>NC_060251.1:67838773-77838773 GCF_921293095.1 Ischnura elegans | reverse complement strand
TAAATACATTCGCGCTGCGCTTTGGTTTTGCAGTAGGTAGCATGTGATTTATTTCAAACCTGATGCGTTAACCGGGGTAAAATTCACATGAATTTCCATAAAAAAATATTACACTGGACCGGGAACAAACCAACTTTTGGCTTTCCGGGCAACTATGTAGACCACTCCGTTATCCAGGTCCGTTATTCTCGGTTGAGAAAAATTTTTTCCCAGGGTTTATTTTACTGTTAGTAGGTATCACGTCAAATCGCGGGATACGGCCTGATAGGAGGGTTCCGAGTTCGCATCCAAGGTGAAGTCTTCGAACATCCCGCAATAATAACCCCCGAAGTGCTAGGTGATCCAAGGAAAGGAACTGGTCCCCTACCCTGAATAAGTGAAGTTCACGAGCCCGTGGTTTAGTCCGGATTTAGTGGTTTAGCTCTACCGTCACCTATCTGCATCAACATAAGGGTTTAATCACGGAGTGAGTTATTCATGGCCCCATGGTCGTGAACCGATTAGTGAACTCTCATCCCTTCATTGCTCCACGATCTGGAGTCGGGAATACTATGGGAATATTTGCTGCTTACAGGCAGTCCCAGTTTCAAATCCGTGGCTTATAGGGTCGTTATTTTTTTATATTTTCGCGTCCAGATTTTTTAAATCGTTGTCATGCCCTTAATCCCTTAAGTAAGGTCATCTTGCCGTTTCTCTGAGGTGAACTTCTCCGCCTAATCAAAATTTTATTGAGTCGTATCCGGAATATCTGGGCCTGGGATAACCCCCATTTTAAGGCACGAGGCAACTTATCCTCAAGGTTCAGATTAACGCGGATTGACGGTGTAACAGAGTGGGAAAGTTGCCCAAATTGTTTATGTTGAAAATCCGTTATCTACAGGCTAACATAATTTTATGCGGAGAATGAAACGGTGGAATGGTCACGCATAAACGTAGAAGGCTTTGGTACTCAAAGATCAGTCTCTCAAGATAGTGCGCCGACGTTACTCCGATGTGCTAATGTCGAACTGCCAGGATCATTCCATCTACGTCGCCTTTCATTATAAACTGTGAAATCGCCTAAGATCTCACTCGTTCATTAAGTTAGAATATTTTCTCTGGATTTTTATGGGCGTTGTTTACTCTTACGGATGCTTTTCGGCCCAGGTGGAATATCATAGGCGGTAGATAATCTTTATTAATAAGCTGACGATGGCCTTTTATTTACTTACTGAAGGCCACAACCTTTTGGTAGAAAGCCGTGCGCTTACCACTGACGATACAGATCTGGACTCATGGCTGCAATATTAAATGCTCTCCTTAGGGATACTATGGTAAGGTGGTGGCCCAGTTGCCAGAACGTTTGACTACCAATCAAACGGTTCAAATCCCAGGTGAAGCCTTTCTGAACCCTTCATGCAAAAATCTTCGAGGAGCACAATGGCGCGAGGAAAGGAACTGGCGCCCCTAGCTTGAATGTGTATTATTCGCACTCCTGTGCCTTAAGACTGGGGTGAGCTTGAAACTTACGCATCTAAACCAACCTTAGGGATGAATCTCGTATGAGCGAGTCAAGTTCACTAGGCATGTCGAAGGTCACAAGCGAAGCGACTTTAAGCTGTCAGAACTCTGTGAACCGACCCGAGTCGCCTTCTGCACGTCCGGGCCTGGCCAGCTGTTCTTTCGCCCGCGGCAGCGGCGCCGCGTCCGAGACGCTTTGCCTTTGGGATTCATCCGGCCCGCGCTTCGGGAACTCCCACGCGCGCGCCGCCGGCCTGGGCTGCTGTCTCGGCTGGTGCCCCTTCCCCTCCCTGCCACCCTCCCGCACCCTGTCTGGATCGCACCATCTCCCTCTCCCTTTTTCATTTACCCTCCCCTTATAAATCTACCCCCCACCCCCACTTCTCCTTCTACCTCCCCCGCCCCTGGTTGGGCAAGGGCGGATCTATCTACATCATCCACATCTACGCGCCACCCCGCGAGCTGCTGCCGCTTGGGCCTCTATGGCAGGGGTGGTTTCCAGTGATGCCGTCCGCCAAGGGGTTGGAAAGAGAATGAGGATGTCGAGGGTTGGGGGAGAAATATGTAAACGACGAAAAACTGAGGGATAGGTTTTGATGGGCTCAGGATTTCCTCGCACATCTTTGTTATTTTCGATGAGTCCGTTGATGAAAATGAATCTTCGATAACCAATGACTGCGTTGAATATCACTATTCAATAGACTTCCTCATATTTTGTCACCTGTGTTCTGAAGCGCATGATGCGTAGGTGAACATTTTTCGCTAATTGGCGGGATCTGAAAATTTCTCAACAATCTGGTGCGTTGATAAGAATCTGTTGTGTCCCCCAGTTGCAATGGTTGAGAAGTTTTAAATGAACGTCGCTGAGCGGGAAGAGGAACTCAGAGATACTCTGTAGATGACCTCCGTGCCTCCCGACATGTCTCATATTCTTTCACCTCCCTGGTGTTTCGCTCGTACTAACGAGTGCCAAAAAGCCCTGCGATGTGTATGTAATATCGGTCTCAGACTGGACCAATTGATCCTCAATCCCCGCTTCTCGGATCATTTTCGTATTCGTATGCACTCGTCTCCTTGGGTATCATTTTCCTTGTTTTCGAGTGCCGTATGGCTCTGAGAAGTATATTTTATTACTGTGTCGGTAAAGGACTGGGGCTGAGCAGGTACCGCTTTCCTTCAAGGTCACAGGGCGGCGTTCGTGCACCACATCCCGTAATTTGCCGTTTGTCATTCTGCAATAAGTAGCTTCATTTAAGTGCGAAATGACCTCTACCTTTTCTAGTAATCATTACCACTATCGCCGAGGATTTTGCCTGACATTCATTTCGAATTTCTGCAGCGTCACATTTTCCTCTCGCCCGTGGCTGCTTTCAGCACAGAGCGTGGAGTGGGGTGCGCAATGTGGGTTTTGGAAAAAAATGCATGAGGCGAGGAGAGGGATATTCGGTCCAGGCGATGAGCGCTGGGACGTCCGGCTGCCTCTCTCCCGCCTTCGAGTTATCTTCCCTTGCTTTGTTATGTAGTCTTTCTCCCCCTTCTCGTCCTGTGAGCCACGGCCGCACTCACTCCATATTTTAGTTGCATTTCGTTCCAATTTCATGGTCAACTTTCATGATGAAATAGAGGGTAACTCAAATAGTGGGAAATTTTCTTTTTCGAGGGCCACGTTTTCGAATTATCTTTGCCAAACTCTTCACCAATCCTCTCTTCACACCCGTACCCATTTTCACTCTCACTGGCTCTTCTCTGTTGGATGCAAAAAATATTCGTTTCTTAATATCTGACTGCCTGATTTTTATCCTTTTCTTCTTGTTATATTTCATAAGCCCGCATCTACTATAAACGGAATCTATGTGTTTGTATTGAGGAATACTTTATTAATATTAACGGCACTCTCTTAGGAGATAACTCGCAAGATGTAGTTTCCTGTGCCGTATCCATCCATCCTCTGATTTTATTTCCTTCTTCAGCTATAAATACAGCCTTACCACACTCAGCCACGTTCGCAAGCCTTGTCCCTTCCCCGTTATCCCAACATTCTTCCCTCTGTACTGTCTTCGCCACCCCTTCTCTCCTCGGAACTCGCTCCACCCGATCTCTCTGTATCATATTTATTTCCTCTATCAGATAGTTTCCTCGTTTCACTCACGATGAAGGACACCACCCTAGTCTTCTTTTCCCCCTTCATTTGACCTTCATTCTCCGTCTAACTCACATACGTCTCGCGCATATCTTCTTCCTCAAGGTCCACGTTTGCGACCCTTAAAACCCTATGTTCTATGCCAGACAATTTCCCAGGATTTTTCTGTGTACCCTTACACAATATAACTCACACTAGCTCCTCTCTTCTGTTTGCTAAAAGTATTATTTTCCAAATATTTGACTGTTCAACCCCTTTTCCTTCATATTAACTGTCAAAATAATAAAATAGTTCTACCCGTTTAGATTTATGACCACCCACCGCCTTTACATGGAGCCTCACTTTCTTTCCTCTTCAATCTCTAGATGGCTCATCCGCTCGATGTCCCTGAAACCTAGTTATTATGGTGATCCCACGTTTTATGCTACCAATAATCTTGCCATTAACTTCCGCTGGTGCTCACCGCTCGGTAAGGTGCTCTTTGGGCTCAGAGAGCGAGAATGATAATTTCTCGAATTTGTAATTCATAAATAAATATTGCTCAGGTGCTTTAAGTGTCTTGTGGAACAAATGAATTACGATAATTAATCGGAGAGCGTAATGTGGGACTGTGGATGGAAAGAGTACGATGAAGGCAGGGAATACTGAAAGCTATGAAAGAATTTATAATGCTTTGTAAGCAAGGAAACGGGGAGAATATAGCAGGGTTTTATGGATAGAATGATATGGAATAGTGAATTGAAAACAGAAATGCACTGTGATGTGGATGTAGGTCGGGTTCATTAGTATTAAGTATTATGTTAAACTTCGTTAACCATCTAATCACCTGTGATGACTACTTCACTTAGGAAAACCGTCGGAACACGTCAGTGAAATTGTGCTGGAAATCGAGAAAATGGTTTTGGGAAGGATTTTTTATTCCCTGACAGGGTTAGGGGGGACTAGGCTTGGTTGCAATGTACTTTTCTTAGGATTGATATGCGACGAAGGGGACAATCGGGAGGTGGCCGTAAAAATGGCGTGTTGTATTCCATATAACGAAGTACTGGACATGGTGGGTGAAGAAAGACAGATTCAGGATACGAAGGAGACATAAGATATGGATGGAGGGATTACTTAGTGGGGAGAGGGTGTTGACAACAGTGTTACAGGGTTGAATGTTGAGTGAACGAGGGAGAGGAAAGAAGAGAATAGGATTTTAGATATAATAAAAGGGAGTAGGCTTTATTTTGAATTGAAGAGGGAAATACAAGAAAGGAGGTGAGGCTGCCAGAACGATTTTTAAGTACTCCGTGGAAGCCTACCTTAATCGGTAGAATACTTTCATAATAAACCATTTGGCTACCTGCATTAATGATGATATCATCCCTGCTACCCTTCTCTAAGTCACAGCGCGTTGTCTTAGTCTCGGTCGGCTCCTCGCCCAGGGTTCCTCCTCCCGGACTCGACCGCGGACACTCGAGATTGACCTCAGAGCGGGAGTTCGCGAGAAAGTCCTCCTCCGGCCGACTCCTCCTCACGATCCTTTCCCCCCCCCCCTCCTCCTCCACCTCCACAATCCCCTCCACCCTACCCCTCCACTTTCCTCCCCTTCTCGCGGGGAAGGTCGGGGCAAGGAGGACGAGGCTTCCCCTCCGCCGGCGATATCCTACCCCCGTCGTCTTCATCGAACATCATTCTCATCCCCGTTGACGGGGAGAGTAGGAAGATATTTTTCGAGGGTGAAAGGTGGGAGGGGGAGGTGGTGAAAGGGCAACGCGTTTGCTCGAGCACAATACACATAGGTTGGTACGTTTGCACCCGTGTTATGGCGCCCGCGAACAAATCGGAGGATCACGTGCTCGTGTTTATGTGCAATGTGGGCGCCCGCTTGTGCCGAATCATAATTTTCGCGCGATGAAAGAATAAGGATTTTTCTCCATCCATCCATCCCCTTCCCTACCTCGTCCTCCCCGGCTCACGCACTCGATCCCGTCCCCAGACTTGTCAGTGAGTAGGTGTCATTCGTAAGTGACGCGCGAACCCCCCCGCGTGACTCTCCCCCCTCCCCATTTATGCCCACTCTTCCCCTTTTGTCCCCCGTGCTTGTGTCTCGCGTACATATTTCCCCCCCTCCCTCCGTCATATGCATTCACACTCGGCCATACACGAATATATATATAAGGGCACACACAAAACACAAGACATTCACTCTCACCCTACCTCTCTCTCTCCTCCGCGTTTCCAAGTCCTGGGGGGGAGGAGGAGAGGAGTAGAGGGGAAGGGGGCTGAGGAGGAGTAGGCGCCGGAGGGAGGCGGGTTGGGGGCGGAGAGGGGCGGGGGGAGAGTAGGCGGGGGCGTCGGACGAATCGAGCGGGGAAGTGAGTGAGTGTCGTGTTTTCATCCTCTCTCGGCTTTTCGCCCCGCGATGAGTCAGCGACGCCCGCCACCGCCGCTCGCAACTCGCGACACGCCACAACAGCCGTCCCGGCGCCCCTCGGCCGTCGCTGCTGCTGCTTCCTCCTCTCTTCTTCGTCCGTCTGTCCCCCGCGAGTGGTGCGGCCCGCTCGCCGTGCCCGGCCGCCGACGCCACCAACACCACGCACTCGTCCCGACGCCCAAGACGCTCCCCGCCTCGCTCTAGGCTCATTTCTCTCCCGTATTGTGCCCCGTATTGTGCTCGATTGTCAGTGTGTGGTCTGGGAAGACGCGAGATTTTTTCCCCGAGAGATGGCGGCAGGAATGAGGATATAGGTGGAGGAGTGAATGAGGGACAGTTAGGGACAAATACTCGAGGGATGTCCACGCACATAGACTCTTGGCCAAATAAGTATGTGCATAGATACGTGCAAGCACATACAAATATTCCTTCCCTACCGTAGATACCGTCCTACCCTAACGCGCTTGTTACGGAACGTTGTACAAATTCCCTTGAGGCAGTGTTGTACCCCGGTGTGACTCTTCTTCGTCGTGCTCGGACTTGCGAGGAGACATCGAGTATCGCCTCCAAGTAGAATACCGCGTATTTCATCGAGGTAGCTGGCTATCCGACCCGCGACCGCGGGCGTCGCGTCGCGAATCCTCGGGAAGAGCCGCTGAGATGGGAGGTTCGGCCGAGGAGGCGGCTGGTTGAAGGAGGCGGACGCGCGGGAGAGTCCACGGCGCGAACAGCCACGACGCCGGAGCGGGACACCCCGGAGGCGCGCGACCTGGAGGGGGGCCGGGCCGCGATGATCGCCTCGGAAGAACCGTCCGGGGAGCGGGACGAGGAGGGTGAGGAAGGTCGCTCGGCCCCGGAGGAGGAAGAGGAAGAACCGGAGGAGGAAGACGAGTCCTCTTGGGGACCCATCGACCTCGTCAAGGAAAAGAAGCGGGACCCGGAGGAGGAGGAGGGGCGAGATAGGCCCACCGTCTCCTCGAGGCCGCCCCCGACGCTGCCCCCGGCCTTCCCGCCAGCCCCCACACCGTCCGTCCCCTCTGCGGCCGCCCTTTGGGAGCGGGAGTTCCTGCTGGCACTGCACCTGGGCGCCCAGAGGATGGGACACGGAGCGCAGCAGCCTCCGCCACCGCCTCCCGCCCCCCTCACACCCCTGGCCGCCTTCCCGCCGCCCCTGGCCCCGCTGGCCGAGGTGCAGCGGCGCCTGTGGCAGGTGGCCCTGGCGGCGGCGGCGGCCGCGGCCCGGCCCGCCGCCGAATGGGCCGGCACGACGGCGGCGGCGGCGCAGGGTCCCGCCGCCGCCTCGCCCACGCCCTCCGTCATCTCGTCTTCCCACTCGTCCTCGGCGGCCCCAGCGCCCCCGCCGACCCCTTCCCCGTCCCCAACCGCCTCCAGCTCCACCTCTTTGGATTGCTGGTAATTTTCCGCGCTCGTTTGGCTCACGGCGAGCTTTTTCTTTCCATCAAAATGCATGAAAGGGTCGTGGATGAGTATTATTTGACGATGCTTCTTTCTCCCAAACCCACTTACAGTTCTACTTATACACTCTTTCGTCGAAAGCTGTTGAAAAGTCATGTTTGTGTACTTTTTTTCGTTCGTTCTCATCTTAATTTTCTCAAATTACTTTGACATTATTGGACTGCAGAAAATACGAAGTATTCCGCTGTTCTACAGGAATTTAATGCTGCCCTGTTCTCGAAGTTGTACATGTCGTCAACATTCAAGCAATTGCATTGCTTATCTGATGATGATGACATCTATAACATCGAAACCTGGTTAATGTTAAAAAAAATTTCACATGGTGAAGAATGCTTATTTTCCCAGAGCTTACAATATTCAGATTACTCACCCTCACCCTGAATTTTCAGACTAAACATTTGACTGCATCAATCAAATTATTCTCTATGGTAATTGAAGTAGACATTTTTAATGTGTTATCTTCCTTGCCACTCAATGATGTGGGGATTGAGATCCTAAATGTCCCTGGCTATTTATGCCGTTAATATAAATCTCTTGGAAGCTGATTTACAATTTAATCACCTACTGAATGTGGCTGACATTTCTGACATGAGGCAAGAGTATTATTAACTGCATTTTCAATTGCTTAAGTAGGAAAGAAAATTTATAATTTCGGGGGGTTCTTCTTGAGACTGGGCACGTTTTAGTTGGTACTCATTTAGAGGAGGTACACTTAGTCCACATCTCCCAATAATTCTGTGGGGTTTGAGCAGCAGAACCACCTCCATCGACTTAAAATGAAAAAATCGCTTTAATCTTGTTACTTATATCCTTTATTTAAAATACCAACTGTGGAGTCCGTGAAAGGCTCTACATGGTATTAATACCATGTGAATTATTCTCAGGTATATTATCTGCTCACAAATGAATTGATATCATAGGCATATCATGGTACTTCAATAGTGCATGATTTCCATGGTACTGATGATTACAAAATGAGCTACATTTAGCAAAACTTTTGGGCTGCAATAGCGGAGGTCCTTACGTGGCTTTAATCATCGTATTGAGGAGAAATATGGTTGTTTGTAAGGATCAACGCAAAAATGGCCATAGATTTGAGGATGGTGTGGTAACAGTGAAGGATATGAGGGGTGTGTGTGTAGGAAAGCAAGTTTGGTAGAGGTTAATTTGTTTAAATGAAAGGATAAGTGACTTAGAGCTTCATTAATGTATTGTTCACAAATTAGAAAGGATGTTGGACAAAAAGAATGTTAGTCAAATTGTTTTCTTTAAAGGTAAAAAAAGGCTTAAAAAATTGCAATGACATTAACATAGGTGGGGAATTTTATTTGAAGAAGAGCTTTATTGTAGGAGGAAAAAGATGTTTGTGGAATTTCCCATGATGATGAAGGAAATCTGCTGAATGGCCATCCTTCAAATCAACATTTCCTGATAGAAAATGCATTGGTAGTAATTATCTGTGATAAATACCACAGAAATGTTTAATCTAAAAATATATTTGTCATAAATTTGTCAAAAATCTTTGTCATAGCTTACTAGTGATTTTCATTCATTTTGTATTTTATTCCAAATTTTTATTCAGTGAAGAAAAATTACTATTATGAATCCGGTTTGAATGCACTATGCCTATTCCTGAAAGGTTTTTCATTTATTCTCAAAGAAGAAGTAAAATTTTGTGATAGACTGTGAACCATTTTGAAGTAATCAAAACTGCTGTTAACTCAGAGGTTTTCATGGTATATGATGAAGGTACCATGAATGTGGTCATTTTATTTAGGTACTTCCATAAGTTAATTACGAATTTAGAAATATTTTTGCCACTGAAACACTCCTTCATATATTTTGGCTCTCTCTCTAATACTGCTAATATTGCATTTTATTTTTTATTGGTCTTGAAAATCTAGATGCATGGTTTGAATTTTTTCCTACTAATTTTAATTTTATTCCTTATTTTTAGGCCTCCTGGAATGGATCAAAAGAATGCAACTACTTCATCAACAGATGGCGGCAAATCACAAGACTCAGGGCAAGCAGGTAATTACAGACTCGTGTAACTTAATACTGGTAGAAATTTTCTGCAGCATATGCCATTGCCTCAATGGGATACATTTGCTTAAAATCCCCCTCCTGAATTCAATTTTTAAATACATTTTAGTATCACAGGATTTTTTTATTATTAACATTATAATTTCAACCAAAGTTGATTAGTATTAAACTAAGCTGTGTCCTTAGTATCATCTCCCCTTCTAATATTTAGGCACATATTTGGTCCATGAATCAAGATTTTGTGAGGGGAGGGTATTATGTATTTTTTGTTCAATAGTGTGCAACATATAAAATATTAAAAGTAAGCCTTTATTTCACTAATTTAATGTGTGGACTCTAGAGTCTCAGGTAGTGGACTATAATTACAGGAGATTGGCATTGTTATTATGGTTTATATTCTAGTGGTAAAAAATGCATTTGCCCTCACTGAAATTATAACCCTTTGGAAATCATGAAATACAATTGGTGGCCATAGACCATACCTTTCATCATAAATTTTCCAGTCTTGATTACCAAATGATAATAAATGCAAATGTTCAATGTGATTGTTTAGGCTTTTCCACAGAAAATGAAATAAGTTATGTCACATATCAAATATGTTCATCTCTCACATTCAATGAGCCTTCATTTAGCATCATATGAATATTTCTTTTAATTTTTAATGTGCTTTTAGAAGGTTTTCCATGAATTCTACCTTAAATACATAAAATATTTTGTCTTTGTTTTTCAGATAAAAAGAAGCCACATATAAAGAAACCATTGAATGCATTCATGCTTTATATGAAGGAGATGAGGGCTAAAGTTGTAGCTGAGTGTACATTAAAAGAAAGTGCTGCCATCAACCAAATTCTTGGAAGGAGGGTAAGTTTTTTTCTGATTGCATGAATCTACTTGTTTTTTTGAATGAATTCTATTTCACTTTTCATGCTTCAATTTAATGCCTATTGTGCTGCATTATTCAAATAGCAAAAAAAAACATTGATTAAATGATATTCATTGGTCAACAAGATAAATGTAGGATTTTGAGATAAGTTAGTGATGTGATCATTGATTTGTTTCATAAACTAAACAGAAATTTAATCTAGTGTAATGAGAGCTCATATTATATAGCTTCTTAGTAAACTACTGTTAAATATTATGTGAAAGTGCTTTCTTTACAAAGACTTATTTTTGATCATTCATATTTACAAAACTCATTTCGAGAATAATCAATTATTTCTGCAAATTTTCTGTAATAAGCTCCATTATAAGTATAAGTCATCTTATAAATTAATTATAACGATTTTTAAAGCGAGTGATTATATTCAATCAATCATTAGCTAAAGCCAATGCTATTTTTTTTGCAACAAGGCCTGTGGTAATTGTGATGGATTGCCATTGAACTGAATGGTTAATTTCATTGATTGTTGTTAAACTATTTCTGGGCCGTATTGTTTTTAGCATAATAGAAACTTTGCTTTCAAAATAATTTCTTGTGTAGGGTTTTTTATTAAGTTGAAAGAAACCTGATTTTTGACAGATATGTGAGCATGTGATTCACAATGACTTTCATCAAGTAAAGTGACTCTCGCATCAGAGAATAATAAAGAATTCTGCGTCTTATTATTTAAACATATCTTTTTTTGTCTAACACATTGCAGTCGTTGACAGAAAGGTCATCGTGGAATGGGTGCTAATTTAAATTTTTGACTTGGTCTTTCATATGTTTTATTTATTTTACTTTGCTTTCATAGGGTGGTTTAATATTCCAAAATACTGTAAGAGATGTTATGAGACTAAGGTGCATTTACAGTGCTCGCTGACAAATTTTATTGGTTAAAATTATTTCAAATTGCTTTCTGCTGGCATTAGTGATTTTATTATTGTAGTTTGCTTTTCTATTTTAAAAAATAAGCATGATATCATTATTGGCTTTTTGGCCTATTTTAGTGTAGATTTTCATGGAAGAATAAGTGGCAATATTCAATGTTTCTGACTATAGAACGTAATCAATAATAATGGGAGGAAAGTGAGGACTTGATAGGGCAAGCATTTGTTGGGTCAGAGTACAAAAGGTTGTGAAGACTGCAATGTGTTAGCTTTGGTATTGATGTAATGCTGATTGCATGTGGGAACTGATTTGGTTTGTGTTATGGACGTTCCTCACACTCGACTTTGTGCCATGCTTTATAGTGGCATTCTTTAAGTCGAGAGGAGCAAGCAAAGTACTATGAGAAGGCGCGGCAGGAAAGACAGCTTCACATGCAGATGTATCCCGGCTGGAGCGCCAGAGACAATTATGGCTATGGCACTAAGAAGAAGAAGAGAAAGAAAGAGAAAACGGCAGATGGAGGAGGTACCTTCTAGTAGTGCTAGAACAGCAGCGGATAGGATATGGGTTCCGACCAAAATTTTTTTAAGTGAAAAAAGGTCACAAAGAAAGGAATATGTTCGGGCCCGTTAGGGGAACACAGCTCTTATCTGCTGTCGTACTCCAAAAGAAAAAAAACACCATATTCCTTGCCTGCAATGAGGCTGTGGCAATCTTGGAACGAATTCATATTTCTGGGAATATCTCTCTCTCTCTATCTGTATATTTTTTTTTACTTTTTTTTACTTTCTTCAAAGGGACTACACTGAATCGCTGAGCAGAATAGGTTCATGCAGGTTTGCACCTGCATTTGGCCCATGATTTGAATGGTTGTGCACCAGCATGGTGCCGAGTAAAATAAGATGAAAGTTGTTTTAATTGAAGTAAGAAACGCGCCGAATTGGGGGCACGCTAAGAGAAATTGGTAGCACATCGAGCGAGAGAGGAACTTTTCCTGGCTGTTCTTCTAGCACCACAATGTGTACCCCCTTTAAAATGGAGAAAAAAATATATTCTAGATGTAATTTATTGTTGAAATCAGATGTTAGGAGGAATATTCTTAAAAAAAAAGGTCCACCTTTATTTGAAAAAAACTTTATTTGTTTGGGAAAACAAGAAATCTCATGTTGCGCCTTCTTTGTTCACTCCTTCCTCCTCCCATCAGTGGCATGCGCTAGGTCGAGAGGAACAAGCTAAGTATTATGAGCTAGCACGCAGAGAACGACAGTTGCATATGCAGCTCTACCCCGATTGGTCTTCTCGTGCTAATTCTTCCCGTGGGAAGAAGAGGAAGCGCAAACAAGAGACAAACGATGGAGGTAGATGAATTGATGAAGTTAATCTATGCATGTGATGGTTTCTCTAGGATGATGGGCAGTTTGATTAATTCAATTGAAATTACAGACAAAAAAAATTTTTTTAACTTTTTCAATGGGTGTACCTTTATTTTTTGTTTCTTTCTCGAGACATTCAATATTGATGCATCCATCATAGCATACAGATGAACACTTGTTGAATGACTGTCTTACACTCACTCCACACACTTTGCCACAGTTCAAATCATCACACAGATGCATATTTTTGCCCCATGAAATAATTAAACATGCATACTTTTGCACACACAAAGTTTTTGAACGCAGCTGCAGGAAAATGCCAAATTTTTTGTGTGCATTTGCAGGAACCTATTCTGCTGAATGCTCAGTGTATTTGCACATCTTTCCATTACCCTTTCTCTGTTTTTTGGTAGCATTGCTGTTTGATCACATTTGAATAGCTCCCTGAAAGGCTTTTAAATTGTTTTGATTTTTTCCTCTTTTTATGTTTTTTTCTGACTGTTTTCTGTTACATTGGAAGTCATAGATGCTATTTTGCTGCTATATTGCCTGTTTTTCCATAAATACATGTTTTACATTTAATTTTCATGTATTTTTTTCTGAGTATGAGTTTTCACTGTCATGAAATAAAAAAAATTTTGTGTGTTTTTAAAAAAAGTAATTTTTCCCATGCTATTTATCATTTGTATTTGTTGATAATTCAATCAATTGAAATTAAATTAACTTTGATGAAATAGAAAAGAAATTTCTAGCTGTAATTTTGCTATTTGATGTGTATTCAGTCTCCATTTCTTTGTGTTAACATATGTTATGTCAAATTTTCAGGGAGCAACCTGAAAAAGTGTAGAGCCCGCTATGGGCTGGACCAACAAAGTCAGTGGTGTAAGCCATGCAGGTGAGTTATTTTGATTATCACTAGTGTTATGTTAGACTTGCAACTGATCATCACGGCTCAATGTTCCTTATTCCTATTCTCCGTTAAGTATTCTGTTATTATGATTATTATCTTTTGGCATTGGTTTCTTTCTTCCTTATCCTATTTGAGTAAATTATTTTAGAGCATGCTCATCAGTTACACATATATGGCAATTGAGTTCGAGTACACAAGGATTGTAAGAGAACTTGGAGAATGAATGAATGCCTGAGTGAGAGGTTGTGTACATACATAAATGTGACTTTGTGGGAAAGTAGAATCCTTGTTGTATTATTGTATGCATGTGTGTGTTGCCACACATACATGCATACAAGTACCATTAAACCTTTTATATTTTTAGTTGATATATCTCTGCCTTGCAGTATAATTTTTCTTCTACTCATTGTTTCTTTTATTGTTTTTTTTTCCTTATTTGAGATCGATTGCTCTTATGACAAACAGAAGGGTCACTCTCAACAATCACCAACTGATCTTCACTTGTAAATAGTCAATGTAGATAATTTTTGTTAATGGTTGTGTACATCTTCCCCACCATCTTTCCTCATTGTTCCTTTCACAAAACTGGCAATGCCCCAGTTTGAGTGCAATATACATTGCCAAAATCACGTAGTGGAACGTGCTAGTGTATTTTGTAGCTGTGAGTATCAAGTTAATGAATTTGCACTTTGCATACGTAAGTCATGACTCCTGCAGAGAGAAGTGATGTTTATATTTAGTTCTTTTGTGTATATGAACAACTTTTTTATACCACTGCTCTTCGTAAAGTTCTTGAGCATTAATGTTTTCTGATTGAGTAACATTTCATTCTTCATCTCGATGAGCCATTGAAGCTCGTTAAATCTTCAGATCAATATGTGATCATACCTTCAGTTATCGGTTTTAACTCATAAGAGTATGGCACTGTTCATCACTTTTTTCCTGCGGGAAGGAATTTGCAATGACAACTTTTGAAAATGTTCTGAGGAGATGTCATTTTAGGATCTTTTTTCAATTCGGTCATACTCATCTCACAATATCCCTGTATTACATCCTCCTGGCACAGTCTGATCCGATATTTTGTTGTGCTCCTTTTGCATTGGCGTTAAAAAAATTTTTTTGGCCATTTACGAGGCACAGAGGGAGAGAGGGAAGGCTAGTTTTTCCTAATTTTTGAGAGCACATATTTCTTCATGAGAGTGACCCTTTGTGTTGCAATTGCTTACTTTCATTTGTAAGGTGGACCATGGCAAAAGGTCTCACTCACATAATTCGGTTTGGTGTCATCTTGTCTATGTGGAAAGACTGCCTAGATGTAGCCGTGAGAAGACACTAGTTGTTTTATTTTAAATGTGACTGCTGATTTTGTGCAACTGTCAGCTTTTATATTTCCAACTTTCTTAAATGCTTATGAAAATTATGCAAGTGAAACAAATGTGGTGATGGTGAAAAAAGGAAATCATTCAGAAAATGTGTCTTCCCACAAAGAGAAGGACAACCTATTCTGCAATAAATTGGCAATGCTGAGAGAGTTTCTCCTAGTAAAGATAAATTGTTTGCAAGTCAATTAACTTCCAAAAGAATAATATTGGTTAGTGAGAGCCTTTGCTATGCCAAAATATAGACCATGGTTGTTATTAAAGGGGCATGCTGCTATGTCACCTCTCTCAAAATTAATTGAAATCCAGGAGAAGTAAAGGTCACTAGGGGATTACCTGAAAAAACATGTGAGACCCACAGCCTTGCCATGGCTTTGAACCTGATTTCAACTGTTTTGCTTGCTTGAAAAAGTATACAGAAAGCCAAAAAAAGAGCAAAGTGACACATTTTCTGAAAATGTTTTTTTGCATTTCGTTTAAGCCATAGAAATTATTGAGGAACGTAACGTACAGTAAAATATCCATGTTGGACATGTTTTTTTAATGTTGGTATTTGCCCCTTTAATTCTGACTTTGGTTTTGTTCTCTGCACGCTGCAGTCCAGAGACCTCTAGTGGTAGCCATGGTAACACCCACACAGGGAATAGTGGTGTCCATGGTAACATAATCCATGGTAACAATCACACAGGAAGTACTACCAGTAATACTTCTGCATCTCCTCAAGAACCTACATATGTTAATCTCTAGTCATACTCTGTGAGTCTTTTTACTTCTTCGGTGTTTCAGGCATGCTGCTGTAGACACTAATCATGTTTTCAAAAATGGTTTTGAAGTTTCTTGTTCATCATTAATTGAACCTTTTTTGTGCTAGAACAAAGCAATCTTCTAGAGGAGCGCATCTTAAAAACACATTGGAGGTGGACTCTTTGATTTGGAGTAAGAAGCCAAGTGCGGAGGGTTTCCATTGATGATTACGCAGGGATTTCTAAGGGAAAATTCTCCTTGTCTGGCCATCAAGCCATGTAATCATTCCAGAAGTATCCCAACTGACCTAGTGTATTTTATATTATGTATGCAATTGCTAAGTTAAAAATTAGCATTAAAATCATTCTGCTATTCCATTAACAATAAATTGTTTAATCAAGAAGTGGTAATTTTGCATTCTTCAGCCTAATATTTCAAAAAATCTTCTGCGAGGTGCGCTCCTTTACATCTGCCAACCTTTACGTGAAATCCTTATTATGTTTATTTGCCATTGCATGGGCTGCTTTCATGTACATTTGTTGAAAAAAAAATGCTACACTCCCCTTTTCCAATTGATCACAGTTTTTGAATGCAATTATTTAATTTCAGGATGAAGGCCTCCTGAAGCATGAGTGTGTTTTCAAAATTATTTTTTTAAGCTGTGTGTATTTGTTTAATTTTAGTTTTTTTGTATCATGAAATATTTATACTTATAAATCATTTTAATTCATTATTTTTTTATTTGGGTGGTGACCAGATAAGGCAGATGCACATTTTAAACCATCCTCTTATGCGTACATTTTAACTTGCTTACATTATTAATTATACTGTCTTACCTTCAACAAACCATAATTCATAACTTTAGTCTTCTTTCTAATCTATTGCCATCACCATTTGAAATGAGGTGAATGCCATTCTTAGTCTTTGAAGCAGTTAAAATTCCCCTTTATGTAATATGTCAGTTCCCCCTGTACATTTTGGCTTAGAGGTTTCAATATCCCCTGCATGATGGGGACAGTCTTCCTGTTTCCAGTTTGTGCTTTGGGTATTGCATGTTGAACTTTAATAGACTTTTTTTAATGAGTGTGAGTGTGCAACAAGTCACATTGACATTTAGCATGGATTTATTTTTTTAATGTATCACATTTTGTTTCATTAATACAATATTTTTTCACTTCCTATATTTTAAGTGTGGCCAAGTTATTAGACTAGGTGTGCTGTCATCGTCACATATGAGTGTTGTGTGTATGTGTGTGTGTAAGTGATTATTCATGCGTGCATGAAAATCCTTTTTTTGCAGTGTTTATTGCCGTATCACTGGATAGTCATGCCTCTGATGTGCACAAGATATTTAAAAGTGTATTTGATGCTTTAGTCTGAATTTAGTGTTTTACTTTGCTATGTATTGTATTGGTAATCATTCTCTGTTTTTCAAATTGCTTCCATGATTGTAACTCAAGTGATGGAATGTGGTACCTCTTAATTAATAGAATTGACAATTTAATTATAAAGGTACTTCACATTTTCCATATTTATCTTGGAATGTGAAAATGTTTCCCGTTGCTTTTTTCAAATGTATTTTCAGCCTGTGCTATCTCAGATTTCTCTTGTGGTGTTTTGCTGCAATCAAATCAAGTCCATCTTAAATGCTTGTACATACAATTTGTATTTAAACGGGATATTGTCAGTCTCTGGAAATATCTCATATCACTGTCAAGCACTAATCATTTTTTCTGAAATCCTAGGCGCAAGAAAAAGTGCATCCGATACATGGATGGAGGTGAAGACGACGGTGGCCAGTCGGATGATGATGGCGGAGGTGGAGGAGACCCCATGGGTAGTGCCGGCAGTGCTGGAGATGAAGCCCAAACCCCAGACTCGGAGGATTGCCCAGATACGCCACCCCAGCACTCGTCCCACCACCACCCCCACCATTTCCCCCACCACCCGCACCTGGGTGTCGTCGTGGGGAACCACCATCACCACCCACACCCTTTACACTCCCTGCCCCACCCCTTCCCCCACCCCCTGCAGCATCCTCCGCCTCCAAATGCCCTACGTGGGTGCAGTGGTGCCTCTTCCGACGTCGGCGGCCTCTCGAGTCCTGGTGGCCTGAGCCTGGCCTCCCCCGCAGGGCTCTCCCTGACTTCTCCCGGTCTCACAAGCCCCCCTCCCTCCTCGGTGCCCTTGCTGCCGAGCCCTGGGCCCAGTAGCCTCGCCTCGCCCGCTCTGAGCCTTGCGTCGCCAGCCGTCAGCCTTCAGGGTCCCCTGACTCCGCCCCCGCATCATTGTCCCCCTGACGGTCGGGGGAGGGGCCCACCCCCACCTCCACCTCCCCCACCGCCCCCGCCAGCGAGGCCGGGAACGTCATCGGTCGCGTCATCCTCATCATCGTCGTCTTCATCCTCATCGTCTTCGTCTTCGTCCTCATCGGGGGGGGCGGGGGTTTCGCCCCTGCCTCCCCCGGCACACCGGAACCCGGTGGGCACCAATCCCCACGACATAAACAACCCACTCAGTGTGAACCAACTAACGGGGCAATGCAGTGTGAAAGGTGGAGAGGGGAAGGACTCGGGAGGGGCACGGGCAGTGATTAGCGTCACGTGATGGGGGCCTAGGGAGGATCGACCCGGCGGGAGTGGAGGATGCGCGTGTGGATCGTGGATTGGGGCAAGTGTCACGGGAGCACCACTAGTCGTAAGGGAACGCTCTTGCTGGGAAGCGAGGGGAGCGCATGAGGAGCCAGTGTCTTGGGAGACAGTTGGTGCGTGATCCTTAGTACTTTGCTTCCCTCTGGCATTAGTCAGGTGCCAGAATCAGTGTCGTCGGGTCGTTGCCCTTGGAGAGATTTGCTCTCTCCCTGCCTCCCCTATCTGAAAAGACTATGAAAATGATATCTCCCATTAGGTGTTTTTTATTTTTTCCATTGAGAGTGTTTGGAAGACTATAGAAGACAATCAAGAAGACATTGGATGAAGAAATACTCAGGATGATGTGTCAAAACAGTTACAAAATGATAAACCTTGTGTTAAGACTGGGAATGTCCAGATTATAGATGCTCCATTGTTTTTGCCATGTTGAGGTGTAACTGTAAACAATTCCTTTGTGTCGCAATTTTGCAGTAATCTTAGGTTTTCTTCTTGAATTTGCATCTCAATATAAAAATTGTGTTTGCCGATCTCGTTTTGCCCAAGTTTAATTTCCTGCCCCTTGTGACAGTCACCAAATGGTGATGACAACGACAAAAAATGTGTTAAAATGTTAAATACTTCTGGTAGCTCATTGTTGGCCCTTTTTGTTGGGTAAGACTGTAGCTTGGTGGTATGGTTTAGGTGGGAATATGAGGCAATAGGAGGCTGGTTACTTGCCAAAGACAGGAAGAACTAACTGCATGGCAGGATGTTGCATGTAAGGAGAAGTGGGATATTGTGGGGAACTACAGAGCTTTCACATGTGTCGTAGTTGGCAGTTGTATGTAATATAAAAAAAGATGGAATGTAGGCACTTTGCATCTCACTAACATTTTTACCTACCAAAGCTCATAAAATATTGTCATTGTTGTAATTATTTTTATTCACATGTGTAACTATCCTTTTTATGTTGAATTTTTAAAATTTACAGGAAGTTAAACTGACCATGCAGTGAAAATAATATGCCATGTGTGAATGTATGTGTGCACTTGAGTATATATGAAAATGTGAGCCTGGCATTTTGATAAAGGAGGTAGTGAAACTGCAAAGGATTGGTTTTGTTTCTAATTGAGATATACCTACTTAAAAGAAGTGTTTTTGAAGGCTTCTGATCCAAAAGTTGTGCACTCTATATTTTTCATGTGTGGTAAATAAGGAAAAATTATTTTTCAAAAGATTTGATTTTCTTATGGGTTTCATGCGGAAGTTGTGGAATACTAGCATACGTTCACCTGTTGCTGAGTGAATTTTCTTGTTAAATTTGTTGAATAACGCTTTTCATCTTGTTTGGTTAAATATTTCACCAAAACTTCCAGTAATATACAAGCCATGCATAGACATATCATTTAGGTACATTCCTTGTAATTGAATATTGTTTAGGGAAGCATTGGATTATTTTACAAGTAATTAATTTTATATCAATGAAATCATCCCCAGAGGATTGTATCAGCTCCAGAATCAACATTTCAGTGGGATTTAAATTGCTCTGTGTCTACCAATTGTATCCAAGTTAAGAGAAAGCATTTCCTCAAGATTTACTCATCTAAATGAAATCATAGGACTCATGGATGTATAATCTGGGTTAAAATTCTGAAGAAACAAGCCACCTGTGCTGTTCCATTATCACCACGAAGGGGTCTTTCATTGAGTTTGATGGAGGGGCTGTGGGGAAGGTTACTGGTCACCCCACTAAGTGAGTTCAAATATTTCTTACAACCATCACTCCTTATTATACTGTTCACTAGAAAGGCCCTAGTTTTACCGAATTCTGAGAGACAAAGAGTGTGGAAATGCTCACCACCAATGATTTGGTAGAAGCCACATTCTCAAAATCTGCTGAATCTTTAGTGAACTTGCACTCAATACCAAGATTCCATTCTCCACTCATGCATCTCAGTATTATGCCATGTAAGTTCTGAATTTGCTGGGTAAATAATTAAAACAATCAAATTGCCTGGTCATATATATACAGGGTTGTTTTTGATAATGAATACTTGGCCCTTTCTCCTCTCCTGGTTGTTGTCGAAAGATGTAGGATTAAATAAGACACTGCGCAGTTGCCTCCTCTAACCCCTCCTATTATCTTCCAGGAACTTTTTTCTGCACTGTCTCAAAAGCCAAGCTATTTCATTTTTTATATACATAAAAATCTCCTTTCATGAATTTTTTCTTGTACCAAGCTGTTGTGGTATTGCTGTCTCTGTTATTATGTAACAATGAAAAAATAATATGATGACGAATTAAGGATGTAAAAGTTGTGGATATTGTTCAGAATGGTCAGACTTGTGATAATTATATCTTCTTATCCTTGATTTAGCCCCAACTCAGGATCACTTTATTGTTTTTTTATGTTGTTACGCCCATTGGTTTTTAGAGGAATTGTGTGTGTAATTTCATATTGTGTGCTCTCGAATAGGAGCTGTCACTCTGTACATAAGAAACAGACATTACCTTTGGGAAGTGTGCAATGGTTTTCTTGATATCTCGACTTGCCAGTTGATAGAAATACAGAGTATGGCGAGGTTTGTTTTAATTGTGTTTCTCTCAGGTTGATTTTATTTAGAACTTGACCTTGTAAAATTGTTAGATTCCTGCAAGTGGGCAGTAATGGTTGTTTGAAAGTATTTTAAGTCTAACGGATCCTGATTTGGATGGCTGAAGTGTAGGTGAAGTGTACAGATATTGTTTTATAAGAATGAGACTTTGTTTTTTAAGAAAAAAGAAAATTATGTGTCGAAGTGAATGAGAGATCTAATGAATTAAGAATTCTTGAAGATGCCATATTGTATGATGGGAAATAGTCATGCCACCTAAGAAAGTAAATGTAACAAATTTTCATAACATTGCCAAGTCCTGTACCCTGATTAGCAGTTTCACTCTCTCCTATATTGTAAGTGTACCATACAGCATTAAATGCCTGAATGTCAAACTGAATTTGGTGTCTGAAGTGAATAGTATAGAGACCATGTCCTCATCCTTTGTATATTTATCTTTAGTTTGAAAGAAACTTACTTTATTTCGATAATATGAGTTTTCAGTCAATATTGATAACCTGTAGAATAATCTATTTTTTTTAATATTCACATTTAACCATTTTTGTCACCTTATGCCATTAGATTACTGATTTTATCATAAAAACTGTAGCTGGCATAGGATCGACCTTAATTTTAAATGCAATGATTTTTGAGGAGGAAAGCTGTCGGTAATATGGTAAGTAGGTATTCCTTTTCAGGTCGTTATTTTGATACACAAAACAAAAAATTGGTTAATATACATAGCCGTTTTAGATTTTTCCTGACTTTTTAAACAGGAAATAACATCACAAAAAATTTGAATTAATTTAAAATACATCTCCACCTTCGTTTCTTTTAAATTATTTAAATATGAAGAAATCATACAATAGTTTTGCTGATAAAATATGGCAGAAATACGTTCACTGTCAATTAAATACTAATATTATTTCCCTAATTCAAAGATGTCTTCATGGATATCCCTTATATTTGAACTTATTATCTCTTGATTTCCATTATAATCTTACTAGCAAGGCACCTGGCATTGCTTGGGAAGGATAGTGCCTAGAGAAGTGAGAAACTTGGAATTTGGAATTTATGGTCTCATGGCAGGATTTTTAGGCAAAGGAACAAAGCTGGTATGATGATGGCATGCAACAGCAAACAATGGAAAAAATTACATCCGTAAAACGTGCACGAGATCAGCTAGTACTCTGCTCCACTACATTAATCATTATATGTTTCCATACATGGACAGAACAAAAACGTCGTGTGAACGCATACCCTAGGATAAAGGTTTGCACCCAGAGGAGTAACCTAACAAGAGTAAAATCCTTTGAGTTATGTTTTCCCTTCGAGCGTGTCAAGAGGTGTGCCTATCAGGCAGGATGTCCTACCACTCAAGTTGTATGACGTGACAAAACAAACTGTAATGAGAAAACGACGCAAATAACGCATTGGACACAACCAGAGGTAGCACTACGAGATTTGGGAGCATGAGATGCATCTACGCACTAACTTCGGTTGCAACCAGCGCAGCCGTTTGGAAATGCTTAGCAGAAACATCATTCCTTCCATTTTTACTCCAGCTTCCAATTCATCTTCATCATGGTATGATTGTTATTAGTTAACATTTCTAACATATACGAGCCAATTTACTTGGCAGTATTCTGGCCCAGTGTTTGATGCATAGGTACTTATTCTCACATTTTGAATTGTGTGAAAGACGATGACGGCAATGTGTGAATTTCAGGGCGATGATAAAGTTCGAAAGTAGAACCTTTCTGCCATTCATTACTCTGATTTGTTTTAGAATTGTACCGATTTAGGTAGGTTTCCATGGAGTGCGTTGAAGCATTCTGGTAGTCTCTCCTTCCTCCAAGCACTTCCCTCTTTAATTCACAATAAGGCACAATTCCCTTTCATTCTATTAAAAAAATCCACATCTCGAACGCCTCCAGTCTTCTCTCGTCCTCCTTCCTAAGAGTCCACGTTTCCGCTCCGTAAAGTGCTACACTCCAGACTCTTCACCAACCTTTTCTTTACATTATTACATAACGATCCTCTCAGTAGCTCCTCCCTGTTCATGAACGCCTAATGTTCTAACGCAATTCTCTTTCTGGTGTCCTTACTATTGTACCCGTTTTCCTCCTATGTGCTGCGCAAATAGTTGAATTCCTCGATCCAGTGGCGTAGATGGGGTCCGGACCCCCCACCCCTTCCCCGATATATAAAAACACAATTAGTTTCCTTCGTTAAAAGAAAAGTATGGAGAAATCATGAATTTACAAAATATTTCTTCAACAAATATTTTTTTCTATTATGAAAAGTGCTAAAATTAGTTAAAAACCCTCTACTTAGTACCCTGTTTTTCAAAAATTTCCCCCCATGGTTTTGGACCCCATACCCCCGAGCGAAATTCCTGGATACGCCTCTTGCTCGAACTGCTCAAGTTTTTCCCCAACAACTGTTGCCTTGAGTCTCGTATTACTTAAGCTATTCTCTCTCGTTTACTTAATATTCTATCCTCTTACACGGTCTTCAACATCCACTCCCCGCTAAGTACTCCCTTCATAAATACTTTTTCTCCTCCGTATTTCATCGAGAAGCTGCGTCTTCCCACTTTTACGCCAGCTTCCAACGTACCCCACGCTTCTCTTACCATCTCCTCAGCGTACAGGTTAAAAAGCAGCGGCGATAGATGACAGCCTTGCCTCATTCCTCGGCCAATGCTTGCCCACCCAGATTCTCCGTCCGCTACCTTCACTTGCGCAGTCTGGGCCGTATACATATTACGAATTAGTCGTCTATCCCTCCGATCATTCCCCTATTCTCTTTAGGATATCCATTAAAACTTTACCCAATTCACCCTATCAAACGCTTTTTCAAAATCCACGAAATCTTTTTCAAAATCCACGAATCCACGAAAACGCTTTTTCAAAATCCATATACGTCCTGGTCATATTCTAGGTTCCTCTCCACGAGGGACCTTTGCATTATTGCAATTGCATCACTAGTTGACTTCCCTTTTCTAAAACCAAACTGATATTCGCCCAAATACTCGCTTGCCCTCGCCTCCATTCGCCTGTTCAATATCCTCAGTACCACTTTCGCCCCATGCGATATTAGGCTGATAGTCCTATAATCTCCGCATTCCACAGCTTTCTTCTTTTTCGGTAGCGGAATTAAAACCGTCTTCACAAAATCCTCCGGCCAACGTCCCTCCTCATAGATCCTGCGCACTAGTTCGAAAAACCTTCTCCTTCCATCCCTCCTTATATTCTTCAGAAGCTCACACGGGATATGATCCACGCCCACTGCTTTCCTAGACTTCTTATCACCAAGGGCCCTCTCGATTTCCGCGTCTAGGATCCCCGGCCCAAGATAATCCTCCTCCACTGCACTTTCCTCCTCTAAAGGCAATCTCTCTGGCTTGATTCTTCCGTTATAAAACTTTAAACTATTGATTATATAACTCCATATGGGGGTGATTTGTGGACCGCTTTCGGTGGTCAATTACACTAAAAACTTTTATTCAAATTATTATTACCATTAAAAATATGAATTAAGTTTCTTCGTGAAATTCGAATCGCTGTAACCGTCAGCGATGTGAGTGACGACTTTTGTAAGCCCATTTAAATGCATGTTGGGTGACAAAACATCTGGAAGCCGACTGGAGAATCCTTTATTTTAATATTTCTGCAATGGGCTGTGTCTGCTATCGAGAGCAGTTGCGCAGTGGTAGAAGTCATGTCCGAAGCTTCCGTGGCCGATCATATTATTCCCAGACGTATTACCGGAACGACTCATTACCTCTTTCGTCTGTTGTTGGCTATATTTTCAATGGTTCATTGTACTATGATGCCTGCATTATTGTATTCATTGTATATTTTCTGGTTTTTGTAATCCTTCATAGCTGATAATCTTTTGTACCCCTAATCGCAATAAAAATTCTGGCATTTTTCCAATGACGTATCCAGAAATGACGTGAAAGCTCGAATTCGACGCAGTTACTCACGAAAGCCAACGTTGACTCGCTGCGGATTCCTAAGAATTTTAGATTCGTAAGATTTTTAACATTCCAAGGAAGTGACAAGCTTCACAGCATGTGGACAGGAAATTCTCACTATGTAGGGCTGAAAACATTTTCTTTAGGGGAGAAATGAATACATTATGGGGGTAATGAGCGGTTGCATGAATTTATTTATAAATACATTTCTTAATTGAACTCGAGAAAAACATTTCCACCTCGTTTCGCTTTTTTTTTAATATGGCTGTATTTTTTCATGGTAAAATTAGCTAGTTATGATAAATATTCACTCTATTGCAATGAGAAGAATCACTTTTTTATAAGGATTTTCTTCATTTTTCGTCAGCCTCGGAGAAACGGAGAAGTTTTTCCTTTCACATGTTTCAATAATAATTAGTGTGACTTCATGGAAGTTTCTTATATTGATAAATGGTACTCTTGCACTGCCCTTTTTACAAATAGTAATTATGCATTAAATTGTTTCATCTGTTTCACAAGTCCACCTGCGAGCGTTTATTCATGAAGTATTTTATACGGCGTCATAAAGATATCATCTTCGGTGTAGATACATATTTGAATACTTAAAAATTACTAGTATGTTTCCATTGATTTTGGCTCGATTGTAGCTGAGGATGCCCCTGCGCAGTGAAACCGGTTTCACCATCAATAAAAAAAGTACAATGAATCCATTTGTATTTTACCATTTTTGTTCAATTAATTGCTCGCATTTAGAGTGTCCCAGCCTTATTTTTGCTATTTTTTTATTCTTTTTCAAAGAATGGACAGCTTTAAAAATTTTATTTTACCGTCATTCGTGATATTATTTGAACGATTTAGTGACCAGTATTTTTCCATTTTGAGATCCGCCTACTTCTCGAGGTACATATTTGCGAAAGGTGGAATTTCTAGTGGTATTACTAGAGCGACTGATCGTATATTTTACGTCTTTCCTCTATCTCCCACTCACCGTATGGCGAGCGAGGCGATTATGTCGAAAGGACACCACAAGTGTGCTTAATATTTAGCAATGAAATAATTTTTAATCAATCACTTCGTCTTTTGATCATGGCCCACCTGAGGTTGAAGAAAACGGCCCTCGTATTTAAGGCATAAATATGTAGAGGAAGTTCAACTATATATGGTCGCATTGGCGGATTTGGTTTTTAATGGTGTATTGTGCTGTGATACTGCAATTATTGCGTGTGTTTAAAAGATATTTTCTCGGCGTTGCAATTTCCCATGTCATAAAGCCTTTTGTACTGTTATTCGTAAAGGGCGAACAAATGCCCTTAATTTTTCCGAATAAGTCGCAATAATTTGGGGAAAAAAGCCAAAGTTAAAAGTGTTTTTCCGAGAATTGCTGAATTCAACTTAATTGATAAAAAAAGAGCCCAGCTTATTTAAAATTTTATATGAACTTGATAAAATGAAAAACTGTAATTTAATATTGTTCAAATTCTTAGATCAAAAAATAATGCTAATATACCAAGTGCATGAAAGAGGTAACCTTTGACGTAAATGCTTCCTTTAACTCGAAAATGAAAAGGAGACTTCGTTGATTTCCAGTGATTTATTTCGTCCGTACGACATGTTTCGAACCATAGAGGTCATTATGAAGTACTTGATAGTGACCTCTATGGTTCGAAACATGTCGTACGGACGAAATAAATTAGTGGAAATCAACGAAGTCTCCTTTTCATTTTCGAGTACTAACTTCCACATAGTTGAGCCTAATACAATTGAACGCTTCTTTAACCTTTGAAATACACGCACCTTTTTGCCTATTTTTATTGCTTACGCGGAGTTCTACAAGTAACCTCCAGCTTTCTGACCAATCACATTTATCACCTCGTGAGGAGGCGAATCATCTACACTATTCCTTTTAGCTGCAATGACCTTTTACCTGCAAACTCAGTTGAGGAAAAAGGAGAGAATTGTTTCTTCACGTTTCAGAAACGGACTAAACGATAGATACTTCGTTCAAAAACGTTATCTTGCCCGAGGCACCCACCCTATTTCAGCTTTCATTATTACATTGAGACTTTTCAAGTGCGAAATAAAATTCCGATGCCATTATGGCGATACATTATTGGCAGATGAGATATGATCCAGGGCAAGATGACTTTTGACACGGGAAAGACAACTATTGTGAGGGAAGTTGAACATTTTTAATGGATACTATTGACAAGAAGACATAATAAATAATTGATATAACATATGTTAATGCATATTTTCTTAAATATGACACATATTATTGCACCTATCGCAAGGTAAATTTTTGCTAATTAATGATTTTCAATGGAAACCATTGTCCTTTGGTAGAAAATTCAAACGCAATTTTTTCTTTGTCAAAGCTCGAGCAACCTTTGCCATCATGAACGGTACCTGTAACATTGCATTCAGACATCGGAGGAAGGGTGAGATGAGTCCCATCATCCGTGGGATATTTCACATATTATTTAGTTGAAATTGATGTAATGGGCGCCTGATGTTCGGGCCTCTCATGGCATTTACCCAAATCTAACTTTCATGTCTTTGCAAAGGCACCCTTTATTGGATACCCGGACCATTTTCTTCGTTTATTATTTTTTTTTCGTCTCTTCCTAACCAGCTCTATATCTCCTTCACAAAAGCTGATTTCGGGGTTACTTGGTGCAAATAATTAACAATCATGGTAGAGCAAAAGGAAAAACAGAGCACTGTTTCACACACCTTTTAATAATATAGTACCTATCTTTACATGGTGAACAGTTAAAGACCCGGTGTCATTCTCGAGAACTCTTCACCCAATCCAGTCACCCAGAAATCGCTAAATCTTTCTTCAGTATCTTTACAGATTTAACTGCAGCCATGCTTGAACGAGGGAGGTTTTTTTCAACCTCCGGTAGCTCAGCAAAAACACCATATAAGCCACAGGGGGGTACTGCGCAGGTAGAGCAATTGCGCGTCCTCCGCACCACACGCTCAATAGGGTAGTTTCCTTCATCAAAGAAAACGAAAGGCATTGATTGCGATTCGTTACCCACCATTAGTGTATTCATAATATACAAATTATTTGGTTTTAGAAATTCCAGTTTAGACGAATATCAATGGTCAATTTTAACCACATTTGAAAAAGGCCAGATTGGCGCCCATGCGATGCCACTCCACGTGACGTCACAGGGTCCCAGATGGTCAGGAATTTTACCTCGTCTGAGATTACCAATGAATGCATGAGGCACAGAGCTCAGAGAAACGTCTCTTAATAATCGCCTATTAAAATTGCCTATGGTCGGAAAGTTTCCTTCTTTTGATAGGGTATTAATAATCCTTATTCAAGCCAAGTGTTACCTGATGGCAGGGTACTCTTGATCTTGCTACCGCCATGTTCGGCAGCAAGCAGCCTCCATCGTAGCGGCGTTCATAGCCTCGCACCCAGGTCGACCCAGGTGGCCTCACACAGCAGCAGCCGGAAGTCACATGGGGTTTTCCCAGCATTCATACTTAGCCGTCGCGTTTTCGCGCGATTGAAATTTTTCACTTTTCATTACATCGCGAAAAATAGATATTGTCATTTAAAAATCTGAAAGCGTGAAATACCTACTCTAGAAGTAACAATCTTTCGATTTAGGAAATAAAAAATAGGGAACTACCCTATTCATTTCTGACTGTAAGTTGTTAGTTTAAGGTTAGTTGCAATCTCATTAACTACGCTGCCTCCATTGATTCTTCCGCCAAGTAAGCACTTTGGAGAGACAGCCAGAAAACTAGCCGAATGGCTATTGCATGGACATGTCTTGACCTTTATGCCGATAAAAGACAATTTTTCTTTAATGCAATGTAGTTTGTGTGTGAAACAGTGAGAAACATAACGTCCATTCCTATTCAAAACAAAAGAAGAGACAAGCTGACTTCTGGAAGTGCTCTCATCCATTACAACGCACGTCATATCAGCGCTGATGAAGCCCAACTGCTCCTTGAGCAATTTCAATGGGAAATTTTCGATCACTCTCCGCGGCCGCGCTGTGCCATGCCCAGGGGCGCAGTTAGGAATAGGGTGGTTTCCTATAATTTTTTTATTGCCTAAATCGAAAGATTATTACTCCTGGAGTACGTATTTCACGCTTTTAGATTTTTAAATGACGGTATCTATTTTTCGCGATTAAATGAAAAGTGAAAAATTTCAAGCGCGCGAAAACGCGACGCGTAAGTATGAATGCCGGGATATTTCTCCGTACGACGTATTTCTGGTCCCCGGTGCCGCTCTATGAGGTGACCTTGAAGCGAGGCTTAGCGCTGATACGACGCAGGCTGCTAGAGGGTAGCTGAGTACCCTGGTGGCTGGTAGCGCTTGGCTTAAATAAGGATTATTAATACCTTAACAAACGAGGAAAACTTTCCGACCTTAGCCAGTTTTAATAAGTGATTATTAAGACATGTTTCCCTGAGCTCTGCGCCTCATGCATGCATTGGTAACCTCAGACGATGTATAACTCCTATCCTCTCGTGTAGAAACTAGGTCCCTGTGACGTCACGTGGAGTGGCATTGCATGGGCGCCAATCTGGCCCTTTCCAAATGAGGATAAAAATGGACCATTGCCATTCGTCTAAACCGGTATTTCTAAAACGAAATAATTTGTATATTATGAATGCACTAATGGTGGGTAACGAATCGCAATCAATGCCTTTCGTTTTCTTTGATGAAGGAAACTACCCTACTAAGGCTACGGGGGTTTCAGGCACAACTAATACTGGGGAGTTAGGGGGTATGGAATACCCGCCAGGGGAAGCTGGAGGTGCGGGGCCCTCCCCTAGAAAATTTTTAAGATAAATGGTTCACAATAATGAGTTTTACGGCCTTCTGAGGGATATTTCATTAATCTTAACACTATTCTATAAGTAATATTAATCTAATTAAGTAAAATGGATTAAACTTAAAAATTTCTCTGAGCTCTGGGGGGGGGGGGGTTTTAACCCCCAAACCCCCCCCCCCCTCGCTGCGCCACTGGTCATGCCAACCCAGTGGCCCAGGACTTCCATCTTTACGCTGAAATGAAGATGTGGCTTGATGGCAAGCGTTTTCAAACGGGCGATGAGCTTCAGGACAAAGGCATAATTCATTGGGAGTCATTGGCGGCAACATCCTATGAAGAAGGCATAGTAAAGCTTGTCCACGGGCACAATACCTCAATCGCCGCAGCGATTATGTCGAAAGGACACCACAAGTGTGCTTAACATTTAGCAATGAAATAATTTTTAATCAATTACTTCGTCTTTTGACCATGGCCCACCTGAGGTTGAAAAAAAACGGCCCTCGTACTTAAGGCATAAATATGAAGAGGAAGTTCAACTATATATATGGTCGCATAGGCGGATTTAGGGGATAGGGGGCGTGCCTCCCCTCAGGCACTTCAAGATTTTTAATGCGGTTATCATCACGTTCGTTTTGTTTTGTGTATTACGTAGTCTCAATCATTTAATTTCAGATTAATAACTGCCATATAAAAAGATAGAATATTTCATACAGTAATTGTTGTATGTTGTTTTTAATCTCAAAAATGAGAAGACCGTTCGCCTGTCAGGCCTTTGTGCCGCCCCAGAAAAAAATCCTGGATCCGACCTTATGCGGTCGTGCACGCCAAAAAAAAAATACATTTTCAGAGACTTTACTTTAAGAAAAAAGAATACATTCATTCACAGAATTTTATAAGCTTTATCGTTAAAATATTCAATTAGTCTTAAAATCATACTCCTTCAGCATCGACACACTTCTTTAGGCCAGTCTTCTTCGCTTCTTACGCTGAGTGAAAGTGAATTTTGTATAGAATATGTTTTGAATAGAAGTGAATATTTTTTTATTTTTTCCGTGAATTATTGTATCAATTATAAGATTCCTAAATTATCGTAACTCAAAATACATACAGGAGTGCAGCAGCTAATCAGAAAGAGAGTGTATTTGTTTCAGGGAAAGTAACGCTTTATAACCGTTACATAGGTACACGAGTAATTTTGGTAACCTCCTTACATCTTTTAGTCGCGTGCACAGATTACTTAAATGCCAACGCATTTCTCTAAATAGGCGTTAAAATTATTATAAACACTTTTTTTATGGTTATTTGACAATATTATTTTAGATAACTATCAGAGCAACAAATAGTTTAAAATATCCATTATTTCTTCATTTATTGCACAGTAAAAGTATCAGGCATAAAAAATTCTTGACAATGATAACTAATTAAAATAATCATTAAATAAGTAATGTGAAAAATTAAGTGTTTTTATTTTTCCGTTAAATATTTTCTCAACTTAATAATCTCTAACTGATTGCAAATCAAAATTTACGCAGCCTTGCTTCATTTTGTGGCAGAGAGGAGTATAGGAGTATCCTCGACTATGGCTATCTAAAAGTAATAGATTAAATTTTCAAAGTAGGGAACCTGATAATTAGTCACCTATAATACGAGATGTTGATTATTATTATAATATTCTACCGATTAAGGTAGGTTTCCATGAAGTACTAAAGAAGTGATCTGGGAGCCCCCCTTTCCTTCCAGCACTGCCTTCTTCAATTCACTGTAAGGCCTACTCCCTTTCAATCTATCTAAAAATCCTATCCTTTTCCTTCCCCTGCCTCGTTTCCCTTAGATTCTACCCTCTAACACAATTTTCAACATCCCCTCCCCGCTAAGTACTCCCTCCATCCATACCTTCTCTCTCCTCCTTATCTAATCTAAAAGCTGCCTCTCCTCGCCAACCATATCCAGCACTTCGTCGCTCCTTTTCCTCTCCGTCCATTTCACCCTCTCCATTCTTCTCCATACCCACATCTCGAATGCCTCCAATCTTCTCTCTTCTTTCCTCAGTGTCTACGTTTCCGCACAGTAGAGAGCGACACTCCAGATCAAGCTCTTCACTAACCTTTTATTTAAACTCTTACATAACGATCCTCTCAGAAGCTCCTTCCTGTTCATGAACGCCTCCTTTGCTAGTGCCAATCGCTTCCTGATGTCCTTGCTACTGTGTCCGTTTTCCTCTAATGTGCTGCCCAAATAGTTGAACAGCTCTACCTGCTCAAGTTTTTCCCCACCTACTTTTACCTTGAGTCTCACACTCATCGCTCACGATACTTTACAAAACCGCATTACCTTAGTCTTCTTGTGATTAATCCTCATCCCATACTCCTCGCACCGCTCGTCTAACGTCCACGGGGTTCCGGACCCCCCCCCCCCCCCCCCCCCGAAATATAAAAACGCAATTATTTTCCTTCATAAAAGAAAAAAATCATGAATTTACAAAATATTTCTTTAACAAATGAAGTTTTTTCGATTATGAAAAGTGTAAAAGTTAGTTCATAACCCATTACTTGGTACCCAGTTTTTCAAAAATTTACCCCCCTGGTTTTGGACCCCCCCGAACGAAATTCCTGGCTACGCCACTCTCTATTTGATATCTCCCCACATCCCCTGGACTTTTCCATGTGTACCTTCGCCCTTTGTGATGATTAAAACACGTGTTTGTTATGAATAATTTGTTTCTCCTGCAAAATTCTGCTGCTTTTTCTCCCTTGTCATTCCTTATTCCTAGTCCAAAATCTCATATTTTGAGTCCATCCCTCCCTTCCCAGACTGAGGCGTAACAGTCCCCCATCACTACTTGTTTTTTTCTTACCCGGGGTTTCTCTAATTATTTCCTCGAGCTGCTCATACACTTCATCTACTTCTACCTCCCTATGATTACAACTGGGCATGTAAACTTGAACCACCACAAGGTTGGTGGGCCGCGCCTCAATTTCTACCATCAGAATCCTATCGCTTACCTGGTCTGTACCTACCACACGCTTACCCACCTTCCCGTTTAATACTAAAGCTACCCCTCGCTGGCTTTCCTCCCCACCACTATACATAACCCTATACCCATCACTCCAATAGTCCCCCCTTCCCTCCACCTCACCTCGCATAATCCTAAGATATCTATCCTCCCTTTATCCATTTCCCTTTTGATATTTTATAACTTCCCCGCCCTCATCATTGTCCTCACATTCCACGTCGATAAATTTATAGCCGACTTCTTCTTCTTCTCCATCTTCTTGGTCTTCTTTTCTTCTCTCTTCATCGCTGCTGCTGCTGCTGGTGATGATGATAAGTCTCAGCAAGGATTTCGCATGTTGACGGCCCCAAGGACCTCGCTGCCGTGACCGACACCCGCCCTTTGCGGACGGGTCCCGTTCGATGAGATTCCGAGGCTCATTTGGTTGCTCTTCATGTTTTCAGGGAATAGATAGTTGGTAGGGTTTCCCACTTCCATTCCGTCAGTGTTTTTCTACGTGACACAATCACGTGGACTACCTTTCGTCTGTCTCCTACCCTTCGACCTATCTGGCATGGGTGGCCCTACCGGGAATAATTTAGAATTAATCCCGCCAGTGCAGCTCTAGGGGTCATAGGAACGCGCAAGCCTTTCCACCGCGACAAGGTTGTAGCCCAAGGGAAAGGGATATGTTGATAATAGTGTACATTTCATTCAGGAAAGATATGTAGCATTAAATATGGGAGACATTCATTGTTTCTGAAAATATAATAAAAATGTGTTGTCTATTTTTATTCCTAAATTCTTTAAAATGAAACTGCATACAGCAGTGAAATACCTACCGGATACAGAGGGTATTTTTTGATAAGGAACATAATGGCTTTCAAATTCGGTACATCTTCTATCAAAGGAAGTAGATCAGAGTAATTTATGATTAATATTTACATTTCTCACCAACAAAGAGCTAGCGAGAGATAGAGAGAGTTAGGGATTCAAATGGCGAAGTCATTTTCAGAAACTATTGAAGATGCATAGAATAAGCGCCACGGCTTTCCTCACGGCCCGGGTTCGAGAGAAAAGCGCAATTAAACAGTCGGCGGAACGAAATATTTTTGTGCCTTCTTGCTAATTTGCTACGGACAATTTATGCTAACCATGATATCGTATTTAGTTGGATTTTAAAGTTACGAAAATAACGTTAATTTTTATCAGTAATCCCAAATTTTATGTTTAAAAATGGAAAACATATCTCTATCCCTTTTTAATGCATACTTATTATAAAAACGCTTCTTTCTTCTTGGTTTTGGCTGATGTATTGGAAGATTTTTGCTGGTTTGCGAATTGCAAATTAGGTACCGAAGGTGACCAATAGTTATTATCTAATTGCGAATTTATCCACCCTACATATTCCTGATTAGTCGACGACTGGAGGATCAGATTTCTCTCGAGAATCACAATTAACCTTTAGAAATCCCCACATATGAGCAATTTCATCTGGCAGCCGATACTGTTTGGTCGTCTCGTCTTGTTCCTGCCTGACTTTAGCAGTAGCGGATATGGAAAACACTCAAGGGGGAGGCGCAAAATATATTTTGAGCTACCCATACTTTTATCGTAATGAAAAGTAATCAAGTTACAAGTAAAGTTTAAGAAAGTTTTGTTTAAACTGATAATACGCAAGACAATGTCATCTTATGACAAAAAGTTACAATTGTGGTTCTGCAATTTTCGGCAATGAAGGCGGACCCGTATTAGGGGGCGCGCGCCCCATGCGCTCCCATTTATATCCGCTACTGGACTTAAGAACTACCGAAGTACGAGGAGAAGCCTTCTTACGAAGCGATAGAGGTTCCCCGAACTGTAATGCTCGTTGCATTTTATCCTCGCAGTGGAGAAATAAGCCTCAAATCTCGCATATTTTTGCCACTGGATAGTCAGATTTTCTCTTACATGGACATTTTCGAAGCCGGCTGTTAGTGTTGTATGTTATATCAGGAGGTGTTCTCGAAAATGGCATCATTAGAATTTGTTTACGTTTTTGCGTTGCCTTCTGCAGATTGCGTGGTTGTTGACTGTCCATTGAAAATCTAGCTTACCGTCCCTTCCCTCAACGGCTGGCTATGGTCTTAATGCACCCCCTCCGCTTATCTTCTTTTCGCTAAGCACCACGCCAGCTAATGGCAAACAGAGCATCGGGAAGGATGATGATTAGTCTTCCGCCAACAGCAACAGCTGAAGTTAAGTGGGGCAACTTACAGGGATACCTCCATACATGTTATTCTCGCCGTGGGGATACAAGCCTCATATCTCGCTGATTTTTGACTCTGGGACGTCATTTTTGCTCTAAAAATGGGTATTTTCGAAGCCGGCTATTAGGGTCGTATGTTATGTCAGGAGGTATCTTCGTAAATGGTATCATTAGAATTTGTTTACGTTTTTCCTCGCCTTCTGCAGCTTTCGAGGTTGTTGACTGCCCATTGAACGGCTGGCTTATTGTACCTCCCCTCAACGGTTACCCAGATAGCACAACCATTTGTATACAAATGGTAAATCTTCTGTAACCTTACAAATTGTACCGATTTTTGTAATACAACTGTATTACAGTTGTATTCAAACGTTTTGTATACAGATGATTTGTAATACAGTTGTAATACAAAGGCAAAATACAAGGGAATTTGTAATACGATTGTAATAGAGGACATTTGACACTGTATTACAATTGTAATACGATTGTAATAGAGGACATTTGACACTGTATTACAATTGTAATACAAATGTATTACCACAAATGTGCTGTCTGGGTAGTGGTTATACTACCCCTTCACTTATCCTCTTTCCGCTGGGCAGGACGCCAGCCAACGCCAAACAAATAATTGGGAAGAAGGGTGAGTAGTCGTCCGCCAACAGCAAAAGCTGAAGTTAAGTGGGGCAACTTACAGGGATACCTCCATACATGTTATTCTCGCCGTGGGGATACAAGCCTCATATCTCGCTGATTTTTGACTCTGGGACGTCATTTTTGCTCTAAAAATGGGTATTTTCGAAGCCGGCTATTAGGGTCGTATGTTATGTCAGGAGGTATCTTCGTAAATGGTATCATTAGAATTTGTTTACGTTTTTCCTCGCCTTCTGCAGCTTTCAAGGTTGTTGACTGCCCATTGAACGGCTGGCTTATCGTCCCTCCCCTCAACGGCTGGCTAGTCGTAATGCACCCCCTCCGCTTATCCTCTTTTCGCTGAGCACCACGCCAGCTAATGGCAATCAGAGCATTGTGAAGGAGGGTGAGTAGTCGTCCACCAACAGCATCAGCTCAAGTCAAGTTGGGCAACTTACAGTAGTACCTCCTTATATGTCATTCTCGCCGTGGAGATACAAGCCTCAAATCTTGCGGATTTTTGATCCTAGGACATCAGATTTTCTCTAAAATGGACCTTTTCGAATACGGCTAATAGTGTCGTATGTTATATCAGGAGGTTATCTCATAAATTTTATCAATAGAATTTGTTTACATTTTGCGTCGCCTTCTGCAGCTTTCGGCATAGTTGACTCTCGATTTCAAACGGCTAGCTTCTCATAATGCACTCCTCACGCTTTGCCTCCCTCTGCTGTATACCATGTTAGCCAATGATGAACACAGCATAGTGGAGTAAGGTGAGTAGTCGTCACCCAACAACAACAGCTCAAGCCAAGCGGGGCAACATACAGGGACACCTCCTTAGACTTTTTTCCTGCCTTGGAGATACAAGCCCACAAATCTCAGATTTTTTTCCTTGGGACCCCAAATACGCTCTTAAAGACAGCATCTTTGAGGCCGGCTCTGAGAGTCTTATAATATTGGGAGGCATTCTCGTAAATGAAAACATTGCCAGTGCTGCATGGCTTATTACAGCAGCCTTTGATCCTCTCATTTCAAAATTGGATATATGTATGTATAAGTGTTTATTTCAGTAAAAAATTATGTTGCTATATATTTATCTAATTATGTAAAATTGAAGGTTAAATTTGAAGCTATTTTCACAGCAGTAAATCAATGAAGTAACTAGTACTTTTTAATGTGTTTGTGAAGGGTGATATATGTTTGCATTCCTGCCACTTAGATGCAATTCACTTACCAATTCGCAGGGTCGCCCATAAGGGGGGGATGGGGCAGACTGCCCCAGGCCACTATGAGTTAAGGGGCCGATAATTTAGATTATTAAATGTTCAAATGCTATTTCCCTTCGGGGGATGGGGGACTCACACCGAGACTCTACCACAAGAAGTCAGTGGGCGGCCCTGCCTATTAGCCGATTTTAAGTTACTTCCCATACTGCACAGGGAGAAATTTACTCGTGTATATTGAGTCGAAATTTGGTGTAAGGAATAAGTCGAGATTTCGCCCATTTTTACACGTGTAAATGCTGTGTAAATTTGGTCCAACTCCCTTGACTCTTATATACAAAAAATTGAAGCAAAGTGTGGGAGCAGATGCTAAGATGAGCAGCAATCCGAACATGATTAAAGTTTCAGGACAGATGATTCAATAAAGTCGTTCACCTTAGTACCAGCAAAATTTTCCCAACGAAATCTAGTTAAATCATTTAACGAATCATCTTGCGGCATATATTTTATAGGTGTATATTTTATTACGATTACATATATACTCCAGTCGAAATACAAACGAGTTAACCATTAATTGCGACTAGAATGATGCTGCTTGTTAATTTAAAATTTCAGTAATTTCGAATTACTTCCGTCAATGCCTCGCATCACGCGAATTGAACGCTGGGAAAACAATCACGTAACGATATAACTTGTGTGACTCGAACTGGAAGCATGAGACGTCAACGACGACATCAACAATTCGCTAATTCTCTTTATCCTGGTGTGCTTGTGCTCAGTGAAACTACTTGCGGTTTTACCAAGGTTTTGTGGTTTTTTAAACTATTTGGCAGTACTTTTAAGATCCATCCATCATATCGTATTCGCTATTATCCTATCCATTATGTCATTCACATTATTTTTCACATCATCACCACTAGTGTTTTGTCCTGTACTACGTACGTATTTCCTGATGAATTATTTTATACAGAGGAACCTTTTATTGACACAATAAATGAAATTTTTGAACGAATATGTTGACTATGTCTTATTACCTGTTTAGTATTAGTAATGTGCCACCATTTGCGTGATCACTGCCATTTTCCGGTCATCAACAAGAAACCCTAACCCTGGTGGAGAAAGGAATAACTACAACGGTCCCGTTATTGGGTTCCTTGTGCATACTAGCGATGGACTTAGTCGGTCATTCTCGTGATCCCAATCACGGTGACCATTCATTTGAGTGACTCTGTCATGAACGGGAGGTCATGAATGTGGAAAATGGACGGCAATCACGACCGAGTAGGCAATCACGACCGCGTAGACAATCACGACCGAGGGGACAATCACTACTCTGTTGTCAATCATGACCCGCTTATCGCTTTCTTCTTAAGGGCAATATCTATGTAGCTTGTTAAACGAGAGATGAGTTGTTATTATTATTAATCTATAAAGTTTTTCATTTGATAAAACCATAAACTAGTTAATTCTTATCTTAATTACTTCTTAAACATTTACAAATACAGAATGTTCCTTAAATGTTGTTTATTACACTCCTTTTATTGTTTTTCAAGATACAGAATCAACGATAATTTCCAATCATTCGTGGGGCATAGGGTTAGTGATCAATATTTTATTATGGAAAGTTAATATAAATAATGGAACTGATTGAGAGGCATGAGAACTGGGCTCTCTCAAGATTTTCGGCATATCACCTGAGATATGAAGACCATAGGTACCCTGAAATGTCGAATATAGAAAACTTTACAATTATTACGAACATTGCCCCTAAAAGTGATTGCAATACCGTCCCATTCATCACCACGAGTGAAAGAGCAGTCAAAAACGGTCAATTCAGGTCGCGAGTGACGATCATCAACCGCGACATCTTCGAAGAATGATAGCGATTGGACTGTGCTTGAGAATGACCTATGCAATGAGCAATCACGAATGACCTAATGGCTGGCGATTGACGGAGAACGACCACGATCACGAATGACCTGCGTCTAGAACAATCATGAATGACCTGTGTCTAGAGCAATCATGAATGACCTGTGTCTAGAACAATCATGAATGACCGACGATCGCGACTGATGGAGAACATCCACGGCGGTCCACGGTCACGAACGACCGAAGGACGGGAGGAAATGACCCTCTCGGTCATCTGAATGATCCCGTTCACCGATCAATCTCGGAGATGGTGCCGGGTCTACACTAGTAACTTAAGTGACTACTTAAGTTGGCTCTGTATTTAAGTTGGTAGTGTAGTGCCGGGTCTACACTAGTAACTTAAGTGACTACTTAAGTTGGCTCTGTATTTAAGTTGGTAGTGTAGGTGTCACCAGCTTCATTTAAGTACACCTCCACTTAAGTCATCTTAGAACCCAACTTAAATTGCGTAGGCAACTGTTTCCGCACGGTTGAAGCTCTTCATGTGTTGTAAATGGCACATAAATACCCATCTCACATCATCCCGTTGATTATGTTCTAAGTTGTGCTGTATTGTATGATGTGGTTATTGAGCGTTCTATTACGTTATTTAATTTCTAGTGTTGGGGATATTAATTCGACGAATTTATTTTGTAGTGTTTCTCATCTTATTGTTGGTTTTATTTCCGTGAAAACTAATTGCTATGCCTGTTGCTCACGGTGAAACTCGATTTATAAAACTTAGAAACGTTTTAAGGAATTTTAAGACTGACAATGAGACGACGGCATACGATCCGATAAAACAGTTTATTTTCCATGGTGTCATAATCGAAAATAATGTGAACGAATGCACTCAGTAACTTCCCACACACTGTTATTGGAACTATTGCATAGGGCTTTAATTTTAGTCCTAGGGATGCCGAGGGAGATAAGATGTGGCGATTTCATTGGACGTGGGAGGAATTAATGGTTGAAATTTAACATCAATGGTTTTAATAAAGCAGTGGAATTTGACTAGCAGTAAGTGTTTACGTTATGAATATGTCATTCCACGAAGTCACGCTTAGTAATTCTAAATTCCTCTGGCTCATCACCTCTCGCCATATAGCGTTTCCTCAGGAACTGAAATCGGTCTTTCCTTTTAACCTTCTGAATCCAAAATGGTTAATTCACGGAGTTGGGAAGTTTATTTCAAATAACAGTCGCTTTGGATCAAAGAATCACTAATTGCTCTCCTAGACCTTCATCTGTCAACATAACTGTTTCCCGATATAGACAATCACGGTGCTGAAGTCGACTTAAAGCTCAAGTGTAGCTACCGCACCACATTTAAGATTATATTTAAGTGAAGTCACTTAAGTTAAGTGTGTAGTGTAGACAAGGCATTCGGAACGGTGCTCCGGAGCACTTCCGTCTGGTAGCGAATGTAGCGCTTTTTTACCGCACCCACCGCACCCCAAAAGAGAGACCCGTTTACAGCGGGAAACTTAAACATTAAGGTAAAGAAATAATTTATAAGAACCTACATTTGGAGTATGCTTCTATACTGAAGTGAGGTGTGGACAATGACTGGGAGCAGCGTTAGCTCTCTTAAGAAATGTATGTCATGACCCCTTCACATCTCTCATTTTAGTATTTCCAATGGTTTGATATCAATTTTCAATGTTAACCAGGAATGGTTCAATATACTTTTTTTGTACATTCAATATAAATTTTGCCATACTATGATTGCCATTCATGTATTTTAAATATAGAGTAGGATTCTTGTATTTTAAATATAGAGTACAGGCATCCCCCGAGTTACGTATGTCTCGACTTACGTAAATCCGTACTTACGTAAGCGATAACCGTATTTCAAATGATTACGTTAATGTTCGAATGCGAGCGCGAAGAAGTAGATATTCGCCCGTACAACCTATGGTAGAAAAAATATCGAATAATTATAGAGTTTTTTACGTGCTAAAAATAACAAAGTGACCCATTTTTGTCATTCCTCGAAGGAAATTTCATTAATTTCTGTAGAAAAATCGCTTATCCAAGTCAGCAATCAACGTGAAAATTTGCAGTTCTAGCGATGGATGTGGTGGCGTATGTGGTTGCGCTCATTCCTGTACGATACAACTTGTTTTACAGCAATCTCTGAAGCGCCATCGCAAAGGTTCGACTTACGTAAATTTCGACTTACACATAGTCTGCCGGAACGCATCTCTTACGTAACTCGGGGGATGCCTGTATATTTAAAATACAAGAATGGCAACGGTATATTTTAAATAAAGAGTAAGGCTTAAAAATGCTGTATACGTGCTCATAAGATGAGCAATTAATAATCTGAAGATGACACATCTGCAAAATCAAATGTGAATGTACCATAATGCGTACTTCTCTCCTATTTATATGGTGTTGCTTATTTGGCTATTGCCAAGTCTCACGTGACAATTTCTTTTATTCTCAGAAATTTTCATAAGCTATCGGTTATAAAAAAACTTTCCTTTTCCTCTTCTCGTCATATAAACTTGATTGAATAGTTTTATTGAAACTTAAGTTATTTAACTGAGTGAGATGTGGCATAAATAGTTGAAATTCTTGCAAGACAAATGAGAACAGAAGAGTTTATTTAGCACTATGTCTCCTCCGACTATCCAAAATGAGTCCATGGAGGAAAAGGTCCTGGTCTCCTTGGGAATGTGTATAAAAAGTCACTTTTGGAGTTAGGAGCATTGATCTCATGGAAATTTTCCAATCAAGAATGGGTTGGGCGACTTTTGGAAGGGATGAATGGCAGATTAACTATGTACATAATTCCTAATTTATCGATATCCCTTTCTCCTCTACCTGGTCTAAGTCTTCTGCATCCTTGACCACTTATGTCATAACTCTGATGATCAAAGCCTCATTTTAGTTCATATTAAAGTACGAACTTTTGAAAGGTCCGATCCAAATATTTTCATATTCTCATTTTCGTTTTGTATCTCTCTGGTCAATTGTATTCCTTATTTCTTGTAATGCCATTGATTCATAAATTCATAATGAAAAAAATTGATTTAAATACAAAGTACTATTAATAAATTGATCTCTCTTGTTAACTTATCAAATATAATAAAGTAAAAATGACCATAAAACTCCGAAATTAGTTATTATCTCATTACTGTTCTAGGAAAATTTTTTTTTGTAAAAGACTGGAGTAATATCTACTATGTATATGAGGATATTTATTTTGGTTTGGCTGTAAATATTGCTGCCTTTGAGAGTGCTTGCCAGGAAAAAAATTGCGGAGTTTTTGTGAATAGGGGGCACAAGCTGGTTCATTTATATGAGGGACATTTAAGACCAAAATATTTTGGGGGTATTGGACCCACTGATTCATTAGGCTCAAAATGGCCTGCATGCTTGGTGAAGATTTTAATTTCAGTTTGTGAATTCTCTGTTGGCTACTAAAAACTTTGTGATAGTCATTACTATTGAAAATATGCAAATTATATAATAATATTTTTGAGCCATAAGTCTAATTTCATTCTATGTCATGTGCATTTTGGGCTGTGTCACTGACCCTAAGGTTTGTAGTAAGTATTTTTGGCATTATGTGATAAAACTAATCAATTTCACTAATTTTTACTGGATAATATGTATTGGGAAATTCCATATAAATATCTTTAGTAATTTTTCAATGGCCAATAAGACAAGTGTCTGATGTAAGATGGTAAACTATTCACAATAGATGGGATTTTTTTAACATCATGTTTCATAATTTTATTGCACTAATTTTTTTCTGGGTGGCGTATAAATACTGTTTGAAGAATGTTTGTTGAAAACGATCTGTTTATTTCATATCCCATTATCTTTCTCCATATTGTATGCATACTTACTGGTTGCAGACATGAATTTTTCACCACAAGTTCATAAAAAGGGACTCAATATTTTATTTTAGGGCATGTTACCTTACTGTGGATAATGGTATCCTTCTGTCTTCCCTGTATTTTTTGATGGATTTCAAGTGAAGTTAGTGGCAGTATCTGTGTTGTGTACCATATTAAGCAAATGTTCTATGCTGAACTAACTTCTTGATCCTATGTCTTTACTATATGGTGCTTGGAGATGTTTCACTGAGTACACCTAATCATTAAGTCCTCTTTCAATTGTATACAAGGTGAATCATTTTGTGTGCTTTGCTAGAATAGGCTGGTGCTGGCATCAGGTTTACCTCTTTACTATCTTTCCTTCTCCTATGGTCCTAATATGACGGCACTAACTTTGAGCAGTCAATATGTGAACAATACAATGAGAATGTTCCACTGAAGCTGTGACTGTGAAATTTTTGAGAAGGTTAACTCAATTGATTGACTGTCTATTGTTGTATTTGTTACCAGTGTGTACTGTGGTACGAAGGAGGTGGGATAATCTCTTGGAATATGCATATGTTCATCTGAAAATAAATGAACACGAATTTTCATAGTGTTTCATTTTGTTCCCTCTGTAAGCCAAAATGAGTACGTCTCATAGGAGATTTTTGTAAAATGGTGAATCCCTCATTTGAACATCATTGGGGATAATATGGGATAATATTCAATTTTTTTTATGTTTAGCTGAACATATTCTGTGTAAAGCATTTTATTATATGTGGCCCTTCCCTCTGGTGAGTTCGAGGAGTCCAAGATATCTGATAAAGTAATTTTCCTGTCTATGTCATTGACCATCAGCTCATTTCTTATTACTGTACACTTCTTTTTGGACTCAATTTCAACTAAAGAATTCAAGGGCCTATCCAGGCCTTTCTTTGATTGTTACATATTTTTGTTAATTGCTTGGTAGTAAATATTTATATTCTCCATTATGAAATTATATAGATATATGAGAATATACATATAAGTACTGGAATTTTTTAACCACTCACATTCATTTACACTAGATTTTAAGCTTTGTTGTAATTAAAATGAAAGGTATGATGCGCCACTATAGGTAATAAGAATTTAATTTTTTTTCAGGAAATATTTGTTAAGCATATTATTTGGACACTATTGAAAAGATGCTTTTAAGTATTCTGCCAGTTGAAGCAGGTTTAACGTGAAGTATTCTTTCGACTACCCCAGCCTGTCTCCCCTCCCAACGTGGACTTCACTATTCAATTCACAATAATGCCTACTCCCTTTCATTCTATCTAAAAATCCTATTCTCTTTCGTCCTCTTTCTTGTTTACCCAACATCTACCCTTAAAACTGTTTTCAACATCCCCTCCCTGCTGAGTACGCTCTCCATCCATACTTTCCGTCTCCTCCATATCTCATCTAGATACTACCTCTACTTACCCACCATGTCTAGCACTCCGTCGTTCCTCCTCTCTGTCCATCTCCTCTTTACCTTTTCCATTCTTCTCCATTCCCACATCTCGAATGCCTCCAGTCTTCTCTCTTCCTTCTTTCTAAGTGTACATACATGTTTCCATACCATAAAGCTCAACGTTCCTAATCCAGTATTGGTAAGTAATCGAGTAAAAGTAATCGAATTACTTGTAACAATTACTTTTGCGGTAATTTGTACTTGTAGAAAATACTTTTACCAAATTTAACTTTTATTTATAATATACTCCTTACAGTGAAAGAGGAATTGTTACTTTCATTGTAATAGTTACTTGCTCGTAATCGATGATCCCTTTACTTATGTCACTGATTGAGTGATGACTTCGACTATCTGAATACCATAATATGCTGTTTAGGTTCAGCCACTCTTTATGTTGTAGCCTACTTATGATGGGTACAAAATATACACATGACATCCTTTGTGTTGTAACAGCAGTTAAAATTGTATGTATTGCTTGTGAAATTGCAATTAGCAATTTCGATGACTCAATTTTTCCACATTTTTACTGCAATATTTGATCATTGCCATTTGGTCTCTAGACTGGACGATCTGACAAGATGTACGTAATTCTACTGATTACTTTTTAAAATCAGTAATTTGGACTCGTACTTGATTACTTTTTACGAAGTAACTGTAATTGAGCCGGTAACTTTTTCTCAGTGCATACTTTTACCAACACTGACAAGATCAAACTATTAGCCTTTTCTTTAAACTCTTACATTATAAACCTCTCATAAGCTCCCTTCTGTTCATGATGCCTCCTTTGCTAATGCTATTCTCTTCCTTCTGATGTCCTTACTGCTGTATCTGTTTTCCTCTAATGAGCTGCCAAACAAGTGACAAAGTTAAATAAAATTGGCCATTTATTTTTTGGATGCAAAACATCTATGTAGAGTACCCTCTATTACTAACGATATATTTTTATTCCCAATATTCTACACCCTGAAATACTCATCACAAGTGGGCTATTTAAAGGCTTGAAACACAGTGTTCTTCTCCCTGCTAAATTAGACTGTAATGGAGCTGTTTTTCTTGAAGCTGAAGGATTTTGTCTTTCTTGATGAATATCCTTTTATGGGAATTGATTTTTGATGGAAAATAAAGCAATCAATATTGTAAGGTTTACTAATATATAAAAAAAATCACTCTATGCTTGGTGATTTATCGAGCTTAGGGTGTTTTAAAATATCGGTGAACCTTGCAAAGTTTATTCTTTTATCTTACAATGTAAAGCCTGAAAATATCAGATTTTTTATTTTCTCCATTCAAAAGTTAAGTACTACATATCAACACAGAGCAATCGGTATCCAACCCATACAGCACAAACGGTCTCAAGCTGGCATATAGGTCGTGTATTTCACGTGTTTTATCTCGTGTAAAAACCGTTATTACCCGAGTTAAAGCGGAATAAGTCTGGTGTATATATGGTCTTATGTCCGCCACAAACCGGATAATACACGTGTATGCACTAGTGATGGGTCGGTCGTGAACGATCGAATCATGTGACCAGGGTCATGACCCTGGTCACATGATTCGATCGTTCACGACCGACCCATCACTAGTGCATACACGTGTATTATCCGGTTTGTGGCGGACATAAGACCATATATACACCAGACTTATTCCGCTTTAACTCGGGTAATAACGGTTTTTACACGAGATAAAACACGTGAAATACACGACCTATATGCCAGCTTGAGACCGTTTGTGCTGTATGGGTTGGATACCGATTGCTCTGTGTTGATATGTAGTACTTAACTTTTGAATGGAGAAAATAAAAAATCTGATATTTTCAGGCTTTACATTGTAAGATAAAAGAATAAACTTTGCAAGGTTCACCGATATTTTAAAACACCCTAAGCTCGATAAATCACCAAGCATAGAGTGATTTTTTTTATATATTAGTAAACCTTACAATATTGATTGCTTTATTTTCCATCAAAAATCAATTCCCATAAAAGGATATTCATCAAGAAAGACAAAATCCTTCAGCTTCAAGAAAAACAGCTCCATTACAGTCTAATTTAGCAGGGAGAAGAACACTGTGTTTCAAGCCTTTAAATAGCCCACTTGTGATGAGTATTTCAGGGTGTAGAATATTGGGAATAAAAATATATCGTTAGTAATAGAGGGTACTCTACATAGATGTTTTGCATCCAAAAAAATAAATGGCCAATTTTATTTAACTTTGTCACTTGTTTGGCAGCTCATTAGAGGAAAACAGATACAGCAGTAAGGACATCAGAAGGAAGAGAATAGCATTAGCAAAGGAGGCATCATGAACAGAAGGGAGCTTATGAGAGGTTTATAATGTAAGAGTTTAAAGAAAAGGCTAATAGTTTGATCTTGTCAGTGTTGGTAAAAGTATGCACTGAGAAAAAGTTACCGGCTCAATTACAGTTACTTCGTAAAAAGTAATCAAGTACGAGTCCAAATTACTGATTTTAAAAAGTAATCAGTAGAATTACGTACATCTTGTCAGATCGTCCAGTCTAGAGACCAAATGGCAATGATCAAATATTGCAGTAAAAATGTGGAAAAATTGAGTCATCGAAATTGCTAATTGCAATTTCACAAGCAATACATACAATTTTAACTGCTGTTACAACACAAAGGATGTCATGTGTATATTTTGTACCCATCATAAGTAGGCTACAACATAAAGAGTGGCTGAACCTAAACAGCATATTATGGTATTCAGATAGTCGAAGTCATCACTCAATCAGTGACATAAGTAAAGGGATCATCGATTACGAGCAAGTAACTATTACAATGAAAGTAACAATTCCTCTTTCACTGTAAGGAGTATATTATAAATAAAAGTTAAATTTGGTAAAAGTATTTTCTACAAGTACAAATTACCGCAAAAGTAATTGTTACAAGTAATTCGATTACTTTTACTCGATTACTTACCAATACTGGATTAGGAACGTTGAGCTTTATGGTATGGAAACATGTATGTACACTTAGAAAGAAGGAAGAGAGAAGACTGGAGGCATTCGAGATGTGGGAATGGAGAAGAATGGAAAAGGTAAAGAGGAGATGGACAGAGAGGAGGAACGACGGAGTGCTAGACATGGTGGGTAAGTAGAGGTAGTATCTAGATGAGATATGGAGGAGACGGAAAGTATGGATGGAGAGCGTACTCAGCAGGGAGGGGATGTTGAAAACAGTTTTAAGGGTAGATGTTGGGTAAACAAGAAAGAGGACGAAAGAGAATAGGATTTTTAGATAGAATGAAAGGGAGTAGGCATTATTGTGAATTGAATAGTGAAGTCCACGTTGGGAGGGGAGACAGGCTGGGGTAGTCGAAAGAATACTTCACGTTAAACCTGCTTCAACTGGCAGAATACTTAAAAGCATCTTTTCAATAGTGTCCAAATAATATGCTTAACAAATATTTCCTGAAAAAAAATTAAATTCTTATTACCTATAGTGGCGCATCATACCTTTCATTTTAATTACAACAAAGCTTAAAATCTAGTGTAAATGAATGTGAGTGGTTAAAAAATTCCAGTACTTATATGTATATTCTCATATATCTATATAATTTCATAATGGAGAATATAAATATTTACTACCAAGCAATTAACAAAAATATGTAACAATCAAAGAAAGGCCTGGATAGGCCCTTGAATTCTTTAGTTGAAATTGAGTCCAAAAAGAAGTGTACAGTAATAAGAAATGAGCTGATGGTCAATGACATAGACAGGAAAATTACTTTATCAGATATCTTGGACTCCTCGAACTCACCAGAGGGAAGGGCCACATATAATAAAATGCTTTACACAGAATATGTTCAGCTAAACATAAAAAAAATTGAATATTATCCCATATTATCCCCAATGATGTTCAAATGAGGGATTCACCATTTTACAAAAATCTCCTATGAGACGTACTCATTTTGGCTTACAGAGGGAACAAAATGAAACACTATGAAAATTCGTGTTCATTTATTTTCAGATGAACATATGCATATTCCAAGAGATTATCCCACCTCCTTCGTACCACAGTACACACTGGTAACAGATACAACAATAGACAGTCAATCAATTGAGTTAACCTTCTCAAAAATTTCACAGTCACAGCTTCAGTGGAACATTCTCATTGTATTGTTCACATATTGACTGCTCAAAGTTAGTGCCGTCATATTAGGACCATAGGAGAAGGAAAGATAGTAAAGAGGTAAACCTGATGCCAGCACCAGCCTATTCTAGCAAAGCACACAAAATGATTCACCTTGTATACAATTGAAAGAGGACTTAATGATTAGGTGTACTCAGTGAAACATCTCCAAGCACCATATAGTAAAGACATAGGATCAAGAAGTTAGTTCAGCATAGAACATTTGCTTAATATGGTACACAACACAGATACTGCCACTAACTTCACTTGAAATCCATCAAAAAATACAGGGAAGACAGAAGGATACCATTATCCACAGTAAGGTAACATGCCCTAAAATAAAATATTGAGTCCCTTTTTATGAACTTGTGGTGAAAAATTCATGTCTGCAACCAGTAAGTATGCATACAATATGGAGAAAGATAATGGGATATGAAATAAACAGATCGTTTTCAACAAACATTCTTCAAACAGTATTTATACGCCACCCAGAAAAAAATTAGTGCAATAAAATTATGAAACATGATGTTAAAAAAATCCCATCTATTGTGAATAGTTTACCATCTTACATCAGACACTTGTCTTATTGGCCATTGAAAAATTACTAAAGATATTTATATGGAATTTCCCAATACATATTATCCAGTAAAAATTAGTGAAATTGATTAGTTTTATCACATAATGCCAAAAATACTTACTACAAACCTTAGGGTCAGTGACACAGCCCAAAATGCACATGACATAGAATGAAATTAGACTTATGGCTCAAAAATATTATTATATAATTTGCATATTTTCAATAGTAATGACTATCACAAAGTTTTTAGTAGCCAACAGAGAATTCACAAACTGAAATTAAAATCTTCACCAAGCATGCAGGCCATTTTGAGCCTAATGAATCAGTGGGTCCAATACCCCCAAAATATTTTGGTCTTAAATGTCCCTCATATAAATGAACCAGCTTGTGCCCCCTATTCACAAAAACTCCGCAATTTTTTTCCTGGCAAGCACTCTCAAAGGCAGCAATATTTACAGCCAAACCAAAATAAATATCCTCATATACATAGTAGATATTACTCCAGTCTTTTACAAAAAAAAATTTTCCTAGAACAGTAATGAGATAATAACTAATTTCGGAGTTTTATGGTCATTTTTACTTTATTATATTTGATAAGTTAACAAGAGAGATCAATTTATTAATAGTACTTTGTATTTAAATCAATTTTTTTCATTATGAATTTATGAATCAATGGCATTACAAGAAATAAGGAATACAATTGACCAGAGAGATACAAAACGAAAATGAGAATATGAAAATATTTGGATCGGACCTTTCAAAAGTTCGTACTTTAATATGAACTAAAATGAGGCTTTGATCATCAGAGTTATGACATAAGTGGTCAAGGATGCAGAAGACTTAGACCAGGTAGAGGAGAAAGGGATATCGATAAATTAGGAATTATGTACATAGTTAATCTGCCATTCATCCCTTCCAAAAGTCGCCCAACCCATTCTTGATTGGAAAATTTCCATGAGATCAATGCTCCTAACTCCAAAAGTGACTTTTTATACACATTCCCAAGGAGACCAGGACCTTTTCCTCCATGGACTCATTTTGGATAGTCGGAGGAGACATAGTGCTAAATAAACTCTTCTGTTCTCATTTGTCTTGCAAGAATTTCAACTATTTATGCCACATCTCACTCAGTTAAATAACTTAAGTTTCAATAAAACTATTCAATCAAGTTTATATGACGAGAAGAGGAAAAGGAAAGTTTTTTTATAACCGATAGCTTATGAAAATTTCTGAGAATAAAAGAAATTGTCACGTGAGACTTGGCAATAGCCAAATAAGCAACACCATATAAATAGGAGAGAAGTACGCATTATGGTACATTCACATTTGATTTTGCAGATGTGTCATCTTCAGATTATTAATTGCTCATCTTATGAGCACGTATACAGCATTTTTAAGCCTTACTCTTTATTTAAAATATACCGTTGCCATTCTTGTATTTTAAATATACAGGCATCCCCCGAGTTACGTAAGAGATGCGTTCCGGCAGACTATGTGTAAGTCGAAATTTACGTAAGTCGAACCTTTGCGATGGCGCTTCAGAGATTGCTGTAAAACAAGTTGTATCGTACAGGAATGAGCGCAACCACATACGCCACCACATCCATCGCTAGAACTGCAAATTTTCACGTTGATTGCTGACTTGGATAAGCGATTTTTCTACAGAAATTAATGAAATTTCCTTCGAGGAATGACAAAAATGGGTCACTTTGTTATTTTTAGCACGTAAAAAACTCTATAATTATTCGATATTTTTTCTACCATAGGTTGTACGGGCGAATATCTACTTCTTCGCGCTCGCATTCGAACATTAACGTAATCATTTGAAATACGGTTATCGCTTACGTAAGTACGGATTTACGTAAGTCGAGACATACGTAACTCGGGGGATGCCTGTACTCTATATTTAAAATACAAGAATCCTACTCTATATTTAAAATACATGAATGGCAATCATAGTATGGCAAAATTTATATTGAATGTACAAAAAAAGTATATTGAACCATTCCTGGTTAACATTGAAAATTGATATCAAACCATTGGAAATACTAAAATGAGAGATGTGAAGGGGTCATGACATACATTTCTTAAGAGAGCTAACGCTGCTCCCAGTAGGAAAAATCATGATCTGAGTAAATTCAATGGCTTTCAAATATGATTCTGAAAGGCAAATGTGTTAATTTCAATTTTGCCATACCTACTACACAAAATCCATATGATGCCTAGATAATACCATCTCCTGGTCTAAACCTTTGACTTTCGGAACCAATGTGCACACCACAAAGCTACTGAAATATATGATTCCTATCAAAAGGGATCTAACCTATTTCAATCCCTCGTTCTCTATGGATTCAATAAAACCACAAGGGTATCGTTCCTTTTAAATCAATCGCTCAAAAACTGCAAGAGGAAGGTAAATTCATTTTTTTAAGTATGTATAATAATGACAGAATTGGGTTATTAGGCTAGATAGCACTTCATTTGAAAAAGAGAGGTTACTCACAAATTCTGTTGCCTGTAATGATAAAAAAGGAGTTACTAAAAACTAGAAATCAGTTGAGGAAATAATAATTTATAAACAAAGCCAATTTGACATGGATGAGAGGGTAGTCATTTCACAATATCATGACTTAAAACACATATATACAAGATGCAATTTTGACTAAAAAATGAGCAACAAGAGATAAAAAGAGAACGGATAATAATATATAATCATCGCGAGAGGCATTGCCTTAAAAAGGCTCACAAATTGAGTATTATCACAAAAAATTAGTGAGCTATTTCCCATTAATTTAAGGCTACTTGAAAAAAATGACTTGAATATTTATCCCCAAAAACAATTGCAGATGGGACATGAGAAAATAAAATAAGTAATTCTGCAGTACATGATGCCACAAAAGCTTTTGTTCAGATCACTATACCATTTACTTTTCAAATACCTTATACCAACTTGAAGAACAGAATAATAAAGACAAATGAGTTAATGTAACTAAAGCCAGGCAAAAGCTCTAAAATAACTTAATTGTAAACAATGAAGAAAATAATATGAAAATGATATTACTAACTTCTACTATGGGTAAATGAATCAAAAAAGGCTTTAGCATACAACAAAGCTCAATAAATTAAATTACTTCTTAATAATACGATACTCACAGAATAAGGAGAGAACTAGATGATCAAATTTAGACATTTCTAAAAGGTAATTCAGCCATTAATCACTGAGCCGATTTCTTTTTTTTAGGCAATTTACATACTGAACTCAGCAGGAGTTTTTGACATAATTAGGCCAGCAAAATTTAGCTTTTATTTGACAATATGCTAACTATAAGATTGTAATATTTTAGAGGAGGTTAAGAAATTGCAAAATAATCAGAGACAAGAAAAAATAAATTTCAACTACATATTTTATTTTGCACAAGATATAGTAGAGATGGCCGCACTACATGTTGGTAACTGACTTTCCATTAACACTGGTTTTTCAATAACCTATGTATGTTCTTCTACCTCTCAAACCAGTTAACCATCATGCACAAAAAACAGCCATTAATTAGTATCAATTTCAGCTAAGTATCACAAGATGAGTTGAAAAGAAAAATAATGAGCAATATAATACTACAATAAGAACAACTTTTTAATGAAAAGAATACACAAATAAATTTTGGACACATAAGAAAGGATGCTGTGACATATTACCGTAATTATGGGTTAAGCTGCAGTTTACAAGCTAAGAGCATGCTCATTAGCCTTCAAAAGATCACACAAAATAATAAATATCACCAGCTCAGTAACAAGGCATGGAAAATAATTTTAAATATGTATATGCTCAGCACCAATAAATATAACTCCAAGGCATGTCAAAAAATGACTTAGAATATGAAAAACAAGCTCTAACCCAACGTAGATAATCATAAGTTTAGCAAAAGAATGTTAAAGCACCACATATTCCATAAATTAATAAACAAAAAAAAACTAATAAGAAACTTGTTCTTGACGGATTAAAAATGAAACGGTTTGAAGAGAGCTCTAGAAAAACATTACTTAATCAACGATAATTTTCTGTAATAAAGGCATTGGAGCTAAAATTAATTTTTAATTAAATATTGTAGCATCTTTGTACTCATGAGGGTCATTTTGCATTGAGTCAATAAAACCTTGATCAAGTTAACTATGAGTTTCAAGGTTTTTCCCAAATGATTACCCGACCAGCAACTTGAGTTCATTTCAATAACCAGTTCAAAAATGTGCATTTTATTTAGTCAAGCGTGATTGAAATTCATCTGGGTTGTCATCCTTGAAAAATGGAGTGCAGACGTCATCGAAGTTGGAAAAGCATTACATTACAACAAAAGTTGGAAACTACTTCATCATCATATGCCCATTGAGGCAGCTTTCGGGGGTATTATGTAGATCATTATAGCAATGCACATGGTGAAAGGATTGGGCAAGGAAATTGTCGGTTAGAACAAGACAAAATAAAAACCTTAAGCCTTTAAAATCATAGCATTAAAAACGCATCGTTGCTTCACCCAAATCAATCACAGAATGAGGAGCTTGAGGGATTGCATGATTATTTTTCAAAATGCACTCTTCCTATCATTCAACTAAAACTGACAAGACCGTTTACAAAATTTTCAAAAGTAAAGACTCAAATTACAAATTCTAGTATATCCTGTCATTTTCACGTTCTCTACCGAATTCTTTTAAATTCAATTTACTTCTTATTACCATACAGTACATCCAATGACAACTACTAACTTTGATGCAAAGCATAAACTGCTTTCAATTAGTGCAAATGGTTTCAACTTCAGGAAGTGGAATTTATGTAATGTGGTCATGAAAAGTATCTAAAATACATTTAAGACTCTGTTCAACAATTGACATTTTGCTATTTCATCAATCCACAGTCAAACATTACACACAGCACTAAAAAAAAGATCTATGAATAGTGCTATGCCCACTTTTAAATAAATACTCAACAATGCTACAATAAATAATTGTGGATTAAATATTGATAAACACATTACCATGTGGTGCTGGTAGGGCAACATGTACAATGATTATACAAGTATTGGGGTTACTGAGAAATGTTTGAAATATTTCACAAGAAAACTTGCTAGAATAGGCAACCAGTTCTATTCCATTAAATATTACATAACACAGTCAAAATGTAAATTAGTTAAAAAAAGTCATTGGAATATTTCCAATGTATTCATTTTTGCACAACACGTTCAGTTGTTACAACAACAATTTGAAGTGCATCACGTGCAGCCAAGTCCTTTCGTAAAGATGTCCTACTGCTAAAGGAGAGTGAGGAAGAGGAAATATGGGGTTTCGGTGATGGGAAGTGGGAATATTGAAGGTTGTGGAAGAAAGGGTCGTGTCTTATGGACTCTGAAGACAAAGTGGGGAGGGGGGATTCCAGAAGGATCCAGAGGCGAGGTTCCAGGGTGAGGGAACCACCTGTGCCTTCTCTGCTGTCTTGAATGCTGCAGTCATCAGAATGGAGTCCTTGTCCTGGATAACTGGATGAACCTTCCTCTCCTGGGTGTTGACCCCATGTCCATCCTCAATTGGTCTTCTATGGAGTGGGGGCTGGGGAGGAGGTGTTTGGGCAAGGTTGTGTATGCAGGATAGGCGGCTGTAGAAAATTTGAAAAACTCTTGGATCCCACATTCTTTTTGGGAGTCAACAGGGAAGGTTGGTAAGTTTCAGTCCTGCCTCTCACATTATGAAGATGAGGGTTGGCAGGGAATGGTGTTTCAACTCTCAATGGATGAAACTGCCCTTTTATGTAAGGGCGAAATCCTTGAAATGGCGAGGGAGATTGGACTAGATTTTCATTTATCAGGGGTGTTTTCCAATTTTCATATTCCTGTCCTTCAATAGGTTCCAGATCATCTTATTTTTTGCCTTTTTTCGCACAGTGGAAGTTTTCTATTCAGAACTGGCAAGTACTTATGTCCCATTTCCATGAGATGCTTAGCCACTATTGACCGATTATCCCCTATATTGAAGTAGGGTTTGTGTTCATTTACTCAGGTGATGAAACTACAACCAGCTTGTTTTTTGTTTAGGAGGATGTCAATTCGATACCTCCACATCATAAACACTCAACAATCACCCACCGAATCAAATCCGCTCATCTAGCACAAAAAGGGCAAGATGAGTAGATTCGATTCAGTGGGTGATTTTTGAGCATTTATGCAGTGGAGGTATCCAATTAGTGCTCAATTGTGTCTATTGTGGGTAGCTATTATTTTCATTGTGTACTTGAAGGAAATTTTCCTCGATTAGAGGAATGTTCACTAGCCTTTGCATCATGGATCTGAACCTGGAAAGTTTGTGTGCAATGGGATGCTGAAAATGTGCAGAAATGACTTTTTTGGGGATAGATTCCAAACGGTTGGAGGAGAAGAAGATCATCCGGAATGAGGAGTCCATCCTGACGACTGCAGCATTCAAGAAAACAGTGAAGATGCACATGGTACCCTGGAACCTTAAACCTGTCCCCCTCCCTTCACCAAGTCCTTAAAAAAAATAGACCCCTTCCTCCATAATTTGAAAATGTTGTTCTAACAACGAAACGTGTCAAGAGAAAATAAATTCATAGGAAATATTTCGATGTCTTATTTAACCCTGGAACCGTACACCGGGGCACTCAGTGCCCCAGGGAATTTTAACTTTGCCGTAAATTTTATGTAAGGTTTCTTAATTCTCTTATTATATTTGTTAAAATATTAAAACAAGTATATAAATTTATGTTTTTGCAATAATTTAAGGCCAAAATAACGCGTTTTCAATGTTTTTTGAATAAAAATAAGTTTTTGCATTTTATATGTTGTTAACTCTTAGGGGCACTCAGTACCCCAGTGTACGGTTAGTGTAACAGAAATAGAGGTTTACGGTTGCAGGGTTAAATAATATTAATAACTTCCACCACATCATGCCACACATCATACAAGATAGTAAAAATTTATAAATCATTTAATTACAATCGGAGGCAGATTCTGACAATTTTGCAGGGGGAGAGGGACATACTGGGAGTGCGATTACTAAAACTTGAGAGTTAAATGGGGCATTATAAGTCCCCTGGATAAAATATTTTTACGAAATTTTTCCAGAGAAAATTATGAAAAACCATCAATTATATACAGTATTTGATTGGCAAATTAGATTTGCAGCCACTAAACTCAGTGAGATAAATAAACATAGAATTCTAAAAGATCTCCGACAAGCAAAGATAACCATCATCCAATAGTGATGCTGGAATCTAGGAGAAGTCTCGCATGTCACATGTCACCAAAACACTGGATTTCTAAGTGTTAAGAAATCAGCCAAAGCAAAATACTTTTTACTTTGATACTGTAGAGGGCGGCATCTCCTTTGTCCTTCATGAATCTGCCACTGATTACAATAGAGAAACAATTCATAAACTATTATATACACAAAACTTCCCTTTACCATGAAAAAAAATTAAAAAAAAACTAATCTCACAGAGGATACAATTCAAAAGATGTATGTATTTAAGAGGCTGGTGCCACTTACTTTAACACTCACATATGTGATTGAACAAGATAGATAGATTGAATAAACATAACATGAAAATTAAATCAATAAGGTCAGATTGAGCACAGACAAATTAGCACACTACAAAATGAGCAATATCTTTTCCAAAAGTTATAAATACTTCCACTAAAAAAAATGAGACAGGTACTTAGGTAGACAAAATCGGATCACGTTAACAACAAGCTTCAAAGAAATATAAGCTTCTATGGTTGGCCTCAAGTAATGCTGCAAAATGTAAAGATAATGAGAGAGCCAAGAAAAAATAAGGTTCAATCCAAATTGAGGCAATACTGAATAAGAGAAGTCTTAGTGTAAGTCTCATTATTTTCCAGAGCAAATGACCAGCCCAGCAGATAATGTAAATACATATGGTAAAAACCTGGTCTGTTTGGTATTGTAAACTTCATAAATTCAGAAACCATAAACTTTCAAAAACTCACATTCAAATTTAGCTTTTTACAGTATGAAATTATCCACTTTTAAAATTTGCCAAACTGCAATATTTAAAAAAATAGTGCTGGTACTACTGCCTTGTAGAACATGTCATTTCAATGGCTGGCACTTGGGAGTACACTGCACTAGATTGCACTGTAACAGTCTAATAGTGTGCACCTGATAGATTGTATAAACCAAATAAATACTTCTCCTAAATAGAGGTAGACAGTAAAAAAATACAAGACCTTTCAAATATGCATGTTAAAATTCAATTTGTAAACATGCAATTCATAAATTGTATTCAGAACATCTTATGCTATACAAAAGATTCAATCTTAAAAAATATAAAAATCTAGCTGAAAGCATAAATAGTTTATCAAAAATCAATATGGCTGATAACCAGATTAAAGAACAAAGAGGAAACATAAAAAACCTGCTACCATATATAAAGATCAGAGAATCAAAGGTCAGATGGCTACAACAGTGTCTTACAACTCATGACATATTATATGATCATAACAGTCTGCATAGATGATAAAAATAAATAAGGACCAATTTTGGTAGAAAACTCCTGTGAAATAAGAAATTGATTCAAAAAAATATATTTTAAAAAAGATGAAGTTAGAAAACAAAGGCTTCAAAGCAACTAGAAAAAATATTTGAATGTCAAAACAAAATTTTAGAGAAAAAATTACTCTAACTAAAAAAATCTAGAAATGTCATGGCTTTTTTCCTTAATAAAATAAAGGAGAACAGTGTTCAATATTTATCAACAACTCACATGAGTTGTCATGACTAGATAACAAAATAGCAATTTTGCCTAAAACAAGAGCTCCTGTCCTAGTCTCTCACAAAAAAGGGTTCAAAATTGTACCTTTAGAAAACTGACTGAAATTCTATAAAACATGATTCACCAGGCCAATTTTTCTCCTCTTCAGCCTTTACCGAAGAACAGACTCTCTATAAAATACTATGGATGTCCATCGCTCACCCAATGAAGAGTCTACTTCTTGAACATCTGTCTGAAGTTTCATGAACCTTGTCACAGCATCGTAAGAGATCCTATGACTTTAGAGAGCCACAAAAATTAATTTAGCAACCCCGATCAAAGTCTCTTATTTACTAAAATCACAAGCACAGACTGTTTTCACCACCTGAGTACTAACTGCGGCCACCACCACTATCTTCAGCTTTACTCTCATCAGGCCTTTTAGGATTCCCTTCGTGTTGAGGATTCGTTTCTTGTGAGGTCCCACTACCTGCATCAGATCCATCATCTTTTTTACACGAATCTACAATCAAATAATCATCAAAGGCATTACAAACAATATTGTACAAAATGGCATTTACTTTTAGAACCAAAATTTTAGCCGAGCAAAACTAAACACAAAGTCACACTAAGGCCCAGCGCACACGGAGCGACTATTTTGTAACTACAGTTGGGAATCAGTTGCATCTGCAACCAGTTTGCAACTGAAACAAAACTTCTGTCCGCACACGGGTGTAATGACAAAAGGCTGTTGTAAATCAGTTTCGTCTATTTTGCAACCAGTGGAGTGTTTATTTAGTGCGGTACGTGTTGTTTTTTAGCCCTTTCATTGGCCGTCAGCGCTTACTATCGCTGAGTCACGCGAAGAAGACGCTGTGAGCTATTATCAATACCAAATACGTTAGATAGTTTGTATTTGTTCAGGACTTCATGCTTCTCTATAGCTCCAACGAGCTTCATGTTGACTTCTCGATCATTAATTTTGAGATCGACACTATACGGCCGTCAAAATACCACCAAAACACCACGTGGTCTCGTGCAACTGAAGTCTGCAACGCAACTGCAACCGCGGGCCCACGGTTGCATGTGACTGGTTTCAGACTGTTTTGAGATCGTCAAAAACCAGTCGCGTCGTGTGCGCCTCCCCACTCAAATACATTGTTGAGGTCACAAAACAGTTGCTCGCGCAACTGGTTTGCAACGGTAGTTGTAAAACAGTCACACCGTGTGCGCTGGGCCTAACACATTCACATGTAACCTGCAATTTTTATTTTAAATGGTGACTTGCCCAGGGGCGGATTCGGCATCAAATTTGGGTGGTGAAAGGTCGTGACCTGTGTGTATGGACTACCTCAGAGAGAGAGGGGGCATTTATACAGAAAGGATTGCTACGCTCAAAGATAAATACAACTCAAACTTCTCTCACGTTTGGGACTTGTAGCCATGCAAATACACTCCCTTACACTTGCATATACACTTCCTTTACTCCTTTACAAACATACTAAACCTATTTAAACAATAAAAAATTTAAAAAATTGATTTAAAAAAATTTTGATAAAAATTGGGGGTGATTATGACCCCCTCCCTTAAATCTATCCATGAACTATGTATACGGTTTTACCAAAAAATAACAGAATAAAATGAAAATATGATACAAAATAGAAAATTATTGCAGCCAATCACAACTTTATACTGTATTGGTATACTGTAAACAGTAGAACTTAGTAGCTTTATCTTATCAAAAATAAAATAAATCACATCAGCACTTAATTACACAATATTCCAGCTAAATGGATGCATTGGTGTATAAAACTTCACCTTTACCATCTAAGTATAATCAAAGGTAATTTATGCATGGTTGTGTTCCCTGAAGATCCAGTCTCCAAACACCTGGCTTCAAATAAGTTCAACCAGGGAATGACATAGCGGAAGTTTGACACATTGAAATAAAAAGCAGATGCACTTTTCCACAATTATTTAATGCATACGATGCATTTCAGCTCATGGAGCCATCATCTAGTACAGGGGTCTCCAAACTACGGCCCGCGGGCCGGATCCGGCCCGAGAACGGTTTTCATCCGGCCCGCACACTCGTTTCAAGTAGCGCGCGATTCTCGCTCGTATAACTCTGTGAGACGCCGCTAGGAGCATTGCAGCGCTGTACTACACGTCAAAGTCGCCTTCAACTGTTCGTAAATAAGAAATACACCACTGGATACTTCAGTAGACGTTGGAATCGAATACTTCAGTCATCGGCAAATTTGCTATCCGGCCCGCGGGGCAATTCGGAACTTGGAATGTGGCCCTTGTGGCCTAGTAAATTGGAGACCCCTGATCTAGTACAAGACTGTCATTATCAAGAGAATCATCTAGTCTTATAGCAGATGATGGGTCTGTGAGCTGAAATGCATCTTACCCATTAAATAATAGTGGAAAAATGCAACTACCTTTCATTTCAATAGCCTGGTTTCAAGATCAGGAGGGTTCGAGTAACATTTAGGGATGCCATGGGATAGCTAAAAGAAAAATTTCTGGAAACACTTCACTTCACCAAGGTAAATGTGAAGGAACGCACTATTTGATAGGACTTTAATCATTACAGTGATCAGTTTTCTAAAATGAGGGTGGTGAATGCATGAATGTTGCTAAAGCATACTTTATGCTGTGACCATGATTACAGACATTTCTATGGGTGGTAAAATTGATTCAACTTTTAGCTGAATACAATCTACTTTATCAAGATAAAGAGCATGATTTGCAAACCACATGGAATTCTACATATATCATGATCTATCCTTCAACAGATTTTGTAAATCGATGAATGACTTGTCTACAGCTACCTTATCCCAAGTGCATGTGTACTAACTTTAAAATACAAAATATTCTCTAATAAATAATTCGGTTTTAAAAACAATAAATACATGCATATTGTAAGATAAGAATGTTCATCGCAATATGCCACCTGCTCCACAAATTTGGAAAGGGCTGGATAAAATATGTGGTGCAATCAGTAATTGCTTACTCTAAAAAAAAAAAAAAAATTTCAAAATCTTAATAACACTGTGATTGCAATAGATCTTCTCCAACTAAAATTTTGGAACTGCAATTTAAAACAGCCCTTATTGGTCTCTTGTTCATATCTTTAACTCTAGGTCTGCCAATTTTAATTGGCAATGAATTAAGTATGGCTCATTTGATGGCAAATCATACTTGGGTAGCTTAATTGCTTATCCTCTTAATCAGATATTCGACTAGAACAAAACTATGTAATGGACACAAAATTAGAGCTTTTCCCTTCTCCCATTCTCTCTTAGTTACTAGCTCAAAATATGATCAAGATATACATTTTGCTGCCATCTACCATATTTTTGCATTGCATTTTTTAGGTAAAACTTCAAAAACGAGATTTCATGGTATGCTTGTCATGACTTTCAGGAAAAAAAAGTGAACTGTGCGGGAAGGGCATTTGGTCATGAAGTTCAAATTTATTTCATCTGGACAACAAGAGAACATTTTATTGACCTGCAATAATATATCCTCCCTTTAACTTATCAGCCCTTAACTGCGACATTTCTTCAAACAGCTTTGAGCAAATAATCAGCATTTCAAAATAATTTTACCTTGACAAGTTAATTTCTGAAGTTGAGAGGGCAGATCTGCAGCAGCAGAACCTAGGGGTGATGCCGAAGAGACGGTTACATTAGCTGTCTCACCAAGAATGTCAGGTAGGGCATTTCGACGTCCAGTACGACCTGAAGTCAAGAAGTCTTGAACTATGTCATCACTGTCATTGGTGCCACTTTCACAGCTGCCTCGAGAAGATGACTCCATCACTGCTAGCACCTTCATCACTGCAACAAATACATAATGTGCTCCAGGAAAAATAATTGGTTCCATAAACATTCCGACAAAGGATGTAGAGCATTAAACAAATTTCAGTATACTTTCAAGGATGAAGAGACTTACTGAAAGGAACAACCCACACCATTAAGAGAGTTAACCATCTTTTTACCAATAAAGTCGAATATGTACTGCAATAAGGTCACACTTTGGGGTGCAACATGCCACAAGAACATTCAATGTTACCACAATTTGTAACGAAATTCTAGCACCCAAACCACCAAAGTTTGAGGAGCAACTCCTCAAAGATAGCTGATTCATTTTATAAGGAAATACATACATTAAAATTAAAGGTGACTTATTTCTTTATTTACTAGTAGCATTAAAGACTTTTTTTACAAGAGTAGGATTTAAAAGATGTTATGAGGGGATCCCCCTCAAAATCATGAAAATGAAGGAAAAATTAAGAACCATAATAAGACTTAGTTTAAAAATCATGAGCTCAAGCATGGCTACAGCACCCAGTGTAATTCTGTTATATTTATAATTACTCATATACATTCAAATATTAAATATCATGGAATGATCTTACATAAAATGTGTTAAACCTTATAAGTTCTTGCTCCTCCCTCACAATTCACAATCCATCACCTAAAAATCCATCACCATTGCTAAGCACAATTGCCCACGCACGTGCAAGACATAGAGGCAAATCCCAAGGGCCAAAATTTTTTTTTTAATTTGATGAATATTCCTGAAGTGTCTTAAGGCTAAACAGGACAGGCACAGTGTGAATCTTTGCCACAAGATGGAACTACCATCACGAGAACCTCAGCGCCGTAGAATAGTAACTATGTCCCACGTTTCCCAAAATCCACTATCCCCCACCCATCAGTCCTCAGTCCACCCCTCTAATGTTTCCCTCCCCTCCATAGCCCCCGAACAAGCCTCTGGCACCCCAAGATCATTGCTCGCTCAAGTTTCATATAACAAAGACCATAATTCGTTCGAAATAAAATATCAAGTTACATGAGAACAATAGATACGTGTTTCACCCCTCCCCCTTTCTCCCCAACTGACCTTTTTCAGCCAACCTTCTTCAAAGCTCCCAGTTTCTTGAGGCAAAAAAAAAATGAGTCACCTATTGGGCCCAAAAGCGTCTAACCATGACTTTCGGCAAATGATGAAGTATCTTGATTGGACTGAAATATTCGTATTATGCACAAAATTCAAAATGAAAATGACAACTAACACTGTATGTTTTAGACATTTTTTAAGCATTTTAAGCTTGGAAGTATTTTCCCGTGAAAATCAATAATTGAAGTGGAATGGGGAGTAGGAATGGATAAAGCTCGGAGTTCTATAGCCAGAGAAAATTTCACGGACGTCGAGTAAAAGTTTCAAGTTACCTGAGAACAATGGAAAGTGGTTTCCTTGGAATAGCTTCCTCCCCTCTCCTTCAAGCCAGCTTCCCTCTTTTCAAGTGACCTGCCTTCTTGGTTCCCAATTTTTGAAACACTCTGATAGCATTAGTCACATATGTATCGTGTTCTTCGGTGACAACCAATAACTTTCCTTAATTAGTGTTTTACCTCCATATGATTTCAAGAATAGGAATGCACATCAAATATAAAAACGAATAAGTCTAAATATGACGCATTTTTAACATAATTTAACTTGTTAAAGTATACCGGCACTAGCCTCGGTGATAACTTTACGGGAGTCACCCACAATGCACAAATTGTCCGTAGAGAAAAAATCACTCACCTTGACCGGGATTTTATTATATCTTTACACCTGCATATTTCTTAGTTTTAAAAGTCGCATTAGACTAGTAACTTGACTAGAATTCTTTTCTTGTGACTGTTTTTTTCCCAAAAATAATATATTCAATTACTTATAACCTGTAAAACTTACAATTTCCAATTTATGTCAATTATGATAAGTTAGATAGAAAAAAATTCAGTGACTGTTATATATTAGTGAAGGTTTCACGTCGATAATATTGTAATCATCACTCAAATTAGGAAAATTGTTTAATAGGGCAATCATCTTTCACCTTAAGAGGTGTGATCCCTTCTTATAACTGAGATTTTGCTATTCACTGGGTCCAAACCGATATTTGGAGTTGCTAGTGGTAGTCTCCTCAGGGCTGGTTACCAGACAAAGGGTCTGGCCCCCATGCCTAAGAGGATCTCTTTAAACCACTGGTTTACATTTATTTGCTTCAGTGAGGAGTAACAAGGAGCATGTGATTCTCCATTATATTTTACCACAGCTATTATTTTTTCAAATTGCAACCATATGTCATCCTTCCATGACGCTAATAAAATGTTTGTTGGTGCACATATCTGCATTTTATACTTTATTTGAGGCACCATGGAGTATCACGTTAAGGCATGCTCAATCATAGTTAAGGCAAGGTAAACCAGGTACCTGGAATACAGAGAGTCAATAGTGATATTGCAGCAAATGGAAAAATGAGCATTTTGCAGCACTTGTCTATTTCTGCCGACCCAGGTTTTGAGATACAATTCCATTTTCAAGGTGAACCAAGGTGAACCAAGGCAGGATTTGAACCCATGGCCTACGGTTTGGCAGGCGAGGACTTTACCCCACCATCACCAAGGCCGGCAATGGTGTTGTATTAATCCTTAAGGTGAACCTTGAAAATCCATATCCACCAAATTACACTCGAAGCTGAATCTTTTACAAAAAATGTGCATTCACTGAGAAACAATTATTTTATTTTTAAAATTTATTTTCGACTTCCCCGTAAACAGCACATAGAGGCCTTTTACAACGGAGGAATTAACAAAGGACGACACAAACATCCATGCCCTAGGATAGGGAACACCTACCAAGGCGGGATTTGAACCCATGGCCTACGGTTTGGCAGGCGAGGACTTTACCCCACCATCACCAAGGCCGGCAATGGTGTCGTATTAATCAAAATACAACTGAAAAGCCATACATTTTTTATTGAAAGAGGAATCATTAAGCCAAAATTGAATCAATAAGTTGACATTGAATTGAATATTATCTCATGAAGACAGCATTTTGAAGGGTACGTTCTTCTAATGCATTATAAATGAATAGAAAATTTTAAGCACAAAAATAACAAGCGGAATTGAATATGTTTTCATTTTTAAACTTGATTTAAAAAAGTGTTGCGTTGGAGATGCAAGTCTTCAAACTTGAGTGATGAACTTTTGCTATGGATAGTAACTGCATAATCAAATACATGTCTCCACAAGATGAAGTATGAATGAATTCATACAATTTGAGAATAAAAATAATAATAGAAAAAGTATCATCAGGGGGGACAAAGACCAAAAAATTTATTCTGGAAATTTTTAAGTCATTATATGAAAGCAGTAAAAAATTAAGGAATTTATGAAAAAACATACTACTAGCACAAATTATTTTCCCACCTGTTACTGCTGGGACCATAAGGAAATCCCTAAAGAACATTCAAATAATCCGAATAGATTTTTAATATTATTTTATGCTTATATATTTAATCCTTTTCCTGTTACAAACTTATAAACAAAATTTAAATCCTACATGGTAGTTTTCAATATTCTCAATTATTTTTTTTTTTATTAAAATAAATAAAATATAAGTTATTTACTCCACAATGCAAATAGAAGTGGTTGAATTATACATAATACATATTTGAAATAATATTATTACCACTAATTTATATTCAATGATACACCCAAAAATGCAGTCATTCATGATTTCTGGATTTTTGGAAGCACTGGGGAAAGTGGCAAGGCAGATTTGTACACACCCAAAGGGTCTTTTTTTTAAATTCATATATGTACGTGATAGCAGTATGATCATAAATAAAAAAATCTTCCCACCAATGATCAAACAATAAACCTAAATAAAAGTACACACAGAAAACTTAAAACCATGCAACATGCCATTATGGGCGCACATGCTTAAGGAATGAAATCAAACCATGTATGTATGTAGGTAACATTTCCCTTCCAAATATAAATTATTTTAGTGATTCAAAATTAAGAACCTTATCACTAAATAACTATAATCAAGCTGGAATAAAATGCATTATGTTCCCCAAACAATTGAGAATGCAGATAAATAGAAGTTATTTAGCATAATTGAAATTGTAGAGCTAGCTTCGGCTGAACTTTATAAGTTTTCATTTCCTGATCATGCACACAAAGTGCAACAGAAAAATCGTCACCATGTTGCTTTGAAAAGAATAAGAATATAATTAGGAATTGTTAATAAAAACATAATGTAGAGATGCCCAAATTATCTACTTATTACTGCTTTCACACACAAAGAAATTCTCCTATTGGTTAACTATTGAGCGTAAAGTGAAATGTATAAGAGGCATTCCAACTACACTGCATCCAAAATGAATACAAAATAATCTATATAAAACATAATTGACAATGAAACCCCTCTCTATAAAGCACCTAATTAATTCCCAAAAAATGATGGTTAATAAGATGGTAAGGGTGACTCAACAAAGATATCAAAATCTACAGAAAAAATGGCAGTTTCACTATGGATTAAGAACAAATTTGAGCTCTCAAACACAAGTTGAAATTCATATTAACATCACTGGCAACCATTTTTAAAAATTTCAGCTGAGGGATAAATAACGATCCCGAAATCATTAAAATGCATCGCAGTTTAACCCACCACACACATTTGTGCACATTCACAAACACTCTCTACACACGGGGAAAGACCTAATGCAGGGCAGATATTGCTACGAGTAAAGACATGTCCTTCATCAATTAAAAAGATGTAAAAAATTTAAAAATCACTCAGTGGCTCCATTGCCGCACTTCATAAAACATACTGTCTCAAAAGCAACAAAAATTTCCCACATATGCAAAGTAGGGTGGCAAGAACAAGGAAACAACCTTTGTCACAAAAAAAAATATATATATATTCCTATGATTTTTGGCTCGTAAAAAATAGAAATAAAATTTTCAAATTTAAATATGCAAAATGATTTAAATGCTGCAAAGCTTCAAGAATAAATTTCAACTAGCAAGTCCAATCTGATTCTTTAATTAAACAATTTTCCAGGGTTGTCAGCACACGAAATTTTGTACATAAGCAAGTGCCAAAGGACTTATAAGCTAAACGCAATTGTAATCATGATATAAAACCAACAACCTATTCTGCTTGGGCATGCAAAAATTAATCCTGCATGACATAAAACCTGGTTGCACATAACAGTGCATAAGTTGAAAAGTTATTAAAAATTGTTTAGAAGTGCCTCACAAAAGAGGAAAACTGAAGTCCTATCCTAAATAGCAAAATAACTGAGATGCAAATTTTAGAAATAGGATGCTATGGGCTAATGAGTGTAATGGATAAAGAAAATTACAATCGCAATGAATAAATTTCCACTCCAAGAAATTAAGTAATGTATGTATATGTCAATAAGGGTTGGAGTATTGGATGAATATTGAAATTAAAATATTTTTCAGTGTGCTAAAATATATTTGCCTAATTTAATTATCAACACCACAAAGAAATGTGTAATGCCAATACACAGCTGATGCTAATTGCTTCTCTTGTGGTTAAACTTAAGCCATCATACAATGTAATTCTCATATTCCCTAAGTTGAACTAAGGTAGTCAAATTTCACATGTTTATAACAAGCTAACCCACAAATTGAAATCTATCTGTCACAACATGCTGTAATATGAGTTAATATACACAACAAGCATAATGTAGCTCAATAGTTTAATAAGATGAAAAGAAGTTTAGAATAACAAAGAGTAGTAATCAGGCTGATAATTTTTCCGAAAAAAAATTAGAAAACTATATTGTTATCATCAGAGTTTATTTTAGTAAGCACTCGGAAATAATGTAAAAAATCTCTCACGTAAAAATCAACTAAAAAACTAAATAACGAGCAAAACTTTACCAAATTACATCATGACTCCCAGTCAGATGTCAATACTATGACAACAAAATGTTTATGCCTTCTCATTAAACCAGTGTTAAGTACAACTCTTGGTGTTTAGTTTTCATGGACAAAACACGCAGACTATCCCAGTACCGTTAGTAAGTGTTAGTAAATTAGAAATTCATACAAAAGGCAAAAAAAAAAATTAAGCAGACAAAATGAGGAATGGAACCACAAAAGTCACAAAAAAAGTAGTCAGTTAGATTAAGGAGCGATTAGTGTAGAAGCGAGGAGGAAATATTTTTCAAAAGATTGCACAATACCTGCTCTGCGACTGAGGGTGGAGACTGAAGAAGAGGAGCGGCGACAAGCCAAGAGTGTTGGAGAGGTGCGGGACGAGGCGTGGGAGGGCTGGTGGCGGGGAGGGTGGGAGCGGGTCAGAGAGGAGGAAGGGCGCGAGAAGATGGCCGAAGAGGGAGCTCGATTCCCGCGGGTCGGTCGGCTGATCCGACCGCTGATAACCGACCCCTTGTGCTTGTTCATCGTGATCGTACCCCTCTTCCTCTCTCACACTCGGGCCTCCCACCCTCCTCTTCCCTACCCCAACCCAACTAACCCCTGAACACTCACAAACATACCCTCCTCTCGTTAACAAATTACCCTCTCTCACTCTATATAGCACCCTGCCGTGCATCTGCAGCTTGTAAATAGAAACATATAAACACAAACATAAACATGAGGCACAAAAAAACAATGAGACTAAATGCAAGTACACGAGACGAGAAGAAGAGAAATCATTTGAACAAAAAAAAGGGAATGAGCAAGCAACTCCCCTGCCTTTCTGCCTTATGCAAAAAGTGAATGGGTGACTACGTGGGAAGGGGATATGTTGAAGCCTTAATGCAGGATGTCATTACGTTACATTTTCACATCAAAGGAAAAGCATTTTTCTAATAAATCTTCATCTAAGACTGGTAAACAAATTGTTTACTTAACTGCCACCAAAAATCATTACATTCACGGCATGAACCATATCAATTTATGTACAAAATTTGACACATTTCAGAGAAGTTCAACAATAATCTACGCAAAAAAACAAAGATGAGCAACCTAACCACACCCTTGACAAAGAATTCAAAGGAACTCCAGGTAAAACACATAAGGAAACCACCATAAAAACTTTGTGAAGAAATGTCACATCAAAACCTTGAATGTTTCATACTAGCAAAAAGATAATGCGAAGATGAATTTGATTGGAATAATTAATTAACAGATAACACACATGATAGATAAAGACAAGTATTTCACAACCACAATTTAAAAAATATCATAATGGAAAACTTAATTTCAACAACCGAGTTTATGTTACTGGCAAATAATCATGACATAACTCTCCTTGACATTACTTCGGGAAAATTAATGAGAATGGGAGTCAAAACATGGGGAATGCCAGAACTTTACAATGAAATGATAATTTTGAAGAGATCAACCTATAATCAACAACTAATCTTTGAGCTTAATTAAACAAGAGCTTTGAGCAAATTTCAACAATACGATTGCGCAGTCACACCCATTTTAAAATAAATTGTTTCAGGGCATTTTCGTCCAACCTTAATTAGTTTAAGTCCTTGAAAAATCCAGAGTACAGCAGACACCCGATTATCTGTGTAGTTGTATATCCGTGCATGAGTTTTACACATCTTCGACGTTTTCCGCGATCTTTTTAAAGAAATTAATTGGACGCAAAACCACCAGGATTTTTGCATCTTAATGCAATGGTACTATGGGCTTATTGGGCAAATTTCCATCAGAATCCTCTTCAGAAAAGGGAATTATTCTACTTATTTTTTGACAAGGAATGTTTCAAGTTTACTTGGATGTCTGCTCTAGCACACAGATGACGATCAGTGGCAGGAAAAAACTCCTGATTAATTTTTATAAGATTCTTCAATGGTTAACCAATAGCAAAGTAGGAGATACGTCGTCTATAATAGGGTGGTTTCCTATTATTTTTTTATTGCCTTAATCGAAAGATTATTACTCCTGGAGTACGTATTTCACGCTTTTAGATTTTTAAATGATAATATCTATTTTTCGCGATTAAATGAAAAGTGAAAATTTTCAAGCGCGCGAAAACGCGACACGTTAGTAGGAATGATGGGAAATCTCTCCGTACGTCGTATTTCTGGTTCCCCCTCCGCCCGGTGAGGTGACCTTGAGGCGAGGCTTAGCGCTGATACGACGCAGGCTGCCAGCGGGTAGCCTAGTGCCCTGCCGCCTGGTAGCGCTTGGCTTAAATAAGGATTATTAATACCTTATCAAACGAGGAAAACTTTCCGACCTTAGCCAGTTTTAATAAGTGATTATTAAGACATGTTTCCCTGAGCTCTGCACCTCATGCATGCATTGGTAACCTCAGACGACGTATAACTCCTATCTTCTCCTATAGAAACTAGGTCCCTGTGACGTCACGTGGAGTGGCATCGCATGGGCGCCAATCTGGCCCTTTTCAAATGAGGATAAAAATGGACCATTGCCATTCGTCTATACCGGCATTTATAAAACGAAATAATTTGTATATTATGAATACACTAATGGTGGGTAACGAATCGCAATTATTGCCTTTTGTTTTCTTTGATGAAGGAAACTACCCTATTGTATATTTCATACCACAAATGTGCAATTATTACCGTGGCGTCGCATTCCATTATTTATTCGATTCAGATTATTCATGACGCATCTCCCCATCATTAGCCCGGATTATCAGGAGTACCTATACTGTATTAAATAAAATGTGAAAAGGCTGGATATACAAGAAATTTCAAGATAACTGTAAAGTGCATCCAAAAAATGTTTGTGTTGCCATAGCTCAGTAAGTAAGGAGTTGCGACCTAATGTTTATGGACAAAAAATGCTTAAAATTGTCTCCCCTACCACCGACTGAAGTGTTGCAGATTCCACCTAAAACACCCTGTATTCAAACAGAATTAACTCAAAACAAAAACTGTTTATTTGTAAAGTGGTATGCAATGCCATGCAGTGATTTGTCCATCCTTTCAAACAATTTTCATAGATCTGTGACCACGCCACTGTGCTTGACATATCATGCAGCCACGGACGTGTGGTTCTTGGAAACCAGGGCTGGGACAAAATTTGAACATATGCAGTTACTATTATCTAATTCCATTGCTTGTAAAAGGGTTTTCAAAAAAGGATTGAAATGGCAAATATAAATGAATTTTTAACAGTTCAGCTGTGCACTGACAGTGAATGTAAGTAATTGGAACTGTACAAAACCATCTGACAAAAAATAGGTAAACCAAGCCATGGCCTATCAACAATCTATCCCTCAACAAATTCCTTTTCACTTCTCAACTGTTCCCTGCCCCCTTAGTCATAGTACTGGCTAACAGGGACATAATTATCAAAATAATTGCTCCATTTTGCAGAGACTACTGTTTTACTGTAGGGGGCAAATCAAATGCTTTCCTGAAACTCTTGAGTCTGATCCTCCAGCCTTGCAAAACCAAGGGAAGAGATTTAATATTCATCTCTCAAACATCTCTTCTACAAGGATAGTTACATCTGCAAAATCTTTTTTGGTTTAAAGACACAAACTCTTCATGACAGATGGACTTAATCACATGCTAATGAGTATTCAGGTCAGCAGCCACTTCAATGGAAGAATTTTGCACTGACTTAGGGTTTTATTAGGCAGAAAAGTAACCGACAAAAAATATCAGGATACAGACTACAAGATTTTTTTAATATTACAGGACTGCTAATGGTACCAACATTTACAAAATAAAGCTTATCCAATTTATACAAGAATTTGAATTTACATGGATGATCATGAAGAGGAGAACTACGTACATTGAAAACAAGGTAAAAATAGGAAAACTTGTATCTCAATATAGCATATCAAGCATTTCACGAAGAAGCAACATTAAGATAAGAAAATATCTAGCATTTGAACTATACAAGCATACGCAGAGTTTGATTTTTCAACAAAAAATACAAGTTTTATGTATTCTGGGGCAAAAATTTAATGATACATGGAGCAAAAGGTGGAAAAGAAACATAAGACACCTTAACACCTCAGGCGACCAACAAGGACTCAACAGCCAGCAACAAAAATATTTGGTAATACTCTTGGAAGGCTACTTAGGTTTCCCAACAGGTTTTTGCTGACATTGCTGCTGACGTATCGGCTACCAAGTCGGCTCCAATTTTCAAGGCTTATCCAAGCAAGTCCAAGCAGTTGTCTCGTATTTATACCATTTTGGTCCTCCCAAAGTCTCCTCTGATTAGCCAGAGTGTTTCCTTCGCAGGCCAATCCTCTTCAGAGTCCACTTCCAGGATCTGCTAAGGGCATATCTTGATTCATTATTGAAGTTATTATCTTCAACGCAGATCTCGATGGATTCCTTTGTTAATCCCTCCCAGAATTTTGCCCCAAAACACAGGATTTTTACCATGTCGCAATGGATGGAGTGGATGTGGTTGATGTCATGGTCTGCAACTGCAGATTCATCAGGTTGGAAGTCTAGAGGGCCTTTGATGTTCATCTAACCTCATTGCTACTTTTCTCCCTGTCTCCCTCACATATTTAGAGAAAAATCTGTGGAATCTTTTCATAAACAATTCTTCCATTTCTGCAGGAACAGTAAATCATGGTTTCGCTAATAGTGGCCCAAAAATTTCCAACACAGTCAAAATGTATGGAATTCCAGCTCTGGCATTAGATTCTGGTCCTTCATCATGTTCCCTGACTTTAGAATTAAAGGTCCAATTGGCCCGCGAAGGGAACACACTGGGTTATTGGAAGAGATTTAGGGAGGAGGACCAAAACATTATAAATAACAGACTACTGCATGGACCAGACATCAGACCTTAAGATGGGAGCCGACTCAGTTCCCATAATATTGACAGCAAGGTCAACAATTACCCGCTGAAACCCAAGTAGCTTTGCAAGATACTGAACGCGCAGGAAAACATGAGAGAATACTACATGTAGCTGTAATCTTTTCACATAAATGAAATGTATAACATTCCTTTCAGCAAAAGAATTTTTAATTTAGCTTAATACTCTAAAGGCCGCTATACACGGTGAATGATCATGCGAATGAAATCATTCGCTGTACATAACGGAAAAAATTGCGAATGAATTGTCATGCACATGATCATTCAGCGAAAATTAGAACGTGTTCTTTTTGCCTGCATGATCCTTTGAATGATCACGTGATCATTCACCATGTATAGCGGCCTAAAGATAGGCATTCAAAAAGTACATAGGTAAATATGACAAATTATGCCAAAGGGAGTAGGAAGAGATCAAGGAGTTTGCACACCCTGAAAATTTTCTGAGATGCAGTCTCACCCTGCACATGAAACACCCAAAAAATTGAGAAGTCTGGCTACAGCACAGGCCAAATTTAACAAGAGACCTGTTAACATGTTGCGTACCAGGGTATTTAAATTCCTAGGAATGCCAATTCTGGGTGGAGGTGTTGAGATTGGAAATATGTGACTACTAGGGCGTAATGCCTTTGGTTTAAACATGGTTAAAAAGCTATTGTTTAGAATATAACTTTACCCAATCAAACATTATGCTGCATCAATTCATTATGAATAATGAACAACAACTGAAAACGTACTAACGAATACGTATTGTAGAGGTTGACGCGCCTAAATGACGATAATCTCCGTCATCCATCCGGAACGTTCGGAAAAAAATGACGAGAATTCTCGCCATCCGTATGCAACATGTTAACTTGTGAGCCTCTGACAAAAAACTGCAAAGAAATATGAAATTACCTTTGCTAAACATAAAATAAAAAGGTCTTTGTTCTCTATCACTGAAACAATGAAGAAATTTAGAGGTAGAGTCTACAGTGGAATTTTTTGCCATGGTGCCAACCGCCCAAACAGCATGTAATAATCATGAATCAAAATAATGGAAAATTTAATTATCCTGCAGTTATGCTAATACACCAAATAATTAAAAAATTTTAAAAATAAACTATACAGGGTGGACAAAATTTATGTCAGCTGATGCCTGTTGGAACCAAAATTACTAATGATATTTAGGTCGAAAAGCAAATGCAGGCAAAGTATTCGAAGTTATGACTTGCCCAGAGCATCTGGCAACAGGTCAAACTCACAGCCAATCAGAGCGTTTGGCTCAAATTTTCTGTAGCTCAAAATTGGAGCAATTTCAACCTAAACATTGTTAGTAATTTTGGTTCCTACTGGCATCAGCTCTCCATGGTTAAAATTTTGTGATACAATGTTTCTCCAACCTGTATAGACAAAAGGCAATGGCTTTGTAAAAAAAAATTCTAGTATACATATAGATTAATACGTACATAGTCAACACCAAAAGGTTTAGATAAAAGAGAACTAATCAAATCTAATTTTACAAATGCGTTATGAAATTTTGCATTAGCTTAAAAAAATCAATTTTGAAACATGACACCTATTAAATTCAGTATAATTTCTAATAGGGTCATTTCTGGTACAGTCAACAGTATAGACTGAATCTAACTGCATTTGTTTCTATCTTTTGAAGACTTTGAGTAAAAGGACATGGTATGCATTTTTTTAATCTTTTAAAAAAATTTATTCCCAAATCACGAAATACAGCTGATATCAACCATTTTATATCAGGGTATTCAACAAATTTACCAATTCCATGTACACAAACAACCATGCCCTGGATAGGGGAAACCTACTCAGGCGGGACTCGAACCCACGACCTCTTGTTTTGGCAGATGAGGACTTTACCCCGTCACCAGTGATGCCGGCAAGTACATAAGTAACAGTGTCCAGCAATACTTGTGGAAATGTTTGATCTCCATGAGAATTAAGAATGAATGGTAAACTTCAACACTATTTTATTAAATAAACACCGATCCGGTTTCGACACGTAACGTCATTATCAAGGTAACTCCTTCTGCTAATGGTAAAATAATATCCTTTGATGTTACCAATTTGTTTACTTCCATCCCAGTCTAAGAAGCCTCCAACTTGACTCTGGAGCTAATTAAAACCTCTAACATTGACTCAATGGTCCAGGAAGAGATTAAAAACCATTTAAAGTTATGTACCTCACAAAATTATTTTCTGTATAATGGTGACTACTATGTGTATACTGTGATGGTCCGAGGCCATCACATTAAAAAAAATATTACTCCTATTCTAGAGAGCCGATTGTTGGAAGTTTTTGCGATTTTGGCAAGAAGGGTTTATTTTTCTTCTGTTCTTTGTTCAGAATTTTAAGTCTGTTTCCATGTAAAATCACAGGGTGTATTTTTATTTTATTATGCATTGTAATTTGTGGTACCAGTGTAGTAAAGTAACCACCATCTGCGGTTGGAATAACCGGTGAAAATACAAGTGAATGTCGAAAATGCAGACAACAAGGAAAGTGATGTATTCTGGGAGGCCCTCATACCTGTATTAGACTCTTCCCGAGCTTAAGTGAAAAGAGAAAAAAGGGGAGATTTAGGAGGAATGAGAGAGAGACCTGAGTGCCTAAGAGAGTTGTGGTCGCATGTATCACAGCAGGGAGTACGCCGTCATAGTGGAATCAAGAAGCCAAGGTACAAGAACGCGGCCAAGTGAACAGCGAGCAGAACTCTGCAAACAGTGGTGTACCGGGCAATATTCGAGAGCTGATATCATCGCCTCATTGACCCGCCTTCCAACACCCAAGGTTCCGGCAGGATCCATCCTCGCTCAACAAAAAAACGTCATAAGAATTCTTGTCGCCACATGTTCCGATGGTTCCCACATTTTCAATTATCATTGACTACCTACATATTCTTTTGGGTTTCGAACTCTCGAAACTTATCTCAGTGTCTTGTCCTCCCTTGATCATTAAATCCTCAGAAATAGAACACAAGAGACAATAAACTTTAAGATAAATTCTCTATTTCCGAAAGAGTGTCAATCACGGGCATTCATTTGAGGCGATGCCATGTGCCTTGCCCCCAATCTGGTATCCCATTTCAATTATTTTGTATTTAAAGGTGACGCTGTGTGTTTTGAAGGGTTCATTATTATTTTGTTTATTGAAGGAGACACTGTGTATGTTGAAAAGGGTTATTTCTGTTCTGTGCATTTTTTTCATTAAATGTGTTGTGAAAAGGACATTTCGTTTATCTTGCCAAAGTCATTGAAACATTCTTCATTCGATCGCCTCTCAGAGTGGTAATGCGGCGCAAGCGGAAACCAGGTAACCAAAACTGTGCCCTTATTTCATTTACGTAACAAAAGTCAGGTTGTGGAGGGGCATCAATCGTCTTTGACCATACGGTTTCATCATCAGTCACGGCCGAACAGCACTACCTTTATTTAGCGGAACCCCAACTCATCATCCCCAGTTAAATCCCGTGGGGAAGACAAAAATGCACGAACCTGAAAGGGAGGGGAGTGAATAGGGTGGTTTCCTATTATTTTTTTATTGCTTTAATCAAAAGATTATTACTCCTGGAGTACGTATTTCACGCTTTTAGATTTTTAAATGACAACATCTATTTTTCGCGATTAAATGAAAAGTGAAAATTTCCAAGCGCGCGAAAACGCGACGCTTAAGTATGAATGCCGGGAAATATCTCCGTACGTCGTATTTCTGGTTCCCCCTCCCGCCCGGTGAGGTGACCTTGAGGCGAGGCTTAGCGCTGATACGTCGCAGGATGCTAGCGGATAGCTGAGTACCTTGCTGAATGGAAGCGCGTGGCTTAAAAAAGGTTTATTAATACCTTATCAAACGAAGAAAACTTTCCGAACTTAGCCAGTTTTAATAGGTGATTATTAAGACTGTTTCCCTGAGCTCTGTGCCTCATGCATGCATTGGTAACCTCAGACGATGTATAACTCCTATCCTCTCGTGTAGAAACTAGGTCCCTGTGACGTCATGCGGAGTGGAATTGCATGGGCACCAATCTGGCCTTTTTCAAATGAGGATAAAATTTGACCCTTGCCATTCGTCTAAACCGGTATTTCAAAAACCAAATAATTTGTGTATTATGAATACACTAATGGTGGGTAACGAATCGCAATCAATGCCTTTCGTTTTCTTTGATGAAGGAAACTACCCTATTGGGACCACTAAAATACAGACATCTGGCCTTGCCATGGGATCACCTTCACCCCCAATTTTAGCAGAAATTTTTATGAACTATCTTGAGATAAAGTTATTTAAATCTAATCATCCTCTTTTATGTAACCTTGCCTACTGGTTTAGATACGTAGACGACATTTTATGTTCATGGATGGGCAATGTAAGACAGCTAGACATTTTTAAAAAGTTTTTAAATTCATTACACGACAATATCCATTTTAAAATGGAATATAGGGAAGATAATATTGAATTTTTAGATTTGAGCTTATCAACTGGAAACGAACATCATAATTTTGGCATTTTTAGGAAAAATACTTTTACCGACAGTATTATTCCTAATGATGTCACCACATTTCTCATAAATTCGCTGCTCTGAGGTGCATGACTAATAGGTTACTCAAAATTCCCCGGTCAATTCCTAAATTTAAAAAGGAGTTGCTGACAATCAAAACCTTAGCTATCCATAATGGCTTAAATTCTTCATGTATTGACAAGCTACTGGAGCACTCAAGATCTAAGAAAGCCACGCAGACACGCTCCCACGCTAACCTCTCTGTCATTTCAGAGCAATATAATGTCTCATTGGGTAAAACTACCATTTGTAGGTAAATTATCATACATTTTGAAGAAAATAATTCCCCAACACAAAGCCAGAGTCACCTTCTATACCTCGTTAACGTTGGAGAAACGATTGGGTATTCCTAAGGATATGCATAACAAAGAAAGCAAATGTGGTGTATACTACTACAGTGTAATAATTGTAATATTCATTATGTAGGACAGACTGGGAAGAGATTTAAAGATCGAGTTAATGAACTTAGGAGCAGTTTATCAATAATGACGAAAAATCATGTTTTGCTAAATAACTCTTGTAACCATTTTAGTAACTTCGACATTTTACATTGCATAGACAAAGGGAAAAAACTGGACTTTTATGAGAAATTTGAAATCGTTAACAGCCCACATAATATTTTTAACGATGAATTGTGCTCTTCCCAATTACCTCTTTTAACCCTGAACATTCCTCCCCGCTTTGTGAATACATAGATGTTTTCTTATTTTTTGACCTTCACCAACACCTGCTCCTTTCTTTGTTGCTATGATTTCTCATTCTAACTCCCCCATTCACTACCTTCACGTCATCCCTAACCCTCCCTCCTTCAAAGACCTTCCCTACTACCCAACTCTTTAGTCAAACTCGCTTCCCCCTCTTTTGCTATCCTCCCCACCCCACCCTTCTCTTGCTTGACGGTATATATAGAACTGAGGAAGGCTGATTTGTACCTTGATATTGACACTAAGCATGGAAACCAGGCCAGTGTTCATATATATAAAATAGCGGAATAGCGTGGAAGTGTTCGTTATTTATTCTCATGGGACGTACATACATACTTTGTCCCTTTCCATATTATTTTTACCTTTCACGGACAGGACATCTAGCCAATAAAAATAATATTTAAATATTTTGGTAAAAAATATAAAATTCATACACTAAGAAATAAGCATTTACTCACAAACTAAAATGGTGATAGGCCATACAGATCTAAATTCTCTTCAGTCATGCTGGTCCAATCACATGACGGATTCCACTCCCCAATTAAGGTAGACACTCATCTACAATCATAAAGAAAATACTGTTTATTTCCCACAATTGCTAAAATTTAGGCTAAGTAAATAATGCAAATTAATAGGACCTGAACAATACCAAACATGTCAAATGAAAAAATGGCACAACGATGTAAATCCACTTTTTTAAATTTCTCATAATAATACTTAATGAGCCTAATGAGCTCAATCACCATACTTATTACTGCCGATGGCTATAAGGCTTGAAAAAGAAAGAGACCCATACTTTTCCATGATTTGATCCGTGCCTAATTGTCAAGCTATACACATAAAAAATTTTACGTGATTAACCCTTTCGATGATAAGTTCATGACGTCACTGACTCTTGTCGAGCAGTTCACCACTTCTCCGCTTAATACCCTCATTCATTCATGCAGTCCATTGTAGCTAATACACCAAAGGCCTATTTAGACAATACATTGACATGAAAGGGTTAATGCCTGATTGCATCAGGGATTTTTGTAGATCGGAACAGAACATGAACAAATGTATGAATCAAACTAGAACAAGTTCCATTTTCCTTTTCATGCATTTGCACAAGTTGGGTAGTAACGGTACATCTGGGCACTCATTCTTGCATTCATACATTTAGACTTGTACGAGCTAGTGTACAGTGTAAACAGGCCAAGTAAAATAAGCATTGTCAACTCTATCAACAATAGATTCATGTGTTACTTATAGTAGTTAAATTATAAGGTCCAATACATACTTAATAACCTAGATAATTGAATTGAAAAACATACACTTTTAAACTAACAGATCTTCAAATTTGTTTTCTTTTCTTTTTAGGAAGAAACACCTGGTTAGAAATGGTTGTTTGGAGCATGACCTAAACCTACCCATCCACAGGGGTCCAACTAATATTCAAAACAACGCTGCAATCTTTCCTTTGGGCTACAGTGTTGGGGAGGAGGAATAACTTCTGCATGACCTCTACAGCTACTGGCATGAACAGCAGGTAAAAGGTTAGAAGCCAAATAAAAGCAGTTTACACAATGGTATTAATCAATACCACCATGCTCCGGATTTAAAATTTAAAAATGATATTAATACAATGATAGCTCATAAATATTTTTCAATCTATATTAAAACATGAAACTCGTGTAGTTTCAATTGCTAAAACAATTTTTAAGTCATAAAGAGGTCAAAAATGACCACTTGGGATAATAGGCTTTGAAATTACATTCCACTAATTATTTACCCTTTTAATATGTTTCTTTTCCGAAATTGGAAAAGAACTTTGAAATTGTTCCTGCAATACATTTCAAATTGTTTCCTTAATCCAAAATAGCCTCAGCCTCATTAAAGCATTTCTAATAATGCAACTAATGATAACAATTGCTATTATAAAAGGAGTGCTACTAGCCTCCATCACACATACCAAAGAACTAACACTCAGGTTGTACCCCTTGCCACAGAGGCCAATTGTTATTTAATAAGCTTTCACCTGAATGTAAGAGGTTAAAGACTATGTCCCTCTCCAAATGCAAGCTTCGTGAGTTTCTTTTGAAACATTAATTTCACTGGGGATAGATTTCTTCATTTATAACATTTTTTCATTTGTATTGTATTTGTACCACACTTGACCTGTCCTATATTTGTCACAACAAATCACGGGACAAATTATTATTATTACCACTATAACCAAATACATCTTGATTAAGTTAATAATAAACAGGTGCTTTTACTTGATATTGATGAAGTATTTGATAAGTCTTCAATGCTGAACGTAATGAGGTTAAGGTTGAACTCATTAAATTTAACCCCCACTGATTTTCTGACAGAGCCACTGAAGAGAGGTAGTAGATTTAGGTAATGCCCATTTACATTGAAATCTATTTTAAAAATCATAAACAAGGATTCATGGAAACCATACTTGAAACTTAAATTTAATGTTTTCAAAGCTCCAGAAAATATCTGTCTAAGAATATGGTATTGAGAGGAAGCAATGGAGTATAAAACAAAAAGCAGCCAGTTTACGGGAGAGACAGAGTTTTGATTATTCCCAATTATTCCAACCACCATCATTATTGAAGCAGCTACTTGGAATTACCCACATTATGCGCTAACTAATTTTACCTTTCACCCCAGGAATACAGTCTAAGTAAATACCCATCATTTTGCTAAATGGCCTGTACCAGGTTAACAGTATTTTTCTTTGCCCCTCCTTAGATTTGATAACATTATCCATTAACACCACCATTTGGTGGTGTATTTATTAATACTTATACTAAGATTTTAAAGTAGAATCACTGACATGCATTCTGATTTAGACTAAATTTTGGTTATGAACTTCTAGTTTTTTTTCCCCATCCATCGCTTGGCTTCTCTCACGAATTTAAAAATCCCTTCTCCACTTCCAATATGATTTATAAAATCCATATAAAAATTAATGTAAGGCATTTAAGATATTCCCAGTAGTGTTAGGGTAAGCAGAATTCATCCTGGCTGCGTTGATGAAAGAAGTGAACACGAGAAATATAAAGAGCAAAACATTTTCACTGAAGATATTTCAAAGGCAATATACTTAAATCAATCTCGTACAGTTAAAAAAGAATTCTATTAACATGCAAACACTATGAAGTGCTACCAGTTACTACAAAAATTAAAATGTAAATAAATACTAACTAATGTGGTCCATGTTCCGCACCTAACTTCAAAAGAACAGAGATTTGATAAGGGTTCACATACTTCTATTAAAACTAATCCACAACAACATTATCAATTCATGGAAACGGTAATTGGATAAGAACTAAAAGCCGTAGAGGTTCTTCAAACGGAATGGTAAACAATTGCCTACTCTACATCCAAATAACGAAGTAATGCCGGTCCCTGATCGCAAAAACAAACCCCATTATCACAACAAAAGAGGGGTTTAAAATGTTGGCAATATTGTCAAGAACTGTGGTCGTTTTTGACATGCAGTGAGATAGTGTAACTTAAAAACCAGGGAAAAGAAGTGCATTTATTTACTCACTTTATTTTGGCAGCATCAGGAGAAATATTCATCGAACAATAACCACTATTTCATGACGTTTGCAAACCATTTACAACTGTGAACACCACTCATCACTCGCACTGAAGAAATGAATTCGTTATTCGATTGTGGATTTTGGGATTTTAGTTCCAAATATCGGCACACCCGGCATAACCGCAGCTCCAAAACAGAAATTTATCCGGATTCCGGTATTCTTTTTTTCCTTCAATGGCAGTCTTACCAACTACGTAAATAAATGTTAGAAGATACCACTTTTTGTCATTCAAGTGCTGAAATTATTATTTTTTAACTATGTACTAATACAGTGTTACACTTTTCTTGAAACTTCTGAATCCAATAGGGTTGTTCAAGCCTATCAAAACGGTCTAAAAAAACGAATGTATATCACTTCTGATGTAATTTCATTTTGATTGGGATGAATGACAGATGCGTTGAAAAAGTAATGATGGAATTATTAGCAATCAAAATTCGAACAATTTTAAACGCCGCCAAAAACGGTCGGCCATCTTGAAATAGAGGTGATGACGACACAAGCCTGTACGGCTGGCCTGTACCCTCGATCGCTCGATGCCAAGCTGAGTACTCTGCATGCCGACTGGACATTTGCCAAGGTTATTCCTTATTTTGAAATGGCCTATGTTGTGCATGAAGCTTCCGGATGGATCAAGGCGACATGAAATCCATTCTTCAAGTTAGGCAGGCAATGTATGTAGCGTTGACAGGAATTGAAAGTTTTGTATTGCTGCATTTGCTAGGAAACTACGTGCAGTGAACTTTCATTGTGCTTCTAGTGCAAGTGAACACAATTTGTGCCCTTAATGTACCCCTAAGTGAATGATTGCATATAGACGATGAAGTAAAGAGTGAAGTGAGTTGTGAATGTAACTGCTTCGACGAAATTATTTATTTCTTCCATGCTAGTTCAATCAACCCTATACATTTCGATCTAAGGTATCTAACTATTGCCTAGGGGATATTTTTCATATTTGAGCTAGTTGTGCTTTAGGGATACATCGAACGCATATTAATTTTCAATCGTTTGTTCGCTTCTAAGTTCCGTTTGATTTTATTACCTATTCATTTTGAGCATTCACGAGTGTTTACATTTCACGAATTTCGTTGCGCTGTTGTTTGTTTTTGTTTTGGTCATATTTTGGTTACGGTAAGAGTAATAGTGAAATTCGAAGTTTTTTGATGTTACAATAACCGGTTTAGCTATTTGTTTCAGCCTATTCATTTCATTGTCCTCGAAATGTTAATGTGAAATAACGTAAACTGATTCTAAGTCGTTAGTGATGAGTGAGAAGTGAGGTGTGGAGAATCTTTCGAACTTGGGAACGAAGGAGTGCAAATTCTTTTAGCGTGTGCATAGTGATTGGAAAACCGATTATCATGTTTTATTAGTGTTTTATATTTATTGTGAGTCAAGTTTTTCATTGAATCAGTTGATTCGGAATATATTCGAATAATTCGTATCAAAAAGACAACTCGTGAAATGTGTACGTTGTAGTGCTATTTATGATATGATGAGCAATAAATATGTACAAGTAAGGGTAATTTTGCTTATTATTACTCTTATTAAAGGATAAATTTGGATTTTCTTTAAACACTGATCTGGCGGCAGACGCTGGAGATCTTGAAAAAAAGTGGAATAACCCTGCTGAGCCACTTAAACAACACTGCAGTAGGGCATCTACAGGCTTGTGACGTCACACATCAATTCAAGATGGAAGTAGGGCTTTTTGGCGTAACGTAAAATTTGTCACTGTTTAAAGCCTTCTCTAAACATGTACAATTAAGAAAATAGCATAATATTATTGCCATTGCTCCTTCTGAAGCACGATCTTTCGATTTCTTAAATAAAAAAAATATGGTGAACAACCCTATTACAAGAAAATTAACGAAAGGCTGAAATTTCATGACATCATTAATTATTTTTAATGTGGCTACCTGTGGATGTTTTGAAAATTAAACACTGGGTTATTTTCACGCAAGTGTTTGTAGTTTGAGAGATGGATATCGGAGAATTGCTGTCATACAAGGTAATGATGAATTATATGCTTGTCGAAAGCAATATTGTGGCCACACTTGAGCATAAAAACATTTTCTAAAATATTTGCTTGTATTGTCCTTGCTTAGCCACCTAACGCTCCTAAACGACCTCAAGACGAGGGAGACGACGATGAAGACCCAAGAGGTGAATACGAAAAGCAAAGGAAATATCGTAAACTTGGAATTTCAGCTTCTAGTGAATTTGAGAAAAAGAAAAGGCCGCCAAGAGACTTGCCAGACGAAGCATCATCGCAGGTGACCGAGGAAGAGAAGGACAAGATTCTGGAGTTGGTAGAAAACGAGGAGACTGATGTAACTTAAACAATCTCTTTTTCTATGCTAATTGCTTAATCATTCAATTCAAATTATTAATTTCAGTTTTTTGCTTCAGGTGGACGTTTTAGATGAATCCACTCTCAAAAGAATGGTCCTTCTCTTTGAGAAACGCGCTCTCAAAAATCAGGAAATGAGGATCAAGTTTCCGGATTTGCCTGAAAAGTTAGGATTTTTTAGTCAAAATTATTTGCATGTGGTTATTTAGAATGTTTCCTATTCACCCATGGCTTTAATTTTTTAAGCATGTTTTTTTCTTGGGGGTACTATTGGATTGAATATTCTTTCCCTGAAATTACCATAATGGTTGAAAACGCCTCCTTGTTCTATATGTACAGAGAATAACATTATGGCTATGCATGCGATATATTTTACAGATGGTTTTTAAAAAAAATTATGAATAGGTATACGTTTACTCAGTGATGAGATTGCCAATGGTAATTTATTATTTCTCTTGAACAAAGGTTCATGGAATCCGAGTTGGAACTTCATGAGATTATTCAAGAACTCCACGCTATAACAACAGTTCCTGATCTTTATCCTTTGCTGGTAGAGCTACAAGCGATCCCTTCACTTCTTGAACTCCTCGCACATGAAAATACTGATATTGCTGTTAGTGTTGTCGACTTACTTCAGGTGAGATTATATTATGTTGAGTGTTTTGTTATTAATCAATTCCTCGTGTTAATTATGCTCTTTCTCATATGATGACACATACATTATACAACTTGAGGGTAAATGCAATAATCATACTTTGTTAACATAATTCACATCTATTGTGTTCATACATCCGTGAGCTCCATGAAAAATGGAAATTATTGACTAAATAGATGATGCAGAAGATACAATTTTGACATTCAAAACATGAAATCAATTAAAAACATCTATATACTTCAAATGCTATTGCATTTTTTTTTCTTGGGGAGCTGTTTTTATTTTTCGCTGAGATTGCAATTTAGCGTTCCGATTTGCACTTGTTACTTTTTCCATTTCAATTTTTTTAAGCACAGCTGTGTGTCAAAATTGACTAGGAATCTACATCTACATAACACCCCGCAAGCCGCCTAAAAGGCATGTGGCAGGGGGTGTTAGGACACCAGCCATCTACGCATAAAAAATGAAGTGCTCTACGAAGTTGGGAATAGCATTTATTAAAGTCCTTTATGGTTCAGGGGAAAAATGAATTCCCATATCTATCTGTTCGGCAAAGCATCTCTCTTAATTTATCGCTTCTATCGGACCTGGAAATATAGTGTGGCTCTAATATTATGCTCTCCATGTCGCTCTTAAAGATATCCATTCTCAATTGTTCAAGCAATCTAAGCCCACTGCACAGCCTCCAAGTCTCCAGCGGCTCCCAGCCGAATACGCTTAACATCTGCATAATGCTGTCTGTATGCCTGTAGCAGTTTTGACCAAACGCATGCATGCACTTGTACGAAATGCGCAACCTTACTTTGTATTTTATTCAGTTGGCGGATTAAGTCTTTCTATACCAGATCCCATACGCTCCCTGCATATTCAAGGTGCGGATGGACGAGTGCGAAATTGCACCTTTCTTTCACTTTCTCTTCCGAAAATCTTCCCACAATACGATTGACGAATCCTAATTTCTTCTGGGCCATGCCGCAGATATTCCTTATTTGTGTTTCCCACGAGAGGTTCGAGGCTATAGTAACTCCCAGGTACTTGACTTCGTCTGTTGCCTTTATGTTAATACCATCCACAGAATCAACATGGTTATAGTTAGACGAATTCCGCAAGAAATGTACCGGCGTGCATTTGGTCAGATTAAGTTCAAGTTCCCACTCTTGGCTCCACAAATGAACGTTGTTTAAGTCTGATGATAGAATTTCATAGTCAGAGTGGTCACTAATTTCGTGATAGATGACAGCGTCATCAGCAAATAAACGTATTTTACTGCTAATGCGGGAGCAGAGATAATGAGGAACTTGCATGGGTCGTAGATTGCTCTAAAAACTATTTTGAATAAGTCAAATGGATACATTAGCTCGCAAAAATACCTTCAGTTTCTCCATTCAACATCAAAAGAAATAAAAAAATTACATTAAAAATCGAGAAAAATTTCTCTGAGCCGACCACTGCGCGAAGACACCCGAGCGTTGCCGAGGCCAGGCGTGACGTCATAGGTGCCTAAACAACCGTAGGGAGTAGGGAAATACGCTGAGCGCATGGTGTAAAATTTGTTTTGAGGGAGTATTTAGCCGCTCATCGTCACTTTATTTTGTTCTGTTATTCTTGGGCAAGTTTTCCTATTGCTATTGTGCCTAGATTATTACTTGGGATATTAATAATGCGGCATCGGGATGATGAAGTACAAGCGTTTCACTTCGTGTGTTTTGGTTATCAGAAAAATGGATGATAACGTTGCCACTCGTTCGAATAGTACACCTGAAATTCATCTACGTCTACATAATACCCCGCAAGCCGCCTAAAAGGCGTGTGGCATGGGGTGTTAGGACACCAGCCTTTTTTTTAGGACACCAAAAATTGATGCCACGACCCTCATGGAATTTGTTAAGACAAATTATTGCTATACGTTGGCGGCAAATCGAGTTGTAAAAGAAACTTGTAGTACTAGAGGATAACGATCGTAAGCTGTGCTGTTGACATTAGAGTAAGCTGTGAATTAAAGCTGTTGAATTTGGCAACGCCGGATTAACGGAGAAGGTAGTCCTATCCGTCTTACGGTACGTATTCACAGCAAAACAGACTGCACACAATCCACATGTGAGATCGCGAATCGGTTCCGCTGCCAACACACACACAAGCTACAACCTATTTCAATATAATAGGTAAATCCATAAGCAATATACTAGCATATACCATAAAAATATAGTGGGAAATAGGCAAATACTCTTATCAAAAACTGGATGTCACTATCACATTCTTATATTCATCACGTACAACTTACAATAACAGAACTCGTTATGATGAAACCAACTATTTATTCACTGATTTAAACCCTTAAGTTAGCCGACACAGGTGACATTTCTCACTACTATTCGTTGAAATAATGGAATAACAAACTTCACACACAGTTTTTATTTCAATAGCGTGATCGTGAAATGTCATATCTACGGTGAACAACGGAGATTAGCACGCCACTGACAATTTTTACACTACTGTTAGACATTTATCGATAGCGTAATAGCACTTTTTACAATTCAATCACGATGGAACACTGATAACTCTTGGCCGATATTTTTAAACATTGTCAAACTTTGTGCATTACAACCACTGGCATTGTGATTATTAGCAGTAGCTTAACGGGAGATGTCACGTTGAAAATAACACTATTTTGGCACAAAAATGTTCCTAGATGTCTCCAATCAGCGAGAAAAAGTTGCATTGACTTGAATTCACCCCATAATACAAGCACAGACAGTCCTAAACGACTAATTCTCCGGTACCTACGAATAAACGGATGAAGTTATTGTATATAAAAGCTAAGCGGACATTAGTAAACATCAAAATCGTTCTAATTACATACTTAAATGAATGATATGCCGTCGATAATATCAACTTACAATTAACATATCCCCCTTCCAGTGGCGGTGGCTTAGACTCCTACAACGATGTTATTAAGGTATTATCAAATTTTTGGTTTAACTGCTCCAGTTTTATATTTTATGCCCTTCTCAGATATTAATATTATAAATAATGCAAAATACGAGGGCTTCCAAGCCTCTATCGTCGGATATTTATCTTTAAATATAAAATAATCAACACGTCTAACAAACGAAGCTCTCACAACTGCTGGCAACTATTACAAACAATCACAACAATAGCTTCGCGTGATGTTTAGGCACCTTTGACGTCATCGAGGCATCGTCGTCAGTGGCTTGGGGGGTGAGGGAGTTTTTCCCGCGCTTTAAAATTCGTTATATTTATCATTAAATATCTCGCGAAGGAAAACTCAGATTTACATGCGGTTTTCTTTGTTGTATTCAGAAAATAATTTTCTGTCCGCCTATGAAATAAAAAAAATTCATGCAAGTTCCCCATTAATGTATATAATGAACAAATATGAATCATATAGACCTTTCAGACAAATACTGTCGGAATATTATGGTACATGCATGTAATATCTAAAGTGAGTTTAATGACTGTGAGAGCTAAATTAACTAATTAACAATGGGTTTTAGGGGCAGAGTTATAATGCCAAAAGGTGAAAGTAATGGTATGCCTTGTGTGTGAATACGAACTCTACAAATAGCTGTAAAATGTTATTTCTTGTTTCATATGGCTTTCATAAAAGAGCCATATTAAAGACCCTTGAAGGTGCACTATGAAACAGTAAAATGTTGGGAGAATGTTGGAACACTACTAGGGATAGATTTCAGATCTTTACAAGTCTGGCAGTTTCTTTTGATTCGTATTCAGTTACAAAACATTTGATAGCCAGTCAAGTGTATTTGAAAGGCATTTTATTGTCGAAGGTTAGAAATGGATCATGGGGTAATTTTCTCTTTCTTTTCTTAAAAAAATCTCTTTCTTACTAACCAAAGAATTCACTTTAATATGGATACTTCAGTTTGACTCACAATTTGCAAAGATCTTGAAATGCTTTTTTCTCTATCTTGATTGAAAATATAGTAGTACTAAAAAGGTTGTGATTTCCCATGTGTGGGAGTTTCATGACTATGATAGTAAGATATGGGAGCAGTAAAGTTTAGAAATAGCATGTTGTTAGCCATTTTTAACCCCTCTCATCTCTCTTACCATGTACAAGTAGAAATGCTAAACCCATTCCCATACTTTTTTTTCATATGATTTTTTGATTTCTTACTTTCAATTTTGCTAAAAGTAAAGAAAACCAAAAAATTTAAACATTCTATTTTAATATTTCATCATATTAAGGTAAAGATAAAGAAACTTCGATAGCCAGGAAAATGGTTTGAAATCTTGGAGAAAGCATTTAGTGTGTAATCTATGCAGGTACTTGAGGGATTACACAATAGGGTAGTTTCCTTCATCAAATAAAACGAAAGGCATTGATTGCGATTCGTTACCCACCATTAGTGTATTCATAATATACAAATTATTTGGTTTTAGAAATCCCAGATTAGACGAACGGCAATGGTCAATTTTAACTGCATTTGAATAAGGCCAGATAGGCGCCCATGCGATGCCACTCCACGTGACGTCACAGGGACATAGTTTCTATATGAGTAGATAGGAGTTTTACATCCTCTGAGATTACCAACGCATGCATGAGGCACAGAGCTCAGGGAAACATCTCTTAATAATCACCTATTAAAACTGCCTATGGTCGGAAATTTTCCTGCGTTTGATAAGGTATTAATAATCCTTTTTTAAGCCAAGCGCTACCTGCTAGCAGCCTGCATCGCAGCGGCGCACATATCTTCACCCCAAGGTCACCTCACACTGCGACAGCAGGAACCAGAATGATGTCACACTGGCTTTTTCCAGCATTCATACTTAGCCGTCACGTTTTTGCATGCTTGAAAAGTCATTTAATCACGAAAAATAGATATTGTCATATTAAAACCTAAAAGCGTGAAATATGTTCTCCAGGAGTAATAATCTTTCGATTCAGGCAGTAAAAATATAATAGGAAATCACCCTATTCAATGGGAAGCTTAAAAATACTTCTTAACAGGCTTCTACTTTACTTCACTGTAAATGTGCAGCTATTGGTTGTCTTTCAAAATTGATTACTTATCATTGGAATTGACATCTAATTTTATCTTTTATTCTTATGAATATTCTTCAATGGAATTAGGAACTTACTGATGTGGACATTCTCCATGAGAGCAAGGAAGGCGCTGATGCCCTAATGGATGCTTTGCTTCAGCATCAGGCTTGTGCTCTGTTGGTGCAGAATATGGAAAGGCTGGATGAGTCTGTGAAAGAGGAAGCAGAGGGAGTCCATAACACTTTGTGTAAGATTGTATTTAAGATTTATAAAGTGTTATATGCATATGTGTTACAGTGAAATGTCTTTATAACAAAATCCTACGGACCAGCAAGATACGTTTGTTAACACTTTCGCTCCGGACCTTCGTTGAGGGAGATTCTTCCTCGTTATGAGGCTCTTGAAATTTTTCTTTATTCCCTCGTACAAAGCTTCCTCGCGTTGACAGAAGGGAGTGGTTACCTCCCTAACCATTTTTGGACCCAATGCAGCGGGGTGCCGATCCCTTTCCTCGGCCTCTGTCCCAAACCCTCGAAGGATTAAAAGCCCCTTCACAGCACGAGTCTGAGGTTAACTGACTGAAATATTAATCTTTAATATGTACAAATATTTGTTGTTCGTATCGATTTTTTTACATTCAAAATGAATTTTGTTTTTTTTTTTCTGAGCGTGCAGAAATTTTATACAAAGTTCTAACGTTCATATTGACGGATTTAGTATACATACTTACTAGTTGTTCTACAACTCCATTGATATTAACGTTAGAATTTCGTTTGAAATTTCCATGTGGTCAGCAAAAAAAGATTGGATAGCGTTGGATTTCAAAAGTAAGCAACAAATATTTTTTTTTGGAAAAAACACTGCAAATAATAGTAGTTGACCCAGCGGAGAGGATAGGAAAGGGACGAACTGAGCTGCCGAAGAAGGAACTTGGCTCACGCAAAGCCGGATCTCGAGGGGCGACGGCATCCGTGGGTCTATTGTGTCCACCACAGTCACTTTTTTTCGACCTGTGCCCCACAGGTGCGGCATTCGTTGGTTAGGGTAGGAAAATCTTTGCCGCACAGGTGCAGCATTCAGCGCAAAAGGGTTAAACTGAAATTTTGTTAAATTGAAATGTGTAAAAAAATCGCATGAAACCCATATGAATGAAAGTACATCAAAAAACACGTAATTAAACGTCCGAAATACATATTCTGGCAAAATGCGATCGAAAACAACCAATTACCGCTGCATTAACTGTTGCAGCCATAGTCTTGCATAAACAGGCCAATCGAAGAGAGGCTCTAATTTTTTTGGCTACTAAGAATCCTTACCGCTGATTGGCTGCTCGCTGCTCGCAGAGCAACCTAATACCACCGCATTTATTGTTCGCTGCTTGGGCTGGTACCATGGGAAGGATAATGCTTTCAGTGCACGGGAATTAAGCCTGTACAGATTATGAAATGGATTACCAAAATTTGGAATTTTTCCATTCATGACTGTAATTTTTGACTTCATTAAACTCAATTTCAGCCAAAAAAATCTTCTCATTAAACTCCTACTCTTTTGCATTAAACAATATAGGAAAGGGCTAGGGGACGGAAAATAATTTTGTTATTCTGAATACAGTGGAACCTCGTTAAAGCGAGTACGGGCTATAGCGACACCCCCGCTATAACGAGAGATAGCCGATGCACCGTCAATTGATCCTATAATAAGCGTGTTAAAAAATTCGTTTTTACGAGACCCTTTCGGTGTTGGCTCTCGCCATAGCGAGGGTTTCACCGCCGGAAGACTTTCATCAAGACTCCTTAACCTCTGTAATTGCTAGCGATCTGTTAGAAATGAAGTTAATGGAGTGCTCAGTATCAAATTTATGTGGTAAACTGTCGTTCGATAAATATAATGATGACGAAACAATGCTTTGCATGATTTTTATTCAGTGCGGCGCTTATAAATTGTTTGAATAGTTAGTCGTTATTTGAGTAAGGAAATTTAGTGATGCAAAAAAACATCGCCTTTCGTCTGGATTTATGCTTACGTTTATCGGATAGATGTTTATCTGTCGCCGCACCACTCCTGTTCCTGTATATCTGTTCGCAACAGGTATATTGGCTATTATTTGCTCCACCTCCGGTAAAGCGACAATTCGCTATAGCGAGTGTTTATTAGTGCACCGTGGGGTGTCGTTATATCGAGGTTTCACTGTATTTTGTTAAATTGGCATTCATGAAGACATTTCACTGTAATAAGTATTGACATCATGTACATATTATGTCTCTTTGCAGTCTACATTTTATTTTTTATCATTCTTATCATATTTTGTGCCCTATTTTATCTTTTTGTATGATTATTTATTTTTGTATCTAAATTTTTATGCATGAATTTATATGTTTGTATGTGACTTATATTTTCATTGCTCATTTGTATGTCATTTTTATTTTTTCAGCTATTTTTGAAAATCTTTCCGAATGTCGACCTGAGGTTTGTCCAGAGGCAGCAAAGCAAGGATTACTGGCATGGGTTCTTAAACGACTGCGTGTGAAAGGACCTTTTGATGCTAATAAATTATATGCTAGTGAGGTTTTGGCCATTCTTCTTCAGTCTCATCCAGAAAATAGGCAATTACTTGGAGACCTTGATGGAATTGATGTTCTCCTGCAGCAGTTAGCTGTGAGTGATAGAAGCAATATTTTTAATGTACCCTAATTAGTAATTATAACCCCATCAGCGATCATAGGGCTTTAGACTACACCATCTTCTCAAGCATACAAAAATGCTAAGATTGATAGTTAAAAATTCAATCCTAGTTATCCTCATTGCTAACCTTTTAAAAAGTTTTTGAGAATGGGACTTTTAGATAAGAGGATAGGGGGTGGGTCTTATTGTAAATTGAAGAGGTAACTACAAGTTGGAAGGGGAGGCTGACTGGGGTGATTGGCAAAAAGTGCACCTTGTCTAGTAGTGTCTAGCTACCTCGACTAATAAAATGCTCTAATGTTATTATGTAAGAGCATTTTGATCATGTGTGTTTGATTTTTTCACATTCTTTCTTAAATCCTGATCATAAAAATTGAGTTGAATGAAAATTTGGAAGTTATCACACTAAGCCATGGGTATAAAAATGTTTCAAGGGGTCACCTTAGTAGTAGATATATTTTGGTGGGCTTGGTTTTAGGTGGTATGCTTAAGACTATATCTTTCACTTTAAGACTATACTTTGGGTAATTCTCAGTCCATAAAACCCGTCCCCCACCCCACATCACTACCTTCTTCCAACTGCTGTTTGTTGCAGCCTTTGTATCACATGCCTGTGTGTTGAATAATGCATGCAACTTGCAACACTCAGAGGTAACCTTGCCATCTTTACCAACCCTCTCATTTACAAGGTAAATTAAAATTACGAGATAAATTTGGGTTCCTTCGCCTTTATAAATTTGATGTATTACCACTACAGCAGACTCTCGATTATCCGGCTACGGTATATCCGTGTAGCGGATTATCGGTGCATGAATTCCACTCTCGGTCCATGTTTTCCGCGATCTTTATAAAATAATAAAATTAGACGCAAAATACCGGAATTACGGCATTTTAAAGCTAGGATATACTGGCCTTTTTATTTCCATTCAAATCCCCTTCGTAAAAGGAAGCTGTCGCACGCTACATATCTGCATTCACGGGAGCTCCATGTTCCTGTTTTCCAAGCCTTGCAGTGCGCGACCGCACTCTGTGATCACAGATACACGTCCCGCAGCAACCCGGGCAACTTGTGTGAGATGCGACTACATGGTGTGGTGCCTGACATTGTATTTTCCGACATTTTGGAGTGGTTTTGAAGCATTCGTACAAACCAATTTTCTGTATCTGTAATCACGCGTGGTTTTCAAAACCAGGTCTTACTTGTAGCAGTAGGAATACAAGTACAATCATGTTATCACTGCTAAAAAGATCGTGATCTGGCAAAGAATGATCTCAATGAGTTCAGGAAGCACTCTAAAATAACAGAATAAGTGCACAAATTATAATGTATTGTTTGTTTTACGTAAATTATTAACATTACAAAACATTAAAGTGAAAGTTTATGTTATCCATGCTTCCCGATTATTTGTGCTGTCTCTCCCCATCATTAGCCCAGAAAATCGGGAGTGTTCTGTATTAGATTTATGGATGGGAAGTCAGTGTGGATGTAGAAATCCTAAGCTAATGAAATGGCTTTTATCTCAATTTTAGTTTCAAATAAAAATTCTTCTTTTGGGGTAATGCATTTTTTCGGAGTAAGTGATTTTCCTGGATATCCTTATTAATTTTTATTCTCTTCTTTTTAAAAAGTTCTACAAACGTCATGATCCAACATCAAATGAGGAGAATGAAATGATGGAGAATTTATTTAACTGCCTGTGTTCTAGTCTTATGTATGCACCAAACAGAGAACGATTCCTCCGAGGAGAAGGATTGCAGCTTATGAATTTGATGCTGAGGTAAAGTTTTGATTTATTAAATTGCAATGCATCATCAGTCTTATTTTAATAATAATAATAATAATATCTTTATTGTTCCATGGGTCAAACAGGTGACATAGAACATTGTCAGGGAGACATAGAACAGACATAGAACATGTGACATAGAACATCAAAACATACATGTTGTCATGAACTATCAGACAAGAATTCATTTACATTATAATAACCCTTAGGCTGTAAAAAATTTTTTAATTCTGTCTTAAAAACATTAATATTTGAAATATGTTTTATACTCGTAGGCAATTTGTTAAAAATAAGCGAGGCAGAGTGATGTGGACCTCTTTTGGCACATAATTGTTGTAAAATATGTATATTTTCACTCCCACGGGTCAGATAGGCATGAACCGAGGAGTTTGGTAAAAATAAGGTAGGGTTCTTTTTTACAAATAATGCACAGTAAAAAATGTACATACTTGGTAGTGTTATTATTTTATATTTTAGAAATAATGGCTTTCCAGGAGACCTGACGGACACATTTGCCATAACTTTCAAGGCTCTTTTTTGCATAGAGAATGCTCTAGCAGCAGCACTTGTGTTTCCCCATAAAACTACACAATAAGCCAAGTGAGAATGAATTTTGGCATAATATATCAATTTCAGTATTTCTAATGAAGTAGTTGGAGCCAATTTGCGAATCATATATATTCCCGTTGCCATTTTGCTAACTAAATCCTCAATATGATATTGCCAATCAAGGTTTTCAGTTAATTTCAACCCTAAAAAATTTGTAGAGCTAGACTGCTGAATGGCTGTTGATGAATTAGTCTTAAGTAGAGGACTCGTTTCTGGAGGACTAATTTTGTGATGGAAATTTAAAAAACATGTTTTATTTCCATTCAATTTTAAGTTATTACTTTAACACCAGTCAATCATCTGTGCTACTGATGAGCGTGCCATATCAATCACCTCCCCTGTCTTATTACCAAAACTCAGAGTAGTAGCATCATCAGCATATAAAATGACTTTACTCTGATGCAAATGAGATGGTAAGTCGTTAATAAAAATGATGAATAATAGTGGCCCTAGAATAGATCCTTGGGGCACTCCACAATTTGAAATAAGGACATCTGAGTAGTTCTGATTAACATCACCATTACAATTAGTGTTTAATTGCACTACCTGCTTACGATTAGTTAAATAGGATTTTATCCAGGCTAAAGCATTGCCATTAATTCCGATTTGGACAAGTTTACTGTACAATATGCAATGGTTAACAGTATCAAATGCCTTTGTTAAATCATAAAAAATCCCAATAATTGCTTTCTGGTTGGCAAGACCTAAGATAATGTCATTAACAAGCTGAAAAACAGCAGACATAGTTGACTTGCCTTTAATAAAGCCATGTTGGGAGAGATTCAATAAATTAAATTTACACAGATAGACAATGATACGGTTGTAAAAGAGTTTTTCAAAGATTTTCGAGAAAACAGAAAGTAGTGCTATGGGTCTATATTCTATAGTTATTTGAGTCACTCAAAGATCCCTTTGAGTGACTCAAATAACTATAGACCCATAGCACTACTTTCTGTTTTCTCGAAAATCTTTGAAAAACTCTTTTACAACCGTATCATTGTCTATCTGTGTAAATTTAATTTATTGAATCTCTCCCAACATGGCTTTATTAAAGGCAAGTCAACTATGTCTGCTGTTTTTCAGCTTGTTAATGACATTATCTTAGGTCTTGCCAACCAGAAAGCAATTATTGGGATTTTTTATGATTTAACAAAGGCATTTGATACTGTTAACCCTAGTACTAACTAGTAAAACTAGTTTTCTCTTCTTAACATATAGGTAGTATTTTATGTTAATGTTTGATTTAATATTATGACCCTCAATTGAGAAGTTGTTTAATTTTTTCTATTACCTTGATCATAAACTATAGTAAAACCTCCCGTTTAGGCCTGATTACAATCGTACAAGTTAATGTCTAAATGTATGAGAACACGAAAATGCACCATGTAACCACCCAATGTGTGCAAATGCATGCATAGAAAATAGAACCAGTTCTAATTTGGTTCATGCATTCGTACATGTTCCGTTCTGGTCCACAAAAATCATTCCTGTAAACAGACTAACTCGTACGTGTAAATGTATTGAATTAACAGGCCTGTTAGCCTGGGCCTATAAATACCATAGGCCTATAAATACCATAGTATTACTATAAATATTAAATAGTGTTACTGTAGTTACTTGTAACATCCTACTACTGCAATATTTTAGGAAATAAATAGTAAAATCTACTACAGTACAATGTTATATGCTCATCAACTATTTCCTAAAATAAATATTCGGAACTTGAGATGTTATTCTACAATTGTAAATCTTTAAATGTAAAAAGTTGTCATTTTTACTACGAAGTTCATCGTATATGATTGTGAATTTCCTTTTTTATTCAAGTTTCAATTTGGTTTTAATTATTTTACTGTGTATGATGTGTCTCTGTAACCAATCATCATCAGAGCTTTTATGGAATTAATTTTGTTCCTCACATATATATTACTGATTCCCATTCTTCCTTTCCAACAGCACTAATTGTGTCATGCCCTAGTTTATTATTTTTCATGCTCATATGCCCGCGAAATGTGGGTTTTATGTGTATGTCAGGGTAAGTATGAGAGGAAGATGATGAATTGTTGAATCAGTCCTTATCTCATAGCCTATTTTGATGGTTTTCCTCAGGGAGAAGAAATTATCAAGGAATGGGTCTTTGAAAGTGCTTGACCATGCTATGTCTGGTCCAGATGGCAAAGAAAATTGCAACAAGTTTGTTGATATTCTAGGACTCAGAACCATATTTCCACTTTTCATGAAAACACCAAAGAAAAATCGGAGAAGAACACTGACAACTGAAGAGCATGAAGGTAAAAGTAATTCTTTTTCTCATCGCATAAAATTACCATGTGAACTGTGACACCATTATAGTAGTCATCATTACACATGCTATAAGTTTGTCCTTATTTATTCAAGGAATTGAAGTTTTCTGGAAGTCTCATTCCTTCAGTGATATCCTATCTTTACTTAAAATTATAGCTTATGCACTCTGTGAAATTGATTCAATATAGTAAGTGCATTATTTCAAATGCTATGAGAACTTGGAAAAATTCTGTATGTGCACACATTTTACAGTGAATATCAATGTAAATTGCCTTTTTCATCATTAATTAGAGGGCTATGAATGGAAATTTTGAGTATGTAATAGCAGTGACATTTTTATCGGTATATTCATCAAAAATGAAGATTAGAACTATGTAATTTTTTCATGGATTTTCATTTATGCACCTTACAAGTGAATTTAAGGTTTGGGCTTTTTTTTGAGAAATGCTAAGTTAGATAATGTTGAAGAAGCACAGTCTAATTTTGAATGCACATTCTGATTAGGAAATCGGAGTTAAAGGAATGGAAATCAAGTAGTAGAGGAAAGAGCCCAAATTAATATTATTTAACTAGACTTCTTAGGAAAATTGTCAACTATAGTTAGTGTTGCATCAATTGATGCACAGTGGAATCTCGCTCTATCGTTTTTCAAGGTGATGGACGAAAAAAAAAAAACGAAGATTGCGGGAATTTTTGCTAGGTTGCCTATATAGCAGGAAACACAGGATTTTTGCAAATAATTGTGAAATTCTTAAAAGGATTTTTACAGTGTTACCAAAGAACGATGAAGATGAAATGGATTGACCGTGCAAGTAACGAGGAAGCGCTAAGAAGAGTGGGAGAAAAGAGAAGCCTCCTAAAAACCTTAAGCAGAAGACGGGACAACTTATTTGGCCACATTTTGAGGCACGATGGCCTGATGAAGACTATCGTAGAAGCACAGGTGGATGGGAGGAAGGGCAAGGGATGGCCCTGAATGAGTTACATAGGGTAGGTTATGAAGGATGTAAAAGAGAAGAAATACGTAGCTATAAAAAGGCTAGCGGATAGGAGAGAGAATGGAGAGCTGCATCAAACCAATCTTTGGATTATAAGAAATAAGTCACATACGGGTGTATGCCACGTGTTGTGCTGGAGATTGCCCCGACATTTTGCGACCGACTGCTGGTCACTTTTTCAAGGGAATGATGCTGGGATTGGTTTTTGCTGCCTTTTTTATATTTCAGGTGGGAGGGGTGGGCGGAGGGTGTGAGGAGTTAGGACTGGAGGGGGAAGATACGAGAAGAAGATTCGTTCGTATATGACTTATTTTTAATCATTATGAGCCGTGAAAGCTTCAATCAATAATCTTAGGATTGTTGACTAATGATAATGATGATGACACAAGAATTTAGCTAAATTAAAGGATTATTTGAATTTTTGTGAAAAAATTTTGGCCATATTGCTGATTCGACTAATATCTCTTGCTATTATCCTAATGGAACACGCCACCTCGCTAAAAAATGTTTGCATGCCGTCTCGGCATTTACACTGCCACGAATGTATTTCTGTGTGGTGTAAAAATTTCTAATCATCAAATGCAATTTCAGTGGCATGCCCACCTGATAGCTTCGTCCAACTTCTTCTTTTCAAAAGGTAGCTCTCTCTGCCCCCACTCTTACTGTCGTATGCTAGCGGACAACCAGAAGAGTTTTGCAATATTCTCGCGCTTCTCTCCCGGATTCTTTTCTCCTTCTTTCATTATTTTTAGTCCATCTTTTAAAGGTCTCACCTCCTTCTTCGCATGGGCCATGGTCCCAAGATGAGTAAAAATAAAACTAATAAAAATTAAACCTGACTTTATTGAACCCAAACTGAAAACACTCACTGGTATGTAGTCAGAAAGCACTGGAAAGTGCGGAACCACTCGTAGGAGGTGAAGTTTGGAACTGATACTATTGCATATGGCATATGCAGAACCAATTGCAGAGGATGAAGTATGACAATTTGACTTCGCCATGAAATTTGTCCTTATGAGAGGGCTCCTCCCATGCAAGGCTTAGCACCAGAAAAGCAGATGAATTCGAATGGCTAGTAGAAAGAAACAAAATATCCCTTAGTCAGCGACTTTGGCTAGAGAGATTAATGGTAAAATTCGTAAATTATAACCTGATATCTGTTTTCGGAAAAAATGCAGCATCAACTTCCAAGAAGCTCAGCTGCGAGAATATCGAGTTTTGCCAAAATGCGGCACGCCCACCATTCCCAAGTCTCCATGGTATTTTGCAAAGTATATCCTTGCTTAAAATGCTTAAATAATGTCAGAAATGCGTCTTGTTTGGTCTCATTCTTTTTTAATTACATCTGCATCGCAAATATTTCAATCCAATATAGGTATAATACCGATTGCCGAAAGTCTTTGTTAGACACCTTTTGGGCTAATAGGTGACTCAGGTGAAGCAGTTGACCTTCAGAAACTGTGAACTTTGAAGCAGGTAGGAAGAAAGAGGGAAGCGTGAAACTCATTTCTATCATTCTCGTGTAACATGATATTTTCTTTAGTAGCTAATGAATATAACTAATAAGCTAGCTAATAAGTCTTCGTGGTATGAAACCTGCGCAAGCTGGGGAATTTTGACAATAATAACAATTCGGAGAAGAGGAAAGCTTCAGAGGAGGTCCAAGGGCTGATGGTGAGGGGTAGTGGATTTTGGAAAATGTGCAACGTAGTTACTGACCCACGGCACTGAGCTTCTCCCAATGGTGGTCAATCTCTTGGGGAATATTCAAACTACTTGCCTGTCTATATTAGCCATAAATGATGCATTGTAAATGCTTTCTTTCATTGTTGTCAAATGATGGATACGGGAAAATTTTACCTGGGGACTGTGATCTTCAAATGATTAATGAGTGAAAATGATTCTTTGGTGAATGATAGATGGGGGAAAAAATTGCATTGTCTGCATAGGACTGTATTTGGGATCAGGGACGGCGAACGATGAATGAGGAAACGATAGATCAAGGTTCCACTGTACTCAGTAATGTCTGTCTGTCATTATTTACATTTGAAGGTTTTGATCACCCCAGACCAAGATGCAGAGCACTGTGTTTAGGTGATCAATGTTGTGCTTTAGAAAGAAAATTGTCCAGAATTCTAGGAATTCTCTTAGTCTTACGGAGCAAATTGAATATCCATTATACCTGTGCTGATAACCATTATGAAAGTGATTAATTAAAAAAGCAATCATGTACCTAGTTTTACAAAACTTGTTCTCCTAGCATAACAGAAAATGCCTAAGCTAGTATCATCCTCTAAATACCAATATGTATCGATCATCTACCTATTTATTATGTATGGATTACTTCTCATATAATTTTTTGAGCTTGCTTGATTTTGTTTTTTCCTTCACAGAACATGTGGTTTCCATCATATCATCAATGCTTCGAAACTGTCGTGGGCCTCAGAGACAACGTTTGCTCAGCAAATTCACAGAAAATGACCATGAAAAAGTTGACAGACTGCTTGAGTTGCACTTTAAGTATCTGGAAAAAGTTGAGCAGGTGGATAATCAAATAGAAATGAATAGGAGGGTAAGTATTTTCCAATCAGAATTCAAAGTAGGTGAATTTAATTTTTTCGCCATCTAATAAGAAATCATTTTTTCAGAACAAAGATGATAGTGATGATGATGAAGAAGAAAGGGATGAAGCCAACTACCTTCAGCGATTAGAAGGTGGACTCTTCACTCTACAACTGGTGGATTATATTATATTGGAGGTTTGTTCTGGTGGTGGAGGACCTCCGTCTTTGAAGCAGAGAGTGACGCAGATACTGAATTTGAGAGGAGGGTCATTGAAAACAATTCGTCATGTGATGCGAGGTTTGTTTCATTTGTATTTTTATCATATCACATTGGTAGATTTTTTGGTTCCTTGTCAATTGTCGATAATGTAGCTGCTGTAGTTGTAAATCTTGTAACAATAATCATTTTATTGAGCACAAAATATTGTATGTATTTAGTTGGCTGAATTGGAAGTCTTATTACCTCTGTAGATCAATATTTTTCAAATTATCTCTTATTACTGCATACTACATAACTGCAGTAAAGCATGGATTATCTGGGGTAATAGTAAGGTAGAAGTGGTCCTGAACTTTAAAAAGCTTGACTATACATATGGCTCGCAACTGAGCTCAGAGCCTGCAAGTATGTCCACCAGGTTTTGGATAGTGGAATAGATGTAGAGGAGAGGTTAACTGTGATATAAGTGAAGTTACTCGTTGAAGAAGCAATCATGGACATTTAGTGAAGCAAACTCAGAGGAAAAATTATCAAAGAGGAAAGTGGAGTGGGAAAGGGTGACATGGGAGCCAGCATTTTAGGATTGGAATTTGATACCACAATAAGACCTTCAAATGAATAAGGCTCTTGGAATGGATGATTTTTCCGAAGAGCTAATTATAAATACAGGAGAGAAGACTTAAACTCAGCTTTACCAAATCATCTGCAAAATGTACTCAACAGGAGATATATCAGGTGACTCAGAATATTCCCAAAAAGAAGTGTAAAGATTTTAAGACCATAAGCCTGATGACACATGCATCACAGAAACTGACAAGAGTCATCAGAAGAATAGAGAAAGAGCAGGAGAATTCTTGGATGAGGACCCATTCAAATTCAGGAAATGCAAGGGATCAAAAAAAAGAAATTTCGGCCCTTATGCAGCTCTTGAAGAAGAGAATGGAGACAACCAATGCTCATAGCATTTGTTGACTTGGAGAAGGCCTTTGACAATGTGGAATTGAACTCAATGTTTCGAATGCTGAAATAAGTTGTAGTGGTATAAAATGATCTTACGCATTTAGTTACATAAAAAATACAGTAGACTCTCGTTATTATGAAGTTCACGGGACCGAAAAACCGGAGGTTCGTAATAAGGAAGTTCGTATGAACGTTTCTTTTAGGAATCGTCGAAAAAAACCGTACATGATAAACACAAAAAGGGTTAAGAAGTGGAATATGGAAAGGGTGAAAGAAATACAGGAAACTATAGGTAGTAAGTTTTCTCAAGCAATAACAGAAGGAAAAGTCTAGGATGAAAACAGCGCTGTGACATGGGAAAGAATAAAGGACGGTATGTTGAAAACAGCAATAGAAGAAGTAGGATATTATGAAGGAAGAAGACCAAAGAAACCATGGGTGGCAGAAGGAATGTTAGCTAAAATGAAAGAGAGGTGGACACAAAAGAATAAGACCAGAGAGTATGCTTGTGATATGTACAGGAAATTAAACAATGAGCTGGAAAGGGAAACACAGAAGGCGAAGGAGAAATGGTTATCAAGCAAATGTGAAGTTTGGAAGAATTAGAGAGGAAAGGCCAATATGATTTAATGTATAATAAGGTAAAGGATATTACATGGGAGGGAAAGAGATGAAAAGCAAGAATTAGAAAGGTTGAAGATAAGGAAGGTAAAATGATATGCGAACAAGTGGAAGTAAGAGAAAGATGGAAAGAATATGTAGAGTAGATATATGCAACAGATGAAAAACCGGAAGCATTGGATATAGAAAGTGAATGGGAGGCAGAGGATGGGTATAAAGGGTCATCAATACTGAAGTGTGAAGCGCGGAAGGCAATAAAGGAAATGAAATATAGGAAGGCTACTGGAGTGGATGAGCTTCCAATAGAATTTTTCAAATGTCTAACAGAAGAAGGATTGAATGAGATAGTGGATTTGTGCAACAGAATATATAATACTGGGAAATGGCCGGAAGACTTCTTAAAGATTGTGATGATACCAATTCCAAAAAAGGCTGGAACAAAAAAATGTACTGAGTATAGAATGATCAGCTCAATTTCACATGCTGCTAAAATCCTGTTAAGAGTGCTAAATCGAAGGTTAAAAAGTTAAATGGAAGAAAATGCTGGTGAGGAGCAGTTTGGTTTCAGGCAAGGAAGAGGAACGAGAGATGTCATAGGACTACTGAGGATGGTTGGTAAGAGATATATGGAAAGAGGAAAAGGAATAAGTCTGTGTTTTATAGACTTGGAAAAGGCTTTCTATTGGGTAAATTGGAAGAAACTGATGGAAATTATGAAGATGAAGAAAGTAGACTGGAAGGAAAGAAGACTAATAAGTGAATTGTATTTGGGACAAAAGGCAGCAGTGAAAGTGATTGAAAACATGACTGAATAGGTGGAGCTACGTAGAGGGGTTAGGCAAGGATGTTGTTTGTCACCAACTCTGTTCAATATGTATGTTGAAGACATGATAAGTGTGACATTGGATGAAAGAGGAGAGGGAATAAGTATTGGTGGAGTAAAAATAAGATGCATTAGATTTGCTGATGATATGGTGGTTTTAGCCGAGGACACAGAGTCATTGCAGATATTGGTAACAGCGTGGGAGGAAGGAATGGAAACATATGGAATGAAAATAAATGTTAAGAAGACTTAAGTGTTAAAAGGTAGAAATGTAGATGGCATGAGGGTGAAGACAAAAGAAGGTGAAATACAGAATGTGATAACCTATAGCTACTTGGGAACTTTGTTAACTGAGGACTGGAAAAGTATAGAAATAAAAAGGAAGAAGGAATGGCGAAAGAAGTTGGGCTTATGACATTTACAGAATCAAGGTGCTGATCTCCATATGATCACCGCTAAGTTTATATTCACTGGCCATTTGCATGGGAGGCCTTTATTGCCTCAAGTAATAGAAGGACCTAGAATGAAGTTTTTTGGGACTGAAAAATTACCATATCAACGATAACAATGACCTTGAGGACCAAATTTTAAATTGTTTTGTCCATGTCCTTATGTTTGTGAAATGTGTTTGATCTAATCAGATCTTCCTGTAGGGTAATCTTAGGTCAACCTTCTTACTCCTGATGAAAGTGCAGCACCAAGTTATGACCCACATCTGCTTCTGCAGACTTCTCCTCTACCGTTGGAAGTGAATTTGGATGATTATAATTTTCATATTTTGCAGACAAGATTTTATTTTACAATTTTATTGCAAACTGCAGTTTTATGCTGCTTTTTTCACCCTTTTTTGTACCCCTATTTTAGTTTTTTTTTTACCACAATCTAGGAGCCCTAAGTGTAAGAGAATATGTGGCTAAAATTGGTTACATATATGCAAGTAGAAAAATGTCATAATTGTATTGATCTCTGCCTTGAAGAGATTTTAATTTTTGCTGTGCAAATATATCAAAAACTCTCAAAAATATTTTTTTCTCCTTACAATATAATGAGTAAGCTATTGCTCATAGATCCAAAAATTGCACTGTTTTGCCATTACTTTCATGATTTAGAATAAGTATTAGTCCTACATAATCAAAATTCATTCATTCAACATCAGTATGTATGTATTACCATTCAAGCTCTTGGTTTGCTGATGCTTCTATTTTTACAGTTTAAATAATTCATTCTATTTTGTTTCAGAATATGCGGGCAATTTGGGAGATGCTGGAGACTCTGATTGGAAGGAACAGGAGCAACAGCACATTTTGCAATTAGTTGATAAATTTTGACCTAGCGTTATTGTAATTATATTCCATTTTTATGAACTTTTTTAATAAATAATATTTTTAGAAAGGTATTCCTTTGTTCTGGTTTATTCTTCACTTTATCCAGTTAACAGGAGGTGGGTACTGGCTCTTGAACAGGTAGGAAGTTAAAATCAGGAGAAAGAGTTTCCTTCCATTGTGCATTGTTATTTCACTAACTTTTGTCAGTCTCACCCCTCTGTACTAATAGATTCACCATGATGGTAACGATGGGGATTCCTTCTATCGATTTTCTGGGAAAGGCGGAGATCTATCAAGAAATTCCATACCATTTCTATTATAACATAAGGACACCATCAGCTAAACACAAGGTCTTCTCAGGAAATAGGCAGAGCATTGAGTGGAGACCTAAACTGGTAATTCTCAATGAAATTTGCAAAAGAATCTGTTATACAATTTCATAATCTTGGTTGCCCACATGATCACAATTACATAAAAAATTCCTGGTTTGACTATTATGAATAAATGTATGTGTATCCTACCACCATATGTAATGATATTTGAGGAATATAGCATTCAATTAAAGCAATGGAATAAATAATAGTTGTGTAGCTCTATTAACTCTTACTTTGTTATGAAAAATGATTAAAATGTTATTTAGGAAATATTTTTTGGCAAATTCATTTTTGCTCCCAATACAGGACAGTGGACACCAAACAATCAAGTTTGCTCTTTGTGACATATGAAATCTGATTACCATTAATTATATAAGCCCTTCCTTTGTACTTAACTAACGCCCCCTCAAGTTTCACGAGATATGTTCTGGGATGTATCCTATCCAAATGAAACCTCGCACCAACATAAATGCATTACCCTTCCAGGTTAATCTCTCTATCAAGTTTATCTGGTCTCAGCCTTGTCGAAAAATAATAAGACCGAATAACCTTGAGTAAATTGAACCAAATTCAGGGGATCGTGGTTTAATACTAGTTTCTACATTCATAATCGTAATGACAATCGTGCATTTTGGACGGGTAATGGGCACTTGGGACATTTGAAAGCCCCGCCACAACTTGATCGCACTACGATCTTCTTTTGTCTGCGCTTATTCGTGCCGTGCTAGAAAAATCAGCTGTTCACCTACGATCTGTGATGAAATGTAGAATTATACTATTTTAACTAGTGCAACATTTCTCAGTGATCAAAAATGTTACTCCTGGCTAGATTTTGTAATCGCTGCTCTAGCACCACTCAAAGGTAAAGTGCATTTTTTCCGTTAAAAGGTGTTGGTTTCATTCTTTCGCAACTAATTAAATCTGCCTTGTATTTGTTCTTATCTAATTGCAGGGCTCAGTTTTTTAATGTATGTAGTCCTAAATCTAATGTATGGCCCGGAATAAGGGGACAGTTACTTCGAGATAAAATATTCAGTGTCAATAATGGAACACTTCGACATGGAAGTAGAACCCTGAGAAGGCAATTAACTCTGCGTGAAAAGTTAGGCATCGGCATCTCGCTCGGATGTGGCTTTAGTTGGTGGACTGTGCGCAAAGTAGTTTTTTGTGAGGCGAGAGGCGGCACGAGGGTGGTAGCCGTTAAAGTTGTTCCTGAGAAAGATGAAGTAAAATTCGATTGGAAAGGCTTTGGCCGGCTAATTCGACCAGATGCTTGGCGACTTCTGATGGCAGTGTTGGTAAGTTTTCTCACCATGAAATTTAATTAAGCATCAGAGTGATCCCTTGTACTGTTTTAATTATAATTTTTATTGCAGGCTGCATTTGTGGTGGCTCTGTTGAATATAGAAATTCCTCGTCTTCTAGGAAATGTGGTGAATATAGTGGCCAAGTTTGTGGGCAATAAGGCCTCTAATGCCTCATTTACCGCAGAAGTTAAAGATTCTGTCATGGTATTAGTAAATTTGTATATCGCCCAGGTGAGTTTATTTAGATAAATGGACACGCGTTTTTATTTATATACATGTGCACTACATATCTGTGTGTATCAAAACTGTCATGATGGTGATGTCAACATCATTGATTATGCCTCACATTGTAGTTTAATAAATTTAACTGGGAGACGAACTAGTTTCAAACTTGCCCTCATGGTCTTGGTTAAGTGTTACTTGCTTTATGATCACTATTCTAGCTTTGCTCAGCAAGTTTACTGTAGATAATTATTTGAATTTTCTTCCATATATCATTTACATGCATATATGTACAGATACCTCCACTGCAAAAACGCTCGGGTGTCTGCAACTGCAAGTCGCCCACCGAATCGAATCTGCTCGCATCTAGTAGCCCAACAATACGAATCCGCTCAGCTGGCAGTGTCCGGAGCATAAACCCTCATCTCCTATTCTCCAAGCTCAGAGGTGAGCATTGGTGGTGAGAGCTTGTAGGTGAGAGGTGGCAGTGTCCGGAGCATAACCGCTCATCTCCTATTCTCCAAGCTTGGAGGTGAGCATTTTTGCGTCGGACACTGCCAGCTGAGTGGATTCGTATTTTTGGGCTACTAGATGAGCAGATTTGATTCGGTGGGTGACTGCAGCATGCTGAGCATTTTTGCAGTGGAGGTATTGGTGTGTGAAGGAGAGCTATATTTCATTTTTTGATGGTTCAGATTACAATTCAGTTCCTGGTAAGTATTTTTGGTCCACGATCTGAGAAAAATGTCGCAACTTAGAAATTTTCTTTTTATCACCTCTGAAACGTGATTTGTGATTACAATAATTTTGTCTTTTTTAGTCTGTATTCACCTTCCTGTACATATGCCTGTTGTCATCCATTGGGGAGAGAGTTGCTGCCCAAATGAGGAAGGATCTTTTCGCATCAATAGTCAAGCAGGACATGGCTTTCTTTGATACACACAGGACTGGAGAATTAGTGGACAGGTGAGAAAATAGTGTTCACATTTAGGGAACATATCCATAATGGTTCCATTTTTGGGACTTCAATAGTAAAGAAATTTTAAGTTGACATTTATTTATAATTCATAAACTAGAATAACTCAAGCAGGGGCAGAGATGAAGAAAGATTTCGTGCTTTCCCGGCGAATGGACTTGGTAAAGAGTTCTCGGGATCGCCACCGGGTCAGGAACTCCATATCTGCCAACGTTTCGATGTCCGACTCGAAACGTTGGCAGATATGGAGTTCCTGACCCGGTGGCGATCCCGAGAACTCTTTACCAGGGGTAGAGATAGTGGAGATGGGGAGAAAAGGTGTCTTTTGCCCTTTAATTTTAATGGGGAATAATGCATTGCATGCATAACCTGATGTATTAGTGGTGGTTCCTTGAGGGAGGAGGAGAAATGCTCTCCTCAGTTTTTCTCATTTTAGAAGAAATTATGTATGATATATATTTGGTTGAAATAGGGTATTTTTTAATTATTTCTAAGTGCCCTTAAATGGCACTTAATTTCCTTTATATTGGGGTTAGCAACAGCTGGCGATAAACGATCACAAACACCCAATCCCTGAATAAAGGTAACCTACCCTGGCAGGATTGGAACCAATGACCTCCAGTTTAGCGGGAAAGGACTTCACCCCTCTACCACCAATGCACCGTTGGCCTGGCCAGTGTGTATCCTCTTAAGCCCGCTGATGTGTGAATACTGAAAATGCGTGTATTTAATAACCTTTGCCAGCTCTTTGGCCATGGGAATGGTATTCAGATGGATATAAGGAGGAAAGCTTGTATTCTCTTTGGTTGAATGAAACACTAACAGTGGTAGCCAGAGAAAAGACTTAATAGATGGTGCAATAGATCAAGAGCAGATGAGGATGTCCTCCACTTCTGGGCATGCATTGAAAATGTTTAGGGTTTGAGTCCAAGGTCTCTGAATATTAAGATATTTATAAATAATATAGGAGGAATCATGTGGTGTGGGTTGAGCTACCTAATTGTGATAGCCAGGGCTCCTGCCTCATGTACAACCTTTTCCACCCTCCATAAAGGTTTTTAGGTTATTTTGGATTTCCAAGCTTGTATCTAAGGGTAAGAAAATATTTGCTTGACAATGGTGAGGCAAACTAACCAACCTCTCCAGTCAGGGGGGACTGATGTGTCAACATTATTTGTTAACCAATTCAGTAAGTGGTCATTTAAAAGCCAATACTCTACTATCAATACTCTTATTTACTTTGCAGATTGACCTCTGATGTTCAGGAATTTAAGAGTTCTTTCAAGATGGTCATATCTCAAGGTTTGAGGAGTGCCACTCAGGTGCGTGTTTCTTCTTCATATTTACTGAAAAATATGCAGATGCATAAAAATTGTTTCATCTAAGCTGTTCCCTGTGAAGGGCTCAATAATGGAATGCCAAAATATCATTGAATTTTAATGTTTTATTGCTGTTTTCTTGTTTAATTTTTTTCAAAATTATTCACTTTTGCCTTTCTCTATTGCTTAAGGGCCTCATAGTATGTTATTTAAAATAATATTATTATTATAGTATTCTACCGATTAAGGTAGGTTTCCATGGAGTACTAAAGAAGTGATCTGGGAGCCTCCCTTTCCTTCCAGCACTGCCTGCTTCAATTCATTGTAAGGCCTACTCCCTTTCAATATATCTAAATATCCTATTCTCTTCCTTCCCCTCCCTCGTTTCCCTAACATTCTACCCTTTAATATCATTTTCAACATCCCCTCCCCGCTAAGTACTCCTCCCAACCATACTGTCTGTCTCCTCTGTATCTCACTCAACCCTTAAACTTAAAATGACAGTGCCATTAGGCAGAAAGGTGTCTGAATATGCAATAAATTTCATTGAATTATTCTCATTGATCGCTATTTGGAAAGAGATGAATATTTTTCCGTGCTAAATTGGGATCTTTGTGGTCTAAGATACTCAGATCTAAATGAATCCTTTGGATAACCTTATGGACATTTAAAATAAATAATAAAAATGAAAACCCATGGAAGGAGGGCCAGGAAGAAAAACTGAGGAAATGAAACTCTTATGTGTGACCAGATCTGTGTGTCTGTGAAATTAGCTAACCAGTTATTGCATGAAGAGGAGGGCTCCTCTTCCTAGTCAAATGACTGCACATCTACATATAAGTTCACTCCCCAGCATTGCAATCATTCAGAGAACATGATCCTTGCTAGGGCCTGTTGTGGTAAACTGGTATTGTATTCTTCTTGGTTTTTTCACTGGTTGATCTTGTCCATTTCCGCTGATGTTTCAGAAATGTCATCTTTCATCAGGGATATGAGTGAATCCAGTTCCAAAATATATACATATTCAGGTCATTCATATTCATTGAGATCTGTAATGATACTGATACCAAGTCACTGTTTGAAACATCGGAGAAAATGGGCCACATCAACCAGTTGGAAACCTGATGAGAGTTGACTAGTGATACATGCCTGGGAACAGTAAATTATCTAGTTCATTCTGTTTTTTAGCTTGGTCAACAGATAATTTTAAGGAGAGGTCATGTCTTGTCATTTTTGATGCATGTGTGTTGTTTAGGTGTTATTAATCATCTGGTGATTGTTTTTAGCCAATTTATGTTTCTTTTTTAATAATCTTTTAATTGTTACTATGTCTACTCCCTTCTTAGATAGCTGGCTGTGGTGTGTCATTATACCTGATCTCACCTCAAATGGCTGGTGGAATGCTGGTCGTCATTCCTCTTGTTATAGTTACCGGCACATTAATAGGATCTGTTCTCAGGAAAATTTCAAGGCAAGCCCAGATACAGGTATGTAACAATTGTCTTAAAAATGAAGAAATTATTCAAACTGGCACATATTTATTCTTTTGAATTCTACTGCATATTGCCATTACAACTTGTTTAAGAATATTGCATTGTAGAGGAACCGAGAGTTAAGAGTACTGCCTAATCCAGGTGTTTATGCAGGGCCTCTCTCCTTGTTATGTACATGAATATGAAAAATGTGATGTGTACATAAGCGATGAATGTGATGCACACTCATTTGTCAAAAGTAAGGATTAGGAATTTTTAGGCACTGAACTTTTATAGTTTTAAAAAAATTTCAGGAGACAAAAGAAGATTTCAACCGGACTACATTTGAGTGAAACAGAGGTTTAGAAACTAGATAATGGACTGCAAAAGCTACCCAGGGGCAGATATTAATAGTTACCATAATCCAGTGATGATAAAATGCCATATGAAATTCAAGAAATCAGTGAAGAGCACATGGAAAGTACAGAAACTGAAGGAGCTACAGTATCAATGTGCATTTCAAGAAGTAGTGGAGGGCAAAATAGGGGTAGATCTGACTGGATGTGAGGCATCAGTGGAGATTAGCTGGTAAAGTATTAAAATGGACATAAGGCAAAGGATTTTAGGGAAGAAGAAAATTTGCTAAGAAAAAGACTTGAGTCACAGATGAAGTCTTAGACTTCATTTACCAAAGGCAAAAGTACAAAAATGTGAAAACTGAAGGACAGGCTTGCTACAAGAGAATAACAAACGAGATTTTTTGTAAAGCTAGGCATTATAGGGAAGCAAAGGGTCTGCAAAGGAATAAGGTTTGACGAATAGATAATATTCCAGAAGAACTAATTAGAAATTAAGGAGAGAAGACTTTAACTCAGTTTACAAAAGCATCTGCAAAATGTACTCAACAGAAGATATACGAGGTGATTTACAACTAGAGATGAACATCTTCATTCCTATTCCATAATAGAAAAGAGCAGATAAGCGTGAAGATTTTGGGACCATAAGTCATCATAAGAATCATCACAGGGATATAGAAAGAGAAGAATGGATTGGATGAGGACCCATTCAAATTCAGGAAATGCAAGGGATCAAGAGAAGCAATTTTGGCCCTTATGCAGCTCTTGAAGAAGAGAATGGAGAAGAGCAAACCAACGCTCATAGCATTTGTTGACTTGGAGAAGGCTTTTGACAGTGTGTAATGGAACTCATTGTTTCGAATGCTGAAATAAGTTGTAGTGGTATACAATGATCTTACACATTTAGTTACATAAAAAGTATAAATAGTTTATATAAAAACCAAGTGGCTGTGGTAAAATCTGAACCCTACTCCCAATAAGCAAGAATATTGAAAGGAGTGAGACAAGGGTGTGCACTGTCCTCTTTTATCTTCAATATTTACATCGAGTAAGCCACCCAAGAAATCAAGGAGAAGGCAAAGAGTGGGTGAGAAGAGAGGTCTTCTAAAATCCCTAGGGAGAAGACGTATTTCGCTACATCATGAGACATGATGGCTTGATGAAGAATATTTTTGAGGGACAGGTAGAAAGGAAGGAGATATCAATGAATGAGTTACTTAGGTTAAGGTTTTAGGTTACTCCGATTATTATGAACGTGAAAAAGAATAAAAATGTCACTATAAAAAGGCTATCAGGTAGCCATAGGAACTGTGGGTTGTGATTTCTTTCATAGCTCAAATATGAACATTACTCTCCTAGAGTAGACATTATATATACAGTCGGATCCGGATTTAACGACTTCGCATTTAACGTTTTTCCGCATTTAGCGTTTATTTTTTAGGGTCCCGATTCATTCCCTATTAGGGCAATGTAAAAATTATCCGTATTTAGTGTTTCCGCATTTTGCGTTTTTCCGCATTTATGGTCGTAAAGAATTTTCCCGCACAACATTTTTTTGCCCGATTTAACGTTTTTTCATGACGGCTCATGCAAATGATTATCCAAATCTTCGAATTTCTGCTCATCAACAAGAAGAGTCTCATGAAAGTTTACCAAGAGTCAATAGAATCTACCGGGGAACGCTTCTTCAACTGCTTTCTTCCGGGAATGCAGCGCTGGGACCTTCAACTCGCAAGCTATAGGTGATTTGTCTTCTCGTAATGTTTCGCTCCCCTTCTGATCCAAAAACCAGACACTTTTTGTATCAGATCCGATCTAATGGAGCAAATTCATCCCTTAATAACCTCGAGGTGAAGGATAAGGTAGTTAGATCTAACTTATCCTTCAACTCTACTCTCTACGGGTAGTCCATTGTTAGCCCAATATTTTTCCAGTCGGCTACTTTCTCTTTTCAAAATAGGCCCAATATCATTTGCGCAGTTCACTAGATGATTCTTTTTATAATCCATTCCAAGGTCAGTTTCCACGGAGGAACAGCGAAAGAACCGAGGAAGTGTTTCCCCTGTCATGATCGTGAGTGAAAGTGAAAGCATTCTTTCCTAACGGAACAACATTATTTTACATCGTAATTTAGATATCCCGGAGCCCATATACCGACATGCGGCTGGTTGATATCACTGCCGAGACGAAATTGCCTTACTCCGGAGGCACTGACAATTTTTCAGATGAAATCCAGTTCTATTGAAGATTAAAAATTTTCACTTAACAGAGTTTAGCTAATCGTTATTCAAGGTCCAACCAAATTTTATTAAAAGCTGCCGAGAAACGGTGAGTCGGAGTCAAGGTGATCAGCGCGCCGCGTACCTAAGCAACTTCTCCCGGCTCCATTCGTCCTGTATGAGGCCGCGAATATGGCAGCGAATCTGGTGTTATCATCGAGTTGAATCACCATCGACTTGTACGCATACTAGAAAAAAGATTCTCCATTTTTGGATGACCTCGAAATCCAAAATGTGCGCATAAGGGGCTCATAAATCGCTCGTTTCGCCGAGGCAACAGAAAACGTTAAATTGGCAAAATTCCAGAAAACCTCACTTTTCCTAGATATTCGGTAGTTTACAATTCGGGATTAGCGATCTTCTGCTGTCCCTTTATTTCACTCATCTTCATTGATGCAATGACGATTTTTTCGAGTACCTACTTACACCTTTTTTATTATATTAGAAATGCTATAGTCACCTACATCTAACTTTTATAGAAAAATTTTTAAATTCTCTTCGAGGCCACTGAAATATGCGTAAAATGGAATCACTAATTTCCATAATTATATTCCGTGTGGGAATGCTTTTAAGTTGATGAATATTATAATTTTCTTAAAATATTACATTGAAACAATTGTCATCTTCTCATTACTTATTTTTACTACCCATTTTTTTAGCTGATTCCTGAAAAGTATTATCCAACCTTAATTTGGCAAATAACATTTAATTAATGAATTTGTTGCTGCATGCAGCAACTTTTAGTTACTTAAAATAATATTTTTTATTTATGAAAAGCCATTCCAATCATTACAGGCCCTCAAAACTGAAAAAAATGGCTGGTCCTCATTTAGTGTTTTTCCGCATTTAGTGTTTTAAATTGTGTCCCCACTGAAAAACCTTAATTCAGGATTCTACTGTACATACTACACGTATGCAAAATAATATTTCTAGGTTCCACCTGTCATTCTTTCTTTATGCAAACTTTATATATTTCTTGGTAGAATTATTACAATAATAATCAATTTCCTGAAATAAGGTATGAATGTAGTATAAAAATGTACTTTCACAGGCAGCCAGAGCCACTGTGGTTGGTGAAGAAGCTATCTCAAATATTCGTACAGTAAGAGCATTTGCCTCTGAAGGAAAGGAAGTTGAACTTTACAATAAAGAAGTTGACGACTCAAACAGAATAAATGAAATTCTTGGATTTGGAGTCGGACTTTTTCAGGTAAGGGCTATTTCTCCCATTAATATACTCTTAATACATTGCTATTTTTTTGTGTTTTTAAAATTATTGTGATATATTCATATTAATTGCAATGGATATACTTTTTTCACCCAAGGGAGGAACCAATTTATTTCTCAATGGACTGGTCCTGGCCACTTTGTACGTTGGAGGCTATATGGTATCTACCAACTCAGTCACTCCAGGTGATCTAATGTCATTTTTAGTGGCGACTCAAACTATCCAGAGATCATTGGCGCAATTATCACTTCTTTTTGGCCATTTTGTACGTGGCATGAGTGCTGGCAGTCGTGTTTTTGAGGTGAGAATAAAGGATATTTTTCCTTGGACCAGCGACTCTACAATTCTTACTCGAAATCAACTTTATCTTCCGGTACAGTGTGTGCATTTGCCATTCATACCTACCTGCCAATGCTATCTGTGTACTAATTGTTAGTGGCATAGTGAGAAACAATAATTGCGTGTTGGCAGGCTAGGTGGTCCCCAGTTTAAGGCAGGCAGGAACTTGAGTGAAAAAATCTGAAACAACATGTAACTTTTTGCTATGAAAATCACTGAGTTTACATCGATTATGGCAAAGCAAATTAGCAATAATGGGATCTGAGGATGTAACCTAAGGTTTCCATGCCAATTACCTAAAAGTTACTTAAAAAATAAACAGTTGATTGGGTAAAGGTAAAGTTAGATTAAATTAACTTTCGAATTGATTTAATAGAAGACCGAAATAGTGGTTTGGAAATCATGCTCGCTAAGCCATTTGCTATGCTTTTAGAATGGCCTCAATTTAGTGATGGTGTGTAGAGTGACAAAAAACTGGTATTTGTTTTGTTCAGGACCACCACTTGAAAAAATCAATAGGCAAACAGAATGGATGTGTTTGCATTGATGTGGATGGATAATATGGATGCTATATTCTCAGTTTTGTAAGCTTATGTAAGGAGTATTTTATTCTCTGATAGCAGGAAATGGCGACTTTAGGAAAATACATAATTATTGGTGATGGGTTGGTTCGATTCCTCGATTCTTGGCCAAGAACCGGAATCGAAAATGAGTGCTTGCCAACGAGAAAAATTGTTTCCGATTCCAGTAGTACTTCAAACCACAAATTTATATACAACCGCGTTTCCAAGAGTCAATTTGAATTTTTGCGCCACGTAATCGTATTAACAAAACACATTACATATAGATTCCAAGAGGCACATCACTTCCGGAGGAACAAATGCAGACTAGGGAGCCTGTGACAGGTATATGGTCAAGATACAGTGATGCTTTTGGAAAAGAACCCAAAGTCACCGTAGCAAACACTGTTGAAGCTGAAGTGGAAGCCTATTTATCAGGGATGAATGCACCACCTAATTCCTTCCCTGGGAAATACTGGAAGACTCCTACCCAAGGCTGAAAGTAGTAGCGAAAAAGTTTCTTGCCATACCACCATCCACTGTGTTCAGTGGAAGACCTTTTAGTTCGGGAGGAAAAATATGTGATGTAAAACGCAAAAGGCTTGATCCTGACAGAGTGAAGATGCTTTGCTTTCTGAGCAAAAATTTAAAATCTGTAAAAGGAGATTAAATTTGTGAGACATTATTGATAATGATAAGATATTTACAATAAGAGATAGATATTAAATTTAAACATGAATGCTAATATTCTAAATTAATAGCAATGAGGTAACACCACTTTTCAGGAATGTTCTGTTTTAAAATTAAGCCATTATATTTTAATTACATAGTGATGATATGAAAGAGACTTTTTTCAACTGATTCTTTCACAGAGTAATAATTTTTTAAGTGGTTATTTTGTTGCCTGGAATGAAGTGATATTTTTCTTAGAGCCTATGGCATCAGAATCGATGGAATCGGTATCGGTAGAATCAGAATCGAAAAGTCTGAATCGGAATCAGAATCCTTAAAATTTTGGAATCGACCCATCACTAATAATAATTATTGGTGATAATTTTTCTGAAGTCATTAGTGGGTCATACATTTAGAATACACAGAACTTATGTATTTTTAATCGTAAAATTATATATCCTAGGATTTTCCTGAAAATATTGTATTCTCTGTGCATTTTGTGGTCTTCTCTGGAAGTATGATTTTGCTTTACATGCATAATAAAACTCTTAGTTATTGTAATTAATAATACACAAAAATCATTTCATGAAATGGATAGGGTCAATTGAGTTACAAAATATACGGTACAGTAATTTTATGCTTTGGATTCATGGTTTGCAAAAACTTGTCTCAAGGGGATGTGCTTATCAGGTTTTGTGTGTATTGGTGGTTCACTCAATTACAATGGATTTTCTTTTGGATAAAAATATTAAATTGTTTTTCTTCTAGTACATCAATCAGCAGCCATCAATGCCGCTAGTCGGCGGAAAAATTATTCCATTCCATTCCTTGATTGGAGATGTATCGTTTGAACGAGTTTCATTCACTTATCCTACAAGACCAAAGCAAGTGAGTGTGAATATTGTAATGAAACCTTTTGTAGCAATTAGTTATGGAGTTATTACTTGCACATGTTACTGTTTGCTCTACAATATATTCATAGAGCATCATATGTTTTTACCATATTTACGTGCACGAATTAGGTAGTGAACTAATGAATATTTATCATCCTCATTGTAGATATTTATTTTCATATTTTTGGAGCTAGCAACTTTTAGCTACATATATATTTATAAATATGCACACCTGTTGTTGAATGAACATGTTATTGCTATATTTTAACCTTATAGGTAGTGCTTGATGACTTCAGTTTAAAAGTGCCATCAGGGAGAGTTGTGGCAATTGTCGGGTCATCTGGTTCGGGAAAGTCTACTGTAGTTGCTCTTCTTGAAAGGTAGGTATAAAAAAGGGTGCGCATTTTTAATTTAAGGTTTTGAAGTTACACAAGGTCAATAAAAAAGTGTACCTAATATATTTAGCAACCTATTGTAATTAGAGCTAATTTAACCCTTTCGAGACAGTGCAGTTCTCTCCTTTGTATGACTCCTGGATGAGCCCCAAAATACTTCTCCATCCCCCTTGTGCGGAGCATTTTTGCAGAACATTCGTTAGGAAGGGTCTCGCAGATAATCACACACTCTCAGCACCAACCTTTTTCGACCCTTCCTACCGGGGACTCTGCATTATGCACCAACCTGTTTCGAACCTTCCTAGTGGGGGCTCCACATTATCTCAGACTCCGAGGGTAGTTGGGCTCCCTCCTTTCAGGGTTTATAACCCCACCAGCAGCATTGGTTTGCGGTCAATCATGCTTTGTTTATATGAATTAGCTATATGGATAATTGTTGCTTGAACGTAAATTGCAGACTTCAAATTGAATTCCTCGTTATATTCTGAGAATTGTCAAATTTTGAACGAATCTCTACCGTCAATATTAACACATTTAATGCAGCAACAATTTCAAATTGTTGATATTTATCCTGAAATCGATAAAGAAGTTAATATTTATCGTAGAATTATGTTTAAAAATTGTAAATGCAGCTCAAAAGACAAAGAATTCAGTTTATATTTTTTGAGAAAGGAACAATATTTATTTCGAAAACTGACTGAATGAACAATTTAATGACCACAATGAGGGGTAATAGAAGACAAGGGGTCCAGGTACCTGCTCCTGGATTTCGAGGGTACAGCGTAAGCTACAGTCCCGAAACTAAGACTTCGGGAACCCGCGACCATAATAAAAGGGGAGAGTAAGGAAACCTATATTTTCAATATTTTTTCACCTGCATGGAAGTATGTCTGAGAAAAATTTGCAGCTTTCGTCTTCCGGGTCAAGAAACGTCCTGCCGCATATTTCCGTCATTAGGTGCAAAAGGTATAAGGAAGCTTAATGAGCTTATGAAAATTTAAATTAAGCAAGAGTGCCAAGCATTTAATTAAGGCCCTGTACACTTTGAGTGTTGAAGTTGCTTTCAGTTCTCTCAACCGCTGAAAACTTCCATGTATTCCTCCTGATAATGTCCTTGAATTTGCCTGAAATCTCTCTTCTTTAGCTACCATAGTGAATTTTACTTGTGTTCTTCCATGTGGTGATGTTTCCATGAAATTACCGCTTAACTCTTTTAGCTAATTTGCACTGGTCTGTCTTCTTCAGGTTTTATGATGTCAATGAAGGAAGTGTGAAAATTGACGGAATAGACGTACGAAATGTAGACCCTTCTTGGTTACGTGGTAGAGCTATTGGATACATTGGTCAAGAGCCCATACTTTTTGCAACTTCCATTAAAGAAAACATACGGTATGGAAGACCAAATGCAACAGATGAGCAGGTTGGAATACATTTTATTTCTATTCATCCCTAACTGGAATGGTTTTGATGACATTGTTTGTTGAAGAATATCAAACAATTGTTTAATTTAACGTAAAGACCCACCATCAAATTGTAAGGTTCCAAGTAATGCATGCTTTACATATCCATGAATAACATATGTGTATTTTCATACCTAATAATTCAGGTGATAGAAGCAGCAAAAATGGCAAATGCACATGAGTTTATTGAAAGTTTTCCAAATGGCTATGACACTGTTGTTGGAGAAAGGGGAGTCACAGTTTCTGGAGGACAAAAACAAAGAATAGCCATTGCAAGAGCCCTTATAAAAAACCCCACAATCATAATACTCGATGAAGCTACAAGGTAAGAGAATTTCATCGTATCTGGCCTAGCCAACTATTTATATTCCTCAATGTAGAAATTGCCATAAAGTAATTGTAAATTTGATTCGAAGCGTGTACACAGTGATGCTAACTATGTCACCATGTGTATCGTAATAAATTTCAACATTTTTACTTGCAGTGCTTTGGATGCCAAATCTGAAAAAATTGTTCAAGAAACTCTTGACAATGTTATAAAAGGGAAAACAGTACTTGTAATTGCTCACAGACTCAGCACCATAAGAGATGCAGATGTAATCGCTGTACTTCATAAGGGAAAAATTGTTGAGGTAAGTTGATATAATCAATGTGTAGATACTGTTCAATAGCTTCATGAAGCATTTCAGTTTTTCTAGCATTTACAAAATTAATAACTTATGATAATTAACATTGTTGAACAGTGTGAGTATCAGTGCCAGTTTGTGTGTAGACACGGAAGAAATGCAAAACCTCCAAATTCTGCTTGATACCTAATGTCAATTTTATTTACTGTGATGATTCCTTATTTCTGTAACCTAATTCAGTATCTTATATGAGAGCTTAATGTTTGTTGCCGACCTTCATTATTCGCAAATAGACAATAATCTTTGTTCAACTGTGTGCTCCTCAGTTCCTGCAGTGCCGTGTTTTATTTTTTTGAGCATGTGTGTATAAGAAGCAGCAAGCCAGCCTATGATGCAGAGAGACCACTTTTACTGCCACATTATTAAGGGATTTGTAATCAAAGTGAAGCATGTTACTATATCTGCTAGTTTCTACCCCTGATTGTGCAGTGAGATCACACTAGTGAAAACAATGCATACATTTAATTACTTACTATCAAGGAAAAGTTATGGCATAGAAATTAAAGTATGAAACAGTAGGTATCATATTGATGGAAAGAGAGTCTATATATGATTATAATAAGTCCACTTTACTATTTGACTTTGTATTAGTAGGGCATCAACTGTGACAACATGGTGAGAAGGTATTGGAGAAGATGCATTTTTCTCTTCTCACAGTAAAACGAAATAGAAGTACATATATAAGACATATGAGATCAAGTTTTTTTAAGGGTGTCAATTCAGTGACAGCAGGTAAAAATATCACCCTCAAATTATACCTAATTATGTGAGTTAAGACGTTCATTTCTGTGTATACAGCTCTTTGCATAGGATTTTAACCCTAATTATCTACTCACCTCTATCTATAATTTACAAAACCCGTTGTTTCACCAGTGATGGGGCTGTAAATATATGATTCACAATCATCTTAGCATGTTATTTTTAATATGCGAACGAGGCAGTCAATCTTGGATAGCATGAGACTGATAGGTTTAATATTTTAAATATAGCATTTGAGCTCAAACTCAACTTGAAACTCACTTTTACCCCTTCTAGATTCAAAGTTAAAAATCTAATGTTATCACAATTCTACTTACCATTGAAATGCCTTCTCAATAGCTACTGGAAGAATGACTCCCGATTCCCACTGTAAATCCACTTCCTCCCTGAAAAGCAGTTAGGTTTCTCCATGGTTTAGTTTCTTGGTTGTGCGGCCCACTTCTTCATTGAGACTGTCAGCAGGAATAACGTTGGTGCAGGAGCCTTCTGCAACATTTCAAAGGCATTTCAGAGCTGAAGGCTGGAAATCATATTTTTTAACTTTGTTTCAGGCCTATAGTGAAGGACTATTAAAAAAACTTAAGCATCACATTTCAAAATAGACATGAATAATTTAACTAGGGTTAGTCAAATTCACTACTCTATGGAAACAATATTGTCCTATTCTCATAGAAAAGTTTGATAAAAGGGATAATTCCATAATAGAAAAATAATTTGATTTGACGAGGCGTTTAGCCCATATCCCTCAAATTTGTGCCGGATGTTCCACCATGGAAGTTACTGAGGTATCTTCTTCGTCTGCTGTGTTTTGTTGGCTGTAAAGGGCAAAGTGTTTTGGAGGAGGCAGTGGACAAAAGGTGCATAGGTAGCTTTAAGTGTTCCGTGGGAAAGAAATTACAGCATAGCCTCCTGTTCAGGCTTGTTTACAAGTTAACGTCTAAATGTATGAATGCCTAAATGCACAGTGTAACCACCCAATTTGTGTGAATGCTTGCACAGAAAATATAGCCTGTTATAATTTGTTTCATACATTCGTACATGTTCCATTCCACCAAAATCATTCATGCAATTAGAAATTAACTTGTACATATGTGGTAATGTATCGTGTAAACAGGCCTTTAGGAGAGGTGGTAATGGCTCCTGCAGTTCAGATACAAATTTGGGTGGAAGGGCTTTAACCAATTCTGATGGCCCAATCTTTCATCACTCTTCTGAGTCATGAATAAGTCAAGGTTGGGTTGCGAAGCATTACTGTTGTTCACTCTTTGTAGCTGATATAATAATCACATGGGGCCTGAAACCAGGGAATCGTTCATTGACCCAAACTGAGCCCAGGTGAACTGCTCTTAGTGTAGTGATTAATAGATTCATTTACGTGTTACACCTGATTGCACCATCCTGTGATATAACGGATAGGTAGCCTAGGTAACAACACTGGTGCCCGAGCCTGGGAAAAATTTGTTGGAAATATGTGGTGGTGAAATGGCATCAGTCACTCTTCTGCTTAGGCCAGGGCCAATGATGAAAATTAGGTAACCCTAATTATGCTTGCGTGATGGCTTCTGAGTGTTTTGGGACATTTTTTCTTCATATCTTTCAGATTGGCACCCATCACAACCTTGTCAAAGCTGGTGGCTTTTACTGGAACCTCATCAAACAGCAGCAGAGTGAAACCTCTGATGGTGAGCGGACATCTGGTTGACCTAAATTGTTATTTTTGTGACTGTTAAATAAATGGTTATTTTATTAAATTTCTTTTGCCTTACTTAAATTTTTTCCCTTGACCTAACCTATTATGGAACTGATCAGTGGCACAGCGAGGGGGGGTTTTGGGGGATAAAACCCCCCCCCCAGAGCTCATAGAAATTTTTAAGTTAAATCTATTTTACCTAATTGGATTAATACTGCTTATAAAATAGTGTGAGGATTAGTAAAATATCCCTCAGAAGGCTGTAAAAATCACCATTTTGAACCGTTCATCTTAATTTTTTCCGGCAAGGGCCTCCACACCTCCCGCTTATCCTGGTAGGTATGCAATACCCCAAGCATCCCAGTATTAGTTGCGCCTGAAACCCCCCCTAGCCTTAATTCCTAGCTGCGCCCCTGGAACTGATTTATCAGCAGCAATGACTATTTAAGAGTTGATTTATAGGATGACATTAATGGATGAATTATGTCAGATTTATCAAAGGAGAGAGGATCAGTATTTTGTAGAGGCAACATGAGGATGGTTAAAGAAGTGAATAAATATGCAGAGCTTAGGAATAAAGTTGCAGAGGTGACCATCACGTTGAACAGTTATATATCTGTTCCTGCAAAATTTCATGCTAACTAAATTAAGATAAAGGTTTTCAAACAAGAATGAAACTTTTCCTCATTTAAATTTTATTTATGGGTCTGAAATAAAGAATTCATTGAAGAAATTACTGACCATTAACAAGCTAAAGAGGTGTCCCTAACCATTTTAAGCTGGAACTAAATTACCATCTAATAAAAAATTCAGTAAAACCTCAATAAGACAAAATTGAAGGGACCTGTAAAGAAACTATCATTATTTAGAAATTTGTGATTGTGAAGCTTAAACTTTTTTCACAAAATTTTCCAAGATACAGTAGCTTGTAATTTAAGTTTATATGAATCCGACCCAAGTCATTAACATTGAATGCGTTGTCTCATTAAGTTGTAAATTATGAATGAAAACTGTAAATACGTTCGCTGTCATTGATTTACACATCTTTACTAAGTACAATGAGATTAGGTTTAATTATAATCATATGTTTTTGCATCATGAAGGGTAGATAATCCAGCTTAATTATTATCATAATTTTTACTGCTTATTTCAGATAGCTGATTTATTAACACGAAAGGGAAGTTTTTGCCAAGTCAAAAGGTTCTTAATGTCATTACAAGGAATGGGTTGAATCCAAAACTTGAATGAATCTAAATTGGAATCTCTTCGGGGATTTTAATCAAATCTCAAATCCATATTCATAAAATTTTGACAGTTATTGATAGAATGTATTAATACTCACCTCCAGAAAGATATGCTTCATGAGAAATTAACAGTTAATTGAACAATGTCACTCCAAGTTCCCATATTTGCCCATAGAAACTTTGAGGCTTTTGCATAGACCACAAGAGAAAAAATTTCAGAAAGCACCGTAAGAAGTCAACTAAAGATTTCAAATCCTGAGGCTAGGAGACCCTATTAGGCTCCAGGTAAACAATAGTGACTTAAAACTTGTATTTCCTATTTTGAGTAAGCTATTTTAAATTGCGCTCCTAAATTTTAGTTATGGAAAGAACAATTGGTAGTGTTAATGTACAAGCCATTCACATTTCAACTGTAACAAAGATTTTATTCAGAACCCTTCCTACTTTGATTTGAATCCATATTTGAATCCTTCAATCTTGGGGATTTTATCACCCATTCCCAGTCATTACTACTATTCTATAATATTAGAGGGCAAAATGTTCTTCCAAATTCATAACAAAGATTATTGAAGTTTGTTGACTAGTCAAAAGTATAACCAAGATTATTGAAGTTTGTTGACTAGTCAAAAGTATAACAAAGTCATAGAGAAAATTATACCTCATCTTATGACAGCCATGATAAAGATTTCCAACCATCATTGGCTGTGACGGTGGTTGTACAGCTTGACGAGTAGACATAAAACTCATTAAAATGACTTTTCACATAATTGAAAGCCTTAACATCAGTTTCATTTGATCTGATCTATGCAATAGCTCTGCTTCTTCAACTCTCAATCAAAATCTGCAGCTGAAAGATGCATATTAACATAACTTTCAAAATGAGTATCTGAAATATATAAATGGGTAACAGTAATCAAAAAAATTCCATAGTGAGATTTGATTTTTAAAAATTATAATTAAAACAATACTTCATTATATTTTCAACATTAGATACAAGAATTGAGCATTACGGTAATATCCTGTTCCTATTTCTATTTTTCACATTTGTCACTTCATAGAAATTGCTGCCAACTTTCTTTCTTTTCTGAGCTCTTTCTAGCCTTCGTCTGACCTTGCTGGTAAGCTTAGGTACAATAGATTCTTCTTCATCTGAACCTTTATGCTTATGTCCCTTCCATTTCTTTGCTTGAGTAGTCTCTGAGGAGGAGTTTGTAGTAACTTTGAAAGCACCACTACTAGATATTTTAATTGAAGGATAAGGACTATCACCGTCATCATCGGAGGAAGAGTCATCAGATTCCTCATCAGGAGTGGCAGAAACCTTTTCATTATTACTCTGTTTATCTTTGCTTTCACTAGATGATGAGTTTGAAGCCACAGGTTTCCCACCTTTTCTCTTCACACTACTGCACACTTTTTCCAGTTTCTCAGACTTTTGCATTTCTTTCATGCGATCTTCATTTTGATAAAATGGAATGGCAACTCTGATTTTCTGAAATTCTTGTTTAACACAAATTGGCATCCTAATGGATTGAGAGGTTGTTGACTGGGAATAAACAGTAGTGCACTGACTCTCAGCAACAGATTGGGTATCATTATCAAGATCAGGAATATGCTTTTCAGCATCAGGTTGCTTAATATTTTCTACAACTGCCGCCTCTTCTGCTGTTGTAACTTCTTCCATATCATTAACCTTATTGCAACATTCACCATTAACTTTTCCTTCAATACTGTCTACCTTAATAGGTCCTTCTTCTCCATTTTCTTGGACTTTCACTGCGGGACTGGAACTTGGATTTCCTTCACTTAGAGACTTATCTTCACCATCTAATTTCTTGCCTGAGTCATCTGACTTATCTACATCATCTGATTTCTTGCCTGAGCCTTCTTCAATTGGTGATGTAGTGGCTTTTTCTGGTACACCTGTATTGTCCAACTCCACCAACTTATCATTATTCTCCTCTTTATCAGACAAAATTTTACTTTTTTGATTGTCCCCAATTACATTTGTCTCATTTTTGTTCTTATTTTCAACCTGAGATGGATTAAGTGTTAGACCAGCACGTTTTGCCACAGCTTCGGGATCAGGCACTTCAAAACCAGGAGGTGGGACATAAAATGGAAGCTTCCCCCTTTGCCAGTCATTCAACACAATTTTAGCTGTTGTTCTAATGTCAGGCTCACCACCTTTCACCAATTTTCCAAATCTCCTGCCAAGGGTCTCCAAAAAGTCTTGGGCAGATCCATTCCTCCAGTCAACATCTTCTGGAATTCCATACGTTCGAGCCAGATGCACAGAATTCAGTCGAGAAAGGGCAGTCTGGACGTGATCTTCAGGATCAGGGACAAGTTCAACACGAACAACACCTCTTAACACCTATATGAATTAAAAAAATACTGCTAAATACCAAGTAATCACTAAAACAAAAACATGTGCATGCAACACACTTTTACGAGGCAATTGTGAGATCTATGGCTAAGAATGAATTCAACTGTGTCAACTTAAGATGTTAAAAACAGAATCATAAAGTCACTTGGTGATTCAACCTCAAGTTGGTTTGGGTAGGTGAGGGTAGAGCTCAGCCCAAACTAAGCCTGAGGCATGAGATTTCACAAATACAGGGTAGGGGACCAGTTTTTTTTTCCTTGGTCACTTTGCACCTCTAAGATTCTTTTAGGGGGTGTCCCAGGGCTTCACCCAGAAATTGAACCCAGGACCCTTCAATCAGTCACCTTACCAATACAGTAGACTCTTGTTAATATGATCAATGCTATTTCGCAGCAAATCATTGGTCCCGACAAAAAAGTAAACCGAATTTATAGTAAAAGAAGCTTTATTACAAAATATTTGTCATTGTGAACCTTATTCCCAGGCCCAGCAGTTACAAAAAGAACTTTATTGCAAAGTTCCACAAATAAGCAATCGCATTTAGGTGGATAAACCCTATGCTACGTTTAAGTCCTCCTCATGCACTGTGCCTAAGAGTGTCAACTATGGTTCTTCCTTCAGTAGGAGATACTTAAATATGCACACAACATGATATAATAATCTTCATTCCTGTGGAATCATGGTGACCCACTCATTACCGCTTGTAAATAGGCCTTACAGTAAGTCCTTTTTTTGTGAAAATTTGATTTACGAACTTTTAGAGATAAGAATTTTCGAAAAATTAAGGAGTACCCGAAGTTTCCGATTTGGCACCTTTGGAGTTGGCTGTTGCAATGTGGTGTGGCATAGAGGAACTCGCACTTTGGGTATAATCTGATCAAAGTATCATTTAATCTGTTGTGAAGTCAGGAACTGTTCAGTATTTTGCCTGTTCTTCCTTCCTACAAATAGCGATTTTTTTTTGGCCCTAGCTGTGTTGCACGCACACCTAGTTTGTCACAATCATGAGTCATCGCACCATTGCAATGCAGTGTTGTATCCTGCAGGATATCCACACATTTCGATTCCTTGTACATAGGTTTATCAACTTACAACCGAGGTCTTGTTTGTTGATTTTGTCATTCTGCATTCTTCTATTGATGAAATCGAATTAATGCGCTTGTTTTTATATAATTGCACATCATTTAATTATACATACACATGATTTTCAAGCTATTCCACAGTGCGACCAAAAGCACGGAAGATTGAAGAGACAAGAAATTTTGGCAAAGTATGTTTTTTTTGCGATGATTCCTAAAAGCAACATTCATACATACTTCATCATTATGAACCTTCGGTTTTTCGGTCATGAACTTCGTAATAATGAGAGTGTAATAACTGTGCTCTTCCAATTAAGCTACCCCACCCACCTGCATTACATAGTAAAAAAAAAAAAAACTGATAGCACGCTCAAAACAATTATGTTCAATCTTGACTCATTTTTGATGCATTTGATGCATTATCATCATCAGGAAACACTTCTGATAATGATCCTGACGTTGTATTTCATTGAGAATAAATAATAAGATCATATTGTAAAAAAGTGGAGATGGGTTGATAAACTTACTTTCTATATTAGATTATTGAGCTTCAACAATAACTTTTATCCGGAAAATCAGAATAAAAATAATTAATAACCCATAGAATCTTCATACTCTCAACATTGATGTATCAGGATTATGATGACTCTATTGAAAACATGCAGAGCTCTGCAAAAGCAATATAAATGGGCTGAAATGGTGGTTATCTCACGGGTTGCACAACAACAACCAATGTAAATGTTTCTCCCAATTCCAGAGTGGTAGGAAATTAGAAATACCGATTATCCGGGCTAATGATGGGGGAGAAGCGGCACGAATAATCGGAAATCATGAATAATCCAAAATTTCACTCTAATTTCTAGTAATTTTCATCATATACTTTAATCAATCAATTTGTTATTATCTATGCACATTTTATGTTATTTTAGATTGCTCTCCGGAATCATTAGCAGCTTCATTTTCCAGACTATGATCTTTTTAGCGGCGAAAATGTGATTGCACTTGTATTCTTACTGCTCCGTAAAATGCCTAGTTTCCGAAAACTGTGCATACATGGCTGTGAGATCACGGCTTCAGAAATGTGATTAGCACAAATGCTTCAACAGCACTGCACGACGTCAGAAACTACATCATCAGGCACCACGCCGCATCTCGCACAAGTTGCCCGGGATATAGATCCATGATCACTGAGCACAATCGCGCACCGCGATGCTTGGAAAACAGGAACACGGAACACTCGTGATGGCAACTGGCACAGTGGCGATGCGGTTATAGAAAACCAGGGCTTACGGTAAACTGTCTTTGCAAGCAAGTGCCTGGCTATGACTAATGCTATCTCTACTTCTACTTCCCTCACTGCCTTCACTTCTACCACTCCTTTCCTCTCCATATTGACCATGACTTGTCACGGCGTAAACATGCCCGAGAGCAACGAAATCTCCAGTTCCCTTAAGCCGTTTTCAACCGTATGCTAGTCCAGGGCAATAATTGCATGTTTGCAATACGAAATTTATGTATAATGATCGCAGACAAATTTTTTTGTTAATTACGATGCGTTTACAATTCAAGAATCTTCGAAAATTACTCCAGAGTTTTTTTCCCGCTGCTGGTTGTCTTCTGTAATGCTAGATCAGACGTCCAAGTAAACTTGAAACATTCCTTCTCAGCAAGCGAATAAAATAATTCCATTGTTTGACAGGAATGGAAATAATGGGCCCGGAGTATCCATGCATTAAAATGCAAATGTCTGCTGCTTTTGTGTCCAATTTTAATTTTTTACAAAGATCGCAGAAAACATCGGAGTAGTATGGACTCATGCAGGGATAATCCGTGAAACAGATAAGCCGCACCTGGATAATCGGGAGTCTACTGTAACTAAATTCATACATATTTTGCTTCTAGACTAGTTGTACCTGATTTAAAGGTGGACCATCAAATACATAAAGAAAAAAGTGATACTAATATCATTATTATAAATTTTTGTCACACACTTCAGCCAATTCTGAATACTGTATGATAACCAACAATAGGCACTTACCTTATCAGTGTCAGTTTCATCAGGGGAAGGGGGAACTACCCCTGGACAGTCAATGAGGTATATTCGTCGCATCAAAGTCACATACTGCCATACTTTTGTTTCTCCAGCAATGGGTGCAACATTACACACTTTCTTGGAGCGTAGAGTATTTACCACTGAACTCTTCCCTGTGTTTGGATACCCCACTAAGCCCACACTGATTTGCTTTTTGTCAGCATGGAGTTTTGCAAATTGACGTAAGAGATCTATGAGGGCACCTTTACCAAATGGATGAGTTAATGATGCATGAAATGCGACAGTTGGATATTCTGCACTTAGAATAGCAACCCAACGCTGTGTCACCCAATTTGGTACAAGGTCCACCTAAAACAACAAATAAATTTTAATTTAACACCACTTAAGTCATGCACTAATTTCAGGTTGTAAGTTTTAAAGAGAATTAGTAGTTTTGAATGTCTTTGGAACAATAATGTTACATGTAATAATAACCAATGTAAAGCCAAGCCATCAGGATATGAAAAACAAAGCATAATTGCAAGGTTGATTCTAATAGTGAATTTGGGACTACATTTGCAAAACAGAATTCTAAGTAAATATCAAACACCCAAGACACTACAGACATAAATTTCAGCAAGATTCAATTCTGAGGCTATCTATGGGCATTAAGAATTAGTTAAGATCCACCCGAAGGAATAATCCACAAAAATAAAAAAAACAATTATCTCAAGTTCGTCTTTATAGAAGAGAAATTTTTTATAACACGTGAAAAAATATGATGGGTACCTTATTCAAAACAAGCACTAAATGCTTATGAGGTTTTTCATCACGAAGAAACTTCTCTAAATGTGCAGATCTTGTGCCCATGGGATCTCTAGCATCCAACACTTGAAGTACTACATCAGAGGAATCAATTACCTGTAAGAGTAATCAATTTGCATTAAAGGCTTAGCAGAAAAAATTACATCTTATCAATATATCTGGAGACACCACTTTCCACACGAGATGGACTGACATCAACCTGGTCCTAAGAGGAATTTGTCCAAAACTGATTATGAATCCCTTGACAATGTGATAACAGTTGAAACTTCATTTTTGCATCATCACCTAGAAAAAGTGGCCGATGGCATTTTGATGTCACAATTCCTTCTTTTCTGTTATTGGTTCAACAAAGGATCTTATTGACAATGAAAATAATTTGAAAGTCAAATTCCAATTTTTCTCATCACACTCATTACCCAATCTCTCATACACCAGTTCCATGGAGTTCATATTTCTTTCAAGTCTTTCAAAATTTATTTCTGTCAAGTGGGACACTTCTTTTTATATTTTAAACAGAAAAAATATAATACATGTATTAGCTCAAAGAAGTCAGCAGTAGAGCAGGTGGGTGACAATTTCAGCTTACTGGTTGAGTAACTTGATTGATGCAACAGATTGCTGCAGTGACAGGCAAGCTTAGGGCCGTATCCAGAGACAATGCTTCAACTTGTAGTGGCGCGCTCTGCTGAATGCTACATCCAGAAGCCTCACTACCCCAAATTGGTTGGGGGCAGTGTTGCCACATTTATTTTGGGCTAGATTGATGATGCCGACGATTGTAGAGACAGTATGTGCCCCTAGATACGGACATCGAGAGGAACTAAGGGCAATAATTGAATAACGAATGTCTCAACGTGACTTTGTTTGTAAGCAAAATGGAAACGGGATGAAAGTAGAATTTCGGTGTAGGAAAAGAATTTGATTTTAAAACTAATTATTGATAGGAAAGTTGTATTGGTGTGCAAGGAAACTGATGCTGTGGGTCTTTCTCCAAAGATTAGAGCATGGAAGAAGGTGGAGGTCGAATTTAATCGGCACAACGGCATAACGAAGGTAAGCACATTAGTAGGCCATGAGATGTAAAATTTCTGCAGAAAATCTTTAGTCTTGTTCATCAAATCTGAATGGAAATTATTGATAAAATTTCTCTTTTAGTGGTGTTCATGGAAATATGGTGTCTTTGGAGATGTGGTATCTCACTCGGAATTTATTCTCCGTTCCATGGGATTTTCCTGGTCCTTCAAGTTTCTTCTGTGAATCTGGTTCCGTTCATTGTGTAAAAAGTGTCTCTTTAAATCGGCAAAGTTATCATTGAGCACCTGCTAGTACATGCTGATGAATCTGCGTGCTCAGAAATCCCACGGCATGTACCAAGTGTCTCGACTAGTGTCGATCGCCGATGATCGCAGGCTGGCCTCGGCTCTGCCGCCGGGGAAAGCCGGCCGATGCCCCAGGCCCCGCACGCCATAAAAATGCACCAAGCTGGGTGGAATAGAGTAACCTCCTCAAGTTTTGTTCAGGACATCCAAGTTTCGGTGCTGCCTTTATTGATGATTTTTTAAATAAAATGTTGTCATCTGTTACAATTATTGTCGACGACGTGAAATGAATGAAAAAGGAGTATTAAAAAAAAATAGTGCCGTAATTAAGTTGTACGGGTTTTCGCTGCCGATGTTTCCCTCTAATTACTTATTTCTTGTGTTCGTAATGTGTGTGTAATCTGATTTGAAAAGTTGTCGTGATCGCCACGATCAAGGAGGGAGACTCGAGTGGCTGCGTCTCCCGGAATCGGGTTTAGGGCACCAAAGAATTGAAATTCACGCGAATCAATCACAGAGAGTTTAATTTCTGAGGTTGGTTATGAGTTTACAATTATCTGCGACGGGCAGCACACCCCGTCACTCTCGTGTCTTCCCACAGACTGCCCCGAATTCCCGCGCTCGTGTCGTCAGGGCACAGGTCAACGCCTCCAAGACCAGGGGAAGGGTGGCTTCACTCGACCCACCCCGGGAAATGAGCAACCCATCCCCGTCAGCAAGACAATAACCTTATGTCCAGAAACTCCAGACGTTTATGACTGGTCGAAGAGACGCTGGCCCCAAAGGCCTCGACGACCGACGACCCAAATTTATGAACCCCTGCCCTCGACAATCCGGTGACGAGACGACAGCACCCCGCTCAAAGGATCGTCCCGCAACCCTGGGACAAGACACACAATGCACACCGGATACATCTGACCCTCAGTTTTACACACTACAAAAAACAAACACACAATATGACACACATTCATTACAAAGTTACAGTCAGTGATTTCGCTCCCAATTTTCTTCGTTTGTACATTTCCTGGACAATTTTATTGGCAATTAGTATTTATTAGAAGTAACAGTGTGTTAATTTTATTTGTTGAATTGAAAGTGAAAGTTACGACGTTAATAAAGAAAAGTTTGCGTACCCATTATTTCTTGTGATTGCATTTATTGCTGAACAATCCTTGGCGTCACCAGCACAATTCGTCATTGTGGTTGACAAATATACTCGTACAACTGTCAATCGTATTGGTGTATGTACTTGGATATATTAGACATTGCATTAATATAATAGATGCATGTATTTTATTTTAACGTCCAAAGATATATGTGACATTCTTTATGAGATGAATAACATATGTTATTGTTAACAGACTAAGAAGCAATATGCCATTTCCATCGACCCTTCCCTTAAACTTTTTTAAGTATACCGGGACTAGCCACGGTGATAACTTTACGGGAGTCACCCGCAATGCACAATTGTGCGAAAAATCCAATCCCGGTCAAGGCGAATGATTTTTTCTCTGTGGATTTTTCGCACTTCCCTTAAACTTTAACTCATCATTTTAGTGACAGCATTAATCATTATAGGTAAGTTTTCAAGTAATTGAACACGATTTTCAATAGCTCGGAACTGACATTACTTAAACTAGCAGTAACTGAGTATGGATGCAGCTGACTGGAAGACGGCTTTGTTGCTTCGAGTATTTTACGCAAATTGTGGATGTCAGAGGCACAAAGCTGGTGATTGCAACTTTATTTGGGCACTTAAATATATAATATTAATGGTTTTCAAGGCAAGCCAATGTCTACACCAAAGTTAATAGCTATTAAACTGGCAAAGCCAAAGACGTTTCAGCATAGTTGTGTTGACAATAAGTATTTTACGTAAAAAAGTATTTCACAAGCATCAAGGCAAGACATTACTATGTCCCTAATTTGTTTTTCTTTAATTATAAATGGTTTTCAAGGCATGACAGGACCCGTTCAGAAGTTAAATGCAATTAAAGCAGTGAAGCCGAAGAGGTTTCATCACGGTATTGTTGACAGTATTTCTTGGTAGTTAAATTAGGTAAAATATTTACTCATTAGCATAAAAGCCGGTTATTGAAGCATTCCTACTATATTTTTATGCAATAATAAATAGTTATCATGGACTTATAGCCCTTTAAACATCAATAATTATTAATAATGAATGCAAGACGATAAGCAGACAAAACCCGGTGGCCATATTACTTGTAGCGAGTAGCATGCCATGGACCCCACTAGACTTTGCAGCAGGTTATCGTAGCGGTGCTTGGCTGCTATAGCAGATACGTCATCATCTAATGACGTATCTAGCAGTAGTGAGGTTTCTGGATACGGCTCTTAATCAGCAGAATCCTGATTTAAGGTTATTCAGTGGGGACAAAACTTTAAACACTATATTTGAAGCTGCCAATTTCTTGATTTTTTTAGAGTATTTACCCTTTTCCCTACTAAAGATGTAAATATGTGTCTGGACGTTTCTTGACCCGGGAGACGAAAGCTGCAAATTTTTGTCGGAGGTTTTCCTACACAGGTGAACGAATGCTAAATATATACATTTCCAAGCTCTCGCCCTTTTATGATGGTCGCGGGTGTGGGATTTCTTAGTTTTCGCACCCAACACAGCGGGGCTTAGGCTTTACCCTCGAAATCCGGGAGCAGGTACCTGGACCCCTTGTCTTATATTACCCCTCTTAGCGGTAAGCGATCGTGGTCATACAATTGTTTATCCAGTCATTCTGCAAAAAAAATATTTGTTCCTTTCTCATAAAATATAAACTAAGAATTGCATTATTTGTCTTTAGAGCTGTTTTTACAATTTTTAAACCAAAGTCTACGATTAATATTAACTTACATCTCGATTTCAGTATATACATCAACATGGAAATTGTTGCAGCATTAAATGCATTAATATTGACGGTAGTGCTTCGCTCAAAATTTGATAATTCTCAGACTAAAACGAGGATTTCAGTTCTAAGTATGCAACTTATGTTTAAGCAACAATTATCCATACAGGTAACTCATAAAAACAAAGCATGATTGACTGCAAACCAATGCCACTGGTAGGGTTATAAACCTCGAAATGTGGGAGCCCAACTACCCTGAGAGCACACGAAAAATTGTAGACGTATACATTTGGGATATTTCTAGTCTACAGGTAACTTAACCGATGGAAGTTACCAGTAGACCATAAATATACGCGATGTACTACTACCGCAATTGGGATATTTCAAGTCTACTGGTAACTTAACCGATGTAAGGCTGTAGACCAAAAATATACGTGTGATGAAAAGTAAAGAAAACATTAGTTATTTCACATAAATGTCATGTCATGTATATTAATCATGACAAGTAGATTCCATAAAGTTACGCATGAAACAGCTAATTATAAATATACGCGATGTATAATACACGAAAAATTGAAGGCGTACACATTTGGGATATTTCTAGTCTACAGGTAACTTAACCGATGGAAGGCTGTAGACCAAAAATATACGCGATGTACTACTACCGCAATTGGGATATTTCAAGTCTACAGGTAACTTAAATGATGGAAGTTATCTGTAGACCATAAATATACGCGATGTATTCTACCAATGCCTTCTAAGCTAACGAGCCGTATGCTGGAGATTGTAACACAGTTGGTCGTCTGCAGACCACGTTAGTGTATTGTTTTGATTGTTTATGAGTTGCGAGCAGTTGTGAGAGCTTCGTTTGTGATACGTGTTGGTTATTTCCAATGTAAAGTAAATCTCCGACGATAGAGGCTCAGAAGCCCTCATATTTTGTATTATTTACAATATTAATATCTGAGTAAGCGCATTAAATACAAACTGGAACAGTGGTTAAACCAAAAAGTCAGTAGCATCGTTGTAGCAGTCTGACCAAGTCTGACAATGAGCCACGACCGTTGGAGGTGGATACGTTAAATGTAAGTTGATGTTATCGACGGCACCTCATCCATTTATGTAATTAGAACAATTTTGATATTTTCTAATGCCTGCTATGCTTTGACAGTCAATAATTTCATCCATTTCTTCGTAGGTACTGGTAAATTCGTCGTTAAGGACTGCTTGTGCTTGTATTATAAGGTGAACACCAGAGAATACAACTTAGTTCGCTATGCTTGGAGATTTTAGATTTTTACTAAAACATCTTTTGTGCCAAAATAGTGTTATTTTCATCGTGACAACTCTCGTTAATCTACTGCTGGCAATCACTGTGCCAGTGGTTGTAATGCACTATGACAGTTAAGTTTGACAAGGTTGAAAAACATCGGCCAAGAGTAGTATTTTCAGATTTCCATCGTGATTGAATTGTAAACAGTGCTATTACGCTATCGATAAATGGACAGTTATGTAAATGTCAGTGGCGTGTTATCCTCCGTTGTTCACCGTGGGTATGACATATCACGATCAAGCTATCAAGATCAAAGCTGTGTGTGAAGGTTATTTTTCTAGTATATCAACGAGTAGCAGTGAGAAAAGTCACCTGTGCCACTCGAATGGGCTAATCAAGTCTCCAAATCGGTGAATATATAGTATTTTTCATCATAACGAGCTCTGTGATTGTAAGTTGTACGTGATTAATATAAGTATGGTAGTGACTTCCAGTTTTTGATGACTATATTTGCCTATTTCCCACTATGTTTTTCTGGTGTGTGCTAGTATATCGTTTGTGGATTTACCTATACTATTGAAATACGTTGTTGCTTGTGTGTGTTTGTGTTGGCAGCGGAACCGATTCGCGATCTCAGAAGTGTATTGTGTGCATACACTTGCTGTGAATTCGTATTCGTCAAACCAAGGAAATGGTGAAGCTTTGTCACATTATCATGAAATAAAAGTTTCTTTCTACAATAATTGCATGTCTTGTGTTTCTTTAACTGTATATTGCTTTTCATAGATAACTGCCTAAAAGTTATTTTTCATTATTTTAGAAAGTGCTTTTCTTTTGCTCCCTGAATTGGCATTATTGCTTTCTAAACCCCGCTACATACACGGAAAGAATGCAGAGCAACCGATTATTTGTTATTTCATAGGAGTTCAGTGCTTTTGTCTGTAATTAAGGTTCTCCTAAGTTATATTCGTGATGGATTTTTAGCATTTTCGGAGGGATAGGAATACCTTCTCCGCTAATGCGGCGTTAACAAATTCAACAGCACGGCTCATAAGCAGTATTAATTAGGCATTGCATCCTATGTTAATAATAGATTTAATTGATAATTCTTCGAAGATAATCATCAAAATTGCCATAAATTCATTTCAGTTGAAAATCACACATATTGCTACAAGATTAGCAGTATTAAATGTATGTTTTTGTAAAAAAAATACGCCTGCATTTGGTATAACCGTAGAACAAAATTATCATAAATGGGCGACATTTGCCCCTAATGTAGACCAAATATAGACGTCTACATTTGGTATAACCGCAGACCAAAATTATACCATTATAAGTTACCAGTAGACCAAAAAAGGAAGACATTTGCACCAAATATAGACCGAATGTAGACCTGATGTAGACCAAATGTAGTCGCCTACATTTGGTATACGGCAAACCATTAGGTTTGCTGTATACCACATATAGACGTCTACATCTGGTATTCTGCAAACTTTGTGCTCTCAGGGTACCCTCGGAGTCTGAGATAATGCAGAGTTCCCGATAGGAATAGTCGAAAAAGATTGACGCTGGGAGTGCGTGATTATCAGTGAGACCCTTCTTAACAAATGTCCTGCAAAAATGCTCCAACGGTCTTTCTTGGGGCTCAGTACAGAAGTCATGCTAGGCCGAGAACTCCACCGTCTCGAAAGGATTAATGATTACAACAGCTTATTATGAATTTAAAAAAAGAATGTTAAGTCATTAAAAAGTGACACATGCAACATTAATTTTTTTTTAAGTTTAATGTCCTCTTCCAAAAGGTTGAAAAACCATCTTAATCCATAATGGTGTAACCATCATTCTGACAGGTCAGATCTTTCTAGGGATGGGTATGTTAAAAGTGGCATTTCCATCAGCTCAAAATAATTGATTTTAATAAGTAATATTCATTATGAAAATAAATCGTCAGGAATAAATAACTCGGCGCAACAGCAAAAGTAGGAATCGTGGCACTGAGTTTGACGCTACCTAACCACAATGACCGGTTCAGCTCTACTACATTCAACATCAAAAGCTATTTAAGTATACATAGAAGATCGGCGATCCATTGAAACATGGATCATATTCGATACTTACTGGGATTATCAAACCACATTAACGTTTAAGTGTTGAGTATGCCTTTACCTTATGCAACTCATTCCAAATGCGTCGACTCTGGCCAGCACCCATGATCCAGTCTCTGGGACCATTCCACATGTCAGGTGCCTCAACTACGCGATCTCTATCCTTCTCTCCTTCACCATAAGCATCTTCTGCAGCTTCTGCAGCCATTTTAAGTTCTTCTAGATCCCCTACTCCTTTCAAAGCTGGTCTTTTCCTCCTCTTTTTAGGTCCAAATACACTATCAAAACTCTCAGTGTCGAGAAGATGAACCCGGGCATGCTTTGCCCTTTCCTGAAGCAGGGTCACTGGTAACTTAGTGGGTTTCATAACCACCTACAAATAGAGGAACCATTGATTTTACAGCTACTCCATGCATTCATAATTCCCTACCGCAATGCTCGGAATGAGCTCAACTCATTGCAAAACTCAACGCAAGAGTGTGAGCTGAGAGTGCTAAAACAATACCCTCACCTGATAAGGATTTTTAACGACAGCTCCCATTTCTTCCTGAAACCTTTGTAAAGCTGACTGCCCTATAACACGAGAATTCCCAAACCACTTAGGACTTGGTTCAACCCGAGCAACCGTTCCAGAAGCAAGTCGTCCTTGATAGGGAGCTTCTTTAACAATATGGCCAAAGCGGTCTCTTTTGGCTTTGAAGTTTCGGTACATCTGCAATCGCTTAATGGTTGATTTGGTCCGAGGCTTGGCAACTCCCTTTAGTCCTTCTTTAGATCTTTCAGGATTCATGCTGTGGCCAGATCTGTTGAATCCTTCTTTTTTGGGTCCTTTCCCATTTTTCTTAGAGCTCCCCATTTTCATCCTATGAGAAACATTCAATTTTAAAGACCTGTGGGAATAACACTCCTAAAATGAATGAAACAAATAAACGGTGTAAAAGAATCGATATCATACCGTATTTACTAACGTTTTCTATCGAATAAGCAGCTGTCAATACACAACGTTATGATACCATTAACAATATAAATATTTCACAAGGCAGTCGCGGTGAACCATGTGCCACAACCACAACGAAGCATGAAGGCGGCGCACATTATTCACTTGTTCGTAGGAGGGGGAGGTGGAATGGAATGTGCGCGGAATATGTGACTGTTTCTCGACTGTTTCTACACAAGGATATGGGCAGAGTGGACTTCTGACATGACTTATTCACATTTTAGGCCTCATGTTATCTTCATTCGTCAGAAAATGTGAACGCTTGATACTACAATTGTATAACCTAAAATGACAGCAGTAGTCATGACGAAGTTGTTTCACATTAGAAGAATATTATACGTTTTTATTTTGGCGTGCTTCTTGTACGGAATTTTTCAGCTGATGCGAGCTCAGTTTAGTTTAACTGACTCGGAATTAGAGAGGAACAATATTCTGTGAGCTATCTATTTACTTAAAAAGTATTATTCGTTGAATATGGTTTTCTTATTGATAATTACCTTCTTTTATTAACAGGAGGGGCGTTGCCTTAAGAATTAACTCTTCTCACTCTGCTTACTATCCGTAAGTAACTATGTATAAAAAAGGCTTTTAATGGTGCATGTTATGGAATTGTTTAAGTTTTACCAACGTGTCACGAAATCTCTTAAACACTTAGATCCAGTGGCCAAGCTTGCCGCCACCCGAATTTAGATGTCAGAAACAAGGATATAATGAAGTACATGAAAGACGTGCCACCAATAGACTGTGGAGACAAGCCGGATTGGGTAGAAATAATTGGAAATATGGCTCGGATAAAAGAAAGTGCTAAAAAAGGCCATGGTGAAGTTGAGTGCTCGTTCACAGGTACATCGGATTGTAATGTAAACAACAGTTCCATTATACAATGCTTATACCATTGGTTTGCTAAGTTTTTTCAGCGGAAATATCCTATAAATAGGGTGACAAATTGTTTCTTCAAGTATAAAGTCGTAATTTCATTACCAATTTATAATTTTTATTACTACCAATTCCTATTTGTATCACTCTTATCTTTGAACTTAACTTTGATATAAGTGATCCTACTTCTCCCATGCAATTGAACTATCTAAAGAAATATTTATGGAATTGTCTGGAAATTCCAGAGAGAAAAGTCATTCACCTTGACCAAGATTCGAACCCGAGTCCCCCAATTGCTGGTGACTCCATAAGGTTTTCACCATGGCTAGTCCCGGTATACCTAAATTAGTATTTATGGAAGCTTACTTCCCCTGAATGAACAGATTAGAAAGTTTATTGTGTAATGGAGGAGTAACCATTTTGTCCTAAGCTTATTTTAGTACAATACAATCCTGAGCTTCTGCAATAACTAAAAGTACTGCAAATAACCCCAGAAGATTGAAAATCTTAATTCCCAAAGACTTTAGAGCTCTTCCTGAACAGTTTAGTTTCATTGGTATGCAACACTTCAGTTCAGCCTAGCTACAGTTTGTAAACATATCTACCACAGCTTCCTGATAAAGCACTGGTGCATATTATTAAATGGATTTTTTTTTCTTGACCTCAATTATTTAATGATGATTAATGTCTTGGTGAATAGGTCTGAGAATGATATACAATTGTTATGAATGATAAAGGTTGCATACCTGGTGAAAATAAATTGTTCAAGAACCATTCCAAAAGTGTGACACAAAATGTTCAGAAACTGTAGCAGAAGTGTTCATGAACTGTTGGGGAACCCTTCTTGTAGTGAATTTTGGCCCATTGAAGCGTTGCAAACTGTTCAAATAAGCTATTCATGGGGTATTTTCCTGCTGTTCATGAGGTGTTTTCAGATGTTCATGACGCATTCTTTTAAATTTACTGGAAGTGTTTACAATTATACCAATGATGATTAATATCTTGGATTGTAGGTCACAAAAAATACAGAAAGAATTCAATTGTACACAAATGTAAAAGAAGAGACAAGAATTTTGGCATATTATGTATGTAAAATTGAATTCTATTTACATATATTCTTTTATTGTAACAAAACATAGTAATAACCTTTCATTCCTTTATGCATAGGCTGATTTAGGGTGGGGGGTGGGGGGGGCACGTGCCCCCCCCTAGACGCTTGAAAAATAGACAAGAATTTTAGTATTGTTTTTGTTTAATTGGGAGTCTCAATCATTTACGTAATTTTATATAAATAAGTATCTTGTTAAGATAAAGAAAATATATTGTACAGTAATTTTTCTATGCATATTGTTACCCCTTAAATCTCAAATATGAGAAGACTGTTTGCCTGTCACATCCATGTGCCCCTCCCAGAAAAATATCCTGGATTCACCCTTGCCTTCATGTATCAATTTAATGTAACCATTATCATTCATAGCCCAGAATAAGGTATAAGGAATATATCGAAATGTTGGTAAACAATTTTGCATATTATTCTCACAATTGTTATTTACACCATTATTATTGTCAGACCTACACTTCGAGATGTTAATCATCATTGGTATTATGGTAAACGCTTCCTGTACAGTTAAAAGAATGCTTCACGAACATCTGAAAACACCTCATGAACAGCAGGAAAATACCCCATGAATAGCTTATTGGAACGGTTCGTCACGGTTCAATGAGCCAAAATACAGTCCGTGAACGGTTCAATAATAGTTCATGAACACTTCGTGCAATGCTTCCTGCACGGTTACAGAACACTCCATGAACAGCTGAACACCTCATGAACAGCTGGGAAACGCCTGCTGAACAGCTTATTGGAACGGTTCGTCACGGTTCAATGGGCCAAAATACAGTCCGTGAACGGTTCCCGAACAGTTCATGAACACTTAGTGAACAGGTTCTGAACACTTTGTTTAATGCTTATGGCTCATTCTGCTTAATGGGTACAGGTTTTTTTGGCATGCTTTACATAAGCCTTTGGAATGTTATTATTGATCGAATCAAAATTTCTATTGTTGTTCTTGTAGGACCAGGAATTAACTCGTATACACAGTACACCTTAACATCACTGCTAATGACTTGATACTTTGTGTAGGTAGACATCTTGAAAGAGGGATTCAACGTAATGAATCTTCCTCTCATCGTTATTCTCACATTGAAATCGGTAATATAAAATATGGATATGATTTTCGGTTTATTTAACTTGGGTGTGAGTAAAACAAATTTGATGTTTTCCTATGGTATCGTCTTTTGGGTCTCCGTAACAATTGTTGAGAGGCATGAATTTTTTATAGTGAAGTGGTTTTGCTTTATGATTAGAGTTAGTGAATTTTGCTGTTCTTGTAATTGCCTTGCATCTTGTCAGATACTTATTTGAGTTAGTTTGGGATAATACTTAAGCTGCTCATTCAGTGGAACTAAATGTAAATTCTGTGACTTGCTGTGCTTCATGCCTGCCGTAAGCATGTTTCAGGTATTTTGCATTTTTAAGTTTGGCTTTCCTGTTGTTGCTTATTAGTACTAAATTACTTTTTGTGGATGGAACATGATGACGAAATGAGAACAAGAGTTTCGGTAAAAGTCCATTGATTACGTGAGGTGATTTTGGCCATTTTTTTTATCCCCCTCCTCCCCTTATGTGATATATGTCGTGAGATTTGGCTGAACTTTTCCCCTCCTTCATCTAATCTCATGTGAGATTGTTCAAATTGTGTATTTTCAGTGTAAATACGTTAATCTATTCTTCATTGCATTGGATTTGTTAAAAAAATGTTAAGTTATTTTTATTTAAGGCTAATTAAGACAAGTATTTAAGGGTAATAAGATTGCAATACATATTACCCTGTTTCTTCCAGAAAAAAAGAAATTGAAGACGGATAGGAAAGCAAATTCCTTTGCATGTTGAATCAGCATTATTTTCACATGAGGAATCGGTTTTTAGAGCATAATTTTGTTATGCTAGAATGTGTTTCCAAAACAAATAAGGCTTAGAATTATATCATTGATCGTAAATTGTGGGAGTGGAAATAAAATTGCTGGAAGTTGAGGTTTTAAAAATGACTCAAAATCAGGTTAGATGAGCTGAACTGTGCACTGAATCCATCATAAGTTGAACCCTTTGTAAAGTGGGAGTCTCATGCAGTTGTGTGAAATTTGAACCCGAAAGAGTCATGTTGTAATACATTTTGGTATTTAATAAATGGATATTAAGGAATAAATTGAAATACAAAAAAACAGTGAAATACTCTTAAATCCTTAATACCATACAGAAAATAGAAGTCTTTCTATGGAGTCAGTAATTTTTCTAAGAGTTAATGTATACTCTGTGGTTCAAATGAGAAGCAAGGGAAGTTGCTAAAAGATCTTTTGTTGCAGTACATTTCAATTAATGGAAATTAATTCATATCTCCATGTTTAGGTTGCCAGCTTTTATGCAAAAATTTGGGAGATTAGGACCTTGAAAATTTTTCATCAGAAAACCCTGCTTATTTTGAGTTGTGAATAGAAAATTAAATTTTTCTGTGTGTATTCAAAAACTCAACCAGTTCATATATATCTCATGAGTTTCAATTTATTGCTTATAAGGGTCTTTTGTCATTGATACACCAGGAAAGTAATTTTACCAACACTTGAGCTCCAGAAAATATCTGAGGGTTAGTATCCTACATTGTTGGTAAGTAATCAAGTAAAAGTAATCGAATTACTTGTAGCAGTTACTTTTGCAGTAATTTTTACTTTAAACAATTACTTTTTTATTATTATAGTATTCTACCTATTAAGGTAGGTTTCCATGGAGTACTAAAGAAATAATCTGGGAGCCTCCCTTTCCTTCCAGCACTGCCTTCTTCAATTCATTGTAAGGCCTACTCCTTTTCAATCTATCTAAAAATCCTATTCTCTTCCTTCCCCTCCCTCGTTACCTAACATTCTACCCCCGAACACCGTTTTCAACATCCCCTGCCCGCTAAGTACTCACTCCATCCAAACCTTCTGTCTCCTCCAAATCTCATCTAAAAGCTGCCTCTCCTCACCCACCATGTCCAGCACTTCGTCGTTCCTCCTCCTCTACATCCATTTCACCTTCTCAACTCTTCTCCATACCCACATCTTGAATGCCTCCAATCAATTACTTTTTACGAAGTGTAATTTTTATTTATAATTTACTCCTTACGGTGTATGAGGGATCGTTACTTATTCGTAATGGACAATTACTTTGCTGACTACACTGATATATGTAGGCCTACAAATAACTTTGAGTCCCGGAGCATTATAATTTGCTTGTTTTGGTTCAGACACACCTATGTTGGAGCCTACTCATGATTGGTACAAAATATGACACCCCATGTGTTGTTATATCGGTTATAATTATATGTATCGCAAATGAAATTGTAACTAGCATTTTGTATGACTTAATTATTCCACATTTTGACTGCAATACTCAACAGTTGCCTGGTGGTCTCTACAGTGGACCATCTTTCAAGAAGTAATTGTAACTGTAATTTTACTGATTAATTTTTAAATTCAGTAATTTTTACTCGTAATTGATTATTTTTTGTATGAAGTAACTGTAGGAGTTGAGTAGTAGTAGTTGAGTCCCGTTACTTTTTCTCAATACTTTTTCCTACCCCGGTATCCTTCACTAGGAATACCCATCAATTATGTGTTGATTATCCGGCTCTTGACTGTCCAGTTTTCATGTTTTCCAGGATGTTATTCTTCCTATGCATAAAGTTACAAAAAATACTCTGGAGGTTAAAATAATGAAACTCTTTAATTATTGATGTAGCTCGATAAAATACTTCCACATACATTTGCAATAGTATACATCCAATTAATGTTCACTTTTAAAAAGTCACACCTTTGGTTAACTTCATGATTCAATCACAATATGAAGGAATTAAATCGCTGCTCCCAAGAGATGAATGAAAACTCTGCTGCGTGTACTACCATTATAGATTGTAGCATTTGAGCCTTTAATGATTAAACCAGATCTAGTGTATCTGCGCAGCACATTACCTGTGCACATCAATTGTTATTACAGTGTTAATTCTTTGAGTCATTTTTAAAATAAACTACGTATTACATTAAATTATGTCCCTTCATTTCATTTGTACTTAGTTGAAATTGACATAAGTAATTAGCCAAAGCAACATATATGAATATAAATCTCTTAATAAACATGCATAACTATCATGCATGTTTTTTAAGGGGTCTATACTCATTTTTGTCACTAACGCAGGTTTAATAGCCATGTTATTCTTCAATTTTTGGTTCAGTCTTTTGTTTTAACTCTTGTTTAAGGAAAATTGTATTGAGTGAAATGGCAAAACTTTCAGGAATGCATGTCTAAAATTTTGGGTGCAACCAACGTCATATGCTATGATATGTATAATGAATGTTGTCTGAAAGCATGATGCTACCTGTTCCCTTCCAAGCGTTTTTTCAAATGGGTTGGTTTGCTCCTGTGGTAATTAACCAAATGATCTAATATTTGTGAAATATCTACATGAGTGCTCGTAAGAGTCAGTGTTGTATGTCATGAAAACCTGTTCACTTGTGTTTAACAGATATAGTACGTGAATCTGATAGCCTGGTCAGCTATGGTCTTACAACAACCACTCACACTGACTACACATTGGAAGGCAGTGACTTTGTCAAAGTTCGTTGTCATGCCAATGGGAAGAAGTAAGTAGACCTTGAAAGTTGAAGTTTTATCTAAAGGAAAACTTTCTGTTAGCCCTTTTATACCAGACTTTATTTTATGCTATTTGTACTCTCTAAGCTGTCCTTTCATGCAGCAACAAGATTGAATGGCTAATTGGGAAATATCTATTTAAGCAAAATGTAACTTCAGAATATCTGTACTAACCTGTATTAAACAAGACTAGTGCATGGCTTTTTGACAGGATATTGTTCTTTTCCCATTGCCTGTTGCTTTCGATCCAGTAAACTTTCCAGCTTTCTGTATAAGGCATCATTGCACTTGTTCAGCATTCAGTTCAACTCCTGCCTATTTTGATTTAAGGGGACTGGGTATGTATGGAATGTCTATTTATGTACATATTCTGTGCGCTTGGATCCTGTGCATACATTGGATTCTGTTTACATATCTGAAGGGACTCATAATTAGCATTGTGGTACATAATTGAACCTAAATACTGCAGAATCCAGATTATCCGGCTGCGGTATATCTGTATTGCGGATTATCCGTGCATAACTTTCACTCTTGCTCAACATATTTATATAAAAATAAAATGGGACGCAAAATCACCAGAATTACTGCATTTGAATGCTAGGATACACCTGTCTTATTATTTCCATTAGATTCCCCTTTGTGAAACGGAAGCAATTGTGCACTGGCTGCATTCACGGGAGCTCTGTGTTCCTGTTTTCCAAGCCTCGCAGTGCGCGATTGTGCTCCGTGATCACGGATACATGTCCTGCAGCAGTTTTAGCCTGGGCAACATGTGCGAGACGCGACTACGTGGCTAGATGGCGTGGTGCCTGAAAGTGTTGTTTCCAACGTCACGCAGTGGTTTTGAAGCATTTTTCCACTTTTCTGTATCCGTGATTACGCAGCCGCTGATGCGTGGTTTTCAAAACCAATACTTACATGGAGCCGTAATAATAAGAGTACAACTTTTGTTATCGCCGTTAAAAAGATCGAGGACTGGCGAAGAAAGCTCTCAACGAGTCCGGGAAGCACTCCAAAATAACAGAATAACTGTATAGATAATAATATATTGTTTGTTTTACATAAATTATGAATATGACAAGATATTAAAGTGAAAGTTTGGGTTATTCGTGTCGTCTGTCTCCATCTTTAGCCCGAATAATTGGGAGTGTGCTTCATGTGTATTGCCTGGATTTTCTGAACCCTGTTAAACAAATACTGCGGTAATATCACTCTGTGATTACTCAGCACTCTTTCACCAGTTAATTGCATTAAAAAATAAGTTAGGTACCATCTGAATGGAATAGCTTTCTATTAATAACTTACTTCACTTGTTCTGACTCCAGTGACTACCCTTAAGGGTCAATTTTGTGTGACATTTATCGTTACACTAGTCCAGCCTATCAGAGAAAAGATGAGAACAGAGGCCTGTAGTCCCTTCACATTTGAGCATTCGTTCTTGGCAATAGTTGTTGTACCATTAAATCATTAAAATACCTCTTGGCCCTATTGATGGTGGAAGGTCAAGAGCACAATATGAGATATGCTCCGCAGTCAGCGTGTTACAAGATTTGCTCTACGTTGTCAATCAAGATATAATTCATAAAACAGTAATTTTGTTGTACATATTATGGTTCATTATATTGTGGTTCTACTGTGGTTAATTTGAAGTACACTTACATTTGATTTATGGTTTTAGATTTCAGGCAGTGTGTTTTTCAATTGAAATGAGACAGCATATAAAGCTTCCCCATCGTGGAAGCCTTTGCATGATATGAGAAGAGTTTGTATTTGTTATTACCATATTTTTGGAGTTTTAGATATGGTCTCAAAATGACTGGAAAGGGAAAGGAGGCTAAACTTCATTGCATTTTAATGGCTTTTATTTTCTTCATCTACAAAGGAGAGGCTTGATAGTTAGTCAAGTATGCTTGTAAATTTATAATGTTTGTGTATTTTGAAAAATATCTGTGATACGCATTTCAGATGGAGAAATATTATGTCAGGTGTTAGGCGTGATGACATAGCAGCTGCTAGGAGTGGTTGGAGCAACCTCTCTCCTGAAGCATTGGGCCTGAATGTTCTCATTTGGGGTCATGACTCTCTCTCACGCAATACTTTCTTGAGGAAATTACCTTTGACTTCACAATACCTTCAGAATAATTTGAATGCCTTGACCCTTGAAGGATACAACATTGTTGGTGATGGCACTCCTCAGGCTTTGATACCTATTCTTACAGGTAATGCTGTTGTTTTTTTTGGTGAACAACTTTAATTTTCAATGCATATCCTCAATGGCTATTAAATCATCTTTGGAAAGCATATCTAATTTACCTTCATTTTCATCGCTGTAATTAATGAAAGCAACAATGGGATACAATGCAAAAATTCCTCCGAGGAAAAGCCATTTACCTGAATGGGATTTGACCTCGGATCTTGGTATATCTAGGTTCATATTCCAGTGAAGGCAAATCATTTTTTATCTTGAAATTTTTGCTGTTGCAGTTGACTCCATAATAGCACAGCAAATTTATAGTTCTTGGTAAATGCCTTGAATAAACAATGGGATAAGGTCATTTCAAATTCTTGTGTTTCAGCTGGTGTCTTTATAGTGGGTGATTAAGTGTGGTCATATTTCTTTTCCCCATTACAACCTTGCACTCTGATGAAAAATTTAGATTTTAAATGTAACATTGCCCTCATTAAATTTTTGACAGTCTTCTATCTTCAAATGGATTGTGAAGTTATTTGTTTATTTGAATTATCACTTGCAAAATAAATTCATCTTTCAGAAAATTAATTCATTTAGTACTTCAGAACCTTAACCACTAATAGTTAATTTAATGTCGTTTTCTAAACTGGTATGGCCATAGAATTGTATGCATTTAATTTTTTACAGGTAAAACAGAACTTGAACTTCCAGAGGCAAGAAAAAGGATGGGCGAGAAAGCAAACTATGTTAACATTTATCCTTTTGTATGGAATGAGTTCAGAAAAAATGGCTATGTTACTGGTATGGGTCACTCCATTTCAAATAGAAAGAACTTGAAGCCTTAATTTTTACCTGTGAATACTTCTTTATATAATGATACTTTTTTTTAGCTTATGCAGAAGATTGTCCTAGCATTGGAACATTTACCTACAGGTTGAAAGGTTTTTCTGAGCCTCCAACTGACCATTATATGCGACCATTTTTTGTGGCTGCTTCTCCTGATTATGGTGGTTATAAGAAATATTGCCTGGGATCATTACCAAGACATAAGGTTAGTATTGGAGTTTGTGATTTTTATTGTTACTGCATTCATATGATTCATATTGATATCATGTAAGTCGTCTATTTGGATTATCATCGTCTTTTGTTGTAGAGTACAGTTGCCAATTGCTATCGCTTTGTGTGTTTATTTTGTTCTTTATGTTATGTATGTATCGAAGCGTAATTATGTGCACAAAGTGCAAGTTCCTCTACACCAAACCGCGTCGCATCAGCCAACTCCAAAGGTTCAACATTTGATAATGCGGGCACGGTTGAATTTTTCAAATGTTTGCATCTCTGAACGTTCGTAAATCGAATGTACACAAAAAGAGAACTTACTGTACGGCCAATTAACGAGCGGTAATGAGGGGCTCACCATGATTCCACAGGGATGAAGCTTATTGTATGATGATTTCGTAGATACTGAAGTATCTCCTACTGAAGAAAGAACCAGAATTCCTGCTAGCATCCTGCGTCGTATCAGCGCTCAAAGCCTCACCCCAAGGTCACCTCACTTGCGGCAGCGGGAACCAGAACGACGTCAAATGGGGTTTTCCCAGCATTCATACTTAGCCATCGTGTTTTCACGCGCTTGAAAGTTTTCACTTCTCATTTAATCGCGTAAAATAGATATCGTCATTTAAAAATCTAAAAGTGTGAAATACGTACTCCAGGAGTAATAATCTTTCGATTTAGGCAATAAAAAATAATAGGAAACCACCCTATTGTGGAAATGTATAAGAAATTACTTAATAAAAATGAAATTACTGTATCAAAAACTGCATAAATTAAGATAATTAGGAATAAGTTTTAGAGATGCGACACTTCAATCTTCTAGCTCACTTTTTGCAATATCAGCAGTTAATAGGTGAATGTTGCAGGTATCCTGGAAAGGTATGTTCCATTGGCACCCTTGTACTGAAAATTGCATAATACTGTAGGGGACAACCACACAAATAATGGTAGTTCTGGTATTAAAAATTCCTGATTCAGGCAATAAATTTCATATCTTAAAGTTCATATGCCATTATTTTAATTATTAATGAACTTCTTATAAACTAAGGGTAGGTGGTTAGTATATTTTTCTGAAGGCCTTGTTGGAATAAATGTAATTATAAGTGGATTGCAATTTCCATCAAGATAAATGTGTTTTTAGTGTATTTCTATGAATTTTATACAGAGCAAAAAAAAAGCTTCGTTTGATTTTAAGAATTTCAAATTATACAATACATAAATGTTGACTCTAAGAACTAATAGTACTGTTCAGATAAATGCATAGAACAGTGCCTGTGTGTAGCCAATTAGGTGTGTTAATTTTGATGTTTAAATTTCAATAATATTTTGCTACCATTAATTGTTTAATTTTTTTATCATGGTTACATGCTGCATTCTAATTATTTTCAAATAAATATGTAGTACTTCACTAGTAGTAGTAGGGTGTAGTAGTGAAGGACTTCTCTAACATGTTGGAATAAAATTTCTACAAATACTGCAATGGCCTCCGCTTGTGGCATACTGCTTAGTTGTCCTGCTCTGGTAATTTTTTTACCATGTATGTTTGTGTCTGTCCTCATATAATCATTTTAAATTTAAATTTTTTTTCTAGATTATGATGAACTATGCCAGGGACTTTTTTGATGTGTATAGAGATAAGCCTAAATTCATGTTCAGCTTTCATTCTGAGCTATCTCATGATTCATACAACATGATTGGGGCAGTAGACAAGGATCTGAAGTCATTTTTTGAAGGACTGCACTCATCTGGTCATCTTAATAACACATTACTCATAGTTATGAGTGATCATGGGCACAGGTAATTCAAAGTTTACTTTTATATTACTATTAACCCTTCAGTAAGCGCATGGGCCGCATAGGTGCCGAGGTTGAATGGAAGTGGGTGTGACTGGGCCACATATGTGGCCCACATGCCTGTGTAACATTTTCTGTGAGCATCACATAAAGCTGTGCAGCAAATTTTGTATGATATTTGTCTGCTTTGACTTGTAAACAATATTCTGCACGTTTATGTTATTTTTATGGGTACCTCGGCAAGTGGCGTGCTTTCTTGCCTCCTTCACAAGGAAGGGGGGCAGGGGTGCATTTTTTTCCAATATTAATTATAAATGTGTTCCCCGAGTGACAAAAATATCACTGAACAATAAACAAAGGCCACATATATTGTTTGTAAAAAAATTTTTACAAAATGTTGAAAACTTATGGCAATAAAAATAAATGAATTTGGGCCATCAGTGTGGCCCGTGTGTCCAACCACATAACAAAATTTAACGCACCCAGTGGAGGGTTAGTGAAGCTTAGGCGTGAAAATTTGTTTGTTACCGTATTTACCCGTACAAGCCGCACACTATTTTTCTGAAATGCCAGTGAAAAAATGGGTGCGAGCTGCTTGCACGAATCCTCCAAATTTTAATGTAAACCGCGTACCATTTTTCTCTCAAATTCTTATCGTTTATTTCTCCAGAGTTTTGCATTGAAACTAGAAAACCTTCTCTGGAATTACATTTCTAACGTTATTTTATCTTATTAATCATGGAAACATTAATTTATCGATTTAGCAACGGATCACAAGTTCCTTAATTCAGAACGCACTCAAAAAGCATTAGGAAGTTTTCTTTTCCTCTCAAGGCGGCCCAAAAATGGGGTTGTGGGGGATACACGAGGGCGTGGCTTACACGAATAGATACGGTAGTTGTCGCACCCTCCGTCTTTGTCGTGGTTTTCTCTTCTCTTCCCTCCCTGGTCTCCCTGTTATGGTGCATAAGTATGGTGACCATTTGGTGTGTGTTGTCCAGGGATGGCAAGTGAAGCGATACAAAAATGTTTCGTTTCGACCCGTAGAGAAATAAAAATATGAGGCCTAGGTTTAATTTCGTTCCTGCACGAAATTAAAATCACCAAGGAGTTAAGTTTCGACCCGGGACGAAACTTTACTCCTGGAAATGAAACTAAATTAAACAAAACTCCGGAGCTCATAGTCAAGTTTCGATCGCAGAAGTTGAGTGGAGGGAGATAAAAGTGAATATGTTTCGACTCTTTACATTTGAAATTCGTGTGGAGAGGTTAAAACATTGAGCTAAAAAACCGAATGGTCAGTATGCGTTCACCGTTCTCCTGTTAGGGGTAAAAATATGAGTACCCCATACATCTAATGGCGGTAGGCCGAACCTCTACGTACTTCATTCAACCATACTTCGTACTCGATGTGTGGGTCGAAACTAAACCGTTTGAAGGAGAAGTACGTGGTCTCTTTGGTGCAAAATATTATCTGCGTTTCGTTTTGTCATAGAGTTTAAGTAAATAGGTGCATATTGAAGCAATGATTGTTTCATCAAAGCTTAAGAGCATAGATTTATCTCATCTAATTTTATGTATTTTTATCATTAGGTTTGCTCAAATTCGTGATACTCAACAGGGGAAACAAGAAGAGCGTTTACCAATGTTCAGTTTTGTATTCCCACCTTGGTTTGAAAATAAGTATCCTGAAGCAATGGCAAACTTCAGGTGAGTACATTCTCTAATTAATAAATATAATATTTCTCATTTATTAGACTGCATTTTTCTTTGGAAACAATTGATTATGATTGACTCTTCCCACTATATTGATAGTATGTATTTACTTGAAGAATTGTTGGAAATATAAATAATTTTAATTTTAGTCGCAGCTATGTTCTGATTGTCAATATTATAGTGTATGAATGAAAGTTTATTTTTATTGAGTGGTAGAAATAGGTTACCGTGACTTTCAAGAGCACTCAAAAGCATCTGTGTTGTCAGACTTATTTCTAGCCAGGGCATTTTGTTTACACAAAAATATCAGTCATGTTTGAGCACATTCATTTATTGTTCTTAACCTTAACCATGAGAGAAATAGTTTCCTTTACGTTTAGGGATTATCAGATTTTCCACAAATGACAGTATGGAATCATGCTTAGAGAAATATACCACAAGCGATGAAATTTGCCCTAAAAAATAATTTGACTCAATCAGGTTTATGCCTGGATTTTGTATTAGCCTATCAGTGGTGCAATCAATTACAGGACCTATATGTTATCCCTTGCAATTCAGAAATATGACGTTCTGTTGGTGTTAGTCGAACAACAAAATATATTTTGAATTATGATTGATTTACAAAATAAAGTGCAATCACTGTTTTTTCTATGGATTTTAAGGGAAAGAAATGGAAAAACCTTTAAAATACACAAAAATAAGGGTAAATTTGTGAGCAGGGCAATAGCTGTTATCATGCTGTTCGACCATATATCACCAGTTACAATTGAATTTATACTCAATGTTAAGCTCTTGATATGACTGTTGGTGAAATGCTAAGAATGAATGCACTAATGCTTATCTATCATTAACCTCTTCTTTTTAACTCAAAGCCTAACTCTCAGATTTCCAGTATCTGTCGACATGTCCCTTATTCCTAGTGCACATTACGGATTAGCTATCTTACATTTGTAACTTTACTTTCAGGACACTATATCATTAGCATAGGATATGATGATTATTTTTTTTGCAGGGTAAATACCCGCCGCCTTACCACACCATTTGATATTAACCCAACACTCAAGGACGTTCTTCATTTCCAAGGGGCAGGCAAGGGAAGTTTACGAAATCGATCCATCAGCCTATTCAAAGAGGTAGGATTTCTTAATATATATATATCTATTATAAAGTGTGAAGACTCCTGTGCAATTCTTTTTTATTTAATTCATGATTCTAAACTGAAGAAATAACTTCAACTTTCATGGCCTAATGGAAAAAAGTCATAGCCCTCGTTGTATCATAATTTTTATTCCCTGTCACAGCATCAGCTTCAAGGAATTTTAAATGACATTCTTAACTTTCTAAGGGGAAATGAATGTGTCAAATCAGAATTGTAATAAGTCTTGAATCTATGTTTATGTGAAAAGGAAGAAGTTCTATGAAAGGAAGTCGAAAATCTTGTTAGTTACACCATTTAAAACTCAAGAACAGCTGAGCCTATTTGAATCATACATGGTTTCTTGATTCGTCTCATCCCTGGATAACAGAGTAAACATTTAAAAATAGTAAAAGTTCACGGAAAAAATTAATCTTGATCTTAGGGGTATGATTTTAGGAGTTGGTAACACTGTAAAAGCTGTCATGTCGGTCAAAACTACATGATTTGTTTTGTATTTTCTAATTTAATGACTAATCTTCGTATAAATGTTGAAAACGTTTTAATATTTAAAAAATGTTTAAAATAATACAACCGTTTAAAAAATATTTTGATGTGGGCTAAGCCCTGCTCGAGTTGAGTATTCAACAAACTCGTCACTACCATGTTTATGAACAAATCTCCAAGCTATTATTGACTATCGGTAATTTTGGAGATCCTGTTGAGGAATTGAGTAGTTTGATTTCATTTCCTCGAAATTTTTGAAAGTTCATTTCATCAAAAGGTGAGTTTCAAAGTGTTCCCAAACATGAGTAATAGCCACAAAAAGCACAAATGGTTGAGTGAGTGACCAATTTTGGTGGCTAAGAAGGAAGATGTGGATGACTTAAACTTCGTAATTCAAGATCAAATTGTTGATTCTCAAAACTCTGCATTCTTGCAAATCTGTGTAACAAACGAAGATGAAATCACCAACTATTCATCTGAATTTTAAAACTTCCTGGATGTGCCTGGCTTATGATCGCACAATTTACAGCTGAAGGTTGCTCGGTGGTCATGATGCTTCAAAACCTGAACCAACCGAAAGCATGTAATGGAACACTTTTGGTGATTAAAATAAGTGATAATCAATGTGATTATTGCAACTATAGTCAAAGGAAATTCAAAGATGAGGAAGCTCTCATTCTGAGGATTCTCATGATACCAAATGATATGCCCTTTGCATTTACACTAATTCAACTTACAATTCATGTTGCATTAGCGATGGCGAATAACAAATTACAAGAAGAGTGTTTGTGGTCTGAATATAGAAAACCTATGTTTTTCTCATGGTCAAATATATGTGGCATGTTAATGTGTTGGTAAACCATTAACGTTATTTTTTTTGCGCCTTTTTAAAAGAAAACAAAAACTGTTGTATATCGGAAGATACTCAAGAGAATAAAGATGAATCTATGAAGTATGTAGACCGGGTCACGTTTTTACGCCATGCACTTTTCCAAACAGAGTTATAACCAGTGCGCCACAAGTCATGGCATATTAATGCTGCTACCTGGGGGCTATTCTAAGAAGATTTCAAGTGTTAGTGAAGCAATGCATAAATAGGCCTCTAGAACAGGGCAAGTTCATGCAACAGATAAGGACCTGAAACGATTTTTTTACTGTTAATAACACAAATAGTCCATAAACCGACTGGATAATATTTTAACTTTATTAACTTCTTTACAAGACCACAATGTGTAAAATTTCCAAAGTTAAAACATAAAAATAAGAAAATTGATTTAAAAAAATCTGCTTCTTCATGCCCCAGTCTAACCTTTGTAGATTGAATAAAGAAAATGCCCTTGTAGTACTATTTTTTATAGGTTTATTGAATTTTTTTCTTAATGTATTATAATAAGTCAAAAATTATTCAAATCAGTACAGCTGCTCTTGATTCATAAATGGTGTATCTAAACTGTTCATTGATTATTCGGCAGTATGAAGTTTGTTTGGTCTGCTGACAGTCAGGTCTGGTTAGTGGGTGGGACAAAGATGACCTCCAATGACCATAATGTTAAAAAACCTCTTTAAATTTATGAAATGGTGTACTGTGTCAGTTGGAGGTTATGGAGTAATTCATAACAGTGACTGCAACCAGTGTCTCACATCACTCAAGTTTGAGCATGTTCTCCCAGAATTAAGCCCACGGTGTGTGTGAGGGGAATGTTAACCCAGGCAATCTTATCAAGGTCCAACAACTCTCGAAAATTATCCTTACAAGTCGAGATAATGTTTGTGATGGGTTTTCAATTGAGAGACTGTGGTTGGCCTCTGCTGTGAAGTACCCCATTGCCAAAAATCCACACAGTAAATCCATCTAAAGCTTTAACAAGATTTTAAATGTTACAATGGTTGGGGTTCATCTTTTTGTATCTCCAGTGGTGAAATGGTCCCATCTTCCCCACAAACCCATTCATGACATAATTTTATTTCTCAATTCCAAACAAGGTACCCAGTGAGAGAACTTGCTCGGATGCCTCTATTGAAGCCCATTGGTGTGCGTGTCTTTCGTGGGAAGAGTTACCAGTATCCTCCCTTTCTTTGGTGGCCAACCCCTTGTCTACTGCTGCCTTAGCTGCCAATGCACTCGTGGATTACATTAACAAGTTAACAGAAGGGCATCGCACCAGGTGTCACCCGTTGAAGACAGCTAAGCTTGTGTGGGCAGCAAAATTGTTACCTGGAGGTGGCTTACTGCATTTCAGAAAGAATGCTGACACTGATGGGTTTGTCTTAAATTTTGAATCTATCTTACTTCTATTAAAATGCTGCTGACTGTTATACTGCATACCTTGCTTTTACCATGCATGTTCATCGGATCTGATTTTTCAAGGCCTATCAGTTATTTTAAATGAGGAGGAATAATATGTGTAAAAGTATGTTCAAAGGTATATTTTATCACTTTTTCTCTTATTAGTAAGATGTAACAATATTACCTTAGTATAATGGGTTATCATTATTGAATGTGAAGAACAGGGTTCCCACTCAACCGTGAAAACCTTAAAACCGTGAATTAGCCGTGAATTTCGTCTACCGTGAAAAAACCGGGAAATAGCCGTGAATTTCGTCTTAAAACCTTAAAAATCTCTCAATCTTGATAATAAAACCTTCCCAGAAATTTTCATCTTCGTTCGTAGCTAGCGCACTTCTATTCATTGTGGCGAGCATCGTCGCATGCGGTCGCATGGGTCAGAAAAGCGTGGGAACGAATGTTGCCTGAAGAAAAAAGACATCTTTCCCCAGCGCAGGCCTTTTCTCTCCCCCTCCTGAAATATGACACCACTTCTCATCAGCTTGTTTACTTTCCTCAAATGGCTTGGTTTCCCCTCCCTCGGTCACTGCTTAGTCCCCCTTCCACCCAATTAGCCATAGAGTTTACATTACTAGAGTATTGTAGTGTAGAGTATTTATGCAATTAGCCTTCCCACTGGCTGCAGCGACCACTTTCGAAACTAAATCTAGATGGCCATTGTGTCAAAAAATTTGAACGTTTATTCAACACCCTCAATCCTTTGACTGGAAGACCGCTAGCCTTGACAACCTGCCATGCGCTGTGGACACTACGCTCCCTGCGTTTGAACCGGGTGACAGCGAGCTTTCGGCGTGACGTTACTAATTCTCGCGCGTTGCGGCCCTGAAAACGAGAGAAGATTTCCGCTTATGGCAACACAGCATTACACGATTGTCGCATGCGTCGACCTGGAACTTGCCAGTTTTACGTCGCAACCGGAAAGTTTGTGTGGAGTTATTTACTGTCGGCGGTGATCCAGTTCCTCCGCTTTGTGCTATGTAAGGTAATGCTGTTTGTTTGTGTCGTTAAAGCCTCAATGCCGTCGCGATATAAACTGCTACATAGTCGTTCCATTTTTCCCAGAGCAACGGTAAGAAGGGAACATGATTTGCCTCTGATTAGAGAGATCGATTCAGTTTTGGTTTCAGAGTATTACGATAGCAGAGAAAAAAGTCATTACACTGCCGCTTTCAAAAGAAAGTTATACGGTGGAACCTCAATCTATCGTTCCCGCATTGATCGTTCGCCGTTTCTGGTCCCAAATAAAGTTCCTTATAGACAATTTAATTTTTTCCCGCATCTATCGTTCCCCGAAGTATCGTTTCTCGCATTGATCGTTTGAAGATCGCGGTTCCGACGCAGAATTTTCCCGCATCCATCGTTTGACGAAAATGAGACGAAATAAATACAATGTGTCATTTATGGCTAATAACGACAAGCACGTAGTTGGAATCCTCCCCAAGAGATGGAACTACCATTGGGAGAAGCTCAGTGCCGTGGGTAAGTAACTTTAGCGCATTTCCCAAGAACCTCTATCCCCCTCCATTCACCATTCGCCTCCCCCCTTCTGACGCTTTCCTCTTCTTCAAAATAAAAACAGGTCCCAGCTCGCGCAGGGATCTTATTACGAAGACCTTAGCTTCAAAAAAAATATCGAGTTACACGAGAACAATAGAAACGTGTTTCGTGCTCCCCCCTCTTCTCACCAACTGACCTTTTTCAGCCTAACTGCTTCGAAGTTCCCAGTTTATGGAGGTCAACTGCTGCATGAATCACCTATTAGCCCAAAAGGTATCTTAACAATGATATTCAGTAATTGCTATTATGCTTTTATTAGTTTGAAATGTTAGCAATTTGCACGTTTAAAAAAACGAGACCACACATGACGTATTTTAAGCAAGGAAATAGATGGAAAAATACGATGGTGATTTTTGGCGAAACGCGATATCCTCGTAGCTGAGCTTACGGCAGTTAATTCGGTATTTTGTTCCGAAAACATGATACCAGGTTGTTATCAGTTATCAATTTACGAGCTATACTACTACTAGTAGTCTCACTTGTCAGAGTTACTGACGAAGGGATATCTTCTCAGGATTTTTGTTTCTCCCTACTAACAATCCGAATTCATCTGATCATCTGGCGCTACGCTAATTAGAAAAGAATGGGCATCTTTAGGGTAAAAAATTTCATGGCGCAGTCATATGGTCACGCTTCGCCCTCTGCAGTGTGCTCTGCGTACCCCCATATGCGATAGCATCAGTTCCGAACTTCACCTCGTACGAGTGGTTACCTACTTTCCGGGGTGGCTGGACTTCGAACCACCGAGTGTTTTCCATGTGGGTTTAATAAAGTCATTTTCACTAGTTTAATTTTATTCGTCTTCCGACCATGGCCCCTCCGAAGAAACTATTGAGAACTTTAAGAGATGGACTGAAAATAATTGAACATGAAGAAAAGAATCCGGGCTAGATCGCGTGAATATTGCAGAGCGCCTTGGGTTGTCCGCTAGCACATGACATTAGGGGTGGGGGTAGAGTGAGCTACCTGGAGAAAACAAGTAGAGATATGAAGGCGAAGATCCAGGTGGGCGTGCCGCTGACAATTAACGCAACATTGTTCACGCTTTACACACTACCTCAATTGTATTAAAAATATATTCATTAGACAGGAACAATTCAAGTAATTGACTATTTTTGGCCTTCGTGATCCATCTCACAACCAGTCACTGCACCGGCGAATGCGGTTGTTTTAGGCACAACATGCACATTGCTCTCGTGAATACGTGTACTGGAAATGGTGTTTGATGGATAAGAATTTTTACATCTGACTGAAATCCATAATAGCAGTGTAAATGCCGAGTGGAGAGCAAACATTCAGAATTTTGAAAGAGATATGGGTCGAATCAACAATATGACGTATGTGTCTTGATAAAGTACTACTATTCCTGTTATTATCTAAAATATTGTTTTGAAACCTTTAATGAATATCTTAATTACTCGCCAAAATCCTGCGTTTCCTGGGACATAGGCAATCTAGCAAAAAAATAAAGCATTGATCGTTTTTCCGCATTCATTTTATAATCGTATCGTTATTAATAAAGAAAAATTGTCCCCTAGTGGAGTTCCAAAAAAGGAGGGTAGTCTTAGAATCGTGTTCGTCTTAGATTCGCGCTAATACGGTGTATGAAATTGTTTTTCGATTTATTATGTTCTATTAATAATTTTCATAAAATATTTTCCGTTAAATAAGAAAGAATCAATTTATTATATTCTATAAACAATTTAAATAAAATATTTTCCGTTAAATAAGAAATATTGGGGTGGGGGAAATTCGGTTACTGTGCAGTAATAACAACGTGCGCAAAAAACAATCTCTCAGCGAGGAATTAAAAAAGGACCTCGAGTGTCCGGACGGAAGAAGGTCCGAAGGGTATTCGGCGTCCGGGCAAGAGCGCGGTTGGGCTAGTCCTTTAGTCGGCCCTGAATTTTGCAAACGATAGATCACGTCATAGCAGATATCACTTTTCATTGCGGCGTTAACATTCACAGCGTTTTTCGCGTACGTTAATTTTCTGTTGATATACGGCCAGTGATTTTCTTATTGTTGGCTTATTAATGGACCGTGAATTTAGCAAAATTGAGACGATGAAAACCTTAAAAAAAACCGTGAAAACCTGAAAAATAACCGTGAAAACCTGGAAAAAGCCGTGAATTACATTGTTCATGTAGAGTGGGAACCCTGGAAGAAGTACAGGGATGAAAAATACTGTTCATATTTAAATACTAGTTAGCAAAACATTATATGTCCATTGTTAGAACTAGCCTACTAATCTGCTACCTCTGGTCATTGAGTTACTAAAAGCTACTTCTACCATCAAAAGGGCTTTTATTTTTACTTCCCAATCCTTTTATAATTTTAGGTAAAATTTATTTATGTGTGTATGTAAAATTTATGTATCTTCCACGAATTTTTATTGGATAGGTTTGTGCCAGACTTGTCAGCCCAGACTGAAGTGACCCAAGAAATTTATCAAGTCAAAGTAGAAACCCAACCGGGTGCTGGTCGATTTGAAGCATCCCTTCAATATGATGTCCGAGAAAACTCATTCACAGTGAAAGTAAGCTATAAATGATATTTTTATTGCAAAATATTGATTCATTTGTGGAATGCTAATTTATTACGCCTAATTTTGCCTATTTATGAATATTTTTGGCTAATTTTAAATTAGCATTATATATTTTAGCTTTTTTGCAGCTTTACTAAGTGCTCTTTTTACCCTTAGTTTTGTACATTATTTTATGCACAATTGTAATTATCAGGTACGGTAAAATACAGAAAGCTAAGCTACAAATGTCATTTACAAATTGATGTATTTTAGGTTGAAGATATAAGTCGCATTAACAAATATGGCCGAGCGGCTCACTGCATAGAAGCTGATGCTGAGAATCTTCGTAAGTTTTGCTACTGTCGGGTACCTCCACCTGTGGCTGCATAGAAACATAGTTACCTTGTGAAGCTACCTCTGACTGTGCTGGATTCTGCCGGGATGACTTTTACAAGTAGCAGAGCACATATTTTAATCTTTTATTGATTAAATTTGATTGTGAGGTTATGCATCACTGAAGATTAAAAATATTTTTCAAATATCCACTAAAATAATAGTACATATGGATAACTAAGTCATTAAGTATTCTTCAGGAATTCGTGAAGAATTTATGCTAAGAAATGGGAAGCTTTGCAATGTTATTAAAATATCACTCCAAATTAAAACTGGGAGATCTTATAAGCTGTAAGTAACCTGTTGTTGATCTTGTGATCATTTTAAGGGTTGGTCATAATTTTTTTTTCATTCATGAAAGAATGTATGAAGTTGAAAAATTTAATGGATATTGTAAGTCTTGTACGTTGCATTTCCTCTCTGATTATTGGGAATGCTTTGGCCTTCCAGAGCTCTGAAAAGTCAAGTTAATGAGGAGATGAGTGAGACCAGTCTCCAGTTAAATGTCAATACATATTTTATTAGTTTCGACTAGTAATCATATAGCTGACTTTTTAAAATCATATATCCGTTGGAGAAATTATTTGTCCGTCTTTAGCTTGGTTTTAATCCTTAAAATTTTTTGATAAATACATAACTCAATGTATTGAAATTGAACAGCCCTAATGACAAACAAAGCTTCCCTATTACAACAAAAATATAATTGCATGGGGTTGACAAGTCGTGATATACCTTATTTGTCTTAATTTGTGTTGCTTATACCTCTTTTGTTTATTGTGCGCTACCTTCTAATGTAGTACATTCATGTATTTAGCTCCTTCCATGACTTTTTTATTCCTATATGAGCTGGAGATAACAGTTTAAAAAGGTCTTAGCTTCAAATGTTTTAAGTTAAACTGAAGTTTTCAACTTAGTTCTTAATTTTATACTTGGTGTTTTAAAGAATCATATGTGCAGCTCTAAACATGTATGTACTAATAATTCACCCTTAAAGATGTATTTCCACTCAGTTACTAAATACACCCATGCCTCATATAGTGCAAGGGATGCATTCCTTGGGGTATTTGCGCTATACGAATTTGCATTATGTGAGAGCGTTTTAACATTGGAAAGATAGGGATGCGTTCCTGGTAGCATAGGTGTTTGGTAGCGAGTTTCCTCTAAATCATATGTATTTCCATAAATAGCCTTAGAAAACCTTATTTATATAAATTTTTATAGTTTAAAATATCTTTAAATATAGTATGCACGCATTCAAAGACTTACATTCACGTTAAAAAAATTTGCACATGCTTCTGAAATTCCCTCCTGTCATACGGGTGGGCTAACATCTGCTATCTCGGTGTTCGTAACGCATTGCTGGCAGTTGATGATTTTTCAAACCAGTCTAAAGATAATTATTGTGTCACCCAGGCCCTTTTGTCGCTCATCGAAATGACCGGCAAATGCTACTTTAAATGCCATATCATAGCTAGCAGATTTTATGAATGATAAATCATTTTAATTTGAAGTCCTTCGAGGCATTAGCAGCTACGTGAAACAGACTTTAAATGCCTTGAAACCTGACCCAGGTTTTCCTTCCCTGTAAATGAATGAACGAGATTGCATTCTTTTCCAAAACAATATCGTCTCGTGAACACTAAAAACTAGTTGAGCGGGAAAGGAGCCACTTTCAGTCACAGCTTGGAGTTCAGCTGGAGAGTTTAAAATTCTGGAACCAACCGGATCTTTTACTAAATGTCTCGGAGCAATTACCACCCTCATCTTTTTGTACAGATTCACAATGAACTTTCTGTATGTGTTGACTGCTTGGTTGAAGTTGGTGCGGCTGAGGCCACTGATGTTTTGACTTCATTTTCATTTAGAATAAGGCATCGTGAGTTTAAACTTCTACGCAATACTGCTTTGCTTCTAAGCAATTGACCTCTTTCAATTTCTTTTCTCGGTTTATGGTTTTTCTTGATAACTTCTTGATTTTTCTAGCTGCATTCTATTTTTTGCCATTCTATCTCTTGGTTTTTACTCTGTATGGCTCTATCAAAATCATCTTCTACTGCTGCACTGTATTCCTGAGACGCAGAGGGCCTACGACTGCTGGGAGGGAATGAAGCCATTGTGTTTGATACTCTATAGTGGGCCCTTTTATGTGTTGATGCTATTCATGCGCAACTCGGCCACCGCTCCATTTCTCCCCTGTGAATACCGATCACCTTGAAAGCTTTAGCGTAGACCCTCTACCTGGAAGTCAATCGCTCGATAACCTATGACGGCGAAAATTACGTCTCAAATTGTATCGCTTAAAAAAACTCATTTCCCCTAGCTCCACACTTACTTAATGATCAAAATTAACTATTGTCATTCTGTTAAGGAGACAAGATAAATTACTTCGGTAGGCCGGCTATCTCGACCCAATGACGAGTAATGCAGTTGGCCATTGCACAGCAGTGTATTTCGATTAATATATAAACGAAAAAGATTTGAGGCAAGCAATACTATTAATAATGATAGCAATGTTGTATGTTCTTAGTGCAAGTTCACGTTTTATCGTGAGGGCATTTAAGTTTTTTGATTAGGCTGCACTACGTTGCGATGTTTCTCCGAGGAACTAATTTGCGCTATATCGAAATTGCACTAATCAAAATTTTGCTATGCGAGGCATGGGTGTACTGTTAACAAGTACATATGTAAATGATTTTTATCTTGCAGTATTATCTTTAAATATGAATGGGTTTTTATTTTTATTGAATGTATTAATAATTGTGTGTAAGATTGAGAGAAAAATGTTGCTTTGTATAGCTGTGATTCAGCATGATGTGTTATCATTAGGGTAAGCACATAAGTACTTGGTGCCAAGTTTTAATGAATTATTTTTTCTCAGCATAAACTTTTTAAGGAAAATGGCATAAAAATGTAGTTTTTAGCTATGTTTTTTCTAATCTCCTGTGAATATTAGTGAGTTGTATCTTCCTTAGCCAAAAACTTCCAGAGTTATGATATTTTTTGGTACTTTTCGGTCACTTATACGTTTTGTATTTATATTGTGTGCCAACAAACTTAGGTTTGTAGCTACTGGTGAGTTAGGTGTTTTGGAAATCAGAATTTTTATGTACCTGCCATGTCTTTGTAGATTTCTACAGCATAAATCCAGTACTTAACTATAACGGAAATAAAACATAGACTGGGAAATCTACACATAAAAACAGCACAAATGTAGGAAAAATATATTGTTGCATTAATCTTAATTCAGCATTTAGGCTTGGACTATCTATTTTATTTCAGCCTAGATAGTGTGCATTTGTCTCATTACTTCTTCTTATGGTTGTGTGGCTATAATTTTTTGCCAATGGTATTTTGTCCTTTAACCAGTATTATTAAAAATAACAATGATCAACGTAGTCATAATTTTAAATGGTGGTGAATTAGCCAGTAGGGTACAAGTAATCTTGCAGCCAATGTCAGATGCAATAATATATCCTCTATGATGGAAAGTTTTGACAGCAAGAATTGGTGAAGTAATGACACCCCAAAACTACTTGTGAAAGGCAGCAGAGGGAAGAGAATTATTGAGAGATTATTCAGTCAAATCTGTGATTGGAAGAGATTGTGATAACTTTCCCTCTCTCTTTAGGAAATTTATACTTTTAATTGTCATTAGTAGGTACTAAACATCCATGACTAGTTTTGGGAATGCTGACTTTTTGTACCTCCTCCTGAATGATTTATTCTCAGACTTGATTTCATATACATATCTAGGAATATTCTTTGTACAGTAGAACTTGTTTAGCACGTTTCCGAAGGGACCACCAAAAATGAACATGCTATCCAGGAAAACGTGCTAACCAGGCAAGTAGATGATAGCAATCGGGGTAATGGAAAAATCATCATAATTACAACTACTTTCGGAAGTTCTCATAGGAACCCCTTCCTGAACTCATTTCGCATTGAAAATCAAGAAAATGAGCACTGCATTGCAGGAACAGTACCATGTGAATGAAAATCACAGTTTCAAAAATTTCCCTGAGACAATTATGTAAAAACAGCATCATTATCCCGTGATTTGTCACTTTTATGTTTTAAGAGGACATATTAAGTTAAGTAATTTCTTCTTTCTGGCAGCTAACTCGGAGAATATGACAATAACTCTTGACTATATCATTTGGCTGTTTTGAAACATCAAAACTTTATTGACCATAAATCACGGCAACCGCCTTATACATTCATTGGAATGGAACCATATCGATTATTATATATATGTTGATATGACGATTAAGAACTTACAGATTATTAGAAGCACATTTTTATATTTTACAGTTGAAATTTGCTTTTAAAATTTGTCCAATGTAGTGTAATTTCTATTTCTTGTGCCGAGATCAAGTAATTTTACATTAATCTTTGCGTGGAGATCCAAAACATTGTCTGCTCCCGCCTGCAACACGTCAAGTGATGATGCACATACCCCTCGCATTGAGAAAAGCATTTGGATGCATTATGCTTGTAGAGAGAGAGAGGTGTAGGATGAAAGTAAGAAGGTCGATGGCTGATGATAATAAAATAACTTATGAATTCGAAGGTTTAAACACCTTCAGAAGATACTAGGAAACGGCTTGCAGGTTGCTTCATGGCTAGTAATTGACTGTACTATCCAGGAAAGCGTCATTATTTAAAATGTTCTAACCAAATAGTTTCACCTGTATTTTGTTCGAATGGTACAGGGACCGAGAGAAATCGGCGTGTTCAGGAGAAAAACATACTAAAGAGGAACGCACTAACCAAGTTTATATTTTATCTCCAATTCATCCTTTTTTTCCTCCCTGTGAACTTCTTTTAATTTATTTACTGACCTTATATCCTTCCCCTTTTCCCAATTTATTACTACATCCTCACTTTCCCATTTACCCTATAACCGCTCACTCTACCTCTTCCTTATCTTTTAGCAGTATTTTCCCCTTTCCAACCATGTCAAGAATTTCTTTGTTTGCTTCCATCAAATCCACCAAAATTACAATCTCTTCCTTAAACACCTCTGTTGTGTATCATATTCTTCAGTGTCCATATTTCTGAGTATATATGAGAATATATTTTCTGCTCACATTCTATCATCAATGAATTTATGAATTAAAATAGTGTGTTTAGGTCAGTCAATGGCATCAGTATATTAATTAGTTACAGCAATACCTTTTTTTTAATGCCTATATTATCAAAGGAATCTCATCAGGGGTGATGGAAAGGCATTGTATTTTTTATGGAAAACTGAAAGTTTTATCACTTTAGAAAAAGATGAATTACATCTAAATTAGAATCGCTTTCAAGTTTACTTGTACCCTATTGGTCAGGCCTTCTTCCTGCTGCTAAGTTTTGCATTGATTTATTGACAAAATTGTCATTTTGATTTTCTAATGAGCTATATTATTACTTAGATCATCACCAAGCTGTATTGCTTCAGCATTCCTTGTATGACCATACATTCCTAAATGTACATTAAAGTCCTGATTATCCGAGCTAGTGATGGGGAGAGGCTGCACGAACAACCAGAAAACATGTATAATCCAGACTCCCCCTTTTTTCTGATAATGTTCATAATTCATGCAAATCGAACTATATTACTTATGCACTTAGTCTATCATGTGAGATTGCTTCAAGGACTAATTGAGAGATTAACTAACTGCTAATCTTTTTTGTGGCAATGTCTATGTATCGTATTCTCACTGTTCCGTATACTCCAGCAAATTGGCTGATTATGAATGACTCGTGCAATCTCTGCTCCTTTCGTCTCTGCTTCTACTTCCCCCTCTGCCTTCGTTTCCACTACTCTATCTCTCTCCTGTTTGACCTTGACTGACTGCAGCGTAAACATGCCTGAGTTTGACGAAAGTTCTTCGGTGCCCTTTGGCTGTATTCAATCGGATACAAGGCCATGGCAATAATTAAGCAATTGCAATATGAAAAAATACATATGTATATAGATGGTAGATAAACCTTTCATAATTTTCTGATTTGTTATTGAAGGAATTAATTAAGAGTTATTTTCAGCCCCTCATCATCTTCTGCAATCCTATAGGATACATTCAAGTAAACTTGAAACATTTCTTGTCAGCAATTAAAGAAAATGATCATGTTTAATGATGGTAATTCTAATGGAAATGATAAGTCTTGTCCATTATTGCTTCAAAGTATGATAATCCTGGTGATCTTGTATCAGAGTTCTTGGATTACCTGCCACACGGATAATCGGGAGTTTGCTGTATGTTTAAGACTTCTAAGTGCTATAATTGCATTGTTAGCTATTTATTTTTTTAATGATTTGGAATAAAAAATATCTGCTGTTTTGTCAATTAGCAATCATGTAAACTTAACATGCTGTAAGACTTGCTTTGCCATTATTTTTATTTTTTATATTGCTGTACATTAGTTGTGCTGTGCATGATTGATATAAATTGATAGGACTCGTCCAACTAGTCAGGTGAACAAATATGTATTTCATTATATTGTCATCAATACTACAATGCGTATGAGTATCTTATCTTACTCAGCTTCTGTGAACATTATTTTTGTTGCTCCACTTATGGTGATCATTAATTTTTCTTCTCAATTAATTATGATTCACTCTTAGTTGAACAAAATTTTTCTGTATTTTTCTCAATCGCCTTCTTTTAAGATCTGAATGAGCCCTTTGTATGTAAGAATTGGCATTATTATAACACTGAGAATGTCTTGCTTTGTTTATGCGGAGTTAATATGTAATTGGTAGAGTGCTGCATGAAGGCTGGACAATTCAAATGCTGAACAAATGCTAAGACTAGTCATTAGATTGATTTCACCCGTGTTTTGAGTATGATATGATTTGTAAAACGTTCTTTTTTGAGGTACATACCAGGTGTAAATCAAGAGTATTATTTTTCATAGGTATAGCTTGGCTCACATCCCCATCACCTTAGCAATTGCTTTAATATACCATTAAATTTTGCTGCGGAAACAAATAATTAGATAATTCATTTCTATTTTTGAATGTGGTACCTAATGCAATGGCAAATAAAATGTAGTTGCTACCTATGTTAGAATGAACCTATTAAAATTATTCCTTAACCCTCCATTGACTTATAAAAAGTTGGTGCCAATTCTTTGAAATCGGTGAAATGTTTGGAAATTTGTGATCCACACCAAAGTACCTGATTATTCTTCTACAAAAAGTATCAAATCTCTTTCTCTAGTGTTTTTTAATTGCAGGGAAAATTTTGTACAGGTAAAACTAAATGAAAGAGAGGAAAACTTAAGTCCGATTTCAATGTTCACAGAAATAGATGTGTCAGTTTTAAATAATTATTTGTATTGAATGGTCTCTGACAGATTTTTTTGCAATTTTTTTGCATCGGCTGTCTGAGTTGTTGGGTCTGTCTCATATTGTGGTGATATGCATTTCAGTGATTTTTAGTGAGTGTACATTTACAGAGAAGAAATTTGAACATGGTCTAAAAATTCCTCCGTGTTCAATGTTATGAATGATTGTGTATGATGCCGTCAGACATGAAGCTTGAGAGAATAGAATGAAAATCTTTAAATCTATTTTCTCTGGTCTTGAGGAAAATTGTACGAATTGGTGATATAGATCTTTATGCATTTTGGAAGTTTGTATTATACTTATGGTCAAGGATTTTTGTGCAAGCTGTTTGTCAAATATATATATACATACCCAAATAAATGTTTTGAATAAAACCAATTTGTTTAATTCAATAATTTTGTTTTTTTCTTATACCAATATACCCAAAAATTAATTGTAGATGGTTATGTAAATCTTGATCACATAACTTAATTTTTTATTTGCTTGTACAAGATGTACATATTCATTTCTTCTCCAATATGAGGTATTAATAAAAAAAGCATAAAGTTAAAACGAAGACTGAAAAAAATGTAAGGAAAAATTAATGAACTAATATAGATTCTATCAGGTTTTGACTTTTCCAATAAAGCGTCAACCAGTCACTCTACAATGCCACCAGAAAAATTAGTCACTAAAACTGTCATGAAGGAAATTCTAACCTTTTTTTTACTTTTCTCATCTTAGCAAATCATAAGGCTTGGGAATTCAAAATTTATTGTGGTTTGCATTCATTAGTCACTTTGTTTGTGTATGAGAAACTTCCTGAGCATCAATCGCCAGGATGCATAAGACAAAATTTGAACATACGCAGTAACTATGCTTCTCATGCAACAAAATACATTCCCTCAAGGGTCAGAAGTGTGTAAATAAGTAATTTATTTAACTAAATATAGCCCCTTCCTTGTAACAACCATTGCCCAAGAGGTGAGGCAAGGCTGTCCTCTATCTCCGCTGCTTTTTAATGCGTACGCAGAGGAGATGGTAAGAGAAGGGATGAGTTGAAAGCTGAAGTAAAAGTGAGAGGAATGATGACTAAATAAGTGAGGTTTGCAGATGATCGGGCTTTGATTAGCCAGTCAGCAAGGGGGCTCTAGTGGATGCATTAGGCTAGTGTTGCAAAGAGTATGAGGTGACGATTAATCACACGACAACCAAGGACCATTTTGTAAAGCATCACGAGCTAGGAATACGAGACTCATGGCAAAAGTTGCAGGGGAAAAATTTGAGCAGGTAGATCAATTCAACTATTTGGGCGGCAAATTAGAGGAAAATAGATACATCAGGAAGAGAATCACATTAACAAAGGAGACATTCATGAACAGGAAGGAGCTAATGAGAGGATATTTATGTAAGAGTTGAGAGAAAAGATTAGTGAAGAGTCTGATCTGTAGTGGAAACGTGGATACTTAGGAAGGAGGACAAGAGAAGACTGGAGGCGTTCAAGATGTTGGTATGGAGAAGTGGATGGAGTGGAGGAAGAACGATGTGAAGTGCTGGTCATGGTGGGTGAGGAGAAGCAGCGTCTAGATGAAAAATGGAGGAGACAAGGTATGGATGGAACTAGTACTTAGCAGGGAGGCGGATGTTGAAAACAGCGTTAGAAGGTAAAATTTTAAGTAAATTAGGGAGAGGAAGGAAGAGAATAGGGTTATTAGATAGAATGAACATTTTAATAGCAAATGTGTTTTAAGTAATAAATAGGTGAAAAACAGTAAAAAAAACCAAGGCAATGGATTATAAAAATTGCTTACCCGATGTTAGCTGAGAAGTGAACTACCTATTCTTAAAAAATATCTGTTTAAAGAGTATTACTTAATTACATCACAATGTCTAAAATTTAATAAAAATGATTTACTTTATTTAAATTCAACCACTTACATCACAAGCATCTTCTGATGATTCTTTCACTTTCCTTTTTTTACTCACTTTATCAATGTGTAAAGGCCGCTTATATGCTTTAAGAGAAGAAGAGTCATACAATTCATGAATTTTGCTGAACATGAAGCGAAAGAAAAAGAGTAGGTTGTCAAACTGTCCATCATATTCAACAGCACTGGTTGCTTTGAACAATTCTAGTAAAAACTCATGGACTGCCTCGACAGTAGCTAGATACCAGCGGGGGCTACCTTCCTGGTGGCGCCAAAACTGAGACAGCCTATTTTCCAGTATAACACACCGCAGGCCTTAAATTAGGAGAGAAAACAATACATGAGTCATAGAATTCGCTCATTAAATTGAATACAAGATTTAGTTATGAGAAGTGACAGAAATGAGAAATTTGATACTATGTACTGAAACTCAATACAGAAGTGAACAAACCAACATGCATTAAATCCTGGTAGTGTAATACAACAAATATCATACATATAAAGCGAAGATCAGGATATGAAAGAGAAACACATGTTTAGATTTAGTCAATCAAATGGATATTACTTCTTTTTGGGTATTCAAGCACACCATGCAGATTCCTGTGGAACTGATGGCAATCTCATATGATAACATTGTTGGCATAATATGAAAACACACCAAAGAAGCCTAATCTTTGATAAAAATATAAGTAATTTCAATTGATAAATATATAATCAAAGAAGAAATTTACAAGTAAAAAAAATGTTGATTGAAGTTGAAAACAGATTTGCCTGAAGCCCATCAGCCAAGTCACAAAAAGAAGTTAAACATAACACAAATGAGAACATATATGATGTTCTCCAACTTAATTCAGTCTTTTATCTTATTCTACCATATTACCCTAATGAAAATCACACTCCACAACAAGCAGAAGGACCAACTTGGAGTCACACAATTTAAAGCCTGAGGCTTTATCTATCTGCAAAAGTTTGTATGTGGCCAGTGGCAGATCTATTGGGGGGGGGAGGGCTAAGGGGGCTATAGCCCCCCCTTGGACATCTAATTTACACTAGATAGAATGGCAATTTTTGTTCGGACCTGCAATGCTTCTGGGAGTATACCCCATACTTAGCCCCCCCCTGTCCCTATTCTGGATCCACTACTGTGAGCATAGGCGGATCCAGGGGGGGGGGGCACGGGGGCACGTGCCCCCCCCAGACCCTCAAAAATATGCAAGATTTTTCATATGCTCCCATTATCATTGCATTTGTTTTGTATTACGAGGTATCCTTGTGCCCCACCCAGAACAAAATCCTGGATACGGCCTTGCTTGTGCCCCTCCCAGAAAAAAAATCCTGGATCCACCCCTGACTGTGAGTGGCTATTTTCAGAAAGGAACCAAGATGTTCTGTATATTGGTGGATAAATGAGAAAAACAGACTTAACCATGGATTTTCTTGGCTTAGATCCAATCAAATGATTAATCAGTTAAAATGACTAAGATGCTTGACAAAAGATTGTTATCCTTTATCATTCAACGTTATAGGTACACCTTGAATGTTTTTACTTATGGAAAGATTAATCAAAGTTACCATTACATACATGACAAAACTGGAATGGCAATTCATGATGAGATTCATCGCAAAAATTACAGAGGAATTCCTATGAAGTGAATATGAAAGATGAAAATATTTGTACCAAATAGAAATGTTTCATTGTTCCTGCTACTACCATTTTCATATCCCACCCCCCACTTTTGGGCACAGAGCACAGTAATAAAACTATTTTTATCAACTTCATGCAGCACGATTAAAATTAAAAAGCTCTCTCATAAAGTATCTGCTATATGAAAGAATTTGTAAGCATTAATATGGATACCTAGGAGGGAAATTAATTTAATTATGATTAAATACATACTATTATAAATTTAATAAGGAAGGACTTCCTCCTTCTTGTTTTAAAAAATAAATTTCACATTAAGATCAAGTGATCATGAAAAACCAGTTTCTGTCCCTAGTGTGCAAAATGATTACATATCTCCAGGAATGAAGAGGACTTATCTCTTATATGTACCCTTTTTCCCCGACTCATGTTGGGTGACCTTGAATGAGCTTGTATCCCTTTGGGGGCATCCATTAATTATGTGTGGCATTTAGGGGGAGGGAGGGGTCAAGCCGATTCTCACCCAATCTCATGTGAGGGAGAGGGTGGGTCCTGACAAGTATCACACAATTATTTTTCCGCAAGAAACAGAGTAAAATGTGATTCTAGACTACAATCTTAGTAATCTTAAATTCATACTAGTCTGAATTAATCTTGAGTAAAAATAATTTCACAAATTTTTTTCTTAATAAATCCAATCCAATGAAGCATAAATCAACGTTTCTAATGGCTTACAGGAGCAGCTGCGTGTTGCGCTTTGTCGTGCAAGCTTTCGCATCCATTACAGGGCGCATCATCAGGCGATGAATGTGATGCGCCTTCATCACCTGACGATGTGCCTTGTAATGAACGCGAAAGCTTGCACGACAAAGCGCAACACACAGCTGCTCCTGGGAGCCGTTAGCAACGATGCCTCTCGCTGCAAAAAACTACGTTCAAAGCCATTAATCAATGTATTTACACTGAAAATATGCATTTAGAACAATCTCACGTGAGATTAGAGGGAGGGGGTTGATACAAAACTCACTATACCTCACAAAGACGGGGTCCAAAAATCACCTCACATAATTAATGTATTCCCCCTTTCACTCTTCTGGCCAATCACAGAAGAATGGCACATGGAAGTTTGGAGGAGGACTAAGACTGAAGTGAACATCGTTTTGAAACCCACAGTGTTGCCAAACGTAATCTGTGAAAATTGCACAGTGCTCCTTTGTATGGCTTGCTCCTGAGTGAGTGTACATTTAATTTCACACACTGGTAATGCTGGCTGGCTGCATGGAGGAGAGCGGAAGGGAAAACAGAGGGGATGGAGGGGAATAGTGAGATGGTGGGGACAGCGACTCTGATTGGCTAGTAACTCTCTCCCGTTCAGCCGCCAAGAGTCGGGAAAAAGTAAATAAATAAATTTTAATGAACATTCAAACAGTTTTTTAAAAGGGCATCAAAGGGTACCTCTTAGCCGCTGATCTTTGTAAATTCCTTTGCTTTGGTTCCAGGTGCTGTCAATAAATACTGCTCTATGGATAGCTGGGCGATGGCACTCGGGCATACTTTGGTTGTTCTCATCATCCTTTTGACTCCCACTGTTAAAAGAAAAATATAAATAAAGTCACAACTTCTCAATATGAGGACAAAAATAGCAGACTTAGATTATAAATTACATGATTACAGAGAAAAATGGTAACTTGATGAGGACAATTGTTGAGGGACTGTTTGATGAGAAATAGGGAACGGGACGTCCTCGAATGAGTTACAAAGGAGAGATTATTTAGGATGTGAAAGAGAAGAAATATATCACAAAAATGGCTGGGAGGAAGAGAGGGGAATAGATAGCTGCATCAAAACCAATCTCACAATTGGGTGGTTTCCTATTATTATTTTATTGCCTAAATCAAAAGATCTTGGAGCACATATTTCACACTTTTAGATTTTTAAATGACAATTTTTTGCGATTAAGTGAAAAGTGAAAATTTTCAAGCATGCGAAATCACGACGGCTAAATATGAATGCTGGGAAAAGCCAGTGTGACATCATTCTGGTTCCAGCTGCCGCCATGTAAGGCCACCTTGGTGTGAGGCTATGAGCGCCAATACAATGCAGGCTGATAGCAAGTAGCACAGTATCCACCTAGCAGATAGCGGTTGGCTTGAATAAGGATTATTAATACCCCATCAAATGAGGGAAACTTTCCGACCTTAGGCAACTTTAATAGGTGATTATTAAGAAATGTTTCCCTGAGTTCTGTGCCTCATGCATGCATTGGTAATCTCAGAGGATGTAACACTCCTGACTACTCATGTAGCCTCTGGGTCCCTGTGACATCACGTGGAGTGGCATTGCAGGACTGCCAACCTGGCCTTTTTCAAATGCAGTTAAAATTGAATAAAAAAAAAATGCAGAAACTGTTGTCATCACCAACAAACCGACGCGGTTGCACCGGAAATATGGAGAAATTGGCAGTTAAAATTGACCATTAACATTCGTCTAAACTGAAATTTCTAAAACAAAATAATTTGTATATTATGAATACACTAATGGTGGGAAACGAATCTCAATCAATGCCTTTCGTTTTCTTTCATGAAGGAAACTACCCTATTGTAGACAAATGATGATGATGAAATAAGAGATGAGAAATAAATGTTTAAATCAAAGAAATGAGCCGAGGAAGAATAAATCACATAATGCACTGAATATTAAAATATTATAGAAGAATAAGAATGACAAACATGTGCATCAAAGAGTATTTAGATGCTAAAAATGCATTTGGTAACAAATATTTTACTTTTTACACGCCAAAATTTAAAGAAATTTAAAAGAAACTTGATGCGACCATTGATTCAAAACTTGAATTGAGTTTTCAAAGGTAGTGGTTGATACTAGAACTATGAATAACTATAAAATGAGATATTCAAATGTTTGTGAATACATATGACTGCTAATACCATATTCATTCCTGAGCACATCAATTGACTTGGTCCTGTCCAAGCCGAGATACGGAGCACATCAACTGACGTGCTCTGCCGGTCAGGCTGGGAGCCCTTTCTCTGCCTCCGTACGTGACTAATATCCACTTCCAAGTCTTCCAATTTTTTGTATGGCAAGCTTCCCTCTTTCAAACAGTGTGCACCGTTTGTAAATAGCAGTATTTGAACGGAAGTTGTGTCGTGAAAACCTCCCTCTATATTTCTGACTTATTTTATCAGCCGATTTTGATGACTTTAATGAAAATCCTGCATTGAATGTGTTAACTTTAATATTCAACTAATGTATTTTTATAAATAAATAGTCCTCTTTTTGCAAAAATTTCTGGGAGAAAATTAATATTCAAGAACCCACCCTAGTAGAAAAAATTGTGTTCTTTTGGTGTTCTTTATATGTTCATTCAGTGTTCAAGTGTTCTTTTGATGTTCTTTTGGTGTTCTTTTATGTTCACCAATTTCTTGGTGTGTTCTTTTGATGTTCAATTTATGTTCTTTTTATGTTCATCTCAGTGAACACAAAATGAACATTTTTCTTTATGTTCATTTTGTGTTCCCTTTGAGTTCATTTTATGTTCACCATGGTGAACACAATATGAACATTTTTTTATGCGTTCATTTTATGTTCACTTTGTGTTCATTTTATGTTCACCATGGTGAACACAAATTGAACATTTTTTTATATGTTCATTTTATGTTCACTATGTTGAACACAAAATGAACATTTTTCTTTATGTTCATTTTGTGTTCCCTTTGAGTTCATTTTATGTTCACCATGGTGAACAAAATATGAACATTTTTTTATGCGTTCATTTTATGTTCACTTTGTGTTCATTTTATGTTCACCATGGTGAACACAAATTGAACATTTTTTTATATGTTCATTTTATGTTCACTATGTTGAACACAAAATGAACATTTTTCTTTGTTGTTCTTTAAAATAAACCAGTATAAAAATTCTCATTCCTAGGAGGTGATTGTGGATAACTGCAGTTCATGTGTCATGACAAGTAGCTTTACATAAAACAAGTAATACAGATGATTTTGGAGACTTTGTCTACCAAAAATGAGTTTGAATTTCGCCATCTTGAAATCCACAAAACTGTATTTTTTAGCAGTTTTCCATAATATTTCTAGAAATTTAAAATAATGAATTTCCGGGAAAATTATCCCAAAATGAAGGCATATCATCAAAAAATGGACATTGAACGATCCGAGAATGCAATCAAGGAACACCTGAAAACACTCTCAATATGTACTTTATTGCATACTAAACAGGGATAAGGCCTGAGCATTTGGCTTTTAGTAAAAAGTTCGTTTCTAATAAAAAAAGCTGGAAATAAAATGATTTGAAACTTATCCAAACACTGACATCAAGTGTTCATGGTAATGATGGGACTTCCGTGAAAGCTTTTTCTTTGTTGTTCAACAAAATGTTCTTTTTATGTTCATTTTGTGTTCTTTTGATGTTCAAAAAAGTGTTCATTTTGTGTTCAAATTATGTTCTTTTTATGTTCATAGACGAGTGTTCATTTTGTGTTCTTTCTGTCACAAAACACATAAAAAGAACATAAAGTGAACATTCGGTGAACATAGAAGGAACACAATTTGAACATTAAATGAACATAAAAAGAACACTGAATGAACACACTTTTTTCTACTAGGGCATGCACAAGTGACTGATACAACCTGAAAATTGGCTCCAGGATATAAGTTACTCTGCAGTGGTAAGTGGGAAATGTGTGCAGAGTATTTTGAGTAAAAAGCGTGAGAAGTCAATGATATCCCAGAACAGAAAAAATAGAGAATATTGTGTGAAATAATTTTCATAATGAAGTGAGTGAAAGTTATGGGAAATCCTTGCGTAAAGTGGTAAATTAAATTCATATTTCCACGGAAAATACCCACCCCAACCGTTTGATGAACTCAGCAACATGAACTGCATCTTTTCCAGGATACACCAAGACTACCTATGGGATAAATATAACGTTGTAAATAATTACATGGAATTACTAAAAATTGAACAACTAAAAATTCAGATTTGAATTCAGTGACTTACATTCTCGTCAGGATTATAGTCTGGAATGCAAGGATAAGTATATATGGTCACATCTTCAGGTGCAAGCACAGCAGCATGAGAGGAGGTACTTTTTCCATCAATTTCACGTGAATGCTTAATTATGTCGATCTTAATAGGCAACTGAAATTAATTTGATGTGTGATTATGAAACAAATTTTTTCCATATTTGAATATGCTACTGTCAGTGGCGGATCTAGACAAAGGCATCCATTATGAGATATCCAATTTACACTAGGTAAAATTGTAATTTTGTTCGGACCCCCACTGCTGATGCGAGGTTGCCCCTCACCCCCGTATCCCCCCCAGGTTTCCCACCTAACCTCCCCCCTTGTCTCTGTCCTGGATCCGCCACTGGCTACTGTGGTTTCATACTATTTTGTGAGGTATTTGGAAACAATAGATAATGATTTTGAAATAACTATTAGTAGAAATTTTTCCACATTCGAGTAAGTGATGAGGAATGGCTCCAATGGCCGAGTAACGACGTGTTGTCAGTGAGCGCGAAAGAGTGACTTTCCATGACCGTGGTATCAATAGCAGAAGGTAATCCCGTAATGGCCACAGTCGTTTCTGCCGGAAAATTAAGCCTTCAATGCTAGTATTCATAAGCTCACGTTGAAGACCATAAAAGTTAACAAAAATGACGTACCTACTACGATGGCGATTCTGTAGTAGCTCAACTGACTTTACAATGATATCTCTACATTTCCGACTGGCTACGTCAGTCTCAACATCAACTGATACCCTTAACCTCTCACCTTGACTTTTGGTAATCTTCCTTCAATGCTTCTGACTGGCAAATAACACGTGTAACAATAATATTTTCTAGATTTATTGCACCCAGGGCACGGGCTTCGTTCGCCAAGCTCTTCGAGGAAATCATGATTCGCTATTTTGTACCCCCGAAAGGGATCGTCGTCACTAACGCTCTCTATGTTCTGCATAATCACAAATACGTTCAATAAAATTCCATAACCGATTTCAGTAAGTATTACGAGAAAATTGTGGGCACAGTTCACCATAAACACAAATAAGACATCCACTTCCGAATTTGACGGTGACATACATTCTTTTGTTCGCGCTTCCCGCCAAAATTTCAAACCTTTCTTATTGAACGACAGGGACATGAGCAACGTATTTCTAGCCGCATACATTAAGATGACTTTTCAAACGATATATATTCAGTTAATCGAGAAAAGCTGTTACATGTAGAAACGGTTTAGTATTTAGGATTAACTTTTACTCAGGATTTATCCAAGGAAAGGAAATCCAGGCAATTTGCGGGCAAGTAAATTGTTAATTAGGAATAAATTTTAAAAATCTTGGAAAATGCAATGAAAAAGTAAAGAGGACGAAAATAAGAAAAGAACAGAGAGATGGTATTATTCTCTCGAAAGACCTTATTAGGAGCACGTCGCTAGTGTATGGGATTCATATGATAAATAATTACTTTCGGATATGGATGGGATATAGAGGCGAGCAAGATTAGATTCGTCATGATAAACATATTGTAGTGTAACTGAATTAATTAGTTGTTTATAGTGGGAAATTATCACCAGTTAAAGGGATAATTTTATATAAAATCTTTTGCGAAAATGCATCTGGCGTAGTATAATTTATACCACTCGGTTATGAATTGATGAAATAAAGTGGCACATGCAGCGTCCGTAAACCTTTGCCTATTCCCCGAAAATCAAATATATAATTCGAGATTGAAATATGAACTCGCATTTATTTATTTATAATATAGTGTACTCCCATTGCTACGTTTTTGCCGAGATTATTAAGAATTTGCATTCACGTTCCGCCATTTTATATTATTCTCAGAATTTCCTTACGAAGATGGAATTTTACAAAGGGAATTGAAGCAATCATTTTCATGAGTTCAATACAATCCCGCGGATTAATATAAAAATGTTCATTTGAGCTTTATTAAAATGCCACTATTTTTACTTTTACGTATTAATTATCAAAGAAAGTAAGTTTTCTAAATGCCGCCACTTGATACACTATATTTTTAGGATTAGAAAATGACCTTACAGACAATACTTATGTTGCATTTCTATAATAACTAGCTCCTTTCAGAGCTACATCTATGTTTCTTTGCTCGCCTTTTCCTGCAATGGCGAAGCAATTAAATAGTGGTAGCATATTTGTAAAGATCATAATTACCAGTCTGACACTGCCAGGTCCCAGCCAAATGCGATGGAGATGATGTGTAGAGTAAACTATAGATATAAATAATATTTTGCTCAAATTAAATTTCGTGATTAAAAAATCCAGCAGGAATGTTCTATTATCAAACAAGAATGAATTGGGCTTCATCTCAATTATCTTTTCGTGTTATAAGTGATTCAACGATCTACGCCCGTTTAACAGTTGAAAGAAAATAAATTCTCCAAGGCCGTACCAGCCGTACTCTTTGCTGGGCAAAAAGGCGGGGGTGGAAAGTTACACGGATAACGGTGACCGAAACAGTATATGAAACAAACAATCGCGCAAGCTCAGTTACCTAGCAGATTTGCTATAAGAAACAAAATTTCTGCGTAGGTCTCAATTCACACAAACGCAGGTTTGCGAAGCTTCCGCTTACGCCAGTGACCCACTCGCACAAAAGAAATAGACAAAAATATAAAACTAGGACAAGCACGGTGAGTGCGTGCGTCCCACGCGGACATTCGTTCCTAAGAACAAATCCGCAATGTGCGTGAGTGTGAACGTGATTGTCCTATGTTTATATTTTTTGTCTATATCTTTGGTGTGAGTATGGGTCACTGGCGTAAGAACTCTACCGCTCGGATGTATTCTCCCGCACTGGAATACTGCTCACTAGTTTGGTCAACTGCCTGCCCCACTGCTCTTAACTTGCTCAACCGCCCTGTCAACTTCTTTCTTGCTGTAGCCCGCCATCGGATCTCCACACACGGATATTATGCCCGTGGCCCTACCCATTCATCCCCCGGAATGTCCAATACAACTAACCGCCATGTCTTATCTAATGTTCCTGCATAGAAACTTCGGCGGGTCTCTCTGGACCAACGTATTCTCCATCTTTTCCGTTTTCATGTTCCTCCTCGCCCCTTACGTAATGACTCACTGCTTCACAAACCGCTATTTCGTCTTTCCATCTCTCAGTGCTCTCTTTTCTACCGAATCTCCTCCTTGTTTAACTCTCAGGTTTTAAATCCCTGGACATCTTTTCCTCTAACACTATTTTCAAATCCTCCCTTAACAGCCACTTGAACAATTCACCATTGTCTACCATAACCTCCCTTCCTATGTTCAAACATTTTTTCTGTTTTTTATTTATTTATTTATGGTGTCATCTTTAAGCTGTTATCTATTTATTGAGATCAGCCGATGCAATTCCTTTGGGCCGTTTTAGCTAGTGAAATAAATAAATAAATACATTTTCTCAACAGCTTCATTTTCAAAGGTATTTTGTTGGTTATTTTTGTCTAACCTCAAACATTTTTCGCCATTCAATCCGAATATTATTATATTCCTTTTGAATAATTCGACGAAGTTTTTTTTTGCTGCTCTTATATTCCGGCACTGAAATTATGAATGGTGTTCATCGTCTAACTTTCCTGAGATATTTTAAAAATCTCATTCATCCTCAGGGTTTCCGTGTTGTCCAGCGCTTACATGACATCATATCAGATCACACAATCGGAGATACACGAAAAGATAATTGAGATTACGATCAAGTCTCCGCTTGATAATAAAACATTCCTCAAACTTCCCTGCGCCAGCCCTCTTTGTTCCTTTATATCGCGATGCGGGAAGTAGTGGGCATGACGTTTACCCAAACCAACTGCCGGCAAAATAAAAAACTTTAATCTTATCACGTACGAAAAAGTTAAATGCAGCAGTCAATTTTCGAAAGAAAATTGGAGGAAAAATGACAGTTTGAAGAAACGGTACGAGACAGAGAAATCTTGTGATCAAGAATGTAAGAAATATGCAAACACAATCTATAACAAACTATTAATTAGCAGATAAGAGACTTGTTCGCGGAGCTCAGACAGAACTACCGGTTTGGTGGACTTCTGAAATTATGATTGGTTTTCTTCGTTTAACTTTCGTGAGGTATTTTTAAAATCTGATTCACCCTCAGGGTTTCCGTGTTGTCCAGCGCTTACATGACATCATATCAGATCACACAATCGGAGATACAGGAAAAGATAATTGAGATTACGATCAAGTCATCGCTTGACAATAAAACATTCCTGCTAGAATGTTTAATCACGACGTTTGAATTGATTTTGCCCATGATATTTTCAATGACTGTCTTAAGTGGGTCTAGGTGGGAAGAATCTTATCGATAAAAGAACGATTTTTAGCTCAAAAAAATGCATGACTCAGAGAGACAACTATTTTCCCGGACGAGGTACGCCAGTATGTTCCATGTACTTCTTCGACGACTCATAATTTCTGATTCATTTTTTTCGCTTTATTGTAGTATTCTTTTACCGATTACGGAGGGTTTCCATGGAGTACTTAAGAAGCATTCTGTGTGCCTCACTTGCATCCAAGCACTTCCCTCTTCAATTCACTGTAAGGCCTACTCCCTTCATTCGATCTAAAAATCCTATCCTCTTCCTTCCTCTCCCTTGTTTACCTAACATTCTATCCTCCAACACCGTTTTCAACATCCCTACCCCGCTAAGTACTCGCTCCATCCATACCTTCTGTGTCCTCCGTATCTCATCTAAAAACGGTCTCTCCTTCCTTACACTATCTTTTCCACCAGACCCCCCTTACCCTCTTAGCTTCACGCCATAATCGATTATTAATTCCTCTATACATTCTGTGACCCTGCTCTGAGCCCACGTTCTTCTACTTCCTTCTCTCCTCCATCTCGTCAACCATTGTCTCAATAACTGCGTCTTCTTTGTCCTTCTGCTGTCAAAGTAGGCAATTGATTTCTCCGCCGCTTTGACTATTCCCGTTTTAATATTTTTCCACCCTTCCTCTACAGTCAGTGTAGGTACTTCCAATCTCCCGTATGCTAACGTCCACTACTTCCTGATATTCTCTCCTCACGGTCCCCCTCAGCACTTCTACATTCAATTTCCTCGTCTTCCTAACTTTCATTAGTCTTTCGAATCTTAAGTTGCATTTCATGAGCACTAGGTTGAGGTCTGAGTCCGCAGCTGCTGCAGAGAAGCAGCGCGAGTTTTTCACACTATTCCTAACCCTCTGCCTTACCGTGATGTAGTCTATCTGATATCTTCCCATATCCCTTGGACTTTTCCATGTCTACCTCGACCCCAGTGGCGCCGACTCCATGGGGCCTGAGGGGGCCCGAGCCTCCCCAAATTTTCGTTACAGATGTGAGGAAAAAATGTGTCAGGCTTGTCAATCTTCCCCGGAGTGTCCAGATATCGAGATTCGAGTAATCAGGGTTCTAATGTTGATCATATGACTCTTCTAAAATGCTTAATAACCTTAAAATTCACTACTTATATAATTTACCGGGGCAACGTCCCCGGTTTGGGCCCCCCCCAATATTTTTTGTAAGTCGGCACCCCTGCTCGCCCCTTTTGATGACTGAACCACGTGTTTGTGATGAATAACTTTTTTCTCCCACAAAATTCTGCAGCTTTATCTCCCCTGTCGTTCCGCATTCCTAAACCAAATTCTCCTATTTCGAGTCCATCTCTCCCTCCTTGACTGAGGCGTTCCATTTCCCCACCACTACTAGATTTTTCTTGCGGGCAATTTTTCTAATTATTTCCTTGAGCTGTTCATGCACCTCATCTACTTCTTCCTCCCTATGATTACTCGTGGGCATGTAAATTTGAACCTCCACAAGGTTGGAGGGTCGCGCCTCAAATTCTACCACCACAATCCCATCGCTTACCTGGTCTATACCTACCACCCGCTCACCCATCTTCCCGTTTAATACTAAAGCTACCCCTCGCTGACTTTTCTCCCCACCACTATAGATAACTATGCCCATCACTGCATTGTCTCCACCATCCCTTCACCTCACCTCGCATAATCCCAAGATTCTACATGTCCTCCCTTTCTCCATTTCCCTTTTGATGTTTTCAAGCTTCCCCGCCCTCATCATTGTCCTCACATTCCACATACCTACATATATTGCCGTCTTCTTCTTCTCCTCCATTTTCTTTGTCTTCTATGCTTCTTTCTTGATTGCTGCAGCTGATGATGATAATAATAAGCCTCCAGGGGTGCCGACTTACAAAAAATATTGGAGGGCACAAACCGGGGATCTGCCCCAGGAAATTTTATAAGTAGTGAGTTTTTAGTTTTCTAAGCAATTTAGAAGAGTCATATGACCAGCATTAGAACCCTGATAACTCGAATCCTAATATCTGGACACTCCGGGGAAAATCTACAAGCCTGACACATTTTTTCGCCACACACATAGCCAATTTTTGAGGGGGCTCGGGCCCCCTCAAGCCCCATGGAGTCGGCGCCACTGTAAGCCTCTACAACTATTTCGCATGTTTGACCACCCCGAGAACCTTGCCGACCTCGCTGCCGTGCACGACAACCGCCCTTTGCGGACGGTTCCGGTTCGATGAGTTTTCGAGGCTCATTTGGTTGTACTCCATGTTTTCAGGTAAGAGATAGTTGGTAGGGTTTCTCACTTCCATTCCAATAGTGTTTTTTACGTGACACCATCACGTGGACTACCTTTCGTCTGGTTCCTACCCTTCAACCTATCTGGAATAGGTGGCCCTACCGGGAATAATTTAGAATTAATCCCGACAGTGCAGCTCTTGAGGTCATAGGAACGCGCAAGTCTTTCCTCCGCGACAAGGTGGTAGCCCAAGGGAAAGGTTTTTCGCTACATCATGGACAAAAATTTTTACTTGGAATTTGTATCTTTGAATTATTGTTTCATCAGGTTAATTGGGGCGACCAAAAAAAGATGTTAGCACTTCCTCAAATAGGCCAAATAATTAGTGAAAGAATACGTTGGCTTGAAAAAACGGCTTTTGCCTAGTAACCAGGAAAGACAACGAAAGAGAAAGAAAATGGATATACCCACGGCAAGCTTCGTGAGAAAACTTAAATCCTACCCTATGCGACATGTTTCCGCTTCGAATTCCAAACAGTGGCACCGACTCCATGGGGCCTGAGGGGGCCCGAGCCCCCTTAAAAATTCGTTATGGGTGTGAGGAAAAAATGTTCCAGGCTTGTCAATTTTCCTCGGAGTGTCCAGATATCGAGGTTCGAGTTATCAAGGTTCTAATGTTGATCATATGACTCTTCTAAAATTCTTAAAACTCACTACTTATAAAATTTCCCGGGGCAAGATCCCCGGTTTGCCTCCCAACCCCATCGTCGACATCCCTGATTCCAAACCAAATCATATGTTTGCAAAAAATGTTCACCAGAGTTACGAGTTTAGTAACCAAGCAGATCAATCCGATTCTCTTTTAATATTAAGCATTAAACCTCAATTAAGCATTTAAGGTCAATAGAGGCTGTGAAGTGTGCTTAAAATGACGATTTTAAATTAAATTAAAGTTAAAAACAACGTTCACCCAGTTTTGACTCCTGTCGCAGAGCCGGGACGGGAAACGCGATCGAAAAACTGCGTTCACATTCTCAGCCGCAAACTTTTTCCGAGAATTTTGCTTTACACTCGGATTGCTCATATCTCTCGAACTCCAATATAAACTAAAATAAAAAACAATGGAAATTGTGGATAGAGTACCGTTATTGATAATGAGAAAGGCGAGGAAATGGAATGTAGAAAGTAGAAACTCTGAAGGGAACTATGAGGAGAGAATATCAGGAACCAGTGGACAATCTAGTAAAAATAAAAAAAACATGCAAAAAACAATCATACTTAAGAGCAAGGGCGTACCCAGGATCAAAAACTGGGGGGGGGGGGGGGGCAAGCCATGGTTATTCAAGTTGTAGGTGAGATTTAAGCATGGAAAATAAGGTGAATGAAATCAACATTTTAAGGAAACTATTACAGCTCTTCATTAAAATATATTATTTTTCTTCAAGATATTTGCGATTTTTGCTTCTGGGGGGCATCTGCCCCCATCCTGTCCCTCGCTGGATACGCGCACGCTTAGGAGTTAAGATTTTCACCACGCATTGAAATCATGAAGGAATATACAGCTCAAGCCAGTGGGCCCATTCTTTCACAACAATAACAGTGACCGCCAGTCATAATACGAACTCACAAGCACAATTTGACGAGGTAACACCAAAATTATTACCAAATGATACGAGTAAGTGCTAGGTAGTGGATTGGTTGGTGAACAGGGCCGGTTCTAGACTTGGTTTTTATCTAGTGTGAGCGAACAAAATTCCGCCCCCCCTCAAAGATAACCTGAGAGGCTGTAGGACTAGTACTGAACATAGGACTGAGCGCTGAGGCACCCCCTTTTGCTGGGCGCCCTACGATGCCACTTACTTTTCTTACCGCTTGAACCGGCGCGGCGTGCCGGCTTTGTGGGTCATGGGCGCAGCCAAGAATTAAGGCTAGGGGGTTTTAGGCGCAAGTAATACTTAGGAGTGTGGGGGTATTGCATACCCGCCAGAGTAAGCTGGAGTTGCAGGGGCCGTCCTCCAAATTTTTTTTTAAAGAATAATGGTTAAAATGGCGACTTTTACGTCTTTCTGAGGAATATTTGATTAATCCTAACACTATGCTACAAGATATACTGATCCAATTAAGTAAAATGAATAAACCTTATAAGTATCTATAAAAATCTATAGAAATTTCTCTGAGCTCTGGGGGGGAGGGGGTTTATCCCCCAAAACCCCCCTCGCTGCGACACTGCTGTGGGCGATCACATGTAATTTAATGATGACGATAATAAATGACTAGAAAAGGAAAGTGATACGAGAGCGTAGCGCTGCAAATCTTGACAGGGAACGTAACCTTGACAATCAGTACGAAAATACATGAGTGAGTTTTATAGCAAATCAGATGAAAAATAGTAAGAGGTGAGGCACTGAATACCAACTACGAGGGCGGTCCGCGCGGTAACGGCATTGTTGGATCTGCAGAGGACGGCTTTTCGTTTCCTTGGGCACTAAACTTAAGTGACCCTGTAGGCCGTACACAGTGTTTAAGCTACTTAAGAGTAAGAGATCACGAAAAGGGGGGTGTATGGAAAAAATCTGACTTGATAAACGCCGGGAATCCCTTTCGAGGATAAACGCCTAATGAGGAGGAGCTTACGAGAGGATCGTTATGAAAGAGTTTAAAGAAAAGGTAAGCGAGGAGTCTGATCTGGAATGTGGTGCTTTTCGGAGCGGAAACGTGGACATTTAGGAAGAAGGACGAGAGAAGGCTGGAGGCGTTCGAAATGTGGGTGTGGAGAAGAATGGAAAAAGCAGTGGCGGATACATGTAGGGGGCGCCCTCCCCCTTGCGGAGCCATCTGCATTGCCTAACATTGCAGAACCATAATTGTAACTATTTAAAATCATAAGATAGCATTTTCTTGTATACGTGTAAAACCAGCTTTAATGAAACTTTCTCAAACTTTGCATGCGACTTATTTTTCGTTCCGATAAAAGTACAGGTAGCTGAAAAAAATTTTGCGCCACCCCCTCGAGTTTTTTCTGTATCCGCTACTGGGAGAAGGTGAATTGGAGGAAGAGGAGGTACGACGTAGTGCTGGACATGGTAGGTGAGGAGAGGCAGCTTGTAGATGAGATACGAAGGAGACAGACGGTATGGGCGGAGCGAGTACTTAGCGGGGAAGGGATGCTGAAAACAGTGTTAAAGAATAGAATGTTGGGTAAACGAGGGAGGGGAAGGAAGAGAGTGGGATTATTAAATAGAATGAAAGGGAGTAGGCCATATTGTGATTGAAGGCGAAAGTACATGAAGAAAGGGGAGACTGCTAGTATGCTTCTTAAGTACTCCTTGGATACCTACCTTATTCGGAAGAATATTTTGATAAATGCATACATTGAAGATCGTAATCACGTTTAATGAGGAGAATGAGGCAGCAAAAGAATGAATGATGCTGGGTCTGGAAGAGGAAGTCGGGTAAGAACCAATGGAAAAAATAGACTGGGTCTAGACAGGCGTTGGGACGCCACGCATTAATTCCTCTGGAATCTATTTATAAATCGCGGAGCGGAAATAGGTATACCAGGATACTCGGCAGCGGTAGGGGCAAGTAATGGCAGTTTGAGGTGGTTTTGGAATCGTTAATGCAAAATTAAATAATTTAATCTTATCATGTGCGAAAAAGTCAAATGTAGCTTCATTCCAACTAATTGTCGACAGAAAAGTAGAGGAAAAATGACAATAGAAGATATGGTACGAGATAGGTAATGAGATCTTGTGATCTAGAATGTGGAATATGCAAAAAATTATCTACGGCAAAAACGAGACTTGAGGGGAGAGCTGACCCAAACGTATTCAAAGAATGATCACGAAACCGCGAGGGGGTGCTTAGGGCGTATACGTAAACAGCCGGGTTGGGGGAAACGTCAGGTCCACAACCTCCCGCATCGCGACATAAAGGAACGAGGGAGGCCGGCGCGCGGAAGTGCGAGTGACAAGGACGACAAAAGGCGTGCGAGAAGTTATAATTTTGAATGCGAAGGACGATTTTTTTCGAAAACGATTCATAAAACCGGTACATTGGAAAGCATTTGGACATCGTCAGCCATATACCTCATCGGCATCAATTTGGGTGAGTTTTTCTTTTGAACATTTTAAATTTTACATGCCGATGGTGAGATTAAATGCTACCCTAGGAAAGAAATGGGAAATAAACTTGAACCTTGGGCCATGTTTTAACTAGTGGCGGAATAAAGGGGTTGGCCGATCCCTCCCGTGAATTTAGGAAAAATTGAAAATATGGTAACCTTTAAGGTGGATCTCCAACTACAGTTTTTATTTTACCGGCATAAGAAAAAAATTAAAAACTATCTACATGAATATCTAAAAGCCACTTTTCAACGCATAACACATCACAGACGCATTGTCATTGAGTGGAGTTGCATGCCACCAAGGAAAAAAAGGAAAGTGATGAACCACTCAACAGAAACGACCTTAATCCGCCCCTGGTTATAATATGGCGTGTTCTCTGGTCAGCCAATTGTCTCCACTTCAGAGAATGTAAGGGGGCGTATTTACATTAATTACGTGAGGCGTTTAGGGGGGGAAAGGGGTCGAGCCGATTCTCACCCAATCTCACGTGGGGTATTTGCAGGTATCGTTATTTTTTTCCTCAAGAAACACAATAAAATGTGATTCTAGACATCCATCTTAATAATATTAAACACTACTGTGCGAAAAATCCACTGAGTAAAAAATATCAAGATTCACCAAGACCGGGATTCGAACCCGGACCTCCCGATTTTCGGTTAAGGCGAATGATTTTTTTCTCTGCAGATTTTTCCCACAATTTGCGCATAGCGGGTAACTTCATATAGTTATCACCGTGGTTAATACCAGTATACTTAAATTAAAGAGGTACTCATCTTAGCCAATCTTAAATAAAATTAACTAACCCAATGGTTTTTTAATAAATCCAACGCAATGAAGCTTAGATTTATTTATATGGAAAGTACGCATTTTGAAAAATCTCGCATGAGATTCGAGGGAGGGGGGTCGAGCCAAATCTCACGATGTCTCACTAAGGTGGAAGGGGGGGGGGGTACAAAAATCACCAAAATCACCTTATGTCATTAATGGACGCTCCCTTACACGTACGAAGGCCATAAGTCCAGTCAAAGAACGTTTTCCCGAAAAAAAAAATGGTGAAAGTCGCAAATTTGATAAAGATCAAGATTTGCTAGAAAAATGCTCTTAGTCACACAAAAAAGTACACAAAGTGAGAATTATCAACAGTGGAATTTGCTTCTCCTGGAACCGAATCAAGATCTCTAAAATACGTGCCGAATACTCAAGCCAAATGTACCAGATGTTATCCCTCAGTAAAAAATAGAGGTTCTTCTAAAATTGCCTATTTTACACCATTTGTCACTCGAAACTTCAACTCATACATAAAACATGATAAGGACGTTTTTTGTAGTTAAATTTTATGTACATAGTATAATTTTGTATTCTAGTGTCATTTTGCTATGACATGCTACATGTAATACGGCCTTTGTATTGGAATAACATTAGGATAATAATGAAGATATATTTTCTCGAGTGAAAAGACAAATATTTTAGTAATTGCTTCATAAAGGCAATGTGATGGAAAGGTTTCTTGAACACATCTTTATGGTTTTCCAATGCGTGCATATCGAAAGCAAATTACAACCATAGACAACACAAATACCTGTCAAGCGCCCCAAAGCAAAATTTTTGGCTACATGCCTGCTTGCAAGTAATAGGTTAAGAAACTGCTGTCCCCAGTAGGATGGTGCACGGGTAAAGGAAGATAGGAGGAATGACGGGGTTTACGAAGGGAAGGTTATTTTTTTGGGATATGGAGTTGGAACCATGATTACTGAGGCGAGTGGATATAGATTACTGGATGCATAACATTCCATATTCCACATAGCAGGATATGCAATTTAACACTGAGATACACATTAAAATAAGCCCTAATACAGATGTGTTTTTAGGTTTGACAATATAAAACTATTTTCATCAGCTACATTCCAATACCTATTATATATTCAGACTTCCATTCACTGTCAGACACATTCATGAGACTTTCTTCCTCGATATTAATGGAATGTTTTAAAAAGAATTCACATACACCAAGGTAACTCAAACTGACCAGGAATAAAAATATGCTGTCATAAGGATAATGAATTGATGCCCCGATAAGATACACTTTTATCCTAATTTCAACATATCATGACAGTTATGACATACTGTAAGAAGCAATTTACCTGAATCCCTACTCATGAGAAGAGATCAAAGGCAAGAAAAAAATATTATTCCATCATGAAGTTAATGAAATACATACTAAACACCCTACCATATATGGTGCCATCTGCTGCATAGTTCATTCTTCAACTAACATTTTAATTCTTTTCTCGTTTCTATCTTGGCTCAAGCAAAATACTCATGGATTATATATGCCACCAGTTAGTATAAGTTATGTCCCCCAAATATGTACGCAAAAGTTGATCCAAATATGCTCTACACAAAGCTACGCCCATAAATCAAGGTGGGTGTGCTCCTGGGAAAAGGACCTCGGAAAGAACTACCTCCCAATTACTGAAGGCGTGTAATGTCAGCAATTTCTCCATTGGGCCATTTGATTCCACATAAGCAGCATGAATTGTCAAACAAGAGCCAACTCATGGATTAAATAATGAAATCAATTCTTCCTAGAAGATCACATGGAGGATATGATACACAGACATTATTAATATACATATTTACTAGTTCCAGTGGTTAAACCTTGGAAAATAAATAACTCACTTTATACCATCCAGGCATTGCACCCAGACACACGGTTTGGCAGTATAATGGGCACTAGACAACCAGTGGTGGTAAGAGTGGTGAAACATGGAGGTCACTCTACAGGAGGCCAAGGCGGAATTAACTGCTGCTGCTGTAGATGCTTCCCTTGTATCCACTTCAATGTCTTATCCTCTACTGAAGCAAAGTACAAGATTGCCGAAGCGGTAAGTTCTCTTCTGATGGCACAGTTTTAGGCCATTAATGGGCAAATATGGCCCATTATATCCTGCTCTTTCTCAGCTGTATAATAAAACAAGTGACTAGCACAGACAGTGATGAAACCCATAAAAATAAAGCATTTAACAAGGAGGGAATCAGTTATAAAAGTACAAAAAAAGAATGCACGATTTGTTTGATACCATTGGTAAATATCACAAAAACTATCAAATTTCTCCAAGAAAAAATGAGTTATAAACATAATTTCTCCCTAGTTTCTAGCTGGTGGGATTCAAAGCCTGCTCCTGAAATATGGCCACAACCAGACATCAACAATAGGATTTTCCTATGATTCCTGCCTCACAACTGCATGTGCCTGTCTCTTAACTTCAATTGTGATGCTTATTTCGTATATCATCTCTCCACATAGTATCGGAACACTAAGGGCAACACCTTTTGTAAGTATATATCTCTGTAAATTGCAATCATTCTAACATTTTCCAGTTCATATTGTCTGATAGCAATAATTTTTAGTAAGGGGATGTACTCGCAGTGTTTTAAATAAAATTTGGACATAAACAAGAAAAATGGGCTTGGAAAAGCAGTGACAGACTGTGGAGCACTCATTAATCATGAAGGTTGCTACATATTTACAATATTTTTTTAAAGGTAATGTTTAATTGTTTTCAGGAATGGATATTCAATGGGTTAGCCTGTATCCTTTACCTGTCTTCTGGGGGATACTTGGCTTTCACAGTGAGCATATTTTTATTCCCATTATACATGACTCTACCATTTTTTCAAGCATACCCAGCACTTTCAGCATGTTACGTAAGTAACTGTTATTCTTTTATAAAAGTACCAAACTAATACCATGCTAATTATAGTTTTAACTAATATAGATGTCAATGTGATAAAGGCTAATATGTTTTGCCACAAGAACTCCTAGAAGAATGATGAAAATCAAATGGATCGACCGAGTTAGTAACGAGGAAGTCCTAAGAAGGGTAGGAGAGAAGAGAAGCCTCATGAAAACCTTAATAAGAAGACGGAACAACCTTATAGGCCACATTTTGAGACATGATGGCCTGATGAAGACAATCGTCGAAGGACAAGTGGAAGGCAAGAATGGAAAAGGAAGACCTCAAACAAAATATATGGAACAAGTAAAGAGAGATGTGAAAGAGAAGAAATACGTAGGTGTGAAAAGATTAGCTGATAGGAGAACTGAGTGGAGAGCTGCGTCAAACCAATCCTAGGATTGTTGACCAGTGACGATGATGATGACAAGAACTCCTCATACTCGACCAAGAAAAGCTTATCGACTGGTTATAGATTGAAGAAACTTCTACACTTCCATAAGGATTTTGTCCTTGCCCAATTTTGTTGCTTAAGCCTGAATCACACAATCAGTTTTTCCATCCCTTTGGAGAGACAGTACCACTGATCACTCCAGCAATGGCAGAAAAAATTACTATGCCTCATGATCATTCTCCTCGATGGCTCCAGGGATGGAAATCCCATCTTTTTTTTCCATCACTCAGCACATCCATTTTTCGCCGCTGAAAATGGAAAGTGAAGGAATATGTTATGGAAAAAGGGATGGTGGGAATGACCTACAATTCAGAAAATGATGGGTCGAGTGAACATTTCTTTGGTCTCTGAGAGCAGTGATGGCAACAGAATCTGAATGATAGTCAAAACCAGTAAAATTTCAACAGTTTCCTTCCCGGGAGCAAAATGTAGAAATTAAACGAAATGGATTTAAACTGGAGGAGCTGTACTCAGGTTGAAATGAAATCACAGTGAAAACTACTTCAGGTTGAAACTGAAGTAAAACTCTAGGACAAAACGAAATGCAGATAATCTTTCGCACCGGAGGGACTACATGCTTCGCCTTCGAAGTTTTGTCTCGGGTCGAAACTAAACTCCTAGGTGATTTTAATTTCATGCGGGAATGAAACTATACCGAGGCCTCGTATTTTCGTTTCCTTCCGTGTCAAAAGAAACATTTTTGTTAAGTTTCGCTAGCCATCCTAGCCTGAAAGGCTATTCCTGGATGTATCTCTAAAGCCACGGTCATACTAGGGTGTTTAGAAGCTGCTAGTATCCAGCCACTGGTAATGTTACCAGCAAGCAGCAGAGTCTGAACTAGCAGCTAGTGATTGCCAGTAGACTAGTGTTAACTATCCGCAATCATAATTTGAAAAGGTTAAAATTTTTAGTGCTGCTTAGCCTCCGCTGGCTATCACGTAATCTCCTCCCCGGTGCCAGCCAGCCAATGTGAATCCGTAGTAGCTCACAAGCGGCTGGCGAATTAAGAGTGAATACATAGTTGGTTTTATGCAGTGTTACTTATTTTTTTGATACTGTCTTTTCAACATCTTTTTGTGAATAACAGCGAATATGGTCATATGGTCCAATTCTAGTTCCTTAAAAACCCTTGCTGATGCCCTGAGGTCATTTCTTCTTAATATCCAGGATCTAACCCACCATCACCTCTTTTTCTGTTTCAACATCTGTTCACACAACTCTCTAACTCCAATATTTAACACACATCTAAAAATCTCACGACTCAAAGTAATAGATGACATGTTGAACTGATACACAATATTTTCAAGTCATCATCAGCAACTGTACCAGGGGCTATTTACTTATAAAGTGAACCCTACAGATTTGCTGGCTGATGACAATATTTACCAGCGGTTGGTTAGTAGTTTCCAAATGTCTTATCTTCAATTATAAATCTAAAAAGCAAAATAGCTGGGTTGTCACCCAGTTTTGTAATTCTGGAAACACTAGGGATTAAAAACTACCATTAATTTTCTTGAGCTTCCAAGAAAGGTTCTGGTAACATCAAACTTAACGTCAAAGTGATTTTGGATTGGTTCAGATCGTGATCACACTATTGGTATAAATACCTTGCACATGTGCTAGCGATTAACAATCCACAGAGCATGTAACACTTAAGCAGAATTACAATGCAACTGTTTCTATTCTATAAATATATCTATTATGTATTGCAAAGTAATTTTACACATTGATGATTGACAAGGTCAAAAAATAATTTATGTTTGAAAGCTGATTCAACATCTTTTAATTTCCAGGTTATGTGCTTCTTTGCAGCCATCATTCATGGCATTGATGCATATAAAGCATACAAGAAATGAGAATAGGATTGATGGATAAGTGAACACAGCAATTTTTTCTTCTGCATTTATCCTCAAAGGATTTATTCTATTCTTTGAAAAGGGAAGTTGGCGTCAGCTTGAAATTCACGAGATAAAATTAATTACTGGGCTCATCAAATTAAAATTTACCCCTTGATAGTAAATTTTCTAAATAATCTCTACTACTCAAAAATCTGTTTTCACCAAGTGTGAGTAGTTATTACTGAATCGTAAATTATTATGTAAGAACATATAGTTAATAATTCATAATATCAAGAACCCTAATGACTGGTATTTGATCCCTGTTCATGCATCTAATGAGCCCATATATTTGATAAGTTTTCACTGAATCTTGGAACCTCAGCCTCATTTATGCCTACATATTTTAAGTGGAGTAAATAATTGTCTCCTTGGGATCAAAAAATCATACATGTCTGTAATATTATGTACTTCCTCAACACCAAAGTCAGGTATTTCCCTCACATGATCACCAAAACTATTTATTCTTCATACTGTCTTATATGTGTACTGAATTAAATAATATTTTATTTTTGCAATAAATTGTGACATTTTTCTTCACATCTTACTATGCCAAATAAACCATAAAAAACCCACCCTAAAATAGACCTCAATATCTTCTAGTCATAAATTAAGCCTTTTTTGTGTATGTATTGTATTTGACTTAGTTTGATTTATATTTTATTATGTAAAATCCAGGGACCAATAAATCATATCACATCAAATTACTAAGGAACATAATACGCATACATAATAGAAAAAAACAGACTATTCAGAGTGAGTATTTACTCTTAATGTAATGAATTCTGGCTACTCATGAAAATGTCCAAAAACATGGTTTTCGGAGAATCTTAATGCCAAATACTTATAATGGAATGGTACATTTTTTTTTCCAAATTACATGAATCTACTTCTGTTGATGGCATGAGTCCAGTATCACAGATATATTTTTTATGACGGGTAGGAAATTGAAATTAAGAGGCAATTTACTGACCAAATTTTTAAAACCACAAGTTTTTTGAAACCTCAAAAGTTATTTTAATTTTAAGTTTTTCCTTTATATACCCTTGATGTGTCTTTTTTTCTTTTTACTTTGAATATTTGTAATCAATGTGCAATGATATAAAGTGTTTTCTATTAACCCGTTAAATAAATATATTATTATTATTATCCCAATAAATTTAAATCATAACAGATAAACACACATTAGTGTACGTAGGAAACAAGAAGATCTGTGTTATGAGTGGATAAAGAGGTAAACAAAGAGATGATACTCCTTTTTACTTCTCCTTTGAAATAATGCACTCATGCCGTGAACCATTTTGAGACTTAATGGCTTTCCTGTTACTGACATCAAATGTAAACCAGCCACTGATAGCAATAAGTACATATAAAATTACATTTGATGGACACCACAGGTGATATATATATATAAAAGTAAATGCTAAGAGAGGCCACAAAAAACTTAAACATGAATAACAGAACACTCATAAGTAAGGTTTCAAATTTAAGGATAAGAAGGTGGTAGGGAGAGTGTGGAGAATGGTGGAGGGGAAAGAGGAGAGGGCTATATAGATTAGTGGGCCCTGTCAAGACCAGGCGGGTTGAAAGCTTGGTGGTGCTATAGGCATAATTGCTCCAGTGGTTTCAATTCTAACCGTGAGGCGGAGTATGGAAGGGAGGCAAGTATTCCTAGGTTGCAACAATAATCAAAATCCAAATTGTGGAAAAAGGCATGGGTAGGGACTATATATATATTTACCGTGTGCCTCGATAAACGGAAAGCATGCTTCGGCAAACCCCCCCTACCCCCTCCTGATGGTGACAATACGAAGAAAACCCACCTGTTTCTGGGTTTCTCCTACCTGCCCCAACCCCAGAAAACCAACCCTCTCAGGGTTATAAAACCCGGGCGGATTCCAGCTCGAGAGAACACATCATTCCCGGCTTTCAATTGATGCCGAGGGCACTGCCCACCAGCTGAGACGCATCCTATTTACTACGTGGTGGAGAGACAGATAGGAACGGAAACGAGGAGGTCAGACAAAGAGGTGAAAAGTGGCAAAGATGAGGAAACAGGAGAACGGACGGTATATTTCCAGCACCCAGAGGAAGAAAGTCATCCCACAACATCCGGATTTAAATATTCTCTCATATAATAAGCCCACGACGAATGAAGACACAGCGACCCTGAACGGAGCCAGCCAAGGAGGTCATCTCCATCCTTGACAAAGAGAGCCGATAAGTAAAACTGTCATCCCACATTACGTTCAGGGATTCCGACTTACAAAAAATATTGGGGGGGCCCAAACCGGGGAACCTGCCCCAGGAAGTTTTATAAGTAGTGAGTTTTAAGTTTTTTAAGCATTTTAGAAGTCCTATGAACAACATTAGAACCTTGATAACTAGAACCTCGATATCTGGACACTTCGGGGAAAATCGACAAGCCTGACAGATTTTTTCCTCACACCCATGATGAATTTTTGAGGGGGCTCGGGTCCCCTCAGGCCCCATGGAGTCGGCACCACTGATTATGTCCCCCCCAAGTCATGAAGATTTACGAAGAGATCCCCTTTTTCCCCCCCATACAAGAAGAAAAGAACCGTGAAGATGTCCCATTGCCCCGAAAGAATTGTACTTTGCATTTTAAAAATTCATTTTGTTCTCCCATTTTCCCTGTAAATGTGTGAATTATTTTAGTATTTAGGACAGAGTGGTTACAACTAGTATTGGTGTTTTCATTTCATATGTTTTTGTATTCATGCCAGATATTCACAAGAAGCGAAGACTATTGTTTAATTTTTTATTATTTCATGATTGTCTTTTGTATTGGAAAGATCTGATTAATTTTTTTAAAATTTCACAGGCCAGTAGTGTTCTTTAAAGCAAAGATAAACGGTTAATTTCATGTGTTTCATCGTATTTTTCCTTGCTGACTTTTGCATTATATGTTTTGTTGAATTCGTATCTTGCGTAGCAAGCCTTCATTCTTTCATGCACGCCAGCAATCAGAAAAAAAACCCACCCCACACCCACTTCCCCTTTCTTCCCCCCACTTTCCCTTTCTCCCAACCCTCCCACAGTCCCATGCACCCCAAGGTGTTACATACAATTGGTGCCCAACGGGAATTGTGTTACAAATTTTATATATATGTACATAGGCACCGAAGATAGCGGGTCATCCTGCTGAAATGTCTGTCAGTTACTGTGTCTCTTTTTCATGTTTCAGTGTTTTTCATAGTCGATTTTGTCCTTTCTTTTTATCCCCCAAAACCCTCCCTCTCTGCGCCACTGTCCCAGACTACTTCTTTTGTACTCCATGGAAACCTAGACCTTCATCATTAGAATACTATAATGTAAATATATATACATACTTCAGTAATGTACTAACCTTTTGTAAATCTAAGATTCCGGTTCTTGTAATAATAATAATAATAATAATATTTATTATACGGACAAATGTCCTTTTACAAAAAATTACCATAGAAATTGTTACATTAAAATAAAATACAAATGAAAGTAAAGTTACACATTTTGGCGAACAAATTTTTTGAATGCATTTTGGGATAAATGAAAAATATCTGATGAGTTACAATGTTTGTTAAAATCCCTCATTATCTGAAAAACTGGTAGGTGAAACATGTAATTGGTTCTCAAATGCGGAATATGAAAAAGGAAGTGACATCTGGAGTGAACTGATGGAACCCTTAGGTTAATTAATGATAAAAGATAAGAACAGTTAATGTGATTATTAAGCAATGAGTGTAAAAATATTAGTCCTATTTGTTTTCTACGTGCAGAAAGGGTGTGGATATTGAGTACTTTCAAAATATTGTCATATTCACCACTTTCCCTTACCATTCCGGCCTTAAAGGCCACAAATCTAAGAAATTTATTTTGAACCTTCTCTAGGCCTAACTCATATTTATGATAGAATGGAAACCAAATCATAGAGCAATATTCCAGAATCGGTCTAACTAGGGTGATGTATAGGAGTCTAATACAAGCCATATTATTAAAGTCTCTGGAATTGCGAAAAATGAAGCCGAGAGTTTTGTAAGCTTTTGTAATTGTAACTTCAATGTGGCTGTTAAAAGTTAAATCAGAGTCAAATATTACTCCCAGGTCAAGTTTCTGGTTCACTCTAACAAGGTCTTGTCCAGACATAGAGTAATCGACAAGAACCGGAATCTTAGATTTACAAAAGGTTAGTACATTACTGAAGTATGTATATATATTTACATTATAGTATTCTAATGATGAAGGTCTAGGTTTCCATGGAGTACAAAAGAAGTAGTCTGGGACAGTGGCGCAGAGAGGGAGGGTTTTGGGGGATAAAAACCCTTGCAGAGCTCAGAGAAATTTTTAATTTTAATCCATTTTACTTAATTGGTTAAGTAGACATTACTTATAGGATAGTTTTGGGATTAATAAAAAAATCCCTCAGAAAGCCGTTTAACTCACCATTTTCAGCCATTAAGCTTAAAATTTTTCTGGCGGAGGGCCCCCCCGCAACGGCCGCTTACCCTGGCGGGTATGCAATACCCAATACCCCTAAGTTAGTTGCTCCTATAAAACCCCCCCAAGCCTTAATTCTTAGTTGCGTCCATGGTCTGGGAGCCTCCTTTCCTCCCAGCACTGCCTTCTTTAATTCATAAGAAGGCCTTCCCTTCAATATATCTAAAAATCCTATTCCCTTCCTTCCCCTCCCCCGTTTACCTAACATTCTTTCCTCTAGCACCGTTTTCAATATCTCCTTCCCGCTAAGTACTCGCTCCGTCCAAACCTTCTATCTCCTCCGTATCTCATCTAAAATTTGCCTCTTCTCACCCACCATATCCAGCACTTCGTCGTTTCTCCTCTTCTCTGACTATTTCACCTCCTCCATTCTTCTCCATACCCACATCTCGAATGCTTCCAATCTTCACTCGTCCTCCTTCCTCAGTGTCCACGTTCCAGCACCGAAGAGAGCTATACTCCAAATCAAACTCTTCACTAACCTTCTCTTTAAACTCTTGCATAACGATCCTATCAGAAGCTCCTTCCTAATCATGAACGCCTCCTTTGCTAATGCAATTGGCTTCCTGATATCCTTATGACTGTATCCATTTTCCTCTAATGTGCCGCCTATATAGTTGAATTGCTCTACCTACTTAAGCTTCTCTCCACCTACTTTTATCTTGAGTCTCACATTCCTCACACACACCAGATCAAACTCTTCACTTACCTTATCTTTGAACTCTCACAAAAAGATCCTTTCATAAGCTCCTTCCTGTTCATGAACGCCTCCTTTGCTAATGCAATTCTCTTCCTCATGTCCATACTACTGTATCCGTTTTCCTCCAACGTACTGCCCAAATAGTTGAACTGCTCAACCTACTCAAGTTTTTCACCACCCACCTTTATCTTAAGTCTCACATTCCTCGCTCGCGATGCTTTACAAAACCGCATTACCTTGGTCTTCTTGTGATTGATCCTCATCCAATACTCCTCACACCGCTCGTAAAAAGGTCTGGTTTCGCTGGTGCGTCCGACTACCGCGGCCGGCCGCCACTGACTCATTATATGTATCAAGGTCGGTAAAAGGCTTTTACCGACCTTGATATGTACTACACATTGTAGTGGTTCCTTCGAGGCGGCTCGGCCGTCGCGTTCAAAGGCTGGCCGCCGACGTCTGCGGCCCGACTGCTCGTGAAGCAGTCGAGACGCAGACGTCCACAGACGTCGCTGCGGGCAGTCGTGCACTTGGTCATGAGCTGAGCAATGGATACCAAATTTTCTGCCAGAGAAGAGTGCCAGATAGAAGAAGGAAGGAAATATGCACCTCTTTACGACCATTAGGATAAATATTTTAAATATTACGCGATAAAGTAGAATACCTGGCCTTGATTACATAGAAACTAGGGAAAAAGCGAGAAAATATTTTTCGCATATATTTATTAACAAGTTTATATAATTGGCACACATAATTCACTTCCTTCGTTCATATACAATGGGTCGGTCAATGCTCATGAGTCGAAGTACACGTTCCTGCTGCCAAATTGAAGCTCCTTCTTCATTGAAAAACTTCATTAAAATGTCTCTCAGTTCAAAACCTTCTGATCCAGCGAAGCTCCCAGTTCTTCCCGAAGGGCGATATTTGCTGGTGGGTCTACATTAGCATCGAACTCATATTGTGGCCGCTGTTGCATCTCTAATTACTATCCCTCAATAAATTATGCAGAAAGCATGCTGTTATTATCAGTGTTTCGCATATTTTAGGGGTAATCGATATTGGTGGATAAAACACAAGAAACACTTCACTTAGCACTAGACGCATCCATAGAGCCTGCAGTCCCCTCACTGCCTGGCTGAAGAGCGCCTGATCATCCTCGATTTAAACAACATTCCCAGGGGCGCCGACTTATAAAAAATATTGGGGGGCCCATATCGGATGTCTTGCCCCTGGAAGAGGGAATTCAACGTGTGTCGCAGCATCGAAACACTACCATGATTCACACCACTTGATTCAGTTAACCCTTTATGACCCAGAGCTGCTTCTGGGAGAAATCAAATTTCAAGATTTTTTATTCTGAATAGATGAAAATTTTGCACTCGATCATAATTGTCGAGGCAGATAAATATTTCGTCATCAAAATTTACACCCCAAAATAATACGTAGTTTAGATATTTCCTAAATAGAGCTGAAAATTTATACATTTTTGACGTTGCTTTGAAGCAACATTGGGTTATAATGGGTTAACCTGCTTAACCTTATAATTATTTGTTTCAGCACACGTTGTTGAATTTATTTTAAAAGGTAACTATTGTCAAACATGGGAAATAAAAATCACCAATATATTTTTGTGATTTCACAAAGCATTATATTACTTAATTATTTTCTTGAATTATTGAGGGGGCTCCGCCCACCCAAACGAATCTTTGAGGGGGCTCGGGCCCCCTCAGGCCCCATGGAGTCGGCGCCACTGAACATTCCTCCCACTTTCACTCCAACTTCCAACTGTCGCAGGGACATTGTTGAGGGCGGCTTGGATTAAAATGCAGGGAGGGACATACTCTGTTGCATCGGCGACGGTCGACCCACTGTTTGGAGGGGTGACCGACGCCAGTGGCGCAGCGAGGGGGGGTTTTGGGGGATAAACCCCCCCTCGCCAGAATAACCCCGATAAACTCCCCCGAGCTCAGAGAAATTTATAAGTTTAATCCATTTAACTTAATTTGATTGATATTACTAATAGAATAGCGTAAGAATTAATAAAATATCCCTCAGAAAGCCGTAAAGGTCACCATTTTGAACCATTTATCTTAAAATAACGCAATGTATTAATCTCGCACCACCGCTTATCCTGGTGGGTATTCCATACCCACACACACCCCTGTATTTGTTGCACCTAACCCCCCTCCCCCCGGCCGTAATTCCTAGCTGCGCCCCTGACCGACGCCGACTATCAGGCTATAAAAACCCCACGAATACCTCGGTTAGCCCCTCAATCATCACTGTCTTTAACTGTCTTTACCCTTTCCCGTCATATCCCCTGCTAAGTTACACGGTTAGGCGCAATCATCTCCACGCTTAAACTACGCTCTGCTGCGGGACCGGACACAATCTCACACCGTGCCTTAAAAACCTGCATCGAAACGCCTACGGAACCTCTACAAAGCCTGCTCCCTACTCTCCCACTTCCCTCAACCAAGGCGCACAGCTAAGATCATCACGCTTCCGAAGCCCGGAAAACCTATAGGTACACTACCCAAATAACTTCCGACCAATAAGCCTATTAAACTGCCTAGGTAAAATCCTTGAGAGGACTATACTAAATCGACTATTCATCGAAATTAACGAAGAGAAACTGCTCCGTCCAGATCAAACTTGCTTCAGGCAGCATCACTCAACCACGCACCAAGTAACGCGCCTAGTGGAATTCATAACCTTTGGATACAATATCAACAAGCAAACTCATGGGGTGTTCTTGGACCTTCATAAAGCATTCGACAGGGTCAGGCATTCTGGACTCATTCTCAAAATCTCTAACCTACCGATTTCAGCCAACATTCCAAAACTCCTTTTTCTTTCTGAGTAGGTATCTCATTATTGGCCGCGCCGAGGGCGCGTTCACTTTGCTGTACCGGTGAGAACAAACTCACCACAACCAGCCAGTTTACAGGAGAAAATTAAATAAATGGCGCATATGTTGTGTTGTCAGTGTTAGTGATGGTAATGAGAAAAAGAAAAGCAATTTTATTTTTATTTTGAATTACAAGGAATGCATTAAATGATCCATTTTGATTAAAAAAAATCTTTTCAATAGTTTTATGGATTTAAAAATATATATTTTTTATTTATTTGATTTTTTGTTTTTTTTTCCATCACATTTGGAAATCCAGTTGCAGGTAAAAGGTACCCAAATTAAAAAAAAAACATTTATACCTGTGATTGGAAGGAGGTAAGACATAGGAAAGACACATAGACATGACAATAATTAAGGCAGTGTAATTTGTAATGAATAAAAGTCTGTATTAGTTTTATATTTTGCCCTGTAGCCTGGACAATTTATCGCGAATGAATAATTAGCAGTTGGGAGAGTAAAAATGATTTCTTTTCTGCTATTGTAGTAAGTGACGACAGATGAGAATTAATATCGAGGAACCAGGAGAGGAGTTCTTGATTTTCGGAGTTGGAAGGAGCAGAGGAGGATTGATTGGGAGGCAGGGAAGGAAAGGATTTAGGATTTGCGGCAGAGGCGAAAGATTTTGTAAGGGGAGGTGGTTGGGCAGGGATTTGGGAAACGGTTGCACGACGAGCGGTCATTGCTGCTTTGGCCTCTTTGTGCTTAATACAGCCACGGTAATTGGCAGGATGGGCTTCACTACATAAGGCACATTTTGCCGGAAGATCTTTTGATTTAGCGCAATCTTGGCTGAGATGGTCTTGCCCGCATCGAACGCACTTTGGAGGAAGTGAGCAATGGTTTTTGGTATGTCCAATGCCTTGACAGCGATGGCATTGGACAGGGACCGCAGGTTTAACATAGTTTGAAATTGAGACTTTAAGACCAAGAACAAATTGAAGATAGAAAAATGCCGGAATATTAATATTTGAATCGGTGGAAATATGACAGACTCTAGTAGGATATTTAGGAACTGAATTGATACCTGAAATACGTTGACTGGCTGAAGGCCGGGTTGAAAAAATGCGTTTAACTGTACAAACAGGAAAGCCTTTGGACTGAAGGTCCGCTAAAATCTCCGCGTCGGACATTGAGACAAGAGTGCCGCGAAGCGCGAATTCGCGGCGGCGATTCTCTGGAAGTTGGTACGTGGTAAATGGGATATTAAGTTCTTTAAGCACTGATTTGGTTGTTTTGAAGTCTTCTACAGATTGACACATTAAAATAGCAGTAGTCGCACTCGTGGCATGAGAAATAGGGCGAGAAGAGCAAGATTTAACTAAACGCTGATAGATAACGGGCCATTTTGTGGTGCCGGCCCGGCGTATTGGCGGGATTCTTGGCTTAATTGCCAGGGTAGATTGAGAGTTCTGAAATTAATGAATTGCTAGTGCCTGAAGGGCCAGAAGAATCATTAGGGATAGTTGAGAGAATTGAAAACTGATTGTTTAATGGGATAACTACGGGAGAAACGGGTTTAGGATTAGATGCCTTACGGCGGGGCGACACCACAGTAAAATTAAAATTGTCCAGGCTATCACAATTGGCATGCGCACTCTAACACTGGCTGGAAGTGGGGTTTGCACTCACCGAATTTGATGTCTGGACAGCAGGTGGGCAGGAAGCGGCTTCAGGCGGCAGCACGCTGTCCGTGGAATAGGACTCCTGGATCGGACAGGCATCGGAGGCAAGCAACAGCGGGCTGGCAGGCGCAATGGTCCTCTTTGGGTCCGTTGAAGGCTCCGGGCTGGGCAGGTTGGCGGCTGCAGGTGGCGGCGAGCCCAGGGATGAGCGCTCGGTGGCACGAGATGGTGTGAGGAGTTCCTCAGCCGCCTCGGATGGCAGCTTGTCAAGGCGGCACTTGATGGTGGTGGCGTCCTTTGCCTTGGAGTCCAAGGCTGATTTGCTGGCCTTCTTCTTGGCAATCACAGCTCTAGGTCGCTTGCTGCGTTCTGTGGACCATAGCTGGGGGACCTGGTTAACCAGCAGCACGTACGATGGCCCATCGGTCGGGGGCGGCTTTGGAGCAATCGCCGGGGAACCCCACGGCCGGTGGCCGCCAAGGAGTCGACCGCAGGCTCGGTGGCCGGGCGTTGGACGTTTTTTTTTAACAAAACCAATTCGCCGATCTCGGCGAACAGTAGTCTCCGAAATGGTACGGTAGTACAGGTGTATTCTTTTCCGGCAGAAATCCAGGTATATATACGGCAGTCGAGTTTATTGACGTCTCCTTTTCTTTCTGTCCAACCGCTCCTTTTATGTAACCGTAAATTCCGCCTCCATCCCATCTAAACCAATCACATCAGGTGTACCCCTAGGCTCCGTTATATCACCCATCCTATTCAACCTTTTCATCAACGACCTTCCGACCAACCCTAACACCGCCTAACACCGAAACCTTTCTGTACGCCGACGACACGGCCATCATCTCCCGCTCCTTCAACCCCAACATAGCACCCCGACAAAAAAAACCCCAAAGAACACCTCAATGACGTCAAAGCCTGGATGGATACGTGGAAACTCACCATTAATGCCAGCAAATGCAACGCCATAACATTAGCAAGGCGGCCGAAGTATACAAATACCACCCAATCACACTATGGACGACTTGAACAGTGCATGATCCCCCCCACTTACCTCGTCCCTCCAGAGCACCAACAAGCGATCGCGTAGACCGAATATGCGACCGGCGCGATGCCACGGGATCGCACACATGTAGAGCGGTGAATTCGCCAACGAGAAAGCTGTAGCGTTCAGATCTTCATATTTCATCCATATGTAGGCAGAATTTTTATCTTTCTCGTTGTAAAGGAATGGTTTTCTATTATAATTCATTCATGTTTGGGCGTGCACTTGCTAACATGCGTATATGCACTCGCCGCCAATGTCAATAGGAAAAACAGGATGAACCTGCGGAAACCAAAAGGACCATCTATTTATCCATGATCCGTTCTCTACTCACGTATGGTTCACCTGCATGGGCAGGAACCTCATATAATAACCTCAAGAAAATCTGCACAATTCAACACAAACTATTGAGACGCATTGTCAACGCACCATGGTTTGTCATATATGACTATATTGCTGACAACCTGAAAGTCCCCCCTCTCGGCCAACATCTCACCATCATAAAAACACAACTTGAAAACTCACTTAACAAAATAGACAACCCACTCTTACACAAAATCTGGAACTATACGAACCCAACCCTCACTTTAAACACAGAAGACCGAAATTCCTCCTCCGTCTTGCACTTCTCTCAACCCAATGAAGAACACTTAAGCAAACACACATCTCAGCAATAACACAATCAACAACTAACTCAATCGATCAGGGATCGGTTCGCCTATGTCACCGTTAACCAGCGCAGACCGACGACCGACGGGCAAGACCAAGTATCCCCTCCGGTCGGCTCGCTTGTGTCACCGCTACCCACCGCAGACCGACGGCCGACCCTACCGACGCGTCACGGCGCAGCCCTTAGTGCTAGCATTTTAAGTGTGCCGGAATCTTGTGTAACATTTCCTGTACTTACGATTATTGTTGTATTAAATTAATTAAATAAAGCACCAACGGCTTTTTGCCCATTGAACCCTCCTTTGACCCGTGCGACATATTGGTGTCAGGTGCGGTGTGTAGTGAAATTCGAATAAAGTAGGAATTTTAACAATATTTTTCAGCACTAAATATTGTACTGAGTAATTAAATTCGGATCATTTCACTTCACTGTATCCCGCACGCTGTAGATTTGGTGCTGTTTTTATCATTGCCATGGATATGTCTGGTGCGAATACGTCTCATGTATTTCCCTTAGTCTGGGAAGATGATTCTCACCATCGAAATATGATGGATTTTACGCCGTCGTTTAATGTTATTGAAGGAAGTTCTGTCCCCCATACACCCCCTCAATCAAGTATTTTTGGTTCTCAAATTTCTTTGATTCCTTGTTTTACTGGTGAAGATTAAACGACCATTGATACCTTGGTGCGGCTCGCCTGCGTCTAAGCGGAGCGGCAACCGAATTCGCTGAAGCTAATCCACATGTAATCGAATCGTATGAAAATTTTGTTGGATTAATGAAGGAAAGATTTACGTCCAAAATCTCGAGACTTGCATTGGAAAAAATGTGTACGAGCTACGTGCAAGGACGTTAGAGTAGGTATGTCAATATTCCACTCGATTAAGGGGGATAAGCCGAAAACTTCGTACGTCGTTTAATGACCCTAATTCTGAGATGATTCAGGGAATGGTCGAGGAAATACTTTTGACTCTATGTTTGGCAGTCTTAAGGATGGATTGGTATTAGAAAAGGGAAGTCAACTCGTGACGCAAGAGCAATATAATGAGGACACTCGAGGAGAGAAACCTAGAATATGACCAGGGCGTGTATGCCTGTTTGAAAAATCATTTGATACGGTGAACCGAGTAAAGTTAATGGATGTACTCAGGAGAATAGGTGTAGATTGGAGGTATAGGCGACTGAATCGTAAACTGTATATGGCTCAGACTGCACAAGTGAGGGTAGCGGATGGAGAATCTGGGTGGGCAAGCATTGGCCGGGGAGTGAGACAAGGTTGTCCTATGTCGCCGCTGCTTTTAACGTGTACGCTGAGGAGATGGTAAGAGAAGCGTGGGACGAGTTAGAAGCTGGAGTGAAATTGGGAGGAATGATGTTTAAATCGGTAAGGTTCGGTGAGGCTGTTGATGGAGTTTTCGGTTTGCTATGTAACAAGGAAGTCACAACAGAGTCATTCAGTGAGTCAGATGAGGGGTTAGTCTGTACATTTAAAGTGGAAAATTGTCCGCCAATGGTCGAAACGCAACATGTTAGTGCGACAAGTGAGAGGACTCCCGATTCGCATGAGGCCGTCGGGCAAGAATGCGGAAAGGGTAATCAGAAGACTTGTGTGCATAACGCCGTGGGGCAAGGTTGCGTGAAAGACGACCAGATTTATTGTACACTCAACACCGAGCAAAAAGTAGCAACTACTATTTCGTCGGTTAGGGTTCCTCCTAATTCTATTATGTTAGTCATTCAAGCAAAATGTTTAAATGAATTGGGCATACAAAGAGGTTTAAGTTCTTCAGATGAGTATGATGTTTGTATTTTCCAAATCGTTGCATCCACGTCGGTTCCTCTTCTCATTTGTAATACGAGTAGCCAGATTGGAGTATTGAAAAAGGAAATCAGTTCCTCCACAAGGCGACATGACGAAAACGTCGCGCACTACGAAAGAAATCGTTTGATTAAACGGAAGTCGGCCATTGCCCGACGTTTGAGTATTTAAATTATCAACAGCTGGTATTCAGGGTGACTCGTTTCCACTCAGACCATCAATGGCAATGGTACATGGTAGAACTGACGATTTTGTAAATATCGAAAGACCAACCATGACTGTTTGGAAAATTATTCAGTGAACCGTGTATAACGTGCACTGTTCTGAACTGTATTTGTGCCTGAAGGACAACTTTCTTTACAATTATGTCTTCCATGAAAACATGGAGTAAAACTCATCGAACGAGACCCGTCCGCAAAGGGCGGTTGTCGTGCACGGCAGCGAGGTCAGCAAGGTCCTCGGGGTCGTCAACATGCGATATCTTTGTAGAGGTTTATTATCATCAGCAGCAGCACCAATCAAGAAAGAACAAAAAAGACAAAGAAAATGAGAGTGCAAAAGAGGTACAATAGCTCGAGGAAATAAATAGAGAACTGCGGGCAAGAAAAATCTAGTAGTGATGGGGAAATGGAACGCCTCAGTCGGGGAGGGGAGGGATGAATACGAAATAGGAGAATTTGGATTAGGAATGCGGAACGACAGGGGAGAGCTTTAAAGCTGCAGAATTTAGTGGGAGAAAAAAGTTATTCATCACAAAAACGTGGTTCAGTCATCAAAAATGGGCGAGGTAGACATGGGAAAGTCCAGGGGATATGTGAAGATAACGCAGTTATTGAGACAATGATTGACAAGATGGAGGAGAGAAGGCAGTAGAAGAACGTGGGCTCAGAGCAGGGTAAAAGAATGTATAGAGGAATAAATAATCGATTACAGCTTGAAGCTAAGGGGGTAAGGGGTCTGGTGGAAAAGATAGTGAAGAAAAGATAAAGAAAACGAGAGGAAGGAGAAAGGAAAGGAGAAAGGAAGGAGAGACAGTTTTAAGATGAGATACGGAGGAGACAGAAGATATGGATGGGCTTAGCGGGATAGGGATGTTGAAAACGGTTTTGGAGGATAGAATGTTAGGTAAACAAGGGAGGAGAAGGAAGATGATAGGATTTTAGATAGAATTAAGGGAGTAGGCCTTACAGTGAATTGAAGAGGGAGGTGCTTGGGGGCAAGGGAGGCTCGCTGAATGCTTCTTAAGTACTCCATGGAAACCCTCCATAATCGGTAAAAAAAAATACTACGATAAGGCGAAAAAAATGAATCAGAAATTATGAATCGTCGAAGAAGTACGTGGAACATACTGGCGTACCTCATCCGGGAAAATAGTTGTCTCTCTGAGTCATGCATTTTTTTTTAGCTAAAATCGTTCTTTTATCGATAAGATTCTTCCCACCTAGACCCACTTAAGACATTTATTGAAAATATCAGGGGCAATATCAATTCAAACGTCGCGATTAAACATTCCAGCAGGAATGTTTTATCATCAAACAGTGACTTGGTCGTAATCTCAATTATCTTTTCCTGTATCTCCAATTGTGTGATCTGACATGATGTCATGTAAGCGCTGGACAACACGGAAACCCTGAGGGTGAATCAGATTTTAAAAATGTCTCACGAAAGTTAAACGAAGAAAACCAATCATAATTTCAGAGGGTTGGGTGGTCAAGTCAAAACATTTGCTTCAGTGGCGTAGCCAGGAATTTCGTTCGAGGGGGGGTCCAAAACCAGGGGGAAAAAGTTTTGAAAAACAGGGTACTAAGTAGAGAGTTCAAGATAACACTTTTCATAATCGAGAAAATTGCATTTGTTAAAAAAATATTTTGTAAATTCATGATTCTTCAATATTTTGTTTTCTTTTACGAAGGAAAATAATTGTGTTTTTACTTTGGGGGGGGGGGGGGGGGGGTGGACCCTTCCCCTGGCTACGCCACTGCTTTATAGTCCACCAAACCGGTAGTTCTGTTTGAGCTCCGCGATCAAGTCTCTTATCTGCTAATTAATAGTTTGTTATAGATTGTGTTTGCATAATTCTTACATTCTTGATCGCAAGATTTCTCTATCTCGTACCGTATCTTCAAACTGTCATTTTTCCTCCAATTGCCTTCCGACAATTGGTTGGAATGAAGCTGCATTTAACTTTTTCGTACGTGATAAGATTAAAGGTTTTATTTTGCCGGAATTTGGGGTGGGGAAACGTCATGCCCACTACTTCGCGCATCGCGATATAAAGGAACGAGGAGGAGGGAAGTTTGAGTGACAAGGGTGAGAAACGCGGGCGAGAAGTTACAATTTTCAATGCGAAGGACGGTTTTTCGAAAAAGATAAATAAACCCGGTATATTGGACAGCATTTGGACATCGTCAGCCATATCTCATCGGCAACAATTTGGGTGAGTTTTGTTTTAAATAGCACATTTTAAATTTTACATGCGAATGGTGAGATTGAATACTACCGTAGAAAAGAAATGGGAATACAACTTGGGCCAGCGGCGGAATAAAGGGGTTGGCCGATCCCTCCCGTAAATTTAGGAAAAATCGAAAATATGGTAACCTTTAAGGAGGATCTCCAATTTAAGTTTTTACATAATGCGTAGCATATCACAGACGCATTGTCATCGAGTGATATTGCATATGCCACAAAGTATACTTTCCGTTTTTCTTTGGTGGTTCATTATAATGAAACACTCAACCAAAACGACCTTAATCCACACCTAGTTTCAACATAGCGTGGTCACTGGTCAGCCAATTGTCAGAGAAGATAAGGGGGCATCCATTAATTACGTGAGGCGTTTAGGGTGGTGGGGTAAGGGGTCAAGCCGATTATCACCCAATCTCACGTGGGGTATTTACAAGTATCATTATTTTTTTCTCAAGAAACAGTATAAAATGTGATTCTAGACTACGATCTTAGTAATCTTAAATACTAGTGTGCGAAAAATCCACAGAGAGAAAAGTCATTCGCCTAGACGGTATTCGAACCCGGATATCCCGATTTCCAGTTAAGGCGAATGATTTTTTCTGTGGATTTTTCGTACAATTTGTGACTCCGTATAGTCATCACCACGGTTAATCCCGGTACAGTAAAATTAAATACTCGTGTTAACTAATCTTAAATAAAAATAATTAAACCTTCAGTTTTTTAACAAAACCAACGTACTGAAGCATATATTAACGTATTGACACTGAAAGCAAGCATTTTGAACGATCTCACGTGAGATTAGAGGAAGCCCAGGTAGCGTTCCGATGTCGGTACGACGGCGGCACAGGTCGGCCCACCACCGGCAGCCAACGTCGCAGTGGTCCGGATCGCGAAAAAGTTAAAGAAAAATCAGATTTTCGTTGGATGCCTTTGAAAATTGCTCCACATATGTTTCTTGGCGTACTATTTTCATTTCTGCAGCTATTTTTACGAAAAAAGCTATTATTTTAGGCGATATCGTGGAACTTTAACTTATTATCTGGCTAATTGTAAAGCTGACAGCATAGACAACCGGTAATCATGATAAAATATGAAAATAAATGATAATTAGTTATATAGTATGAGTTATCTTTGAGTGATCTTTGAAATTAGTCAATAAACAAAAAAAACGGCTAAAAGTAGGGTAATTGGGTGCACTGATCCTTACGTTGAAGAGGTGCGATTTTCGATTTCGTGAGGTTCTTCTGAATGGACTAAAAAGTAATTATTAAATACGTGTCAAAATAGTATTTAATTGACTCTTTTATTCTCATATAAGCATGAATAATGCCTTATAACTTTTCAATTATATATTATGATTATTCATCATCAGAGTCTTCTGAATCCCTCCCATCCTCCTACTCTTCGCATTCGCTTGCAGAATTATGAGACTTTTGCAAGACCAAGATATCACGAACCTCCTGCGGAAGAACTTTAAGGCCCCGGCATTTGTTCAGTTTAGTTCCTAATGTGCTAATAAAAGGATCCGATGTTAGGATCAGTGTCCGGAAAATATCCTCATTTGCATGAAGTCGAGATGTTTTTCTCGCATGATGCTCGCGATATTTTCTAATATATTTATTGCGGGATTCCTGCAGGAATCACGCAATTCCCATGGGCCTCCGACAGTTCTCCGATAGGAAGAAGAGCCGACTCGATGACATCTGCACCATGTATTAATACTTTGTGCACTGTGGGTGGCATGTAAAGCCATTAATAATGTCTCACAAAATTTTACGCTGTATCCATGCAGAACTTTTTAAATTTTACTGGATCAATCAAAAATCCGCAAGACAGAGATCTCAAAGTTGTTGATAATTGAAAGATTAACCCTTATTCTACTCCTGAAAATTAATTGACTTCTAGCAACTTCGTTTTCCTCATTTTGGAGCGCGTAGTGACGTCAGTGAATTATTTACTTGGCCTATCACTTCTTACCTCGGAGGTAGCTGTTAAAAATTAAGACTACTAGAACAATATCCCAGGGGACCCCATGTCACTATTAGAATACTAGGAAAATAGGAACCTGAGGTGCTTGCAAGGTTGCGAAATACAACATCAGGAAAATCAACTAGTTTGTCCAACCAAGAGCCATTCCTCTCTAAAAAAAAGTTTGATCGCGAACTAGCTCGCCATCTTCTCTCGTAGGAATAAAAAAATTCATGTTCAAAAAATTAACAAGCTCAAGTTTTGCCTCCTCATCGTGTAATCTGAAAAAAAACTCTCTAGATATGCATTCAAATTCCTTTTTCGAGCATCCATGGTTTTATCTTTTTTCTCCAGCATTTTTTCGTGCAGCTCTCGCCGCGTAAATGTCCATGACATTTTTGGCAGTCAACAATAAAAAACACAGGTTTGAAAAAAGCTACACAACAGTCTTCTTTCTAAAAAGTTTAAATGTCAAATAGAAGGGAAAATATGAAAAATTAGTGCGGTACCTCGTCTCAGACCGATTTAAAAAAAACGGAAACTAGAAACGGAAATAAATGAAACAATGAAACCTGCTCAATAATCCTCATTTCTATGGTTGTCAGGAACTAATAAATCACAATTTTTTAGTATCACAACACCATAACTTCTTTCCAAGGTCACTGTAAATCTCAAAACTGTAGCCAAAATAGGACTTCTCAATTAGTGATGGGTATGTGTTGACATCGACAGAAAAGGAGAAACTGAAGGGTAACAAAATGTTTCGACCAAAATTTGGTCTAAAGAGGAGTGATCTTTACCCATGGAAATGTGGGTATTCCCCTGGATAACTTGTAGGGGTAGATTTGGACCCCGTAAAGAGAAATGTGAAATGTTTGGATTTTTTGCGAAAATGAATATTAGCGGCGGACCTGCAATAAAACCCGTCCAAAAGGAGGCGGGTGAAGGGTAAAGACCTCATCTATTTACACGAGCAGCTTCACTTGCACGTCAGACCGCCACTAGGAAAGTAATAAACTCAAGTTGGGTGGTACGCCAAGTCAGTGGCGCAGCGAGGGTTTTGGGGGATAAAGCCCCTCCCCAGAGCTCAGAGAAATTTTTAAGTTTAATGCATTTTACTTAAGTGGATTGATATTACTAATAGAATAGTGTAAGGATTAATAAAATATCCCTCAGAAAGCCGTAAAACTCACCATTTTGAACCATTTATCTTAAAACTCCGCAATTTATTAATCTCGCATTTACCGCTTATCCTGGTGGGTATTCCATACCTCGACACACCCCGGTATTAGTTGCCCCCCCCCCCCCCCAGCCTTAATTCCTAGCTGCGCCCCAGCGCCAAGTTAACATAGCAAAATGTCCCGACTAGGGACCCCTGCCCACTTCTCTATGGTCCAGCACGTGTTCGGGTAACGGGTCTCTATTGTCACTTCGGATTGAAAGAAAGGGAAGCGGTAGTGCTTTTTCCCAGTAGCAGTGCATGTAGCCTGTCGTATTTACTTCAATAGATTACCAAAACGCGATTAAAGTCGTTCTGAGAAGCGATCGAAGAAAATATTTTTTCTTTTCTCCTCTCCCAGTGTCACAACTGCGCTTAACCTCGAAGACCGAAATTATTCTCTTGGTACGCACATAGATAAAGTTTGGATGGTAACAAAGTATAAAATAGTGTTAAATAATGCTTAAATTCTTATTTTTGTGATTCTGGCCCATGAAGCACAGGGAGAACAATTTACCATGTGCCTACACTGCGCTGATATTAGCGTGTCGACGCTCACGCCTACCACGGCTAGGAACATAAATCGTTGTTATTCGCTTACTTGCCAAAACTTGCAGCTGATGTCTTTACTAATATCTTTATAATACTGTACTTTATTGTCACCAATAGCCGAATAAGCGCAAATCGAAAAATTACTCCTCGTCAAATAATTCTACAGCAATCATCAACATCTCTAAAAGATTTACATCTATATTTTATGACAGTGCAATGTCTATATTACTATATTGCAAAGTTAGTTTACCAATATAACTGGTGGCGTTATAAAGACAAAAATAAATCTAAAATACGTAATTTTCGAAAAAATGGAAAAATCAAGTTTCCATTAGAATTAGTGCTACTTTGACGCAATATATCTAAGCAAACATTTTTTTATGAAAAAGTAAGCGTGGAAGGTGATACCCCAGAAATATTACTACATAACTTATATAGTCTAAGCGAGTTTCAAGTGTCCACCTTTTTCCGAATCCGGACCACTGTGCGTCGGTCCATCGTCGGAATGAAAACGTTCAGCCGGGCTACAGCCGACATTCCACCCGATGTCGGCCCGACATCGAACCGACGTTGGCCCTCCACGAAACCGCTGTCGGCCCGACATTGGACCAACATCTATCTTACACCGACATGAAGCTGACATAAGTCCGAAGTGAAGCCCACATAGGCCCAACACCAGAAACAGTATTGGGGTGACATACCCCAAATCTATTATCATGTGTGATACAATAATCTGACATTAAGTCAACATAAGCTCAGTATTGAATAAACCTTGGTGCAGCATGTAGAAATTATTTGAAGTCCATAAGCAACAATACAATCATTAAAATAAATCAGTTATGCAAGGTAAATGTGGAGCACCCTAAATTACTAGAAGCACTATCATATGTATGGAATTAGATGAAATTACATTATTTTGAGTAACTACCCCGACAGCAAGCATGCAATAGCATACATTAAATACACATATATGTAGTGTATAACATATGTATGCTGTATAAGATACACTTATACTGTGTACTTATAAAAACCTTCTACCCCCCATCTACCAGAAGTATATAATGCAGCAAATGTCATCGTACCATGCATATACAGTGGATTCAAAACCCTAGGGTGGGTTCGCAGGGTTATTCTCCTGGCCGAAGTCTGAAGCTATAAGCTTATCACCACTGCACCACAGAAGGGGGAGGACAGGAAGGAAAAAGGAAGGTGGTGTCGCCGCGATAGGAGTCCGACGATGTCTCCTGGGAGGAGATAGGGAAGGAAGGGATGGGACGAGGAATCCCGCACCGTCACAAAGGCGGGCGGGTTCTCCCCCTAGCGAAACCAGGAAAACCATTACTGTGCCAGCGATTTTAGAGGATTATTCTATGAGGAAGAATGTATGTGCATGTGTGCGCACCACGTACATAGATATTGACTAATAAAACAGAAATGTGCCAAAATGTTACAAAGACTGGGTACAAACATAAATACCGTACATATGTGATTAGAGTCCCGCCATTTTTTCCAAAAATGCCGATGGTAAAAGTAAAGGGGGCACTATATTCCTATGCATTTTTTTCAATCTTTTCCCAAAACTGATGCCTCAAAATTAACTATATTCGGAGAAATAAGGTAGTAAGTCGTAAGTGCAAATAAAATAATCTGAATTATTCACACAAAAACTGTATTTCTTTTGATAAGAAGTGGTTCAGCCATTTTTCTAATATTCTGGCACTGAATGTTATACAATATGTGGCCAACAAATGCATTATTACAGTACATATTCACATGAAAATTTTACTCTCATTGAAATACATAGATACACATTAAGGCATAATATGGTCTCAAAATTACATACCTGTCCATTAGCGATGTTAAAAAAACCACACACATGTATACTTCCATTACTTTGAAGGGAAGAGAGGAAGATAGGAGGACAAAAGGGAGGAATGGTGAAAATACACAAAAGGATATATGGTACGCTGCCAAAAAAGGCTGTAAAACACTCATGATTGCTATTGGAAGCCACTTAAGCAAAGATACCCTGATGCAGTTCATCCAGCATAGCTTGTAGTACATTTGCCACAGATATCTTGGCCTATCTTGACAATCTGGGTTAACTTTTTGCTAACGTCCTAGCTTCAACAAACCACGCATATATCAATTATGGTTTATGAAATTTTTAAATTGCATATTTATAAGTACACTGAATATGAAAATTACCTATTCAAATAAATGATATTAAAACTCACAGCATGCCATCCAGGTTGGTTGTAGTGACTTTAAACCTATCACAGGAATAAAAATAACAGCTAATGGAAGACATGGACAGTACTACACAGGGTACAAAAGTAAAAAAACAAGAAAATAGGAATGCTTCAATTCAATAACCCTTAAAGTCAATTTCTCATTGGGCGTTCAATCATCCTGATTCTAGTAACTCCAACTCCTGGGCTTCAATAATTACTCTGACTTCTTATATTTATTAATTTAATCACCAAATCAAAGTTATCATCACAAAAAGTGATATCGAGTACATATTGCCATAAAAAAGCATTGTTTAATGCTAAAAATGCATATTTTCCCACATTTCCTTTTTGCATGATTAATACCCTGGCAGGAGTGGGGAAATTCTAGCATATCTATTAAAAGTGAATCACATACATTGATATTGTATATTTGATTTCTTGGAATTATTTTTCCCTGCATCATGATAAAATGCCACGATGACACTCATTTCAATCAAAATTCTAATAAAATACTAAAATAAGTAGATGGCACCACATTGAACAGAGAAGGGAATCATATCTTTCTCCATTGGAATACATACACTCCTACCTACACCGAATGCATTTATCAGCAGTGACATCAAAGTTGATACTACACATCATCTAGCCATTAAGACCCCTATGAATGCATCCACATATGATTCAGACTGCCTTAAGGAAATTTCCCACATTCACCACTATTTGAACCTTGTCACAATATTGGTGAGCCGATAAGAACTGGTGATAGCAAATACAAATCTTTCATCAAGGCTCCCAGCAAACCTAAGCAAACAAAAGCATATAAAGAGCATATAAATTCTATAGAAGATAAATCATTTTCCAAATTTGTATCACATATTGTACCACTTGCACTACTTAGACATCATCTTTCCCAGCTGATTTTTTTGCCTTAAAGGAAAATATGGTTTATGCTGCCAGATGTACATTGCCAGAGGGGAGTATGTTTGTACACATAGTGCTACACTCTCAGGGCTACAGCTAGGACTTTAAACGCTAGGGCATTCACCATAGGTATTATTCAATAAATAGCCGTAGAATGACCACCTGTGTATCTTTACAGACTCACCCACAAGTGCACTTAAATTGTAATATCTGTCAAGGCAAAAGATTTTTCCTCTACAGAAATTTTGCATTCTGAGAGCTATTTTTTCATAAGCTATACATGTTTTAGAGATGCAGTAGTTGAAATTACATGCCCTACGATTGCTATTAAGAATTTTTATCAATATTATTTTTAAATACTTTACAATATTTAATTTTAATGAGTTTATTAAAAAATTAAATAACTTTCTAAAATAAACTTTTCAAATGCTTGAGCCCCCTGAAATATATTACCCACGGTAAGTGCCCCCCATTCCCCACTCTAGTTCTGGGGCTGGTTACATTTAATAATGTCTGCCACCAAATCACTTTGAAGAAACACATTGATCCTTATATCCCAAAAGTTGATTTTTTTTGTGAAAAATTAAGTGGATAATGAAAGAAAACACCTATGGAGTAATAACTATGTTAACTATGGCCTTACTGGAAGTACCAATGATAACTATAAACCTCAGCACTATACAAAAAAAAATTTAGAGCTAATTCAATGAAATTTATGGTTTTTCTTAGCTTGCGTATCGACAGCAAGTTACCACGATAGGCAGCCCATACCTCTCAAGTGCCCCCTCAGCAAATTTTTGGCTACGTGCCTGCTTGCAAGCAAGGTTAAAAAACTAGAGGAATGGGTCGAAAGAAAAAGGTATTCATACTCAGGAATTTACTTTTACCCAGATACTAAGGAAGAGATAAAGGTAGAGTCCAAATACTAAGGAAAAAAAATGACGATAGGTGACAATAATTGACACTTAGTGAGAGCAATCTAATTTACATTGATGTGTCACTGTTTGGTTTATGAAGGGAAGGTTATTATTTGGGATATGGAGTTGCAACCATGATTACTGAGGCAAGCGGATATAGATCGCTGGAAGCATGACATTCTATATTCCACATGGTAGGATATACATTTAAACATTGAGATACACATTGAAATAAGCCGTATTATAGATGTGTACTTAGGTTTGAAAATTTACAACTACTTTCTTCAGTTAAATTCGGATACCTGATATTTAGACTTCCATTTACTTCCAGATACATTCATGAGACTTTCTTCCTCAATACTAACGGAATGTTTAAAAAAAATCACATCCACCAGGGTAACTCAAACTGACCAGGATGCTAAAAACGCTGTTGAAAGAATAATGAATTTATGTCCCAATACGATACACTTTCATCCTAATTTCAACATATCATGACAGTTCTGACATTCTGTAGGAAGCAACTTACCTGAATCCCTAATCATGATAAGAGATCAAAAGCAAGAAAAATCATTATTCCATCATAAAGTTAATGAAATACATACTAAACACACTACAATATATGGTGCCATCTACTGTAGAGTTCAATTCTTCAACTCACATTTTAATGCTTTTTTTGTTTCTTTCTTGGCTCAAGCAAAATAATCATGGATTATATGCCTCCAGTTAGTATATAAGTTATGGCCCCGAAATACACAAAAGTTAATTCAAAAATGCTCTACACAAAGCTACACCCATAAATCAAGGAGGGAGTGCTCCAGGAAAAAGAACCTAGAAAAGAAACACTACCTCCCAATGACTGAAGGGCTGTATTATCAGCAATCAACTACCAAATGTTTGAAATGGATTTCTCCATTGGGCCATTTGATTCCACATAAGCAGCATGAATTGTCAAACAAGAGCCAACTCATAGATTAAATAATGAAATCAATTCTTTCTAGAAGATCACATGGAAGACATGATACACAGATATTATTAATACACATATTTACTACAGTTCCAAGTGGTTAAAACTTGGAAAATAAATAACTCACTTTATACCATCCAGGCATTGCACCTAGACGCACAGTTTGGCAGTATAATGGGCAATAGACAACCAGGGGCGGTAAGAGTGGTGAAACATGGAGGTTGCTGCAGTAGATGCTTCCCTTGTATCCCCTTCAACGTCTTCACCTCTACCGAAGCAAAGTACAAGATTGCTGAAGCGGTAAGTACTCTTCTGATGGCACATTTTTGGGCCATGGGAATTATCCTACTCTTTCTCAGCAGTCTATTAGAACAAGTGACTAGTACAGGCAGTGATGAAACCTATAAAAATGAAACATTCAACATGAGAGAGTCAGTTATAAAATTTAAAAAAATAATGCACTATTTATTTGATACCATTGGTAAATATCACAAAAGCTAGCTAATGGGCAATGGTTGTTTGTGTACGTTTACTGTTACATACGTTGAACACCCCGGTGTAAAATGGCCAATGAGAGCTGTATCCGGTGGTTTTAGAATAAAATTTAAAAAAAAATAAATATCTCCAAGAAAGAATGAGTTATAAACATAATTTCTCCCCAGGTTCTAGCTGGTGGGATTCAAAGCCTGCTCCTGAAATATGGCCACAGCCAGACATCAATAATAGGATTTTCCTATGATTCCTGCCTCACAACTGCAAATGCCTGTCTCTTAACTTCAATTGTGATGCTTATTTCATGTATCATCTCTCGACATAGTATCGAGACAATAAGGACAACACCTTTTGTAAGTACACATATATCTCTGTAAATTGCAATCATTCTAAAGTTTTCCAGCCCATCTTGTCTGTTAACAATAATTCTTAGCAAGAGGATGAACTCGCAGTGTTATAAATAACACTTAGAGATAAACAGGAAAAATGGGCTTGGAAAAGCAGTGATAGACTGTGGAGCACTCATTAATCAAGAAGGTTGTTACATATTTACTATATTCTTTTAAAGGCACTGTTTAATTGTTTTCAGGAATGGATATTCAATGGCTTAGCCTGTATCCTTTACCTGTCTTCTGGGGGATACTTGGCTTTCATAGTGAACATATTTTTATTCCCATTATACATGGCTATACCATTTGCTGGCCAAGCATACCCAGCACTTTCAGCATGTTATGTAAGTAACTGTTATTCTGTTATATAAGTACGAAACTAATACCACGCTTAATATAGTTTTAACTAATATAGATGTCAATGTAAAAAGGCAAATATGTTTTTCCATGAGAAATCCTCATATGACAGGTTATTCATTGGACAAGAAACATCTACACTCCCATACGAATTTTGTTGCTTAAGCCTGAATAACACAATCATTTTTTCCATCCCTTTGGAGGGACAGTACCACTGATCACTCCAGCAATGGCAGAAAAAATGACTATGTCTCACGATCATTCTCCTCGATGGCTCCAGCGATGGAAAAGCCATCCCCATTTTCCTTCACTCAGCACGTCCCTTTCTTTGTCACTGAAAACGGAAAGTGTCGGAATATGCAATGGAAAAAGGCACGGTGGGAATGACCATGTGATTCAGAAAATGACGGATCGAGTGATCATTTATTTGGTCCCTGAAAGGCTATTCCTGGAGGGATCTAAAGCCACGGGCATGCTAGGGTGTTTAGCAGCCGCTTCTAACTAGCCACTCGTAATATTTCCAGCAAGCAGCCTAGTCTGTTCCAGAACTAGCAGCTGGTGATTGCCACCAGACTAGTGTTAACTATCTGCAATCAGAAGTTGAACACGTTTAACTTTTTAGTGCTGCTTACTCTCCCCTGCCTGTCACGTGATCCCCTCCCTGGTGCCAGTCAGCCAATGTGAATCCCTAATAGCTCCCAAGCAGCTGGTGAATTAAAACGTGTCTCGTCAGTGGAACAGCGAGGGGGGGTTTTGGGGGTTAAAACCCCCCCAGAGCTCAGAGAAATTTTTAAGTTTAATCCATTTTACTTATTTGGATCAGTATTACTAATAGAATAGTGTAAGGATTAATCAAATTACCATCAGAAGGCCGTTAAACTCACCATTTTGAACCATAATTCTTAAAATTTTTCTAAAGGAGGGCCCTCGCAACTCCTGCTGACCCTGGTGGGTATGCAATACCCCCACACCGCTGTGTATTATTTGTGCCTAAAACCCCCCTAGCCCTAATTCTTTGTTGCACCCCTGTGTCTCGTTGGTTTTATAGAGTGTTACTTAGTTTTGTTATGCTGTATTTTCTATTTCTTTTTGTGAATAACAGCGAATATGTTTCTATGCTCCAATTCCAGTTCCTTAAAAAGTCTTGCTGCTGCCCCCAGATCATTTCTCCAGGATCTAACCCACCATCACCTCTTTTTCTGTTTCAACATCTGTTCACACAACTCCCTAACTCCAATATTTAACACACATCTAAAAATCTCACGACTCAAAGTAATAGATGACATGTTGAACTGATACACAATGTTTTCAATTCATCATCAGCAACTGTACTAGTGGCTATTTACTTATTATGTGAACCCTACAGATTTACTGGGTGATGGGGATATTTACCAGCGGCTGGTTAGTATCGGCTGCAAAACATCCAAGTGTGATCACGGCTTAAGAGGGGAAAAATGATCTTATGATCTAGGCATTATATTGGAAAATTACCTTCTCCTCTTCATCTTGCCTCCATCCAAACTTAGCATCAAAGAGATTTTGGATTGGTTCATATCATAATCACACTATTGGTATAAATATCTTGCACATGTGCTAGCGATTAAAAATCCACAGAGTATGTAACACTTAAGCAGAATTACAATGCAACTGTTTCAATTCTATAAATATATCTATTATTGCAAAGTAATTTTACACATTTATGATTGACAAGGTCAACATTTAATTTATGTTTGAAAGCTGATTCAACATCTTTTAATTTCCAGGTTATGTGCTTCTTTGCAGCCATCATTCATGGCATAGATGCATATAAAGCATTCAGGAACTGAGAGTATGATAATTGGTTATGTGAACAAAGCAATTTCTTCTTCTGCATTTATCCTAAAATGATTTATTCCATTAATGCAGCCTTATTTCTTTTCTTTTAAAAAGGAAAGTTGGCATCGCCTTAAAATTTACTGTATCTTAAATTATTATGTTATTATTATTATGTTATTATTATTATGCAAAAACATAATTAATTATTCATTACATCAAGAACCCTAATGAATGGTATTTGATCCCTAGTCAATGGATCTAATGAGTCCATACATTTGATAGGTTTCCACTGAATCTTATTAACCCTAGGCCTCATTTATACCTACATATTTTAAGTGGAGTAAATAATTGTCTCCTTGGGCTGTAACAAACATACATGTCTCTCATATCATGTACTTCATCAACACTAAAGTCAGGTATATCCCTGACATGATCACCAAAAATATTTATTCTTCAGACTGTCTTATATGTGTGCTGAATTAAATAATATTTTATTTTTGCAATAAATTGTGACATTTTTCTTCACATCTTACTATGCTAAATAAGCCATAAAAAACCCACCTCAATTAAATTCTCTAAAAAAGACCTCAACATCTTCCAAGGAGGTTGCAAATATCTGGAGGCGCTGTATTCAAGTTTTAAGTGCAGTCAGAATTCCACCATCTTGGTTTGATAATTTTTGGGCTTAGTCTCAAACAGTGTATGCATATAACGAAGCATTAAATTCCTTATATCGCCTCTGATTTATAAAATGAAAATGCAACAATTACTTCTTGATTGTCGTCGGAGTTTTCCGATCGTACATCATACTACTGTTTACATTAAACTGTCCACATAGTCATATCGTGGTGATAATATATCATCGTGAACATACCTTCATTCCATTATTGTGACCGGTCCGCTATCGTAAGATTTACATTGGCTGTAATCTTATTAATTACCAGTAGAAGTGCAGGGGAATGGATATTTTACACTTGTAACATGCTATTTTTGGCTAAGCTAGTTGCACAGCCATGGTGATGGATGATAATTTTTCCTTGGGAAAAGATAAGCGAGGCATATTTTCACGAAGCGTTCCCATAATGATAGAAAAAAGGTTAACTGTGTTTGTTTTTGACAGTTTATTTTAACGTAACAACGATAATGGCCGAATATTTCACCAAATAGTTAGTATTGACTCATTTGGGATTATCAATGGTTTGGTATTTCTTGTCCCTGACATGATCACCAAAAATATTTATTCTTCATACTGTCTTATGTGTGTACTGAATTAAATAATATTTTATTTTTTCAATAAATTGTAACATTTAAATTTATTTTTCCTTTACATAAATTTATTCCTCTTCTTTTGTTTTGAATTGCTCTTCGCAAACATTTAACAGTTTCACAATAATCCTACCCAAGCACACCCATTCCTGCCACACTGCGCTCAATGCTCAGAACCAGTGGTGCCCCCTCCAGTATACATATTTACAACCTCCTTGATATCTTCTAATCACAAAATAAGCCCATTCTTTTTTTGTTGCATGTGTGTACCATATTTGAATTTGTTTGATTAATATTTTACAATGTAAAATCCAATAAATCATATCACATCAAATCACTAAGGATCTAACATACATACATAATGGAAAAAAATCAGAATATTCAGAGTATTTGCTCTCGATGTAATAAATTCTAGCTTGACATGAAAATGTCCGAAAACATGGTTTTCCGAGTATCTTAATGCCAAATACTTAATGGAATTATCTTTCACGCCTAATGATTAGGAAAATACTACTTTCAACTTTGCAAATGGGAAGGAAAAATATCAACCAACAAATTCATCACAATTGATGTTAAAATTGATACACACAAGCATATTTTTTTCCAAATTACATGAATCTACCGCTGTTCGGGAAAGTAAAGAGGAGATAGACTAAGAGGGATGAGTCCCGTATCACAAATGCATACATGTTTCATGATGGCTAGGAAATTTAAATAAAGAGGCAATTTACTGACCAGATTTTTAAAACCATAAACTATCCCATGAAATTTAAATTACAACAGTTAACACACATTAGTGTACGTAGGAAACAACAAGATCTGTGTAATGAGTGGATAAAGAGGTAAGCAAAGAGATAATACTCCTTATCACTTCTCCTATCAAGTAATGCACTCATGCCATGAAAAATTTTGAGACTTAGCTTTCCTGTTACTGACATCAAATGTAAACCAGCCACTGCAAGCAATAAGTAGGAGATACATTTTTTCAACCTCCAGTGAGTACCTAATTAAAATAAGAGCAGTACACATAAAAGAATGAATTTATTACCAAAAGTAATGTACACTCATGGTTACTTTTTGACATAGTCGCCGTAAAGATTGAGGCACTTGTCATTTCTGTGAACAAGCTTTCCATTCCCTCTTCACAAAATGTTGCCGCCAACGAACTGAAATAAGCTATCACCTTGTCTTGAAGGTCCTCGTTAGTTTCAAACCACTGCCTGCCCAGCCATTTCTTGAGATCAGGAAAAAGGTGAAATTCAATCGGTGCTAGGTCAGGACTATATGGTGGGTGATCCAAAATATCCCATTGAAATTGATGAAGGATTTGCTGGGTTGCAGCAGCACTGTGAGGACGGGCGTTGTAATGAATGAGAACAATTCCTGAAGTCAACATTCCTCTTCTTTTGTTTTGAATTGCTCTTTGCAAACATGTAACAGTTTCACAATAAGCAGCTGCATTAATTGTGGTCCCTTGTGGCATGAACTCAACAAGAAGGACGCCTTTTTCATCCCAAATATGGTAGCCATTACCTTTCATTTATTAAAGGTTTGTTTGAATTTCATAGGTCTCTTTGGAGAACATGCGTGCATCCATTGTTGTGATTGTCACTTTGTTTCGGGAGTGTAATATTGATTCCAAGTTTCATCTCTGGCTACAATTCATTTAAGGAAATCCTTTCCTTTTTTATGATAATGCTCAAGATATGACAAAGCTGAAGCCATTCGACGAGTTTTGTGGATGTCAGTCAGTTGTTTCGGAACCCAGCGGGCACAAATTTTTCTGTAGTCCAAGAATAGCCAATAATTGAGTACAGAGAATACTTGCAATTTTAGGAAATTGTATTGATAAATCATTAATTGAGAATCTACACTTTTCTCTAACCACTTTCTCAACTCGTTGCACAATATCTTCTGTGGCGGCACTCTTGCATCCTTGCCCCCCACCATCATACACATCAGTTCGGCCATCTTTAAATTTCCGGCACCACTCACACACCATTCCATCACTTAAACAGTTTTCTCCATGCACACGGAACATTCTTTGGTGAATTACTGCAGCACAATTCCCTTCTGCTTGAAGAAAACGAATAACACTTCCCAATTCACACTTGGCGAGAGAATCAATTAAGGTAGCCATGTTTATGGGCCTGTGGCTCAACACAGAATGACATCTTGACCTAGACAATGACAGATAGTGAGGTGGGGAGATGTGCAAAGAAGTGTACTGTGCATTACAACCACCTGTCGCACTTTTGATAGCTGTGCGAATCAAGCGGAGGTTGAAAAAAAAACATCCCTTGTAAACGTTCCATTTAGGAAATTTTACGAAAAGAAAAATTTTCGCCTTTCTGCGGTTTCGGAGCATGCATGGTCCGAACGTGGGAATGTCATTCTATTCCAAGAATCAAAAATCATCGCCAGAGAGAATTAAATATTTCCCTCGGCTGATAAGGGAGGCGATAAAAATTGCGAATCATGAAAATAACTTCAATAGGAAGGACGGCTATCCTTTAGCTACATCATTCATAAGGCTCTTCCAACAATGGAATTCAAACCAAGCAAATCAGCATGCGCCTGACTAGCCTAATCTATATAAAGAATTGCAGCTCTGCAGATCATTTGGACCTGAAGACGGGAAGCTGGAACAGACCCAAAACTGTCGTCCGCCAAAAATGAGTCGACGTGGAATTAACCCGGAAACCAATCATCTTCAATCAATCAATAATCTTCTAATGCAGAGAAACCCAATGACCATATGCCACTACACCTTATACCCTCATCCCAATACCTTTCCCCTCAACTATGCCAATATTAGTCACAGAGGTAATCTAACTCATGCTAAAGGATTATGGAAACTCAACAAAAGGAAAGAATTTAATAAATAAAGATATTTGTAATGAAGAAGATGCATGATACCTAACAAGAATTTCTAAAGCTATCGATCAGAACACATGTTGTTTCTGGAAAAATTGAAATTAAAACTTACATGCTATTGGGTACAAATCCCTATCTTCTCTTTGCTAAAATGATCTTGAATGACACAAATTTGATGAACATAAAAATCCTTGGGACTCTATCTCTTTTTCTGGACAAGGCTCGAGAATACAGTTAAAAATACAAATTTAATACACCAAAGAGAAGAGATTAAGTACAGCAAAAATACACATTATATGATATCCATAGGAGATGAAAGTAGGTATATTTAATCAATAAATAACCAACTAAAGTGGCTTACCTAATGTATAGGCACATTAACTTTCCTATGAAAGGATAGGAGCACTATTAACTCATTCCCAACTTAAGAATTTGTAGATCTCTTACTGCACGAAACCATGGACCACCATGAAGGAGAAATATTGCTAATGCTCGATTGACATATCCCAGGCATAGTTCTTGTCTTTGCCTATAGAGAGAGAGTAAAAGGTTAATAAAATTGCTTGGAGATTACATATAATTACAAATAATTAAAAATACAAATTACATTAATATTTACAACAGTAAAAATATGTACAATGTTAAGAAATGATTTGTATGAATATTTAAAAGATGAATATGTCACATACTGAATCATGCTTGTGCCTTTGTTCTTCATAGTTGAAACAATCACATCAATCAACTTTTGCAATTCGAATGCTACTTCCAAACTATTAGATCCAAAATTTTTTTCTAGTATTTGTAAGCTTGAGAAAAGATACTCCATTGCCTCTTCATATCTCTCTGAAAAAGTAAGGAAATATGTAACAATATTTTAAACATAGGATTTTGCCACAATAAGCTTAACCTCTTCTCTCTCTAATAAATCTATGACAGAGGATTCACGTGAAAATCTTAAATTATAAGCAACATTATTATTCAAATGACACAAATGGAGCAACTATGATCAATTTGCTTTGAATACACAAAACTATAATTTCTCTCACAATTATTAACACACAGAACTTTCAAGTATTTGTATACACTTCCAAGCAAGGAAAAATAGGACATAATTCATAAATTTACTTGAATAAATGAAGTTCTTGTCTCCCTAATCTAAAATTTTATGTTTGAAACAATAAGACATCAATCATCAGTAATTGTGTCCTGCTACATGTGCATTAATTAGATTGAGTCCATTGAAGTCAAGAGTACAAAATTTAAGCGCAATTCCAGGTCTTCAAGGCTCAAGTCATTTAATTCCAGGGGGTCGAGCACAGAAATGTCATGGGTGTGCAATCGATTGCTGAACCAACACAGCTATCAAATATATTGAAGATTGATCAAAGGAAACAGACAGCCTCTAATTGATATATCACGATTACTATGCCCAAAATATTTATATAATTGACTACATAGCAGGTAGTATTACCGTGGATTTTAATATTTACAAGAAAATGTGGCATTATTCAAGTTGTTTTTTTATAGTCCATGGACTTCCTTAGACAAACATTAAATTATATGAACAGAGTACATAATTACATAATAGGTGAAAAAAGGAGTGAATAAGAATAAAGAAATCTTGGCAGAAAGTCATACAGAGAGGTGCAACAATGGGTTCATTCAGCAAATGGATTGGCTCTGGAGCTGCACGCACTTAGGTAAAGATTTTGGAGTGCTCTGAGGAAGCACTTCTCATTCTGCTGACTGTGAAGCTCAGTTGCCACATTAGGATTTGATAAGTTAGGTATGACATATATAGTTTTGAGGCGTGACTTCATGAAATTTCTTCATATTGAATAAAAAACTTTGTAAATTTCACATATAAAACTCATTGTGTGTACATTTGTATGTACTTGACTTGACTTTACATAGGTGAAAGTTTTTTAATTCACAAATTAGGTATGTTTACCCGTCACATCATATCATTCTGTGACATCAAGGTTTCTTCCACTCAGACAAATGGCCAACTAGTCTCACTGAGAGCACATATTCAGCCAGAATGCTCTGGACGACAACAACCTAAGAAATAATCAGATTGATCTTTTTCCTTTAGGGTTACATTAATGGGGAGCACAATCAAAATAAATTGATAATTTTTGCTAATATGCATTACACAAACCAATTTTTAACTATTTGGTTCTAAAGGCCTCCTTCTGACTTTTAATATATGTATAAGTAAACACCAATGTGTAGGAGCAAAACCATTCTCTTATGAAGACAACAAACTACTCAAATCAATAATTAGTACCTTGGGATGCATAGCAAAATGATATTTTGTCCATTAGCTGAGAAATAGCAAGATTTTCATGGTAATAACATTTCTGTAGTATTTCAAGGCATTTCCGAAAATGTATCACAGCTTTATCTAGTTGATTGCATCTTAAGTCTTCCATTCCTATAAAAGAAGAGCACACAACACTTTTCTGAGTTGATTACATCATAAACCACAACCTCATTTTCCACAGTTTTACTAAAGGAAACACCTGATGAAGAGGTAACACCATCAAAACACATTGTGTCTTTAATAAAGTATCTAAGTGAAATTTGCAAAGGATCTTTCATTCAAGAATCATTTGGGTTATAAATTATATAACTTATAATTAAAAAATCTACCAGATATTTTTTGCATTACTAGGCACTAATCCAAGAATAATACTTACCAATACAATATTCCACATGCCCAAGGTCTACCCCATAGTCTAACTCCTTCTGCATGTTTGCTTTTTTCTTGCAGTCCAAACAAAACAAGTCAGAAGCAGCATCATCATCTTCTGACATTTCTTCGCTTAAAACAAATGGCCCAGCACACTCTGGACATGAATAAGCTCTTGATTTCTGTAAATGATGCACAAAAAAGTCAGTTTCAAAAATTTTGCCAAGGTTTCCAAATTCCTTTCCTGAAATCTTCCCAAAGCACGCATCTCCCAATGAAAGTGACCAAGCAATTTTTATTCTCAACCAATTACAGGGGAAAACAGAATTCAGAACGTATTTTACATACAAAGCATATTAATGTACATTATCTTCCATGCTGATGATGTACACGTGGAGTATAAATATTGACAAATAAATAAAATTAAAAATATGTGGTAGTGAGAGCACAATTCCTCATGCAGCCAGCGCAATCTAAAGAGGGTGGTTTCCTATTATTTTTTTATTGCCTAAATCGAAAGATTATGACTCCTGGAGTACATATTTCACTCTCTTAGATTTTTAAATGACAACATCTATTTTTCGCGATTAAATGAAAAGTGAAAATTTTCAAGCGCGCAAAAACGCGACGCTTAAGTATGAATGCCGGGAAATATCTCCGTACGTCGTATTTCTGGTTCCCCCTCCCGCCCGGTGAGGTGACCTTGAGGTGAGGCTTAGCGCTGATACGTCGCGGATAGCTCAGATACCTTGCTGGATGGTAGCGCTTGGCTTAAAAAAGGTTTATTAATACCTTATCAAACGAAGAAAACTTTCCGAACTTAGCCAGTTTTAATAGGTGATTATTAAGACATGTTTCCCTGAGCTCTGTGCCTCATGCATGCATTGTTAACCTCAGGCGATGTAAAACTCCTATCCACTCGTATGGAAACTAGGTCCCCGTGGAGTGACATCGCACGGGCGCCAATCTGGTCTTTTTCAAATGCGGTTAAAATTGACCATTTCCATTCGTCTAAACCAGTATTTCTAAAACCAAATAATTTGTGTATTATGAATACACTAATGGTGGGTAACGAATCGCAATCAATGCCTTTCGTTTTCTTTGATGAAGGAAACTACCCTATTGCGGACTAAGTTTAGATGATATGTGACGATACACCCTGGGAGGGAGAAGAAATATCTCCACCAATAATAAAAAAAACAGCAAAATTGGAGAGTTTTTCAAGTATGAGTTGACTCATTTAACTCTTTACTCAGAAATATGTACATATACACCATCATATAAACACCACAAGACTCACTTATGGTGTTTATAGGAGGGGCACTCCAAAACTTATGCACACCAAGTTCCTGACACCACATTTGTAACTTTACGTACTTCTAATTAATAGAGTGCATAGAAGCATCCTCCCTGCTTCCATTAAAATTTATTTGAATGCAATACCGATCATGGTGTGTTAGCAGCAGTTCTATAAGATGGCAGATGCAGTTGATCTCCATCAAAAGCAACACACTGTAATTGAGTTTCTTTGTCATGAGATGAGACGGTTGGAAACATTCACGAAAGGTTGAAGAAGGTGCATAGAGATGATGATGCCAATAGTAGTACCGTTAGTCAGTGGGCACAACGAGTATCTGGTGAGAAGGGGCATGCCAATATTAAAGATTGTGGATGCAGCGGTAGACCACATGCTGCACAAGCACTGCTCATTGTTCAAACTTTTCCGGAACAGGAATACACGCCTTAGTTCTAAGGCGGTGTAAGGCTATTGAAAAGGACATTTATTATGTAGAAAAGTGACATGGTGTTCCTCAAGGATAAGTTAACATACTATAAATATTGTAAGTGCCAGGAATAAAGGTTGTGGTGTCAGGAAATTTGGATACATTAGTTATGGAGTGACCCTCGTATATTGGTTTATATGTATACACCCAAAAAATTTCTAATGGCATTTATACATATTATCAATCTGAATATAGATAAATAAGAGAACATATCCATGTTAATTTAACTGAAGTACATATTATATTGGTAAGGTGGCTTAACAAGAATGAGTAGGACAGGGAAAAATTAGTAAATGGCAGTGATTGTGGTACAAGTGAAGAAGAAGAATTTTTTAATGGCTATATGCCAACATAGAAGAAATTTTCATTTTTTCATTACACAAATAAAACCCTTGTTTCCAAAAAAATTCTATAAATGGAGAAATTATGCATTTGAAGAGTCAGTCAAATCCATTACATTCATGGATTTCAGAATCAAAATTATCCATTCAGTGGAAATTTGTTGCACAAGTGCTAGATGAAAGTGGTGGAGATTTTAATGCAAGATATGAAAAATAGCACTAACTAGAATGAAAGAGACAATTCATAAGGCAGGAAGCATTATTTTTTTCAATTACCATAAAAGGAAAATAAGAATTAGGTAAATTAAATGAAAGAGATATGGTTAAGATCTAGTAAAAAATAACAAGGATTAGGGTCTGAGATTTGATACATATGACCTAATAAGAGCGTCCTAATTAGGGTAAGTTATTGAAACTCAATGAAGGAAATTGGTTCAAATACAAACATGTGTTTCTTTCATTAAAAATGCTTCAAGAGATGATACCGCTGAGCAAAGATGGGACAGAGATTCAAAGATTTGATTGAACATATCTGATCAAATTAGAGATAGATAGGTTAGAGATCATATCCCTGTTAATTTCATGGGAGTAATTTATCAGTAATGAGGCTCAAAAAGAATGAGTAGGATGGGAAAAAATTAGGAAATGGCAGTGATTGAGGCGAGAATAATTTTTTCACAGATATGTGCTAACATAGACCAAATTTTCATTTTGTCACTACCCAACCCTGGTTTCCAAAAACTATGCATCCTTGGCTGCATGATACACAGAGGTGTAATGGATCCAGAGGAGTGGTTTGCAAGCATCCATCAAACCAATGTGCAATGATGAACATTACAATGTAAGACACTACAGTTACACAAGATCTCGTTACTCAAGTGCTGCAGGATACAGTTCCATGATCACAAGGCAAGATTGTGCAGCTTTAAGAGTCTGCAACGTATTGAGACTGGTAGCATGGAGCAGGGGCGCAGCTAGGAATTAAGGTTGGGGGGGGATTTAGGTGCAACTAACACCGGGGTGCGTGGGGGTATGGTATACCCACCAGGATAAGTGGTACGTGCGAGATTAATAAATTGCGGAATTTTAAAGATAAATGGTTCAAAATGGTGAGTTTTACGGCTTTCTGAGGGATATTTTATTCATCCTTACACTTTTCTATTAGTAATATCAATCCAATTATGTAAAATGGGTTCAACTTAAAAATTTCTCTGAGCTCTGGGGGGGGTTTTAACCCCTAAAACCCCCCCCAGAGCTCGCTGCGCCATTGGCATGGAGCTCCCTTGAAGGTAATCAACATGATCAAGCCATCACACATCATGTAGCCATAGATGCATGGCTATTTAAACAAGGGCTAAATCCTAAACCCCTTCACTTACATATTCTTCAGTGGAGTTTTCTTACAATCCAATAAATTAATACTAATAACTTAACACAAGATGATAAACTTACCCAAGCATTGTATTGCACAGGATCAATGCATGCTTCACATTCACAATCAAAGAAACAATTGTCTCTTAAGAATTTCCTCCTCTCTTGTCTACTCTTCCTGGTGTAAACTTGCCCTGAAAAAATAAAAGTACCAGTTGTTTTTACAACTTCTTTTGGACATTCCGTACTCTATACGCTGCAATGCTTGACTTGCTGTAGTAAGTTCCACAGAGAAAAATTTCCATTTCATTTCTGGACTGATACCAGGACAAATTACTGCCACATTAACAAATTAATCCACAATAGGAGAACATAATTGTAAGTCAGCAATTTATAGAAGGCAACTTTTGGTTAGAGATGTATGTCCAGTAATAAATGCAAATATGAACTAAGTGTACTTTACTTATCACCCTGGAGTACTTGAGTTTTTGACTACATGAGACATGATTCAGGTTGACTTGTTTTTAAACTATACATATGACCATTAGCAAGACGTGTATTAGAGTCAGGAGGGACAAAATATGAGACCAAAAATATAACTACAGAGAAACATGACAATAATCCATTAAACCTTATTTCATTCCCAAATATTATGTAAAAAAATGATAAAATACAATGTGACCAGTAAATTTGAAACAAATTTTATGAAATCGATTGCAAAGTATAAGAAAACCATTTCCTATCAAAAAATATTCTTCATACTTCTTCCTAAGAAAAATTCTACTTCTAAGAAAGCTTGTTTTACCTCGGTCCTTTCACTTTGGTTGGTAAGCTCACAATGCGTACATTATTAGGGATGCAAGGTCAGTAGCAGATATAGAAAACACTCAAGGGGGGGGGGGGGGGGCACAAAAGAAATCTTGACTTCCCTTTATTTTTATAATTTATAGCTTACAACTTTACTGTAAAGTTGCCTTTACTTTTATTGTGATAAAAAATAATCAAGTCACAGGCAGAGTAAAAGAAACTTTTCATTCAAGTGATTATACACATAATAATAATAAATTTATTTCACAATTGGCAGTACAGACATCTGCAAGGCTAAAGTCAATATAAAATTTACATACAATGACATTCATAAATGAAAATTGAAATTACCAGGTTCTTGGGGATTCCCAAGATAATCATTTAAATATGATACGTACGTCATTAAAACAGAGTCCAGAGGGTTAACAAATACTAACAGAAGCATGGAAAAAATAGGCATTCCAGTTGCCCTCTAGGAAATTACCTTACGATGTATCCTCCATATATTCATAAAAACACTGTAGTAGCATTTATCAGCAAGGAGAAGTTTTAGTTTCTTTTTAAATACGGAAAGTGAGTAGCTATTTTTTATTTCTTAGGGAATTTTACGGTAAAGGATTGAGGCAGAGTGATTGGACCTTTCAGACAGAGAGAGCTGGAATACTGGTAGGAGTGGACGTTATTTCTTGAGCGGGTGAGGTATTCATGGTAGGTAGAATTTGGAAGAAATTGGGAAGGGTTTGCTTTAAAAAAGCAGGCACATGTAAGGATATACAAAGAAGGGAGGGTGAGGATTTTGGATTTAGCAAAGAAGATTTTACCTGGTGTGCAAATAGGGACATGGTACATAGCTTTAATAGCTTGTTTTTGGGCTGAAAAAGCTGTTTTAGCCACAGGTGAGTTTTCCAAAAACAATGCCATAAGAAATATGAGAATGGATTTTAGCATAGTACACCATTTTTAAAGTTTCACGAGAACAAAATAAACCTTTTTTCACGCCTCCCCCTTTCTCGCCCGCTGACCTTTTTCATCTTACCCCTTCAAAGTTCCCCATTTCTGGAGGTCAACTGAAGCATGAGTCATCTAATAGATCAAAAGGTGTCTAAAAATGACTTTCGGCAATTGGCATTATTATTTTATTAGACTGAAATATCAGTAATGTGCACGTCATTTAAAAAAGAATGAGACCAAACACGACGTATTTTTAAGGTTATTTAAGCATTTTAAGCAAGGAAATAGTTGGAAAAATGCAATGGAGACTTAGATTTCTGCCTCCACCCACGGTACACCCATGTCTGACCTAGCGCTATGTCGATATAGTGCAAATTCGTTCCTCAGGGAAATATCCCAACGCTGTAGAGCCTAATCAAATACCTTTAACTCTCTCTTAATAAAATGTGAACTTGCGCTAAGTAAACACGAAACTGCTATCATTTTACGCAAATTAATACTATTGCTTACCTCAAATCTTCTTCTTTGTTCACATATTAATCGAAATTCATCGTTGCGTAATGACCAAAAGCATTACTCGTCATGCGGTCCATATAGCCGGCCTACCTAAGTCATTTATCTCGCCTCCTTTAAAGAATGACATTAGTGAATTTAGCTCATTAATTAAGCGTGGAGCTAGTGGAAATGAGATTTTTGAAAGCAATACTGTTTGAGACGTAATTTTTGCCATCATAGGTTATTGGGCGAATTGACTTCAATGTAAAGGGTCAACGCCTCAAGCCTTCAAGGTCATCGGTATTCACGGGGGAGAAATGGAGCGGTGCCCGAGTTCCGTATGAATACCATCAACACGTAGAAGGGTCCGCTAGAGAGTCTCAAACACAATGGCTTCATTCCCTCGCAGCAGTCTTAGGCCCTCTGCGTCTCAGGAATACAGTGCAGCAGTAGAGGGCGATTTCGATAGAGCCAAAAGGAGTACAAACCAAGAGAACTATATTCACTGACTCTTGATTTACTTTGTGGTATTCCATTATAAGTTTTCCTGGATATCACACAAATTATATATAAAATAGTGGTATAAGTAATTGTGTGATATCCAGGAAAACTTACAAGAGAACAATGAAAAAAATAGGAATGCGGGTAGAAAAATCAGGAAGCTATCACGAAAAAGAAGAGAAATTTAAAGTGATCAATTGCTGTGAAAATGGAGAGCGTCAAAGCAATATTGCGCATTTATAAAGCTTCTTTCGAATATGAAAAGTGTTCAAATTAGTTTAAATCCTTAGCTTAGTACCCTGTTGTTAATACGGGGGAGGTCCGGGGGGGTCTGGACCCCACTCCACCTCCCCCAGAAAGATGAAAGTACAATTACTTTTCTTCATAAAAGAAAACAAAGTGTTGAAAAATCATGAATTTACAAAAGATTTATTTGAAAAATGAATTTTTTCGATTATGAAAAGTGTTAAAATTAGTTTAAAACCGCCAGCTTAGTAGGTACTCTGTTGTTAGAAAAATTTCCCCCCTGGTTTTGGAGACCCCAAACAAAATTCCTGGCTACCCCACTGCCATCGACTGAATTCAAATTTTCCTCACACACGTTTCCCATGAATGTTGTCACTTTCTCATCGCATACTGACTTGGGATTCATCCGAAAATGCTTCAGTTGTAGTGAGTTGGATTTAGCACTTCCTCGCGATAGTTTCACGCCACAGTGCACATACATAGTTCTCCTTATCTCCATAGAAATGTTTCTACTCATTGCAAGACATTTTTATCAGTATATCATTAAATTAAATTGCAACTGCGGCATCAGCAGAACAATTAACAGTGTTTAAAACAGCATTTACATCACACGTGCGATGAGGTGCGGGAGCAACTAGATGACCGCTAAGCTAAAGGAAGGGGTTGGCAGCAGAAGCGCATAGGTGTAGGGGAAGGAGCGCGCTCCCTCCGTCTTTCAACCAATAAGGCTACGAGTGAGGGAGTCAAGGACAAACAAGTCCGATTTTGCTTTAGTGATGTCGTTGCCTTCAAAGCGAAGCCGGGCGAGCTATGTGATAAATGCAGTGGGTGTATCCAGTCTGTCTCTACTTGTTTGAGGGATTAATGCTATGCTTGTTATTTTGAAAATTGTGCTGTTTGGACAATTTTGCATATTAGTATAGTCTAATAGTAAATAGAAAACTTAGTAGCAATCAAATAGAGCTGAAAAAAAACAGAAATATCATCAGAAATGCGCGCATTTGGTCTCATTATTTTTTTAAATCTCGTGCATGTCATCTAATTGCTGAAGCTATCAAGACATCTTCGGGTCCAGTTAGTCACTCACCTAAAATTTGTCCTCCAGAAACGGAGAATTGAAGCAGGTAGGCCAAAGGTCAGTTCAAGAGACGGGGTAGGGATGAAAAAAGCTACAATTGTTATTTAGTAACTTGATATTTTTCTTAAGCCACGTTTACACCGGAGTTTGAAACACGTGTTTCAAGCAAATATTACAAACATCTCAAAAAGCACACATTAGTAGACGAAACATTTCGCTATTGCAAACAGTTTTTCAGTGTTTGAAACACAAATTGTTTCCACCTGAAGTTGGTAAAGATCAAAGGGTGTTGCAAACTTTTGTTTGAAACGCTTGTTTTGGCAACTGTGTGCCGTTGAAACATGAAACAGAAACATTTCCTCCACTACCCCAGAATCTCCAGCAGCTGAAAAGCGCAAGGTTACAGCAAGTTTTTCTGTTACAGAAATAGCCTTTCGGTAATTTGTATCCATTTTGGAAATTTTCTGACCAATCATTAAAATTATGCATTCAAAATCCTCACTAGAAATTCTTATGAAGTTTTTGAAGCTTCCGTCCGTCCTCAATAGAGGGTCGATATCGTCTCTATTTAAATCGTCCAACAGGTCATTCCCACTGTAGGCAGCTCTGGATTGCAGAGACGTAACCCAGTAACATCTTGGCCTATGCTGCTTTGAGAAGATGACACACGCTGCTGCAGCTAGAACAACATCCTTTGCACAAGACATCACGAGAAAGACTGGCCCCAAGAACCAGAACGTACATAGGCGAGTAGTGATCAAGGTCGAAAGTGTTTCAAACATTTTCATGAAGCATGGAGACAAAAACCATGAAACAAAAATTTCAAACTTTTGTAAGAAACAACTGTTTCAAACAATGACGCTGAGATTCCCCCGATGATTGTTCAATCTTTTTGGAAGAGTCACACTATGTGCAAGTCTATTTTGCCATTTTTATTTTCCACAGCTGAAATTCTGCTAGAGCTTTCAAAAAATGGTTCATGAGTAGGACAAGCATCGCAGTGCAACGGCGCATTCCATGAGAGATTTGGAACTCTTTCCACTCTTATGGGGTGTTGCATTCACTGAAGCTATAATTTGAAGTTTCATATCCAGATCCGACGCCTTCCGCGACTTTGGATCCAATGTATCTGATGAAGGGCAATATCCGTGGATATTTGGATACGAGGTATCCGATCCGACCATCCCTACTAATAACTCAACTTGTGGATCACAAGGGCACATCAAAGTTAACAGCATTATTTGTCTCACTGTAAACAAAGAGCCTGCCAAATTTCATTCAAATCAAAACGTAACACTGTTCTTTGTCAGTGATTCTACTCAAATGCTGGTTTAGAAAAGTGAGGGTAAAGCTCACCCCACACTTAAAGAAAGGTTATTGAAATCTACACATTCACTTTAGTAGGACACTTCTTATCCATGGTTCACCCTAGTGTACAAGGATTTTTCTTTAATGTATCCAGACCCAGACAGTGAACCCAGGATCCTTTGGTTGGTGGCAAAACTTACTTCAACCATCCTACCTTCTTCCTTTTCCCTTCTTCAAACCTTTGTCCTACTCTCAAGGCTACCACACTAATTATCCTCCACCCAAAAGACATAAGAAAAGGGAGGCTGAGAATCACACCCAGAGCAAGAGAAAGAGAGAACCAACAGTGATGGAAAATAGAAAAAGCCTCCGCTGATCATGACCTCAGCTATGAAAAGAGACCAAATTCACTATTTTTTGCAGCCTCAGATGGTATCATCATGCATAAACATCACATAGGATGTGTAAGGGGAAATGTAAAGATAAAATTAAATTATAGATGGAGCAAAATTTCAAAGATTTAATGAAAAATAATGAAATCCTTAAATTTGAAATACACCTGTTAGATTTGAGATTCAATCAAATCCATGCCTTGGATATTGTATTGGTCATATAAGCAAGTGTCTAAAGGTAATGAAAAATTAAGAAAAAAGACAAACTTACCATAATGGATGCACACCTCTTTCCCTTCTGGAATGTCTTCACTTGCCTTAGCTATTATGCATTGCTTAAAAAAACTGAAAAGAATAAAAAATTGGTTGAAAATATCATTTTGATAAATACATAATAATAATGATAATAGTTTTATTGGTCACGCAGATAAGTTATTACATACATAATATCCACAAAATACTAATTATTTGGAAGTAAAGAGTGACATGCATAGTACATCATTATCAATTGACATTAGATGAAAATTCAGCCTTAGTTTGTCTTTAAATTTCCCCTAGCCAATTATTAAATAATGTAGGCCTTTTACTGAACAAAGCAGATATATGTATAAGAAGCACATGAGTGCACTATGCAGTAGGGTGGGCCGAAAAAAGGTTTTTTTTCCTGATCAAATTTGCCCTACGCGGGAAAGTTGCGAAATGATATAAGGATCTCGCACACATAATTTTTTTCAAATCGGATAATATTAACCACTGCCGCCCGAGCTCTAAAGTTTAAAATTTTGCGAAAAATCAGGCTGATTTCGGAATCAAACGGCTATGAAGACGAATTTTATGAAAATATGGGATAATGGATAACAAAAAAGAGTGGATACATGTTTATAGTTTATGAAAATGAAATTTGAAGTTTTTTTGACAAAATCTAGGGTTAAAAAAATGTCTATGAATTAACAACAAAATTATAGTATAGACCACCCGCACAACACAACTCATTTTTGCCTACATTTCTATAACTCCATTTTGGGGGCTAAATTGCAGGTAAAATAATATTTATTTCGATTGAATTTCATTTATTATCAAATAAGTCATCACATGGTAGTAAATAATCCCACAAAAAGTAATAATAAGGTAAATTATTTGAAATTAACATCAATCATAATGACGAATAACGTACCTGTGGAGCTATTTTCAACAAGAAATTCAGCCAATGCTGAGAAAAAACAGAACCTGAACACCAAGCACTTCACTAAGTAGCTCTCTGCTAGTTTCGTAAAGAAACTACCCAGAACTCACCACGAGGAAGAGGCTACCATCGAGTTCCACCCGTGTCCCCCCCAGCCAACCTTCCGAAGGGCACGATTGTGAAAGCGCATCAATTACTCTGAGAAAATTATTCTATTCTATTATTATTATTATTATTATTATCCGTCTCTTATACACGATAATGCCCATCCATGCCTGCGTTCTATACTGCACACGGATTTTAATGCTAACATTATCATTTGTACCATCCTTTCAACTGCTTGTGTATGGCAGGGAAAAGGTACTTCTAATACAGATCTTTCCGTAACAAGGTCTTCCAAGTTTTTGTTTGTCATCCCAGCTACTATTGGTGGTTGATTTACCTCAATTGGTTCACAGTCAACCAAGTCTATATAATTTTGAGCATCGAAGTTTAGAAAGATTTTGTGCTTTCCCGGCGAATGGACTGAGTGAAGAGTTCGGTTCGATTCGGACATCGAAACGTCAGCAGATATGGAGTTCCTGACCCGGTGGCGATCCCGAGAACTCTTCACTCCATCGAAGGTTAGCTTTGGAAAATTCGAATTTCCTCAATTCCTCCTGCTGAGTTTCTCTCGATTTCAATGTATTTGTGATGGCCATTGCACGAATTTGTCTGCGTTCATCGGCTATCATTGCAAGCAGAATATTCTCTGGGTGAGCAAAATTACATTTCCCTGAATCATAGAGTAGCGGCGTAATTTGATGTCTCTATTTATATATTTCATAAGAAGAATCATGTTTATAATATACTTCGGGACTTCTGTTCAATATTGTCTCAATTTTGTTGAAAACCGCATTGGAGCGTAAACTTCGATAACAAATTTTGCCAGGGTCATCAGTTCTTTTGACGGTTCTGAACGATAGTTCATTGCAATGAAGCAGGCAAACAAACCAATGCAAAGGTCTTCTTAGGGCCATTTCCATTCTCCTGATTACTCCAGCATGGCTTCCGGTGTTAGCCTCAGTTCCATCGTACACAATTGCTTGTAGTCCATCGATAATGCTCATTTCCTCCCCTAGAAAATTCGTTATGGAATCTTAGAGGCCAATAGCTTTGCTGACACATGGGGTGACATGCCATAAGTAGCGTGAACCGGGCTCTTTAACGAGAGTTACATGCTCCTCACCTATTGTTTTTCACTTTGATTGACTATAAACGAAAGCAGAGTCTTTCCTCTCGTCGAAGTAAAGAGCTTGCAGTTTAACAGTTCCCACATTCCTCCGAAGAGACGTGAGCAATCTTTCTCTTTCCCTTCTAACTTTGTTCTTGTCAACAATAAGTACATTGACTCCTTGAGTAACTAACCCGATATCTATTAGGTGCGCAGATGCAAGTGCTGCAGAGGTATGGTTTGACATGCAGAATTATTCACAGGATGATGCAAATCTTGGCAATTTCAAATTACTTACACTAACCTTTTTCCATGAAATACTCTCCTTCACTTGCATCACATAACTCTCCGTTCAATGTCATTTCATCACCTGAGTCTTCCGAACAGAAGTGTTATGACAAAATAGGGTGAAACATTCGGGTGTTCCTTAGTTCCTTCTAACCTGCAAAGCCTCGTCTTCCTATTTTAGGTCTCCTGCATATCGATGGCGCCTATCTTCATTTTCCTGCCAATTCCCTGTCCTTGGGGAATTCCCATTCTAAACAAGGCATTTTTGAAAGAATATCACAAACAGAATGAGTCTCACTAAAGCAATTTACATGCCGCAACATCAAAACGCTGACGTGCGTGACGAAGAAAGTCTTGCTTTAGATCAATGAAAGCATTCTTGTTGACAGATCGAAGAATATTGCGATTATTTCCATGATATTGAATAATTTGTCAAACAATTTGCCTATATCCAGCCACTGGGATAGAGGATCTATGCCAAATACCTTCAATGGCATAAGCCACTGTCTCCGCGATTCCCGACAGAGATATAATGGTATTTTAACTTTCTTCTTCAATGTACCGAGAGTACAAAAACATTTTCATCATCTCTTCATAAGTGGGCAAATCATTACCCATGAAATTTTCGGGTGCAACAAATATCACGCACTTCACTCCACACCTGGTACGCTTTCCCTCTATTCTAACCATTGCGTCAATCCTCCCGTAATCCTTTAGAAGGTTGGTGGGGGGACACGGGTGGAACTCGATGGTAGCCTCTTCCTCGTGGTGAGTTCTGGGTAGTTTCTTTACGAAACTAGCAGAGAGCTACTTAGTGAAGTGCTTGGTGTTCAGGTTCTGTTTTTTCTCAGCATTGGCTGAATTTCTTGTTGAAAATAGCTCCACAGGTACGTTATTCGTCATTATGATTGATGTTAATTTCAAATAATTTACCTTATTATTACTTTTTGTGGGATTATTTACTACCATGTGATGACTTATTTGATAATAAATGAAATTCAATCGAAATAAATATTATTTTACCTGCAATTTAGCCCCCAAAATGGAGTTATAGAAATGTAGGCAAAAATGAGTTGTGTTGTGCGGGTGGTCTATACTCTAATTTTGTTGTTAATTCATAGACATTTTTTTAACCCTAGATTTTGTCAAAAAAAACTTCAAATTTCATTTTCATAAACTATAAACATGTATCCACTCTTTTTTGTTATCCATTATCCCATATTTTCATAAAATTCGTCTTCATAGCCGTTTGATTCCGAAATCAGCCTGATTTTTCGCAAAATTTTAAACTTTAGAGCTCGGGCGGCAGTGGTTAATATTATCCGATTTGAAAAAAATTATGTGTGCGAGATCCTTATATCATTTCGCAACTTTCCCGCATAGGGCAAATTTGATCAGGAAAAAAAACCTTTTTTCGGCCCACCCTACTATGCAGTATGCAATATTTCCAATTGTTGAAACAATCCATTTTTCTACACAACTTTTGTCATTAGAAAAGTAAAAGAGACAAGACATTTGAGCAATCCACATGTTATAAAAATAGCAACTGATAAATCCTTATCTAAACTGTACACGGGTCATTATCCCACAATCGTACAAAGTTATATCCATGGGCTGTCATAAAAAAAACCAAAACTGGTAAATCAAAAATAAAGTGGCACATTATTATATGTACCCTTCTACTAATTTTAGTGACAAAAAGTAAGAAAAAATTATATTCCCCAAATTTAATGTCCACAGACTATGATTCGTCATGTCCGTGGATAGTCCCACGTAATTTTCGAAGAGGTGTTAATTGATTAAAAACCTTTACTGAATAATTTATTAAAAAATTTATGATTAAACAAGTAACAACAATATAAACATTCCAAAATAGTCATTTTAGGTTACTTTATTCTATAATATTTATTATAATATAAAAAACATTTGTCCTACAGAAAAAAGCAATGTCCGTGGACACAGGAAAAATGGGGAATTATTCATGGGATATGGTGGCAGCCCTGAACAACCGGTGTGTAGAGAAAGTATTGTCAGCTATATTGGGTTGTTTGAGTTTATACTTGGCTTAGTGAATGTTCTAATGCTGGAAGAAAAATTTTGGTACAGTTTTTTGAAAGAGCCAAGATCATCAGTCATGTCCGTGGACAGGTAAAAATTAGTTAAAGTAAAATCTTTTATTAATTACAATTGAGATATCTTTTTCAGCTATTAAATGCAATTTCAATGAAGTAAGGACAGTGCTCTAACTTATATAAAGTCCAAGCTATAACTTAATTTAGAGGAAATCGTCATGTCCGTGCACACCATGTCTGTGGACATTATGTTCGTGAAATCTGCAGTCCATGAACATGGCAGATGGTAACGGGCATTTTAAAAAAGGGACAAATTTAAAAAAATTTCTCGTGAGTAAACACAATATTCCTCTTCTGCTGTGTCCGTGGACATATATGAATATGGTTTAGAGGAAATTAGATACCCTACACCTATGCTACCAGGAATGCATCCCTATCTTCCCAATGTTAAAAACGCTCTCGTATAACGCAAATTCGTACAGTGCAAAGAGCCCGAGGAACGCATCCCTTGCGCTATACGAGGCATGGGTGTACATCGTGTCCGTAGACAGCACAAAAGTAAAAATAAAAAAAAGTGTAAATATTACTAACAATCTCTGCCACTTACGTCATTAGATTGTGTGATTGACAAACTGTAATTACACAATTTTGATTCACAAAAAACAAAAATTAATTATTTAAATTTTTCCTGTAGAAAATGTGTGTTTTTGGAGATTGACCCTACGTGGGTTTGATTCAATTGAATGAATACCATACTAATTCATTGATGAAACAGCATGAATAGCTGTTTCATCGATGAAATAAGTTCATGCAGTAGAAAATTCCCTAGCGTTTATGTGTACCTTTGTTTAAAAAAACAATTAAGATAGATTAGGGCACAAAATGTTGTTAAGCCCTAAGTTTAACAGTAAATTTACATTTTCATTCAAGGTGATCAATTTTTTTTAACACAAAAGAACTCTATCATCAAGATACTCACCTATGAGTACAGTTCGGCTTACATGAATGATTCAGCATAGATGATGAGACATAAACTGCTGAAGCCACAACATCATGCCAATCATCATCAATTTTGACAACTCTGTTATCTTTATCAATCTTCTGATTTTTCCATCCTAAGTAATGGAGTAAATCCTCATCAGACCATAAATCTCGAACCAAAAAGTTATTAGCAGCAGACTGGGCAAGATGTTTTAAGGCAACTGTGGCTAAAGGCTCCAATAACTTTTCAGGCCTGGAAATGAGACAAGAAGATGAAAAATTTTTTAAATGGCAAATACACATATCAAAAAGGAATTTCAAATCGTCTTGAGAAATTTAACAGAGGGAGGAGTTTTTTTTAGTCCAAGGTCTGATTTTACAATATCAAATGTAGTATCTGGTGGAAATGAAAATCAAAATTAATACATTATTATCCACTTATCCCATACCTAAGTATCCAATTTAAAACCATAAATTTAACTATTCCTAATGACGGCATCAATACGGATTATATCCAAGGGAAGGGTGCTGAATTCATTGAGATTATGTACTAGCAAAAATGAGATGATTTAAAGAAGCACATATCAAATAAACTATATAATTCAAGACACTACTGACAAATGGGAGAAAATATTATAGTACAAATAAAATGCAGCAATATGGTAAAGGGGTATTTATTTTGAGATAATTTTACTTCAATGTATGTACCAATCCTGATCAAAATCTGAGATCTTAAGAGTCAATTACATACTTGTTAATTGAGGTGGAATGATACATTTACAGTAAAACCTCTATGTAGTGAACCTCTTTACAGCGTAAACCTCCATACTTCATACCTCCCCTATGATCCCGTCTGATTTACATGTAAATTTATAGGCAAACCTCTTTGTAGTGAACCTCTTTATATAGTAAAACTGCTACACTTATCATATCAAGGAGATACTCCTGAACAGCCTAACTACCTCCGTAAATCGTACCAAGACACCAAGAGACCATTAATGCAGCCGTAATTACGTATATGAAATGACATTTTCAGCAATAAATGTTTCACTCTTTTTTTTCTTATACATACATATACCTTTAATATGCTGTAATTTTCACGTTAGTCATAAGTTCCGGCCATTTTGTTCCATATGAGAGCATACCTAACAGAAAATAAGAAAAGAAGAATCCAACTATCCTACTCATTTTAAGTGACTGTCGAATTGAGAGAGATCACATCGTTTTCTCTCGAATCATGGTAAAAATCATGCGATAGCACTCCCTCTCTGTAATTATTAAATAATAAATATATGTTCACTAATGCATGCATGTTTGTTTAAACACATAAATATAATGGTTTAAAAGACAGTAGTGCCTTTCATTTCCGAAGAATATGAAAAAATGGTGCCTATCACTAAAACCTCTCTATGGTGAACCTCCATACATCAAATTGCCCAAATTTTGGTCCCCTCCATTACGATGTAAAGAGGTTTTACTGTAAAATTATAAATTAGTTACACATTCTTCATTAGTCCTAATTGATTTTAATTGAATAAATCCACCTAATAAGCAATGAAAAAGTAACATGCAAAAAAATATAATTATCTCACCAACGAGGAACACCAAAGAGTGGCTCATAGGTTGCTTTCCATTTGGAATTTTCAGTCAAGAAGTAAGATAAGAGGACAGCTGCCTGAAAATGACATTGATTTCAGCATAAAATTTATTGCTTCATATGTAATAACAAGGAGAAAATATTCACGATTCCTATAATTTAGTACTTTTTACTATCACATATTATTAAAAATTAGCTAAAATAGGTTTCCGAATCCTCAGTTTATCAGGAAAAAGTAGTATATTCACACGCCTAAAAAATACTTTTGTGGGAGAAGCATGAGTAGAAGAAAAAATGATGAAATAGTGATTATCACCAAATTTGCATATTTGTGAGAAAACACCAGAAATCGCGTTATCGCATTTGTGACTTTTGTATGTCACTAGTCATTGCATATCACCAAACAGCACCTAAATTATACTTCATATACGTTAATAATTCCATATTAAATTATCTAAGGTAATTTGTTTGAGACAATATATTCAGTACTCACACCACTATATATAAACCAATATTACTTTGCCTAGAATTACGGCAATAAAGCTCTTGCAAATGAAAACTACAAGAAAATATCCAAACTGAAAGAAAAATAAGCACCAGTACAACAGTTAAACATAATTAGCGAGTGATCCCTTCTTAATGAAAGTAAATTAAGTAAAAAACATAGTCTACATATAAGATGGAGATTATTGCAAATTTGGGGAGATTGAAGTGAAGTATGCATGAGAGATGATCTCAGAACAGGCAAAGAAAATAAAGCATAAATCTTTAGAAAACATGCATATTGTTGGAAAGTAAGTAGAGATGGGCCAGTTCCGCTACCAGGTTCTCGGTACTACCCATCGCATAAAGTCGGTGCTTAGGAAGTTGGTCTTATTCCATCTACTACTGTTTTCAGTGAAAGCCTGTTCTGTACGCCTTGTAATATTTCTGATTAAGAAGAAAAAGATTTGACCCAAATAGGGTCAAAATGTTGATTCTTTAAAACAAAACTGGAGAAAGCATCATGTAATGTGATGTAATGGTCGATCATGTATTCTTTAAGAACATGTTACTTCAACTTTTTATACTCCGAAAATAAAATTATGGAGACTTAATTTTTTTTACAGAGCTTTCCTGCTTATTTACCTCTCTTATTTTCATTCAGTTTGTCTGTTTGTTCATTTAAATTTGCAATTCATTCAGATAATAAGAGTTGATTGTTGGAACCGATGAGGAGAACAGGACTGGTATCAAAAACCAGAAAAATTTAAGAACAGACTCACCCTTAAAAGTAAGTACATTCATATTTGTAGAGTAAATGCCGTCCCACAAAAAATACTTCAGAGAGGTGGGAACTTTAATAGATAGAAGCATTCGTTGGAAATGGACAATCAGACAAAAACAAGTAAAAGAAGATTATCCCCATAACAGATGATGATGATGATGGAATGAAGTGATATTTTTTACAATTTGCATGGAAACAAAAGATTTGAAATGGCAATAATAAATAGCAATTAAAATTCAAATTTGATCCTCAGACATTCAAAAAAAGAAATAGATGACATTGATTACCCACCATCACAAAAAGAAAACGCTTCCACCGATCCTCTTTGTCCATTGTTGAGCTCAGGCCGTCGAATCTGTTGTACAACAGCATCTCCTGAAACTCTGAAGAGTCATCCACCGAGCCAATTTTTTTTTCATCCTTAGGGCCACCATCATCCCTTAATAAAGGCATTATAGACTTTGCCAGTTCATTGCCTGCCCTTAATAGTGCTCTTATTGAAAGCATAGGAGGCCAGCCAAGGTCACTCAAAATTTTATAACCACATTCATAACTATGATACTGATCCCATGCATCATCTCTGCACTTACATGAACAATAAATGGCATGGGTGCAGGAGGCACACCTGAAATTCATATGTAAAAGCACAAAATGAAATTATAAATAACAAAAAATAATTAATACTTTCACAAAAAAAGATTACAATATACATAATTATAATTGGGAACGTTGTACATAATAGTACATGATTACGTAAAGGAAATTAACAGAACTCAATAGATTTTTCCAGCAGTTGAAAGAGACTATGCATGAATGTGATATGCAATATATAACAAACCTCCATATACAGTGAAGTTTTATAAAAACCTCCTTAAAATGAAGTCACAGTCCCTATCCTAGGCCCTTCCCATACCTAATACATGGTGAAAAACCTCTTAAAGCAAACAACTATTTATACAAAACTACAATAAAAAGAAATTACACTTACAATAGGTAATTAAACAAATTGAACTCCATGGGAAACTTTCAAGCTAAAATGAAATGAAGCTAAAAAGGAAAACAGCTAAGATATAAACATACAATCTGCATATTTACCAACACATTTTCAGTACATATTTAACATTGTAATATGAAAGTCCCATCTTCTGATAAGTAGATACTAAATTTATATACAATGCCCTAATAAATGCATAGAAGAAAAATAAGACTAGCAAAATTGAATTAATCATTATTTCCAAAAAAATAGGGTGGTTTCCTATTATTTTTTTATTGTCTAAATCTAAAGATTATTATGTACTCCTGAAGTACTTACTTCACGCTTTTAGATTTTTAAATGACGATATCTATTTTTCGCGATTAAATGAAAAGTGAAAATTTCCAAGCGTGCGAAAACGCGACGGCTAAGTATGAATGCTGAGAAAACCACGTCTGACGTCATTCTGGTTCCCGCTGTCACCCTGTGAGGTGACCTTGGGGCGAGGCTTTGAGCGCTGATACGATGCAGGCTACTAGCAGGTAGCAGAGTACCCTCCTATCAGGTAGCGCTTGGCTTAAATAAGGATTATTAATACCCTATCAAACGAAGGAAACTTTCCGACCTTAAGCAATTTCAATAGGTGATTATTAAGAGATGTTTCCCTCATGCATGCATTGGTAATCTCAGACAATGTAAAGCTCCTGACTACTCGTATAGCATCTAGGTCCCTCTGACGTCACGTGCAGTGGCCTGGCATGGGCGCCAATCTGGCCTTTTTCAAATGTGGTTAAAATTGACCATTGCCAATCGTCTGAACTGGGATTTCTAAAACCAAATAATTTGTATATTATGAATACACTAATGGTGGGTAACGAATCGCAGTCAATGCCTTTTGTTTTCTTTGATGAAGGAAACTACCCTATTCCATGAAAATGGAAGATAAGTGTAATACAAGTGTGAAAATATTAGCTAATAGCATAATTGGGTGGTAGTATTTTTTATCACTGATATTGATGATTTGTTTCCTTACTGCCACCTTGTATTAAATTTGACACATCATCTAAAGATGCTGAAAAACTTTTAGATTCAGGTATTTTCAATGGAAATTTTTAAATTCCAAGAATAGGGTGGTTTCCTATTATTTTTTTATTGCCTAAATAGAAAGATTATTACTCCTGGAGTACGTATTTCACGCTTTTAGATTTTTAAATGACGATATCTATTTTTCGCGACCAAATGAAAAGTGAAAAATTTCAAGCGCGTGAAAACGCGACGCGTAAGTAGGAATGAAGGGAAAAAGTCCGTACGACGCATTTCTGGTTCCCCCTCCTGCCTGGTAGGTGACCTTGATCGAGGCTCTGAGCGCTGATAGGACGCAGGATGCTAACGGGTAGCTGAGTACCTTCCTGTCTGGTAGCGCATGGCTTAAAAAAGGTTTATTAATACCTTATCAAGCGAAGAAAACTTTCCGACCTTAGCCAGTTTTAATAGGTGATTATTAAGACATGTTTCCCTGAGCTCTGTGACTCATGCATGCATTGGTAGCCTCTGACGATGCATAACTCCTATCCTCTCGTGTAGAAACTAGGTCCCTGTGACGTCACGTGGAGTGGAATCGCATGGGCGCCAATCTGGCCTTTTTCAAATGAGGATAAAATTTGACCCTTGCCATTCGTCTAAACCGGTATTTCAAAAACCAAATAATTTGTGTATTATGAATACACTAATGGTGGGTAACGAATCGACATCAATGCCTTTTGTTTTCTTTGATGAAGGAAACTACCCTATTATAATTAAGGAGATTGAAACTGACAGTAATCTGAATTCATAGAATGCATTTTGCTCTTTTTTCTCGTGGGTTCTAATGGGAACCCAAATTATTAATACATACAACCCTTTGGGCATAGCTTGAATTTGAAGTTTTAAGTACAATTAACTCAAGTGATATGTGGAGAAACTATGACATAGTGGTAAAAAGGATTTCAAGAAAAATTCGAGAATCCTATGTGGAATTTGTTTTTTCTAATGCAAGTACAGTATATTCTATCTTAAGTGGCCATCCTGGGTGAAAAACGTAAGAGGTGGCTGAGTAGAGAAGAGAGATGCAAGGCTTGGCTTGCAATTATAACTAATTGCAGCTCATAAAGAGGTAATAATTGAACAAAATCGAGCCCTCTAGGATGCAAGTCAATCAGGAGATAAGGATATACCACTCACTGGTCTCTCCTTAAAATGCATGTTTTCAAGAAGTGAAGGGAGCAAATCCCAAACAATATTGCAAAGTATTGTGTGGAAGTATATGCCGCGGGATGGTTGCAGTAAAAGATTAGCCATTGGCAGAAACAATCTACATCTACATAATACCCCGCAAGCCGGCTAAAAGGCATGTGGCAGGGGGTGTTAGAAAACCAGCCATTTACAGATTCAAAAAATGAAGTGCCCTAACCAAGTTAGGACTAGCGTTTATGCATTAAAGTCCTTTATGGTTAGGGGGAAAAACGAATTTCCATATCTATCCATTCGGCAAATCATCTCTCTTAATTTATCGCTTCTATCAGACCTGGAAATATAGTGTGGCTCTAATATTATATTCTCTGTGCTGCTCTTTAAGATATCCATTCTCAATTGTTCAAGCAATCTAAGCCTAGCGCGCAGCCTCCGAGGCTTCAGCGGCACCCAGTATTCGCTTAACATCTGGGTAACGCTGTCTATACGCCCATTGCTGTTTTTGACAAAATGCACAGCACTGTTTAACAATGCATTTGGAGTCAATAATTTCATCAATAAATTTAAAAAACAATGGCTCTTTTGAAATTAATAATATTCAATAAGTGAAAAGATGTGATAGCCAAATATTTTCAAACAGCCAAGTATTTGATTCTATTACCTTTACATTCGACTCCAAACTGTAATGCATCAACCCAGAGAACTAACTATTTTCTAAATTATAATTTGCATAGTTTCATACCTAAGCACCTAAATTCAATCAAAAAACCATAATAAAAAATAACTTACGGAACGGGAGCCAAAAGAGAATCTGAGCAAAAGTGGCACCGTCGTTGCTTTTCATCTTCTTTCAGAAATAATACATAAGCAGGTTCATAAAAGAGAATATCACCAGCACTAATATCCTGCTTAGCGAACACACACCGACCCTTTTTCTCATCCTGCCTGGAATTGAAATAATATATTAGTTATATGCAAAAAGAGCAATCCTTCAGAAAACTGGTTTTTTGAAAAAAATATTATGTATTCACCTCAATTGAGTTCAACTGAATACCTACTGCCACTAATACAGGGCTGAAACAATTTTTTCATCTCACTGTTTTTTTAATATCATTGCAATTAATCTTTGAATTTATATCATTAGTAGACATGCAACAGAATTAGGTGGAAGAGGGCTGGGTTATGTGCATTAATGAGGAATCAGGGGTGGCTCTCGAATTTCAAAACAGGGGTAGGGGGAAATATCACTTGTTAAGATAATGAGGAGGGAAATCACTACTGTAGACCACCACTTTACAATGGGTTCGACTTGCAATAGATTCAGCATACAATACCTGGTGATTTTGCACACGCTTCTTGAAATTTCTAATTTTGCCTATTTTGTTCCCACTTGAACAATGCATAATAAATTATGTAATATTGCACATTACGTAAATTGTACAAATATTAAAAATAATAAATGATAATCAATTTCTGTACTTGATGACAAAACACATTTTTTGCATAACAGAATTTACAAGCGCTGATGCTCTTTAAGATGATTCCTTGTTTCGAAATGATGCCAAATTAACACAAAATGAAACGGAATTCACTTTTACGATCCTCAGGAATGGATTAATCATAAAGTGAAGGTCTCCTGTACATAATTTTAATGAGCAAAATATATGAATGAAAAATTGCCGCACAGGATATAAAATTAAAAACAGATTTTAAAATGAATACATTATCTTCAATGGCTGAATTAAAACCCCACCACACTACTCTAATACCCATTCCCATTTCTCCTTCCCTTATTATTCCATATACTTAAATGCTACATAACCCAGATACTTACACTCACCAGCAATTTCTCCTGAAGAATGCTTTTTTGCAATGTAACAGAACTATTTGGGAATAATATTAAATTTGACTAAAAATAAAGTGACTTTAACTCTTTTCATATGGCATTTGTATATTTCCACAACACTTGGTTTTATTAAAAGATAAATAAATACAGAAAATAATGTCAACCATAATTGAAAACCACTAACACATTTAATGTGATATCAGTGTAACAGTGGTCTCCATGCTTTAACCCTTAGTTACACGCAAAGCAGGGATTTTGCAGCATTTTTCAAAAATACGAAATAGTGCATTTAATGAGCATAGATCACTGGTGGCACACTTTGGTATTCTATTTCTATAATTTTTCCTCAACCAAGAACATTGTCTACAATTCCTTCAGAAAAAATATTCAAAGTATTTATCAAGAAATTTGCTTTTATTTATGACTTTATTTTTGTTTATAAATGAAATATAAAAATATTTAAAGTGCTTTTAATTATTAGAAGGTATCCAAATGTGTTAAAATACTCTAAAACTTTAATGTATATTTAGGAAAACCAAAAATATTAAAGAGTGGCAAAAAAGCTGCAAGCGTGCACTGGCACTATCCCAACGGGAGCATGTAGCTAAGAGTTAACTAATCTCTCTAGGTTACAATGTAATTTAGATGAGTGTAACTTTAACATGTGGGTTAGTGTAAATGGCATTTCCACTTTCAGGTAGAGATGTGTCCTAATGCCTATGATCACTACAAATGAATCGGCACTTATATTTTGTACTAAGACACTTAAGTACACATTAAGAACAAATTAGTCTCGATTACTGACAGTATCCTGCAAGAAAGTGGATACAATGAGGAATCGTAGAAACATGGTATTAATCATCAGGAGAAGTGGATACAACTAGGAATCCTGAAAAAAAGTAATCACTACTCGGTACTTAAACTAAAATGTAGCGATATTAGCTAAAATCAATACCAGAAAATAACCATTATGCCCACCTCTACTTTTGGAACATTATGAGAAAGGGGATAAAATTTCTTAATGTTTTTAGGACGAAAATCAGAAAAAAAATTTAATGAAGGAGACAACTATTCATGAAAACTTCTGTATGATGCTAATTGAATCATACAGCAGATGTCCAAGTACAGTTGTGGCAGATGAGTGTATGCATTCTTGTGATGTGCTTACAGTTATGGCCTGAATAAAAAGAGAAATGCAGTTCTGATTCTATATTCTTTGCACTGATTTAAAATTATTTTTAACCTTGACCATGACAAAATAAGAATATGTTCCAATTAACTTACAAATGCTATATGAATTTTCTATTGAATAAAATGTAGAACAGTCACAGGGCTTTCGCATAAATACATTTTAATGATTTTTTTACAATTTAATTTTTTTTAATTCGTACCACAGAATTTTTTTCAGGTACGTAATTTTGTGATTCCATCTCAAAAAAGAATAAAACACAAAAGTTCTGGAGTGATGCCATTCAGTCAGTGGCATAGCCAGGAATTCGTTTGGGGGGTCCAAAACCAGGGGGGGAAATTTTTGAAAAACAGGGTACTAAGTAATGGGTTTTAAACTAATTTTAACACTTTTCATAATCGAAAAAACTTCATTTGTTAAAGAAATATTTTGTATAGTCATAATTTTTCAATATTTTGTTTTCTTTTTTGAGGGAAAATAATTGTGTTTCCATATTTTTGGTGGGGGGGGGGGGGGGGTTCCGGACCCCCCGGTGAGTCTTGCCACCCCTGGCTACACCATTGCATTCAGTGAGGACTGGCAAGAAGTCTGCATTTACTTTACATAAACCTAAAGGAGGCCAGTATCTATGCTGAAAGCAATAATCCATATTCTTAAACTTTTAGTAAAAGACAAAAAAAAACTTAAAATGTGAAATGAAACTTTGATGTTTACAAAAAAAATACAGCAATGCATATGATAATTTGGGTACATGCTTACTCGCTATTCAAGCCGTAATTTCAATATTAATTAAAGATAATCAACTTACATAATATGAAGTTTAGAGGATGCAAATGGCAATGAAGCATTTGACTCAAATGGAAACTTATCTTGGTCTTTATATTCTGGTACAAGACTTCTAGTTAGAGACAATGGCTCTGATAATTTCACTAAACTTTCTTCAACTAGGCTATGAAGTTCTTCTGAAAAAGTTCAATCATTTTTTGAATGTACCAATACAACTTTATCTGAACAACTTCCACATAACAGTTAATATCTTATGCCCAATGTTATTTATGAATTCAGAAAAAAGACTGAATGGAGTAGGAGGAAGCTGAGAGCAACAAGCTGTTTGCACCAGTGACATAAAAATAGGGGAAGTAGGGTGGATAGAAACTTGGCATTTGTCTTATGCTGAGTGCACATGACCATTTTGCATCAGTGTTGATGTCATATCAATCCACGATGTGTTTAACAGTGTGCCTACTGTTGCATGATTCTAAGAAAAACAAACTCATTTTAGTAATGGCTGAATCTATGTAACAATTGAATTTGGACAAACAAGCTGAAAACCTGGGTTTTTCAACAATTACTACAACCCTGGATGGAATGGCATTGCTCCTAGTTGGCATCAAGGCATTGTGGACATTACTGAATGCAATGGATTGATTTACTGGTATATACATAGTTGGAGATGCATACTTAACAGCTAATGTTCACCTGGCCTAAGTCTGCTCTTAGCAAAATTTACCGAGGATATCAAAGCTCAATATCTCCTCAGATGGATGGAGAACTGTGCTTGAAGTGCCCTCATATAGCAATGAAGCGGGAGTTTTGGATTTACGTGAAAAGGCTCCACCTTCACCACTGGATCCAAGTAATGGGATGACCACCAACCAACCAACCAACTTCACTAACCCAATTCAATGTTGTGAGGGCTGTTCGGGTGCTCCACCGGGTAATTTCCTTCATGGCTGCCATCAGCATCAGATCTTTTCTCTAACCCAATTCAAGTTTGGATTTGAGTGGTGGCCTCACACCTCCACTGTGATTGGTCTTTTTTTGGTGACGAATTACTTGAGCAAAACTTATGCTACTGTCTTGAAATTTTCAGGGAAAGCTGAGTAGACCACGTTTGACATTTGTCTGTATCTCAAATATTAACAATTTACGAATGTGAAAATAATTAAAAGGTAAAATTATCAAATTTGAGACACAGGAAAATTTTGAAAATGCTTCAAAACTTTATACACCCTGAACATTTCAAGTTGATAGCACAAGTTTTAAGTGAATAATCCATCACCAAAAAAGAACAGCCAAGTAGCATCCACTTAAATACAGAAAATCCTTCACTCACCAGTCTAAAGGTAAGTTTATTGGATGATATCAAACTAAGGTGACACCATCACAGATGGGTCATTAAACACCACCTCTAGTGGGAGGAGATCCTGGACCTCTAAGATTTTCATGAAATTAGTACACATGTTAGCCTTCAAAAATATAAAGTACAACATAATTGGAGCATTTTGATAAATTGTGCAAAACCTTTCGAATGCTATTATTTTGAGATTCAAGCAATTGTACCAATTTTCATATTAAGTATTAAGGCCTGGTTACACATTAACACATATTAACACATACGGGTTAATGTCTAAATGTATGAACGCGTGAATGAACATGAAACTGTACCGTGTAACCACCCAACTTGTGCGAATGCAGGAATGGAAAATAGAACCTGTTCTAATTTGGTTCATGCATTCGTACATGTTCCGTTATGGTCCACCAAAATCATTCACGCAAACGTACATTAACTTGTACGTGTTAATGTACCGTGTAACCAGGCCTTTATGGCCAGTCCAAAATGGCATAAATGAACGATATAAACTTGTTTCACTTAAAAACAAGTAAGGTAACTAAATCATTAAAAAATGTTTTCTCATAGATTAGAAGGTTACCAAATGCAGCAAATGAACCTCCCCACTTCACAATATGAGCTTCATCTGATTCATTAAATCTGTAATTAAGAAGCATGCCTTTTGATTGATATTCTAGGACTTTGGATAGCATAACCAGCAGGAGATATGGCAATGATTCATTTAGATTTATGACGGGCAAGTTTCTAACTATGCAACCAGCATCAATAAAAAAACACTAAAAAGACATCAAACCAATCTTGTTCCACATAGACAACTAACTCAATTCAAATATTTTTTATAACCAGATTTTAATACTTATATTAAGAGGAAAAGGATACAAAGAATCATTTCAACAGCTAGTAAACCCAGACTGTCATCCCCAGTGAAAAATGTACAAGATGGAAATAAATTTTGAAGTAAATTCATTTACCTCCAAGATGCATAAATAATACAAAATTATAAAAGCTTACCAGTAGATTGTTTCAGTTTCAAGGCTCATAATTATTGTTATGTGTTCCTATTAATTAAGAAATTACTCATTTTGTGCAGTTGAAATCCACTGACTGTATTCAAGAGCAATAAAACATTTAAAAAATAAATTGAACTGTATGCAAACTTACCTTTGGTTTTTGAGGAGATGCTATCACCATAACCCTTTTCAGCAACACGAAAAGCATCAATGGCATTAGCATATTGTTCCATTTGCATGAAACACTGACCCAACCTCTTATAAATTTTTGGCTGCAGATTTTGAGGGTAACCCATCTCTATTGCATATTTGATGTCCCTTACACAGATCTAAAATGCAATAAAACACATATCTTGAAAAAAATTTATATGATGGATTTTTAGATCGTTTAAAAAATTATAAAATACATGAAAAGTAATTTTAATTTAATTGTTAATTTCAAGAGTCTAGCCACATTGGAGAATATTTTAATTTTTTTAAAAAGAAGTACAAATAAAAATGAAATGTAAGTCATAATTATGCGCAGTAAATATTTATTTTCACATTAGGACTAAAGCTCAGCTATTACATGAATGTTCATGTGTTAGCAAAGTAAATGGGGTGGGGTGTAGCAGATATGAAACCCTCCACAAAATTTTTGGTAGATACAGTTTTAAGCATACCCCCTCCAGGCCTAAATGAACCCTTTCCCTGGGTGAGCTGCCAAAACACTTTAATAGCAATAGCTTTGGATGCATGCTTACTTGAGGGACCCAGAGCAAGGAACCATAGGAAGGTTCCCCATGAAATTCCCATGGAACTACATCCATAAGGATAAAACTGGATAATCCAGGAAGAATGGAGTCTGTCTTCTCTATTGAAGTAACTCAGCACTTTCTAGGTACCAATAGCTTCCCTGACTAGATGAGGCAGTATTGGTTCCCCATACCCAAAAGTTTTGTATCATCAGCATTAATGTTAAATCCAAGTTCTGACCACTCAAGTTCAGCTATCTTATTCAGATAATCTTTGACCGGCACATTTGTTGAGAGGAAGGTTTTCTCATCATCAGATTTTCCATTGGTGCAGAGAGCTTAGTAAATTTTTTTGTCTAACTCCTTTACAATTTACATTAATCCTCTTACAATTTTTTGATATTACAACTATGCCCTGCAACAGCACCCTTAAATGGAGTGTAAGCACCCTTAATCTTAATCCACAACTCTTATCCAGACTTCCTCCAATCCACATCTTTGCATTATACATGAGTAACGGGGCCACAGAGATGTAGTAGTTCACTCTGGAGTTCTAAGGAGTTAACAATGAAAAGAGTATATTCAGCAAATAATTTTAATTAATTAGCTAGAATTACATTATTTAGCATTTTAACCTGAATGAAAATGAATTCCTTGCATCCACTCAATCCTCCCGCATACCATCATCAAACCAAAAAGGCTCAGAGAGGAAATTATTCCCCCAAACACCATCAACAAGAAGCATTGATGAAAAAGACTACGCTGGTTGCAAATTTCAAAAGACCGAGAGATTACTAATTAATAATGCACATATTAATGATACCAAATAATGTCATCAACAAATACATGCCCATTGTAAATTACTATATTGGGTATGAATTGGAGGCTCTAAGCAACCACAAAAACCCATTTAAATGCATAAATTTATGTCCTCAAGAAGAACCTGTTTCCCATTTCATTCCTGAGTGAGGTCGTGAGCAACCAACAGCATTAGATATTTTTACATGGGTGAGTTACACATAATTTTTGTTACAAGACACCATTATAAATTAATATAATTGGACCTTATAAATGATAGGGATTCATTAAAAAAAGAAGATATTTCTTCCAACATGACTTTGAAGCCAGCCAAAAGTTTTTGGCCACTTTGCTTTCTATGAACTGAGACGCTGTCACTTAAATATTACTCAGCATTACTGATGTACTTTTCGACAAGTTTCTTGCAGTTGAGAAGAAGGAGAGGAGATTTTCATCGTTGTGCCAATTTCACGAGAGGCAAAACTGAAATGAGCACCATTAGTTCAACGATAACAGAATAAAAGCAATCTGTCCGAATAAAACTGCATTATTTAATTATTAGATTATCTAAGTTCTGAACTAACCACAGCCAACCTCGCTCGATAATGAGCAGGACTGCAAAAGGATGATGAAGGAGTGATCATATGAAGGGAATCAACGGGTCTTTTTAACACATTCTGGACAATACTTGTCAGTTGGAGTCTGGGTTGACAATAATGTTCATGGAATCGATGACATAAATGATGAATTACCTCGTAGCATTTCAGGTGAAAGAGTGCAGCAGATCTATTCCCAATAGCAAGGGCCAGGATTTCTCCTTCAGGAGCTAATTCAATACTTTTGTTGTACAGCCAAAGACTGGCGTTATATTTTTTCTGGTTGAAGTACTCATTGCCACGTTCTCGAAGCTTACTCGATTCTTCGACTGACTTGGATGTCTTGAAAGATTCTGTAACAACTTCCTGAAGAGTTTCCCTTAAAAGGATTTAAATTAAAACTGAGTTATGAGTCAATTACTAGGAATGAAATTTCTGATTGCTCTTAACAACATCGCTATTAAGAATTTTTCACGGAAATAAATAACGGAAAATAGCTGAAATACGGTTGCATTACCTTAGCATACTATCATTCAGTAAATATTTAAGCGTTTGTTTATCATCTAGGGCTTCACACTCGTCAAACACGATTTCCATCCTCTCACGTAAATCCTTACCACCTCTTAATGACCCAAAAATTTCTTCCCACAAAACTTCTTTCACATTTATACCAACTCCAGCCATAATGGAACCTGATATTATGACTAGGATAGTCTATTCACAGTAAAGGAGTAGGGAAAGTTTCAAATAAATTCCTAAAAAAACTTCCAAATGCTCTAAGAATTTTTCATTCTATGGCGGATGTAATTACTCAACTGTTCAAGTTGAAAATTCGAAAATACCGCGGCAGCAGATAATCGACAAACGGCATACGCAAAAAGGGGGGAACTTTAAATAAAGGCTTTTCACATACCCCGGAATTTTTATTTGAGGCCAACTCTACTACTGTGGAAAACTTTACTGTTGCGGATAATTTTCTCCCTATGGATAGATTATAATGAATTTCTTATACGTCGCAGAACAGCTGCATAGAAATGGAGGGCATCTATGAACCATATAATGTCCTCGCACCTTCATTCCTAAAGAATCTCTGACTCTTGCCAAGCAGTCTCGCGACAAATTTTAACAATATTCCTCTTCTGTAGCATTGAATTTTTTAGGCGTAACTTTACGCAGGTGTCTAATAAGAATATGTGACATAAGCTCCGCGATTTCCTTATTTATTCGTAACTGCCAATCGTTTATATTTAATACTGTCCATCAAGGGTTGTCATATTACAATAAAATGTCAGTGGTGGATTTGTATACGACAGGTGAGATACCAAAGGATTTCGAGAGGAACATTATAATCCCTATTCCTAAGAAGAAAAGAGCGGAGAAGTGCGAAGATTTTAGGACCATAAGCCTTACTACACATGCGTCAAAGATACTGACAAGGATCATCTATAGAAGAATAGAACGAAAAGCAGAAGAGTACTTGGATGAGGACCAATTTGGATTCAGAAAAAACAAAGGCACAAGGGAAGCAATATTGGCCCTAAGACTGCTCATAGAGAAGAGAATGGAAAAGAACAAGCCAACATTCGTTGCGTTTGTGGACTTAGAGAAAGCATTTGATAACGTGGATTGGAGCACAATGCTTGGAATCCTAAAGGAAATTGGGGTTCTTTATAATGACAGAAGAATCATCCACAGTTTATACAAAAACCAAGTAGTCGTGATAAAATCGCAGGGCCCAGCTGTGAAGAAGTAAGAATTAAGAAAGGAGTGCGACAAGGCTGTACATTGTCACCCGTAATTTTCAACGTTTACATTGAGAAAGCCATTAATGAAATCAAAGAAAAGGAATTGGGAGTGAATATCCATGGAGAAAAAATTAGCATGCTAAGATTTGCCGATGACATAGCCGTTATAGCAGAAACAGAGAAGGATTTGAAAAATATTCTGGCTAATATGGGTAGGGTAATGAGTAGATATCAACTGAAAATAAGCACGAAGAAAACCAAGATCTTAGTATGCAGCAGAAAAGAAGAAGTCAAGACCAACATTAAAATAGGGAGGCAAAAACTGAAAGAGGTGGATGAATTCTGTTATTTGGGAAGCAAGATAACTATAGTGACAGGAGAAGCAAGAAAGAAATTATCAGCAGAATAGCCCAGGCGAAGAGAGCATTCCACCAAAAGAGAGACCTGCTTACAGCGGGAAACTTAAATATGGAAGTAAAGAAACAATTCATAAGAACCTACATCTGGAGTATGCTCCTATACGGAAGTGAGGCATGGACAATGACCGCAGCAGAGAAAGCAAGGATAGATGCCTTTGAAATGTGGTGCTACAGAAGAATGATGAAAATCAAATGGATTGACCGAGTTAGTAACGAGGAAGTCCTAAGAAGGGTAGGAGAGAAGAGAAGCCTCATGAAAACCTTAATAAGAAGACGGAACAACCTTATAGGCCACATCTTGAGACATGATGGCCTGATGAAGACAATCATCGAAGGGCAAGTGGAAGGCAAGAATGGAAAAGGAAGACCTCGGACAAAATATATGGAACAAGTAAAGAGAGATGTGAAAGAGATGAATTACGTAGGTGTGAAAAGATTAGCTGATAGGAGAACTGAGTGGAGAGCTGCGTCAAACCAATCCTAGGATTGTTGACCAGTGATGATGGTGGATTATAGGGGCGATCGCCTTCTCTCCTCCCTCATAATTTTGGGAAAATTTAAATGATAGCATCTTCCGATATGATAAGTCTTTAATCTTTCTCTCTAATGAAAGTTTTTATTTCACCAGTTTTGAGATCAATTTAAAAAAAAATTGATATCTAAATGGAACCTGTCTACATATATTACATCTCAGATGCTTTACACCGAGAGGTATTTGTATACCGTCAAGTTGCAGTGGCAAATCATGAAACGGCCCCAAAACAAAAACCTTATAATCTGCATCTATTGATTTGCATAGGCTACTTAAGTTAATTACTATCTCCTTTACATGAAATGGATTTAAAAAATGTATAAACTTAGAGTGTAGAATCTCAACCTCATGCATAATCATTGTTTCTGATTCTGTAATCAGCCATTAGTTAGAAAAACTTATGGATAGAACCAATGATAGCCTATATGGCAGAGCCACGGAAGAACTTGACTTCTGATCAAATAGGGCTGGGTTCAAATCCCGAGTGAAGCCTTAGGGCACCCTCAACAAAAATTCTTGATCAAGATGATCCAGGGTAACAAAGTGCCCAGAACTAATGGAGGATACATATGGGGGCACACCCCCCCCCCCTTTGCTGGGCCCCCCCACATTGCAGATCCACAATTGTAACTATTTTATTTTGTTTGATGACATTCTCTAGTACATGTGTATAATCATTTTAAAGAAAAATTTCTTGAACTCTCCATGTGACTCGAATATTTTTCATTGCAATGAAAGTATAGGCAGCTCAAGATATCTTTTCCGACCCCCCTTTAATTTTTTCAGTATCCGCTACTGCCCAGAACATGTAAACCAGTACATAGATGCTTGTGGGTTAATCTGGGATGAGCTGTACCATGGTCACCTTTAATATTGAAGGAGGCCATGCTGTACCCTCACCTGTCCAACCAACTATCGGATTGAAGCAATAAATTTGATCTCTATTTCCCTCCCATTTCACACACCTCAAATGTCTCCACCAGCCTGCTGTCATCCCCCTTCCTCAGTATCCATGTTTCAGAACTGTAAAGCACCTCCTCTTCACTTGACTTTGCTTTACACTCTTAAAAAATAATTTAACCATGCACTCTTCTGCATTTCTAAATATCCCTTTATCCAGCACTATTCCCGTCTCTATACCCTTAATGCTGTTCCTGTTTGTCTCTTGGGTGGCCTCCTTTGCCATTTCCCTACATTTTTTTCACCCTGAATAAACTATCCAAGTCATAATTTCAGATTCCACTATGGCTGGAGTTTCTATAAATGTGAAAGCTTGTCATCACCACAGGTCAACAATCCTGATTTGTTTGATGCAACTCTCCACTCAATTCTCCCACCAGTTTATCTTTTCACACATGTACATATTCTCCTTCCCACCCTACTAGTACTACGATGTGGGAAGGCATCGACTATTCCGCTTGATCAAGTAGAAAGAGAGAAAAAAATTTAAATATTTTAACTGCAATAATATCCAGTGAGTAGCATAGAAATTGGTCCTAACTGTGTATCCCTCACAGAGTTTTCCAATTTTAATATTATTTTCCTAGTTTATATGTCTTTTTGATCAGCAGCTGCAGGAGAACAGCACACAAGTTGAAAATAGCTTATTCTTAGCATAAATAAGCTGTAATAATAACCATAATTTTTCAATTTAATTATTTGTAGTCTCTGAGATTATGTTCTCAACTCCAGTCTCAACAGGAGTTCTTCAAGTTTGTTACTGTAAAGAATGCTATGGATGATAATGATAGTACTCTATATCCAATATCACAAAAATATTTAATTTTCACTATTAAATTTGTGATTAGCATTTGCTGATATTGAATTCGATCATAAATTAAGCAAAATGGTTTAGTCTACCTAAGCAGTCAATAAAAATATTATACACCAGTATATACACCTGTAATCAGTCTTTGTTCCATTAGTAGTGTTGATAATTGCGTCACATTCACTACAGCTCAAAAAAGGCAAAACTCACAGAAAATAAAACTGCCTACAAAGGATAACTTTGCCTGGGACATACACATTGGAGGGGTATATTAGTCCAAGGGCTAATAAATGCAAGTGAGGAGGGATTTGCCTATTTGTAGTCTGAAGGGATGGTGAGTCTGCTGAGGCAGAAGTGAGATGGAAAAACAAATTTAGCGGATGAGACTGAGGGAAGAATTACATAATTTAAATAAATTTTGTTAATTACAAACACAGATATTGTTATCCAGCAGGAAATATCCTGGAAAGACTGTCATTCATAAATTATAGCTAACCTATAAAATTCTAGAGAAGAAAGCCAGGAATTAGTTTAGCAAATTTCTGCAAATAGCCATAATTTAATATAGCAACAAGAATAAAATTTTCTTAAAACTCAAATTGTCTCCATTGTCTTGAAACTCAAAAACTAGTTTTGAATGATAGGAACTGCAAGCCTCCAGACTACACATCTTATTCATTTTTCGAAGCTAATTTTATAAGACAAATACCTATATATATTTCATGTGCCTAATTCAAGTTTGATCTGTTATTGTAATTCGATTTTCTCAGTAACCTATTACCAATTAAACTTCAATTTCGTCGCCAAAATGCCATTTTACCATTGTAATACGTACCTAAACTTCAATGTCACATCCGAAAAATTACATGTGATAAAGATAGTGTAATTTATTTTGCAAATAACATATTATGAATAAATATAAAAATAAAATGAAAAGCGATGATAACAATAATGTAGGAGTTTATGGTTTTTTTTCGCTCAAACCAATGAACACATAAGTGTACCACGAAATGGATTTTGTCTAAGTCACATCTGATGCATAGGTACCATAGTAAACACATGTACGCATAGTTAAACATTGGTATTATGTAGTATTAGAATATAGTCTATACAAAATTTCTAAAAATATAAATATTTTTTAGGATGAAGTTTTGCTAAAAAGAGTAAAAATATCACATTTGTACATAAAGAATGGCTGTGAAATAAAAAAATTAAGAACAAAAGTCACTTATTTTATTTTCAAAAGAAATTTAACTGGTTCAGCCAAGAGACATCTTTGACAACACAAAGCCAGCTGATACAGTGAAATATTCCAATGTTATTAGGGGCCGAATGACAGCATTATTTACAACAAAATATGTACATACAATTATATGGCAAAATATAAACAGTAACAACAAATTTAGGATTACATTCCATCACATGAAGAGCTCATGCTTATGTCTCCCATTTAAATGCAAAGATATAAGATTTCTTGATTTATGATCCATCAGTTCAATCTTCACTCATTACGAAGCACCAATTAAAATTTTTACCACTTCAGTATGAAATCGAGCAGAGATAAAAAGCAGAATGTCTTCATGTATTTATATTTCCCACATAATATAAATTTTAGAGAAATCTCTATTGAATAGCATTCAACAACTAAAATAAAATGACTAGGTTGTAAGCACTTGAATGCATTTCACATAACTATCAACAATTAATATATCATAGAATGTTTGAAAGCATTTGAATATGATGGAAATCACATTCCATTTCACAGCATGGTTATCATATTAAGGCACATATGAGTTAAACAAAAAAATCACTATGACATAACCCAGAAAGAAATTTGAAGCAAAATTAAAACCATAGGCAAAGCACACTAGGATTCAAGGAACATATTTCACAATAATAATTCCATAAGATCGAGTAATGAAGCTTGATGAAATGAAAAGATATAAATATGACAGTAGCTTGAAGATCAAAATTTATTAAAATAATTAAAATGAGTTTTGGATGGAGGAGAAAAAAGAATGATAAAAAGACAAGTGATTCTAAGATACCACTCCATTTAAAGTAAACATATTTCAATCAACATGAATATGCTGTAAATCAATTGCACATTTGGACCTGTCCATACTCACAGGTAATCAAAGACAGAAACGAACCCATTCCCCACGTCATAACCAGTAAAATAAAGCTTCCATCCCACATTAAATCCATTAAGACTTATGAGAGTAAAATGAATTATCCATGACAGAGAAAAATGAAGATATTTTTACCGTAGAGTTAGTCCCATTACACCATAGCAATACAACAAAGAGTGGTAGTCTATAAGCTAACATACTGATAAGTCTTGACTCTATAAAAATAGTTTAAAACGCCTTCCATTGCAAAATACACGTAGTAACAACAGTATCCTTACAGTTTAAAGTTCTTATCCTCTAATGGAAGACAACACCAGTGAGGGTGCTTTTTCAATGATGGCACTTGGTTAATTGTTAAGCAAGAATAATGCAACACATTATATATTTTAAGCCCATTCACCCAAAAAAATTCCCCGAAGATAAGAAATTTGACTACATTTTCAAGTACATAATTCCAATTATTTCAGATAAAAAAAGACCCTTGCACGTCATGTTTTTGAAACACATTTTGCAATGTAACCAACTTCCTTCATGCTAATAACCACGGAAAAATAATATTCATGTAGCTAATACCACGCACTCCTTTGATTCAGATTTCAATAAGGTAATTCAAGGTACGTAGTAAAAATGTTTACCTAATTTGTAGGCAAAACTCAAAAATGACATTATTCTTCAATAAATGCTAAACTAAACAAAATCACTTGAACTCATATAGTCGGGTTTCCACTAAAATAGGATTTCAGAAAAGTTCTTCAATTTTCAAAGACACCACCACACTATTTAGAGGCTCAGTCAATACCAATAATGCTGAGTAATGACAAATTTACATATGTGCTATGAAGTCCATCTATAACCACTGCAAAACTTTTACTCCTGCAAATGAAGGTATCCAGAAACTACAACGTAGGGCTTAGATAATAATGGCCACTTTAAAGTCTAAACAATAAGGTAAGGAAAACTCTTAATTTCATCATGACCCAAAACAAGGGTCTTCAGACCTTTCATTGATATTACCAGCCACATCTCCAGCATTTTTCTATGAACATATATTTATCAAGTGGAAAAACTAAAAAAAAAAACTACCCAGAGAATATTGAGTAAATTTAGTTTCCGAAGTACTTTCTTATGTTTTGCAGTAATGATAAAAAATCAGTAGTACATAGTTATACTTTCACTCAAAATATATATTAGAAAAAAAATTTAAATGACATTTTCTAGAATTGAACACAATATTATTTTCAACATTTTACTTGAACTTTTAAACAATTGCAGAACAAATATGAAGGCATTATGTATATTTATCATTGTCAAAAAATTATGCTAAAAAACTAAACATTTAGCTAGCAAAAAGATATCCACAGGCATGAACCTTGACGGATACTCATTTGATAAGAAGAAAAGGTTGTATGGGCCAAGGAAAATGTTAAGACACTCTTCTGAGCTGACTTATAAAATGAGATAAAGGAATACATGCATAAAAACTTGCTTTACAAAAGTTTTTTGAGAGGGGTAGTAAGAAAAAGTACTAAGTTCTGTGCAAAGGAAAGCTTTTCCCATAAAATAACATTGGCATAAAAGAGGCTACAGAAATATTGGGATAGGAAAAACCAAGATCAATATAAATCTACTCAAATCCCATGCTCCAAATAATATGGCAAGCTAAGGAGTTGTTAAGTCAATGCAGTCTTAAGTGAAAAAAATGTACCCCGAATAAAAATTGAGACATGGTAATACAGGAATAATCACAGTCAAAGTTGAGTAGAAGTTAAGAAAAACAGCAAAGTTAGGGAGAGATCCCTGGTGCAACTTGCAATTCATTAACTACAATTACAGACTAAACCAGATATAAACATAAAGAAGTAAAGAGTCACTTATCCTACTACACCATCAAATTAATTGTCTTTCAGAAATGTACAAGCAATTGAAGATAATGTTTAATTAATAAATAATGGTATAACTTTGCACATAGTCAACTTGTGGGTAACAGTTGTATTGAGAACTTTAAGAACCACGAAAGAATTTCAATCTAGTGAACACACACTTTGGGGAACTGATGCAGAGGAAATATTATTCAAATTATAAATACTATCACACAACAATATATTTAATAAGTCCATGTTCCAATAAGAAACAAACATTGAACTAAAACCCAGAAGTTAAAGCACTGCAAAATAAACTAGATGATAATGGCACTTGCAGTGAAGTACCAACTGCTTTGGCAAGCACATCCCTTAATTATAATGCACTACTCCCAAAAATTACGTGTAACTAGTGATAAAAGACTTCAGCCATAAAATGAAAATATTCAGCAACTTTGTTTGAAAATTGAAACTAAACAGAACGATAAAGCAGATATTATGTAATGTACTGATCACCCCTTATGTCTGCTTGCCAATCATGTTCATCATGAAATTTAAGGTCTGAACTTACAACATGGAAATATCATTCCACCAAAATCATTTCATAATGTATAAAAGACATGAGTGGATTGAAGTAAATCTATCTAACAGTATTGGCTAGGTAAATCAATATTCATAATCATAAACAGGCTCAACATTTTAACAATTTATGGCATCAATTATCAACCACTGCATTTAATAAAAAATTATAATAGTAAATTAAGTTCAAAAACCTAATGTAGCAGTAAATGAGGCAATCCAAAACTTAAAACATAAATATATAACATAGAGTCACTACTACCACTACTAATATTTTTCCAAGTAATCATACTTGAGTGTGTTTGAATCACAATCACTCAGTTCAGACTTGACAAATGGCATGAAGAAGGACCTCCAAGAGCTATTAGAAACCTAGACATTCCCTAAACATCAGCTATTTTCATCCCCCTTTAAAAATTAATGAATAATTCTTTATTTGATACATAAGTCTTTGAATTCGAGGTTATTCCTTATCTTAATCAAAGACTATACACAATTGTGATTACCATCCTCAATTAATGACAATTACTATACCAACAATAGTGTAGGTTTAGCACATCAAAATCAGCATTATCCAAACCATTCCTATTTTAATACTCAGGTAAAAGATGACGGCATTGAGATCGGGTGCAAAAATAGCAGTGAACTTGGCACAATGCAAGGAGTACCTTTACCTGCAGCCCACAGAATATACACCCTTAAATTATTCAAAGAAAAATGTGATGCACATTTTTGAAAACCCAGTATGGGAACAGACAATGTGACTCTTCTTAATACTATAACAATAACTTTGAAATCAACTCACTATTTGGAAGTAATACTGACACTTATTGCTGTGAGTGACTCACTAATATTGTGGTTTTAAATGAAGTTGACTATGCCAGGAATTAAATATCTAACAAAAGTTGCATGTGGCTTGTACACCAAAGGTCAATTTCAAGGTCAAAGATAAGCAGGTGCTCAAGGTAAGAAAGTTTGGAAATTTTATAAAAAAGGTAGGTGCGACAACTACATAAAACATATTTGTTCTTTCCATAGAGTGCATCTGAAATTTATGCTTTGCTTGCTCAATTCTGTTACCGGGACACTTAAATAGACGTTAAATGACATGTACATGGTAAACTGAAGATACACTACAATCAACCCAAAAACAACAAATGAAAGAAATCTAATTACAGAAATGGAAACACCGAATAGATTGAATAGCCTTGTTGTACCATAAAATTAATTTCATAATGAACTCAGGATTTTCTAAACAAGCCTTGAGGTGAACGCATTTCTCTGGCTAAACATTTAGATCGAAGATCATAAAAAAACAAAGAAGCACCAACAATCGCAAAAGTTACCCAGTAAAATACCTAATGGGATTGAATAAGCAAACACAACCTAGATCAAAATAAATAATGCTCGAGTGATATACAACAAAGCACATTGAACTAATTATAAAAAAAATACACAGCTAGCAATATCAGGATGATGGGTGTATACAAAAAAATAGTTGAAAATGTAAGCAAATAACATGCATTTTTCGGAAGAGGTTACCAAAAATTATAACTAAACCCAGGAATAGAATTCAAGGCACTAAGGTTCATCACTTCAAGGTCGAGTTTTGTAGGTAACAAGCTTGTGTAAAATTTTTAAAAGGTGGATCTCATTAGCAAATAGATGGTAAATTTAAGTATAAAAACCAGGGTTGATGAAATTCATGATCTTTAAAATTATTTTTGTTTGCATTCAATTTATTTACTTCAACCAATTGTTTTTTATTTTAATATCCTTGAATTCCTAATTCAGTAAAAAAATTACTTATGAGACATTTGATTATTCCATACATACTTAAATAAGGTCATGGTTTTATCCTGATAGATAGTTAACGATTGAATTAGCTGTAAGAAATTCAAATGCAACTTACCTTCTGCAATTTATATAGTGATCACATCAATCAACTAGCCTACTAGTTCTGTTGAATCCCCTAGCCACTAATTTACGTACATATACTACCCCCACTACACGTAATGCAATTGTTACTGGTTCACTGAGGATAACTTTGCCACAAAATATGAAATTAGCTCTAAATTACAATCTAAAAATGAAGAAGGAATTGATAAATATTTTTGACATAACTTTTCCAGTTGAAAGACCAAATTTTTAGAGCAATTCTCATACTCTCAACAATATAATTTTTGAGTGGCATTCTATAGAATTACCAAGTCTTGACAAGAAGGTAAGGAATACATAGTGAATTAGTATAAGCAATGTCTTTACAGGGAATACATGATCCATATTCTCCTCATTTTGGCCTAACACAAAAGTAATTTATGTTACAAATTCTAATTTGGATTCAAATCGCCTAATTCTTAAATACATGTAATAAATACAAACAAAAATTAGGTGATTTAAAACAATCAGCCCTGATGACAACCATTGATGCATAATTGCCAATTAATAGATGTAAAACCTTGAAAATTTACTTTCAGTCAATTATTTTACCAGACAAACATTCATGCCTTTAAGGGATGAACCACAGTAACTACAGATTCTTGTGGACTGACCTTCAACATGTAACATGTTTCATTAGCGAAATATTAAATAAAAGAAAGATACTTGGTTAATTTATATGAGCAAGACTTAACTTCTGAGCAAATCATACAAAGAAGGCTGGCAAGAAAATAAGTGCACACCACCTATTTCTGGTTATGATAAAAAAGAAAGTTCTATGCATGCATGTTTAGACCAGCAATCTTTTGCTTTGCCATGGGAACTTAGTTAGCATAGAACAATATCAATAATTATACTCGTACAAAATGGGAAAACTTCTAAAAAATTCAGCTTAGAAGTTATTTCTACTCAAGAAAATATTTCTACACTGGTATGTCATACTCATTGTAAATGTTTTGTGTCAGTACTTAAGTCCTTCCAGTTTACATATACGTAACTTCATAGTTTTCCATTCAGTCACAGAGCTATACTATGAGCTTTCAATGCTAAAAGCCACAGATTATTTCCAGGAACTTATATAAAACATTTTATGTTCATAATGTACAGAATGGGACAGGAATACGCCAGAGATAACAAGTGGACAGCTCTAATAGTGATTATTTCCAGTCCCTGTATACTTCAGAATTGACATAAATTTGCATTTAAATAAAAGGTCTCACAGTCACCTATCACACATATACGATGACTTAGATAGACATGATGGTGATGATGAATCTTGTGGGGTATCAACCATAGATATTAATTCAAACAACTGGACAGGTTGCTGCAGTTCTGTCTCTTTGGTTTGCTTGATGAGATAAATACGCTCATCATTGAGCAAAGAAGATTTGATCAACTCACTACTTGTATTCTCTCCAATAATATTATTTTCCTTGAAATTCAAAATAGTCGTTGAACAATCAGTTGGTGACTCAAGCAATGGGATATTTTCACCACAGTTTGATTCCATCAAGTCTTTCTCTAAAGTCCTCAAGCAAACAACAACACAACAAGGATCATTAGCTTTAACATTACAGGATGATCTATGATCGGGGGATACTTTGCACTCGCAGCCAAAACTAGAGCTCCCGGGGGATGAATGCTCATTCACAGAAGAGGATTCACCAGCCTCATAAGATGAGCCAATGGAAACAGAACTACTCTCATAATCATTTTTTGATGGGCAAATCTTGGGATCTGATGTTTGTTTCTCATGGCTTTCTGATGTTTGTTTCTCATGGCTGAATCTTTTCGCTTTCATCTCTTGTGCTTCTACTTCGCAAGGACCAAGAGCCCATCTTTTGCCCAAAAGAGTGCCTCCTCCAGAGCAGCCCTGAAAATTTTCACTAGTTTTGGCTGTCACCTGTGAGAAGTAGCCTTCCGACTCATGAGAAGAAACGTTAATGATGTCAGAATTACCATAGCTTTGCTCTTTTCCTTTCAGAGTTTCTGATGGTAAAACTGGAGAGCTTTCCTCTAATAATGACTCTAAACTTAGCCTAGGAACATTTGATGCTTGAGCTACTGTATTGGTAGGTAGCGCTGCATCCACCATCTTATCTGATTCACCTGAACTTTTGATGCCCGGAAGCTCTGCAGAGAGAGATGGGTCTGACTGTTCACCTTCATCTCCTTTATCATTTAAAAGAGAGGGCCTCGATTCCTGGGATCGCTGACTATGCCGCAAAAGACTCCCAAGGGGCAATAGGCCACTCCCTCCAGTTGCACCAGTGGTCAGGTAACCTTCCACCAGCATATCATCATCCATAGATGACATAGCTGAAATGTTGCGCTGAGTCAAAGGAATTATGGCATATGCTGAAAAATGGAGAGAAGGAAGATACAAAATGAATAACATGGACCAAAAATAACTCTGAATGAAAATCCATCCAGTCTTGAACCTGAACCAGTGTCACGCTAAAATACAAGTCATGCACATTTAAACTGGGAAACCAAAAGAATCATCTGGTGCTTAACTGACATGTCAATTGAATGAAGTGATCTCCTGTGATCCACCAGATGAGTTGCTCCATTACAGGCAATGCTTCCACCAGCAACTAATTAGCTGTCATCAGGAATACACTAGGTTTGCCAGAGAAAGGAACTTACTCCCAAGACTGAATGTGTGATATTAACTTGCCCGTAGCTCAGTCCAGGAGAGCTCGGACCTTACCAATCCAAACCAACCTTCAGGTTAAATAATTAAGCGAATGATACTTTCCCGATCTTCAAATGATCACAGCAAAGTTCATGTATTCTCAGGCTAAAATTTGGTTTGGGAACCATGGTGGCCCTCAGCAATAAGGACCCAATATTGAGTTTTATGGGACTGAAAAATAACCATATCTATGAAAAACATGACCTTGAGGACTGAATTTGTGACTGTTTTGACATACGTCTTCACATTTATGAAATATGGCCCACCACAATCAGATCTATCCCTCGAGGTACAACCCCGCACTGCCAAAATATGACCCACACATCTTACTTCCACTTCTACAGACTTCTCTGCCATTGGAGGTGCATTTGGATAATGAAAAACTTCATTTTGCTTGAGGAAAAGGTTTAACTTAATGATTTATTTAACACCTTTAATGCAAAATTGATCTTCATGCCAAATTTTTATCCAGATTTTTGGCCCTTTTTTATACAGCTTTGTGACAATTTTATTTACCACAATCTAGGAGCCCTGGCAATGGAGCAACTTACCTCGAGTAAGACCTGAAAGCATTTCATTCAATGGGCAACCAAAGTTGCTTTCTTCAGTCATGACAATGAGGTTAATACAGACTGTATGATCTGACCTAATGATTTAATTTAAGAAAAAAAGTAGCCCACGACGCTAAAAAATTCATTATTGGTAGAAACACTTATCTATGAAAAACAATGGCATTGATGTAACACAACACAAAGCTCATTGGCATTTGTGAAAACTTCAATGTTTGTTAACATTAGGTCTTTTGGACTGTTGCTTTAACTGAACAGGATCAAAATAACCTGTACATCAAAAAGAACAAAACAGCCCACCCTCAATTGTGTGGTTCATTTCATATCAATAGAATTGATTGAAAAAGAAATACAGATAACAGGAAAATAAATCTAATAACTAATAATAATCGTGTACACATATTCCTTTAAGGAATAGAAATACATAAAACTTCAATAAATAGAAAAAAAAAAATGCAAGTTTCACCTTGGGTATTATCGGAAGGTAAATTAGTGTCCAATGATGAATCAGGAGCATCACAAACAGATTTCGAAATACATGACGAATCTCCGAAAACAGCAAAATTAGACCTCTGAAAAATATAAAATAGAGCATTGCACAATTAGATTTCACCATCAAAAATTCAAATTTCAAATACCAATCTTTAACTAGTGACAACAACCATAGTTTCACAACCATTATATTTTTTTACAGGAATTAACAAGCAAATTATGCCACATATTATACAAAGTCAGATATCACAACAATGAAAGAAAGATTTTAGATGAGAAGGACATTGGGTGCCTTGATTTTAAACTTTTTCTTGTTCTTTACTGTTGACATTGCAATCAAGCCTCCCCTTACCAATAATCACTGATTTTAAGGATCCGAAAAATTCAAAGGCTAAGGATAGAAGTGGATGTAAATTACCACTCTTCTTCATTCTCATTACCTGGATGACCACACGTAAGTCAAGCAAAATATAATATAGCTAGAGCTTCAGCTTACCCCAGAATCCTCGTCATCTTCACAAGTGGTATCTTGAGTTTCTTCTAGGTGATCTGCTTCACTCACACCCGCATTAGATGAACTATGCTCTTCACCATCAGTCGGAGGATGCCTTCTGGCTGTGTGAGCTTTGAGGGAATACGGAGTGGAAAAGGCAGCTGAGCAGTCGGACACATGACAAGGGTACGGCTTTTCTCCAGTATGGGTTCGTCGGTGAGTTTTCAAGTGATGACTGGCTGTAAATGCTTTCCCACAACCAGCCTCCACGCACCTGAAGGTTATTCAATGACAAAATACAGCGTATAAAATCGTATCAGGCTCAATTTTGTGGAAGTTCTTTATATCCATGATAAAAAGAAGAACACAATGGTAATTTCCACACCTTTAATATGTCACAACTCAGCAACCGACCATGGTTTCAACTGTACTGGAGTACTGGATTTTTCACCTTGAAAATTGATTGTTTGAGGCATAACTTGGTGAAAGCGATTCATAATTAAATTAAAAAGAAGAACTTTGTGCTTTCACATTAATATTTATTCACGACCATGGTTTCAACGTTAGACTGATGATAACGATTATTCACGACCATGGTTTCAACGTTAGACTGATGATAACGTCTAACGTTGAAACCATGGTCGTGAATAAATATTAATGTGAAAGCACAAAGATCTTCTTTTTAATTTAATTCACCTCGAAAATGACACTTGTGTGTTGAAACCATGGTCGGTTGCTGAGTTGTGACATATTAAAAGTGTGGAAATTACCATTGTGTTCTTCTTTTTATCATGGACAAAATACAAGATTAGTCTTACATATATTCAAATTGGAGAGAGCAACCACAAGTGTAAAGGTTTGATAAGATTTTCCATTAGATGTTACATACTCATCATAAAACATTTTCGAATCCAAGAAAACTAATAGGGTGGTTTCCTATTATTTTTTTCTTGCCTAAATCGAAAGATTAATACTCCTGGAGTATGTATTTCACGCTTTTAGATTTTTAAATGACGATATCTATTTTTCGCGATTAAATGAAAAGTGAAAAATTTCAAGCGCGCGAAAACGCGACGCGTAAGTAGGAATGAAGGGAAAAAGTCCGTGCGACGCATTTCTGGTTCCCCCTCCCGCCTTGTGAGGTGACCTTGATCGAGGCTCTGAGCGCTGATAGGATGCAGGATGCTAGCGGGTAGCTGAGTACCTTGCTGGCTGGTAGCGCTTGGCTTAAAAAAGGTTTATTAATACCTTATCAAACGAAGAAAACTTTCCGACCTTAGCCAATTTTTTTAACATGTGATTATTAAGACATGCTTCCCTGAGCTCTGTGCCTCATGCATGCATTGGTAACCTCAGACGATGTATAACTCCTATCCTCTCGTGTAGAAACTAGGTCCCTGTGACGTCACGTGGAGTGGAAACGCATGGGCACCAATCTGGCCTTTTTCAAATGAGGATAAAATTTGACCCTTGCCATTTGTCTAAACCGGTATTTCAAAAACCAAATAATTTGTGTATTATGAATACACTAATGGTGGGTAACGAATCGCAATCAATGCCTTTCGATTTCTTTGATGAAGGAAACTACCCTATTATGCACTGGGTAGGCTGCAGAAAATTAACCCTTTCGCGCCGGACCTTCGTTGAGGGAAATTCTTCCTCAATATGAGTGTCTTGAAAGTTTTCTTTACTCCCCTGTACGAAGCTTTTTTGTGTCGACAGAAGGCAGTGGTTCCCTCCCTAACCATTTTTGGACCCAACTCAGTGGGGCGCCGATCCCTTTCCTCGGCCTTTGCCACAGACCTTAGAAGGATTAAAAGCCCCTTCCAAACACGAGTCCGCGGTCAACTGGCTAAAATATTAATGCAAAATATATGCAAATATTCGTTGTTCGCATCGATTTTTTTACATTCAAAATGAATTGTTTTTTTTTCTGAGCGTGCAGAAATTTTAAACGAAGTTCTAATGCTGATATAGACGGATTTAGTATATTTAATAGTTGTTCTATAACTCCGTTGATATTAACGTTAGAATTTCATTTGAAATTTCCATGTGGTCAGCAAAAAAAGATGAATTCATTTATAGCATTGGATTTCAAAAGTAAGCAACAAATTTTTTTTGGAAAACACACTGCAAATAACAGTAGTTGACCGGGTAGAGAGGATAGGAAAGGGTCGACCTGAGCGGCCGAAGAAGGGACTGGGCTTGCACTAAGCCAGACCACGAGGGCCGACCGCGTCCGTGGGTCTATTGTGTCCGCCACGGTCACTTTTTTCGAACCTACACTCGTTGGTTAGGGTAGGAAAATTCATGCCGCACAGGTGTGGCATTCGGCGCGAAAGGGTTAATATACCAGGCAGGTTCTAGCAGATATTTTCTAACAGTCGTTGCAGTAGTTTTCAGTCATTATCACTTATTTGTCACCAAGGTAATAATAACCTCAACAATCTGATATAAATGGATTCCAAGGATTTTATAATAGTCGCTACTCGGCACTTCATCTAAAAACAGTTTTCACGATCTATGACAGGATTGTTTCTCTGAGTACCTGGGTGAGTTGCCTTGCAGATGTATTAGTAAATGCTAATAACACGTTCCCTTCGCTATGGAGAAAATTCCTTAGGCAAGGTAACACAAAAGAATAGCAAAGTACCACTGAAGACGAGATTTGCTCTGAAGGTTTCGATGGACTGACAGCTGCAATGCTGATCTTTTGAAGTGCCTGAAAGCTCATTTAAAAATTTTGTAGAAATGCAAAAATCTATTGAATAAAAAATAACGCTCCAATGCGGACTGGTTTCCGAAAACAAAGGTCAGTATGGATTATTTTCATAGAATTTCTGTCGTATGGGTTTTCCCCCCAATCAGTGCTGAATGTTTATAAACAATGATATTCTGGTGAAAATGAATATTCATACGAAAATGAGAAAGAAACGAAAATATTCCATGTATTTTTAGTGTGAAAGAATTCATTGGAAGTCCATTTTGGTATTATGAACAACATCTGTTTTAGGACTTCATAGGATTTGGAAATGAGTAAGCCACCTTGGCAGAGTGCCCGGTAGCCTTCTTTTCACGGTCATTCGTGAATATCTCAAGAGATTTTTCCCATGGCACTCAGAAATACATTACCTGGTAATGAGGTAATGAGTTTTTCCCAGCATTTGAAGTGGTGGAGCTTCATGCAACTATGGAACAAGGCCGCTTCTTAAAAGAGGTCATTTTGGTGGTGGTACTACGAGTGCCATGGTAGAATTTCTGTCGTATGGGTTTTCCCCCCAAAACCCTAACTTCCGACCATCAAGGGGTGGAATTCGAATCAGTGCTGAATGTTCATAAACAATGATATTCCGGTGAAAATGAATATTCAGACGAAAATGTGAAAGAAATGAAAATATTCCATGTATTTTTAGTGTGAAAGAATTCATTGGAAGTCCATTTTGGTATTATGAACAACATCTGTTTTAGGACTTCATAGGATTTGGAAATGAGTAAGTTTTCATTTAATAACTGTAATTACACTACATGCTGCAACCAATTTTTGAATGGCTTTGGCAGTCAGTTTAGAACTAGGCTTAGCTCACTTCAAATGATGATAATATGAGTGACAAGCTGTCTTTACTGAATTTTACCCGTTTAGCTGGATAAATTATAAATTATTTTCTGGTGATAAAAATATTAAAATTAATAATAATAAGCCGGACTTCGTTTATTAGTATTTTTTAAAGTCGCATTGCGTTTGCTTTTGGTGATTCTTTCTGACCGTCACTTTCAAAGGTTTCACCCGGCACACACTGAGTCAAGAACCGGTTTACAGGATTGGACGCCAGCAGCCAATCGGAGTGCCTCTACTAAGTAAATATCTTCAAATACAATACAGGGTGGGGACTGGGTGTATGGTATTGTATGAAATTTGGAGGCAGCGACAGAGCTGAGTTCATTTGTTCCATGAAGGAAGGGTGAAGAGATATTCTGCATTGGCATTTGCCTACTCTTAAGGCCTGGTTACACGATACATTAACACGTACGAGCTATTGTATGTTAGCATGAATGATTTTTGTGGACCGGAACGGAACATGTAGGAATGCATGAACCAAATTAGAACAGGTTCTATTTTCTGTGCAAGCATTCGCACAATTTGGGTGGTGGCATTTTGGCATTCATTCTCGAGTTCATACATTTAGACATTAACCCATACGTGTTAATGTATCGTGTAACCAGGCCTTTACTGAGAGACAACGATAGGACCCCCATAGCTTCACCTTTCATCCGATGGAGTGTTGTTTCACCAAAACTGATGGCGATCATACACAAAACCATAAAAATGGTGAAAAGATTGTTGTTTTAGCCTAGCACTGTGCAGTTCCACCAATTAATTGCACTCACACCAATCTTCCAGGAGTTCCAAAAGCCCAACCTACAATACCTCACCAATTATCCAAGCAATTTCCAGTTATACAGGATTATATCTACTATAACTAGCCCTCACCTCACTTTGTATATGATGATACACCATTAAAAATTTACCAATTCATCCTCTACAATAACAATGACCACCAATTTTCATGAAAAGGGAACGAGATAATAAAACTGCATTGCACACTCACCTAAAAGGTTTCTCCTTAGTGTGAGTCCTCACATGTTTCTTCAAATCACTAAGGGTAGTAAAAAATTTCAAACAGCCATATTCACCGCAGTTAAAAGTATTCCCACTGTGGAGCCTCAAATGAGCTTTCAGCCTAAATATAGAAAGATCGCAAATCATATACGTATATGTAAACGTTTTATTGATTAAAAAAACTATCAAAAGAGGAAGTAATTTTTTGAAAACATGGATTTCAGCTAAGAATGGACTTCAGAACACACACGGCCATTTAATCATAAGTTGAATTAGACTACTAACCTGTACAGAGTGTTAAAAGCCTTTTCACAGCCAGTATAATCGCATTCAAAAGGCTTAACTTTGGTGTGAACACGAATATGTATCTTCAAGCTGTAGGAAGTAAGAAATGCTTTGCCGCAACCTGGTTCGGCACATTTGAAACGATACTCTCCTGCAGAAACAGAATGTTCTAAGATTTTTCTTCAAGGCGAAGGGAGTTCATAACCACTATACAGAATGGTGTTCTAAAAATAAAAATATGGCACCTATATAAAATGAATACACTGTAGAAGAGTCAACCTACCTTTGTGCGTTTTCATGTGGGTTCTTAGGTTACCAACAGTACTATAGCTTCGGGGACAGTTGTCATATTCACATCTGTACCTTTTTATTTCTTTTGTATTGGTTTTAGGATCATGGGTTTCTATTGTTAAGGTGGCATGAGATGGATTTTCTGGCATTTGCGAGTTACCAGGATGAATGCTGAAGTATATCTCATCGGAGGTGATGGTATGGTGTATATACCTGTTGTAGAGGAATGGGGCAGTATTAATTTTTATGAACTAAGAACAATACATGTAAGGAGCCAAACTTTAACCACAACATTTTTACCGCTTACCCGGCATTCTCGTCCTGGCTTTTGTTAACGCGACTGAAATCATCGGAGCAAGACTGGCTCTGTTCAGGAACAACAGAGAACACGGGGATTTGCTCAAAGACCCTTCCGAAGTTTGAGGGATCAAGGCTGTCATCAATGTAATCTTGAAGATCGGGGGTCACAACAGCTAAAGATCCGCTTGTTTCAGCGTCGAGCTTCAAGAAGTTATCTTGAGAAGACCAAGCCGCCATTTCTCACTAAGATATTTTCTGTCAACCGTATCGCCTTTTTAGGCTGATAGACTGAGTTTCGATCTTGATCACATTTCAATTAGTATACACTTCGAATTATTACTACGAATAATTCTTTTCATCACGTGATTCATAACACGTCAAATCACTTGGCACAGAGATCAAAGGAAAACCAACTACAAGAGTTACGGACACCGAAGAATATATCAACAGAATTACTAAGCGCGATTCTACAATGGCAATCAGCACAGAGGTCGTTACGTCAGAGATAAAGATTTCACTCTAATATACTGTCGACCATATTACTACACAGTAATAAATGACGTGAAACCGGGGCGATAATTTGCTTATTAAACTGGCGAACGCATTTATGTCCGAATTAAGAGGTCCCAAATTTAAAAAGAAACGAAGCACAAAATCTTAAATCCATGGAACCCTGTACGAAGATAACATTTCCTTTTTCGTTGCTCTTGTGTTTTTGATTCTCATGTCGCCGTCACAACCAGCGCTAGTGTTGTATTCATTCTCATCCAGAGTACAATTATCTTTGGCTGTAGCTCCACTTCCGGCTCTTTGCCAGTGAGGGATTCCCTTCCGTTAGCGTATTCAACATGGTGAGTAGATGTGATTTTTCATCTAATTCCATCTTATTACTATATGTGGTTTTAAATTACAAAAAGACATGTATTGACTCAAGTTATGCTTTAAATAATTGTTTATCATCGCTCATTGGCGCATTAGTCCTGGGTTATTCGTTTATGATACTGTCGATGTTGAGTCTACTGTTCTGGCTCTTGCGAAGCATGTTGTTGCATTGTATTTAAGTTAAACGTGGTTTTGGTCACTGAGTGGTAAAGTCTATGAGACAGAATTTACCAAATTTTGTTTCGCAGGCTGTTGTGCTGCATCTTATAATGTAATTTGCGTTATTTTAATGTAATGCCACGTGACGTGGCTTGGCTGTGTTTATAAGGGGGGCTGCTCATGACAAAGTGTAGATTGTGCTTCTTGGTCGTAGAATAAAATTTACCCTTTAAGTTTAGCGTTTGATTCCCTTCTTGTTTCATCATAGGCCCGAGGACCTAAAAAGCATTTAAAGCGCTTAAATGCCCCCAAAGCATGGATGTTGGACAAATTGGGGGGTGTCTATGCACCCCGACCCAGCACTGGGCCTCACAAACTTCGAGAATCATTGCCGCTAGTGATTTTCCTGAGGAATCGTCTCAAGTACGCGTTGACCAGAGGTGAAGTGACGAAAATAGTAATGCAACGTCTCATCAAAGTTGATGGTAAAATTAGAACTGATGCTAATTATCCAGCCGGCTTTATGGGTAAGTGAGCTAAGATTAACGTGGTGAAACAAACATGTCGTAATCGTTCTTTCTAACCACACTTCTTAATGTTCCAGATGTTATTACAATTGAAAAGACCGGAGAATTTTTCCGTCTAATTTATGACGTGAAGGGCAGGTTTACTATTCACAGGATAACTGCTGAAGAAGCTAAGGTAAGGAATTAGCTCAGTATATTTCTACGTCCATCATTTAAAGTTTAAAGAATTGACGTCCATCACTAGTGATTGTAACCACCTACTAGTGTTAAAAGCCTTCATGACGGCGTGGCCGGTAATATTGTTTCTTGTGTGATTTTCTTATGAGACACTTCAATTACGATGTACATATCCCTATTGCATTGGGATGATTGTTTTGAGTTGGTTGAGTCGTTCCCGGCTGTTAGTTAGATAAGAATCCAAGTGATAGTTCGAGAATGTAAACAAAATTTTTAAATTGCTTAATTATTATGACGTTTGGTATCACCTGTCAATGATTAGGTTTCAATTTCATTGTCATAATATTTTATGATCGATTACACGATACAAGCATGCAGTTCAGCATGTGTAGTGATGTGACTTATTCTCTTAGTTTGGTTTGACCTATCTTAGGCTGTACACCTTCCTCTCTATTCAGGTGGGAATTCATCCGTTTTGTCGTGTGCAGTCTCTGACAACTCCTTAAAGATATAAGACCCATTTTCTATGTGATAGTGAAATTCGTCTGTGATTATTACTGTAACTTAACATTGTGTATGTTTTGCCATTTCCAGTACAAGTTATGCAAAGTTAAGAGAGTGCAAACAGGACCCAAGGGAATTCCATTTTTGGTTACCCATGATGGACGTACCATTCGCTATCCTGACCCTGTAATCAAGGTCAATGACACTATCCAGCTGGATATAGCAACTTCTAAAATCATGGAAAGCATCAGGTTTGATTCAGGTTGGTATTCATCTGCCATTTCCTGCTCGTTAGTGAAACTGTTTGCAGAGTCAAATAACTTTCTTTATAAATATGTTTAATTAATGTTTAGCTATGGAATTTAGGGTAATATCTCATAGGTATGCAGTATGCATAATTAAATGAAGCATTTTGTGTTGAAGTGAAATGCATTAGGAAATTCCTAATGGTAATTGTCATTTGCGGTCTGGTATTGTTCGTATATAAAGTCATGAATGATATATCAGGTCTAATCTATGTTTGAGGTTAACTCTGTGTGATTATCTCAGTTTTAGTATTATACAAATTGTTCAGTCTTCAGTTGGTTATGTGTAACATTAAAAGGTTAGTCTCCTGAAGGAAGTTTCTTGCAGAGGTGACTTGCCTGTTGATGTTTCATTTCCATCTGGTACGACTATTTTCCTTATTTGGTTGATATGTGCCAGAGTTGTTTGCCTCTAGTGAATTGTGGTGACATATTATCATACATCAGTGTCATATCTGCTTTTCAAAGTAAGGGATGGTCTGCTGAAATAACTCCTTGAATCCAATAGATTCCTTTTTAATTTTGGTTTCAATGTAAATGTCATGCATGTCAGATTAAGGAACTATCTTAATTTCCACCAGTTGTTATTTCTAACATCTTTTTATCTTATTTAGGTAACCTGTGTATGATCACTGGAGGTCGTAACTTGGGACGTGTTGGCACTGTTGTTAACCGTGAACGTCATCCTGGGTCATTTGATATTGTTCACATCAAGGATTCCCAGGGACACACATTTGCCACTAGGTAATGAACATGGCTAGTTGACATTAATGTGAAAGCAATGACTTGAGGCCTAACTCCATGGAACTTTCATAACTATCAGGAAAGAATAAAACTTACCTAGTTCCGCAATAATTTATTTACCTGTGACCGGTTTTGACTCTGTATTATCTTCTGGCATACTTGACAATTCTATCATGCCCCTATCAATCATAAGCTCTTATATAACATGAATTGTGTAAATGATGCCAGAAGATGATTCATGCTAGTGAAACTGGTATTGAGTGAATAGATTGTTGTGCAACTAGCTGAGTTTTATTCTTTCCTGATGAATTTAGTTTCCTTATTTGGGTGAGCTGTGCCTGGGCCGTTTGTCCTAAGTGCAGTGTTATATTATGATTTATCAGTTTCATACAATGTTTGTAATAAATTATTGTGATAACTCTTTATTAAGCTATACTAAGGAGTTTTGATGACTTTTATCTTGGTATGAAATTCGAGGAATCAAGCGAGATGGAGTGGAATTGATTCATAATGAAACACTTACTTGCAATTTTCCACAAAAATAAAATTTTTTACTACGACTTAAGTTTCGATGATACTACATCATTTTCAAGTAACAACTGAGAGAGGAGAAATGGGGTGGAAGGTCCTCAAGGAGCTGGTTGGAATGGATAGGGGTGCAAGGCGTGGAGGGGAGGGGGGGGAGGGGAGGGTGGAAAAAAACCGGAGGAGGTAAAAAGGTTGGGAATTGAAGGGTTTTTTCGGGGTTGACAAACTTGAACATAGAAATAAATGAATGCATTTGAAAACACGTGGCGGTCTTCTTGTCTTCGGGTGTTTCCGAGCGCCTTCCGTGAATGGTGTGGAAGGGGGGGAAAAGACGTCTTCTGTGCTAGAAGGGTCTTCGGGGGTGCGTTCTTCTGAGGGCGTGTAGGTGGGGGGCGGGGGGTCGGCGGTTAGGGTTCACTGCATGGTTCTTGTGGGATCTCTTTCACGTCGAGTGGGCGACAGGAGGGGGGGAGAAGGGATTTTAACACTTCTGGGAAACACACTATTGGAACTTAATGGCAAGCAAGGGCGATTTTGAAAGGTTGAGGTGGTCATTGAGAAGGGAAACCTGGGAATGTTTATGTTGGTGGATCTCTAATTGTTCCAAGGCGTCTAATTTCCTTCCTTTGATATGTTTGTGGAGCACTTTGGTTGTGAAGTTTGGATTGTGGCCACTCTCAATTATGTGTTTGGCCACCATCGAAGTTGGGTTACTGTGGGCGATGCACTTCCTGTGTTCATTAAATCTCGTGTTGAAATCTCTTCCTGTCTGTCCTATATATTGCGCATGGCACTCGCAACACGTAATCTCATAAACACCACTCAGTTTTTCACTTTCGATTAGGTCTTTGTGTTTACACAAGAGTCGGGATAATGTTGTGGGGGTGTAAAAGGAAACTCTGAATTTTTCCTTAGGGATTTGGTTGGCAATCTTGCAATCACGTCAATCTTGTTGGAAGTTTGTTTCTGTCGTCTCTGAAAGCTATTTGCTATTGCAGTTCCCTTGCAATTAACATTGTATTCATCCAATTTTGTTGGTTCAATTGGGAAAATTTCTAAGTTAATTTGAAGGGGGTTTAATACAGGCGATCCTCGACTTTCGTACACTCGACTTTCGTACAATTCGCACTTTCGTACGTTCAAAATTGACACCTTTTACTTGACTTTCGTACGCTAAATTCGGACTTTCGGACGTTGGTCTGTAATTATTTAAAATTCCTGCAATGTTTATTGCGCATCCCAACATTCAATTGTTTCAAATGGCAGTATCGGCAGTATATGCGAACAATACGAACGTATAATATGCATAATGAAGGGAATTGTTGGTAATTGACTCTAATCTAGGTGATTTATTTGGAAGAGAGGCTGCCTGCTTTAGGCTCCTTCATTAAGAGAAGAAGCCTTCATTGGAGAGATTTTTCAAAAAAGTTGACTAGACATCATCAAATAGCTTTCAATAAAACTACAGTAAAACCCCTTATTTACACTTTTCTAGGGACCCAAGAAAAAAAGTGTAAATTGCGGGAAAATGCAAATAGTGGGAAATAGAGAATTTTCACTTTTATTCATATACAGTGTGTCCTCGTTTAACGTCGTCCCGTTTAACGTTGTTTCACGATAACGTTGTTTCACGATAACGTTGTCCAAAAATTGAAACCCTTGATCATTTAACGTCGTTATTGCTTCGCGATAACGTTGTTCAAATTATGCGCGGCGAAAAAAAAATGAATGGCGAATAGGACGCAAGCGCATCTGATGTATAGTAAATATACTATATTAATGCGATTGGTAATTTTCGCTCGACAGAAAAGGTTGGCGTGGGTAGGGTATGTTAAATATGCGTCTGAGCGAATAATTATCGCCTCATTTACCCATTATCCGTTTATTTTTCTGATGCCAACCGAAAAAAATGTCCACGAAGAAGAGTGGCTATCCTGGCGGTTCTTCAGACGTGAAGAAAAAACGGCGATATTAGAACAAAAACTTGGTATTATTAAAAGAATTGAAGAAGGTGCAACTGCTGGAGAGATCGGTCGAGTTTTAGGTTTGCAGGTCGAGTTTTTACAATTAAAATTTCTTCTGTTACTGAAAATATCGATGTTTCGCCATTAAAATACTTTCTTTTTAGTTTTTATATTTCATTTAATAATGCCTTCTTCCCAACCTTTTCGTTATGAAAATTCGTTTCGTTTCGAATGAATCGTCATCATGCTGAAGTTAATAATCGGTAATGAATGTTTATCGCGATTTCCGCCGGGTTAAAGAATTCATATCACGAAAATTGACTCGCCCTTCATCCTCGTGCTTCCGAGTGTCAGATTCAGATTTTTTTCGTTTTGGCCTGATTCAGGTGTCTCCCGATTGGTCACAAAGTCTGCTTAAAGTTACGGCTCCGATAATTGGCCTCCTTGGATTCTCGCCCGGGAAATTCTGGATTCTTCACGAAGAAATGGATTGTTAGGAACATGGCTAGGAACCAATTTAAACTTTTTACATTGTTTCTTATGGGAAACACTGCATCGTTTAACGTTGTTTCGCTTAACGTCGACTTTTTCAGGAACGAATCAACAACGTTAAACGAGGACTCACTGTACTGGCTTTGGAAATGTTAATTTTTTAATTGTTCACTAAGCATTATTCCATAACACTGTTTCCCTCTGAAGCACAGTGTTTTTGCTGGCAGCAAAAATTAAAAAATAATCCTGTTTTATCTGCACTGAAAACATCTTTTGAGCTGTAACCTTCCAGAACTCTAATATATTCAGATTCCTTCCTCTGAGTTGCTGTCTCTATGTTAACATATTTGCTTTCACCACTCACCATCTTATATACAAGACTGTACCTATTTTTGAATCTATCCAACCAACCATAGTAGATGCCGTGGAATCTTCGATTCCCAATCTTGTGGGGAAATACTTTTTCTCAAGGGCCTTTGGGCCTGTTTACATGATACATTAACACGAACGAGTTAATTTCTGCTTGCATGAATGATTTTTGTGGACCGGAACGGGACATGTACGAATGTAGGCAGGGGCTGATCCAGGATTTTTTTCTGGAAGGGGCACAAAGGGCCTGACAGGCAAAAGATCTTGTCTTGATTGAGATTAAAAACGAGATACAGTGAAACCTCGATATAACGACACCCCACGGTGCACTAATAAACACTCGCTATAGCGAATTGTCGCTTTACCGGAGGTGGAGCAAATAATAGCCAATATACCTGTTGCGAACAGATATACAGTAACAGGAGTGGTTCGGTGACAGATAAACATCTATCCGATAAACGTAAGCATAAATCCAGACGAAAGGCGATGTTTTTTTGCATCACTAAATTACCTTACTCAAATAATGACTAACTATTCAAACAATTTATAAGCGCCGCACAGAGTAGAAATCATGCAAAGCATTGTTTCGTCAATCATTATATTTATCAAACGACAGTTTACCACATAAATTTGAGACTGAGCACTCCATTAACTTCATTTCTAACAGATCGCTAGCAATTACAGAGGTTAAGGAGTCTTGATGAAAGTCTTCCGGCGGTGAAACCCTCGCTATGGCGAGAGCCACACCAAAAGGGTCTCGTAAAAACGAATTTTTTAACACGCTTATTATAGGGTCGATTGACGGTGCATCGGCTATCTCTCGTTATAGCGAGAGTGTCGCTATAGCCCGTACTCGCTTTAACGAGGTTCCACTGTATAGCAATGACTTTACAAAATTCTCTTTATTTTTATATCAAAGTTATTCTTATTGAATTAAATGATTGAGCCTCCTCGAGTAATACAAAAAACAAAGCGAACATAATGATGACCATCAGGGACGGATCCAGGATTTGTTTCTGGGGGGCACAAGCAATGCCGTATCCAGGATTTTGTTCTGGAGGTGGGGGGGGGGCACAATGATACCACGTTATACAAAACGAACGCAATGATAACCGGACCATATTAAAAATCATGCATATTTTTTAAGTGTCTGGGGGGGCATGTGCCCCCCCCCCCCTCCCATAGATCCTCCTATGATAACCGTATTCAAATTTTGTCTCTTTTTTTAAGCATCTGGGGGGGCACATCCCCTGCCCCTAAATCCGACTATGAATGCATGAACCAAATTTGAACAGGTTCTATTTTCTGTTCGTGCATATGCACGCGTTGGGTGAATACAGGGTGCATTTTCGTGTTCATAATTTAGACATTAACTTGTACGGGTTAATGTACTATGTAAACAGGCCTTTAGATGACACCATTTGCTGGGACATTTTATGATCTTGTACCTAAAAACTACTTTTAGAATTCGTTCTATTTATTCTTACCAGGAATTCTTCACATATATTCTCTTTTTTGATACATTTCCGCACTGGTTTGCATATTTTACAATGGTATCGCGATTTTTCACCACGGTATTGAATGTTGAGACTGGGAATCCGATCGGATTGCCAGTCCCAACATTCGAGTTGCTTCGCCAGCGTTTGAATCGATGCGGGTTCCGGTGTGGGAATTAACTATCTCTAAAATTTTCATTTTCTCGTCAATTAAAACTGTCCGTTTTTCACCTCGAATTTCCATTTTCAAGCCGGATCAATTCTATTTCCCGTACGAATTGAGGGTAACTCGGCAACACACGAGTATCTGAACTACTCCTCGGCGATCAAGTGCGTAGTACAAACTGTCATGGGACTTCATAATTTTTGAAGGTTACAATAGTTTGCGATGCACTACTATTTGAATGGGATAATTCAAGTTTAAATAAGTTTTTTTTAAGTATTTAATTAACCCATAATTGCTACGCAACTGTTGAATGAAGTCAGCGCAAATGATCCCAGTTGTCGGTCAAGTTTTATAGTTCCGGCGTTTATCATGTTTCATCACGTCTGGTTTCCTTTCAAACTCTCGTATCAAATTATCGACTACATGATTATTGTCAACATTCCTTCAGGAGTTCTTGCATTATAATTAATACATAGCTCGATTGCTCAATACACCCTACTTTCATATCGTGAATCTTTTCGCCGCTGACAGAAAACGAGATGACGTAGTTCAACTTTCCGACGTTAGTGGCGTTCTGTCCCACCACATTCAAATTCTTCCCGAAAATAGTTCTCATTACGTCTCTCTCTCTTGGATTTTCAAATAAAAATGCGCGAAAGGAAGCCAAAAGACAGTCTATAAGGGCTGATATGCGCGATTAATTGTTTTACCACGCAAAAATTTTTTTTAGTCGGCACGTCGTGATGCACATGGCGGGAAAACGAAAAAAACACGGCGTAAATACCGGGTTCTATTTACATTGGAGAGATAGGAAATATGACGGGACCCAGAAAAAAACTTGCAATTTGCGGGAAAACGTAAATTCCGATAACGCAAATACGGGGTTTTACTGTAGTAAGATCTTCTTTCTGATGGTGTTTTTTCGTTGCTCTTTAATTCATGTAAACCTTCAGCAACGATATTACACGAAATATCACCCGAATTCCGTTTGTCTTTTTTGAATAACATGCGGAATATACGCGATCACGAATGTCACCTGCCAAATGTTGAATTTTTGTGTAAAAATTAAAAGGTATCCAGAGTGCGGGTTCAACAACTACATTTTGTCATGCTTCTTGATATCTCCTTTTATTTATAGTGGACGTAATAAGTGGAATGTCAACTTAAACGCCGAGAGGAAGTTTCACTCGATAGCCAACGGAGTTCTTGTTTTTTTTAACTTTTATTTGCATTTTCTGCGTATTTTCGAAAGAAATCAGATGATTTGAGGAGTTTTATTAACATGTTATTATAATTAAGTCAATTGAAATGAATTCCGTGAAAAAAAAAGGTTTTAGTTCGTATATTCCGCTCTTTTGGAACGTAAACCCTAATTAGTATGGAAGTCAATGGTTCGACTTTCGTACAAGTTTTCGGCAACGCATTGTGTACGAAAGTCTGGGACCGCCTGTATTGCATCTCTTCGAAATAAGGGGGTAATTTGAGCCCCTTGACCCTTCTACTTATGCTAGAGATTCACTTGAATAGCCATAAGAAAAAATCACCCTAGTCCTGTAAACAAAGCACAAACCTTGGGCTTTGTGGGCCACTGCACTGACTAATTTGAGTCTGTAATTTTCCTTGGGAATTGTACCAAGGCTCATGGTACTAGATGTTTGGTGACATGGGAAATGTGAAACCTGGATTGCATAATGACCTGCTAATTGACCTGGAAAGTGGTAGGGCTGTGGTTTGATTCCTGGTCCATGGAAATTTTTCTAATTTATTATTTAGATTTTTCTATTTTACTAGCTGACCTGGCAAAACTTGTACCGCCTAATAATCACTGACAGTGTAATTACACCATTTGTTAATCAAGAGCAGCTGTACTGATTTTAATAATTTTGAACTACCGTATTTCTCCGAGTATAGTCCCCCCTAATTTTGAGGCTTCAGTTTTGGGAAACGTTAAATAAATGCTTTGGAATATTGTCCTCCCCTTTGCTTTTACCACAGGCATTTTTGGAAAAATGGGGGGAGTTTGTTACAATTACCGTATATTCAGACTTAAACGGCAATTGTAACAAACTATTAAAAATTCAATTAAAATACAAAAATAAGTATTACAATGGGTTGTTAGAAAGATATTTTCTTCATTCAAATTACACGGGGGACATAGACCGAGGCATGAATATGCAGATTTTTTCAATGAATTCTCTTATTTTTTGTTTTAAATTGCGAAATTGAAGACATTGTGGACAAGTTAGTAAATTCAAATCCCTTCTTGGGGCAGGTTTTACATCACAGTAGATGGATAGTTGACTAACACTCAAAATCTTGTGAAAATAGCTCCTAAGGAGCAGCATGTCATGACTCGAGGCACGCTAGTTATAACTTTGTTTGGAAAAGTGCACTGCATAAACGTGCCCTAGTCTATCGTTCACATGTGGGTTTATTCTTTTGAGTCAAGTACCTTCTGATGTACAACAGTTTTTGTTTTGTTATCAGGTGTACGAACAAATAAAACTGATGCACTTTGTTGATGAAACGAAACTGAAAAAATTTACCAACTCTTGAACATCTCACTCATATTTGGCCATGAGGAATTCTAGATTCAAACCATACGCACTCGCCTTGTTATTTGTTAATCATCATTGTGAATCCAACATGCATTGGAAATTGAATTTGCTCAAAGGGCAAATCAATTGGGATCATGAGAATCCTCAAAATGAGAACTTCTTAGAATTTTCCTTTCAGTATAGCTGGGTGAATGGCATTTATTAATGTTTGTTTTATTAACCAAATGTGTTCCATTGGATAGTTTTAGTTGGTTAAGATTTTGAAGCATGACAACAGAACCAACCTTCAGTTGTAAATTGTGTGGTGGTAAGCCCGGCACAACCAAGAAGTTCTAAGTCTGATGGATAGTTGGAGACTTCGTCTTCGTTTGTAACGCCAAGTCTTAAGTGACAGCAGAGTGCCAATGATTTGATAGTGAATTACGAAGTTAAAATAATCCACATCTTTGTTCTTAGCCACCAAAATTGGTTGCTCACTAAACCAGTTGTGAATTTTGTGGCCATCAGTCATGTTAGGGAACATTTTCTGGGGTGGATCAGGGATTTCTTTCTGGGGGGGGCACAAGCAAGGCCGTATCCAAGATTTTGTTCTTGGGGGAGCACAAGGATACCCCGTATTACAAAACGAACTCAATGATAACGGGACCGTATTGAATACCTTGCATATTTTTGAAGGGTCTGCCTCGCCCCCTAGATCCGCCTATGAACACTATTCTGATGAAACGAAATTGCAAAAATTTTCGGGAAATGAAATCAATCTGCTGGTTTCGTCGACAGGAACACTGCTATTACCTAAAGTCGACTCTTGCTTGGAGATTTGTTTACTAACACGGTAGTGACACATCAACTCGTGCTGGGCTAATTTGGAATTGTATGTTTTTAATGCAAATTTTATATTTTTACTTAGATTTAGCAACTAACATTTTTAATGTTGTTTAGAAGCTCTGTCAATAAATTGGTAAAAACAAAACAAATCTTATAGTTTTGACTGAGTTCACAGCTTTTGAAGTGTTGCCAACTCCAAAAAAAAAAAATCCCTAATGAAAAGATTAATTTTTTGAACATTTACTAATTTTTAATGTTCATTCTGTTATTCGGGGCTGAGGCAAATCCAGAAAAAAAGTATGTATCAATAAAATCGCTACAGCCATTCTTGAGTTATAAATAGTGTAACTAACACAATTTTCGACTCCATTTTGTGTGTGTAGATAATTTAAATTTTTCTAATGGTAAGCCATGTGAATTCCACCGCTGTTCACATAGTGGAATTGCAGTATTACCCATTACGATAGATGATCATTCATATTTACAGTTGCCATGGCAAAAAATGCCAGATGATAGCTTCGTGAAGGGTGGGTTGAGACCTAGCGAACCCTTGTGGTCAATAGCTGGGCCCTTTTACCATCTCATCCCTCTGGTGGCATCACATACCGCTGCCTAACTCTCTCTCTTTAAGTGTCCTAATGTGTTGCTGTCTGTATGTGGCTTCGCATAAGCAACATACCTGGCAGTAATACCCGCCCTTATAGTAGTCAGATACCTTTGATGGAAATGTATATGGTTGATTGAACCAGCATGGAAGAAATAAATAATTTTCTCGAAGATGTTACATTCACAACTCACTTCACTCTTAACTTCATCGTCTATATGCAATCGAGTTACAGACTTAAGGGTTGGATGAAACGGGTGCTTCGCGAGTCTATTTTCTCCCAACTCAGGAGAAAACGAAGTTACAGACTTAGGCCCTAGGTATACACCGATCATGATGGGGTCTACGATTGGGAGGTTATTTGAACAAGCCTCAAAGAAACCAGGTTCCATTTTGCAAGTTTTCTTGCAGAAAAATGAAGAAATATCATGTAAAATACGTGAAATATAAGGTATTCGTCAATGCTCCCGTCCGCTTGCAATTATACTATGGGAGATGACGTCACGTAACGAATAGCCAATTACAGGTCGTATTACCTTCCAGAATTTCGATGCTAAAACAAAGGTTGTTAAAACTTAAATAATAAATTATTAACAAAACACAAGGAATTTTCATTAAACATGTATGTGAACTTCAAACATGTATGCACTAAGGGGAAAGGGTTTCATGCTTATTCCTTACCCATGCAAACACTCCATTATTATTGTCATAATACTTAAGTTATTCTTTATCTAAGTGTTACCAGCAACTCCTTTCAAATGCTCTCACAGTTAATGTACATTTATATTAATGTTCAAGTTTAAGTAGTATATTCATCTGCGCTAACAGTTCTGCTTTCTGAAGTTGAAATTTTGGCTTCTCCTCGTACATTTTGGAATTATTTATTACTTTCGCCCTTGTATTGCATTGAGAAGTGGTGCTCATGAATATATTTGTAATTAAACTGAAATTGCTGCAAGCTTGTAATGTTAAGTTTTTTTTATTATTCCAGGTTAAACAATGTGTTCATCATTGGCAAGGGAAGCAAAGCATACATTTCATTGCCTCGTGGCAAGGGAGTGAAGCTTAGTATTGCAGAGGAGAGAGACAAGCGGTTGGCTGCCAAGGCAGCTGCTTCTGGTGTTTAAGTTTAAATATTGTGGCCAATTTTGAAAACAAAAAGAACCCATTAAAAGCATGTAACAAATGTTGTATGGGATACTCCATGTGCCTTTAATTGATTCCTTAAATGCATTCCCTCAGTACTTCTTGGAGCTCTCCTGAATTATCAGCAGCTGTAGTTGATACATGTTTGGATGTGGGCCATAATGCTTCACTTATGAAGATACTAGTTACCGGCTGCTAAAATTGTTAAGCTAATGGTATAATCAAACTTTTGGCGAGTGGTAACAGTCAACAAGGTGAATATGGGCTTGAGGTAATGACTGAAGAGGAATTATTTTTTTAACTTCTCTCCCCCTTCCATGTTCTGAATGTCATCACTGAACTGCAATTTTGGGTCAAGGTCAGCCGTGAGTGGAAGATGAAAAAAGTTACTTGATGCATAAAATGACTAGATTTAATCTTCAATCATCAGCCATGCTATATCCAGATAGGTATTTCTCTCCATTGAGGCAAAATTAAAATTCTGATAAATGGGTGAAGTCCAATAATTGATTACCATTATTGTATTTCCATCACACCAGGTTACAGGATGAATCTGAACCAATACATAATGTGTAATTTTAGTAAAAAGAGGAAATGGGGGTCGGGCATTCTCAATGCAGTTGAGCAATGATTTAAGGCATAATGTTGGCTGATTTAAAGTTGAGGTTATCCATAACATCATTTTACTTGCAGTATCAAAATGGAAAAATTGTGTTTTGGAAATTTTCTCTACTCCGGTGTGTTTATTGTGTTTCTTTTGCTTTATGGGGTTGTAGTTTTCATCTTCTCAGTAGCCGTCTATAATTTGTGGAAAAATTAAATCTCATCGCTTTTCACTTCAGATTTTGACATTAGTTATTCTATTCGCCCCAACTCAATCTGGTATTAAGTGTCATCTTTTTCCCCACTTGTTTTAATGGTCATGGCTGATATGAATAGCATTTGTGCCATTAGTTGATATCGAAGCCTTAACCCCTTGCGCTGAAATGACTATTCTAGCTCCTCATGAACTTCTTATTCCGAGAGTGTATGTTCATAAACAATATGAAATAATCACTTCTTATTCCACTGTTTTACATTGATTAAAAAATATCATTTCATTCCCTACCATTCCATTGAAAGAGGAACAAAAAATAGAGGATAGGAACTTAATATTCAAAGAATGAATGGAAGTGGAAGGGGTTAATCTATGCACTCAACCTAGAGGACCTCATGGAGGAGGTCCAATTCCATCCCATCGAAGGCTGATTTCTGTTGCCACTTATTGGTTGCATTTTAATCGGCTTTCAATGTCTGTGACACCTCCAAGGTATGTGTGGAAGACCTTGATTACAAAGTATGCTATTTAACGGTTAGAATTTAATCCCCTATGCTATAGAGAACAATAGCTGTTCTGATAACTGTGATGTGGTAATCCGTGAAGTTCTCTTAAATAGCTTGGCAAAGTATGCGGTGGTGGATATATGGGGGGTCACAGGGACCATGACCCCCCTCCAAATTGTATCAAATACTTTTAAGTTTTTTAAATTAGATTTTGTATTCTTGTAAAGGTAGTGATAATACAAATGCTTGGTTACAAAGTCTAAAGTGTGAGAGAACTTCATGTATTTGTATTAATTGTGTTTATTGTAGAGCGTATCACTCCCTACCGTTAAAGAACAAGCTCAAAAATGAAGTGAGCTGTGTCCTAACTCGTTAGGCAATAGCTAGGGGAGCAGTGATTTGGATGCTTAGAATTTAGCTGGGTATCTGGAAAGAACGATTTTTTTTATTTACATAGGAGAATCTCTCCCACAGGGTATTCCATACTCTTGAGGCCCGGGTTGTGACCCCCCCCCCCCCTTACCTCCAATATGATGCTGAATCAGCCCCTGACCTTATTTTAGTCACGTTGCATAAGTTGGTGTAAGCCCTATGAAAACAAATTAGGTAGGCATATGTTGTGTGTTAGTGAGTTTTCAAAATTGCGTGAATGGTGAATAATGGAATTTCAAAATAAGATGGTGTGTTACATTAACATAGATACAGTGCTGTAGTAGGGCCAGTATGGCGTACTTGCTTCAAATTCAAACTTTATAAGCTTACCGGTTAAACTACTATTAAAATCACATAAAATACATTCGGGGAATACGTGGACATGAACGTGAAACCTAAAGACTTCGAGCAATTACTAAATAATTGATTCAATTCCAATTTCCACAAGAATGATAAAGAGCATTTAGTGCTATGAATGACATTCTCATTAAAATAAAGGAACAGTTAGTTGTAGAACGAACAGGAAGATAAATTTTCCTCTGAAGTGTTGGGTTGCCATTGGAAAAATTGAATCCAGAAATTTATGTGAAGTCTTGGCTCAGATTCAGGCAGAAGACCAGCTGAAGAAACAGCGTGTCGAAAATGTGACCCACTCAGCGAAGTCCACTACGAGTCCATCTGGAACCTCCTGTGATGATTTTTAGTGAGTACTGCCTAAATTTTTTTTTTCCCAACTACAGCACTGCTTAGATACAGTTAAAAATGATAGTCTTCCTAAGAACCTAGACAGGGTTGGGCAAATTGGAAGATAGCAGATTGGTCTAGTCAAAGCTCTATTTTTGAATTGAAATTGCTTCGCAATAATTATCCTTGGTAAATTCCTGCATTCTCTCTAATAACATTTTAAGACAATGTTGAAGTCCAATGTGGCAAGGCTCGTACTAGTCTATTCAATGGTCTGTTTGATTGAAAATGACATAATATATTATTGAGGATTAGCTTATTGAAAATGAATTGTTATGCAGTCAATATGGGAGCATTTACTGCACTTTGCTCAGATGACTGACACATGATCGTGATGACTCTGTGAGAGCACACCAAATGCAACACTATGCAGCTGGACTCACGTGTTTTCCTGGAATCTGCTCCATGAGTGACCATTTGGTAGTGAGTGAAGATTTTCCCACACCTTAAATACTTAGGGATCAGTTTTGTGACATCACACTGCTCTCTTGCTCAGTAGCCAGAGGTTAATGCTCCATGTGGCACCCAATGATAAGTATTACCACTACAGACAACAGGTGTTATAATTATAATGACAGACTGCAAATACGCCATTTATACATGCTTTGGAAAACTGCCTCCCTTTTTTACCTGGTCCTTAGCTATGAATGTATTTATTATTTGGTTTCGTCAATGAGTATCTATGCCTGTAGTGGTTCCCAAAAATGGTTACTGCATGGCCCATTACCGTACTTCAACTGTGAAACTTTTATCAATATTTCAATCATATACTCATGCCGTATCCTTTTATTTTTCAATGGTTGAATATGTTGGTTTGGGAAATTAAGTGAGAATGTACTAAAACAATCTTGCTTTATATCTTTTGGAGAGATAATTGCTCTCACAAATGTGGAATTTCAAATATGTACATGAAGAGCATAGGAAATGTATTTCCCTTCAGTAGGGACTCGTACTTAGGTCATAAGCTCACAAAAATCATAACAAGAAAGTTCGTTGAAGATAAATATACACATTAGCACAGTATTCGAAGAGGTGGCTTACACAAAACAATTTGAGTTGACAGCATTTTAAGAAGTGCATTTGAGAGTTAAACTAGTGATAATTCAAGGTTTTCATCAATATTTACATGCTTATTTGAAGAGGCAACATCACTCATTCAATTCAATACAATCCTATTATGTAATTGCATTAGGATTTGAATTTATTCTAATTGTAAGCACATAGAGCCAAGATAATTTAATGGAGTTGTTTCTATAAGGCACATTCTTAATGAATCTCCATTTTCTGCTATGTGCAACTACATCTTGTGGTTGGCATTCAGCAAAATATATGATATCACATGAGTTGTAATGTATTCTTACACACATAGGTATTGTCTGGTCACCATCAAAGTGTCCTAAAATTCTCTAAAATATTTTCTTATAAATGCAGGGATGCCGACTTAGAAAAAATATTGGGGGTCCCAAACTGGGGATCTTGCCCCGGGAAATTTTATGAGTAGAGTGTGTTTTTAGTTTTTTAAGCATTTAAGGAGTCATATGATAACATTAGAACCCTGAATCATTAGATCTCGATATCAGGACACTCAGGGGAAAATCGACAAGCGGACACATTTTTTTCTTCACACCCATAACGAATTTTCGAGGGGGCTCGGGCCCCCTCAGGCCCCAAGGAGTCGGTGCCACTGTATAAATGTCATTTTCAGTTAACTTGGGTATTTAAAAGTTTAAAATTTGAATGGGATTTTTCACACTTTTGAAGTTCATGTAGAAGCTAGCATCAGGGAAATTTAATAAATGTTAATGCTGTACAAAACATGTCTAGCAGTATGAGATGCAGCATATGACTTTTTGATTGCGTAGGATATTTGGTAATGACTATTTCAAACATTTGGATCCAAAGTCGCTGTCAGATGATGATGCTTCTTCATGATGTTGATGCCTTGATTTGATGTGGCGCTCCAAGTCTCTTCTCCTCACTAGAACCTTACCACACTGCATACACCTGAAATATATCAGTCGTACTTTTTATTACTATTGCATTTCTGGAGTACTTTTATTTTATTTAGATATCTAAATGAAAGTTACCTAATGATTCTCCATCGGTTTTTGATTATTTTAAATGAAAAGTTGACACAATTGTGTTAAGGCTTAACATGTATTTACCTGTAGGGAGCATCACCACCTTCTGCATGCAAGCGAATGTGCTTGTTTAGATTGCTTGGGTCACCAAATGGTCGAAGGCAGAACTTGCATTTCAATGGCTTGTAACCCGTATGAGTGCTGTAAATAGAGAAAATGATTTTAATTTCACTATTGCATGCATGTAAGCACAGTCACATGCATCAGCTGCGATACTTTTCTCATTCACTCTCAGTATTTGAAAAGGAAAATTGCCTCTGAGTAATTGTTAGATGACAGCTATTTACTTTAATTTTCAATCTTGAGATAATTACATTTATATGAAAATGCAGTTTTAAAAATCTTTAATAGCTGTGTGGCTAGTTCTTGGGAGTTCGTGATACTTCTCATACAATTTATTAGAAATTCTCTCATGATTATGATGTTTAACTCTACATACCACAGGGCACAGGAGAGAGATGGCTGGAAATAACTTTGAGTAGGGGGAGAACTTCAGGGGAGCTCAGGCAAAATGCAAACATGTTATGGAGGCTTCCATGGTGATTAAATTGATAATTGTTTTTTGGGTTGACTCACTTTGGACTCAACACAAAAAACTGTTATCAAAATCCAAGGTGTTACATTAAAATTATGAAATGCTGAGCCTGAAAAAATTGAGTACATATTTGTTTCCTAATTGAGGCTCGTAAATTTGGTGCAGCATCAATGGATGGCATTTGACTCCTAGGTTTTTCATAATAAGTTTTAGCCACAAATTTTACATGTGGTTTTTTTGGGGGAAGAAATTTCCCCATCTGAATCCACCACAGGCCATCTTTGGAGTAACCATGATGATAATTACCGAATGTGTATCTTCAATCCATATTTTCTGGAATATAATTTGCCACAGTAGATGCAAAGATGCCCACCTCGTGAACCATCACCATTTCTTGAGGAGGGATGTGAGCCGACAATGGAGTTCAGTGATGGTAATTGAGATGGTAGCACTGGTTGGGGTGCCACAGGACATGTTATTCGAAGGCGATCCCACAATGCATCCCCAGACGTCCTCCCACAATCTAGGCTAAGATGTAATTTAAGGGGGTTGGGTGTTTCGAACCGTGTACCACATCGGTTGCAGACATATGCCTTTTCTCCTGCAAAGGTAATTGCAAAAATAAAATGAGTGAGGGTGACATCTCCTCGATCGATACATGTGATCATTTCTAAATTGCATCATTTGCGGAATTGGGAAAGTTTATTTAGCCATAAACATTTCCTAATGAATTGGTAACTTAGTCCATGAGCGCATAAAAGCAAGGGGAAGTTTGTTATGCATGAATTATAGCGTACATTCAAACTTAATACGACAGTGGAATAGAAAGGAGGTGAAGAAGGCCAGTACAGTGGTTAATTTTGAACAAAAGTCTCAGACCTAAAATTTGAATTACAACTAAAAAAAGGGCATCTATTTCCATGAATACATTTGTCACGGTTCTTTAAATATTTTCTTTTCCTCCGGAGGCAAAGGGAGTGGTCGCCCCTAAGGTAAAAAGACGTTACTCCGCTGAGAACCCTTACCTCGGATGTTACTAGGCGCGAGGAAAGGTATCTTCAAGATGGCGAGGACTTCTGGGGAGAACCAGAGGAGCATCTCCTCTCCTGCGGCAACCATCCGCGTGGTCCTCGCCACGAATCCACCGACCGCCTCCGTCAGCCGCACGTTGCAACTGTGGCAGTCCTCCGCGATGCGCATGCCTCTGATCCAGCACGTGTCGCTGCTTGGCGGCGGGGCGGACGTTGATCTCTCCGGCTCCATGATCAGGATACCGTCTGCACGTTGTCTGCGTCGGATGCATGTCTATGGAACATACGAAAGGATTTGTAGCGGCAGGCCCGTAGCCAGGGTTGGGTATTCGGGGGCTTCAGCCCCCCACGGAATTTTTTCTCTCTTAACCACAACGCATCTGCTGGGGAGACCGCTAGCCCAATGACATATCTCCTCTGATTCTCCATTTTCCGATAAAGGGGATTTTGATCATGTATGCCAACTACCTTTGATAAGTTTAATTTTCAGTTTTTTGTAAACGAAAAAATAGCTGATTTAATGAAAAGTGTGGTTTGGTGATGCGTGCGAACTGACAATAAATATCAGATTAGGCCTCCTACTACCATCCAAGTTCCTCCCGAAGAAAATTTTTGGCAACATTCTTACAATACGTATTAAATTTTATACGGTACTTTTTAAGGAAACTGTTCTCGGGTTGGTTATCGCATCAAAGGATCCATTTTCGCCGAAGTTTCGATCTCTGACTCTGTGATCTTGACATGGTTGGATGAGTCTGATGAAGATTACAGATTCGTAGGTGGAGATATGGCGTAAATGGAGATTTAGGCCCAGTGGAAGAGTCGAGAAGGCTTGTTGAACTATGGAGGAAAATAGTATCCGGAGACTGTGCTTCCACTATCGGTCCGTGAGAAAATCGGTTTCCTTTCTGACAGTCGTCACTTAAAAGTTGATGGTTTGAGTGTCGAATGGGGAGAGGAAAGATAAAGTGTGATTGATGGCAATACGTTCGGTTCTGTGGTAAAGCTGTTAGGACGAACTTCTCTCAGGCAGTAGTTTTATTAGCGGGCTCCGTAAATTTTTTATATTATGGTAAAATTTTTCGCGTTCGAAAACTTTGTACTATTCGAGTCAAAAGACTACTTTGAAATAGTTGCTCATTTTAAAAGAAAAATGTGTACTACATTAATTTGAGATACCACTGTTAAATTGATTGCATTCCCTACTATATACTTTGAGTCGTGGCGATTGGGGGTTAGAATTGGTGGGGGACTCGGAAAATTGAATAGCAAATATCATTGAAGGATCGACAGTTACCCGAAGGTTTGAGGATTGCTTACAGAGTTTTCGCAAGAGTGGGAGCGATCAGTCACCCCCAAATAGCCGTATCCATGGAAATGAAGCTTATATTCCGAAATTTAAAAAAAAATAGCTGTCATGAAACAGAAAAGGTGAGCATGATTCTAGGACCCGCATACCTCAAAAAGAGTTAGCAACGGTCTTGCGGTCATTTAATGAACCCTCAATCGACAAAAAATTATTTTCAGAAACAAGCGCGAACTCGGCAGTGGTGAAGCCTCATTGAGCACTGAATACTAGCGTGCATTTTAGTACCAAAAAAATGCACCGAGGAAAAAAACATTGACTTGACCTGGACTCGAGCCAAAGTCCCTCACATTCACATCTAATGTAGATTAGTGCTGGAGAAATGGTTCAAATACCTTTTTATAGGTATAAAATTCAAATACAAAAGAATTTTATTTAGTCACTAGCAGGAATGAAAATTTACGACTTGGAGTAATCTGATGAAATGACTGGTTTTGAAAGTTCTAATCACTGCTGTGTTATGTTATACAGGAATTCTTTCAGTTTCTGTGAAACATGACGAAGTGATTTCATTACCACGAAGTTAAAGCGGAGAATTATACAGGGTGTTTCAGGAAGAATCTGCAATACTTCCAGAGACAATTTTTATCCATAAACATGGGATTGCAACTTCTTAGTTACTAAGCTATGGCAACGCAAAAATTTTTTGGATGCATTTTGCGGGTACGATGAAAACTCTTTTTCTAAGTATCTAGCCTTTTCGACATTTTATTTTATACTCTAGATTTTAAGGACATCAAATGATTAATAGTGGACAAAATGTGCGATTTTTACTGTCTAAAACAATCTGAAAATGGGTGGGGTTGGGCAATAGTACCCTATTGTTGATACTCGTTCAAAGCTCTCGCTTAATTAAGCTCAAAAATGTTTCAGACAATTATAATCGCACATTTACGTCCAACCTTAACATGGGCGTACCCAGCGAGAGGCAGGGGGGACAGCTGCCCCCCCCCCCCAGAAGCAAAAAGCGCTAAAGTCTTTAATCAAAATCAGTACTGAATTGAAACGAAAGTATTCAACAAATTTTCTTTGAACCCACAAAAATAATATATATTAGTATAAGATATGTAACTAAAATGAAACTATTTTTTCAAGGAAATAATATCATAAATCCCATGGCTTGCCCCAGTGCGCAGTTATGAACCGTATTAGAGACCATGAAGCGAGTTACTTACCGTGGTTGTTCCCTTGGCTGCCGCAATCGCCGAACCCGAGAACACCTCAGAGGCCGCCTCTTGCGGGATATCCTCGGCGGCCACCGTCCGGCCTTCCGCGCCACACACTCCCAGCGATGCCAAGGGCTCTGCAGTCCTACTCGGAGACCATGCTTCGCCCCACGAAGCCGGCGACGAGGCCTCGAGACAACGCCGGGCCAGCAACTCCCGGCCCAGAAGCAGTTCGTCGGCCAGCGCCGCAGCGGACATGACGCTGTGGTGCGCAAAGTGCATCTTCGGTCGCGACACGATACGAAATGAACGTAGGGGTCCCTCCTCGAGGACCCTATATATATACACATGCGCTTGGAGACTCCTACGCCCACAAAACCCTCTCATCCCCTCTCAGGGTAGCACCCCACACTAACACCACCCCAGCGATGAGGCCCCTGTCGGATGTTGAATTGGCAAGCAGGGTCCATAGCACCTGCTGCAGACTCCGCGTTCTTCCCCGGTGGGAGAAAGGTCCAGATGACGGTGTCGAAGGGTGGAGTGCGTCGCTCAGGCTGGACTCTGCTGTGTATGGGGGGGAGGTACTCTTGGGGTTGGGGGAGCTGAAAGGGGTGTTGCCGCGCGTCTAATAGATTTCACCCTCGAATTTTTGCGCTCGCTTTGACCGGGTATAGGGGGAGGGAAGTCGTTTATTGAATTGCTCGATGATAACTCGGCTCTGTTTCGCCAGAGAGAATTGCTCAAGGAAGCAGGATAAGCTCTTTGTTAACAAGGGTTACCCGTGCGGACCGGCCAAGGCGTGGTAGGACCGGGTTCATCCCCCCAGCAGCCCGCCCGGACGAGTGATGAAGCAATCAAATTTTGCTTGTTTACGTATAAATTGGAGGAAAATATAGGGCGGGGTATATGATATCCTACCGTCGGCTGTTATTCAGTTATCTAAGGTGACTAGTTTCAGAAATGACTAAGGACTTGAAGTTTTCGTACACGAATGTTATTTGGTTTCCAACAATATAATAATATCTAAGAGGTCGTAACAATTAGAAAATTTGCTATAACTTTATTAGAGAAATGATGACATAAAACTACAAATTTACATGTCGGAGTGATTTCCACTCCATTATCATCTTTACACAAATTTCGAGGTACATTTTTTGATGTTTTTTCATGAGAACTGGTGTATAATTTTACAACAAGATAATGGTTTTATAGGGCCATAACGTGGCCCTATTTTATACGAAGAGTTTTTTGCTTAACTCTCGTAGTTACTATGGTTGAAGCATAGAAATATATCGTTTAAGGTACATGAGTTCACTTTGCGCCACTGGCAAATCTTCTTTTCTTGAGAAGACAATCTGAGGCACATTCACACTTTTCTCTTCTTGGTTATCCTGAGAAAATAATAGCAATAGTAAAGGAAATTGTGCTAGAATGACTAGACGGAGTGGAAGGAAACGAAGATTAGGAAAACAGAGAATTATGGGATGAGCTTTCCCATAGCAAAATTTATTTCAATTTTTTTCTTTATATCTACTTGTACTTGAATTTAGTCTTAGCCGTATTTTTAATATTTATCACTAAATATCAGATGAATATAAGATTACACAATCAGCCAGGCTCGGTGAAGGATTTAACAGGGATTTATAATATCTCAAGGCTTTTAGATATCATAAAATTTAACGTCGTTTAATGTTAATTAGTAGGCGTACGCTGAAACTATCCATTTGTCCCGAAAACAGCATCAATGCGGCCTTTTACTACTGGTAATATTCAACAATTAACAGTGAACGATCACAAACACCGATGTCCTGAATAGGGAATTTCTACCTAGGCGGGACTCGAAGCGGCGACCTTTGGTTTAACGGGCGAGAACAGTACTCAGCCGCTACCGAGGTTGACGATGATGAAAGGAGATGCCCATTTTTGAGTTTTATTTGGAGCGATACCTGATTAACGGTAAAATTTTAATAACTTAGTGCAGGGCCGGCCCTAGCAGGTGCGGGGCTAGGGGCGAACCTTCAGTGCGGGGCCCTTCACTTAAAATATTAAACTCTATACCCCATCTACAAACTCGAGCATTTTTAATCCCTACCACTCTCTGGCTAAGTATGTGTTCCCGTCATGTCAAGTTCTCTCACTCGTTGTTATCACTCACACGACACAGTACTGTACTGACAAACGCAATTGCACAATAAAAATTACTGCATTATTATTCCTTTTTCATAATATTATTTTTTGTGTGGAAAGGGACTTAACAATACAGTAATAGTTGAAATTGCGTTTTCAAAACTATCGTATATTTTAATTTTTTTTATCACGAACGCGGGGCACGAGGCGGTCGCCCCGCCCTAAGGCCGGCCCTGACTTAGTGTAAGATAGTCATGACTACGATTGTGAGCGAGTTATATCTTCTTCCATCTCACGAGTTAACATGAAACTAATTGCGCTTCATCGTGTCAGCTGGCATCAACAGAGCAAGAGTTAGTTCCTTATATTATGATTATGAATACCGCCAAGATTATGAATACCGCTATATCGGATATGTTACTTAAGCATCCCATGCTGTACCATATTTTAAAGTTCATTCGTCGTTCGTTTGCTCATACAAATACATTGAATGGCCTGGCACCTATAGCTTATAATGATCGAAATTAAATATATCGTACTTCTATAAAAACATCCTTCAATTCGCCCTTCTTAAATTGCATCCAAAAGGCATCTTTTGGCGTCTAACATCGTTTACACATCCCCTTAAATTATCGAGACCATGGCAACACCATGGTACTTACCATTAATCCTTCGCAACAAAATTACTGTAAAATTGTTTAAGGCGAAATCGGAATTCTCACAATATGTACGGCACAATTTAAGCTAGAGTGTCAGTTTCTTTATACATTAATGGATATTTGTACACAACAATTGATTTCGCTCGAGTCGAAATTAAGTATTACATTTAAAAGTATCCAAAGTGCAGGGGCGGACTGGTTACCTTAGGACTCCGGTGGTAACATGGTAGTAGGGCCCTCAGGGGAAAAAGAGTATGAAAAGGGGCAGAATGCGGTACTAGGGTTAAAATAAGAAAACCATAGATTTAAAATCTAAAAAATAATACGAAAAAGGAGCGAGATGAGGCCCCCATTCCCGATGTATCTGGATAATTACTCTTAACAGCGTTCACGAGTGCGAGAAGAATGATTCTTACATTTTTACTGTTGACGTATTCGCGGGGTTCAAGGAAAATTGTGCTGAAAGAGTCCCGTACTTCAAAGAGGCCGTCCCGGGCCTTCGGACGTTGGGACCCCGGCATTAACCTCACGATTTTATCCCCGCAGTTAAAGTTCAGGAAAAAGGAGACCCTGGAAACGGGTCACCCACAATTCCTGAGATAACTAAGCTTGAACGAAAAAATACTGTGGGGGAGGGGTTGGAAAGTATTGTATTTACATGATCGCTTTTCTCTAAAGGAATGTTTCTTAAAAGGTATAGTTTCTATAATATTCTATAATAACATTTAATAAAAAATATTCATGTTTTATATTATCAAACTTGCGTTAGTTCCAAATAGAAGACTAAAGCTAAAATCAATTGTTAATGAAAGGTATTAAACAGCCCCCCTCTATCTGGCGTTTCCGCCTCTACTTCCATGAACATTCACAATACGCTCCAAGAATAGGCTTTTACTTACCTTCACAAAGAAAGAAATAAATTATGCTTTTAAGTCTTTCCTGTTGATTCTTTGTCGAGAAATATCAAATTGACAATCGTATCATCACAAAACAAGTGAGGCATGAGAAGTATTAAGCGCGTCGTGGATTCTAAGCATAAGCTATCTAAAGATAACTTATGCTCAATAAAGACGGCGCCCTTTTACGCTGAATATTTCTTCAAACTACGTTCTTCAATTCGTACACGAAAGTTTGAAATCATCGTTAAGGAACGTGAAGAGTGAATACGGATCATGACAGGGGAAATGTATGTATTTAACCTTAACTTATACAGGATGGAGAAAAATTGTTTCACGAAAATTGGACCCAGTACAGCTGAAGCCAGTTAGAACCAAACTTACTAATGATGTTTTGATCGAAAATGCGCCATTTTTAATCCACAGAAAATTTGCGTCAAGCACTCCGATTGGCCCCGAGTTTGCCCTGTTGCCGTATGCTCTGGACCACTCATGACCTCGCATGCGCTACCACTGAACAAGCGAGCAGCTTGGTTAAGGATAGCGTCTAAGTTACGATTAACTTTGACAATATTTATTTAATGTTGTTTATTTTATCAGGTCTGAACTATTTTATAAAGGGCATAACTGAATAAGAGGGTGAAAAGTCCCCCCTCCGGAATTTTTCTCGTACTTCGGGCATCCAATTTGGGATCAAATAGGACTAACCTCCCCATACTTCCAGGCTGCTAGGAGCCTACCAGGGTCGGCTATCACGAAAATACAATTTTCACTGTATTTCAGGTATCTCGGACTAGAAAGCATATATTTTTTAATGCGTTTTGCGGCATTTGAAAGCTTTTTTAATAGAGCAAGTGCCAATTGTTTTCAAGAATTTTCAGCGGGACTCAAAGAAATGGCGTCGATTTGAAAATTTCTAACGCGTATTTTTGTAAAATATTTTTGAGAGGGCCACAAAGAAAAAATGTTTTTCGGGGGCGTTTTTAAACACCTTTTGGCTAGTGTATTGGAAAAAAATTAGGTGGTGGAACATCGTACGAAAAATTCGAATATGCGATTTTGGCCATTTTTTGCTGTATTTTTCAATGTCCCTGGCTCTCCATAACACCCGTTACACACCATCTTACATATATTTCGCATATATTTGATACCCATACTCCCACCACTCGCTTACTGTAGGAAAATGTATCGAATCGGCCCTATCCATGAGAGATTTAATATCTTAGATTATCCCGTGTTGTCAGATGCAGAAATGACTTTCGGGTTTTCCACCGGTTAATTGGTTGCATATCTACCGACGTTCCGAAGAACAAGTTGTCTAGTCTCCTGAAGAAAAAGAACAAGTCTCCTGAAGATCCCCTGAGGATGAAGAACAAGTCCTTCTTCGAAACGTCGGGAACATGCAACCAATAACCTGGTAGAGAACCCGAGAAACCTTTCTTTCCGTTAGAGGTCAGCTGAGCTGCAAGGAATTCAGGCCTACACCGTCGGATTGCGGGAATCGGCACGTGTTTGCCACACAGGTGGGGGCGGGGCATGGAGGCAGTCGCGTGTCGGACACGTGCTTTCCACCACTGACTTTTAACTCGGCACGAGCCAGCCAGGAAGCGGGTAACCCCCACTACCTCTGATTCAGAGGAGAAAAAGAACTTTGCGGGCTGGAAAAACTTAGCCGGAGCAAGTGGAATCGCACTCGGCCGAGCCGGAATTGGAAAGAAAGACCACTTTTTATTCCACCAATGAGAGACATAGTCGGTAGGCGGGGGATGAGTTGACGTAGAATGCTGTATTAATGTTTGGGGGCAAGGGATTTAAGTTGGATGCTGTGCCGGGGAGGGTGGTTGCGGGGTTTTGTCGTATTTGGGGTGGGGATTTGGGGTCAGAGGGGGGAGATGTCGCTTGTTGTGAAGTGGAGGGGCCCGCGAGTGTTGCCCCGGAGCGGTCGGGCCGAGAGGGGTCCCCCAGGACAGGTGGGTCGCTGCCCGGACCCGAGTGTAATGCAGCTGACGGATTCCCACGTCCAGTCTTCATATCCCTCTTAGGGTACAGGGTTTCTTCCCTCCTCCCCATCACTAAAACCCTCGTGTCCCGGTGGTGGATGCCATGGTGGCCCCTGGTGTGGTGCGAGTGGTATCTCCAAGGCGGATGGGGGTTGGGGAGAGAACCAACCAGGGGTTTGGTAAATAACAATCCCCCTTCTCCCCATGATCGGGTCACCTTGCGTGACTTCTTCGTCGGATTCGTGATTAGAGCTCAGTGGTTATCGGTTTTATTTTTGGATCAAGAGTTTTTTCTATTAATACGTGTAACTTGCGTCAGTTAGGGTTATGCCCAGTGTTTGCGCAGCTTTCGTGTATTCAACGCTCTGGAATGAATTACCGGGGCGAAATTGGGTCTTAAATGTTTCATATTATCATGATTAAGGTTAGAGGTAGGCACTCTGGACATCTTTAGGATATTTTTATAACTCGTGATAACTCCAATGTGTGAAGCAGATCGAATATGATTCTGCACCGAAATTTATCCCTCAATAATATTCAAATCGATAATTTTGCCGACCCTTTTTCGACCATATTTCGAAGCTTCTTTTCCATATTGAAGTGGCTATCATTGTCAAACTTTTGTTCGAAACAAAGAGGCTTTAACTTCACGCAAGGTAACTTTCATCAGTGGATTTATGACTGATTTAGTCCAGAATTGGGCGCTACGGGAGACTTTGGTCCTTGTGGTACCAAATTTGACTTAGAGATATTTACAAAATAGCGTACGTAATCGGGAAGATGACAATAGATAAAAATAGGTTCTATTCATCGTAATTTAAAATATTTCGGCGTTGAAATTAATATAAGAGACATGTATAAATAAAATTATCGAGTGAGCGTTTTGATAGTCTGCCCAAATTTGATGATCGAACAATCTAGCAATGACAATTAACCATACCGATTTCTGATTCTGATCGATATTATCATATCGATTGATTGCCAAAATAATCTATTTGTTTTGAGAAGATTAAAATTACTTTAATATTATAGAAAATAAAATAAAAGGTTAATAATAGGATAGTTGCGAGTCCAATTACTCTGAGAATTCGTAACACTGACATATGAAAAGGGCAAAAACCTTCCCTTAAGCTGACGCAAAACGTCCACCAAAATCTTGTATGACATGTGGCACGATGAGGTGGAAGTCATTAACTAATTAAATATATTAGTTAAATCAAAAATTGCAGTATTCCCGTTGAATATAATTTTGCACGACGCGTTTTATTGTTACAATATTACGTTGTGACACTTGAGAATGTAGCTGTAACAGCGAAACGCGTTTTTCTCAAATAAATTCAGTGGAAACACTACTATGTTTCATTAAAATTTCATAAAATTTCACTGAAGCCCACGAAAATGCTGGAGATCAAATCATTCCCATTTCAATTCAATATCTCTAAGGCTCTCTCTATGGAGTCCTTCTGAATTCATTCGATTACAAATGAATTCGAAGTAAATTCTTAAAAAATAGACCGTGCAACCTTCATTTTTCAATTCCACGCAGGGGACTGTTTTTTTCCTTCCAGCCTTCATGACGCGGAACGGTATGAGCGATCGCGAGGTCAGTGGATGAGCAGGAACCGCGAACAAGTGTCATTTACGCCGGCCAAATGACGGGAACAATTGTTGAAATCCAGGGAGTGACGGATACCCTATCCCCCGGAGAAAGGGTCGCCCCTTTAAAAGCCCCTTTAAACAGCGGCGGCGGGGGTAATTGCTCGTCGCACAATGGTACAGGAGTGGGGGATGGAATCCGCTGAGGCTGAATTTGGGGACTGCGTGGTGAATGGTAAGAAGAGGAAGGGGTTACGCTTGAAATTACGCGCAGTGAGTCCTAGAAGGACAATGAATGGTTTGCGATGGAGGGGGAAAAGGGTGCAAGTGTTGGAGTGGGGGGAATGGGGGACCTGGGGTGGGTGGGTATGGAAGCACCTGTGTCGTCTTTCATCCCCAAGGGTCCGTGGCCTACCCTGCCATCACACCATCGCGACCAAACAACCACCACGGAAAATCACCCGTCCTTGCAACCCCCCTTGCGTCTCCACATCTATCCAGCCTCTCTCGTGGAGCCGTATGAAGTTGGAGCCACCACTTCTATGGCCCAGCCACTTTCGACCGTATTGGTAGATTCTGCATGTCGCCCATTCCCCATGTTCTGCTTGCACTTGGGTGTTCCGATCCGCTACGATATTGCCATGTTGAGCGAATCCGCGTCTAAGGAAGCATTTAGGTACAACGTTTTTATCTTCATTTACTCAAATTTTTATTTATCTCTCCACGGAAAATTACTAATATTTGGTGCACAATAATTTTCCGGAGTTTATTTTAATCAAACTGTTCTTTACTTGTTCCGTTTGCGGCCCATTTTGGTTCATTATGCAACAATAATCATCTTCACTACCGAAACCCAGGCTGTTTTGAAAATACTATGAAGCTTTCCTGAACATAAGTAGGAAGAGTTCTGATCCATGCGATATTGCGTGGATATTGCCATGTTGAGCTAATCCACATTCAAAAAGAAACATTCAGTGCAGTGGTTTTCGATGAAAACCATTTTTTTCGTCTTTTACTCAAATTTGCTTAAATCTCCCTTCGGAAACATCGTTCAAGCATCAAATGGCGTTTGGTGATGTGAAAAATTGGTGATTTGGTTGTCGATGTGAAAACCACGTAAATTGATATCTGCGTTCTGGAAAGCCGTGATCCGGGAAACTTTCTCGTACTCGATTGAATTGAAAAAGTGAATCTGAAAGATATTAACAGCTAAAAAGTAATGACTCGCCGACGATTTTCTGTCGCGCCGCATCCCATTCATACAAAAAACAAGAAATAGTTTTGTACCTACTTGCTGTCCTAAAAAATTGACTATCTTCAGATTTTTGCACATAGTTCACATAGGAATATGTGGCCTATTATAAGAGAACGTATCGAACAACATACACCCCGTCAAAAATGCCGCAAACGTTCAAAAGCCATGAGGCTGACATTAACAGCCTATATTCTAATTAGAAGGATTAGTTTTCCCGATTGCAACTTCAAAGAACAGAGATAATTATGAAATAATTTTGACTTTTCTTGAATTTATTGCAAGTTACATCTCTAAATTTCGTTAACTCCGATTGAGATTCAGCGCCCCAAAAATATTAAGGGTAAGACATCACAACTTTTCAAAAGTTTTCTCAGAAACGCCCTACTAGACGATATATTGATTGTTGATCATACATACTAAACTTTAAGTGCGGTGGAACTTTATATTTAATTAATTAATTTAATCATCATGAGCCGCGAAAGCTTCAATCAAGAAATTTATATTTAATGTTTAAAGACCAAATAAATGCCTAATTTTCAAAAACCAAGCATAGCGACATTTGAAATTCCTATGTTGACACATTTTTGAGAAACATCTTTAGATGATTTTAGTAAGGTAACGAAGGTGGTGAAGGGTATTATTCCGACGAATTACACCGCATAATTTGGGCTCTACATACTTTGCAAAAAAAATACTTTCAAAATTCTATTTTTGTGCTAGTGCATTAATGATGAATCAAACTTTATTCAATCATTTCACGAGGAACAAGCGTCGGTGATTTCCGATATCAAATTCAGTTCTATTCCACGAGATTTAAATTAATTATTCCCACCGAGACGTTAGTAAACTAGTAGTAACCAAAACCTACGTTTCAGCTTTCCACTCCGTAATAGCCGTTGAAAAATTCAGTTCACATCCGATAATTCTGTACTATTTACATCGCTCACTGCCGCAAAAAATTCCTTCTGAATGTATGACTGAAAATTATTTTATGGATTTAAATTTTGACGTATGCAATCTGAGAAAAATAGAAAAAACCTTGAATAACTATCGAATATATTTCATTTGACAGCAGGAGCTATTTTAGATTTTAATATGACATTTTTTAACATCGCATCACTCTCGCTATGCATTCTGATGTATCAAAAACCAATTGTTTTTATAACTGTGCTACCGATTTTCATGGATTCTTTACGCTATGGTGTCATTAGAGGATGAATTATCATTATTATTTGGTATCTTGCTTTCATTATCTTAAATTTACTGAGAAATTTGTCGAATAAATATTAAAATGACATAAAAATTCAATTGATGGTTTAATATTAAAAAATTATTTACATTGCTTTAAGGCTAAAACCCCTACAAAGAAAAACGAAATGAAATGAAAATATAATAGAGAAATAGCCACCAGTACCAAGTAAATTTCTGAAATCGTTTTTCTATTATCTTTAAATTCGTGCAGAATGAAATTTATGACGATGGTAATAGTTTTTAAACATTTCCGAATTCTCGCCAGAGGAAAAATCAAAACAAAATTCCAATCGCAGTGGGTATAAGTGCTTCAATTGGCCCTTATTGTGAGGGAAGAGCCTTTATTGTTCCCCAACCGCCCTTTCTTTTCCCTTTAGCATAAGCTTCCATTGTGCCCCGACTCCGGCTCCACTCCCTTACCCCCTATCACCGACCCATTCCCTATGATCTTGTCGGATGCATCCAACCGCGCCTTTACTAGCGGTGGCCTATCTATCCCTCATATCCTTTCACTCTATGCTCCATCTCTGCGCCTCTCTGTTCTCCGCCATTTGATGACATGATATCGGGGAACACGTGACGCCAATAACGATGGGAAAAACACCACACGCGAAAGGCTCTATTGAAAAGTCTCCATCCAACCGGAAGGGTTTTTATTGTTGGGTTATTTCGAGTGCAATCGGAGGCATATTGTAAAAGGGTATAAGATTGCCAATTATCCTATTTATTCTGCGATAAGAAGTGAGTAGTTAATTTGATTTTGTCGCAACTCTTTACTAAATATAAAATGAACATAAATAATAATACTAAATCAGTAATTTCAGACGAAAAAATTTGAAAATACAGTAGGGATTCAGGATTTCAAGATGGAACAGGAGTGTTCCTTCGACCTGCAATCATCATTTAGTGACATAAAGAAACATTACGATTGCTGGATTCGCAGCAAGAGTAAATATGAGAAAATGTATTGCCTGCATCTACTGTTGTCCAAAAAACTGTACCGGTAAGTCCAAAGAAGTATCATTACCTCTCTAAAAGTAAAGAGAAAAGATTAAATACTCTTAAGTCATGAATAGAAATATTTTCCGAGATACTTTAATTTTTCAATTTAATCTCAACTCGTAATATAGCCGAAATTATTAATTTCATATTTATGTCCAGTAGGAATACGCACAAAATCAATAAGTGGGACAATATTATGCATGCATAACGATTAAGAAATTAAGGTAGCGTTCAGATTGGGACTTGTTCTTGGAAATTGTGTTTTAAATTTCCTAACTAAGCTGTACCACGAAACTTTTCTCTCGACAGCATAAGTCAATTGTTAAAGGAGCCGCCAGGCGAAAATCGAAACCCACGAACCGAAGGCATACCACAGATTTTCGATAGCGTGCCTTGTCATCGCGGCTTGTATTTACATCGAGTATTTTTTGTTAACACGGAGGATTCTATGTATGATTTTTCAAAGTACCTAATCTCTTATTGACTTTTTTACATCTCCCTATGCTTCTGCCCCCAATTGTTCAATCTTCGAAACAAACTTGAAAAAAGCCATTCCTGTATGACTTTTTATAAACTTGCATAATCGTAAAAAATATGTTGTTGATAGCTAACATAAAGTTCAAATTCAACGTAATAAACCTTTATATCCTTCTGGATGAAGTATTAGCTGCCGTACTTCGTTTAAAAGGAAAGTCCCTCAAGTGTTACCACCAGATCTCGTTCGAATTTTGCTAGGTGTTAGAAAATGGATACCCATTAGGTGTAGTTTTTTTTTAAGCCCCCAAGGCTCAATACTATTCAATATATATAATTACGGAAAGTACCAGGAAACGCCTACATTCGTGCAACCCGTAGCACAGCAATAGACCCTTATAATCCGTTGCTAGGACGAAGAGTACTGACGGTGTGTTAGGCATTGCTTGTCCACTCCACCACTTAAAATTAGTCTATAGTACTACATTCAAACCAATTTCAACGTGGCAGGGTATTTCAATGTCACCGGTCGCGCAAAGATGCCACTGCAGCCGAACAAGCATGACTCCTCCACGCGGAATACTGGGTCAAGAAATGGCTCGCCTTTGGTTTCCCTGCACTTAATTTATCCGTACCCCAGAGGGATTTGGAGCAAGTGCAATGGTCCCCGCCGAATTTAAATGGCACAGCCATTGGAGCCATGTCGAATCAAAACACTACCCCCATACCCCTCCGCTTCTATTCAATTCTCGTTCGTCCGTCATTCATTGCGTCACCGCGCATGCGCAGAGTGGAAGGGCGCATCATACCCCATCTCGGCAGACAGCTGCATCTGACTCACGCCACGCGACACGCCGATTAACCGGTAGCCCCCTTCCACCGCCGCCGGGGAAAGCTAATCTGGAAACCGCTGCGTCCTTGCCTTTGGTGGTCCGCGCCATCTAATATCCATTCCCCACCATTCCGCCACCCCCTCCTTCCCCCTCTGATTAATGCTCCATCCACGCCTGAGGCACAGATTTTCGTGACAGCGGGAAGGGGCGGAAGGTCCCTGACGTTTCGACCAGAAAAAATTCTACACCCAGCCCTCGGCCAGCTATGTTTATCCCGCGCATCTCCCCTTTCCTTTATTCCTCATAAACCTGCAGTGCCACCTTCAACGTATCATATTCCTCTTTGCGGTGGATCGATTGAACAGGGATTTGCTTTAGAAAACGTGCTTAAAACGTGGTAAAGAATATTATCATCCATAATTACTTTTATCGTCGAAAATTAAGATGTTATTCCTCCCCATTTTGTACTCGTCTTTGGTAGAAAAATGAAAACTTTGATAATAACTGAGAATTGTCATGTAAAACAATAAAATAGGGTGGTTTCCTATTAATTTTTATTGCCTTAATCGAAAGATTATTAGTCCTGGATTACGTATCACACGCTTTTAGATTTTTAAATGACGATATCTATTTTTCGTGAATAAATGAAAAGTGAAAATTTTCAAGCGCGCGAAAACGCGACGGGTAAGTATGAATGCTGGAAAAAAAACCGTGTGACGTCATTCTGGTTCCCGCTGCCGTCGTGTGAGGTGACCTTGGGGCGAGGATATGTGCGCTGGTGCGATAGAGGCTGCTAGCAGGCAGCAGAGTACCCAGCTAGCAGGTAGCACTTGGCTTAAATAAGGATTATTAATAAGTACCTTATCAAATGAAGGAAACTTTCCGACCATAAGCAATTTTAATAGGTGATTATTAAGAGATGTTTGTCTGCCGTCAATCTGGTTCCCGCCGCCGCAAGTGAGGTGACCTTGGGGCAAGGATGTGTGCTCCGCTGCGATGCAGGCTGCTAGCAGGTATCAGAGTACCCTGCTAGCTGTTAGCGCTTGGCTTAAATAAGGATTATTAATACCTTATCAAACGAAGGACTCTTTCCGACCATAGGAAGTTTTAATAGGTGATTTTATGAGATGTTTCCCTGAGCTCTGCGCCTCATGCATGCATTGGTAATCTCAGACGATGTAAAACTCCTATCTACTCGTATAGAAACTAGGTCCCTGTGACGTCACGTGGAGTGGCATCGCAAGGGCGCCAATCTGGTCTTTTTCAAATGAAGTTAAAATTGACCATTGCCATTCGTCTAACCTGTGATTTCTAAAACCAAATAATTTGTATATTATGAATAAAATAATTGTGGGTAACGAATCGCAGTCAATGCCTTTCGTTTTCTTTGATGAAGGAAACTACCCTATTACAGATGTTTTGGCTTCCCAGCTGTCTCTGGAAGCGTACATTTTATTTATATTAGAACGCCTAAGACCTCAAGTGCTGCAGTTGCACTTGTTTCTCTCCCTTTACAAAAGGACCTCAATTTGCCTTCAATTTCTGGATTCATCTTTGATTACAGAAGTAAAACAGTGGACAAATAATGATAATCTCTACAAAATAATAACATTGCGGATTGATTTATATTTTTGGAACTAGCCAGTCTCGTATTTCATCTCTATTTTCTAAAATTCAAGATAATTGAAAGAAAATTTTTCATCGCTGATGGATAATGCTTGCCATAAAATTTAAAATCGTTTTTATTTTTTTTTAGAGGAGAAACAATGCGACCGCAAGAAAAGCCGCTGAGTTGATGTTAGGAGCGTTTACCTCACCAAGATCATTCGTACAGCAATGACTATAAAATAAATAAAATTGCAATATACACTATACTTGGCTGACCGCAAACTTACTTGATAGTAGCCCAAACGAAAATGATTCAAAGCCACCTTCAGGTGAACTCTAGTGAATTAGCCAGAGCACTACGCGAAAAATCAAATGATCTCGGATCGAAGAGAACGATCTTGTGCAAAGTGGATTTCCAAAAATATTAGGGAAAACATGGGGTTACTTCGTTAAAGTTCATAGGCATCACCGGCATTTGAAAATATGCGTTCGAAACAGATTGTGCAACTTGACTTCAGATAGAATAGCGTAAAGAAGTGATTCATATAAAAAAATCGTTTAACATCGTAACAATAAGTATCTCAAAATAAAGATAATGTGAGTTTCAAAAGGTTAAAATGTAGCAGGTGAACCAGCATACCCTATATGGACTTATTTATTATTTATGTATTTAATTTAGTTTTATGGTATAGATTTATTTTTAATTTCCTTTGTTGGGGTGATAATAAACATAAATTTTTATCAAACACCACTCGTACATTGAGGGGCTCATTTTTTATGAGCTGTATTCTCATTTTACCCATTTTGTTTGAGAAACGACAGTTGCCTCACAGTGAACTCGATACAATTGCTTGATGTTCTACAGCGCATTTATTCCGCCCGTGAATAAGTGGTCTATACTCGCACAACAGATACGCTAGAAAGATACCCTTATCCCCAACCTGTAGTGCAAGAGGGCCAGCATTATCGTGCCCGCTGGACAATACACTTAGGTGCGGTTGATAAATTCACTCACCTGACGCCTAATCCGCGGACTTCCCGATCACCTCCATCCTCGGGGGAGGACCTTCCGCCTCTACTAGGGTCCCTCTGCCTTCTCCTCCGCCGTGGGCTCCGCGTCGCCTTCACCCTGCTGAGTCACCGCTTCCTCCTCGCCCTCTACCGCTTCCTCAGCAGCCTTGGCCTCCCCTCCGTCTCCGGAGTCGAGGAGTTCGCTCGTGGCCTCCGCACCCGTCTTCGTTTGGGCTCCACTATCCTCCTCCTCCCCCGCCTCTTCGCCTTCCGTGACGGCCATGCTGTCGTCCACTGGGGGCGAGACACCCTCCTCGGCCGCGGGTGTCTCCAGGTCGTCGCCGGCGGGTGTCTCGAGGTCTTCGCCGGCGGGGGTCTCGAGGTCTTCGCCGGGGGAGGCTGCCGACGATCCGGGTTCGCCGAGAGCCTTGTACAGCTCTGCCCTAGTCTCGAGAATTTCCCTCACGATGTCTGAAAAGTTAAGAAGCCGTTGTATCCTTGTCCAGGTAAGCTCGCAGCATTATTATTTAAGGCAGTCGGCCGGTTAAGAAAGGTTTGCATTTGAATTTTGCGAATCACCCCGATTGTTTGTTCGAAAATCGAGCTTGGATCGGAACTCGACGATCATGGCTCGATCTCGATTTCCTCGATCTTTGATCATTAATACTCGATTTTCGATTTTAATAGAAATGGATTTTTCCGTCTCTAAATGAATCATCTCCCATAAAAGTACTTCCATGGGTGATAATGTTCGACATTAATGTTAGTTTTTGATGCGCAGAAGACCATGAATGAAAATAGTTTAGGTAAATGCATTATTTTGTAAATTTTTACAAGAGTTTATCTAGGTCCATTGAGTCGAGTCGAGTCCCCAGGATTCCCATATTGAACTTCTCTCTCCAATTCCCAATAAGACCAATTCTCTTTCATTTCATCTATAAATCCCATTACCTTTAACCATCTTCCCAGTTTGCCCACAATAACTTCGCTCACCAAAAATGTAGTAATTGAAATAATAAAATAAGAGAGCAATTAAAATGAGAAGTACAGTGATTCAGGATTGAAAATAGGAAAAACCGAGTTGAATAATGATCGACATATAATAATATCGACATATAATAAATCGACATATATTAATGGATAAAAATATTGCAAATTTGATAGCAACCAACCTGAAATAATCGTCCTACTAGTGATGAGTTGCTGCATCTCCTGTCTTACTTCGTCAGCTAACCAAGGCACGATAGACTCCTCCGTTTCTGAAATAAGAGAAAAAGAAATTAAACATTAATATGCATAGTCAATGGCAACCGCATAACTTAAGTACCTATAGGATGCAGGTTGCTTCATATGCCAACCTTCCAAGCTCTCGTTACATCTTCTTCTACCGCTACACCAAAATGTTACTAGGGGCAGGAGTTTTTGTTAAGCTTTATTGTTAATGTACGAGTGTAAGGGTAAAGGTAGAATTTTTCCGTCGGAATTCAATACTAACGTCAATACGATGAATTTAATCGAAGAAAAAATTATCCTTGCATGCAAAAGAGAATTAAATTAAATTTATGATACCGATACCTTGACCAGATATAGTGGTTATCTGCACGAAGAACAGTTGGAAGGCTTTGAAGTAATTGGATTGATTGAAATTCCGATGATGAGAATTTTATTTAATTTTAAAGTGATTAAAAGGGTCACCCTTTACGCTTTAAAAATGCCTTCAGCTCATCTACTGCTTATGTTTAACATCTAATGAATTCATGAATGAAATTGCAATATCGGATTGAAGTAAAATTGTCGCGGTCGGGAAACTATTCTTTTAGGTTTCATGTTGGTAGTAATGTGATTGGTGTACTTTGACTATAACTTACCTTTCTCCACGTCGTCTGGTAGATCTCCCGACTCCCGTAGTCCTTCAAGCACGGAAGGCAGGAGGTCGATGAGGTAGCCTCGCGTCAACACGGCCGCCGCGACCCGTCTTTCCGCCTCCTTCTGCGCCTCCAGGGCCGCGCGCCGCTGGGCTACGCGCCTCTCCTTATGACGCGAAATAATGAGCGATAAAACATACAATGTAAAGGAACAAATATTATAAATACCAAACGCCATGAAAAATTTGCCCAGACAGTCAAAGAATGTTGGATGAAACACTTACGGTCTAATAACCTGCTTAAAATTATACACACCAAGGATGAAGCTCGCCATGAAAAAAAAACGGGATTCGAACCCGGATCTCCCGATTGCCAGTCAGACGAATTAGGGATTTACACCGTCAAGCTATCTTCTAAGAGCGAAAATCCTGACCGGCAATCGGTAGATCCGGGTTCGAAACCTGGTTAAGCAAAATATTTTTCCATGATGAATTTCATCCTTGATGTTTATGAATTTGCACCCGTGGGCGTGACTACTTACAAAGTCACTTGTTTCATGCACTGCTTTGAAACAAAGATTAGATGTCAGATCCAGTTTTACCCTTGATCGATAAGGGAAGAATGTGAATGATTCAAAATATCCCACAAAGCAAGTCCAAGTATATTGACGCTCTTTTGGGCAAACCTGTGTCACACTTAACAATTGTAAACCAACACTTTGTTTCCACTGGGTAGATGATTAACCTTGAGGAAGTCTCCAGCGCCGGAGACCAAATTGTAGGTGTATATTTTTACTGTTACCCGGTTTTACCCAAAATAATAACGCTGAATATTATGTACCACGAAAGTTTTAACCGATTGTCGAATTTATATAGAATAGTGCTGTTATAATTGTTGACAGGAAGGAAGCCATTGGAATGATGAAAAGGAAACTGGGTAAGTGATCTGGAGACAATTTTAAATAGAAAATGATCGATAAGATTATAGAGGAGCCAATAGAAGCTTTTGGCCTGAGAGTAGATTCCAGCTAATCACAAGGGTGACGAAGTAAGTTGTTATTGGAAGCAGGAAAGGTTACGAGATTATAGGAAATAGTTAGGAAATTCCAGATAAAAAAGAGTAACCACGATAAAGAACCGAATCATTGTATACGGTACATATTAGGCCAGGAGTGCCAGGATTGGAGGGTCTTAGTGGTTATCACTAGCTTTCATTTTCCAATGATACAAAGCGCGCAAAAGATAGAGATTAGCTGATAATCGTTACCTAACCTATATATTTACAGCATTTTGAATCATCTGAGGCAAAAAATTTGTCATAAACAGTATGATCACTTATGGGATGAGGCGCGAGAAAATCTTGTCCGTTCTCGTCAATGGGTAGGGGTTCATTTGGGGATGAAGAGGCACGCCTCAATAATTTCGTGTAAAGAGGGATCTGAACCCCCTTGACTCCCCTCTGTGGTCTGCAACTTCCTTAACCTCACCTTCTCTTCCCGTAGTCTCCTTTCCTGTTCTTCCAGCCGCTGCTGCTCCGCCATTTCGGCTGCCCGTAGTTCCTGGAAGCGCCGTTGCTGCGCTCTGAGCGCCGCCAATTCCTCCTCCTCGAGGACCTCGATCAAGCTGCTCTCGATCGTCTTGCCCACGAGTACCTCCAGCAAGGGACGTACCTCCACGTCGAAGTCGAACAGCTGCAGAGAAGGGAGAGAATTTAATTTTCGTTCTCTTCAATCAACGATGGAAATGAATAACGCGATGGATTTAATATCTGGTGCTTTCCTTGCGAGCACTATATAAGACGATCTCTAGGGTTCTATTTGGTCTGGTACTTGGAGGAAGCGACCGACAGCTGAAATGGTTTGTTGATAGAAAGGTAAGGAAGGATGGGGGAGAGAAACCCGGCGCGCCGTTTTGTTTAACAAGGCGGTGTAAAGTTTTTTTGCGTAGTAACGTTAAAAACATAACGTTTTCTGGTAAACTATGTTAAAAATCCGTAGAATATAGGATTTTAATTATTAATATTAACAATAAAAACTATCAATAGAATAAAAATTTTCACGACGACATATTTAAAAAAATGCACACTTTTACTATGGGTTGCTTTAAATTTAGGCATCTTTTAGCAAAACGCAACTGCAGCAAAATACTTCAGTCAATTTTCTCTAAAAAATGGGTTCATTTTTTTGACACCATTTTATGTAAACTTGAAAGACGTCTCCACCTCTAAAAAATTACTCGGAAGTAAAATTCCTTCTGTAATGCGTTCAATTATTAATATAGAAAATGATTATTGGAAAATAACTTTTTTTCGGACTTAAAAATTAAAAAATTATTTTTGGCCAGCTTTTTTCGATTTCAGCCCACTGTGCACTGCGGCGTCGGCATCAGATTACTCTTCACGAAATGTGCCAAGGGAACCACGGCTTAACGTCCCATCTGACAGACGGTATGCTATACTCGATGAGCCCTCCACGAAGCACTCGAGCAGTGATCAGGTAGTCTGAAAAATTGCCTCAACGGCCGGAATATGAACACGGGCTCACAGAGCGGGACACCAAAACCCTAGCAACAACACCAACCCTATCATTTCGGGCTCTATTTTCGTCTAAGTCCGTGATCGGGGAACACGTGGGGTTAGATTCTCCATTCCGTCGTCCTAAGTTTCGTCGGGAATCTCTCCATCGTCACTAAGGATCCAGAAATCTCAGTGTGTCCAGTATTGGATTACTAAATCCCTGATTGCGATTGGTTAGTCACGCCTCGGAGCATCGGAAGAAGACATGGAGAATCAATCATACAGGGCGCGAAACCCAATAGGTATTGAAACCTATGAAACGTGAAAGGCAAATTTACATAGTAATTCTTTTGAGACGACCGCGGAATACGTAAATACTTTTGCCGGATCATTCAACCTTTACAGAGTAAAAGACATGAAAATGCGTTAATTATGCGGATTAAATTTTTGTATTCGCATTATTTTCCGCCCACTTTCAAATCACTTCCAAAATTCCGCTTTCTTCCAAAATCTCCAATTCTGCATCCAAAGCCACTCTTTATATTTTTATTTTATATTTTTATGGAATGATTAATCATTATCAATAATAGAGAAACAACGTAATAAATCTTCAGCATTATCTTAGGTACTTCGATTTTCTTCATAAAATGTACTGAAGGTCCACTTGAACTATTTTCTTTCAATAAAAGTCTCAACAACATATTTTGTCGCCGCCGCATGAATTGGTCTTATCATCTCTCATTCATTGTTCTTAAACAGTCTTCAACCCAGTTAACTTCGAGAATAGAGTGTTTTATCCGCCCCTGAAGTAAATGAAATCCTGTTGTTAGGGGCTAAATGGAGCTTGGACGTATAAAAATGATGAAGAATAGCTTTTGCTATGGTTTAATTAAGAATATATATATTTGGATAGTATAAGAATACGGCCTACCAAGTTTTAGTAGGCAGCCTGTATTCTTTCTTGCCACTGCCCCGGTCGACTTCTCTACACGTCCACATGTAACCAACCAACTTTCTCATCTTTTAACGCTTAGAGCTCCTTAAATTCATATTGCGGTGGCGTGACTTAGGTCAATTTTGTAATCTCTGTCCAAGAATTTACCCGACGCAAAAAGTGGGGACAATACAATTTCTCATTCATTGCTATCATGTCAATCTCCCATTAAGTTGATGTTACATGCTAGGCTAGAACCTCTCACACTGTGAAAATCGAGTCGTGGCGAATACGAGGAGTCTGGGTAGGTCAGAAATATATACTCGAGGTGATGTTAGAGCGGTGTGAATACTCCAAAATCATTGTAGTATACAGGTTGTATACTACAATGCTTTTGCTTGTATTGCTTTTTAGATAGGCAGTACAAGGCAGACTTATTGCACGAATCATCATTATTGTGCGTTAGCAATATTATTTGGACTAAAATTAGATTCGGAAACGAATCGTTCAATTTGATAGTATTCACTACGGCAACTTAACGAGGGTTGCTTCGTTCATGTTATATTTACTTTTTTAAAGCAGACTACGATTGTTTTGATGTGAATATTTCCGATTGTCACAGCTTTTGTTGAGGGAAAGTCAATAAGCGCTTTTGAGTGATGAACGCACATCGGTATCCTCCCACGCTAACATTCTCCGTGTCAAGGACGTACGAAATGCTTTGGGACAAAATTGAGAACAATGTCACAATAAAAAATATAATAAAATTATTCAAAACATTCTTATCAAAAAAGTATAAAAATACATTAAAAAGTAAAAAATTAAGCTTTTCATCACTCAAGCACTTTCACTTTTAATGGAAGGATTTGGTTAGGTTGCTGATTAGGTTTATCAGAAATGAGTATAGAGGAGCCTTATAGGTAAGGATTGGCACGAAATATCAATTACAATATTCCATTGATGAAACAGACGAAGCAAGCTAAGAAAAAAGTTTAAAAACAACCACTAATGGAATAAAAGTTCATAAATATCCGATGATATCCTAGAAACCACTAATTGAGAACATTCTACAGCGAGGAAATTTTTGTATATATGACTATCATACTCATAAATTTTTATGCGGTATATAATCTCGAAAAAAATTCAAAGTTGTCAATCTACACTTAAATTGGCTCTAGTGTAAACTTTTATATGGAAATCGGGTTCTTTATTCTCCGTTAAATATTTTATAAATAAGTTATATAAAATGGTTTTATTATAGTCAAACTCCTATTTACCAAATAAATTGATTAAATGAAACTTTATTACCAAAAGTCCTTTCTGAACAATGGTTTTGGGAGAATTCCTCGCTAAAACGCAAGCTATGGTGGAGCAATCCTACACGGTTGAGATTTCAACTCGCGAATTCCTTGTCGACAGGCCTCCTCCACCCTCACTCTGACCAGTCAAGCATTAAGTCACGTAAAAAACCAACTCAGCACAAAAAGCTTTTTATTGAGACTGGTCGGTCATACGAGCATTAATTCTAGTTCGTAAGTGATCCCATTCAAGCTCGTCCGCGAACAAGGGAATGGTAAAGCCTGAATCGCACGATCATTTTTTCCGTCCCTCAGAATGATAGCTGAAGCTATAGGCTTTCAGGGACCAACAGAGTAATCACTAGACCAGGGGTTCCCAAACTTTTTTGTACCACGCCTCCCCCGCTACACAGGTCATCTTTCCATTTTGCAATACCCTATTTCCACGGTGCCGTACATACCAACTCCTACTTGCACAAGTACTTGTACTCGTACAAGTATGTGCCTACTTGATACGGTGAGTAGGTAGATTTTTTTGTTCACTGTTGAATGCAGTAACGCAGAATGGAAAGATTCAATAATTGTACGTATGATGAAAATTAAAACAAGTATTACATGAAAAACGAATATAATTACTGATACAAAATTTAACATTGTAACGCAGATACATTTTCAATTTAAGGAAGGTGAAACAATAGGCCTACCTGCATACAAAAACAAAACATAAAATGTAATTTAGTGTGATGGGTGCGCTTGCATGTTGATAAGTTGACAGATCCTGGGTTGAGTTTCAGAAAAAGCACAGCGGAGGTCTCTTTCGACATCAAGTTTGTTGCGGTACTTGGTTTTGATCGCCACAAGAGTTGAAAACGCTTTTTCGCACATGTATGTTGTAGAAAAAGGCAAGTACATCCGAACAGCTTTCTCTGAAACACTGGGGTAAACTTTTAAGTACTTTAACCAGTACTGTAACCTTCTTTGATAAAGTTTACAGCTTTATTGAAACTTTACAAAAACAATTATGAAAACTTAGGAAGACTTTATTTCAAAGATCTGAGGAAATTATTTTTGTAATTTTTTTATTTATTTCATGTGGGTGTCACGCCCCCCCTGGACTTTCTCAACGCCCCCCCCAGGGGGGCGCGCCCCCCAGTTTGGGAACCCCTGCACTAGACCCATCATTTTCAGAATCACACAGTCATTCCCACCTCTTTCCAACGCTTATTCCGTCACTTTCCGTATTTACAACTTCTATTCAATTTAAAGCCAAGATTGGCGCTACAATCGCTGTTATCGGCCGTGCATTCTGATTGGCTGAAGGACCGTGCCAGCGACGGAAATAAGGACGTGCCGAGTGACAGAGAAAGGAATGGGATTCTCATATTTTTAGACATCGCGGAAAATGATCGCGTGAAACGGTGATTTTTCCCGCCATCATTGGAGTGATCGCTGACTTTGTCCCCCGGAAGGGATGGAAAAAATGATGGTGTGATCCAGGATTCAGTGAAGGAAAGTCTATTTGCTCTTTCGGCCAAATTCTCGACGCTAATTTATGTTTTTTTTAGTGAATGTCGAGGTCGTTGCCTCTCTTCTGGGAATGACGAGCGTGTTAAGTTCGTCATGCCTCATGCATTTTCCTGACCTGTGTTTGAGTGAGCCTTAAGTCGAGTCTTTTGATAAAATGATTTACCCGATGTACAGTCAATAGATCTATCCTCGATTGAATCCGAATGTCAAAAATTTTACATGACGTCTACGGAAAGCCCGTGGTCAATGAACCTACGGCACCAGCGTATCGGATTTTTTTCGAACTCCTGTCCGCACATAATCGATTGTGTCTCGTGAGGGTAATATTTCCCACCGAAAGCTGTCTTCTATTCCCACCTATAAAAGTTATCCGAAAAATATGAAGTAGAACAGAAGGACGATCCTGTTCGAAAATGATTAAAATACCTTCATTCATTTCCTTTTAGGTGTTAATTGGCTTCATTTGGAGAAACGAGTAATCTGAAATGAATAAGTTAATAGGCAAGTGGTAAAAAAGACATTGAGCAAATGAATAAATTGGCTCAGAAATATTTTACTCAACCGTGATAACGTGTATAAAAATCCATTAAAAAGTAAACTCTCTCTAGTAGATGGTGGAAATCCGTTGGCTCTCATGATAACTGAATCCAAAAAGCAAAACATCGACGTGGTATGTTCTCAAGCCAGCACACACAAGCTTCATCACATATGGTTAAGTGAGTACAAGATTACGTGCAAATAAATGATATACTTTACGAATAAGATTGCCGATTTACTGGGCCAAAAAGATGAAAGGGGCAGTGAAATAGGCTGAATTACACTTCTCATCCCACGAGAGTATTAATTTGAACACCGCTATCTGTATTGACCTTGTCAGAGAGGAGAAAGTGCCTTTCTTTTCGTTTTTCCAAGTTTATCTGCGATCTTGTATGTCCCATTGCGACACAACCATGTCAGAAAAAAGAAATCGTGCCGATTTTTTAGTCGTTAACGTGACCCGTTGGTCAAACTCGGTACCGAAGTACGCCTCTGCGACCTTGTGATAAATACAACTAGCAAGAGAAAACTAACTGGAAATGACGAGTACTGCGGTGAAATGGAACCACCTCTGGGCCTTCAATAGGACCATAATGACACGTCCGGCATTCAATCGCTGGTCTCGTCCGGTTAAAATTTCAGCTCTGGAGTTTTATTTAAGTTTTTATGGGATCGCAAATGAGGGGCAGGAGGAGATCGAAGATACTTATGGGTGAAGGAACTGTTGGCACGCGAAGCTCTGGAGTTAAGTGCGTAGGTGGAGAGGGATATTGGACTGTTCTTCCTTGGCCTCGCTGCAAGGGTGCTTTTAATGCTTTCGGCTGCCCCCCCCCCCCACCCTTTCCTTCCCTCGCGATACCTCCTCCGAAACCCCCGAAGTCCCTCTGCCCACCTCAATCATTCTCCGGTGATATCAGAAACCACTTGGATTTACCGCCCACGAGATAGCTCAAACTTGTCATTTTTCGCTCCTTTGTATGCACGCCAAATTGTTATTTTTTTAAAGAAAACTCTCCCTCCTGTTCCTCCCTTGTCCCTTTCCGGTAAATCTGGAGAAAGGCCGAAGGAACAAACGACAAGGTCATCAAAGGTGATCTTTCAGTGTATTCCGCAGCGAATGAGTATCAAGTTCAACTCCAGTGAATGGGGCGGAAAACTTGGCTAATCATATGCGACTAACGTTACGTATAGTGATAATGAGTTATTGTGTTAACAAAACCAATGGAGAGTTATTCTCTGACCTGTCTGAATATTTGGCCTTCCAGCTCTAGTGCATAGAAATATATTTCTTATGATATTTATGAATTAGGGTAAATGTTACGGGATCCAATCGCTGAGGTAAATAAGGGTTGATTAAGGGTAAATAAATATTGATTAAATAAATTCATTGATTAAATAATGAGATGGACGAAACTAGTTGAAAGAGTAAAATATTTAAGAGGGCAAAATTTTTTGACTATTATGGAAGGTAAGGGAAATAATGAAAAACCTACCGCGTTTATAATGACTACTTAAACTTTTTCTGAGAATTAAAATCGAAGTTAACGAGTTGTCCCACTTCAACCATCAGGGCCTATTGTAAAAACTTAACAAATGGAGAATTATTCCCAGACTCTTGTGAATATTTGGCCATCCAGCTCTAGTGAAATGAGGTATGTGTCGGCATGATATTTATGGGTTCAGGGTAAAGGTTACGGAACTAAGCCGTTAAAGCAAATAAGGGTTTTAAAAGATGAAATGGACGAAATGAGATAAAAAATTGAAAAATTTAAAACGGCAAAATGTATTCGAGTTAAAAGAAGGGTACGAAAATAAAGAAAAACCTACCATTAAGATTATATTTTATAATTACTAATAAACTTTTTCGGAGAATTAAAACAACAGTTAACGAGTTTTCTAATTGCAGCCATCAACTTAAATGTCCGCCATTAACTTTTCAAGTATCTCATGCCTTCATTATAGCAATGACTTGGTTTAAGTCCGCAAAAATTGAATACAGTCACATGCCCGAGGGTTTCAACACGCCGCTCCGTTCTCTACTGGGTCAATACAGATGTCACTAGAAGTTGAAACCGGCGTAGACAATTGTTTTAAATTTTTGTGGACTAAGACTTTAAATTATTAACAGCGCAAGCTTAATCGAAATTAAGCCTGAAATAACATCTTATTTTGATCTAATGTGCCTTTCCAGTGCTTTTAGCCACCTTCTGGTTGGTCCGCTGAGTTAGAGGCATGATCTTATTATTGACTCAATCTTATAAAAATGGTCCTGTACCCTAATTACGGAAAAAGTTAGACAAAAATAGAAGTTAGAATGTTGGGTAAACGAGGTAGAAGAAGGAAGAGAATAGGATTTTTAAATAAAATGACTAGCTACACCTAGGTTGACTCTGATTCCCTTCGTTGCATTATCGTCTACCTTTATGGCGCTGTTGCCTGTCATAGTGTTGTACCTATTACTGGTTGCTAGAGTTTTGCAAGGGAAAATACTGCTGTGGGGAGACAGGAATTTGGCTTGCCATTGTCTGTCTCCCGTTTTGTGGGCAGGCTGTTTTTGGTCCGTTTTTGCACGTTTCTTGCCCGCAACTTTACGAAGTGTCGACAGGGCCGGATCTACCTAAAGTTATGATATAGGCACCTCTTCACTGAGCGCCCTTCCTCACTTGAGCCCCCCCCCTCCCCTATTTTTATGATAAGGCAAATCCACTCGCACGAGGTAAGGTTAGGAAAAAAGGAATAAACAGATATATGGCGGATAGCATAAGTTTATGCTTGAATTTTTGCGTAGGGAAAACATAGACAATTCAATTAAAGAAAGACAAACAGCTTGGAGTGAAATTACTTGAAACAGTCTAAATTTTATGCAACTAAAACACTTTATGAATATCCTTTTCAAAAATAATGTCTACCCTTGCTTCATACGAAAAAAATAAGAGTAAATTAAAAAATAAAAACATTAGGTACAGCTGTAACTGAATGAAGTGCCGCCCTTGAATGCGCCCCTTGGACTGCTGCGGCCCTAGGCACATGCCTATTTTGCCTTACGATAAATCCGGCCCTGAGTGTCGAGCTAAAGTGTTGGGACCAAGTCTGAAATGTGCTTGCAGAGATTCTGCGTCGAACACATCAAACCCCATCCCTGTCGTGTCGATCTGACTGTGCAAAATGCAGACAGTCTGACACACTACAAACTTAATATGCATACACAAAGTAAGTAGGCCGTATTGTGAATTGAAGAAGGAAATGCGTGAAGGAAGGGGAGGATCCCAGAATGCCTCTTAATTATTCCATGGAAACCTGCCTTAATCGGTAGAATACTTCAATAATAATAACTTCCCTAGTGGAGAGCGTGGTAGCCTAGATGGTAGAGCACTTGGCTTCTGAATCCCGGGTAATGCCTTCCGACACTCTAAAACTAAATTCTCGCAATTCGAAGTGGCTCAGGGAAAGCAAATGGCATACCTACCCTGAATATGTGAAATTCACACGCCTGTGGCTTAGTTCGGGGCGAGTTCTCCCCCAAATATCCAAACCAACCTTCGAGTTGAATCACTGAGTGAGTGAGTAAGGGTGAATTCTCCCAGTGGCGCTGTGAGGAGATATTTGAAAAAACTATCAACTTTGATTGATTATTGAGTGGTGTCATCAAGCTAATCAGAAAATTTAAATGTTTTTACGGAGTAGAGTTTTTCGCATACTATAATACGCGGTAAAAGGCCAGTTTCTGGGTGAAAACATTTTTTTTGTCCTTGGAAGTAGGGAAACATTGTGAGCATTTAAGTAGGAATAGACCCATGAAAATGCATTTGTTGTATACATGTATAGGGGATTGAACACAGCATAATGCAGGTACACTGTTAATAGGTCCTATTTATTCCTTGATGGCGTCTTAACAGATGAGCGTGCTATAATTTGACGCATCTAACTTCCCATCATTATTTTCATCCAGCTGAAAACCAGGGAGAGCTAGTTGTGGGGCGTTTATTTGCGCAGATTATCAATTACGAAGACAGATGTAGTACCTCTTTTACCTCATCCACAGCCGCAGGTTTTGGGGAACAAAAGTAAATATCTCTTGTTAATGACTTGGAAAACTAATGGTAATGACTTTTTTATTACACATAGGAAGTTCTTAAATAAGAATAAGGATGAAAACTCCGAGATAAGTATTTTTTTTTCGACACAAAGAATATCATTGGCTGAAACATTCCCGTCATATATTATCTGAGTGACATAGTGAGGAATACGGCGCTCAATGGTCATGTTTTTGCAGCGTCTTTACTTAAATGGATGTTTTAATCCGTTAATATTTTAAAATTGTCTTTTATTTGGAGGTGCGAGTGGTTGTTATAAAGCTGGAGTATAAATCAGGAAAACCTCAAATTCACAGAACGTTTCCTCTGGTACTTTAAAAATGGATTCACTCATGAATTTCTTGGAGCGTGCTGCGGATCAAGTGCAGAGAAAAAGCTTTAGAATCTCAAGAGCTGATAGCCGCTGACCTTGGGGAATGCGTGATTTAAACTTGAATGAGTAATTGCGTCTTAAAGTTCTTTGCGGGTATGGTTCTTGCGTGCCAACTCGAAAATTAGTCCATTAAATTCGCGTAATGCGGTAAAGTTTTCGAATAATTGTTTAAACTATACGAGAGGCTGAAATCTTTTTCCCGATCATGATAGTGCTTCAGTATCAGTGGTGGATACATATGGGGGCGCGCCCCCTCCCCTTGCGGGGCCACCTGCATCGCCTAACATTGCAGTACCACAATTGGAACTTTTTTTGTATCATAAGATAGCATTATCTTGTATACGTGTAAAATAGCCTAAAATGAAACTTTCTCAAACTTTGCATGCGATTTATTTTTCATTCCGATGAAAGAAAGGGTAGCTTAAGAAACATTTTGCGCCTCCCCTCGAGAATTTTCTGTATCCGCTACTGTTCAGTATGAATGAAAACAGTACTTTAATCGGGAATTTGTACAAAAAATATCGTCGTTAATATCCTGAGAATGACAGCCGTCACAGCAATGCAAAAACATTTATAATTTAAATAAATATAATTCCAATGCAATGGGTTGGACACGAATGTTATCATCACCAGTAAGGCTCGCTGAAATGACATGCTCGAGTATAAGATGTTCATAGTTAAAGAAATTTTTTAACTAAATTGGCAGTTAGATCAACGAAAACCTGCGAAGGACGGCCATCGGCGGCCAGAATCCCATTGGCTAATCTGACGTTAGTTAGACGAGAGGAGGGAGTCCGAAATAGTTAAGATTTTATGAATATTTATTTAATACTATTGGTCTTCTATGAATGGTGGATATTCCTCTCCTGAATTGAATATTTTTTCCTCATTGGGCTTGCAATGGGTGTCAAAGTTCATAACGTCAAGACACTAAATTATTTCGAGCAAATCCGCTAGGAGCGTGAGTGTGCATTTCCTAGTTTTATTTGTTTTTGCCTATTCAATTGGTATGAGTGGGTCACTGGTATTAGCGAAAGTTTCGTAAACCTGTGTGTGTGTGAGTGCGTTTGTGTTTCCCACGCGGAATTTTGTTCCATAGAGCAAATCCGCGAGGAGCGTGAGTGTGAGTATGCATTTCTTATTTTTATTTGGTTTTTGCCTATTTTCTTGGGATGAGTGGGTCACTGGAGTTAGTGAAAGGTTGTAAACCTGTGTGGATGTGTGATTGCGACCTACGCGGAAAGTTCCTATGGAAAATCTGCTGGGTGCGTGAGCGGGCTTGCACGTTTGGGTATATTATTGTTTTTTTAGTTTAAATTGTTGTATTTCACCCCTTCCTGTTCTCCCTTTTTTCGCCCAGTAAAGAGTACGGCCATACGGAATTCATTTGTTTCAACCAAATTGTTTATATATACTTTAAAAACGCAACAAATACAAATTCATAAATGCTTAATGTAATTAATGATCTCGCACCACACACATGGAGGACAATTCCCATGCTTAAATGCAGTTTCCTAGATATTTTACGAGCGGGCATCTGAAGAGATAATATGTTCTTGAATAGCCTCATTAACATCATTACACTCTTTCTAATGCTGCTAATGATCAGCTACATTGATGAGTTAAGAAACGTTCTCACAATTACAAATACAATCTGCGAATCTGGCCGCAAATTTATGTTATTTCCACCATTATTCTTTAAATGGATTTTGGACGCTGAACATACTCCTACGATGAAGGATTTGGTGCTTTCCCGGCGAATCTTACTGATGAAGTCTTCACGGGAAATCAGCCGGGTCAGTATGGACATTGCTGCCAAAGTTTCAATGGCCTTCTTTGCCATCGTATTCAGGGCGCATGATGGATCCCATGATCAAAAGAATGAGTAAGCCGAGAGGAGGAAGGAAACCTAAAACTGACCAATCACAGACGACTTGACCGCCCCAACGGTGTAATGTAGACGCTGTAGTTTACAGAGAAATCCGTTCCAGCAAAGATATAGATGAACTAACGAATGACCTTGCTGCTATCCAAGCTTGGTGCGATGCTTGGCAGTTAGAATTAAATTTGGAAAAATGCGTCGTAATGAATTTCTGGAAGAAGAATAACTCCCTACAGCGTAACTATGTCATTCGGGGCACGCAGTTAAAGGCAGTTGAATCTGTGAAATATCTAGGGGTTAGACTCAATAATGATCTATCGTGGAATAAACATATTCGAGAAATAACCGGTCAAGCTAATCGTAAAATGGGTTTTGTTAAAAGAATATTAGGAAAGTGCGACGACAAAGTGAGAGAAATTAGCTACTTTTCCCTCGTTAGACCACATTTGGAATACGCTGCCAGTGTTTGGGACCCTCATGAAAAAGGCTTAATAACAGAGTTAGAACGCGTGCAAAGAAGAGCTGCCAGGTATGTGAAAGGTCGTTACGATAGTCTTGTTAGTGTAACTGACCTCTTAGATAAACTCGGATGGGAATCTCTGTCGGACCGTAGATTGAAAAATAGACTAAACCTTTTAGATAAATTCAAGAGCAGTGTCTTTTCTGACGAAGTTAACCATATCTTGCGAACGCCAACGTACTACGGAAGATCAGATCATATAAATAAAATAAGAGAGATAGATTGCAGAACTGACAGATTCCGAATGTCATTTTTTCCACGATCAATAAGAGATTATAACGGCAGCAATAGAACGCGTAAATAGATTGCATGACTTGTAGTGTAGCCTACTAACCTATGTAAAACTTACTGCATGTTTCTGAATTTCTATTCTATATTCTATTTCTAATAGCATATAGTAGTATAGTTTGATATTATACGGGACGTTTCTTGGACGGTGTGGTGTGCATGTGGGAGTCCAAATGCATGCTGCATGCTGGTGATTGATCACCCCCTGCCAAACACCCTAGAGGTGGCTCGCAGGGTAATTTGTAGATGTAGATGTAGATGTGTATATAAGCCCGGCACTAACCAGGTCCATCATTCGCCCTGAAGACGATGGCAGAGAAGGCCATTGAAACGTTGGCAGCAATGTCCATCCTGACCCGGCAGATTTTCCGTGAAGACTTCATACTCTTACGAGATAACAATATGACACTGAGACATTCTCTTAAATAGAAAAAATATAATCAACGAACGCTAAAATGATCTTAAAAGATCTAAATATAGACACTGAGACGATGATGGGAACAGATTTCTCTGGTTCCGCTTCAAGCTGTAAGAGGGAATTCCTGGTGAATCAGAAGGAAATGGACACGAAAACTCGGAAGAGACTTATTGTTTGAAGGCTGACACAGGCTCTAAAGGCTACCGAGCTGGAAAAAACCGAGTCAGATGAACAAATAAATGTGGGAATGCAATCTTTCTTTCCATCAGTGGCTTCAAGTTAAGGTTGATCATTTCATAAATGTGTACGGAAAATCGAAGAGTTTTTTTTTCATTTGACGTGGATTCAAATCTCCACACTTCTCTAGCCGAGGATTCGCATGCCAGCCGACACATTTGCGTGTTTCTTTCCCAAGTTGCACCCTGAGTGGAAATGTATTAATGAGCGCGCATTACGGCTGCGTAGTAGCTGGAGGTGGGGTGGGGTTAACATGAAAGCCCCAAGTATTCCCACTATCGTGGGAAATGAAAAACATTTGTTGGATTTTATTAAAATCTCGATTCTTCTCCTTCGTAAGGATGAAATTTAACGAAAATAAAGTTTCTGATCGAAATAAATAACATATTAACTAACGCTTTCGTCAGAATCAGCCAATCAGAACTGCAACACCCAAAACATGAACTGGGATTCTTGCCATTTCAATCATAGTCCCATGCGCCTTAGTCGATTATCCTTTTCTGTTATATGTTTACTCTGAGGTTGCATCGTGTCGCGTGCCGCCACTTCTTCGCTGTTGAGGATAACCAATACTTCCGCGGCAGCCCACCATCTCTCAGCGGCGCCACCTCCGCAGAAAGCCCGCCGGTATTCTCGTAGGGGACCTCCGCACGACACCCCACGATCGACTCATACCATTTCGAATTCATGAGGCTGTCCAGCGGCATACGTCGCTGCCCCCGCTGGAGGCGACAATGGCGGAAAAATTATATCGATCATGAGGCCGGCTGTGGTCGACTACCCGCGGAATCGATGCCCGGTTCCCGCACGCGAACACCCGCAACGGTCGCGAGATAAGCCGTGAAAGATTAAGATAGCCCTTCCGGCCTGCCCTTTCCCTAACCAAACCCTGGTCACCGCCTGGACTGGGGTCTCGTAATCCACGCCTCACCCGCCCCTTACAGGGGGCAGTGGCTGGCGAAGGTCCTTGGGAGAGCTTCGCTGGGTCAACGACACCTGCGAAAGACGGCCTTCGGAGGCCGGAATCCGATTGGCTAGTCCGACGAAGGTGGGAAGGAAAGGGAGGGGCGTGAAACAATTAAGATTTTATGGGTGTCTTCTATTTTTGGAATTCTGATTTGTATTCCGTTTGCTTGAGGTTATCAACTCATGTTCAGCCCGTGTGACGTAGGACGTTTTAATGTGTATTTTTGAAACGGATCATTATCGCGGTTTTGGGAATCGGTGGAGAGAGAGTTAAAAGGCTAAGTGGTTTGCTATCAAACATTTCCTCAGTATTTTTGGATTTCTATAACAATTAACTAAAGGGGGGTTTGCAATACATTCCTTGGTTAGTTCTGATGAAAAGTACATTCTAATGAGAAAGCCTTTCATGAGCATTGTGATGAGGTGCGTACCATTCTAGCGAGTAGCATTTATCCGCAGAGAACTAAAAAAAATCACGTTCAAAAAAACGACCACTTGTCATGAAAAAACAAGAAAATACCGCTATTTTTTCTTCCCATTACTGCTATATACGAAGCAATGTACTGAGTAAATATAATCTTTTTGGTGGATCAAATGGATTATAAATTCTCTTCCAGTGGTTGCATAAGGTAAGGAAATATATAATTAATATGTATATATTAATATAAACTTTTATTATAATATGATACAAAAATATACATTTGGTGAGCTCTGAGCAAGTATGCGTTTTTACGAATGTACGTAGAAATACATTGTCGGCTAAACATAAAAACATAGGTTATCTTAACATGCTATTATCAGTAGGAAAAATACTTTCATTATACTATAAATAGATATTTAGGTGGAAAATTAATTCACAGTTGATTCAACAGTTGCTGTCTCAACTTTGAGAATTTTGTGAGTTATATTGATTTCGTAATTTATTCACATAGTGTTATTTGAACTTAACCAGTTTTGATACTTACTCTGTCATTATCACAGGTGCAACTGCTTCGAAGTTGTACGTATTTGAGTTAGACCCTTGATAATGACAAAGTAGGTGTCTAAACCAGTTGGGTTAAATTAACGTTGTGAGGAAATTACAAAGTTCCACATTACAAGTTATTGTAATTACTCCTATCTTCAAATTTACTGTTTCATCATTGGATCAGCAAATATTATAAGTTACACAGAGTATACCGGAAAGACTGAAGCCCATGCCATTGGAAACTTTATCAAGCGCAAAATCAAAATTAGCTACAGAATGAGCGAGCTTATGTGCATGATTAAATGCTCTTATATCCTATTCGCCGAATCCTTTGATTTTATTATTAAAAGTACCTTAGTGTTACTTTGCGCTGGATACAGCGGCTGTCAATTAGCCAGACTTTCACAACCGTTGAGATATGTATTGATTAAAGCAAAAGTTCAACGTCAATTAGGTGTTTTGACCGCAATAAATGACAACGATTTCTCTTGTGGAAATGTAAAAATGGCCATTTTTGATAAAAATGGTTATTTTTGGTAAAAATATTACAAATGTTAAAAAAAAATTCAAAATGGAGAAGAATGGAGGCGGTGAGGTGGACGGAGAGGAGGAGGAGCGACGAAGTGCTGGACTATGTACCTGGAGGATGGCTATCCCCAGAATAACCTGTTTTTTGGCTCAATTTATGATTAACACAGCCCATTTTGTAAAATTATTTGCGTCTCCATCCCTTGCGAATACGTTCTAATTTTGGACGCTGCGAATAATTTTATGTGGGGAAGATAGAACTTGAGTATAGACCTCTAAGTGTTAGTTCAGCACCGTCACAAAATGATAATAAACACTCTGATAAAAATCGTAATGTACACCCTAGTTCTTCTGCACTGCACTCAAGGCATTTATATTCACCCAATGAAACTTGCGAGATGTGCGGAAACGCAGCTGGTCTGTAGGTCTAGCCTATCCCGAGTACACGTAAATCATAATAGGAGATAACTTTACCATTGTGATTCCATCGTGGACAAGCCTCCAATTGACATCAAAAAGACTAACGGACTAGGCAATCCAATATCAGTTTATACAGAGAGTTTCAGGAGGAATCTGCATTGCTTCAGGAGGGGTGATTCGCAAAATGCTCCATGCGAACCCACCTTAACCGGTGGATTAATCATCAGTTTACCTCGACGAAAAACTTCGTCATCCTCACTAGAAAAAGTTACTGAAATTAGCTACTGAAGCTAATTAAACGGTTAAATGATACCCGGCTTAGTATTTTTAAACGGAAAATACTTTAGGTCTTCGGCATAATCAATTATCACTAACGTGGATGTAAATGGAAATAATATCTGGACATAAGTAGCAGCAGCCGGTTGCTACTTGAGAAAAATATCCATTTACTCAACATTCAGATCGCCGCTGCGATCACTTGCAAAAATGGAAGTTGTTGAGTTCTAGGGATAACTCTAACATTAGAAAGTGCTCAGGACTAATAACGGTACTACAAGCTCTGGAAGTTTGGAATGAGTCTTTTGAATCATCAAGTGCCATTCTAGGCTCATTAAGTGTCCTTTTGTTTATTCCTCATCGCATTCAGTGCTCTGAACACCAATACTAGCTTCCTTGCTTTTTCTACTCCTACTTTATTCCTTAGCTTAGACGGCGCCATTCCATGGGATGATATAATACGCTGTGTCCTTGGAGTGGACGCTACTGCAGTGTGGAGCTGTTCCGCTAACTTGAACAGTTCTGGAGAAATATGCTTTTTAATTGATGCCCACCACGACAATGGGTCAATGAGACTAGCAGTCTTCTTGGAAAAGAGATATTCTTTAAAAGGGGAAGAGAATGCTTTGTACTTCAAGATTTCTGGCATCACCGAAGAATGTTTCGAGTTGACGTAGTCGAAGGCGATCTCTTCTTGATCCGATGAAAGCTTCTCACCTCGGAACCTAGGATCTAATACATGCGCAAGGATGTTAGCTGGCGATATGGCCAAATCAAAGCGTTTCTTGAAGTGTGTCTCTTCTTCCGAACTCAATTCTTCCTTCATGTCTGACTGGAGCGTCAGCCAAATTTCTACTGATTCACTTATGGAACACCCCTCCCTTTGTAGCTCCTCTCGAGCTATATTTGTCTTCTTCAACTTAGACAGCAGCTCTTCGGCCTGGGTCTTCATCTTTTTATTGTTCACTTTTGACACTACTGTAGAATCGATCACGTCCTTGTGCTTACTGCATACTTGCGAAATGGAGGACCAGTTTTCAACGTAGGATTCTACGCTATCGACTAAGTTGTTTGACGCGACATCTTGCGGCAACACCAAATCTTTCCCTCCTACAGAATTGTATTTTTCCGCAGCAAATGGGACGTTTTTGAAGTAGGCGATTATTTTCTTCAGGTGATCCCTGATGGCTGGAGTTACCAAATCTTGACAAAAAAGGTTGAGCAAAAGTAACGAGCTACTGTGACATATTATACCTTCGCCCTCACCATATTCAGGCTTGGATAGATCCTCCATCAACTTTTCCACACTGGAAGGGTGATCATTAACTATACTACCTACTTTGCAACCATAATTTTCGCATTCTTTCAAAGCATTCTTTACTATCTCCAGGAGATAAGCTGAAGAACGAACTTTACCCGTCGTATCAACCATATCGATTAAGTGCACCGATTTATCTGAAATATCACAAACATTTATGTACACCATCGAATCACTCTGTAAGGTGCTCCACCCGTCCAAAGCCATACAAACTGTTTTACCGTCCAGGGACTTTTTCGCATCTTTATTGATTGAGCTGTGCACCTCATTGAGCAAGTCTTCACTTAACTGGCGATAGCTTGGAGGCTTGTACCCTGGACGGAGAATTTTAACCATCCGCATGAACTCTGGGTGCTCAACGAGTTTCAAGTCAGAGTTGGTGGCGAATATGAACGAGGCTATTTGCATGTCCACTGCAGCTTTACGGTGGGAAGTTGCCTTAGGAGCTTTTGAATCCGTTTCTGATGGAGGATGGTCTTCTTCCGCCTTTTTACCGCTATCGGAATTCTGAGATTCCTCAGCTGCCAAGTCAACGGAGTTCGAGGTGGCTTCACATGAAAAGAAACACAAAGGCACAATAAATATTTGGCCAATATTAATTAAAAAAGATCAATTCAAAGCAATTACTTAAATGGAAAAATTTGGAAGCTACTGGAGCCCAATAATTGTTCAGTAGCACGAATGTTGGATGCATGCTTTATTGATACTTATTTCAAAGGAGCTCTAGAGGCGTGCACGAATCATCAAATGCCAAATGACGAAGCGGAATGATACAGGCAAGCTTAGAGAGAAAGGTATGAGTATCTTAGCCGTATTGTATTTCAGAGAAGAGTCATTCGGTCATAATACTACGCTGTACTCAACAAATTACTATGAAGATCAAATGCGACTTTGCATCTAAGAGGATTGTAACCAGGGATGGAAATAGAAACTAAAAGAAATTCAAAACCAGTAAAATTTCAATAGTTTCGTTCCCGGGAGCGAAATGTAGAAAGGAAACGAAATGGATTTAAACCCGGGGAGCTAAACTCAGGGTCGAAACGAAATCGGAGTCAAAACTACTCTGGGTCGAAACTAAAGTAAAACTGTGGGACGAAACGAAACGCAGATAATGTTTTGCACCGGAGTGACGACGTGATTCACCTTTGAACTGTTTAGTTTCGACCCACACACTGAGTACGAAGTATGGTTGAATGAAGTAGAGGTTCGGCCTACCGCAATTAGATGCATGGGACACTCATATTTTCACCACTGCTGGAGGATGGTGAGCGCAAACTGGCCATTCAATTTTTAAGCTCAATGTTTTAACCTCTTAATAGGTATGTCAAAGGTAATGGGTCAAAACTATTCTCTCTTATCACCCTCAACTCAAATTTTGGGATCGAAAATTGACTAAGAGCAGCGGAGTTTCGATTAATCTAGTTTCATTCCCGGGACTAAAGTTTTGTCCCGGGTCGAAACTAAACTCTTAGGTGATTTTAATTTCGTGCGGGAACGAAACTAAACCTTAGCCTTGTTTTTACGTTTCCCTCTGGGTCGAGACGAAACATTTTCGTTTCGTCTCACTTGCCATCCCTGATTGTAACAAGTATTTGGGAGAATCGGTGGAATGTGGATTGTGGAGGCCATGAAGGAACGACAAGTAGAGAAAAGGGCAGTAGAGGAAAAGTTGCGTGTATTCTCAGAAAAGTACAATTAATTAGTCTTGAAGCAGGAGTAATAATCTGGAAAATGGAGAAAATTAAGGGCGACTAGGAGCAGTCAAGAAAGATGGGTGAAGCAGAAATTACGGTGAGAGAAGCCGACGAATTTATACAGGATATCAATAAGAGATAATAGAGTGGAAAACTGGGTTTAAGAGACAATTTGACGAAATATATGAGCTTTGAATATATTAATCCTGCATGAATAAATAGGAGCTTATGAAAGGACCGTTGCGTAAGAGTTAAAAGAAAAGGTTTGTTAAGAGTCTGATCTGGAGTGTAGCACTTAACAATGCGGAAACGTGGAGACTGAGGAAGAAGGACGAGAGAAGACTGGAGGCATTCGATATGTGGGTATGGCGAAGAATGTAGAAGGTGAAATGCACGGAGAGGAGGAGGAATTGCTAAGAGCTGGACATGATGGGTAAGGAGAGGCAGCTTTTAGATAAGATACGGAGGAGACAGAAGGTATGGATGGAGGGAGCACTTAGCGGAGAGGGGATGCTGAAAACCGTGTTGGAAGGTAATAATGTAAGGTAAGAAAGGGAGAGGAAGGAAAAGAATAGGATTTCTAGATAGATTGAAAGGGAGTAGGCCTTACAGTGAATTGAAGAGGGAAGTGTATGACGCAGTGGCGTAGCCAGGAATTTTGTTAGTGGGGTGGGGGGGGGGGGGTCCAAAGCCAGGGGGAAAACTTTTTGGAAAACAGGGAACTAAGTTGAGGGTTTTCAGCTAATTTTAAATTTGTCATAATCGAAAAAAACTTTATTTTTCAGAGAAATCTTTTGTAAATTCGTGATTTTTCAATATTTGGTGTTCATTTGTGATGCAAAGTAACTGTGCTTTTATATTTCGGGGAGGGGTGTCCGGACCTCCCGTAACCCCCTTTACCTACGCCACTGTTATGAAGGAAAGGGAGGCTACCAGAACGTCTCGTAAGTACTCCATGGGAATTACCTTAATCGGTAGAATACTTTAATAATAATTGAAATGATCACCCTATGAAACTAAACAACCAGAGTCAAAGAGAAATGAAAGAGAAAGTGTCACCAAATGGCTACTTACCGTCCATCGCTGTGTCGGTAGTACTGGCCTCATCGTCTTTGATAGCAACGGAAGCAAGTGATCCTCCTTTTCCCGCGCACTTCTCCAAATGGCCCTTCATTCGAGCCACTAATGCAACCATTGCTGTGTTACAAACTTTGCACTTGGCTTTGATTCCCTTTTTGTCCTTCGCCTCCACTTCCGTAAAGTCCTCCCAAACGGGATCTTTGATCTCTTCCGTTGATTCTGTCTTCGCCTGCAAAATGAGTGTCTCATTAGGACCAAAGTCTGCTAAAAATGAGGAGGTTTACAAAATATTTGAAACGGGGTTTTACTCAGGGATCAGTACAGTTCAGAACAGGATTTCATTTAGTAGCTAAAACTAAGAACTATAATATTCAACGTCAACCTGTGGCATATTAGATTGAGTATTTTCCATAAAAATATACAAGAAACAGACTTACCCATATTTTATGGAGACTTCTGCTCGTGATTTAAAAGTCTTCCATCATGTGATAATTGTATTGCTTGATAGCTGTGGTTGGAATTTAAGCCTGCGCGTCTTCATGCCTGAGAATCAATCGATGAACAGCCGAAGCATCACATTCTCTCTTTTGAGATATGATGAAGTCATGTACGAGTTTTGGAGGTGGCAATTTAGTTTATTACCGATTTCATTAGAAATGAGCCTCGGAATAGCTAAACATAAAATTATGAAGAATTAGCAGAATGCAAAGCATTTTAAACGTATTTATTTCAATTAACGACAGCGTGACATAACCGTAGTTGATGGGAATAAAATTTTTGAAGTCTTTTTGCAAGGTCTTATCCAATGTGATAAGTTAAACAGGGTGATTGGTCGTAATACATCATTTTCAAAGAAACTTGGCGTGGAGTTTAGGTGGGGGGTGGGAGGGGGGGGGGGGAGGGTTAAAAATTTTGACGTCACATGCTGCTTCCCCCAAATCACAATGGGTACTGAAAAACGTTCGCTTCTGTAAATTTTTATTTGAGATTAAGATTGATATACATCTGGAGTTGATTACCTAAGTTTTCGAGAGATAAAATTTCTACTTGTAGGTATATACAAAAGCTTTAATTGGTGTTAATACGTTGCTTTCTTCATATTCATATTAAAATTTTAGTCACGATATCACTTGTCACTTGAAAGAGACGCTCAATGAGAGGCTTTGAACAAAATCCGATGGTATCATCGAATGTTAAATCATCGCTTGCACCGTATCCTTTCAAAAATAGAAACAACGCACAGAATATTCTAATTAGATTTAAAATAAGCCAACGACATGGAAATACAGTCGCCCAATCGTGACGAATGCACTTAAGTATAGATTCAATTACATACGTTTTAAGGAGACAGTAAAACTTAATGGAGGAACAACGAAATCAGAAGCAGCTATTGATATGAATCGTTCCCACTCGTCACGAATAGCGACAGATTGCCGAGTTGTGATGATGAACACTTACCGGGAACCCCCCAATTCTCCTAAGGAATAAAAAATAATGAATTGACCTACTTCTCAGAACATCTAAATCGCTCCAAATGCTGTGACACCTATTCTTCGCGGCATTATCTCACTTCCTCAAAGATGTAGGTTACGCGTGAGATCGATTTTACGGCTTAAAACAGGTCGGACGGAATAACCCCTACCAAGTCTTTGGTGTCAGATATTTCGAATATTCTTACAGTTCACCTCTCGGCTGCTGATGTTTATCCCTTGTTTAAATTATCTAGTTAACCCAGAAATGCTAGATAAAGGGAAAATATTCAGTGAAACTGTTGTATGGAATGACCGTGGAGAGTCCTTGGACAATTATCGAGTTTAAATGACAAATAGTAAATGCCTTTACCAAAATGTGGGAAAAGTTCTACCCGCTGAACTGTCGTGGTTGGCGAGTCAAGGAAATGCTTCATTAAAATTAAAATTGAAAATCTTAGGCTTAAAATGGTTTTCAAGTCAAGAGAACTGAGTCACTAAAGCAGTTAAATTCAGTGCAGTAAAAAAATTATTGCCTTCCAAGCTCGCAGGAAATATGCGTTTCCCCTACCACGTTTAACCTCCAACGGTTTATGGCTTCACGTTGTTTGACCATAGAGGGAAATTTTACTTTCTCACACTAAGATAATGATGAGAAGTATACCGAAACGAGAATGCATACTGATATTAACGCTATTAAAAGTAATAATCATAAGCTGGGCTACTTGCTTATCAAGTGAACTAAATTGTTTTTATACCGGACTCAAGAAGTGCGTACTTAAAACCTTTCTAAATACAAAACCTAAGCTATTAACCTCATAATTCCACGGATTTATTTTTACGTTTAGTGATTCATATTTGCGAATCATTTTTATAAGATGTATCCCGTATCGGTTATGCGAAAAATAACTTCATGCATGTTTTGGGGAGTCTTTTCAATACCTGGTTTGGTAAAGCCTCTGAGATACACCTCGGTGTAATTAGAAGCATGCCTGATCGCCAATCGAGAGCTCCGGGCTCGACTCCTGTCTAGGTCAAAGAGTTTTTCATTGCGAATTACATTCTTGGTGTATATATACTGGGGAAATCTCGAGTCGGGCTAACTATGACTTATAATTTACGAGTTGCTCAACTAGTGATGAATATTTAGGCGTGAAAACGGGTAGTCACTGTTCAGGTTTAATGCCGCAGTCCCGGCCCTCAAAGAGTATGCATCACTTGCACTTAGGAAGTCCTTATAAACGATATTTATACAAACTCTATTCTCTTTACAGCATAAAAACCTTAAATTATCATCTTGAAATGTTCAATGTGTACAGAGTAAAGTCAACCTCCTGACGCATAGCTATTGGTTCTTAAAGGAAAAAAAATCCTTGAAGAAAGCGAATTTTAGCCGTAAATAGTAACATGTTCATACACATTATTTAGAGCGGTAATGGTCATGTGAATTGAGTAAATAGTGAAATGAAGTAAATGGAGCGAGTAAAATTGGAAATTCAACATATCGCATTTGCATCAGGCCACACTGAAGACGCAGTGGCCAGTAGGGTCGTTTGAAGCTTCGCTGGGAAGAGGCACCTTCCTAGATTAATTTACTCACGTCTCCTGGGTATATCTGCGTCTCGGCGTCCACTCCGGTCTTCGCGGGGATGTAGAGAGGGGTCGGGGGCCGGTCAATGAATGGATCCGTCTGACACCATACGTCCTCCTCCATTGGGCGATCGAATATCTGGAAGGTGCGAATGCAGAGATTCGGGGGGTCAGGAGCTTGCAGTTGAGCCATCAAACATCTTAGCAGTCGGCGTGGCGGGAGGGTCCCCTACGCCGGGGGTGGCGACCCTATGGCACGCGTGCCAAACATGGCAGGTGGCGCAACTGTTTACGCATTCTGACCGGGGATGACTTTACAGTTTGTTCACGCTAGGTTAAGAGTACATGATCCTCGTATGTACTCTTATCTTACAGTATGTACTGTATGCACAATCGTGCCGTCCTCGGTGGCGGCGGGGTTAAGTCCTCGACTGCTAAGCAATGGTCTCGGGATCGAGTCCCGCTGGGGCATATGTGTTTTTAAATTTGTTGTCCAATTGTTGAAATGATCGTAATTAGACCTATGATCATTACTGACATCATTTTTTTATCCAATTAGAAACTAAAATTAATTTCAGTGGCAGGTGAAGACAAAGGCCGTTTTCTGACTTGCCAAACAGCGTCACTTTAACCGTTAAAAAACAAGCCATCAAGTCAAGAAAATATAAAGAAGTAACACCTTCAACTCCTCGATACTCTTTTTCAGTTTTTTGACAACCCCAAATCAAAGTGAAGATAACACCATTGGTTACCGATAAATTGAGATATTTAAATAATTTTAATGTGTACTTAATTGTGTGGAGAATACAAAAATGCCATAAATAGAATGAAATTTTGTTGAGCTGTGCCCACCGAGGCTGGAGGCTTATCACCAATGGCAGTAAAGTATAGCACAATCCGATAGCACTGCAAATAAAAAACCAGGAACATTTCTCACTGCACTAACGAAATTTTATCAAGGCCGTAGCAAGAAAATTTTTGATGGGCTCATTAGAAGGGGAACTTATGTCGGGGGATTTAATAAACGCTACAAATTTCACCAAAAACTTTTTCATATTTAAGGTGGAAACTTTGAAGAAATAATTTGACCATAAGTTTTAATTTTAAGCCGATATCTCTGATTTAAAAAAATTCACCTTGAACTTAAAAATTTCAGTTATTGTTTGATTTTTCTTGCGTTAGCAAAACTGGAGATATTTGGTTTTGTTTTCACAAGAACACTGAATAATGAAATGTTACGAATTGGCTGAACTGACTATAGTTAATATTTTTAGCTTGTTTTATAATTCAGTAGAATTACAAACGAGAATAGTTAGACGAGACAGTAACTTATGTCAACTAAAATCGGGACCCGTATCTTTAAGCACGAGGGGGTGAAATCTTTCTGACAAGGAATAATTGATATTGTAACGGTATAAGGTTATTTCTGCACAGAACCAACTAAAATCCTAAAACTAAAAACAATCCTAGGATCTTTAAAATGTTTCAGCTGATAGATATTATGACCACACTGATTTACACCTCAACCTTGAGATACTTTTTCGTACCAATAGCTTCAAGTATTGTCCTTAATTTGGGGAGAAATGACATTCTTAGCCGTTCTTTTTATGAAATCATGTACACAAGCGCAGAACAGCAACAAAAAATAGAATTAAGGTAAATCGAATGTAAAGTTGTCAAAATTAATTAATTTTCGACTTTGTTTTACCAAAACAGAATTATATTACCACGACCAATCGTAATTCTTGATAAGGAATTCAATTTATTCCTTGGAATATAACAAAACGTTAATATGCAAATTAAAGCTGAGTTAAAATCAATGCCGCGTTAAATATTCACGTGGAGTGAAATTGGCTGAAAATTATTCATCAAATTGGCTGTATTGGCTGACACGCTGTAAACCCGTAAGCATAAATTAATTTTTGTCAAAATCGATGAAAATTCGACCTTAACTCAAGGTTAATTAAGACAATATTGTTTCCACTACTCTTGATAACCTTGAAACGAAATCAATAACTTGATTAATATTTGACACGCTGACTTTGACGAGATTGGCTAGATTGATAAAAGACATAGATATTTAAGGTCGAATATTCGTTGCCATAATTGCTATTTTGCATTGCTCCGATTATATTACTAATCTTCTCCCTGAAAATTATCAAAGACTAAAAATTATCTAAGACTAGAAACTTCATTAATCCACGCTCAATTTCCCCGGTCAAGGTCCACAAACGAAGTTCTCAGTTAAAAGGTGGCTGTTGATGCCTAAAGGGAAAGCATCAAGATAACCCATCTCGCTTAGTCCTTCTGAGCTTTCGTGACGTCGCTAAAACAGAAGTTTGCGATTATCACGTCATTGGTCTAGATATTTCTATATATGCGCAAAAAAACTGTAGAAGTGCTCAGGAAAATGTAATGGTATTTGATGATTTTGAAATATCTCGTAACCTTATTTTAATTTGCTCGTTAAGCTATTATTTTTACCTTTTTCAAAGCATTCACCAGGGATAAGTGGATGAAGATAACTGAGACTCTTCTCGCAGCACGAAGACCTTGGATTAATGACTTTTATATAAAGTGAAACCTCTTATCAATAGTAAAAGACTTTGATCGAAGGTATACGTCGTATTCCGTATATGCTCTATGGGCACTAACGGAAATTATCGAAAATATAATGAACGAAATGGACAGTTACGGGTAAACATAGAAAAATACAGGTACTTATCTCTTTGAAATTTATTTTTTTATCTTTTCATCATACACTTCTGGGGCACAGCTAGGAATTTAGACTAGGGGGGTTTTAGGCACAACTAATACTGGGTGGTCTGGGAGTATGTTATACCCGCCAGGGTAAGCATCATGTATGGGGCCCTCCCCCAGAATTTTTTTAAGATGATTGGTTCAAAATTGTGAGTTTTAGGCTTTCTAAGGGATATTTTATTAATATTTACACTATTATATAAGTAATATAAATCAAATAAAGTAAAATGGACTAAACTTCAAAATTTCTCTGAGCTCCGGGGGGGAAGGGGGGGGGGTTTATCTCCCCAAAGCCCCCCTCCTCACAGCGTCAGATTCACTTAGTGCTAACATAATAATCCTACCGTATCTAGTCTAGGTATAATCTTGCGCACTGTAGTACTTAAAGGAACAAACAATTCTTTGTTTAAACTCAGTTAGTTTAGTACCTGAAATATTAGCGTGAAAACTTTCAAGCTGCTCATTCTGTCAGTGCTTGGTGTAAGTAAATATAGTAAAGCTTTAAAACTGATAATGTGACGTAAGGATAACAAAATTACCGAGTGATTATATTACATTATATTAAATACAGAACAAAGGAAATCGTGCTTAGCTTAATCATGGCGGAATAAGCAGTAATATATACACCAAATTGAGTTATTAAATGACCTTATTGCAAAGTGAATCGCTAAATAGAATCATGATAATATTTGAGGAATGAGTAAACCTAATGAACTTAGAATTTTATAGAATGTAACTTCATCAAATAGGGAGAATCTAATATGCCACAGGAGCGTTTTACCTTTGACCACTATTATAACCATTGTAAAATGGACTGTTGTACATTGAAGTTCAAATAAGTCATATTTTATTGCTAAATGGTCTCTAGTTGTGATATAGCTGAGTGAGTTTAGATTCAAATGACCAGAAAAGGAAACGTCGAAATAACAATAAATCACTGGTCTTAAAACTATGATTTGAAAGTAAACAAGGTAGACAAGAAAACATGTTTAATAATTACCGAAATAGGCAAAATTACGGTGATGGCAACATTATACATCTCTTAAACTTAAAGTCTTATAGCTAGACATACTTATATTTAAACACTTAAATAAGCAAAAATGCTACGCGAAATAAGGTATCTATGAAAAACTAATGTATTTTAGCCTTAGCAGCGCCTCCCGCAAAAAGGAGGTATATATCGCCCGAATCCGTTGCTAATCATTTATTTCTCCTTAATATTTACGTGAATGAAATGAAATTGACCTATTTTCATTGGTGTATGAGATGACAATCACGAAAATATCATTGCTTGATTAGGATTCGTGGTAAAAGTAAATTAATGCTTGAAATAACAATTTTTCTCCGTATCTCGCTTCTGGTGCTCGGATCGCTTCAGTACAACGGGCGAAATTCGATATAGATGGAATTGAAAAAATAACTTGTAATTTATAAACAATCGTATAATAAAAAATAACTCACGTATCACTAATATCACTAAAAACGATAAATTTAAGTTCTAAGATATTAATCCTTCACCTACAGTTTTCAGATAATTTATCCAATTTGTACTTTATAACAAGGTTAAATGGGCCCAAATATTCAATTTCAAAGAATTTAATTCCCTAGCCCGGTATTTTTCACATGGTTATTTTCGACGAATGAGGCAGTGTTATTATAATTTCATTATTGAAAACAAAAGGTGATTCATTCGAACCTTCGAGGTTTAATTTACGAATTTTCTGAATCGCTTAAGGATTTTATTATATATATGTGCAATACCTACGCATTATTTAAATCTATTCCAATTTCGAAATATGTCTTGCATCCTTCAGTATTTTGCGAGATGTTCAGACGTCTAATTTTACACTAAGAGCCCGTTTTATAATGTCTAGTTAGCGTTAACCGGAACATTGTACTGTCGTAATCTTAACTTGAAGGTATTTCAAAGTTAATGTAGTGAAAAGTAGTTCAGGATAACGGTTAGTTTAACAGGTGACTTCAAGTGGAAGATATCGTGAAGTCTGATTTTTATGCTCCGAAAAAACTTAACTAGACATTATAAAACCGGCCCTAAATATATGTTTTTATTTTGTCTACCCCGATCTCCTTTTCACTGATGTACATTTTACTTCAGGAGACATCTATTTTAATGGAAGACAAGGCCATTTTTGTAATTTTATCGAGTTATGCTTATTAGAACTTTACTCTCATGAATATCTAGTAAAAGATAAATTTAACTATTAAATTTTACACAATACACCACCACAGTACTACTGTACTTCCTAAATAAAACTGGCCACGATAATTTAAATTAATTACAGATATTAAAAATTACTGAATGAAAACTGTGTTAATACGGCATCATTTTAGTACCCCGTATTACCGATGCGAGAAGTTATTCTAAGAAGTTCGAAATGGCCTTTCCTTGGAATCCAAGATTTATTAAGTTGCTCGGGTGATGAAAAATACCTCTGGGAACAGATATAAAACATTGATGAATTCACTTACTTCCTCCAGGTATTTATCCGTTTGCACGTCCATGTGCTGTCGGCCCGACACTGGCGGCGGGGTGCCCAGTCTTTGGGGCCTTCTGGGGGCCTTGGCCCTCCGCCTGGCGGCGGCTCGCCTCCTCCGCGCCGCCTCCAACTCCATTCGCCTCTGTTCAATGTCCACCTGGCCCTGAAAATGCCACAAACGAGATAAATTTCCCTTTTAAAAATTACAAAATTCAGTAGAAAGACACTAACATACTGGTCGATCAACTGAGAGCTGAAATTTGGCCCGGTAGGTAAAAAAAAAACCTTACGACCCCCCGATTTGATCCAATATACAGTACAAACTCTGTAGTCCTAAAAGAATCAAAGTTTCTTTTGATATATAAAAAATGGTCATATCCCAAACAATAGACTCGAGCATAGGGCGGATTAAGCTTCTTGTTTCGGGGGGAACGGTTCATTACTTTCCTCGGCGTCTTAATGGTATGCATCTTAAAGATGAGGTAAGATATGAGTGGAAAAGTGGCTTTTAAATATTGATCATTAGTATTTAAACATTTCTTCTTGAACTGGTGAAATAGAAAATAATCATTAGAGACACTTCCATTGCAGATAGCCATGGAAATTGGCATATTTAAGAATTTTTGAGGAAATGTTTTTTGTACTATAAAGTTTGTAATACCTCTTCATCAGGACCCACAAAGGCTCCGAATAGTGGCCGATACTGAGCCTGGGGTTCGGCGCCGTGGTTTCGTATTTTACTTCTTCAGAGTACTTCACCAATGAGGGTTTTTAATCTTACGGGTGAATAAATGAAATTCCTAAATAGTTCGATCTAATTTCATTTTCGCGTGGTATATCTCTGGGAATCATATTTTCAGTTGGAAAATTTCATTTTAATTCTTTGATCAGCACAAGTACTCCACAGCCAATGATAAAAAGTGAAAGTGATTTGACTATAACTATTAATTGGTGAGTAAGTTTGAAATCTAATACCATTTCCATTCGGATCATGTTGTAATACGTAATCGATACCTCCACTGCATAAACGCTCAACAATCACTCACCGAATGAAAAAATCCACTCATCTAGTACTACAAGGGCTACTAGATGAGCGGATTTGATTCGGTGGGCGATTGTTGAGCGTTTGTGCAGTGAAGGTATCGTAACATGAATTACTGTTCCTCTGTTTTTTATTCATAGTGAGGCACAGAAACATTCAAAAGCAGGACGTCAGTATGCTAGTTTTATGTAATCTCTTTATGTTGCGAAAACTTTTCAGCAGCACTAAGATTGCTCCAATTCTCAGTCCGACGCGTTTGCTCTACATTTTCCCTTGTATTGCCACTAATGCGCACCGAGTTTGTCTTGCATATCGGGTAAAATCGGGTAGTTAGAATATTTTAGCAAAACAGCCGAGCCGGAGCAGGATGACCAGCATCTAGGGACCATGGTTACGAGCCGAGAATGAACTCTGGACCCTCGGGCGATTTCCTCGTGCAGTGAGGAGGTGCATTAGCCATTTTTTCATGCATCCGATTTACTTTGTAAATGATATGCTTAGTCCACTTTTACTTTGGAGCTAGTTGATTAAGAAACTCTCTAAGATTAAAAGGGTTTATGTCTTACGTGTGACCGAAGTGACTCGTTCGTAGGTCCCTTAAGGGACTGCAACTCTTCATGTTTACATTATTCTGCAGACCTGTAATTTTATTTTAACGATCTATTATTTTTTCTCAAAAATTTGAAATCTAAAAGAATTTCTTGAGAAAAATGAGTCGGATTACGGAGAGAGTATATTAAATATTAAAATACAGATTTGTCAAATTATTTTCCGTTAAATTTATAAAGTTTGCATAGTGGTTAGACTCATTTTCTAGAAGAAGTGCACTGAAATTTCAAACGCAGACGATAATATTAGTTGATAAACTTGATAAAAATAAGTTCCACACATTTTCCTCGCGCATGAACCACCACAGTCCCATTAATACGGTCATTTCACTTCAGCCCACTATTCCTCTAGAAGCGATGGCACAGTGGGTGCACCAAGCTTAATTCTTTCACGCATATTCTCATGAAGAAAAGCGTATTACATGTGCTCGAATTTCAAATTGAAGGTTGATGAAGAATGAATAAGTAGCTGAGATCGAGCGTTTCTTCCCTTATCCGTCGCTATAATTGTTTAAACCTTATAGTAGGAATAGAAGAAATAAAAACTTAGCTATTCCACACGGTGAGGAGTTACAGGTAAGTTGACCAGTATATATAACAGAAAAGGATATCCTTATACTGGTCAATTTACTGTAACTCCTCACCTTGACAATTGTACGCCGTAACGAAACCATGGTCGGTCACAATAAATTACCATTTGGAAATAGCTAAGTTTTTATTTCTTCTATTCCTACGAAAAAGGATTTCCACAAAGTTACGCCCGCTACTAGTTAAACCTTATATTTGAGACGAGACAAAATTTTCTAGATTTTCCAATTCATTGTGATGCTCTATGGCAGGTCGAGGTCACAGAGGGCGATGGTAAAATCGCATTTAAGCACACGGTCGACTTTTTCGAAATTATTTTGTGGATGTAAGATATCCTCTACGATTTGTACGATGCGTAAACTCGGAGTTGATCTTCCCTGAACAGAATAATATGACAAGTCTGCATCTTTGCCTAATATAAACGTTAGCCAGTTTGCGACGTGATACCACGTAAATATAGACACTAAAGGAAACTAATGTGTTATAGTTAACACTTAAAGTGTTCACAACAGTACTACTATCACTAATATCCACTAACTAATTGAAACTCTTACGAATGAAAATGAAAAGGCACGTCTTATCAAGGTATCGGCCATGTTGGAGCCTTCTTCTCTACAGATTAAGATTCTTTGGCGTCTATCTTAATTCTAATTGGCCATTAATCATTTTTGACATTACGTAATGATCTTTTAGATGATTTCTGATCATCAGCGATGAACCGAACGTCGAAAGATAAGCAACTATGGAATATTTATTATGGTTGGAAACTAAATAATATTTCCTCCAGTAAGAAAAATAGCAGATCCTGCTATCAGAGAGCCTATCACCTTCTTCGGTGACGCAACCGGCTCCGGTGTTCCTTCTTTAGATTCGCTACGCAGTTTCTGGTAACGCAAAATCGGATGCATGAAAAGTTGGATTTCATTTCTACCCTCAAAAACTTCCGCTCCGGTGTGCATTATGTGGCACCAGCAACTTGGTTGGTACCCAAGATGCCAAGAAGACATCCTCATCTCACTGCGTAAGCCTTCCAAGCAGCTAAGCCATTTTTTGGGAGTAAAATATAGTGGGGTGTTTTCTGGGTATAGGTAGCAACAGATGGAGATTGGTTTCGATAACCTATGTTATCTTGGTTGTCAACTTACTGGTCATAAATTGAAAAATGAGAGGTTTTGGGAAACTTGGAACACAGGGAGTGGATTTTGTGATGTAATTAAGCTTCTGACAAAGAGCTAGCAAACAATGCAGCAAAACGGATGCAATTTCTATTAATTGTGGTGGAAGGTGCTAAGCGAAATTATGATTAAATAATAAACTCTTAAGGTATTTAAAACTTTTCCTAGAATCATAAATACTGCGAGGAAAAAAGTACTATAAGTAAAGCGGAGAAAATTTTCATGAAGCAGCTAATCGAGAAAGACCACATACGAAAAGAAAGGGCAGCAGAAGTAGTAAGGGTATTTTAGGGATATAGTTTATAGTCATCATAACTGGTCAACAATCCTATGATTAGTTTGACGCAGCTCTCCACTCTATTCTCCTATCAGCTAATCTTTTCACACCTACGTATTTCTTCTCTTTCACATCCTTCTTTACTTGTTCCATACATTTTGTTCGAGGTCTTCCTTTTCCGTTCTTGCCTTCCACTTGTCCCTCGACGATTGTCTTCATCAGGCCATCATGTCTCAAGATGTGGCCTATAAGGTTGTTCCGTCTTCTTGTTAAGGTTTTCATGAGGCTTCTCTTCTCTCCTACTCTTCTTAGGACTTCCTCGTAACTAATTCGGTCGATCCATTTGATCTTCATCATTCTTCTGTAGCACCACATTTCGAAGGCCTCTATCCTTGCTTTCTCCCCTGCGGTCATTGTCCATGCCTCACTTCCGTATAGGAGCATACTCGAGATGTAGGTTCTTATAAATTGTTTCTTTACTTCCATATTTAAGTTTCTCGCTGTAAGCAGGTCTCTCTTTTGGTGGAATGCTCTCTTCGCTTGAGCTATTCTGCTGATAATTTCTTTCTTACTTCTCCCGTCACTAGTTATCTTGCTTCCCAAATAACCGAATTCATCCACCTCTATCAGTTTTTGCTTCTCTATTTTTATGTTAGTCTTGACTTCTTCTCTTCTGCTGCATACTAAGATCTTGGTTTTCTTCGTGTTTATTTTCAGTTGATATTCACCCATTACCCTACCCATATTAACCAGGATATTTTTCAAATCCTTCTCAGTTTCTGCTTTAACTGGTATTTCATCGGCAAATCTTAGCATGCTAATTTTTTCTCCATGGATATTCACACCCAATGCCTTTTCTTTGATTTCATTAATGGCTTTCTCAATGTAAACGTTGAAAATTACGGGTGACAATGTACAGCCTTGTCTCACTCCTTTCCTAATTCTTGCTTCTTCATAGCTGGGCCCTGATTTTATCACCGATACTTGGTTTTTGTATAAACTGTGAATGATTCTACTGCCATTGTAAAGAACCCCAATTTCCTTTAGGATTCTAAGCATTGTGCTCCAATCCACCTTGTCAAATGCCTTCTCTAAGTCCACGAACGCAACGAACGTTGGCTTGTTCTTTTCCATTCTCTGCTCTATGAGCAGTCTAAGGGCCAATATTGCTTCCCTTGTGATAGTTTATAGCATGCATTTGTAAAGATAATTTGAGCTAGAAGTTGTATCAGGGTATTCACGGAGTTTTGAAACAGTTGCAGTATCATTGAGACAGAATTAACCTTGTTTCATATAAGGCCATATGAAATATGTTCAGGCTGAAGATATGTATTTTTTTAGGCCGAGTGACCTAATCAAGAGACTAAGGATTCAGATATGGAGGAAATGCGAGCAACTACGAAGAGTAGCATGGAGGGATATCGCGGGAGATAAAACACTATGTTATCTTCGGATGTTAATGGATCAAGGAGGGGTCTGAGAGGGAAATGAATGATGAGAATAAAAGAGATTGCCCTTGTAAGTTTTGGGGCATCTTTATTAAGGCTTAAGGGGCTTTTAATTTCGGTCGATCATCGCTAAGAAATAATATGCTCCGAAGCCTCAAATATTAAAATTTGGACGGTTTGGAAGTTTCTAAACAGAATTATGCGTAGGCTTTATTTATGTTCGCACTTATAAACTGTTAAATTGTATGTTGAATTCGCAGGAATTGGGGAAGTGGAAAGGAAAATGATTAATATGAAGATATGCTGCAAGATTTGTGATGAAAGACTACGAAAACAGCTCGGAAATGGATCACTAATTTAGAATTCATGCTAAAATAAGAAGTTCCATTTCAAAATTAAATCGATTAATTATCGTAGCATAACTAATTTACAGGGCAAATAAATGGGGAGATAATAAAAATTTGTACACGTACTAACACACATGTCCCTGAAGTTATAAAGTCGTGATCTTTGAGCTAAATTAAGTTTAGTGGAAATAGAAAAAAATACGAAAAGAATTATAATGAAGTATGCAATCAAAATTTTCATTGGTGAACGAATTTTCCATTCTTTTGCATCTGTGATATAATCAAGCAAACTATCCTTTTCGGGATAAGTTCGAATGAATATATCACCTATTTCTATAGCTGACTATGGCATTAGATATAATTTTCGGATGTTAAAATAAGGTTTTCAAAAGATAAAGCAAGTATCCAATGAATATGAAGGTTGAAGATGGTTTATTGTGCATAGTTCTACGACCACACGCATCATTGCACATTACGCATTGGACTCGTGCTGATGATCAATGGTGAACATTTTAAACTTCTATGTGCAGTGTAATAAGCTTTTTATGATAGAAAAAATAAAATAGATCAATACTAAACGGCTTAAAATATCATCGAAAGATTTATTACTATGATTCCAAAGTTGTTATCTTATCATCGTACATGAAGGAAAATTAATGCATGCTTATAAGTGAATAGTTTTTTCACGTCAGAAATGAATTTTACCAAGCAAATTTTCTCGTTTAGCTTCCCTTTATAGCGGTGGGATTATACATCAAACACAAATGAATGCAAGCATTCAATGACTAACTCCGGAAAGTATATAGTTGGGATATTGATGTAATTAAAATACTTCATAATGACAATTTATCGCCAAAATCATGAATCCATCGGCAAAATTAAAAACTCATGAGGAATTTTAATTAAATTAATGCGAGCAACTTAAGGTATGTTCAGCAAACTCTACTTTCGTCAGATTAATGATCAATCGATGGTGGATTAAATTTTACCCAATTCGTAGCACCCAATTCGCAGTGGATAACCATAGAATATTTACAATTGAGTCCTCACGGGATTGAAAACGAATTAATTTTGTTGACAGCTTCCGTGATGGATTGGGAGGCAATACAGAACTATAGTTTTCCAACAGTTACAGGTTAAAAGCTATATGAAGATAGGCTAATTTCAAGCGTCTGATGCTTACCTATTTAAATTATTACATCTTATCGACTTAAACTATTTTTTCCACGCTATAATTAAGGTTGATTATCTATTAAATTTCTCTAGCTTGAGGAAAGACTTTAAGCCCAGAGCATTGACTTACAATATTTCTTAAATAAAAGGTTTTGGTAGGCTTGTAGGATTGTGGAAGGATTCAAACGGTGCCGTTGGATATTGACAACTTTCGATAAAAACTTATGCAGAGGAAAGAGTCATATGTAATTCAAGTGAGTCTGAATATTGAATCAATTAAATTAGTAATGGCTGATTTTTAATGGAATTATTTGAAATATATTATAAGGAAGTGGAACAATATTAATATGCAAGTCTGCACACACCAATCAAACAACTTTTCCGAGTAGATGAACTAGAAAAACAGGGTTCTCTTCCAGTTATTATTGGGTAGACCAACGCAAAATATAAAATTCGATTTTGTATGTGCATATGAATATTTTATACTCCGACAGCAGTGCTTTTGGTTTTCCAAAAAAATCAATTATTGCAGAAACACGAGATTTTATTTCAGGAATTTCTAGCGCAAGTGAGGCAGTGAGGCTAAGCATGATGGTGCTATTTGCGTGCATTTGCATGGCGTGATTGTGTTTCAGTACGGTCACTGACCTCCTGGGACAATAACTTGGCGTACCCAAAGTACGGGTTCCATTTTGGCTGCTAAAGCAAACGAAAAGACGCAAAATGTCATGAATAATGATTAATAATGGTACAAGATTAGACAAAATTTATCATCAACGCTAGGGTCACAACAATGAGGTAATATTTATGCTTAAGGCCAATATCCATTGCTTAAAATAAGTTTATTAGAAAGGTTTACTAGTTTCGTATATTAATCTACAGTCCCAACTCTCGATTTAACCATATTTGCAAAACGATGTGTAAGGTCTCACTGAAAATAAATAGCACATTTATTTAAATCCATCAAGGTAAAATGTGAGTTATAATGTAGAATAACGCAAGGGATACTTATCGCTAATTTGAATTAACAGCCAAAAAATTGAGAAATCTATTATTACTTGTGGAAAAACGTGCATCATTAAAAGGAATATAGTGGAATAAATCTAATCTAAGTACAAATTTCATTCCATTCAAAAGACTGCCACAGAGTGTCTTCCAACAAAGTATTTGCATAAATTCAGAAACAAGGCATAACATTTAATCTAGAGATTTACTTTTATGATTTGTTGGTCAAATAAAATTTTAGCTTGTTCAGACGAGTTGATTGGGACTTCATTCAAAATATTACAGCTATCTAGAACTTGCTTTTCGCACAATGAATATTGACGATAAACATTTGAAAAATATTTTATCTACTGACCAGAATTTAAATTCCAGATGGTGCATTTGTAACGCTAAGAATTTATTATTATTATATATTAAAACAAAATATTCCAATTAATTGACATATTTGATCATTCAGAAAACACTGTATGGACTATTCCACCTCAATTCAGCAAACGTTTGTTCCTTAGGGTACCAGATTTTGATGAACATTTCTGCATGGATATATATCCTTCTCAAAATGTGTATCCCAAGGCCGTTTTGCGAAAAACGTTTTGTACGTTTTATGAAAATTTTAATCATTTCGCATTTTTGCCCAAAAACGATCCTTGAATCATGTATTTCCTATATATCACCACCAAATTGTCGTAGAGCCATGATTTGTGACTTATTTAAAGCTAACACTTTTTGTTGGATAGCGAATGTGTAAAGTTTAGTAAAATTTCTGTTACTGTTACATTTAAATGTTCGAAAACTTTTAATTAACTTTATCAAACTCTCCATATCATAATTGACCCTTATATATTATTATTTAGATAAATATATCTTACTATTTCGAAAATAAAAATATTTAAGCATATAAATTTTTAACACATTGATTTTGCATAATATTTCGTTCCATTCCGGCTCCTTTATTGGAGATACAATCCGTAGGCTTATAATAGAGGTCCGTGGGTGTCAATACTGCTCCTAAACATAGTAATATGACCTATAGCTCCACTTATAAATTATCAATACGGCCAATAGCTGTTAACTTTATCTTAAAAAATATGCTTTTGACGAACCTTATGAGAAAGCCGTAATGAAGATTTGGATCTAACAAGCAGCTATTATGACTTAATTTTCAAGTTAACTCATATCATTATGAGATATAATTTATTATGATTGAACGATTAGATATTATATAAACAAATTATACAATTAAAAAAATATTATCTAACAATTCGGAACGCAAAAAATATTTTTTCGCTGCACAGTCTGGGGATATTAAGTTTGAAATAGGTATATACCCATACAAATATTTTCATCTAAATCTAAGAGCATAAAGGACAAACGTTTTTTGATTTAAGTTGGAATGACCCCATATGATTAACGGTTCAAAACCAAAGCAATCTGGCTACCTTGAAATAGTGTCATTATTAAACATTTTTTCTAATTTAAAAGTTAATACCTTAATTTATCATTCATCCAAAAATCATTATAGCATCAGAAACATCAACGATTTCTTTTCAAGATTTCATTAACTTCTTGATACATTTTTTAACAGAGCAGACAACAGAAATATGAAACTAAATAGGCACGTAATTCATTGCTTATTAATAATACTTCGTTGTGGAATCTGTATGTAAACGAATAACTCTACATGCTACAAAACTGTCAGCGACAACCTCCCACTATTATGTACGTATTCAGCTAAATTTTATATGCAGAAACATACATGGAAGGTCACATTGCATTATTATCCAGATCATAATAAAACTCGTATTTATTCTTCAACGGTGGAGGTTTTTAATTAGCAGGATATTATCACATGAAGCTATATTATTTTTACTTTATACAGCCTAAATCCATCGAAAATAATATAGCTTATTTTCCACTGAATTGATTACAGTTAACCATATGAGAAAAAATTCAAATACTCTACTAAACCATGATTGATCAAGGAGGATCGCTTGAGGGTTTGGTTTATTCAAAACAGTAATGGAAAATTGTTGACGAACTTCTTTTATACGAATCAAGAAATAATAGGTATGTGTAATATTTCCAACCCGCCGCGTGAACGGCGGTGAAATATACAAGTATTGCCATGAGAAAAAATTCCCCTGGTCCGGGAATCGAACCACGGACCTTTGGCTACCACTGCGCAGACCACTACGCTATCCAGTAGGGTGGGCCGAAAAAAGGTTTTTTTTCCTGATCAAATTTGCCCTATGCGGGAAAGTTGCGAAATGATATAAGGATCTCGCACACAAAATTTTTTTCAAATCGGATAATATTAACCACTGCCGCCCGAGCTCTAAAGTTTAAAATTTTGCGAAAAATCAGGCTGATTTCAGAATCAAACGGCTATGAAGACGAATTTTATGAAAATATGGGATAATGGATAATAAAAAAGAGTGGATACATGTTTATAGTTTATGAAAATGAAATTTGAAGTTTTTTTGACAAAATCTATGGTTAAAAAAATGTCTATGAATTAACAACAAAATTATAGTATAGACTACCCGCACAACACAACTCATTTTTGCCTACATTTCTAAAACTCCATTTTGGGGGCTAAATTGCAGGTAAAATAATATTTATTTCGATTTAATTTCATTTATTATCAAATAAGTCATCATATGGTAGTAAATAATCCCACAAAAAGTAATAATAAGGTAAATTATTTGAAATTTACATCGATCATAATGACGAATAACGTACCTGTGGAGCTATTTTTAACAAGAAATTCAGCCAAGGCTGAGAAAAAACAGAACCTGAACACCAAGCATTTCACTAAGTAGCTCTCTTCTAGTTTCGTAAAGAAACTACCCAGAACTCACAACGAGGAAGAGGCCACCATAGAGTTCCACCCGTGTCCCCCAACCAACCTTCCAAAGGATTACGGGAGGATTGACGCAATGGTTAGAATAGAGGGAAAGCGTACCAGGTGTGGAGTGAAGGGCGTGATATTTGTTGCACCCGAAAGTTTCATGGGTAATGATTTGCCCACTTATGAAGAGATGATGAAAATGTTTATGTACTCTCGGTACATTGAAGTTAAAATACCATTATTTCTCTGTCGGGAATCGCGGAGACAGTGGCTTATGCCATTGAAGGCATTTGGTATAGATCATCTATCCTAGTTGTTGGATATAGGCAAATTGTTTGACAAATTATTCAATATCATGGAAATAATCGCAAGATTCTTCGATCAGTCAACAAGAATGCTTTCATTGATCTAAAGCAAGACTTTCTTCGTCACGCACGTCAGCTTTTTGATGTTACGGCATGTAAATTGCTTTAGTGAGACTGATTCTGTTTGTGATATTCTTTCGAAAATGCCTTGTTTAGAATGGGAATTCCCTAAGGACAGAGAATTGGTAGGAAAATGAAGATAGGCGCCATCGATGTGCAGGAGACCAAAAATAGGAAGACGAGGCTTTGCAGGTTAGAAGGAACAAAGGAACACCCGAATGTTCCACCCTATTTTGTCATAACACTTCTGTTCGGAAGACTCAGGTGATGAAATGACATTGAACGGAGAGTTATGTGATGCAAGTGAAGGAGAGGATTTCATGGAAAAAGGTTAGTGTAAATAATTTGAAATTGCCAAGATATGCATCATCGTGTGAATAATTCTGCATGTCAAACCTCTGCAGCACTTACATCTGCGCACCTAATAGTTATCGGGTTGGTTACTCAAGGAGTCAATGTACTTTATGTTGACAAGAACAAAGTTAGAAGGGAAAGAGAAAGATTGCGCACGTCTCTTCGGAGGAATGTGGGAACTGTTAAACTGCAAGCTCTTTACTTCGACGAGAGGAAAGACTCTGCTTTCGTTTATAGTCAATCAAAGTGAAAAACAATAGGTGAGGAGCATGTAACTCTCGTTCAAGAGCCCGGTTCACGCTACTTATGGCATGTCACCCCATGTGTCAGCAAAGCTATTGGCCTCTAAGATTCCATAACGAATTTTCTAGGGGTGGAAATGATCATTATCGATGGACTCCAAGCAATTGTATGCGATGGAACTGAGGTTAATACCGTAAGCCATGCTGGAGTAATCAGGAGAATGGAAATGGCCCTAAGAAGACCTTTGCATTGGTTTGTTTGCCTGCTTCATTGCAATGAACTATCGTTCAGAACCGTCAAAAGAACTGATGACCCTGGCAAAATTTGTTACCGAAGTTTACGCTCCAATGCGGTTTTCAATAAAATTGAGACAATATTGAACAGAAGTCCCGAAGTATATTATGAACATGATTCTTCTTATGAAATATATAGATAGAGACATCAAATTACGCCGCCACTTTATGATTCAGGGAAATGTAATTTTGCTCACCCAGAGAATATTCCTCTTGCAATGTTAGCCGATGAACGCAGACAAATTCGTGCAATGGCCATCACAAATACATTGAAATCGAGAGAAACTCAGCAGGAGGAATTGAGGAAATTCGAATTTTCCAAAGCTAACCTTCGATGGAGTGAAGAGTTGTCGGGATCGCCACCGGGTCAGGAACTCCATATCTGCCGACGTTTCGATGTCCGGCACGGTCATCGTCCTCAGGGCTATGAATGAACACTTCGGCAGATATGGAGTTCCTGACCCGGTGGCGATTCCGAGAACTCTTCACTCAGTCCATTCAACGGGAAAGCACAAAATCTTTCTAAACTTCGATGCTCAAAATTAAATCAACTTGGTTGACTGTGAACCAATTGAGGTAAATCAACCACCAATAGTAGATGGGATGACAAACAAAAACTTGGAAGACCTTGTTACGGAAAGATCTGTATTTGAAGTACCTTTTCCCTGCCATACACAAGCAGTTGAAAGGATGGTACAAATGATAATGTTAGCATCAAAATCCGTGTGCAGTATAGAACGCAGACATGGATGGGCATTATCGTGCATAAGAGACGGATAATAATAATAATAATCATAGAATAGAATAATTTTCTAAGAGTAATTGATGTGCTTTCACAATCGTGTCCTTCGGAAGGTTGGCTGGGGGGGACACGGGTGGAACTCGATGGTAGCCTCTTCCTCGTGGTGAGTTCTGGGTAGTTTCTTTACGAAACTAGCAGAGAGCTACTTAGTGAAATGCTTGGTGTTCAGGTTCTGTTTATTCTCAGCCTTGGCTGAATTTCTTGTTGAAAATAGCTCCACAGGTACGTTATTCGTCATTATGATCGATGTAAATTTCAAATAATTTACCTTATTATTACTTTGTGTGGGATTATTTACTACCATATGATGACTTATTTGATAATAAATGAAATTAAATCGAAATAAATATTATTTTACCTGCAATTTAGCCCCCAAAATGGAGTTTTAGAAATGTAGGCAAAAAAGAGTTGTGTTGTGCGGGTAGTCTATACTATAATTTTGTTGTTAATTCATAGACATTTTTTTAACCATAGATTTTGTCAAAAAAACTTCAAATTTCATTTTCATAAACTATAAACATGTATCCACTCTTTTTTATTATCCATTATCCCATATTTTCATAAAATTCGTCTTCATAGCCGTTTGATTCTGAAATCAGCCTGATTTTTCGCAAAATTTTAAACTTTAGAGCTCGGGCGGCAGTGGTTAATATTATCCGATTTGAAAAAAATTTTGTGTGCGAGATCCTTATATCATTTCGCAACTTTCCCGCATAGGGCAAATTTGATCAGGAAAAAAAACCTTTTTTCGGCCCACCCTACTATCCAGGTTCTTTAATTCTCATGACAATTATACCGAGGCTCATGGTATTAGGTGTTTTTCAGGTGAAAATCATAAATGGTGTACGCTATCAAAACGTAGGTGCTTAAAAATGAGTTCATAGTAATCGATATAAAATTAAGGCTTGCAATTATAGATAATATTTTATATAGGGGCAATAGCAACTGTCGAGGTTGATTTTTATCTAGCCCATGAATGGCTACAAAAAACACTTTAGTGATAAATTTCACCATAATGCTATTTTTAGCTATAGAATTAGTCATTTTAAATGATACGTAGCAAATACTGGCATTCCGCATTCTCATTTAAAAAGATTTATCAAATGAACATTGCTTGCATAACAGCAGCAGTATTTTCCTGCCCTAATTACCCTCCGGTATGACCTAGTGGCATTCAACGGGGACGGCTAGAGATTAATTGCCAGCGATGTTGTTAAATCTAATGGTAATTTGTATTTTAAAAATTCAGTAGAGATAGATAACACATCAAGACACTCTACAGAGAGACAAATATATTCTATAAAAGTGGCACATCCGAATGTGTTATGCATGACATGCGAGATTTTTTGCTTACAAGTGCTGAATTTTTAAAATTAGGGTGGATTCCTTCACGTAAGGATTACCATATTCTATTGGTTCATTGCCTTACCGCTTGCGTGTTGACCGTCGTGCCACGAACGACCCTCCGGTCGTACATAATATTTCCATAACATTGCGGTCCATCGTCGGGACTGAAAAGACAATGAAGTAATGGAATTAAGCCAATGAAATACATCTTACCATTAAACAAAATATTAAGGCAATTCATAAGTATGGCACAGAGTTATCTCGTAATTTCGTCCACGTGCAAATATTTTACCACTAAAATAGTGGAGGTTTCTCTCCACTGGCCAGCGGCAGAGTAATTTTGAATGCAATGAGGTCGTTCACGATGACGCGAATTCACAAATCTTTAATGGATATCGGTGGAAGGAAGGGAATGATAATGTGAAAAATTTTTCGAAAAAAGTTGTCACCTACTTTTCAAGAGTTGGTGACGTATTAAAGTTCTTGTTTATTTATAAACTCAGGGAGAAACGTAATTGAGGAAAGGAATCAATCACAAGAGTGTGCATAGCATAGAACAACGCGAGGAAAATGTGAGGAGATACTAGGCAGAGAAGTTTGAAGGTGATGACCTTCTCGGCAGCATAGTATGATGTCATCCACTTCTCAGCGAAAGGGTTTAGGCTACCGAATTTTCGCCGCGTTTAACTCGATAGGTAGATTTTAAGATTAGATTGATTTTTTATCTTAAGATTTATTATTATTTTTATCAAAGTATTCTACCTACTAAGGTAGGTTTCAATGGAATACTTAAGAAGCATTCTGGCAGCATCTCATTCCCTCATTTACATCCCTCTTCAGTTCACAATAAGACCTAATCCCTTAAATTCTATCCAAAAGTCCTATTATCTTCCTTCTCACTCACTTGCCTACCCAATGAAAATGTTTTCAGTATCCCCAATCGCTCAGTACTCATTCCATCCACACCTTTTGTCAAAAAAAATGAAAAATAAGGGTGTTCCTATTTTTAAAACCGTATCAAATTCGACAATGGTACAAAGTTGGGGAATAAGCCAAATATGCAGAAAGTGTAGTGGGTGGAGAAGAAGAGGCTCCATGAAGTACCAAATATAGTGGGAGGGAAGGAGAAACATCACGATGAGTTACGTAGTAGACGGAAAGTCTAAATGAATCATGTAATCAACGGTAAGGTGACGCTAAATACATCGTCAGACTGTTTGATCAGCGGGGAAGGGGGAGGAACAGGAAAAGAATTATAGATGGAATAAAGGGAGTAGAAGTAATTGGAAATTGAAGAGGGGAGTCTAATTTGGGAGGAGAGACAAGCCGGGGTAGTTCGCAAAATGCTCCATGAAAACCTACTTAATTGGTGGAATACATTACTTAAGACCGCGCTTAACAGTAATAACCTAATATTCGCTCACAACGTACACAGCTAATTAATTCAAGAAATTAATAAAGTTTTGGGAAAATATTCCAGCAAACTTGCATCTCCGCCCTTTTTATGCTAATCATAGAGCTCACAGGGCACTTGAGTAGCATGTCCTTCTATCGCAGCTAAATTGTTTTCTTTTGGGAGGAAAATTTAGAAATAAAGCCTGAAAACATTAGAATTTTGAGGTGGAACTATTCGGAAAGTGTCGAATTATTGCTGTTATGCGAGAAAATTAAAAATAATCTTTGACTTGATCATTAGAATTTAATTATTATCCTTCTTTAAGGAAGGAAAAATATTGCTCTGGAAGTAAGAGGAGCAGAGTTTATTTTTCTTGTCAATGATAAATCTATTATGTCTATAATTCAAGGCCCAAGATTCAACATATTTCGAGTATATTCACGAAATACATGTCTGCCGCTATGTTCATCCATTAAACTTTCAAATTAAGGTAATGCCATGTGTTCTTCGCTTACTTCACTCCTGAGTGAGCTGATTGTGCTCTTTCTTCTTTCAAAATTATTTTTTCTCATTTCAGCATTTCATGCGTTGTGTTATGACTAAGATAATTTTTCATGATATGGCAGCAAGTCAAACGTTGCTAGGGAATCCAGCTGTGTCTTCCCAAAAACTACTAAAATTTTATCAATAACTATAATCATATTATAACTCAACCACAAGCAACCTAATGTTTTAGCAATTTTTGCTTATCTTAGTTCACTGAAGGTAATTATGGTAGTTTTTTAAATGGCATTCAGAAGACTTGTTTTCCAAATTCTGCTTAATCTTCAGTTCTACTTTTTTCAAATGAAAATACTCTTTCTAGCTGGCATTGGTGAAGCTATTGTATTAACGGATATGTGGTACGCTCACATGACTATTATGTCGCTAGAGTGAGCTTAAAACGTTGATATGAAGTTAGAGAGTTGTACTTTTTCAATCTTTCCCATTACGCTAGTCAATGCGAAAGCCAAATTAGAGCAAAGACTAATTTACCGGGGCAATTAGCTTCATGAACATCCGAAATATCACCTTGAAGTGTATTTAGATGAGTTTTTCGATGCCATATAGTATGTATGTGGTGATAAAACAGGAAAAATTGAAGAAAGTAACTATAAAGCCGCTAAATTTTAGCTTTTAAAGATAAACAAAGAGACCACTAATCCATGCTTAGAGATAATGAAAGGTACAATGGTAACATGACGATGAGCACTACATTCTGTTAAATTGACACTCAGGTGTGCAATACGAAAAACGTAACCTAAAGGGTGTTTCAGTGAAAACCTGAACTTCGAAATTATCAGGCAATGAAAAATATTAAGAGACAAAAGATCTCGAATGCAGAAAAAATAAATGTATTAAAGATAATGAGTAAAAAGAAAAGCAAAACAAAACTTTGAGAGGCGGAATTTAATGATGGAAGAGTAAAATAATTTGAAAAATAATTACGACATATTAGAAATAACTATGTTGCTAACTATGTTACTATTCGTTTCACTGGAATGAAAACTATTGTAACCTCAGGAAAAGCCATTGAGCAAAACTGTCATCCATCCCTCTTGATCTCCTTCCCCCCTCTTACTCATATGGTTAAGTACTATGAGTCAGAAAAGTTTCCCAACAGACGGAGTGGTGCCTTATATACTTGTAGGCGATTTTTGACTTCCTTTATGCCTCCCTAGTTCGAAATTCTAATACCGCAATGCCATATGCTTTAAGCCTAGAGGTATGACACCGTTTAAGAAAGCAAATATTAAATAAAACTTAAATAAAACATGAAAACCTGCCCTTCAGTACCCAATAATTTCAGTGTAAAGCAAGAAAAGATACCTTTTAATATATTAACGTGCTGTTTAACCACATTATCGAAAACCTGTCATGCTGTGGTTATAGAGATTCAGAGAGGATATTGGTGGTTAAAAAATTTCTTCTTCAATTACGGGTTGTGGCTGGTCAATTAATAATGAGATTATATACGCCTACCGTTTACATTCAGGCGCGATACTGGGTTAAATTTCCGTAGTAATACGTAGCTTTTATTCTTGTAGGATACCTCAATTTGGTGTCGTTGCGGCGACACAATTTTACATATGCCGCGCGTGAATGATTAATTATATTTACTTTATCGCAATGAGGCAAAATAATTATATCTACACGAATATAAGCTTTTTTTTAAACAAAATCGATTGTGGCCTCACTCAATTAGTGAGGAAACACTTTTGATCCATTGAAAAAATGAGTGTATTTAAGTGCTAACTTCAAGCTGAAAAATTCTCTTCCCTGAACGCAATTAATTTTTGTCATTAATTCTACACACATTTTATGAATTTAGTTTCTTTTCTTACTTACTTACTGGAATTCTTCCTCAATTTGATCATCGAAGACGTAATGTCCAAAATTATGTACCATACTTTTGCTAGCATAATCGCGTAAACTGTGGCACACTAATATGTATACTCCTCTTTCTCAACTCTGGTCTCTCCTCGAAGTTATAAAATATTTATCTCTTAACCACTCTATGTTCTCTGCCGCCAGTTATACAGCTATTTATGTAAAATAAATTTTTACCGCTACACCAAACCTTCTTGATGTCGTAATTTTAATCTGAGTTCGCCAAGAATTTTACTGTATTGGCTTGTGTAGGTTTTTTTTAACCCAAAATCATCATTTTCATCGAACGCATATGACTGAGGTTAGGAAGATTTTAACTATCTCAAACCTTTCCAATTTGGGCGGTAAATGGTAAGACTGTACGCCCTGCATATTTTTTATGCAAGACTTAGTGTTAATGAGGATTGGGTATACGCTCAATGGAATATTGATACGTCCCATCACTTCGCATCTGATACCACACTTAATATGTATTAACGACCAGCGAAGAGTATTATAGGGAGCGTGTCCTCTTAGAACATCGGGTAAGAGATCCGGGATGAAGGACTAGATAATAGTTTAAGAAGAATCGATCGTAAAAATTGGCTAATATCAGTTGAAAAGAGAGAAGAAAAGAGGATCTTGATGCGTTTTTTGCATATATCGGTTGAAAAATCTAATATGGTGGCAAATAAAAAAAATTCTGTCAAGGATAAAATCCTAGAAAAGCTAGTACGAATAATTATTATCACAGCTCGTACCCTTACCATATTGAATTGTATACATTCACCGTCTAAGTTTCCTACCCAGAAAGCGCCGCTCTCCATGACTGATGTTAAAATTTCATCATTTCTTCAACAACTATCGCAGAGTGGATGCCTTATCCATATGATTGATTGTTTTCCGGATTACCTTCGCTGTTGTCTCTCGTAGAAGGAATTTATATTTCTGCGATCGAGCGATTGAGAATGAATATTTTTAAGAGCAGCATGGAGAATATCGTATTAGAACCCAACTATATTTCCAGGTCCGACAGAAACGATAAATTAAGAGAGATATTTTTCCAAACGGATAGGTGTGAGAATTCGTTTTTCCAAGGCACGATAAAAGACCTTGGTAAAAGCTAGGCGCAATATCGTTGGAGTATTTCCTTTTTGTGTGTAAACGGCTGGTTTTTAACACCCCCCGCCATAAGTCTATTGAGACGGCCTGCGAGGTAGTATGTGGATGTAGATGAATTTACTCCCTAAGTTCAGCATAAGGCCAATTATTCTTTGTTCCTAACCATTGAGCCCATTTTTATTCTTTCCATTTCTCCCACACCAATATCCTTCTCTTCTTCACCGTTTTCAGAATTCCTGCTCCCCTCAGTACTAGCTCCATCTGCACAGTCTGTGTCCTCCTAATCTTATCCAGCAGTCTCCTCTCGTCACCTTTCAAGTCTATAATTTCCTAATTTCTTTTAATACCCATCCATTTCCAATTATTATTTCTCCACACCCACTTATAAATTGCCTCAAATCCTTTCTCTTCCTCCACCTTTACTGTCTACGCTTCCTACCTAGAAAGTGCCGCTTTCCATAACTGATGTTAAAAGGTTCATCATTTCTTCAACAACCATCGCAGTGTGGATGCCTTATCCATATGATGGATTGTTTCCCAGATTTCCCTCGCAGTAGTCTCTCGTAGATGGAGGAATTTATAATACAACGTTCTCATTGATCTCAGGTTAGACTGACGAGATAAAAACATTAGTGTCTCAGACTTTTTAATGTTTTTGAAGTTACCCAGGTCTTGATGTTAAAATAGAGCCAACGTTTCATTTCCCTAGCGGGAGACTCCTCTTAAGCCGATAGATCGTGCCAAAATAAGTTCAGAAGAGGTCTCCGGGTAGAGAGAACTAAATTTGGCTGAATTTTAATATCAAGACGTGTATAATACCAAAAACATTAGTAAGTCATATATGAATCATGAAAGCTTTAGCAATTTAACAAAAGAAGACACCATCTATTCCTCTATTTAACTTTAGATTGTCCTCAGTGCATGTACTACATGACAGACGGAGAAACGTCGCAACTTCAGTGTAGGAAAAATGTAACATTAGCAATTGACGTCGTTGCTGAGTAAGTTATAGACTTGAAAACATCGATTTTTTCAAATTCCACGTAAAATTTCATCTACTTCTGCACTGACACACCCAAGGAAGGGCAAAAGCGGAGTATAAAGGTCAAGTAATAAAGGATGCCAAGATCATTTTGTATTTAGATTTAAGAATAAACCCTTCATACAAACCCCACCGATTTTTTCCGGATGCTGCCTTTTTTTAAGGAAGAATGTTAACAAAATTCTACGTCCATTCCCGTGAAAGGTAGTTGATTTGCCACTAATAATTGAAAAAGTAGTCAACAGACCTTGTTGTTTTGTTATTGGTTGCATTTATAGTATTTTTCAAAATGGTTGGATTTTAGTTTGCTCAGGAGACATGCTATGTCCTTCAGATAGATTACTTATGAAAGTATCATGAGAGAAGAAATAACCTTCAGCAACAGTAACGATCGAGTAATTCTTAGAAAACTATCTTGAGGTAATAGAGTATTAAATTAGACATTTCCCACACGCTTTTGTTACTCACTTGTTTGAGGAGGAAAATGAATCTTCGGGGAAACGGTTACTACGAGAAAATCAATTGAGATTTATATTTCATGTGCTTCCGGTAGATAAGAGTTGCTTCCTTATTAAAGAAGGCCTCCCATCACGGTTAAAGCGAAGGCTTCGCCGGAGATTTCCGTCAATAAAATTAATGTTTTTTGAAGACAATGCTTTATACCCGGTATGAAACGGTTGTTCAATTATTGACTTCATAAGTGGAATTACGTCAAAGTAAGGAATTTTAAAATAGCATAGGTGGACTGAAAAATTATTAAAGTATTCCCTATGATTGATCCCATTAACTTCATCTAATCAAACCCTATCGGATGATAAAACTACAAATGAAACAAATCTCTTATAGCATTCATAACGATGCCGAAATTAATTAACCATATAACTTATGAGATAATATCAATTGTGGATGAATGACTAGAATGATGCAGGTGATGATGTTTGAGACTATTTTGATAGGATTATCTTAAAATACTTCTAACATCTTCGGTCTCATGAATGCTGGTAATTAAAACCGAACCGGTTTCTTTCCAATTCAGGTGATTTTATTGATGGAATATTTTCCATGTCTACCAACATTTTGTGGAGATTTTCTCACCGCCATTTTGTTTCATACCGGGTGACGGAGAAAACTTTTCTCCTCGATATACCGGATACTGTTGAAGACAACTCATTATAACCCAATGTTGCTTCTAAGCAACATCAAAAATGCATTAACTTTCTGCTCTATTGAGGAAATATCTTAACTACGCATTATTTTGTGGTGTAAATGGTAATGACGAAGTATTTAGCTTCCACAGTAATTAATGTTTGAACGCAAAATTTCAAGTTTTCAAAATGAAAAATCTTGAAATTTGATTTCTCCCTGAAGCAGCTCTGAGTTAGAAAGGGTTAAGGACTGGTCTACTTTGAGAGATTAGCCGTAAGCCGTATGAGAGCGAAAATGCTATTCTTTGCTGCCTTCAATTTTACGGCTTATGTGTATTAAGACCGTTTTACACAGGGCACGTACTTGCGAAATCTGACGTGTTTACGAAGGCGCAATCAAAATTGCGTCGTGTAAAGCGGTGAATTGCTAGAACACATGCGAGAATGCGTGGACGTGAGATGGCAAAATAGCCCCTGTTCTAATTTAGTTCATGAATTCGCGCAATTCCATGCCATTTTAGAAATTAGTGCAGTTCTAACCAGCGCAATTCCGTACCCCGTGTAATACGGCCCTTATACGACGGACATAAGCCGTAAGAATGATAGTCAGTGATCATCCCTATGTCTTACGGCATACGTCTAGCCAATCAGAGCGCGCCTTGAGCACGGATGCTGTCAGTGCAGCGTCTCACTAAACCGGAAGTGGGTGGTTTGTAATTCAGTTGACCACAGCAGCATGTCCAAGAAATGAAAGCTACGGGAAAAGCATGTTGTGCATAGTGTATATAAACAAATATCCGAGTGAATATTATCTTAACACTTCAATGAGCGAGATTTTGCATATCATATTAAGGAATTTAGAAGTTTGATGATAACTTCTGAGGGCGACATTATTTCTTGAGGGCTATTTTCACGAATTATAAATATTCTAAAGCTATTTAGGTCGTCACTATCGAAACTCGAAACGCTGATTATTTTTCTCCTAATTGAAAACAATTAGCTTTCTTTCGGAAGCCCGTATAACCGTTTCCTTAATGTTCTTTCATCTCAAAGTACTTGAAGGAGATTCAGAGGGTTGAAAGACCCCCTTGTTTTTGTTCTGCAATTGTGCATGCGTGTCATAGGGGAATAATTCCGTTCCTTGCATTCCCTCCTGTAAGGGTGAAAATCAAGGCGCTGATTTCCCTTCTCCTAGTGACATGCAACCATTTGACTCTCTACTGCTTCCACAAGTAGCCTAACCTACAGGATGCATGTAGATGTCTCAATGGCGTTATTTCTTGCAATTAGATATTTTCCCAGTTTCAAGGCGTGCGTTACTCAATGGAAGACCAATTTCACACCGCGATACCGGCTCCTATCTTTCATCTGGCAATGCATGGAGGCCCGTTATCAGCTGCATAAAAAACAAGGGAAGAACATATAGAATTTCAAAAGACCTTCGGCTAATCGGACAACACCTGAGCCTTATATTGTTGTGCTCGCTAAACCGTCGATCCGGTTCAATGCGAAATTAGACTTTCATTGAGTAACACACGCCTTGAAAATGGGAGACAAGCCGTCTTCCGAAACGTCGGCCTATAGGACTGAGTTGACCTGGTTGAAAACCCGAGAAAAATTCATCAATATAAATCACCAGGAGAAATTAAAATAATTTTGATATTTTTATGCCTAGGCATTAAATACTACGCACATCCATTGAATTTATGAAATATCTGCAAAAGATTCAGAACCTCAGTTAATTATGATTTACTTTGATATTATCTTCGAACTTCCGATACCATTTACTTGAAAGTTTTACCCAGGACATATTTCAGAGTTTCACGTATCAGGATGCTTGAGTCACAAGGAATTCTGAAGCGCCCGATTCTCCGCTATGTACGGAATATTTTTACCTGCATTTTTCCATTTTATAATTTCGCTATAAATTACACAGAAATAATTATCAAATGCAAAAAATATGACCTTCGAATAACGATTAACTATAATAAGCACGGAATTTTTATATGTTTAAGTTTAATTAAATATTTTTGTCGTGCATTTTCCTTCACTTAACTCTATTAAAGTGAAATCGTTTGAAATTCCTGTAGGATTTTGTTTTGCATGTACCAGTGTTGGAAAAATAGGTAATTTTAACGAATGAAAGTGGAGTGACACTCAACTTGTTGGAAGGAATGAGATGATAGCTTCGTAAAGTGTGCAGTGGATATATTACTTCTTCCATCGTTTAAACAGAAATTTAGCTAAAGCAATAACGGTAGATGAATACGTCTTGTAAACCGGTTTGTATTACCTCAGTAAACGTGCTTTCCGCGATTTTGGGAGCTGATGTTGCAAAAAGTATTTCAAAATGAGGGAAAGCAAAAATCAAGAGATAGCGACAGACAACATGATCCAGCATTTGGTTGAAATTGCTTTCAATGCGTCATACCATTTCAAAGGTCTATTTATAAAGTACAAGAGAGTAAGTACAGACCCGAGATAAATTGCACTTAAGTTAGCTGAAAAAATAATAAAATATAAACTTTCATAAATTATAGGCAGTTCATCAAACGATTCTTTACCGTAAACAAGAGCATGGATAAACACTACATCATCAATGAAAGATCATAAGTTACATTTGATAGCACGCACCACTCAACTGCAAGACCAGTATCATTAGAGAGTATCATATATATATCAGTAGAGATCATCGCTCTTAATCCATTCATACTATTGTTGAAAAAACGATTACACCAATGCTTAGCCCAGTGAGTAGTGCTACACCTGGATAAAACCCGGAAGGCATTCATTTATCCAACGAAGAGTAAATATTCCCAAATAAAATAATTTAATTAAATATAGAACAATGATGCCTAACCGATGGAGTTAAGGTCAAAAAATATTCACCGAATCCTTCCCGTAGGCAGAGTAACTAAAGTAGGTACTAACCATTGACGAGAGAATGAATGTGACTACATAGATATTATACGTAAAGGGTTACGTATTCATGACGTTAAATTTGCCCTTGAATCCTAATTGCTTATTCAAGAGTTTCACTTAAAACCAAATGACGAGGAAATATTGATGAGCAGTATGAAAAAATATAACTGGATACTTAACGTTAATAGTTGCGTGAGTGCTTTCCAGAAATGCCATATCATCTCTTCCCTGTTAGGTGAATCACAAACAACCCACAGACTCACTTTGGAGCATTATCGTCCTTCCGGTTGCCCTTACTCCCTTGCTGCTGCTGCTGCGTCGAGCTGTTGGAGTGCACAGCGGCTGCTGCCGCCGCCGCCGCGGCCGCTGCAGCCTCGCATCTGGCCCGATGGCCGCTCACGTGTTGGCCCGGGGGCCTCTTGTTGTCGACGACCCTTGGCCGGCTCGCGAACGAGTAGAGCCTCTCCTTGGGCCGCTCTGGAGGCAGCGACGGACGGTCGAAATACGGTGCTGCCCGGACAGTTGTCACAAACAGGGGCCTCTTGATGGGGGACTTGGGGGCCGGCCCCGTCACGTCCTTGCCCCCGTGCCCTCGCCCTGCCTCCCTCTTCTTCACCCCCGCCTGAGGAGGGCTCACGAGGTCGGGGGCGTCTTTCTTCCCGCCGGGGTCGACGGCGCGGCGGCGCCTCGCCCTGACCGGCGGCTCCGTCGGTTGCGCCGGCATGCCTCAGACCCGGGGGCCGCTGAAGACATCGCCGCGGGGGTTCACGGTGGTCCGCGGGTCCTCCGTCCCCGCCCGCACGCGGCCAACCGCTACCCTCGCCGAACCTCCGGGACCGTCTCGTGCATCATAACGGCGCTGGGTCCTCATCGATGTCTCGCAGATCTTCACGCCTTCACCCACCTTACGCTCGACTAGTCACCGAAACGTGTCATCCTGATCACTCGCGTAAATACTTCGTGCCAGATTCCGTTATTCCCCTCAATTACGCCGGAACTTTGAGAAAGACACTGCGGAGAAATGCGGCGCTAGACTTGCGCGTGATGTCCCATCTGTTTAGCGCCCTTCAGCGGTCGTTTGGAGACTGACCGCTCGTGTTTATGTCGTGCGCAAACTCCGCGAGAGGCGCGGTAATCGTTCCTGCGGCGTCCATATTGTCCGGTCGTGCCGATAACACCTCGGCGGGCGGGAATCAGAGCGTGACGGCGGAGAAGGAAGTAGGCGGCAACCTTCCCGAGGGTCCTTGCTTCGAATCCAGTTTGGCGTGCGACGACCAGCGGCAAAAATAAACCGCAACCTGTGTTGCGCTCCAACCAGCTTACCTTTCCCTCGTCTGATCCACCACTGGCAAGAGCGGCAGGCGATATTTCCAGACGATTTATTTAAAGGTCAGCCGAGAAGGCAAACGAATTTGCATACATTATCGCCACTTCCATACTCAACCACGAGAACCTACAGCACTCCGCAATCTCATTTATTTGGCAGCGCGGGGGTATTAAGAAAGAACGCATCAAACGTCGCCTTCGATTCAGCACTTGATTGAGATACCTATATGAACGTGGTATTGTCTTCATATGAGTAGCGTATGAGTTATCCTCGTAAACAAGATTATTATTTCTTCGCTACAGATTTATCACTCTTAGTTTCGTGAAAGAGGACGCAATAAGCGGGACTTGCCGGCGTACGCAGCTGAATAGATGTCTCGTGACTATTCTCTAAGATCCTGGCCAGAGATTTTCCGTAGATATTAACACCCACACATAAAGCTATAAACGCTTTCTTTTCTCGAGTCTTTCAACCAATCATTCGTTCGCTATTTATTGAATTTAACGAGACAGCGATTTATTGGTGGTATCTTTTTTGAAATATTTAACATTTTAATATTGGCGTTTTTGTATTTTTGATATTTCGGAAGAAATGGTTCACTGAATAGGAGCTGACATCATGCTTGACTAAGAAGAAGCTTTATAATCATTGATATTTTCTACGGATAATTTTATCCTTTCATATGTGTTGTATACGCAATAATGATCGATAATAAAATTAGTTCTAATACACCTTCTCGATACTTAATAATATTAGTATTAAATAAATAACGGGATTACTAACAAAATCCTGTAGGATATAGAAACACTTTTTTAAAAGGCTAATTCGAGAACGGCTCTATAAAACATTATTATTAAGAGAACCCACAAGGGAAAATTTCTGATATTCATGTTTCTTCATTGTGGAGAGGATTTAAAAATTCTCTCACGAGGAGGTAATTTAGGGAAATAAAAGAAATTAAATAGTATTTAAACTACTTATGTTTTACAGGATATGAACGCAAGCGCGAAAAAGGATGATAGTGGTTCAAGTAATCTACATTATGAAGCTAAGTGCTTTTTTAAGGAATATGTCTTTGGAAAAATAGTTCTATGATGAAAATGGCAAGGGATATTATCATAAGTCCTATGGACGGAACTAAGGTATACATCGCACTTTGATGCATGGTGCATGGAATTCGTTCATTGCAAGGTTCAAATGACAAGACAGCGGTAGAGTGTATACAAAGCTACGCTAGTGTCAATGAGCATAAAATGTTGAAAGAAATAGTTTGCCTTCTTAACACACTTAATGCTTAAAATATGTATAAAAGCAATCCATTAGACAAGGCAAAAGTTTTGTGATGATGGAAGAAGTAAATAGATGAGGTCAATAAAAATTTACCACATGGAAATAACAACTTTCCACTCCTTCTGCTGAAGACGAATATTACCGTAGGCACAATGAGCAGATCTAGTAGCGAATAGTGAGGCATATAGCTTGGCAAGAAAAATCAGGAAATTTCCCCTGAATTCAATATACCAGCATTGAATGCGTTTTAAAAAGGTAGTGAATTATTGTTCAGCGCGAAACTACGAGACTAAATTCGATCGATCCTCATAAGCATTCCTTTCAACGTTGCGGGACTCGAAAAATAAAAAATGAGAAGAAAGGGTAGAATTTCAAATGAGGAATGGGAGAAATCGAAGGCGATTTTGTCGAACACGACGTCCACGAAATCGAAAGGCCGTTAAAGATTAACACCACCCTCCAAACCAGGAGACCCCAAATTCAAAGGGATATCGGGCGCCGAATGCGAAAATAATGTTGCCCTACAACCTACGTAGCGCACCAGACCACCAAAATCCCACTTCTCTACCTCATTCGTGTTATGACATCGATAATTTTCACTTTGCCGCACCAAAGTCTCCCACCCCACGCGTATTCTGCAAAAATGCATCACAGAAGCAGAGGAAGGAAAGGGGATGGGGTAGAGACAGAAATTTCATGGATATACATACTCTTGCTCTTTATTGCTCTTGACTTACTTGACTCTTATTCTAACTCTGAGGAAGGTGGTCGTGCCACCGAAAATTTGAAATCGTGTGAGTCTCCTCATCAATGTGGCTTTTGTAATGTGTCTTTCCCAGCCTAGGTTATATTTGAGGTAAATACCTGTATGAAATCATGGGTATTTAATACAGTCTCGTTAATTATAACCAATCATTGAGTGCCATTTGACATTTTGGGGTGAGAAGAAAGCCAGAGGGGGTTACAAATGTGCGGATTCAGTGAAGAGACCTGCCATTGTCGACATTTCAAATTAAAATTAGGCTAAAATGTTTTTAACGACAATCGATGGTTCATTCGAAGTCTGCTCACATTAAACCACAAGAAAGTCGTACTGTGTAGTAACAATGCTTACCATAAACGCCCTAATTCGGAGTAGTTACGGTAACCATGGGTGAATACGTTGTAACAATTCTCCATGACGACGGGAGAAAAACAATGGGAGTCAAGCAATAATGGAAAATTCTTGTTGACGACGCGAAAATAAACAAAAACGGAGTCATGCAATGAAAATAGTGGTGTTCGGTCGCAAGCATTGTCACTCTCGATTTTTTCATGTTGAATACTTACCAATTGTGTTTGCAATTTGTGAGTAGTTTGATTTGTGAAGTAATGGTACATATCGTCGCTCTCTATTCTTCTATGTGAGTAACAACCCAGGAAAATTGTGTCTATAATTTGAGTTAATTTGATTGCTTGAAATTTATATATTTAATCTATAATTTGTGTGTAATTTGATTTGTGAAGTAATTTCAATTACACTTCAGCGTCGATTGCAGTGACAATTATGCTTGTAATTGTTTCTTTGATTTGATATGTAAATGAACATTACAACGCAGTTATGAAAACCACGCGATATTTACGCGGCCCACATCAATAGTTACAACATCAATAATTCTCCTCGCCGCACCAAGTCTCTCACCCGGCGCGTATTCTGCAAAACCTTATTGACGCAGCAGTGGTGGAAATGGGGAATGGGGTGCAGATTTTTCTCCCTTAACCACGCGACCACATGCCCGTTCCTCCACTTTTCTGACGTCATCAGGAGTAGGGGAGGGGTTACCGCTCGAAGGGCGTCGAAAGGACGAGACGTTGGTGACCCCTTCGCCTCCGACAGTGGCCAAAGGGAACCCCCAAGTGGGAGGTGGGGCCCTTTCATAAAGGTCTCCTTCGGCCTGTGACCCTGAGAGGGTTACCGCCTTCGGCCCCTCCAATCGCGTCCGTGGATCTTTGGCTCGCTTCCGGTGGCGAGCAGTGTATGCAAATGAGGGTTCCGCGCGTGACCCGGAGTCCTCAGTCAGTGTACTCCCACCCACCGATCCCCTCCTTTATCTTACGCCCCTGCCACGAAACCCCTATCTAAGGGGCACCGTGGGCGCTAACCTCTTTAAGTGGTCTCACTCACAGCTTGATGAACCCCTGCTCATCACCCTAAGAAATCTGACCATATTCTCACCTATATACACTACTCATTTTTTATTCAGTACCAATACTTCTGGTGTTTATTATTACTAAAGTATTCTACCGATTAGCTTAGGTTTCCATGGAGTTATTAAGAAGCATTCTGGAAGCCTCCCCTTCCTTCAAGCACTTCCCTCTTCTATTCACCATAAGGCCTACTCTCTTTCATTTATCTAAAATCCTATTATTTTCCTTCCTCTATCTTTATTTAACTGAAAACGCTATATTACTGCTCATCACACTAAGAAACCTGACCACATTCTCACCCACATAGACTAGTCATTTTTTTATTCGAAGCCAATACTTCTAGTGTTTATTATTATTAAAGTATTCTACCGATTACGTTAGGTTTCCATGGAGTACTAAAGAAGCATTCTGGGAGCCTCCCCTTCCTTCAAGCACTCACCTCTTCAATTCACAAAAAGACCTACTATCTTTCATTCTATCTAAAAATCCTATTATTTTCCTTCCTCTCCCTCTATATTACTGAAAACGCTGTATTACTGCTCATCACTCTAAGAAATCTGACCACATTCTCACCCACATAAACTAGTCATTTTTTATTCCGAGCAAATACATCTGGTGCTTATTGTTATTAAAGCATTCTACCGATTACGTTAGGTTTCCATGGAGGACTAAAGAAGCATTCTGGGAGCCTTCTCTTCCTTCAAATACTTCCTTTTTTAATTCACTATAAGGCCTACTCCCTTTCTGGTGATATTTATTAGAATTAAGATTTCTTGGATGGCTAAGAATTGAAGCGTTAACATGGTAAAGGTTGTAAGTCAGAAAAAAATCGAAATTTTGTTTATTCATGGAGAAGGAAGAACATGCACATGACAACGGCATGGAAAAAGTAGAAAGTCAATTGGTACATTGTATCAGTTGCTATGATTGACGAAGTTTGTACACTAAGTTTGCTTCACAAATTTGGCAAACCTCTTTCTTTCTTCTCGCGTGAAATTCATATTTAGTGACTTACTACCTTTCCCATTTCAACGCTTAAATTACTTAGTACTTCTTTTTTAAATAAAGCGACTCGAGTTTCGATGAATAATCATCGTCATCAAGCGTAAATTCTTAGCTACTTATTTTATTATTATAACCTTGGTTACATAACGGAAGAAGAGAGACATTTTGAAACGGACGCCTAACTCTTTTTCCGTTATTTAACAAAGGTTAATATAGCTAAGAATTTACATCATCTGATGATTATTCACCGAAACCTAGGTCACTTTGTTTAAAAAAAGAAGTGGCATAAGTAATAGTTAACCGTCCAAATAACCTTAAAATGGAGTACCACACGGTTAAAATGACTCAATGAATTTTATTTAAATTGCTCTGAGGGACATTAATTAATTAGGGACAGGATTATGATACTTTATTTCCAAAGATTTTAGATTAAAAAATGAATACTTAAAGCAAGCACGTTTGGTATTAAAACATGTTGGGATAGTGGAATTTATACAAATTCTTATTGAGAAGAAGATATCATTTTGGTTTTAACGAAAATTGATATATGGTCCGTAAATAAAATTAGTACACTTTGTAGACCGAAAATATATTTATTTTTTGAGTTAATATCGATTTAAATCAGTAATCTAAGTAAAAATACGTTACTTATATGATATTAAAATAATACAATGGGCTAATATATCAGGAAAACCGCTGAAAATATGTACCCGTTGACTTATTCTTATCCCAGGTTTCCCATTATACATTTGGAGATTTTGTATTTACAATCAGTATATTTTGAACAATAAAAATGATCTCCGCAACGTCATTACATTGGAACCTCTTTACAAAAATATGGATTTATTAATCTAAATACATGAAGTCCAAATTATTTTTACCCATCTAGCGCGTTCAATTAAAATGTTCGCGCTATTCCATTTTGAACAGGGATATGATAAAACGCCGAAGTAGCCATACTGAGGCGAGGGAAAATTCTCTCTTATAAAGTATGCAGCACCTAAACAAGTCAGTAATCGAAATCACGACATGGTGTATCGCATAACTCTTCCGGTGCCCTCATTCCATGCATCATCGTCAACATCCGCACGTCCTGCGGGGGACGTTTCATGCAGACTTCAATTATCGGCGTATGCGTGGAAGAATAATAACCTCTCGCCTCAATCTCCTGTCATTCACACGCTATTTAATTCCTTCCCCGTTGTGGAGAAGAGAATATTTTGCAATTCATACGATAATTAGTCCGCCCCTAACTCAAAAAGACAGACTCCAGCCTTTCTCCGCGGGCGTGTTACCTCTATGGAGTGGGGACGGCCGTCGGATCGCAAGTGGGCCTTTATTTACGTCCGAGCGAAACATTTCTGTGTCTCGTGTTTGTCTTCTCCGCCCTCATTTCTCCCTTCCATCGGTCGAAACGTCTCCTCTACTGTCTCGGGGCGACCCCATTCCCTCACCGATATAACCTCCCCGACGCCTGTCAGCCCTTTGCACTGCTCTTGATTTTGCATCGCTTTGAGACCCCCCTCCCCACCTTTCCCTTTCCACACGCTAAGAAAACGTATCATTCCCGTTCGACCGATCAGAAGCTTGCATCACAATAAAGATAAAAAATAGTCGATTTATTTCCTCAGGTTTTATTTCTTAACCGACCTACTATCGCCGCAAAAAAGGTAATACGCTGAACTTTAAGCATTTGTATGAAATTCTGCCGAAGCTCCATAGGGTGGTGCATATATCGCTTTACTTTGTTTATTTGACTTCAACAATGAATCATTAAGCATTGTTTAAATGTAAAGGCTTAGCTTCTGCGGTCAAAAGAGTGAATAACAACACGCAAAAAAACCATGAGAACGGTGAAACGGTCGTCTTCTTCATCTCGTCGCGGGAAAAATATTTTATCGGCACACTTCATTGTTTTTTTTACAGAGAGAACGACATCTTTGCAATGAAAAATAGCTTTTTTAAAAATCAAATTTTACCCATTCTTTGATTTTTTTAAATGGCCGAAAGTGGATTATAATTTCCGAGGTGTAGAATATTACATGAATTAGAAGCGACGTAGTGCTGGACATGGTGGTTGAGGTGAGGCAACTTTTAGACGGGATACAGAGGAGACAGAAAGTTTGGGTGGAGGGAGTACTTAGTGGGGAGGGGATGTTGAAAACGGTGTTAGAGGGTAGAATGTTAGGTAAACGGGGGAGAGGAAGAAAGAGAATAGGATTTTTAGATAAAATGAAAGGGAGTAGGCCTTACTGTGAATTGAAGAAGGTAGTGCTAGACGGAAAGGGAGGGTCCTAGATCACTTCTTTAGTATTCCATGAAAACCTACCTTAATCGGCAGAATACTGTAATAATAATAATCAAAGTTATGTATGCTATATGGAAAAATATTTCCAAACTTTTCATGTAACGAAATGTGGATATTGTTTATTTTACTTGAAATAAACCACAAGACAAAAAAACCCGATGCAATGCACACTACCAAAATGACGAGTAAAAGGATATATTAGAATACCCTATGGAACTGCGGCAGAATTTCATACAAATTCTTTAAGTTCAGCGTTCTACCCTTTTTTGCCCCGATAATAGATTTCGGGAACATTAACTCTCATCATCAAGGTGTGTACAGTATATGCTGTCTTAAACTATGTCGGTTGAGAAATAAAACCTATGGAAATAAAACCACATATATCATCTTTATCAAAAATTCGATTCTTGGTTTCCATAAAGTATCGCCAAAGACGTTAAGCTCGACTGAATCACACGATTATCTTTTAATCCGTCTGAGCCAGCCCTCCAGCGATAGATTTTCAGGGAACAAAGAAATGATCCCTCGACCCATCATTTTCTGAATCACATATTTAAGTCGTAGATAGTTGAGGACAGGATAATGATGTTTTAACTGCAAAGATTTTAGTCAATTTAAAAAATGATGAGGCTTCTCTTCTCTCCTACCCTTCTTAGGACTTCCTCGTTACTAACTGTGGTGCTACAGAAGAATGATGAAAATCAAATGGATCGACCGAGTTAGTAACGAGGAAGTCCTAAGAAGGGTAGGAGAGAAGAGAAGCCTCATGAAAACCTTAATAAGAAGACGGAACAACCTTATAGGCCACATCTTGAGACATGATGGCCTGATGAAGACAATCGTCGAAGGACAAGTGGAAGGCAAGAATGGAAAAGGAAGACCCCGAACAAAATATATGGAACAAGTAAAGAAGGATGTGAAAGAGAAGAAATACGTAGGTGTGAAAAGATTAGCTGATAGGAGAACTGAGTGGAGAGCTGCGTCAAACCAATCCTAGGATTGTTGACCAGTGATGATGATACTTCGAGAAAACATATTTATCATTTAAATGTTTTGGGCAGTTGAATTGATACAAATGCAGATTACGAAGATGGCATAATTTTTGTCTGATACTAAATTTGATAAATTGCCCGAAAATACGAATCAATTTGTCGACCGAAAATATAATGTTTTGAGTTATTAGCGATTTAAATCTGTAATACGTTCATAGTATAAATACGTCAATTATATTATATTGCAATATCAGTCCCTTTTCCATCGCTCATTCCGTCACTTTCCCAATTCACAACTGTCATTCAATTAAAAACCAAGCGTGGCGTTACAGTCACAGTTAATGGCCGTGCGTTCTGATTGGCTGAAGGACGGTATCAGCGATGGTTCAGCGACGAAAAAATGGACGAGCCGAGTGATGGGAAAAGATATGGGGTTTCCATCCCATCGCTGAAGCCGTCCCTCCAAAGGGATGGAAAAAATTATCGTGTGACAAAGGGTTCATTTAACCTTTTTTCACGATGAATCACTTATTTATAGTTTAAGTTAACACATTTAAATTTTCAGGGTGTTTAGCAGAGGACTCTTTCCACATTTTCTTGCACCTCAAATATAAAAATTTAACATCTGAGAGAGTATTGAGGAGTAATTTTCACATTTTAAATACGAAAATGTTGACATTGGCAACTCTATAAACCCTGAAAATTTCAAGATGAGTTTTAAATGTTATTCCCAGCGGGATAAACCAACCGAGCGGCAGCAATGTCTTGTTAACCCTTAATCACACAATATATTCATTCCTTATGAGCTATTGATGGCTGAAATTACTATTATTAAAGGCATTCTCCATTGGGCTACAACCTTGTCGCGGTGCAAATTCTTGCGCGTTCCTTTGACCCATAGAGCTGTACTGGCAGGATTTATTCTTAATTCTCTCGGTAGGACCATCCATGCCTGATATCGAAGGGTAGGAGCCAGAGGAAAGGTAGTCCTTGTGATGCTGTCACTAAACAACACTATTGGATTGGAAGTGGGAAACTCTACCAACTATCTCTTCCCTGAAATAATTGAGTATGTACATACAAAACTAAAATATAAGAAAAATAAAAAAAATATACTGGTGATGGCAGGCACTTGGTCAGGGGGGCTGTGGGGACTTAAACCTCCTCAAAAATTTCAACTCTATAAATCCTGAAAATTTCAAGATAAATTTTAAATGTAATTCCCCTCGAAAAAAAAACAGCCGAGTGCCAGTAATGCAACTTGTTAATCCTGAATAACACGGTAATATTACCACTCCCTTTTAGGAATAGCGCTAATTATGGGTGGAATCATTATTATTATTAAAGGCATTCTATCTGTAAAAGTAGGTGTCCATGAGGCATTTTGGTAATCATCATCTCGCCTTATCCCCTTTCATTTATTGAACTTCTCTCTTCAGTGAGGCCTATAATTTTTCATTCAGCCTATAAAATTCTCTTCCTCCCCATCCCCACTTACCCAACATTTTTCCCTTCACACGGAATTAAGTATCGCCTTCTCGCCTTACACTGCTCCATCCAAACCCTTTGTCTCCTCCGTATCTCCTATGGAGGCTTCCTCCCCTGACCCACAATGTCCAGCACTTCGTTGTTCTTCTTCCTCTCTACCCAATTCAGATCCTCCATTCTCATATACGCCCACACCTTGACTATTTCCAGTCTTTTTTCGTCTCCAACGTATCCTTTTCTGGGAGCAAAAAACAGTTTGCGTGATTCAAGCTTTCGCCAACCCCACTCTCTCAACAACTACCTTCACTCCTTCCATATTCCACTTCCTTCAATCAAAAAAGGCTTGAGAAAATGTCCACTAGTCCTTTTTGTGGCTATTTCCCATCCATCGCTGATTCCTTTCCTCTCGAGACATTACCTCCTTTCCTCATAGTTGTAGGAACGATGGTCGTGGGTCATTAACGCGGCTAAGATAATAAAAGTATTTCATAGTTAAATAGCCTCAAATGTAAAAGAATCCGCGTTTAAACAAAGTAATTCAAAGCAATAATTTCAAATTCAAGTTAACATTTAAGTCAGTGGTTGAAGCCCAGGTGCGACCAATTTTAGCGTCACAACCTAATGTATTCTGACTTCATCTATGACTGTCTACCTTCACGTCTGATTCTGACCTATTATGTGACTCACTTCCGACCAGTGGCGGCTATATTGGGGGGGGGGGGGGGCTAAAGGGGCTTTAGCCTCCCCTTGGACACTTACACTAGATAGAATGGTAATATTTGTTCGGACTTGCAATACTTCTAGGAGTTTACCCCATACTTACCCCCCCTCCTTTGTCCCTATCCTGGATCCTCTACAGCAGTTCCGACCATTGACTGACTAACTAATTCATAGAGATGTTTGAGGTGAACAAGACGACATAAGACACAAAGTTATGGAATAAAAACCCTCTAAAATCGTCTGATGCCCTTATAAAAACTATCGAAACACTAAATTTTCTGTCTATTACAGTGTTGCCAACTGCCCCTATGCTTCTATTTTTTTTGGCAGTCAAAAAATCGATTTTTCAAAAATGTCATTTTTCGAATCTAGACCACCTGATACGCTGAAAAAGCAATTTTCAGACCGATCTTTAATTTTAGCCAAATCGTGTAATTTCACTATTTCGTGAATTATTATCTCAATGACGGAGGGAGATGCGGTGTTACGTCATTTTGGCGCCCCCTATCAATTTTTCTCCTGAACTATACTGATAATTTTAGCAAAATAAAATTATTAGCACAATTACGGGTAACTTACCAAAGAAAGTTTATTTTATTTTAACGCCTTTTCATTATTTCTTTGGAGTGGCGGAAATGAGGCATGGATAGTGACAGTAGCGGAGAAAGCAAGGATAGAGGCCTTAGAAATGTGGTGCTACATAAGAATGATGAAGATCAAATGGATCGACCGAGTTAGTAATGAGGACGTCTTAAGAATAGCAGGAAAGAAGAGAATTATCATGAAAATCTTAATAAGAAGACGGAACAACCTCATAGGTCACATCTTGAGACATCATGGCCTGATGAAGACAATCGTCGAGGGAAAAGTGGATGGCAAGAACGAAAAGCAAGACCTCTAACAAAATAATTGGAACAGGCAAAGAAGGATGTGTAAGAGAAGAAATACGTAGGTGTGAAAAGATTAGCTGATAGGAGTATTGATTGGAGAGCTGCGTCAAACCAATCTTAGGGTTGTTGACTAGTGATGATTTCATTATTTCTTAGTTTGCTAACGCTCTTACTTTAGCTTAGCTCCTCTCCAAATGTGGAATCAGCCCCAACAGTCTGCTACGGGCGTACAGACAGCGTTACTCAGATGTTAAGCGAATTAGGCAGGAGCCGCTGGAGACTCGGAGCCTGCGCGCTAGGCTTAGATTGTTTGAACAATTGAGAATGGATACCTTTAAGAGCGATACGGAGAACATAATATTAGAGCCCCACTCTATTTCCAGGTCCGAGAGACGCCATAAATTAAGAGAGATATTTTGCCGAACGGATAGATATACGAATTCCTTTTCCCCCGAAACATAAAGGACTTTAATAAATGCCGGTCGTGATTTCGTCGGAGCGTTTCCTTTTTATTAGCAACTTGCTGGTGTATTAACACCCTCTGCCACACGCCTTTTAGGAGGCTTGCGAGATAGTATGTTGATGTAGATGAATAGTAACTGATATATTATCAATATCGCAAAGCATGCCTCGAAAGAGACAGCCAATCCATGTTACTTGTACCTACTTTTAAGGGTATTTTTAAAATCTCTGTCATACAAAATATACGCTTTTGCAAATAAATAATGGCTTCCTGCGCATATCACGTAGGTATTAAAAAAGATTTTTGTTTTGACTCAGAAATATTCACCTCAACTATAATGCACAAAATGCGACTTGAATGAAAATGATTCAGTCTTATCAAAGAAGCATAACGAAGGAAATTTACGCGTTGGTTACAAATCGCTAATTGTTTTCGCGTCATATATTCGAAGGAATAGTAATAGGGCTATCTGAAAACATATGCTACATTGAGAAAACATTTTAATAATTTCTTACAGCAGATTAACTACCTACATATTATTTCATGACGAAAGTCCAGGTTCATTTGTACACATAGTGATACCATGTTTTTCAACATAATACATATAACTAATTTCGCCTCGAATCTTTTATTGACGTATTCGATGAATGTTTGAGAGGCAGCTGTGAATGGTGATGAAACAAGACACCTCTATCATACCTTGTTTTGAAGAGTTTGAAAAAATTGGCTTAGATTTGACCGTAGTAGATACTTAAAATTAGTAGCAGTGTAGTATTTGCATTCGCTTAAGACATAATTTAAGCCACGTATGGTCGTTTTACACAACGCATTTATTTTAATGGACTTTTTGAGCCCTGGCATACATCTTATTGCATCGTATCAAGCGTCGAATAGTATAACAAGCGGAAGGCAACATAAAACCTGTTTTACCTTCGTTCAGAAAAATATACAATTTGAAGTTCAATCACTTAATAGTTTACCAAATTTTTTACCGTAGAAAACGCCTTCAGAATGGTAGAAAATAAATCATAATAACACCGAAGGTGCATAAATAAAGCAGTAAAGAAAGAGAGAAGTGATATTTCACAATGTCTCGAAGCGATTACCTTCTGAATTCTCATAACATTTTCAGTCTGATGCAATGATATAAATATCACGCTGAAGACGTTTAGAATGATTCAATCTGTTCCAGCAGCAGAGTCACCCTATCATCGAGTACTAACTCCTGTAATAAATCAACATTTTGATGAATATTTTTCAAATATTGATCTTAATATTTACATTGATACAACAAGAAGCAGACTGCAGAGCCAGAAAACGCTAATGAGTTGGATATAAATAAGGTCTACTTGATGCTCACCTTCACAGCAAAACGTAGCTCCTCTTATCATTAGAGCAGGTAAAAGCGTGATATCTATCGCTCATCGAAAGGGAATTAGCAATTCCCTTTCGTTGAGCGATTGCGATTCCGTAGAAAACGATCGTGTTCGTTTGCGATAAATCTGCATAGCCTTGCATGTTGCCTTCCCAAGGTAGTTGTTGATGTTGTTCACATGCATTAAATCACGTTAAGGGAAAAGTCAGAATGATTCAATCTATTCCAGCAACATGAAAATTTATGACATGAGAGCAAGGCGACCGGAGAGGCGCCAATTATTCCCCAATGAGGTCAACGCAAGGTAATTCGCAAAGATGGAAGATGACACCAAAATTGATGTCCAGTAGAGGGTCGATGGCCGGTAGTGTACGTTGCGGCGAGTGCTGTAGTCGCTGATCACTTTCAGTTAGGAAGTTTAATTATTTCATCTCATCACGCTCAAAAATGCTTAGTTAATAGTACAATTGTTCAAAATTGTAATCCGTCATTTTTCCCATAAAATTTTAGAAAGTGATATGTAAATCTTAAATATAAAATATTATGGACATCTTCATCAAAAGTCAACAATTCTAAGATTAGTTTGACACAGCTCTAAATTCCGCTCTCCTATCCGCTACCCTTTTCTTAGTGACGTATTTATTCTCTCATACATCCTTTGGAACTTGTCCAATGTAGCATATTCAGGGGCGTCCCTCACCCTTCTTCCCTTCTACCTGTCCGTCTACGATTGTTTTCATCATACCTCAGATTATGAACTAGAAAATTAATTTTTGAAGTGAACTAGCGTGTTTTAGAAAAGATAAACTTGCTAAATCAGTACACTTGTTAAGTAGATTGTGGTAATTATTCAGGATACTTACTTACATTTTGACTACATATTTTACTTTAAATCAAATTATTAAAATGAATTTCTTAACACTGGCTTCGAAAGGGTAGTGATTAGAGTAAAAAAAACTGAAAAATACCGTTAAACATTTGAAAACCGACAGTTTCCACTTTAAGAACAACATATCATTAAATGCATAAATTCAATTTCGATTGCTAATGGTCGTCAACTTTCAAAGGCGTTTAGATCTTGAGGGGGTTCGATTTCCAAATCGGTAGATTTTCAATATCATCGATTTTTTAGAAATCAATTGAAAAAATGATAAGCATCGGCCATGCATCAGAAAATGTTACTGAACAGCAAGTAAAGGCGTTTGCCGTTTGTCTGCTAGTGAATAACTACGGCGATCGACGGGCACCTAAAATCAGCGAAGATCGATGAATGCCGCGTCGATACTTGATTGTTTGATACAGATTAATTTAAGACGAGGAAAAGTGATGGCAGCGAAAAAGCCAATGAGGCAGGATCTTTTGCCTTAGGTGGAAAATGAGTTTGGGAGGGATGAACCTTCAGAAAGACCTCGACGTCTCGCAATTCAACCTGTACCGCGGTCTTGCGTGGCACACAAAAACACTTAAATATTGCTCTGTGGGCAGCCGCAAGGGCTTGCGGCTTGAGGAAGGGGAGAGTTTGATGTAGGAAAGACAAAGGCGAAACACAGATAACGCTAGTGCTTCATTAATCATATCTGCGACATAGTTCTCAGTGATATATATGTTGATATAATGTCTGTATACCTTGGACTAACATAGAGTGACCTTTTGCGGATTGCCGTCGGAGGGGGGAGAGTTTGGTGAATAATGGAGTAATTTGGAGAATTCAGTCCTGAAAAAAATGTAGAGTCCATTATATAATAGTCTCTACTTAGATACTTACAAGATACTTTCAAACCATCTGTAACAAAAACAGCTTGAGATTATTTTAGATTAAAGTCTCGGAGATATGTGTGGGAAGACTGTAATTATATCAACCGCATCATTCCCTTACAGCTAAATGATACCATGTGAATATTTTAAAAAGTCTTACGGTTTGGAAGGACCTTGGGGACACTATTAGTAAGGAAGCAAGGAACGAAACTAAAGGAATTGCCCCTATACGCGTGACTGCGTAGGAAGTCACTTCTTATATGCAGTGCTTTGGAAAAAGGACGTTATTCGCAGAAAAGATCCCAAGATAAAATTTGATATATCCCACACTGTATTTAATAAAAACTCTACCGGTTTCAACCTTTTCAGGGCATTATCAAGAGGCAGGGATGACCACTTACAAAAAATATTGGGGGCCCAAACCGGGGATCTTGCCACGGGAAATTTTATAAGTAGTTAGTTTTAAGTTATTTAAGCATTTTAGAAGAGTCATATGATCAACATTAGAACCCTGATAACTCGATTTTCGATATCTGGACATTCCGGGGAAAATCGACTTGCCTGACACATTTTTTCCTCACACCCATAACGAATTTTTAAGGGGGCTCGGTTCCCATGGAGTCGGCGCCACTGTCAAGAGGTAACAATCTACCGATTTGATCGATAGATTTTACTTCCTTATAGGAAAATCTACTAAAATTGGTAGCATATTAATTGCGTATTGCTTGGTTTCGTTAGTAGTAGGACCTGCCCGCCTTTGTGACGGTGCAGGATTCCTCGTCCCTTCCTTCCTTCCCCGTCCTTTCCTTGGAGGCGTCGTCGGGCTCCTATCGCGGCGGCGCCTCCTTTCCTTGTTCCTTCCCGTCCTTCCCCTTCTGGGGGCAGAGGAGAAAAGCTAATCGCTTATAGTCCTCGCCCCAGGAGTGTATCCCGCGAACCCGACCCAAGGGTTTCGTTTCCATTGTCAAGAGGTAACAGAAGAGAGAGGAGTAGTGACCTGAGGAGGTTGAAACCGGTAGAGTTTTTAATGAATCTGGGTGGAATATCACGAAGTTTATTTTTTAATCTATCATATCACCATTCCACGAAGTGAACTCAGTGAACGAAGTGAAAAACATATTAATATTCGAGATAAATGCAAATGAACTATTCTGCACGTATGAAAATTTCACAATTCTAGTGCAAGTTTTTATAAGGCAATACGTCACGAAAAAAGACCGGTAGAGCGCGAGTGATGCGTGCTCACCTAAATCAGTGCATTAGCTTTTGTATATAATCAGTTCATTCAATTTTGTATATTCCTAATGGAAACGGCTGCGTGAAGATGTAAAGACTAAAGATAAAAGTAGGTGGGCACAAACTTGAGCAGGAAGAGCAAATCAAATATTTGGGCTGCATATTAGAAGAAAACGTATACAGAACTAAGGACACCAGGAAGAGAATTGCGTTAGCAAAGGAGGAATTCATAAACAGGAAGGAACTTATGAGAAGATCATTTGTTAACAGCTTAAAGAAAAGGTTAGTGAAGAGTTTGATCTGGAGTGTAGCGCTCCACGGTGCGGAAACGTGAACACTAAGGCAGGAGGACTAGAGAAGACTGGAGGCGTTCGAGATGTGGTTGTGGAGAAGGATGGAGAAGGTGAAGTAGACGGAGAGGAGGAGGAACGACGAAGTGCTGAACGTGGTGGGTGAGAAGAGGCAGCTTCTAGATGAGATACAGAGGAGACAGAAGGTGTGGATGGAGGGAGTATTTAGCAGGAGGGGATGTTGAAAACAGTGTTAGGGGTTAGAATGTTAGGTGAATGAGGGAGAAGAAAGAAGGGAACAGGATTTTTTTAGATAGATGAAAGGGAGTATATCTTATTGTGAATTGAAGAGCGAAGCTCATGATGGAGGGAAGATTGCCAGAGTACCTCTTCAGTACTACATGTAAACCTGTCTTAATCGGTAGAATACTTTTGGATCGTCTGATAATAACCTGTATCCATAATAAATATTTTACCCGAGAGAAAGTACCGAGCTATTCGAGATTCAGGAAAATTAACTATTCTATGCAACCTGAAAAGTTTAGATGGTAGAGCAAGTATTAAAGCATTTGTCCGAGTATGTTATTTTAAAAGTAGAGCAAGGCGAAAATTTGGATCGCCTGAAAGCGGCCTTAGCCTCAGTTTATTTTTACTGGAAGCAAAATAGGTTGTAGAAGCATGCGTCTGCTATCAGAAATTATACCTTATAGAAAATATATGGAAGCCCGAAAATAAAAGTAAAAACGTGGAATAGAGTGACCTGAAACGCAGTGAAGTGTTCTTCAGCAAGCGGAAGGGATTGAGCTAACAATTTCCTTCAAATGCAAAACAAAATGTGACGATTGCGTGTCAGAATACGTTATTGGGAGATATCGTCTCACGATAGGAGCTCCTGGAACTTAGATTTTTCTCGTTGGTGTGTGTGAATTATTCATGCAACGCTGAGGGGTAAATAGGTTAATTGAGCTGGCAAAATATATTCACCCCAAATACAATTATAAACAGTTTTCACCTGAGTATAGGCCATGATTAATGAAACACAAAATGATTTAAGTGGGGCATATTTATAACCTGCTCTCCAGTAAACTAAAAAGCAATTGACATAATAATCCAAATGCATGAAAAATGACTAGATAATTAATTTGCTTAAAAATATGGTTGCGATCTAATCGAAAGAAATTTTCTTTTTACCCTATAAGCGTTAATTAAAATGAGGCATATGCGGAAATAAGGAGGGTAATTAGAGAAAATATGAGAATAATATATCATTTAATTTTCCTCAAGAAGAACAACTTCCCTACCTTGTTCATTTGATAGTATAGAACAGAGTCCTCTGGATGGCAGTTCTCTACACTACTACCTCATAGGGTCGAGTCGTTCCATACACTTCCACTACGGGAATTGAAAAATCCGCCAATTTAGTTCTTCCGTCTCTATAGAGCCTTATGGGGGAAACTGATATAAACCAAGTTTTTTCATAAATACGCGATTCCCGTCGCATTTTCGGTAGTTATAAATTATAAAATATTCAGTATTGATGTAGTAGGAACATTTTATTATCATTTTGTGAATTTTAAATCGTGAAAAATAACAAATAATCGCGCTTCAGTAAAGTTTTGATTCTTTTCACAGGACGTTTTTCTGGATATGAAACTCTCATATTTAAGTCGGAAACAGGTTAAATCATTTCCGAAACTACTATTATTACTCTCATGGCTACTATATAGCGATGTGTTCTTGTCAAAGGAATAATTTCAGATTTTGAAAAGTCCAATATCAGCTGAGAGAGAATTGTTATCTCCAGATTGGAAGAGATTTCGCATGTTATAACCAAGTAAACTTCTATGAAAACGGTGCAATGGATATTATCCGAGGAAATTGAGGACGAATCTGTTCAATTTTGAGTGCCGACAAATCGGAAATATTATCCTTCCCCAAAATTAGACAAGAAAAACTATGGAAACCACAAGCTGACATGCAGTTTATGTACTATTCACAAGAGTTGCGGATCATAAAAGATATCATCGAAGGAGGTATATAAAGGAAAAAACTTCACATTTTTTCAAAGTATATAATGTACACATGCCACAAATGTTACATTTTCAGATTTTCAGAATGATTCAACAATTCCATTGAAACTAAGATTATTTACATAATCAATGCAAAATAAGCAAATGAAAAATAAATCTTAAGTACACATGATGACATTTCTATTAAAATGGATTCAAATTTGTAAGAGAGAATGATGAATGGGTGATAACAGCTGCCACACATCTTGCATTATTCAGTTACTAAGCTCGAATACGTACCAAAAACCTAATTAATTATATATTTTCATATCTTACAATTAGTTACTAAGCTCGAATACGTACCACAAGTAAATACTCGGCCAATGATGTTGAAATTTCAAGTACACAGGAGCATACAGCAGCATAAGCACTGGGCCACGACAAAAGTTCGGTGTTGATGCATTTTTCCGTTTTAACCAGCCGAAGGATTATTACAATTAATCCTATTCATACAAAACTGGAATTTAAAAAATTCGGAATGAATCAAGGAGAAGATTAGTCGCAAAAGCGACTCGTCGAGATTTTAATTGCAACCTAAAATTTAGCATTCATACTATTTCGAAATATGATAGTCATTCTTCTCATGAACTACACACAAATAAAGCAATGAAAAGCGGAGTTTCAACCATTAATATGTATCCGGATATGCAGAATCTAGTAAAAAACGTAATTGCCTTTATTTGTTGTAAATGACCATAAGATTACTTCATACCGGCATTGACACAAACAAATATTTTTTTTGAATTCAAAACTAGCAGCATTAATAGTAATTGTTACACTTTCTGGTACGTAGTAAAGAACTACGTCAATCATCTCAGCAACCCAGACTAAATATTATATTTTAGTCACAAAATTCCACATACTCCATTGATGAATAGAAAACACAGAAGCATTAAAACACTCGTTAAGAACATCGCCGGATTATCTGAACCGCAATACATACTTAAAAAATTACTACTTATGCACAGTTCAAACCAAATAATTGAAATAAGTGGATCAACACTATTAACAATTTAAGGTAATTGTATTAAAGGAACCATTATGTGTAGAAAAACTTACCTCACGTAGGCGGAAAGACGTTGTTGGGTGCCACTTGTCCCTTCGGCATATTTGAAGCCATTTCGCTCTTCTCTCAGTATTTTGAGGGAAACTAAAATTTTTAAACACGTCCTTGATGCTAATGGAGCTATTAGGAGCCGAACTCCAACCTAATGTGCCGTTATTCTACTACATATAACGGAAAATCTTGCCGAGCAACTGCCAGCCACATTCACTTTCACAATGTAAACAACAAGTGCAGAGAACAAAGATGGTAGAATGCGACGACTCAAATTTGTAGTGTATTATCAACAATCCAGAGGACTCTGGTATAGAATAGGCAATTTTCTCGCTAAACATTCAAAAACTTTTCTTTTTGTCATTTAACTCGCCACGATGTAGCTGCTGTTATTAATTCAAATTATTAGGGAAATAGCGTGCAGCTTACAATTAGTATTAACATATTAAATAATCGCATTTTACTTCAGCATGTTGCACAAATATTGAAAATGCTCCACAAAACCCTGAACGTTCCAAAACGCACATTTGATTCGATGAAATGCCCATTTCATTTGACAGATATATGATGGGAAGACTGTAATTAAATCAACCGCATCATTGCCCTGTAACGGGTAAAGTGCGCCTTTTGGGCCCCTCTTGATTCGGGGCTGGCGCTCAACGCCTGAAGACCGGTTGCCTGGAGGAGTGAGGGCTGGTGAGCGGCGTGTAGGCAGTCAGCTGGGAGGAGCCGCAGGCAGTGGGTCGTGAGGAGCCAGGGAGTGCGGTCGAAGCTTGGCCGCGTGTGCACGGCACCGTTTTGTGATAGCAATTGAACTTGTGATTTTGTATCGGAGAGAATAAACCTTTTTTTTGTTACATGGCGCCCGACGTGGGGGCTCGACATCATTCTGTAAGTACGAATTTACAATTAGTTACCCATTAAGTGTTTTTGGTGGGACTGCCAGCAGCTTCGGTGTTCTAATTAGTTTTTCGCTTTCCAAACCCCTCGTTCCTTTACCACGGTCCAACCCTATACCGTAGATTAATGCCCCGACGGACCTCGGAGGCGAGAAGTCATTGTACCTTTACCTTTATCCTTTTGCATAGGGAATTATTTTCAAATAATGGCAGTTCCACAAGGAACTAGTTGGATTAATGTCCTTTCGAAAGAGGACGCGTTGCAATGGTGTCACAGGTTCACGTTAGACCATTCCGGAACTTTGGACGAAGTCAGGCGGCGATTGAGGGATCGAGTGAAAGAAATTCACGCCGCGAGTGTATCCGAGGAAGAAGCTGGAGGGGTTTCAACACCAGTACGTGCAACAGACCAATTGTCACAATTGATAGAAGCCCTGACGCGCCTCTCTCCTCAGGGTCCCGATCACGGTGAAGCACGTTTAAGAGGGCTGACAAACGATATTGTCCGCTGGAATTTACGATTTGACGGTGATGAGGGTGAAGGGGTAAATCTCTTTTTGGAACGCGCCGACGCCTTTAAAGAATATAAGGGAGTTTCGGACGAGGAAATGTGGGGTTTAGTTCCGGAAATGATAGGCATGAAGGTGACTCAATGGCTCCGAGCAAACCTATTTAGTATATCCTCTTGGGGAGAGTTCAAAAGAGAAATAAGAAGGGCGTACTTGCCTGTCGGGTACGATATTAGACTAAAGAAGGATATGTTTGCCCGTACGCAAGGCGAAGGGGAGAGGATAAATGAATACATTACAGTGCTCAGAACGATGAATGCTAGGCTGGAAAATTCATTGGAGGAAGGGGAACTACTCTCCTTAGCGCTAGATAATCTCCATCCGTTCTACTTAACTAAGATAACATCGCTAAGCATTCATAGTTTTACCGAACTTGTTAGTGTGGGCGCAGAAATTGAGGCGCGACAAGAACGCTGTAAACTTTATCGCCCTCCTCCACGGCCCCATCAAATGGTTGATCGCGAGTTTGGCTATGTCCCAACGGGCGAACGCGAGGTGCAAGGAGGCTCTAGCGCGACTAAGGCTGAAAATTGCTGGCACTGTGGGAAAACGGGACACATAACTCGTTCGTGCCCTGAGCCGCGGAAGTCCACCAATATATCTAAGAGGTCAGTTGTCGCAAGCGTAGATTTAAACTAGAATGCGACTCTCTGATCACGGGGTCAGAGAGTCGCTACTCCAACCCGTCATCTAGAAACAAAGATTGGAAAGAGTGGGTGGAAAACGTTCGCGGCTTCATGAACTCTAAAGTCCAAGATCGTGTATGCTACGCGAAAGAGGGACGTTTTTTTGTAGTTGTCGAATTAAAAGGGCGTAAGGTGAAGGCACTATTAGACACCGGGGCATCTATTTCCTTAGTCAATAAAGAGATAGCAAACTATCTCACCAATATGGGTGAACTTGTCTCTCATTGCCATAACAAACGCGTCGAGGTTGCGGACGGTCGAATAGTACCTTTAGACCCACCGATATGTACGTCTGTAAAAATTGGCTCTTTTAAATGGGCAAGTAAGTTATATGTCTTGTCGGGGATGCCGTGCGAAGTTCTGTTGGGAGCAGACTTTTTTTTCGCATGTGGGCCAACAATACGTTTTGGTAAAGAAAAGTTATTAATTTTTGCTGATGGAACCAAAGTCCCGGTCATGACATTAAGAGAAGACCCGCCTCAAAGGGGGTTGGCTGTGAGCAACGACGTGGGAACTGTCGAAGTTAGTGACGAAACCTCGAATTTTTTGGAGCGGGAACTGGCACTTTTTCAAAATGTACCTGGGAGAACTGATGTAATTCGCCACCGGATCGATACCGGAGACGCAGTCCCCGTTAAGCAACGGTATTATCCTGTTTCTCCCAAAATTCAGGACGAAATCAATGCCCAGGTCGATGAAATGTTGAGGGACGGCGTAATTGAGCCTTCTAAAAGTCCATGGTCGTCCCCAATTATTTTGGTTCCTAAGAAGGATGGGTCGCGTAGGTTTGTGGTAGACTTTCGGAAGGTGAATACCTTGAGCCGGAAAGATGCCTACCCACTACCGTATATTGCCACTATCCTCGATAGGCTTAAGGGAGCTACGTGGGTAAGCACTCTTGACTTAGAAAAGGGTTACTGGCAAGTAGAAATGGAACAAGGGAGTAGGGATAAAACCGCGTTCACCGTACCGGGTAAAGGCCTCTTTCAGTTTCGGGTGATGCCGTTCGGATTGCACAGTGCCGGGGCAACTTTTCAGCGATTGATGGACACTGTAATTGGGGCAGAGTTAGAACCGTATTGCTTTACGTATTTGGATGATATTATAATTGTCAGCGAAACCTACGAGGACCATCAGAAGATGCTTCACCGCGTCTTTTCCCTGCTCCGAAAGGCCGGTTTGAAAATCAATTATCAAAAGTGTAGCTTTTTCAAGGAAAAGTTGAAATTCCTAGGGTACATAGTAGGCAACGGGAAGCTCGAAGCCGATCCAGAACGCATAGAATCCGTTCGAGGTTACCCCACCCCTAAAAATGCAAGTGAGCTGAAAAGATTCCTAGGTTTTGTAGGATGGTATCGTAGGTTCATTCCGAATTTTGCTTCAGTGGCTGAGCCCCTGACCTTCTTGCTTAGGAAACGGTCTTCTTGGCTTTGGAAAGTGGCCCAGGCGGCAGCTTTTAGCAAATTGAAAGAATGTTTAACAAAAGCTCCGATATTATCTTGCCCCGATTTTAACCTCCCGTTTACTATCCAATGTGATGCGTCGGAAGTGGGGGTAGGTGCGGTTTTGTGTCAAGAAACGGCCTCTGGTGAAAACGTGATTGCCTATGCTTCGCGAACTCTGAACCCGGCGGAAAGAAACTATAGCGTAACCGAGCGCGAGTGCCTCGCCGTACTTTTCGCTATAATTAAATTTAAGGCGTACGTGGAAGGTTATCGTTTCGAAGTCATCACCGACCACGCTTCGCTGATTTGGCTCTTGTGTTCCAAAAATCCCAAGGGGCGTCTGGCTCGGTGGGTCACGCAACTCCAACAGTTTAATTTCGGCATTACCCATAGGAGAGGAAAATCGAATGTCGTCCCAGATGCGCTTTCGCGCATCTATTTTGTAGGAACTCCCGAATGGGAGGGTAAGAAGGTTGTCGATCCCTGGTATCTCGAATTATATAAGAACGTAGAGGACAAGCCGGAATCAAATCCTGAATACGTCATATTTGATGGTCGTTTATACTATCACGGACACCAAAAGGTGGAGACAGGTGCAAAGGCCAAACTTGTTGTGCCCCTCGAGAGCCGAAAAACTCTTTTAATAGAAAATCATGATAAGCCCCATGCCGGACACTTAGGGTTTTATAAAACATATAATCGTATGAGAAGGTTTTACTTTTGGCCCACCCTAAGGAGAGACGTAGAAAAATACGTGAGGGGTTGCGAGACCTGCCAAGTATTTAAAACCGAGAGGAGGAAAGGGGCTGGTGAAATGAGAGCAAAAAAGGACCTTACCCCCCCCTGGACTATGGTCGCAACAGATATCATCGGACCCCTCCCTAGGTCGAGATCAGGAAATAAATACGTATTGGTTTTTCTAGACACTAGTACGCGCTGGCCGATCGCTATTCCCTTGCGCTCCGTTAGGGCAGACGATGTCGCTAAACAGCTTCTTTTCAATGTCATTAACCATTGGGGATGTCCAGAAATATTATTGTGCGATAACGGTCCGCAGTTTCGCTCGAGAATATTGCAGCGGGTTTGCGAGACCTATGGTATTCAGCTTGCGCATATCGCACCTTATCATCCCCGCGCAAACCCCACGGAAAGGAGCATTCAGACGTTGAAGTCCATGATCGCTATGTACTGTCGCGGCGCGCAAAGGACTTGGGATGAGGGTATTCCCCATTTTATGTTTGCCTTGAGAACAGCCAAACAAGAGACTACTGGTTTCTCCCCGGCTGTTTTAAACTTAGGAAGGGAGCTCAGAGGACCTAACGAACCATTCCGAGTTCTGAATGATTCTAAAGGCACTCCTTTTGAACCCTCGGCCTACCACAAGGAGTTGAAAGACCGATTATCCAGGTATTATGAAAGCGCCGAAGCAGCGATGCGAAAGGCGAGCGAGAGGCAAGCGCGGTATTTCAATTTAAGGAGGAGGGACGTAGAGTATGAGATAGGTACGCTTGTATGGAAACGTAACCACGTTTTATCAGATGCCTCTAAGTACCGCGCCGAGAAACTCGAGCCTAAATTCGAAGGTCCGTACCGTGTCACGAGGAAAGTGTCCCCAACGATTTACCGGCTCGAATCTCTGCGTAAAAAGAAGGAATGCACCGTGCACATCGAAGACCTCCGACCCGTTTTGTAATAGTATTGGTTTTTTTTTCAGAGGGGATGCTGTGTAACGGGTAAAGTGCGCCTTTTGGGCCCCTCTTGATTCGGGGCTGGCGCTCAACGCCTGAAGACCGGTTGCCTGGAGGAGTGAGGGCTGGTGAGCGGCGTGTAGGCAGTCAGCTGGGAGGAGCCGCAGGCAGTGGGTCGTGAGGAGCCAGGGAGTGCGGTCGAAGCTTGGCCGCGTGTGCACGGCACCGTTTTGTGATAGCAATTGAACTTGTGATTTTGTATCGGAGAGAATAATCCTTTTTTTTGTTACATGCTACCATGATTCTAAAGGCACTCCTTGTAAACAAAAGTAAAACCTTCTCATACGATTATATGTTTTATAAAACCCTAAGTGTCCGGCATGGGGCTTATCATGATTTTCTATTAAAAGAGTTTTTCGGCTCTCGAGGGGCACAACAAGTTTGGCCTTTGCACCTGTCTCCACCTTTTGGTGTCCGTGATAGTATAAACGACCATCAAATATGACGAGTTCAGAGTTCAGAATATTCAGAGTTCGCGAAGCATAGGCAATCACGTTTTCACCAGAGGCCGTTTCTTGACACAAAACCGCACCTACCCCCACTTCCGACGCATCACATTGGATAGTAAACGGGAGGTTAAAATCGGGGCAAGATAATATCGGAGCTTTTGTTAAACATTCTTTCAATTTGCTAAAAGCTGCCGCCTGGGCCACTTTCCAAAGCCAAGAAGACCGTTTCCTAAGCAAGAAGGTCAGGGGCTCAGCCACTGAAGCAAAATTCGGAATGAACCTACGATACCATCCTACAAAACCTAGGAATCTTTTCAGCTCACTTGCATTTTTAGGGGTGGGGTAACCTCGAACGGATTCTATGCGTTCTGGATCGGCTTCGAGCTTCCCGTTGCCTACTATGTACCCTAGGAATTTCAACTTTTCCTTGAAAAAGCTACACTTTTGATAATTGATTTTCAAACCGGCCTTTCGGAGCAGGGAAAAGACGCGGTGAAGCATCTTCTGATGGTCCTCGTAGGTTTCGCTGACAATTATAATATCATCCAAATACGTAAAGCAATACGGTTCTAACTCTGCCCCAATTACAGTGTCCATCAATCGCTGAAAAGTTGCCCCGGCACTGTGCAATCCGAACGGCATCACCCGAAACTGAAAGAGGCCTTTACCCGGTACGGTGAACGCGGTTTTATCCCTACTCCCTTGTTCCATTTCTACTTGCCAGTAACCCTTTTCTAAGTCAAGAGTGCTTACCCACGTAGCTCCCTTAAGCCTATCGAGGGGCCGAAAAACTCTTTTAATAGAAAATCATGATAAGCCCCATGCCGGACACTTAGGGTTTTATAAAACATATAATCGTATGAGAAGGTTTTACTTTTGGCCCACCCTAAGGAGAGACGTAGAAAAATACGTGAGGGGTTGCGAGACCTGCCAAGTATTTAAAACCGAGAGGAGGAAAGGGGCTGGTGAAATGAGAGCAAAAAAGGACCTTACCCCCCCCTGGACTATGGTCGCAACAGATATCATCGGACCCCTCCCTAGGTCGAGATCAGGAAATAAATACGTATTGGTTTTTCTAGACACTAGTACGCGCTGGCCGATCGCTATTCCCTTGCGCTCCGTTAGGGCAGACGATGTCGCTAAACAGCTTCTTTTCAATGTCATTAACCATTGGGGATGTCCAGAAATATTATTGTGCGATAACGGTCCGCAGTTTCGCTCGAGAATATTGCAGCGGGTTTGCGAGACCTATGGTATTCAGCTTGCGCATATCGCACCTTATCATCCCCGCGCAAACCCCACGGAAAGGAGCATTCAGACGTTGAAGTCCATGATCGCTATGTACTGTCGCGGCGCGCAAAGGACTTGGGATGAGGGTATTCCCCATTTTATGTTTGCCTTGAGAACAGCCAAACAAGAGACTACTGGTTTCTCCCCGGCTGTTTTAAACTTAGGAAGGGAGCTCAGAGGACCTAACGAACCATTCCGAGTTCTGAATGATTCTAAAGGCACTCCTTTTGAACCCTCGGCCTACCACAAGGAGTTGAAAGACCGATTATCCAGGTATTATGAAAGCGCCGAAGCAGCGATGCGAAAGGCGAGCGAGAGGCAAGCGCGGTATTTCAATTTAAGGAGGAGGGACGTAGAGTATGAGATAGGTACGCTTGTATGGAAACGTAACCACGTTTTATCAGATGCCTCTAAGTACCGCGCCGAGAAACTCGAGCCTAAATTCGAAGGTCCGTACCGTGTCACGAGGAAAGTGTCCCCAACGATTTACCGGCTCGAATCTCTGCGTGGTACTTAGAGGCATCTGATAAAACGTGGTTACGTTTCCATACAAGCGTACCTATCTCATACTCTACGTCCCTCCTCCTTAAATTGAAATACCGCGCTTGCCTCTCGCTCGCCTTTCGCATCGCTGCTTCGGCGCTTTCATAATACCTGGATAATCGGTCTTTCAACTCCTTGTGGTAGGCCGAGGGTTCAAAAGGAGTGCCTTTAGAATCATTCAGCATGGAGTTGCAAGTTCATGCTACCATGTTTTGCTAAATGCTACCATGTGGATAGCTTATAAAGCCTTACGGTCTAGAGGGACCTTTTGGTCACTATTAGTGAGGGAGCAAGGAAAGAAACAAAAGGCATTGCCCCTGTGCGCCTACGAAGTCATTTCTTACATGCAGTTGTTTGGAAAAAGGACGTAATTCGTAGAATAGATAAAAAATAAACTTCGTTATATTCCACATAGTATTTTTTTAAATCTACCGGTTTCGGCTTTTAATGTCATTATCAAGAGATAACGGAAGAGAGAGGCGTCATTTGCTCCTCAATCTGTGATTTCTAGCTTTCAAAGTAGCGAGTAGGATACGACGAGGTTAAGCTAGGCGATTGGAAATCTTACTTCACAAGTTAAGCGCAAAATCCTAATGTTGATGAGTGAAGTCAAAAGAAACGACGTCTTATCTTACGGACAAAACGCTTAGCTTAAAATTTATTCAACTCAGCATATAAGAATGTACCCGGATCCTTCTGATAACTTTAATAATGTCCAATATCTTAGCGGTACGGTAGCGTTCATCCTTAACTAATTCATAAGCAAAATAATTGTTATGTACCCACTACACTGATTTCTCTGGATATTGCCATTAAGTAAGCATTAGTTTTTCCGAAGTGTTGGAAACAAATAGTTGCAATTCTACTATTTTAAATAGGAGTTCACAAGTTATAGAGTTCCGCAGCCTTCACATGCTTGATAGCCATATTTTACAATTGGTATGTTTACAAGGGTAGAAAATACGTCTGTTGTCACGAGATGGTTTTGTTAAGAAACAATCAACACAAGTAATAAAGTGATGTGATAGGTTTTTTCAAAAAGTACCCACATCACTTTCAAATTTTAAAATAATATGTAGCAACTAATGGAGCGGGCCGTAGGAAAATATTTTGGAGCCAGATGTGATCCTCGAGCAACGAACTGTTGACTATGCCATAACATAACGCATGACCGGTCTTCTTTGGTGACGTATAAATCTTTTAAAACTTACTTCATGTTCCTGAAATTATCAGGCCAAATAAAGGAGACCCAGATCAGCATAAACCTGAATATTAACTTTGAAAGTTTTTCCTCCGTATTTTTCCAGAGGTATTTTTTAAACAGGATACATTTATATATTTGTAAATGTTTTCTCTATTATTATTGTAGTATTCTACCGATTAAGGTAGGTTTCCATGGAGTAAGTGCTCAAGAAGTGATCTGGGAGCCTCCCTTTCCGTCCAGCACTGTCTTCTTCAATTCACTGTAAGGCCTACTATCTTTCAATACATCTAAAATTCCTATTCTCTTCCTTCCCCTCCCTCGTTTCCCTAACGTTCCACCTTCCAACACCATTTTCAGCACCCCTTCCCCGCTAAGTACTCCCCCCATCCATACCTTCTGTCTCCTCCGTATCTGATATAATATCTGCCTCTCATCGCCAACCATATCCAGCACTTCGTCGTTCCTTTTCCTCTACGTCCATTTCACCCTCTCCATCCTTCTCCATACCCACATCTCGAATGCCTCCAATCTTTTCTCGTCATCTTTCCTCAGTGTCCACGTTTCTGCACCGTAGATAGCTACGCTCCAGATCAAACTCTTCACTAACCTCTTCTTTAAACTCTTACATAACGATCCTCTCAGAGGCTCCTTCCTGTTCATGAACGCCTCCTTTGCTAGTGCAATTCGCTTCCTGATGTCCTTACTACTGTGTCCATTTTCCTCTAATGTGCTTCCCAAATAGTTAAATTGCTCTACCTGCTCACGTTTTTCCCCACTTTTATCTTAAGTCTCACATTCCTCGCTCGTGATGCTTTACAAAACCGCATAACCTTAGTTTTCTTGTGATTAATACTCCTCGCAACGCTCGTATAACGCATCCACTAGAGCCTGAAGCCCCCTCGCTGACTGGCTAATCAACGCCTGATCATCCGCGAATCTCACTGATTTGAACATCATTCCTCACATTTTTATTCCAGCTTCTAACTCATCCCACGCTTCCCTTACCAACTCTTCAGCGTACACGTTAAAGAGCAGCGGCGATAGCTATATTCTATGAAATTTGAAAGTTTATTACGCATTTTGTAAGCGAGTAATTTGTGAACATTAAATGAGTGCTGCGTCCTCTTAAGCAAAATTTCAGACACGGAGACCGTCTGTGCGCAAAACGACCCTGCGCATTTGATGAAATCCGCACGCACTACAGCCAGGGGTCTGATTTTATTATAGGCTAACTAAGATTCAGCCTAGGGCCCCAAGATTAAGTGGAGCCGTTATTCAAATCGTTGGCTAAATTGAATTTACTGTTCCAAATAATAGTGAATGCAGAAACACTGAACCGAAAGGATACAAAGTTATGTCGCCAAAGGAAACTGGTCACATGCCCCGTTAAATAAACAAACAAGAAAATGTATTGGTTAAGATCAACCCGTTTGGCTCAAGAGGACGTCAAATGGGATTGCATTTCCATGATCTTAATTAAAAATTTTGACTCGCTGAAGTAATTAGAACTGAAAATATTTACATCCACAGCCACATTAAGCTTCCACTTCTGAGTGCCATTTAGGACTGGTCACTCCAGCCAAAAAAGTTTTAAACATTGTGATTTGCGATTAAATCAAGACTCATAGTAGAATATGACCCTATCGTCTACAGTTCCAATCAAGAGCAAACGTCATATTTATGGTCCTCCTTACCACCAGAGCGAGGGTAAAAAATTTTTGTGTATACTTTTTAAAACAATCGTAGGTTATTCGTAGTAATAACAATGAAGAAATTGTTAGCCGACTGTTATTATGAAAAGTAATAGGTTACTCCTGAAAACCGATGGTGGGTTAGACTTAAAGGTCGAAATCTTATCTCAATAAAACCACTAAAAAGGTTACAATGCAAAAGTTTATCTCCATTTTATATTTAATAAGAACTTTATAATGTTTTTTTAATAATTAAATCTTTAAGAGGAAATTTTTCTACCGATAGGAACAACGAAATGGAGGGGGGGGTGAAAGGGGCCTCATAATTGGAATAGCCTAGGTACTCTTTTCATCTGCATCCGGCCCTGAAATCGGCATAGTCTTGATTTAAACCCGCGGCGGCAAATTCACTGATAAGCTTCAACCAACCCCTCAACAAATGGATAGATGCAACCAAACGGAAACATGGGCGTCGAGGGTCGAGTCTTGAGATAGGTCGGGTGGATGAATGGCTTAGGGTGAAGGTGGGTAGGGAGGGAGATCAGGGGTGTCCATTTACTCTGTGCCTGGGAGAATGACCCAGTTCACAGGGAGGGGTGCGAGAAGTGAGGGTTTATGAAAATAGGGCAACCGGAAGTGGTCGAATGGAGACGGCCAGTGGGCAGGAGGTTATCTGGCACGCTCGCATAGTATGCACTGACACCCCAATGGCCGTTCACCCTCGTCTTCCCATAAACACAAGCTGGCTGCGCCCGAGATACTATCCCTTCGTAAATATGCATTACTTCGGAACTTGAAAGTGCTTTCAAGGTAGGTAACATATAATTGAGTTGTTGAAGTAGGAAGTGATATATTGCTGATGAGATAAAACATAATATCACTTACAGCGTTAATAATATTTCCTGGTCGGGAAAACGGGGATTGGCATCTATAAGTTTCATCCACGTTAGCGGCTCAATGTCGAACATGTTGCGACGGTGTACTTTGTCATCGTCCTCGGGTATGACGAGCCATTCATCACCCCAGAAGATGGTCGAGGAGTAAGCTTCCGAAACACTTTGGACAGCGTACCACTTACCATGATGAAAAATAGAGTGGCCTATCTATTGGGACATTTTTTCCAAAACTAGGCGTCCACCTTAAATTTGTCTATTTTTTCATAAATAAAGGATAGGCTCTAAAGAAATTCATAATTAAATATTATTATCGCTTTTCTTAGGTCAAGGGTGCATTGGCAACGCTCGTGTGGGGTTTACTAATAAAACCATTCCACTTATTGGTAGCTGTTACAATTAACAATAAATGTACTATTTGTTCGCTTAATTTCATGGTCCTCATGGGGTCTACCTAGAATTGCAGAGTATTGTCAATGCGGTATTTTGACGGAACTTGCCGCTGGACGAGCATTGCCTCACAATAGTCAATATTCAGTACCTACATTTTTAGTTGGAATATCAAGTTTGAATATAAGTACATTTCTTATTATTCCGTAGCTTGCATAATCAAGGGCGTACCCAGGATCAAAAATAGCGGGGGAGCCATGGTCGTTCAAGTTGTAACATTTTAACATGGAAAAGGTGAATGAAACCAATATTTCGAAATTTTGTCTCAGTGAAACCTCTAAAAATATTGCTCTGAAAGAGTTAATCCTCATGAAAATTTTCCCGGGAGCATCTAAATAATTAAATATTTTAGAGGAAATTTTGCGACCAACAGTAACAACGACAACTTTTTAAAACATCAATAAACATAAGCAAATGGGTGAACATTGCTATATTTTAAAATAAAACTTCGGAAATTTACTTTTATCTTCAAATCCATTGATTTAATTTCAAGATTTTGATCAAAAACGTTGAATGCAATATAAGTTGAATGTAGGAATTTAGCTGTTTCGTGATCTAATCAATACATCAGCCTCATCATTAAAAATTAATTATATCCATAATAGCGGGAAACAGAAATTTATCTAGCATCTCAAAAGATGATTGTGATGAAAGCTGTCGAGTTTCTTATTGGTTTTTGGTATAGGCCGCTAATACATCTCGAATGAGCTTCTTTGAGTAATATCTGACACTAATTCCAGGGAAGTCACTAACTGACTATTTAAGTAGCAGAAAAATTACTTGTATTAACAAGAAAAAATTACATTTATCAATATTACACCATAGCTCACATTAAAATATTATGTCTACATCTATTTTTCGTGGCAGAAACTAATGTGCTGAGTGAGGCATATTTTTTTCAACATAGGATTTGAACCAGCCGATGTATTAGACTGAGTCACATAATTAATAAACTTGCTCATATTAGTAATTTAAAGTAGAAATTTGAAATTATGCGTTCAACATGTGGTAAACAAAGGCATGCAATGCCATAGTCATCAAAACAAGTCTTATAAAACAGTTGAACGATGGCGGTCGCAGGTACCATGTGTAATGAGCGAAAAGCTCTGTTCGTCAGGAATGAATCCAAGAAAAATTCAAACACATTCAAATGCAATTGAAGTTAGAATATTTGACAGTCACTTTCAAAGGTTACCAATCCTTGCTTGTAAAATGGCCAAAATAATTCCTCATAAACACTGCCGAAAATTGAACATGTAGCACCCCCAATCACCTCAAGTACAGTTTGTATTCCATCCATTGTAATACACCTATGGTGATAGGAAAAGCTTAATACGAGACTTATTAAGTCCACTTCCAATTGATGAGTTCATGATTTGCTCACAGTCCCTTCAATCATCAAATTACTCCTGTCATTTGACTTGTCATTTCTGAATAACACGAAAACATAACGCCATAGTATAGAAAAGCTTAATTCCTCTATAGCTTAGCTATTATTGTTACTCAGCGAACCAGTAATAAGAAGCAATAGAAATTAGCTCGTAAACTTACGTGATGGGATTTCGGTATTTCCTTCTCGACGTGAACACCGCCTTTGGTCTGGTAGAGAATGTGTACGTGTATTGAGGATTCACTGGAAGAACAGTTTCCATCGTTCGCATGACTAATTCAATTACAACTGGCACTATTTCCCGGCGAACAGTTCATTTTTCGACGAAGATTCGAACTCGTGTATTTTTCACAGAGGTGGTAAAAACATTCCATTAACACTGATAATGACTCTCCATTTATACCAAACAAATATATTTCCCCTTTAGTAGAGTATACGCGATCACAATCGAAGAACCTCATGTTGATAAACATATTTGGAGGGGGTTGCTATGGGTGACAAGCTTCCGTGCGTGCATGGTACTATGCGTGCGTGAGTGTATTGACAAGCGTGGGAGAGGCAAGGGGGGGGCCTTGAAATCGATCGAGCGTTTTCGAGAGGAGTATCTTCCGTGTCACGCGGGCGGGGAATTCACGAGGCATTGTCTTCCACGCCACCACTTATTTCATGAACGGGTGGCTTCCTCCGTTTCATTTCTAACTAAAGGAAGTCTAAGTGCATAAAATTTATTCAGAAAATTGAAAAAAAACTAAAAATTTCTATAAGATGAGGTAAAAGAAAATGAGAAGTATGTATAATTATTTATCGCAAAATCTCTATTATCTTGGTGTTTTCAGTTCATGTCAACATTAAGAAATTTATTTAAGAAAGTGTTTTCATGAAAAAGTATAGTTACTCATTAAGTGAACACAAGTAAGTATCCCATAGCATAAGGATTTTTAAAATTTATTTCCATCCTCAACTCGAGCTATAGTGACGTCATTTTGTAGAAACCCTTTATTATGATAATCAAATTACTTCCGTCGTTTTACTTGCAATGTTAGAATAACACGAAATCATAGCACCGACGAGGCATTGTCTTCTATGCCACCACTTATTTCATGAATGAATGGTATCCTTTTTCATATCTGTAGACGTTTGAAAATGCACGAACAACATATTATTTAGATTTAAAAACGAAAAATATTAAATTATTTTCATTCTTTTATAAACACAGCATGAAAATGCATAAGGGACTTTACTAACATTTTTTCATAAACTTAACCCCTTTATTACGATAAAATACGATGAGATATTTACGTGTGTTCATTTAATAAGAAACTATACACTTTCATCAACACACTTTCCTAACATTTTCCATCATTTTCATCCTCATAACTACATTCGTCAGTTATTTTCTCTTTCGAATTTTTTTTAACCTGACGAAGCCTGGAGTGGCTAGCCATTTAACATGGCTGGCGGAATTAGTCTTTTGACAACGAGGTTAGTTAGCAGTACAACCGCATGAAATTATCGCTGTTATATAAAAAAATATAATCACCAAGTCTAAAAACTATTTTTGAGGAATCTAAAAAACTGTAAAAAAAAACTATAACTATGAATTAAAACATAAAAACTAGCGCAAATATATTTTTAACATAGACGAACGAAAATTTCAAAGCCTTTGTCACAGGAGACGATATATATTCCTAAATTCTGTACAAGGCAAGAAATAATAAACAACAAGGTAAGATTCCTAGCATCGTATTATTTTTTAACTTAAAATTAAAATATAATTTTATTATGTTATAAAGACTACTGTTCTGCATATAAACGAATAAGATTTTTAAAATTTCCTTTGCCTTGAACGAACACGAACACTATCCCGTACTTTACACAACTGCCAAAAAAGGTTGTGAGAAAAATGAATGGTTTAAAAAAAATTACTTCTCTCCACAAGTATAGGGGAAATAAAAAGAAGGATAGGAATGGCGAAAGAAGTTTTCAAGAAGAAGAAGAGAGCCTTGTGTAACAAGGCACTGGAATTAAAACTGAGGAAGAGATTGGTGAAATGCTATGTGTGGAGTGTGTTTATGTATGGATGTGAGACTTGGACGATGGGGAAGAGAGACAGGGACAGGATTGGGGCGTTTTCGATGTGGGTTTGGAGGAAGATGGAGGGAATACGGCGGACGGATAGAGGTAGGAATGAGCGAGTGTTAAATAGGATAGATGAGAAAAGAACATTGATGGAAAAAATAAATCAAAGGAAGGGAAACTGGCTGGGACATTTGATGAGAGGGAATGGAATTTTGAAAGTAGCTTTGGAGGGATCGATGGAAGGGGTCAGAAGAAGGGGAAGGAGAAGGCCGAAGTTCATTGACAACATAAAAATTGGAAGATATGGAGACTTCAAGGAGATGGCCGGAGACAGGAGAGAATGGAGACAGCATTGGCGCGGAGCACCTGCCGACGGGCAGAACACCACAAGATGATGAATACCTGCACTATTATAATCCATTTTCGGGTGTACGTCTGCGTGATTAATATTTGTCTCAACGTTTCATTCCAATTACTGGGAACGTCGTCAGGAGAAACCAACAGGTTCTCCTGACGACGTTCCCAGTAAGTGGAATGAAACGTTGAGACAAATATTAAGCACGCAGACGTACACCCGAAAATGGATTATAATAGTGCATCTAATCGCTGCGAAAACCTTAAAACTAAAATGATGAATACCTGTTACTTTCATTCTGCACTTATTTTAACTTGAATCATCATTGAATACTCGTGTGCTTGACTAAAATGTTCAAAGTACCGTAGTATTTTAACAAATTACCTCCGATGAACCCCAAAACTAACGTTTAAAAATGCATGGACTACAAATGCTGAACTCCGAAACGCTTCCGTTATGTAGGACATGATGAAATTAAAAATAAATGACGCCCTTGCTGTGACCGATAGAAGTTTAAATAATATCTTTTGATGTATAGCATTATTTTTAAGACATTTTTTAAGGATAAGTTATAATTTTCGGAGTTATTAGGATGGGAGCAGATTTATATACGCCGAATTATATTAAATTTTACTGAACAAGAAACGTCTTTACTTTATGGAAGACATATTATATCAACAACTAAACAATAGATAGCGAGAAATAAAACGCAACAGCAATTAACTAACAAAAGAGCTTAACATTTATACTACGAAGAATATGAGAAATCGCTCAGTGCAACATAAGTCTCATCAGCTCGAGCGAAAGTGACGGCATTTCGTAGAACCCCTTTATTATGATAAAATACGATTGGCTACCTTGGTGTGTTCATTTAGTAAGTACCCATACTTTTTCATGAACACTCTTTCCTTGGTAAATTTCTCAATAATGACATGAACTGAAAACAGAACAAGATAATTAACATATTGCAAAAAATAATAATATATTTATTTTTCATTTTTTTACCTTACCTTATAGAAATTACTTAGCTTTTTCATGCATTGATGAGACGGCGAAAATTCATTTGCTTGTATTCCAAAGCGCCATTCAACTCGCCTTTCAGCGCTATAAGTTGAGGAGATTTTCATTGAAGCAATCCTCACGCGAACCCTCCTCAATGTTTACATAAACATTGCTTGTTATTACTCAGCCTCTGCCCACCTTCAAAATCGATATTGCACATTTTTTCTTCATAACCCTTGAGTCCATGGATTTAATAAAAATTTTCGTACCGTCCACTTTTTTGTAACGAAAATTCATAACGCGTATCAATGCGTCATCATCATTCATCAGGTCGAATAATAGGGTCACTGATATTTTTATTCTGCACTTCTTTTATTTATATATTTTATTATTTATTTATTACCACACCACCGAAAACAGCTACATATGGCCTTTTAAATCGGGGTTACGAACATGTTAACAATTTAAAGTACACAAACAACCATATCCTGCATAGGGGTAACTTACCCAGGCGGGACTCGAACCCGTGACCTCCTGTTTGATAGGCGAGGAGTTTATCCCTCCGCCGCCGAGGCCGCCAAATTAAATTACCATTGAATCCTCGTGTGCTTGACTAAAATTATCATAATATCGAAGTATTCTAGACAAATTACCTTCCACGAATTACAAAACTAACTAAAGTTAAATAAAGCATTGCAATATCTCCACAGGATTTATTCGAACTTGATAATATGTTTGTAACAACGAAACGCACCATGTTGGAATGAGGTATCACACAAGGTATCCAAAACTAATGTTTAAAAATGAACGAACAACATACGCTGAGTAATATATGATAATGTATTCGTGGAAACATGTTGTGGATTTTCACAATATAAAAGGGCAGTGCGAAAAGTTTTATTCAATTAATTTATCGAGTTGTTCCACCACACCTTGCCTTATACAGCTGAACTTATCTCGAGTCAAATGTTGAAACTCAAAAAGTAACTCACAATGAGCCTTAAACAGCCCTAAAAACTATATATAATCCATACTACACCCTGAGAATTACATTAAATCATTTGCCCGAAAAAGAAATTCAGCCAATGAGCGTCGTTCTTCGGTATGCGTGTACATATTTCCGATGCAATGATCGATGGCAACGGTCGCAGTATAGGCTTTGAATATTTTTTTCGGCTGCATTTCAAGGGCGCTTAGCTTATCTAAAAGATGAATACATGTCTGAATTTTTCTTATCTGGTAAACTTATAAATATCTGTATTTTATGAATTAAAAAGCAGTAATGATAGGCGTAAGTAATAGAAATTGGCTGATAAGGGCACCCGTCCCCCTAACTAATAATTTCTGGTAAAATTAAAAATATGATCATTTATAGAGTCTCTCAATTGAAAGTTTCATTTCAGCATTTTAACAAGAGATTTAAAAAATAATTGATTCGACCATTTTCGCCCACCTTAGCCATATGGCTACAGCCAACCATTCTTAGCATATAAGGCTCTTGAAGAAAACCCACAATTCTTTTTGCTGTCGAAATGTCACATATGTTTTGTTGTTACTTGCTATAAATTAATCCAGTTATAAGTTAATTTTTGAAGCCGCTGGAAAAAAGTCAACACGCGGACAGAGACAGAGAGAAACAGATTTTCAATATGGACAACGCATTGTGTCTGTGAATCATATACGTAAACAGGGAACGGCATATTATAGATTACATTAACTTTCCTTCACTCAAATATATGCTTGCCCAGAAGATTTATCCTTTCAATTATGGTCACTGTGGGTCTGGAGAAGAACGGAGAAGGTGAAGTGGAGAGAGAGGAAGAGAAACGACGAAGTGCTGGAGATGTTGGGTGAGGAGAGGCATTATTCACACATTAGAGGAAAACGGATACAGTCATAAGGAAATCAGGAAGCCAATGCATTAGCAAAGGAGGCGTTCATGATTAGGAAGGAGCTTCTGATAGGATCGTTATGCAAGAGTTTAAAGAAAAGGTTTGTGAAGAGTTTGATCTGGAGTATAGCTCTCTTCGGTGCTGGAACGCGGACACTGAGGAAGGAGGACGAGAGAAGATTGGAGGCAATCGAGATGTGGGTATGGAGAAGGTGAAATGGACAGAGAAGAGGAGAAACAACGAAGTGGGTGGTGGGTGAGAAGAGGCAGCTTCTAGATGAGATGCGGAGGAGGCAGAAGGTATGGATGGAGCGAGTATTTAGTGGGGAGGGCATGCTGAAAATAGTGTTAGAGGGTAGAATGTTAGGGAAACGAAGGAGAGGAAGGAAGAGAATGGGATTTTTTTTCGATAGAATGAAAGGGAGTAGGCCTTAAAGTGAATTGAAGAGGGAAGTGCATGAAGAGAGGGGAGGCTGCCAGAATGCTTCTTAAGTACTCCACGGAAACCTATCTTATTCGGTATTTCTGAGACTTTTTTACACTTTGGGGTCTGCTGTGAGTAGTAAGGAGTTTGGAGTACCAAAATCAAAAGGCAGCCTTGGGCAGCTCCCGCATTAACTATGCCACTGAGAATTCAACTATTATTATTAAATTATTGTCGCAATTAAGGTAGGTTACCAAGGAGTACTTAAGGAGCATTCTGGCACTCTCCCCTTCCTTAATGTACTTCCCTCTTCAATTCACAATTAGGCCTACTCCCTTTCATTCTACCTAAAATCTCATTCTCTTCCTTCCCCTCCGTCATTTACCAAACATTCTGCCCTCTAAAGCAGTTTACAACATCTTTTCTGCTAAGTACTCACTCCGTCCATAACTTCAGTCTCCTCTGTATCTCATCTATAAGCTGCCTTTCCTCAACCACTATGCACACTTTGTCGTTCCTCCTCCTCTCCATCCACTTCACCTTCTCCATTCTTCTCCACTCCCACATCTCGAACACCTTCAGTTTTCTCTCAGCTTCCCTACTAAGTGTCCACATTTCCCCACAGTAAAGTGCTACACTCCAGATCAGGCTCTTCACTAACCCTCTCTTAAAACTCTTTCAAGAAATAAATGAATGAGGTGATGGAAGGTATGCCCGAGTCTGTGTGACATACATAAAATAATGTTTTCAGAAATAGGATCATGCCAAAGCTCCAGCTTCTATTCAATGCCACCTTTATAAGTTAATTTCAATATTAAAGGAAGTACTTTTTAATTTGATGTTTGATTTTCTTTTTTATATTGTGTCAATTCTGAAAGTAAGTTTCCATTCTTCATCATATAGCAATGGGGGTCACTTGGTCAATCCAATCCTTTTAACATTGGATATGAGAGGCATACCACAAATTTAGGCCATAAATAATGCATGTATTTATTCAATAAGTTCTCTCCGATCTCCATATGCCTAAGGATTTTGGCAGCTGCTGACATTTTAATGGCTACCTTGGCTAACAGCACTATTTATAATCCTAGTTGGAAAAGTTCATCTCGATTTTCCAATTTGAACTCCTCTTCCTTATTCCCTGAACTTAACCTTTCTCATGAGAATCTATATCACTTAGGAATGTTGAGGGGACAGGTTTCGTAGGTTGCTAAGAAAAACTCCTCTCATCATGGATTTCTTCATATAATGCATTCTGTTAAAAAATGACCTTGCCTTGACTCAATATCATTCAACATCAGCATTTTAATCTCTGATTTATAAGAAAGGTTTAAAAAAGTTAAAGTCACTGAAACACAAGATCAAATATGCTTGCATCTGCATGATTTCACAAATCAAAAACATAACAATAAGATATTGTACACTATACTCATAAAATAATGACTGAAAACTTATAAAAGAATTTGAAGAGGAATTAAAATCACATTAACGACTGTAGTACCTACTATATTGCACTAAATGCAGGTACATTTTAATTACCTACAATTACTTATGAGAATGGAGTGCTAAAGAGGGTAACTCAAGTTTAATTTTGGAACCTTAAAACAGCACTTCTTAATCAAAACTTATGAATGCTTAAGGATTGTGGGGGAATCCAATGTATTCATAATTTTGAATTAATGCTCATTTTTTCCAATTATTATTAGCCTCTCCGTGATTTCCTAGTTTAATATTTCAATATGACATCAGCATGGACTTAGAAGCAGTGGCATAACTATGGGGGGTATGAGGGGTTAGATCCCCCCCCCCCAAAGACTTAGAGAAATAAAAAAATATTTAAAACTACTGTCTAGTTTTGGCATATAATAACTGCATCAGCTGAAAGTAAATTTTAAGTGCCAAAATTATGTAAAATGTATTTCCAGGCATGTCATTTTTCAAATATTTTTGCGGACTAAGGGCCGGGTCTACCCATAGGACCCTCCATACCATACCCCCGAAGCATATTCCTAGTTACACCACTGCTTAGCAGCTGTAAGTCATGGAAGAATCAGTAAAGAAAAACCTAGTACCTAAATCTCTCCTTCACATTTTGATCACTTGATAGAGTATTTGCTCATATGCTTCCAGTGTTAGCACAACCAAGAAAATATTATAAATAGAGTCATGGAAAAAGAGGTCTTGAAAATAAATTAAGCCAGTTAAATGAAATCCATACAAGTGGTGCTAGGAACACAAAAAACAGAAATAGTGTTGAACTGATAATAAGGAAATAAAACTGGTTGTTTACGATGAGATGTGGCGTAACTGGGTCATCATGACAATAGAGATTTTCCTGATTCCATTAGTGGAACCCACTAGTCTCTTTCATTAACAATTAGAAAATGCTCCTTGAACTCATAAGGAATAAAATTAGTAGCAGGCTGATACAGGGGCACAACTAGGCATTAAGGCTAGGGGGGGTTTTAGGCGCATGTAATACTTAGGGGAGGAGGGTATTGCATACCCACCAGGGTAAGCGGGAGGTGTAGGGGCCCTCGTCCAGAAAAATTTTAAGATTAATGGGTGAAAGACATTGAGGGGTGACTTTGGTATCAAATGGGAAGCCGGGTGTAAGAGCAATATGTACCAAACAGGTATGCAATATGATTTTAGAGGTAGAAGTTGAGGCATGAGACACCACCAATATGGTTGTAACAGAAAGTGCCTAACGTTGGGTTGGCATTTATGGACTTCCAGTCCATGGGAAATGGTGGAAAACCTACGATTGGTACTGGTGGTTACTTCTGGTGTTCCTCATTACGGTAATGTCTTGTATGGTGTAAGCTATTAAATAAATACATGGCCATCCAGTGCCTGCTTACTTATTTAATTAATATCACCCGCCTAGTCTAAAATACAAAATTGATATTTCAGAGAAACTTACTGAGTAAATAGTAACCACAGGGTGGAGGAATTAGATAGGCAATGGAAGCAGTTGTAGTGAATAAATACAGAATCCTGCAAAGCAGTGACGTCATGGAATATTTAGCAGAGCCGGAACGCACTTTCCTCAACTTTTTTTAAAAAGTGAAATATTTCTCCGAGTGTTTTTTTTACAAGTTGTTACTTAAATTTTATTACATTTTTTTTGGTAACAAATGCATTTATCAGAAATTTTGTGGAAGCAAAATTGATAAAAGTGTTATTTGACTATAATGTCTTTTATTAATTAGTGCCGGAACGGCGTTCTGGCAAGTTCCGGTACCATGACATCACTGCTGGAAAGGATGAATCTCAAGTGAACTGGGTGGCTTTAAGTGGTGTAGAATTGTAGATGCCAAGAGAAGAGGACAAGAAAAGACTGGAAGCATTCAAGATTATCAAACAGGAAAGAGATAAGAAGCAATGAACAAGTGCTAGGCATGGAAGGCGAGGAAATGGAACCTTCAGGAGTTGATTCAGAGGTGGCAGGCGTGGATGGAGAGAGTACTAGAGGGAATGAGATGCTAAAGACTGTGATAGAAGTAAAAATGAAAGGTATGTGGCGGTGGAGGTAAAGGAGAATAAGTTTTACTGAAAGAATGAAAGAAATAGTCCATATGGTGAACTAACAAGGATAATTGTAGGTGGAAGGGGGAAGGTTTGGGATTGTTTGTAAAATGCTTCTTCTGAGCCTATCTAACCAGTAGAATACTTGATTAATAAAACTTGACAGATGTGTCATCTGACTTTTATATATATCACATAATCCAAGAATTCTTTGTTGTTTGACTTGCCTCCGAGATTAATAATACTGAAATATTACGTATAGAACCTACTTTAAAAATGTACTAAATCTTTCATGGCTAATGCAGAACCACAGAATTTCGTGAAAACTACCAAACATAGTGTACATGGGATCATCGGGAAAAGTACTGCTAGAATGATTAAAAACAGTGAAGTCTTTTCATAATTGCAGTGTGATGATGAGATGCCTCTCTGGAAGCAAGGAGGCACAGCAATGAAAAATCCTAAGTTTCATCTAAACCGATAATTATTAAAATGCAGCCAATAAATAAATAGTAGATGGAAAACTTGACAAGAGTACATGATTAGGGCAGATATATCCACAAATGCTGTCAGATGCCTTCCTATGTGTACACCTTAGTATGTACCAAACCTTGTAGCACAGACATGGTAAACAATTAAAAAATTCTATAGTACAGTGCCAACATGTCTTTGAAGTAGAGCAGATTGTTACCAACACATAATTCATTGTAATAGTAGTGATAGCATGATATTAAAAGTGGCAGGGGAAAATATTGTCACTAATCTGCGACCCCTTCCTCAAGTCGCTTACCCTTGGCCCTGTTCCCACCCAAATACTGACAGCTCCAAATGCAATGTCAACTTTTGCGACAGTGAAATGCAAAGATATGATTGTTTGCATTGCATTTCTGCTAATTGTACTATCAAGTAACATCTTTTCACCGTGTTTGAGCAATAAAAATTAACGAGTTTGGGAACCATGCTGAAAATGTGGCTGCGGACCTCTGGAAAATGCAAGTGAGTGAGTTAGCAGGATATTGGAGTGAGTTTCAAGCATGATATGGCATTCTTGTACTGTTAATTATCCCCTCTGCAATGTCAGTTATTTTATGGGAGAAGCTGAGTCTCAAGCACTCTTGGTTCAAGTGAGCGATAGATTAGTGTCGATATAATGTTAAATGGTTTTTAATGGGCAGAACATGGTGAGCTACAGTGAGAGTTGGTATACAAGTATAATATTAACACATTCAATGCGGATGATATTTTCACCGAAACCTCCAGTGACGGATGGGTGATTTTGCTTCATAACGGTGGTCTTGGAAGTAATACAACAGAATTTGCAATTTTTTTTGTTTCTATTTCAAGCAATTAGTAAAAAACCCTAATGACATACATGTATGCCACCCGTCACCAGTAATTGACAATTCACGCAACCCGCATTACACACATGCAATTTTCCTTGTATGAAGGAGTGAACTTTTCATATTTCCGTTTATAATACTTCTTCTACCATTGATTCCTTAGGTTAATGGCGGAAATATCTTGGAATTAGTCTTTACGTGTATTTTTTTTGTTTCAACGGCCGTAGATTTAATTTTTTCAAGTCACAGAAGTAGAACACACAATGAACGGCAAGAAAAATATAAATTTATGGGATAAACATTTTTTTTAATCTATGTTACCTCAGAGTTATTGCAAAATTGAAACATTTCAATAAAAATTCTCACAAATGTTTATGATATATTTGAAAGCAAGGCCTTAGAGCCCTGGTTGACCTTCACATTCTGGGCAAATTGCAGTCACTGTCCTTTGGATGCCTTCACGGTTAGCGGAGAAATGAAGAGCCTGCATCATTCCTAAAAACCTATCACGGCACATTTTCTCCCGAATATCGGTACTCACACTAATTCTGACCTCCAATCGTTAAAAATCGTGTTAACCCTAATTGCGCCCATGTGGAGAAGAAGGCCCAGCCAAGTTTCCAGTTCTCCCTGTCTAACAGCTTCCAATCCATTATGCCCTTAGTGAAGGCCCTTGGTGAAGGATTTTGGAGGAAAATGCTTACAGCATTTTTCTCCGTCTATGAAAGGATTATTTCAAAGAAAATATCATTTGCAAGTTGAAATAATCTCTGGGAGTGCCGCTGGTAGGGAGGGACTCCAACCTTGAGCCTTAAAAATTATCCAGCAAAATAGTACAATTTGTGTAATGGAGTGTTGCATATGTGATTAATACCTTAGTTTTTATGAAAATTAAGACTGTATCTGTACCTAACACTAGAATGTATTAATGACCTACAAAATGAAAACACCATAATGATCAGAGGACAAGTAATTGATGCGGAGCAATGACTGAGAAAATATGCCGTAAAATTAGGAAAAAAACCCAAATTATGTAAAAAAACGTAATTTGCAATAATTATTTTAAAATTATTAATAAAGTATAAAATACGACTTTTTGGACCGCATGGAAACATTTTTGAATAAAATAGTAAGTTTTGAGACGGGAATACACGTTATTAACAAAAACTAAGTCTGATAATATTTTTGTGGTTGTACATAAGATATGAATAAATTAAAAAATAAGATAAAAATACTATTTCAAGGGAATAAATAATGGTATAATGCCGTAATGCTTAAAATACCTCTGAGTCTATTCTTTTCGGCAATTTCGTTTACAAAGCTAAGGAAACAAATAAACAAGTAAAAAAATACAGACCAATACTGTAGATAATGTAATGCAGTGTTGCATATGCCATTAATATGTTATTTTTTTATGAAAAGGAAGAAAATCTGCAACTAACCCAACACGTATGAATAACTCAGAAAATGAAATAAAATAGAAATGAATAGAGGATTGGTAATTGACCTAGGGAAACGAATGAGAAAATATGCAGTAAAAGTAGGAAAAAGACCCAAAAAAAATCACCCAGGATAAACATAATTTGCATTAATAAAAAATGTTCCTAGCAAAAGAAATTCAAATATAACATCATTAACTGAAGCACCGCACTAAGATCATTTTTTTATAATGTAGTGTGTATGAAATGGGGATAAATATCTTCAATAAAAAAGTTAGTCTAATCATAATTTTTGTGATAGCACATAAAATATGAATAAATTAAAAATAAAGGTAAAAAAACAAATTTAAAAGAATAATCCATATGTGAGACATGATTATGATATTTACGATAAGAATGATGAAAAAGAGACGAAGGAAATGAAAAGAAAAATCTCAACCTGCCAAATTGTTCCAAAAACAGCAGTAAAGTAAACAAAAAAACACTAAAAATGAAGGAACACGTAGAACTAGAAACGGACACTTCCGCAATGGTGTAAGGTCAATCCCGAACTGCGGGAGGGTGAAAAAGTAACGCTAGGCGCGCTCGGAGCACCCAAGTGACCAGCGGAAAAACGTACTCCCGAAGACATACATTTATGTCATCCGCCTGAGTGGAAAAGCCCTCATGACATATATATATGTCATCCGCACTGAATGTGTTAAGTATACACTTGATGCCTACATCGAAATAATTACATATTTTTCTTTCTCTGGTGTAGCCCTACTTGAAGTGAGATGCTAAGATTCATGACGTTGTGGCCTCTTGGAGTTGCTTATGGTATCTACTCTGAATATACCTACCCTTAACTCAGAGTATCCACTCCATATGTCTGTTTATAATTTTCAGTTTTTCTGATAAATGTTATTACTTCGTACAGGTTGGCTGCATATCATTAACATAATACATATTATATTAACATAACTTATAACTCATATTCTACCCCTAGGGCATTTCTCTGGGGATGACTACATATTTGCCTTATAGATTATGGGGAAAGGGTTAGGATGCTCACACCTTATTAAAATACATTCACACTCAAACTAAACATATCCACGTTAACATCATGCTCATATCACACAACATTAAATGCATTCACACAAAACAATATACCACATTCACACTGAAAAAAATACACTCAACACATGGTTTTACATTCTCTTTTTCACATTTAATCATGGCATGGTTTTAATGTTATCAATCGCTTTCATTTATTCGGTTCACTGCATCATCTGCACATTGCAGTCAATATCCTTAGGTTTTCCCCACGCTTGTTCACATCTTACACTTGTTAAAGGTAAATTTTTTGCACTGAATATTTTAGTTGTATTTTTAAAAGCATATTTTTATGTCCCTATTGTTATATTTGGACTGCATTTCATTTCAAGAGTAACTTCACAATTGTATTCATCTACAAAAATTTAATGCATGAGGTGGGGTTAGATGGAAGATGGGACTTTCTAGTCCCATCTCACCCAAAAAAGATGAATTATTATTAACACACTCTTCACTGTACAACATGTTTTGATGATATCTTTGTCACTCTCTTAGGGTTAAGAACCATCAATGGAAGCATAAGGCAGTGTGGCAGCTTCTTGCTGAGAGGATGGCGGAAATTAGCTATCCCAGATCAGCCTCTCAAATAAGGGACAAATTAAATAACTTGAGGCAGAGATATTTAGAATTGAAGAGGTGCCTCTTTTCTCCCCAAACTTAAATGCCTACTGATTTTCCCCTTCACTACTTGTACGCCAACCATTATCATTTACCTCCTTCATTGCAATTTCTGCCCCGCTTTCTATATTGGCCAATGCACAACCCCCTTAATCTCAGAATTAATAATCACCGTGCTTCCTGCTGTCCATCATCCCCCACGCATCTCTACCAGTACCTACACATTGTTTGTCGCACGACTCCGTCTTCAATCAATGCTTCAAAGTTTCAGTCATTGCCTCCCTCCCTCCCACTGACTCTGCCCTCAATCTCCACACCCTCGAATTGGCGTGCATTTGGCACTTGCAAGCCAATAGCTTTCCGGGTTTGAACGTTGCATCCTAATGTCTCTTCTTAACCCCTTCTCCCCATACACCTCTCCCCTCTCCCCTCTTTTCCCTTGTCCAACATGTTGTATGTATGTCGTATAGATGTCGCCACATATGTGTCGGTGCTGCCACTTGTGGTAGAGTGTTGTTTGCTGTACAGAAACCGGCAGTCTTTCTGTGGTGACTACATTGTCAAGACCATGTATTATAACGGACCAATAAATCTACAACATGGTGTCAGAAGTGTCGCGAAATACCAGTTTCTTTAAGTCTGTGCTACGACTGTTATGTTTCAAGTAAAAGTAGGTCGAAATGCCTAAAACCGACGAATCCGACCGGCTTGAATCAAATACGGGTGTTCAACCGCGATCACAGACTACGATCGGCATGTCAGGCCACGTGCGTCCGATGGAGACAGAGGGCAATATCGCAGTGAATTGGAAACACTGGTTTCAAACTTTCGAAATATATCTAATTGCCAGTGGTCTCGTGTCAGAAAAGGAAGAACGACGGGTGGCATTATTACTCCACTACATTGGCCCCTACGGTTTGGAGGTTTTTAATTCCTTCAACGTGGACAGATCACAAGTTACTTTTGATGAATTGGTGAGAAAATTTAATAGCCATTTCCTGCCAAAAAAGAACCTGACTATGCAAAGATATAAATTTTTTTCAAGACTACAAGGTCAGGATGATATCGATGTATATTTGACTGACCTGCAAAATCTGAGTCATACGTGCGAGTTCGGTAATTTGCGAGAGTCGCTGGTAAAGGACATATTTATACTAAATATGAATCGGCGACATCATGTGGTTAGAGAGAAGCTACTGCAAGAGCCAGACCTCGATCTCTCTAAGACAGTTAATCTCGCCAAAGTCATTCTGTCGTCACAGCGAGATGCGGAAAAACTGGAAGTGGCTGATGTAAGCTTTGTTCAACGTTCGCGCCCCGGTGCACCATCACGTCGGACGACCACGCAGAGTTCAGCAACGGGTCGATTGGGTGCTTGAATTCTTCAAGCGGGTAATTAGGAGAGTGGGAACATTGTTGTGTCACGTGTTGTCGAGTATTGTGTCCATAAGTGTTTAAAATATTCAAAAATTTCCCTGCCGGTTTTGAAAGGGTAGGAACTTAATTGTTTACTTTTAAAATTATTTCTTATTTTCAATATGATTTCATTTGACGGATATTTCGTTATTTGAATAGGCTAAGTTTAGCACTGAGACATAATTGGAATAAGGTTTTTAAAATTTCAAGACAGTGATGATTTTGTGGTTATTTTTTCAACTCTTAAAGTCCAAAAGCGTTGTGATAAGCGAAACTTGAAAATGAAACGCAGATTCCTTAGATAAATATATAAAGATATACATACCACTCGCAAAACATATGTCCATAATGCAGTGTGTAAAATACTAAATTGTAACGATTCCCCAAATTTCTTTGGTACTAAAAAATAGTTATTCTCAAGATATTCCAATTTGAAAAAAAATAGCTTTGGCATATTTGCTATCATTATCCTATCGAATTATCAAGTATACTGACACGTGTATTGAAAATTCGCAATCCTGTTCCAGTCTTCGATATTCAACCCTAAAATTCCTGGTCAACTATGTGTACGTGGATAGAAAATCCTGTATGTAATAACGATTCGATATATTTTAAGAAAAAGCATATTCAATATATATAGATCGTGAGACTACACGCAAAGCATATTTCCATTGGGCATTGTGAGGAAGACCATGATGTACCCATTCACCAAATTTCATTGGTCCAACGGATACACTAATCAAGTTATGCCAATTTAAATATTTGATAAAATAATCAAATCGATTTTTCAATTATACTGACATCTGTACTGATAAATCCGCAATGTTATTGGTTTAACTTCCAGTCTATGGGTACCTACTACATAATTCCTGGTCAACTATGTCCTGGGAAGTAAAATCCTATATGTAATAGCATTTCGATATATTTTAAGAAAAAGTAAATTCGATTTATATCGAACGTGAGACTATAAACAAAAAATATTTCAATTGGGCATTGTGAGGAATACCAAGATTTACCCATTCACCAAGTGTCATTGGTCCAACGTAAATACAAATCATGTTATGCCATTTCGCGTATTTGCTACAATTATCGAATCGATCTTTCGATAAAACTGCAATCTGCACTATAATATCCGCAATGCCGTGGATTTTAATTCCAGTTAATAGAAATCTTCTCTATATTTCCTGGTCAACTATGTCCTTGGATGTAAAATCCTATATGGTATAGCAATTCGATATATTTTAAGAAAAAGTAGATTCGATAGATATCGAACGTGAGACTAAACACAAACAATTTTTCAATTGGGCATTGTGAAGAATCCCAAGATGTACCCATTAACAAAATTTCATTGGTGCAACGTATATACTAATCAAAATATGCTAATTTCAGCATTTGCTATAACTATCGAATTGATCTTTCGATTATACTGACATCTGAACTGTAAAATCCGCAACGATATTGATTTTATTTCCACGCTATGGTCATCTTCTATATAACTGCTGGTCAACAATGCCCGTGGGTGTAAAATCCTAAATGTTATAGCTATTCGATATAATTTGTGAAAAAGCAGATTCGATATGTATCGAATGTGAGACTACATGCAAAACATATTTCCATTGGGCAATGTGAGGAATACCAAGATGTACCCATTCACCAATTTTCATTGGTCCAACGTATATACTAATCCAGTTATGCCAATTTGCGTATTTGCTACAATAATCGATTCGATCTTTCGATTATACTGACATCTGTAATGTAAAATCCGCAATGAAATTTTTTTATATCCAGTCTATGGTCATCTACTATATAATTCCTGGTCAACAATGCCCGTGGGTGTAAAATCCTATATGTTATAGCTATTCGATATAAATTGTGAAAAAGCAGATTCGATATATATCGAATGTGAGACTACATGCAAAACATATTTTCATTGGGCATTGTGAGGAATAAAAACATGTACCCATTCACCAAATTTCATTGGTCAAACGGAAACACTATTGAAGTTATGCCAATTAACGTATTTGCTAGAATAATCGAATCGATTCTTCGATCATACTGACATCTGTACTTTAAAATCCGCAATGTTTTTGGTTTAATTTCTGATCTATGGGTATCTACTATATATTTCCTAGTCTACTATGTCCTTAGATGTAAAATCCTATATGCTATAGCAATTTGATATATTTTAAGAAAAAGTAGATTCGATATATATCGAGCGTGAGACTATATACAAAACATGTTTCCATTGCGCATTGTGAGGAATACCATGATGTACCAATTCCCTGAATTTCATTGGTCCAACGTATACACTTATCATTTTATGCCAATTTGCGTATTTGCTATAAAAATCGAATCGTACATTCGACTATACTGCCACCTATATTGAAAAATTCGCATCCTATTGATAACCCCTCCATTCGATGGCCATACCCTTATCCCTCTCTTCTCTACTATCCCCGCTTTCAAAATTTCGCCTATGTTCTTATATTGGTGACGTATATAGGGCGATGTGTGTATTTCTTACGGGGACCTAATACAAAAAGATATAAATTCATATTGATATATCTTCGTAAGGAAACAATACTCATCTAAATAATTAATGTGTACGCATAACTCATTCCTTCCTTTACATATTGCCATAATTGTTATTCCCGTAACTATGTAAATAGGTCAGAATAATGGCTCCATTGAATGCAACCTTGTATCGATCATAACTTCGACTCTAATAATTTGATTCGCTTGTTTAAACTTTTGTCGGATAATATACATAAGCAGTTATATTGTCCATGACTCTTGCATTCAAAACTTGATTTACAAAAAAGTTATTAATGTTTAAAGCGTAACCAAGGAGATTGGTATCGATATAACTCGCACATGAATCGATCGAGCGGAATGGTCATCATTGAAAAAGTTGACCATTTTATAAATATTATTACTCTGAAAATTTCATTCCTCTAGCTTAAACGGTTGCTAAGATATTCAAGATTGTATGCTCCACAAAAAAATGGCGACAATGATTTTTCGCCTGCAGGACATTTTTCGGAATTTAATTATGAATAACCCAAGAGGGATACGGAGGAAGTGAGCTCAAACGTAAGGGTTCGGAGAACCCTTTACGGTTTTTCTAGGAGATTCCAAATTTTCACATGGCACATGTCTCAACGCCGAAATCCAAGATTGAAAATTCGACCACCTCTACAATGGAAAGTCGAAATCGTTTATTCCTCGGAATCGTTTCGACGTACGAAAATTCCAAGATAGCCAAAAAATTAACCAAAGAATTTTCTACCTTTTTGGCAAAGGAATTTGTCGTACGATTATTGCAAGATGGTCAAAAAAATTCCTAAAGTTTTCCCATAAGAAAAGCATTGAGAGCGTTCAAACAGTAATAAAAAATACTAAATATCAATTCGAAGCTATGGCAACCCCACCAAAAAATTAACCAAAAAATCTAGTTTATGTCAAAGGATTTTCATGTTCCTCAGGCGTTTAAAAGTACAAAATAAAAGCGAAAAAGTTGTAGTGCCATAAGGCTCCCATGTTAATTCAAGTCGATATATCTCGAAAACTTATCAACTTTTTCGAGTTTTCAGATTTTTCCTCCCGATGAATATTTTTTTACTTTTACGTCCAATATTCCATATACCCACACCTATCACAGTTTGGGCTACTAATTTGTGTCAATCACCCAATCAATGAATTACTTTCCAGCTTTAAATACCTACTATAATACCTATAGGTGGCCATGGCCACCTATAATACCTATAGAAATCTTCTCTAAGCCGTGTCCCAATTGGCCATTTGGCTATGCCAATTCCAGGATTTAGCCATGACGCCATCTTGGAAGGATGTCCCAACTCGTTAGCCAGCATAAGGGAGAGAATTTAGGCAGCTAACGCGGCCGCCAGATTTAGGCATCGAGGAGTGCATCCTTCGCCCCACTTTTCCCATGATTCAAAGCGTGCAAAGCGTGTTCAGTGGTGTTCAGGAGAAAGGGCATCATGGCTGTCAACAAGGGATAGTACTTGTTTGCAAGTAGTGTTGATATTTTGAGACTTGTTTCGAATAATTATTAATTTTTATTTTGTTTATAATAATGAAATTGCGTTAATGGAAGTGTAAGAATTACGGAGAAATTAGTTAAAGAGAAGGCGGCGTTAATTTTAATGCTAATTAATGTTTATATGCTTCTTATGTATGTATATGTTATTTTATAACTTTTTATACCGATCACATGTTATCTTTTGCTACCGTTTACTTTTTTTAACGTGTTATATAATGCTTATTGATGTTTATATGCTTCTAATATAGGTATACTTAATTATGTAACACTATGTCTAAATTCTTATTTAACACTTTTTGTACATTAGGTTAACACCCGTAAGAATAAACAATTATTATTATATATTATTGGACTAAGTCCCGAAATTGGAATCGGAATAAGTAACAAAAATTAAAATCTATAGTGATTATAAGATGATACCGAAACCTGATTTATGTACGTAAACCATACTTTAAATAAATTTTGAAAATAATTCCCAAGTCAGACGGTAACCGTTTGAATAGACTAAATAGACCTGTTCTTAATAATACAAAACTAGAAATTAAATTGCTAAAATATAAGGAATTCGAAAAAGTACTTGGTCGAGAGACGATTGAAATATTACAAACCAATTAAAAGGAATATATGCTAACATTTCGCCACAAACTTATCTAAAACCTCTTAAACAAAACCATACGGAACTAAAAATACGAATTTGAAAGTATACCCCTACTCTACTATTACAAAAAGATTGTCTAAGATACTAAAATTATGATTAAATACTCTTCTCCGACATCTAATACTCAAAATCACTTGACACATCACATTAACAATTTAGGGTGGGTTTTGTTGATCATTTGTTCAAATCATTCCGATTATCTCTTGTTTTGCATTGGCCTAGTGCCCATTAGATGGCAGCACCTGCGTAAGGATGTCCCAATTCATGCTCCCTTGCGGTTGGCTGCCCAGAATCTGGCTGGCTAAATACATGATGCCTAATGGCTAACGAGTTGGGACACGGCTATAGGTGGCCATGGCACGGTCCACGGGAAATACGCAGACGTCCGCGCATGCGCAGCAACGTCAACCGTTCGGGCGGCAGCTGCTCAGATCGCCGCGGCAGACTCAATGCTCCAAGTGTGGTCAAGTTCATCGCTACAAGTGTCCAGCAGAACAGGTTCAGTGTCGAGTATGCTCTAAAAAGGGTCATTATGCAAAATGTTGTTTTTTTCGTGACACTATTAAAACTGTGACGGTCGATGCTATCGATCAAAATGATTCTTTGTTTTTGGGTATCATCAATTGCCAGAAAGAATCAAAGTCAAACGATGACAAACCTGTGATGTGTCATAATGTTTTATCGTCAGCCTGGCAAATAGAACTAATAATCAATGATATTAAAGTTCCATTTATTTTGGACACTGGTGCCATGGCGAATGTCATATCCTACGAAACATTTAAAATGTTAAATATTGCCGAGTCTAATATTGTACAAACATCAATTAGAATAAGTGGATTTGGGGGTAGTGAGGTCAAAGTCAGAGGAATAGTTAATTTAAAATGTGTAATTGTTCCTGCATGGGTTGTGTCAATTAAATTTGTGGTCGCCGACCAACCATGTTTTTCTGTTATAGGGCTCACAACATGTCAAGAGTTGGGACTAATCAAGAGAGTTTTAATGACCTCTAATTCTAATATATTTGTACGAAGTGTCACATTTGACTCACTATTGCTTAAATATTCTGAACTTTTTCAGGGTTTGGGATGTCTCCCATACAAATGTACTCTAAATATGCACTCTGATGTACCACCCAAGGTTGAGCCTCTCAGGAAGGTGCCATTTTCTTTATACTCAAGGCTCAAAGATGAGTTACAGAGAATGGAAAAGCTGGGAGTGGTAACAAAGGTATCTGACCCAACACCCTGGGTAAGCTCAATTGTAATAGTAGAAAAAAAGTCTGGGCAGTTGAGGATCTGTCTTGATCCTCGTAATCTTAATCGGGCATTAATGAGGTCTCATTATCCTCTGCCAACTATTGAACAAGTAAGATATAAACTCAAAGGTGCTAAAGTATTTTCTCATCTTGATGCTTATTCAGGCTTTTGGATGATACCATTGGAACCAGAAAGCTCTAATTTATGTGCTTTTCAAACCCCCTTTGGCAGGTATAAATTTCTGAGGCTGCCATATGGACTTAATTTTGCACCAGAAATATTTAGCAGGATCATGACAGAAATATTTTCTGATATCCCTGGTGTTTTGGTTTATGCAGATGATATTTTGGTGTGGGCAGAAAATGAAAGTATACATACTGAAAGAATTCAAAGAGTTTTTCAAAGGGCTAAGGAAGTTAATCTTAAATTTAACAAATCAAAATGTCATTTCAGAGTCAAGGAAATTAACTTTCCAGGTCATATTACCTTAGGACACCTGATGGAACTATCTATCGCAGAAACCGCCATCATTTGAGGCTAAAATATAATAGCTCGAAATCATTTCCACAATCAGTGCAAAATTACAATAACCTGGCAGAACCCCCCACTCCCAAGGCAATTCAAGGAATGAGCTCTCAGGTTTCAAGGGAAGGACAGGATGACCAACAATTATCAACACCTAAGTCTAACAGGTCTAGGTCGGGTCGACTTGTTAAGCCCCCTAAAAGGTACTCTGACTCAGAGTATCCTTAATTGTGTTTAAATCCTCATATGTATGTATTATGTATTATTTCCAAGAATGTTGTTGGGTTCATTATATTTTTATTAAAAGTTATTTTGTTATAAAGGAAGGGAGATGTTGTATGCATGTCGTATAGATGTCGCCACATATGTGTCGGTGCTGCCACTTGTGGTAGAGTGTTGTTTGCTGTACAGAAACCGGCAGTCTTTCTGTGGTGACTACATTGTCAAGACCATGTATTATAACGGACCAATAAATCTACAACACAACACACTTGTTTCCTCCCCATTCTTACTAAGGTTGATGAAGAAGTCACTACTTTGAAAGCTCCCAAGTTTATTTTCCCGTGTGAGTGTTCAGACCACTGAGCAGTCCAGGCTAATCTTATCTCCAGTGTTTTCGGCGGGGGTTTATGCAACCAATTCCTCCAAGATCTAGCCCAATGATTTGGCCAAGAGATGGCTCTGGGCATAGGTCCCGCCACAAACAAAGAATTCAATGCACACAGAAGAAGAAATGTTATTAAAGATGGTCACAATCACACAATCAGTACGATAAACATAGCACATGCATTTCGGGGAACGCTGATCCCAACAAGTGGAAACGAACCATAGAGGTCACAAACATTTCAAATTCACACAAGTCGCCACAGGCGAATACATACAATCATAATAATAGATAGAAATTGAAACAAAGAGACAGAAACATAAATACAGGATGATGACACAGTGTGGCGTGGAGATGGAATGAAGGCCGAAAGCACATGGAAAAATCACAACTTATTCATATTTCAAGAATTTTGTCAAGTAATGTGAAAAATAATTAATAAACGTGTTTTAATATTTATCATGACAACCGATTAGCTTGGTCGATAGAGTCTGTTATTACCCATCGGGGCCCCGTGTTCAGTACCCTATGCAGGCACATGTCTTCTCCACTTTTTTGTATTTATTTTGAGGTAACCTACATTGAACTCCTAATTTTATGATTTTCAATCAGAACAACGTTTTTCTGGGTGGGAATTCCTTCATATACTCACGCTACATCGGGTTTATTATGCGTTTGATCCAGTGGCGGCTCGTGAGTCAAATGCTAGGGGGGGCGCACTCCACCGGGGGGGGGGGGGGGTCATAATTTTTTAATATTTCGTGTATTTTATTAAGTTTTTACGGCAATCTAGGAATTAAATTCCTTGATGCCATACGTTCCGTTTTTTTCAACAAAAATACCTAGTTTTCCTAATAAAGCTTGATTAATAAATACTAAATGCAGTAGACTCTCGGTCATACGGATCGGCTTAGTCCGGACTCTCGATGATACTGATCAATGATCTTGAAGAATAAAAATATATTTGCTGCGATATTTTGCAAATACAAACGAAAACACGTAACTTTAGGTTTTAGCGTCTACATTCTTCGTGCGGATATGCCCGCAATACACTTCTGTTGTTCGTTTTGCAATCATAATGCGTTATTTGTCAAATCTATACAACATTTGCAATGATTTAGGTAGCAATGACACTTGTAACACCTGAGGAGGGGAGGAGAGTGTCACTGACTTCCACTAGGCAACAAACACTACTAGAATGCGCGCGCTTTGCTATTGCAGATGTAAACTTTGATGGCGGTGTTCGCGTTGCTTCTTGAATACAGTATGATTTAAAATCAACAATTAAACATTTCTTACACATTTTTAACAAAATATGAAATACTCACAGGCCTTTAGTTATATTGCAAAAGTCCATCCTTCTTTCATTTTGTCCAGCGAAGTGATCAATTACACGTTCGTTGAAATCAGCGCTGGACAACAATTTCTTTCTGATTGAACACATGGCATGGGCACTAGTCTATAAATAAACAAGGGACGACACAAAATAGGCCGACGAAAAATACGACCAAAAAGAACAAGGTGCCTGGACACAGAATTGGGACAATTTTTCCCTATATTTCCCTTAAAAAAACGAGCACTGTTGATTAATTCAAATTTGTCTTCTTGAATGTACACACAGCACTAAGAAACTTCGTAATCGGCAATTGCGCACAATTAACTCCTCGAAAATGATGTCTGAACTCATTTCACTCCGTTCTTTCCGAGAGTCTTGCCGTTACTATCAGGACGACTCAAGGGAGATAGAAGTCGTGGTCCACTAATGCTGATTCAGCTGAGGGACGAATTTAAGGTCAGCAAAGGCATTCAAGCAAACAAAGGACGTCACGGACCATCTCCTTGAGTCTAAGATTCATATGTGGTAAACACACGAGACGCCAACGGGTCGCATTTGGATTAACTGTGTCTTCGAAATCATTGCCATGATATAATAGAAAATAAGTTCTAGATCGTAAAAGAAGACGACTCGACTGAGCCACAGATGGGAGCTGTAAGGATTTCCGCACTGATATGAACTCTTCGAGGCCACTTAAATCAGACAGAAGTGGGCATTTTCCATCAGACAGCTACCGCTCTGCCGCTGGGGAATTAGGTGAACATGAACTAATACAACAAGGACGGCTAGAAAAATGATGAACCTACACACAAAAGGTGCATTGTACGCGGCACTTCATGACATTAATTGAATGACTCTATTTAAAGTCGCGCTTAACGATTTAAATCATATTTAATCCTTCACCCTATCACGCACGCAACTATTTCTTAAATTATAAATCAGTGGGGAATGTTAACTGATTTTTCCTAATACTGCAGTTCTTTTGATAAATTTATCTGAAAAATAGGTACCGCATTTCTAATCATCGGGAAGATATGAATACATTGTTAAGGCCTAAATATTATAATATTAATTTCCCCAAGGTTCTTGAAATTCGTAATCATAACAGAACTGTGTCAAATACTCGAGAATAGTTTTCCTTCGTCAGTACGGCCTTTAACTGGTTGGATTTTACGTGTTCCGGAATTCAAATACCAAAAAACGCAAGCATAATGGAATAATTTATTTACTGTAGCAATACCTACAAGTAATTAAAAATTAAAACCGTATAACTACACCCAGTACAGTGACCATTCTGATTCCGTAGGTCCCTTTTCTGTGGCAGCACCAAGTAGACGCCAGATTATACGCCCGCCGTCCTGCGTAGCGATGTCAACTCACACGTCGCTCTGCGCATTCTCGGACGACGTCCCAAGACTTCCATAAGACACAAGGTTAGACGCGTCATAGCACCAGCGGCCCCCACCACTACCTCTCTCCATATAACTGCATGGGGATGGATTGGGACGTTCTGGCCAGCGCCCCACGGCTACAAATACGAACTTCTCGCGCTATTTCTTTTTGTGTTTTTCCAACACTTTCGATGTATGGGACTGAATAAACGCATTGATTAATCAGATGTATAATTATAAATTAATGGATATTTTTTTTTTTTTTACTTTTTCAAATATTTGGGAGGGGCGGCGTCCGAGAGTCCTTACGGGCAAACCGCCACTGGTTTGATCTTAGTTGTTTCATGGAACTGATGGGTGCCATGTTGATAGTATTTGTCGAATAACGTTTTTCAAACTTGTTTGGTAGAAGTAACAGAAATATTCAATGCTCCATATGAATCCAAATTGCGAAGATTTTGATCAGAAACGGTATTTCTAGCTATGATTTTTGCAGTGTTTACTCGCTTTCTGTAATTCTTTATTAATTAAAATTAGGGATGGACGGATCCATGATTTTTTCGTATCCGAATCGGATCCTTGATTTTCGGAGCCGGATCTTTCGGATGGGATATTTTAGGATACAAATGCATTTTCAAATTCCTGCTATTAAATTAATTACTTATTCAAGTTTATTCAGGGTAGAGACAATCAAAGGAATGCTTTTTAGATTTTCATACACATTTTTATAAATTAAAAATATTTTTTATAGGCTTTCAAGTTGTTTTTTAAAAACATCTTTACATGATAAGGACCTAAACTGTTACGCTTGGGTTTGGAAATGAAAATAAGAAAAATCTACGGATAAGCCACTGACCAGTGGCGTAGCGAGAGGGGGAAGTCCGGTGGGTCCAGACCCCCCAAAGTATAAAAACGCAATTACTTTCCTTCATAATAGGAAAAAAAATATTGAAAAATCATCAATTTACAATAAATTCCTTTCAAAAATGAAGTATTTTTCGATTATGAAAGGTGTTAAAATTAGTTTGAAACCCTCTACTTTGTACCTTGTTGTCTAAAAATCCCCCCCCCCCTGGTTTTGGACCCCCTAACGAAATTCCTGGCTACCCCACTCCCATCGGCTGAATTCAAATTCAATTTCCTCACGCACGTTTCCCCCGAATTTTGTCACTTTCTCAACGCATACCGACTTGTGTTTCACCCGAAAATGCTTCAGTATGGTGAGGTGGATTTAGCACTTCCTCGCGATAATTTCACGTCACAGTGCACGCACATGGCATACATTGGTTCTCCTTATCTCAATAAAAATGCTTCTACACAATGAAAGGCATTTTTATCAGTATATCATTAAATTAAATTGCAACTGCGCAATCAGCAACAGAATAGTATTTAAAACAGTATTAACGTCACGGGCGACGAGGTGCTCGACCGCTCAGCATTAGGAAGGGAGCGCATAAATGAGAGATGGAAGGGAAGGAGCGCGTAAAGGAGAGGTGGAGGAGAAGGAGACCGCATTGCCGCGTTGGAGACGATGGTGCGGGAACTTCGGGCTCAGTTTGAAAGGGTGGCTAATACCGCTGACGGGAATGGTCCTAGGGGTGGTTCTTCGAAAGCTCGCCGTGCCCCAGGGGCTGCACGGGTTCGCCCGATTGCTAATAGCGGCTGGTCGATCGAGAGCCTTCCTCGAAGTCCATCTCTCGATGAAGGGGTCACGTCACCCCGTAAATCTGAGGTTTGGAGGGTCGTGTCTCGGAGGGACGGTGGTAGTGTCACTCTAAGACGAGGTTTGGGGGATGCTGAGGCAAATCCCATCCCCGTCTCGAATAGGTACCAGTTGCTGTCGGATGGAAACTCCGAGGTGCTTGACGTGCCTACTCCTACCCCGAAACCGGCACCTAGGAAGAGGCGTCAGAGTGGGAAGGGGGGGATTGTAGTGTTAGGGAGTAGCAATGTCCGTCGTGTGATGGTCCCGTTACGGGAGAGGGCAGACCGCGATGGTGTAAGCGACCGTGTAACATCATGGTGCATCCCTGGTGGCAGTGTTCCTCAGTTTACGAAGGCGGTTGGTGCGGCGGTACGGGGCACGAAGTGCTCCAGACTGCGGGTTGTGGCTCATGTCGGCGTCAATGATGCCACCTTCCGTGGATCTGAGGAAATTCTATTTTTCTCTTGAGGAAAATCTATAATTCCCTCTCGGGATCTGAATGCCGAAGTGAAGCGGGTGGGTGGGACCATTGGGGTCGGCATAGAGCTTTCGATTTGCAGTCTTGTCCCGAGGATCGATCGCGGTTCTCTGGTTTGGAGCCGAGTGGAAGGCATAAACCAAGGCTGCGTAGTTTCTGCACGGACATCGGAGCCTCCTTCGTGGACCTTAGGCCGGCAATCCGATCGTGTCGGATCCCTCTGAACCGTTCGGGAATCCATTACACGGCCGAGTCGGCTAGTCGTGTAGCGAGTAGCATATTTGAGCACTGTAGGTATTTTTTTAGAGTAGAGAGTAGGGCATAGTGTAGATATAATAGTGAGTTGAAAAATAAAGAGGTAAATTCAAAAATTTTCACAAACAAAAATTCTTCCAGAAATGAGAATAGAGTATTAGAAAGAAAAATCAGCGTTTCAGAATCAGCATAACCGATTTACAATAATACAGTTATTACATTTAAGCCTGAGAAGTGTCAGTCGAGCAATGATTTCAAAGGCAGTCAAGGCTCAAGTCATTTTAATGGTGAGACAATAACATATGCATTTCCATTTATCAGTGGTATTATTATTATAGTATTCTACCGATTAAGGTAGGTTTCCATGGAGTACTAAAGAGGTGATCTTGGAGCCTCCCTTTCCTTCCAGCACTGCATTCTTTAATTCACTGTAAGGCCTACTCTCTTTCAATCTATCTAAAAATCCTATTCTTTTCCTTCCTCTCCCTCGTTTCCCCAACATTCTACCCTCCAACACCATTTTCAACATCCCCTCACCGCTAAGCACTAACTCCATCCAAACCTTCTGTCTCCTGCGTATCTCATCTAAAAGCTGCCTCTCCTCGCCAACCATATCCAGCACTTCGTCGTTCCTTTTCCTCTCCGTCCATTTCACCCTCTCCATTCTTCTCCATACCCACATCTCGAATGCCTCCAATCTTCTCTCGTCTTCTTTCCTCAGTGTCCACGTTTCCGCACCGTAGAGAGCTACACTCCAAATCAAACTCTTCACTAACCTTTTCTTTAAACTCTTACACAACGATCCTCTCAGAAGCTCCTTCCTGTTCATGAACGCCTCCTTCGCTAATGCTATTCTCTTCCTGATGTCCTTACTACTGCATCCGTTTTCCTCTAACGTACTGCCTAAATAGTTGAACTGCTCAACCTGCTCAAGTTTTTCACCACCCACCTTTACCTTGAGTCTCACATTCCTCGCTCGTGATGCTTTACAAAACCGCATTACCTTAGTTTTCTTGTGATTAATCCTCATCCCATACTCCTCGCAACGTTCGTATAACGCATCCACTAGGGCCTGAAGCCCCCTTGCTGACTGACTAATCAACGCCTGGTCATCCGCGAATCTCACTGATTTGAACATCATTCCTCCCACTTTTATCCCAGCTTCTAACTCATCCCACGCTTCCCTTACCATCTCTTCAGCATACACGTTAAAGAGCAGCGGCGATAGAGGACAGCCTTGCCTCACACCTTGGCCAATGTTTGCCCACCCAGATTCTCCGTCCGCTATCCTAACTTGTGCAGTCTGGGCCATATACAGATTACGAATCAGTCGTTTATCCCTCCAATCTACACCTATTCTCTTGAGAATATTCATTAACATTACCCAGTTCACCCTATCAAACGCTTTATCAAAATCCACGAAACACACATATACGTCCTGCTCATATTCTAGGTTCCTCTCCACGAGGGACCTAATTATTGCTATTGCATCACGAGTTGACTTCCCTCTTCTGAAACCAAACTGATCTTGGCCCAAATACTCGTTTGCCCTCGCCTCCATTCGGCTGTTCAATATCCTCAGCACTACTTTCGCTGCATGGGATATTAGGCTGATAGTCCTATAATCTCCGCATTCCACAGCTTTCTTCTTTTTCGGAAGCGGAATTAAAACCGTCTTCACGAAATCCTCCGGCCAACATCCCTCCTCATAGATCTTGCGCACTAGTTCGAAAAACCTTTTCTTACCATCCTTCCCTAGATTCTTCAGAAGCTCACACGGGATATTGTCCACGCCTACTGCTTTCCTAGCCTTCATATCACGGAGTGCTCTCTCTATTTCTGAATCTAATATCTCCGGCCCAAGATTATCCTCCTCCACTGCACTTTCCTCCTCTAGAGTCAATCTCTCTGGTCTGTTCGTTCCATCATAAAGGTCCTCCACGTATTCCTTCCACCTACCCTGTACCTCTTCTCGCTCGGTTAGCATCCTCCCATCTTTAGCCTTAATTTTAGACATGGCTTGTCCTCTTTTGCCGCCCGATAGTGACTTAACTTTGGCGTACAACGCGCCTACTTCTCCATCCTTTTGGAACTTTTCCATTTCCTCGCACTGTCTTTTCCACCAAGCCTTTCTTGCCCTCTTAGTTTCACGTCGTAATCGATTATTCAATTCCCTATACATTCTTTTGCCCTGTTCTGTGTCCACGTTCTTCCACTTCCTCCTCTACTCCATTTCATTTACCATTGCCTCCGTTATCCACGGCTTCTTGATCCTTCTACTGTCAACGTAACCAATTGACTTCTCCGCCGCTTTGACTATTCCCGTTTTTATATTATCCCATCTTTCCTCTACCGTCTTGGTACTTTCAATCTCCCGTATACTAATGTCCACTATTTCCTGATATTCTCTCCTCATACTCCCCTTCAGGGCTTCTACGTTCCATTTCTTCACCTTCCTAACTTTCATAAGTCTTTTGAATCTTACGTTGCATTTCATGAGCACTAGATTGTGGTCCGAATCCGCATCCGCTGCAGGGAAGCTGCGCGAGTTTTTCACACTGTTCCTAAACCTCTGTCTTACCATAATGTAGTCTATTTGATATCTCCTCGCATCCCCTGGACTTTTCCACGTGTACCTTCGCCCTTTATGATGATTGAACCACGTGTTTGTGATGAATAATTTGTTTCTCCTACAAAATTCTACTGCTTTCTCTTCCCTATTGTTCCGTATTCCTAGACCAAAATCTCCTATTTCGTTTCCATCCCTCTCTTCCCCGACTGAGGCGTTCCAGTCCCCCATCACTACCAAATTTTTCTTACCCGGTGTGTCTCTAATTATTTCCTCGAGCTGTTCATACACCTCATCTACTTCTTCCTCCCTATGATTGCTAGTGGGCATGTAAACTTGGACCACCACAAGGTTGGTGGGTCGCGCCTCAATTTCTACCACCAGAATCCTATCGCTTACCGGTCTATACCTACCACACGCTTACCTATCTTCCCGTTTAATACTAAAGCTACCCCTCGCTGGCTTTCTTCCCCTCCACTATATATAACCCTATACCCATCACTCCAATAGTCCCCCCCATCCCTCCACCTCACCTCGCATAATCCTAAGATATCAATTAAATGTCCAAAATTCAAAACTATTTTATTATGTTCGTATTACAGATCACCTAACTCAGATATAACGTCAATGTTGGATTTTCAAACTCAAATAAACAGCGTAGCATCAAAATATCCTGAAAGAAACTTGATTGTAGGTGGAGATTTCTACGTACCTTCTATAGATTGACTTATAGCTTAGATAGATAGATAGAGACTTATAGCTTCATTCCAGGTGGGAGGGATAAAATGATTTGCGAGGCTTTATTACACACATTTACATCTAACTCATTGTTTCAAATAGCATCCGCACCAAACAGAGGAGAAAGTATTCTTGATTTATTAGCGATAATATACCTCAACAGGTAATAAACGTTAGCACCGTCGAAGGAGTAAATGACCATAGGGTCGTAACTGCAAAGTTTTCTCTAAATACCGCTGTTAACTTAAAAAAAGAGCATAAAGTTTTCATTTTTAATAGAGCTGATTTTGATGGGTTTAAGAGTCATCTAAAAAATGCTTTCCCCGCGTTTCAAGAATCAATATTAAAGTTAAATGTAGAGGATAGTTGGAAACCTTTTCTTTCGCTCGTAACTTCGGGAATAAATAGCTACATCCCTAGTAAAACAAGGCAGCGAACCGAGATGGTACGACGCGGAAGTGAGAAAATCATTGAGGCGACAGAGAGCGTGTCATGCTAAAATGAAAAAAGTCAGCACGGATTTATCCGCTAATGAACGCGATTTAATAATTTAAAAAATGTAGGATGGCTAAAGCCGCCACTAAGGAAGCGTTCAGGAATGCATTCAAGAATTTTAAAATAAAAACACTAGTAGTGCAATTACGGGATAACCCAAAAGCATTTTGGTCATATGTTAGGGAAGTTCAAGATAAACGATCTACCGTATGTTCGCTGAGAAACGACAATGGAGATGTGTTGACAAGCAGTTGCGATAAAGCCAATTTATTAAATTCCTACTTCAAGAGCGTGTTCACCGACCTTCCGAGAACTCACCCGAGACCGTTGACAATCTCTGCATACGAAAGATGCCGCCTAATGACATTAGTACGCACGGAATAGAAAATATATTGAAATCGCTCAGTCCAAATAAATCACCTGGTCCAGACGAAATCCCTTCTCGCGTATATAGAGAACTAGCCTCAGAAATTGCCCTACTTGCAAATAATATTCAGTAAATCCATCAAGCAACTCGAAGTACCTAATGACTGGAAAATCGCTAATGTAACACCAATATTCAAAAGTGGAGACGAGGAACAGCCATCTAATTACTGGCCGATATCTTTAACGTCCATCTCATGCAAAGTCCTTGAACACATCGTAGTCAGCTCAGTAATGAAACACCTAGACGCGCCTACCTACCTGCACCTGTGGAGGTCCGCCTGGGTAGGTAGCCCCTACCCAGGGAATGGTTGTGTGTGATAGTCCTTGTTTCATGTTATTTCCCCCGATGTAAAAGGCCTTAAATGAGCTGTTTTTGGGGTAATGAAAATAAATGCATTACTCGACCGTCAGGTCTAGGTATCCCCGGCTTATTAGCCCAGACCGACCAAGATGGCCGGCCTAGGCTAGATACGCTAGATAGCTGCAGGGAGAACTGTCCTAGAAGGACGGTCGGCCAGGTTGGCCTCGGTCGGGACATACCTCCAGGACGCTCCACGCGTCGCATTCTTTAGTACCTGTCGATTCTTTAGTAGTGAAATAGTAGATCGTTTCTTTCCTTTGTTTGCGTTTGGCGCAATACGTATATTGAAAATAGAATCTAAGCGCACAAAAAATTGAAATACACGTACAAAACGAACTAAAAAAATGAACGCAATTATGGAGATATGAAAGAACCGCACGGAGAGTTCACTCGAAGCGCGTCAAAAGACGGTATTTTTTAAACTATTGAAATGAAAATACGAATATTCCAACGTACCTGAATCTGTATTTAAACTCTCATTTTGTAGTAAATCGATACAGGAACCACTTTTCCTGTTCAGCCAAGCACTGAAGTTGTTTGAGATATTATTAACATAAAATAGTTAACTCTTCTTCTCATTTCTTTTCTGCAAACCGCTTCTGTAAGCACTTTTCATACTAACACTTCAAAGAGGATGAAACTCTCTCACTAACCAACCAGCATTCACAGAACTACTAAGGTGTACTAAGGACTTCGCTATCTGTGTGAGGAAAAATTGAGAATGTTTTGTGCGCGCGCAGCTTACCCCCTCCAACAACGCTTCCTTCCCTACTTCCAGTCCTGGGAGGACTACTTGGCACTGATTCCCACGGTACCCTTTGTCAAAAAATCATACAAGAGAGATGTGTAACTATACCCAGACATTGTAATCTGACATTTTTTTTCGATGAATGAATGAACTGGGGTACCGACTACCCCTGCGGGGATATCGGGTTTCGCTACGGAACTGGGGTCTTTGGGAAGAGCGGAGTAGGAAAAAAATGGAATGTGTCATGATCCGTAGTGGTCCCCAAAATATTCTGACATATGCACGGTAGCACTTGAGGTTGCCACCGTGGTCTAATCTCACGAGGGAGATTCACACGAACTCGTCGTCGTATTTGGCCTAAGCGTGGGACAGGAGAGGGAGAAGGGACGCGATCAGCGCCCAACGTCTCACAAGCAGAATGGGCAGCAGTTTTCAAGATAGAACAGCTAAATAAAAATGTTGATTATTAAGACTAAATTCGTCAACTCGCTGGTTTAAAACGGGATATCATCGAAACATTGAAAAAAATCTGAAGGCATAAAATCACTATGAATATTTTATGGGAATGAAATAATTTTTTTTTCAAAAAGCAGAGTAATTAGTAACTTGGCCGCAAATCGAGGGATCTGAGTTCAAAAATCCCAGTAAGGGCGAATGATTTTTCCTCTCAGATATTTCGCACAAATCTGCTGATAAATTTTTTCTAGAGGTATCTGGCCCCTTTTAGAATGTACTGCATACTGCTGAAATAAGATTTACCTCCGCTAACTGGTGTTTCTGGAGAAAATATGATGGAGTTAGAATGAATGGCAGATGAATAAATGCCGGTCGGATGATTCAGTGTGAACTTTTCGATTAAATGGACTTTTGGCTTGCAAAATAAGTAAAAGAAAAGTCAATTGTAGTTATTCTTCTTAATAGTAATATCCTCAACACAATTTAGCGACATTATACTAAATATCCTCACTAACCTCGGAACATATGTCATGCAGGAAGAGGTACATAGTTATTTCCATTATAATCCGTATTTCTGCCGAGTTAATATGCTCTACGCAATTCGAAATGGGCCATCATTTTCCCCTCGCAAGCAAACTATAAGAAGGATTGCAAGTGTCGCTGAGCGATACTTAACACACATGCGAGTATTATCCAAGATATTTTGGTCGTAGGAGTAAGCACTGAAAGTTTCCTTTTTAGAAAATAGTTCAATTTATGCGGGATAAATTTTCCAAGGTTAGTATCGCAGGAAACAATGAAAAGTAGTCAGCCATTACACTTCCTAACGTGGATCAGAAGTCACGCTCATGCATTCAGAAATTGATCTTTCAGCAAAAATTCTTCTTTATAGTTAGATAATTTATCGAAAAGTTATTGTTGAATTATATTTCAAATTTAATGCTTAAAGAAAACGTTAACGTCACTTCGTCTTAACAGAAGGACAGTTTTAGGGATAAGGCTATACCAATACCAATTTAGGACAAATAACTGTATTTCGAGACTTTCGAGAGTCTCGTGGATGTGGTACCGTCTCGTCTCGTAAAAAAGTGGTTTCGTCTCGAGTCTCGTCTCGAATTATACCCAACGGTCTCGTCTCGAGTCTCGCGGCAACACTAGATACTATCATCCCATGTCTGTACCCAGCGAGGGGCAGAAGGGGAGCAGCTGCCCCCTCCCCTGGAAGCAAAAATAGCAAAAGTCTTTAAGCAATATACTTTTCAAGGAAATAATCTCATAAACTAATAAAGCGCTGATATAATTTTCTTAAAATGTTGGTTTCATTCACCTTTTCCATGCTAAAATGTCACAACTTGGATTGCCGCCCCCCCCCAGACCATGGCTTGCCCCCCTAGTTATGATCCTGGGTACGCCCTTGTATGATCCCTAAAACATTTATATCCTCTCCTTTTTATTATCTTTCTCTATCTATTCTCATTTCATTTCTTCTTTCAACTTTCTACAAGTCTCAGTTTGCCATAAATAAATTTAAATGCCATTATGAGGAGAAGAAAGTTACAAATAAACTCTCTCTTCTTTTGAGGAATGTTGTGTCACGATTTTTGGCTAATATTTTGTTGTTTTCCCTTCTTGCATTAACCTTTTCTTTGGTAGATTAGCCTGAAATCCAGTAATGGCGAAATATTATTTTCGAAAATGGTTGGAGGCCTGAATAATTTGCCTTCATTTTTTGCAGTCTTATTTTGTTCGCTTAAAGGCTCTCCCTTTTGGACTGTAATATTTTACTTTTAATGGTAGGTTCCCCTTTCCTCCCTGGTACATGGAGTTTCTGGGCAAAATGCTGGGAAAATTTATGGGTACTCTCTACTTTCTAACAGCGATTAAATCAACCTTCAGTTCGTTACCTTTCTTTTATCCTTTTAAAGGAGTATAGGTTGTATCACTTCTTAAAATTTGGCCAAGTTTTTCCACCTCCTTATCACTATTCCCAAGGCACGATTTCGTAATTGAAAACAGCGTCACAACGGCAATAATTAGATATAAATTGATATTTAAATGACCGTAGTCGCCGACAAGGAGTTCTAATTCTGTATTTAGCTTGTGATATCAATGACGGGTACGTGTTATGCTAATCTATGCTCCTCAGTGATTGTAATCTAATTTAGGGTTAACATTTGTCTTATGTTTAGGAAAGATACGAAATATCTATGCTTAACACTTCAAAATTATAATAAATAATGAAATCAATAGCATTTGTCACTCCCATTTGAGCTAACCTTGCATATTTGTATACCTAAGCTTCCCATAAACAAACACCATTTAGAAATCGTCGGTGTACTGCCGCCTTCACGCAGAAAAAATCCGACACGATCAGATTTTTCTACGACGACGCAGCGAGCTGGCTAGCCAGCCGCGGCGCCAACGCAACGCCGAACTGTGAATGCACCCTATGGAACGGTGCTCCGGAGCACTTCCGTCTGGTAGCGAATGTAGCGCTTTTTTACCGCACCCCAAAAGAGAGACCAAGAGAGAGAAAGCAAGGAAGAGGCTTTCAAAATGTGATGCTACAGAAGAATGATGGGGATCAAATGGAACGACCGAGTTAGTAATGAGGAAGTCCTAAGAAGAGTAGGAGAGAAGAGAAGCCTCATGAAAACCTAAATAAGAAGATGAAACAACCATATAGGCCACATAATGAGACATGATGGCCTGATCAATACAATCGTCGAGGGAGGAGTAGATGGCAAGAAAGGAAAAGGAAGACCTCAAACAAAATATATGGAAAAAGGAAAGAAGGATGTGAAAGAAGAAATACGTAGATGTGGAAAGATTAGCTGATAGGAGAATTGAGTGGAGAGCTGGGTCAAACCAATCTTAGGATTAAGTGATTCAGATAGGAAACCAGTTATGATGAATATCCGGAGAACAAAATAAAACAAAAATCACAACTCCGATTGCCCTGAATTTTTTATTTATTTTTTCGAGCATTCATAAATTAAAATGTCGCAATCAAGCATGACTGCCAAGACAAAGCTGAATTCATCACATAGTAACAAATCTAATCTGAATTCTTCGCCAGAACGAGAACTCCCATCTCACCTGTTTCACAGGCACATTCGGTTCGGCCTTGATTGCAGGTTCCAGCAAAGTCAAGGTTTGTCAAGTAAAGACAACATAAACCGCATTGGCTGTCCCGGCAGTCGGTCCAGGTGAAATTCGCTGATTGTAATGCTTCCGGACAGTTGGTGCAACCGTTCCTGATTTCTGGGATAAATGAAAATATCCTGCACAAAATGGCACGGGCAATCACTGAAAAACGAATGATATAGGGTATTTTAGAAACAGGGAAATATGGGACCAATATCACATTTGATAAGCGGCGAGGTAGTTATACAGTACGGTGATAACTAGATGCTAATAATTTTCATGTGAAAAAATACCTTAAACCGAGAATCGAACCGCGAACTTTAAGCTTTCCGGTGCATTAAGTTGACTTTACGGTATAGACTCGCTTTTGTCGCGACCTGTTATGGTCACTGTGGGAGGTCTTACACTTTTTGTTGCCATTTGTTACTTAAGGATCGTTTACTTTTAGGTTGGCTCGATTAGATGTAAGTAATATTTCCACTTTCACGTAAAACGAACACTTGGTACGTATGCTACAATATGAAAATAAATATTTAAAGGAGATAAATGTTTTTCTGAGGGACAAAAAAAGTAAAATAATTTTACGAGTTAGACAGAGTCTCTAAATTATTCAATTCAAACACAAAAAACTTTGAGACCATGTTCCACTGTAGCACCCAATTCATACGTAATATCATAACATAGCAACTTTACGCATTACTATGAAAAACACGTTTATTAATTATTTTTCACATAACTCAATTAAATTCTTGATATATGAATAAGATGTGACAGCTGTTTCCCTTCGTAAGTTTTTGAGAGAATGGTACACAAAATAGAATTACGTAAAAACTAACTATCAATATCTAGTGAAAATGCGCTAGATGGAGATACTTGGCATGAATTGGGGCTAATATGCAGAATTTTATCGAATATTTATCATGATCGCTAATGATACCACTATAGAAATACCTCTATTTAAAGTTTTAATGATTCGGGATACACAAATATCTCCTAACAGCTTTAATATCCAATGTAATGCGCAATAAAATCATCTGGTGAGTAGCAGATGACAGCCTTTGGTGAACAAGACATTGTCAATGTCAAGATTTCGATAATGTTTACAACTTGACTTATTCACTCAACGAAACGTGATTTTCGTAAGGCAAGTAATTGAATAAGAAATACCTTTAATGGCACTTATCCTCCATATTGTATTTGTTGGTATATGCATGTATATATATCTATGTATGTGAATGCAATTTCAAATGTTTATTTCGATGTGTTACCATGTGGATTGTTGTTTTTTTTAAATATGAGTTTCAGTGTGTGTTAATCTTTACAACGGAGAATACATGTTCTTTTATGATTGAAGTATTAAATTAATTTCTATCCGGCCTGAAAATCAACCCACTACATCAGTATTATTCACTGCCTTTGATGCACCAGCTAACGGATAACATTGCACATTAAAAAGGGCATTAACGGAAAAGAGAACGTAAACAAAAATAAAAAGCCATAGCCATCACAAACAATGAAAATAAAATCATTTTTACCTACCTATATTTTATGGAAGTCTTGTTTAAAAGTGTTACTACTACAATCCTGTATCGCCACCAAGACACGAAGTACAGTCAAAAACACGAATCATCTTTAAAAAATGGCATTATGTGCACTTGTTAAGTATGAAATTAATATAACAAACACACTTTCGATGTAATATACCAAAAGCAACAAGTAATTTTCTACCTTATATTTCTCCGCTTTTCATTTCAATACGCTTCGATGTAAACAAATGTTTGTTCATGTGGAAAGAAGACGTAAAGAAATCGACTTTTCAAAAATTACTTTCTAAATTTCCTACCTTATCATTATCAGTTTTTCGTTTTAATTCCTTTATCTTCTTCTCCAATTTAGTTCCTCTTGTTTGCATAAACAAAGATGTTGCTATGATTATTTGTTTCTATGATCGCCGCGCCGCCATTGAATTATGGTGGTCATTTTTTTTAACTAACCCCCATACTCATTTTTACATGAATATACAGATAAATAATAGAAAATTTAGTGTTTTCAAGGGGTTTCAGACAATTTTAGAGGGATTCTTCATAAGACTTTTTGTCGTATTTCGTATCGTTCACCCGAAACATTTGTATGAGTGAGTGGTCGTTAAGGGGATTTATAGTATATAGATTACTAATATTCGCGATGCACTGGATTTTTGAGGCCTCAAAGTTGTAGAATTCAATTGTAAGTTTTGAAAAATATCAAGCTTTGCTTTCTACAACTTAACCTTAAATCGTCGACTAGTTTCAATACAATGTATTGCTTATGAAGACTAGTATCATTCGATAAACTGAATAATTTTCAAACTAGTTGACGATTAAAAGGTAGAAAGCAAAGATTTTAGAAAGCAAAGTTTGTTATTTTTTCCTAACTTACATTCTCATGAAAATTTATCGAGATTCATCTAGCTAGGTTGAACGCCCTCGTGGTCCATACAAGATGGCAACTTGGATGGTTCGTGCCTCTATTTCCGGTCCGGAGGAATATTTTTCCCATATGAATTAATACAAATGGAGGAATTTAATGACTAATTTTATCCATTCGCCCTTTGAGATGCTAGGAACCACATTTGATTATGATCAAAGTAATCCTTCGTTTGGGGGCACAGTGAAACTTCCTCAGACCATTAACATCTCCATATAGGGCCACCTTCCATGAGCGGCCACTTCTCCCTGGGATCGAACGTATTTTAAGGCCTGTTTACTCGATACATAAACACGCTCTCGTTAATGTCTGATTACATGAACGATTTTGGGGGACCCGAACGGAACATGTACGAATGCATGAATCAAATTAGAACAGTTTCTATTTTCCGCTCATACATTCGCGCAAGTTAAGTGGTTACACATTGCATTTTGGTGTTGATTCCCGCGTTTATACATTTAGAAATTAACTCTTACGAGCTAATGTACCGTGCAAACGGGCCTTTATAAGCAATGTGAATTATAAATCCATTTTTAGTGGCCAACTCCCAAGCTACGATCACCTGGTCTTTAATTCGACGAAGTAATTGAAAATTGAAATTTGGCAACTGATCTTGCCTAAGCTATATATTTTGCGTTCCGCAGAGCTTGAATTTATAAAAATAGATTCGCTCCTCCGTGGCCTCTAGCCAGTATTGGTTCATACTTAAACCTCGTATTGTCGTAAATACATGAAAATGAACTTTATAGACTAAACTGTTCTAGGAAAAAGTTGATATATCGAGTTTGAAGTTCTATGCCTCGATAGCTACTCGACCGGTAGTAGTGAAGTAAACAGATTTATTAGTACGTTAACTCTACATAACCAGCAACTAACCCTCGCGTTAAAAGTTTTTTTACCGGCTTTTTATGTAAAAATGAACAGTCCTTGACGGTTGAAAAACGCTTGCACCACTTACCCCTCTCTAACCCAGAGCTGATTCTAGTAGAAATTAAATAATAAATTTTCAATACTTCTCATTTTAAAATTGTGTAACAATTCTGCTCAATCATAATTATTGCTACATATTTCGCCATTATACTTCACAGCAAAAAAGAAAACGTGGTTTAAATCTTTCCTGAATAGAGCTGAAATTTTATAAATTTTTAATGTTACTTCCTTTCCCTTGGGCTACAACCTTGTCGCGGTGGAAAGGCTTGCGCGTTCCTATGACCCCTAGAGCTGCACTGGCGGGACTAATTCTAAATTATTCCCGGTAGGGCCACCCATGCCAGATAGGTCGAAGGGTAGGAATCAGACGAAAGGTAGTCCACGTGATGGTGTCACGTGAAAAACACTGTTGGAATGGATGTGGGAAACCCTACCAACTATCTCTTCCCTGAACACATGGAGTACAACCAAATGAGCCTCGGAATCTCATCGCCCGGGACCCGTCCGCAAAGGGCGGGTGTCGGGCACGGCAGCGAGGTCGGCAAGGTCCTCGGAGTCGTCAACATGTGAAATCCTTGCAGAGACTTATCATCATCATCATCAGCAGCAGCAGCAATGAAGAAGGAAGAAAAGAAGACCAAGAAGATGGAGAAGAAGAAGTCGGCTGTAAATGTAGGGACGTGGAATGTGAGGACTATGATGAGGGCGGGGAAATTAGGAAATATCAAAAGGGAAATGGATAAAGGGAAGATAGACATCTTAGGATTATGCGAGGTGAGGTGGAGGGATGGGGGGGACTATTGGAGTGATGGGTATAGGGTTATATATAGTGAAGGGGAAGAAAGCCAGCGAGGGGTAGCTTTAGTATTAAACGGGAAGATGGGTAAGCGTGTGGTAGGTATAAACCGGTAAGCGATAGGATTCTGGTGGTAGAAATTGAGGCGCGGCCCACCAACCTTGTGGTGGTCCAAGTTTACATGCCCACTAGCAATCATAGGGAGGAAGAAGTAGATGAGGTGTATGAACAGCTCGAGGAAATAATTAGAGACACACCGGGTAAGAAAAATTTGGTAGTGATGGGGGACTGGAACGCCTCAGTCGGGGAAGAGAGGGATGGAAACGAAATAGGAGATTTTGGTCTAGGAATACGGAACGACAGGGGAGAGAAAGCAGTAGAATTTTGTAGGAGAAACAAATTATTCATCACAAACACGTGGTTCAATCATCATAAAGGGCGAAGGTACACGTGGAAAAGTCCAGGGGATGCGAGGAGATATCAAATAGACTACATTATGGTAAGACAGAGGTTTAGGAACAGTGTGAAAAACTCGCGCAGCTTCCCTGCAGCGGATGCGGATTCGGACCACAATCTAGTGCTCATGAAATGCAACGTAAGATTCAAAAGACTTATGAAAGTTAGGAAGGCGAAGAAATGGAACGTAGAAGCCCTGAAGGGGAGTATGAGGAGAGAATATCAGGAAATAGTGGACATTAGTATACGGGAAATTGAAAGTACCAAGACGGTAGAGGAAAGATGGGATAATATAAAAACGGGAATAGTCAAAGCGGCGGAGAAGTCAATTGGTTACGTTGACAGTAGAAGGATAAAGAAGCCGTGGATAACGGAGGCAATGGTGAATGAAATGGAGGAGAGAAGGAAGTGGAAGAACGTGGAAACAGAACAGGGCAAAAGAATGCATAGGGAATTGAATAATCGATTACGACGTGAAACTAAGAGGGCAAGGGAGGCTTGGTGGAAAAGAAAGTGCGAGGAAATGGAAAAGTTGCAGAAGGATGGAGAAGTAGGCGCGTTGTACGCCAAAGTTAAGTCGCTATCGGGCGGCAAAGGAGGGCAAGCCATGTCTAAAACTAAGGCTAAAGATGGGAGGATGCTAACCGAGCGAGAAGAGGTACAGTGTAGGTGGAAGAAATACGTGGAGGACCTGTATGACGGAACGAACAGACCAGAGAGATTGCCTCTAGAGGAGGAAAGTGCAGTGGAGGAGGATAATCTTGGGCCGAAGATATTAGATTAAGAAATAGAGAGAGCACTCCGTGATATGAAGGCAAGGAAAGCAGTAGGCGTGGACAACATCCCGAGTGAGCTTCTGAAGAATCTAGGGAAGGAAGGTAAGAAAAGGTTTTTCGAACTAGTGCGCAAGGTCTATGAGGAGGGATGTTGGCCGGAGGATTTCGTTAAGACGGTTTTAATTCCGCTTCCGAAAAAGAAGAAAGCTGTGGAATGCGGAGATTATAGGACTATCAGCCTAATATCCCATGCGGCGAAAGTAGTGCTGAGGATATTGAACAGACGAATGGAGGCGAGGGCAAACGAGTATTTGGGCGAAGATCAGTTTGGTTTCAGAAGAGGGAAATCAACTCGTGATGCAATAGCAATAATGAGGTCCCTCGTGGAGAGGAACCTAGAATATGAGCAGGACGTATATGTGTGTTTCGTGGATTTTGAAAAAGCGTTTGATAGGGTGAACTGGGTAAAGTTAATGGATATTCTCAAGAGAATAGGTGTAGACTGGAGGGATAGACGACTGATTCGTAATCTGTATATGGCCCATACTGCGCAAGTGAGAATAGCGGACGGGGACTGGGTGGGCAAGCATTGACCGAGGTGTGAGGCAAGGCTGTCCTCTATCGCCGCTGCTCTTTAACGCGTATGCTTAAGAGATGGTAAGGGAAGCGCGGGATGAGTTAGAAGCCGGAGTAAAAGTGGGAGGAATAATGTTCAAATCAGTGAGATTCGCGGATGACCAGGCGTTGATCAGCCAGTCAGCGAGGGGGCTTCAGGCTCTAGTTGATGCGTTATACGAACGTTGCGAGGAGTATGGGATGAGGATTAACCACAAGAAAACTAAGGTAATGCGGTTTTGTAAAGCATCACGAGCGAGGAATGTGAGACTCAAGATAAAGGTGGGTGGTGAAAAAGTTGAGCAGGTTGAGCAATTCAACTATTTAGGCAGTATGTTAGAGGAAAACGGATACAGTAGTAAGGACATCAGGAAGAGAATAGCATTAGCGAAGGAGGCGTTCATGAACAGGAAGGAGCTACTGAGAGAATCGTTGTGTAAGAGTTTAAAGAAAAGGTTAGTGAAGAGTTTGATTTGGAGTGTAGCTCTCTACGGTGCGGAAACGTGGACACTGAGGAAAGAAGACGAGAGAAGAATGGAGGCATTCGAGATGTGGGTATGGAGAAGAATGGAGAGGGTGAAATGGACGGAGAGGAAAAGGAACGACGAAGTGCTGGATATGGTTGGCGAGGAGAGGCAGCTTTTCGATGAGATACGCAGGAGACAGAAGGTATGGATGGAGCGAGTACTTAGCGGGGAGGGGATGTTGAAGATGGTGTTGGAGGGTAGAATGTTAGGGAAACGAGGGAGGGGAAGGAAAAGAATAGGATTTTTGGATAGATTGAAAGAGAGTAGGCCTTACAGTGAATTAAAGAAGGCAGTGCTGGAAGGAAAGGGAGGCTCCCAGATCGCTTCTCGAATACTCCATGGAAACCTACCTTAATGGGTAGAATACTATAATAATAATAATTAATGTTACTTAGAAGCAACATTGGGTTATAACAGGTTGGATGGACGATTTTTTTTCAAAAACCTCTCTATGTTTTTTATGAGGACATAAAGAAACAGACTTTTTTATCACTTTTATATTAAACTTTATTATTATACTATATTTACTTTTATATTATACTTTACAGCAAAAAAGGAAACGTAGTTTAAATTATTCCTGAAAATAGTTAGAAACGTATTCATTTTTTATGTTACTTAGAAAGAACATTGGGTTATAATGGGTTGGATAAATAATTTTTCAAGAACCCCTCCATATTTACGACCAAGGTGATCTAGTAAGACCTTCAACTCTTTGCCAACGTCCAATGTACCGTCCACTCACTATGTCAGGATTGAAGATGGCTGCGCGGTTCGTCAGAAACTGCTACGGGCGTACAAACATACAGCGTTTCCCAGATGTTAAGCAAACTAGGTCGGAAAACCGCTGGAGACTGCGACGTTGCGCGCTAATGTCAGCGTCAACATGCTGTGCCGCTGAACTTAGCAAATTTATATCTGCGCTTATACGCATGCTAAAATAATAAATAACATGTTATTTTAAGGAAAATTTTGTTCTTGATTCCATTGTGTTTTTTGTTTTATGATAAATCATAAATTTAGACACAGTGGAATAAGTGACTCCGCACACCGTAAAATTAGCCGTTTTGTCAACTCTACGTCTACTTTGTAACTCAACCTAGAGAAAACTACGTTGTCTACAGCATTCATTTTCCACAATGAGTTGCAAACATTTATGTAAATCAAGAAAAAGGCATTTGCGTATGTTTTCAACGCATACTTTGTCGTTTATTAACGAAAATGTTTTAACATTATCTAGTCCTGCAGTTTACTCCGAAATAAGAAATTAAATTGATAGGAACACTTTTTTATTTATTTGTAATTTTTATACGATCCGTAATCTATAAATATATTGATATTTGCGAAGGTAAATAAATTCTCTTAATGCATTGTTGCCTAACGGGGCCATTGCCAGTTCGCGGGAAGCAAGGCTGTTTGTTGCACGGGGGAAGGCGTGCAAGTCCGTTGAGCCTGCTCCGAACGCGGATAAAATAATTACAATGTACTGTTCCCATTCCTTGTACATATAAAGTATTTGCTTCTTCATTACATTGACAACAAACCGTTCTTCAAGCAGTAAGAATAATCCATCTCTTAATAACAACTTTATAAAACGTTATCCGTCTACCTTCAATGATAATATTCCAAACGTTATCTGATAGTCTTCCATTCAAGCAACACAGTATTATACACCGCAAGATAATGATTGCTACTTCCTAACAACGCGGATCTCGGAACATGACATGGGAACATCGCGATTAATATATACATGTACAGTCGATAAATATGTACAGGAACGGTAGTACGTAGATGTAGATTGTTGGTGGACGATTAATACCATCTATTGTAAGAATCCATGAGTAACATAAACATCAAAGAGTGACCTATCGATCATGCCCACTGTGACGTCGGGATCCCTCAATTAAATATGAACTTCCTTGAAATCTCAATTTGCCATTGCCCCTCTTTACTACACGTGTTATCTCTTAAACTTTTTTCAACAATCCCCGTCTTTTTATCAAAAACATATAGTAACTTTCTTTTAAACAAACAATATACCACCTAAAGCATCAACCTAGCATAATAAGCTTTACAATATAAATTAATACCCAAATAACGAACGGAATGAAATAAATAAAGTGAAATAAAATGAATAAAAATGGAGTTAGAAAAGGCATGACGTTACAACACTTACTATATGGACGTGAGGGTGGCGGAGGTGCGGGTAATGCTTGGACGGCAATTACGCAGGCCAAGGCGAAAATCAGGACACAGCTTACTTTCATCTTGATCGGCAACTCCGCTTTTCTGAATTCCAAAATAATTTTCTAATATTCATGAAAAGATTCAAGACACAGTTTTAGAACCTTATAGATATAATGAAATTCATCATACTAAATACTTATCATCAATTACATACTTTAGTGAATACATATTTTCAAATTTTTGTCAGGAATTGAGTTGAAGGTCCAAGAATGTTTCATTTGAGGACCCAGGAAACTGTAAGCTCCCATTTTTAAAGAACCAAAATTTTAGTAATATATCTATAAAGCTACTCATTTTTGGTGCATGTTTGATGTTGTTATCAGCATTATTTTCTTTTTCTTATTCTTTCATGATACTTGTTAAAAGTAAATAGTGAAATATTAAAAATATGTAGTATAGAATGCATTAGTTTAACTTGCATTATATAGGGTATTTGTGATGTAGCCCGGTAAAAATAGACATTGACCCTTGCATAAATTCCCAACAAGCTGAAAATTTGCATGGAGGTTAAGGATACCACTCTAATGAAATACTGAAAAGTCCCCATTTATTCCATATGTGCAAAAAATTTTATTCACGGTCAAAGGTCACAAAAATGGGTAATTCTTAGAGAGAAAATCATAATGACAACTTTGTAGATAATTTTCTGATCTATAATTTTGGTCAGCAATTTTTATCTTAAAGCTAACCGTTTGGCTAAAAGATGCAAAAAAAATCATTTTTGTGATTTTTGACCTTGAATAAAACTTTTTGCACACACGGGATTGATGGGGACTAGTCAGGATTTTATTAGAGCGGTGATCCAAACTTTCCTGCATATTTTCAGCTTGTTGGGAATTTTTGTAAGTGTACCCATATTTTTGGGCTAATTTGATCGGGCTAATATGCCGCTTTTCATAAATTTAATACTTTCAGGCCATCCATAAAACTAAAATAAACCAATTACATATTTGCGCTATCAAGGAATGCCATTGTTTAAAATCTAGATCGGGTTAGCTTGTTGCGAAGTGTGTTCGTTTTTTGACTGCACTTTCGCATTTTCGGCTCACATGATAGTCGATGTGGATAAGTCCACACTAGCTATACCGAAGTTCGCGAATTCGCCTACCGTGTGGATAAGTTCCAGGCAATGGAGATGAAGTGTCATCGTACTTGTTGATTGTTGAAACCCCCGATGCAAATGTCTTATTATTCTGTTTTCGTGGGTTATCGAAATAAATAAATAAACTACGTAAAGAGTTCACTACTCATTGAGTGCACTATTTCAAAAATTGGGCCACAAGAGTATTAATGGAGTAATTTCGAATAATTTACATTAACGGTAATAAAGTTTTTGCGTTTTCTAAAATGAGAGAGAGAAAGAGAGAGAAATAAACTACCAAAAAAATCGCTAATCTTGTTGCTCGAAACTGAATTTTTGTTGATCACTGCTGATTCTTAAAAAAAAATCTTCCATGGTTTTCTGTCTCGTTTCTTAACTCTACCGCTTGCTCTCGCTAAGAGAGTAGAATTTGTACTGACTTCCATGTGACTTTTTAAAATAATCCTCAAAACCCTTAAGAAGACACGCCACGTCGCCGGAAAGCGAAGAAATGGTTCACAAAGTTATGATGGCCATTTTTCCAAATATTTACACGAAAACGCCTATAAAAGAGTTGATGACTTTATGACACAAATATACGGAATAAAATTATGAACGTTTTTCAAGTTTTTACGCCAGCGTTGCGGAAATAATAGAGGAAAAACTCAAAAACTGTATTTATATATCCGAAATTACGACAAAATCAGAGCTTCTGACTATTTTATACAACTACAAAGTTGGTATTCTTCACGTTAGTTGGTAATACACGTCCTCAAAAGTTGGTAATACACGTCCTCAAAACTTACGTGATGAATACCAACTTACTTAAGTACTCTTCGTAAGTATTCTTACTTAAGTTATTCTTCACGTAACGTATAAGGTATTCTTAACGTAAGTAAGTTGGTAATACACGTCCTCAAAACATAATCTCATTGTATGTACATGTAATAGTTGAAAAATATACGAAAAATAAAAGGAGGGAACTTACAAAGAATAGTTATTTCTTTCGAATTTTGGATGGGACGCAGCCCATCTTTCTTTAGTAGAAGAGGAAGAACATCGAAAATTCGAAAGAAATAACTATTCCCCGTAAGTGCCCTCATTTTATTTTTCGTTTTTTTTTTAATTTATAACTAAGGGTTACTATATACACACGTTTGAAATAGACTCACACGAGCATTATCAATGAACTGAATGAAATCCAGAAGCATAAAGGGCTTTAATAATTGATAGATGTTATTTCCTAAGAGCATTTCCTTTTATGTAAGAACGGCTGGTTTCCTAACACCCCCTGCCACACGCCTTTTAGGTGGCTCGCGGGGTATTACGTAGATGTAGATAAGCTGAAAATTTTACATTTAATACCGCCATAAAGTAAATATCAACCAAAATATCAATGGCTAAATTCTAACAACACGTATCACAAAATTTGGCCGTTCTGACTGTGAGTTAATACTGCTAATACTGTAAATAGTAAATAAAATTCAAGCAAAAAAACAACTTTTAGTTAGTAAATGCATGCTTCTTTTTCAGTTTTATGTATTTCTGCTTTTTAATTTCCATTAAAATTATACGAAATTAAAAAAATCAATCGTTCTTTTGCTCTACTGAAAAATTGCTATTTTTGAGATACGTGTTGTTAGAACTTAGCCATCGAGATGGCATTTTAGGGATTTTTCTTATTCCGCTACTGTTACACATAATTCAAAGCTGTTCGGTCCTTTCTCCCTGCCTTTCGCATTCGTACGACCTACTGTAGCACGACACCGACACTATCTTTTCGTATTTAATAATTTGTAAACAATTTCACATTTTTTTCCCATAATTATAACTTCCTTCGTTCCTCCGACGAGTTGAGCCCGCGTCCACGTCAGTGGCGTAGCCAGAAGGGGTACCCCAAACTTATCAGTTTTAGCAAAAAAATATAAACCTATATTATTAGGCGTAAATTATTGTGTATTTATCTTATTATCATAACCAAGTTACCTAACGGAGGAAGAGATGAGTTTTGAGGTCTTAGGTGGACGCCAGAATAGGGGAAAAGGATGGGTAAAGATATTCGTTTATGAGAGTATTGCCCTGGTTTTCAATAAAATTACCCAAATATCATCTTTACCAATCCTTTTCCCTTATTCTGGCATCTGTTTCAAAATTTATCACTTCCTCGTTAAGTGACTAGGTTACAATAATAAGATAAATACATAATAATTCACGCCTGATGATGACGATTACTCATCGAAACTCGGGTCGCTTCATGTAAAACAAGTAGTGGCATATGTAGAAGTTAACAAACCAAGAAACCTTATAATGGATCATATAGTTAAGAATGATTTTAGTGATTTTTTTTACATTTTCCCCAGGAGGAGTTTTCCACCCTCCCAGATCATCGTCCTGGTGACGCCCCTGGTCCACGTAAATCTGAATGCCTGGCTTTCATAAATACATCATTTTTACCGATATTTCTCGAATTATACCTGCACTCACATGACGAGTCTCCAAAGTTAGCAAAAAAATTGCAGCTAACATTCGAATAAATACGGCATGTAAGTTTCACAATGATTACACCACATACTATTGAATATAATACTTACGAGGATGTCAGCGGAAGAATGCTATGCTTCCAAAGGTATGGGTTCCTTTCTCCACTCAACGGGCAGAAGTGAGTGCTTATTCAACGTTGGCAATGGTTTATATATTCTCAGGTACCAGGTAAGAATTCACATTATTGTAGGTGTAAGTGGCATTAACAGGACATTCTGGTTTGCTGAAATATCGCAGTCAACAATCTAACGATAAGGCATGCATTCGAAAAGCTACCTTCAGAAAAAAAGCAAGTTCTCGCATAACTGGTTGACCGTTTTTTTTCCTATCTGACAAATCCTGTGACTCGCTGTCGGAATTAGTTATTACCTCGAGGATAGATGAACTTCTGATCAAGAACAAATCGAGCTCAATGGAATTCACTGCGTCAAACGTTATCTGTATCTATTACGTTTATCTACGGAAAATCGTAGGATTTTTCTTCCTCATAGGAAAATCTTTCCTTTCTGTGGAAACATTAAATTATGGTTTCGCTATTAGTGGGCCCCATCGTTTTCATAGCAGCGGGGGTATCCCTTTTCCCGCCCTTCCTTCCCTGTCCTTTCCCTGAGGGCGTCGTCGGGCTCCCATCGCGGCGACGCCTACCTCCTTTTTCCTACCTTGTCCGACCCCTTCTGTGGTAAAGGGGTGAAAAGCCTTTTAATATAATCTGAGCAAATTCAATAAAGTCAGCTCGCAAGCAATTGAAGATAAAAACAAATTTGACGGAATATGATTAGAATTTCTCAGTAGTATGCAATGATATCAAAATGTAAATGTAATAAAAAAAATAATTATTTTAGAAATAGGTACTACGAAAACTATAAGGATCAAATAATGAAGCAGGGCCATGGAGGATAGAATAAAACCGAGAAATCTGAAATCATTACAATAATACTGATGTCTTCAGCAAGATTAAATGCAGGAGGATGATTTAGGGTTCAGAGAGGCTCGCAATAGGTACTCTCAAAATGGAGGAGACAAGTTAGCTGAAGAACGTAGAGCTTGAATCCTGAGGGAATACAAGCCAAGGAAATGGATAAGTGGATAATAAATAAGCTCCTATGATGGGAAGGCATCAGATCAATTGCATACAGGAGCGCTCGAGCCGGCTGAGCTCCACCGAGATCTGAGGCTAGTACTGAAACTCCATCTTCAGAATAATTATGTTAGACAGGGGCGGTCGGGGGTGATTGAGGGTCCTCGGTCAGGACCCATGATGGGACCCTCATTACCGAGGGATACGAATCTCCAACGGCAAACAACCAATTTACAACGAGAAATGTAAGTAAAATTGCTGGAAATTATTTATCCAGTAGTTGGACTCAATAATGATCTATCGTTGAGTAAACATATTCGGGAATGATCAGGTCAAGCTAATCGTAAAATTGGTTTTGATTAAAGAATATTAGGAAAGTGCGACGACAAAGTGAGAGAAATGAGCTACTTCTCCCTAGTTAGACTTCATTTAGAATAAGCTGCCAGTGTTTGGGATCTTCATTTAATTGGCTTAAAAGCAGGGATAGAACTCGTTCAAAGAAGAGCTGCCAGGTACGTGAAAAGTCGTTACGATAGTCTAATTAGTGTAACTGACCTCTTAGATAAACTCGGATGGGAATTCTCTTCAGACCGTAGATTGAAAAATAGACTAATAACCTTTTACATACATTCAAGAGCATTTTTTTGCTGACGTAGTTAGCCATGTCTTACGAGCGCCAACGTTCTACGGTAGATCACTCTCTCACTCCCATGGTCATTTATACCCCAAATGATATTTAGCCTTGCCAACTGTCTGCCTCCAACTCTCTCTCACTTCTGCATCCGCCTCGCTGACTCCCATTTTCCCCATGTCTATCAGCACCTCATCCTCCATATTTTTCTCGGTCTTCCTGGAGGTCGTCTTCCATCAGGGTTTTCTGCCCAGACTTGTTTTACTGGGGCCTCTTTCTCTCTTCGTATTTTTCGTAGCAAAACTAAGTCATCTGCAAATGCGAGCAGTGGTATCTTTTTCCCTATTTATATTCCTAGGTCTTTTTTCCTGATTTATTTTAGTGCCTGTTCCAATGCCAAAATAAAAAGTATCGGTGATAGACCATCTCCTTGTCTCACACGAGTCTTTACTTCAAAGCTTGTGGAGTATTCATTTTCAACTTTTACCTTACATTTGATATTTTTGATACTGAGCTTTGCTAACTCAATCAATTTCCTAGGAATTCCAAATTTTTCCATTTTTTGTAGGGTTTTGTTTGTCACCTTTTTTGTGAAGCGGGAAAATTATTGCTTCTTCCCAATCCTTAGGAATCTTTTCCTCTTTCCAGATTTTTAACATCAATTTATGTATTTCTATTTCCAGGTATTTAACACCTGCCTAATTATTTCTGCATTAATACCATCTATTCCTGGGGCTTCACAATTTTTCAGATTTTTTATTTCATTTTCTACTTCCTCTAACCTTGGCTCTTCTACTCTTGGTTGTATATTGTGGAAAATACTTCCTTCTGATTTGTCCAAACATTTATCTCCGGCATTAAGTAATTCATCAAAATATTTACTCCAAGTCTCCAAAACCACAGCATTTTCTGTAACAACTTTTCCATCCTGTTTAACTCCAAATGAACAAGGTTTGAACCCTTTTTTGAAGATATTTACTGTGTTATAATATCCTTTGGAAGTTTGCACATTTTCGTTTTCTGCCTTCTCTAGTAAGCTATTTATATAGTCTTTTTTCTTTCTAAGTAGTGTATTAGTCTCATTTTGTTGTGTCCTGAATAGTTGTTTGGCCTCCTCAGACTGCTCTCGGAGAAATTTCATTTTTGATGATTTTCTTTCTTTTACCTTTACCTCACACTCTTCATCAAACCATATTTTTCCCTTTTATTCGTCCTTTTCCCACAGGTCGCTTCAGTTGTCTCCAGAACATTTCTTCTTTATAATGGCCCATCTATTATCTATGGCTGTCACACTGCTATTTTCTTCAATTTCCGCAAGTATTTCAAATCTTTTTTTGAGTTTTGAACTAAAATCTTCTGTTACTTTTTGGTCTTTTAGCTACTCTAGTCCAAGTTGATCTGCGGGTCTCGATTCATTCTTCTTCCTCTCAACCGCTATTCTTCGAAATAGTTTCACAAGAACTAGATTATGGTCTGATCAATACTCGGCTCCTCTCAAGCTTTGTACATCAAGGTTGCTAGTCTTGTGTCTGTGGTCTACAAGGACATGGTCTATTTGGTTTTTAACATTGCCAATTGATGAGGTCCAGGTTTCTTTTTGGATTTTCTTATGAGGATACACTGTACTAATGGTCATAAATCCAAGACAATCACCGAAACTTAAAAGCCTGATTCCATTGTCGTTACTTACTTCATGGAGACTCCCTTTTTATATTTTCTAGTTTACCCGCCCTCATCATTGTCCTCACATTCCACGTCCCTACATTCATTGATGCCTTATTCTCCATCCTCTTGGTCTTCTTGTCCTCCTCCTTGAATGCTGCCGCTGATGCTGAAGAAGATGATGATGATATGCCTCTCCAAGGATTTGGCAAGATTAGGACCCCGAGGACCTTGCTGACCTCGCTGCAACTTACGACACCCGCCCTTAAGGGCTGGGTCCCGCGATTCCATCCGAGGCTCTTTCGATCAAACTCTATGCTTTCAAGAAAGAGATAGTTGGATGGGTTTCCCACTTCCATTCCAACAGTGCTTTTTTCACGTGACACCATCACGCGGACTACCTTTCGTCTGGCTCCTACCCTTCGACCTATCTGGCATGGGTGGCCCTACCAGGAATAATTGCGAATTAATCCCGCCAGCGAAGCTCTAGGGGTCATGGGAACGCGCAAGCCTTTCCACCGCGACTAGGTTGTAGCCCAAGGGAAGTGTGGAAGTATAATCCAAATCCCACGTCAGAACAAGGTTTGCCATTCTTGAGCGTCGGGTGCTTTTTCCTCGTTCAGATTGCGATTGTCGGATCGATCGTCTTAACAATAGTTGGCCGAACTAGCAGTGTGAATGCATGTCCTGAGAATAGTTCATGTAGTTCCGAACGTTGCCCCTTTACGATGGTTAGGCGTTGGGAGACCGGAAGAGGAAGCGACAAGAGAAAGACGAAAAGTTCGTGAAGATCCCTTTGCTCCAATTTTTTCATGGATTTGTCCAAGGAAGGAAGAATATAGGTGGAAGAAAAAATAATCGTTAAATATACGTTGGACACAGTAATATATTGACCCTAAATACCTCAACAGCTTTACTAACCGTCAATTTCTCGCTTACTTTAGATGTCAGCACTAATGGGCAGCGCATGTTTTAACCATCGTTGTGTGAATGCACGATATTTCCAACGATTGCTGGAACAATCCTAATCTGAACGAGGCATTTGGGCCCGAGGGGGCTTTGCCATCCCACCCCAAAGTTGATGGCTGTTGCGTTGTCAAGTCAGAAGGGGACTTTTACCGCAGATACGACAAAATTCTTGAAAATCATCGTAGAAAGACGTTCAAAAAACGCCCGTATTTCTGGTGTGATCAAGATGACGATAAAGGCTATAAATTGTTGATAGCACTAGAAGAGCTGTCAAATGAAAATTGTACTACACGTGGCCCAGATGGGTGGGGTGCCCCCAGTGCTTTGGGTCCGTCCTTTGCGAGCTTGGGTCCTCGGGAAAGGGACGGATTAGGCTCGGAGTCGAGGGTGAACCCTCATTAGAGGGACTGACCATCGATAATCCCCACGAGAGCAACATTAACCATCTAATATATTTAAAAAATTAACAAACAAATCTACATAAAACTAGCTAGAATAACTTGCGTATTGTAAGTGTGTGGGAATGTGGTATATGACTCAAAGAGGAATGACGCGCTGTGAACGATGACGACCTTTAGAAATAACGAAACACCAAACATTCATTTTTTGAATGCATTACACATTAATTAACTTAATCAATAAACCACAAATTACATCTCTTTAACAAATTATGACGATTAAAAAACGTTATCAGTCACTCAGTGCAATGGAGTGTACGATATTTTTAGTGAGTCCATCTTTAGCCAACTCAAATAAACTGGATGGTTTACCGACGCGAGAGTATGCCACGTGTAATTGTCCGTGTGAAAAAGACGGTGTACCCAAATCTATAGAAGCCACAACCAGACATCGTTTGTACTTGAGATTTATCGACTGTCATTGCGATTGCTTATCTAGTTGGAAATTGAACCCGTTTGAATTCAATTGGGTCATCCGTGGGAATAATAGGGATTCGTGGTTGAAATACATCTTCTTTTAGAACTTTCCATTGAAAAAGCTGGATTAGACAACGTTTTACATCAATTTTTAATGACTGATGGCGTGCCATTGCACAGCCGTGGAGGGTTCAAATTACAAAGCAAAATAACTGGAGATCCAGCCTTCAGTTGTAAACGGTGCGATGTCATGCCTGGCAAATCCAATGAGTTCAAAAACTCTGCTGGATAATTACCAGCTTCGCTGGAATCACGAACTGTATCGATAGAAGAGATATCAAATTACCCAAACAAAACTGACGGTCGTTAAGAGTACAGTAAGCAAAAAACGCTAAAACTTCAGCATTTTTATGTATTGTTTTACAAATTCCACCGTTAATCACGAGGAAAACTAAAATTGAATGCAAGTTTAAGAATGTGCATTTCTTTTTCTTTCGAATGGTATGTCTCAAGTAAATTTGACTATCATTATCACTAATTTAAATATGCAAAAGAAAAACGTTCTGCAGGGATTAAAAACGAACTTTACATGTATGCCTTATGGAAATGACTCAGGGCCCATTCCAGGGCCTCATGGACCCTGGAGAAGAATGAAAAATAGTTTGCAACATATTATCAATCCTACTGAATATACACACCAAATGAGGTTCTCCATCTCTGCCGACGTTTCGATAGTCGTGTCGTCCATCCATTTTTTGTGAAATTTCGATGGTCGTGTCGTCCATCCGTCCGACCATCGAAACGTCGGCAGAGATGGAGAACCTCATCCGGCGGGAAACCCGAAATAACTTGAACATCATCATACGCCGGGAAAACCGCAGATCTTTCTTTACACCAAATTTCATAGGAATCGGTCCAGCCGTTTCGGAGGAGTTTGGAAACAAAAAGACGACACGAAAATTTTATTTTCGTAGAAAGAAGAAAGATTGAAATGTTAAGAAAAGACATCGAAAGAAAGTCGAAAATCGTGTTAGTTAGAACACTTATAACTCGAGAACGGCTGCACCGATTTTAATGATATTAGGTTCTTTGGATTCGTCTCAGCCCCGGATAACATACAGAGTATTAAAAAAGGATAATTTCACAAAAAATTCATCTCTTTCTTAGTGATATGTTTTTAGGAGTTAGTAACGCAACAACAATTGATAAGTCGGTCAAAACTACAAATGAAATGATTTGTTTTGTTTTTACCAATTTAATAACTGAACTTCGTAGCAATATAACATTTTAATTACTAAATATATTCAAAATATTGAAATCGTATTAAAAAAATTAATTCGAGCTAATTGAAAGCCCAGCTCGAGTTGACTCTTCACTACCGTGTTTGTAAACAAATCTCCAAGCAATTGTTGACAAACGGTAATGTTCGTGTTCCCGTCGAGGAATCGAGAAAAAAGAACACTTCCTCGGAATGTTTGCAAATTAGTTTCATCGGAAGGTGAGCTCATCAACAAAGTGTTCCAGAATATGATTGATCACCACAAAAATCAAAAATGGTTGATTGATCGAACAATTTTGACGGCCTAGAACGAAGCTGTGGATTACTCAAACTAGGTAAATCAGTATCAAATAGTTGGTACTCTGCATGAATTCAAATCTTTTAACTGTGTAACAAACGAAGACGAAATCACCAACTATATATCTGAATATTTAAAGTCCTTGGACGTACCTGGCTTACCACGGCACGATTGACAGCTAAAGGTAGGCTCTGTGTTCATGATCTTTCGAAACCTAAACCAACCAAAACTATCCAACGGAACGCGTTTGGTGTTTTAAAAAACTGATAATGAATGTGATTCATTCAAAGGAAAATTCAAAGATGAGGAAGTTATCATTCCGAAGATTCTATAATCCCAACTTATAAGCCCTTTTGATCTTAAACGTATTCAATTTCCAATTCGTTTTGCATTCGTGATAACGATTAACCAATCGCATGCTCTTGTGCGAATGATAACCCATGATTTTCTCATGGCCAATTATGTGTGGTATGTTTACGAGTCAGTAAACCGTCCGCTGTATTTCTTTCTTCACTTCAAGGGCGCTGCTAGGAATTAAGGATAGGGGGTTTTTAGGCACTGCTAGTACTGGCGGGTCTGTAGGGTATAGAAGACCCGCCAAGGTAGCGAGAGGTGCGGGGGCCCTCCCCCAGACATTTTTTAAGATAAATGGTTCAAAATGGTTGGTTTTGCGGCTGTGTGAATAGTTAAATATGTTTCGTTTGTGACTCATCCGTCCCCCTAATATTAGTAACAATTTTTTTTTATAAAAAAATTCTCTGAGCTCTTGGGGGGGTTTATCCCCCAAAAACAGAGATACTATAACTGGCGGGCCTAAAGCCATTTTGTACGAATGCTGCTTCATAGGGGATTTTCTTACGCGATTTTGAGCATCAGACAAGCGTCGGTCTAGAGTTGCGTTAACCTGCCCTGTGAACGGGCCAAATTTACGCAAAAGATTTAGACCTAAAAATATTTTTTTACGGTTTATAACACAAATAGCCAACAACTGAGTGCGAATAATTTTTATTTCATTAACTGCTTTATAAAACCACAATGCCCAAAATTTCTTAAGTTAAAACGTAAGAAAATTCATTGAAAATAATCCGCTTAAACGTGCTCCGATCCACCCTATGTAGATTCAATAAAGAATTCAATTTTGATACTCATTTACGTAGTTTTATTGAATTTGTATACTTATTTTATTATAGGAAATCAAATATGATTAAAAACGATACAGCCGCTCTTGATTTATAAATGGTGTAACTAAACTGTTCATTGATTGTTAGGCGGTACGAAGTTCGCCGGGTCAGCTAGTAATAAATATATCGAATGCCTCTCACCAGAGTGTTTTTAATAGGGGCGGTCGGAAGCCCTCGGCTAGAATTCATGATGGGATTCATTACCGAGGGATTCGGCAGTCCTCCCTCGGAAAATTTCAGGAAATTTCATTTCCGGAAATGGATATAGACGTTATTCTGGCCCTTGAAAACTAGATAAAATTTAATAGAAAATTGCGGTTTCGTAAGAAAAAATACAATGAAAAATGAGAATTACACAGCTTATAAAGTTTTGTAGCGTATTACGGATCTACTATCTATTTAATGTATTTGCTCCTTGAGACTGCTATGAAATAAAAAAAACTTCTAAAATAACCTTTTTAAATAACCATCAGGAGCTTTCTCTTTTGTCTTCTGAAACCGCAATATTATTTATTTTTCATGTAATATTTTTACACTTATTATGCTGTAAATAAAGCAACACATGATAACATATTATTTTCTAATTGCAAAAAAAATTTGGCTCAAGTAATCAGTCTTTTTATTACACCTTTCTTATACGCTTCATGATAGACGCGAGCGTTGTGGAGCTCCCCTAAGCATGTGGCCCTCGGCGATCGCCCACCAGCCGACCTGGCTAGACCGCCCTTTACAAATTGGAAACAGACATATATTTCATAACTAAAGAAAAACATTTCGCACTTCAATGGGGAACATGCACAATTTTTTTAAAGTACTGGAATAAGAAGGCCTCTACCTCAAATGTACTCGTCGAAAATTTCGCGTATGAATAATGCTTTTTAGCTGAGTTATGAGTCTATAAAAATTGATCTTCATCGGCTGATTGAAAACACGACGTCATCGGAGCGTAACGTCACGGAACGGCATCCATTGATGACAGACTGAGGAAGTGGATAGAAAATCGATCTACGAGGGCTCAAATGCAAATTTGGCGATAATAATTGCAATTTTTACTTTAAATATCTTGCATTCCAGCCTCTAACACTCTACTCTCTTAGCGAAGTGAATGGTGTTCCGTGCGATGACGTCAGAAGGCGTTTCAGGTCACGTGACTTCAAGCGATATTCGAGCATTTTTAATTAGCATTTATTGACGTTTGTGGAGTACGAGGAGAGTTTTGGCTTATGTATTTGGACTCTTGAGAAAATTTTCTATTCAATGAGACTAACTAGGATGATGAACAAATTCCATGTATGTTCCCCATTCCCTGACGATTAATCATTAAAATATGAAAAGATATTATTCATAGAAATCTGAAGTCTTTCTTGCAATACGTACACAGCTCAACGTTCGGAAATGCGACTTGCTGCCTGAAGGTACCCTATGTTTGCGTTTTTATGAGATAAGTGGCTGATGAAAATGACTGAAAAATTCTGATACACGTATACCAGAATAATTTGGCGCCAAATTTTGCGTAACTCTTATAAGAATTTTTGCATTAACAAGGAAAAGACATGGCACCTTCCAATCGATTTGGAGGATTGTTAATTTTTAACTTTTTTCTCCGTACCATTATTAGATTTTAAATAATAATTGCTGCTGAATAGAAACTCATGAATTCTCGTTCCATGGATACAAAATATTCGCAGAAGTCTACTAGATTAAAAATGATACCTCGAAGAAGATTATTTGGATTTCAATTATGGAAGAAGCAAATATGCAAGAAGTTTTTTTCTGAGCTAAAAGTACACTGAATCTCACGCAGTTGAAGTAAATTTTACACAGTTTAATTTAGTCAAGCAAGGACTACCAATTTGTGTTTGACGATAAGAGGATAATCACGCGGTCATATAGCAGAGCTTTAAAAAAAAGTAAACCGACAGGATTTTACTAAATAAAATTCATGAGCTCAAAGAAATCAATGACCCGATTTCTTTAAAAAATCGTGTTGCGAGAAGCAAGTGCCCTTTTATCTAAGGCTTAAGCTCGCGGGCGACAAGAGTACATCGAGTTTTGCAGCTATCTGTGCTGACTTCGATAGTATTTTAATGTTAAAAAACCGGAAAGTTTTGTCCATATTTTAGTAGATAAATGATATAGCAAGGAAATATATGGACTTGAGACAATGCTTAAGTTTTTCTTTTGTTTCAATTTGATGGTATGAAGGAAACGTTGCAAAAATTATCAATTGGGATCATGTTAGGTACGACGCACTACATAGTAGCGTATACAGAAAATTCTTGTTTTTAGTATATATTAGTTATATGACCATGTGATTATCCTTTTATCGTCAAGCACAAATTGGTAGTCCTTGCTTGACTTCATTGGCAATCGCCGAGGATCACGTGCTTAGGGGAGCCCCACAACGCTCGCGTCTATCATGAAGCGTATAAGAAAGGTGTAATAAAAAGACTGATTACTTGAGCCATTTTTTTTTGCAATTAGAAAATAATATGTTATCATGTGTTGCTTTATTTACAGCATAATAAGTGTAAAAATATTACATGAAAAATAAATAATATTGCGGTTTCAGAAGATAAAAGAGTAAGCTCCTGATGGTCATTTAAAAAGGTTATTTTAAAGTTTTTTTTTATTTCATAGCAGTTTCAAGGAGCAAATACATTAAATAGATAGTAGATCCGTAATACGAACAAAATATTGTAAGCTGTGAAATTCATGGGATGTTGAAAAGTGCGTTCGAGGGAAGAATGTTAGGTAAACGAGGGAGAAGAAGGAAAAGAATAGGATTTTTAGATAGAATGAAAGGGAGTGGGTCTTATGTGTGTGTAGTTGTCAATTGAAGACGGAATTGCATGATGCAAGGGGAGGCTCACGGAATTCTTCTTAAGCACTCCATAGAAACATACCTTAATCGGTAAAATACTTTAATAGTAATTCATGCTAAGGAAAAATTTGCCAACTGCTCTTGCAGGCATGATGAGAAGACATAAGAAAAAAGGAAAATTTCTGAAACATGAATTAAGGAATACATAAGTCAGTAGGATACACAACAAGGCAACAAACCTATTAGTAAGTTCTACATCTACAACTATGTAGTACGATGGTGTTTGGCAGGGGGTGACCAATCTTCAACATGCAGCATGGAAGAGGACCACCAAATGCACACCATATGCAAAGACATAACTTGCCATTTGTTAGTGATTCCTATAGCAAATCCATGCAAGTTAAGAACAATGGAAAAAAACAAAACATGCAATGAATCGTCCTAGCGAGTGACGCCAATAATCTATTAATTGAAACACCGTTGCTGTCCTTAATAGTACGAGGGAAGAATGGCATTTTAAATCTCTCTGTTTTGCAGTCTATTTCTTTTAGTTTCATCTCGTGATCACGTCTATCATAGTACGACGGTATCTACATCAACATAATACCCTGCGAGCCACCTCCAGGGTGATTGGCAGGGGGTGATAAATCACCATCAGGCAGCATGCAATTGGATTCCCACATTCACACCACACGGTGCAAAAAACGTTACTCATACTAACGAATTATACTACCACATGCTGTTAGAAATAATAATAAAATTTCAGAAACATGCATTAAGGTATGTAAAAGTTAGTAGGTTACACTACAAGTCATCCAACCTGTTTGTCAGTTCTAATGCTGCCGTTATAATCTCTTATTTATCGTGAAATAAAAGTCATTCTGAATCTGCCAATTCTACAATATATCTCTCTTATTTTATTTATATGATCCGATCTACCGTAGAACATTGGCGTTCCTAAGACATGGCTAACTTCGTCCGAAAAGACACTGCTCTTGACTTTATGTAAAAGGTTTTAGTATATTTTTCAATCTACGGTCTGACAAGCATTCCCATCCGAGTTTATCTAAGAGGTGAGTTACACTAACAATACTATCGTAGCGACTTTTCACGTACCTGGCAGCTCTTCTTTGCACGCGTTCTATCTCTATTTTTAAACCAATTTCATGAGGATCCCAAACACTGGCCGCTTATTCTAAATGAGGTCTAACTAGGGAGAAGTAGCTAATTTCTCTCACTTTGTCGCCGCACTTTCCTAATAATCTTTCATCAAAACCCATTTTACGATTAGCTTGACCTGTTAATTCCAGAATAAGTTTATTCCTTGGTAGATCATTATTAAGTTTAACTCCTAGATACATGATTTCCAGCTAGCCCATTCAAGAGTGTTTGTCAGGGGATCAGTGCTCATCAGTGGCGGATACAGATGGGGGGCGCAGGGGGCGCGCGCCCCCCCTTGCGGATCCGCCCGTATTGCCGAACATTGCAAAACCACAATTGCAACTTTTTCATATCATAAGGTGGCATTATCTTTTACATGTTTACAATCATATTAAATAAAATTTTCTTATACATTGGCTGTGACTTGACTGTGATCTTTTATTACGATAAAAGTAAAGACAACTCAAGATATGTTGCGCCCCCCCCTTGAGTTTTTTCTGTATCCGCCCCTGGTGCTCATTCAGGTGCACTTCATTGAATGAAACACACGAGTTGTTATGTGAACGCCAACACAAGTGTGACGCAACGACTCATCTACATCTACATAATACCCTGCGAGCCAGATCATATTTGAGTCTAACTCCTAGATATTTCACGGATTCAGCAGTCTCTCAATGGGTACCCCGGATGATATAGCTATGTTGTGGGGAGTTATTCTTTTCCCAGAAATTCATCACTACGCATTTTTCAAATTTAATTCTAACTGCCACGCATCGCACTACGCTTGGATAGCTGTAGGGTCGTTCGTTACTTTATCCATAACTTTACTGAAACGGATTTCTTTGTTTACTACAGCATTATCTGCAAATAATCGTAGCTTACTCTGCACTATTTCTACAATGTCGTTTATATAAAGAAGGAATAGGAGTGGGCCTATGACACTACCCTGAGGGACGCCAGAAGTGACTCTAACCTCGTTGGAAACTGCTCCGCCTAATACTACTCTTTTCACGCGGTCGCTCAAAAGTGTTTTTATCCAGGAAATGAAATCTTCATCTAAGCCGTAAGATTTCAGTTTTAGTAATAACTCTAAGTGGGGTACTTTATGGAATGCTTTTTTGAAATCAATAAAAATCGCGTCCACTGGAATATCGTCCTCTCCGGAGAATAAAATATCGTGGGCGAAAAGTGCTAACTGGGTTTCGCATGATCTACTTCTCCTGAATCCATGTTGAGTACTCATTATAAGTTTTGCGCGTCTAGTTGTTTCATTACTGAGCTGACTACGATATGTTCAAGGTCTTTGCATGTGATTGACGTTAAAGATATCGGTCTGTAATTAGATGGCTGTTCCTTGTCTCCACTTATGAATATTCGCGTTACATTAGGAATTTTCCAGTCATTAGATACTTCGTGTTGCTTGATGGATTTACTGAATATTAACTGCAAGTAGGGGGCAATTTCAGATATTGGGATTTCGTCCGGACTGGGTGATTTATTTGGGCTCAGTGATTTCAATATATTTTCTATTTCTTGCGCACTAATGTCAAGAGGCGGCATCTTTCGTATTTAGAAATTGTCAACGGTCTTGGATGAGTTCTCAGAAGACTCGGTGAACATGCTCTTGAAGTAGAAATTTAATAAATTGGCTTTATCGGAACTGTTTGTCAACACATCTCCATTATCGTTTCTCAGCGAACATACGGTAGATCTTTTACCTTGAACTTCCCTAACGTAAGACCAAAATGCTTTTGGGTTATACCGTAACTGCTCTACTAGTGTTTTTCTTTTAAAATTCGTGAACGCTTTCTTCGTTGCGGCTTTAGTTACCCTATATTTGTAAACAACTCGCGTTCATTAGCGGATAAATCTGTGCTAACTTTTTTCATTTTAGCATGGCACGCTCTCTGTCGCTATATAGTCAGATAAGGCATTTAACTTCGCAGAGAAATCGTAATAGAGTCATAATTGGCGGCGATTTCAATGTTCCATCGATCGATTGAGAAAGGCATTGTTTTAAAAATGTAGGTAAAGACAAGGATACGTGCGAAACTTTGCTTTACACATTATATGCCAATTCCTTCACTCCTTTAGTGGATAAACCTATCAGGGGTAACAACATTCTAGACCTATAAGCAACGAATATTGCAGTGTGCACAATCAGCACTGAAAAGGTGGCTGGTATAAGTGACCACAAGGCAGCGCATCGAAAATTTCATATTTTCTCCGACAGAAAACTTGCGTCGAGAAGAAGGGTCTACTTATTCCATAGGGCGGAATTTGAAGGGTTAAATCGGTACTTGTTGAACTCATCAGTGATTTCAAAGACGCCACTCTCAACCTTGGGGCCAACAACGCATAGAACAAGTTTGTTAAAATTATGCAAGAGACCGTGGGTAATACACTACCGAGTAAGTTTAAATGCTTGAAAGCTGAACCTACATGGTACAATGCTTAAGTCCATAAAGGTCTCGATAAAGACAAAGACTCTCCATTCAGACAAAGACCAATCGCTTAAATGAAAAAGACACATGCGGGTCTTACTGATGAGAAAATACAAGAAATGCGTGAAAATTATGAAAAATCGAAGAAAGAGACAAAGAAAACCCTTAGGGAGGAATGGAGTGAATTCAAAACAAAATTATTAGGTGAATATTTATACGAAATTTCCAAGGCTTTCTGGTTGTGCGCAAGGGAACTACAGGAAATAGCTCTACAGTCGCTTCACTTATAAATGAAGTAGGCGATAGAGTGACGAGCAATCGAGATTAAGCTGATCACTTAAATTACTTTTTTCATAATGCCTTCACTAATTTACGACGAATATATCAACACATCTACCTCGACGAACTGTACTTCCAATTCTTGTAAAACATTGGAACATATTATTTTCCGTTCGATAATAGGTCATCTAGACAGCCAATATCTGTTAGCAAAAGAACAGCACGTATTTAGAAAAGGGAGGTCTTGTGAAACTAAACTCATTCTTTACAGGAGCGTTGATCGAAGTCTATGCAAAATTTCCTTAGTAAATTTGGAGAATATGTTTTCTCAGACGACGTGAAACATATTCGACGTTTACCGACGTACTATGACGTGATCACGAGAAGAAACTAAAAGAAATAGACTGCAAAACAGAGGGATTAAAACGCTATTCTTCCCTCGTACTATTAAGAATAGCAACGGTGTCTCAATTAATAGAATTAATGGCGTCACTCGCAAGGACGACTCACTGCATGTTTTGTTTTTCTTTTTAGTTCTAAACTTTCATAGATTTACTGTAGGAATTAGTAACCATTGGCAAGTTATGTCTCTGCAATAATGCGTAGAATATATGCATGACCTTGCGGTGTGAAATGCGGCGGTCCTCTTGCATGCTGCATGTTGAAGATTCGTCACCCCCTGCCAAACACCATGGTATTACATAGGTGTAGATGTAGAACTTACGAATAGGTTTGTTGAATTGTTGTGTATCCTACTGACTTATGTATTCCTTAATTCATGTTTCAGAAATTTCACTTTTTTCCTATGCCTTCTCATCATGCCTGCAAGAGCAGTTGGAAAATTTTTCCTTTGCATGAATGTGGAAGTATAATCCAAATCCCAGGTCAGAACAGGGTTTGCCATTCTTGAGCGTCGGGAGCTTTGGGCCCGACAGGGCTTTCCTATCCCACCCCAAGGTTGATGGCTGATGCGTTCTCAAGTCAGAAGGGGACTTTTACCGCAGATTGGAAAAAAATTCTTGAAAAAAACGCCCGTATTTCTGGTGTGATCAAGACGATGATAAAGGCAATAAATCGCTGATATCACTAGAAGAACTGTTAAATGAAAATTGTACTACATGTGTCCCAGATGGGTGGGGGGCCTCCAGTGTTTAGGGTCAGCCCCTTACGAGCCTTGGTCCTGGGGAAAGGGACGGATTAGGTTCGGAGTAGAGGGCGAACACTCATTAGAGGGACCGACCATCGGTAGTCCCTACGAGAACAACATAAACCTATTAGTTATTTATCACATTATTTTAAATAATGCTGGCTGTTATCCTTATGATTTTTTACTTATAAGGTTGTATTATTTATTGTACGAGTACTTAGGTGTATTTTAAATGACTTCATTGATTTACAGCTATAATTTCCAGCCATTTTACATACATTTCTCTTTATAAATTGGTTGTTTGCCGTTGGACCTCCGTATCCCTCGGTAATGAGGGCCCCATCATGGGTCCTGACCGAGGACCCTCAATCACCCCCGACCGCCCCTGTCTATCATAATTATTCTGAAGATGGAGTTTCAGTATTAGCCTCTGATCTCGGTGGAGCTCAGCCGGCTCGAGCGCTCCTGTATGCAATTGATCTGATGCTTATTTATTATCCACTTATCCATTTCCTTGGGCTGTATTCCCTCAGGATTCAAGCTCTACGTTCTTCAGCTAACTCGTCTCCTACTTTTGGAGAGTACCTCTTGCGAGCCTCTCTGAACCACAAGTCATCCTCCTACATTTTTTCTTGCTGAAGACATCAGTCTCATAGTAATGATTTCAGATTTCTCGGTTATATTCTATCCTCGATAGTCCTGCTTCATTATTTGAATCTTATAGTTTTCGTAGTCCCTATTTCTAAAATAATAATTTTTTTATTACATTTATATTTTGATATCATTGCATACTACTAGGAGATTCTAATCATACTCCGTCAAATTTGTTTTTATCTTCAATTGCCTGCGAGCTGACTTTTTTGAATTTGCTCAGATTAAATTAAAATACATGATAACTTTGTCTACTCCACAGATTTATTTGGTGAAACCTCGACCGGTTTCAACACTCACCGGTCATTTTCCAGTGGGAATACTTCCCATTTCTCTAAAAGAAATCTATCAATAAATATATACATTAATAACTTTGTCTTGCATTAGATGATCCTCCTCTAGAAAATGATACGGGAGTGTTGAAACCGGTCGAGGTTGTACCAAAGATGTGTGTGGAACAAACAACACTATCAATATATTTAATTTGGTTTTATTTAACAGTTATTTATAAGATAATATTCTATCGTAAGCATATAGTTCTTGGCGAGGTTGGACCGGTTTTGGATCTCTGGTTCATAGATAATGTTAATGTTTTCTCTCATCAGAATTTTAAATTATTCACTTTTTCCGTCTCTAGCCCATTTACCTTACGTTTATTATCCTGTATTTTATACTGAGAACCTGCATTGCCTATTACTTTGTCGTCTCGAGTCCTTTTCCGTCTCGTTTCATCGCATGTATTTGTTTTTGTCTGTGTCATTTATTCTTAGACCCTTTAACTCAACCAATGCATGTAAGTGATTCCAGATACATATATTCATAAGGCACAGATGTCGGTATAATCTTTTCCTTTTGGCTTCATTAGACAATGTCATCAATTTCCTTACATTTGCTTTCCTTTTCCTTATATTTTCAAAACGCTGCAGTAAAAACTTCAGTGCAATTTACTATGCAGCTGTTTTTAAATTCCACAGTTATACAGTGTCATCGAAAAATTAAATTGATTGACTTCGATATAAATCATACTAATTTTATTTTTATACAAATTAATTATACTAATTATCATATAAATTCTCACAGAAGGGTCTTGTTCTATTATTCCATACATTCTCCGTTAATAATGCATCTATAGAGATAAATGAGGGATCATTTTAAAAGTTGAAACATCGGATTTTGACAGAAAGATAATCTTAATCTGAAATTTTACTTTTCCCAATTAATTTGACTTAACACATTCGATTATTCCGGTTAGGCGCTCGAGGTGTATCGACCTCACACATTTTTTTTATTCTAAACTTCAAAAAAAAGGTTTAAAAACCCGTTGAATCCATAATCAAACCAAATAAGCATAGCGTAACTAAACGCAAAATTGTTACTCCCAATATTATCTTTAAAGAAGTTTTAAAATTGCGTGCTAACATTCAGTAGCTCACGTCATGATTGTTCCTACTGATACCGAACTCTCTTGCCTGTATTTTATTCCTGTTTTATTTATTTTTCAAGAAAACAAGGATAAAGACAGTAAAAAAAACTAGACATAAAAGTGTCTAGTTTTCAAAAAAAGACTTGAGTAGGACAGAAAAAAACTTCCGTTCGAAATCTCGACAGCGTAATAGACACAGCGGAAACGAGACTTCAGGGCGGGCTCGCGGGGTTATGCCTCCGGGCCGGAGTCTGTAAGCGCAAGCTTTTCACCCCTTTACCACAGAAGGGGTAGGACAAGGTAGGAAAAAGGAGGTAGGCGTCGCCGCGATGGGAGCCCGACGACGCCTTCAGGGAAAGGGTAGGGAAGGAAGGGCGGGAAAGGGGATACCCCCGCCGCTATGAAAACGATGGGGCCCACTACTAGCGATACCATAATTTAATGTTTCCACAGAAAGGAAAGATTTTTCTATGAGGAAGAAGAATCCTACGATTTTCCGTAGATAAACGTAATAGATACATATAACGTTTGACGCAGTGAATTCCATTGAGCTCGATTTGTTCTTGATCAGAAGTTCATCTATCCTCGAGGCAATAACTAATTCCGCCAGCGAGTCACAGGATTTGTCAGATAGGAAAAAAAAACGGTCAACCAGTTATGCGAGAACTTGCTTTTTTTCTGAAGGTAGCTTTTCGAATGCATGCCTTATCGTTGGATTGTTGACTGCGATATTTCAGCAAACCAGAATGTCCTGTTAATGCCACTTACACCTACAATAATGTGAATTCTTACCTGGTACCTGAGAATATATAAACCATTACCAACGTTGAATAAGCACTCACTTCTGCCCGTTGAGTGGAGAAAGGAACTCATACCTTTGGAAGCATAGCATTCTTCCGCTGACATCCTCGTAAGTATTATATTCAATAGTATGTGGTGTTATCATTGTGAAACTTACATGCCGTATTTATTCGAATGTTAGCTGCAATATTTTTTGCTAACTTTGGAGCCTCGCCATGTGAGTGCAGGTCATATTCGAAAAATTCGAGAAATATCGGTAAAAATGATGGATTTATGAAAGCCAGGCATTCATATTTACGTGGACCAGGGGCGTCACCAGGACGATGATCTGGGAGGGGGCACGACCCGATGGTCAGGAGGGTGGAAAACTCCTCCGGGGAAAATGTAAAAAAATCACTAAATCATTCTCAACTTTGTGGCATTCCATTATAAGGTTTCTTTGTTTGTTAACTTATACATATACCACTTCTTATTTTACATGAAGCGACCCGGGGTTCGATGAGTAATCGTCATCATCAGGCATAAATTACTATTCAGGCATCAATTCATTATTGTAACCTAGTTACTTAACGAGGAAGTGATTAATTTTGAAATGGACGCCAGAATAAGGGAAAAGGATTAGTAAAGATGATATTTGGGTAATTTTATTTAAAACCAGGGCAATACTCTCATAAACGAATATCTTTACCCATCCTTTTCCCCTATTCTGGCATCCGTCTTCAAAATTCATCTCTTCCTCCGTTAGGTAACTAGGTTATGATAATCAGATAAATACATAATAATTTGTGCCTAATGATGATGATTACTCATCGAAACGCGGGTCGCTTCATGTAAAACAAGAAGTGGCATTAGCAAGAAAGAGACATGAACATGCGTTTCGGGGCACGCTGAGCCCAAGTCAAATAAGCCAATATGGCTGATACACTACTTCATTCATTCTAACGGCGCCTTAAGCGATTTTTTTGGTAGTTTATTTCTCTCTCTCTCATTTTAAAAAAATGCAAAAGTTTAATAACCGTAAATGTTAATTATTCCACATTACTCCACTAATACTCTTGGTGCCCGATTTTTGAAATTGTGCACTCAATCAGCAGTGAACTCTGTAAGAAGTTTATTTATTTATTTCGATAAACCCCGCAAACAGAGTAATGAGACATTTGCATCGGGGGTTTCAACAATCCACAAGTATCATGACACACATCCATTACTTGGATAGGGGCAATACTACATTTTCTTGATGGTTACTTTGGGAAATGGAGAATGACTGTCTGATGGACCCTTACTTTTGACTAACTTATCCACGCGGGAGGCAAAATAGCGAACATCGGTATAGTTGGTGTGGAGTTATCCCCATCGAGTATCATGCCAGCCGAAAATGCGAAAGTGTAGTCAAAAAACGAACACACTTCGCAACAAGCTAACCCGATCTAGATTTAAAACAATGGCATTCCTTGATAGCGCATATATCTAATTGGATTATTTTAGTTTGATGGATTTGCCAGAAAGTATTAAATTTATGAAAAGCGGCATATCACAAATACCCTATATAATGCAAGTTAAACAAATGAATTTTAATCTACATATTTTTAATATTTCACAATTTATTTTAAAAAAGTATAATCATAGATTAAGTACTTACTCTATGGTATCATGAAAGAATAAGAGGAAGAAAATAATGCTGATAACAACATCAAACATGCACCAAAAATTAGTAGCTTTATAGATATATTATTAAAATTTTGGTTCTTTAAAAATGGGTGGTTACAGTTTCCTGGGTCCTCAAATGAAACATTCTTGGACCTTTAACTCATTTCCTGCCAAAAATTTGAAAATATGTATTCACTAAAGTGTGTAATTGATGATAATTATTTAGTATGATGAATTTCATTAGATCATTAAGGTTCTAAAACTGTGTCTTGTATCTTTTCATGAGTATTAGAAAATTATTTTGGAATTCAGAAAAGCGGAGTTGCCGATCAAGATGAAAGTAAGCTGTGTCCTGATTTTCGCCTTGGCCTGCGTAATTGCCGTCCAAGCAATACCCGCACCTCCGCCACCCTCACTTCCATATAGTAAGTGTTGTAACGTCATGACTTTTCTAACTCCATTTTTATTCATTTTATTTCACTTTATTTATTTCATTCCGTTCGTTATTTGGGTATTAATTTATATTGTAAAGCTTATTATGCTAGGTTGATGCTTTAGGTTGTTTATTGTTAGTTTTTAAAGTAAGTTGCTCTATGTCGTTGATAAAAAGACGGGGATTGTTGAAAAAAGTTTAAGAGATAACAGGTGTAGTAAAGAGGGGCAATGACAAATTGAGATTTCAAGGAAGTTCATATTTAATTGAGGGATCCCGACGTCACAGTGGGCATGCTCGATAGGTCACTCTTTGCTGTTTATGTTACTCATGGGCTCTTACAATAAATGGTATTAATCGTCCACCAACAATCTACATCTACGGACTACCGTTCCTGTACATATTTATCGACTGTACATGTATATATTAATCGCGATGTTCCCATGTCATGGTCCGAGATCCGCGTTGTTAGGAAGTAGCAATCAGTATCTTGCGGTGCATAATACTGTGTTGCTTGAATGGAAGACTATCAGATAACGTTTGTAATATTATCATTGAAGGTAGACGGATAACGTTTTATAAAGTTGTTATTAAGAGATGGATTATTGTTACTGCTTGAAGAACGGTTTGTTGTCAATGTAATGAAGAAGCAAATACTTTATATGTACAAGGAATGGGAACAGTACATTGTAATTATTTTATCCGCGTTCGGAGCAGGCTCAACGGACTTGCACGCCTTCCCCCGTGCAACAAACAGCCTTGCTTCCCGCGAACTGGCAATGGCCCCGTTAGGCAACAATGCATTAAGAGAATTTATTTACCTTCGCAAATATCAATATATTTATAGATTACGGATCGTATAAAAATTACAAATAAATAAAAAAGTGTTCCTATCAATTTAATTTCTTATTTCGGGGTAAACTGCAGGACTAGATAATGTTAAAACATTTTCGTTTATAAACGACAAAATATGCGTTGAAAACATACGCAAAAGCCTTTTTCTTGATTTACATAAATGTTTGCAACTCATTGTGGAAAATGAATGCTGTAGACAAAGTAGTTTTCCCTAGGTTGAGTTACAAAGTTGACATGGAGTTGACAAAACGGCTAATTTTACGGTGTGCGGAGTCACTTATTCCACTGTGTCTAAATTTATGATTTATCATAAAACAAAAAACACAATGGAATCAAGAACAAAATTTTCCTTAAAATAACATGTTATTTATTATTTTAGCATGCGTATAAGCGCAGATATAAATGTGCCAAGTACAGCGGCACAGCATGTTGACGCTGACATTAGCGCGCAACGTTCGAGTCTCCAGCGGTTTTCCAACCTAATTCGCTTAACATCTGGGAAACGCTGTATGTTTGTACGCCCGTAGCAGTTTCTGACGAACCGCGCAGCCATCTTCAATTCTGACATTGTGAGTGGACGGTACATTGGGCGTTGGCAAAGAGTTGAAGGTTTTTTGTTTGACGTCATGATGTCGACTTATTCCTCACGAAAAATATTCCTTTGAGGCCTAATATGATGTCGAATTTACATTATATAAAAAATTAATTAGCATGCTCATGTGGCGAGATGGCCCAAGGAAAGGAATTGGCACCCCATACCCTGATATATGTGTGATTCATTCACTTGAGGTTTAGTTCGGAGTGAGCTTTACTCTCACCTTTCCAAACCAACCTTGGGTTTTAATTTAGCGAAGTGTCATAATTATGCAAATTATGAAATTATTTTCAAAGAACTGGGCAAGTCGAGGAAACGAATGATTAATAAACAGTAGTAATTTGATTCGTTTTTTGCCAAAGGGAGTGAAAAAGATGATTTTGAAAATATAGACATTCGCAGTACAAATGTTAAAAGGAACATACTTTTTGGTCAATGCCCTACAATGCTACCCCTTTCATTTACAGGTTTCACTCGCAAATCCTTTAAAAAAAAAATTGGCTATTTCTTCTGCCCCATTCGTAGTTTTGTCGTGGACAAAATTTAAGACTCCTAGTAACTCCTTTTGTGGTAAATGTTGATTTTTTAAAAAAGTTCACTGCGTAGAAAAAAATGACCTCATATCCAGACAAAATGAAGACGGAACGACATAAATCGTGGACAGAAGAAGATCGTACTCTATGAAAATAAACCGATGTTCATCGTTCCGTAATGCGGTGATACCGGCCGCACAAATTAATCCTTGCAAAACTGGAATCGAGAAATAAATTTATCAATTTCGCTGTGTCAATTCAAAAAAAGTAAATCGAAGTTGATATCCTTCCAAATTCATACGGTCGATACTATTATGGAAGACATATTACGATCTGACTGGAATAGAATTGTAAATAATTGAGATAGCCTCATGATCATAAGTTCAGAACTGAGACATTAGAAAATTACTTTTTTGTAATTGATTACCATTATTGGACGTTTAAACTGAATTCCCCCATTGTTTAGAAATGAATTTCCAAACTGGCTGCACATTTTCAGGATGCACAATAGGTTTTCAGAGAGTACTTTTAATGGCAAATGCGGCCTCAAAATCGTCAAATGTACCTTCAACTCTTGAAATAATCTCTCTTTTCATCAACAAGCACATATTTACTTGATATAAGTTTGTAAAAAACATGCAAAAAAATTCTACCTTCCATTAGCGATAGAATTTAGACTAAATAAAGGATTTTTTTCATTAAATAGAGGAGTGAAGTACATGTACGCTGGAAGAGATTTTTATTTACGAATTGACCAGGTCACCTTGGTCGTAAATGTGAGGGGTTCTTGAAAAATTATTTACCCAACCCATTATAACCCAATGTTGTTTCTAAGTAACATAAAAAATGAATACGTTTCTACCTATTTTCGGGGATGATTTAAACTACGTTTTCTTTTTTGCTGTAAAGTATAATATAAAAGTACATATAGTATAATAATAAAGTGTTATATAAAAGTGACAAAAAATTCTGTTTCTCTATGTCCTCATTAAAAACATAGAGAGGTTGTTTAAAAACAATACGTCCATCCAACCCGTTATAACCCAATGGTGCTTCTAATTAACATTAAAAATTTATAAATTTTCAGCTCCATTCAGGAAAGATTTAAACCACGTTTTCTTTTTTGCTGTAAAGTATATTGGCGAAATATGTAGCAATAGTTATGATTGAGCAGAACATTCACACATTTTTAAAATGAGAAGTATTGAAAATTTATTATTTCATTTCTACTAGAATCAGCTCTAGGTTAGAGAGGGCTAAGTGGTGCAAGCGTTTTTCAAGCGTCTAGAACAGTTCATTTTTACATAAAAAGCCGGTAAAAAAACTTTTAACGCGAGGATTAGTTGCTGGTTATGTAGAGTTAACGTACTAATAAATCTGTTTACTTCACTACTACCGATCGAGTAGCTATCGAGGCATAGAACTTCAAACTCGATATATCAACTTTTTCCATGAACAGTTGAGTCTATAAAGTTCATTTTCGTGTATTTATGACAGTACGAGGTTTAAGTATGAACCAATACTGGCTAGAGGCCACGGAGGAGCGAATCTATTTTTATAAATTCAAGCTCTTCGGAACGCAAAATATCTAGCTTAGGCAAGATCAGTTGCCAAATTTCAATTTTCAATTACTTCGTCGAATTAAAGACCCGGTGATCGTAGCTTAAGGGTAAGCCATTGTTCGAAAATGTATCGCCGATAGTCTTCGAAGGAGTTGGCCGCTAAAAATGGATTTATAATTCACATTGCTTATAAAGGCCCGTTTGCACGGACATTAGCTCGTAAGAGTTAATTTCTAAATGTATAAACGCGGGAATCAACGCCAAAATGCAATGTGTAACCACTCAACTTGCGCGAATGTATGAGCGGAAAATATAAACTCTTCTAATTTGATTCATGCATTCGTACATGATCTGTTCGGGTCCACCAAAATCGTTCATGTAATCAGACATTAAGAGAGCGTTTTTATGTATCGAGTAAACAGGCCTTAAAATACGTTCGATCCCAGGGAAAAGTGGCCGCTCATGGAAGGTGGTCCTATATGGAGGTGTTAATGGTCTGAGGAAGTTTCACTGTGCCCCAAACGAAGGATTACTTTGATCATAATTAAATGCAGTTCCTAGCATCTCAAAGGGCGAATGGATAAAATTAGTCATGAAATTCCTCCAATGGTATTATTTCATATGGGAAAAATATTCCTCCGGACCGGAAATAGAGACACGAACCATCCAAGTTGCCATCTTGTATGGACCACGAGGGCGTTCAACCTAGCTAGATGAATCTCGATAAATTTTCATGAGAATGTAAGTTAGGAAAAAATAACAAACTTTGCTTTCTAAAATCTTTGCTTTCTACCTTTTAATTGTCAACTAGTTTGAAAATTATTCAGTGTATCGAATGATACTAGTCTTCATAAGCAATACATTGTATTGAAACTAGTCGACGGTTTAAGGTTAAGTTGTAGAAAGCAAAGCTTGATATTTTTCCTAACTTACAATGGAATTCTACAACGTTAAAGCCTCAAAAATCCAGTGCATCGCGAATGTTAGTAATCTGACCGTAAAGTCAACTTAACGCACCGGCAAGCTAAAAGTTCGCGGTTCGATTCTCGGTGTAAGGTATTTTTTCACATGAAAATTATTAGCATGTAGTTGTCACCGAACTGAATAAACTTCCCCGCCGCTTACTTATCAAATGTTAATTTGGTCCCATATTTCCTTGTTTTTAAAATACCCGATATCAATCTTTTTTCAGGGATTGCCCGCTTAGTTTTGTGCAGGATTTTTTCATACATCCCAGAAATCAGGAACGGTTGCACCAACTGTCCGGCAGCATTACAAACAGGGAATTTCAACTGGACCGACTGCCCCAGCAGCCAATGCGGCACATGTTGCCTTTACTTGACAAATTTTGAATTGGCTGGAAACTGCGATCAAAACCGAACCGAATGTACATGTGAATAAATAGGTGAGAAGAAAACTATCCTTCTGACGGAGACTTAAGATTGGATTTGTTGCCATGTGCATAATTCAGCTATGTTTTGGCAGTCACGCTTGATTGCGACATTGTAATTTATGAATGCTCGAAAAAATAAATAAAACATTCAGGGCAATCGGAGTTGTGATTTTTGTTTTATTTTGTTCTCCGGATATTCATCATCACTGGTTTCCTATCCGAATCACTTAATCCTAAGATTGGTTTGACCCAGCTCTCCACTCAATTCTCCTATCAGCTACTCTTTCCACATCTACGTATTTCTTCTTTCACATCCTTCTATCCTTTTTCCATATATTTTGTTTGAGGTCTTCCTTTTCCTTTCTTGTCATCTACTCCTCCCTCGACGATTGTATTGATCAGGCCATCATGTCTCAAGATGTGGCCTATAAGATTGTTTCATCTTCTTATTCAGGTTTTCATGAGGCTTCTCTTCTCTCCCACTCTTCTTAGGACTTCCTCATTACTAACTCGTTCGATCCATTTGATCCTCATCATTCTTCTGTAGCATCACATTTTGAAAGCCTCTTCCTTGCTTTCTCCGATTCGGTCATTGTCCACGCCTCACTCTCGTATAGAAGCATACTCCAAATGTAGGTTCTTATAAATTCTTTCTTTACCTCCATGTTTACGTTTCCCGGTTTACCGACGCAAGAGTATGCCACATGTAATTGCCCGTGTGAAAAAGACGGTGTACCCAAATCTATAGAAGCCACAACCAGACATCGTTTGTACTTGAGATTTATCGACTGTCATTGCGATTGCTTATCTAGTTGGAAATTGAACCCGTTTGAATTCAATTGGGTCATCCGTGGGAATGATAGGGATTCGTGGTTGAAATACATCTTCTTTTAGAACTTTCCATTGAAAAAGCTGGATTAGACAACGTTTTACATCAATTTTTAATGACTGATGGCGTGCCATTGCACAGCCGTGGAGGGTTCAAATTACAAAGCAAAATAACTGGAGATCCAGCCTTCAGTTGTAAACGGTGCGATGTCATGCCTGGCAAATCCAATGAGTTCAAAAACTCTGCTGGATAATTTACAGCTTCGCTGGAATCACGAACTGTATCGATAGAAGAGATATCAAACTACCCAAACAAAACTGACGGTCGTCAAGAGGACAGTAAGCAAAAAACGCTAAAACTTCAGCATTTTTATGTATTGTTTTACAAATTCCACCGTTAATTACGAGGAAAACTAAAATTGAATGCAAGTTTAAGAATGTGCATTTCTTTTTCTTTCGAATGGTATGTCTCAAGTAAATGTGACTATCATTATCACTAATTTAAATATGCAAAAGAAAAACGTTCTGCAGGGATTAAAAACGAACTTTACATGTATGCCTTATGGAAATGACTCAGGGCCCATTCCAGGGCCTCGTGGACCCTGGAGAAGAATGAAAAATAGTTTACAACATATTATCAATCCTACTGAATATACACACCAAATGAGGTTCTCCATCTCTGCCGACGTTTCGATGGTCGTGTCGTCCATCCATTTTTTGTGAAATTTCGATGGTCGTGTCGTCCATCCATTTTTTGTGAAATTTCGATGGTCGTGTCGTCCATCCGTCCGACCATCGAAATGTCGGCAGACATGGAGAACCTCATCCGGCGGGAAACCCGAAATAACTTCAACATCATCATTCGCCGGACAAACCTCAGATCTTTCTATACACCAAATTTCATAGGAATCGGTCCAGCCGTCTCGGAGGAGTTTGGAAACAAAAAGACGACACGAAAATTTTATTTTCGTAGAAAGAAGAAAGATTGAAATGTTAAGAAAAGACATCGAAAGAAAGTCGAAAATCGTGTTAGTTAGAACACTTATAACTCGAGAACGGCTGCACCGATTTTAATGATATTAGGTTCTTTGGATTCGTCTCAGCCCCGGATAACATACAAAACATTAAAAATGGATAATTTCACAAAAAAATTCATCTCTTTCTTAGTGATATGTTTTTAGGAGTTAGTAACGCAACAACAATTGATAAGTCGGTCAAAACTACAAATGAAATGATTTGTTTTGTTTTTACCAATTTAATAACTGAACTTCGTAGCAATATAACATTTTAATTACTAAATATATTCAAAATATTGAAATCGTATTAAAAAAATTAATTCGAGCTAATTGAAAGCCCAGCTCGAGTTGACTCTTCACTACCGTGTTTGTAAACAAATCTCCAAGCAATTGTTGACAAACGGTAATGTCCGTGTTCCCGTCGAGGAATCGAGAAAAAAGAACACTTCCTCGGAATGTTTGCAAATTAGTTTCATCGGAAGGTGAGCTCATCAACAAAGTGTTCCAGAATATATTTGATTGATTGATCACCACAAAAATCAAAAATGGTTGATTGATCGAACAATTTTGACGGCCTAGAACGAAGCTGTGGATTACTCAAACTAGGTAAATCAGTATCAAATAGTTGGTACTCTGCATGAATTCAAATCTTTTAACTGTGTAACAAACGAAGACGAAATCACGAACTATCTATCTGAATATTTTAAGTCCTTGGACGTACCTGGCTTACCACGGCACGATTTACAGCTAAAGGTAGGCTCTGTGTTCATGATCTTTCGAAACCTAAACCAACCAAAACTATCCAACGGAACGCGTTTGGTGTTTAAAAAAACTGATAATGAATGTGATTCATTCAAAGGAAAATTCAAAGATGAGGAAGTTATCATTCCGAAGAATCTATAATCCCAACTTAAAAGCCCTTTTGATCTTAAACGTATTCAATTTCCAATTCGTGTTGCATTCGTGATAACGATTAACCAATCGCATGCTCTTGTGCGAATGATAACCCATGATTTTCTCATGGCCAATTATGTGTGGTATGTTTACGAGTCAGTAAACCGTCCGCTGTATTTCTTCCTTCACTTCAAGGGCGCTGCTAGAAATTAAGGATAGGGGGTTTTTAGGCGCTGCTAGTACTGGCGGGTCTGTAGGGTATAGAAAACCCGCCAAGGTAGCGAGAGGTGCGGGGGCCCTCCCCCAGACATTTTTTAAGATAAATGGTTCAAAATGGTTGGTTTTGCGGCTGTGTGAATAGTTAAATATGTTTCGTTTGTGACTCATCCGTCCCCCTAATATTAGTAACAAACTTTTTTTATAAAAGAATTCTCTGAGCTCTTGGGGGGGTTTATCCCCCAAAAACAGAGATACTATAACTGGCGGGCCTAAAGCCATTTTGTACGAATGCTGCTTCATAGGGGATTTTCTTACGCGATTTTGAGCATCAGACAAGCGTCGGTCTAGAGTTGCGTTAACCTGCCCTGTGAACGGGCCAAATTTACGCAAAAGATTTAGACCTAAAAATATTTTTTTACGGTTTATAACACAAATAGCCAACAACTGAGTGCGAATAATTTTTATTTCATTAACTGCTTTATAAAACCACAATGCCCAAAATTTCTTAAGTTAAAACGTAAGAAAATTCATTGAAAATAATCCGCTTAAACGTGCTCCGATCCACCCTATGTAGATTCAATAAAGAATTCAATTTTGATACTCATTTACGTAGTTTTATTGAATTTGTATACTTATTTTACTATAGGAAATCAAATATGATTAAAAACGATACAGCCGCTCTTGATTTATAAATGGTGTAACTAAACTGTTCATTGATTGTTAGGCGGTACGAAGTTCGCCGGGTCAGCTAGTAATAAATATATCGAATGCCTCTCACCAGAGTGTTTTTAATAGGGGCGGTCGGAAGCCCTCGGCTAGAATTCATGATGGGATTCATTACCGAGGGATTCGGCAGTCCTCCCTCGGAAAATTTCAGGAAATTTCATTTCCGGAAATGGATATAGACGTTATTCTGGCCATTGAAAACTAGATAAAATTTAATAGAAAATTGCGATTTCGTAAGAAAAAATACAATGAAAAATGAGAATTACACAGCTTATAAAGTTTTGTTGCGTATTACGGATCTACTATCTATTTAATGTATTTGCTCCTTGAAACTGCTATGAAATTAAAAAAAACTTTAAAATAACCTTTTTAAATGACCATCAGGAGCTTACTCTTTTGTCTTCTGAAACCGCAATATTATTTATTTTTAATGTAATATTTTTACACTTATTATGCTGTAAATAAAGCAACACATGATAACATATTATTTTCTAATTGCAAAAAAAAATGGCTCAAGTAATCAGTCTTTTTATTACACCTTTCTTATACGCTTCATGATAGACGCGAGCGTTGTGGGGCTCCCCTAAGCACGTGATCCTCGGCGATTGCCAATGAAGTCAAGCAAGGACTACCAATTTGTGCTTGACGATAAAAGGATAATCACATGGTCATATAACTAATATATACTAAAAACAAGAATTTTCTGTATACGCTACTATGTAGTGCGTCGTACCTAACATGATCCCAATTGATAATTTTTGCAACGTTTCCTTCATACCATCAAATTGAAACAAAAGAAAAACTTAAGCATTGTCTCAAGTCCATATATTTCCTTGCTATATCATTTATCTACTAAAATATGGACAAAACTTTCCGGTTTTTTAACATTAAAATACTATCGAAGTCAGCACAGATAGCTGCAAAACTCGATGTACTCTTGTCGCCCGCGAGCTTAAGCCTTAGATAAAAGGGCACTTGCTTCTCGCAACACGATTTTTTAAAGAAATCGGGTCATTGATTTCTTTGAGCTCATGAATTTTATTTAGTAAAATCCTGTCGGTTTACTTTTTTTTAAAGCTCTGCTATATGACCGCGTGATTATCCTCTTATCGTCAAACACAAATTGGTAGTCCTTGCTTGACTAAATTAAACTGTGTAAAATTTACTTCAACTGCGTGAAATTCAGTGTACTTTTAGCTCAGAAAAAAACTTCTTGCATATTTGCTTCTTCCATAATTGAAATCCAAATAATCTTCTTCGAGGTATCATTTTTAATCTAGTAGACTTCTGCGAATATTTTGTATCCATGGAACGAGAATTCATGAGTTTCTATTCAGCAGCAATTATTATTTAAAATCTAATAATGGTACGGAGAAAAAAGTTAATAATTAAGAATCCTCCAAATCGATTGGAAGGTGCCATGTCTTTTCCTTGTTAATGCAAATCACTGAGGAGCATAGATTAGCATAACACGTACCCGTCATTGGTATCACAAGCTAAATACAGAATTAGAGCTCCTTGTCGGAGACTACGGTCATTTAAATATCAATTTATATCTAATTATTGTGCCCTCATGATCTGCTCAGTTGAAGCTATTTTGGTAACATGACTAGAATCTGTTTGAACAACAGATATCATAAATAAATATTCCTCATAGCATTCCACGTTACTCATGTTCACTAAGTGTATGTAATTTGTTATTTTTTGTATATTCTGAGTTAGGAAATAAAATTTAAAGGTCGTAATAATGCATAGGCAAGGGCCATCACTACATACATGATTATCGACTTTATGGTCGCCATATTAACTTCCAATGCTATTTATAGTTGAGATGAATATTTTAACTATAAATATGAACCCCCTGAACTAGGGCTTTAGGCATGTTCCTATTTTGATGCCTGTTCAGAGATGCGGCCAGTAGAGGCGCCATAGGCGAAGAGCCCATCGCGAACATTAACTTGCTTTTCTCAGCATTGGATTTTTTTGGCAATTGATACTGAATTTAAGGTGAAGACCGTTTATATAATACGTTATTTATAATGCAAGTAACATCTAAATTAAATGCTCGATTTAAGGTGTATCTTAAGGAATGAGATTATTTAAGTAGGCGGAAAAAAGGGATAGTTGTAAGGGCGATGAAACCGGGAACGAAATTATTATATTCGCTTCAGCACTGTCTTGAATTAGGAGTCAACATAAATTAAGAAAAGTATGGAAAACATACCACCTTTTATTGTGGTCGAAATGGGACAATTGCTACGATTGCCAATAAAATTATGCCAGGTACAGATACTTCTCAAAAAGTAAGGAAATAAGCAACCATGAATTATGGGCGTAACCAGAGGGGGGCAGCTGCCCCCCACCCCAGAGATAAAAATAGCAATTTTTTTAGGAAAATCAAGACTGAATTGAAACGAAAGTTTTGAACAAATTTTCTGATAACATACGACAAACGATATTTGGGTAAGGCATGCCACTAAAATAAAAATAATTTGTTTTCATGCAAATAATTTTAAAAACTAATGAAGGGCTATTATAATTTTCTTAAAATAATCGTCATTCACCCTATCCGTGCATCTTGAACGATCATAGCAATTACCCCCTAGTTTTGATACCGGGTAAGCCCTTGCCATGAATTCAGTTAATATTGCCATCAAGTTGCAAATTATTAGCCAAATCGATTGGCAATGTGAAGCTGTTTTCAATTACGAAATCATGCCTTGGGAATAGTGACAAGGAGGTGGAAAAACTTGGCCAAATTTTAAGAAGTGATACAACCTATACTCGTTTAAAAGGATAAAAGAAAGGTAAAGAACTGAAGGGTGATTTAATCTCTGTTAGAAAGTAGAGAGTACCCATACATTTTCCCAGCATTTAGCCCAGAAAATCGATTTACCAGGGAGGAAAGGGGAACCTATCATTAAAAGTAAAATATTACAGTCCAAAAGGGAGAGCCTTCAAGCGAACAAAATAAGACTGCAAAAAATGAAGGCAAATTATTCAAGCCTCCAACCATTTTCGAAAATAATATTTCGCCATTACTGGATTGCAGGCTAATCTACCAAAGAAAAGGTTAATGCAAGAAGGGAAAACAACAAAATATTAGCCAAAAATCGTGACACAATATTCTTCAAAAGAAGAGAGAGTTTATTTGTAACTTTCTTCTCCTCATAATGGCATTTAAATTTCTTTATGGCAAAATGAGACTTGTAGAAAGTTGAAAGAAGAAATGAAATGAGCCAGAAATAAGTCCTGCTATAAAAATCACAGCAAGAAATGTAAAGGTATCATCCAGTCAATAGGAAAGCAAGCAAAATCCTATGAGCATAGAAAAGAAAATACGATATCAATGCAATTTCAATGGCAGAGCAAGACTGCACCCAAAACAATTAAAGATATATTTATAAAAAATTAAGATCCTTTCAAGAAGGTTTTAAGCTTACGCAGTAGGGTGAAGGAAAAGTATGGAATTGTTATCAGTGAACCAGCCCAAGTTTTGAAAACTTGGAATGAAAACTTTACTGAGCTCTTAAACTGCGAAGAAAATATAGATAGAGAAGAGAATAAAAAGGAGAGGATATAAATGTTTAAGGGAAGATACAATGGCGTACCCAGAATCATAACGAGGGGGCAAGCCATGGTCTTGGGGCGGGGGGGGGGGGGGGAACCCAAGTTGTGACATTTTAGTATGGAAAAGGTGAATGAAACCAACATTTTAAGAAAATTATATCAGCGTTTTATTAGTTTATGAGATACGCAGGAACTGGCTTTATAAAAGGAAAATGTAATCCAATCGACTGGGATAGGGAGTTATAGGGGAGTTATAGCGCCTATGGCTGTAAGGCACCCATAGGCGCTACGTTCGCTGCGAGAATTTCTTCTCGAACGGGTCAGGAGCGAAGTCAAAATGGCAGAAATGAGCGAGGGCGGGCTCACTGGGATTGTAAGATCGAAGAGATGGTTTTGATTGCGAATTGAGGCGATTATGGTCATTGAAAATTAATGATTATGTTCGAATATCATTAAAATGAATATCATTTTCCAATATCGAGGTTCCACAAAGTAAAGCAAGAAACTTTGGACTGTATTCCTCACACCTACCCCTGCATACTCCTTCTAAATGAAGCTTATTACCCTAGAAAAGTAAAAAGTAGTTATTCTACCGTTTACTCACTTGAAACATATTAACTTATAATAGTTTACGACTATTATAAAACATTAATCTATTCCGATTATTTTTATACCCTACTTTTCCTCATATTCTAATTTATGAAATGAGAATTGATGTGTCAATATATGTTATTACAATCGTTTCTTATTCTACATGCCCCTTTTAATTACTTTTGTTGCGTTCTGAATGTAAAGGCTGCTTCCAGACACATTTGAGTTCATTTTGGGGGTGATACGAGAATGTTTACGGATAGATAGTGCTTGCTATATATTTATTTAAATCACAGTTAAATTTACATCTATTTACTATGTACCCGTAATTGAAGTTGACGAGGTAGAAAGAAAATGACTTACCAGCTTCGATAATGTCATTAGGATGTATAACACCATATGTTTCTAATGGGCATTGGAATGTAGATCTACAGAAAAAACTGAAAATTGGAAAGCCTATAGTGAATGGAAGACAGGAAGTGCAGAGAAAAATGGGAACAATGGACCTCTAGGCGGGAAAACGACGGCAGTCATGTATAAGCTGAAATATGTTGGCAGGAAAACCAGAAGATGGACTAGCAAACATTGAACCTCGAAGTAATAGCAATGTTGATAATTTAACGCGATAGGCCACAGTGAAATTTGAGATTGTATAAGAAACTGCATAATGTTGAATTTTATTTGTTGTAGTATCTTGTTTATTTTGACATTTTCATTCCATGCCCAAACACTGATCTCTTCCAAATTGGCGGTCAGAATGCATCCTCCACGATGTATGCGCTAAAGTTCATGTTAATCCACCACGTTATTTTTACAACAAGCTGTGACTTGTGTTATTTATTTGTTCCATTGTGAATTTTATTTAAATGGAAAGAGTCGGATGAAATGGCCTGAAGAAGGAGAATTTTGGTGTGCAAAGCGAAGCATTTTTCACACACAGACGATGGATGACCTGATTTAAATGCTGAAAATAGGTGCGGTACCACGTGTGCAAAGCTTCCTGCAGTACAATGGTAAAGATATTTATGGTAAAGATAAAAGCTAAACCGGTAGATTATGTAGCCATACAGCTTTACATACCAACGCCTAACAAGAAAAACAAGTAGTCGATGATGCTAGCGAGGATATCGCGGAAGAAATAAAACTGGATCGAGAAAGTCTTATTCTTTTAAAGGATCAGATCGTCGGAGAAGTCCAAAAAGAAGAGAAACGGGAAAATATAGACCAATAAAACGATATTGAAGAGAAGAAATGCTCTCAGAATTCTGCACAGAACACAACTAAGTGGGTGCCAACGTACTGTTTATGAGTCACGTGCGAAGAAGATATGCATAGAAAAGACGTAGTTCATAAACAAGATTTCAAATAATGAACACAATGGGTGTAGCTGCCGACAAGGATCGAGAGGTAATGAGGAATAATCTCCATCTTAAGTAATTGCAGCTTTAAAATCCATCTCACGGATGACAGCTGTAAAACTAATGAAAGTAGACTACATGAAGACTACCGCAGTTATGAGGAGAAGAGCATTTGTTGAAGAGGAGCTATCGATTTCGGATGAAGTCTTAGACCTCACAGACAGAAGAAAATTCTAGAGTATTGAAACGGAATGACCAATTTGGATTTGCATAAAACCGAGGAAAGATAGAGAAATTGGATGAAGAACATTACACTTTATCCTTTCAACTTTTTTGGCATATGACATAATAAAATGTTGTATAATATTGAAAGAATAAATTTACTTACCCTTTATTCCAAACGATCTCTTTCCAATGTAGAAGAATTCCAAGAAATATCACTCGTAAAATGGCTCAGCATTATTTTCACATGGACTCAATTTGCTGGAAATAATAACAAAAAAACATGTTAATAACATAATTCTGTCATCATGCACGAGGCGAGGGTAGAAAATTCATGAAAGCTCAATTATGAAACGCTATAGCAGCAACATCCGGCTGCTACGTTGACCGAAAAGTCTAGATAGGAAATAAAATTATTGAAAAATAATGGTTAATCTCCTAGCGTATTCAATCATATTTCCTTAATGATTTCTAAGGCCATGTAAGTCAAAGAGAAAATTAAAGAAGAAAACTGAAAGGTGTTGGTTGGTTGAATTCAGATGAAATTCCCGATTAATTGCGATATGGTTTAGCAATTACAAGCACTTGCCGACAATACAAAGGAAAGACGTTTATTTCAACTCTCAAAAAGAAATGTTAAAGAGATGAGCCCTGAAACTCTCCGCTTAATACCATATGACTGATAACTGCATGGTCAGGCAATAAGCGGTCAAATGGGGCAGTATTACAAAAATTATCTCGTTGACGACCCCCCGAAAACTTTTTAAGAATTTTCTTGCGGCAAGAGCTACGAAGACGTGAAAATTCGATCATAATTGCTTTGAGCCAAATATGGGATGCAAATCATTACATTTTAGCTGATATCAAAACCATCATGAAATCACCTGAGTAGCACGTACTAGTGACCTTGGGAAAAGGACTTCGTTATTGATTCACAAATGCTCAAATTCAGGTAAAATTGATCAGAATCCACCTTGGTGTCAAAATGGTCGCAAAATCACCGATGAATCGCAGCAAAGGACAATTTACCATCATCTGATACGTGAGATATGCTAATAAAATTACTGAAACTAGATAATAAGGTATCGCACACAACGATGAACATTTTAGACGAATCTTGTTTCACAATAGCAATCGGACTCGTTAAAGTGAATGAGCGATAAATAATAGAGAAGGATTGGAAAAATATCCCCACAGTCCTCGTATTCTTGTCAGGCAACATAAAACTGAAGCATACAATCACTGGCGAAAATATCACGAAAACATTTGCTTCAAACCTTGTCGCTGTCAAACCTTGTCGCAAACGGTAATACATGATTTTATGCGGAATAAAACCAACTACCGGATAATTATCGGGATTAATCGTATCATTACTGATACCTTAAAAACTAAAATGAAACAGTGGTGAACCGATTACTTGAACATGGCAGCTTACTTGTCCCCTTATCTCGAAGACGGCTACAACCACACTGAGAACGATCGTCGAGTCATGTGAGTGAATAACGGCGATATCGTCATGAAAATAAGGTCGATATATTTTTGAAAAAATGTAGTTTGAGTTAAATGAAGATAATATGATTAAATAAAGAGGATAGGATCGTTAAAATTAATTTTTAAAAGTTATTTTTTTAAAATTAAGTCATTTAAAATCATTTACTTTCCCAAACAACTTTTTTTCAATTGCGCGGCGAAAACGCGACGCTACCTGTTGATTACGTCTTCGACATCGGTGTCACGACCAATGGATGCTCGGCTGCAGCTACATAACTATTTAGTGCACATTGAACACGCTGAAGAGATTTAAAAGGAGTGAAGAAAATGAGTTAATTTGAGGATAGAGTTTGTAGATAACCTGGTTGAAACAGCGGCACAATAGGATATTCACGTGATTAAGTGAGTGAGTAAAATATTAATAATGTGGATTTTAATTGCTATTATAATTTGCATTTCATTTCTTAGTGCGCTGGTTGTTGGCAAATTTCCATCAAAATACAAAGACGTGGTCGCTCGAAGAATGATCGCAGTCTTTCCCGGCGTATATAATCGTTGAAGGTTACTCGGGAATTCCACCGGGTCAGGTTCTCCAACTCCATCGGCATTGCCCTGGTGAAGATGGACAACGCGTACATCGAAACGTCGGCCGAGATGCAGTTGGAGAACCTGACCCGATTGAATTCCCGAGTAACCTTCCACGATATGGCCGCTTGTTGGCATGCTATGATGCTATTTCACTATTACGCAATCCTCTCAACAGCTCCTCAGGAAGTGATATAGGTATAAACCGATGTTCCCTCAAACTTAGGGACTCTTGGACAGATCCTCGGGAGTACCAAAAAATTACTTCTTACGGGCGTTTCACACGGGGCACGTAATTGCACAATCTGACGTGTGTACGAAGACGCAGTCAAAAATGCGTCAGATAAAGTGGTGAATTGCTAGAACGCATGCGAGAAAGCAATCCATGTAATATGGCAAAATAGCCCCTCTTATAATTTCGTTCGTGCACTCGCGCAATTCTACGCCGTATTGAGAAATATATGAAATTCTAACCTGCGCAATCACGTGCCCCAAGTAAAATGGCCTTTAGAGAATGTCTTTTGTGTGCATCTTTCAGGGAACATCTTCATCACCGTTTTTCTGGGCAATGATCGTAGGGTGCCTACTACTTTGGCTCTGCTTTACTGTTCTTTGTAGAGAACGTGAGTACGGATTGAGGGGAATATTTGGTACGGACCTTGTGCGGAGCAGGAATCCACGGGAGTGATCGTGATTTCGCGCGTGTTGAAGTACAAACCCTATGCAAAAAGTGCCGACCTCACAGATCAGCAATCCGGAGATTGGTTAGGTAGCTCTCTACTCCGCTCTCCTATCAGCTATTCTTTTCATATTTACGTCAAGCCAAACTAACCTTCGGATTGAGCGGGCGTTGAAATTGATTATATTTTCGCAAACCTCCTCAAATATACTTTAAAGACCCGACAATACTTAGAATTTTTTAAAACCATGGGATTCATACAACGATTATCAGGTAAAACAATATTATCAATAACAGAAACTTTGTTACTTCCACAAAATATTCATAAAAAATTTTTATATACGGTTTCGGCTATTACACCATCATCAAATGTTTTCTGTATTTGATAATGGTGTAATAGCCGAAACCGTACATAGAAATTTTCATAAATATTTTTTGGAATTAACAAAGTGTCTGTTATTGAAAATATGAAGCCCTTCCACCACGTCCAAGCTTGAAGTTTCGATTTAGGGTAAAACAATTTCCAAAAACCTTTTTCATGTCGTTCTCTTTTGTGTTATTTTGCAGCAACGCTGAACTAAGCGTTTTTGCATTTACGTCAATGCATTGATCCTAGTATTCGTCGAGGCTGCTGCCATGGATATGATCCTAGAGTGAGAAGAAAATATGGTGCAGACTCCTTGTGCGAGCACACCTGCAGAAGATAAATCCACTGGAATATTAGTGATTACGTGAGTGAAAAAATTAATTTTTATGTACATTTAAGTTAAATTAGGAGCAAAAACATTCTACAGAGGGAAGCCAACCCCCTCCCTGGCTGTACGACGGCTCACCCTGACATACTCACCTCTACATCCTCCAAAAACAGATGAATCATCTTCTAGCCTTACATTGTATTTTTTCACTAGGTAGATAAAACTATCCGACTTACTACCCGCTAAATTCAAGAGACTTTATCTTATATCAAGTAATGACTATCCTAAGTTGAGTCGCGGAGTTTTAAGTCGACGTGAACCAATATATCCCTCTATAATATATTATAATTTATAAATATATAAAATAAGACCCTACATGATATATGAGTTTCATTCCATAATTGAATCAATGTGGGGAGGAGCCTACGCAAATGTGATGAGCAAAATACACCATGCGGCGTAACTAGGAGTATGATTTGGGGGGGGGGGGGAGGTCTGAGGGGGCAACCCCCCAATCCAGGGGGGGTCTGGGGTATTATGGTCGCCGCCGCTAAAATTTTGGAAAAATGACATGACTTGAAACACATTTTACATCAATTTGGAAATAAAATTTAACTTAAGCTGATGGAGTTATTAGATGCATAAACTAGACGATAGTTTAAAATGCTTTATTCTATTTCTCTGATGCTTTGAGGGGTATCTACCCCATCATAGTTCCGCCACTGATGCAAGCCTATTTTAACCGGTAGAAAACCTCTAATGTTTATAGGAAAAGTCTCTCTTATTTCGTGGGCGTTGCATAAAACCTTTGTAGGTGTGGAGGCATGTGGAGATGTCCGTGTATTCTATGTATTCTCTTGAAAAAATGGCGGTGCAAAAGGTCGACGTTAAGCTTACAGTTAAGGATTAGTAGAGAGGGTGGGTGACGTAACTACTTCAGTCTAGTGATGAGCGATATATCGCTAACTGTGATTAAATCACCGTTACTGAAAAGGAGCAGTCACTGTCGGTGACTTAATACACGAATTCACTGTGATTGGATCGCTGGAGTCGGTGAAGATAGCACAGGCTGCTACCAAGAGATGAGCGATGCATCGCTACCTGTGATTGAAGAGAAGTAGCCGATCACTGCCGGTGACTAGGTATAGCAGCATAAAAATTAATATTGCGCTATGCTCTGTTTAACAGTGTATTCTAATCTAAAAAGAGATTGCATTCATTGGCGTCAATAATTTTTACATAAAATTATAGCAAAGGCTATAAAAAACATTTTCTTAAATTTGCGTTACAAACGTGTATTTAAAAAAATCTTCTTCTCGCAATTGTCGTTTAACCGTTTACTATGTTGAATTGAATCCTCTACGAAAAAATCTTCATGCTATTTTCTCTTTGAAGGATTTCACCAATTTTACAATAATTGATAAAAATGTACTTATCCCGATGTAACGCCCTTTAGGACAAGAAAATTTGGATTTTTGTAAGGTAAAAAGTAGTCGCATACTGACTTACGTTTCTTGCATCGTAGGTCCCTATATGCTGCATATAAAATTTGAAGAAAACTACAAAGTGATTTTTAGTGAAAAAATCATTTACTTATCTTAATTTTGAAGGGAGTTACAAGGTTTTGATCTTAAGAAAAAATATTATAGCGCCGCTGAGCCGAGCTTCTCGCCTTTCCTTGCCAACTCCTTGCGCGCGGAGGGAAAAATCTCGCGCGGAAAAGGAGATTTTTCTATTTATACCAGGAAATGTGTATTCCTTCGTGACATATCCTAAACAGAGAATAATCATACGTTGTAACAGCAATGTTTTTACTTCAATACATTGGTACATGAAAGCAAGCAAATTTTGACGATTTGGAAATAAGACGCAAATTTCGCCTTGGGTCTTTCGGTCTATTCACGGACACCAAGGCAGGAAATATCTCATAATCCGTGCGAATGACTATCCCATCCAGTGCATGCCTTTTACAAAAGGGCGCTCTGAATATTTCCTCAAATTCCATCCATAAGGTACCAAAAGACATGTGCACGAGGAGCGACCCCAGCCAAGGGGCCAAGGGAAGAATTAGCAAAGGGGTTCACTTTGTCGTTGCGTTTTTTGGAGTGAACGAGTGTTAAGTGGTATGCTATAAGTTTGAGATCTGTAGAGTGTTTTTATACCAATCTCTGCTCTAACGTGCCCTATCACTATGTCCGATACGAAGAGGAGGAGAAAAGGTGAGAAGCTCAGAATCTGTGAAAGTGAGTTGGTGCTCTACGTTTACTCGTCCTTCACAAAATCTCTCAGTATCACTGAAATCTGCCGAGAAACTTCGAGAAAGGCAACTCGATACTCGGAATCCACTGTTTACAAAGTGAGAAAGGAAGGTTTCCATGGACTATTTATGACAACTTAAAAAAATTAGTCACCCTTACAGAATTTCGAGAAAAGTGATTTTCGACGATTTTGTGAGATCGGTAGTTAAACGGAAGGTAAATGAATCTTTCCTGGAAAATAATCCTCTGAATTTAAAATCGATCTTAAGATCGGTAAATACGGACAGTGATCTTTCACTTTTCAAAAGGACAGCATTATATCGTCTTCTTGAGGACATAGGCTTTGGGTACGAGCGCAGAAGAAAAAGAAGCATCCTTATCGACAGGAGTGATATTATTCGTTGGCGGCTAATTATTTTAGGCAGCTAAAAATTATCATCGCGAACAGATGATCATTGTATTCAAAGACGAAACCTGGATTAATGTTGGAAAAAAAGTGGAAAAAATAGACTTGCCGCGACAAAAAATAGAAACTCCGCTTTCCTTTCTGAACTTACAATTAGTGCTGGGCATTCAGCCCCCACTTCTCGAGAAGGACGATTTGCAATTGCACATGCACGGACAGAAAAAGGGCTCATAAAAGGAGCATCGCATGTGTTTCCACGCAAGAAGAACTCAATGGATGGGCATGGCGATATTGATGCCTAATGTTACGAGAGCTGGTTTGATCACTCACGTCTTACAATCCTATCCGAAGGCTCTATTGTATTGGTAGATCAACATAGCATTTTTCCAAGCATTTTAAGCCGTCCAAAAAGTAGCATTTCGGGATCTCCTCAAAATAGGTATTATTTTGGGCTATGACCTACTCCTTAGACGTAAGCCTTTGTCCACCTAGCTATTTATTGAAGTTGGGATATGAGAAAAAGTCATTGGAGGTCACATCTTTTCCATACGGAAAGTTTTGTAACGATTGGAACATAAATTCCATCAGCGTGTCAAGGAAGTGGACATAGACATTAAGCTTAGAGTTAATTTTCATGATAACATTGAAAAACCTATTATCCGTCTGATATAACCACCGTTGTCTTATACAACATCGCCTTTCATGGAATACTAGCCAGAGCCAAAAAATATTGCATAATATGGAAGGAATAGAAATTTTGTCGCATTCAGAAGTGGCGATAAATTTTATAATCCTTCACTTAATTGTTATTTTGTATACAAGAATTGCCATGAGAAAAAATTTGTTATTTTGTACATTAGAGATTATTCATCATTCATCTTGTGCATATTGATTAAGTATATATATAAAATAACAAAAGACTTTTCCTTTTATATGGCAGCAAAGGTATTTTAGTTTACGCTAATAAATTTCTTAATTTACGCCGTCTTTCGAGCGACTCCTTTTTGAATTACACCATTTTGGCCCTCTATTATGTGTGGTTGCATATGCTGTCAGGATGCCTGCCGTAGGAGAGAAAGCTTGACAACCCTGTTCTCCACAAGGCCCGTACTGTCAACTAAACGTGGAACGCTCTATACAGTATATAACTATTGTCAGGACATGCATTCACACAGCTAGTTCGGCCAACTATCGTTAGGACGATCGCTCGGACAATCGTAATCTGAACGAGGCATTACTGATAAGCAGCAGTCACAGCTCGCGGCTGAGCTTAAAGCCACCGAGTGCGTCCACCAATTTATTTTAACAATTTATGAGAACCTACATCTGGAGTATGCTCCTATACGGAAGTGAGGCATGGACAATGACCGCTGCGGAGAAAGCAAGGATAGAGGCCTTCGAAATGTGGTGCTACAGAAGAATGATGAAAATCAAATGGATCGACCGAGTTAGTAACGAGGAAATCCTAAGAAGAGTAGGAGAGAAGAGAAGCCTCATGAAAACCTTAATAAGAAGACGGAACAACCTTATAGGCCACATCTTGAGACATGATGGCCTGATGAAGACAATCGTCGAAGGACAAGTGGAAGGCAAGAATGGAAAAGGAAGACCTCGAACAAAATATATGGAACAAGTAAAGAGAGATGTGAAAGAGAAGAAATACGTAGGTGTGAAAAGATTAGCTGATAGGAGAATAGAGTGGAGAGCTGCATCAAACCAATCCTAGGATTGTTGACCAGTGAAGTTGAAGCAGTCACAGGTAACGAAGTGATTGGAAAATCACAGTTCCGCTCATCACTACTTCCGTCCCAACATATCACGGGCGTCAATACTGATGTGGCATTGCGTCACGTAAGTAACATACAATTCGCAGGAATGGTGGATTATTGTAGTGCATTTGGATGCCAAGAAAAATAGCATCATTCTGTTTTCTGCCTAGGCCATAGGAGAGCCGCGATAATAGCGTTAATGATATAAACCTTCTTTTACTGATTAATTCAGATTTTTAATGGCTTATTGACATAGGCGGATCTAGGGGGGGGGGGGCACGGGGGCACGTGCCCCCCCCCCAGACCCTTAAAAATATGATAGATTTTTAATACGGTCCCATTATAATTTCGTTCGTTTTGTACAACAAGGTATCCTTGTGCCCCCCCCCTGAACAAAATCCTGGATACAGCCTTGCTTGTGCCCCTCCCAGAAAGAAATCCTGGATCCGCCCCTGCTTATTGAAGTCTCTATTAGGATATCTTTGCTATCTATCATGCGGTTTCTTTAGATACGGGAAGGGGATACTGCGCTTAAGTCTCAGCTGAAATATCCTTTCTCCAATACTCAAGATACAGCATTTTTTTGGCATTGAGCACTGTGTTGAGATATTGCAACAAATGAATGTGCACATATATTTTGTTATTATTATTTGTAATATTTTATGACCGTGTGCTGTACATATTGCGGTTCTCCTACATGCTGAATATTGGAGTTTGATCACCCCGTGCAAAGCACCCTAGAGGTGGCTCGCAGGGTATTATGTAGATGTAGATTGCATGCTTCTACTTTTCCATTGTTCTATTGTGGAGCGCGCTTGAGGGGATCCTGGTCATTGGTCACCCCCTGCCGTACACCCTAGAGGTGGCTCGCATGGAGTTATGCAGATGTACAGAATTCAGGATACACTCATACACGTGGACGAGCTAAAAAGTGGAGTGGGGGAAGAAAAAGGAGTTTCTTTCTTACCCCTCCCCTCACAAAATTTCGGCGTTGCCAATGCTCTAGCGGCAATCGGCGTAAATTTGGTCATTTTTCGTAAAATCCTTATTTCTGATCGTAGAACCTCGATGAAAAGACGCATTTAATCGCTCAACCGCGAGAAATATGGTTAATGTATTTATTTACCTCTAAGTATTGGAATTAGCAAAGTAAAAAATATACTACGACAGGTCATATCGGTAGGGGTGGGCTCCTGCAGTGACAGCCGTCTCCCGAGGACCCGGATTATCTCTGAGAGGCCGAGGAAGGGTTAGGAAAAGGGTCATGCTCGAGCATGGCTGGGGTCCAATATACCTGGCTGGATCTTGGCCCCACCAAACTACCACTAACCAAAAGATTATTTTAAGACATGTTATATATTTCCAAAGCCAAAAATAGTTGTAATATAAGGTAAATATTGACAACTTAAGCATATTTTATTATTTAATTGACCAAAATTTACTGGTAACCATGACCCGCTGCGACAGAGAACATGATGTTAGAGCTCCACTACATTTCAAGGTTGTACATATAGAAGCGATAAATTAAGGGAGATATTCTGCGGAATGGTTAGGTATGGGAATTCGTTTTTCCCTTGAACCATAAAGGACTTAAATAAATGCTAGTTGTAATTTCGTTAGAGTATGTATTTGCTTTTTAAATGTAAATGGCTGGTATACCACACACCTTTTTAGGTGGCTTGCAGGGTAGCATGTAGATGTAGATGAATCCACCAACCATTGTGTTCTTCCATCGAAAAATTATTCGCTAATGGCATTTCTTTTTGCATTGTCCTCCATTATCTTTTCTACGAGATCTTTTTCTGTTGTCGCCTTCATACACTATGCCATGGATGGATATCAGTGCTATGATCTTGTGTGTGAAATATGAACAATGATGTCTCTTATCTTTCTTAGGGTTTTCATGAGAAACTGATTTTTTCCTGCTCTTCACAGCAACTAATTGTTGATTATTTGATTTCAAGTCAAGAAAATTAACATATGGGCCCTGCATGAAAGACACTTCTTATAGGCATGCAAATGAATTGGCTTTTATTATTTACTATATACTGATGGATGGATTTAAAGCAGAATTCTTGAAGCAACTGAAAATTATGAAAAGAAATCCTTCCTGGAGAGCAAAATGTCTAAAGAAATCTCTCAATGAAATATGTAGTCCAATCAAAAATTAATGACGAAGGTCTTCCAGCTAGGAAGAGCATTCGCCTCTAGCCAACCTAGAATTTTAGAAACTCAAAATTAATTTGAAAATATTTCCAGTAATTTAAAAGATTTTCTATCCATTAAAAAAAATACCAACGGTAAATAAACAGTTCAGATTTAATATAAAAATAAAAAAATACCCTCAAATTTCCATTTTTCGATTGGTCATAAAGCATCTTTCACACTTCTTGATATTTCTTGAACAAGGAACGTAAAACAAGTCATCTTGAACACTAAAATGAGATTCAATAGCATTCAAGACGGTCTTTCAATGGTGATTGTTCAACATACCTTGGATCGAGTTGAATGGCCTTTTAGACTTGTGGAAAGCTTGAATTTACTTGGATAACGATAGCCAACATGATGGACATAGGCATAATGTAAAGCGTTCTATTCCCTGGTAAAGCACGTAGAAAATACGTTAAAAAGACACATAGAATGGCATGAATATGGAGAACAGTTCTACCAAAAATATTATCAATTAAAACTCTCAAAATATGAGTGTGACACATCAATGAAAAGTCACCAGCAGCAAGAGAAGGAATCCAATAGTAAGAGGATTTCATTAGCACTACCACTACCTATCGTATGCCATTTCCCCATAGTAGTCGGCCATTTGTTTCGAAATACTCCCAAAATTCATCCCTTATAGCTCCTGTATCATTATTGTCCCTATTTTCACCCTATCTTACCACTTGACCATCAATAACTCGACCCTCCCTCCACATTCCAGGCATTACCCATCCATCAGTCATCACTCCATCTAACAGCCCTTGATGCAAATATTGAGCATCCTTCTTTGACCTTAGAAAGTTTTGTAGTGCTATACATACCAGCTAGTTTCATGACTTCCGATTTTTCCAAAGAAAGATTGTAACAGTTTAACAGTATTCTAATACGGTTTAAAAAAATGCCAAAAGCATTCTTTGAAGTCTACCTTGCCTGGCTGATTAAATTTCCTCTTCTGCATACTCAGTCCCCAATTTTTATTGGACTTCATAATGTTATTTTGGGGAGGGAAAGCATCATCTGCTACAATTACTCGGGGGACACTGAATAAAAGACTAAGCAATGCCCTGCTTGGAGGCATATTCAAAGAATTTTGGTGCAATGTCTCAGCAAGGATTCTCTCATAGAAAACGCCAACATATAAAATTTGAATCTGGCATCTACTAATACTATTAAAACAATAGTGTGGAAGCATTTTTAATTAAGACCGAATGATCCATCTGCTCTTGAAGATCTTAAGTGTACATATATGCTTCCCGTCAAGTGCACCAATGCAATGCCATTATTCTTGAAGTTTCCTTGATATTGATCCATTCTTCAATACTTCTCAAGCAAAGTTAAGAATTTGATATAAATTTGAAAAATAGTACATATTATGAGCAATTCTCGTGGTGTACTGGAGACATTTCCATTTAAGAATCCCCAGTGGCTCAAACAAAGTAGCATAGTCAGAGTTTAGAATGGGACGAGGAACAGATCGAATACGTGTATCGGCACGCAATGTGGTCCTCCTTAGAGAGCTGAAGGAAAAAAAAATACTTCCAATGCAAGGCTGGCTTTTGACCCCATTTAGAGCTTTTTTCTCTTGGAATATTGTTACCTATATATTTTCATCTCCCCGCAAATAGCACATTTACTGCCTTTGCAACGGAGAATCAACAATCAACAAGAAAGACATTCACAAATGCCCATGCCCCGAATAAGTGTAACTTAATCAGATGCGACCAGGGGCGGATCCAGGATTTCTTTCGGGGGGGGGGGGGGGGGGGGGGCACAAGCAAGGCTGTATCCAGGATTTTGTTCTATTAGGGGCACAAGGATACCTCGTAATACAAAACGAACGCAATGATAATGGGACCGCATTAAAAATCTTGCATATTTTTATGGGTCTGGGGGGGGACACGTGCCCCCCCCTAAATCCGCCTATGGATGCGACTGCAATCCCCAACCTTTGGTTTGACTTTACTCCACTGCCACCGAGGCCAGCAGGAGATACAAAATACACCAATCACAGTTTACAAATCGAACACTTTCTTCTTTTGTCTATACCTCACAGGATATTGTCTTATAACTGTTTCGGCTTCACTCTGAGTCTTTTCCACTTCACTCTGAGTCTTTTCCCCACTATGCTCCCAGTACCCCATGGAGCTATCCGCATCAGATAAATTTTTCTTTGCTTCACCACAGTTTTCATCCCCCCTCACTGCACCAGAGTTACTATTCCTGCTCTCAGGCATGGCCACTTCCTGCAGCTGGTCAATATGATGGTTCCAAATGAGCCCCTCCCTCTTTTTCACTTGATAATTTCGGGACCCATACGCTGCTGTGATGGTACCCTCCACCCATCTGTCTTGACCACCTCTTGTATAGGCTCGAGCCAACACTTTGTCTCCCACAGTCCCTCAAAACTGACCCTCTGTGACCCTTCTGTTGGGCCCTTTGTTGGGAACGAACTCTATTTCTGACACTAGGCTTGACACACGCGAGTCTAGACTGTAAGAGTCACCCGAACATGAGTTGGCAAAGGAGGCACTCCAGTTGTTACATGCGGTGTGATCCTACAATTTAGAAGAAAACGTGGCAGAGGTAAATGGGGAAAGAAACACTCCAATGGCCGTAACAAGGGACCTCGTCACAGGTATAAACAAAACACTGTGTGGTATGCTGGAACGGGAGAATTCGCAGCAGTGACCAACCCCAGCCTCTCAACCGGAAACCCTTCACTAACACACGATCAACAGTGTAGAAACCTTCGCGAGGGTTTTGGGGGACCACTCAACCTTGTTGAAGTGAAGCTTTAACCTCAGTTGCGTTGAGAAGGGAATCTTGGATTCCGAAACCGGTACGCTTCTCCCGTCCAGGTGGCAGTTCCATCGCTCAGTTTTGAGCATATTCTCCCGGATTATAACCCACGGAGTAAGTGTTGTTTGTGTGATTGTATGTGTTTGTGTGTTTCTTAACTTGAGCAACCTTAGCGAGGCCCCCCAAAACCCTCGCGAAGGTTCCTTCATAGTTAAGCGAGTGATTGGTTTCAACGTGAGCAGCCTTAGCGAGGTCCCCCAAAACCCTCGCGAAGGTTTCTACACTGTTGATCGTGTGTTAGTGAAGGGTTACCGGTTGAGAGGCTGGGGTTGGTCACTGCTGCGAATTCTCCCGTTCCAGCATACCACACAGTGTTTTGTTTATACCTGTGACGAGGTCCCTTGTTACGGCTATTGGAGTGTTTCTTTCCCCATTTGACCTTGAGGCCGTAGAGGTCACCTTTTTATCTGTGTGGTAGAGGTAAATGAAATGGTAGGTGGGAAGACATTAATGTTTTAATTTCATTTTTGAAACACTTCACCATATTTTCTGCTGCCCCATTTGTGGCTGGGTGGTATGGTGGAGAGGGGATATGGCAATTATTGCTCATTTTACAAAACTCTTTGAGTGAAGATGACACAAATGGAGGACCATTATCCGAAGCAATTTCTTCTGGCAACCCAAATATAGCAAACAGTGATCTCAGTTGAAACAATATCTCTTCCTCTCCCCCATTCTTAATCTCTCTCACCTCTGGCCATTTTGTTGAACTGTCCATAATGACCAAAAATATTTTTCCCAAAAAGGGACCTGCCAGATCCACATGAAGCCTGAATCAAGGCTTTTCAGGCCAATCCCAAGATTTTAGCGGTGATCTATTTGGCATGGATTTGTTAGTTAAGAACGATGAGCAAGACTTTGCTAATGACTCCAAATCAAGATCTAAATTGGGCCACCACGCATATGACCAGGGACGCCGACTTACAAAAAATATTGGGGGGCTCAAACCGGGTATCTCGCCCCGGGAAATTTTATAAGTAGTGAGTTTTAAGTTTTTTAAGCATTTTAGAAGAGCCGTATGATCAAAATTTGATCTCTTATATCTCGAATCTCGATATCTGGACACTCCGGGGAAAATCAACAAGTCTGACACATTTTTTCTCACACCCATAACAAATTTTTGAGGGGGCTTGGGCCCCCTCAAGCCCCATGGAGTCGGTGCCACTGCATATGACCTAGCCAGTGATTTCATTTTAACTATCCCCAAATGACTTGAATGAAACTCCTCCAAAACTTTATTTTCAACTGTTCTGGTGTCACTACCCGCCTTCCCCACATAACACAATCTTATTCCACTGTTAACTCATGCCTCTAGTGAAAATATATTTTTAATTCAGATTTCACCTCCCATGGCCAAGTCAACATACAATAGTCCAAAATTCTGCTCAGTACAGCATCCCTTCTAGTTTCAGAACTGATATCCTTAGCAGTAACAGGCAGAAACTCAATTTCCCCTACTTCTATATTGGATAGTTCTTCAAATGTTTCCCCTTCACAATACAGTGGCAATCTTGATAACCCATTTGCAATTTTATTTTCCTCAGCACTCACATGATTTATTTTATAATTGAAACCCTGAAGGATAATTGCCCACTGTGGTGGAGCCCTTCGTTTCGAGCGCCGTCACCAAAGTCAGCCACCTGGCTGAGGTCTTTGCCCTGGGATCCTGAGGTCCCTGCCGCTGCCGCCAGGGTATGTGGAACATAGTACCAGCAAGGTGCCGCAAGAGAAAGACGTGAGAGAGACGCTCACGGAATGGCAAGGGAGAAGGATTTGAGACATAGACGAACTGTATCGCTAACCATCCAAATAAATGTGGTCGGATTTACTTCCGTTTAATTTATTGAAGTGAGGTTAATCATCTACATATCCCTAACCCCTTCACCCACCTTTGTAATCTATTGGCTGCCACTGGAGGGATTCCCTTCATATCCCTGAAAATATGTCGGTATCAATGGCTTCAGGGGTGCCGACTTAAAAAAAATATTGGGGGGGCCCAAGCCTGGGACCTTGCCCCAGTAAATTTTATAAGTAATGAATTTTAAGTTTTTGTAAGCATTTTAGAAGAGTCATATGATCAATATTAGAACCCTAATCACTTGAATCTCGATATCTGGACACTCCGGGGAAAATAGACAAGCCTGACACATTTTTCCTCACATCTGTAACGAATTTTTGGGGGGGCTCGGGTCCCCTCAGGCCCCATAAAGTCGGCGCCACGGAATGGCTTATGATCGGCTCTCAAAATGAACTCTCGTCCATGCAGGTACTGCGTAAAACGTTGATCCTAAATGCAAGTGCAAACGCTTTCCTGTCTATCTGGGCATAGTGAGATTCTGCCCTGCTGAGGGACCAAGAGGTGAAGGCAATTGGCCTTTCCTCACCATTAGGGTAGGAGTGTAAGATTACTGCCCCCAAACCATATGGGGAAGCATCACACTGCAAAATGACTGTCAGTGACTGATCATAATGAGCCAAAACTTTGGTAGATGTGATTAGCAACTTTATTGAATGCTGTTTCTCACTCGGCTGGCCAATTCCATGTAGTCTCCTTCCTCAGCAACTGATACAAGGGTGATAACGCTGAGGCTAAATCTGGCAGAAATTTTGAATAGTATTCAACTAATCCCAAAAACGCCCTCAACTGAGATGCCCCCTCGGGTCTAGGCGCATTCGTTACGGCTTCAATTTTGCTGGTATTAGCGTGCAAATCCTCTTTGTCAATCTTGTGCCCCAAGAACTCAACTGTATCCAGCATTAACTTGCATTTATCTTTGTTGACCTTAAACCCCAAATTGTTCAATTTGTTTAAAACTTGGTTCAAATTGTTCAGGTGCCTTTCATCGTTTTCTCCTGTGATGATAATGCCATCCTGAAAACATGCAATTCCCTCCAAACCCTGTAGCACCTGGTCAATTGTTCTTTGAAAAATTGAGGGGGCTGAAGCAATGCCAAAGGGAAGTCTACTATATCTAAAGAGACCTTTGTGTGTATTGATGGTGCATAGAGCCTGCGAATCCTTATCCAGTAAGAGCTGTTGAAAGGCATTGGACAAATCTATGACCGAAAATTTTCTCTCCCCCTTGTAACTTCGAGAACAACTCCTCAACCCTAGGAAGTGGATATTGCTCTACTTCTAATAGTGAGTTTACAGTAACTTTGAAATCTCCACAAATTCTGACTGTTCCATCACTCTTTCCCACTGGTACAATTGGAGTTGCCCATTTGCTGAACTTTACAGGATACAATACCCCTAATTCCACTAATCTCTCAAGTTCTTTGTCCAGTTTATTCCTCAAGACAAAAGCTTGGGCTCGTGAATGTTTGAATATAGGTTTAGCATCTTTTTTTAAGTACAACCTCACAGTTTCCCCTTTTATCAGCCCTCAGCCTCCATTCCAAAAATCCTTGTTTGCATCCCATATTTCATTCACCCTAGCCATGGTATCAATTTCAACTCTATTTATGGGTTCACAAAATTTCAAAGCCTGAAAATCAATCTCTGCCCAACAATGGTGGCCCACTATTTTCCACAACAAACAACAACAGTCTTTGGCTCACTCCACGATAATTTACCATGACTGAAATAATTCCTTTTGGCTCTATCACCACATTCGAATACGACTTCAGTTTAACATTAGTACTCTGTAAGCGGAGTTTACAAAATATTTTTTGTAATACTCCTCTGACACAGCAGAGTTCGCCAATCCAGTGTCTATCTCCATAAAAATGTCCTTTCTCTCTACATTAATCTTGACCATCCAAGGACCTTTGTCTCTAGGTTTTATTTCCTTTATATGGAACATCGGCAATTCTTCCTCTGTTCCAAAGTTTACTTTCTCTCTTTCCACTTTACCCCACTCACTAACCATGTAGTCATTTTCACAAATGTTTAGATGAAAAACCTTATTCGTCTCCATACCTGAGTTTCAGCACATCGCTTTCAGGTGCCACGCCCTTTTGCGTAGGTCACCCCTGGACCCTCTGAACCTGCAACTGCTGCTCCAATGGCCCTCCTGCCTGCAGGAATAGCAGACTCCCTTCTCGCTCCTCTTCAGTGGCCCCCTATCACTTTTCCCACCTCCCGCCATGACTCGGTGGACCTCGGCTTCGTCATGGTTCCCTCTGTCGCTGCGCTGGCCTTCTACCCCCCATGGTGGACGCCAGCACTGCATACAAAATGGACGTCGGCGCGGCTCTCCTCGGGAACCACCGTTGCTGAAATGTCCGCCACATTTTGGGAAGCCTTTTCTCTAGCTCCGGCCAACTCCACTGACCTATCGAAGGATATGGACTCATCTTCTATGTATAGGGCCTGTACGATGTTACTATTTTGAGGCCCAAAACCAACTGATCCCGCAGGGCTTGGTCCAAAAAAGCTCCATAATTGTAGTGGTGGGATTCCTTCCTTAATCTGGCAGCGAATTCCCTCACATGAACTTGTGTCTCTCGGCGATCACCGACTTTTTAGGAGAAAAGTCCCGCGTAAATTTTCAGCTATTTCCTCCAAACCATTTCCACAAGGCCTCTTTGGCTCAGAAAGATTGAGTAACACTTCATAAGTCTCCTTCCTGATCGAGGAAAGAAGTATCACCTTCTTCTTTTCCTCATTTCTCTCTTTAAGATCATGCACTATGAAATACTGCAACAACCTATCTTCATAGGACTCCCAACTATCCTCCCCAGCAACAAATCGCTCCATAAAATTAGGCATCCTCGTCGCCAATGTAATGCCCCATGGAATGATGTGACCACGATTATACCATCCGAGAGATTGCCGCCAAGATTGGTGTCGTCTCCTTTATTGGTTAACAATTGACGATCACCTAGCATTTACATCACACCTGTGAAGAGTACCGAGTCGTATACCAAGAAGCTTTAGTTTGGGTCTCTACAGCCCTCACAAAGGATCTTGTTTTGGTTGCTTGTATGTGTGAGTGTTTGTGTACAAGTGCTTGTAAGTCATTTGGCTATTCCGGTTGAGAGGATGGGGTTTGGTCCCTGCAGTGAAACTCTCCCCTTTCCGGCACACCAACTCAGTGTTTAATTTTTGCAACATGGACGAGAAGTGGGAGATTTTATAAGGCCAATTGAGTTATTTAATTTTTTTTTCATTCCATATTGCATCTTATCAGCTACACTTGGAAGATAGCTGCTGGAATGGAGCTGCAACTGTTATCTACTAGTCAACATATTTGACTGGGACCTAGAAGAAGTGAGTATTTCTGAAACTACTTCTGCTGCATGTAATATTAGCCTAATAATTCTCTAGTTATTTGACTTTCTTCCTTTTAGATAGTGTTTTAATAACTGTGGCCAATACCCTTCTATCCTACAGACAAGCTAGGAAAACCTAACTTAACCTGTTTTCAAAATTCATAAGAGATTTTGTCCACACCAATCACTTTTCTTGGCTTCAATTCTGAGAGGGATTTTTTCCTCCTGTGGTGGGGGAACATGATCTTCAAGTAAGCTCTAGCTTTTAAGGTAAGTGTACAACCTACAAATAACAATATTTTTTATTAGAGATGGATCGAATCCACTATTTTCATAATTCTGAATACAAATACAATCTTTCTGGTATTTGAAACAAGTCTAAAATCCATACTCACAAAATTCTTATAATTTGCTGCCAGGCATATTCACCTCCAAGAAGAGCATTTAGCCATGAGCATGAGCAATTAGCAACCAATTGAGCGATGCCACTCCTGGCTCCCATATTTTCCCAAAGAGGCAAGTTTTTCAGCTTATGCATAGACCTCAAGAGAAAGGATTTCTTAAAGGACCGATAGGAAGTCCAATTAAGATTTTAAATCCAGAGGCCAGGAAACCCAGGTTAGCTCAATGCAAGCAATTTAAGTTGTGTTACAGTTGATCTTTCCATTCTATTCGGGTTTTTTTCACCGCGTTTGTTGTTATTTCAAAGACAACAGTTTCGCTGACTGTAACGCCAGCGAAACTGTTGTCTTTAAAATAACAACAAACGCGGTGAAAAAAACCCGAATAGAATGGAAAGATCATCTAACCAACGCCGCGAAAATCTTCGAACCTTGTATTACAGTTGTTTCCTACTAGTAGTATGCTATTTTAAATTGCGCTCCTATATTTTAGTTACAGAAAGAACAATTGGTAGCATTAATGTACTAATAATTCCCATTTTTTCTGAAACAAAGGGAGGTTTTATTTAGAACCCTTTGTGTTCTGGTTCAAATCTCATTGAATCCACATTCGAATCTTCATATTCTTGATCTTGATGATTTGATTTTTTTTTGCAATTGTGTTTTGGGCTATGCACTATTCGTGACTATTGTTGTTTGTCTCTCTACAGTTGTGTGTGCTAACCAATCACAGCCTTTCTTGGATTCATTATGGATAGAGAGTTTTGGCTTTTCTTTTTCAACTTTTGCCACACGTGGTTTCTCTCCCTGTGACCTCCATCACTCGCGCAACCATCCACCCAAGCCTAGGCGATCCCTCGGGCACTCTCCTGCTGCCCCCATGCCCTACCCTTGGTGTGCATTTGTAAGGCTACTGCTAGTGATTTTCTCTGGGGATGTAAACCTTTACCCTGGACCTCCCAGTGCTTCCCAAGTGCATATGTACAACCAAAATGTGAGAAGTATTATTATTATTATTGTAGTATTCCACCCATTTAGGTTTAATTCTATGAAGTACTTATGTTTTATGGAGTACATATGAAGTATTCTGGGAGCCACCCCATTCTTCAAGCTCTCCCATCTTCAATTCACAAAAAGGCTTACTCCCTTTCATTCTGTGTAAAAATACTTTTTTTTTTCTTTCCTCTCCCTCGTTTACCTAATATTCTACCACCTTACACTATCTTCAACATCCCCTTCCTGCTAAGTACTCGCTCCATTCATACCTTCTATCTCCTCCGTATTTCATATAAAAGCTGCCTCTCCTCACCCACCAAGTCCAGCACTTTGTCCTTCCTCTTCCTCTCCATCCACTTCACCTTCTTGATTCTTCGCCACACCCACACCTCGAATGCCTCGAGTCTTCTCTCGTCCTCCTTCCCAAGTGTCCAGGTTTCTGCACCGTAAAGCTCTACACTCCAGATCAGACTCTTCACTAACCTTTTCCTTATTTTCTTGCATAGCGAACCTCTCAGAAGCTTCTTCCTGTTCATGAACTGCAATTCAATGATATTCTCTTCCTAATGTCCTTACTAATGAATCCGTTTTCCTCTAACGTACTGCCTAAATAGTTGAACTGCTTAACCAACTCAAGTTTTTCACCACCCACCTTTATCTTCTCACATTCCTTCCTCGTGATACTTTACAAAACCGCATAACCTTGGTCTTCTTGTGATTAATCCTCATCCCATATACCTCGCGACGCTCGTATAAAGCATCCACTAAAGCCTGAAGCCCCCTCGCTGGCTGGCTAATCAACGCCTGATCATCCGTGAACCTTACGGATTTAAACATCATTCCTCCCACTTTCACTCCAGCTTCCAACTCGTCCCACGCTTCTCTTACCATCTCCTCAGTGTATACGTTAAAAAGCAGTGGCAATAGAGGACTGCCTTGCCTCAAACCTCGGCCAATACTTGCCCACCCAGATTCTCCGTCCGCTACCCTCACTTGCGCAGTCTGGGCCATATATGTACAGATTACGAATTAGTCATCTATCCCTCCAATCTACACCTATTCTCTTGAGGATATCCATTAACTTTACCCAGTTCACCCTATCAAATGCTCTTTCAAAATCCACAAAGCAGGCATATACGTCCTGGTCATATTCTAGGTTCCTCTCCACGAGGGACCTCATTATCGCTATTGCATTACGAGTTGACTTCCCTTTTCTAAAACCAAAAGGATCATCAACCAAATACTCGTTTGCCCTCGCCTCCATTCATCTGTTCAATATCCTCAGTACCACTTTCCTCACGTGCGATATTAGGCTAATAGTCCTATAATCTCCGCATTCAACAGCTTTCTTCTTTTTAACTAGAACCATCTTCACGAAATCCTCTGACCAGCATCCGTTCTCATAGATCCTGCATACTAGTTCGAAAAACCTTTTCTTATTATCATTCCCTAGATTCTTTAGGAGCTCGCACGGGATGCTGTCCACACCCACTGCTTTCCCAGCCTTCATATCATGAAGGGCTCTCTTGATTTCCGAATCTAATATCTCCGGCCCAAGATTATCCTCCTCCACTGCAATTTCCTCCTCTAAAGTGAAGCTCTCCAGCCAGTTCCTTCTTTCATGCAGATCCTCCATGTAATCCTTACATCTGCTCTGTACCTCTTCTCACTCGATTAGCAGCCTTACATGTTTAGCCTTAATTTTAGACATGGCTTGCTCTCTTTTGCCGCCTGATAGAAACTTAACTTTGGGGTTCCTTGTTCCTTGTCGAAAATCTCCTATTTCGTGTCCCTCCCTCCTGTCCCTGACTGAAGCATTCCAGTTCCCTATTACTACTAGATTTTTCTTACCCGGAGTTTCTCTAATTATTACCTCAAACTGTTCACACATCTCATCCACTTCTTCCTCCATATGATTACTATTGAGCATGTAAACTTGAAGTACCACAAGGTTGGTGGGTCGCACCTCAATTTCTACCATAAGAATCCTATCGCTTACCTGGTCTGTACCTACCACACGCTTACCCATCTTCCCATTTAATACTTAAGCTACCCCTTGCTGGCTTTCCTCCCCACCACTACATATATATAACCCTATACGCCTCACTCTAATAGTCCCCACCATCCTGCCGCCTCACTTTGAATAATCCTAAGATATCTATCCTCCCTTTATCCATTTCCCTTTTATATTTTCTAGTTTCCCCACGCTCATCATTGTCCTCACATTTCACATCCCTATGTTTATGGCTACCTCCTTCTTCTCCATCATCTTGGTCCTCTTTACTTCTTTCTTAATTGCTGCTGCAGCTGATGATGATAATTCTCTGCAAGTATTTCGCATGTTGACGACCCTGAGGGCCTTGCTTACCTAGCTGCTGTTCTTGCTTACCCCGCTCTTTGTCGATGGGATGCCTTTCAGGGTAAGGGGGGCAGTTCAATTCCCTGGGCCACCACGCACTTCGAAGATTTTTATGTGGGTTATCCGAAGACTTCAGCCAGGATAGCATGGTTATTATAATTAAAGTATTCCACCGATTAAGGTAGGTTTCCATGGAGCTCCAAGGAATTATTCTGGGAGCTTCCCCTTCCTTATCCGAGGCTTATTTGGTTGTACTCCATGTTTTTAGGGAAAAGATATATTTTACGGTTACCCACTTCCATTCCAACAGTGTTTTTTTCATGTGACTCCATCACGTGGACTACCTCTCGTCTGGCTCCTACCTTTTGACCTATCTGGCATGGGTGGTCCTACGGGGAATAATCCTGCTAGTGCAGCTCAAGGGGTTATCGCAACGTGTCAGCCTTTCCACCACAACAAGGTTGTAGCCAAAGGGAAGGGGTGAGATGTATAAAGAACGAATTATCTGTTGTTGATTTTTATGCACAACATTTCTCTTAGCTTGATATTATTGCACTTTTGGAGACCTGGCTTAGTCCTACCATTAGCAATTGTGAGTTATCCTTCTCTAATTCCCACTCATTGACTCATTGTACCATCGGGATCGACTTTCAAGAACCATAGGACCATATCTATTTCATTTATACATTGACGTCCTAACTCACCTTGCAAGTGTCGTTATTTTTTATGCTGAAATACTCTCCTAAACAGCCCTTCACTGGCTTCAGAATAGGATAAAGAACTCACTCACTTAGGTAGGAACAAACTGTACTACTGCGCTTTTATTTTTTTTCTTTCTGGATGGCAGCACAAAATACAAGAACAAACGACAAACCATAGGCATCACAAAGAACAGAAATTTTCTGCGATGACACACCCATAATGTCATGCATCCAACATCAAGCCCACATGCTATTATACGCTGGCGAATCAAAATTTTCATAACCATCCACACTCCCTCTGATTGCCACGAACTGCAAAATGCTTTGGATACCATTTCTCATTGGTGCTTTACCTGGGAACTAAAGGCCAATGACCATGAGTGTAATACCATGTCTGCTAACCTTAAAAAAGTCTCTCTTAACTTCAATTATGCTTTAAACTAAATACCCCCAAACTGCCAGTCGTCAGTGATGGATCTTGGCATATTAATTGATGCAAAACTTCAAGCACATCCAAACAGTAAAATCTAAAGCCATGTCTCTTTTAGACCTGCTATACAGATACTCAGGCAATGAAGATCCACAAACTTTTTTGTTGTTATTTTTCAACAAATTTCCTATCTGTATTAACCCATTGCTCTCCTATTTGGGCGATGTCAGCTCCGTCAAATCTCTCTTTCTTTAAATCTCTTACTAGCTTCTTCTCTAGAATGTTTAGAAAAATTATAAAGTTACTCACATGCCCAATATGCCCGCCAACACCATTTTAACTTCTCTCTCAATTCACAATATTCCTTTTCTATGCCTTAAATGTCACATTAAATTTATCTACAATATCCTCATCTCAATCACAGACTGTCCTGAACTCTTTTCTTTATTTCTGAGTACCCTCCCAACCTACTCACTCACTGCTCCACGTACCAGTTTCCAGGTAAACACTCATTCAGCACTCAATTTTTTTCTGCCTCCCCTCACTTCTTAATCCCCTTCCACAGAGCGTTGATCCCTTTTCCCTATCCCCAAATGTTTTACAAACTTTGCTCTATCTTACCTCTCGGATCATCAATAGCATGTATAGCTCAGAGCATCAATAGCAAACAAGTAGAGAAGTATTGGAAACGCCAGCTGCAAATATCACGTAGCTCGCCTGGCTTCGCTTTGAAGGCAATGACGTCAAGCAAGATCTGACTTGTCCGTCCTTGAATCCCTCATTTGTAGCCTCGCTACTTGAAAGACGGAGGGAGCGCGCTCCTTCCCCTCCACCTCTGCTTTACGCGCTCCTGCTACCCACTTCTTCCTCTCGAGATCGCTGAGCGGTCGTCTCGTTCTGTTCCCACACCTACATCTACATCTACATAATACCCTGCAAGCCACCTAAAAGGCGTGTGGCAGAGGGTGTTAGGACACCAGCAATATACTCATAAAAAATGAAGTGCTCTAATGAAGTCGGGACTAGGGTTTATTAAAGTCCTTTATGGTTCGGGGAAAAAACTGACGAGTAGGTCACCTCACGGAGAATAACTGGGAAGGGGGTAAAAAAGGAAACTACACGGGTAAAATCAGATAAAACTCGCCACCCTCTGGCGAGTGTTTAATATGGTAATTTACAACAAAAAATAAGTGGGCCGTGGTAGTGGTGGTGTAGTTGGTACGAAAAAGAGGGGGGGTTAAGGAGGGGAAAGGTTCACACCAGGCGGCGGGGATGACTGGGCGACAGCAGGGCCGTGCTGCAACGACCGGCACAAGTCAAGATCTGGAAAAAACAGTGGCCTCTCGTCCTCGGGAAGGCTTTATATAAGCCCCCCAAATTTTTGGTGGAGGGGGGGAGGGGGAGCAAGCTTGCTCTACTGCCGTCGTCCGGGCCCGAGCTTGTTTGACCCTAGTCGTCCCGCCAGGCCCACCTCGAGCCAGCATGCACGGCTCATCCACAGCAGGCGTCGTCCAGTCACGTCCTGGTATGACTCTTGCACGGCCGGCCAGGCCGACCTCGAGCCCGCATGCACGGCTCAAAACGAATTCCCGTATCTATCCGTTTGGCAAAACATCTCTCTTAATTTATCACTCCTATCAGACCTGGAAATATAGTGTGGCTCTAATATTATGTTCTCTGTGTCGCTCTTAATGATATCCATTCTCAATTGTTCAAGCAATCTAAGCCTAGTGCGCAGCCTCCGAGTTTCAAGCGGCTCCCAGCCTAATTTGCTTAACATCTGAGTAACGCTGTCTGTATGCTCCATTTACCGAATAATGACATGCCTTTTAACAGCGCCTCCGTAGGTAGAACTCCAATTATTTAAATTCTGTATTTCCTATTCATCTCCTTTCGAAGCTTTCTCAAACTTGTTTCCATTTCTAGCCCTTTGTTGTTCCTCTTCCTCTTCATCTACTTAAACCTCCTCATTCTCACAGCTTAATTTCTAAAATTCTAAGTACTGGAACACATACCAACACTTTTAATCCACACAATTTCCAAATATAAGCCCTACCCCCCCATACTTCAGATTTTTTGAAACTTGTAATAAAAGCTACAATGAGGAATCATGTTTTACCAAAAATCAAAGAAATGATGATATTTTTTGACATGACCCAATTTTCTCTGTGAGGTGCAGGAAATTAAGCACTGCTCATTCTCCTCCATGCCCACATCCAGAATTCATCCACTTCTTTTTTTTCCTCTGCTCTCAGTGTCCAAGTATCCTCATTGTAAAGCACTACACTCGAGATCAGACTCTTCTCTGGCCTTCAGGGGTGGTCTGGGGTACATAGTTGGGGACCACCTCACTGAGAGACTTGGGAGTCCTCTCTTGGAAAATTTTAGGAAATAGTATGCCAGGAAATGGATTTGACACTACTCTGACCCTTAAAAACAGATAAAAGTTCATAAGAAAAGCAATCTTGCAAGTAAAAATACTATGAAAAGTGGGATTTTCACAGAGCACATAAAGGGAGGGAAGGCTGCCAAAATGCTTCTTAAGTATTCTATGGAAACCTACTACTTTAATAATAATAATCATTCAGTTTTCTATGATTTCTTTGCCTAATTTCTCTTTTTGCCATGGTAAGGAAAATAATTCCCATTTCCTATTACACTTACTGAGATCCCTTCCCTCTGTCTTGGTTTTTGGCATCCTATTTCCCTAAGTGAACACTCCTTCCATGCCCCATCTCTCCTCTCATTTTTTTTTAAGCATTTTCCTCACCTTGCCCACTGCATCTACACCTTTCTCTTTCATTTTCATATCATGCATTTCGCTTTCTCCATTCTCTTCCATACTACACCTCAAATACCCGAAGCATTTACTTTTATTCCTTTCTTGGCATTCATGGTTCCATACCCCAAGACCCGGAATCAAGGCAGGCATGTGTCCCAGGCGGCAGATTTCAAGGGACAGCAAAATTTGAAAATTTTATTATAAGAATTTATTCAAAATTGTAATATCACAATCAATATGGTTTGATTTTATTTGATTTTGCTGCACATTTTACTGCATCTCAAAAAATGGTTTTCGGAGGTATTATTTTCTAGTGATGGGGAAGAATGTGAGGGGGATCAGAGGAGGGGGGGGGAACAAACTGATCTTTGACCCCCCTAACAAAACTCCTAGTTCTGGCCCTCCATACCGTAAAGTATGACGCTCCAGATGAATCTCTTTGCCAACCGTTTCCTTGATGTGGTTATGTTAATCTGGTCATCATCACCTTTTTATTATTCTCAAATCCCTCTTTTTTAATGCTGTCATATCCCTACTGCATGTTCGTTCTCCTCTGATGTGCTGATGAAATAATATATTTATTTCACCAGCTTAGCTGAATGACCATCAACTTTTATATTGACCCTTAAGGTACCTATTAACTCTTGAAGTAAACAGAACCACTTGACTTCAGTCTGCTGGTGATTAATAACCTATTCATATATTATTTTTATTCATAAAAAAAACACCTGTAAGCATTTTGCCAACTATCAAATTAGTGGCTGGTCACCTTGCTGACAAAAAGATCCATTTCTGTACCATACTTGTTAAACAGCAAAGGTGAGAGAGGACAATCTTCTCCTAAAAACATGCATGTGTTATTTATCCAACACCCAAGGTGGAACTAGTGCACCTGCAAGCCTTCTGCCGACTCTTTAATGAAGTCATGATAGTCCATGTATGTGACTTTCTTGACATTAATCCCTCATTTTTACTCCAATGCCTAACACTTCCTGTGCCATCCTTACTATTTTCTTTGCATACATGCTAGTTAGCTAGGTTTTGTCCATTGGACATCGGCCAATATTTGACCTCTCTATATCTCTGTGTGTTACTACTCCTTATGCAATTTGAGGCATGTACAGATTACAACTGAGTCCACCTGTCCCTCAAATATAGGTGTATTTTTGCAATAAAGATCAATGGCCTTACCCAGTTACCTCTCTGAAATACTTTTTTGAAACCCACAAAGCATGCGCACGTTTTGGTTATAATCAAGTGTCTTCTCTGCTAAGGTCATCCTCATTACCACCCTCACATCATGGTCGACTTTCTTCTCATGAAATGGAATTGATCGCTGCTAAGGTAATTGTGTGCCCTCGCCTCCAGTGAGCAATTGATAGTCCTCTACTTTAAGCACTTACAATTTGAAGCTGATGTGTATTCTTAACTTATGTAGCTCTAACAATTCTACAGATATTTCTGTACTGGGAGTGGAATAAGAACTTTCTTTGACCAATTCTCAGGCAACACTCCCTCTCAATGAAACCCTCTGACTATTTCATAAATCCCTCTCCTTCCAACCTTTCTTAATTCATGAGAGGTTCCAAGGAGATGCTCTTCCATTACCAGAGCTTTCTTCGCCTTCATATCCTGGAGGCTTCAAAATTACTAGTCAAAGATTCCCACTCAGAATATGTCAGAAAGTTTTCCTCATTCAACACTATTTCCTCCTCAATGTTTATTCTGTCTCTATGGTCTGTTCTGGCTGCATTACATATCCTCCTCTTATTCCTCCCCCTTTATGAACCTCTTCTTCTTGAGTTCAACCCATCCTATCTTACAATTAGTCCTAATATTAGTCATGGCCAGGGGTGGATATAGAGGGGCGTAACAGGGGTCATGGCCCCCAAAAATGTTTTTGCAAATTTTTAAAATTTATATTAGTTTAATAGTTTTTATATCATTTAACGTCTAAAATCGTTCAATATCATCTGTTGTTAGTAATAAAAATGAAACTTTAGGCTCCAATATGCATTAAAAACAGGTATTTAAAAATTTTTTACACCAAAGAACCTACATTTACCCCGGGGAATATATCCTGGGGATAAAGTACTCCTCGGGCCTAGGTCATGACCCCCCCAAATTAGATGCTGAATTCACCCCTGGTCATGGCTTGACATCTTTTGCCGTAACATTCAAATATGGCTCACCTACCCCTTCATCCTGAAATTCTTCCATTTCATAACATTATCATTTCCACCCAGCCACTCTTGTTTTTTTTTGCTTCCCATTGCCGTTAATTATTTTATCTAGTACTTTCTTCCAATTCCTTTCCTCTCTTCCACCTTCCTTACCATTTCTGCTGTGATTGATACTTTTTAATCCTCCTCCTCTGGCCATGGTGGGTTAAGAGAGGTAGATGAGATACTCCTCCTAGATGAGATACGGATGAGACAGAAGGTATGGATGAAGGGAGTACTTTGCGGGGAGGGGATGTTGAAAACAGTTTTAAAAGGTAGATTGTCGGGTAAACGGTGGAGAGGAAAGAGAGAGTAACATTAAGATAGATTGAAAAGGAGTAGGCCTTATTGTAAATTGAAGAGGGAAGAACATAAAGGAAGGAGAGGAGGGTAAAATACTTCTTAAGCACTCCATGGAAACCTACCTCAATCGGTAGAATACTTCAATAATAATAACAACAACTCCCGGAAACTTTTTAACCCCTGGAGTTCCCTGGAAAACCATCTTCACCAAATGAGAACCAAAACTCCGCAGACGGGGCAGAATAAAGCGCTTTCTTTGCAGAAACATGTCAGATTGGCTTGTGAACGCATGCCGTATGAAAGTTATATTGCTTCATCGAGGGAAAATGACGGGAATTAAGCAAATGAGCCCGCGAGGACTGCTCGCCTTAAGAAATCGCCACAGTCTTGCCCGTCAATATTATCGAGATGCATCGGCTCGTTTGCATAATTTATATGCTCGTGTACGTACGCACTCATTGACGCCAATGGATATTCCACGCACGCCTGGCCGCTCTTGAATATAACATGGGTATGTAGATTTATGGAATACTTATATCCACCACAAGATCACTTCCCATTGCCTTCTTCTTCCACCCATTCCGTCACCTTGCGCTCACGACAGTCTCTTGGTTCTAGATTTTCATTCCCTTTCCTCCCTTCACCAATTCCTTCTTGTGGCCGAGTTCGATTCCTACCTATTCCCACAGGTCCCTTGGCTAGCTGCCGTCAAGATGCCTTTTTTTTATGGAAAACGTCAGTGGCGGATACAGAAAAAACTCAAGGGGGGCGCAAATAATATCTTGAGGTAGTGCCTTTACTTCTATCGTAATAAAAAAAATAATCAAGACACATGCAAAGTTTTAGAAAGTTTTATTTAAACTGATTATTCACATACGCAAGACAAAGCCATCTTAATGATTTTAAAAAAGTTCTGCAATGTTCGGCAATGCGGGCGGTCCCGCAAGAGGGGGGGGGGGGGGTCACCCGCCGTGTGTCCCCGCCCTGGAGCACGTGAATAACACCGTGCTGACCTTAGTACTCTAGATCTCTACCCTAGTGCTGGTCATTTTCAATACTTTTGTGTTTTTTCTAACAAACCAACCGTTGTTGCGAGGAAAAGGTGTTTGGTACCATTTTAAAGAATTAATTTGGCTTTTGTTTTTTCTCATTTGTATATTTAGAGGTTAGTGCCTCTATGTTAAAATATGGCACACCACGATTTTTCAAAATACGGATGGCGTAATATTACACTCATAGCAAAAATCAAAGGAATACGCTTGGCGTAATATTACGCTCATTGCACGCAAAATGATATGTAAATTCTAATGTACCGTGTAATCAGGTCTTTACGCCGCTCGCTGCGACCAATGTTGACTTTAGTATGCTACATCCTTCCCCTTACCCTTCTCGGGTTATTTTTAAGTTTGCTAATTGAGTGCTGTTTTACCGTCATAAGAAACAGTGGCGGATGAAGAAGGAAGAGCCTCCCCTTAATTTAGGTAAAAAATGAAAGGATGGTAATTTTTTATTTGGCTCTCCAGTGAAAGTTTTTGTATCACCAAATGATTATTAAAATAAAAAATAAAAAAAATATTGCTAAATATCTTCATATTAGCCACTTGACGACGCATATCAAACGCATTATAGGCGAGAGGTATTGAACACCACCAAGGCGCCGTGGAAGTCCGATCTGCCGTCTCCATCGCCCAAAAAAAAGCGGCCTTAATCCACCTGTTAGATAATGATTGATATCGAATGAAAATAGTCTTAATTTCAATTAGAAGGTTGCAGTGGATTGTTATTGGATCAATTTTGTTTTATGTGTTATTAAAGAGGAACAGCTTACAATGTAATCCATTGTATATCGTACGTATGTAGTTGCTAAGTCTTCCATTATTAGTTTCTTTATACATTCCGTTACAAAGAAAGAATTCAATGACAAAATGTAACATATTTCATGTGAAAATTAAAAAAGAACACCAACCCTTACGCGACGGCCTCATCCCACGGTAAGATATCCTCGTTTCCCGCACACTGCGACCGAAGTTATTTTCGTCGGTTTTTCCTCCCTTTCCTCTCCCCTTTACTTTACTCATTAGATGCATGATCATGTCAAGGAAATGATCGGTATCAATTAAAATTAGTTTTGATTTTAAAGAGAAGTTTCAGTCGATCGGCATTGGTAAAAATAAGAAAATATCAATCACCGAAGTTGATTGCAAACAAGTTCTACATTAAGATGGTGCAAATGCTTACAATTTAGCCTTAAAAACCTCGTACTCGTTAAGTAGACAAGTCCTCCGTCATCAGTTTCATGTAGATCGCGGTGTAAATAATATTAGGTATTCATGAAGTTAAGAACTTACAACCTACTTCAGAGAAGAAATATAACTTACTTCATTTTAAGGCCTGGTTACACTGTATATTAAAACGTACAAGTTAATTTACGTTGCTTGAATGATTTTGGTGGACCGGAACGGAACATGTACGAATGCATGAACCAAATTAGAACAGGTTCTATTTTATGTGCATGCATTCGCACAAGTTGGGTGGTAACACGGTGCATTTTGGCGTTCATTCTCGCGTTCATACATTTAGACATTAACCCTTATTAATGCATCGTGTAACCAGGCCTTTATAAATGAAAAAAACCTGACCTCGCTCCGCGGACGTATCCCACGTTCACATCTCTTTCGCCGCTCCGACCGATGTTGATTTTCGTGTGATTTTCCCTCTCATTGATCTCACAAGTTACTTTTAGGTTAAGTAATTGAATTCTATGATATGGGGAAAAGGAAATTATCTTTGAAATCAGCTAAAATTTGGTGAACGAACCGGTATCAGTGATCAACTGAAGTTGTCTAAACATAATTTCCGTTTTCATGTTACAAATCAGGGGGGTTGCCAGGAATTTCGTTCGTGGGGGGACGGGTTCCAAAGCTAGGGGAAAAATTTTTGAAAAACGGGGCACTTTTAAACGGGGTTTTAAACTATTTTAACACTTTTCATAATCGAAAAAACTTAGTTTGTTAAAGAAATATTTTTTAAATTCGTGATTTTTCAATATTTTGTTTTCTTTTACGAAGAAAGATTGATGAGTTTTTATATTTCGGGGGGAGGGGGGTGGGAGGGGGGCGGACCCCCTAGACCCCCTGGCCACTGGTTCAAATGCTTGCAATTTAGTCTCAAAAATCTTGTGATTTTAGTTTTTTAGTTAGTTTAGTGAGCATTCAGTTTTTCTTCCATCATATATTTATTATAGGATCCAGTGCAAATTATTTGACGCAGGAAGTTACAATGTTTAATATTGCAATTAGAAAACGTATGCCCCTTGCAGCCTGGCCTTACCCACGGGAACATGCCCTCTCTCGACTTCCTTAACAATGTTGAGTTTAGTCGGCTTTTTCCACCTCCTACCCTCTCGAGTTATTGTTAACGAATTACAAGCAATTGCATTCAGAAAATGAAATTGTAATAAAAGATTGAAGTTTGTTTTAATCTTTATCAAGTGGTCTCAATGGATCGGTATTGGTTTTATTTTGAGTTAACAGAACAAATTAATTTTGAATATATTATTCATTGCTACAGTAAACGGTTACAATTTGGTCCCAAAAATCCCTCGCTCGTATAGTTTCGAATTCCTCCATAATCAGTCTCATGATATATATTGGTTTCATGATGGATTTTCGAATTTATTAATCAACTCAAATTGTCTAAAATAATCTTTCTATTTTATTTTAAAGAAAGAGAACCATATACAGTTGCCATTTTATAGTGGCCAGGTAACAATACGTAAATTAGAGGACGAAGAATAATATAACAAGAAGAAGAATATAACATGTAGAAAACAATAATTACATTTACAAAAACAAAAGGACAACAAGAATCTGCAGTTACAGCCTACTTCGGTGACAGATAGGATAGGGAAAGGCTTATGAAGGATTTGAATGGAAGTGCAAAGGGGTCGATGTGTGCAGGGAGTGAGTTCAACGCAGAAGTAATGCGGTAGAAAAACGAACGTTTAGTAATTGAAAGTCTAGGAATGGACATGTGGATTAGGGGATGAGAACGGGTAGGGCGGGGTTGGAAATTTAAAATTGATAAAAGAGAGCAATTCAGGGCAGTCGATGGTGGAATTGAGAATCTTATAAATAAATTTTAAATAAGCTGTGAGCCTATGGGTAATGATATTAGGGATGAAGAGGGAGGAGAGAATAGCATTAGTGGTCATGTTGCGTAAATGCGGTAATCTATTTTTTACTATTTTGGCAAAGAAATTGCTGATACAGTCCAGGGAGAGGTTGGTTTGTGATTAGATAGATCAGATGGGACAAGAGTAGGTAAGAATTGGAAGAATGTTAAAGGAAAAAAAGTTCGAAGTGCTTGGAGGTCCTTAATTACAGTGAAACGGTACGGAAGAGGGACATTGCTTTTGCATTGGTGGATTGTATGAGCGGAGAAAAATTTAATTTATCGTGCCTAGGTCCTTAGATGTTGACACACGTTTCAAAGATATTTAGTTGTTATTTCAAGCCATAAACCCGTGAAAATCCATGGCTGATTAAAAGAAAACTTAGCTGGAATTTTTTTTGAAGCTTGTAGTGAAAATTTTTGTAAATTTTATTTTTTTAAATTTCCTTGTTATTATCGTACCATGATAAAAATGATTACATTTTAGTTGCAACAAATTCGTACTCACAATTAGATCCTAAGTCTTCCATCATCAGTTTCATCATAAATCCCAATACAAATAATTTAATGCATGAAGTTACAATGTAACATAGTTCATATTACTATTTTATTAAATTCCTACCACCACCGTATTAATTTGTTGAGTTGCCTGTATCACTTTATCTTTTCTTGTTTTGTTTGTATAACTAGAAAAAATGGTCCGCTAAATACTGGAATATTTGCAAAATACGGACGAATTTTCACTTGCTAATTTATAGATTATATGCGGTTGAGTATCCTCCGAGTATGTTTTAAATTGTTGTTAAAAAATCTGTGTTGGGTTGGCGAAACAAAATATTTCTCTCTCTATTTCTCATTCTCGTCTCCTATTACTCCGCACCCACCGACGTTGATTTTTGTCTATTTCTATCCCCTCCTCCCTGTCCTCTCGTGCATTTCCCAACGGAATGGGACCCCCGTTTGAGCGTGGGGGCGCTGGCTCATTTCTCCCCAGTCACCCACGGCCATCGACGTATCTCGTCCTCGGGGACACCCCCTTCTTCCTGTCGCCTTTTCGCATCCGTTGCCTCACCTCATGACTAATGATGAGTACTTCTCATCCCGATCGGCCGATGCACGTGGCGCCACCTTCTTCATCTTCGCCATCCCCTTCCACGCATTGGGCGATGCATAATTCACGTCCATTTTCAAGAATCGGATCCGCGTTGACGTCCTTTTTGAATTTTCATCGCCTCTTCCATCTCTTTTGTTTTTTTTTATTATTTTTTTTAACGGACGCTCGCGACTGTCTTCCTTTGGCGATACACCGCTCCGTAACTTCCGAGTGCAATCCTCTCCTCCCATCTGGGTCCCTTCCGCCCTGACCCTCTCCGGTTGGGCAAGGGTACCTCGCTCCCTGTGCCGCCCCCATCCTTGTCTGTTCCACCTGATCCTTGCCGCCGCTTTACCACCCTGCCCCCCACTCCCTATCCCTCCCATCTGTCAATAATGTCCTAACCGATTGCTCATGCATGTTATTCTTCCTCTCCTGCGCTGGTGTGTCGCTATTTGCATCGGTGGTGGTGTTATTAATCGCGGTCATGTGTCTCGCATACCTTGCATGAGGTCTAATACGGAAATATTCAATGAAATTATCAGGCTTGTTAGCAAGAGATTTTGCCTTTTTTCCTACCGGCGTAAATATATGACATTAACTCTGTTCAGTGTTTAATGTCTTTTGGTGAAGAATGTTGGGTAAACGAGGGAAAGGAAGGAAGAGAAAAGGATTCTTAGATAGAATGAAAGGGAGTAGACCTTATTATGAACTGAAGAGAGAAGTGCTTGAAGGGAAGGGAGGCTGCCAGAATGGTTCTTAAGTACTCCATGGAAACCTACCTTAATCGGTGGAATATTTTAATAATAAGTGGAAAATATTTTTAAAAATTGAATGGATTTATTAATGGTCCATGCCATACTCAAGAAAATACTTTTCAGTATGAGACCAAAATTTTGCCTCAGCAATGCATTTACTGATTGCATGATCAAAAGGTAGATTGATTGGCTTCTTATTCGTAAAACTTTTCATGTGAACCTACGTTTACCGATAGAATACTTTCAGGGGTATTACGATTTATTGGCCCCTAATGAGAGCAATAAATTAATACTTAATATTATACATTTGCACAACTTAGTTGGTCTCATTATAGGGCATAAGGGGCTGCTAAAAACAATCATGTAAGGACAGGTCGAAGGGAAGAAGGGACGACCCCGAATGAGTTACATAGGACAGGTTATAAAAGGATGTAAAAGAGAACAAATTCGTCCCTATGAAAAGGCTAGCCGACAGGAGAGAGAAATTGAGAACTGCGTAAAAATAATCTTCGAATTGTTGGCTAATGATGATTATAAATTTTTGGTCTCATAAATGGAAATTTTTCCACAATCCTAAATTTTCCTTTAAGTCATGAAATTCAATTCCTAGAAAGGATTTATTACATATAATATGCATAAAAGTATTCATCGTCTGAGCATGCCTGAAGTTAATGGATTAAATTTGAACGAAAAAAAATATTGGGTGTGTAATTAGTTTTTTAGAGGTTGATTGACAAAGCAAAAAGCCGTAACTGTTTTCACGGACGTTGATTGTATCAATTCATACTCTATCCTTCACGTCATGGTAATGTCTGGGCGGAGGTTGCCTTGAGAATGGCATTTTCATAATATTTTCGTCTGGCTAGACATGTAAAGAAAACCTCAGCCTTAATTTGCCGGTACTCCTGTTAGTTATTTCTTGCAAGATAGTTGTGTCATTAGGCTGGAAATATTTTACCCCACCGTTGCCATCAATGCTTAAATTCCCTGCTAGTTCACGTTAGAATACACTCAGAAGGGGAAAATTGATGCTTTCCGGCCACTGGGCAGTATGAAATATACATCGTCGCTCCAGTTGAAAGACGTCTTTGTCACCTTCCCGCGCACCAACATAGTGATTTATTAAGTGTAATTGGGGCCAATATTATTTTGGGAAAAAGAATTTTATGGCTGTTAGGGTTTATATTTGAGTGGTTTGGAAGTCTTCTCTTTTCTATGCAGAGTTAGGTACAGAAATTAGGTATAGAAAACAAACGATATCAAATACGACATAGTAGTGCATTTGATTTTCTACTCGATGTCAGCACAGAACAGAGACTCACTCGTTTCCCTTGGCAACCAAGTTTTTGTGTATTTATTCTAGCAATTAACTTTACCTAACTTTGTTGAGAAAAAAATCACTTGTACCCCTTGGCTTCCAAGTTCCAACCCACTTATTTCATATTGTCCATGTTACTGAAACATAAATTGCTAGTAAAATATTTCGTGTTACTTTGAAATGAATGCCTACCCATTGGGATTTACGTATGTTTGCGTGTTTAGAGCTACCAAATAGCTCGCAGCATTGACGCAGATAAGGCGTTCTCCAAGAAATTAACGGCTTATGTCGTTTGCACTTTCGAGAGTGCGAAAAAAAATCATTAATGAACTGCATTTTAAGTTGCCATGGGAATGTTGAGGAAAAACAGAGCGACATCACTATTTGCGTACTGATCTTATTGGGACAAAAAATATTCGCCTTCTATAGGCTCCTCCGTGTGAAGGAAGTTTGTATTTCAAAGCTACAGTTATCTCTACTGACGCATAGTTGTCTAGCATGACGTCAATATCTCTTACCTCACTCGCCTGCCTTATCTTCCGTCTCCTTCCTCTCAATGTTTTTCTTAATTTGGTTTGTTCGCTATCGCCGTGAGGTAGGGAGGTCATTCAGCGATGCACATTTTACCGATCTTGCTGTATACTAATGCTTTCTCATGAACACACTGGCTTTAGCGAAAGTGGAGCGGCTTCTCACGAATTGAGATAATGTGGGGCTAATTAGGCTCTGAGTTGTTGACGCATTTTTCCAAAAGATCACGTCACAGAATAATTAGTTACATGTGACCATTAAGTTTAATATATGTGATGCCTACTTAATTTGCCTAAAAATCATGCATCCTGTTTAATAGACATGAAAAACTTAAAAAAAATTATTGTTTACTATCGTGGTATTGTTTTCCGTCGATTCTTATCGTTGATTTCTGCATTATTTGACTCAGCTTTAATCATGTAGCTATTTTTGAGCTAGTGACTATAAAACATCCTCATTTTAAGCCGAAAGCCTAAAAATTAAATAAATGATGCAAGTCTTATATACTTCATCTGATCGAAACCCCTCTCCTCTGGCTCATATGAGGTGCATAAAAATGCCTCCAATGAGTCTCAGACGATTTAGCTGCTGGACCCTTTTTTAATGTTGCAACAAAGTTTTCTGCTTAATGTGGCTATCGTTCATGAACTATTGCTCTTTTTCAGCTTCAGCACTATTCTAATTCGATTCTATACCCCCGGTTAAGTGTGTCAGCTTTTCCTCGCTTCCTTGACTCATAGACGTGCAGGCAATAGATCACGATAATATCTTACCGATAATTTTTACAAAAAAATAGAAATCAAATTCTATGTGATTGCGATAGCATCTAATCTTTATAATGTACGACATAAATTTGGCAAACATAGCTTTTATCTTGGTTTGCAATAACCAGTGGCGCCGACTCCATTAGGCTTGAGGGGGCCCGATCCCCCTCAAAAATTCGTTATAGGTGTGAGGAAAAAATGTGTCAGGCTTGTCGATTTTCTCCGGAGTGTCCAGATATCGAGATTCGAGTTATCAGGGTTCTAATGTTGATAATATGACTCTTCTAAAATGCTTAAAAAACTTAACACTCACTACTTATAAAATTTCCCCGGGTAAGTTACCCAGTTTGGGCCCCCCAATATTTTTTGTAACTCGGCATCCCTGGCTATAACCCTCGTGAATGTCCTACACCGGCTATTGTAACCTCTTTGTGTCAGTCTTCCTTTCTTCGCTGCCTTACCGTAAAAATATAGCACTCACGTGCTCCGCAATTCAAGATTCGTAAATAATCGGGCCAATGAGATTTTTGTTTGTGTTGCACGTGAAAACGGGTCATCATGAATGGTTAAGGACCAAACCACCGGTGAAATACCCATAATCATCCCTTCAGATAATCTGAAAGCATACGTAAACAAGGAAAGGGAATCCTATCATTCTAATTAGAAGAATCACGTGTATCCAGCGATGTTGGATTGATTTCGGGAGGTTTTGGGACGTGCTGACTGTTAGTTTGGGAATGAGATCCATACTTCAGGTATGTCCTTAATTTCCACATCTAATGCGGCGTGGATCTTCATCCGCGTGGTATTTCGACACCTCAATACTTTATGAATTCAACAACGGTCGCTATGAAGGAGATTGCATATCTTTAGCATGTATTCCGATTGCATATATCATGCGTAAATCATTAGGTTTGAAGATTCTACCCTATTTTTCATGTGGGATTGAGGTTGTGTGCAAACAGTTTGAGACTCATTTGTGAATTGTTTGCTCGAACTAAAGGAGGAATTCTTTGCAAGCATCGGACCTCAAAGCTACGATCGCTATTGTTATGACACTGAGTATCAGATACTGATAGGCCAGGTAACATGCCCATTTAAAGGTGTTTTATTAACATCTCAGCCATGAGTTATGACTCATATATAGCTTTCATTTTTAAACGGTAAACCTAATAAATGGTTACGAAGGCTTCGAAGAAGTCGGCCGCCCGAGTTTAAGCACAACAAACGAAAGTCTATTGAGATTAAATGAAGATCAATCGATGGATTAACTTAGTGGCACATCAATTTAACAATTCGGTAGTGTCTAAAAAGAAAGTCAATTTTATTAGGGGTTTTGTGAGTCTGAGCCAAAATATGTATCGATGTATCTATATATTTAGGTTCAACCGAGATATACATATATATGGAAATTCTCTTGTTAGTGTTACCGACCATGGTTTAGAAAATTACGTCATTATTTGGTTCAAATTATTAAAATGAATGCCTTAAAAATAAACGATCAGAGGGGTGGGGAGTGTAGAAGATGGAGGAGAACGGGAAGGTCACGAGAAGTGAGTTGTTATAAAAACAAGCAAAACTTCTGTGTGGTGCGTACAAAGAGAATTTCATCTTCCTATACCGTAGTTCCGCTAAGTCGGAAACAGCGTATCATTTCCCACCTAAGGAGACTCGGCTAAGTCAATGAGTTATGCGTGGCTAAATTCATCATTGCAGCAAAGCAGGAGAGGATTAAGATCGCTTTTTTGTGGACGAGGAAGGGATGCTCTTAAAAACTGCCGCACTTGGTTATAAGAGCCTTTAGAATACGTGTACAGTTGAGGGAATCTTTTGTTACTGGTCGATGACCGAATATATGTGCCATAAAAATTCCTATCCAACATTCTTCTTTTCTCTCCGGGTTGGTTTCATCGTTCAGATCGAAGGCGTTTCAGTCGACAAGTTTGAACCAGGCCACAGAGCAATTTTAATGGCAATGCATGAAGTCATTTTTTTCTGCTTCATTGTTGCTTCCTTGATGACTCAAGTATTTCCTGTCGTATTGAGCTAGGAATTTTCTACATCCTGTTGTACGACCAACGACGAAGTTCTGGACATGGTGGGCAGGAGAGCCAGCTTCCAGATGCGATACGGAGGAGACAGAAAGTATAGATGGAGAGAGTACTTAGCGGGGAGGGGATTTTTGAAAACAGTGTTAGAGGGTAGAATGTTAGGTAAGCGAGGGAGGGGAAGGAAAAGAATAGGATATTTAGATACATTGTATTTTTTTTGTAGATTTTTAGATGGATTGTGGAATGAAAGGAGGGAAGTACATGAAGTAAGGGGGACTGCCAGAATGCTTCTCAGGTACTCCATGGAAACCTACCTTAATCGGTTGAATACATTAATAGCATGTTGTACTGCCAAATTATGCGAAGAAAGATATATGAAGACTTGTGAGCAATGTGTTTAATTTCAGTGTCGGCCAGGCTTTATGTTGATGTGAATGGGTTAGGTGACATTATTATAAAATTTAGTCTTCAACAAAGGTTTATTATTTTTACATAAGGTTTGAAAGATACGTGTGGAATACCGAAAATTCTTCTCAATTCTGTTTGAACTTAGCGAGCCAGAATACCGCTAAATGTAATTTAATAAATACCTTAATTTAAGAATCAACCCCCCAGGAGATACCGTGCGTGAAATTCAATACTTCCATGGCGACATCCTTTAATTTAAAAGGGAAAGTTCACGGAAAAAAATCAATTTGGAGTATATTTTTAGAAGATCGCAACACCGTAAAAACCGTCAAGTTAGTCAAAAGTTAAAATTTCTTACTGAATGCTTTATTTCGTTTTTACCAATTTAATGACTGATTATAACATTTTAACATATTGAGAAGTCAACTCGGGTAAATTCGAGATAAGCTCAGCCTGAGTTCACCCGTAACTACCGTATTTATAAACAAATCACAGACAACGAACAAACACTGAGGTCACCAGTCACTTTGTTTTTCCATGTCTAATATTAATACATCAGGGATGAAAAGCCAACTAATTAACCCTTTCTAACTCAGAACTGCTCCTGGGAAAAAATTAAATTTCAAGACTTTTCAATTTAAAAATGTGAAAATTTTCTACTCACAATCAATCGTAATTATTATGCCAGCTACATATTCCGCCATTGAACTTTACAGCACAAAAGAACTCGTAGTTTAAATATTTGCAGAATGGAGCTGAAAATATATACATTTTTGATGTTACTTAGAAGCAACATTGGGTTACCATGGGTTAACAAGTACGTGATTTTTGGGAATAAATTGTGAACACTTGCACCATCTTAATGTAGAACTTGTTTTCAGACAACCTCAGTCTTTACCAATTTACTTTACAAAAATATTTTTACCAATGCCAATCCGCTGAAACTTCTCTTAAGATTGAAACTAGTCATGGTCAACACCGATCATTTTCTGGATGTGAATGCATTCAACAATTAGCAAAAACCCGAGAAAGGAGGAGGGTGAAAAACAGACGAAAATAAAATTTGATAGAAATACATAAAAACCACAACCACACCCACTTGATACCCCGGCAAGACCACCGTTTGGAAATGGCTCCGCTAGATAAGTTAACGGCTGCGAAAGGGGTTAAGCGTCCCCCTTTTCCTTACTCCCAACGTTATATGAGATCTTCATTCCTCAACACGTTGTCCCTTTTAGATTTCTCGCCGTGGCCCGATTCTTTTGTGCGGCCAGCGGCATCCCTCTTCCCATCTCGCAACATTTCCTTCGTCTCCTCTTATCTCCTTCCCATTCCTTAGCCGCATCCACTTCGGAGGGCTCTCCCTTTTATTGCACTCCTTTACCCTCTCTCTTTCTCTCTCCGTCCCTCCACCTATCGTCCGCCGCTGCTCCCGGAATTTATACCTGTCCATTGTTTCTCGATCGCATCCCGAGTTTTATATCCATCTCCCCATCCCCAACATGTTCCACACTGCTATATTTTTTCCGTTCGCTTCGTACGGGAGGAAATATACTATATACACACACCACTTCACTTCTTTATACCCTGTCTTCACCATTCTTTGCCTCTTGTCGATCTAACAATCTCCCCTAGCATCGCCGGATTTTTGGTCTCCGATGAGGAGCACGTCTCAGACTTGGTTCGTGTGTCGTTTTCGATGGCGCGGTCGATACTATGAGCCTCTGTTTTTTACGTGGGTACGATGAAATACTGGGTTTTCATAAAAGAATGGTGAAGTTTTGAGCATTATTTTTAATGAAAACAGAATAATGTTTGTTATTTTTCGAATTTGTCCCCTTGAACAGTTTTTTATATAATTAATCTATCTCAATATGTGCCTTCTTCGTCACTCGACATATGTCCAAACAATACTCGACTTCTGTCCACATATTAGTTAGCAATATTCATTAATCCTGTCCATTTAGTGGTTTATGTTGCGAACTTTTTGTCTATAAGCAGCCCTTTTGATGCACTTTAACCACGATGGATTTGCGATGCCAGTCCTTAGGCGATCCCGAAAATCTTGTTAATCATATATCACGATGGTTGATACTGATAAAAAAATCCTTGTGTTTCTCATATATTTGAATCATTTGAATCGGTTTTCATCGCAGACGTGGCTGTATTTTCTGCGGGTATGCCCACTGTGTGGAATAGGTTAGTATAGCAGCATTTACGTGGAGCTCTAGGATGCAAACAGGCCATTGTATTAATTTTTTCCATTGTATTTATAAAAATACTAAAAAAAATTGGCTGTAATTTTTCACACTTTGCTTTGGTATGATACTCAAAAGAGGTGAGGGGGTGTAGAAGAATAAAACCTATCGTAATTAAGGTAAGGGTGACCAGATCGAGAAGCATTGATATTCTAAGCAGTTGGACTGGTCCTGTCCCGAGTTTTACATCTCAACTGGACGGATTGTTCCCACGGTATGTAGTTTGAGTTCAGTCTTATCGGGTCGTGAGACAGTGGTCATTGTTTACACTACTGTAGAAAAGGAAGATACTCAAATAATTCATCTTTGAGGCTGTAGAGCTCAATCACCCCGTTTGCGTTTACACTACTATTGCTTCATTTTATTTTAGGGATGTAAGTGATTTTTTTATAAAAAGATTTACTCACAGAAATTAGGTAAAAAAAAGAAATCAACTAGATATTCATTAGTGCATTTGATTTTCCACTCGTTTTCAGCACAGAACAAAGACTCACTTACTCGTATACCTTGGCCACCGCGTTTTTGCATTTTTCTTCTATCAATTTCTGGACTTAACTCTATTTAGAAAAAAAAATCTCATGTAATCGGCTTCTCGGTATCTCGGCTTCTCACCCCCTCATTTATTATTGTGACCTCCCTACCCTGTCGATAACGCTATTTATGCGTTCGGATGGGGAGTGCAAGGTGGTGACCGACTTTTACGCTTTCGTGTCTGAGAGGTGTCTCAATGAGAATCGACCCTTTGTTACGTGTTAACGTCTTCATTTATGAATAGCCGTACATCACCCATCAAGATCCGTTATTTGCATATCAGAATAGTGTGAACTAGGAAGGTAAAGGCTATGAAACTTCAAATGTAATGAATGGTAATATGATTCAATGAGGATAAACACTCCATGAAACCTCGGAGAATCTTTCTATCGTTGACAGAGGAATTTCGCAATGTCAGAAACCTGTCGCCATCAGTGTGGAGAATGTCTTTCTCAGTTCACTCATGGGAGTGACCAAAAAGTATCTATACCATATTTTGTTGAGGAAATATCTGGTCGAAACTTTTTTTCCATATGAAGAATATTAAAAAGAGCCGAAAGTATATGTATACATGTTTATAGATATAAGTATGATTTTGGAACGGCCTTGCACGTCATCGAAGCAAACTTAGTTCATATTTTCTATGAATAAGTTCGTTGAAAATATGAACGTTTCATGATAATTTTCCCAGGATATTTTTTATCACAACTGAATTTTTTTCTTCAAGATATAGAAATTTCATTTTACTGACTTCCAAATATTCCAGAATGAAGAGTAAAGTAGTCAACTCAAATTGAAATTCTATGTTTGAGGGCCGTTTTTTTTCAACCTCCGATGGGTCATGATCAGAAGACGATGTGATTGATTAAATTTTTTTCATTGCTAAATGTTGAGCACGCTTGTGGTGTCCTTTCGACATCGCCTCGGTGATTGAGGAATTGGTTCTGCCTCTGGACACAAAAAAGCTCTCTCGTAGTCCCAAAACAATCATTATTTCTGTTGTGTTAGGTGATTATGATGAATATTATTATTAGCTCTCATTAGTGTAGCGTCTCATTTGCGGTATTAAAATAAATAAAAGAGCGAGTAAAACTTTTCTGATAAGTTCGAAAGGCTGAAAGTATCTTTTTGTGTTAAGTATTACTAGAATTTTTCCTAATTTATATGTTTTCCAAATTTCTATCTGACCAAATTGTTGGCGGGCATTTATAAGTTTTGTATTAAATTTGAGAACATATAAATCGGTCCTATTTGGCCGCAATTCAAAACTCCTTAAGTTACAGTGCCTGTTTCCTAATTTGACTCCTAAGAACGAACGGCTAATCGTTTCGACAACTTAATAAGCGACGAATTCGCGAAGCGACGACATCGAGTAGAACCGTTTGACTCCGACAAAAGTGTATGGAGGTTGGTGTAGGTGAGGGAATGGGTATATTGAAGCCTTTTAAGAAAAGGTTGCATAAATGAGAGTTTGGTTCGGCGGAGGTTTTCTATGTATCAGTTCTTTGAAGAAATGAACGGTGGAGGAAAATTTTTTCTTGGATACATTTCATCACTGCTAAATTTATTTTTCGTCAACCTATCGAGTTTTGATGTTGCTGACTTTCAAATATTCCTAAGTGGTTAAATAAAATCAAAACTCTATGGAGTCCCGAGAAAATCAGTCTTCCAGTTGATGTTAGGTGATTAGGATGAATATTCTTATCAGCCATCTTTGTTGTAGCTGGAATTCGCGAGGTGAAAAATGGTTAAGAGGGTGGAGATATATTCGCTATTAAGTTCTAACTGCTGAAACAATTGAAAGTATCTTTTGGTTTTAAGCATTTCTAGACTTTTCCTGATCCTAATTTCAATTAGAACAAATTTTTCGACTTAATAAATTAGTGGGCATTTTTTATCTTTTCATTTGCGGTGAGAACACATAATTCAGTCCTCTTTTGTATACGTTACCTGTTCCCTAATTTGACTCCTAAGGACGACCGGTTAATCGCTTGGACAGCTTAATTAGCGACGATTTTAAATCGAGCTTCCACATCGGGTAGAACCGTTTTACTCCGACAAAAGCGTATGGAGGTTGGAGGAGGTGAGGGGATGGGTGTATTGAAGCCTTTAAAGAAAAGTGTGTAGGAATGAGAGCTTGGTACGGCGTAGGTGAGAAGCTTCGTGCCTCCGCGAGCCCAGGTACAGGTGTATAAGCCGAGAGTCGGACGGGATGAATGGCATGACAATGGAGCATCGCGGATGGGACGGAGAGAAGTATGGCTGCAGCCGAAGGAAAGGTGGGATGGCTGTCCGTGGTAGGAAAGAGACAGATTCCACTCGCTTGCCTAAATCACCGCCATTTCGGAGCCGCCTTGAGGGGCGATGGGGATGGGCCGAGCATCCCCACCCCAGTCTTTGCTCAACTGAGCTTATTTCACAACCCCTTGTTTCTCGGATCGACCGCGGCGTGACGTTTACCAAGCCGTGGCATTCTACAGCTTGATACAAAGAGACGGGGTGAAGAGGATAAGAGGTAAGCAGGAAAACAAATGGAGACCGAAATGGCCGCACTCTTTCTGGTCCTTTGTTTCCCTTGCCTCCTGTGTGTTTATCTCTCCCCCTGCCCCAAATCTAAGCCAACAATCTTCGTCCTTCTTCCTCGTGAGATAGTGGAGGAATTTTAGGAACCCTCTCCGTCAGTATTGGTGCATTTTCTGGAATTGAATATTGATTATATGTTCACAACTCATTTTCCTTTGAAAGAATCTTTTTGCTTTAAATATTTCTAGTCTTTTTCTGATCCTAAGTTATATTTGACCAAATTTATCGAGCCCGCGTATAGTCTCGAATCAGGGATTTCATTTTGCGTTTTATAAATTTAGTTAGGGACTTTTATGCCACCGAAAGTTTACTCAAAGGAATCGGTCGTCAGAACTACCGCTTATTCTGATTTCTGATTTCCATCTCTTTGCTTGCATAAAGACCATCGAATTTTCTGTTTACGCTGGAGTTCCTAGAACCCGTTTTCATCATCATCATAATTAGTCAAAAATCCTAGGATTAATTTGATGCAACTTTCTATTCCTCTCTCCTATCCGCTATCCTTTTTATAGCGACGTATTTCATCACATTTACATCCTTTATAACTTGTCCTATGTAACTCAATCGGGGCCGTCCCTTATCCTTCTTCCCTTCTACCTGTCCTTCTACTATTTTTTTCATCAGACTATCATGTCTCATAATGTGGCCAACGAAGTTGTCCATTCTTCTTCTTTAAGGTTTTTAGAACAGTTCTCTTTTCTCCCACTCTTCTTAGTACTTCCTTATTACTTACTTGATTGATCCATTTTTTCTTTATCATTCTTCGTTACCACCACATTCCGATTGCTTCCAATGTTGACATATTTTCATAGCGTCGTATTTCTTCTCTTTTACATCCTTTATAACCTGTCCTTCTACGATTGTTTTCATTAGGCCATTATGCCTCATAATATGGTTCTAACTAAGCTTTCCCGTCTTCTCCTTAAGGTTTTTTAGATTTATTATATTTTCTTCCACTCTTCTTAGCACCTCCTCGTTACTTACTCGGTCGATCCTTTATATATTCACCATTCTTTGTTACCATCACATTTCAATTGCTTCCACTCTTGACTTCTCTGCTGCTTCCAACGTCCAAGCCTCGCTTCCCGTGAGAAACAAGTTCCGTATCGATGGCCAAGTTCTAAAAACACGTATTTCAAAAATAGTAACTTTTCAGGAGATTAAAAAAAAACGATTTTTTTTATTGTACACTGAAATTGAAGACCAAAAATACATAAAACTGAAAAAGAAGCATAAGTTTGCAAACAAAGAGTTGTTTTTTGGTTGAATTACATTTAAAAAATGTCATTACACTTTGTTTAAGATACGTGTAGTTGGACAAAAGTTTGTAGCGAGATACGTGTTGTTAAGGGGTTTTCATTAGAATACTAATAACTCAGTTCTATCGGTATAATTTACGCAGATTTGTGTCGCAAAGGAGCTCGATGCTAATCATTTTGCTATCAACTCGTCTTTATGCAAATATGAAGGCGCTGAAATCTGTCTTCATTGCATTAATGAATACGTGTGATCAGAATTTCAGTAGTCTCAATTATTTTGGGCACGTGCTTCGTGTGTCCTGGGTAGACGGACTTCTCAACGTTTTGGCTTGGGTACATGCGTCTCTCTAGCTTCTTGATTAGTACTTTTTTCGACCAGATATACAGTGCACGATATTAGTGAAGATAGTTGCTGTCCTCTTATCGGGTTGCTATAACCTACGTGATTTACCTTATTTATCTTAGAAAGCACTTGTCAAATAACTAAACCCATTCCCGCATTAGCATAAAATTTCTGGAGTTAAAAATTTGAATTTTATTCTCAACGCCAGTGCATAATAGCTTTGGGTCAACTGAGTGTCCGAACATTAAGGTGCGTTTAAACTGTGTGGCATGTTATATAAATAAGTTACATATAACATGTTTTACGAAAACTTTACAAATCCATTGAACATATTTCATGCAACATTGCGTCATAAAACAAAAATTCGTTTTCTAAACAAGTTTTTGGTTTCCTACACGAAGCGAGAAACAAAAAAACTTGATGTGTAACACGATATTTTCTTTTATAACACAATGTTACATGCAACTACATAGATTTTTAGCTTTTTCGTAAATTATCTTTTATGTAACTTGTTTTATATAACGTGTTACACAGTGTAAACTCTCCTTTAGGGTCAATCGTTGTCCCTACTCGTGAAATATAAATTTATGAAATTTTTGCCTAAAAATACATTGTACACCATTTTGGCACGAAAAATTTAACTTTGAGAAGATGCAGCTATTGAATGTCAAAATAAGACAATAGTTTGTGCCATAATGGGCACTTTCTCAATCCCTCTGAGACTTGACCCCTCTGAGACTTGACCCCTCTGAGACTTGACCCCTCTGAGACTTGACCCCTCTGAGACTTGACCCCTCTGAGACTTGACCCCTCTGAGACTTGACCCCTCTGAGACTTGACCCCTCTGAGACTTGACCCCTCTGAGACTTGACCCCTCTGAGACTTGACCCCTCTGAGACTTGACCCCTCTGAGACTTGACCCCTCTGAGACTTGACCCCTCTGAGACTTGACCCCTCTGAGACTTGACCCCTCTGAGACTTGACCCCTCTGAGACTTGACCCCTCTGAGACTTGACCCCTCTGAGACTTGACCCCTCTGAGACTTGACCCCTCTGAGACTTGACCCCTCTGAGACTTGACCCCTCTGAGACTTGACCCCTCTGAGACTTGACCCCTCTGAGACTTGACCCCTCTGAGACTTGACCCCTCTGAGACTTGACCCCTCTGAGACTTGACCCCTCTGAGACTTGACCCCTCTGAGACTTGACCCCTCTGAGACTTGACCCCTCTGAGACTTGACCCCTCTGAGACTTGACCCCTCTGAGACTTGACCCCTCTGAGACTTGACCCCTCTGAGACTTGACCCCTCTGAGACTTGACCCCTCTGAGACTTGACCCCTCTGAGACTTGACCCCTCTGAGACTTGACCCCTCTGAGACTTGACCCCTCTGAGACTTGACCCCTCTGAGACTTGACCCCTCTGAGACTTGACCCCTCTGAGACTTGACCCCTCTGAGACTTGACCCCTCTGAGACTTGACCCCTCTGAGACTTGACCCCTCTGAGACTTGACCCCTCTGAGACTTGACCCCTCTGAGACTTGACCCCTCTGAGACTTGACCCCTCTGAGACTTGACCCCTCTGAGACTTGACCCCTCTGAGACTTGACCCCTCTGAGACTTGACCCCTCTGAGACTTGACCCCTCTGAGACTTGACCCCTCTGAGACTTGACCCCTCTGAGACTTGACCCCTCTGAGACTTGACCCCTCTGAGACTTGACCCCTCTGAGACTTGACCCCTCTGAGACTTGACCCCTCTGAGACTTGACCCCTCTGAGACTTGACCCCTCTGAGACTTGACCCCTCTGAGACTTGACCCCTCTGAGACTTGACCCCTCTGAGACTTGACCCCTCTGAGACTTGACCCCTCTGAGACTTGACCCCTCTGAGACTTGACCCCTCTGAGACTTGACCCCTCTGAGACTTGACCCCTCTGAGACTTGACCCCTCTGAGACTTGACCCCTCTGAGACTTGACCCCTCTGAGACTTGACCCCTCTGAGACTTGACCCCTCTGAGACTTGACCCCTCTGAGACTTGACCCCTCTGAGACTTGACCCCTCTGAGACTTGACCCCTCTGAGACTTCACCACGAGGAGACGATTCGCGAGCTCCTGAGTACCAGTCTCGCGAAGCTCCAGAGTACGTCGTGCCTGGCTGATCCACGCGGGCCGCTGATACTCGCGTTCTGTGAACTGCTCACAATTTATAGTGAATTCACCAACGGTGTCGACCTCTTTACGGCATGTGTGAACTTCAATTACCCTCCGCCACCGTTTACCCAATTGTATGGTGAATCGTCAGCCTGAAACCTGTTTCCCCTCCTCTGCCTACACCTCCCCTCTCACGCCTGCTTCGAGCGCCGCTGCGATCTTGCAAGCCGCCTGTCTCTCTCTCTCTGCTACTGACCTCAGACAAGGAAGGAACTCTCGCTCTCGGGCCCGGCTTCTTCCCATCGGCAAGAGTACATTATCCTCAGGCAATTTAGTATTTTATGTATTGTGCTCCTAAAGCTTACTTGGTTATTAAATGTATTATTACTGTTGGAAATCAACCATATTGTTTGTTAATTTTTTACTCCTAACCACCTATATTCTCGTCAATTCATTCTCGCGACGTGTGTGCGTTGCAAGTTTTAAATATATTTTTTATTTCTCTGAGGCTTTGGGGGGGGGATCTATCCCCCACATCCCCCCCATAGTTTCGCCACTGGGCGCATAAACGTTTCCAGGTTGTCCTCCGCGTCGATTCATCTTCTTGATAGCAACAACAACGATGAATCGACGCGGAGGACATCCCAGAAACCTTGCTACGACTATCCGAATAATAATGGGCTGTGCGGGAGCATACAAGTGGGGTTCCTAAGTCGTTTTAAAAATCTTTTCCATTGCTGGGATTGAACCTGGACTTCAGTTTGGGAAACCAACGCTCTTCCTCACATCCTCTCGTCACATCCTCTCCTAAACTTTCAATCCTTCAAAATTCATATATTAGTAATATGTGTATTTATATAAATGACTGCCTCTGATAACCTAATAAATATGGATTTGATAACCGTAAATTGTAATACCTATGTATTGCAAGTGTAACCATGGATGAGATCAATGGGTTTGAGAAAAAATCGCAGAATAGCCTGGCGTAGGCGTCAACGGAGTTAGAGCGAAAAACCTCGTTCAGGATGTGAAAGGGAGGAAGCGTTTGAATGAGAAAATGAACCAGTTTTCAGGTGGCTTACTTGTATGGAATATTCTTGGAAGAAGATAGCTTGGACAAAGCGACTTTCGTCTTGAAAAATGCTTGCTTAACTCTTGGAAAGACTAATTGGGAATGTTATAGAACTAAATGGGAGAAGACACCGAAAAAATTTTAGTGCAAGGCTTCTGAAAAAAGTTTTTTTTTGTCTACAGAAAAACTTAAGGTGCTACCATGATCTTGAAAAGAGTGACGGTTAGCCATGCGTGTATGATCATTTGCATAGTTCTCCCCTAGCCGCCTGTGTTTGCTAAGATTCTTTCGATAGGATCGAAGCCCTCACCTCATCTCGGCGTCCCAACTCGTAATAAATGTCAGACATTGGACGTCTCGTCACCGTCAATTTCGGTCGATATCGAGTCCACATCGAGGCGAAATGGTTTGGCGGCATAATTTCCTCCCGTAGACGTCTGTCACGGCCGATCGAATGGGGCACATTTGTCTCCGCGATACTTAAGCCTGACGGACACCGCCTTGTCTATACTCTCCGCCCCATTAAATTCCCACCCCGCCTCCTAGATCGCACATCCGGCCTCGCGGCCTGTACCCTGTCGACCCTCGTCGCGCACTTATCCCCTCATCTTATATGCCCCTTTCCCAAAACCCTTGAAAGACCTCAACGACATTCATCTGTCAATATCCTTTAACCTTGCCATTGCGCCGTCTGCCCACGGGTGATCGCGGCTTATTTCTCCAAAGTATAGAGCTAAACTAAAGAGTAAGTGATAAATGCATAATGATATCTCTATGATATTTAAAATATAGTATTGATAGAGATTTATCGCGGCTTTGTTATTATTATTAAAGTATTCTACCGATTAAGGTAGGTTTTCATGGAGTACTATGGCAGCCTCCCCTTCCTTCATGTACTTGCCTCTTCCGTTCAATAAGGCCGACTCCCTTTCATTCTATCTAAAAAATTCTATTCAAACTTTATGCTTCACGACCCCTTATTATATATATATATTTTTTTTTAGATCACGAGATGTGGGTCAATTGTAAATATTATTTATTTTTTCCAAACTTTGCCAACGTTTCGGACATTATACTAATACTGTATTTAACTAATTTTGTATCATAAATTATCATTTTTATAGCCCTGAGGATGGACAAATATAATGTCCGAAACGTTGGCAAAGTTTGGAAAAAATAAATAATATTTACAATTGACCCACATCTCGTGATCTAAAAAAAATATATATAAAAATTCTATTCCCTTCCTTCCTCTCCCTCGTTCACCCAACATCTTACCCTCTAAAACAGTTTTCAGCATCCCCTCCCCGCTATGAATTCCCTCCGTGCATACCCTCTGTTTCCTCCGAATTCCATCTAAAAGCTGCCTCTCCTCTCCCACAATATCCAGCACTTACAATTAGTCGTTTCTCCTCCTCTCCGTCCACTTCACCTTCTCTATTCTTCGCCACACCCACATCTCGAACGCCTCCAGTCTTCTCTCGTCCTCCTTCCTAAGTGTCCACGATTCCGCACCGCAAAGCGCTACACTCCAGGTCTCTCTTCACAAACCTTTTCTTTAACCCTTTATAACCCAATGTTGCTTCTAAGCAACATCAATAATGTTTAAACTTTCAGCTATATTTAGTAGACATCTAAACTAAATATTATTTTGTATTGTAAATATTAATGACATAATATTAACTGCCAGGATAATTATCGTTGAGTGTCAAATTTTCAAGTTTTCAGAATGAAAAATCTTGAAATTTGATTTCTTCCAGAAACAGCTCTGGGTTAGAAAGGGTTAAACTCTTAGATAACATTCCTCTCATAAGCTCCTAACTGTTCATAAACTCCTCCTTTTCCTGATAAATTTTCTTGGAGAGAAATTACTCGGACAAAGGATTTTCGTCTTGGAAACGATAGCGATTACTTTATGTGGAAGTATGGTACAAAGGCTGGCAAACTGGTTAATGTGGAGTGTAGCGTTGTATGGTATAGAAACGTGAACTAAGCGGAAAGAGTATGAGAGTCATTTGAAAGCACATGATATTCGCGGTTGGAGGAGAAAGTAAAAGTGAGATGGACTGACGTATAGTCATCCAAGGAAGTATTCGTTATGGTCGTTGAATTGCAACAAGAATTAGCTTAGATTGACTTTTCATCACAAAGTCCACGTAATTAAATGATTTTGAGCGAAATAAACTCAGTAAATCACCATTACAACACGCATGCGGGAAAGATATTGTAATTAGTCGATAACATATTTCAAGAGAGAGCACTTGTCATGGGCTAATTTACGTCCTCACTGTCGAAGCTATAAAAATCTTAAATGGAACTTTACATTTTTCAGTGGAAGATTAAACGATGGAAGATTAGACTTCCCCCAGATTTCCTGAGGAGATAGGTAGGGGTAATCATTAAAAATTCATTTTAAATTTAGGATTTTATTTCACTATTGGAATTTAGAGAGCTAACGGTAGTAAGCAACGTATTTTGCTTACCAGATCCAGTTCTTTTTAATATTCCGAGGTAGGTACTCCAGGAACCCTATTTTTTTATAGATATTGCATTACTTCGCGAGTTTGCTTTTCGTTTATCACCCAGTCGAAAGCTATTTTACGACCTTTCATCGCATCATAAACATTCATCATATAAAAATAATGTCTAACGTTAGGAAGTAGCTTCATGGATTTGCGGTACATTCAGCTATGCAGCATCTGATGTTCTTTTCCTCAATCTATGAATGACTAATAAACCGTCAGGAGAAAGCTATCGGTGGATGTCGGTTTAGAGAGATGCGTGAAAAAAAGCAGCTGCTTAGCTCTGGTATACAATGCTAAATGCATCAGTGGCGTCATTCAAACACCAGAGAGAGTCCACTTGCAGTAGATCTTAGTATCCTCTATTGGAAGCAGGGCATCTCCTATTTATTTTTTTAAAACTTTCTCCACTTATTGCAATTGCTTTAAGTGGTTGCGTAGCATTGGAAAGTAAAGAGTGATTTTTGGGGAATGAATGGAATCCAGTACAATCATTCACAAAAATAATACATTTTTACGAACCCTCCCTGCGTGTACTAGTTGTGTATGGTTTTTTAATTTAGGTCTACTATTTTGGCTGAAGCATATGCAATCTATAGCCACAGTAAAAACATTACTGCGCCGAAGGTTATACTCTAATGTCGTTATCATTCATGGTGTTATCGTATTCACTTCTGACGAAAGAATTGTCGTGAATTTCATAGAAAAATCTCACCTTGACTCGAAAGCGAACCATGGGGCTCGGGTTTTCCAGTCATTTGCATAAAAAACGTCAAAAATGGTAATAGGGTGGCTCCTATTATTTTTTTAAAGCCTAAATCGAAAGATTATTACTCCTGGAGTACGTATTTCACGCTTTTAGATTTTTAAATGACGATATCTATTTTTCGCGATTAAATGAAAAGTGAAAATTTTCAAGCGCGCGAAAACGCGGCGGCTAAGTATGAATTCTGGGAAAACTCCGTGTGACGTCATTCTGGTTCCCGCTGCCACAAGTGAGGTGACCTTGGGGCGAGGCTTTGAGCACTGATACGACGCAGGATGCTAGCAGGTAGCAGATTACCCTACTGGCTGGTAGCGCTTGGCTTAAATAAGGATTGTTAATACCTTATCAAACGAAGGAAACTGTCTGACCTTGGCCAGTTTTAATGGGTGATTATTAAGAGATGTTTCCCTGAGCTCTGTGCCTCATGCATGCATTGGTAATCTCAGACGATGTAAAACTCCTATCTACTCGTATAGAAACTATGTCCCTGTGACGTCAAGTGGAGTGGCATCGCATGGGCGCCAATCTCCTTTTTCAAATGAGGATAAAATTGACCATTAATGTTCGTCTAAACTGGGATATCTAAAAACAAATAATTTGTATATTATGAATACACTAATGGTGGGTAACGAATCGCAATCAATGCCTTTCGTTTTCTTTGATGAAGGAAACTACCCTATTTGTGGGGCGAGAAAGTTGATGGGAAATTTTAGGAATCTAAGAAAACCCTACAGACCCATCAGGTATGGATATGCCTGGGTAATAAGGACTAAATCAACACGCCATTAATTGCATTTGGTGCTTTAAAAAGGCTAAGTGAAGCTATTTAGCGAGGGATTTGTCACAAGTTCTGGTTTCTCTGTACTCTCACCATATTTGCCTAATAGTTCATGGTAAACTATTTAAGTATAATATTTTGTTGCCTTAAAGTCTTGTTTAATCATTTGAAGTTATAAAGATAATGGGAAGCTTTACGGCGAAACCTCAGTCCATACAGCTATTTCCGACATTTCCGATTTTTTTGCAAAATTTCATGCGAATTACAGCGTCATTAACATGGTAATACGGGGATTACCGCGTTGAGGGTATAAGTGTTTATAAACTTTTCGGAATTTTTAATTCGATCATTAGGCCTACAATTCAACCTTCTCGAGACTAAGAGTTAAATGACCACAGGTATTTCAAATTATCAACAAAAATGGAAAAAGAAATAACAAATAAAAACATCATTTATTATTAAAATAGTCTACCGATTAAGGTAGGTTTCCACGGAGTGCTTAAAAAGCATTCTGGCAGCCACCCCTTCCTTCATGGGCCTCCCACTTCAATTCACAAAAAGGCCTACTGCCTTTCATTTTATCGAAAAATCTTCGCGGTGCTACCCTGCAGTGGATGCGGTTCTGACCACAACCTAAATTTATGAAATGCAATTTAAAATTCAAAATACATGAAAATAGAAAGGCGAGGAAATGGAAGGTAGATGCGCTCAAGAGGAATATGAGGAGACAATATCAATAAAAATATATCCGGTAGAACATAGTATCCGGTAGATAGAAACTAGAGTTGTAGAGGAAGAGTGAGATGATATTAAAGCTGGGATAGGCAAAGCGGCGGAGAAGTCAATAAAACATAAATAAGACAAATTAAATTTTAAGACGAAGAAGTTACCTTTGAGCAGTAAAATTGGCAAACACAATCGTTACAGCCAGTTAATAATCTTGGAAAACTTCTTGCTGTGAAAAATAATTTTTTGACCAAACGTAAAAAACTTCCTATTTTTCCAGAGTTGAGGAACCGCTGAAAAGAAGGCGGTCGAGAATAACAAGAAGGAACCTAACAAAATAGACAGTAAAAACAAGGTATAGGGTGGTCTTGGACACTTCCCAATCGCCCCCGCTCTCCCCGTAATGCCGTCCGCTCCCTTGAGAAAGGCTACTACCCTCTTGTCCCTCACCTCTCCCCAACCACCGCCAAAGCGACAACCGCGTCCCCTTTTTTGCATCTCGTCCAGCCACCTGTAAATATGGATGTCCTCCATCCCTTGTCATCCATATTGAGGAGTAGGTATCAACACGTCTCCGATTCTCTTCCCCTTTTCGTCTTCCGTCTCGTCTTTCGAAGCGATCTCTCGCACCTCACGTTCTGAGGACATAGGAGGACGAGGTGAAGGGTTGGGGGGACATGGGGGGTTTTTAGGGTGGGAAAAGATTTAACAGGGGAAGGAGGGGGGTGTTGGCATAAACACCTCAACACTTTGTCGTTTCGGCTCCTGTCCCACACGGTATGGATGTCTACCATTTTAACACCTAACGACTCCCTCCCCCACTCCTACCTTTATACAAATGGGACACCATGTGACACAATCCCCCGGTGAGACCCAGCACCGCAGGGATCTGGGTATTGACAAACAGGAAAGAGAGAAACCACAAAAAACATGTATCACACAATATGTGGCTACCTGAGAGACTTATCTCAAATATATTAACATACATCAAAAAGCATTCACAACACTAGAGCTTTTGTCGACATTGTGTTACACAACTATGAGCAATATAAATGAATTAATAAAAATATACTCCGCTAAAAACTATGCCCCAATAATTCTAACACACTCTGACGCACTAATACAGTTTTCCTGCAACTCGGAACAATTTTTTGGACAAAAACCTGAAGAGTACACATAGTCATATCGAAGATCAAGATCACTGATAATTGGTATTAGATGAAGAAAGCAACACTGGAGTATTGCATTGTCACTTGACGCACCGAACTCGGCTAATCTGCGTGAGACTCGCATTCTAAACACGATACCAACAGGGTCTGCGATTTTACCTCAGTATTTCTACTGCTCCGCTTCACTCGCAAAATTGCACGGAGCACATGAAATCCTGTATCTCAAGCTTACCAATCATAGTCAAAGATGAACAAGTTGAATGACCAGTCTTTAAAGTCGCGAGACATTAACAATAGGAGAAAATGTAAGGTGTTGACGCAGACAATACAGCTATTCGTAATTACATTTTTATTATACAGCTATTGTATCTACTTAACTTCGCATGTTACATCGACCTATTTCCCGTTCGGAAGATAAGATCTTGTAATTATTACTTCACCTGACTGAAAATTTTAAGCATATTAAAATAAACAGCGACGGGAACCATCATGCATTTTCGGAATATAAATCCGATAAATTACGCAGTCATCTCCAAACTTGAGATTTGAATGCGATTCATGCATGTGAGTATTTGAAAATTTAGTATGAGTGAAAATTTGCATAAATTATCAGCAAGGTACCTCGCGGAAAACGTCCCAGCTGCTCCATTCAGCCCAATAGATTGATTGAACTCTTTTCAGTATCACCTATTCCTTTTACTAAATGGGTAATTTTAGGAATGATTTCATTTCATTCAACCCATGGAACGTTTTTTTTTAACGGAGCGAGAGAGAGTCATAATTTAAGTATCAGAAAGGAGTGTTGGAGGAAAATGATACGGGGCTGTAACTGAAGGTCAATGGAGATGAGTACAATGAAGTGTATTCAGGATGCACGTGCGATGCTTCGCAGTGCCTACCAAAAAGGATCATATACTATATTTATTATCATTTCTTGATATTACTCGATGAGGTATTTACCACAAATATTAAAAAGGATGGTAAAAATGAAAAGACACACGTTTTTTTTTTTTTAATTTTCGGTGCCATCACCATCTTCCTCAGAGTTTGGAAGCCACAGGTGAATATTCAAATATAAATAATGATAGAAGTTAAAACAAAGAAACAGGAACACATACACATGACGATGACACATCGGTGCCGTGGAGATGGAATGATGACCGAAAACACATGGAGATTTTTCACCTTGAGCGGGAATCGAACCACTGACCTTTTCCTTTTCAGGCAGATGTTCTGCGCCAAAATTATAAAATCTGTCAGAATGAAACACAGTTTCACTTCGAAACCATCAAAAGTACACAATTACAGGAGTCATTGCATTAAATGTGATCGGAGGACATACGGGAGTATCCATTGGCCACCCCCGCTGTGAAGTCACCAAGAAACCTCCGAAGGCTCCTGGTGTGGGGTGTTGTCGATATTAGCGGTCTGTTGTTTGATGGAGCGAGGGCAGGAAGAGCGTGAGGAGCGACCTCTATCTTTGTCATCGAAGGTTTTCCCTCCATCTCCTCCCTCCCAGGCCTTATCTCTATCTTCCCTCTTATGATGGCCATTTCCTCACACTCTCCCGTTGACCCGGGAGTCGTCATTTGCATCGAGTTCGGGGTGGTTGACAAGCGATCGTCCCGGCGGCGAGATGGAAAGCAGCGGTGTCACATCAGCTACCTCCTCCCCCCTCTTAGATACCAAGGACTTATGGGGGAGGGGGACGAACAAAATGTGTGTGCCTGTACCTCAAGTTTACGCTAAAAAAATGAACAGTTATTTAATACATACTTTCGCGTAGGTAAAAGTAAACTTTCAAAAATCCTGTAGATGAGATACGGAGGAGGAAGAAGGCAATTATGGAAGAACTACTGTAAGGGAGGAGGGTGTTAGAGGATAGAAAGTTAGGTAAACGAGGAAGAGAGTGGAAGAGAATTTGATTTTTAGATAATAGAATGAAAGGGAGTAAGCCTTATTGTGAATTGAAGAGGAAAGTATATGAAGAAAGTGGAGGCTGCCAGGATGCTTCTCAAGTACTCCATAGAAACCTACCTTAATCGGTATAATACTTAAATAATAAATTATGTTTTTATTTGTAATTTCTTTTTCCGTTTATTTTGATAATTTTAAATACCTGTGGTGATTTCCTTTTTAATGTGGTTGATGGAATGGTTGAATAGTAGTACTGATTATGGAATTAAAGATTCCGAAACGTTGGCTGTGAAAAAAGAATTTTATGACCTTACCTTAAAAAACCATTAATTTTGCTATAGTTGGGAAAATACAAAGACCTGTACTTAAAGAGGACATATCGCGCCCTCGAGATCTCATTTCACGGAAAACTACTCAATTGAATGTATCACAATAATAAACGTTTAGCACCTGAAAAACTTTTGAGGTGAAGTTTTCAAATTTGAGATACAGGGTAATGCAGGATAGATGTTCTCCGGTAATTTCAAGATAAAAGCGGAGTTTTTAAATGAGAAGTTCGTAGAAAAAATTTGGCGGAAGTGTTGCATTCTCTAACGGCATTCCCCAAATTAGTATTCGCAGTACTAGGTTGACTGTGTTTGTACTCACAAGAAAATGAAAAATATTTCCTAGGCGAGGAATATTTAAAAAATATGTACCCGCATGTATCTTTTTATCAGATAAATATCTGAGATTGCATCCACGTCTACGGGAGATATAGTCAATTACAGAATGGTATTTGGAAGATGCTACCGACACCAACAAACTCGCTGCATGTATCCATTGAGCTTTTTTATCTGTCGTTTTTCAATCTTTCATTTTCAATCTTTGAATGAAAATAAAAATGAAATAAAGAATTCATCCATTATTGTAGAGTTTGAGAAAGTCTAAGACTTGGTTGTTTCATTAAGATGCGGTATTGCTATGATTGCGTATCCATTCCTTCAAGACATTAGGTCAATTACGTAATGGCTCAGCATAAGGAGGAAGCGAAGATTGTGCCCATTGGATGCGATTGGGGTGTATTATCTAGGATCATATATTGGGATGTATTATCGTCTATTCCGAGGCGACCGACAATCGAGTGTACTTTACATGGATTTCGGATTGCATGGATTTTTATGCTTGGCTTTTTTCCCACGTACTTACTTTAACTTATTAACCTCAATGCTCAATAGACCTGAAGCGAAGGCATTGGGACACAAACCGTGTACCTGAAAATGTCTGTTCGAATTATATGTGTGTTTTTTGTGTATTCTACCGATAAAGACAGGTTCCATTGAGTATTTAAAAAGTATTCTAGCGGCCTCTCCTTCCTTCATGGACTTCTCTCTTCAGTTTACAGTAAGGCCCTTTCATTTTTAATTTTACCGTGAAATTTTTTTATTGCGTTCCTTTAAAGTATATGTCATATGCTAGTGAAATAATCCGTTGTAATGAAGTATTTGATATAAATTCCCGGTTAAATTGGAGCCATCTTTTAAGAAATCTTTTGTGAGGACTCACTAGGCTGGTTAAATGGGAATATCGACCTCGTATTCCGATATAATCAAGTAATTGTAAGGGTTGCCAGAACTTAATTAAAAATATAAGTCGGAAATAAACTCATAAACTCGGAAACTCAACTTGAAATGCAAATCTGACAGCGATATCCCATTGCAGTGACGTCATGGTAAAATTAGCTGTGCCGGAACGCCTTACCTTTTTTTAGAAGTGAAATACTCTGTTTTTTTAAATTACAAGTTATTATTAACATTTTATTATAAAATTATATGTTTTGGTTGCGAATGTTTGTATTAAATATTTTGAGGAAACGAAATTGATAAAAGTGTTGTTTGACTATTATTTGTTAATCAGTGCCGGAACGGCGTTGCAGCTGATTTTTACCACTGCTGTATTGTTGTCAAAGCCAGAGTGAAAGTTTATTTTTTTACAAAAAATCCTTTGCTCAGCAAAAATGTAAAAATGACTAGAAAAAAAATTTAAACTCGATAAACTATAAAATAATAAAGTTAGAAATATAAACTACATCATGATGAAGTTTGGACGCCGTAATTGTTTTCAAGAAAACTTTCACCTCAAGTGTATAATATTCAAATGAAAATGCTTAATATACTAATTCTCACGACTGCGTTTTTATTTATTTATTTTTATTTCCCTGTAAGAGCACACAGGCCTTTACAACAGAGAATTTACAACGTTCACATACGAACGACGTCCTATAATCATGCCATGGATAGGGGCAATTGAATTAAGGGCTCAAGGGGAGCCCTTCAGGGATACACACACCGGGGCCGGGAACCAAGTCAGAGACTTATACGCCCGATCACCCGATACGGGGAGGGGCTAGAGATGAAGGAAAAAGGAAAGAGGCGCCGCCGCGACAGGTGCCCGTCGACGCCTCTGGGGTAGGATAGGTTCGGAAGGAATGGGACGGGAAAAACACCTCAAAGCTATAGAAGCGAAAAGGGCCCAACTAAATAGCGAAACCAGGCAAAGCCATTACTATTCTAGCGATTTTGGAGGATTTGTCTATGTGGAAGAAAATCGCTATATCCATGGATAGGGGCAACCTACCCAGGCGGGAATCGAACCCGTGACCCTAGATTTAACAGGCGGGGACATTACGAGGACGCCACCTAGCCCGGCAGAAAGTCCCAGACTAAGAGTCAAGCTGAACAGGGTCTCCTTTCCCCGCTGATTCTTCCAAGCCCGTTCCCCTGGCTGTGGTTTCAGTAGATAAATGCCATTTGTTAATGAATTATTAGTTGTAATCAAGCATTTGATATGAATGGCGTGGCCACAGCCGAACCTCCTTTTAAGCCATCTGTCACGAAGGCTCGCGCACGCTCACCTCCGTGACCCCCTACTGGCGACTCCCCGCCGAGAGAGATGCTGACCGACCATCCCTGTAGGGGCCCCCCACGGAGAGGGGGGTGGCTTTCTCCCTCCCCCTGCGGTCCGATCGCTGAAGGCGGCCGCGAGGTGACGAGCCGGAGAGTGGACCGAAGTGGGGAGGGGTCACCGATCTTGGGTCAGCTCACACGCACGCACGAGTCATTGGATCCCTTTGATGCTGATTCTCGTTCTGAGTAATGGGCAGCGGGAGAATGGAGAGAAACAGAGGGAGTTGGGGGAGACGAGAAGTGACAAGTATTGGGGGAATCAAATTCCGTCGGAGCAAAGGAGGAAGTTGGGATGGATGGGGAAGGAACAGCCGCCGAAAGGGTTATGTAATCCAAGCAACCAGGTCGAGGAGTGGAGGGTGAATATTTATTTCTGCTCTCTCAGGAAGGAACACTATCAAATTAAACATTACCTACTGTATTGTACTATCTGCACAGGATATTTTATTCCCAATTTACCTGAAATTGATTGTGCAGCTCGAAAACATTAGCTGTTCTGACAGTAGCGGATCCAGGATAGCGACAATGGGGGGATCCAGGATAGGGACAATTTACTAAGTATGGGGTAAACTCCCAGAAGTATTGCGGGTCCGAACAAAAATTACCATTCTATATAGTTTAAATTGGATGTCCAAGTGGGGGGGCTATAGCCCTCTTACCCCTTTATGAAAGACCCCCCCCCCCCTCCACCCCTCAGTTCCGCCACTGGCAATTCATAAATGTTTTTTTGCATATTTTTGTAATACATGTAATTTACCATTTACATATCCGTTTTTCTCAGCCCAAAATGAATGAGACTAGACTATTATTAACTGGTATAAGTTATTTTTTTTACTGGGCAATATAGTTTAAGTGAGCGAGGCAGTATCAGCTCGCGAGTGCGAGTAAGTCAACTCCAGAAGTTGATATGCCCTCTACAGATCAAAACCAAGTTGAGCTCTTTGAATGTGGCCATTTTTTTCGGAAATACAGAGTGATCTTCTTGTCTTTCATAAAGGCCGGGTAGCTACATTATCCGAAAAAATATTCTGAGAAGACAGTTGCTTCGATGTGAAAATGTAGTTAATTTCGAAGCGAAATGATTTTGCTCGGCTGCTACGCGTCTAACGAAGCCCCCCCTTTTGCCACTGAAATCTTGGACGATACATAAGGTACGCAGTGGCGGTGTGTTGCGGTAGCGTAGCCAGGAATTTCGTTCGGGGGGGTCCAAAACCAGGGGGAAATATTTTGAAAAACAGAGTACTTTGTAATGGGTTTTTAACTAATTTTAACACTTTTCATAATCGAAAAAACTTCATTTGTAAAAGAAATGTTTTGTAAATTCCTGATTTTTCAGTATTTTGTTTCCTTTCATGAAGGAAAATAATTGTGTTTGTATATTTCGGGGGGGTCCGGACCCCCTGGACCCCCCTGGCTACGCCACTGGTGTGTTGTATTTTACGCGAAGTTCTCGATTTCGCAGTTGCGGCGCGGGTAGGGATCACGCGGCGGATGGTCGGACGCTGTGGGGGTGCACTACCCCAGCGGAAAGCGTTTATGCTGATCATTTTGTAGCGAGGGATTTGCGCCTTTTTATCGACACCTGTCGGTAATTTTTTGGTTTACGAATGTTTTCCTGGGTTCATGAGGCAACGAACCCAAGATAGTCGCTGACACACCGTGCTACGGTTCATGTCTAATCCTCAAGCCACCCAACTCGTGCTGAAGAAGGAACATCTTGCCTTGGGGGTAAGTCAATAATCTGGGCCATTTCTTTAATACAGTCCACTATTTTTTAAAATCATGATATAATATCCGGCAATTATCTAGCTCTCTCAAGTTGCGGCCAATTGCGGACGGAAAGAGAGATAATGTCCATACTTCAGTGTAGATATCTTTATGCAGGTTTTGGACCTAAAAGGAATAGGTATCAATTAACAGTTTCAATTATTAATCCACATGTTCTTATCATGCTACATTTATTTTTATACTGCTATGGTATCGAATACCTCAACACTTTCTGCGACATTTTCGCTGAATATTTCAAGGTGTTAGTGCAAAAACAAGAACTACGCGCCTTAATTTTCTAGGCATTATGTATATTTATATTGGTAGTGAAATATTGGATGGCGTTTATGGTATCATGCGTATATCAAATGACACCCCAGAAAACCCAATTCTAGGTGAGATTTGGATAATTGTATGATCGAGTAAAATGAAGGTTGTTGCTTAGTCCTTAACACGTTGCTGTATTATGATGGATTATGTTTTTTTTTTAATTTCACGGGTAAGGAATATATGAAATTTGAAAATTTCCTATTGCATGAGAACATTAGGAGTAAAAATTTATATATTTTTTCCGATTTATTTACTTATTCAAGAGTTCTCCTGCCTGAATCATTAAGACGCCAACGAGCTATGCTTTAATTTCCTTTTCCACTGCACTTCGTTTATCGAACCGTTTACATTGATAGTGAAATATAAACGGTTAAAGTGAAATTGGGTGGTGTTTTTTTATGAAGTACAACGTGAATGTCAAAAGACACCCCAGAAAACCGAATTTCTCGTGAGACTTGGATGTAAACATGATTCTAGAAAAATGGAGGTTTGTAGCTGGATCCTAAACACGTTGTTAATTACGCAGGTAAGAACTGCATAAATTTATCACCATCGCTGAAATTGCGCGAATGCGCGAACGAAATGAGAACGGGATATTTTACCATCTCACGTTAATGCATTCTCGCATGCGTTCCAGCAATTCACCGATTTACACGACGCAATATTTTGACTGCGCCTTCGTATACTCGTCAATTACGTGTTCCGTGTATACAGATTTTATCTAACGATGCGTTTAAAAAAATTTTCATCGTTAAGGATGGTATGACGCTTGAAAATTCCCGGTTGCATAAGAGGATTATTCTCCATATTTTATTTGAAATGTTTAAGGAGCTATATATACATTTTTTTATCACATTATGAGGACAAATATCTATTTTTTTACTCATTCAAGTAGTTCTCCTACCTGCCTAATTAAAACGCCAATGAGATATGCGTTAATTTTCTCCGCCACTGCACTTAGTTTCTCGATCCATCTCCTACACAAGTGGATGCCAGGGGGTTGTTTAACGAGAGGCGTGCCCGGGCCAGCCCCCCATCGGAATGCCTTTCCGCCGGCCCGCCCTCTCTCTCTCTCGTTGAATGCCCGCGGAGAACGAATCCGTTTGACAAATACGCGCCATTTGACAAATCGAGGCTGGCCGGCGAGAACGGTGGGAGTCTCTCATAATCCTTTTTACGCGGTAGGCGGACACCCGCGGCGTGAAACCAGAATGATCTTAAGCTCCCGTCCCGTCTCAGTCCTCTAGTAAAAGTCTGCTTCGATTCATCGGCGGAGTCTTAAGAGTTCTCCTCGTATTTCTTTTTTCTGAACATGCCCATTGTTAATCGCGTCTTCGGGCGCTTCGTGGCGATTCGTTTGAAGTTCGCAACGTGATAAAGTGTATGTCTCGATGGACTATCCTTCGTGTTGTCTCCCTCACCGCGTTCGAGCCTGGCCTTCCTGATGATACGACCCTTCGTTATCCTTTCTCTGGAGTGTTTTTTCATCATCCGTGACTGGTGGAAAGCACGGCTGTGGAGAACTCGAGTTATTACGTCCATGCGAAGGTAAGCGGTCAATCTTGTGACACTCCCTGCCTTAAACCGGATTCTTGAAGACACATTCTGAATAGAAGGTGAGTCAGGTCGCGATTTTACGGTGGTTTGCATGTCAGCTTAGGCGGCGGGCCTCGGTGGCGGCTGGGTAAAGTCCTTCATTCAAGAGGTCACGGGTTTGTGTCCCGCCTACGTAGGTTTCCCCTGTTCAGGACATGGATGTTCGTGTGCGATGAATGATAGGTTTTAAACCCCGATGTAAGAGGTCAATGGCGCTGTTTTCGGTGGTACAGGAATAAAAATAAATAAATGCGCTCCCTCATTCTCAATTAATCTTATCAATGTTTCAACGCGATGAAAGCTCTCTTTGTAATCGACCTATGGGGATCAAGTTGATATGGTAGCTGGAGTGCTTCCAACACAGATGGTCCGGGTTCAAATCCCGGCGGTGGCAGAGATTTTCAGTCTGCCCGATCCCTACTTGAGTGCTTTGTGGAGGACACTTCAAGTGCAACACACCGTCCGTCGGATAGGACGTTAAGCCGTGGTCCTTTTGGCGCCTTTCGTTAGTGGTAGGTATCACCATCAGAACAATATTGTGGCATTGAAACGCAACATAAGCATATCAGCTATCTTGTATTGAGTTTCAAGAAATTAAAACAGGTCCATTACTACTGCTAGTTCAATATAATCTCATTCCCGAGAAATGAAATACGCATCTAAAATTTTAATCTACAATTATAATTTAAAGTGCCATGTTAAGGATTTGTTTTTCATTTGGGTGTCAATTATTCTATTTCATGCCCTTTCTTTTGATTCGTGGATCGTAAAAAAATTGTCTTTTTCTCCATATTTCTCATTGTTCTAAAAAAAAATTCGCCCGAAAAGGTAGATGGAAGAAACAATGTTTGAGACCACTGTTTTTCATTCAGTGAGTTTTTATGTCGAGAACGAAATCGGTATGAGTCGTCGTTCATAATGGTAAACATCTTAGGGAAGGCCTGTTTTAAATTATTTCTATTTACGGCCACTGTTGGAGCGTTGGCGATCACCTCCCATCTTATCACGATGAGTAAGCGGGGGGACCATTCTTAAACAAATGGCGAATTTCCGAATGTGTATTCAACGCTCGATGATGCTCATTTGTCACGGAGGCGGCACCGCAAGACAAGATGGCGCACGCATTCCTCGGTGCGTGTCCGAGACGGTACGTATTTTTCATCGCATCGGAGTAGCCGAGCGTTGTGGCGTCGGTGGAAGGGAAGTATTTTATTACTCGAATTTACACCTGTCTGTGAAAAATCGAAGAGGCGGGAGGAAGGTAAGCGGGTAGGATGTTCAAGGAGGAGGATGGAAAAAAGTGTGGAGGAAGAGATAAGACGGGCAGTACATATATTCCCTTCATTCTTCGTCCGTCTCGTCAGGCTCCATCATCCAGACCGCTTTAACCACCCGTCGACTCCTCTCGCTTGTAAACAGAATGCCACCTCCGAACAAAACAATTGGTTCGAGTGGACGCGTAATCTATCTCCCTCACTCCGAGGGCAGAAGTTAGTTAGGTAGGCGGGCCATTCAACAAGCTGTCGAGTGGATGGGAGACGAGGCCGTTTATGAAAACGACTGCCCCTCCAAAACCCATTGTCGAGATCTCGTGGATGGGGTGTTCTGGATGGCTCGTCTGGATGCCTTTTTCAGGGCCGCCTTCCACCGCTTCGCGGCAGGGGTGCAGTCTTGGTGGAGTAGGAGTTGTGGGCTCACTAATCGGAGGACCCAAAGCTACCGAGGGGTGCGTGAATTTTCCATCGTCACGGTTGAGCTGGATTTGCGCGTCGAAGTTGACTGCTTTAACATTTGGAGGACGGAAAAACATATTGGTGTTCGTCAATCTTTGTTCATGTTGAGATATCAATGGCAACCGACTCCAAAATAGTCTATCTACCTAGAAATACAATGATGCAAGTCATAGTTACATTTGGGACCGCCAGGTTGCAGCTCATACTGGGAGCCCTCAGCATAGTTCCTATTTCTGTGTAAATTGAGGGGATGAGAAGCCAAGGGGTACAAGTGATATTTTTCTTAGCAAAGGTAGGTAAACTTAATTGTTAGAAGAAGCACACAAAAACTTGGTTGCCAAGGGATATGAGCGAGTCTTTGATCTGCGGTGACACTGAGTGGTAACTCAAATGCACAACTAAATATATAGTTGATGTGGTTTATTATCATTACCTAATATCTGTACCTAACTATGTCTAGAAAAGAGAAATCACTTGTCAATTATTATTTAATTATTGAAAAACTTTGATTTTTGTACTTGCACCAATGCGTTTCTAAGCCCTCAATGTGAGTATGATTTAAGGCCCGTTTACGAGATACATTACAACGCACGAGTTATTGTCTGATCGCATGAACGATTATGTTGGATCGGAATGGTGCATTTACGAATGCACGAATCAAATTAGAGCAGGTTCTATTTTATGTTCAAGCATTCGGACTAGTAGTTGGGTGGTTACAAGGTGCATTTAGGCATTCATTCTCGCGTTCATACATTTAAACATCTACTTTCACGGACTAATGTACTGTGTAAATAGATTTTATCAACTATTACGCTCGATTCGTACGTGTGGATAGTGAGTGGGACCCATGACGAATAGAGTTCGAAAAGGTTAAAGCTGTGGTCGGTATTTATTCGCTCTTTGATGACAGTTGAAACAGTTCAATTTTGAACCCAGTAGGAATCGGTGATTATGGATATTTTGATGCTTAGTGGGGACAGTAATTGAATTTCCCATGCAAAAACTATAGAAACTAAGATGCAGGTTTCTAGTTTTCGATGGTAGTACATTGCCTCTGAAGAGGAAGGGTAGGAGAAAAGAGAAGTCAACTTAAATCTCTGAGAAAAAGACTTGAAAATGTAGTTGGCCACATTATGAGACATGGTGGCCTGATGAAAACAATCGTGGAGGGACAGATGGAAAGGAAGAAAGGTAAGGGACGGCCGTGAATGAGTAACTTAGGATAGGTTATGGGGGAACCCGGGGCAGACTGGGGTATCAACTTCAAAACATTAAAAAACAAGCACACAACGGTTTAATAAAATTACTTCATATTTTAATAGACCTTTTGAAATGTATTGAATACAAAAATAAAATAATATAGTGGAAAAATATGAATTACCTATATATTTTTTCCCAAAAGCAAAAACATTATGACATTTTCCCCGTCCTGCACCAGTGTGAAAATGAATTACGTAAAGAAATTAAATACGTGAAACAATAGGAAATATCATCTTGTATGTTCTTTTCTTTTAATTTGAATTACTTTTTAGGTGCAATACACTTTTACTTAGTCTCTTTCGAAGCCTAATCGCAACATTCACTCACAAGTACAGAATCATCTGCTTCCTTTCCACTCCTGCACTCGAATTGCGAGTCAATTTCTTGCAAATGGAACAAACGACTCAGTCTTCGACTGATTTTGAATGGAAATCGTCGCAGGATAAACATAGAGTTGCCTCTTCATCCCATCATTCTTTATTCCATACGTTTACGCTTACCTAGGAACTGACCCCCGAAAACAACGTTTTGCTAGACGTTCAATTACACGAAACTACCGATAATTAGATGTGCTTCAAAGAAATACAAAGAATTACTGTAACTTAAACACTCAAATATTACTTACCATCGATACAAAATCTTCCGAAGTCAGAAAAGGACAGCTTAAATATAACTCACAGTTCACACAGTAACACTGAATTCACCAAACCAAAAAGGCTGCAGATGATGAGAAATAACTGGTCAATTTATTTCCAATACTATCTGATAGTTGAAAGCACCTCGTAGACGCAAAAAAAACCGAACATCATTCTGACCCGGCCCCCGTTCTACCCCTTGTTCCCCTAATGAATGTGAAAGAGAAGAAATGCGTCACTATAAAAAGGCTAGCGAATAGGAGAGCCCAATGGAGAACTGTATCATGCCAATCCTGGGATCGTTGACTTGCAATCATGATGATTGTGTCTCAAATCAGAGGAGAAAGATGTTTCTGTTTCGCCCCAGGATTTATTTTCTTTTACCACATCTGCCATCATGGTTCGTGGTTGAAATATTAAGGCTCTCAGGTGTTGATAACAGCAGCGAGATATCATTTTAGAGCAACAGTCTTAGCAGTCATGAAGATTAAACCAGACTGGTTCATGCATTGCTCATCATCACCTCTCGCCTTAGTTCTCTTTCGTTCTAACATCTGCTTCGTGACGGACGATTTCAGGTGGTGGTTTGTATGCGTGACAAGGTTGACATCTCTTGATTGAAGCCTTCGCGGCTCATGATGATTAAAAATAACTCACATTCGGGTGTATGCCGCGTGTCGTAGTGGAGATTGCCCCGACGTTTCGCGACCGATGGCTGGTCACTTTTTCAAGGGAATAATGAATCCACTACGACACGCGGCATACACCCGAATGTGAGTTATTTTTAATCAGGGTTGACATTGTTTACAATAAATATTTTCTTACATTTAAAAAAGAGAAGATGCATTACTAAGGCAAAACACAGGTTCCGACTTTCGAACAATACAGAGTTTATCCCAAGAACTCCAGCGTAACACTCAGCTTGTATCTTTCCTAAGGGGCTGCATGCAGTGAACATTTCATTTTTGTGAATAACAATGAGAATGATGGAATGGAAATAGATACTTTTAAAAATACAATAAAAAATAAGAACGAGTGGTTATACAACAAGGTTGCGCCTGGAAAAAGATTTCGATTAAAATAAATTGTAATCACATGACAAAAGGCACTTGATATTGTCTTAGTTCAAAGTGAAGTCACACGCCCTTTGCAGGTATTCTGTAACTTCATCCAATATATCATATATCGTTAATAAATTGATTTGCGTTATAGTTTAACGTAGACAAAATTTCAGGCGCATAATATGTTTTAGTTAATCGGGGAGAAAAAGGAAGGGAATATGGTACAAAGATATAGTGAATGTTAATCGGCGTTTTGTGGTTGAAAATCGCCGCAGGAAGCGGGGCAAGCCGGGTTTTATATAAAGCATTTTACCTTTCCCAGCCAAAACCGTTAATTTACTAAGGTGAAATATAATAATGATTTCATGCCAATCAAGTTTCATTTGGTGCATGCATCAATGCTAAATATTGGGACCATGAGTGATGGTGTGACTTCAAAGATATGGCCACGCTCCTCATGGAACGAGCGTGATTTTGAAAGAAATATTTTCACATAGCCACGCACCTAACCTTGAATGACCATAAAAGTGTATCAAGGGGTGGTAGTTGATAGTAATCCAGTTGACAGTGGTCCGGAACCTTTGGACGGAGTCTCAATGAGTGATTATTTTGGACTCGGTTTGGCTTTGAGGCCCACTGACAAATGACGCAGGTCGAATTGAGACTGTCTCAGAGCTGAGTCTTCCATCAAATCTCCGCTCGAATCCGTAACGTCCCTTGTAACATCAGCTTATAAGTTGTTGTCTTTGATGCTCCGGTCTAAATTTTCTTTGCACCACGGTGATACATTCTTGCGTCTAATTATCATGATTCAACTGCGTGCTCTTTTTGCTTCATGTTAGGTTATTTTTTTCATAATTGCATATTTTTAACGAACACTGGAGGTGTTCCAGGTGCCGGTGTGGAGAAGAATGGAGAAGGTGAGGTGGACGGAGAGCAGGAGGAACGAGAAAGTGCTGGACAAGGTGGGTTAGGAGAGGTAGCTTCTAGAGGAGATGCGGAGGAGACTGAAAGTAAGGATGGAGGGAGTACTTAGCGAGGAGGGGATGTTGAAAACAGTGTTAGAGGGTAGAATGTTAGGTAAATGAGGGAGAGGAAGGAAGAGAATAGAATTTATACATAGAATGAAAGGGAGTAGGCCTTATAGTGAATTGAAGAAGGCAGCGCTGGAAGGAAGGGGAGACTCCCAGAATGCTTCTTTTGTGCTGCATGGAAACCTGCCTTAATTGGCGGAGTGGTTTAATACACATATTTTTATCATATGTGTTTCGTAAAAAGTGCCTTTTTATGTGGATGATCAAGTGAATCAGAGCCCATTTTAACTGATACTGAAAACATAATTTATTGCTGCCAAAGTTAGTTGCTTGTACAAATATATTGTCTCTATATTCAATATGCGTGAATCCTCTAGTCTTTTTCAGGAAACGATCCATTATCAGTTTAATAAAATGCGAGAATTTCACAACTGGAGCGTGTAATAACTCGGTGTCTTCCTCGAAGCTTTGAGACGTTCCATGGAAAATTTTATTGTAATCAAATGGCATTAGAATTTTACTTTCCTTTATTCGCTTAAGTTACTCTTCCGCTATCAATTAGCGTCCATTTTTCATCTTTTTCATGGTGGTATTTATAACCTTTGCGTCCTTGTAGTGGTCAAAGGAAGTTGACTTACACAGCCATGCATCAATGAGTCACCCTAGAATTATATCATAGCATCTAAATATTTACCTTATGCGATGTTTTGGAATTGGGCGTGAACACACACCTATTTGAGATTCTTACTGTCTGGGAAAATATATTGTATTCCTCTTACGAGCTAAATGACCTTCGTATCTCTTGCAGTCTCCACCATAAACTTCTATCGTTTGCTGAAAAAAATTCATGCCGCAATGTTTAAGAGTGTAGGTCATTTAATGGTCCACTTATGCTCTCAACGGTGGAATTGATCTTTCATGGAAATGAAGTGAATGTTTTAGGAAACCCATCTCTTTAATACGAATGTCGCAGGCCTTTATGTCACCATTTCCTCGACAGGATGCGCTTTCGACTCGCTCGAGAAACAAACTCACTTTGAAATACGAATGCATCATGCATTGGCTTTGATGTGAGCCAAGGGTAGTGAGATCATACTTGTCAAAACGAAGTGAGGCCATATGTTTGTGAGGCCATAGGCCTTCAACTCCTGTATCTCATCAATGCCAGCTTTCCACAATTTTTTCATCATTGAGGCCCTTTTCACATAGATTTAATTTTGTTTACCATTGGACTTGAATTAATTTTCGGAAGGTAGATTTTGCCTATTTTTGGATCTAATTAAGAACACTAGGGCTCAGTTGAGAAAGCGAGGATAGAGGGCTTCGAAATGCGGTGATGTGGAGGAATGATGAGGATCAAATGGATTGACCGTGTTAGTAATGAGTAAGTCCTAAGAAGAGTAGGAGAGAAGAGAAGCCTTATGAAAACCTTGAAAATAAGACGTAACAACCTTATTGGCCATATCTTGAAACATGATGGTCTGACAAAAAAAATCATTGAGGGAAAAGTGGATGGAAAGAACAGAAAAGGGAGACCTCGAGCAAAATAAATGGAACAAGAAAAGTCGGATGTGAAAGAGAAGAAATGAGCAGGTGTGAAAAGATTAGCTGTTTGGGGAATTGATTGGAGAGCTGCGTCAAAGCAATCTTAGGATTGTCGACCAGTGATGATAACAGCTCAGTTCCTCACAGGGCTCTGCAAATACGCTATATTTAATTCCTGAAGAGGAGACATAACTACCAAGCCATTATCGCTGCGTGAAAAAGACGAATCGAGAAAGCATGGAAACTCAAAATTTCGACCAGGTCGTAGATCTAGGATTGACCATGGTCCTTGAAATTTTTATTAAAATGTTTTCTATGAAAACCAAATTTTATGAGTTCTCCCCATTATTTTCAGAGCGCAAACTGACTATTAGTCGCATCTATTATGTGTGGTCTAAAATCTCGGCCCACTTCGCGGTAATGGCTAAAGCGTTTTATTGTCCTCCCTAATCAATCGTAAAACCAATCCTTAAGAGGTGACTGTTTTGGAATCATCAATCGATCGAATTTGATAATATTAGTCGAAAACTGAAGAATCCATTGTCTTTATTATAGCTGTGAAGACTTTTCAAGGAGAACATTGTGTTTTTTTGGCTGCTTCACTCAGCAATGGTTGAGTTTGAACGAGTAGCTTATTAATGAAAGTCATTGTCAGATATTTTGGCATTGCTTCTCCTATACTTTTTCTTTTTAACATGATTGATATAAGGATTTAGCTCTTCGACTTATCTTTGGCAGAAGAAGAAGCTTAATTAAATCGCTGAAAACTCACGAAATGTGTAGTTTTAGGAATTAGCACTCCTCTCATCGTAGAACTGCACGAATCCACATTCATAGTTCCCGCTTTCAGGCTGCCATAATTTTTATGGCTCGTGGACGGGTGGATCATTCGCGAGAGTTCCGAGGATATCCGGAAGATGTCAGCCGCGTAGGTCATTTGGTTGCGGCTCCGGACTGTTTCAATTCTATTTATGGTGTACGTAGTTATGGGTACGTATCATCCCGCTCAATTGGTCGTATTTTTCCATTTCTTTCCTGACGATTCCGTTGTTCAAAATTTACGCTTTTATCTCGAGATTTTCAGGTCGTATAGGCAAGATTTCTCGAAAGATTTACCCGAATCTTGAGTGCAAATTTTTGCATCGCTGATAATAATTTAATCTTATGGTAATCAATTACAAGCTACAAAAGTAGTACCTACGTCTCCTAAGAGAAGCGCTAGGCTGATTAAGATTAAATGGTGCTTAAAGAAAAGAATGAGTGAGTAATGGATTTTCCAAATCGAGAGAAACTCCTTCCCTGCTTTGCTAAGCGTTAGAAGCGTTGAGGAACTTGTTGATTGAGGCACTTATTTATAATTACGTGATAATTCCATTGAGTGTTTTAAAATAGCTGAAACTGCCATACCAAGGATTCCTCAGCTTTCCATATTTTCTCCGTGGTTTTGTGAGCAATACTTTCGACCCAGCGCGTATCTGTCTCCATGATTTACGCTTGTAATGTGTAACACTACTTCCTAATATCTCATGCACTGAAGTTTTCTCTTGTTTTTGATTACACAGTTTGTCACATTTTTCCTTTGCGCACAAAAAGCAGAATGTATCATTTTATCTCCAGGAAAATATTAAGCACAGTTGGAGGACATCAGTTCACTCAAACCCTTTCAACGCGTTGTGGAGTACCTACCTCGGTAAAATTTTTAACTGTTAGGAACGAAATTCACAGTCTAATAATTTCATTGAATTCCTTATGCTGCGTCTTTGCGTCTTACTGGAAATGACTAACACTCTCACCTTTGGGATTACAACCTTCCAGTGAAACTAAAACACGAAGTCCCAATTACCTCTCTCCTACCTTCCCATGCCCCCCTAAATAAACCTACGAGTAACCTCGTATACCGATACGCCATGACTCAAAAACCAATTGATTGCGACCAACATGAAGGAAAAAGTAGTAGATGAGCATTTCCATGAAAATGTCAACTTTTTCCTTCAAATTAAAATTTAGTCTAGAAATATTTTGTCTTGATAAATCAACAGCTAAACGATTGAATTTTATAAAATCAGTATTTGAAACATTATTCAGATCCTTGTTAAAAGTTTTCAAATAATTCTTCAATTCTGTGAGTTTTGAAGATGTTTGAAATCATTACACTCAGGAGGTTGACCTGGAGGTAACTCCGTCACATGTTAAATTTGGGCATATTTAGAAGGTATTTCAAGAATTACTTTTGTTTCTGTATATGGAAATCACCTTCATAAATGTTTTTTGATCATGCTTTTTCAGAATTTCATTGAAATATCCTATTGCATTGTTTTCTTTAAAGGTAATTCTGTCACAATTGGAAATGCCCAGATAGCCTAAGGTTGGGATGTATTTTAATAGTGCAAAGAAATACACTTCGTGCGTGCGTGCGGGTGACGAAATTATTCAGTTATTAATGGATGTATGCTTCAAATCCTTTCGGTTACAATTCTCTCTTTTCACTGGCAACACAGAAACTTGTATTTTTTAATGCGATTAGAATCCTATAAAGGTCACAATGTAAATATTCTAGCTTAATGTGACTAATTGATCCTTTGTATTTTCAGGTTGGGTCTGTGAAGAGGACTATCGGCGGAAAGAAAAAGGTTTTCCCTCTAACCTCTCCGGCGTTGCTTCTTTGTAAGTCAGAGCCGAATTTGGGTGAGTTACGATGAATAATGCATTATTTTCCTTAGCTGTAATATTCTTTATAATTTATTCATTAATACCCCGTTTTCCGTTACCTGGGGTATCTGTTATTTAAACATGGTCAAACTGTGATCTGAGAGGCGGTAACTCATGGTATTGAGTAGTATTTAGTTATAAATAAATATTTTATACTTTGAGATTGACCAGTTGCGGAAACTGTTGTTTACAATTGTGTACCACGTTTCCTCCGAACGGAGCCGTCAGTTCGTTGGAATATTCAATGGCTGAGGAGGAAAAAGTATGAAGGAAAAAGTCGATATTTAGAGATTCGATATTATTTTTCTTCTTATACTTATTCCGCCTTTATATTTACTCATTATTTTAACCGAGCACTTTCTTCTTATATCAGCGCAAGTAATTCCTTTCCATCTGCTTCCTATTGAAAAATGCGTAGTATTTAGCAGCATTTCCATCAAGTACCTTAACGGATTTCTAACCGTTGCTAAACATCGAAGTAAATTGCTTTGTGGAGGTTGCCGAAACAAATTGTTTCGCATTCAAGTGATTGACGTTGGAAAGCGTTTCAATTTGTTGGGAAAAGTGAGGGATTCAGCATTTTGTTAATCATTTTATTTTTCCAATAATCGCCAATGGAGGATAAATACTCTTCTCTTGTGGAGTGAAAAATATTGTGCCATGTTGTTAAGGCAAGCCTTCATGGCAACCGTAAGTTCCTAGTTCCATCCAACAGGGCAAGTCTATTTTTACTCCGCTGTGTGGCCTGAATAGAAACTAGGCGAAGATTGTATTCAACTCCAATGTATTCAATGTTCCCCAGTTTCACCAAAATATCCAAAAATATATGGCCCTCATGAGCCGCTTTTATCCGGCAGCCACAGAGGAAAGCAACGCATTTACTCACGATGGAAGGAATTAAAGATGCGGACCTTAAATAGACCTTTGTGCGATCTCCTTTTGCGCTCGGTATAGATGGTGAATTTTCATTTGATTAGCCTTTGGAGCTGTTTGGCACTGCTGTGCGGATTCCGTCCTGGGAGATGGAGTCCAATTTATCCCATTTTTTCCCTTTTATTATCATCGCTACTTGCCTTTTATTTGGAGACACTACAAGTTGGTTCATGTTTAGAACGTCGTCAAAGGAAACTTGAATCCTCTCCCATATAATCCCATTAATGTTGATAACTGAAAAATACCAAAGATTATCAATAGGTGCCCTGATATAAAGGATAGGTGTTAATGAGAAGGTCATTGCAAAAACAAAACTAATGAAATGACTTTAATAAAAAATCATAATATCTTTAAACAATGTGGAAAACGTATTGCCAGCAAATATGGAGAAAAAAGATCGCAAAATTTGCGTTGTGTTCACAAAGCGTTGGGAAGAAATGAGTTAATTGAATCAAGAGGGACCAAGATTATTATTTATAACTCAGAATAAGGAAAGATTATTCTATTAGGCTGCTGATGATGTCGCCAAGATACGATTACACCGAAACAGCACCACTTAATTATGTTCAGACTGATTGAAGTTAGTTCTGGTAATGAATCAGTATCCTTCATTGAATATTTTTTTCTCGTTTCCGTAACAGTTGAATATTAATAATCAGCTTTATTCCGATGCCACTTGTCTGCACTCTTGGCCTCGACTCAAGGCTACTGCGGAGCATTTCTAAGCGTTCTCGTTTGAAGTTTTGAACTGAGCTTCCCTATTATGCAAGCGATAATGTCAGTAATTATTAGCCGGGAACTATTAGTTTAGCTAAACAGTAGCCTTTTTCATAAATCATAAATTCAAAAAAAACCTAAGTCATTGTTTATTTAGTAGAGTTACGCCTACGTAGTAGTTCAAACTCGTAAAATCGAAAATACAAGATAAGTTTGGTGCCCTTAAGCCGTTTTGCACGGGGCACATGATTGCGCGGGCGAGAACTGCGTTAATTTCTCATTATGGCGTACAATTGCACGAGTACACGAACGGAATTAGGGCATGGGCTATTTTTACATCTCGCATCCATGCATTCTCGCATGCGTTTTAGCAATTCACCGCTTTACACGACGCAAAATTGACTGCGCCTTCGAACACACGTCAGATTGTGCAATTATATGCCCCGTGTAAAACGGCCTTTTAAGTGTAAACCTCTGTGGTCCCAAAACTCCCTCTCTCAGTTGAGCGCATTGCCGTAAATAGTCCTCATCCTCCCAATTAACTAAACCCATCTTAGTAATCTCCGCTGTGCTATATAAACGGCAATAATGGAGGAATATAGGAAATAGAAAAAATGGAAATAGAGGAGCCCAATTTGGCGATGCAGAAACGGATCGTGAACAATGAACCGGGTGAATGGAACCTCCTTCGGCATCTTCATCGTTTATTCATGGGTGCTATCGCAACTACTCAGAGGAACATCTTCCTTGCTAATATAAGCAAATTAGGGCGATACTCCCGTCAATATTCTGTCTCTTTCCTCTCTACGTGAGAGAATATTAAGTGATGCTGAGCAGTGAAATCTTAGTTTTGCCAAACATTACCATTCGGGGATACCTCATGATCATCGGTCACACCTTTGCATTGACTGGGTTGATACCATAGTCTTTTTCCTTCATTTATTTCTTTCTTCCGAGTCATTCCTTCCTGTTCCTTATTGTGCAATTCTTTTCTATTTGCGTTTCCCGTTATGGCCTGTATCGAATTTTATTAATCTTTTTGTTAATCGCGATTAATGAATATATGAGTTATCACATCCATGCATTCACACATGTGTTCAAGTAATTCACCGCTTTACATGACGCAAAATTGATGCACCTTCGAGCACACGTCAGATTGTGCAATTATATGCCCCGTGTAAAATGGCCTTCAAAATGTACACCTCTGTGGTCTCAATACTTTCTCACTCGCTTAAAGTTGCCACCCTGTCCTTAGTTAAGTGCATAGGCTTAAATAGTGATAATGTTCTTCATATTTCCTGAATTATTTTGAATACTGTTTTGAATTTAAGGTGTGGGCTTTAACGTGATCGCTGTAATTTTAGCTTATGTTTCAGTAGCGGCGATACCTGTTATCAGCATATTATTATTAAGTGATACTATCATTAGTGTGTAATCGGCCAAATGATGCTGCTATCTATTGATACGTGAAGTTGTTGTCGACGTGTAAGGAATATAAGGAATTATTTTTCAACAATTGCCATTTTGGAATCGTTGAAGCCAGGGGAGAGGGATAAAGAGGATGCATTTACCTTGAAAGCCAAAATGAAATTGTGTCATGGTAACATGATAACATTTTTGCAATAGTACTCACTCTAACTTACTCGTTAATATATTTCTTTGCTCCAGCTTGGAGTTAGATACCTATAATTGCTTTTTGTCGCGTTGTCCATAATGTATCAAATATTACCTACCGTTACATGAGATATTACCTACTGTTTAATATTAGAATACATTACTATTTTTAAGTACAATTTCCGGCCCAAATAAGAGTTTACGAGAAAGATATTTATATTTATAGTTGCATTAGATATTATCACATGCCAAGTTATTCTTAGTAAATATTCCAGAGAATTTTTTTTACCGTCTTAAGAAATATCCTTGCCTACACAGATCACGGGTTCACATTCCCATTGGGTTAGTTGTATGTGGTGAGAGGTAAAAAAAATATACCGACCAAATTTATCCCGCTAATACTATAATTCTACCAGAAAATTGGTTTTCTCTCTGGCGTCTTTCTGTCTGACGAACGGGACGAGGGAAATTAAATTAGGAGCTGTTTTAATCAACCAAGGTTGTGAACAATGACGTCCTGGCAAAATTAGCTCCGCGGGAACGCACTTCCCTTAATTTTTTTTAGAAGTAAAATATTACTCTTTCTCTTTCTTAATGTAAGTTATAATTTACATTTTATTACAATTTTTTGTTTTGGTAACATATTAATGTATTAGAAATTCGGAGGCAACAAAATTGATAAAAGTATTATTTGATTATTATGTCTTTATGAATTTGATTCTTTATATTCGTTCTTTGAATACAAGTCCTCGGTAGTATAGTGGTCAGTATCCCCGCCTGTCACGCGGGAGACCGGGGTTCGATTCCCCGCCGGGGAGGGTATTTTTCCTTTAATTTTTTTACTTCTTAATAAATGTTGCAATGGAGATGGTTTTGAGAAAAAATGGAAATTTGAATTTAGACATGGGCGGACAGGGTATCGGATATTCTGATTAAAATTTAGGGGTTTAGTAGCATACGGAGGGGTTTGTTTAGGAATATTTCTAGCTTTATACGTATTAGTTTAACGTAGGCAAAGATCTCAGAGTCGTAGAGGAGCATGACTAGGCAAGAGTATAATTAAACTCTAGCACTTTGATAAAGTGGAGAGGTGATACAAAATGATTTATTACGATGATTTGGTGATGATTTTTGAGGTCATCATCATTGGTGATTCTGTCCGTCGACATGATTCAACGGAATTGTTGTCTCCACAGCACTCTGTCATGGGCCTCTCTGTGCAATTCCTTCTTTCTTGATGTCCGTCAGCATTCCGTGTCTCTTCAATCCTCTCCCTCTCTTCCCTTCTATTTTCCTATCCATTTTTAACTTTTTTACGCAATCACTAAATATAAAAAAATAAGAGAGATCGACTGTAGAACAGACTGATTCAGAATTTCTTTTTTTCCACGACCAATTAGAACATTATAACAGCAGCGCTAAAACTCACAAATAGGTTAGATGAAATGTAGTATAGCCAACTAACTTATGTATAACTTAATGCATGTCTCTGAATTTTATTATTAATTCTTACAGCATATGGTAGTATAATTTCTCAGTATGCGTGACGTTTTTTGGCCGTGTGGTGTGCATGCGGGAGTCCAATTGCATGCTGCCTGCTGGTGATCGATCACCCCCTGCCAAACACCATAGAGGTGGCTCGCAGGGTATCATGTAGATGTAGATGTATCTTCCACTATTCATGTCCTTTCATTTTTTTTTGGAATGTTTCTGATATACTGAACGTTTATTTAGCATGTTTCTTCCTTGCCAAATCGTTTTCATCAGCTTGTCACCAAAATCCATTTTCTTGTTTTCTCATTCATTCCCACTGTTGTGGCTATTTCTTTATCCAGTCTGTGCCTTCGTTTTCAGCCTCAAATTGTACTCGATGGACCCTAATGCGGATATAGTATGCTGAGATGCAACCTATTCGGTACAAAAGGATTTCCGGAAAAAATAACGAGTGAGCTCGGAGAGGCCATCCTCTTGTTCCCATTCTTTTCCATGTGGACGCATTAATTTCGTTTCGGTTTCGAAACGACGACTCTGAGCGCAAAGTGAGCGCAAATGAGATCGAGCTGCTGCAACAATTAAAAGCGCGCCGAGTCCGTCGCGTCGTCGTCCCATTGAGAGCGACAATCGAGGTCGGTTCCGCTTCAACGGAGGTTTCTCATTCAAAATAATGCGCTAGACAATAGTCCGTCACTTCGCGTTATGTTAAGGGCCATTGTTCGGGCACGGGGGCACGCGCTACCAGGGCGGTGGCGATCTGCATGTGTCGCACGTGTCTTAGGGGGAAATCCTTAGTGTTCTGCGGTGGGAACATCTTAATTCCGAGTCACATCTTTCCTCTCTTGCGGAAAAAGCGGTCTCAACGATCGCACGTGACGCGGCCACCCGACATAACACGGTCGGAAACAAAGCTAATAACGCCGCGCGCCGTCGGTCAGCGCCGAACCGACTCCGTGATACATCCTTTCCCCCTCCGTCATTCCTTTCTTTGTTCGGGGTCGTCTCTTTTCACTTATTTCGACGAAACCCTTCTTTTATGACCGGAGCACGTCCGGAGTCAACCCCTCGGGCTTTAAATAAGTATAACTTTATGATAATAAGTATAACAATAAAAATAAAAGAATAAACTTAGTTAAGTTCACTAATATATTTGAAAAATCACGACACGGGTTTCATAACATGATTACATCGTCAGGATTCGTCGCCTTGTCATGGAACCCGGGTCTTCCTTTTTAAAATATATTAGTGAACCTAACAAAGTTTACCCTTTCATTTTCCACAATGGTTAAGTTTCACAAAGCTAAGCCTGAATTCATCAGTTGTAAGCATAACTTTAAAAGTTGCAAGTATGACGATGTAAAGCTTGAAGTTATGTGCGAAATTATTGTTGGATATCGGAAAGTTTAAAACACTTGATGATGTTAGAAGTCGTACTTCGTATGAAAAAATTAATACTAAGCGAAATGTAATTATAAAACGTGATTTCAAGCATAGTTCTCTGTATTTTAAATTGAAAAATATTCTAAAATGCGTGTTAATATATTATACTTGCTTCCCGTTATTCCATGTAGGTCGCCTATTAATATTTTTCACGTATTGTTCAATTTTGAATGAAAAATTCCCTCTGATTTATTTACTGATGATTAATGAGCAATAACGATTACTTAACTATAAATTTCCATTAATATTTATCTAATTATTATTAATTGATTAATTAGCATTATAATTACCGCCTTTGGTGGTTATAATTGAGAGAATAAATGACGAGTAATTTTTAAGCGTAAAAACTTAAGGATTTCAGTGAATATTAAGTGAACCTTAGGTGACACTTTTTGGTAGTGGTGGCTCACGAGTAAATTTACAGTTCGAAGCTTTAAGGTTAATAAATGCCTATACTAATCAAAATTTACCAATGTAGACTTTATTATGGAGTAGTTTCGTTGTGAAAATATCATCTGATGTTATGAATGTCAGTGGAAACTAAGTCAAAGAAAAGGAGCTGTAAGTAAAGTTAGCTTTTTTCATCAACAATACATATCAGTAAGTTGTGTGTCATTCGTTTTCTCGTAGGTTATGATTTTATTATTTTTAGCTTTTACGGTTGTATAAATTCAAGAGAACGGATCGTATTTTTATGGCTATTTCTACGATATTTTCAACTTTTATCTGAAAAATTACTACCGATTATCGTGATTTGGTTTTTAATTCGAAGATTTTTATTGATGCTTTCAAGAGAGGATTCTCGCCCAATGTTGACGCTCTAAAGTCAAAGTGCACACTCTAAGATCGGTAGGTGGATCTTTCTCGGGCTAGTGACTCAAGAAGAAGGCAGAGACTCACTTTTTTCGAATTTCAGTCTTTGAATTGCTCTAATTCCCAAGCTGGGGCCTTATCAGTTTACTTTTGATGCGCTCATTAGAATGTAAAATGCAGTATAAAACTCGCCCTAAAATTTAAAGCGCCATTCGAAATCATTGGTCTGTTGATGTTCAGTAGGACTATCTTCATTCATTTGTTTGGAATCATAACTGGCTCAGCACATTGGATATCTGGATAAAATCTCATTTTCTAGCCTGAGGCAGCATAGGTAACATATGGCATCGTGTAATCTTTCGGATTTTCAAAATATACCCAATTTAAAAAAAAAACATCAGCAAAATTTTATCGAAGATAGATGGCTGACAAGAAAATGGATGTGGGAAAATGTGGTTTTGCTATTCGAAGACACCGCTGTTTCTGTTGAAAGGGAAGTAAAGAATCGTAATAACATTCCTTTTCCCAATTAATGGATAGAGGACTTTTCGTGGAATTTTAATAGCGAAAAATTAATTTTCCTGCTAAGCTAAAACTTGCTTCTCAGCTCTAAGGGTCGAAAAAAAAGGTTTACTCTTGGAAGTCGTCTATAGCTACTAATATCTATCACTGCTGTAAGAAATGTCTTTCCTATTACGGTATTATCTGTCTTTGATGGCTTGTGTACAACTCATTTTTATAATACGTATGTTATTTTTCTTCCGGAAATGCCTCCTTACATGTTTTACCGCTGGAGTATAAGCACAAATCAAAGACCAAAACCATCGAAATAAATGACTTATGCTAATTCAATATCGGTCTTATTGTATTTTACCGTTAAGCGTTACTTTACAGGGATACAGGTTTCGTGCTATTTTTTCTTAAAACGCCGCCAAGGCACTGTAGTCTCATGCCAACTTTACCCCCGGGTCAATTTATTCGGCTTCCTTTTCTATAAATCCCGTCTTAGCTCCGATACTCTCTCGCCATGGTTTGCTATCTTGAGTTTGATTAATTTAGGGGTCAGTTTTGTGTAAAATGCGGAAAGGGCAGTATATATTTAGGCGGTTGATTCTGGTGTTTTATTTGCGATTGGAAGTTAACTTTTGTATTTTCTCTCTCGCGAGTGAAGTATGTGGGGGTTACATTTCGCGATTATGAAGATTAACCGGTGTCTGAGTTCAAGGTAACATGAAGCACGATGAATTTACCTGATCCTTCCTAAAGTGTCAATAGGATGTCTCACAGAAAAAACAGAAAAGTGGAGCGTGATGACGCAGTGTCCGAAGCAGGGTATCGATTCGGATATCGTGTAAATTCGATCCTGCATTCGGGAAATTTTTATGTGCCTATAGGTGATCAGGGGCGCAGCTAAGAATTAAGGCTAGGGGGGGGGGGGGGAGGTTTAGGCGAAACTTTCAGGTATACTGGGGGATTGGGGAGTATGGAATATCCGGCAGGGCAAGGGGGAGGTGCGGGGGCCCTCCCTTGAAAATCTTTAAGATAAATGGTTCAAAATGGTGAGTTTTACGGCTTTCGGGGGGATATTTTATTAATCCTCGTCCTATCATATAGGTAATATTAATCCAATTAAGTAAAATGGATCAAACTTAAAATTTCTCTTAGCTTTAGGGGGGAGGGGCGGTTATTTCCCAAACCCCCACCTCGCTGCGCCACTGTAGATGATGAATCGAAACCTGCCGTCAATTCTCTAGGAAGCTGTTTCATGAACGAAAGGAATGGAAGTGATGGCAATCCAGATATTCTGGGGGAAAAGTGAAGGGCGACTTCCTCGTATATTCTGGCTCTTGACGGGATAAATGGGTGCGCTCAAAATTATTTAAGTCTCTGTTCGCTCTGCGATCGAGATTGTTTTTTTTGTGGATTCTGAACTATTTACCATTTTTAGAAGGACGTGCTTTATGATATTCAAGTCTCTATCTCATTATTTGCATGGTGTCTCAGAAGAATTTTCTATACTTCAGGAGGTGGCATTGAAGACAATTTAAGCACAGAGGTCACAACTCCTTAGTTACTGAGCCATGACGACGTAAACATTTTTTTTGATGCACTCTGCACTTGCTATGAAAACGATTAATCTTGGCTATCCAGCCTTTTAGACATTTTATTTATTACTCTGGATTTTTAAAAGATTAAATAATTAAGGTTGGACGAAAAGGTGCGATTATATTTGTCTGAAACAATAAATCTCAAAATGGATAGATTGAGCGAACGTATTGTTGATACTCGCTAAAAGTTCTATTTTGATTAAGCTCAAAGGTTAAAATTAAGGTTAATAAATAAAATCACGATAAGGATGGATGCCCGAGAAAAACCGTTTTTATGTAACTACCAGTAACTTCAAAGTTTATCCAAAAACATGTTTGCGTTGCCGTGGCTCATTGTCAGTAACTGAGGAGTTGCGGCCTCATGTTTATGGACAATATGTGCTTAAATTGTCACCTAAGAGGTCTATTCTGTATCTTGGGGGCGCTTTATTGCGCCGCCGCTATTTCCCTCTTTCAAATGGCATCGATTTTGATTCAGCAAATTGCATCGCGTTATATTACGCCGATTTTGGGGGCGTAATATATCGCCCCCGTGAAATCTGTAGTCGGTATGAAAATTAGTGTAGGGCAAATAATACAAGTCGAGTAACTCATTAAGTTATTTATAAATATCTAATTATTAGACATAATAATGATTAAAATATCTTTTTTTAAATTATTCCATCGTTATCTAGCGGTCAGCGAAAGCCAATTTTAGGTTTTACGATATTACTTGCAAATCCAAGATCTCCGAGAGCAAGATACAAATGACGGTCGAAAACAGTTCCGCGCATTGCAGACGACGAAAATTTCTTACAGTATTTATGATCAAACTCATCAGCAGAGAATGGGATTTAACATTAAAATATCTCTACGACCTTCATAAATGCCCTTGCGAGCATTCTATAACACAGCACAGACAGCACCGCTGCAATTGACAATGCATACTAATATATACTAATACGTACGTACCGTGATTTCCAACGGAAGAAAGGGGCAAATAAACAGAATGATTGCTCGAAACACGGAAACATTTAATGAATTATTCATCATAAAACTGCATACATTTCAACATCATTCCTCCGGCGGCATATCAAAAATTTACACTGTACAGCAGTATATTTAGTCCGAGTCATATCAACGCTAAGTTGTTTGAAGTAACATGGAAATGGTATCAAAATGCAAACATGATAACACTTCCATAATCATTGCTCGAGAAATTGGTATTAGAAACCGTAAAGTATGTCACACGAGTTCACAATCACAACACTCGCGATGATTCCTTCCATGACATCCGCGTAATCTAGAAAACAGCTGTTTTCCTCAACGAATGTATTTAAAATGGCCTAAAATGTGATTTCAAGTGACAAAAATGTTTTATAATTAAATAATTACCCTTGTGGACAACTGTGGATTAACTGTGGACATCGTAGAATTACGGCGAGCAATGAGGCAAACGATGTAAACAAGCCGTGGCTGAAGATGAACGTACCGGTAAAAATAATTTCGTCACCACTAATCATAAGAGTATAATCATTATAGGCGTAGGTGAACGAATAGTGCGTAGCGGACGAAGTCCTCTTCAAGACAATTATACTTGTAAATTCCGATATATTAAGCTCAAAAATTGGCGATATTTTTCCATCGGCGACTGTAACCCTTGAATATAGACGCTTATTTACTTAGGCTAGAAAATATCCGATAGAAAAAGAGCAAAATCTCCAAACACAAGACACATCGTATTTTTAACTTCTTCCCGGGCTGCCGAGTATCCTGCTGCGTTTTCGGAGTGTCTCATTTGTTTATTGCAAAGAATCGAGAAATATGATTGGACGTGTACTAAACTCCGCCCCTGGTAGGGGCCGCTATCGGAATAACGCGAGCCAAATGCTGGCGTTATTGTCGATGCTATAAAGCGACCCCAAATTCCGCTTAGGGGCCGCTATTTTGAGATAGTGAATCGGGGGGGCGTAATATTGCGCCAGAAATAGCATCTTCGTCGTGATAGCGGAGCCGCTATCTGTTACAGAATAGGCCCCCTACCACCTCCTGAAGTATTGCAAATTCTTCGATTCTTAGATAATAGCTTGTAAAAATTTTAATTTGAGAATTTCTACTAGCTATTATCTAAGAGTTGAGAGAATCGATTCGCGCAAAGCCAAAATAAGTGATTCCCAATAAATACAGATATGCGAGGATATCGACCTCACAATGTAAGAGAAAGAGAAAGGTAAGAGAAAGACTGAAAATAAATATTAGTTAAATGAGACACCGCAATATTTCCTCAGGATTCATTCGAACACGACCCGTTTCTTTTTTAAGACAACATTATCAAGTGCCAAATATTGCAATGGAATGGAATTTCCAAATATTGCGGAAATATTCCAATGCCTCATTGAACTAATATTAAGAACTTACACCGCATCGTGTCGCTTACCATACATGAAAAATAATAATATAAATATTTAATACATTTCGATCCACAATTGATCGAAAAGAAAGGTGGATCTTGAGCGTTTTATTAATTGCTCTGGATTTTTAGGACATTGAATAATTAAGGTTGGACGAAAATGTGAGGTTATAATAGTCTGAAACAATTAATCTCAAAATGGATGAGATTGAGAAAACGTATTGTTGCTCGAAGTTCTATTTTGATTAAGCTCAAACGTTAAAATTATGCTCAACAAGTAAAATCTCTATAAGAGATAGGCTGAAAATAAATATTCGTCAAATGAGACACCGTAATATTTCCTCAGGATCAATTCGAACACGACGCGTTTCTTTTTTAAGACAACATTATCAAGTGCCAAATATTGCAATGGAATGGAATCGCCAAATATTGAGGAAATATGCAATGTCTCATTTAACTAATATTAAGAACTTCGACCACATCGTGCCGCATATCACTCATGAAAAGTAATAATCGAAATATTTAATTCATTTCGATCCACAATTAATCGAAGAGAACAGTGGATCTTGAGCGTGGGATCATCACGGAAAGGAAGGATTGACGTCCATCCCAGGCACCGAAACGTCTGATCCAGGGTTCCAATACCGGGAACGGAGAGAAAATACGAGGGATTGGAAAAGTGAACAGCCGAAAAGGCTTAGCGAGACGAGAAGGCGCACAAAAGAGGTTTGAGGGGAACTGTGCAGGCCGACAGCAAGGGACCAGGCCGCGCAGTTTCACGCGCCAATGCTCCCGAAAGGATTGTACCAACGGCCACCGTGGCACACGTCCACGACACAGGGTACCGCGTAGCAGGGAGTTCCGCTGATCCCGGGACGGTGAGGGTTATAATTAGCCAATCAGGAGCGAAGAATGGAAAGCGGATGGGATTGGCAGGAGCATGGGGAGAGCTGAAGCCATCTCCGATGACCACGGGTTCGCTGGAGCGTGAAGAATCCCATATTGGAAAGGCTACGGGGGCGGTCGGAGCGCAGTATTGGAAAAGGGTGTGTGTTGGGGATTGTCTGCCTGGATGGCCAGGGTTGGAAAACAAAAGGGGTTGGGCCGCAGAGGGGGGTGGAGGCGGGGACCCGATCCTGGGGGGAGAGGTTTGGCATAGGGTACTGATATAACTATGGATTTTAATGCGGTGAGGGGAATGGTTAAGAGCCGACCCCTGTAGTGGTTTGCGGACAGCCACTGCATCTACCAAAACAAAATTATTGGTGAGGTTTTCATCCCATTCAGAACGACCTGCCGACTAAATATGAGAATGGAAACTATCTACCACACGCTTTATGTAAACACCAGCCGAATTTCCTTCCTATATTAATTTCGTATCATAATATTTTCACGCGCAACATTATGGGACCCACTCATTGCATCACGCTGAAAATAATTTTTCACTAAAACAGCAGAGCGTTGCAAGCTACTTTCTAACTGCACAGTTCTACAAAAAGTAGTATACTCCTTTAACATAACGCTTCTTTTTAGCATTTTATCTATTCTAAGGCCACGTCACAGCTAAAATCGACATCTTTTAATCTATAATATTTACCTTCTAGATAAATAAATCTCATACTTTAATTTTTTTCCCAAAAACATGCTTTATATTGTCAAAGAACTTGCACCAAAACTTTTCAATAGATATATAAAAATACTTTTAGTTGGAAAAAAATATCAAATGCAACGGTATTAACTTTTTTTTCACTCAAAATGTTTTGTATTTAAGGCAAATCGTAAAAACGGCCAAGTCAAGAGAATCCGGAAAGTAAGCTGTGAAAAATTGACGGCCTTGGCACAAGTAATGATATGGGTAGTAATTCCAGATGATTTTGTTGCATTTGGAATGACCTCTGTTTTTTAAAGGGAGGACAGTCATTGAATAACGATGTACCGTATTTTTAAACTTGGTGATTGAACCATCGAGAAACCCGCATTGATTGGCCTATCATCTCAAGCCTATTAAAGAAAATAGGCTATTACGAGTAATGAGTAGTGTATGGTTCATTACTACCAAGATGTTTACGAATTTTCGGTATTTCCTCGTTTTATTATTGGAATTTACCATAACTTATACATACACACGCTCGAAATTTAAAATTTAAATTTAAAATAAACACATTTTACAACTGCTGAATACACGCCATCGCCTGAGTATATATTGAGCATCAAAATCAACCAATTAATCGAAGTAATGGGATAGCTCCCCAGATAACGCAAGCGGGTTAGATGTAGGAGTCGGAAAATGGAAGTGCAACAAGAGGTTTGAATAGAAAGGGTAGCGGGCGAATAAACATAGCCCTCGATGGGATTAAAAGTGGAAATAAATAAGCATTGAGGGTCTACACGGGACTCGTGGCGGGCGTTAGAAGGCAAGTGGGAGGGAATCTGTTTGGGAAGTTTGGGAACTTTTCCGAGTGCACGCTCTCAAGTGGGTTAGCTGAAGAAGAAAAGAGGGCAGAAGAGGAAGGGGAGTGTTTTCATATGGAAAGCATTCTAACCATTGTTACGGAAAAAGCAGTGCTTTGACTGGACCACGACCCGCCAATTTAAAGATGCCCCACGTTGAGCCGTAGCCGAGAGGCGTGCTACCGAATAATCGAAGTATAACGGCGCCGTGTGATTTACCGACGACCTGTATCCCGGTCTTACGCACAGGAAGGTATCGTTGAGAGCGTTGCCTCGCCGACAAGTCGATCTCAGCACAAACCAAGGGGAAGCAGATATATTGCTGAACATATATACCCTGGTAAATACCAAAACTATGAAAATACTCAAACATTTATCACTAAATACTTACCGTGCTAACCTTATTAGAAGACGATATGGATGACCTTACTCGGTGCAGAACCCGAGAAATCTTTACTGCTATTGTTCGTCGGGAAAGAACCAGACATAAAATCTATTGTTGGTTTAACCCTACAATGTTAGACTGATGCCTGTTTTTTGTTTAATGCATTATATTAACATTAATTACGATATATTTTCATCGTGCACATTTATTATCCTGAGATTCGTCTTGAAGGAAGATGGCTTACTGGTGTAATTGGTAGCATGCCTGACCAGCACTCGGCTGATCCCGGCTATCTTTGTTTTGATGGAAATTTTCATTCCTGGCGTATATAGAGAATTCAGTTACATGACATGACGTGTTTGCTTCTGAGAACATTCGAGGGAAATAATTTTATGTCATTAAGAGTTGCCTCTTAAATATTTCTGTGCAAGTCTTTTCATTCCAGCTAAGCTAAATTGTTCATCAAGGTAGGTACTGTAATTTCATATATTTATTGTGGTCTGTGTTAATTTAAAATAATCTCTACATCAAAATTACGGTAAATTTTAGCCATTGCTTTCTTTTTGTTAATCATAAAAAATGTATGAGCTTAAGAGTCGGTGGCTTTGGTTTAACCCTACAGTGTCAGCCTGATGACTAATTTTTGTTTAATGCATTATAATGAATATTAATTACGATATATTTTCATAGTGCACATTTATTAGCCTGCTTTATTTAGGAAGATGAAAAATCATTACGAATTCCTGCGTATTTAATACTATCGGAATTACGTGGAAACCAATGGAGCATCAATGAGAATTGATTCCGCCAAGAAAAAAGTAGTAGGAGTCTATAATCTCTCTCATGGATCGATTGTTTTTTATGGTGCGTGACCTTTACCCATCAAAGTTTTATCTATTTGCCCGTAATAATAGTTCTCCTAGCATACTAGGATCAGATATTAACCGCGGTCTTGCGATTATCCTTATCTCACCGGGGTGATAGGTCAAGGATATCAATCTCTGCCGAACTTAAGAGAAAAAAATAGAAATCGTTAAAGACGTCAATACTGTCTCCCATACCGTATCCTGCTCTCTTCTCAATCCCACGCTGTCTGCCCTCGTAACACTCTATGCTGTAATTAACAAGCCTCCTTTTAATTGCAGAGCCAAGTGCGCCTAATCCTCCGCCTTCTTTCCATGGAATTCCTCTGCTCCACTCATGCTTTCCTCTCCGTCTTCCGTTCTACACCCCTCACATCCCAATGGAATTCATTTCCCCTGGGGCCGATCTGAAAATACCAGCCTCTATGGTCACGGCCTATTATTGCAAACTGCTACCAACCGCCGTGCAGCATCTGTGGTGCTCGGAGCCTGAGGGTTAAAAGCTAACTTAATGACGGGACGTAGGAACAATATATCTCAACCGGTTTCCCTGCTCATGCTAAATGGAATACTTATGGTAGCGGAGGTAATATTTGGTGTCTCGCTGATGTGCTTCGTGGCCATTACAATCCGTAATTATAGGAATTATATGCTTCGTTTTGTTCCAAGGCACGGATCGTACGGTAAAATGCACATAATGGTTTGATCGTGTGTCATAATTTTCCTGCGAGTTATTTGATTATTGTTTCATATAAGGAGAGATTTTTTTTACTCGGGCGCGAATAAGGAAGTATGGTGAGGTAAGGTGTCTATCTTTCTGAGTTAAACATGTAGGGAGTAAAAAAGGAGAATTAATTAATATTATTGGAGAATTGACTTCATGTACGCAGAAAAATAACTAGTATCATAACAGAACTTCTTGTCCTTTGCAAAACCAGAAATATTCGGGGTAGGATGAGACTATTTTATATGAATGGATTGGTAGGAATTAGTTTTGGAAGCTTTAATTCCATGATTCAAGTTTCATCGGTCAAATTGGAAAATAATTATCCATGACACACTTTGTGTCTCGTTTGAATGCCTTTGGGCTGATAGCCAATGATTAGATTTTTAATTTGCCGCTGTTTTTTGCAGTTATTGTAGCCGTAGTGTTTGATAGATTTTTTTATGTATTTGCATATGCAGGCAATGCAATTTAACTTCGGTTGATTGAAGCTTACTTAATGACGGGACATAGCAACAATATATCACAACCTGTTTCTCCGCTCATGCTAAATGGAATACATATGGTAGCGGAGGATAATATTTAGTGTCTCGCGGATGTGCTTCGTGGCCATTAAAATCCGTAATTATAGGAATTATTTGCTTCGTTCCTAAGCGCGGTTGTTACGGAAAAGTACACATGATGGCTCGATCGGGTGTCATAATTTTCCCATGAGTTATTTGATTATTGGTTCATATAAGGAAAGAAGTTTTTTTGTTCGGGCAAGAATAAGGAAGGAAGGCATATAAGGAAGTATGGTGCGGCACAGTGTCTATCTTTCTGAGTTTAACATGTAGTGGTCAAAAAAGAAGAATTAATTGATATTCTTCGAGAATTGACTTCATGTACACAGGAAAATAATTGAGGTTATAACAGAACTTAATTTCCAATTGCAAAATTATATATTTTTAGGGGTAGAATAAGAATATGTTTTACAATTCGATAAGTTGGAATTAATTTTGGTAGTTTCATCGGTCAAAACGGAAAATAATGGTCCATTACACACTTTGCGTCTCTTTTTATTGCCTATTCGATTTTGATATTTATTTGATATTATATTGATTTGGGGCTGATAGACAATGCATTGAGTTTTTTATTTTGCTACCATTTCCCAGTCATTATAGGCGACCGTAGTGCTTGATAGATTTTTAATTACTATATTCATAAACAGCTAATTTACTTCAAGTTCAGTTTCAGTATAAAGTCACTGATAACTAAAAATATCGTGCCTTCGTTATGCTTCACACTAGCTCTCATATTCCGGAATGCCTTGCATCAGATTTTCTCCCAGGCGTAATTTATATCTTAATTGCTATATTTCTTCACCGCACAATTTGCATGCAAACCTATAAATTTGTAAATTTACAAATTAATACCCCTAAATTACTGAACTGGTAAAAAACTAGGGTGGACCCCTGGTAAAATGCTTGGTGCTGTGCATTTTTAATATTTTGACGCAAATAACAACTACAATGTGACTACGTAGGTTTCCGTGGTGTTCAGGTTCCAATGTCTCCATGTTTGAAACTGTTGTCATCACCAACAAACCACGCGGTTGCACCGGAAACATGGAGAAATTGGAATAACAATTACAGTCAAACCTCTATGAGTGAGAACTGAAAAAGTGAGAAACCTCCATTAGAAAGACTCACTGTCAGGCACCAAGCATAGATACTTTGTGGTCCAGTCCTGTCATTTTTACCCGTGAAAGCCTCTATAAGTGAGAATATAGAAACCTCTATATGGGAGAGATTTTTCGGCCGACTTCAGGTAGGGAAATGTGTGCGCGCTCTTCGAATCAATACGGAATGACGGGAAATCTACGTCGCATTCAGACTTATGCGTAAACGTTAGATTTATATACATTTTAGTTAACGTTTGCTTGAAGTGAACACATTCTTCTTGACTCAATTGCTATCAATCAATTCCTAACACACACTTCGACGGAAGTTAAGAGAGGAAAACGGTGACATTTTTTTCGATGAAAATTCAGAAGTTTCCCTACATTGTTGCATCCAGTGAATCGAGACATACTGTTATGATATATGTCGTTTAAGGAAGAATCTATTTTTGATAAGGGAAACGAGATCAAAAAATCATAGTAATAATACCACAAGAGAATCTCAAAAGACATCAACTGATTTCTTTAAAGAAACATTGTAAATAATTTAAATTTTACAGATAATCACTTGCATAATAAGTATATAAATGTGAACGATTTTAATTTCTCCTGGTGAATTATATTGATGAATTCTTCTCGGGTTCTCAACTCAGTCGTGCAGGCCGACATTTTGGAAGACGACTTGTCTCCCATTTTCAGGGCGTCGGCCTATACGACTGAGTTAACCAGGTTGAAAACCCTAGAAGAATTCATCTATATAATTGTGAATTCCCTGTACTCTGCTCCCCCTACTTCCTTATTTATACCTCTCTAATTTCCGAATTCCGGAACTTCTGTAAGTTAGTTACTGGGTAAATGAGAAACCTCTGTAAACGAGAAGAAAATGCGGTCTCTTGTACTCTCACTTATCTAGGTTCGACTGTACTTCGTGCCTGTGTCTGGGGGTTAGGGGTCAGAGGAAAGACGAGGTTGAAAGAGTTAAGGTGTGTTTACACTGCGTAACATGTTATATAAAGCAAGTTACGTATAACATGTTTTACAAAAAGTTACAAATCTGTGTAACATGCTATATGTAACATTTGTGTTATAAGACAAAATATCGTATTTACAAGAACTTTTTGGTTTCCCACACGAGGCGGGAAACCAAAAACTTGTTGTATGAGTCACCCTATGGAAAAGCTGTTAACATGTTACACATTGTAAACGCACCTTTAGAGTTTGATCCTATCAGAAAACATAAAATAATTTACGATTTATAAATTAATTTTCATAAGAATAATATAATTAGCCACGATGGAACGTAAGCTTTTATAGGGCCCTAATTCCATAAGCTTCGTAAGTTTGGTGCGTTTCAACGCTAACAAGCCTAACCCTCTCGGCTACGCTCATGCTCGCAGCATCCTTTCAACTCCTCATTTAATGTTCCATGCCTTGCATGGAAGCGTGTGAACTGAGAAATATTCATTTGTATCCCCTACGAGTTAAGTTTCCATCCTTTTCCGTATGGTCAAGTTCCCAGGCTCGCCGCGAGTGATGCTTGGGTGGTGGTTACCGATGACCGCAAGTGTCCGGGAAACGAGGAAGACAGTCGAAGCGGATTGGAAAAAACCAGCTCCGCGAAATATCTGGCCACGGACGAGCGATTTTTAAGAGGCATAACGACGGATCCTTAGTATCCACTTCTGCTCCCGGCCTCGGAATCTTACTCTCAACTCGGGAGCTCCTTCTCATGAGAGCGTCAAAAACGCAAGTCGGCGCCTGCAGAGCGGGAAATTTTAACGACGGTATGGGCAACAAAAGGCTTCTGGTAGTGGGCTGCATCATTTCGAGCGCCTCTGGCTCCTGAGAGCTGGGCGTGTTCGTTGAAGTGCGGTGGCAAGATATCTCGCTGGGATAAGGGAATCTGAAGGTTATGAGACGTGGTGGATGAATAAGGCTGTAATCAGCGTCTTTGGTGGGAAGGAGAAGGCCTTAAAGAGGAAGTTGATCCCAACGTCCATCTTGTGCATACCCTAGCGCAGTAAATGGTTTGAAGTAAGTGCTTGTGTGCGGTAACGAGCGCAGTCAGAGCTGGTTTTCTGTATTTGGTGAACCGACAAACAGTGGAACGGTCTAATTAAAAGAAGTCAGAATGTGTATGAAAGGTTCTAGGGTAATTTAAGGTGGAGAAATTGTGGAAAAAATGAACAATTATATGGAAAAGCTCGATTAAAATTAAATAAATAAATTCTTGACCAGAATTTCGTCATTTTCGTAAAATTCTGCAGTCTAGATGAAATACGGATATCCAGATAGGCGGATTCTTATGAGCTTGGAGCTGGTCTGGTGAGAGAATTTTGGAGGATTGTCCGAATAAATGGCTGAGGTAATGTGCTTTTAGTGAAGGAAAGATCAATTATTGAAGCAGGCAGGACAAAAAATGATTCCAAAGTCAGCCTATTTTCTCCTATCTTTTAGCTTTTACTCCAAATTAAAGCTTGTGCTGAGAACTTAGGAAGAGCGTCTGTTGGCTCACAACAGTTTAAATGGGCCTTTTGACTCGGAGGAACAAATAGTCAATCGAAGTTCAATTATTTCTTAAACCCTGGAAATAAAAAGGAGAATGTCTATATCTGCCTACAGTCTTAAGTACTGTCGATAATAATTGGGTTAGTGAGGAAAATTATCAAAAGGCCGACTAAAAAGTAGTCAGTAGGGGGTTGAAGACCTTTGTATGGTGAACCTCTTGGGAATTTGAAAGTATTTTACGTGCACATGGAGTGCGTGAGTTTTGGTTCATTCCGTTGTAGAATGTGCCCCAAGACATATAATTTAAATCACTTTGAAGAATGTGAATGAGTGGACGAGCCAATAGCATCTCGCCACCTCTTTCGATCCTGCATCTAATCGACTTCTGCTCCTATTCTTTTCGTCTCTTTTATGATTTGGTCCTTCCAGCGAAGTTGTGGCCGCTCCAGAGGTCGATTTCCATTAGGTTATCCTTGTGATACTGATTTTATTGCTATGGTATACTTTCTCCTCGATACATGGCCTGCTCAACTGTGCCTTCTACTTTTGACTTGTGCTACTCTGTCTGGGCTTGGGTCTCTCGTAGTTATTTTTTAGTTCGGAACCTCCACGTTCCACCAGGAAAAAGGTTTACTCTATGTAATTCGAAAGTTTGAATTTGAGAACTTACGTTTCAAACGAGTAATGCGTCACGAACAGTGGCGTAACTATGGGGGGATGAGGGGATAGATCCCCTAAAAAAGCCTCAGAAAACTAAAAAAATCAAAACTATTGTCTAGTTTAGACAGATAATAACTGAATCTGCTTATAGCAAAATTTCTAGTGCCAAAATGATGTAAAACATATTTTCAGGCTAGTCATTTTTCATAAATTTCCCCGGAACCCCTTCGCTAGTCACCCCAGGTCATCTCATCCCTCCAAAAATATTCCTAGTTACGCCACTGGTCACGAAGAAAGACAAAATAAGTCGAGTCGAACGGGAGTAATGTGTCCTCAAAGTTTAGTTTCTCTCCTACTGGTGAGATTTTTCATGAGTGTCCGCTGTTCGAGTAGAAGATGTCCCTCTCACCCACCATGTGCAGCACTTTTCCCTTCCTCCTCTTCGTCGTCCACCTCACCTTCTCCATTCTTCTCCAGACTCACATTATTGAAACCATATCAGGCATTACTTTTTCTTTAGTCATTTTATTTTTGTTCTAGATGGGATTCGGAGGAGACAAAAGGTGTGGATGGAGCCAGTACTTAAAGGGGAGGGGACGTTGAAAACAGTGTTAGAGGGTAGAATGTAGGGCAAACGAGGGAGAGGAAGGGATAGCATAGGATTTTTAGTTAGAAAGGAAAAGAGTAGGCGTTATTTTGAATTGAAAAGGGAAGTACGTGAAGGAGAGGGAGGCTGTCAGAACGCTTCTTAAATATTCGATGGAAACATACATTACTTTAAAGAATACTTTTAATAGTAATTTTTTGCGAAAATTCAAGAGTATCATATATAGTTGGTGGCTATGTGCGATACTGTAGCTCCCGCATGCAAACGCCCCTGATAATAATATAGTCTTTATTTTAAAAGTGAATTTAGGACTAGATAGTCCTCTCGTACAAGTGATTTCTTTGACAATCATATACATCCATACCCTGGATGGTGGCCAATCCACCAAGGCGGGATTCGAATCCGCGACCTCTAGGTTAGCCGTCGGGACGTTACCCAGGCGCCACCAAGGATGGCAAGGGGAGACCTCTTCAGTCAGAGGATGAAAACACACTTGGTAGGGTCGGGGTTAGTCGTCGATGGGATCCGAGTCTCATCTCCTTCTTATGAGCCGGCATTCGTAGCTCGGAGGCGTTGTCGCTAGACGGCCACCGGAATTAACATTCCCACTTCTCCCCCATCCCCTCTCGCGGGTGGAGAAAGCGACTCGAGGGCCCTCAGCGAGTTTTCGAGAGGTGGTGGTGGTGGGAAGAATTGGCTTCGGGGGCTGAAATGGTGGGGAGGGGGGGAGGAGAAGTGAGTTGGGCGTGGGGATATATGCGCGTAAAGTGGTAGCCGCAGCCTTCTAACTCACGCATCCATCTCCCCGGGTCCCGGATAACTCGATCAACATATCATTAGGCGGCGGAGCGGCGAAGGAGGGAGGGGGGGGGGAAGGTGGGTGGAGATGAAGGGGGATGTGAAGACGAAGAGTCGATGGGAGATAGATGGAGCGATAGGGGAAGTAAGGTTGAGGTTGGAGGAAGGAGGTAGAGAGAGTGGGTATGAGACTTGGGAGGAATTGCTAGAAACGGTGTAGGTATGTATGCTATTGTCTCTTCCGTGGCGTTCTTGATTCGCTGATCTCTCCATCTTTCGGGTTTTCACCGCGTTACAATACGTTCAGGCGTCTTCAGGTCTAAGTGCGTCGACCTGAAGACGCCTGATCGTATTGTAATGGAAAGGCATCGGATAGGCTCATAGAAGAATTGCTTAAAGATGTAGTGTATGAAAAATGACCACAGGCTTTCCCGGCGTTTCGAATTGTGAAAGGTAACTCGGGAATTCCACCGGGTCAGGTTCTCCAACTCCATCTCGGCCGACGTTTCGATGTACGAGTTGTCCATCGGCATCAGGGCATGCCCTGATGTACGATGTCCATTTCCTGATGACGGTGGAAAACTCGTACATCGAAACGTCGGCCGAGATGGAGTTGGAGAACGTAACCCGGCGAAATTCCCAAATAAACTTCCACAGGGTAGTGTATGTGTTGTTGGAATTGAAGGATCATCCAGCGCTCACATATATTCGTTGATCTCACCTTCTTTCGGGTTTTCGTCGCGTTTTTAGTCATAGGTTGACTATATTTTCACCTGTTGGAATCCCAGCGAAACTGTCGACAACCTATCACTAACAAAGCGGCCATGACCCGAAATATGGAGAGGTCAACGAATTTTTAAATGTTCTGGATGATCCTTTAATTCTAAAAACATTAACACTGCTGAAATAAAATAAAATCACTTTGTACTTTTCACACAATTTCAATATTTTGCGACCGGTTTCGACGTGTTATACGTAATTTTCAAGCTAGACTACCCTTGCAAAATATTAAAGTTGTGTGGAATGTACGTAGTAATATAGATCGTTTGAGGCCTGGGAGGAAGTGCTAGAAAAGTTGTATGTATGTACTGCATGATCCTTCAATTACAACAACATACACACTGCCTCTTCAAGCAACTCTTCTATGAGTCTATTCAGTGTTTTTCTTTATTCTAGATTTAATGTTTTCATGTTTTGAATTTATTAATTGTTTGTAGGAAGTGCTAGAAGCAATGTATATATGCACTGAATGATCTTTCAATGCAAACAACATATACACTGCCTCTTCTATCAACTCTTCTATGAGTCTATCGTATGCCTTAAATTCCCGTAGTTTTAATATTTTCATGTATTTAATCTATTAAGTGTCTGTTGGAATATTTCCAATCATAAAAAAAGAACATGCATATTTAAAAAAGGATGAAAAGAAATGACCAATATAGTAATAAAAATTGCTGCTTACAATGGAAAAAATTAACAAAATTATTTAATAAAAAGAGGACAATATGTCATAGAGATTGATCGAACGATAGAGGAAGTAAGGTTAAGGTTGAAGTAATGATGTAGGGAGCGAGTATGAGGACTGTGAGGAAGAGTTATTCGAGGAGGAGCCTTTATTAGAGTGTGTCGGGAGCTGTTAGACCACAACTCGTTAACCTTTACGGAAATACAAAATTTTAGCATGCATTGTGACAGATTTGACCGTCTGAATTCGACCTAGCATTTACAAAATTACTTTTTCGAGGGAAAAACGTAATTATTTTTTCTTCATAATTTAAATAATATACATTTACATAAGAAGTATCATGAGGTGAGTGTAAGGGAGGAGGCTGAGAGGGCACGAGCCCAGCCTGAAATGAAGCCATATTCAAGTCATTAGATCTATCACAAATATGCAGGATAGGAAAATTATGTCACGAAATTTTAACCCTGAATAACTGATGCCAGTAGGAACCAAAACTGCTAATGTGTCAATGTAAAAAACGCACCATATTTAAACTATAGAAACTTTGAGCCAAGCACTCAGATTGGTCGCGAGATTGCCCTGTTGCCGGATGCTCTGGACAACTAATGACTTCGAATGCTTTGCCGGAATGGTGATCGGGATTTATACGTATCATTCGGCAAGAAGGCAAACTCGCGGCCAATCGGAGTGCTTAGCTCAAAGTTTCTTTACTTTAAAAATGGTGCGTTTTCGACATATATATCATTAGTAATTTTGGTTCCTTGTGGCATCAGCCAGGGGCGGATCCGGGATTTATTTTCTGGGGGGAGGGGCACAAGGGTTGGAGAAGTCTTCTCATATTTGAGATTTAAAACAAAATACAACAATTACTGTAGAAAATATTATCTTTTATTTTGATATGAAAGTTATTAATATTAAATTAAATGATTGAGTCTCCGTAATACACAAAATAAAAAGAACGTAATGATAACCGTATTGAGAATATTGTCTATTTTTTAAGCGTCTGGGGGGGACACGTGCCCCCGTGCCACCCCTAAATCCGCCTATGGCATCAGATATATCGGGATGAAATGCCGTGAGATTATTTTTCTCCACCTTACATAGTACGTTTCATTGAATGGAATTCATTGGTGACGAACTAGATGGAAAATGTCGTGAATTTTGAGCAGGTGTTAGCCATGGTGTACTTACGAAGACGCCGCTTCGACAGGCTTTGACAGGGTTGAAACGTGAGAGGGGAGGCTGGAAGTCAAATCCCCCGGATAACCCTAGGAGGGGATCTCAGTTAATTCGAGAGACTTTCCCCGTGAGAGATCCATTCCCACCTCTCCTAACCGCATCTTCCCTCCTCGTTACGGCTCACCAAAAAGGCCTTCGACCCATCCATATCCCATCCACCTCCCTCTGACGCCTTCACTCCTCCCCATTCGCAACATCCCCAATGACTGAGCCACTCTCTCCATTTCCTTCTCGTCCACACCCTCAGGATCTTCCTCCCTCCATCGGGACTTGAGCCTAATTTTAACCCCTGAAATATCTGCCTCGCGCGCTGCACCGCATTTCACCGCCCTATTTCACTCACACCCCTGAAGATAGTTTTCCGTGTCTTCCGTCACTGTTGATGCCCTTCGGGATGAGGTATCTTGATCTCCCGCGATGTCGTTTTCAGCACGGTGTCAGTCGTCTCCCTGATTTTACTCAGATGATTCCTTAAAAAATGGTTAGTGGATCATTTGATCTATTCAAGGACTATTCGACGTCAATTCATCACTAACAATAAGCTGAACTAGTTGAAAAATATTGTGAACTTGGAGCAGGTTTTGATATGGTGTACCGCGTTAGTGTGCCTCAAAAAACGGTTTTATTTGTATGTATAGAGCTACTTTCTTTGAGTGAAGTCTTTTCGGGATTAGTGATCGGGAAAAGGGAAATCGATTTCTATAAAATCGAAAATCGAGTTTTAATAGTTAAATATCAAAGAAATCGAGACCGAGCTATCAAGATCTTTGAGTTTCGATCCAAACTCGATTTTTCAACTTCAATCTTAACCATTTCGTTTGATCGTAGCAACGTCACTAGCGGCCTATGATAGCGTCAAATTGTCCCATGTGAAAGAATTTTATCGAAGGCCGGTAAAATTTAAAAGGCACACCCTCGATCATCAAGGAAGCATCTCAATCAGTTGATGTTTATAAAATATTTTATTGAAGCCGAATGGTTACGAACAAACAATTTTACCACCAATAATTCAAGCACGTATACACTATATTCTAAGAATATTTTTCTCTTATTCAATTATGTATTTTGAATGTTTTTCGAATGAATTATATGCATGTTTTTGTACAAGTTTCTTTTAAATAACCGCCGATTTTTTCGATTAATCGATCTATTGGTTCAAACTACGTTTTTTGTTGAAAAGTCGAGCTTTTCATTTCGAATAAAAATATATCGATCAAAAAATCGATTTCGACCGAAATTTTTCATCACTACTGCAATGTCGTATTCAACACGGTGCCATTCATTCTTCATGTTGCCCCTAGCTAAGATCATTCCTCAAAATCGATTTTATTTGTATGTTCAAAAGCTACTTTTTTGTATGAAGTCCTCTCGGGCTTTTCTCACATATGTGATGTAACTATAGTTACATGCAAACGTTTTTTGTTCACTCAAAATTGTTCTCTCAAACTGTAGACGATGGAGGAGTCATTCATTAAAATGTATTAAACAGGTAGAAATCCCGAGGAGATTTAAAGCACTCGATTCCCCGGGAAAGAAATGCTTAACGGGCAATTTTTTTCTGTACGCCTTTTTGGTTAAGTCGATTGGTTTTTGAGTAAATTTTGAAAAGCCATTTGGAAACGTGGTTTTTCCAGAAAAATCTGTTTTCCATAGTAAATAACTCAGTAAGCATGTATAACAAAAATCATGTTTTAGTTTTCGCATTAGAAAGGACCTCTATCAATTTATGGGATTATTTTTAGAAAAGAAAATTCTACCCCCCGTGTAGGAGGCTGAAAGGCTGGGAACTAACCCCAAGGTGGAAGCGTCAATAAGTCACAATTGTTTGTTGACACTTTTTCTCTTTCTGAAACTTCAAATTAATCGATTTGGTTTAATACAAATCGTAGTTTACAGCTGATTTTCAGTTTCAATGACTACGGTTAGACATTTTAGGTTACTCGATACCATTTCACATTGCTATTTATGTTACAAAAGTATTTTACCGGTGATTAAAGCACAAATGGTAATATCCACACAATATTTATCACTTAACCGACCATGGTTTCAACACTTGGTGTCATTTTCAAGGTTTCGAAACCAAGTGTCGAAACCATGGTCGGTTAAGTGATAAATAAAATAGTGCGGATATTACAATTTGTGCTTTAATTATGGATATAGCATTATTCCACAAAATTAAGCCTGAAACGATTTTATACGTATTTTACCGGTTAAAATACGATTTATCGGGAAAATTTCAAAGCAACACGTCCTTTACTCATATGGACATGCTTAACGCAATTTAATGGTAGAACCTTGATTTAACTCGGCACACATTAATTAAATGTAATTTCAATCCCAACCATGTACCTTGCGATTTTAATAGTTTTCGATTTTATTTCACTAAATGCCATTGAAGAACTTTAATAAGCCGTTATTCAATCATTAATTGTTATAACTCATATATTACTTGTTAAAATTTGTTTTAATTTGTTGTGGACTGGCTTCATGGTGTCTCGCATCCGTATTGTTAATAATTTTAAATCTAAGTAATAAAGTTTTTAATGTTTCTTATCCAGTTAGGATAGCCGAGTTGCTTTCATTGTTGCCCATGTGCATCCTTTTTCTCAGTAATTGTTTTACTAAAATAAAAAAAATACCTTTCGAAAATCTCTAAACCACTTGATTTGGTAAGGTGATTGTACGTTTTGGACAACGTACCGTTTGGACAACGATTGGACAACGTACTGAATACCTATTGGACATGGTGCCTCGTTAACTTCAAAGAATAATCAATACCAGGAAGAATTTCGTTCCCAGTGTCAATGGTCTTTGAAAGGATCCATTGCTCGTTTCTGCACCTCTTGTTCTCAGAGTGAGTGTTCAGACTGCTAACAGCAATTGCAAGTACCGATTGCTGTCCGCCTTTTATGCATTCCAATTGTTATATCATCTGAGATAGAGATTATGAGGTAGTATACAAATATAGCTTCCTATTTTCGCTCACATTGTTCTACTGACTGGTATGCTGTTTACAGGAGCAATTGATAAGCGATGATGGATATTTTTAGCAGTTATTCTCAAATACCATGTTAATCACATCTCATTGTTTATGATTCCAGTATTTCAATTCATCACGGTAAAAATAAGTTTAATAGCTATGCCATTTGTAATTGTTATTTTTTACTAATTACATGCGAAGAATAAGTAACTTTATTTTAATATTAGTCACATTTACATGAAATGATCAACTTATTCGTTCCTGGTTAATTGATGCGATTTTCTCATATTCTTATCGACTCGTTGGCGGAGTGTTTGAGGTTTTGACTAAACTACTACTTTAAAATTTTGATATTAGAAATGGTAGTTATTTCAGCGACCTGTGTATGGCGGACGCCTAATTTTGAAATAATTTGATTAGCAACATTTAAAATTGTTTTCTGACGTGTTATAAGCATTTGTGCATTATAGATAGCATTACACAAAATGCTCAAACGGTAGCTCTGCCAAATTACTGTATATCTAGTGTTTAAGTAAGTTTCCATTAAAGTACCAAGTTTTGTTGAAGAAAAGTTAACCTCGCCCACCTAATAAAAGAAGGATTTTATGAGTAACTTTTCTCAAATGTTTTGTCGTTTCATCATTTTTGTTACGGCTTCCACTTGTATTTTTAGATGTATTTTAACTGATATTTGTCCATAATCAACCTCGGAATATGTTTAGTGTGATATCTACAAACGACAAAATCTTTTTGAAGTCCAGCTAAGATCTACTTTTGTGCTTGATTTTGAATATGGTTACCATATTTTCACTGTCTGGGTATTGGAAGACCGGTGTTTACACCAGTAAATATCTTTAGTCACTCAGATATGTTTATCACAATCGCCTTAAATTTAAACGGCGAATCCCGCCAAAATTGTTTTGGTGATAACATGAAGGTGGTTCGCATTCACATCCAGATATACCCGTGTGTCGCAAACTTCATCGATACCCTTAATAGTGGACGTCAGTTTGATTGGGTTTGAGAAATTATACAGATCCCAGGAAAATGCAGTAAAATGCCATGAAACATCGTACGTAAGAATGCAATTAAAATGAAAGTAACAGAGATGGCAGGAACATAAATAACGAATTAGATGTTGCAGATTTTGTTATGTAGTTGGCTTAAAAATGATGTGCTTCGTGTTCCAGATAAGAACCTCCAATGCGGTTGAACCCTTATGCAAACTTATGCCCCCAAAACATTTAGATCATTTTTAACCAGACATATTACTGCTGAAAAAACCTAAGTGTGCTTAGGGAATAAGTCTACAATAAGCTAGTTCTGATTGAACGTGATTTGGAGATCTCTGAGAGAGGAATCTGCAATACTTCAGAAGGTGGTAGGGGAGACAATTTTTAGCATTTTTTGTCCATTTTTTGTCAAACCAAGTGTCTTTAACAATGCCTTAAAGTTTTCCTTCAATCCTGAAACTTATTTTATAGATTAATATTTATGTTTTATAGGGGTTCAGAGAGTGACTTTATTATTTTGTTCAATATCAGATTTTTTTTTGTGAAAAATACAATATCGTCTTATTGTTAAATGTAAGGGACCGTGATATTCTAATTGGTAACGTGGACTGCTACTGATCAAGGGGTCTCAGGTTCCAATCTCCGCTATAGCTTTCAACTCCCCCAAAACAAATTCTAGATGTGGGAAGAGATTCAGGGACAGGAACTAGGCCTACTATCTCGGGTGTGTGAAAATCCACGCCAAACTTCGCGTCGAATCACTGAGGGAGTGATTCTAATTAGAGTCTGTGAAGCTATATAAATTAAGTTCTTTAAAATGATATTATTACTTAATGATGCTTCTAAAATTTTATTTTTATAAAACCGGTGATTGAGCGTTATGAAATTTAAGTAGGTATACTGGGGCTTGCTAATTTGATAACTTTATGGAGTCACCCGAAAAATCGTCAAAAACGCACAATCTTGTCCTGCATAGTCCACAAATTTACACTGAGGAGAATGACGCCTCGGTAACTTAACTTGATTAGAGCACTCGACCGGAAATTGGAAGATACGGGTTCGAGTCCTGGTCACGGTGAATGATGTTTTTTCCCTAATGAATCTTCGCACTAACGTTATGAAAGTTCACATTTTGAATTTCTCATCATCATCATCATTTATCAACAATCCTAAGATTGCTTTAACACAGCTATTCATTCCTCTCTTCCATCCGCTAACCTTATCATAGCGATGCATTTTTCTCTTTTAAATCCTTTATAACTTATTCTATGTAATTCATTCGGGACCGTCCATTGCCCTTCTTCCCTTCCTCCTGCCCATCTACGATTGTTTTCATCAGGCCATCATGTCTCATGGCGTGGTAAGTTTTTCTTTAAGGTCTTTTCATTAAGGTTTTTAGAAGACTTCTTTTTTCTCCCACTCTTCTTGGCACTTCCTCATTACTCACACGGTCAATCCATTTTATCTTCATCATTCTTTGGCAGCACCACATTTGGCACGCCTCCACTCTTGACTTCTCTTGATTTCTCATGAAAATGAAATTTACTACTTTTCTCCGCCTAATCCCTGAAAAATCTTAGGGGCAGCTTGTGCGACGCAACATCATATTCGCTCTACTTTCTCTTCATCTTTCCCTAGTGTTCTCCCTCCCTTCCATGGGCTCCACATTCCTCTCTTTTTTAATCCTTGCATCTTCCCTCTGTTTAGCCCTCTATCTATCTGTCCATCCGCCACTCCCACCCAAATCTCCCGCATCCTGCTCGTTATCCGGTCTGATATCGCGTTCCAGCCAGCATCAGGGGAATCGGCGATCGGTAGTGGGATTGGAGAAGGCAGTGGGCAAAAGGAATGGCGGGGGGGGGGGAGACCGTCGGTAAGAAAAAAATTGACGTAAGTTAATAGGTTCCGGGACTTAAGGGCAAATGGGAACATAATTTCCTACAATATTCGCTTGGCCCGTATTGTCTATGAATGAATGGATTACAAAATTCCTTTAATAAAATAATGATTAATAATTTTCATGCTCTGGGTTTCCCCAGGAGAGTAAATAGAAACGGCCGGTTTAGTCTTAGGATAAGTCCTTATCTGACAAACCGAAGGTCGCATGTTCGAGTTCCGCCTGGATATCCAGGGCATTGGTAGTATATGTGGTTGAATATGAATATTATCCACATTACTGGTAGTTTTAAAGGTGTTAGTGTACTTTTATGTAAATGTCTTCTATTGAATCACTTGTAATTGGGGGCCCCTGCAAGGAATATAGAAGTTGTTATTACAATCCAATGATTATTGCTCAAACAAAAATAAAAATCTTCTGGCACAATTTTTTTTGGCCAGAAAAAGCAGAAATAAATGCACCGAAGTATAAATTACCCCAAGTAAACAATGGGAAAATGCAGAAACAATAAGGAGGAAGAGACAAATATAACAAAAATTTTCCACATAAAATTTGATAGCACACCACAAAAATAGATATAATTTACCGATGTAATTGAACGGTGAGGTAGTAATTAAATATATTTTCTTTGAAAATGGATAGATAAGAGGAATCTTTTATAAATAATGGCAGGGAATTCCAGAGATTACAATAAGAAATTTGAGATAAATATTTTTCCATGCAATATTGCATTGTGATTTTTCTACAAAATATAATTAAAAATCAAATTTCAGACAAACTTATATACTTTTCGGTGTAGAAGAATGTATAACATTGCCTATCGGTGTAGGTGTGTAGTGTCTGGTGAAAGATTTTTTTGGGGAGTTTTCAAAAGACGAATTGAAATAATTCCCCGATCTGAAACTTATCATTTTTAAGTTAAAGCATAATTTATCGTAAAATATAGTGTGCAAAATCAGTTGAATGAATGGCGATGATATTGGTTTTATGCTTATGTAAAATGATTATCTTGAATTCTTACAGCAATACTTAGGATCATTAAAATTGGCCCAAAGTCATTTTGGCTAATAATCGATCGATAATGGAGCCACCCAATATTAATGTTAGGAGAAACTGGGGTGTGGTGTACTTCGAATAAAATAAAAAATTGAGTTTTAACACGTTGCGGACCGATCACGGAGATCTCCGTGATTTGCGTGCGGAACGCTGAGGATCGGCCGCGGAAATTTCCGTGTTTTCACATATGTTAATAAAACTTACTCTGCTCCTTTTAATATTAGTTACTTATGTTCGCAGTTGCTTCTGGTGTATTTGAGAATGTGCTTTCATTGATTTAGATTAGTTTTATGCCATTCAAATTATAAATTTATTAGTATTTTTTAAAATGAACGTAATTCACTTTTAGAGATTACTAATGTTTAGAAATAAAATTTCACTAAGCCGTAACGTGTGAAACAAAATTGATTTAGCATTAATTTTTCTATAACAGCAGCTCTATAAATTCTACAATGTTCTGAAAATTACGAATTATAATATATTAACTAAAATTCAAAGATCGAAGAAATCGAGTTTTGATCCAAACTTCCATCTTGACCATTTCGTTTGATCTCATGTATGATGGTACTTGGAGGAGGCAACCGACAGCTGAGGTTTGTTGCGCCAGGAGGGTAGGGTGGGAAAGGAAGGGTGGAGAGAAACCCGGTGTCGGTATTTACCTGCTCTTAACGAAAGGCGCCAAGGAGACCACGGCTTAACGTCCAATCCGACGGATGGAGTGTTTAACTTAAAATGTCCGTCACACTTCATTCAACCAGGGATCGGTTGGTCTATGAAAATTCTCTACCACCGCCGGTATTTGAACCGAGCCTACGGGGTGGGAAGCCAACACTCCAGCCATCATACCAACCCGATTCCCTGTTTGATCACAGCAGCGTCACTAGCACCCTATGATAATGTCATCCGTCCAATGTAAAATCCTTTTCTCTGAGGTCAGTAAAATTGGAATGGCACGCCCTTGATCATCAAGAAAGCATCTAAAGCAGCTGATCTGCCTTAAAAATGTTAGTGATTGAAAATGGTCCCAAAACTTTAATGAGCGAGCATTTGTAAATTTTTACTACGAATAATACAGGCTAGTATTCGAAGTATATTACTTCTACTACTAAAATGTTTATTTTGAGTGTTTTCATAACGAATAATAAACATATTTTTGTAGACACTGTTATTTTTACAGAACCGTCGACTTTTTCGATTAATAGATTTTTTGCTTAAAATTTCGATTTTTGTTTAAAAGTCGATTTTTTCATTTTGATTAAAAATCGATTGCTCGAAAAATCGATTTCAACCGAATTTTTCCATCACTACTATGATGGGTAAGGCTAGCAAATCATCCACTAATGTGCAGCAGAGAAAATCCATTACTTACCAATGTTATACTACTTCCTTGCATCCACCTCGCTCATCTAATGCTGGTTACTCTGTCTTAGCGGTTACCTATCGTAGCGAAGTTTCATTGAAGAGGGCTTGCATTGTGGCGGGCAAAAGTAAAGGTACAGGCCAAGGAGAGGTGTATAGTCTACAGACATTGTGTGAACGGGTCATAACCGGAGCATACCTTTTTTGAGGGGCTAAAGGGATGGATGCTGTTGAAGAATGAGCGTATGGAGAGGTTGGAGGATCGGTAGGATAAGTAGTAGGCGGTCTGCAAGGTGCCTGCGGGGGTTGGAAGTCCGTAGCGGGTGAAACGCGGGCCGACACGGACGCAAAGAAAGGGGAGATGTTGGACTTGATGGTTGGTGTGGGGGAGAGGCTTTTGGAGATATATAAGGGAGTGGGCGATTGAGGTGAGATAAGGCATTTGGGTGCGGGGTGGGTTGCGGGGCTTGCTGCTTCTGGCGTTGCTGTCGCCGCGTAGCTACCGAACGAGCGGAGAGCTCGGCCTCAACCGCGGCAGATAGCATCGGACACACGCCCCGAAAAGTCCTTCCCATCCTCCTCCTCCAACTCCCCACCCATCCCACTTGTACGTATGCCCCAAGGCTCCCTTGTACTCCCCCATTCCCTTAGCAACCCTTCCCATTGTCTTTATCACTCCGGGGCTCCTTCCTTACCGGAGAGCTACCTTCTCAATGCGGAACAAATTTTCTCCCACGCGCTGCCTAGTCTTTTCTTTTTTTGCTTCGCTCCTCCTCTTTTATCCATTCTCTCTCTCTCTTTTAATTCCTCATGTCCTTTCCCGTTCTTTTTCGCTCTGTGGACCGTCTGGGGTATCAAGTGTGTACGTATGGTGAAATAATACTTCAGAATTGCATTTAAAAATTAGTAGTTCCATTTGGAAATAAAAATAAATGAAAATGATTAAAAAACGCGCTAATAAAACACAGAAATAGCAATTATAGGGAAAAAATAGATCTCTTGTTAGCGACCTCGTCAAATTATCAGAGAAAGTATGATCTGAAATAATGGAATTTAAATTCTCTTCTTCTTAAATGTTAAACGCGCTGATGGTATGTATTTATTTTATTTCTCTGCTACATTTTGTTTTTATATCTTTTACTAAAAAAAGTATTTTTTTGAACTAATGAATGTACCAAATTGCTCAGTTGAAATGATCGCATTTAGTCAATGATAGTGAAAGAACTTTCCGTTTTTGGGGTTTTTACGGCATCGCTACATTGTTTTTGACAATATTTCGCCTTACTGTCGCGCAGACTATCTCAGGTTACTGCCAGTTCACGTGTTGGTATTGCGGGTTTATATGGGCTCCTCTGCGTGTCGTTATTGGCTTCGCAGTATTCATATTTGCATTGAGTCCTGGATTATGTCTCAATAGATTTTTTAAGACAGAGGTACGCTATTTTTTAGAACAATTTTCATAAAATGGGAATGCCTCAAAAATAGAAAAAACTATGCTTTACAGATGTAACGTATTAGTTAATATTTAGGAGTTTTGAATTTGTTCAGCGTAAGTGTAGCAGTAAAATTATAAGTAGCATAGATGCCCAAACCTCCTTAACGTTGTTTTTAAGGAAGAATTCACCAAGCAGGAGAATTTCCACGAGTTTTATTGAGGAATATTTTGCGAGATATGATTATTATGAATCAATGAAATATTATTATACACCAACTCAATGGCTTATTTTTACCATGCAATACTAATAATTATGCGTCTAGGAATTTTGGTAACTAGTAACTTACTTACTCTCACAATTATCCGGAAACGCTCGCCAAATAATCACCTATCCTGCAGGCACCTGGATCCCCTGGATACGATTCGAGGTAATATCGAATGTGGACAATTTTGGAGGGAGCAATCCGTAGATTATCTGTTCTAGGAAAAGTTAAGTGCCTCATTGCCCTTAGATGATTCCGTGGATTTACTCCACCCTGCCTCTATAGAATGCTTTTAGACACTCCAAATTATCTGCAAACTAGGGAAACGGTTTGCCAGATGTTCCAGATATTAGGGCCGTATTCTAGAACGTCACTCAAGCCTTCATTTGGACATGAACTCGACCCGGTTACCACGTTGGTATTACGAGACCTCGCTCGACTCCCAACTGAAATTGAGTCGCCAAGTTCCAAACATTCGTGTTACTAGATAGCCGCCGCCATCGCCTCACGTTTTTGAAATGAAATATCTCTCGTAAAAATTCTTCCATGTGTGATGCTGTTTTTTTGTGAGCACGAGACTATGAATTAAAATAGTCTAGGAAAAATGTATTATCATGAACTTTTAGCACAATTAATATAGCTCAAACGAGTTGAATTGAGTTACGAACGTTAAAGGTAAAATACGAACTCTAAGTCAAAATAAACATGAGTTTGAGATCTGAATCACCGTGGTGGGGTGAGTACTCAAGCCTGAGTCAGGTTATGGAATTCTGACCTTAATTGTGCATAATATGGATACGGAGAAATCTGTTAGATTTTTTATAATGACGGGTAAATTATTAGCACAATGAGACACATCTTGTATCATTGCGCAAGATGGAAATTATTCTTTGCTGTTACTTACTTGAAGGTTGTCGGCTTGAACACTACCGACTGTGCTCTATCCATTGTCGAATTGCTTGGCGCCGGTATCTGCGTCAAGGAGGATTTAACCGTTGGAAATTGAAACCCTATTGACTCGAGGTTTTGATAAATTTAATAGCTACCTTCCAATTTTGGGAACCGAAACGAATGACTTTGGAACGGCCAAGAGGGGAAACGTTTGCTGCCGAAGAAAAATTGCTGCTAGGAAGTGTAAGTTACTGTTGGTGGTGAGGTCAATATCAGGGCATAGTTTATTGGCTGAGTCAAACATTCATTCATATGTTAAATAATGTAGCTGAAAAAGTTATATCGTCTTGAACTGGACTGAAATGATGGAAAGATATTTGAAAAAATACTATGATATTCCAAACTGAAAACGTAAATGAAAAAAGTGTAGCGATCGGATTGATGTATTTAGTTATGCCGACTCGGCTTGTTATATTTTGCATATCCTTGGGTGCATAATTGAATACCCGTATTAATCTAAGTTTAATGTGATTTAATAGTGAATATTCATAACATTTATTTCCTGGCGTATTTGTAATTTTTGCTCGCATTGAAGAGAATATAGTTTTACAACACCAAAGGTGGTTCTATAATACCTGATTACGGCAGCTTTGATTTAGCCTGTTGCCTGAGTGATATGATTGTATACCTCATCAAATAGATAAAAAGTGGATGGATCTAGCACGTTAGCTGTGCTTACCCATAATAGCCTCATGATATCGGAAAGCACAAAAAATATTTTCAAGAGTTGCAATGATAGGGGATAATTATTATTACAAACGAACATTTCTGCGATTGACTTTATTTGATATATTTTTTGCATCATCAATTCCATCTTTGAATTCTATAAATACCTCATGAAATGTTAGTTGCCCGTAATTATAGTATCTTTTAGCTAAATTAATTTTATTTTGATCCATTTATTTGAAAAAATGGGCTCCACAAGTAACTTCAACTCACTTTGAAGATCCGTGTAATACATTTTAAACAATCGACAAAGAACAATGAATTGTCGAGGCCTTTACCTAGATGAATTTCCATTTTAATTTAGGTAAAATGACAAAATTTGCTCTCTACAAATTAACCTTAAATCGTCCACTAGTTTCAATACACTATCATTTGACCAGGTTCTATTATACTCGCTTTATTTTTTGTCCCTCCGGGCAAAATCTTGCAACTCAAATTTAGACCACTTCCTGATTAACTAGTGCGCTGAAATCTTCAGGATGGCTCAGAATTGGATGTCAATGCAATTTTCTTAAACTTTTACCACGATTGAAAGAATACCTCGAGTGATATTCAGAAATAAAAATTATATATGAAGTTCTAAAAAAGGCCAATTAAATCCAATGAAGGCGCTGCAATCACAGTAGGTGCACTGAAGTATCTGTTTGTAAAGCTAAAAGTACTAGTATATTTTTTCTTTAGCTTATCTTCAACAGAAGCCTGCGATTTACCATTCCTTTTATGACTTGCATGACTTTTATGACTAAGGTAATGCGGTTTTGTAAAGCATCACGAGCGAGGAATGTGAGACTCAAGATAAAGGTGGGTGGTGAAAAACTTGAGCAGGTTGAGCAATTCAACTATTTAGGCAGTACGTTAGAGGAAAACGGATACAGTAGTAAGGACATCAGGAAGAGAATAGCATTAGCGAAGGAGGCGTTCATGAGCAGGAAGGAGCTTCTGAGAGGATCGTTGTGTAAGAGTTTAAAGAAAAGGTTAGTGAAGAGTTTGGTTAGTGAAGAGCTCTCTACGGTGCGGAAACGTGGACTCTGAGGAAAGAAGACGAGAGAAGATTGGAGGCGTTCGAGATGTGGGTATGGAGAAGAATGGAGAGGGTGAAATGGACGGAGAGGAAAAGGAACGACGAAGTGCTGGATATGGTTGGCGAGGAGAGAAAGCTTTTAGATGAGATACGCAGGAGACAGAAGGTTTGGATGGAGTTAGTGCTTAGCGGTGAGGGGATGTTGAAAATAGTGTTAGAGGGTAGAATCTAAAGGAAACGAGGGAGGGGAAGGAAAAGAATAGGAGTTTTAGATAGATTGAAAGAGAGTAGGCCTTACTGTGAATTAAAGAAGGCAGTGCTGGAAGGAAAGGGAGGCTCCCAGATCACCTCTTTAGTACTCCATGGAAACCTACCTTAATCGGTAGAATACTATAATGATTATGACTTGCTCTGAAAATTGTACCTTGTGTCGTGGAATTTTCGACTTCGCAAATAACTTCTGCCGTCTCTATGTTCCAATAAACAATTGAAGTACGATTAAGATTACATTTGCTTCCGCAAGGATACGAAATTGATGTATATTGACCAGCAATTATTAATTTTATAATTCCACGTGCGCACCACACTTTTCGTTTTTGATATCTGAAAAGTTCTTCTAAAACTTATCTTACTTTCTTATTAATCATATTTGAAATTTTCAATCATTGAAGGGGCCGCAGTCAGTTATTTTCAGGGATGCCGACTTACCAAAAATATTGGGGAGCCCAAATCAGGGATCTTGCCTCGGGGAATTTTATAAGTAGTGAGTTTTAAGTTTTTCAAGCATTTTAGAGGAGTCATATGATGAGCATTGATGAACCCTGATAACTCGTATCTCGATATATGGACACTTCGGGGAAAATCGACAAGCCTGACACATTTTTTCCTCTCACCCATAACGAATGATTGAGGGGGCTCGGGCCCCCTCAGGCCCCATGGCGGCGGCGCCTCTGGTTATTTTCTTCTTTTTAACAAAACGTGGTTTTTATAAACGTTATTTTTATACTTTAATATTTTAGGACTAGTGTTGATAAGAAAATCTAGCGATTCGATCGATGGATTTTTCTTCCTCATAAGAAAATCCATTAGGATCGCTAGAACATTAATTGCTTATGCTTGGTTTCGCTAATAGTAGGGCCCCCTTCGCTTCTATAGCGTTGGGGTGCGTTTCCCTCGTCCCGTCCCTTCCGTTCCTATCCCTTCCCAGAGGCGTCGGCGGGCTCCCATCGCGGCGGCGCCTCTATCCTTTTTCCTTCCCTTCCTTCCCCTCCCCGGGTGTCTGGGCGTATAAGCTACTGGCTTGGTTCCCGGCCCCGGTGCGTTGCATCCTTCGAAGGGTTCACCTAGAACCCTCAAACTCTCTTTGTTGATAATAAAATGATACGAGTTTATCGAAACTAATCGACAAATGAAGGTTAAGTTGTAGAAAGCAAAGTTTGTAATTTTTCCTAACTTATCCGAGAAAAAATTTGGAAAAATGCAAATCTCCCCGCTAAACTCTCGCAATGTTTATAGCGATGCTCACACTTCTTGTGCGGCAGTTGCAGCGGAAGCAAAAAAGAGGAAAAGACACGCCGTGTTGCACTGTGTAACTGCGATTTCCATTGTGCGATGAGAATACTGGGGGATAAGTGGTGGTCGCATTGGGGTGGAAGCCGTTTTATCTCGCGTCTACGCTTTCTATCCTTTTCTCCGCAAAAACTCCCAACAAAATCTTTTGGACCGCGCATTCCTGACTCACGTCGTCGAACAATGCGTTATGCCGCGTCGTGTTTTTCTGTTTGCGACTCAAAAGGATTCGTCCTCTCTCCACACCCCGCCATCCTTCAACGCTCCCCCTCCCTCACCCTCTGACTGGTCCACAATAAACCTCATCCCCCGTCCACCAACAGTGCCTCCCCATCGGTGACACGTCAATGCTCACGAGTAGCTGCGAACACCAGATACCCAAACAATGAACCATTCTTCCTCTCCGTGGCTGCTGTTCCCCATCCGTTTTCCTTCCCTCCTCTCCAAGCTTCGTCGTGTATCTCTCCCGACTCGCGCTGCAAGATCTATCTCCCCACGGGCCCATACCAACTTTATCCCTCCTTACTCGGTCCAACCTATCTATCCAGGCTAAAGTCTCGCAATCTCGAACTTCACTAGTTCTTTCTTAGCATAACTTTGTGTCCCTCCTCATAACCGACTGCGGCTATGAAGGAGCTTCCGCTGTGAGAGAAAATTTGAGTATATTTAGTGAAAATTTAATGGTTAAATTATTATTTTAGTATTTACTTTATTCCTATACTAAATATTGCCCCTCATACATTTTTAGTAGTCGAGATAGGTAGCTAGGTATATGTGGTGACCGAGAGCTTAGGGTTGGGAAGTATAGGTGGAGAAAAACCCAGGGTCTGAATTAAGCAGATCAGCTATTTGCGTTTATAAAATATTATGCATCTTATGCACTCTGATTATACTTTTTGATATCAAAGGGTGCCATGCGAATTGTAAAAGTAGCATTTTTCCTGAACATTTTAGGTTAAATTTTCTGCATAACTTCTGTCCCTCCTCATAACCGACTGCGGCTATGAAGGAGCTTCCGCTGTGAGAGAAAATTACTACATATTTAGTGAAGATTTAGCGGTTAAGTCTTATATTAGTATCTACTGTATCCCTGTACTAGATTGTGCCCCTACATTTTTTTTAGGAAGTCGAGATAGGCTAGCTAGGTATAGGATAGCTAGGTATAGGTGGCGACCGTGAGGTTAGGACATTTGCGCCATAGGGAAGAAATGTTCACGGAAAAAATACTAGAAATGAAATATTATTCCTATCCGTGGCTGCTGCTCCCCATCCGTTTTCTGTCCCTCCTCTCCAAGCTTCGTCGCGTACCTCTCCCGACTCGCGCAGCAAGATCTATCTCCCCACGGGCCCAACTTTAACCCTTCTTACTCTATTCAGCGTATCTATCCTGGCTAAGTTCTCGCAATCTCCAGCTTGACTGGTCCATTCTTAGCATACCTTCCCGTCCCTCTTTCTCGTAACCAATTGCGGCTCTGAAGAAGAATACGTTGTGGGAAAAATTTTAAACATGTTTAGTGAAAATTTAATGATTAAGTTCTTATGTTAGTACCCAATCCACTACGGTTAAGAAGGTTTTGCCCCTCTTATTAATTTTGGGAGTTGAGGTATTGGCATTTGGAAGAGGCGATTAACAGCTTAGGACATTGGCGCAATAGGACATTAGGCATTGGCGTCGGATTAAGCCAGCTCAGTTATTTGAATTCAATAAATGCTTTACATTTATGCACTCTTTTTATATTTTTTGACATCAAAGGGTGCTATCAGAAGGCTAAAATCAATATTTTTCCTCAGCATTTAGGTATTAAATTTGGAACTTGTGTTAAATTTGAACCTCATGAAAACTATTCATTCTTCTAAACCTTTATATTTCTAACGTAACTCAGAATAATAAATTATAATAATGAGCATTTATTGTCGTTGAATCATTGATCCTTAAACCATTGATAAGTGAACCGCAAACAGCCATAACATAATCAACGAAAAAAATCAAATGAACAAAAATACAACTCGAAGATCCTGAATAAATGTGTGAATAATGCATATATAGTGAATGAGAATATGCACATAATTTCACGAAATTGAGTGTAATCCAAAAGATGGAACAACAAATTTCTATTTTCATTTCAACATGCTGGAATTTATCGCATCGACAACCTTTCTTTTAAAAATTGCGTTGTATTTACATGTTTCAACATCATCACTCAGTGAGTTCCATTTGCGGGATGTAGACACAGCGAACGATTCATGATACATCTCTCTATGATTGTATGTGATCAATGTATTGGACAGAATAGACCAGAGTTATGACGTTTACGTTGTTGACTACAAATTTCTGGTGTTCCACGAATTGAAAATGTGGAATCAGAGGCAGATGGACGATAATGATCAAGATGCATTCGGTATGTGGTTGTGGAGGAGGACGGATACGGTATTATCGAGAGCGAGGAAGTGATCGACGTGGTGTTTCTGAATTACTCTCTTGGATGATGATTAGTTTCCGGGTTAATTCCGCGTCGACTATTTTTTGGTGGAAAACACTTTCGGGTACGTTCCAGCTCCCATCTTCGAATCCAAAAACACAACTTGATCGCCGCGGAAGCCTCCGTAATAATTTTACTCTCTTGAGTGTTTCAACAAGGAGTTGAGTTGACAAGTGAGGAGAGAAATCACCCCGGACCATAGCACAAGTGTGTAAATCGCAAGTATTCGAATGGGCGATGATTTCTTGGGCCAACATGCCAACATTTTAGCGATGATCTGAATCAGAAAAGATCGAAATTCAAGGATTTTCGCTCGGGTGGATCTGGAGATTCCATCCGCATATAAATGTAAACACGGACCCCTTCTGTCAGGAATTGAGTGGCACACACAAACACTGATTGAACGATCACGCTCCACATAAAAATGAAACTTTTAATTTATCTTGTATATTAGTTTTTAATGATTTCCCTTTTTTAATTAAAATGCTACAATTCCCACACTTAAAACATTAATACGTCTGACGCCCGCATTTATTTTTGTCATAATTAATTGAAATTGTTATGAGTTCACTATTTTCGATGTGGCTACATTGAAAAAATAAGACGTTTTTTCAAGTGTAAAAAAGATATTGAAAGAGTAAAGAAATACTTACTGAAATCAATGGAAACAGTTAAGTTAAATCAATCGTCCAAAATAAATTTCTTTCAGCTTATCTTAATTCCCTTAACATTGCCTGGAAAAACTCCAAAAGTTCTCCAGGAAGACTTATACAATCTACAATAATCCTGTTGAGGAATGAAAACCTTTTTGCATTGTTATTTTCAACTGAAAATTTACCTTGAGTTGGCGATCATTCCAAGTACCTGGATAAATACCCTGAGTTAAGTTGGAATACTTGGGGAATAAGGTAAACTTTTTCAAGAGAGATATCGTAAAATAGCATATCAAATTATAAACAAAGATATCGTACTGCACGCGTCATTTTATTAATTTTCATTATTTAATGTATTTTTAGTATTTATTTTATTATTTTATATTTATTAATTATAATTATTTCTACAAATCTCTACTTCATGTACGGAGGTACTGATGATAATGGTGATGACGGGCGGTGTCGTAACACCCCCTGCTACACGTCTTTTAGGCGGCTTGCGAGGTATTATGTAGATTTAGATGATTGCCAACCAATCGAACACGTGCGATAGAGCTGGGAAATAAACTTTAGCGGGCAGTACGATATCTTTTAGTATTATTTGGGGGATAAGGTTACCAAGGAATAAGGTTACAAAGTGTACATACTCAGATTCATGTACAATTCTGGGAAAGTCACATCTTTGTGGTCTTCTATTCCAGTTAATTTAATATCTCAGCCTGGAAATTTTAGTTGAGGACCTCAGAAGCCAAGGGGGATAAGTATAATTTGTATTTTATACATAAATGCAGATAATTGTTGATGGGGTATACGATATTGTTGTAACAAAGATATGCATGTAAACCAATGAATCTATATATTTATTCACTGATTATCAATGATTCACTTGCGTCCCTTTGCCACAACAGTAGTGATTACCCCACCAGCCATTGTCTACACATATCTCCAAAAATAAAATATTGCACTTATCCCCCTTGGCTTCTAACGTCCTCAATTTCGGTGGCACCGTATGTGAAGAAACGGTTGACCACCGACGTAAGCATCGCCTCCGCGACTAAATATGTATCCTTCGACTCCTCCTCCCTCGGATGCCGTCTCCTGCGTCCCCCCTCCCATTCATCCACTTCATACATCGACAACGCGGTTCCAACCTCCCACTTCCTCTCCAACCCCAACCACGGCATTTGCGGCCCAACCCACCTTCTACCCTCGCTCGCTATACCACCCTCCCGCAAGTCGAATAGGGTCTCACATTTTTATCTGCCGCGGAGATCTCACGTAGTTTTTGTTGTTTTTTTCTTCCTCTGCTTCGGAGATCTCGGGTCGTTTTGTTTTTAGCTCGACGGAAGGATAGGTTGTGGGCAGGGGAGTCGAGGTATGGGAGTGGGAAATGATGGGAGAGTGAGATTAAAGACCTTTGGAGATAGGGGCGCATTGAGGGGGGGTTGGAGAACTACCCTTCCCCTTTTGTTTCCCTCGCTGCCTCCTCATGGTTTTTACGTTTCAGCACCCTCCATCGCTCATTTCATAATTCACTCATGTACCTGGAGTAATATCCGCTTCGCACACTGCAATATACTTCTCGTTTCACGCATGATCTAATTTCACGGTTTGAAAAACGAAATTAATTTCTAGCAACTTGGCACCAACTTGCGTTTCCATCTTTGACGGCGTTCGTAATGCGTAGCGCCTCTTCAATCATATATTCACTCTCGTCTTCCTCTGTGCGTCTCATCTTACCGCATTCATGGAAGTTATTTCTCGCCATGTTTGCCCTCTGGCGAAGACTTCTTATAGAAGTGGATGTGCTGTATGTCGTAGATTTATTGTAGAAAGTGGAGTAATCCATTGTGCAATGTATTTAATGTAGATTTTTAAAAATCCATATAGATACCCAGCTACGGACTGCAGTTACTGTGGAGTCGCATGCGTAGTATGGTATTAATTTTTTAGAATTCGAAAATGTATTACTTATTTTTTAGGGAATATATTTCCGTGTTAAACGTAGTAAATGCATGTATATTGGTAGCTCGAAAATTATGGAAATGCCTTTGCTTATTCATGCCTAACATCATGATATTGGGTGCACATAACTGTAAGTTTAATTTGGTTTTATCATGGTTACTCATGAGATCTTCCCAAGGATCATAATTGTTAACTTGCCCGGTTGTCGTAAAACTAATCATATGATACTTTGTCACCTATGGCAAGTGATTTGTAAAATCCTTTAAAATTGGCGTTCCAGAATACTGTACAGTTTTAATATTTATCAGTGTATCTATTAATGTCGAGTTTACGCATTCATTGTACCCATTCAACAGCAAGCTTTCCCGATCATGCAATAAAATAAATAGGACTATCTCTTATCATTAATCTTTCGCCATCTTTCCTTTTGTTATTCACTCATACTTTACCCTCAGCAACTATTAGAGATATCCTTGCAAATATTTATCTTTGAATACTTGTTGTATTTGGAATTGAAAATATCTATCAGTGTATCCATTTATGTAATTTTTCTTATTTTTTACTTAATTCTTATACTTTTGCTGAATGTGCGATTTTCATGGGGCCTTCTCAGTACATCTTTGGATTCAACATGCCAATTTCTTTGGTTGATAAATAGGCATACATTTATGTCCATTATTTGCTAAGTACATACATTATCATGTACATTTATTGCACACATTAGAAGAGCCTTGAATGTTCTCGTTGTTAACATGTTATTTTAGCATGGAAAGATTCAATTCTATTCATATATTCCACGTATGACATTTCCTTTACCTAAAAAGCTTAAGAGTTTACTAATAACAGATGTATAACTTAAGTCTAGTTGCCACAATTAAAGCTGTTTTGATGGGAACTGCTGATTTAGACTTTTTTATTGTCCCCTGGTTCTAAGGCTCAGTTATATGGTGTCTGAAACTCCCCTTTTGAAATACGCTGTTGGCATAAATATTTTATAACAACTATAATTGTGTACCTGTCTGTTGCGTTTATGCTGTTCTAAGGAATTTGAGCCGAGAATTTGTCCTCCGGGCAAAGGCTTATTCTTAGGAAGAGCAAAGTTGGTGCCCGTGTTTTTTTCCGCCTTATTCGTTCACATTAAGGACTCATTCCATTAATTCTTGACTCTTTGAGTGCTAATGACATAATATTACGTTCTCGCGAAACTTCGTTGAACCGCGGGAAACGTAACATTCCGTCCGTTTGAATTTGGTCGTCTTTTATATATCCTCCGCAATATTATGGTTGGATATCTACCTAGAATTTCTCTTTAGACGAATTAGTGCACAGAAAATACACTACATGGTAGAGTATTAAATATAGCAAATTTATTTAAGCTTTCTATGCGCTGTTGTAATATTACAAAACGTTTGGGAAAAATGCGCAGCACTGGAGTAAGGGGCTGGATATTAAGGGCTAACACTAAATCGTGTTAAAAGAAGGGCTGGATGTTTCTTAGTGAAGGAGGCTTTGCCGCGACTCCCGGTTCAAAGAAAATACGTCATCGCAAATTTCAGGCACCATTGTTTAAATAATTGCCACTCTTTTAAAGTCCTTAATTTTCCTGTTATGATACGAAGGCATGGCTTGAAGAAATTCAATGAACGAATTTTTGTATTAAAACTGTTATATTTAGCGCGACATAGCGCGGTTTTCATTTGCTAAAATGCATTGGGTTTCAGCCTTAATTTGCTTGCAACTTAGATATTAGTGAGCTGATGTCCCTTTGTACTATTTATCTGTGACCCTCACATCAATTTGACTTAGGTATAATGTACTAGCTATTTATCAAAACCTTGTACTTGGAATTCTTATACTGTCTTTCTTTTGATGTATTTTGCTTGCAAATATAGCAATGATTATGATTTTAGACACGTTATACAAATTATTCAAAAAATTTCTTGCAATATTTAAGGTATTCTAATTTTTTCTACGCAATGGAAAGCATTCTGATTTGTGGCTATTGACATTGAAAAACGTATCGCTGAGAAAATTCAATTGTACTCATAAGCGTATAATATGAAGAGAATATTTTTAAAGTTTTAATTAAAATGATACTTGTTAATTCAATAGGCCAAAGCGACTTATATCCTTTGCTGTAAAGAAAGAACATCCTGGGCTTCATTCTTGATTTCCGAAGCTATGTTTATCTCGACGAAAAAGGGTAGGTGAAAGGTTAGCTATCTAATCAGGAGGGGAAATCAAACGGAAGCCCTACGTAAAGAGAAACATTCCTCCATACCTCAATGCGGCATCGTTTTCACGTCCGCAATGTCGAAGAATAACGGGTTTCAGGAGCGTTATGACTTCCAAAGGATGATATCTTGATTGTGAGTCCTCCCTTTCCCATGCGTGAGAGTCGGTGTTATCTTAGTCACATACTCCTGCGTCTCATGGCAACGACTGTTTCTCGATAATCAAAATGTTTTGGCCCACGGGAACGCCTTAGTCTTTTCAGTGTTTATTGTTGCCTCATACTTTAGCGGATACTTACTTGAGATCATTATGATAACATTTTTATGCTTTTTTACTTTCGACATATTCAATATATTTCACTACTTTCAATATATTAGTGTAGAAAACTAATAAGGCTCAAATTTAATCCGCGCATCACTCTACTGGCCAATATCATCTTTCATAAACGATTCTTTACAATACTGTCATCAACTCTTCTATTCTTAACAACTTCTTCTCTTCTATTAATAACAACTTCTCAAATTACCTAAAATATCTCAGATACACGGTGCTCAATGACTATTATGGCCCGCTATTATGTTACGTTTTTCAGTTTTTTTTTATTGCTTCAATTCTACTTCATTACTTATTCTATAAACAGTTTATATCAACGAGGCGAAATTTAATTTTTGCAACAACGCACCTACCTCTCCCTCTTGGTGAAATTTTCGCCAATTTTTTATTTTCACGCTATCCTCTCAAACTATGCGAGTCATACGATCTAACGCCACCGAAGAATTGATCAAATATCAAATTTCTATACGAACTATGTACATTAATTGCCAACAAGTATACAGCAAATCAGTAATAGACAATATTTATGAACGATAAATATTTATAATAACGACATTATTGATATATCGACTAATATCCATATCATAAAATATGTCGGAAGTCCGAAATTGAGTTTTCAACATTGGTGGTCTATATTTCTGTTGGTAATCGCAATATATTGCTCGATTGCAAGTATAAAATATCGCTGTTGCCACAAAAATGAAAGAAAGGTAAAAATATTGCGCTCAAAGCATATCATAAAAATATCTCTATTAAGATCAGGCTTATGAAATAGCCTCGATGTAAAGTCCGATATAGTGATAAAGTATCAAGATAAATAATCCAATGTTACTTTATGTAGTCCGATCCAATAAGTGTTATATACCGGAGGGTGACCTTAAATCGCTTGAGATATCAATATTTCATCGTAATTAATTTATATGGGTCAAAAATACGATTAATATCGTCTCGATATTAGCCATCGTAATTGGCAATCATCGATGTTGAAAAAATATTGTATTCCGATTGTGAATTTTCCATATCGTCCCGCCCGAGGTATCGCTTTCAAAGCCTATTCCTGCACCCTCCTTTGACACTGTTCGCGGCTGAGCTCCCAACCCATTCCACCCACCTCCGGGACACGCAACCGGTGGTCCATCCGTCCAACCTTCACCCTAGCCCAGGGCGGGAGTCCCCCACAGAACCGACCAACCGATCAGCATCATCCGACTTCCGTCTGGACCCAGTCGGGTAATTTCCACCCCCGCCTACGGCTTCAGCGCACCTACCACTCCCCTATAGATCGATTACCCAACTATTTATCCCCTCTTCATCCCCTTGGCCTTTTGTCTTAACTACCTACATTTGCTGCCCCATTCTGATCCTTTTTGCCTCAGGGTATTCGAACCTGGGTCATCCATACACCTAGAATTCGGGCGGGAATCTGTTGTTTAAGGAGAATCGAATACCTTTGTGAGTTCCCCGAGGGAAATCTCTGACAAAATGTGCCCTTGTCTTTTTTTGTGGCTGGGATGGCTGAGTTTTCGGATGAAGTCACTTCACGTGAGGGTGGAGGTTCCTGAATACAAGAAGGAAACCCTCGGCAAATATTTTCGGGGACGTGATTGCTCTGAGGTATTCGTCGAAGATGGGTGTTCTGATGCGAGGCTGTTGGAAAAAATAATAGTTTTCTGGCAGTCGGCGCATGAAAATTATATTAATCGGGAAACGGTTTCGGAAACACCATAATCACGTCTGATATGATTATGCCCTTCTCTTTCACCCTAATTAAATGGGGAATTTTGGGGATTCTTTTAGTATAGGTGTGCATCATGATTAGGGAAAAGTGCATTGATAGATAAAAATCTATCTCCCTTCTTATTACCGTCAGGTATTGATGGAATGATGAAAGCACTGGAAACCTTCCGGTCGCGGAAAAACTGGCCCTAAAATTACATAGGCAATTAGTTTGGTGACTATACTTGCACCTGGGATGTAGTTACCCATATTATTCCGCGAAACACTTTTGCATGTGTTATGAGAAATAGATGAGATTTTGGAAAAAGATTTGCATTTAATGACGGAAGAGAGCACAAAAAACCATTTATGCTGTAAAATATTTGAGAATATGACTCATAAGTATGCAATTGAATTTTACTATATTGATTAAACTTAATTAAAAAATAATATCTCACTCCACTTAACTACATATTTATCACTTGAAATTATGAATACTTGATATGGTATATGCAATGAAACGGCTTGGAAACACTACATTAATTTATCTGCCGAGGTTTGGAGGATATAGCGGTACATTGATTTCGGCACCTAGAATATCAGGAAGAGAGTTGCATTAATAAAGGAGGCAGGGTAATCATTCTTATGGAAAATCTGAGGAGAGAGGTAAATTCAGGGAATGCCATTGTGGCTAAATAGGCATGGAATGCCAGAGATATTGACGGAGAAGACTGCAATTATATTTTTTTTCTGTAAAATTCTTAAGGATGAGTGACCTAAGTAATCAAATACATTCTATTATTATGCATTAAATTAACTTGTTCAAGGCTAATATTTCACTCCACTTAACACAATATTTATGTCCTGTAAATATGAATGCTTGATAAGGGTTTTACAATGAAATTGACTAGAAATACTCTCCAATTTTTTTATCTGTTCAGGTTTCAAATGCCTTACTGGAGACTTATTTAAATTTCTGTGGAGGGATTAGCTACCGTTCAATTTCCACAATACTTAATTCAAGGGCGTACATACCCAATATCAATACTGGAGGGGGGCAATCCGAGGTCGTTTACATTGTAACACAGAGTATATTATTGAAACCAAAATTTCAAGAAAATTTTAACAGCCCTTTACTAGTTTTTAAAATTATTTGATTGGAGAAAATATCTATATATTAATTATATGTTTTATATTAACATCACTTTTATTAGATTTAAAGAAAATGTGTTCAAAACTTTCACTTTGAAATAAACTTACTTTTACTTCAAGGGGGGGCAGTTGCCCCCTCCTGCCCCTCGCTGTGTTCGCCCATGACTTACTTCGTTTTTCCATCCAGTTACGGAAGTGTTAGTCCTAATTTTCAATTTAGAGAAAAATTTCCATCAACCATATTATTATGTGATCGTTTATGAAGCATGGTTGCTCGGTCCTATATTTTGTGAGTGTAGAGGCGAAATTTTCTGTTGAAGCACTTCATCGGTAAATTATCTTCCTGCTGGCCAAGACGTTATTACTGTGAGAATAGTATTCTTATCAACTAATCGAGAGATGAAATAAAGACTAGCAAACCATAGGAAGAGTAAAGTTAATACATTTGTATTAAAAGCAACAGGTTAGAGTAAATGTACATAAATGTTTTGGAAAAATATTTCGTAAAATTCCGATTAAACTGTTGCTATTCCATTCTTGTGTAGAGATTAAAAAGGAGTTTAATTTAAGCCTGCCGTTGAAATATTAGCAAACATAATATTTGGTGGCGAAGAATTAACTTCCTATTTCAGTGGAGAAAACTGTTTAATTTAAAAAATTCATTTTTCACCCAAGTGGCCTTAATAGCCTCTATGCATTGATGATGATTCATGACATAGAAACCTTCATCGAAGCAATTTAGTATTGTTATAATTGACAGCTGTTTATTTTCCCACCAAGTAGTTCGGCAATCTATTAGCTTAATTGAATGAGGGCTTTGAACGAGTATTAACAATGCGACTGCGCAATCTCACCCATTTTGAGATTAATTCCTTCAAATAAATATAATCACACATTTTCGTCCAACTTTAATTATTTAATTTCCTTAAAAATTTACATTATTAAATAAACTGTCGGAAAGGCTGGATACCCTAGAAAAAAGCGCTTTCATAGTAGCTAAAAAGTGCATACAAAAATCTAGATAAATTTTACGTTGCCATAGTTGAGTAACTAAGGAGTTGTGTTCCCATGTTCATGCAATGGCAGAGTCCTCTAGATTGCCTCTCAACACTACTCTCTCATCATGTCGAGTCGTCGCATAGGCTTCCACTATGGGAATCACGACGCGTCTAACAATGGCGGACGTCGCGACGTCCGCCATTGTTAGTCCTAGCAGCCCATTTACCCATATGGAGATGTGGGCAGATTTCTTCGTTTATTTGGTATGCAAAGGATGTTGGTAATTTTCGGATAGTTGATATTAATTCCCGAAACCTTCGGTAATATAAATAAAAATTTTCTAGGCATGACAACAATGGAAACGGCGAAAATAAAGATAAAACCACGGCAAAGACTAAACGTATTACGACCTGATAGAACCCTTCTTTTAATGGGTTGACAGTCAATTGCCCTTAATAATCACTGAAAATACTATTGTATATTGACAACCATGGACCACCAAAACAGCTTAACATAAGAGCAACCAGTGACTCCGAGTAATTACTCTAGAAGTATTTTGAAAACTATTTTTCAATGTAAAGCAGCCAGGCTATGGAAGTAATGAAAAATGGTATAACTGAAAAATTGCCAGAATATAAAAAAAGGCAATGCGAAAGAAAAGAACTTGTAATGGATAGTTCAATCTTACATTCAAACAAACACGTCAATTTGAGAAGCTACCTCACTTGATACATGATAAGCATTAACAAAGACTACGTGCCTATTTTTCAACAGATGTGCTGATTTCTCAAAAAATTATAGATGAATGATAATGTTAACAAGTACTTCATTTAAAAATATACATATATAGTCATGTCTCAGCGAAATACCAAGCGCAGGTGACACGTATGGAATATGAGAAATGACTTACACCGCCTAAAGACATTATAATGAGGCATAATAGAAAAAGACAAACTACAAGAGATTTTAGGAGTCCATAACTCAGGGTAATAGGCGCTTATGACATGAATAAAAGCTCAAATAAAGACATGCTCAGTATATCCAGCTCCTAAGACTGCATGTAGCCATCAAAAACACTCAACCCCTCCAAGAAACGAAACCTTGGATTCATCCAGCCATCGACTATGCCAAACACAGGTGATTTTTTCCAAGGAACACCATCGAGAAACCACAGGTCAATGATTTTGGTTTCATGCAAAAAATTTGCATCAGTTCAAATTTTAATGCAACATGGAAGTACCCTCTTAAAAAAGTAAACAAATAGGACGTTTAACAATGAAAATAGCAATTAGGTACTTCTTCATTAATTACTAAAAGGCCTCTTTTTTACTTTTGGCCACAGTACCACAAAATGAAGGTAGTTTCAACATCATTTGAATTTTCAATCTCAGCTATGTTTTTTATTTGTAAATAAGTTCACAGACCCCAATAATACAATGAAGCTATGAAGGGAAAGTCGAGATATCACTGGCTTGTGCATGATTGCCACTTTTTACTTAGTACCAACGTGAACCAATAATTAAAGAGTATGTTTAAATACAACTTTATTTTAACTATAATACTTCAGGCTGCGCCTAACATTGACAACCTAAACTATTGAATGGACGATGAGAATACATGATTGCTTTGTCGATGCCATTCCCTAATAAATGCCCGAGCATCACTTTATCAATCCACCAGTTGTTTTTACGAAACATTTCTACTAAAAATGCTACTCGAGATGAACAAAAGAAAATAAAGCCCATCAACCAGATGACTCAAATACAATTGCCCATTATAACGATACCACAATACTTCGTTATTACCTATAATAATAACTTTCACCACAATGCACTAACTCTGATAACAACATAAACACTCTCTCTCAGCAAATTCCAAGAATAGTACGAGAACTGTACGACCTTAATATGTACACACCATACTCGATGGCTCTTCAACTTCAGCAAAGGAAAAGACTTCAGGTGACACTAGTGGCACGTAATTATTAGCCGGCAATAGAATATGATAGGTCTCCTCTTTGGTGTGATAGGCTTAGGATAATTCGCGACGTCGAAAATCGTCGGAACATCATTAGGCTTTTAATTTTTTTCCAGCTTGCACGTCCCTATGACCCCTAGAGCTGCACTGGCGGGATTAATTCTAAATTATTCCCGGTAGGGCCACCCATGCCAGATTGGTCGAAGGGTAGGAGCCAGACGATAGGTAGTCCACGTGATGGTGTCACGTGAGTACAATGAAATGAAACTCGGAATCTCATCGCCGTCCGCAAAGGGCGGGTGTTGGGCACGGCAGCGAGGTCGGCAAGGTCCTCGGGGTCGTCAACATGCGAAATCCTTGCAGAGACTTATCATCATCACCAGCAGCAGCAGCAATGTGGAGAGAAGAAGACCAAGAAGATGGAGAAGAAGAAGTCGGCTATAAATGTAGAGACGTGGAATGTGAGGACAATCATGAGGGCGGGGAATTTAGAAAATATCAAAAGGGAAATGGACAAAGGGAGGATAGATATCTTAGGATTATGCGAGTTGAGGTAGAGGGATGGGGGGGGGGACTATTGGAGTGATGGGTATATGGTTATATATAGTGGAGGGGAAGAGAGCCAGCGATGGGTAGCTTTAGTATTAAACGGGAAGATGGGTAAGCGTGTGGTAGGTATAGACCAGGTAAGCGATAGGATTCTGGTGAATAAATTGAGGCGCGGCCCACCAACCTTGTGGTGGTCCAAGTTTACTTGCCCACCAGCAATCATAGGGAGGAAGAAGTTGATGAGGTGTGTGAACAGCTCGAGGAAATAATTAGAGACACACCGGGAAAGAAAAATCTGGTAGTGATGGGGGACTGGAACGCCTCAGTCGGGGAAGGGAGGGGTGGAAACGAAGTAGGAGAATTTTGTTTAGGAATTCGGAACGACAGGGGTGAGAAAGCAGCAGAATTTTGCAGGAGAAACAAGTTAGTCATCACAAGCACGTGGTTCAATCATCATAAAGGGCGAAGGTACACATGGAAAAGACCAAGGGATGTAGGGAGATATCAAATACACTACATTATGGTAAGACAGAGGTTTGTGAATAGTGTGAAAAACTCGCGCAGCTTCCCAGTAGCAGATGTGGATTAAGATCATAACCTAGTACTTATAAAATGTAACTTAAGGTTCAAAAGACTTATGTACTAAAGTTAGGAAGGCGAAGAAATGGAACGTAGAAAACCTGAAGGGGAGGAACTTGAAAGGGAGGATATCATGAACAAGTGTACATTAGTATACGGGAGACTGGAAGTACACAGACTGTAGAGGAAGGGTGGGATACTATTAAAACGGGAATAGTCAATGCGGCGGAGAAGTCAATTGGCTACGTTGACAGCAGAAGGATAAAGAAGCCTTGGGTTACGGAGGGAATGGTAAAAGAAATGGAGGAAAGAAGGAAGTGGAAGAACGTGGATACAGATCAGGGCAGAAGAATGTATAGGGAACTAAATAATCGATTACTACGTGAAACTAAGAGGGTAAGGGAGGATTGGTGGAAAAGACAGAGTGAGGAAATGGAAAATGTTCAGAAAGAAGGAGAGGTAGGCGCGTTATATGGCAAAATTTAAGCCACTATCGGGCGGCAAAAGAGGGCAACCATGCCTAAAATTAAGGCTTAAGATGGAAGGATGCTAACCGAGCGAGAAGATGTACAGAGTAGATGGAAAGAATACGTGGATGATGTCTATGAAGGAAGGAACAGACCGAAGAGACTAACTTTAGAGGATGAAAGTGAAGTGGGAGAGGATCATTTTGGGCCGGGGATATTAAATTCGGAAATAGAGAAAGCACTTCGTGATATGAAGGCTAGTAAAGCAGTGGGCGTGGAAAATATCCCGTGTGAGCTTCTGGAGAATCTAGGGAAGGAAGGTGAGAAAAGGTTTTTCAAACTAGTACGCAGGACATATGAGGAGGGACGTTGGCCGTAGGATTTCGTGAAGACGGTTTTAATTCCGCTACCGAAAAAGAAGGAAGCTGTGGAATGCGGAGATTACAGGACTACCACCCTAATATCGCATGCGACGAAAGTGGTGCTGAGGATATTGAACAAACGAATGGAGGCGAGGGCAAACGAGTATTCGGGCGAAGATCTGTTTGGTTTTAGAAAAGGGAAGTCAACTCGTGATGCAATAGCGATAACGAGGTCCCTGGTGGAGAGGAACCTAGAATATGACCAGGACGTATATGCCTGTTCCGTGGATTTTGAAGAAGCGTTTGATAGCTTGAACTGGTTAGAGTAAATGAAAATCCTCAAGAGAATAAGTGTAGATTGGAGGGGTAGACGACTAATTTGCAATCTGTATATGGCCCAGACTGCGCAAGTGAGGGTACCGGACGGAAAACCTGGGTGGGTAAGCATTGGCCGAGGTGTGAGGCAAGGCTGTCCTCTATCGCCGCATATGCCTGCTTTTTATCGTATGCGCTGAGGAGATGGCAAGAGAAGCGTGGGATGAGTTAGAAGCTGGAGTAAAAGTGGGAGGAATGATGTTCAAATAAGTGAGATTCGCGGATGATCAGGCGTTGATTAGCCAGTCAGCGAGGGGGCTTCAGGCTCTAGTGAATGCGTTATACGAGCGTTGCGAGGAGTATGGGATGAGGATTAATCACAAGAAAACTAAGGTTATGCGGTTTTGTAAAGCATCATGAGCGAGGAATGTGAGACTTAAGATAAAGGTGGGTGGTGAAAAATTTGAGCAGGTTGAGCAGTTCAACTATTTAGGCAGTACGTTAGAGGAAAACGGATACGGTAGTAAGGACATTAGGAAGAGAATTACATTAGCAAAGGAGGCGTTCGTGAACAGGAAGGAAATTCTGAGAGGATTGTTATGTAAGAGTTTAAAGAAAAGGTTAGTGAAGAGTTTGATCTGGAGTGTAGCGCTCTACGGTGCGGAAACGTGGACATTGAGGAAAGAAGACGAGAGATGATTCGAGGCATTCGAGGTGTGGGTATGGAGAAGAATGAAGAAGGTGAAATGGACGGAGAGGAAAAGGAACGACGAAGTGCTAGATATGGTTGGCAAGGAGAGGCAGCTTTTAAATGAGGTACGGAGGAGACAGACTTTATGGATGGAGCGAATAATTAGTGGGGAAGGGATGTTGAAAATGGTGTTGGAGGGTAGAATGCTGAGGAAACGAGGGAGGGGAAGGAAAAGAATAGGATTTTTAGATAAATTGAAAGAAAGTAGGCCTTACAGTGAATTGAAGAAGGCAGCGCTGGAAGTATAGGGAGTCTCCCAAATCACTTCATTAGTACTCCATGCAAACATTCGTTGCCAATAACGTAGTTCCAAAAGGGACATAAACATTACATTATTTCAGTAAGTCTTTAATAAAAACTGGTATCATTGATTCCATCGCACGTAAAAGTTCCTCATGGCATTTCAAACGTGAAAGCGCTTATATAGTTACAAGTATAACTTTCAAGGGCACTTACAAGTATAACTTTCACGCGACGAAATAATAACAACTAACCACATTCCATCATGTGAATAGGTTGCGTATTCTGATGTTTATTGTTTTAATTAATCTCTTAAATGTACCTCGGGTTACTTGTATCAGTTTTACGACACTATGAACGTTTAAAAACCATTGCCACAAATAACCTTATAAACATGAAAAACTCTCAACAATAGCAGGAATTATCATGCACTCTTTTCTGTTTACATTACGTACATCGTAAAACTGAGTACCAGAGGTATTAAACTTTGAAATAAATCACAGCCTTTCGTCAACTTAAGCCGAAACTAAGTAAAAACTTGATCTTCATATGAATACTTACCCAATACATTGAATTAAATCAACTTCTAACTCACCTCACAAATTGTGGAAGACGGCTATGGTTGCCACTTATCCATCCCGCACATTTGTAACAATATCGCCCTTACCTCAGGATTACAAGGAAAAACAAAAACACGGAACCCATCCCTGCAACTAATGGAACAGTTTGGTGCAGAAGAATCACCCATCTCTCTTATTAATCAATTACAAAAATATAAAAATCTGCACCTATTTGACGTTACGCCTATGCTACAACGCAGCCCGCCATTAATGATTTGACCAACAATGGCGGATTGCGACGACTCAACTTCGTAGTTATTATTTGGCAATATAGAGGACTCTGTGCAATGGTAGAATGGCGCGCCCTCCCCCCTCTTGCGGGTCTGCCCGCATTACCGAGCATTGTAGAACCACGATTGTAACTTTTTTATATCATAAGATAGCATTATCTTATATTTGCGTAATGAATTTAAATAAAACTCTGTTAAATTTTGCATGTAACCTGGTTATTTTTCGTTACGACATAAGTACAGGTAGCTCAAAATAGCCTTTGAGTTTGAGTTTTTTTATGTATCCGTGACTGTGTTTTTGGACAAAAAAATCCTTAAAATTGTCTCCCCTACCACACCACCTGAAGTATTGCAGATTCCTCCTGAAATACCCAATGGAACTTAAGATTCAAGTGGGAGCGCTTGAGTTAATGTAATTCTCATAATTAGAATTTCCTATGATTGGAGATCACGGTCGCCCTAGTATTGTTTACACGGCAGAGTCTCAGCTCTAGGTGATATGCCATACGTTGCCCGTCTTTGCAATCAGCTCAATGTCGGCCGTTGATTTCTATTTTTGCCTTTGCGTAATTGGATTACTTTCAATGGGATTATGCGCAATACGCTGTTGACCTGTTGATGTCAATGCCTCAGAATAGCTAGTGCAACCTATCACCCCTGATCCTCAGGGTGAAGGAAATGGACGTTTGATGTTGGCTTACCTTGAAGGAATAGGAAAGCTAGCAAAGAAACGCAGTTATGCTCTCGGATTAATTAATGAAGCGTTTGTATAGGCATTTGATATTGTGTAATAGTCCCACGCCCCCAATCAATTGCATTCATCTGTTTCAAATGTCTCCTCATAACTTCGATGACAAAGATTTTCACTCCACAATGCACCGGTGAAGCCCTCCTTGTTTGCATTATAATACGCATAATTAGCTTAATTAGAATGTTATTAAGTACCATACCGATTGAGGTTACTTAAAAAAATAACAGTCATGACATGCCATGTATAGAATATCTCAATTGTAGAATATAGAAATCTCCGCTTCGATTTGTATGTAAAAATCTTGATAAATTTGGGAGCTATTGCTAAAAGTTTTAATACTATCATACGAACTGGCAGGATGACTGTGCTTTATGCATAGTTTTTCGGATGCAGAATATACCAAAGAATACTCCAAATAAGAATTAAATTATTTTTTTTGGGAAACCAGCTTCATAGTCGTAAGTGGCTAAAATCACAGGCACCACATGGTTCAGTGTGAATATTTCCAAAACTTGGTGATTATACAGTTATTTTCCTCGCTGTCGATTGCGCTCGCTCTTCTTGCCAAAATGCGACCTTGTTACGTGTATATATGAGGAGTAAATTCTACCAATGTGGTGCCAATTCCATACTCTATTGTCCGCATTTCTTCTATTTGATCACGGTGTTAAATTTCCTTCAATGCTTGGAATTTTCCTTCGGTGATTTTAGCCACTTTCGGCTATGATGTTGGTTTCCCAAAAAATATTTTAATTCTTATTTGGAGTATCCTTTGGTATATTGTGTATCCCAAGAGCTTTTAATAAAGTACTCTCATTCTGCCAGTTTGTATGAAAGTCTTAAAAGTTTTAGCAGTAGCCAAGAGACCTAAGCCGATCCCAGATTCCACTGCAAATCCATGAAAACCTGGGTTAATTTTATGGAAGGCAATAAAGCATTCTTCCATGATATAAAAATAACATAAATAATGAGTTGGGTAAATATGTTTAGCCGAATTTGAGCGAACTTTATTTATCAGTAAGAATGTGAACCATGAAATTTTAACCCTTACTGTGTTATTTTTGTTTTTATTAAAATAGTTTACCCGCTGAAGCAGTTTCACATATATTTATTAGTATATTTTTTCGGATCACCCCTGCCATCCGTCTTCACTCACTAAACTTCCCTCTTTTATGTGGATGGAATTACCTTCTGTGTCTATGCTTAAGGCGCGGATACAAAGCCTCATGGCTTTTTGTACAAAGAAGACTTTTGAGGTTTTAACTTATATATTTATGTCGATTGCTCGAAAAATCGATTTTAACCGACATTTTTCACCGCTATATATGATAAGGCTGAACTCAAAACACATGCCGAGCTAAACGGAAGTAATCCATCTAGTTCAGATGCAAAACCCGGGAGGGCAGCAGTCCGCTGTTTATAATGTCAGTGATTTTCAATCCGGTCGCCTTCAACTTTGTTTTCTTCACGCCCCCTTCTCTTTGAGTATCCCAGCAATCGAAGTGTGAAAAATGACAGTTAGTTTCGTGAGTATTTTTATAAATAAAATAGAAAAAGTGATAGAGCTTGTTTGTATCCCTAAATCCGCTAAATAAATATTTACCAGAAGTATTACTTTTAGCTACCGTTCTCATCTTTAGCTCCACGAAAATTCTGTTTTATAAACATATTCCACATGGAAGGCATGCCTTAAGAAAATACAGCCACATTTGGGAGGAAAACCGATTCAAATGATCTTTTGGTGAAACACACGGAATTTTATTCTATTATTATAAGCACAATTAACCAATCGATTAAAAATCAATTACTCGAAAAATCGGTTACTACTCGAAAAATCGATTTGAACTGTCATTTTTCCATCACTCGTCTAGAGATCAAATGTGCACTAAACAAGTTTTTTGTACAAACTATAATAAAAAATCGTCGTTTTTTTGATTAATCGATCTTACGGTTCAAATTTCGATTTTGGTTGAAAAGTCGAGGTTTTCATATCGGCTAAAGCCTATTGCTCGAAAAAACTTTCATCATGAAAGTCTTTTTCTTGTTCACATCAAAATGGAAGTGATTAAACAAGACTGAAATAGCATCTTACATCATCGTATCTAAATTTTTCCATGACAAGTCGATATCCCGTCCGTTCCCATTAGACAATGCGATATGTATCGACCCAGGATATCATTTCCTGCGCCTTCTTTGTCGTAACCTTTTTTCCGCCCGTCCTTCCTGGGGGACTACATTAAAGGAAGCCGAAAAACATGGTAGGTAACCGTTGTGTATGTTCCCGTTTATCGCGCATTTTATTCGATGGTGCCACCAGGCAGCGGCATTTTGTTCAGTTTGACTTCTTTAATCATTAACTGCAGCGGAAGTGGTCTTTTTTAGTTGGCAACCGTCTCACATGTGTTAAATTCGTGGCTTACAGTGGCGTAGCGAGGGGAGAGGTTTGGGGGGTCCGGAACCCCCCCCTCCGAAATATAAAAACACAATTACTTACTTTCCTTCCTAAAAGGAGAAAAAAAAATTAAACGATAGCGTATTTACAAAAGATTTATTTAAAATGAAGTTTTTTCGATTATGAAAAGTACTAAAATAGGTAGTTTAAAACCCTCTACTTAGTATTAGTCAAACTGGATATTGAAATAAAACTCAGTGGAAATATTGCAATGTCCACTATTACTAAAATGAAGAACTTTCACCAAATCGACGAGAGAAAGACTGAAAATAAATATTAGTTAAATGAGACACCGTAATATTTCCACAGGATTAATTCGAACACGATGCGTTTAGTTTTCACGACAACATTATCTTGTGCCAAACATTGCAATGGAATGGAATTGTCAAATATTGTGGAAATACTCCAATGCCTCATTTAACTGATATTAAGAACTTCCACCACATCGTGCCTATTATCATACAAGATACTTAGTACCCTGTTTTTCAAAAATTTTCTCTCCAGAACGAAATTCTTTGGCTACCCCACTGGTGGTTTATTTGCGTATTACTACCGTGTATTTCCTCGCGGAAAGTGGAAATCGATGACTGGTAGCTCCGCGAGTGGCAATTTTGAAATCAGATTTAAATGCGCGCGGAACGACAGCAAATTTAGCGGCGATCTTGAGAATCAACCATGTAATATTCGTCCGTATATCCTTCCTTGCGTCGCTCTCCGTCATCCATTTGGCGTCTGCCTGACCTCAACCCACCTCACACCATCGACACCTTGTGACGGCCGCCATTTTACTCACCCCATTCTACACTGGCCCCCGGGGGCGATGGGCCCGCAACCCGCGACCCTGGAAAAACTCCGACTCCCCTCTGCTGCTGCTCCGACGCTGCTCTTCCACCGAAACTTAGCGCACGACTTATCGTCACCGTCATCGTAAGAGCTCTCCCCGACCTCCGAATTCCATTAGCTTCGGTAATGCGCCTTTGCCCGCCTTAATTCGTCGTCGTCGCCCATCGTCCTTTGCTTTCCACCGAGACCAATCCATCTCACATATCCCGTCTCTCTTAATGCCTCGCTTCCGCTACCAGCAACGCGCGTATTTACGTAACCGCCCGGGGTGAGATTATTTTGAGCAGTTGGTGCATTGTTTTCAGCACCTGGGACATCGGGAAGAGAGTTGTGTTAAGAGAGAAAAAAGATCTGACCATGTGATCAGTGATAATGTCGGAATAGGCAAAAAAAATTTGCTTTAGAATAGGGTGGTTTCCGATTATTTTTTTATCGAATCGAAAGATTATTACTCCCGGAGTACGTATTTCACGCTTTTAGATTTTTTAATGACGACATCTATTTTTCGCGCGCTATGAAAAGTGAAAATTTTAAAGCGAATACGCGACGGCTGAGTATGAATGCTGGGAAAACCCCGTGTGACGTCATTCTGGTTCCCGCTGTCGCCGTGTGAGGTGACCTTGGGGCGAGGCTTTGAGCGCTGATACGATGCAGACTGCTAGCAGGTAGCGCTTGGCTTAAATAAGGATTATTAATACCCTATCAAACGAAGATAACTTTCCGACCTTAGGCAGTGTTAATAGGTGATTATTAAGACATGTTTCCCTGAGCTCTGTGCCTCATGCATGCTTTGGTAATCTCATACGATGTAAAACTCCTATCTACTCGTATAGAAACTAGGTCCCTGTGACGTCACGTGGAGTGGCATCGCATGGGCGCCAATCTCGACTTTTTCAATTGCGGTTAAAATTGACCATTGCCATTCGTCTAAACTGGGATTTCTAAAACCAAATAATTTGTATATTATGAATACACTAATGGTGGGTAACGAATCGCAATCAATGCCTTTCGTTTTCTTTGATGAAGGAAACTACCCTATTGTTCAGAAGGTGCTTTATCAGTAATAAAATACATTTTTTGTCCTTCTTTAACTTGATTTGTTTTAGGCTAAGACTTCCTTCCTCTTAACCACATGATTATCGCATGTAAATGTTAATGCTTGATAAGGGGTATGCAATGAAACTGCCTGGAAACACTACACAGTATGTTCTGCTCAGGTTTCGAAGGCCATAGCGGTACATTGTATTCGGCACCTAGAATAACATGAATAGAGTCACGTTATTAAAGGAGGCAGAGTGATCATTCTTCTAGAAAATCTGGAAGGAGAGACAAATTCAGGGAATGTCCTTGTGGCTGGAAAGGTATGGAATAACAGGGGTAATGATGAAAAGGACTGAAAAAAATAATTTTTGTCGCAAAATTCTTAAGAAAGTGTTTCATCGGTGGTCAAATGCATTTGATTATCATGATTCAACTTAATTTGGTGAAGGTTTATATTTAACTCCACTTAACCACATATTTATCACCTATAAATATTGATGCTTGGTATGGTGTACGGAATGAAAATACCTGGAAACACTATACCATATTTGAACTTTTTCGGCAACTAGAATATCAGAAAGAGGGTTGCGTTAATAAGGCAGGCAGAGTGATCATTCTTCTGGGAAACATAAGAAGAGAGGCAGGTTCAGGGAATGTCATTGTAGCCGGAAAGGCATGGAATTGCCAGGGATAATGACGGAAAAGACTGATAAAATCACTTTTGCTGTGAAGTCCCTCAGAAAGTGATTTATAAGTGATTCATTTTATTATTGTGATTTCACGTAATTTTTTAATGTTAATATTTATAATATTTAACCATACATTTATCACCGATAAATATGAATGCTTGATGAGGAGCATGCAATGAAACTGCCTGGAAAATTGCGAGCATAGTTTGGAAAAGTTAGGTAAAGTAATTTTGAAATTTGAACTGCCACCATGATACTTTTATGAAAGCTGAAGTGGGAAATGAAATGATTGTTTTTTTATGAGTAAAAGGGAAAAAGCTGGTGGAGAGTCTGATTTGAAATGTAGCTTACAGCTTACTCAGAAACGTGGATGCTGAGCTAAGAGAGTGAAAAGAGATCAGACGTAGGAAGAATGGGAGTGGAAGGCTTATGTGACTATTTATTCCGACACGGTTAACTTCTATGTTAGACCCGATGATGCATGATGCTGCGGTGGAGTGAAACATGTTGACTCCTTTGAAATAAAGATTTGTCTGGAAAAGTGCAAAGTAGGTATCATTACTTCATATCTAACGACCTTGTGTCCTCAGCGACACGAAATAAATTGATACGCTCGTAGCGTGAAAGGGTCACAAGATATACAGGTACCAGAACATACACTCCAACTCGAGCTTTCTTATTTTTCTTCGCAAATTTCTATCCTTCCCTCGTCCTTTTCATGACACCATACCTTCCCCACTTGGCTCAAGTGATGCCAACTTTTAGCCTTAAGGATCGTAAACACAGGTTATCGGGGAGAAAAGGTGGCTTGTAAGTTTGTAAAGGTCTTGTTACACGAATTCGGTGTTTTCGCTCCGACAAAAAAACTAACTACCATAATTAAGCACTTCTCGTATCACCTCAAGCATTTTTCTCGTGAGTGTGGCGTTTTTTGTCTTTTCTTCCCGAAGATGGGGCAGAGAATAAAAACGTGTCCTACTGGACGAAAAAAATTTGATCGGTGTGGGCGTTTTAAGTTTTTTTTTTCAATTCTTCGGCCAGTATCTGTGGAATTCGCGTCTTGGGACCCTCCAATCAGTGTCGTCCTCGGCCCGGAGGGTTTTTAGGGATCCAAATTCCAATAGAACTTGCGTACGCTTCGCCAACACACGACCGTCTCAAGGCGATCGTTTGCAGTGCGTGCCTGAGGGGACGGGGTCGCGCCGGTGCCAAACGGTATGAGTCCCTACTTCACTCAGCGCCCTGAAGCGTAAGGCGAGAGGTCAAAAGAGAAACTGCTGCCACGCCCCCAATTACTTCCATCTCCTTTCCTCCTATACGTGGGGTGCGATTCGGCTCGTGGAGCGGTGGATGAAGACTTCATAACAGCGGCATGTGAACGTAGTTTTGTTGATGTAATAGCGGCTAAGAATTTTCATCATCATCATCACTGGTCAACAATCCTAAGATTGGTTTGACGCAGCACTCCACTCAATTCTCTTATCAGCTAATCTTTTCTCCCCTACGTATTTCTTCTCTTTCACATCTTTCTTTACCTGTTCCTTATATTTTCTCAGAGGTCTTCCTTATCCGTTCTTGCTATCCACTTGTCCCTCGATGATTGTCTTCATCAGGTTATCATGTTTCAAGATATGGCCGTTAAGGTTGTTCCATCTTTTTATTAAGGTTATCATGAGGCTTCTCTCCTACTCTTCTTCGGACTTCCTCATTACTTACTCGGTCGATCCATTTGATCCTCATCGTGCTCCTGTAGCACCACACCTCGAAGGCCTCTATCCTTGCTTTCTCCGCTGATGTCCTTGTCCATGCCTCACTTCCGTTTAGGAGCATACTCCAAATATAGGTTCTTATAAATTGTTTCCTCACTTCAATATTTAAGTTTCCCTCAGTAAGAAGATCTCTCTTTTGGCGGAATGCTCTCACCTTTTGGGCTATTTTACTGATAATTTCTATCTTGCCTCTCCCGTCGCTAGTGATCCGGCTTCCAAATAACAGAATTCATCCACCTCCACCAATATTTGCTTCCTTATTTTGATCTTAGTCTTGACTTCTTCTCCACTGCTGCATACTAATGTTTTGGTTTTCTTCGTGTTTATTTACGTATCTTACTTACCCGGAATTAAGCTATTGGCGAGTTAATTTCACACATCCAGGATAACGGGGGCGAGAGTGTAATCATCATCATGTACTGCAGTGAGGTAAGAAATCAGTTTTTCATACCGTTTTTACTCCAATTTATGATTCGAAATAAGAGGCTTATCCATAAAGTAAGGGCCGTTTGGTCACAGTAAAAAGTATACTCGCATGAAACACATTTTATTGGCACTTTTAGTTGGCTACAAAGCTGCATCACTTCTCTACATAATCGCCGTTCACTTCTAAGCATTTTTCGTACCGCTGCATCAGCTTCATTTACCCCTCTGCAGTAGAAGCTCTCCGCCTGAGAGTTGAACCAATTGAACTAAGACACAAGCTCACACTGCACTCAAAAGTCCAGAGACGCCGACTCCATGGGGCTTGAGGGGGACCCAGCCCCGTCAAAAATTCGTTATTGGTGTGAGAAAAAAATATGTCAGGCTTGTCGATTTTTCCCGGAGTGACCAAATAGTGACATTCGAGTTATCAGGGTTCTCATGTTGATCATATGACTCTTATAAAATGATTAAAAAACTTAAAACTCACTACTTACAGAATTTCCGGGGCTAGATCCCCGGTTTTGGCCCACCCAATATTTTTGTAAGTCGGCATTCCTGTTAAAAACCGATAAGAAAATTCAAGATTTTCGTTGGAAACGCTGACTACCCACTGTACGTGTACAGTAGGGTGGGCCGAAAAAAGGTTTTTTTTCCTGATCAAATTTGCCCTATGCGGGAAAGTTGCGAAATGATATAAGGATCTCGCACACAAATTTTTTTTCAAATCGGATGATATTAACCACTGCCGCCCGAGCTCTAAAGTTTAAAATTTTGCGAAAAATCAGGCTGATTTCAGAATCAAACGGCTATTAAGACGAATTTTATGAAAATATGGGATAATGGATAATATCAAAGAGTGGATACATGTTTATATTTTTTGAAAATCAAATTTGAAGTTTTTTTGACAAAATTTATGGCTCAAAAAATGTCTATGAATTAACAACAAAATTATAGTATAGACCACCCGCACAACACAACTCATTTTTGCCTAAATTTCTAAAACTCCATTTTGGGGACTAAATTGCACGTAAAATAATATTTATTTCGATTGAATTTCATTTCTTATCAAATAAGTCATCATATGGTAGTAAATAATACCACAAAAAGTATTAATAAGGTAAATTATTTGAAATTAACATCAATCATAATGACGAATAACGTACCTGTGGAGCTATTTTCAACAAGAAATTCAGCCAAGGCTGAGAAAAAACAGAACCTGAACACCAAGCATTTCACTAAGTAGCTCTCTGCTAGTTTCGTAAAGAAACTACCCAGAACTCACCACGAGGAAGAGGCTACCGTCGAGTTCCACCCGTGTCCCCCCAACCAACCTTCCAAAGGATTACGGGAGGATTGACGCATTGGTTAAAAAATAGAGGAAAAGCGTACCAGGTGTGGAGTGGAGTGCGTGATATTTGTTGCACCCGAAAATTTCATGGGTAATGATTTGCTCACTTATGAAGAGATGATGAAAATGTTTTTGTTCTCTCGGTACATTGAAGAAGAAGAAGAATAAAGTTAAAATATCATTATTTCTCTGCCGGGAATCGCGGAGACAGTGTATTATGGCATTGAAGGCATTTGGCATAGATCCTCTATCCCAGTTGTTGGATATAGGCAAATTATTTGACGAATTATTCAATATCATGGAAATAATCGCAATATTCTTCAATCTGTCAACAAGAATGCTTTCATTGATCTGAAGCAAGACTTCCATCGTCACGCACGTCAGCTTTTTGATGTTGCGGCATGTGAATTGCTTTAGTGAGACTGATTCTGTTTGTGATATTCTTTCGAAAATGCCTTTTTTAGAATGGGAATTCCCTAAGGACAGAGAAGTGGCAGGAAAATGAAGATAGGCGCCATCGATGTGCAGGAGACCAAAAATAGGAAGACGAGGCTTTGCAGGTTGGAAAGAAAAAAGGAACACCCGAATGTTCCACCCTATTTTGTCAAAACTCTTCAGTTCGGAAGACTCAGGTGATGAAATGACATTGAACAGAGAGTTATGCAATGCAAGTGAAGGAGAGGATTTCATGGAAAAAGGTTAGTGTAAGTAATTTGAAATTGCCAAGATTTGCATCATCCTGTGAATAATTCTGCATATCAAACCATACCTCTGCAGCACTTGCATTTGCGCACCATATCGGGTTGGTTACTCAAGGAGTCAATGTACTTTTTATTGACAAGAACAAAGTTAGAAGGGAAAGAGAGAGATTGCGCACGTGTATTCGGAGGAATGTGGGAACTGTTAAACTGCAAGCGCTTTACTTCGACGTGAGGAAAGACTCTGGTTTCGTTTATAGTCAATCAAAGTGAAAAACAATTGGTTAGGAGCATGTAACTCTCGTTCAAGAGCCTGGTTCACGCTACTTGTGCATGTCACCCCATGTGTTGGCAAAGCTATTGGCCTCTAAGATTCCATCACAAATTTTCTAGGGGAGGAAATGATCATTACTGATGGACTCCAAACAATTGTGTGCGATGGATCTGAGATTAACACCGGAAGCCATGCCGGAGTAATCAGGAGAATGGAAATGGCCCTAAGAAGACCTTTGCATTGGCTTGTTTGCCTGCTTCATTGCAATGAACTATCGTTCAGCACCGTCAAAAGAACTGATGACCCTGGCAAAATTTGTTATCGAAGTTTACGCTCCAATGCGGTTTTCAATAAAATTGAGACAATATAGAACAGAAGGCCCGAAGCATGATATGAACATGATTCTTCTTATGAAATATATAGATAGAGACATCAAATTACGCCGCTACTATATGATTCAGGGAAATGTAATTCTGCTTGCAATGTTAGCCGATGAACGCAGGCAAATTCGTGCAATGGCCATCACAAATACATTGAAATCGAAAGAAACTCAGCTGTGAACGAACACTTCACAGTCCTGAGGACGATGACCGAGTCGGGCATCGAAACGTCGGCAGATATGGAGTTCCTGACCCGGTGGCGATCCCGAGAACTCTTCACTCAGTCCATTCGCCGGGAAAGCACAAAATCTTTCTAAGCTTCGATGCTCAAAATTATATTGAATTGGTTGACTGGGAATAAATTGAGGTAAATCAACCACCAATAGTAGCTGGGATGACAAACAAAAACTTGGAAGACCTTGTTAAGGAAAGATCTGTATTAGAAGTACCTTTTCCCTGCCATACACAGCAGTTGAAAGGATGGTACAAATGATAATTTTAGCATCAAACTCCGTGTGCAATATAGAACGCAGGCATGGATGGGCATTATCGTGCATAAGAGACGGAGAAATTCAGCCGAAATTTGAAAAAAATCACAAAATAATTTTGCCAGAGTAATTGATGTGCTTTCACAATCGTGTCCTTCGGAAGGTTGGCTGGGGGGGACACGGGTGGAACTCGATGGTAGCCTCTTCCTCGTGGTGAGTTCTGGGTAGTTTCTTTACGAAACTAGCAGAGAGTTACTTATTGAAATGCTTGGTGTTCAGGTTCTGTTCTTTCTCAGCCTTGGCTGAATTTCTTGTTGAAAATAGCTCCACAGGTACGTTATTCGTCATTATGATTGATGTTAATTTCAAATAATTTACCTTATTAATACTTTTTGTGGTATTATTTACTACCATATGATGACTTATTTGATAAGAAATGAAATTCAATCGAAATAAATATTATTTTACGTGCAATTTAGTCCCCAAAATGGAGTTTTAGAAATTTAGGCAAAAATGAGTTGTGTTGTGCGGGTGGTCTATACTATAATTTTGTTGTTAATTCATAGACATTTTTTGAGCCATAAATTTTGTCAAAAAAACTTCAAATTTGATTTTCAAAAAATATAAACATGTATCCACTCTTTGATATTATCCATTATCCCATATTTTCATAAAATTCGTCTTAATAGCCGTTTGATTCTGAAATCAGCCTGATTTTTCGCAAAATTTTAAACTTTAGAGCTCGGGCGGCAGTGGTTAATATCATCCGATTTGAAAAAAAATTTGTGTGCGAGATCCTTATATCATTTCGCAACTTTCCCGCATAGGGCAAATTTGATCAGGAAAAAAAACCTTTTTTCGGCCCACCCTAGTGTACAGTCCAGATCTTACACCTATCGACTACTTCCTCTTCTTGCACTTGAAACAGTGGCTCGTTGGACATCCTTTTTGAAACCGAAGAGGAGCTCAAGAACGGCGTTGTCAATTGGTTCAACTCTTAGGCAGCGAGCTTCTATACAGAGGGGTTAAAGAAGTTGGTGTAGCGGTACGAAAAATGCTTATGAGTGAACGGCGATTATGTGGAGAAGTGAAGTAGGTTTGTAGCTAATTAAAAGTGTCGATAAAATGTGTTTCATATGAGTAAATTTTTTCCTGTGACAAACGGCCCTTACTTTATGTATATGCCTTGTATACCTACCTTACCTATGTGGCCACTCAAACCTCAGGAGGTTTTTTGGCCTCACCAACAACATGTCGCCATCTATCTCTATCCGCCATCCATTCTGCATCTGCTCTCATCTTCCCTAAGTCCCTTTTCACTTGGTCCTGCCATCTTAGTCGGGGTCGCCCAAGCGGACGTTTTCCTCGGGGTTGATTTTCAGATACCATTCTTAGCATGGACTCATCTTTTCTCCTCTTTACATGACCGGCCCATCTTAATCTCCTGCTTTTTATTTGCGCTATTATATCCGGATCTGTATATAATTCTCTGAGCTCTTTGTTGGTTCTGATCCTCCATACTTCATCTTCATTAATAGGACCATATATTGTTCTGAGGATCTTATTTTCAAAAACTATCAATTTCCTCTCCTGGTTTTTTGTTAAAGTCCAGGTTTCGGATCCGTAGAGTATAACTGGTTGTATTATTGTCTTGTACAGTTTTGATTTAGTTTTTCTTGACAGAAGTTTACATTTTAGCAATGATTTAAGAGCCCAATAACAGTTGTTCCCGAGAAGTAACCTTGCATTTATCTCTACCTCCTCTTTATTTTCCTGTTCTATGGTTACTCCTAAGTATTTAAAATTTGTTGTCCTTTCAAAGGTATAATTTTGGACTTTTAAAGCCTCTGCTTCTATATTTTCTGCGTGTCGACCAACAATTAAGTATTTTGTTTTTTCTTCGCTAATTTCTAATCCTACTTTTTTGGTTTCTTTTATCAGAGACTCTGCAAGAGTTTTTAACCCATTTGCATCCTCCGCCAATAAGGTCACGTCATCTGCAAAAGCTAGCAGATTTATCTTTTTGCCGACTTCAATCCCCGGTTGTTGCTCCTTTACGGCTTTAAGTGCATTTTCTAATGACAGGTTAAAAAGCAATGGTGAGAGTGTATCTCCTTGTCGTACCCCCGTGACTACATCAAAACCTTCTGAAAATTCATTATTTATCTGTACTTTGCAACTTGAGTTTTCTGTACATATCTGAGCCAGTTTGACTAGTTTGTTTGGGATTCCCATTCTCCTGAGATATTTCCACATTTGGTTTCTGTTGATACTGTCGTACGCCTTCTTAAAATCAATAAAGAGGAGGTGCGCATCTCTATTGAACTCCCAATACTTTGATAAGATTTGTTTAATGATAAAAATTTGATCAATCGTAGACATTTGTTTTCTAAAACCTGTCTGGTGCTCTCCTATAATTTCTTCCGAGTATTCCTGTATTCTGTTATACAGTATTTTGGACAGTACTTTGTAAGCCGTGTTTATTAAAGATATTCCCCGATAATTGCTGCATACTAACCTGTCTCCTTTTTTATGCAGCGGGACTATTATAGAGAGGTTCCATTCTTTTGGTATTTTTTCCTCGTTCCATATTTTCACTATTAGTGCATGCAGCTTTCTTAAGAGAGCATTTTCCCCGGCCTTGAGGAATTCTGCTGGTATACCATCCTCTCCAGGAGCTTTGTGGTTTTTTAGAGCTTTTATCACGTTGCATACTTCCTCCTCAGATGGATCTTGGATCTGTATTTGAGGATATATATATAATTCATCTTCTTCTTCTGCTGGGATCCTGCCCGCATTAAGGAGGTTGCTAAAGTAATCCTTCCATATATTAAGGATATCTTTTTGGTTACAGGTAATTTTACCATCTTTACCTTTGACCCCAAATGTTCTAGGTTTAAAACCCTGTTTGAAATATCTCACCGAACGGAAAAATTCTCTAGAATTGTTATTTGTTCTGTCTTCTTCCGCTTTCTTTAACTGATCTTTCACAAAATTTCTTTTAGCGGTCCTCAGTGTCTTGTTTGTCTTTCTATTAATTCTTAAATATTCTTCCCTTTTTTCATGGTTGTCATCTGTAAGTAGTCCTGCCTTGGCTTTTTTTCTCTCCTCTATCATTTGCCGGTAGTCTTCATTGAACCAAGTTTTCTTGTTCTTTCTATTATTTTGGAACCCAACTACTTCCTTCCCTACTTCCTGAATTGAATCTCGAATAACTTTCCATTTTCCTTCTATAGAATCCTCTTCTTCCTTTTCTAAGGCTTGGAACCTGTTAGAAAGTTTAATCATGAACTCTTTCCTAATATTTGGGTTATCAAGTTTTTTGAGATCAAACTTTTGTTTTGTCTTTTGTATATCTCTTCTGTTTTTGCACACTTTTTGCCTTACTTTTATTATTATCAAGTAATGGTCCGTTCCACATTCTGCTCCCCTCTTGCTTCTAACGTCTGTGATGCAGCTTTTATGTCTATCCTCAGTCAAGACATGATCAATTTGGTTTTTTACTTGTCCATTTGGAGAGACCCATGTATACTTATGAATATCTTTTCTTGGGAAGGTGGTCGACATGATCTTGAGATTTTTTGCGCTTGCAAAGCTTATGAGCCTCATTCCATTTTCATTAGTTGTTTCGTGCAAACTGTTTCCTCCTGTATATTGTTTCCAGCTTGGTTCATTTCCTACTTTTGCATTTGCATCACCAAGTAGAATTTTCATGTCATAGTCTGGTATACTTGTCATCAGCTGATCCAGATTGTCATAGAAAAAGTCTTTTACATCATCCTCTGCATCCTCTGTAGGTGCATAAAAGCAAATCACAGATATGTTCTGAAATTTCCCTTTCAGCCTTATGTAGCATAATCTTTCATTTACAGGTTCAAAGGTCATCACAGATTCCATAAATGTTTTTCTTACAGCAATTCCTACGCCTGCGTAGTGATTACCATCGTCACAGCCACTGTAAAAAAGGGTATGACTAGATGAATTCAGCTTGACATTGAATGGCCATCTTGTCTCTTGGAGACCTACTAAATCTAGTTGGTAACTATCTAGTTCTTCCATGACTAGTTTAAATTTCCCTGGTAAAGCTAAGGTTCGTACATTCCATGATCCGAATCTCAAATCCTTAAAACGAAGCTTTGGTCTAATTCCTTGATGTCCGTCCTTTTCCGAGGCTTGTTGTTGGTGTTTCTGAACAAGATTTTTTTCTGGTGTAAGGTTGTCAGCCTTACGTCCAACCCCCAACCTGGGGGACCAGGAGTTTGTGATCGGAGTCCTCTTCTCCTAGACCGATTGCTTTCACTGCAGCTTGAAGACCTTGGTCTGGCCTCGGTTTTACCTGGGAGTGTCCTTCTCCTAGCCTTTGGGTACCCAAACCCTAACGTACAAGGCAGTACGGCTTTTATACCTACAGCCAGGTTTATACTGCAGCCGGTCCTCACATGGACAACAGACGCTGACCAGTATGTCGCCCAATGTGGGAGCACACGCCTGGATTTTGGTTTCCGTTTTGGTCCGCGGGTGGTATTTTATTTCCCACCTACCCTGCATATCTGCCGAGCATTCCCCTATCCGCCACCTGGGGACGCGCCCGATGGGGGACGGAAAACCCCACACGGGATATGCCTTGTATATTGTATGTAAATTGATATCATCCCAAAATGATTAAAATTAAAAAACAACCTCGTGCTATGAGCGGGGAGCATAACGTGTTGGCAGAATTACCATCACTCACGCAGTGATTCATCGCGAAGAATTTCTTCATTATCGGTTACTACCGCGTCAGTTGCTGTGCCGATGACAATGGTTTCGCTGACACTACTGCCAGCGTCCTCGTCACCGCCTTCATCATCTTCGACCGGAAGACGCTGGCAGTAACGTTAGCGATTATGTTGCCATCGCCACAACAACCGACGCGGTTGTGACCGAAAATGAAGAACTTCATGAGACACCGCGGAAATCTCCGTTCTCACATTCATCACAAATGTTGACTTGAATACGTAAGGGGAACTTAGTGTGTTATATTATACGAGGTAGCCCTTGATCAATGAAAAACATACGAGGCGATTTCCACACTTAGGTGTCTCCAAAAAATATTTTCTTTGCATCGCTGATATATACCCGAACACGTTTGCTGATGTAATGCTAGCTCCCCTCCATCACTTAATCCGTGAGTTTCTTAACTTTTAATACTTGGAAAAAACTAAGCTAAAATAAGGAATATTTCAATTAAAATCGAAAAATCGTATGCAGTTCATTCACGAGTTATTGGGCGAAAATCCTTAAAAGTGAATCGTTCGGAAGAAACTTCATAACCATCGTTTATCAAAATAATTCCGCCCCAAGATAAAATTTAGATAATCTCTCGCTGCCGGTGTCGATTTGCTACCGGTGTATCACCTTGATGGGGCAGAAAATTATACATATTCTAGTAAAACCGGTCGTGAAAAATGAATTTCACTCTAGAGGAGCGATTTTTATGATGAAAGATATACTACCGGTTAAACCCTTCCGTATATTATTAACTTGCTTACTGATGTACTACGTAGCGCGGTAGCCTAGCAGATTTATTAGTTGAAAATACTCTGGTGCCGAACTAATATATTCAGGAAACGAGGTTCGAGAGGAGGAAAATAATAATCAAGGTCGCAATGGGCGTCAGCCGAGCATTCAACCGCGTGATTTTTCCACGAAAAAAGCTCAAGTTCCACCTTGATATCACCACCCGGCCCGATCGGGAAAGAGGAGGAGAGCAAAAAATTGGAACAATAACAGAAAAAAATAGAGCGGACGACGCTTGGGATTTTTTGGCGAAAAGGAGCGATCGTGGAGGGTGGGGGGGGGGGGGGGTGGAGGGCGGGGGAAGGGAGAAAGAGCGGCACAAGATTTCTGTCCCGTGCGCCATCTGCGGCCGGCTACCCCCGGAGGTGATGTTCGGCAGGGGTCGATGGGATAATAACGTAGGACCGCGCAATATGCGGGGGAAAGAGGAGGCGGGTATATTTTTTTCGGGGGGCCTCACGGAGGTCCTGGGCCCGGTTCGGGTCGCTGACGCTCCCGGGGCCTTATCCTTTGCGTCTCCCTCGCTCTCCACTTTGCCACGGTGGCGTGGAATTCTCCGGTATGACCCGAGGAGAGGGAAAGAGTGTGCACCGGGATATATTTTCCGTGGATATCGGGAGGTATAGCTTGGGCGGATCTTGGAAGCGTGGGTCGGAACGAAACGTATGTATAGCGATCTTTTCTACCCGCTTTGACCCCCAAGGGGCAAAAGGAGGAGCTCCACGCGGTCGGGGCGCTACGAAAAAAAATACAAAAAAGACTTGTTTTGACTTTTTTGTAGGGATATTTTTTCGGATTGGGGATGGGGCGTCATAGTTTGCTCCTACGTGTGTAGGTAGGCATATGTATTAATTTTTTCGTGGCCTGAGGTGGTGTTTTACGCAGTTTGGACGTTCTTCGAACCAATTAGCCAAGCGTGTGCCTGTTGGCTGATGGAAGGACTGAAAAGAGAAAATTTTAAAATTAATATCCAGGTAAAATAGATCTTCGACCAAAGTGTTTTGATTAGGTAGGTGTTTGGCTGCGTAGTCGTGTTGCGGCTTTTTTATTTCCTGACTATGTAAAGCCTACGGACTTAATTTTAAGTATTAGTTGCATCTTAGTTTCTTTTGGCTGTAGAATACATTTATTGGTACTTTTGAGCATCTTATGGCCGTTCACGGGGCACGTACTTGCACAATCTGACGTGTGTACGAAGGCGCAGTCAAAATTGCGTCATGTAAAGCGGTGAATTGCGAGAACACATGCGAGAATGCGTGTACGTGCGACGGCAAAATAGCTCCTGTTCTAATTTCGTTCATGCATTCGCGCAATGCCACGCCATTTTACAAATTAATGTTGTTGTAACCGGCGCAATTCCGTACCCCGTGTAAAACGGCCTTTAGACTCTAAATAGCCGAATTAAATCTCGATAATCATTATCTCTCAAGCATATTGTTTAGGTTGGAGATACTTGTACTTGGAGAAATGGGACGATAGCGAATTTCTACGCACTAAACTGAAGTTAAAAGAAATGAAAAGGTACGTATTCTTATCGATTGAAATTTGTCGCTTGAGGCGCTTCATACGATTTAGCGACGGGATTATGTGAGAGCACACGATAAGTCCATTCTCCGTAGTAGTACATGGAATGCACTCAAAGAAAGAAACCTTTCAGTGCACCTCTTGCAGTGCCCAGCGATTGCATAATAAGAGTCATTCGTAGTAATATTTATCAATTTTTCTTTCTGGTGATTATTTTCTATCACTATTATATCTGTTATCCACATATAAAAGTGAATGAGACCATATTGCATCCACGCGCTTGCCGCGTCGCCGTACTCTCCGCCGCCGCCGGCCAGAACCGGAGTCGACCGCACGCTCGAAAAAAACGATTTAAAATTCGGGGTTGCCAGTTGGTGCAAGGTTTTACTTTAGATTCACAATAAAGAAGCTTCAAATAACGACATGATATAAGTTACTTAGTGGAAGTCGATGATATTATCTACTTTTTCTCTACGTTTATGTAAAAAAAGGGCTGAAAACAGGCTCCCCAATTTTGTTATATATCTATGGTTATTGTTGAAACAAAATCTTTAAAAACCCCTCAAATGAAAGAAAAAGAAGTGTTAATTATGATGGTATAACAGTTTTGTCGATAAAACTATTCATGAAACCACTGCACGAGGATAAAGTCGGCAATTTTCAGAAAAAATCATGGGCGTCGTTTTTCGCTAAATTTGTTAGACTTTGACCTCACATATATTGTTAACGTGAAAACACAGGAAATAAATAATTTGGAAAGGTATGCACAATTTATTTGAGAATACGTATGCGAAGTTTCAACTTCCTAGCTCGAAAAAATTGATTTTGAGGTTTTGGCCAGTTTTTTTTCGATTCTAGCCCACTGTGAGGCGTTAAGAATAGGATGGGCCGGTAATCTAATAATAATTTATGCAAGCATATCTTTTAAAATTTTCTCTTTTATCGGATTCATGACAGTACTATCAAAAGAGATTATATCCTGCTCTTCTTTTTTCTGCTATGATTGTGACTTTATAGTTCCCGTAGTTAAATTATCTTTTTCTGGGTCCAATTCATTGTATTGAGGCGAATTATTGCTATAGGTTTCCTGTTGTTTTCATTTTGCACGGTTAATTTAATTTCCTTCCTTTAAATACCTTTGCTTTAGTTTTTCTAAGTTGAAATTAATTTCAAAGCCCGCAGAATTGAAACCTACGTCTAAAATTTAAGAAGATTAAATCCGTGATTCCTCAAGTTCTGATTTTCATCTGATTCGATGTTATGTCTATGAATTGGAAGTGCTAATTTCTTAAATTCGAAACATCGTAGGTCACATGTTTAAGGAATAAAACTTTGTGGTGACTTAAAAAGCATTCTCCTTGTGTGAAAGTTAAAGTAAATAATTTTTAATTATATTTTTTGAGGTAGGAAAAAGAACAAAAATGATAATTTTTTTTTGATTTTTCCTTGATCTGATCTAGTCATGGGATAGGTAGGAAAACCTCTTTCCTTATCTTTCATCCCATTATATTCCATTCATTCATTCCATTCATCATCTATATTTCATCTTCTATTTTGGTGTTTTGATTATGATTAAAGTATCCAACCAATGAAGGTAGGCTTCCATGAAGTACTAAAGACGCATTTTGGCATTCTTCCATTACTTCATGCACTTCCGTCGTCAATTCACAATAAGGCATACTCCCTTTCATTCTATGTAAAAATCCTATTTTCTTCCTTCTTCTTCCTCGCTTACCTAACTTTCTACCCTTTAACACATTACCTTTTAGCGGTCACTACATTTTGGCATTACCCATACTAAAATACTACTTATATCTATCATAATCAAAGTTAAATCAAACTTTTTACATCATTGCGAGACTTCATGGATTTTTATTAGGTATCTAAGTATATATGATACTAGTTTTTTCTGTTTTAACGAAGGGGAATTAGGGAATGAGAATGAATAGGCTGGTATTCTATTATAATAAAATGGTTACAAAAATCTGGTTCCATATAACGTTGTCTCGTTTTTGAATCGCATATCATCAGCATCGTTACTCGGGCACTAGCCATAACTCTGTTCACAAGTTAACAGCTGTTGTAAAAACACCCCCGCCACACACCTGTAGAAGCATGGTGCTAGGTCGTACGTAAACGTACGGAGTTAGGTATCAAATATTCGCTAAATAGCATGCTAAGAGATCTTGCCTTGCCATTAAGCCTCATTTCATAGCGTTCATCCTCGAAAATATTCTGAAACTCCCAAATAACAAGGCCTTGTCGCTCTTGGGTAGAACCAGTTCTTATTATGAAACCTCACCTCCTTTCGGCAAACACATTAATGCAAAACGGTTCGATTTATGACATTAATTTTCTCCCGAGCACACTCTACTTAGTATAAGGCCTAGTATCTATCATTTTTGCTTCTGTTTCGTTGAAAACTGCAAACCATCGAGGTAATGATTGCCGTGGCTGAACACAAGAAATTTAGATTCATCCTTATGGGTATAGTAATATCTCCTTTCGCCCTTATTTTCAATGAACTCTGCAGTGGTTTCCCCGCGTTGGCGCATTGATCATTCATAAAATAGGTATAAAAAGGGTCTTTGGGGGCCTCGGGCCTTCTATTTACTTTGCGTAAGCGTTTGGAAAGCATTATTCCGATTCTATTGAGATATATACTTGCAATTATCCACGACTTTAAAATTTATTACGGCATAGGTTTCAATATCACCAAATCATCTTCAATGTTACCATATCATTATCACCTTGAAGATGAATTTGTGAGTTTGAAATCAAGGTCGTAATGAATTTTATAATCGTGGAAAATTGCAAATATTTATTTCAATATGGAAAACTTCAACTCCATCATGCTTGAGTCTTCGGATTTTATATTTTGATTGGTTGGTTATCGCATACTTAGAGAAATGAAACCTTATAGTTATACTTTTATGCGTGGAGAAGTAATGGACGCGATTAAAATATAAGGTAAGTACCTAATTGAAAGAAATAATCCATATGATTGATTCTGCTCGCACTTAAAGGCTGTGTGAAGCATTTAGCAATAACTTGCTATTACTTTATATGAATGCTCCTTGGATTGGTTTAAATATGATTTGTCTGTAATCAGGGGCGGATCCAGGATTTTTTTCTGGGAGTGGGGGGAACAAGGCAAACTATCTTCGCCTACTTGAGAAAAAACAAGATACAACAATTACTGTACGAAATATCCGCTTTATTTTAACATGGAAGTCATTGAATAAATTTAAATTATTGAAGCGCCGTGATACACAAAACAATACGAACGTAATGATAACAGTATAAAAAATTTCGTTTAATTTTTAAGCGTCTGGGGGGGCACGTGGCTCCATGCTGCCCCCTAAATCCGCCTATGTCTGTAATCCTTGTATAGGCTTTCGCGGTGTGGTGAAGATTCAGCGGAGAGGTGTACGGAATTTTAACCGCGTGTGTCCATCTTCGTTGACAATAGTGACGCTAGCATTGCAGCTAGCTTCTTCAGATCCATGAAGTGACTGCAGAAGAAGTGAAATAGACCTCATCGACCTGAGGAATCCAGATGCAATTTCGGCGAAACAGTCATCTACGATGATGGACACACTCGGTGCATATCTCGTAAACCTCTCCACGATTTGTCTTTGTGGCGCACCAATTCACCAGTACGCATTATATAGTACGAATTAATGATATATTCTAACCTATGGTGAAAAAGAATATGGAATTGGATACTGGAAAATTAGGTATTTTCTTAGTGTAGGTGGCTTCCTCGCAGCAGAGGGATCGGATACTGCTTGTTAAAGCTCTTACAGATCATAGTTATCTTGGATTTCTGTAAGGACTTTGAAGATCGTGCTTAAGTTGATATATTTGGCATTGTAACGTGTTGAAAACCTATCAGAATAAAATAAACAAAGAGCAGCGCTTGTCTTATGAACGTGTTAAGAGATATGTGAGCTTGAGATCTTTAGAAAAAATACATGAAACATTCATGTGGGAAACGGCACGGTAAGGTTCATATGCATGGATTGCAACAAAAAGTATCAGAAAAGAAATGAAGCCTTCGATATATGGTATTGGAGAGGGATAGTCAAATTTAATGGCCGGATAAATCGAGAATTCAAGGAGTTTGCGATAGTGGCAATAGCAAGTAGGTACATTTCAATCCGTAGAATTTTACCGTCATTAGTGGTATCAACGTTCAGGCGTTCAAAAGCGTAGAGTTTTAGACGATGCGGCATTTGTTTGAAATTCGATTTATCGATAATTAATGCTGTGGATTGGACAGTAAAGTAAAATTTAAGTAATACGAAGATCGCTCTTATGTCGTGGCTTTTTTGTTGTGTTTGTCACTCTTTCGCGACTTATCAACTTTTTATCCTTTAACCCTAGATAAAATTTATATTTTCTGATAAATAGTGTATGGAGTTGCATTCAAAGTAAACAAGAAAAGAGCTTTAGTTACCAATTCATTATATCATAGTTGGTCTTTCAAATATTAAAAATGCCTTCTTCTGCCCACGAAAGATATACTAGGAATTTAGCTTGGAATAACAAATTGAAATTAAATCCACTGCTGCAGGTTTCACTACTTCAAGATGTTTTACATTCATATTTGAGCGAGTCAAGAAATATAAGCATGCATAAGAATTTTTTAGTGTCTTCTTTACTATTGTTGATATTGAAGAGGTCCTTCAGGTGGGGTGTGAGGATGTTTTTCTCTTGAAAAACGCTCCCAGTAGGAGGAGTGAAACGTCGAGTAAGAAAATGTTACCTACGCAGCAATTCCCGAAAACAACCACCAACATTGATAAAAGAAGCTGTGGAGTTCTTCATACGAAAATAGAGTATTGAAATCCTCCCCTATGTATATTTTTTATTTTGAACTAAATGAAGTTTACCATCTTGCGGCACCTTCAGACGTAGTTTTTCTTCATGAAATCATCATAATGTTGTTTTTTTGTTTTCTTGACCAACTTTTCATTTTATTTGGTACCTTTTTGGCCACGAAATTAGGAGTTGTTGTAAATTAATTCAGATACTTATCATAACAAACATTTGGCGTAAACTTGGCTTTATATTGATTAGCACAGTGCAATCAGCTAACTTTGCAATTCACAGCTTTGATGAAAATATAAGGCTTTTGAAAACGTCGGTTATCAATGTAGAGTTGGTTTAATTTTTCCAACATTCGATAACATCATTATTGTAAATTAAATATTAAAAAATATTTTATGAGAGAATCTAGTACTCATTAATAAAACATAAACATACCGTAGATTCAGATAAATCAAATCACTGAGTATTAGGAGCAGCGGTGTATTAGCACGTTTCTCCCAGAAAATACGAACTGAAACATAAACGTGCATTTTCTCCAATTAATTGGGACAGAAAGCCGAGTAATCGGGCCATATATCGTACATGTTTGCCCTATATTTACGTGGAGATATGCATTTATTTAATATCTTCAGAATGAATCATTCTTTTATTGTCTTCTTTACTATTGTTGATATTGAAGAGGTACTTCAGGTGGGGTGGGAGGGTTTTCTGAAGCCATGAGCGGAAACCGATCCAGATTCTCATGGACCGTATAACCTGCTTGTCAGCTTGCGGTGGGTGCACCTTGCGCTCCTCCGACTACCGGATAATTCTTTCTCCACCGGCCGCTGCTCCGCCAACAGGCGCTCTCCCATCCCACCAACCTACCCTCACCCTCCTACGCTACGTACTATCCCAACCCAACCTCCTCCCCCATTTATTCTGCCCGAAACCCTTCCTCTCACTCCCATCCTCGCGTTTTTTCTCTACACCCCCAACCCCTGATTCCTCTTTATATTCCTTCATATTTCGGGGGGACGGGGGATTTCTCCTTCCCTCCCTTTACCGGGCAGAGAGCACCGCGAGGGGCAGTAGCATCCTCCCATCTGTCTAACAGCATCGCCTTTTCCTTCGCCTGCCGCCCATCTCAATTTCAAATGAGATTTGCCACCGAATATAATCCGTTCCGTGGCCAGGGCCTCCCTACCATCACCACACCACGTGGAGTCTACCCCCTACACGCCTACGCAGAACCAAAGCCGTCTTCTCACCCTCCTCCCCTCCCTCTTTTTCTCTCTCCACGCTTCTCTTTCCATCCCTCTCCATTTCTCTCTTTCACGCTCAGTGTTTCTTTTTCTCTTGTGTTCGGCCCGCGTCGATCCCCCGGAGAAAATTTATAGAATATTGCGCACGGTCTACTGCGCAGGGGACCAAGATTGAAATGGCGTAAACCTAGATCACGTGATGTATCTTATGTTTTTGGTTTGAATGAATAACTTGAACTTTGATTAATGAATAACAGAGATGGCAATTTTCCAAAATTTTTTTTAACAAAGCACGACGCGTTTCGACCGTCAGGTTATTCTCAACAACAATTATAAATAATATAATTCGTTAAATAAATTTGTTGAAAATTGGCATCTCTCTTATTCATTAATTAGGACGTTATTCCTTCATATCTCACCTGCCTCAGTAACTTAAAATTTGTTCAGATGATGACGTTAGCCATACAGAGAATGACGTTAACCGTCGAAACCACGGTCGTGATTTTATAAAAAAATTCTGTGGAAAAACAAAGTTTAAGTTATTCATTCAAAATATGTAACAAATTCCACAAAGTATCGCCAAAAACCACCAACTGTATCTGATGAATCTTATTGGCTGACTACGACAATAAAGTCTGTTTTCAAGTTGTTTGTATCATAGGGGAAAGTCCATTTCTCTCTTTCACGCTCTGCCTTTCTAACTCTCCAGTGCTCGGCCCGCGTCGATCCTCCAGAGAAAATTTAGAGAAGAGCGCGCATGAATATCTGCACATTGGACCAAGATTGAAATGACAAAAGCCTAGATCACGTGATGTATCTGATTGGCTGACTACGGCAATAGTATCTGTTTTTTGTGTTGTTGTTTTTCGTTCTTCATGTCTGTAAAAGCATAAAAATAAAGCGGTAAGTTGTCAAGGAAATGTTTTTAGCAATTATTATTTGACCAAACACGCAGAATATTTAAGAAAAAATATGAGTATACAAGTGGTTTTTTATTATTATTATTATTTAAGTATTCTACCGATTAAGGTAGGTTTTCGTGGAGTACTGAAGAAGCATTCTGTCTGCCTCCCACTCCTTCATGTTCATCCCTCTTCAATTCACAATAAGACCTACTCCCTTTCATTCTCTCTAAAAATCCTATTCTTCTCCATCCTCTTCCTCGTTTACCTAAAATTCTACCCTCTAACACAGTTTTCAACATCCCCTCACCGCTAAGTACTCCCTCCATCTATACCCTCTGTTTTTTCCGTATCTCATCTAGAAGCTGCCTCTCCTAACCCATCATGTCCAGCACTTCGTCGTTCCTTCTCCTCGCCGTATACTTTACTCTCTCCATTCTTCTCCACACCCACACCTCAAACGTCTCCAGTGTTCTCTCTTCTTCCTTCCTAAGTTCCCACGTTTCCACGTTTCGATTAGTTCTGTCCGCCTTTTCGTCATCGTAACTCCATTCCTGCAGTTGTTGCCGTGGATTTATTGTCCCTGGGGTGGGCGATTATTGTGGCTAATGCAGCGGCTTATTGTGCTAAGGTATATTATTATCAAAGTAATCTACCGATTAAGGGAGGTTTGCATGGTGTGCTAAGAAGCATTCTGGTAGCCTCCCCTTCCTTCATGTAATTCCCTCTTTAATTAACTATGAGGCCTTCTCCCTTTTATTTTATCTAAAATCCTATTCACGTCCTTCCTCTCCCTCGTTTACCTAACATCCTACCCTCCAACCCTGTTCTCATCATCCCATCTCCGCAAAGTACTCGCTCCATCTATGCCTTTTGTCTTCTCCGTATCTCATCTAAAATCTTCCTTTCTTCACCCACCATATTCAGCACTTCGTCGTTCCTCCCTCTCTCCATCCACTTCACCTTCTCTATTATTCGCCACATCCAATTCTCGAACGTCTCGAGTCTTCTCTCGTCCTCCTTCCTTAATGTCCACGTTTCTGAACCATAAAGAGCTACACTCCAGATCAGACTCATCACTAATCTTTTCTTTAAACTGTAACATAATTATCCTCTCATAAGCTCCTTCCTTTTCATGAACGCCGCTGTGATATAGAATCGGTGAAAAATTTTCAGCTCATTTTTTTTAATGCTCTTTTGATTCGGAACGGCAAGTTTTGTTCTGGGAGCCATAAGCGTAAACACTTTTTTTATGGTGGGGTCACCGATTATGCCTAAATTTTTTGGACTCTCTCTCTCTTAAGTATGAAATATGTTATTCTTATTCATCAGTAACTTTTTACGTGCACCCCACCAATATAATGTTTCCGTATGCGACAAATTTAAACAGAGAAGTAAGGAAACAGTTTATTAGAACTTACAATTAGAGTATGCTTCTCTACGGAAGTGAGGCATGGACAATGACATCCGCGGAGAAATCAAGGGTAGAGACCTTCAAAATGTGCTGCTACAGAAGAATGATGAGGATAAAACCAATCGACTAAGTAAATTGTGAGGAAGTCTTAAGAAGAGTAGGAGAGAAGAGAAGCCTCCTGAAAACCTTGATAAGAAGACGGAACAACATTATAGGCCACATCTTGAGACATGATGGCCTGATGAAGACAATCGTCGAGGGACAAGCATATGGAAAGAATGAAACAGGAAAACATCGAATGAAATATATGGAACAAGTAAAATGGAATGTGGAAAAGGAGAAATACGTGGATGTGGAAAGATTAGGTTATAGGATAATTGAGTGAAGAGCGAACTAATAGAGCGAAGAGTGTTAAACTAATATTGAGATTGTGGACCAGTGATGATGATTCAGCATAGTTTTCATTTTTGCATTTTTATCATAAGCGTATACCATAATTTTACGAATAAATTATTATTACAGTGGTACCTTATAATTTCGTCTATCAGCTATTTCATTCCCATTATTGCTCGTGAATAGTAGTACGGTGCACGTTTGTGAATATGGCTGTAGTTATCCCCATGGTTCGTCATGATGATGGTAATCGTATTACACCCCTTCGCTGGGGCTAAAACTTCTGAGGAGGAGGGATTTTCCAGCAACCTCCCGTTTATGGTTGTGTCCGAAGGGACACAGACAGAACTTACAGGCGTTCGTCTTCGGACGGCCATTTTTCGATGAGATGGAAATTTTGTCGGATGGGGTAATCGTTGTAACAAAATGCACATACCCAATATCATGGCGCTTAACCCAAGAATGAAGTTTGTCTATGTCAGCGATACCTTTTCCTTTCCAATGACAATTGATTGTTTTTTATTTTCAAGCAATTTCTTTAGTATGGTTTGTGTAAACGTAAGATTAATTTATAATTCAATTGTTTATGCATAGATCCCTGCTAATATTTCTGTCATCTATATTCTTTTCATTACAACTTGTTCGCTTATTGTACGCTTTTGGATATGAATATTTATTCCCGTGGTGGGTCACTGTGTTGGTTAGAGTACTGGCTTCTTATGCCCAGTTTATATACACCTATAGTTGTGATTTCAGATGTTTCTTCGTTATTAATCTCATTGGCAAAATCAGGCGGACGGTGTCCTACCTATTCATACTTCTTTGCCTCAGTCTACACCCATATAAAAACAGGAATAAAAAAGGATGACTTGATGTTGTTTTAGGTTGAATAATTAAGTGAAAATTCCGGGATTTGGTTCGAATTTCGGTTAAGGCGAATCATCTATTGCTCATAACATCTGAAGATTCAAGCGCGATGGAGTGGAATTTTTTCATATTGTAATGGACACTTTCAATTTCCCACGATTATACAATGTATTACGTCGTAGATTTCATTTATTATTCAAGAATTCTAACCATTTAGGTAGGTTTATATTGAGTACTGAAGAAGAATTCTGGCAGCCTCGCCCTTCTTCATATACTTCCCTCTTTAATGCACAATAAAGCCTACTTAGCCCGGCCTCTTCAATGCACAATAAGGCCAACTGGAGCCAATCCATACTCTACGCCCGTCTCCTTAACGCCTTTATTATTTTTTTGCATCTGCAAGAATGAGTGTCGTTCAAAATTTAGTTACAAAAAGTGGGCTTATTTTGTTCAACGGCAAGCATCAGTTGTCAAGCCAAGTCGTGTTCAAACGTTGAACTTTCAACAGAAGAAGTACCGACATCAACGACGAAACAGATAATGTATCGCTGTTTCGATACAACAAGTTACATCGACTCACGGGGATGTAAAGGAAGAAGATGATAAGAGTGGAAGAAGAATTAAATAAGGAGAAGCTCAATAAGACCTGATTTACGAGTAAAACAGACCGTGGAGCAGACCTACTGGGGAAACTAGGATAAAAATAACGCGCCTCGTGCACTACCACATAGATGGCGAGGAAACGCGTGCATATTATGGAGAATACTAAACCCTCTGTCCCGATTGTTGGAGGATGGACAGGTGAGGGCTAGTAACCAATACGTGCGTGTTACGCGTCCAATAATGTTCGGAGGGAGCAACTATATAGTCATGCATATTACGGAGAATACAGCTCCAGCTGACTTTCGAATGGCTTTTTCTCAGAAACGGTAAATCATAGAGAAAAAAGTGAAATGACAATTTTTTAGATGATAACTTTCCGATCTACAATTTTGGTCTGAGCAATTTTTATCATAAAAGTAACCAAACCATAAAAGTAACATTTGGCCAAAAAATGCAAAAAACCCATTTTTGTGACCTTGAATAAAATTTTTGCACACCCGGAATCGATGGGAACATTTCAGGATTTCATTAAAGTGGTATCCTTAAGGTTCATGCAAATTTTCAGCTTGTCGGGAATTTATGCAAGTGTACTCCCATTTGGGCTAATTTGACCGGGCTATACTCCCTTTTATTCTATCTAAAAATCCTATTCTTTTCCATCCTCTCCCTCATTTACCTAACGTTCAACCCTCTTAGCACTGTCTTCAGCATCCCCTCCCCGCCAATCACCTCCATCCATACCCTCTGTCTTTTCCGTATCTCATCTAGAAGCTGCCTCTCCTCACCCACCATTTCCAGCTCTTCGTCGTTCCTACTCCTAACCGTTTACTTCATTCTCTCCATTCTTCTCCACACTCACACCTCGAACGCCTCGTCTTCTCTCGTCTTCCTTTCCAAGTGTCCATGTTTCTAGACTGTAAAGCGCTACACTCTAGATCAGACTTTCCACCAACCTTTTCTGTAAACTCTTACGATAAAACTAAAAATTAAGTAAGGCCTTTCCCCTTTCATTATTAATAGCATTGAACCCTAGGTCGTAATAGATTTTGTAAAAGTGGCAAATTTCAAGTATTTTTTATATTATTCCAATTTCATTATAAATTGTTTGTTCATCAAATCATACCTTTGGTTTTATGTAACGGCACGCCGGTCAGGAGCATAAAATCGTCGAGAATGGCAACGAATGAGGACCTTTTCAGTAGGGTTGCAAATATCCGATTCCTTTATTTCAAATATTTTAGGCATTCAGAGAAATAAAAAATGCCCATGTCAGCAGAGGTACGAAGTATCCCCAACGAGGATGATTTACTTAGTGATACTGATGAATGACGACGACTTTGATAGTCTGTAAGAAGTAATTATTTAATAATAACTAATGCAGCCATAAATTATTTAATACATTCTATATCCCAGTCTCTCAATCATAATTTGCAGTAAGGTAATTTAACTGAAAAAAATATTTAGAGCAAAAGTTGGGGTGCCTAAATGAATTGATCATATTGTGTTATATTTTTGATTTGTTGTACCAATTTATTGAAAAATAGAAATCGTCATAGATTATGCATTAAGCGCTTTAATTCTAGGCTCATTGGATGAAAAATATATTGGAACACATGTTACTGTTGTTTTAATTTCGATCAACTTAAATTGTTTAAATAATTTATCAAATTTAACAAATGAAACTAGCAGGTTTGAAAAAATTACCTCAACTGTATTTTACGCGGATCAATAAACATGTGGAATGAAAAATTAAATATATTTTATATTTTTAACAGTCAATTCTTTAAATAATTGGCCATATAAAAACAATAATATCAAATTTATGACAAAAATAACCTCAATTGCGGATTTTGCAGGCAAAAAGCTTAGGAAACGTCTCGTCATTAAACAATAGTGAGTTAATATTAGTGCGGTATTAATTTCGACCACCTTTTTCGATTTCGGACCGCTCTGCGGCGGAGTACTTCGTGCGCGACTCCATGAAATGGAGTGCAAAAATGAGTGAATTCGTGGGACGTCTACTGTGCGGTTGCAACATCTTGGTAAAGGAAAAAAAAACACGCGGATCGCGCAATTCTTAGCAATGAGTAGGGGGAGGGGTGGTGTGGGATTGAGGTGGTTCAGTGGAAGGGGTGAGACAATGCGTGTGGAGTGGGAAATTTAGTGGAGAAGAGGTCCAGGAGGAGAAAGGAAGGGAAGGTAGAAGCGAGATCGTAATCTTTTTTCATTGCCAGGGGCAGATACGCTACTCGCTAGAAACCCACGGCTTCTCTCTCCACATCCCGGTCCGCAAAAGACTCAAACCTCTCCCCCCCCCCACCACACAGCTCTTTCCTCCCCTTATTCCAGGGACGGGTGGGCCCTGGGTTGAGGGAAAAGTTGGGTCCTTTTTATTTCTCACATAATTTCATAGTGCGTGCTCTTTCATGGTGTCTGTCTGAGGGACCCATATTCCCCCAGTCCACCTTGGATTTCTCCTTGATCTGAGCTTCATCCATTCTCTCTACCTGCTGAAAAACTGTACCTTTTTTTCCTTCCCCAAGGGTATAAAGAAGGGAGGTCCTCATAGCTTTTCTTTAACGTCGGAATGATTGGTGGTGGTGGTGGGGGAATTAAATGGACCTGATTTGGGGAGAGTGTAGTGAGTTGTGCGTTTTGAGCTAGAAAAAAACTATATCCGCCACTATCCATCTTTTACTGCTGAAACAACAACGTTCTTATGGAATCTTTCGTGTCATCTCGTTACATTCCATTTGGGCAGTGTTGGGGATTGAATATTTCTCTGGATTTACCTGTGATGCAATTTCAGTATTCTCTACTCAAATTATCTCTTAAGTATACCATATGTCCACGAATGACTGTTTTATTCATTCACTAAACAACCCATACTTTACATACTTCCACAGTCTATACTTCAATACTTCTGATGCTGCAAATGAAAATTTTTAAGATTTATTGAAATAAATACTTCTGATGCTGCAAATGAAAATTTTAAAGATTTATTGAAATAAATATTTGGAAGACGTAATTTCGTTTCGTACCATTGGGGTAACAAAATTTTTCTTTGCGATGTGGATAGATTAGCCAGTCAGCTGATATGTTTAGCGAATGCATTTTATAGTAGAGGTGCAGCTTGAAAATACCGATTTTCCAAAATTGCTGACTCTTAACTTACAACTCTGTTTTACATAAGAAGAATACGCCACAAAGCTCCTGAAACAGGCCCAAAAGACTTTTGCAAGATCTTTCTCAACCATGTCAAAATTTATACCGCGATTTGCTACATTTAATTCGGATAGTAAATCAGAATCTTCAACACATTTTATGAAAAAAAAATTATCTGCGGAACACCTTTAAGAATTATCAATGAAGACGTAAATCTTTGGCCCTTCATTAAACTAATTTGGGATAAGATTATTGAATCTTGTGGGAAGAACCAACCGGAAGTTACTCTATATCATATTAGGTGGTCCCTCAATTAGTGTTTTAGGCTAATAAGAGCCTCGGAGGTCTTCTTCTGTGATGTAAACTATGAGATATCCAGGGTAAAAAAAGCTTTTTTTATATCCTTATAATGAAGAGTTCCTCCGGATTTCCTTTATTATAACAAGAAGGATGAGATTTATTGGGGAAGCCCTATCTATGAAAGGATAGTTCAGTCAGCCACTTTTCTTTCATATGGTCTCAACGACTTGTAGGAAAAAAATCACATTTGCTGATTATCTGTTAAGGGACTGAGCCATTATCTATGATGATTGATTTCCGTTGTTGAGGTAGCCCAGACTGCCCAGATCTGTTTCGTGTTTTTTAGAAGACCATCGGTACTGAATATATATCCTATAAAATAGAGTAACTTGATGCGCATATGGTTCGGTAACCACTCTATAACAAAATTCGTCCCTTTTGATTTCCTTTAATCACTTAAAATCCGGCCGAGGTTTCGAGATTACTGAATAATTATGGTCGAAATTCCACAGAGGAAAAATCATACGCATTGATCGGGATTCAAACCTGATCATGCGATTTCCGAACGAGTGCTTTAGCCAGTTAAGCTACCGTGGAGTCAGGCGTTAAGCTATCCGGGTTTGCATCTCGGAGAAGGCGTATGATTTTTCTCCTGTGGAATTTCGCGCATTTTTGCATTGCGGGTAACTCCGTAAAGTTACCAATCACCGTGGCTAGTCCCGGTATGCTAGAATTATTGTTGTGATTGCATTTAAAAACACAATATTCAATTCCCATTTGCAACAGATGGGAAACTCTTGCCGCCTAGGCTTTTAAAAATTAGCAGATGATTGTTTACTGCTACTGTGAATTTTATTCTTAAGGATATCACTAGGGCGGATCCAGGATTTTTTCTGCGGGGGTCGTCTGCCAAGCAAATGGTCTTCTCGTATTTGGGATTTAACACAACATGCAACCATTGATATTCCAAATATACTCTTAAATTTGATATATAATTTATTAATAAGTATATATTTATAAATTTTATATTAATATATAAAAATTCATTACTTAATATTAGTATTAAAAATCTCGTAAACCTTTTCAGATTACCTTTTTTGTATTAATACATTAAATTTATTAATATTTTTTCTAACAATCTCTTTATCCTTTTGAGCCTACCTTTTTATGTTAATATATAGATATAATTTATTAATATTATATTAAAATCTCCTCTAATTTTTCGTATACTTTCGTCTACCACGCCCCCCCTAAATTCGCCTATGGAATATTATATTTATATACCAGTATTTCTTACGCTTAGCTAATCATTTACTCAATTTTTTAAGTTTACATTATAAAAAATGAGCAAATAGAATCTGAAAATATTTTTGCTTATGCCTAAATGAAGTAAGACCTGGAAGAACGCATCTCTCCCGCTCAGTTGGTATTTTATGGTGACGTATTACTCGCTTAAAACTCATGCTAACATTTTGAAATATTCAGGTTTTATGAAATAGACTCAGTGTAACATTTACCTGTATGAGAAGTAAGAATATTTTACCTCAATCTGAAAACTAGGTTTGACGTGGTGGAAATCCGATATATATATCCATGATAAAATATAAACAGCAAATGGTTATTTCCACACTTCAATATATAACTCCACTACCGACGATGTTTTCAACACTATGTCATTTTCTAGGACCTTGAACAAAATTTGTTATACATTGGTCTATATATTTATTGCAAGGCCCTAGAAAATGACATACAGTATCGAAACTAACGGTCGGTAGTGGAGCTATAGATATTTAAGTGTGGAAATTACAATTTTTTGTTAGTATTTTATGTTTTTACCTCATTCCTTTTTTCATGTGAATGCTTTTTAAAATTAAAATGATCGAAAATATTAGAGAAAACGTATTGTTCTTACCCCTGGAAATTTTTAAGTTGATAGCTTAAGTAGAAAAAAAGTTATCCGTCTCTAAAGGCCTGTTTAGACGGTGCATTAACACGTACGGCTTAATGTATAAATGTATGAACGCGAGAATGAACGCCAAAATGCACCGTGTAACCACCCAACTTGTGGGAATGCATGCACAGAAAATAGAACCTGTTTTTATTTGGTTCATGCATTCGTACATGTTCCGTTCCGGTCCACAAAAATCATTCACGCAAACGTACATTAACTCGTACGTGTTAATGTATCGTGTAAACAGGCCTTAAAAAAGATTATGTACCACCGCTCGAGACGGAGGTATGCGTCCTCTTGCGTATGACGGCGAAATGTGCAAACTCAGACATTGATTTTTAATAAATAACTTGCGTTCTTCTTCTCGTTCAGAGAGTCGTCTGTTTAGAGTGAATTTCGTGAGTCTTGTTGCCTCGATCACTAGCCTCAAGTGATCAATTTTGTGTATACGCTCTTGTTTTTGTTGCAGCATTAGATTACGACTAAGTAGGTCGGAATCAAGATATTGATTTTTATGAGATTACAAACGAGGATATTGATTATTTTAGTTATTATACATTAGTCTAAATATTTGTCTTAGCTGGTAAAAGAACGTAATGTAGAACTGCGTTAAACCAATCTTAGGATTGTTGACTTATGATGATGAACGAATAGATAACTATTTTAATTTATTTAGTGAAGGAGTTTAGAGTAATATCCCCGTTTAATACTAAATTTGACCAATCTTAACCACCACATTCATGTTTTCCAGGCTTAGGTGCAATTTGAAACCGGGAAAGGGAGAATTTAATGCTTGCCTCGGACGATGCTGACATCTACAGGGGAGTTTGAAGACCAATTCGAGCGCCCTAGTCTCCGAGGAGCGCCTTGCAGCAGCGCCACGTTGCGTCGGCGGCGATTGGCAGAGACTTGAGTCTCCTGGTAGCGTAATGTTTGCAACGCGGGCGGCTTTTCATTACGCCCAGAGGTAAGTGGGGCTTATATCGGCGAGATTGCATTGATATCCACATTTTAAATTCGAATGTGTAATGTGACCTATAAAACTGAATCAGATGTTCGAAAGATGCTCTCTTAGTTAACGGCCAGTCGGATGAACATAACTTACAATGTACAGTAGGCCGGCCCTTATTTTTCAGAATTGAGAAAAGTTATGTTTTCCTAGTCTCAAAATGATCCAAATGAAGTTCATATTCACGTGTTAAAATTTGGTTACTTTAAAATAACGGCAACCCGTGCCCCAAGGGCCCTAAGTACTGAGGACCCTCAATTGAGATTTTTGGGGCCGAAAAAGTGCTATTTCTATGTAAAACGTAAAAGTAAAGCCCTATAGGGCCGATTTTTTGTTTGTTTTGACCTATCTCTAAGCGTTTACGAGATATTGTCCGTCGTAATGCAATCCACCCCCAAGGGCGCTACCCCGCACCGCGGCGCCGCTGAGGTACGGCCCGCACCACTTACTAGAGACTTCCCCTCCACCCCCTCCCCTCCCTCGGCAAAGACTTTGCTCCTGATGGCAAGATGTAGTCTTTGAAGAAATGTGCCTACGTTAAAAAGAATTTAATTGCCATGACAATGCTTCCAATCAAAGTGATCAATTTACTCGTATTTTCACTTGTCCATGAATTTCAGTACATATTAACCAAAACAAAATACATTTTCGTATTTCTAATCTTTCATATTTGGCATTTAAAGTGTATTTGCGCACGTTAGGGGCTGTGCTACGATGAAAATTCACATTTATTGTTAGTAATTAATTTTGAAAGCTCTCTTTCTTCTGCGTGACTGACTTAAAATCTTGAATTAGTTTCACCCCTCTCTGCACAATCATCTACCGCTTGAAGGCCCCGAATAATTTGCAAATCGTTCTTGTAATCAGGATGTTCATACCATTCTTGCGTGGGCACATCAAAGAATGCAGTTCATAATTCAATGCATTAAATAGCTTTCTCGAATTAGTAGTGACAACATTTGATATAGATACCGTTTTCAGGTCTTTAAGTTTATAGAATGCCATCTTTGGTGAATCATATTTTCCCTCACGTGTCCTCATATGGCATATCACATTTTCCTTTTCACACCCAGAAAACGATCCGTCAAAGAATGACAGGCCTATGGACTCCTCATTCAGGTACCACAAGTGGTTTGAAAACCTCTTTTGTACTCCTTTCGCTATGTCCAGGTTAACACTTTCGTAATTTTAGGATCTGAAAGTCACTGTTGGGAGCAGATGCAGCACAAGGAGCGGGGAATCACAACTTTTTCTTTTTTCTTGAGCATATTGAAATCTATTCCACCAATAACTGCATTTCGTGCTCCTATTTGACTGCATAAGAATTTTACTTCTTCATCCCACGCACATTTATCTGAGAGATTAACTGCGATCGTCAAAAATTCAATGGCACCGCCCCTTGCAATATCAAACAATTCATCCAGTTTTGTTACGAAATATTCTCTTCTCTAAATCTCCACGGTAGTTCCCACTCTCTCTTTATGTCGCCGCACCTTCATCCATTCATTGTGTTATGTTTCTAACATTTCAGTCACCTTATTTTCTGTAATAACAGGAATTCTCATTTTGTTCCACGGATGAAACGCATTTCTTACTGTTTTTCTCGCACTAAGTCTGATACATTTCAAACCCATTAGATTATAGAGAAACACACAGCACTTCTCTCACTGTTAGTAACTTTGAGCCAAGTATTTCTTCACTTTTTTTTCCAACCACTTCAATGTGTGAATTTAGTCTTGATTTCATACTTTTTCTTGTTGGCCTATTCTTAAAATGAACGCCACGTGTGTTCATGAATAACTAGTTATTTCACCACTTTTCTCCGTATATCATTAAAAAACTTAGCACATTCCATCCTTTGCGCACTATACATAAGAACTAACTATCTCTCCACATTGATCTACAAATGTGAACTAACTGCCTCGTTTCTTCTTCATAGAATATTTCTATCAACTGTTATGGCCCTGGAAGCCCTGCTCATTTCCTTCATTCCTTTATAATTCACAAACACAATTGTATCAAATACTTATAAAATTTTGTACATAAAGAGCACTTTTGAACAAAGCATGCGGTAATTGTGCGCGGTCGTATGGAGGCAACAAACTAAGGTTGAAGGGGTCGGTGCACAGTACATAGGACGGCGTTGAAGGGTTAAGATTGACATTGTATGCTTTACAAACATTAATCATGACACAAGAGGAACTTTTCAATTCTGCACCACTAGCATGCAAATATTGCCAGCAGGAGCAAAGTCTGTGCCGAGGGAGGGGAGGGGGTGGAGGGGAAGTGTCTTGTAAGTGGTGCGGGCCGTACCTCAGCGGCGCCGCGGTGCGGGGTAGCGCCCTTGGGGGTGGATTGCATTACGACGGACAATATCTCGTTAACGCTTAGAGATAGGTCAAAACAAACAAAAAATCGGCCCTATAGGGCTTTACTTTTACGTTTTACATAGAAATAGCACTTTTTCGGCCCCAAAAATCTCAATTGAGGGTCCTCAGTACTTAGGGCCCTTGGGGCACGGGTTGCCGTTATTTTAAAGTAACCAAATTTTAACACGTGAATATGAACTTCATTTGGATCATTTTGAGACTAGGAAAACATAACTTTTCTCAATTCTGAAAAATAAGGGCCGGCCTAATGTACAGCCTCCTGAAGATCTGGCAATGCTACCTATTCTTTGTGTGACACGTGGTGTAAATAGTATTTTATTGCTTTATTTGATTTCTCTGAACGCGGTTGACTCTTACCATTTTTATTCGTTTTACGATAAAATCACGAGCCAATTTTTTTCCCGAGGTAATTGAATAGTTAAAAATCTGCTTATTAAATTTCATGAACATGATGGAGTACCGAAACGCAGGGAATTCTTTATGCAGTACTATATATATCGTTGTCTTAATTTCTACCAAAGTGTTAACAAAATGCGTATTGGTTGTGAGACAATTGCATTTTATGCCAGTAATGAAATTTCGCGCTGATATGACTCCAATTTAATTAATTCTTAATAGCGTGGGGATGATAAATTGGAAATCGTTCCATTACGGTTCTAGAGTGGTTTAGTTTTGTTCTCCAAAATGACTGAATCCATTTCAAAACAATGCGGGATGAATGATTTGCTGAATTGATTATCTACATACAATAGTTCTCACCACGTGTACGAATGGAATTGATAATACATACAATTGATAAAACATAATTATCATTTTCAGGAAGGGGAAAGTGCTTTAATGCTTCACGCCTCAGTTTCATGATTATTTTCTGATACTAGCTCGTTCTTATTAGCAGGCGTTAATTTCAATTTTAAATAAGCAATATATAAGCATTAAAAACGTCATATTACACTCTACATTAGTCAAACCCGTTTAATTAATATCTTAGGTATTAAATGCGGTATCATTAAATGCAAACGTTATAGGTTGGTAAATATGGAAGGCTTAATTGCTAAAACTTGTTAAAAAGTATCTTTGTGAAGGTGATAGTATTTATGTATTTTATTTCGTCGAGAAAATAATTTCATCATTTAAAATGCTTCTGCCGCACAACTTTCTATGCTTTGCGTGATATTTTAATTTATTCCTCGTATTTGTCTGCCTTTATTAATTTCCTGAAGACAAAAGTTTCTTATGAGCAAAAATAATTCCATTTAACAGTGAGCAGGGACTTCGATGGCATTTGCTCAGATTTGATATAAATATATTAAGTAAGATACTGCTTCCAGAGGTTCCAAAATTCTCAAAATATTTTAAAGTAATCAATCACTTTATGGAAGGAGAAGTGTAAGAGCTAAAGGCGAAGCTGTCCTGCATCATTAAGATTCAATATTTCTCATCCCGTTTCATTCATGGCTACTTTTCTATAGCAAATCTATTATTCCATTGCCTTGCTTATGTCCTAGTAATAGCATCCTCAGCAGTAAAGATCTTCATCAATTTAGTCCTAATTCAGAACCAGTGGCGTAACTTGGGGGGATGAGGGAATTGTTCCCCCCCAAAGCTTCAGAGAAATAAAAAAGTTATTTGAAACTATTGCCTAGTTTTGATATTTAATAACTTCATCTGCTTAAAATGAAAATTTTCGTGTCAGAATGATGTAAAATATAGATATATCTAGGAATGTGAATTTAAAAAAATTTCTCGTACCCCCGTTGCTTTGGGAGGGGTGGGGGTCGCCACCCCAAGCCATCCTATATCCCCAAAGTATATTCCTGGTTACGCCACTGTTCAGAACCGTTTACTTCTCTGAGTTTCGTTGTCATTACCATGTTCATGTCTTTTGTGTATGCCACATAAGTTTCTTTCCTTAATGGTTGTTACTAAATAGAAAGTTCACATTGATAATGCTCTTGAATGCACGCCAGAAAATTGTATTTTTTGGATCCTCATCAGGCTTGATTTTTTTGCATTCACTAACTTACTTGCATAACTTATTTGTCTTTAAGGCATGGCTGAAGCATTGTCTTCGCCTAAATTGTCGTAATCTGGAATCATCTCCTGTTGGAACGACACAATTTTCTGTTATGAATGCATCCACCTCATTTTCACGGGAACTCCTGCTTGTATTAGGTATATATATATTGTATCTTTAGTGCGCTTTTAGCGATTGGTTTTATGCATATATCAATTGTACAATTCAAGTTTGAAATATATGTAAATTTCCCATCGTTTTTAACTTAGTCTATACATTTTTTTTAATCCTTTAATTTGAAATTTGTACCTACAGATTAAAAAAATCGAAAATTATTTGCCCTCTCTAGAATAGGAGGGCAGTTTAAATATTGTGTAATGTTTATTTCATTAAAATAAACATTTTCTCTAGTTTATGCAGTGAAAAAATCAATTGGAATTATTGTAAGGAAAGAGAACGCTGGCATCGTTGTTTGCTATTTTTCGCTAAGCTTATGGTCAACTTGACACAAGCATATGACCTCTCCCCTACTGAAGAGGCACCAGTCATTGAGCGTAATGTGCCTGGCATACAGAGCTCCTATCGCCAGTGTAACATACAAACGTTCGTCAGAGTTTGAATGGCCTTCTATTCATAAGATTGTTTTCATAAGGATATATTGCTGGAGTATATTTAATGATCCTTTCCCATGCGCTACAACCTTGCCGCGGTGGAATGTCGTGCGCGTTCCTAAAACCCCAGAGCTGCACTGACGGGATTAATTCTATATTATTCCCGGTAGGGTCACCTTTGCCAGATAGGTCGAAGGGTAAGAGCGAGACGAGAGGTAGTCCACGTGATAGTGTCACCTAAAAAACACTGTTACAATGGAAGTGGGAAACCTTACCAACTATCTTTTCCCTGAAAAAATGGGAGTATAACCATTCGAGCCTCGGAATGTCAACGCAATGGGCGGGTGTCGTTCACAGCAGCGAAATCGGCAAGGTCCTCGGGGTCATCAAAATACGCAATCCTTGCAGAGACTTATCATCAGCAGCAGCATCTAAGAAAGAAGACGAAGAATTTGTAAAAGAAGGAGGATGATTGAAATAATAAAAAATGGTAATTTTGCTTGACAGAGTCAGTCATCACGGCACATGTTTAATTAATTATGCAGTTTTCATTCAGCTGATTATCTATATTCTACATTGCAAGCGATCGATTCGTTGCTAATTGTCATTCTTATACTCGTGAATTAATAATAAAACCATTCAAATAAAATATTACGAGGTGATCACTCCTTCATTGGTCGCTTGAGGACTTCGCGTATATCCATTGGCAGAATTGTCGGTATTTTCCGCGAGTCTTGTTAAATAACTAAATTAGGGTTGACATTCGGAACATTGGAAACTAAATAAACGAGGATATTCTTAGCAAATTTCCGGCTTACATTATTTTGCTGGGATTTAGGGGATTTACTCTGGAATTAAAGTCGATCTTTCTCAGTCGTCCCTTTGGGCATTTCTTGCGACGACTGCCAAAACTAGGGGAATCATAATTATTATTGCATGACGTCAATTATCGGTCTATGTAGCGAAATGATTTTAAGGATTATATCAATAAATAAAATGATATCAATATGGCAACAGTATTTTTGCAGATATTTTTGGTTACTGGCTCGAGTTATGATGAAAATTGCAAGTTTGAATTAAGTATCGACTTCAATACTTGATCCGAGATGTGGGTTTGGAGAAGAATGGAGAAAGTGAAGTGGACGGAGAGGAGGAGCAACAACGAAGTGCTATTCATGGTGAGTGAGGAGAGGCTGCTTCTAGATGAGATACGGAGGAGACAGAATGTATGGATGGATGGAGTACGTAACGGGGAGGGGATGCTGACAACAGTGTTAGAGGGTAGAATTTTGGGTAAGCAAGGGAGAAGAAGGAAGAGAATAGGATTTTTGGATAGATTGAAGGGAGTTAGGCCTTGCTATGAATTGAAGGGGGAAAGTATATGAAGGGAGGGGAGGCTCCCAGAATGCTTCTTAATTACTCCAAGGAAACCTATCTTAATCGGTAGAATACGCTTAGTAAAAAATACCTAAACCTTAAATTATTTTACTTAACTTGGTAAAAGATATACGATATGTAAAAAACATATATAAATACATGTAAGTATGCGGTTTAAAAATACGTATATTTAATAAAAAACGATCACGCATGTAACGAAACGCATTTAAACGCCTATAACAAGGTGTGTTTCCGGTCTTTTGACTTTCCTATGAATGCCAATGTTAATTTCCCCGCATATAACGAGTTAGGATGATACGGAATCCCCTATCCTCTCTTTTACGAACTATTCACGGGTTCTTTGGGGAATTAGTAAATTTTTATAAAGCCATTAAGGCCATCTTTGCTCCTTAACCGTTCCTTACCTTATCATCAGTTGTCCTCACGTGTGGGCATCACCTCATAGTTCTACCATTGGTCTTAAAATCCTTCTCTTAGCAGCCGTTTTATGGAAAGGGTGGGAAGATGGCTAATTGTAACGGTTATGTTGCATAAAAAATGACGATTTACGAAGTATTTGCCGGCAATCGTGTGAGGCATACTGCAGAATCCCTTATTATGGATATAACGAAATCCCGTTTATAATAAAACGATGGACCCATGAAATTTGTTAAAAGTAAGCGAGTTTTACTGTATTTATTTGTCTTGCACGACACTTCCGCATTTAAAGAGTCACAACAACCTTGAGTACCTCTGTTCACTTATCTTTCACCCTCAAAAGAATTAATGGGATGTCTCTTGAACGCATTGATAATTATCTTCCGACGACGAGTAAACGAAGAAACGCAATTTTTTTCTCTCAATCTCCTCGGAATTTTCCTCATGCCTTTGACGTCACGACGTTTCTTTCTCTCTCGACGAACGTTCGATTGTTTGACGGACGTCTCTCCTCTCTCCCTATGCGAATCAAGGACCGCTGCCAAAATGTAGTCGGGAGAGGCGAGTTGGGACGTTGCTGATGATGCCAATGTAAAAACTGCTCTCCAAGTTTGGTCATGACGGATGAGGAGATGCTGTGGGAAAGGGATGGGCAGGTGGAGGGGGGAGAGGTTTTGCTGGAAGGAGACCAGTGGGTTGGGTTGGATGCGAGGGCGAGCCAAACCGTGATTGGCCTTGAAGCATGTGCCAAAGGTATGAATGCTCAGGTGACGGCATATGGCGGTAGGGGGGGGGGGGGTAAGGGGTGGTTGAGGCGGGAGACGACTGGCTCGTACTCATTGAGATTCCACGCCCCTTCTGCCTTCTTCATTTGCCGCCCCTTTGTCTCGACACGGGTCAAGCTTTCATGGCGTTGTCCGAGCGATATAATTCTCTTAAATAATGCATTTGTCGCCGGGACGTTAAATTCCGCCGCCGCGCCGGCCGGTCCCGTGTTTTTGGACCACCTCGTGGTAACATGAGGGGATATTTGTGGTTTTCTTTCGTGGGAGGGCAGGCTTTCTCTAGGGTATCTGTGGGGGGGTCTGGAATGGTTAAGAAAAACAAGAAAGGTGCACTCCATTGTCCTGATGATACTAATACAAAACTTAAAACCCATCCAAACGAAGAAAAATATCTTGGTAACTGATGATATTAGCATTGATACTGATGAGATGCCGTCAAATAGTTTTTTGTTGCAATGTAGATACTAACATTCGGTCAGGTAAACAGTATTTTCGTTGATAGAGAAATTAATTGGTCCCAACTTCATAACTTATCACGCGGAGCTTGATTTGATGCACAGTGCCTGACAGGGCAGACTTTGCCTATGGTATTTGGGGGGCGATCTTAAATGGTCAAGAAAAACAAGAAAGGCGCACTCCATTGTTCAAATGAGACTAATTTAAACCATGAAATCCATCTAAACAAAGAAAAATATCTTGGTAAATGATGACAATAGCATTAATCCTGATGAGATGCCGTCAAAAACTTTTGTATTGCTATAGGTACTGACGGTTTTGTAAAGCATGGCGAGTTAGGAATGCGAGAGTTAGGGTAAAAGCTGGCGGGGAAAAATTTAGCAGGTCAACTATTTGAGCAGCACATTAGAGGTAAACGGATACAACAGTAAGGAGAGGCAGATGAGGTAGATGAGGTACGAAGGAGACGGAAGTTATATATGGAGCGAGTACATATTTAGAGGGGAGGGGATGTTGGAAACGCTGTTACAGGGTAAAACGTTGGGTAAACGAGGGAGGGGAAGGAAAAGAATACGATTTTTAGAAAGAATGAAAGGGAGTAGGTCTTATTCTGAATTGAAGACGGAAATACACGAGGAAATGAGGGAGGGAAATGGAGAGATCTTTTCTATGTTTGAAGGTGAAAGAGGTCCTTCGAAGGTTTTTTTTTTGTATCTTAAAGCCCAAAAATATCTCCGTCAACCCAGATAAGCTAAAGTACGTCCCGAGGCCGCGACCTCGGTTATTCTTGGTACAAGAGAGATGCGGTTCAGTATCATGAATACGCTTAGCAACAGTATTTCAGTTCGTAGTAGTGTCTCATTCATGGATACAACAAAATTCAACCAATTTTTTTCATTTGAAATTTATTTAAAATGGGCTAAAATGAATTGTATGCATAGCGGGTGTACTACGTCAAACAGAAGATAGCCAAGAAATGTTGAGGCATAGGATAAAAAATTACTTTCTGAATGGACCAGATTCCATTTTCATGCCATTTTTTCATTGAATGTGAGGAAGCCAGTAAACAGCTAAGGTATTTTTTGCCACATAAGGAGAGTTATATTATTTTTTGAACAGGTAAAGTTAAAATCGGATAAATGGGTGAAAGATAAAAATAAAAATATAAACTTTACACAGATTAATATAAAACTCCCTACTTATTTCGATCTCTTGAAGTCATTGCCAAAGGTGTCAAATTGTCACTATGTCTTTTCTTGATGATGAGGGCCAAACTGGCTGGCATTTTTTAATTCTGTGGAAATGTATTAGTTGAAATTTTACAACATAAAATTTAGTTTCCGGCATCAAAATCTTGTTTCCCATAGACAATCATAGACAATTATTCCCTCACAACTAAATTTTATTTCCAAACTTCGGCTGCAACTTGGTGTTTAGGATGTTTTCTGATATTTGCAGCAAATGTATTGATAATTTTGTTAGAGCATTTCCTTTTTATGGGTAAATGGCTGGTGTCCTAACACCCCAAGCCACAGGCCTTTTAGGCGGCCTGCGGGGTAGTATGTAGATGTAGATTAATTACGTAAGAGATATGACTAATTTAGATTATTTGGGTGTATGCCATGAGCATCCATGTCATCAAGTGCCGAGTTCACGATCATTTCAAAATACTACTTAATAGTCTATGTCATCAAGTATCAAGGTCACGATCATTTCAAAATGCTACTTAGTAAAACTCTTGAATAATTGACTAGAGAATAGAAAGTTTCCTTTTTAGAATACATTATTGTAAAAATATTGTTGTTACCCTTTATTTCGGTTATGTAACAAAATTACATACTCATTTTCACTACAAGCCCTGACGATGATTATTAAATAAACCGAAACACCAGAAAAATTGCATTTACATTCAAAAACCTACACTCCAAGATTCGAATTTAATACTAAATATAGAGGTCATAAAAAAAGAAAAAACTCATTATATGGAGTATATAGCGTTAGAAGCCTACCCTCTCACCAGGTAACTCGTGTCCTCCGACGAAAATGTTTCCTTTAAAAAAATATCAGCGAGAAATCGGGAAAGGGTTAAAACGATATTCCGTGGCGACGGTAGTTTCGACCGTGGTGTGGGAGCGGCCGGCATTATCTGCTCCTATATTCTTTTTTTTACCACGCGTCGGCGTGGGGCCTGTGCAGTGTGCACTCGACTACCTGCGAGTCAAAGAGAGAGAGAGAGAGAGACAGGTTAAAGAGAGGGATCCTAATTCCGTATTCAGGGACAATATCGGAATGGGAGTTGTGCGCTGGGCGAGTCTCTGGCGGGCGGTTGTGGTGGAACGGGTGTAGTATGTGCATAAAGTTCTCCCGGCTCACGTAGAGGATAAGTTTTATTTTTTGTTTTGCTCTCCTTTTTCCGGAGTTGTTTTCGGAGCAAGCGGCCGAGTTATTGTTCAGGGTAATGACGTATGAGTTGAGCGAAGCGTTGAAGACGTGGGAAAGCTTTGAGAGATCCGAATGTTTATCGTGTAGTTTGGCATTGGAAAACGAGAAGTTATATACACCAAGAATGAAATTTGCCGTAAAATGATCATTTGACTCAGCCGGTATTCGAAGCCGAATCTCCCGATTGCCAGGAGATTTTTTTCATGGCGAATTTCTTGGTGTATACAGGGTGAAAAAAATTATGTCACGAAAATTTAAGTCTAGCGCAAAGCTAGGGCAACCGGAAGCCAGCAGTAGGTACAGATGTATAAAATTGCCGTTCTTAAAAAAATAGTAGTATCCATGAAGATTTTCATGATCTTAGTAATAGACGTTCCATTTAGTGTGTTATTCACATATTACATTTAGTAACGATCAAATTAAAAGTTATACTAAATGTCTCTGGAAAAATGCGCATGAATGATAGAATCAGGAAGACAAATAGGCACTCAGGATAGGCGTACCGAGTTTTGAAAATCAAGGAACTTTATCATGGCATTTCCTGCTCTGGGTTTTATGTCAGACAGACAAACAGACAGGCAATGTTTGTGAGCTGTTGAGCTGAGTGTTTGGATTGTTTTCAAACAAATAGCTTATGTAGGAATTCCTCTTCAAAAACAAACCTCCGTAATGAAAACAGTTCAAATATTTACCATTTGTAATTGCCAAATCTTAATGAATTAACAAAAATTAGAACTTACCGTACTTATTCCATTTATTAATCCCATGATTATACTCAGAATTATCAGCGAAAATGCGTGAAAATATTTGGCCTTTTTACAGTTGCATGGAATATTGCTAGTACCTCTGACTACCGCCGCAGCGTCCAATTATAATGGATGTTACGTACGATTCACCGTTCCCTCACTACCCTAGCAAGGATTTAAATTCTCAGCCGTAGATTTTTTTCTCTTCACAAAGCTCTCGAGTTGAAAGTATGCTAAAGTCGATTTTTTGAATTCAACTTTCGAGTGATTGGTTGAAAGTTGATCTTTACATACTTTCTCGCTGTCACTAAAACATGAGAATGTTATAGTGACAACGAAACGCGTCGAGCGGAAATACATTCACAAGTTACAAGTACAAGTAGAATTTTTAGAATAGGTTTTTTTGGAATTAATTTTTAGTTAATAGAATACATTTGTTAGTAGAAATATTACCTATATATATAATGAAAACACTTCAAATATTTAGCATTTGTAATTGCCAAATCTTAATGAATTAACAAAAATTAGAACTTTCCGTACTTCTTCCATTTATTAGTCCCATGATTATACTCAGAACTATCAGCGAAAATATGTGAAAATATTTAGCCTTTTTACAGTTTCATGGAATAATGGACCCTAAAATATATTTCAGCATCCATCAACCGTAGTAATGCATATAAATGCGGTCTAAGGTTTCCATTGTGCGTATTATTTACATGCAATTAGCCTGTAATATTTGTATTTTATGGAAGATGATCAGGTAATTTTATCTTCAGTCAGCAGTCAATGAATGAGAAAAATTCTCCTAGATGCTCTGGATTCCATAGCATGGTCATAATTCTGTCTCAATTTTTTTTTATTTTGAAGAAAAAAACAACCTTTAGGCTCCGATCTGATTCGGGCGTAATAGCAGTTTCCCGCGGCGGCCGAGACACGCCTATCTCCTTCCTTGTCGTATGTGGTTAATTAATCCAGGTGAGCCGAGTTACGCGTCGCCTCCCGCTAACTGATTGGCACACACGACTTCATTTGTCGTCGGTCCACCCTCAGACGAAACGATAATCCAAGGTTTATTTTTTTGGGTCAATTTCATGGCTCGTGGAGGCAAACTGTTGAAAAAACTCTATTCCGCGAAATATCTCAATGAGTGAAAAATTCTGAAACATTTTTGGCATCATCTTATCGAAGAGATATTCTGAAACCATAAACGTTCTGTCAATTAGGTTTTCAATGAATTTTATATTGCTGCGTGGTAGCGCGATAAAACTTATTTAAGAATCCTTCCTTTCTAATTTGACAAAGGTCAAGTGTTTCAATTCCTACTGAGTTGGCTTTCCACCATCTACGGCATGCTTCTTTGTTATAGTCAATAAATTTAATTTTATGGTTGGACTATTAATTATTCTTTTTCCTAAAGCATGAAAGACGATACAAGTATCAAGCGACATACATTACGTTTTTTCATACTGAAAAAAGCCACTTTCTAACAGAAAAAAATACCCGGAAAATCATTTCATGAATGTCTCTTTCCGACGTGATAACATAACCAAACATTAGGAGGATTTCAAAGAAACTTAAAGAATAAAAGGATTGAATTATCAACATCTTGTGTGGCTTGGTTTTTCGTTTTATCTTAAATGGATGTCGTTTATAAAAAGCCATATTTCAACAAATTGCGGGAAAATGGTTTGTTTTGGATCGCGCAGTCGCGAACTTAACTCCTTAATTGAGAATTTTCCCATGCCAATGTTGTTGATACTGGGGCGGAGTGGAGTGCCATTTTTACTCTGGTGCTTTCGGAGAACTGCGATGGTTTCCATCTCGTCCTGCAGTTGTCGCATCTCCTTTAAGGGCACCTCTTTCATCTCGCACCCCTTCAGAGCCGCGCCGTGGCTGCTACCTCAGGTTCGCTGTCGCCGACTTACGCACGCATAGAGGTAGGGAAGGAGATATTCACATTGCTCCATATGGGCCGCCCGCAAACCGACGTGGGCTCGACACTATGAAAAGACTGTTAGTACCTACTTTAGTGGGCCGCTGCACTCTTTAAAGATGGGCCGCGTGACTCAACAATGTTCCGACGAAGAAATATCACTTTATTTGTATAGAAACTCAAGTTCCCAGCTTTGCAGTTATGTACTGAGAATATCACTTTTTAACCCATTATAACCCAATACTGGGTCTAATCAACATCAAAAGTGCATACCTTTTCATCTCTGTATAGACAGTATATCTAAACTAAGTATTATTTATCTAAACTAAGTATACTAAAATATCTAAACTAAGTATTATTTTGTGGTGTCAATTTTAATTACGAAATATTTACTTCCCACGATAATTATGATTGAGTGCAAAATTCTCAAGTTTTCAAAATGAGAAATCTTCAAATTTTATTTCCACCAGAACATGGTATAGATTCAGTTAAAGGGAATTCAGTCAAAGGGAATGTGGGAATGGTCCAGGGCGGTTTTGGGGACTTATTGTTTGTTGGAGGGTGATGAGCTGTAATCACAAAAGTAAGTCAGTAATTCATTAATTGTGGAGTGCAAAGACTTAGAAAAACGTATCCGTAAAGATTTCAGAGGGGCCAATAGTGTGTTTAACTTTAGGTTTTTTTCTGATATTTTTGTTACTAATGAACCATGGGGCACCGAAAATTCTTTTAATAATGACGCTTTCTTTTGATGGAAGACACTGTGTGTTGGCCAGGCGGGGGAGGCGTATGATAATGTTGACTTGATGCAGCCATTGTAGAGCAGCAGTTTCGTTTTAAAAATGTTTCGATATCCTTCTCCAGTGCTCGTTCGGATTTCAAGAGAGCAATTTTGCTGGGACAATTTATAGGAACATGCCCAGTCTCGGCCAGCATCTAGCAGGCACTGATACAATTCCCTTGTATTAGTAGCATTAAGATATTGCAATTTATCTGGTAAAAGATTAGCAAAATACTATGTACCAGGCATTTTTAACTGCATTCATAAACACCTTTTAGGAACATCTCTTAAATGAATGGCAGAGAAGTAAAGAAAGAGCCATATGCACGGCTACTAGAGGAAATTAAATTTTTTAAACAAGTTATGTTCAATATATTCGATATGATTGTTTGTTTCTTCAAAATGTAGATTGCCTAAATTTATTCTCTACATTTAATGGTCGTATTTATATTAATACGATTTGTTGTTAAGTATTTTGGGTAACATTCTGCAACTTGCTGCATGGTGTGTGTGGAACGCTCTGACAGGCCATGCGACTTAGAGGGACCGTGTATGCTAAACGTAATAAATGGATATACTTAGTTAATTCATAAAAAAGTGAAGCGACTGACCCAATTCAACCTCAATTTAACCCTAGGTATCGGGTTAGTGTGGTGGCTTGAATGTTGGATTCAGACGCTGTAGGCCCGGGTTCAAATCCCGCCGATGGCATAGATTTGAAAGAGGTTTATGAGATCCCTCTAGGAGTGTGGCTGACCCTGGATTTCTCCACTCTTCCAGCCCGAACCTTTTTATGGCGCAAATTCACTTAGCAGTCGGTTTCTTCCTCCAGATATCTGACCATAACGTACGAATCCCAAATGCTGATGCAATTGACTTTCTCATGTCATCAAAGGTTAATATCTCGAGTTGTTTTGCAGGATCCAACACGTTGTTGAATATATATAATGATCAAGTATTCAGCGAGTTGAGTTGATCCATGTTTACAGTCGTCAAACTACTAATGATTTAATGTCAGTGAATATTGTATTGTTCCTCATTATTAGGGATGAGGGAAGATTGGGACCTCTAAACTTCGGTTATCATGTGTAAAATTACCGGGTTAAAAGCACTGTAAAAATTAAGTCAGATCTTTAATATAACCGATGCAGTATCATTTTTCATATGATCGTATTTCTGTTTTTCCGAATACGCAATTTTTTTCATTATTCTTCAAGTGGACATGTAAATAAACTTTGGACAAGAGTGGAATAAAATATTTTCCACCAATCACTCATTCTCGTGAAAAAGAAACAATCGCGAATTTTCCTATCAATGGAAAGTCGTCACCACATTCGAATCGTGGGAAGGGCAGTTATCGCAATTGAATGGAAGGAGCAAGTAAAATCTCCGTCATTCCGCATTCCTATCCGTGAAAGGGTTCACTATTCAGGAAATGCCTAGTGAAAGACTTTGATACAGTTTACTCGATGAGATACCCGAATAGCATAGCCCATTAGATTACATAGATTGAGCGAAATTAAAGTAATTGAAATTTCGATTCGGAATCGGTTGTATACACTCTATCCATCATTTCTCATCCGGAGAAAAATATAGGTGCCGCTAATATAGTGCGATATCGATTCAATATATTTGGCCTCATTTCTCCAATTCCATGATCCTTGCAAATGTGGTCTCATGCTTCCATAATTGCTGATTCCTACCCGTATTAGGAAGGAGGCTGGAGTGATGATGATCGTGTGTGATATTTATTGATCGGATACGATGCATGGCAGGGGGCCTCTGGTTGTGTGATCCAGCATTCATCATTTCCAGCCCGACGAAAGGATGAATAGATTTAGTTATTATGTTACACTTGTTTCAGTGCAAAGGAACCTTTTCGATTACCGTGAAAACCGCTGTTGAAATTAGATAGCATGGATTGAGCGAGATCATGAGGTAAACGCTTTATTGATTCACCATTTCAAAGGACCGCGTGATTGAGTGAAACTCATGATCTCAATAATGACTTGTTGAGATTAATTGCTTTGATCATCGGTGATGAATTTCATGAATAAAGGCAATGTTGTCCCAGCACTTGGCGGGTTAACATACGCTTTCTATCCACAGATTATTGTCAAGTCTATCGTTAAAGTTTAAAAATATTTTGTTTCAAAAACTCTTTCTCCGGGCCTCCTTTTCCGGGTATTGTTTCATTTTACCTGAGTGCGAATCGGGCTCCTATACTCTTAGTACTGTGAGGAATAAAGGTAAATGGAGACTAATTTCAAGCAGGTGGGTGTATGGCGGAGGGATCGGGACTGATTGGACACGTCATCATTATACTCATCATTTTTTACCGGAACAGAATTAATTGATGGACCATAGTTATTTTAATCTTGCAGGTTTTTAAAAAAATCTACGATATACGGTAGGTTACGGAAGTGGGGTAATAACAGATTGATTCAAAGCATTGATTCAAAACAATGACTGAGCAAAGTGATTAAAATTTACTTTCAATGAAAAACTTCGTAAAATCATTTAAAAAGGGAAGCAAAAGATAAATTACTTCAAAATTTGCATGCCGAATAATCATTCTGTAATCAATATGAAATCATCAATGTTCTGAATTTAGTAGGTTTAAGTTTCTGCTATCTCGTACAACATTCTGCCCAACGTGATGCGTACACAAGCGGATGAGCACAAAAAAGATTGAATTCTAAATTTGCTGGTTGTGGTGAACTCGGTTTACTGATTTTTTTTATTTTTTTTATTTTATTTTACTCTCAAACCACCGGATACAGCTCGTATTGGCCATTTTACACCGGGGTGTTCAACAAATGTAACAATTAAACGTACACAAACGACCATGCCCTGGATCGGGGAAACCTACCCAGGCGGGACTCGAACCCGCGACCTCTTGTTTGGCAGGCAAGAACGTTACCCCACCGCCACCGAGGCCGGCGATACAGCCGAAACACGACGGCAGCACGCCAAATAATGAGAATCATCGGATACGCGAATTTCATATAGTATTTTGGAATTTTCTTAAACTTAAAGGATAACCTAGGTCGAATGATACATCAATTAGATCAAAGATCATGAACCAATCGTAGTATTGATAGAGCTCTAACCACAGCGCCTCATTCTCCGTGTTTACTCTCACACCTCAGGAATCCCTTATACTCCTCCGTCTGTGAGGAAGGAGGGCGAATCATTGTGTGCGCTCTTTTTTGACCAGTTCGGGGGTGCATGGCATGGGAGCGATGTTGTGTACGCGAGGGTGGCTGTGTTGTTGTCGGGTGCGTTTTTGGGGGAGAGGGGAGGCGAGGATGGTGATGGCTATCGACCGCCCCCCTCCCACGCCCCCTTCTACCCCAACCCCCACGGAAATATCCCCCTCTTTGCCCCCTTCCCGGAATAATTTAAGCATTCAAATGTCGACCTCACCGACTACCCCTCTCCCTTATCCTATCTTCTTCACTTCCTCCTCCACCTCCTCTAGCTTTCTGTTTCTCTTCCACTTCGAACTTGACCCCGTATTCCTATCCTCATCTCTCTTCCCTCCCCTCCGCCCCACCAACCCCCACCCCCTCCTCCCCTTCCGCCTCCCCTTCCCGCGACGCCCCCGACGCTGCCTCCTCCACCGCCGATGCCTGACGACGCCGTGCCTCGAATTCCAAATGCCCCTTCGGCGGCGGTGGTGAGGCCCCCTTCTCTTTCTCACCGCCCCCGCCTGCCCCCCTCCACCACGCGTTTTCACCCTTATCCGCCCCACTCAGCCCCACATCGCCTCCTCCCTCTCTCTCTCTCTCTCTCCGGCTTCCTTTCCCTTTCTCGCTCACGCACCCCGAGAGGAGGCTTATCCATGAGAGTAGCGGGGATGCTCAGCTGGTGTGTGTTGTTCTCCTCGCTGCTCGGCTCCAGTGTATGGAGGTTCTTGTGCGTTCCCTCCGCTTTAAGGTGGCCAAAACATTAACCGATAGTATCCGAGTGGCCGTATCAATAACCAATTCCGTAAAATGCATGGTCGAATTAACATCGAAAGACTGATCTGTAAACTCATTTTCTTTTATGAAGTAAAAAGGTTTCCAAGAACCAACCAAGAAAAAAAGATTCAATTTGCATGGCAAGACTGATTGGTAAACATTGTGTACGGTATAAAATCAATGGTTTATGAGTTTACTTAATGAAATCGTGACATGATACATTAAAAAGTAAACTTTATTACATTCCACACAGTATTTATTAAATATTTACATGCTTATTTTTGATAAATGCTGCGTGGAATTTTACTAACAACTTTTAAAGTTTACTTTTTAATCTATCACTGTGTAAGGTTTCCGGCTTCACTTTGTGAAACCACGATTTATGGAAGTATTTTTTTTGCACGTTCCACACTGAATATTTATTGACCCGACCATGATTGCGATATTTGTATTGCTATCAAGTTCCTTCATGGTGAGTGAGGAGAGGCAGCTTCTAGATGAGATACGCAGGAGATATTTGAGTGTGGAGGCTTATGCGTTCCCTCTACTTTAAGGTGGCCAAAACATGACAATACAATATTCAATTACCAGGTGCACGAAATTTTCTTCCATTGTGATCTCTAACTAAATATCTCTATGAATATAAAATATTTGTATAAAATATCTATAAATAACTATATCCTTATGGAAAAATAGTTTTAATTTTGCTCAATAGATGGCGTTAATTATAAAGTTATGGCATTAATTTCTTCAACAGCTCTGGCTTAATGGATTACATGATTCACCACTAAGAAGTAGGAAGTAAAAACAATGAGCAAACACACTTTTTCCAAAATCAGTATAAAATGCACTAAAAAGTAAAAAATTAAGCTTTTCAACACTCGGAGAACAAGGCGTGGGTGCTGGTTTCGATTAGATACTAAGATTACGTGCCAATCTTTCTCTCCTATCAGGCTCAACTACACTCGTTTCTGGTAAACGCAGTCAGCACCCATGCTATGTTCTCCGAGTGATGAAAAGCTTATGTTTTACTTTTTAGTACATTTTTTACTGCTCATGGAAAAACGTGTTTTTAAAATCTTCATTACTTTATTTTGCAAATAGTGCTCTTTCGTCAGGTATCCGAAACTACATGCGAAAACGTTCTTTAGAAGTAAGTTCCGTTTTGAAGTGAAAAATAGGAATAGTACAGATACTTCAAAGAAATTTACTTCACAAATCTCTACCACTCTTACACTATTTTTCGACGTATATTGCACGTATGCATGTAATTGTTATGCGTTTCTGAAAGTAAGTTAGTTAACATGTGTATTAGTATAGTGCATGTACATTACTGGAATATCACAATTGAATGCAAACGATTGGAAAAGAATCACTGAATTCAGTGAAAGAAATTGATTTGCCACGTATTGATATCACCAGCCCTGTATTAACAGTGTATGATGGTAGCCCCAAAACGATTTCACAAGGGGTACTTGCATATTCCACCATTCCTAAAGGGATTTCGGTAGTAATGTAATTGCATATTATTGGAATGAAGTTATATTTTTATTATTATTATCCCGTGATTTTCCCGGCATTTTTCATGGCGTGGCACAAGTTTTTGCATACCCTCTTCGTGGAATGTTACCGCCTGTGTAATCATCGTATTTGCTCCATCCGCGATAAAAATGTGAGTCTGTTGCAAAGTATGCTACTTTAAGGTGAAGGTAATCAATTTATGTATGATCTTAGGGTTTCCCGGCGTATCAGGTGCAGAAAATTTTCTCGGGTTATCCACCGGTTGATGTTGTCCATGTGTCCCGACGTTTCGAGCAGCAACTTGCTGATCATCCTCTGGGGATCTTTCGAGTGTCGTCCCTCGAATACCGCACAAATTTCGAAGAACGGAATTCGGAAGATCCCCTGAGGATGATCAGCAAGTCGCTGCTCGAAACGTCGGGAGACACGGACAACATCAACTGGTGGAAAACCCGAGAGACTTTTCTGTAATCAACTTATGTTCCGGCCTTCATTATTATTTCGGCGCGGCAGGCGGGTGTGTGTTGTGACAGTGGCTGGTAGTTGTGGTTGGGGTTGGCGGCGGTTCTTCGCTGCCTCATTTTCCGTCCGGTGACGGAGTCTTTCCGACTGACGCTCTTAAAGCGGATGCAGTCCTCTCCCCCACCTCGCGACGCGCATCCTATCGTGTCCCCTAAGGCCTCGTGGTCCAAAGTCATGCGCCGCCTCCGTGTCTCCATCCAGTCCTGTACCTGTTTCTTCGTTTTTCACCTTGCATTCCCACTCAGAGAGGGATGCAGACGGTGGTTGGTTGGTTTAACAAATTTCTCGCTTTTGTCAGGGACCTCACCTTTTGAAAATTTTATTTTTATAGACAGTAAGTGTTTCTTCATTATCCACCTTGCATTCCCACTCACAGTGAGATGCAGTCGATAGTTTGTTGGTTTTTACGTATCGCTCACTTTTCTCAGGGCCCTCAGCTTTTGAATACTTTATTTTTAATGCCTTGTAAGACGGTACAGTAACTTGTATAAGTTAATATGCTAAGCATGTACAAGTAGGTGAACTCAAAAATCCACGATCTATCTATCCATTCAGTCCTTTACTTATGTAGCCGTTTTCCACCTTGCATTCCCAGTCAGTGAGATGCAGTCGGTGGTTGGTTGGTTTTTCAAATCGCTCGCATATCTCAACTCAGTTTTCGATTACTTCATTTTTAATGCCCGATTACACTTTACTTTAACCCGTTCAAGTTAATGCGTAAATGCATGAAAGCGTGGGCGAATTCAGAAACCCACTATCTATCTCTCTATCCATTTATTTCTGTTCCTGTTTCTTCATATTTCACTTTCAATTGCTGCTCGCAGACAGATTCCGTTGGTGGTTGGTTGATTTCTCAAATCGCTCGCTTTTCTTAGGGACTTCAGCTTTTGGTTACTTCATTTTTATGTACAGTACTTTTTTTATTCGTTTTCAACCTTGCATTCCCACTAACAGAGAGATGCAGTCGGTGGGCTGGCTGGTTTTTCAGGTAGCACACTTTTCTCAGGGCTCTCAGCTTTTGGTAACTTCATTTTTATGTAAAGTACTTTTTTTATTCGTTTTCAACCTTGCATTCCCACTAGTAGAGAGATGGAGTCGGTGGTTGGTTTGTTTTTTTCAAATCTCTTAATTTTCTCAGGAGCCTCAGCTTATCATGACTTCATTTTTATATAAAATACTTCTTAATTTTCAACCTTGAATTCCCACTCACACAGAGATGCAGTTAATGGTTGGTTGTTTTTCTTCAAATCGCTCGCTTTTCTCAGGGATCCGAGCTTTTGATTACTTCATTTTTAATGCCTGGTAATGCAGTAAAGTAATGCATATAAGTTAATGCGCAAATGCATGAACGCTCGAATGAACAAAAAAATCCACCGAACTTGTTGGAATGCATGAACAGAAAATAGAACCTGTTCTAATCTAGTTCTTGCATTCGTAAATCTTCCTTTCCGGTCCTCCAGAATCGTTCATGTATTTGCAGATTAACTCTTAAAAGTTAATTTTGTGAATAAATATTAATGTGAAAGCACAAAGTCTTCTTTCTAATGTTAGTTAATTTACCGGTTAAACAGGCCTTTAGGAAATGAAATTCATTTAGTACATTCCATACTTACCCAAGGTTGGACGAAAATATGCGATTTAAATGGTCTGAAAGATTAATATTTGGGCTTAATTAAATGTGAGTTTTCAGCAAGTATGAACAATCGCGATTGAACGATTGTACAATCTCACCCCCTGGAGATTTGAAATGTCGAAAAGGCTGGATACCCAAGAAAAACCGTTTTCATGGTAACTGCAAAGTGCATAAAAAATGTTTTCGTTAGCATAGATCAGTAACTAAAGAGTTGGTGCCCCATGTTTATGAAGAAAAAATGCTTAAAATTTTCTACCCTACCACGTCCTGAAGTATTGCAGATTCCTCACCTTGCATTCAGTCGTACACATTACCAATCATATTCCTCGCATCAACGTTAAATTCCGAGTTTTGATGCTAAAATTCACTTTTACAGCTTACGAACTTGAAAAAAAGCAGTCGTTTTTCGTTGTTCAGAGATAAAAAATAACGTTTCCGATTTACGCTTATGTTGTATTGTTTTACATTGAAATTATGAGTTAAGAGTTTGGCAGCATTGCAATCTGCAGTTTATTGGCTTAGTTCTCAAAGATCTTATGCTTCTTATCTTAAACGGTGAATGTTTTTGCGAGTTAAATCAAACCAATAGCCACCAATTGTCTCCTCACCTCCCATTTCTTCAGGTATCGTCGGAAAACGGAAATGTTTGGACACGTGGGGAGATGGACGAGAGCTGAATTTTAAAGATCATTCGCGATAGGGTTACAATTTATTTCTGTCAGTGCCACATAGCGGTGTAACTTCTGGCATGTATGACTAGAAAGAATGCATGTAACACAACGATGAAACGATTTTTTTCGGGAAAATACTTTTTTCCAGCGTATAAAATTATCGCAATGGTAATTTGACTTCCCTTCTTGTATTTTACAACACTGAACAGTGTAAGATTTTGCATGACTATGACAAAAATGAACTTGATCTAGTAAGTATCAATGAATTTTATTACGCCTTCTGTGTACAATATGGAAACAATTCCATTAAGCGTAGAAGGGCAATGTGCTACTTCAATTATGGGAAGTATTCTGATGAATTTAGATCTCAATATCCACAAATCAGGGCTAGGGTTACCAAATTATCTTCTGCTGCGATCAGTATAGTTTCTTTCATTTGTGGCATAGATCCTTGAAATAATATGGTAAAGTGTAGTAAACTAGGACGATAATGAATTACTACTGAATTTATGTGTTTTGATAGAAGAAAATTTCAGCGACTACCTAGATTAACGGAGGCAACCATGAGCCAAATTTCTTATTCCTAAAAATTTGGGGGAAATTTAAGTGCCCGACAATTATTTCAATATTATTATTCGTAAATCAATGTTAGATCAAATTTCTGAATCAGTCGAAATAGGCCATAGGACATGTTTACTGCCATGAGCTTGAATGTTCTTCTTTCTCTCGCGAAGCAGTATCCTTTTTTTATATTTTTCTTTGTCATTCGTATTTTTACCTCCAGCTATACTTCTCCCATGTAAGGATTCAAATACTAGATTTTTAATGCCGATTGGCTGGCACGTATTCAAGGGAGGGGGTACTTAGGAGGGTTTTGTATTACCTATTTGTTGTGGCCTCTAGTGGCGACTGCCCGCGATATATGTGTTTAGGAGGCCGCTAGCCCAGGGGCATCTCTTCTCTGACATTCCGTTTAGCTATACAGTTAAATTTCGTTATGTCTGCCATCAAATCAATTTGAAGAGATATTTATAATTCTTACTCAAATATTGAAAAGTTTTGAGAAAAATGAGACAGGTTTCGGGATCGAACGCGTATGGATACCAAGATAATAAAAAAACGTCCTTTTCGATAAAAACCAAAGGAGACTATAAACCCCAGCAGTATAAAAACTAATTTTATTGCTTATTTTATTAAATTTATGGTTTCCGATGCGTGAAAATTGACAAAAAAAATGTGGTCGACGCGTATGCCACTTCGGAGAATTTAAAAAGAGCATGCATAACCTCTTTAGAATGAAACAAAAAAGTAGTATCTCCGATAAAAGTTGCACAAAAAATAAGATGATTAATAAGATGGGGGTAGTTCCATCTCTCAGTACAGTAAAAATATGTAATAATCTATTTTCTAAGGGAAATAAGGTTTAATAAAAAACAACCATATAATTATTGAAAATGGCATGTCTAACCTTTTTAAATTAAAACTCGAGTACCAATCAACCACGCGAGGCAAATTTCTGGCTATATGCTTGGCACTCAGTACTTGAATTTCCTATCGTAGATATGAGATTGTCCTTACAGTATTGTAAACTTAATGTACCGTCAAGTTTATCAGGAGGCAACTCTAATACCCAAAATTATATGGGTATGATGAGTGGATGTTTTGGCCGAGAGTGATCGATTGGTATTTGCCGATTTTTTCTTAGCGATCCTTACAACTGATATCACTGCGGTCGAAATTCGCTGTCGCTTTGCAACTCTTGTTTTTCGGTTACGACACCACCCACTCCACCAAGAACCCAATCAACGCTCCCTCGCGTTTGTCGGACCCAGGGCACAGAGAGTCGCCCTCACGGTATCTGAAATTTAATCCGGACTCTCTGCGATTTTAATTAAAATTTTTAACGATCGACAACGAGGTTGTTGATGGACATTTAGCTTGTTTTGCAACTAAATAATTTCTGCGCACCTGCCGCGCCTCGGATGTCATTATGATAGTCACAAGTGAATGCTTATTATTAATTCCGATCTAGCGTCCCTCCCTAACTCAGTTGCAGTCAACCGTGGCCAAATGCGATTATGAAACGCCGTCCACAAATAAACAACTGCATTTCCCTTCGATTCGCGCGTGAATATGTGTGTGCACACGTTTGCCTGTGCGCTAAGCGACCTCACGGAGACGAAATAACACGGGCGCTAATTAAATTACGGCATTTTTTTATGCCCAGGGATTGTCTTTGAAAATTTATGCTTATTTTCATTAACGGACGGCCTGATAGGGTATTTCTGCGAACACGGAAAGTTGGTGCTTTTCATACACCAAGTAAATTGCTCCGAATGAAAAATGAAAAAATCTAATGACACCTAGCTGCTAGTTAGAGGCATATAACTCGGGGAGATGCTCTTCACGGTTGGGTGACTATATACATAATCACTTCGAGTTCTGATGTGAAAAGGGAGTTACATTGCGTCCTAATCCAATTATGTTACTGCAATGCTTTATTAAACAGTAAAGAACTTGTAAAATATTAGCAAGTTACGTAATTAGTCGTTCATTTTAACGGAAAATATTGTATTACTTAGATTACTACGGGAGGGAGTAATTGACAGAGGGAGTTTTCGATCAGAAAGAAAATAATATAAGCTTTAATACTTGTATAAGAACGCTATTTTTTCTATGCTGACTGTGCAAATTAAAATGTTAATCTCATGCACTTTAATTGCTTTCATTCATATGGGATAGCATCAGAAGATTTACGTCATTGAGAAGCTAATGTGGTCTAATCAAACCCAGAATTGCTATGTAAATCATCAAGACCTAATCTCACATGTTTGGACCTAATTTCACATGTTTGCATCCTAATGTCACATTCGAAAATAGATTTTTCAGGGAAGTAACAGATCACGCACAGCCACTCGTTCGTAAATGAATAGTATGTTGCTAGAGATTTAACTTTTTATGAAGTTTCTTGGAGTTTCTTACAGTTGTAATAAAAAAACAGACATTGATAACCTCAGTAAAATTTATTTTTAATTAATCGATCAAAATTAATGGTAACTAGGTGTGGCAATACCTCAGTAACACAACATCAATAAATATGTACAAAGTTAAGAGGTATGTCAAAATTTTTTGTGTATCCTATTCTGTTCTTATATATATATATGTATACTTTAAATTATATTGCTGTATAAAAACGCGATCGTAACATTTTTATGTAAAAATATTGTATATCGTTGTCATCTTTGTATTTTATATTGTTCATGTTTTCACTTTCATAGCCCTGAGGATGATTTTACATAAATCGAAACGTTGGCTATAACTTGGTTTCAATTGACCTAAACTCCAAGAAACATCATAAAAAGTTATTAAACAAGGTCAAGAATAGAAGAGGAAAAGTAGTAATAATACTAATTAGCTAGAGATATATACTTAATAACTCCACTGGTGAATTACAAAATGCACCTTCTGATAAACCAAGAGTGACTTAATAGGCAATGATGTTCAATTAATTTAATAGTGTACATTCAATGTTAAACTGCCACATTATAAAAAATCTAGTTGGCCTGTGTAATTTATTTCAATTGTACATACTGCATTAAAATCATTGAATTACTGAGATAAGTTTTAAAAAATTAATCAAATTATTGTTCGCATACATACGAAAAAATCACGCTATTAATATCCATCTATTTGAAAATTTTGTGGTGTAATCAGAGTATCCATACTTCCTGGATAGTGTTTGAAAGCACGTAGCTTTTGGTACCGTGATGATTAAATGGGAAATGCATGCAATTTCAATGAGGCTCCACAGTCAACAGCCCTACCATAGAATTGGTTGAAAACTTCGACATTTTGAGTCGCACACGGATTACTTGAGAAGTAAAAAACATGTATATGAAATAACGGACAAAAACATGTTTTTTTCTTTTTATGACTTTCGGGCGAGTTTCATAGTGTTGTAGTGTCTTATCTCGCATCCCTTTAAATACTTGGATTAGCGAGTAAGCAATCTTCAAATATTTATTTACCTATCGCACGATGCATTATTCCCTATATCAGGGGCTTAACTATGGGGGTTGAGGAGATAATCCCCCTCCCCAAAGCCTCAGAGAAATAAAAAAATACCTTTAAAACTATTGTCTAGTTTTGACACATAATTACTGCATTTGCTTAAAGTTCAATTTTTTGTGCCAAAATTATGTAAAATAAATTTCCAGGCTTGTCATTTTTCAAAACTTTTACCAGATTTTATCCTGGGAGGGGGGGGGGGGGGAGGGAGGGGTCGCCACCCCAGGCCATCCCATTTCCCCCAAGCCATATGCCCAGTTATGCCACTGCCTTATATCACTGAATGTTAATGTTTTTTCACGTGGAGAAAGAGGTTACTTGATGTATAGTGCTAAAAACATGCTTAGTGTTCCTTATTATTATTTATTAATGCAATGCTGGAAGTCCTCCCAGGATGTAATTGAATTTCTCTTTTCTCGAAAAATGAAATGGCTCCCTTGATAGAATTTTACGATATATTGCGGCAAAAAATATCGACATATTTTCCGATTTCATTTGATCGTGGTGCTCGTATTTTAGCTACTGCCACTCCTATAAAATTTTACTCTGATGGATTAAACTCAATTCGAATTTTCCCTCTACATCAAAGCTTTGCAGTTAAATTTGGCTGGCAGGGATTGCATTTTGCGTGCTGAGTGTGCTTTTCTATTTGAGCCGTGATTTATATTTAGTCATCTTCAGTTTTGATCCATTTATGATTATTTTTTTCCCAGAATTGTATCTTACTTGATGAAAACATAGATGAAGTAAAGATAACGCCATTTTATGCTCTTTGTTTATTTTTTTATTTCGTTATATCTGGAATAGATATTTATTAACACTAATTAGGTGTTGGTAGCATTTGTTTGATAATGACTTTTCATACTCGTAGCATAAATATTTTCCTCGGTCGAACTTAAATCAACAGCTCCTTAACTTACCAGGCTCAAGCAGATGAAAAATCTTTGCCCATTTCAGCCCTCATTATATTAAATCGTGATTATTTATCCTGATTTGATATCATGATGTACTTTTAATTTCTTGATAAATTGTTTTTGATGTTCAAGGAGCATTATTTTTGGCTAACAATAAGAAGTGTCTTTTAAATTAAGCACTATTTTTTGCATTCATTTATTATGGATCCCCTCGAGACGTAATTTATAAAAGTTGTCTTAATGTTAGTAGTTAAAAGTGTCTCAGTGTCATTTTACACCACATTAAGTCTTTACTAATTTATAAAATTGCCATTGTTATAAATGGTTATGATTTTGATAACCTCTATTTTTTGGGGTAGGATCACTTAGAACCTTAGGTACGTTAGGTATCTGTTACTTAATAAGTTATTATTGTCATTAAATATAATAGAATGTTGATTTATTACTCTGGAGGAAGAAGTAGAGGGTCATTACCAATAACTACCACCAGCTCTGATACGGCATTTTTTTTATTTTTATTTTAGGATATACTTACCAGCAAAAGGAAGAAATTAGATTCTTGCATTGAAACGCGTGCATCCATTTATACACGTTAAACGCGATTTATCACCTCCTTATTCGATCATTGATTCGCGGAGTCACCTCAGCACCAAGGTTGCGGCGTGCTGAAATTAACGTGGGCGCTGCGCTCCAGAGCAGCGACGATCACCCGACGTTACGCCATTGGCGGCGTCCTTATTTTGTGGATATATCAAGGACAGATCTAACGCCGGGGCTTAAATTCACCACATTCTGGAACTATCTGAGGAAATAAATACGAGGTAGAGAAAAATTGTGCCACGAAATTTTAATCCTGGAAAGCTGATGTCGTTAGGAATCAAAATCTCTATTTTGTTTAGGCCGAAAACGCACCATTTTTGAACTACAGAAAATTTTAGCGAGGCATTCCAATTGGCCGCGAATTTGCACTGATGCCGGATGGTCCGGGCAACTAATGACTTCGAATGCTTTTCTAGCATTTGCCTTTGTCCGGAGCATTCGGCAGAAGGTCAAACTCGCTGCTAAGGGAAGCGCTTGGCTAACATTTGTGGTTTACAAAAGGTGCGTTTTCGACCTGAACGCCATCCATAATTTTGATTCCTACCAGCATCATCTATCCAGGGTTAAAATCAGGGATGGAAAGTGAAATGAAACGAAAATATTTCGTTTCCCCCCGGAGGAAAACGAAAATAATAGGTCTAGGTTTAGTTTCGCTCCCGCACGAAATTAAAATCAACAAGGAGTTTAGAGATGTGGAACGAAATTTTATTTCCGGGAACGAAACTAAATTAATCGAAACTCCGCTGATCATAATAAAGGCTCGATCCCCGAAGTTGAGTGGAGGGGAATAATGCCTCGTTCACATTACGATCGTCCGAGCGGTCGTCGGAACTATCGTGCATTCACACAACGATGGTTAAAACCTGTGCTGCCCTCAAGTGCTGACATCTAAAGTGAACGGGAAATTGAATGTAAGCAAAGCTGTTGAGGTATGCATGGACAAGATATTACTGTTTTTAACGTGTATTTACCGAATAATTTTTCTTCCGCCCATATTCTTCCTTCCAAGGACAAATCCATGAAATGTCCATGAAAAAAATAGAGCTTCACGAGCTTTTCGTCTTTCTCTTGTCGCTTCCGTTTCCGGTCTCCCAGCGCCTAACCATCGTAAAGTGGCAACGTTCGGAACTACGTCAACTATAGTCAGAACCGTCAGAACTTGCATTCACACGGCTAGTTCGGTCAACTATCGTTAGGACGACGGCTCGGACGATCGTAATGTGAATGAGGCATAAGAGGGAATAGTTTCGACCCATTACGTTTGACATACGAGTAGAGAGGTTAAAAAATTGAGCTTAAAAATCGAATGGCCAATTTTACGTTCACCGTTTTCCTTTTAGTGGTAAAAATATGAGTGCTCCATGCATCTAATGACGGTAGGCCGAACATCTACTTCATTCAACCATATATCGTACTCGGTGTGTTGGTCGAAACTAAGCTGTTCGAAGGTGAAGCACGTGATCCCCGCGGTGCGAAAAATTATTTGCGTTTCTTTTCGTCTCAAAGCTGTAGTTTAGATTCGACCCGAAGTAGTTTTGACTCCGATTTCGTTTCGACCCTGAGTTTAGCTCCCTGGGTCAAAATCCATTTCCTTTTGTTTCTACTTTCCGCTGCATGGACCGAAACAATTGAAATTTTTCTGGTTTTGACTTGCCTACCCTGGTTAAAATTTCGAGCGCAATTTTTATCCACCCTCTATTGAGATCTCTGCTTTTATTTATTTAATATTTAGTGTCGTTTGCTTATTTATATCGGTTTATGTTGGTATCTGTTAGCTCGAAAAATGTTCTTTTTCTGACCGTAATTATGTAGCCTTTGACCATAATTGTAGTAAATATTCATACAGCGTCGATTGGTACATTTGTGTCTATTGATAACTGGTTGCTCAAAATATTTATTGCTCTTGTGGTAATTAACAATTTTATGCCGGGAAATAATTTTTTGCCTTTCCAATAGGTTCCGGCTCATACCGAACTTGGATTATTAGTTAGAACGTGATCAGCCTGCAACGACTGATCAGCAATACCTTTCGCAATTGCTAATTAGATCCGTCACCACCGTATCAGGCTATTCCGGCATTGCACTTGCGTGATTAGTGAGTCGATTGTCGCGGATATTTCTCTCCGTACGTTTCTGCAAATTCCACTCCAAGTATATCACCCAGTAAAATAAAGGATCTAGCTCAATATCTCCCAGTAGTCAATATATGCCACCAAGCGGTGTATAGGCTTAATATAAATATATAATATAAAAATATAAATTAATTTAAGGGCGTTATTCACTTCCACTGCCTAAACATCAAACAACCATTGACGAGCCCTTTTTTTTGGATAAACAAGGATTTTTAAAAATCACAGTAGCCAGTGGCCTCCTCTATGAGATCGTAGACGCATGCTTTCTATTGACAGATTAAGTCAATTAGATGAGCATTGTGTATCATAATATGATGCTCACTCAATCTCGCTCAGTGCTGCAACCCAAGGATTTATTTCGATTGGTGAAGGTAGATCTCACCACAGAACTCAATGAGTAGCTAGTTTAAAAGTATTTGCTGGTAGTAAAATCGTCCATTCTAATATTAGGCATATATGTCGACTTATTTCTATCATTGTCTGAGGGTATGAATTACCATGATGAATTAATAATGATACAAATATCATATGATAAAATATTTTGTAACTGTGAAATTACTTTTTCTTGAGCTTTGATTATGTGTTTTGCTTCAGAAACAATGATTTTTTTCATTGATTAAATAAAGCTTTACAAATTATGTAATTACATCCTTCCATACTATTTTTCACCACAAATTATTATTTTGTTGCTTAGTGGCTTGAGTGAATGTCCATTTGACAATATGTCCTCTTTCGTAAAACTTTGAGAAATATTCTTCACGATTTATCTGAATGAATACGATTTATTAAACCTATTCCAATTGATCGGTCATTTCCCAACACATTGAGTTTGTAATATATTTTATAGCTCACGGAAGAGTTGGTTAACTTTCAGTGGAAAGACAGGTTTCCTGCAGAGGAGATAATGAAGATGTAATCATTTATGGTTACGGTATATCTCCTTTAACACCCAAATAGCCTATAATATTGGCAAAACTATATTGGACGTTTTGATTGAAAAAGCATGTCCTATTGATTTTCACATCAATTGACCAATTTTTCGTATTAATTTTTGAATTGGTAAGAGATATATAAGATATTTTTATCTACAATTAGATCCATGGATACAAAACATTGCAAGTATAAAAGATTAGTGATGTGGTTTGGTGAATTTATAAATATTTTTCACATTACAGGATAACAATCTTCACTACTCAGGCCTGAGTGCATAACTTTCTCGAATCCTTGACGACTATCCGGGCTTTCAGGAAAAGGTGTACATTTTCACGAAGGACTCCTATACCTTGTCTCTTGAACCATCTAGAAAGGTATGCGAATAGAGATAACACCAGTAGATATGTTTTCATTGGATATTTTATCTTTTTTTAATAAGGTATATGTCATTGCACCGTATTCATGTTTTGTGTAGCATTTGTTTCCATTATGATTTATTTTCTAAATTGCGTATTCTTGTGGGGTTCCGAAAGGGGTTTGAGGTCTTAGAATTGGGTACTTTTTCGATTAATACTGTAGTTTAAGTCGGTACTGAGGGAGTACTCGAAAAATATTCTTTCATTGCGGTGCGAATTGCAATGCATGACATTTTTTATTGCACACTTTAAATTTCATTGCACACTTTGGGGCCGATTTGAGCAAGCTGACTTGAACAAGACCCTGTGCCATTAAACTCTCGCTTGGCAGTGCTTGACAGTGATTGGAATTAATCTGATTGGTTTTCATCGCGAGATGACCCTTCTTAGTGATTGGTCGGAACGAGAAATTTCAAATGCAGCTGTTAACCAAACACACCAAATTCCATCGATCTCGGTGGCGGCAGGGCAAGTCTTTGCCTGCAAAATCGATGGTCGTGGGTTCGAATCCCGTCTGATTAGGTTAACTTATAAAAATCCCATGATAACGTTCACAGGTAGTCATATCGAATCAACCGCTCATAATTAAAACCGACCGAAATAATTCCAAACAGTGTCAAGCGCACCCTCAAGTCGATAGATTCGTTCGTATTAATGGTTAACCTTGAACGATCGTCTTTTTCCCGAGTTGTCCAAACGCGCGATTCCCCAGTGCCGTGCGTCGGGCCTCTATTTACATACGCGCGCGGTCGGAAACGGGGTCCGACTCGATTTATCGATTGTTTTCCGAGCGAATACCGTAGCGGCCGAGCTGTGCTCCCCAAAGTTCCGACGCGCTCTATGGCCACCCGCCTGCAGGTCTTGTGTGCTGGGCAGGGAAAGGTGGTTCCGCGTGGCAGAGCACCATGTAAAATAGTGAGAGAAGTCCGTGAAGGGAGTCCACAGTAGTAAAAGGCTCTGCTGACGTTGTTACTGAAGCTATACCTCAAACTTGGTTGGAAAGAACTACGGCACTGGTACGGAGCATGAAAGAGGTGAGCACAATACATTTGCTTCGGAATTTTACTTTTGCTATGAATGGCTTTGAACATGCAATGACATTACAGGGAGGATGCGACGATGGTGTACAACCCATATGCGGATGCAGATCATGTTGTTATTGCTTCATCCCGTAGTCGAGTCATGACGAAGACTTTAGTCCACTACCTTTTAGAGGTAAGTGCGAATAAAGTCGGACAAAAGGTGGTCGAGTTGAAGTTGTTTCTTTATTTATTGATATAATGAAGGTAGGAATGTGTAAGTTATTTTTACAACTCAAACTACGTAAGTACTAATATCCTTAACGCCAAGTAGTTGGTGGTTAGCAAACGCAATTTAATGGCACGTACCTACTCTTGTAAGCATATCTAACGCGGGCACCTTGGTGGAATTGTGCCACAGGGTGCGTAGTTGTTTTTCCTATAATGGAATTTTTAATAGTAAAAGGTGATGTTAGGGTTTAGTAACGTATCACAACGAATTGTCGGCACAAAAAACAGGGTGCTAAGTTTTAAGAATTTGAATTCTGTCTTTTGTCATTCAAAGCCTGAATCCTTCGTGGAAAGGTCAACGAGAAGAAATACTTAAATATGACAAGGTTGGCTGAGAGGCGAACGAAGCGAAAAGTGACGTCAAATCAATCATCGGATTTTTGACTTAAGATGTTTCACGATATGCTGAAGGGAAGCGGAAGGATTCTCAAAAATACTAAGTTAATTAATAATCTCATTTAAATAAATCTGTTTTAAATACCTTTTATGCAATTGTTATGAATCGGAAGGAGGAGTGAGGTGTTCTAACAGTGATGATCTTCGCCTAACAATGAGATATACACGAATAATGTCCCCTTCCATCAGATACCAAATATGTGGTTCGTTCTTCCTCGGAAATTTTTTCGACGGATGTCGACGGTGCGAAAACCTTGTTTTGAAGGCTGAGACTCACTTTAGCACATATTCGGCAAGACTTCCCGCAATGATTTCGAGATCGTTTCCTATCTCTTCCCCACGAGAGAGTTCACCGGAGCGGGAAAGAATTAACTACCGAATCACCATTAAGAGAGGGAGGCGACCACAGATAGTGGGGCGTCAGAGGGGTTTCGCGGTGGTGGTAGTATGTACAACTGTTGATCGCGGATTTCGCTGGGCTCGTTAACAGCGTGCTAAGGGGTCGACTGGGGTGGCTGAAAAGGGTTTCCAGCGACACAGGAGGAGGATGAGAAAGATCGATAGCGACCCTGACGTCCCGCCAGACTCAAATGGGAACATCACTCTCGGTCGGCAATTCTTGTCTTCCCCGCTATGAAGCTTATTAAAGTATTTTACCGATTAAGGTTAGCTTCCGTGGGATACTTAAGAAGTCTTCGATGAGCCTCCTCTTCAGTAGCGTAGCCAAGGGGGAGACCGGGAGGTCCGGACCCCCCGAAATATATTAAAATACAATGATTTTCCTTCAAAAAAGAAAACAAAATATTGAACAATAATGAATTTACAAAACATTTCTTTAGCAAATGAAGTTTTTTCGATTATGAAAAGTGTTAAAATTATTAAAAAACCCTCTCTTAGTACCATTTTTTTCAAAAAACCACCGTGGTTTTGGACCCCCCCCCCCCCAACGGATTTCCTGGCTACGCCACTCCTCTTCCTTCATGTTCTTACCTATTCAATTCACAATAAGGCCTAATCCCTTTCATTCTATCTAAAAATCCCATTTTCTTCCTTCCTCTCCCTCGTTCAACGTTTAACCCTCTAGCATTGTTTTCAAAATCTCCTTCCCGATCAGTATTCGCTCCATCCAGACCTTCTGTCTCCTCCGTATCTCATATAAACGCTGCCTCTCCTCACCCACCATATTTCAGCACTTCGTCGTTCCTTATTCTTTCCGCCCACTTTTTATCTCTCCCTTCTTCTCCACACACACACATCTCGAACTTCTCCAATCTTCTCTCGTCCCCCTTCCTTAGTGTCCACGTTTCCGAGCTGTAAAGAGATACACTGCAGATCAAAGTCTTCACTAACCTTATCTTTAAACTCTCTCAAAAATATCCTCTTATAAGCACCTTCCTGATCATGAACGCCTCCTTTGCTAACGCAATTCTCTTTCTGACGTCCTCCCTGCTGTATTTGTTTTCCTCTAATGTGCTACCCAAATAGTTGAATTGCTCAACCTGCTCAAGTTTTTCCCCTCCTACTATTTCATTGAGTCTCACATTCCTAGCTCGCGATGCTTTTTAAAACAGCATAACCCTAATTAAGTCGCGGAGAAAAAGGCGTGAAAACAGTGACGCCCGTCGCGATATGTGGCAGGCCTTGTGTTGACTTTCGAGAAACCGTAACGGATACGGAGCCCCTATAAATTCATGTCGGAACAACACGTAGACAGGTGGATCTACATGTGGGTAGGAATATCACATGAACAGACATCTCCTTTAACTCTGAAAGTTCACTCGTCAGCGGTTTACCAACTCTTGCTTAGCTGCCGTTAAAAAGGCCATTATAGAAATAATTCACTTATACCTGGGCTCGAACTAGGAATCTTGAATTACCGCGGCGGGCTTTAACCAAAATATTAAACAATCAACCTAAAATACACCAATAATATTCCAGATGTCTCCTCCCTTGAATATTTTTGGTGGTCACAAAGGACTTGAGAATTTAATATGCTTAGCGATGAAAAAACTACTGTTAAAAAATTATGTATTGAAATGCTACTAAGAAGCACTCAAATCGGATGCTCCTTTTAAAAAATTGATTTAAGAAGGCGAAATAATCATCGACGAAGTACTAAACTACTTCATTGAGGCGTGGAGAAATAGCCACGAAATAGCCACGAGATGTAGTTGTGTCGAGTATGTTGATTTTATTGGCAGGAATATGTGCTTCAGCCAAAACGGAGAGTGATAATTGTCGTACGAATTGTAGAAATGCTGCAGGAGAGCGTCAAAAGCAGGCGAAAGAAGGGTGAAATTAGCACCTTACATCGTCTATATTATTGTTTTCTTCGAAGAAAATAAAAGATTCGTACTTATTATACTAAAGCTGGACCTTGGAAAGTAGATCGCTCTTGCGACTACAACTGGCTGGTAATAGTACACGAATGAAGTATATCACTGGAAACAATATTGGACCTGACGGAATAAGCATTTGAGCTGCTAAAATCTTACTCATTTGATTTCACCTCTGGTAATGAAGATAAATGCATGACGACCTGGCTGAAGTTGGAAAAATTTGTCTGAAGTAAGAGCTGTTTTTGTTATGGGTTCACATGAATCTAGCAGGCGTTGGGATACCAAAACTTGCGCACGCCCTTCAACATCGCAGCGGCCGTGTGGAGAACGATGCGAAAACAGTCGACGAACTATCTCCGAAACCATTTCGGGCGGCCAATGTTATTGTTGTTTTCCTCCCTTGTTGCGTGCTGAGAAGTTGTCTCGACGGCTCTGGGTTCCGACGATCGATGACGTCGGGTAGGAGCCGCCGTCAGCAGGCCGCAGCAGAAATCTTCCACCCTCTCTCCCGGAGCGAAAGGGGGTTGTGCTCGCGGTCGCCCCCTGGACGCGCCGGCCGGGGAAGACAGCCACGCCTACCGGCACCCGACCTCTCCCGCACTCGCCTCGACACTGAGGCTGGGCGGGGCGACCCAGAGGTGGCGCGGGGGGCAGGCCCTCGGTGGGCCGGACTCAGCCAGCCAACCGCATCGCATCCCGCCCGTGACGTAGCCGGAATCCGCTTCCCTCCAATAGGAGGCCTTAGAGAGGGCGTCAACGGGTTCCGGCCCACATCGCTCCGCCTCCCGGTGGTGTGGGGGCATTGCAGGCGGAGAAGGGGGATAGAGGGGGGGAAGGAGGCGGAGTAGGCCTCCGGAGTGGGGCGAGAAGGACGGGGAAGGCTCCGCACGGACGGGGCAGTCGGCAGCAGGAGAAGGAACTGTGCGCATGCATAACGCATGAACCTGGAGAGAGCAGCAGAACGGGACAGGACGCCGCCTTCACCGCCGACGTCCTCGTACTCCAGCAGTGGTAGCAGCACGTCGCAGGGAAGCAGCTGCTCTTCTTCTTCCACTTCGGTATACGGCGCAGCCACCACGCCGTCGTCGAGCGCCGCGGCGGCCAGCATCGGGCGACGACTCTTCCTCCGGGGCCCGGAGGATCCTTCTTCACCGCCGCCGCCCCCATCTCAGGCGGGCGGCTACGGACCGCGACACCACGCCGCTACTGTGGCGCTGTTTCCCGGGGCCTCGCCCGCGCCGCACTCGGCCGCCTCGTGGTGGCCCCCGTCCCCGGTGTCCCCCCCGCGGGTCCCCCCTCACTTTGGCGGCGACCACCACCCCGCGCCGCCCCACCCCCACCCGGAGGAAGGAGGAGGCGGTCGTCCGTACTCGGCCACCCCGCCGCCTCCCCCGCCGCCGCCGCTCGCCTCCCCGCGGGGCGAAGAGCAGCGGGGGCCGGGTCGCGGCGACGGGCCCCCCTCCTCCCGCCCCCCTCGCCCCTTAGTTATGGCCACGGCCGCCTTCCTTTCGGCTAGTGCGAACGTGTCTTCTGTGGCGAACGGCGGAGGCCACGGCGGCGGCGGGGCCCCCAATAGCGGAGGCGGCGGCGTCTTGGCGTGCGGCATAGACGCAGTGATGAACATTGTGAACTCCTCCGGGAGCGGAGGGGGCAACGGCGGCGGAGGGGCGGGGGGCAATGGTGGTGGCAGCGGCGGTGGCAACGGGTCCGGCGGAGGCGGCGGTGGCTCCGGCAGCGGGGGCGGCTACGGCTCCCCGCGGGAATCGCCACTCGAGATGAAGTACCTGCCCCCAAGCTCGCAGCACCACCATCATCCCCCCGTCGGACTCACCCATAACCCCTGGGTAGGATTGCCGCCCCCGGTCGGTGGGGGCGGCGGCGGAAACGGTGGCGGAGACGCTGGACATTGGGCGGCGGCAGCTGCGGCGGCCGCCGCGGCTGTTTCCGCCTCCTCGAATATGCACCTCCACCAAGACATAAAGCCCCACCAGCAGCAGCAACAACAACAACAGCAACAACAACACGCCTGGCATACCCCCGTGGGAGCCCACTACCTGCCCACCAACGGGGGCGGCGGTGGGGGTGGCGGGGGCGGCGGGGGCAGTGGTGGTGCGTCCCCCCTGCAGCACTCTGTGTACTCTATGAACGGGATGCTGGGACCCCAAGGCGGACTAGGGGCCCATCACCCACACCAGCACCCACCACCACCGCCCCACCAGCACCACGCCGTGCACCACGCGGCGGTACACCACCCGCACCACGCGGCATCGGCAGCGGCGGCGGCTGCGGCGGCAGCGGCTGCGGCAGCCGCGGGAGGCGGAGGGGGCGGCGGAGGCGGGCACCACCACCCGCACCACGCCCACCACCCACCGCCGCCCCCGCACCATCTAGCGCACCACCACCATCACCACCACCACCACCACGGCGCGACGTCGCTCAGGGACGTCCCCAATGGTAGTCCCCCGCCGCCCCCACATCCCCTGCCCCCGCCCCCACATGGACTGTCCCTGGGAGGCGCCGGGGGCCAGGGTTTGGACCCCAGAAGCCACCACCACCATCACCACCACAACCCCCATGGAGTGCTCGGCGGGGGCGGCCTCGGGGGCGTCGGTGGTCAAGGAGGCGAAGTCGACGAGGACACGCCGACGTCCGACGACCTCGAGGCCTTCGCCAAGCAGTTCAAGCAGCGGAGGATCAAGCTCGGTTTCACGCAGGCCGACGTGGGGCTTGCCCTGGGGACGCTTTACGGTAACGTGTTCTCCCAGACGACAATCTGTCGGTTCGAGGCCCTCCAACTTAGCTTCAAGAACATGTGCAAACTGAAGCCTCTGCTCCAAAAGTGGCTGGAAGAGGCGGACTCGACCACGGGGTCGCCCACGTCCATCGACAAGATCGCGGCGCAGGGACGGAAGCGCAAGAAGAGGACGAGCATAGAGGTGTCCGTGAAGGGAGCGCTCGAAACGCACTTCCACAAGCAACCCAAACCGTCGGCGCAGGAGATAACCTCCCTGGCCGACTCCTTACAGCTTGAGAAGGAAGTGGTTAGGGTGTGGTTCTGTAACCGGAGGCAGAAGGAGAAGCGGATGACGCCCCCGAACACTTTGCCCGGTGCGACCAACGACGGCATGATGGTCGGCGAGGGCGGGAGCTTGCAGGGTCTTCACGGGTACCACGGTCATCCGGGAGGCCACCACCCCGGCCAGGAGGGGCCCATGCACGGCTCGCCCATGGGAGGACACTCGCACAGCCCTCCCATGCTCTCGCCTCAGCCCCTGCCCACGCACCAGAGCTTAACGGCTCACTAGCGCAGCGCTAAGAGGTAAATTTTCAGTCCCCTTACCCACCCGTATGACGATACGGTATTTGTGATAAGGAAGACGAGGGAAAAATGTTGGGGGGTCTTAGGAGTGACAAGTATCATCACAACTGTGGCATTGAAGGGTGTTTGGTGCTATCCATTGTGTATGTTACGTGTTAACCTTGGTGCTTATCGCCCCGACTCAACCTGCATGTGGTCATAGAATAGTCCGATGTGTTTGAATGTGTGGGGAAGACCTATATCTTCGTTCACAGCCAAAGTAAGTGTTTTGAGTTTCGTAGAATCTGATCAAAACATCTAACAATGTCCATAAGTACTCAGGAGGAATTAGTTTATAAACATCAGGCATTGGCACTGTCAAATTCATGCCTTCTTTTCCGCTAAGAATCGTAGATGAAGTGGATGCTTAACACTATTAGGTTCCTTTGGTACGTAATGAATTGTATATCTCCAAACTACTACTGAATACTCATATTTACTTAGGACTAATAGAATCCTTTCACCGATTAATATACCTTGAGATATACAATGTATTATTAGTATTAATACCGATACCAATACCGATTAATATACCTTATTAGTATTATTAGTTTAGCTCGCGGAAACTTTTCGGGGAACCTTGAACGTGAGAATGAGAGCAATACTTGCATCTAGACAATAATATTCAAAGACTCGTTATATGCATTGTCTCACGTGTTTGGCCAGTTAGCTATTTAACCTATGTAGCTATCCGAAAACTGTTAGCTATCTCCTCGCTATTGGGTCATTTATGTCAACTCTGTTTATGAGTTTTTGTGCATGTAGTTAGTGTTTTGTTTCTAGATTTGCAAAATTTTAAATGCTAAGTAATAATGAGCTCTGTGGTACCTTCAAATACCACTGCAAGGTGGATAATGACATGACTCCAATAGGATAAAGATTTTCATTTTTTGAAAAACTTCTCAATCGCCAAGTATAGAGTTGGTACTGAGTCTCTAATATTCGTTTATCAGTTGCTGAATATCTTGTGTAGAGTACAGGAATGTTGAATTTTTCTTTCGTTCCTTGAGGGTCTTTGTTGGCTCTGCAATATTCAGGAATCATCTCTGTTTCCCATATGCAGCTGATTCAGAATTCCAATTTCTGATTCAGTTAAAATGGATACTATCTATATTTAAGTACCGCATTGAAATATTTTCTATTAATAGGTGTTTAACATCTCTATGTCCTCCTTTACAAGTCTTCCTTTGGAGTCCTTTATTGACTTGATTGATGAAAGGTGTGACACTTGTGTTCTACGACTTACCTTTCACTTGTTCTGGTATGAGGAAGTTTCATAGAATTATTAACATTTTATCCTTCGGAGGACATGTTCCAATACATTTCAGCCCATAATCCTAAATGAACTTCTAGAATTAATTGGGTAAAAAAGCTGTAAGTTTCTTCACCAAATTTTCCATTCTTATCATACTCTCTAATGCAATATTTCTACTGTCACGAGCACTCCTAGTACTTTCACATAGTATCTGTTCCGTGTTTATCACGAGTACTCTAACTTCCTCTGCTATTGAGGAGATAAGTTATTACATACATTTCTGTTCAATAGCTAATTAAATAATGCTGCTTATAATTTAAATCAATTACTTCTTAATCCGTATCGTGAAGTGTTTATACTCGTATGGAAGTGGATTATGTAATGGTTTTAATACTTTAGTGTTTAATCAAAATGTTGTGACTATTTCGTTCTTTTCGTAATTAATCAACTTACGTAATTACTTGTGGTAGAGATCATTCTGCTCAATGTTTAATGGGTTCGGGAGTGTATTTCTCACTACCTCAATTACTCTGTTTAACATAAGTTATTTTTCAATAAAAAGAACGAGTTGCTGTATTTCTTGGCTAAGGCGTTTTAAGCGGCAGCAGATTTGATTTCGCGTTAAAAGCAGTTGGTAAAGTTTTGTCTTACCTTTACATACCTGATACATTTCTCTTGCTGTTACAGGTACCTCATGCATTGTATCCCTTTGTCCGTGCATACAATTCATGATATTTTCATAGGTTTAAATTCATGGATCAGCAATTCGAATGTTATCATGAAACACCATGAATTCCTTGAAGCATTCCGTTTTTATTTTCTCTCCAACATTTTTTCTAGAGAAGACACATACCCAACTATCATGGACTTCAGATTTTCACGCAAGATTGTTTGGTTGATTTCAATTCTTTATGGATAAAAATATACATGAATAATTTCATTTATTTTGTGAGCTAGAGCTTTTAGTGAAAACAGTATGTTGTAGTCGCTTCCGTTTTAGTGGTTGGAATCTCAGTTTTGTCTATTTAGAAAAGTTTTTGTGAACTCCTTGTGACAATTAGTCTCATTGTTCTAGTTCTATATCACAAATGAAATAAATAACATTGCTAAGTTGCGTATGAAGTAATAATTGTGATCATGTGTCGCCGTGGTGCATATGTGATAAATGCCCGTTTCATGCCACATATTTTGCTACGAATTGAATAATGCCTTCATAATTATTCCGTGCAACGGTATTTAGCTCGCTGGGCAGTAAACGTATTCTCCCCAATAATTACGGGACAGAAATTTATTATCTTTTCTCAATTCCGACGCTAATATTTCGCTCCAAAGAGTGAATTTGATTCTTGTCTCGATGTCTTAGTCAGTTTATTGTGATATTTCCTACCAATTGTGAAGTTTGATCAGGGTTTCACGAACGTATTTCCGAGCCCTCCACTCCCGCGCATAGCCTCTGCATGTCCGGAGGCATCAGAAAACATCATATTGAGTTCGCCAACCAGTGGACATCCGTATTTTAATTGAAACGTAAAAAAATTACTTTCATTCGAATAAATGAGGAGCTTCATTTAATTTTCCTCATTCTATTTTTAATGTTTCCCGCATAACTATCTGGCCAAGCAAAATATTAATGGTAAATATTAGAGTAAATATGTTTCCAACTTAAGTTGACTGCTTCTGTTATTATATCCCCTCCGTATGTCTACGGACCAGAGTTATCGCATAGTTGGCTTTGTCAGTAATAGCATGTTCTCTTTGGACAATTTATGGCAAAGGTATTCAGCGCTCGCTGTTTTGGCAGTGTCACTCGGCTTATATGTTTGCTCAGTATCTTGTGAAAATGTTTGCTTGTGGAATATTTTTCCATGCAAAATGACTTGTCATGTATGCAATTTGCGTCTGAACTAATGGTTGATCGGGTAATAGAAATATTAGCCATTAGTAATTGCATTACAGAATATTTTCAAACAAATAAGGTACTTAAAATAGAATACGTAAAGTATCTACGTATTTTATAAACCACGGGCAAATTCCACGAAGTCAGCTCGCATACAATAGAAGAGGTATAGTCGTTGGTTTTGTCTCATTCATTTTGTAGTCCAAATCCAAATTATGATATACTTTCAGGTCTCCTTTCTATATAAGAATAGGAGAAAAATAAAATTAATGCTAAGCACTATGAATTTCCTTTGGTATGTGATGCAGTTTGTATCCTAAGGATTTACTGCTGAATTCTCTTCTAATTCCTTGCAAGCAGTACGATTACGGATTCATTCGCGTGTTTAAAATTTGATCAGTCTAAAACTGCCGTAATATATATCAGAAACGTAGTATCATTCATTTAATGTGATCAATAACTTGGAAGACTGTCTAAAATTCATTTTTCCTCTGTTTCAAGGGAAGTTGTGGATGCTTTTCACATTTTACGTCCTCTTTCCTCCTCGTCTCCCTCAGGCACCCCTGCTCAAATGATGAGCGCCCTAGTTCCTACGCGGAAGGCCTCCTCCAATGGGCCCAAGGCACCAACGCACCATGGACGTCGTGGTGCGCGGACTTCCACCAACAGCAGCAGCAGCAGCAACAACAACTGCAGCAGCAGCAGGCGACCGCACAGCAGCAACTGCTCCAGCGCCGTCCGGGAGGCTTCCCGGCCGGCCTGTCCGTGTCTGCGGTGGTCGGTGGCGGTCCGTGTCGGTCCTCGGACCCTGGTCGGAGGGCGGAGGCAGCCGCGGCGGCGGCGGCGGCTGCCTGGGGACCTCTTCTCATCACGTCGCCCCCGCCAGCGACACCCTCGCCTCCGGCTCACCCGTTTCGAAATTACTGAGAAAAATGGAGGGAAAAACGGAGAGCTCCCATCCAAGAGGGAGTTCATCCAATTCTTCAAAACACCGTTCAACGTTCCGGTTATTTTCGAACGGGAAGCCAAAAGACGAGGGATAAAAAAAGACATTGTTGTTATATATGAAAAAGATAGCGAACTTTTTCGAACTCGAAGCCTTTCAACCGTTTAACGGTCATGAGATGAACGAACTGAACGAATTGGCTGGGATTCAGCCATGAATATTATTATACACATTACACAGTATACACACGCAAAACAAAGACTCAAAAACACACAATCACACACAGGAAATGAACGCGAAAAATGGACGATACGAACGAGTACATAGATATAAATATTATATATAAATAATATGGACATAATATATATAGAAAGAGAGAGAGATAAACCTTCCAAAGATGCAAAGAGGACATCATGTACATAGTTGAAAAAAAAACAGTCGAAGAGAAATGGGACACTGTTGTGGCATTTGTGATTTTTTTTGAGTGAATGTGTTTCTCTTTGGGTTATGGAGGGAGGAGATGGTATGTGTCCTTTATTCCGAAGAATGTCGTTCGATTTTATGACGAGTGTTTGTCTTGCGTGCGTGTTTTTCCCCGTGAAACTGCGGTTTCCATGGAAGCAAATTGAGAGAAAACGAAAGAAAGCGAGAGATAGAATAATAGTAATAAAAGAATTTACGTTTATATTTTTCCCATAAGTAAAACCGCAAAAAAGAAAAGAAAAATTACGAATTTGCCAACAATGAGGAAAAAAATCTATTAAAAAATTAAATATATATATATATACTGACGATGTATATATAATATATGTATACAAAAATCAAAGGATACAAAGGAGCGATGGCCTGTTCTGTGGCACGTCGTTGCGGACCAAATCATTCGAGAATGTTAGGACAACATTACGAAACAAAATGGCTCCCTTGATAAAGCAGAATCTAATAAGGACTCGGATTCCAGTGTGTTTTTACTCAAACACTCTCTCTCTTTCTCGTTCTGTTTCTTTTTGGGCACGTGCCTATAACGCGTGCAACTGAACTTTTTTGCTCCGTAAAAATAAGAAAAGTGAAAAGATGATGGAAGGATTGATCTAACTTTATAGATAATATGAATATTAAATATATTTTCCAGCTAAAAATCTGTAACTATACAAAAAGGCTTAAATTTTACGAGGTGGGATACGACAGAAAAAAAGCGAAGATGTGTGCTTAATTGTGTTTCCCGCGCGCTCTTTCGAAAGGGGTGAAGTTCTTACACGAGGAAAGATTAATTGAAGAAGATTTTTTGAAGAATACTAGCACCTAAGTAAGTTTTTTGCGGGCTGGATCTCGCCAGGGGATGGGAGGTTAGTTGTATTAGAAAAGGAATTAAGGGGGTAGAAATTGGTGGGGATGAAGAATCAATTGTTATCCTAAAGCCCCTAACGAGTGTGCCCTCTGTGGAAAAGCAACACCAGCCTCCAAACCCCCCTCCTCAGGTTCTTCTGAGTCCACGGCGACGTTGAGGACTTCGTCGAGGCTCGAAAACCACATTGGGGAAATCGCGCGGTCGGCTTCCCCCGCTGGAGATGGCGCGATGGCCGATCGACCGGGAGGTCGGGCGGCCCGTCAAACAAAAAAACGTCCCGTGATACTGGTGTGACTCCACTTCTGGTGTTTTTTCTCCCGCTGCCTCCACTTCTTCACCCCCCAAACATCTCTACGCCGCCCTCCCACGCCCCCCCACATCCCCAACGACTACTCCTCCGGCTCGGAAGAGAGAAAAACCGAGAGAGAAAGAGAGTTGCGATCGGCGTTGGATTGGGGACTCGGCCCGGCGTCGCTGACGGAAGGTCGCAGTGGGAGAGCGCAAGGTGAGCGACACCACCAACCACCATGACACCGGACAAGTGTGTGTGTGACCCCCCTACGGAGTGGAGTTGGCGCGAGCTCTGGGGAGGCGCAAAATGAGAGAGAGGGACGCAAAAAAAGAGAGGAATTTTCGTTCCGAAATAGTGGTGATTGCTTTTCTCTCTCTGGCTCTATATAGGGTTCTCCCATACGACCGTCCATCCGCTTGTCAGTACAGACTTCTCTCCTCAGGCCACCCCCCCAAAATACCCCCTCCGAAACTGTTCCTCCCCCTCCCAAAATACCCGCCACTGTCTTCTTACCCCCAGAACCTCCCCCCACCAAGCAACCAGGAGAAATGTCCACCGATAACACGCGTACAACTCCCTCCCATGATCCAGAGGAAGTTGTTGGGACCCCCCCCCCCCAAACGTCCCCTGATGGTGTTCAGTGTAGGTAGGAAAGGGAGATAGTTTTCCTGTCGCTAAGTCACCTCGTGTTGCTAGTTTTCCCGCTCAAACTCCCATTCAAGGACCCTGAACGTTCGGAAAGAGTCGAGTATCCCACTCGGGTTCTCATTAGAAAACTTTCTTGAAAGAAATTTGTATGTGGTTGAGATCAAGCCTTCCTCATCTTCTCCAAACTCTATGTTTATCAGGAGTCACATTGTTGTTGATTTTTTAAAAAGTGTTTAGTTTGTTTTTATGGGATATTTTTGTTATTTGAATACGATCGGAATAATGATGGCAATATACGGTTTTCCTTGTTTTAGCGTAGATCGTCAGAAGAATTTTGTCAAGTCCCCAGTAGACGATTACTCGAATATGTTCGCTTTCCTCGCTTTCCGCGCGTTCTCTCCGTGTATATGTTTCGAGTTTTCCGTTAACGTTGTAAATATTTGTAAATAATTCGGATTATTTCCACGGTTGATTTACATACCGACCTTCAGTGATTCATCTGGTCTTCGTGGTAGACATATGTAATTGTTTTTTTTTAACTATTCATCTCTTCAGTCACTTTCCATTTGCAACTATCGCGTATCACCCAATCTTCTGTCTTTCAGTGAAACTGCCGAGGTTTTTAATATCTCCTTATGGTGATCTTTTTCCATTTAATTCCAGTGATGAATATTTATGCTTTAAAAGGAAATTCTACCATAAACATTGAATCAAAAGAGGTTTTGCTCCAACGCGCGGAAGATACTCAATGCAAATACCAGCCCTAGCCGAAAATTTCCGAAATCTGTGTCAGCAGGCTTTCATAAATTGTTGCAAATCAGAGAAAACTTAACCAAATTTTTTCTTGATATAGTAATATGTTTTCACAGCCACAGTTGAATATCTAATGCTTAAGTGTTGGAAATTGTTTGTCAAACGAATTGATTTTCCACAAATGTTTATATTCTGGTTTGTGATAGGAGCGCCTGCTGTGTTATATGTCCCTAGTGTCTGTGTATTTCTCCCCATTATTTGGAATCGAATCAATCTTAAACCGTTAAATATGTAACTGTAAGGAGAGTGTTCTAAATTGTCCAACGTCCAGGTTAATCAAGTACTTAACAAAAAGGAAACCCTATATTTTGTCACTAGTTATTTCGTATTTTTCGTCAAATTTTGTAGTTCCAAAGTTATGAAGCCGTGCGAAGTGTAAGTTATACAGACAGACATTGATGAGGAGCAACAATTAACAACAATGAACTTCTTTTGGACTGAATTTTTAATCCATAAGTGACGAGAGACTCCGTAAGAATCCATTTTCATCCTTGTATGGAACCATTAATTTGTGATCATTGTCAGTGATACCAAAACAGAAGATGTTGATAAAAAAGAACTCTGTTAGATATTTTATTTGATAAACGAAAAAAAGAACTTACACCAAGGATTTATTAACTCAAGAGCCAGTATACCTGTAAATGTTGTGCACATTTCCAGAATAACAAATTGAGCCGAAAAAAAGAGATCCTGTGCCAAATATACATATTATATATATATAAATAAAATATGAATAGAAAATATAATTTTGTTAATAATTTTTTCATTCCTTTCCCAGACACTGAAATTAATAAGGTTTTAGACATTTTGAGTTGCTTAAATTCCATGGTTCAAATTATCAGGTATTATTTTTCAGCAATGGATTGACCTGATGTCCACTTTGGCCATATTTGATAAATATGATCTTATAATGCTTGTATAACATGTTTAATGCATGGATTTGCATCTAATGTATCATTGATTTTCTATTTTTTTGCAATTGCTTTTGACTTTTTGGCTGAAGTTATTATGCTAATTCATGATTGAATTTGAAGTTGCAAATCATGACCCCTGGACTTATGACTGTTGGGTATTGATTTATGACCATTTTGTGTGTGTTTTATTCTTATTTTGGTGTCTCAATGCTGCATTCTTGTGCTTTGATAATTATGGTCATTGTTCATGCATGCTTTAATTACAATGCAGCTCAATCAATTGATCACACTGATGGCACCACTATTATAGCTACAATGATACATTGACATTTATGCTGTCTCAGAGAAACTGAATCATTACAATTTACAGTCTCTCACTTTGTTGTCTTCAAGAGGTATATACAATGAAGAGAAGTTTAAAAAAAGGTGCTTACATGGCTCACACTACAATAGGTCTGCGGGAATTTTCAATGAAAAGTGTAGTTTTCAATTTCCCTCGCTGAGTTAAACGTTCTCCACGCGTTAGTATATTGCATACAGACATTCAATGCGTAATTTAGGAGTACCATAAGGATTTTATGCCCACGTATTGTTAATTTAATTTGTTAGGAGCGTTATTCTTGTTTTCGTGTGGAATTCTGTGGTGTAGCATTGGGTTATGATGGCGTAATGGCTATGTCACTCGGTTATTGACCATAAGGTTTGGGGCACGACGATAGCTCCCTCCACTCTGCAATACGGGGTGGTAGATGTTATCTCGGAATCCGTACGCGGCACTGGGGGAGAGATCTGCCCCCTGCTAGGCCAATTGATTCCCATTTTCACGCGTCATGAAGCCTATTGCATGGAAGTCTTAACTCTCCCACCGAAAAACCAATTATGGTGACGGATTAGATTTTCGGCGTGATTTTAATGGCTCGAGTCATACCAGATTGTATGTTGGCCGGGAATCTTATTTTCAGACGTCAGGAAAATACTATTCTGTGTTATGAGTATCCTTTCTCGTACTGGGTTATTTCTTTCTTCTGTCTTCCTGACAATAATTCCTGAGCTGAGTGATACAGACAGCCATCGTTAGTATGGCACCTAAGACCTACTTTATTTTTGCTCATTTAAGCTCACTCTCATTAGAGCTTTTTCCTGTATGATAAGGGATTTCTTCCTCTGCTTCAAGCAGAAGTTATTGAGAGTAATTGGATAGTTTCACGCCTTAGAAATCCTGAACTTAACACCTGCTACATATCTCTTATCATAGAGACATAAATCCACTCGTTTTAAAAAGAAGAGTAAGAATTCTGGTGTATTTGTCGATTATTTCTTCATTTCAGTGATTTAGTAACTCAACATTACACAATGATAGTTCTTGCCAAAGTATACCATGGATCACATAGTTTTTCGTTGCGCTGATCTTATTGCAATTCTCTAATGCCGTGAAGGATTGAATTCGACAGAGTTTACTCTGTGTAATTGTCCAAAGTTTTTGCTTATGATGTTTAAATAAATAAGACAAATTATCCTATTGCTACCGCGGCCGCTTAAGGAATCGTAGTGAAAATTTGCGCTGAAGCGATCCCGCGACGATCATGAGAACTGATCCTAAAAAATATTTTAAACCGAAAGTTAGTGATCACAATTGGTTTCAGTATTTTTTGTCACTCATCTATTGTTAATCATCGAATACGTAGTGTTTCCTTAGGCCGTATTGCATCATTTACCAGAGTGAATTTCGCAAATTTTACCATTACCCTTTTATTTTAGGATATAAATTCTGTGATACATCCTAATGTGAACCCGCAATACGTAACGGCGGTGTGATTGGCGTATTGTATTTATAGTTTGTTACATGAACGGTAGAACGTTAAAAAAATATTTTTCGGGTACTTGTTGGGCTTCTATAACTAAAATTATGTCAGGTGGAGATAATTTCTTTTAATTTCGCTTGCAAGTAAGCATTTTTTGTTAAAAGTAGTTCTTCATAGTCTCTATAGGGAAGTGGAAATTCATTTCAATAATTAAGCGAAGAAAATTTGCATTAATAAATTGGTGCATCAATACAAAGTTTGTTCGTTTAATTTTTAATAGTTCTTCATCAATGTGATTACCGGACATTAATGTGATCATGCCCAGCAACAAACGTGTGGTTCCCTCCCCTATCTATGACATCATTTCTACGTACCATTAGTAGATATATCTATTTATTTGCTTTGATCCTGCTGTTTAAATGAATGTAGTGCGTGCATCCGAGTACGCCTCCACTCACCCCAGATAAAAACATATAATAGGTGTTGACGTGCGCGGATTAGCGGTTAGGAGCGTAATTTATGACTGGAATCAATTATCATGTCGTCGCGAACTATTTCTTTGGCTCACTTACCATGTCATTGTGGCAGGTCCAAGTTTTATCTAAGTTATCTCACACCTCGTTTTGGTGGGAATTCGTGTTTCGAATCTCAGAGATTTTCTCCAAAATTTTCAGTAAACTATGTAGTACTTGGTTTTTGTGTACAATTTTTTCTTACTGTTACTCCATACTTACCAGTTATTCTCGAATCTACTTGGTTATATCGGCATCTTATTATATCGACCGCAAAATGATGAAATTGAATCATGTCGGCATAAAAATTGGTTGCTTCAGTTATGTAAATACCTTGGTGTTTTCTATTGTTGAAAACTCTCTCAAGAAGCTTAATCACATATTACCTCATCCAAATTTCTTACGAATAACACGTTCCACCATGACATGGATTTCTTATTTTGTTCATTGTTTGATTTAATGTCGCCCTTCTTCACGAAAATATTGATTTTATTTATCAGGCAAAAGCCAAATAGTATTGATCGTGGGTGCTCATTTTTACATTCCGTGGAAAAATTCCGATGACAGGTTCCGTGGAGTTATTCAGAACTGTGATCAGCCAGACGCTTCGGAGATCATTAAACCTATTCCATATTTCCCTCTGCGTAGAATTCGATGCATCCCACCTTTTTAAAATTTGTTTCTAATAGTGAAAATTATGATTTTGATCGAACGTGACCTTTCACTTGGAAGACTATATCTGTTAATACTTCCGAGGAAAGATATTGCGATTGTCTTCCCCTCGCTACAAAATAATTTACTTTGCGTGACTTTATGGCTGCCAAGAGGTTCCATTGAATTTAGGTAGGACTATTTAGATATACATTTACTATTGAAAATGTATCTTCCTCCCATATACATAAAATTTATCTCAATTCCTGCACCATCACAATCACAGATTTTAACAATTGTGGTGTTGGGTGAAGCACTCCCGTGCTTTCAACCGGGTCAGACTTGGAGCAAATATGAAGCCCGATAGTGTTTCATCCAACTTACTCTCCGGTAAAGTCTGAAGTCTTTCGAATCATAATTATTTTGACCAAATCTGCGTCCAGTTACTATATCGAGAATTCGTGCCTCCAATGCTATTCCCAATCATTTCGCGTACTTCTGACGTTTCTCACGTTTTCCTTTATTCCTCGCGCTCCCTTTACGATTTGAAGATATCGATTTTACTCAGCTGTCGAAAGTCGAATATCATTCATCGGGTATCCTTGTGATCACATTCCTGGGTTGAATTTTCCTTTTTTATGGCTGTGATTCCTTTTTCTATTCTTTTGCGCCTATTTATTATTCTTTTTTTAATTGTCCAACTACTATAGTTTCGGTTGCGGAATGGCAAGCCCATAGGTCGCCGGTTAGTATTCGACTTCTTTAGTTTATTCTGCTTTCAAAGTTGGTGTAGATGTTTCTGAATATTGTTGTCTGTTCATTGCTAGGAAGTGTTATGTTGACCTGAATAAGTGCATGAAATACATGTCTACCGTAGAAGTATTATCTCTTAGAATGCTATTTTTAGCATACATTTTTCTCCGGTGCCCACCCAAGTAATTTGAGCGGACCGAGCAGTTTTGTATTTACGGACTACGTAGTTAAGCGATTATTTCCTGTTTTTTTTTCTCATCAAATAGCCGGAGTTCGTGGGAGAGAATCGCAGAAACCTTAAATGTGCCAAAGTTGGTTTTTAATTTACATGCTTTACCCGAATAATTATCGCCAGTGAAGATATCCCTCGTCCTTGATGTACTAATTAACGAAATATTTCAATCCGCACCCGTTCATGTTCCAAAAATCGACGCTATGCGTGCGAGCGAATCTGTTACCGCCATGAGAGAGAGACTGATTGCGTGATTGGTCGCGTCGTGCGCGGCGCCTCTCGGCGAAAAAGGTGTGCGTGTTTCCCGAGGCGCCATCGGCGGCGGGTTTGCGCGCGTGCGCGAGGGTTGATATCGGGGCCCGGCCCCCCGCAGCCGCAGGAGTCGCCCCGGCGAGAACGCCTCCCATCCCCGAGGACGACGCCACGCCGACTGCGGTCGCTTCACTCGCCCGAACCCCAACTGACCAGCCACAGCCCCTGACCTGCAGCCGACCCTCACTCACGACGTAGGAATTCCACCGGAATGCGACTACTTCGGCCTTCCTTCAACGCCCTCCAACCCTCCCTATCCCCCCCCCCCCCCCAAGGAACATATACCCTGACCCTTGAGTCGCTCTCGGTGGGCCCTTTTTTAACTGCTGCTGCTGAGAGGGAATGAGGTCGGACCCCGGTCGAAATTCTACCGGGTTATGACGGAGAGTCTTGCTTCGAATTCGACTTGTTAGACTTCGAATTTGACTTACGAATTGTAAACGTGAATTCGTGGATTTTTTTCTCAAGTATGCTTGCAGTATCCACTAACTTAGGTTTAACTATGTGGTTATCATCATACTCAGCCGCAAATTATTAGCCGAGCATGAATGCTTGCAATGGTTCTAGGAAAATCCTGCAAAAAGTGTATTGATTATGACCAAGGGATGTACGTCAGATAGGAATGCAATGGTGATTATAGGAAAAATATGGATTATAGTTATCACTAGTTTAGTGTTATATCAACACAATTTCTCTTTGTCCATTAACTGCTCTTAAATCTTGATTCTTTGAAGCGTCATCGAAGCTCATAGCATGCCAAGGAAGAATATGTCTCGAGTACAATCGATGTAGTTAACGCACATATCACTTTTACATGATTCGTCTCTGGCTACTGATGTGATGATTGTAGAGAATAAGGTCGCTCTTGATGCCATGTCAACTAACTTCGTTCAAATGTGGGATGGTTTACCCGACCTTTCATCTAAAAGCGAGTTGAAGCAGTGGCTAGGTTTTGGGTGTTATACGAGGCTGAGATGGTGTTCAAGCCTGAAAATATTATTTGTGCGTAATTTTATCAAAATTATCAGCCCTCCGTCTAGAATGGATGTCTAGTCAAAGTTAAAGGCCTACTTTTTTCAACCTTGGATGATATAACTAAGCACCTGCACGCGTGATTGCGTACCTACTCAGTGATTTATTTATGCAATGCTCTGGTAAATAAATGTAGTTGCCGGTGATTCTATTACCATGCCGAGTGGATCCCTACGTTGAATTCCAGCGGATGGCATCAGTTTCAATCGTTTTCACCAGTCTGTAGGCATGCAGTTGGGAGTTCGTGCTCATGGGAATTCGGGTAACCACTAGTTACTCCCATTTCGTGTCCACGTGCGCGTCTGTTGATTGCCACGGAATACCCACGGGAATGTCGTTCAAATCAGTCTTTGTTTTTAAACTGTTCTTTTTGGTCGATTTGCTCTGTAATTATTTCTCGCCAAAATGCCACGAATCCGCGGTATTCAAAAATTCCGGTGAAATAAACCAACTCTCACCACCTCCCTCTCCTCCTCAACGAATACCTCGCGAAATACTGCCTCTCCTTAACGCACCTGTCAGTCCACTTGTCACGCGACTCACAGAAAGTCATTCTTTTGTCGGATATCCCTTCACCCTCGTGGCGGTGAATTTTCAAGGTAGGCCCGTGGTTTGTCACTCGCGAGATAATTTAGTTTCGAAGCTAAACACACGAAGTTACGGATAAAAATACGTACTACGGATTGACGACCAGGCTGTGGATAGAATTGTCTTTCGTTGCAAAGATTGGAACAGGTTTTGTGCGTACCCATTACTTTTACTCGTTTTAATCACTTTAAATATGAAAGTGAAGTCTTTTTCTGCCGCTACGATAATGTGGCCAAATAGTTATCTCTCAGGCATAGTTTAATTATGGTTTATTTCAGCATTAAAATCTTCCTTCGCTAAGTACATTACGTGATTGAGTTGCAAAATTTTCAAATCGCCTGTGTTACTGTTTTGTTGTTGAGTGCGTAAATTATCGTTATCAACTGTAGTTCCATGTTCGTGACGAGCAATATAATATTACCTTTCGACGAGAAAAAAGTTGAGTGGAAAGTCTGCTAGTAATTCCTTTCAAGTTCTTACAGGTAATTTCTTATCTAGCATAAATGCAAACGTCTTTAGATTTTTCTCAATTTACTGGTGGACTGCTCACATAGTAGGATGCGTAGAGCATCTATGCCGAAATTTTTTGCTGTCCGATATTATCTTTCTATTTTTGGAAATGATTAAATCAAACAAGAGACCGCTTATACATTTCTTTCTCAGACTTACGTCTGTCATCCTTCAGCCAGTTGTTAATGCAAGGTTCATCAGGAAAAATAAACCATTTGGATCATTACTGAGACCATTTGATTTTTATCTAGGGGTTTTTATTCAAAATCAATTTGTTACAATATAATTGAATCTGCAGGAAAAAGAAGTCTTTTAAGAAAACTTAAGGAGAAGACGGAACAACTAAGTTGGGCACATTATGAGATACGATGGCCTGATGAAAACAATCGTGGAAGGACAGGTGGAAGGGAAGAAGGGCAAGTGATGGCCCCGAATGAATTATACAGGACAGGTTATTAAGTATGTTAAAGAGAATAAATATGTCACTATGAGAAGTCTAGCGGATAGGAGAGCGGAATAGAGAGCTGCGTCAAACCCTACGATTTTTGACTGATGTTGATGGTATCTGTGTACCTTCAATTGTCATCAACCAATCATTTATGAACTAAAATATTATTCCATTTAGGTTATCCGTATTGATACAATATAGTCAGGTGACAAGTGCCATCAGTGAATGCATATTTCGGAAGAAGTGGGGGAAGGTGTCCCACGTGGTGTCATGAGGCTATATGCCTGGTAGCACCACTTGTCTCACGACGGATTTTATTTTAGTAAAATTTTCTTTATTATTTCAGTAGAAATGATACAATAATCGCGATTTTTGAGAATGTAATTGAAAAGTAAAATCGGAGTACAATATCAGACATTCTATGCATACCCAAGAGCTTACTTGAGGGACTGTGATCAAAATACGGTTGATATGTTCTCCTCGAGATTCTCGACTGTAGGAAGTGCCTTGTATTGAGAAACATAAAATATCTCTTAGGTATTTCAGTGCGTAGAATTGAAAAAAAAATAATTGCGAATCTTCGTCAAAACTTTTGCGGGATTCCATCATTTTACTTAAAAAAACTTTTAGGCTATGTCGCCGCGTCAATTATTGGGTGGCTCCAATGTTTCCCGACCGATGCTGGTCGATGTTTTTGGAGGATTTGTCAGAAGGGAATCCATCAGAAGAAGATTCTCTTACAAAAGCGATAGGCATCGGTCGGGAAAAGTTGGGGCGACCCGACAATTGACACGGTGACATAGCCTAAAAGTTTTTTTTTTAACAAAAATAATTGCGATTTTTGAGAATGTAATAGAAAAATAAAATCGCGGTTCAATATCAGACATTCTTCCTCCACCCAAGAGCTTATTTGACAGGCTATGCTTGCAAGACGATTGATATGAGCTCTTCGAGATTTATTGAATCGACTTTATGAAATGCCTTGTATTGAGAAAAATTGGTGGGATTACGCGGCCTCGAGTCGGGAGTTATTCGAGGGAGACTCCAGTGGTGTCCGCGGATCCGCCTCCACTGTTGGTCCGACGTGGAGCTTATGGGATTCAGACCGAGACGGCCAAGTCCTCCGCCTTTAACAAACGCATTCGCGAACTGCTACTTCTCCCATCTACCGATTCGATCGATAGATTTTCCTTCCTCATAGGAAAATCTACTAGAATTGGTAGCATATTAATTGCATATTGCTTGGTTTCGCTAATAGTAGGACCTGCCCGCCTTTGTGACGGTGCAGGATTCCTCGTCCCGTCCTTCCTTCCCCGTCCTTTCCTTGGAGGCGTCGTCGGGCTCCTATCGCGGCGGCGCCTCCTTCCTTGCTCCTTCCAGTCCTCCCCCTTCTGCGGTGCAGAGGTGATAAGCTAACGCTTCAGACCTCGGCCCAGGAGAGTAACCCCGCGAGCCCGCCCAAGGAGTTCGTATCCATTGCTACTTCTCCCATTCGCTTTTCAGGGTGTTGGCTTTATTCCCCAAGGCCTCTATACCGCACGCCGTTACCAAGGAATAACTACTAAGCAAAGGTTCTGGTCTAGACGTGGCTTCGTGCGCCCATCAAAATACCATTCCTCGATCAACTTCTTTCTTAAACGGGAAAAGGGTGTCGTTATTGATTTTTTTACGTTCACATCGGCTTCTTACTCCGTTTGTCTTATAGTCAAATTGACACTTAAATGGAGTGCTCAGGGTGCTTGGTTTATTTCACTAGAATTTTCTGCCACTGTTACTCAGGGAAAACTATGTGACTGAGGTTAAGGACTCCAAAAACATAGCAGTCAACGCAGGCATAAATTCCCTGCTACATTATCTGTTACAAGTGGAAGTTCTGAATGATTTTTTTACGCTCGCAGTGGCTTCCTGGGGCATTTTTCTAACAGATAAATTAGTGTCAACAAATTACGACTTAAATACTCAGGATCACTCTTTCTGCGACGTCAGTTTGGACGAATTGAAACCCATCGCTGACCACTTATGGGACGGAGATATTTTGCGATCTCTTCTAACGATCAGTCAGCCGTTAATATTTGCGGAAACGTCCTTTCGCCCAACCACCTTAGGTAACCCCAAAGTCGAATATATTCATAGCAGAAACATTGAACCCCTTATAAATTTTCACTAATGGTGAGGAACTAGTTGCGTTTATCACCGAGTAATTGTTTCTTCGTTGACTTTCTTTAATTTCGTAAAATTGTAAAAAATGACCCTCCAATGTCGTTTATTACAAGAAATAATGTTCGAGTAATCTAATTTATGGACGTGCTAATGTAACTTTCTAGTAATGAGAATGACTATCATTGTTTCAAGTGATAACATCCTGTCTATAACTCAACGACGATTTCAGAAAATAATGCTCTGACCTTGCTTTAGGTAAGAAAGGAATAGATCTTCTCGCAAATTACTCGGGAAATAAGTGATTACTGAGATGCGGTCACTAATTTTCTCTTATTATTTCTCGTTCAGACTTTCATTATTCTCTTCTGTAAACGTTTATGAAGTCGAAAGCGGAACTCGTTCATGAAATAAGGTTTGTGATAGAGTGCGAATCCGTAAAGTACGAAAATTAATTCAAGCCAAGTGCGAACAGCGTGTGGTTTTTTAATGGTTCATGGTAAAATTCGCGAGATAGTGACAGCTATTGAGTCATTTAGGTGCTCTTTTTTAAAATTTGTATGTTTTACTGCAATTTGACCGATATATCGGAAAGTGCACGAGGTTCCCACAAATTTTAGATGCCCTCAAGTAAACCGATGAGTATTTATCGTTTGCGGTCTTTCAGATTCACCCAGCCATCTCTAGAATCAATCATATCTCATCAAATATCGATTTAACGCTTTGTTTTCGCGATGCCGACTGTTTATATTGAACGGAGGTAAAAGTATCTTTACGTTAAAGTCTCGGAACCAGAGCAAAATCTTCCCGCGGCACTCGGGCGAATATTGCGACCCACGCAGAACCGTCGTTGACGGGGACAAGCACGCACATGGCCCCGACCTCATTTGCTATGCCCCTCACACTATCGATCCAAATTTCGCCAAACACTTGTCTCTATCCGTGCGGAATACCTAAGCCACATTACTACGCTCCGTTCAGGGGTGCCGGAGTAGGGGTTGTACGGAGTTAAGCGAAGGAGGCGGGGGACGAATGTTGGGTAGACTGGGCTTTATCGATATACAATTCTTGCTATCGAGGTTAGATGGGCTAAATTAATCGATGGGATCAGATTTTGGTAGTAAAAGCCGATGATCAGCTGATAATTCAACCGATCATCCGAGTTCGTTTTTCATTGAGTATCGATGATTTTAGAATGTAATTGTAAAGGATAACGTTTGCTTTTCGATTTTAATTTATAGAGAATGTCTAAATTGTTGAAGACTTTTTCATCGATCGGAGTAGCAATCGATAAATTTGCGATGATTTTTTAAATTTTATTTATATCTACATCCTCGAAAACAGAATTATTCGGTCTTTATATTGGGATGTATGTTAACAGGCAACAATTAAACTTGCACAAATAGCTATGCCCTGGGTATGGGTAACTTACCCCGGTGGGACTCGAACCCACGACTTTTGGTTTGGTAGGCGAACCTCGCTGCCACCGAGGCCGGCAAAGAGATAGCACAGATTCAAGACTTTTTCTCTGTTGATGAGATCTTTATTGAGCCTTCTGATCTATCCAAAATGTGCTTTGATTTATGTTATGAACATATTTAACCTTATCCAGGAATGTTGGAAGACGCCACTTCTATATAGAGTGTAGTAGGTATTGCTAGAAAATATTTACTGCGACAGGAGCTTCAATCAATAAATTTGCTTTAATAGAGATTCGAGACTCTTTTCCTCTATTGATGTCGTCTTTTGGTCGTAGTAGAGAGGGAAGGGGCTGTCTGTGTTGTGAGGTGGATCGCGGCGACTGACAGACCCGCCCCTAGCAATACTAAAGGTGAGGTATCCGAGGGTAACACTCCCTGAACCCTTTAGGCCCCCCCCATCTCTCCCGGAGTGTTGTTGGGTCGTGGACGGGTTCATCGAATGGGCTTGATTGACGGGGGTGCTGTCGCGGCAGCTGACGGCTGATTAGCCGCTGGACGGAATTTGGCGCGTCGGCCAACCCAAGCGATGCCGCCCGCCGTCCGCCTATGTCGCCTCTGGAGACCTTTCATGCGCGCATTCCCTAATTAACGCGAATCACAGTTCAGCTCCCTCATTACGTCGCGTCGGATGGGTCAATCCCGGCGAAACATCAGTGGCTGCCGTGATGTCACTTTAAAGTGTCAGGGTTTCCAGCGCACAGGGCGTTTCACGCGGCGCTGGTTTCGGTAATGAAAATCGAACCAGGTTTCGAATATTCAACGTGGCAGCGGATGAAAGGTTCGATAAATCGGGAGAGTGCACGCAGTTAGATTTTCAGGTCCTGTTCAAACTAGAAACTATGACCATATCTAACCTTATCCAGGATGAATATCGATCGCTAAGTTCAAAACAACATGTATCTCAAAATAGCAACTTTTCAGGAGAGCAAAAGAAACGATTTATATTTGTAATCGTTCACAGAAATTAAAAATCCAAAAATTCATAAAACTGAAAAAGAAGCATACATTTGCAAACAAAGAGTTGTTTTTTGCTTGAATTGTACTTTTTACACGTCATTACGCTTTGTTTAAGGTACCTGTCTCAAACCGGCCAAATTTTGAGATACGTGTTGTTAGAGCTTACCCATCGATATACTCTAATATAGAGTGTAGTATTGCTAGAAAATAACTACTGCTATAGAAGCGCAATCAATAAATTTGCGTTAATAGGGAATCAAGACTCGTTTTCTATATTAATATAGTCTTTTTTGACCTTTCTGATCCCTCCAAAACATGCTTTTGAATTTTCTAAAATCGGTATCAGAAGGTTTTGTACAATCGTTGCAAATCAGAGAAAAATATTATATTTTAAATCCTGGAATCCTTTCATTTTTCAAAAGGCAACTTTCTTAGGAGAGATGTTGTGGAACAACATAACTAAAGTTAAGCGGAGATATCGTATTGCCTACAGTTTATTGATAGAGTAGTACCCGTGTTTCAATTGTTATATAATCATCCTCAGGTACTAATAGAAACTAAACGTCTTTTATTTTTTCACTAGTTATCTCTTATTTTCGTCGAATTTGTTTTTCCAAAGTTATGAAGCCATGCGAAGTGCAAGTTATATGGATAGAAATTGATGCGAAGAAACAATTACCAACAATGAACTTATATTGAGCTTTGATAGAAAATACCTAATACTGAAATCAATACATTTGCTTTAATAGAGATTCAAGACTCTACTCCTCTATCGATATCGTCTTTTTTTTAGCTATCTCCTGCCTGCAAAACGTTATGTTTATATTATAAAAGTTTTGACCGTTATTTGGTTTCGGCTATTTTTGAAATTGTATGCCTTTGGTTAACGAAAATCCGCATTTATTCCGAAGCAAAACGAAAAAAAACAGCAAAATAGCCTCATTCGTGGAATAGACTTAACGCAATTAAAAGAATTAACTTTGTAAGGTTCATTAATACATTTAAAAATACACGAACCGAGTTTCATAACATAGACCCGGGTGGTGCTTTTAAAATATATTAGGGAAACTAAAAATGTGTATTCTTGTATTTTCCATAAAGAAAAGTCTCACGCAGTTCAGCTTGAATTTATCAGTTACATGTAGATGTAAGATGTTTTAAAAGCCAAAAATGTTGTATATAGACGTCTACATAGTGGTTCTTTCCCCCTTTTACCACTGAAAAATATTATTGGATATCTGTCACTTTTAGTCGAGTAAGATATTTTTGAGTTGAGTCAGGCTTGGCTGAATGCGCTTGGTCACTCGCGGCAAAAATTCAATGGTTGCTGTTATCTCACTCTGACCTGATTGGACGGTATCAGGTCGTTTCGACGGTATCTTCCGTATGACACCGAAAATAGCCTGGGTTCTATCATTCAGGTATTGCAATTTTCCTTCCGTCGCGACTGTTACTGTAAAATAAGGCCGCTTCATTTATTTCAAATATCTGTATTTTTGCTATGGATTGCATTTATTTTGATAAGCTATCGTGGGAATAAGAATTTGTTGCCGATCCTAATTTCCAACGCATTGTCCTCACCTTGATTTATGAGTAGCATTAACGAATTAGGATTCTCGGTTTAACTTATATTTTCACGTGTATTTGTATTGATTCTGCCAATTGCGTTGACGGAACAGTTTCATGTGAACAAATGTATATTTTCAATGAATAAATGCATTAATCGACTTTTATAAATCTAGGCGTTCACAAAATCCAGCGAGAAATAATTGTGTGTTCTCTTTTAATGATAGAAGTAGTTATGGCGGCGTTGTATATTTTATATCGTAAGGTAGCCTAAACCGTATACCATTCACCTTATCGAATAAGAGTCCTTAGTATGAGATGCATTGCTAGAGATTTCCTTTATCAATGTGATTCTAATGCCTTTATGTTTATATAGGGAATAATTGATGGAAGAAAACGGTGATATAAACATAAAAAAAAAAATTTATTGTCATGAAGGAAATTTTAGCTCAAAAAAGGTATAGAATAAGGATATCTGTTTCTTTCAAATAGCATATGACCATGTATTTGCAGAAATCAAGCTTTACCTGTCAATTAATATATCGTATGTTACTGAGGTCTACGGGAAGAGATATTGGGTTGACAGGTATCGATATTCGAAAAAGGTTTTCCGAGTTAACTTGCAGATACTTCAGGACAAAGCCGCTGATACGCACTCTTGTCGAAAGATTTCGCTATCGCGGAAACTTACGGGGTGGTTAACCAATCCTCTTTTTATCATTGTCTCGTAAAATTCATAGCCTGAACCTTATAAACTAATCGCACCTATTTTTTTATTTGAGTGATTTTTCCGGTTTATTTCCTCTTAATTGGGAAACTCTATCTATTAATCACTATCTTTCCCCGAGTTAATATATACTTCCCCGAATGGATATGTCCTTACAAGTTTTTCATTTAAAATTTGCCATAGAAATATGATTTAAATGTTTGGGTGCATTATAAATCTTACCATTTTCATGCTTCGTGGCTCAATAGTGGAAAGTCAGAATATCTCTAAACTCTTTCAAAAATCAATTGTACATTCTATTTTTTGACACATCAGTAACTACAACTAAGGTATTGTCGCTATTCTTGAAAGGGATGTCCATCTTTAAAAAAATGAAATAAATTAAAAAGGACAAGTTGGAAGTTCCTGGAACGAAGACTATCAGTTTCGATGAGAAATGCTGTTTTTCTCAGAACGAACTTTAATTTTTACATAGATTTTATTAATCAAAGGAATGACCGACTTAGCTGTTAAATGAGCAAATTTTAATAAGTTCTCGGTGGCATTTTTGAGGGTTGGGAAGGCGTGATAACAACAGCGTTAGTGAATATTTCCATTGGTTCTTCTTTCACTTTCCGGGCTCTTTTCTCATCCTAGAATATGTGGCTATAAAATCCTCGCTGCCCGCATCTTTTGGCTCTTCACGCAGGTGAAAAATCTTCCGCACGAGGAATTTCCGTAGGCATTGAACTTGCTAGTCAAATTGCATCATGCATCTGCTCTCCGCTCGGAACGTGATAGAATATTCATATTTTCCTGGGGCCATTTAGCTTCGTAGCGTATTCAACAGTAGCCGTTGGTGGTATCAAATTGGAACGAGGGAATGTTTTGTTTTTTATATAACTGAATGGTAATATTAATGACCGATGTTCTTTTAAATGCTTGTCTTTAAGATAACTAGATTCGATTAATATCGCAAAATGACACAGTTGTCTTTCTCGCGAAGTGTGATAGATTTGGGAACATTTATATGTATTGAGAAAGAGACAATGAGGAATGGATATTTTCTTCTCCAGCTTCAAGTGTCTTCCTCTTTGCCTGGATAACCGTTCTAACCATTGTATCTGTTTTGAAGCTGGTATATAGTTCTCAAAAAGTCATTATTTTGGATATATTTACATTCTTATGTAAAAATTTCGCTTATATGACGAGACTATGCCTATAATTTAATAATTAAAACTAGCAGTTTGAGAACTAACTTTTAATATGTTGTCCATTTGTAAACGTTCGATTGTAATTTAAAATAATCGATACCTCAGTCTCAGTTGATGGGCTGGCATGCGAATATAATAATGTAATTTTTATTTGATGATTTTTGCTCTCAATTCCCGAAAGGTTTGTCAAACTTTGCAGAGGTTAAAAACAATTATTCTTTGCAAGCGCGATAATTTTTAGGCCGTTATGTTAATGTGTTTTTAATATTCTTCTCCCCTTCGCGATTCAAAACTGAATGAACTTTAGTCTAGTGCATGATGCAATTATTTAAAGAAGATTTTTCAATTATACAAAACCATGGTGATGAATTATTTCGCACTTACTATTCAATTATGTATTTTATTCCTCATTCTCAATCGATGACTACGGTTCCACTTTATTTTCGTAAGACCTGACGTGGATCCATTGAAATCGATTGTGATCGTAAAACATACGAGTGTGGAAGTTAACTAAGTTATTCTTTACCATTGTTCACTCAGTTATTCAACCCAAGGGATGGTTTGGATATGTGAGGGTAGAGCTCTCCCCGGACTGGGTCACAGGATTGTGGACTTCCCAAATTCAGGGTAACGGGGGGCAGTTCATTTCCCTGGGCCGTCTCGCACTTCGAGGATTTTGATTTGGGGTATCCGAGGACTTCACTCAGGATATAATGGTTATTATTATTAAAGTATTCTACCGATTAAGGCAGGCTTCCATGCAGTACTTACAAATTATTCTGGGAGCCTCTCCTTCCTTTTCCGAGGCTCATTTGGTTGTAGTCCATGTTTTCAGGGAAGAAATAGTTGGTAGGATATCCCACTTCGATTCCAACTGTGTTTATTAACGTGACATTATCTTGTGGACTAACTTTCGTCTCGCTCCTACCCTTCGGCCTATCTGGCATGGGTGGCCCTACAGGGAATAATTTAGAATTAATCCCGTCATTACAGCTCTAGGGGTCATAGGAACGCGCAAGCCTATCCAACGCGACAAGGTTGTTGCGCATTATCAAGACTGAATTCTACAAAGTGACTCCTCTCTCTATCAGATTGATGTTTCACCATTATGGTATTTTATGGACAAAATTTGAGGGGAAATATTTTCCGTGGAGTGCAGATAGAGTGGAAAGGATATAAGCGGCAAGGGAAGAGGGTGACGATCCTCGGGGTAGGGGTGTGGAAAAGAGGCGGCCGTGGAAGCGATATAAGAGGATGCAGCACCCTAACTATCACTGCGGTTTAATTAAGCCGACCGATGTTAGCTGACGGCTCGAACGAATCTCTCACTACCCTTACCATTCTCCTGACCACTTTCATGCACCGAAGAGAGACCCCATTAGGTTACACAAATTTATATGGCAATTCGCGATATTTAAAAAAATCTCGGCTACCTCAATTATTATCATATTCATGTTTTTTTTTTAATCTTACGAAAGAGGCAGGCGTATGCTGTATTTTTTCTGCGGTGGGTCTTTGTTAGCAAACCCGCCGGAGTCATTTGGAGGATGTGAATTTGGGAGCAAAAAGTTGTCCTGCACCTTGCGATTACCTTCGCACGAGCAGCTCATTATGCAGTAATTTTACCCTGTTTTATCATAGATATTCCATTCTATATTCACTACGACCGAGGGAATTCGTAGTAATGTGTTACTTTCTCGAATGAAACTTAGATGAGGCATACGGTAAATTAGCATAAATACATCGACCTGCCCAAGAAATCCAACGTTTGATATAGGTTTTCATTGGCTTGGAGCCTTTTGAAATACCTGGAACCTAGTCTTTTCCTCTCCTTGGTCCTTCAAGTTGTAAAAGTCACACTTCCCTTCGTTCCATCATCATCATCACCACTTGTCCTATGATTGGTTTGACTCAGCTTTCCTCTCATTCCTCCAATGAGCTAATTATTTAAATATTTGTATTTCTTCTCTTTCTTCTACTTTGTTACGAGTTCCACATATTTAATCCGAGGTGTTAATCCGTTATTTTTTAAACTTTCTTTTCATCTCTACGCTTCCCCAAATACTCTATCACTGACTTCAACCTTCTGTGTTTTTGTCGGATACATCCTCAGCATTTTTGTAATCTCTATCAGAATTTTTATCTAGTATCCGACCACCCTCACTTGTATTTCTGACACTCCATTTCACCTTCTCCATTCTCTTCTAGACTATTATTTCAAACGCCCTTGCCCTGTTCTCATTTATTTCCATTTAATTCACGCCTTTACGCATCAAAACGCGTTGATCTAGGTGCGTTTATGCTTCTCCGTCTTTTTCAAACGCTTAGGCATGTTTGCATGTGCCTTATCCATGAGGCACTCGTGCTAACTCCGTCTTTCCACAAAGGTCCTTTTTCTCTTGTGCAATCATGTTGATCGAGCATGCATACCTCCTAAATATTTGTACTTTAGCACGCAAACGTTTTGCTTTTAATGTTTTTTGAGATGAGTTTTTCGGAAGGTATCGGCTTTGTGGTTTCTTTCTGCTCAACAATGCTTTCGCCCCTCATACAACCTTTGTTGCGCCTCATCTATTTTCAAAGGGTGTGCTTCATTCTTTGTAATAATCTTTATGCAATCTATCTGCGACCTCGCATGACTCTTTCGCCATAAACTCGCCTGCTTCTTTGAATAAGTCACTATCATATACTCTTGTTTTATTGTTTTTTTAATTAGAAAATCATTTATAATTTTTACTTTTAAAAATATTCGCTTGATGACATTCGTTCCTAGTACCCGCATATGTAATCTGAAATGGAACTATACTATAGAAATCGAGTTCTTATTCACAGGTAGGCACGTCTCAAGCTACCAAAATCGTACTTTCGTACAAATTTTAATGGTAATTAAAATAAATACTCTCGATTCGAAACGCGATGGATGTAATTCGTAAGGAAATTAGTTTTTATTAATGGAAAGAAGTTTATTTGCCATGATAAGGTCAGTTTCTGTGAGAAATGCGTAAAAATACAAGGCACATCGAAAGTAAACAAGTTTAATTATATAGAATATATAAAAAGTAGAACATAATGCCCTCAGTAAAATTTTGAGGTTAAATATTTTGAAATTTATGGACAGAAAATAATTAAACAAAAGTAAGTATAGAATGTATAAGATTTAAAAAATATAATATTTTCAATTCCCTTCAGTATCACCTGTAATACCTGTATATCCGTCCGCTGAATAAAAATGATTTTTTGTATGTCTCTAATTTTTGTATAACGGCGTTGATACTTTTTACTCCTTTTAATTGTTAATGGATGAATAGATTGATAGATTTGCTTGTATCAGCATAGATTTTATCGGCCGCGGAGGACATTACATAACGGTAGAAAGTTCATTTTTCTGTCGGTTTATCCCATAAAATCATTTCCATTCTTGCCTTCCTACCACACACACTTCAGCGGTTTTGTATAAGCACTTGTAGATCTGAGTGATAGGGTCTCATTTATCCATACTGAGATTTCTTTTGACTAAGCCTTTCGTGAGTGGCACTCAGTTAAACTTATGATAAGAGTGGGAGTGAATGTCTTCGTCTTTGTCAAAGCATTAAACGGTGCGAGATTCTTTTTAGTTCGGGATGAAACAAACGCTTCTATTGTTGACTTCTGGTGGAAATTGCGTAATACTTCACATCAAATTTCGCGTATATTACATATTTATGTTGTAAACGCATTATTGTTTTAGCTGTAGTCACTATAAACATTGAAAAAACTTGGTCGCGTAGAATAATGTCGAACGAAGGTTGGAGCATTTATATGGCATAATACGGTAGGAGAGAGAGTGGAATTGCATGTACTTAACTAACTGAACTTGTAATCAGAAGTGGTATTGCTGTCTTTGACAAATATGAGTGAATGGGTTTAGGATATGTGACATCATAAATGGAACTTAAGTGGTTAAATTTTGTTAATTGTAAGTGTCATCTCTGAAATTCTCCAGTTACCATATCTTTAGTAGAGACCTATTGATATTCCGACAGGAAGGTAGTACCGTTTGCGTGTTAAGTATGACTAATATGTGACGGATTATTGATACATGGTTTTAGTTTTCCCCAAAAATATCTTTGTTTGAGTGAGTTTCTCAGGGCCATTTAGTAATATTGCTCGCGTAAGTAATATAGAATGAAAATTCGGGGCATTGAAATCAGATTTATAACCTAGTAACTTAAGTCTTACGAACTTAATATTTTTATTAAAAGATGCGAAGCTTGGAATGAGTTGTATTTATTTATTTATAGTTCTTATTGTTTCGGTTGAATACGTATTTTACGGTACTTAGTTGCTGTCGTTGTGCAATAAAAATGTGGATCGAAAACTCCTTTGTATGCCAACCGGTCTATCATGTAAACATGCCAGGTTTTCTGGATATTCGGTAGAGGCCAATTTAGGTGTATTTCAATTAATATCCGACCTTCATTTATGTTGGTGCCTTGCTGCTCCCTTAACTACCAATTTTAGGCTTTGATCATGACGTAGAGGAAGACGAATATTGTTGCGTCTATCGTGACCACTCTATCCCGTTTCCCGAGGATATTCGTTTTTCCCTCGAACGATAAAGGATTTCAATAAATGCTAGTCGTAATTTCCGTAGAACACTTCCTATTTATTTTTAAATTGTTGGTGTCCTAACACCCCATGCCACACGCCTTTTAGGCGGCTTGCGGGGTACCATGTAGATGTTTCTCTTCACCGCATGTCCGTATTGCTGAATGAAATATTTGCTTGAATAACGCTCTTATAGTGATTATCTTCAAGCGTAGCAAAGAAAATGATCCACATTGGCCATTTCATGGAGTCCACCCTTTGCCTCCCTTTCTCCGAAAACAATCGCCCGTTTACATTAAAAATTAAAAATCGGCGTTTGCCTTCCGAGCGGTGAGTGATTCAATTTTTATTTCCCGCTTATCGCCCCCTTCGAAATATTGTTGTCGCCTGACGTGGGAGTGACACCCGCAAAGCATTCTGGGACGGAATAAATGGCTGCGTGTTGGGGTTTTCGGGACGCTGGATTCGGACAGTGGAGGGGGGGGGAGTTTTATTTTTCCCCCCCTTCAAGAGGGGGTTAAAAATCCTGGAGGGGGGGACTAGGGTAGATGGTTGGTGATGGGGGTGTGCTATATAGCGGTTCGCGTCTCCTTTTTTTTCTACCTCCCTTATCCCGTCAGGGCATTCTTATTGGTGACGGCTTATCAGTTCTCCACCCTTTTAAGCACCTCACCCCTCATTACCCTCGTGTTCCCACACTCTCCCCACTTCCTCGATTTCGAGCCGGGGGTTCCTCGCGACCCCTACCGTTATCCGTGAAACTTTTCATCCCCCCCCTCGCTCCTTTCCCCGACCCCGTCACAAATCCTGGCCACGTCGGGTTCCCTCACAGCTCAATCACAGTTCACACTCGGCGAGTCGCCACTTCGATCCGTTTAATAAGGTGGCCCAGTAGATTGCAGCGCCCGTTTACGCTGGATATTCACGTCGTTACTCTTGCGAAAATTTTCCCAGTCTGCGTGGCGATGTCTAGAAAAGTAACAGCTGGATAAAAGTGCACAATAACACCCATGATTTGAAGATAAACGTTTTGGTGCCAAATGTGTAACTACAGGGTGAATGAACCATGAAATAATGCCCGGATGGAATCTTTAATAGGTGCTTTCTTATTAGGGGTTCCATTTCGTTGATTCATTTTTATGGGAAACATTTTCAAATCCGATGCATATAGTTGATGACACGTCATTCAGCCGTAAGTGAATGGAATCGTTGCTATAAAACTGAATTTATGCATTTAACCTACGAAGCTCTTTTTTTCTTGGCAGGCTCATAATTTTCTTGATCATATTCTATATCAACGTTATCAGTCATAGGGCACCTTTAATAATACGTACACATATTTTCGATATGAAGTAGATATAACATGTAATGATTGAGTTTAGAAATTAGAAATAAATACTCAAACTCCTACTAGAAGTAAGAGTTTGAGTATTTATTTCTGTATCTAATATTTGATTGATGAAAAAATTGATAGTATATTGTTACTCTGTAGTTACCGATAATATTTTAAAGACATTCCTATTGATATAGCAGCCTTGTAATCGGTGATACATGTAAAGAGAATGTGGTTGTCTTATTTAGAATTTACGTAGTTACTCATTAATTACCAATATTAATTTTTGAGCTGTTGGGAACGTTTAATCAAAAGTAAATATAACTTATTATTTCCCAACCGAATGTTTGAGCTGTGGAAAAATGCTTGACGATATGCAAGAATCCCGCAATCACCAGTAATACCTTATCATGGATAAATTCATTCGTATTACGCAACAGCATGATATATCTCCTTATTCTTTAATAATGCCTTTCGAATTGACGTAGTATTTTCACCTGTAAATGATGTGCAACGGGTTTTATATCTGAAAGCATTTTTTGAAAGTAAATATAACTTCCCTTTTATTTCCAAGCCCAAAGATTCAGCCTTGAAATAATGCTTGACGATATGCAGGAACACCGCTGTCGCCCGTAATACTTAAATGATACCTCTATCATTGGCGTAGTAGCCTCGTAACTGACCACCTCTATATTGCAGACTCGCGCTGCGTCCCCCTGTGCTGCGCCGTCGTGCATTACAGCTCCATGAAATCTCTTCATTCAATCTACGCCGAGCGGACGTCGCGGTCCGCCCTACTCCCCGCGTAAGGTGGACCATATCACGGCACAAGGGGCGGGTTCGCGGCGCACGCGCCCGGGAAATAATGGACCGGATGAAGGCGAAGCGGTCTTCTTCCTCCTCCGCCGCCTTTTCCTACTCGGCTTGAAGTTCCCTCCGACACGGGGAGGTTAGGAGGAGTCGCCAGCCGTCTGCTGCAACGATATGCTTGCCCCGTTTGCTTTTATCCGTACCCAAGGAATTCCATTCCATAGAATGATAATTTCTGTTGCCACTCCGGTCGCATTTCAATCGGTTTTCAAAAATGTCCACGGCGCGGTGATGAGTGCTTATTTACGGTTGATGTATGGGAATAGACAATTTATTCTATGGTAAATATACTGTTTATTTCACTCTTTCTTGCGATCGAAGCTTTTAATGGTATTAATCATAAAACTAATCGAGTACTTATCATAATAACTTCTTCAAACATCGAATTTCTACGAAACTGAAGGAATAAATGGGGAAATGCAGTTTGTGTTTTCTCCGGCTGGTAAATCGTGACTTTGCGTGAGGAGAGATATAATGGTATAGGTTTGTGATGTTCGTGTTAATTTTGACTTCATGGGTAGCACTTTTTTGTTGTAATGAGGATTGTAAAACGATACATCGAGCTTCTCGAATTGTTGCACCTGAAATCACCATCTCAACACTCTATCCGTGACATCTTGTGACCTCAGGCGACTTGTGCTACCTCGGTTCATAGCTTGTACATACTCGTTTATACGTGGGTCATCTCGGTGGTGCCTTCCGGCTCAATACAACTCCCGCGCCAATCTTAGCCCCGCGAAATCGCTGCCCGGGAGACCCAAGCAACAATAACGCTGGTAGCACTAGTTACCAAGTCATTCTCGGGTCGTCAAAGAGTTGCTTTCGTGTCGCCTCGTTCGGAGGTGTTCGCTAGGCACATAGCCCCAGGGGAGGCGAAAATGGATCCCTTGGGCGGCGGGACGGATGCGTTAACTGCATGGCTGAAGCTGTGCCCTGTTTATGAGCTTTACGGCGGTTGGTGTGTGTGGAAGAGCTAATCAACAGTACCACACGATGAGCAATGACATGATTTTGAGATTTCGCTTCCAGATTAGCTTGTTGTTTACATGAATATGATTTGGATCGAGGGAGTGCGGATATTTAGCTACATTCCTGACAAGGTAATTCTAAGAAAGGCGAGGATAAAGTGATGGCATAGTATGATAATTGGCAGGAAAAAGGATAAAAAAATAATCCGTCAATGCATATCGTAATCGGCAGAATAGGAAATAAATCTTATTCAAATGCACAGCATGTTCATGATTGAAAATATTTCTTAATGTACACAATGGAGTAGTAAAAATGAAAAACAAGCTTGGAACTGCATAATATAATTACTCTTTATTTTATATTGCATAATTTATAAAACAGCAGGTGAAAGCATAAGTTTAATTATATTTTTAGAATTCTCTTGGCCGTTAACATTCCCAAAAAGTAAGAGCTTTTTTGCCCCAAAAAACCTATTGGAACCCTAAACCTAAATGGCCGATTAAGGATTACATATTTCCAGGATATTTTTAAGTTTTTTTCTGTTTCTGTATGTACATGTAGAAAACGAAGGTAATTTTTTCAGTTTTTTTTTGGAAATGTCTGCGATCATGAATATGCTGTATGTACCATTGATTAAGGTTTATTTTCTATTCTTGCGATTACCGGATATTAGCGGATTATTTTTTTACCCTTTTGCCCTGTCAGTTGTCACACCCTGCCATCATTTTTTACTCGTGTTTCGTAGAAATGCCTCGTCAGAAATGCGTTAAATGTTTGATAAATCGTTAATTCTGTATGTATATTGATAATCGTTAATCGTTCTGAAATACATGTTTTATCAGAAAATACATGGTAAATTGTTTTAGACGCTGAGTATCATTCATATGTTGTGTAACTTACTTTTAGCGTAATTGTTGTTTCCAAACTTAATTCTGTGCCATCTTTCAACTGTAAAAAAATAGAATTCGTTTCTAGCCAAGCGGTGGAACTTCCGATGCAGGCTAGTTACTTTGTATCCCTTATTAATCCATAATTATTATTTACTTACTCCCATGGGCATGTTTACCTCATATTATTACTTAATATAAATATATTTAGAAATATAGTGTTGTAAAATCGTATGCATTGGCAAATCAATTATGTTTTCTCATTCATTTGAGCTCACTTGCGATGCATAAAAGATAGGTGTCGCGTAATAATTTTTTATCACGGGTAGTATATTTGGGCCTTTCTTCTGTAGAACTTGTACTTGTATCGCTATGTATCTGGTTTTATTGTAACAGGGTGTAAACCGCATATGCGCTTGCATTTGTAATGTACAAAATGCCCTGTCTTTTTTGGTGAGAAGTGGCCTTAACAGTCTTTGGTAGGGCGATGGAAATCCTTTAGATGATCCTGTCACTAGAGTAAACAATGGCCTTGGCGTGTCGAGTATATATGCGTTCTTTTCACGAAGGGTCTTTGGGAGGGCGAGATCACGAAGTGCTCAGAGTGGGTTCAGCAGCTCACCTGTGCGTTTTTGACCCCCAGTGCCTCCCCGTGGGATTTTGGTGAAGGTCTTTCGTGTGAGTTTTGTAGAGTATCGGCAGCTACGACGGACAGCCGAGGTAATTTAATGTCTAGGTTCACAGCTTTTCGATCACGCGGGTCACGAATGAAAATTCCTGCTATCATCTGGAGTATTTCGTCTCCAGTTTCTTTTGCTACTCACGAGGGTTGCTCTTTCTTCTCGCAAAACATAAAAAATATATTCAAACTTAATAATATTTTTGTAGAATTTGATGCTAAAACTCCTGTGCTGTATACTAAATTTTGTGCCATCCATCAACGGTAATTGAGTGAGTTTTCGTGTATTCGAGAGATAGACTAATGGTCCGTGTGCTAACCGCGGCAGTGCAACCTAATGGGCTGGTTAGCGTAACTTCGTGGAACTCCATTGCATGAAATGAATTCAGTTCACTATTTTCCATTAAATTTTAAACTGCCTGTGTATAAATAAAACGATAAACGATTTGGTTGCATAAAAATAATTAAGTTGAAACTTATCACCCTTTACCGCCGGGTTCCCCCTTTTGCAAATCCCTATCTTTCATAATGTAGCCATTCTTAGAAAAGATACGTCAGCTCTTCCCAAATTCTAAAATTTTATATGTTTCATTGCCATGATAACGTACAACTCCGTTCCTCTTTCTTCGTGCAAATTTAAAAAAATAATGTAAATTCCCTCACCGTAACACCGTCCCTTTTTTGAGGTGTAATGCGTTTTTATCCTTATTTCCTAATTGATGTGCTTATAATTTCTTCATTCAATTAAGCCTCTGCCCGAAATATCCTTCACCACCAGTCGTGGTTCGCGTGCCACTGGCTGCCGACCCTTCACGGCTAATTCATTCAAATCGTACAGTTTTCCATCGGCTTATCGAGTCACAACCGTCGTTACGATTCAAATTTTCTGCCATAAAAGTCGCGTTCTAACTCGCCCCTTTAGCTGAGCTTTCGTCGCCTCTGATTTTCCTGTGGGTCATTCGTGTGCTGCTTTATATTTGTCGCCGTGGCTGACATGCTCGAATGATTTGGAGAATTTTCTTTTTGTCCTTTCAATACGCACGGAATTTTCTAGGTGAAATCTTCTGAGCGATAAACATTTCTGCTTGCTTTTTTTGTAATCAGCTTGTTTACTTTTTGCTCAATGCAATCCACGTAATTTTTTAATGAAAATCATTCCATTCTTCCATGAAACAATGCCATATACTTAGAGTTCATGAAAATACTGCTTTCCTTTATTTATTTTTTCATGCTCTATAGCAGATACACACTATACATCCATTATTTTTGCTACGTTCCCAAAGCTTTGCAGTTTTAATGCAGTTTAGAATTTGATGCCTAAATAAAAATCTATTTGCAACGCTAAAAGGCTAATTGTTGCGTTAGCGAAGTGAAATTTTCGAAAAACATTTCACATCATCATAAGGCCAAGGTAGACCTGTTACCTTCAACTTAGGTCTAAGAATGAAAGTAAATGCCCTTTGGTTAGTAAATTTACGCTTTATCATTGTGATTGAATGAGATCTTTCAGTTCTACAATAGACGGTGTCATGTTTTATCCATCGATACATATTCTTACACAAGAATGAAGTTTATGGCATCTGTTTTGTTTCTCTGAGTGATGGTATTAGGAGTTTGGGCTCTGGTTTGAGTGTTCTTGAATAGAATACTCATTGAGATGACTGGATAACCGCCATAAGTTTTATTTTCCTTAAAGGTTAGGTTTACCAGGAAGTGTCTCCATAGTATCTGTCAGAGGTGCCCAAACATCGGAGAAATATTACATAAAAATTCTATTAATTTGATATTGACAATGAAAGAAAAAAACAATCTCTTGTGGGTACAGATTCTCAATAAGAGCAACAGGACTTGTTTGAGCGGCATAATTACTTAAAAAGTAGCATTTTGGTCGCCAAATAAATGTTATCATCTTGTACTCTTTTTAACCTTTCAAAGCGGTAAAGGTATCTTTTTAACTTCCAATTCCAAATTACAATCGTGATGGACATTGCGACTTCGTAACCAAAATATTTGTGCATCTGTTTCACTTTTCTTGTTTATGACAGGAATGGGAATCATCACCATCGTATTCACCAGAAATCTCCGGCAATTTAAGCAGATTAGCCCGGTAACCTCGTGGGCCCATGCTCCTAATTATAATTCAGGATCCGTGTTCAAAAGAGAGAGGGGGTTTCAGATTCAAGGTGGCTCTTTGTATGGTGGGCAAAGTTTTTAAGGCGTTTCCCATGACTTTCTTCTATTGAGAGTGGCTAGTTTCTCCAGCATTCTATAGATTGGACGCCGTTTTCGCGTCGTCGTAGTTACAATTTTTTTTTTAAATTTTCATCGTAACGGTAGTCTAAAGACCATGAACCAATTCTACTTCCTTATTCTTTTTTTATTGCCTTCCAATATTCTATTTTATTATATATTTATTATTTTCGTGACGAATCTCTTTTTCTTTCTTCAGACCACTTAGCGCCTTGAATATCTTCTCTTTCACTCCGTTCTAAATTATATTTTATCACCTTTCTCAAAAGGCATTCCTTGATCCCGCCACCTCTTTTATACTGCTTCTCCCTAAGTTCTACCTAACTCATACATTCCAACTATTTGTGGTCTTTTAATTTCTAAGATACAGCAAGATCAATCTTGTTACCATATTTAATGCATTCTGTATCTGAGCCAATATATAATGTCCTGTCTTTTTTACTGCTTCTGAAATATTTTCCACTTTTTTATACATTTCTACATTAAAATGTAATACCCACACTTCAGCTTTTCTATTGAAACTAATGTTGTCTGAGGCTCGGGCCATTTGATTACGGCAGGCATCTCTCATTGGAGTAACTCTCAGGTACTCTAAGTAAGTAATGTATTCATGTGGAAAAGTGAGAAGCATCTTCATGTTCTTCAATGGACTTCCGCAAAGTATAAACCTCCATCACTCATTTCATACTCCGAATAAGGACACCATATTATGTTGAAGGGTAGCAGCTTGACGAAAGGTAGACCGTGTGAAAATATTTATGGATAAAAGTTTCACGTGAAAAACACTGTTATAAAGGAGGCGGAAACTCTTTCAGCAATATCTCATCTGAGAACATGGATCTCAGTGGTCATATAATTCCTAAGAATCCGTCATTTTATTTCTTGCTTTTTTTCATTTTATTTATTTTTAATATCCGATTTCTCGTCTTTTTTAAAGAATATTTCGTTTTCGAGCCAAAGTAACCTCAAACATCACTCTCAGTTACTCCTAATAAGGAAGTGAAGACACCCATTCCAATTATGTTGAAGGGTAGGAGTCTTAAGGAGGCATTCCCTGTGAAAATATTTCTAGGTAAAGGTTTCACGTGAAAAACTGTTATAAAAGAGGTGGAAAGAATATCAACAATATCTTACAGGAGAACATGGAACTCATTGGTTACATTTTCATAAGGATGCGTCATATTAGCTCATGTTCTCCTTCATTTCATTTATTATTTCCATATGATTTCTCGTATTTTTTTATCAAAGAATCCTTCGCCTTCGTTTTTGAGTCAACGAAACCTCAAATATCACCCTCCGATCGACGGGAGACTATCAATAATGTCTTTCTTGAAAACATGAAATTCAATGAACCCTATGAATCTGTCATTTAAGTTCCTGTTTTGTGTCATTTTATTTATTTTTAGTCTCCGACTTCTCGTCTTTTTAAAGAATACTTTGCCTTAGTTTTTGAGCCAAGTCGCCCTCAAACATCACTCTTAGGTACCACTCCCAATAAGAAAGTAAGGACACCCATTCCAATGATGTGGAAGGGTAGGAGTCTGAAGAAGGCATTCTCTGAGAAAATATTTCTGGTTAAAGGTTTCATGTGAAAAACATTGTTATAAAAGAGTTGGAAAAAATATCATCAATATCTTACCTGAGAGCATGGACTCTATGGTTATATTTTCCTACGAATCCGCCATTTCAGCCCATTTTTCATTTTACGTATTTATTGTTTTTATATGATTTCTCGTGTTTTTTATCAAAGAATACTTCGCCTTCGTTTTTGAGTCAACGAAACCTCAAACATCACCCTCCGATCGATGGGAGGCGTCCATTTTAAGTGCTCCCATTTTATAAATCCGATCCCATCCCCACTCCCCCCCTGTTTCCACCTCCGTTGCTCTTTCCAACACCAACACCACGTCGGATCATAACCCCTTCCTCGCCCTCTCCCCGTTCGGCATCGATCATTATTACCATTATTAAAGTAATCCCTCCGCACTTTGAAGAGCAGGGTGGGCGTGGATTTTTGGGGGGAGGGGGTCTCTCACTGCACACATACTCTCATACGGCAGCTCCTCCTCCCATACCCCTCCCCTTCCTTCCCCCACTCCTACTCATCCCTCCCGCCCCTCCTCCCTTATATCGATCGCCGTGCCCTTCGACCGACGCCGATGGGTGCTAAGCGGCGCCAACCTTCAGCGAACCTACCGAACGCCACGGGAAAAGGACCGTGCCGATGGGGGGAAGGGAGGTTGCGCGGATGGCGGGCATCTGTGTGTGTGTGAAGGGTATGGATATACGGAATTAGGTGATCTTCCGCTCTCTATTTTACCTTTGGCTGCTCCTCGTTGGTGTATGCGATTCTTCTCTCGTTGACTTGTATCACGAGTGATAGTCAGCGTAGCAATTCCAAGCTTCGGGGCCACCCGGAGTTTAACTTGACTGTGGAGGACATGAACTCGATGGTTCGAGGCCTCATCATCATCAATTGCCAACAATCCTAAGTTAAATACACCAAAAGATGAAGTTCGCCATGAAAATATTTCACTTACCCGGAAGTCGAACCTGGATCTCCCGATTGCTGGTCAGGTGTGTGAGCCAGTTATACCACCAAGCCATTTGCTCAGAGAGAACTTCAGGATGGGTTTTACCGAACAAGATGTTGACGTCATACGAATGGCGAACTTCATCCTTTGGTGTATTTAGCTTTGCACCCGTGCGCGTGATTGCGCACGAAGTCACCTGTTTTTGCAGTGCCTTAACAATCCTAAGATTGGTTTGACGCAGCTCTCCATCCTTCTCTCCTATCCGCTAACCTTTTCGTAGCGACAAATGTCTTCTCTTTTATACCCTTTATAACATGTTTATGTAACTCATTCTGGGCAGTCCTTTGCCTTTCTTCTATTCCTCTTATCCGTCTATGATTGTTTAATCAGGTCATCATGCCTCATAGTATTGCTAACGGAATTGTCTCACGCCCCTAATAAGGTTTTTAGAAGACTTCTTTTTTCTCCCTCTTCGCTCAGCACTTCTTCATGACTTACTCGGTCGATCCATTTATCTTCATCATTTTTCGGTAGCACCACATTTAAAATTCTTCCACCCTTGACTTCTTTTCTGCTGTCATCGTCCAAGCCTCTCTTCCATAGAGAAACATGCTTCCATATGTTGTATCTAATTTTTCCCTTACTTCTATGCTTATCAGCTGTTAGAAGATTCTTCTTTTTTTTGAAAGCCCTCTTCGTCTGCGCAATTCTAGTGGCCGTTTGAGGTAGAACTTGGTGAAAATACGTTCTGAAGATTTGAAAAAAAGCTTATACTTTTCCCACAGACTCTACGACCGGTTGATGGAGCGCGTAATAGGTAGTTATTGCTGGTAATCCATCGATTAAGCAGATTTGCATGGAAGTTGGTACACCAGCTATATTATCAATCCCAGCGTGCTCCATTTCCTTTCTGTATTTATATTTACAGTTCTATGTATAGTAATCATGTCCAAGTGCATTATTCTTTTCTGCCTCCTTCTATGCCTGTATTATATTCTTCCCTCATACACGATTGCAAGAATTCCCTCGCTTAGTATCATCTCTGTTCATACCCTGACTTCATTTTGCCCTCTTCCGCAATTACCTCTCCCAATCTAAATACTTCATCTTTCCTATACCTCGGTTGAGAAAAAATATTAATTTTCCCTGTTTTGTATCCTTGGCTGCCAAAGAGCTGTTGGTAATGCTTCAGCTCTGTTGAACGTAGGAACACGGATGATTATATTATCTGCAGATAGGAGCATAGGTGTGATACCAGCTTTTGGAGGTGGTGTCCGAAGGTAGCTTATGAGTACCTTTTACCATGGAGATACTAAGGCCAAGGCAGGTTGACATTTATAGAAAAAAAGTGGGATATTTTAGAAAACTGGGCTAAGAATGGCGTTGATTTCTTGGCAAATTTAAGCCTAGAAATAATTAATTTAGAATTGTCATTGGAAGCGATCACGTGATAAATTTAATTTATTTAAACATCTATGTTAGTTGGTCATGCTGGCTTACTCTAAATGTTACTTCGCCAGACTTCAGCACACCTGACTTTGCTGCAAGGAATTATAAAATATCATAAATAATTATATCATGTTATAAAATATCATTATTAAAGTTGATTGGTTCACCTTGTTCCGGTGTGTTGGGACGACCTTCATTCCGCTGAATCCTCTTTTACCCCTTGATATCTCTCCTCCCCCACCCCGCGAACACTCTGGCCTCTCCTGTCCCCCGCACGGTGGCTCTGGTTGCGTCGCTGGATTGGCCAATTGGGATCCTCATTACCATCGGAATGGCTCAGGAGAGGGGGAGGTATAGCGGCCGTCCACGCGCTATTCATGCTGGCAGGGGAGGGGATGGGAGATCTTTGCAGAGGGTGGTGCGTTGCAGTTGAGAGCAAAAGGGATTCAGTGATGCTGGGCCACAACAAAAGCCAGTGTGCTTCGCGCCGCAAACCTCCTTCATGCCATTTCACCACAACCCCAATCTTCATAACAGGGTAGTGTTGTCGCTGCCTTTATGAGATCGATTTCAACGGTTGATGGAAGTGAAGATATTAATTAATTAGTTGTGTCAGGCGTGAATTTATGGAATATACTTGAAGTAATGAAAAGTAAAGATAAATTTCTAATTACGCATAAATATTTAATGTACAACTTAGGTTTTTGCGTGGTAACTCATCAACTGGTGCATTTATGTAGGTTTAACGTTAACATTCCAATGCTCCCATTTGGGATTAGATTTTTAAAAATTCGTGAAAATTATATTTCGTATCTGTCGTTACTTTTATAGCTTTTGTTATGTAAACAAACTATGCAGGTATTTTTTAAAGTGAATCGCATGACTTGTGCATACATTGGTCGTCAATTAAACATTTTCAAAATTGGCTATTTCCATCACCTCTGTGGTGAGTATGCGGTTTATTCCATATTTATCTCTACACTCGCTTTCCAGTAATAATTTCTCATTTATTCAATAGATCAATATATACATTGTTAAGCTTGGTTTATGGTCAAGTTATATTTATTTTTCAAGCAATAACAACATTTTGTAGCGTTTTTCCATTTGGGAACATGCTTGAAAATGCATTTAAAAATTTTTGTTCATGTTTTCTTCCATAATATCTCTCAATTAGTTGTCAAATAAATAGCATATGCAAAAAATAATAAAAATCAATAGGTAACTTAGTTCGGTCTTTAAAAGGTAACGGGCCAGATGATGACGTGTCACGTCGAAACCTAGAAAAATTAAATATTTATGTGAAACTACAAAGTTTTCTTTACTTTTCATTATGAAGGTATTATTCTTGACTCGCATGCCGGTTCTATTGATGTAACTTCTGGTTATTCATGAGTAGATGTGAATTATTTAGCTAATATGACACTTACGGTAGTAATAATTTCGTATTTATTTATCGAACGAATATAGGATTTTATATTCCTTTCGTACCAGTGGCGTAACTAGGAATATGCTTTGGGAGGGATGGGATGGCTTGGAGGGGATACCCACCCCCCCAGGCACTAGGAGCTCCGGGAAAATTTTTGAAAAATGACATCCCTGGAAATGCATTTTACATCATTTTAGTACTAAAATTTAACTTTAAACAGATGGAGTTATCATATGTTCAAACTAGACAATGGTTTTAAATATTTTTTTATTTCTCTGAGCCTTTGGGGGGAGGGGGAAATCTAGCCCGTCATCCCCCCATAATTACGCCGCTGTTTCTTACAATTACGTTGATGGACTCGCACACACATCCATGCCCTGGATGGGAGGCAATCCACCCAGGCGTGATTCCAACTCGCGACCCCGCTATTAGCAGCCGAGAACTTTACCCCGCCGCCACCAAGGCCGGCAACGTTATGATCAATAGCAGTTGAATACCCCTTAGATATAATGACTGAAGTATAACTGTTCGCATTTAGGGATAACATTACGACGGATGTCATTCTGGAATATTTAGTTTGTTAAATAAATTTGGATTAATTCCTTTTAGAGTTACTCAATGGGCTACTAAGAAAAAAGAGTGCAAATTGTCTATGAGTTAATGTACTGATAACTATTAATTGACCATTCCTCTGATATATTGCCTGAAGTATAAGTGTTCGGGTTTTTATAAGAAGGGATAACTTGACAACGGGTGTCATTTTGGAATGTTTTCTTTGCATAAATAATTGCGATTAATTTCTTTTAGAGGCACTCAGTGAGCTAATTAGAAAACAAATTGACAAAAAACAATACAATTCGTCTATGAGTTTAAACGTCAAACCTTATTCCATTTTTAATTGCAATTGGATACATTCCCTGTGATGGCTAGGATATTACATATGCAAAGTAATTTATTTGGGTTTAAATATTTTATAAGAGTAAAATTAATTATAATTATGATATTATTTATATATCGTTCCTTGAATTTTTCTGAAGGGGTGGCTGCCAGAATGCTTGTTAAGTACTCCGTTGAAATATGCCTTAATCGGTAGAATACTTAAATAATAATGATAATATGCACCATCTCATCTGAAAATTTTGGTTTTTATTTCAACACTGCTATTTGCACGCAACGTAGAATCACTCGTGGCGACCCACAGCCCATACCCACTCGAAGTATCGTAAGAATGTTTCCGCATGCCTTAGGATCGCCTTGATCGCTATGGGGAAACCCTTTTTCGTTTCATTATTTCCGCTACATCGTAACTCTTATCGGGATTTCCATTCGTCAATTCGGCTCAAGTTCTGCGAATCGAAGCCCTCTACGCTCCCTCCTTTATGTTTTAGGGTTCGCGGAACCCTTGGGAGATTCTAAGGAAATCAAATTCCTCGCAAATCGCGATCGACCTTTTTCGGTTTTTCATGTTTTCGGAGCAAAGATAGTCGGTATGGTCTCCTATGTCCACTCCAGTGATTTTCACGTGAAACTAGCTCATTTTCATCTGCCCCTACCCTTCAACTAATGCGGCAAGAGAGGCTCCACTAAAAATGATTCATAATTACGTACTAGGGGTTCCCTCAACGCGTTATCATCTCCCCCATGACAAGGTTGTAGCCCAAGGGGAAGGTGTTGTTGAATATCATATGAGGTCATCAGTGATAGCGTTACCATCACATTATTCCCCCCTAATACAAACTTACCTACCACCCCCCCAATACGAGCTTACCGAAGGTGCGACGCTTATGTTTTGCGACCAGTCCCTCTTCCTAACATTGTAACATTGCTATCTTTACTCGTTAATCTTCAAATTTCCTTTCTTAATTTTTTTACATCAGCATTGTGTTGTTTTATTTATTATCCAAGACATAAGTTGATTCCACTTCCATTCTATGGGTTTTATAAAGAATTTTTCATACTTATTCAGGAAGCGAATTGCATTAGCAAAGGAGGCGATCATGAACAGGAAGGAGCTTCTGAGAGGATCTTTATGCAAGAGTTTAAAGAAAAGGTTAGTGAAGTTTTTGATCTGGAGTGTAGCTCTCTGCGGTGCGGAAACGTGGACACTGAGTTAGGATGACGAGAGAAGATTAGAGGCATTCGAGATGTGGGTATGGAGAAGAATGAGAAGGTGATATGGACTGAGAGAAGGAGAAGCGACGAAGTGCTGGACAGGGTGGGTGAGGAGAGGAAGCTTTTAGATGAGATACGGAGGAGACAGAAGGTATAGATAGAGCGAGTACTTAGTGGGGAGGGGATGTTGAAAACTGTGGTAGAGGATAGAATGTTAGGTAAACGAGGGAGGGGAAGGAAGAGAATAGGATTTTTAGATAAATTGAAGAGGAGTAGGCCTTACAGCGAATTGAAGAAGGCAGTACTGGAGGGAAAGAGAGGCTCCCAGACTACTCCTTAGTACTCCATGGAAACATACCTTTATCGGTAGAATACTATAATAAATAGTAATAATTAAATACTTGTATTTACGTACCGTTTAAGTTTTACTATATAGTCGCAATGGGCGGAAAATTTTGATTCTATAAGCACGCACATAATCAGCTCAGATCATATGTCGAGCCCAGAGTCGAATTCATCGAAAGGTGGGCGAGATTTCTTCCCTCCTGTCTCACGATGCATTTGCTTCGCTCCCGAATCTTCGCGTGTTGGACCTCGAAAAACCCACGACCATTTCGGTTTCCTTCGCACCCATTCTCCTCACCCCCTCCTTCATTCTCTCGCATTAAACTTTATCTCACTTTTTTTTCCACCCATCATCTTCCTTCCCTCGATTCCTCCTCTCTTACACACAGACACACACCCTTCATCTTTTAAAAAAGTCAGCCTAATGCCCTCTGCGGGTGTAAACACTTTTTTTTCCCGGAACATGCATTCGGAGGGAGTATTTTTTTATTTTACCGAAACCTCTTTCTCTTTCTTTTTACACTCCCTCCAGTTCTCTCGTACGGCTGATGATTACGCCTAAATTGACGCATTGTTCGAATTTCTTCGGTCACTTTCGCCCGGTCGTTAATAATAAAAAAAAAAACCGAATGAGAGGAAAAAAAATACAACGGGATGGCTGTGGCAGACATGCAATAAAATCCGAATTCCCGACAGTTCCCAAACCACTCGTGTTACATACAACCGTATGGTCTTTTTATTGTATTTCCTCCTCTTGGTTTAGTGTGGGGGCATAAATATTTATCTGTGTGGTAGCATATATATAATGGGTATATATACAGCCACAAGTTTATTTATATTTTTTTGTCTTTCAACTCCATTTTTAATGCTTGAGACATTTTATGCTTTAAATTCATCACGACACCTAACGTAGTATCAATCCACTTTTTATTTCAACTAAACCAGCCCAGATTTTCAAATTACGAGCCATTTTAAGGTAATTGGTGTATTTGGCCGCGTTGATTTCCCATTCCTTTCCCCAAATATCATGTACCACTCCCCCATACGAGCCTGCCTAAGGTGTGACGCTATTGTCATGTGATCTTTTCATAGTATTTTAGTAATGCTATCTTTAATATTAAATCTTCAACTTTCCGCTCTTGAATATTTTATTTGTCGCATTGTATTGTTTTAATTATTCTCAAAAGCATAAATTATTCCCAAGTGCATTCTTAGGGATTTATACAGCATTTTTCTTACTAAAGCCCATGGGTGAAGTTGAGTGAGTGAGTTTTATGCCGAGGGACCAGCAATCCTGCCTTGGATTTACGGTCTGTGGAGCAAACCCTTGTGAAACAAGTGTTCCTGGAAAAGTTGTTTAAATTAGTCTCCGAAAACAGCATTTATTAAAAATCTGCTAATAAAATTTATTTAATCTTCTTATGTTTTTTGTTTTCATTGAACTCGAGTGTAGAAGTTTCGTACTTTTTTTCGGACAAATAACCATTTAATTTAGGGGCTCAGGCTCCCATCCAAAACTCCGTTCTTGCTTTTACCTGTATTAGCATTCGCGTTTTCTAACGACCTTCATACCGATAGTCCCACAAGTGTTTATGTGTAGTGTATTTAAAACTCATAATCAGCGTATTCTCTTCGAACCCAACCCATGCTCGCTTGGAAGCGTGTAAAAGCTGGAGTGTCGGAAGGAAAGTAAGACCGGGAAATTTTATTGTTTTTTTTTATTGTTATTAAGGCGTCCGTCCGGCTCATTTCCTCTTAATCCATCGCACGGACGGCGGAGGAGTTTCGAGAGGCACTGCGGCGCGGACTGACTTACGGACACGCTCAACCAAGGAACACGCTCTCTTCCCTCCCGGCCTTGTTCCCTCTCGCCGCTATTAGCGCATCACCTGCCCTTACCCCATCCTCCTCTGTCGCGGCGGGCGAAGGGGCCCTTGAGGCACCCGTCTACTTCACCCTCCTTACCGCTCGCCCACAAGACGGAGTGCCGCAGCCACACCTCCTTGTATTTTTACTTGTATGGAAAGGGTTGTTGCGATGCCTCGTTTACGTAGGTACAGTGCCCGTGTGTATTGTAGCGCCTCATCTACATCTATATAATACCCCGCAAGCCGTCTAAAATGCGTGTGGCAGGGCTAATTTCTTCCAATTATGTTTAAAATTGGTCTTTCCTTGATACTTTAGACCAAGCACGTCAGCTCTATCCCTTTTAATTATCGAGAAAATGACCTTTTATCGTGTCCCCGAAATCAGGTTTGTGAGTAGGCAACCCGCAACACAGTCTCATTCTATAATAATAATAATAATAATAATAAAATGCCTTTATTCGGGCGAGGTTGAGACTAAAAAGTCTTCCACCTAACCCCTTGATAACGTCAATGCATGCATATTAAAAAATGGTAGACAAACGTTTACAATACAAAGAATATACAATATACACTGTTTGTGAAATGTCAAAAATATAAACAACTATATGTGAAAATTTTGTGTAAAAAAGATTTATGTTTGTGGGAAAAAACATGAGGATAAGGGTGTAATATCCTACAGCGAAAAAACCCACTGCAGGAAAACTCCCACACAAGAAGGGGGGCGTGATGCCTACGCCTTGCATGCGATAAAAGACGCGATCTATCTATCCACTCTTCCTTCCATACTCTTCCCTGATAGCGCAAATGACCATAGGTGTCTGTCGCCTCCTCAATATACAATACCTTTTATTTTGGTATGTTAGAAATGCTGTTGGTAAGAACAGTAAAGTGTGTACGGAAGGAAGTATAGGATTTATAATTTTTTTCAGTCACGCAGAGTGAGAAAACCTTCATTCGCCATATGAGAGTCACACTCATTCGCTACCCTCCAAACCACCAGTGCAAAATGACCATGGAGACACGCAGCGAGGAAGTCCGCTTAATTACCCATTTCGGTAAAGGTATATGAACGAACGAACCAGGATCATTATCGGTGAACTAATATAGGATCCGAACAGGAGTTTAGAGAAGCGTCTCTTCTGTCCCCCGGACTAATTTCAGGCGAGGGAGTCCCAGAAAACCTGACGACGGAGCTGTGTATGAGTTCCCATTGTGGAAGCAATTACGCCACATGTGAATCCTCGACAAAAGCTCCCACAGATATCCATCTGGACTCCTTTTTCTGCTAGAATGCGCGCCTAATTTCAGAATAATTTCTAGTCCCAGAAATTAAAAGCACTTAGAAACTCTGGCACTGAGACGAGCTGCGCGAGAAAAACTGACCTAGAAGAAGAATAAGATGATTGATTGACCACTAAAAAAATCTTAAACTCCCCTTTAAAATGCACTCAGAAGTCCTTGGTAACGCATTGTGTATGGTGGCTCCACGCTCATTGCAAAATGACAAGTTGAGCAAGAACTTATCTCTCCAGTGATAATTTTTCGTTTGTAGAATTTCGAAGCATTGATGTGCCCTGTGAAAAAATAAAATAAACTTTGAAATATTGATTCACGAAAAAATACCGATTGTAAATGATTGGTAACATGGTTTTATCAAATATATACGTGGCGTAAAAACATGGTAGTTATATGTAAATGGGATATTTTTTACCAAAATAATAATCTTTAAAACCTTTTCGTGGACGTCGAATCAATAAAGAAAAAAAATTGCAATGTCCACTTAGACTTTTAATGGAGTAAAACGCTACTACGTCGTCATCAGGTACACTATACTCAATTAAAAGGCTTGGTGGACATTGCAAAATTCTTTTCCTTGTTAATCCTCGTAACATGCTCCTCAACATCTCGTATGGCAACGATGCATCTATTCAAATCTACAGTTACGACTTCCCCGGCTAAAACTAAACAGAAGTTCAAATTGAAGCTGAGTTAGTAATCATATTTGCAAATATTTCTTTAGCAGCAACGGATACTGCTATTCCACCTGATTGATAGATAAATTATGTGCTTTTGGGTTTTCGAAACTATTTCTGGCTATAAGGTTGCTATTCTCAGGACCACTGCTGATTATTATCTCCCTTCCCGCTTTCCTTTTTAACTTCGTCTAAGCAGGCAGCTAGCCTCTGCCGCGCTAGCTTGTGCTAGCACGGGAAGAAAGTCGAGCTCTGCCTGGACGTGAATGGGCACGCGGCTTAGGAATCGCAACTTGGACGGGACAGGTAGTAAGGGGAAACATCGGAAGAAAGCTCCCGTTGTTTGGTTTTCTTAGTATTGCTTTTTACTGTTCGGAGGATCGAGGGTAGTCATGGCTCTAGTTTGGCGTCGGACTGGCCAAGAGAATTACTGTGGAACTGTGGAAGGTATGGAAGCCCTGGTGAAAATGAGCTTCCAGCGTTTAAAAACCCTTAATGGTTTTATTCCGAATCCGCTCGATTCGAAGTTTATGTGCTGTTATGAGAATGTACGGGGATACGATGAGACGGGCTCCCAAGAGACACGAAGGAAACCTTATTAATTAGTTTTACACCCCTAAGAGTGTCACCATTGTACTGAGATTCCGGGAAACCTGGTAGAGCATGCTTTCTATACCTTACAACGCTTGTAGTTTTTCTCGGAATGTCATCGGGTTTGTGTCTTGAGAACATTACAGTTGATATAAGGTTAAATGGGATTTCACGATAGACGTTATCGATGTGTTTTTGCACCGTTGACGAATACCTTCCAAAGGTAAGCCGGAAATTCGATCATAAAGTTAGCGCCCCTCATGCTTTAAGGACTGTATTGGAGTACCTCTGAGAAAGGACAGGGAACGAGTTTCAAAGCGTTTACATAGCTAACTATTTTAACCGGAAATGATTGAGCTTCAGTTCCTTTCGAGTCATTGACCAAGAACAACGTTGTTCTCCTTACCAGCGAACAACATTTCCAAGTAAATATCTGAAAAAGTCCGTGAATTCATATTCATTGAAAGAATGAGAGCTTTATTGTAAGTTCCAACTAAAGGTGTAGGGTTCCACCTTAAGAAAGGGTGTTACCCTAATAAAAGGAACTATTTAAGTGAAGTGGAATTCTACGGGAAAAATATTTGAATCGTGTTTCCTAGTTTAGGAAGCCATTAATGAGTCATTATTTTCTTTGAAACCTCATGCCTATGTCTGCCCTCCCAATTCGTTAAATATTTTATTTGGCTATATAAATACAGATTGATAACCTGCACCACAGTTCTACTTCTTCTTCATATAGTTAACACTACAAAGCTGTTCACTATTCATGTTGGTCAATTAATAAATCCGAGTATTTTTATTTAGGAATTAAACATCTCTCTTTTTAATTGCCAGATATCATTGAGATTGTTCTACACATTGCGAGGTATTGCATTGACAATGTCATTAAAATTGTATATTTGTCATTAAGAAATAAGATCTCTTTTCCTTGACCCCAGTAGCGCAAGCTTTAAAACGATATTCCGTTTGCGAGATAGAAACTATTTTCTATGTACATTATGAAAATCTTGAAAAGAGGATGGAACAACCATATAGGCCATATCTTGAGATATGATGGTATGATGAAGACAATCGTAGAGAGACAAGTAGATGGCAAAAACGAAAATGGAAATCCTCGAGCAAAATGAATGGAACAGGTAAAGAAGGATGTGAGAGAGAAGAAATACGTAAGTGTGAAAAGATTAGTTGATAGGAGAATTGAGTGGAGAGCTGCGTCAAAGCAATCTTAGGATTGTTGACCAGATGATGACGATGGAAATTTTATGAACTATTTGTTGCTAAAAAAAGTTTCATGTGAAACAGGCCTGCGGTAGAATACTGGAAATTATAAATGAATTTCTAATTGCTATACAGGTTTAACAGTCACAATTTTTTGCTCACTCGGCACCTAAATTCGCGAGGCCTTTAACTTAACATGTTTATTTTTCCCTCCCAAAATTTGTGAAGATACGTGATTTATGTATTTATATGAGCATATCAGTTACGTGCTCGCCGCACGCGTGCGCGGACAAGGGTAACGACTGAGATAGGCTAATCTTGGACTGGCGAGCGGGAAAAATATCGGTGAATTGAGCCTTGTGATAGTTCGGAAGAAATGGCAAAGTGGGAAGAGAGAAACCACGAATACTACAAAAAGGATCTTCAAATCGGTCTCTAAATGTGTTGTCATCCACCGCGTATGTAAATGGGCTTACAGAAGTCGCCACTCGCGTCGCTGACGGGCAAATGCATCCGAGTTTCACGGGGAAATAAGATATAATTAATGATTGAAAGCGGAATTTATATACATACTGATGTGATCTATCAAATTCAAAACTTTTCTAGGCCATTCCTTGCAATTACAAACGTTTTTATGCAAAATGTTGGAAAAAAAGCATTTCGCATTGCACTCATCTCCGAGCCGCAGAAATTTATGAAAACTGTTTAAAATGCGACCGAAGTGGCAACAAAAAACAGCCTTCTATGGGATAGAATTGGGACTCCTACATATATTCCCCTAGAGGGAAACATTCGAATGAGGAGGGTAGAGTGGGGAAATTAGGGTGTATAAATAAGCCACAAACGCAGTTTTAGCGCCTCATTGGGTTTCCTGTTATTAAGTCGAATCTGTCAACGAAAGCACGCGCCGTATGTTAGAAAGCGGCCTCGTCCTAAGGTCTCATTTGCCTCCTTAATAATCATAGATCATTATAAAGGTTGCGCGCGAGACTAAAAATGCAGAGGATTCAACTGATCAGTTCCGAATTTTATAAATAATTATTTTGGAAATATATTTTTCCTTTAGATTACTTCCATCATTGAGGAAGAATAAAATTATTGCGAATGGTGTTCTGATTAATCGATGAATATATTAATTCAACCGATTCAGGCGTAATAAACTCATCAAAACTCAAAAAGGAAGTGCGACGCATTGAAATGAAAGGCAATCAAACTTTTCCACGAATATTTTGCAGGTAGTTGCAATTTTCCACATAATTGTGGAGATGTGCAATTACTTGCGATGCGATGAATACTATGATTATGTCTCATCAAACACTCTGCCAACCCGTTCAAGCTTTGCTTAATAATCTGCACAAAATGTGAGAAGTTCCTTGCGTTATGTTTGATTCTATAATGCTAACTCCAAATGAAGATTTTCATTTAAAAATATAATTAATAAGGGATTCCAAAATTTTCCATCCATTCTTTTTCCGAATTCCGCATCAAACGCCTTTAAATTTCAACAATAATTTGCGAATAGGATGATATTGAAAGGCACGATTCTATTTTAAGCATAAAATTGAGTACTGATTTTCCTTGAAGACACACCGTCAATATGGTTCATATGGCAATTATATGATATACCTACTGTTGAGTCATCGTACTGCTCTCCAAGTCGATTATTTGCCTCATTTCCTCTCAACTTGTTTTTTTCGTAGGTCATTTTTTCAAGTTTTTTTTTCACTCTATTTTTTTTGGTAATCTGATCCACGCGCCTAAGGTTATTATCCGGTCTGTCCAGTGGAAGCACACGTCGCAAATGATTGGAAGGGAGCACCCAGAAATGCGAGTCAGAAATCGCGGAGGCTTAAACTCGTGACTCCAGTCTTACGACTTGGTGAGATGGAAGTTCCGATACACGTTTAACTAGTGCCGAAGGAATTAACAGAATAGGCTTATCAGAGTTACTCCTTTGCGAGTTTAAGTATTCAGTGGCATCAGTTCCCTCAACTTTGATATTTCAAGATTTATATGCGTAAAAGATCCCGCACATTTTGTTTTCAGTATATTTATTCGCTAGGTACCTACAATACCAATTTATAATCTGTATTTGTTCACCTGCAATGGAGCTATTTTTCAAGAGTTTTGATATTTTCTAATCGAGGAAAATCTTAATTCTTGATCCATAATGTTGAAATATATTCTCATCGTGATCGCATTCATATTTGTCTTTCAGCACTCTTGTTGGTTGGCTACTGTTGAGGCTTCCGTTCCCGAGTTCAAATCATGCTTCCTGCGTGCATGATATGTATCAGTATCAGCAATAAGAAGACGTAAAAATAATAATTGATTAGACGCAATGAAGATGCTGTATTGCGGAACTTCCGCAACTTTCAGCAATAGCCTGAGCACACACGCCCACCTCCGGAGCTTGGAGAATTAGAGGTGAGCGTTTATGCTTCGGAATTTTCACCAGCTGAGCGCATTCGTATTGATGGACTCCTAGATAATCGAATTTGATTTTGTGGGCGATTTTTGAGCACTTGTGCATTGGAGGTATCGATTGGAGGCGGGGTAAAGTCCTTGCTTACCACACAAGAGGTCGCAGGTTCGAGTCCCGACTGGGTAGGTTACCAAGTCGAGGATTTGGATGTTGTTGTACGATTAATTGTTGAGTTAAAAACCCCGATTTTAATAGCCAATTGAGCTGAGTTTGCTGTGACAAGAATAAAAATATATAAAATAAAATTGCTGTAATAAGCCTGTCAGTTTGACGACACTTAGTCCCTGTTGATTAATTCCATATCACAGTGTGAATTTGCTATCAAAATAAATATATTTAACGAATGCCCATATGAAATACTGGTAAATGCGCAGGATATACGGTGTAGCTTCCAGGAAATGTGCCCAAGTAGTTAGTTTTCGCAATCGGTGACTACCTGTCTTGTCGCCGTGTAGCTGTCGTTATTGCTGACTGCGAGATCTTGGCAGACACTCTCCATTAAGCAACCTGGATCTCACCCATCATCATCTAGATACTCTCCACCTTGCACTAGCTTTCTTTTCGCTCTTGTGAGAATGTCACTTGCTTCATGTGGATTTCGTCCATCCACAGTTGATAGCACCACGCACCGTTGCTTCGCAGAGAAACACGTGCTTTCCGACTTGAAGGAATTTTTCCGTCACTGAGGCAGTTCAGTTTGCTTCCTAAATTTCGTATTCACTGCGTTCTTCGTTTGGGAATTCCGAAGATACCGTAAGGACTATTATTTCGTGTAAACAGTTGGCATAAAAGTGATTTGGGGTGCATAGTGAGGAGCTTCACGGTACTTTGAGAATCACTGTTCATCTCTCACGCTATTTCCGGTCACGAGTATGCATAAATTAATATCATTGTGTTTTTATACGGAGAATAAGCCTTTTTTTGAATGATATGTCTCTGTGAAATGTGCCCCTTTCAATTTCCTGCTAACACATTTATCAAACGTTCCATATCTGGTATAGTACATTAAATAGTAATGAAAACTGAACTATAGTCGTACAACTAACTTATCGTAATCAAGAGTTCCACACCTTGCCAGTTCTTCTCCACAACTTGCTTCAAATAGTGAAAATTGGACATTTTTTAAAACGAGCATAAAAAATGAAAAAAAAAACAAATTATTTTTCTGCATCACTAGTGAAACGTAATTTGGTTTTGGGTATGAAAGCTAGAGGTTCGTAGAATTTAGATCTCTTTCATTCCATGTAGGTACTATTTCATAACATGTATCTTATTGAAAAATTATTGCTCTAAATATTAAATAGGATAGATATTAATGGCTTGAAAAATATTTTATGCTGTTACGCATTATCGCAAAAGCTCAAGAGAAGATAAAACTGTCCAATTATTTTTCTCCTCAATTATGTACGCAAACATATAACCCCACCCCTTTGTTTACTCTGCAATGTTGAGTCAGTTGATCCATATTTAAACCTGGGCCTGTGACGTCATAATGTTAACAAGTATAGTACTCGAGGTGTCCTATCATGTAATGGTTTTCAGCGTTTTTAGCTAGTTGTTTCGGGGGATATTAGCTGAGCTGTTCATAACGCTGGTGCTACTAGAAAACTCTCCAGGAAAAAAATTGAATTTGGACACAGAAATTTGCCCTCTAAACGATCGAACCTACTGTTTAAATGATCGATATTTATTTCACTGGGCCACTGGAATGCAAAATTGGTCCTAGAATCAAGCTTCGATTATTTTCCCGATCCTGAATCGACATTTCTCAACCGGCACCCATAATCCGGGTGAATACGTCATTCGATAGGATATATTTGCTTTATCAATTTTGAAATCCTTTAGGGCCTTCAGTATAAATTTAACGAGGTGCAAGAAAGAAAGTATTACTTTCTTGAAATCAGATTTGTCTACAATGATCTATGTTTTTCCTTCTGAACATAAATCGACTTTTACCTTTTTATTACACACAATTATTTAAATATTTTTATTTATTTGTTTATTTCATGAATTATCAGGTTTGTAGTGGTGGAGGAAATCATCGGAAGTGGTAATGGAGATGTAAATGGTAGAAGATATGCTTTACGAGCAGAAAGGAGTAAATGACGGGAACGACGAGCCGAGAAGTAAATGAAAAGGTTAGTGAAATATAATATTGGAATTTAGATTTGTATGCCTACCAGAGCTGAAGTTTTGGAGAAAGATCCACAAGAACCTCAGGACTTTAGGTTACGACCAATGGAATCAATTTAAGTGGAGTAGACGGAGAAAACTAGATCCACCAATTCACGTTGGGAAGGAATGGTGGCGTAATCACTGGTTTATTTAGATTACATGCGAGTGGTGATATCACAAAGCCTTTTTGTCCTCTGAGAGCTTATTATGTGTCATTCGTTTTGTTATTTAGTTCATCTTACTGTCCCAAATACACTCCGGATTTACCATTCAGCGATACGGTCATTTTCTCTATCTTGAAGGTATTGACAGCTTCTAGGGTGCTCCACCGCCGTAATATCCTCCATGGCTGTCGGCAGTGGCGTAGCCAGGGGGAACCCGAACCCCCCGAAATATAAAAACACAATTAATTTCCTTTAAAAAAGAAAAAATATTAAAAAATCATGGACGTACTGTTTAAATGATGACAAAATATTCCTTCGACAAATGAAGTTTTTTCGATTATGAAAAGTGTTAAAATTAGTTTAAAACCCTCTACTTAGTGCCCTGTTTTTCAAAACTTTCCTCCCCTGATTTTCGACCCCCCCAGAACGAAATTCCTGGCTACGCTACTGGATGCCGGCGTTTCGGAGTATGAGTCGAACGAGTTGATACCACGAAACGTCGGCAGCCTGGATGAAATTAATCGGCAGAGCACCCGAGCGGCCTTCAACACCAGCATTTATGCCGGGAATACAGATCTTTTATCTCTTTCTTTAAGATATACGAAACTGCCTTTCTAAAATATATCGAAAATTCTAATTTTTAAACGGGAATACGGCCATTTTTTAATTAGCAAAAGGATAATATGAGGCAAATTATTGGATAAAGCGCACTAAATGACGCAAAAAAGTAAATATCTTGAAGGGAAGTCATGGAATTGAAATAAAATAGAAGCTTTACCTTTATAAAACATGAAATTAATGAAGTATTAAAGTTTGGTGTTTCGGCCTTTCCTCCCATGGAAGAAACTGCGGTGATAATCCACCTAACTAACCTTCAAAATCGGGGCTATGAAAGAACGTTATTGATCGCCCCAATAGCTCTATCAAATAAACCTAGCTTGCTCGCTTGGAATACCATAGAAAAGGTTTTTCTGCAAGCCGCGTGTGTAAGGCAGTTGAAAAATGGATTTCTTCCAGGTCTCGTACAAGTCTCCAATAAGCCGCCGCGGTGTTCTGGCTGTAGGGATATTGGCGGTCGTGTATCCAGCGAAGGAAGTGAGTACAGCCGACTTCTCCGCAGCGCACACATCTAGCGCACATGGCGCTCTTCTTCAAGACTCTGGGCCATCAAAGACTCACGAAAAAAAATTCGTTGTCTCGTCGGTTGCAGCGTTATGACGTAGGCCATGCGCGACTGCCTAGACGACTTGCTGAGTAGTATAGTGCCATATTGCCGTGGGCCGCATGAGACTTGGGCGTATTGAGGCGGAGGTGACTCTAATGAAAAATTCGAAGGTAGTATTTCAGTTAATACTATAGTGCCCAAAGTAAAATACTAGTTGTTGGCCATTCGGGTGTATCGTAAGGAGAATTATATCACTTTCTAGTCACCAAATTACCAAGGCAGCGTAATATTTCGTAAATCTTCTTCCCCATACCTGTCTATCTAAAATGTGCCTTTATTTAATTTCACTTGTCTTTTGAACTAATAACTTCATAATTACGTCGGTCACACTTAGATCTATTATAAATTTTAGCTGTTAACACGTCTCTTTGACATTCCGGATCACTTCCTCCAATATTGCATCATTTTAGCCGATTGACGAAGCGACATATGAAATATTTATTGTAAATTCAACGTCGAAAATACATATTGCATATGGCTGCCAATGTTTTTCGGGCTTACCACCTGGTTAGGTACGTCCTCAGGGCTGGTTGATAATGAACCAATCCAGCGGACGATGTGATGAAAGTGTTAATATAATAAGTTTTTAGTACAAATCGAAAATTCGGTAGAAATGGTGTGCTTAACCGGTGGGAAGTCTGAGAGTCATTTACAGCCACCATTCACCGGAATAAAATCAAATTCTTCTTGACATATTGCATATGCATAACATCTATACATCGCTTATTGACCATCAGCAAAAATCGGCTTAGCATAGATCGCACGAGAATTGAGAATTATAAGAGAATATTTGCATCACTAACCAGTGATGACTATGCGATGCGCATTGCGATCGGTCTCAATCCTATAGCCGATTCCGCTTGCGATATCACGTCTTCCTCAATGCGTAATTGATATCTCATGGCCATATTTGAATTCGAGTATCGTGAAGGCAGCACCGTGTCCCTTCTCGTGAATAGAGCGTCGCCCGAATAATCCAACCCCCTTCATCCCGCCCCCGGAGGAGACGGTCCCCCGCGCCACGTCCCCCGCCTCCAACCCTTCCCGTCGCCCCCTTTTCTTGCTTCCTCCTCCTCCTCTCTTCTTCTAAGGCACCTTAACGCCATCGATCCGCGAGACACACCAGAAGGCGATTCTTGCGCCACAAATTCCAGCGTCCCACGAGGCGGAGACGCGGGGGTGGCGGCGGCGGGGGCGGGGCGGGGCGGGGGACGGAAGGGGAAGGAGGAGGGGATTGGGGGCAGCGAAGGCGAACGAAGACAATGACGTGGCACATTCGATTTTTATCCCGAGGTGTGATTTTTCCGTCCGCATGACCCCATCCTTTTTCCATTATTTTATTGCTTTACTCGGGTTTAATTTAAAGCTTGCCTCTAAGGATGAAGGAGCTTCCACGGAGGAGCTTAATGAATAGCATACAATCATGAAAAGTTTAAAATACCTGAGTCATCCCAACATCAAATACGTAGATGATAAGATGGCGGGATAACATGTACAGCATCAATATTTCGGGTGAGTTTTGAGCTCAGGAATTTGGTGTTGTTCCGGGGTGATCTTCAAGGATGGAAATTAATTAATAACTTGAACCTTAAAAACACACGTATTGTTTAGTGAAAGATTCACATAGCTGAAACTTATGTTTAAAAAAATCAACAAACAACAATGCATGTTGTAACTCACAAAAATGAAATTTGAAATTGCATTCCAACACTTATTCCAACACTTGGAATCGACCGTGTTCGGTTCCCGAATGTAATATGTGACGAATAGAAGCGAACTTATTTGATATATACCCTAACAACGAAGGGGCTTCCACTTAGGAGCTTGGTAAATATCAGTTAATGAAACTTTGTAAATATCTGAGTCATCCCAGCTCAATTCAACAAATGTTTGAACCTTGGCGACTCAGTTCTTTACCAAAATTCCTGAATGGGTATATATTCTCTTCCCCACTCTCCATAGGTCACTATCTTCACATTACGTACTATCTTTATCACGGAACAACTGAACTTGAACCAGCCATGTAGCACAGCTAAATTTATAGTTGAATGATATATAATCCATAATTAGGGTATATATGTTTTCAAAAGAAACTATTTACATTTTTGGAGAGTTGAATGCTCGTTAAAATATAACCGTAGAATCCTAGTTCGAGTGGATGTTCGACTAGGATTCCACGAGAAATGGAAAACAGCAAGGCACCTAAAAGGGCGTACATCTTTTATTTTTTTATTTTCACGATTATTTTACTTGGTCCTCTGTGTTAAATCTGCAAGTTACACCAGAGAAAAAAGCATAGATGATGAGACGGCGAGATAAAATGTACAGCGTCGATGTTTTGGAGTTTTGCGCTCGGGATATTCAGAATCAGCCGAGTTCGTTCCTCAACGGGAAATGCATTTTATGACGAACGCATGCGAATTAATTTCTCCCTCAATTTTTTTTCACCATTGTGGTGAATCCACAGGGTATATAACGGGCGAATAATTACGAATAAATACATCGTATCCCTATCATTGATTTCGAACCTTTGATGATTATCTAATGCTCGTTTGAATAACTAATGAAAATTCTTGTTCCAACGTCATTCTCATTTTATATAGAGCTCCTTCATTAAACTTGACGTCATACGGCCTAATATAAAAATATAAAACAGACGTTGACTTTTACGGAATCATAAGGGTTAACGGGATTGTAGGGCTTCCTGAAATATTTATCGTTGCCGGTACAGATTACCTCGAGTTCTAATTGCAAAATGTGCTTGTGAAATGCTTTGAGCGTTACGTGAGTTGCAGGTTTTTTTGGACTCGCGACGAGTCATTCTTCAGTTTTTAGTTTTTTTCTTCCTCGAGGGCTGTCGCACTCTCATCTCTCAAAAGCTTTGTCTCATCTTGCGGGATACGGGTCACAAAATGACCCCTGTTGTTAACGTCATTTTTTTACCGTCCCAATCACGACGTTGATTTCGAGATTACAGGGTTGCACACCAAGGATGTTGTCTCACTCTAGTTTTAACTTTTTTCATTCGTTCCCCGTCGCGTGCTACGTAATCAGCCTTGTATTGGCTCTTCAATCTTCTATCGTCTCTCTGACGTGTCTCTGTGCTTTTCCTTCTTAGTCAGTTTCCGGAGATTTTTTGCGGTGATCAAATTTGTCGTCAACGGCAAATGTGTTTCTTAAGCCAATGGTTCATTCCTATAGCCTCACAGCTGTGCACTGATGTTAAGGAGAAGGAAAACCATTTCAATATAAGCATTCGAACCTAAAGCATAGCATCAAATCTATCGTCTGTTCTCGTCTGTCTTAGGCTTACAATTAGTAGCCATGAACCTTACTTATTCTTATGTCTTTCTTTTGACCACTTCCTCTTCGTGAACTTTTCTCCTAAAATGGATGCGATTGCCTCACATGATCGAATTTTCCTTTAATGAAAAATTGCTGCTATGTACTAGATGGATTCTTGGATTGCCTGAGTAAAGCAATTTCATTTTATACTTCTTTTGTCTAATTATGTGTTGATTTCCTCGGATTATTTCTTCCATTAATCATGCATATAAAAATTAAACGTATTTTATGCTCTATACCCTGGTTTTGGGAAATATTTGTGTGCTATTTCGAACAATATGTATTCCTTTAAAACTGGGTGTTTAAATCAGTTTGTATAGTTGGCTAAAATAAGTCTGATAACCTATGTCGTTGACAGTCTAGTGCCCACACAAAAAGTGAACTACTTGCAACTGTCTCGTGGGCAAGCTTCATTTGTTTCCCACTCTCCGTCACCCGGCATTGGGGCGCTTGTCTAACGGAATTCATGCTGACTTTTGCCAGGTCGACAGCTCGGTGGGATGCATGCGTGGAAAATATATACGATGCTCCGAGATAGCGCCGCTCAATGGATTGTGTCTCCTGCCCAGGATTAGCATTATAGTAATTCGCCAGATGGTAAAACCGTTCGTGGCTACGCGGCAGGTGCTGGGCCAGCAGCTACCTTTCCACGAAACGACGAAGAATAGAAACATAGCTCCTCCAATTTCCCGGAAAGGGTGATAACCCGAAGTGTTAGAGAACAAGAAAATGTTTACCATGCGACATCTTGGCGTTGAACTGTATAAAAAAAACATCATAGAGCCATTAATGGTCATTGTTATTCTTAAGTGTTTTCACGAGCCAAAATGTCGATAATAGTTTCGACCTCTTACTAATGGCTATAATGATCTGAATTGGGTGGGGAATTAATTCAAATCGAGTTTCATCTAATGCTATCTATTTATCTGAGAAAAATTATCCCTAGATCATCTATCGTATAATAGATAAATAATTAATGAAAAAGGAAAAATAAACGGCGGAAATTTGCAGAGTACACTTAATATTCATTTATGAATATGAAATATTTTGTCACCGTAAAATTGTTAACACCTGCAGAATAATATTGGCACTTTTATTGTTGCGGAATAGGTATAAAAAATGGAATTTAACATTTTCAATATGAAGCAGGAGGCTATAGGTTCAATATGGTTTTACGAGAGACTTGAATGGAAAATTGTGTTCCTATGTGCATGGAAAATATTTTCTCATTTTTCCTTAGTTAAATAAAAAATTCCAACATTTCTACAGCCTTTATTCGAACACGACGCATTTAATTGTAGCAAAAACATTATCATGTGAAGCGTTGAATGATAAGCAAGGATATCGTACTGCTAACTAATTTTATTCGTGTTGTGAGCCGTTAAATAAATCGTTTAATATGATACTACCCTCTAATTTAACAACTCATGTCTCAACGACAACGGCACGATATCTTTGTTTATCATTCTATATGTTGTTCCACGATATCTCTCCGGAAAAAGTTGACTTTATGCGCATTGTAGTTGTAACAACGAAACGTGTCATGTTGGATTAAATCCTGTGGGAATATTGCAATTTTTCATTTTAACAACATTAAGAAATTTCATCAAATCGTGCTACATATCATACAAGATATTTTCTCATTTATTCGAATACATGGACCTTAATCCTTTTAGTGCGGCATGCCGATATATCGGCTCTTACGTAGCCCATTATTTTATTTGCTATAACTTGTTACATTGCAATAACTCATTTTAATAAACGTAAAAATATTATTTTCAATATTAACCAGTTTAACCTCATCAATTAAAAAACCTCATATGGATATGTAAAGAAATAGCTTCGTATTGCGAATAATCTAAGGCTTCTAAATCCTGAACGAAATGTTTCTCTATCAATACTTCTATTTTATGCCCTCTTGATAATTTGCGTCATCTACATTTTTTCTCACTCGCAGGAAATGTAATGGCTATTTAATGGATCCTTCAACATTCCTCCTAAATGTTTGCGGCACACTCTATCAGATCGCACATGGCGGGTTTCAGGGTCGTGTTTCGATTTTTCCTCCAATCATATTACATCGGATATGACGCCCATCAAGCCGATGTGTAGGGAACAGGAAACTAGGGAAGAAATGAGGAGGTTAAAATATCTTTAGATCCGTATCGCGTGGTGTTTTTAAGAAGTAATCTTTCTCTTCTGACGCAAATGGTTGACGTGAGCGTTCTCTCTAAATGGAGTTATGGTGCAGTTAAAAACCCTTGATATTTTCAAACGCCCCCTGAAGGTGAACTGCAGACACTGCAGACTTCCGAGTTGAGTTTGTTATAGGATTTTATTGGATAGTGTCGTAGACTTCCGTTCGAGTGCTTCGTGTAATCGTCTTCTTCTCCGTTGCAGCTCTCGGTTTTGTAGTTGCATTTTATTATTCCGGGATGTTCCTTAGCTGGAGGAAATTCTAGATAAAAGTCGCTTTCAACTTCCGAGTTCAATTTCCTAGAGGCTTTAAGAGAAGATTTCCATTCTCCAGACTGGTTCATGCGAAAAAATGATCATATTAATCGAAGCTCGTGAATTTCTCAATTGTGTTGCCTTATCCGTAATTCCTTTTGCTTGGAAAAAATGTATGCTAAGTTGGTCACGTGAAAACTGCGTTATACAGGTTCATTCAGAGAAATGTTACTTTCATCTCAATTTTTCTTAATTTGGGTCATTTTAAGTCCCAACAAGTATTAGTTTTAAAAATAAATTTTATGTAAATTACTACCTTGTTGTGATTGACATTTTTAATGCTTGAGAAAGGTTATGAAGTTTTGGGTGCATGTAATATTTAAAAAACGTTCAACGTTTTGTTATTTAATGCGAACATCATCAGGGCTATAAAAATCAAAGGTGATTTCAAACAGTTGGTAGAACATAGAAAATACACATGTAAATCATACCACCGTATCATATTTCCAATCAATTTTGAATATTATTTTCTTTTAGAAAAATTGAAAAATTTAATTTCCATTTTGTTTTTTTTTACCTGAGCACATTTTTTAAGCTGTAGGTAGTGACAAAAATTACGGTAGTATGATTTTATATTTATTTTATGCATTCCACCAGCTGTTTTTTGCTCTTCTACTTTAAATATAGCCGTGATGATAACGAAACGCTGGCGAGCGAAACAATTTGAACTTTGTTTAATATTACCTACGACCACAACTCTATAAACCTTCTGAAGAATTTTGTGTGCAGTAAATATGTACATTGAGGGTTATTGAACGCACTTCACCATTAGTCTATGATTGAGTTCAATGTGATGTATGATAGATTCCTTATTTTTCGCAGTGGAGGCAGCGGTCTTTCACCTTTAATAGATACTATTTAATTCCCCCAAGGAATGAACACCTGTCCGTCTTCTTTTCTCTTACGCACGGTGAATAGACGTGGCCTTAATTTGAGACGCAAAAAGAGGATGATACTTGATTCTCCCCATAATTAGGTTATGCTTTCAATTGGATGAAACCGTGTACATCCTGTCGCAGTACGAAAAACTATTTCCAGCCACCATGAAATAGGAATTAGCGATTTGAAACTCATTACGCTTGGCGACGGTGAGCCTCTCTAAGAAGAACGATCCCCCGTCCATCAATCATGGGTGTTTGGGAACGAGGAAGCAGCAGAAGTTCCGCCATCCACAACGCGTTTATGCTGAGACAGGAGTGCGATGTTTGTCTACGTCCCGATAAAAATATGAGTTGTTATTGTTTTGAAAAGGGAATGTAGCGTTTTTCATCGGGCTGAACAATAATTTTTTATTACTATTCGGAAAAATGGTACATTGTGTACAGTAATTATTCATTTATAAATTATAACGTATGAAAATGTGTATTTATCCCACAGGTTAAAATATTTTTTATGACTTTCCAAATAAAATGAAAAAATAATTATTTTCACTACGTAACCACTGAAATGCACCACAGAGGAAAATTATTTTCTCGGACCGTAACAATATTGTTTTTCTCTTTTGGATTTTCATATTTTCCTGAACATGCGGGAAACCCCGCCGAAGACATTCCCCTGTATAGTCCGCGGTTATTTCTTTGAACAATCGTAATCAGACGCTGACTTTTTACGATTTATTTTCTCTGTAATTTAGGAAATAAAATAACTGATAACTTCTATTAGAAAAGTATCTATGCTAAACCATGTCTCTCGTAATATACATAAAAAATAATACTAAAGGTTTCCGAGGGCCAACCACAGACTTGGTTGGGTATTATAGCAGAGAATTCATGCCATGCAGATTAAGTTCACGAATTAGAGCCCTAATCTGAATCAAAATGCAATTCCAATCGGAATCATTGGATGACTTTACAAACAAAATTCATAAAAATTAACCACGTAGTTTTCACGTTTCTTTACGGCCCATCAGAATTTTTGAAATGCACAAACAAAAGTAAAATATTGAAATTACAATGTTAAATATTCACTTCCTGTTGAATTAATTAATTTACTATCATACTTTTAACAATTACAAGCTGACTTTGTTGAATATATGACGGTAGTAGTTCCGGTTAGCGGTTGGGAGGTTCCATTTCGCATCTCGCTTGACTCAAACAATTTCTTAGTAGTTGTACTCCATCCTTAGGTCTAAATGTACTCACTGGGAATAAGAATGCTGTGATACCTTTATAATCTGAATCGGAATCACCCCATAGAGAGTTCGAATTATAGAGATTTTAAAAAATATGGCTAAACACTCATGCGTCTTATGATACACCCAACTGCAAGAGAGTAGATTGCTGTTTGATCAATTCGTAGCCTAAGTAATTATTTTGATTAAATTGCTTAATTTTTTAATTGAATTGAAACGTATTATAATTTATATCATGTTTAAAATCATATATCATGTATGCTCTACGGATATAGCATGTCATTTGGAAATAAATAGGATATTCAACACATTTTGTTTAAGCAGGTGTAGTGAGTGGGGAAATCCGTGTCAGAGTGAGGGTCAAAATTGAGATGAGAGACAAGTTTAGTGATTCGGAAAATGCTTCATAAACTTACCTGTGGTAAACCAACCTATGGGTAAAATACTCTAATGATAATGTGTATACAGGTTCGAATTATCAAATTTCTGCTTCATTTTTTCCTTCTACTGATCCTGTAGTCGGAATCCCCACTGAGTGTGGGCCGCCGCGTGTGACTCGACGTTTCCCGCACTCATTACCATCCACTTTTGTCTTCGCCTCCATCGGCATCCACGCTGCCCAGGAGTCCACTTCCCACACCACCCCAACCACTCCCTCTTTCGGCCCCCCCAACTTCCCTTTGTACAAGCCGTGCAGGAGCGGTACCCCCCTTAACCCCACCCGCCCGTGTCCGAGGTGTCACGCGGGCAGCGCGAAACGGGGGTGAGGGCGGGGGAGATCCGAGGGAGATGTGAGAGAGTGATGAGTTGCTTCCACCGCGGCGGTCGCCATCTGCGGTCGCGGTAACCGGCAGCGGACACCACCGTCACCACCACCGCGACGACCGGGGCGGGGAGCGATTTCCTTACGGAGGGGAACGGGTCCCACTCCCTCCGGACACCACTCTCCGGTACCTCTGGACTTCCCACCTGTCCCCCTCTCCCCCCCTCCCACTCTAGAGAGCGGCCTTTCCACACTGTGCTCACACTCCCCCCCCTTCTTGCATCGCGGTGTGTGAGTTATCTCTCGAATCGGCCACCTCAAAAAAAAAAACTTTTTTTCTCTCCCTCTCAATTCCCCGCCGAGTTCCCTTGTGGCTGTTATCTCTCTCGGAGATCTTCCTCTCTCCTCTCCCCGCGCTATGACTTCCCTCATGCGTCCATTCTCTTGTTCTGCACCTTCCGCTACCCTCCCTCTCTCTCTCGTCGTGCCGCCTTCTCCTCCTCTCTTCATGGGTATAGCCTCCCCCCTCCCCAGTTTTTCGCCCCCGCGGGGGCCGCAAGTGACTCCACCTGTCCGTCCTCGGCTCGTCCACGCTCATTTCCTCATCCTCCTCCCCTCCCACCCTCCTCCCCCGCCCACCTTTATAATTCCAACCTCACCCACCCACATCTCTCCTCTTAATCTTCACGCTCTCTTCAACGCACATAACAATCCGGCAAGCGGTTATCCTTCCCTCCCTTTCGTTTCTTCTTCCCTGGAAATGTTCGCTTCCCCCTTTCCCACCTATTTTTTTCCTCCTCCTGCCCCCACACCAATCACCATCCCGCTCTGTTGCGGCTATGTCGCTGGAAGGACTAACTGCTGAGCTCTAAGGTCGTGTGTGCAAGACTCGGCGAAATATTACTCGATTATTTTTTGGGAAAATCTTGAAAAAATAAATTCCCTTCCTTGTAATGAATCGCATCCGTAATTTACGGGAATAAATCAACATCGGTGGGAGTTAAATTCGAAAAAATAATATTTATAATTATATCAAATTTTATCATTAGATAAAATAATTTACTTATCAGTTAGTTCCACCTTGTTTATACTTCCGTTGACTTCTCGTAATTTGGTGGGAATGGTACATTACCGTGACATAAATAGGGTTTTGAATAGTATCTATGCTCCTGAGAGCAAAGATATATTTCATGTCTACCAATCTCCACTGTCATTGGTATCGCATAAATTATTGAGCAGTATCATGAGACGTTAGTTCAGACACTGACTGAGGCTCAAATGTCTCTTTCTCCATGAAAATGGAAAAAGTCTGGAGATATTAAGGAAATAGTTTCATTATAAAGTAATCTTCACGCTCTCTTCAACAGACGTAGAAATCCGGCAAGCGACTATCCTTCCCTACCTCACTTTCGTTTCTTCTTCCCTGGAAATGTTCGCTTCTCCCTTTCCCACCTATTGTTTTTCTCCTTCTTCCCCACACACCAATCACCATCTCGTTCAATTCCGGTTTTGACGTTAGGGAGGAATAAATGCTGAGATCTCTGGTCGTGGGTTCAAGACTTGGAAATATTTCTCTTTCTTTCCTCGCAAATTTTTTGGAAAATTAAATCATCTAGAAACAAAAAATTCTATTTTCGTCCTTATTATGAACCGTTTCCATCATTTACGGAAATAAATATGCATTGGCGGGAGTTAATATCGGTAAAATAATATAATTTACTTATCCCTTAACTACACCTCGTTTTTACCTCCGGCGACTTGGTGGTTCTTCTCGTATCTTGTTGGGAATGGTACATTAGCGTGAAATAGTATTAAATTTTATTTAGTTTCTATTTTTTCGTTTTTCATATTTGTTGCTCTAGTTCCTATTGTCTGTGTTTTCCTGAGAGAAAATATTAATTCAACTCTACCAATACCCTCTGTCAAGGGTAGCGCATAAGCTATTGCGCAACTTAACTGAACGAGGGTTCGGACGAAGGCTGAGGCTCAAATGTCACTTTTATATCTGGCTAGATTAAATGCTCTTTTTACGTTGAACTTCTACAATTATCTGCTAATCAACTAAAAAATTCTGCTCAAAATGAAACTTTTATATTGTCTTTGAAATAATTGTTATATTTACCGAAAATAGTTTAAAAATAATTATAAAAGCAATAAGATAAATCGAAATATTCCACAAATCCTTATTCTCTTATTTTTACAGTACATCCATGAATTGGGCTAATGTTATAACCACATTCGATGTTGATCATGCAGGACGTAATTAATCTAAACTTCATTTTAACAGACGTACGTATTGTCGAAATGTTGTCTTTATTTCTCTTTGCCCCCTAATTGGCATGTAAAAGGAACATTTTGTCGTATAATTGAACAGCGGTATCGATATGGTAGCAGTATGAGAAAATACTATCATCCCGGGAGCCTAGCACATATTATTTCGGCACGCTCCTTCTGTTGCTACATTAATTGTTTCAATAAATTTCAATGCCTGAAAATCTGGAAACTTTGATAGCTGAAGTTACACTTGCTTGCCTTGTGCGATTACCGCGATAAGGAATCGTTTTGCAATACTTAACTCAGTCCATCAAGCGTGAGTCGCGTGCTATGTCGTCGAAATTAGCCACATCCGATATCTCGCACTCCATTTTCCGCCTTATGACAACATTAATTGCTAGTTAGGTACAGGAATGTCCTTACCTTACCCCGAAAACCATGCGACGAAAGGGCCTTAATTATGCCCTAAATTTTCGGTGGACCTTGAGAAAAGTTCTAGCTGCCGATGACAGACTATTCTTGTCCGCCTTGTATTTCTCCAGAATTCGTTCCTGTCGTGAGATAGGGAATCAGAAAGGCGTGTGTCTTATTATTTCGTGTGTTTCCTTTCGAGTTTTCTTAATGTGAAAATGATCCGACGGAACTGGTAGGCGAACCGTCATTTTTTTTCTTCGAACGATAGTAGGCCTATAGAGGTTTAAATACCATTGGGGTAATCTGTTTTTCATCGATTTTCCTGGCTGGCAGATTTTTTTTCGCTTAATATTTGGTGTAAGTAAACTCCACGAACAGATAACGTTTAATTTATCTTTCGAAACACCCCTGGTCGCCTGTGACACACCTTTGCCTCCGTTCGTTCCTGATCACATGACAAAACTCCCTGACGCTTCGTCATTTTATACTTTTTGGGTCGATGTTCGGGGTTTTATCTGGAAATTAAAAAAAAGGGAACTTCGATTGGGTTCAGGCGACAATCAAGCCTGGCATTTCCGTGCTGCTTTTTTAGGTTTATTGATTTTCGACGTTCAGGTGACGCGCAGTCACTCTGACAAGAGGCTGAAAATATGTTAGGTATAACTGAAGTACCTACTCTAAATATTTCACTTCTTCTGGACTTTTTACTTAATAAGTTACTTACCTACCAGAGATTGTCTGGCCTTTTTACAATGGTTGGGGAAGTTTAAATTTTTAATGGTAAATTCGGTTTTTATAGCGTACCTGAAGAAGATTGATAGCTTTTTACTAGTGAACAGTGCTATAAGTTTGTTTGTCAGAGTTTTTACTCAATCTTAAGAACTTTGTAAGATTCCAGTTATTTTCCCAAAATCTCTTGTTATAAGCATTTTTTCCCTTTAGCAATAGGGTAGTTTCCTTTTTCAGAGAAAACGAAAGGCATTGATTGCGATTCGTTACCCACCATTAGTGTATTCATAATATAAAAATTATTTGGTTTTAGAAATCCCAGTTTAGACGAATGGCAATGGTCAATTTTATCCTCATTTGAAAAAGGCCGGATTGGCGCCCATGCGATGCCACTCCACGTGACGTCAGAGGGACCTAGTTTCTATACGAGTAGATAGGAGTTATACATCGTCTGAGATTACCAATGCATGTATGAGGCACAGAGCTCAGGGAAACGTCTCTTAATAATCACCTATTAAAACTGCCTATGGTCGGAAAGTTTCCTTCGTTTGATAAGGTATTAATAATCCTTATTTAAGCCAAGCGCTACCTGCTAGCATGGTACTCTGCTACCTGCTAGCATCCTGCGTCGTATCAGCGCTCAAAGCGTCGCCCCAAGGTCACTTCACTTGCGGCAGCGGGAACCAGAACGACGCGACGTCACACGGGATTTTCCCAGCATTCATACTTAGTCGTCGCTTTTACGCGCGCTTGAAAATGTTTTCTTTTCATTTTATCGCGAAAAATTGATATCTTCATTTAAAGATCTAAAAGCGTGAAATACCTACTCCAGGAGTAATAATCTTTCGATTTAGGCAATAAAAAATAATAGGAAACCACCCTATTAAATAGAAATATAAGCTGATTCTTTTGACTCTCCATGATGTGATGAATGCACCCTTAAAGTTTGAAACGGTTATTTGATGAAGCCCCTCTATATTGCAATGCATCTTAACAATATGATTTTGTTATGTTGTAGTTTCTGGAACTTCAGTTTGATGAATTCTAAGGATTAGTTTTTATCGTATATCGATGACGATGGACGCATTAGTGGACTGAGTGCACACTAAATAGCTGGTATAAGTAAGTGGTAAAAATGGTGGTACCCTAAGCTGTGGTACGTAGTCAAATTAGGGTATTGGTGCTTACAGTATTTAGTGGTGTCCTTTCGTGGTTAAGTTGATGGATTGGCCATTAATGGACTGCATTTTTTCGCAAAAGTTTCGCACGGAATAGTGAAACCCTTTTGTACTTATTAAAAACCTCGCATTCAATCTCTTATTTATTAGGAGAATACTATGTACTGCTCTCCATCTCAATCACAGCGATATTATTTTTCTTTCGCATGAAAATGTAAGGATAAAAGGTGGACAAAGTCAAATGGATGCGAGGGGGTTTCCTCCTCCCTCTTCTTACATTTACATGTAAACGGACGTTAGTGATAGCACACAAGTTTAAAAGGGTCAATTTGATGAGGCTACACTATAGTGCAATTTATCTTCAAAAAAGGTACGCCGTATTGTGTTCCACCTAGTATATCATAGTCTTTGGAATTCCAGTAAGATAAATTTGGACAGTGTATATAAGCACAGATATGAGCTGAGATTCGTATTCACTTAAGAGTGAGTTAAAAAGATCGCAACCATTTCTCCATTAGCAAGATTTTGATGAATAAAACTATATTTCCTTATAAATATCATGTCAAAATTCTGCCCAGTTAACTGCCAGAGTATCGATCTTTTCATTCCATCGCACTTGTTCCCCTACGCTCCGTGATAAATAAAGCCCCAAATATAGTTTAATTTGATAGATCATGAATAGAACCATGAAAGCCTACATTTCTTAAAAGCTTCCGCTTACAATCATTTCACGTTTTATCCGGAGAATGGAAGCAATAGCATGCCAATTAAGTTGATGTAAATGTGCATGTTCGTTCACTTGAAAATAAATTTGGGAAATGCGGGAGAAATGGACATGGGAGTGAGAAGAATTCCCCCTTCCCCGCCAAATTTACATCTGAACTAGCATGTGTGTGTGGTATATTTCATACCACCGGTACTGGAATGAACTGCAATTTTTATTCAGTACAGAGGCACACGGGATATGCTCCGCGTATGCCCATCTTCATGGACGATGTTTCGCCGGAATCGAAAATGACCTCTTCAGGTCGATGAAGTTTGAACGTTAACTTTATCGACCTGAAGGAGCCAGCTGCAATGCCGGCGAAACTGTCTTCAATAAAGGTAAACACACTCGGTACATATTTCGAAAACTACTCCTCTGAATTTAAATTTGTGTAAAAGATCCGATTGGCCTTCTGACTCCAGGAGTTTATAAAATCCCTTGTGAGTGCGGTGATGACTACGTGGGGGAGACTGGGCGAACAATATCTAATCGACTCAAAGAACACCAAAGGCATTTCTAACTTGGTCTACCGGAAAAATCAGCCATAGTCGAGCATAGCCTGGGTTATTATTACAGTATTCTACCGATTAAGGTAGGTTTCCATCGAGTGCTTAAGAAGAATTTCGGGCACCTCCCCTACCATCATGCACTTCCCTCTTCAAATCACAATTAGACCTACCTCCTTTCATTCCATCTTCCTCGTTTACCTAACATGCTTTCCTCTAACACTGTTTTCAACATCCCCTCCTCGCTGAGTACTCGCTCCATCCATACCTTCTGTCTCCTCCGTATCTCATCTAAAAGCTGTCTCTCCTCACCTACCATGTCCTGTTCTTCGTCGTTCCTCCTCCTCTCCGTCCACTTCACCTTCTCTATCCTTTTCCACAATCACATCTCGAACGCCTCCAGCCTTCTCTCGTTCTCCTGCCATAGTGTTCACGTTTCTACCCCGGCCTGGGAGAAGACCATAAAATAAGGTGGGATGACACCAGATTTTTATGGCGATCAAATCAATTTTGGGATCGTTTAACTAAAGAGGCTATAGACTGGAAAATAAAAATGTCAACAGAGGTACCGGATATTCGATCAGCAGCTCTTGGAATCGAACTCTAAAAAGAATTATGATTGCCTGAGCTAAGTCTACGCTGGCCCACGGTTCTCCGGGACAACAATCGGGACTCGACCAATCCCGCACCTCCTGATACTGAGCTTCAACGGTCACCTCAAATATTCATTCAGTAGCCTAGAGGATGTGCGATGAGTCGGAACTCGAAACGTCGGCGCTCTTCGAATATATTACCCGCGCGGAAACACGAGAAAAGTTCAAACACTCCCCTGAATCTCCACCACACCGCGCAAGCCTACACATGAATGTGCTCTTTATTCACTTAATTGTGACTTGAAGAGGTCAAAACCGCTTGCTGATTCTGATTAAGTACTGTAGAATGAAACTATTCATCAAAATTCTCCCTATCCAACTCAAAGGCGATTGATTTATTTACTCCATCACACGTGCCATCCTGCACTCCGTGTTCAATATAGCCCCCAAGGAACACCGCCTGCATCTGCCTCCGAGTCATTATTGGCGTATTATTCGGGCGACTTTCGACTCCCGCGCGGCATAATTGGCATCGCAGGAAAAATATTGACGACATCGCCGCTTCGACCGCGAAAATCCTTCCCTCCTAATTCCTTCCCCACAATTTCACGGTAGCGGTCTCCCGAAACAGTCACAGGAGGTAGGGAGTCTCACCATAAATCGGCCGCCATTATAATGAAGGACATAACGGACTAAACTGCTCGGCAGCCAATGTCTCCGCGGAGGGTATACACCCCTTTGTCGCCTCGCCCCTATCCCGGGCCATATTGTGGGCGGGAGGGGGATTTGGGGAGGGGGGTGGGCGAGGAGAGCCGTTTTCGCCCTTAAACGCGAGACGAGACCAAATAAACCAAGGGTTAAGGGGGCTGTGTGAGGTAGGGGTGGTGATGGTGGTAGAGTTTGGAGAGGGGATATTAGGCAGTGTTGTGAAGCCGGCGGATTAGCCCACGAAAGCGTTGCGATGAGTTTTGAAGGATGACGTAGTCTGTGTGAGGTTGGGGGGATGTGTTTGTAGGGGAAAACGTTGAATGTTGGGGGAGTGGGAAGGGGTAGTTTTGTGTGCGAAGGGTTTTTGATGTTATTGCAACAGAAGCGGCGGGAGGGCCCTTGGGCGCGGCGTTGGGTGCTGCTGTGCCAGAGGACAGGGAAGGGAAGAAGTATGTGTACAGAGATGTTTGGAGTACCGGAGAAGTATATCGGCTCAGTTGCAGTTACTTATTTAATTTCTAATCAATTTCTTGTCTCCCAGCTAGTTGTTTTGGGAAGTTGTGGGCGGAGCGTAACAGAGCTGTTTAGGCATGCGAAAAAGTACGTGGGCGTGTTTTCCGATTCTTATGTCGCTATGGGGTTTAACACTCGCACTCGCACTTTGTTAGCACTCGCCAGCCATGAGATGATTTTGCAACAATCGTAGTGAGAGACGCTATTTCTTGGCTAATTTTTGTTATCGACCGCTAATAATTACTAGGACAAACACTCTAGACTCAAGTAACTATAGTTTTTAAAAATTTGTATTCATAATTGTCACCTACTCGTTCAGTGCTATAATCTGATTAATTATTGGTTCTGTAAGATGAGAGTTGAGAGGAGTATCTAGAGAAGTCCCGAATAAGGTGTGAAATATGTCATAATTAAAAATATGCTATCAATTATTTGTCACATACTCGCCCTTGCCACAATGTGGAGGTTAGCTCGGTGAAGTGAGGGTGTAGGGCAGGTGTATTCAGAGATTGACATTGTCCTGAAAAAAAGTAAATGGGCTGAATTACAGTGGCTCTACTAATACAGTTGTTTTTCCAAATTTCAAAGACCTTGTTACCTTTTTTGGATTTCCTTAGCTAATCACGTTGCTCATTTAGGATAAAGAAACAGTTCAGAAGTTGATTACGTCTCTGATTTAAATCGTGGAGATGAATTTGATGTACGATCTTGGTACACGAATTGATCAATATTCCTTGAAAAAACGTTCAAGTTAATCATCAAAACGCCTAGTAGCTTAATGATAAATTATTATGATAAATTAAATGTTTGTATACATACTTAAGATAAATTATTGGTTTTCGTAAATAATTTTACAATCAGAACTAAGGGGTCATTGAGCCTGGATCTATTTTTTGGCGTTGTTTTGTTTGGATTAATTTTATCGCCGTGTGAATAATCAAACCTATTTAAGTACTTTTGATAAAGATGTAACCACTGGAAATGCTAACATTTTTTTTCAAAGCATCGATTATCTGTACAATGTTGGACAAAGCAATCGTTACCGGTAACTCTCCGTCTCCAGGGTTGTATACCGTCTCTTCGGCGGTGGTGGGAGGGATTGTAAAACTGAGGGAGGGTGTGCTTTTGAATGGGGGGGTGTAGTTGGTTTTAAAAGGGTGGGAGCTTAAGGTGGGTCCGGAGAAAGCGTGAGAGTTTGCCATCACGTGCTCGGCTAAACGGGCGAAGCCGCTCGACTGTTACCGGCCGTTCCCCCCTCTCCCACACGGAGTAAGTTTTCAGAAGGGGGATGATGATAGCAGTACCGCTCTCGGGTTGAAATTTAAATTCAAACCACCCTCAGGCGCAGCCATGACGCTTTCAATTTGCAGGAAACAATGCGGACGTGACTGCGACTTGTGATCGGAGTATTAATCTGTAAGGATAATTTTAAGGAAAGACAATTTTCCGATAGTTTCCAGCTATGGTATACTATTTTAACCTCAGGTAATCAGACTGACCCGCGATATTAAAGTTTTGGATCACTGCATGAAGGTAAAGAGCTGATTTTGTGTGTATCAGGCATGATAATCCAGATCTCAGTTAGTGTATGTAGCCATTTTCGTCCTCTTCTGATTAATGATCTCATCTCTTGATTTCTTGCACCTCCTTGGCTTCTTGTTCATCTTTCTACATCTTTTCTTCATTCCACATTCGCCACCTTCCAATTTTGACGTGTCATCCTGTCTGACTACCCAAATATCAAAATCACACATAGGCCAGTACATCATGTACGTGTTTAAAGAGCATGCATATTTTCCGATTAGCGTTCAAAGTACGGTTAATTCTTTCAGAATCATATGTCTCATTTTAATTTCAGCACCATACCGATACCTCCACTTTACAACCGCTCAACAATCGCACACCGAATCAAATCCGCTCATCTAGTACCATTAAGGCTAGGTACTAGCTGAGCGGATTTGATTCAGTGGGCGATTTTTGAGTGTTTGTGCAGTGGAAGTTTCGATACGTAAATCACAAATATTCCCACTGTTATCGAAATCCCCCTAGCTCTTATCATTTCATTTATTCCACCTCCTTGGCTTCTTCTTGTACAGCTTTCTACGTATTTCTTCATGCCACATTTGCCCACCTTCGACCTTGACGTACGGTGGACGGAATTTTGACGTTGGAATAGCAAATACCAAAATCACATATCATCCAGTACATCGTATTCTTGTTTGAAGGGCACGCATATTTGCCGATTACCGTTCAAAGCACGGTTAATTCTGAAAAAAATATATAGCAAATAAATCCACATATAACAAAAACCACCAGTTTATAGAAAATATATCCAATGTACCCCAAATCCTAATCGCGCACTGATATTTCATATACAATACCGATTTTCTGAGCTCATGACCGGCTCTCATCTTTTGATTTTCAACCCAGTATTCCCCTCAATCAATCCCTTTCCCGCCGTAAAAATCGTCCCCAGTCAATGCCCGGGGGAAAAACAGTATCTTTTCGTGGGCACGTGTGTCAGTGTATCCGTGGGAAAATAAATCCGTCGCTGGGAGGGTTGGAGGGGTTGGCGGACGAGGGCGCAAATTGTGATGGTGGAAGGAGGAGGGGCTTCCCTATGTGTGTGGGTGGAGTGTAAGGAAGGGGTGAATGTGGAGGGGGAGGGTGGCGGAAGGCGGGGGTGGCGTGGTGGAGACCGGCGATGCGCAGTGGGGCTTCGGCCCGAGTTCACTGGAGCGTGCTCTGACGTAGGGGCGTGGAAGGGATGGTTGGATCAACTGGAGTGGTCGGAGTTGTTTTCTTTTTTTTGCTATATCAGCGAGCCGCCGTGCATCGATGCGAAATATTCCGAGAAATATCGTTTCATCGATGGCGTAAACGATTGAAGGGAAGATTTTTACTGTATAGCGGTCGCATCACTCCCATTTCCACCGCTCGTAATATTTTTAGTCACAAACTACTCATTTAAAGCTTAAATTATTATCTTGACACTATATAGTTGTATAGAAGAGATTCTTGCAAGAATTATCTTGTGTCTCCAATGAAATAATACAGAGTTGTCATAAAAGAATGGTGCGGTTTCAGTAATCCATTGGAAGAAGTAGGATAGGTTGCCAGAGATTTTCAGAGGGTGCTTCAAGTGCGACACTCCATCCGTCGGATGGGACGTTAAACCGTTGTCCCTAGGCTCCTTTCGTTAGTGGTTAGGAGTTGGCTAATGTCGACGCCGGGTTTTTCTCTTGCGAAGCGATTAAGGACGCACACATTGAAGTTTATTAATTTAGAAATGAATGTTTAAGACAACAAATTCGAAAAATAAAGACCATGAACTGCTAGTATTTCGGTATTCATTTGTATGTTGGAATGAAGGGGAGTAGGCCTTATTGACAATTTAAGAGGGAAGTGAATGAAGGGAGAGAAGGCTGCCGGAAAGCTTTTTAGGTACTCCATGGAAACCTACCATAATCGGTAAATCACTTTAATAATTCTACTTTCTAGTCAATTAAAGATGGATCGATTATGGAAAGATAATATGCATGTATGGATATATGGATATGTGGATGGAAAGATAATGTGTATCTGCGAAGATTTTGGTATTTTTTTTCTGAAAGGTCAATTTTTACGCGTGCTGGGAACCCCAGGGAAACCTACCCCAATCGCTAGAATACTTAAATAATAATACTTACAGTGAATCAAAGATTATTACAGTTTGCCGACGTTCATAACAGTGAACAACCAATTTGTGAGGGTTTAACTATAACATGCATCTACAGAAATTTTGGTAGTTTTTTTCTGGAATGTCATCGATTTTTGCACGTGCTGAGTATGATATATTCCGGGAACAAATCTCAAATTTTTGTGTGCGACGAAAACTGAGCATCGAATCATGCCTCACCTCAGGGTGGAAGAGAGTTCTTCCGAAGGGTTTTCTGAGTGGGCGAGTTCGGGGGAACTTACGCTCCCTTGATGTTTGTTTTGGTACCAAGGGAGGAGAAGAGTAGCTAGGGGAAATGCGGAGATTCTACCGGGAAATACACGTTCGAGGGTGCTCCAGCTCCTCTTGTGATCAAACAAACTCACTCACCACACGAACCCATATACTCCTCCCCAACCCCCTGGATGTTGGAAAACCATCGTTCTCCCATGGAGTAAAATTACCCACCCTATTCTTCACCCCTTTTCTCCATTCCCTCTCACGCAAGTCTTTGCACTGGTGCGTGGGTTAAGTCGGGGGGATGCAAACTCCAACCCTCATCCCTCATTTGCTTGCTCTTTTCTTATCTATATACTCTCTGGCCCGTTCGTGGGTGTCAATCCCCCTTTCCTTGCAATCCATGCGTTCCCGCATAATAAAACTCGACGCGCTTTCGCACGCGAGACGCGTCGCCTATTGAGTCCTTTCGGCTACTTAGCCTGGCCTCACTCTGTATATGTCTGGCCATCACGATTGTGTTGGGGAGCGTAATTGCCCAGGGATACAGTTCAAATCTTGCGGGGAGAACCTACTTTCGGAAACCTGGGACAAAAGAATCCTCGGATGACGAGGTTAACCGGGGAAAGAAACTACCCCGCCTAAGCAGATGGTGTGATTTTAAGGCTCCTATATTAAGAAGGTCTGAAGGCATTTGCGAAATTTCTGTGTCGCTGTGGACAATTTTTCAGGTTGTTTTCGTGTTGTGAGATTTGTGTAATGCAGCTTTTCGGTAAATTATTTTACTACTTCTTTTACATATTAACACGATTCTTATTCATGCATACTTTGTTCCCTTTTTCCTAAATATATTTGATATAACTCACCTACACTGCCCTCATTATCATCTTATCCCTTATTCGTTTGAGGATCATGTCGCACGAGTCATCATCAGGCATTGTTTCTTATCAATGTTTTCGGAAGTCTTCTATTTTGTACCACTCTTCTTTGGACAAACTCATTGCCACTTCAGTTGGATTATTATTCATCAACTTATGGTTGGATTAATATTCATCAACCTTCTGTTACTCCATATTTCTAATATATCGATGAAAGGAATTTGAACTTATCTAGGTTTTGACAAAACTTGTGACAGTGGATAAAATCATGAGGTCCTTGTTAAACTCAATAAAAAATTATGGAAATTTTAATTTTTTTTATTTTTATTGATTTATTTCTATATTATTTAGCATAAAATTTTTTATAAGTATGCTTGTATTGATGAATATTAATCAATAAAAGAGCCATTTTTGACCATGTTGTTGTATAGTGATGTAGCTTCGGGAAGGCAACGGGTACTTACTTGGTGGTAGATTGAAGATTCTCATTTTAGACATCATGCACCTTTCGTTCAACTCTGTCGTCTACCCTAACCATCCTCTTAACGGTTCCATCTAAACCTCATCCATCGGCCCGTTCAGATCATGTCCCCGCATGTTTGCTTTGTCCGACCGATCGAATGTATAAGAACAACCCATGCGACCACCCCCACCTTTCTCTTACCCACCCTTTACCACTGAGTTCTTCCGAAGAGAATATTTTGCATGCGCACCCCCTGTCGGTTTCCCTCGGGAGCTGTACTATCCCCACACCCCGTCATGTATTCGTTAAGGCCGTTTTACACGGGGCACGGAATCGCGCAGGTTAGAGCTACATTAATTTCTAAAATGGCGTGGAATTGTGCGAATGCATGAACGAAATTAGAACAGGGGCCATTTTTCCGTCTCGTATCCATGCATTCTCGCATGTGTTCTAGCAATTCACTGCTTTACACGACGCAATTTTGATTGCGCCTTCGCATGTACGTCAGATTGCGCAATTCCGTGTACCGAGTAAAACGGCCTTAAGAGAATTCCCCACTCTATTCCACCGTGGAGTCTACGCATATTGGCAAGGCTGAAAGATATTTGAACTTATCTAGGTTTTGGCAAACTTCCCGAATTCCCACCGTATTTCCACCGTGGAGTCTGAGCATAAAATGGTATATTTTCGTTAGATTACAAGAAGCATTCCAATATTTCTTAATTTGTCTCATTTAAGTGGCTCTCTAGGGGGGTGTGATTGATACTGTTCGGAATTAATCCGATCGTTTATTATTCCGAACAGTTGATTCCGATTGGTTGCAACGCAATCGGAATTTTTTTTTATTTCACTCCGACTGCGAGGACCCTGTCGTCATGGAAATTGAAAATTTTAAACATTTCTTCCTATCGTCTTCCTATCGATCCAAACTAATCGGAATCAACAGTTCGGAATGAAAAGCGATCGGAAAAATTCCGAACACGGTCAGACGCACCCCTCAAACATGTCTCGAAAACAAGTAATGATCGAGGAAAAATAATGCACTTTTATTCCAGCGAAGATTTGGGAGCAAAACATATGAAAAGAGCCAATTCATAATTGATTCCGTGAGAACTATTTATCTCTTAAATCAGTCATCAAAAGACTCAATCACAATGAAGTCTCGAATGCAAACATAAAAAATTGAAAGACTTTTCTCTTTGAGAATTAAATCGACTTTTTTCGAAAAACTACTCCTGTATTTTTCGCCGACAAAAATAAATAAATATTTAGTCGATCTGTATCACAAGCTGGCATCGGTGAAGTTAAGAAGTTTATGCTTAGGGATCCAGTCATCAAAATGATGAAATGATACCAGTCGTAATGAATTATGGAACTATATAATGCCTTAGGGAATCTCAGCTATATTTAATTAGTAATGGCGGTTCCTGAATTTAACTCTTCAAAGTCAACGACTTATCGCAACTCAGTGTTTTGCATAAATATATTTGTGCAATCATTCGGTTTCAATACCGAGAGTAAAATTTTCTTTGAGGTCGGGTATTTTTCTCCCTCACGTGTATGGGTTGCCGATAAATATTGATGAACCTCTGAAGTAAAGCTTTCATTTAAATGTATATTTTCTTCATTGGAATGAAAGTTATGAGGTGTTTGTGTAAAATATGTATTTAAAAGCTGTTTATAAATCGTTGGAAAGATTTTATAATTAAGGCTATTCTTTCATAAATGTATTATATATCCCCCAGACATTTGGTCTCCGCCTAGTCGTAAGTAGCCATAATGTTCAGTGAAAATTGTTCACGGAGATTCAGTCAACTTCTGAACTGCGGCTACCAAAGTTACCAGTGCTTTTCAACAAAATTCATGACAACTTAACTGTCGGAAAATGCGTGTTTGATACATTATTTTAATGACCTTCATTTTCAAAGGATTGCATTTAATTTCCTGACACCCTTCCTTCTGTGCGAAAAAATGAGATATTTGTGGTTTTAATTGTTCGGTGCAACCATTTTCAAGTTAGCGTGCTCCTTTTTCCAAAAACGGAATTAAATTTCATTTTATATTCATGGCAGAGGTAAAAAATTGAGACTATATTTACCATAAATTAAGCAAATCACTCCTCCTGAGACATTTTGAAACGTGACATTCCCTGCGAGTCAAAGTCATGGACTAAGATATCAATCGTCGTTTGAGTGGAAAGATAGTTGGCATTAACGGAGAGTTAGATCAATGGTGGTTTCTTTATAATGGTAATCCATAATCTCAGGAAATAAGATGACCTGAAAAGTACAAGCATCGCTTAGGTAGTGCACTAAAATATTTAGTCCAAGGAGTATGCTAAATAGTAAAAAAAATATTTATGTGTATTTCAATTTAATACATCAGTTTTATAAAATTTTCTTTCATCATTTAATCATTTAGTCAAATCTCATGCCATTTATCGAAAGCTCTCTTGATAATCAGGAAAAAAAGATTTACTAAGGCATTTTTATTAATTGTAGAGTATTCCTGTTGTTCCTCATTCGCTTTGCGACTACGTAGTACACTATATTAGGTGTTGCCAATGGCTAATATATATAATATTTTATTTGATTATATATATTAATTTTTCCATCATTTTTTGCCCTAGAGAATGACTATCATACGTATTCATCTACTTTCTTTAAGGTGGTTACTCAAAGGCAAAGTTATTGTTTATAATTGTTTATTGGTTTTTTTCAATACTGATAAAAAAATTGTTCTTCAATATATTGAAGTAATTAGTATATTACGTCATTTTGTAGGCTGCTCTACCTGCAGATGTATAAAAAAAGCACCTTTTCTGAATTCAGGCGGAGTATATCAGTCTGGATATTGTCTCCGTTAAAGAATTCCGTTTGCTTCAACGTCGCTCGGAAAAAAATGTCAGGTCATAACGAGAATTTTAATGCCTTCTGGTGGTTGCAGATAGCGGTACCAAATCAATTTTCCCACTATTTTTCCTCAGTAGACTCGAGACTCGTGCGGATATTGCGACTTAAGCGTATACAACTTCAATTTCCTGTGCTGGTAGCCAACGTGTTGGTAAGTTTTCCGAATAGGATGCATTCATGCCCCAGGGAGAAATTGTTAAATGCACTTAAGTCTTTGAACACTGGTCTCAAGCAATTGATTTTATTGCTATTTTTTAATTATTCCTGTTTTTTCTACCCCTTACCTTGGCACGGGTGAATTTTGAATCATTCTCTCGGATAAAGAAAGTGAATTCCCGAGTTGGGGCAGTAATCCAATGACTGGAAACGATTTCATCGGGAAACCATTACCATTACCGTTGGAGCGCGTACAAGGGCCGCCCGCAGTGATAAAGCGTCGTTTAGAGTCCGGTAAAACACTGAATTGAATTAATTGTGCTCTCGGCCGCTAACCCAGCTCCGGTTTTTTCTTTCCGTCCAAACCCCCGACCCATTCTCTCACTTCGTCAGGCTTTTAGAAGTGAACGCCCACGATTCCTTTGCTTCGGTTTTCCACACGTTGGAATTCAACTGCATTGTTTTCCAATTCTCTTAGCCTTTGAAGTATTTTTTTTACAATCCCCTTTCTCCAGCCTTTGGAGATCGTACTTGCTCTTTCTGAAGCCGGACTTTCTGGAACTGGACGGAGTCGTTGGAGAAAGATTAAAAATAAAGAAAAAAGTAGTTTTACCTTAGTGCCACCTTTTTGGCCTGTTGAAAGGCAGGCTGTTGTTGCCGGCACATTATTTAACAATATTGTTATTCAGGGAATGAAACCAGTAAACGAACTTTTATCAATTGCCTCAAATTAATTAATATGCTAACCACTAAAAATTATCCCAGTCCTCATTATTGAAAGAACCATCAATCCCACCATATATGTTAGGCTCTGACGCGTTATCGACAAATTATTGGAATCAGTCACTAAATTGTTGCCGGTTGTGGTTGACGAATCTGCAAGGATACCTATATTATGCTACATTCAAATAATGGTTTATTATTACTGAATGATTAAGTGACGGATAATTATGAATGTTTCTTTGGGATAGACATACACTTTAAATGATCTTTTTCTACCCGTAACACTCACGCGCTTTTGACATTTGCTGCAAGTCGGTGTTGTCGTGGCATAATAACAGGCGCAGCGGACGAGTTACAGGCAACCTCAGCGCGATAGCGGAACAATGCAGGAAGTAGCGTCATCTCCCTCAGAGCGTAACTTCAGAATTAAATCATATTCATTATCAACATCAATAAACGGAATCGATGCAGATTGCCGTGGAGCCAGGCGATCTTTAAAAAAACCACGGATGCGAGCGAATGCACTGAAGGATGTGTGTTTAGATCAAGGGAGCGGAATCAAAGGGGACTCTATAATTAATTCTTCGTTGAGCGGGAAAACGGGGAGGAACATGTCCCGCAACAGTGTTCCGACTAGACGTGGCAGGATAAGTCTGCATGCTCCGCTCGCTTGGAAATGGTTTTCGAAGAATTACTTCCTCCTCAACCTCTTTTTCTCTTTACCTATTACCAACCCGCCCTCACGGGAAATAATTCCAACTTCTAACGTTGATGTATGTCAGTCATTTTATTCTTTGGTAGTCAAAATAAAGATATATTCCTGTTGTATCTTGAAGCTTTGTCGTAGAGTGCTTAACCTGGGACGTCGAACTACATACATGGGTATTATCAGCTAAAAAAAATGAAATTGAAAAATTAGTCAGCCATAGCCACAAACATTTTTTCCCGAGACAAAGTTTTTCAGAGGTGGAGAAGTTCCATTTCATGCTAATAAATTTTTTGGATGACATACCAGAAATTAAGACTGGGGCTTAAAGATGACTGATTTGAAAGGTTTCAAGCGTGTACTTTTTAAGTATGATTGTGAGGAAGTAATATTTCGTGAGAACAGTATATAAAAAAATTATTCTTATAAAATACTAATTAGTTAGTTCAGCTATGTTTTCTATCGCATCCTACTGTCATCTTCAGAGTATTGCTAATTTCTTGGTAACGCCCGTATAAATGAGAGAATTTGCGGTTATTTTTTTAATGTTTTTTTTTTCCAACTCACAGTGACATTTCCTTGACTTGACTTCCCTCACCCCTCTCGAACCATCTCCCCTCCCTGTCAGAAAATGAACGATTCCAGCGAATTAGGTCCGGCTATTTTACAACCCGTTCCTCATTCACCGGCTTCATCTGCACTCGCCCAGGTTGAGGGAAAGAGGAATGAGAGACAGAGACGACTCCTTAATTAGATTCCGCGAGTGCTAGATTCCTGTTCCCTGGCGTGACTCGCTTCCCGGATCACTCAGGCTATTTATTCTTCATACATATACACAACCACGCATGCGCGGCGGCGCGGGCGGTCAGTGGTATGGGGACCGGGCCCCATTAAAAACCACCGATGAGACCGATGCGTACAACTTCGCATAATCGCTGGTCGGTCATGTGGGGACTCGCCTCTCTTTCTCTGCTCGCATTGTCATGCATCGCGGCGACCTGCGCGATCTGCTGCTCTTCTGTTTTCTCTCCCTCTCTTTATCCCCACTCCACGCATCCATTCTAAACCCCACCCCTCTCCTGGATTTGTTGTGACGTAGGTGTCACTAAGGAGAACGCGCTTTGTGTACCATCCAAACGAACCCGACTACACCACTCCTCTTTGACGTTTTGCCCATTCATGGCTAAGATATGTTAATTAATGGGTACGGGAGGGACTGGAGGGGAAAGCTAAACGGGAGGGGAATATGCGTGATGAGGGGATAGGGATTTGCATTTCCGCTACCCTCCTTTCTGGTATACCCATTTAAGGGGATCATATTGATGTGGTGTGGTGCTTATGTGTTGACTTCCTACACCAAGGACTCGGGTTCGGATTCCGGCGATGGTAGAGAGTTTTCAGTGACTGCCCGATCCCTGCTTGAATGTTGTGTGGAGGACATTTCAAGTGCAATACTCGTCCGTCGGATAGGACGTTGGGCCGTGGTTCCCTCGGCACCTTTCGTTGAGAGCAGACTAATTCCGACGCCGGGTTTCTCTCAGCTTAGTATTTATTAATAATATAAGACACTTTGTCTCTTCCACAAGTTTATAAAAATTTCTATTTTAATACCGGTTTCGGCTATTACACCATTATCAAATACAAAATGTATTAGCCGAAACCGGTAATAAAATGGAAATTTTCATAAACTTGTGGAAGAAACAAAGTGTGTTTCATTATTAATATGAGCACTTCCACCACGTACGTGCTTCAAGTTTCGATTTAGTATTTATTAACAAATATTTTGAGTTTTTGAGAATTCTATTCAGACATCTGTTAAATAATCTCGTTTATCCGTAAGAATTTTAAACGATGTTGCTTTTCTTCATAATTGAATTTATTCGTGTTGTTCTCTTTGACGATAATTCATTAAAGTATTCTACCCATTGAGGTAGGTTTGCACGAAGTGTTTATTGGAAGCATTCTGGCATTCTCCCCTCCCATCAATTCATAATGTTTGCATCCTTTCATTATGTCTAAAAATCCCATTCTCTTCCTCTCTCCCTTTTACCTAACACTCTACCTTCTAACACCGGTTTCAACATCTCCTTCTTTCTAACTCGCTACATCCATACCTTCTGTCTCCTCCATATCTCTTCTACAAGCTGCCTCTCCTCACCCACCATCTCCAAAACTTCCTAGTTCCTCCTCTTCTCTGTCCACTTCTCCTTCTCCATTCTTCTCCATACCCACATCTCGAATGCCTCTAATCTTCTCTCGTCCTTCTTTACAAGTGTCCATGTTTCCGCATAGTACCTAAAGCGCTTGAGATAAAATTTGACGCTAAAGGACCAATATTTGCAACCATTACGCGTCATCTTTTTTTTAAGGTCAAAATAGTAGGAGTTTGCCAATGTTATAAAACTGGGGTAAACTTTTGCTACAAGTATATTTTTCCTCATCTTCAAGGCCAAGAAACGAAATGGGAAATCATGAGGTCAGAGGCAGCGCTTTTTGTTGAGATAGTGATTACCATTGAACGCCACGCCACCAAGCGGAAAGATCTTGTTATATGACCCTGTTACATTTTTGTGGAAAAAACAGCATGAATGTCCCTATATTATTTAAACTAGGGAAACATTTTGTTGCGAATATATTTTCCCTCATATTCAAGGCCAAGGTTAAGATGCGAAATGGAAAAATGGGTGACGTCTGTCGCGGCGCTTTTTTGTCCAGGTAGTGATTCCCCTTATACACCGCGCCGCCTAGCTAAAGGATCCTGCCAGGGGTAGGTCTGAGTAGGAGCGGGGGTTGGAGGGAGGAAGGATATGAGTGGTAGTGGCGACACACAGACTGAATAATGAGCCTGTCCTACCTTCTCTCTCCTCTCACGGCTCAGCGCTATGCCGCACTCTTTCATCAATTGTGGCTCCGTGAATCGATTAGCGAGGCGGCCGTGCTTTTCGCGTGCCTCAAATAGCAAGTGTGTGTATGTGCAGTTACACCCCTTTTTTCCCCCACGACTCCACGAGAGGTTTCTCTCCCCCTGACGGCGCGAAGCTGTGGCTTGACGAGTTCGTTTTTTTTGCGTGAAAAGGAGGGGGTTAAAAAACAGTGGTGGAATTTTTTGCGAGTAGACTGTGGTTTATTTAATGAGATCGGGTGTACTCTTGACTCACGTGCCTACCCTTTGATTTAGATGGATTTGTTTTTATACATCGGAGGAAAGTTTACAGAACTTACGCCCCTTGCTAAATCATATATATATATATATTATATCATCATGTACATCATACGTTTACCGCTACGCTTCTAATCTGGTAGCAGGCGAAAGCAATGAGGAAAAAAAAACTTTTACGAAACAGAATTTGTTTTTTAGGGGTTTTCCGATGTTATAAACCATTTTGGTTAATTGCGTGCGCTCTTTATCCTGATTTTTCTCTTAACTCATACATCGATTGATTTTAAATGCGATTTATGTATACGAAATTATACTCCATAATATATACTTACCGAGGATATGGTTGTAGTTCCCCTGCAGTTTTGCCTGCCCTCCTATTGCTTTGGTCACCGCGCTGATTGAAATATTGCGAGTACATAAACTTCGTAGATAATTCTGACGTTGACAAAATAATCTACGATACATTGCAAAAGTTCGCGGAATTATTTCAATGTCCCTCAATTTCAAGATTTGGAAATTATTTTCACGGTAGTACATCCATTCACATCATAGTTGTAGACTAGTTATGCGTTACGAAGGAATTCTGGAATAACTAAAAATGCGGTCTTATCCTATACTTTGGTAGCATTTTATCCTGACATTACTGTTGTACAAAGTCTCCCTTAAATACACGGTAAAAATATTTTATATGGTTGATTTTCTGCCAGGAAAATATGTACAGGGTCAATGAAATTTGTTTGGAGTAGTAGAAATATTTGCAACCTTTGTAAGGTAGTACCTGCTTGTCTTTTTACGCGTTTGCGTGTACGTGCATTCCTTATTCTGGTTATATTTTTATCCTATTCGTAGAGTATTTTCGCTAACCGTTGCTTTTGAGCATCATTACTTATTTGCAACTCCCATTCAGTAATTTAGACCCCCCACAGTTTTCTCTCCCAGGTCGATTCTGTGAGGAGAAAGGTTTATATGAGCGTAGCACGGAGGTGGGCTCGAGGGAGGGAGTCTCTTTGGACTTGTGGTTCGTTTTTTATTTAATAGCAAGGAAAAAAGATGGATTGGTGGTATAGAAATAATGTATGATGCGAGTTGGTTTTGTTTTTTTTTACTCTAGATTTTTCTCTATGAATATTTTTTCAAATATGCGTTTTAGATCTTGTCCGTGTACGAATAATATTGTTAAGTGGATTATTAGGTGGGAGTGCGTGTAAGTTTGGACGAGACCGAATTAGTGCCGAGAATGTATTCAGTCCTTTTTCCCTCTTCGCCTCACTAGGTTTTAATAGTGAAAAAACCTCGGAATATAAATGAAAGTCAATCAGAGGTCGATGTGGCCTTTCGAATGCATTTTCCAAAAAGAATACCATGGAAAACCTAGTTTTGTGGCTATTAGTATCTGGGGTACAATCGAAGGAACATATTTAAAAATTTCCATGAAAATAGAACATATTGCGTCAAATGGCTAACATCCTTAACGATTGTAGATATTCGAGTAATCAATCAAGACGAATCATGGGTTGCTATTATGAATTACCTAATGCAGTGCGTGGAGTCCAACCAATATGGAGAATTTTTATCATTATATCCTTTTGTGTGGTGGTTATAATTTATTCCTCACTAATTTATTAATAATCTCCTGCTGCTTCTAGTTCTTACTGCACAATCGTTATTGCAAATATGCTAGTTGTTTAGTTGAGCATTTTTCTACCATTTTTTGATAGTAAGTTTTTTTTTGCACCTTATCTATTGTTTCATTCCTAATTTTTCATATGTACTCTTTCATAAAGGCTCCAGTTCTTTTTCATTACCAGGTGTTACCAATGGTGTAACATTTGGGTACATTTAATGCATTATGCCTGCTTTTTCTTCAGTTTTTGCTGCAAGAATTTGATAAAGATGTAATTCTATACTTTTTAGCCCATTTTGAAGGGGAAGTAATAAAAATGATCTTTTATGCACATCATTTCACGTTAAAAGTCTCCCAAACACCCAAGATGAGAGTCAGAACGAGGTGGAGAGTTATTTTTTTTTGATAGATAAGTAGGGCATAGCGTTGGTAATATAATGTTACTTTGACTGTTCCTAATCTTCGACTATGCGAAACGAATCCTCGAACGTGCGAATGGGGAAAGTTTTCGAGGAACTGGGGGAGAATTCCACGCCACTGTAAAAAAATAGTGTTATCTGGTTCCCAGCGGCCACTCCATCCTCCGCGGAGCGAGTTCTCTCAAAGTTTACGATAATAGTTTTCGTCGCGGCTTCCAAGTTCCCCAGGCCAAACACACACACGTCCATCCGAGCCACCATCCGACGTCCAACGGATAGGAGACGTTCATCTGGAGAAAATTATTACATCACGCTAGAGGTAGTGGGACGTGAGCCCTCTCCCGTGGGTCTTGGAATTAATTGATCGGACGAAAATTATTTCGTCTCGCGGCGTATGCGATTAAATAATCCCGAACTGACGTCCTCGCAATGGGGGGAAAGGGAAGGAAACGAGTTTTTAATACATTTGCTATTTCATTTTTTTTCCGTGATATTTTTTATTTATTTTCTCCGAAACCAAACGAGCTGAACGAGAATGATTGACGCACAAACTCATACATATACTCTCTCGGTTATAGCAAACGGCATTTTCTCTTTTTTTACGATGCTCTCCGCGGAGGTGATCTCCCTCGCGGGGACTGCTCGCAGTGATTTAGGGCCACAAGACCGGCCGTCGGATAAACTATGCTCCTATCCTCGCCGACACCGTGGTCCTCTCGTCCTCGCGATATAATATATGAGGAATGAAAACTCGTAAGCCGGCGCGAAGGTTGGCGTTAAGCTCGCATCGGCGGCACATTGCGTCTTCCTTTGAGTCCGTCGATCCCTTTCATTCCTTAGTGCCGCCAACTCCGAAAACGTGTCTCAATCGAAAACCCTTCCCCGGTAGTATAGGTCGTCCATGTGCTCCGGGCTAGTAATGGAAAGATGCGGGTCAAAATCGAGTCCAATTCGGCATCGAGAGAGGCTGGGTAAATTCCATACCTCCCACCCGTGAGGTCGCGCGTTCGAGTTCCGCCTGGGAGTTTCCCCTTTCCAGAGAATTTTATTTATTTTATTATTAAATATTGCGACAACTATGCTATTGCCTGGTATATACCTGTATTATAAAAAAATACATCTCTTTTACGTACCAGTGTTGATACTTAACGATACCTTAGGATAATCTATAGATATTGGTAAGGGTCCAAGGTAGGTATATACATTTAAGTTAAATCATTTTAAATAAGAACACCGCATGGTAATGCATTTTAAAATATGTGCGAATAATGAGATGTGGGTGTGGAATAGGATTTATAAATAGAATGAAAGGAAATAGGCCTTATTAAGGACGTACCCAGGATCACAACTAGGAGGGGGGTGCAAGCCATGGTTGTTCAAGTTATAGGTAAGATTTAAGATGAAAAAGGTGAATGAAATCAACATTTTAAGTAAACTGTAACAACTCTTTGTTAGTTTTTAAAATTAATTACTTGAAAAAATATTATTTTCCTTAAAGACATTTGAGATTTTTGCTTCTAGGAGGGGAGGGGGGCAGCTGCCCCCTCCTGCCCGTCGCTGGGTACGCCCATGGGCCTTATTATTAATTGAAGAGGGAAGTACATGAAAGAAGTACATAAGGGAAAGAGCAGAATGCTTTTTAAGTATTTTATGGAAACCTACCCTAATTGGTAGAAAACTCAAACATAGAAATAGGAACATATATGGTAGAGTATCATCACTGCATGCTGCGTTCTTGATATCGGTTACAATTCAATTAAATCAGACTACGGAGCCTATTATTTCTTTAATTTACTCATATCAACCCTCACCCTCTTATATTCGTCCCTGGGCGAGTGCACTTTCATATCCGGGCAGCCTGATGCCTTATCAACCCAAATCGTTGGCCTAATCATCTTCCCATTAGTCCCACCTGTTCTCTAGCGGATGATGTCTGTCCAGAATCGTCCCCATCTCACAGCAACACAGTCCTGTCTCTCCCTCGTGTCTCTCCTCCATCTCCCTTCGAGACTGACATCGTTATAAGGACTCGTTTCCCGTCTGACCTCCAGAGGTCACTCCGCCTCACTCGTTCTCTCTCTTATATCCCCCTTCCACCCTCCCCCCCTACCTCCCACCCTCCAATTCTCGGCAATCTCCCTTTCCGCTCTGTCTTCCCGCTCGCCAAGGGGGCCTACTAGACTATCCCCCCCCTGCATCCCTCAGATTGATCGCGCAGACTTCCGCATCCATGATTAAATTTGTGAAAATCCACTCATTCCGTGATTAAGATCCGTGGATGTTGATTTTTTTAAATTTGAGATAATTACTTGAAACTTACTGGACAATTTCTACCTCTGATGACTCTGTTTTCACGGAGGCACTGGTATCCCCCCATCCCTTTCACCAGACCCACCTCCCCCTCTTTTTTGAGGACAATGTAAGCACGGAAATCCCTAATCCTCTCCATGCTATTACACCCATTCCCCACCCCATTGGCCAAAATCCGTCCGTTAACCCTCTCCTCGGGCCGTTGTGTTTTTGAATAAAAAAAAATACTTCTGTGTGTAACTATTTATTCTCTGCGCTCTATGCATTTGTACCAGACGATGATATGCCACGTCGAAACCTAGGTCATACATAAAATATTTATGTAGAGTTAAAAAGTTTTCTTCAGTTTTCATTTCTTGATTTTCAGGTTTCTTGGTTAGTTAGCTTTAACTTATCGATGGCTAAGTTCTAACCACACATATCTCAAAATTTGGCCAGTCTGAGTTACTATTGCTAATACTGCTAATAAAAAATAAAATCCAAGCAAAAAACAACTCTTTTTTTGCTAATGTATGTTTCTTTCTCAGTTTTATGTATTTTTGGTTTTTAATTTCAATGAAAATCATATGAAGTTGTTAAGAAAAGTTGCTATTTTTGAGGTACGTGTAGTTAGAACCTAGCCATCGTTATGTAATTTCTTATTTAGATGAAGCGACCTTGGTTTCGACGAATAAACATAATCATCAGACGTACATCATTAAGTATATTATTTTAACCTAGTTTAAATAACGAAGGAAGAGGTGAATTTTGAAACGGACGCCAGAAGAGGAGAAAAGGATAGGTAAGGATATTATTTTATGATATACTTCAGGCATTCCTTCGCTAACAAATCAATCGGATTACGCTCATCCTAGGGCCTTTCGTTTTGTGACGATGGCAATAGAGGCTCCTTATTATGGGCCATTGACTGATCTGAAGTGTAGCGCTTTAAGGTGAGCAAACGTGGACACTTAGAAAGAAGGACGAGAAAAGACTGAAGGCGTTTGAGATGTGGGTGTGGAGAAGAATGGAGAAGGTGAAGCGGACAGTAAGGAAGAGGAACGACAGTGTGTTTGACATAGTGGGTGAGGAGAGGCAGCTTTTTGATGAGATATGGAGGAGACAGAAGGTATGGATGGAGGGAGTACTTAGCGGGGAAGGGATATTGAAAACAATGTTAGAGGGTAGAATGTTTGGTAAACGAGGGAGAGGAAGGAGGAGAATAAGATTTTTTCAGATGGAAAGAAAGGGAGTAGGACTTATTGTTTATTGAAGATAGGGGTGGTTACATGAAGGAATGGAAGACTGCCGTTGTACTTAAGTAATATATGTAAACCTAGCCTCATCCGTAGAATTCTTAGATAATATAATAAAAGAGCCCTGGTGATTCCTCGGTTCTTCTGTATATTCCTCCTCTCCGCCGTCATCTTACCAAACCAAGCGCTCATTCTGTAATATTTACCTGAGAATTTCTCATTATCACCATCCCATAGAGATATCTAAGATAATTTCCATCCTAAATCAGTATTTGATACTGTTTTTTTTATAATTCAACAACAGCACTGCACTAATTTATTTTCTCAAGGTTGGTAACCCTTTCAATTGGGATTTCGCGTAGAGAGAATTTTAATTTTACCCTCGGAGCTCTCTTTTACATCCCGTTCTCCCTGCTGCTACTCCCCCTAGTCCTGACTTCAGCTCGGCACGGACCTCTTCCTGCCTCCCGCAACAATGACTGCGGAATTGGACTCGCAAGGGATAATCCCCGTATTGGTTCCTCTCTTCCCGGCTAATATATTTTGCTTTCCACGGCGAGGGCCCCGGCCACCTTTCTTCCCCACCGAGTGTACTTAGTCTTTTTATGACTCTTGCCAAATCTCTCCTCAAGGCGTGGGGTGGCCGGCCCTGTTTGAATGACAGCTCTCACGATTTTTTTTCCTCAAAACGGTTCTCGTCTCGCGTGAGAGAGTGCGTGGTGCACTACAATCCGACCCTTAGGAAGGCCGCAAGGTGAGAAAGTTCGCACGGCGAGGTGTATGGAGGTGCGTCTCAGGGTCTTTGTCATGGTTGGGACCTAGAGGGATAGACTTAGCGCTGGACGGAGAAGTCAAAGGAGGAAAGGCATAGGGTTCGTTTGTTGTCCTTTCTGAGGATTGCTGCTGGACGTCACCCTGGCTCTCCTCCCTTCTTATTGTCTCCGCGGGATTAGCTCATGGGACGTGTGTGGGTGTTCGGGGCCATTTGTCGTTTCCGGCATTCCATTTGCTCCGTGCTCCCAGAACGAGTTGAGGCCTCCCCGGGGTGTCCGTCTATTCTCACGAAATCCTGTTGAGGTTCATTCAAGGTTTACCTACCTCTGTCCGAGCGAGGGCTCTGTTGGAGTACTCTTAGATTGTTGCGCGAAGTGTTTTTTGGAATTTTTGTGTCTATTGGAAACTATCTTTGGAGTTATCCTCATGATGCGTTTATCGGTCCAGATTTTTCTCTTTCAGGTCATTTTCGAGGTGTTTAAATATGTGCCAAAAGTAGCTGATTTCTAGATAAGATAGGGTTAGAAGCGAAGGGTACGAGTAAATTTTTTCTAAACAGACCTAGTTACAGAAATTGATAAAAGAAATATACAAAAACTCGGTTGTCAGGGGATACGAGCGAGCCTGCCTCTGAACCTAATAAGGTTCATGACCCTTTGTTAGAAACTCAACCTTCCCCATGCGTTTAGGTATGTCTTTATTTAGGATGAAAATAATTTGTAAAATTTAATGCTCTTATACGTAGATACTATCCCATTCCCATTAGAACTCAAAAACTAATAGAAATATTCGTATTTATTTAAAGTAAATGGCTCGATCGCTACCTGTGAACCTAATAAGGCCAATGATCCTTCGTTGGAAACTCAACCTTCCCCGTGCGTTTAGGTCTTTTTTTTTTAGGATGAAAATAATTTGTAAAATAAAGGTCCGGATTCGTAGATCCTATACCATTCCCGCTAGAGCTCAATAACTTATAGAAATATTCATATTTATTTCAAATAAATGGCTAGATCGCTGCCTGTGAATCTAATAAGGCACAAGATCCTTTGTTGGGAGCACAACCATCTACATGCGTTTAGAAATGCCTTTATTTAGGACGAAAATAATTTGCAAAAATAAATGATCTTATACGTAGATACTATCCCATTCCCACTGGAACTCAAAAACTTATAGAAATATTCGTTTTTATTTCAAATTAATGGCTCGGTCGTTGCCTGTGAACCTAATAAGGCACATGACACTTTGTTGGAAACTCAACCTTCTACATGCGTTTAGGTATGCCTTTCTTTAGGACGAAAATATTTAATAAAAATAAATGCTCGTATATGGTTACTCGCAAGAGAAGATAAGGGAGAGAGAGAACGAGAGGCCTCAGCTGACTCGTGGGTCCTTGGTTAGTGGGGAAGGGGCTGGAGATTGACCAAAGGGCGCTCATGGGACGACCGCCAGCCCTAAGGGCTCCCCACTCCACCCCAACATTCCCTCTCCCTCTTTTCCCCCCCTCCCTTCCCCACTGATGTCCCTGTCCTCACACCATTTACTACGATACCGAAGCTCCCCACACCGGCCATTCCCACTGCTCACCCATCCCCCAGTCCGGCAATCTCTCAAACCTCCCCATTCCCTCCTCCAACTCTCCGCTCAATTGAAGCCAACTGCTTGCTACCCACCGTTTGCCCCCAATTACGACCATCTCTTGGCCCTTCCCTTTCCCTCCCTTCCCCTTACGCGCTCTCTCTTCCCCCTGCTCCTCCTCGTCCACCCTCCCTATCTCTCTACATGTCGCTCTCTTCATTCACTCTTTCTTTTAATCTCATATCCCGGAACATCCTCGAAGTGTGTTTATTCTTCCTCTTGGTGTCGGTCGAATTATATCCCCGTCTCATTCAAGGCTTCGGATTTTGGAGGGCTCGAGTGCTGGAACAGCATCAGCTCGTGCATTTTTCATGAGATTTCGGTGCAAGTATGCGAAAGCATACTGAGACCGAAAGCTAACGCGAGTTGTATGTTGTGGTTCCAATGTAATTCATCGCACTCAATATATATTTTGGTCCGGAGCAAAAATTAAATTCGAAAACGTGCATTATTTTGTGGATACTTCCGTTAGCTGCCCCCATTCATCTCTGAGACTTGATTCAGAATTATTTGAATGTAACCATGGAGTATTTTGTTTTTTTGTGTTCAAATATATGTTTGCCAAATTTTCAGGTACAAATGTGGTTAACACGCTAGCGATAAATTTAATTAGGTTTAAAATACAGCGTCTTTTTCGCATGCGATTACACCCATTAAAATTAACCACCGAAGTTTTTCGAGAAAAGTTTTTACTTCTATTTGGACCTCTGGACATTTTTTGGGCTCAGGTGCAGTTGAACTTGTGTCCAACGTCAAGGACCAGCTGAACGGCGAATGGAAATTAAAATACACTTTCTGTGTTAACTCCGTCCACACAGAAGATAAATAAGACGGTTCGTACCAGACCGATTAGTCAGTGTGTTTACTCTCATAATTTCCTATATTTCTCATCATTGGAGTCGAATGACCCTCCATTTTACTGAATACATCCATCGATATTGAAGGTTAATCCGGTTTGCGCCTGACAGATTAGTCATTGGCTTAAATCTTAAAATTACTATTTTTTCTCACCAGCGGAGCAAAATGTCTCTTTCTTTTCATTTTAATGGTGTATTATGGCTTCTATTGTAGCACTGATTTGCTAAAACCTCTAAAGTGGCATTGTGAGATGTCTGTGCATTTCCCATATAATATACATTTTATAATGTATGAAGAGGCGTTATGAAAAGGGAATTATTTCACTTGCTTTTGGATCATAACAACAATAATTTCATCAAAATGAATTTACTAGACCGGTCCCAATCGAGGTTGACATATAAAAATATATAGGAAGGATATTCATGCAGGTTGTAATTCCATGGTTTACTTTCGATATTATGTTATTTTCCAAAAATCTAATTAGAATCTGATTTGTGTCTTTGGGGAACCCAGTCACTCAAAAAACATCATCTATCAAGTAAATCTGATATCTTAGGCACCATTAATTTGAAGGCTGAAATAAAATCTAAGATAATGTTGGGGTAAGTGATTGTATTTTCACGGAAGTTAATGTGCTCGTAAAATCAAATATAGCATTGAAAAGTGCAAATCGCATTGTGCATGTGGAATCAAAGGTTTACCCTTACGAAGCAGTCAGAATCTAGAGCTCAAGGGAAATCCGCTGGAATAAGGGTTCGATCCGGTATGGCAGATTTACAGCTGACGTTTGAAGCCGGGAGCCGTTATAGATGACCGCCCTATCATTAATCACAACCCAGGTCAGACGCCGAACCCTCCCAGAGGTAAAAGTAACCATTCAATAAGGCGTACATTAATTTCTTTGTGGGAGTTCCAAGGCTGGCCGTAGAAAGGGAAAGCGCAGGCCAGTCCAAATGGTTTAAACAGCATCGTTAGTACGATTTTGTGGGACGGAATGAATGGTTTTTTAAATTCTTCGCATATTATCCCTTTGCATAAGGCCATTAAGCCATTATCTGTAACGACAGCTCTATGAGGGAGAAGAGAATTTTCGACATCTTTTTTTAATCTTCGAGTAGCCTTCAAATGCTGTCGAAAAAGATTGTATGCATTCGTTATGCACGGTTTTCATGTGAGTTTATCGGCTCTGAACTCAAGTAGGAGACGGTACCGAAAACTAACGTAAGATGTATGCTGTGGTCCCATTGTAATTCTTCGTACTCACTGTGTATTTTGGTCATGCGGAATAATGAAATACAAGATGGTGCATTCTTTTGCGCATACGTTATCTGCTCCAAGTAATCTCTGAGACTTGATCGAGACTGAGATTCAGATATAATTGCATGTTACCATAAAGTATTTTATTCTGTTGTTTTAGATTATATTCGTACCTAATTTTCAGGAACTAATGTGATAAACATGCTTACAATTCTTTTAATTAGGTTGAAAATATAGCATCTTTTACGCATTCGATTACGTCCTTGAAAGAATCATTCGCGTAGTAAAGTGTAATTCAATCCAGTGGCCAAGGCTACTCGCTTCTCGCTATATGAAGCAAGACCTCATTTTTAAAACCACCAACGATGGATGAGTCGGATTATTTTTTTCAGCAATCATTTTTCTCTGTTGTTATCCTCTGATTTCAATGGTTCAGTCTTAGCAGATGTTCTTGGCTAAGTAGTAGTTTGTACTCTTCATTGTATTTCGAGAGTTAAGTCATTAGTAGATATAGATTATAAGAACGTAATGATCATATTTTACGTTCTGATATCTCAAAATTTTAGCTGTGTGCTAAAGAATAAAGGTATATTTTTTAATATAAGGTGAGGGCGCTTTGAGGTTTCATAGCCAAGCGTTAAGCCCCTGAATGTGGCCATTTCGAGAAATTGATCATGTTGCATATCAGTTTACATTTCCTTACTTTACCTTTTCATTAATTCATGGGTAGGTACTAAAATGCAGGATCTCCATAATTATCTTATATATAGTCTTCATGAATGGACGGGCACGCTCAAATTTTACACTACCTAATGATAAAATTACCTAATGTCTTGTTATCTGTCACATACCTATGAAAAATGTGGTCTTTACAAACGCAACATGATTGCTCAATGTAGGAAAATATGAAAAATGGGAAAGGTTCGGGTTGAGTAGTGCGTTGATTTCATATCCCTTTCATCAGCAATTAAAACATATAAGTATATTTTTGGTTTATTTAAGTTCATTTGTAACATCAAATTATTAATACATCTAAATGATTACAAGGACGCATCACTGTAACTCGGCTGGCTTTTCTTTCACATTAAACGTTTTAACTTGTGCTCTCAACTTGACATTTTCAGGAAAACTCTATATCCTGTTCACCTTTGCCTATTTTTCGAACACTAATCTTTTTCCTGGTCGTTTTATGAGGCGCAAAGTTTCTATAATTGAGGTTTCCAAATGTGAACATATGTCCAATCTATCTTCCTCATCGTTAGCCAACAATCCTAAGATTGGTTTGACGCAGTTCTCCATCCCGTTCTCCTATCCACTAGCGTTTTCATGGCGACGTATATCTTCTCTTTAACATCCTTGATAACCTGCCCTATGTAACTCATTCGGGGTCGTCCCTTGCCCTTACACCCTTCTACTTGTCCATGATTTTTTTTCATCAGGCCATCATGCCGTATATTGTGGCCAAATGAAATTTCCCATCTTCTCTTCAAGGTTAAATCTATGTACCGAGAGATATTCAGGATAATTACACCAAAATTAAACGAGTAATATGTCGCAAAAAAGGCAAAATACGATAGGTTGAATGGGAGTGATGCTTCCTCTTAATATTCCATGCAATACTTTGCCGAACGCTACCTTCATATTTCACATATAGTTGGCTCAGGTAATATCTGCACCGTTCCTGTTCTCCAAGCTCTTATGGCTTGGTTTCCCTAAGGTAGAAAAATGCAACGCTTCACATTTCCTTTTATGCCCACCTTAGCACCGCGTTAAATGCTCGCCCTGGTGATGTCTCGAGGCACTGTTTTTTTCCTTTCAAAAGGTCACATCCGAGGCATGCGTTCCTGCGTAATTATAATATTTCACCGTAACCGAGTCTTAGCGTCATTACCATCCTTTTTTTAAAAGCCAAATGCCGGTTAGATTTTTTTCTTTCTCTGCGTGTATGCAGGAATGCTCTCATGGTTTAACGACCGTCTGCACTTTTTTTCTCAAAATCATTCTGAAATTCTCAAGTGCGTTCGTCATATCAATTGTTGTTTGAGCAATCGCTGAATGACGAAGACTGTTGTTAAATGGGTGATAATGGTGGGTTTTGGTTCAATGAGTGTGTTTTTTTTGCAGAGGAAAGCTTATCTGCCGTTTTCCTGGATGGCGACTTTTTGTTTTGCGACTGTGGCTGTAGTCTTATCGCCTTGTATTCAAGCCTGTTGTTATTTTACAGCCGTGCATTTGAGCTTGAGATTATTTGCGTATTCCAATCCAAATACAGTCGTTCGTCAAACATGTCAAGTTTTGGCCGCTAGTGATTACAAACCTTTGCTTTGCTGGTCTGAGATCAATAATTTTATCTGATTTGCGGCCTTCTTGAATAACTTGCTTGTAAACCCGGCGCTTTATCTCAACTTAAAGAGTATGAGAATCGAGGTGTTATCCATAAAAGCAGCTTGGGAATGCACTCGGGTAAAGGTACATGCTTGCCTGGCTCAGTAAAAGATGCCAGAACAGACGTTGAAATAAATAATTTGATGATTGAAGTTAAATAAGAATGAAACAAATAATAATAGGTATTAATTAAGATAAATCGTAGGCCGCAAAAGTATTTAAAAAAACGTGAATCACAATCGCAATTTCAGTATTCGGAACTACCAAAGTAGTAATGGTATAATCGGCAATAATAATTAAAATCGAAAATCGAGTTTTAAATGCCTAAGATTGAGGAAATCTTTATAGAGCTTTGATCTTCGAGTTTTGATCCAAACTGGATTTATAAATTTGATCTTGACCATTTCCTTTGATCTTAGCAGTGTCTCTAGCGGCCTGTAAGAACTTCATTCGTCTCATGTGGAAGACATTTCTCTAAGGGTGGTAAATTGGAAAGCACGCCCTCCATCATAAAAAAACATCTCAATCAGTTGATCTTTCATAAATATTTAGTTGAGGTTCCATACGTTGTTCGCAAAACTTTAATGAGCGTGCATTCGTAAATTTTACAACCAATAATTCACGCGTGTATCATATGCATATTTTTTGGGATTTATGTGTATTTTGAGTGTTTTCTGATTGTGTGATACTTGTTTTGTACAATAATCAGTTTTGTAAAGAGACGTCGATTTTTTTTCGATTAATCGACCTCACAAATTTCGTTTTTTGTTGAAAAGTCGAACTTTTCGTTTCGAGTTAAAATCGATTACTCGAAAAATTTATTTTGACCGACATTATTACACCGACGATGATTTCGAGCGATGAAACGAACCACCGAAGAAAGCCTCTCACTGCGGCAAGCGAGGGTCCTCAACGCAGTAGGTTCCATCGCGGGCGGGACTCAAGACCTCGCTACCCCAGGACATCCCCCTCTGACCCCCTGAGACCCTCCGTCTTAGCCTCCAGGAACATCGTCCTTCACCCACTTTGCGACTCGGGGGCGACCGACCCGTGCCCGCGCTCCTTCGCTTCCATTTCCACCCTCCTCGCCACTAACTGCCCTCTCTTACGGCCCCATCTAACCAACATCATCCCGACCCCTCCACGGTCCCATCTAACCACTCTCCTTCCAGCTCCATCTATCTCCTCAAGCTTCCTCCTCCTTCCATCCCCTCCTCCCCGCTATCAATTCTTTCTCCCCTCCGTCGCTTTGTCCTTCCAGGCCCTTTAAAGCGACACCCACTACTTCAGGGGTCGTTGACGCTCGTGATGTCTCCCGCTGAGCCTTGACCACAGTGTCGCACTCGGCCACCGCCGTCTGTCTCTTATAGCGCCCCTCGCAGGTCCACTAAAGAGGCCGGACGGGATCCCTCCTCACCCCCCTCCCCTATTTGTATAGGATGTCCAATCTCGTCACTTCGCGTGCGAGACCCAGAGGAGTGAAATTTACCCAGTTTGCGCGCGTGTCCCGTGGGATAATTTATGCGTTCACGGCTCGATCTAAAAATACGCATCACGCCCGTTTGAACCGAATGTTGTGGTTAGGTGAGGAATTATACTTTTTTCCCCTCACCTTAAAATGTCATCAATGTAGGACATGTATTAAGTACCAGGTTACGTGGTATTCGTACCAGATTATATTATTCGTATTAGATTTCGTGGTATTAGGTATGTGGCATAAGATAGCGATGATTATCTGTTCATACCAGATAACGCGGATTTAGATTACATAATATTAGATTACGCAGATTCGTACCAAATTACGTGCGTTACATTTCCAGGTAGATCGGTGTCAGATTACGTGGTATTAGATTTTGTGGTGTTAGATTTCGTGGTAAGGTTACGCAGATTATGTGCTCGTACCAGATTACTTGGTATCAATACGTTCATAGATCTAATTACGTTTTTATGCAAATAAATCGGTGTTTTTGCGCGGTCGCTTTGAGTAGTTCTTGCTTTTTTCAATGCTTTTTGATCTGACTACCATCATAAATTGTATTTATAGCATATCATATATTTTGTGTTTCTTTTAATACGTAGAATTAGGGCCGCCGAGGGACGTATTATGGGAGCCCAAGGCAGTGCTGTTTTTCCCTTATGTCACCCTTCAAGAAATTTGAGAATTCAAGAATTTCAATTTAGCAGGAAAAGAGGAAACATCAATTTGTCTCTGCAGGTTTTTTTTCGCGACTAATTCGTGTTTAATAACTACAGTAATAAACTTGAAAATTTCTCAGCGTATAGATTTCCACTTTTTAAACTTTTTCTAGCATCTCAAGTAATATCATTTTACAATTGAGAAAATGCTGAGGAATTTTTTTTTTAAGTTCATTACATATGTAAAATTAACCAGTTATCAAGTGGTTTGAAAGATGAGTGTTACAGATGAATTTGAGTTTTAATGATATAGTTCTTAAATGTTTTTATCTACGTAATTAGTCCAAATTGAGTGCCAAATGCGTCGAGAATCGCTTATTGCTCTCAATGCATTTTAAGGTGTTGAACCACATTTATCATAATCCTCCCTTATAACCTGTATTCTGTGTATTTTGGTTGTCTTAAATCAAACTTACTTTTCGATTTTCACTATCTGCTCCATGGGTGAAATTATATTACCACTGTTGTCGGCTGTTAAAGGGTACTTACTGGAGCAATTAAACTCAATTGAGGAATTATTCACACAGTAACGGTACATTTATGGATTTGGTCGCGCTATCTATTCTCCCTGAAACATCAGTAATAGATATTAGCGACATTTATGGGAGTTGCTTCCTTGACTTGCGGAATATAAACTGTTTGTCGAGATATTCTTTATCGAATACCAGTTCTGCTTTGCATAAATCTTGTGCGTAAAAGTGAGGCAATTACGGATTGAAACAAAGTGGAAAGGCGGGTGAAGACGAACATGATTATGTAAAGGGCATTGGGTCATCACTTTATCCCCTTTAGGACTACATGGTGGAATTTAGTATGACGTTCACTATACCAATGCATTACGATTTATTTCCATCCCTTCTTTGGGTGCGCTAATCTCAAAATACGTGTAAGCCAGTATCACCTTACTTTCCTTCTCTGTTATAAAGTATAAACCAGTTTTAATGACATGATGATCGTTAAATCATCATATTCGGCTATTTAATTCCCATAAAAGTTAATATTTTTTACGAACAAACGTCAGTCATAAAAGTTTCGACTCATGGAAATGAATGTATTGCAAGATGCAATGTTCTGTAATAGGCAACATTTTAGATCTTAGAACTTTTCATGCGTGTGATACGTCCACTTCGACGAATCTTTGCGTTATGGATGATATTCTCTGTAATTTTCAAGGTCCGGGTATCCGAAAGACTTTCCTGACTTAGTGCTTGGGAAAAAATATTGAACTGCAGATAAAAAATATCGAACCTCTGATAGTGAGCATTACGAACGAACGATAATATCTGTAACTTTCAAGGAAGTGATATAAAAAAAGACGTAATTTTCCTGACTTAGAACTTCTGCAAAAATATTGAACCTCAGACCTCGGAGGTTATGAGGGGTGATACGAGAAAACGCTAGGAGCACGAACCATGCCCGTTGCTCCCGTAAACTAGTTCGCACAAAGAAGCCCTGGGGGGCACAACACAGAATGCTTCCTTCGCGCGCTGGTCAGACAAGTCCGGAAGAGAGGAGTGATGAGCGTGGACTTATGTGGAACATTGAGAGAGAGATGTAGTGGAAAAGATATATGTCGGTGATACGTAAGGAGGCGGATTGCAGGAGGAGCGAGGTATTAAGATTGCCGGAATGACAAACGGCGTCGCTGAAAAGGTGAGCTTCTGTGAGAGAGCCTTTGGTTTGCCGCGGGGGCGCTAATAGCCGTTTAGTTCAGCCGACGGGTGGCGATGAGACGTTTTAATGTGTTGAAGGCTTTGGGAGCGTGTTTCCTCATGGCTCCGCAGTCCGAGTGTCGCCGAATGAGTGACGTCTGATACTCACTGTCCTTCGCAAGGGGACTTCATAGAGGAGGCCCAATTCCATCCCGTAGAAGGCTGATTTCTGTTGCCACTTCGGTCACATTTTAATCGGTTTCAAAAATGTCCTCGGTGAAGCGCTGACTGCAACGCGATCCACGATCCACTTTTAAAATAATACTTTGGATTAAAATGCTTGTAATTGCAAGGAATAGCATGGAAAAGTATTGAATGTGACAGATCACATCAGCATTTGTATGAATTAGTTCCTTAGTACCTCGCTTAGTACCCCTAATTATTCCTTATATCCAAGTGAAACTCGAATCAATTTGTCCGTCAGCGACGCAATAATTTTTTCAATCCTGCGCTTTATTTTTTTTCACTTGATGAATTATTTTAACAATTTACCGTCATTAAAACAATTGAAATATATTCCTAAATATTTTTGATCCGTTAAGCTTATGGTTGAAGTTTTTTTATACATAAACTATGCATAATAATTATTTTATTAATATTTTTTATGCATGAAATATGCATAATTATTTTATTCATATTTTTATGCATGAACTATGCATAAAATTTTTAATCATATGCTCAACTTACGGCGGTGCAAATGATGATTCTCTTATCCAGTCCTCACTCTCGGCGGCACGATCACTCTTTTCGGTTATGAGGCCCGGAATGGCCTTTCCACCTCGCAATCGGCCGCGATCTACAAGGAACTCCGCGCGTGCCACCGAGTGGACATCTCTCTTTCTTGGTTTAGCTCAGAAATGTCACGGAATCATGATTATGTGTATTTTGGTAGCCTTTAATCAAGCCAATGTTTCGATTTTGATTATCTTCTCCCTGGATAAAATTGTGTTACTGCTGTTGTCGACTGTTAAAGGGTACACAACGGAGTAATTTAATTCAATTGTGGAAACATTACAGATGATTTCGGAGTTGTGGATTTATATGACGAAAAATGTAAAGCTATGTGCGCTATAATTTATCCATAAAAATGTATCCGTGATGATTTCCCAAAAAGCGTCAAGTTTCCCCTACTGTGGTAACAATGGCTGTGTCGTTTTTCAAAGTTATTTGAAATCATGATATTCATCAATAAATTAATACATTTTCATTAAAAGATATTCAATTTTGCAGCAATAATTTTTATTTGTTATTGTAATTCGGTGATATATGGTTCAGAGCGTTAGCAGATCACCTTGACTGAATTTTTATCATCAGTAGTAGGTTTTTATGCTCATTGTATTTCAAGAGTTTAGCCATTAGTAGATATCGCTAATTAGAACGCAATGCTCATAATTTATTCTTACAAATGGTTCCGCAATTTTGCTAGCAAGCCGAAAAAATTAGGGCTGCCAGACTCTTAGATTGCCAATTAAAATATGTTGTCACGAAACCGTATCGTGCTTCATCGAATGTTGTATTTCACCCACTCACGAGTCGGTTATGGCGTCAGCCACGGCTGTAATTACGGATCTAAAAGCGTTTATCATGAATAAAACACGTCTATTCAACTCGGAACTCCAATTAAAAGGCCCACTTGTTTACCGTCCACCGCCTTTGTTTATTAGCACTGGTTTCTCACCCTGGTGCCGTCATCACAGCTCTTTTTTTTCATCTCCCCGCGTCTCGTTAACAGTAAATTAAAACAAACATTTAAATGGCGGCCCCGAATTCCATTAATTGAGCCGTTCCGTGGTCATACGGAATTTTTCTTATTGTTTTTTTTTCTCCCCCATCCTCGGAATTAATTTTTTTCGGATTCCCATTTAACGGCGAACTCGGGATCATTTTATTTCGCGGTAAAATCGAAATCGAATGTGGCTCGGGCGAGGTCGTCAACTTCGCCCGAGGGACATTGTGGATATCTCCCGATGTTTTTTTTTCTCCCCTCCGAACATTCTCATATCCCTCCCATATTTTAATGTGTTCCGTTATTTCCATTGGAAAATTTATTTTTAGTCCTTTTTTCGCAGTTTATCGTCATTATTATTATTATTATTATTTTCACACCAACCCTCCCGGAGAACATCGATCGTGTTCCCCGAAAATAAAAATATAATGGCAGCAGACCGTGTCACACTCCGCCATCGGACATTATCTCCGTTTCTCTCGCGTTCCCATAGGGGCGCCCGAATCGCACCCGCTGATAAATAAACCTCACCACCCCCACAAAACACCGAGGCGAACTCGACACCTAAATAATAATCCCTCTCCACCTTTCCCTCGCAAACCTTCCCCAGCACTTAAATTTCCCGCGCGACCCACCCCTATCGGCCATATCGTCAACCACTACATCTCCTCCGTTCCGCGGGAAACCAAAACCCACACACATTCACACACACGCAGATGGGTCGTTAAATCCTATTCCGATTCTTTCCCCACTCTTATAGCCTTTCCGCATCCACACCCCCACATTTTCCGGCCGTGGCGCTAACAGGGCGATTAACGCGGAAGGAGGTGGAGGAAGAGTCGGAGGAGGATTGGTGGGGAGAAGGGAGTGTCATGGTCGCGCGCGGGAGAGGGTGGTGGAGATGGATGAGCATGGAAAGGATGTTCGGTAGGGGGTAAAATGGAATCGTAGTGATATAGGTGTAGCTTGCTGGGAGCGGAGGGAAGCCCAGACCGATCGGCAATAGGGTAGTTTCCTTCATCAAAGAAAACGAAAGGCATTGATTGCGATTCGTTACCCACCATTATTGAAATTCATAATGTACAAATTATTTGTTTTCAGAAATCCCAGGTTAGACGAATTTTAATGGTCAATTTTAACCTCATTTGAAAAAGGCGCCCATGCGATGCCACTCCACGTGACGTCACAGGGGCCTAAATTGTATACGATTAGATAGGAGTTTTACATCGACTGAGATTACCAATGCATGAATGAGGCACAGAGCTAAGGGAAACATCTCTTAATAACCACCTATTAAAATTGCCTATGGTCGGAAAGTTTTCTTTGTTTGATAGGGTATTAATAATCCTTGTTTAAGCCAAGCGCTACCCGCTGGCAGGCTCAGCAGCAAGCAGCCTGCATCGTAGCGGCGTTCATCTCGCACCCAGGTAGCCTCACACAGCAGCGGCCAGACGTCGCACGGGCTTGTCCCAGCATTCATTCTTGGCCGTCGAATTTTCGCGCGCTTGAAAATGTTCACTTTTCATTTAACCGCGAAAAATATATATCGTCATTTAAAAATCTAAAAGCGTGAAATATGTACTCCAGGAGTCTCCAGGAGGAATCTTTCGATTTAGGCAATAAAAAAATAATATGAAACCACCCTATTTCCTAGAGGCGGATTAATCTTTACCACACTCCTCAAGTAATGTGAAAATTTGCAACATACTTTTAGAAAATCTAATCTTTTAATTTACATGCTTCTGTATTTCATATTAAACGCCCCAAATTTGAGACTGATTTTGCATTTATAACACTTTGAACTATAGTTTTTGTATGCTGTATTACTTGTTCCTTCATATTATCCCAATTTATAGGAAAAGTTTGAATATCGCGAAGCTCAATGTACAGGTAGAAGTTTTTCTTTTTTAATTCATCATGTTTGAATGAAAATGAGAGTTTTGGATGAATTTGGTCTTTAAATTATATCCTTAAGTATTATTTCTACCGTTAAATTTTCTAAAAAAATTTACTTTTACTATATTCGTTTGAATCCGCGTTTGTGTTGAAAAAATTACTTTGTTGCACATAGCATATTTAAAACGGATTTTTCTATTCTTTTATTACATTTTCCTTATTACTTAGCCGAAATTCAGGAAAGTAAGTTTATTATGATGACAAAATTTCATATATAATGTTGGCTATATTACCTCATCTCTAACCATAATGCCAGTTAGAGTCATTTTAAACCAATTTTGCTCGAATTAGCAGTTATAGTTACCATACATCCTCTTAAATTAAAACACTCTGCATTGTACAAAATAATTTATATTTATAGCGTTAAGAGTGTTTTTGCAATCTTTTTTATTTCAATTCGTTATTATTTAAGATTTTGGAAAAAAATAACTCAATTCCGAATTCTTCCTTGCGCCATAAAAATTCACTTACATAGTGAAATCATATATTATCATTTGAAACAATCTCATTTTATTTGAGAGACAGTTGTTAATTTTTCCTCCTCTTTGTGTGGCCAAAAACCTGATCAACGCAACGGAGTAGTGTGGAGTGAATGGTGGGTGGTGTGCGCGCAGGGGAAGGCGAATGAGGGTTAGCGGGGAGGCCGTTTCTCAAACGCCGTTGTCGCTGCGGTGGTGTTGGTTGGGAAACATCATCGGAGGAATTGCGGTCGATTCGTGGTCGTGTGTGATTGATATCGGCGGGGTCTGCGAGAAGGGGTTGATGTAGGCGGTGGAATGGGACTATTATTAGGGTGTGGGGAATGAACGTTGGATGTGGATCAGATCCTGGGGTGTGGGAAGGTTGGTTTCCATCGAATCGCTGAGGGAAATAGAGGAAGAGAATTAATGAAACGGAAGTTTTTTTTGACAAAATAGCATAAAACATTTATGTATGGGCATTTCCATTTATAAAAATCTATTTCTTGCACAGTTTCCCTCAGACGTACCTCATTTAGTTTCGCATGTCTTTAAAGAAATAATTTGAATTTTTGTTAATTTGAGTTGATATCATTAATTATTAACCTGCTCTAGGTATTTGTTTCCAATAGGCTCTACAGAAAAAGTTTTTGGATGGAAAAAGGATATAATAAAAGGGATCTATACAATTCACTACACTGTGATGCTTGGTAGATACTTACTTTGACCTTTTTTGCAAACACATTAGCGGCATTTTTAATGCTGAAAATCTTTTATGTCACAATGTTGTAAACCAGGCGCACCTTTATAAACGTTTTCTGGTGGTAGTGCACGTATAATGAAATAAAAAATTCTCTTATATGACGAAATTTTGTTTGTTAGGCTAACTAGCGTTTTTTCTAATCCTGTGCATTATCTAACTACATATCCTACATAACAGGCGAAACAAGTTTCGGTGTTTTAAGTCTTGTAATGTGAATTTTACAGTATACAGTTATAAATTCATTAATTTCTTTAAAATTATATCAAATCGCATTACTAACTTCCTTCCGGAAAAATATTTTAGAAAACATCAAGTGGGAGAAAATGTTACTTTTGGCAAAATGAAATGTTTTGGCAATACTATCTTCATTTTAGTTTTGAAATGTCTCGAGGAACCAAGTATGTGTTTCCTCAGTAAATTCCTGATAATGAATCTGGATACTTACAATGTCTTTATTATCTTTAGATTGCCTGTACGGATACGTTTGAAGTTACCGATATGTGTTTGATGGCTCTAGGAATGGAGAAATAGAGGATAGAAATAAGGGATGTAGGGTATAAGAATAAAATGCCAGTCGTGGTGATCCAAGGACGGAACGGTTCGGGAGATATCCGATTTTCGGAAGCGAATAATGGATGTTCGATGGGCGTTGAACTAGGAATGGGTTAAAGCCATAAAAATGCTAATTTTTTTCTGCATGCGATTCATATTTTCGTATTGATAAAACTCCAAAAATGATTCCCCGATCATTAGATGGAGGAGATTGCTCTGATTTTATCTATTCTCTATGGAGGAGACACACGAGAAAAAAAAACATGTTCAAATTATTCTCAAAACATTCCCGTTTATAAAACTTTTTCAAATAATTTAAAAAATAAGGCTGACTAGATGAAGTTTAAAATTTATTATCGTCATGAGTTAGCATTCCCGAAGATTGTTGTGAAGTGGCTCTCCACTCAATTCTTCTATCAGCCAATCTATTATAGCTTAATAAACGATTTAAGTTTTTCCTGGTTAATACTTCTGACAAATATTTCTGTGTGAAATTGAACTTCGATAGAGTAACACAGCCCTGAGGATGGAAGACAAGTCGTCTTCCGAAACGTCGGCTTACATAAAAGCTTTAACCTGGATGCAAACCCGAGAAATATTTGTCAGTATTATAGCTTGCATATTTATTTTATTTTACCTCCTTATCACCTGATCCGTATATCTCATCCTTACTTACCTTCCTTTGCCGTTCTTCCATCATTTTAGTCCCTCGACGATTGTGTTTGTAAAATATACGTATCTAATCATGTGGCCGATTAAGTTGAAATTTAGTGTTAAAATGAAACGCGGAAAATCGTAGTGAAGGTTACTGAATGACAATGAGACAGATAGAGGACGGAAATCAGAGACGCAGTATGAGAAAAATTTTACTCAAAGGTAATCCGAAAATTGGGACTCGAGGAGCGAACTCGGAAGCCTACCCATGTTCAGAAGCGATGAACACGATGGACATCCCCTGGGTTCTCCCTCCGTTCCTCGATCTCTCTCTTACACCCCCTGCCACTCACCTTACGATGTCCCCAAACCGCTCACTCCCGCAAATCCTCCCCCCCTCCCCAGGCCCTTTACTCCACTCTCCTCTGACCGCGACCGAGGAAATTACATTTTAAAGCGATATTTATCACCTCTCGAGGACCAATGTATCTCTTTTTCCCCCGACTTCCTCTCTCCCTGTCTCCGACCAACTGCTGATTCTCTTGTCTCCCTACTCTCTCTTGGCTGCGTGGACGCACATGTGGTCGACCTGTTGAGTCCAGCGACCGCTCATCCCCTTTCCTCCCCCTCCCCCCGCCCACCCCATATTTCATATCGTCGGTTTTTATTCCGTTTGCAATCGGAATTCCCGAACTGGTCCAAGCGCCATCGCTGGTATCGCCCTCAGTCCGAAACATTTATCCCGCTCCACTTTTATTTTTTAAATCCCACTAAATGCCTCCTGTCCGATTTATTGCTTCTCAACTCTTGTTCGGGAGCTTTGTAGCCTAGTGGGTCGAGTACTTGGTTGCTGATCGAAAGGTCTCGGGTTCAAATCTCAGGTTGATATTCAGTCACCCCTTAATTTTTATATGTGGTATTTCAGGAGGATTCTGCAATACTTCTGGAGGTGGTTGGGGAGATAATATCAATAATTTTATGTCCATAAACATAGGATCTCAACCCCTCAGTTACTTAGCAATGGCAACGCAAACGTATTTTTGAATGTACTTTGCAGATACCATGAAAACCTTTTCTCGTATGTATTTAGCATTTTCTACATTTTATTTAATAATCCGGATTTTTTTAGAACATTGAATAATTGAAGTTGGACGAAAATAAGAGATTTTAATTGCCTGAAACAATCCATCTCAAAATGGGTGAGATTTCGTAATCGTATTGTTGATACTGACTCAAAGCTGTCGTTTATTTAAGCTCACAGATTAATTGTTTCAGACCAAGGAGAGGAACCAGCCTCCAAATCCTGAACGTGTGAAATTCTCGCACATCTGGCTTCAGCATTGTATTTTGAAGTGGCGCAGACAAAAATGATCATTTTTAGAGGATTTCGAATCTTCTTTCTATAATTATCGCTGTAATTTCTCTTCTCATTGATTCCGTCCGAAGTTCTAAATCTCACCTACTCACCAACTTCAGGGTAAATCACTGAGTGTGTTTCTTCTCTATAATTTCTGACACTCGCTTTCCAAAGTCAATTTTCAGTATCTCTCAATCCGCCCGCTGATTCATTTTTGTTTTCTGCGTGGCTCAAGGAACACTTATCGTAAACTGACTTTTATCTGACTGCGGGGCCGAATCTTAGACCTTATAAAGGGCCCATCGCGATGCATCGTGTTTATTTCTACTACGGCAAATATATAATATGTGAACGAAACTTAATGTTCTATTGTACAATGGAGAAGCCCATAAATGGCCACAAATTGGAGGATTTTGATTGTTTCCTACAATTACACTTTACTCTGGCTCTCCTATTGCCTCAACCTGAATGTTAGTTGGCGTATAACCAATCTCACCACCAACTAAACCTCAGGCGTGTGAGTTTCACAAATTCTAGTTGTTGGGAGACGGGTTCTTTTCCTGTGCCTCCTCTATTATTCTACATATATATTTACTATTTTTCCATTGGGAATGCCTGAAAGCTTTACCAGTGACCATTCGCTCAGCGATTTACCGATTTAACTGCTATTATTTCAGTAGATAGACAGACCCTTCATTTCTATCGAGGAGTTTATTAAAGAAACTGTCATTGGCGATAAAAATACTTAATATCTTTGTCTTCAAGGTATCTTTATCGTAATATTTTTTATCTTCAGCTGATTATTGATTAATAAATCACGCCCCCTTGTATTCTTTTAGATATTTATCCGATTCGAAATCGACTTTAATTGACGTTGCCGAAACCTAGATAAAATCATTCAACGTACTGACCCTATCGGTTGAACTCTGGCTTGCTGGGTGAAGGTTTGAACGCAACGAATAAAAGAAAAAATTCTAACTATGCGAGGTAGCCCAAAGAAAGGAAATGACCCCCTTACCCAGAATGAATGGAATTCACACGATGTCGGCTTAGTGTGGAGTGAGCTCTACCCTCATATAATTAACCAACCTTTAGTTTGCATCTCTGAATGAATGAATGGATTCAAAATGAGATAGTTCAGGTCTATGCGATGCGACGCCCTCATGAAAATGTCAATGTCTTAATCGTGTTTTGATGATTTTAATCTAGCTACAGTTTTTCGAATACGAAATTCTAATGACCCTTTTAGCTACAGCTCTTTCCTATTCACAAACTCCTCCGTTTATGAGACAATTCTCTTCATAATACAACAATTGTTTTGTCGATCTTCGAATTTTCTGCCCAAATAATCGAATCGAACTTTTCCACATGCTCAAGTTAGAGCCCATTTAAAAATAAAATTCTAATGTTCTTATTCTATAATATTCAAATTATAAAATAAATCGGAGAATATGAGGGGAGAATTCGGTATTGAATTAATTGCTGTCACTAATTTTCATAGGAAGTAGGCTTTTGGTTAAGGTAAGCTTACATTTTAACTCAATACTTAGTAGTCGCGACTGTCTGTAGGTACTCCCTCACACTCTTTACTCACTTCTTAATGGAACTCATTATTCATCATCGCGTGCATGATTCATCGTGTAAAATGAGTTTAACTCGACAGGTCTCTTTGTCAGTTGTTCGATGGTATTTAGAGATATTATAAAATTTCGTGGTTATACTGCGCAGTGGCGGATACGTATGGAGGCGCTCGCAATGCCTAACATGTTAAAATAGTTCTTGAAGTGTAGGACAATTTTCTTACATAATGTAATGTCATTGTTCTTACACAATGTACCTACACTCCAAGAACTACAGGTATTTATCATGAATTAAACGAGGTCACGATAATGAAAAAATAATTATCTAATGCCTAACATTGCAGAACCACAATTTTAACTTTTTTATATCATAATATGGCATTATCTTGTATACGTTAATATCAGTTATAATGAAACTTTCTTAAAATTTACATGTGACTTGATTATTTTTTTGTTGCGATAAAAGTAAAGGTAGCTCAAGATATCTTTTGCGCCCCCCTCCTTGAGATTTTTATGTATCCGCCACTTGTACCGCGTCAACTTCTGGGATCTGAGTGTGTGCCTCTGCGTCTCTTTCGGCGTCATAAATCTGTCTCTCACCTCTTGTTTCTTCCTACTTGTTTCACTCAACTCGTTCTTTCCCTCATCCGCTGTCCCATCCCCCCTAATCAACTCTCGAAATGACTTCTCATCCCACTTCTCCCCAGCACGTCGCCCTCCCACAACGCGCTGGGAATTCCGCGAATAAATAAATCCTCCCCCGACCCGCCACATATCACTCTCGAGGGCGATCCAATTGGAAAAGAGAGGGAAGAGACCCTCGACCTCGGGGTCGATTTACGACCTCTGCGCGGGGCCCCTTGGGCCTTAAGTTCGAGAGTCCTCTTGTCGTGTGTGTTTTCTCTCTTTCCGAGGACGTTCACAAATCACGTGGTGCCTTTGAAGTCGTTTTGTGGCCCTTACCCCCTGCGTCTAGATCAAGGGGACTGTATAGAGGATTCTATTCCAAAGAAAGTTGATTTCTATTGCCACTTCGGTTGCTTTTTAATCGGTTTTCAAAAATGTCCGTTGCACGTTGATCAGTGAAATAATATCCACTTTTTTCCAATACTTTGCAATAAAATGCTTGTAATTGCGAGGAATAATATTGAGCTGTTATGTATTTGATAGATGACATCATCATGTGTGTGTTTTCTCTATTTCCGAGGACGTTCACAAATCAAGTGGTGCCTTTGAAGTCGTTTTGTGTCCCTTCCCCCTGCGTCTAGATTAAGGGGTTGTATAGAGGATTTTATTCCAAAGAGAGTTGATTTCTGTTGCCTCTTCGGTCGCTTTTTAATCGATTTTCAAAAATCTCCGCAGCTCACTGATGAGTGAAATAAGATCCACTTTTTTCCAATATTTTACAATAAAATATTTGTAATTTCGAGGTATAGAATTGAGCTATTATGTATTTGATAGATCACATTATCATGTGTGTGTTTTCTCTCTTTCCGAGGACGTTCACCAATCGCGTGGTACCTTTGAAGTCGTTTTGAGGCCCTTCCCCTCCGAGTCTAGATGAAGGGGATTGTATAGAAGAGGCCTAATTCCATCCCACGGAAGGTTGATTTCTGTTGCCACTTCAGTCGCTTTTTCATCGGTTTTCAAAAAAGTCCGCAACACGGTGACGAGTGCAATGCGATCCACCTTTTTCCAATATTTTGCAATACAATGTTTGTAATTGCGAGGAATAGCATTCAGTTATTGTGTATTTAATAGATCACATCATCATGTGTTTAATTTTTTGTTAATACCCCTAATTATGCCGTATTTCCCCGTGAAACTCGGATCAATTCGTCCGTCAGTGACGCGAGTGGCGACTTCTGTAAACCCATTTAAATGCGCGGTGGGCGACAGCACATTATGAGGCCGACTTGAGGATCCTCTATTGTAATATTCGTGGTCTAGGTATTAGAGGAAATTTAGTCTACACGGACTATTATCCCCTGGTGAGCTCTTGTGTGAACTGTTTTTAGAAACTACAGCACGTAGTCGAGTAAAATAACATAATAATAATAATATTTCGCAAATAATAGAGAATAATATTTCGCAAATTTGTCTTAATTTTGTGAATTTATCTGATTTCGCCGATCTTGGTCGTGGCGGGGTAAAGTCCTCGCCTGCTAATCCGAAGGTTGTGGATTCGAGTCCCGTCTGGGTAGGTTACCCCTAACTAAGGCATACCTATCTATTCTTGTACGATTTGTTGTTAAATGTTATGAAAACTCCGATGCAAAGGCCAAGTAGCGCTGTTTACGGTGGTGTGGCAATAAATAAAAAGTAAAAATAATCTTAGCAAATATTGCAATTTATATTACGCTTCCTATTCCATACAAAACGTATTGTTTACAAGTTAGCAAAGACAAAAATGAATAACTTCGGGATAAATACATTTATCAATTCTAGCGGAAGGTATATTATCTACACCGTAGAGTATTGAAAAGTGGCTGTTTCTTCAATCTCATCAGAATAGCCATTGGCCAACTTTGATGTTTTTAAATATTTGCAACTTTTAGAAACAGAAATAGAACACGCAATAATCGGCCTGGAGCAAGAAATAATCGGCCGGTGCAATATCTGGGGAATATGGCGGGTATGTTAGGACTTTCCGCAAATTACAGTTATTTGGCACAAACTCAGACATTTTTATTCAAAAATAAGGATGTGACGCCATAATACTCACTATTGTCGTTAAGCGAATTAATTATCAAATATATAATTTTGATTCATGACTTTTCAAATATGTCCGCAGCACGCTGATGAGTGAAATAAGATCCACTTTTTCCCGATATTTTGCAATACAATGTTTATAAGTACGAGGAATAGCATTGAGCTATTATGTATTTGATAGATCTCATCATCATGTGTTTAATTTTCGGTTAATACCCATAATTATACCTTATTTCCTTATACTAGCAATCACTTCTAGAGCCATCTATTGACAAGCAGCGGGTACTTAGTTCCGCACCTAATAAATAAATTAGATTCAATATTGGTCGATAAAAGTACCCAAGAGACTCAGTCCTACGTGACGTATCACCGAATCCCCCTTCCTCTTCATCTCTGCATACGATTCATGGCGTCTCTCTCTCTCTATGTTGACGACGAATGCGTGTGCCACTGTCATGGTGACGAAGTGTGTATCCCGCGGATCCATCCATCTTGCCTCGCGATCAAGTCTTGTTCTCTTCTCGCGGACCCGTAAATCCAATAGATTCAGTGTTATTTTCTCCTGATCGTAAACGCATTGTTGAAGGAATGGGGTAATATTTATCTTTGCTTCACATTAAGATTGTTCGGCCTATTGCTTTCAGGAGTAATTTATGCATGAGTCAATTTATATAAAATTTCGCCTAAAAAATCTCCTATTACTCCACGGGAGTAACTATTTTACAGGAGGAAGGATAAAAATTCGACCATTTAACGACATAATAGAGTAATATTTACTTAATTTATCCCTCATAATGTTTTATGTGATCTTTCTGTGTTAATAAGCGGTAATATATCTATTCCATATATTTATTCCATTCCCATATCAATACGTGATTTTAGAGGTGTGAGAGTAATTATAGCTGCGGCAAAAATTAAAGTATGATCTCACTTTTACGACGTATTGTTGGCTTCCCTATGTAATTCCTACCTAAAATATTACTCTTATCCGTCAGGTTTAGCATTGGAACTGAGATAAAATCGACTTCTTTCCTCCTTTTTATTTTTATGTTTAGAGGGTTGTTGAAATATTACCAGATAACTTCACCAACCGTGTATTTAGTATTTTTGTAGTCAAGAAAACAATTGAATGAAGCACTTTCTACAGGGAATTTTAAAATTTAACGCGCATTTAAAGTTCTTTGAAGCTACTTGCATCTATTATTTCAAACCGTAAGAAGTGAAATTTTGAAATCAAAAACCTGACTATTCATTCCGTTAGGCAGCTCGGATTGGTTTACTGCAGCCTTGTAATACTCCTATGCCAAAGTCCTCAATCGCTTTGAAGGGCTTTTCCCCATATTCTTCTTGCCTTGCCTTTAGGAATTATCTCTATGTTTTACTCCGGGGAGAAAGCATAATTTTCATTCTGTTATGTTTTTTTGGTCTTACTCTATCTCAGAGTGTGAACAAATTATCGTCTTCATCTTTGGCGTATAGTACTCCACGGATTTATCTCTAATCCCATTTGCATTTGACCTCCTGTGTGCCTCTACAAAACCAGATTTCGAAGTCTTTTACCGTTTATTGATCGACTCTACGTATGATCAATGCTCTTGACCCTCAGAGTGCCTTAGATCCCATTAATGCTTCATGCCTCTAAACATTTATTTTTGAAGTTAAGCAGCGTGTTATTTCCCTGAATGTTATTTTGTTGCTAGTCACCGTTGAAAAATGAAAAACTTTGAAATCATCCGCGATTTATTCACATTTTTTGACGTGAGAAACTTTTGCATTTTTGGGTATATTTTATTCCTTTTATTATACCATATTAAAAACCGAGGCACGTTGATATTTCTATCAAAAGAGCTTTTATTTACGATGTGGGGTAGGTAGATTCATTTAAAGTTCTTATGACTGCGGAGGGTAGAATTGAAAAATGGATGCAGAAATTTGGCAATGTAGTCGAATCCCTGTATTTGAGTACCTAGATGGTATTTGAGAATTATTATTATCACATATTGCTGCAAGTAGGCTATTGCCTGGTGACAGCATAATATTTATACACATGAATAACAAATCTACCTATATAATAACAAAGTAAGAAACAGAAAAGGCACCTATAGCAAAACATATTACATTAATTCTAACATCATACAACTAGCAATTGAACATTAACCCAAATAACACAATTTCAAACACTCCATAAAATACATTTATACTAATATCATACAACAAAAAATGAAAATTGACCCAATTAACACAATTTCAAACTCTCCCTCATTAAGCCTCTATGTAATTAACCAATAAATGATGTACACTTATTCATAAAAATTTTCGTCCGGCAGGTTCCTGAAAAATCAAGTAGGAACGCGACGACTCCACGGATCTCGAGTAACGTTTTATTATTCCAGGTAATACAGCGTTCACAGAGGCGTACAATTCATGGATCTTTCACCTTTAGGCTTGTAGTATTCGCTCGCTTGTCTGGAAATTCGTCTGGGTAGACATGCTTCAATCCAAGTACTCAGAAACCTCTTTTAAGGGTAATCGAAAGCATTCAGCACCCTTCTTGTGCTTGAGGGTATTAATTTTGACTTAAATATCAGAAAATGATCAGTTCTTGCGAGCAATTATGAAACCACGCCTCCATTATGATAACAATATTTGATCGCCACACTGATAGGTACAAATGGCGCACCGAAATCAAGCGAGTAACCCATTAAAACATTTCCTGAACTGTTTCTCTCCAACATAGCCTCGCAACGTGACCACGTGAACGATCTCCGGTTTTATCAAACCCGATTGCTTGTCACGTGAAGCGATAAAGTTTAATTAACGGGATACTTTCGAATTATCGCGGACCCCGTTTGATTGTCAACGATTGTATCGGGTGGCCTGGAGAGAGTTTGGCGACCCTGTTAATGGTCGAGAGCCACTCGGGACCCGTCTTGTGGAGAGAAATAAAATTCCTTCCAACGACCCACCTACCCTGAGGACTCCAGGCCGAGTTCAGTATATCGCTCTCGTGGTATCTGCATTTTTTAAGAGTCGGGAGCGGCGAGCGGGTGGAACTAGAATTAAACGAGTTCTTTTCATGGAAAACGTGCTAAAAGGGACGATTATTGTCGCTCGCTGCCGTGCGCCCGCCTATTCCCAGTGGCCGTCCGCTTCATAGTCCGAGACTCCTCACCCCCTGCCATCGACCTCTCTCTTTCTCTTCACCCGGAGGCATCCACCGCTCCATCAGGCATGCTTTCATCTCATGTTGGCACCCTTTCCATTGCCATGAGCGTGTTCAGCTAATAATGCAGTAGAATCATGGATAGTTAGTCTCTCGGTATTTCTTTTTGCAGTACGATTTACCGTTCGTCGCACACAAGGTGAAGAAAAATTGTGTGGCGAAATTTAAATCCTGTATATATGATGGCAGTAAGAACGAAAATTGCTGGTGATAATTCGGTCGAAAATGTACCATTTTTAAACTACATATACTTTGAGCCAAGCGCTCCGATTGGATGCGAGTTTGCGCTGTTGGTGGATGCTTAGGAAGCATCACGATCTCCAGTAGGCAAAGCATTCGAAGTCATGAGTCTATTTTATCAAAAAAGTAAAAAATGAAATTATTACATTAAACGATTCCTATGAAATTTCCGTGACTAATTTGACTCTCACATGTAATTGAAATATAAGACGGAAAATATTTAGCCTTATTTTTTAGATGAACCTTGTTATTAAATTAGCCTTTGCTAGGTTGTTTAACAATGTTAAGCCTTTCTAGTCCCAGCTTCGTATGCGTTGAAATTCATCATAAAAGTTTTTTGGACATCAATTACTGCTCATGCTTTGACTTAAACTATCATGAGAAGTGCCGTATTGATTGAAATTATTTGAAAATATGGTGGTGTGCTTAGATACCTCACTCCGCCTTTCTTTCCAGCATGATTCACCCGTCTACCCTGACATAACCCTCTTTCTCATCGAGATACGTTATCGTTTTTATGGAGAAAGACTTGCGTTGCTGTTCCACTAGATTAAGCTTAAAAGTAATCTTGATGGTAGGACTAAAATAGTGCGTGATTTGATCTTCGATTTCATCCGTCGGTCAGGGTGAAGATTTCATGGAACTGTAGAAGGAGAGCTCCCTAGCCTTGGAGATAAGTAAAAATTACTCAATGACGTTGTGCAATATATATCGTGTTTTCTTACCTAAAAGTTCACGTTGTGAAAGTTAAGTAATACGGGAAAAATGTATATTTAACGGCATTTCATTTATATAGTTTGTTATTAGGATAGGTGGTGCTTACTAACTCCTTGTCATGTGATTGGGAGAGAATTTTCAGTAAAGTGTAAAATGAGCCGTACATATGAATCAGTGGTCTGTAAGGTTCTTTGATTAGGTGGGAATATTTTTTTCATATTATTTTCGCTGCTTATATGCCATAAACATAAGGTGCTGCAATTTTAGTGTTATCCGTGTGGTTTCTTTGACGTATTCGTCAAGATTAATCCAATTTCACAATGATGATTGCTTTTACGAGCAATCTAGACGTTGTGATAGTTGATAATAACTATTCAGATAAATTAAAAATTACATATTCTACTGAAGGTAAAAATTGCTGTAAAATAAGTGATAGCGAAGATGAAATCTTAAATTTACTGTGATTATTGCGCTATATTTATAATAATCGGTCATTAATCATAATCAATAATCTAATTCATCTCATCTTATCAAAGAAAGCATTTGGAGGCCCGATTTATGAAATTTCATTTTGATTGATGACCTGAGGCTTAATGGAGTTTCAAGAACTGATAATTTTTTCAGGTTAGATCGAAATGAATAGCCTTCAAAGGGATTTAATGCTAATATTCGGTTTTTCTTTGAAAAAAGTCGGTTCAACTCTAATAATGCTGGAATTCGATGTGATGTTGAACCCAGCTGGGCGTAAAGGCATTTGATATCAAAAGGGTGGATAATGCTCGAGGTTAATTTTGAAAGTTGGATTGGGTTTTGGAACAGAACAATACCCCATTCTTATTTTCTGTCTATAAATTTTTCACCGGAGCAGTTTACTATTGTCCCATTCTTACGAATCCTCTACTGAATTCTTCAAGAGTGTCGGTGACATCTACTTATTATTATCATTTGAAAGAGTGTCGTATTAACTTAATTAATAGACTTCAATTTCTAAAAGTACGGCAGTTGAGTAGCCAAGAATTTTGCTTGGGTGTCCAAAACCAGGAGGAAAAATGATTGATAAACAGGGTACTGAGGAGGTTTTTAAACTAATTTTAACACTTTTCGTATTCTAAAAAACTCCATTTTTCAAAGAAATCTTTTATCAATTCAGGATTTTTCAGTATTTTGTTATATTTCATGCAGCAAAGTCATTGTGTCATGGGGGAGGGGGGGGGAGGCCGAACCTTCTGGACCTCCCCCTAGCTAAGCCACTGAAATACGGCTTGTTCACGGAGACTATTTTAACTCATCCGTTCTCATAATTACCTGCTAAAGGACAAAAATTGTATATTTCCATTCATCTGATTTCGAATGCTTTCACTTGGAATCGAAGCGGAATTTGTATGCCGAGTGCTTACTCTACTCATACAACTAAGGATTCCCACCCATTACTTGCAGATAACGACGCTTTGGTTGCAATATTGAATAAAGGCACGATTTGGGGGAGTCTGTTACGGGAAATGGTCATTTTCCTTTATTGAACATCCATTAGAAAGGTCTTGGCACCGATTTTGGAATACGAATGCGACAGCATTCTCAGGTAATTTTTGCAGATTGCAGCGGCGCGTCGGCTTCCGCTAGGATTCTACGGCGCGATTTGGTATTTGGCGACTTTTAGTTGGATTCAATTCCTATGAATGTGAAAAATAAAGATAAAATGTTGAGTATTCAACCTTGATTGAGTAAATTTCGGAAGATTCAAGATATAATCCTTGTGAGGACCAGTTTCCAGCGTCTGCAGCGCGGAGGACGATAGGTTTTGGCCGAAAAGAATATTTATCCGTAAGCGCATATACATATATACAAGTATATATTTCTTTTCATTTATTTCTTGTGCTTCAATAGCCTTATGAGCTTTCCTATGTAACTCACTCAGGGTTACAATAAATCGGCCGTATTATTTGATCTCAACGAAATTTACCCACGGAGCGATACAATTTGATTTGGATTGGTAAGGGTAAAGTTCTCCTCAGACTGAGCCACGGGCGTGTGAAGTTTCAAAAATGCATTTCTACTCTTTCTCCCTCGACGATTACGTAATTTTTGCTAATACTTTTTCTGGATGTTAGACGATTCAAGGGAAAAAAGTGGGAACACACCCAGAAAATATGTCCGAAAGAACAGCAAAGGAGTCAAAGACCATATCTAAAAGTATGGAATGGACACTGTGGGGACACAGGGGTTGACTTTGACCTCAGGAAAAAAGGCTGACGGGATCCCAGGATCTCCAAGCACAGCCAGGATACCTCTTTTCCAAAGGGTTACTCCACGTTTCGCCCTCCATACGGTCGGCCGTCACACGGGTCGCTGATATAATCCGAAGGATCTCCTACCCTCCCTTTCACCTCTCGAAAAAGATGGATGGTTGCGATTGAACATGTCTGATTTGCTCGGAACCATCCAACCTCGAAGCGAATCTAACGCGAAGCGATTGAAATATTATTCTCATTGTGAATGACTGCAAGTGGGCACCACTCGTGAACGTGGAAAGAGCGTCCGTTGGCACGTGAAAAATTGAATCCTTGGTTAGCTCCAAATAACGGCCAGCGAGGCAATAACGTTTTTAAGTCCTTCTCCTACCTATCCCGAAGATATATCCTTGTTGAGGATAAGTGAAGTTCGTCTTAAAGTTACAATGAAGCAGCCATATTATTTATTCTCAACGAAATTTTCCCATGGAGCGATACAATTTAATTTGGATTGGTGAGGGTAAAGCTCTCCTCATACTTAGCCACGGGCGTGTGAATTTTTAAACACGCATTTTTACTCTTCCAGTATCATAGTTTTTCTTTAAATAAATCTCAAACACTGTGACAAAAGAGGGAAAAAATTATAAATTAAGATATCATGCTTTCCCAAACAATGGCTGAGGAAAGGGCTGTACCATGAATGTCATTAATTGCGACGTGAAATTTACATAAAATGTGAAAATTAAGGTATCACGGGATATTTATAAAATGGTTCGCTGACAGTAGACACCTATTTACAATTGGCTATGAAATTTTATTGCATCATTTCCCAGAAAAAAATGGGCTGAATATTACTGGCAAGCAAGGCGGCTCATTTGTTAGACTATCGGACTCCAGATCGAAGGATCCTGGGATCAAATCCCGATAAAACCCTCCCAACACACCAACAGAATATCCTCGAAAAGGCGGTGGAAGTACTGTAAGTGATATTTAAGTAAATAAAATATCTTTGCACTTTTCCACACATTTTTTTACTGCTGAAAACGCGTTTCGGTTCACTGAGCTATCATCTGGTACAAGACACTGCAAAACATTTGAAAATCACCTTTATACCCTTGAGAGAGGGGGTTGGGGAAGATTTGACATCTTTGAAGAAGGGGATGTGAACAGTCTTGCTGAGTGGAGACAGTGGGAAAAGATACAACCACGGGATGTGGGGATCCCACGTTGGAAGGAGGACTCTAGTCATAACTGTAAAATAATGTGGGAAGAACTACAGAAGAAAAATTTGTGGAAAAGTGCTACGATCTTTTATTTATTTAAATATGTCTAACTTCCACCAATTGAAGTCTGAATCTGTTGAATTTACTGGAAGTGATGGTAGAAGTTTCCACATCGTGCGCCAGGAAAGCACCAAGTGTCATATCTCAATTCCGTGTTTGCATCAATTTTTGTTGATGTGGTTTTATTCGTTTACTCGAGTAAAAAAGGCACATGGCTTATGGGAGACCAGATGGATAAATGTTTGAGAGGGAAGGGGGTGTTGTTGTCGGGTGGGGAATTGTACAAGGGGAAAGGGTTGAGGGGTGATGCAAGTTGTGTGTGCACAGTGGGCGAGATGAACGGGAGAGGGTGGCTAATATTAGACCCCTTTCAGTCTCGGTGGCAGGCAGCCCTCGTCCCAACCGGTTCGGGTTCTAATCCCGTTTAGGTAAGAGCCATTGCCAACTCTTCCCTCCACACTCTCCCTCGGGCCCTTTGAAAATCCGAGTGGTTCATAAATTGGCAACTTCTTGTAATCAACAAGTCAACGCCGCGCGTCCGAATGACCACTACTTGATTTTGCGTTATTCCAGGAAATGTCTGTGAAGTAGCCAACAGTGTGTAAGTCTTCTGCTAGTTCACGTTAACCTGATTCCGTGTACTGCGTGGAGGAACGGAAAATTATAACGGGAGAATGGTTTAGATAAACATTTTTTGAATTTGCTAGTGGTGGCTGAACTCATTGGTGCAGCTCTTTTAGAAAAATTACAAAAAAGTCTTTGTCGCACAATATTTGATGCTGCAGAATCGCGTTCCAAAATTTCGGCATTTAATCGGAAATTACTTACTTTAATGGGACGACCCTCGGCTTTTCCAGACTTCCAGGACTGTCATATTACGTTTATACACAAACAGCTTTTGATGGTAGCTGTTACTTTTCCCAGGGTTTTAAGCTGATTTTTCTGTGGTTTGCTACTTAATAAACAGCACCAAATTATTCGTCCTCACTTGCACCTTTCGACGAAATCTTTTTGCACCACCCTAGTATATCGATTGTAATGCCTTAATTGGCCTCGTTATATGCAGTGTTAAGCCTTCTCCTCCTTACTGTGAGGTCGCGGTTCGAAACCCGCCTGAGGTTTCGGGTTAGAATCCAAACTGGGTTGATTTCCCACCATCCAGGGTTTTGATTCTATAGGAAATTTCTGTGAGTGAAATCTGAGAGAGGCCTTCATAGTCTCTCCCCTTAAAATGAAATGCAATAGAAAACTTGGAGCCGTAGTATTCATTTTGTATTTTTTATTGATGGTTAGGCTGGCTTTTTGTGATTTTAACTATTTCGAATGTCGTTCAAAATCTCATCCTTAGACATTGAATATGCGTACTTTGACTACTGAACTGATGCCATCCTACTGTTATTTTTCGATCCCACTATGAGAAAAGAGCGAATAATAGTAAGAAAATTAGTTGTCAGTGAATTTATTACTTTTATTGCATATTTTTATTTTGAATTAAATTATCAACCATATACTCCGACTCTAATTATCCTTAATATTTACACGTATTTTTCTAAAAAATTCAGCATATCACAAAATTTGCTCAAAATATAAATAGTAAATAGAGGAGATGTTTTTGAACCCCATAAAAATTATGAAATTATCCATCTAATCTATGGGTTTAGAATATAAAAAGTGGATTCTGATTTCCAATTTTTGTTAAGCTAACAATAAGTGAAGCCACTCACGGTAAACCTGAATCATATTGTATACTCAATGGAAGTCGCAATGGCAATAGAGCCATATATCGCTCATAAAAAAACATATCTGTGCAGATCGATTGTCAACAAGTTAACTTAGTGGAAATTCATGGTAACAAGATAGAAAGAGCCATAATAAATCAGAGAGCTCTTGCAAATAACTTGTAAATTTTGAAACCGATTGAGATAATCTAAAATATTTAGCATATTTTATGCCATATATGGTGAAGATATTAATAGTAAATAGAAAAAACGTTTTTGGGCCTTTTTTGTGTTTTTGGAAATTTTTGAATTTATCCAATATATCGATGGCTAAGTTCTATCAACATGTATCTAAAAAAATATCAACTTTTCAGGAGATCAAAAAAACATTATTTTTTTTATTTGCATATAATTTTAATTATTGAAAAAAAAAACAGAAAAAGAAAGCATGCATTTGCAAACAAAGAGTTGTTTTTTGCTTGCATTTAATTTTTTATTAACAGTAATAGCAGTATTAACTCAGAATGGCAAAATTTTGAGAAACCTGTTGTTATAACTTAGCCATCGATATCTATTTTTCGGTTTGGAATAAAAATTATTACAAACCCAAAGAAACAAAATTGCTATGACTGTTTCTATCTTGTTAACTTGTCTATTGTTGCCAAATTTAGCTATTGTGTCCAAGCAAAGTCGGCTCCCCCTTTCGACGCAGTGGGACTCGCTCATTCCTTTTCATCATATCTCTTCCTCTACTCAAGCTCCCAGTTGCCCGTCACTCGGCCAACACTTCAGCTGGTCTCATCGTCTCCACCATGGTCGGCATTCCTCCCATCTGCCCGCGTGCCTCTGGCCCCGAGATGCGTCTCCTAATTAGGCCCTCGCGAGGATGTGTTACTGAGCCAATACCTTTTGCCTTCCCGAGAGACCACCGCTCCTTCTTCTCCACCGTCCGGAATTCTTTTTTTTCTACTCTTTTCCCAATGTCTCCTCGGACCTTGAGGATTTCCACCTCACTAAGTCTTAAGTTTACGACTTTGTCCATCTCGTTGGTGTTCCGTCTCTTGGTTTCCAATTGAAAGAGTGAGCAGCGTGTCTCATGCGGTCGTACGTCATGTAGGCACTCGGTTTGAAATGCACTCGAGGAACTTCGTCATATTTATAGGTCATTTTTTTGCTCTCAAATCACCGGCTCTATATGGCCATTTTATACCGGGGTATTCAGCAAATGTAACAAAATAAACGTACACGAACAATCATGCCCTGGACCGGGGAAACCTACCCAGGCGGGAACCCGCGTCCTCTTGCTTGGCAATTGAGATTTTATTGAGATCAGCATTCAGATTTTTAATTTTGCTATAAATGAAGGTATAAAGATTTTATTCTCAGTAAATACACCCCTTATTCGTTCCCGAATTTATGAATAGAATTTCTTGAGTCAGCTACTTAAATAAATATCACAAAATATTAATCGTTTGCTTTGGAAATTAAATATTTATAAAATGTTAATAGTCCTGATCAACACGTCATATTACTCGTACATGATTTATTTTATCAATTATCATCATCATCATCATTAACTGGTTTTCTGCCCTCCACTGGCACGTCCCAAACACCAAAGTGGTCTCCGTATAACTCTGTGCAAGGCCTCCCTTTTAGTTTCCCAGTAGCTTCTTCCTAACCTCACCGCGTCCGTCACCTTCAGCCTTCTTCTTCCTCTTCTCTTTTCTCCTTCCTCTGTTCCCTCTACTGTTGCATTCAAAATCCCCTTCCCTCTCAACCTCTCCAATTCCCTTCACTCTTCATTACAGTTCTGAGTAGTATTTTTTCCTCCCCAACTCTTTTCAGTACCTCCTCATTCCTTACTTTATCCACCCACTTCATTCTCTCCAGCCTTCTGCACACCCACATCTCAAAATCATTTATCCTTCACCTATCTCTTCTTCCCAAGGTCCATGTTTCACATCCAGAGAACATAGCACTCCACACGAAGCATTTAATTACCAATGAATTGGTCATCAATCCTTTCCCGTATACTCTGTCATAGATTCTTGCCCAAAATCACCTTTATTTCTGGTTCCTAATTCTCATCGTTTATCATTATTATATTACAAGCCACTGAAAAACCGTCCCCAACCACCTGACACTGTCGAATTCCTACACCACGTCCTTCGTTGGGTACTGGCCATTGTATCTGAGCAGATGGTTCGACCTATTCGTGGTCATGGGTCAGGATTTTCGGGCATGCAAATGAGTTTTTTCGCCAAGATATACCTCACTGGACACCGAGATACTGGTATGAAGTCAAAACATCTTTTATATATGGGATCTCCTCGAGTTTACATGGATGCTATTAGAGTGAATGCAGGTTACTCGTGGAAACACGAAGGGAACTTTGTTAAGCGGAAACTTTGCCCGTTCATTTCGATGAATATAAATGAACGAAAATTTATGAATGGGCGGAAGGTGAGTATTAAAATATTTGAAAGCGTGTCAATATGAGTTGAATCATGTTTCCCGAAGGTTTAGAGATGTATATAACTTTGCGTCCTCATCCGGTGTTTGAGTGCTATAACCTTGGGTGGTCCATTGATTTTCTCATAGTCAGTACCTTATACCAATGATTTTTATTTTTTATACAAAATAAGGAAATGAATACTTTATTCGGCTATAATAGTAACCAATAAAATTTTAGATTAGATTAGAATTCAGCGTTAGGGTACGTCGACGGCTAGGCCATTTTGCACCACTAATCAGTCATTTGATACAAGTCGTATCTCTAAGGATGGTTACTGTACAATGTATTTACACAAAACAGACAGGAACTTTTAAATTGTATTAAACAGACCTATTTCCTTGAGAAAAAATTATACTATTTAAATTACTAGGGTGGTATCCTAGGAGGGATTCAAGATCCCCCCCCCCCTATGTTGAAACGTATCCGCGCGTCACGGTATTTATCACACACTATCAGGATGTGTCGGATACTTAAAGAGCACCTACACTCATCACACCGAGGGGCATACTTCTCATCAGTGAAGAGAAAGGAATGAGTCAAAGGGCACCATTTTCCTTTTTTGTTAACACCATTTTCTTACTGTCTTGGAAGGATTCCATCATCAGTAATAAATTCGTAAAAAGGGTTCATTTATAAATGATCTTGATTTCATTAACCAGTAGAAAACTTACGATGTAGAGCAAACGCTAATGTCATCAAATGAGGGCACTAGAAGCCAAGGAGTACAAGTGTAATTTATTTATAATTTCGAAGGTAATTGCTGATAATCGTTGCGGGAAACAAAAGATTGTTGATGCAAAGGGATGCCAATGAATGACTGATTTCACTAGAGATTAGCATTTTTTAATCAATGGTATTCTACCGATTAAGGTAGATAGGTTTCCATGGTGTACTTTAGAAGCATTGTGGGAGCCTCCATTTCCTTCATATATTTCACTCATAAATTGACAATTAGGCCTACTCCATTTCATTCAATCTAAGAATCCTATTCTTATCCTTCTTCTGCCTCGTTTACCTAACATTCTACCCTCTAACACAGTTTTCAACCTCCCCTCCCTGCTAAAAACCCGCTCCATCCATACCTGCTGTCTCCTCCGTATCTCATCTATAATTTGCCTCTCCTCACCCAACATGTCCATCACTAGGTAGTTCCTCCTCCTATCCGTCCATTTCACCTTCTCCATTCTTCGTCATACCCACATCTCGAATACCCAGCCCTCTCTCGTTCTTCTTCCTAAGTGCCCACGTTTCCGCATCGTAAAGCACCAGAGATTAGAACGATCAGTAATGAAACGTACTACCACTAGGCTACTACGCTCCTCCCAAAGTACTTCGTTTACTCAACAGTTCAACCCAAAGGTTGGTTTGGATATGTTAGGGTGGAGATCAACCCGAACTAAGCCACGGGATGGTTAATTTCACTTGAGACGGGATGAAGGTAGGAGGGCAATATCTTTTTGTCACCTCGCACTTCCAGGATTTTGCATGGGAATGTACGAAGGCTTCACTCTGGATTTGAAACCGTAACTCCTGGATAGGTAGCCAAGTGCTCTACCTAATGGAGTGCGACGCACAGTGGTCCGAATTGCGAAAAAGAGGGACAAACATCAGATTTTTGTTGAATTAATTTGAAAAATACAACAACATGTTTTTTTTAACTTGCTACTTTAATTTCTGCTATTAGTTTTGCGAAAAAGACTATTTTAGAAGACATTGTGGAATTAAAATATATTAAATGGCTAATAATAACGATATCTGCATATAAAACATTAGTTACTATGATGGAATATGAACATACATAAGAATTATTTACACAGTATGAGCTATTGATCTTTGAAATCGCTAATAACCAAAGCACAGTAAAATGTAAGGTTGTCGAGCGCACTGACTTACTTTGAAGAGATGCTACGATTACGGGTTTCTATGAATCATCATCGTCATCAGGCATAAATTAAAATTTTTATAACAAGGACAACACTCTTATAAAAGAATGTATTAACCCATCCTTTTCCCATATTCTGGCATCCGCTTCAAAATTAATCTCTTCTTCCATCACGTAACTAAGGTAACAATAATTAAATAAATAGATAATAATTAATCCCTGATAATGATTATTATTCATCGAAAACATGGGTCGCTTTATTAAAAAAAAGGAATCGCTATAAGTAATAGTTACCCAACCAAAAAACCTTAAAATGGAGTACAACACAGTTAAAAATGAGTTTGTGAATTTTATGAAGGGGAGAGTTTTCACGGATGGGACGGTTGGGTATGCACCAGCAAAATCGGCCGGGAGAAAGCGGCGCGATCGGTCGAGTCCCATGGGAATGCGGGGACTAACTCTTTGAGGCCGCCCCGAGGCACCCTCGACGGTCTGCGGGGGGTTTGCCGGCAGGAGGCTTGCCACCGCTTCCATTGTGGCACGACGGAATCTCACAGAAGACGTGCCCCGACGTCCTCTTTCGATTGTCATATTTCGGAGTGATTCATCCCTCGATCATTTTTATGGCCTCGGCGGGAAGGGATGTCTCCAAAGCAAGCGTGAGGGGGTGTGTAAGCATGGAGGGTCTACCAACATTGCCCGTGGGCTCAACGCTCGAGTTTGAAAAACTGTTTCCTCTCTCGTTTGGCTATCTCTCGACTTTTCCAGTCATACAACATGTGCTTATAAAATCGTTTCTGGCTTGATTTGGTGGAAGTTCGATGTATCCATGATGAAAGAACACAAATGGCAATTCCCACTTTTTTTAAATCCTAAACTCAACAACCAACACATCGTGTCATTTTCAACCTTGGAAATTACACAATGCGCAATTCCGTGCCCCGTGTAAAACGGCCTTTGCACTCTAAATCCAAGCTCGTATTCCCGCAATTTCAACATGTCCTCAGTGCTAACCTGCGCAATGATTGCCCCGTTTAAAACGGTCTTTAGACTACGCTGCTGTTTGCGGAGGTACCCACTGCGATCCGCGCATCACCGTCGTCCTATTAAGATTGTCACTTTGTCGAAGTCCCTCAATTCAATACCCTCCTCCCATCCTTTCTCCCCCTTCACGCCGCTACTAGACTCACGTCCGGGCCTCGGGGTATACATCCGCGGGGTATATACATCCAGCCGAGGGCAGGATTTGCTTTGCTTTCTCGTCCTCCCTTTCTCTCTCGGCCGCTGCTGTGCCGCCACGGCACATAGGAAGGACTGGGTGAAGGTAGGAGGGGGGGTTTGGATTTTTTCGGGAGCGGGGTGGGGGGAGGCAGGTGGCGATGTGGACTGGGGGGTTGGTTTTGACACGGGGGGCCGGGGTGGGTTTTTAGGGGGCCAGAGTTCCTTTTCTGACAGGCTTCTCTCCCGGTCGTCCAAGCCTTGGCCGCAATCCCTGTCCCGGATCGCATCTGCAGCCTCTCGCCTATGTCAGTAGATAATACGTCGAATATGCGGTATCTTACTCACGTTATGGAGAATCTTCGAAGTCGCTGTGGTTTATTTTTGACTCAAGTGCCATAAAGCATCATTGATTGCTTGGGGTAAAAGTAAAAAAATCTCTTCTACGTAGTAGGGTTGATTTCCGGGTTCCGTCCACGTTGTCATTTGCTTCAAACACGGAAATCTGCCCTACTGCGAACCTGAACGCCGCGAAAACCTACATCAAAAAATCTCTTGTTCTTTGGTACTTGAATGTTTTAAGGTTTGTGTGAATAATGAGATCTTTTCTCGATAATGTGTGTTCAGATAAATTTCTAGGGGTTTCCATCTTTGTCGAAAGGACATATCTACGATATGTTTCGTCCACTTACCCCGCTACAATATTCAAGGAGGACTAGGCGAGACGATGAATTAGATACGTTTTACAAATCTCTTGCAAATTACCAAATAACACTTAGGCCTATCATCGTAACTCAGACATAGGAAGTAGGAGTAGGAGTAAGCAGCCATTTGACCCGAATTGAAACTCGTGAGATTTGTTTGCGCCTTAGTAATTGTAACGCAGGGTTATTATTATTTCCTTCAGTCTTTGCAATTAATCTATATCTAGGTTATTTCAAAATCCTAAAATATGAGCATAAGAAGAGCATCGCCTTAAAAAGTGTGTCCCTCAACTCGCTTATTTGCAGACATCGAATGCGTTTAGGCTGTATTTGACTTCGATAACACGCACTCACAGAAATATGAATTTTACAGTGTTTATAACTTCAGATATTAATAAGAGTCTCCTTTAAGGTTTGGCCAGATCAAATCATGCAAGATGACATTTTGAACGGACTTGATTGGCTAATATCACAAGATTTAACCCTGATGAAGTTGAAATTAATGGTTGATAAATTGGCTTCGTAGAAGGTTATTAAGGAATAAAAATGGATACATTCCTCTCCACACTTTGAAAATTCACATTAAAGCAGATCCTTTTCCATACTTCTAAAATTTTAGAGAAGTAGAAGTTAATTGTGGTTCTTGATGGATTTGAATGAGAATTCCCATGATGTTTTGAGTGAGGAAAACATATCAACGCATCGTTGGTACATATTGAGTGGGATATGCGGCCTAGCTTCAAACTTCATTCAAAATGCTTTAAAGAGCCACCCGCTAAGTGTGCTCTCGACTTTGCATTGGGCTGTGAGAGACCTCCCGAGAGGAATTGCAACAATTCGTGCGCCCGGCAGGGGGTGTGGTGTTCGGATAATGAGGGTTGTGGTGGCGTCGAATGACCCTCTGGAAACCCCTGTTCCTTCTCCAGTGAGCGGCTGCATTCATCCTGCTGGAGCACTGTGCTTCCTCAACTTTTCGATACATTGTCCCTTGGGTTCCATGAAGTTATATCCTTTGGCTTCCACTTGAAAAATCGGCATCTTTAACTCTCACGGAGACGTGGATAATAGTTGAGTAAATGTAACTTGGATAGGTAGCGGTAGCTATTACATTTTATGGGAATTTTTACTTTTAAACGTAACATTTTGAAAAAGTAACTACATTAATTGTAATCAGTTCATTGTTTTCTAAAATAATATTTTTCTTTGTACTATTGCACCATCGAGTTTGGCCAAAAACAGGTACTATGCTATTATATCGGAAGTTTTAGTTAAGATATGTGTTTTTATTAATAAATAATGGAGTGCTTGGGATATATTTGTAGTGGAGGCAGAAATCAGTGAGATAAAGGAAATTCCTCGAAATCATACTCCTATGAAGGTTTATATTTTCCTTTGAAACCATAATTTTTAGCACCTCTAAGTTTGATTGCCACTACATAATTTACTGGTATTTTTCTCAATATTTAATTTGGTTAAATCTGTAGTTTATTTTATCAAGAATATCCTCAACTTATGACTAGCTCTCTTGCTAATGTTACATAATTAGTGCATGTTTGTAGTACCTTCAGATTCACCTCTATTTGCCTGATGTTCTAATGTTTGTACTTTCCTTATTTTCAGGTGAGTGCCTTATTCTACTGCCCGAGGCATTAACTGGTAGTGGCATCACTTAGTAAGTACTAGAACCTTCTAATACCAGACTCATTAAAGTCATGTCTAAATAACTCGTTTTTTAGGTGCGATGTGGGCTTGTTGGAGGTGATTGTCCAAAATAACACCCCCCAAAAATGGGGCCTCGGTCTTTCAACCCTTCTTTTGGGCAAAAATAATTCTTACTCTTATTCGTTGGATTTTAAAGTTGAAATTTAAATTATCATCAATAAATAACCATTGTAATTTGCCCCAACATCTTAAATTACTAAACGTTTAGCGGCTTTCTGCTGCGAGTGCAAAGCAAGAATATATTTTAGGTAAATATATTGCTCCTCCTTCATCCTAGGTGCGAATTAAATTGCAGCAACTGCGTGATAATTTGCATTTTTTATATTTTTTTACTAATTTATTCGTGCTGTGCCTCATTACGGTGCATTTCGCCGGTGACATCCTTTTAACTAGCCTGGCATGCGTCGCCATAAAATGGAGATGCACCTCTAGTTTAGGGGATGAACGGATGTGTAAGCTAGAGAGGTAAGACCGTCGCGGTCGCGTGGCATTGTTTGGGAGGAGGGTCAAGAGTTAAGGTCATTAGCGCGAGCAGGGACGGGGAAGATAGGGCAGCAAAAGGAGAGAGGGGAAACAGAAAAATAACGAAAAAAAAAGTCCCCGGGAGCCTTCTCTTTTGCTCTCGTCCCCGGAGCGTTCTTTCAACAGAATAATCACAGAGTCTGGAGGTAGGTCGCCGTGTTTACGTTTTTTTTTCTTCGACCTGGAAAAAGGACCATACTGGGAGTGGACTCCGGGATGGAACTCATCGCGCGTCATGCGGCTCTGATTCATCCCTACGTCTGCGCTCAAGCACCGAAAAGATCTAATTTACGATGGCCCCTTCCTCCACGTAAGCGAGGATTTCGCACGGCCTTGCGTAAAATCCTATCGGATCCTTGCGCCGGTTTCGTCCGAACCGTTTGCGAAAAAAAAGGCAACACACAAGCCGTTCCCGTGGTTGTATCTACTGCTAAGCCGTCCTCTGTGGACTGCCGACAAGCTTCAGCCTTCGGAGTGTGTATCCTTCTTCGTTTCTTTTGTCTCCGGCTTCAAAATCCTCTGCCAAAACGAGCGGTGCCTTACCTTATCACAGGCACATCACCCCGGTCATCTGGCCTTTCTTCACGATGTTACTCACTCGGTACTTTTACTATTTTATCTTGATATAGGTATTGTAAAAAAAATACGCATGTATTCTTTCTTTGTTCGCATAATGGGATAAATGAAATGGTCCTTATTCGAGAACATCCATTTAAGTTTGGAAAATTTCAGTTATTGTAAAACACCAGCAATGGTATGTATTTATTTACTGAAGACACTCTGGATACAAGTGCTCGTATCTTTGATGCTGCCTGAAGCTACGAGTTATTTGTACTTAAATAATGTGAACAACGACGGAGTAAATGTAAATACATTATTATTATTATACTTAAGGTTTTATCTTGAAATTTTCGGGGTTTAATTAGTAAAACATTCGTCAAAATTTTCCTGTATCTCAAGTTTAAAAACTTATCCTCGTTGATTTCTCAGATATTAATTTTTCATATTTGAAATGTTAGGTAAATGTCGAAATAGGACCTCTTTATATGCCCTAAAAATTTTAAGATCGTAACGTGAGTCATGAAGACTGGATGATTTCGATATGTGGGTTTGGAGAAGAATGGAGAAAGTGAAGAGGGCGGAAAGGTGGAGGAACGACGAAGTGCTGGACATGGTGGGTGGGGAGAGGCAGCTTTTAGATAAGGTACGAAGGGGACAGAGGGTATGGATGGAGGGAATACTTAGCGAGGAGAGGATTTTAAAAACTGTGTTAGAGGGTAGAATCTTGACTAAACGAGGGAGAAGGAAGAGGATAGGATTTTTCGATACAATGAAAGGGAGTAGACCTTATTGTGACTTTTAATAGGGAAGTAAATGAAAGAAGGAAAGGCCGCCAGAATAGTACTAAGTATCCCATGGAAACCTGCGTAATCGGTAGAATACTCGTAGCAATAACGTAGGTAATAATGGAGTAATTTTTCACGTAATATGGCAGCATACAACCGGACTTTAGGGAGTGATATTCCTTCCTAAACGTTTGAAAAATTCTCCCTCACTCTAGTTTTATTTACCCATTTATTTGAAGCTGGACTCGTTCTTTGTGAAAATAATGTTCGTTTCATTTCGCGACTCATCTCACAATACCGTTGGTCCCGTATGGTTTCCTTGTCGATTATTTGTAAACACTGGTCATTTGCGGAGTTGAAGCGCGCCGGGAATATATGTATGTATTTACATTTTCATTTGATGAAAGACGCTCGGAAGGAAATGGGCAATGCGAACATAATGGGGTTTTCGTGGCGATTATCGGAAACAAGAGTCAAAACAGCCTTTACGGCCGTTGACGTAACGCGATTTCCATATGGATGCGTTGTGTCGTGATGAAAGCTTTGTGCTTATGAATAATATTGTGACGTGTCGGCGTTCCTCGGGTGAGCGGAATGTATTCATACCGTCTTGCGGATATGATAATGAAGACGTTCTCCCCGCATAACCGTATTAAAATAACAAAATATGTTTTTAATGCTACACGGAGAGAATAAATCAAGCCGCACTGAAGTTCAGACTGCGGACAGTGTATTCCAGAGAGTGAGTGAATGTAGTTATCGTTTGACAATGCCTAACGTGAAATAATACGTATTGCATTGGTATTTTGAATCCACCCTGTCCTTTAAATAAGTTGTTTTTCTTGTAGTCATTCCATTTATACTTCAGTTAGGATCGCACTCCAGGCTAATATTACAATTGACCTATACAGCTATTGATTAAGAAATTTTTGTGTGCTTTTTAAATGAAGTTGAATTTATAAAAATGAGGAGTTAGTAATTGATTTACTGCTTAATGGCAGTGAAAGTTACCCGATTTAATGTCACGATGTACATTATCTAATCGATTTTTTGTTGGAAGGCGATTTTCATCGGGTAGTATATGATGATATTTTATCGTGAAGTTCTGCCGAGCCCGAAATGACGATAGTCATCGATTTAAAAATCCAAATATCGACGGCAGTTAACGGTACATCGGTATACTCAATATATCAATTACTATCGTTCTTATTTGTAAGCAATAGAAATATTCGTCTTTTACATAAGCATAAGCAATATTAGCAAACGTAATCGCCTTTTATAGGTATTAAAAATATTGCGTTCCGATGTTGCATCTTCAATATCGCTCAGGCCTTGTTCAGATCAGGCTATCGAGTGCCCGAGATCCTTCGCCACGCTCACGGCCGGTAAAAACACTTCGGTGCCGTCCTCGGAGCTGCTGGCTGCTTTCTCTCGGCATCCGCTCTCACTTCAGGCATTCCCTCGCGTACGAATCAATCCGATTACGCTCATCCTAGGGCCATCGGTTTAGTGTCGATGACTCCAGGCTTTAGAGGCTCCTTCTCATAGACCAATACGGAAGGCAGCGGCCCTAACATCGAACGATCAGAACTTTTCCAAAGGTATAAAATTTACTCGGGCCACCGTACACTGTTGTGTCGACGGTTTAAAATTCATGTTCTGTTACCAGCTATAATCGAGAATATCGACGTATATGTAAGTATTGATGGTTGTTTTCGACAGTTGGATGACATATTTTCTTTTAACAACTGGCGATATATCGATACGCCATTTTTCTGCGGCTGCCGCGCCGACTGCTAAGTGACTTTTCAGGGGTGTCCTCGAAGCTCTTCTTTAGTCCGTCCCGGTCTTCGTTCATGTAAATAAACAATGCATTTGCGATAATATTTCCATATATAATAATAATTATAATTTTCATGTATCATATTTTAATATAATATTTTCATTCATAGCCCTGATGATAGTTTTAAATAAACTGCAACGTTGGCTAACAACTTTTTTGCATCATATACATGTGACCTATACTCCAAAAATTATTTTACCATTAACTGATGAGGTCAAGATAAGAAGAAGAAGAAAAATAAAAACAATACACCATTCTATATATTTTACCGTTGAGACTATAGGTCCAAATTCAACCCTGATCCATGACGTCATGGCGTTTCACATGAGTATCCCATTCATGATGTGGTTTCATGCCAGTTGTTTCGGGTCACTAATGCGCTGCGCGAGCCATTGGCGTGTTCAGGGAAAATTCCTCACGACTCCTCTTAAAAGATGTTTAGATGCTGGGAATAATATTTTGCCGTAGCAACGCTCCGCTGTTTACATTATCGGAGCTTCAGGTCATTTTCTGTGACATTAGACTAATGTTTAATATTTTAATGGGATACAATGGAGGCGTCCGAAAACCCAGTTCATTTTTGCCATGAAAAAAATCGTTTTGGATGAGAGAACGGCGAGAAATTCGGCATCGACGTTAGCTTGCCCTCAGCGAAACACTTCAATTTTAGGGGCTCAATGCGTCAACTTGCATTCGAAGAACGTAGTGCTGAGCTTGAAATTTCCTCGTCACGTCACTTTAATAGTGATCGTAAAATCTCCGGTTTTAACTGAGGTCCTGGTGAGTAGGTAACGCTGGAATGATAAGAAGAGTAGAAGAAAGCAGAAGACTTCTGTTTAATCTAAAGTCTAGTTTACACTTTGAAGTTTACTGCTATGGCAGTCTACTAACATGCTGCACTCCTGAGTGTGGAGAGAAATTGCGAAGCTCTGCGAAAAGAGTTGCGCTCGCAATCACAGTTCACATTTACTAGTTTAGCGTAATATTCTGAATGCGAGTAGCAGTCGTCTTAAGAGCGTTGACAAAACAGGAAGGATACAGGAAAATCTGTACGATAACATCATTAGAGGTGATAATGTGATGGGGTCGAATCAAGATAATCTATCGCAAGACAAGAGGGTTGGAATTACGGCAAAAGAAGGCCTTAAATTTGCTTTCCTTGAAAGATGTTCGAGGATATAAATGAAGAAGCATAAATGAGTCAATTTTAGATGATGCTTGAGTTGCGTCGTAACAATCTCAGGACTTTTGACCTATAAAAATAATGGTGATGAGAGTTGTATGAAGAGTCGATCTTGTGTTGGCAGAGGGACAGATCTATATTGGAAAACGAGGGAAAAACTAATGGTACAACAATAACACGGTTTACAATGATGCACAAAGATATCGTCTACTTAATACGAAACGATAAAATCCGAAGATCCAAGCGTGATGGAGTGGATTATTCCGTATTGAAGTAAGAACTTTCAATTTTCAACGATTATAAAATTTATTCGATGTTACCACATCATCTTCAATGTTACTACATCACCTTGAAGATGATGTAGGAACATTGAAACCTAGGTCGGAATAAATTTTATAATCGTGGAAAATTGCATGTGTTTATTACAATAATTAATTTTAACTTCACAAACTCAGCTACATGTGTTTAGATTAGCTTGCTGTCATCGGGTATTATGAAATAAAAATTGCGTGGATAGTATGATATATTGGCGTATGGTACAATTTAGCACAGTTCAACGATATATATGCGGCCAAGGTTGACTTTGCGGTTAGCAGTTACTGCGATCGACTGTATCCAATTTAAATTCACAAACTCTACTACACGCGTTTCGATTGACTTGCTGTCGTCATCAGGCACTGTGAAATTAAAATTAACCGAACCGTGGGATATCTTTGTGTATCTTTGAACATGCTACTTGTTCTACGGAAAAGGTTGACTTCAGGGTTAGTATTAACTTCGATCGACCGCATCTATTTTAACTTCACAAACGTGTGTTTCGACTGGCTAGAGGTCATCATCAGGTACCTACTGTAAAATTAAAATTAAGTGGACAGTATGATATTTTCGTGCAATAAACTGTTCCAGATATCTTACAATTAGCAGAAAATGTTGACTTCATTATATTTACAATAATGATACGCAAATGTATCACGAACTTAATTTTAATGTCACAAACTCTAAAGGCCGTTTTACACGGGGCACGGAATTGCGCAGGATAAAGCTGCATTAATTTCTAAAATGGCGCGGAATTGCGCGAATGCATGAACGAAATTAGAACAGGGGCTATTTTGACGTCTCGCATCCACGCATTCTCGCATGTGTTCTAGCAATTCGCCGCTTTACACGACGCAATTTTGATTGCGCCTCCGCACGTACGTCAGATTGCGCAATTCCGTGTACCGTGTAAAACGGTACGCGTGTTTCGACTAACTCGCAGTTGTCATTAGGTGTTGTGAAATTAAAATTACGAGGATTAATCTTTGTGTATCGTTTAACATACTGCTCCACGTTATCTTTGCGGAAAAAGTTGACTTCACGGTTAGCGATGATTGCGATTGACTGCATCGTTTTGGTCCGTCAGAATGACTGATTGGCCGACTCGACTGGGGTGCCCCCTATGATGCTCCTCTTTCCTCGCGTCCTCTGGCCCCGCGTGTTGACTCTCGGCGTTTCCTTGCCCCCATCCCCGGACCCTGTGTGAGAAGCGCGGCAGCTCACCTCATCCTCCAGAAAGCCCCCGAGGCCTCGACAGCCGTACGTGTCTCTTTGAACAGGAACCCGGCTCACGGGCGACAACCTCTATCCTACCACCTATCTGTCTCTTTCCTCTCCTACTTTTACGGCTCACGCTCACCACTCCCGCAGGTACTCACTCACGCCCCTTTCTCACATCCAACTCACCCCCTGCCACTCACCTTTTTTGTCCCCGTGCTTTTTCTAAACCCTCCTTTCCTTCCCGTCTCCCCATACCATTCAATGAACTTAGGCCCTCTTCTCCCCCACCTCCTCGCACTCCAATACGTTTCCAATTCGAGAATCCAGGCAAGTGAGACGCCGACTATCGGCCGAATTCGGAAGTAGAGCTGCGAGAGTACCAAGTGTGACGTCAGACGATTGTTTTTTCTAAAAGTCTCTCTATATTCCACAAACTAAAGTTTTTTTTACCGTCCTACGTTCTTCTTTGCTTATATTCCCAATAATCTCCCTATCCTCTTTTCATCGGCAACTCCCTCAAAAGAGTAAATAGCAGTTTTTAAATTGCAAAGGTTTCTTACCTTAGGAAACAAATATGAAAAATCATGGGCATTGTCGGCTATTTTCTGATTTCTCTTGTTATTTTGCTGGTGTTAAGCTGTCATGACGTCGTAAGTATTATATTTTATGCACTCACATTTATGTACAATGTCTTTTAGTTGCCATTCATGGTAAAAACTCATTTCAAAAATCATTTATTGAGACAGTGGTTTGTAGGTTTAAGGTAATCAATGTATTACTCATTTTTCTATAAATGATGAGTTTTTGCGATGAATGGCAACTAAAAGACATTGTACATAAATGTGAGTGCATAAAATATAATACTTACAACATTATAACACCTTTGCACCCTGCTAAGAATAGAGTTTTTTTATCGAAGTCAGGAGCCCTTTAATTAATAATCGTGAGCTATAATGGATATTTCAGCTATAATTCATTACTTCCTAAATCTTTATTGGTATTTGTCGTTGCCCTTAGGTATCGACATACCTCCTCAAAACCAAGGAAAATCTTCCTCAACAATTTCTTCTTTATTTTTTGCTGTGGCCGAACGATTCATCCTATTACACCAATGTTATCATCACAACATTATCCTCGATGCGTCCGCCATATTGGCAAATTACGTCATCGTCTTCAGCGCCGCCATCTGTGATTTGATTCTCGAATTCCCCACCACCCATCCCCTTATGTCATGCTACCTCCGACCTGAGGGCCTTTTTCTCTTTCTCTCTAGCATAACCTTGTCCTTGTGTACTCTCCGCTGTGATGGGAGCTATGTATCTCACTCCATTCCCCTCTGATAACATGGGGTTTCTTCATCCTTATCCCCAGTTACCCAACTCTCTTCCCCCCTCTTTCTTTCTCTTTAACCATCCTTTCTACTCACTTTTTTGTCATTTCCTATCAAACATACAACGACGTCTCAAAGGAAGAGGATTTAATGTTAAATATCCTGAGAGGAAAAAAAAAACTGGAATCAGTTTTTTAACTAATTTTTTTAAAGCAAGTCTTATTTTTTGTTGTTTATTTTCAAATTTGTCGCCTGCTCCTCAAACTATCGTCGCCAGGTCATAAGGACTCCTCAGTTTCTCCAGTATACCCATCATGAGCGAAACGAAGTGATCTTCTTACCTCGTTTCGCTTGGAGATTTAATGTCGTCATGGAACCTCCTTTTCCCGTTTTTTCCTGTTTTTTTCTTTGTATTTTCCCTTAATACAAGCAAATAATTTAGTAAATTTTAGTTTTTATTCATGAACCGTCAATTTGGTCTCCTTCTTTATTAAAATCTAAATTCCAAATCTATAAGATCCAAATTATAATTTATAATTTACTCACTGTTTGTGTATAATACCTCATTATGACATCAGAACGCATACTACCCGTTGTTTTGATTCCCTCAATTCCCATCCGGTCTCTAATGACGTCATAAACTTAGATCAGGCGGCAAATCGAATTTTTTTATTCGCGAGTGAGTTACCCTGGGTGTTCAGTGAAGGAATTAAGCAGGAAAAGTGGACTGACGACACGAGAAAAGGGGAAGAGACAGACGGATGACTGTCACGCGCTTAGGAAGCAGACCGAGGAGAAGGGCGGGTTAGAGTGGCGAGTCAGAGGACACGGGAAGTTTGTGACGAAGGTATAGGAGGAGGAGAGAAGAGGCAGAGGTATGCAGTAGTATATAAGGACGTAGATGGGTGGGATTACGGCGATGCGAAGGGGGAGCGCTCGAGGAGAGGTACGGGGGAGAGGAGGGTGCTTTGAGAGCGGGAAGTTTTTGAAGCTGGTTTTCCTTACGAACGGGAAGGGAAAGAGTCCAAAGAGCGAGTGGAAGCAACTGGGAGGACTGGATAGAGGGGTAGAGGAAGAGTTGGATAACTGTGGGTAGGAGGATGGAGAAACAATCACGAAATTCGTAGTAAGCTGAAAATATAATGGAATAAATACGCTTGACTTTTTAAATACTTAACTATTACTGGTAAAATAACTTGGTAACTGCCCAAAATCATTTGGCTGGTCAATAGAAATAAATTTCAAATCAAAAAGAGAGGGGGAAGGAGGAGTTAGATTACAACGGGGAGAAGGATGGAAAAATAATCATGAAATTCGTAGTAAATTGAATATAATAGAATAAATTCGTTTGGCTTTATAAATACGTTTATTCTTGCTGGCAAAATAATTTCGTAATTGCCCAGGTTCATTCGGCTGGACAATAAACATTAATTTCAAATCAAAATAGTAAGGTATATGTTGCCTATCTCTATAGGTATTCATATTCATATACATATATTCTACAAGATACCTCATATGTTAAATTGTGATCCATAATTGATATGGCTTTCGTGGCCATATCAAAATTTCCATTCCATTTTGCGCTATTCTTTCACGTTGCCATGTTTTCGTTGGCTTTCAAAGTATATTGTAACTTACGGCTACTACTTCATTCGTATATGTAAATTGTGCTGTAATTATGTAAGCGCTATTTTGACGTTAAGTTTGTCTGTCGACTGGTGATAAAATCCCCTTGGTAACTTGATGGTGTTGACCTACGACGCGCCGTCAAGCAGGGAAGTCCAGTATGCATATTAGGGGTCGTCGGACTTGTTTGTTTACATTACGAGCGTTCGTGAAATTCAGTGCCCTGTGTTCCGTCTTCATAAGCGTCGCGAAAAAGAAAATAACATAGCAATCATACAGTCGAATACTGGTAGTTTTATCGCCAACACTTTCGTTGAAAGGTTGAAGTGGATTTATCTGAGGCTGGTGAGTTATCGTGAATAAATTATATATTACTATTATCTGGTAGAATAGTCAGACGCCATAGTTTCATTCAGGTTAAGTAGGTATAAAGCTACCTTGCTTTCTTAGAGAGACTCAATTATTTATTGATAAATATTGTTCCATATCCGCGTCCATATTTTGCAATCTGATCATTTCGAGGATAGCGTCATATGCTTTGTGTTTTGATGTACTTCACCCATATTTTTCCGAGTAGGTAATCGTGAAATATCCAGACAGGAATTATGGCCCTTTCCACTCGTAGGAATATTATGTTTTACGACGGAGTAAGCTAAATATAATGAAATAAATACGTTTGGCGTTATGAATACGTTAAAATTAATTAAATATGCTGGTAAAATAACTTCGTAACTGTCCTAGTAATTTTTTTACTGTGACGATATGTGAACCGGAAACCAAATTGTTGTTGACAAAACCTATGACATACTTTCAATGAGCATTCTTCAAAATTGCATCTATCATGCTTCATGATTTTGTTTTGCCTGTTTCTTCTATTTTATTCTGTTTTCATCGATATTATTTAAACCAAAGTTTCACTTGCCAGCTTAGGTATCCAAAGGCCAAAAAATCACATCCACGTTATTCCCTACAAGCCGTTTTATCTTATTCTTTGCGAGTCTTCACCAGAAGGCTCTTCCTATTAAGAATCATTTATACTGTAACGTTTTAAAATATCCACTACTAGCTTAACAAATAATTTCAGTACAATTCAAAAACAAGCTCTATATTTTGAAATTTGGAAGCAAAAAACAACATCAAAAAGCCACCATGATTATCATAATCCCATTTATATTTTGTACCACTCACTGAACCACCGCCATGTACTGCACCATTGTGGATCTTGAGTTCTTCGTATCCTTTTCCTCCCGTTCTCTTCTCCTCTCGTAGGCGCCTCCTTTTCTCTGCGTTCTCTCCCTCTCCCTGCCGATCTTGAATTCTGCCGTATCTCTTCCTCTGCTCTCTCAATATACCGCTACTTTAGTCTTTCTCCCGATCTTTCTTTATAACACGTCTACCTCCTCCTTCTCTCCATACACGACTCCCCTTTTTCCCCGTTCACAACAATCTCCGCGTCCCTCACCACCATTGTCAGTTTTAAATTATTTACAAACAACATGGTGGCTTGTTTTCATTATGTTACAATACGTAAAACAAGCATTCCTACATGATTGCAATGTAGTTGTGGGTGGTCTTCTCGTACCTCGTAGATTTTGATGGTGAATGCAATATCGGAATATCTTAATATGCGGAAAGGTAAAATGCCTTTAACGCTTGACGATACAAATCAATTTAGCCGTGCCAGATCAACTTCAAAACTGGTTTTATGCAGCGTAAAAATCATTTTAAATTAACAAAGGAAAGATATTAACTTGTCATTAATACTCTCAATAGGAGCAGCTATCAACTGCGAGAAAAAGTAAGTAAATTTTCGAGTCGTGAATATTCGATGGGCATAACTTTAACTTTATTTTTACCAAATTCCTTTGGAAATATCGCAAAACTGACAAACAGATAACTAATTCTCCGTTTTAAAAATTGGTGACGGCTGATTCGCGTCCAGGAAGGAACCACTTCTTAACACGTCGTTGATAATAATGAATGGGTAAAAGATTGGATACTAGAACAGGTTTGACAAAGGTCATCCTTGAAATTTGTGAAGATAGTGCTCTATTATTTTTTTAATAGGTGTTATTCTTTCTTTCGTCTGAAACCGCTCACTAGCAGTTTATTTTTTGAGCGAAGAAGAGCGAAAAGAGCGATATTTATATCTCCTAGAATTAGTTCAGTTTCAGATTTTACTACGAAACGATATATCATTTTTTATCCGTCAAATGTAGTCCAAATATATATTTTTTGGCGTTTTCACCAGCCGGTATTGGAGAAAGAACTTCACGTGAGACGCCACGTAGTCTTGCTTTGATACGAATAGACAATAAAAGTCCAATTTAGTGTTGTAGTGGGTTATAAAAATGTGTTTTGAGTCTGCAAGATTATGAGCCGAAGATGTAGTACTGACAATAATTTGAAATGGAAAAGAGTGTAATAGAAACATCTAGCAATTTAATCCTAGATCAGGGCTTTCATTTACTCTTTCCTGGCATTTGAACCTTTTTTTAGTCTTGGTAAAAGTAGGAACTCTTACATGCAATTGTTTCTGCTGCATTCATATCTTATTTATTTTGATTTTTTACCTAGTAAGGTAAGGTAAGTAGTAAATACCAAATAAGTTGCTTAGTTTTAAATGGAACCTCCATATTTAGCTTAATGAACTATTATCGGTACTTAATTCCACGCTAGAAAAAATACATGAGTCGAAAGTGAAATATTTGAAGACACGTGAGGTACCTACTGGAACTCTTTGGAAAAATTGCTAGATAGCAAAGCGCGGTGATCATTCATATTCTTGCTTTGATTGCGGAAATTTTTATAATGAGCATGAATTGCTACCATCTGTCTCTGCGTGGAAGATTTGCAATGAAGACTGCACATCATTCTGCAGAATATTTCCATTATTTATATTTTCTATTCACAACGGATTGTATATTTTTAAATTTTGAAGGCTTAGGTGTAAATGCAATTGCATTCCCTAGCTGTTTCTCTCGCAGATGATTTCGGAGATGCTTTCGCTGACCCTATTTTACAGTCGCCGACTTTTAAAACCCAACCTGAGATCTGCATCAGCGTCTGTGTTTGTTGGCTCATTCCAAATGGCCCCCCTAGATTCACCATGTGTTCCGAAAATTTCCCCACCTTCCTAGGGCCGGTATCCTTTCTCCACCTCTCGGCCTTGCAGGTGGGGGTCGTGGTTATTTCAAAAGCGGCCCTTGCTCTAGGCTCTATCCTCATGTTCTGTGCTCAGAGGTTACTGAAATCATGCGATAAAAATCCGTATAAAAATTTATTAGTTTGAGAGATTTGTGGAAAATCTCTCGTAACATTAAGCATCTACGAGGCATATTCATAAAGCAATTGCCGTTTGGTCACAGGAAAAATATACTCATATGAAACACGTTTAATTGGCACTTTTAGTTATCTACAAACCTATTTCATTTCTCTACATAATCGCCGTTCACTTGTAAGCATTTTTCGTACCATTGCACCAGGTTCTTTAATCCCTCTTCATAGAAGCTCGACGCCTGAGAGTTGAACCAATTGACAATGTCGTTCTTGAGTTCCTCTTCTGTTTCAAAACGTTGTCTACGTTGTCCAATCTATGTCTAACCATTCCTTAACTCATAACTGTAGGTCCATAAACTAGGCGCAAGTACCGATGAATTTCAGCAGCCGACAATCCTTTTGCATGCATGAATCGTATGACAGAACGCACTTCATAGCTGGCGGGATCAACGATTGTCGCGGACATTGTTGCTTGCGTGCACGAACAAGGAAACTGTTCAGTAGTAAAACAAATGCTGCTATAGCTTCTCAATGAATCAGTAGATGGCGCTGACAGAGTAAAAATGTGGTCTGATGCGCAAATATTTAAATATAAGCGGACGGCTCTTGCTTTATGAATATGCCTCGTACATTTAACCATGAGGTATAGTTTGCTCATTAAAAATCTAGTCTCAGTAATTGCCTCAATTCTCTTGTTGAGCTACCAATGAGAACGTGGAAATATTCTTGTAAGAAAAAAACACACAATTAGGTATTTAATTTTTTCATAACACCCGCTTATAGTTTTATAGCTCTTTGGAGAAATTGATTTAAAACCTCGTATGGTGGGTGACATGACTATGCATATTCTCGTGGTGATTTTAGAAATCTTAATCGTGATAATGCATTAATATTATGTTTCATTGTGGAAGAATTTCTAGGAGCTGCTTACTCTTCTGTAATTTTTCCGTCACTCACTGATTTTATGCATTACTTAAAGAATTTTTGGGATAAGTTTGGAGGTAATAACACACCCCTGCTGTCTGATTACGTAGTGGGTTTAATATAATATACTTTTCTTCGAGGTTATTTTTCATTGCTGAAATATGTGTCACCCTTCTAAAATGTCAAATAATTATTCTCACTGCTGCTTTTTTCTCCATTTTATTACTCTAATTGTACTTTTAGAATTAGCACCCCTGAATTGTACTCTCTCGCTAGTCAATTTTTCTTGAAAGTCGTCTATTAAATGACCAGTGGATTCCGCAGGAGAGTGTTTAATGTGGCCCTTTCAAAATGGTCCTCATAACTTCACCATGCCTTCCGCAAATTTCTCTACCATCCTAGGGTCTGTACCCTTTCTCCACCACTATACGAAACCTTGCAGGTGGGGGTTCTGGCAATTTCAAAAGCAGCCCTTACTCTAGACTCCATACCTATGTCCCATGCTCATAGGTGACTGAAACTATGCAATATACCTCCGTAATCAATTTGAGTGATTGTTGGAAAATCTCTCGTAGCACTAAATAGATATGCATTTACCCACGAGACAGCTGCTTAGTCAAAATTAAGCCTGAATATGTGGCTTGCTGAATTATTGAAAAGTACCTGAACAGCTACTTTTTTGGAAAAATACTCAAGTAGGTAATTCATAACACCTACTCCACCTTCATAAAACATAATGGTTTTGTAGCTCATTGAAGCAATTGCTATAAAACCACGTACGGAGATTATACATTTTCTCGCTGAGATTTTGGAAATCCTTATGATGAGCATGCATTTATAGTATCTATCATTAAATGGAAGAGTTGCTATAAGCAGAATTCATTACTTCCCACGATTCATTTCATTATTTATATTTTACTCATAACTTATAGCATTTTTGGGTCAATTTTGGTGGAAATTGCACACTCCCGCTCTCTTTGTGGCTATTCTTTTTTTAAAGTGGACTATAGCATGCTCACTGGTTTCTGCAGGAGAGTCTGTGTCATGTGGCCTATTCAAAAAGGTCTTCCGAACTTCACCACGTGTTCTGCAAAATCCCCCACTATCCTAGGGTCGGTACCCTTTCTCTCCAACTTCACGAAACCTTGCATGTGGGGTTCTGGCGATTTCAAAAGCAGCCCTAGCTCTATGCTCATTCCGTATGTCCCATGCTCATTGGTGACTGAAGCAATGCGATATAAATCCGCATTTTAAGCAATTTTGTTAGTTTGAGTGATAAAGGAAATCGGCCGTAAGAATAAAAATTTAGCCATGAGATACCTGATAATCTAGCCTGAATATCTACATCTACATCTATATAATACCCCGCAAGCCGCCTAAAAGGCGTGTGGCAGGGGGTGTTAGGACACCAGCCGTTTGCAGCTAAAAAAAATATCTGGATTGCTGAACTATTGACAAGTATGTGGAAAGCTAGGGAAAGCAATCACAGAAGTAGCCATTTACATTTTTCATAAAGACACGTATGGCGGGTCGTTGTGAATTTAGAAATATTAATAGTGACTCTAGCACTTTTCCCATTACTAATTGTTTTTATGTATTAAGTACTTATAGCATTTTTGTGCTAGATTTGGAGGAAATTGCACATACCTGCTCTCGCTAGTACCTTTCGACTGTTAAATGCCCAGTGGATTTTGCAGGAGAGTCTGTGCATTGTGACCCCTTCATAATGGCCCTCATACCTTCACCATGTGTTCTGCAAAATTCCCCACCATCCTGGGGTCGGTACCCTTCTCCCTAACTTCAGGAAACCCTGCAGGTGGGGGTCTTGGCGATTTCAAAAGCAGCCCTAGCTCCAAGTTCGATCCCGAAGTCCCGTGTATTTAGGCGACGGAATTTTCTGCCAACTCTTTTCATTGAGGGGTCGCCGTCAAAAGGTTGCATGACCGACGGTGAAGTGAGCAGCAGTTCCGTTCCCTCCCCCTTGTCGATACCTGGACGTCAGGAGGAAATGGGGAAGGCTATAGTGCTGTGGTTAGGGGTGGGGTGTTTTTAAAGGGTTCGGCTGTAAATAATGATAACTGACAACCGGTGGGAAAGCTCAGTCTGATAGTCCGCAAAACGAATTCTTCTGGACATGAAATACGTTCGGAATCATATCCTCTATCGGCATGGAGTTCTGGCCACGGTTTAACCCGATTCGGCTTATTGAAACGGGACGTGTCAGCCTTGTTGTAAGTAACCATTCCGTCAGATATTCCTGTATTTCGAAAGGGGAATGACCACAAGTCTTTAACTCGAAAATTTTTAGAATTAAAAGCCGAGCTTTGATACACCTTGCACCAAGCTCTACTAGCATATGTTAGTCAAATAAATGAGTTATTTTTTCTTTCTCTTGACCTCTTAGTTCAACTTTGATTATTGTCTTGGAGCGTAGATATGAAAGATTTAAATGAAAAAAATTGCCTACATATTATTAATATTTAAGAATGAAATCACTCATTTACATAGTCTTTCATTTCGACCGATTTATGCTTCAGCGCCGGCGTTTAAAAATGGCATAATGTGCTGAAACCTAGGTCAGTCGAGATAGAATAGTGTGAAAATAAGACGATAAGTACGTAATAAATAAGTGATCTCATATGTTAATGTGTTACATTGATGTCTGCATATATTTCCTATCATTTAGTCCCAATTCCGGGTGTCCTCTGGGGTTTGTATATATGTAGATGAGGTATTTATGGAATATGAGGCGTGAATTGACCCCCAAATAGCAAAGTTCTAATACCGTCGATGATTTTTTTAATGTTCGTACCTCTATTTTGGTTGCTTGGAGCCCTATCTGTCCTGACCTATTTTTTCCGCCCAACTTTTGACGAGACCTCACTTCACTTGACCGCATATTAACATGATAATGATGAGGATTTTTTTCATTAATGTATTCACCGTGCCCACATTTTTTTCTCATCAAATTTGAATTTGTGGCATCATGTGCGGCGCATGACCTTGCGGTGGTTAGTGTTGGGGTCGGCTGAAAATGCAAATGTACGTACCTACTACCCTTAGATGCGTCTTTTTTTTAACTTTCCATTTCACCGGGGAAAACTTGACGCGAATGCAAACACAATTGAGACCGTACATATGGACCGTTGTTTCCACGTTCTATTCCGCGCGAATATATTATTTTTTTGACCGTGGCTCGCGTGAGCGCGTGTAGTTTTGCATATGAAATCTATTGCATGGTCCCGTGCGGTCGGCACGCTTTACCCCATTGAATCTCCACCTGGCTCCGAGTGCGCTCTTGAATTGATAGTGAAGGAGCTCGAGACTACACGATTGGAAACAAATACTTTTTCGTGAATGGCATAAAAAATTAGTTTGCCTTCAAAAACGGCATCCATCCTGGTTAAAAATGAAGATTAAGGTACGTAGAATATAATCAGTCTAATCCTTATATTTTTAAATGAATACTTATGCCAGATATTTGGGCTGGACGTAGCGCCATTTTCACGTAACTGATATGATTTGTCTTCAATTACAGCGTTTACTAGCTATTAACTCAAATATTTGCTCGGTCACGTCTCATTTTTTTTTAAATTTTCATCATGACTCTAATGACATAACGAGCATTATTTCAGATTTATTCATAGTTAAATGTTTGCCTTGCCAGTAATAACTTTTTTCATATCATTTTGTAAGAACCAAACCTGCGTAAAAATGCATTTTGTTTTAGAAATTCATTTCCCAAACATTATGGGGCCGATAGCTTATTTTCTGTTACCGTCAGTCAATGAAGCGCGGTTTGAAAATGATATTTCGAAATTGTTTTGAAAATGGAATTAATTTCCTTTCTCTCCCTCTAACTTGTTTCGCTAGCTGGATTACTTCAGTCGACGTTGTTCTTACAATGCCTTAGTTAGTAGCGAGTAGTTATGAAACTCGATATTTTTATTCCATGATACAAGTACCCACGCGTGGTTAAATGTTGAAAAACTCCTTCTGAGCGATGTATTCGCTTCTAAAGAGCATGTTTAAAAAACAAATATAATTACTTGTGGAATTGTAGAAACCATGCATTTATTCGTATGCATGCAAGTATTCCCCAGATAAAAATTCACTTAGTACAAAGTTTCATTTCTGATCCTCTATAGTTCAGTGACGTAAATACCTTAAGTATTCCACGGAGGAAATTTAAGTCTTAATTCTTTTTGTGGGATGCATACTTTTTTATAGCCAAATGGACACATCAACATTGAAGCCGGTGTCGTAATAATTTTTATTCCGATGAAAATTGAAGATGATTTCTCAATTAAATTATAGTTATCGAATAGTATAACGAAATGTATGTGTAGAGCAAGCGTTTCAATGAAAGAATATTTGTCATAAATTACGGCTTTGGTATAAGGTAATTGATTTCAGTTTTATTATGACCATGTATCCACTAACGCTGTATGACTTCATATATATATATTTCGTCGAATTTCACCATATCAACTTGTAATATCTATCAAGATTCTATGTTATATCTATCAAGATCTAATACTACTCAATATGACTTTAAAAAGGCTTCAATATAAAAATACTCTTTCATTTATTCAAATCTAATGCTTTTCCTTTATTCAAATAATGCATTGAAAAGTTTCTTTCAAAGGTCCAATCCATGCCAATTAAAAGTGTTTAATGCCACAGTGTGAGTTATCAACATTTGCCGTAGTCACTAATGTATCTTATTATTTTGAACGGAAGAAATGTAATCGCAGTATGTTTGCTTATTTGCTTTATCAGGTTCAATTTGCTCACTCAAGTTTTATGCTCCAATAGTTTTGGGCGGTGTTAAATTTTCATTTCCTATGGAAAAAAGTGGATCTTTTTTATTTCCTTTCTTCTTTGATTTATGAATGTTGCGCCTTTGACTTGGAGCGCTTAAGGGGCTCAATTGAAATCGGAAGATTACTATGATGTGTGCTTGCGTTCTCAATGTGTCTTTTTTTTACCCAGGCAATTCGGTATTCCATGCTAGTGCAATATCTGGTAACACAGGAAGTCCCACACATGTTAGAGGTAATTTTTTTCGAGCGTTGCCCTGCAGGCGATCAACTTCCAGTTCATTCTTACTGCGCACACCTTGCTACCTGTATCTTGGAAACATTTTCCGATTGCCGGGATCCAGTAGAGTCATTCAACCGGTCCAAGCAAACCGGTTCATTTTGATGCTTTCGATTGTTCGGTGATAAATTCTGAATCGTGTTTTTTTTTTAGTTTTCTAGTGGCAGTCTCCGTTAATATTCCTGTTCCGTCATTCGCGAAAAACTTAGATGGATTTCTAATTTTATACTAGTCTAAATTTTAGGTTTGACTTAATAAAATGATATGTTATGAGTGCCTGGGCTTGATTTCTTTAGCATTTAAATTAGTAACTAAGTGAAGAGATTTGGTTTCCCAATTCCCACTATCAAAGGAATTGATTATGCGCATTATTTTTAAAATCAATTAATTTGACCAAGCGAATATAATACTTTCACAGCCCGCCGTATTGGAGGATCACGAGTCGTCGAATTGACGGGTAGTGGGTTTCATATAATATACTTTTCTTCGTGGTTATTTTTCCTTTCTGGAATCATGTGTCACCCTTCTAAAATGCCAAAGAATTATTATTACTACTGAATTTTTCCTCCATTTTATTGCTCCAATAGTACTTTTAGAATCACAAACATTTTATATCTCGTATAGGACAAATTGTGAATCAAACTGTTCAGGTTCAGCGTTTTAACTTCTCATTTACGTTGCAATACTTTTTTGAATTCACTTGCTTTTTCCCTCCAGACAGTATAATAGCCTAAAATCGGTTACATCTGCGTCATTGCAAGTATGACTGCATAGGTTCTGCGTGACGATACTGTTTTACCGTACCTATACAGTACTGACTCCGTGCTCTCATATTAGCGGGAAGTAAGTAAAACTTGGTCACTTATAACTTACGTTATTAAAGTGTTTTACCGATTAAGGTAGGTTTCTATCGAGTACTTAACAAGTGTTATGGCAGCCTACCTTACCTTAATGGACTTCCCTCTTCAATTCACAATAAGGTCTACTCACTTTCATCCTATATAAAAATACTCCCTTCCTTCCTCTCTCTCGTTTACCTACAATTTTACCCTCTAACATTCAACATCCCTCTCCGCGAAGTACTCCCTCTGTATCCTGCGTAGAGAATAATATTAAACATCGAAGAAAAATATCTGTGTGGCTACATTTTTTCCTTTGTTTTGAAAGTTTGATTCTTACAATATTTATTCGTTAAAACTTTCCCGGGTGCTAGCCATGGTTGTTAAAAAAGCTTTTTGGGTTACGTCGCCTCAATTTCCGTGTGCACACAATCAGAATCCATTAAAAAAGCGACCAGCATCGATCGCGAAACGTCAGGAACATTCGAACATTGCCGCTGCGACGAAGCCCAAAATGTTACTTTGCCGGCCTCGGTGGCGGTGGGGTTAAGTCCTCGCCTGCCAATCCGTAGGTCGTGGGTTCTCATTCCGCCTGGGTAGGTGATCCCTAACCAGGGCATGGATGTTTATGTTGTACTTTGTTAATGTTGAAAACCCGTTATAAAGGCCGCAATTTGCTATTTACGGGGAAGTGGGAAATAAATAAATAAATGTTCTTAACTACCTACAATATTTGGTATCGTATATTTTAGAGGGTGGAGTTGCGTTACAGTGCCACTGGTGGTGATATTAATTACTAAGCGCGCCAACAGTCTACTCCTCTCACAGGAAACGCAGTGCCTCGTCGGTGGAACGCCCTAAATCTTTGAAACCCGATCCGCAAGCATTCCATCGATTAGCCATATCTCTTCCGCCGCGTTTCCTCCCATCCCCCGAGGGGAGGCAGCCAGCATGAGGCCAATCGGCTCGTGTTGCTCATTAGCACTTGTTGAATTCCACCCAGTTAGAATGCTCGAACTCATGACCTTCGGCATCGGGAGAATTTCCATCTGAAACTCGCCCCTCTCCCCATCACACCCCGCCTGCGGGGCATCCGTGGTCTGTTGCATTGCAAGGTAGGGGAGAGAAAGGAATGGGTTGTTGAGAGGGTCTCAGAATAAATTAAGCCCCTTTTCGTAGCGGTTGTTGTTGTCGTAGTGGAGGGATGCAGTGGCAGACGAGGATGGTGCACGTTGGCAGGTGTAAGGAGCGTGTAAAAACACCGGCTCTTCCTCCATGCTCCATATACATACTTACCATCCCGCCTCATCCGCCATTCCTTCGGTTCGATCTCCACGACCTGCTCAACATTTCCGGAGCGAAGCGAGGGTGCATATTTACAGCTTAAAGAATTTTTTTTCAGTTCACATTTTTACGTAACTTTATTTAGGCAGCAATTAGAGGAAAACGGATACAGTGGTAAGGACGTGAGGAAGAGAATTGCATTAGCAAAGGTGGCGTTCATGAACAGGAAGGAGCTTCTGAGAGGTACGCTATGTAAGAGTTTAAAGAAAAGTTTAGTGAAGAGTCTGATCTGGAGTGCAGCGCTTAATGGTGCGGAAACGTGGACACCAAGAAAGGAGGACGAGAGAAGACTGGAGGCATTCGAGAGGTGGGTGTGGCGAAGGATGGAGAAGGTGAAGTGGACGGAAGAGTAACGACTGAGTACTAGGCATGTTGAACTGGACATGGTGGAGGAGGAGAGGCAGCTTTTAGATGAGATATGGAGGAGACAGATGGTATGGATGGAGCGAATACTTATCAGGGAGGTGATGTTGAAAACAGTGCTTGAAGGTAGACTGCCAGGTAAACGAGGGAGAGGAAAGAAGAGGATAGCATTTTTAGATAGAATGATAGGGGAGGCCTTATTGTGAATTGAAGAGGGAAGTAACTTGATGGCGGGGGAGGCTCCCAGGATGCTTCTTAAGTACTCCATGGAAACCTGCCTTATCGGTAGAATACTTTAATAGTAATCATCTTTTTTGTTTTTACTCTGGAACAAGAAATCTTATGTCACATCCCAGATTTGAATTGGACCCTTGTCTATTAAGTAATGTATTTCTTATTTGTAAATTCTATTTATTTCAAATATTTGTCCATGTTTTTACACGGAGGATGCCTGACGTGTCATTCAGCGGCTCACATGTGACGACGATGGACGACGTCATGGCTCACTGGCTTGATCACAACTTCAAATGAATGAAGTTTATTGGCCTGCGTGCCACAACTTTGCATTGAACATTTTTCTCTTACCAAAACTCTGTATAAGCGCCCTGTCCGAGGGGGAGGAATGGGCCGTATTGTGGCATGGGAAAATAAAGCACAAGTCAAGTCATATAACTAGCCGTTTCTCGCCTCCCGCCTGCCCACACAGAGAAAAATGTTCAGGCGGTACGCCTAAACGTTCGGCCCTAACGACCAAATATTTTAATCGGTATGGGGCTGACTGAACTTTTCAGTGAATTCAACAGAAAAGTCCAGTCACACCAGTTTAGATGCTCCCACCAAAGTATTTCCTGCGGGTGACAAAATGATGCAGTTGTTGCATAGGAACAATCTAAATAATATGACTAAATGTAACTTCATCAGAATGTCTGAATTGAGTCAGTGCTATTAGTCAAACACGACCAGATCCATAATCTCAACTACCTTCTGTGATGGAGTTTGGGTAAAACCAAGGATATTAATAAAGGGTTTAGTCACCTTGATAATAAAAGAATAGGTACTGTCTTTACAGAATTTGATTAATGTGACTAAATTGTTTAATTAGCCTGTTTGAAATTTTTTTATTATATTGGTCAAATGCTTTACTAATTTGTCTTTTTTTTAACTCCCTTGCGGTTGGTGTAAAAGTTAACGTACAAGCTGGTATTTTGATTAATTTATCTCCCCATAAATAAGGTAGACAATAACTGGACCTTTTTTCGCATGAAGTTTATTTATTAAATATCTTTAGTACATACAAAAATATTTTGCTCATTCTCAAGTATTCGTGAAAACGGACAGCTTAACATTTTGCATTCAAAGCATGAAACATTTTCAGTTAAATCAACACTAAATGATGACAGATGATAACTCCATGATATTGTAGTAAGTTGAGAATAAAATAGGAGACTTCTTTAGAAGTATTGACAATAATTTAATTTTACATTTCCAAAATTGGGAGATCCTAACTCATTGGCACCCACCACAATACAAGAATTGTCTTTAAATTTGATACCGTTTAAAATGACATTTGTGGATGCTCTACACAAACCTTGGAAAAAATTTGGCATCTTACTCTTAACTAGAGGAAAACAATGTATTTTATCTGCTTGAATGACATTGCAGTTTGAACTGAAAGTTATCCTTTTATGAAATCCTTTTTGAGATAGAAAGCGGTAGGCTAAACTTAACCAAGTTTTAATACAAATAGGCATTGGAGTGTCGATACGACTAGAAATAACAGTAGCAATTCGTTGTAACATTCTATGCCTTCTTTCAAAGCGCATACACCACGTATGAATTAGTGGTCCGCAGTTAGAACACAGCAGTAATAAAGCATGAAGCGAAACTTGGGTTTAAAGGAATTACCAAATAACCTAATATATGTATAGAGAATGATGTTGAACAATAAGGTAATGAAACTGATCGATTAACTCAACTTGAATCGATGTACAACACAGGATTTCAACAATATCACGTAACATTAAGAAAAGTCTCCTAGATGGGTCGTCTTCAGGCACTAAATTTCCTATCATATGGGCAAGGCATAAAACGAAATTTATCATTTCACTGGCTGATATTCTAATAGACCCACGACATAGTTCTTCTTTAGCAATAGCGGCAGGTTTATTAGAAACCGTATCTCCATATTTAAATATAATAATTCTAAATCCAAGCTGATCTTCGGCGCAATACTTCTTGGAAATTAAGTTTGGCATAATATTTATAAGGTCATATTTGGCTACAAACTATGACTAACCTAACCAACTAAAACTATGACTATGACGACTTCTAAGATATCATGCATCAAGTCGAGGCTTCCCCCTTCTATTTCGTTGAACCTTTCTACCTAATTCCATATACATTTTTCCATCATTCCAGTAAGAGAACAGTTACGCACTTCAACATCAGCATTGTAGGATTCAACAGTTCTCAATAGTTCCTTTTTTTCTTCAGTGCATGAGCAGGACTCAGACTTAGTAAGTTTAAAAATTTGACAGATATAAGTAGCACTAAAGCTCTCTATAAATCCAAGAATACAACGAAAACCAAGATTGTCATCAATAATAGATCCCAATGCAAAATACACTTGAACATTTCCATGCTCTGTCACAACAAAAATATGTACCTTGATAACTAAGAAAATTTAACCCTTCAATGAACTTACCAGAAATAATATGGTTGCTTGAAGAATCAAAAAAAGGATTATCGGGCTTCCAGTAATTAGAATGGAAAAACATAGTCAGAACTCTAAACTAGACATAAATTCAGAGGGGAGACATGGACAATACAGATAAACTGCTCCTAGTTGGTATAGTCCACTATGAGAGCCTAAAACAAATTCCAATTTCAAGATCATCAAGAAATAATAATACGACAATTACCAAACATAACTAATTAAGACTAACAGTCTTTCCTTGGCGTCTTGTTCAAAGGAGGCTCGTCTCGCACAGAGTCGATGTTAGCACGGAACACCTTGCAAAATTTTAGAAACTGGTCTGGCGTCAGTAATATTTGTAGAGTATCTCATCTAGTAGCTGAAAGGCTACTTTGTCGATTTCTGCTCCTTCAAAGAAGTACAATGGTTAAAACTTGATAACTAAATTTAAATCAAATAAAAATTGAATTAACACCATAAATTAGGTGTTAAATATAAGTTTCTGCAAAAAAAAATACAAAAAAGAGGAGAAAAATACGCCTGCAAGAAGGATTGAACGTGGCCCCCCCGCGTTGTAACAACGGTCTCTAACAACTAGTCTAAATCGGTTACCATAATAAATATTTACAAAAACGCCGCAATATATTATTATTGTAAACTAGCTGACCCGACAGACTTCGTCCTGTCAAAAAAATTTGTAATGTGGCAGTGTTTTGTTCCTACCTTTTTTATATTCTTTGCAAAAAATTATCCTGAACAGAACCGTCACCCTGGTAGTAATTCGGTGTGAATTATTGGGATTATGCCTGAACGCCTCTAAGGCAGAATCCCCTCTAGCCGATGAGGCAACGGTGATTTGAGGAGGCCCGAGAGCCGGCAGGCTCGAGACACTTTTCTTGCTCTTAGTCGACGCGCCTTGCTTAGGGGTGCGTCGGCATCCGAGCCGACTTGCCGATCGGGGAAACCGGGGCTCCCGGGGCGTATCCAGCGCCGACGGGATGCCTCCCCCAAGCGGTCGAACATGGGTGACCGACTGAGGACGGCGTCGGGTCTCGGAATTGTCTGTAGACGACTTTGGTACCGAGCGGGGTGTTGTACTCGGTAGAGCAGCTGCCACGCTGCGATATCTTGAGACTCAGCCCTAGCTTGGGGGATTCGTCTTGCTTTACTCGGCGAGACCCCCGCTTTCGAAAATTTTTCAAAGTCCCTCCGTCGTCTCAGGTCCGGCTTCGGACTTTGAAAAATGTCGTCCGAATTCCGTCGTCCCAGGTCCGGACTCTGGACTGAAATTTTTCGGCACTTCGAAAATCGTCAAAAAAATTTTCTTCTCTTCGAGCGCCTGCAGATTCGTAGGTCTATTCCGTAGTATGATCGTACTGGTGCCGTAGTCTGATCCCGCCGTGGGTTGATCTTTTTTCGAGATCCGAAATTCCGTCGTCCCAGGTCCCGACTCTGGACTTCGTCGTCCCAGGTCCCAGGTGTGAAAAAGAAAAGGGCTGTTTTTAGGGTTTCCTGGCAATTATTCGATTTTTTCTCGCCGTAAGAACCATCCTTGGACTTCAACGAACATTTTAAAAAAAGAATTGGCCAAATTGGTCCAGGCGTTGTTGAGTTATGCGCTTACCAACACATTTTGCGATTCATTTTTATATATAAGATAATCAACCTTTGTTTTGAAATGTGAATAAAATGTGACTACAGTCTCCATTTGTAAGTTTAAGAGGATTACTAAATGCACACAATTACATTACGTAGTTATATATCAGTATCAAACGTAGATGCGTAAGAAAACTTAATTTGCAGGCTTTTTTCTATCGCTCTTACGCACTAACTGGCAGAGCTTCGGTAACTATGTACGTAGAGCTTCAAGCATACCGACAGAAGATGAGTAGTGATGACTTCTGAACAGGGTTGACTAGACGTGTTCCATGTTATTTGTTGGAGATACTCTGGGTGATGCGACTAGACTAAGCTAGAGGGGCAGCGCAAAGCGTTTAGACAATCTACCAAAATACCTCGGATTACGTGGCAGAGTGTCCAATAATTGCCATAGAGGGGGCGGACTGGATAGCGTTTAGCTGTAACACCCAAAGTTGTTTTCTCCGTGCACGGGTGTCCGGTAGCCGGGACCTTGCAAAGTAAGCGCGCAGGTCGATATGTGTATCGGCGCGCTAGGATCGGGATTGGTTCACAAAGAGAACCTGTTACTGGTTCGGGAGAGATGGCAAGTGATAAAATTGTGATGACCAACTGAACGATCATTAGGAGTTCTTCTCGAGTTCTGCACCAGGTTAATTCAGTCGTATTGGCCGACGTTTCGGAAAACGACTTATCTTCCATTCTCTAGGCATTCTCTCCATTATTATCAATGTCCAAACTCACACTGAACCGAATTGGCCATGTGGCGAGTGCAGCAATGAGGATCAAGTGATGGTCTTTTGAAGTTCTTTATGTACTTTCCTAATGTTTTTTATGCAATTGAATACAGCTTTCCAAGTATTGCCAACCTTAGATGAAAGCCAGTATCACGATTGAATTGTTTTGGATTGAGGCGGTTCTGCGATTCTGCGGTTCCAGTAGCGCTGAATTAGCCTGGTGTTGATCCAGAGTAGAATTCCTGTATATAATTCGCCAAGAAAAATTAAAATTGTTTATGATCGATCGTTTTGTTTTTTCGCCAAGTCGTACTCGATGTGGCAATTAATTCGTGAAGAAATCAAAATTTGTTATTCGGCCATTTCCAATCGTGGCCTTGTTTAGGAGAAGGTTACATCATATTAATTACGGAAATAAAAAACTGCAATGATAAAAATGGATTTTTAAACCGCTATGGCTATGTTTTGAAATATTTTTCTGATGATATATTTTCCAACGGTTTGAAACTTTCTCATTCCAGGGCATATGTATATTAACACAATGAACCGAATAATCCGAATTTCAGGGCTTAATTTATAGTGGTATTACTGCAATACGTACTATATTTTCTGCTTCGATTATAACACTCAGTGCTCTCTCAGCATATTACAAGTCACAATACGTTTAAGTAAAACTTGGGGCTTTCAAAAACATTTTATTTCACATTATTTTTTATTGCATACACATTTAGTGCATCTGACTAAGTATAAAAATGAGGGTCAGTTTATGGAGTAATTGGTTTCATATTACCTACCGATAAAACAATAATGAAGAATAGAGCTATGCATATTCCACTGAACTGTTAGTCACTGCTCAGGATACATTCGCCTTCGTACCCACTTAGTTGTATCTCTACTGCTGTCTTAGCAACGCAACAATCTCAAATTCCATAAATACTTGTCGGTCCTCCGTCACTCGAGTTTTACTCTTAATTTAAAATCACTCGACAGAAGGTATGAATGGAGGGAGTACTTAGCGGGGAGGGGATGTTGAAAACGGTATTAGAGGGTAGAATATTATAATAGGTAAACGAGGGAGAGGAAGGAAGAGAATAGTTTTTTTAAATTGATTTAAAGGGAATAGGCCTTGCTGTGAATTGAGGGAGTCAGTGCTTGAAAGAAGGGGAGGCTTCCAGAATGCTTCTTTAGCACTCCATGGAAACCTACCTTAATCGGTGGAATACTCTAATAATATAAATAAATGTTATCATGTACGTGATATCTTCATCATAATCACGCGCCAAAATTGCTGTGTGGACTTTTCTATATGCTTCCAACTTTTACTGTTGAAAGCATCTGAGTTTCCCGTTCAAGATAGGAACACACATCAAAATTTCTTGCATGAGCACTTAGATGTATGAGTTTACATTTTCATGCTCATGCATGCATAATGTTGTATTTATCGTAATCACGCCTCCAGCTTTTGCTGGTAAAACCTCTATAAGGCTTTCTCAGATTGCATCTTTGATGTTTTAACGTATTAGCTACTTGTATAGGTCATTGGACCGTCCCGTTTATAACTTGCACAGTTAAATGTGTGTGTCTGACGTTTTATATTCGTAAGAATGGTAGTTAAACCCATAATTGAAGCCCATTCTAGACTATTTTAGTATTTTTGTCCAACCTTGATACAGAATTTTACGTCGTTTAGCTTATGATGCTGGAAATTGTCTGTGCAAGTGTTGCAACGCCACCACAAATGACTGTGTATCACGAAACCAACCACTGGTATCGAGCAGCATGCCTTTTGAATGCCTGTGCTAATGCTTTCTGCTCCTCATCAACCTCATCTGGCTATCCTATTTACTATACCTCTTATCACTGGAAAGGTGGTCTGGAATACATCTCTTTCAGGGAAGTATCCTATTTTTTATTTGTATCGTAAATTTTATACTATTTGCGCATTAAAATCGTACGATGATGACCGTTATACCCTTTCGTTGATATGGCTGACTTGATATTTGTCCGCCAATTATAAGCTTTTGTCCGCCAGGCTTTCTCAGATTGCATCTTTGATGTTTTAACGTATAAGCTACCAGTATAGGTCATTGAACCGTCTCGTTTATAAAGTAAAATGTGTGTTTATGAAGTTTTATATTCGCGAGAACGGTAGGTAAACCCATAATTGAAGCCTATTCTAGAGAATTGATGCAGCGTCAATTTTCGGGTGACCCCAACGTTTCTTAACCGAAGCTGGTCGCTTTTTAAAGGGATCTGATGAAGTAGGAATCTTTATTCATATATAATAGTTATCCGTGTCGTATAGGGAGGGGGGACCGGAACAGGAGGTTGGAGGAGTAGATTGTTCAGTGTTTTTTTCGGATTACGCGTTGTCAGGTACGTCTTATTTTAAGGCCAGTGTCCCTATCTCACGTCCCTGTCCCATGGATACCCATATATATGATTAAAAGTTCCTACTTGATCAGATTACTTTGAAAAAGTGACCAGCATCGTTCGAGAAACGATGGGGCCACCCAAAATTTGACTTGGCGACATAGCCCAAAAGTTTTTATTTAACATGAGGAGTATCCGCGAAAGTTTTAACAAAGAATTCCTTCTAAACAAATATTAGTTTCCCAGGGCCTGGTTGATTTGGATGAATTCTTCGTATTTTCCTTTATGATGAATGGAAAATAACAATTGCTGTTCTGTGATTAAATGCTAGCAATCCGATTCGGCTTAACGGCATTGGTCCCATACAGGCTAAATCATGGGCCCAATCAAGAATATGGCGCGTAGTGCGCTCCATTAGTTAGCGCATTGGATTTTGGTTAGGTTTATGCGTTGAAATTATATTTGCTTTGCGATAACAGCTGATAATAGCTACATAATTTCCATTAATGTTATCTTTGTCAGAGCTGTACTATATATTTTTTAAATGAAAACTTCAATGGATATTTTATTGGTTGCCAAAAGCAGATAGATTCTCATAGGATTTTTATCGCTGTAACAAATTTGTTTTGTGTCACATGACATACTTTTTGGGGTATATATTCCGTATTTTCCGTGATGAGGGAGATGCTACACATGATATTTTGCCTTATTTTATTTTTTAACATGATTTCCTGTTGGTTTTTCTGTATTCAATTGATTGATTGCATATCGAAACATTTATCCAGACTGAGAACAAATATATGAAGATGTATAAAAGTAAGGAACATTGTAGATTTCTCTCCCAAAATATCCGCGACTCAACGCTATAATCCACGAAAAACGCCAGGGAGCGATCTTCATGCCACGCTTGATCTTTTTAGTAAATACTTTATCTTTACGACCAGGACGACGAACACTCCTCGCTACAGCATCCACCCTACCCCATTCACCACCTTTTATGCGAGAAGCGTAAAAATATTTCTCGACAATTGGAAATGGGAAATCGTCCGACCCCGAAAACCCTTTTGTGGGACCTTTTTAAGTGCTTCGATAAAGATTTCGGATCGTGGATCGAGTTGAGGTGCGAAACGCATGAGGAGGAGGAGGAGGTGGAAGGAATAGGAGGGAGGTTTGAGAGGGGTGTGGTGTACAGGTAGGAAAAAAACCGTTACGTTCCAAATCCCCATCCATCCATCCTTTTGAAATCTTCAATGGGTTTCCTCTTCTCGTGGGGGCACCCCTTGTCGGGAGAACTGGGAGACTTGGCCCAAACTTTCCGAGCGGATAGGAGATTCCCTTTCCGACTCATAGCAGGGAGACACCCCTCCAAGTCGTCAACAAGACGTGCTCTCGAAGAGCACGCATTCTACGCACTTACACGCCGCCCTGTCGTCTCAAAAGGATCTCGACCAAAACCATCCCATCATGCCTTACCTCCGCACTCGAGCGAGGAACCAAACCTATGTATGTATGCTCTATGGACCCCTGTGCGGCCAACACCCATCTCTTCAGCGGACCTCATCCGTCAAACTCTCCCGATCCTCCCCACCTTCCGTCTGCTATTCAACGACTTTTAAAATCCACCTTCCCTACGCCCAATCTGTGGAAATGCTTCGTTTGGTATCACTCTCTCATTCCCACAGCTTTGGGGAGAATTGGTGATGTGCTGAATAGGTAGAATAGATGCATTTGATCTAGAAAGAAGGCGTGTTGACTTGGCCAAATTTCGCTATGGTATGCACATTAATTTTTAAAATAAAATCTCTTGGAATGGGAATCGAACCATGGACCTTAGGCTTTCCTTTTGTTATAAATCAGCGATTGAATCAATTTCCCAGACTACTGCTTATGATCTATTATGTTTCTCATCTTTATTTTCTTCGGAGGATTTTACATACAAAACTTTTGTTCTTCTGCTTCAACAATCAAAATCAACTACTAATCTCGTTTCCGTTTTCTCCATGGCATCTGGGGATCGGGTTGGTGTGGTGGCTAGCGTTTTGGCTTCTCACCCCGTGGGATCGGATTCAAATCCCGGCGGTGGTAGAAAAATTTTTAGAGACTGTCCGATCCCTACTTGAGTGCTTTATAGAGAGAGCTTCAAGTGCGGCACTTTATCCATCGGATGGGACGTTAAGCCTTGGCGCCTTTCGTTAAGAGCCGGCTAATGCCGACACCGAGTTTCTCTCCACCCTTCCTTCCATACCCTTCCCTCATGGCGCAAATAACCTCACCTGTCGGTCTCCAACTCCAAAAAACATACCATTCATTGCAACATGACTGAAAGGTAATAAGGGTTTTTTGTACCATATAGTCCATACTATGTCAATGTGGAAACTGGCGCCTTTAAAGTCAATATTAGCAATGGGGGTGGAGAGATGGTAACGGCTTCAACCTGCTTTGAATCTGAGTGAAATTTTATCAGATTTCAACTTTCATTGATGAAAATGAAAGGCATTTGAGTCAGACTGTTCTGAGACCCATTATATGCCCTTCCAGGACTTGATATCTCTGAAAGTCTCTCCGAACTTATCATTTTTTAGCATTCACGCGGGGACTCATCCTCCGAGCAGTGGCCAACACCCATCACGTCAGCGGACCTCCCCCGTCAAACTACCAATCCTCTCTTGCTTCTATTCACCCCCCCCTTCGTTGTTCTCCTATTCAAAGACTTTTAAAAACCTCCTCTAGCCTCAATACGTGAAAATGCCTTGTTGGGTTTTCCTCCCTCAGCGGTAGAACCTTTCGGGAAGGGATGGGTGCTTTAAATTGGTGCGCATGATCGTGATGGAAGGCACATTGTGAAATCTTGGCTTGGTTAGTATGGAATTTGGTAGGCACGTCCTACAGTTAAGCTTGCTTTTTTTTATGAAGGTCGAATATGAAAAGCAGAGCAGAGGGAAACCCAGTGCCGGCATAGATCTGTTCTTACTCTGGCTGAAACCTTGAAATGAAATAGCAGTTTTTGGTGATCTATTTTGTGTGATTATTTTATGCAACACTGAATGTATTATATTAATGCAATATATAGAATTCACAGACACATATTTTGATGTATTCCGATAACATGGCGCATCAGCCAGTTTTATGTTTATAGAGCAGTGAAAAATCTTTTAAAAAATTGATCAAAATTTTCTATACTAAATGTATCTTTTTATTCACGAATGAATTAATTCATACTGCTCTAGCATTCAATGACCAATATTCTCAGCTGTTACATGATAAGCATCTTTATTTTTGGGGTGAAAACTGAGTGAATGCATTTTGATAAACTGGGGAAAGATTTAGCCCTTAGATTTTTGATTGAGACAAAATCTCTCGTAATGACAGAGCCAATTTATCCTTACCCCAGATAATATTGAAATCTTGAGGGGCACTATGGCCAAGGTTAAGTTTTGTAGTGGGAAATTCTTCTCGGGTTCTCTACCAGGTTAATTCAGTCGTATAGGCCGACGTTTTGGAAGACGACCTCTCTTCCATTTTCAAGGCGTGGTACTCACTAATTTTACACTCTTATTTAGTGAAATATTTGGCATTTTTATTGAGTAACACGCCTTGACAAGCCGTCTTCCAAAACTTCGGCCTGTACGACTGAATTAGCCTGGTTGAGAACCTGAGAAGAAAACCTCAATATAATTCTTGGGAGTCATTTAAATCGTTTATTATGTAATGGGATTTGTGATTGGCCTGATGCAGCATTTTCCACCGAGGGAGTGAGCCCCCTTTAAATCGAAACTTGAGGGTAGTTCTCGTGACCGACTTTCCATGGGATCAGGAGATGGACTTTGAATCGCGAAATTTCCCTGGGAATGAACCTAGAGTTTGTGCCCTGGAAACACGGGGGCTGTGTGCATAGGATATTCAGTTGGTGCACACAGGGTGGAACCGTTGGCCCGAGGTTTTCTCTCCTCTTCCTACTCACGGTTTCCAGACAGCCCGGGTCCTCCGCGATGCCTCAACGGCGCGTATGTGTGCTCTGCAGGGTGGAGTCGTAAAGTGCTAAGGAATGGGTTGGAACGAGAAGGCGGGCTTTGGCCCAAGGAGAGAACGGTGGAGGAGATGGCCAGTGATGGATGGCATGGGAGCGTAGGATCTAGCAATGATGAGACGGGACGGGGTGTAGCGTTGGGGAGGACCATTGGGAAGTCGGGAAGGGTGAGGAGAAAAGGGGTCAGGCAGACCTTGCGGCTCGGTTTGGAGGAAGGAAGGTGTTGTCGGGTTTTTAAGCTGCTTATGATCTCACGGCGGGGAGCTCTATCCTTCTTGGAGAGATCCCTCGATCCCCTTGGTTTGGGATGGAGAGAAGGTTTTATTCACGATTTTTCCCTCTCCCACCCCACGCAGGGTTTCATCGTCTCGTCTAAGAAGTTTTTCAAGGCCTCGAGGACGAATAGGGAAGCCCCATCTAAGTTAGAGGAGGTCGGGAGTTATTTTACGTGTTCAACTTCTTGGTATGTTATCCTCGTCTTCTTGTGGGCGCTCCTGTCATGCGTCGACTTGGTCAAAAGACGGGTTCCGTGCGTAAAAAAATATTTTCCTCGCCTCTCGTAAAATCTTGGCTTACTGCGAAAATATTTGGCTCCTCATTGGAGCTTGAATGTTTCTCCTGCGTTATTGATTGGGTGGAGCCTAATTTTTATCCGCAGTGTTGGAGTTTGCGCTCTGAATTTTGTGATGATGACATTTGTTACTGAAAGCTCTTCTCCAGAAAAAAATCATGATAGGAAGGTTATAAGTACATTTTCGGGAGCAATGGTAGTTCGTCAGAAGTTTACAAAATGAATGGTACCATATTATGAGTTAGAAAATAAAGGTAATGCTTAATGTTGGGAATTTGGGGTTCCTACAATTGAGTTAACACTTAACCCCTTGTTTTTATCATGTTTGCATTTAAGAGATCAGGTTTTCTAATGCATTCTCTAGTGCCCTGCTATGTTTCTTGAATGTCACACTTAAAGTTGTTTTTCAACTTGTTCTGAAGTTGGCTAGAAATATCTGTTAAATTTGTAAGAATTTCTATTTTTCTACTTATTTAGGGATGCTCATTTCAGATTAAAATATGTATAATATAGGCTGAATGCATGTGTAATTCGGGAAAAAAATAATTTAAGATAGATCATTAAATTAACTTCACCATATAAAAATGAATGTGGGCTCTTCTCCTAATTTATTTTGTATTTCACACTATAAAGCCGATGTAAAAATACAGGGTCAGGCTCGGTAGACTCAATTTTATGCGAAAACGTAGGTGTAAAAAACGTAAAAAATAAATTTTATAAGCAATTAATTGCTTATTCCATACCTTACGCAAAGGTTAAGCTTTAAAATAAGCCATTAATCATGGATCTTCGACAATTTGGTGAAGAAATACCTAGAATTATGTGATTCAAACCACGTTTTTTGGCAAAAATGCTAACAAAGAAATATGGGCATAAAACGCTCGAAATATTTTTTTTCGCAAAATCCTCTCGGAGTATTAGATTTGAGTTGAATGCGCATTTAGTACAGAATTGTATTTGTACAGAATTTCCATCAAAATATGAGAACCGAAGGGACTAACTTTTGTTGAACTGTGATGGAATGACCCCATTGTATAATCAGCATATCATTTAACCCAAATCGTAGTTTTTTATGTGTGAGATTGTCACATTTCAGGCGGTAGTTTCACAATGCAATTACAAGTAGAAGATAAAGCTGTCGATGAAATATATATTAATTGAATTATTTGCATGCAAATTTGCCTAACTTTGAGTTTTAATATCAAAGACTCTCGCATTATAAAACAGTAGTTTGAAGCAGTATATATCAAACGACGCGCAAAGTATATTGTTTGGATTTTTATACACAGCCACGACGGAATCTCCTTGACCGCAATCAGATTCTCGAAGCTGCGTAAATATCGCTCTCCCCTCACTCTACCTCTCATATATAAAAATATATGTATTCCTTTCCGTTTACATCTGCCTTTCCGCACCCCGGTCGATAAATTGCCTGGGTGGAGCAAATGGATTATATCTCCATCTCCGGCGTGTGGGCCGGGAGATGAGGAGGATGGCAGAGAGGCAAGAAGACTCTTACGCAGGGAGTTGACGCGGCGATCGCCTCCAAATATGCGCGCAGAACGGTGGCGCATATGGTAATCGAGAGAGTCTCGGGAAAAGGACACGGGCGGGTGGATGACGGCACGAGAATGCGTCCGCGCGTAGTGCGTAGTACAAGAAGTCTCGAACGCTTACGAGAGAGTGTATACAGTGGTGAGGAAGTGGAGGAGAGCAGTTGTGAGACGATGTTGATATTCTCCGCTCCCGAGAGAGAGAGAAGGAACTCGCTCTCTTCGGATTGGGAGGGAAGAGATTTTTCAAAAAGATTTTTCCGAAGAGCGCCCGGTCACGGATGCTGTGGGGAAGGAAGGAACTCCGAGGCACGGAATGGGTTTTATTGCGGGATACCAGGTGGGGGGAAGGTGTAAAAACGTGGTGGCGGGAATGGGGGGCGGTCCGGCCCGCGAGGTGTGGGGGTCCGAACCCGAGGATGGGCGGAGAGAAGTAATGAGGAGATGGAGGCGATAATATTTTGAACGGCGGAGCTTGTCCCGGTCAGTCTCCGTTCGTTGGGAAGTGAGGAGTTCTTATTAGAAAGAAGTCGTGTTTGTTGGACACTTAGTCACACAAACACACGTAGTCACACTTATTTGTGTATTTATTTATTGAAGTAAACTTCCGATTAAGTTAGGCTCCCATGGAGTACTTAAAAGGCATTCTGGGAGCTTCCTATTTCTTCGTGTACTCCCCTCTTCAAATAACTGTAACGCTTACTCCCTTTCGTTCTATCTAAAACTCCTATTCTCTTCCTTTCTCTCCCTCGTTAAAATTCTACACTCTAACCTCTCACCGCTGAGTACTCCCTCCAGCCATGCTTTCTATTTCCTCCATATCTCATCCAGAGTACTCAATTTTAATATTTTAGAATAATAACCTGCGCATTATTACGCAAAACACTGTAAAATTAGCTCAACAACTCGAAAGGAGGCAATTAGGTAACGCTTACAAATTTTTTCCCTCTATTTCCACAATTGCAGTTTAGTGTTACGTGAATTATTCAGCTTGGACTCATAGCAATATCGAGTTGTTTGTTCAGTATAATCTTTAGTTATGCGATACTAATTTCTTTTTAATTTTCCGCTTGAAATTCCACTTTCCGACATTTATTGTATATTCATGAATGAAATATGAACTGATATCGGTATCGGTACATATGAGACATCATGGTTAATATAAATGCAATCGGTAGTTATACATGACAGATGGAAGATACTAACTTTGGCAAGAGCATTCGGAATCATCTTTTTGAACCAGGTGGATACTGATCACTGACCTTTTTCTCGTAATGAGAACAAATGTACTAAAATAGCCACAAGGGAAACATCCACTTTGTACGTTATGTTATTTATAATCGTATGCAAATGCAGAATAGCTTTGGGGGTTGAGGTTTTGATGGTGATAGTGGTAGGAGAAATTGGCTCCTTTTCTTTAAAGGTGCTGCCGGACTTCTGAGGAAAGGGAGGCCAGTGGGATGCTCAGGCTAGGAGAGAGGGGAGGAGGAATTGGTTGAAGACAGGCGTTTATGGTGGCAGCCTTAAGTGTGGTTATGAGGCGAGAAAGGTAGGTGCGGAATGCCGTCCGAGGTAGAGGGGGGAGGCGGTAAGGTGAGATAAGGGGGGTGGGAAGTCAGTGGAGGTGTAAGGATAAGGTGGGGTGGGGAAGAGAAGGGTTAGGGTAGAGCAGTGGGTTGGGTGGAGAAGGGTCGGAGCAGAAAAGTCGGCGTTATAGCGTGGTCCATCTCACCCGCGGGGAGAGATGTTGGCGGCCGATTGGACCGTGCTGGAAGACCTCTCTTTCTCTGGTAGCTTCTTGAGTCTCGAAGGCCGCGTGCGTCGACCTGATGCTCTTTTTCCGTCTCGCGGGAGAGCACGCAGTACGGTAGCGGCGATGTCTCGGGAAGGCCCGCGGGCACTTTTCCTTTCTCTTCCCCCTCTCTCCTTTTGGTACATACATGCGTTGTGAAGGGTGCTCATGCACCTCGCGGCAGGTTGTTATCTCGAGGGAAAAAAAAAGAAATGAGTAAGTGGACCACAGCGCGCAGTCTCTCGGTTTTGGATCTCAGACGTCCAAGCATCCATGTGTGGGTACATACATATTTGGTGTTTTGTTAAAAAACTCCGCATGGTGGCGTTCTTGGGATAACTTAACACTTGAATTTATCAGTTATGATTTTGGTGCTCTTGTGTGAAAAGCACAGATACAGCGGTCGCATTTACTGATTAAAGAAAAAAGATGGCACTTTTTCCATAAGCTTTACTTTGGTCACAATCGTTTCAACCACTAGGTCATCATCAAGCACATGCTAATGACCTAATGGTTGAAACGCGTAGAACCACAGTAAAAATTGTGAGAAAAGTGTTTGCTTGTTCTCTTTAACCAATAGGTAATATTTACACTACATCTTGCTGGTCTTAGTCAATTTTAGTGGCATTTACTGATTAGAAATTTAAGCGTAATTTCAGTCTTTCTGTCCTCATATGAAATTTTATACAAGAATTTTGGCAGAAACAAGGGTATTTCGGAAAGGATAAAAAAAGGCTCCAATTCTAGGAGATAAATCATTCCAAAAAACTACCTAATCTTTGCAACCATTTGGTTCTTATTGCTTGAAACGATATATCTTTCTTTGCTGCTTGCATTAGTTAATAAATGACCGAATATAAATTTATGCTAACAGTAAGTATCAATAATTGTTCAAAATATTTATTTGTGGCTCATTTACTCCCAAATATACCGAATTTACCAAACCAGACCCATTAATGGGGGTTAGAATATTTTTCAGATAGTTATCGAAGGTATTTGGTGAAGTTTCAAGATGTTGAGATTTTTATATTTAATGGCACAAATAGTTTAACCAGGAATTGAACAGCACATTAAACATGAGGAGAAATGATTACGAGTAAAAATAATATCATTTTACAGTATTTTAAGTTAGCCGCAATTCTCCTCTTTTAGTAGTATTCTAAGAGTGCTTGAATCAGGCAACAGATACTGGGTCTTAAAATTTTTAATAATTTGGAATTGACCATATTAATTGAGTTTTAGTTATGTACAGCGAAAATGTTGCGAGTGGTCACATTTCAGATGCCAGTAATCTCATCTAATCAATAATGATATTTGATACATATGAGATTCGGCAGAGACACAATATCTAAACATCTAATTTCTCGTTCATTTGTTATTATTCGAAAAGAAAAAAGCAATAGCGCTGAAGAGTTGGAATGGAGGTAAAAATTAAAGAGATAAAATATTAAAAAATTACTTCAGTGTCTTTGCTACAAAATGAATGACAATTTGGGTGATTGGTAATGCACACACGTATACATATATCTCTATATTTTATACCAGTAGAATATGGGATTTTGCTTCAATTCTGAAAAAATCCTGGAATGCAGTGCAAATAAATTATATGAGCAATTAGGTTGATGAAGAAATGTTCTGTATACCATTTTGTGACATAAATTATAAGTAGTTGTAAAAACGACACGAAATAAAAAATGGAAAAATGCATTGTTCAAAGGAAAGATAATAGTAATAATATTTATCTTGTTATTACTACTAATCTCCAGAAAAGTATATTAAAATCATAAAAAATAGACTTACGGCACTTTTGACATATTCGAGAAATAGTGAAAGAGGCTCCAATCATAGGAGTGGAAAATAATAATAAATAGTTTAATTAATTTTACGCTTGAAAAAATTAAATTGTTTCCGGAAAATTAATTAATTTGACCAATTATTATTAAGTCATCCCAGAAAGCCACCCTCTGTTTGCAATCATTTGTTTCCTATTCCTAAAAAATATGTCGCTTTCTTAGAGGCTTGCCTTGTTTAATAAATGACGGAATATAGATGTATACAAACCCTAAGGCTTAAAACATTTGTTCATCATATTTATTTGTGGTTTATTTGCATCAAGATATACCGAATTCACCAAACCTGACCCAATTATGCTGGTTAGAATTTTTCCAGGTAGTTATCGCAGTTATTCGGACACTTGGAGACGTAATATAGCAAGCATCACGTATTTTAACGGGATAAATCACCAGGGGTCTCCCCCACTTTTAACTGTGGAGAGGCGAGTTATTTAAGTATGAAACGCGTTCAAATCAAGTCAACCGACCAAGGCGACATGCACTACTGTATTCGCCCGGATTGGAGAACGTTAGAGCGTGGTTCGTTGGTTCTTCGGAGAATCGAAGTCCAACGGTTGACGCATCCGCAAACATCATTACGACTCCTCCCGCTCGATTTCTCATGCATCCCCGGGTGGTGGTAGGAGGGAAAGGGCGCATTTCTTAGCGCTTCTTCCCATTCTTATTATAAACGACGAGACGAAAACGGAATCCGCGGGGAAAAATTCAACCCTTTTTTCAAACCTTTCTCTCCTAACGTTCTTCCCTGTCTCCTTAACGACACGCATCGATCCGATGATTTCGTTGAGAGATTTGCCTTTTCATTTGAATAGGGAAAACGACGGGCGTACTCGGTCCTTCTCACGTGCATATATATCGAATCCGGGCCGGTTGAGTGATCAGTCGGCCATAATTTTTCTGCATGGGGGAAGAGATAGGGAGAGTCTTCGCTGTAGGATTCAAAGGGTTTCGTTACGAACGGTAGGGAAATAGGAGAGCCGTTCTCTGGGATATCGGAGAAGGGCATAAGGCAGCATCACCAAGGAGGAGGAGGGCCTGCCAAAGTGTGGGGAAAAAGAGGGGTGCATACATATATAAATCCGTGAAGTAGAATCGTATCTAAGGGCGGGGAAGGATGCGGAAGGCGATAGACTACACGCCATGAGGTAACGTAGACGACAGAGAGTAGGAAAGGGGGAAATTTTGCGGAGTAAAAGTGGAGGAATCTCAGCGGAAGAGTAGGGTTTTAAAAAAGGTTGTATTGTTAAAGGATGGAGATGGTTGTGCGTTAAGAAAGGGACGGAGCTCGGAGTAGGGGGGTGCTTTTCGGTCGAAGGAAAGGGTTGGGTCCGTGGTAGGGGGGAATTGGAGGAAGTTCTAAGGTAAGGATATATATGTAAGGGCGAGGTTCCCTTTTGGTTGTTAAGGGCCTTGGGTAAAGGGGATGGGGAGAAGATAGATAGGGTTGGGCAGTCGACGTGAAGACGAGGATGATGTCGATGCAGAATAAGGTGGCAGACTCCACCGGTGCACGCATGGAAAAAGGGTGAAAGAACTTAAAAGGCCCGCTATAAGGTGGAAGCCATAAGGGTTTTCCTGGGATGCAATTCCGTGCGGGGTTTTTCAAAAGGGTGGGGTTTTTGAGAAGAGTCGATGAGCGCGTATAAGAAAGATGGATGATGGAAGGGAATGTGGGGTTGGGGGAATGGTTGCTTGGGCTTGGGAAAGGAGGATGGGGTTTTGCCGAGGGAGCACCAGGGTTATTTCGGAATGGGGAGAGAATTGATGGGGGTGAAGAATTGTTGAGGAGAAAGGATCATCCCCCTCCAACCCTCTTCCTTGGTTGTGGAAGCAAATAGTTGGTGAGACCTACTACCGTCGGTTTCGGATGCGATGGTGTTCAGGATATTATCAAGGGTGGGGTCTTCCAACTTCCGATAGGCGGGGTGAAAAAGAGGACTCGAGGCTTAAAGGAAGAAAAGAGCAAGTGCGGATGAAAAGGAGCTCTGGAGTACAGAAAGACGTTCGCTTTCCCCCCTTAGGAAAATATTTCCGTTGACTTTTTCCCCGTGCGACCTCCCCGCCTGATGACCAGCTATTGGTGGAAAGGTAGGGTTAACGTAAAATTTTGAGATTTCGAGTGAAGCGCCAACCGAATTTCAAAGTGATTTTTCGAGCTGGTTTGTCCAGTTTTTTAAACAATGATCAGTCTCGCCAAAGTTTCCCCCGAGGTATATTTTCTTCCTTTTCTCCATCATCGCCAACCGCTAAGACTTGGAATTATTTAACGGCGTGGGGTCTTGCATGAGAACTCTTCAGATGACAGAATGCTCTTAAGGAGGTGAAACATGAATACGAAGCGAGAGGGTCATTCTGTTCGTAGTGAGGATGCATTATTCATGATACGGCTTTTACTGTTACTTTTTTCTTTATTTGGGAGGCTCTTTAAGTGTAGTGGTCAAGCATATTTTGAATTTAGCCCTCAAGGTATCTTTTTGAATACTGGAAACTGAAATCGTAGCCAAAAATTACAAATTACTGGGACTAACGTTGGTCGCACGCTTTGTGGAATTAGTGAAATTTGACTAGTTTACGAGGATTTATAAGTCATCATGAACCAGCATATGCTTAGGTTTAGCACTATTAGTGCTAGCCCTTGATATCCAATTCTTTACTCCAGAGCTGGGCATTTTCCCCAAAATTTAGACATTTTTAATAATTTTACTGCTACGCATAGAAAGTTTAAATGAAAAATGCCTTGTCGCATACACTATCATCTACTGTATTTTATATGCTCTGACCCGTCTGACGAAGAATTATAGGTAGATATCTGTCGTTAATACTACGGTGGAAATATAAAATACGATCAAATTCAAACAGATCTAATAGTTCGCTGTCCGTAGTTCTATGAAGTTTCGCGAGAACGTAATATTACCTCACTAGCACTCAAAGTGCTGAATATGTTTCGTATTTTAACCCTGGCGCTTTCACCATAAGAAAATAAAATGTATCATATTTCTTGACAACGCTCTGATGAATCTAAAAAATATTATTCTCGTATTGGTCAGGAAAATTTTTTTTTAGCACTGATTATTCAAATATATCACTATTGTTATGTTGGTTGATAAAAAATTTGAATTGAAACGTTGACCAACACCGCTCATCTACATACTTCCACGTTCATCCATTACGCTCCTTAGGCAATGGAATCACAAGGTAACCATACATTGTTTAATCCTCAGTCCCAAAGTCGCAGGAGGAAAATTGAGAAGGGATGCAGACCGAGATGGCGACTCTGAGGAACGCGATTCATTAGCAGCGAAGGCATGTCCGAGCAGTCCAACTCTCACGTCGTCAGAACACGTCCTGCAGAGCGCAGTTTTTGGAGAAATGAGGACGATTGTCGCATGCAGTGGTGGTTGAATCGAGATAAGTTTCCTTTTAAAGGCTCTCCACCCCCTTTGGAATTCTCCCATCTAATATCGCACAGGGGGTGGTCTTGCCTTTCGTTCGTCTCGATGCTCTGGCTGGACAGGATCCGGAGGACAACCACTCCGGTTGTTTTTTTTTGAGATGGCGGAGTAAAGCAAGGCTGGGAAGTTATGATATGATATGCACGTATGGACAAATTTCGTATACAAAAGTTCGAAAAACACCGAGCGAACTTCGCCGCAGCTCGGAAATGGAATTTACGTATCCATTGTGTATAGTTTAATGGGAAGGTAGTACGCAAAACATTTAATTCATCTATTTTATTTTAATTACTACGTAATGTAAAGGAATTTGTAAAATGTTTATGCTTACATTAATTGTTGAGTTCATCGCGGAATCCTGCTTTGACTACAAATCGTTAATCAGCCAATCCGTCGAAGAATTTCGCACCAATGACGCAACATTTCCGTGAAGGCACATAACAAACGTAAAGCACGCAAGATAATAGTTACAATACCACCGCAGATTATGATGGCGTTTTTTACTTTTTTATATGCTAATGATCTTATGTGGCCTACAGAAAAGGCGAAATAACGTTGGAAGATGAGGGCGCGACACAGTAAGACGAAGCTCTCTCAAAAATAGACCATAATTTAAAAAATATAAATGATTTCTTTTACAAAGGACTTAACAAGGTTGTTTCCAGCATTCCTTACGTTCTTTATTTTATCTTCTAGTTCTGTAGATCATGAAAATATTGTGAATCTAAAATCACGAAAATCAACCGGAACGAGAGACGCCGCGCCGTGGTCAATTTATTGTTGATTATTGGTTAGCTGATTCTCCGAGGATCCGAGATAGGTCAGGTCCATGGAAAAACGCATAATTTATCCTCCGTGAAATTTCCGAAAGGTGTGAATGCCTTGTAAGTGAGGAAAACCATGACCTACGCAACAGGTTTTACCCTGCAGAATACCTGTAATGCACCATGATTGGCAATGAAAATCCGTTGACCACCCGTCTCTGCACCGTCCGGCAAAGGAGCAAGTGTTGATAGTGGTTTGGGGTAGCCCGTCTAGACCTCCTCGATCCTGAGAAAATTCTCATGCGAAAGAAAAAGATTGAGAATTTCGGAAGGGTCTTAGACGTGGAAGAAGGATCCTAGGGTAGAATAGGGATCCTAGGGTCCGTTTAAGGGATCGGTTTAGGAGGAGACGGGGTTTTTTCGTTTTGATAGGGTCCGCAAGAAAGCATTGTGTGCGTCTTGGAATGGGGTGATGGTTTTGCCGAGTCTCAAGTTCAGGGAAGGGGTTGAGAAGCGGGTTGAAGTGCTAGAACGACTCGAGGAAAGCGTTGAAGGAGGAAGGCGAGAGAAATGGGGGTAGTTATGTGTAGTAGCGTGGAAAGTAGACGCAGAGATGGGTCCGAGGGGGTGTAAATTGCGGGCGGACGTGTAAGGTGATATGGGTGCCGTGAAGAAAAGACGGTACGTGGAAGAAAACGGCGAGTGTAGAAGTAGCGGATAGTGTGACGGTGCAGGCGGGAAGTGGGTGGTTGACGATGGGGATGGGCTAAAACTACCGGCAATTGTTAGTTGGTAGAAGTTTTTCTTGATATCGGAGTTCATCCAGTCGCTTTATCGGTAGGGTAGCCCACACCCCCGAAACAAAAAACAGTATAAATGGCATCTGAACGGGCTGAAGAAAAGTGACCGCTGATGAGTGTCCACTGAATAAGGGCAAGTGATGTGCAGTGGCAACTATTGGAAGAGAAATATTCGTCACAAATGTTCACCAGGAAAAATTAAATTGTTTAGAAATTGATTAATTTTTCTGGCTATAACTGGAATTATATTCGGGATAATATTTTAAAATTTTATTTTCACGTACTATAAATGTCATTGCCAGGATTATGGATGAGGAGAATGATCTGCAGTTGTTTCCTCAATGACTCGCTGAAGTAACTAGATTAATTTCTGGCATTGCGATGAAGTTTGCCGTGAAAAATATTTGGCTTAGCTGGGATACGAACCCGGATATCCCGATTGCCGGTGAGGCGGGTTAACTACCTGCACCATCAAGCCATCTCATGCACCCTCGCGCGTGACTGAGTACAAATTCGCTTGCTTCATGCAGTGCTTTGGATTAATTTCGTTCTCCATTTGATCCCCCTGACATTTCTTCACTGCAATTTATCAAGTTTAAGCGGAACTTACGATAGATATCAGAACTAAGACATGCTATTGCGCACCATTATTATTATGCGTAGAATAGCTTTATTGTTCGTCATGATTTTGCTTCTCACCGCTTTCGTTTTGTATTTTGATTGGCGATCGCCGTGAAAAGTATGGATGAATTTGAATGCCAATGGCACGGCAAAGTTTCACGCATTCTGTGTAAAGAGTAAGAGCGGAAAACCTCTGTACTTTAGTTTACATTAGAGTAAGGAATTTTTCATTTACGCTCAAATACATTCTTATTGATTTCTCATGTTGGTAGAGTACAGTTACTCCGACCTGAGAATTATTTACAGATATTTCTACAGTTGCTCGCAGGAATAACTAGATTATTTTTGTTCTCCACTTGTTTTCCCTGGCTTTTCTTTGAGGCAAATTATCTTGCTTGATCGGCATCTTCGATAAAAATTGGAACCAGGTCAATCTCTCTTTCACTACATGGTTATGCGTAAAATAGCTTTGCTATTTTTCCTGATTTCGCTTCTGACCGCTTCCGTTTTGTATTTTGATTGGCGATCAATGTGAAAAGTATGAATGAATTTGAAGGCTAATAGTGTGGGAAAGGTTCACACATTCTGTGAGTGGATTAAGAGCGGAAAACGTCGGTACTCAAGTTATTATTGCACTAAAGAGTTTTTCATTTGCGCTCAAATATAGGCTATTTTTTTCTCATCTTGGTGGAGTAAAGTTACTCTGACCTGAGAATTATTGACCGATATTTCTACAGTCACTCACAGAAGTAACTGGATTAATTTCGTTCTTATTTGATCCCCCTAACATTTATTTATTGTACTTTGGTAGAATGTTAGGGAAACGAGGGAGGGGAAAGAAAAGAATAGGATTTTTAGATAGATGGAAAGGGAGTAGGCCTTACAGTGAATTGAAGAAGGCAGCGATGGAAGGAAAGGGAGGCTGCCAGATCACTTCCTTAGTACTCCATAGAAAACTACCTTCATCGGTAGAATACTATAATAATAATCTTGTTTAAGTGGCATTTCCGATCAGAATCGGAACCAGTTCAATCTCTTGTGCACCATTATGGTTACGCGTAGAATAGCTTTGTTATTTGTCATAATTTCGCTTTTGACCGCTTCCGTTTTGTGTTTTGATTGGCGATCTTTGTGAAAAGTGTTGATGAATTTGAAGGCCAATGGTACGGGAAAGCTTCACGCATTCTGTGTGTGGAGTAAGAGCGGAAAACCTCTGTACTTTAGGGAAGGCCAGGAGAGAAATCAACGAGACGGAACGCAGGAGGTATTTAAAGGACGCACATTGGTGTAACATTGTTGGATAGCCGGGAGTTGGAGCAGTCTTTAGGCGATTCATATACGTCCCTCAGCGTCCTTCGGTAATGAAGGAGAAACCTCCCTCACTCGTGTCCAATTAGGACGTAACGCTGTGTGCCCTCAAGGACTCGTTATTGAGGTTCCCTCCACCCCTTCCCGCATTTCATAATGACCACGGTGTGGTTTCACTCCCTCCTCCGAAATTCAATTCTAAATAGTTTTCCCTCGTCAAATTTGCATAATTTCGCGGCGGACGTTCCGGTAATGCTCGAGAAATTTTTACGAAAGCGTTTTGTCATCCGGCCGCCGCCCTTGTGTCTGGGAAACTGCCATCGCGGGCGAGATGTAATCTGATAAAAATATTTCTGGACGAGATTTCAAGGTGATCTCATCATTTCACAGTTACGAATTAGCATTAGAAACAGGTTAGTGTATCAAGCGGTGAATTGGCGGAAATTCAACTAATCGAGGAATATTTTATGAGTGATTTTAAACATTCGATGAGGAAAAGATGCTACTCTTGGCCACCGAAGCATTGCTCACTTTCCTCCTGTTCGGGGTTTAATCATGATTGCTAGATGCCGTTGTAATTCCTTCCAGACAGTGTAGAAATGTAATTAATTACATTTTATATGCAATCGTAGAGAATATCAGGAGGTAAACTTACATTTTTGAATGATGGCAATGGATGGTAATTATACTAGAACAGTGAGTTCCTAACATTTCTTACGATGATAAGCAATCCAGATGATGGAACTAAGATGCTGGAATGGGCTTGTTAATCATATTATAAAATATTTTTATTGACCTTGACAAATCAGAAAACCCGAAATAAAGCCCAATAAAGACAAAAAATCGACGGCTTTAACTCTTGCGAAGATAAGTCGATAAATTGATTTTTCCTATCTATTAACCTTTATTTTTAACGATGATTAACGTCTTAGAGTGTAAGTCTTGACCTCCTACACTGAAGGTCTCAAGACCTACACTCCAAGACACCAATCAACGCAGATAAGTCGATGACTTCGCATGCGCCTACCGAGTGGTTCGTTACTATTGTTAGCGATTCCACATGTGTGGTTGTCCCTGAACGAGTTAATCAACCGAAGTTCTCATCTCATCACCAAATTATGATAAATGGGCGGCAGTTCTCGCGTACTTTTTATTTCAAACTAATAAGAGAAAGACTGAGATTATATTTCATTGAAACTCATCCTTCACTTCTTAAAACTAATTCTTCTGATGGATTGCGAATTCGGATCATAGTGAAAGACCCCATGGTATGTTACGTTACCTATTTGGAGGAGGAGACTGGCATTTGAGTTTATTTGTGCCATTAGGGAAGGGTATGGAAGAAATGGTGGAGAGGAACCCGGCGCGGCATTATCCTGCTCTATGGCGCCTGCACGAATGGCGCCAAGGGGACCACGGCACAACGACCCATCCGATGGACGGAGTGTTGCGCTTGAAATGTCCTCCACACAATATTCAAGCAGGGATCGGACAGTCTCTGAAAATTTTCTGCCACCGCTGGTATTTGAACCCGAGATCACGGGGTGGGAATTCAGCATTATAGCCACCACACCACACCAATCCCCAAAGACCCCTTTTACTCTGACGATAGATATTAAGCTTTTCTTGAAAATAAGGAAATTTATTCTAGATGCAAAGATACATATAATTTTGCTCATAAAAATTAGGTGACTGTGATGAGTGCAAGCCTTTTCCTTGTTTCATCGTGATAAATACGCTTGGATCCGCAATGCTTTATTTCATAAGACCGTTCCGTCTAGCAACCCTTTCATCCCGATATTTCATCCGTTGATACTCTCAATACGATGGACACTCGTAATGAGGCTTTCAAGGAGCACATGATATTCACAAACTGAAGGATAACTTTCCCAGGCGTTCTCTTTGGATTGCACTGTCATTTCGACCCGTCGCATCGCCGAGGAAGTTACATGAAGGAAAGAGACGGCTGGTAACTCCCCGACCGAACCATGTTTGAGACTAGGAGAAAAGGATTGGAAAGGGTGGGAAAGACGTAAAGGCAATATAAGGAGCCACAGCACCCGGTCACAAAATGTCGTTTGAATACACTGGAATTCACCGTCCCTTTACCCCTCTTTTCTCCGCACAGAATCACCTGAAAGTTCCGCAACGTAATGTACCTAGCCCATCCCTTACCATACTACTCTTATAGCCTTTTGCATCCTTTCTCTGTGCCCGCATCTCTTCTTGCCTTTTCTCCGGTCCTGCGATGGTGTATTCTTTATCCTAGACTATCCTCATCCCTTCCTCAGTCTCCCAATTCTTTCTTTCTCACCCCCTGCCACTTCCCTTTCTCCCCTCAGTCCCTTTGCTTCCTTCCGGTTGTCCCTTCCCCCACCTTCTCGCCCCGACCTTAACGATCCCTTTCGGATCTTTTAGATTTTAAGAGTGTGCGGAGAACACGGTGGTCCAGACTTTTGACCGAGTGAAGCTTCCCGACGTCTCTCATTCGCCATCTCTCTTCCTTTCCGCAGTCTTACAGCAGTTTAAACCCCTATGCCCTGTGGTTTGAGTTCGCTACCTTTTGAAGGGGATCGGTCAGTGGTTCGAATTGGGGGGGTATCGAATTGGAGGATAGCGACGACTTATGTAATTTTAAAATTCTTTTGGACACTGTTGCTAACGGTTTGATATTTTTATTTTACGCATGCTTATTTTCACAATCTTACCATTTACAGAAGGACAATAACCCACAGGTGAGTTCAACATTACGAGAATAAGATTAAATTTAGTTTTCCTTGAGTGATTATAACATCTATTCACGATACCCCAGTAGTTTCATCTATTTCCACCTCTTATAGCCTATCTTCAAATGTAAACAGATTCAGTATTTAGTTACTGCAAGCTTCAACAACATATTTGTCACAATTTGACTGCAAAACTGATATACTAATAATAATAATGATATTGAATAATTTTATTTAAACATATCTTAAATTAATTGCAGTCAGGACAATAAAAAATTATTTTTAAACTATCCAATTGTTATCCCTTCGTATCGAAACCGTATTTTTGCATCATCAGGGAGAGAGAGAGAGAGAAAGAGTTTTTGAGAGTTTGAGAGAGATTGAGTTTTTATAAGCTAAATTATAGCTGGTAACGATCTAATCCTAACAACATACTTTGTTAAAATGATAGCAAGTTGAAGTTTGGTGGAAGATTAGATTTTTCGGCTACGTGTTTGCTCATACAATCTTCCAAGCCCTGACGAAAAATGCGATTGCGAAATGTTATCCAGCAAATTGATTTAGAATTTTTAAAATATCGATACTGCCCTATGTCAATAAATCCATGTCATATATAATTTATAAATATATATTTTGTGATGATAGTGGTGCTCACCGGTTGAATTCTACTGCTTTATCGAAGTCAATATGAAGTAAAGGCAAAATATTTAGCCTCTTTCCAAACACTTTTTTCTTGATGTGTTTGATGTATTGATGGGGTTCCATTTGAAGTCATGCAACTAATGTATGTTGTGCTGCCACGGCTAGGTTTAGTTTGGATGAGGGGATTTATGAATTGTTGATTGCTGTTCTAAGTAATAGAAATAAATTTTGTTCAAAGATATCAAACGTTATCGAATTTGGAGCATCTTTAGTTATCAAACCACATCGTATTCGATAGTGAAAAGAATTGGTGAACGGACAGATAGACTCTTGTTTTTACTAATCGTACTCTTGAAGCATGTTACGTTCTCAGTACAATCCTGACTGCTTCTCAGTCCATTCATGCTTTCATCTGCGTATCATTCTTTTCTTCGGTCGTTTTATTCCCCTATCCTTTCAGACTCTCTCGAGAGAACCGTCCCTTTCTCTTGGAGCCTTTTTTCGGCCGGGACTTCCGAGCCACTGCGGTCCGGTGGTGGATTAAACGCTCTCTCCCATCACCGACCCCTTCCCACGTGTCTCGCCTCAGGATCTCCAAGTCCTCCCCCAGCCTCCCATGACTACTTACCCTTTTCAGTTTTCGCTGGAGTCCACTGTTACCTGAGAGAAGCGTCTACCTGGAAGATGCGCAAAATCGCAAATTACTTCGATGAAGACAGCCACTAGAAAATTGAATATGTTTTATAATGTATGCAGAGCAAAAGAGAAGACTATTGGCGGCTAATCGAGGAATTTAGGGTTCGAATCCCGGAAAAAATCCCAGAGCGGTGTCACTGGTGAATACCACTCATCATGAAAATTTAGTCTCGAATTTAGGAGCAATAGTATTTTTCCAATTTGTCCTCCAAAGTTTCTATGCACAAAATTTCAGTGATGCGGACATCAGAGATGACTCTGTTTACTCTACGCAAACACTGTCCTTCTAGCTTTTCAAGTATGGCAGCGTATTTGATGATTAGTGTAATCAGAGCTATAAAAATGCGGGTATTGTAACGTCTGACTACGAGTTCGTAACGATGAGCTCTTATGCATTCTTTTAAGTGGATGTATTTGATGCATTGGTGGTGTTGTATTTGAATACATGGACCTTGCAACTTATTTATTTTGCGTTGCAACGGAACTATGATTAGTAACGTAATAAAAACGTAATTATTAGACTACTTACCCCTTTCAGTTTTCGCTGGGGTTCACTGGCACCTGAAGCGTATATCTGGTAGATTCTTAAAATCGCAAATAACTTCAATTCAGAGAGCTACTAGTAAATTGATTATGGATTATTATGTATGGGGAGATTTTGGTAAGAGCACCTGACTGCTGATCTAAGAATATAGAGTTCGACTCCCGGAAAAAAACCCTCGGGCGTCCATGACTAAAATATCCTCAAAATGTGCAGTGGCATAGGAAAAGACTACTTACGTGAAATTTTCGTTATGTTTCGGGACGTAATTAATACATAATTATTAGAAATTAGTTCGTAATTATTCTGGAAAATAACGGATGATTAATCAGTAGTGTACTTTTACGGAGTTACGCGCAATTCCACATAAAATGCGAAAATTATAGAGAGGAAAAATCATTTGCCTTGACCGAAATTCGAACCCGAATTTCCCGCATTCGTTCTAGCTGTTCTACCGCATGAACTGCCAAGATATCTTCTTCCTCCCATTCGCGAGATCCAAGCTGGAATCCCGATCAAAGAAATGATTTTTGTTTTCGAATTATTTCATGATTAAGTAGGTTTTAACGAGACATGCGATGATGATCGATGGACAGCGATCCTCATCATTATGGCCTTGCAGTCAGAAAAATGGTTTTATAGAAACTAAAACTCAATTAATTCATGCTGATATTTTGGAATTTACTAGCATTTCATAGGTCTTACAGCTTGTTTCACCTCATAGCGTACCTTCAGGTAAAATACTCACTGAACTATATTGGACTGGAGGAGAACGTCACATGGCGAAGCCGATGGTACGGTAAATGAAAATGCATGTGGTAGAGTCCAACATATCAGTATCAGAATCATCATAAGTCAACAATCATAAGATTAGCTTGACGCAGCTCTCCATTTCGCTATCTCATAAGCTACCATTTTCACACATACGACACACTCTTTCTCTTAAATTTCTTATAACCTGTCCTATGTAACTCATTCGGCGTCCTTTATCCTTTGCCTTTATCTTGTCCTCTTGCCCTGTTTCCTTCGGCAATCGTCTTCATCTGAAAATATTGCCACATGATGTGGCCGATGAGTGGCTTAACTAGGAAAATGCTTTGGGGAGAGGTGGGGGGGGGGGGGGGGGGGGGGAAGAGAGGAGATGGATAAGGGCGACTTGCCATCCACCACCCCCCTTTTAGGAAAATTTTGGAAAAATGACATGCCTGCAAATACATTTCACATAATTTTAGCACTTAAAATTTGGGTTTTATTAATCCTCTATAACCCAATGTTGCTTCTAAGCAACATCAAAAATGTTTCCACTTTCAACTCTATTTAGGAGATATCTAAACTAAATATTATTTTGTGGTGTTAACTTTAATGAAAATTTTTAGCTGCCAGGATAATTATCATTGAGTGTAAAATTTTCAAGTTTTCAAAATGAAAAATCTTGAAATTTGATTTCTTCCGGAAACAGCTCTGGGTTAGAAAGGGTTAAAAGGTTACGTTAACATTTGCTATACGTCAAAACTGGACAATAGTTTTAAATATTACTTTTATTTCTATGAGGCTTTGGTGGGAATCTATCCCCCTCATCACCCCATAATTACGCCACTGTGGCCGACTAAGCTGCCTCGTCTTCTTCTCATGATTTTTAAAAGATCTCTCTTTTCTCTCACTCTTCTTAGCATTTCCTCATTACTTACTCGGTCAATCCATTTTATCTTCATCATTCTTCGGTCATCATCATCAAAAAGTCAACAATCCTAAGAATAGATTTACGCAGCTCTCTATTCCGCTCTCCTATTCGCTAGCGTTTCTATGGTGAAGTGGATAGCACCATATTTCGAATGGTTCCACTCTTCACTTCTCTGCTGTGTTAACGTCCATGCTTCTAAGTCTGATGAGTTGAGTTCTTACTTATGTGCTTGTATTCTCGGCTGTAAGCCTAATTCTCTGGGCTTTATTCTTCATTTGTTGGAATGTCCTCTTCGCCTCTGCTATTCTGCAAAATCTACAATTGAAATGAAAGGTGGTTCCACTTTTCTACAGTTATTTCATCGCACGACGCGTTTCGGATCACATAGCCATCATCTGGAACAAGATAAAGTCTTATACAAAATGTTTTGTATCAGATACAAGCCGTGTTTAGCTCTGTGAGCCGAAACGCGTGGTAATCATTTAATGAATTTGGAAAAGTGCAAATGTCTTTCATTTCAATGGGTCGAACTTCCACTATATTCCCTGAATTGGTCGAAAATATTCGCTATTTATTTCTTCTTTCCTCCTTTGCTAGTTAATCAGATTCATAAGTAGCACAATTCTTTAAGAAGTTCAAGCTTTTGTTTTCCTAGTTGAGTGCTAGCCCCCTCTTTCTCATGTATTCACGTACACGTCGTTCTCTTCTCTCTCTTGATCTTCCTCGCTGGTTTACCCTCCTTTCTTCTCATCCTTATCGCTGTCTCTCTCTCTCTCTGCTCAGCATCGCCGTCCCTCAGAGCACCCTCGTCTGACTCACAGCTGGAAGTAGCGTTCCGATTCAAAGGCTCACGTTTTATCCTTCTCTCTTCCGCAACATATTTCTCTCCACCCCATTCAATGCACTCAACTTCTCTCGTCGCGGGGCTCCTGGTGGTTCCATTGTTCGTTTCGGAGGTAACACTGCCTGTATAAAAAAAAGGTTTGGAAAAAAAATAAAAGTAGGAAAGAAAGGTTTGGTGTGAGGGGGGGGGGGGAGGGGACCTTCTAGAGTTTGCTCAATCCTATGGATGACCCCGAGTGACATCCTCACCTTCGATCTTCAGATAGTTTAGGTTTTTCTTTCTTTTGTCACTCTCGGCAAGAGCGCGTAGTTTTTTTTTTCTCTTTTAAGTGCGGGAAAAGCCGCGGGTTCCGAAGTACCTGTTACCCCAGAGTTTGTCGAACTGTAAGATGATCTCAAGGACGGGGTCCATTTGATAATTGCAGTCAAACTGCACAAAAGGGGGATCGAACTGCGACGAAATATTGCTGCGCCTCTCGGATTTCGTCCTTGATAATGGGACCGATGTCTGATTTTTTGTAATGTCCCTGAAGTGGCACTTTTTATGCGATTCTGATCAAATACCCAGGTTATCCCTTCTACGCTTGACAAAAAATTGTGAAGGTAATAGCTATAGCAGGTGTTACTATTAGATTTCCTTATATCAAAACTAAAGCTATTGGTATTTTTAACCTATTTTCACCCACCTTAGCCGTATGGCTACATCCTGCCAGTACGAGAGGCTCTTGAAGAAAACCCGATATCACATTTGCAGTCAAATTGCCACAAATACGTTGTGGAAGCTTGCAGTAACTAAATACTCCATTAGTTTATTTTTGAAGATAGGCCTTAAGAGGTGGGAATACATGAAGTTGCTTGGGTGTCGTGAATAGATGCTACAATCACTCCAGGAAAACTAAATTTAATCTTATTCTCGTAATGCTGAACTCACCGGTGGGTTATTGCCTTCTGTAAATGGAAAGATTGTGAAACCATTAGGGAACTGAAGGAACTAGCTTCAGGTAGTGAGACATGAAAGGCTGAAATGTAACAAAATAGAATTTCAATTTTATCAATAAATCAAGAATTTGGTGACCTCGACTAGCATCGCTGCCTACCATCACCAAACAGATTGACAATTGATACCACTTAATCGCGCGCTCGACTTCGTTCTTCACCCTGTTTACAATGCGTACACCATGTTTTACGTCAAATCCTTTTTTTACTTTCTTATTTGTTTGTTTTTTTTCCTCCCCTTTTTTCGCTCCTTTCTCCTTAAAAGTCCTCCCTCCCACTCTCCCTACCCACCTCAGACTAGGTAGCAGTGACCGCTCGTGGTGATATGGGTAGGCGGACCACCCTTTTCGGAAAGGGAAGTTGGACGAGCTGGATATTCAGACGGTATTTATTTTTTTCGGGCTAAAAAGAAGGAAGGGTAGGGAAAGGAATGGTCAAAAGGCATTCTGGTGGGCAAGACATGGGTGAAGCAAGGTGAATTTATTTTGGAAAAGATGGAAAAATATATTGCTATGTATACGCGGACCTAAGGGATAGGAAATTTGGTGAGGTTCCGTAAACGATAGTCTTGTTTTTGTTGCTGGCCTCTTGGAACGCCTAAAATGGTAATCTCTGTCAGACCGTAGACTGAAAACTAGACTAAATTTATTATGTAAATTCATGAACGGTTTATTTTTAGACCAAGTTAGCCATATCGTACGAACGCCAAGATAGTATGGTGGATGAGATCATAAAAATAAAATTGTGCATAATAAATAGAAATGAGTAAAAATATAAATAATATACGCCACGTGGAACCCTTCAATTTTTGCTACTGGCGTAATATTACGCCGTCCGTCTTTGTAGTTTGCCATTTTTTAGCAAAGTGTTAAACCTCTAAATGGACAAATAAAAAAAAAGCAAAATTCTTTCTTTGAAATGATACCATACACCTATTTCTCCCATCAAAGATTGGTTGTCCAGAAATAACACAAAAATATGGCCAGCAATAGGTATTGGCTCTCTGAGCTATGATAATTTAATTTTAAATTTCCGGTAATTTATGTGAACTTCAGGGAGTGTGCTCAAATTTTCAGATTTCTGACTTTGAGTGAGAAACACTCTGAATAAGCTATTCCAAAGAAGAAAATTACCAGCACTGGGGTACAGATCCACAGTAGTAAGGTCAGTACGGTAGGTGTTAATATTATGTAGATGTAGACGTAGGTTTCGGGGTTGATTAAGTGGAAAGGGATAGCATGACGTAAGTTCGCGGGGGTGTAGGATATATTTCATTGGAATGAGGTTGAGGGAGGAAGCATTTGTTGGATGGGACGGGAGTTTCCTCGGAAAACAATGGTAAGAATAAGGAGATGAGATCTCAGTCGCGATGACTACCGTTCGCTTGCAAGTTTCGGGAGCGAACCCGGGTGGAGTTCTGGTGTAGCTGCGACTTACCAAGAACTACTGCACAGTTTGAAATACGACGTCTTCAAGATCTGTCTGCAGTCCCATAAAATACCGGCCAAGGTAGGCGCAAGTTGCACCGAGGGCGGTAATGCTTTAAGACCATTCCTTTGAATCGTTCAAGTTGAAATCTAATACGGCTACTCATCCTGTTAGTATTTAAATGTTAATGACGGGTACCACTCCATCAGAGGCTTGTTTTACATGCGATTTTAGATAAGTTTAAAAATTTTAGGTGTTGCCTCATGACGTAGGTACTCTCTGTAAATCTAAGGAAACGATGTACTTAAATGTTTGCTGTAAAAATGTCTTGAGCATGACGAAAATATATTTTAATCTAAAATACAATTCCTTTTTGGCTCTTTGAGTTATGGTAATTTAACTTTTTATTTTAAATTAGCGGTAATTTATATTAAGTCAGGGAAAATACTCAAATTTTAAGAATTCTGACTTTAAGTAAGACACTGCTTTTCAGAAAAGCTATTTGAAGACCATAATTTTAATATTGAGTGTTTCTCGTTATCGTTTAATTATTTTTCTTCCATACTCTTTTTTGCTTCAAAATTTTGGCGATGAATTCTTTAGAGAACTGTAGGGTTCTATGACAATCGAAAGGTTGGCGATATTTTATCACGTATGATGGATGATAGTCTTGCTACTTCTCCAATAACCTTAAACTGAAAGATTTGATAGAGGCTTAGGAAATATGCTGGAGCCATCATAGAATCGAATGTAGCATTTTCTAGAAAAATTAATGAATGAAAGTGCAATATAGTTTGTGAAAATTAAAATTAGAAATTGGATTGAAATTAATGACAACCTGCTCCACCCTTAAGTTTCGTCTTTCATGTATGCAAACTGTTTCTCTTCGTCATCATGAAGATGATTAATGATTTCGGCAGTACCCCTGCTGGGAATTGTACTTGCTAATATGTATTTATTGACCCGGATTTTGGCAATTACATTATCTACAGGTGCAAATTAAATCGTCTTCAGTTTATGATACGTAGATGGCAATAATTGTCGAATCTCGGGTCGTCAATAAATGGGAACCCAATGAGTGAAATTTGAATTATTATTATTCACATCAAAGAAAATTCACGAAATATACCCTAAGATCGTATGAATTTTCGAAAGTGAAATCATTTTTTAGTGTTGCATATTAACATTTATCTCTTTTTCAACTACCAAATACGTTGTAAAGTTCAGGGTGGAGGTTTTCTTTTAAAACTCTTCGCCACACCGCGAAAGCCTACACAAGGACTACGTTGTAAAGTATTTCGTAAAATTACATGCTCTTTTTCATGGTTCAATGAATTTGAAGTTGGTTAACCGTTTTGACGGTTAGTGAAGGTATTCTAGTGAACGTGATCGGTGCTTGGACTGGTAGCGGAGCACTTTTCATGCAGGTGTACGGCGTGATTCAGTTCATTTTGGGGAGTAACTGAAAAATATGGCCCTGTTAGCGGGACACCTACTGGCTGTGGTGGACTTCACCATTTCCACTCGTTGACCCCATACTTTTATGTTCTATCGGGCAGTTTCTATTGATGCGCAGGGACCCTCAAAACCGACGCCGACCTGTCTGCTAGCCTCCGTTAGCGGCAGACAATGGAAGTGACCAGGATTTACGCTCAAAAACCGCTGGCCCAGGTTTCAAAATGGGGCGTTCACCAGCTACTCTCCGCCAAACTGGGCTTATGAAGCATAGAACTGTGAGTCAAACTTGCTGTTTTTTTGTGACCGTTGACACCGGAGGATTGTTTAGCACAGAATCTGGACACCTGAGGTAAGAGAATACGAGCTGGCTGGAAGCTTTGCGAATTGTTTCCTCTGTGTGTATAGAATGGAAAACTTGGTCGTTAGATTTGACAAAATGTATGCTTGTTTATAAGCCGCCATTCGATATTGCCTATTTCGTAAAGTAAATTTAATTAAACGGATGGAAATGTTTGCGGAGTTCAGCATAGTTATAATAATATAATAAAAATTCGTCTTTATTGGGCGAGATAGGGACTAGAAAGTCCTATCATTCATCTACCCCTTGTCAAACATTGAATATTTGCAGAGGAACACCTTGTCAAGTTACTCTTGAAATTGAATGTAGTCAAATTATAGCAATAGAGACAGACAAGTATGCTTTAAAAGTTACAAAAAAATGCAAAGTGAACAAAGTTGCATTTACCGGGTGTGGATAGATGTGAAAAACCGTAGGAAACTTTAGATAATATTGGATTTCTTCCTTATTGAAAAAAGCCCCCTGTAGGAAAACGCCCACACAAAAAGGGGAGCGTGAAAAAACTAATGAGAAAGAGCTAATGTAAACATGGATGTAACAAAGGCAAGATAATTTCGCCATAGATAACATACATACGGTCACGATTTTTCGGGAAAAGAATTAGCGAGGATAAAATTAAAAGGCTAAGCTAACGGAGGGGTGGGAATTGTAGGATATGAGGTATTAAGAATCACATGATTCAAGGGCAGCAGAGAGAATGTGTTTTGCTAATAGAATATGTTTGAATCATCTTCTCTATATTACCTCCAACATGAAGGGGCTGCGAAGTAATTCATCAATAAAACTGATACTAAAGTAGAGAGATGCTTTTCTAACTAATTGTTGTTATGCCGTTAAATGAGGAAATAAAAATATCGTTTGATGCATCTCTCATTTTTCCTAACCAGCGTTGATACCTGATAACAAACAAGATGAGGGGTTATTTTTTCATCTTGGATCCGTATATTTACGATTTTCATCTCATTTTGTTATTGATTGGTGTCATTGGGAATTGATTGGTCCGACAGCCAGGGTTTGAATCTCGGTTTAGCGAGTATTTTTGAGAAGAAAGTCCGATGCCTGCTTGGGTGCTCTCTGACTGTTTGTTAAGGGTTAAGACGTAATCTTTGTCGCCTTCCCTCACGGGCATGCATTTGATGGCGCTGGGTTTCCTCCAGGCATCGATCAGAAAATTCCAACATTGAGAAAAATTATCCTAGGGTCGGGCACCTTCTCAAAGTACCATCTATCATAGGTGATATATATCTAAAAGATGGTATGAATTTTATATCCTTGTCGTCTCATCTTTTCATATTTACCTTTTCCTTCTTTTGAACTGCTTTCATCACTCTCCATGCGTTCCCAATCATTTTTCAATGTTGCAATATACCAGTACTTTGATGATTGTATTCATGATATTCGTGTCTCATGTTGTGTCTTATTAATGGAAGTATCATCATCACCAGCTTTTAGATGAGATACGACGGTGAGAGAAGGTATGGAAGGAGGGATTACTTAGCGGGAAAGCGATGTTGAAAACGGTGTTACAGGGGAGGATGTTGGGCAGACGAGGGAGAGGAAGAAAGAGAATACGATATTTAGATAGAATGACAGGGAGTAGTCCTTACTGTTAATAAAAGGGGGAAGTACAACAAGGAGGGGGAGGTTGCCAGAATACTTCTTAAGTACTCCATGGAAACCTTCCTTAATCGTTAGAATGCTTTCATAATAAGTTGCTCCAATGCTCGCCCATCTGGCGGCGAATTATTTCTGTCGGGAACGAACATATCACGTGGGCACCACGAATGGGCAAATCGTGCCGCGGATGGCGCATTTCCCCACACGATTTTTTCCACCCCCCCCCCCTGTCGAGGTTAAAAAAAAATGTGTATGGGCAAACAGGAGAGGCTCAACAACGAACAAGCAGGAGTGTATGGTGGAAGAGAGATAGAAGACCAAAAAAAAATAGAGAGAACCTTTGGTCTTGAGAAGGATCGAGAGTTTGGGGTGTTAGGACGGAGGTACGGGGGGTTTGGTAGGACCACTCCGCGGGCAAGGCAAGGGGGGAAAGCGGGTGGGGAGGTGGTGGTGGTGCCCGGGCTGGTGAGGTATGGCCTCCGGGGGTCGGGCCGAGGGTTCGGGAGAGGATCCGTCGGAAGAATGGGGGGTCGTCGGGCCCCGGGGCCGGGAGGGGTGTATAGCGGGGGCCGCGCGGCGTGCCCGGGAGGGTTTCCACGGATGGAGCATGGCAGTGGGTGTGGGGGGTATGAGCGGGGAGGGATAGTGGTTCTTTGCCGTAGGACTCCGGGAAGGACGTGCCTTGAATTCCAGCCGCCTTCGAAGCGGAGAGGGTAGAGGGTTAGCTCCGTATTTGTGTGCGTTGGGGTGGTAAGGGGTGGTGGTCGGGTGGGGTTCTGGCATCTTCGCGGAGGACCCTGGGGAAGGGTACGCTGTGTTGTGGGGAGGGGTGTATAGGGAAAGAGGCCCTGGATCTCGTGTGATGGTGTTGGGGTGGATTAGGGACTGTAGGGGGGGTATGGGTGGAGAGATTGGCAAGGAGGGATGGACACCTCCCTCACCTTACCCCCTCCCTTTATACTCTCCTTATCTTCTCCTCATACTCCCTTTACCCTCCATCTTTATCTTCTCCTTATTCCTCTCTCTTACTGTTAAGGTATCACTGGGGAACGAAATACATGTCATTTTTATTTTTAGCCATTCTTGCACCACCGAAAACGGCAACATTGGCACTTTACATGAGTGCTTTTTAACTTTGCATTCAAACGCATGTGACTATCGATTAATTCTTCTCGGGTTCTCAGCCAGGTTAATTTTGACGTATAAGCCGACGTTTTGGTGTGAAATTGGACTTTCATAGAGTAACACGGTCTTGATGATGGGAGACAAGTCGTCTCTCGAAACGTCGGCTTATACGACAGAATTAACCCGGCTGAAAACCTGAGAAGAATTCATCAACAATATTCGCCAGGAGAAAAAAAAAATCGTTAATGCGAATATCCATTCCCTGGATAGGAGTGACCATCCTAGTTGGGACCCGACCCCGCCACCTCTGGTGTGGTAAGGACTTCTCCCCACCGCCACCAAGGCCAGCTTTTTGGTGATATTTTCGATACTATTATGTAACCTTGACTAAATTTCGGAATTCGTTTCCAGCCCATTTAAATTATGCTAATACATTGCTTGCTTTACAGGCAGATTTCACGATTTTTAAAAAATTTGTGCTTACACTAATAATGCGATTTGTCAATTATAAAACGAAAACCGCAACTAACCAACTACTTCCGTCCGTAAAAGTTCCTTTTTCCGTAGAAGGATGGAATTTTTTAAATGAGTTTTAAAAATGTGCAATTTTCATGAAAATTTCAAAATAATTTCTACCATTTATACTTCATCCTTTGAAAATGCATTCTTTGACCTATTTTTTGGAATTACGTTTGAAAACCCGCATCTTCATTAAGCTTTAATAGCGACACTTGTCAATTATATGAGAAAAGAATATTAATGTTGGAATAACTATTTTGCTATGGAAAAAAAATGATACATTTTCTATTGTACCGTAAAAATCATGATAAACATTACATCTAGGCTCGTTATTGGATAAATGTTTGAGTAACCAGCCAATAAGTTCTGTAATATAGTTCTCATCGCGTTACGGAAGGAAATGGCGCAACATTCGTTGAAATATCTGCAAAAAATGTAAAATGAAAAACAAAGGGATTAAATAACCCACATTCTCTGAACCCTATGTTTGTTTTCTTTTTAACCTCGATGGATGTTGTATGAGTTGGTAATTTTTGAATTTTTGAAATTAAAAAAAAATATTTTTCAAAAATCAATTTTTAAAAATTAATTTAAAAAATTGATTTAAAAAATTAATAAAAATTAATTTAAAAAATTGATTTTTGGAAAAATAAAAATTAATTTGAAACAAAAATTTTTACAAAAACAATGAAAAAAACCAAAAGAATTATACTTTTTAAATAATTATTTATATTTAACCTTGAAATTGCGTAGAAACCTTCCTAAACGATGCGTTCGATTGAAGTAATGTCGAAACTTTCTTCAACCTCTCCTTTTCTTATCCTTCTTCCCCCTTTTTTCCTCATCTGCCTTTCCACTCCAGCCAAACCATTCTCAACCCAAAACTTCCCCTTTTTCCTTTAAAAATAAAACGGACTCCCATTCTTTTCCCCACCCTCCCCCCTCTGCCCCCTTTCCCATCTCCTCATCCGAGTCATTTTAATGGTCCTAAATTCGCCCCCGACCCCTATTTATCCGGGTCTTGGGACGGGAGAGCACGATTCATGGAAGCAATGGCTTCGATTGGTATTGGTTAGGGAGTGCTCATGTCGCGAACGGAATGCTATTTCCCCTCCTCCCGTAAAAAAATAAACCCAGTTGCTCAGTACTCTGGAGACGAGCAATATTTTAACCTGAATGGTTAAGTGGATTGCTGTTTTTTTATTCTAGTTTTGTTAGCTTATTTTGCGTCACGTATTTTATTAGTGTAAAGTATAGGCATAGGTCTCCCTCTATATCTATGCAGTCCCAGCATTACTTTAAAAATTGTTTATTCTAACTATCGATTAATTATTCAATTTTGTGTTCATATTTTATCCGTGTTGAAGGTTCGGCTTTAATTTTTTTGATCACAGTGGGAGAAAAATAATGAAGTTTTATTTCACCATAGTTTAGTTACAAAAAACGCACTACATAATTTTTTATCCGACAGGTTTTTTTTAAATGCCAAGGGAAGGTAATTATTTATCCTTTCCCATTCAGCGACGCTCTTTTTGGGGGACCGTAAAGCCTAGTGGATACAGCTCTTGGCTTTTGTCCTTTGGGTCCATGGTTCAGATGAAGCGTTCGGATACTCCTCAAACAAAAAACTTCGAAATGCGAGTTGACCACGGGAAAGAAGTTGGGCCCTAGCTTGACTTTGTCAGGATACACGCATATTAGTGACCTAGTCAGCGGCGAGCTCTATCCTCGCCTTACCTTCGGGTTGAATCACTAAGCGAGTGAAGTCATTTTGGAGGCATTTCACATTGATCACTCTGGCGTAATTCTATGTGTCTGATCCTTTTTTTTTCCCGGGTAGTTTCAACATTAAAGGTATCTTTCTTTGATACATAATATCTGAAATCACAGATCGGCTTCACTGAACGATATTGAGGTATTGACTCTTTCGCTTGTACTCAATCCCTCGGAAGATAGTTTTAAGATAGTGGAAACCCCGATATGCCTCTCGTCATGAATGATAATTTCGACCAAGAAAGGAATGGAATCAACGTGATCTTTACTTCGACCGGGAAGGCCGACATCTTTTTTCTACCACTAATTTTGTTTCCATCACAAACTCACCGATTCCTCCGTCTCCATCTCCCAATACTTCGCGTTACGTTCTATTTTTATCTCTTCTCTACCTCTATCCCCTCCATATTTCTTCTTGGTATTATATTTCAGCATAAATACTCTAAAGAATTTAGTGATTTCTTTTAAGTGGAACCCTTTGTTTCCAAATACTGCTGGAATATGACGAATAACTGGAATTACTTCAACTAGCGAAAAGTCTCCGCAAAAATATAATCAGATGAAGTGTTACCATATTTATGAACGCAAAAACTTTCTAAAATAAACACAACCAAATTAATTGACGAAAAAGGTTTCTTGAAAAAACGATAAATATGAAAAAAGTTAATGAAATGGTAAATTGTCCTTCCTAGTAACTATCCCAACCATGCAGTGCTATGAGACGTGTTTTAAGTATTTATTGTCACAATTTTTTAAAAAGATGGTTGTCTTATGGGTGTTATACTTCAAACATTTTCCCAATTTTATCGTTAGCTCCTTCCACTAATCTATCCCTTCGGCTGTGAAAATAATGGCAAGGCATGCACTCACCCTTCTTTATTTACTGCCGCCCCTGAATCTTTTTTGCAGAATAACTATCACTTACAAGTACAACCTAGTTACTATTTCATTTTTATCCGAAGAAATAACATGCCTGTCCATGAAGTAAGACATATAGAATTCATAGGTGGAGGTTTTTTTCTCACTGCTGTGCTACGCTTGAATCTTGGATGAAGTTATTAATTGAGGATAATTTTTGGTATTTATTTCGTCGATTATATTTTGTCATTTTACTGCAACCTAACTCAGTGCTATGATATGATGCATCGTTACTCGTGTTATTGTATTGTAACACATTGCTAGTATTAACTTCTCTGTTTATTAACTAATCGCTGTTATTGACGATAATTTCTTCTTCATTCTAGGTTAGTGAATTATGTGATGCAAGAGATCCTGCCATGAATTTTTGATTTGAACCTTCCGGCTTTGGTAAGCAATTCTTTATATGCTAGTGGTGCATTTTCGTCCGCGTCACTTTTATATTTAACGTACTTATACAACATGATAACCCCTTACATTTCATCACACCGATTCTTCATCATTTCGGACTATTTCCTGCATTTCGATTACCTTGTATGATGTGAGGCACGATATGGTGGAAAATCTTAATATTAGTAAAATTAGCAATATTGCAATATCTAATTTTACTAATATTTCGATCACCATTACCACGGTGATTATTCTGTTTTTTTATAAAAAAATGGGAATCGATAGAAAAGGAAAATGTGTAAAAAATATTTTGGGTGGAGTGATAGGTGCTTTTTATTTTCCAGTCGGGTTATGTTTGAGATATCAGGAAACGCTACATAATGATAGATTATATTTTTTACCTTGTACGTACCTTAGTGTTATTTTCTCCTTATTGTTACTTAATTGCCAAATAAAACGTATTGAAACGTTTCTAGATCCAGTTTATTTTTTGTTCAAATAATTAATGTATATTGCTTATGTGAATGCTGGGGTGTCTTGATATGTGTATTGTGTAAGCACATTGATTCATTAGTGTTTGTGCTCATGAATTCATTTAAATACGGTATAATAATCATATTCATGTTCACGGTTGTACGAAACATTATAATCTGCCCATTCTCGAGAATATTTGAGGTAGTCCGAGTGAATTCTAGATATCTCGTGCGTAGGTATTCCTGGCTTTGCGTGTTACGTGGCTGGGAGACCATGCTCTGATTTTTTTTATTTTGACTCTCCATTAACCTTGAAGTTTCGGGAGTTGAGTGAGCCCTGAGGTCACGCAATAGACTGATCGCTGGCCTTCGCTCTTCTCTGTTCGGAATGTAGGTTTGGGTAGTCTTGGTTTCGACTTGTCGTCTTGCATTAAATCATTAAAATATAAGTAACTATGCCATAATAAATTTCGAAGGAGGGGGTTTATTTGAAGAGGTTGCACTTACGATCACATGGCTATAATTAGCAATGGGAAAACAAGAAAGACATCATCAGACAATACCCCAGGTGAAGAGAGCATTCTAACAAAAGAATGACCTATGTACAACGGGAAATTTTAGCATAGAAAGTAAGGAAGAAGCTAATTAGAACTTGTATTTGGAGTGAGCAACTCTACGGAAGTGAGGTGTGGAGAAATCATGGATAGATGTCTCCGAATCGCGGTGCTACAGATGAATGATGAGGATCAAATGAATCGACCGAGTAAGTAATGACGAAGTCCTGAGACGAGTGGGTGATGATGGAAGAGAAGCCTCATAAAACCTTGACTAGAAGATGGAACAACCTTAAAGGTATTAACTGGAGACATGATCACCTGATGAAAACAATCGTCGAGGGACAAGTGGATGGCAAGAACTAGAAAAGAAGACCTCGAATGTAATATTTGGAACGGATAAAGAAGGAAAGGAAAGAAATACGTAGAAATTTGAAAAGGAAGAAATACGAAGGTGAGAAAAGAATAGTCGATAGGAGAATTGAGTGGAGCGTTGCGTCAAACAAATCTTAGGATTGTTGACCCGTGATGAAAATGTATGTGTCTCCCAAATATTTCTGGGGTAATTCGATCCCATTGATCCCCGATTGCTAATTGTAAGTCTATGTTGAAACATAAGACTTAAATGACGCCCATGGACGGCCTTCTCAAAAATTATTAATTTAGTCAAGAAAATACTTGGAGGATCTCACCCTCACTAAAAACTAACTATAAGCGTTAAGTTAATAATAAACAAAAAAATCTAAAACTGTAATTGCAGCTGGGTATACTAATTGTGACCTAAGATTTTTATATAACAGCAAATGAAGCATTTTGAAAGCACTTTCGTCATGGGCTTCGATAATAACGTCAACGTGGTTTCACTTCGAAGGGTTTTATTTGTCTCTAAACAATATCATTTACATGGTTCCCTAATTATACGAACTTTGTGAAAGAATTTTTATCTCTGATCGCTCCGTTCAAATATGACATGACACGTTGGCTTGTTTTTGAAATTCGTGGGTGATCCGCGATTAAATCTTTCATCTCTGACAATCCAGTTGCCTTCTTAGCACGCAATCTCGTCTGATTTTTTTGCTTTGGTCGACGATAACTACATGTTATACATCAATTACGGCCTAACCTGATGTTGTTGCACATGAAGGGGTAACTCTTGTGGCCATGTCCGATTCTTCTTTTCGTCTGTAATTAGTGCATTGATCGTGGATAGAGACATATTCTAAAGAAATAGGACGATATTAATGAAATAGGAGCGTTCATGGATGTTTTTGGATAGCCATACGTGTTTGCAATTAAAGTTCATTAAATTATCTCTATAATGGTAAAGACATTCGACCTACAAGGTACTGGTTTCACCAGTTACGGATACAGAAAAAACTGAAGGGGGGGGGGGGAGGCAAAAAAGATATTTTGAGCTACCTGTACTTTTATCGTAATGAAAAATAATTAAGCTGCATACAAAATTTAAGATAGTTTTATTGAAACTGATTATACGCATATACAAAGCAATGCTATCTTATGATATAAAGTAGTTACAATTGTGGTTATGCAAAGTTCGGCAACGCGTGCAGCCAAGCAAAGGGGAAGGGGGGGTGTGCCCCCAACGCCCCCCATATGTATCCGTCACTTGGTATCACTTTCTATTATGTCTGATAACTTGGTGGGCGTGCAAATGAAACGAAAAAATTTTGCCCCAAAAAATTGTTCAAACTTTGAACATTATCCACGGCCTTCGTCAAACAAAATTTTAATTTATCATAAAAACTAATAGAATATAAGTTGAAAATTGTAGCATATAGATAGATGGAGTGTTGAGTCTTTTTCAGCTGTTGCTATTCTCCAGCTGAATGATTGAATAAGCAGCGGCTAGGTGTATACCTTGAGAAATTGGTGAGGTTATGTACGAAATAGCATATTTTAAGCGTTTTTTTCGTCTCTCGCTATACCTAACCTTTATTGCCTATTTTATAAATTTAAATAAGTATTGTTTATAATAAATGGAGAGTAATAGAAAATAAATATGCTGTTATTCTAATATTCTTACTTACTTTCCTTACGTAATATAATTGTAGCATATTTATTTATTATTATTACAGCAAATTTATTACACATCCCAGCCGCCCCTTATTCTCATTCAGCTGGGGAAAAGCAATTGTTGAAAAAGACTCAACACTCCATCTATCTGCCACAATTTTCTACTTATGTTCTATTATTTTTCATTATAAATTAAATATATATTATTTGACGAAGGCCGTGGTAGTGCTCCAAGAGATATAACAATACTCTATACCACATTTACCCTCATTTCAATGCAAAGATATCACGACCAATTACTGCTTTACAAGTGGTAACTAGTGATGACGTACTTTAAAAGGCTCATTCTACTTGAAGGAATTATAATTGGAGGTCATTAAATCTTTCATTTGGGTTTTAATCTAATGAAAGCCCGTCAATAATATTTAGTCGTTAAACCTCCACTTTCGAATAAATTCCTTTGTGAGCTCGGTGCACGCAGTGAATTAATATACCTTTACGTATTAACCTGCAAGCCACCTAGAGAGGTATTTGGTAGCGGGTGAACCATCACCAACATACAACCTACACCAGCATCCACCATGCACAACACATTCTATAAGGATTTTTACTTCGACGAAGATGCACTAAGCAATATGCGCACTAAAAATTCTCTACATGGTGTTTGCAAATCTTGCTCTATTTTCCCACATTCCTTTTTCCAAACATATGTCTTCTCTTTGTCTCGCCCAGCATATTTTATTTTCTTCTTCCAGATGTTTTTCTCCCCGTATCTCATTCTGTTTCACTTTATCCTACCTCCTTTCCTCCCTTTGCCAAATCTTGAAATCAAACGTTTTATCGCCATCCGTCCGTAAAGTTTGTTTCCTCTCCATTGAATGACATTTCTTCACCAATATCACTCTACACTTTTTACAAAATGCCCCCCTATCACACCGTTCCGATTCATGTACGTCCCATTTTGCCGAGCAATTGTCTTTGTGATAGCTCAGGTTTAACGATGCGGTATTCCATTTTGAGGTTTCTTGGATGAATAGCTATTACATATACCACTCATTCTTTCAAATATAGTGACCCGAGTTACAATAAATTATCATCATCATCATAATTATCTGGAGTAAATTATTAGCTATTTATCTTATTACTGTAACCTTATTTACGCAAAAGAAGAAGAGGTGAATTTTTAAAGAAAGAAAGATAATTATTGTTCAAGGAATCATGTCCTCTAAGAACAAAAACAATTTACTTGTACAAAATATTAAAGTAGATTTAAACATAAAATCATAAAATACACTCACTTACTCGTTATGAGCGATAGACTAACAGGACAATATGGCAAAAAGGTTCCGTTATTGAATCCATAAGAATAAAATAAAATGGTAAACTTCCCATTTTACCATTTTATTTTATTCTCGTGGATATAAAATATTACCACCAGATATCGCCGGACACTGTAAATTATGTCCGTTATTGAAAGTTAAAATAAATGAAGAAAAACATATCATGCGCAGTGTTCCAAAGATTATAATTAGTTTCAGTATAATGACTATGCGTAGCATTACCGCCTATCAATTACCCGGTGAAACATCACCAAGAACAGAACCAATGAGGAAGAAGTTTTAGGAATAGCATTACGTTACCAGATAAAAAAAAAACAAACAACCAATGAAATATGAGAGGTATACATTTTTCTTCATGCAGCCAAATAAGAAGTGAAACGGACCCAAGAATAGGGGAAAAAGATGGGTAAATGTATTCTTTAATGAAAGTGGTGTCCTGATTATTAAAAATTGTTAAAATTTCTAACGGCTCTCCAGAATCTAATTCGTGTCGGTCGTCGCATAATTTTAATATATCCATTTTAAAATCACTTCTGTGGCAGTTACATACTAAAAGATTAGCTGAACCACATTTATTATCTTTGCTGTTTCTTAGAGCACTTAAAAGTTCTTTTTTCCTCATATCGAAGCTTCTTCTTCTTACAGGAAAAAATAAATATGTTCCACTTGCTTACCAATGCTGTGATTAGCTTCACTTTTCTTTCGAAGCCTCGCCAGTATCGTATTTTACTTCATGGGGTGACGAGGGATATTAATTCGTGCGAGAAATCTGATGCGAATTGAAATAGTTTTCTATATCACGCTCGTTGGTGCAACATTCTCCGTCGGAGTTTACCGTCGCGAAGGAATGATCCGTTCCATAAAAGATCCTTTTTTGTATTCACTACGACGGACGCGAGTATCGCGTTCCGGATAGAATATATTTCCTTCGCATATAGGCCCTAGCGTTTCGCGTCCACAGCCTCAACACGATGGTATTCACGATGCTCATGCACTCACTTCTCCCGAGCCATCGAGAAGTACTCGGCGCGTGGGAGTGTAGGCACGAAAAGGCGGCGTTGTTTCGGTAAATATCGCCGAATCGACGTTAAAAGAGAAGAGGAAAAAAATAAATGTGTTGCGACGGGAGTTTGAGGAAGAAGCAAGGGAGCGAGTTGGTTTCGGGAACTGGGTCGATCAATGTGTGCTCCTACGGGAGGCGAGGCTTCCCCGCCTTTTAGGCCCCCCCCCCTTGCGCCCCTTTGCGACTTTTCCCCTTCCTTTACGGCTACGAGAAGTCATAGATCGACACTTAATGGAATCCAATCGAAATTACGTCGGAGTAAGCGAAGTGTCGCTGTACCATAGGTCACCCATTTCGACGAGATTCACTGGAAAGTGACGGATTATGTTGAGGAGTCTCAGAATCACTGAGATTGGCGATCTATGTACCTAGTGGAAGAGGCATTTTTTATTATAATGCTTTTCAATTATATTTATTCGGGCAAGGTTGTGACTATAGAGTCCCCTTTTTCTTATGTACCAAAAGCAAATTGTTTTTTCTCTGTTATACAGGGTTATTTCAGGAGGAATCTGAAATAACTTTCTGTATAACTTTACTTGAGTAGCCGTACTTGCTTTAGTAGCTGTACTTAGGAGTGTATGAATCTGAAATACTTCAGGAGGTGTAAGGGGGGAAAATTTTAAGCATTTTTTTCCATGAACTGTGGATCTCAACTACTTAGCTACTGATTGTGAGCTATGAAAACTCAATCATTTTTTTGATGGACTTTAAAGTTACCATGAAAACGGTTTTTCTTGAGTACCTATCTAGGCTTTTCGGCATTTTATTAAATCATCATCATCACAGGCCAACAGTCCTGAGATAAGTTTGACGCAGCTCTTTATTCAATTCTCGTATCAGGTAATCATTTCACACCTACAGATTTCTTGTCTTTCACATCCTTCTTTACCTGTTCCATATATTTTGTTCGAGGTCTTCCATTTTCATTCTTGCCATCCGCTTGTCCTTCGACGATTGTCTTCATCAGGCTATCATGTTTCAAGATGTGGCCTATAAGGTTGTTCCGTCATCTTGTTAAGGTTTTCAAGAGGCTTCTCTTCTCTCCTATTCTTCTTAGGATTTCCTCATTACTAACTGGGTCGATTCATTTGATCCTCTCCATTCCTCTGTAGCACCACATTTCGAAGTCCTCTATCCTTGCTGTCTCCGCTGATGTCATTGTCCATGCTTCACTTCCATAGAGAGGCATACTCCAGATAATTTTTTTTAAACATTCTCAATTTTTGAGGGCATAAAATAATTAAAATTGGACGAAAGAGTCTCAAAATGAATAAGATTGCGCAATTGTATAGTTGATGCTTGCTCAAAGCTCTCGTTTAAATAATGTCAAAGATTGTTTCAATAGACAATTATAATCGCAATTTCTCGTCAAACTTTAATTGTTTAATGTCCTTAAAAATCTATAGTATTATAAATAAAATCTCGAAAAGGCAGGATATCCAAGAACAAGATTCCATGGTAACGACAAAGTGTAACCAAACCAATGTTTTCGTTGCCTAAGCTATGTAGCTAAGGAGTTGTACCCCATTTTTATGGGCAAAAAGCGCTTAAATATTCACCCCGACCACTTCCTGAAGTATTGCTGATTCCTCCTGATACACCTTTAATACCGATAGTCTAATGCATAAAATGTCAGGGTACCTATGATTTTATGAACATTTTCTCAAATCAGTATTTTTGGGAGCTCTTGATAATACTCAGAACATTAGAGGACTTTATATTACACTTCAATTAAAACCTAATTATAGCCATCGAAAATGCTTTCGATATCTTTAATTTTTACAAATCTTAATTCCGACGTAGAAACCCCTAATTCAGTCTTCTCTATCCTTAAATGGCTTTTAAGAAATGAGGGAGAGCTTTAGGATTGTTTCTCGTGATAACTCTCCCCGGAAACTTCATTTATTCAATTTTGATGAGACTTGCTTTTAATTCTTTCCAAATGGAAAATCTTAAGATTTTATCTGGTATTTTGATTAATAGCATTAGATACCTAATTAAGAGAAGACTTTTATCGTGGGAGCCCCTGCTATTTTTGTATCCATGCCGTATGCTTTCAATTTCTACTGATCGTGAAGCAGTCCAACTCTGTTATAATAATTATAGTATTTCTGTGTGAGTGAAAACTCTTGAACCGCGAACGGAAAACATTCTCTTTCGTTATATCGGGGGAAGAATCAAGCATTCCTTTGACTTTCACGGTAGTTTCACGCGTGTCATCTGCAATGAAATACGGCTCTTTAAAGTGAAAGTATCATCGTCTATACGCAGAGATTAAACTCATGAATGTTACTTGTTTTTTTTCTTGAGATCCGTCACTGGTGATTGTGCGTCCGATAGCGTAGTAGCCTGGTAAATAGAGGAATATAATCCGAATATTCAAGCTTAATGGGGTGGAATGATTCCATATTGAAATAAATACTTGCGATTTTCCGCATTTATAAAATTTAATACGACCTAGTTTTTAATACAACTACCCCTTGACGTTGATGATGATGATGTAGTAGCATAAATCCAAGGTCATAATAAATTTTATGATCGTGGAAAATTATAAGTATCTATTTTAATATGGTACCTAGAGGATTTAACTGCTCTTCGAAGGCTCAGGTATTGGGTGGAGCCTTCGGATAGCAAAATAAAAGTCCTAAAAGCGCGATGTGGACGGGGGAATGCAATTGGCCCCCCTGCCATGCATTTGAGAATGTGAATTACCGTTGTCTTATCCTGAATTATGCTTCATTTTTGGAACCAAAATTCGGTAGGGCTCGTGGAGGCTAATTAATTACGTGAATCTTTAGTCCATTGCTATTTAACTTAGCTGTTTCAAGTAGTTTTTTACCAAATTGATTGCTACTTGCAAAATCAAATGTGTTACCAGGCGCAAAACTAATTTTTTTATGTTAGAAGTGCCACCGATATAATTTATGTTCTGTGGATGGAGTGAACGGATAGGTATCAAATGAAGTAAAATACTTGTAAAATCCGATAATTTCAATATAATTTGGTAAAAATAAGCATTCAACATAGGTTATCATCAATTTATAAGGTAAAACTAGATGATAAATACATTTGCAAATCAACGCTTGAAAGTTTTTTGCCCTTTTTGAGCTAGAAAGCAAATCAGGAGTCCCTTGTGTTAAAATTCTGGAGCTTTTAATGAATTCCATCTTTTCTCTCCAGCAATGTTTGGAAGATTCAGTTTTAAGTCTGACCATAAGCCTTCAAGTCAGTTTTAAGTCTGACAGGTCATAAGTTTGATATAAGGGGTTCAGCAGAGATGTAGAAATTGTAAACAATCTTCAACTCCATTACGTCGATGACAGTGAAGTTTTTGAGTATTAATGTCGAAGCCAAAGACGCCTGTAATTTTCATGTCTAAACCTTCATCTACATCTACATAATACCCCGCAAGCCGCCTAAAAGGCGTGTGACAGGGGATGTTAGGACACCAGCCGTCTACGCATAAAAAAATGAAGTGCTCCAACGAAGTTGTGGAAGAACCTTCAAGTGTAGGGCCACGAATCTGGGTGAAAATCAGCCAAAGATGACAAGATGGGAATGGGGAAGGCGTTATATTTATTGCGTCCCTTCCCCAAATATCGCCCCTTATTCGATGCCACAAATTGACTCAGTTGTCTCACTTTCCTCACCAAGTCCATTGCCCCGCATGTGGTCCTATTCTCCGAATCCTTCTCTTGACCGCCTTCCCATCCCTCCCTTCACCCTCGGACTCATGATGAATGCCCCGTCCATTCGCACCCTCCCCTTCTCCCAATCAAACCCCCACCCCACGCAGCAGCAACACATCTCCGTTTCACTCCCATACAGCCCTCCTTAAAAACACCCTCCGACTCCTCCAGACGATATGGGAAGATCACGCACGAAAACACTGCCAAAGCGAAACCGAGGTTCCATACATTCTTATCCCTAACCCCGGACGCCTCTTTCCTTCCCCTCGCATAATCCAATCAGACGGTATAACTGCTGTGCCCAGGGAATGGAGAGGGATAGCCATCCTTCAGAACGGCGGCCGGCATCGCTCCACTCACATCCTCAGGATCCGTCTCAGCGTCCGTGCCGGACCGTCTTCATCGTCGCCCGACTCCCCTTCCACACTCTGATTTCGGCGTATCCGTCTTCCTGACGTTCCCCACATATAACCTGGCGTTCCTTCGTCGCCCTTAGACTTTTCCTTCTTCATCCTAGAGGAGCTGCCCTCTAACGCCTTTGGAGGATTATTCTTCCTCAAAGAGTAATCCTCTAAAATAATCTGGCAATTCGATCGTTAGATTATTCTTCCTCATGGAATAATCCTCTAAAATCACTGGCACAGCAATGGTTTTCCTGGTTTCGCTAGTGGTAGGACCCGCCCGCCATTGTGACGGTGCGGGATTCCTCGTCCCATCCCTTCCTTCCCTACCCCGTCCCAGGAGGCGTCGTCGGGCTCCTAACGCGGCGGCGCCTCCTTCCTTTTTCCTTCCTGTCCTCTCCCTTCTGCGGTGCAGAAGTGATAAGCTTATAGCTTCAGACTTCGGTCTAGGAGAGTAACCCCGCGAGCCCGCCCTAGGGTTTCGAATCCACTGCCCCTTAACGCCGCTGCTTTTTAGAGTACGCTGCGGAGATGTTAGGGGAAGCGTAGGATGATATGGAAGCTGGAGTAAAAGTGGGAGAAATGATTTTTAAATCAGTGAGATTCGATGATAAGAAGCGAGGTTAGCGAGGAGACTGCAGGCTCTAGTAATTGCTTCCGATGAACGATGCGCGGAGTATGGGATGAGGGTTAATCATACCAAGATTATACGGTTTTGTAATGTACCGCGAACTAAGAACGTGAGAGTCAAGGTAGAAGAAGGTGGGGAAAAACTTGTGCAGGTAGATCAATTTAAACCATTTGGGCAGTACATTCGAGGAAAACGGATACAGTAGTAAGGTCATCAGGAAGCGAATTGCGTCAGCAAAGGAGGCGTTCGTGAAGAGGAAGGAGCTTATGAGAGGATCGTTATGTTAGAGTTTAAAGAAAAGGTTAGTGAAGAGACGAATCTGGAGTGTAGCGCTTTCCGGTGCGGAAACGTGGACACTTAGGAAGGCGGACGAGGGAAGACTGGGGGCGTTTGAGACGTGGATGTGGAGATGAATGGAGAAGGTGAATGGACGGAGAGGGGGAGGAACGAGAAAGTGCTGGGAGATATTAGAACATTACCTCCGATTTGAATTTTGTTCTGAATCATAATGAGATACAATGCCATTTCACGCCTTGACCATTACGCAGTAATTATTTAAGTGAATCGGAAACTCAATGAGCAGGATGAAGCCATAATCTCTGAAATCGGGAAAAAATGAAGCATGCATAATTTTTCAACTCTCTCCATTCAATGAGTTCATACTCCGATGACCACGACGGCGGCGGCACGCTCGTATGTAGCCGGTGACTCCGGTCGCAACCCTACCCTCTTGGCCGTATCAGTGTACATCCTCATTAGCCCACTTTACCCGCTCACTCGTCCGCCGAGAGATGGAAGCTAATTTTTTTCTTCGAGAAAGAGAGGGGATAGTATGCTTACCGGAGTCAGACGACCACGTTTGCCTATACTCCACCTTCCCCGACTGGAAACCAGCTCCCGGACCTTCCATCCCGTGAACATGGGTCTATACCAGGGATGTGATCCGATACGAAAAAGCACTTTAAAGCACGAAATTTCAATAGTTTCGGACCGCTGCCACTTTAAGGCACTAAACCGAAAAGGCACGAAACCGAAAAGGCACTAAACCGAAATTGCACGAAATGCGATGGCACGAAACCTCCTCAAGCCCGAAATGGCACTTTACGGAAAAAAGTGCCGATCCGAAAAGGCACCATAGTTTCGTGCCATATAGTGCAATATAGTTTCGGATCTTACATCTCACTCACTCAAAGGCGGAGAGGGGCTGGAGAGGAAGAACATAAAAATTTTAGGAAAGACGGAATGGAGGGAAAGAGAAGGAAAGGTCATTGGCCACTCAAATGAGGTGGCAATCTGGGGAATTCCCCGCGGGAGAAAAAGGGACGGGGCGGGAGAACGTCCGTTTTCGGGACTCTATTGAGGGATTATACGGCATATGCTGGGGTTGTCCACTCATAAAGAAAGGTTCAAGGAGTTGTTTTAGAAGGTTTGGCATTTTTGGCATTTTTTTTGCATTTTGCATTGTTTGAGAAGGTTTGGGCATCGGGTGAAGACATAGTTAAAGAGGTAATTGAAGTGGTCAGGGTTCTGTGGCGTCTGGGGATAATGAGACGGAATATCCAAGGGGTTAAAGGAGAGACGAGAAGCGCAAGGGAAGGATAAAATAAGGTGGAAGGGGGTTGGGGTTTCCAACGCGAGAAGTGAGCGGCTACAGATAGGAGAAGGCGAAAAATAAACCAAGTATGAGAATTGAAATTGGACAATTTTTGAATTACCTCTAATGCAAACTCTGAATGTGACTTTGCACTGCACTCCTTTGCAAATTCACATGTATGCTACGAGTTTATCAGGTATTTCGCAGGGAGAAATGAATCATTTTGTGATTGCCAGCAGCTGTTATACCTACTCTAATTATTTTATTCAGGTGGCGACCTTTCTTCTTACCTGTCCTAAGTAGATCATAAATTTGAGCATTTCACTTAGTAAACACCCCATCGGAGAAGGTGGGAATATGTCTGTATTTTTGTACAGTAAATTTCCGAGAGTTGTTCTCGGAGTTGAAATGCATTGCATGGTAAATAAATACTGTGGAAATTGCAAACAGTTTTATTGTTGTAGACAAGTTGCCAACAAATTGATGACGAAAAATAACTCTTCTCTTTCACCCTTTCTTGAAGAAAGTATCCCGTTCTTGATGTCATCTCTCATAATAGTTACATCAAAAAATTATATGCAAAAAGTTATTCTTTTGCTTTCCCAGTTAAATATTATGAGGTGACGAAAACTTAAACTGGGATGCTGTTGTGTCGTACGAAAGCGGATCGTGAACTATCAAAAAGCGTGATGTCATTATTGTTGACACCTTTAATGAAAGTTCTTCTAACCGTTTGACAGAGCACTAATTAATAGTTTACATAACGAAAAATCAATCCTGATATTACAGTGCCTTAGTGACATAGTGAGCGCTCATAGAAAATTAGCTCGGAAATCGGGTAAATTAACGGGAAAAAATTAACGTTTATGGATTCTATCTGCGATAAAAGCATTTTTTATTTTCTTTAAATAAAAAAAATTAATGGACTGAATCGTCTCACACGGTAGTAGACATCCATGGTTGAAATATAGCATGTATATTATAAAAGAAGATTAAATTATATTGATATTTATTATAATAATGTTTTCAGAACAAATTAAAATTTGGGATTATTTGTTAACACTTTCGCGCCGGAGCCCCATGGAGGTTCCGGCATTATGAGTTCCTTGAAAATCTTTTGTACTCCTCTGTAACGAGCACTCTCGCGTCGAAGGAAAGCAAAGCTTCTCAACTGCCCTAAGACAGGGACGCAACTCAGCGGGGCGCCGCGCCGATCCTTCTCCTCTGCCCCAGTCCCAGACCCTCGAAGGATTAAAAGACTGCTTCACAGTGCTAGTCCACGGTCAACTGACTGAAATAGTCGTGTTTTATAGAATCATGTATTTGCTGTTCCCATCGATTATTTAATGTAAGATGAATTCCCTGGGTTTTTTGAGCGTGAAGAAATTTTAAGCGAAGTTCTAACGATCATATTGACGGATTTAGAATATTTCTATTCCATATAGGATGATTTGCAACTGAAATGAACTCCGTTGAAATTAACGCTAGAACTCCGATTGAAATTTCCATGTGATGAGCGAAAAATGAAGAATTCATTTCTAACTTCAGAAATATAAGGTAAGCTACGAATATATTTTTGGAACAAACAACGCAAATAGCAGTGGATGACCGCGCAGAGGGGATAGAAAAGGGTCGTTCAGTTCGAGGATGGGCCTGGGCTAGAAGGGCATCCACTAAGCTGGTCTTTTGTGTCCGCATCGGTCCCTTTCTTAAACCCCGCGTGGCACATATACGCGGTCTGGCACTTTAACCACTTTTTCGGATAATTTCGTGCCACCCGGCACGAAACTATACGAGGCGGAAAATAAAGTGTATGGGATCCTAAAATTTTAAAAGCGAAAAGTTTCGTGCCAGCCTGGACCGAAATGAATCGGATCGTTTAGTGCCCGGTCCGAAAAGGCACGAAATCATTTCGTGCCTTTTCGGACCGGGCACTAAACGTAAAGTTTCGTACCGGATCACATCCCTGGTCTATACTCTAACCCCTCCCCCTACGGAACTCTTATATTGTCAAACAAAAGGGATGCAGAGCGTAAAAGGCTCAACACCCTCCCACCCCGAATACACGCGGCCTCAAATGGCGCGTGACACGCGATGCCTCCAATGAGTTCCCCACTTGACGGGACAAGTGGTCTCCCTCCGGGCGGCATGGCATCGGGTATAGTAGTATAGTGTGTTGTTCATCTAGGAGGGTTTGCGGGGGCGGTTTTAAAAAGGATAGGCCGGCTCGGTTACCGAGGGGTTTTCACGAAGATCGGGAAGGGTGTCGTTGTGGATACCGGTGGTTTTTACCCGAAAGCGTGCCGAGATGCCCATGGACACAATGCTTCTCCTCTTTTTTCCCTGTTTTCTGTGGGATTGCAGTTTTTTTGTGGTTCGACACGAAGAATAAAAAAAAATCCAGGTAGATTTCATTTTCGTTGAGTTTAGATCCAGAGTCGGTTCGACGGAAGAAACCAGTTGGCGAGTTTTCAACCATGTCAAATCCTTATGAAAAAATGAAATGGATTGTATGTCTTTAAAAGGAATTGGGGCTAATTATGCGAAATCAAATTGAAATTTTTTTCCATCACGTCTGTTTTCTGGGTATGCATTGATTTGCGATTTTTTTATTAAAAATGAATTTATTTTATTTTTTGTATTTTGTTACTTATGTATGCTTGTGTTCTAACCCAAAATATGGTAAGTAATTCAGTAAGAATAAATCGAACGAGTTTGTGTCCTTTGTATTTCGTCTATTTATTCAATTTAAATTACTAAACAAATTCGTTAATTTTTCCTGCTCTTAAAAGTGCTTCTTTACTCTTTGACCTACCGGATTGATATCAAGACGTGGATAGACTTTGTGTTCTTCCACATAGATTATCCGCAATAAGATTTCCGCCTTGGCTACATCGATCAATTCAGAAAGAAAATTTACCTTATTCAGATTTTTTACTCTTTTTTATTTATATGAGTCTGCAGTTTTATAGTAGCATAGTGTGTTGTTCATCGAGAAGGGTTTGAGGGGGTGGTTTTAGAAAGGGTAGGCTGGCTCTGTTACCAAGAGGTTTTCATAAAGATTGGGAAGGAGATCATTTTGAAGATACCGGTGGTTTTTACCCGAAAGCGTACCGTGCTTTCCTCTTCTTCCTAGTTTCTGTGGGATCGCGGTTTTTTGTGGTTCGACTAAGAACAAAAAAATCCAGGTAGAATTTATTTTCGCAGGGGTAACCACTTGAGTGGGTTCTATGGAAGGAACCTGTCGGCGTGTTGTTTTCAAGGCAGTACCATGTCATTCAAAGCCCTATTAGTTTCTTTTTGCTCCATCCTTACCTCATAATAGGCTTTTATGAAAGTTAGATGACTATTGTTTTTTATTCACCTAAATAAATGAAGCGAAGAAGAAGTTGACAGAGAATATATCTTCGTCTACTTTCTTCATTCTATCTAACTCGGGTCCCCTCGATGGGAAGTCAGGACCTCAAACCTTGCACTAATGTAGTACCTACTTGGAAGTTGATCGTCCGTAGTAACACACTTGTAGAAATATTTTTGCAGTACATATTATTGAAATCTTACATCTCTGTACTCTACTCAACAGGCACCTCGTAATTTGTTCATTTATTTTCTACTCATTTCGAGGCAGCTCAAGGCATGTTTGATTATATATCTTTGTCTGCCTTCTCTTAAGTACACAAATCCTTTGGAAGCCGAAACATTGGACACCGCATTAACATAGATATTCAGGCAACATTGGTAACATTTTCATTCGGTATTTCCATTTACAAAATTTTTGCAGTACGTATTACTGAAATCTTACTAAAATCTCTCTGTCCTGTATTCCGCAGACTTATTGTTAATCGGTCATTTATTTTCTACACATTCCCTGGCCGCTCAAAACAGAATTCGGCATATATCGTTGTCTACCTTCCTCTATCTAATCAACAGTCGTCCTTGCGATGGGAAGCCAGCACCTTGGACACCATATCATGTATCTGTATCTGGTTCTGGTACCTACTTGGAAGTTGATCGTTGGTAATCCCAACCTCATAGAAATATTTTTGCAGTACATTTTATTGAAATCTTATAATTTTGTCCTCAGTTCTGCGGACACTTCGTCAAATAGCAATTTATTTTCTACTCATTCCGAGGCCGCTCAAGACAGGTTTCGGTATACATATCTTTGTCTACCTTCTTCTATCTACCCAAAGTGGGTCCTTGCCATGGAAAACCAGCGCCTCGGACACTGCAATAATCTAGTACCCACTCGGAAGTTGATCGTCGGTAACCTCATGCTCGTAAAAAAAGTTATTCAGAGCATATTTATGAAATCTTACATTTTTGACCTATATTCCGCAGACTTGTAGTTAATCGGTCATTTCTTTTCTACACATTCCCTGGCCGCTCAAGACAGGTTTCAGCATATATCTATGTCTACCTTCCTCTATCTAATCAGCCCTCGTCCTTGCGATGGGAAGCAGAACCTTGGACACCGCACTAATCTAGTACCTACTTGGAAGTTGATCGTCGGTAATATCACACTCGTAGAATCGTGTGCCGTCTGTCTGTCTGTCGTCTTGTTGTCTCACAGTTCCTTTGTGAGGCCGACCGTCCCTCAAGCGTTCGTTCTTTTTTTTTTTTTATTTCTCTAGACCCCATCACATCCACGTCCCCATACACTCCTTCCTATCTTAAAGCCCCACTCACTCTGCCGTTCCTTTTTTCATCTTTCCCATCTCTCTTTTTCCCTTTAACCATTTATATTTTTCCCCCTCAACCCACCACCCCCAACATATCCCAGCATCCGTCCCTCTTCATCTCTGTCTGTTGTTCCCCAAATGCTCGTTTCCGTGACTCAGTGGAAAATTTCAGCTCGTTATCGATACGTGCTCCCTTGCGAAATCCAACTTAAATTTTCCCCCCCTCCCAACTCTGTCCTCTCTCTCTCTCTCTCTGTTCTCCTATCCACCCCTTCCCTACCACCCCTGAAATCGTCCCTTCAGAAAGCGTCCTCGAGGGAACACTACCATCTCCCCATATTCCCTCATCCTAACCCCGGTAAAGCTTCTCCATAACCCCCTTCTCTCGTCTTTGCCGCTCCTCTGGGTCCCTCTCTCCCACCAGCGACCTACCCCCTGCTGGGGGACACCCCCCTCATATCCATCCTTTGCTCAAAAAACCTTTCCCTTTCCACAGCTCTTACTTCGACCCCTCCCGCCACAGTGTAACCTGGTCCCAACTCCTGAGGATGGCCTTCCTCCTTCTCACCTATTCCCTTCCAGTTTCCCCAGCCTTACCTTCGGCTACTCTTGTTTCCGGAGTCTGAATGCTCTATGGCTGAAGACATTGGAAAAGTCAATTGTTTGCATATAAGTGAGCGCTTTAAGTACTACGCATATTTTTGACCCCTTCCCTAGTGTAAGAAAAAATAAGTATTTGCCGGGCATCAAAAGGAGGCTAACTCGTTACTAACCTTCCCGCACATCGAGTGCTTGCGTAATACGTAAACTTCCCTTGACTTTCGATAAAACTCAGTGTTATATGCGATGCTTTTATGATGTTGCTCCTATATAGAACAGCTAATAAATTTATGTGCTTAAGAAAAAATGATTCTCAATGTGTGGAGAAATTAATTTATTTATTAGGGTAAGTATTTTTATTCAGAAATCTAATTTAGCCCATGAATATACGTTTTATAATTGATAATTGGCTGTTCTTAACTCCTGAGGATATCCTTTCCCCTCACCTATTCTTTTTCAGTTTCCCTAGGCTTACTCTTACCTACTCTGTTTCCGAAGTCAGAATACTGAATGGCTGAATGGATTGGAAAAGTCAATTATTAGTATGTAAGGGAGTATTTAAGTGTTACGTTAGCATAGTTTTATCCATTTAGTCCCCTTCCACAATGTAAGGAAAAATAAGCGTTTGCCAGACATCAAAAGTAGGCTAATTCCTTACCCACCTTCCCATTAAGTTCTTACGTAATACGTAAACTTAACTTTACTCAGGTTAAAATTCAGAATGGTATAAGCGACCTATTCCCAATGTTGCTCCTATCTAGAACAACTCAGAAATTGGTAATGCTTAACGAAATTACCTTATCAATAATGCTGACGTGTGTAGGAATTTATTTCATTTATGGTATTTAGTTTATTTTAGAATTTTATCTATTTTAGCCCAAAATTTACGTTTGGTTATTGATAATTTATTTTTAAGTTAGAATGGATATAGGTTAAGCTGTCCTGTTCATTTCTTATTCCTCAACCAGCCCCTAAATCTTTATTTTTGGTACAGGTGGACGATTTCAGAAAAAATATTAAATACATTTCTACTGAAGAGAAATCATTCCTCCTATTCAAATAACGTTAATACATATTAAGAGCAATATAATTGATGATAATTTCTAAGTAAAAATCCCATCGTTGAAGGTTCTGGGAAGAATGATTACCGTTGTGTCGTCTTATATTTGGAGTCACCGGCTGATCAGACTCCTCATTGCCAACGCTTTCATGGTACCAGTGGCGGTAAAAATATATATATATAATCCTATTTTGAATCCTTATTTTTTATATGTTTGTATTAGGATTCAAAAAATTTGTAAAATCTTTCTCCACGATTTTTTTGTTATCAAAGTGATGGTCGGAAAACTTGCTTTAGTAAACATTGATTCCAATGCATTTGCTTCCAATGTTTGCATCGGATTCTGCACACCACGCCGTGAATCGGGCGCTATTTTGTCTCTTTAATCAGAGATTGAAACACTGAATACATAAAAGGGACAAATGTTGTTGCCGAGTCCAATCACAGGTTTTCTTTCGACCTCCATCCCAGACTCTACGTCTCCCTCAAATACGGTATCTCTCCTGACCTTCCACTCGGAATCTTCATCGCTTTCACGTTCTTCCTTATCCCAGGGTCTTTTTTGCGTCTCTCCCTCTCTCATAACTCGTCTTTCTGTCTCATATTCAACCGAACCCCAACTGAAAACCGTCACTCCGCCCCCAAGATACGTCACGTCACTCTCTTCTCCGTTCCCCGCCCGAAAGTCTTCCTTTCCCATCTTGAAGAATCTCTACCCGCCTTTCTTCTCTCTCCGTTCTCCGGCTCGTCATCCATCTTTCTCCTACCTAAAGGTCGTTCCTCGTTCAGCACAAGGCGATAGCGTAAAATTGACTTAAAAACTCTGCCGCACGGCCCTCTCCCTTGCCTTCTGAACGACAACTGGTATACACATGTAAGAGATAAAGTAATGCCGGGTTAAGGTGGGAATTGACCACTTCCAGCTACCATGGACTCACGAGACATAACTCAGTCGTCTTTCATGGTAGTCGGATAGGGCGCAAGTGTTCCTCTCGTTAGTGGTTTTGCCCCTGCCTGAAATTGGCTGTCGGCAATGATACATAAAGATGTTAGCTGTAGAACTGTTGAAAAAGGGTACCAGTACGTACACTTAAAGTTTTATTTTGCTGTCACTCATGTGAGTGACAGCATCCATTTATGAAATAGTATTTATTCAAGTGTCAACAAATATCATCTGCGACTTTAAATTTCATGCATTACCTCTGATAGCTGGAATTGTTTTTCTTCCAATAAGAGCTATTTCATCGTCAGTTCATCGTTTAAACTTTTTTTCTAATTCATATGCTGAATTTAGGTGGAAAATTTAATGAAGCATCAATTTTTCACCAACCTTTGAAATTTTAATCGTCCCGGCTTAGAGTCGTATTAAAGTCATGAACTTCTCATCACACCGCAATTCTGGTACCATTTTCCTTTCGATTTTATGCTTAATTTTTTTCATATTTACGTTATGTTTAGACACCTTGCTTCGTTATGTTTTCTCCCAGGCTATGAGTAAATACGAAAATATAAATAACCTGTCCATTGGGTTTTTATTACCGTTACATCACGAGTAACGGCTTAGTCATTTTAAGCTACAACTTAAGCTTTATTTACTGAAACTTGACTTGGAATGTCTTTGGAGTTGAAAGCTTGAAAGGACAGGGTTTGGATTAGTTATCACCACTTTAAGTGGCTTAATTTGGTTAATGATGTTCATTAATTGAGATGGTCTGAAATTTCTCTTATTCTAAATATTTCATGTTTGACAAGGGGTTAGATGGATATTGGGACTTTCTAGTCTCAATCTCGACCTATAGAGACGAATAATTATTATATAACACGGTGAAGTAAACTCAAACTCCAAACTCTTCCTCCAATTTTACCTAGACCTCTTCCATAACACCCTTCTACAACAACCTTCGGCTCGACCCCGGTAACTCTTTCATCTCTCTCTCTCCTGGGCCGTTTGGGTAAAAGGAGGAGTGGAAAGGGCCCGTGGCGTGGTTTCCCCCGTTTCGAATACGCGTCTTATCCTTCCCCAATCTTTTCTTCCTCTCCTTTGTGAGCGCCCATCCCGGCCGACGACTCCCAATCTCCCTCACTCCAGTTCCCGCCTTCTCCCCAAGACTGTTTCCCGCCTTCTCCCGCGGAGACTGTTTCCCGCCTTCTCCCGCGGAGACTGTTTCCCGCCTTTTTCTCCCTTCAACATCTTCGCCTTCCCCATCGTTATCCGACGTTTTATTTCTTCCGTGCTTTCGGATCTTCTATTTTTTCTTCCTTTCCCCCGCGATTCCATATTCTCTCTTATTCTTTCTCGAGCCTCACCGCCTTCCGCGGCTTCCGCACGAGGACCCCTGTCCGTCTGTGGATCCGCCGTAGTAGTAGGTCGGCGCGTTCATCTTTTATTCATTACCCCTAATGATCGCCGCTTACCATTGTGCTACTGGGGGAGGGAGATGTGTTGTTTGAATGTTTGCTTTGACGTGTCGGCTGCGGCCGCGGTCTTTAACTTTTGCGCGGGGCGACGTGTATAATTTTAAAGAGCCGTCATTATTGCGTCCGTTCCGATTCGTTAATAGAATAAGTATTACGTCGTATTAGTCCGGGGATTTTTCATTGGGACCAACCCACCTGTATATTATCCAAATGGTACTGATGCATTCATATTCAGAAATTATGTAGATGTTTTTCAATACTTTTCACTATTCTTGGGAAATTTTTAAGAGATTGAATTGCAATGTTGAGATTTACATTGATTAATGTGAAGGTGAATTCTCTTGGAGCCAGATTCTCAAGTGCCAATTGAATTTATTGGCAGGCTTCTATGCTGCGCTGGCACTTAAGAAGCAATTTTTGGCCATACCTACCCGTCGGAATTATTCTCATTATTTATGTCGCAACTACGTTTTGTATTATTCTCTATTTTATACAAAACGACTTAGGGTTGGTTGCATTCCTTAAAACAATGACGTGAAGTCTGAAACTATTGGCATTAATGTATAAAATTAATCTGTGGAATCATACCGAAATTTGTTCAATCACGAAGTCTCCCGAAGTTCTTTTCCTCTCGTAATTTCAGAAAAAATGTATTAACATATATTTTATCGATTTTACCATTATTAAATCGGTTTTGATATCGCATTATGCTACGATTTGGAAGAGGTGGTTGATGCAAACATTCGTTATGTTAGGCTAAAATTTAGTCAGGCCGGGTAAAGTAATACAAAATTATTTTAATGAGCCGAAAATCGCGATATTTATCTGAAGATTAAGGAGGAATGCAATTGGAATCCATCCTTGAAAAATTCAATGATTTTGCCTGTGGTGAATAAAAAGAAAAATGACGAAGTTCTGAACATGGATGATGGCTAGAGTTAACTTGTAGACAAGATTCGGATGAGGAATAGGTTTTTAGAGTACTGAGTGGGGAGGTGACGTAAACGAGGAAAAATAGTTAGGTAAAATAGGGAGGATAACGAAGAGAATAGCTTTTACAGATAGAATGAAAGGAGTAGGCGTTATTGTTAACTATAGAGAGAAAAGTTCAATTTGGATAAGGTTGTTGGCAAAATTCTCCACGTAAACCTACCTTAGCTGGTGGAGTACTTCGGTTAAAATCACAATACATTTGCGAGCTCCATAAAGGACGCTGTTTTCCAACGCTTTCGTCAGGTTTAAAAATAAATCGGACGGCCGCGATAGCCACCGGCTAGCGTCAACAAAATCACTCGCGGCCACGGGATCTCCTTGGTACCTTTACGACACGCAACATTCACCGGCGACTCCTCACGAATGTTTTCGTTTCATCCTTGCGGTCGGTTAGCCGTACAATGGTAAAAAAGTAGTTTATGAGCCTCCCCACACTATCCATCCACATTTAAAAAGATCCCCACTCAATTGGTGCCGGCCCCGCCTTCACTTTCTTTCGTCTTGAGAAGTCAATGGGCCGGAGGGCTAGTTGGGTCGGTCGCCTCCAGGAAGAGGCATGCATAATAAAAAAAGTGGTCCTTCTTTACGGGGAACAGATCCAGAATTCCACCATCTCTCTCGCTCACCGCACGGAAAACACGAAAATGAAGGGGTCTAACCTTACTCTAATTCCTCTCCTCCTCCTTCGCTTTCCTCTCTTCAAGAGCCCTTCTTGGACTGTCGTGGTCCCGTGCCTCCTCACCGCGGGCGATGTTGTGTGTGCCTTTTGGACCTCATCCCCATTGCCCATTTTTTTCTCCCACTCTTTCCATGTGAGGAATTATTCCTTGTCCCATCACCAAGTTCTTAAGGAAACGCGTGCGTTCGTCCGTTTGTGAGTTTACATCGCTTTAACAGGGAGGTAGGTTTGTACAATTGTGTATCCTCAAAGGCGAAGTGAACGGATGGCTTATTTTTATATCAGAGGGTCGGCATATTTTAATTTTCCCGGATTACATAGGCCTACTATGCCCGGCGGGTGGCGCACTCAATGTGAAACCGTAAAAGTTGCAGTCATGATCATAACCATAGTCTTGTATTTTTTGTATCATGGCATTAATTTATTTCCTCTTTGATCAGTGTCATTCCATTAAAAGTTATAACTACTGAAAGAGTTTTTTAAAGTTATTTGAGAAAAATATTATAATCCAGATTTAATTATGAATTATATTTGATTATTGCTTTTTCATTAAACAAATGAGGAAGTTTGAAGCCATCCCTAGAGTTGGCTGAAGTAAAGCAGTAAAGTGTGAATCGGAGTACCATAAATTATCCTTCCTCTCTCGTGCCAAAAAGTGATTGCAGTTTTTGTTAAAAGAAAGTTAATTTTGTATAGAGTTTCAAGTATTTTTCCTTATATTTTGGGTTTATGTCTCTCTAAAATTGGTCACTATCATTAGCACTGCTTTTTTCACTTCACTAAGTATTTTGATGATGGTTTAAAACTTCACAACCTCTGTTGGTAATCGGAATACAGAACCTTAAATAAAAAAATAAATCAACAGTAGCTATCCAGGACGTAAAAGTAATGTGGAATCAAGTCAGGTAAAGCAACGTATTTAAATAACTTATAATTTACTGTTTAATGTAACCTACCACCTGGGTCAGTCGAAAAAGACCTATCTCAGGCTCTTTCAGATCAAGTTGTCCTTTTTATTTTAAATGTTAATTATTACCCTACTGTATATATACTGCAAAAAAAGTGGTTTATTATAGCAATACATGGACACCGACAGTGCGATTTTTTTGGCGCCATCGTCCGTGCGTATATTTGGGGGCGTGCGGCGCGCGTCGGCGTCCAATTCAATGGCCCCTACAACGCGAATTCGTCACTACAATTAAAAATTTAGTTCGAACGATTGATAAGTGCATAACTAAGATTCAAATTGAAAATATTATTTCCATTTCCGAGTATATTCTACTGCATGCGTGTCTTATTTTCAGCTGAGTCGACGACTCGATGAAGATGTTGGCGGCGGTATTATAAGCAAATATCGAAAGCCATCGAAGCCATCGAAAAAGTATTGCGCTCTTTGTTATCGTAACTATTTCTCAGATTGTTCCCGCCTTCATATCATTCTTACCCGTTGAATATAATAGTTGTATTTATATTCAAGTTTTCTTCTCGGGCTCTACACCAGCTTAATGCGGTAGACGTTTCGGCCGACGCTTCGGGTAACCGATTATTGTTCAGTGTGAAATCCTGCACTGAGATGCTAACACGCCTTTAGTATGGAAGACAAGTTGACAATTTATTAAGGACTCCATTAACCTGATGTATAGCCCGAGAGACTTAGCTGAATATTGTATGACTTTAGGCAAAATATGCTTCAGTGTCGGTCATTCGCGCCATCGGAAAGCACAATGCTCTTTGGCTGTGAAGGTTTCTCGGGTTTTGCACCAGGTCAGGTCCTCCATATCTCCTTTCAACGTTTCGATAAGCAACTCGCCCATCGTCTTGATGGATTCAGGAATCCGATGACTATTAATGTGATAATCCAATAATAATAATAATAATATTGGAATCCTGAATCCCTGAAGATGATGGGCGAGTTGGTTGTCGAAACGTTGGAGGGATATGTGGAAGACCTTACCCACGGCATAACCCGAGAAACCTTTACTGTTATTGTTCGCCTGGAAAGAACCAAATATTACATCATAATGCTCTTCGTAATCCTGACTATTTCTCAGAATATTCACGCTCTTATCTTTTTCTCACCCGTTGGATGTGATGGTTGTATCTGTAGTGCACGTCTGCGCATTCGTCAGAATTCCATCTCCATCGTTCCCCTTTACCGCTACGTGCCGCCCCTCCCTCCCTCCCACCACCCTCACCAATCTCTCCAATCTATATTTCTTGTCTACGATATCCATCTTTCGCCCTTTTTTCTACCCCAATATCCCTCCGGAGAGAGATCCTCTCCCTCCTTCTACCCACCCTCCTGAGGCATTCCGGCAACCTTTAAACCCATCCCGCCCTCCGCCCCACTTCATTTTATCCCTTCCTTAGCTTCTTTTCTCCCCTGACGAGCATTCTTGCACCCCACCAGACGTACCTAACCCGCCCATCACCTCCGCTTCCCATTCCCCGACACCTTTGCTATTCTTACATTTCTGACCTGCTCTTCGTAGTTCTCGCCAGGTATCCTATCATGGTAACTTTCAAATTAATATCAGTAACTACCAAGGGCGTACCTAGGATTAAAACTAATGGGAGGGGGCAAGCCATGGTTGTTCAACTTATAGGTGAGATCTAAGCATGGAAAAGGTGAGTGAAACCAACATTTTAAGGAAACTGTAACAGCTCTTTATTAGTTTTTAAAATTATTTGCTTGAAAAAATATTATTTTCCTTAAAGACATTTGCGATTTTTGCTTCTAAGGGAGGGGGAGGGAGCTGCCCCCTCCTGCCCCTCGCTGGGAACGCCCATGGTTACTATGATCATCTAATCCTAGTTCGTTACCACAGGTGGAGCCAGAGTGGGCCGCAGCGGCTAAAACTCATGTGTCTCTACAGAATAGCAGTAATTGAGTTTTATTTTCTTTCTCTTGGCCTCTATGTTTAATGTTAATTCAGGATCTTGGAGTATAAGACTTGAAGAATTCATAGCGGAAATTTTTGCCAACGTTTCTATATATTTACACTCCTTCATCAGGGCTTTTCTGTTATGAATTGGATTTTTGTTTATTGATGGTTCTTATTATTGTATAATGATGGTTGTAACATACGGGAACGTTGGGAAATTTAAAATTCTTCAGAACTCATTCTCCAAAACACTGAATAAACGGTAAAAGTAATTTAAAATCTCTCGGTAATTAATTCGAAGTATGGTTTTGAAGAAGAGAGAGATCATCCCAAAATAAGCCTCTGACTTGTGAATTACACACATTTATTGTAGTGTGGCTGGTTTATTTCTCTGGACCACCATGCAGTTTGGACATTTAGTTTGTATAGTTTCTAAGGCCTCAAGCGAGCTTAAACCTGAGGCTCTTCCAAGTGCTCTATCCTACCACGATTCCCTTAAAAGCGAGAGGTGCCTTTTGAAGTGCGCAGTCAGACAAAATTCACACAACTTCTCATCCGATGGATGGAGTATTTTTTGAAGAGCCTTTCACAAAGCACATAAACCTCGGTCGGCTAGTTTCTGGAAAATCTCTTGCACCGAAATTGTAATACGAGCCCGGACAGTTTGAGTAGCCTCCAGCTAACTTCCACTAACCTCGTCCTAGTGAATAAAGTTCCTTGAGTATTTAAAATTTAAATTTAAAAAACATAGGGATCACGTCACAAGTACGAAACAATACTGTGTTGATTTGCTGAGACGGAAGAATTGGTCACAATTGCGAATTCTCCCGTTCCACAAAACCAATACAGTATTTATTTTGTACCTGTGACGTGATCCCTACGTTACAGTCATTGGAGACTATTTTCTGTTCCTTCTAAATAGTGTTAGGTGAAGTAGCTGTGGAGAAGAAGCTAAAGATATGAAATAAACGGACTGTATAGACCTAATGGTAAGGGGGGATGGTACGTAAGGAAACCACTTTAGAGATATGCTTGATGGAGTAGGGAGGGAGAGACAGACAGCGTTCATGGATAGTCCAATGCCTAGTGCTAAATGAAAGAGAAAATTTAAATGATAATCCTAAGATTGTCAAATAACAGCGCCAGAAAAATGTATTAAATCTACATGATCCGTCGTATTCTCCCTTTACTCCTCATATACCTCACCACCGGACAGTCAGATTCAATAAATCATTCATTGTTACTGCATGCCGCGAATGGAACAACATTGACCTACCACTACGTAAATCATCATCACTCGCCTCCTTCAAAAAGGCACTACACGTAAAACTTCTTCGAGAACAACAGCAAGACATGTAACATCACGGGAACAGTACGAAAGATTCATCAATTATCTCATCCGGCTTCATCTAATTTTCCTTTTCTTTACAGGTACTGGGTGACATTTTCCATGTAATTCATTGTATTTGTATACTCAGGTTTACATTAGCTTTCTCAGTAGGTTTTCGCAGGTTTTTCACGCCCCCCTTCTTGTGTGGGCGTTTTCCTGCAGTGGGTTTTTTCCAATAAGGACGACAGTCAATATCCTTAGGTTTTTCCCACGTTCACTAACATCTTTTTACACTTGGTCAATAGTAACTTTGTTAAATTATAATGGTAATTGTTGATTGAAAATGGAACTTCTACTTATTCTTATGTAATTTCTCTGAATTTAATATCATGAGCAACTAGACAATGTATTCAACTGCATATATTTAATGTTTGACGAGGGGTTAGATGGAAGATGGGACTTTCTAGTCCCAATCTCGCCCAATAAAGACGTATTATTATTATTATTATTATTATTATTACTCCTGAGACGCCCCCTTTGCTCCTCATGAGAGATAGATTCTAGCCACTCATACCTACTTCCTGTCGCATCCGCATCTGCACCACTTTCACCTTCCAGGAACGTAAGTCTGAATGATAACATAAGTATGAAAATCAATTTTACCGTCCTCCTTTTGGCGAGCACTCCGTTTTTTATTCGTATTTCTCTTTAGAGTTGGGACGATTGGAAATATTTTTTAGTTAAATTAATTCAAATTTGTACATTTTAAGCCCCTTTTTTGTGATTGCTCTAGCTTTTTTCTATCCTTACTGGAAACTTCGTTAGTTTTAGAGACAAGGGTTGAAGTAGTGCTGGGTCTTAACAACGATTTCTACCGTGGTTGGCAAATACTAGCAGTGTCAACAAGGTGGAAACCCGATTACGGTAAAATATATTTCTTCTTCTATGCAATTACTAACAATAAGTATTAATATTTTTGCTGGTTTAACGTGGGAGAGGGAGGAAAATTATAGCATTTTTTCGACAGAATGGAAGGGAGTAGGCTGTACTGTCAATAGAAGAGGGAAGTGAAAGAAGGGGAGGCTACCAGAATGATTCTTAGGTACTCCATGAAAACCTATCTAAATCAGTAGAATACTTAAATAATTATTAAATATTTTCGCGCAGTGATTTCTACAGTGGTTCGTAGGAGATAGCATGGGGAACGAGGTGTTACATCTACTAAACCGACCATACTTAAGCTTTTCCTCTACCTCATACCTTTCTTGATGGAAGGATCTCTCTTTCTCCCTCTCCACGGAGGTTCCTCTCATGGCACCCCCCACCGTACACCCTCTTTCTCTCCCGCCGGGGCATCCCTCGACCGACGCCCCATAAACCCCACTCGCACTACCCCCTCTCCATCCTTTCCTATCCTTCCAGACTCCCCGGGGGGTTTTGCCCCGTGGATAAATCTCTGGCACTTTGAGAGGTCCTTTTCCTTGCGAGAGAGATGAGGGGTGCAGGGATGGAAAGAGTGTGTGTGTGTGTAGGATTGTGGAATGAGAAGGCCTCTTTTCACTCCCATGCTGGAGAGTATCCATCTCGCCGCTCTATCGTTGCGAGGATTCGTAGGATTGGGTGTGGGTTACCGGTCGGAGCGCTTCTTTTTCTGAGGGGAAGGTCTTTCGGAATCGCGGGTTCCACGTTTGAAAGCAGGTGTGGTAAAGATGGGGTGTTTTCGGGGGAAGGTCCCTATAGGAGTTCCGAGAAGGGAGTTTTAAAAGGGTGGGGAAAAATTACGGTATGGAAGAATGCACGATAATTTTTGGGACAGCCGGTGGTGGAAGTGATTGATCCGCGACCCTTACCTGTATATGCTGTTTAGCCCGAAGTTGAGGATTCCCATTTTTTTTGGAGAATAGGCGTGTTGTGGGTTATATCCTAATTTCTGGGTAAAAGGTCAGGGAGAAAAAAGGTTGAGAGGCCATTATTTGGCTATACGGGGAATGCAAAATTGGTAGGGGCATGGTTGGTATGCATGTAATAGTGTGGCACAGGTCTTTCCTTTTGAATACTTTTATTATTCTATTACCTATGCATGGGTACGCTTGTCCTCAGTTCTCGTGTTTGCACTTAATAAATTTTGTCGTACAGTGTTGAATAAGGCATAATCTTTCAAAGCGTTCTGCAGTGGGTTTTTTCCTGGTAAATCATAGAAAAGGATATGGCTTTTAGTGACTTAGACCCATCTTATCGAGCACACAAAGCCTAAGCAAGAGGAAACCGTGCATATAATTTGAAATTGCCACTCTACACCAGGTAAATATTTATTTATTTACGTAGATCACATACAGCATTTCTGCTCATTTACAGTAGCATAAGATGAGATAGAAAAACTGGCTATGTATTTGCAGAAGACGTTACTATTTCAGTTTTGGTGGTATAACTGCGACTTTCAGGGGTACTTGAATTTTGGGAAATTGAAGGAATGATATGATTGATCTGCGATTAATCTCTTTAAAGCCAATTTTTGAACATAATATGTGAGAAATATATATAATGATCTTTAATAGGATACTTCAGATAAAGAAATGGATTTATAGAAATCACTTTTATAGTATCACAGTTTACACAAAGAAAATCTCGGCACGGGTTTCTTTAACTACGTTCTTGCGTCGTACATCTGAATTTGATAAATCCTATGGTCTCGATGAATTATCGCAATGTAACAAGAGAGAGTGTTTCCAACTGCTTATGAAAATTTTAATTTTTATCCTTCAAGTCTTGCATAATATTCCCATGCATTCTCTTCCATTTTATTTCATATTTTGTTGTCACTGTAACTTCGTGCTTAAGTAGTCAAAACTTAGAACATTATGGCAAAATTAGTTTGAATGAAATTGATGGAATGGTTTGATGAATTGAATGATGGCTGTCCTAGCGTTTGATTGAACAATTGAGAATAGATATCTTTAAGAGTGGCACGGAGAACATTTTATTAGAGCCCCATTATATTTCCAGGTCCGAAGCGATAAATTAAGGGAGATATTTAGCATAACGGATAAATATGGGAATTAGTATTTCCCCCCGAGCAATTTAGGATTTCAATAAATGCTAATCGTAATTTCGCATTTCCTTTTGGTAATTAAACGGCTGGTGTCCTAACACCCCCCTGCCACACGCTTTTTAGGCGATTTGCGGGGTAAATATGTAGATAAAACTATGAGTGAATTCTTCACTCATAACTTTATCCTCTACACTGCCAAACGAAGTTGATTTTTATATTTTTTTCTTGTCGCTTGAGTGGGTCTTCCGCATGCGTGGATATGTAACCTTGGTTTGTTATTTTTGTTGCGTTTGAGTTTTGATGTGACTTGTTTTGAATAGATTTGGAAAATCTGAATGAAAACTTCCTTCCAATTTTGTACGCATTTTACCTACCATTGTGCTTCTCACAATAACTTATTATTTACCTTTATTTATTATATTTTGGTTGGGATCCAAGATGTTGAATTTAAGTCGTTCAGTCACCCACATTGTTACTCTCGTTAAGGGCATTGAATTGTTGGATCCCCTTATTTTTCGTATCCAAATTAAAATTTCGTCTTCCAACCGCCGGATTTAGAGATAATTGCTCTATTATGAACAACTGAAAAACGCCTCATGTGGTCACCAAGAAGAAGCATCGCAAAATTGCTTTCAGTTTCGACTTCCCTTTCTTTTCCCATTTAGCAAACCATTCAGAGGCCTTCCGGTTTTGAATAATGAGCCAGCCCACTTCGTGAAGGAAGTTCGTTTGGCCCATCAAGCTGTCAAGTGCGATAGAGGTTTTCGAGAAAAGATAATTATCTTGATTTTAATTAAAATTGTCGGTGGCGTTCACTTAACATCATAGTTCGTCCGATTGGATGTGAACGATCCTTGGCAATTGCTCTTCAAATTTCAAGGTGATGCGAAAAGGGGAAGGCTGCGTATAAAAATACGGACTACCCCCGATCGCTACATTCCATTATCAACGCTTCGCTGAGCCATATCCGTGGCCATGCGAAAGTGTTCCTCTTACGTTTTTATCTCATCTCGTTTTGAGTTGAAACTACGTAAAATAGGTATTATCTTTAGGCTATTCTCATTTTGAAAAAGGGCGTGGAACGTAAGTAATTTAAGGAGGTAATGTTATAAATGCTATAATGGAGGTAAAGCTTGAAGGGGTGAAAGAGCACTGCTACCTAAGAAGCCGAATCACCAACCAAGGACGAAGCAAGAAAGAAATAGTGAGTAAAATTGCGCAGCCGAAGAGGGCTTGTTACAAAAAGAAGAATCTACTTACAGCTGCGAATATAATCCAGAAAAATAGGAAACAATTCATCAGCTGCTACATATGGAGCATTTTTCAAGTCAAGAGAGGAAGCATTCGAAATGTGGTACAACTGAAGAATGATGAAGATAAAATGGATCGAGCGAGTAAGTAATGAGAAATTGCTGAGGAGAGTGGAAAAAAAGAGAGGTCTTCTAAAAACCTTAATGTGGGACGGGACAACGTAGTTGGCCACATGATGGGACATGATTGCCTGAAGAAGACAATCATAACAGAACAAATAGAAGGGATGAAGGGAAAGGGATGGCCCCAAATGAGTTACATAGGACAGATTATAAAGAATGTAAAAAATAAGAAATACGTCGATATGAAAAGACTAGCGAATAGGAGAGATTAATGGAGAGCTGCTGCAAAAACCAACTTAGGATTGTTGACTATTGATGATGATGATGAATGTTTTAAAGTACTAACTGGGAATCGGCATGCTGATTGCTATTTGCTGCATTTGTCTGGTGGGATGGGTAATAAGCACTTATTTTGTCATTGGTCTTTTGTTATAACCTGTATCATTCATGATTGTTATTCTGGCATCTGCATCTACATTTTTTAGCAAAAAACTATTAAATTGATTGATATAATCTATAATTTCCAAGTAACCTATGACCTAAATGACCTATCAAACATTTACCTTGGAAGTATATAATCATAAAGAATGGATTTTCTCTCGAATTTAACGTACTTTGAGCTTATTAAGGCTATGATTCTATCTTATGGTATTTATAGAATAAACAATTTTTTTAAATCAGGTTACGATATGTAACTCCTGAGCAGTACTTTATGTGTACTAGTGTCATCTAGCTGTGTGAAAAATAGCTCCCGATTAGTAATACGTATGTTGAAACGGTACACAAAGTTTGCCATAAATGAGATTTACGAAAATTCATATTATAGCCCCATGATTGCAGTTTCCGATTATCTGAGACCTTCTCTTTTATGAAAGTTCATTGCTTTGACGTGGAAAAGTGGTGGTGGATTTTATGCTAAAAACACAAATCGATCTTAATTATTAGTATAGATTTTTCAAACTTATGAGACCGGGAAGAAACTCGGAACATTAATTAAAAAAACATACAACCACGTCTGAGGGAGTGCAAGAATATGATCTTGAGAATAAAAAATGTGTATATACTTAAATATTAGTGAACTAAATTAATTAAATTAATTAACTGGAATGAGATGTCAACTGAAGTTAAAATTTGCCTATCAGTGAAAACATTTATATTAAAAAAATGCGATTACTTACTTTCTTTGGAATAGCAAAAAGTACTCTTGTATTTTTCAAATTTGTGTTCTTGTTTTAATAGTTCTTTTTTTGCCGTGACATTTTGGAATTAGTTAAGTTAAGAATACATGAGTTCTTTCATGTGTATCAAATCCGGCTCAGTATATAACACTATGTAACATTTTTTTCCCTAGGTAAATGTATTTTTTGTATTAAAGAATGGGAAAACATTATACAAGGACATTTTTAAAAATGAAAAATGTATTGTTTTTGTAATTATCCATTTTATTATTAATGTGACTGAAAACTGCATTATATAATTAATCTATCCTGATTCTTATGGATTTTTTCCTGAAAAAAATTCAATCTAATTTTATCCATCTAAAGTACCTATTTCTTGACGCCTACTTATTGACTGATAATCGTCATTTAATATTTTTTCGTCGACGTTCCCCCCACTAATTTTTACGTCCGCTGAAAGCTTATGAGGGGGAAAACAAATCAACGCCTCGGGAGGTTGACGAAAGAATTAATTTATTTCGTCATTCCGCGTTCCCTTTCGCCTATAAAAAGAACTCATAATTACGAAGGGAGTGACTGGGAAATTTGCAAGGATCGCGGACCAAAGGGGTTGGGGTGGAAGGGGGAGAAATATCTAATAAATTAAAGTTAATTGAGCTACAAAAAGGGAAAGCGGAAGATATAGGAATGGGTTAGGAGTCTGGTCAGGCATGGGCAAAGGCGAGGAGGGTATAAATAGCGTGGAAGAGCGGTCGGGTGCATGACTGTCGGGAGTGTTTTTCAATTGCGACCCCTATGACGTGGCCGCTTACAGGGCTGGGTAAACTCCTGCGGGGCGGAAAGAAGGGTAGCCCGTCTTTGGACTCCGACGAGCCGCTTGAGAGTTAATTAATGGGCGACGAGAGGGAATAATTCAACAATTTTCATTTCCTTGGGACACATCCTTTGATTTATAACCTCAACATAAGGTATATTTCTTTAATCTAGGGATTCTTCTTCTGGCTATATTTTCTTTGTCACCGCAGGATTTTACATGCTTTTTATATGTTGCTATATCCACTTATGTCTATGATCTTCTTAGGAAAAATTTGTTAATTTTAAGACTTAAGATTCGAACGTCGTATGGCTATTCGGGCCTGTCTGTTCAGCTGAGAGTACTTGAAAAACGTTGTGGTATTGATTATGTTTTTGATATGTTGCTATATCCACTAACGTCTATGATCCCCATAGAAAAACCTTATCAAGACTAAGATCCAATCATCGTACCTACACATAGGCTTTCAAAGCCTATGTGTTCAGCCGAGAGCCGTTGTGGTCTTGGCATTCGTTGTGAAACGAGGTCTATGTTTATAATCCAGTTTGAATGAATTTTTGCGTACATAGTTAAACTGATAATAATCATAAACGTTCTCTTCTCGAGGTACTTCTGCCGATGTCTGTTATTTCATGAAGCCATTAATTAAATTGCATCGCTTTCATCATTGAAAATTCACAAAGATGGTCAACGTTTTCGTAAATAGTCTAAATTGCTTAAAAAACAGAGTTTTGTATCTATATCCACTGTATCAATCCCATCTTTCAGGTTGGATTTTCGTTTATCCGAAAATGGCTTTATTTTGATCCCATAATGCGTCAACTAATTTTAGCAATATTATGAATATTTTGTCAATGCTACTGAGGAAGCATTCTATGATGAATCGGTTGAATTGTTGCAGAAGGAATTTCGGCAGAAAAAAATTTCTTAACCATACGTTTTGGTTCTCCAGCTGCCGTTTTTTGTATTTAGCAGAAGAATTTAGCATTAGCGTTACATAAATTTTTGTCGGGTATTTCGAAGAGGTGGTTATTTTGGAAAACATTATTGTATTTTTATGCTCGCTCTTTTTGATGCTTCTAACCGTGTTTCCCTACAAAACTTCCGCAATCGGGAAAGTCACATCTAATCTGATTCATTTGAAACTTTACTGAACTCTTCTATTTCATAACCTCACCGTCGGGAATTAATAAACAGAAAACGTTGATTGGGGTAAACCTTTTGATAGTGGCTTCCTCGACACCAATATTTCCTTGCGTTGCAACTCCCTTGATGAAGCGCAAGGGCCTGAGTAAAATGCCTTAAAAATTAAAGAACATCGGTAACGTAATGGTCTACGTAGAGGCCCAGAGAGCCAAAGGTTCTTGCTTCGATTCCCAGTCCGGGGTAATTTTTTCAGATTGTAATTAATTTGATTTTCTTTGTGCTTATGCGGTGCTCCAGAAGAATTATGAGAATGTAATGGATCGACCTCGTAAGTAATGAGTAAGTCCTGAGATGAGTAAGAGAGAAGACAAGACTCATGAAAACCTTGACAAGAAGACGGAACAGCGTTATAGGTCATATCTTGAGATGTGATGGCCTAATGAAGACAATCGTCGAGGGACAAGTAGAAGGCAATAACGAAAAAGGAAGAATTAGAACAAAATATATGGAACAGGTCAAGAAAGACGTGAAAGAGAAGAAATACGTTGGTGTGAAAAGATTAGCTAATGGGAGAATTGAGGGTAGAGCTACGTCAAAGCAATGTTAGGATTATTGACCGAATTTGATGGGTTAATTTGAATCGAAAATAATCCATCAATTAATTTAATCAATGCCAACAAATAACTTATTTCTATAAATCAAATCACTCTTGGAGTTAGGGTAGGTGAGGAGGCGAGGCGAGGCGTACGTTGTGCGTAAAACCGGTGCTGGAGGGGTAGTCGGGCGACTCCTGTGTACCATCCGGGCGTGTGTGTGGGTCGGTGAGCTGTGTGTTCCGTCGCACATGCAAGCGGTGTGGGTGACGGACGGCGCGGCAAAATTAAGAGGCTTTTAAAGCGAGCGTGCACCGTTTAAAAAAATAAAGCACGCAATGAATGAAGACGCGTCGATCCCAATTAGGGATTGAGTCGCTGCTTTTTCTCCCTCTCGGTCCCCGGGGGCGGTCGTTGCAGTCGGGGGCCGGGAAGGGGTGCCGTGGAGAGACTAACTAGCGAGGAGGGTGGAACAACGGGGGCCGCGCGTGTTCCCCAGGGGTATATATAGGGTGCACCAGTTAAGCGTCACTCCGCCGCTTGCGACCGTCTTCACCCTTTTCACTCCACAAGTACCCTTCTTCGGCACTTACTTTTCTCCATTTTATGCTGCACGTCTCACACCTAAACGGCGCGCGGGCTACTTTACAATCAATTATTATTGATCATAAGTATCTTGGAGTTTAGGTCAAAATAATGCAAAACTTTTATGCTGACATTTCGGTTTATTTACAAACCATCTTCAGGGCTTCAATACGTTCTAAGGATCCTCTTGTATTACTGCTCAAATACAAGAGGACCCTTAGAACATATCGAAGTCTTGAAGATGGTTTATAAATAAACCGAAACGTCGGCATAAAAGTTTTGCATCATATTCACCTAAACTCCAAACTACATATGGTCATAATAAATAGAGGTCAACACAAGAAGAAAAAAATCTCATCAATTATTATGATTAGAGTACTACTATTCTACCGATTAAGGTAGGTTTCCATGAAGTAACTTAACCCATTAAAACACAATGTTGCTTCTAAGTAGTATCAAAAATATATAAATTTTTAGCTCTATTTAGGAAATATTTTAACTTAGTGTTTTTTTTTGTGCTGCAAAGTTTTTAGGCGAAATATGTAGCTGCCGCAATAATTATTATTGAGTAGAAAATTTTCGCATTATAAAAAGGAGAATTGTTGAAATTTAATTTCTCCCAGAAGCTGCTCTGGGTTAGAAAAGGTTAAGAAGCATTCTGGCTGCATCCCCTGCCTTCATCCCCTCATCTATTCACAGTAAGGCCTACTCCGTCTCATTCTATCTTAAAATCCTATTTTCTTCCTTCCTCTTCCTCGTTAACCTAGGTATTCTCCTATCCATCACCGTTTTCAATATCCCCTCCGCGCTAAGTACCTACCTCTTCCATCCATACCTTCTGTCTCCTCCGTATCCCACCTAAAAGCTGCTTCTCCTCACCCACCATGCCTAGTACTTCGTCGTTTCTCCTCCTCTCTGTCCATTTCACCTTCTCCGTTCTTTTCCATACCCACATCTCGAATGACTCCAGTCCTCTCTCTTTCTCCCAAGTGTCCACGTTTCCCCACCGTAAAGAGCAACACTCCAGATCCGACTCTTCACTAAACTTTTCTTTAAACCTTTACATAACGATCCTCTCAGAAGCCCCTTCTTGTTCATGAACGCTTCCTTTTCTAACGCAATTCTCTTCCTGATGTTCTCACTTCTGTATTCATTTTCCTCTAATGTTGTGCCCAAATAGTTTATCTGATCTACCTGCTAAAGTTTTCCCCCACCTACTTTTACATTGAGTTTCACATTCATCGCTTTTGGAGGTTTAATGAACAGCATAACCTGTATTTTTCTCAGTTTTATACAGCACATATTACACGAATGGCCGGCTACTTTTCATCAATTAAGTATAAAAAAAGCTATGAGGACCGTATTTCAGAGAATTACTCAAACCTAAATTCTGAATCAAACTTGATTCGGTTTCTATTATACCTTTAGCAATTTTATCAGTATATCGTCAATTAAATTTAAAATAGGGTGATAATGATTATTTTTACCAATTTGTTTAAACTATTTTTTTACGTCACTTCATTTAAAGGCAGATAGTAGCTTAATTTACTCAGTTCTTCGATGAATCGTCACTTTAAACTCTGCGGTTATACTCAACTTTTGTTTGGAACTATATAATGCGGATTAACATTCTTTCTTATTATATTTAATGCTAAGGTTGTTTGAGTACAATTCCAGTGCTTTTGGTTGGGTAAGTGAAGTTTCCTCCTAATGAGGTTCTTATGTGCGAAAAGTCCCATTCGTGTTTGTCCTAAATACTACTTCATCGAAAGATATAAGTGCTGGGAAACCAGTTTATTGAAAAGTTTAAACAACCGTTAGATAACATGGAAAGGTGGAACAAGGCACTTGTGGTATTATCCCTGAAGAATTTTGAAAATGCAATTCGCTTCATTAGATTGAATGATGTTCAATATTTGCATTAACGAACGATGATGAAAAGTTATTAGTTCAGGGCTTTTGGCAAAGTATTGACGGTTACCTTCTATGTGAAACCACCATATATACCTTTGTGTCGTTCATTTTTGATTAAATGTTATCCATCGCTCTTTATTATGAGATAAAGCTGCTTTGACATTTTTCTAGCCGTGTTGCTGAATTGCTGAGTTAATTGGTAATTTCGTTTGATGCCCGATGTCATGTAAAGAGAAGGAATTTTCTGCTCAGCTTCACATGGTATTATGAATGGCAACAAATGCTGAAGTTTAATGACTACGAACAGTTGTTTTCGTGTTATTCGTTTTTCTTGTTCTCATTATCCGAATGTTGTTCCTCTGTAATCCAGTGAACAAATTCCAACTATCGACATTCGGCAATCAAATTGTCAAATTAATGAGGAAAGAAATACAAATGGACAGGAGCTTTAATTATCCAGTACGTTCGTATTCCAATCAACATATGAGATGTTTTCGCTCGGAATTTTCTTACAAATTGCATTTAATGTTGCGATTCAATTAAAAAGTGAAACATTACCCTCAGAATAATATTAGCTCTAGCTAATTGATAGAAAATAGCTCAATGCCATCATAATTGACGAAAAACACAGTAAATGTTAATTTTTTTCGTTTTCACTCGATGGTTAGTTCGGAAGGTTAATGAGCTAATATCATATTTTAATGATCAGTTGAATGATCTCTTAATACTGCTCCATAATGCTCTGATAATGCTCCAAATATCTGTGTGAAATATTTCAATTAATTCCATTGCCATCATAATCCTCGTGAGTTAATAAGGAAAGACTGGTACATATTTAATGAACTGCAAGAGTTAGTTTCTCATGCATGAAAAATGATAATTCGAGCGAGCTGTATTGAGTTTAAATCGTCATTTTTGAATCGTACTTATGATGCTGAACTTCATTGGTCATTTTAAATTCACATAACCGGTGTCTATTCTGGGCCTGACCTCATCGACACACCACTTCCCGTAATATATCCGAAGTAAATCAATCTGGGCCCGCACTACAAGTTGTGAAGGCGACCATTCATATGTACACATATCCATAGTGATCACTTCTGCTCTATGCAACTAGCAGTTAACTAGTTAACATCAGCTTACAATAGACGCCTCGCTCAATCGTTCAATCAACCAATCTATTATTGCTTTGTTGATGTAACTTTTATAACTAGGAATTCATTACAATATAGCAAAAACTTTGGAGCATTGCCAGAAAGTGTTTATCTAATATTTTATTTTTACTTATGGAATGTGTTAATTTTAGTATGCGTGCGTACAAAAAAAATGAAAACCACCGTTTTGATTTGAATCGATGACTTTAATATAAAACCACAGTTTTATATTTGAATCGATAATTTTACCGACATAAGATGGTGTTATATTACACATTTGATGGTGGATACTGAAAGGGACTGAGGAATGGATTTTGGAATAAATTTCCCATTAGTGACATGATATATTCATTGTTTACATGAGGTTTTGCAGTTACCGACACCCTTGCTGTTCACGTTACCGTTAGTAGTGACCAAGTCTGTTATCAATCACTCACTCAGTGATTCAAACCGTAGGTTGATACGAATATTTTAAACGTTTCGAATTTGGTGAAGGTAGAGCTCACCCCAAACTTATCCACAGGCATGTGAATATCACACCATCAGGATGATCTTGGCAAAAAAATAATGAAAATGCATTGGCTATCTTACTTATCTTTTTAAAATGGAGTAAAATTTTTTGTATCAAAGATACATATTTTAAAAGTAAAGTCACTTTCAGTTAATTGTGCTTCAAGTCTGAAGTGATTTGATTTTTGAGAAGCTTTATTTCTATTATAGCTGCCACAATACCTGGTAATCTATTTAATTATGTCGAAAAACTACAGAAAGGCAAGGTAGTGACAATTACTTACTCCACCCGTTAAAAGTTTTCGAATGCTCATCAGTAAACGACGGTATGAATGAATTGGATCGAATATAAATGAATTTCCTTCATTGGAGACAAAATGAAACATTTTGTCGAGGATAACACTTTAAAGAGTAAATATTGAGTTGGAAATTGGATATCGAGCTATGAAAATTATTCATTTCAATCGCTAAAAGGTTTTGATTTCTCGTCAGTTAGAATGAATCGGAACGAGTCTGGATTAATTCCTTTCATAGGAGGTGACATAACCATGATGGAAGAACACAAATGGTAATTTACACACTTTTTTATTCTAAAACTCAACAACCGATTATGGTTTCAGCACATTTTCAGTAAATTTCAATGTGACACAAAAGCCATAAACGAAAACTAAAAACAAGGTGATACCTTTAAAATGACACTATGTGTTGAAACCATGGTCGGATGTTCAGTTTTTGAATTAAAAAGTGTGGAAATAACCATTTTTGTCCTTTCATCAAGGATACATCGAACTTCAACCATATCAAGCCAGAAAAGATTTTAGATGACATAAAACATCTTGTCGCATCGTACGATTTGAGCCCTGAATTATTAAAATAATAATCGGGTTTCGCGGAAATACTTCCGCGCGCTCCTGGAAAAAGAGAACGCGCGAAGATGCTTGAAGAAACGGTGAGCATTCCAGTACTTCCATTCCATCGCAAATATTTACCTTCCCCGGCTCCCGGCTTCGCGCCCGAGAATTGCCCTTAAATCATAGCGTATCGTAATTCAGGGAGTCCCGGGGAAAAATCGTGAGCCTTTTTGCTAGCGGGAATTGGAAGGTGGGGGGGGGGGGCGTGTAGGAAACTATTACTTCGGTCGAAGGACGAATTTAATTTAGAAACCCTCCTTTGCTCTCACCTTGCTACCAGTGGCAAGGGCGTAATTCAGGCAAACACTGCTTGAAGTGGTTATTAAGAGGAGGAAAGATGTGGATTGGAAGGAGAAAAAGAAGGGGTTAAGCAGAGATGGCGGCGGCTTCGAAGAAATATTAAAATAAAAAATCAACAAGGGGACATTTTCCTTATAACACTCACGCCTTCTGGAGCGCGAGGCGAAAATTATATATAACTCGCTGCAATAAATAAGGGGAAAAAATTGTATTAAGGAGGCCGGTCGAACCCTTTTCTTTTTTCTCAACCACCACCACCACCACCACCCTCTCGCCTCCAATTATGATTTTCGCTTTCCACCCCTTTGCCCGTTCTGTGATCCCTACCGAAACCCTTTCAAAGTTATCATGCAACTTCCCCATCCACTGTACGCGTACCCCCATGACCTCTCCTTCAGGAGAGAAAGAGATGAAAAAAAAAGAAATGAGTTGGAAGAATAAAATAAGCTCCCTGCTAAAACCCGTGGCAGTAGCAGATTGCTCGTACATGTGTTGGAATTGGCCCTGGGGAGAGTGCGGGGGTCCAGGGTTATTTCTCCGGTCGTGTGGGATGGGGGTAGTGTTGTGAGGGTTTAGGAAGAAAGGAAGCACTTTTAATTACGAACGCATGTTCTCGAAGACGACCTACGTTCGCTTTTCACTCGGAAAAAAAACCTTCCCCTTGTCGTGCGATCTCCTCTTAAAAAAAAATAAAAAAATAAAGTGTGAATAAAAAAACCTTCCCGAAATGCTTTAAACTAAACCTCTCCTCTCTCGATTTCTCCTCCTACCATCCCAGTCCACCATTTTATTTATTATTGTGAGGTTTTTATTGCCTCCCATTTCTCTCTTATGGGATTAGCCTCTCGCCCTACTCTCCTTTCCTTCTATCCGTCCCTACTCGGTACCAGCACTCCAGCAAACAGATAAGTATCCCGTATAGTCGTCCCCTTGCTCTTCTGCTTAGTACTTGTTTTTAGAATTCATTATCAAATTTCGGCGGTAGTTTCACCGATATAGTGACAGCAGCGCTAAATAGCATTACCTCAGTATTAAAAAAACATTTATTATTACAGTATTCTACCGATTAAGGTAGGTTTCCATGGAGTACTGAAGAAGCAAGTGACTCTGTACTTAGTCATGCGCACGGGTGCCAAGTTAAACACAACAAAGGATGAAGTTCGCTATGAAAAAATAATTGACTTAGCCGGGATTCGAATCCGGATCTCCCGATTGCCGGTCAGGCCAGTTATTATTGGGAAAAACCCATCCCAAAGTTCACTATGAGAAAATGATTAGGTGGTGTAACTGGCTAATACAGCTGACCGGCAATCGGGAGATCCGGGTTCGAATCCCGGCTAAGTGAATTATTATTTCATGACGCACTTTATCCTTTGGTGTATTTCCATGGAGTACTTAATAAGCATTTTGGCCGCCTCCCCCTCCATCATGTACTTCCCTCTTCAATTCGCAATAAGAGGCTTTACTGTTACAACAATACGAAGATTAACAAAATCAAAACGAAATTATTCTTATTTTTTGCCCATCACTGCTCCCTTCTTCCCTGCACCAATATCGAGCCCGCACCGCCTCTAGCCCCTTAGCCTCCTCGCTGCTTCCGACTCGGAGGGTGCCCGCTCGTTCGAAAGAATACATGTTGCGAGAGAGGAGGGACCGCCAGGGGCCATAAAACTCCGGGATGTCTCGCAGGGTTGCATACAAACGTTGCGGGACCGGGGCAGTAAAGCTGGTCGTGGGGAGGTGGTTTTTCGGCTAGGGGAGATGGGGGTGGGAGAATTATGAGGTGGGCAGAAACAGGTTGGTTTGGCGGGGGTGGGCATAAATGGATATTTTGGGCTGTGCCCGTTGAGGAGGAGGAGGACGTCGGACGGAGAGGGCATTTCGCCGGACCGTCGGGAGAATGTATTAATCCCCAGCGTCGTGGGATGGTCGTAATTATAATGTGCCGCCCTTGCCGTTTTTCTTCTAGCATTCTCTCTTCCCTCCTCTCACCGGCATAGGAATGGTGACCGAGTCCAGGGGGGGGGGGGTAAATTAATGTGGTGTCTTGCCATCCAGAGGCCCAAGTTCGAGTCCCGGTCGTGGTAGCACATTTTTAAAAGAAGAATGTATGTTGCCAACGGCCAGTTCTTAAGCAAGCAGCCCCCAGGTTTTACTTCCACAAAATGTGTATCTAAATTTGTTCCCGAATGAAAAGGTAAGTGGGATATGAATGTCAGTTAGGTTCGATAGGTATGTATGGTAATGTAATGGTAGGTAGGATCGGAATGTGGATAGGGTATTGTCTTACCATCCAGAAGCCCAAGTTCGAGTCCCGGCCGTGGTAGCACGTTTTTAAAAGAAGAATGTATGTTGCCAACAGCCAGCTCTTTAGCAAGCAGCCGCCCCCCTTTACTTCTAAAAAATGTGTATCTAAATTTGTTCCCGAACGAAAAATCTACTTGTGTATCGTTTGAGTATTGCTCGTCTCTAATCTAGAAACTTTTATTCGTGAAGAGCATCTAAACAGCGTTTTAAAGAGCTACAATGTAAAAATATACACCATACATATCCCTGCCTTGACGTTCATATATAAAAATTAAATTTTCGAAATCTAGTCAGATAATATAAATTAATTTATTTCTCAAAACTTAAAATGTAATACTATTTTCCTCCCCTTACGGCCAATCTTCTTCAATCATTGGTTGATTAAGACTGGTTTAACTATTTACCTAGATCTGAGTTTGTTTTATGAAATTCTCCCATCATTGCTCTTGCCTCTTCTCAGCTTCCTCTTGCTGTTTTCATATCGGTCGGCTGAAGTGATTAGGCATTGTGGAGTTGACGAAATTCGGAGTCAGGGATGTTTGTCATTATTCCTACTCTGTCTCTCCTTCTCCAACGGTTGATATTTTGATCTTGAGGGCAGAGTGAGGATTTAGATTTAGATCGTTTGGCCTTCAAGTTAACGTTTTCCGTCTCAAATGAAGCCTGTCTAGGTTTTTTTTATTACCCTCTAGAAGGAATCGTGCTTCCCTAGCTGCTGAGGTGGACGTAAGAAGCCAGCTTGTTTGCGTAAAGTTCTTCCTGATTCGGCAAAAAATATTTTTGTTGCTAAGTAAGCAGTGGAAATGGTGAAGGGGTTTAACGAAAATTTTTTGCAAGAAATATCTGCGACTTGGGGAGAAGGAATATTTTGGCATGATGAAATGAAGATCTTCTTTATGCAAGATTTTATAAATGTACTTAAAAATAAATTGCTTGCATGCAGTCTCGTATACGTCTCATCACAATGCGACTAAAATACCTTGCAATGGTTTTTTGTTACCCCTTACTTACCCCGATTTTCAAATTCCACTCGCAATATGCATTTCATTTTTTATTTATTTTAATCCTCGTTTCAGCAATATCGATTGCAATGATCTCGATCCGGAAATTTTTATCCGACAGTACTTTACTCTAGGCATTAACTAGTCACATTTACCTTAAAAAATAGGCCTTTTATCGACATTTCCTTTCCGAATTGCTGAAACAGAAATTTTATATACCTATCCATAGTTTAGAGATTGTTATAATTTTTAAAATTTTCTTTCGGAAATGTCTTAGGAGTATAATTGAGACATTATGGAGGAGTGATAACTCAGTTGATGTATTCACAACTTTAATTTTTAAATAAAATAGACTTATAATTGTGATTAATGAGGCAGTCTCTTTGGGTGATCTATAAAAAAAATATTTGTCTTTATTTTCCGCTCATATATTGCCGGGGAAAATAAATTTTAAATAACGTAAAGATACCCTATATATTTGTTCAAAATTTTATTTAACATGCTTCGTTTATTGTTGAATACGAAACGTGAATCAGTTAACGGGAGATCCAGCTAACTTGGTACAAAGTCACAGCATATTCTTAGGCACTACCCAAAATATCTGCAGCTAGTCAAAAGGGGTGTCAACAGAATTCCTTTGCGCCAACCTGACCTCCATTCTCACCGGTAAAAGTGTAAGTTGTTCTTTTGTTGAGGTTGTATAAAGCGTAGAAAAAATTGAGGGCAACGTAACATAACCTAAATGGTAAGGTGTCTGTGATATTTGGACGGTGTGTTTTCCTTTCCCCACCCAACACAAATCCCTCGAAGGTTTACTTCCTACTTGGGTAAACTCCCAGGTTACGTCAAATCCTCACGATGTCCCACCGCGCTAACCAGAAAATACATTTTTGTGAAGCTTAAAACGACAGCATCCATTGACGTCTTTTGCTTTCTCGTTCGGAAGAGAGTTCGCGACGCGAAAAAAATTGGAAAACCTTCGGCAAACATCGTATAATGCATTGTGGAGCTTGACAAAGGAGTGAAAAACCCTTTTTTCTCCCCACATCCAAAAGGTGTTCGTCAATAGTTTTGCGGTCTGAGACGACCCCGTTTGTCATCCACAGTTTTATGCGTCTTCGTAGAGGTCGGCTTAGTAGAGGACCTCCTCTCTCCCTTGCGGAGAGCAAGCTTGCTTCACTCAGGTGAGCAATTGCGCCAGTATCCATTAATCTCCCAACCGCCCTCGGGATCTCCTCACACTCCCCTCCCCATAAACTGCTGTGGGTTTAAACCCCTTCGTTTTGCTACTACCCCGCCCATCTTTCAGCATTGAGTCCCTCTCGCAGTTTTTGGTTCCCTTAAAATTCCCTCCCCTACCTGCTTCACCTCTACTCGTTTCTGCGGCTGGACCGTCGTCGTGAAAATCGTCGCTGGTCTGTTCCGGGAGACCGCAACAGACGCGACCTCAACGTTTTTGATCTCTTGTGGTGTGCTCATCCTGTGTGGACCTAGTGGTCGAATAGACAAAAAGGAGGGCTTACCCCTTGGAGAATTAATAGGCTAGCTTGTTTCTGCCGGACTCGGTTAAGCCCGTAATAAATCACCCCTCACGAGCCTTCCACGTTTGGATGGAAGAGAGGGAATTCTGCCCCTACGAGTGAAAACTGCTTCCAGTTCATGCTATTTTTTTTGCCATCATCAATATTAAAGAGGAAATAGATCATACTTTAGAGTCCGAGAAAGCATCAAGTAGCGGCTAGATGTCTAACATGGTTATTTCACGGCTGTTTTTCTTTTCTGTTTACAACGTTATTGTATGTTCCTATTCAAAATCTCACGAACTTCGTGATTAAACCGGTAAAAATGTATATTATAAGGGTTGCGACTTTCATAGGTTAATTTATTAGTCTAGCTGGTGAAGGATCGAGATATCTCACGTCGTTCCGGTTCTTATTTTGCCCTATTTTGATCATGTTTTCCTCTACTCAATCGGTTGCTCCCGGATTTATTTCTGGTCTTCTACAAATTTTTAAGATTTCCTTTTAAATATTCATTTTCATGCATTCATTGAAATTGTTTTAAGCGCCTTTGAAGTGAAGTTGATTTAAGGACCAACAGCCTCAATCGTTCATTGTATAAGGGCGAATACTTGGTTGCGTATGTAATGTAATTGTAAGATGTGGAATGCCACTACGTTCCTTTTTTGCGGAGTAATTACAATGAAAGGTCATTTCATTCGATTGACCACCCACAGCAGTCCAAATACATTCCATGCGGCTCGCGCAACATTCAAGCATTTATAGTGATTACACTATAAATTAAGGGAGTGCTGATGCTTAGAGTGCATTTCTTACATTTATTGCATCTATTATTAATTTATAAATGCATAAGGTAATCTTATTTATTGTAGCGCATAACTTTATTTACACGTTTGATAGGTGCGGTGGTCCTCCGTATTGCAACGATAGGTCATTTATTTCAATTGGCAACCTACGACTGCCTAAAAAAAATCCATATGGCCTGCGCAACATATAAAAGTATTTATGGTGATTACACGTAAGATAAAGGGAGCGCTAGCGTGTGGAGTGTATTGCTTAAATAAATTGCATTCACTTTTAATTTTTAAATGCAGAAAAGGAAACTTTCATTTAGGTTCATATAGTTATTACGTTTTAGATAAAAGTAGTGCTAATGTATGTAGCGTTTAGCTTCAATTTATTGCATTTATTGTTAATTTTTAAATGTAGAGAAGCAAACTTATCAAGTTGACTCTCAATATTTTTCACACGAATATTTCAAGGAGTATCCACAAGTTCGCCGCTAAAAGTGTTGTCACCCACCACGCATTTAAATGGGTTTTCAAAAGTCGCCACTCGTGTCGCTGACGGACAAATTGATACGAGCTTCACTTGGAAATAAGTTATAATTAGAGGTATTAAACGAAATTTATACACATAATGATGTGATCTATCAAATTCATTAATTATTAGTGCTATTCTGCGCAAAGACTAATATAATAATGTAAAATATTGGAAAAAAGTGGATCGCATTGCACTATTCACAGCGCCGCGGACATTTTTGAAAACCGATTACAATGCGAACGAAGTGGCGACATAAATCGGCCTTCTTAGGGATGGATTTGGGCCTCCTCTGTGCAGTCTCCTTGATTTTTCACATCCCCTCACACAGCCAAGGCTTCGTCGAGAGTGAATTTAAACAACCCCGCGACGCGTCAGTTCACATTGTGGCGGGTGAGGGGAGCTGGGGTCGGCGGCGGAGTGGGTAGAGGGGTGTAGGGCGCCATTTGAGCCGAAGGGAATTCTTGGAGCGTTGTTTCGGGTAGGTTATGTCGGGGCGGGATAGGAATACGAATGGTTCTCAGTGGCGTGAGGTAAGCAGGGAGAGGGGTAAAGGGAGGGAGCGCGTGGAGTGGGTGGCGTCCTCTGTATAGCGATGGCTTACACGTGTTTTGATTCGTTCCGCGGATTTGTCGAACAGACGCAGACGGCGGCGGCACAGAGCGGGAGATACGCATCGCGACCACCTCCATGGGAAAACTCCGGGATAGGAGTGGACACATGCGAAACATTCTTATTCCCGCATCCGTCAGAGTGAAAGGACCTAAAAATAGTCATCGTCGCGTGCCTTACTTCATACACGATTGCGTAGCTCATTTCATTCCGATATCGTATGCATAGGCGTCCGGTAATTTTCATCGGAGTTATAATTTAAGGTATATTAATGAAGTACCAGAGTGGTGTTTAATCCGTCTGATAATGAGAGGAAGTACCGAAAAAGTTTCACAAGTAATGCATGGCTAATTTGATACATATAGCGCATGCATGGACGTCAGTTCCCTGTCATCAAAATTATAATTTAAGGAATATTAATGCAGTATCGGAGTAGTATTTAATCCGTCTGAAAATGTGGTGGAAGTACTTAAAAAATTCAGCCCTACTTCATGCACAGGTACGTAGCTCATTTCATTCCGATAGGGTATGCATAGGCCTCTTTTCAGATATCAAGACTCCTTCATTAGAATTATTATTTAAGGAATATTCCTGAAGTACTGAAGTGGTATTTACCAGATATATCATCAATCATTAAGTGATCCAACCCTGAGTTTGCTTTGCACAGGTGAGGGTAGAGCTCACCCTGAACTAAATTGCAGGCGTACGTATATTATACAGTAAGTGTCGAAGGTTCGTTTCCTTTCTCTAGGTCACTTCCTGGGTTTTTATGAATGCCCGAAAACTTCATCCGGGATTTGAACCCGCGATCCCTAGATCGGCAGCCTAGCGCTCTACCCAATGAGCTGCCAAGCCCTCTAATTCATGTAATTAATATCTCGTATACATAAAGTAAATTTACTCTTGAAATGATGAAGTTTAGCTGGCTGTGCTGATATTTCCATTTCGTCCTTTAGATAAACGAAAGGAGAAAGCTATTATTAATATGGTTAAGGAGTAGTGAAAGCTAGATTGTGTGAGATATTTTGATATTATAGTTACTGTCTAAGAGTAAGATACCGATTGGTATTTAGCATTAGTTGACGTAGACATGGAAAAAGATGTGTTGATGATTTGATGGGAATAATTTTTTTCGGTTCTAAAGCATAGTCATATTGATCGTAAAATGTACACACTGCACAGTGTAAATTATGATGGAAATTTGGCTTGCAGGAAAAAATAGCTTTGAGATCATAGTATTGGCACGCGTGGAACAGATGTCTATCAGCAAAATGGGACGCTAAGCCATGATTCCTAGACGCCTTTCGTTAACAGTGTGAAATAACTATGACGTTGGTGAATCTTCTACTGACCGCTCGGTATTATTTCTCTTTTATTATATCCGGATGGAAACCCCCTTCCTGTCGTGGCTAACCTCGAAAGAAAATGTGGAAAGCGGTGGAATTCGACGCGTGCGGAGCGAGAGTGAGCCGGATCGTATGAATAAGTGATTACCCACGAGGTGTGGGAGCGGGAGCATTGGTGACGGCCGGGCGAGGGGGAAATTAACGCCATGCCAAGGGGTGGGATTACAAATTGGAAATTCACGGTCAAGCATCCTATGGGGACGGGACTTTGGAAAGTAATTCAAGGTTGTGATTTCAGAAATAATTAGCCATCCATTCTGGCAAGCGGAACTTGTGGGGAATTACTCTCATTCCAGGTTAATTATGGATTGGATGAGTTCTATGATGAATTCATCATCTGCCACAATTAAGAATGCAATTCACTGTGAACTTATGATTTGGCTTAGCCGGGACTCGAAACCGATACTCCCGATTGATGTCTGGGATTCACCTAGGAGGAAGCTGATCTGAAGGCACAACTTGTAGTGATCCTGACCACGTAAATGGGAAATCCCAGCGTTCGGATCTGGGTAAGCCAAGTGATTTTTTAAAGGCGAATTTCATCCTTAGCGTGAATAACGTTACATTCGTACAAGCATAGTTACTTGTTTCATGTGGTGCTATCGATCATCCACGGCTCTATACCCCGGAGTGTGTTTTGGTATCAACTATTTCTGGATGATTTTAAGGGGAAACCAATTAAAATCGTTGTAAACAGGATTTAACGATAAAATTCGCCACAAATAACTATAACAATTAGATGAAGACATGGAGAAATCAATACTTGTGCCGAATTAAGCCGAAATCTAAGCCTTTTCTAGTTAAATAATTAGAGCAATATGCATCTTAAATGAGAGAATATTCTTAAATTTTTTGATATACTCTCTCAAAGAATCTGGATTCTTAAAGGATTCACGGACTGTTACGAATAGTTTTAGTATGATTCCGGATAGCTGGGAGTTGAAGACATAATTTGCTCTATGGCAATTAAAAACAAGCCGGTGAGGATTTGTATAGTTATGACGGGATCCATTAAAATTTACAAATAAAGGAGATAGGAACAACCTAAATAGGAATTGATAATTTTGTAGAGGAATAGGGCACTGTTGGAGGATCGTGTGTCGTGCAAGGGTTTTCAAATTGACAAGTGATTGAAGATATGAAGTGTTACAATCAGACAGAGATATTCCTAAATCGTAATTATTTAATTTGAGAAATTTATTTTGAACACGTTCAAGCCGGATTGAGTCGATATTATAATAACATGACCAATTAACAATATATTCTAATTTGGAACGCAGCAAAGCGATATATCTACTGTCCTTATCGCATAAATATTGTTAAATTTTGGACAGATTCTTATAACGAATCCTACATTCTTTAAATTTCTACCAACAGTTCGGTCAAGCTTTAGTTTTAGCACATGCAAACATTAAAATTCTTTTGCTTCTTAATTTCCAAGATTTCAATTTTCTCACGCAGTCACGTCGTCAGTTGTTATCTGGCACAATTCCACAACGAGGGCAGTACTGAGTTACGATGGTAACTTTTAGACTTGTAAACGTGCCGTAGTTCCGATCAACGTCGATGCGATCGTAATGTAAACGGGGTAATACTCTATGACTCACAACAGCCGTTAGCTACATTAAATTTACTTATCATGGTCGATAAGCTCCAAATGCCAGCAATGGAGAGGTCAATGAAGAATGATGTGCAAAAACCAAAATATATTAAAAACCCACCAGAGTTACTATCTCGGGTATTCAAATCTGGAAGATAACGTTGAAGAAACCTTTTTACGACCTTTATTTCATATTTAGTCTCACGACTCTCTCCCCTGGAAAACGAGCTAAGATTTATGGTAACCGAGGGGAGAATAAGAGTGAGGCACTTGGAGAATATATGGGTTATCGATACACATCGTTCTGATGAATAAAAAATTTGTGCGTGCGGGTGTTCAGTACGGAGTAGTTCTTAACTGGATTGACGGGGAGTTGGATCTGAGAATTCTGCGATCGACTTCGAATCCAGTGGCGAGTGAAGTTAATCTTCTAGTGATGTGGACGTTCTGACACCGACTATTCCAATCGTCTCCTAGTCCTATACGTCGAAATACAGCTATAGTTGTAATATGCTTGCGGAAATTTGATATATTTTCCGAGTGATATTTTTTAATAGCCTTTGGATGGAATTTGGAATATTATTCGACTGCATTCTGCATTAATTAAGGTGTTAATTGTCCAGGAAATAATTATATTCAAGAGTTCTTATTAGTAAGTACATAATTATTATATACTACATGCATTAAAATATCTAACTATTTTTAGATTATACTATAATTATTATTATAGATATATATATAACAAAGTTCTTTGACTTAAATTACAATTAATTTTTATTTAAACTGAATAACTTTAATTAAGTAATGTCTTGCACATCACACAAATTATTACAATATTATTAGGATTTCCTTCCTCTTTACCGAGGGAGTTAGCGTTTAAGTATCTATTTCTATCCTTGTGATACAGAGGTTGTTTCAGGAGGAAAATGCAATACTTCAGGAGATGATGGGGAAGATAACTTTAATTTTTTTTGTTCATAAGTATGTGGTCGCAACTCCTTTGCTAATGAGCTATGGAAACCCAAATTTTTTTGGATAAATTTTGCAGTTAGAGATGAAAGCGGTTTTCCTTGGGTATCCAGGCTTTTGGAAAATTTATTTAATGCTCTGGATATTAAATAATTAAGTCTGGATGAAAATATGCGATTATAATTGCCTTAAACAATTCATGCTGGATGGTGACGGTTTTCCGGGTTTACACCGCGTTGATTCATGTTTTTGCGGACGACAGTTTCGGGCGCGTTCCAGCTCCCGAAACTGTCGTCCGCAAAAACATGAATCAACGCGGTGTAAACCCGGAAAACCATCACCAATCAACTCACCGCGGAAGCCTCCGTAATAATTCATGCTGGAGCTTAACTAAACGTGATATTTGCGTATCAGCAATATTTGAATGCGTATCAGCAATATTTGAATGCGTATCAGCAATACGATTGCATAATCTCACCCATATGAGATTAATTGCTGTATTACCATAATACTGTAACGAAAGAGTTGCGACCACGTGTGTATGGACAAAAATGCTTAATATAGCCTCCCCTACCAACTCCTGGAATGCTGCAGATAACTCTTGGATCACCCTTTATATGTGAGGTACAGAACGGATAAATTCTATATTTATCGAATAAATATGTTGTCCATAATTTGGGCTTATGTGCAGACATAGGCTGGGGATTGAGAAAAAATATTTTCATCACCTAAAGCTCTCAAATTTCTGCACGTTTCACGAGAAATATCTGTCAAGGATCGTAAGGGGTAGAGTTTACGAGAAAAAAAATCGGTTAATTTGCGCACAATAGGAAAGGCTTTTGCTGAAAAAGACTACGTTCATCGTCGGTGGAGGGAAAAATTGAGATTCTGTGTCGACGGGTCGGGAAATACGATCCAAAATGGTTCCATTCGGAGCGGTACGCCGAAGACGAAAGCAGACGAAAAATGAATAATTGAAATCAAACACCATTCGAGAAGGCGGAGCTCAACGAATGTTGGTGTCCTGTATCGTCGCTTGCGCTGGAAGTCGGTAAGGACTGTATGATGACTTCGGCGGGATGAGGGAAAGACAGGGGTTGAGACGGGGTAGGGGTGATGGGGAAGGAAAGGATACGAAAGGCCCTGTGATTCTCCCTCACTGTCGTCACCATGGCTACCTCATATCCTGGGTCAGAACTATTTTCGCGACTCCGGTAGAGTTTTTGGGTATGGCTGGTGGTAGGTAGGGTTACCAACCATGGCAATCTGATCCTTCCAGATGATATTTACGGTGTATAAACGCCTTTTTGTTCTCATTTGTCGTATCTGCTCGTTTTCGTTTTGAATTTGAGTGGAATCGAAAACTCTTCATTGTACATAATTAGCAGTATCCGGCGATACCTTGTGCAAATGTTTAATCTCCATGAGAATAAACTATGAATGGTAAACTTCCACACAATTTTATTTATATTTATTCTCTTCCTGGACGGTATATATAGAACGAGGAAGGCCAAAATTTGTACCTTGATAATGACACTATGTGTCGGAACCGGGAAAAAATGTATGCATCACAGGCCAAAATTTGGGAATATTTGTTGATTAGTGAGTCGGTAACCCTAACGAGAGGCGAAAATCTCAAAGCGTGTCGAATTCCAAATCTTTGTTTATTTTTATTGTCATCTCATTATATCATTTTTTTATGATTCTGTTATGAGAAATTATTATTATTTTTTATTTATTGTATTTTTATTTTATTCCTAAACCACCGAATACAGCTCATATTGGCCATTTTAGATCGGGGTATTCAACAAATTCAACAATCAAACGTACACGAACAACCATGCCCTGGATGGAGGAAAACTACCCAGGCGGAACTCAAACCCACGACCTCTTGTTTGGCAGGCGAGGACTTTTCCCCGCCGCCACCGAGGCCAGCGTTTATTATTTTAAACCAGCTGGAAAGATTCACCTATCCTAAGGGCAAATTAGGACTAGGCTCGGATAAAGAGGAAGAGAATTCACCCTATCTTACGCTGTTCGATCATGCCCGGCCCAGGAATCTTCTCACAAAATGGCGAGTCTGTATTAAAACAGCTTTTTTCCCGGGGTTAATCAGGTATTTTTGAATTCCAAGGTCTTCGACTTATTTTATGATTCGTTTTGATAAGACTCCCTGGGCGAAGATTATCAGCGGGTAAATGCTGACTTCTTTCAACTTCCACATATTTTTTATATCACCGGCCAAATTTTGATATTTTTGTTATTTCTCTCTTCCCGTAGAAACAAAGTTGTGATTCAGTGGCTCTGCTACATCAACTATATTTGCTCTTTGCTGTGATTTGTGGATCAGCCTTTAATAATAATTAATATAACTGTAATTTTTATTATTATCGTAATTATTATTGTCATTGTTAATATTAATATTTTTATAATTATTATTAAATTATACCCTTCTGTTGGTATTGAAACGTATCTCTCCACCTTGTAAACTGTTCACCGTTGTGGACATCAAGCCATCGCCGGAACTCCATTGGAATGGTCGATAAAAAAATTGGGAATGGACCATTGGTACCCTTGCGTCTGAGGCCTGTGCCCCACCCAACTACACCTGAGGGTCTCCTAACCCACATACAATGCCCTCTTCACCCCTCACGGTCTACTCCCCTTCCCAACACATCGCTTCATCACCCTGGGTCGGAGGGTGCTCAGGCACACCCCTTTTTCTCTTCCTTTCCATTATCTTTCCCCTCGCTGATCCTGACCTTTTCTCCTCCAAAGGGTTCCTTCTAAAAGAAAGTGGTCCGAGTTCGATCCCCCGCGGTGTCCTTCCTTTGTAGGGAGAAAAGGACGTAGTGAACTTTTCCTCTGATCACCCAGGACTCACCCGTCTTAGAATTTTCCGCTTCGATGGAACGCTGAGCCCAATTGCTGCAGGTAGAGTGGGCCTCTCGCCTAACGGAATTTTCTCCAGAGGATAGGAGTTCAATGGGTTTCCGTTGGGCTGAGCTAGGCTGAAAAACACGTGAAGAGCGGCGTAATCGTGTGGAAGGGCTTATGAGAGTTTTCATCCCGGTTGTGTGTCAGACTTGTGTGACATTATCGATTTCTTATCGTTTCATGGGAGGCTCTGCGAGACCATGGAGGAAGAGAGTAAATTATTGTAATTACATGCACTAACTAAATGTGCTAAATCGAGAGTTTTATCCACGATTAGTGCTGCCTGCCTTACGAAAAAACCTTCTGTGCATGAAATGAATCTGTAACTGTGAAATCTGATAATGTTTTGGCGGAAAATTTGTTTAAGCTTTAATACAACTTGATGTAGTGTTAATTTTGTTCTTAATACACGTTTCTCCGGAAGTAGTATACTACCTTCTAAGGTGGTGAGTCATTAATTCACCCTCGGCGAGAATATATTTTAAGCAAAAATGATTTCCCTGGGTGAAAGCAAATATACTCTTGTTGAGGGAATCGGAAAGCTTAGCTCCTCAAATGCTGGGTGTATTTCAAGTTATCAGTATTCGATGCATATTGGCAACTTTTAGGTGATGATAAAGGAAGGAGTTGGCAAACGAGGGAGAGGAAGGAAAAGTATAAAATTTTTAGATAGAATGTAGACCCTATTGTGAAGAGGGAAGTGCTTGAAGGAAGGGGTGGCTACCGATATTACTTTTAAATACCGCAAGGAAACGTACCTTAATCGGTAGAATGCTGCAATAATAATAATAGTGCTGTCTGCATCCATCATCCGGTACTGCTCTGTAAATCAGCGGTTGTTACCTGCAGTTTTCCTTCCATTACACCGTGTGGAAGTCGTATTTATCTAGATGTGTTAAAAGTTGTATCTTATACGCCAATTATACAATGTTTTCCTTTTCAAAATTTGTACTCATATTCTTGTTCATACAAATGAATAAATTTAGATGGTCCAATCATGCCTATATTTTGATTCCTCATGAATTCGTTATCTTGAAAAGCGTTAATTTTATTATTAAATGAATGAATCCAGTTTTATACTTTGGGTTTAGGTGATTAAATTTCATTATGTACTCATCAAAGTTGAAACGTTACTTGTTGGAGAGTATCATGCATTGATTTTCGACTTTCCGTCAATAATTTCGAGCATTTTTGCGGCGGCACATTCCGTTAGGCATGTAGCACATTCGTCATCCTAATTCTGTTACGTGCTCCTTTCTTCATCCGTGTTTGATGTAAATTTATGGCATTAAAAGTTAAACTTTTCAATGCCTTTATGTTGTACTCATCATTGGAAAATCGTTCGCAGCCTAAGAATGCCACTTTTGTTCATTTTCAACTTTCCCTCCAATATCTCACGTATTTTTGCTAAGACACAGTCCGTAAGCCACGTGACACGATCGGCATCCTAAATCCGTTACTTTCTAGTTTCTTCGTCAGTGTATGGTGTTAATTCAAGGCTTTGAAAATTAAACTCTTCCACGTCTTAAGATCCGTCGAAGTCACAAACGCGAAAAGCGTTAATTTTTATCCGTGAACTGAATGAGATATTCCATCATTTTGTTGTGAATTTAAGTAATTGTGTGCAAATCATCAGCAAATCGTTAGCATTCTAAGAATTCCACGTGTTCATTTTTAACTTTCCCTCCAAAATCCGCCGCATTACGTTCCACGACACAGAATATGATCCAGCTTGCCGTATTCTATAACGCCCGCTTTTCCCACGCGACGAGGAAAAAAAACAACAAAGGGCGAACGACAGTGATGGAAGCACTAACATGGATCGGGGGATGATGATGAAAAAAAAATCGGCTCGCGAGAGAGAAATTTTTCCGTCGAGTATCTTCCGTTCGATGTATGTTTTGGGATCGTCCGGAGGACATGTATTCGAGATAATATGTATTCCTTCCGCGTAGCATTGTCCACCCTTCCCCCCTCCAAGCCCTCACCCCACACCACGCAATCTCCCTTCCTCTTGCAGGGCTATCTCTTACGCTACCCCCACCTATCCTACCTCACGTAACATCTCTACCCCCTTCCATTAAACTCCCCCATATAAACTCCCTCCCCTACTTTCGCGCGAGAACCCTCCCTTCCTCCCCCCTATCCCTCCGGGAGCGGCGACCAATGAGAATTCTCCTCCGCTCTCGGTTACCCTAGCAACCTGCCTCCTTCGTCCTCGCGCTGGCTATCCTCCCCCTGCTCCTCCCGCGCCGCCCTCTCCTCCCCCGGCCTGCAGTCCGTCCAGCATCCACCCCCGACAGGCCGTCCTCATCATAGATAGGCCACACCGCGAATAATACATCTTCCAGTGGTCATTCTGTCGGTGATTTCAAAATTGCTCGTCACCAGCTAAGCTAAACTCTGAATATGAACTCATAATTCGTTTCTTTGTTGATTATAATTCTTTCAAACTTGATGTTTTTGGTTTTATATCATTTGCATGCTTTTATCCAAAGAGTGTAAAAACTTTAATTTTTGAATGTCCTGGATATCAGCTGGAGAAAGCCTTTAATTTACGTAATAACCGTTTCAAAATTGGTGTGTCTGGTTGAATATTAGATTCAACTTTTATCAAAGCAGTGTTCGAAATATTATATTTTTGAGCAATGAGGACTTCAGCTCAAGAAAACCCTTGTTTTAAGTTATAATTTATGATAGTAAATTTTTGTCGAGATTCATAAGTAACGCCAAAATATTTTTCTGATCCTCCGGCCAGCCTCCAACCACGACAAGTCACCCTTTTGATAAGTGTGTCACATCACTCATTAAAAATAGCATTGCTAATATTTCATCACCCTCCTACACCTCTCCAACCCTCATTGTTCATACTTCTTTCAAAATTCGCGTTTTTGGTGGAAAATAAGATACACCTTTTAACCAAACAGTGATGAAAATCTGATTTCTTTAATCATCTGGAAATAAATCGGAGGAAAAGTTTAATTTACGCAATACTTTTCCTTATAATTAATGTTTATCGAGATTTACGAGAAACACCAAAGCATTTTCCTCATCATCCGGCCAACCTCCAACCACGATATCAAACGTCACATCAGCCAAAAATCATCGTATTGGCAATATTTCCCTGTGTATATAAATACCTATCACTCGCTTAAACAGTGCATTAGGATAATTAAAACCAGCATAATTAGAGATTGTTTTTCATAAAATATTTTTACAACTACATGGGACTTTTCATCTGCAGCTGTTTAATGAAATAATTTTTGAATTTGCAAAGTTTTGTTTTCGGACAGGCCACACAACTACACGAAAGGAATCACTACGACGTACGACCCATTTTATACGTCCCTATCGGAATTTTTTTTCACCCTATTGTACATATTCTTTTGCTAATCGGTCTCTTTGGCGCATCACCAGTAATATTTTACTTCGCCAAAACTATTTCTCCTCAAAAACCTTTCACTGTCGACTGCAATGTTAGTCCTAAACACAAATCCTATGTATTGCAAAAAATATGGATTAATTTGCTACATCGATATCGGTGTGATAATCATTCCTGTGTAGTCCCGCAGACGATATAGTAGCATGCTAGCATTATCATCTGCTGGAAACCTTTCACATCTATTTTATCGATTTGCTTGCCAATTAATGGTTTCGATATATAAAAGAAAATATCGAATATTATTGAATGCGTATATGGATCTGACTATAGTAAATCCATGACAGCGTAAATCAATGTCAACCTGTATCATACTCTACCAAAATTATCTCTCCTCAAAAACCTTTCGCTGCCGCCCTTAATGATTGTCTTAAAATATAATTTAGTGCATCGCTGAAAATATACAGTAATTTTTATCGTCGATGTCGGTGTAGTAATCATACCTGTGTAGTTTCGCAGTCTATATAGTCCATTGCTAACATTATTGTCTGCGGAAACCTTTAACCATCTTATAAATCGATTTCCTTGCCAACATATTTTTCGATTCATCATCGAAAATATTGATTGCCAAGGTGTGCACGAGTCCGATTACACGCCAACGTCAACAGAATCGCTCCGCAGAAACTTCTGCGATCCCAACCCCTTCCTCATGCTGTTCTTCCCCCTCTGGCGCCTTGGTTAGCAGCAGGGAATCGTTTATTAATACGCGTCCCCCGCATCATAATTAATTACCCATCAACCGCCATCGCATCCTCCTTGCGAGGGAAGGGGTGGTGGGAGAGAGAGAGAGTGAATTCTCGGTGCGTTCCCCGAGATGAGGGGTGAGTCGTCGGCTCCATTGTTTGACCATGACTTACTTCCAGCATCTCTTTAAAATGTTCGTCGGGTGCCCTCTCGTTGTTGTGGGGGATGCTCTTTCCTCCGGCGAGGGATACGGTGACAGGAAGGAGGGGATGGGATGAAGAAAGTTGCTGAGCCGAGTAATAAGTAAGGAGGTGGTTGTGGGAGATAAAAATAGATTCTAATGAAGGTTCAAGATGATATCTTTGGATGCAGTGATCGAAATCGGGATAAAAAATTGATTCGATTGATCGAAATCAGGATTCAGATATTGATTAAACTACGTTGGGATTGCTGATTGGGCTATTCTAAACAAGTGTGTGGTATTTTTTCATCTTCACTGTTCAACAATCCTAAGATTGGTTTGACGCAACTCTCCACTCAATTCTCCTATCGGCTAATCTTATTCTATCTACGTATTTATTTTATTTCACATCCTCATTTACCTGTTCCATATATTTTGTCCGCGGTTTTCCCTTTCGTACTTGGTTATATTTTATATCAAGCGGAATCAATAAAAGTGTTTTAACGGGAGTCGCTGTTGCTGAGGTAAGGAAACATTCAAATCGAATAGAGAATCGGAAAAGCTGAAATGCAGTAAGATTTTAGATAATGACCTCGATTATCACCGTGTCTACTTCATGTTCACGGGAGAATCTAGTGCTGAAAATGAATGTAATTGGTGGATATGGAAGACGTATATACTCTCAGATTGTACACTCCCACGTATCAATAGGATTCATCCTTAGACGGTATGGCGTAATTGAAGTTTTCATCGAGGTTACTGATCCCGGGGTAATATTCTAGTGAATGGTGCGTTTGGAGGGACTCTATTGTGATGGAAAAGATGATATTTCTCTCCCTCTGGACCTTGCAATCGCTCGGTGTGGCGCCATCTGTGAATGAGCGCTGGGTTTAGGGGCGGAGACGAAAAAAAGTAGGAAGGAGTTCTGTGCTGTGTCTGCTCCGGTTGGCGTCACCGTGCTCCGTTCTCCTTATTCGCGTGTTCGTGTCGCGAATATCTTTTCCCGTTTCGTTCCCAGTGGAGACCTCGACTTTCGGTGGTTTATTTTTCAAATGAATGAGTTGAACGGAGAAGAATGGGAATGATACGTTTTTTTCTGGCCGATCGCACCTGCTATTTGGTAGACGAGAGACTATATCGGTATTGACTCCGTCGGCAATTTCTCTCTTTAGCTAAAATTGATGAAAAAGTCGTGTTTTCAAATTATGACCCTCAGTACTTTATTGGACATTGTTTAATGAAGACATATCAAATTTTACCGTACATATTCGTGTTTTACTCGGGGTGTTGCATTGTTTTGTAGATATTTCCAATGCTTGCATTCATACAAGTTCATCATTTCCCCATGACAGAATTTTTCTTTATAGTCGCTTTTATGCGGTATTCTTTTGGAGACACTATCGTGAATTTTGAAATATTTTTTAGCTATAAATATGAAATGCGGTCTTCTTTGTGTGCTTGAACAAATGAAAGGGTACCATCATTGTGTCTCTTGTGGGTAGTCTCATTTATTTTTGTTGTTTTGTTTTTATAAAAGCCTGTAATGGTTAATAAAATCAATAATGCGAACATTAATAACAAAACGTAAATATGTTAGGTCACTTTCAGATTCGTTGTCCATAAAGATTATCACTTGAATTATGAACGGTGTTTAAAAATGGAGTTTGTAAGTGAAGATTAATATTAAAGTAATCCAAAATACGGTTGGAAGTGGTAATTTCATCGTCTAAAATATGTCTCGGACATTCGTAAACGTTAACGCCCTAAAATAATGGATTTGTAAATCTTAGAATGATTAACTCTACACATACTTGCAAAATATGCTTTGCCTTCGTCTGCGCTTCACTCCAGTTTTTCTTACTGTTTGCGGAAAGCATATCGGTGAAAGACCTCTATTTGACCCCAAAGCACGAGATACAACTGGATTGTTATATCTCGTGCTTTGGGCTATAAGGAACAAATTTTATGTGAAGGCCTTTTTGACCCGTTGATACCTCATGTTTTCTTCTCAATCACTTAGTGCCTCCTTCGCAAATCTATATCCTACTGTCACCACTTTCGGTGGTAAAAGTTGTCCGAATTCCCCGCACAGCAGAAAAACCGGTTGAGATTACATCATACAAACATGCGGCTCTTATCACGGATGAGTTTTACGTCATTCAGAGACAATCACAATATCATGTATTTCTTAAATCAGTTTCATAAGAATTTCCATTTCATTGTGGTATTCATGTATCGATACATTTTTGAGTTCGAAGTTGTGAGAATTAGTTGATAATTATTTAGACTTAAGATGTATTCAAAGTACTAGATAAATTTAGCCCTCTTACAGATATTATACTTGATGAATGAAAACTTTTTTTACTTTGTTTTTCCACACATGCTTTATTAACACGCGACCATGGTTTCGACGCACTCATCGCCAGATGATGACGCAGTGCGTCGAAACCATGATCGCGTGTTACTAAAGCATATGTGGAAAAACAAAGTAAAAATTTTTCATTCATCATGAGCAACTTCCATAAAGTAACGCCTCAGGTTATCAACTTCAAAAGATATTATACTTATTGAGCTATTGATTTTTTCATAGTACTGTACCAACTGATCGCATAGATCAAATCTCTCGCATGGCTAATCGAACATTACTTTTTATTCATTACTGCTACTGTGTTCTGATTTTTTTTGCTTCAAATCGTTCGTGAGAAGCTCATCGGAGCAAGACCTTCATTTCACCTTGAAAAAAAAAATAAATTGATAGGTATCATAATCTAGGAACAAAACGTTTATCTAAAGGCACTTTTAAGATTGGTGGCACTTTTTCTTTTGTATTTCATTTTTATGCCCTCCTTAAACATTTTCTCAACTCAGTGAGTGAAAACAGTTAGCGGCGTTGTGCAGATAAAGCATTGACAAGCAAGCGAACGACAGGTGATATATCTATCAGTCAAGTCTTTTGTGGGAGTCAAGTCTTTTTAGAGTACTGGTTTCAAAAAGATTGCAGGCTAGAGTTCTTTTGCCGAAGAAAAATATCTCTCGTTTTATTGGAATATATTCTTGGGAAGGTGTGTAGGGAATATATTCTTTGATAGCAAATTGTCTTATTAAGGTCTCGAAAATTTATTCATATTATATTCGTTTGGTTTTGAGCTTTGGTTTTCTTATTGATTGGTAAGACTAATAATAATAATAATATGGGAATAAAATAAAAGCTTGAGAGAAATATTTTGGCTATGCTAGATCTTAACTATGGTCTTCAATTAAGAGAGGTGGCGAGATTTTGTCACTCTTGGAGGAAACTGCTGCTGGATCAGATTAACGAGACTTTCTAAGTTGTATCAAACAATTTATAAAAAAAACAATTTTCATACAATCCAAGTTAACATAAATGTTATTTAGTAAAATCATATTTTAATTTTATGACTTTTTCTTAAGTTTAACTATGATATTTCATAAAATCACCTTCAAGTTTCAGACTATATTCGATACTACCGATTAATTTCTGGCGTTTTTCAAATACAAGGCAATACATTACCTTTTTTTATATTGGCGAACCATATTTCGTGACCACATCATTTGATTAACCGTGATAAAGTGATTTTTTCTATCTGTTAATTTAATGAATTATTTTGAGAGTGGAAAGATAGGATGAGCCTCTGGAAATTACGAAAATTCATGTAAATCAAACTCATTCATTCATCCAATTCAAACTCAAACTCTACATCGTGGCTCCATTTTATACCCGTGAATGCTATGGCATACTCAGCCGTCGAAACGTTGGGACCAACTACCCAAAACCTCACCCGGAAACTCGAGAATCATTCCTTCAAACTATGCACTGGGAAAAACAAACATTCTACGTAGTTGCTCCCCATTCTACCCCTGAAGACGATGGTAGACTCAGCATTCGAATTTTCGGGACCTACTACCCAAAAAATCAACCGGTGGGAAACCCGAGAATAATTACTTAAAAAATACGCCGATAAAAATTCAAATTCAATACTCATATTGAAATAAAATGTAGTTGCACTATTCCATAATCATTTAATGAGTACAAAGTTTTTCGGCTGGTACAAGATTTTATTATTAAAGATACTCTTTGAGCCTAAACGCTTTAATTACACATAGGTTTTTTATACATTAAAAAAAATAGATTTTGATGCCCTAATACTGAAAAAAAAATATTTAAAAAATTCCATCTCATCAATTTTCTTCACAATACTAAATTTTATATTTTTATTTCATGTGAAATTTTTATTTAGTTAAAATTTTATTTTATTTTTTAAGCTTCAAATTTAATTATGCAAAAGTGCAACTACCTTTCATTTCAAAATATCGAACTTTTTTCACTCCTGAATCGGTTGAACAAATTACGTCATGTAAGCATTAAAAGAACAGAGAAATGGCACTTTTCCACAGTTTAATTGAGAGTATGACAGGTTTCGACTGTTAGATCATTATCAAGTGCAATACAATTACAATTGCAAGTACAATTGTACTTAATAATGACCTAACTGTCGAAACGCGTCGTACTTTCAATAAACCTGTGGAAAAGTGCCATCTCCCTGTTATTTAATGCTTACAGGATGTCATTCCAACATATTTCGCCTGTTTCTGTTACTTTTAAATTACGTCATGTTGTTATGAGCGAGGTTCAAGTTTCCTGCGATGCTGATCCGGATGATGTTCCCCTCAGACACCCTGTTGCAATGGGGATGGCGGAACAGGCAAAAATCACCGTTCAATTTAGCAGGCGATATCTTTCCGCCCGTCAGCACCCGATCAAAACCACCCTGAGTAAGACGCAAGGTGACGCGATCAGCTCCCCATAACACGGGGGCAGGAAAAACCCTTCTGGGCATGCGGGCATCCATCCGGAATGCGACGGCCCATGCGAAAGGGTTTGCGTGCTTGAAGCGGGGGACTCCTGAGGGACTTAAAGGCCGGGATAGAGTTAAACGAGGGGTGCCCTTAAAGGGGTGAGACGACGTGTTAATTTCCCGTCAGGGAGAGAGAGAGAGATTGAGGCCTATGGGTGGGGAGGCGTGAATATATATATATATATATAGCCTTATTCCTGGCTAACCCCTACGTCCCTCGACCTATCCAACCCCTATTTCGATCCCCCACCCGCCTGTATACCCTTAAAAAACCTCCCTCCCTCCTCTCGCTAAGGGTACCCACCCTCATCTTCAATGCTTTCTTCCTCCCCCTATCTATCCCATGACCCCCCGCCAAAGCCCTCGTATTTCACCGCATTCTTCGGCCCCATCTTTCTTCTTCTCTCCAACCCTTTAAAACTCATCGCTCCATCCGGGACCCCTCATCAGCATCCAGACATATTCACTGCCTCCCCCATCCCTCGCCATCGCCTCTCATTCGTCAACTCCTGCAATTGGGTTTCAGGGGTGTTCTGTGCTGGGGTCGTCTGCTGTGGTTCTTGGTTGCGGACGGCGATTATCTTCCGTCTTCGGTTTCTCCTTCGCTCCTCAAAATGTGGCAAAATTATGATAGGGAACGTTATCCCTTGAAATATCTAGAGTGATTCATTAGAAATTAACATGGCGAAGGAAAACATCATGAAAAGTTCGTCATTTTTATCACTGGTCAACAATCCTAAAGGCCGTTTTACACAGTACACGGAATTGCGCAATCTGACGTACGTGCGAAGGCGCAATCAAAATTGCGTCGTATAAAGCGGTGAATTGATAGAACACATGCGAGAATGCGTGGATGCGGCACGGCAAAACAGCCCCTGTTCTAATTTCGTTCATGCATTCGCGCAATTCCACGGCATTTTAGAAATTAATGCAGCTCTAACCTGCGCAATTCCGTGCCCCGTGTAAAACGGGCTTAAAATTGTAGGTTCGAAGATTTTCGCGGCGTTGATAAGATGATCTCTACATTCTCTTCGGGTTTTCACCACGTCCGTTGGCTTTTGGCGACAATAGTTTTGCTGACATTGCAGTCAGCGTCTTCAGGCCGAAGGTGAAGTAACTCGGAAAATTTTGCGCCTTACATAGGCCTTTATATTCTGCCTTATATAGGCCCTGAAGACGCTGACTGCAAAGTCAGCGAAATTGTTGTCGCCAAAAGCCAACGGACGCGGTGAAAACCCGAACCCGTTTTCATACTCTTCTAAATGTTCTAATGTGTAAAGATCTCCAGGGTTTACACAACCTTCACTAAGTGTGAATGCGAAAAAGTTTATTTAAAAGGAATGCGCGATTAACGAATCCATTCATGGCGTGAGAAATGATAATATAAATTTTAATAAAATTATAAATTGGCCATTGAAATAATCATAAAAATGTCATTGAAATTATTCAGATAAGTGATATCATAATACTGTAGCGCCGGTTCGCTGGAGAAGGATATTCAAAATAACGTTCGCTCACTTCGAGGTTCAAACCACAACTCCTTTATTCTCTCTCTTTTACAACGGGCCCCAAAAGCCCTTCTCCCGTCGAGGGCTTCACGCCCCCACCTCCTGGGTTTCCCCCAAGAGTCCATGTCCTGAGTAGCGGACAGCGCTCCGCTACACTGCCCCCTCCTTTCAAAGGCGTCGCGCCCTCGCGACGGTCAGCATAGCTGGAACCTTCGCTGTCCTCGGATCTCGGAAAGTTGGCGCCTTTATCTCCTTACCTCTGAAACGAAAAGAAAAGAGACCACCCCCCCGGAATTACTCCTTCCTCAGAGCCCGGCTTGAAACCTTTCTGGCTCCCTTGTCACCCGTCTGGGATATCGCATGGTCGGCTCAATAACCGCTTCAGCTGGTGGCTCCTCTCTCGCTGCCGGAGTCGCTTGGCCCTCCTGTGTTGGTGGAATGGAGAAAAACTTCCATCCACCCCCTCCGCGGACGACCGGTTTTTCCCTCGCTGTCTCGGCCTCTCTTGGCCCATCTTTTGTCTCTTCAACTCCGTCCGTATTCTCACATTCCTTTTCCGTGTCTCCTCCCGGTCTTTCCTCCCACCTTTTGAGTCGGTTGAAGTGTACCACTAGGCGGCGGCGAGGATTATCCACCTTCTTCACTCGGTACGTGACCTCGGACAATTTCCGTATGATTTGGAAAGGACCCGTCCAGGGGCGATGGAATTTGCGACACTTCCCTCTTGCCGTAGCGGGATCGTGGAGCCATACCCTTTCCCCTTCCTCAAAGGGTGCACCGTGACAACGGCGGTCGTATTGTTCTTTTTGCCGGAGGTGGGCCGACCCAAGCCTCTGCCGTGCGAGATCATGGGCTTTCTCGAGGCTCTCTCGCAAGCGTCTCACAAAGTCGCCTTCTTTCGCCACCCCCCTCTGCACGTCAGGGATCCCCCACTCTAACTCAATGGGAAGGCGCACTTCTCTGCCAAACATAAGAAAATAAGGTGTAAATCCTGTGCTGCTGTGTTTGGCCGACCGATAGGCTAGCATGACGGAATCCAAATGCTCATCCCATTCGGATTCCATATCCGTCCACTGGCTCAACATAGCTAATAATGTTCTATTGAACCGCTCGACTTGGCCGTCCGACTGTGGGTGGTAGGGTGATGTTCTTGTTTTTACCGCCCCAATCACTTTACACATCTCTTGGAAGAGGCGGGATTCGAATTGGCGTCCTTGATCAGTATGGATTTCCCGTGGCACTCCCCACCTGCACACGAAGCCCTTAACATGATGCGCCACTGTTTCCGCCTCTTGGTTATGCATGGCATACGCTTCGGTCCACTTGGTGAACTCATCAGCGACCACCAATATATATTTATTTCCCAACTTTGTTTGAGGAAGTGGTCCTAAAATGTCCATGGAAATCCTTTCCATCGGTCCTCCCGTCGGGCAATGACCCAGTGGTGCTCGTTGCTGGTGAGGCGGGGATTTCCGACGCGAACAATCTTCACACGTGCGGCACCAAATTTCCACGTCTTTTGTGTATCCGGGCCAATAGTAGCGCTCTCTCACTTTACCTAGAGTTTTCTCATACCCTAAATGGCCTCCGACGGGCGAATCGTGCAAAGCCCTAAGAATTTCGTCCCTAGCCTCAGCAGGCACAATTATCTGGAGACGGAAGGCGTCCCTTCCTTCTTCTTCCCACCTTCGAAAGAGAGCCCCATCCTTAAACACTAGTCTATCCCATTGTGTCCACAAAGCCTTCGCCCTCGGGCAGTCACCCCTCCTCTCTCCCTCGGACGGCCGAATTCCTGCTTCGAGTGCTTCCATTACCCTTCTCAGCACGGGGTCTTTGCTTTGTCTGTCTCTCACGCTTTCACTGGGGGCCTCTAAGACGGCGTCGATTTCCGCTGAAATCAGCTCCCCCTCTCCCCGAGCGCACTGTTTACAAACAGACCGGGATAAACCGTCGGCATTTCCATGTTTGTTTCCCGGCCGATGCACCACTAAAAAGTCATACTCCGACAATTGCTCAAGCCAGCGAGCAACTTGTCCTTCCGGTTCTCGAAACGATCTCAACCACTGTAGGGAATTATGATCGGTGCGCACCACAAACCGTTTGCCTAATAAATATTGGCGAAAATGGCGGGTAGAATTTACTACCGCCAAAAGTTCACGCCTCGTCACACAATATTGTTTTTCGGCACGTGAGAGCGTCCGACTGTAATAGGCCACAACCCTTTCCTCGCCTTCCTGTCTCTGGCTGAGTACGGCCCCGATACCCATCCCGCTAGCGTCACAGTCGAGCGTAAATTCGCAGTCCAACCGCGGGAAGGCCAAAATCGGTGAACACGTTAGCTTTCGCTTAAGAGTCTGAAAGGCGTCTTCACATTCTGCACTCCATTTAAATAAGGCATGCTTCTCGGTCAACCTGTGTAGGGGGCAGGCTATCTGTGAAAAGTCTCTAATAAACCGCCTGTAGTAAGATACAGTTCCTAGGAACGCCCTAAGCTCCTCAAGGGATGCTGGAGATCGCCATTCTGTGATCGCGGCAATTTTATTAGGATCCGTCGCGACACCATTTTTGGAGACTATATGGCCTAAAAATTTCACAGATGGTTTCATGATTTGGCACTTCTCAGGCTTAATTTTCAGTCCCGCCTTCCTTAGGCGTATCAACACATCTGTTAGCCTTTCTACGTGCTCCCTAAAATCCCTTCCAAAAATTATGACGTCATCCAAGTACACCAAACAAGACCTCCACTGTGCACCCGCGAGCACTAGGTCCATTAGTCTTTGGAATGTACTGGGTCCGTTGCACAATCCGAAAGGCAGCACTTTAAACTGATATAGACCGTCACCAGTGGTAAAGGCTGTCTTTTCTCGATCAGCTTCCGCGACCTCGCACTGCCAGTATCCTGACGCCATATCTATTGTGGAGAAAGCTGTTGCGCCGGCGAGCGAATCGAGAATGTCGTCCATGCGGGGGAGGGGATAAGCATCTTTGTGAGTCACGGAATTCAGACGCCTATAATCAACACAAAATCGCGTCGATCCGTCTTTCTTTGTCACAAGAACGATCGGTGAACTCCAAGGAGATGATGATTCTTCGATTATATCGTCCCTCATCATTTCCTCTACGATTCGTCGCACTTCTCCGCGTCTGTGGATTGGCAATCTCCTGGGAGGTTGCCGAATCGGGGACACATCCCTAGTCTCTATTGTGTGCTTAAGAATGTTTGTACGCCCTAAGTCGTAGGGTCCTCGAGAGCACACATCTGAAAACTCATTCAACACTGTTTTGAGTTCCTCTATTTCCGCTTCACTAATATCGGCACAGTTTAAGTCAAAGAGGGAAGATGCTGGGGGGAGATGCGCGTTCTCCAGACTAAAAACGGGCTTTTGACATGTTTCCACTTGTTCTCCACAACACTCGTGCAATACGCCCACTTTCGTGTCTTTGTATAGAGTCACTGTCTCTCCCAAGGGATTCAGGAAAAGCATATTCACCGTATCCTTCACGTTATGCAAAATCCGCGCACCGAAAACGCCATAACGCTCTAAAAGTTTTGGGTTTGGCTCGATTATCCCCACTTTTTCTTTGAACCCCGGGTCCGAGCTCACCAAACACTCCACTACCACTTCGTGGTGAGGAGGAAGAACAACGTTCTCCTTCAACGTCACTGCGCAGCCCCACTCGCACTTTCCCTCACTTGAGAGAAAAGGCACCGCTTTTCCGCGGAGAAGAATGCAATTCCGGGAAAAAGCCACGTCACACTGATGTGCTCGCAGAAAATCGGCACCCAGGAGGCATCCCTTCGATAGGCGCGGGGCGATGAGCACATCATGAGAGAACTCTTCCCCTCCGATCTGAAGTATCACTTCACCCTTCCCAAGCACCCGTAATGGCTCCCCATTCGCCGTTATTAGTGTCACATTGTCTGTTATGATTTTCCCCGAATTTTCGGTGCGGCTCCATATTTCTTCCGATATCAGTGACACTGCCGCTCCCGTGTCTATTAGTATCTCGACGGGGATCCCCGAAACGGATCCGCGCACCAGGGGCACTGACTCGGACAAAATTGTCCAAATTTCCTTTACTCCGCGTCCTCCGACGCCCTCGAGCGGTGAAGTAGTGTCTCGGTTTCCTTTTCCGTCTGCGGCCGAGAAGGTTACCGTCTCCTCGGCCTCCCATCGTTTCCCGAGAAGGAAAGCCGTGGGCATTCGGCCCTCAGATGGCCCTCCTCGCCGCACATCCAACAGCGCGGCCGATCTCTGCGCCTCACACTGGAATTAGGGCGCCGCCTCTCCGGAGCGGGAGCGGGGTCGTGGTCCTCACCACTCGACATAACCATCCCTCGTAGAAATTGCAACACCTCTCTCATTGTCTCTGAGTTCTGTGTCAACGCGGCCTCCATTCTGTCCTCGCGACCACACCCTCGACTCCCCACACCGATATCCTGTGACCTGACGAGCGTCGCCGGCGCCAACGCATTCACTCCCCTGGTGGATGACTCGGCGAAATGGATTGCCTCCATCTCGATTGCAACGCCGATTGCTTCCTCGAGGCTAGCAGGTCTCGCCTGCTTCACCCACACCCGAATGTTCCCGTCGAGCCCATCGAGGAAGCGGTCGCGCACTACGGCCTTTCTCGCATCCTCGGGCCAGGAAGGGTATGCGCGCCGAGCAAGGCGCCCGAGGTCCGTGGCAAAGGCGGCGATGTCTTCTCCGGGGTTGCGCGCCCTTTGGACGAATCGCGCCTTCTCCTTCTCGCTCGCTTCCCTTGGGTTGAAGCGCCGCCCCAACGCCTCCCGCGCCTTTTCATAGCTCCCTCTGTTTTCCTCCGGCAGATCACGAAACGCCGAGAGAGCGTTTCCTGTGAGGCAGAGTCTCAGGTAGAGCGTCTTCTGCTCCTCAGGCCATTTATTTATTTCCGCCACTGTCTCAAATTGGAAGACCCAGTCTTCCCACTCCTCCGCACCACTAAACTTCTCCGGCATCACCATACCCGCCATGGCTGCCGCCGCCGAACCGCACGCAAAATCTCAGGATCGAGAACACAATCCTACCGACTGCGCCAATGTAGCGCCGGTTCGCTGGAGAAGGATATTCAAAATAACGTTCGCTCACTTCGAGGTTCAAACCACAACTCCTTTATTCTCTCTCTTTTACAACGGGCCCCAAAAGCCCTTCTCCCGTCGAGGGCTTCACGCCCCCACCTCCTGGGTTTCCCCCAAGAGTCCATGTCCTGAGTAGCGGACAGCGCTCCGCTACAATACCAAAGAATGCTCTTTCGAATGTTATTTCCATCTAAATTAGATTTTTCCGCAATTAAGGTAATTTTTATAATAGAAATCCCATTCCAATGATGAAGGAAAAATTAAAACGCGGCGTTTAAAAAAAATTACCAGCATTTATGGTGTAACTTGACCTCCTAAAGAAAGACGAACAATATGTCCCCGTCGGGGTCATATCATTCAGGACCCTTCCGACGTCGTTGACTCCTGATATTATGTCCCATCACAGAGAAAATTACGTATTTTACGATTAATAAATGCATTTGCCTGCTCCGGAACGATTACACCATCGAACATAATATGTTGCCATTTTTCCGTTTTATTGCTGTTGGAGGTTATTAAAATGCCATCACTCTATACGAGGTTGAATTTCCGTGCTATTATTAAATTTAATGGCTTTTGTGTTTTTGAGGGCCATTAAAGTTAGAAAAAAACCTATAATTGCACCGAGGGATTCAAGAAAAGGTTCAAAATGTGCATCGTTTGATTTATTGCGCTCATGCCGTGATGTAGCTTCCATTTTGTTTCTTTTTCATCATTAGTTTAACAAGTATAACATATTCTAATCGTGTTTCCGGTCACATGTATACTTCTCCTATAGTTTTAGAACACAGCTTATACGAAAAATTATTGCGAGTCAGGGTAATGACCTGAGACCCTGAATTATTGAAAAGGTATTCTGTACCTTTTTTTGCATTTAGCAATTATATTGGACTCGAAATAGCGGTCACAGCTAAAATAAATGGTTTTTCCTCGTTTATGTAGCATTTATCTATTTTGACACGAAAATGCCACGTGCCCTGATGAAATAATCTCACGGCAATTGACCATAAGACCTTGTGTTTATTATTTATCAAATGCATCAGGGTACATACTTAAGCATCAGTTCTTTTCTCTTCATTATTTTGAAAATATTACGAGATTCTATTATTTAAGCGCAAAATCAGTATATTGCATGAAAGAATTCTTTTATTAATCTTGCTATAATTAATAAAAATATTTTTCAAAACAAGTAAGTAATTTAGCCAATATTATAACTGAAGACGCAATTAAACGGCATGGGAATAGGCGAAATGGCAACGCCGATGTTCAGCTATTATTTTCTCTTGAAATCTCTTGGAATGAGGTAATAATTCATGGATGTAATCCCACCATGGCATCGTAAGGCATAAGGCATTAGCTCGAAACGTTGACTGAATTTATATTTATAAGAAATTACTCCGAATATCTTTAAGTTCTTGCTATTAATCCGACTAATTTCTTTGTATTTCAGAAGCAACTCGCTGTACTCGATCTGTGCTAGGAAACTGAAAGCTATGAAGAACGTTGGCCCCATTTAATTTTGGGCTCCACCCGCTCCGGTCACTGTTGGCTCAAATACGCCATGGACTTGGCCGAAGTCTTCAGGTCGTAGGCGCCTTACATCGTGCACATCTTCGCAGTCACCCGTGGTGTTCGAAGCAGCGAAGCTCCGGCGGAACGCTGTTACTGCAGACGGTAAGTTCTATTCATTTGGACTTTCTTCTCTTCGTTGCTCTGTAACATCTGATCTAAAGTGCTGGTGGACATTTTCGTAGTACTGACATTGTGTATTTTTTGCTGCTCCACCATTAAGTAACCCTCTCTGACACAGAGCTGCTTCTGGGAGAAATTAAATTTCAAGACTTATCATTCTTAATATGTGAAAGATTTTCCACGCAATCATAATTATTGTGGCTACTACATATTTCACCATTAAAATTTACAGCTTAAAAGAACACGCAGTTTTAAATTTTTCCCGAAAAGAGCTGGAAATGTACAAATATTTGATGTTATTTGGAAGCGACATTGGGTTATAACGGGTTAAGCATATTCAAGATTGACCCGATTGAAAATGGAAGTGAGTGAGACCATATCGACAAGATATTAGTCTGCCTAAATGATTCAATGAGTTGAATCAGGTGTTTTAGAAAAGAAACAAAATTTAGTGTCTACAAGGAGATAGATCGACAAATCCAGGCAATCACGGACCCACCTAGTGAAGAACCCGAGAACCCTTGATCACCATCATTCGCCAGACCTTTCATTCTAGTAGTGTACGATCGAGGCCTTACAAACACCAATAATTTGAGCAGAAAATGAATTTAGGACGGGGAGGGCTGAAAGTGTTCTACTACTAAGTTTCATGTATCCTAGTTGCTTGATAAGCATATTTAACCCAACATTGGCCTATATAACTCTGCTTGCAATTTCACTACTCTGTCGTAACTTATCATCTCCCTTAAGTTACCTTTAGCCCCCAACAGGCCACAAAATGACATGGAAATATCAAAATTAAATAAATATTTTTTTATTGTTTAAGGCTCTTTGGAACCTGATGGCCTTATGGTTTACGCACTGTGTTATTTATCGAAGAATCGCTGGTTCAAATCTTGGGTAAAGCCTGCAGATACCAGTAAATTACTCGAAGTTCTAAGCGGCTCAAGGAAAAGAGTTGACTCCCCTACCGTGAATATGTTGCATCATACCCCTGTGGCTTCGATTTGGATGAGCTCTACCCTTATCTATTCACAATAACATTCAGATTGATAGGAAATCACTGTGTGCGTGAGCAAATGGATCCAAGAATCACAGTATTAGGAACATGATAGAAGATTTCCATTTCAATACAGCCTCCAGATTCATTTTGTGGATGGTCCACTGTCAACTGGAGGGATATACTTATAAGTCGCTCCCCCCTATACTTAGAAAAAAGTTGACTGCATCTATGCAGGCGAAACTGTTGCGTGGATAAATGGAAAAAGCGTTCGGAGATCCGGAAGACGGTCGTAATAGGAAAAAACCCACACAACATCGTGGGAAGTCGTTCTAAAAAAAAAGAAGGTAGCATGAACTGCCCTACCGACGATCTTCACTCCGCCATCAAGTTAAACACCTAGCCCGCCTCCTTCGAAACAGTAGCTGGTAATTATCGTGCTAATAAATACGCGTCTTATGCACCGGGGCATCATGGAAGCCTGGAGGCAAGGAGAGCCGGCTTCTGAGGGAGGTAGGAGGGTAATATACCTTCGGACGGCGTAAATGCAAATGGTCGGCGTAATACCTTCGTTCGCTTGCCAACGAGAGCCGAGACGTCGTGATGGTTATAAAGGGTGTGACAAGCGACCTGCCGCCGCCTCGCGCTTCGAAGCTTTCTCCGCGGGAGCCAAGTCAATAATTATGGTGGTTTCGCCTGGACTATGCGAAATCAAAACAAATGCCTCATTTTAAGTTACCTTTTTTCTATGATAAAAAAATGCTGCTTTCGTGAGTGACATGCTTCAAAAGTAAAAATCATTAGGGGTATCTTAGGATGCTAGCAATTTAATCAATAATTAATTTTTTAAATGTTCGATTCTGCAACTGTTTGAGCTGAGTACCATTTCCATTTAACTAATGTAGTACTTTGATTTTATATGAATTATGTTGTTGTCAGCTAATAAAAGTAATGAAAATCGATTTAAAAAAATCACTTCTCGATATCCCTCGATGAGGAACTTACCATACTTAAATATATCCCAGGTAGGCAAAGGCACATTATAAAAGACACAATAAAAAAGAGATTCACACGATTTTAAATTTTCAGCGACACTACCACCCTCCTTAGAGTTAGGAGCACGAGAAATGAACTCAATTTTAACTTTTGTAACTGTTTTGTGTGTCATTTTCAATTAACCAACTTACTTTGAATTTAATTGAATTGAGTTTTTGTTACTCAATTAAAGTATGGAATGCAGCTTGCATAGATTTTATTTCAGTGATAATGTTTCTTATGGATCTTTTATAACCCTTTTTTCCATATGTGCGGAACTTTTATTTTTCTAACTATAGATTATTTCCTTGAATTCATTGGAAAAATTGGCCATCAAATAAAATTTGCAGAGGTAATTTAATGGAAATTATTTCTAACAGCAGTTAATTTAATATGGTGCAGTGGAAGATCTATGGGATGGTGAAATTTATTTCCGTGGAAAATTATGTACCTGATAGAAACTAAGCAATGCAGGACAAGCATCATCTATGGATGTCATCATTTCATTATCATCATTTTGTGACCATCATCTTGAAATTATGCACCGGATACACTTCAACGTTCAGTCGTCTCTTAGGAAAAATATATAACAGTAAGTTAATAAATACAAAGTTAGTCACTTGTAGGGTACCAAGTTAGTCACTTCGCAGCCGAGACTATTTGGCTGCTCACTATAGGTCCTTGTTTCAAATCCCGGGTGGAGCCTTCGGTCACCCTCAAATAAAAAACCTCGAAGTGCGAGGTGGCCTAGGGAAAGTAATTAGTCCAATTGAAAGTGTTAAATTCTTATAACCATGGCTTGGATTGGGGCGAGTTCTACCCTCATATTCACTAACAAATTACCCTTCGGTTTGAATCGCTGAGTGAGCGAATGATCACTCATGAGTACCAAATGTCTTCATTCAGCACTAAATTACGTGTCGCATATTATTTTCGCTACATGGAATTCCCCCTCCATATATTTTCAATTTAATTTTGCGCAACTATTTGGGCGAATTTCTTTTACAATTGGAAGGAGCTTCTGATATGATCGTTATGTAAGAGTTTAAAGAAAAAGTTGGAGAATGGAGCGAGTACTTATTGGGGAGGGATGTTGAAAACGGTGTTAGAGGGTAGAATGTTAGGTAAACGAGAGAGGGGAAGGAAGAAAATGAGATTTTTAGATAGACTGAAAGGAAGTAGGCCTTACAGTAACTTGAAGAAGGCAATGCTGAAAGGAAAGGGAGGCTCCCAGATTACTTCCTTAGTACTCCATGGAAACCTACCTTAATCGGTAGAATACTATAATAATAATACGTGAAAATATTTTTAAATAGATGCGATGGAAATCATTTTTAAATAGATGCGATGGGAATCATTTTTCAATCTTAGCGAGATTGTTCTTACGTCTTATCTTGAAGAAACCTCCATTATAGTCGAGGTGTATAGGAGCGGGTAATAATGAGATGGAGAGTGAGGAATGTTTCCTGCGAGGTACGCGATTTGCACTAATTTCCCACCCAACTCGCAACCCGCGTAAAAGCGGCAATTTAAATTCATTTTCCGATCCGCTCCGTCCCCTGCCCCCCCTTCTCTTCCACGACGTCACCGCCTCCGCGCATTCGGGACGGCAATCATTCCCGCCGCGTCCGTTCGATCCTCATTTGGCAACTGACAAGCTTAGCGGCTTCTCGGAATCCCCGCGATAAAGATCAAAACGGCGACGATACACCCCCTTTCTGCCGCGCATCAAACCGGCGAAAATCATCCGAAGGAATCCACACATTTCCATCGAAAACGACGGAGTCATTTGGTGAGGAATCTTCTCCAGCTGGTAACCATCGCTTTCTGCGGAAAGCGACTGCCTGAGAGAGGTGATTTTATTGGCATTGACTCCTCTAGGATTAATTTATTCAACGGGTGATATTTCCATTTACCGTGGTCAATTCTCAGGTTCCTCTAGAAAAACTGTCGTCTAGCACTGCGTCGAATAGAAATTCAGGTCGAGCTATCGGGATTAGTGATAAATTATATGGATACGTAAACAGACACGTCACGGGACAAAGAGCTTCTGATCAAAGCTCTCCCCGTTCTTACCGTATGACATGGATTTAAATGATGACAAGAAGTCATAAGTATTCCTTTTAGTATTATCCCTTAAAGGAAGACTTTATGAATTGTTGATTCAATCTAAAACGGAGACAAACACAACATTTGTGATTAAGTGCAAAGTTAATATAGTTAGTATAACGTTTACTTATTTCCCATGCTATTTTTTTACGAGTAAAAACTGTGGATTTGATATAGTTCACTCAGTATATATTTTTATACCATGGCTAATTTCCCTATGAAATTCGTTTGCAGCGAATTGTACGTAAAAATATGTAAAAAATTACCTTTAAAGATGTGATATATTTTATACTTATACCAGTTCTATCACAATCGAAGTATAGCTTTTGGCATGATGTTTATTTCATTACGTAAAAGAAAATACAGTTAACATCATACGTAATCATAAGTACCATCATAAAGACTGAGGCTGTTATTAATGACGTGATTCTGACATAATGTTGTTCATATTTATGTAATGAAGGTATAGGTGGCACTGACGCACATGGAAGGATAGTCACGCTACTGACAAATATATAAAAACTGTGAGAGAAATTCTTTTTCGCACCTCCTCGTCAGTATCTTTGAGATCTCACGCATCACGCGGTATTATTTATGTAAACATTCATTCGGCCTCAACCAAATCAGCGCGTAAACATTTAATTTAAGGTAATAACATTTCAAAGTAAACTATATGGCACATTTCCTTTATCGGAAGTACCGTTATTGTAAACTTCAATCGGACAGGAGCACATTAAAATCACGCTATGGTTATCAATAATATTTTACCCTTAAGACATTGTTGTAACGTACGATATTTTGACGTAATATTTTGTATATCTACTGAGACAATACGACTGATTGGATTTTTGAAAACACACATTAGCGTATTGCACCCTGGTATACAAGTGCACTTGTTACCTTCTTAGCTCCGCCGCGCCGTATGAATAAAATGTGCACGTCATAGCTACTGTGTGATTTTAGTGCCGAAAGCCTAAAAGCGCTCATAGGAAAATCTGTGGCGTTGATGGTCCAAGATTTCCACCCCAACAGCCGCTATCCGCAATTTTGTAAAGCATCACGTAAGAATGTGAGACTAAAGGTAAAAGTAGGTGTAGAGAAACTTCAACGGGTAAATCAGTTTAACTATTTAGGTAGCACATTACAGGAAAAGGATACAGCAGCAAGGACTTCAGGATGAGAATTACGCTAGCAAAGGAGGCGTTCATGGACGAGAGTAGAGAAGAGGTGAGGGTGTGGAGAAGACGGAAGAAGGTTAAATGGACGGAGAGGACGAAGAAGTGCAGGACATTGTGGGAGAGGATAGTTAGCTAGATGAGATACGGAGGAGATAGATGGTATGGGTGGAGGGAGTACTTAGCGAGAAGGGGATGATGAACAGTGTTGGAGGGTAGAATGTTTGGAAAATGAGGAAGGGGAAGAAAGAGAATAGGGTTTTTAGATAGACTGAAGAGGAATAGGGTTTGATGTGAATTAAAGATAGAAGTACATAAAGGAAGGGGAGGCTCCCAAAATATTCCTAAATCTCCATGGAAACCTACCTAAATCGGTAGAAATCTTTAATAATATTCTGCTATTGAATTTTGCCATCTTCTTGCTAGCAAAACCTTATTTGTTGCTCATATAACTTTTTATCATGTTAACTCCGCCGTAAAAACAGAAATGCATTTCTTAGCTAGTGAGTGTTGAGTCCTGTAGTCGTTGAGAAAAAATGCGCGTATTGGCGTATCTGTGGCGTTGGTGATCGAATTTCCACCGTAAGATCTGACATTATATTTTCCTATCCTTTCGGTACCCAAACCATATTTGTCAATCATATCACTTGTTATCATGTTAACTCCGCCGTTTAAAAGGAAATGCATGTCATAGTAAGTGTGTAATATTTAGACCTAAAGCTATTCAGGCAAAAGGCGCGCATTGGCGTATCTGTGACGCTGATGGTCGAAGATGTCCTCCCCTCCATTAAACATTGCCATATCTATGTACACAAAACCCTAATCTGTTGCTTATCTCACATGTTATTATGTCCGCCATATAATCAGAATTGCAATTATCCAGGGATAGGGGAGAAAGGAATGGGATAGGAAAAAATCCGCGCCGTCATTGGGACGGCGGGGCCCACTACTAGCAAAACCATTATTTAATTTGCCAACTAAATCAGAAGATTATTTTATAATGAAAAGAATCCATCCATCATTTCGTTTGACGATGTCAGTTACAGAGAGTATGAGGGTTTAAGGCGAACCCTTCAGGGATACGACACACCGGGGCCGGGAACCAAGCCAGTGGCTTATACGCCCGATCACCCGGGGAGGCGGGCTCGCAGGTTACACTCCTGGGGCAGGGTCTATAAGCGCGAGCTTTTCACCTCTGCATCCAGAAGGGGGGAGGACGGGAAGGAGAAAGGAAGGAGGCGCCGCCGCGATAGGAACCCCAACGACGCCTCCTGGGAGTGGATAGGGAAGGAAGGGAAGGGACGAGGAATCCCGCACCTTCACAAAGGCGGGCGGGTCCTACCCTAGCGAAACCAGGCAAAGGCATTAATATTCTAACGACCTTGGAGGATTATTCTATGAGGAGGAATAATCCAGCGATCAGATCGGTAGATTTCATAGTTACAACGCATGAGGGCTCAGGGGAGCCCTTCTAGGATACAACACACCTGGGCCGGGAACCAAGCCAGTGGCTTATACGCCCAGACACCCGGGGAGGGGAAGGACAGGAAGGTAAAAGGAAAGAGGCGCCGCCGCGATAGGAGCCCGTCGACGCCTCTGGGAAAGGAAAGGGTCGAAAGGGACGGGACGAGGGAAAGACACCTCAACGCTATAGAAGCGAAGAGGGCCCTACTACTAGCGAAACCAAGCATAAGCAATTAATGTGCCAGCAATTTTAGTGGGTTTTCCCATGAGGAAGAAAAATCCATCGATCAAATCGCTAGATAATGTCATAGTTACAGTGTGATATTGATACCTGAATCCATTAAGAGGCCAAAGGCGAGGATTGGCGTATCTGTGACACTGATGATCGAATATCTCCACCCCGCCATTAAATGTTGCCGTCTCCAGGTACTCAAAACCCTTATTTCCATGCCCGACTTGGCCCACTGCGCTCTCGCTGTCATCCATACCCTCCCTCCCGTCGCTCCGCCCTCCCCTCCTCCACCCACGATCGCTCTCGGTTGCCATGGATACTCAGCATCCTACCAACAGGAAGCTGGGTTGGGGTGGACGGTGGGTGGGGAGGGGGTCTCGCCTGGGGACCACGTGACGGCCTTACCCCTTCCTTCCCCTCTTTTCCCCTCGCCCGCCTCCCATCCCGCCCCTCCCGCGCCAGTGTTCTACATGATCGAACACCTACCGCCGACTACCCCGAACTCGCGCTGATTCCTCGTCTGATTCGGTTTATGCTCTTAACGCGAATTCCAACGACCCTCCCCTCTTAATACACCTACATACCCCTTCTCCTTAGCCTGTGATACGCGTTATGCAGCAATTATGTTACTTTTGATGTTATATTTCATTATTAATATGCTCTTAACGCGAATTCCACTGGCCCTCCCCCCTATATGCAGCTACATATCCCTTCTCCTCGGCTTACAATACGCGTCATGCAGCACTCATGTTGCTTTTAATATTACATTGAGTTTTTTTTTCTTATCTAGACCGCTATGTTTGACGTTGATTGGTGTTTTGAAGTGAAAGTCCTAGACCTACAGTCCAAGACGCAAATCAGTGTTACTATATTATTTTAATATTATTATGAATATGGTTACAACTGTGTCCATTGTCCAATGGTAGCATTATAAAATGTCGGAAACACATTAATTAAATACGCTTAATACCACTTTACTCCCTTTACCTCTTGTTAAAATATTTGAATGTTTTCGGAATGGCTCGTAAAGTGTTGCTGGTACATTGCTCCAGTCAAATATTGTATTATTTAAGTAATAAAACTTTTCCATGCAAGGTGTTCTTGGAGGAATTCTCAGTACTTCAATAAATGGTAGTGGAGACAATTTTAAGCTTTTTTTACCCATAAACATGGAGTCGCAACTCCTTAGTTACTGAGCTATGGAAACACAAACTTTTTTTTGGATGCACTATACAGTCATCATGAATACCATCTTGGGTATTCAACCTTTTCGACATTTTATTGAATACCATGGGTATTAAAGGACATTGAATAATTAAGGTTGGACGAAAATGTGCGATTATAATTGTCTAAGGTAATTATTCCTTGGTGACGGGCACTTAAACTTCTTTGCTAGTCTTTTTTCAACAGTTTTGTATTTCTATTTTCTTCACAAGTTCTGCCACATTCTTTCCCCGCCTATTATCCTTTGCAGTCAAAACTGTCTGCTCCTTTTCTACATAATTATCAACGCACCCTGTCATGTAAACTAATTATTTGACATTGAGTCGCTTCAGTTTTGACAGTTGCCGTGAAATAGTGAAATTAAGCGATTGTCAGGATTTTTCAATCAGTTAAAGGTGCCCTTTCTGAATTCGGATGCCTACTTTTTTCTTTGGCTATTCACTATTTCCATTGAAATTCAGGAAAGATGAACATCCTTCATTAAGTTTTGTGTTGCCGCAATATCATCTAGTAAAGTTCAATTCATTGGAAAATATCTGTGTTATATTTTTCAGGTAATGTGGTATCTTAATTTGGCCCCAGAGACATGGTTTTGTTTGATACGAATGTATTCGATGGAATTTCGATGTAAATTCGATTCGATGTAATGATCGATAAGGCTAAGTTGATTCTTCTTCGATAATTCGTCATCGATTCGGAGATTTGAAATAACACCTGTAAATGATGCAAATGGGCTGCATAATTTAATATATCTACCAAAAATTAAGACCCATCTTCCTTTTCTATATAGATATTACCTTTCCATGCTACTCCCGTTCCATTTTCGATCACTATTTCTCCCTTATGGCGATTATTAATGCTATTAGGATTGCAATCGTGAGAGACATCTGCCTGCATGCTTGATTCTACGTTGGAATGGATCGAGAAAATGGGAAATCGAACAAAAAATGCGATTTTTCCATTAAGGCCACCTGTGTTTCTCCATCCCATTTTTTAAACCTATTTTTTACTTCATCAAGTACGATTTACTTCCCGACGCGAAATTCTCGCGGAGTCAATACTCTTTCCCTCACATTCGGTGCCGTCCATTTTTTTCGATTCTTTTTCTTCAGAAAAAAAATGAATCTCAGTCTCTCTCGTGCCACCGCTGCTTCAATTACACCACCACCATCCCAGCAGTCCTCCTAACGTCACCATCCTTCTTTTTCCTAGCCAGGAAGAGGACAATTGCGACCGGGGTAAGAGCACCCGTAACGTCTCTCCGTCTTATATACCACGTCCTCACTCTTGTCTTCCGTACTTTGGCCTGCCTCCTCCTCCGCTGGTCCATCTTTTCTCCTTCGCCTCCTCTCTCTTGAGGCGAGGGTGCAAGGGTAACGGAGCGCGAAATTAATCACGGGAGAGAAGGGAACCCCGGGGTGAGTTTTAAGGGGAATAAAAGAAGAAGTAAGGGAGTGTGATGGAGAGAGGGAGAGAGTGTGGGACGTGGCCCGAGTCGCATCACGCCATTGGGCGGAAGGTTGGGAGTTGGGGGCGGTGGGGTGACATTGGAGTGAGGAGAAGATGGGGGTGGACGAGGTGGCTCCCGTCGACTTTCGATGCCAAAACTTATCGATACAAACCGATGCAGATAGTTAACATCGATATATCTATTAATTAAATGGTGCCCATGGTAGAAAAAAGTGCCCGTCAGAATGATCAGAGAACAAGGGCCGGGAAATACGGTGTCTTTTGGCCCAGTAAGTTGTTCACAAATGAAAAGAAGACCTCGTTGACTTTTTTATTTTATTTTCAAACCACCGAATACAACTCAAATTAGCCATTTTACATCGGGGTATTCAGCAAATTTAACAAGTAAACGTACACGAACAACTATGTCCTGGACAGGGACCTCTTGTCAGGCAGGCGAGGAAGTTACCCCGCCGCCATTGAGAGACTGAATTCCACTGACTTATTTCCTAGGTAGGACATGTTTCGTTTCGTAGAGGTCATTTTCAAGTACCTTGGAGTCCATAGAGATCATTTTCAAGTACCAAGGTACCGAGATACTTGATAATGACCTCAATGGATCAAAACATGTCGTACCAAGAAAATAAATCAGTGGAAGTCAACGAAGTCTCCTTTTCATTTGTGAATATCAACTTCCACATAGTTGAGTCTGATACCATTGAACGCAGTAAGTTTTCATTTGTCGACCCATAATCGGCTCGATTGCAACACCTGCCTTTTCAAGCTTAAGAAAATACTTTGTACTTTTATGGAATACAATGGAGCGAGTACTCAGTACTTAGGGAGATAGTATTGAAAACAGTGTGTAGAATGTTGGGTAAACGAGGGAGAGGAGAGAAGAGAATCGGATTTTTAGATAGAATGAATAAAGTAGGCCTTATTGTGAATTGAAGAGGGAATTACATGAAGGAAGGGGAGCCTGGTAGAATGCTTCTTTATTACTCCATGGAAACCTATCGCTATAATACTTTAATAATAATGGTAGAAAAAAACAGTACAGTTCAACCTACTTTATGGCTCTGTCGACTAGTTTCGACGGTTATAGCGTCACTCTAAAGACAAACAGAACTGGAACACTTAACATAATGTTTCCTGATGTTATTTTTCCACTTGATAATGATGCTGGCATTTCTGTGTATTTGTGTTATAATCCTAGTAGTTCCATTGAATTCTCCCATTTTTTTCTCCCAATCATGCCATTTTCTTCACCTTACAGCCGTTCTTACTTCCTTTACCCTTTTTTACTTGCCGTGAATACTAATCAGTAGATCTTTCTCGGGAGATTTTTTCTACAACTCTCTCTACGTAATATTTTATCATGATGTATCATGGGGTGGGCAATCAACATTATTTTGTCTGGCCTAAGGTACTCCACAATAGCCTCTCTTTTCCTAATCTTCTGTAAATACCCGTTTGTCACCTTTTCTATCCTTCTATTATTTAATCATTAATGAAACCTACCACTGTATCAGATCTGGCCGGCTGATATTTTATCTAATCAGTTTTGGATTCAATAATTCTGTTGAATACGGTGCCTATGCGCTCACGATGTCACTTTCTGTTTCCTTCTCTCCTATCATAGGTTGTGTAGTTAAAGTAGCGTGGATTTTGCCACGACAGCCACCTTTTCTTGAGGTGTTCGGAAATTCATTATTTTTGTTACTCAAACTTCCCCTTCCATGGTGATTTCTAGGTAGTCGAATAAGGAAACGGAATTACACTCCCGAAAGGTGAAAATTTGGAGGGTTTTGTCTCGTTTGTTGACAGGTGACTGAATGGCGTGAAGCGCCCTTTTGCTTGTGGTGAAAACTAGGAAAAGGCATTGATAGGAATTGAAAACGAGTTTTTTTTAGTTCCCTTGGGACATCGAAGAAGCTACCGGGCGGAAAAAGTGCAAATGGCGCGAGAGCTCGTGAATTTTCCCGAAGGTCGGTGATTCACTCTTCTCCTTTTCTCTAGCCGTAAAAAAGTTGGCTAAGGGCGGCGATGCGCTGAAGGGGGTTATCCCGTATTCCCAAAAAATTATTTCGTCGCAAAGGTTTAACTTTCGATGGAAAAATGTGCAAATATGTGATTTGCAAGGAAGGAACAATATGACTGGCATTGCCGAAGGATTTTTTAAGGAATAAATCGTAATGGTGTAGCAATGAATGTGCAAATACTACTGGAGTTCAAAGAAGTTCATTTATATTTTTAGATAAAAGGGGTTCCGTTGTCAGATAGCCTTGTATCTTGTGAGACTTATCTCAAGCTGGTCATCGAGTATTTGCAGAATAATGTAGTCCTTTCAAGGCAAAGAATCGAGCTCCTCTAGTGAGTTATTTACTTCCTATCATTTTAAGGTTTATTTCATACTTTTAATTAGTTAACATTAATAAATGAAAAAATATGGTGATGTAAAACGATTTTGTTTAAGTCTTATTTTAAAGCCTGTTTACACAATACATTAACATGTACGTGTCAATGTTTATGTGAATGAACGACTTTTTGTGGACCGGAACGGAGCATGTACGAACCCATGAACCAAATTTGAACACATTCTATTTTCTGTTCATGCATTCGCTCAAGTTGAGTTTCATTTTCGAGATCATTAAGCGTTCATACATTTTGACATCAACTTATACGGGCCAATGTACCGTGTAAACAGGTGTTTAGGCTTGAATTCGTTTTCCGGGGATATATCTCAGTATAATCGGGGAAAGTTACTGGCACCTGACCATAAATGTGTAATTTTCACTCCCAAAATAGGGCAAATATTCCTGCGCTCCATGATATTGGAGTAAGCTTTACCTTTATTAGATACATCGAATTTTTGTGAGCCGAGGTACAGCTTTGAGTAGAGGTCAACATTGATAATCTCCATAGCTGAAGTGAAATCTGCAAACTTAGCCCTTAGACTAAGTAAAACATGCTGGTTTCACATGAATTGCAATTGTGGAAACAAAATTGGTCCTGATTGGTTGCGCTGCATAATATTGGAGTAAACTACCTAATTCAAATGAAAAGCGTCCTATTATATGCTCCCTACCAGTGGCGTAACTAGGAATATGCTTTGGAGGGGGCGGGGGGATGAGATGGGTTAGTGGGGGCAACCCCATCAGGAAACGGATGGTTCAGGAAACTTTGGAAAAATAACATGCTTGAAAATGCATTTAACATCACTTTGGCACTTAAAATATAACTTTGAGCAGATGCAGTTATTACATATAATAATATGTATAATCCAGACAAGATTTAAAACATTTTTTTTCTCTTAGGCTTTGGGGAGGATACATCCCCTCAACCCTCCCCCCCCCATAGTTACGCCACTGCTGCCTACCTAATCTATTTAGTTATTAGTCTTCACTTTCCATGCCCACGAAACTCAGAAAAGTTCACTGAAGTTGATCTTCATGCCGTACTCCCGCATTATTTCGCTTGCCTATATCCACTGGTGCCACCATCGCAAGCGACAGTGCAAGAGAAAGAGGAGATTGCCGGATGCAGTCACGTATTTTGTCCGTTTTCGCCCCGCGTTCCTGGCGTTTGCTCCATCGGACGGAAGAAAATGGAAACCGGGAGCGCGTGAAATGGTCCCAATTCAACTCGAGCATTTCGTTTTTCCACCGACGTAATATCTCCCGCGCGGAAAAAAACGAGGATTATGGAGGGCGTGATATGAAGACTCGCTCAATATATATATTTATTTCTTTTCCTTCCACACCGCGTAGGTATCGACGCACGTTCGATTGAGAGGACGTATTTCAATGTCCCCGACAGGTGACGCTTGTGAAAGCTTCGATCTATCCAAGGTGAACATGAGCATTCTCACCGTTAAATTATGTTCTCTTCCAAGGGAAAATTAATTGAACGGAATTACCACCACTCGGATACCTGGCAGTGCTACGCATGCTTTTTCTTTCACATGCCTATGATAGGTGCCTATAGTCCTTGATTGGGTCATCCCTTAATTCATAGTAATGCATTCCTAAGATTGCAGGCACCTGATTACCTTTTGGTCTTCCTCGGGGGATCTTTTTTCAATTATTTCCACCATTATATTCCTCAAGTAATAGCTGTCTTACGATCTCGTCCATACAAATGGTTCTTTTGCGGTGTATGGTGCTCCTTAGTTTTCTTTTTTCTCCCATTTTTGCAATATCCTATGAGGGTCTATGATAGATTCACAAATAAACGTTCGTGTATTCCACACAGTATTTTTTGAAAAATCTGCCAGTTTACTTCTCGATATACTTCTTGATTTTTAACTAACCGCGGAAGCCTCCGTAATAATAACCTGAGAAGTTAGAAACTGGTGGAGTTTGACGGCCTCCGTGGCGGCGGGGATAATTCCTCGCCTGCCATACCGTAGTTAGCGGGTTCGAGTCTCGTCTGGATAAGTTGCCCCTTTCCAGAACAAGGTTGTGTGTGATGGTCTGTTGTTGTTTGTTAAAACTCCTGATGATGTAAAGGCCTCATTGTGCTGTTTTCGAGGGTAACTGTGATAAATAAAAAAATATTAAAATAAAAATAAATAGTGTGTGGAATATAACAACGTTTATTTTCGAATATATCATGTCACCATTGTGAAGCGAACTCGCGAAGCATTAATTTGAATGTTCTATATTTTCTGATTCGTAGATGCAAATGCCCACAAGAAGAATATCCACCCGTATGCGACCGAATTCAAGTTTACACGTTTATTTTTATATTTTAATCCTTTTATTTTCAATCTCAATAATTATACAATAAAACCTGCATTATACACATAACTTAGATAATACCCGGAAACTCTGGAAAATGCATTCAATTTGAATTTGATTACAATTACACTAAATTAAAGACGTAAGAATACATAGATTAGCTGTAAAAATGAAACAGGAGCTTACGGACGTTAGTGTTGGCATAAAGCTCTCTTTCACGATGAAGACCATTAAATGCATGACTCATGTGGCATTACATCATGTCAATAAGTCAAAGTAAGATATCCCGGTATTCTTATTTCATAATGACATAAATAAAAGAAAAAAGCGAAAGCGAATACCGAGAAAAATAAAATAATATTAGTTTCCCTTCTTTTTCGATTGCAGAATCTAAGTTAGCCTTGCTGATAGGACTATTGAGTAGAGAGCTGCGTCAAACCTATCTCAGTATTGTTGAAAAGTGATAATTATCGACCTATAATGCCTCCAAAAGGACATATTCTCAATTATTTTGTAAATTGGAGTTCATTCTCAGCCACTCCTTTCAAAATGTTCCTCCTTATGTAACCAGAATTATTTTGTCCTTTCGCCGCTACGTGCAGTCTTACTCCTTTCACGAATTTATACTGTCTAGCATGTCGCACTGGTGATATTGGAATACTCAAAGGTTTGGGCCGTCTTTGATGACTTTTTCATATTTACACGGGATGTTTCAGGAGGAATACGCAATACTTGAAGTGGTAAGGGAGACAATTTTAAGCATTTTTTAGATTTAATATTTATTTTTAGATATATTATTTATCCGAATTTTCGACATTTTAAGGAATTTTAGAGTATTTTTCATTCATAATACGTCAGAAATAATTTTAAAATGCATTTCTCACTTACTAAGTAGTTATGTGTAAACGAGTGACCTCCTTGAAAATGCATTTTTTTGGCTAAACCCATCGTGGCTTCCGGTACTCATAAAGATTTTTTCGGCGTAAAATTAAATATTTCCTGCCTCCCAAGATTATCCATTACGGCTTATAAAGCGAGAGCTCTCACTGATAGGTATAATGACATAAGTGCTGATGGCTGAGTGAAAGTATAACGGTAGGGCCTAAATGCAATCGACAGTTTTGAGCAGCAAACCTTTTTTTAATGAAGCAATTAAAAGATCGTGAGAAGCAAAAAAGTAGAAGAGACGATGATCAAGTGAAAGTTAATGAGTAATAATTATGGTTGTTACATGATTATCAAATGTGATGAGGAGTTTTCATATTATATTTTGGTTGTTTTTTGATTTAATCGGTATTAAAATTCTTTGCGTACAAGTAATGAATTATTTGGAGACTATTAATCTAAAATGGATTATAACCTTGTAAATATAATTTATGTTCTACAGGGACTTTCTGGAGGAATCTGTAATACTTCAGGAGGTAATAGGGGAGGAAATTTTAAGCATTTTTTGTCCATTAATGTGAGGTCCCAACTCCTTAGTTACCGATCTATGGCAACGCAAACATGTTTTTTGATGCACTTTCTGTTACCATGAAAACGGTTTTTCTAGGGTATCCAGCCTTTCGACATTTTATTTAATACTCTCGATTTTCAGGAAATTTACTAAGTAAAATGGACAGAAATGTGCGATTATAATTGTATGGAACAATTATTCACAAATAGGACTCAAAGTTCTCGTCACGCTCAAACATTATTTGTTTCGGATCATTAGTGAACGAGTTTTTTCTTATTTTTGTGCATTTTTGTTCCCGAAAATAATCTATTCTATTGATTAACCAGTTGACGTTAATGAAACACCATGAATATGCTATTTAGGAACCATGAATAATATATTTTTTGATATAGGTGCATATGGAATTTCTAAGTTAGAAGTTTCAGGCAGCGAAATGAGGGTATTGAGACAGCGTGGGTTGGAGTGGTTGAAGTGCGTTCTTGAAGAGAGATGTTGAAGAGTACACAGAGGGAGGGGGACGCGAGGCTTTCATTGTCGGTGGATCTGCATTGTGGTAGTTGTTGTCAGGGAGGGGTATTGCGGGTAGGGAGGGTGGGGGAGAAGGGTCCTCAAGAGGGACGGTGGGGTGGGGGAAAGGGCACGATTGAATTCGGGATGGTCTGGTAAGAGGGCGGTGGTGGGGGAAATGTAGTGTTGAGGCGGGGGTCGAGTCTAGGCCTGAATAAACTGACTCACCCGATGTCCCCCGAATCCAATTCCTTCGCCGCCATGGTTTGCAATCAGCACTCGATCTCGAGTCTTAAGTTTGTTATTGCGTTGCTCTCTTGTTTCCTACACCCCCTCCCGCTTTGCCTGTGCCCCTTCCCCTTCCCACAATTCCCCTCAAACCCCTTCCACTAAGACTGCATCCTCTCTCTACGTTTCCATTTCGTCTCTCGTGTTTTTATTTCGGAGCGAACTAACTCTCTTGGTCCGGCGGGCCGGGAAATCTCTGTAAGGGAAACATTGGGGGAATATTTTCCCCTCTCTTCCTCCTTCTTAATTTGATTTCTGCGATGCTCGTTTGTTGTTTTTATGTGGCGGCCATAACTGAATTATGGGCGCGTTTATTGCTGTTGTTTTCCTTGAGTTTTGCTCGTGTGCTTGTTTCGTCTAGGTATCCAATATGCCTCCTTAATCCTATCGTGACATCTTAAATAAGGAGCGAAAGAAGATCGTAAAAGAGCTGTGCATTCGGAATTATCTTGATTTCTTGCTGTGTTAGACAGTTTTCTTTGCCAGTGTCCCATGGCATTGATCAATCTCTTTCCCACAACAGTCGTAAAAATTCGTGTTTATGCATTCCATTTGATGAAATGTGACCAGCCATTGTTTACGTGTATTTCTAATAAGAATATACCAGCGGATCTTAGGTTAAAGGTGCAATGAAACTGCAAATAGCAGAGAAAGTAGTGCTTATTAACCTTACTATTAAATTGTTTTAATCCATATCAATGTTTGCCCATCGTAGTGATAATGATCGATCAATCAAGAGTTAATGATGTAATGCTCAACCTCAGAAGTCGTCAATCAGATTTGAGGATGATCAAAGATATTGGCTGAAACGTTTTGTGGTGAATCTCTCTAAGAAGTACAAACTAATTGTGAATTTTTCTTTTACTTCTTAGGTCTTGAATATTTTAAAGGAATTTCCTAGAATAGGCCTTGAAAATTTAGAACGCCGGAATTTGTGATTCTTCTTTCTTCTCTTCGGAATTTACCATCCCTCTCCATTAACCTCTTTTTGAGATTTTCACCGTCTAAAATATTTTTATAGCATACAAATCTCATCTGTAATGTACACGGACATACAAATGCCCCTCAGTATTCTTCGTATGTCAGAAATAAAAGGCCTCGCATTCGTAATAATCGTGTCAAAAATGCTCGGAAAAGCGTTGCGGTCCTAGCATTTGAATAATTTAGTCAACATTGACTTTACGAAGAGTGATTATTCTCGTTCTTAACCGCTGTAATGAACTTTGGAAAAAAATATGGCTCAGCACGGTGCAAACGTGTGGTATAATTTCCTCGCGATGAGTGGCGGACTGATCAGGAATCCATTCTGGCGTGAAAAACTTACGCTGCCGCCGTGACTTTGTGACACTTAACTCAAGAGTGCCAATCATATGGGATAAAAAATCAGGTAGTCACCCCTTCTATTCAATCGAGGCTATCTGGTAGGGATCTTCTAATAATGCGCCCATTATGCGGCAGTGACTACCCGTCATTGAGTTTTTAATTCTTTGCCTACAAATTATTTATCATTCTTTCCTTATTTCATTCAAATCTCATTCATTGATATAAAACAGTTTTTCTTACATAAAATGTAGTTTAGGGCTTACCATGGAAGGTATTCCACTTGTTAAGGTTGGTTTGTAATGAGCATTTTACGAATCACCCTACCCCTTCAACGTTGAACTTCCCTCTTTAATTCACAATGGACCTATTTCCCCTTATTCTGTATAGTATTAATCCAATTCTCTAACTTCCCTCTCCGCTTTACTTAATGAGGATCCTACCTGATTCATGGATTTTAACATCCCACTTACTTGGTAATCTCGCTATCCAAACTCTGTCTCTTCCATGCCTGAAGTTTCCACACTTCAAGTATCTGGGAGATGCTCAACCACCATGTCTAGCAGTTGATCGTTCCTCTTACACTCTGTCCACCCTATTTGGGATATCGATCATTTTTATTTTACGCTAATTAAAATTGAAGCATGTTCAGAGGAGTAAACCCTCCAAATATTTCGAGGATTGGATTGTACTTTCATTAGATTTACTGTTAATCTAGCGTTTTAAAAAGATTAGCCTGGAAGACGGGGCACAAGTATTATTTTTTGCTCGCCCCTGTCCACGTTCCATACTTAGGTTTAATTTCCATTCTTTATTCCTTTCGCTTATTATTATCCGCACTGATCTTTGTACCCTCTTCTCTCACCATTACCTCTGAAATCTATAATCCATTTCTCTATCATCTTTATAGCATTCATACAGTGTCACCGTGTCGTTTTGTTGAATGAAGTGATTTTATGATTTCTTAAGTTAGGGTATTTAGTTACTTGGGAATGTTAAGCAGATATTTCAATCTTTTTATCTAGTAAAATATTTTCATGGCTTTAGTTGTCTCCGTGAACTTCTTTTTCAATGGTTCAGCCACATTTAGTGTTGTGTTTTGATGAAATGGAAGTTAATAGAAACATTTCACCACTAGGAGAAGTCCTTTGCAGGAAATACATAAACTTTTAGGTGTTCATTGCTGTAGAATTAATATTTATAGGTCATTTTGAAAGAATATGAAAGTGAAACTTTTCTCAATACCCAGGGGAAAAGATCTGAAAAAAGTTTCTAAGAAAAAACTTTTTTCGAGTAGAAAAAATAAAAATACACCTTTTTTCATGAAACACTATCTCATAGCAGGTTAGTGGCCGTAGAATTTTCACGTGAATGTTCTATTTAAACATTTTATTTTCGAATGCATTTACAGTAGTGCGTCACTTGATTATATCTGATATATTCATCGTATTCTTGGTTTTAATTTTCGTTACCAAGAAATCATTTATCATGCTTTCCTAACGTTGTTTTTAACTTTGGAAAAAATATTTCTCAGCATTGTTTAAACGTTTGATCAAATTTTTGACCGTCTGGTCCTGACCTATTTTCAGATCACAGGCGAATCAAGGAAAGAAATTTTTACATTAGATAATTTGGCAGACACAGGCACTTTGGCAGGCACTTCTTTTTAAAAATAAAGCGAAATGGGTTTCGATGAATAATATCACTGTCAACAGGAATAAATTATTAGCAACTGTTTTATTATTGTATACTTAATTACGTAACGGAAGAAGAGGTGAGTTTTAAGGAAGAATTTCATCCAAGAATCCCTAAAATGGAATGCCACATATTTAAACATGCGTTAGCGACTTTTATTCACGAAGCATTTCTTCGCGGAAGAGCTTATTTTATGGTTGATATTGTGTGTTGTCATCAAGATCGTATGTAAGGGAATCTCAGGGAGTCCAAGCCCCTTGTGGAATGTGGAAAATAGGCTGAAATAAAAAAAATCACAGCCTACATTAGTTTATTGAATAATCCTGGATGCTTTGACCACGCTATGCAACAATACCCCGTCATTTATTGTTATTAGTATATATTTTCATAAAACCTTTGGCGATACCCTTTTTTAAAATGAGTTTATTGTAAGCGATAGGTACTTACCTACGCAAGGGAAAAAAAATTTTTTGTCCAAAACCTTTCCCTTTGATATGCCTACCGCTCACAATCACCACCTAACCTAACTGTCAATGACCTCGTGCCCCTTTGATATGATAGATCCATCTTTTGAGTAGCTAGTCATAGCCACCTCTGGGGTGAATATAAGGGAGTAGACCCGCCTCCCACCAGAGGATGGGACTTCACCACTGTGAAAGGTGAGGAGGTCAATGGAGTAGGAGGTGTCTAGGAATTGCGGGGGTGCAGAAGGATAACTGAATATTATGACTACAAAATTTAACATCAGTTTTATTCATCAAAACAGGAGGATACACGGTGCTATGCGATTTGGAGGAGGACAAATCGTATTTTTTGGTTACGAAGGAAAGGGTTCAAAACTGCTTTTGCAGTTTAAAAAAATGTTTTTAAAGGCAACATCATAAAAAGTTAAGGAAAATAAAAAACTTTGATTTCTACAACTTAGTCTTTAGTCGTCGACTAGTTTTAATACACTGAATCATTCTCAAGAATAATCAAGTTAAAGACAAGTGTTATTTTTCTTAACATGAAATGAAATTCTATAAGTTTTAGGCCTCAACAATTCGGTGCATCAATATCATACAGCTTAATACGTTTGCCTAGATTCACAGACTTGAATCATTTGATAAACCTGCAAATAATCATAAAATCACTGAACAACTAAACAACAGGCCCATGAAGGTCAGCATGACAGATGGCTAGAATAGGTACACCGAAATTCCAGGAGATTAAACAGTAAGTGCTGATATCTTTATACGATGGGTTCACCGAAGTGGTATTCGGGTCCCAGAGGGGATTCGGGGGAGGACGTTGGTTTTGTGAGGCAGTACGATTATGTCAATGGGCGGTGAGGGGGTGGAAAAGGGAGGGGAGGTTTATGGACAAGAAGGAGTTGAATAGGTAAGGGGCAAGTAGGAGAAAGATAATTTAATACAACAACAATAAATGTATACAGTAGTTTTATGTGATAGAACAGACAGACCTGGACCTACAATGCTATGGGATATGCAGGACAATTTGGTGGACGAATGGGACTTTTTTGTTATGAAGGAATGGAGAAAAACATTCTTTTGAGGATTTTAAATAAATATTCGTTTAGGAGGTAATATCAAATGGCTTATTACGTTTGCCTAGATTCATAAAATTGTGTCATTTAATCAACCTGCAAATAATTATAAAATCACTGCGCAATTAAGCATCACGCCCGTAAAGATAAACATGACAGAAAGCTTGAGTATACCAAAGGTCAGTCTGTAAGTAGAGTACACCAAAAGAGTAAGTGGTGATTTCTTCAGACGGTGTAGTAGGTAGCATACGGGTCTCGGAAGCGGGTTCGGGGTAGGACATTGGTTTTGAGAAGCAGTGTGACTAAGACAATGGGAGGAGGGGTTGGGAAAGGGAGAGGTTGGTTATGGAGAAGGATAATTTAATATTATAGCTATCAAATTAAACATTAATTTTATGCGTCAGAATAGAAGGATATAGAATACTATGGTACTTGGAGGACGATTTAGGGGACGGATCGGACCTTTTGGTTACAAAGGAATGGAGAAAATAATGCTTTGAAGTCTAAAAAAAAAAAAATTTTCTTGGGAGACAATATCATATAGCTCATTATGTTTGCCTAAAATTCAAGGAAAGGTCTTCATAATGACGCTATTGCCGTCGAAACTAGTCGACTGCAAGTAAAAGTTTGTGGAACAGTACTGGGTTTTTGCTTCACCATGAATGTATATCATCGTTCCTCCAAGTCACGCCAAAATTAGTGGCTTTCATTCAAGGAGTCGAATCTTTTAATCAACCTGATAATAATTATAAAACCACTGCGCAACTAAAATTTAATCCCACAAAGACGCAACTGGCTGAAGGCTAGAAGACACCGTAAGTCCGCGAGGAAAAACAGTAAGTGCTGATTTCTTCAGACGGTGGGTTCACCGAGGTAGTATTCGGGTCCCAGGAGCGGGTTCGGGGGAGGACGTTGGTTTTGTGAGGCAGTGCGACTAAGACAATGGGCGGTGAGGGGGTGGGAAAAGGAGGGGAGGTTTATGGAGAAGGAGGAGGTGAGTAGGAGGAGTGGGGGAGGAGGAGAATTGAAGTATTGAGTTGGACGGAGGAGGAGGTGGGAGGGGGAGAGTATAAGACGGAGGAGGCAAGGGGTGGGGGTTGGCTGATACGTGAGTGGGGGAGGAGGCGGGTGGGGTTTTTCGGTGGTGCGCGGGGGCGGAGAAGGGGGTCCACCCCCACCCATAACCTCTGGGGCACGCACGGCGGCCTCCACCGCCTCCTCCCCACCCCCTTTTCGCTAGAATGGCCCCCTCCTCCCCCCAGTCAGTCTTCCTACGTGCCCCACTTACAAATGCGAGGGCCGGACGCCGCCCTGCCCGGGGGCCTTGTGGGCTTCTCTTATTCCCCGGGATTAGCGGGGGAGGAGGCCCCCCCCCCCCCGCCTCAGGCCACCTACGCCTCCTATCTCTCCCCCACGGTCTCTCCCCGTCTTCCACCGTCGACTCCAACGTTCTCCTTGACTCTTCCCGGCTCCTTCGCGCGATCCATAGAGACGGAGGGAGGACTGAGGGTTTCACTACTGCTATTGTAGCCACTGAAATCCATCAAATAACGCTAGACGCTCGTCTTACGATATTAATGCGCTCCGGTGGACCGATCGTAATTTTATTATAAATCAATTTATTTTTATTTGTTTAATAATTTAAAGGTCGCCCAGCATGAAAACACAATAATTGGGTTAAATGTTTTCAAAATTAATCATAACCACAGTCTTGAAATGTACTTTTCCACAATTATTTAATGCGTACAAGGCGTTTCGGCTCACAAAACCATAATCTAGTACAGGGGTCTCCAATTTACTAGGCCACGAGGGCCAAATTCCAAGTTCTGAATCGTCCCGCGGGCCGGATAGGAAATTTGCCGATGATTGAAGTATTCGATACCAACGTCTACTGAAGAATCAGGTGGCGTATTTCTTATTTACGAACAATAGAAGGCGACTTCGACGTGCAGTACAGCGCTGCAATGCTCCTAGCGGCGTCTCACAGAGTTAAACGAGCGAGAATTGCGCGCTACTTGAAACGAGTGCGCGGGCCGGATGAAAGCCCTCCGCGGGCCGGATCCGGCCCGAGGGCCGTAGTTTGGAGACCCTTGATCTAGTACAAGACATTATTGTTCATGAAAACATAACATTTACACCTTTGAGGAAGGGATGGGGAGGATTTGACATATTTGAGCAAGGGGTAGAAAACACAGCCCTTTCTCAAACTTTTGCAAAGTGCAACAACAATACATATCAACATGTCGAATCCATCACCACCATATCACGCCTGAATCGCTTGGACTTATAATTACAATCATAATACGCAAAGGCCTCAAGGCACTAAGAACACAATCAATTAACAAAACTTAGACCAAAGCGAATTACTTCGCATGTTGAAACTTCATTGCCTCCGAACAAAGAATAATTTTAAATAGCATCCGCGAATGTAAATTTTTCGATGTTAAAAATTTGTTTCGCTTACAAATAACGGTGTAGAATTACATAATTTATGAGCTATTATGCGAGAGGAAATAAAATTGGCAATATTGGTAATTCTAATGAGCGTATAAAATCAACTCACCCTACCAAGGTAGAATCCGAGTATGCAGAATCCATCGCTAGTCGAACTGTTTTTCAGGCGGGGTCTCTTGTGTATTTGATATGATTCCAAATTGAGCGTTCTTCAATGGTTCTGTTGGCAGTTTATAGAGACTTGGGTCGTCATAAGGAGACTCCATAATGGATTAAGAAAATAAACTATTAATGGTAAAAGAGCGAAGAAATGCTAGACATGGTGGGTGAGGAGAGAAAACTTTTGGACAAGATAGAGAGTAGGCAAGAGAGAATAGATGGGGCGAGTTCTAAGAGAGGAGGCAAGCCATGTTAGAAAGTAGAAGAGAATAGATATATTTAGAATAGAATTAATTCACAGAATGAGTGCGAAGATGCTAAATTGTGAATTAAAAAAGGGGGTCCAAATTGGGAGCGAAATAGGGAAGGTTGTTGTTTTTATATTTTTGTGATATTTTTTATTCAATTTTATTCATTTATACCTCCGTATTTTATTGTTCAATTCCTTGTATCAAAGGTAGGGGAGTGAGCCAAAAATACAATTCATTTTATTCCTCCTCCAGAGACCATTGTATGAAGTCTTCTTCCTATTTTACATGTTTTTAGTCCACTTAAACTAAACATACTATTCTCGGATTTTTATCAGAATTTATGTGTAAATATACCGAAATAAAATTTGCGAATCAAAATATTATTTAAACGTATAATGGGCGTTGGATATGATTCTAAGCTTTTTTGGCATTCAGCAACAAGTGTGTGATGTAATTACTTTGGATTTCACGAGATTCAATTTCAAGGTGTAGTGTGATGTAGGTGTTGTAACGATTGATTTAACGATTCTTTTTAAAAGGCAAACGCAATGAGTCTTGAGACAATGAGTCTTTTTGAGGGCAGGCAACGCGTGCTTTTATTGATTGATATTGATTATATCAGTCAAGATAGAATTAGATTTTTGCGGTCCTCATTGAGTCAATTTATGAGCTATTAGAGTTATGCCTAGGAAGAAGTCTTATCCCTCTGGTGACCCCTTTTTTGCTGACGTAATTTTTGTGATGAAGAATGGAGTAGTATAGGTATACTTACGCGTGGGCTCACGGTGTATCATGCTCTCGTGGTAGGAATGACGTGTTTTAATTACCCTGGCAGAGTGTATTCGGACTGACTTTATAAGGATGGAAGTGATTCACGAGCGAGCGAGATAGTGTTGTTTTACCTGTCCCTCTAGTGTGGGACTTATGGTCGCGGAAACCTCGGCGAGTCGCAGACAGATTTCAAGGTTTGTCTTGGCGATTATAATTATTTTTTTATCGGTGTAGAATTTTTTACAGCTCTTAATTTCTTCCACTAGCATCTCTATGCTTTTATTTTTTTACGACGGAAGGAAAACTCAGAGTGGAAAAAGCTTAAGTCTTTCCGTGTAAGGCTGAGCAATGTAAGCCTGTAGTATATTATAATTAGTAAAACCATCTACCTAATCCGACTAAGAATCGGCTTTTGTGCTCAATGACTCTTCATAAAAACTTTACATGAGAAAGGTTGTAGTTAAGCCGTTTAGCATGAATTTTTAGGGTAATTTTTCTTTTAAAACTGTTTCATTCATTTCATACGCGGAACATTAGTATTTGAGCTTTCCGCGTAATTTTACTAGGATTACTGAAGAATGTAGACCGTTTAACTAAATCCTGTTACCAACTAAGTTTGTCCATTATTCACGCTTCCAGAGTACAAGTTTTTTGAGCATTCAGTAATTATTCTGTAATTGCATGCTTTAACTGTTTCAAGCTGGCGATTCCATTTTTCTTACATTATTTTCCATACCTCTCTTGATGGTTTAATGAATTCATCGCCATTATTTTTACATCTCTAATTATCATTTATTTATGTCTGTATTTGTTCAAATTACCTCAACTTTGTTATTTATTGAGAAAAATTATTTTGATATGAGATAACTGCTTATAAATATTTAGCAATGTATTTATTTTATGCAATTTAGCAAAAAATCCTGCCTTTATACTTGATATTTTCATTTATATTTGTGGATTTTTGTCATCTTGGTTACTATGCATTTTCCGATTGTGTTTCCTTTGGAGAAAACACAAATATTCGTCATAATTACTTTGTACATCAAAAATCCTCTCACTGAAGATGTTATTTTCTCTTGAGCTGAAGGATTGAATATTTCAGGGTGTAAAGAAATGGTGAGTCAACACTAGCCTGTAATGAAATTTTACAGATGAAAAGAAACTATGGGGAAAATGGGGAAATTTTCAAAATTGAGCCACAGGATGAAGTTCATTCATTCTATGTACACTGAATATATCAAGCCGATAGCTGAATGATCTGAGTTGTCTTTTTCCCTCACAAATACAAGGAAACAAGTTTTATGCTGGCGTTTGGGCACCGTACTGCATGTCTGTGTCGAGACACCCTGAGCGTTGACTAAGCTACGGTGGCTGATCACGGGACACGACATCGTAGCGCCGGCTGGCACCTTACGGAATACGGAGAGATCGTGTTCTCTCCTCTGCATTATCTCCCCTCACACCCGCAATTTCATCCCCTCCACCACGAGGACCACCTCCCCCTCTTGTCGCTTCCTGCTCAATCCCTTCCGGCGTAGTACACCCACTCTTCATGCCCGGCCCCTCCCCCTTTCTCCCCTCCCATTGGGGGACTCAGGTTACCATCTCCACCCCGCCGTCCTACCACTGCAGACATGATGCTGTCTTGACTCTTTTGTTAACCCCTGCTGGCTCACTTTCGGGACACCGTAAGGAGTTGAATGTTGATTTCACTCGCAACCTCCCGAACCAAGAGGGAACTCGCGTCTATTTATGCCCATCCACGTATTATTATTACCATATTCTACCGATTCAGGTAGGTAGTTTTGCGTGTAGTTTTCAAGAATTTTTGTGGCAGTTCACGGGCTGCCTTCATTGACTTCCCTCTATAATTTATGATGAGGTCTGCTCCCTTTCATTCCCACTAAAAATCCTATTCTTTTCCATCTTCTCCCTCGTTTATCTAACATTCTCACATCTAAAACTTTCATCAGCATCCCTCCCATCTACGTACTCGCTCCATCCATACCCCATATCTTCAAATGGATAACCCGATACTACTTGCTGAAATCAATGACATGAACGGGCTCCTCTTGTGAAAATTTTCTATTTTGTTGTATTTTTTTTCTTCCTGGAAGTCTCACTTCATAATCGAGCAAAGGATCCTTTACGCCCACTCCCTCCTTATGACGATTGACATCCTCTCCCCTCGGGAGCCATTATGCATATATTTAAAGAGAAAAAATTCCTTGCGGAGTATTTACAGAGTATGACTCGGATGAAAAAGATATACTTTTTATTCTTATTTATAATCAGATAGAATATTACATTAGGTTCCAACATGGTGGCTATGTTCTGTAAAAAAATAAAATATACGTCAAATAAATTCCTCATTCACAGCAATCCTCGAAGTTTCTTGTTAAATACATAAATGATTCTGGGAAAAGGGCTTTGGACTTTTTTAATTAGGGCTTTATATTCTTCAATTGCCGAGTTCATATGAAAATTACTAAGCTCACTTCTTTCTTTCCTGGTTTTAATTTTATAGTCATTTTTAAAAACCATACAGGTTTTTGTAATCTCCTTTTGATTTTTTCCTACCGTTTGTTGAATATGTGCTTCCTACATATTTAAAAGTTTGTTTCCTCTTCGCCTTCAAGTATTTCCAACATAAGTCGTTCAGTATGGATTTTATTTCGCTTATAAAGCACCTATTTGCACGATACATTGACATGTATCTATGAGTTAATGTCTGATTGGATGAACAATTTTGGTTGACCGGAGGGAAAAATGTACAAATGCGCGAATAAAATTAGTACAGATTCTATTTTTTGTTCATACATCCTCAAAAGTTGGGTGGTTGCTCAGAGCATTTTGGCGTTCATTCTCTCGTTTAAACATTTAGACGTCATATTATACGAGCTATTGTACCGTATCAAGAGACCATTATATATGGTATCATACTTCAGCAGAAATGAAAATAACTTTTTATACGTTTAAACGGATATATGGATTAAGAACTGAAATGAATAACCTCATAGGCAATATCCTCATAATTTTAATTCGTCAACTCGTCTTAAGACCCAAATCCGGCCAAGTTCCTTCATACTTTCGGGGAAATATAGATATCCCCCCCGTTATTAGAACGTAAGAAATTTAGAGCCCTTTTTAAGCATTTTCTTGTCTCCTATTTATGTATCTATATTTTATTGTCTCTTTTCATCCTGGATGTTGGGTGTATGCATCGTATGGATTTTAAAGTTTACATTTTCCCTTTTGTTTTCAAGGAATTGGAACCATATTCGTTTTGCATTGATGCTATCACTCCTATAAAGTATGGTTTATGACTTCAGCAGAAGTGCCAATAACTTTTCAATTGCCAATTTCAAGTGCCAATTTGTTTGACCGTTTACAGGCCAATCTTCCCATTGGGGAACAGATTTATACAAATTCATGAAAATTATACTTCGTATCTGTGATTACTTTTAAGGCTTTTGTCTTGTAAATAATGCATAGAAGTAGGTAGTTTTTATAGTGAATCGCATAACTTATACATTGGTCGTTAATTATTCCTGTTCAAAATTGGTTATTTTCATCACCTCTGTTGTGAGCATGCGGTTTATTCAATATTTTTTCCTACAATGACTCTCCGGTAAGAAATGTTCATTTATTCAAAAGATCAATATATGTTAATTATTATAGTTACATTTCTAAAATTAGTTTTTGGTCAAGAGTATATTTATTTTTCAAGCAATAGAAATTTTTTTGGCGTGTTCCCGTTTGGGAATATGTTTGAAAAAGATTAAAAATTTTTTTGTCCGGGTTTTCTTTCATAACATAAAATAAATAGGATATGCAAAAAAATGATAAAAATCAGTTGGTAAGTTAGTTCGCTCTTTTAAGGGTTAAACGGATAGATGGATTAAGGACTGAAATTGAATCACCTCAGCGGCATCATTCTCATTATTTTAATTCGTCAACTCGTCTTAAAGACCCCAATCCGACCGAAGTTCCTTCATCCCTTCGGGGGAATATAGATCTCCCCCCCTCTCGTTCCTAGAACGTAAGAAATTTAGTGCCCCCACTCATCTCCCCTCTTCCCTCCAAGCGCCTCTATGAGTTATCTCGGTTAGGGGAAATTTTCAATTACCAACTCCTTCGCAACCGATTCCTTCGCCACCTTTGCGGGGACAGGGGGGGGAGGATGGGCAATTTTCACGGGAGGGAGCAAAATTTATTCCCCGCCCCCCTTCTCGATATTAGGGGATTAGCTTGGTGAGCAGAGCAGAACATTCGCGGGGACTGATTCAAAGCCGTTCTGCTTGCTGCTCCTCCTCTAATCTCACCTCCACCATCGGGTCACGATCCAAATCGATGACATGAGTATGTGTGCCTCTTTTAATCAAGTCGCGTCATTAAGTGAATGGCCCTCTTGCCGTGGCACTTGAAGTACGGTTCGCGGAAGAGGAGTAAATAACATTTAGCCAACCATGTGACGTTTTTTGTGATAAAAATGTTAATACCAATCATAATTCAATCATCGTAATTAATGTATAACATGTAGTTATCGTCGACCAAAGCAAAATAAAATCAGACGAGATTGCGTGCTGGAATGTCAGAGATGAAAGATTTAATCGTGGCTCACCCACGAATTTAAAAAATAAGCCAACATGTCATGTCATATTTGAACGGAGCGATGAGAGATATTAACTCTTTCACAAATTTCATATAATTTGGGAACCATATAAATGATATTGTTTGGCGACAAGTAAAACTCTTCGAATTGAAACCACGTTGACGTTATTATCGAAGACCATGACGGTAGTGCTTCCAAAATGCTTCATTCGCTGTTATATAAAAATCTTAGGTCACATTTAGTACACCGGCTGTAATTACATGTTTAGATTTTTATGGCTTATTCTTAACACACCTCTAGTAGGCCTGCTTTCATTGGCCCCGAGTGAGACCCTCCAAGCATTTTCTTGACTATATTAATAATTTTTGAGTAGGCCGTCCATGGGCGTCATTGAGTCTTATGTTTCAATATATAATTAGCAAGCGGGGATCAATGGGGTCGAATTATCCCAGAAATATTTGGGTGACATATCATCATCACTAGTCAACAATCCTAAGATTGCTTTGACGCAGCTCTCCACTGAATTTTCCTATTAGCTAACCTTTTCATCCCTACGTATTTTTCTATTTTATGCCCTTCTTTAGCTGTTCTATATCATATTTTGTTCGAGGGCTTTCTTTAACGTTTTTGCCATCTTCTTGTCCCATGACTGTCTTCATAAAGCCATCATGTCTCAAGATATGATCTATAAGATTGTTCCGTCTTCTTGTCAAGGTTTTCATGAGGCTTCTCTTATCTCCTACTCTTCTTAGGACTTCCTCATTACTAACTCGGTTGATCCATTTGATTCTCATCATTCTTAGGTGGCAACACATTTCGAAGGCCTTGACCGCGGCTGTCATTTTCTAATCCTCACTTTCGCAGGGAAGCATATCTACTGCAAATTTTAATATCAATAGTAAAAAAAGAACAAACAAATAATCCAACGCTCAAAAGCCTCTAAAATTTTATTCATATGGAAAATATCATTATCTTGAAGAATATGAGAGGTGTATAATATATATTAGGTGAAGAATAACTCAGAGCAGCGGAGATTAGGAGATCACTCCTTCAGATAAAGCAGCTTAACAAAATTGGGTAAACTCTTTACGGGATTCCCACCAAGTTAATTTTTCCATGATGGCCAACGTTTCAAGCTCCGACTCGGGGCTCATCCTCAGGACTGAATGTTGTTCAAATGGAATCCCGAAAACAGTTTTCCCGCATCATTCTCCGGGAAAGCATCAAATCATATTTTAAAAAATTGTTTCATCATTTTATACCTACGTACTATGTTCTGTTCCAGAAAATACATATAGTTGCACATACACTACCTTCTTTTTGATCACCTGAAATTTTTTAAAAATATAATGTTACTTAAAAAAAAATATAAAAAAGTTTTTCTTCGGTCTATCCAAAGTTTCAGGCATGTTATTTGGAGGAGGCGACCGGCAGCTGAGGTCAATTTCAAATCAAAAGGGAAGGGTATGGAAAGAAGGGTAGAGAGAAACCCGGCATCGGCATAGGTCTGCTCTAAACGGAATGCACCAAGGGGACCACGGCTTAGCGTCCCATCCGACGGACCAAGTATTGCGCTTGAAATATCCTCCACGCATCATTCAGGCGGGGATCGGGCAGTGTCTGAAAACTCTCCACCACCGGGATTTGAACCCGAGCCCACGGGATGGGAAGCCAACACTCTAGCTGCCGTACCAACCAAATCCCAAGCTCGCTCTCTCCTCAGTATTTCATCTAGAATGGGTTTCTGCCATTAATTGAAAATTTTGAATTCAAGATTTTGATAGAAATTTACCTTTATCGGGTGTTTAGAGAAAGAATATGAATGATTGGAAATTGAAGGTGTGCATTTTTTTCCTTCTTATGAGGTAGAATACTTTAGAAATAATGATTGGTTTGCAATACTAAGTACTTTCGGTAGCCCTCCTGAGCACGATTCGAAAGGGTGTCTAGTTTATGCATACCTCTCCAAATAAACAACCCAAGAATCCCGGCACTACGTCATATACTTTGGAACTTTACATCCTCCAATGCCCTCTCGTAATGACGAGGGAGAAACTGAAAATGAGGAAGACGGGGGAGGTGAAAGAATCGGGAAGGGTATACTGTGAAGGGGGTGATATTTCCCCCCCGGGGAGAGGGCTGGCGCGGGAAGCTGCGATTCGGCTGTTTTGGGGCGGGGCCGCCGATAAGGGGATGCCGGAGGGGAGGGGAGAAGAGAATCATGGGGGGAAGGGGAGTAGGGGTGGGCAAATAGGAGTGTGGGGTGGGGGTGAAGAAGGAGACCGAAGTCTCTTCTCTGTACGGAACGCACCTGCGCACGCGTCTCATTCAAGCGCCACGAGTCAAGGAGCTAGTCGAGAGTCGAAGTGTTGAGACGTCTCTCACCCCCTCCATACTCCTTATACTTATCCCCACTACTCCCTCCCTCTCTTCCTCTTCCAATCTCGTTCCCTTTTGTATCCTTTCTTCTATTACCGCTCCTCCCTCCCCAATTGTTCACATCCTCCCCACTCTTATTCTTTTCCCCCTCCTTTCCTCAGTCGTCTCCCCTTAGCCTTGTGTTGTTGCTAAGATGGCCACGCCCGGCTCCAAAGAGTCTTGTTCCATCTCGCTTTAAGGTGTACGTTTTTATTCAAACCTTTTCGATCATATTCAGAAGTATATATCCTCCTCACCAGTAGTTATGTGCTTTAAAGCTACCTTTCCTCTTCCATAATTTCTTTTTTTCAGCCACAAGTCATAATAAATATAATAAATATTATTTTCACCCATGGTGAATCGAAAACCAAGTACTGTTCCACAAACTTTAATTTGCTGTCGACTAGTGTCAACGGCTATAGCGTCATTATGAAGACAAACGGAACGAGTTCCATGAACATTTCATCGTTCCACCAAGTAACGCCCAAATCAGTTTTTTTCAGGTGACTTTAAGGCGTAAGTTTTTTTTTCAAATCTTTTTGATCATATTCAGAAAGTTATATCCTCCTTACCAGTAAAGAGGTGCTTTAAAGCTACCATTCCTTTTCGATAATTTCTTTCTCTCAGCCTCAAGTCTTATTAATATTATTTTCGCTTTTCTGGGCAGTCTTGTTCCATCTCGCTTTAAGGTGTAAGTTTTTTTCAAACCTTTTCGATCGTATTCAGAAGTATATATATCCTCCTTACCAGCAATGAGGCGCTTTAAAGCTACATTTCCTCTTCCATAATTTCTTTCTCTCAGCCACAAGTCATATTAATATTATTTTCTCATTTAAGGGCAGTTTTGTTCTATGTAACTTAAGATGCATGTCCTTTTCCAAAACTTTTTGTTGAATTTCAACAGTTAATATCCTCTTTATCATTATATCCACCTTCTATCTATCTGAGGTGCATAATATCTACCTTTCCTCTTCCAGAGTTCCTTTCTCTCAGCTACAAGTCATAATATTTGTAAATTTTGCTTTTACTATCCCTGGCAGTCTTGTCCCATGCCACTTAAAGGTGTACGTTTTTTTCGAACGTTTTCGTTGTAGGTCAACAGAACATCCAAATTTTACCATTTATTCATCGTGAGATGCATTAAAGGCACCAGAATTTCTTTCTCTTAGCCACAGGATACAATAAAACATATAATTATCACTATTCCAGGTAGTCTTGTTCCATGCCACATTAAGGGATACGGTTTTTCTCTCGAAAATTTTCGTCAAGCACATCTAACTCATTCCCTTTATTTTCAATTTATTGTTACAATTACCGTATTTTTACACCAAAAAGCCGATCAATTTGCATTTTATACACGTACATGTGGATACACGGGGAGGAGTAACTTTCCTATTTGTCGGAAGTCGTGTCCATGACCTTCAGTTTAGCAGGCGTCAAATTTACCGCTCTACCACAGAGATCAGCGGAATGGTCGAGAAACAGAAAAGCCTGTGGTTAGAGAATTGAAAATTCGTTCCCAAATGGAATGTAGAGGTAACAGAAAATGTTAAATTGGTATAAATAAGCATAGATAGTTTTAGGACCACAAAGTGTGAACAAATTTTTAAAAATTTTGGATGCAAAATGATGAAGATAAATTAACAGGTTCGACTTAATACACGATTTTTATTGCTCTCTCATAATGTAATCCTAAATTTGCTCTGGCACCTATTATGTCGATATTGTGGAAATGTTCCGTTGCATACTGGCGAGTTATATACAGCCCTGTACTTTTTTATAATTAGTGAGTTGATGCATATACTATATAATTTTAAATTCTGAAATAATTAAAAATATATTACCATGAAGTTTATGGTGGGTGAATTAACTAAAAACTACCACAGTTTCGCTTGTAAGCATATGTCTTCATGCGTACTAATTAAAAATTATGCTTTGTTTCCCTGTAAGTAGGCAAACTGATATTTTTATCGTTGTTTTTTTAACTTCGCTTGATGCATATTAATCGAAAGAGTTCTGATGTGTATGTTAAAAGCTTATTTTTCCTTATGAACACTAGTTTATTTGTCTAAAATTTATGCATAGTATCGAAGCAGGTTGTCTCATTGCTTTAAAGAAGTGCAAAAGTGTAGGGGATGAGCGGTATCATGATGTGAATTGTGGAGTAAAAGTGAGTGATAGAGTGTCTTTATTGTAAATATACAGTAAAATACCTTGTTTAGGAATATCTTAGTTTGTTATTATATTCAGTTCTTCTGGACGCTGAATGGAATTCATGACCGACGTTAAGACTTATTTGGACACACCCGCCGCTTACAACGTGCTGCGTAAACTATAGATTTCGCCAGTTGATCGTAGGGGCTAATGACATCGGACAAAGTCGGACCAAGAACCGCGAATTTACTGGACTCCAAAAGTCAACGTACCTAGCTAGCACCCTGGACTTTTGCCACGATACCCTCACTACATTCTGGGTGCGGGATTGCACTTGGAGACGGGAGGTATGTCTGCAGGGAGGGTGCGGTAAGTAAGCGTGGGTCGGACAGTTCGATGGCGCAGTTAAGATAATGTGAGGGAGGGAACAAAAAGGCGAGGATTGTGAATTAGGGAGGAAGCGAGGGCGGGGGATGCTAATGGCGCTGGCGGGGGATGAAAGGGGGTGGTTCTTCCTCGCGAGGGGTAAAGGGATAGGTGTGTGGGGTTGCCAAGGGGCATCCTGTTCAGGGAGTGATGGAGTCCCTCTGCAAAGGCGTGGAAGCCAGGGGAGGAGTAGCAAGGGAATGCGGAGAAACCTCCTTTTCGTGAAGGGTGCGAGAGGAAAATGCAGTGAAATTTAGAATCTGAAGGATCCATTGTGTTGGATACAAGAAGCGTGGGACAGAAACGAACAGTACGTATCGATACACTAGGTGTTTAAAGAGGAATCTGCAATATTTCACGTGGTGGTAGGGGAGGGAATTACAAGCACTTTTCAGTCCATAAACATGGGGTCGCAACTACTTAATTACTAAATTATCGTTGAGTAAACATTTTATGGATCACTTTTAGAACGAATATTCTAGGTTATACAGCCTTATGGAAATTTTTCATTATTACTGTGAATTTTTAATTTAATATTATGTATAAACAAATTTAAGTGAAAATGGGCGATTATAATTGCCTTAAACAATTATTCGTAAAATGGGTGAAATTGTGCAATCGTATTGTTGATACTCGCTCAAAGCTCTCGTTTAATTAAGTTCAAATATTAATTGTTTCACGCAATTACAATCGCACATTTTTGTCCAACCATTATCATTTAATGTCCTTAAAATTTCAGAGTATTGAATAAAATGTTGAAAATGCTGGAATCCAAAGAAAAATCAATTTTATTGTTAGGCAAAATGCATAAAAAATGTTTGTTTCGTCAAAATAACTGAAGTATAGCAGATTTCTCCTGAAACTCTCTGTATTACTTACTAAAATCCCTACTAAGACTTTTGAATAATCAAAGTTATCCACGACCAATAATAATGGAAGTTTCTTTAGAACGATTAAATATTCACGTATATCATCTGCATTAATAAATTGATTTGCATATTTACTCATACTAATCGTTTTCTCATGTATTGAGAGAGGATGCAAGGTGCATGGGTCTGAAAATGATAGTACGTGTTAGTGAAGTACTTGCTAATATCATCAGTCTCTCTGTTAAAGGGTAGAATGTTAGGTAGACGAGGGAGAGGAAGGAAGAGAATAGGATTTATAGATAGGATGAACGGGAGTAGGCCTTATTGTAAATTGAAGAAGGAAGTACACGAAGGAAGGTGAGTCTACTGGAATGATTCTTAAGTACAAAATGGAAACCTACCTTATCGAAACCTACTTTAATAGCAACTTCAATTCTCGCTCCACAAAATTAAAGTGTTTGGGGAAAATTTGTGTAAAATTGCCTTCAAGTTTTAATTTACTAACTTGAATAAGTATCTTTGTTATTTAGGGGATGGAGGAAGGTAGGGGTAATTGTCTAAATCCTTCATTTAAAGCATATACATTTAACAATAACAGCTTGACGAGTTATGATCATCAATTTAGTAACCAGTATTCAGTCACTTCAATTAAACATATTCAATGCTCACCATATTTAAAGACAATCCTCCGTGACTGAAATTTGGCAGTACTTTAATATTTTTAAATATTATTTTCACAAAGCCATTTCATTAATTTTGATTCTGGGACCACGCTTTCGCAATTTTTTTTATGAATTTGAACTTTTATTGCTTCAAGTTTCCTGCTCAATTGGTGATACTTTCACGCAATTCACGACTTTATTTTCGCTATTTCTTTTTGCTCTTCATCAGTATCTTGGAGAAAATCCAATCAATGCTTTTAATTTCATACGAAAACTGTAAACAACATCGTGAAACAGCCTAAATTAATTTTTATTACTCTGATAATGATACGAATCGATACCATTGTGTAAGTTTCATTGCACTTACGCACATACTAGGGGTCATTCCTTAACTACGTGAGGTGATTTTGGGGATTTTTGGACGCCTCCCTCCCCTCTTTATGAGATATCGTGAGATTTGGGTAGACCCTCACCCACTTATCTCACGTCAGATTGATCAAAATGCGTATTCTCAGTGAGAACACGTTAATATATGCTTCCTGCGTTGGATTTGTTATTGATTGCTTAATTGTTTTTATTTGATCTTAGTTGAAAATAGTATTTTAGGTTGCTAGAATTCTAATTTTACACTATTTATGTCGGTAAAAAATACGTGATACGTTCCAGGACACCCCTTCTTCCTCACATGAGATTGGGCGAAATTCGGCTTGACCCCATCCCCCTAAACGCCTCACGTGGATACCCCATTACGAGCTTAACCGATAATTTTTACGTAGGTGTTGTTCCCAATTTTGGATTATACCCTTACACTGAAAATACAAGCATAGAATTTAGGGAACAATTCAACCGATGCTACATATGGAGTATGTTTCTCCATGGAAGCGAGGCTTGGACGTTGACAGCAGCAGAGAAGACAAGAGTAGAAGCATTCAAAATAAGGTGCTTCTGAAGAATAATGACGATAAAACGGGTCGACCGTGTAAGTAACGAGGAAGTGCTAAGAAGAGTGGGAGAAAAGAGAAGTCTTCTAAAAATCTTCAGCAGAGGACGGGACAACTTAGTTAGCTACATTATGTGACGTGATGGCCTGATGAAAACAATCGTAGAAGGACAGGTGGAAGGGAAGAAGGACAAGGGACAGCCCCGAATGAATTACATAGGACAGGTTATAAAGGATATAAAAGAGAAGAAATACGTAGCTATGAAAAGGCTAGCGTACAGGAGAGAGTAATGGAGAGCTGCGTCAAACCAATATTAGAATTGTTGACTAATGATAATGATGACCCTTTTGTCCACAGTCACTCGCTAGTGGCTTCCATGACGTAGATGTTACGTCATGAGCACGAAACTAGTTAAGATCTATGCGCTGAGACCCCCTCTGATTTTCTGTCTTCAGCCTTCTCCACCCCTCCACGGCGCCTTATCTTCCCCCCTTCCTTCTCCTTCCCTTTTTTCCTTGATCCGACGCCATCTTGTTGACGGGTTTAGTCTCGTATTGATCACCTCTCAGCTGTTGCTCTGTATCCGTCTCCCTCCGTTCAACACTTACTCTTTTTCTTATCCTTATACCCTCTGCCTCGCTCTCTTCCCATGTGTTTGCATGTGGAGTGCTTGTAAAAGAGAAGAACGATCAATGTGCTCATCGTGATACATGATACTTGGGTATTAATAGTTCAGGCTGAACTGAATTGGTGTTTTTTCGTAGAAATATTTCATAAATTATGAATAACTAACACCACTTTTGGCGTACTACGGCGTAATCATAATTCGTTTTGGGTTACTATCTTAAATGTCTAGGCGAGGGGCAGCCGGTTCGGTTTGCACTTAATTGTTCAGAGGGATATTCTACCGGCTTAGATTGGTGAAAGATGGAAAAATCTGCAATGGTTGAAGGCGTTACATGATGATACTCCTTTCTGACTAATGGTCAATAATAGAAATTTGCTAGCTCCACAATAATTTATTTGTGTATTTTAATAAACTATTGTGGAGCTATCAGTAAAGTTTTATTTTTTCTTGATAGACATGGAACATTTTGCAAATCGATCCGTTAATTTCTCTCTTTACAAATTGAACTTCCTTGTTCAATGCCCAGTAAGGCTTGCCCTCAGGGTAGGATTTTCCACTAGGCTAACTAGACTTCAGCCTAGGGCCTTAAGGTCAAGAGGAACCTACGCGTAATTTTAATTTTCATAACAATTCGAACGTAGCTACGCTCGAATTGTTATGAAAATTAAAATTTCACCATTCTAAAAACAGTGAACACGATTATTTATTCTTTACAATGGTTTTTTTATGTATAAGTACCAATCACAACATGTTTCATTTACCATTTTGATAGATATCACAGGAATGACGTTTTATTATATCTTATGTAATTTACAGAGTTAAAAATAGGAAGCCAAAAAGTCTCATAAGCAGAGCCACCCAGGACCTCTTTTCATCGCAATCCGGCCCTGCCTACTCCCATTCATTCTATGCATAAATCCACTCTTTTCCTCCACCTTACCCGCCGACTTAACATTTCACCCTCTAACTCTACTTTTTTACATCCTCTCCCTGCTTAGTACTAGTTCCAGCAATACATTTTTGCCTCCTCCGCATATTACATTGAAGTTTAATCCCCATGGTCAGCTGATAGCTTCATGGTCATTAAAGGCTGCGCGTTTGGTTAAAAACTGCTACGGGCGCACAGACAGTGGTACCCAGATGTTAAGCGAATTTGGCTGAGAGCCGCTGGCGACTCGGAGGCTGTGCGCTAGGCTTAGATTGCTCGAACAATTGAAAATCGATATCTTTAAGAGCGACACAGAGAGCATAATATTAGAGCCACACTATATTTCTAGGTCCGATAGAAGCAATAAATTAAGAGAGATGTTTTGCCGAACGGATAGGTATGTGAATTCGTTTATCCCCATAAAGGACTGTAATAGCGCTAGTCCCAACTTCGTTAGAGTACTTCATTTTTTATTTAGCTGTAAACGGCTAGTGTCCTAACACCCCCTGCCACACGCCTTTCAGGCGGCTTGCGGGGTAATATGTAAATGTAGAAGACATTAGCCAGCTGGCCGCATGCGGTCCTGGGGCCGCGGGTTGAATAGCCTTGGTCTAAACCATGGTCGATAATAGAGTTATATAAATGGTTTCGACATGTTATGCCATTTTCAAGGTTCCGTCAAGGATTTTCATGGTTATGCCTTGAAAATATCGTAAGATGTCGAAACCATGGTCGATAGTTGAGTTTTTTTTTATTAGAGTGTGGAAATTAACAATCGTTATTTATATTTTATCATGGATTTTTCTCGTCCTCTTTCCTCAAAAGGAGATTTTGACCTGCAGAGTATAATAAATTAAATAAATATTTATTTAAAAAATTGTAGACTATTGATGATAAAGTACCTATGATTTAATGCTAGACATATTGGAACCGTCTATTTATTTATCCTTAAAATGTTACTTCTTCATAATAAAACTTATCAAATCGTAAATCTCGTCATTCAGAGCATTCACCTCGGCCATGGTAAACCACGCTAATATATTTTAAAGTACGTGACCCACTGGTTCTTTACACGCTACGTATCACCACATGAGTATACATACTCAGCCTGCACTCTTGCACCCACACGCGAATCTTTTACGGTCGACCAAAAGCTTTCCATCTCCCCTCCTCCTTGAATTTTTACGAGATCCATTCCTTGGAGTTCTGGGAGCAGGGTAAAAGGGCGAGTTTATGATATTTCTCTTCGGGGGTGGCTTGGCGCCTTTTTTTTTGGCGGGGCATGGATTTTCGTCATTTGGAGGATGGAGATAGCTGGAGAGGGTGTAGGAGCATGCCCAGGGGATGAAAACCCTCTTCTTTTTTCCCTCTTTCCACTTCCATGCGAGTCTGGAAACTAGTTCCTTCGTAGTTATTCCTTACTCATAGAAAACTCTGAGTGCACTTTCCGAATTTTATATATCGTCACCTTATATGTAAAACCTTGTGTATCAAAATTTTCATAAGAATTACATTTTTACGCCATTAGTTGTAAAACCTCGTATTTCGTATAATACAGCTGAAAAATTCTATTTAAAATTGAATTTAACGAATTAAAAAAACAAAAAAAAGAAAAATTTGTATGACAAGTTTTTTGATAGTGGTATGAACTTGTGTATAGTCGAGTGCAATTTAGACGCAGTTGGTGACTCATTGAACGGGAATATGCATCAGATTTTTATATTTATATTTTTTTATATTAAAGCAAGAGAACCACATACTGCATATAGTTGCCATTTTATAGTGGCCAGGTAAAAATACACATTAAGAAATAACATCGATAGCCTTGGATTTTTAACCATACAAAATGTGGCACTTTCATAGTTTCCAATTTTTAATTTATATCAATTGAGAGCATTAAAAGATCATTTATCTTTGTGGAAGAAACAAAGTGTTTTTCATTATAAATATGGAGCCCTTCCACCACGCACGTGCTTCAAGTTTCCATTTAATCATATCTCCTTTATTTTCTTAATTTGACAGCCGTAGACGGTTTATATCAGTGGTTACTTTATGGGATCAGCAATACAGACTTTCAGATCTACTACGGGCGAAAAAAATCAGAGCTCTTTAAGGGTTAGGTTAAAGTTGATATTCTTACCCTAAAGCGAGTGAACATAAGCTGAAATATACGGAATTTGCATAAACTTCCAGAATGATTTGTCTCCATTCAGTTCATTTATTGACCCAGCCGTTTCCAATAAAAATCTCTTTAATATTTAATTTAATGTTCAAACGAAAACAGGAATCGATTTAGCATGTTTTGATTATCGATAATATATTAAGTATCATATAATGAAGCATCATCTTTTGTTATTGTTATGCATAGTTGAATGTTTTGAAACGAGAAATGGAGAGAGTCGGATTTTGAATTATTATACCTCCTTCGAGGAATCATGTCCAAGTGATTAAATTTGGAAAACTATCATTTTTGTTACTTACCTTATGTACTTAATGCCGAATTAGCCTTGATGTTGTCATTCGTTATGAAGAAATTCATCACAATCAAATCATTCTAATTAATAAAAATTTTCCCGAATTTCCTTCTCTGTACTTTGAGAAAAACTTGGTTAGTTCAGCCCAAATCTCACAACAGCTCACAATATCTGATTCTTGTGAAAGATGAAAAAAATTTCTCCTTCCCCACTTTCCTATAATTTTTCCTCCAGCAACTTCCCTCAACATTCCATTATCCCTAATTACTTCCCCACTTCTGTTCCATCAACATCCACTTAAAGAGCTCGTCGAGCCCAACACATTTCGCATTCAATTTCCGACGCACCAACACTCAAGAACACCCCGTTCTCCCCAGGGAATTTCAATCAAAACTTCAGGAATGACGCGGGACTCCCACGGCATAACGAATGGCCATCCCAGGGTCGAAGATTTTTCGGAGTGATGGCTGAATGATATAGCCTAACGTGTAATGGACTCCCTTCGTCCCGTCGAGACTGTTGGTGATGAAGGAGTTGATATAGGGAACGGGGGTAAGGGGGAAGGTATTGAGGGTTGGTTTGGCATTCCACCACTTTTTCCCTCCGCGCACCATTTGCCACCTTCTGATGCAGGCGCGGGGGTGCGCGGGGGTGTGCAGCGATTCCTCTCGTCGGAGGCTGCTTTATGGACCCATCGGTAGATGGCGTGTCGGTGTGAGTGGCGAAAAGAGGAGGTGCTGCCTCGCATAGTGATGACGGGGTTAGTGGACGCGGTCTCGCGTCGAGAGAAAAAAAAAGAATCGGGTCGTCCGATATATCGATTACCCCACTTCATTCGTATGGATGTATATCTCCTGATACACGCGTGCTCGTCGAACACCTAGCGAGATTCCCCGCTCCAAATTAAAGTTATTCTCACTAATCGGTGATATTTAAAAATAATTTTTATTCGCCGGGATGTGAACCCGAATCTCCTCATATAATTTGAATTATATATCAATTGTGTTGAGGGAAGAACGTTAAGTAAACGAAGCAGAGGAAGGAAAAGAATAGTTTTTTTTTAGATAGAATGAAATGGAGTAGGTCTTATTGTGAATTGAAGAGTGAAGTGCATGATGGAAGGGGAGGCTCCTGGAATTCTTCTTAAGCCCTCCATGGAAACCTACCTTAATCGGTAGAATAGTTTAATAAAAATAATTAATTAATTGAGTTTTACATCCTCCATGATTGTAATTTGATTACCATAGACGGTTTCTTTCACTGGCAACTTTATAGAATCAGCAATTTAGACTTTCAGGCCTAGTAGACGAAATAAAAAATTCAGAATTCTTTAGGGGTTAGGTTGAAGAAAATATTTCTACTCTAAAGAGAGTTAACATGACTGAAATACGGTGATAAATGAAACTGCTGCGAAGGCAAAAGTGGGCTCTCTTAATTTTCAGAAATTATCGAAGCAGCAGATATTTACCACATTTAGAATAAGTCATTCGAGACCGAAAAAGAAAGTATTTAAAGCCTCGTTTTAAACATGTTATCCACTGTTAGATCTGCAAAATAAAGAAAACCTGAAAAAATTCTAAATAAGAACACACTTGCCGTTTTCTAATTAACCTATTTATTGAGCCCACTTTTCAATATTTCTTGCTTTCTTTCTATTAGTTTTCTAAAACAAAAAAGTTTAGATTTTCGAGATAGCATCACGTTCATCATGTTGCGAGTAACCTATTTATTGAACTCACATTTCTATACCTCTCGATTTCCAGAACTACTTTTGTAAAAACCCTACTTTCTCTCCGAGAATGATAAAAATACGAGCTTTCATGATCTCCGCGACTAGATTCGTTTTGAATTCGATCTTCTCCCGGTATATTATTTTTTTTGTAATATCGAAGAACAATTTTTTTTTCAATTATCAAAGTACACCATTTGTACCTATAGGTAGGCAGATCACGGAGTGACATCCAGACATAAGTAACGCTTGACCGGAACGGTACAGGAGATTGATGAGTACACGATCGTCAACAACTTAGCGCCGACATGCCTGCGATATAAGAGAGCGACCGCGAGACCGTGGGGCGGTCGTCCGATTGTTTACATTTTCATCGCCCTTCACCGATCGTCAAACGTGTTTACGAAGAAACCCCCTCCATTCCCCGATCGTTCATTCCACCTCCCCAACGCGAGTCATTTTCCCATCGCTAGCGCCGGAGATTTATGAGCGAAAGGAGAGATTCTCCAGCATCGCATCGTGAAAAAAATACCCATTCAACCCGCATGCAATACTTATTTTAGGTAGAGATTTAAAAAAAGAAGTATATGCCATTCCACAATGGAAGTGCATGAAATAAGTTTTCAATTGACGTCCGATGTGATGTTACATTGTAAATGATATATTATTTTAATTCTTAATATTAAAGAACAAACTTAAATTAAATACAAAATTACATGCAAAAAGAAGAATCTTCGTACAGCTGAGAATACAAGCATAGAAGTAAGAAAATAATTCATCAGATGCAACATATGAAGTATGTTTCTCTATAGAAGCGAGACTTGGACGTTGACAGCAGCGGAGAAGTCAAGAGTAAAAGTATTCGAAACGTGGTGCTACCGAAGAAAGATGAAGATAATATGGATTCATTGTGTAAGTAACGAGGAAATGCTAAGAAGAGTGGGAGAAAAGAGAAGCCCCCTAAAAACCTTAAGCAGAAGCATGGGCGCACCCAGCGAGGGGCAGGAGAGGGCAGCTGCCCTCCCCCCCTAGAATAAAAAATTGCAAATGTCTTTAGGGAAAATAATATTTTTTCAAGCAAATAATTTTAAAACAAAAAAAAACTGTTACAGTTCCCTTAAAATGTTGATTTCAGTCACCTTTTCCACGCTTAAATCTTACCTAAAACTTGAACAACCATGGCTCCAAGAAGTATACTGGCAGCCTCCCCTTCCATCAGGCACTTCTCTCTTCCATTCACAATAAGGCCTCTTCCCTTTAATTCTGTCTAAAAACCCTATTTTCTTCCTTACTCTCCCTCGTTGGCCCAAAATTCCACACTCTAACACTGTTTATAGCATACCCACCACGCTAAGTACTCCCTCCATCCATACCTTATGTCTCCTCTCTATCTCATTTAGCTCAAAGTTCTATCCATTTTCGCGAGGGGTTGCCCATTTTTGAGCTTTCAAATGGTTGGGCTAGTTCAGTGAAACAATTCTGCTGCCCTGAGACCGAGTCTAGGTCAATAAGTACCGCACTCTTTGGTACCCTTGGCGTCTTTCGTGAAAAGCACACTAATTCCGGCGCCGGGTTTCTCTCCACCTTTCCTTCTCTACTCTTTCTTCACGGCGCGAATGGTCTTAGCTCTCAGTCGCATCCTCTAAGAAATATTCAATGCTAAATATTATGACGTTAATTATTACTTATTTTTTTATTTGTTTGTGCCGTATAAGAATGTATTATGTTCTGAAGGCCTTTTCTCTTCAACGATCGAAGATTGTAAGCCTCAATAAGTCGTATTATTATTTTAAAAGTATCTATCGATGAAAGTAGATCCCCATGGAGTTCTAAGAAGCATTCTGGTAAACTTCCCTCCCTTCATCTTTTTCCTCCCTGAATTCACAGCAAGTCCTACTCCTTTTCATTCTACCTAAAAATCCTATTCTCCTCCTTCCGCTCCCTCGCTCACCAAAAATCACAAACATTTCCAGTATTCTCTCGTCGTCTTTCCTAAGTGTAATGAATCGTATTCATAAGCTAAAATTTACCTGCAATGTTCCACGAATGCTTTCATTTTCCTTCACCACCGCCTTCAGTAAGTTTTGCATTAAATTCATCTGACTAATTAGCAACTTTTAATTTCATTAAAATGTTTGTATTCCATCGGAAAAGCCTGAAATGATTACCTCCATTAATAAATCGATATTTTGAGCGCGGTTTCAGTCATGAACTCAGTACAAACCAGTGTTCCCGTCGCGGGGTGACAAAAAATTAAGGGCTCCCATTTCATTAACGCCTTTACACTCGAAAATTGCGTCAGCGATTTTTTTTTATCTTTTTCGTCTTCAGGGGAATGGGTTGTCCAGTTAAAAAGACGGGAAGAAGCGATCCTTATTGTGGCCGGGGGAAGACGAAAGACGAAGATGGGAAGGATATGTGTTGGTAGAGGAGGATGAGTGGGGAGTTAACGGGGAGACGCAGTCATTGAGGAGAGAAGGGATCTCGCGGCCGTGGACGAGTGTATTCGGTCTTAAGGAAAAGGCCGAGCGCTTCCTTCACTCGGTCACACCGGATGCCACATCGAATTACGTCATTTCCGCTGTGTGAGAGTTGGCTTTAAGAACTGGTCAGCTTCAGTGTGAACGCGTGCGTCTAGGAAGGGGGAAGAAGAAGTGAGAGTTAAAAATATATAAATGAATTCATGAAAAAAAAAGTATTCGTATGGTGTCGTAGGGAACGTTATCCGCTTGCTCGAGCGATGTCCGGCGTAGCTTACAATTAGCGGCACCTGCTTATCATATGGAGAGGAAAGCGGTTTCTTGAGAGTGAGATTACTCGGCTATCAGTGTTCATCTACATCTACCCCGCAAGCCGCCTAAAAAGGCGTGTGGCAGGGAGTGCTAGGACACCAGGCGTTTATATATAACTAGCAAATGGTCAAACAAAATTACGATTAGTTTTTATTAAAGCCTTTTATCGTTCAGGGGAAAAACATATTCCGATATCTATTCGCCAAAATATCTCTCGTAATTTTTCGCTTCTGTCGGATCTGGAAATATAGTGGGGATCTTATATGATGTCTTTGTATCGCTCTTAAAGATTACCAATTGCTCAAGCAATCTATGCCTAGCTTGCAGTCTCCTATGTAGTCTCTATCGTCTCCCAGCCTAATTCAATTTATATATGTGTAATGCTTTTTGTACGCCTATTGCATTTTTTCAGGAATCGAATGTTTCGTCAGAGCGGTCGATGGTTTTTTGGAAAACAGAATTTTTCAGGCTTTATGTCGGGTTATGTGCTCCATTTTTACAATACTTCGGTCGAAGAAAGAGTCGATGTACACGTTCAACGTCTAATTAAACTCGTTTTCCAAAACCTTGGTAGAAATAGAGCTGGCTTTAATCACGACTGGAAGCTTTCTTTAGTGATCTATGTTTCGACTTTAGGTATGAGGTAGTGAAGGTGACTGAAAAGATGACATAGATAATTCAATAATTCCATCTAAAATTAGGTGGTTAGTGCTATTTTAATTTAATAAATACCGCATCTCCGCTCTAGTGGTTATGAAATGTATTTAATTGAAAAGAGTGAGCTTGGAATAAAGTATTTGTACTCACACTCAAGAATTTACGATATCCAGAGAGATTCAGTGAACACGTATATTAATGTTGGAGTAAAGTCCTATTTTTTTTACATATTTTCCTTGCCAGAGAGACTTCCTGATCCGTTTCAGGCACGGCTTACTTAATATTATTTAATTTTTTACAACACCACGTGGTGAAATCGGCCACGTGAATCCGCTACGAGTCCTTCGTAAAATTTATGAGTATTTTTAGCCATAGACTCAATTACCATTTAGGAGAAAATTTTTCTTAATCCATATTACGGAAATTTTAGCGTGATCGTTAAGAGAGAGGTGAAGGGCGGAGGTTGATTTTAGCTATGCGTGATTGGCAGATGACGGTCTTATAAGCGTTGGAGATAAAATCGTCTTTCAATATATTTTCTTCCTCTTTCCTAGCGGGTGATCGAAATCCTATTCGTAGTTATGGAGTTAAGCCTCGAGATGAGGAATTAATGAGATGGCCCTAACTACTGTGGAAGAAGTAGTTTTCTTCGTTAGCATCATCAACTGATCACTGCATACTGATTATAAGAAGCGTAAGGTAAAAATAGGACAGTTGATGCATAATTTAGACTAAATTATTTAAAATATTGAAGCCCTTTTCTATTCTACTTTTAGGTTCTATTTACTGTGAAAAGTACCCACGAAGCTACCTTTCAGTCGTATCTAAAGCTTAACATCCATGATAATGCTGCTATCCACAGCTATTTTAGTGTCAAAGTGCTTATGGCAATAATTAATTTCATATGAGGAGCAGATGATTATTAAAATAACTTATAGGAAAAATGAGATTGCATTTACATATTGTCTTAAAAGCTGAGTGTACTTTAGGTACCTCTGTTGCAATTTTGTTCCTAAAAAGAATGAAAACTTTGCTTATTGGGGTAAAATAGTTGACATTAGATATTATATCTCATGTTTTTATGCAAATTTACTATCAAATAAAAAATATTACCGTCTCCCGCATAGTTGGCTATCCTTAGGGCTTCTCTTCCTGACAATGCGGCGTCATTTTGATGTAGTAAGATACATCAAATGAAACCAGATGTAATTATTGGAGACATCTCAAGAACAGCCCTGGATCGGATGGGACTTTAATCCGTTGTTCCTTTAGAATCCTTAGTTAACAGCAGGTGAACTCCGAATAGGAGGTATACCTTGTGCCATTCCTTTAATTTCCTCACGACAAAAATGAACTAAGATATCGGTCGCTTTTTCGGAATACCAAATAAGTACTTAGGATGTTAAAATTGCCGTAGAAGTAAAGAAGGCTTTAAAAGTAAAAAAGACATTTCCTCCCCGCCCTATTTCGTTTCCCGTAATTCATTTCTCTTCATATTAGGGATTTGGTAATACCTGTATCAATTTAATCTGTATAACCTGTATTAATTCTCTTTCAATATTTTCTTAATTAAAATGGAACGAATCTCGTAATCTCGCGAAATTCGCGAGTCGAGTCTCAAGAGTTAAAAATAATTCTTTTCGAATCAAATTTTATTCGAACGAGTTATTCCTCATGTCAAAAGCTTTATCAGTACATAAAAATGCAGAAGTGGTAGAAACTATCTTTATGAAATGATGTAAATTAGTATCCAAAGATATGGAAATTAAAAATGATGACCATGTTCATTAAATCGGCCAAAGGTTGTGACTCCAGAACCATTTACTTTAATTCTTCACTTCTTTAATTCGCTGTTTCGGGCGTGACTTCATGAAATCGAATTCACAAAATGAGATGCAAAAACATTTAAAATGCCAAATTGTGCAAAAATTCCACTGAGAAAAATCATTCGCCTTGACCGGAATACTTAAATTAGTTTAGAGCGAACACATATAGCAATAAGTGTTCAAAGTTCGGGCTCCGCTCTACGACTGTGGCGCAGTGCGCACGATTTGTACTGCTTGTCGAATAATATGCTCAGCAGTCCATACCACCTTGTCCGGTGTAGTTATAAAATTTCCAAAGAGGAGATTGACGCCTCGGTAAATTGACTGGCTAAAGCACTCGACCGGAAATCGGGGGATCCGGGTTAGTATCCCGGTAAAGGCGAATGATTTATCCTCTGTAGACTTTTCGCACAATTTGTGCATGGCGGATATCTCCGTTAAGTTATCACCGTGGCTAGTCCCAGTATACTTTAATTTATGCTTCCACATAAATTTAATATTTTACGACCTATATTTCGACGTGGCACGTCATCATATGTTGAGTCATTATATCTTTATTCTTTAATGCATCCTGTCTAGGTCTTGTAACTTCGCAAATTTTAGGCCAGCGCATAGTGCGATGCACTCTAGGATTATGTCCCTGTCTACCATCAAATAAGATCGGTTAGCGCTGACTTAATCGGTTTGATACATGCGCCTATGTCAGTCTCTGCCACCGAAATGTCCCTCATCGTGTTTACGTCCGCCCTCAATGTACACAACACTCGGCTGTGACGATTATTAATTTCCACGCGCGCTCAAACCGGTGTGATCAGAGTTGCATTTCAAGGATTGGGACTTTTCCAGTGTCGGAGTAGGCAATAAACTTGCGTGCATCTGTCTTGAGGCTTGGATAGGTAGCAAGTGCTCGCTTCCACCGTCAATTAAAGTGATACATTACGCTCAGGCAACAGCTTGAGACGGAGAATGTCTCGTGTCTAGCTTGAGGATGGGACACAGGCTTACATTTAAAGACTGATTAGAAGGCCTCGCGTCGCAAACGGTGCTGCCAGTGAATGTCCTCCCACGGCATTTGTGTCCAGGTCCTCAGTAACCCTGTTTTCAATATATCTACTGAGTCACATTTACCAGTCTTTGCGTAGAATATACTTAATGGGCCTTCAGGCGGTGTAAAGAGGGAGCAATGAAGACAATGACACAGTCTGCACTAGATAAAATGAAAGGGAGGAGGCCTTGCTGTGAATTGAATAAGGAAGTGCTTTAAGGAACGGGAGGCTCCCAGAATGCTTCTTCAGTACTCCAAGGAAATCTACCTTAATCAGTAGGCTACTTTATTAATATTAATTTTTTTAATTTTCACACCCCAGCTCAGAAGGGGTTTTTCTCATCTTCTGTTTTGTTTAATTTTTAATCAAAAATTTTCTTCCTTTGGACTAAGCACTTATTTGTGCAGTTTTTTTCATGTTGATTTGTGTATCAATTTTTAATGCTTCCAAGCTTTTCTTCCAAATAATTCCTATTTGGCCCTGATATCATTCACTGATATTATTTCTGCCGCAATATTGTTTCCAGATTTTTGGGACCAGATTTCTTTTATTCATACAGCTTTTTATCACTAGCCAAGATACTTTCTTTCGATTATGAATATTTTATGCTACCATGTTGGTGAGAAATTACATAGCTTTGTAATATCGGCGCAGCAGACACAAGCACGATGCATTAACCCATGCAAGTATTTGTTGGGATATTTGGGGATAGATTCACGAAGTTGGAAGATAGACTGTTTCTTGGACATGCATTCCATTTACACAATTCTGGGTGTTTACAACATGTCATTTTTATGGTGGATGTGTTTACATGTACACGCGTGGAAAAATGCATCTTGCTGACATGAATGTACAGTAGACCACAAAACCCGGTGGAAAACCCGTGAAAATGGCATACGATAAGGCAGAGTTGCCTCCGCCCAAAATGCTAGAATGTTAACTTGGAGGCAAGACATGACTGTATTATCCTAAATGGACCAATCCAACTGCCTCACTTTTGCAGGACCACCATACCCGTTGGAATACCCGAGAAAATGTCTATTGATGCTGGCGTAGGTGCCACCGCCCCAGTGCTAAAGCGTTAGGCCTGGAGACGAGGAGTAACATGATATAAAATTTTAATAGATAGTTTACCTAAATAGACCATCCCATTGGCGTAACCTGCAGAGGACCATCTCACCCGGTAGAGCACCCGAGAGAACTGTATACAGTAAGGCGCAGTAACTTCCACCGCCGTGGTATAGTGTTTACCCAGAAGCGAAAGGTGATATTACATAGTAATATCACTTTAGGTAATATCACTTTAGGTTTACATAGTAATATGAACGAAATGGACCAACGCAACTGCGTCACTTTCGGAGGACCACCTCACCCGGTGGGACACCCTGGAAAAAAAATCATGCTATGCTGGCGCAGTCGCCTCCTCCCTCCAAAAATATCCCTTAGCGAAGAAGGACCCATCCCTCCGCCGCCGCCTTCAATGAACCACCTCACCCGGTGGAACATTCGGGAGAATTTCATGCATTGCAGGCGCAGTCGCCTTCGCCCACATGCAAGAGTGTTAACCCTGGAGGCGAAGAGTGACTTGACTTAGTAATGTCGCCTACCTACCTACCTACCTAATGGACCAACACGGCTATGCCGATTTCAGTGAACCACTTTCACCCGGTGAAACACCCTAGAAAAAATCATTCAAAGCAGGCGCAGCCACCCCCACCCCGCGAAATTCTCCCCCAGCGACGAAGGACCCGCCCCTCCATCGCTGTCGCGGTCACGCAGTAACATCGCCCTCCTACTTAATGGGTAAAGCCAACGGTGTCGATTTCAGTAGATCACCTCACCCGGTGGAACACCCTAGAAAAAAATCATGCAATGCAGCCGCAGTCGCCTCCTCCCCCCAAAAATCTCCCCCAACGACGAAGGACCCGTCCCTCCGCCGTCGCCGCGGTCACGCAGTCGGGGCTCACGCACGCGCCTCCCGGTGACGCGGCCTTCAAAGCCGATTTCAACAGCTCCTCTCCCTCCTTCCTCCTCTCCATCTCCTTGAGCGCGTGACGTAAGATGAAGAGGGCTCTTCTAAAGCTCCGAGAGTGCTGCGGTGGTGTGCTTTGCGTTGCGTGGAGGTGGGTGGGTTGGAGGAGGGGGTTGAGAGAGGGGGGTGGGGCTTTTGAAGGTGTGTGTCGAGAGGGTTGGCGAGTGGACGCGCTTGTTGTGTTCCGCCGTGGAACAGGGAGGTTCTCCCCCCCCACCCCCTTTTCCTCCTTGCGCAGTGCCGTGCCTGTTTTGTTTGCCTTCCCGCGAGGCAAGAGCATTCGAAGACGTCCCCCACCTAGACCTCAAAAGCAATCCTCATACTCTCTCCACTGCTACTTCCCTTAGCTAGCTTATCGGTTGTCTACCGATTGTATTCGTTGTCAGCGATTTTCCAAGCGAAGGGCGTGTTGAATTTCGAAGAATTTAAGCCTTAATTTCCAACTAGCTCTACTACATACATGAATTTCCACGAGAAAAAATTCCCCTGGACCGGGAATCAAACTACCAACCTATGGCTTTCCGGGCAGATCATTACTATCCATTGAAATTGGAATTAGCAGACAATTTCCCATACGAATGGTTAGTTGAAGTTGAACAAATTGAAGCCTTGAATCCCACAATAATTAAGTCTGCTATATACATATATTGCCATGAAAAAAATTACCCTGGACTGGGAATCGAATTATGGACCTTTGTCTTTCTGGGACAATGCGCAGACTACTATTCTATCAATTGAAATCGGAATTAGCTGACAATTTCCTATGCGAATGGCTTGTTGAAGTTGAACAAATTGAGGACTTGAATTCCACAACAACTAGGTATGAAATACGCTAATTTCCATGAGAATGAATTCTCCTGGTCCGGGAATTGAACCACGGACCTTATAGAGCGTAGACATCTATGCTATTTAGGTTCCTGAATTCATTATTTTCTCATGGCAATTAATGTATATTTCACAGGGAAAGCAAGTGCATAACCCCTTCGGCCTCAAAAAACTACTCATTATCTATCAATTACTACCTCTTCCGTATAGCTCAACAGTTTTCTACCGATGCAATCCCTCTTAAAGTTATAATTTCATATTATTATGATTGGTCTAGGGGAGCACCTATAATTTAAATTTTTGCAACAGTCAAAATCGTAGGCTTTAGTTATATGAAAATATGGTGTCATTCTGCTTTGAATATATTAGAGTCGTATATGATACTTTAGCTTCAAATTTAGAGTAGAGAGATTGTTGGTAGAGTCTATTTTGGCTGAGAAACGAGGGCGTCTGAAATCCATATACAGAAGGTAGATATCGAATAAGCGAAAATGAGTGGGAGAACATGGCTCATGAATAAAATAAAGGGTGTTAGCCTTAACGAGGATTCAGTGAGGAAGCGGTTGCAGTTTTGGATGGTGAGAAAAGAGTATAATTTTCCTCGTGATCCTTTTCTACCGGTAGAATAGGATGCAAGTACTCGAAATGTGGTACTACTGAAGAATGAATCAAATTCAATATTATCAAAATCCGAATATCCATATCTTCAATATCATTGGTGATCAACATTTTTTATAGTAATTGAAGGTTCACTCAGGTCATCTATTAAGTGTAATAGTCGTAAAAATGAAATGGATCGACCGAGTAACTAATGAGGAAGTGCTAAGAAGAGTGGGCCTTCTAAAAATCATCAAATATAAGTCAATATATAAGCCATCTTAAAATCTTAACAAGAAGACGGGACAACTTAGTTGGCGGGATTAAGAGGCATGATGGCATGATGAAAACAATCGTGGAGGGACAGGTGGAAGGAGGGAAGGGTAAGGGACGGTCCCGAACGAATTACATAGGACAGGTAATTAAGAATGTAAAGGAGAATAAATACGTCACTATGAGAAGGCTAGCGAATAAGAGAGCGGAATGGAGAGCTTCGTCGAATCAATCTCAGGATTATTGACTTATGATGATGATGACTTCTTATTTATAAGCATCACGTAAATTTGGGCATCGGATTTTTTTCCTCGAAAGGAAGAGGTCATTTTCATTTCATCTGATGACTAAATTACTCTCTGGGAGTTCCTCTTCCGGTACATAATCATGATACACGACCTCAGTCGGTCATTTTATGCCACTACTTCCAGTCTGTGGTATATGATAAGGTATCTTTTAGCGGAGTGATTAGTGATTATTTTGGTGTCTTACTCTCCGCTGACTGTGTCGATAAATAGACATCAGTTTTGCTTTTGTCATCTTTAATTTCTTCTCCATGCGAGGAAAGCCTTCAAAAATGTCTTGGTTAATTTGCTTTGCTGCGGTTTCTGCTCTGAAAGGATAGGGTATGTCGACATGTATAATCCATGTAGGTTTTTAACGTGGTCTAACATTTATTTTCATTTGTTACCTGTAAATAGTTACGAGACCATTTCGTACTTTTCTTATGGTATTGACGTTTTTAACTGTCGATGTTTTTATAATGAATTATATTTTTCCTCACATGGTAAACATACGAAAATGAATTCAATAGAAAAATATGATAATGTATTGCTAGCATGGTGTATTGGATGTATTATCCTTCTTATAATTACTTACTAATTAATAAAAAAATATTTCAAGGGAGTATTTCGAGGATAATTAGCTAGGAGTTGAAAGGGGTTTGGTTCTCTTGGCGAAGGTTTTTGGGGATTTTTACATTCACGGACCATTACATACAACATTGCTTTCATGCTTTTGGCGCATAACATCACCTACTCAATTCCATAACCAATGTTAGTTCTAACCGCAGCCATAAATGTATTCAATTGTTGTCAGCTTTCTAAAATTGGTTTCTTGCTGCTCTAAACGACAAATCTCAATCGAAAACTGTCAAATGACTGTTTCAGTTATTTCACTGTTCTCTGAAAACCTTTTTATCGTATTCTCAGCTTTTATTATGCTCCATACGGTTAATTCATCATCTCTCTTTAAAAAAAAACATAAAAATTTCGTGGAGATTTCGTGCTAAAAAACTTTATAGGTACTTCATATATCTAACAGAATTCTTGGATTATCTACGTAAAAAATCTAAAAACCTCTATCAGGTGTTAAATTGTAATGTGGAGAAATATTGACTTAAGTCTTTTTATAACTTCAAATGTCAAAATTATAACTGATTGCATAAAAGGAGAGCAATTCCAATTGCATATGTGGTTTCATTCAGCGAATATCTTGGAAAGTGAAATGGTGGCACCTTCTGTATAAACCGAGGTGGTACGTCATGCACATATCATGACGGGTGTTACGAAAGAAGCCGTTTTGCGAATGAGTAATGAGTTCTGATGCATTATTAATTGCTTGACGAAAATGTTTTGACCGTAGATCTGTTTATATCTTGTCAATACATCATATTTGGGTAAACAGATTCCGTTTTTCTATTTATTCTGTAATAAATACCTCCGATTTTCCTATTTTTACGTTAGAACTTAGTATGGTTCAAAATTATTTTCTCTGTGCCACTCTGAAAAAAATTCTTTAACCATTTGCTCAAGCAATCTAAAACGAACGTGCAGCCAACGCCATTCAACCTCTAAGGTGATACTAGAAAAAATAATATTTTCTTACGTCTTAGAAATTGTGCCTGTTGTCGGCCTTTCATCAGCATGCCATATTTGCGCGAAATTCTACCTAAAAACATCCATAATTAATAATATATAAACATATATGTAAAAATAATAATATAATAATATAAAAACATAATAAGCTTTCAGTCATCCTCGCACATTTAAGGTTATTGATCGAGTATTTCCCATAGGATGTCATGTCTTGATGTCAAAGCAGAACAAGTCTCTATTTTCTTTTTTATTAATATCACAATAGACCACTGATGATAATCTTGGATTGTTCATCATGCTTTTTGGATAAAAAAAAAACTTACAAGGCCAGATATATTTATTCCCCCTCCTCTCCGAGGAGTTAGAGATAAATCTCGTTACGGTGGAAATAGCAAGGTTTTGTTTAGCGTGCCGAATAGTAGGACGATATGCAACGCTGGACGAAGATCCGATTTATCAGCAAGGATTCAAAGAGGCGTGTCATAGTGGGAGCTTGGATAAATCTACCCTTGGCTTCTAAACGTTCCATCTATAATTTTTTTTTTCTTATATCTCAGAATAATGGCGTGTATCGGTCAGTCCTAGATTCTTATCCAAATCTACTGTAATGTTCGTGAAAGCACCCGAAATTATCGTAATCAGTAAATGATTCAACCTGAAGGTTGGTTTGGATAGGTCAGGGTAAAGCTCACCCTGGTCTTGGCCAAATGCGTAGGCCTAATGTGTTCCCTTTTGGGTACCCCGCCCAACAAGTATCTTTGTTTGAGGGCCTTACTCGTATTTGAGCCTGGAGCTCTTCGATCATATGCGTAAGCAGGTAGGTTGTATGATCTTTGAAATTAGATAGTTACCCACACTGCCAACCTGGATTATTTATTATATTTTAAGAAACTCATCCATGACACGGTTGTTTCAAATAGTTCAAATAGCGCAAGCGCAGTGCGACTCATGAAGTGTGTGAGGCTGGTGGTCTTTTTATTATTCACCATGAAAACGTTGCGAGGCTCGGACCGATAAACTCCCCTAGTAATTAATCTTTTGTTTACATAATAGTGGACAAAACCCGTTGACCAGTCGTCAAATGCTCTGCCCAACTAGATATCGCGCTTCGCGCAAAATAATTCTGAACCTCGCAATTCATTTTATCTCTTTCTCGTGTTAGGTATAGTTGACAGTCCATCACCAGAGGTACCATGTATGCGTGAATAGTAGTAACGAACACGTTTTCTGTTCTTTGCACACTTGGGGGTTTTGAGATAAATGAAATGTTATACATAGTATATGTAACTAATTTGTTTTCTGTATCTTATGCATATGAACATTGTCAGTAGTAAAATGAAATATATATTTCTATTCAGGACAAATCGTTGCTTCCAACATGGCTTTTTCTCCATGTCATTTTTTTTTGCAAGATTTATGAACAGAAAACGCAATAAATCGAACGCCGAATTTAACTAATTTACTAATCAAATGTTTAAATCTAAGGAAAAAAGCCATCTTTTTTACTTCTCTTTCTTCCATCATTGTTCTTCTTTCCATCGGTGTTATCAACTTAACCGTTTAAACAGATGGGCATGTAAATGGCGTAATAATGTAGCGTCATATCTCCCATTAGGGGATCCTATTTCGAGCCCGTGGGAAGTGAATTATTACTCATTTGGGCTCTTATCACATTTTTTTTCTTTTGAATGCTTGCGAAGGAAAACAGACCGGAAATGTAATGTCACAGAACCGTGCTGTAGCCGGAAGTCAGCAACGGTGTCCTTCCCGTATATTCACTTCCAGGTTATTTAGAATAAATCATCAGTGCAAAATAAACTGTGATGGCCTTACAAAATTGCTCTGAACTTGCCACTACATATGTACAATTACTCTCTTGATTAAATTCCCCTGATCTTGATTCTTTCCCCTGAGTAACTCACTTGACCTATGTGGCTGTGAAGTTTAGTTCACTTTTTAAAAGTTCATTCATCAAGAGGGAGTTATATTTCCCTATCTCTCCCGATTATAAATGGAAAATTTTAATGATACTGATCATTTTGATTGTCTGTAATAAATCCATTTTACCAGTAGCGGAACCCTTCACTTTATTCTTCAAGTGTGACTCAATTATATCGCGAATGATTGAAAACACCATCGGCTTCTAATAAGAAAATTGTCAGCAATTTATCTAGAAATTTCGAATGTATCTGGCAAAAATCCATCGGGTGCTCTTCAATTTAATCGCTTCAGTTGATCCGTGTAAACCTTTATAATGCTGAAACATAGCCAGGTTATGATCTTGTCCCGTGGGAAATCCCTTAAGCAAAATCATCGGCGAGGGATGGACGCCAAGGTAGTTTTTAATACTTCTCAACGTCCGCCAGGAAAAAAGAAGCTTCGCTGTGGCCTTAATACTCCCTTCTTCGATATCTTTATGTACAGCAGTTGGCCACATCGGATCTGTTCAACGAACGTCGCAATGGCAAACTCGACTTATGAAACCAGTTATTTTGGTTCAAGTCGATGACCGTAGTCTGGAAAATGTTGGATACAGGTCTCTGATCGTAGCGACTCATTTCGTGCCACACATTATTGATTACGCGTGTAATTCATTTAATTAAACGAGAAATTGAAGAAATATTCAATTCAGTGAATACGATTCCAGTAGCATGAGTGATGTTCTTTGGAGGATGCCTGATAAAAGGGACTCCTTACGAAGTCCCGCAAACAAGTGTAAAGATTTATGTCTAATGCTCCTAAGGCAGAAATACTCGATGAAAAATCATTCGAGTCAAGGGATTTTTTGTAGCGAATTTCTGGCTTTGGTACATATGTGAGTGATGTTATTTTTTTTAATTTGTCGAGAAATGCTTCCGTTTCAAGCGTAGAAAACTTTTTCGCCTAGCAAGAGAAGGCTTTGTTGATTTTTTATGGCAGAGGTCTTAATGTCTTCCCAAACTTTTTTATATTTTCTGCCATTTTTGCTAAAGAAAAATATGCACGGTCGTTTTCTGGGACGTTTTGATCTTGATAATGAAAATATCCTTGTTTTTGCAAAGAAGTATTTTCCCAATACATATTTCAGTTTCATTGGGTCTTTAGATTGGTACTGAAATTCGCTACCTTTTACTGAGAGGGATATGGTTGATTTTATGATCATAGAGTAGATAGTTATCTTTCAAGTAGTGACGCCAATAAAGCTAAAATAGAGAGCCAAAACCATGTTGTGACTGGAAAAGGAAAATAGTGGTATTAAAAAAATGAATTTTATGAATATTTGATGATTTAAACGAATTATTTTACAACGTATCTTTCTTCTAAGATAGTATAAAGCATAATCAGAGTATCTACTTCTAGGAATTTTGAGGATGGTCATTATTATTTGGTGACTTTTAGCTGGTGATAAGCCAATCTCATCGGAATCTCATGGAATGAGATGTGATACATGAAAGAGTTCTTCGAAATGGAATTTTCCAACTTAACGTAATATTTAGCTATTTAATTTAAAAGGTATTCCTTTATTTGAAACCTAGAGTAGTATTCAATGGCTTGCCACAAAGTATGATAAACACCTCCAATGTGAGCACTTTTTGAAACCAACTGAAGATGACAGCAAAATTATAATTAGGTATACAATTTTAATTTCGTAATATAATCGGTCTCATGTTATATATGTATTTCTGATTTGAGTTCTTTATATCTGCTACTAAAATAAATTTTTACCCCAACTGAAGGTATTTTGCTGATTATAAAACTTCATACATGACGATGCCTTTCGTATAATTACCAGTTCTGTGACCCATTGAGTAATATCTGAAGTTCTTGTGTTTCATAATTGTGTGAAGTGATTGCAAATTGGAAAGACAATGATTATTATACATAAGGAAAAGACGTGTGTACAGTTTTGAGTATCTGGAATTTTAAAAAAATCTAAGGAAAAATTTTTTATTCGATAATGTGGATTACGTGAGTTTATGCGAAGGATTTATAAGCTGACACTTACACCTTCACATTATTCTATCTATCTATTTTTCACCTTGGAGGAACTTCCATCGGAATACTAGCATGGAGATAGCCTCAGTAAACGTTTTATTTATTGGAAAAAAATCCCATGATACATGGATTACGTACATTGCCTCTAAGTGTTTTTTCCTCGACGGCGTCATTCGTGGAATTGCTGCCGCTATACGATTTCACGCTCCGCCTCTTCAAACGTACGTAGCAAGTTGGTTGAAATCGGTTGGAGGCGCTATCGGCCATGAAGTTATCCCATCCTAGCTGTTTGTTATCGACGGTTTTCGTGGGTGGGCTTTAGTCTTTCATCTAGTTTTCTCAAATTCTGTGCACTGTCTTTCGCTTATAGCGTAATGTTTGCTGCGATAGATCATTTTCCGTCAAGGGTAGTTAAGGTATTTGAGGACCGAACTGAGCGGTAAATAAATGTACGCTAGATGTGATTCACTACATTTCATCCCGGAAGAGAGGCTATTTTAACATATTTTTCCGCGAATTTTGGTATCCTCAGCCGAAGTAAGTCTGTACAATACCATAGAATGATGCTCTTATGCGCAAAATGGCAGACCAAATTATTTTTTATTCGATTCTTTCGTTTGATAGAGTTATAACCATTCTTGGCTTAGCATATCAACCCGAAGACAAATTTTAGCTGGAGAGAGTATAACTCACACTATACCTAGCCAAGGGCGGGTGAATTCCATGCATATGGGAGGGGGAGAGCGCGGTGGCCCAGTTGCTACCCTGAGTGCTTAGATACTGGTAGCAAGGTTCCTTGTTCAACTCCCAGGTGAAGCCGTCGGAAAATCCCAGAACAAAAATTCTACTAATACGAGGCGACTCAGGAAAATGAACCGGGCTCCCATCCCTAAATTTGTGGTATCCACGCACCCATGACTTGGTCTGTGGTGGGCTCTACCCTCTCATGTTCTAAGCAATCTTCGGGTTGACTTTTTGGGTGAGTGAGGGAAGGGGGCTCGGTTCCATGTAAGGGATGTGCTTCACCCTGATCGGAATTATTTCGATCTATTTTTATTTCAAATGGATGATTCCGATTGGTTTATAAAGCGATCGGAATTTGTTGTGCTTGAAAGTTTTCACTCCGCCGGCTCTCTCCGATGGCTCATGGTTGGAATGAAAATTTTCAAATATTACAAATTCCGATCGCGTTTCCAACCAATCAAAATCAACACTTAGGTATGAAAACCGATCCGAATAATTCCGATTAATGTCAAACGCAACCCCATTGGCCACATTGCACAGTGAGGGATTTCGTTGAAGGTGTCTGAAGTTTTCACGCTTTAATTGATCCATTGTATTTTCTAACCAAGTCTCTAACCAAGGCTTTATGGAATGATATTTAATGGATGCGACCGGCTACGTAGGCCATTTCTGCCAATAGGCAAGAATGGAGAGAAACCCAGCGTTGACATTGGCCCGCTCTTAACGAAATGCGCCATGGGACAATGGCCTGGCATTCCATCCGACTGACGGAGTGCTGTACTTTGTAAAAGACCTGCACGTAGCATTAAAGCAGAAAGTGGGCATTCGAGAAGGAAAATTTTCCGCTACCGCGGGAGCCCGGACCCACTGGGTGGGAAGCACACACTCTAGCCCCCACATCAACCCGATCCTCTAAATATATTTTCTTTAAATTTTATTTACATGAAACTCGATAATTATATTAGCATGAAGACTTTGTTACCTGTGTATTTTCATGTTTACCAAATTTATTTCGATTGTTGTAAAATTTGGAAATTTACAGTCTGAGGTTGTCTATATATTTACGTGGACTCAAAGGATTTATTATTTATTAAATGCTTTATTTAATAGGCTACGGCGCTCCCATTGTAGTAAAGTTTACGAAAGAAAAATTAGTTTCGCGAATGGGGGAATTCTCGTTAATTACGGGAGGGTTGGCAACCCTGTTGCGTATACCTTTCTTCATCTCGTCCGAAGCTTCCTTCTTAGCCTGCCCCACCCATTGGCGCCTCTCGATCCTGAATCAAAAGCACAAGGCCGCCTCGCCGGAGACAACTCCATCATAATGAAGTACTTCTTCGAACCGCTCGTCGTGTCGTGCCTCCTTACCTCTTCCTCGTGCGTCCCCATAAGCCGTGCGTTCCTCGAACAACTCCACACCTCGATCGCTTCGCTTCCTCCGCTTTTGTCGAAAGCCAAGCGTATTTATGGGTTTGGCGGGTTGGAATGCGGGTCCGTGACCAACAAAATGGTTTCGAGACCATAGGACGAACACACAATACGCGGTAGTTGTGCTTCACGCTTCATTTTAGCACCTAGGCGAGGTCATCGTTTCTTTTTCGTGACTTTCAGCGTGCAAAACGTTGGTGTGGCCAATTGCTTCCTGAGAGCAGTAGTCTGCGCGAAATTTTTATTATTGTTGTTATTATCGTGCCCGATTGTATATTTACCTTTCTTTTGAATGTCCAAAATTTCCAAAAAAATTACTGATGATGGGTTATAGATTAATGTTATTGCTATCCCTTTTTCAACATATTACTCATCTTTCATATTATTACATTTTCACATAAGCGGGCCAATATGAGAATAAAAATCATGGAATTTATAATGCAATAATGTTAAAGTATGTTAATCTGTTGATTCGATAATATAATATGGACCTCAATATGACTAGATTTGCATCAGCCATCGTACCTTTGCCTTCAATCTGAAGCGCTGTGTTGTGCGTAGTTGGTACGCTTATGGTAGCATCATGTTTGTTCAAATTTTTGGTAAAGTTGGTCAGAATTTCAACAAAAGATCTTCTGGATGGAAAGATAAATTCATAGAACTCAATTCCTACTCTTTACCCTCCGGTTGAAAAGTAACGGAAATTTTCTCTCATATTATATAAGATAATATTTCATAAATGCCGGGTTATGAAAATTCTGTCTAACAAAGGCATCGAAAAATATTTAATTAAATATTAAAATAGACTAAAGAATTGAAATGTACACCTTTTTTTAAAAGTAATGAAAACTTCTATTCTTGATGACCGATTTAAGTGGCGAAGGTCGCGTTCTGCGTAGTGCAATGTCAGATGTTTGTCTAGCGTCACTTGTTTGAGGCAAACAGTGGAGTTTTGTCCTCATGGTCAGCTGCTCCTACACTCGCAGTGAAAGTGAGTCGCGAGTACGTCATTGACTATGCGCTTCCTATAATATCCGTTACGTTAGTTTCCTGCTCCGCGCTAATTGCCAAGTCCGATAAAAGGGATGATATATCACTTATCAGTGATGGGATAAAACATAGCACATCATGCGTCTCAATTTCCTTCATAATTTATTTTATCTTATGAAAACATCTTTTTTAGTTCATGGGACAGTTGTTAATTTGATATTTGGTGGTCACAAACGGCTTTCAAAAACGTTGAAGGCCGTTAAAAAATAATTATTTTTCCTCGGTGTAGGGCAATTTTTGGCAAGGCCAAAAAAAGATCGAAGTAAATGAATGAAAGCTCAAAATTTTTGTCACTTTTTGAATATTCACAACGCCGAAAATAGGAATTTTTCAGGGGGGTGAAGATCAGCTTGTCGCCCCCCTCACTAACCCAACGCTAATCACTAGAATATATAACCTCCGTAAGTTGTTTTTAGAGATGTGGTAAGTACTTTGAAATTATACGCCCTATGCATTCTATTGAGGAGTTTTACTCATGAAAATTCTTTTTAATAACATTTATGCATATTAATGAATATATTGCAGTTTAAATCGAAAACATTTATACCAAATCACTACAATGTAATAATAAATGATTAATAATACAAATAATTTGCTTGTATTGTAACTCAATTGCAACTACGAAAAAATTGAAATACAATTAGCAAATTTTGCCGCCCCTGAATTCTGACGCCCGGGGAACGTGCCCCCCCTTGCATCGTCCTAGATCCGGGCCTGTGCTCATAACCACGTTTATCAATTAGTATGCCCCGGTGGTGGCGGGGTTAGGTCCTCGGCAGCAAACCTTTCGGTCGCGGATTCGAGTCCTTCTTGCGTGATTTTCCTACTCCGAATATCGTTTTATGTGGTTGTGTTGTAATTGCTCAATTGCAAAACCCGATATAAAATGTCCAAACGTGGCTCGTTTTGGAATGTGCATATAAGTAAGCGAGTACATATTTTCCTACTTCGTTTAACGAAGAAATTGCGTTGCAATGAATTTATATAGTCTCAAATGACTAGTGGACATAGGAACTAATTCTTATTTGGGACCCGGAAGCATTTAATTGGGATCAGACCTTTACATATCAAACTCTTAATTTTATGATGCGATTTTTTTTCGTTTTGAAAGTGATGGATGGACATATTTTTTCCGTTACAAAAAAATATTTTCATTTTTCATTTCATGACCGCAAATTTATGCCGTAATATTAATCAAATATTTTCTGAAAAATACTTATTTTTCTCGAAAAAGTTGACTGTTAATTAATAGTTTTTAATGCAATTTTGAGTACGCTTTTAGAGATTGATAGTTGATTTGTCAACAATAATTTTGTAATTGCGAGAAAATTGCATCATTTTATCTTATTTTTCTCGGTAACGATAATTTTATTTATTATAATATCGAATCAAAACTTCTGGAGATGATACGGAGGAGGTAAAGTTTAACTGGAATGAGTACTAAGCGGGGAAAGCATGTCAAAAGCGTATTATAGGGAAGATTATCAATTGAAGAAAGTAAGATAGTACTTTTTCACCAAGTTTTACTTTGGTACTACGCGTTTCTACCGCTAAGTCATCATCAGGTAGATACTTGTGGAAAAGTACTATTTTGTTTTTTCCAAAAAAATATGCATTCTCTCCACTATATCTCGCCTGTCTCAGTCCATATTATTCGGGAGAATGTTAAGTTAGCGGGAAAAGGGGAAGATAATAAGATTTATTGGTGAAATAAATGAGTTAAGGCATTATTGGTGATTGAATAGGGAAGTGCAATTTGGGGATGGTGATAATTTGCAAAATTTGAGAAAGCTCGTTTGTTATCCTACTTTATCACCAGTATAATATATATTGTAACACAGGTTTATCATAAAAGAATGGTACCATTTCAAACATGTTTTCAAGGAAAATAGAGCTACTTAAAGTTTATGTTTTTTCATTTTTTGAAATTTTCGTCTCAAACCATTATTTGAGTAATTTTATATTATAATTTAAAAATTAATAATAAATTTCAATATGTGCGCCATTAGTCGCTTGACTAATGTCCCTACGATACTCAACTTCTATCCAAACATTAGTCAACATTTCTTCGCTCATGGTTGTCATTGTTCTATTATTCCTGTTTACTAAGTGTTTCAGGTAACGAATTTAGCGTTAATTTATTTATTTTTAATTTAGGCTATCAGGGAGACCAATATGGCATCTTGAAATTTTCCTATTATCTTCCTATGATTTACTGAAACCGTAACCCTGTATTAACAATGAAATCTGAGGAATCTAAGAGATGTGGAGTGGAATTGTTCCATATTGAAATAAATAGGTACTTGCAATCTTCCACGATTATAAAATTTATTCCGCCCTAGGTTTCGATGTCACTTCATTATCTTCAAGGTACAAAGTGAGTAGTACAATTTTGTACCAATGATTGCACTTTGTACATTTGTACACGAAGGTAATGTAGTAATATCGAAAACATGGTCGGAATAAATTATATAATCGTGGAAAATTGCACTTATTTATTCCAACCTATAATAACTTTTTAAGGCCGTTTTACACGGTACACGGAATTGCGCAATCTGACGCACGTGCGAAGGCGCAATCAAAATTGTGTCGTGTAAAGCGGTGAATTGCTAGAACACATGCGAGAATGCGTGGATGCGGCACGGCAAAATAGCCCCTGTTCTAATTTCGTTCATGCATTCGCGCAATTCCACGCCATTTTAGAAATTAATGCAGCTCTAACCTGCGTAATTCCGTGCCTCGTGTAAAACGGCCTTTAGAAATGGAGTAAAAGTGGGATGAGTGATGTACAAATCAGTGAGAATCGCGGGTGATCAGGCGTTGATTATCCAGTCAGCGAGGGGACTTCAGGATGTAGTGAATGCGTTATACGATTGTTGCGAGGAATATGGGATTAGGATTAATCACAAGAATACTAAGGTAATGCGGTTTTGTGAGCATAATGAGCGAGGAATGTGAGACGTATGATGGTGGTGAAAAACTTGAGTAGGTTGAGCAGTTCAACTATTTGGGCAGTACGTTGGAGGAAAACGGATACAGTAGTAAGGACATAAGGAAGAGAATTGCATTAGCAAAGGAGGCGTTCATGAACAGGAAGGAGCTTATGGAAGGATCTTTTTGTGAGAGTCCAAAGATGAGGTAAGTGAAGACTTTGATATGAAGTGTAGCTCTTTACGGTTCGGAAACGTAGAATCTAAGGAAGGAGGACGAGAGATGATTGGATGCATTTGAGATGTGAGTGTGGAGAAGAAGGAAGAAAGTAAAGTGGGCGGAAAGAAAAAGGAACGACGAAGTGCTGGACATGGTGGGTGAGGGGAGGCAGCTTCTAGTTGAGATACGGAGACAGAAGGTCTGAATGGGGCGAATACCGAGTGGGAAGGGGATGTTGAAAACAGTGCTTTAGGGTAGAATGCTGGCTAAACGAGGGAGTGGAAGGAAGAAAATAGGAGTTTTAGATCTAGAATGAATGTGAGTAGGTCTTATTGTGAATTGAAGAGGGAAGTGCTTGAATTGAAGATGGAATGGTCTCTCAGAGTTCTTCTTAAGTACTCCATGGAAATCTACCTTAATTGGTAGAATATTTTTTTTTAATAATCAAGAATACAAGAATACAATGTACATTAAAAAGGATGAATAATATAAAAATTATCAATACATAAATAAATTAATATATAATAATAATAACTATTATTATGATTACCAATGTAATTTTAGTAAGAGGCTAAATATTTGTTTATATCCCAAACATCAGAATCCCTACACCACCATCTCAAACTCTTACAAACCCTCATATCTCCCCGTTCCACCCACCAACGGCATAACCTTTGCCTGTGCGACTCTCCCCTCTATATGGCTGGATCGCTTCCAGGCCGCGTAGGTCGCCCGATGGCCACGTACGGAGGAAGTCACGCGGCTGTGACCCCGCTGCTTCCAGAGTCACGCCTCCCGTGCGTGCCCGCTTACGAGCGTCTCTTCCCCCCGGGCCGTGCTCCTCATCCTACTCCAACTTCAAAATCCTCGCCACCCCCTTTTGAGGACGCAAACTCCCTACCCTACTCGCTTCCCTGCTTACCTCCGAAAAATACCCGCGCGCAACCCTCACCTCTTTCTCCGAATTTGCCCGACCCCGACGTGGTCGACTCAGATATGACTGTGAGACTCCCATCTCCCCCGGTTTATATTTATGCTTGACCTCTGTACATTCACGCTCGTGGACTAGATGTAATCGGTAGAGTTTGTCGTTTATAAATAGGTACCCACCCAAAAAGGATCCGAGCAGGGGTGAAAATATCTGGTTCAGTCATCCCTCGCTTACTGAGAGTTTCAGCATTTAATTCGGTTTGGATGGATTAGGATAGAGCTCACCCCGAGCTAAGGGTGTGAATTTTGCACATTTTGGTTGGAGGTGATAGATCCCAGCATGCGTCGCTCCGCGACAATTTTTTCGTGCGTTCACTTCGGGATGTCAATCTTCGTATACCCATCTCATGTTTGCGAGTTCAATTCAGAAAATAATTACATTATGCAGCTATACATTTTTTTGATTTCACTTCCCTTTGTTTAGTTATTTTTAGTACGAATTACCGATACTCCTCATCCCTTGTGAGCATTTAGGTTTCCTTGTAATGCATTGGTAGCGGATAAATACAGCCTTCATTTTCGAATCACATTAGATTCTAATATATAAATACGACCTATCAAAGTAAAGAATAGTTTTGTACCGCAAAAATTAGATTTTATAATTTCTATAACCTATTGATAGAAGAACAAAGATGATTACATTACTTTTCTTGTAATCCTATAGCTATACTTTGGTGCTTTGAATATTAAATCTAATGGAATTTTGACATGTATTTTAATCAGTCTTGTCTTTCTTTTCAGGTGAGTGAAGGTCTTTGAGCAAGGTTATCTTTCCTTGGCGTACGAGCATAATTGTAAGTTGGAAGTTTTTATACTTGCACATTATTTTAATCGAAACAACCTTTTTTCAATTAATTGATTTTAAAATTATTTTATTATAAAAGCATGAGATAAATCTCTCTGAACACGTCGTGACAAAACGTTTAATGGTGTTTCAGAAGCAGGAATTTTCTATGATTCTCATTCGCCGCATAAATGTCTCATGTCTGCATTGATTTGATGGAATTAACAATGTTAATAAGATCGTAGATTGAGAGGATATAACTTCTGCTTAAAACCCTCATCAAGATACATTGGATGAATGAATATCTTGGATAGCCGTGGGGGTTTATTGGTGACGGTTATTTGAGAGAGGATCGAGATTTATGAATGTTTTTGTAAATCGCACTGGAAAATAATGCGTTAATTAGAAAAAATATCCTACAAACTGGTCATTCAAGTCTGAAATCTGAGTTTAATTATCGCCTTTCAGAATCTTCGCGTGAACTATTACTAGCCCACTCGTTATATTATTTATAAAGCAACAGCTGAATAATTAGGAAAATTGATTCTAGAGGATTGAGTTTACTTTTTATGTGAATTATTGGTTGAGCCTTTTGTTGATTTCCAGTTTTCAAATTGGAAGAATTTTTCTATACTTGCGTGTCCGAATAACAACGAGTGATATGATAGGCACAACTGAATGGGCTGTAAGTAGATCATGACGAATCAATGTGCAATATTAGATATTTAGCTTTCAATGATCGTGCTTATATTCAATAAAGTCTAAATATCATGGATGTTCCTATCACCCGGAATATAAATTTGTATTAAATTGAACTCTTATCTAAGGGTAATATTTTTCGTCTCATTTCAAGGGTCAGTAACGAGATGGGAAAATGAGATTTGCCTTGGGCCTACCCCAGATATATGAGGTTGAGATAAAGCCATTCACTTCTAATGAAGTAAGGGGAATTTTCCTTTAAAAGTAACGCGACGTAATACTTTGCTCACCGTTAAGGTTCTCGTGGTAACAGAAACGGCAGTTATTAATCAGATTCTTTGAGATATAATACTCGGAGGGTCCAACTCTGCCGAAGAAGGAAAATGTGAACTGAATAAGAAAAAATGAATTCTTTATCGCTACCGTTTTATGTAACAATTTTGCTGAAATCATATTCCGTGGAAAATGGTCTATTAACGACAGTGCTAATTAAGGAGGTAGACAATCTTACACCAAGAGATGGCATCTCTTAGCAGTCTAATGTTCTCCCCTTCCATCTAACTCACGAGACATAATGACGACATCGGGGGCAATTTAGGTTATCCGATGAAATGATATGGCTGGTGAAACTCACAGGTTTATATGTTGGATACCTCACGCACTGTTGTCATGGTTATATTTTTTCAGACGATTGTAGTTTTATTTTCTTATTCTTTTCCAAATCTTCTTTTTCGATTATCTGTCTCGTCCAAATGGGACACTAACCTTCTCCTTCCGTGTCTTAATAACTGTCCTCCAATTGTGCTGGAAAAGACATAATTAACCCATTATAACCCAATATTGCTTCCTAGCAACATCAAAAATGTATACATTATATGCTCTGTTTAGGAAATATCTAAACTACGCATTATTTTGCGGTGTTAATTGCAATGACGAAATATTCATCTGCCCCGATATTTATGATTGATTGCAACATTTTCAAGGTTTCATGTTGAAAAATCTTGAAAGTTAAATTCTCCCAAAAGTAGCTTTGGGCTAGAAAGGGTTAAGGGATAAACCAAAAGGGATAAACCAAATCCGAAATCTAGTATATATCTAGAAATCTAGTAGTAGTCTAGCGTCTCGTTTCGGTGCATGTTATCTTGAGAATGTGTTGGTAATAATGCTTTCTTTCCTCATTCCTTATACACTCAGTTACAATATGGACCGAAAATTTGGGCAATTATGTGATAATGAGGATATTTTCTTAATTTTGGCTGTTTTTCTATTATTATTATTATTATTGTATTGGAAGCTACATATCCTAATAGATACGTATATTTTTATAGAGTAGTTTACTATGATTCATTTTACATAATAAAGGAGGATACTTTGAGCAGGAAAGTCAGTTGTAGGATTCGTTTTGGAAGAAGAGTATATCTGGTTGATATATCCACAAAACATTCCTATACGGTAGTTTTTATGTCTGTTGGGTATGTTTAAGAGTGTAGTCTCGAGCATTAAGGCTAAAATTAACTGTTAAGTCAAAAAATTTGTTTAAAACAAACGCAAATGATTTAATTGGAGATAAGTGTTCAAGGGGAAACTATAATCATAAAGGAGATACTAGAAGGAAATTGATTATTATGTCTTGCAGACCAGGGAAATTAAATAATAAAACTATGCTCTCATTGAGGTAAATGCAGTTTTGATTATGCATGTAAGCGTAAGACGACAACCATGCGCATTCTCCTGAAATTGATCATGTTTCAGACAATTCAACAGATAAAAGAGTAATTTCCATCGCTGTGCTTTGGAATTGGTTACCTTAGGAGCTGGATCTTTATTTGTTCAGTAATTAGTTTTCTCAATGAAGTTATTGGTGTTTATTCTTGTACAATTTGTATAGCTAGGTAGGTAAATTAACTCTTTGTAACATTCTAATCACTCCAGTGATGTGCGTTTGCTTGATTCTCAGCATGATGATAATTTTTCTTTCTATAAAATAGATTAGCCACCATCATTACAACTATTTATAATGAAGTTTCTCATTCTTGGGAGTGCGTTATTAGTATTTCTCACAACCTGTCTCCTAGCATTTGCAATGAAACAGACAAGGTTCCTCATTTTCATAAGTTATCGTTCTTATTGTAAATATAACCTAAGTTTATGCACAGTATTTTCCCATCATGCGTGACCGAAGGAGACTAAGTAAACACATTCCTATACTACCTACGTATGTAAGTATTTTGACGAGAGAATAAATATTTATATTTCATCCGCGTGCTGTATTTGCTAACTTCCGCTGTGATTGCCAAAAATGTCCACATTATCAGCGTTTGAAAAAAGGGAAATGTCGGAAAATGCTTGAGAGTCTGGAAAGTTCTGGCTAGCGTGTGAAAATCTTGACATGAAAAAGAATTCAATGCCTATTTTACCGATGTCAATGAATATAAACCTATTTTTTCCTTTTAAATTAATTGTGTGCTGAGAACTGTTGAGAAAATAGTACCGTGAGAATATTTTCTTCAGAATCGGGGATTGAAGGAGTGTCTAAATCTCAGTGCCGTAAGAGAGTATTCTCCTCAATATTTGGATTAACGGCATCCTTCAGAATATTGCGTGGAGAAATATTTTGTCTCATTTATTTCGCAAGGAATTTACTCGTCTGCGGGCTGGGATGAAACGACATCACACCGTTGCTGGGACGCGGCGGAAAGTGACGGGCTCGTGTTTGCACCGACGGAAAATATTTCCCCCGAACGTTTGTTTTAGTGGAAAAATAGCGTCGCTTCTTCGTCAGCGGAGTCCCATGAAGACGTCCGAGCGGCAGCTCTTGCGGCGAGATCAAAGCGAGTGAACAAGGTGGACACAATTCGGTCGGAGGAGTTACTCAAGGGAGAGGGTGGGAGGAGAAAAGTAGTTAAACTTATCATCAGGAAGGCAGTTCAATAACTACTGGCTGCGCTTGCGTTAGAATCGATTTTACAGTGTAGAATTTGAGAACCTATTCCTGCAGATTATTTCCCGATCTCGAGTAGTTTATTTTAATTATTTGCAATACAGAATAATACCACTCATACTTGCTCATCTGAAACTAATATTAACATTTTAATAGTTTCACCATCGAGAACTCAATGAATGAAATCAAATAAAAAGCCTCGGGAGTGAATATACATGGAGAAAAAATAAGTATGTTAAGATTTGCCGATGATATAGACGTCTTAGCAGAGGCGGAGAAGGATTTGAAAAGGATTCTGGTTAATATGGGTCCGGTAATGGGTAAATACCAGCTATAAAATAAGCATAAAAATATTTTTTATTTTGACTATTTATAAGTGTTGCATATGGGTATATGCCGCGTGGTATATAGAATTTTCCCTGGACGTTTCGTGACCGACAGCAGAGAATAGTGATCATGAAGAAGTAGCCAGCAGTTGGTCACGAAATGTCGGGAAAAAATCCAATATAACATGTGCCAAACACGAGTGTGCCCCTTTTAAATCATCATGAGCCGCGAAAACTTTAATCAAGAAATACCTTGATATTTTCTGCATACTAAGGTTTACAGAAAATACCAAGGTATAAATTGTTGGCCTCGGTGGCGGAGGGGATGAGTCCTCTCCTACCGTAGGTCGCGGGGTCGAGTCCCGCCTGGATAGATTTCCCTTCCAGGACAGCGGTGAGTGTGATAATTTATTGTTGACAGTTTAAACTCCCGATGGAAAGGCCGCATTGTGCTGTTTTCGGGGTAATTGAGATAAATAAACAAAAAAATTAAAATAAGTCTGAAGGACTTATTCATTTACTTTACTTTTTAACTATCTTACTTAACTAGGTTACTTTAAATCACTAGGTATACTATGTGATAGTTCACACGAAAACAAATTTCGTGAAAAAAGAATTTTTTATATTTCAGCGATTTATAAAATGCTGTATACGTGTGCTTGCGGAAGAACTTTTCCCCTCCCCCCTCTCCCATCCATCAACTCACTGCACCTCCGCCCCCGCTTATCCTATCTTTCCCCCCGTGGCGTCCTCCGCCCAATGTCCCCGGAAGCACTACATCCTCGAGATTTCTTCTCCTCTGCCGCTTGGCCTTCGGTGTGCTTGCGCGACGACCTCCGACGCTGGGACGCCGTCAGCGCTGTCCGCGAAGGGGGATATAGGGAGATAGATAGATAGGACGACCAAGGGCTGGCCCCCTCCCTTCCTCCTTCATACCATACGTCTCTGGCTTTGTCCTCTTCCTCTTGATTCTTCTCTCTGCAGGTGTGGGTGTCCGCGTGGCTGGCGGCATTGCGTAGGCCGTATTGCGTAGGGACTGAAAAAATTAAAGTGTTTTTGGTAAATAAAATAATTTTTAAACTCCAATGAGTGAAGGCTTCTGGATGGAAAATTCATTTTGTGAATTTCTAATGGTTTCTTTATTTCTAGTGTATTTTAACCGAAAGCGGAGCTACAAAATGACAGGAGAGCTGGGGTAGCTCAGGATGGTAACTATGTTTATTTGTTTTTCATTCCTTGGCAAATCAAAAGAGACAAACATATTTCATCACCTGCATGATTTCATTTTAAACTTATGGTACCTATAACACTACTCTTTTATTAAAACCAATCAATCAAACGTAAATAGAGAAGTAAATTCTTTTCTCCAACTTCTTTAACATTTATGAGTGGGTACCTATAAAGCATTAATACAAACACTATCAAAAATTATTTGTTAATAATTAAATGAAACTTTTTTACTTTCGAGAACAGTGTTAAGTAGTTAGGTTTTTTTGTTATTCCCGGGGGAGTCATTACCTGCGTGCTTTAATTTTAAGTATATCGTACTTTAAACACTATTTATTAAAATCAATCTAGCAAACATAAATAGAAAATCAAATTCTTCTCTCCAACGTATACTAAAATATTAAATATTAAGCTCTAATACATAGAATATCATAATTAATATTTTTCAGGAATAAAACGAGCCTTCAATATTCTCGAAGACGGTGGAATTATGATAAAATTTAAAAAATGGTTCGTTGGAAGATTATTGGTAACCATTTTAATGCGTGGCAAATATTTTAATTTTTTTATATAAGAAAAATACCAGTATTAATGAAATATTCTTTCCAAGTTGCACGTAATAACTTTGTTTAAAGCACGACGTGCTTTGACGTTGTCATACCATTATCTTGTGAAGCGACGTCGAAACTTGTCGTGTTTTTAATTAAGTTTCCAACCTGCAAAGGATCTTTCAATCTTAATGGGATTGGACCATATCTCACCTAAAACCAAACAACCTGTTTATTTAAAAACGCCACTTTCAGGAAAACCGTTTTAGCTTAATAGATTTAAGGAGTAGGTATTAGGTGTCTCTTTTAAACCGGTGTGGGTGTCCACTTCGCGGTAGAGATGAAGGTTTCCTGGAAGGGGATGGGTGCTATGCGTAGGCAGTCTACGGCTCTCCCATTACTTCTCTCTCCCCCTTGCCCATCTCTATCTTCTGTCTATTAATTTTTTGTCGGAATCATCGAGGACGTCATTGGTGGGTGCATTTGCACGGGACATCTCGTTACTCCGGGAGGTCCCCGCGTTCACTAGTGTAAATTTTTTATTTGGATTTTTTTTTTAGGAGAATCGAATTTCTCTAGTGAAAAAGTGATTCAGGTGCACCGGAACTAGCCATGTTAATAATTCTATGGAGTCTCCCGCAATGAACAACTGAGTGAAATTCCACAGAGGGAATATTATTTGTATTGATTGGGATTCGAATACGGATTCCTCGATTTCCGGTGGGTCCTGGGTTTGAATCCCGGTCAAAGCGAATGATATTTACTCTGTGGTATTTCGCACATTTGTGAAAACAAGTATTGGACTTCTCACTAAGAAGGCCCGGTTTCAAACCGTGGTTGTTTTGGAATTTTTTTAGTGTAAGCCCTTTTTTACATGGTTTCTCTTTACGCAGCACTTTAAGAACCGCATCTTATCCTTCGGGTGTGGGGTTCAATCGTAAAAAAAAAAATATCGCACTCAATTTAGGCCAGAATTTCCCTGCAAATATGCCTCTCCCTGTGGCCAATAAGGTGCTTTTGGAATGGGAGGATAGCCTCTAACATCACCTTCTGTGTCTATCAGGGAAACTTATTATTATTTTTTTATCATGATTCCAGCTGCAGTGGTGATATTATTTATAAAAGGTCCAAACGGGAGCAGAGAAAATTTATTTTCATTCATCGATCGTTATTGGATGCTTTTTTTTAAATGAAAACTTGTCCCGATTATTCAGAAATGCATGCCCTTTTCGTAGCCTATGGGTAAGTTGAATTGCGGGCGAGTATTTACACTCACTCGATATGCTGTTCCCTAAATGATCCGTTGGTGGCACGGAGCCAAGAGAAGCGATCACTCGCACATTTCAGACTTTCAATGCTCCATCCCTTGCGCTTTCACTCATGGATAACCTACATGTGGAAACATGAGACCTTGTACACTTTTGCACTGCTATCAATCGACTTAAGGAATATTCTCTGATCGCACATGATCATCTCGGTAAGGCATCGTGATATACCACCTCTAAATACTTCTTTATTTAATGTAATTGGTTTGAGTTTCTGTGTATATTAGTGATTATTCTTTCACCTTAAACCCGAATAAAATTTATAACGGTGCTGAAGACTTTCCTGTGAAATTCCTTTCGGCCCGTTGCAAAACAAATGTTAACATAATCGCTGAGGATTGTTTATTATTTCGGCTTGCTTTCAAGGCTGCTATTTTGCACAGCTCTTCCTGAAATTTAGCGTAGTATTTATCGTAGAATATTGTAAGTTTACTCTAATTAATTATTAATTCGAATGGTACACACTACGAACTTAGTAACGTTAACTTATGATAATTTTAATTGAATCTGTTCCATAAAATCATGAAAATATCTACTATGGTTTCCACACCATGTGTCATCATCAGATCTTTACTCTCATAAATTTAAACTGGGCGATGCCGCTAACTCTGTCTTATATTTATTTTTCTCTTTTAAATGCCCGAAAAAATCGTTATACATTCTACCATGTATTCAAGATTTTGGCGAAAACGCTGGTGTGAATATCTAACCGACGCGCGAGACGTGTTTATGTAAAGAACTGGCCATACTCGCTCACTAACCTAATAACAGGATTACATAAGGCCTTTAGCCTTATCTAATAGGCGTCGATATTAGAAGGATATTGCCGCTCCGTGTGCCTCGAGCTGTTTACACTCCGCCTTTCCTTCTGACAACGGTCACAACTCTTGCCGACCACAAGCGTAAATATCGCCGACCCATTGCCGAAGAGCGAGCGACAAGTGAAAAAGAAACAGTAAGGTTCGCGGTTTGAGGGGACGGTGATCCGTGCTCAGCCAAAACGGTCCAATCACGCGTGAAGGCACGCCAGATCGATACGAGTGGCTAGTTCCCACGACTCGGCCTGGTCGAAGTATTGGTTCTATTGGCACCAGTGAATATTGATAGTGGAGGTAGTAGGGTTTACTGGTTTGAGATTTACGCCAAATTCTTGATGACTGGCTATTTAAAACCAATTAATTTATGTTCAAAATTTGCAAATTTTCATGGCTGGATTACAAAATATATTTATTATGCGATTTATTTGCAATTTGTTTTGAATGGAGTATCGAATCAAGCAGATTACATCATTAGAACAATTATTAATGACAAATTTTTATGGAAATCCTTTGTACAGTTCAGTTTTAAAACATAATTCTAAATGCTTCTTAGTAAATAAAAAAACGACATAGTAAAATTTTTCACTACAAAAATTCTAACGGAAAAAAAGAGTAATGGCCTATATTCTGCCGCTAGAAAAGCCAGCAAAATCGTGAACTCATCTCTAAAAAAACTTATAATATAAGCAAGAATGCAATCCGCACCTTCTGGTGAGATTCTATGCTACATATTAATGCTATGCTACTTCAGTAACTTGACTAACTGATATTGAGAGTAGGCGTTTAAGAGGTGCTAAGCATATGAAATATTCTGCCTCTGCTGGGATAACATTTATGTGTTGAGGGTTTCCCCCTGGCCGTCTGATATCTTAGCAAAAGCTTAAAAGCTCTCATTTTTCTAGATTTATGATATCTATGAGTAGGGCAATGGTTTCAAACACTGACTCATTTTTCTTTGAATCTAGTGAACTGCACTTGAAAAATAAGTCAATTTCTGCTTGAAAAATCTGAAGGTACCTAATGATGCTATCAAAGTCAAGCCGGTAATGTATTTTTAATTAATCAATTAGATGTTATCCATCATTTTTAAGTGTATGCAATTTAATCCATTCCGTATTCTCTGAGATCTCAGATTACGTCCTGATGAATCATTGGTATTTAACCAAATCAAGTAAATTCCATATCTCAATGCATTGCTTTCATTTCGCTGACAAATCGAATAAAATAATGCTTTGCAGCTACTTTTTAATCGTCGTTTAAATAACATATGTTGAGCGGGGATTTATGAACAACTGTTTTCCTGTACGAAGCCTATTATCTCTTGAATAAAATTAATGTAATTTTTAAGGAAGTAGGCTCGCAAATGCACGATCAAAGGCAGACACTTTTCGAGCATGATGTTAAAAAAATGTTTATCCGTCAAAGATGACATCCGTCAAGGGTGAAAGAAAAAACATTTATGTGGAACATTATTTATGGATAAGTCAAAATGACTGGTTTTAAGTACTTGCTTGTTCCAGCTATATGAGGCCATTTTAATTCAAATAGTGTAATTTAAATTCACTTATTCCATTCACTCGCTAATAATTCAAAATCTAGTACCGTGATGAACCAAAATTAGCTTTTTAACGTGATTCTTATGGTGAAACGAACATTATTGCTTTTTGTCAAAATGTCACTTATTTTTTAGCTGTCTTCAACAGTTTTACTCTGATTAAACAAGTGGTGCCATTAGAGCCTCTCTGAAAAGGCGGATTTTTAAATATAACTACCCACGAACTACTTATGTGGAAATCAGTGGACAAATTTCACTCAAAAGATTAAATTTTGAAAATTTCACCCGATTGACATATTCTTCGTCTCGAACACCAACGTCCTTAATAAAAGAAGTTGAAAGATTGTATTAAGATTAAGTGGGCCCTTTCAGGTAGGGCTAGCTTCGTTTTGCTATTTTCCCGGATAAAGGAATAATACTCTCATATCACTTAACGGTGAGGCTTCCCAAAGGAACATTATTTTATCTGCGAGTACGTTGCTATGGGAGCGGTTGATGCAGTCGGGAAGACTGCGTGTGGAATTGAGGGAAGGGTGAGGTTTGCTTGGAGTCGTTGGAGTGGTGACTTCCAAAGGAAGGAGTTGGCAGTGTCTCTCATGTAATGATGACGCAATGGAGTGGCTTTGCTTGCCTCTCCCTTTTTCTATGCCTTCCTCTCTTCCTCCAACCCTCATCTCCGTCCGCCATCCTCTGAAAACACAGCGTTCCTCTCTGCAAGACGACTATTTTGTTGACGATCGGAGGTGGAGTTTCTCGATAAAATTATTTCACCGATTGAGGCGGGTTTCCTTGCGATATATAGGATTCCCACGGTGCTATCTAACTATTCTTGTTATTAATCAGTTTAAATTTTAAATTAATTGACCATTTTCCGTCTCAACGTTTAAGGAGAGATACATACAGCGAATACCAACTTAGAAAGCTGTTGAAACTTGATCGATGGTCAAATTAGAGTTGCCATATTATGTAAGTCTTCTACCTATTTAGGTAGATTTCCTTGGACTATTTAAAAGTAGTCTGAAAGTCTCCCCTCCTTCATGTACTCCCCTCATCAAGTCATAAAAAGAAAGGCCTATGCCCTTTCATTCTATCTAAAAATCCTATTCTCTTCCTCCCTCTCCCTCCTACCTAACATTCTACCCTTCAAAACCGTTTTCAACATCCTCTCCCTGGTAAGTACTCCATCCATCCATATCTTCTGTCTTCTCCATATCTCATTTAGAAGCTGCCTCTACTCATATCTAGCTCTTTGTTGTTCTTTTTTCTCTGCGTCCACTTCACCGTCTCCATTCTTCTCCACACCAACATCTCGAGCGCAGGAGATTTTTATAACTATTAAAATAATTTTAAGAATCAAAGCAACTGGGTGTAGGCATTGAAATTCCTCTTAAGCGGCGAAATTGTTTCATAAAAAGCGTAGTCCATTTTGGTAATTATTCTGGTATTGAAGCTAGAGATTGATGTGAATATAATAATATGAATTAGGCATTCGGAGAAAGAGGCTTTGCTGTTAAAATACCACTTCAGAGGCGAAATTTGTCCTTTAAAATTTAAATCATTGTGCAAAAATAATTCAAAATTTAAAGCTATAGTTAATATAAAAAATGTGACGCAGGAATTCTGCCTCGTTGTCTTGGTATTAAAATGTTTCTTCATAGCCATAATTCATCCTTTTAATTTTGAAACCATTACTAGCAATTATCATAAAAAATAATAGGCTTTATTTTAACGTCTGGGTTTTGGTGAAGTGCTGTATTAACCACATTCTTAGTTAGCGAAAACTTAGGGGAACATACAATCGATAAAAGTGTCTCTGAATAGAGTGGCTGTAAAAATAATTTTTTTAGAATTTATTGCCCGTTGTTTTATCTTTTTTCAATTTTCAAGAATTTTTTAGTCATTCAATTTCGATGCTGTCATCATATTAAAAATATTACCTAGATTACTTGTTGGAAAAAAATCGCTGTGATATTTTCTTTTCACGCTATGGAAAATTAGCAACGCGCATTAGATGCGGATTTATTCAAGCTTCTCATTTCGCCTTCGACTTAGCATTGCTTCTATTTATTTTTGGTTTGTATACATGTAACTTTGATTTTTCTGGTTTGTCTGGGATGCAAGGTTCTATAAGATTTGAGATTTGGAGATTTTTAGAAAAAAGGTAATCATGAATCGTATGAAATTTGGCTTGGTTTGAAACTGGTGTTGATGGGTAATCATTTTGATATATCTTTGGAAGGAACGCGAGATCTAAACGGCGACCTTCAAATTCACAGATTAGAGATAATCCCTAGCCTCAGGAAGTAGGTATATTTTATGCACTATCTTAGATGAAGGAGAAACATTTGGTTAAATATTTGGCTAATGAATTGTGATGCCGATTGCTGTGCCATGCTAACAATTTACCTTAGGAAAGCTGTTTTATCCGTGGTTTAGTGGGAAAACTTGCAAACCGTAATTAACTTATGTTTATTGCGTAATCAATACGCTATCCCTTCCACCAAAGATTATTGCCTAATTCTTTACTCCCGTTTTTGTGACACTTTGTAACTTTCTGTTCACTGCCAATTTCCCTAAGCGCGCCTTCTTACATATTTAATCCAGAAGTTAGATGGGGTCTTGGATGTTTGCCACTTATCAATTACATACTTTGAAAAGTCGACCAGTTCAGCGTAAAAATAAACCTATGGAAATAAAATTGAAAATGAATAACCAGGTCGGTGAGTTTGAAAGCGTAGAACTGATGGTTTTTATCCTCTGTGAAGTGCATATTCTTATTTGAGAGTATGGCTGAGTTTTGAAAAGAAACTGCCATGTTTTAGAGAGAGTTATGTGTTTATTATTGTTATAATATTTAGGCTGTAATTAGGAAAGAATGTTCAACAACTTTCATAAGTGTTTTTCTTGATTGAGCATAGGCTACGTGCTGTTTCACGCCAGCGCAGCGTGGTAAAATGGGGTTAGTGAAGGTTAAAAAATATCCGGCATCATTTTATTCAGGTGAAGGTTATGAGATATATCGTGGCGAAGTCTGGTATCATTATTACGCTGTCCCCTCGTCCTATAAGCTGTTCATATCAAAACTTGTGCATACTGCTTATTCGTTCAGTTTGCCTTTTTACCCGATACTGGTCATGTCGGATTATGTCATAGTACGCAAGAATGGTAAATCTGTCACGGCGTTGATGTGATTGGAATCTCTTCCTGTATCAAAGTTAATGGGCGTAAGTAATCGCACTTTCGTTTGAAGTGAAGTAACGCATTTGCGGGAAGCCACTCAGAGGAGAGCGCTTTTAAATGAAGACATAATATGACTGAAATATCTCTTGCAAAATGCATTCCACCAGATGAAAACCGACGAATATTTACGTAGTAAATTAATTACATGCTGCTGGACTTCACTTTACTTGATAGGGTAATTTCAATCATTCGAGTCCAATTATTTGTGTCTTCAGGCGATATAATAGTAAAATAATCCACCTGCCAGAAGTCCATAAATCTAAGTGCTAACGAACTCTTATTATGCCATATTGTGAGGTTATGTTGTGTTTGTTAGCAGTCAGTCAGTGGTCAGAGTCATGGTGTGTACATTTTATAGCAGCCCGTGACTCTCTGTCCCACATTTTTTCTAACTAGATAATTATAGGACTGTTTAAAGTAAGCAATTTGATGAGCTACATTTTTTCTCATATTACTAAAATGTGTGATAAACAACTTAATCTACTCCTAGATCTACAAACTATCACGGAAGCCTCCTATATAGGCAGGTAATGTGCTTGGATTAAGCCAAAATGTTATGAAGTAAAAGTAAGAGAAAAATACTTGAGTGTTTTTACACACAAAATTGAGAATTAAGGTTCGGTGAATCTTGAGAGGTGAGGAGGTGTATCTTACTACAATAGCTATATTCAATTTATATCAATGCCTATAAAATTCTCTCTGGAGAATATTTGGCTTTCCTCATTGATGTGGCCGTAAATAATTATAATATCCTAATATACACAATTATTTTTTATCACCACATAGTGATTTTTCCCCACGGAATTGTAATTATCGAGACCGATTCCGCTATCATGATGATAACAAGAACTATTCCCCTATCATGATGATATCAAGAACTATTCCGCCGCTCATGATTTCCTCCGCACTGTTGCCCGAATAATGGTAGACATTGCTACTTTTATGGGAATATTTTTACGATATTAAAATTATTTTCAGAGATAAGATAAAAATTTTAATACTCAATTTTCATAAAATTATACTTTATTAACTACAGTAAACACAATTTCTCTATCATTATTTGCACGGATGACATAGAAACTAAAGTGATGTCATGACCGTTACACAGCATCCGTTATAGTCATTAGCTAATTCTCTGCTGTTTTGCCTATAAAGTAGTATTTAGTAGCCCCTAGCTACAACGCCACCAAGAAGGGCGTAACTAGGAATATGCCTTGGGGGAGAAGGGGGTGCGATGGCCGGGGGTGGCGACCCCTCCCCCCCAAGCTAAATCTGGTAACATTTTTGAAAAAATAAATGCTAGGAAATAAATTTTACACCATTTTGGGAATAAAAATTGAACCTCAAGCAGGTGCAGTTATCATACGCCAAAACTAGTAAATAGTTTAAAATTTTTTTTTCTTCTCCGAAGCTTTTGGAGGGGGATCTATACCCTTATCCCCCGCATAGTTCGTATCCCCACGTATTCCACTGTCACCAAGTTTTTTCACTTATTCCCCCTATACCTCCTTACCGATTGATCCTTTTTTCTGTCTATTCGCTTTTTTCAGCACCCAATCCATTCCGTAGGTCCCTCAGTTTTCAATCTTTCGGTACATTCAAACTTCATCATCAATTCTTTAATACTGGCGCTATACTTGTTGATTCCGTTCCTTTTCATCTCCTCATCAATCCCATCAGTGCATAAATGTACAAATAATGCTGATCAATCTCAGGAACCCACGAATCTCATTTCTTATCATTATCTCACAGAAATTCTGCGTATTTTTCCTCCATCATCACTGGTCAATAATCTTCAGACTAGTTTGGCGCGGTTATTCATTAATTCTGGTAATCTTTTCACACCTACGTCTTTCTTCTCTTCCACATCCTTATTAAACAGTTCCATATATTTTGCTCGAGGTCTTGCTATTCCGCTCTTGCCACCTACTCGACGATTATCTTCCTCAGACCATCATTTCTCAAGATATGACCTATAAGATTGCCTAATCTTCTTGTAAAGGTTTTCATGTGGACTCTCTTAATTCCTACTATTCTTAGAACTTCCACAATCGTATACAGAGAGATTAATTCCCCTGTCCAAAGCTGGGCTCCTTATTTCTACGTTTTCCTCCGTATTGATCGATCTCTCTTTGATTCCTTCCCGAGTCCCACAGCTTTCACTCTTCCGGTCCATTCAATCTTCATCATCCTTCACCGGCGCCAGTTTTCCGTAGCTTCTGGTCTTTTGCATTCGCCCGGCCATCATTTTGGTGCGTCTATATACATATAAGTTTTAGTTTCCTCGATGCTAACGCAGCCTCCGCCTTGGATCATAAAAATTCCAGCCGGAGGCACGAAACGATTTTCCCTCGCCGTCGTGGTGATAGATGTGGGCTACTACCGTGGCCCAACCTGTGGATACATATTTCACTCGTGCGGCTCGCCTAGATCTAGTCCCGGGGAAATAAAAAAAAACTTTAAAATATCACCCCGTCACTTTGGCATCCCTTCCCATTTAACGACCAATTGGAGTTTGTTCCATCATCTCCTTGGCTACCACTCGGGCGTCCATCCATCCGACCAATCAACGCGCGCGCTAACACCTCGCGAGCTCACTCTCTTTCCAGCTCGGCCATATCCCGTCGGCCCTTGCGCCTCAAGTGCACCCGCGTGGTCAAACACTCGAATTTCACTCCCTAAAGTGACGTCACCGCCTTTCCAGAGAGAGGGAGAAGTGGTCTCCTTCAGAATCTTATTTTTTATATTTGTTTTATTTTTCGTTTTGCTTTCCTTATTGTCTCATCGGGTACGTAGCTGGATATTTGTAGAGACCTGTTGGAGGACAGGCTATTCTCGGCTAGAGCTTTCATACTGTATTGAATCCTTCACTCCTTTCTCATCGATTATAATCGAATGTGTGAATGGTTTGATTGAGTACAAAAATATTTTACCTATTGCCTGATTAATCTGCGGGTAAAAATCTGAAATGCAAGCTTTTAAAAAGTAAAAAATATAGTCACGGTTAATGAATCCATACCTGATTCACAAATTGTGAATGCTTCATTTCGTAGAAACGCATCCTGTGTTCAAAATAAATCCATTTTGCACTGTTAGTCAAGCATATGTTTTAACAGCCTAGATTTCGTTATAGTATTTCGATGTCATTTGAAAGACTTAGGAATTGGACTGAAAATTAATTTAAATGCTGGAAGGTAATATGGAGTTAAAACGGAGTGTAATTAAAGATACTTTAAAGCTAGTGAAAATAAGTTCAACTGATTTAAACGTGATATAGTCAAAGTTAGACATAATTTTCGAATTATTGTGAAAACTAATCTGAAAATTGTTACAACGTAGGTTTCCGCGGCGATGGTTTGATCCCTGCATTTCTTCCGGGTTTCCTTCCCCGTCAGCTTGTTTGTAGACAACAGTTTCGCCGGCTATCCTGCCAGCGTCTTCAGGTCGAAGGTGTGACCTTCCTTCACCTTCCCTTCCCAAACACCTTCGACCTGAAGACGCTGGCGGGATAGCCGGCGAAACTGTTGTCTACAAACAAGCTGACGCGGAAGGAAACCCGGAAGAAATGCAGATATCTAATCTGAAAATTATACGAATTGATTAATATCACAGCTGTGTACTGACAAAGAGCTTTATAACTCGTTAACACTAGGAATTTCCATGAAGAATCGCCTTCATGAATGAAATGTCTTTATGAAACCTTGCTTCGTGGGAATATAGATGTGGAAAGGTACTGTGTGAGTTTATTTCTACTTCGGCTCCTTCCCGTGCCAGTCTTTCTATTCGGTGATTCTCTGAACCACCATCCACTGTTGGATTTCCTCGCGAGTCGACGACGGCGGGAGTTGGAGGCGAAAGGAGCCAAGTCCGCGAAGTGGGGGTGGCGGAGAGTGGACACAGGCGCACGGAGCAAACATTCCAAACGGGACCCCTTGAATTCCGTGAGAGGGGAGGAGGGCCCCTGGTGCCCGACGAAGACTGTCAAGTGCTGGGTGGAGCACCATAGGCCAAGGCATTGAGTGGGTAACCGAAGGAGAACAGCATGGGTGGGCAATAATGTTTTCTTTTTGTGCGAGTCCAATCGAACCAAATATTTTGAGTGATTAAACTCTACCGATTTCCTAATTTTTTTAAATAATGACGTTGATATATATGTCAGTGGCATAACCAACAGAGGACTTACAGCGTTAAAAACCCCAGAATGGATTTTAGATTGAGGTTATGTAAAGTTGAATATGCATGCCAGATAAGAGAGGGGATTAAAAATTACTGAAACCATAACCTTACCATTTTCCAAAATATATGTAGGTAATGTGTAATGTATATGTGGTACACAAAGGTTAAGAAAACACTTAGCTGTTTCACAAAATAAAATATATTGCGACCGGTTTCGATACAGCGTATCATCATCTGGCAATTACAAGTATCAGTTCACAGAATTTATACCCTTGAAGGCGTTAGAGGGGTGGTAGAGTGGAGGTGGAGAAAGGGGGGGAACTTCGGAGTACCCATTATTGGATGCAATTAGTTTGATTGTGTTTAGCTCCTTCATCCTGTTTTAATTCGACAATGGAATCAATCATAATCTGTGAAGCATACAATGTATTGCTGATAGTTTGTGAGAGAAGTGGTGTCTTGAATTGCGGTGTATTATTTGGTGGAGGGGGTAAGGGAAGGGAAGGTAGGTTTGGGAAGTACGTCGCTGATGGGTCACTGCACGGTGTAGCCGAGGGTTGGTGTATGATGATGAAATACCGGGAGGGGTGTTATGGAGTGTTGAGTGTCATCCGTAATGGTTTCTCAGAAAAAACATTGAAAAGTGGTGAATGGTGAGAATACAACTGCTCGTTAACTAATGTTATGTTGGGTGAGGTTTGGCCCACTAAAATTTCCAACTGCTCGAGTGCGTCAAGCCTTGGGCCGTTGTTTTCTTTATGTAGGATTATCGGTTCGAAATCGCTTGTGTGGTCGGAATCCAAGAGGTGTTTGGCAAAGTGTGAGGTTTCTTTGTTGTTAATAAAACATGAACGATGTTCCTTGGCCCGGATGTTGAAATTCCGTCCAGTTTTCCCTATGTAACAGGAATTGCAGTCATTGCAACGGAGTTTATATACTCCGCTGTGTTCTCCGGCACTAATTTTGTCCTTGGCACTGCCCTATCACATTGTATGCTTCACAGATTATGATTGATTCCATTGTCGAATTAAAACAGGATGAAGGAGCTAAACACAATCAAACTAATTGCATCCAATAATGGGTACTCCGAAGTTCCCCCCCTTTCTCCACCTCCACTCTACCACCCCTCTAACGCCTTCAAGGGTATAAATTCTGTGAACTGATACTTGTAATTGCCAGATGATGATACGCTGTATCGAAACCGGTCGCAATATATTTTATTTTGTGAAACAGCTAAGTGTTTTCTTAACCTTTGTGCATCATGAAGGAGTTTCACCATGTTACGCCAACCACCATCGCATGTATATGTGGTAATTTATTTGTCTCATAGTGGTATCATTCGATACAACAAATAATTTCTTTAAAAGTACAGTGTTCATACAGAAGAACTTAATGAACAATCATGGCAGATTAAAAAAAATAAAGATTAAATTAGAGCACGAAAAGAAAAAATTAAAGATTAAAGATATATAAAAAATATCTGCATGTCAGTGGTATAACAAACAGAGGTTTATACCCACCAGAGTGGGTGCTAGATTGAGGTCACTTGAAATGGAATATCTTTATTAAGTAAAAAAGAGAGGATTTAAAAATTACAGGAATCTTTACCATTCCATTTTAGAAATAAATTATTATTAAAGTATTCTACCATTGAGATGGGTTTTCATGGAGTCCTTAAGAAATATTCTGGCAGCCTCCCCTACCTTCATGTTTTTCCCTCTTCAATTCATAATAAGACCTACTCCCTTTCGCCTGAAACAATTTATTTGTATCATATTGTTATTACAATTCTCTTCTTTTAAAGTACTGTGTTCAATTTAAAAGATCTGTATCAAAACTCAAGGTTGAATTCCCGAATTTCATGTATATGCAAAGATTATATATGCTAGGCTAAACGACAATGAGGATTCAAATTAGTAACCATTTCCTACCGATCTGTAGCAATTATTTGTATCCCTGCGCTTTTTACCTAACTTACCAGAGAGCGTGTATGAATTGGGTCAAAAACAGGAGATATGTGCCACGACACCAAGCGACAACTGTCTCTCATAGTAACTTGATTTAACGTGAAATGAAAATAGCTACTGCGATACCTTCAGCCTCGCTCCTTGTCGCAACATGGCACCCGTCCACCGCTTGTCCGTGAGATGTAGCGAGAGCTTGGATGAGGTCGAGGTGGGAGGGTGGGGTAGATGATGCAATCTACAAGGAATGATCACTTCAAATACGTACAGAGATTTCTCCTGAATGGGCTAAATGCTCACATGCTGCTGAAAAATCATTACGAAATCGGGAAATTAGTGCCCAGTTTTTGCGTGGAATTTTTACTCCGCTTTATCTTTGAAAGTTGATTAGTGAAGGAAATAATGTATCAGCTGTAATGACGGATTCAAAAACTAAGCTATGCTTTTTCTGTGAACAAGATTCAATTGGCGAAAGTTTGAGCCGTAAGGTTTTTCTGTTGATATAAAAAAAACATAGGTGACATATTTTCGCTGCAAATCAAACACTTTGTGAGGCCTAATGATGTCCACCGTGCACTTAATGGAAGTTATAGAGATAAATCGTTTTCAAAGATATCTTGAAGATCAGCCATGATTTTTAGAAAAGTTGAGGCCGAAAGTTTGCACTTCGACTAAATTATCATTTTTATGTCCGTAAAAAGATTGTTACTCGAGGGAACATTAGGGATTAAACATGTGTAATGTCATCCTTTTTTTCTCCCCTATCACAGCGCCAAAAATATATGACTTATATTTCCTACTATCTACCGTCAGGGATAATTGCCATTCAAACGTTTACCTTCCTTCATTTTTACCTACACGTCACTCTCCATGAAACCCCCGGCATTGATCTTCTATGCATAGCTGAAAACCGTCTTTCAATCTCATAGTGATCCCTAAGTGTATAGACTTTTGTAACTATGCATCACACTTTCTTTTTCCCACTATTCACATGACCTCACTTTCTCCATCTTTCTTTTACTTCCCGTACTTATCAATAATCTTTTGCCTTAATAATATGACTAGCTTCATCTGTTTTCGATTGTTAAGAAACCACTGTTCTTCGCTTGTCTATGCCATGCAATTTTTATTTGGTGACTTGTTTACGAAGTTCTCTCGGGCTTCATGCCTGGTAATTGGCATTACTAATCCTTACTTTTCCGGGGCTAAATGTTCTACCGACTTCAGGGCTAAAAACGAAATTTTTATACTCGTAAATTAGTTGTTTACGTAGACTGTTGCTGGGCGCCTCTTTTTCTTGATCACATCGAAGATGGACTTTCATGTGGGATTAAAGGCGATACCGAACCCGGGAAGACGGTAGACTTGGTACTGAAACTTTAGAAATAATGAGCCCAATTACCTAGGACGAAAAGTAAGGAAACAATTCATCAGATGCTACATATGGAGTATGTTTCTCTATGGAAGCGAGGCTTGGACGTTGACAGCAGCAGAGAAGTCAATAGTGGAAGCATTCGAAATGTGGTGCTACCGAAGAATGATGAAGATAAAATGGATTGACCGTGTGAGTAACCATGAAGTGCTAAGGAGAGTAGGAGAAAAGAGAAGCCTCCTAAAAACATTAAGCAGAAGAAGGGACAACTTAGTTGGCCACATTTTGAGGCACGATGGTCTGATGAAGACAATCGTTGAAGGGCAAGTGGAAGGGAAAAAGGGCAAGGGACGGCCCCGAATGAGTTATATCGGACAGGTTATAAAGGATGTAAAAGAGAATAAATATGTAGCTATGAAGAGATTAGCGGATAGGAGAGAGAAATGGAGAGCTGCGTCAAACCAATCTTAGGATTGTTGACTAATGATGATGAATTCCGTGATAACCTTATAAATTCTATCCTTGAGGAAAGTATAAAATCATATATTTGTTATCTAATAATGGGGAATATGCACAATTTTTTCAAAGTACTAGAATAAGAAGGTCTATACCTCAAATATACTCGCCGAAATTTTCGCGGATAAATAATGTTTTTTAGCTGAGTTATGAGTCTTTGAAAATTAATCTTCATCGGCTGCTTGAAAACACGACGTCATCGGAGCGTGACGTCACGGCACGGTATCCACTGATGACAGACTGAGGAAGTGGGTAGAAAATCGGTCTATGCAGGTGCTCAAACGCAAATTTGGCGAAAATAATTACTGTTTCAACGTCAAATGGCAGATTGTTGCCAAGGTGCTATTGAAACAAATGAAGGGGATAGTTTGATGAGATTTGGAAGCAATCACTAGTTTTCAGAAAATCAGCCGCATTTAGGGAGTCGACAAAAAGTAAACTGAGGTATTGTGCTTTCTTATATCCCTCTTTCCGTCAATTTGTCCTTTGAGGAACTTCTACAAAGCTCGTTGATGATTTTTACTTCGATATCTCGCAAATCAAGACTCTGCCCTTCTACTTTCTTAGCGAAGTGAATGGTGTACCGTGCGATGACGTCAGAAGGCGTTTCAGGTCACGTGACATCAAGCGATATCCGAGCACTTTTAATAAGCATTTAATGGCGTTTGTGGAGGGCTAGGAGAGTTTTGACTCGCATATTTGGATTCGTGAGAAAATTGTCTATTCAATGAGACTTACTAGCATGATGAACAAATTTCATGCATGTTCCCCATTGTTTGAAGACACTTGTGGCTGTTAAATAATAGTTTAGGGTATTACTTTTTAATTATTGTACCGATTTACATAGGTTTTCATGAAGTTACTAAGAAGTATTCTGGCAGCCTTCTTTCCATCATGAAGTTCCCTCTTCAGTTCACTGTAGGGCCTACTCCCTCTCATACCCCAACATTCTTCCCTCTGACAATTCAACATCCCCTCCCCGCTAAGCACTCGCTACTTCCATATTTTCTGTCTCCTCTATATCTCATCTAGAAGCTGTCTCTCCTCACCCACCATGCCCATAAATTCGTCGTTCAGCATTTAAGTACTTATGAAAAATTGCCATTGTGATTTAATAATGTACGTTAGAATACCACCACATAAATCCCAAAACAACTTTATATGTTCCCATATCAATCCCAATTATGAGATCCTGTGTCTATTTCCTTTCATTTATCTAGAAATCCTTTACCCTTCCGCCTTCCTCCACCAAGCATTCTTCCTTCTAATGCGGTTTTCACATCCCCTCTTCATTTAGTACTCGCTCCATCCATACCTTCCATCTCCTCCGTATCTCATCTATAAACTGCCTCTCCTCACCCTCCCAGTTTAGGGTATAAATAAAAAAGTTACTTTTGGCACACCCATATTTCTACCGTCTGTTGTCATCCCTCTACCCAAACTAAGCGGCCAAGTGAGGATGAGGGGAGGGGGGAGTGTTGGGTTGGGTGGGAGATGAAGATGGTGGGTGGGTTTGTCCGCGATGGACAAAAAGGAGCGGCGGTGAAGACGTGTCGCCCGTGGGGATCATGCGCGGGTCCCTTCTCCGCCGTGAAGTCCCCACCCTCGCGCCGGACACATGCAATCCACCAGGACCTCCTCACTCCCCACTGTCCCCCCCCCCACCTCACCACGTTTGGACGGGGGTATATTGCCGAGGTGTACGTGCCGGTTTCCCACGGCGAAAACCATGGTTCGACTCGCCTCGTGGCCAGAATCTAATGTTCATCCCGCCGTCCGTCGGATGGGTCCAAACTTCCTGCCCCCTGTACGACTGAGAAGTCGATTGTCGAATTGCTGGCTCGGTAAAGGTGGTTTTCGATGACACGTAGAACATACAAGGGCCGTTTGCATATATTTAAATTTTGACCCTTCAGAACAAAGTTTTACCACTGTGGCGCCATCTACTGATTCATTGAGAAGCTATAGCATCTACAATTACATCTACATAATACCCTGCGAGCCACCTCTAGGGTGTTTGGCAGGGCGTGATCAATCACCAGCATGAAGCAATGCAATTGGACTCCCACATGCACACCACACGGTCCAAAAAACGTCACGCATACTAACAAATTACACTACCATATGCTGTTAGAAAATTCTTTTTGCATTTCTTTTGCTTTTCTTTTTCTTTTGTTCATATTTCAAAGCATTTTTTTTGTTTCATAAGTCGTTTTCTTGTCCGTGCATGCAAGCAACAATGCCCTCGACCATCGTTTTTCCCGCCAGCTGTGAAGTGCATTCTGTAGAACGATTCTTGTATGCAAAAGGATTGTCGACTGCTGAAATTCATCGGGAGTTGTGCCTAGTATATAGATGAGTGAAGGAAAGCTTAGACAATGATGCCATGATTTTAAAATTGGACGAACAAATATCCATGACGTAGAGCGAAGTGGCAGGCCCAGTATTCTGACCGATGAAATTGTTTCGCCAAGAAAACAACTATAGCTGCTGTGTCTTGCGAAAAGCTCGACAAACTGAGACCTGCGATTCTAGGGCGTACCCAGGATCATAACTAGGGGGGGGGGGGGGCAAGCCATGGTCTAGGAGGAGAATTATAAAGGTTATATAAAAATAGGTTGTATACTATATAAAAATTATAAAGACATAGGGTTTTGTTTTTAATAACTAAAAGATCGAGCTTAGTTGCGCGGCTCATTGCGTAGGCACATTATGCGTGTATTGTAATCTTGGAAAACGAATGTCAACGTCGCTGTGTTTATATAAATGATGTCGCCACCACAGACGTCATAAAATGTTACGTAGGTCACATCTGGAGGAGCGCCTTCGTGATGATTTTTAAATCGTGTCGAAGCTGATAACGGAAAATTTCATTCTTGGCACAGTTGCCTGTTTTCCACGATATGATACGCATGGATATATTATGATGTTGGGATTCATAACACTGTATATAGTTTTCTATATTAAAATTTATCTTCTGTATTAATGCATATATCAATTTTCACCTTTCATAACAGATAATCACCTTGCCTTGCTGCTGGCGAGACTGAAAATCAGAGATGGCAAGTTAAGCGAAATGAAAATGTTTCGTTTCGAACCGAAGGGAAACGAAAATACGAGGCCTAGGTTCAGTTTCCTTCCCGCACGAAATTAAAATCACCAAGGAATTTAGTTTCGACCCGGGACGAAACTTTACTCCTGGGAGCGAAATTGAATTAATCGAATGGCCATTTTGCGTTTATATTTCTCCTGATATTGGAATAAATATGAATGCCCCTTGCATCTAATGCCGGTAGGCCGAACCTCTACTTCATTCAACCATCCTTCGTATATGAATCCAAACTGAACTGTTCGAAGGTGAAGCACGTGGTCCCTTCGGTGCGAAAAATAATACGAGTTTCGCTACGTCCCCGAGTTTTAGCTTAGTTTCTACCCAAAGTAGTTTTTACTCCGATTATTTTTTACCCTGAGATTAGCTTCCCGGGTTTAAATCCGTTTCGTTTCTACATTGTCTCCCGGGAATGAAACTATTGAAATTTTACTGGTTTTGACTTTCGTTTTCTTTCGATTGCCATCCCTGCTAAAAGTATGATAAAGAGATCATGGAATTTGTTTGAAAGATTTCAAATCCGGAAATACTTTAAATCGTATGCAAAATTTTCAAGAAAATCTTAAGCCTGCTGACTATGACCTCATTTCAAATCTTTGTTAGCCTTTTTAACGATGTCTTCAAAACGCTCTATATGTAAAGAGCAGCCCCAGCTATTGGTTACTCTTATGGGCCAAAGAAAAGAGCGTTTTATATGCATAAACCTTGTAAAGGTAAAATATAAGCGCCCTGGTAGCGCAACTGTTAGTGCCTCTGGCCGGCGGTTCAGGGTTCTGGGGAGTCCCAGTCAAGCCGCATTTTTACCCTCTGATTTCTGGCTTTTTCCATCTACCACAGTACCGTTAATCTCGTCCTTTTTCTATATTGTGTTCCTATTCCTCTTTCTTTCTTTACCTGTGAATTTATTTGCATATATATTTTGTTTTCAAAGCATTTGAAACTACCGTATCGATTCAATCGTTTTTTACTCGCACAAGAAATTCATAGCTGGCATATATCTATTATATAAAAATTCCTCTCAGGAAATATTCACACCTTAATAATAAAAATTTGCTGGATAGCTATTGCCGCTTTCCAAACGCAGTCGTCATTTTATCATTATCGCATCTGTCTTTACTCTGAGCACGCACTAAATTAACTTCGTCTCATTCCGTCTGGTACACATGCGAGGTTAATTGCTGCAATGCTTTAAACCTTCTGCCTTACCTTCAAGTATTTTCTGCGTCAACCGTTGCATCTACTTTCCGATCGAAGTGATTTTCAATTAACGATGCCTCTCTTGCATGTGAAGGCTGCACATTTATCTCGGGGGAAAACCGGTCAAAGGTGTCAAGTTACCCAGTTCTGAAATCTTTAGTAGTACCGTATGATGCGGAACGCAAAAAACGTCTTTTCTAAACATTTTAGGATTTATTTTATGTTAAATATGAAACAAATGGGAATAATTCAAGATGTCTGACCAGTGGGGTAGCGAAGAGGTAGGGTAGCGGGGGGGGGGGGGGGGGCGAAAGTCTTGAAAAACTGGGTACTAAGTAGAGGAGTTGAAACTAATTATAACAATAAATACTGTTGAATATTTTTTGTTCATTATTGGTTACGTTGCTTAATATTATTAAATTGTTTCTCCTGTTATTGTAGTCCTCTGTAATTGACCTCGTGCTGTTTTGGACTGGATTAAATTAATAAATAAACACTTTTCATGACCGAAAAAGCATCATTTGTTGAAGAAATATTTTGTCAATTCATTAAGTTTCAATATTTTGTTTTCTTTTATCAAGGAAAGTAATTGTATTTTTTTTATATCCGGAGTTTTCACATTTCGATTTTCTCTTAAAGCGATAAATTATTTTGGGTAACTATTCCAGAGTAGGCTAGTCTTAACTCAAGCCGGAGCCTTTCAATATATTTTTTTCAACAAAGATGCAATACCTGCGCCATTTCAAACATTTCGCAAATCCACCGTATAGGGTTTTGTAAGCTGGGGGTGGGGAGAGAAAGAGCAACACGCATACCACGCGTCCCAACTTCATTTTCGGACGAGGTCTGGTTAATGAAATCGTCGCCGAGGGTTCGTATTTATGCAGCGACAAGGTGTAAAGCCCGCGGAGTTTTCATGGGACATGATGTAAGCGGAGTAATGAGCCGTTATGCAAATGGACAAACAGGCAAACGCTCGAGAGTTCAAACACGGAGAGTGAGAGAGCTGAGGGAAAAATTTGAAGGTGGGGCCGCGCCTTCAAAGGGCCACCCCCTCCCTTCCCTTCCCTCTGCTCGCCACGGCCATTGAGGGACGAGTGAGCCACGCGCAATGAAATTAATGAGCGATGAGCCGCTTTGGCTCGGAGCTGGACGAAACGCTAATGGACCAACAAGGCTCTTCTTGAGTGAGTCGGTAAGTGAGGGAAACGAAAACGGTCAGTTTTTCTTCCAAAAAGCACGGGGAAAAGCAATTAGATCCATATGGTTATGGTTTCTTGGGTTATCTCCCGGGCTGAATTCATGTTTCCTAGCGTTTCATCATCCAGCCGCGTTGTTGTCTTCAGGATTTTAAGAATAGGGGCATTCACTCAGACTCGAAATTATTCTTCTTTGAAAGACTTCGGTGGATGGAAGGGGAAGATGGGATGAGAGGCTAAGGGGTACAAGTGACGTTTCCATAGCAAACCACGAAATGACAGCGCCGAAGGCGCGTATGCAAAAGCTGTACCGGAGAGTCAAAACTCACCTCAATCAGCAAGTTTACAAAAAGAAGTTTAAAAAATGGCGCATGTGTACCGTTGGCTGTGTTATGTGTTATTTGTGTGAAAAAGGAAACTTATAACTAATGATTGAGAACAAGTCAATTATTGCAATTAATTTCCACACCACAATTTTAATTTATCTTTTTGGAATTTTCTTTTCTTTTTATTGAAATAAAATAATTATTGATTAATATAAATTGCTACTGCGAAGCTTGTCTTTTTTTCAATTACCGAAATTACAAGGAAAACTTTTTATAAAATATTTTTCACCTTGGCGATAGAATCATGGAAAAATTTAAATAATATCTTATGATTAGACGAAGGACAAGGCATACGAAAGACATATAGACGCATAATAAATTAAGGCAGAGTAAATTTGTAAAAGAATAAATAGCTTCGAGAAAAAATTATTTAAAGTAAAAGTAGCTTGGAGTTGTTGGGAATAGGCTTTGATAAAAAAAATCAGTGTCACTAGATGTCTGCATAAATGAGATATTCACTCGTATTCCATGGCCAACAAGTTTTTTTTATATTTCATCTATCAATTTATGTTCCTACACTGCTTAAAAAATAAATCACTGAACCACTTGGCTTCTCAACCCCTCAAATTATCACGAAAATTCTTCCTTAATCACCGACTTCCACCCTGCCTCGTTGACTCTATAGACTTGGGTGCAAAAATGGTTGGTAACATTATGTACCATTTACAAAAAAAAGGAATGGATTATTTCAAAAGGACACCAATATCAAATTTTCTATTTCAAAATCTCTATAATATATTTCTATGCATGTTTTCGAAAACGGAAACTTCATGGGATTGCGCACTCCGAAGTTTGACGGGGCCTTTTTAGAATTACATTTTTAAGTTATTCCAGATCATTCGAGTCTCGCTGTTCTAAAAGTACGGATAAAGACGTTACCTATAAAACTTGTTTTTTTGTTAACATACGAATGAAAAAAATGTAAAGGTCATTATCGATGGATATGTGTTAACTATTTCAAGCTGTTATATAGAATAAGATAATGCATAACGGTGAATGAAGTCACTGGGGTGAGTCGGTTAATAGGACGACTGCGGCCGATGAGTATTTAAATTTCTGTGATCAGTATATTATCAACGTACCTATTTTCTCTTTTTACAAGTCTGTATCTACCCTTGATTGGTAAAAATAGAAATAACCAAGGAAAAGACCTATAAAAGCCGCCCATTTATTGATTTATTTCTTCCTGAACGAGCAATCTACTGAGATACTGACGTTCACACACTTTTATCACGCTCTTCGTGCGTCACAATTTTATTTGGCGTGCCATATTTATTTTTCAAACCATGCCATGAGACGATTGATGGAAACCGGTCGTTTGGCAAGAAAAAGATTACTCTCTTTGCTTTGATCGTAAAGAATTATGCGCCGTAATCAAAGACATGCGAGAGGTATTTATCGTACCTATTTGTTTCGTCCGCATGCTGTAATTTGTGATCTCTTTCGCAATCTCGACGCGATTAACGATGGAATGGAATACTACCTATGCGACAGTTCTTGGTGTATTGCAAATGTGAGGAAGTGGTCGAGACATAGCATCATTTTTTATGCCTCGGTGGGACTCCAGCTTAACTGAACATTTTTAGAGTGATAGGTACGTGCCCGCTAGTTAACCAAGGATCATCGACTGTGTCCCGCATTCTACTATCGCATTTGGTGCTATTTCATAACTATTCTCCGATAAGGAAATTTGATGAATCATGATTCCTTTGAAAAATGTGTGATATTGCTGAAATTTAGAGTCGAATCCTGGATTACCTCGTTAGGGTGTAAGGTATCACCCTCGCCTCTTATGGGGAGATTTTTTCATATTTATTTGACAAGCGATATGCTTCAAGACTTCACAGATCTTCAGATATGACCAGGAGACAGTGCCACCTCGTAAACAACCGTTTATATTTAACATAAGTATTCTGAAGTTGGTGTTTCAATGCTCACCTCGGAATTCGGTTACTGTGCAACAACGTCTGCAGCTATTTTAAACATTTTTTCTCATGTCTGCTATACTTGAGAGCTCTCTAGTATATTTACTTTAATTCGAATAATCAACAATAGGCGAATAAAATTCTTATGAATTAATTGGCTTTGGAGAAATACAGATGAAATGTAAAAAAATTGTATTATTTGACAAAATTCCAGAACTGTATAAAAGGATCGATGTCTTACAAGTATACAATTTACACTTTTATATGAACTTTCGTGAACTAAATTTATTTTCGCTCCTAGAGGGGGGAGGGCAACTGCCCCCTGCTGGGTACGCTCATGATTTATACTTTAATTTAAGTATTCGGAAGTGAACGATTTGGCCTTTGTGTTTGGTCTAAATTGTTCAAATCTGCAGCGTCAACAAATATACGAGTGAACTATTAACAATTTATAAAAACGGCTTAAAAGTTGAGATTCAGAATCGGAAGTCCTTTTGAAGATACCTTTTGAGTAATCTGAGGGTCGTAGACACACCCAGGGAAGAGTTGTCAGACGAATTGGTGTTGGTAAGGGTAGCAATTTAGAAAAAGTCGATCTCTGGGAGAAATAAAGATTGAATTTAGGTTGGTGTGGTAAGTGATTAATACGAAAGGTGCGGTTTAATAGTTAACGTAATGGGAAAAGTATGACAGTACTTCAAATTATCAACTCTAATTGATAATTTGACTCGAGAAAAATGTTGCTTTTTATAAAAAATAATTTTTAAATTGTAATATTATTTTTAGGATAAACATGAGTTTTGTTCGAGGAATTGGATGCAGTGCTTAGAGCGATTCCTCCTCCTCTGCTTCGCACCCAGTGCGTGGCTGCGCACTGCTCGCCCATCCTCGCATTCCGAGGCGCCACTTCTGACAATTGCTCGCTCGGATCAACTTCCACGGTGCCTCACACCCCGTCGAGCGCGATCCTCGTGAGGCGCCTAAGCTGGCCGCCAAAGCCAAGACAACGGCATCGTCTCTCCATTGAGTTGGACGATGGTGCCGGCCGCTCCCCAAGTTGAGCAAACTCGCGGGCCAAGGGAGAGGGAAGACGGATACGTACGTGATCCGGTGAAGTGCTGGTCAGGGTGAAGTAGCTACTGTTAGTTTCGTATCAGTTTTTGCGTTGAAAAGACCGTATAAATCTAGGATTAATTCTTGGAGCCCTTGTGGTAATCTCAGAGTGTTAGCAAAAATAAGACTATGTGAATAAGAAACTCTGCCACGTTAAGGATATAAACTAGGGCCTCTATGAATGAGAGACCAACATTATGGGCGTTACGTGCACCTAATTTCTGAAATTAACCATGAAGTTACTAATTAGGGCATTCATAGACCCTAGGGCATTTATAGATTTGGGAGACATGGACGACATCAACCGGTGGAAAACCCGAGAAACTTTTCTGCATTTATAGACCCGTCTCCTTGGCGCTTGCAGAAATATCAGCCCACACTCCTGTGCATGCGAATATTATGTGTAATATTTTTTTCAAATCTCTGTTTTGTTTTGAGCTATTTACAAAGATATTATTGTCAGATTGTAGTTTACTAATCGGAAGCTGGTTGAGTAATATCAGTGCTTTCCTGGAATCGAACCAGGTTCTCTGGGGAACAAAATAATTGTTATCTATCGTCCTCTTTGGCTGGAGGCAAATGCTAGTGAGGACGATTTGGAGAGAGAAACCAGGTTGATAAACGGGTTGAGTTAGGCGGAGAGATTACGAGTATAAGGTATCTATAATGCTCATGTAAATATATGCAGAACTTCCGAGAGAACGTACTGAGCAAGGAGAAGTTATGAATGAATTTCCGAAACGTGTTTACTCATGGAAATGATGGATACTATCATCTTATGTCCTTAACGGTTTTCACTGCAGATTCACCTGCTTCACCGCTCTTTTTCACGATCTTTCAATAGGACGTGTCATTCGTAATTGCATCCTAGTATTCGGTTAAAAAATTATTTATATATGATTTTATCTTTAATTTCCTCCCATCTTTTTCGCTTTGCAGTATTTTTATGAATGGAATGAAAAGCCGGCCTCGGTGGCGGCGGGGTAACGTTCTCTCCTGCCAAACAAGAGGTCGCGGGTTCGATTCCCGCCTGGGTAGGTTTCCTCGGTCGAGGGTATGGTTGTTTGTGTACATTTACTTGCTACATTTGTTGAATACCCCGGTATAAAATGGCTAATAAGAGCTGTATCCGGTAGTTTGAGAATGAAGTAAAAGTAACTTTTTGCTCGTATCTCTCATATCTTCATCTTTGGAATCTCATGTGAAAGAGAAAGTGAACGACATGGTATGAGCAAGGGAAGAGCGAAGTCTTTATTTACCATTCGTTTCGTGAATTCCCCAGTATTTTGTGCACTTCAATGAGTGAATTGATAATTATATGGTCCAACTTTCACTCCCGTCAACCCTCATTTCACGTTTTAACGCACGACTCCACTTTGAAAAAGTCACTACATGAATTTTATATTATAAATATTTTCCATTCTACCGGATTCTGCACTGACTCAAGTTAACTTACGAAAACTCAACAAGCACTTGATCTCCTAACGACAAAGACTTAATGGAAATTAAATCTTCATTGCAAGATGACTCAAATCAACTTGTGTCAATGAATGAAAAGCAATCACCCCATTATTGTGAAGTACACTTGTAAGTGTACTTGACGATATTTGTTGGAGGAAACCAAAAAAACCTCTTCGGGGTTATGAATGATAGGTAAGCGGGGAGGAAGAGAATAGGATTTATATGTAAAATGAAATGGAGTGGGTCTTATTGCGAAATAAATGGAGAAGTCCAATTTCGAAGAAAATATCGGTTGGTGTGATTTTTAAAATTCTCAATAAAAACTTATATTAACTGGTAGAGTATTTTTGATACGAATGAGGCTTGTAACAAAGCTAATATAAAAGAAAAGTAATTCTTTCCTTTCTACCGATAATTATATGGCTAACTATAGAATGAACGTAGTTTATGTCATCATAAAGTCAGTGGAAATATGGGAGAGGTAGCACAGCCACAGTTTTGTTCAATCCGCTTACATCTATTAATTAATTTTTTTCTTCTTGTCTACCTCATTTAATTAACGGTAAAATAATTCTTGAATTATAGGTCAAATTTATGTGATTCAAAAAAGTTGTCAGCCAACATGCAACGTTTTTTGGCCACCCAAGCTCGACATAGGTTATATCATTATCAAGGCCGTTTAAAATGCGGCTATTAGAATAAAAGAAAGGAATGTTTTTACCATTTACTTATTTTTATTTTGCAAGCCCAGCAGTTGACATGGGTTTTGGCTCTAGCTAGTCATCACCAATTTCGTATCCAGTAATAATGTAACCTATATCGAAATCTGCCATGCCGATTAAAAACGCGCGGAAAGTATACATTTACCTTTATTTATGATGTTTCTAATCCTTGTTTCGCCTCACTCCCCTACGCAGTCGTCTTTCGTATCTTCTGACATTTCTTCTTACTTTATTCAGAACTTTGTCCATGCCTCTTCACCCACACTCACGTCTCTTTTCTTATGCCTTCAATATTGATTCATGGGTATAATCTATCATGGCACCCTCGTCAAATACATGCACACACTGCTTCCGTAACTACTTCCATGTTCCTAGGACGTATCGTCTTAACTATCTCCGCTCTTTATACGACGATGAGGATATCTCTTAAGCAATAATCATGCCGTTTTATCGTCCCTCGAAGGTCGCTGGTTACTTTTATGTCATTTATTACTCTTCATGGAATCTGAGCATGCGAGCCTGAAGACAATTTTTTGTGCTACTCAGCAAAGGTCTGGATAAGTGCGTGAGCAGAAGTTACCAAATCGCCATCTGATTCAGCCTGTAATCTGATGGATACCGGAGAAATAGAATGGCAAGGTGACAGCTGCGTTAATTAATCGGCGAACATGGTCGATGCGAAGTCTAGCCGGGAAAAGAGAGTCGTCGGAATGTCACGAGGAATCAAGTTGTAGTGTGACAGGTTGTTTTGATGATTCGTGTGTATTTTTGTTTTCCAAGCGAAACACTTATTTTTTATTTTTATACTTAAAAATAAACAAGTTATATACTTACATTGTATGTTATTAGTCTGATTTCTGTACAGTGTATGAACTATTTCTATGTATCATGGTAATTAATGTATTTGTTTTCATTTATTTTTATGTTTCAATTTTTCATAATTTTCTCAAAGGAACACACGTTAAAGAAAAGCGTACTTTGACTCATTACTTACGGTATATTCGTTTGTTTTTGGCCGCACCAGCCAGCTGTATGTTTAATTTAAGAGATGGCAACCCCAGCACTGGTTCTTACCACAGGGGTGCCTATATTCCACCTTTGTAAAAACTCATGCTTGAGTAACCTATTAAAATTTCTTGTACCATAATGTGGAATAAATATATATATTATTATTACATGTTGTTATCTAGGCTTAGTAAATATATATGCCATTCAAGGTATTTACCCCAGATTAAGCAACAGGATGCAGGTGAACGTCAAACATTCAGGTTAGGGGGGCCAATGAGAGAATTTTTGTTCGGGTATCCAAGGGTAGTCAAGAAATGAGAGGAATCTTCTCCCTTAGGGCAATAGTTCAGCGCCCTATCCCATATGCTGCATGTCTCCTTATTTTAACTTATGGCCATCGTAAACACTCAAAGAGACGTTGTGTTTGATTTGTGAGGTTTTGCACAATACTTTTTAAGGATGAGCTAATAACCGAAGAAATGTTATGAAATAAAGCTTTTTTTGAAAGAGGCTTCTTTCCTTACGATTTAGAAATTAAATAAATATCATTAATTACATTTTAATCCGCCAATTTAAAAATTACTCCTCAACTAAATCTCCATGCATATTTATGAAATAATAACGGAACTAATTTTACGTATTATGATTGGAAAGATTTCATAGGAGTCTATTCATGTATTATTTCAAATTAGCTGTATTCATGCGATTAAATCATAAATTAATAATATCCACGAATCTATTTCTTTTTGTATCCGGTTACCAAGCCATTCAATAAAAAATTACTAGTTCATCCATTCACGTGAAGGTTACCATGGTTAAGTTACTACACTCAGTGATCTGTATGGTCTTCAATTACACGCAAATGCGATATCGTGAGGTAATCATTTCATTACTCGAAATTAACCCTCTTTAGGTTTACAAATTGCCCCTTTAGCTCCACTGATGGATTACGAATGGGATTACTTCGGAATGAAAGTGGTGCGGACATTTAAATTGCACCCTGAAGAATTTCGCGGCGAATGGGAGAGAGAGAGCCGTTTGAAAATTCGGACACGCAAGGGACCGCTCGCACGCTAAAAAGGTGCAGCTGTTGAATAATTATGGGCGGAGCGTTTGTTTTCGGTGGACGTGAATGAAAGTTAATGTCTATTTTTAGTGTCGTGGGACCACGAATGGCTGAGGGACAGAGATGGAAACTCATTAACTATTCATCATCATTTCGAGGAATTAAAGGATGTTTCGATATTAATACAAGGGTTTGAAGGATTTGTAGTATTTATATCATTTTGCCTCCAGTTATAAAGGATACACACGACCAGCAGCGGATCCAGGATAGGGCAAGAGGGGTAGGGAGTCACCTCTCCTGTACATATTCGACAACTTAATAAAATTACCATTTTATCTAGTGTAAATTAGATACCCGAGGGATGGGGACTATAGCCCTCCCTACCTTCTCTCTGGATCCGCCACTGAACATGATGAAAAATCAATTCGAGCAGTTTTATATTTTACTTGTAAGTGCTCATTTTGAGCACCATTCGCTACTCGGTTAACATTCTTTCGATTAGCGAGTTCTTACTGCATTGATTTCATTGTCCGAAGTACCGAAATATGTGTAAAGATTGATTGAAACCTGTTTCGTATTTTCATGCAGATGATTGTACTATTCTAAAAAAATAAGTTGCGTAGTTACAATAGCATCCTTCAATACTTTACGAACTTCAAGAATAGAGTCTATCATTCTTGTGAGTTGAATGAAAGTTAATTTCTAATTTAGTGTTGTGGGACAACGAATGGCTGAGGGACAAAGATGAAAACTCATTGACTATTCGTCCTAATTTCGAGAAATTAAAGTATTTTTCGATATTAATACAGGGGCTTGAAGGATTTTTAGTATCTATATCATTCTGCCTCAAATTATAAAATCTACACCTGATGTAAAGGCAATTCAAGCGTTTTTCGTTTTTTACTATAAGGGCTTATTTTATCATACTACTACATCTAAGTCGTCTATTTGTCGCTCGGTGTCGATCGGCCAGTTCTTCCCGTGTTGATCTTTTTGTTCCGAAGTACCAAGTACCAAAATATTTGCGACGACTGATTGAACCATATTTCATTTCATTTATATAGATGATTTCACTATTCCACAATATTTTGCGTGGTTAAAATTGTCTCCTTCAATACTGCCCATAATTTATGAACGTCAAGAATACGGCCCATTATCCAAGTCAGGGGGAATTTTAATAGCTTCAATCCACGCACTTATCGCAGGGTTTAGAGTGCCATGGGAATATAGCCTTTAGGCTAGCGAGAACTGATTTCACACGATAAATTAAGCTCCATAAAAGTAACAAGAAACCATTGTAAGGCGATCAAATGGCACGATTATTGCCCTGTATACATGACCGTCATCGGATAGTGGTGTAGATTTATTGAAGACCATACGGATGAGGATCATCGTAGTAGTAATGGATGCATTGCAAAGAAAAATGTTGTGGAAGAGTACGAATATCAACATAGGTGTTTGAAAAAAATCGCTTAAGTGACGCCTATTGTGGTTGAATATATTCCTACTGCATATGTCAGGTTGGTCAGATGTTAGCATTGGCACATACTTACGAACCTTTATGCACTCCTCAAAGATCGAATTGCATCAATGTTTTCATGTAAAACGAGCTCTTACTTCAACTGACGGTCCCTTTTCTACTAGCTTTCTTTAACGGAAACGTTATATCTAAATGCTTTAAAGGGTGCAAAGAAGCTTTTGAGCTATTATTTCATTTGATTCATCTTTTATAATTGTTAATCAAGAAGTTCAAATAATGTAGAACCGTTCAAACCCGGTATTAATTGCGAAAAAACCGACATTTCTTGCGATAAGGTTGCGGGCTTCGATGATGGGTGGAAATTTTCCTCAAAGGCAAGCTCGTTGGAAAACAATTACGACTATATCTTCCGGGGGTTTATGTCACACATAATGATTTTGAGAAACATGCTCACCTTGTACTCATACAAACTCATGATTGGAGGTATGTTTTATCGTTGATCTAACAACGTAATTGTCTCTTCGCAATCGAATCCTCTTTCGTCATTAAGTCATTCCGAAACGAGTTGGGGTCATTGGAGACTGACGAAGACGTTCTGTGGAGTGATTAAAAATGAGACGAAACGTTGTGACTATAAAACGTAGTACGTTGTGACGCATAATTTCATTCGGCTCGGTAAAATGATTTGAATTATTGAGGATTTGATGTACCTTCTATGTAGGTAGGTTTTTTGATAAAATGTTCTCATTTAGAACCTTAAAAGATTTCCGTCAAAAATGGCTGCGGTTTGCGTAAAAACACTCCTAAGTACCCATTAAATTACGCTTATTCCCGACAATTTCTGAGAGCGAACACGTTTCTTAGGTAAGGATCAGTTGATTAGTGAACTATCGGGAATATTATATGAGACATTCTGTCGGTCAAGGTTTTTAGCGTGGAAACTTTTGCCATAGCCAATGGCATGCCTCATATCCTGCATGCAACTTTCGAAGTGGCAGGGGCTCGGAGAAAAATTATCAAATCAAGATACCGTACTTGTGACCACGCGAGCAATCTCTCGGCCATACCTTCAGTTCTATTGTAATTTCTTTCCGGTTTTTATTCATGAAAATTTCAATAATAAACGCATACAAGTGATATTTTTCTCAGCTGAGATAGGTAAAGTTAAAATGTTAGAAGAAATACGCAAAAAATTGGTTGCCATGGTATAAGAGTGAGTCTCTTTTCTGTGCTGATATCGAAAGGAAAATCAAATGCACTATTAAATATCTAATTGATATAGTTTGTTTTATTTACCTAATTTGTGTACCTAGTACTGCGTAGAAAAAAGAAATCATTTACACCCCTTGGCTTCTCACCTACTCAATTATTATAATAGAGGATCATCCTGTCGGCCACTGCCTGTGCTGACACCCACAACGCATTTAAATGGGCTTACAAAAGTCGCCATTCGCGTCAATGACGGCATCAGAGTAATCTGGATATAACTAAGAAATTAGGGTTGTAGCAAAAATTTCCAGCGCGTTATAAGTAGTGGGCGGCCCACAGCTAAGATCTTTTGCGCGTTGGGGGAAGGTTAGTGAAGGTAGCGAAAAATCTAACAATTCGGATGGTTAATTGTGTAAATCTTTAATGTTTCACCAAAAACGTCTACAGTAAAACATTCTACGAAATAATTTTTACCCTTTTTTATATCATACTCTTCCATGCAAGTAATTGCTTGCATGGAAGACTTATGATTTTGATGAGTCACATCATCATGAATGTGAATTTTTGTTCAAACCCCTAATTATACCTTATTTCCCCGTGAAAGTCGGATCAATTTGTCCGCAAGCGACAGTAGTGGCGACTTTCGTAAGCCCATTTAAATGCGCCGTTGTTGACAACACATTTATAGGCCGACTTGAGGGTCCTCTTGTAATATTCGTGGACAGGACGGAAGACCCGCGATCGTGGGCCCAGAGGAGGCGGGAGTTGTCAGTAGTGCTGCTTGAGATAATTCTCGACGAGCCCCCGCGGAAGGAGTCAGTGGGCCTCAAATGTCTTCTCACATATCGACCGTCTTTATCTGCAGGACTGTCTCTCTCCTTTCCTGTGTTTGTGTGCGTGGTGTGTCACCTGCCCTCCTTCGTCTCCTCTCTGTCCTGGGGACGAAGGTGATGTTCTCCTCTCACCCGTGTCCAGATGGGCCGAGAGGAGGCGGCGTAGGGAAATGAAAAAATAAAAAATAAAAGTTGACTGGAAAGAGGGGAACTTTGGAGTTGGAGAAATCGACTCCCCTACCGCTGACATCTACGAGCAGACCCCGTGGTTTCGTCAGTCGCGTTCTCGAAAACTGCGACCAAGGTCCCCCATGTGCTGCTGTTCGCTCAACTGTGAATCCGACTCCGGCTTCGTGGTGTTGCCAAAACCTTTTGACTGACCAATATGACCCATTAAGCAAGAAATTGTGGAAGATACGGGCGTAAACGTGATTTAGCCTCGGGGTAAATAAATACTGAAGCACTTATGGTAGCTGCGCAATGCCAAAAGTAGTGGCAAACAATGATGAGTCCTTTAACTATATCCTTCTTGATCTTGGCGTATTGTATGCAATACATCACCGTCTGAATTTATTCACCGCTTGGCTAAGTGAAATGTCATTATTGCAACTGAATTAGTTCGTCCCGACAGATGACAGTATCATACAGAAGCATGATTCACAGAATTTGCTAATGTTTTTTGCTAACATCTAATTAACCAGAAATATATAGGTAAAAAGAGATTCAACCTGAGATTTAGGTAGGTGAGGGTAGAGCTCACCCCAGATTTATTTACAATGTATCCAGAAGGTATGTAGTTCAATAATTCAGTATTTGGGGGCCAGTTCTTTTTCCACGGCCACCTTTCATCTCGGGGATTTTATTTGGAGGTGTCCGAAGGTTGCACCCGGGATTTGAACCCAGCACTCTCCAATCAACAGCCGAGCGCTTCTCTCACTGGGTAACCACAATACCACCTCTATTAAATTTTTTTTAACGCACAACTGTGAATTATACTCACCCTTAGGATTTAAGACAGCTATAAATAACTTATTAGTCCCCCATTACTCCACCTCTGTCGAATTAATGCCCACTTTTCTTCATTATAACACAAATTTGTGCAAATTTCAAACTTTTTATCTGACCGAACTTGGCTATAGCAAGTTAATTGCTATTAATGGAATCCATTGTTAGCAAGTCGCTCAATAAAAAAATCTGCGGATAATCTACGGTTCCACAAGTTCCCGCCACTTTGAAATCTGCCCTATTGGGTCTATTTCGAATGTTCATTTATTGCTAGGAATTAATTTAAAAAAATACTTAACTACCCATTGCACTTGAAAATTGCAATATCAACGGATCGATGTGCTTATTAAAATTAGCGGTGCTGAGACTCATCAGATATATTACTAAGGCGCCAAAAAGCAAAACAATGGGAAACGATATCTGCCTGTATTCAGTGTACAACAATTCGATACAAACCACGAGACAAGAGCTCTTCTCAAGCACACGAAGATCACCCGAACCCACACGGCACGGACAACGCCAAGCAGCGAGACTGGCCTTCGGGGTCAGTGGGCAGTTTCCAGGTTGGCCGTGCGCCATAACAGTCACGTGACCCCCACCCGCGGCACCCCCCTCTTCCCCCTCACAAACACCTCTTTCCCGCTCCAACATCCTCTCCCTCCTCGTCACCTTTTCTTATTATTTTTCCACTTCTCATTCTTTCCTTATCTTACTCACCTTGCTTACCTTCTGCCTCCGTTCGCAAGCGCACTACTACTCGCGATGAGCTTTCTAGGGCAGAAATTAGATTTAATGCCTTAATTCACCATTTTCAGGAGTTATCGCCCATATATATGGCCCTATATATCGCCTATATATATCGCCCATTTCCTCGGCTGATAGGATAAGGATTATTGCCCAGGAGAATACGGGATTGTTTGATGACCAGTCAAAACTAAATTAGCCACATGAAAGAAGATAAAAATACAGTCAACACGACGAATTATTACGTCGGATTCTCCGTAATTCTTCTCTGGAGAGATGAGCGTTCACATTTCTTTTAAGTTATTACCCGTTAATTAAGCCATACAAATTAGTAGTTGTTTATATTTTCAGTCGATATTTACCCTTAAAAAGACATTTATTTTAGATTTCTTGATGATTTTTATGTTCATCCTAGAAAGTATCGTAGCAGTCCATATCTACTTATATAGAGATTCATTTATGACTATTTATGACAGAAATATTGACATTGATTGCCATAAATGATTGTGATTATTTTAATTCGAGGCAGCTCTTCGACAAAAGGCACATGTAAGCCGATCAGCTGTGTTTTGTATATGTTATATCCATACTCACTCTCATTCGTTTACTTTTTCATGACGACCAGAAAAAATAATTTTGCATTTATACGCAATTTTTAAGATTCTCCTCTCCCTCTGTGAAGTCTTTCGAGTGTCAAGAAGTTATCTATGGAAAGAATTGCACACATGGCATGTGATTCGTGCCCAAATCCCTCGGGGGTTTAAATCAAATAAGCTAACTAACGAACTGCTTGCTTGAAGGTTCTTGAGGTATTAGGTAATCGCATGATTTCCCGGCGTAAATTAACCCGAAGAGCTTGTATCCCTTCATCTGGCTTCATGATCGGCGAAGTTGACCTATTGAGGATTTGAGTGCCCGTAGCGTGCATTTTCTGGCCTCTATGTCGCCGGCTATTTGGACAATTCCTGGGAAACCGTTTCGAATGTTGGTGCTGTAAAATTACTTCTCGAAAACACCTACGCAGGATTCGTACGTGTAAAACCTTGGTCATTTTAAACTGGGATTTTGATGGCACCTACATTTCAACCGGAAAAGGTGGTGATCACGTGGCATTGATAGGAGGCTCCAGTGGTTTGGAAGAAGGAATTAATAGGTGAACTGAATTGTGCTGAATGAAAATACTAGAGGAACGTTAAGCGTCAGGCTAGATAATAGATCAATAGTTGATTGGTCCAGTTACCACGTTGCCAGAATATCCGTTGAGTGACATTATACTGACAGAAATTTAATTTTGCGGAATATTAAGTAATGTTTAAGAGTGACCGGGGAAAAGTGAGTTTTGGAACGTATGAAGACAATCAAGAAATAGCTAGCGTTCCACGCAGATTTAGTGCTATAAATGAATTAGAAATAAGTGAAATTATCGAAGCAGAAACCTAGTATTTGCGAATAGGACATATGTGGACGAATTATTAGTGCTTATATGCTTTCCTAAATCGTGTGATTCATCCGACTTCATTGATGCATTCTTGATGATCATTTCCGACATATCAATGGCCCAGATTGGTGACAGGGGCTACGCTTGAACGGGCTTATTCTAACATACTTTGTATGAGTAATCGGCTCTATTCCATGGAAAAATCTAAAACATTTATTACTCATTGTTCTCACATTTTTTAGGGTAGTGGGATTATCCATCTCCCTTGTGATTTGTGCTTACAATCCTGATTTGAATAATACCCTTGGATTCGCGAGATCCTGTGATACTTCGACTGAAAATCCTCCCATGTAACAGCCGTGGCCAGCTAAAAACATTCAATAACATATTTACAATTTTGTGGGAAAAAATCCCTCTCGTATTGGATTTATTATTATTTTATTTAATTAAAACGTTCATGTTTGAAACAAATTATAAGCATACCATTATTAAGAATGTGCTCGGAAAGGCACTCCTTTAGAAGCGAACATGTTTTGTTTCACATTTTCCTTCAAGGTCCAGCGCTTTTTCAGAAGATAGCCTTCACTGGTATGTGCATTCGTGAAATTTTATGATGATTCAACTGAAAACCTTCCTGTATTACAGATGCAGCCAACTGGAAGCATTCACTAACGTTTCAGATTTTGTGGGAAAAATCTTTCTCTCGCAGTGTACCATTCAATTCGACGGAAAATTTTATGCTTGAAATATAACATAAATATACCATAATTATGAATGTGGACTGAAAAGCACTCCTTCAGAAATGGAGAGGTTTCATAGCATATTTTTCGTTCGGTGCGAGCACTTTTGCAGATTATCTCGTACGATAGCACCTCATGAGACTGTAGTACTCAAAGTACATCACGATAAGATAGCCATCCCTGGTACGTGGAAGGTATTCCCTACTTAAGATGTCCAGTAGTTGAGCCATCGTGGAAATCGGTATGTTTTAAACAGCGAGAACGCGAACGAGTTCGCATTTGTCTTGACCCATGGAGTCGCCAGAGGGGCGCGCCTGCCGTTTCCCTTCCGTCCTACTCTTGCTCATGAGCAAGCCAGTACCACTGCCAGCCCCGCATGAGGAGATTCAACATTGGCTCATCCTCCCAAGGACCTTCCCTTCCTCCTTCCACTCGTTCCCTCATATTTTCTTGTCCTCGACACTTTCCTCCGGATGCGCTTATGTCCCTCGTGCAATCTCTCCGTCTCTTCGGCACTGCAGCATAAAATACGGTGAACTCGTCGATTACCACGCAACCCAGTGGGAGAAATGGGTGGCCGTGTTCCCCGAAAAAAAATATATAACCTGATACGGCCGTATCCGACGTTTTTATACGCTGCATATCCATGAGCATTTCCTCCATGCGGTCTTTAGTAGGTATTTGCGTCAAAAGAAAGGGCAAATATCGGCGAACTACGTGATGGGGACATTCCAGGAGCTGGAGAAAAATGGCGCTACGTTAACTTATTTAAAAACGCCCTACGTTAGCTTAACGCACTGACTCAGTTAATTACCTGAAAGCCATCTCATGAATGGGCTACTCAAAGAGGTTTTATGACATATGCGTCTTTAGTGAAGTTTTCTCGGGTTTCACACCGGGTCAGGTCCTCCATTTCTCCTTCCAACGTTTCGATGGACAACTCGCCCATCGAAACGTTGGAAGGAGAAATGGAGGACCTGACCCGGTGTGAAACCCGAGAAAACTTCACTGCAATTGATCGACGGGAAAAAAAATTATATATGCGTCTTTACTTTGACTTACGTTTCATCATTCACATAGAGGATTTATGACATTTTAAAAATATTATGAATACATAGTTTTATGACAAATTTTCAGTGATTATTGGTAAGGAAAATACTCTACTCAGGAGAATAAAAAACGCTACTCAGGAAAATAAAAAGTGTGACGTCAGTGATTCATTTGACGCTGGCGCCAACTGCCTCTATGATAAAGTGTATATTAGGGCGTATATATGCTTACGTATATGGCCGAAGAATTCAACATATTGCATCCACAGACCGCAACTGTTTATTCATTTACTTTGATTGACAGTGCAATTAAGTCATTAACCATAATTGAACTTTTAAAAAGTGCCTCTAAGGGTACGAAATGAATCAAATGACATTAAGAACTTGGAACAAAACTAAATAGATCATATTGTATAGGGTAAATGCAATGTTTTGGGCACAGTACCTAAAGGTAATCCATTAATCACTGAATAATTCTCATAAAACTGAAGCAACCTCTATATGAATGATGATACGTAAGCCGAAGTAAAGACACACTCATGCAGATGTATTAGTAACGGCAATATTGGTTATATTTTTTATGAATGTAATTTGACATCATTGATTGCCAATATTGAAATTCGAAAGTAGGAATTGATTGCATTAATTTATAGGCGATGTAAATTCGTCGCGACTGCGCTATTCAAGACTCGCGTAATCGATTTTCTCTCCATCCATACATCCTAACCCTTTTCTTACGGAATATGCGGCTTTATTTTAGGCTTGATCCTTCGTGTACCGTGCCTAAAGGGCAAAATCGGATGCAGAAAGAACGGATGCGGTGGTTTTCTTTCAAAATGAATTTCCACGATTAAAACCTTCGGTCATAAAGTATCTCGGATTGCTTATACCACTACTTTTTTTACGTAACCCGGTTCGCTTTATGCAGAAAAAGTAGTGATACAATTAGAAGTTTACTACCCAGGATACCTTATCCTCTACAGACCCATGATTCTCTGAGCTCTTTTATTTTTGCTCCATTCCCCTTTAATAATCAGGTTGGATGGAAAATAACATCACATTGAAATTTGAAAGAAATATTTATTAAGAAATATTTAATTGCATTGTAGACATATGTGCCACTCAGGGCTTTACCACAATATTTTTATGCAATACGATAAGGAGTGAAAGATATTGCATATTGTTGGTTCATTACCTTTCATCTGATGTAAAACACTTGAACATTGGTGGGAAAGTGGTGGAAATATTAAATTTACCATAAATGTTGTTGTTTCGACAAATACCCATCTTGCTTGCCGTTGTGTCATCCATATTGTTTTACAAATGCAAAACAAAACACATGTGGCACGTAGTGGCAGAATCGTGTACTACAAGGTACAAGGAAGTGCAGCGGCGAGTTTAAACGACAATAGTTCACACTTGAATGATTATAATAATAAAAAAGTGGAGGTGCATGAGTTGAGTATGCCTTGGGTTGTAAGAGGTTAAAATGAAATATCACACTGTTAAAAATGAGTTGATGAGTTTCCTTCGGTCATAAATTCTCTAGATGTGTAGGTAGGGAAAATATTGGTCCCGTATGGAAGCTTTTTCGTGAGGAGCTCACTGAGAGACGCCGAATATGATAAGCTTCGCAAGAGTGTACTGAAGCAACTTTCTGCAAGCAATGCTATTAATGTGCTGCTCAGCTAAATAAAAAGATTGGCGTCAATTGTTCAGGTTGACGCTGGAACCAACTGCCTCATGGGTAAAGTGTATAAAGGGGTACGTACGTGTACTTACATGGCCGAAGGTTTTAACGCAGTGCATCTACAGACCGCAATTCTTTACAAATCGACTTGGATTGATGGCACACCCATCTCGTAAACAAGAATCGGGCAGCTAGCATAATCAATGGTTTCAAACAGTTGCAATTGGCGCTTCCCAATGTTTACTTTGTTAGATAATTGCTGAATTGCTTTAATAGCTTGTTATATAAATACATCCAATTGAGTCGCTCATTCCATTTAAAACTCCCCCATGACTTTGCATCACATTCCTAGGACTACTTTCCGCCTTTAATTGATTGACTGGTAAACGTGTGTTAGCATACGGCGCGCATTTTTCAAGCGTACTGTCAGTGATAACGTCAGTGCATAAATTACTGCGACTTCTCACGAGGCTAAAGTGCTAAATCTCGGTCTCTGATCAAAATGGAAGATTACCTCCGTTTCAAACGAGGCTATAAAAAATCTATTTCTCGAGAATTAATCCACCTTTGGAGATCGTATCTTTTGCAAATATAGATCACATTCTTTTGCTTGATTTTATGTATTGTTTCTGGAACTTCCCTCGAACTTTTCTATCTGCGTATAAGTAATCAAAGAAATGGAATGTAATGAATATTGTTTATCTATAGATTACTCAGCAATATTTCCGTTAATCGTTTTTATTGAAAAATAGTAAATATTCGTAAGGTAATATATTTCCTGACCTGTAACTAAACTTCAACTTCCGCAAGTACGTTTTATGAACTCTACTCCTGGATTATTATGGATCTAGGACATTCATAGCTTGCAATGACGCAATTTAAAGATGTTGCATTTTCTATTCGTCCATTAGCTATTATCCTAAAGTGCCGTTACACATAATTATGCCCTTATACAATTCGTCTAATTTAAATGCATGTGTTATACGTATTATACCAAGCATACGGTGAACAATTGAACTTGCCTGTCACATGCATTTGATGCACTACATTAATGAATTCCTTGTCATTTGGAAAAATTTTTTCGGAGTGACTTAAAAAATTCTTCTTGAGACGTATGGACACGAAATTTTTTGCTGGTCTCTATCTTCCTTGTACTGTATGTCGGAGATGTGATAATTTTTTTGGGTGAAATTCTGAGCCATTAGTATTTTCAAATACTCTGGAAACTGATTTTTGATCTCCATGCAAGAAAAGTAAGGATTATAAGATAAAGGATGATAGGCCACCAGGATTGACCCAAAAAAGAACATAAGAGTGATGACTTAACAGTGTTGGATGTGTTTGGAATTAGGCTAATTTATTATTATGACCTATTACTGCCCTTTCTGGATGAGACTCGGAGGAGACAGAAAGTATGAATCGAGAGATTACTTAGCGGAGAGGGGATGTTGAAAACGGTGATAGAGGGTAGAATATGGGGTAATCGAAGGAGAGGAAGGAAGAGAATAGGATTTTTTTATAGAGAATGAAAGGGAGAAGGCCTTACAGTGAATTGAGTGAGTACTTCAATAACTATTGCTCGCGAAGAAAAAATATCCTTATACTTTTCCGTTAGAACATGTATTTCGATTATATTATCTAATCTATCGTACCTGGTAATACACCGCGGTTCCAAAATAATGTCTTCTGCTTCTCATATGAAAGATGTGTATGAAATCCTCAAGCAATCCTAGCCTAGCTGTCAACCTATGAGACAGTGATGGCGAGAGCTATTCAAGTTCCTCTTCATTAATATCTAGCTCAGAGCATCCGCGAAGTGTTTGCTCAATACTATGCCTAGTGACCGTTGATCAGCCCAAGGAAAATTGCTCGAAAAATCTCATTATCCGACACTTGTAACGCTGTCTCCGTTGATTGCTCCGGGTTCATTCGGACTCTATACTTACGTCATAAATATTGCATAGGTTTGCTTTGGACGCGGTTTTCCATTACTTTTCCTCTCGCCCCACCCCACTCCCAATGCTTCGACTCGGTAGCTACTTTTAATCAATCGTTTCGCCGTTGGGGAATCAGATCGCGGAGCAGAGATACCTACATCCACTTCCAAGTGTAGCGAATGAAATGAAACCGGCCGTGGAGAAGGAGCGACTATTTCCCCCCACCACCTTCCCCTCTTTCGCTTTCCTACCCCACACCACCTCCCTATCCTCAACACTTATATTCCCCTCCCCTTCTCCAAGGTCCTCCTCCTTCCCCTCCCCCTCCTTTTGACTCCAAACTCCCGCACTCCTTGACACACTTCAGACACTTTTAATTTCCATCCTTTCATACCTAGCTCACTCACCACGTCCCAGCTCCCACTTCTATCATCTATTTCCACTCGCATCTATCATAGTCCATTCCTTTGCCTAGTCCTCTTATTCTATTTATTCTTTAAGGTTGGATTATATATTTTGGCCCAGTTATGAAGCCTTTGATTCCGGTTAATCGCGAGGGGATGAGTAGGCACGAAAATTCCATGGAGAATGGCCGATTACATACGGATATAGGAAATATCTATCTAAATCTATCGTAGTTTATCCGTTAACCTAGTCCTCTTATTCTATTTCTTCTATAAGGTTGGCTTATATATTTTGGCCCAGTTATAAAGCGTTTGATTCCGGCCAATCGCGAGGGGATGAGTAGGTGTGAAAACTCCTTGGAATAAGGCCGATTTACAAACGCTATTCATTTTATTCCGCTTCTTCGATTACTTAAACGGGTATGGAAAAGTTCGAGGAAGGTACCAGAATCAATGCGTAGGAAGTAAAATCACGCAAAAGAATAGAGTCAATATTTGCAAATGAAATGATCTCCTATGCTGAAATTAATTAATTTTGAAAGTAAATTTGCATTGACAAGATCTCCCGAATTAGTGCCAATTTTCCAGATAACATTTTTTCATGAAATTGTTATAAGAGATGTTTTTCTTGAATAAAAATTATTGTTCTAAATATATGCCTCTTGATTCGAGCAATACACAAGTAAAGAGAGCTTGGAAGATTACACTTGCATCCACGAATGTTTGCGGATGCTGGGAAAATATTGGAAGTTCAAAGAGAGTTAATTTTTACTACTGCTGTTGCTTTAATTATTTTTTCTTAAGGTATTCACTATTGGATCTTTAGGGAAGTGTAAATTATTTTACGCGCTTTTTTGGCCAAGAGCAAGATTTTTTATTTATTTTTCCTACCACTCCTGTAGATGATGTAAAAATGCATAAAATATTTTATCACCATTTGCATCACTTGCTACACTTAAAATTCAATCGGAAATACCAAGGAGTTGGAATGCTGCTGATTGTGTGCTAGGGTGAATAATTATTGAAGAATTCATCATACACACAAATAATGCTTATTATAGAAAATGATTAGAGCTTGGATTAATATTTCTCCAGAAAGAGATTGGAGATCAGATTATATGTATCTCCTGTAAGTCACTGGAAAGCAATTTGTGTGAACCTTTCACGATACCATGTTTTACGTTACCACCTAATTTTCCACAGTGGTTATCCGTCTACGATTATACTCTAACATCACTGTGTTAAACTTATGCGTATATATAATATAAACTTAAACTTTAAATGCTTGAACACCGTGTCTTCAAATTAAACTTTTCCCCACCTCTAGTCCATCTAGTCCTCACTTTAACCATCGGCCATACGAAATAATATATTTAGACCACTCTTATCTCAGACTTGCGTCCTACCTCACGATAAAACTGAACGTGGGAGTATGGAATTAGAGCTGTTAGAGGCGTGAAAAACACGCGAACTACCCACGCTTAGTTAGCTAGTCCTGTACGAGATATCAGTGTATGTTAAATGCTCTAGGAAATCAGTGAGAAAGATACTAAGTGACTATCAAGCGCCAGAAAACAGATGCTATTTGATTATTCATGGAGTCGAAAGGATGAATAGAACATCGAGTTTCGACTGTGTAAATTAGCGAGCTGCGGTTGAGTGAATATTCATTACGTGTTTGAGATGTAAATAGAGGTGATAGTCTGGATAGTAAAAGCTGCAGTTCGCATGTGTTCTGCATCCGTTTTAAGCAAGTCGATGGGTCTGGAGGTATCCAAAGACGCACCTTTATTTTAGCGTGTATATCTACTTAACACGAATAAAAATGCTATTGGAAGAAGAAATTAAAAGAAATAAAGCCGTCAATTTCCACTGGGTGACAGATTGGTCTGATTGATGACCACTTGTACCTTTGTGGACATACTTTCTCCAAAGAATGAATTCACAATTTAATTCTATATTTTTTTAGCTTACTGCTTCCTTCCTTGGTCCAACATTGTAAAACTTTTTTAATGTCATCTTTATTGTTTTAGGAGAATATATTTTTGGATCTCTCAGGTATATTGGGGACATATTACGTGATAAAATATTTAAGACTACAATATTCCTTGTATCTTTTCCTTGTGCCTCGTGTCCTGATTACTGTGTCTTGCTGTGCCTGTGCATCATGTAGTTTGAGAAAAGATATATATTTAGGTCAAGCTTCCATCTCTAAGGCTACCAATCAAGGATTTTAACAATCTAGTTATCGAAAAGAAAATGCTTACTTCACTCTCCCAGGAAAACTTATCATTCATTCCACGGGTTGCTTTGAGGGTTTTAATAGAAGTTCATCTTAGGACCTTGAGTTTTGACCAATCAACTGTGCTCCTCACCTATAACGCTTGTTAACGCATCGAAGTTGAATGGCATTGCAGTGGACCACAGACGTAATTATGAGCGGGGATGGGGTTATGGGGGGGATGGAGTAGCATGGGAGGGGGAACCCCACCCCCCCAGGCAACGGGGGCCGGGAAAATTTTTTAAACTGACATGCCTGGAAATACATTTTACATCATTTTAGCACTTAAAATTTAACTTTAAGCAGATGCATTTATTATATGACGAAAATAGATAATAGTTTTAAACATTTTTTTTATTTGTCTGAGGCTTTGCGGTGGATCTATCCCCCTCATGCTCCTCCATTTCTATACCTCCTGAGTGGACTATTGCGCTCGCCTCATACGTGAGGACCTCGTACTGAGCAGCACTATGAAAGGATTACGAGTCGATTGAAGTCTTGATTTGACGAAAATAGATAATAGTTTTAAACATTTTTTTTATTTGTCTGAGGCTTTGCGGTGGATCTATCCCCCTCATGCTCCTCCATTTCTATACCTCCTGAGTGGACTATTGCGCTCGCCTCATACGTGAGGACCTCGTACTGAGCAGCACTATGAAAGGATTACGAGTCGATTGAAGTCTTGATTTGACGAAAATAGATAATAGTTTTAAACATTTTTTTTATTTGTCTGAGGCTTTGCGGTGGATCTATCCCCCTCATGCTCCTCCATTTCTATACCGCTGGAGTGGACTATTGCGCTCGCCTCATACGTGAGGACCTCGTACTGAGCAGCACTATGAAAGGATTACGAGTCGATTGAAGTCTTGATTTGATCTATTTGCGAAGTTGAAGCAGTTAAACTTTGAACGCAATGGACAACTATGGATATATCACAAGCGCTGGCAAAGAATATAATTAGAGATTACTGTATTTCAATTTTTTCTTAAGAGGGATCATTACTAAGGCAAAATTTCATTCAATTTTTTCATAAAATTGAGGTATTTAAATTTATTTTCCTTCTCAACTGTAAATTCTTTCGTTTCTGTAACTCAGCCTTCCCGAAACGCAATGGCACTCAAGCGACACTATTGTGATGGTGATAGTAGCGAGATATCATTCTTGAGCTACAGATATTTATTACTACATATTGATACAAGTAGAATACTGCCTGGTGGTAGCATGAATTTAAATAAATACATTAAAAGTCTGCAAATCTGAGTAAAAAGTAAATATAGAGACTATACACCTACAGAAGAGATAAATACATTAATTCGAAAACCAAACTCCTAACGAATGAAGTTTGAAACAAATTACCCTATTTCAAACTCGCCCTAATAAATCACAATGACATCAATCAAGAATCGAATATACTCTTAAAAATATTAGCACTCATGGGTAAGATCTTGAAAATATCTTCAGGTAGGTCGTTCGTCGTTCCACTCCTTGATTTTTCCATGCAGGAAGGAATCATTCAAATTTTCCGTTTTCTGCTTCTTGAACTTAATTTTGAATTTGTAATCGTTCCTTCCTACTGCAGTCTACTTTTGATTAGCATTTACGTGAGTCCTTTATGGTTCGGGGAAAAAACGAATTCCCATATCAATCGATTCGGCTGTCGGGCCTGTAAATATAGTGGGACTCTAAAATTATGTTCTCCGTGTCGCTCTTAAAGATGTCTCTACTCAATTTTTCAAGCCTAGCGCGCAGCCTCCGAGTCTCCAGCGGCTCCCAGCCTTATTCGCTTAACATCTGTATAACGCTCTCTGTCCGCCCGTAGCAGTTTTTGACGTACCGCGCAGCCTTCCTTTGTATTTTATTCACGGAGTTCACGGATTAATTCTTTCTGCACCGGATCCCATATGCTCGATGCATATTAAAGGTGCGGTCGGACGAGTGCGAAATAGTATCTTTCTTTTACTTTCTCATTCAAAAATCTTGGGATGGTGGGAAATAATGACTTCAAAATTTGCGTGGGGATACTCGTGCAAGAGTTCTTTCTGATTCCGCTTTCTTCGCCCAACATCCTTCTCCATTCCATTCATTCTTGCCCACCCGGCCAATTCCTCATTCTCCCTCACTTCTCTTACGCTCTGCCCGTTCGGTGATCCCGTGATTGGAATCTGTCTTGGATACTTTTGGACATTCACATTCTCGCGTAGCACAAAAAGTTACTAGATATCCACTGCATACCTTCAATTCTTAAATCCATGTGTGGTGTTTCTATAATGTTATTACATATCTTGATTATATTTTAAGTCTATATGTGGGACGCATTGCTATGACAATGACATCAAAATTTTCAGCATCAAAAATCCCCGGGCCCCCTTTGCCCTGCAGGGTTTTCAATACACACAGGAAGGGTCCCGAAATCTCCGGTGATCCCCCCATTTCAAAATACTGGCTGCGCCACCACAAGACAACTTTAAAAAATCAGACTACTTACAAGTACAGGTAGAAATTCGGCAGTCGTTTGTTGCTGTTTATCGATAAAAATCGATAATCGACAGTCGAAGGCCAGCGTAATTTTGTCAGGCATCTATTTAGGAACTTACGAGTACAAGCCAAACCAAATTCGGCATTTGCTGGCCAATTATAATCGATAATAATTGATGAGACAAAGCTGCAAGACAACATAAAACTACAAGACAAAGGAAATTCGGCAATCGTTTGCTGCTGTTTATCGATAAAAAATCGATAATCGACAGTGGAAGGCCAACGTAATTTTGTGAGGCATCTATGTGATCGGAAATGGGCGATAGAAAGCAACCTTGGAATATATCGATTAGTCGTACCTTTCCAAAGTCGATGGCGAAAATTGCTCCTTGGACAAGCCCATTCTCCTCCGGTCCATCTTCCTGACCTCACTTCCTCCGCCCAGCCTCCACCATTCCTCTCATTCTTGGCCGCCCAGCCGAGTCGCCTCCCTCCACCTCCCCTCCCCCTCCAACCTGCCCATTCAACCTTTTTCCTATCTCCTCATCCATTTCTTCTCCACCCCACACATCACTCATTCCACTCCCCACCGTTATTATCTTCCTGCTTTCCTTTTTTTTTAATCCCGCTCTCCGCAATATTACTCTTCTCACTTAACGTATTCTGATTAATATCTTGTGTGTGTGTGTGTGGATGTTGGTAGCTACCCAAAAGCAGCTACTCTTTTTTTCTTCCCCTTCAAACCGCTCTTTCTCTCTCTCTCTCCGCAAGGGGCGTTGCTTCGCCTAAATAGCCAATTATCTCTATCTAACACACAAACACACGCTCAGGATTCTCGACTCCCAAATTACGCTCCGTACGGTTTTTCTTTCCTCATCGCTCGCTCCGTCCACGTCGTCGTCGTGTGTTATATACTTTTTTTTTCTCCTTTTCTTCTCCTTCTTCATCATCATCATCATCATCTTCCCCTCCTCCTCCTTCCGTCCGCCGAGTGGTGGTAATATTCATCTATTCATGGTGTTATATATCATCGTGGAAGTGGATGTAAGTATGTTTTATTGCTCGACCACTAAGTGCGTGCCCTTCGCACTGGTTTTCAAAATCCCCTCCCTCTCCCCTCTACTTCTCCTTCTTGGCTCGGCACATGGCGGCGATCCGTCTCCTAGCCGTGTAATTACGCGCAACCCGCGGCTGAAATTATCGTGTCTCCCAAGACTCGATCCCCTCTCTTCCCTATCTCGGGGAGTTTTTTTCGGGATTCTCTTCTGATTTTTTTTTTGCGGACGGTCCACTATCTAGAAGTCTGCGGGGTTAGGTACCTAAATCCTTCGATGTGGTGATGGAAAATTTTGGGTCTTTTTCCGTATGCCTGAATGACAGAGGCCTTAAGTCGTCTGATATTACGTTGTTACCCATCTATTGTCCTCTTTGATTCCCTCTAGCATATTTATATTCCTTATTGACTTTCTTGCAAGTCTCCAAGGTGTATTCACGGGGGTGTATCGCATGAAAGAACTTAATAAATGTGGCGAAAGAATAACGTATCATGTAGAATTCACTTAATTATTTCTACTCCTTCGGGCGTTTCATTGACGAAGGCCGTCTTAACAAGGTCAGCAGAAACTTGGTTATTTTCCGCTAGAATTATGCTGGCACCTAAACATGGAATCAAAACATTTACGTCATTCACTAGGGGTGACTTGAAAATGCTACTTACTCGCTAAAGCCGATGTTTAGTGTCCATAAAATTTGTTGTGGAGTACTGCAGAATCTATCGATATATTATATTGCTGAGTAAACTTGCGTCATGTCTCTTATGCTTTGCTTCGGAAAATTTTCATTGTGGAAGTCTGTTTTTGGAAATAGCTCCATTTTTACTGGTTGGAACCCTTGGATATACTGCAGCCCTCCATTGATCCCTTTCCCAAGCTAGTCACTTGTGTTCTCTGATATTCTTCTTTCTCGTATCCTCATTTGTTTATCCCGAATACTCATTTGCTGAGGCAGATATATGCCATTCTCTCTCCCGCAAACTACTGTCTAGGTTCCCTTCCAATTATTTTCCAAATGTTATCCCTGAAACTTTGCTGCAATAACGCTTAGCGAGTTGTAAAGATCATATTCGCGATAATATCACCTGAAAATCGCGTAGCTTCGCTGGGCGATTGATTTCATCTCCGTGTATGTTTATTACTTGCTCTCCTAGTTGCTTCATTATTTCCTCCGTGTAGTTGTGTTTGCTGGTGATATTTATCATTTCGCATCGGACCCTTAGTAAATTTTTAACCTCTGTCTGCACTCCTTCCCGCGTTCATATTATGGCCACCAGGTTCTCGTTGACGCGGCAGATGATTCTTCTTCCTTTTTCGTCCAAGCCAGTTGATTTCCATTGTGATGGACCCTTACGCGTGTAATTCTTAACCTCTTCAGACTCATAAGTGTCTGAGCTGTTTTAATTATGTTTCAGCCTCCTTATCAGGGTGGATGGAAAAATAACATGACCGTGAAGTTTGAAAGAAATATTTATTAACAAATATTTTACAGCATGTTACACATATGTGCAACTTGGTATATTATAATATTTTTATGCGATACGATAACACAAAGAAATTGTTCTCATCAAGAATACTTTATTATCATTCATTATTTTCCCCTGATATAATCTTTATAAACATTATTTATTAGTTTAAAACGACTGAATACATAGCTTAGTGAAAAAAATTGACGACGCACACTCATCTTGCTTGCCGTTGTGTCATCTATCATGTTTTAGGAACGTAAAACAAAACGCATGTGGCAGATGGTACTGATGACTAACTGATGCTACTATGGTAGAATGGTACAACAAGGTACAAAGAAGTGCAACGAAGGGTTTAAAAGACAATAATTCATTATTGAAGGATAATTATAATAAAACGTGAAGGTGTACCTTGGGTCTGAAGAGGATAAAGTACTCTTACATATTGAAAAGGCGGATCGGAGCCAGCCGACAGATAAATCTTAAACCTTAGCCGCCCACGGATTTTCGTTATTTACTTCGACTATTACCAATACTTCAGTATTCTACTATTCAAATGCCTCTCTAACTAAAATTACTTAAATTAGTTATGTTGTTGAAGTACGAAGACAGAAGCTATGAATGGAGCGAGTACTTAGCGGGTAGGGGATGTTGAAAACAGTGTAGGACGGTAGACTGTTGGGTAAAAGAGGGAGAGGAAGGAAGAGAATAGGATTTTAGATAGATTGAAAGGAATTAGAGGCAGCTTGTAGATGAAGTACGGAGGAGACAGAAGGTATGGAAACCTACCATAATCGGTAGAATAATTTAATAATAAAAATAACAATTATGCTGCACCGCAGCGAAACATTCATTTTAGAAAAGTATTTTAATGCAGTATTTCACTTTCGTCTTTAATGCTATCCACCCCAATTGCACTGGTCAGCAGTGTGTTTACCTCTGAGCCATCGTCAACTCGACATCTTCCGTCCTAAATTCTTTTCCGGCAACTTTCAGCGCGCGTTAGATCACGAACAATTTTGGCAAGTTCACGGTCGGGTGTTTCCAGCTATTGCCCTCAAGATGACGCTCCCGCTACCCCCACTGGTTGACTTCCGTCACCCGAACGCGGCGCAACAAATAACATATGCTCGTCAGATTTTCCACATCGGAAAGCGCTATGCTCTTGTCCGACTTCACGGATCTCCCCCCCCACCTCCCTTACCCCCTCCCACTATTCACCCACTTCCCATCCCACTTCCCCCGCCACGGCAAACCCTCCCCTCTCACCGCATCCCACTTTTTCCCCTCCGTCGCTTCTCCGCTGCTTCCCATATTCCCCCGAGGCCACTTTTTCCTCCACCTCAGGATCTACCACCACATCCCAACTGTTCCTTCCTCTCTTCACCGCCCACCTTTTTGCATTAAACGCCACGAGTATATTGCAACTTGTAATAATTTAACCACATGTGTTCACCGTATAGGTTTTTAAAGAATTCGGAGGATATTTGATAAAAAAATTAATATGCCAAATTAGAGAAATTCAAATAGTGCAATATTACCCGTATTTTTAAATAACTGATTAATAAGAGATAAGATCAATAAAATGAAACAATAACCATGTTATATACCCTATCAGTGGCGCCGACTCCATGGGGCCTGAAGGGGCCCGAGCCCCCTCAAAAATTCGTTATGGGTGTGAGAAAAAAATTGTCAGGCTTGTCGATTTTCCCCGGATTGTCCAGATATCGAGATTCGAGTTATTAGGGCCCTAATATTGATCATATGACTCTTTTTAAATGCTTAAAAAACTTAAATTTCACTACTTATAAAATTTCCCGGGGCAAGATCCCCGGTTTGGGCCCCCCCAATATTTTTTGTAAGTCGGCGTCCCTGTACCCTATTGCTTTTGAAATTCTCTAGTCAGTATCAATGTTAAGTCCTCTTAGGATTGAACTGTGAAAAGAGTAATATTTTAGCAAAAGAAAAAATTTATTGACGTAAAATATATTAAAATGATGCCTTTTTGATAATCTGTTTTAGATATCTACTTTAAAAAACACAAAAATAGATATCGGTGTGATCAAACGATGCGAGACAACATTTTGATTGACCGCGATTTAGAACCAAGAAATTTGTCAGAGAATGTAGCTACTCGGGTGACTTATTTCCAGATTATATGTTGATTACCATGTTACTGCTGACTTGAGTGTTACTATCGACTGATATCGTGCCTATTTGTTTTAATTGATCGATACAAAGTAAGTTTAAAATATGTCTTTAAATGCGAGATTCATGGAGCCTATTTATGCTTTTTTCAAATATGAGTGTCGATATGGATTACATCAGTAATATTGAACTGATAAACAGTGCAATTCAAAACTCCCCTGCTAAATTCAAATATAAATCATTAAATTCAAGTGATGTTCACGAGCTAATTGTAATACAAAATGCTCTCTTTCTACTGATGACCCGCAAGGGACACGACGAATTCTTAATATTTCCTTGGTAGATCGTTATGTCCAAAAATAATGCATTTGACTTCTTCATTACTTCGTATGCATCTCACACTGTGGCAGTGGTCCGAACATTCCCGCATATATGTGAAGATCTCCCAGCATCACTCATTGCTTTCCCATCCAACCTCTCTTATTCGCGTCATTCAGCCCTCCTCTTTCGCGAATCTCCTTGGATATTCCACCCTCATCCATTCCCCCATCAAGACCAAACAAACAAAGGACACTTCTTTCATACTTGCCCATTACCGGAACATCCAATAGACATTTTCTCATGACCCGCTTCTTCCACACCCTTAGCTTTCCATTTCAGACCATTAATGTTCCCCGACTGCCGAATGCCCGTGGAATTTAGATTAGGGTACGCTGCCGTTTAAGGCCGGCACGGATGGAACTGAAGACGATTCATAAGCGCCCGCATTTTATTTTCACTTTGTTCTTACAAAGTTTCGTCCGCGAATACTTCAAGACTCCTTTTTTTGGCATCAATAACGTTCCGTCTCTCGCATTGATTCAAGAGGATTTCATATTCTGAAGGACTGAAAACCAGTGAATGAAAAAAGATACCGAGCGTGGTCACATAATTAGCAAGCATTAGAGGCTAAAGTCCTTACAGAAGGGTTGGGTGGTGGCTGAATGTGTGAGCAAGTATTACTTACGTAGGATTTCGCAGATGAAACAGAACGTTCGTGTTAGCACGATAGAGTCCATGGCTGTGAAATAAGAACTATAGACTTACTAGTTATGTACCTACCTCAACCAGTTGATTGATTTGTTACGGATGTGACTCCTTACGAAACAGCCACGGGCATGTTGAAAATATTTAGTTGAAGGCATGAATTCACTCACGATGGGCTGCAAAATACCAAGGTTTACTCCTTTATGGACAAACTTGGGATAAGTATAACGCATCAGGTTATGACTCAACAAAATTAATGCTCAGGGCAATGAAAACTAGGTAACAGCTATCGCAACTTCAAATTTTAGATAAAATTGGCAGAATTTGGGGATTACTCAATGTTTTATTTTCTAAATTTCTCATGGATATACATGCTCCATTTCTAACGTTAGGCCCAAATTTTTACCTTCCTTTCTTATTGCATGTGAAGAATGAAAAGGTTCAGGATTTACCCCCGTTAATCCATGTTTTGCTCGAGTTATCGATGGCGAGACATCGTAGTAGTCACGGACAAGACTGAGGAAAAATGTTCACGTTTGACGTCACTCTCTGCTCCGTCCATTTATCATGACACTGTCGTGTATATCCCTTACAAACTCTTCAGCAAGCACATGTTGACTCCAAAGGCGTCTTCAATTGCTACAGAAGGCGACAACTACGTCAATTTTGTGTTTAAGAATTGCAAATGCGTCGTAGATTAAGGAGAAATTTGATTTGTTAAATACTACTGAAAATGTAATTTTCCCTGTGGCATTTATTAATATAATGCTTTGGGTCAGGCTTAATCATCCTATTAGGATTTTACCGCGGAAAACATGACATTTCAGACCCACAAATATGTGCACTTTTGTAAATAAAGGTAAAATTTACGGTTGATTGTTTAATTGAGGAATTTCACTATTTTCCACGCAAATCAGGAGTTTTTTTTATGGACGAACTTGGTGAAATTCAGTGCTCTTGATAATGTTATAGTATACAAAAAACGTGTCATACCCCATTAAATTAAGTGGAAATTGCTTATTATTGTCAGTCAACAATCCTAGGATTGGTTGGAAGTAGCTTTCCATTCCGCTCTCCCATCCACTAGCCTTCTCAAAGCGATATATTTTTTCTCTTTTACACCCCTAAAATCCTGTCCTATTTAACTCATTCGGGGCCGTCCCTCACGCTTTTTCCCTTCCACCTGTCCTTCTACGATTGCTTTCATCGGGCCATCATGTCTCGTAATGTGGCTAACTAAGTTGTCCCGTCTTCTGCTAAAGGTTTATAGAAGACTTCTCTTTTCTCCCACAATTCTCAGCACTTCCTCGTTACTTACCCGATCGATTTTATCTTCATCATTCTTTGGTTACACCACATTTTTAATACTTCCACTATTGACTTTAAAATATAAAAAAAAATAAAATATAAAAATAAATTACTAGATATTTAGCCGAACGTGTAGCTATGGAAATTCTACCCCCGAATTATAAATGACTAAAATAAACGCAAGTCGTAATTTTGTTTGAGCATTTGGTTTTAATACTAAACGGCTGTGTCCTAACACGCTTCACGCCTTTTTAGGCGGCTTGTGGGGTAGCATGTAGATATAGATGGAAATTGATCAATGCCCTATTTTAGCAGTGATTAAGTTTTTTATCATATGTGCATGTATACATATATGCCTGCTATTCCTGTTTAGGTAAAAGAGGGTGAGGAAGGAAGAGAATAGGATTTTTAAATGGAATGAAAGGGATTAGCCGTTATAGCGAATTGAAGAGAAGGGAGGGAGGGAAGTGCTTGGAGGGAAGGGAGGCTCCCAGAATAGTTCGTTAGCACTCCATGGAAACCTACCATCATCATCATTGGTCAACAATCCTAAGATTGGTTTGACGCAGCTCTCCACTCAATTCTCTTATCAACTAATCTTTTCACACCTACGTATTTCTTCTCTTCCACATCTTTCTTGAACTTCTCCATATATTTTGTTCGAGGTCTTCCTATTCCGTTCTTGCCACCCACTGATCCTTCAACGATTGTCTTCATCAGGCCATCATGTCTTAAGGTGTGGCCTTTAAGGTTGTTCCGTCTTTTTATTAAGGTTCTCTTAATGCTTTCCTTCTCTCCTACTCTTCTTAAGACTTTTTATTACTAACTCGGTCGATCTATTTGATCCTCATCATTCATCTGTGGCATCATGTTTCGAGGGCCTCTATCCTTGCTTTCTCTACTGCTGTCATTGTCTATGTCTCACTTCCGTATAGGAGCATACTCCTAATATAGGTTTTTATAAATTGTTTCTTTACTTCCCTATTTGTCTCAAGATGAGGTCTATAAGGATGTTCCGTTGTTGTTATTAACCTTTTCCACTTCGATTTTATGTTCTGAATACCGTGATCCTATCCCATATACATTTTTTCCGTGGTTCTTTTTAAAAGAATGCTGGAAAATGAAATCATAATTTGTTGTTTGCAATCAACATAGAACAGTGAAATAAAAAGCTATTATTATTTCATGCTCTAAACTTGTACACATCGAGAACACAGGTATCGCTACTCTTAAAAAATCATTTTATTACTTTCAATTCATCATATTTCATTAAATACGAGTTATTTATGTACATTATGGATATTTTGTAACTGTTAAACTTTCAATATATATTTATTGTTTCCCTGAAGAGTTCTAAAGGCCGTTTTACACGGTACACGGAATTGCGCAATCTGACGTACGTGCGGAGGCGCAATCAAAATTGCGTCGTGTAAAGCGGTGAATTGCTAGAACACATGCGAGAATGCGTGGACGCGAGACGGCAAAATAGCCCATGTTCTAATTTCGTTCATGCATTCGCGCAATTCCACGCCATTTTAGAAATTAATGCAGCTCTAACCTGCGCAATTCCGTGTACGGCCTTAAAATGATGAAAATGTGATTACGAGCGCGATTTGGCATCCGAAGTTCATGACGACCCAGACTCGTAATTTCAACGCAAGGGGTTAAGGTTTTCATGCGGCTTCTCTTCTCAACCAGTAGAATACTGTAATAATAATTTCTGTTTCGCACCGTTTCTTATGCCCTACCCGTTTGCGTATATTTCGACTCTCAACCGTTACTTCCCGTTCTTCTCCTCGCCCTCCGCCTTCTTCGTCCTTCGAAGCGGCACGGTCGACAGTCCCGCTCACCATCGACAATGTTCTGTTGTTTGTAAATGTAACGCCCTTACTTTTACTCTCCTCTTCCGCGGGGTCCGTAGCTCAAAGGCTACAAAAGTCTCTCATTGTCCATTGTTCGCGGTCACCCGCTCCCATGCGCTTTGTCCCAAACCCCCATTCTGGCCCCTTTCACGATCCCTACACACCTTCGTATTTCCTCCTCTTCCTCTTTATTACTCAGCGTTTTTAGGGTGACCACGGAAGCTGGGCATAAAACGGCCATTAATATTTTGTAGAGACGTTGTGGAGATAAGAGTAATTTGGTGGAAATATTCATTTTTTAACCTTCATAATGAGAGTTTAAACTTTGATTTAATCATCTAATCAGAAAAATGAATAATTATAATCTGTTTTCGGGACTCAAAGTGTTATTAAGCTCGAGTTTGATTGCTAGTTATTACATCAAACTATTCAGTACGAAGGACGCCTGGTGTAGATGCTGTGTCTTCATCAGACTCATCAGTGCTTCCAATGGTTGTGTCTGAGGGAACGGTTTTGAAAACCAAAATATTTGTAAATGTATGTTGATTAAGAGGCATATATATTTATAACGATATAAGGCGCTTGAAAATAACAAAAAATACCAAGCTACTCCTGAAAACAATTCTTCGTAGTTCTGTATAAGTAGATAATTACAGCATACCTGCGTAGCCCTTTCTGACCCCACGCCAAGGAAATGTGGACCCTTATTCCCACATAATATATGCATATCCGTTACATAATTAGGTTACCCCATAGGACCCAATGAATTAGGTATAGAGTATTTACAGTAACATGAAATTTCATATGACCGCGGTCAAAATAACAGCTGAATCTCTCAATGACTTTTTTTTACCAGTAAAAAGGAAAACGAAAATGTATCTTGTAACTCCCATCCTGACACTTAATTTCCGACCATGGTTTCCAAAAAACACTATCATTATTATGGAAGTAGTAATTAAGCAAAGTTTTGTCGAAACCATACTAAATAAATTATTAGTGTTTAATATAAAGAGTGGATATTGATTTTCTTGTTTCCACTAAGTTAACCTAAAAACGCTAATCAATAAAAAAAAAACGTTTTCACGGTCAAAATGTATTGCGGCTGAATAGGCTAGGCTCTACGAAATAGTTTCAACTAATTCACGTCCATTCCTCAAATGTGTTAATCGTCTAGGTGAAAAACTGCTATTAATTTTTTCACTCCCCGAGAAAAGTATTGTCGCAACCACGCTCGCGAATACATTATTGGTGAGAAATGTACGTAGTGAATTTTGATGTCCAGTTCTTGGTTCCACTAAGTTGGTAAAGCCACAAACGCTAATCAGTATGGAAAAAATTTTCCATGGTCAAAATTTTTTTTAAGGTCTGAGCAGGCCAGGCTTTAGTCAATAGTTTCAACAAATCCACGTTCGTTTCTCAAATGTGTCAACCCTTTCTTACACAAAGAGAAATTCGATCTTCCTTCTGAGAGAAATTAGACTTCAAGACTTCTCAATTTAAAAATGCGAAAATTTTCTACTCAATCAAAGTTATTGTGGCAGCTACATATTACAACATTAAACATTTAAGCAGGGAAGAAAACGTAGTTGAAATATTTTCTGAATAGGTCTGGAAATTTATGCATTTTTTATGTTACTTATAAGCAATAATGGGTTATAATCGGTTAATCGTCTAGGCCAGCAGGTCTCAAGTGGTGGTATGCGTACCCCTGGGGGTATGCGACGAACTTATCGGGGGTACACAAAAAATAATCGGTAATGGTGTACGCTAAGTTCCCTAATAGTGACCTGGCAACTGTGGCGCTCCGTGAGTCTTAATCAGGAAATATTCATGCATATAACATTGGGTATTTAAAACAGTTTAATTATTTATACAATAATTTTTAACTAAAAGTGTCCTGTATCCGTTGTGACATTATGTGATAAAATATGCACGTTATATTTTTGGGGGTACAATGTTAGTTATATACATGTGAAAGAGTATGGAAAGAAAAAAAAGGTTGGGTACCGCTGATCTAGGCGAAAAACCGCAATTAATTTTTTTCACCATCCATGAAAAAGAGTTCCACCGCACTCACTCAGTCGGCGTGCTCCTTCAGTTACCTCCTCATTCCCCTCCTTGGTTATTTTCTACGCATCTTTCTTCACCCACCTCTCTCCCCCACCCCTTCTCTTTCCCCCCCTCCACTCTTCCCCCTCCCCTCCCGCCTCCTCCTCGACACCGCATTCTTCGTCCTCCTCGGCCCACGCGTGCTACGTAAGGAGAAACAGGTTCTGTTGTTCTAACCCCTTCCCCACCTTGCCTACCCACCTACCTCTCTCTCTCTCTCCTGCAAGGTACCTCCTCCACTCCCTTGCCTCCCCGACGTTGGCTATACCACCACATCTTTTCCCCTCTACACCGTACGTCTCACCCATACCACCCTACGCAACAGATCCAAGACTCAACCCTACCCCTTTTTATATGCCTTAAAGAGAAGAAACTATTTCCTCCCAGCCTGTTGTCCCCCCTCCCTCTTCCTGCCAACCCTACCTTTTACATTATACTCGTCTCTCTTCTTTCTCTCTTTCATCTTTTCTTTTATTCCTCTTCTTCTTCTTCTTTAGTCGAGTTTCCCCTACCCCTCTATACCTTCTCCCACTCCTTTCCTCCCTCTTCTCGCTGTGAGTGTCTTTCTCTCCCTCTTTGTCCCCACCTCCTACCCCTCCCTCTTACGCAGACCTTTTTATTTTTGGGCCACCGAGTTTACATTCTTTAGTCATTCATTCATATAACTTGGTCGCCCCGAAAAAAGTACCTTCCCCCTCCCACGTCTCCTCCTTCCCTGTCTTCTTCCTTTCCTTCTCCTCTTCCCTTTATTTCTTTTTCCCCTTCGGAAATGCTCTCGCTTACACTCGGATACGAAACACCTGTATACTTACCCGCTTTCCCTCTCTTTATTTTCCCTCTTCTGACTCCTCGTCTTGCACTTTCTCGCTGTCATCTTGCTCAAGGGCGTAACTAGGGAACCCTAGGACCAGTGGCGGATCCAGAGAGGGGCTAAGGGGGGCTGCAGACCCCTTGAGGTACCCTATTTACACTAGATAAAATGGTAAACTTTGTTGTAGTTCACCAATTTATTTTATAGTACGACTCGTTTCGACGTAGCGGCGTCATCATCAGGTACAAAATACAGTCTAAAACTCCTAAGGGACACTATAGATCCCAAGGGATGGACAATTTACTCTAGATAAAATGAAGCACTTTCTCGTATTCCACCAATTCATTTTAAGGTACGACTAATTTCGACGAAGCGGCCTCATCATCAGGTGCGTAGTAAGAAATATCTGCTGATGACACCGGTGTTTCCGAGTACCTGATGGAGACGCCGCGCCCCTACGTCGAAACTAGTCGCACTTTAAATAAGTTGGTGGAATACTACATAGTTTTTCATTTCATTAACGTTAAAAGTAAATTCTAGTCTGAGAAGATAGAGACAAAGCAGATAGGTAAAATGATAAATTTTGTTCAGTTTTCAAACACAGGGGAGGAAAACCAAAATTGATAAAAATGTACATTAATGTTAGTTTTAATAAACTTAATTGTTTGGAAAATATGTATTGAGTCGATATTTTAAATTTTTTGAAGGGGTTCAAAATTCTCAATATTTTCGTCACCTTACGGACCCCAAATACTGCTGGGAGGTTACCCCCCAAGGCTCCCCATCTAGCCACCCCCGCCACTACCTAGGACAGCTGCCCGCGAGGTAGGTTCCTGTTTCTATTTAGCTATCAAGCGTGGTAGCCTCGTGGGTAGAGAACTTGGATACGGACTGAAAGGTTCAGAGTTTAAATCCTTGGCGGAGCCACCGGACGCCTCCGAACCGAGGTTTGAAGTGCGCGGTGGCCATCTCGTGGAAAATGACGTTTTTAACTTACTATTTAAACTTTTGATGTTTTCATTTCCATTACACTTGAATGTACAGGTTATGTACTTTTTCCATACAAATTACCATATGAATTGGCGGGGGACAGGTTCCCCCTGGCTTCCCCGAAACTCCGCCCATGCGGTTGACGCGTATAGTTCGCAAAGAGATTTCCCACATCTTGATACGTGTACAATTACTTTTCGGATGGCCCTCGAAACACGGAGAATTTGGTGCATTCTGCCGGTCGTACATGCCCAGCTTCGCCTCCGTTCTTCTTTCCTTTCGCTTTTGTTTTTGCGTCCGCCCCCGCTAGTCCTCTCCAATCTCCATCTCTTAGCATCCTCCAGCCGTCTACCGGTCCGTTCTCTTTCTCTGTTTATGTCCACGGGCTTGACTGGTACGTGAGTCGGGCGAGTGTAACGTATTGTCGAGATGGCCTCGTCCTCCGCTCCCGTCCTTAACCTTTCCTCCTTACCCCCAACCCCCGCCTCAGGTGTGTGTGCTTTGTCTTGAGGACTCCTTTTCCCAGAAAAAACCTCGCTTTTGATGATTTTATTGAGGCAGCATGTGCCCTTATGCCCTCACCATGCCTTCTACATCTACATACTATCCCGCAAGCCGCTTAAAAAGGCGTGTGGCGGAGGGTGTTGGGACACCAGCCATTTAAATGTATAAAAAGCAAATTATCAAATAAAATTACCACTAGCATTCATTGAAGTCCTTAATGGTTCGGGAGAAAACGAATTCCCAAAAATATCTCTCGTAATTTATCGCTTCTGTCAGACCTGGAAATATAGTGGGGCTAAAAGATGATGTCAATCTTAAATATATCTATTCTCAATTGTTCAAACAATCTAAGCCTTGCCCCCAGCCTTATAGCTCATGACCATTCCCCCTACGGACGTTCAGCCTTTACGTAATTCAGTGTCGCAGAATAATGTTTCTTGCTTTGTTTTGAATGAAAGAAAACTTTATTTGTGCTCTGGGGCAACCCATTGTGCAAAAAACTATACAAATTGTATGATCCCCTCAGCAAACGTAATTCACACTAAAGAAAGAAAAGTCAATCTACATATACATAATACTCTGCGAGCCACCTCTAAGGTATTTGGCGGGGAGTGATCAATCACCAGCATGCAACACGCAAAGGATTCCCATGTGTTACTACACCACACGGACATAAAAATGTTACGCATACTAACAAATTATACTTCCATATTAATGCAAAGGCAAAACTTGCCAACTATTAATGAAGGCAATCTGAAGGAATCAGCTCAATGAAGTTGTCAAGAGACTTCTATTTCTTTCCTTTGGCCTTCCTCGGAAAGTTATAGGCATTAGATCGTACTGTAAATTGAAGTGGGGACAGGGACAGTTAGAGCGATTGGAAAAATTCTCCTTGTAATCCTACCTGAACTAGGAGAATATTTTCAAATGATATTACCATAGAGTAACATAGAGGTATCGTCCCCGAGCTAAACGGCGTATGCGTTTTTGAAGAAGTTCTGGAAATGACTGTAAGGGTCTCACAATCAATGGTAAAGTAGTTCCATGGCCGAGTGGCCAATTTGAATTCGTTTCTGGTCGCAGCCTCTTAACTATTTTGGACAACGTTTTTGACATCTAGCGGAAAATAGCAGAAAGGAAATAGGCGAATTATTTCTCCCATAAGGACTGGACCTCTGTATACTCCGTGGTTATGCTTACACCTCCGTATTCGTCTTTTTCACTCCCCACTTCGCGAGTGCCGTATTCCCTTCACTGCTCGTCCTCATTATCACTGTGGCGAGAATTCGGAGCGGGTTTGTGAGTTTTCTGGTCGACCGACGCGAGGCGGATAGGTTTGGAGTCGCGACCGTGACGCTCAAACATTCATTGCGCGGTCCGATGCTCCTTTAACGACATTCGACCGCTACGGAATACATAGGGATGCACGGCTGGGAAGGCTGGGGCGTGTCGCTTTGTTGAGTTTAGAGGCTGGAATGCGCGCGAGCTCATTGCTGCGGAGACTAATTGCGCGCCTAAGGTCTCTCTCTGTTTGCGGAGTAGATCGCGGGGACTGCTAGGAGAACTGGACGCCGCAAAAAAAAAACAAACAAAACGCAAGCGTCGTAGGAAATCGGAAAATGCCGAGTTGTATCCCACGAATATTACTAAAGTGGATCTTCAAGTCGGCCTCTAAATGTGTTGCACCCACCGCGCATTCAAATCGGTTTACAAAAGTCGCCACTCGCGTCGCTGACGGACGAAGTGATCACGTGGTATGAAGGACGAAGTGTTTCACGTCGAAATAAGGTATATTTAGGGGTTTTAACCGAAATTAAATTCAAGGTTATGTGATCTATCAAATTCATTACTTTTAAATGCTATTCCTCGCAATTATAAATATTATACCGCAAAATATTCGTAGAAAAGTGAATCTTATTTCACGCATCACCGCGCACATATTTGAAAACCGATTAAAACGTGACCGAATTTGCAACAGAAATCAGCAAGTGAGTGAGTAACCCGAAGAATGGCGAGCTTAGGCGAGGATTTAGCTCAACTAGAACTCAGGTACAGGTTTATTAATTTCACGCATTCAGGATGGGGACCAACTCCTTCAGCTGGGCCACCTTGCTTTTTTTCGTTCGAGGATTTAGTTTCGGTTAGTCCGTAGGCTTAGCCTGGGATTTGAAACGGGTCCCTCGTTTAGTAGACAGAGGCTCTACTGTAACCACTCGGCAACCACGCCTTCCATTAATTTTGGAAAAAAAAGTTTAATTTCAGAAAATTACTTTACGATAATTACGGATTACGGTAAAGGAAGTTAATTCATGCGTCTTGGATACGCAAAAATGACCCACATACCAAATATTTCCATTTCAATCAATAAAATATTGAATGAAACGGCAAAGTATTTTAGTGTAAGAATGAGCAAATCGTGTAGTGGACTTTCAACAAAATTACCATAACTCTGAATTAGGTGGTTAAAATCACTAATCGTTAAAATTATCCCAATAGCTAAGATTTTATATTTCTAAGGGATTTTAGGTGTTTTCTGAAGAAAGCTAGAGTTATTGTAATTTTGGTGGGAATGAATTTGATAAATTTGTGTCTATTTTTTAATAGAAAGAGAGTAACTTGACGCATACTTAATGTATTGTCTAATATCCTGGCAGTTGAGAAAACAGGTACAGCATAGTTGCTAAAAAGCTGTCGAAAATTTTAGATACTGAAGTAGTCACAGGGGGAAGGGTTGGATATTATACCTCTTCCACCTTCCCACTTTGTCAAAATGATTATTTGTTGAAAGAAATGTCGAGGATTTATTTTAGATCTCATTAAAATAGATTGTTATTTTATCGTATGTATTTTATATGTGATAAAAAACTACGGAATCAAGCGATATAAAGGCACCCTATGAAAGAGAGAAGAGCGAATGGGACACTACAGTTTAAGTCGTAATATCGATTTCCCGCTCGATTAGGTTTAATCCATGCTACAAAATTTCATAATTTGTCGTATTTGATTCGTTATAATTTAAGTTCACTGCTATTGCGTGATTTTATCTTTTTGATTGTCGTAGATTTTGTTGATTAACTTCTTATTGAGCGCGAGGATCATTAAAACAAAATTGTAAACCCTCTTTCTTTTTTCTGCGCATCATTGAAGTATCTTTTTGATTTATCGTATATTTAATATTTGGTACAAAACTACGGAATCAGGTTAGATAAAGGCACGCACTAAATAAGAGGAGGACACCACATTCTCAGTCGTAATCTCGATCTCAGTCTTTGTTAGTTACAAATTTTAATTATTTGTCGTATATGAAGCGTTTAATTTTATTCATAGTGTTACTGCTTAATTTTTTTTTACATATTATAGATTTTGTAGATAAACGTTTTTGGAGCGCAGTGGTCGTGATAAAAAAATATCCCAACCCTTCCCCAACCTACCCAAAATAGTCTTCTTTCTGCTCCTCTGATACGCTGAAAACATTCAAATCATCGATTTTTTTCTTTCGAGGAAATAGGCGATGAGTAAGCGTGGCTGGGCGCAGCTTTTCCTCAGTCCCGTATATCCCCGTCGGTTCATCGGACTACTTTGGTTCGTGTTTGTTGTCGGTGGTGGAGCGATGACGTCAGTTTCGTTTTTGTGAGTTAGCTCGTAGCCTCCTCGAATGACGCTCTGATGAGTATGGAGTTTCGACTGCCGGCGGCAAGATTCGATCACGGTGACGTCAGGTGGAAACTGTTAACCCATTTTCGTTCAGAAAAATATCTGCGTATAATGGCGAAGATATTTTCGTACGTTGCTCCTGTGGGTACATTACTAATCCCAAAGGTGACTGCATAGAGGTCCAATTTCATCCCATACTAGGTTGATTGCTGTTGCCACTTCCGTCGCATTTTTTAATTAGCTTAAAACATTTCCGTGGCGCGGTATTGAGTGCAATGCGATCAATTTTTTCCAATATTTTGCGGTATAATGTTTATAATTGCGAGGAATGGCTTTGAAAAGTTATGCATTTGATAGCTCACAATTGCCGTGTACATAAATTTCGGTTGGAGCCCCTGAATACATCTTATTTCCCCGTTAAACTCGGATCACTTTGTCCGTCAGCGACGCGATTGGCGACTTTTGTAAACCCTTATAAATGCGCGGTGGGTGACCACACAGCTAGAGGTCAACGTGAGGATCCTATTTTGTAATATTCGTGGTATTTTGGTACATTGCTTCTATGGCCGTCATTAGCAATCGCGTGAAAAACGCATTTTGGCGATGCATTAACTTTTTTCTTCAGAATGACCCTAAGGCATAAGGCTACTCTTGGTGGTAACGAGGTCAGAATCTTATATTGTACCAATTCAACGAGTGATCTTGATCGAAAGGATGAATCATAAAGGGAAGCATATGTTTAGAATGGAGGAAGTTAAAATAATTTATACAATGCCATTTCCTGTTTATTTTTATGATAGTTGCCTTATTCATATTTCATTTATTTATGGCGATTACCTTTACCCAATTGGTCACCACTGATTAACGGTCTCATCATTCAATCACGCTAATGAAAGTCCTTTTTTGCTCAGGTGAAAAAGGAATTCCTATACTTTTACGTTCGGCTAAATATAGTTTTTGTTTTTTATTTCTGCATTAGTGTAGTTCTAAGATCATACCATTGTACATCTCTTTTAGATTTCTGTACTCGTTTCATTTAGAAAAAATCGTAAAAAATGAGGATTATACGTAATATTCCGAAGAAAAAGGTGGCCACATATCCGAGCGGTTGATTCTCCCACAATCTCAGACCCTGGATAGAAAATAATTAAGACAGTAATCCATATGTATATGCATGGGGGCATGTGCCCCCCTCCAGATACTTCAAAAGTAGATAAGATTTTTAATACGGTTATCATTACGTTCGTTTTGTTTTGAGTATTAAGGAGCCTCAGTCATTTAATTTCATATTAAAATAAAAATAATATTTCGTATAGTAATTGCTATAATTTTTTTTATCAATCTCAGGTATGAGAACATCGTTTGCCTGCCAGACCCTTGTGCTACCCCCAGAAAATATCCTGGATCCGCACTTATTTGGATCTATCAGTGTAAAGATCACCCCAGTCTAAGCCTCAGGCGTATTCATTGTCCATGAAAAACATACAAGTATATGGTACGGGGCCAGTTTGTTTTACTCGGCCTTGCACACCGATGACTTTTGGGTCCGTAGACTTCACCCACTAAGTAAACCCAGGACCCTTCGGTCCACAGTTTACCTACTTGACTGTCGCGTTCTCCTATTGATTTAATTGAGTTTAAAATTAGATTGATTATTTTTCTTCTGCCCAATTACTGCCACTTGTTATCTCTAAAAACCTTCAACGCTGCCTTAAGGCGTAGCTTCGTTAACTTCCTATACTGGAAGTATTGTTTATGATAATCTGAGATACTTGTCGAGTCCTTCGGGAGCCATCCTGGCAACGCGCTTGTTATATGGCGATGATGAAATGCTTGATGCAATAATTCTTCGATACCGTCTTTTTGACGGGGAAATATACGTAATAGCTGTTTCGCAACTCGTCTAAACGTTGTTTCTCTTGCCTTGGGCATGCGTTGAAATCAGTAATGGTCAATCTATTTGGCTTTACGTATTTCAAATAACTATGCCATGACTTTATTTAATAACAACCATTATCTGCTGGCAGTGGTGTTGTTTACGATGTATTACTCCATAGTTTTATTCTTCCCGTTTTAAGCAAAAGTCAGGGAAGAAATATCTTTAAAATCTATTCCAAATAAATTCCTTATGTGTTGCGATAGTTTTTTGCGTGCGTTTTATTGAATTTTACTTGGTGGATTCGTGTTTGTTTTTGATACGGGGAAAGACGTAATCACGTTAATGTCTATTATATAAGTCGCCTCGAAACCCCGGTGAAAGGGAAATGATAAAAAAAAAAAAAAAAAAAAATTGCGTTAAAAATTTCATCGGCAATTTAGTTGTGAAAAAGGTTTTTTTGGGGACATACTGAAGAGGTCCTCCTAAGTTTGTGCACACCATCAGCATTGGTTTACACTTCGTTTTTACTGCTGCCAAGGTGCCAAGGACTATATGTATAGGTATTTCTGTGTTATTTATATTTTTATACACTTGAAACATGTATGCTTGATTTCCCGAGGAAAAAAACTTCACGAATATATTATTTCGTACGTTCTTTCAAAGACTTTGAGACCCAAGAAAATATTTTTAAATGAACGAAAAGATTATAACTCCACCAGTGATATCCTTTACGATGCTGTCCTCGCTCAATTTCCACAAATATTTGGCCATATCATCGGAATACCTGTAATATATATTTAAGATATTCCCTTGTATGAAAGCCAAAGGAGCTTTTATAAAGGTAGTGCAGAGCAATAATATTTACGCAGAATTGGACCAAATAATGGCAAAACGTGTACCTTTTGTCGGAGAATATTCCTTGCAGTCCATTAACATTCCATAGGCACCCGTGTAAGCGTTTGGAAACAAAGGAAGATGATGAAATGTATTGAACGAACCCGGCTTTGAAATTCAGGTCTACGTTGTTTTGATGTGGAATGTTATGGAAAAGCGTCAATTCCCTAACTTCTGTCGGCGTCTAAATGATATACCGCTGTATTTTACAAATTTATATCTGGGATTGTGTACATGCTAAAATAGTTAACCAGAAATTATTTTGAAGAAAATTTAATTTTAAAATCTTAAGTATTTTTTGTTTCATGAAAAAGTCGAAAATGTAGACACGCCAGTCCAGTAAATGACTCCGCGCACCGTAAAATCAGCCGTTTTGTCGACTTCATCAACTTTGTAATCCAACCTATGGAAGACTTCAACGTCTAAGTTGTAAAATTTAATGTAGATAAGTAAAATGGCTTTGACGTATTTTAGAACACTTAATTTGTTGTTAATTACAAAAGTATTTCAACATTGGCCTACCCGAAATAAAAAAAACTGATAGAAATTCTTTTCAATTTATTTGCAATTTTTCCATCGACAGTCGCAACAGTAGAGGAAGCATATATTTCGTAGAAGCACTGAACGGGCGGAATGAGCTTTAGCAGAGCAATGTTATGGCGCGTGAGTGCGGAAGATATCAAAATCATCATTATAAAAGAAATTTTACGCAGAGATCTCGTCTTTTGCTTGCAAACATATGACTCTTAAAGATTATTCACGCCAAATTTAGCACAGTAACACGGAGATATACTTGTTGATCGTATTTAAGTACCGAAAATTCAATATCAAACGTTACTTAAAAATAGGGAAAGACTCAGAGAAGACAGAGTTTCCCGACCACTATCTCAAAGCATTGGGGGATACGTAGTGCCACCTCTGCAAAATATGTATTCTAATTTCGGTCCAGAAATAAAACTAATTATTCGATTGTTTTTTTTCTTTGCGGGAATTTATAAAATTATTTTTATCAAAAAACCCGAGTGTTCTAGTCAGTATGGAGAGGGTGCGCGCAGGCGTATCAAATCTGTGTCTCTTGTACCTTATCTCGCTTGCTTTTGAAGGCAAGAGATATAGTACAAGAGTGGCCGTCCTATATCTCTTGTATATGAAGGCAAGAGATATAGTACTTCTTCATAGGTACTTCGCTTTGAGTTTTGTTGCTTCGCATCGCATACATCCAATCATATGCCTCCCCAATAGTATCACGCGAACTCTCTCGCATACCATCGCGTTCTTCACATCAGATCTCTCGACTAGCATCGCATCGATCAATTAGCATTTCTTCGAATGTATCAGTTATTTCGTCCAGCATCGAGTCAGAATTGTTGTTTAAAAGCACATAGCTTCGCTTCGCATCGTATCCATCCAATTATATGTCTCCCCTCTAGTATAACATTAAATTTTTCCCATTTCATAGCATTATTCGCATCAGATATCTCTTCTAGCATCGCATCGGTCAACTGGACTAGCATTTCTCAGAATGCATCAATTATTTCGTCCAGCATAGTTGTCGCTTAACAGCACATTGCTTCCCTTTCATCGTATCGCTACTCCCTGTTAGCATCACATTCGCCGTGTGTCGGCCTCAACGCTCTCTCACACGCCTAATTACTTTCACTGAGGTCAGGGGGGATGGGAATTGCATACACAGAGAAGAGTAAATCCCATCCAAGTCTCCGTAGAATCGGCGGATGATGATTGAGCGCGATTTGCATTTTAGCGAGTCCGGTCGGCCAGCCCCCTCACTCGCGCGCGCGCACGCCGCAGACACGGAATGAAAGTTATCACGCAAGTCAACATCATCTTGCTTTCGTATGTGTGTGCGTGATTCATAAATCAATGGGTCGGCCGAGTCAAAACTGTTGAGTACCGCTCCCCCTCCCCTCGCCAGCGCTTTACGCTTCTCCGCTTTGCGCTCAATGGACACGCTCTGTTTGATGAAAGCTTTGCCTCTTAATCGGGGTCCCTTGTTTTCACAAGAGTTGTCGGTGGATGGATGGAAGGTGGGTTACCTTTCAGTTGGACCGTTCCCGCACTTGGCGGATGGGTTAATTTGTGCGTCTTGAGATGTGTGATGAAACATGTGTTGATAAACTCTCTGGCCTGTTTATTTTTATTTGAACGTCCACTTCAAACATCTCTCCGTAATCTTGTTGTTATTTTTGGGCCCACTTTGAGTTGCGAGTCGTTTAAATCGTGCTTAATTCGTGGGGTTCTGAGTATCAGAGACATAAATCTGTCACTTATTACATTCTACACTTTGTAAACACTAACCATGGTTTGTTCTAGTTATATTAGTCTTAGCCATAATATTGATTTGACAAAAAATGTCGAGTTCCAGTTCGCTATGGATAGGTTATAGAATTCAATCATCATAATAAGTCAAAAATCCTAAGACTGATTTAACGCAGCTCTCCATTCCTCTCCACTATCCACCATCACTCTCATAGTGAAGTATATCTTCTCTTTTTAATTCTTTATAACCTGTCCTCTGTGAGCCATTCGGGGCCGTCCCTTACCCCTCTTCCCATCCACCTGTTCTTCAACAGTTGTCCAGGGGTATTGGCTATGGAATTCAATACGAAGTTAAATTCCTTTTGCTAATAATTTATGACTCTATGATTGGAGAAAGAGGGCTATTGTCGTATAACGAGTAATGATAACACCAGGTTACGAATAGGTAGGTGTCTGATTCAAACTTGGTTGAAATAGTGGAATGAAATGTTTGATCCAACTCTTCTTGCAAAATAATAATACGAAACTTTGTATGGAAAAATCGGAAAGATTTTCACCAGTTTTTTAATTTGAAATACAGCACAGTTTCTTCATCGTTGAACAGTATCTGTAAAACAGTAAATTGACTTCCAGATCAGGTAGCGACTATTAAATAAAGATAAGAAGTTAAGATTACCACTGGATGAAATTTCAAAATCACTGCCACCGTTAGAAAAAATGCACCAATGGATAATGTTTTTATTATGTCATCATTGCCTTCTCAAATTACTGGTTGGCTAATGAAATAACTAGGACGTGATTCTTGTTATATATGTGAATTATAATTACGTCATCTTAAAAAAGTTTAATCTACATAAGTAAATGAAATCTGTATATCGAGAAAAAATCCCATGCCATTTCAACAAAAAAAAAAACTCAACTCTGTTGACCGTCAAGATTATGAATATATATTAGATACATTTTCTCAGATTGGGTGAACGAGGTATATTTCTTTTCATACGTCAAGTAAACATGCAATCAAGAATTTGTGAACCGTCACGAGTGATCATTTTTTTGACCGTGCTTAAACAGTGAGTAAAACCTTTATCGTGATCATTTTCAAGATCATGGATAAAAAAAACGATTTTAATGGAAAAATTGTGCCTTTCCTCAAGAGATTGCAATCGAGTCACGCAGCCTTTCAGTTCAGGATTGCTTGAAGAAAAAATAATGTAATCTGTCATCCATCTGATTGCGGAAATCAACGAGAGAATTTTCATGTAATCGCTTCGGTATCGCTCCAATTTACACTTCACTTACGCTTCAAGTTTCGCGTCGACAGCTAATGAATTAAGAACCCAAAAATTGACCAGTTAGATGCTTGATTATTCTAGATATTTCTTCGTTTCCATTTTTCCGACTCTGGGAGTTGCTTTCCGAGCGCGGGTCTCTCGAAGATTATTACGTGCACCTTTATTGCCCTTGGTTTTCGTCCGTCCCTATAATTCCTCTTAAACGTCTTCGCCTAGAGAACGACTACTTGTGTTACTGGACCAAGGTTGTCGAAATCACATCTTAGCCGACGATGTTTTTCCTTTAATGAGCCCCAAGAGTTTCTCAGACGATGAAAAAATGAAAGGTTTCGGTTCCTAAGAACGAAAGAAAAAAATAAATGATATCATTTCGACCATCCTCGTCCACTTTCGTCCCATCTGGACTAAAAAATCTCTCATTTTTCCCACGTTTCATGCCCATCTTTTGTTGATCTTCCCCTGCAAAGATTTTTCTTCGATTACCTCATCGCTTGAGTAAGTAGTTACCTCCGCGAAACCCGGTGTTGCAAATTGATGGCGTGATGTTATTCCGTTTGTTCTTCTGTCCATACATCATTTGAAGCTTGAGGCAGTTTAATGGCAATATGCTACTAAGATGATGTACCTATACTGGCAATAAGGACCAATTATAGCTTTAATGACATGGGGTATCAATCAAGTAAACGATTTTTTAATAAGAAAGGATCCATAATAATTTGTGTTAACTATTATTTCATGTATTTTACTTGGAGAAGTTAAATGTTATTTTGTGATAGAAGGTTTATATTCTATATGGTGGCCTAGAGGATGGTCGCTTATATAAGGTTGCTGAACTTCTGAGTATTGAAGAAAATGACTCATAATCTCTTTAAAATGAAGGGTATATCTTTGCATTGTTGAAGTTATTTTTAATTTGGGTTTAAAAATAAAAATCCTTGATCAAAGTAATTATTAGAAAAGTCGATTGTTGCTCATGGTTTTCAGTTTCACATTCATAGCCAATATAAGGTTTTGACCTATCTTACCATCACTAATATGTGTGTAAGTATATATCTCATAAAAAAATATTTCTGCCGTACCAAAAGGGCTAAGATTTGGATTGATAATAAGAAAAGACATACGTAAAATTATCTTACGACGAAAACGTCCCAAATGGCAGGTGTAACTACGCAAACGCGGTGCATTCAACTGGGTGATGTGACATTCGTGCGTTTCCTCGATAAGGCCCTGGCGTTAGTGATGCCGAGTTTCGACTCGTTTGACGCTTGTAAGTACCCATTTGCGCGGACGTGTTTGAATTATGCGCAGTGAATTGCGTGGCGATAAATCATGCGAGGCATGAGAGATGAGGTGGTGAGATAGGGGACAGAGGAGGATGCATAGGCACCAGGGTTTGAGAGCCATTCGGTACCCGCGACTCTTAACCCGGGAGAGGCTGACGATTATATGACCTCCCAGATACCGTTTCGCTCCAGGTCATGGGATCTTTTTGTGAGTAACCAATCCAAAGATACCTCCGTACTAGATTCCATCTCCTTTCCTTGCATTTTCCCCATTTTTCATCATTAATTAAATGTTTACCCTCAATTTTTACAATTTTCCTCTTCCCCAGGGTAGTTATACAGGTAAAAGGTACATTTTCCTCATAATCCAGCCTAGCATGAAGGAAGGGGAAAGCTGCCAAAATGCTTCTTAGTTACTCCATGGAAATCTAGCTTAATCGGTAGATTATATATTGTAGATATAGAGTATATATCGATAGAGTTTATAATGGTAATGATATTTAAACGGAGAAGGTGAAGTGGACGAAGAGAAGGAGGAACAACGAAGGGCTGGATGGAAGTTTCCAGATGAGATACGGAGGAAGCAGAAGGTATGGACGGAGGGTACTTAGCGAGGAGAGGAGACTGAAAGCAGTATTGGAGGGTATGGTGTTCGGTAAAAGAGGGAGAGGAAGGAAGAGAATAGGATTTTTAGACGGTATGAATGGGAGTAGGCCTGTTGTGAATTGAAGAGGAAATTTCATGAAGGGAGAAGAGACTGTTAGAATTCTTCTTATACACTCCATGCAAAACTACATTAAACGGTAGAATACTTTGAATGTTTATCCTCAAAATTGACAATTTTCCTATACCCCTGAGTTATTATACAGGTAGGAATTGGGTGTATTCAATGAGGCCCTTAATTTTCCTCACTATCGAGTCTGAGTCGAAGGCTAAATAATTTGTTGCAATAAAATATTTTCTTGTATTATTTCTTCTCCTGAAAACTCTTCTGGAATACCATAATTGATGGCACACCGAAAAATATAATTAAAACGGTGGAAGAGATAAACCAAAGTAGTTACTAAAAGAGTTCAAACAGGTTTAGATTTAAAATTAGTGAATATTTCCGAACTGGATTTTAATAGTGATAACAAGGAATGAGATGGTAGTTTTTACCATGAATTGAGGAAATCGATTTAGTCAGAATATGTTAGGCACAAGATCCCTTTTTGGAGAATATAATTATAAATTAGTTTCAAGAAGATACCTTAGAGAGTCGTGACAAAATGTCATTTTCTGGGTAACTTTATCCATATCCTTATCTATCTATTTGCTACATCTATAGAATATTATTGTCTTTGGATCGGAGTTGAAAATTTCGGACGACAGTAGAATGGCATTTAAATTGTAATTTTCAGTAATATTGTCGTCATGAAAGTGGATGATTACTAATTCTCTCCCGTTTAGAGATATACAGAATTTACCTTGTAGATACTTGCACTGCACAAACGCTCACAAACGCCCACCGAATCTAATCCGCTCATCTTGTTGCCTAACAATAAGAATGCGCTCAGTTGGCAGTAGCCAGAGCATAAACGCTCAGCCCCAACTCTCCAAGCTTCGGAGATGAGCGTTTGCGCCTCGACTACTGCCAGCTGAGTGCATTTGTATTGTTGGACTCCGAGCGGATCGGATTTCGGTGGGCGATTGTTGTGCATTTGTCCAGTGGAGGTATCGCTGTGTTATCCAACTTTTCTTACTATTTATCGGCTTGAGTTCAGAATTAATTTACGATTTCCGTCCCAAGGTTTTGGAATTGATCAAATGAAATTCTCCGAATATCGACTCAGATAGCCATTTAAACTTGATTGATGATCAAATTAAGTTGTCATTACCTACCTTCAATACCGATAGATATCGACTAATCATTATCGCATGATTATAGTGTATGTCATATTGCTTGGTGTAGGATCGGGTGAAGCTACGGAAAAAGTGGATGGCAATCATGATTATCATTTTTATTGCCGGTAAGATTCTAAAATGTCTTCTGCTTCAAGAAAGACAGCGAGTGCCCACCAGAAAATTTTGAGTACACAGCCTTCAAAAAATTTTGATAAGCCACAGGGTATCTGAGATCTCCAGATTTTCATTTACTATCTAATGGACAATATCTATCGACAGCGCTCCTTGAATTTCGCGGATGTTAACTTTTTCGTCTTCTTAATTTTTGGAGTTTTAGCTCACTATGTAGCTTCGATATTTATCAAATATCCTCTGTTAAGAAAGAAAAATGAAAAAAATGAGGAAACCATAACATGTAAATAATGTAACTCTGTGGAAAACGTGGAATATGCATTCTTGAAAAACACTTTTTCTAGTAATCCATAATGCGCTATCCATCGACAATCCTGTACTGGACCATATAAAGAAGTTGTTATTCTATATACATAGTTTTGAACGTTTCCATTCTAAGGCCAATCATGGCATTGTAACTGCTGAAGGAGATAACGCGAAAATTGAGTCGCGAAAAATGAAGTAGGATATTAGGTTAAATAAGAGAGGAACGAAAAGGAAGGACCTTACAGGCTTGGTCGGTTGCTCATCATTTACAGTGGATCACAGAAGAAAGTTGTCACCGTATGCATTTATTTAATACAATTACCCTGCATTGCCAGTAAAATCATCCTACAGGCCATTTTACTCGGGGTACGCAAATAGAACTGCATTAATTTATCATTAAACAGGCGTGCAATTGCGCGAATACTCGAACGAAATTAGAACAGGGGTCATTTTGCCATCCCACATCCATGCATTCTTGCATGCGTTCTAGAAGTTCAACGCTCTAAACGATGCAATTTTGACTGCGCCTTCGTACACACGTCGCGTCGGATTGTGCATTTACGTGCTTCGTGTAAAACGACCTTAAGACAGGTAGCTTTAAGAATGATAAGAGGCTGAATGCAGTCATGAAAAAAGAATGGAAAGATGAAGTGTATTGTTCAAGAGGAGACGGATGAAAGAGGAACAATGCCTGTTAGTTAAAAATCTTTTGGGCTATGTCGCCGCGTCAATATTTGGGTGGCCACAACGTTACCCGACCGATCATTTACAGTTGGAACCTCGTAATTTAGAATCCAGTAGAAAATGATAGATTTATTTAGTCGTGATGAAAGAAAGAGGAGAAGAAGCGAGTAAAATAAGAGGAGAACGAAAAAGAAGAATAGCCCAAGCTTTCGGTTAGACGCTGCGAAAAGAATGGGAAGATAAAATTAGCTGAATAAGATAAAAGTGAAAGAGAGCAACAGAAATAATGCAGCCTTGGTAGGTTACCGATTGACTACAGAAAAAAGTTATCATTGCATATTTTTAGTTTTGACTGCTATTTTCGGTTGAGAAATAACAATATAGAATCTTGTAGAAAGGGAAAGATGGTTAGTATAATCTAGGAACCTGTGGGAAGAAATGGAGGACCAATACAGTCGTGGTGGAAGAAAGTGGAGGTAAGCAAGTAGATGAAGGGGAAAACGAATAGGAGGAATAGCCCAAGCTTAGCACTTTCCTATTTTCTGGTCTGACCGTCCCTCGCTGTCTTGTGTGCTTAGTCTGTGTCCGACAAGCGAGCGCGCGTCTGATTAAGGCTAATTGTAAGATGAGTGCTGCATGCCTGGTGTGGAATCGTCCTGTGCCATACACCCTGGTGGTGGCTTGCACGGTACCTCGTAGATGTTCATGTACCCATTGACCACAGATGAAGTTTAATTGCATATTTAAATAAAAAAGGTTGTAGCCCTTTTCCAAAAAACCTTTTTACTGCTAAGAACGCGTTTCGGCTCTCTGAGCCATCATCTGGTTCAAGATCTAGTCTTAGTCTTGTACCAGATGATGGCTCACCTTAGTCTTGTACCAGATGATGGCTCAGTGAGCCGAAACGCGTTGTACGCAGTAAAAATTTTTGTGGAAAAGTGCTAAGATCTTTTATTTATTTAAATGTGTCTAACTTCCACCATTTGAAGCCTGAATCTGTTGAACATTGCATATGTGGGTAAACTTTTCTCGGGATTCCCACCGGGTTAATGTTTTAATATCGGCCAACGTTTCAAGTACCGTCTCGGCACTCATCTTCAGGGCTGAATATTGATTTTTTAATGTTTGGTTGCTAAGTCCCATTGTTGTAATAAATTTAGTTAAGTAAAAAAAATATATATTTAAAAAATAATAAAATGGTTGGAATCCCGAGAAAAGTTTACCCATATTATTCGCCGGGAAAGCATTAAATCATATTTCATAATTGCATATGTTTATTTTTGACTGTTGACATCGCATTTACAGTTTGAACATAGTTATCTAAAAACCTGTGGAAAGGAATAGATGGTAAATTTAGTGGAGGGCCAATCCAGTCGCGATAAAAGAAAGTGGAGGTAAAGCAAGTAAATAAAGAGGAGAGGGAAAAGGAGGAATAGCCCAGGCTTTCGGCTCTTCGTCTACCCCCCCCCCCCCCCCAAGAACCGTTCCTCCTCCTTCACCTTCGGCGGGGGGGAGGTGGGTCGCTGCCTCCCGATCCGTAAGAGGAGGGCCCTCCTCTGATCAGAGGAACGCCGATTGAATTTCAATTCTTCCTCTTCGGCCTCCGCGCTACGCAGGGAATAAGCGTGACCTCCCGGCAGCCCGCCCACTACCTATACCCCCCCCTCCCCTCTCCCCTCACACCCCCTCACCCATTCGCTCTTTCATCTCTACCCTCCCCTCCCTAATCTATTTCGCCCCCCTCCTTACCCACCCCCTCGAAATCCCCCCCCCTCTCACCCCTTTTTAGACCCTCTTCCTCGCCAGACTGGATATCAGCGAAGGCCCCTTTCATCGAAAGAAACGTGACTTTGACCGCGACCAATCAAATGCTCTCCCTCTCGCTGTCTTCTTGTCTTCTTCGTCTCCACTCTTGCTATCTCTCTTTGCTTCCCGTCTCTCCATTTGCGAAATGCTCTCCGACCTTCTCTTTTTCTCCTGCCACCCTCCAGAATCCTCTCCATCACAGATGGATTGGAAGTAAACCCAAGTAAATATATACTACAGCGCTCAAGGTGGTCGTACAGTAACTAAAAGCTGCTACCAAACCCTAGGGTCCCAATAGCTCGTAACTACTGCATTATTATGGAAAATTGGTTCAGCCAGTAAATAATGCAGTTATGAATACATCTTAATGAACTACTTATGCTCTTCCTTCCTCGTAATGAATATAATTAAAATAAAATTTCTGATCATAATAAACTACATGAAGACAAAATCTGTCATCCTATTGAGAGTATCAAACCTCGATATAGGTATGACCCCGGATTCGGCTATTTGAAGCTTGTTCCCATGCGCTATAGCTGGCTGTCCATTTTGAACATAAATGCTCAAACTGAGCTTTTATCAGTATTGCTAGGGATAATTCGAAGGATCATTTGCATTTACTTAAAGGACTTCAACTTTATCACCAGATTATGAGGGTCAAAGGTCAGCATTTATAATTTCTTTTGCAATTCAACTGTTCTTATGCTTTGCAATATTTTTTTTCTTCGGCACCTAAAAAGCATAATGTTATGCCGTGACCAATCACATGACCTCCATCTTCTTATTTCTCTCTGCTCTTGCTATCTATCTCTCTCTTTATTTCCCATCTCTCCATTTGGGAAATGCTTTCCATCTTTCTGTTTTCTCTTGCCACCCTCCCGAATCTTGTCTAGCACAGATCGATTGCAGCCAACACGTCCACTGCCTACCCGTTCTTAGGTCTTTCTGCTCTTCCACCCACGCAGTACAGGTAGACGATATTTGCCTCTTCAACCCTTAAACTATATGCTTACTACAATGCTCATGGTGGCCGCACAGTAACTAAAAGCTGACTCCAGCGTAGAGACCGTAACTTCCGCATTACTATGGGAAACGGATGTAGATAGATTAGTAAATACTTAAAAATAGATTTTATTAAAATATTTACACTCTTCCATCCTCATTTTATTAATTAGAATATAAAATATTTAATCAAAATAAAAAATACGAAAACAAAATATATGTACTCAGTCTAAGCTTTAATCAGCACTGTTAGGGATAACAGGTAGGATTATTTGATTTTCCTAAAAACTCTGGCTCTTTATCCCCAGATTAAGATGGTCAAAGTTCAGCATTCAATGATTTTTTTTAAATTCTACCGGTCTTATGTTATGCAATATCTTTTCCTTCGGCACCTAACGGGCGTATTATTCAGTCATGACCAATCACATGATGTCCATCTTCTTATTCGTATCTGCTCTTGCTATTTCTCTCTACTTACGAAATACTTCTCCGTCCTTCTCTCCTGGCACCCTCCCAAATCCTCTCTAGCACAGATGGATTGCAACCAACACGTCTACTGCCTCCTTGCTCTTAGGTCTTTTTGCTCTTACACCCACGCAGTACAGGTGGACGATATTTGCCTCTTCAACCCTTAAAGTAAATATATACTTGAGCGTTCAGTGGGACCGTACAATGACCAAAATCTGACACCAGTTTAGAGTTCCTTACTTACGCATTACTATGGGAAAAGGATGCAGTTGGAAAAGTTAATACTTAAAAATAGATTTACACTTTTCCTTCCTCATTAGTAATAAATTTAATTAAAAATAAAATTTCTAGAAAAAAAACGTAAAAAAGCTATCGTGCTATCAATAATATGAAACCCATCGCATAGCCTCGCTTTATGTAATTTGATGCTTAGTCTTATGCGCTGAAGCCGACTTATCCTCTTGAACATATACAGTATGCTTATTCTGAGCTTTACTCAGTATCGTTAGGGATAATACGAAGGATCATTTGCTATTACTTAAAAGTCTTTAACTTTATCATAAGATTAAGAGGGTCAAAGTTCAGCATTTATAATTTATTTTGCAGTTCTTATGCTATGTAATATCTTTTACTTCGGCACCCAAAGAGCATAATGTTATGGCGTGACCAATAAGTATGTTCTCCGCCTTCTCTTCTTATTCATCTCTCCTCTTATTCTCTTTCTCTGCCTCTTGTCTTTCTCGTTCCTGCTCTTCCTGTCTTTTTATTCGCATCCTGTCTTTCCATTTCACAAAATGCTTTTTGGACGTCGTTACTGTTTCCTGCTCAGTATTGAATCTCCTCCACCAGATGGAGTACAATTAAATGTAAGACATCTAAACCCTCTCCGTTTTCTTGCCTTTTTTGTTATAACAGTTTTTTTCAGTTGGTTGTTGTTTAATTTTTTCCTATTGATCGTAGTAACAATATGAGTAATACTTGCGGTGAAATTAATGGCTTTTAGTGGTTTACTGTAATTTAATTGGTAATATTGTACATTAATGTCTTTGCAATCCCTTTATACATGTTTTTAACTCTTTTTTTCTCTCTTTTCAGGTAAGTTCCTTGTTGGAATTTTCAATCACTCCTTTCATTCATTGGTTTTATGGAGTAGGTAAGTATTAATGATGGTGTAGGCCGTATCACGTTATACATTTTAAATTATAAGCTTTAGGTACTTTTGCAAATGTTAAAACAACAATATATCTTTTATACATTGGTGTGGTGCATTCTGTTTCTTTAATTTCTGAATTATGTTATGTATGTGGATGTTGATATTATGTTTATTATGATGAAAAAATCTCAGTACAACAGACTAGTTGCGAGAATTATCTCTTCTTTGTTTAGAATATAAATTAATACGTTGTGCTCGGGTGCACGGAAGTGTCTTTGTGAAATTGTACCCTAAGACGTCAATTATGACCAGGGAAGGTGGCTTCTTTTGGTATACACCGCTTGTTGTAATGTAATAAAATGTGACGTAACACAAAGTACAGTACTTTATCCTAATCCGGTTGTATCGAGATAATTCCATTCACTTAACCCACCATAGCCTTCATGATGTTATCTTTTTCGTGACTTAAAGAAGCACATGTGAGTAAAAGAGTAAACTGCAACAGTAATACCCATGAGAATAAAAAACAAGGTAACATCATGTTTACTTAGAACTTTCCGGTCTACTAATGGAGTTCTTTAGTTAACACCTTTCTTTTCGATAACATACGAACCGTTGTATTTTTGCAAATTCAGGGATCAGTGCAACAAGACTTGGGTTACACGTGTCGATCGTTACATTAAATATTGAAAAATCGTAAGATAAAATGCTTAAAACAGTTTATATGCGTTAACTATGGAGAAAATGCGTAGACCCTTGATTATATCCATGGGTAGGTAAGAAAACGAAAAGGTACCATATGGTTTTCATGCTAGAGGTGCGGAAAATACCGTTATTCTCATCCGGGTGTGTGTGTCCAAGTCCCATGCTGTAATTGGGAAGACAGCGATGAGTGCCACTTCTTAAATTCATTATGCTAGTGGGGGAATTCGAAACCCATAATTATTTCGTTAAGGAACGCTTGTCCGGAAAGGGAAAAAAACAAGCCATTCGGAAATGTCTCTCCTCAATCAAAATTGAGTACCGCGGCGCTCTCTTGTTTTGTTTTTCGGCTCTCTCTCTCGAAGTCGTAATTCTTCCAACTCGAGTGCGGACGGCCCTTCATTCATTTCTCGTGGGCGGGGAGAAAGAAGGGATGCCAACATCTGTCTCCCTTCCTCGTACCTTGTCGCGCTCTTCAGATTCCCACATGTCCTCGGGTGAACACCGGACAACATTTCGGCTGGACCCCGATAAGTTGTTGGTCTCACAGGGGGAGAACCACGACTTTCGTGAGTTTAATCTCTTCAGCGTAAATTTTATTTTCGTGTGGTCTTGGTTTTTTGGAGACTGAAGTCTTCTGACTCCTATTGCTGCCTGCCTGTTGACTTACACCCTTGCGTTCGTCAATTACAAAAAATACTTACGTCAAATGTTTAAAATGTTGTCCGTTCTCGGGAATCTATCCTTAAATGTGTCTTTTAAACTAGTCTATCGTAAAATTTTATTTTTATCTACCGTTTGCAGCTAAGAGCAAGTTGTACTTTAAGGCTAAAATGTATAGTTTCCAGCATAATTCGGTGGAAATCTTTTTTATTTAAAAAAATGAAAGAACTAGAGTATTTCCACACTTCTTTATTTATACCGTCCCTGATTTCGGCACAAAATGCCATTTTCAATGTACAAGGTAGTGCTCTTGGACGACAGATGTATGGAGAAAAATTGTGTCACGAAATGCTAACCATTGATAGCTGATAATAAATGGGACGAGACACCAGAGCGGTCTCTCGGGGTAACACTCCCGTGGCAGTGTCTTTAAGCTTTCGCTTTTCACTCCTGCACCACGGAAGGGGAGGACAAGGAAGGAAAAGGATGAAGGCGCCGCCGCTATCGGAGCCCGAAGACGCCTCCAAGGAGTGGATAGGGATGGAAGAGAGGGGATGAGGAGTCTCGCACCGTCATTGGGACGTTGGGGCCCACCAGTGGCGCAGCGAGGGGGGGTTTTGGGGTATAAACCCCCCCCAGAGCTCAGAGAAATTTTAAATTTTAATCCATTTTTCTTAATTTGATTGATATTACTAATAGAATAGTGTAAGGATTGATAAAATATCCCTCAGAAAGCCGTAAGACTCACCATTTTGAATCGTTTATCTTAAAATTCCGCAATTAATTTATCTCGCACCTACCGCTTATCCTGGTGGGTATACCAGACCCCACACACCCCGGTATTATTTGCACCTAAACCCCCCCCCCCCAGCCTAAATTTGTAGCTGCGCCCCTGGGGCCCTCTACTACCGAAGCCATTACTTGCTGTTTCTAGAGGAAAGAAAAAACTCCCTATGAGGAAGGAAATGTCTACGATTTTCGGTAGATTGGATTAACTGATGGCAGCCGTAACCAAAACTAACATTTATGGGTCGAAAACTCACAATTTTTTGTTTAAGTTAATGAATTAATCGATTGATAATTTTAATTACGCAGGGACGCTTGATCTTGGTACTACTTATATTTCTAAAGCAAACAAAGGCATTTTAGAATGTTAAAGTGATGCAGACTTTTGAGACTTAGTCAAAACAGTCAGATCGACTGCAGGAGTGGTTGTATCTCACGCTGAAGGAGCTATTTCGTGGCTAAGCCAAAGACAGCCGATGGTTGCTACTTCAACGACAGAAGCTGAGATCGTAGCAGCAACTTAAGCAGCAAAGGAGATTGTATGGCTGGCGAGACTGTTCAGACAAATTCCACCATTGAAATCACTCCCGATTTTGCGAGGGGATAACTGAGCAGCAGTTTAACTGGCCGAGAATGCAGGATTCCACAAAAGAACGAAGCATATAACAATCAAGGATTTTTTCGTTTGAGAATAGGTTGCAGAGGGCAAGCTGGGCATTTGGCAAGTTTCAACTAAAAAGCAAGTTGCGGGCATCATGACGAAGACGTTGTCAAGGGTTCAATTGAAGATATTGAGCTCTAAAGTGGGTCTTTTCTAATTTAATGAATCCAAGAGTTGTATTATTGATTAATTAGCAAGGGAAAGAGTTTAAGCAATTGTTTTAACGAGATGTTAATTTAAATTAACAAGTGAAAGTGTTGAAGTTAATGAATTAATCGATTGTTAATTTAAATTAAAGGAAAAAAGCAAAAGGGTTGTCAAGGGCTAACAGTTGTTGATTAGTTACCGGATAAAAACCATCATTCAGGGCCGATTTCACCAACCTCTCTTTGATCGGCGATCAGTTGATCGGCATCAATTCCCTGATCCGAGATCAAGTCTCGCGTCCGTTTCACCAACGTCTGATCCTTGATCAACAATCAAAATCATTTGATCGGCAATCGCGTAGCATTATAATTCTCATAGATTTGTAAGTAGCTTTCCTATTGGCTGTCTACAGCGCATTACAACGGCATTTGTTATTACCTACGTGAAAACCGCGACTTTCGAGTTTAAAAAACAGCGAAAGCGAATAATTTCTCTGAGTTGGAGGAATCTCATCTCGTAGAAACTCATTCAAATATTATATGGAACAAAAGAACAGATGCTAATACATGCAATGACAAGAAGAAAGCATGGAAAGAATAAGCGTAATATAATTAACTGAAAAATAGTGTACTAGCTTTGGAAAATAGAAAAATATAAATTGAGATAAAATAGGCTGCCCTAGCCAAAGTGAAGGAAAATAAATAAATAATATTTCTCAAATCCTAGGTTTTTTATCCTATTAATGTCATCAAATCTAAATTCCAAGTTATACTATCCGTGAATTGAGGTAAAAAATTATTTCTGTAATTTATCTGCAGGTTTAAAATGCTATTGAATGTTTAAAATAGATGACATTTACAATTTAATTTTTTATGCTCAGGTAAAATGAGAGAAAACCATTTACCATGAGGAACCATGCTATGGTTATCATGGAAGAAGAATTTATTTTTAAAAAACTCATAAAAGTATGCCATTAATTAAGGCTATTCAAACAGCTGCTCCTGTGGATACCTCTCCCATGAGTTGATGAAGATTCACATTGGCATCTTGAATGAGAACCTTGAATGAGTACCTTCTCTTTGAATATAATTGAAATTTTGTGTAAAACCCCAGTAGTCACAATGATGAGGAAATATGTATTTTTTTCATTCTTAGTCCAATGGAGAGGGAAGGAAACCTCTGTTTCAATACCCCAAAACTATGGGCATACCCAGCGAGGGGGCAGCTGCTCCCCCTTAGAAGCAAAAATCAAAAATGTCTTTTTGGAAAATAATATTTTTTCAAGCTAATAATTTTAAAAATTAATAAAGAGTTGTTACAGTTTCCTTAAAATGTTAATTTCATTCACCTTTTCCATGCTTAAATCTTACCTACAACTTGAATAACCATGGCTTGCCCCCCCCCCCCCCATAGTTTTGATACTGGGTACGTCCTTGCCCAAAACAACATTCAAATGGGTTTAGGCTTTGCTCATGAGCAAGGTTGTACTTCCTCTCTCCTCTGTTTACAGGGTGTAACAAGGAGGTATGGCCTGAAGGGATAACCACCATCACCTTATAAATAATCATCTGGTATCTCTGCACTTCACACTTTAGCCCTCAAATGAAAAATTTTGAAATTAGTGCTATTGTGAACAGACCCAAGCCACCAAATTAGTCAATTATAGTGTAGGGGAGCAAACTGCCTGGGCATTGATAGAAAATTAGGACTTCTTATTTCCAAATAATTCCACATTTTTTCCTCCAGATGAAGTTGTTGGGATATGCATGCAGTCTATTGCCCCAATGATGCCTGGGAATCCAGCAATCCCAAAAAATTCTTCTTCCATTCTCACAAATTCCTTTCTTCCACTAGGAAATTGTATGACTTCTTGGTACAGCATTGCTTTACAAAATGGGACCTTTAAATTAGACTGCTTGATTTACTCACTCTAAGTAGTTCACCAATTACTATGTATCTGCAAAAACTTTTAAATCTCAGGAGCTTCATAGCTTCCTCTTACCTAATTACATAAATGTATATTGCAACTTGAGGCAGGTTAAATGACTGTCAGCTACATAAAATAAACCTCAATGTGAAAATAAAAAGTCAATTAATCTCATTCAGACCATAGTTTGTTAGGTTATTTACAATGCCCTGTAAAATATTTTAATGAGACACAATCAAGACTGCATTTTAAGATATACTGGAGCAATGCATTTAGAAATTTCAAAATTTATTTTCAACATAAATATCAAGAGCCATTGGTAACCACTGCTATCATTGAATTATTCCCACCACCATTGAATTATGATGAAAAATAGATCTGAAGGATATTATATTGCCAAGAAGAATTTATAAATATGTATATAAAAGGTTGGTAAGAATTTTAATCGCCTAAATCAGGTCGATTGCTCCCTAGGGAACTAGCAACTGACCTACCAGTTACATTTGGTATCTTATTATTGTTTAGTGATAAGTCTATCGCAATACATAATTGCAATAATCTGTATTATTCATTTTAATAACAGTCTACTACTAGCTATGTGATGAGCTACACTTTTAGGTGTACATAATTATTTCCATGCCTAACACTAATCAACTCATACTAGCAATACAAAGGTCCTAGCATCAACAAATTCCAACAATTTTTTATTTTTATTTTATTCACTTGTATTTTATAATGATAACATGTTAGGATTGTAGACCAAATAAAGAAAGAGATTGCTCCATTTTCATGCTTTGATTTTAAAAGATAATCCTTAACTTAATTTCCGAACATGTATACAGAGGATGGTTATGATAGAATGATAACAATAATGACACAACAAAATAAACTAATCAAGTCTATTTTATTATACTAACAAAGCTGCAGTATATATCAAGCTATAATTGATATGTGAACAATGTAGCGTGTTAAAATTTATACTTCCCATATCTAAATTGTTGTGAACCATCACATGCTACAGTTAAACAACAGTTTTATATTAACACAATTCATGAATTTGCGCCCACGATCTTACCTCACATCACATACTGACATCTATTTATCACTTCCTTATACTAGGAGCAACAAACTCATCATGCCCAAGAACTCATGTAAAATAAATTGTGATGTACACCCAACAGCAGTAGACATTACTCAAAAACAATTTAATGTCGTTGATACATAATATACTTCATTGAAGATTATGGTTTAAAATCTCTAATTTGCATTCCAACATCTTATTAATACCACAGCTGCAAATGTAATATATGCAATTAAATTGTCGATGCCATGATTTTACACCTTAATGTATTTATTACTATGCTGAGTATTCAATAGGTAGTTAAGAAAATTAATAGGATTCCTTCACTGGTTTATGATTAGCCATTTATCTAACTTTTACATAACATTGTGGGTTATGTGACCCCCTCACCTACATCACCTTCATGAAGTAAGATATTTTAAAGTGCACTACTATACATTAATCATCTTTAGGATACAACTAAAAAAACACTATTACCAGTTTGCTCCAAATCCTGTGCAGCAGTGTCATCTAAGTACATCACCTAGATGAATATGACTGACACCTGACCGTGTATAATGAATAAGATTACATCGTTCATTACTTCTTATCTCTTGACCATTAATTAATAAAATCTACCCAGAATTTGTAGTACCACAATATAGTATAAACATACTGCAATACCATTATCTTCGGTTACCTTTAAAAATCGTGAACTATTTTCATATTTGCCACAGTTAAAATAACCAGTAAAGGTTATATTAAGTTCACTAATTAAATTTCTAATTAACATGTGTCAGCTCCAACATCACCGAAAGGCAAACATCGATCAAGCGAAGGTTAAGGTACACATAATTTTGAAATTACTTTTTCAATGATTTTGATTTGTATGACCATTACACTTGATTTACATACATGAAACTAAAATGTAAAAGTGAACTCCTTATGTAAGCTGAGGTACCAAAAGGCTTATCTTGAAATCGAGGTTAACTTATGTACTTATGTGGAAACTTGACGCGACTATTGTCATACACACAGTATAATTCTACATGCTATTTACTCTAACAGCAGCACTGATATTAATACTAGCTAATATAGTAAATTTCTTCCCTCAAGATAATATCCTTCAAACAAACAACTTGAAATTTAACGTTACAAACCTTCGCAACTACTGACCGATTGAACTACCATTTGATTCCATGCAAGTATACTTTATATTACATACCATTACCGCACACATAGTAGTTATAATAAAACGAATGATGTAAATACAAAACCATCAACGAAACAAGAACAACAGTAGGAATTATTATATTTTCTCCTTTTTCTTGACCTTATTTTAATATATAAAATGATGTTTCCTGGAGTTTAGGTCAATAAATTAAAAGTTAGCAGCCAACGTTTCGTTTTATTTTAAAAACATCTTCAGGGCTATGTTAGAAAAAAAAATTATGAAACAATATAAAATGCAGAGAATTAGGCAATATACAATATATATACATAAAAAAGGAGCAATCGTGCCTTTTTTTATATAAACAATATAATTAATAGAAATATATATAAACATATATATATGAACAGAATGGATTATACAAAAAATTTTGACATAAAAAAATGTCAAAAATTTTTTTTTTTTAATGTCAAAATTTTTTGTATAATCCATTCTGTTCATATATATATGTTTATATATATTTCTATTAATTATATTGTTTATATAAAAAAAGGCACGATTGCTCCTTTTTTATGTATATGTATTGTATATTGCCTAATTCTCTGCATTTTATATTGTTTCATAATTTTTTTTTTCTAACATAGCCCTGAAGATGTTTTTAAAATAAAACGAAACGTTGGCTGCTAACTTTTAATTTATTGACCTAAACTCCAGGAAACATCATTTTATATAACAGTAGGAATATCTTCCAACAACATACCGGTGTCTTCATAAACAACGTCAAACTCAGCGTTTCGATATTCGTTACTCTCATGTTGAAAACCCGCTAAATTTAAATACCGTGTGTTCAAGCCACTCAATTTAACTGCAGGCTTTCCGTTACGTAGAATCTCGGAGCTATTAAAAGCTGTTCCACGGGTGATATGGATGATTCCTTCTGTTTCCTTTGTCCTGTTATGAATACGCTCTAGGACGAAATCAACGGCAGGTTTGGATAATCTAAATTTCATTTTTAAACTCCTTATTCTTCGTATATATCATACGCATTTACTTCCAAGGACCTGTGGTGTGCACGTAAGTTGAAATAATCTATAATTATATCCAACTCCTCGTCAGATGATGACAATACGTCGGCCATCTTGGTTGATCATGGCTTGATCAAAGAAAATCCACGATCAACTTGATCAAGGATGTTGATCCCCGATTAGCGCTGATTGTCGTTGGTGAAACTCAATCAGCGTGATTTGAGATTATTTTTACGGTTGATCCGAGATCAAGCGTTGATCGGCGTTGGTGAAATCGGCCCTCAAAGTGACAACATCGACGTGAATAATTAAAGGTTAATTAGATCATTACTTACGTCAATACTGTGTCTAGTAGTTATTTTTGGAGCAAGAGTAGAACTTAATCCAATATTTCTGAACTACAGAATCTTTGAGCCAAGCGCTCCGATGAACAATCAGAAAAATAGCACACGTGTTCTGTGGTAGTTGTATTGTGTTGTTCGTGTGAAATTGAAACATATAACTAGAATTTTTAATGCAGAAATATTGACTTTTTTATAGCCATAACATTGGTATAACATTATTGATCTCGTATCATTATATTTTATTATTTTAAGTTTCTGAAAAATCTCTGCCTCCGTGAGTATTTGAACCCGGACCATTTGGGTGGGATGCCACCACTCTAGCCACCACACCAACCCGATCCCCTTCTGTCTTCCCTTTTTCTCTCGATTTTTCTTTTAAATTTCAATCCCAAATTTCGGATGACTTCACCTTCCCTATAACCCAGTATGCTATTCATTTTCCCTTTCCTCTCCTTCGCCGACCATCGAAGATTCCTTCATGTACCAATCCCTTTTCCTCCACCCCTTCCTCCTTGCCCCCCTCTGATACCTTCGATGAATGGCGAGGTCCATAGTTATGGTATAGTATTCTCGTATTCGAAATATCGGCCGGTATGCAGAATTTTTATCATAGGACGAATAATCATCTATTCCAATTTATTAAAGATCAGGATACATTTTAAACTTTTCTCTCCTCTCATTCATATTTCTTAGCCTCTACCTTGTCCTCAGATTAGAGAAAGATATCGCCTCGCAACTCCATATGTTCGAATCCGGGATTTTAATTCTAATCAAACATGGTCTAATAAAGTGTTTAAAACTGTTGAATAAAAATTTCTGTAAAAGAAGATCTTACATGGTGATAAAATAAATATTTTTCAAATAAAAAAATATGAATTGCATTCAAATGAAAATGGTTTTAATGAAATTGAATTTGAATAGACTATTAAAATACGGTGCGGAAAAACCGGAGTAATTTTAGACTAAAAAGATAACTTGACCACAGCATAAAGAATTGATGGACCGCATGCAGATGGCAGCTGATAAGAGATGGAGCTATAATCTATTTCAAAAGTTTGTAAGTAGATCTACAATACTTTATTTCTGCCACTTATATACGAAATACCACATATATTTTTCGCGCCGAACTAAATTTACGAACTCGTAAATTGTTGTTGTTCCTTGTAGCCCAGGTATGCGTTGATGAAACTGCTCTCTGTGACCTATTTACGGGATTCAAGACAAACATTTTTTCCAAGTATTTCTAGTACAAGAGAAGTATATCTAGTTTCCTAGCTAGAAGAGAAGAAGGCTAAAAAAAACTTGTCCTTCAAGATGGAATCTTTTTCCTTCGAAATAAAAAAATAAGGATGTCTTGTGTATAAGGGTATATAGTCTATGTTTCAATGCCTTTCTACTTAAATAAGCTTTTTTAGATTTTTTGAGCTGACTGCACAAAAGATTCCGTTTGTATCATCGCAGCTCACTTGACGTTGCTTTGAATTCAGTGAGAGTATACATTTTATAACTAACTAACAAGCATTTCAGTGAGGCACGTACGCTTATTTTTTATCGTAAGTCTTATAATATGAATTTATTGCTTGTCAAATTTAATCTTTGCTATCTATACTAATTATCGCCAATTTCCTCATGTGCTTCGGAAGGCTCTTCCGACAACTTTAATAAACCTATTTAAATGCACGGTGGATGACAGTACATTTAGTTGGCAACTGGAGAATCCGCTATTATTGTGTTTGTGATCATTGGTTTCGTTCATGAGGTGGGAGTTGGCAGGTATTTGTTTTGCGGCGCCGTTGACGTAATCTCATTTCGCGCTTTACCGACAGATGGAAGGTCATTCGAGATCGATGTGGATCCTGGCCTGCCATTAAAATGGTTCGTTTACAGATGCCGCCTATCTCTCTATATGGATGTTCTCGTGGCGTTTGGTTCCCTTTTTGACTAATTCAGGCCTATATTTACATCTAGCGAGCTACGCAGAACGACCCAGCGGGTTGCCGACGTTCCAATGACTCGTATAATCCCGCGATAGCCTGCGGCCAAATATAAAATTGCATCGTCATCGATCGCTGGATTTCTAAGCAATTGACTGAAGTATCCGGAGGAAAAAAATATACGGTGTAATTAAGTTTAATTGATAGGCCTGTGTTTGATTGTAATGGGAAGTCTATCGCGTGATTTTCGAGCCTATATTTACCTTTTGCTTACAGTGCTCATAAACCTGTTTGAACGATCTTGCGTACTTGAGGTGGATGACGAGGAAAAAAAATCACTTTCTAGATCACGAGTTGCTGGAGATGGTGTCATTCTTTGTAAGTAATGCAATAAATCATTGTTTCCGATGTATGTATCCGTAATCAAGAATAATTAGAGATAATGCTTGCGCCAGATGAGCCTTCCAGCGTTTCGGTGTTTAGAGCTGATGTTTCCAGTGGCGCAGCGAGGGGGGTTTGGGAGATAAACACCTCCCCAGAGCTCAGAGAATTTTTTAAGTTTAATCCATTTTACATAGTTGGATTGATATTACTAATAGAATAGTGCAATAATTAATAAAAATATCCCTCAGAAATCCGTAAAACTCACCATTTTGAACCATTTATCTGAAAATTCCGCAATTTATTACTATCGCACCTATCGCTTATCCTGGTGGGTATACCATACCCCCACACACTCCGGTATTAGTTGCACCTAAACCCCCCCCCCAGCCTTAATTCCTAGCTGCGCCCCTGGATGTTTCCTCTACGAGATGCGACGTATTATGGTAGTAAAATTCTGGGTGATTAAGATAATATTATTAACAGACTAATTTTCGGTCAAGGATTGTCGTTATGAAATTTTCTTTCCCATATTTTTAATTAAATCGATAATAATCCTACTATGCGACTGCGCAGAACTGATTTTAACGTGAAAAGTGTTCTCCTTTTTTGCATATCACATATATTGCCCTTCATCTTTAAATTGCGCGGAAAGATTTCTTAATAATGTCGGTATTATAACGTTCATTTTTATGGAGAGAGAGCTTTTTAGGCAGCATAGAATGTCATGCTACCTTACGACAATATTCATGTTCGGATATCTCATCAGCATAAATTAGAAAAACTGTTGGTAGCATTTGGTAAAAAATCAGAAGCCACTAATGAAGAGGTATTAAAATTTTTCCCAAGAGAGAATTTTTTCGTCCGCAGATTTTTTCTTCCGATAATTACAACGACATTACCCTCACAGGAATCTATGCAATTTCTCTTCGTCGTGAACCACTATTTGCATTGTTTGTCGGATGCCTATATATATTGGCCTAGAAGGCTTTTAAGGCCTGAGGTGCTATGAATTTTTCAATACTGAGGGAATATGTAACACATACTATTAAAACTTACGTGCTCTTTCTTTTTATTATTGGGGCGAAAAATCTGAGGATAGAAGTGATATGTGCGTGAAAACACGTCTTAACGTCCTTTTTCGTATCTAGTGAATTTATTTGCATTGATTCGCTCATTAACGTCAACGTGACATTATGATCTACCATAGAGATGATCGGTTAATTTGCTATTGAAGTACAGTGAAGAGTGTATTTATGCCAGCAGAAATATGTAACCCTCCTTTCACCCTGCTAGTTTCAAGCAACAAAATGTAATGTTGTCTCAATAATCTAAAGGTACTCATACCCTACTTTAGTAAGGTACGCAATTCAGTCTTTCTTAAGTGAATCATTTACCTTATTTCTCTTTGAATCTGCTATGCATGCGACCGCGTATGCATATAAAATAAGATTCCAGTGTTCACTACCTAGTATACAACTAGAATAATTTCACAACTCTCCCTCATATTGTGCTAACCATTTAGTTGCCCTTATCTCGTGAATCACCCTACCGATTATGCTTCCGGTATGGCGCTTGCCTGAAAGTGGACCCGGCTACTGTTTTACGGTATCAATCCCATTTTCACCGCCCTTATAGTAACCATCGCTCAGACCCCTTCCGTTTATCGTAAAATTAGAATAATTTCGACACCGACCATGCATTTCATTAGCTTTCTCATTCGGAGAAGAGAGGCAAAAGTGTGGACTTCCACAGATTGCTTCGCCCCCTTCCGCTCGTTATAAAATCCTTAAAACCTAACGAATTGTTGTGTTTCTCTTTCATAATTTTTTGACCCTCGCCACCCTTGAACGTTTCTCACCTGGACGTTTCGCGTCGGACGGCGAGTTTCGGTCCCGGTCGCCCATCCTCGACCGGGAGACGTCCGTGAGACGGAGGGCGGTTAATTGCGCCTCGCGAAAGGGTCTTATAAATTTGAGAGCCCCACCCCCGAAGGCAAAGAGGTAACTAAGCAGCATCCTGCACCTGCCCAGCGCCGGCATTCTCCCACGAACATCTGTCCCGTGGCGTCCGTATAACATTCTTATACTCGCGAGGATACTTACCGTATCATCTTCCTTCACGGACTTATCGGGAGAGGATTATTCTCTGGGGGACTAGAGAGGAAACGCAAGCAGCAATCAATGTATCTTCAACACTCAGACAACATTGTTGGCGTTAACATATGACACCCATGCAATATCCTTGTTAATCCAATTAAGTCCATCGAATGGTAAGACGAATGAAGTTATTGCACGTTATTTTAATATAAATTAGAACAATAACGCAAGTAATTTAATCTTTTGTGGTCGGCACCAAACAACTACCGAGTTTAGGAGGCCTTTTCAGAACTCGCTCCAAGAAATTTGAGTAAAATTTAAAGCCATTCCTAGACCATCGAATGAAAAATCTCTAATTCCTGTGCGTCACAATAATAATTAACATGAGAATTAGCTGTTGCGATTACCAGGCGATTAAAAATAAATAGATATTTGGTACTAGCAAAAAATATTAAATACACCTTCAGCAGAGATGGCGTTGGGAATGATGACGGTTGACGAGCATGGAATACACATGCCATTCATTTCATGCATTTGTACAGCTGGCGTGAACCGTACAAACCACCCCATTCCCTGAAAGTGACGTGGGTGCTGTAACAAGATGAATCAATTGCAATTCCTCCAGCTCATATTTCGAACATCACATGATGCTGAAACTGTAGACGAGGTGGCAAATTAATCACAGAGTACAATATTACCTGTTTAAATGAGCTAGAATACACCCCAAGCAGCAATCAATAGCTCTACAACATCCAGATAAGATCTTTGGCATTAACATATGACATACCCGCAATATCCATGTTAATCCAGTTAATGTTGCATGGATAACCGTCAAAAATCCAATGGATCCGCCAAAAAAACGTTGCAGTGGACAACGTTCAAAAGTGGACATCGAGGTCCATATTACAACATCTCTGAAATATCTTCACAAAGTTCAATGAGTAGAAAATGGTTGTACTTATTATGGCTTTTACGAATCCCCAGACGTACACACAAAACCTTTTTGCTCTTTGATTCTGTTCAGATAAATATATTACATATGGGCATTGTATGGAATATTTTTTTAAGGAAATAAGTGATACTTATTGAATTGATGGAAAAGATGATAAATACGACCAAATGCATTAACTTTTTCCGCAATTATTTTTTTAATAAAACTTTATTGTACTTAGACATGGTCTTCTCCTTCCTTTCCTTAAGGCCTGTTTACACGATACATTAACATGTGCGAGATTATGTCTGTTTGCATGAATGATTTTTGAGGACTGGAACGGAACATGTACAAATGCATGAACCAAATTACAACAGGTTCTATTTTTCGTGCTTGCATTCGCACAAGTTGGGTGGTTACACGGTGCATTTTGGCGTTCATTATCGCGTTCGTACATTTTATACATTAACACGTATGTGTTAACGTGTGTAAATAGTCCTTTCGAATAATACGTATAGAATATATCTATTCAACTTCATTTAAGAATATCACGGATATTGCAACTTGGTTATCTTATCATGTATCTTATCTATGTAACTTCATTTGTACTACTTGTCATGGATGTTTCACATAGGATATGTATGTAAAGTTGTCAAAATCTCCATCATGTATTAACAGCATGTTTTGGAAATATCAACCTTATTAGGATATCCTACGGATATCATCTGTCGCTTGGGAAGCTAGTTCGAAAGGCGAAGGTCAGAGCTGCCGAATCTCATTCTCAATTCACTAAAATGCAAAGATGGCCTATTTTCATAGTAAGCATCGTTAGTCGGTGGTCGGTGGCTATCCATGGCAATTTTGTGTAATGAGTTAATGGCTTTCTGTTTCTCTACCACTATCCTCATCCTTGGCTATTGTCTATTTTCCCTTAATTCACCTTATCATCTGCTTTCTGGTTTTCTCGAAGTATTCACGATTATTTCACCCCAAAAAACTTCTTTTAAATTATTTCATGACTATGCTTTAGACCTCTAAAACCATTGAAGGTAATCAGAAGGACCAGGGCTAGACTAGCTTTTTCCGCATCTGTCTTTAACACCTGCTCCAGTAATGGATTGCGAGGGTGTCTTTTGATATTCCGTCTTTAGTAATTATCCCCCATATTTCTCCTTGTTTCCTCTGATGAGTAATCAATTTCAGCCCAATTTAGCCTGAGGGAATGGTCGTCGCTAGGATTGATGCCATATAAAGTCCTGACCATACTTAATGATTCATCCCCTAGCCACCGCTTTTAAAAAGGGTTTTTGTATCCACATTTCCCCGACGCTTGACGTACGAAAGAGATATTCAATGGTGCTTATTAAAATGTCACAACTTGCAAGATTTCGCATTCAACTTTTTCCATTTATTGGAAAAAAATCACTACGGTATTGATGAGATATTCTAACGGCGGAAAAACTCTCGAATCAAAACTAAATGCATTGACTAATCCAGGGGCGGAACCAGGATTTTTTCTCATAAGGGTCTGACAACTCTTCTCATATTAGAGATTAAAAACAAAATACAGCAATTACTGCAGAAAATATTCTCTTTATTTTGAAGTAAAGGTAATTAATATGAAATTAAATGATTGAGGCTTCTTAATACACAAAATGAAGCTTATCTGCGCACAATGCACCGTTATCACGTTGAATGAGGTCATCTACTAAAGCTACGTAAGATGAACAAAAAGTTGAAAAATTATAAATATGCAATGATGTGAGGCGTTTATTGCTGGCACTCTTTCATAAATATCTGAAAAGAATAAAACTTTCTTATTTCCACAATAATTTACTCACTCGCGACTGATTTAAATACAGTTCATCAATTTTAATCGACAGTTTCGATACAGCCAGAAGATGGTACATTATACGATAACGGTAGCTAGTGAATAAATTATTGAGAAATTAGCTAAGTTTTATTATTTCCTGATAGTCATACATAAGTAAGTTTGCATCTCATTTTATCAGCCTGAATCAATTATTATAATAGTATTCTACCGATTAAAGTAGGTTTCCATGGAGTACCAAGGAAGTAATCTGGAAGCATCCCTTTCCTTCCAGCACTGCCTACTTCAATTCACTGTAAGGCCTACTCCCTTTCAATCTATCTAAAATCCTATTCTCTTCCTTCCCCACCCTCGTTTACCTACCATTCTCACCCTCTAACACCGTTTTCAACATCCCCTCCCCACTAAGTACTCCCTCCATCCAAACTTTCTATCTCCTCCATATCTCATCAAAAACTGCTTCTCCTCACCCACCATGTCCTGCACTTCGTCGTTTCTCTTCTTCTCTGTCCACTTCACCTTCTGCAATCTTCTCCATATCCACACCTTAAATGCCTCCAGTCTCCTCTCCTTATTGTCCACGTTTCTGCACCGTAGATAGGTACGCTCCAGATCAAACTTTTCACTAACTTTTTCTTTAGACTCTTACATAACAATCCTCTCAGAAGCTGCTTCCTGTTCATGAACGCCTCCTTTGCTAGTGCAATTCGCTTCCTGATGTCCCTACTACAGTATCCGTTTATCTTAACCCCTCAAGCGCGGCAGGCATTTAATTAAATCCCATCTCAGCGGCCGGATGAGATTTAAAAATCTTCGCCTTTTTGGTATACTATCATTCAATAATTTATATCTTTCATAATATACGATCAGTATCGTTGATAATTTTTGTAAACTTGCGTATTATAATGCGCTACTATATAATAATTTTTCGAGCGATTGGAAAAAATATTTGTTGTTTTATGTATCTCTTTTTATGAACTAATGAATAAATTTTCAATTTTGAAAGATTTTTATTTGGTTTCGAATATGCTACGAGATCTCTAACATTCCATGCATTTAAAAAATACAACTACATGATGTAATTTAGTTATTTGGGGTTGAAAATTTCATAACAGATTGGATACTTTCAATAGGACTACCCGTTTCGCCTCCTTGAAAATTTACCACTCCGCCCACTTCTCTGACTTTGTTCCATTATTACCGTATCATTTCATATAGGTAATCACATGCTAATGTTTCAAACGTCAATATCCAAATATTCAAACGATTTACCTTAGAATATCTGCTCTGACATGATTTGAAGCAATCCAAACATAATCCCACTGCACATTTTTCACAACAGTACACGCAAACTCTTCATTTCCCATGTTACGCACAAACTGCACACCTCCTTTGAGACTTTGATTTCTTCCCAGCTGCAGGAATTGTCTTTAGGAAATCAATTTTTGTGAGTCTTGGTACTAAATTGTGTAATGAGTGACGGCCAAGTCCAAACAGTTCGTATGACGTTGGATATTTCAAAAATATTATCTCGCCCAATGGCACGCGAAATGATAAGTCAAATTTTTATACGTTTTTTTCCTGTGAACAACATATGAATTTAGGACTGCCTCATTCAATAGTCTCCTAAATAACTTCATACATCACTCTTAATGGCGTTTTCTTTCCATTACGTACGAATGCAATAACAGGTCCTTGAAATTCACCCCACCAATGATTTTACTATAGCCTAACACACAAACAGACTTCCGAGTCTCTTTTTTGCCTTTCAATACTATTCAAATTTCGTAGGATACCCAATAGGGTGGTTTCCTATTATTTTTTTATTGCCTTAATCGAAAGATTATTACTCCTGGAGTACGTATTTCACGCTTTTAGATTTTTAAATGATAATATCTATTTTTCGCGATTAAATGAAAAGTGAAAATTTTCAAGCGCGCGAAAACGCGACGCGTTAGTAGGAATGATGGGAAATCTCTCCGTACGTCGTATTTCTGGTTCCCCCTCCGCCCGGTAAGGTGACCTTGAGGCGAGGCTTAGCGCTGATACGTCGCAGGCTGCCAGCGGGTAGCCTAGTGCCCTGCCGCCTGGTAGCGCTTGGCTTAAATAAGGATTATTAATACCTTATCAAACGAGGAAAACTTTCCGACCTTAGCCAGTTTTAATAAGTGATTATTAAGACATGTTTCCCTGAGCTCTGCGCCTCATGCATGCTTTGGTAACCTCAGACGACGTATAACTCCTATCTTCTCGTGTAGAAACTAGGTCCCTGTGACGTCACGTGGAGTGGCATCGCATGGGCGCCAATCTGGCCCTTTTCAAATGAGGATAAAAATGGACCATTGCCATTCGTCTACACCGGCATTTATAAAACGAAATAATTTGTATATTATGATAACACTAATGGTGGGTAACGAATCGCAATTATTGCCTTTTGTTTTCTTTGATGAAGGAAACTACCCTATTATAAAAAAAATACCACACACAGGAAGTACATTCGATGAGAATTTCAGCATACTGCCTGAACGAACACCACACAGCATGAATGACTCTGGTGGACTGGGTGGACTGAAGCTCGTGGCTCAGAAGCTCCCTCAAGAGACGAGAAAATATCTCGAAGGGGCCCTGGTATACGCTGACTGTTTAGATGGAATCTTATCTTCGTTGATTACTGTCCAGAAAAAAAAATAAAAAAATAAATGCAGAGCGAAGCACATGGCCCCTTCGCTGGGGACGCTTAGGACTAACGAGGCGGACCAAACACATTTGGGGCTCGAGGTGACGACAAACAAGGAGAAGACGGAGAGATGGCATTGAGCTTAGAAGATACCGTATCTCAAGCTAAAGTAGCTGACCCTTCTAGACGTCTCTCGAGCAGAATAGGCGGAAGTTTTCATGATAGAACAGCTATAAGGAGGCGATGAGTTTTTGGACCGAAGTCGTCAAGGCGCTGGTTTAAAACGGAATTTTATCGAAGCATTTTCTAAAAATCTTGAAGGCATAAAACCGCTATGAAACTTTTATTGGAAAGGAAAAACATTTCTTCAAAAGATAGAGCAATTAGTTTTAATTTAACATACAATATCTGGTAGAGAAAAAATATTATAAACAGTAGGTCAGGAAGCGTACTGGGTACGCATGACGGCGGCATACGAAATTTAAAGGGCGCGTACTGGGTACGCATGACGGCGTTGAGGGGTTAATATGCTGCCTAAATAGTTCAATTGCTCTACCGGCTCAACTTTTTCCTCACCAATCAATTTTCTCACCTGAATCAATTAAGTACAAATTTAGTTTTGTATCTTTTTGAAAGCACAGTGAAACTCGCTTATAACGATCACGCATGTAACGAAATCCCGCCTATAACGAGGTGAGTTCCCGGACACTTGGACTTTATCTATGACTATGATCGCCAATGCTAATTTCGCTGCATGTAAAGACCTCGGATGATACGAAAGGTCTGATATTACGAACTACTTTTTGGTCCCTTAGGGAACTATTTCCTCTTTTATAAAGAAATTACGCCCATCTGCCCACATAACCGTTTCTTACCTTGTCGTCAGTTGCTTTTATGTTTGACCATCACAACATAGTTTTACTGTTGATCTTAAAATCCTTCATTTAATGGAAAGGGTGGATAAATAGTTAATGTTACATATCTGTTGCTTCAGTAATGACGATTTACGGAATATTATCCGGCAATCCTGTGATTCATAGGCCAAAATCCTTTATTATGGATACAACGTAATTCCGTTATATCAAAATATAACCATGGTCCCCTGAAATACGTTATATGCAAAGTTTTATTGCATATCCTCCTCCTTCCATAATTCCTTGAAGTTTCAAAGTATTACTCGCAACATTTTGTTAAACAAGGCAAAAGGAGAATCGGGCATTGCTTGGAAAGGAAGCTAATATAGCCGAGAGGGTCTAGGGCCAAAAATAATGGAAGGGCACCATGGGAGAATGGGAAATGAGGGATGGATGGAAACCTTTATTTTTTTCCACCCTTATTTCCCTCTAGAGACGCATGATAATGAGGGAAGTGGCAGGGGGTGAGGGAGCCCGAAGTAGCCAGACAAGACCGCCTGCGGGGGACGATGGGATGTAGGGAAGCCGAGCGGAGTAATAGGTGGGTTAGATATGGTAATATTTTGGTCCTAATCCATTTTTTTTCGAAACGAAAAGCTTGACTTTTCAACAAAAATCGAAATTTGAGCCGAAAGATCGATTTATCTAAAAAAAATCGACGGCTCTTTAGAAAAAATACAGTTTGCATAAAAACACGTGTATCTCAAATATGAAAAAACGTTCATGTGATCATAGGTCGGTCGTGACACTATTGAGATCAAACGAAATGGCCAATATCGAAGTAGAAAAATCGATTTTTGGTCGAAACTCCATCTTTATTGCCACGTTCTTTGGCTTATATTCAATCGAAATCGATTTTTCCATCACTAAGGTGGGTGGTGGAAGAATCAAACGACAGGAATGGTACGAGAGACGGGAGCGAAACGTTTTCTGCTTTCTTTGAGGTCGACGTGGATCTAGAAGGGTGCCTTACGGTTTGTGATGACGGTGGTAGAGTATTCCTTCATTCCCTCCCCAAGGGGGACAAGGGATTGCTGAGAGCTTCAGGAGGAATTTAGCGGAAGCGAAGGCACTCTGCGCGGGCGAAATTGTGGTCCGAGATCAAATGAGCGAATCAAGTCCTTGTGAGGGTAACCGCTCGCCGAAATGGAGGAAATACACAAGCTTAAAAATTAGAGTGGAAAGGAAACGGATTCCCGGTTGTAGCTCGGTGGATGGAAAGGTGGATAGATAATTCACAGTGCCAGGCGATATATAGTGGAATTTTTTAATATTCATGAGGGTAAAATAAAATTGTTAACTTCCACACACTTTTTTATTAACGAACTACCGACCCGGTTTCGACACGTAACGACCTTGATAATGACACTACGTGTCGAAACCGGGTCGGTAGTTTGTTAATAAAAAAGTGTGTGGAAGTTAACCATTTTATTTTATCCTCATGAAGGTGGATAGAGATAGATCCTCACCTATCCACACTAATATCTGGGTTGAGTGCAAAATAGGCACTTGGTCAAGGTCACATAATGGGAGATAAGCTACAATACACGATACAACGTAGCGTAAATGTTCACATGAGGGAGTAAAGTGTGGGTGCTGACTAGTTTTATCGGAAAAGTGTGAGATAACAGGTGAGCAGCTAATGCCTAGTAATATTAGTGCCTAAAACTAATCAGCTTTCCAATTTTTATTCTCCAAGTGATGAAAAGCTTATTTTTTTAACTTTAGAGTACATTATATACTGGTTTTGAAAAATTCGTGCTCTTAAAAAAATCTTTTTATCTTAATTTTATCTTCTACTTTTTAGTGGTGAATCATGCGATCGATTTAATCAGAGCTGTTAAATAAACTTCTGTGAAATAATTATCGCTAACGTTTAGTAATGAGAAAATTTAAAAATATTTTTCTACATGGAAATTAATTTCATTGGAACGCAAAGGAACATATTTTCAAATATTAGTTATTGAATAATATGTATTCATCGAAAGCAAGCTAGAGTGCAAAATTTCAAGTCGATCCGTTAATGGAAAGAGGATTGAGAATCAATTACATGATGCCATCGATGAAACGACAAACAAATGAAGTAAATTAAAAAAATGTATACCCCATAAAAGTTGAGGCTCTACAGAAAATGTGAGTTTTTTGTCATTTTCAAAGTGAGAACTGAAGATAAAAAATGCTAAAGAAAATAAGACTTGGCTCGATTCCCGCAGGGAAATTATTTAATTCGACCTTGATAGTGGATGACCTTGCCCTTGATCATATCAAAAATGCTAAATCGTCGGAGCGTTAGTTCTAAAATGAAAGCACTTCACTGGTAAAGTGACTTAGTACGCATTCACATGCTCAGTTGCGAAGTTGTATGCACCTAGGATGAGATCGCCATGAAAAATCGTTTGGCTTTACCGAAATTTATTGGATGTAACTGGTAGCATACCTACCTAACCAGCAGTCGGGAGTTCTGAGTTCATATCCCAGTTAAGCCAAACGGTTTTTTCATTTCCAATCTCATCCTCGGTGTATATAACCTTAAATGAAGTTTGATAGACAACTTTATCAAAGTCCATTTCCCAGTGCAGCGGAGAAATGGGACGCAGTCGGATTTATTGTGGAAACTTAGCAAGGAAGTAAGGCAAAGAAAAAAAAAACGTTTGACTCTACCTATGGCCACAATCGTCTAGTCTTATGCTAAATTCTACCGTTAAACTTATATAAAGAATATATATGCCAAAATAAATTATTTAAGTTACGGTATCAAGAGTGAAATCGCGTTTCCTATGAGGTAAAAAGGTACCGTTGAAGAGACTATTTTGCTTCCATTAAATATCAAACTATTCTTATGAAATAACGTTCATGAAAGTGGTAATGAAACATTTTAGATCGGTTATTTCTGTAAGTATTTTGGGAGAAAATATTATTTAAAAACCCTCTTTTGAAATTCGATAAATAATTTAGCATGGCTGAAATGTCATAAATGAAGTTATTTATCATTTCCACTTTAGGAACTGAAGATATAAAACACTGAAATAAATTGGCATGATTCCAGCAGAGAAATTATTTATTTCGATCTTGATAATGGATGACCTAGTCCTTGATTATAACGCGAATGCTAAATCGTTGAAACGTAAAACCTTAAATGAATATACTGCATAGAACAAGTGACTTTGTACGCAGTCACGCGGACAGGCTCAAAGTTGTATACACCATTGATGAGATTCACCGTCTAAATATCATTGGGCTTAACCGGGATTTTTTGTGCAACTGGTAGCATACTTGATCGGCAATCGGGAGATTCAGGTTCGTATCCCGATTAATGCAAATGATTTTTTCATGTCGAATCTCATCCCTGTTGCATACATCCTTGAGTTGAGTTTTTCTTGTTATTTATGTTAAATATTGATTCATGCCTTAGAGTATAGGTTATGATGAATTTAATGCAATTTTTTATCAAAGTTTCGGTATAGTTATACATCTTCATCAGGGGTACGAATGGAAATGAGTACATAAACTTGATGCATCACGGTATAAAAGGTTATTACAATTTGTTTACAATAATAAAAAAAATAATTCAGCTGTACATTGATAAAAAATAACCAGACTTTTGATTAGTAATGTTAAAATTTAAATTGTTCGAGACTTATTTACACAAAATTTTTATTTTAATTCTTCAAGACCTATTATTCCAAGCACTAATCCACGTATATCCTTAAGTGAAGATCGTTGGGCACCCTTACCAATGCTCATTTTCCTATGCGTAGAGAAATGGGACGTAATCGAATCTGTCGTGGAAACTAAAGCATAAGAAATGGAGAGAGTGGATATCGGCCGAGCGTTCAGACGAGTGGGCGAAATTAAGACCGACCTAGTCCCCCCAATCATCGTTTAACCCACGGGCCGGAAAAAAGGAGGTAAGGCCTATGGCAGAGGGTGCCAGCCAGGAATAACTCGACGCGGAAGAGGTGGGGGAAGTTGCGTGGTGGGTTAGACCGGTGGGGTGGGGTGGGAGATAAGTGGACGCCTCGGCGGGACTTAGGTCAAGATCTTTGAATCGAACCGTATCTGATTGGCTCGCGGCAACACGCCTTACTTCTCACCAACTGGTAGTGGAAAAAATGGCTCCACTTAAGTCGGTGGCATTCCCAGATTAATAATCTCCATTCGATCCACTCACTGTGCCTTGAGACATTCCCGGCTCCCCGAGTCTTTCATATATATATTCCTGCTTCTCCCGTAAGCCAGTTCAAGAAGCTCCCATCCCCCTGCCCCCCTATCTGGCTTCCGACCGTCCAAATCCCACTACATCGACTGCTACGCGTTCAATCATCGGCATCACTTTTATATTTTTTTTATAATAGCCGCATCATGAAAAGGCGCACGAACCTTGTCCGGAGGCGCTCATGCTTTTGTTTCCTTAAACGCACTCCGGGGGTCTCCTCAACAATTACTTCCACGCAAAGTTGAGTGGTCCAAGAAGGGCCAACAATTCATTGAGTTTTTTTCATATTGGATTCTGACATCTAGATATCTCTCATTACGTGGTGTAGCGAAGGTGGCTTCAAGAACAACTCTAACACACGTTTGTACATGACGTATGCGATTAATATGTAAAGCCCATAGGTTATCATCTTTGTATTTTCTGATAATTTGTATAAAAACTTTTGTATCTTTAAACTCACGCTCAGTTATTACACCCGAAGGTTAGTTTGGGTAGGTGATGGTGGAGCTCACTGCGGACTAAGCCAAGGGCATGTGATAATTACATATTCAAGAACCTTTGATACCCATAAGAGTCAGTATTCTCTTGCTTAATTAGTTAGTAGCTTATCTATTTTTAAGTGGTTGGAGCAAGGTTGAAATATTGCAACGACTAATTTAGTTTAGAATTCGCTCCGATAAAATGACCTTTCGGGGAAAATTTATATTAATAAACATCCATTTTATTTGTATATCAGCCATTTGGTCCATAAATTGGATTTTATTAAAAAGAATTGAGTTACACTGATGGAAACAAGTGATGGATTAAGGCTAATGGATAATGAGGCTAACGACTTTTAGGGGCCCTCTGTGGGCCTGGGTGGTATGCAATGAGCCTCAGTGAGAATTGTTCTGACTTTCAGAGGATATCCTTCAAAATATGAAAGCACGAAACTCATGCTTAGTATGCTCATACTTAGTGTGGTTTAGTTTTGTTCATATAACCGGTGAAATTGTAGCTTGCGCAAATCAGCTGAGCCAAACTCGCGAAATCCACCATGATTACCATTTTTCCTTTTTCTTTTGAGTTCCAAAAGGATGTCGTTTCCCCAACCCCCCTCATTATACCGCTGGTAGGTTCACAGTGGACATTTGACCCTGGAACAAAAACTTGTATTAATAATCAACTATACCATTTTGTAAAAAGGCATGTTCTATTTTCATGCAATTAATTCAGTCCTTGCTTCCTACATGTTCCTAAAAAAATCGTTCTTCATTTCACCCTAGTCAGGCAATAAATTTATCGATTATTCACTAATTATACCTCGTGCGCATTTCCGATAACTGTTTGTCACATCATTTTTTTTGTTTATTTTACCTCGAGGTTTGTGCAGTGTTAATAAAAACAAAGGAAACTATTAAGTGGTTCAAATTGATATATATCTAGAGCAATGTGTGAAGAAAATGCTTGAAATAGATTACCAGATAAGTCAGAAGTAGTCGCCGCAAGGTGATTAATGAACTTTGCTAAATTTTTATTATATCAACATGCCGCAGAAGGTCTGAGAGAGATTATCAGATGGACGGACGCCCAAGGCCAAATTATAAAGTTTGGTAAAATGTTATTGTTTTTATATTTCGACCCTCAATAAATTCAAATTAGTATGATGTACTAATGTTGATATTAGTAAAGATGATATGCTAGTAAAGGAAAGTATTTTGCACCAATGAAATTTGAAACTCGTGTAAATGCATGTGGTTTTTCTGTTCGAGATAATAAAGATTAAGATGACGTTGAAGTCCTTAAACTTGCGATGAAACCGTTGTTGAAACTTCTTTTTTCCTTCAGTGAGCTCTTCATCGCACTAATTTATAGTTCTCATTGCCATGATGATTCGGGAAATTGTTTCGACTCTCCCATCAGGGTTGCCTAATGGTGCATCTCATAGCCTGACTCGGCATTTCCTCTAAACGTTCCTTTTTTTTTCGAAGAGGCTTGCCTTTCTATTCTTCTAGGACCGTGGGGAAACCTGATCTTTTTTAAGAGTTAGAACACGGTGGCCCTTGCTATGTCCCTTCAGTTTACGCCATTGGGTATGACTTTTTCCTTTTTGATTGCTGAGAGCTTCACGTAAACATGGGGCGTGCCGCTTCTCAGCTCCATCGGTTTCCCAGTTCGAGGTGCAATGGGACGGCAGCAGTCATTTAGCACCATTTCTCAAGTCTTAATGCGAGTCTCTGAACCTCCAATTTTCAATCCAATCTAGTCGTGTTCGGAAGGAGCCGACTGCTGTGTGCATAATTTACGTCTGCCTTGCCAGAGTTCACTTCAAAAGCACAAGACAAGGTCTTCATCATGCTCCCTCTCATTACCTAGCCTTGTATCAACAAGAAGGCTGCCTGGTTATGAAAGGGCAGTCATCATTTTCGAATCATGGATTGCAAAACAGATATGTGATATGGGAATCCTCCTTGCTTGAACCGCGGTAAATTTCCTAATTAGACTTATATTTGGCAACGTTAAGTTTCGGGATTTGTACTTTACGTCAACGTATTTTTGATACAAAAAACAGAATTTTCAAAAATTAATTTTTTGCTCTTTATGGCGTGAATTTCAACAATTATTTATCCTCATATCACCGTAAATAGCTCTATATGACATCTGGGTTTTCCAAATTGCCTCCGAGACCGGCAAACATAATCCTCATATATTTCTTCTACATGCGTGAGGCGGGTTGTAATAGGACACGAGCCAAAAAAAAAATAAAATTTAATAAGATTTTTAAGAAAGTGCGCGCTGGTCATAATCAACTAATGAGTCCAACCTAGCATTTACCTAAGCCTTTTATTGATGTTAGGAAGAACGAATTCCTACACCATACCCCTTTGGAAAACTATCTCTCTCACTTTATCGTTTCTGTTGGATCTAGAAACATACAGGTAGGTTCCAAGATAATGTTCTCCATACCGCTCTTGAAGATATCTGTTCTTAATAGCTTGAGCGATCTAAGCCTCTTACGTAGAATCCGAATAACTAGCACTTTAAGGCTTAATAAGTAATGCCTATTTTCTGATTATCTGTAAGAAAATCTATCTATATCAGTCTAAAATAGTTAATAGACAATGTAGTATATGTTGTTGTTCCACTCCAATTTCAATAATAATGCTGATAATTATGTTAACTGCTTTCTCAGTGCTAGAGTACAAGAACTCCATAGTAGCCATTTGGTACCATGTATTTATTCCCTTCATTACTTCCTCCCGAGTCCAGCCCGTGACAAAATGGAACTGTTCCAGTGGGGACAACCGTATACTCGCTCCACGGTCCCAATCCGAGCCAATAATTAACCTCTCTCCCTCCGTTCAGATTTTGGCCGTATGCTGCTGGCACCACGGACCTCCGTGGTCGAGCAAAAACCGGGCGACGCGCGTCATAAAGACGGTGGAAAGATAGCCGTAGCAGGACGCGGTTGAGTTTTCGCTTGAATTTAGTGGGGATTGAATGATCAGAGTCAGAAAGGACCCGGTCGGTAAAAAATTAAATTAATACATAGGTTCGTGCTATATAAGAGTACATGTGCCAAATGAGGCCCACGAAAAATCATATTATTATTTTTTATTTTAGGATAACTGTTAAATAAATTTAACCCTTGACATGCTGGACATCTAGATTTTTTAAAATAACTATTTAGGGCCAGTTTATAAATAAATTTGTATACACTCATAAACTGAACCACAGAGCAGCTGATGTATTCTCAAATGTATCATCGGAAACGGCTAGTTATCGGTGGAAATGAATAATATCCAGCAGAAATTCACCTGTTTATGGCTAGTATTTTTCGCTAATGAGTTATTCTGTTGAATAAGAACTATTCACTTGAAGGAGGTGAGGGGAGATTGGTGAATACGAAAGAAAGAGGAGGAGCTCCCTTGAGTAGTCGTGTTAGTAGTGAGGGAAAAAATGATATCTTTGAATGGGGAGAAATGGAAAGTGACGTTTTGCGGTAGAGTTTACCCGGTGTGAATCGCAAAACGTCCCAAGTGGACCTTAACTTGTGGAATAATTTAATGAGAATTCAGAACCTATGATATCTTACCGGTGACTGGTATATTTCTCTTGTCGCAACCACGAAACCACGGGAAACCACGGGATTGGAGTAGTAACTGACAGGTCTTGCAAAGGCATCTACAGTGAGTTATTGCTATCCTGCATATTAAGGTCTGGTCAAAAGAACTTCTGACCTGAACATTCTGGGGAAGTTGGCTGGAGGAGTGTTCTGCTGTAGAAATTGGCAAGTGTAAATCACAAAACGCTCCCTCTAGACCTACCTTAACTCGTGAAATAATCTTATAACAATTCATTACCGGTTGCATCTTACCTTACATATTACCTTTAGATGGTATATTTCTCTAGTTCCAATTAAAAATTAATCACGGCATTGGAGTAATAACTGACAGATCTTGCCTAAGCTTCTGTGGCAAGAAGTTTATGCTCTCCTGCACCTTAAGGTCAGGTCAAGAGGACTTCTTACCTGACTAAGAAATTTCCGGCGTGATTGCTGGCGAAACATCATGCAACACGGTGGAAGCCCGAAAAACATGATCCAAAACATGCTAGTTCTACGATAAGAACTTTCTCGTAAGAGAATTATTATACAGAATAAAAAACTACTATTACGAAGGAAGTGAGAGGTACAGATGAAACATGGAGGAGAAGAAGAGGAACTCACTTGAACGGTCGGTTCGGTGGTGAGGGAAAAAATGAAATGTTTGAATGAGGAGACATGGGTGGTGGGTGGTTTGTTGTAGAGGTGGATGGAAGGGGGGAGGAAGCATCCGTTCCCGGGCGGGGGGGGGGGATGAGGTAGTGGGGTGGTTTTTGGTTTGCAGCAACGGTTCGAGTCGTCGCCCCGCTCTCCCAACTGGTTTTTCCTCGCTCGTCCGCCGTCTTCGTGGGTCGTGGGTGGGTTAAGGTGGGCTGAGTGGGCGGGCAGCTCTCTCTCTCTCTGTCCTTCTATCTCTTTCCCTCACTCCCATCCCACCCCGGGGGTTGGGGGACGAGGTGGAAGGAGAAGCCGGGGAGGAAGGTGGGTGAAATGGAAGGGTTAGTACTCTGGTGAGCTGTCTCGGGACTATCTTGATTCTGTGCTACCGGGCAATTCAGCTCACCTCCTCCTCCTCTTTCCCCCTCCTCCTCTCGCACTCCTGGCTTTTTCTCCCCCCATCCCTCTCCCAAGCCACACTGATCGAACGGCGTTTAAACTCTGATTTCCCTGGGCAGGGACGTGCAACCGTGACTCTCCGTGGGGCCTCACGCTCTCCTCCAGACACCGCACCGCAGCAACAAGCCGCCTCTTCGCGTGGAGATCTAACCTTATCCTTTGCCTAATTACCTCGTTGCTTAAGGGGGTCCAATCGTGACTGGACGATTCAAAACAAATGCATTCGTCCCAATTCTTTCTAATGGTTATCATTGAAGTACTTCGCCGTTTTAGGTTTTGTATTTATTTGTCGGTTTGCATGGAGTACTGCAGAAACAGGTGACTTTGTACGCAGTCACGCGCACGGGTGCAAAGTTAAAGTCACCAAAGGATGGAGTTCGCCATGAAAAAATATTTGACTCAGCCGGGATAAGTGAAATATTTATTCATAGTGAACTTCATCCTTTGGTGTATTGCATTGAGTATTTTTCGAATCACTCCGGCCTGAGCATACGCCGGATATGCTTTAATGTTAAAAAGATAAGATAAGGTACATTTGAAGCAGGATTTCTAATTACCTAAATTATTTTATATGGACATTTCTACCTTATCCAATACATTACTGCTTTCCTGACTGAAGGAGGCTCCAATAGAACCGCTTCATAATGGCTACTCGATTCAAAGAGGAAATCAAAGATTCAAAGACTCAAATACTTTAACGAAGATACTTGCATGTATTTATTTACAATAATACTTTCATTGAGAATATTTTGTAATAATTATCAATATATGAGAGCGTATCGAGTACATTCTCCTTTCCATTTGTGGCAGAAACATGGCTATTTTCAGTTCGCCCCATATTTTTGCTTCAATTATTAAATTAATATCATGTTATGTATTATTACAACCTAATGTAATTACTTAAGTAATAAAATATGTTAGGGGCCAACACTTTAATTTTATCATTACTCTTTTGTTATGGTTCACCAGACCAATTTTTTTCAAAGCCAATCGATGATTGAATTAAATTTTCGAATGCCATAAGGTGAATATGACGTACTTGGAACGGGAGGCGGGCTTGGATGAATCGGAAACTGCTCCGTTTGAACCTAACTAGCCGGTAGAAAGCGTAACTAAAATGGTGTGAAACCCCTTTTTTCAAAATTTGTATTATTAGGAGTTTACGAGAATGTTATCTTCATCGTGAAATTTAAAAGAAATGCATTTTTTTATATTCTCGGTGTAGCCATCTTACTTACTTTTCTCGTAACGTAGATTACCCAGGTTCTTTGAATTATCATTTCAAAAATTTATTAGTGAAAATATTATAGATTACCCAGGTTCTTTGAACTAGTCATATAAAAATTTATTTTTTACTTTTAAGTCCAATTTTTTTAAATATTTTTTTAATTACTTGTTCCAAGCGAAATAAAAGCGTGTTTTTTTTAAAGTTTTTTTTTTAAAGAAGTATTTATTCCTATTTACTTTTTCGAAACTCCTTTCCCAATTGTCCAATTACCCTCTTGTTCTCATCCTCTCGCGTTGTTCTTCCTTCTGCCCTCTCCTCTTCACGTGGACTCAAGCTTCGGCTTCGGTGCAGGAGGCGTGGTATCTGCCGCATTCAATTATCCCACCGCGTGCGAGGCCAGCGCAGCGTGCCTAAACGCTCCGGCCCGATCAAAGTCGATTCGCTTCCGTTTACTCTATTTGACGCGCCGGGTGCCGGATCGCCCCTTTGCTCGACTCCGTGCAAAATGAACGCAGCGGACGGACTTACCCTCGTTATCTTCGGATCACGTGATTTGTGACGCGGGGGGGGGCAGCGTGGAGTTAGATTGCGTGGAGAGAGGACTGGCCGGGTATGCGAGAAATCTCTGCCATCGCTGTACCTCTCGACTTGTACTGGGAAAAACCTTAAAAAAAACGGTGAACAATTGTAAACAATGCATTAAACTCGGGTATTTGCGAATTTTTTAAAAGGGGAGCTGAGTGATAAATGTAGGGAGAATAAAGGAAAAATGATAAAGTTATTATATTTCAACAGTTGAAGTTTTGTTTTCCCATTATTAATAAAATATTGAACCGGTTAAGGAAAACTTACATAGCCATGAAATATCCGCGAGTGTTGGACAACCTTACATATATTTTTAAAGTCCTCAGAATTAACAAAGAAATATTTCTAATTAACTAGCTGAGACGATTTATATTCATTCATATTTACATTCTTCAGGGGAAAAATGAAAATTGTAGTATCTACGGAAGGAAAACAAAATTTTAGCTTGATCAATTTTTGATATCCCATAAACTACTAAAAAGTTGAGTCATCGCATCGAAGAACTCATTGACTCATAATGCATTCATGTTAGGTAATGCAGGCAGACAAGATTAAATAGTGAAACTCTCAACAACTGAAATTATAAGTGGGTGATAGTGAGAGTATTCAGCGGTTTCCTTTGAAGCGTAGGAATCAAAGACAGATGGCGGGTCTAATAATTAAATGTCATGAATCGAAGTCGCGTTGCACTACAACTCTATTGTTTCGAATACTGTCAAATTTGTCGTTCGTTTATGCACATAAGGGTGTTTTGATGTTTTCAGGAGGACTGCATCAGGGACTGTAGGTAATGTTAACTTTGTGCAAATAAATATTATAAAGTTTTTATTCTGCTCAATGTGGTATTTGATTAAATATATATTCCCACTTTTCTATTCTCTTAATGTACCTGTATCATAACGTTTAACACTGAGGTGAATGCTCCCCAACTATACAATTTTTCATCAAGTTTACTTTATATCGTGTACTAATTTGTCCACATAAACGTTCTGCGGCTGTGATCTAAAATGCCTCGACGTTAAAAATTCCATTCAAACCATTGATTACAATAGAAATCGGAGAGGAAACACTATTTACTATAATACTATACACAAAATATTCTTTACCCTCTAGAGGCCGCGAGTCTTGTACCTACTAGAGAAACTGCGAAACACATCTACGCAGAGTAAATTGGATTGTCACTGTGGTTTGGATATTATGACCGATCGGACCTTGAAAAAAAAACAACTCGTATATATATGCTTCCCACTCGTTTCCTTTTTCTTCACCTTTCTTTGTTTCCTCACTCGTTTCCCCAACTCTTTCTCACGTGTGCTATGGTGCCACCCTAGAGCCTGCCTCCCACACCACTCGTCCCCCAGCCCGTCTCATATTCGTTGGTACCTTGACCCCTCACCGTTTTAATTGGCGCCTCCATCCCTCTGGGCCTGGCCAGCCTTACCCGGCCGTGGAAGTCGTGTGTTTGTGGCAACCGAAGAGAGTGTTGGAGAGAGAACCAGTCCAGTTAAGCCTCACTTCCTCTTCCTCTCTCAACATTCACCCTTCTCATCCTGCCACTCCCCTTCTGCAGAGATGACGCTGCAACGGGAAACGAAATTTATGATATTTTCGCGAAAAAAACGCAATTTTATTTGCACGCCATCGGATTTTAATTAAAGTATTCTTCCGGTCGAGGTTGGGTTTATATGGGACGTTTTGCAAATCAACCGGGCTTTCCACCCGCCTATGCTGGATATCCCCCCTTCTTTCTACCAGAGTAAGACCTTCTCCTTTCGTAATATATGTATAAATCCTATTCTCTTCCTTCCCATTCCACGTTTACCCAACAGTCTTTGCTTTAACAAGGCTAATAAATCCCTACCTGACTGACTGGCAGCCTTATCGACCGACGGCCAAACATTTTGGTTCTTCATGCTATCTCAAGTGGGAATAACCGATTCTTATGCTAATGCAAATAGATCAAATGCTTTATTAGCAACTTTTGGATTTTCAATAGTCATTTGGAATGAGATCATTAATTTTCTCCTGCTCCTGATAAATGCTTCAACGGATTTTATCACCGAGAGCTTTAATAAACAATAATGATGAACTTTATATGGAATATACGTGAATGAATTTGAAAAGTAGAATTTTTACACACCGTTTTATAACGATTCTTGTATAAGCAAAAGAGAAATGTTGACTAGTCCTAGAATTATATACTAGTATTGTATATTACTATTACTATACCGTCCGTAGCTTTGAAAAATGCTATATAAGTGCATTGTAGTGTAGGCGTCATAATAAAAATAATACTTAACTTTGTCACCCGACTACTTTTTGAGCTATTAGAGAATTAATACTGCAGTTACTTCGCGTTCACTTTCATTCACAGATTCAACTCTTAAGTTTAGTTTGGATTGGTGAGAGGAGAGCTCACCCCAGAATAAGCTTCAGGCGCGTGTATATTCTCACATTCAGTGAAAGGAAATGTTGAGCAGTTTAACTAGAGGGTTGTCGTATGTGATGGAAAAAACGTTTTGTTAAGCAATATTTGCGAAAATTGTATTTTTTGGATCACTCATTTGCGACAAAAGGCGTGACAAAGAATATATCCAGTAAATGCGTGGCCTCAATGTTTTAATAAATTAGTACAATCGACCGCTTCGTATAAATTATTTTAGATATATAATCACATACTATTTAAGCCATCGCAAAATAAGGAATAACCTGTCATGCAAAGTAAATCTTTTTTATATGTAGAAGGAAATTTTGTTATTTTAGAGAAAATAATTATGACCGTACAGTCTTATTTAGGATCGTTCAACGATATGGAGAAAACACATAATCTGTCGATAATGGCTGGCAATGAGGTATTTATAATAGCTCAGCTTGATAATTCAGCTTGAAAGCTAGCGCGATAACTGCAGGGGTTGAATTCTTCCACTGCCACCTTAATATCCCTTCTTCCTCTCCACGCTCCGCGAATTTTCGCTCGTAAATGCCTTCATCTTTTCCGTAAAGTAGGAGGCCCGCTGTCACTTCTTTATCGGGGTGATCGTGGCGACGATCGCCGGTTAATATTTCAGTCCAGCAGCCGCTTCACTTAAAGATCGATTTGGAACGTTAGCGATGTGTTCTTTCGGCGTTTATTTTTCGGATTAATTGCGGTCGACGTGCCCATCGAGTTTGACCCGAGCCATGCCCAGCCACTGGTGTTGGTCGCGGCCGGAACATGTAAATGAAGAGCGGCAGTGTTGTCGTCTTAGATGCGTTTGTGCGCATGACCCAACCGGTTTTTTTCTGATAATAATTACCGCTTATCCCGAAGCAAATCTATTCTCCGCTTTCATGGAACGTATTTATATGTTAACTTCGTCCTTTTTGGGCTTCATGCTTTCATTCCGCCTGGCATAATTGTGGAGTTAACCGTGAATTAGCCCACAAAATGTTTTTATGGTAGAGTGACGTGCGCATTATTTGATATACAGGCGTTCAGAACCTTGATGATGAGAAATTTTCATTTATATACTCATTATACCCAAAAAGAATCATTTCTTCATACTCAAAGGCGTCCAACCTTTTGTCCTCTTATTACGTGCTGGCAATACAACGCAAGAAATCAACAATTTCCGTAAAAAAATCTTTTTATTCGAGTCAAATTCCGCCCTTTTCATACCACTTAACGACTAGCTCACGTAAATATATTTTCCTCGTGCTGTATGCGATGGATATTGTGTTTTTAAATTCATAAATTTATCTTAGCTCACGTTCAAAAACTTGTTTCTTTGTGTAAGAAATTATGAAGATTGATTTAAGATTTTTGTTCTGTCAATATTAATTCGATCAATTAGCAAAGTCGAAGCAGTTCTTTGAAGGCAATGGGACCGAAGGCTGTGAATTTTTCTCAAGCGGCCAATTACACAGGCAAGGAATATTGTTAATTTTATATCTACCTCATATGAGGAAGCAATCGTTATTCAAAATGCATGTACGTTTTGTCATTAATTGGAGATGATCAAAGTATGTTTCTTTGTTCGTCGTGATTTCCCTCTTTTTTCCTACCTTAATACCCTGAAGCTAATTGACACTCTTTAGAGAATTTCTATGTTAATTTTACTCATGAAAATTAGAGAACCAGTTACCGATATCGATGAATGAACGAGTCAAAGTTTTCTAATGTTCTGGCTATCCCCATAAGAACAAACACAGTTGCAACAATAATTTCTGCTCCGACAAAAAAATAAAAACTACACCCGGAACAATTCAATTTGCACCGAAAAGCAAAAAAAACACACCGAAGCAAAAATTACACTATGAAAATAATGGGAACATATGGAAAAGAAAAAGAGGGAGAGAAAAATCAGATAACTTGAGATAGCACCATGAAAATAAATATAATTTAGTGTCGTAAGACTCTGAGGTAGGTAATGATTAAAACGGTTTTTCTTAGAAAATGGATAGATAAGATGAATCTCTTATAAATGACGGCAGGGAATTCCAGAGATCAAAATTAGATATGAGAGAAGAATTGAGATAATTGTTTGTCCGAGGTATAGAACGTAGGATATTGGAAGGGTCAGTTCCATTGGTTCTAGAATCAGACAATGATTTTGTTTTAAACATCGGAAAAGATATGCTGGGTATTTAGTCTTAAAAATATTCGTCAACTTTGACGAATAAACCAGACTTAAGGCACTTTTCGTCTCTTTATTAGTCATCTCAGTCGATGTCCGCAATCCCGTCCCGCCTTCCTTCCGCCAATCAAATCACCGCTTTGCGTTCCGGCCCGTGAGTCGCAACCTCGAGGCCGACTCCAGGAATCACGGAAGCCGAAGTATGAAAGGCGAGCGGCCTCTCTTCCCGCAACCCCCCCTCTCCCTTCCGTATTAATTATTCTCGTGCGACCCCTACGCCTCGCTTCCAACTCAGACATTTCGCAAGAGCGGATCCGTAACTTGTCGCGTCTCCCACACTATCCCCCAACTTCCATTGTCCTCGGTAAAAATGGAAGAGGAAAAATGTTACGGGCAAGGGGGAGGGAAAAATATAATTCTCGAAACCGAGCGGAATTTTTTTATTGTTCCTCTTTTTTTTTCTTTTATCTTCTTCGGGTTGATGGTTGGGAGGTGAAGAAAAAGAAGGCTGACTTCCCCACGCGTATAGTGAAGCATTAAGCAGGACACAATCGCGCCGTGCGCGAGTCGTTCGTCTTTTTTTTCGCCCTTCCCTCTTAGCCTCTTTTCATCTTCGTTGGTGCCGCTCTTCTGAGTTGGTCGCCCTTGCCGCTCCACCGACTTACGCCCTTCAAATCCGTGGATATTTTCAGTTCTCGATAAAAAATATCAGCTGAAAATAAGCACAAAGAAAAGAAAACCAAGATTCTAGTATGCAGCATAAAAGGAGAAGCGAAGACTTGCATTAAAATACGAAAACAAACTCTGGTATAGGCGTATGAATTTTTTCATTTGGGAAGTAGGATAATTAGCAACTGGAGAAACAAGAAAGAAATTATCTGCAGAATAGTCCCAGCGAATGGAGCATTCCATCAAAAGAAAGATCTACTTACTGTGGGGAATTAATAAAAGGAGTAAGGAAACAATTTATCAGGACTTACATTTGGAGTATGCTTCTCTACGGAAGTGAGGTATGGGCAATGACTGTAGTGGAGAAAGCAGCGGTGGAGGCCTTCAAAATTTGGTGTTACAGAAGAATAATGAGGTACATATTCATCGACCGAGTAAGTAATAAGAGGTACTATTTTTCAAATTCACATCCTTCTATTAATAAAAATGCTCCATAATACATAGACAACTTTCAAAAATGGGAGGAGAAAAGATTGTTGGATGAAGACTTAAAAGGTAAAAATGATTATGTATCACCCACGTTTCTACGTATGGATCTTCTATAATTAGTGAGAGGAGTTAATGTAGTGAAAAGTTTGTTCCACACGAGAGTTTTTTGCGACCGGTTACAATTTTTTATGTCTTCATTGGAAACAAGTCAACAAGACTGCTCATAATCTAGGGAGGCAAAAATTATGGTAAGCTAGGGGTATTGTGGGATTGCGAGGTATCACTGTGTCAGAAGCCAAAGCTAAGGTCCACTATCAAACCCAACCACAGTATTACTATCGGAAATAGAAAACAGTTAGCTAAATAAAAAATTATTAACTTATTTTTTAAAACCTTGATATTCCTCCTTCTTTGTAAACTTGTATTTAATGGGAATAAAAATTCCAGTCCAATTGATCAGCATGAAATAGAAAACGCTATTGTAATCAAGCAATCAGACATATTTGACCCATCAATTGATCTAATTTTTTGCTATCAACCTTGGCCGCATAAGCAAAATCTGAAAACTTCTCTTTTTCAAGGAATGAGCCTGTTAGCCTGTAGGAATCATACCCACTCTTTTGCCGTCTTTTCTACTGCCTACACGTTCTTCATGCCTAGGTACTTTCTCACCCTTTGCCTACTCCATCCATGAATAAAAATATCCACCCTATTTCACATTTTTTTCAAACTTCCTCGTTGTCGACCCCTCCCTCCCGCCACGCCCCCACCCCCCATTTCCTGTCTCCTCCCATCACATGCTCTTCCCCCGCCCACTATTCTCACCATTCCCACCTCCCAACCCACCCTCCCATTTTTTTACCTCCGAGTTTCTTTTCACCATAAACCCCATCCTATCCTCGAACTCCGCACGAATCTTTTCTGCATTTTCTCCGACGCCGCCGTGTTTGAAGAATCAAAGAGCATAAATGGTTGCAATAATATTAAAGTAATCTACCGATTAACGTAGGTATCCATGTAGTACTTTAGGAGAATTCTGACAGCCTCGCTGTGTAATATTGTAATAACACTTTTCACTCACTTAAACTGTTTTTACACATTTTCCCGAGCAACCTTCGACGGAAAAACTTTTTTCGGGAAGTTTAACACGTTAGTAGGTTAACATTTATGGGAGGTATTTAAATAAATATAAGATTTTAACACTTGCTACTATCTTTTACTTATTTAAAATTTCTAACTTCCATCAATTTAAGCCTGAATCTGTTGAACTTATTTATGGAAGGGTTTACTTATAGCTCCTGAAAGTCTCCCTCCCTCATCCTCCTGCTCACTACGGCTATTTACCCTACCACATTAAATTAAAAGTAATGTTGAAGAGGAATTCGAAAATATAAAGCTGCACTACCTACTCTGCATTAGAAGGATTATTATTAAGTCTTCTTCGGATTATGATAGGTTTCTATAGATTTATTTAGAAGCATTCTGGGAGCCTCCCCTTCCTCCATGAACTCCCCTCCTCAATTCACCATTCGGCTTCTCCTTTTATTCTATATAAAAATCCTATTCTCTTCCTTCCTCTCCCTCGTTTACCTAACATTCTTCCCTCTGAAACTGTTTTCAACATCCCCTTCCCGTTAAGTATTCCCTCCATCCATGCCTTTTGACTCCTTCGTATCTCATCTGAAAGCTGCCTCTACTCACCCACCATTTCCAGCACTTCGTCGTTCCTCCTCAGGGTGGAAAATATGTAGCAGAACACTTCATCGTTCATTAGCGACAGATATTCTACATTTTTTGGCATGGCAGACTTTGTTTTTGGAGTGAATTCAGTTATTGAAAAGCGTTTCAATTTCGTGCTGGAAGCCAATATTGTGTACAAGAGCTAAGAGGGTTGGGGGACGTGTTGTCCCAATGCAAACGAAGTTTTATCTCTGTAAGGGCTTGAAGATTTGTGGCGAGAATTCGAGTGTCATAGATAGAATTAACGATGCGTTTAGGAGAAATTAGTATGAAATACCAAGATTAATAAATTATAAATATAAATGTTCGCTTTTTAGTGAAATTCACTGTAGGAATGTACTTCGTTTACCGGTAATGGCGTAACAGCTAATTTTTTCGCAGGATGCATCCAAGGCGTTTTTTTTTTAATTCAAGGCCCAATTTAAGGCTATCACTATCCTTTAAGGCTATTACTATCCTTTAAGCTAACATTCCTTCCGGGTCCTAAATGGGCCTTTAAAAGCATGATTATGAGCAAATAAAATTTCTCATGGATAATAACCGCTTTGGAACAGTTTTTTTGTCTCAATAGGATGAATTTGAAATTCAAAGATATATCCCAGAGACGTAAGTAAGAAAATCGTGGGCGCCAAAATCTGATACTACGCATATGTACCGTTTCCAGTCGCCGTGTGCAAGAAAACCGCTGCTCTTGGTCTTGAATGATCCATTCTATTCCCCTTGCTCCCGAGGTCAAACTCGATATATTTTTGTTTTGCTCCCGGCAGCATCGTTTTTGAAGTATATCCTCCGTCGTACGTGCGAGTCATCCTCGCTGGCCGACTCGTAATTCTCTCTTTGGCCGCTGATCTCTCTTCCCTTGTTGCGGATTCCACTCGATGGACGAAACGAAGTCAATCCCAGCAGACTTGTACGTGCCTTCCGCTATGATTACCCCCGGCCTGACGGCTGCAGGCTTGTCTTCCCCGCTCGAAAGAGAGGGGTCTGTCTTCCTTTCCGTGCATGCCCGATATCGTTTTTAAAGGGACGATTTAATTGCCCGTCGCCGGACGAGTGCATGAAAGAGGCGGAGGATGGGGGGATGAATTAGAAATAATTACACGCATGGCGGGAATAGATGCTTTTTAATCTCCAAAGGAGCTTCCATCATTAATGTCGATTCCGTGGAAAGCTACCGCACTACGCCAGAAATTCAACTTTTTTGATGCACGTTATTTTTAGCGCAGGCTGTTCCAGTGAGAAATGTCACTGATCACTGTGCCAGGGATTCGAAGCGGTAGATGGTTATTTTAGGAAACGCTAGAACAATATGACGTAATGCGTAATTAAGTTTGATGATTTGGATCATTTCTATGGTCTTTAAATTATATTAAATATATCTGCCGCAGAAGTTATCGGAAGTTCGAAATGATTTTAGTTTGAGAGTTTGTCGAGGACTTCGAAATACGAGGTTCCTTCAATCAGTATTTTAGTTTTTTTTATTCCTCCATCAAGTTTAGGGTATTCATTGAAGGCACCAAAGGGTAGCTACTGGAGGAATGTGTCATCTTATTCCAATATTTACTCATAGGTATAGGCTTGTATTAAACCTATGCACCATTCCGGTAAGCGGTTCATTATTACTATAATCAATGAATATAGTAAAGCAAACATGAACGAATGAAAAAATAACAAAATTATTCAGACTCTTACTATTTGTATTTTGATCGATAACTTGAAAAGAGTATATGGTCTATGTGTACTTTTTGTAACATTTTATTTTATTTTTTTAATTTAACTTTAATTTTAATTATAAATTAATTTTAAAATAACCTTCCAATTGCAATGCTTCCAACCTCGTATCAATCACACACTTACTATTCATTTTGTTGGATACTAAATTTGATAGCATCTATTTTACTAGCGATGGTCAACGTTACATTTTGCAATTTCAACGGATGGTGGCTGTTTACAAGCTATATAGTTGAGGAATATTTTTTTCCACTAGGAAATCATCAGAGCATATGCTTTCTGTGTCCACAGATGGTCTGTCAACGTTGACTTGGAATACGTCAACAATTTGTCCCCTGTCCCAAGAAAAGTATCACTTTTGCCATTTTTAGAAAACTTTATTCGTTTGCCGCACTATATTTCTGCTTAGCATCAATCTCAAACAAAATGTGACGGCGTATCGAGAGTAAAGTATCTATGCTGTATGCCAAGTGACTCTCGAAGATAAAAAATATGTTTCAGCGGAGACACGAGGACGTGAAACTGACCGGATATGGTGGAGGAATACGTCGCCGATTTGTCTCTTTTAAGTCGTCGCTGGTCTGAGCACAAATTTAATTTTTTAGGCGAGCCGAGCGAAGAATAAAAACGAGCCTGAGAGGAGTGCGTCAGTAGGGGATGAAGTTCCCTAGGGAATCCTGCGATGGACTTGAGGGCTGTTCAAGCTTGCAAAATGTCCACAAAAACAGAGGGTTAGGAGATGGGATTGGCGGTGCCTTGTCTTTTCGTTTTCTTTGAAACAGTAATATTTTTAAAATATTATATCTCCAAAATTTGGTTTATGGATATGTAAGGCTTGGAGAAAAAATATCCCATATATTATATTTTATTTAACCTCATCTTGAAATGTTTTTAACCTTGTTTTAGCCACAAAACCACTTTACCTATTTCAATTTGCTGATAAATATGATAGTATCTATGGTCCCGGCGATGGTTAATGTAACATTTCGCGATTTAAATGGATGGCTGTTTACTAGCGATATTTTTCAGGAATATTGTGGCTGTTAGCAAATAAACAGAGCGTAGGTATATTTTCTGTATCCATGGATGGTCCACAGCCAACAATTGCTACTGTTGAGCATAAGATTTACCCGTAACATTAAAGGAGATTGATATTACTGGGAATCGGAATGTTCAGACTTGCCTTTAATCTGTGGAATACTGTAATGTTTTAGAAAAATCTTCTCGGGATTGCGCGCGGGTTAGATTATTTAAGAGCGCCGACGTTTCGGGTACCGACTCGCTACCCATTCTCACGGCATTTGAGTAGCCGTGAGAATGGGTAGCGAGGCGGTACCCGAAACGTCGGCGCTCTTAAATAATCTAACCCGCGCGCAATCCCGAGAAGATTTTTCTAAAGTTATTCGCCGGGAAAGTGTAAAATCATACATACTGTAATGTTTGTTTTTTTCCGGCGAGCAATGGTAGTGAAGATTTCTGATGTCTCACACCGTGTAAGACCCTCCATGTCTCCTTCCGACGTTTTGATATGTAACTAGCCCATCGTGCTCACGGATTCAGGAATTTAAAGACTCCTGACTGCGCGTAGATTCTTGAATCCATCCCTTTGGCTATGAGAGAGTTACACATTGAAACGTCGGAAGGAGATATGGAGGACCTTACCGAGTGTAAGACCAGAGAACTCCTCTCTGCCGGTGGAATGCCTTTAATGTTATTTGATATTACTTTTGAACCAGTAGGTATTTATTAGTAATGCATGTGAAAACTGTTGTTGTTGTTATTATTATTATTTTTATTAAAGTATTCGATTATGGTAGGTTTCCATGGAGTAATTAAGAAGTATTCTAGGAGCCTGCTTAACCTTCATGTACTTCCCCCTTTAATACACTATAAGGCCTATTGCTTTCATTCTATCTAAAAATCCTATTTTATTCTTTCCTATCCCTCTTTTACGTAACATTCTACCCTCTAAACCCGTTTTAACATCCCCTCTCCACTTAGTACTCACTCCATCCACAATTGTCTGTCTCCTCCGTATCTCATCTAGAAGCTGTCTTTCCTCACCATTTCTAGCACTTCATCATTCCTCTTCCTCTCCGTCCACTTCACCTTCTCCATTTTTCGCCACTCGCACAGCTCGAATGCTTCCAGTCTTCTCTCGTCCTCCTTCCTAAGTGCCTACGTTTCCGAACCTTAAAGCGCTACACTTCAAATTAAACTCTTCACTGACCCATTCTTTAAACTCTTACATAACAATTATCTCGTAAGTTCGCTCATGTTTTTGAACACCTCCTTTGCTAATAAAATTCTCTTCCTGATGCCCTTACTACTGTATCCGTTTTCCTCTAATGTGCTACCTAAATATTAGAATTGTTTCTCCAGCTCAAGTTTTTCCCCACCTTTTCTTACCTTGAGTCTCACAAACCAGCAGGTAGTTATTAAAAAAATGCGTGAAAAATATAATGTAATTAAATATTTCACTTTGATGACAGTGTCACACGATGCCTTCTTAAAGAGAAAGATTCTGGTGTGGTGGCCAGAGTTTTGGTTTCCCAACCCGTGGGCTCGGATTCAAATCCCGGCGTTGGCAGAGAATTTTCAGCCTTCCCGATCCCTGCATGAATGTTTTGTGGAGGACATTTCAAGCGCAACTCTCCGTCCGTCAGATGGGACGTTAAGCCGTGGTCCTCTTAGCGCCTTTCGTTAAGGGCAGGCTAACGCCGACACCGAGTTTCTCTCCACCCATTCCTACCTACCCTTCCCTCATGGTGCAAATGACTTCAGCTGTCGGTCGCCTCCTCTAAATACCATACGATACCATCCAAAATTTCTCGTCGATATTACTCAACTTCCCGTTTTGGCAACAAAGCGCCCGGCAAACAAGAGTGGGATAATATGAGTGAGTTTGGGAGAGGGAAGTGGAAGGATGACAATGGAAGAAAGACAGATGAAATAGCGGAGGAGAATAGACGGATAGAGGGAGAGGAGTAGACAGATTTCGGTGGGGAAATGAGTGGGAGGAGAGGAAACATCATCACAGGTGGGTGGAGGGGAAGTACGAGGGATTGTGGGAAGGGCGTGGAGGGGTGGGGGAGGTTAAGTTTGGGACCGGAAGACGCGGAGAGGAAAAAGGCAGAACGAAGGGAAGGAAGAACAGTTCTACGCCAGTTAGCCGGAACGATAACAATTTGCATAATGTAACTCCATCCAGCCCTGATCCCCCGCTCCGCAGACCGCCCTATGCTCCATGCTTTGGTCCCCCCGACTCTGTGCCCACCCCCACTCCGCTTTATGTCCCCTCCCCTCCTCCTCTCTTTCCGCAGCCCCATCCACCGCACTCCCGTCTTAATCCTCCCACCCCGACTACCACAATGCACTCCACCATGCATGCATACCATCCCCTTTTTTGGCTTGTTCAATTTCTCGATTCATCAAAAGTATTGTCTATGCTTATAGTGGGGATGGAGTTGTTGTGGTGGTTCGAGTGCTGGCTTTCCACCCTGTGGGTCCAGGTTCAAATCCTTGGTGGCTGAGTTTGTTCAGAGGCCCGTCTGCTCTCCTCCGCTATTTCTGCTCTCCTTCCATCGTCATCCTTCTACTTCCTTCATCCTTGGTCTCTTCTTGAGTTGTAGTTGAAGCAGAGCACTCTATTCGTCGGAAGGGGCGATGTCCTGGGCACATTACATTTAGAGCAGGTTAATCAACTGATGGCTAATTTATCTCCTCTGATCCTAGGACGCAAATGACATAAGCTGGCGGTCGCCTCCGACAAATACCACATCATACGATACATGGTCATCGGAAATTTTATATTTCGGAGAGGTAACTTTCGTTTTCGTTGATTGCTTTCTTTGACTTTATATACGTTGAAAAAGCTCACTCGATCGCGAATTTTGATGTTTATACGATTATTCCAGGTCAAATATGAACTTCGATATGAAGTGGTATTTGAGAGTGCTCAACGCGTTTATGTGAACAAATTCAAGGAGTATTGTGTATCCTTCCTCAGCATGTGATGAACTTTTTTTCAGATGGGAAGTGTCATTCATTACGATACATCTCTTTCTTTGGTTTGCCGCATATAAAAGTTTATCAGGCTTTTAACAAGTTCAACCCTTAAACCAAATTAATGAATACTTGAATACTTTCTGCCATAGTAGATTGAAGGAAAAAAACAATGATTACTTTTTTATAGACAAACATTAAATATGGAGAGCAAAATAATCCCACTCTAATGAATAACGGTTTAATAAAAATATGACTTAAACTCCAACTCAGTAGAAATTTTGGTTTATATTTTTGCTACACAAAACACTGGATTCGCTACATAGTCATGTACAAAAAGAAATTGGGTCGCTTTGGTTAGGCTGACTTCGTTAAAATATCCGCTCATAGGCCTTAACATTGATGCATTCTGTTTCGTAAATCCTCGTTCTTTAGTAGATCTGCTCTGCCGTAGCGTCTTAAAAGGGTTTCAAGGTCATTTGTTCCACAGCTTACCCTATCTTCTCTTTATGGATTGCTCACTCGATCAAGGGAACACACTCTGTACGTGCCTATCCCCAAATAAGCAATTCTGTACTGACAAGACGCTCGCGACAATTTAAATGGCTACCCAAATTTAATGCCTTCGTGAGCATGACCCAGTTTCTATCAGTGGTACGCCTATGACAATTACGGTTATTTTCTTGAAGAAGTTAAATACATAAATCGGGGAGTCTGTAGGAAATTAAGGGAAGATGGGTTTTGCTTAAACGTTTCTTTTCTCAATGTATTTGGAAAGTAGAAATACGCGATGTTGATTGTGATATGAATGGAAGAATATAGTCGGACATTCTTTATCCGTTTCTCGATCGTTGAAAAATCAATGAATATACCCCTTTCGTAGGTAACCTGATGAAGTCATACACACTCAAGCGGGTCACCATATAATTCTCTCCTACCGCAGTAGACTTTAGGAAATTAAGGGAAGATTGGTTTTGTATAAGTGTTTTTTTCCTCAATCTGTATTTGGAAAGTAGAAATACGCACTGTGGATTGTGATATGAGTGGAAGCACTACGTCGGACATTCTTTATCCGCATACACCCTTATGAGCCATTGTGAGCCACCCTGATTGATTGGTGCCTTTTCAACTGTTTGAAGGACCGGAACTGTTACAATCTTACCAAAATTTTGAAAGTTAACGGCAACTTTACATTTATTTTATTTTAAACTAACAAGAAAATTTCTGAAAGGGGAATGATTGTTTTCGCCGTAATTTATACAATGTGCTTCAGGAGGAATCTGCAATACTTCAGAATGTGGTAAGGGGGAAAAATTTAACCCTCTTTTTTTCCATAAACATGGGGGGAAATTCCTTAGTTACTATTCCTTTGAGCTCTAGCAACGCAAAAAATTATTTGGGTTCACTTTAGAACTGCAGTTTAATTAAACTAGAGCTTTGAGAAAGTATCAACAATACGATTACGTAGTCCCGCCATGAATTCAGACAATTATAATTGCACATTTTCGTCCAACCTTGGCTATTTACTGTCCTTAAATATCCAGACTATGAAATAAAATGTCGTAAAGGCTTAAACCCAATAAAAATCGTTTTCATGGTAACTGCAAAGGGCATCTCCTCCCCCACTATATCCCTTCCCTATAAGTCTATTATTTTCCACACTGCGACTTATCCATGAACGATAACAACTGAAACGAAAACTTGTGAAACTCGCTGTAGACAGGCAAATGACTGGGAACTGGATAAACCAAGAAGGAAATTTCGGTGTGGAATGGCTGCAAAGGGCATCCAAAAAATATGTTGCCATATCTCAGTAACTAAGGAATTGCTACCTCATGTTTATGGACGAAAAATTCTTCAATTGTTACCTCCAACACCTGCTGAAGTATCTTAAATACCCTGTTTACCTAAAAATACAAATAATTTCCGATTTTGCGTGTGAGAGAACGACCAAATTCTGTCAATCTTATAGAAAGTAATCGTAATTTCCTCTGATCAAGTGTCCGTGGACATAGACGTCTTATGAAGAGGGGATTGTGGACACAAAAATTTGTGAAACCCTGATCTAACCCATCACGTGGGCTCGTGGTGATGTAAAATTTCCCTCGCGTCTCCTGTCCAACAATGGATTCCTGGCGAGTGCGAAGAATCGGACAGGCCATCCAGTATGTGGGGGTGTTTTGCGTCGGACGTGGTTCGAGGTGATGTGTAGCCTGGACTATGGGATGGGGGTGGCGATGGATGGTCCTTTAAAGCTCGCACGAATTGGAGCTTGTTCCATTGAAGTTTCGGAATGCAATATTTCCTGTCCCTGGTGAGAAATGCGTGTTTTTCGTCCCTACCACCCAACCCTCTTCGCCATCCCCGTGGTGTGCGAAGACACCCCTTCGGTTTCCCTTCTTTCTTTCCTTGCTCCATTCTCACCCTCCGAATCCCCTTCTTAATCTCCAACCCCCTTTTCCTTCTCGCTACACCAACCCCCTTCTTATCCCCTAACATCCCTCTGTTAGCTGGCTTCTTCCGGAGCGTCGAGTTTTATTCGTAAGGCTAAAAAGCCTTGCACTCCTCCGCTCCATAATAAGAAGGAAGCATTCATTTTATCTACCACGCTACATTTATACTCTTTTTTTATTTATTCCGGGTAGCATCATATATCCCTTTCACTTTAAAATCTCTCTCTTAGTTCCGTAGATTGGATTGGATGCATGCCTATTATGCTACTCTATTTCCCAACTCATGGCGGGTGACCTTCAATGCGTAGGTTTGCTATTTGATTTTTGTACCTATTGCTGGTGGAGGATCAAGGGAGGTATCACCCCCTATGGCATCCAATTTATATGAGATAAAAAGTTAATTTTGTTCAGTTTTCGAATATATACAAGAGAGGAGAACCCCGAAAATCCACATGACTAAAAATTTACATAAATGATTGTTGTAAAAACTTAATTTGTTGGAAATTTAGATATGAGACATTGAAGTGTTGTTATTAGCCTCAAAATTCTCAAAATGTTCGTAACCTCCCGGACCCCCGCTACTGCTGGACGTTACCGCCAGGCCCCCAAACTCACCCCCTTGTACTATCCCGGATCCGCCACTGCCTGTAGTTGGAGAAAGTCAGAGGGTTCATTGGATGTAAATGTAATTTTTGAGTCGAGATCGAAGACGTTGAGAGTTTAAGAAATACCTTTAGGAGATAACTTAAAAATAGGCTTCAAACAGAGATGAGATTCTGTTTCTGGAAATTATTTTAGACCGTCATAGCTCTTCTTCTCAAGAGCAGATCATTATCAGTGGTCACCAATTACAAGATTGGCTTGGTGCAGCTCTCCACTCAATTCTCCAGCCTAGGTACTAATCTTTTCACAACTACGTATTTCCTCTCTTTCACGTTCTTCTTTACCCATTATGTATATTTTATTCCCTTTACGTTATGGCCATAAACTTGTCCCTCGACGATTGTTTTCATTAGGCTATCATAGCTGACGATATGGCCGATTAGGCTGTTATGCCCTCCTATCAAGATTTTCACGAGGCTTGTCTTGTCTCTAGAAAAACATCATACATTCTTTTATTTAAGATTACGTCAATGCTAAATTATTGCGCCGATTGATCACTCAGTAAAATAACTCTTAGTTTAAGGTTTCAGAGGCATTTTAATATTCCTAGAAATTGGTCGCAGAGCTCTATCTTTCATTGAGCAGAGAGGAAGTCACCGCTGTATTATTTTCTGCATCATGGAACGAAACGTTTCCAAACTCTTTGCTTGTATAAGCTCTGACGGTACGACTTGGTTGTTTGTGATTTACTAAATATTTGAAACCGTGTGACATATTTGATAAAGCCTTGTCCAGTCATTTTAAGGACAATTCGTTTAGTTTCATATGCCACACGTTCCTTTGAGAGATTAAAGAGTTTGGTGAACATAATGAGTGATGGCCAGAACTGCGGTTTTTGTGAATCAAATCGAGTCACAGACCGTTGAAAGTTGCCACTTTTATCACATCCATTATAATCTCTTTTACGAATCAGTGAGCGAATGAGTAAACTAACGTGTCGTATATGCACATAATCATCATCGTATCTGCGAATATTTATTAGTTTTAGGTAAAAAGTGGATTTCGGAAACAAATCTCTCACTGTAGCGATAGTTCGACATACGTTTACTTCATCTGCTGTTTCTGCTGCCACTGTTGTTTCCTCGTGATGTTTCTAATAAGGGGTAATATTTCAAATAACCTCAGATGTTCTTTTTTCCTTCCCCTGTTCCCTTTGCAATAATTGTTATCCCCAAAATTATCTATTATTAGACTTCTATATTTTCTATTCCTCCGTGCTGTAAGTATTAATACCGGAAATTATACTCCTTCCACTCCTTCCGTCATATTGGGACACTAGATGTGGATATTATAAGCCATGAATGAATTGATTTCATTTGCATCCCCATTGAGGCTCAAAAAATTCTTCTCTTCCACTTAGTGGCTGTCGGACAGATGTTCTTTCGTGGAATATGCGAAGGAATACGTGGCAGATGCATTATTTTCTTGCCTCTGTAGAACGGAAATCCTGCCCCCTGCTTGCCTCGATGGCGTCGGGGTAAAGTCCTTGGCCGTCATACAAGAGGTCGCGAGTTCGAGCCCCGCCTATGTGGGTTGCCCCTTTCCAGGGCATGGATGGTCATGTAGGTTTGATTGTCAAGTTAAAAACCCCGTTGTAAAAGGCCAATGGTGCTGTTTTCGGTGTTACAGGAATAAATAAATCCGCGTTGTATTTAACGGAATTAAGCTTAGCTGTGAGAATTTTATTGGTGGAATACGCTACCTATCTAAATTTCCCCTTACATTCTCTCGCAGTTCTTCTCCTCACCATGCCTAGAACTTTTCCTTCATTTTCCTCTCCTAAAGGTTTTTTTACAATTACTTTTTGGGGTAAATCTAGAAAGTGAAATATTGAGAAGAATGAAATAATTTTTCGTCACCGATCCTGGAATGGACTTGACCACCCATTTCGCAAAATAAAATCTAAATTTTTGCGTACTATACAATCCCTTAGCCGCCCATCGGGGCTAGTAGTCCACCTTCCTCCAAACCTCCCCGAGGAGATGCCTCCCCCCCCCCCCCCCCAGACTCCCGCTCGCCACCCAGAAGAGATCAACTCAACGGCACGCGGCCCTCGGGGGGCGTAGCAGTCGGAGTCTCCGGGGAGGGGAAGGGACGGATGCCGGCGGAAGAATGCGGGCCGGCCGGGGGTTGTTGAGAGGGTTTAGGGAAAAAGTATGGCGTGGCCGGGATGACCGGTGGTGGAAGAGAATTGGGGTGGTCCGGGGGAATATCTGCGCCGAATTAAAGTGGAAGACAGTAGTCCCTCCCCTCTTCGATCTCGATTTTTTGGGGAGAATGGTTAAGAGTAGCCGGATAGCTGCGTGGGTGGGCTTCGTCGTGAAGGGTCTTTCTCTTCTTTTGGTGAAGGGGGCCCTTTCCTCGTCCACCCCGTGTCTCGAGAAGGGCCAGGAGGGTGCCCTCACCCATTTTTTTTATTTTGAGAATCTGGGACCCTTTTGCATTCCGTGTTTCCGTGGACGAGTGTGATTGAACTTTCCTTCTGAAAGAATGGGAAGGTAACAGTAGCATCGAGGGGTCATAATTTACGAGAAATGAGATTGTTTCCCGGGCTTCCACCGCGTTGTTTGATGCCTTATGACGGCACTATCGTTGACTTTTCATCAGCAATCTTCAGCTTATTAGTGGAGTTTGATTCAAAATGTACCAAAATGGGGGTAATATATGTATTTATTCGTCGCTGTGGTGGTAGTCGCAACCTTTTCACGACGTATTTATAAACTCTCCTTGTTTGTCGTCTTCTTTGGGTCAAATCTAGAAACTTAACTTCAACTCCCACTTTCCGATTAGGTACTAAGAGAAAAAATTCGGAATAACTCGGAACCAGATGACACTGCAATATTCTGGTACAATATCAAACTTTAGGTATCTACATTTGTGTTCAGAATTTAATTTTAATATGTTTTTTCTGATCAGTTTAAGTCTTATAAAAAGAAAATACGGTTGCAGCTGATCAGAACAAAGCTAAATGAAAAACAACCGCAATTGTGGCACATACATTAAAGTCCACCTGAAGACACTGGCGGGATTATCGTGAAACTGTCGTCATTGGTTATCCAGCAACGCGGTAAAAACACAGAAAGCACGAATTCATCCACTACTCACTGCAAAAACCTTCGCAAGAACATAATTTATCAGCTTATTTACTGGATCCTGCGAGCTACATTATAAACAGCCACATGTTCAGAAGGAAATATATTGAATATAAATACATTAGCTCGTGGACGTAATAGCCTACTGGTTAGCGGGCTTGGCCGCTGATCGAAGGAAACCGGGGTAGAATCCCAACTTAAAAGCCTCGGACACTCCAGAATTAAATATTCAAATTCTAAGATAGCCCTGGGAAAGGAATTCATCCTTATACCCTTAAAGTGTTACATATATACGCGTGCGGCCAAAATCGGGGTGAGCTTTACCCTAACTTATCCAATATTCGATTTGAATCACTATATGAGTGATGAAAAAGCTTAAAGTTGTCGTAAAAATCATTTGGCTTCGCAGGAATACGCATTAAACGATCAAATTAGCTCCCAAATATGCTGCCAAGGTAGAGGACTATCGGGAATTTGGTTGGTATGGTGGCTAGAGTGTTGGCTTCCCACCCCTTGGGCTCGGGTTCAAATTCCAGCGGTGATAGAACTTTCATAGACTGCTCGATCTCTGCTTGAATGCTATGTGGAGGGCACTTCAACCGCAACACTCCGTCAGTCAGATGGGATGTTAAGCCGTGGTCCCTATGGAGCCTTTCGTTAACAGCAGGCCAATGCTGACGCCGGGTTTCTCTCCACCCTTCCATACATATATGGCGCAAATGACCTAAGCTGTCGGTCGCCTAGTCTAAATACCATACGGAAGAGGACTATCTCTCACTGGGATGAAGCTATTTTGTATCAAACTAAAATTCTTCTAAATAAGTTTTAACTTTTATAACTTGGCTTAACTCAAAAAAATACACAGTACCGCCTTAATATTTGTAGCGAATTTTTGAGCATAAATGACAAAAAAGATTTTTTTAGTATTTGCGTTATATTTCCGTCGCAGGTTCCAAAAATTATTAAATGTAACAAAACACATTTGGACGATAACCTGTTCACACCGGAAAAAAGTGGAAATTGTTATATTGCCAACAATTAACAGCCCTGGTGTCGGGTCGAGGCGATTATTAGATATCATCTGCTCGGAATTAATTCGTTTTTTTTTCGCCATATTACGAAATTATTGCTGAATAATTCAGTGTATCTGATGAACTCTTTTCATTATCTGAGCACATCCAAACACACGCATTGATTCGGTTCGCGGTGTAATAAGCAGTTGAACATGCCTCGGGGATTATGTAAATTACTATCGGCTCACCGATTTGTTCATTCAATGGTATGCCAACTTGGGCTATAAAAATACCCGAGCATGAGATGACCTTTGGTTCTTTTCCTTTAATGAGGCATATATCTCGGCTCATCTTTGTGCAAGAATTGAAAAAAATCTTTTTTTACTTAAAATTAACCAGAATGGAACAAAATTAGATAGCCGATTATATGTGTAATTTATTTCTTGAAGGGATTGAAAGAGGTCATCTCAGATGGGAATAATTCTCGAAGATAGATCGAATGTAATTATTTAAGTGGGAAATAAGTATTTTGCTGCTATTTAGTCCCTTAGTGGCGTTCTTAGTAAATGATATCATTTAAGGCTTGCATTCGTGTATTTCCCTACTACCAAATTGCCACTGACGCTTTTTGTCTTCCTCAATTATCTCACCTAGAAGATGGTTTTCCTAAACTTAAGAATCAAAATTATATGGTATACGTGAGTGCTGTAATTAAAGCGGTATTTTTTTAGAACAATGAGCCTGTTGTCTCTCACCTCACATTTCATCTCTAATGGAGAAAACATCCATTTGAGAAGTATCAGGTATTCAGAAGCACTATCACAATAATTTCGATACTTCCACTGCAAAAACGCTAAACAATCGCCCACCGAATCAAATCCGCTCATCTAGTAGCCCAAAAATAAGAATCCGCTCAGCTGGCTGTGTCCGGAGCATTAACGCTCATCTCCTATTCTCCAAGCTTGGATTTTGTACAATGCAATCTCTTTTACAGTAAATTTGAAGTCAATTCAGCGATGCATAAATTATTCAGGTCCAAGTGAATTATTTTTCCTGAGTGGAATCATCGTACATGGCAAACGTATTCTTTTGTTTAATAGTATTGAGGTTACCACTGATTATTCAACAAATTTATAAAATTTATGCAATTTTTTTGAACACATGAAAAATTGTTGTTTAGGTGAATTGGTATAGTTTTATTTAAAATGCGGTTTTGTACTTGGTTTGTACAGACCCAAATTAAGGCTTCGTATTTTTCATTTTAATTATTAGAAATGAAATTGTGCCAGATTTCTTCTGCATATTTTTTATTATTTCAAGAGGCATAATTTAGGCAAGGAGAGTAAATCTCTTACATCTCCCGTGGATTGAACTTCTGCGCGTTATCGTGTGAATAATCAGAGCTAAACTACTCTTCCGATACTTTAGTCGTTGATGATGTGATAACACTGAAAGCTACTTTACTACCACATGAGAGATTGAGTGCTAAAAGTGAACGCTTCATTTTAATCCATAATGCCTTAATTTGCGCCCGTGGGCGGAAATCGAAGGCGTGGAAATTAATCGCATGCGAAAATGTTGCAATCAATGTCACTCGAATGAAACTTTAATTGGACATGAAAAGATGCTCTTCCGTTAAGATTTCTGACTACAAAAGGCCTCAAAAGCTATGCAATTTGACGTGGCCTATATTTTAAAGCAAAAGTGAGCAATTAAAAGCTAATGATACCCCCGGTCATTTTTTTGCGTTTCATTTAAAGATTCGTTCTTGACCTTGAGCACCACTTTTCTTGTTCCTTGATTGAAACTTAATAACCAGAACGGAATAAAAAAGGTGCACTCAAATTCTCGAGTCCATTAAAATATGTGAATAATTTATGACCCAAAATTTTAAATGCTTTGCGATTTCTCTCGCACTATTATTCCTGCATGAGTAGGGAACGAGGAATTATGACATTTATTGCGATAAATGAGAAAAGTAAAATTTCCTATGTTTCCACTCTTGTTTTATATCCGGTGGTTATTATATTGTGCCAAAATAAAGTTTTTTTAAACTTTGAAAGTCAAGGTTATCAAAGGTCAATATTCTTTTAAACAGAGGCATGAAAATATAATGTGGCAATCATTTTTTTCGTAACTGGCAGGCTGGGTTTGGAAATGAGCAAATAATGATGGATGCCTTTTCTCCTAAGGATAATTCCCCTACATTATTTAAAGAATAAAATATGTAAGGGAAGGTTCCTAACTGCAAAAAATATTTAACTGTACAATCCGCATTACTTTCCTTTGGCCGTTACAGCCCTTTATAAGCTGTCATGCTCTCGTAGCACTAAATATCCCGATGTAGAATAATCATTTTAAGTTGAAATTTTCAAGGAATAAGTCAAAATTTTGGTAATCAATATAAAAAATAGCATGTTTTTTTTAGTAAATTTGGTTTAATTTGATCAAAATGGAATTCCAAAACGTTATGAAGCAGTTTATTCGGCTAAATCAATATATTTATCACTCAGAGACTCTAAATTTATAATACTTTCTCATTAAAAGAAGATTATTAATAATGTTTTTTGACTAAAACAATGCATTTTGTGATTTATATCCAATCGAATGGAAATATTTGTTTTTACAATGCGCATTATTTACTTACCACTGCATCTATTGAAAAGGAGAATGATGAAGATAAAATAAATCGAACGAGTGAGTAATTCCTAAAAAAAGATAGAGAGAGTAGAAGCCTCATGAAAACAATTCATGCAAAGAACAACTTTATAGGCATTTATTTAGATTTGATGGCCTAATGAAGACAATCGTCGAGAGACAAGTGGATGGTAAGAATAGGAAAGGAAGACCTCGTAAAAATATATGGACCATATAAAGAAGGATATCAAAGTAAAGAAATGCGTAGGTGTGCAAAATTAACTGATAGATCACTGCAGAAACAAGTGACTTTGTACGCAGTCACGCTCTCGGGTGCAAATTTAACTTCATCCTTTGGTGTAATTGACTGATAGGGTAATTGAGTGGATATTTGCGTCAAAAAGCCTTAGGATTATTGGCTAATGATGATGATTGAAATTGTATAACATGCGCAAGGAAAACATTCCCTGTCAGGTAGACTCTCGTATTAATAATAAATTATTTCTGGCGTGCGCTGACACCACAATCGCTCTACACAGTGCATGCACGTATGGTGAGAATCGATGGTGGTAAGGGGTTGTTGAAGACACCACTCGTGTGGTGGCACCTTGTGGGGGGGAACCACCCCCGTCAGACTCGGCGCGCGGGCCAATAAAGCCACCCCCTTGTCTCCCCGCAACCCCCCTTGCCCGCTCCCTCTCTTACACACCCCCGGTGCCGACATCTGTTCCGACCGCAACCACAGAAGGCCGTACCCTTAAAACCGCTCCCTACTCAAACCACCTCCTTTCCAGTGTGCAACCCCTCACTATTTGAGTCGTTTTGCCTACCTACCTGCCTTCCTCATTTTATCTTCCCCCAACCCTCCCCTTTGAAAGATCGCAGTAGTGCACAACCCTCGCATTTTCCCTGCAACCGACACGGGCCACCCACACCTCCCCCGGAGTTCCCCCCGCAATTGCCCGGGTACTACACCGACGCCGCAGCCACATCGGCAGTCTCTGAGGTAACGACCCCGAAACGGTGGTTTTGCGGTCGTGCACCCGGCTTCGCCCTTCGCGTCTTCCCGCTCTCCGTGGAGAACCCTCCCCCGCGCTCCCGGTTCCTCTTAAATCTCCATCCTTTTCCTCTTTCTCCCTCGCCTCCCCCGCTCAGGTCCTCTTTTATGTGCCTCGTTAGCGCTCCGCCATTCTTTTGAGGACCGCTTCACGTCCTGCACATAAATATGCCTACCTGCATTACTCCTCCCACGTGTCCACATTCTTTGTTTCCTGCGTTATGAGTTCAACTTTGATTCCAGCAGGGAAATGGTTCGTCTCTTGAATTTTCAAACTGATAAAACAGGGGAAATTATGACATTCGGTTTAAAAGATTCGTTTTGGAGGCTTCATAAGTGTATCTTGAGATACGTGTCCAAATCATCAACGCGGTCCTGAAAGGGAAATAGTTCGTCCCCTGAGTTATCAAACTGATGAACCAGATGAAATTATGAAGAATGATTGCAAGCTTTCCCGACGTATTGAATCGTGGAAGGTTATTCGGGTACTCCACCGGGTCAGGTCCTCCAACTCCATCTCGGCCGACGCGACGTTTCGATGAACGAGTTGTCCATCCAGATGCCCTGATGACGATGGACAACTCGTTCATCGAAACGTCGGCCGAGATGGAGCTGGAAGACCTAACCCGGTGGAATGCCCGAATAACCTTCCATATGGAATTATGATATTCAGTGGAAAAGAAGCGTGTTGGAGGTTTTATAAGTGTATCTTGAGATACGTGGTCGATTCATTAACGTGGGCCTTCTTTATTAGTCTAGTTAGCGCTCCGCATTTCTTTTGAGGACCGCTTCACGTCCCGCACATCAATATGCCTACCTGCATGCTCCTCCCACGTGTCCACATTCTTTGTTTCCTGCGTTATGAGTTCAACTTTGATTCAGCAGGGAAATGGTTAGTCTCTTGAATTTTCAAACTGATAAAGCAGATGAAATTATGATATTCGTTTTAAAAGATGTGTTTGAAATTTGCGCACTAAGTGGATTTTCCTTATTGCCTAAAGAGGGATTTACCCCTTATCCCGACACCTGTCGGAATATTTTTTCGTTATCTAATGCTTTCCTGGGCCCATGAGGCTATGAACCCGGTCTCACTCACTAACCCACCGACCAACGGGTGTCATCGTTTTCTTCAAGACGCCTGACGGTGGAGCCTATAGCCTGGAGACCTGGGGTAAATCTCTCAATGCTCTCGTGTAGGCCAATTATCTTTTCTACATTGTCCACTTTTTTGTTTTAAATATGAAGTGTCCGGCAATTCTGTAGCTCTCTCGGATTCCGACCAGTTGCGGACGGAACGAGGGAAAAGATGCGTTTTCGAGGCTTCGCATGTGTATCTTCAGATACGTGTCCAAATCATCAACGCGGTTTTGGAAGGGAAATGGTTCGCTGCTGATTTCTCCAACTGATAAACCCGATGGAATTACGATATTCGGTGGAAAATAAGCGTTCTATAGGCTTTATAAGTGTATCTTGAGATAGGTTGTCAAATTATCAACGTGGGCCTCTTTTATGTGTATAGTTAGCGCTCCGCCTTTCTATTTAGGACCGCTTCACGTCCTGCAAATCAATATACCTACCTCCATTGTTCCTCTTACATGTCTACATTCATTTTCCCTGCCTTATGAGTTCAACTATGATTCCAGCAGCCTGGGAGAAAAGGAAACGGTTTGTCTCCTTAGGACTCAAGGCGATAAACCAGATGGAAACATGATTGAACAGCTTTTGTGTTTCCAACCGGAACAGGGTCTGCATGATATTGGACGACGTTTCGTTTGGAGACTTTCCCATCATCAGCCCTGAGGATTTTTTCCTATAGAGTCTTATCAAAGGCTCCATTTTAGGCACCCAATTTTCTGAGTCCAGTTTCTTTACTTCATTTACTTTCTAAGATTACTGAAACATTTCCCTTCTCTGCTTTCTAATTTAGACGGAGGCAACACTGTTCACGATAAATCATCAACATGGACCACGGTTCGCGCGAGACAAGCATTAAATTGAACATTAGCTAACTCTAGATACTTCTCAGGTTTGTTGCAAATCGAACCAGGATGTACAGAAATAAATGAAAAAAGGACAAAAAAATATGAAACGGGGGAAATTAATAATAGCGGCGTCCAATATGAGGGTCGCTGGAGAGCCGAGCCAGTCCTTTCGAGATCCAATAAAGATTTATTTTGACCGAGGAGGGAAGTAGTGGGTGGGACAAGCAGGATATCCTACGGTACTTTCCCCTTTTCCCTATTTTGACGTCTTCCCTTTTCAATTTTCTCCCCGTTTCATATCATTGTTCTTCTCCATCTTCACCCTTCATTTCTTCATTTCTGTTCTCATACCCATCTCCTTCCAGTAGTTGTCATTTCGTTCGTATTTTGTTCGTTTTAGGTCCAGAATCGCTGACTAAGCACATTTTTAGAAAGAGAGTTTGGCCGCAATTTTTCGTTGGCGATAGGAAAATAAGAGTTATTAGGGTAGACCTAAGTTATTGTGATCTCAAAAATATTTCAAATTTGACTCCAACATAATCAAATCAAAAGTTCGAGAGTTCAATTTGTGAAATGGTGGCATTATAGATTCAAAAAAAAGTTAGTAATATTCCACAGAGTATTTAATAAAAACCTACCGGTTTCCACCTTTTCCGGTCGTTATGAAGAGGTAACATCGATTTGTTATTTTTCCTATTGATAATGACCTGGAAAGTTTGTAACAGGGAGAGTATTTAAAAGTACAGAGTTCTTGCAACCGCTGCAGTGTATGGAGGTTTTTAGAATGATGCCTCACATAGAATTCCGTATTTTAATTAGTTATCAGTGTTGACTCCTGCTTGTGAAAAATCAAAAACAGTAATGGCATGTGCTCAAACCTAATTTTATATGCATAAATTACTTTCTGCTTCGGTGAAATGGCGTACTTAATCGCCTAAAGAGCACGTTAAATCGCATCTTGTTGGATCGGTTCAGGGTCATATGACGGCATGTAAAGGGGTCTCTGCATAACATGAAAGGCATTATTTAAGCGTCCGACTGCACTAATAATGGTGCTTAAAACTTTAAAGGTAATACCACTGAGCCATGCTTACAGTTAATAATGTTTCTTCACACCTGTGCCTGTCAGGCTCGTTACGCCTGAACTCAGCAATTCCAATATTGTGCCCGACGAGAGGTTAAAGATTCTTGATTTTTTTAGTTCAGGAAGGATAGCGGAGATAATCAATTTTGTAGAGGTCATTGGTTCGGGAAGACGTCAGCGAAATCGGATCTATCTGGGGGAGGATCATCCCGAAGTAGTAATTTGAAATCGTGCTTCTGAGATTGCACTTTAACCACATCCTTAGTTTTCGTGACTTGCTCTTCTTGGGAAAAGCGAGTGAGAATACCCCAGTTCAATCCAATCTCTCGTCTGACCTCTGTAAAATACCCAAATAAATGCAATATTCTAATCTTCATTTACACTCTTAGTAGATTGTATTCCAAATATACTCGGTGATTTATGATACCTTGTGGCGTTCCAAGCAGCTCAAATACCGGAATTTTTGTCAAAAAGGTTGCTACCGTGTTCAAAGAACAAATAGTTGAAGAAAATAATTAATAATGTTAAATAAAAATTTCTATGAGTTGTGGAATTCCAATAGATTTTTGAATAGACCACCGAAAAGAATGGGTAAAAATGGCATTTTAAGCCCTATTTGCAATGGGGGAATAATTTTGTATGATCAGACGATGATGTGGGAAACATCATGACGTAGAAACTGAGAAGAAAGACTCTCAGGAAGACCATGATAGAATTTCTTTAGATTAATCCAGAGGAATCAGAGGAAAAAATGCTCATGTTTCCAATTCATGTGATGTAAGGAGATATGGAAGCCCACAGCAAGCAATGTGATGATTACTGATTAGTGTACCGAAGCCTGGCCTATGTAAACTCAACAGAGCGATTAGCATGAAATTGTCTACCACACCTTATATTAATTTATCTAAACTTTGGTTAAGGCCTCCATAAAACTCCAGTACGTATCCGCTATACTCCAATCTCCGCTGAAATCTCGATCAAAAAGTAAAATCAAAGGCTGAAGTAATACTTTATCCTGGCAAGGATATTAACACACCATAAATAAAAACAGCGGAAAATGGGCTCTTTCCTGCCTCCTGCATGAATGGCAATGGTTATTTCATCATAAATATCTGGGTATATAGGGAGAAAATGGAAGAGAATGGGATTTTTAGATAAAATGGAAGGGAGTAGGCCTTATGTGAATTGAAGAGGGAAGTACAGGAAGGAAGTGGAGGCCACCATAATGCTTCTTAAGTACTCCATGGAAACCTACCATAATACTTTTATACATATCCGGGTAAATTCGAACTTCGGTTATTCACCCAAATACATGGTATTTTGGCATAAATTATGATATATATGTGGATATTTAACAGATGTAGATTTCTTTCATTGCTCTTGGGGCTTTTTGCACCACTGCCTCACCTCCAGCCTGTAAACCATACTCTGATAGCTCTCATAGAAAGAAGGACCCCTTTAACTTCTCTGAACTTCTGTTATTCACCCGGATGCATGGTAATTTGATCATCATCATCAGTCAACAATCCTAAGATTGGTTTGACGCAGCTCTCCATTTCTCTCTCTTATCCGCTAACCTTTTCATAGCGACCTGTCCTATCTAGCTGTCCTACCTAACCTGTCCTATGTAGCTCATTTGGGGCCGTCCCTTGCCCTTCTTCCCTTCCACTTGCCCTTCAACGATAGTCTTCATCAGGCTATCGTGCCCAGAGACGTCAAGGCAAAATTAGCAGTGCCTGAACGCACTTTCCTTAACTTTTTTTAGAAGTGAAATATTACTCTTTGTATTTTTTATTACAAGTTATTATTTAAATTTTATTCTATTTTTTTGGTTACGAATGCATATGTATTAGAAATTTGGAGATTGATGGATAAAAGTTTTATTTGACTGTGTCTGTTGTTAACCAGTGCCAGAACGACATTCCGGCACCATGACATCGTGCTTCGTTGAACTGATCGTGCTTCAAAATGTGGCCAACCAAGTTGTTCTGTCTTCCGCTTAAGATTTTTTAGGAGGCTTCTCTTTTCTCCGAGTCTCCTAAGCACTTCCACGTAACTTACACGATAAATCCATTTCATCTTCATCATTCTTTGGTAGCACCACATTTCGAATGCTTCCACTCTTTACTTCTCTGCTGCTGTCAACGTCCAAGCCTCACTTCCATAGAGAAACAGGTAATTTGATATCTATCATAATGAATTCGTAGTTTTTTTGTAACTCTTTCGTTGCGTCCTTATGTTATTTGCAACGCTGCCCCACCACCGTGTACCGTACCCTTGACAGCTCTCATAGATGGAGGGACTCCTTTAACTTCTCTACCTCGGGATCGCGAAAAGCAACCCGGACTATTTTTCTCCTTTGTGCGGCCACCCCCTCAGTCACTTCCACACTCCGATACCCAGAAGTTCCAACCCCCTTTCTCGCGTCCCTCCCAACTCCCCCAGTGCTCCTATACCCAATCGGCCGTTCCCTGAAGCCCGACTTCCCAATCTCCTACCTCCCCCTTTTTCCTCAGCAGTCTGCAATACGTGATCTGAAAACTTTAAGCGGGCAGATCGAGGGGTGGAAGACGCTTGGGAGTCTGCTGGGGGGGATATTTCTGCAGGGAGGGTGCCGGTGGGTGATGCTGGGTGGCTTGGGTGGTGGATGGGTTCGTGAGGGTACGCCGGTTCTATTGGCGATTTCGGTCTGTGAGATTTTCAGACTGAAAATAATCGATAGAATCCGTTATCGATGGTAGGTATCGATTTATGGCCTTTTTAATGGCTAACAATCGTCATTGATTGCTGATGTTCAGCTGTGCATGATAAAAACTACACATGGTATTTTCCACTCTTTAATGCAAGACTAAATGAGTCTTTAATGTATTATATTAAGTAATATGATAAGTATGTAATATTGTAAATATCCTTTGATGATAGGAATCGGTTTATGGCCTTTGTTTCTTGTTGGCTAGCAATCGTCATTGACTGCCGATGTTCAGCCGTGGCCATAGGCTGCCAAAAGTCAACAATGCTCGTCCGTTGTTGGTGAAAATTCGCCATCAAATGTTCAATTTAATCGATGATAATTGACCGTCAGTAAACAATATTACGTAGATATCAATTTTTTTATGGTCAACAGGAGTAACCCACCTCTGTGGTCAACAATAGTCATTGAACGTTGAATTTTATCAAAGGGCGTTCACTCTCTATGGTTAGCAATAGTCATCGACTGCCAATAGTCAGCAATGATCAAAAGCTTACTGTCATCGCTGAAGAAAAGCTTGCTGAAATAGATGCATGCTTGATTGGTCATCGGTTATCGAAATGAAGTTATCCATACGTATATTCAACATCAAGGGTATCTTCATTTTTGTTTCGATCAATCGAACAATTGATCATGGGGGTGTGGTTCTTTGATGTGTGTAGTTTGGGTTTGAGGGTCATTGGGATCGAAATTGCGGCGTTGTGACATTTTTTTCATTGAAGACTGGAAAGGGAGTGGACAAGGGTGGGTGCCTTCGCAGGGGTGTTCTCGAAGGACCCTGGGGGGGTGATAAGGACTTTCCGCTGTTGTAGGGTTGGAAAAAAATTACGGACCCTTTTCGGGGGTTGATTTAGGCTGGTCGTACACTGGAAGCGGAAGCGTTTTCAGACAACTTCGCGCTCACAAGTACTCTAGAGGCAAGAAGCGGCAACAAGATGAGCAGCTACAAACGTAGGGCTCGTCCAATTCCAAACGAACTTGCTCTGTTAGTGGACGGGTGTTTTCGTTACAGGCAGACGTGAGTTTCAAAGAAAACAAAATCACGTAAAAAGGAACACACATATACTGATATACTACACCGCCTCAGGTCAAGCGTCTTCGAGCGACAGATCCAGCCCAAACATGTGTAGCGCAAGCGTGAGTACGCCTGAAGCTCCGCACAGGTTGGAGCCTGCAGTATATGCGGGTATTTTTGAATCTGGGTTATGGGATTTGCCGCGCAAAGCCGCTAGTTGACGCTTGTGTAGCGTGAGCGCGAAGCTACCTGAAAATGTTTCCAGTTTACGACCAGCCTTAGTATCGGGGGTTAACGAGTAGTTGCACCCTTGTCCGTAGTTAGAAACATAATAAAGATACACTGTTGTATATTCCACGGAAGTTTTAATAACCAACCCAGGTTTCGACAATACACTATGTCATTTTCAAAGCTTTTGACCTTAGGAAATGACAACAATGGAATATACAACAGTGTACCATTATTATTATGTTTCCTGTCACCAAGTTCCACCAAATATCGCCGTCCAGCCTTAAGTTGTCCGTGGTTGTTGGGGTTGGCGGATTTTGAAAGTGTCCCCTGATGAAAAAGAAAAAGCCGTAATTTCTGCGGGAAGGATGTGTGATCATGCGGTAATTCAACTGCTCTATCATCTTCATCTTCCACTCGCTTCAGCTTCATTGATTGGAAAGCATGGCAACACTCGATGAGCTGATGGTCATGCTCTGCGAACGAAAAAGTGTTGCACACGTAGCGGTGTGGGCGGCTAAATTCTCAGTTGCTAGGGCAAGTAGAGATGGGAGTTTATATGATTATCATCAGCTGGTTTTCTGCCCCTCACTGGAAGGTCCCAAACACCAAATTCATCTCCACCTACTCTGTCCAAGACCTCCCCTTCAGTTTCCTTGTATCTTCTTCCTAACCTCACCGCGTCCGTCACCTTCAGCCTTCTTCTTCCTCTTCTCTTTTCTCCACTATTCCCTCGACTGCTGCATTCAAAATCCCCTTCCCCCTCAACCTATCCAATTCCCTTTTCTCTTCATTATAGTTCTCAGTAGTATTCTTTCCTCCCCAACTCTTTCCAGCACGTCCTCATTCCCTAATGTATCCACCCAATACACTTGGTTTACATGGGTATTGAAAAATAACCCCGGTAATTGACCAATTTGAGCGAATCAAAATTATGTGAGTTAAAGAACTCTTAACCAGTTTTTGTAAAGCTGCGGTGTTTGGATCAAAAAAGGCTTTTAAAAATTTTAATACACTTAGATTTTCCTTTAAATGATAATTTCTAATCTTTTTTGGGCAAATAAACATCATTTTAAAATAATATCCGGCCCTCTGCGTTTCCCTATATCTGCAATATGATTTTCTTTTTCTCATATCGATTCATTAAAATGTTAGTTCCTGTCATGGCAGGTCACATTTTGCGGTGCCATTTTTATTTTGTATTTTAATTCAGATCGGTGGCTAATTATTATTAATTATACCCAATTTCCAGTATCGGAGGATATAATAATTTCTCGCAATCTTTACCATGGTATTTTGATTGTATGTCTGAGCTATTATTTTTTATTTTACTTTCCTTTACTTTCCTTTTACTTTATGATATTTTCCTTTGAAAATACTTTGAGAATACATAAATTTTATGTTAGCATGTGTATTTAGCTTCGAATTCAGAAGTATCTGCTTGTATTCAGAGGAATTTTACTTGAGTAAATACTTTCTTTTCTGACTTCAACAGTTTTGGAGATGTGGAGCGTAAGATTGCCGCCGGAAATTATCTCGGAAAATGTAGGACGAAAATATAGGATAACGTCCACCTCGAGTAAGATATATCTGTCTCGCTCCTATTGCTATAACGGAAGAGTTAAGACCGCCTCTTGTTGGCGTTTCTGCAGAAAGGGTGTGTGCAGTGCACTGCTTAATGAAGCTGGCGTTCCTAGAAGTCACTGGATTTTCTGTTGTAATGGGAAATTCCTGGGCTCAATATACACATGGAGGAATTTCCTGCATCAGAAACGCCAAGCTTGATGTCTTCTACTCTGTTATTTGTGGCGCTATAAATGGAGAAAACAGAGTTGTATACGTTGACTTTCTTCTTTGACATTGAGATTGATGCGAGACAATGAGTGATAATTAATGGGGCAGCCTCCTTTAAGATGTAAAACTCCTTTGAGGGCCATGAGCAAAGCTAAATGTCCCCCACATTTCGCTTGCCCCACTGACTTTGCCACTGACTCAGAACCATGTGAGGCTCACTGAGTGAGATATTTAAAAGGTTGTTGTCATGTGCATGAAATTCTCAAAATATGTCATTTTTTGATCTCTGACGACAGTTAATAAATACATCGGCTTTCTTCTCTACATTTCCTGGAAGCTGTTTTAAGAGACTCACATGTTTGACAGATTGTCGTGGAAACGCGTATCTGTGCTTAGATAGAAATTCTGGCTACTTCAAAAATGGTGTATATGGCTGTTTCGTTTTGCTAAACCATGATTTGAGGTTCCTAGTTGCGTGAAAACCACAATGAAAGTAAAACGTAGATAGGTTATCATCATTTTTTGGCATTAATAAATTATTCAAAAGCTACTTTGCGGTTGAAATTGGGAAATATATTTGAATTAGAGACCTTACATTCGATTTACTCCTGTGGTAAAACCGTAATCATTGGCTAGTATGAATGTCTATGCAAAACTTCACTTAGAAATACTTAGTCGGAAGGTAACTTATTTAAAGAACTGTTAGTGGGAAATTTTGAATTATCATTTTTCAGTCATGTGATATTCACGTGTAATATCCTCCCCGGGATATTGGTATGGGAATGCTTTTACTCCTTTGATAGGAGCTCTTGCAAAACATTTAAAGAACAATTTTTACAATTAAATGACACACTTCATATTCAATTATTAAATTATTGTCATTTTCTTTTTTGGGTGGATTTTCAAATTCCCATCTGCAGTTTATGCATTTAGAAGTCCAATGAGTACATTACCTCTGTACTATGTGGGAATATTGTTCGTGAAGCATTTACTGAGAAACAAGGGGCTCCTAAAATGATGAACTAGAGTGACGTGTGTAGGGGAATCGTGGATAGATTTGAAAGACTCAGAATTTAATGCTAGTATAAGGATTAAGGATTTAAAAAAGAATGCAATGTGAGAATTAGAATAGGCGATGGTGATTTATAAAAACTGGGATAAACGTTGGTGTCTAATGCTCCACTTAAACCTAGCTCAACCGGTCATTTACATGCCTCAACTTCGGAATTATTTAGCGTGAAAGAACCATATAGATTGAAATCGAGTAGACCTTATTGTGAATTGAAGAGAGAAATACATCAAGGAAGGGGAGGCTGCCAGAATGCTTCTTAAGTATACCATGGAAAGCTGCCTTTATTATCACTGATCAACAATCCTAATATTGGTTTGACGCAGCTCTCCACTCAATTCTCCTATCAGCCAATCTTTTCGCACCCAAGTATTCCTTCACTTTCACATCCTTCTTTACCTGTTTCATTCGAGGTCATCCTTTTCCCTTCTTTCCATCTGCTTGTCCCTTGTCTTAATCTTTCCATCAAATCATAAGATATAACTTATAAGGTTTTTGCGTCTTCTTGTCAGGGTATTCATGAGACTTCTTTTCTCATCTACTCTTCTTAGGACTTCCTCATTGCTAACTCGGTCGATCCACTTAGTGTTCATCTTTCTTCCATAGCACCACATTTCGTAGACCTCTATCATTGATTTCTCCACGGCTGTCATTGTCCATGCCACACTTCCGTAGAGAAGCATACTCCAAATGCATGTTCTGATAAACTGTTTCCTTCTATGTTTATATTATTCGCTGTAAGTAGCTCTCTCTTTTGTGGATTTATCTCCTCGTCTGGGCTATTACGCTGATAATTTATACCCTGCTTCTCCCATCACTAGTTATCACCTTAATCGGTATAATGCTTAAATAATAAAAAAATAACCACGACCTCCGTAGGTCGTCAGATAGTTTAACCAGCGGGGGCCAAGGAGACCGTCTAGACTCTTGTTTGCCCCTGATTCATTCCGATGAGAAGTCCCTCCTTTCCTCTCGCTGTCTGGCTCCTGTTTTGTTTTTCGCCACTGCCCTCCTGCCCAACACACGCACTTAAGTACTTACCCCGTTGACTTCTCTGGACTGCGACTCGCCTAGCAAGGTTCTCTCAAGTCGCACGTCTCGGAATGACGCATGACGTGTTGGGATCCCATTGCGTGCTTACCTCCTCTTTCTCTCTTTCTGAATACTCCATTCCCCCTCCCTCTTTGCATCGTTTTCCTCAAGAATTCTATTCGCCTCTCTCTTTCTCGCGGATACCAGGGCGTTCTCATTAAGATGGTCCCAACATGGAACGGAATTTTATAAAACTACTCGGCTGCTACTGCTTCCTCCGGACACCGCAGATCCCCGTTGAAGCGGCTTGAAGCTCGCGTGCGTGTTACTTACCTTGAATAGGCCTCTTTCCTCTGTGGCTGTTCGAGAAGGAGAGCGAGAGAAACGGGTTTCAATAGAAGAGTCATATTTTCAAAATACTCGCAGGCATTTAGCTGAGGGGGGGGGGGGAGTAGGAATGGTAGTTAATTGACGTCCAATCGGTGGCGTAACTCGGTAGCGTTGGGTTTTTATTATATTTTATATATCGTCGGGGACATTAATAAACTCGAATTCTTGGTTTCTAGCGAGGACTATTATTTTTTGTGCTCGAGAAGTTACAGCATTCTCGTCTCTCTAGATGTCGTCCAGACATTTGCGTCTCGGATTCATAATTTTTGATTTATCATCAGCGTAGTTAAGATGCGTTTTACAAATTTTTACTTTTTTCAAAAAGTTGGATTTGAGTTAGTGGTTTTAAATTAATTTTTTGATGAATATTTCCCAAGTAATTAGCCGGAGTTCTTCCTTTCCTTTCATTAGGTGTCTGTCCAATGCACCAAAAATACCATTGATGTATCCCTGGCTAAATATATCTTTAGATAGATAAATTAGTCTATTTCATTAATATTAGAATATTATATGACACGAAAACTGAGATTAAAACTTGCAAGTCACTCTAAAGTAAAAAATACACTTTTTTACTTTTGAGTATGTAAATAAGATATTATATATAGATTGATATTTATAAGATGTTTTGAAGCATTCGATGGCAGTGTATAACCCACCAACTTCAGGCCATTCTCTTCATGGTCATTAAATTTTAGTCTTCCATGGATTCAGATTGTTAATGGTATTTATTAATTAATATTTTAACCATTGACTTTGAGCCAGGCACATTGTGTGGGCTCTAAATTTTATTTTGATGACTCAAAATTACAATTACTACATTCGTTTCCTTCTTTTCTAATCCATTTTTAGGTGTTCATCATTATGAGTGAAAGATGAAAATGTAAGAGAAGTTATTATATATAGATTGACATAGATAAGATGTTTTGAGGTATTTGATGCCAGTTGAGGTATAATTTAAAGATCCCTTTAAAAAGAATTCTGTGACCTGAATTTTGACGATGATTTGGTAAGACAATTCTGATAATTAACCATGTAAATGTTGGAGAAAAGTGTAATTTTTTACTTTAGAGTAATTTGACAATTTTTTAAATCAGTTTTCGTTCCTTAATTTTTCTAATATTAATATACAGAATAATTTGTCTTTCTAGAAATATATTTATCCAGGAATTTGGCGCATCAATGATATTCCTGGTGCATCAAGGGTATATGGTCGTAATTTTCTTTCATTCTCCTTCCAAAAATATAAGACTATAAAATGCATTTCTTTAAACCATGGATTTTTGGGGTTTTTACCAAATGTAAATGTATATTTTAGGCCTTATAGTGAATTGAAGACGGAAGTAAATGAACGAAGGGCAGGCTCCCAGAATGCTTTTTAAGTTCTTCTTGGAAAGCCACCTTGATCGGTGGAATACTTACTTTATTAATGCCTACAAAACTATGAAGGGGTGAAACCTATGATGTGTTTCAACGCGGGACAGGTTCTTCATACTCTCCGAAAGGTTCTCCAAAATAAAAGTCATATTTTCAAAAACCTTTTTTTGAGGGATCGAAACGAGGGTCAAATCATTAAAACTTTCCCTACTCGCACCTTTTCCTTGAGTTTTATTTTCCGAAAAATGAAAAAAAACCACCGGCGTGAATATGGATGGCTTTATTTTCCCTCACATCCCTTTACGCTCCCGTCACATAAAAATCTCTCCAGGACTCACTTCGGTAAAAAAAAAATAAGATAAAAATAGAATTTCGAAATGATGTCGGTTTCCCTCGTCCTTCCTCGAGTGGCAATCAGACAGGAGGACTATGAGTTAGATACGTAGGGATGCCATGCATCTCCGTATTTATTATACATATCTATACTTGTGGTGCTTTTTCCCTCCCCCCGCATTATTTATAACCGCACGCCCGTGTCTGAGTCCCTGGTATCCAAAAAGTCTCAACCCCCACGTTTTGCCGTGCGGAAACTGCCCCCTCGGGACTCCGTGCGCACGGGTTAGATATAGGAGGGCTGCAGGGATGAAGTATATGGCACGCGGAAAGCCTCCCTTCCCTTCCGCAACCCGGAAGGGCTCGTACGGGAGAGCGAATACGTATCATAGCGACCACCTCTCTGCCCCTTCGCCCCCAATGTCTATCTTCCCTCGGAGCGCGTGACCGAAAATCCATCCGACCTTGATTCGTTTTGATTTCATGGGATATCCGTCTCTCACTCTCTCGGCCAAACCTAGCGATCGCTCCCTTCTGGGCCCTTATTGCGTGTCACCTCTGAATTTTGAGCTGTTCGTATGGATGAAATTGCCCACCATACTGATGATTGTACACCCACGCATATGTTTAGATAAATTTGGATTTATTCTCTTCATTCTGTATAATGTTCAGCGCTTGCGATGTAAAAATCAAAACACGAAATTATTCCAACATTCACTATATAAAGTAGATGGCACTCTACTTCATCTGTTCTGGAGTTATATTGAAAACCAACATTTTAAATTTAAAAGATCCAAAAATTCAGTAACACGTCCAACACAGTAATAGACTGAAAACAGCCACATGAAACAATAACGCCACACTGCAATTAAAAGTCATACGCCGATTACCAGCAACGGCTGAACATCGCGAAAATAACAAAACAGTTACCAGAAATAGCGTAGCGTAGAAAGCTTGGGAACGAACAGTTTCTGGGTTTTGTGTTCTCTATAAGATGCGCCAAAGTACTTTATTTTCTTAATTGAAGCATTCAACTAAATTAATACGCAAAATTTCTAGTTCGCTTTCTCTTTCGACGAGCGACTAAGAGCGCAAAAATTTAAATTTACTATTTATTAAAAGATACTGTTTGAGAAGAAAAATTTAAAAAATACAAAAATAAACTGCAAGCATTTCTGTTTTCATTTAAATTATCTTCTAAACTGCACCATTCTTATATGATAACCCTCTATTACATTCATAAGTACAATTATGCATCATAACTTCTTTTTTCCTGTTAAAGCCAAGTTTGCCCTATTCCGCATTTATTATAAGTTATTGCTTCAGATGTCCTTATTTCTTTAACGAAATAGAGAATCTTGCATTAAACTCTAGAGTTATCCACGCTTATTTTGAATACCCAATAATTTGTCCTTGAAACGACTCGAGAAGACAAAGTAGGTATATTAAATGAAGATCATGTTTATGTGTGAATTTGAAACATAAATTGCAATAAGGTCTATTCCGAGCGCTTAGTCTACGGTAGTATTGGAGAAATTGATTTCTCTGCGTCATAATTTATTTCATTCCTGCAGTGAAATTGATTCAACGTATGTTTGAGTTCCCATGCTTTCCCTACCTGTCTTGTTGGTATGGAAATTGCTCTCGCATTGTAGATCGGGTTTAGTCGTTTCTCTCTTTCGAAGCTCAGATTACGACTCCCAACATTAGAAATTGTAAAGTAGACGCTGGTATCCTTTGCAGCAGTCATGTGTGAGGATGCCATGACACTTAAAATTAACCTGTGAATAAACAAAGAGACGCTGAAGATTGCTTTAATCGGATGCGATATGTTTTGTGATACTTATCCATATATTACTTAACCCACTTCCGACCACTCCCCCGCACAAATGTTTGGGGTGAACGAAACGAGATACGTCAAAAGGAATTGGATCGACCCCCTTTTAAAATGGTCAGAAAGCCTGGGAAAAATGTCAAAATTTTCTATTTTCTATCTATGACAGTTTTGCAAACTGACTCTATGCCTCTAAGTTTTGGGAGCATTTGGGGGTCAAAAAATCGATTTTCAATAATGTCATTTTAGTATCTAGACCGCGTGATATGTCGAGAAACAAATTTTCAGACCAAGTGGAGCACTTTTAATTTTAGCCAATTTGTGCAAATTCACTATTTCGTGAATTATTATCCCAGCAACGGAGGGTTGTACGGTATTGCGTTATATGCAGGATCTGGGAAGGAAACACCCCTCCCAACGAGCACAAGTGAGTCTAAGAATTACAATTTTATATTCGTTGCGTGATTGTCAACTGGTCAAACCTGTGAAAAATGCATTATTTCACAAGAATACAGCCAAAATATGAGACTTGAGGGACTATTAGGTTAGTAGTAGAGTATCCAAATCACCGTAATGACTTAATAAAAAATCTCAGCAATTCAGCTGACGGCCATAATAAAACCTGAGATTCATTGAAACTGAGATTCAATCATAGGCGGACTCGGGGAGGGGCACGGGGTCACGTGGCCCTCTAGACTCTAAAAAAATAAACAAGATTTTTAATACGCTTATAATTACGATTGTTTTGTGTATTACTGAGCCTCAGTCATTTAGGTTTATATTATTAACTTTCATATTAAAATGAGATAATATTTCATGCAGTAATTGTCGTGTGTTTTTTTTAAATCTCAAATATGAGAAGATCGTTCGCCTATCAGACCCTTCTCCCCCCCCTCTCCCCCCAGAATAAAATTAGCGATCCGCCTTTGGATTCAATAATATGTCCATGATTTATTTCCTAGGTCCTGATTACTGATATTGTTATGAATAAATATTATTCAACTCAAGATAAGGATCCGGAATCATACCGATTGTTAAAAAATCAATTTAGGAACAAGAGTGTTCTCCAATGGACTTATTACTAATTTCTGCATCACCCCCCTTCAATGTATCAGATGTGTAATTAACCGATAGGGTAATAATTATAATCTGCTGCTTAGCATTAAAGGAAACCAAATCTAAAACTACCTACATCTACATACTACCTATAATCCACATCAATAAGTGTGTGGCGGGAGATACTGTTGATCTGCACGAGAATACAAGAAAGTACAGGGTATCACTGTGAGACTTTTGGTTTCCTAAGATCGACTTATGCTCTATCAAACTCCTACATTCTTCATGGAAAAATTAGTAATCTAACCTATCCGTTCGGCAAAGTGATATATGATGAGATCTAATCAAAATAGCTCCTGTTAACATTTTTGAATAGCAGGATGTTGAAAAAGAACGCATATTTGCAAATACAATACAGCTTCATTCGGCAAAATATCGAAGTCACGCGTGCCTCAAACACTCCATCACAATATGAATGAAGTTACGCGACAATTAAGACAGCACACGAACTCATCTCTCTGCGCGCATGAGACAAATATCGGCAGGAGAAAACACTCAAACTGTCCACCATAAAAACCAACAGGGGGGTGGTGGGAAATGAGGGAGGTTTGGTCGTGAATCATTGAGGAGGATAAAAATTTTATTGCATAAACGTAACGACCATAATTTGTTGCAGTGAAATATTCATCATGGCAGCAGTCTTTTCCGTGTGGTAAGAGGGTGATGGAATCCTCGGCCCTCTCCCTTATAAGCGAGGGAGGGAGAAGGAGAGCGCTTATGCGAACATGTATCTTTCTCTTCCTACCTCGACTGTGCATCATCCCACACCCCCCTCCCTCCAACCCTCTTGGATATCCACCGCTAACCCCCTCCACCTCCATGTCTTCCTCCCGCGACGCATCTTACTGCCGGCGAGCTCCCCCTTAAAGCCCAGAAGCAACTCTCTTTATGGAAGGTGCGGGAGGAAGGGAGTGCTTATGGTGTGGGGAGTCTGCGAGGTTGACGAGGAGTCGTTGGTAGCAGTGGGGGGATTGATTGTGTAGCGGAGTGGGGTTGAAACCGCGTGCCGTCTAAGAAGACGGATTCGCCATCGGTTCCTCGACCAGTGAGAATGTCGAATTTCTTCGATCTCAGTGATTTTAGCACTTTTCATCCTAGGTGTGGTATGGTATTTGAAGGAGGCGACCTATTTCTGAAGTCATTTGCGCCATGAGGTTAGGGTAGGGAGGGAATGGTAGAGATAAACCTGGCCTCAGCCATAGCATTATCTTTACAAAAGACTTGAAACTTTGTACAAAAGATACAATACGTCAGGTAAGGGACCGATCAAACGGTCGAAATACGTTTATTTGAGATCACCTTTTTAAAATTTCATGAAAACTAATTAATTCATGTAATGAATCATGAATAGAGTGTTTTTTGTCAGTAAGCATAGAAGGAATAGTCAGCATTAAGGATGAGGGCCAGAGTTTTAAGCTCTTATTGCATGAAAATTAAAACGTATGTCTACTGATATCTTCATTGAAAAAGAGTATTATTTCACGTTCCTTTCAATAAATTGCAATCATTCAGACCCCAAGAAAATTAAACATGGTGAAATTCCGCCTTTTTTATCTAAACAGCTATACTGTAACTGTTAAGCAGTTAGAATGGTTTAATTGAGCTCAGTAGGTAATGAAATCCTACCTTATTTTGTATAACTGTATATGCATGTCTCACTGGATGCTAACATTTGTAATATGAAACCGCGTGCCATATAAGAAGACAGATTCGAAGTCGGTACCTTGACCAGTAAGAATGTCGAATTTCTTCAATCTCAGTGATCCTAACTTTTTTCCAGTCTAGATGTGGTATAGTATTTGGAGGATGTTACCTACAGCTGAGATCATTTGCGCCTTGAGGGCTTGGTAGGAAGGTTAAGGGTAGAGAAAAACCTGGCGTCAGCAATACCCTGATAGCCTTTATATAAATTGGGACTCCTGTTGTAATATTTTATTTTTAATTTTATTATTTTCCACATCAACGAAACAGCACTATTTGGCCTATACATCGGGGTTTTCGTACCATTAACAATTAAATGTGCATAAACATACATGCCCTGGAGAGGGGCAACCTATCCAGGCAGGACTTGAACTGGCGACCTTCAGTTTGCCACGCCCATTAACTACGCCGCCATCGACTTTACCCCGCCACCACCTAGGCCGGGAAATTATTTATAATTAATTATAATAAATAAAGATATGGGAAAACTCGCTTTTCAGTAGAAAAATGTAGTGATGTTATATAAGAGTACTGATGAACTAATACAGGTTTATCGTAAAAGAATGGTGCAGTTTTGTGCATGGTTTAAATTAAAACAATTATTTGCATTTTATGCTTTTTATTTTTCGTTATTTAATTTTCCGTCTCAAACTGTATTTCTTAATAATTAATAAATTTCCATTTGTGCATCCTAAGTCACTCAACAAGAATCTACTTCTAACGAAAGGTTCCAACGGGACCACGATTTAACACGTATCCAACGTACGGAGTGCTGTACTTGAAGAACTCTCCCCAAAGTATTCAACCTGGGATCGGGCGGTCTCTGAAAAATCTCCTCCAACGACGGGATTTCAGTGAGGAACTTCAGGGTTGGAAGCTAGCAATCGAGCAACCACACTAACCCGATATCCTTTTGTCTCGGATTCGCGAATAGAATCAAATGCTAAATTCCTGTTTCTCCTAACAATTTTTAACACTGCTTTCACTTATGTGGTATCCTTCGATAAAGAGCTACGCGCAATGAAGAAACACAGAGTGGACAATATATAATTTTTAGTTATACAATAAAATCTACCCAAATGCAAGTATGGCGTCAAGAATGAGATACTTCCTTAACTATTGATTAAGGCGCTTCCTTAAGAGATCGTATTTTTTTTTTACTTCCCCCCCCCCCCCTCCAAAACTTTTTATCAATGTTGCTGCATTCATACAATTGCGTACTCCAGTATCTCCAGTATTTGATAAAGAGTAAATTTTAAGGTAATAGTCAGTAGATTGTAATTTTTCAGATAGGAATTGAAATACTACCTAAATTTGTTTAAATGTATTTGTATGCATCAGTGTATGCTAACATGTATACTATGGTCGATGCATCGTGTCTTAAGACCCCTAATGTATGAATATACGAAGTGATAGTTGTTTTACAGTGATGAAATGCAAATTAGATGAAGTTTCAAACGAAACGCTCATCACACTGTTATCATTTAGTAACGAAACGCACGCGTTGGTTAGGATAGAAATTTTTTTAGATCGCTATGACCTAATTATAGGCGTGCGAGTTCCTACTTACACGTAATTTTTCGAACTTGGGGTTCAACGTAGTTCTTTTCCCTTGGCTGTGTCACTGACTTTCAGTAAGTTGTCTTAAGGCTAACATCGGGATTTAAATCCGGAACTCTTCGATCAGTGAAGAAGCACCAGACCACCACGCTCACTTAATATATCTTATTCTATATAAAATATAAACTACGACGTCAACGTCATTCATTAAAGTGTGGAAATTACCACTTGTAATTAAATATCTTATCATGGAGTAGCAGGCCACCCGACGTTGCTCGGGAAGTATAGTACCTTGACAAGTGGGAACTTCGAACTTGGAATTCATGGTCACATAGCTGGCTCTATGTTTTCTCTTTGAGCTTGTCATTATGTGTCCACATGGCAGGATTTCCTGCTGCAGAAGCGGTATAACGTGATATAACAAACGGACGATTAAATTTCCCAAATGACACATTGAACGCAATCAAAAGTACTACCATCGCATAAGGGAGCATAAGATGCACCTATGTACCAACTTTGGTTGCAATATGTGCCGCCATTTGGAAATGCATAGTGGACAAACAAACAGACACCCTCTTTTATGTAAATAAAATCATTAATACATCGCATTTGCAACAAGTCAAGTCTGAAAAGATTTCATAAAATCTCATGCTGTATTTCACTTTTATTTTTACATCACCGGACAAATTCGTGAGCAGTTATTCCTGCCGCTACCTCTTGGCCCTTTCCATCAGCCTGGGCGAAATTTATGAATACCTCTTGACCTCCACGTATTTTCATTCATATCTCCCCCCTCGCGTAATCCATTCCCTCCATCCTCGTGGACCAGGATGCATCTTTCTCTTAACCTACCCCCGCCCCCCACATCCCCTGCCATGCACCAATTTCACCGTCCCGCTCCCCCGAAAACTGCCGCCACGCGCGATAGCGACCGTCCCCAAGCCGTCTCCATCCTTCCCCCTCGTCCCATAAAGCGATTCTCCCTGCTATCCCATTCAAACTTGCAATTTTTCCTCTCAGCCATCGCTCTAGGGACCCACACACACTCTCATACTCCAGATTAAAGCGACCTCCCCGGGACAGTTTTGAAGTGAGGAGACGCGGGCGGGTAACCCTGATGAGCGCCCGCGCGCTATCTGCACAACCTGTTGTTACAGTTTAATCACAGCGTTTTCGAATTAAGCTCAGCTGGGAGAGCATCCTGCAATTGAAATCCATATCTTTTGCGGGGGTAGGGGGCTCTCTAATATGCGATATGGGGGAACCGTATTTATGTTGCGTATCAAATTTGGGCGTCCAATTCGGGGTTGCTTCGCTAGTTTGTGGGTGTTTCGGAGAGGGGAGGAAAATAATGCTCAGATCTTTGTTCGGGCGAGCATAATCATCTCAACCGAACTATGACAGTCGGGGGAAATTTTAGGATATAAGTGAAATCATTATTCAATTACGGTAATATTATTTCTATAAAATTTTTATGGCTAGATTAATAATATCTCGCATTTTTTCAGAACTAGTCTGCGAAGTACATCTTCGTTTTCGGCGCGAAAATATTTGCACCGTCATGTGACTAAAATTAAAATGCTTTCTGAAATTGAATTAATCTGTGGCATTTTTCAAAATCATTGTACATATATTATCTTTAGCATCATAACTTAACATATTATTTGAATTTGAGATTGTAGTCAACTAATTATGCTAATGTAGTGCTATAGCATGTATAACATATCGTTGAGAGTGAAATGCAGGAAGGAATTATGGATGAAGGTATTACCCCTTGGACAAGCCGTAAATGCAGCGAATGTTGATTTTGTGATATCACTCAATGTGAGTAGGTATATGATTATTGCGAAACTATTCCTGAGTTCTACTGGAAAGGGTGTAGAGAAGTACGATAGCTGATAGTGCTTATTACCACTTCACAGAATTATTTAATTTTGACATCTATTATACATAAACTTGTTTGAAAATAATTGTTAGTTTACATTGCTATCCTAAATTATTTACGACTAATTTCTTGTTGCATTACAACATTTTAACCTGCAAAATGCACATATATAAGTGCATTACTCCTCAAAATGATACATTTAGCCCAAATATGGGCAATCCTTTCTAGGAAATGGGGTTTGCATGTAGATTCCTTGTTTTAAAGTATACTTAAAGATTAAAGATCCAATGATATCCTCAAAAGGTTTGCAGTAATATTTATCGTTAGTTGTTTGATTTTTGATCCCCTATGGCAAAAACTTTGGCATAATACAAGGAAATAGCTCTTCAACGTCTAATAGTTATGCTAAAAAATGTATGTTTAATGAAGTGCTTTGTTACATCAAAGAATACAAATAAGTGAGACTTACAATTTTTTGTTTTATTATCTAGCGTTCCGATGGGTTTACTTAAATGTTGTTTAAAAATGTCAGACTTCAGTTAGACTTTCATACCTATACATTTATCAACATAACTCCCCAGAACTTACCCATAACTTTTGTCACTACAGTATATGAATTTACAATGATAATCTTTCTTGAATAGTCCATTGGAAAATCACGAGACAAAATACTTCAAAGAGAGTGGTTTAATTTGCTTTCTTATACCTTTCATAGTAGGTCGGTTAAAATACTCCTACCCCTATATTTTTTGTTTTTGTAAAGAGTTCTTCCCGCTTCGTAGCGAGGATATGTTAACTTTATTTTCGCCTGGGATTATGTGGTGGAATTCCAAGGTGACGCGTTGTCAAGCAAGGGGATTGCTCAGTCTCCCCTCTCTCCCACCATACCTCAAGGTTTTTAAAGACTCTCGCTAGTCTTTCTCTCCTTCCACGTTCTGTCTCTTACATATCTTGCATTTCCCTTTTAGGTGCTGCTCCGTGGACGGCCAGGGGAGGAGGAGGTTGGGAGAGCTTCGGCTGCAAGGCGCTAGGTGGCGGCGTCGTCGGCGCCTTCCTGCACCTTCCTCTTTTATTCACCCATTTTTGACCCCTCTTTTACCCTCCCCCCCTCCCACCTCTCTCTTATACCCCCTCCCCCGCTTCTAATCCCCCACCCTAAGCGTCATCCCTGTCTGGGCCTGGGCAGTGTTTCGGTATGTTGTCAGATTTTCACGACGTTTCAAAGTATCGCGATATTGAATATTGACTGTATCGATATATCATTTATCGTGATTTTTGGAATATTTTGTTTGTGTAGCACGCTGAGTATATTGTCTCTGCGATACACTCAAAATGTTGTATCGCGATGTTCAGTCTGGGATGTCACCCAGATTTTTCTGATCTCAACTTTTGGATCGTCAACCCGTCCTCACACTGCTTTTATCACAGTAAACACAAGAGCGTTCAAATTGGCTACGCATAAACAGAAAGCTGTACCAACATTTAAATTTGGAGCATCCAGCAAAATGGCCAAATGTTAATGAAATTTCGAGAAAACTTTTAAGGTTTGGATGACACTCTTAAAATTAAATGCTATAATGCATTGGAATTTCACTGATTTTCATGTCTGTGGCTCAGATAACATGATAACATATCAACAACTTTACCAAAATTTATCCAGGAAAACATTTTGTTTCAAAGCCTGATGCATTTTCTTGAAAAGAGATTTGACTTTAACAAAAATCGAAATTTTATCCGAAATAAACTCCTGGCTTCAATCAAATCTGTCCATTAAATTAGGTGATCATCAGTTTTTGCGCTCACAGGAACATGGGAGGTGAATTGACCATATTATGACTGTGGGGGTTTTCCATCCTGATCTCATGCGCAGAAACCAATGATTTGCTTTGATGACGCTATTTCCTATCCTTAATCTGAGGTTTCAACCACGATAGGAGTAAAAGTATTCTAGGAGGTGGATGACGCCCGTGTATTCAGATAGGAGCTCCAGTACTGAGGCGGATGGATTGGTAGACGCATACCTTCTGACCTGATGGGAAATTTTGAAACTGAAAAATTGGTTACTATCGATCGATTTCCTCAACAAAGACAACATCAGTATCTGGTTGAATATCTCCTCTTACCCATGTGTCCGTCTGCTTAATGGAACTCCTACCTGGGTACTCGAGTGACTTCGTGAAGACTTGAACAGGTGCTTAATTTCTAAATTTTGTACCGGAACACGTACCCGTACTTTTAATCCACGAATGATTTCCAAATATATCAGGCTCCCCTCATTCCAACCCCCTAATGCCACCAATATTTTTTAAACTTGTAATAAAAATTACAAGGAGGAATCATGCTCTACCAAATATAAAAAAGATACTATGGCTTTTTAATTCTGTTGGCGCGGCGCCAAATTATAGAACCAACGTTTCCCTGAGAGGTACCGGTTAGCACTTCCGGCGTGCCCCGGCTGAAATTAAGCACTAATAAAATCCGTAGAATCTATCGTGATGGAGTGGAATTTTTCCATGCTTAAATAAAGCCTTGCAATTTTCCAGGATTGTCAAATTTATTACCTCCTAGGTTGCAATGTTACTTTACCTTGAAGATGATGTAGTAACATTGAAACATATATCGTAATTAATTGCATAATCGTTGTTAGGCAAGTATTTATTTCAATGTGGGAAAATTCCACTCCATCATCCAATTTTTCCATACTGAGACAAATACTTACAATTTTCAGCGATTATAAACTGTTTTATAAAAATCATTGCGACCTAGATTACAATTTTTTTCAATTATTACGAATATGAAATTATTGCAACCTAGGTTTCAAGGTTACTACATCATCTTAAAGGTTCAGTGCTATTGAACCTTAGGTCGTAATAGATTTAATAATCGTGGAAAATTGCAAAAATTTATTTTAATAAATAAAGCACTGTTCTCGAACACTTGCACTCTAGGATGTGTAGAGTCACACTCCTAAACCAGAACCGAAGAACACCCTGCCTTCCTTTGCGCCAACTGAAAAATCCACTCATTTCCCCCTTCCCTTGGTCCACCATCACCTCCTACCAGCGATACCCCTTTGCCGTACACCTCTCCCTCTGCTCGGACACCACCATCGTTGCTCCCGCTGCTTCGCATCGGATAACATCTCGGACATCGGCCTCCCTTTCCACGGCTAACACTCAGCATCTACAAGAGTTATTTTTCTCGTCACGGAATGAAAAATGTTTCAAGTGTAGATGGGTCGAGAAGCAAGAAGGGGGTGGAGAGTTTAAAAAAAAATATTTTTTTTTCCTTCCATCTCCAGTGTTTTGTTTTGTAACTTTAAAAGGTGCAATGGAGAAATGAAGGAGAGAAAAAATGTATAAACTCTCTGTTCAGTTAAAAGAAAAGAAAAACGTGTGTGCGTGTTTTCATTTATTTGTTTTTCTTTTGGCAATGCTGACTCAGTATATGTGAACATGAGTTTTGGTGGTGAAAAAAATGGAAACTTGTGAGACTTTTTAGATGGACATGTGATGCTGTCGTGGAAAACCTTAACGGAAGCAATGCTTAAGCGAAATATTAAAAAAAAGAACTACTGTCCCGATATTAAAATTGTGAAACCTGAATTAAATGTTGTTGCGATCGAGATGAAAAGATGTTGTAGTAAATAAAGTGTTTTCTAAGTTTGCCCTAAAATTGAACTCGAATTTTATTTCCTGTTTGCTTTGTTTTTCAGGTTCTTGAAACCTTGGGCTTGTGTATGCATACTTAAAAATGGACTTAAGCACCAAAGGAAGAATTAAATGCAAAAATTTAATTTGAATTGTCTAGTATTGGAACTTGGATCTATCTCTTGCCATTTAGTTCACTACCAGGCACACTACAAAGCTTTCTTCGAAGAAAATTTCTAGGAGGTCTGCATCTGGGTCTCTTCATAAATAAGGGTAAGGTGTTGAAAGTTGTTATATTTCTACAAACCGTCACGATTTCTCATTCCAGCGCTTTGTTTTGCGAAATGTCACGTGAGGTGTGGGTAGGTCAAGAAAAATACTGTAGAGAGGAATTAATCTTCTTCCTTCAGGAACATCAGTTCGTGTACCCCTATAAAAACTTCAGCGCAACTAATATTGAGATGGGAAAGAAACAGGGCCAAGTAAATGGGTCTTAAGGTTCCTTTAATATAATCGCACGACGGTAGCTTGGCCTTAACTTAGCTTATTAATAACAAGTCCAAAAGTACTATCAAAATTCAATGAGTCAATAGGCAAAACTATACTTGCCGTTATTTTATTTTAGAATTCACATCATCATCATTAGTCAACAATCCTAAGATTGGTTTGACGCAGCTCTCCATTTCTCTCTCCTATCCGCTAATCTTTTCATAGCTACATATTTCTTCTCTTTTACATCCTTTATAACTTGTCCTATATAACTCATTCGGGGCCGTCCCTTGCCCTTTTTCCCTTCCACTTGTCCTTCAACGATTGTCTTCATCAAACCATCGTGCCTCAAAATGTGGCCAACTAAGTTTTACCTTCTTCTGCTTAATGTTTTTAGGAGGCTTCTCTTTTCTCCCACTCTTCTTAGCACTTTCTCGTTACTCACACGGTCAATCCATTTTATCTTCATCATTCTTCGGTAGCACCACATTTCGAAGAATTCACATGTAAAACTAAAATGCATGATAATGACAAATAAGGTAAATAAAACGTTGAAGTAGAAAGTAAATATGTTTGGTGCATGTATGATGTCGTCTTACGACGGTTCAAGGGGATCGTAGCAAGGCACCTGGAGAATCGTTTGTTCATGGTTATGACTCAAAATACGCAATGAGAAATGTTAGAAATTTTCGATGTTATGATTTTTCTGTCGTATGCCTAGCAGGCATATTACGTCTGGACACATCAGTTCAAATATTGCGCCCAATATAAGGTTAAATCCTCAATCCAATTCTTCTTTCGCGAGTATTATGTCTCACAGCTGAGAGTGTTCGCACTTTGGACCTGAGGTCTGTGTTTCCCCTTGTAGCTCTTGCCCTTGCTTTGCTCATGCACTGTCCAATTCACTTCCACGTGTAATTGAAAATTCCACGCCGATATGCCCACCCCGCCCCCCAAGCTTAGGGTTTCGGAATTTCCGATTATCACTCGCGCGTCAGCTTCGGCGAGGTGAGTAACGCATAATCTCTTTACAAGACATGTCCTTGACCGACGCGAGGGTCAAACATTATATCGAAATTGGTTGAAAATGGGGCAATGATATACCAAATTCTCCACCTAGCGCAGGGTTTCGGAAATAGTCAGTCACGCGTTCGTGCGATGTGGGAGAGCATGTTAGATTCGTCGCCGTTTTCATTGAAGGACAGTATGCTTGAGACACTCTTCTTCAATATTTTCATTTCATCAAAAAGAGAAATGGCAAAGTTTCCGCACATTTATTTAGTAATGTACTACGCGTTTCAACCGTCAGGTCATTTTGTAGTATAATGTAGAAGGATCACATTGTACCTACTTGATAATAACCTAAGGGTCGAAACGCTTGATACATTATTAAATAAATTAGTGGAAAATTTTTTATCTTTCTTTTTAATTAAATCAGAATTTTCATTCCACTATATCTCACCTGTCTCAATCACTTTCATTAATTTGAGGCAATAGTGCTTCTTAGTCGTAACTTGTGCGAAGGAGAGCGTGAAAGGTTAGTGGTTAGAGCACTTGGTTGCTGATCGAAGGTTCCATATTCAAGGCCCGGTTGAAGTTTTGCCACAGCATAGGCATAAGCCTCGAGGGAAAAGATCTTGCCACCGTATCCTGAATGTGTGAGTGTTACGGCGGCTTGGTTCGGTGTGAGCTCTCGCCTCAGTCATCCAAAACCAACCTTCGGATATCATCACTGAGTGAGTAAGTGGCGTGACCGCGCCGATTTTGACCGTTTATTTATCATAAACTACTCTCATTTGTTCATCTCAAATAACGCGAAATAGCTTGGGACCATTTACCTACTCGTTGAAAGTCCTGCTGTTGGTGTTTTATTCCATATTCAGTTATAATCGAGACATTCAGATCATAGCGAATTTTCAGTAACCTCAAGTGATTCAGGGTGCAGCTATTGTGTAGATACGAATCGGCAGTTATGTCTTTTTATCAGCCCTTTCTTGACGAGATAAACTTGGAAAATTAAGATTATGTTGTCTTTCAGGTGGTGCGGGCCGCATTGGTGGGAATGTAATGGCGGTATAGACTAACTCGAAAAAATTCGTGATACATTACAATTAGCGGGGATAGATTCAGGAGTTGAAGATACTTCAGCTAAAGGTGTTTAATTTTTCAGGCTTCAGTGGTGGTAAGAATACAAAATCAAAAGGCCAGCATAGCAGAGCAATGTGGTTACACGTTGGATACTTGAAAAACACTCTCAATTTTGGCTCAACGCAATCTGCCCGGAAGAAGAAAGACCTGTAGTGCATCGCAGCCAGCCGAACAGAAGCCAAAGAGCGTCACCAGGTAAGTTATAGCACATTTTCTTAGGTCTACCGTGCAGTAGCTGATTATTTTTCACCCTCGCCGTAGGTAAAAAATGCAGTAGAGCCTGAGGAAATAATATTTCCTCGTGAAAAACAGAAGGTTCTTGCATTAACCCTTTATCGCTGTCTTTTTTTTTACTTTATCCCTTTTTGAGCGTTGTTTGAATTACGATTCTTTTTTGCAATCATTGAATTCAATTAGGTTTCTGTCTCTTAGAAAAATACGTTCGTCTAATTGAAATCTCCTGCCGTTTTTTTAACGTCTCGCCTCCAGGAAACGTATGGGTGTTCTTATGGAAACAATTGTTTGGCAGTAACCACTCGTGGTTCACTCTTACTATTGCCTTTTTTTAATCGGGGTGTTGTTCATGGACAGTAGTAGCTCTAAAGTTGACGCCTTATAAAAATGCCGATATTATTATTTTATGAGAAACTACTGCTTGAATGTAAGTAGTCGTGTTCTGGACATATTTTAATTCTGTTCATTGCGTATTTTATGTATCTCCTGCACCCTCATTCGCTATTTAAACTGGCAAAATAGCTGCAAACGGTTTTAAATATCAATTTATTTATCAGATTCAGGCAATACCTACAATAATTTACTGTAATAATATAGTTTTCTCTCACAATTATTATGCGATGTTTTCATTCAGAAGGTGAAAAATGCCGTTTTTTCCTATGTTATCTGCATCAATTATAGGCACGATAATATGCTCGTTTTGCAATAAATTTGATAATGCGCATTTATCTGAAGTTCCTTTTCCTGTAGGACGCCAAGAACGGATACAGGACTCGTCGAGGGGCTTATTAGAAATTTTGGTGCTTCTGATGACCATTGAGATTTGGATTTTATTTAAATAAATAAATAAAAGATCGTAGCACTTTTATTTATTTGAATATGTCTAACTTCCACCAATTGAAGCCTGAATCTGTTGAACTTATTTGAATTTTACTTGAAACAAAACGGAGTTCTCATTAAGTGTTGATGTTAAATTTAGAATCCACCGGAATTAAATGTGGTTTAATATTAGAAACCGTCAAGTTCAATAATGTTTCTTTATCAAGCCAACTTAGTATCACGAAGCCTTTTGGGGGATGGTATATCCCCGTCGTCCATTCACCGTCTCTGTAGAAGACTCTTATATTTTTATTTTACTAAGGCCAGCCAGGTATGAATTAAATGTTATCTATTTTTTTGCCGTGAAACCTCATTAATGAGAGGAAAAATTAATCAACTTCTGCTCGTGATCAGTCCAGCGTACGAAGCGAGCGGACTGGTACAGGAGGCGGATCGTGGTCCGGAAAAAAATGTGGTGACATGGGAGATGGGCCAATGATCTGATTTGGCCCCCGTTAGGTCGACGTTTGATAAACGTCCGGCGCTGTGAGGTGTAGCCAACCAGTCTCATAACTCGGGCGCCTAAAAACGTTTAATTTAAGATTTCGCTCTCCTCCCGTCGCTATAAACCAAAAGCTTCCCTTAAAAACCCTCCTCGGTTTTCCGGACCCGACTATAACTGCAATTTCTGGTTCCGAAATCCGTTGTGGGGAGAATGAGAAGGAGACGTGAACCCCTCTTCTCTCAGCCTAGAGCTAAAATGTATAATATCCGGTTCCTTCAAAGCGATCCGGTCTAAATACGTGGCGAGAAGGTAGGAGTAAAAAAAAACAATAATAAAGATCAAGGAAGGAGTTTGAGGCGACTCGGAGGCATTTCGGTAACATTTTTTTCTCGGTTGCCGTCATGGTGGGGGTTGGTTATATTGAGTCCGTTCTCGCGGCAGTTAGGCTACAGAATTATTGCAGACCTCCAGATAAAACGAAATCCAGGCACTTTCGACCTGGTACATCCTCGGCGTTAAAGGACAATTGGTTTTTTCACCTCGAAGTCGACCGCTGCTGGTGTGATCCACTCTCTCTCGCTTGATGATGTGTGTTGTGGATTTTTAACCCGTAAGGGAACTTCGCCTCGTCCTAAAAGGGTGATAAATTGTCATGGCCGCACTTGTTCGGGAAGAGAAGTTACCGCATACTCCATTAACCCCGGCGTGAGTGGACATTGGCTTTCCCGTCTCCTCAGGAGGGGGGAGTTTGTTGGGCTTCTCCAATGTGGTGTGCACAGCGTGGTAAATTTCACGGCTTGCCCAAAAAGTAGTTTTGGTTCCTCTCGGATCATTACAGGTGGAGAGGTTGTTCGAATATTTTTCTTTCGTTTCAATCCTCAGAAAGTGTCTAACTCTGGATTGCGAAATATTAAGTGGGTTCTTTGTGATGCCTCTCGGGCATTCCAAGTGATTTTTACACGCTAGAAAGTCTTTCTCTGATTTTGCTCAAATTTGGAGTATGCAGTAACCCTCATAAGTAACCACAGTCAGTAAAAACAATCGGTAGATTAAAAAAAAAAATTACCATAAAATTACAGGACGCCAAAAATTTGAAATTTATTGGTATTTATCTTCATGTGCACGCACGCTTGTAACACTATTTGTAATATAGGTACGGAGTTTTAGTGTACTAATCTAAAGGAAATAAATGGAGCTTTAAAAAATGATGCTAAATTGCCTATTTGTATGAATTTTCAAACCATGGGCCATGCACTTCAAAGTTATATCTTGAATATACCATCATGATCCTCAGTTTCAAAAAAAATTTATGCGCATTATTACGAATGATTTTCATACCAAATTTTATAACCTACCCTAGAGATATATCGGCTCCTGAAAAATTGTCATGGGAAAATTAAAGAGGCACGGCGGGTATCAGAATTTTTAAATAATATTTCTAAAATTCACATAACTATGAGACATGTGGACGATCCCAAAAACATTAAATTGATTTAAAAAATGATAAAATTAGTCGTCGTAGTCGTCAGGTCTTACGCTATTACCGCATCCTTCGTCAAGTTCTTAGAATGCATGCCTATTTTTGCTGGAGTATCATCTGGAGTAAGTCATTAATTCCTGAGAACACTACTTCTAATGAATCTTGTGGTTATTAAATGTCAAAATAAAAGCCTTAAAAGAAAATTTGGCGTAAATAGCTCATGATGATGAAGAGTTAAGAGATTTTGGTGAGGGATAAAAACATCTTTCATTTCCTGGTAAATAAACAGTTCAGCTCAACCCTTGGCCTCTTAATAGTCTGATGACTATGAGAGAGAGGACAATAAAACGTTTTAGCAGGTAATTATTTTAAATTGGGGCTTTAAAACTATTTCTTCCTCGGAGGAAAATAATTTCTTCTGTTTTTATCTCCCAATGACACTTGCTTCCCGTGTGATAGCATACATGCCAGGTTATTCACTGTGATTTTTACTTTGATTGTCGGAGACTACATTTTTCTTAACAGGGAGAGACAAAAATTGTCCATCAGTCTTGGAAAACTGCCCCAACGTTACGTAATTATTCAAGGTTAATCGCTGTTAAGGTTAATGTCCCTAAAATATTATTTGACTGCGGAAAAGGATTTCAAACGGTAGAAGAGCAGCGTTAGCATGGTATTTTCATGGAAGTACATTTAAGTTGCACCTGGCCTTTTCTTTTCAACTTTATTTACACAAATGTGTTATTTCCATGATATAACACACTTTTAAATTGCGTCATTGCAAGCCATTCCTGATTTTATTCATATGCGTACATAATTAAAAATCAAATAGCCAGATTAAAACGCCAAAATTCATAAATCACTGGGGACAATATACCTACTTGAGTGATAACCATAACCGGAAAATGGCTGGCTCCTCATTTGCAGCAGTAAAAAGTAAGGCAGGGATTTTTGAGGCGTGCGTTTGTCATTCATAATTTACAATTTTTAATTAAAAAACAACAAAGAAATATTTTTGAAGATAATCTATCATCAATTATTGGTAAATTGGTATATTCACTCTGAAGTAGATCAAAATGTAATGAAGCTGATATTAACCTATATAGTATTATTTTGGGTATACACCCAAAACATAAGCAAATACCATTAATAAATAGCGTGTCTTCGGAGTACCCGGTTCTTATCATTTCCTGCCGTAACTGTACGTAGTCTTGGTATGACTGATTTTGTATTTTCGTCCATCCCCTCTATATTAATGGAAAAATCGATTTCAATTAGAGTAGTAAATCGAAATTTGATTGTCAAAGGTCGAGGAAATCGCGATCAAGATTTGAACTTCGAGTTTCGATCCAAAATCGATTTTTCAACTTCGATCTTGACCGTTTCTTTTGATCTCAGCGGCGGCAGCACTGGCCTATGATAACGTCATCCTTCCCACGTGAAAGGCTTTACCTCTAAGGCCGGTGGAATTGGAAAGGCATACCCTCGATTATCAAGAAAGCATCTCAATCAATTAACCTTACTTGAAACTTTAATTAAACCCCAATGGTTCCAAGCGGTCACCCCAAAATGTTAATGTGCGCTCATTTGTCAATTTTTACCACTAATTATAATTCAAGCATAAATTTTTGGATTTTTTCTACGACTCAAATGTGTATTTTGCGTGTTTTTCTTTTGAATAACAAACATTTTTTGGTACAAACTGTTATATTGTGGACCGTCGATTTTTTCGATTAATAGATCGCTTGGTTCAAATTTAGATATTGTTAAAAAATCGAGGTTTTAAAAATCAATTACTTGCAGAATCGGAATGAATTCTATGTAGTTTTTTTAAGACTTAAATACGTATTTTGAGCGTTTTTCGCATTAAAAGTTAACATGTTTTGATGCAAACATTTGTTTTAAAACTGTCTATTTTTTCGATGCATTGATCCTTTGGTTCACATTTCGATTTTGGTTGAAAAGTGGAGATTTTAATTTCGATTAAAAATCGATTAGGTGCTCGAAAAATTGGCTAGTTGAAAAATCGATTTATCGAAAAATCGGTCAATCGAAAAATCGATTGCTCGAAAAATCAACTGCTCGAAAAATCGATTGCTCGAAAAATCTATTGCTCGAAAAATCTATTGCTCGAAAAATCGATTTTTCGAAAAATCGATACCGACTGACATTTTTCCATCACTCTATTAGCGCACTACAACCGAATCGTTCAGAAATCTTCCTGTCCCACTCACGACCAGCAAACTAGCTTCAAATCTTATCTTCTTCATTTGTTTCTCATCCCGACTCCTTATTTTTCATCCCCTTCCACTTCTCCAGCTTCCACAGGTTCCTCGCCCTCCGCTGACAGTCTCCCATCCCCCAGCCTCCTTCAATCCCTTTAGGCCTAAACACTTTCCCATCCCAAATCACTCCACTTATCTCCGAATACGAGCCACGCCGACTTGAATGACGGCTTCCGAAGGAATTCGTAGCACCGAATACCGTGTTTCGTCTTGCACGTGTGTGTGTGAGCCTTCTTCGGTCGGCTGGAAGAAAATATTTTTTTTCTTTTTTGGTCAGGTGGAAAATTTTTTCGGAAAGTACCCCACAAGTCGTCCATTCATTGGATATTATTCGACTGCCCATTCTGAGCGTTGTGTTATTTCCTCCGACCACGATTTCATTTTTCATACCATCGTCCGCTCGAGGAGAAGTGGTTTAAGGGGGAAAAACGTCCGCGATTGTCTTTTATTTTGGGGTCTGCTTCTATTTTCGTCGATTTCTCGGTTGAAGGCTTGAGTACCTTGCGGTTATATGAGTTTGCGGTGTGAGGAACTGACCAGGATTGGTGGTCTTCGGTAATGGCTTAGCAAGAAACGACTCCGAGGGGGAATGTCAGAAAGAGTGGCTCTTTGAAAAATGCTCTCCAAAGTAAACTAATTGGAAAAATTTTTTATGTAAAATTTACGACATATTATATATATATATATATATTACCACCCCCCTAGAGCTGAAGGACTTGGAACAGGCATGCATATGGGCTTTCCGTGCGTTTTCTGGTCCAGGAATCAACCGCGCCCATTAGAAAGAACAACCAATCCCCGTCCACCGTTTTTCCTCCCTCCATCTTAGCCCTCTCCCTTGCACCCTTCCTTATGCCCTTTCCTCACTTTCCCTCCTCTTCTCACTTGAGAAAGATGGGCTGCGTCCCATCGAAAATTTGTAAAAACAACCTTTCCCCGTAAGTTCCTCACTTTTATTTTATTTTTCGTTTTTCTGTCAATTTCTAAGTTTTTTTGTGTGCCCACCCTAGGGCAAGAAGAAGTTCCTTTACATTATTTATATATATATATATATATATATATATAATATATATATATATATATCACCTCATTGCTGATAAACAGTTTCTTTAGCGTGCTCATAGTAATATTTCGGTGCCGACGGGCTAAAGTCCTCGCCTGCCAAACAAGAGGTCGCGGGTTCGAGTCCCGCCTGGGCTGGTTTCCCCTGTGCAGGGCATAGTTGTTCGTGTACGAGCAATCGTTAAATTTGTTGATTACCCCGATATAAAACGGCTTTATTCGGTGGTTTGGGAGTACAATGAAAATTAAATAACGATACCCCCAGTTGATGGAGATTATGGAACGGCTAATTTTTAAGTGACTCGTATAAAATCATCTTGGAACCATAATATATTTCCAGGACCCATAGAAACGTAAGTATAAATGAGATATTTTTCCGGATGAATATGTATGGGATTTCGTTCCATCTCAGACAATATAGGACTTAAGTAACTGTTTGATGGATCACAATCACACTATTTACGCTTGGCTGAATTATTTCATACATATTCAGGCAAAATGGCTGTTGTCTTGGCACCTTCCGCGACACGCCTATACGTCTATTGTGCCATCTTGTGGGGTTAGGTGTAAATGTATACATGATATTCTTTCCAACTCATCGAATTCATGGTACTTCGATTGAAATCTTGTTTTAATCAAACGGTTATACTGCAGCAACCCAATTTGGGGTCGCAGTACCTGTAAATAATCTCTACGGAATCCCTCCACTACTGCCGGAATTTCAACTCAGACTATTCGAATAGGACGCCAATTTACTTATCAACCCGATGCCGTTCTATGCATTTGCTCAAATGGTTTCTCAGCTCAAGAAGGATGAAATCCCTTTAATCCCTTTACACTGCTGACACTTTGGTTATTTCCTATGGTTGGTTACTTCACGTGAATACCTTCACGTTCCTTATTTTAGTTCAAATCGGCTCGCACACCAATATTTTAAAAGTATGGCTGTATAGTGATAGTTTAATATAAATATACCCGCCTTTCGATCAAAAGTCAAAATTCAAAGATTGATTTGACTGAGCTCTGTACTAAGCTCTCCTATCAGCTAATCTGTGCCTATTTAAGCATTTTTTTCTCCTTTATATCATTAATAACTTATCCTTCGAAACTCACTTGGGGTTTCCACTCCTTGTCTTCATCTGGTGTGAACGTCTCGTGATGAGGCTCCTGAGTGGCCTTCTTCAGATTGTTTTTTGAAGGTTTATGTTTTCCTCCACTCCTATGAGGACCTCTTAATTACCCACGTGGTAGTAAAAATGCCGTGCCATGTCCTTTAGACTATGGACCTGCGAGGACGTAGCAACTTGCTTTCTGCAACTCTAGCCTTGTTCCTCACGGGGCACTGCAGTTATTCCTGTTGACCGCCGCACCACCGAGATCCGTCGCGTAGTACATGGTAGGCATCTATCCCTACTTCTACTTAATGACATCATGCCACGGTTAAACATTCAAAGCGTATGACTGAGAGCGTTCCCCCGAGCGTTGAAATTTCGTCGGTGTAATTGCAGCCATTACCTCCTGCTGAATAAAATAATGCAGAAGAAAAGAAATAACACGATATACTGCAAGCTCTTCCTTCCCGTTTCGAACGATGCCGTCAAAAGTACTGTCTCTCTTTCGTACCATCTTGCGTTCTGCAACTCTGACCCTATTTCACGCGTGGCACTAAGGTTATTTCTGTTGACCGCCGCACCAGCGAGATACATTGCGTAGTACATGGTAGACACTCATACCAAATTCTAGCCCATGACATCATGCTACGGTCACGCATTCAAAGTGCATGGTCAAGCCAGCTTTTGCCCTGGGCGTTGAAATTTCGTCGATGTAATTGCCGCCATTATCCCCGGCTGGAAAAAGGATGCAGAAGAGAAGAAATAACTCGATATACTGCAAGCGCTTCCTTCCCGTTTTGAACGATGCCGTCAAAATTACTGTCTCTCTCTCGTAGAAACTTGAGTTCATACTCCCTATTTCCCGCGTTGCACTAAGGTAATGCCTGTTTACCGCCGCACCAACGAGATTCGTCGCGTAGTACATGGTAGGCATCTATCCCTGATTCTACTTAATGACATGATGCCACGGTTAAACATTCAAAGCGCATGGTAGAGAGCGTTCCTCCTGGCGTTGAAATTTCGTCGGTGTAATTGCAGCCATTATCTCCTGCTGAATAAAATAATGCAGAAGAAAAGAAATAACACGATATACTGCAAGCTCTTCCTTCCCGTTTCGAACGATGCCGTCAAAAGTACTGTCTCTCTTTCGTACCATCTTGCGTTCTGCAACTCTGACCCTATTTCACGCGAGGCACTAAGGTTATTTCTGTTGACCGCCGCACCAGCGAGATACATCGCGTAGTACATGGTAGACACTCGTACCAAATTCTACCCCATGACATCATGCTACGGTCACGCATTCAAAATGCATGGTCGAGCCAGCTTTTGCCCTGGGCGTCTAAATTTCGTCGATGTAATTGCCGCCATTATCTCCGGCAAAAATTGCCAACTACTCATTAAGTCAATCTGCTAATAAAGCTAGAACACACAAAATATGCTGTTAAAGATACTAAGAAAATCCGGAAGCATGCATTGAGGAATACTTGGTGAAATCGTGCTTCGGTAACGCATTCAAAGCACATGGTTGAGGCATCGTTGCCTTAGGCGTTGAAATTTCGTCGATGTAATTGCCGTCATTCTCTCCGGCTGGTAAAATGATGCAGAATAAAAGAGATAACATGATATACTGCAAGCTTCTCCTTCCCGCTTTGAACGATGCCGTCAAAAGTACCTACTGTCTCTCTCTCTCTCTCTCCCATTTTCTGAGACTCCTTGCGGTGTGCTAACAGTTAAAACTTATGAGCGGCGACAGCGTCTTCGTGTCAATGGCACTCCGGGGAGAAAGACACAGCTGATTCAGAGTCCTTTTAAAATGTGGCCCGTCTCCTCACCCGATGTCTCGTCTTTCTTCCCTCTCGCCAGTCCGGGCACCCCAACCCATTTGCTTTCAAACGCCGTGAACTCCTCACACCACGGCAGGCCTCCTGCTACCACTGCTCCTCAACTACGATCCTGCATGCTGTCTCCCTCTCCCCTTTCCTTGCCCACACCACGCCTCTAATCGTCAAATTTAACTTCACGAGGGATTCCAAATGGACGTGACACTTCTCCTCACGCTGTTCCTCTATCGCGTCCATCCATAACCTCCTGTGTCCTGCCCGTCCGGAGCTCTTCTGCTCGGTGCTGTAAGCGGCCAAGCCTAACTCTTTCGTCTCTGCTCTTTTCTCGTTCTATTTCTCTTATTTCCACAAAGCTTCCTCTCAAGGATATTCTTTTTCAACTATCGCTGTTTGACAAAATCCAGATATTAGATATGCCTTAGAATAAATATCGTGATTGAAATAATAACTTTCTTTTCTCTTCTATGCACACTTAATTTGCAATTTTGGGCACTGTATTTTCTTTATACGTTTTGTATTTTTTTGCACTCCAGCAGTTGGGCGAAAGTGTATTAGTGAAAAAATATTTATGCACCGCGGGCCAAATAAAAATTCAAAATTTGGGATTATTTGTGAATGAGTGAATCGGCAACCCTAAAGTGAGGCGAAAGTCTTAAATTATCAAAAGTATTATTTGATATTTATTTCTTGTTTGATTGCATGATGAGTAATTAAAATTTTAATAATAATAATAATAATAATTATTATTATTGCTTAGGCAACCAACCAGTAACCGTGCTACTTACTGAGTTATTGCAAAGCAAATTCTAGTTTACGTAAATTTTAGTTATTAGTATTAAAAATTGGCCAAATTACGTATTCAACTTTCCATAGACGAAGTTTTAAGACAGCATAAGCTGACAATTAATAGTTCTTTTGAAAAGGACACATCACTCCCAATCGATATTTTGTATTTTTTCTGTTTTCGTGACGTGTTGTTCATTTAACATTGGGGTTAATATCCTGAAATTTTCAATTCATATTGATTGGTGAGTTTGAAAATTTGGCATTATCTCTGATAGAAAATAGTCTAAGAAAATACTTGGGTAAACTATTCAAATTACAAGTAAGAGAAAACGTTGAATGGGGTCTGTTGTACACCTCGGAAATTTCAGATTATGAATGAACACTACGTCATGAAAAAAGATCGTCCGAACGGAAGGGATGAGTCTCGTTTTATAAGACGCGTCGTCAATGATTATATTTCCAATTACAACTTTCCTCGCCATTATTGATTTGAACACAGCTTCATTTCAGTTTTTCTGATGTATTTTGCTTTCATTGAAAGCATGTATTTGGCAATAGCTCAGAAGGAGTTTATTTTTCTCTGACCCTCTTCAGGCTGTGTGCGGCAAGCATTAGGGATTCAGTGCAGGATTACACAATCCGCGAGCTAAAAATACTAGCGGAAGCGGCACGATTCGTAAAAAAAACTACTAAGATCGAACAAAAGGGATAAAATACCTTTTACACACGAGAGGAGCTGCTAGAAGCTCGAATGCTACTGCTTGGCTTTGATTTCTTGCGCTGTCGAGAATTAATACATATCAAATGACACGGAGAATACCATCTCAGGACAGCACTTTATTTACAAGGATTCGAATTCCGTCGGTGGCGGAGATTTTTCATAAAGTGCTCGATCCCGACTTGCTTTGTGAAGGGCACTTCGAGTATAGCACTCCCTTCGTTATAATAGACGTTGAACCCTGGTCCTCTTGTCACCTTTCGTTATTGGTGTGGGAGCAAGAGGGCTTCCCACCCTAAGGATCTGGGTTCAAAGCCTGGAGGTGGCAGAGGTTTTTCAGAGATTACCCGATCCCTGATTGCTTGCTGTGTGGTGAGAACTTCAAGTATAGTACTCCGTCCGTAGGATGGGACGTTAAGCTGTGATTCAATTGGCGCCTTCCGTTAAGAGCAGACTAATGATAACACTGGGTTTCTCTCCAACATTACTTGCCCCTCCCTGGTGGTGTAATGACCTCTGCTGTCGGTTGCCTCCTCAAAAATAAATTTACACAAGACCATTGCGTGGTGATTTTTGAGCAGTTCATGATCAGCCATGTAAAAGTGAGCAAAACAGATGCAAATATTGGCTAAAATAATCGAAATCTCTAGCATACCATTTAGTAAAGACTTTCTTCTGTTACATTCAACAAATAAATTGAATAAAAATACTAACTAAAAAGTGTTTATGAATTTTGAAAGTACAGGGTGTTTCAAATAGAATATACGTATTTCAAATGCATATATTTATTTAACTTAAATATATATGAATATAAATTAATCTTTAAACACATATTTACGAACATCTCAAGTTCATATTAATGAAGTTCTATGTGTCCTACATCAGCGACACGAACAATATCACATCGAGACTCTAATTCCTCCCATATTCGGGCGAGCATGTCCTTTTTCACAGATGTTATGGCAGTACGGATCCGATTCTTCATCTCTTCCAGGTTCTGTGGGAGTGGTGGTAAATAAGCGTTGTCTTTAACGAAACCTCAAAGGAAGAAGTCACAGGGTATCGAATCCTATGACCGTAGAGCCCAACTGAGACGTGCTAAGTCGTCAGCTCCTTGACAACCAATCCAACGGTTCGGTAGAGTTTCCTTCAGATATTCACGCACTTCGCGACTCCAGGGAGTGGATACCCCGTCTTGTTGAAAAATGAAGTTGTCTTCGTGCTTCCTCGGATACAACCGAGGCGCAACGATCGGTAGTTTGGACAAAATAATACTTTGAAATACGTATATTCTTTTTGATACACTATGTATTTTACGTATCTATGTCTAGGCATTAATGGGTTAATAATAACTGAAGTCATCCGTGGCGACTCTTCGTCCTCGTTCTGTTGCCTTCTCCCGCGTCTTCGTCGCCGTGTCTACCTTTCCTTACCTATCGTCGTCATTCCTCGGCGCACCTACTTCCCCCTCCCCTTTCAGCTCGCCCAACCCACATCGCCAACTCCCCCTTCATCTCCGATCTCCTCCTCTCCATTGACCCGCCACCCATCTCCTCAGTCGGCTGGGTGCTGCGTTGCCAAGTGGAAAGTATTATAGGTGGGGGACCTTGCGTCAAGACGTTTGTGCTTATACGTCGTGCCGTCGACTCGCATCGCACGCGCGTGCTGTATAATGAGGGATTGGGTAGAAAAAAAAACTTAACATCTCGGAGATATTTCTGGGATGGGTTGTGTCCCTCCTTTCTTAATTTTTCTCTTCTTTTCACTTTCCAAAAATAAAAATATCAAGGAAGCAGAGAGAGAGAGGATGAATGAATATATCCGTGAATACATTTATGTTAACCACGGGACTGCTTCTGGGTTAGTTCACGTGAGATACGTATCTTTTTTTGTGGGGTACCGGGTCTCGGTGGCGGTGGGGTAAAATCCTCGCCTGCCAAACCGAGGGTCGCGGGTTCGAGTACCGCCAGGGTAGGTTGTCTCTATCCGTGGAATGGATGTTCTTGTGACTTTAAGGGCCAGTTTTATAATATCTGGTGAACGCTAATCATAAGATGAAGTAGCCCATAGTTTCATCAAGAGGTGTTTGAAAGTACTGGTTAGCTTCTGTATAAGATCAGGCTTCCAGCCAACCAGATCTTTCAGCCACCACCAGATAATTTAGAAGGTTGCACCACCTCATGGGCGTACCCAGAATCAAAACTAGGGGGAGAGGGGGCAAAACTAGCTGTGGTCGTTCAATTTGTAACTTTTTGCTCTGAAAAGGGTGATGAAACCAAAATTATAAGGAAATTATGACAGCAATTCATTAGTTTTTATAATTATTTGCTTGAATTTTTTTATTATTTTAGTTCCATTTCTGATACTAATATCATTTTTCTTCAAAATTTGTTCATAACTCTTGTTTTGAACTAAATTTATTTTCGCTTCTAAGGGGGGGGGGGGGGCAGTTGCCCTCCCTGCCCCCCGTTGGGTACACCCATGAATCACTTAATGGCTAGTGCTGACCAGACATTATGAAACTGGCTAGGTTAGTTAAATAATATGAAAATCCCGGTGTAAAGGCCAAATAATGGTGTTCTGCTTGGTGTGGCGATTAATAAATAACGAGAAGGATGTAAAATGGACTTTTTATAGTTAGAATGAAAGGAAGTGGTAGTACCTTATGTGATTTGAAAAGCTATATAGGTATGTTTCATAAGGGATAAGGGGCTGTCGGTATGATTCGCAAACTTCCCCGTGAGAACTTAACCTTATCCGGTAGAAAAACTTTAGTAACATCTTTGGCATCTTACCTATGTGATAAACCATTTCAACATCATCGATCTCTTTTCCCATTCCTGAAAATTCTTAGGATAACTAATTTAGAGAGCTTAGAAATTAATTAGAATATGAAAACCAGTATTTTACCGCTATTTTGATTATGCTCAAGTTGTTCACGTAACCCATGCATAGAAAAACGCTTAATATATGAGATTCCCTTCCCGCCTCATCTGTTCCTGCTTTTCACTTTCCATAAAAATGTAGCATTGAAAATGAAAGTGAGAGATATAAATGATTAAATCAATGAATATGTGCATTTATGTATCCGCTCTTGAGTTTTTCACTGAGAATGAATATATCATGGAATGTAATGGGATGCCAAGGGTGTGGATGCCTTTTTGGCAAGATGTTTTTGTGTTTATGTAATTTCACCGGGATACGACCAAAAATTACCATTAGAGATATAAACAGCAAGAAATGGATGTATCTTGAGGTAATTAAGTCGATGCGTAGGATCAGTTTCATCATCTTATGGCGAATAAAGTGGAATTACTCGCTTTTTATATAAGTGGTCAATTATTTATTGAGACGACAAACATTGTATCTAAATAATTTAATCTGTGTGTATGCAGAGTCAACAGTGTATTTGAAAGTAGTTTCGGAATAAATTATCATGCGGATATAGGAAAATTGCATCTTGACATCTCACCTGTAGATGACTTTATGGGTTGTGCAAACATACTTATCGTAATTAGAATTAGTATCCTACCGATTAAGTTAGGTTTCCATGGAGAACTAAGAAGATTTATGACAGCCTCCCTTTCCTTGACGTACTTCCCTCTACAACTCACAGTAAGGCCTACTCCCTTTCGATATGTCTAAAAATCCTATTCCCTTCCTTCCTATCCCTCGTTTACCCAACATTCTATCCTCTGACAGCAAGGGCGTACGCAGGATGAAAACTAGGGGTGGGGGAATCCATGGTTGTTCAAGTTGTTGATAAGATTTAAGCATGGGAAAGGTAATTGAAATCACCACTTTAAGGAAACTGTAACAGCTCTTTGCTGGTTTTTAAAGTTATTTCCTTGAAAAATTATTATTTTCCTTAAAGATATTTGCGATTTTCGCTTCTACAGGGGGGCAGCTGCCCCCCCTTGTTCCTCGCTGGGTACGCCCATGTCTAACAGTGTTAAAATCCCCTCCCCGCTAAGTACTCCCTCCATTCATACCTTGTATCTGCTTCGTATCTCATCAATAATTTGCCTCTCCTCATCCACCATGTCCAGCACTTCGTCGTTTCTCTTCCTCTCGGTTCTCTTCACCTTCTCCATTGTTTACTACACCCGTTCTCGTAATAATTTTCAATAATAACGTCTACTTTCCAGAGACAAATTCAGCTTTAAGTTTAGTTACTTTCCCTGTATCAATCCATATGATTGCGCCCCTGACTCCAGTCACTCAATATGTTCAGTTTAGAACGATGTACTGCCGGAAGAAAAATTGGACGGAGGAAGAGAGGAAGTTCATGAGTGAGATCTACATCACTTAAGCCCCATTCGCTCCTCTTTGCCTGCTTTCCTTTGTGGAAAATATTTCACCTTTCCTCGCAGAGGATTAAAATGCCTGTAGATGATTAAATAGCTATAGATTATTTAAGGGTGGTGCTAATATTTTTATCGTAATAACTTTTAATAATAACATCAATTTTCAGAGAAAAATTCGTCTCTAGTTTAGTTACTATTCAGTCTAGCTTCCACCCTTACTTCAAGTACCTATTACAATTTAAAAGTACTCCAACCATTAAGGTAGGTTTGAATGGTGCACTTAAGGAGAATTCTGGTAGCCTCCTCTTCCTTCATGTATGTCTCTCTTCAATTCACAGTAAGGCCTACTCCCTTTCATTCTATGCTCCATATAACGGCGGCCCTGACTCCAGCAATCTCCGATTTGAATGCATTCAGTTTCGAACGATGTCCTCCAGAAAAAATAGCGCGGAGGAAGAGAGTAAGTTTTTGAGTGAGACCCACTTCACTAAAGTTCCATTCGCTCCTCTTTGCCTGCTTCCTTTTTGGACGAATTTTCACCTTTCCTCGTACTCCTCCTCCCACTCCATTCTCCTCTCTCCTTCACAAATACTCACCTCCACGCTTATCCGAATCCTTGCCGAGAAGTCATGTCACCTGCAACTCCTCCGCACTTATTCATTCCACGGAATTCTTCCTGGGTCGAGTTTAATTTCTTTTTTTGCCGCGCGAGGGAGAGAAAGGGCGAATTCAATGCCGAAAAACATTTGTTAGTGACGTGGGGCCTTCCTTCTCTCGCGCCACACTCGAGACCTTTGATGAAGAGCCGCTCCCAGGACATCTGTCCCGTGAAATCTATTGAACGCGTATCTCTTCCTTCTTTCCACACCTTGCTACCTTATTTTTAATATCATGGGAAACTTGAATAGGGGATAAACTTTCAGTGTTTTGCAAATTGCAAAAACGGGAGAGATCAACCTACACAGCAGTGAGATAATTAGCTCTTATCGCAAAATTACAATTAATTAATTACATTTACATAGTGTAACGAAATATTCAATGCCAACGTGCAAAAATTATTACTTAAATAAATTTTGAATGTTATACGATTTACCTTGTTGAATTTCTAATGTTACTACCACTATTAGTACTTACTAAAATACTACTTTGTTCTTTTGAATTATAACAAGCTTTGAATTGATTACAACTTGAGTTCCTTGCAAATTTTATGAATACACAAGTTGAGATAGCATGGATATGGGACCACACTTCATCAGAGTCCGATATAGGTTTCAGCATGGTATACCTTAATCAGACAACAACCTGTCGGGTTGCTTAGCCTAAGGCGCGGTGGTGGGAATAATTTGAGAAAAAAATATGGTGAGTAATGAACAAGGATGTTTGGGATTGGATTAGTTCTGGGGGTGGTCGCGTCAAAAAGACAACATTTTGAACGGAGAGTTTAAGGTGGAGAGTTTCTGGAGGTTGATAGTATACGATGAAGGAGATATGAACAGGAGTGACATACTCGATCATTGTAAAGTTTAATGGGGCATTTCTCAATGCCAAATCCTGCTGATTAGCCCAATTTACGTCTTTTGTGGCTATAATTAAAATATAAGGTTATAAACTACACTAATGTTGCTCCTTACATTAATGTTAGCATATTCCAGAGGATTCGCCATTAAAAAATCTCAGCGCTCTTTCGCTCTGATTTTAAAACGCCTCTTTCTAGAATTTATGACATTAGAGGTAACATACTGATTCAGGTAAACTCTAAATATTTCCAAATGGTTGTTTTGTATCAAAAAGTATTTTGCCTGATGTCGTGGGCCATATAATAACACCTTTTTTATCAACACCATTAATGAGCTTGGGCAGATTATTACCATAAATTCACCGTATGAACTAAGTGTGGACTAACGATTTAGTTATTTACGTTTGCGCATTATCAAGTACTGTTCATCGGAGAAACGCCGGAGCCAATTTTCTGTACAAAAATTATAAAAAATCACGCACATAATTTTATGGATCTAATTTTAGTTTCATCGCTCTACACGATAACTTACCTAAAATAAAAATCCATAACATAAAACGGCCCGACACCCTTATCCTTTCTATTTTCTCCCCGGTATCGTTGAGACTTTAATGTTTACCTGCATAAAAATCCTTTTCCACCAAATTTATTAAAGAAATTTACGAGAACAGGATACCATTGATTGCTTTCGTTCTCTTTGTTCTTGACATATGAGCATTTATTTAATTATATTCTATACCCTGTATTTATTTAGAACGTATATGAGTGGCAGAGGATTTGATGCAATTGATTAAGAAACCTCCTTTGAACACGCTCAATCGTTTTATCACCATATATCACTATTTCTTTCTTCTCCACTCCCTCCATGACCCGCGCAGTCTTTTTACGAGGGCTGTGCTCCTCGAGTGCGTGGTGTGTTATGGTATCTCTCTCCCGGCCTGTCCTTTTTTATCTTTCCGCGTCATCGGCGAACTTTTGTGTCTTGCCCCGTCTGCCTCCTGTGACGGTGCCCGTTTAAAATGGTAATTGTTGACACACTGCCGTGTCATGAGCTCTCCCTACTTGCACATCTCTTGTTTCTATTAGGCCTGGATTCCGAAGCCTTGGCCTCCGGTAGGGAGTGTTCGTTCGGCGCGGCTTTAAAGAGGACAGTTACGACCCGTTCGGGTAGACAATTACCGGATGTAATCACGGGCTATTTTGGGCGAAACGTCGAAAACGTCTTTGTCGCGAGCAACGTGCCTGATCTTTGATGGATTGTGATTTGAATGCGTGGTACTGTTATTTTTAAAGTAATCTACTGTTAAAGGTAGGTTTGTATGGAATATTTGCGAAGTTCTATGATAGTATCTCTTTCTTTCATTGACTTCCTTCTTCAATTGACTTTAAAGGCTGTTTTACAGGGGGTACGTTCTTGCCCAATTTGACGTGTGTACAAAGGCGCAGGCAAAATTGCGTCGTGAGAAGCGGTGAATTGCTGGAATACAAGCGAGACTGTGAGGACGTGTGATGATATAGTAGCCCATGTTCTAATTCCGTTCGTGCATTCGCACCATTCCACGCCTTAAAGAGTAATTAATTCAGTTTTAACCTGAGCAATTCTGATCCCTGTATAATATAGCCTAAAGTTTTACTCCATTTCATTCTATCTAAAAATCCAGTTCTCTTTCTTCCTCTTCCTAGTTAACCCAACATTCTTCGCTCTAAGAATATTTTAAATAAAAGTCTTCTCTCTAAGACTATTTTAAATATCTCCCCCGTTCATCACTGTCCATCCTAACTGTCTGTATTTTTTGTATCTAATGAAGAACTTAATGTCCGTCATGTCCAGCACTTCATCACAATCCTAAAATTAATACTGCCGCTATACATTTTCCAATTTTCCAAGCTAAGAGGGTGGTTTGATAAGCCTATGACTTCTTGAGTAAAATAAATTTTTTCGACAGAAAAGTGTTTTACTTCTGTATCAACATAGACTCCTTTTAGGCCATACACTAAGTTCAACGTTTTTTCAACTTCATGATTTGTTCTAAATTATAGCATTTACCAAGGCCCTCAAAATTGACGTTTCTTTCATTGACAACCTCTTGGTTCGACCCAAATATCTTACCATATAGCAATTTTTTTATATTTGGAAACTGAGATTAGTCGCAGAGGCTTAATTTTGGAGAATATGCTGGGTGGGTTAGCAGTTCGTAGCTTAATGTATGGATTTTTGCCATGGTGACTAAACGCGTGTGACTAAACGCGTGCACACGTGCATTATCTTGACGGTACAGTTCTTTTTTATAATTCAAATATGGTAGTTTTTTCCTTCAAATCAATATCGAATCTATCCAAAAGCTCTGAATAGTGTGTGTCATTTTTTCCTAAATGAAAATAGTATATTTGAATGGCGTCTCTAGCATCCCAAAAGCTGTGGCCATGACCTTGTTGGCCGATAGACCCACATAAGCCTTAGACTCGTACGTTCGCCCACAGAAACCAACTTTCTTTGGTCTCTGCTGTATTGCGATGGCTTATGTTTCGTCCTCGGTTACGAAACGGCGAAAAAACGTGTTCGGATTGCATTTGAAAATCGCCAAGCAGCATCGCACGCTTTTTCATGGCCAAATATTCATGTAAAATGTGAAATAAGCGCTCATTTCTAACGTCACGATCCCTTTGGGGCGTCCTGATCGTTCGACGTTACTTGTGCTGGTACGACCACAACGGAATTCAGTAAATCACTTTTTCATCATTGAAATTGATGGCGCAGAGTTTTCATAGTATTGAACAAGTCTTTTCTTGGTTTCGGCGACAGTTTTTTTACGCAAAACATAATGATAAGTTAGTGCACGAAATTCAATTTTTTCCACTATCGTTAAAATTCGCAAGGTTGACCGTTTTACATGGCTGTCAAACGCAATATAAACTACTTAATTAGGTCAAAAATTTCACAGCTGTTTACTATAAGAGATGGAAACTAACGGGAGTATTGTTTTATTAATAGCTACTACGTGATAAATGCAAAAAGTCACTTACTTATCAAACGACCCTCGTGTTTACTTCAGTTCCCTGAAAATGTTTTCTCTTGTGTCCTTCATCTGTCCCAAATGTGCTGTTCACTCAGTTTCATTGAACTTTATTTGCTAAATTTTCCTTCGAGATTTTATAATTAGTAGATTTTATCATGGGTATTATAGAGATAAAGACCTATGTTCCATTTTATCTATGAAATTTTGTTATCTGCTTGCTGTAATGTGTGCTATTATTAAGAAATCACGCTCGAAACCTAATTTTCCTTGAAGTTTATTGCAAGCTTCGTTCGTGTCAAGAGAAAATCACACCCGATGAATATTGATTTGCGATAGTATGGGCAACCTTTGGAGTCCATTTTATTGGTCAAGAGGGTTAGTCACGAACGGGAGACGTACCCACTCTGAAATTGACTGACATGCCTTAAAATCGAGCGCGGTGTGGGATGGAGTCTATGCGAATTGACGATGAAGCATCTTTACTCATTGTTGAGTTTCATGTCTGACATACCATGCTTTCTAATACATATATATATATTGTCTTTTGGTGTATCTCCCTCGCTGAAAGCCCATTTAAAATGCATCCTGTGTGAACCGCAACTGTAGGTGATCTTCAAGTGTCTTTTGTAAGCCTCTAATTATTATCTTCAGATCAACAAATTTAGACCAATTACACGGAATTAAGAATGGCTGCCAAGCTCCCTCCGGATTTGAAAAGTTTAGTGTCGTAAATTCTTGTCTTTGATAAAAAGGGGAACCAAACTTACCACAATGACTTGATAGGCTGGTTGTAAGGATATCTTCAATGCCGTGTGTTGCGTATTTATACATGGGGATTATTTCTTTATTAAAATATTCTACCTATTAAGGTACGTTTTCATGGAGATCTTAAGAAATATTCTGGGAGCATCCTCTTCCTTCATGTAATTCCCTCTTCAATTCTTAATAAGGCCTCCTCCTATTAATTGTATCTATAAATCCTAAAAGATGTCTCCTTCTCGGCTTCACCTTGTCCATTTTTCTCCACTCCCACATTTAGAACGCCCCCAGTCTTCCCTCGTCCTCCTTCCTAAGTTTCCAAGTTTCCGAACCATAAAGCACTACACTCCGTATCATATTATTCAACAACCTTTTCTTTAACTCTTACTTAACGATCATCACGTAAGCTCCTTCCTGTTCACGGAAGCCCCCTTTGCTAACGCGACTCTCTTCCCGATGTTTTAAAACAGTATCCGTTAGCCTCTAACATGCTAACTAAATAGTTGAACTTCTTTATCGGCACAAATTTTTTTTCTGCCTACTTTACTTCGATTCGAGGCTAAAGGAAAAAAAATGAATAAAAATACGTATTATGAGGATAAGACTAAGCCTCGTAGATGTTAACTTCACAGCATGGTATTTCTCCATATATTTATAATTGCACAGACGGAATTTTGGACCAGGGGGAGTCTGGCCCTCTCAACATCATGTTAATTTGCCCAAAAAAGGTACGAAATCTGTACATTCAAGTACAATGAAAACAAATAATCTGTTGTCAGAGGCTAATAGGGTGGTTTCCTTCATCAAAGAAAACGAAATGAATTGATTGCTATTCGTTACCCACCATTAGGGTATTCATGATACACAAATTATTTGGTTTTAGAAATCCCAGTTTAGACGAATGGCAATGGTCAATTTTATCCTCATTTGAAAAAGGCTAGATTGGCGCCCACGCGATGCCACTCCACGTGACGTCACAGGGACCTAATTTCTATACGAGTAGATAGGAGTTTTACATCGTCTGAAATTACCAATGCATGCATGAGTCACAGAGCTCAGGGAAACATCTCTTAATAATCACGTATTAAAATTGTCTAAGGTCGGAAAGTTTCCTTCGTTTGATAAGGTATTAATAATCCATATTTAAGCCAAGCGCCAACCGCTAGCAGGGTACTCTGCTACCTGCTAGCAGCCTGCGTCGTATCAGCGCACAAGCTTCGCCTCAAGGTCACCTCACAGGGCGGCAGAGGGAACCAGATATACGTCACACGGACTTTTCCCATCATTCCTAATTAGCCGTCGCGTTTTCGCGCGCTTGAAATTTTTCACTTATCGTTTAATCGCGAAAAATAGGTATCGTCATTCGAAAATCTAAGAGCGTGAAATGCGTACTCCAGGAGTAATAATCTATCGATTAAGGCAATAAAAAAGAATAGGAAATCACCCTATTTAAGCAAACAGGTACTCTCACGTTTCACTTGGGGGTATTTCATAGCCACTTTAACCTCCGGCAGAATTGCTGTCCCCCCCAACATAAAACTCTAAACTTCGTATACGTATATACATATGCTTTAGTGACTAAGGCTGTCAACGCCCTCGGCGGAGGGATCGCGAACTTTTGACTCTTCGGTCACCGCCTCTTCGAAAGTGGTCCCCCACTCACTTGGTCTGGGATGTTGCCCGTGTCGCCGGGTTAATGACTTGTCACCGCTCCTCAGGGCGTGTCCGTGACTCCCTACGTACAGACGGACGAAGCCGAGTTTCAAAAACGGTCGAAACGTCTTCTGACGAAGTTCACGATCGAGATGAACTGCTCGGTTTTTATAAAAAAAAAATCATTTCATTCTTTAAATGGGTTCTCATAGTGATCAACATGCTTTGAAACGATCCAGTTGCCGTAAAATCCGCCGTGGTATTGTGTTCCGTGGACATGGTATGTATATCACTACCGAACGGTTAAATAATGTGTCAGTAGTTTTCGTATTTGCGGCAGTGATGGAAATCCAAGATTTTTTATTGGTTGTTAACGTGTATGAATGTTATTTTCGTGTCAAAATTTTCTTTAGAAATTTTTAACTGGTAATTGCGACGGATAATAATAATTATTCAAAGCTAATATTCTTTATAGTCCATTTTAGAATCTATGTTAGTTATATAAACCTAAGGTATTAAGCATATTTAAATGAATTTACTCGTTTTTTAAATTTAATTATTTGAGAAAGGACGGTATTCTGTAAAGGAGAGTTATTGTCTTCAATTTATAACTGAATATAAATTTTTATGTTTTATCCAACGCATTCTCCGATTTTATTGCTTAGTTTGTTGCTTGATATTTCAATACATTGTAAAGTTGCCACGATGTTTTCATTTCAATGTTGTTATTTAGGCCTTACAAAGTAATACCATTTAGCTTATCTATACCGCATACTTATGTAGAATTTATAAAAATCGACAAATAATAATTAAAACTATTACTAATAGGTACAGTTTCTTCTCCTGACCTTCCTTATTATTACAACAATGTAGTGTTTATGATCTTGGAGTATAGGTCATACTCTAAGATCATAAACACTACATTATTACTAATAGGTTAATTATGGTTTCAAGAAAATCATTAAATAATGAAGATACAATTAACGATGGTTTAGGTACATGTTCCAAGTATATTTTACGCCCAAAATATGTAAGTAATTGTAGTTACTTATCCAATATTTGTCAGTCGTGTTCCTGATATTTTTTCATATCATTATCTAGTTTGTGATATTTTCTTTGACTTGCCATGCTTCCTCAAGAAAACTCTCTCGCATTCATCTTCAGAAAATACCCCACGTTTTCTCCTTTTCCACGATTCACTCCTACTTATTTCCGGTCCAAAGCCATGGGCTTTTTTCGGGAGCCAGCTTGTCTCCCAAGATCCGAATCAATTGTGAATGCATAATGTATCAGCGCATTAAATCCGTGAAAATGAAGACGGTCGGGTCATCGCGTTCAGGTTTCGCTCCATATAAACCTCACATAAAGGGAAACACCGCTTTGAAATGCACATAATTAATGTGGTTTGCCACCAATGTACCCTACTTACCCAACCGCCTCCACCTCTTCGGAAAAAACAACCCTTCCGAGTCGCAATCAAACTGTAATCGCTCAATAAAAAGAGCATAAAAGATGCAAATTTCTCCTGAGTGTTGGGAAACGAGATTCTGTTTTGAGAAACCTATGGCGTGGCGTGCCGTACCGACTTTCACCTTGAAAACGGTCCGTGACGATTCGCCAAGCGAGCCGCTTAGTCATCTTAATTACCCCCGAAAGAGTTCAATTAACTCATGTTGATACAGAACGCAAATAGGGTGGTTTCCTATTATTTTTTTATTGCCTAGATCAAAAGATTATTACTCCTGGAGCACGTATTTCATGCTTTTCGATTTTAAATGACGGTATCTCTTCTTCGAAATTAAATGAAAAGTGAAAATTTTCAACCTCGCGAAAACGCGACGGCTAAGTATGAATGCTGGGAAAACTCCGTGTGACGTCGTTCTGGTTCCCGCTGCCGCCCTGTGAGGTGACCTTGAGGCGAGGCTTGAGCGCTGATACGACGCAGGATGCTTGCAGCTAGCAGAGTACCCTGCTAGCTGGTAGCGCTTGGCTTAAATAAGGATTATTAATACCAAGGCAAATGAAAGTAGTTTTGTGTAATTTTAGTTAAACTACAGACCTTAAATGAAAGCATTCATTTAACACGGCTTTCAAATGACGCTTAAAATACCCCTTAGTTTTATATTTTGTTGACATTGGAAAGAAAGTTTTTGGTAATCGGCATTACTCGTCATGTTGCATTAATGAAGGGTGTGCCTTACTTTAGCAAATTTTCAATTATTCTTAGTATTAAAAAAAATAATAGCTTTTAAACCCCAAATCCTACACACCACACAGCTTCAAACCATAAGAATGCTCTTTTTTTAAACTTAAGTTTCTTTCACTCAGGTTATACCGCTAAGGTGTTATCAAGGATTTCTTTCATCCATGCTTTGGCTTACGAAAAACTTAATGACTACTTTCCTCAGTCCTATTCAAAATATTTTTCAGCACCTCGCTCACTAAAGCACACGTTTTTTAGCTCTTAAATGAAAAAAAAAAATCAGTTTAAGTGGCTGCGTTGTTTCGGAACCTGTCCGTTTTTGTGAAGATTATGTTACAGCCTCTGCTTTTAACGGTTTCTGCCAATAATGGAGTCGTATTTCACTCGGAGGAACTCAGAAGAATGAGACATTTTTTAAACCATTTCTAGCAGGTAATTTTTGATATTTTTCGCTTGCAGTCGTTTGGGATCGTAAAATATTAAGGGCTAGCTCGATTGAGCCCACGGAAGATTGGGAGAAGCTTTTAAACTGGATTCCCGTCAGGACCCTCGACGAAATACTGTAAAAAAAACGAGAAACTGGAGATCGTTGAACTTATTTAGTTCAAGACTTTGCCCATGTGACTGTACGATTCGTTGATTTCCAGCTAGTGATGATGAGACACGATGCTAATATAATGAGTCGTTTTATGCTGGGAATAAATCTCAAATAACACAAAGGTACAATGTAGGTATATCCTCACTTAAGTACTTTCCTTTGCTTAGATTTATATTCGTGTTTCCACATTTAACTTCAGGTTGATCGAAAGATAAATCTGGGGTACAACTTATTATTTAAAATTTCACTGTTTTGTCATTATATTTAGTTAATAATTTATTAGATTCTCGTATGTACCTGAATGTAGTGTACCTAGATAGAGAATTATTAATTTTTGAAATTAAAAATGCTCTTTATATTCGAGTTTTAGTCGCTACATGTGACAACAAAAGATACAAATTAGGTACCAAAGCGACTCGGCTATGTCCCCTCCGCTATTTAAGATTTATGACAACACTTAAGTGAGATTCGCACCCACGATGTAAGTTTCTTACGTAACTGATCATTCCCTTACGGGCTAATGCTTTCACTTTAAGTACGTATTTCTCTTCTTCGACATCCTTCATTACCATTTCCATCCGAGGTTTGCCTTTTTCATAGTTGCTGTCCACCGGTTATTCCAAGATTGTCTTCATCAGACCTTATGTCTCCTTTATCTCCTAATGTGTCCGAATATTTTTTCTCGTCTTTTTTATTAAATAATACCTTATTCTGTCTACCTATTATTTTACCTTTATCGTGACTCATTCGTTCGATCAATTTGAAATTTATCATACTTATATGTAATTTATATCCTGTCCTATGTAACTAATTCGGGGCCATTCTTTGTCATTCATCCTTTCCACTTGTCCTTCTACGATTGTTTTCATCAGGCCATCATGTCTCATACCGTGGCCAACTAAGTTGATCCTTCTCCTCCGAGAGGTTTTTGGAAGAATTCTCTTTTCTCTCACTCTCCTTAGGCCAACGGAAACCACCAAATTATTGTCCCGAGGAATCGCAACTACTCCAATTTTAAAGAATCATGCATGGTGACTAGTGCTCCATGACAGTGAATTTCATTCATACTCCCCTTCGTAATGTACTTTTTTATGATAGCGGTTCTTTCAAGTTTGCTGGGTCCCATGAGGCGCCTCTAAGGATTGTCAACGGTCTCCTCTTGGATCGTCGCCCTTTTCGACACGAGCATTTGGGAAGGTTCCATTGACAGCCGTCTTTACGAGACCACCAAAAAACTTGAGACCGGGGTAACGGTGCTCGGGGAGTTCTGAAAGTTGCCCCGTAGGAACTGCGCGTCCTGGCGCCACGTTGTCTATCTTCCCCTTAAATTTGAATAAAAGTGCATTAAGTGAGGAGTAGGAGGTAAGTGGAAATGCCAAATAAATGTCTGGGTAATATGGGTTTATAAATAGGCTTGGGTTTTATAAATGGGATTAAAAATGAGGTTATAATTAATATGGGTTTATTTGGATATTAGCATGATAATAATAGTTTATTTATAGAATTACTTACGTGAAAATGGAATGATTGTGATTCAGTTGAAAAATAGGCAGCAATCTTAAGCCCTTATGCATATTCATGTACAAAATGCTGGTAGTTACTGTTTTTAGAGGATAATCATGTTGACTTTAATTTGTTGGGATTTTTATTAAAAGCTTCAATAAATACTAGTGGTAATTTTGTATTAGAATTTGATTTTTATATGTAGACGGCAGGTGTCCTAACATCCCCTGCCACACGCCACTCTACATATATAGATGAAGCATTTCATTTTACAGCACGAATAACGCGTCCCTTTCCAATTCGATTAATTTTCCGAATATCGAGCTCCTATTCTCTGTTTATTTTTTCCCGTGGTTCTCTTTTAAATGGCAGGTAATGAAATGATATTTTGTGATTTGTAATAAACGTAGAACCGTGAAATAAAATGTAATTATTAAATATGGAGAGCACAGCCATCACTACCCGAATAAAATCATTTTAATCCTTCCAGTGCATCATGTTTCATGAATTATGAAGTATTTATGTATGCTATATATGCTTAAGCATTTTTAAGCTTTCATAATAAATATATTGTTCCTCTAAATTGTGCTAAAATCATGAAAATCCTGTTTCGAGATACACTCATCATTGCGCGGTTTGGCGTCGAAAGTTCATGACGAGCTAGACTCGTCATTACGGAGCAAGGGGTTAATGATTGCACTTAAGACTTTTCTTTGAGACCGAGGCCCACGATGGTTCCTTGAGTGGGAAACTGGCTAGAGGAGGAAAGCGTGGAGATGAGCGAGCGGTTGTTTTTTTTCCTCTGGGTGTTTCCTGGGCGCATCGGACGGTCGAATGGGGCCCATGGGAAGGTGGGACAGGGCGGGGTGGGCACGGCGAGAGAGAGAGAGAGAGAGAGGGAGTTCAGTTTTGGAGGTTAGGTTAGGCCGTAGGGTGTGCCGACGTTTTAGGGAGGTGTCGCCTTGGTATCTTCTCTTTTTCCTCTGCCTCAACCATCCACCTCCTTCCCTCCCCCCTGCCCGTGTGGAGTGGTACGCTTTTCCGTCGGCTAGAGGGAGTTTGGGCGGAGGGAAAAGGGTGGTGGAGCGGTAGGGTGGGTGGACAGGTGGGGTGGAAAGGCTGGAGATTACGGGATAGACTCAAGAAACCAGTCGGAATCTTCTTATATTATTATTTTTTCTCTTTTTTATCCTCTCCACTTCCTTTCCTCACTGCCATCTTTTGCCTCATCCCATCCAGTTTTGTCTATCTCTATGAGCTGGAGACAAGTGATGGTAAAATTTCAGCCGGAATCGATTTTTCGAGTGATCGATTTTCAATCGAAATTTGATGTTCTTGCCTCATCCCATCGTTGGAGGCTAATTGTGGTAAAGAGTCAGTCGGAATCGATTGTTCGAGTAATAGATTTGTTATTGAAATTAAAAGCTCTAATTTTCGACAAAAATCGAAATTTGAACCAAAAGATTGATTAATCGCAAGAATGGACGGATGTTGAAAAAATACAGTGATAGACTCAAGATTCCACTCGGTATCTTCTTATATTATTATTTCTTCTCCTTTTCTCTTCCACTTCTTTACCACACTGCCATCTTTTGCCTCATCCAGTTTTTTCTATCTCTATGAGCTGGAGTAAAGTGATGGTAAAATGTCAGTAGAAACGATTTTTCGAGTTCTTGATTTTTAATCAAAATTGAAAGCTCGACTTAATAACATCAAAATTTGAACCAAAGATCTATTGAAAACTATCATGATTTGGTACAAACTGTTTTATTTTAGAACAATCGATATTTTTGATATTTTTGCCTCATCCCATCGAGCTTTGTCTACATCAATGAGGTGGAGCCTCTCTGGAGACTCAAAGACGAGGTTCAATGGGATGAGGCAATAGATCAAAAAAATAAAAAAATCGACGGTTCTTAAAAAAAAATAATTTGTGCCAAAACTTTGTGGGTCTTGAGATGTAGTTCAGGTCAAGTTTTAAATCCCTCTCTAAGTATAAGAATTGCGAGGCATTTTTCCGTAAGTCAAAAATCGAGTTTAACTTTCGGAAGGAATCTGGTTGGTTTCTTACCAATAAGGAAATATGTAGCTATCCTTGATTCGCCGAAGATTTCTTTATGGTGAGCTAACAATAAAAGCTATGGGTGGATATGTCTTCCATTCTATTATGTTGATGATATTTGCCAATGATGCTTGTAATAGGTACCTACTACAGTGGTAAGGAAACAGTGGATCAGCATGTGGCAGAACATTATTTCTAATATTATCGCTATTACCATGTTTCACAGAGTCTCTAATATTTAGTGCTCTTACAGGAATACTTTTACGCTACTTTTCGTGACTTTTCCAATGCTACGGAATATTATAGTATCAATGAGGTTAAATTCGAGGATTCATAAATATTTAATAGAGGTATCAACCTAGACAGTAATTGTCAAGGTGGTAATAATTTCAGTTCAGAAATTCTAACCTAGCTAGGTATTTTTCTAAAATTCCACAGAATAAACTGGATTGCATTCATTTTATTGGAATGGAATCCTTAATATTAGCCCACCAATGGGTCTAGCCTGTTCCAGTAGGCCAGTCGTATTTTGTCTTTTTTGGTGATGCAATGCATGTGTTATCATTTTGAAATTTTCAGGATGTGTTTAGCTATCCGTTAAAAGTAGTGTATCTGTTAAAATATGTCTCAAACTTAAAAAAATAACAATTTAAAATGTACCAGGATGAATTTTTCAAATTTAAGATCCAGGCAAATGATGTCGAGGGTGTATTTTATTTGCTTTGAAAATTTTGAGGCAATACGATAAACTTTATGTAATGGAAAAATACCAATCCAGCAGGATTTATACGTTCTCCCTTTCGTCTGTTTTTCGCCAGAGCAATCAAGTATAAACCGAGGGCCAGGGACGTAGACAAGGGGCGGTGCTTCGGGGGCTTCAGCGCTCGCCAAATTTTTTTTCCCATATGGCGAATACCCAAGATACATACGAAGAGATGGCCACAAGTCTCGGGAATTTTATCCTCGACACTCCACTTTCCCATATAGTTACATTTCAAAATGATGATGCCAATAATCGACGATGAATTAAACTTTCATGCTTATGTAAATGAAATACATTGCTGATTTAATGAAACTACCGGTTTTAAATTGCGTGTGAATTTGCAACAAAGTACCAATATACAGCATAATAGTAAATACGCATGCTACTCAATCAAATGCTTGGCAAAGAGCCTGCCACGTGTCGATGTACAATTACTTCCGCTTTAATAACCTATTCTCATGGCCATTATGAAGAATGAGAGAATACAAGACTAGACACGTGTAGTCGAACCTTGGACTCCTATTCTGAGAAATCCTTCCGCCGGTGACGTAGCGAGGGGGAGGATCCGGGGGTCCAGACCCCCCAAAAATATTGAGACGTGCTAAAAAATAAATTAAGGACGGAGCAGGGGAAGTCTACAAATAATCAATTAGCATACGGCTGTTGAAAAGGTTTGTTTTTTGTATAAATTATTATTTATAAAACGATACGTTTTGGCTCGGCCGCTTGTCTAGTGCAATGGTGGTTTTTGTATAGCTCGGCGATTTTTGACTGTGGGCTGTACATACACTGTCTTAACCCATTATCTTTAATCTCATAATATGCTTAAAAATGAAGAGATGTCGTAATTATCTGGGTGTACATTTGCATATCTATCACCAATGTTACATTTTTCCACATCCACATGAGATTAGAAAAATTTTCGCTTTAAATTAATTGATGTAGGTACAAGATTTCGCCTGAAATCTTTAATTTTTAAGAGACCTCATGTGAGACCTATCGGAGGTGATGGGTTAAAAGAAAATAAATAATTGATTTACTATCTTAAAAGAAAAAATATTGAAAAATCATGAATTTACAAAAAAGTTTTTTGAAAAACGAAGTTTTATTTTTGACTACGAGAAATTTTAATATAACCCCTCAAATATGAAATAATATTGAAAAAGTATTGACAAATTATAGATTTATAAAACCTTTCTTTGAAAAATGAAGATTTTTGGTTAATGAAATGTGTAAAAATTAGTTTAAAACCGTTTCAAGTCGTATCCCGGTCAAGACAAATGATTTTTTTGAATGTGAAATGTTCGCACATTGTTCAAAATCCTCTACATAGTACCCTGTTTTTCAAAGCTTTCCCCCCTGGTTTTGAAACCCCCCCTCCACCGAAGGAAATACCTGTCTACGCCACTGCCTTCCGCCTCCTCGCGGCTCATCTTCAGACTCAGAGAATCCCTCCCCATTTTTTCGTCCGTGGGCGCCGTCATCATCAATGGATGGGTGGAGGAAGGTTTGGGCTGGCGGAGAAGAGTGGGGGAAGGAGGAGGTAAGGGAGTTTTTGGTTCGTAAATGGAGGTTGTTAAACCGTGAGCCCAAAGAGACGGGGATGGCTTAATAAACCTTCCTCGCCACCTGCATCATTTTTTATCATCTCGTCTTGAAAATAAATTATCCAGTGGTATATGACCGCAAAAGATGGGAGACGGATAAAAAAACCGTGGAAGTAATAATATTAAGATGCGTCAATTTTAGGGGCTCATCACGGTCCGTAGGATGGCCGGCGAGATCACGTTAGTTGATCGGATGGTCACGCTTAACATCACTCTAGTCTCGTGTCAAATGATCCGGGTTCGAATACTTGGAGCTCAAGGGGAATCATGTTGTTTTCGGTGCCATGCGTAGAATAATAGTTTGGAGTATGGGGTAAGGAACCTCTTTTCATTCCGTCGGGCGTGTGTTTAACTTAGGGTGAGGCAGAGGCGTAGCCAGGAATTTCGTTCGGGGGGGTCCAAACCCAAGGGGGGATATTTAAAAAAAAAGTCACTAGGTATAGGGTTTTAAAGTAATTTTAACGCTTTTCACTATAGAAAAAAATTCATTTCTCAAAGAAAATAATTTGCAAATTCTTTATTTTTCAATATCTTGTTTTCTTTTATGAAGCAAAGTAATCTTGATCTTATATTTCGGGCAGGGGGGATCCGGACCACTGGATCCCCCCTTCGCTACGCCACTGACGTGAGGTCGAAAATACTAAGATTTTCACGTAAATGTTTCGTAAGTAACTATTCAATCTTAAAAATCTAAAAATAGTTACTTACTATTTAGGTGTATGAGTCGCAAGATATTTTAAAAAATTCTGAAAGCTTAGTAGCGCAACCGGAATTAAAGAGTTTAGATAAAAAAGATCATTCTCCCTAAGGCGAATGCAAATCACACACATTGGATATTTATTTCGCAATGAAAGTAAAAAAATGAGTAAAAATAATTGATGATCATGATTGATCGCGTCGTGCACATGTGAAATCAGTAAAAAAATCTAAATTATTTCAAGAATTTTATACATTGTAGCTTTGTTAAGTAAGTGCATGCTGTTTAAATCCAGCAATCTAAGACTAATCGTTATTCCAATTACGAGGTATCTTTAATTTACGAAGCTGCATCAATGTGTGTGGGAAATCTGTGGAAAAGCAATGGTTTTATATCTATTACTTTTCATTGTGAAACCTTTTCTGAACAAAACTTCCCGAATTCATTATTACCATAATTAGAGATGCGTGAAAATCGCAAATGTGATAAATGCGATATAGATGCGATGTGCGCAAATAAATGCGACTTAGAGGAGATGACTGGACTTTTATGATGTTTTTACGCAAATGTGCCTTTTCGACGGCAAAATTCGTACATTTTGTGCCGAGCGCAGTTTAAATGCTACGCCGACTCTCACCACTTAAAACATGTGAGCGACTGGCCAGCTGCTAGTTGGCTGGGTCTCTACGCGGCCGCGAACTACAAGTGGGCGCGGGCAAGCTACAACTCCACCACTTCTTATTACTTAATTTATTAGTGTTCTACGAGATAATTATTTAAAATATTCTGTTTTTTTTTTGTTATATAACTGTGTTTCACTACATTTTATCGTCATCTACCTCATTATGAAAATAAGAAATAGACGCTACAAAATGCAATAAACTGTTATTGAAAGTGCGATAAAATAAAAATGAAAGTGCGATTTTCACGTATCTCTAACCATAATTATTATTATAGTATTCTACCAATTAAGGTAGGTTTCCATGGAGTATTTAACCCTTTGCGGTCCAACGTCGAGGCTGGCTCAGGTCTTACTTCGAGTTGAGCTCGACATCAACGAGAAGCGATTTATACAAGGGCAATGTTTCAAGAGATTACCTGAAGTGAAGAAACAATTTATAATAACCTACATTTGGAGTATGCTTCTATACGGAAGTGAGGCATGGACAATGACCGAAGAGGAGAAAGCAAGGATAGAGGTCTTCGAAATGTGGTGCTACAGAAGAATGATGAAGTAAATGACTGAGTTGGTAACGAAGAAGTCCTAAGAAGAGTAGGAGAGAGGAGAAGCCTCATGAAAACCTTAACAAGAAGACGGAACAACCTTATAGGCTACATCTTGAGACATGATGGCCTGATGAAGACAATCGTCGAGGGACAAGTGGAAAGCAAGAACGGAAAAGGAAGACCTCGAACAAAATATATGGTACAAGAAAAGAAGGATGTGAAAGAGAAGAAATACGTAGGGGTGAAAAGATTAGCTGATAGGAGAACTGAGTCAAACCAATCCTAGGATTGTTGACCAGTGATGATGATGATGGCCTGATTTGCCGTCAACTCGAAGTTCGACCTGATGCTACGACAAGCCTAGTGCTCGTAGCACTAGACTGGTCGAGCCAGCCTCGACGTTGGACCGCAAATGTTTAAGAAGTGATCTGGGAGCTTCCCTTTCCTTCCAGCACTGCCTTCTTCAATTCACTGTAAGGCCTACTCTCTTTCAATCTATCTAAAAATCCTATTCTTTTCCTTCCCCTCCCTCGTTTCCCTAACATTCTACCCTCTAACACTATTTTCAACATCCCCTCACCGCAAAGCACCAACTCCATCCATACCTTCTGTCTCCTCCGTATCTCATCTAAAAGCTGCCTCTCCTCGCCAACCATATCCAGCACTTCGTCGTTCCTTTTCCTCTCCGTCCATTTCACCCACTCCATTCTTCTCCATACTCACATCTCGAATGCCTCCAATCTTCTCTCTTCTTTCCTCAGTGTCCACGTTTCCGCACCATAGAGAGCTACACTCCAAATCAAACTCTTCACCAACCTTTTCTTTAAACTCGTACATAACGATCCTCTCAGAAGCTCCTTCCTCTAACCATAATGTATACTGAAAAATACCGGAATGCCATGGCCAAGGTAAAGTAATTAAAAGGAAAAAAAAGTGATGTGTGCTGTGTGAAGCTATACGCCATGGTATTGAATCCCCTTAATGCTTCGCCAAAAAAAATACTTTTCATATCCGATTCGAGATACCATCCTGCGACCTTTAGGTGTTCATGCCAACGCGATAATTTCCATGAGTTTCTCGGTCGGAGACTAAATCCAAACGCCACTTATCATAAATGTTGCGATTGAGCCAAGGTCATCTCCCGAAACAGCTGTCGTTCCGACGTCTACAATTTCAAACATTTTCGAGCTAGTGTATTTCCTTTCCAAGCGGCCGTGTTTTAAGAGGGCACCCAGAGTTTGCTATACATGTTCACGATGACGTCTGCCGGACAGGACGTAAAAGAGAGTTGACCCCCCGGAGTTTTTGACTCCTGACAAGTTTGTTTAAGAGGTTGCCGGGTTTCACGCCCCACCCCATTTCTCCATCCTGCTGCCCTATTACCCCCTCCACTTCCGCCAGGACCCAGGCTGGACGCGGGTTGACCTTTCGCCGTTGACGCGCCACTCGGCGATAAATTACGCCCGGGATCAATTTAAATCATACGCCAGGGGACCCAGGAGCCGTAAGAAAACATGTCCGGCCGTCTTGGGTTCGAGAGAAACACAATGTTTGGTGCGTTGACCGTGAAAAGGCGCTGTTTTCCCATTTTCGACGGCCCAGGTGATGAGATTACGTCTTTTATCAAAGACAAACGCTGAAATTGGGACCTCATTGCTCATTGCATACTGCCAGTAAGCTAAGTAAATTGTTTTCCTTTGGGTTCATCTTCGATGGCTATGTTCAATGTTGTTCGAGAATAATATCCCAGAGCCTAATTGTAAAAAAATTATCGTGAAAAATATGTCAAAATTATTTGTTGGGAATTTTTAGTTTTACTATACCATGTCATTGCTTCAACGAGGAGTCCAGTGACCAAGTTGATAGAGGGTTTTGCTTCTGACCTCTACGGTTCTAATTCTAAAGCTCCCGTGACACAACCCCTTTCGGTGTGTTGTAGTCCTGGGGAAAGAAATACGGTCTAGAATGTGTGTAGCATGGAGCGAGCTCTACCCTCATCTATCCCAAGTAATGGTCTTGTTTATGCTCTGAGTGAGTGAGGAGATTTTAAAAATTAGCTTGCTTTAAATGCAAAAATCACGATAAGGGAACTTAAAATGGCTCTCTTGAGCCGTCCATCTATTATACTGAAATATCAAGAGTAAACTCTATTTAAGAGTAAACTCTGGCATTTCTATAATTACTCATCTTTTTTAATTCATTGCTAAGAGAGATTAGCTAACTTTTTAATGATTTATTTAAACCGATTTAGGTAGGTTTACATAAAGTCAATCACCCTGACTAATCCAATCTCCAAATTGAACTTCCCTCTTCAATTCACAGTTGGGCATATGCCCTTTCATTCTGTCTAGAAATCATATTCTCTTCCTCCCACTGCCACGCTTGCATTACGTTCTTCCCTCTAACAGAGTTTTCAACATCCACCACTATTATACAGAGTGTTTTTAGAGGAATCTGCAATACATTAGGAAGTGGTGAAGGAGACGGTTTTAAGCATTTTTTGCCCATAAATACGAGGTCTGAAACAATTTATCTCGAAACGGGTGACATTCCGCAATCGTATTGTGGATATTCGCTCAAAGCTTTCGTTTAATTTAGCTCCAAGATTAATTGTTTCAGACAATTATGATCGCTCGTTTTCGTCCAACCTTAATTATTTAATGTCCTTAAAAATCCAGAGTATTGACCCATTATCCGCGTCATGCAATTTTTTTACACAACCAGTAGCGTGCGGTCTGGGAGACCGCAATAAATTAAATAACCATGAAATGTTGCATCGCAATTTTTATTGCTTATTTTAATGCTTCATTAGCTGCTTAAATATTCTAAAACTTGAATTTAATATTATGTATTAGCAATACGAACCAATTTTTCAGTAAAAAGTATTATTGGAAAGAGAATATAAAAACTGATCTCAGAAACACTTGAGTTGTTATAATCGTATTTTAGTATCAATATTCCAGTTTAAACAGTTTCAAAATACTCAACCTTCATCCAAATACATACATCAAATTGCAAAAGGCTGTAATAATTTCAACCTGCCATATCACGTGAAAATTTCTCAACGCAATTCAATACTAAAGAGTTACCTAGGTGAGAACACGTGCTCTTTACACTAAAACAACTCAGTGAAAACTGAAGAAAATTTAAAGGCAAAAGAATAATAATAAAATTGATAACAAAGGTATTTTACTATTACGTATTTTCTTAAGCAGTGCCAGAACGGCGTTCGACATTATGACACCACTGGTGATCTCTCCATTCAAACCCTATCTCATCTATAAATTTCTTCTCCTCGCTCACCTCTTCTAGCACTATGAAGATGTAAACATTGAGATATCGCCTGCATGTCTGTTGGTTTCAACCGCTTATTAGCCTCGATTTCCGTCAGTACGTCCACCGAACATGCTCAAATGAGCTTCAATTGATTTTCACAATTTTTGTGCCTAATCATTCCACCCAGTCCGGACGCGGAATTAACATGACCGCTCAAAATAAATGGCGGGGATAAGTTTCCAAGTCCCACGCCCCGACTCGAGCCGTTGATATCGTCCCGTCCGGAATATCTCGTCACTCGCTCGCACTCACCCATCAATTAAACGTGGGCCGAGGGGGAAGAAATGAGCCTCATCATCGACATTACACAAATCACGAGTTCTCTTTAAAGGGATATATGACTGTGAAATAACGACCTCCGGTTTGTTTTGGACCGTCTTCAGTCGTGGGGAGGAGAAGAGGTGTCCGTCCACAGTCGGCCAAATTGCTTGGTCACGCAGGCCTCCATCCCGACTCTCCCTTCCAACGTGGTCTCTCTACCACCCACCCACTTCTAATGCCTCCCTCAACCTCTCCCCTCAGTCTCTCCCTGTCTTAAGCCTCTTTACCTTTTTTCCCCCTCCTCCAACGCTTTGACAAATCGAGTTGGACGTCATCCAACTCATGCGAGGCTATAGGCGGACCTCTGGCGCGCGGAATTCCACGGTGCAGACAACGGCTCGCGGGGAAAATAAAAAGGCCTTCGTCGGTCCACCCGGTGGTGTACAATGCTTCGCGTAATAGGCACATCCAACAGGTCCTATCAGTCTACGACTCGTATCTAGGTATGCCGTGTTCGATTAGGAACATAACAGGTAGCGGGTACAGCACCTTCACTTTCCTAAGAAGTTTAATACCTAATAATGCTATGAAAATTTTCTTGTATTTCCGACGTCTTCCGTTGTCAATAGTTACCACAACGATTATTTTTTTATCTTAAAAGAAATTTTGGATTCTATTTCATATTGATCACTTTTTCATTTCGGTCCATCACAACTAAGTAACTGTTGTTTACCAGATTGAATTATGTAGACGTAATTGTCCTTTAATTAATTTTAATCCGATCCGGGTTTCAATGCTCTTAAATTTCATCATCATCATTAGTCAACAATCCTAGGATTGGTTTGACACAGCTCTCAATTCCTCTCTCCTATTCGCTAGCCTTTTCATAGCGAAATATTTCTTCTCCTTTACATCCTTTGTAACTTGTCTTATATAACTCATTCGGGGCCGTCCTTTGCCCATATTCCCTTCGACCTGTCCTTCAACGGTTGTTTTCATCAGGGCGTCATGCGTCATAATGTGGTCAACAAAGTTTTCCCGTCTTCTGCTTAAGGTTTTTAGATTACTTCTCTTTTATCCCATTCTTCTTTCTCTCATTTTCTCGTTACTTACACGATTGATCCATTTTATCTTCATCATTCTTTTGTAGCACCACATTTTGAATGCTTCCACTCTTGACTTCTCTGCTGCTGACCTGGGAAAAATTTAAATTTAATGAATAGAAGAAGAAGCATCTTAAATGTTAATTATTGTTAATTCAAGACGTTTAATGCCGTCAGCTGAGGTAACCTTTTCCCATTTCCAGATTAATTTGACCCAGAGACATAAAAAGATTCATAGTTTTGTATTTTACCATGTGCATTGAGTTCCTGACTTAGTTCTTGCCTTAGTCGATAGGTAGCTTAACTGTCTTCACTCCTGAATCAAGGTTCATAAAGGAACCAAAATAAAATAAATTTGTAGCATAAAATCGAGAACCGTTTGAAAACGGTACTCTAAGTGGTATTTTGTTTGGGGTACCTTTGCTCCAACGCATGGGTCAGCACTAGATTTATGTGTTTTATTTGACTGGGTCAATGAGTTACCCCAATTCAAGGTAATTTTAGCCCAAATTTTCGAAAAAACTTGTTATTGATATTTGTTCGAAATTTTTGAAAAAAAAAATTGTTTTTGAGTTTCAAAAACAGCCTTAAATTGAAGGTACGTAACCTATTAATAATTTAATCACTTAATATTTATTTTTTGCTAATTTCAAAGCTTCGATCTTGTTTTTTTCCAAGAAACTATGACAACTTTGGCCACAGTTACCCCAGTTGACGGTGCCTAATAAAACTATAAACCTTTTTTTGTATTTCCCACGTCTGTCATTGTCAATGGTTACCACAATAACGCTCTTCGACGCTTTTAATTATCATCGGGTTGTTTGTTTTATCAAAATTGTAGTCTATTACAGCTAAGCAGCCTTTATATACCAGAACGAACCAATTGCATGCAATTTTCTTTCAAGAAAATTTTAATCCGATACGGGTTACACTGTTACCACATCGTCTTCAGATTATATGCGCCATGTTAGCCTACTGCAATAATTGTATGCATACATTTTATTATTCCACCAAAACACAGTCTCCTCTGCCTTCATAGTTACCTCTTTTTCAACTTTTGCTGCAATTTCAGGTGCCCTCTTTCTGTAACGAGAGCAGATTTTTTCCCTAAAAGGTCGCATGTAGAACATAGTTGTCTCCCTCGAATAGAGCCACGCTGTCATAGTGAGAGTTCACTTATCTGCTCTTTCTTTGAGAGGTGCAGTAGGTTTCATTAACATTGAAATGGGAGTCAAAGATGCCATAATGTCACTGAGAAAATATCAGTCTCAATCATTCCACCTGTAAGGTTGGCCGTATTCGTCTGATTGAATCTCTTTAACGATACGTTTTGGAAACCTACTGGTCTTTTAAGTAAGGCCAAGATGAAAAAATATACTTGTGCGTTTATTTTTTTACAGAAACATATCCTTGGGATGCATTTATTTGAAAATGCAGTGGATTGGGGGATCAATGTGGATAGATTGGCACACCAGTTTATGGAAATTCACTTTAGCGAAGTGATTTTATGCGATATGATAATTTTATTCAACGCAGTGTTCATTCACGCGAATTTTACGAGTTTTAACGTTCGCATACGTTAAGAAATAAATCATAGCCGTTTAGTTGGGACGAATTATTCAAAAATATATCTCCCAATGGGTGATAGTACTTCCTAAAATTATCTTTCTTAACAGTCACGAAGGAAAAGCCCTAATTAACATGAGGAACTAAAGTCTATAATTGAGGAATTTGTCATAATATTTAATGAGGTATAGTGCTCTTAGATAACCATCCCTCCGGTGTTCGTGAACGCTGGTGTCTATATCACGAAATAAATGCAATGTAACTGCATTACTTTTTACCTTTATGACTACAGTGCTTTAAAGACATTTCTAAGAGAATCACATCGGTGGTATGGGCTTGCCCTCGTCCTCTTAGTTGAAGTGGGTCATGGGGCTTGGCGTAAGATGAAATTTCGCCAAGGTTGTTGACGGAGCGCCGGCGCTAGTCGTGTGCACGGTGGGTCAGTGATCGGCGCACACTTTCCTCACTTACTGCCTCACGGCTCACGACTTGTGTAATCACGACTCTGGATTCTGTGGGCTGCACCGATGAGACTTGGATAAAACGGTTAATTACTGCTTCCTAAGATAAAGCAGTACTCGTTATCTTGGAAGGGCAACGACCCGTGCCAGACTGCTACTTGGTGCAATTTTAGTTGCAATCCGTTTTGAAAAGTAGAAAAATACTATGCCCTATCAATTTTATTGCACTCAGTATATTCGTCTGGTATTTCATGAAATTCATTGATCACGGTTTAAAGTATTAGTGTCGTTATTGCGAACCTCGTGGTCGGTGTTTGAATAGAATATTTGTGGTATATAAAATATGCAATTCCTTTTTTGGGAAATCCTCTTAGCGACGCCTGAGGGATTCTCGTTAATCATTGCTATTTTACGGGAAACTTACTAAAACTGTAAGCCATCACTTAACTGGTGGTGACTTGTAAATAAACAAAATATTTTTTAAGTCTTCAAACTTCTAAGTTATACTTCTAAGTAGATATTACATTCTTCACTAGTCTTACTTATGAACAATTATACTCATTACCTGTATTATTTTTCTGATTGCTAATTTTTTTCACATTATTCTGCGCGGCAATTGCGCGTTCTTAAAGCTTTCCCGATAAACTGATGGTCCATGCTATTTATCGTAAGTGTGCCATAGCACAATATTAGTTTTTAACACACTGTTTCTTATCGAGACTCATACTCTTTGTTCATAGTTCTTGAACCAATCGATGCTTGATACTAGTTGTGCGTCTTCCATCACATTCTGTGGTGGTGCTTTGGTTCATGCTTCATTAGCGCTTCCAACGAAGAAAAATACTTTCTCCTGCTGTCTTTCTTGCTTAAGGAAAATTTTGGTTTCTATTCCACATTTATCTCTGTTTCATACAAGTATTTACTTTGAATTTTTATTCTATTTTAATTTTGAATTCTCGCGTCACTTCTTCTTCTGTTTTTTTCAACTCCTTATGCTATTTGGAATACTCTGAAATATTGTATGCGAAAAAAATTTACCTACACCTATTTATCCCGATATATATAGACATTTTCGTTTTCACGGAAACAAAGAAAAAATATCCATTAGTTCATTTTTTATTTCCATAAAGCTATGGTGAAGTAGTATAACCTCCAATAGACTCTCGAATGATTAAGTTTAGTTAATTATTGGCTTAAGTGAACATACCTTGTAACAAGCAAAACCGAATACCATATAAAGCTGAAATAATAAATATATGCGGAGATAGCAAATCGATTTTCTTGGCAATCATCTACGGAAAGGAGAACACATCACGAAGATAGAGACACTTCACCTAGACCTCATATGGTTAATATTTATTTACCTGCCTGTAAATAATTATCGGTCAAACAGAAAAAACAGGTTTTGAACATATTTATTGGTTTAACAGGTTTTAATCCATCGATGGCCCAGACTGAGTGCATTATTCTCTCTATCATTAATTTCACTATCTATTAAGAAACCGACTCCTGAATTGTTTGTATTGCTGTAATTTTCTCGTCTTCAGAAATTTCCGATTGAATTACTATCTTTCTACACATGAATACCCATCTGACATAACGTTAATGAAATGAAAAACTTTGTTGTAATCCGATTTATTTTAAGGCACGGCTAGTTTCGACGTAGCGGCTCATCCTTGGGTTTCTGATGGGATATCATGTCTGACGCCGCTGCATCGAATCTAGTCGTATCTGAAAATAAATTGGTGGAATACAAGAAAGCTTTTCATTTTATTAAAGTTAAAATGAACTTCCACAAAACTGAGCCTGAGACAGTAGCAGTGGCGGATACATATGGGAGGCGCAGGGGGCGCCTCCCACCCTTGCGGGGCCACCTTCATTGCCGAACATTGCAGAACCAAAATTGTACCTTTTTTGTAGCATAAGATGGAATTGTCTTGTATATGTGTATAATCTGTTTAGATATAACTTTATTGAACTTTGCATGTAATTTGATTATTTTTCATTGCAATAAAAGTATAGGTAGATCAAAATATCTTTTGCGTATTTTCTTGAGTATCGAGTATTTTCTGTGTCCGCTACTGGACGGTAGAGATAATCTATCTGACTGACTGCTTGACATTGTATACTATGGATATGCTGAACTAATATCTTAAGGTTTTTGGAACGCGCCTATACCCACCTATTCTGAAATAGCATGTCTTACTATAAGGAGAACCAACCGACCATCTTTCTGCGAAGTAATTTTAGGCGGAGTCCATTGTTCCGCCAGTTGAAGGCGTAATTGCGTATAGCTCTCCTCTAGAAGAATGAGAAAAAAAGGCCTGGCTTATGTGACATAATTGAATCAAGAGGCGGTGTAAATCGTTTCTGAATTGGGGAAAGGGTTATCAACGAGTTAACTCAAGGTGAGTGACTGGGGCCACGTTGGTCGTGTACGGCGCCGCGAGGGCCGCACACGTTCCCCGCCGGAGTCGACCACACCCCGCCCGCTTTTCCCGTCCTGCCAACTACTCCCTTTGTCACCTATCATAACTCCTCTTCCCTCGCTCATAAACTGTTCACTGCATCCATGGGCAGATGTGAAACGTCTAACTCCTCCAAACCGCAAAGAATTTCACACCGAGTCGTCAACTCTTTGTAATGTCCCTGTTGTTGCTTTGGAGTTAATCGCTACGCCCCTAATAAGCAACACGATTATCCTTTATACCGTAACCTAGGTTATGTCAAAAAAGTTTTCATTGAATGTATAATACGGTAAATTCCAGTTAATTGGCGCATTTACACTCTTCGCGCTTCTCCATTAACATTCCTAATTCAGCATTACTCAGTCTCGAACGTATGCTGAAGTGCAACGAAGAAGACTGATTCAATATTAATGCATAATTCATCTGTTACCTTTTATGTAAACTGTAAGTATAGCAAAATGCAAAAATAAAAAAGAATATTTTTCTTTGGAAATCTGAGAGTAGGTTAAAAATTACACATTTCTCATGTCTGGGAACCTGTGAAACTGAAATAGAATACGTGATCATCGTTATTTCAGCGAAGAGAGAAATATACAAATCGATTTGGTATATTGTTTGAATCATTGAATGTCTTTGCGTGAATGCTGGAGAAATGCAACCAATGAGTCGCGCGATTAAACGGCTATTTAACCCAGTCGACCGTGGGAAACTCAAGATAATTTCTTAAATATGGTGTGCTCGTAACATAAAAACATTTTCTGTGAAAATTAGAAAGGGTGCTTTTATTCATTAAACTATTTTACATATGACCGATTGCAATATGCTTCTTTTATCTTTCATTCTACTAAAAATTTCTTCATTTGATATTCGGTTAGTCCACTTAAACCCATCAGGCCATAGGTTCATAATTGGCCCAGCAAAACCGAAAAAGCTGAACCTATGATATAAGGTTTTCAAATAAGAAAAGTGAACATTGATGAATCTCACGACTGGACGACGGCAATCACCCAGCGCACTAGTCTTTTTGCGGAAATCCTGTCGCCGGCGAGGTGGCTGCCTAGTCGACGACTGTCACGAATCTTCAAGGAGGCAGGCGCCTTCCCGCCCGCGGGGTGCAAAGGTGCGGCTCCTCAATCCCTCGGGATGGGTGGGGACGGGAAGGAAACGAGGAGGAAATGTAGGAAGTTGCGCAGGGATAGTGCGTGATCAATAGAGATGGTGGAAGCGAGATAAGGCGATAATAATACACCCATCCGATTGGGATCCCATGCGTGCATGAGGTGAGGGGATGGGAAACGCAGATTGCATAAGCCTGCAGCAGCAGTGGTGACAGTTGGCGCCATTGGCCCACGCTTACTGTCACCGCAATTGCGAATTGGTGATGCTTATTGAATGGGAGGATGTTAGGGACACAACTGCAATATTTATTACGCCAAAATATGCCGTTATGACGATAAGGGCTGAAAAAGTTTTCAACCCTCAACAGGAACTTTGCGCAACGGACTCGGATAGACGCATATTGCCACCGCAATTTATAATAGGTAATGCTTCTTGAATAAGAGGATGTTAGGGACACAACTGCAATATTTATCGCGCCAAAATATGCTGCTACGACGATAAGGACTAAATTTTCTTCAACCCTCAACATGAACTTTACGCAACGGACCCAGGCGCTAAACGCCACGCAATTGCGAATAGGTGATATTTCTTGAATGGATCAATGAATATTTATCGGGCTACAATATGCCGCTACGTCAATAAAGGCTAAATTAAAAATGTATTCAATACTCAGCAGAGTATTACGAAATGGAATCCGTTAGATAATCAAAATTTTATATGGGAATCACGATATTTTTTCTGCCGGATATCATGTCTGTCATAGATACGATAACTGTATAACTGAGAGCTAGGTTCCGGAAGACTAATATGGGTTAAGTTTCATCACTTCACGGCATAAACTTTCATTGAAGTAACTACCTAATACGATTCAATGCTATTGGTAAATGATGGGGGTATTTTTCTTCTCCATATCTATTTAATTTTAATAACTTGCAAGACCAAGGAGTAAAAATTAATTTCTTACTTCATTTATAGCATTACTTGCATATGTGATTCTTTCCAGGGGTTACTTTGCACATAATTACATCATTAATAATGAAAGACACTTTGTTACTTCCACAAAATTCACAGTTTCTATTTAATTACCGGTTTCGGCTATAACACCATTTTCAAATACTATAAGTATTAGTAATTAATAGTATTTGAAAATGGTATAATAGCCGAAACCGGTAATATAATAGAAACTGTGAATTTTGTGGAAGTAACAAAGTGTCTTTCATTATTAATATGGAGCCCTTCCACCACGTAAATGCTTCAAGTTTCGATATAATTACCTACATCACTTAAAAATGATATGAAAAAAATATTTATTTATATCGCACTGATTTGGTCCTACTATTTTTTAAGAAAACAAATGAAATTTTTGGTAGTAATCTATTCACGCTTTATTTTGAGGATTTTTTTATATTAATTTTAAAGCTTTATACTATTGTCAATTAATTAAGTCTAATGAATTAAGTCAATAAACTAAGTCAATTAACTGACTTAGTTTATGGACATAATTTATTTGACTTAATTAATGACTTTAGAAATTTTAGTCTCTCAAAATGGAATCTGGTGGCATTGGTTTGTTTTGAATAAAATATTCAACTAAGTCTCATCATGAGGTATTAATTTATTGTGAAAAAAATTCCACTGTAATATTTTTTTGACCTGTCAGGCATACCAAAGATGACATCCAATGAGAGATTGTTGCGAAATCACAGAATTAAGTTATTCATTTCGATTTTAAATGGTTTTTAGGATTGCCTACAACTTCGCGAATCAATCAATCTCCTTGACTACATCCTTTATATTAGTCCTGGAACCATTTCCTGTGCCTTTGCCCGAGTTTGCCATTCCCCCTTCCATTAGCCACTATGTCCTAGCTCCGGCTTCCTTCCCCGTCACTCCTCGCCGACATCCCCTCAACTCATCAGTCACTTCTGCCGTAGTTAACCCCACCTCCGCGCGCCCTCGGACCCTTTTCATATTACGCCGAGGACGCAAATCGCCCTTCATTCCGTCGACTGAAAGGAAATTATTGCCGCACATCGGAATGAAAGATTGAACATAGTCACACCATAGCCACGGACATTATAGCAAATGACTTTAGTTGTCGCATCCAGCCCCTTCTTTCTCAGACTGCAAGTGATCCTCGGCTTTCTAACTGCATACCAAGCGGTCATTTGTCCCTTTGTTTCCGATATTAACTCGTTTGCGAGTTTCAAGTTTGCTCTGAGCTAGTTGAATTGTCCTTAGTTACGATCTTCTTCTTAATTTGAAGGAAAACATATCGCCCATATAATTTTAAGCTGAATTTCAACATTTTTGGTAAATATATAAGGTTGATAAAAAAGGGATAATAACTTTTGATGGCATTGAAAATTTATTGTAAATGGTCGGTATTTTGTATTAAACACACTTGGCATCATATGTGTTGTACATTACACGTTGTATTTCATCTTACGGTCAATTCAGTTATGATATTAGTACGCACAAAATGATTTTTTTACGCACAATTTTTTTTTCTCTCTAGGTATTTTGGTTCTATGTGTTTTCATTACCGCAGTTTATGAAATTTGAAGTTAGCCTAAACACAGGCTCATTACCTTATAGGCTTCCTTACTTCCTTGAATGGATATGATAACCTGTAAAATTATCTGTGCATGGAAGAATAAGTTATATTATATTTTAGTATCCATTTGGAGTTTGAAATTTAAGTTGTACTACGCTTTCGGTTAATTGCCCTCCAGTTTTGGAATTAAGTTGCCTGTGAGCTATGTATGCAATTATTGTTAAATTACTCGTAGTTTCATTTCTTTAAGGGCGTGAAGATATTTCTTTTAAGAACTGTTTACAGCTGCGTTTTTATACTTTAACATTCAATTTCTATCAGCGTTTCAACTGATATGGACTCTGTCAGAGGTCACTTTTTAACACAACTTCCATCCATCGTTTGGGGGTAAAAAAATGGATTTTTCAAAAATGTCATTTTTCGAATCTAGACCATTTGATGCGCCGAGAAACCAATTTTCAGACTTCATAATTTTGGCCAAATCGTGCAATCTCATGAATTATTATCTCGATAACGGAGGGAGACACGGTGTTGCGTAATTAGGTTCAACAAAAATCGTAAGAACTGTCAGAGTGACCAGAAAATACCGCAGCCCCTATACCCAATGGGCCTGGTGGGGACAGAGCCACCCAGCGAGTAAAAACATTTTGTAATATACAATTAATTTTAGTATTTAAACTCGTATAAACCCCTCAGCGTACTTTACCTGTATCCTTGATGTTCACTCGTCAAAGCGCTAAGTCCCCATGCATTCGCGAAGGACGAGGTGGTCTAGGAGAAGGAGCTGGGGTGAGCTCTACCAAACTAACCTTATGGTTGGATCACGGAGTTAGTGAGTGAATATCATGTTAATGAACTAGTCCAATAAAAATTAACTATACTTACTCAGTTAATGGTGTACTGTTGTCTTAAATTAAAATTATAAGGTTATGTAATATGGATAATGGCATTTGAATAAGACCATATGGTATTTCCCCAAGTCCTCTTTTTATTCTTTCCATTTATACATAATTGTGATTCCATAAGTCCATTTTGATCAACTATTTGCTATAGGGAACTGTTCGGAAATAGTAATTAGATTTCAGATCCAGAAAAAAATTATCTCGTTGATCGGTAGAAAATATTTTTTTACGTATTTATAAACTCCGAAGATTTTAAGCGGATGTAGATCAGTAGAGTCGGACGGAGATGGCTCTTTTAGTTTGCCCGACGAACCACGGAAGAAGATTGTGGAGACTACAAAACCAAGAGGATTCGCAACTCTTCCTTTCATCGCCGGCACCACAGAAAATTTCGGGAGAATTCTCAACAGACACGACAAAACACCGAGATACTGTGATTTAAAGAAGATGGGCCAAATTCTTCCAAAATTCAAAGACGCAATCCCTGATTTACAGCATGAAGGAGTATATCACATCCCATGAAGCTGCGGACAAAAATACGTCGGACAAACTAAAATTGCCATCTCCGTCCGACTGAAAGAACACCGAAGGACTCTCAAAAATAAACATATTGAGTAATCGGAAGTAGCAGAACATGCGTTCAATAATTTTAAACACAAGATTGAGGAATCATGGTTCTGGCCAGGGGCGATTTTATTTTCCTTGCATCATTCGTGAGGCTATTGAAATCGCAAAATCAACAGAAAACTTCGATAGAGATGATGGACACGCCTTAAACACTATCTGGAAAAGACTTGTACGAAAAACAGAACGCCAAAAATCGAGGTCCTCGACGCTGATTGGTTGAGCCACCGGTTGGCCACCCCGAAGGTGGTACACATAGCGGGCCATGTCCATCTATCAGACCTGATCTGAAGATGTGACCAGCATAGGCCACGAAACGTCATCTGGACTCAAATTCAACGCTGCTAACCCGAAAAGCATTGGAGAGATATGCAATCCAGCGCCGCGAAAGCCTCAAGCGGAAATATGTGAAGTCATTCTTTGTCACTCATATTGCGGTATTCTCGGCCACCCACAGCATTCCAGATCAGCAATGCCCTTCACTAAGCCTTCACCTTGTTCCCGCCCTTATTGCATTGTCCACTTCGATGGTATTCACTTCTCTTATATCATTCTCCTACTTTGTCTTTACACTTCACACACAAACGATTCATTCGTTTCTCATTTATCTATTTATTACTCCCACGATTATTTTAAAAAATTTTGATGTGAAAAATCCACAGAGACAAAATCATTCGCCTTTCTGATTCGGATTCTGGTCAAGGCGAATGATTTTTTCTCGATGGATTTTTCGCACAATTGTGCAATGCGGGTGACTTCCGTAAAAGTTATCACCGTGGCTAGTCCCAGTATACTTTAAACTAAAATTTTGATGTCAATAAATGATGAATATCAGGTGATGTAACTCTAGCAGCGATTTATATTATTAAACCTCTGCTATCCATTTTCAGAGCAATGTTATGAGGGCTTGCTAAAAAACCATGAAAACAAGTTTCCAGCGTTTCGACTCGAAGAGGCTAACATTGTCGAGGGAATATGTCAATTCTGGGAACCAATGGAAACGAGTAGGCTAACCAAATTGGTTTTTGTGTAATGTTTCGTAGCCTGCCGCGTGAACGGCGTTGAAATATATATAAAATGCCATGAGAAAAAATTCCTCTGGTCCTGGATTCGAACCACGGACCTTTGAATTTACGGCCAGATCCTGAAAACCAGATCCATGGGTCGATTCCCAGCTCAGGGGAATTTTTTCCCATGCCAATTCATGTAGGTACACACTGGTTTTATTTAATATAACTTGCATCATGTGTTTTCAAGCTATCTCAATATCTATCGAAGATGAGTAGAAGCACATATGACAAGAACAGTTTTTATTCTGCATACCTCTTCTTAAGTATCAAACTTACAGATGACATACGTGAACAAGTGGAACGTAGCGGCCCACTAAATAGAGCGCTGGGCTACTGATTAGAAGTACTCGCGCTCAGAAACTGAGTGTATCCTTAGAAATTCCTTAACAAATACCTAGTGGTGCGAGGTGGCAGCGTGGAAGTAGCTTGCTTCCTTAATCTGTGATTCCAAAAACCTGTGGAAAAAACCTCAGGGCTTTATCACTGACTGAGTGAGTAAGGTTTGCTTACCGTAATATTACTTGTAGTAAGGATTTATTATTATTAAAGTATTTTACCGATAAAGATAGGTTTTCATGGATTATTTAAAAAGATTCTGGCCGCCTCCCTTCTTATTTAATATACTTCCCTCTTAGATTCTTAATAAGGCCTACTCCTTTTCATTCTATCTAAAAATCCTTTTCTCTTCCTACCTCTCCCTCGTTCACCGATCATTCTACCCTGTAACACTGTTTTCAACATTCTCTCCCCGTTAAGTACTCCCTCCATCCATGCCTAAGTAAGGATTTAAAATCGGAAAAATGATTGTTTCCATGTTGTCCTTCGGTATGCAGAAGCGTACACAATTTTCATGTGTTTTTAGCAACGTTATTTAAAAAGGTATGACCAAATCTCCAGAAACTGTCCCTAAACAACATAAATCACTTCATTTATCCCTTTTCATATACTTGTCCACCTTTATTCCAGCCGTGAGACGACTTCCTTTCTCCCACCCTGGAATTTCTTCATTCGTTTCTTCCCGGGCGCTCTTTCTCCTTCGTGGAATCTCCTCCTTTTATTAAAAAAACTCGAGAAGTGTCGCCCAGCCCCGTCCTCGCCTACACGTTGGGCGGTGGACCAGGGCGCCGAGGCGATGGTTGCCAAATGATGTGTCTACTCCCCACCTCGCTATATATACCCATCCAAGTGGCGAATGAAACGGCCGGGAACACACGAAAATAATGGCCAAGGTGTGGACGTTTAAAGCGATCGAACAGCATCGGAACATGGTCGTTGTCATAACGTTACACCCATTCATTTCGTTTTCCTCCACTCCGTCACGATCTTTGTACCATTAACCTGCATATCGATGGCTGAGTTCTAAAAACACGTATCTCAAAATTTGACCGGTATGAGTTAATACTGCTAATAAACAATAAAATTTAAGCAAAAAAAACCTCTTTGTTTGCAAATGTACATGATTTTCAGTTTTATGTATTTTTGGTTTTTAATTTCAATTAAAATTATGTACAATTGAAAAATAAATCGTTCTTTTGCTCTCCTGAAAATTTGCTATTTTTGAGATACGTGTTGTTAGAACTTAGCCATCGATATGGAGAGCTGAGAAACATATTGGTGTTGGTCAATAACTGTTGATTTTGAGATTTCCATGGAAATCGGCTCCAAAATAGTCTATCAACTCAGAAATACAATGGTGCAAGTCACGGTTACACTTGGGACCGCCAGTTTAGTAGCACATGCTGGGAGCCCTCAGCACAGTTCTAACTACTTTGTAAGTTATTATTTAATTACTGAAAAACTTTGGTATTTGACTTACACCGATGCGTTTTGAAGCCCTCCATATCTCAACTATCCTTTATCTCCATTTCATTGACGAGTCTGTAGCCAAAATTTTTTGAAGGCGATTAATGGGGTACATAAGCTTTTGCTGTGATGTGAAAATAGGTTAAAAAACAGACTTTTACTCCTTATGGCTGATCTAGGAAATATCAATCTGGAGGTATAGCTATTAAATATGTTGTCCTATTTAATCAGACATGATGGCCTGGTGAAGATAATCGTCGAGGGGCATGTAGATGGTAAGAAAAAAAAACGAAGACCTCGGTTAAATATATGTATATGAAACAGAAAGATATGAAAGAGAAGGAATACATAGGAAAAGGTTAGCTGTTTGAGAGCTGATTGGAGAGCCGTTTCAAACCATTCTTTGGACCGTTGACCAGTGATGATCATTTAAACACACTTAATGGTAGAGTCTTATACACTGATCGAAGTGATTCCGATCGGTTGTAATTCATTACGAGTGGTTTACTAATCGATTGCATTTTTTGTGATTGAAATGATCTATTTTCCGACGATACACACAAGAAAGCCCCAGTATCGAGTCGTCGGAATGAAAATCTTAAGCAAAATAATTCCAATCGCATTGCCAACTGCTCTGAATCAGCCATGTGTAATGAAATTGTTCGGTATAATTCCGATAAGTGTCAAGCAGAAACTGATTTTATCATTTAAAATCTTTGGTTACAGTTGAAACCATTCCAAACCAAAGAAGTGTTTTATGAGAAATTCCATTCATAGATACCTTAATTTCATCACGGAAGTTCACTGTTTGATTATTTGCTTTCTTTACAAGGTATATGATCGTTGATCTTTACCTTCAGTTTTGGAGAAAGTTAGCTGGGCGCAGAGTAAAAAGAGTAAGGGAGTTATTGAAATAATTGATAAGGAGAGAAAACTGATAAAGAGATTAGTAAGTCGAAGAATTGAATGTAGCGAGTACTAAGCGGGGAAGGTATGCTAATGTCCTTGGTGTTGGGAATTAATTGGATCAACGAGGTAAAGGGAGAAGATTAGAATTCATGGGTAGAAAGAAGAGTAATAGACCGTAATTTTAACCGAGGGTAGCTTTTCTATGATAGAAAGGGCATACACCCGGGGTGATACGTAAAGTGCACCATTTAAACCCATCAAATCTTGCAGAATATTTACTTTGACTTTATTTACATCAGTATCATTTCTTTCTCGCAATAATAAGGACTAATACGCTAAGGAAAGTATCTAATTATGAAACTATTGTTCTAAGTCGTCGTCTATCATTGTCTCAGTAACATTTCTTGCTTTTTCTAAATGTCGTGTGTCAAATGTGCCATATGTGTATTACTTAAGATGAACTATACTATAACTAGTCAGCTTGCATTAGATTTTACCGTGATATACTGCAAGTTTACCTTTATACCTGAAAATTAAATATCTTTTTTGTTGCAAATCATTTTAAATTGCTTGGTTCCACTAGCTTATATTCAACTGGATAGAATATTTTATCAAAATTAATGTCATATAGATTCTTTTCAACTTTTGTGAAGATTGATCATTGAAATTGTAGAGTTGGCTGGGAAATTTAAATTCCTGGTTCGCAATGTACGATATTATTATTGGCAACCTTGCAAGCCAATCTCTTCAATGACGGTTTCCTAGCAACCCGCTTCTACAGGGGCATTATCCTCTCTCCTCTTCCTCTGACTGACGCTAGACTTATAATATCGTTCCACACCATCGCTTGCCATCGTGAAAATAGTTCAGTTCAAACTCATGAATCGGTAAACCCTGGAAAGCGGAACGAATGAAGCTTCATGTTATAGCTCCAAGGGCGGATCCCTGGGCATCTCATGAGTGTGGGTGTCAAAATAGAAAGGTGGGAATGGGGATGGAGAATTCTTCTTCATTCCGAGCTCTCTCGCTTCTAGACCAGAAGAGAACCATCGTTCCATAACGAGGTACGTCATCTGTTTTAGACCCTCGGGCACTCCTTATCCTCTTCAGACCTGAAAGTCTATCTCACGAAGAAAAATTGCGTTCCCCTCACTTTTCTATAGAAATAGAACTGAAGGATATTAATCCTCTTAAAAAATGATTATTTTGGTGACTATGATCCGTACTATTAGTGACTATGATACCTAAGAATGATGCAACAATTACAAGAAGAGGGTTTTATGCAAAAATAAAATGCATGCAAAATTGCATGCACAATTGCATGCATTCAAAGTATTGATGTTAAATAAGGTCATGTTCATGAAATCAAGTAAACTAGTATGAATAGATGACATTCACCTTTTCTAATGCCAGTCATTGTAGAATAAAACCGAATCTGGAATCTCTACTCATCAACCACGGTTGATAATAAAGAGAGAGATGGTAAACAGCTGAGCATCTTCAAGCGACTTAGGTATACATAGCATATGATACAAGCGGCGCTCAGCACTTGGATCACGAAACTCTATAAAAAAAAACCAGATGTATCATGTATGATACACTGGAATTGATAGTTTGGGGCGTGATTTTAATAACGACCAGTTTCGTCACTGTATGATATCTTTAGATCCAAACACAGGATACAAGAAGAGTACAGATAGATACTGATTAACATACTCAGCTGTTTTCCATATCTCTCTTGAATATCAAGCGCAGTTTATGACGAAAGATTCTAGTTTTGGTGTTATTTTATAATGAGTGATATTACAGAAGGTGAGTGCCAATTATTCCCACTATTGTATTTGATTTCGTTAACATAACCTTATTCAACATCAATACTATGTACGTATGCAGTTTTAATCTTTTTGCATAAAACCCTGTTCTTGTAATTTTATTTTTTATTTATTTATTTCCAAATTCCCCGTAAACAGCACATTGTGGCCTTTTACAACGGGTCTTCAACATTAACAAAGTACAGCACAAACATTCATGCCCTGGTTAGGGATCGCCTACCCAGGTGGGATTCGAACCCACGACCTTCGGATTGGCAGGCGAGGACTTTACCCCATCGCCACCAAGGCCGATAATTGTTCCATTGTTAATTTTATTGTAATTTCTGTGCGAAATCGTCAGATGCAAATAATGTTACAGGGAAAGTATCTATCTGTACTCTCCCTATATCCTGTATTTGCACCTGACGCTGTCGGACAGCGACGAAAATGGTCGTTATTAAAATCATTCACGTGAAATTTACAAGGTTTTTTTTATTCAACATGGTGCACTGGAAGTGAGGAGGTTATTAAAAGATCCCATCGCCAGATTTCATCTGTTTTTATCCTCCCCAACAAGCGTTTCCTTTGCCAAACCACCTTCATTCTCCCTCGCTCGCGACTCAGCCCTGCCCATGCAGAACACTTGCTATGCCCACGTTATGTGCAATGATTTTTTCCGTTAACCCGCGGTCCGCTCCGTCCCGCTGGTCTCGATTTTAATCAAGCAGCACATCCGTTACACGTACGCAGGTGAATATGTTTGAAACAAATGACGCTTGAAGCGCAGCAGTCGTACTAACTCGTGGTGAAGGATGTGGAGGATATTTCTTTTTCGTGCCAGTTGGAGGATTGTGTTGATGCTAAGGGGATTCCGTAGGGGACAAGGGACATGTTTTATCCGTCTGCTTTCTACCCCTCAATTCGTCTCAGTAGGGGTGTAGCGAGGGAATTAGCCGTTGATTTTAAAATAAGCACTCATCTCTTTCGAATTTATCATTTTTGTAACATTATGTATAAAGAAGTATAATCAAAACTTAAGATGCGCAATGAGAATTTGTTGCCATATTCTAATATTTAATGGCTCTTGATTTTCGATAGGAAAATGATATTTGTTATCTACCTACCTATCCGGTTGAAAGTTTTTTTTAATGAAACACTCATCACCCGCTAATAAAACCTAGTCCTTGAAATGAATCACAAAATCAGACCGCAAATTGAAAAAAAAGAGTACCCATACAAAATGTACTGAAGACAAATTTTAGCAAAAGCCATTTGACAACTTTATATTTCCAATCAATCCCGTTATAGTTGAGGTATTTTACAATATTTCTCATTTTTTTAGGCTGAATAAAGAAAGCATTCTTTTCGACTTGTCTGCCTAAGGTGGTGAAATTGGCCAGATTCAATTGCACTATTTTTTCCGGGAGAATCTATCTTTCTACCGCGTCAATCCTTCCTTTATCTTCTTTGCGCCGCCTCCTCTTCGCAGAAGCGGATTGTGTCGTGCTGTGAGCTCCGCAGGTGCGCCCACCGCTTGAGGAATGCCATCAGCCTATTCCGCGCTTTTATTAAGCCGGTGAATTCGACGGTAGGAGTAAACGTCAGGCTTCAATCTCCTCGATGGATGGCTGCCCTATTGTTGTCCGACCCTCTTCTCGTTTCTATCGTGCGGCTCCTGACGACCAGGTGCTGCATACACGTCTTCATCCGATCTTTGCAGCATCAGCTTACCAACGTTTTCCTATTTATCAATGTTCGCGTGTCGTTTACCGAATGCACTCCTCATATTAGGGATGTTTTAGCTCGTATGACTCGTAGACACTTGGGAGTATCAATTTTGCTGCACTATGATGAATGGGTTTTTATCACCTTGATCAATTACCAGAGAAATGTTTATCTTGTATTTTGACTAATGGTTTGGAAAACCTATGATCTATTTTTGTCGACTACATGTAGCTCAGAATTCGTTTTGCGATTGCTTTCATTCTATTTTTGTAAGTAGTACATGAATCTTTGGTCAATGCATCTCTCAGCAACTTCTTAGAGATGATTTCAATGGAAGAGGAATACATGCATTAAAGATTAGCTTTATTACAGCATCCTGCACGTTTTATGTTGTCAAATCTACGTTAGTGCGTTTACTAATGTATTGAATATACATTTGTTGTATTAATTAAATTCCAAATGGTATTTTTATCTTTATGTGTGGACAATAGTGTGCCAAGACACATTACGATTAATTTGTAATTATTTAAATAAGTTCCAACGCACATTTGGAAATAAAAGTTGGCATTAGGAAATTTTCACGAGAATTTTAATATGTTCACGGCTTCCAACTGTATGTGTATCGAAATTTTTTAATAGCAAATGCAAGCAGTATAGATGTTGCTGAATGACCACCCAGAAAAAACAGGAGAGGCGGGTTTTGAAGTTATTAAAACGATAAATAGCTATTTAAAAAATAAATTTAGCATAAAATATTATTTCTCAATCAATACCTGGACTACGGTATGTATTGACCTACGATAAGTTTCTCGTTGCTTATCGGTGAAATAATAGCTCTTTATGAATATTTTGAAATAATGATGCTGATGATTACTCGATCACCGTTCCGTAATGTACAAGTAGTAGAGCAGATTAATGTGTAGGCTGTTGGTGGACGGTATGATATACCTATCTTGATTCTGCCACTTCGACTCACCCTTCACCTTTTCCCCACCTCAATACGAGAGTGTCAATTTCTCAACAGCTTCTAGCGATGCTAGGTCAAGGCTTAGCGGAGATGTTGGCTGATACGGCACTGCATATACCTAGTGTGCAGATGCCCTAATTACACATGGTCGTACCTATATGTCGGGTACAATCGTGTTTCAATAGAACTCCCTCAATTGTCCTTAATTACATTGGTAAATTATTTATCTGGATAATTATTTTATCAATAAATAAATATGAATTAAATAGTTAGGGAATTGAAAGAAGATCACAAGTAAAATTGAGCCATAGTTATGCGTTTTCACGGAGAGGTTGTATCTCATGTTACCTATCTGAATTCTTGTGGAGAAATAATTTCTATTATAAATACAAAATGCTATTTTGGCTTTCGATATGTAGGTATAACACCTCCGCACAACCATTACGCTATTACCCTAATTTGAGGAAGAGGAAACCAGTTTTTACATGTCTCGTGCAATGATCCAAACCATCCTTTGAAACTGGGGTGTACAAAAACCACTTTTCTGTCTTTCTATGTAAGTTCTCAGCTTCTCAGAAATGGCAAATAATACTTCAGCCACCACCCGCTCACTCCTTGCTCAGAGTTTGAACCCAGAGGGTGAATGAATGGTGGAGGCTGATATTTTGTGGAAATTCATTTTAGGATATGAAGTAAATACTTTGCACTTTTTCTCACAAATATTCATTTAAAAAGGACTCAAAAATTTTCACTGCAATGTAGCATCATCAGCACTAAAGTATGGTTATTTTTATGTTGTGATTTATTCCAGCATGGTTAACTTCTAAGTTGGTCCTGATGATACTGCATTGCAGTGAAACACGTTTACTCCTTTTGACATAAATATTTATGTGGAAAAGTGCAAAGTATTTTACTTCCTAATACAGAGGAGAGGCGAGGGCAGATCTCACCACAGACAAAGCCTCTGGCTTATAATTTTTCACACATTCAGATTGAGGGTGTCGTTTCCTTTCCCTGGGCCACTTTGCGCTTCGAGGATCTTTTACTTGAGGGTGTCCACAGACTTCAGCCGTGATTTGAACCCTGACTTACAAGGTTACCTAGCTTTTTTAGACATCTTGCCAGCCCAATTTCATCGGCTTTAGGTGTTGAGTGAGCGACCTCAATACCACTGCTCCATGAATCTTACACGGGCAGTCTAGAGAGTCATTTTCTTCGCAGGGTCGACGTCATCCGCGAATTCCATTGTCGCTCGATGGGTGTCATCGTGGAAGCGCGCTCAATCGCTGAGTAAGGAGGCGCCGGCATATAAGGACGGGGCGTTTCCACACTTCGCGTCTCTCTCTCTCTGCGCTGTCTCTATGGCGATCCCCGCTGCGCCCTTGTCGTCCGTCTCGCATATTTCCTCTCGCTCACTTGGGAGAGCGCCAAACTTAAATGCGTCTCCGGGATCGATCTGGGCGCCACCTCTCGGCAAGGATTGGAAAGAGTGATGACTGTCCTCTTCCCTGGAGGGTAAAGTTGAAAAAAAAAATCAAAATTCTCACGATTGAAAAAGATCGACGATGAAAGGTTTTTCACAAGTGGACGCTGTTACACAAATTAAAAAAAAATTAGATCACGTTTCCCTGAAAGCCAGCCTAATCCACTTGAATTTTTATGGTATTATATGTAAAAATCAATTAATTCGGCTTAGAGTTGAAATCACTCTTGCATCGATAAAAATTCGAAAAAAAAGAAAATTATAGAAAGCCCCATGGCATTAAGGATTTATACTTTCCATGGAAATAACAGAAAATAATTGGTAGAATACGTTTACGTGTGCACCCGTAAGTGTACTTTTTAATGGAAAAATTCCAGAGAGGTAAAATAAAATGCCTTTGCCGGGATTCGAACCCGTAAAACACGGAACTCGAAAAATAATAAATTTAATTTTTATTGAAAGCAATTTGTAGTATTTTTCATTTAATCCACACATACAGAAAGTGCTATTAACCAAAATGAGCACTAAATCATAATATGTATAAAACATCACAAACATGAATTGTAAATAGGTTTGAACAGGTAGATTTTGATACTTGAATAGAAAAAAACGGCAATTTTTCAAAGATGCTATTCCAAACATGGGACTAGTTTACCCCTATTACATGGGGGTAAACATGGGGGTAGTTTACCCCTATTACTCTCTCTATTAGACTAGGATGACTGCTGACTTTCTGGCACCACCGAAGAAATTTTTTTACTTCTACAGTCGAATTATTGAAAATTTCCGTGAAAATATCCATTCTTTCTTGAATGAAGTGATATTAAAAATTTATTGCGACTATCATTCTGACATTTAAATGAGTTGGGAGAGAGATCTGATATTGAATTCAAAATTTCAATGTTTCAGAAAACGAAAAAAACCCTGGTCTTTCGTCTGGCCCAAATTTAGCTATTTAGTTTTTAGCATAAAGAATATTTGGCATGTTGGCTTTGCTACATGAATCAAATTCCATGGAAAGTTCGGTTTACATTATGAAATTTATAATTGTCACGTTGTATGCTCTTTAGACCTTTTTCTGTACTTATTCTTGATACATCGATGTTATAGCGAATTTATGTGGTTGGGTAACATGTAGGTTTCAGAATCAGCTTTCATTTACGATGCATACCCTATGTTCATGCGTGATTTTTTCATTAGAGATCGTGATATTAAAGGTAATTAAGGTAAACGAAAAATTATTTGTAACTTATATTTTGTTTCGGTTGCTGAATTAGGATTCGCGAGAGGCTTGGTGGTTAAGTGGTGGTTAATATTACTAAAGCAAATGAGAACATCATCTTAAAAGAGCACAAGATTCCCATGTCCATGAAAAACAATAAAATTAGGTTTCAGTATGAAACGTATAAAACAATGTATTGAACATGTCAGTGAAATCTTGCGAAGGCTAATTAGTGTCATTCATAGTACTTTGCTTTAAATATAGCTCTTAATGCAGCTGGTTCTTTTATATTTTAAAGGAAAACATGCCAAAAATTCACGTGCACATGTTGTACCGTAAATTGCCTCCATTAGCGAGCTGTGTGAGGTTCTAAAGACTTCAAACTCAACTGTGGCCTTGAAATAGAGTATCTAAAAATTTTGTGCCCTCCTTGTTTTGATTTCAACCTTCCAATTTCATTTTTAATAAACCCCTTCCACTTCAATTTATTTTCTTAATGCCGTGGTTCTATCCTCTATTTATGTTTTATGTGTTTCTTTTTTAAATTGAAATGTAGTCAGCGAAAATATTTTTCTAAATTTTAACTCGACGTTGAACAGTGAAATTAAAATTGATTATTATTTCATATTGTTCACGAACGAACCATCTTCCCATAACGAGAGCACAGGTATCGCTACTCGTATAAAATCATTTAAGTCCTTACAATGCAGGGGTAGATCCAGGATTTTTTATGGGGGGGCACAAGGGTCTGACAGGTCTTCTAACATTTGAGGTTAAAAACAAAATATAACAATTACTGTGGACAATATTCTCTTTGTTTTGATATTAAAGTTATAAATATTAAATCAAATAATTGAGGCTCCGTAAAAACGAAATAAAACGAACGTAATGACAACCGTGTTAAAAATCATGTCTATTTTTTAAGCGTCTGGGGGGGGGGGGCACGTGCCCCCATACCACCTATCCCTCTGAATCCGCCAATGTTCCAATGCATCATATTTCATGATGTATGGATTATTTATGTACTATATGGATGTTTTAAATTTGTTAACTTTTAAAATATCTATATTGTCCCACTAAATGGTGCAATAATTATGAAGATCTAATGACAAGCTACACTTGTCGTTGCGGTATTTGGATTCGGAAGATCATGGCAAACTAGACTCGTTATTTCAGAGCAAGGAGTTAAGAGACAAACTAACTTTGAGGTCTGCTCATTTTGAATGCATGCTCTCCGAGGGCGTGAATCCAGCCGTCCTCTGCCTCATTTACCTGGCGGCTTGGCTGGAGCGAGAGTGAGTGCCTGGCCCCGCAGAACCCTCAGGCGACGCGCGATAGACTACTCCGACGGTGCAAGGGCGATATTCTGTTCACTCTCGCTGTGATTCCCATCGATTGGGTGCGGAGCGATCGCCGCTTTGTTTACAAGTCACTCACGGACTGTATCGCTGTTGGCTCGCTTTACGGCGCTGCCCATTTGATCGACTCGCTGCTGCATTCCGTCAATCAAGGTGTCCGCCTACGATTCGAACCGTATACCATCTTCCTACAACATCTCTGATGTATTGTTTCGCGAAAGATATGATGTGAGATGATAGCCTTTTCAAAAATATAATTTAAATATCATTAAAACGAAGGGTGTATCCAGTACTTTATTCTGGGGGGAGGTGCACAAGGGTCTGATAGGCAAATGGTCTTCTCATATTTGAGATTACAAACAGTATAAAACTGTTGATTTATAAAATATTTTCTTTATTTTAATATGAAAGTTGTTTGGATGAAACTATATCATTGAGAATAAAATCAACTGATTTGGGCGTTACTTGGTGGAACGATGAAATGTTCATGGTGAAACAAACCCAGTACTATTCCACAAACTTTTTATTATTAGCTGTCGACTAGTTTCGACGTTTATACCGTATATTACTTGATAGTGCTGGGTTTTGTTTCACCATGAATATATCATTGAGGTTCCGTAGAACACAAAACATAACGAACTTAATGATGATAATATTAGCAAACTTATCTAATTCTTTGGCGTCTGGGGTGGGGTCAAGGGGCCCGTGCCCCACTCCTTAGTCTTCCTATGATAATAACTGATAATTTAGTTTAACCTTTATCGTCAGTGCGGCCACAAAAGAGATCACCTCATGTTTTCGTTTATGGCCTTGCGATCCCTTTAGGGACCACTGAGACACACTTTGTTTAAAATCGGCTTATAATGAGTTTCGTTGCTGAGAGAGTGTAAATATTTTTTTAGGCTCCTGGAATGACACACGCTAAGATCAGAAAATAGGTTACCCTTGGAATTTGACTTAAAGCCGTCCTTAAATGGTTAAGTAATAGCAGTGGGCGTGATTTGGTGGAAATCCTTTATTGTAGCAGTTGAAGGAATACAAACCTTGCTTTTTCCACATGATGACCATGTCAAAGTTTTTATTCCTTCAACCCCTACTATACAAATACTTTTATTAATCATAATAATGAGTCAGTGTTTCTTCAATGAATTGCTTTGCTTCTACTGCTTGGAAGCCAGTGGTCCATTCTTCAAAATTATTAACTCTAAAATATCTGCAAATGCCTACTCGTTAATATTCAATGTAGAAAATACTGTCTCATAAAGTAAATAGTAGACTATCAATGTATTCGTAAAAGTATCAATGTTTTAATAGCTTCAAAGCTCTAAAGAAAATTCCAAGGGATATTTTTGGTTTCGGTGAAATGAATTATTTGAAGCCAAAACTGTTACTATATTCACAAAAATAGGTCTTTTTTATTTCTGGTAGACATTTGCCCATTCAAAACTACTGAGATTAATGCATTTGTTCATATCTCCTGCATTGCTTGTTATGTGAGCTATTTGCTATAACTAGCCTATTTTCGGTAAGTACTTAAATTAATTCTGATAGCCTAGCATAATCTATTTTCTAATACAATTGCAGTTAGTGACTATGTCTCTAGATGTATCAACTTTGCTTTCAATGAAAAAACCAGATTTGAAGCATAATTTATAAGGACAGTTATGGTTTTACGTATGATTATTCCTTTAGGGCTCATTAGTAACCTTCGCAATCACCATGTCAAAAGTTTTTCAGCGGTATCCATTCGGTAGCAGCCTTCAACCGTCATAAATAGACACGTAAGATGCGACGAATGACATTCGCAATGCCTGATGACTTGGTGGATTCTACTGTACAGTACAAGCAGCCTACCTGGTCAAGAAGAGACATGTCACGATGAATGAAATGCACATTAGTCTCTTTGCCATGCCTGAAAGAAAAATACGATTCGAATATGTGTGACTCGTCTAATGGCCTTGGGATAACACACGTCCATTTGGCATTGACTTGGCGAATCTATTCGCATTACAAGTTTCGGTGCTAGCGGCATGAGATTTACGTTTTTGAATCAAAAGTGCCGAGCGTTGGTGCATCGCGACATAAAAGCGCAACACGTGCCGCAATCGAGTGACGGAGATAGAGCGACACACGTGGTACATGGGAGGAGAGGCAGCGAGTGGGATACGGTGAAGTGTTTGTGGGGAAAACTTCGTAGGAATGTCTAGGATAGAAGACGTCACGCGTGACTTCTGCTGCCACTAAATGACTCATTGAAGTGGAAATGTATTTAGCCTGCTCGCTCCATGACTGGGTGACATCTTGAAATTATGTTCGGTAGGTAGTATGGTATATCATGGCCGCATTCAAGTATCTTGTGACGTATGGTATAGAGTGTTTAAATAAGAAGATGTCACGCGAGACTTGTGCTGCCAAGAAATGACTCATTGAAGTGGAAATAGATTTAGCCTGCTATCTCCATGATTGGGTGACATCTTGAAATTATGTTCGGTAGGTAGTATGGTTATCATGGCCGCATTCAAGTATTTGGTGACGTATAGTATGGAATTTCTAGATAAAAAGACGTTACGCGTGAATTTTGCTGCCAATAAATGACTCATTTAAGTGGAAATGGATTTAACCTGCTCCTTCTATAATTGGGAGACATCTTGAAATTAATTTTGGTAGGTACTATGGTTTATCATGGCCGCATTCAAGTATTCAGGGACGTATGGTATGGAATGTCTAGATAAGAAGATGTTACGCGTGACTTTTGCTACCAATAAATGACTGACTCATTGAAATGGAAATGAATTTAACCTGCTCGTTCCATATTTGACATTATGGACATCTTGAAATTATGATCGATACGTTTTACGGTATATCGTGGTCGCATTCAAGTATAGTGTGACATATGGTATAGTATGGTATTCGGAGGAGGACACCAACAGATGAGGTCATTTGCAACATGAGGGAAGGATGGAGAGAAACCCAGCGTTAGCATTAGCCTGCTTTTAAGGAAAGGCTCTCATGGGACATAGCTGACGTCACATCCGAGGGACGGAGTTTTGAGCTTGAAGTGTCGCTTGAAATATGTACCACACAAAACACAAGCAGGGATTGGATAGTCTCTGAAAATTTACTTCCTACAACGAGATTTGAACTGAAGTCCACGGGGTGGGAAACCAGCAATCTAGCCACCTTACCAAACCGATCCTGTGACATATGGTTTGCTGGAACTACATGCTGAATCAAATATGATGAATTCTTGGAATCACGTATTCTAAATTATTTTAAATATCAGAATATGACAATTATCGGGCATGATAAAAAGTAGGTACCTTAGAAAATTGTGCGCCTTAAAATTTTTTACGACCTTGGTTTTGAATGCACTGCAATCATTTTATAAGAAAAGCTTTAATTACAACTTTTTGAAAACGATTGCAGTATAGCCGAATCTGAAATTGTATATTAATTTTTAAGTGTGATATTTACTAAGATAACCTTTCGTCATATCTGTAACAACATTTCACTAAATCCCGACTTCAATCATTAGTTTTATTTGAGAACTTTATCTCTTAATATGAATACAACCTTTTGAATTGCCGGTTTACGTGCAAATTTGGGACTTAGAGATCCGTCTTGCAACATTTAACAACCGACGATATTTGTGAACTTATCTTTAGATATTATTTACTTCCATTTATGTATTCTCATCAATTGCATAGCAAGTATAAAGGAACTTGGGCATGAGGAATTGGTTCTAAAAGTAAGCAAAAAGAAAGAATGGCGAGTGAAAAATTGGTAACAGATTTTTTTAAATTTATTAAGTTGTGAACCGCTTGTAATTCGGTGGACGAATGCCTGATATGCTTCATCGATTGATGATACTTATTTTAGAGCGTGGTAGAGAGGATGATATTTTTGAAATGACTAGGTCACACAGAAAATTTAACGAAAGAGATATTTCCTAATGTGTAGGTTTAGCAAATGTTTATTAGCGCATAAAATTAATGTTGAAAGATCAGAAATCAAAACAACGCTGAGATAAGATTTTATGATTTTTTAAGCCAATAGCACCCCTCACCACATGCTAATGGAAGCGAACAACAAGATAGCATGTGCATGCTTTTTGAAATGCTGTGATGATCGTTATATTTCAAACATAATTCTCAAGATTACATCGGTAATCCCATCTTTTTCTTCTTAAGATCAGCAGCATTTTCAATTAAACGACATTTTCGTGATTTCACAGTACATTGTACTGCATTACACGGGTCTTTTTCAATAGTTACGTCGATAGTTTATGCTGCGATCCTTGTTATTGCCCGTGAAATAGGTCAGGAGCAGATTCAGTATCAATTTGGGGGGTTCATGATCCAAATCCACACTCCCTTATGTCCAATGAATGGGGCACATATTATTTTATTCTTCAGTTCATTATGTACAATAGTGAGGTCTACGCTCTACTTAAAGTGCAACTCAAATTTTTCTCACGTTTGGGAATTGTAGCCATGTATTTGCTTATAACTGCCCTTTGCTCATTTACAAGAATACAAAAATAATTAAACTAATTACAAAAAAATTGATAATATTTTTGGGGGGGGCATGCCCTCTGTGACTACCTTACCCATTTGTTCATCTTTTTCATCTATTTTTCAGCATAAATTCGCAGAAAAACCTTTTAATATACAGGAGTGTAGCATAAGTACCATTAAATTGACTTCGCGTGAGCACGAAGATGAACCGTGTTGAATACTGAACAATGTTCACGGGAGGGAAACCGATGTCTCTAGAATTATCAGCTTAAGTTCTCTCCCCGACAACTCTCATAATTTTCCCTCCAGTGGAAATGAAAAAAATGCCGAGTGAATAATCACCCACACTTAAATTCCGATTTTTTAAGGAATAATCTTTCCTCATGGGCTTCCATCAATTTCTTTGCCCGTCGCTCAATCTTCCAGCCCGGAAACGATCCTTCCAGTCGTGGGTGTTGTTTCCGAAAAACCAATCATTTATGATCGGTGGGGACGGCCGTTGTCGCCAGCGCAAAACCAAATCCCCGCCCGCCCTCCTCCACAACCAGCCAGCCTTTGAATGGATGGGAGGCCGAGGGAGTTGGGAGATGTAGTTTATAGAATGGGGAAGGTGTGGAGAGGTAAAATGGGGTAAGGTCGGAAGGAGACACAAGGTCATAGGGAATGAGTTTTTGTGGGTGAAAATTTTCCATTTATGCTGTATTTCATTTATGCTTTGTCTGAGAATCATGCTTTAAGGCCGTTTTACACGGGGCACGGAATTGCGCAGGTTAGAGCTGCATTAATTTCTAAAATGGCGTGGAATTGCGCGAATGCAGGAACTAAATTAGAACAGGGGCTATTTTGCCGTCTCGCATCCACGCATTCTCGCATGTGTTCGAGCAATTCACAGCTTTACGCGACGCAATTTTGATTGCGCCTTCGCACGTACGTCAGATTGCGCAATTCCGTGTACCGTGTAAAACGGCTTTTAAGCAAAAAAAACTCATATTTTGAAATTGACTACCCCATATTTTCCTGTGCTAATTAAAATTAGAAGAGAGCAGTGTTTGAAAGATGCGGAGGCTCCCAGAAACCTACTTTAATCGGTGGAACACTTCAATAATAAATAAAAGTTATTAATGATAGCAACTCTAGTTTTTAAATGTCATACCATTTCCATCCATATTACTTTGAGTATTGGACGTTCATATGAATGACCATTTCTCTTTTGAATGGTGTTTTTTTACATATGCACATACTGAGGTTAGTAAATATAAAGTAAAAAGTAGCGTAAATAAAGTAAGAAAACAAGTAGAAATATTCCTGCTGGCTTTACAAGCATAAAATAAACACATTAGGATTATACTTAGCGGATTCGAGTATTATTAGTAGAATTTCGGAAATTGAGTAATTTTGCGAAAATTTTCCGAGATTAAGAATTTCAAAAAGAAAACAAACCGTCCAGTTTTAAGGAATTACTACGCAGAATTCTACTGCTTGTATGCTGTAACCATTTTTTCACTAAAGCAGTGTGTTTTCATGTATTGTGTAGGCCCTTATGAACATTTGCATCTATCTCACATTGCAAGATTTCACCTTAGTTTTTTTTTAGGAATAAAGTTTTAATTTTGAGGAACATAAATTTTAAGGAATTTCTGCGCCATATGACCTGAAAATGTATTTTTAGATGGTAATTCATTAGTTTTAAAAGAATAATTATTTGTTGCATTAAAGACAAAAATGACCATTTGGGAGGAATGGTCCCTTCTTATGAGATTTGGGAATACTCCAATAGCTCACTCATAGAGGCCGGTCGACTTCGAATATGAGCATTAGTAACTCGCATAATTTTCATTAATCCATCGATAATCGCTGTAATTACAATTATAATTTGGATAACTTACAAACTTGCAATCAATGTGAACTGTTATCTTCGGGTAAGTGAGGGAACGGTGTAAAGTCCAGGAGAGGAATAAATTTTGTTACTCAGCTGCTGCACGTGATCAAAAGCCCGATTGACGTTGTTTTGCTCATTGACCACGTGCCGCACGTCTAGTTCCAGTGTAGGTAATGGCACCAGAGGAGAGACTCGATCCAACGACCTCTGCGATAGCAGGTGGACCTAACTCACCAGACTGCTTCAGCCAGCTGCAGAGTGGAGAAGTGACTGGGGCTGGTAGAGCAAGAAGGATAACGGGAAGTAAATTATATAATGCCGATAAAAAGTTTAAAAATACTTTGCTCGAGCGGAATGGATTGAATGTACTAATTGAATTTTTGCTATCAAAGAGCTCAGTACATGACGAGAAAAGAAAATAAATTGAACTCATCTACACATTAATAATATTTGAATACATTTTTGTTCGTCATAATTTATAATAATTATATTTTAAATAATATTGTAGTATTGTTGCGATGGATTCCCTTCGTTTTTTGTTGCATTAACTCCAACAAATTGCTGTAGCCGGTGGAGTTTTATAGGTATAAGAAATAACAAGAAATGGAATTATGTAATCATAGGAATACAATCGTTCATTTAATTGCCATCCATGTGGAGTAGCAGTAATGAGTCGTGTTTGAACAGATATTCTGCAAAATTCCGTTATTCCGTTTCACAAGTTTGTTCCGTTGGGTTCAAATGTTATACCTTCCTTGCGTCTTTCTTCCATCCCAATGATATTCTAGTTTATTGTCATTTTGTTACGCACAGTTGCTGCCGTTTTACTTGGCGCACTTTCAAATTATTCAGTCCCGTTTCCATTATTCTATTTTTACTCGATAAATAATGGTAAAATAATTTATAACATGTATTCAAGGTATTGAAGATAAAACAGAGACTAATTTGTGGCTATTTCGTTTTCTTTGTGTTTGAAACAGTGATAGAACTCTGATTGGATTATATATTAATTCCTATTAAGTTTTTGTCGCCCAAGAAATGCGTTCATTAGTCAAGGGAAGGATTTTTACAGTAGATTTTGGTTGAAAGAGAAACCATTGATGAACAAGGTAGAAAAATTCCAATACATACTTCGATCAAAAGACAATTTCCATTGAATCCACACTAATTCAGGTATCTGTTTTTAAACTAGAGTTCGATCATTACGGTTGTGTCAGCAGAGAGGCCTTTAATGTTGATTTTCAACATAAGCAGAGAACGAAATCGATTCTATCGCATCATTCCTGAATCAATCTTTACCTTATGTTTGATTTGGAGAGCAAGTGTTTGTCCAGGAAAATGTTCCAGGCTTATTCCAAAAAAGAACCTAAAACAGCATTTCTGTCTGAATTATCCTCAAGGTAGATGTATCTAGAGATACAATCGTTTCGCTGGCAAATGGAGAATGTGTAGGGAGTTGACGTAATGACAATGTTCGAAAAGCGAAGATGCCGTGATTTACTGCACCTCTGTGACAATATTCAATCGCATCTTGAACTGAATCCCTGAGGAAGTTGTGAGGGAGGAAAGTGGGAGCCATACAAGCAAATATGCTGAATTTTTGTCAATGATCCCCTAATACTACATCCCATGATAGTTAATTTTTCGGATTAGATATCCTCATGCTTTTTCAGGTCGTCACGAAAAATAAAATGTGCATATGTACGCACGTTTAAATGTGCGAAATATAAAATGTGCTTTGAGGTGCAAAAGGAGACTTGTCATAGAGGATAAAAGCACATCACGAGAGATTTAATATCGGTTGATCTAACCGATTTATCCCTTTCAACAGTAACCTTATACCAGTCTTGTTAATATCATCTGTCATATCTTGAAGTTGCGATGCTGAAGGCTTGTTTGAATGCCTCCCATAAAAACGATTCGAAGCATAATAAATAAATGGTGGTAAAACTAGTCGCATATCTTATCGTGAATTGGTTGAAATAAATTGATATCTCGGTCCAATCAAGTGGTTTTTCTACCACAACAGCTCAGTCCTTCAGTGTTTAATCGCGACAGGAAATCGTAAAATTAAAACTGCTAGCATTGATGATTAGATCTATTAGAATTATTAATATTGGTAAGCCAAGTAAGGGCAGACTGGGGACATTTTGTTGCTTATATTTTTTATACTAATCTGTATTAACTTTACGAGTCAACCATGGTGCTATTAAAGGTGATTTGACTTGAATTACTGCGTTCATTTACCAATTGCTCAATATGTTGTAATTGATAAGTTAAATTCGAGTCAAGATACCTACGGTGTTCGAATATTTTATCAGTTGTTTTTGTCAAAACGGCATTTATTCTATGGTATGGTATGGTTTATACATTTATACTATAAAAAATTTCACATTTATAAATAGCCTAAATTTTTCCGAACCGCGGTACTTTTGATTTTCAGTCGATGAAGTGTAATTATGAGAGCATGCTTTTGAATTTTCATGAAAATAATTTAAAAATAAAAATTTCATTTATTTACATACAAAACTTGGTCCTTCTAAGCCATAAGACTTATCAGAAGTTCCCATTTCTACTAAACAGTGGCATATTGCAGGTATAATATTTAAAATTCCAACGTTATAAGCAAATTCAACAGCAGTAACATTGCACTAAACATTGTAGTATCATTGTAAACCAAAATTGGGGAAATTAATATTACTTATAAATAACACGTAATTTCAAGACGTTACAGGTTCACAGTTTCACTAGCCATCTATTGTTGCACTTTTCTTTTAATTTCGGCAAAGGATTTTAGATCTCACAGTCTTTTTGGCTGCGGAGGTCAATTTTAGGATTTTTTTTACCTCTTGCCTGGCGAATTCCTTAATTTTCCGTCAAAAACTACTTGTCTATTCAAGAGCATAGTAGCTTGAGGATTGAGTAAGGAGGACATCTGAAATGAGCAGACTTGTCTTCTTTGACGATTCTTGAATGGGCCAGCGCCGCTGCAGTGCGCGACATGTCGCTCGTCCCCTTGCTTCGGCTACGCGTGGCCATCGTCCTTGGGACATCGCCGTCGGCGAGACGCATCGTCTTGTCTATCCGATGACCGACGTTGCTGGAAATCACGGTGCGGACGTTTGCTTTCCCTCGCCAAGTTGACAATATCGCGATTCCCGCCTGACCAACGATCGTCGACTAAGGCCTGTATTTAACGTAGCCTTATGGAAGAAACACGACTGAACCCGTTCGAATAACCCGTTGACAAAAATTTTTCAGGAGAGAATTTATTTTATGAAAACAAATAAATGCAAGATTTGCTAATGCACCGCAAATAATAAGATTAGTAATTGCTATTTACTGATGTCTTTTTTTATTTTTTTACCTTAATTTTTTATGTTACTTATCGTCTCGGAGTCAAAGAATTATATGCATATTTATTCGGCAACGTTTCGATATATAATTTATATCGAAATTTCTTCGGTAATTTTTTAGTAAACATTCATTAAACCAAAATGCTTCACCAGTAAACAAATATTTGCCAAAAAACCCTGAAGAAGATAATAAAAATATATCGAAACATGGCAAATACTTTTGCATATAATTCTTAGACTTATACTCCGAGACGTTAAACGGCATTGTTATTTATGCACTCAATGAGAAATTTATTACCATCGCTGTATTATACCATAAATACTTATCATCTCCGAGTCAGACAAAGCTCAAGCCCAGATGATTGACGGTGACAACTATAACTTTAAAAAAATTCCTATCTCGTCTCTAGGATTGATCTAGAATAATGTATAACAATAAGGCAGTATTACTTTTCAGAATATAGTCCAATGGCGTATTGGAGATCGAACCTGATGTACTCAAAGATTTCTGTCTTCAAATCATGTAAGAGTTGAATAGCGTCTCTCCTCTGTGATCACTGTATTTCCTTCACATTTCACGTTATTCGCTGTATCAGTTTGTAATTTTCCCGTACTGTGTTGATACTGTACCAGTTTGTAATTTTCCCGACTATGTTGATGATGTATCAGTTTTTAGTTTTCCCGTACTGTGTTGGTACTGTACTAGTTCGTAATTTTCCCGTACTTTGTTGATACTGTACCAATTTGTAATTTTCCCGACTGTACTGATGATGTATCAGTTTGTAGTTTTCCCGTACTGTGTTGATACTGTACCAGTTTGTAATTTACCCTTAAATGAAAGTAGAAGTTAAAAAGATACTTGAAGTTGTGATGATGAGCCTATTAACCAATAACGGTTAAGCTATAAACTCAACAAAACCAGAAGCACAAAAGGCAATGAAACATTAAAATTTATATTTTCCTATTCAATATTACTTCAAATATTTTACATCAAGTTCCCTCAAGGTAACGTAATACTGCTCTTTTTATGTTTTATTAATGTCCATATTATGCTACACATTCGAATTTTTTTTTCAAAATTCATTTTTTTGGCATATTTTTTCATAATTTTAAATTTTTTAACCGTAATATTTTAGAGCGGATGGCTCGTAAAGATTGAGATAATGTTTTTTACTATCCTCTTTCAACAATGATAGGAATATATGATGAATTTTATGCTTTTTCAGGCGATTGAAAGTGCAAAAATAGGTCAAAATTACTTTTTAAAAAACATTTTATAAGCTACCAAAAATTGACCGGTAGGAAATCACTACGAGTTCGATCGTTCCTGACTGTTTTCATCGCCCAGAATAAACGCTTCACGCGGTGACACCACCTATCATGGACCTTGTTTACAAAATAAATCCCCACGGAATTTAAATGATCGTGGTCTCATCGACAAATCCAAACATCTGCTCGGCATTCAAAGCACAGAAGAATGACAATACGGCTACATCAAGGCATCTCGGAAACGGTGAGGTGGCTCTCCTTTGATTGGCTGCGGAGATCATGAATATTCAATTTGCCCAGTTTTTTTTATCCCTCACCCGGAAAGATTAGGCACGAAAACCAAACACGTCGGGATATCGTTACCTTACGGTGAGATACTGCTCCTCGTCGTGTGATTGTTAAACGAAGAAGAAATGCTTCTGTGTGAAAGGCATGGACTCGTAATGACTTTGAGGTGTATTCGCACATCAGTCGTCGCGTGCTTAGAGGTTACCAGCCGATTGCATTACGGGTGTAAACATGCTAGTGGGGACGATTGGATCATCAAAAAGAGCAGTGAGTCATGAAAAGTTGAAAGAAATACGACTAATAAACTGTTGGAATAAGTTTGACTTTTCAAAGAAATGGTTTACATATCAAAAACAAAAAACAGATGTAATAAAAAAACAGACATTGATAACCTCAGTAAAATTTATTTTTATTTAATCAATCAAAATTAATGGTAACTAGGTGTGGCAATACCTTAGTAACACAACATCAATAAATATGTACAAAGTTAAGAGGTATGTCAAAATTTTTTGTGTATTCTATTATGTTCTTATATATATATATATATCCTAACTCCCCCTCCCCATACACCTCTCCCCTTACCCCTCTTCTCCCTCTTCCAATCCTCTCCTTTCCTCACCATTCATACTTCAGCTGACGAAGAAAAAAAAGAAAAGTTGGACACGATAAAGGAACATACATATGGGTATCACTAAGATGACTGGAGTTTCGCTCTGCCTTGAGGGAAAAGAATGACTCATTTGTTCGATAATTTTTTTAGCTTCTGTCCTATTTCTGTTATAAAGATTATTTTCGTATTTTTTCGATTTATTTTATCAATCCAAATTATGTGTACCGCGGAATGGTGGAGAAGCATTTTCATCTTCTCAATCGAAGTAAAATATTCAAATGGAATAAAAAGGTTTCAAATAATGATCATATTTGTCCTGCGTCTTAAATATCAGGGATCTGTTTGAGAAGAAAAAGAGAGAAGTTTATATCTAAATTCAAAGAGAGGTGACTTATCTCACTTAGAATTATCACCTTTCGAGGTAGAACATATGATTAAAAATTGCATTTCAACAATTGAAAAAAAAATTTTTTATATTAGCAATTAAGGATCATAAGTCCAAAAATTCATGAAATCGCAGAAGAACGTGATAGTAAATGAGTTTTAAATTTTGATTTTCAATATGGGTATGAATGGCCTACTCCGTCCTTCAAGATATAATTAAAGGGTAGGGGGCAAACTGGAATGAATGGCAGGTATGTAAGAGGGGTAAATGGGTGGTGTATGCGAGGAGTAGGGATTGGATGGTGATTTGATAGACGAGAGAGTATGAATGAAAAACTCTTTTTGCGGGAAGAGCACAGGGAGGAAGGAGTAGGGAGATAAGACGAAGGAAATAGAGGAGGAAAAGATGTTGGAGGATGAAGAGGAGGAGAGTTGTAAAGGGGGAGGGATGGGTTAAGAAGGGCGGGACACAGGTAAGGTGAAGGCTCACGGGAGACGTGGCAACGTCGCAATGTAAGGTCGAGAAGGAGACGTCGCGTCGCGGCAGAAGTAGGAAGGCTGGACGAGGTGGGGTGGACGGAGAGTGAAAAAGAGACATTGAGAGGTAGGCAGCCAAGAGTACTGCATTTTGGGAGAGAATTTTTTTTAAAGGCTGGTTTAAAGACAGTGATAATCATGTAGAACTACAGCCATGTAGAATTAAGTTAACCCTGGAATTTACCTGCGTGCCTCAGTAGCGGATCTTAGGATGGGAGAGGAAAAATTCATTCTCTCTATACTCTCCTCCATTAACAAATCCAAATAAAATATGAAGTATACATATTTTATTTAAATATACATCAGAGATACTCACTATTAATCTAGAGTGGGAGTAAAATATTAAATCAAAACAAATAAAATATTAAATATATATATTGAAATAAAGGAAAATAATTAATTGTCCCAGTCAGGCCGTAATTTTACCCTCTGATTTCTCTCTTTTTCCATCTACCACAGCACCGCTGCCCTCATCTTTTTCTATTATATGTTCCTATCCCTTTCTTTCTTTACCTGGATTTATTGCCTGAATTTATTTATTTATTTATTGAAATTAATATACGCATAAAATATATATTTGAAAATATTAAAATATTTAATATTTTATTTGGTTTGATTTAATATTTTTACTCCCGTCTTCATAGTAATAAACCTAGAGGTATATTTCTTCATTGTGTCCATTTTTTCATGATTCACCAACCTTTTCGATGATCCAATCATCCCCGTTGGCATGTTTATATCCGAAAATATTTTTTGCTGAAGCTAATTAAGCAGTGGAGCCAGTGATGCATAGATGACGTGCCAAATTTGACCTCCAGTTAAGACCCTCTTTAACGAAACGAATGATAATTATCTTCATATAGTATGTGGCATCTCACACCTCATACATTTGATTTAACTCCTAATCATGGGTATAGATTCCATATCGTTTAAACTCATTGGGGATCCCCTACTATGATGATTGATGTATGTTTCCTTCTATCACTTATACCAGTTAAGGAAAACATTTTTGCTTTGGCTAATTAAGCAGTGGAGGCAGGTGATGTATAGATTACGTGACGAATTTGACCTCTGGGTAGAGAGCCTCTTTAAAGAAACGAGTAAATAATATTTTCAACGAGTATTTGGCTTCTTGCACCTTATAAATTTGATTGCACACCTAATTATGGATACGTATTCCATACCTTTTACACTCTGTGGAGTTCCCCAATTATGATTTATATATACACCTCTTACTTGTACCAGCCAATAAAATCGGTTATCGGTGAGCTAAATTAAATCAATCGTACCAATTAAGATTTTAGTCGGACTAATTTATTCCAAACTATTTTAGGTACATAAAAAGGGGGTTTATGTATGTCCTCGGATATTAAATGAAAAAATGTGCCATTAAAAACGTGTAAAACTAAAACAAAAAGAAATTAAACTGATTTCCGCCGTCACAATGTTGTCTTTTAGCAAAATAATATTTTACTATCTATCATAAAATTAATGAGAAGTTCTAATAGCCTACAGAAACTCAAACAGTAGCTACGTTACCATGACTTTTTCATTATAAATCAAGTCCTTAAATATTTTGCACACCAAAATCATGAGAATTTTGACCACTTCTAGGGTGACCCAATACTTTAAACAAAAAATTAAAAGAAAAAGAGCATTTTCAAACATCGTTATTCATTGGTGAAAAGATAAGCTATAACAAATCAGAAATTTAGAGATATTATAATTATTTTTTCCTAAATATAGTTACTAAAAGAGTGATTTTATTTGAAAAAATTTCACGTGAACGTGAAAATAAAACGTATTGCATTTAATACGGATATATTTGCAATTAGAGGTTATGTTAAAGGTAAACATCACAACTTCGTATTGTAGATACTTCGCAATCCAATCTGGGTTGGAAACTGCATCAAACGAAGATGTATGTGTACTAGAGTTTCCAATTCTCCTCATGTTTCAATTCCCAGTTACGGTCGCATTGAAACTAAATTGATTTGACTTCAACTACAGAATTTGAAGTTTTTGTTTTACTTTTATCGCGATTCGTATGGTAGGTAAGTATATAAATTTAAATCACAGTTATGATAAAGATAAGAATTACGCCTTATAAGGCTCACTGTGGAACGTAATGGACCCGATCCGAATTTGAAATAGTTACATACGCAGGTAAACTATGCTGAGACACACGATACCATTAAAAATACCCAGTGAACCTTGCAAAGGATATTATTAATTATTTCAAATAATATATCTTCCAAAAATATTGTTCAACATTCACTTAATGAAGATCTCCAACCGTGATTTGCCGTTAGAATGATGGGAGACGGCTCTTTGCCTCTAATTCACTGAATATCAAAAGGTGATGCCTAATCTGCGAAATGCCTTCTTTCGCGAGCGTTACAAACGTGTGACGCTAATTTCTCCCAAGCTGAACGGAACTCATTTTTATGAAACCTTTGCAGCGAGTCGGAAAAGAATACGGAGAGGAAGTACAAGGTGTATGTAGTGTTCATGTCGGAGGTAAAACTCGTATTTGGCGGAAATCTTTAATGACCGGAAAAGCCGAGGTGGCTGGGCATGTTGTCAGGTGTAGTGGGCCTGACCATATTCGGGGGAAGGAAGAGAGATTGAGCGAGGTATCCGAATGTCTTGTCTCCCTTCCTTTCCGCCGCGGAGTGTGAAGGCAACCGTTTCATGAGAGTGTGTGTCAGTGGTAGATAAAACCTTAGTTTTGCCCCGATATCAAAATTTTTCTATTGGATAGGGTCCTTCACTAGGACCAGAAATTAAAATTCATCAAAAGAATAAAAAAAATGGAATGGAAAGGTAAATTACGACGGCAAAATAATAACTGCGAATCTGTGTTGCCACTGCAAACTATGATGATTTTGGGGGACCACGTTTTAATTCCAAAAGTCTATTAAAATGGTTATAAATCCTGCATCTCGATTATTTAAGGCTATTATATGTCTTTATTGAGATATCTCCGCTGAAAAATATGATTCTCCTTCTCTAAAATATTTAAAAATATTTAGTTGATTTTTATATAAAATAATCGAAAATTTCTGGCAAAAATGATTGATTTTCGCATCAATATTGGCACCCGTTTTATGAGGGTATGTGTGTAGTGGCAGATAACACCTTAAGAGTTGGCCCAGCATCATAAGTTGTCTATTAAATGGGGTCCTCCACATACACCTGAAATACAAGGAGGGAAAGATAAATTACGATGGCAAAAAATATTCGTATCTGTATTACCGCTTACTGCAAAATTTGATGATTTTAAGGAACGTCATTTTTAGTCCAAAATTCGATTGAAAAAAAAGTCATAGATTCTCCATATTGATTATTCAAAACTAGAATTCGTCGTAACTGAGGTAACTTAGCTGGAAAATATGACCACATCTGCATAAAGGTATTTAGAACTATTTTGTTGATTTTATTGTCAAACAATCAAAAGTTCAGGAAAAATTGCTGACAAATATGAATTTAGAATCAACAATGAAAATCATCACACCAGCAAAAACAATATGTACCATTTTAACGGCTATTTAGGAATAATTTATCTTACATATACGGATGAATAACCCATCTCATTATAGCGGGTTCATTTGAGTTAAATCCGAGGAGGAATTTGCAGATAAATATAAAATAACTTAAGGGCAACAAACTTTAATTCTTGCCATCATTATCTTGTAACAATTCTTAATGCAACAACATATCACAAACGATGTGGAAAGATAGCCTTTTGACAGGACTCAAGTTCAGCGCGAAGAGAAGGTGATGTATTAGAACTACCGTAAAATCCGCGAAAGATTGCAACCAGAGTGACTACCTATCCAATCTTGTTCTCGTATGATGGATACTTTCCGCTCTCGGCCTTCATTATCTTTAACCTTATCTCCATCCTCGATTTTCCTTCAGAGACAGTTTCCTAGCTGAATTAGATAAAACGCGTTAAACAGGTTTGACGCCCATGGGTTTTCTTTTGAACTCAATGGAAGAGAAGGCTTACGTGTGGAGTTATCATCGCAGCCATGTAAAACTGAAAAAAAATGTTGCGGTATTCTTTTTGGTGTTAAAAAAATATGTCTATCAGTCTTAATTTTTTCCGACGAATTTTAATTGAATGACTTCTCAAATAGAGGCAGCAATAGTAGTAAAATTTGAAAATATTAGTTGGCTTAGACAGTTGTTAAGCCTTAAAACCAAATACACTACAAAATTAGTGCCAAGGAATGGGGATATGTGCAAGCAAGGAAGAGTCACGGGTAGTTAGGAGTGATGGGCTGTATAGAATAAAGAAGATAGTCTTTCTGCTGAACGATTAAAGGTACCGTAATCTTTTTACGCCTTATCATTAAAGAATACGTAATCTAATTAGGTTTAGTAAGGTCTGAGCTACCGACTCCGGACAAGGGGTTTCATATTCGCAATGCAGTTTTCAAGAAGAATTTATCGGACATGTTTATTTTTCCTGTTCCTCGATTAGTAGTCAATTATTTAAAAAAAATCAACATATTGATTACCATTCAAGAATAATAGTTGGCTATTTTAACCACCAGATTTCAATTCCTGTGAGTTTAGGTGGTGTATTTTAAGGGAACAAAGGTTACCGCTTTTAGCTTAGCAGCAATATCTAATAAATTCATGTTATTGTTTTCTCACATGCTTGATTAAAGGAGAGAAACTCACTGTCATTTATGATTGTCTATAGCAATAACATAGATGAGGGTTTACTCCGGATAACTCAATGCTGGGCTGCTTGTTTTGAGGCACTATCAAAAGCGTCTTTTCTATTTAAAAAGAATACATAATCTGTGATGGATTCATTATGGAGTAAAAGGTTCATGCAATGATAAAGTTATGTTAAATGAGTGCATAAACATCTCATATATCGTCTTTCGCTCGTAGGAAAATATTTGCTTTAGAAATGATTATCCACAAATTCTTCCAACTTGGAAAAACAATTATTAGGACCATTGTGTGCTACGCAGAGCAAGCAAAGTGGGTGAAGACCGTGAAAACACCCTAAGGTGATCTATAACGTGCATGACAAATCGGCGATGCTAATTGAATGGAAAAGAAAAGGGACACAGAAAGGGAGAATGGTCTGAAAGGAAATTGAGATTGGCAGTGGGACGATACAAGAGCTTTTGTGAGGTAGCAAGCAGCGGGCATCGCGGTAACCAGGGGGGGGAGAGGGCTGAGTTGAAAGGTGGAGTAGGAGGGAGGAACAATCTGTCCAATTGTTCGAATGTCTGATGTCTACATTTTGCACGCTTCCGTTGACTGACCGCTTAGCGCTCGGGATGTGCCTTTTGATGAATGACTCCAGCAGGCTCATTATGCCCTCGGAAAAGCGAGGAGGGATGGGCGGGCGGTGAGTTGAGGACGCGAGCTACAACGCACAGTCATGCTGCCCAACTCGGCCCTCGTTCATGAGAGCCCGAAAAAAAGCCCGTGACAAGACGGGCCAAACGATCGTCGGACGCCATCTGCCGGTCGAACGTCCTGGCTTCCCATGAGGTGCTGAGATGTCCCGGAAAAATGATTTGGTCAAAATGCCTCGGTCTGGCTTATTTGATAAAGTCGCCGTTTTTTAATGAGTGGCTGACTTGTGTATGCGTGAAGGCTTATTATCTACGTGGGCGATATCTTCGGCCTCCAATGTGAGTCCCGAGCAGTTCGAAAATTCTACAGAGGAAAAAAGCATTTGCCTTTATGTATTTCCCCGAAAATTACAGGAATAAAATCTGCCATTAAAACTGCAAAAATAATATGAAGAGAAATTAAACTGATTTTCTCCGTCACAGCAAAGTGGGTGAAGACCGTGAAAACACCCTAAGGTGATCTATAACGTACATGCCTTTTAGCGAAATAATCGTTTGCTACCTAGCATTAAATTAATGAGAAGTTCTATGAGCCTGTGGGAATTCAAACGATTTCTGCAAACAACAAAGTTCTAGGTGCCTGTGGGAGGTCTTACGTTTGGAATTACGTTACCATGAATTTAACATTAAAAAAATCAAATATTTAAATATTTTGCACCCCAAATTCATATGAATTTTGACCACTTCTAGGGTGACCCCATACATTTAACAATAAATTTAGAGAAAAGGAGGCTGTTATTTTCAAACAGGGTTACTTGTATGGTTTCGACCTTGGTCCCCCGATTCCCGGTCGAATTCTTTTGCCAGTTAGACTACAAAAGCGTCATTCGCCTCCTTTCAAATTTGTGGAGTTGCTCGGTAACTTGTTAAGCACTCGACGGGTGATATGGGAATATGATCGGGTTCCAATGCCGGTGAAGGCGAAATATTTATTTTCTCTGTGGAATTATCGCATATTTTTTGCATTGCGAATGACTCCGTAAAGTTATCACCATGGCTAGTCCTGGTGTATGGAGTCCCGATCGTTAAAGTCTCTGGCATTGCCGTGCATGGCGGACTGTCGTCTTTTAGGGAGTCTAATGTGGGGATTTGAATTGGCGATGGCACGAAGTTTTCGTGATCGAAGCGTATCAGTTTTGAGGAAATCATTGAAATTATCATAGCCACGACTTCAACATTTCCCACGATATTTTCGAGCATTAAAAGGTAAAGAATTACTGAAGTAGTACCCTATTCAGTGAGGTCTATGCTTGGCGAAGCCCCTAAAATTTTTCTTGTGAAGTTTCTTTAAAATCGTCATTTTTTATTCCTGAGGTCTTCAAGTTTTCGTAGCTACAAAACTTTGAGGAAATTTTGAGGCCGCAGCTAATAATGTTTCCGACCGTGAAATTTTTAAGGAATTTCATGAAAGATGTTGATATTTGTTTTGCGGGAGACGCCGTCCGCGTAGATATTTGGAATATTCGATATTCAGGTAGTTGGTGATATCAGAGCCATTGAGTTCAGCGCTGTTGATTCTCTACCAGTAGATTTTTTGTGCCTAGATTATTACCTAAGGGGATATTTTTTCTGTTGTAACTGAGGCCATCGCCGAGGGTTAGATTATTTATTCGTTCTCTGTCCTGAAGATTGGGTTCAATATACGCCAGATTTTTTGATTCTTTTCTGCAGAAGTCAAATCTTAGATTAATGCCACTCGGAGGGCACTTCAAGTGCCGAATGTGCTTTTGAGCCGCAATTTTTTAAAAATAGTTCCACAATTGCCCAGAGTTTCTCTCCAACAATTTTTTTAATGAAAATGACCGAAGCTGCCAGTGAATTTCTTCAAAAATGAACATTTCTGTGAAGGATAATTTTGACAGAAGCTGTATTGAAGGCAAATCTAGAGTCTGAATGGCTAGTTGCATTATTTTAAAATTTACTACCTCCATTACACCAAGAAACAGCAGCTTGTATCTCGCAACATTTCTTAGCCTAATAAACGATTAATGGCTGCAAGGAGCAACTTAGTATTAATGAAATAATTCAACGTCGTACTCATTAATGGCTAAGGAAAGAGAATGGTCGTAGAAAAGAATTAGGTGGGATAACGTGAAGGTGTAATTGAAATACGATGAGAAAAAGGTGATTAGTTAAAGAAGAAGAAAATCGACAAAAGGAGACAAAAAACGTACTCACTCACATAGCAGATTTTCTCTAAGGAACGTTAATATCTCAACTCGCTCACACATGTAGAGCGTTCATGGGTTCATATGCTTAATCATTAACTTTAAATGCGGATAGGGGCATATTCAAGACTTTACCGCCTTTTTCTTAATGCTGCAATATCAAGATGATTACACATTCATAATAATTAGTATAGAATATATGCATTCTACCCCGCGATGCACATCGATGAGTGAGGTGCGGAAGATATTACAACAACAGCCATTTACCTGCATATGTTCTACAAAAGTAGGTTTTGCATCGGTGGTGTGATTTGATAATGGCTTCACTTCAATTGAAGTCTTTTGTTGTTTTAGAGAAAAATTAATTCTTTTATCTATCTGATCAGCGAGAATCTTTCTTTATTTTCGTTTCTATCAGACCTGTAAAAATGGTTCAGTTAAAAAATGATTTTCTCTGCCGCAGTAAATGGTATGTCTTCTTAAATACTCAAGCAATCTAAATCCACCCTACGAGACTCCAGCAGCTCCCAACCTAATTTGTAAAAACGCATTGCTCTCTGTTCCCAGTACCTTAGGAGATTATCATAAAATTTCAAGAGCAAGCCAAGATAGAGATAAAGAGTTTCCGTAACACCTTAACACTGGAAAAATTTCAACTAGTTCAAGAGTTTCCAAATTAACAAATCCTTCCTCTTTTGAGTAAGCATCATAGCTCCTATGGGTAACCACAATTCTAATCGATATGGTCACTGAACGTATAGGATTATTCTTTTAGAATTCTGAGAATTTGAAGTTAGGATGGCGGGGATACCACCCTAAACACCTGCACGATTTTATTCCCGAGGAAAGTGAATAAATGACCATTAAAAAAAGGTAGCTTTTTCAAGCCTGATAAATGACTTTTATATTGAGTTTTTTTCGTCGTTTCCTTCTCACTCAACACTTCATTGTCCTATTTGGTTGGAGGCCAATGGGATTGGGGAAGTGGAGTGGGAAGGAAGTAAGGAAACGGAGAACAGTGGAAGGGGTGAAAGGAAACTCCATTCCCGCCATTTAGGGGATGCCATAACTTGAGACTCCGAATTTTTTTTTACGACTTCGCCGCCTTCATTGTCATCTATTTATTGTGGACGCGTAAAACAGTTCGGTCGATGAGAGTTTGGGAAAGTGGTGATGGTATAAAAGTTTCGGGAATCGTGACCATGAGTAACATTGGTGTTCCATTTTTTTTCGGCGAATGCTTTTCCTACTCAAAGATATAAAGAAGGGCATCAGAAAGGACTATCCACGGGACGGTAACAAAAGAGTGAAGTCATGTCTAACCGTGGTGGGAAATTTTCTCATGATGCTCAATGATGTGGATATAGAGCATGGTTGCTAAGCTTGGGGAAATCCTCGTTGCAGTCAGGTACTGCTGACGATAGTATCTTTTTAGTATACTTTTAAATAAAGTTGAAACTGTACATGAATCTAATTGATCTCTTGGATCGACTAATTGTGGTAGTATGAATTTGTGTTCAGATAGGTTTATGAGTGATTCTGATTCTTAAGAAAGTTTTTTTTGAGGAATTGTTATGCATACTCGGATTCATACTATTCTTAATTTAGCGCAGAAAAAATATACGTTATTCTTACTTAGAAATTTCTGAGATGATTTTATTCCTGATAAAGATTATATTCTTCTTTTACCGGGAGACGGGGAAGTCGCGAAGAATGTATGAATAGTGAAGAATGCGTCGGTAAGACTTACGTGGACGGTTCGAGTAGGTCAAACTGGCTCTTTCAAGGCACAGAAGGCATAGGCAATACCCAATTGTGAGCTTAGTGGAAAATGTAGTTGCTCGCGCTGGCCGTGGGGACCGACTTTAGAAAGTGACTGTACAATGGGCCGGCCCTTATTTTTCAGAATTGCGAAAAGTTATGTTTTCCTGGTCTCAAAATGATCCAAATGAGGTTTGTATTCGCGTGTTAAAACTTGGTTACTTTAAAATAACGGCAACCCGTGCCCCAAGGGCCCTAAGTACTAAGGACCCTCAATTGAGTTTTTTGGGGCCAAAAAAGCGCTATTCCTATGTAAAACGTAAAAGTAAAGTCCTTGTTGTTCTATTCTTAAAATGAACGTCACGTTCAGGATAAAGTATTTATTTCACCACTTTTCTCCTTACATCCTAAAAAACTTAGCACTTCCTATCCTTTGCACACTATACAGAAGAACTATCTCTTTCTCTCCACAGTGATCTATATTCGTAAACTGACTGCCCCGTTTCTTCTTCCTTGAATATCTCTATCTACTATTGAGGCCCTGGAGCCCTGCTCATTCCCTTCATTCCTTTATAATTCATAGACACAATTGCATCACATGCTCATAATATTTTGTACATAAAGAGCACTTTGGAACAAAGCCTGCTGGAATGGTTCGCGGCCGTATGGCGGCAAAAAATCAAGGTTTAAGGGGTCTGTACCCAGTACATAGGACGGCGTTAAAGGGTTAAAATTGACATTATAGGCTTTAACAACATTAACCCTTAAACAGCGGAGTTTTTTTTCGGAGTTTTATTATGTTTTTCCGTTAAAAACTGATTGATTACCTCCTAAGGATTCAGATAAACACTTAGTTTTAAAATTCTGTTGATTCGTTCTTGCTAGAGGGGGTGTGCCCATATGGGCACGCTAGCCGTTCCGGCCACCGGTCTGCATTCTGCAGAAGAGTCGCTCGAACCATCATAATTCTTATTTTTACTGCGTGATACGCCATATATTTTCGCATTTACCTATAGTACTTCTTTTATTTGGCAATTTGAAGTAATTTCAAGTCATTATACTATATTTTTTTCGGTTTAAACATTTTTTTGGCTGTCCAAAGATCTTAACAGTATATAACACAGATTTGAAAACAGTTATTGAATAAAAAAACACGTTATCGATGAGTTTATTAACAAAATTAGTCCTTTATTGCTGGTAGAGTTTTTGAATACTATATATTGGGTTTTCAATTGCCGAGTATTATAGTTAGAATTTCATTGAAGGCAAACACCAGGGCACTTAGCACAGTCTGAGCGCGCGCGGGAAGAATATTCTTCATAAGAACATCGGCGTCTATGAAACGGGACAAATTGGTTATCCCTGCCATCATACCTTATGTCATCAGACTGGCTATGATTAGTTGCACTTGATAGGGAATATTAAATACGACCACCAGCTCTGGAAAAGGTACATTTTCGTTACAAAAACACTCGTGCAATCTCTCGCCTAAAGGTTTACTGCGGTATATTTGAACCAGAATTTTCCATATTGATCCAGACATTTACAATGACAGCATCAAGGAAATAGCTTCATGTGGACCATCACCATTTTTTCCTCTGATAGCATTCCTGTACCTGTTGATATTTTGATCCGTGAGATCAGTTCCGCCTATCTAAATATTGTATATAGAGCTGCTCTGCCACTGCTGGCTGCCTAACTTGTACCATTTTTGAGGTAACACGCGGGAATCTCGTGACCTTTGTGAGTGGGTGTACACATTGGCAAGGTGACTTGACAGTCACTACCGAAAAATCATTCTATCTAACAACAACAATATTCCATTTTTTCTCCCGTGCGAAAGCATGGGAGGAGCGGGGCCGCTTAGCTAGCTGTTTTTTCGACCTTTGAGTATCCTTTTTCTCACAACTGTTCCAGTAGCCTCACATCCTTGAGATTTTAACTGACTTATAAGAGGAAAGCTAGTAAACCTATTGTCAAAATAAATGGAAAAGATTTATCGCTTGCTCTAGTAAATTGTCCAACATGATAAGCAAATACGAAGAGCATTTACCTACGAATTTATGGTAGTTATTTTTTTCTTCAGCACTCAGTCCCTGCTATATGCTGAAGTCCACCAAGTAATCTTGAGGAGCATTCAAGCACTATATTTTAAAGCCGAAACTTATAGTTTCACCCCGTATGAACTGTTTGTAGCCATGATTACCAAAATATTTTATCATGGATTCATCATGTTTTAGCTTTCTCATCCTTAACCCTTCCACCATGCACTTGATTGTTGGGTATGCATACCAGTGGTAGAAAATAGCCCTATCATTCTTCATACTGGATAGTTGAGCAAAGTATAACGCAAGCACCATGAATAAAAGTGTTGAATAGTATAAAATGTATTTTTGTACTAAAAATTAATGGAAATATTACAAAAAAATACAGCAAAAAATATTGAAGTCGTTAAAATGGAGTGATATAAGAAAAAAATGAAAGATTGACAAAAAATTAGCGTTTTACATCGAAATTATTTGATAACAGACCCAATAATGACGTTTGTAGCGAAGGACACCAGCCAAAAAAGACACCCCCGGCTACCGGCTAGCGTGCCCATATGGGATCATCCAAAAATAAATTCAAATTCCTTGTTTCATACGAAAGATATCACAATACTGGCAAAAGAAACCGAAGTTGACATCATTCATTATGAGGATAAGATTAAATACTTAGCCGAGTATAAAAAATAAAAAGGAAAAAAATCGCATTTACTGAAGACATTTCGCCATTTTTCCTCTTTTTCCACCTCGAATAGAGTGAGTAAGAATACCCATCATGCCACAGTCAACTGCTGGTACAAATGCTGGCCGTAAGCACACGAACCGAATAAAGTGATACATTGTAATCATTTTTGGAGAAAACAGCATGCTCTATAATGTTTGGGTCGGAATTTATACGAAATTATTTAGACCACTGCAGCTGTGCCCATATGGGCACGCTAGCCGTTCAAGGGTTAATCATGACACAAGAGGAACAACCTATTCAATACTGTACCACTAGCATGTAAATCTTGTCACCAGGAGCAAAGTCTTTGCCGAGGGAGGGGAGGGGGTGGAGGGGAAGTCTCTAATAAGTGGTGCGGGACGTACCTCAGCGGTGCCGCGGTGCGGGGTGGCGCCCTGGGGGGGATTGCATTACGACGGACGATATCTCCTAAACGCTTAGAGATAGGTTAAAACAAACAGAAAATCGGCCCAATGAGCCTTTACTTTTACGTTTTACATAGAAATAGCGCTTTTTTTGCCCCAAAACACTCAATTGAGGGTCCTTAGTACTTAGGGCCCTTGGGGCACGGGTTGCCGTTATTTTAAAGTAACCAAATTTTAACACGTGAATACAAACCTCATTTGGATCATTTTGAGACCAGGAAAACATAACTTTTCGCAGTTCTGAAAAATAAGGGCTGGCCTGCTGTACATGTAAATGAACCTTGGTGCTTATTATGTCATCGTGATTTTTTAGCTAAGGAAGGCCATCTCTTTGAGTGAGAAATGGTCCAGAGACTTTTCTTTATACGACGCTTGTAGGCAGTGGAACACTGTCGGGAGATGCGGCTTACCCGTGCCTTGGGCTTAGAACTCTGCATCCCTCTCGGTGCGAATACCCGCCGTCATTCACAAATCACCCCCTCCGTTGCCACCGCCACCCTCCTAATCCACTTCACCCTCATTTCCCTCACGGCACCCTTATATCTTCTCGGCCCACATGAACCCCTCACTCTGATCGCGGTTTTTAAATGAATTCCAACCCTCCTCTGCTGTGTGAACCCCTCAACCTACCCCACTCCCCTATATTCTTCTTTTTACGAATAACCATCCCCCAGAGATTCAAGTATCGATGCATCAAGCCTCACGATGTTTTAGCCCAGTGCATTGAAAACTCTTGCTGTCATAGAACGAAAAAAGAACCACAAGTGTCAATTTTACCTCAGTACGGTTTCTTTCCCTTCCTTGAACAGCTAACAACTACTGTAGCTATGTATTCCTGTTTTAAAATACGTAAAACAAGTCGAGATTGTCTATATGATGATATACAACTTCTTTTAGGAAATAACTTGGAATTTCGATAAGGAGCTATACATGCTTGCATCACACTAATGTATTAATTTTGACGGCATCGAAGTAACGATATTCTAGGCCAATGTTTCAGCCATACCTAGGCTAAGGCGCAATTGAAATGCTCAGTATCAGAATGCAAGAATTGGCGATCGCGATAACTAATATGGGGACGATAACTACCGTCATTTCGGGTGCAACAAAAATATAAGGTTTCACAATGCTCAAAAAAATATTGTGATATTTCGGATGTTATTTCTTGATGTTTTACCTGGTGGCGATTTTTACTGAAAGATAAATAAATGTGTATGATCTTGGGTAGGGAGTCATGGAAAACATCAACCGGTGGAAAACACAAGAGACTTTTCTGCAGATAAATTAATGCATTTCATCGCAATATTCGTTATGGTATTTTTATCGAATGCGGTGATTTTAATTTTCTATCGGGTTCTGCACCATAACTTTCCTCGGACCACTGTGTAGCGTCAGTGATCAAAAATAATTATAGAATCCCCGAGATAGTTTAATATCGTAATATTTTTCAATATATTGCCAAGACTTGGGCCTATTCTCCCGTCAGAATACTCATACTCAGTACCTCAGCTGTCTTTCCTCAAGTCTGCTCCATGCCCCTATTCCCAGTTCTCCCATCCCCTTCAGGACCATTGTCTTCCGCTCCCCTCACCATTGCGTCACCCCTAGGCACCGTAGATGCGAGTAGGGAAGGGTGTCCCGTCCTCTTTAGGGAATAAGACTATTCGGATCCTCACCGGAGCTCACACACTAACAATTTTTGTTCGTCTCGTTTCCCATTAAAGAAAATTGGCCCGTTTAAGTCGACGTCGTAAGGAGGAAAGAGAGGTTGAAGTGGAGGGGGTTATTTTTTCCTTCTTTTTCCTATTTTTCTTTGCTATATATGCCTTTAGTGTGTTCCCTCTCTCTTTCTCTCGGTATTTTCCAGAAATTTGACACTTATGCATACTTGTCTTATAGTTTCAGATGTTTTACCGCAGATGATACTCTCACAGGTTGATGTTGTAAACGTCTAGGCATCGTTTAAGTTTTCTGAAACGGTAAACACTGGTCTCATAGAAGTTAGAACAAATATTAATGACTACGACCATGAAATAATATTTTCATGTATCATGGAAGGACTGACAAGTTCAATTTTGATATTAATTGATCTTGTATCACTGTACGTGACAAATAAGTTTTATCTAAAAGTATTTTCATTTTTTACCCATGGTTTGACTTATATAAGCAATGTCTGCAAAACTGATGGAGAAACGTGATTTTTTAATTAACTTTATCGGTAAGGTTGCTTGATTTTTCTTGGGGTCCATCTTAACCATAAGTTTATGTTTTATATAAGTGTTAACGTAAAATCTCTATGCTACTGGGAATTCAAAGAATAGTCATCTTTTATAGTAACTGAGTGAAGTACAATTGATTTTGTTTTTATATTGATGCATCATAATTAATTACTGTATTTGTGAATTTTCACATAAATCTGTAAATTTTAAATATAGTGTTCCAGCTACCTTGAAAAGGCCTCACCACTATTTATTTCCATTTTTAAAAAGTTTCCACAAGATTCAAAATAAGTAATTTTCACATATGTCGATGAAAAGGTCATTAATGGGTGATTATTTTAGATGCTAAAAAATGGGCTTTAAGGATGTGGGTAATTTAATTTAATATGGCGTATTTCTAACATTATTTCCTTACTCAAAATATTTTGAGGCAAACATAGCAAGATTGTCATTATTTGAGTGCGTGCCATCCTCCGTGAATGCATTATAGCATAGAGACTCAGATGAATTGGGAGAGTATGAGTCTAAATTTTTATTTTCAACATGTATCCTAAGTTACTCTATCCGCAGAGATTTTTATTCAATACGACATACATATTCTGATTGCATTATGCATCTGTATCGTACAGGCAGCGCTGTGCAAAACACTAAGGGAGGCCTTAGGTGTCTCTTTTTCTTTTCTCTTTCACAAGACTCCTGTCTGTTACGAGCCTGCGAGGCGGAACCGGTCTGTTTTAGGAATTCAAGAGAGTTATGTAGTTAAAGAAATAATGAGTATATCAATTTATTAACTTCGGTCGAGGTGTAATTAGAGACAATGGTTCAAATATCCATCCATCCATATCGTAGGTGGTCTACAGGGAAAGTATTGACCAAGTGGGTAGAATGCTTGGCCACTGCTCGAAAAGGCAGGGGACCGATACCGAATGAAGACTTCAAAGCAAACAAAAATCTCTTAAGTTTGAGGTGGTCCAGGGTGATCTCTCTAACCTGAATAAGTGGATTTTTCACGCCCGTACTTAAGTCCGGAGTGACATCTACACTCGTATGTCCATACCTACGCTGCGTTCTAATTGAATCACTGACAGAGAATGTAAAACTTTACGACTTTCGTGTTTATTTCTTCCGGTTGATGGACGTGAAATAAGAGTTTTTTTATATTTTTTACTTCTTTTTGAATGTATCTTAACCTTAAAAAATCATCTTGGTTGCAGTTACCTTCTCCACGAGTAGAGGAAATCGATGGCAACTAATTAGTTATCCTAGAAAACATGGATACACGCCACGTAATACTAAGGAGAGCTACCTCTTTTAGACAAAAGTCATGCCAATCCATTTTCAACCACGTCACGTTGACTTCTTCTGGTTGATGGACGCGAAGAAAGAGGTATTCTATATTTTACATTTATTTTCTTTAATATTTCTTCAGGTAAAAATTTCACCGTTGTTGCATTTGCTCTCTCCACTTCCTGAAAAATTAAATGCCAGCGAAATATTAATCCTAGAGAGCATTGATAAACGTGACGTAATACTTGGGAGACCTACTTCTTGGAGCCAAAAGTCATGCCAATCCTGTCGCAGCCATGTCACCCTCCAGCCAGTCTATCTTCGACCCCACCCACCTCGCACGCTTCTCCATTCAGTAAGACTGCTGTCCGCAACGAACCTTAAAAAAGCAGCAGCCGTCTCCAGTTCGGGGGTGGGAAGTCAAAAAAGGCGGGGTGATGGAGTTTAAGAAGTAATGGGCTTGTCGAGCTATTAACTACGGCAGGGGTATAATGAGAGGGAATGGAAGGAGAGGTTAGGGAAGAGAGAGGGTGGTATATGGTCCATGCCCGAAGCGGAGGAGGAGATGAAGGAACAGAAAGTCGTGAAAGTAAGGGAGGACCGCACCCTCAGGGCAAAAGGGAGACACGTCAGGGGTTGGCGCATGGAATTCCTGCCGTGCAGCGTCGTGGGAGGGTGATCCCTTAGGGAAACGGACGTATAGACCGTTTGAAGAGTGGAAGGGGACATTGCAATTTTAGAGGTGGGTTGGTTAGGGGGCTATTGAAGCCTTGGAAAGCAGAATGGGACGTGAGGCCAGTAGGGGGTGGATTTTTTTCACCCTTGAAACGACTATGCAGCGTACGTGGCACAACCGAGGGCAATTTTTTTTCTTAAGTCTCCCCGCCGTTAAGGGTGGAGGGTTCTCGAAATTATTGGTTCCTTTTTTTTTTAAAAGAGGAGCACGTCGGTGGGGGTGAAGTGGCTTTTAAAAAATCGTACTTTCCGACTGAAGTCAAGTGACGATGGTTACTTTATCGGATGATCGCGTGCATCCACTTTTGAGGGTGGACCTTCATTGTTGGGTACGCCTATTTCAGTCGTGGATGGTGCTACGAAGCCCTCAGTGCTCATATATGTCTAAAAGATGGACGCCGCATAAAGTACGGGATTATACTCCCAGGAGCCTAAAAATTTCGATTCCTTGTAAGATTCATTTAAGCTCATTATCTTTAAGTTTTCAGCTTGGCATAATAAATAATTTAAAACTTCATTCTGGATACATTAATTTAACCTAATAATGTATGTTCAGATGAAATTAGGTCCTTTGACCACCATGCAATGTCACATTTAAGCAAGCACTTATTTAGTGACACATTTTTACTTTTGGAGGATATTTTAGATCAGGATATATTAGCACAGTTTTCCAATATTACATTCAAAAGCAAAATGGATTTTCTCCTACTTCTTTAGATGCGTTGATAGTTATAAATTGATATTGTTTATGTTAATTTACCAACATATTCAAGATGACTCTAAGGGGAACTATTAAAGTCAGGTTTTGCTTGAAAGGCTAGTTATAAATGAAGTAGAATATGTAGCAGTATTTCTGAATATTAACTATGGGGATGTATTTTTTTCATAAATTGTATTTAAGAGAAAAGGATGAGAAACTTTGAGGAGAGTAGGTATTGTTCCAGAGATCTGGGAAATAATTATGGTAATAGCGGTGATATCATAATAAATGAATTCTTGTAAATAAAACTTGGAGAGCTCAATGTGTTACTTGCATTGTTATAAGTGACTTAGTAGTATGCCATGAAGCTTTCTCTACCAAAATAATGATTTCCTTTTTGCCGATCCATAATGTAACACACACATCAGGTGAATAACCATTATCTGCCAGAAAATGATCTTGCATGGCGTAATTTTTCTCTCTCTACTATTTTTGGAAGTGTCAATGATGTTTTATTCACTGCGTAAACAGGCAGAGTATTATGTTTAATCGTGGCAGTAACTTTAGCAAAAATGTTGCTGTTGCTGACCTGACTTGGATATGATTTATACGTGGTGAAAATAAATTCATTGGAAATTTTCAAAGCAGTTATTTTCACCACTCATTCCATGTTCTTTCGCTTTTGTTTCATTGTTTTATTCGTTAGGGGAAACATTTCTAAATATCTAAATTCATTAATAAGAAATATAACTAAATAGCCTCCGAATTCCACGTATTTACGTTCACAGAGCTATTTGAAAAGTTCGCAAGAGTCACTAGCTGCAGTGTTGTTCCTATGTTGTTACATTTGATCTTATCAAAATTTTTACTTGTAAATGTCGACATTTTGATTTCTAGTAAATTCACGTGACTTTTGTGTGATAATCGTTTTCACCTTAGATTTTGGTGCAGCGTAAAAGAAGAAAAACTAATCAAACGGAAAATATTTTTAAAAACTTCGCTAAGTTCTGTAGCGGGGTCGGAAAAATGAGAAGAATTGGCCATCATACTTTGGACAGGAGCCGTTTAAGAATTCGAGGACCCATTCTCATTTTTATCTTCCAAATGAAGAGGGGCCGTGACATATGGTTTGACATAAAAAAGAGTTCCATTGGTCATTAAAAATTATTGTATATGCCGAGGGAGATGGGGATGGTTTCTTTGGGGCGAAATAGGGTCGGTGATCGCTCGATGGGACCCGGAAGAAGTAGCGCGAGTTGATGATGATGAGCGGTTGGCAGGGGGTGCCTCGGTACGAAAATAAGTTGCAATGGTACGTGTGCATGGCGAGGAATTGTTTCTGGCGTGTTGGAGCGAGGAGGGGGGAGTTTAGAGAATGGGAATTGGGTAAAAGGGAGGGTAGTGGGTGGAGGAGGGTGTTGTAGGAGGAAGAGCGCGTAATTATTTGCCCCGGTGGGAGTAGGGGAACAGTCACACGAGCGAATTTCATCCCGCGTAAGGGAATGAACCGTTTAAAAATGATTCTCATGGGAGAATAGGGTAGGGCGGTAAAGAGAGGGTGGGAAGACGGTATAGAGAGGGGGAGTTGATGGGGAGAAAGCAGGGTTTTCTTTCCCTGGAATGGGTACAGCGAAGGGGTCTCTCGCGTCAAAGCTGCTTCTTCCACCTTTTTATTGCCCCTTATTTCTCCTCCCCATAGAACCATATTCCGCTTTCTTTGCCTGCAGAAGGCAATTTTTATAACACCCAACCCAGTTCTACCCCCATCCCAGTCGTGTCATTCTGAAGTAGTTTTATTTTTCTTTTATCAGAATTTTTTGCTGGTAAATCTTATACATTATTGTATGACAATAAAGAATATTTATAATCGATAATCAAAAAGTTTAATAACTAGAAATCCAAATATATGCGATTCCTGAAGCGTCGTAAGCATGGTCTGAAGTAACATAATTTTTCCTTTATCTTTTATAAGATTGTTTTTGTGAATCTTATTCATTTCATTATTTTTTACAATTAAGAAGATTTTTCATCAATAAAGATTTGTTTTATAACAATAATTCTAAAGATTCAAGATTCAAGATTTTTAAAGCTTTATGAACAACGAATGTAAGGCTCTAAGGTAGGAAGTGATAACCAGCAGCAGGTAGAGAAATTGGCTGTGAATATGTCTAGGGGTTCCCATCTGGTTGTGCACGGCATTTTTGCCGGGGTTTCGATGAACTGCAATTCGTGAAATCGAAACTACTATGAGACTCTTCTTGCAGGTGATGATGCATATATATCGAATCGAAATTTCGGCAGGATAGGAGTGCCTTACCCGGTGGGATGCCCTAGTGACATTCACGGCGGCCACTGTTCACCTCCTTCTTTAGGCAGACAAATTTAACAATTTCGGCAGCACTTTAAATGAAAACGGAAACAGACGTAAGGACAATAGAAAAAGAATTCCCTCAGAAAACTGATCTGAGTGTTTGTCATCTGGCTTGATAGGCTTTACGGCGGGGAAACTTGGGCGCTGAGGAAAGAGGAAGGGAAAAGACTGGAGGCGTTCGAGATGTGGGTGTGATGGAGAATGGTGATAAAGTGGACGAAGAGGGAGAGAAACGAGGAAGTGCTAGACGTGGTAGAGGAGAAGAGAACACTTCTAAGTGCGATACATATAGTATGCAATAGATTTTTTAGATTTTGCTTTAAAATTTCAGCAAATTACAATTTACAATTTCAATTTACACCGCTGTAAAATTTCAAAATGCAAATGTAAATTGTTCATGTAATAATACTATAATAATACTCAACATTATATTATTTGATGCATAAAAATTAAAATTCAAGTACAAAAACCACTGATGAAGGCATCAGTAATGAATTATATAACAAAAACGTGCATCAACACAATTAAATGATAATGTACATTTTTTTGACCCCTTAAGTGCCCAGATGTATCTTAAGATACGTATAGGATTAAGTACTATACAAATGTTAGAGATTTTTTAAAATATTTTTTCGCACATCAGGGGTGATGTCTAATCATAATTTAAGCCAAAAAAGTAAATTATTTTGAAAAAAATCTTCTGGGCATTAATGGGTTAATGAACAGGTAAAACAGTGGTTAGCGGGGATGTAGTTTGTTGACAGTTTTGTTTTTGAACAAAGGCTCATGGTCAAACCTTGAATGAAGCTATCCTACAACCCTAGCATATATCCTCGCAGTTCGAGTTGACCCGGAGGAAGGAGCTTCCTAGTCACCCTGAATATGTGAAAGCCGCTCGTCTGCCTTATCCTAGTGTCAGTTTTAATCTCACTGATTCAACCAAATCTTGCGCTGAAGAATGGAGAGTGTGACACTGTGTCACACTGTGACAGCTCTGAGTGAGCGTGTGGCGTGCTTCGCATATTGTTTTGAAGAGTGTTTTTGGGTTGGAATATCAAGCAATCAACTGAAAGCCCTCGCGAACCTCAGTTCAATTTTTTCCTGGAATCTATGGTATATTATATTTATTCAATTCAAGGTAGTAGATCTATCTGACAGCGCTAGATATTTACTGTACTGCTAAAGATATATAGTGCATGTAACTAGTAGAAAAAACTAAAATATGATTGTTCTTAGAGGTGACGAAGTTTATTGCATGGATTAGAAGATGAAAATTTACCATTTTAGTCGTGAAGTGCCTTTACTTAAGGAAAAAATACCTCTTGTTGACACTTATCATTGGCCGTAAACAGTTTGGAGAATAACACCAAAATACACGCGCTCTTGTGAAGCTTTACTGTAGAAGCCATTATTACTGTCTTGCTACTACTAATATTCTAACAGCTTAAATGGTAATTTTTCTTTAGATTCCATTGAGTTTTACATTATAATAGCAATGAAAATCAATTTGAACAAAATCTTTATTTTTTTAAATTTGGGGCTTCGGCATTTCGAAACGGTTTTTCCACTGTTTATCGGTTTAAGTTAATATTCATGGAGCATGCTACTTATCAACACAGCTAGTCCATGGAATATAAGACGTAGATTTTCCCTCCGTATTAATGACAGAAAGGAATCAAAATCATCGGGTTTTCCACCGGGTAATTGGCTCTATGACTCCCTTCATGACATGGAGCCAATTACCTGGTGGAAGACCCGATGATCCTTTATGCAACTTGTCCATGTCATGTTATCCATTAATACCATTGAAAAATATATTTATAATAATATGTCCTTCATAATTAATTTTTTGTAGCATGTATCAAAATAGCCTAGTATATTTCATCATTACAACTCACTCCCACGCCATTCTTAGTTTCTTCCGCATGAGCCCCAACTATCATGGAAATCCCACCAACTCGAAGCGCAAAAATATTTCTCCGCTTCTCCTGTCGATTCGATCTCTCCATCTCCCGCTCTCTCCATTATCGACTTGATTTATTGTCCCCGTTCCGTGATGAATTACCCATCGGCGACTATTATTTGTCGCATAGCTCATCTTAAACGGTGAAGGGTCTCATTTTCATTTCACCCCTTCCCTCCCGCGGCCAAGAGATTGCGAGATTCCACCACGGAATGTCGTACACTTTTATATAAATATCGAGAAGAGGCACAATCCCTCGCATCGAGAGAGCTCGATGAGGTTCCTGGAGGAGAAAGCCGTGCCTAGAGCGTTCAAGGCCAAGAATTATTGCTATCGACGCGAGGGCTTCAATGGCAATGCGCCTGGACAATAATAATAATAATACCGGGAGCTGCCTTGTCTCCGCTGAACCGAAAAGGTAGGTAGGTAGCGCGGTGTTTCAAGACATGTTATGCCTACCTGCTTACCGAGGGAACGTTTCAACCGTCCAACCGGTTTGCAGGTGTTCCGCCAGGCATGTTGTCAATGGAGAAATGAAGTGCTGACTGGGAGGAAAAAGGAAAAGAAAGAATCGGTGCTTGAATTTGGATCAGTAGCAAGATGGAAAGATGTATCATGTCATTTTTAATTGGTTCTTTGGGATTGGATTTGTTTTTTTTTAACCTTTTCTTCCGTTTGCCCTTGTATTCATTCTCGCGGATGAACAGGCACGTCATTAAATGATACCTAGTCTGAAGTAATGCAGGCCAAGCGTGAGGCACAAATCTGCGAGTAGATTTTAATCTGGAAGGAGATGCTAATATTTGCCCCTCTTATTCCTCGAGCGGCGGTATAAAGTAGACGATTACATTTTACTTGCATATGCTTTTATGTGGTATGAATAGAATGTAATGGTTGAATCTCAGTAGCCAAAAGTACGAGCCCTAGGATGTTTGCAATCATAGGATGTAATAAAATGGAATGCTTTTTGAATGCAATTCTGTTACTTAACTATTCCTTCCATTTTTAACGATTTATATTTTTCAAACCCATGAAACAATTAACTCTATTTAAGGATACTCCTTTATGCTGTAGTTTGAGTAAATTTTCCTAATGAAGTCATTTTCTCTCTTCTGCAGAGTCCTATGATTTCCCTCTCATCTCTGCCAGAATTATTTCCATAAACTTTCTGGGTAAGTTATCATTTTATTTTCATTTTCAGTTTCAATCGAATATAAATTTGGAAATAAATCAGACTCCATTTTCTTTGCCTCTTACAGCGTCTCAATTTTTATTGATAATTTTGCATCTTATATCACGTATTTTTCATATTTTGGGATACAAACTTATTGTGTTGCTAATGAGGTTAAAAATCATTGCAAGTAAGTAGATAATAATGTCCGTTACGCTGCTAAGTAGAAACTTATATCACCCGCTGATTAAATCTTTTTGGTGGATTGCCCAAAAGTATTTGTTTCTGGAGTAAGAAATTCTTTTAGTTTTAAGTAGTATTTTTTCGCATGAGATGGAACTCATTTAATTTCTTAGCATATTCCGAAACGCTTCGGGTATAGATCTCACGAGAGCAATTGACCGAATGAATATCATCGTCTCATTTCCCATGATTTATCATGTTATTCAACATTAATTAGACAACGTTGAACGTTGATATATACATATATCGATATTTGTTTTAAGTTAAGTCTTTATATTTTCAAAACTTATTTGTGATAAGTACCTAAAATTAGAATTTTACCTGCGTTAAGCTCCGCTCCTTAATTTGCAAATATTTTCCTTCGCGAGCATCCTACAAATTATCCGCAATGAAATTCCATCATTCAAGACTAGGGAACTCGTTAAAAGTAATTTTTGCAGATAAGGCTCCTGTTACAAATATAATGCTTTTGATTGAAATTATTGAGCTTCTTGATGTGGATTTCACATTAAATAAATTATATCTATGAATTGTTATGCATTGAGAATGTTTTGTTAAAATTGTGAAATATCCCTAACGTTTCATATAAATTTTATTGCATTCAATTTTTAATGATATTATCCTTGTGCCATAATTTTATAATCGTCATGAGAACATTATGAAATTCATAAATGTTACTGTTGTATCAAAATAAAAGGGTTTAAATTTTGACTAACTTATTCTATGGGTTGGTATTTAATCCTCTATGTGCTGTATAGAGAAATTAAAAGATTACGAAAAATACTCAGTTAAAATAATATATACTCGTTTTGAAGGAGTGTTTTTCGTTATCGAAATGGAGTACAACAAATTTAACCTTGATACGTTTTACATTTGCCACAGGGAGTCTTCATAGAGCTCTCTAGCCATTGGTTTTGGTCTTGTTTCTAATTTGAACGAATAATTTTTATAGTAAATACAAGGTTTTTGGGCTATGTCTCCGCATCAATTTTCGGGTGGCCACAACGTTCCCCTACCGATGCTAGCCGCTTTTTAATGGGAATCTGATCGCAAATTGAAGATAATTGACGTAGCGACATAGCCCAAAATTTTTTTAGCTACCATGACGAGCTTCCGCGAAAGTTTTAGCAAAGAATAATATTCAATCTATCCCAAGTTATGTGTATTTTTGGAGCTTATTTTCATTTTGTCCTTTGCTCATCATGCTGTAGGTGTACTAATATCGGAGATATATTTTCACTGGGTTTCACTGAATCTCAAGTCGTCAAGGTTGTGCAAGTTTCTTAGTTCCCTAAGAGCAAAACAGCAGCTACTCCTTTGCGTGCGGTAATTTTCTTCTCGGAGGTTAGCCAAGTATTACTTACATCCGCTTGTCAACTGTGGGGAAACATCATGACCCGGAAGGCCTCAACACCCATTGGCGTCCCACTTCATTCCGAAGGACCTGAAGTGGACGACATCATTGCAGTCGCCTTCATGGGAGGGTGGAGAGCCTGAAAGAGAGGAAAAGAGAAAGAGAGGCAGTCGTATGAAATATTAACTATTGTGGAGGGTAGTTGTGGTGGAGACTTGTCTTGGGAGAAGTAAAAATGCAGTCGTCCTAGCGGCGCGACGAGTTTTCCCTGGCGTGGTGCGGACGCTGGTCTCGAGGCGAAGCGGGAAAGCCTCGAGAAACAGGTAAACGGCCTCTCATACAAGACGCAGAAACCACATGACGGATGAATCTAGCGTTTGGTCACCCAACTGCAATGAATCTCGGCTAGCAGGTTAAGGCCAGATCAGGCACTAACGCAAAATCAACACTTGAATGGATTTTTCATGGGAAATACTATTAGAAATATTCTCATATAAAATGTCCATTTAAAAATAGATAAAATTGCTGGAGAATGAATTCTCTCATACTCAAGTATTGATGTTATTCGTTAGACGAATTAGATAGGTGAAAGAAGAGCTTAATGACATCACTGTGAATTTTTTTGATCTGGAAGTTATTTTTTAAGCTAGAAGCGATGTGTCTTGCAAATTAAACTGCAATAAATTTTCAGCAGTAAGAAACATTGGGTGTCAACACTTGAATAGGTTTTTCTTGGGAATGCTTTTAGAAATATTAAGACATAAAATTTCCAATTAAAAATAGATAACAATTGCTGGAGAATGAATCCTCTTTTATTCAAGTATTGTTGTTATTAGTAAGACGAATTAGATAGGTAAAGGAAGAGCTTGATGACAGTAGTGCTAATCTTTTTATATGGAAGTTTTTTTTTTAATTAGAAGCTAAGCGCCTTGACCATTAAACTGCTACGATCTCAATCAATTCTCAGCAGTAAGAAATATTGGGTGTGAACACTGGAATAGGTTTTTCCTGGGAATACTTTTCCAAATTTTCCGATATAAAATCTCCATCAATAAAATTGCAAAAAAAGTGACCTATGACTGGAGAATCAATTTAAACTATCTCAAATATTCATAAGACCCGTAAGATGGATTGAATAGTTGAGGGAAGAGCTTGATCACAGGAGTGTGGATTTTTTGGTCCGGATTTTTTTTTAAACGAGAAGCGAAGCACTTTTCCCATTATACTACAGCCCTCTCGAAAAATGTTCTCCAATAAGAAATATTGGATTTGTGAAAAGAACGATTTAAGCTTTGGATGATAGTCCAGCAAAGGAAAAAAATATACCCGATATCTTTGAATTTAACAGCAACTTGAATTAGCTATATTAAGTCCAGCCTTGATGAGGCTGTATCGTTAACTATCATTAACTAATCACATAAGCTGCAGATTACAGAAAGCTGATATATTCGTTGCCTTTAAATTTAAGTAAATATGCTAAGTCATGAGTAACTGTTTTTAGTTTAACCCTACTTCATAATTAATGAGAGAATATTGAATTGCAAACAATTAAAAGCATCAAGTACGTCGCTTATAGATTGTGAAGCTGTTTTCAGATTACTATAATGGCATGCTATCGGGTGAAACATTAGTTGGTATAATCCGCACATCAATCATAATAGAGGAATGAAATTCCTTGTGATTTCATGCCTCCTCAAGAATATTTTTCTGGTTCATCCACTCATTGCTCACTCCCATTAGTCCTCGTGGAAAATTTTGCGAACCATCTTGGCTTAGGTCTTGCTTTCGATAACTTGGCTTAAAATGGCATAACTGAAAATGTGAGAGGGTATCTACAGTCTCACAACAAGTGAAAGCGGCTACATATAACTTGGTATGGCCATAATTAAAGAATATAACTTTTTATCTTGAACACAGCCAGTACGAACGAGAGCATTAATACCTATTTATAGTCAAATGCACATTCAAAAGTTTTCTTAATCGATTTAATTATTGACACATTATCTGCGCGGTGATTAGTTGAGTTTTTTACCAATGGTTCAAGAGAATATTAAGTTAGGTTAAGCCATGTTAAGTTTTTTGGAACGGAACTTTAACCACCATCTCAAATAATAGTCACCTCCTCAATGCTGTCATATACCTTCTCCTTTTCATTTTCCTCTGTAATTATTATTATTATTCATTTCATTCACGAAACGTTTTACTTTCCAAACATTCAAACTTCTGCCGTATTATTTGAAAAAAAAAATTCTCAAAAGAATGATTAGTTAGTTTGGTTAATTTGGTATTTCTTTTGAACCACGAAGTCACGGTGTAACCTCGATTGAGTACAATGGTCTCCAATACTGCGCGTCCGATTGGAATAGCAGCGTTGACGTGAAAGGCAATGAAAAAGCTTCCCGCTCGCTTTCCCGGGCCCGTATTAATTAAGCAAGTCTTCGGTTCCTCGACCGATCGCGGTGCAGCCGTTCTGATGACGGAATGTCACCAACCGCCGCTCTTTCTCCATTGTCACCCGTGACCCTTTTGTCCCACGAGTGACACATCCGTTCCCTCGTCTGATCAACCTCCACCCCTTTATGCCACGGGGTGCCCCCCACCCCCTTAGATACGGGGTAGTCCTCACCCCTTCCGCCATACATAAGTAGACAAAAGTAGAGTAGAAAAGACATCAATGAGAGATTATGACGGCGTTAGAACTCACAAATAGATTAGATGACTCGTAGTGCAGCCTATTAATTTATGTATGACTTAATCCATGTTTCTGAATTTTATTATTATTTCCAATAGCATGTGGTAGTATAATATGTTAGCAGGCGTGACGTTTTTTGTAAAGTATGGTGTGCATGTAGGAGTCCAATTGCATGCTGCATAATGCTGATTGATCAACCCTTGAAAAACACCTCGCTCGCAGGGTATTATGTAGGTGTAGATACGTAATTTATCGGCCACGTTCACATCCTACGGCTGTCGCAGGGCGAAGCTCAACCCATTCCTATCCCTTATATTTCTGGTATTGCTCTAAGAGGAGGCTATCTGCTGTTGATGAGACGCACAGATAGGTTTCCAGGCTGTCCTCCGGGTCAATTATTCTTCGCGACGGCATTTTCACTCGCATCCGACGCTTCAAACCTGAAGACGCCTGCTGCAATGCCGGCAAAACTGTTGTCGCGGAGAGGAATCGATGCCGAGGACAACCCGGAAGCCAAACTGCACCCACTGAACCACTCCGCGGAAGCCTCGATCAGCATTTCTAAATAGGACGTTTCTCTCAATTTTAGGGTAGACCCATATCAATTTTACCTATTCTAAAATATGATTTTTTACTCCAGTTATTTTTTAGATAAAATATTGAAATTTAAATTAAATTTTGAAGTAGGTCTAATCCCCAAAAACCCAAACAGGAATTATTACAGACGGATTCTGCGCCTTTCTTGCCTCCTCATTAAGCATTGCCTTTTCCAGCTGAGAAAAACACACATCATTTCGTATAATTCAATACTTTCCCGGCGAATGGAATGAATGAACTTTGGAAAAGCCTTGAGAATGTGCAACGAGACGGAACCTGAAACGTAGGATGCCTCATTTTTTCTTACCCTCGCGCAAACCCGAGAGAAGTTCATTCATTTAACAATTACATAATTTCCATGATGTGAAATTTTTGTGGATCTCACGATTAATTAAAGTCGCAATTCCTAATGACTGGTCGGATATCGGAGTACTCCAGTCCGTAGCCTATATTTCCTGGGACAATGCACGCTCCTCCCTTGCTGCAATTTTTATTTGAAACCGTTGGTAATGCCAACTGTCAGCCACCCATCCTTGCCCTCGTTCCGCGAAAGAGTATGGCAATATTCAAACTCCCACCGACAATGTCAAGAACTTTGGAATTCTCACGCCCTCTTGATCCCCAAGCCATGGTGAGCACCCCCTGCCCATGCTTAATGGACTGAGTCCTCCCACCCCACGCCCTTGCAACCTTCTTAATAAAGCCCTTTCCCCATTCCCCGCCGTGCTAGTCAGGATCTCAGTCCCCCTCCTAACCCTTTTTCCCTCCTTTATCCAACGCAATCCCTTCTCATTATTGCCTCCCCGCGCGGCATTCCTCCAGCGCAGGGTTGGGGGTCCCTGCTGCGGGGGTACCCGTCCCCGCCAAAATCCTCCAACCCCTTATAGACGTTCGAAATGGGCGAAATTTTTCGTGGATGAAGGGGTGATGAAGGGTGCCTGGGGGAATCGTATGGGTAAGACTCCTTCGCGGCAGGAGGTGGGAGGAGGGGTGGTGATTGGATGGGGAATTTAAAGCCTTTTGGCCCGGGATATTTATATGTGTGTGTTCGTACGAGTGTGAATCTGCATTCCCCCACGCAGTGAGACGTATTCCGGCTGTTCCGACTGTTACGGACGACGAAAGGGTTAGATTGTCGTCTCATGATGGGTGAGGGGAGTTCATCGTCGAGTTTAGGGTTTCCGACTCGTCCCAGCCAGCCTAATTAACCTCCAATGAATGGTTCACTCCGTTGTCCTTTTTATGGAATGATTTTTGTAGCTTGAATAGGAAAATTGAAGGACTTTTTCAGCTCTTATTTCGTGATTTTCGTACTCGCAACCTTGCTTTTATTTATTTCTATATACCCATCAGTGAAATGCAAAACATGTTGCTTCCGTATAACATAATATAATAGGGGAGAAAAATTCCTCTAAATTATGCAATCACCATATATTGTCTTGTAGAACATATTATAATTAAGTAAATAACATAAATATTATCAGCATTAAAATTACAAAGATTAATTCCAAAAAAATAAATTTGAATATTTACACGAAGCTACAAAAGATTCTGCATCATTTCTATTGTACATTATTGATGTTGGTATAATTTCCATATTTAAATTGTGACCAAGGAAAATGCAATTCCTTCGCGCGGTGAGACGTACCTATTCTGGCTGTTCCGGCTGTTACGGACGACGATAAGGGTTAGATTGCCATTTCATAATGGGTGGGGGGGAGTTCATCGTCAAGTTAAGGGTTCCCGTCTATATTCAAGCCGGCCCAATTAACCTCTGAGGAATGGCTGAATGTTGTCCTTTTTATGGAATGATTTTGTCGCTTGACCGGGAAGATTATAATGATGATAGGAATTTTTTCGCGCTTCGCTCGTGATTATGACCCTTACTACGTGTTTTTATCAATATTTAGAATATATGCATCTAAATACTGCATGTCTATCAGTAAAATTATAAACATGCTTTCGTAAACTGTTGTTTATTATTTAAAATATTATATCTTAAATATGTCATTAATATATATTGTCTTGCTGAGCATTTTATAATTGGGAACATGCATGAAATTTGTTCACCATGCTAGTAAGTCTCACTGAATAGAGAATTTTCTCACAAGTCCAAATATATAAGCCAAAACTCTCCTAGTATTCCACAAACGTCATTAAATGCTAATTAAAAGTGCTCAAATATCGCTTGAAGTCACGTGACCTGGAACGCCTTCTGACGTCATCGGACGGTACACCACTCGCTTCGCTAAGAGAGTAGAGCGGCAGAGCCTTAAATGTAAGATATCGAAGTAAAAATTGCAATTATTTTCGCCAAATTTGCGTTTAAGCACCTGTAGAGACCGATTTTCTATCCATTTCCTCTGTCCGTCATCGGTGGATACCGTGCGGTGACGTAACGCTCCGATGACGTCGTTTTTTCAAGCAGCCGATGAAGATTAGTTTTTAAAGACTCATAACTCAACTAAAAACATTATCCATCCGCCAGATTTTCTGTGAGTACATTTGAGATTGGCACCTTCTTATTATAGTACTTTTAAAAAATTGTGCATGTTCCCCATTAATGAAACAACATAAATATTCTCAACATTAAAGTTAAGAAGATTATTGAAAAACAAATAATAATTTTGAATTTTTACGCGACTACATTAGTTTCTATAATACAATTTTATGCGTAGTTCATTGTGAAATAATATCCGTATTTGAAACAAATTAAAAAAAAATCACGAGCATTGTGGTCAACGAAAATGCATTTCCTCCACGCAGTGAGACGTATTTCGGCCGTTCCGACTATTGCGGACGACGAAAGGGTTAGATTGCCGTCTCATATAAGTTGGTGGGGTCCATATCGCCGCGTTTGGGGTTTCCGTCTCAGCCACGTCGGCCTAATTAACCTCCGGTGAATGGTTCACTCCGTTGTCCTTTTTATGGAATAATTTATTCGCTGAATGGATGTTGAAATCGAAATGTCGGATGTCGAAAAATGGAAGGATTTTTTCCCCACTTTGTCCGTGATAATCGTACTCGCAATTTTGTTTTTTATCAATACCAACAATTTGGGCATGTCCTCAAGTCCTACATACTCTTCAGCAAAATTTAAAACATATTACTTGCGTAAAATATGTTTAAAAAAGCTAAAATATTCCCTAAATAATGTTATCTCCAAATCTTATCTTGCGGAGCATTTTATAATTAAGTGAATTGCATACATATACACAACATAACAATTGCAATGGTTATTGAAAAAATTAATAACTTGGAATATTTATGCGAACCTGCATAAGTTTCCGTTCTTGAATTTTTGCGCATTATTTATGCTGATATAATTTCCGTATTTTAAAATATTTAGACGGTGGCCACCCACATGAATTGTGAAATAACTGTACGGAAAACAATGAAATCATCGTTCATAATTCGATAGCAGTAAAAGTACATTAAGTATTAGTTTTTATGATTTAGAAATAAGGGTGTTTCAATTTATAACTTTCAAATATAATTACATTTCTTGATAGCTCAGATGAGATTATCTAACCATAAAAAGCGGTCTTAATAATTAGAAATTCCCATAGCTTGAGATCGGATAATTTTTTTGCAGTTATTATTTTACGTTATATTGTAAGAGAAGATAAGGTAAGATATCGTAGTAAAGGAGCATTTACATGCTATTAAGCACTGCAAAGGAGAAAACGCTCCTTTCCCGGCCAAACACTTGGAACATTATATTTTCCCGGAAATGTGTACCTACATACCGCAGCAAATCCGTTATTTAAAACCAATTTTGTTTGTTAAATCACTTTGATTTCCGAAATCAAAATCAAATGCATCAATTATCATCATCAATTCTTTTTGCTTTCGTAGAAGTGATTTTTTCCGAAATTATGCTCCACCCAGTGGTATAAATGCTAAAAAAAGCTAAATGCTTGCTTTACATTTTTTACCTCGCTCAGTGTTTATTGTTGAGGCATAATAAATGTCGTCTCAGCCGCTTCTGGACGGACCGAGACGTCTCCAAGGTAACGGGAGAGGGGAGGGGAGAGTCACCTCGCCTGAATTTCACTCCTAATCATCTGATTGGCCAATTTCGTTTTCGTAGTTCCTCATCCCATGTTGTAATTTCATCGCGCGGCAGAGGGGGAATAGATTTGCCCACTGGCTTCCTTGTCATAGGCGTACCTAGCGAGGTGCAGCTTCCCCCCCAAAAGCAATAATCGCAAAAGTCTTTAAGCAAAATCAGTACTGAATTGAAACTAAAGTATTCAACAAATTTTCTTTGAACCCATGAAAAATTATAAGTATTAGTATATATAAAGATATATAACTAAGATAAAACTATATTTTCAAGGAAATAATATCATAAACTAGTGTCATAAACTTGGCTTGCCCCCCCCCCCTCTTAGACTATGGCTTGCAATCCCCCTAGACCATGGCTTGCCCCTCCCTAGTTATGATCCTGGCGTTTCTTGAAAGATCTAAGGTTTTCCCGGCGAATAGACTGGAGGAAGAGCTATCGGGTTTCCCCTCCATACCCCTTGTTCCTTGTCACCTTCGGTCGGTGTCTCTCCTTTGTTTTGTTGCGCCGCCGGATTCAATGACCTTTGACCCTCGCGGAAACGTCAGCGTTTATTTACTTATTAACCTTGCCGTGTCACTCAATAATATCAAATTATTTTGTGCATTCAACTCTACTATGCAGTTGTACTCTACGTGTGAATGGAGTTATCATGACATATAGCTTTTTCGTATTCAACGCGGAAATGATTAAAAGACTATGAATATTTTGAAAATTCTGCTTATATTCGGTAACTCGATCATGCAAGTATGAATGGACCGTCACAGATGAAATATCGATGTGATAATTGAACGATACGATGAGAGTAAGGAATGTTCTTTGTTGTTTTGCATTTGTACCAATTGTCATTTTAGTAACGTAAAATTTATTCGCAAGGAATTTTACGACCTACATTTATATTATATATTTAAAAATATATCGTGGTTCCGTTTGTCTGGTCATTATTTGTCTCTAATAAGTATATTTTTTGGCATTGCTTTGTTCCAAGTGAAATTATACGTGATTATTAGAAAGTTTGTAAAATTGAATTTTTTCTTTTCCGTCGGTTTTCATTTCTTACTGTTAGTTTCAATTGAAGTGCGTTTAAGTTGTGGCGCGGATGGAAAGCGGGGCGATGCAACATTCAACTTGGTGACGATTTAGCATGCTGTGGGTGCAGTTTATACACGGGCTCGATAGTAGGTTAATCGAGCAAACATGTCAGAGATGGGAACTTTCGTATGGGGCATTGGCATGGACACTGTTGATTTCTGGCGAGGTGCTCAGGAGCGGGCCTCCGGTGCAGTATTTGGGGGTGAGTCATAGGTTCTGACTATGGGCGGGATGCTCGGGTGCTGAGCGCATGCATACCTTAAGGCTTTCCTACTCTCATGTATGACTAAGGTGCAAGGTCTGGATGGAGACTCCGGGTGCTGTGCTCGAAGGCAGGGTGGAGGCGCGGTGGCGTAATTTGGGTGCGGGCTCCTGGTACAGGGTTTGGCTTCAAGGCTTGGGTATGGGCGTGGGTGCGGTTCTCGGGTGCGGGGCTTGTTAGCGGGGCCTGGATGAGGGACACGACTGAATGTTTTTCTCGGATACGTAGCTCGGGTGTTGGGCTCGGGTGTGGGTCAAGGGTGCGGGACTCCGTTGCGGGGCTCCGGTGTGGGGCTCGGGTGCGGGACTCCGGTAAGGAGATCTGGTGCAAGGCTCGGGTATCGGCGTGGATGTGGAACTCGGGAGTAGGTCTCAGGTGCGGATCTCAGGTGCAGGACCTGGGTGCGTGGCTCCTGTACAGGGATCGAGTTCGGCACTCGGATGTGGGACACTAGTGCGGTATTTAGGAGCGGGAATTGGGTTTGGGGCTCGGGTGTGGGCTCGGGTGTTGGGCTAGGATGTGGGCCTCGAGTGATTGTTTTTCGGGTGCAGATTCGGGTGCATGACTCGGCTGCGGTCTCGGGTGCAGGGCTCGGTTGCATGGTCCCGGGTTCAAGGATCGTGGCTAGGGTTGGGGCCCGGGTGTAAGTATTGGATACGTGGCTGGGGTACGGAACACGAATGGAGGGCCTGGGTGCATTTTCAGAGATGGCGATGCATAGATGGACATCAGAGCGATGGTTCCAGGTGCGCATATTACTTATACAAATAATGCTACGCATAAAAATTCATGCCGTACATAACCAAATGCAGATCTCGCGATTTTTACAAGTGTATTTGTAGCTTCATACCAAACAATACGTACCCGCGTTCGAATTTTCCTTTCTGCTGATTTTTGTTCATACATGTAATATTGCATATTGTTTTTACACTGAAGGAACAATCACTGCGATCATTTTTCAAGCTTTGCACCCACCGCTGAAGAAATCAGGTCCTTTTAGAGGTCGGATCAGTCATGCTCGATTGGTCGTTATATCGATTTATGTTGATTTCCAGGCTTCACTTTTTTCTTGAAATTTTCATTGCATGTTTAAAATGGCTCTTGTCAAATATTGCCTATGATATGCGCTGAAACATCAACTGTGGAGATTCCCATTGTATGCCTGGGGAAAAATCTTTAGAGTGTTCACAGGTAGCTATGAAAATAGATTGCGAGATTCACGCAGTATCCTGTAAAGCCAAACGTTCGTGGTTTGACTCCCTGTCCAGGGGTATATATTTCTCGTGACGATTAATTTGAATCGCCACAATATGTGTAGAATATGAAATTTTCATGTTACTACCAGCGCGAGGTTTTTGAGATTCAAGCATTTCTTGCAGCGAAGATACATCATTACCTCCGTACCTGTCATATTTTGGCCTTTTAGGTGACTTATTATTCGTTTTGAATTTTATCGCCACGTTTCAATTTTCAGGGTACTGAGAGTTAACTTTTTCCTCTACCCGTTTCTTTTGTTCATATAATTGTATATCTGACAATTCTAGATGAGATGCAGAGGAGACAAATTATATGATGGAGCGAGAACTCAACGAGTAGGGGATGCTGGAAAAAATGTTAGAGGGTAGAATGGTTGGTAAACGAGGGAGAGGTAGGAAGATATTAGGCATTTTTAGATAGAATGGAAGCGAGTAGTTCTTACTGTGAATTGAAGAGGAAGTATATGAAGGAAGAGTATGCTGCCACAATTTTTATTTAGTATTTAGATATTAGGCATTTTCAGATAGAATGGAAGCGAGTAGATCTTACTGTGAATTGAAGAGGAAGTATATGAAGGAAGAGTAGGCTGCCACAGTTTTTCTTTAGTATTCCTTTGAAACTTAACTCAATGGGTAGTATGCTTTAATAATCAATATTCGAGAAAATATTGCTTTAAAAATTTCAAATTGGAGATATGGAATGATGTTGGCAATGGTATACCGTATATTTTTTTTTAATTTCGAGATGATTTGATGGATTTAAAAACTCCTTGCCAAACAAGACTCATTGATCGGTAACCAGTTAGGGCCGATTGTATCCATCATGAAAAATTTTAGGTGAAAGGTAAATCAATATGTAGACACTAGGCCAAAAAAAGATGTCAAATAGCAGTGATACGTTCTCTTCATAACTTATTTCCAAATTTATTTCCAATGGGTAACTCTAATCCCTTGATATGCAGTAGGTGCCGCTATCCTATCACCGCACTCACATTGGGATTCGGTTCTCAATTAAATGGCTCTCTCTTTCTTTTGGATAGAGAGCGCATTGGGAATTAAGTATAGCGACTCGCCGTCCCTTGGCCTTGGAGCAGATGTTAGGGATTTCAGTAGCAAGGTCTGGGATCATCGAATACGATTCCTGAACGCCTTCGCCGGGGAGGTTGAAACTCTCCGAGGTGAGATCAGATTGGGGATGCGTTTTTATGCGATTCTCAGTCACGCCTCGTTCTCTTGTCATTCTTACCTTTCTCTTCCATTCCCAAATATATCCTTTTGCTCTTGCTATTCCGCAAATAAAGGCAGAAAATTAATTGGGCCATGTGGCCCTGCTGTGAAAGCATTTATATCGTTCTGCGTCAACTCTCGAACAGGTTGAAGGAATAATTCTCGGGTGTACCACCGGGTGTGTTTTAGGTAATTGGTCCCAACTTTTCAAAGGCTGAGTCTGACATCGTCTTCAGTTGTAGAATGTGGAGCCAAATTCTTGTCGGTATTTTATTCATATTCTACCCCTGAAGACGGTGGTAGACTCAGCTTTCAAAGGGGATCAATTGCCCAAAACCACACTCGGTGTGAAATCCGAAAATTATTCTTTTAAAGCATATGCCGGGAGAAGCTCAAATTCTAAATCTCGAACAGATTTTAAAGCTTGTGATGATAACTTGTGGAAATTGAGGATGTTCATATAATAAAAAATCTCTCAATTTTTGCAGTTGTTTTAGTTGAAAAACATATTTTTTGGCAAGGTCATTGCCATTCAATGCGTGTTTTTTGTTTTACAATTAGATTGAGATGGTGATTTGGATGATAAACTACTGACAATCTATTATTGAGATTTAGACATCATTTAGACATCATAGACAGATATATTCGATAAAAAGGCATAGGAAAACATTTTGGTCATAATTATAACTGTCATAAATTTATTCTTTTGGAACAATAGTGCATATTTTGATAAAAAATTTGATGAAGAGATCATCGTTGAGGCCCTTGAGCGTGGGATTTTGTCGAAACTCGACCCGATTATGCTACCATCCAAAATATAATAAGTCAAATTAATGGAATTATGATTGGAATTTTGCGCAGTTTCCTTCTTGAATACATTGCCATTGTAATGTCGCCGTCTGGCTTTAGCAGATCCAGTTATAGGCGTAGAGTGATCGTCATTCCATTGTATCAACCTCGGTGGTGATCCTTCTCTACCTTACCCTCGCTCGTAGCGAAACTCTTTAAGACAGGGATCTTCAACCTTTTTTAATTCTTGGGACAAAAATCAATTTAACATTGTCCAGTGGGGCATAATGCTCCACGTCACTTTACCACCACATCAATAAAAAAACATTATTTCAAAGCTCAATTATATTTATTAGTTAAAAATTACAATAAATCAATGCTATTTTTGACATTTTATATTTTTGACTAGTGTATCCATATTTGGTTTTATATTTGTTATTGATTATTATATATATTGGGGCCACATGAAATTAGCCGGTGGGCCTCATGCGGCCTGGTAGTCGCAGGTTCAAGACTCTTGCTTTAAGAGGAGAACTAAACTTTTGCCTGCCTCGGAGGAAGAACCAACGGCCCCGAGAGAACCCTTAATCTTTCTCCATACCATCCCCATCCTTCGCCCCCTGCGACCTTTCTTTATCCTAACTCTCTTTCTTACTGTCCCCTCTTTTCTCCCACCAACCCAACGCGTTCCTATCTCCCTCCCCCACCGCCAGGAGACGTCGCGATCGCCATCTCCTCCTCCCTTTCGAAAAATCGTTCGCACTTTTTCGCCCACAATCTTCTGTTCTATCGCATCCTGCATCACATCAGCCTCGCATCCGACTCCTCTATTTCTTCTCGCTCTATTATCTGCTCCGTAACTCTTCCTCATCCCTTTTAACCCAGCTCGTGCTGTTCACAAAGGAGCCATACATAGATTAAAGCCACGAAGAAAGACCCCTCGAGCTATCCGTGGCTAATTAAGGCGAGAATTTAATTACGAAAGCAGGAAAGTCAATTTGCGGAGGAAGGGAAACTGAGGCAGGAAGAGATGGGTTGGATTCGCTGCAGCAGAAATCTCTCAACGCCGTCTATCGGGATTAAGAGTAAGCACGTGGGTGGGGGGAGGGAGGGGGTTGAGGCGTATAAGGAAACGATCTCTGGGTAGTATGGGTGGTTGGGTGGTTGTTGTCTTAATTCGAGAAATGGGGAAAGGATGAGGAGAGGATTGCTGGAGATGGTTGTGCTACTTTCAGCTGATATTTAAATTCCCAAATGGGAGATTTTAGAGGCGTTCCGATAAACTGAGTGAGGATACAAGGCTTTGAGGGAAGGATAAGCGTCGGAAAAGCATCAGGGCTCAGTCGAGAGTGTTTCATTGCTCTAATTCCTGGGCTTAAGACTGATTTCGATGACACGAAGACGGGTATAGCTTTTTAATATCCATTTTATCTTTAAACATAGAATCTGACATAATTAGTGAAACAAATGCCTATTGAAAGGCTTAAAGAGTATCGAATTGATTTATTATTTTTTGGAGAAGGTATCAACAAATTCTGGAAAATGAATCCTTATTGATCGTTTTTTCATTGAATATAATTTAAATTTATTCAGCAAATCCTTTATAAATAAGTATTTTCGCTAATATTTGAATGCAACATTCATATCATGGAATGTGATACATTTACTAAAAATTTGTCAGAATAACATTTATTCATATTTATCAATGATAAGAATATAATATGTTATTTTGGATTGATAATAAATAATTTGATAAAAGTTTTGATTCGCTAAATTTTTATAGGCGTAATTGGGTATGGGATTTTCCACCTCGGCATGGTTTTAGCTCAATGGAAAGGTATATTAGATTACCATCGCAGAATATATTGTCAACATTGTCTCTTACTTTTTCTAACGTGCAACGAATATACTAGACTAACAGCAGACATTCGTTAATAAGTATCACTACATTCATTATCAGGTGGAAAATTTCCCTCATTATTTCGACACTCAATTTTGCAAAATATAAAGTCCAAAATTTCTTTTAAATCTTTTAATATGCCATGAATTTACCAAATTATCGGTAAGTATGGGTTACTCAGTTAAAATAAATATATATTCAGGCGGAAATATTCCCTGATTATCTCGATACTCAATTTCAATGGGTGGAAATTTTTCTATCTCCTCTTTTTACTTTTCGAAGCCAACCCCACAGCGACTAAAAGCGAGACAGTTCGGATCGGAAGGTCGTAGGTCCAACGGGTCATCGGGGGACCTTCTCCTTTTCACTTCCCTCAGTAGTTTGTCGCCCTCGAAGTTCACGACACTAGAGGTCAAGGCGGAAATAGGGCACAGGAGTGGGAAACACTGTCTGTTCCGCCCGTTTGCTCTCGTCATAAGAGGTCTCCGGTATTTTCTTCACACCCATCCATTCTTTACCGGCTCTTTGAAGAGGCTCCCCCTATGGGGGTTGGGAATGGGAGCTGGAGAATGGGTATTGGCTCATGTCAAAGGTCACTCTGGGAGGGAAAAGAATGAGAAGCCACCGTGGGTCTTCCTTCTCTACCGGAAAAGTGGTTGTCCTATCTCGGAGCCATCACCACGTGACCTCCCTTCCTCTTCCTCCCTCGTGTCCCTCCCCGAGATAGCTAGCTGTCTTCTTAAAACTTCCCCAGTGTCACGCGGAGAAGACTCTTCTTAGTTTATCACAGTGTGAAGTCAAACCTGGTGCCTTTAGTACCTGTCGACCTGTCCTCTTTTTCAACATCGTTCAATTGTGTCTCCTCTTTGTAGAATTTAAAACAATGTCCGGTAGGAATTTAAAATAATGTAATTATTCCTAAAATGCTTTCCGATTTGATGGGCTTATCTTATATGATCGATGAAGTGCTGGGGGCAGAATGTATGGATGGATGGAGTATTTAGCGGAGAGGATGTTAAATAAGTGTTATAGGGTAGAATTTTGGGTAACCAGGGGAGAGAAAGGAATATATTAGAATTTTTAGTTAGAATGAAATGAAAAAAAAATGCGATTTGAAGAGGGAAATCCATGAAGGAAGGGGAGACTGCCAAAATACTTTCTAAGAACTCCATGGAAACCTGCCTAAATTAGTTGAATACTTTAATAATAATCTACGATATTTTGGGGTTATTTCCCTAACATTTAAAAATATAAGTTGTAACTGTGATTAAAAAACATTAGCAGTCCAATCAGATATTTTTTTTGACAAATCACTTTCTTTGTACATCATTAAAGCTACCAAAGACATCAATACACTTTTCTCGATGAATAGATAGTCTGCTCTATATGATTTTTTGTTTAAAAAGATTATAAATATGCCATTTACTGCCATGTACCCATAATAAGTTTCCGTTCCTCTAATTCTGGATATTTCCCCTTTTCTATAGTCATAGAATAAGTTTTTGTTCCTTTTTAGTCCAAAAAATTGCGGAAGTGGCGATTACTTCTTAAGAATTCTTTGATGTTACTTTTTTTTAGTACTAATTTTTATGATCTAATTAGATGGATTGGAGGTGTATTAATCTTTCATAGGGGTTGCTTTCGCGTTTGTGACGTCATAGCGTTGTTAATTATTTCTATCACAGGAAATATTTTAAGTACAAGACATTTTATTTGCCTTAACAAAATCACATTCCATAATGTAATTTGAACATATGATTAAGATAAAGGATTATTAGCTTGAGATTGATTAGGAAATAACTCTTTAAAACCATGTATAAGCATATATTTATGATAATCTATAATATTTGTAATCATTTTTTTGCTATAGCGTTCAAAAACATATATTAAATTTTCTTTTATATAGTACGAAAAAAATGTCATTTTCGTCATTTCTTTTAGTGCTTTTTGTGTGATCGGAAGATGACATCCGATTTTAATAATTCTTTTTTGTTTTTCTTGTAGTAACGTATCGCAACTTTTCCGCGGCGACACAGAATTTGCATTTTGATTTTTTCGCACAGCCCTTGGAGATCGGATAGTTCACTTATATACAACTACTTTTTTTATATAAAGTGACCCGGATTTCGATGAGTAATCATAGCCATGCGTTAATTATGAAGGTATTGGTGTAAGTAAAAGTAAACGATCCAAGAAACCACATATAAACACAATGGAATACTACATAGAAATGAGTGGGTGAATTATGTAATTTTTGACGATTAGAAAATCAATTTTGGGCTATCTCCTTCTTTCCACTGAAATAATTAAGAGCAGTGGCTTAACTATGGGGGGGAGATGGATCCCCCACCCAAAGCCTCAGAGAGTAAAAAAAATTATTTATAACTTTTTTCTAGTTCTGGCATATAATAAATGACAATACGATATTTTGAGGCAGGTAATTTTTCAAACATTTTACCAGATTTTGCCTGAGGGGGGAAGGGCCGCCATCCCAGGCCATTCCGTCCCCCCAGAAATAGTCCTCGTTACGCCACTGATCCAGATCATATATCCTCATCATGTCCTCTAATAATAACTAGTCCAGAGTACATCTATACAATATCATCGTATATCTTGATGCTGCACAAATTAAAAAATACCGATTTCCTCCAAGCTTGGAGGTTGATAAGAGTATTTTGAAATTTCACTCAGATAAATATTAATTTGTTTATATAAATGCATTTTCTCTTGTTTTTCTTCGCCGTTCGAATATTCGCGAGTTCTAAAATGATTTTAATATTTTCCTTTTTGTCATGTTGTTTTTCTCCGCATTACTCGCCAACCTTAATTGTACATATATATTCACTGCATTATGCTCTATTAATATCCCATGGGTCAAATAGGCCTACGGTAATGAAGTGCATTGCTTAGTATAAACCACAGTGCACTGTAACAGTTAAACATGCATGATTGTAATTTTTTTCATAAATTTATTTTCACTATAAATCCCTCTTTCAGTTTATAATGCCACAGTGGCCATAAGGCCTATGATAATATAGGGAATTGGATAGTATGTACCGGAGAGAACTGCATCATGCAAAGTTTTTCTTATAGCAATCGCTCAGGATTAATTGTACGTTATTGTATTCAACAGACACGTTCTTCAGTCACGACTAGGTTACGTCAGAGTGCAGTCCTGATCGTCCCTGACACCCCCTTCAAACCGAACTGGCGAAAGAACAGTGTTGTGCCCCGCTCGCCACCCCAGCCAAAGCTGCACCACTCCCCCAACCCCTACCGATTCCATCAATCATATTCCCTCGTCGAACGGTGCCTTTTGGAACGGCAGCCGTGGGGCAGAAATTGTTCGGTCGAAAAGGAAGGGGAGGGGGGTTTTTGCTGGGCGTATATCGCAACCCCCTTAGCCCCACTCCGCCTGTTTGCACCCTGGCTTAGCGGGCGACCGGACTTATCTGGCGGGGGAAGAGATGGGGGGAGCGCAGTGCATTGTGGCCTTATTTGTGGGAGTCGGGGAGTGTGATGAGGAAGTTTAAGGCTTTCGGGTTAGGGTTATACCGGAGAGAGAGGCTTGCACGGCCCGGGCCCAGGCCACAATGAGATGGGGATCACCATCATTCCGACTCCCCCAATACCTCCCCTTTCATGGATCACAGAACCCCTTCCACTTTCATACGAGGGGGCTGACCACAGGACCGGCATATAGCACGTCCAGGGCGGGTTAAGGGAGAAGGGAGTCGGGCGAGACTAAGCAGATAAATCAATGCCTCATACCCCCCTTATCCCGGGACGAAACATTCAGCCTACCCCAACCACCATATCTCCCGTCTATGCTTTGCTATCTATCATCCGAAAATGTAGCCACCCTTACGTTGCAACGAGGACTTTTCGCGTGCACACCCCACCCCACACTCCCGCATCGTGGCGCGCACACGCTGAGGGTAGTCAAAAGAGTGGGGGAGGTTTTGGTTTTTGTGTGTCGGGTGTTGTGCGCGGGAGTCTAGGGGGCTCTGCACCACGTGCCGGCGAGTGGCGATTCACTTTATTAGAGCGGGGCGCAGTGTAGACAAACTTATTTTAGGGACGACCGCCGGCTAACAAAGGGGCCATTGTTGTCGACGCTTAATTCTTTCCCCGTCGTGCGCTTAAAAGGACCTCAATGGCCGGGCTGACGTTTTGACAAAGCAGTTAGCTAATACCTTTCCAATGAAGCGAACGCAATGCCGCCGGCCGCGGAAAAAAAGGTTTGCTTCGTCATTCGGATTTTCGTTTCGTTTTTTTTTTTTTTTGAGGCTTTAAAGGGATACTTTGTTAGGGGTGAAACGGGTTAAATGCACCGCACCGGTAGACTTTAGGTGGTTCTATTATTTTTATTTTCCTCACCGCTTGTGTCGATTTGGTCGATGCCTTCACTATTTCACTGAATGGAAGAGATAGTGAATGGGACAATTGGCGAGATAAACGATTAAATTAAAGACTTCACGTAACCATGTATTTAGAACTATAGGCCTGGTAAGTTTCTACTACGCTGAATAGTAGGTTCCAAGTTAATTCGTTTACGAAAATTTCAACCACTGAAACCGTTTTTATTTTCAAGGAATGAAGCTATGGACTCGGTTTGGCCGATGCTACTCCTCTTTTGCTGAATGGAACAGATATTGAAAGGGATAATTGAAGAGAAAAACGTTAAAATTGAAGACTTAATCATGCGTGTGGCACAATACGTCTGGTAAGTTTTTACGACGCTAAAGAGTAGATTTTACGCTAATTCGTCTACGAAAACAGATTGAAACCGCTTTTTGTAATTAGGGGAAGAATTTTCAAGAAAAATATGGATTCTCGATGACCTATGTGTTTTGAGCTCAACGGAGACTTCTGACATGCAAATCCTCGTATTATTTTCCTTCAAAGTTATATACGTCATTGAGGTACAGTAGGAGTAACTATAGGTCTAGTAGCTATAGTTAGGCTATTGTAAACTCAGTTATAGCTTGAATTTAATAATGAAAAAATGCATTAAGTATATATTTTTTTGGTGAAGTATCTTTTAAAACACCACTTTAACCCGTAACCAGTGACGTGCAATTCTTGTTAAACTACCAGTGACGTGCGGTCTGGGAGACCGCAATAAATCAAAAATTCATAAAATATTGCTACGCGATTTTTACTGTTTTTTTAATTTTTCTTTGAATGCTTAACTAATTTAAAACTTATATTAAAATTTTTACACTCCCAATGCGAACCAATTTGTCATAAAAAATTGTGATTTGAAGCAGGATAAAAAAACTGATGCCAAAAACACTTGAATTATAATTATTATATTTATGTATCAATATGTCGCCAGATTCAAAAAAAGGCCTTAAATGTTAAAGTTGGAAGGCTAAGTAGTAAGTAGCCATGAAATTTATCCCGCTTATTCCTTTTCTTGATGCATTCTTAGTATGTGACGTGCGGTCTCACAGACCGCTAATCGATTTCAATTGCAAATTTACAGAAATTAATAAAAGGAACGTTAAATTTTAAGAGTGGGATGTCCTTGTTATGCAAAAATTTTAAGCTAACGAGAATTATAAATATTTTCAAATCTTAATTTTGAAAATATTCATAATTTTAGAAACGCAGCGGTCTCTCAGACCGCACGTCACCCGGTTAAGGGTTAAGCTACTTGTATAATATTAAATTACTGATGCTGTATGGATACCGTCTTAAGATTAATCTATGCTGTGGAAAGTTTTGGGTGATAACCATGAAGGATTAGTGGATAATTTCTAGATTCCCGGCTAGTATCGGACGATATTTTAAAATATTATTTCCTGAAGTTTAATCAACGTTTAAGCATTGATTTCTTCCGCATGATAATTTGAGAGAGCCAAACATGCATGAGTCTGGTAAAAGTATTGCATATACCAAACACCTCTTCAAATCAGAAATGACATGATCACAGCTGCGTATTTGGGATGTTGGAAACGGTCGTAATTAATAGCTTCTACTTAGAGATTTCAATAACTGAATAAGGTATATTCTAGGAATAAAATAACAAAGCAATGGAAATGAAGTGAGAAGGAAAATATTGCGGCGTCGAAGAATCTTTACCGGTTATAGTACTTGTGTAATCATCCGGCGCGGTATTGTGAAACTTCATTCTTCATGAATGAAATGTGATAAGCACACTATACACGTCCAGGATGATTTCCTGTCAGTTGATGGTATGATATTCATTAAGAATTCACGGATCTAGGATTTGATTAATGCATGTTTTCTTCTTCCAAAAATAGCAAATCATGGTATTTCAATAACTTAAGAGAGTAACTTACTTATTATCTTTGATATTGGTTATAATAATAATTGATTTTTCTTAATATTCAGAAGAGGAGAAGGTGGAAATAAATTGTATTGATCCTAGAGCTATTTTGGATTCACAGATATGTTAAGATGTTTCCAATTTTGCTAATTACGAATGTAAATAGACTGACACTTTAGCTGGGTGAACAATAAACTATTAGGTCAGCATTTTAGTGACTGGAGAGCAGAAAGATGAAGATGATAAGGATAGGATAGGTCGGTGAAGGTGATTTTAATAAGTATGAAATATGCAGGTAAATCATTCGCGCAGGAAAGTACCTGGTTAAATAATTGCGGAAGATGGTTAGATAGATAAATGCGGAAGCTCTATTGTTAAAGCTCAAATTAAAAATGCGATTCATGGATGTGGCCCCTACCTTGTAGAATATCATCATATATTGGATTTATTGGGACTTATATTATTATTTTCTCGTTTTCTTATTCATTTTCTTTCGGTTGTATCTTCGTATTTGTTGTAAAAAGTAATTCGTTTATAACTGACTTCATCTTATAATTTTCAGAGTAGAAGTAGTGGATTTTAAAAAGTTTTTCTCTGTATCAATTATTATTCAATTTACAAGGAAATACTTGGTTAAAAATTTCAAATTTGATATATTGTGAAACTATGGCAAACGTCCAATGTTGTACCCAGCAACTTTTAAGATAAAAGCATTAGTTTTATGCGATAAATACGGGACGATAAAGATGGGTATATCGGGAGTGATGCGTTTTTCTGAAATTGTCCCCATTTTAATTTCAGAAGATGCTTTGTAGGTGCTCTCTTCCTGGCACTCAATGCTTTAATTTAGAGTTTACTTCAATGTTAAGGGAGTACATTGGAAAAGAGTCTGATTTTTTAAATTTTCATTAAACATATTTGCGATCGGATGGAGCTGTAGTAAAAGGAGGGTCATTGAGTGAGGTAGTGGAAGAGAAGTGCTGGAATAGAATGAAGAAGCTTTTTGGCGATCAGATAAAAAAATGCTGCTCAAATATTATTCACATTAACTCAAATATTGACGCATAGCTTTCTTACGTGTTTTAAGTGTGTCGTGTGGCAGTAATTATGTTAATATTGCTGATGTTTTGAATACAGTGATTTTTTTTAACAAGTACCTTACCCGCTTATTCATCACGACTTTATTTAGAGTATAGTTCCTTGAGGCGAGATTTGCGGCGGTTACAGTGTTTCTTCCCAAATAACCTTTCATATTTTCATATTGCATGAATTATGAAAGTATACTTGAATCGAAATATTATCGCAAAATAATTTTTATTGCAAGACTAACACTTAAATTATGTGCATCGGCAAATAAAGCACGATGTCGCTTCAGTCTAAATTAGAAACTGAGATATCGTCTTCATTCTTTCCCACATAAAGACGTATTGGCCCAATCAGAATTTTCTTCGCTAGAACGGACACCCTTAGCATAAGCTGTGACCCGCCCCTGACGCCTTTACTGCCAGTTCCGTCCATCTTGTCCAAACCCAAGACACATTCTTTCCAGAGAGATGCCCCAGCCTCCTTTTATCGCTGCAAACCGTCAAGCTTAAATATCTCACACACTCTTCCTTCCTCTGTGCGTTATACTGTCTATTAATTTGAGTTTAGTTAGGCTTTTTCAGTGATATATTTAATCACCCTGATCATTACAAATGCGATACTTCTAAACGGCAATAAAAGTAACGTAGTCGCGCGTTACTATATATTGCCGTTTAGAAGTATCAAATACGTAATAGAGCTCTTCGAAGTTTTTTGTAAGTTTTTTTTCCAGTGATTGCCGCTGTCAAGGGGAAAGTAAACTATGCAATGATATTTTTCATGCCTATCCCTCATTGATGCATAAGTCATCACTGGTACTCTTCCAACTCTCTACCTCAAGTAATACTAATCTATCTCTTACCCTTCTATACCGTTCTTTCCGTCTTCTTATCATTCGACGGTTGTCTTCATCTACACGGGACTGTCATGTCTAATGGTGTGGCCAATGAAATTCTCCCCTTGTCTTACCACAGTATTCAGATGACTTTTCATTAATCCCTTTCTTCCTCGCTAACTAATGTAATAAGGAAGAAAACAAATTGTTTTAAAAACAAATCGCATCATCATTTTTCTTATATATCAAATATGAATTTTGTGCTTCCCTCAAAATACCTAAATTTAATTAGGATACGTAAATATCTCCTAGTGGCTATAGCAAGGATCAGTGACTCACATACAATTGAGCATCGTGTATTTCAGGTGTCTTGTGTTTGATCCCAATCCCGGGGGCTAAAGTTCATATACCAGCTATAAAAGATTTTTTTAAGAATACCAATGTCTGCTTCTCTGCTGTGCATAACATACTTGAAATACACAATAAAGTCCTTTAGATGGAGCAAGGACTTACGCTAAGTCGAATTTGAGCAGTCAATAGGGTAGTTTCCTTCATCAAAGAAAACGAAAGGCATATTGATTGCGATTCGTTACCCACCATTAGTGTATTCATAATACACAATTTATTTGGTTTTTGAAATACCGGTTTTGACGAATGGCAAGGGTCAAACTTTATCCGCATTTGAAAAAAGGCCAGATTGGCGCCCATGCGATTCCACTCCACGTGACGTCACAGGGACCTAGTTTCTACACGAGAGGATAGGAGTTATACATCGTTTGAGGTTACCAATGCATGCATGAGGCACAGAGCTCAGGGAAACATGTCTTAATAATCACCTATTAAAACTGGCTTAGGTCGGAGAGTTTTCTTCGTTTGATAAGGTATTAATAAACCTTTTTTAAGCCAAGCGCTACCAGCCAGCAAGGTACTCAGCTACCCACTAGCATCCTGCGTCGTATCAGCGCTCAGAGCCTCGATCAAGGTCACCTCACAAGGCGGGAGGGGGAACCAGAAATGCGTCGCACGGACTTTTTCCCATCATTCCTAATTAGCCGTCGCGTTTTCGCGCGCTTGAAAATTTTCACTTTTCATTTAATCGCGAAAAATAGATATCGTCATTTAAAAATCTAAAAGCGTGAAATACGTACTCCAGGAGTAATAATCTTTCGATTTATGCAATAAAAAAATAATAGGAAACCACCCTATTCTTACAAAGCGTGCACTATAATTGTATTCCCGTAACGGCTGGTTTCTTGACACCTTGCGACACACGCTTATCGAGGCAGCTATTAGACTAGCATGTATCGTACAAGGTGTTTCAGGAGAAACTGGCAATACTTCCGGAGGTGGTTGGAGGAGTTTGATTAATCTCAAACGGGCGATCTTATAGTGGATACTCGCTCAAAGCCTTAGTTTAATTATGTTCAAGGATAAATTGTTTCAGAAAATTATAATCGCAAATTTTCGCCCAAAATAATTATTATTCAGTGCCCTTAAAAATTCAGAGTATTAAATGAATTGTCGAAAAGGCTGGATAACTTGGTAACTTCAAAGTGGATCCAAAAAATGCTTTCATTGCCATAGCTTAGTGACCACTAAGGAATTATGACCCCATGTTTAAGGGTAAAAAATGCATTGTATCTCCCCTACCTCCTCCTGAAACATAGCAGTTTCCACCTGAAACGCCCTATACACAAATATATCTCCTATGAGGATTCATTCTTTAAAATATAATCCACCCAACCTCCTAAGAATTACTTTCTCTGTTTGTCGCTGTTTATAGCTGGTATGGTATTTGGAGGAGGCGACCGACAACTAAGGTCATCTGCGCTATAATGGAAGGAACCTTCTGTCTCTTCCGTGCGCCCGGCGTCAGCGTCGGCTCGGGGTCTGCTCTTAACGAAAGGCGCCAAGGGACCACGGCTTAACGTCCCATCCGACGGACGGAGTGTGGCGCTTGAAATGTCCTCCACATTGCATTAAAGCAGGGATCAGGCAGTCTATGAAAATTCTCCGCCACCACCGGAATTTGAACCCGAGCCCACGGCGTGGGAAGCCAACACTCTAGCCACCACACCAACCCGATCCCCTAGTTTATAACTTGGGCGCTACTAAGTTTAGCACTGCGCTACAAAAGAGGAGGGTGCGAGGTGTAGGAGGCAAGAGTTCGGGGAAAAAAAGAGATGGATAGGTCTGACGGGAAGGGTGAGAGAAGAAGGAAGAAAGAAAGAAAGAAGGAGGAGTAGGTGTAGGAGGAGGAGGAGAGATTGGAAACTCTCGTGCGAAGGGGCTACTGGACGATGCTGGTCACGGATTGCGAGCTACAAAATGGAAGGCAGTCAAACCTCCTCCTGACAGTACAATACCGTTTTGGGAGGTTGCAGCTCCTTCATGCCTGAGTGACTTAGAACAGAAGCCTGTCTTGGATTGCGAAAGAAGAAGATTGCGGGCCCGTGCAAGGAGAAGTCGTGGCGTAGGGAGAGAGATAGCTGGGTGGCGCGAGAAGCTAGTCGGGTGGACGTGTGGGAAAAGTCAGTCGGGTGGGGGAGTTTTTGTTATTTGTTTTCTTTCTTTTTTACTCCTTCTACTCCAAGAATAACTTTGTGGCGGGGATGAGGAGATAGATTTGCGGGCTGATCCTAAAAGCTAATTCCCATGGTAGCGAAAGTAGTGGGATGAAATACCCGGAAAATATCCTAAATTTCACTAACTCATTATTAAATTTGTGGTATTCCATTATAAGATTTCTGGGATACCATTTCTTGAAGAAGTGGTATAAGTAGCATTGTTATATCCAAGAAAACTTTTCCTACATTTGTCGACCTCGTGGTAGAGGGGATAAGTTTTCGCCTTACGCAGCGAAGGTCGCGGATTTGAGTCCCGCAAGGATAGGTTGCTCCTATCTAGGTAGTTGATGTGTGCGCAGGCCTCATTGTGCTGTTTTCGGGGGTAATTGAAATTTATAAAAAATAGCGAAATTCATCATGATCACATGCCAACAATCTTCAGATTGTTTTGATGCTGCCACAGTGATTTCTCAGTTAGCTCCCTCATATCTTCCTAAATTCAACCGGATGGTTGATTTGAATAGGTACGTTAGAGTTCACCCCGATCTAAGGCTAAAATTCCAACAATTAGAGTACAGGGCTAGTTCCTTTCCCTGCACCAATTATTACTTACTTAGAGGGTATATTTTCAAAATTTCTATATTTATACTCTGTCAGTATTTTTAGGGTGGCCAAAAAAAGTAAATATGATGAGAAACTACTTTATCGAAACGTTGCGTTTCTACCAGTTCAAATATTTTAATGATAATTCCCATTACAGACAAAATTATTCTACTCTATTTGTGGTAGGTAATAGAGAAAACCTGTGGGACGCCATCAGCAACAAATATTCAAATCAATGATTTTATTACTGGGAACAAATGCTGAATATTGAGTTCAGCATTCTTTCGGGCTGCATCCGCGTCCGTTGTTGAAGAACCACAACAGTTTCGCCAGCTCTCCTGCCAGCGTCCTCAGGTGAAGGATGAAGTGAAGCTTGAAGCCCTCTCTTATATAGTCAATTTTTGGCGCCAATTCGGTGGATTTCTTTCGACCAATCAGGGAACGTCCTCATATTTGCGTCGAATATACCTTTTCCACGCGCTGTGCAAAGGATAGCCATCCTCCCTGCTAAAGTTCGCTGGTCTTTTGACTATCTCAATGGCCTCTCTTATTATTCTCGGGAAGTACTTGTCTTCTCTCGCAATTATTTTGGCGTCGTCAAATAAGATTGAATGCCCGGATTCACTCCAGGCGTGCTCCGCGATGGCAGAGGCTTTGAACTGTTTGTTTCTGGTCGCTCTTCGGTGTTCGCTCATACGGGTGTTCAGCGCTCTGCATGTTTCACCAATGTACCATTTACCGCAAGAGCATGGCACTTGGTACACGCCTTCGGAGAGTAGTGGTGAAATTCTGTCCTTGGGCCCGGGTAGGATGTCAGCTATCTTAGTGACGCAGTTGAACCTGGTCACTACATCATGCTTCCTCAATACTCTCGCGATTTTCTCAGACGTCCGAGACGTTTTCTTTCGCTGAACACTGAATCTTAATTTAAATTTTAAGTGTTTCGGCTATATTAGCTGTACCTTATTAAAGGGTTTCTTCTGTAATTCACTTTTCTAGCGGTAAGATTGAATGTGGTGTCTATGAATTCAATAAAAATCCATGGAATACATATATTTGGCAGTGGTTTCCAACGTCATCTACATATCTACGGTCCATTATATAGCTTCCAATAAACCACTGATCCCTAGATGCGTTATTTTAACTAATTTAGTTTCTGGTGTCCTGCCTTAGGTACTTTTTGTACAACTCAAGAGAAAATAAAAATCTCTATTCAAATGCGGTTCCTGCCTGATTAAGGAACACTAGAGGGCCGAGATGTGTTGGGTCAAAAGTGAAAGACTGTGGAAAAAAGAATTCTCGAACTAACTGCTTCCATGACACGAATATTGCCGCCATTATCATTGCAACGTATAATACGCTTTCCCATTGTTTCCCCGCGAAGGTCATCATTTTTATAATGAGACCGACAGGATGGGGCACAGGAAGACTGTTAACACGGGTAACGAGTTGCAAGGCGGCAGAATTCTTACTCGGAAGAATTTCCAAAACAAACTGACCTAAGGACTCGCTAAAATAAGGAAGTGGTATTTTGCGCCTCTGTTGTGGACATTTCACGCTCAGTTTTAATATTTTTTACTCTAATCCAACATGCATAATGCCTTCTATGTGCTAAAAAGGACGCATAAACTCCGCTCAACCTCTCGTATTTTGCCTTTTTTCGTCACGTATAGATTCTTTGAAATGTAAGTTATTATCTTGAAAATTTGTAAGTGTATCTAGTATATCTTTGCCAGCAAACGTTTGTGTTTAAAATATGAAAAATCATCCGATCTATTGCTTAGGTCAAATTTTATTTTTTGAATCACCGGACAGTGGTTAATGATGGTACATTCTAAATACCTCTGCAAAGGAAATAAATTAAAAGTCTACATCATAATTTTATCTGATGTAAAATTTTCATATTTTAAACACATACTTTTTGACTAAGATCAACTCGATACGCTTCCAAAGTTTCAAGATTATAACTCTGTAAACAATCAACACATCACGCGTGAAGACTCGATAGGCAAGAGTGATGCGTCTTGTTGAAGTATTTAGCCACTCCGACATTCTTTTACCTCTCTTTCCTTTACATATTCTTTTTCTTCCGAAATATATCCACCCCTCGTACCTAGTACTTTAACCTCTTAGAATTTTCCAAGTCAGAATTCTAAAATTAGTGTGCATCCCTCACGTCATTCTTATGTCTTGTATCTTCACATTAAAATAGTCTTTACTATCAAGCATATTGTTAAGGCCGTTTTACATGAGGCATGTACTTGCACAATCTGACGTGTGTACGAAGGTGCAGTCATAATTGCGTCGTGTAAAGCAATTAATTGCTAGAACACATGCGAGAATGAGTGGACGTGAGATGGCAAAATAGCCCCTGTTCTAATTTCGTTCATGCATTCACTCAACTCTACGCCATTTTAGAAATTAATGCAGTTCTTACCTGCGCGATTCCGTGCTGCGTGTAGAACGGCCTTTACACAAGCAATAATTTCAAGTACATGGAAGTTTTTTTTCCAAAATAAACTTTACGCCGTCTGGGAACATATTCTTTTCCATGCATTTTTCGCTCACGCATTTTATTTTAAATTTTTTTATGTAAACTCTATCATCGATGATATATTTAACATCCGTCGTGAAATTAATTCCCGATGGTATTTTTTCTCCGGCCGTTAGAGTGGATAAAACAATGCGAGGGAAGTTAATATCATCCGTTAGGCTAGTTCAGCAGAAAATACGTGGCCTTATCTTAAATTTAAAATTGCCCGTTACGTCTGGAAAACTACAAGTTCTGTATCTTTCCATCCCATGGTAAGGTTACACACCGTCAGTCCGTCATTGAATAATTTGGCACGTCAATATTATATTTGCCATGCCAATTGAAGCTGCCTCTCCTGACCCACCATGTCCAGCACTTCGTCCTTCCTCTTTTCTATCCACTTTATTTGAAATGTACGTGGAATTGTGTTATTCTACGGTAATTATAGTATTAAATCTGACCAGTATGTTATGAACCCTAAGCCTACATATTTCATTGTATTTAATATCGAGTCCAGCCTCTATTTTATAAAATCTAGTCCATGTGTGTGGGGAAGAATAGAGAAGGTGAAGTGGACGGAGAGGAAGAGGAGCGACGAAGTGCGGGATAAGAATGCAAAGCATGGTGGATGAGAAAGAGCAGCTTCTACATGAGCTACGAAGGAGACAGAAACCTTGGATGGTGCGCGTATTTAGCGGGGAGGGGATGCTCAAAGCAGTGTTAGAGAGTTGGATGCAGAGAAATCAAAGGGGAGGAAGGAAGAGATTAGGATTTTTAGATAGATTGAAAGGAAGGAGCCCTTATTGTGAAGGAAGAGGAAAGGAATATGGAAGAGAACATAAAATATATGGAGTCGACCATACTACTTACTGAATGCTTCATGGAAACCTACCTTAATCGGTAAAATACTTTAATCTATATATATAAAAGAAAGTCGAAAATCGTGTTAGTTAGAACACTTATAACTCGAGAACGGCCGCACCGATTTCAATGAGATTTGGTTCTTTGGATTCGTCTCAGGCGGGGTTAACATATAGGCTATTAAAAAAAGGATAATTTCACAAAAAAAATTCATCTCTTTCCTATGGACATGCTTTTAGGAGTTATAGTAACACAACAATTGATAAGTCGGTCAAAACTACAAATTAAATAATTTGTTTTGTTTTTACCACTTTAATAACTGAATTTAGTAACAATATAACATTTTAATTACTAAATATATTCAAAATATTAATTAAATTGAAATTACATTTAAAAAATTTAATTCGAGCTAATTGTAAGCCCAGCCGTGGCCAAGCTCGAGTTGACACTTCACTACCGTGTTTGTAAACAAATCTCCAAGCAATTGTTGACAAACGGTAATGTCCGTGTTCCTGTCGAGGAATCGAGTAGTTTTAACTCATTTCCTTGGAATGATTGCAAATTAGTTTCAGTGAGCTCATCAACAAAGAGTTCCAGAATATGATTGATCACCAAAAGAATCAAAGATGGTTGATTTAGCGAGCAAGAACGAAGATGCGGATGACTAAAACGAGGTAAATTCAAATAGTTCGTACTTTGCATGAATTCGAATCTTTTAAATGTGTAACAAACGAAGACGAAATCACCAACTACCTATCTGAATATTTTAAGTCCTTGGACATACCCAGCTTACCAAGGCACGATTTACAGAAAAATGTAGTTTCTGTGTTCATGATCTTTCGAAGCCTAAACTAACCATAACTATCCAACGGAACGTGTTTGGTGTTTAAATAATTGGTAATGAATGTGATTTACGCAACTTCACTCAAAGGAAAATTCAAAGGTGAGGAAGTCCTTATTCCGTAGACTCCATTATCTCAACTCATATGCCCTTTTGAGATTAAACGTATTCAATTTCCAATTCGTGTTGCATTCGTAATAACGATTAAAAAATCTCATGGTCAGTCTTTCAGTTTTTGTGTTGTTTGTGCTCATGTGCTAATGAAAACCCATGATTTTCTCATGGTCAATTTAACGTGCTATGTTCACGAGTCGATAAACCATCCTCTGTATTTCTTCCTTCGCTTCAAGTGCGTAGCTAGGATAGGGGGTTTTGGGCGCAGCTAATACCACGGGTCTGTAGGGTATAGAAAACTCGCTAAGGTAAGCGGGAAGTGTGGGGGCACTTCCCCCAGACATTTTTTTAAGATAAATGGTTCAAAATAGTGGGTTTTGCGTCTGTGTGAATAGTTGAATATGTTTTGTTTGTTAGTCATCCGTCCCCCTAATATTAATAACAAAATCTTTCATATAAAAATTCTCTAAGCTCTTGGGGGGGGGGGGTTTATCCCCCAAAACCTCCCCTCGCTGCGTCACTGCTTTGCTTCGCTATATTTATTTAGCTTCATCCGCTTCATCTTGCGCCTGATAACAAAACAAAACTGTTGTTTCTCAGAAGGTGCTTGACGCAAGAAATTAAACCCGAATGTGTAGAGCTCACCGTGGTGCGTTTACGCATGCAGTACGTTTACGCAGTGCATTTTTTTCAAACAGAGATACTAAAACTGGCGCGCCTTAAGTCATTTAATGCGAATGCTGCCTCATAGGGGCTTTTCTTGCACGATTTTGAGCATCAGTCAAGCGTCGGTCTGGGGTCGTGTCAACCTGCCCCCTGAATGGGCCAAGTGTAGGCAACAGACTTGGACCTAAAAACATTTTTTTACACCTAATAACGCAAATAGCCAACAACCGAATGCGTATAATTTTTATTTCATGAACTGCTTTATTAAACCACAATTCCCAACATTTCTTAAGCTAAAACGTAATAAAATTTGCTGAAAAATATCCGCGTAGACGTGCTCCGATCCACCCTATATAGATTCAATAAAGAAAATGTCCTTCTGACAAGCAATTTTGGTACTCATTTACGTAGTTTTATTGAATTTGTATCCTTATTTCATTATAATAAATTAAACATGATTAAAAACGATACAGCCGCTCTTGATTTATAAATGGTGTAAGTAAACTTTAAGTTCATTGATTGTTAGGCGATACGAAGTTCGCCGGGTCAGCTAGTAATAATATAATTTGTAATTTACGTGCCATTTGTGTGTTTCCTCCGTTAATTATGGCTTTCATTCTAACCTATACATTATAAACACTTAGCCTACATATTTCATCATATAAAATCATAGTCTATGAAATTCCTTGGAAATTACTTGCCCTCTGGACCTTCACTGGCTGCAGGTGTGCGCGGCACGAGGTCCGGGGGATGAAGGCGATAAAACCGGAAAGGTTTTGGGGAACAGGGGAGGTCCGATGGGAGTGTTAGAATTCGGCAGTGACGTCAACTTCCGCCGTCCGAAGGAGACGTGCTGTCTCTCCTTGTCCATCTTCTACTTGACCTCTTCCCGTTCAAGGGTTTTTGATGCGGTTGGTTGGATAAGTGGGGAGGTGACCGACTGTGCTTTGACCAGTGGCGTAGCGAAGGATTGTGTCTCCCGAGGAAAATTGGAGGTGATGCAAGTAATCAAAATCAAGGGCAACTGGGAGATGTCATGCAATTTGGAGCCAGTCAGGCAAATTCGAGCAAAATTCGCTAAACTGTCAGAGAAAAATTGGATTATGGCGAAGGTCGATGAATTGGTCAGTAGTCAATGCAACCTTACGTGCGCTAGGACATATCCATGTAAACTCGTCTTGTTTTTATAATTAAGCCAAACAATTTGGTGGATAATAGCTTCTTTGGTGTAATTTGTTGCTCGAAAGATCCACAGAGAAGAAATCATCCGCCTTGACCAGGATTCGAACCCGGATCCCCCGATTTTCTGTCGAGTGCTTCAGCCAGTTAAGTTACCGAGGCGTCATTCTTCCCTGTGGATATTTTTTTTCTCTGTGGATCTTTCGCACGATTGTGTATTGCGGGTGACTCCCGTATAAGTTATCACCGTGGCTAGCCCCGGTGTACTTTAAACTAATTTATTGCTTTTCTTTTCTACTCAACGTTTTTGATGTCTGAACTTTATACTAATTAGTTTAAGTACTCTACCGTTCTTAAGAAGATATATTCTACGAGAGAACGATTTCCAGGAAAATCCTAATTATTTAGGAAAACATCTGGCAGCACAAGGAAATTTTCAGGGAATATGCGATTAAAAACTCAATGGGAAATTGATAAAAGTGTTTTATTTTAATAATATTAAAAAAACATTATCTATATTTCATCGAAATTAATTCTAGCACTCGCGCAACCCGTGGATAAGAAAACATATACGGGTATGTACCCAAACTAGGCATGAACATAGGTTTTAATACTTCGATATTTCCAGCTCTTTGTCAATGCTGACATTTTCATTGCACTAAAACCAGTCGCATCTTAGCGTTAGTCACTCGGAAACATGTTAAATGGTGAGTTTCTTACGTTTTATTTTTCCTTAGCACCTTTGCTATGAAGTGCCTTGCACAAGCTCTTTTTCAGAACGACACATACACTCTTGTAATATTCTAAAATTTTAAACCTCTCTTTCATAAAAAATTAATCACAGAATACGCTGTTAACTTTTGAAAATCCCGCGGCGGGGCGGCAGATGTCACTAGCGATCTGGGAGGAGTTGCAAAATAGCACCACCGATGGGTGAAATTGTTTCGTCGAGATGACGACTAGGGAAGTGAAAGAGGGCCGCGGGAGACGGACAAGACGTGGGTCAAAGGGTTCCGCGAAGGTTGCGTAGCGGGGGCCGGGGAGTCGGAAAACGGGAGAACAATTGACAATCGCATGATTGTTCCCGCTGGCCGGCCGAGTTCTTGAAACGTATAGCGCTCGCAGTCACGGACGCTCCGTCATTGGCTCGCTTTCCATTATAACTTCACGTCCAATGCCGGGGCTTCTTCCTTCATATAACCCCACCTCTGCCGACGTCCAGTTGTTCCTGCCTCTTGTTTACATATGGGTACAACGCAAAAACAGTGCGCGTGCACCCACTGTTTTATATGCTTAAGGTTGTCTGCCCACCACTGATGGCAAGCTAAGAACTGTGACCTGATTTGGTGCTATCCTGCCCTTCGGTCCGGCCTTATGAAGGCTCCAGTTGGGGCTACTTATCCATTGTGAGGATTTTATTGGCCGGATCTTATGCAATACCATTTTCATGAACTATATAAATCTTTCTGGAAGCGTGGTTGCATAGTGGATTGAGCGATTGGTTACTGGGATAAGGGTCCTGGGTTCTATCCCTGGGCCTTCGAACGATTTCTGACGAAAGTGTCCACGGCGGTCCAGCTATCATCATAATCTGAAAGAGTGAAATCACACATCTGAGTCTTGGTCTAGGACGAGATCTATCCTCACCTATTCAATAGTACTCTTAGGGCTGACTCTCTGAGTGATTAGCGATTCTACAACCAGAATGTTGAGTCAAACTTGCTAGTATGTCAGATTCAAGGGGAGGTATGGAAGACAATATACTTTTTGATTGGGAGGCTAGTTCCCTGTGCTGTGCTATTTTACGAGAAGATATACTTAGGAATACTCAGGGGCTTCAATTAGATAGAGAACCTGGATACTTGAACAGAACCAGTGGGAAATTTTATTTTGTGTGGAACATAATGCAAATGTAATTGTTGCAACTGTTCCCATTAAGTTTCATTGGGAAACAAAGTCAGAAATTAAACAAAAGAGGTGAAGTAATTTTAAAGCATGAATCTCATTATCCTAATTGAAAGAAAAAAGTCAATACTATCAGGGTCATGGACTAGCTGGCCTGTCTGAAGGTCAAGTTTATTATTCCGTCGGTGGTTGAGATAAAAGACATGTCACGTAAGAGGTAACTACATTAGCGTTCTGCGTTAAATGTTTCACGGCTATTAATAGTATTATTAATTTTATTACTATCAATAGGTTCACTACACTGTTTAATAATCAAGGTATTCTATATTTAATTTTCGAAGTGGGATTCCTTAAAACGTTTCGTTGATACCTACATGGCTATACGTACTTCACAACTTTTTTCAAGCTTGGTATTTTTAACTTAAACTTCTCTCACGTTTGTGACTTGCACTCCACACTCTTACACTTATGCACGCCATTCACTCCTTTACAATGATACAAAAACTATTAGACCAATTAAAATCAAACATTTTGATGAAATTTGGGTGGGGAGGGTCTTTACTCCTGAGAACCCCCTAAATTCGCCCCTGCCGTTGTATTTCCATCATAATAACCACTTGCGCTTACTACGGGATTAATCGGATTAATGGCTATTCCTTGATTCTCATATTAATAACATCTTATTCCTCTATTATTTCAAGTTTCCTCTATTCCATATTCCTCTATAATTTTATATTTCCCTTGTCGATAAATGACTGTTGAATAAATATCGCTTTATAGTTTAAGTTCAGAGATATAGGAACTCTCAAAACAATGAGCATTTACAAATGCTTTCGGTCTTGTGAATCATGCCCGACTTCTCCAAAAAATGAAAAACCTTACTTTTCCTGCGCAACAATAAATTGGTTCCACTCATACCTGAATTCCATTCGGAAATATCTGATCTATTTTGTACAAGTTTATTTTGTGACCTCTTTTGTATATGTAATATTCATCTTATGTTCTTAATGGACAATTTGTCCAAGAACAATAAATATTATTATTATTATTATTTTTTTTTATTTTGTTCTTTAATTTTCTTCAGTTTTCACTGAGTAGCTTTAGTGTTAAGAGCACGGGTTCTCACCAAGGTAACTCTTTACTGTTGAATTGGGTTGAGAAATTTTCTCGTGATATGACAGGTTGAAATTATTACAGACTTTTGCAGTTTGATGTATGTATTTGGATGGAGGTTGAGTATTTATTATTATTATTATTGTGAAGGTGAACTTGCTCCAAAGTAGGCAAAGTTGGTGAAATGGACCGGTCACGTCATGGAAATGATTTTTGGTATGCATTCGGCAAAACCTACAACGATTACTTGAAAAAGGGAAAAATTATTATAGGAGAGTGTCATGCATCATTATTGGACCGAATGATGAAAGAAACCAAGAGGAGAGTCCTCATTTGAGTCAGAAAAAGTTCCTTCTTCAACAAAAATATGCACGGTTAGATAATTGTGCAGATTCAATTGCCAAAATTAGGAATTTTAGCTCCCTTAGTTACAAAATTTACTGCATACATCTATTTTTGGCCTCCGATGAGCTTTTATTGTTTTATAATTTGAATAAATGGCTTGATGGACAAAATTTTATGCCTAAGGAGGCGGTCATCACCCAAGCTAATTTTTATTTTGAGGAGATCCCGAAATTCAAATATTTGGACGGGATAATTGCTCACAACAATTTATTGTGTTGAAAGGAGGCTTTGTTGTAAAACAGAAAAAAAATTAAACGACCTTTTTCTTATAACTACCTTTCTCTTATAACTAATGGAACGACCCTAGTACATGCTTATTTAGCTCTCGATCACAAGATCGATTAGTTGAGGTGCGAGGGGATATTTTCAGTAACAACTCTCTTTCACTATATCAGGTCTGACTTAGTGGAAAAAAATTACAGAAAATGGTTGATTTCCTCAAAAATTTAATGTGCAGCAGGTGAGCCCAATATTGGTGAAGAAATTAAATTTGTGTGGAAATTCACGATTGTTTTTTTTTTACATGAAATTTACTTGCAGTGACATTGGTATGCGTCACTGTGAAATTATACGCCTAGCATCAAATAATAAAAAATTTGGAGGTGTAAATTGGCAAAGTGATAAAAAAAGAGAAAACTATATTAAAAAGTTTTGTATGGGTTAATTTTCACGAAAGCCTCACGTGCCAACCAGATGACTCTATCAAGCAATTTCATAACAATAAAAGCCTGCGGCTTACTAAAGCTATTTCAAAAACCTGCCTTAGGATTCCGGTGTAAATCATTTGAATCTTCACCTTGAAGCAGCGACATAAAGCGACAAGGATCTAAAGGGAGTTATCCCCACGAGAAAGAATCCGCCCATTAATGAATGGGCAACCTACCGTGTCGCCGTCATCTTGTCATTTCAGTATTTTAACGCGACACTGGGTTATTTTCAGAGACTCGCCTTTCCGAACGATGTCGGGTCATGCTCCTACTCCTTTTCTCCTTCACATTTTTTTTTCTTTTTCGTCTTTCGAGTGCGCAGCGCCTAGCATTCAATTGTCTCCCCCGATGACGCGTCGTTTCGCTTCCCATTGTTTCGCCTGATCAGCATACGCAACCCAGAATCATGCCGCAGCATGCCACTAATGCTCCAATTTCAACCATACTTAATGGTGCCCACAGACGGTACCGTGACTCCGAAAGCACACCTGTCGTCTTTCTGGAAGGTGTGCGTTGAACAGCTCATTCCAGCTGGGAGTTTAAAAACTGTGTCCTCCGATTGTTCTAACTCAACTGTGCCACGTGCGCAATAAGCCACAAAAAAATGTTTTTTCCTGTCTCTTATTATATGGAATGCTTTAGGAAGAAGTGTGAGAGGAGAATTTTCCTACTGGAAGGGTCTTTTCGAGTGAGGAGGCAAGATTGTTGATCCCAATGTGTTGTATTATAGATTCAATACGTTTTATGCATGCATGTGCAATGATATAAATACCCCCATAATCCTTCTATTGGATAGGTTCATAAATTGCCTTAGTATAGTAGCATAAATTAAACACCCAACGGTGTGTTTCAAGGGTGATAGAGGATATTGTGCCAAGCTAAAAACATACCTTACCAAAGTAAATAAAACGAGAATACATTATAAGATATACAAATGTGAATTTTCTAACAGCGGCAAAAAGTTACAGTCATGTTTTCAGAATCATGCCTTTACATTATTACATAATTCGCTAGCTGACCCGCCGCCTCTTGCCACCTAATAATCAAGTATAGTTTCACCATTGATAAATTAAGATCGGCTGTACTGATTTTAACAATTTTTTACTTCTTACAATAAAATGATATAAAACATTCAATAAAACCGCAAAATTATGGATTAAAATGGCTTATTATAAAAACATTTTCTTTATTCAATCTACATCAAACAGACAGGGGGACGCATACGCGGATTTATTTCAATGAATTTTCCTAATTTTTGTTTTTACATCGGAAATTTTGACATTGTGGTCTTATAATAAAATAAACATTTTATACAGTTGTATTTATTTAGTTGTTGGGCTGTTTGTGTTTTTAACCGTAAAAAAAGTTTTGAGGTCCAAGTCTGATGCGTGAGCTTGCTCCAATCTTGGGGCAGGTTTACGCAGCGCCAGACTGATGTTTGACTGAAGCTGAAAATATCTTGAGTATAGCCCCTACAGACCAGAATTAATATGCTATGACTTATGGCGCTGTGGGTTCGGAAAAGTACACTGCGTAAACGTGCCCCGGCCTACCCAAAACATTCGGCTTTATTCCCTTGAGTCAAGTACCTTCTGATATGCAACGCGCGAGAACAAATAAATCGTGAACGGTTTACTAATACGTGAACATGCCACACATATTTGATCATGAAAAATAACATTGGTATTCCAACACAAACACTCGCCTTATAATTTGTTGATCGTCATCGCGAATGCAACACGATTGGAAATTGAATTTTTTTAAACTCTAAGAACATATCGGTTACTTCCTCGTACCTATATTTTCATTTAGTATAGTTGCGTGAGTCGTATTGATAATCAGTATTTTATTAACATCGAACGCATCGAATTTCATCGCATATATGTCGTTGGTTTAGACTTCGAAGCATTATGACAACCAAGCCAACCTTCTTCTGTTTGTTGTGCGGTAGTAATCTAGGCACTTCCAAGAATTTTAAAAATACAGGTGAGTAGTTGGTGATTTCGGCTTCGTTGGCTACATAGTCAAAATATTTGAGTGAAGGCAGTGTACCAGCGATTATATTATGAATTTCGAATGTGACGTCCTTTGAAATCCATATCTTTGTTTTTGTCCGCCAAAATTGCTCGCCATTTGTTGTTTTTGTGGTTATTAATCATGTTCGGGAACAATGTGTTGATGAGATCATCTTTCGATGAAGCGATGTGATAAAAATTCTTCGTCAGAAATACGGCCATTACCAATAGCCAACAATTGCTTCGAAATTTGTTTACGCACCCGGTTGCGACATATTTTTTGACGACTAAATATTATGTCAGATTGAATGCGTTGCGCGATTAATTATAATTAGATAAGTTTTATTTGGCTAGCAGCTCAATATATATTCAGTAAATTGCTTAAAAACATGTTTAATTGAATTTATTTAACTCTACACCCGTTGAACTTGATTGCTAGTATTATAAATTTTAGGTTAGAGTCCATTAGACCTCAATGAGGTCGGCATTTTGCCCGCTTAGTTATTGTGATTCAACGAAGAGGCTAGGCATTAATTTCCGTAAATTTGTAAATATTTTGGTTACTTAGGTTAATGAAGCATGGCTGGGGGGCAGATGGGGCAGACTTCCCCGGGCCTCAGAGTTTAGTGGTCGATAATTTAAACTAATAAAAGTTCAAATGCCATTTCTTTTCAAGGGCGGGGTTCCTCACACCCAAATACTACCACGGGCCACAATAAGTCTCTGGGCGGCCCTTAAATGTGGTATAGTGGTACTTGAAATATAGTAAACAACTTAAATAAGGCTGGAAGAGTTAGGAATAGATTGCCTTCCTGCGAATCATAAATAGCTAGCGCTTATTTCGGAGAGAGATACCAGCAATTATAGTTTTTTGGTGAAAATAATTATACATAAGTCTGTTTTGACTCATTTCCGTTTATTTCCCCTTACAATTAAATGGCCTTAAGTGTCCCAATAGAAGCTTTAGGCAATAAAACTCTTCCGTTTCCTATTTATTTACTCGTTATCTTAGTTTTATCTAGATCTAGGCGATTGTTCCAGCCTAGTAATTAGGGAATTGATGACTTAATTAATACTGATGGAATTCATAATGAGATACTTCATTCGCTAAGACCAAGGAGCTAAAATAATAACCTCTCTCACCTTTATAAACAAGTCAATTAAACTGTATACTTCTTAATCTAACATTTTTCTTGGACTCACCCGATATTATTTAGCGCTTCACAGGGAAGTTACAGCAGGGAAACTAAAAAATTATCCGAGTTATCTCCTAAAAACGGGTTCCTTCCGCCGGTCAATCTCAATCAAGTAAAGTTTATCTTTGCAGGTTAAGGGCATGTCATATTCAAGCAGCTGTTTTTGTCGTTTGTTTTTCTGACGGAATTACATCATATCATGAGGCATCAAAGTTTGTGTTCAATCCAAAATCAGATCTTTCACGATTATAGATGTAGCAGGTGAACTCAAATGAGCAAATAGAAGCTTGAAGTTGACGTCATGTGGAAGACTACAGAGCGAAGTTGCTTCAAAGCTCACCAAAGCGGATGATAGTAGGAGAGAAAACTTCGTATGAAGAGGCGTTGCGATTGGGATTAACTCCGCGTGTCTCCATTGCCTCAGACGACAGTTTTGCGGTCATTGCAGACGTCTTCTTCAGGTATTCAACTAACCTTTATGGCCGCTTTAGACGGGGAACGTGCGTGCACAATCCTACGTGTGTACGAAGGCGCAGTCAAAATTGCGTCGTGTGAAGCGGTGAATTGCTAGAACACATGCGAGAATGTGTGGACGTGAGATGGGAAAATAGGTGGGAAGGTTCATGAATTTGCGCAATTCCACGCCACTTTAGATATTAATTCAGTTCTAACCTGCGCTATTCCATTCCCGTGTAAAATGGCCTAAATAAGCGGACTGCTACATCGGCAAAACTGTCGTCCGATCAAATGAGTACACGCGGAGTAAATCCAGGAAGCAACGGCGCGGCGTTTCAAACAAATCATCCCGCAAAATCCTTAACATGTACTACCTACCCTTAAGGAGTAGGTTAATCGCATGATAAGACGATGAGGAAGGTAAGAATTGTGAAATTTTTGAAGTCTTACGAAGTGTTTGATTTTCCATTATTAAATTTTTTACTTATATTAGTTTCGTGGAGTATTTGATAATTTGAAAAGAATGTAATTGATTCTGTTAGTGATGTTTTTCGGGAATTCCCCGCGTACTTAATGAGTTTGTTGCCCAACGTTTCGTAGCCGCTTCTAGTCACTTTTTCTGAGGGAATGAGGATCCGCAGCAACCACGAAACGTCGGCCAGCAAAGAGGTACGTGGGACACTCCTGAAAATCATCATCAGCAGCTGCAATCACCCGTGAAAGCTTCAGCAAAGAAATGTAATTGAATTTATGTGAAAGTTTTCAAGGGTAAAACTGAATATTTTCAGCATTGATTCATCGATTATCTTAACAATTTATGTTTTGCTTACAGTAAAGATTTAATATGAATGGAGTCTTAGGAAGAAGTTAGTTAAGCAAACAACTTCGTACCTACTTAGATTTTTAAGGAATTCTAACATAAAAATCCTTCTACTTCATTCGACGGAAAGAATCACTTATAATTTAAAGATGGTTCTTTAACCTGTGAAATCATTAGTAATTTATTTGTAAGTCGTCACCAATGGTGAGTAGATGACGATTTAATCCGGCTTTGGCTATGGCAATTATCTCAGGGTCATTTTACATAGCATAAAAATCCTAAAGAATAAACACTGAAGGGAAATTAAAACGACCATAGTGTATGATTAAGTACGATGTTAACACAGAGGATAATACAATAAGTACTATGCATTAAAAAATATTTATCACGACTCTAGTTAATTTAAATTATATTTGCTCTGGGGGAGGAATGATATCGAAGTATTTGAGCTACAGATCAAGCTAGTTGAGTAGATAATGTCCATCCTTGAATGAATTTAATATTTTATTCATCACCTTTATTGAAGCTCTCTTGCACTTACATGGTGAAGTTAATGATTCATCCACGAGAGTCGAGCGAGGAATTTATTTGCCTCCTCTTCAGCTCATGATCGTGTTTTATATCGGTGCAATCGATTTAGTCCTTCTAATCAGTTATTCAGTTTTTTGCTCCGCTCCATATCCGCTCTAAAATCTGATCGACGTGTGCCTGGGCGAGGAGTAGTCGTCGTGTCCTTTAGTTGACATGGCAGGAGTATCCGTGGAATTTTTATGGCCACGCCTCGAGTGATACACTCGCAACATTTCAGCAGATTTGAATCCGCGATGCGGACCGTTTCAGCTGAATGCCAAAGCGCATTGATCGTGGAGCGATAGGCTTACGCCTAAGCGTTGTGAGGATATAGAGTTGACATCTCCGCGCATGTTGTCGACTAGGTGAAGTATTCACACCTCTTCTCTGTTTAAAAAAATAAAAAAAAACGCGCGAATACTTATCCATCTATTTTCTTGATATATGTTTTTTTATCACATCGGCTGGCATGGCTGCTGTACATGTCTACCAGCTTGATTTGTCGTGTATCCTTAAGGTTCAAATCCAAGCTGAATGGAATCGATGACATTCTAGATAATTTTGATTTCATTGGCATTGCGAATGAAATGTTTATTGGAAATATTAACAATATGTGTGTGCTGTTTCACTTTAACTGAACATTTGAGCGTTAGTATTACTTATATATTCTATATCACGGTGTTGCATTTTCATTTGAAAAAATCCTTTATTAGAAAACACCAGGTGAACAATTATTTCTTTGCCGTTGTAGAATAAATTTGGCCAATGGCGGTAAATTATGCGATGACTGAACAATATTAGTTTTCCCTGTGAATTATTTCGCTCATGTCTTTATACCGAAAAAAGGGCACGAGTTGGAACAAAGGTGAATTAAAGGATGAAGCTCATTTAGTAGAAAATAACGTGGATGATAATTTAAATTTTCAAATCGTACACATTGCAGCTTTGAAATCGGATTTCTTTTCACATTTTTTTCTGGCTTTCAATCAAATAGGATGAGTCATTTTTATTGTATACGAAATGCACTTACGGTCTATATATCACACACTTGGTGACCATCAATTACGCACAGTGTCAAGTAACCTATAATTCTTATGTTAATTCGTATTTCGGAGATGCGTGCGGAAGTGTTCCTGGGAGGCAGGCCAGGTAATATTTACCGCAATGTCCCAAAGCTGATTTTTAAGTAATTCTACCTGTAAATGCTTCCAAGGAGGCTTAATGTGCGGCGTATAACACTTTGTCCTCCTCCTCAATGGGCGGACAATACGAAGAACTGCCATTATTACATTCCTGGGCGGTGGGTAAATATGAATAAGATTGCAATAATTGATCTTGTGGCAAAAGTTTCATATTTTCGGTATAGCACTGCATAATTACCGTCATCAAAGGAAACAACACCATTGATGTCAATATAAAGCATGCCATTTGATGTAATTAATGCGCTTTTTCTTTCAATGATTCATCGCACTCTCAAATAAACATCAAAATACCGTTGGATCCCAACACACTATTCACAACTCTGAACCGATTACCTCTTTTTAACATTTTTCGTGCTATGGGAGTATAATTAGGCCAACGGTCCAAGGAAAAATCTTAGTTTCTCATTTTTAACAAAGTGGCACTAACCTCCAAACAAACAAATTAAATATTCAAAAGAAAAATCATTCTTCAAAATAAAACCAAACACTCATGCCACGCATCAAAGGTTGGTTGTGGAGAAACAACAAAAATGTATTGAAAATGGCCAGCAGTGGGGAATAGATCTGTAGTACTAAGGTCAGCACTGTATGTGTTAAGTTTGAATCTATTTCAGCGCTAAATTTAAGAATGAAACCTATGCCAACCGAAGTATCGTGTAAAGGGGTATGTATAGAGTGACAGAATCCTTTAAAGATGTTTTTCCACAGTCTCCTCAGCTACTGTCAACCCGGTCGAAGAGGAGCACTCCTCAATGCTTCGAATACTTAGGCTCTCACGCTGTAGATAGAAGGGGAAAATATTACAATCCCGAAGAGCAGCGAGGCACAGACGCACTCAGCGCGCTCTTGAGCGACGCACAATCGAGATTTGCCCCCGCAACTGGAACGGAAGAAAGGTCCCAGGGTTCGGTATCCACCCCCATCGAAAGATTCGATTCAAGAAAAATGGATTTCTCGTGTTTGGCCTCCCATACATATATGCATTCTCGTACATACAGCCACGTAATATTATTTTCTCCATCACCTCGTATACCCCCGCGTGCTGAGAGGCACTCCGAAATGGAGCATTCTCCTGCACCTTCTCGGTCACGCTTCGAATACACGTGTCTGACTGAGGAGTGAATAAAAAAATCGGGAGAGAGAGATATATATATAGAGAGGGGCAATGTTACCGCCCACGCGCCCCTGGACCCCCGCTTCATCAATACTCTCTTGTGCCGTCCCTGCCTGGCCACGCACGACCGAACTTCAGACTCTCGCGCTGAAATGTACGTAGTGAGCAAATGGAAGAGACTATTCTCTCGCAAGCTCTGAATCATATATTTTTTTCGTTTAATAATGGTCCGACCCCACTCCCTGAACCTCGAATTTTCCCTTGAAATAGTAATTTTTGTCCTCATCTCTTTCTATCTAATTGTAATAAAAATTTTATCCGAATGGACTTTCCGGTATTGGTATGGTATTTTATCTAGATGCACATACTACCACGTTAGCCGCTAAAAAGGCGCACGGCAGGGGGTATTAGGGCACCAGCTGTTTATTATGAAAAGCGAAAGCTCCAACAATACTACGACTAGCATTTATTAAAGCCTTTTATGGCTCGGGGGAAAAGAAATTCTCATATCTAACCGTTCGGCAAAATATCTCTCTCAATTTATCGCTTCTGTCGGATCTGGAAACATGGCGGGGCTTTAATTTGATGATCTCTATGCAGACAGTGTATGTCATGGAGGCGACCGATAGCTGAGGTTATTTGTGCCATGAGGAAATGTGAGAAAAATCCGGTGTCGGCATTCGTATGCTATTAACAAAAGGCACCAAGGGCACCACGGCTTAACGTCCCATCCGTCGGACGGAGTGTTGCGCTGGAAATTTCATCCACACATCATTCAAGCAGGGATCGGGCAGTCTATGAAAATTCTCTTCTACCGCCGGGATTTGAACCCGAGCCCATGTGGTGGGAAGCCAACCATCCTGCTGCAACACCAACCCGATCTTCAATGAACTTTTCTCGGGCTTGACTCTGGAGAAGACAATTGAAGTCATCTAAGTTGCTGACTTCAATTTTCTCACCAGGTTTCATGCCCAAGAAACATTCATTCGTGGTATTTGCACGGAAAAATATTGAATCATGAATAATAAAGATGCTCATAATTTTAATTTATTATGTATTTTGCGGATTTTAGGACCGAATTAAGGACACTTAGACATGACTCAACTACAAATAGCCATTTCCTTAGCGGTGAAAAACCGATCGCTGAAGAATTCGAACGAATTCTTAGTAAAACAGTAGTTGTATCATCTTACAACCGCCGAGACTGGTCTGTAATGTCAACAAGTGAAATACGGAGTGGCCAGGCTATACATAAATCGACATATATCCGATATTTTACCCATGACCTGAAATAATGTATGAAACGATTGTATTTCCACTTCCTGAGTTTAGGCGTGGTTGCCTGAGTAAGAGAACTTGGCTACTTATTGAAAGTCTCGGTATTGAAGCCTTTGGACCCGCAAAACTTTCTGGCGCAGAGAGATGGTTCAAGGAAAGGAACAGGCGCTCCACTATTCATTATACGAAAGTGTACACCTGTGGAATACCTCAGGTGAGCTTTCGGTTTGAAACACTGGCAACGAGTGATGAGATTTAGTGTATAGATGTATGTGTTGGTATTTTAGGCGATATATTCGTCCCATCGACTTTTTGTAGCCAATTACCAAATTCCCCAAGTAAAGCAGTGTTTTCTCTCTGTAACGATAATCAGAACATTGAAAACACGCTAAAACCTGGTGCTCTTTCTGGTTTCTGGAGTAAGTTTTATATTTTAAATCGTTGAGAGACATTTGAATTAGCTACCTATTTACTTTGCCAGCCTCGAATGATTTTGTTTAGTCTTAACTATGCGTTTCATTTCAGTCAGTAATCTCAGAAGCATCAGATTTGACTTACTACAAATTATGCAAAGGAATACGTCAGCTTAAAAAAGCTTATTGATGTATGTCACTCATTCATCATTACTTCTCTTTGGCCTTAGGGTAAGGTAATAAGTGGAGAGTGGACAGAAGATGAAATGACTCTCATTAGGCCTTTGCTTTAAGTTTCCTAGAGGCCTCAAGGATGCTTCGGTCACATCTATTCCTACTCAATTTGTTTCCTTGAAATTATTTTTATCATAATTACATTTTTCTGTCCACTTTAACGCTTCTCTCAAGCATGCTCAGACCATAGTCTGAAAGTGACGACTATTATCACTTGCCCTAAAATGTATTTCCTTTCCTGAAGATAAATTTTTCCCATAGATTGTCTAACAATAATTATTTTAGCTGAGAAGCACTTGTGGTGAATAATGTGGAAAATTTTAGTTTTTGCCCAACAACTTTTCAATGCATTGATAAAAAGACAATGATGAATTGAGAACACTGACAAAACACATGTTAAATATTGGATTTTGCACGATAATGGAATTGGGAGGTCAAATGATCTATATATCCAATTTGAATAAATCTTCCACAGAACGTACTGGTGCCAAAAACTCTCAAACTTGCTGAAAAAATCTTCTAAAAAAGGTAAATTTTTAATGAGGTGCAAACGTTTTTTTGAATTATCACTTTGGGCACACATTGTATATACTAGGGCAGAATACCTCGGAGTTATAGAATACCAAATGTGTTAACGCATTGAAAATCATTGCCATTGAGAGTACTTAAAACCTTTTTAAAAATATATCCTCTTATAATTTGAAACGGATTTTTTCATTAAACTGTATTGAGAATTTGAAAATTTTAAACGAATCATTGAATATAAGTATAGGGTAGAAAAAGACCTACCTACTAAGTATAGGGTAGAAAAAGACCTATCGTGATCATTAGGTAACCTATTCCTTCCATTTATTCAATGGTGAAACTGTTCCTTCATTTCTTTTGATATCCGTACAACTTCATGCATGAAGATAACTGCAAAAAATGCTGTAATGATGGGAAACGGTTCACGTATTGCTGCTTCCAACTGTAGCCAAAATTGAAAACGCAAATCCTAGTCTTAGGTAGCGTGTAGTATTGGAGGCGACTGCTCCATTTCAATATCATTTACCTATTATTAAGGCCGTTTCACACGGGGCACGGAATTGCGTAGGTTAGAACTGCATTAATTTCTAAAATGGCTTGGAGTTGCGCGAATGCATGAACGATATTAGAACGGGCTATTTTGCCATTTCACGTCCACGCATTCTCGCATGTGTTCTAGCAATTCACCGCTTTACACGAAGCAATTTTGACTACGCCTTCGCACACACGTAGGAACGTGCCCCTTGTAAAACGGTTTTTGCGAAGACTGCCCTTACTTTTTCCTGGTCTCGAGTATTCGATGCAAGTGGACTACATATAGGGGGCCTCAGTCCGTTGTGTTGACTCATACTTCTCTCGCTTTATAATTGGTTTCCAAAAATTTCCGCAATGTGGTAATGAGAGAAGATCGACTCACATAGTTTAAATTTTTGCAGTAGAGAATATGCAATCGAAAGGAATAACACTCACTCACTCACTTCCGTGGCTACTCATATCCAAGTCGATTTTTGACTCCGCTAACAAATTGTCTCCAAACTCCTCTTTCCTCCGCCATGTCAAACTCTCCCCCAAGTCTTTCAATGTCTTCAAGCACTTGGTCAATCTATCTTAGTCTTGCTCTCACTCTTCTTATCATTGCGTCCTCATCCCTTATTTTTACATGAACAAGCCACCTCATTCTCCTTCTCCTTATCCCACGGTTTCGGGTTGGAGTGGTGGCTGGAGTGTCGGCTTCCCATCCTGTAGGCTCGGGTTCAAATCCCGGCGGTGGCAGAGAATTTTCAGAGACTTGAATGCTGTGTGGATCGCAAGACAGGCAAGCAGCAAATTCAAGCGCAACACTTCGTCCGTCGGATGGGACGTTAAACCGTGGTCCCTTTGGCACCTTTTGTTAAGAGGAGGCTAATACCGACGCCAGGTTTCTCTCCACCCTTCCTTACCTGCCCTTCCCTAATAACCTCAGCTATCGGTCATCTACTCCAAAGACCATACCATTCTTATCCCAGCCACAATACTTGATCTTCTGAACAGGTTCCTGAGCTATCTATTTATCAGTATTCCTTCCTCGCTATTTTATTTTCATATGCTATCATCTACTTCTGGTTTTTGATTTTTTAGAGTCCATGCCTCCGTCCGATGCAAGAGAACTGCTGTATTATGACTGTGTATTCTAACTTTGTATTTCTTGACAGGAGTTTACTCTTCAATAATTTTGATTGGCTCCAGTAACATCTGCTAGCTGCATTTAACCTCATTTTCTCTCTCCATCTATTTTATTTTGGATGCTGATGGTAACTCCCGAATAATATAGTAATATATGTACTAATGTACAAATGGAACCTTAATAAACACAGTAAATTTTATTCTGTGGAATATTAGTTGTGGTCAACTGCCGAAATTATGGCTCATTTTTTCGTGACACTCTCTCCATTAGCTCTTCCGTCAGTGTCGCGAGTGGCGCATTTTTCAAACCCATCTTAATGCACGTCGGCTGACAGCACATTTAGCAAACAACTGTGAGCAATTTAATTTTTTGTTAAATTCGCGATTTGACCAATCAAAAGAGCAACATCTTTTTATTATTCATGAGAAAACTCACTGGGATCTGGGTGACCAGGAGGTGGAAAGACATCGACGTTTGTGGGAGTCGCTTTTCGTCGAGTCGTAGCTAGCAAAGGAAACCGCCTGGTCGGGAGGAAATGGACGTTAGCAAGGAAGAGAGAGGAAACCCTCTAATGATGATGCTCTTTTCGGCAAAGGACTCGGACGAATGGAATGGAATAATTTCGCTCCGGCCTCCCTTCTGCTAATTATATCCCGGCTTAACTCTTAATTTTGCGCACGCGCCGCCAATTTCTCGTTCCAGTTTGATTGCTTCAGTGCGGCTGTCAAATAATTATTGACTTTTACCGTTGTATATTTTTTTATGATGCGCCTGGGATACTTAAGTGTCACAATCAGGACGTATTATTATGATGTGGAAACTTTTTACTAGTCCATGTTAAATGATATGTTTTATTCGGTCAATTAGGGTGCCAGTGAAAAAAGAAAAACGCTAACCAGTGTCATTTGCGGCACGCTCTCTGCACGAGTTTGCTGACCTCTGATTAAAATGAAATCGGCCGGGTCTTCTTGGATATTTGCATACGTTCCTCCACAATTATTGTTCAAAATGAAATGACATTCAAATTATTTTAATGTTTTCATTGGCGTGAAAAGGGTGTCATTCATTCTGTAAGATTAGATGTAACAACGGAGAAATTTCTCTACCTTTCCGGCTTGCACGTGAAATTATTTTGTTTTTTATGCATGTAATTTTTTTCTGGTGAGTCCAATCATCCAAAAAGAGTCAGTATTTTTACTAAATCGTTTGAAGCAGCTGATGATAACTTTTTGTTGGTTTTAGATGTGGAATTTTAAATGATTGTGCTTTATATCTCAATGCCATTTACTCGCGTAAAAAACTGTTTCTTCCTCATGGAAAAAAATTTGAAATAAAATATTGATATTGAGAAAATATCATTGATTTTTTTCATATCATTTCATTCATTCATTAGTAATTAGTAATTAGTAATTCATTAGTAATGCAACCACCATGATTTATAATATGATTATCGCATCAGAATTGGAGGCCATCTCAAGTCTTAGGCAATTATGGTTCGTTTTTACACGTAGATAAAATTCTAGTTTTACACGTTACTCATAATTTATCCAAATGCGATAAACCTAAGCGATACGTGGACGCGTATTTTTTTGCCAAAACGTTTATAATATGCCCTTCGACGCTTGCTTAAAGTGTGACTTACTAATGAGATTGAAGGTATTATAACCATTGCATTTTTCAACCGGATGAAAAAAAAAATAGGTTCAATCAGAAGATATAAGTGTCTTATTATTGCGACCTATCCTAATCATAAATATAATATTCACCACCAATCACCAATAGTAGACGAAATTTTGGCCTCAAAGGACTAACGTAGAAAAGTTCTCATACCTCAATTGGACGATTAATAAATGGAATAGCTAATTTATATTTAACCGAAGAAAATGGTACGCATTTTGTAAAAGCCTACTGGTAAGGGATCGCCGTATCTGCTTTTGATTTAGTAACTATTCCTTTACTATTATATAAAGCCTTATGCCGTGACAGTGAGAAAAGTACTGCTATTGATTTTTAAGGCTTTCAAGGAAAATCGGTTACGGGTAGTGATAGTGAATTCACGCACGTCGGTCCTCTTTGTGGGTTACCAGCAACATACTTTCATATCATACAAAATACACAATTCTTGAGTGTTCATTAATCAGATGCAATGCAGATTTTGCCTCTGAGCTGCTTTTAATCGCCTCAGTATGGTAATTAATCGTGGGTTTAATCAATTACCAATGTCTTGCCTCTGCGCAAAGCTGAAATAAATGGTTCTCATTGCCACCTAAGGCGGCGTTTCTATTCCCAGATGACAGTTACAACTCTTCCTGGAGCCCCGTGCATTGCCCGTGCACCGATAACCTTCATTTGCTTTCAACTCCTCGAAGTTATAACTTTTTATTTGTGAAGGTTTCAGGTCACAACATTTTGTTTACTGTGCAATTAATTCTCACTCGCTGTTTCGTAACGTTTTCAACTTTTTTGTATTTTACCGCCGCTTTGGTGCATATTGATTGTTAATGCTTCCTTGGCATGGTTTTATTTCAAAATTATTATATAATAGCACTTGATTAGTATTTATATCTGTATACCTTAGTGTTTAATCAATCAGTAACATCAATATGCGGCGGTCACTTAATCTCGATTACGAACTTAATGTCTCTGAGCAACAGATATGGTAACATCACGATGTGTATTACAAAAAGCCAACTATCATAAGTTTTATTCACAAACTAAGGCGAAACATAAATATTTGCATATGCTAACGCTCAGCTTCTCAGTTACATGGAATAATATTTGCATCAAGCGTCTTAGTTATAAGACCTTGAAATCAGGAAAATATGTTTTTGCGCTGGGTCATAGTGAGGGATTTAAAATTCTCCGGACTATGAGTCGAAACCTATGCCCTTTATAAATAGAGCCCTTTTTAATATCCGTGACAATTTTGTCGACTTCCACTGTGTAATACATTGCCCTTTTACATCAAATAGGAATTATACCGTACCGAAGTGATAAGTGTAGGACTTTGCATTTCCGTTTTTATTTTATTTTAAAGAAATTTAACCACATACAGCATATGCCATTTTATAGTGGCCAGGTAACAATACATAAATTAGAGGACGAAGACGCAATATAACATGTAGAAAACAATAATTACATTTACAAAAACAAAAGGACAACAAGAAACTGCAGTGACAGACTACTTCGGTGACAGATAGGATAGGGAAAGGCTTATGAAGGATTTCAATGGAAGTGCAAAGGGGTCGATGTGTGGAGGGAGTGAGTTCAACACAGAAGTAATGCGGTAGAAAAACGAACGTTTAGTGAGTGAAAGTCTAGGAATGGGCATGTGGATTAGGGGATGAGAACGGGTAGGGCGGGGTGGAACTTTAAAATTGATAAAAGAGAGCAATGCTGGGCAGTCGATGGTGGAATTGAGAATCTTATAAATAAGTTTTAAATCAGCTGTGAGCCTATGGGTAGTGAGATTAGGGATGAAGAGGGAGGAGAGAATAGTATTAGTGGACATGTTGCGTTGAAAGGTAAATGACTTTAATTATCTTGCTTCAGCAAATTAGATATAAATGCTAGGTCGTACCTTGACAGTAAGCCTTACATAATGCGCTGCTGTTTTTTTGTATCCTCGTAAAGGCTAAAACTTGGTGCCCTAATACCTCCAGCCTCGCACCTATTGAGGTGACTTTTCTGGTTTGTAGATATAAGTGTGCAGTTGCCAGGCGCTCTACACACTGGGCCAAAAACTGTGTCAGAGCGACCGTAATTTGCAGCGAAGCAGGTACGGGCTGGTGACTTTACTTTCGTAGGGAATGCTCCGTTTTCTGCTACGGAGCGAGCTATTCCACCAATATTGTTTGGAGACCTGTGTTTGGAATATCTTTGGAATAATTGCTCGATAATTTGTGTGAGGGACCAGTCTTACCTTTCCAGAGTTAGTAAGGAAGTAATTGAAAAAATATCTTCTGGTGAGTGCGTGCCATTAACTCAAACGGAGGAGGCAAATGCTTAATAAAATATATGCAGTGAACACAAAACACATGCATATTAACTAAATAGCGCCGGATTGTGACCGAGTTTAAAAATTTTCGGACAATGCTAAAATAATTTGGGGAGGATTTTATTTTGTTTTAAAGTTTTTGCGAACGACGAAGTGCAGCACATAGTGGGTAAGGAGGGGCAGCTTCTATATGAGATACGGAGGAGACAGAAAGTATCGATGTAGTGAGGAGGGTTGACGACTATATAATTGAAAACTTTTTCCATTTCCTCATTCATCGCCTGATGATGCGACCTGCACGCAGTGCTCACTCCATCTATAGATTTCGACGACTTTCGGATGCAGCTGCGTATTGCGCGTTTTCATGCAAGCTTTCGCGGCCATTGCAGGTCGCATCATCAGGAGATGAATGAGGAAATGGAAAAAGTTTTCAAGACTCTGGTAATGTTGAGTCTTGATAATGCTGCAGTGCAGCGAAACATGTCGACTGTAGTTTTCATAAAAATGTTTTATGTGGAAAGTGCAAAGTGTTTCACTTCATATCTAAACCTGTAGATCTGTCCCCCAGTGCTGGCCATGTTACATAATTTTGTGTCATTTCTTAGCAGCCAACCTTTGATGCGAGGAATAGGTGTCTAGTATCATCTGAAAGAATTAATTTTGATCTTGTTTTTTTCATTTGTTTCTTTAGAGGTTGGTAACAATTTGTTAAAAAATGGATTTGAAATGAACAATTTGTTGGATCCCATTGCATGCAAAGAGTTAAATATGCCACTTTTTGAACACTAAATGCTGCTATTAATTTGTAGTAATAGTAGTACCTACCCTGCAAGCCAACTCAGGGTGTTTGGCAGGTGGTTATCAATCACCAGCATGCAGCATTCAAGGGGATACCTACATGCACACCGCACGGCCATTAAAATGTTACGAATACTAACAAATTATATCTCCGCATTCATGCGTAGTCAAAAGTTGCCAACTAATTATGAAGGTATTCTGCCTATAAAGCTAGAGAATGCGAAAAATGTTGTTAGAAATACTTGGAAAATTCAGAAACATGCGTTTACGAATTGCGTTGATTTAGTGGGCTACTCTACAAATTAATTAACCTATTAGTAAGTCCTAACGCAAAAATCGAAGCATTTCACGTGGCTTAAAATGAAGCCCATTGCACACAAAGTGTTGGTTTACATATTTTTTCTTTAGCCGGCCGCAATTCGCTACGCTGCAGCGTTTGAAGCGCTGCAGCGCGCTGTATTTGTAACTGTGAGACAGTTATGTCACGATATGCAGCTCCGGCTGGTAATCGGTGTTTTGAGTTTTGGCGTTAGTGTGTTATGTGGTTAATTTTGTAAATTTTGTATCAACCTACTGGCTGTGTGATTGCTCTTTTTGGCCGGTTGTATTTTAAGGGTGGGTTTTCTTCATAGTTCCATGATGGTTGTAGTAGCGTGTTGTGTGTTCTGTTTAGAGAGTGTTCGAATGATTTGGCTATGTCGTGTAGGCATTGCGTAATTATTTTAATTTTGAGATTTTGGTGTAGGTATGTAGTTGTTGCGGACGAACCAGGGGGCGCCCGTAATTGTTCTCGGAGCCTTGTTTTGTATTACTGTAAGATTGTGTAAACGGGTGTGTGGAATAGATCCCCAAGCCGGGTATCCATAGGTAAGCCGGATCATTGCCGTGTATAAATTTTTTTGGTGTTCAAAGCTAGATGGTTCATTTTGCAGGTCTATATAGCTGTGGCTCGTCGTGGGCCCGCGAAAGGGTGACTGCGGAGAGGTTTGTTGCGGGAGGGTGAGGTGGGGATCCGGTGAACAGGTGGGACGGGAGATCTCGGCCGTCGTCGTCGGCGGCGGTGGTAGGCGTGGAAGGCGGTCTTGATGGTCGAGGCAGACGAGGCGGCAACCGCGTCCCAGCGAGTCATGTGGACGGGGGAAGGAATATGGGGGGGGGAAGGGGAGGGGGATTTCACCTCGGAGATATCTTTAGCTCCTCCACCTCCCCTCCCACAACCACACGGAGAAGAAAACCCCTCCCATTTAAACTGCCTCCTCGGCACATCAAGTATCGGCCGGGAGTAATTCGGTAGCAAAGATGGCCTGCCCACCTCAATCTTCTGCGGCCCGCTCTCCGCTCCCCTACCCAGTCCTCCTTCTCCTCCCCCAACCCCTTTCCCGGCATGCCTCACCTTCAGAATCTCCCCACCCCACGCGAGCCTCCTCTTCACCCCCACCTCTTCGACGCGAGGAACGTGAAAAGACAAAATAGAAGGAAAGGTGTATCGGAAAGGCATTACAAAAAGGCTGACAACAACAGCGAGTGCTAGTGGTTTTCCTTCTCTTGCCACTCTGCCACTATCTTCTTCTTCCTCCTCTCTCTCTCTCCCCGCTACCTTTTTTCCTTTCCTTTTCTTTCACTCTCTTTCTCTCTCCTCCGTATCATCCTCATCCTTTTCCTTTTGCCCCCATGTCAGGAGTGAAAAGGAACGACCAGGAGGAATACATTATACCAACCCCACCACCCCAGTCTACCTCTTCCCCTCGCTCCAGAGTTAAGTTTTACACTCGACCTTCTCCTCCTGAACTCTTTCCACCTCCCACGCTATCATTCTGCCTCCCGAAGGATGTTTTCTCATTTTTTTTCCATTTAATCTTTTTCACCCCTTCTTTTATCCGCGTCATTTTTTTATGCTTATTTCACAACTCTCTCCCTCTCTCTCTGCCTCTCTCCATATCTCTCTAGTCTCCTATCAATCTTTTTCCTTTTCCTTGTGTACCTGCCGTGCAGTTTCCATTCTGAAATGTTCATTCTTGACACATATGCGAGACCTGCTTGCTGCCGCATAATTGAACGGATGTGTAAGTCTTAATTAAAGGGTTATATTGAGGCCATATGGTATTTCGTGCCAGAAAATATCGTTTTTGTATACAGATCCAGGAAAAAATTAGACTTTCTAAGGCTTCTATGGTTATGGTATTATTGTGCCACCTTAACAGTTGTCATTAATCAAACCACATCCGTGTCTTCAAAGGGAGTCGAAATCACAAATTTGTAATTACGACTACGGAGATTATGATTAGAATCGACTAAACCATGGAAATAATGATTAAATTCGAAATAATAGTTATTTCGGTAAAAAAATATAAATACTTTTAAATAAATTTAAAAAATTAGAAATAAGCACTTAAATGAAGAAAAATGGAGTTAATGGGTAAATTCAACAATTGAATTTTACCTTATTTCAGTAACATTTGGAGAAAATTTATTTTTGGTTGACTGTAGATCGAGATTAACGAGTGAGCTTCACGCTGTAGTCCGTGCGTTTCATCATCGTATGCTCATCAGGTGGTGAGAATAACATTATATTGCTTTACTATCTATCTCCACCTCAGATGTAATGGCCTTTGTACTTGAGGCCCAAAGAAATGTTTTAGGCATTGAGCGAGGCATTGTCGTAATTCCATGAGGGTAATCCATATACTGATGATACTAAATGTTACCTCTCCAATAATATCATTTGCGTCAGATATTTCGCTGTACTAGGTGGTAGATAAATTCATGAATCGCAGTTCCGAATAGGGTCCTGGTGATGCCGGAAAAAAAGCCAACCGTTGCATGTGAAAAACGCGGCCTAGAAAATAAACTAGCTAGCCAAGTGCAAACATCAAAGTATCTCGAATTTTAAAAAGAATTTAGCTGAAAATTAAAATTTGGCGTAAATGGAAGGTACTCCCTTCTCGAGGCCAACTTTGTCTGGTGAGACTTGATGAGACTGCAATTAAGTGGTAAATATTAATACTCAATTAAGATAAATTGAGTGAGCTGACTATTATTTTTTGCATAAATGCTGCTCGTATTTGAACGCTATAGCCTGTCCGAGAGGTCTCCCATCAGGTTTTGTGTCGGCAGGTAGGTATGTGTTGAATAACGTTTGTCGCTTGGATAATTAACGCCAGACACTACAGATAGGAAAACTACGGGTAAGATCGAAAAGAAATTGGAAATTTCTATCAATTACTATTGAATTTATTTGTGATTATGACTACGGATTTAATGATAAGAATCGAAATACGATTTATTTCTGCAAACCAATCTTATAAATACTAAGCCTACACTGATGATGAAATAGATATAAGCACTCGAATAGTGAAAAATGCAAGGAAAAGGTAATGTCTACTATTGCATTTCACCTTATTTAGTTAACATTAGGATTATTTGTAATTTTTTTTTGGTTCGCTGTAGCTGGAGGGTAAACCAGTCAATATTTGCTATGGATCACCGAGTGGGTAACGAGTAGGTAAGGCGAAGAAGATTGGGAGAAAAGAAAAGTCTTCAAAAAAGCCTTAAACAGAATTAGTTTAAAGTATACCGGGACTAGCCGCGGTGATAACTTTTACGGGAGTCACCCGCAAACTAGTCTAGAGCGAACACCTCTTTGTGTTCTATGTCCGGGCCTGCTCTCCGGCTGTGGCGCTGTGCGCACGATTTGGACTGCTTGTGCCATCATATGCTCAGCAGTCCAGCAACATCTTGTCCGGTAGTGTCCGAAAATATCCACAGGGAAGAATGACTCCTCGGTAGCTTAACTGGCTAAAGCACTCGACCGGAAATCGGGGGATCCGGGTTCGAATCCCGGTCAAGGCGAATGATTTTTTCTCTGTGGATCTTTCGCACCTTAAACAGAAGATGGGGCAACTTAATTGGCCACATTATGAGACATGATGGCCTGATGAATACAATCGTAGAGGGACAGGTAGAAGGGAAGAAGGGCAATGGACGGCCCCGGAAGAGTTACATAGGACAAGTTATAAAGGATGGATAAGAGAAGAAATACGCAGCTATGAAAAGGCTAGCGGATGGAAGAGAGGAATGGAGAGCTGCATCAAACCAATCTTTGGATTGTTGACAAATGATAATGGCTATTGAAAGACACTAAATTACTGGTTGGTTTTATTCAGTGGCTGGCAAAGTCAAAAACACTGGAAACAGCTGATTAATGAATTTGAGAGCAGGATTTCACCCGTTACCGGTGGTCTGGCCTATGGACAAAGGCTGGAAAAAGTCTGTGGGGGCACCTCCCTCTTAGTCAAAGCTCCAACTTGGTTTTGTATCTAAAATAATTAAAAAAGTTTAATATTTATTTGTTGTATCGTTGCCTATTTATCACGACTTTATATCACTACTATATATTCTATTTACGCATCTATAAGATATTTGTTATTCAAATATACAAAAAATTGTCTCGATTGTTTTCTGAAGGTGATCCCAACCAATCAGCAAAAGCCTCAGGGGTCACCTTATGCTCTAACCTTGTTTTGTATTAATTATATTTTGAGTCTCACATTCCTAGCTCGCGATTCTTTGTAAAACCGCATTACCTCGGTCTTGTTGTGATTAATCCTCATCCCATACTCCTCGCACCGTTCGTCTAACGCTTCCACTAGAGCCTGCAGTCCCCACGCTGAATGTCTGACGCCTGGTCATCGGTAAGTTTCGCAGAGAGAGATATGGGTATGGAGAATAATGGAGAAGGTGAAATGGACAGAGAGAAGGAGAAACGACGAAGTGCTGGATATGGTGGGTGAGGAGAGGCAACTTTTAGATGAGATACGGAGGAGACAGAAGGTTTGAATGGAGCGACTACTTAGCGGGGAGGGGATGTTGAACACTGTGTTAGAGGGTAGAATGTTAGGTAAACGAGGGAGGAGAAGGAAGAGAATAAGATTTTTAGACTGATTGAAAGGGAGTAGGCCTTACAGTGAAATGAAGAGGGAGGTGCTTGGGGGCAAGGGAGGCTCCCAGAATGCTTATAAAGTACTCCATGGAAATCTACCGTAATCGGTAGAATACTATAATAATAATAAATTGTTTAAGGATCAATAAAATATGCTATTATTAATTTTAACCCGTTATTGGTGGATTACAAATATAACTTATCATCATATGTAGCGAAGGAATAGTTTTAATTTAGTCGATCATTTCATTCAAATCTTTTGGTTGTGTTGGCAACCTTATATTCCCCTGCCATTCACCATACTTCTAATCATTTCCCACTCCATTCTACCACCTCAATGCCCACTCACCCCCTCTCCTCCCGTCCCCCCACCTCCCTCATTCCTCCGAGATGACAAGAATCTAATAAAGACTATAAAACATGCGGGAGTGGGTTAGGGTAAGATGATGGAGGGAGTTGGTTGAATCTCCCGTAGGAGTGGGTAAAGGTAGGTAACCTATAGGAATGGGGATGTGGGGATGTGGGGGGGGGGGGGAGAAGGAAGGAGTCGGGAAGATTGGGACCGGAGATGAAGTACGCTGCTACTGGTCGTGGCTTTGGCTCTTCTGGTCTTGACCTCTTACGAATTGCTTTAACGACTACCGACTGGATGAGAGCGGCCTCGCCAGTATGATTATCATTTTCGGAAGCTCGAAAATCTTTGTCGAACGAAAATTAAGGGTCGGGAAAAAAATCGAGAAAAAAAGGAAAGTGTTTTTTTTGTGAGAGCCATTTTGCGTCCGAGACAGATTAGGTATTTCCTTCCTAAATTTTTTTTTCGCTTGGCATTCGTATAATTATAGCGCAGTTGTTTTTACGTTTATCGTAGGCGGTGTTTAAGTTTTTAAAGCTAGGTGAATAGGTTACGCAGCTGTTAGAGAGAGGGCCGAATTGAAAATTAACCCGTACGATCTTTCCCTCATAATGGATTCATTTCGTCTTTCATTTTTTTGTCGAACCTACGAGCCAAAGAAATTAGAGCGATCAAGATATGGAGATAGGGGTCAGAACCTGATGTTATCAATTTTGCTGCCTTGACGAACTCTTTTCCGGAAAATGTTCTTGCGTTTCATTGCCCAGTAGCAGCTCTCAAACTTTATTAAAACGTTAAAATTTTCAGTTCTTGGGAAGATAGCGTGTAACATAAAATCATTCGATTGTGTTGATTGATATGCAAACAGCGGTTAATCCGGCGCGTGGAAAATTCTTCATCTTTGAAATTAATGCCGAGTTGAAGTGGGAGCTTATCAGCAAGTGTATCCTTTGCGAAATGAGAAGGGAAAAACGGGAATTTTTCTCCTTTGGTCGTACATGATTATGAAGATTAAATTTTCTGTGAATAATTTCAAGGTACGAATTTCGTTTTATAGCGTTTTATAGACTCTTTGCTCTTTGAAGTTGCTCCCCTTCAATTCCTGCTTGGGTTATTACCTTCTTAGTAAAAGGAAATATTTCAAGCGATTTAGTACTCATCTGTGTTGAAAAAGAGATGATTATTAAATGTCATACTGGGGTGGCAACATCCTGGCAGGTGATCATAGATTATTACCTTCTTCTTGAAAAACATTGGATAAGTTTACGCACTAATTTTTAGTTACATTAAATTGAAAAATACATAAGAAAAAATAAGGTGAAAATCGTACTCGTGATGAACATTTACTAATTTTGATGGATAGTGAAACTTTAAAATACTCACACAATCTTGACCTACAAATTGAGGTGGTGTGATGAAGCAATTCGTCAAAAATATTACGTGCATGAATCCTAGAAGTGAACATGATGCTTTTTTTCGTAACTTTCAAGCAATTTTATAGTTAATGCACACTTAGTTTAATAGTTAACGCACTGTTTGTATGTATGTACAGATAACATGGTGCCTGATTGCTTCACACTCAAACAACTGCATTTATTGGCAGTTCATTTTCAGCAGAAAACATAATTGAGTAAAAGCGATGAAAATTGGAAATACACTGTATAATTTTCAAGACTAGTGGACTAAAATGATACAGTGTATTGAAATTGGTCGACCATTAAAAGTTAAGTTGTAGAATGCGGAGGTGTTTATTTTCTTAACTTAAAACGGAATTCTGCAAGGCAACAATTCAGTGCATTAAATGTGTCAAGGCGGGATGACTTCGAAAATGTGATATTAAAAGGCTTTTTCACTTTATACGCATATTTTATATTGTTGGTTCCTACTGTATGGTATACATGACATAAATCCATTGAAAATAGTTAGGCCTATTGTAAAAGTGGTAATTTGCAGTTTCAACTCTTTTACCGGTTCATTAGGCGATCGATTGAAGGTGTCCTAGCCTATTGGGCATGGTGATTGTCTACTGAACCGAGTGTACTGGGTTCAAAGCTCGAATCATTCATATATAATCTTCGCTACGTGAAGTTTTCCAGGAAACTGCCCTGCCTGCCCGCCTGTTGGGAATGTGTGAAATTCACTATTGTGGATTATCAAGGAGAGAGCTCTACCCTAATCCGTCCAAACATACTTAATCATTGAGCTAGAGGGAGGCCGTTGAATACCTCTTGATATATCCACAGTACTTTTCCTAAATACAATATGTAATGTTTTTCACGTTCCATTCACGAGAAGAAAACCCTCAAATTCCAAATGAATCAATGTCTAGCTGACGTGTATTGAATATTTTTATATAGAAAAGAGTATTCCATCGGAATGCATCAGCTGATAAGGGGCATAAGTCCAAGCTAACGGCTGCAGTCCGATGTCAGCTGAGCCCACGGGCGTCCCATATAACCTTTCTCATTAGAGTACCGCCGTATTCATATATATATATATATTCCATCTCACGTAGAGGTAATTAAAATTCGCCACGACCAAAAGGCTTCAGGGCTTCTTCGCCCGCGCTTCGCTTTTGACAAAGGCCGACACGCAGGAATGCGGGCACCCAAGCGTGATATCTTTCCTGTAAAAGACGGCGTCATGTGAGACGTCGGCTCCCGGGAAGGTCCGGTTTGCTTCCGCCACAACACCAAGACAGGTTCCCGGGGAACTGTAATATACAAAAGTGCACTTCCCCCGCCGTTTGGTGAGCTCGGGGGGATCATTCGCACGTCGTTGCGACGGAAGTTTGGCATGATACGATGCTCATTAATTCCTCGACGCTGCGTTTAATTGCCAGTCACTTCCGTAGGATGCTCAACAGGGAAAGACGGTCGGAAAAAAAGGAAAAAAATAAGATGAGGAACGTGCGACGAAGATTTGCGCCCTTGACACTTTAAGGGTGCACGAGGTGCATTAATTCAGGGGCGTGCACCAACGTGATCACACGAGAAAAAATAATAATAATTGCGGTCACGGTGGAATGCACCGGAAGCATGTGGAAAGGTATGAATCATACGTGTTAGGACATAGCGACGGATGTAAAAGTCTTAAAGCGCATCCTGAGCACCGTCAAGAAATGGAAGTTTGACCCTAATATCTGTTAAGTCAATTTAAAAGTTAAAAAAATGTAAATTTCCACAAAAAGCCTTTTATAAATTTCGTAACGACTAGTAGTAGCACTTAGTAGGTGATTTTTGTTTTTAATTTGTTGATATATTTTTGGATGTAGAGTTTTAATCGTTTTTTATTCAGCATGGACGTGGAATGTCTTGATAGAAGTCTGTCTAAAATACTTAAAAGTGTATAGAGAGTTGATCAACGCTTAATCTGCTCGAATTCCAACATACTGAAAATGAAAAATTACTAGCAATTGACCACAAAAATGGAAAAGGTATCATGAATACAGCCTGTTCGGACCTAATCTCAGGTAACATTTGTTTACATTGCTACTTTTGCTGTATTATGGTAATAAAACTTTGACGTTTGGTAATCCTTTGAAAATAGCATGAACCTATGCCATTTGGTGAGGCTACGTTCAAATTTTACTATGATAGAAAATCAGAGATTTTTCTAAAATCTATTGAGCGATCTGGGATCATTACACACCTTTTTCATTTAGGCTGGGAGTGCCTAAATATACGGAGACTATGTGATGTCCTTAGATTGATTGCTTATTCAAGAATGGATACATGTAAGAGCGACTTGGTGATCATCATCTTTGAACAGCATTACTATGCTAGGTCAATAGTGTGAACATATCCAGCTAATGATCCAGACATAGTCCAGGATCAAAACTAGAGGTCCTAGGGAGGGGGGTCAGCTGCCCCTCCTGCCCTCCGCTGGGAACGCCCATGAAAATATCCCTTTTGGTGAGGCTATGTACAAATTTATAATTAAAGGAAATCATAGCAATTTTTCTTAAGCCCAGCGAGCGAACGGGATATTATACAATTGAAAAATGTGTGGGACAGAATAATAGGAAGGCAAGGCGTTCGCGGAGAATGGGGAAGATAACAAAGTACTGCAAAGTAATTGCTGAGAGGAATTGTTGAGAGTATCTGGGCAAGAATGGAAGATAAGCTGGATGGGCGAAGGATCGGATAAAGTAAGCCGGGATAGTAAAGGGTGCAGAGATTGTGCGTTGAAGGCGGCAGTAGGGACGACGCGACGTGAAGCCTGAGGTTCCCGGCGAGGTGTCCTCAAATAAAGGTTTGGCCGGGAGTGAGGAAGTGCTGGAATGTGTTTATTGGGGCGAGATTGATATTATCGGATCTCTCTCTCCGACTCGGGCAGCATGGCGGGAAGGGAACAGGGTGAGCGGGAGTAGGGGAAAGATGTGAAGATACGGTAAGGTAGTGATTGTTTGGGGTGGGAAGGTGAAAAGGTACTTGGAGGAGGGATAGTGCCGAAGAATGCACCAGAAGGTGGAAGAGAAATCTAGGAACAGGAATGATTCGAAGGAAATGATTTACTAGCAAAGATAGCTGCAACGAATTATAGGGGATCGTCGAAATATGATTTGATGCTCTCCCGGCGAATATTGTGTGTAAACTCTTCTCGGAATTCCACTTGATTTAATTATCCATATTAGCCAACTTTTCAAGCTCCGACACGAGGCTCATCTTCAGGGCTGTTGAATGTTGTTTTATTAAATCTCTGTGGGAATCCTGAGAAGAGTTTACCCTTAAAGGGGATCGTGTTGGTGTGGTGGCTATAGTATTGGCTTCCCACCCCGTGGGCTCGGGTTGAAATCCCGGCAGCGGCAGAGAATTTTCAGAGACCACCTTATCCCTGCTTGAACGTTCTGTGGAGGATATTTCAAGCGCAGCACTCAGTCCGTCGGAAGGGACGTTAAGCCCCTGTCCCCTTGGCGCCTTTCGTTAAGACCAGGCTAATGTCGACCCTGGGTTTCTCTCCACCGTTCCTACTATTCCCTCACGGCGCAAATAACCTCGGATGTCAGTCTCCTCATCCAAATACCGTACCATACAAAGTCTGTGGCGGTTGCGTCCACAGGTACTTTTGTGGCGGGCGGTAGTAAATATCAGCTCCTACGTCAAATGGTCACTGTCGGTGAAAATGGCCTCAGAAAATTGAATCACAGTCGTTATTAACAGCAAAAATTGAGCCCTAAAATATAATTAAAATATAGAATATGCATACTGAGTACATTTTTGGGTATTCATGATCTCATTTTGAGCAGACTCAGTGTCGTCGTCGTGTCAGTTATTAAGTTTTTTCCTCAGACTAATGCATGCTATATGTCTTTATTTTTTATTGCATTTGAACTCTTTATAGGTAGCTGCAGACATGTACATGCATTTAAAAAGAAATAATAGAACATTATAAACACTAATAGGAGATTAGAGAATGGATAACGCAGTAGAATGTATAAGCAGATTAGAGGGAGATCTATCTCAATCGAATGAGTGAAGTCTAGGATCATGAGCTGATACGATTAAATTTCGAAAACCAGATATAGTTTATTCCTTCTTAAAATTACACGTGTTTTATTAATGCTATTTGTGTCTTTGCTTTTCTCTTTAATTGACGTATGCACGATTTATTTGTTATTATTGCCTTCTTCATGTGTTCCCTGTAAATATAGTCTCCTCACCTGCCATATAATTTAACTTTTCAATCACACACTAGTACAAAGTTATTTCCATTTGGTTTTGTTATCAAATTCACGCTCTTACATGCAACTCAGTTATCCTAGGCATAAAGTCTGTGCGCATCCTCATTCTGCATAGACCGGAAAGAGGATGGATAATCGGAGGCGCCTGAATTGTCTATCTGAGGAAGATTAAAGAGTGAGTTGGGTATTGATTGAGAATGACGAGGAATTATGAAACAACGGATAAAAAGCGAGTGAGTCTTAGGTTGTTTCATAATGCGCGGGATAATGATGACGAATTTCCGCCTGCATGTGGTGACAAGTACAGCATACGGTAAAACGGCACTACCTGGGGGGTCAACTACGGTATCTTCGTTTCAATGATAGATATTCACTCTCTCTTGATTTTAAATGGATATAAAATTAAGGTTTATTTTTCTTGAGGGGAGAAAATTTAAGAAATATGTCGGCATTCCGTTTTTCATTTTAACAAAATAATTTAAATGACAAATGTTTTGAAACTCAATCTGCATTTTGTGATTTAATTGGATAGGCGTATTAAAATAAAAAGTATGTATTTTACCATAGTTTATTAACGTAAGGAATACGTGAACATTTCAGGTAGCCCAAGATAATTGTAATCTTTAATTAATTTACCTTACATAAAGCATTGGTGCTCATCTTTTCACCTCAAATTATAATTCATTTAAGGTGGGGGAGAAATTTTTACCAGGCATTGGTGTTGCGTTTCTTCGTAACAATAAAATTCAAGTCTCCTCCGCCGTTTGAATGAATTGTAACGACTCAATTATGAAGGAAAATATACATCAATAAGCTAAACTCTCATTTTAAAAAACAAATGAAAACGTTAGGGTTGTTTCCCTGTTTTTATGAGCTTGTTTTCATTAGAGTTTTGGTTCATTTTCTCGATTAGGTAGAATCTTTCACTGAGGCAAGGAATCGTAAGGAACGACCAACCAAACAAGGTCCACGGAAAACACCGAGAAGTGCTGAAAGCGCGGTGACACGCTAGGCACGAGTTCATTACGTCGTCAACCTATCTAAAGAAGGGTTTCAGGGTTTAAGTCGTCAACTTTTCGCGGTGGATACTTTGAGAATCAAGCGACGGATCGAAAACCGCCAAATACAGGTCTATTTATTTTTCTAACCTTATAATGATCAAGGAACCTGGATGGCGTAGTGGTCTGCGCAGTGGCCCGATATATCAACGAAGGAAATGGTGGGTGAAGAGAGGCAGCTTTATGATGAGATACGAAGAAGATAGACGGTATGAATAGATAGAGTACTTCCCTGGGAGGGGACGTTGAAAACGTTGTTAGAGGGTAGAATTTTGGGTAAATGAGAGAGAGAAAAGAAGAGAATAGGATTTTTAGATAGATTGAAAGGGAGTAGACCTTACGGTGAATTGAAAAAGGCAGAGCTGGAAGGAAACGGAGGCTCCTTGATTACTTCTTATTTACTCCATGGAAACCTACCTTAATCCTTAGAATACTATAGTAATTATATTGATTTGTTGACATAATTATCTGTATCACAGTGATTAGTTAATCCGTGACGTGTTTGAAAGACGACCATCAAATGTTTGGACTTTACAGGACAAATATTTTAAAACCAAATTTAGCCAAATTGATTAAACCGTTTCCTAGTTTTAGCTAGACAGATAAACAGCAATTGAGTTTTGCTCGTATAGATGAAGGTGATATGACGTTCACGGCAGTGGTAAAACTATGTAGGGGGATGAGGAGATGTATCCGCCCCAAATCCTCACAGAAATCAAAAATATTTTTAAAAAGGTTTCATGGATTTGATATAAAATAACTGCGTCTGCTCAAATTTGAATTTTAAGTGCCAAAATGATGTAAAATGCATAACCAGGAATTTCATTTTTCAAAAATTTTCCTGAAACCGCCGTTTCCTGAGGGGCAGCCCCCACTAGCCCCTCTCATGCCCCCCAAAGCCCCATCATCCCCCCAAAGCATATTCCTAGTTACGCCACTGGTTCGCGGAGTCATCTAGTCAACAACAAAATAGAATTTGCGAACGAAACCGTTCTTTCAGCAATTCCTTTTCCCTGAATTTGCAAACCTTAGATCCTCTTGAGACCCCCTCCTCATCTTCTCAGCTATTCCTTTGGCCCTTTATCTGTACCTTTGTCTCCCATCCTCAGCGTTTGATCCAACCCTCAACTCCCCTTTTCGTATCTTTTCCCTCTCAGACCCGGCCCCCCTCCCTCCACATCTGGCCTGCGCCGAGCATATCCTTATCTCCGCCGCTTTTCCTGCAATTTGCGCCCGGGAAATGGTACGAAGCCAATGCCCTGCAGGAGAGAGAGAGAGAGAGGGAAAGGGGTAGTGGAAAAGGCTCAGGACATCGGACGGGAGAAGTCGAGTGAACGCAGTGCGGTCCTTTCCTATCTCCAACCCACATCCCAACTCTGAATTGCATCTCGATCTCCTTCAATTAAGTTTTTTTTTTAATTACGGTGTATTCGCTGCGAAATTCATTAACTTTTGTTCGGAGGAGAGTACGAGAATAGACCCCACAACAGACACGACTGTAGGAACGCAAACGATCGTATGCAAAAGGTGTAGATGGATTTATTTCGCCAGAAATATTTAGATGTATTTGTGCATTTAACCCTATATAACCCAATGTTGCTTCTAAGCAACATCAAAAATGGATGAACTTTTAGCTCTATTTAGGAAATATCAAGTGATCAAAAGTTCCTGAAGTTCAGGGCAAATATTTGAAATTAAATCTATTATTATCTATTTTTCTGAAATTTGGCCTTAACTCCAGGAATTTTTTATCATTAACAAATAGAAGTCAAGACTGGAAATATCTAAACCACCCATTTTGTCGTGTAAATTTTAATAACGAAATATTTAGTTGCCACGATAGTTATAATTGAGCAAAAAAGTTTTCAAAATGAAAAATCTTGAAAATCGATTTCTCCCAGAATAAGTTCTGGGTTAGAAAGAGTTAAAGAAATTCATGCGGAATGAAGTTCATGGAGTATTTGAATAAAATACATTATTGTTGGAAGGAAAATTAAAATGGCATAGCTATATTGGCTTAAAAAATAGAAGCTATTGAGCTGTCGTATATTACTTTATTGAAAACACTGGTGTCATTAGGGTATATGATAATATAGATCAAAATACCTTCTCAAAATGAAAACTGAGTTAACAACTTGAAAAAGGCTGAATTTACTTATTTTGGAATTTAATAGAAATGTGCGTACTTCAAAATTATAAATTGAACTCGGCTCTCTGCTAATCCTTTATTTGTTCCACCTAGCAATTTTCTGCAGTGGTGTGTAATAGTATGTGAAATGGCACTATCCCCATGCAATAGGTGGTAATCTAAATGAAGGAATTAGCTTAGGAAGGTTAGAATTAAGCGATGGATAGGTAAAATAAGTATCCTGACTATCACGCTGGCTGCAATATCGAATAAAATGGTATTGTAATGAGAATACCAAGAGAGAAATGAATGACTAAGCAACAGCTTGCGAGCAAGAGCTAATTGCAATTAACAAGAATTTGTATTAATATATTGAAATATATGCTCTCCACAGAAGTACTCTCTGTACATATCATTCAATATGTACATGAGGGATATGATACTACTGAAGCAACTGTCTCTTATATTTTTGTCGTTGGTTAGATGCATACATGTATCTCCTGTTACAATAATTATACACTACCCTTTCAATATACTCAGGGTTCCTGACAAGGGCGTACACAGGATCATAACTATGGGGGGGGGGCAAGCCAGGGTCTAGGTGGGGCAAGCCAGGGTCTAGGTGGGGCAAGCCATGGTCTAGAAGAGGGAAAACCAAGTGGTGACATTAGTTTAGGTTATTTCCTCGAAAAAATTGTTTTATTTTAGTTACATATCTTATATTAATGCATATCATTTATCGTGGGTTTGAAGAAAATTTGTTGAATACTTTGGTTTCAATTCACTACTAGTTTTGCTTAAAGACTTTTGCGATTTTTACTTCTAGAGGGCATCTGCCCACCTGCCCCTCGCTGGGTACGCCCATGGTTCCTGACGATGTAACCTGGGTGCAGACCCTGACAGTAACCATTCTATGAAAACCGGATCGTGTTTTTTCAAACATATTAATGAAGTTAAAAATGTTTATTATTTCATTTCCAATACTGAATACCACGTTCGGAGCCTGCTCGGCGCCGGTCTCGCTGCTATCGTATGGTATGGTATGGTATTTGGAGGAGGCGACCGGCAGCTGAGGTCATTTGTGCCATGAGGGAAGGGTATGGAAGGAAGGGTGGAGAGAAACCTGGCGGCGGCATTAGCCTGCTCTTAACGAAAGGCGCCAAGGGGACCACGGCTTAACGTCCCATCCGACGGACGGAGTGTTGCGCTTGAAATGTCCTCCACACAACACTCAAGTAGGGATCGGGCAGTATCTGAAAATTCTCTGCCGCTGCCGGGATTTGAATCCGGGCCCACCGGGTGGGAAGCCAACACTCTAGCAACCACACCAACCCGATCCCCTCGCTGCTATCATATCCCGCCATAACGACTAAGCCCCGCATATGACTCGGAGTATGTGTATGAACAAGTGTGGGAGTGAGGGGTCGGACCTGCGTTCGGTGCTACTGTCTGCGGCGGACACCAACGGCTGCGGTCGGAAGCATATGAGGGGTTGGGGAACAGGCGGGAGGGGATGGGACTATGGAAAGGGTTGGTAGTTCTCGGAGTGCCGCCTTGCTGGTGGGTGGGCGAGCTGGAGACGAGTCTTGTGAGAAAAGAGGCGAGAACGAGTTGGACCACCGCTTCTTTCTCATCCTCCCCCACCCCATCTGCCGGCCGCTGGCCTAACTAACGCTTCTCGCCTCTCACTCCCTTATAAAAAAGAACACCCCCCCCCCCCTTAACCACCTTCGCTAGCTCGCTACCACCAACCACTCCCATCCCACTTCTTTTCTCTGCTTCTGGGCTTAATTAATGGCGAGAGAAAGAAAGGAAGAGAGAGAGAGGCTCGAGCTCTTCTTTTTTAACCCATTCCACTTCTATAAACCCTTCTGCCTGTACCCCCTCCCACCTTTTCCATTCCTCAGCCCGAAAAACCCCACCACCGCCTTCTGCGGGGAGGGAAATTCTCTTGGAATCTCCCCTCCCCCAGCACACTTGTCCCACCCTTGAGTTCCAGTTCATGTTAAGGTCTTCCCCTCTCTCTATATATACTCCCTCCCAGTAGACCATGCCGGGGAAAAATCTTCCCCACACTTCGTCCCACCCCCGAGTTCCTCGCCGTAATTAGGAACCCGCCCATGGCTGCCTCCTTCCCCAACCCACCCACCTTCACGGACTGACCACCTCACAAACAACGTGGAGGTTTCATTCCACCCCCGTCCACTTCAAGCCCCCTCTATCTCTCTCCCTCATTGCAAACACACACTTTTTCCATTGCTTTAACCTTAGTCTATCGAAACTGTCGGCCCTAACCGTGCCGAAATCCTAGGAAAATAATAGAGTAATTTCCTTCATCAAAGAAAACGAGAGGGCGATTCACTACCCACCATTAGTGTATTCATAATACACAATTTTATTGGTATTAGAAATCCCAGTTTAGACGAATGTTAATAGTCAATTTTAACCTCCTATGAAAAAGACTAGATTGGCGCCACTCCACGTGACGTCACAGGAACCTAAATGTTATACGAGTAGTCAGGTCGTCGGCCCTAACCGTGCCGCTTTCCAAGGAAAATAATATGGTAGTTTCCTTCATCAAAGAAAACAAAAGGCATTGATTGCGGTTCATTACCCACCATCAGTGCATTCATAGTATACAAATTATTTGGTTTTATAAATCCCAGTTTAGACGAATGTTAATAGTCAATATTAACCTCATTTGAAAAAGGCTAGACTGGCGCCCATGGGATGCCACTCCATATGACGTCACAGGGACCTAGATGTTATACGAGTAGTCAGGAGTTTTACATCGTCTGCGATTACCAATGCATGCATGTGGCACAGAGCTCAGGGAAACATCTCTTAATAATCACTTATTAAAAATGCCTATGGTCGGAAAGATTCCTTCATTTGATAGGGTAGTAATAATCCTTATGTAAGCTAAGCGCTACCTGCTAGCAGAGTATTCTGGTACCTGCTGCTAACCTGCATCGTAGCGGTGCTTCATCATAGCCTCGCACCAAGGTGGCCTCACACAGAGGAAGCCGGAACCACAGGGGCATTTCCCCGCATTCATACATAGCCGTCGCGTTTTCGCGCGCTTGAAAATGCTCACTTTTCATTTTATTGCGAAAATTAGATATCGCCATTTAAAAATCTAAAAGCGTGAAATACTTACTCCAGGAGTAATAATCTTTTGATTTAACAATTTAAAAAAATAGGAAATCACCCTATTATCGTTGGTATTCTGGTGTGTAGCGATTTACGAAGCGGAAACTTGGAAGCACAGAGTGGTGATGATGAGAAAAAGTTCGTTGTTGTCGTCACCGTTTGGATACTCTATGCATATATTTTTCGTCACTCAGTCTTGACTGAAGAGTCTGATTTGGGGTGTAACGAGAGAAGAGAGGAGGCGTTCGAGACGTGGGTGTGGGGAGGAATGGAGAAGGTGAAGTGGACGGAGAGGAAGAGGAACATACATCTACAACATCTACAAATTACCCTGCGAGCCACCTCTAGGGTGTTTGGCAGGGGGTGATCAATCACCAGCATGCAGCATGCATTTGGACTCCCACATGCACACCACACCGTCCAAGAAACGTCCCGTATAATAACAAACTATACTAAGTACTATATGCTGTTAGAAATAGAATATAGAATAGAAATTCAGAAACATGCAGTAAGTTTTACATAGGTTAGTAGGCTACACTACAAGTCATGCAATCTATTTACGCGTTCTATTGCTGCCGTTATAATCTCTTATTGATCGTGGAAAAAATGACATTCGGAATCTGTCTGTTCTGCAATGTATCTCTCTTATTTTATTTATATGATCTGATCTTCCGTAGTACGTTGGCGTCCGCAAGATATGGTTAACTTCGTCAGAAAAGACACTGCTCTTGAATTTATCTAAAAGGTTTAGTCTATTTTTCAATCTACGGTCCGACAGAGATTCCCATCCGAGTTTATCTAAGAGGTCAGTTACACTAACAAGACTATCGTAACGACCTTTCACATACCTGGCAGCTCTTCTTTGCACGCGTTCTAACTCTGTTATTAAGCCTTTTTCATGAGGGTCCCAAACACTGGCAGCGTATTCCAAATGTGGTCTAACGAGGGAAAAGTAGCTAATTTCTCTCACTTTGTCGTCGCACTTTCCTAATATTCTTTTAACAAAACCCATTTTACGATTAGCTTGACCGGTTATTTCTCGAATATGTTTATTCCACGATAGATCATTATTGAGTCTAACCCCTAGATATTTCACAGATTCAACTGCCTTTAACTGCGTGCCCCGAATGACATAGTTACGCTGTAGGGAGTTATCCTTCTTCCAGAAATTCATTACGACGCATTTTTCCAAATTTAATTCTAACTGCCAAGCATCGCACCAAGCTTGGATAGCAGCAAGGTCATTCGTTAGTTCATCTATATCTTTGCTGGAACGGATTTCTCTGTAAACTACAGCGTCGTCTGCAAATAATCGTAACTTACTCTGCACTACTTCGCCAATGTCGTTTATATAAAGAAGGAATAGGAGTGGGCCAATGACACTACCCTGAGGAACGCCAGAAGTCACTCTAACCTCATTGGAGACTGCACCGTCTAATACTACTCTTTGGACGCGGTCGCTCAAAAATTCTCTAATCCAGGAAATGACATCTTCGTCTAGACCGTAAGATTTCAGTTTTATTATTAACTTTCCGTGGGGTACTTTATCAAATGCCTTTTTGAAATCAAGAAAAATCGCGTCTACTGGAATGTTGTCTTCCCCGGAGACTAAAATATCGTGGGCGAAAAGCGCTAACTGAGTTTCGCACGATCTGCTTTTCCTGAATCCATGTTGATTTCCCATTAATAAGTTTTGCGCGTCTAGGTGTTTCATTACCGAGCTGACTACGATGTGTTCAAGGACTTTGCAAGAGATGGACGTTAAAGATATCGGCCTGTAATTAGATGGCTGTTCCTTGTCTCCACTTTTAAATATAGGCGTTACATTAGCGATTTTCCAGTCATTAGGTACTTCGTGTTGCTTGATGGATTTACTGAATATTAACTGCAAGTAGGGGGCAAGTTCTGAGGCTAGTTCTTTATATACGCGAGAAGGGATTTCGTCTGGACCAGGTGATTTATTTGGACTAAGCGATTTCAATATATTTTCTATTCCGAGCGTACTAATGTCAATAGCTGGCATCTTATGTAGACAGGGATTGTCATCGGTCTCGGGTGAGTTTTCAGAAGGCTCCGTGAACACGCTCTTAAAGTAGGAATTTAATAAATTGGATTTATCGTAACTGCTTGTCAACACATCTCCATTGTCGTTTCTCAGCGAACATACGGTAGATCGTTTACCTTGAACTTCCCTAACATATGACCAAAATGCTTTTGGGTTATCCTGTAACTGCTCTACTAGTGTTTTTCTTTTAAAATTCGTGAACGCATTCCTGAACGCTTCCTTCGTGGCGGCTTTAGTCATCCTATATTTTTTAATTATTAGCTCGCGTTCATTAGCGTATAAATCCGTGCTGACTTTTTTCATTTTAGCATGACACGCTCTCTGTCGCCTCAATGATTTTCTCACTTCCGCGTCGTACCATCTCGGTTCGCTGCCTTCTTTTACTATTTTACTAGGGATGTAGCTATTTATTCCCGAAGTTACGAGCGAAAGAAAAGCTTTCCAAGTATTCTCTACATTTAACTTTAATACTGATTCTTGAAACTCGGGGAAAGCATTTTTCATAGGACTCTTAAACCCATCAAAATTAGCTCTTTTAAAAATGAAAACTTTACGCTCTTTTTTAAAGTTTACAGCGGTATTTAGAGAAAACTTTGCAGTTACTACCCTATGGTCACTTATTCCTTCGACAGTGCCAACGTTTATTACCTGATGTGGTATATTTGTCGCTAATAAATCAAGAATATTTTCTCCTCTGTTTGGTGCGGATGCTATTTGAAACAATGAATTAGATGTGAAAGTGTGTAATAAAGCCTCGCAGATCACTTTATCCCTCCCACCAGGAATGAAGCTATAAGTTTCCCAATCTATAGAAGGTACGTTGAAATCTCCACCCACAATCAAGTTTCTTTCAGGATACTTGGATGCTACGCTGTTTATTTGATTTTGAAAATCCAACATTGACGTTATATCTGAGTTAGGTGGTCTGTAATACGAACATAATAAAATAGTTTTGAATTTTGGACATTTAATTAAACACCACACAGATTCAACGCTGGTCTCAGTTACGGTTATCGCTTGGCTGACGATTGAATTCTTTACAGCTATAAAAACTCCGCCCCCAACTCGATTAATTCTATCTTTCCGATAAACAGTGAACGATTTTGGGAAGATCTCATTGTCTGAATCATCATCTGTTAGCCAACTTTCTGTTCCAAAAATGACGTTACACTTCGTACTATGAATTAAATGGTGGAATTCGGGAATCTTATTTCTTAAACTACGGCAATTAACCACAGCCACGATTAAAACTTCGGAAGTAGTAATATTGCGATTCGGGAATAATTCTGATTTGCTTTTGTCGAATAGACTATTCACAGGCTCTATACCGCTGATAAATGGAAATGCATGTCTTATTGACACACTATCAAAATGACTTGAGCCTTGACTGCCTTTGAACGTGTTGCTCGTCTGACGCTTCTCGTGCTTAAATGTAATACCTGAAACGCTGATTTTTCTCTCTACTTCTCTATTCTCATTTCTGGAAGAATCTTTGTCTGTGAAAAGTTTTGAACTTACCCCTTTATTTTTCAACCCACTAAGATATCTACACTCTGCCCTACTCTCTACTCTAAAAAAGACCTACAGTGCTCAAATATGCTACTCGCTACACGACTAGCCGACTCGGCCGTGTAATGGACTCCCGAACGGTTCAGAGGGATCCGACACGATCGGATTGCCGGCCTAAGGTCCACGAAGGAGGCTCCGATGTCCGTGCAGAAACGACGCAGCCTCTGGTTTATGCCTTCCACTCGGCTCCAAACCAGAGAACCACGATCGATCCTCGGGACAAGACTACAAATCGAAAGCTCAATGCCGACTCCAATGGTCCCACCCACCCGCTTCACTTCGGAATTCAGATCCCGGAGGGAATCTAGAATTTCCTCAGATCCACGGAAGGTGGCATCATTGACGCCGACATGAGCCACGACCCGCAGTCTGGAGCACTTCGTGCCCCGTACCGCCGCACCAACCGCCTGCGTCACCTGAGGAACACCGCCACCAGGGATGCACCATGACGTTACACGGTCGCTTACACCCTCGCGGTCTGCCCTCTCCCGTAGAAGTGTTGGAGATGGTGGGTGAGGAGAGGCGGCTTCTAGATGAGGTGCGGAGGAGACAGAAGGTATGAATGTAGCGAGTACTTAGCGGGGAAAATGGAAGAGTGTCACTTAGAGATTAGAATATTGGGTAAACGAGGGAGACGAAGGAAGAGAATAGGATGGTCGAAAGAAAGGAAGTAGGCCTTATTGTGAATTGAAAAGGGAAATAGGTAAAGGAAGCGTAGCCAGCCAAAATGCTTGTTAAGTTGGCACTCCTTGGGAATCTGTCTCAATTGGTAGAATACTTTAATATTAATTCTAGTGTCGGGAGCCTTACGGTGCGGAATCGTGGAAACACTGATTGGGGAAGATGAGAATAAGTTGGAGATGTTCGGGATGTGAGTTTGCTACTATCTCTTTCATATTCTTGATTAGCAACTTTCTATCTTGATGGCTAAAGTTATGTCCTTATCTTGATTATATGCCTGTGTATTTAACACTGCGGTGGTATGTAAATAGAATGATGGCCGAAAACACATGGAAAATTTTCACCTTATCGGGGAATCGAACCACGGACCTTCAGTGTTTATTTCTTCCTTGGTGGCGCTGGCCGAGCCTGAATATCTTGGCCAACAAATTGGGCTGCATCTGGGGGAATTTGACTTATTAACTCCTCGCCAAAAACACTAGACATGAGAGTATCCTCGATAGCTTAGTGGATTGAGACTGCCCGAAAAGCAGAATGTCCGTGGTTCGATTCCCGGTCATGGTTAATTTTTCCATGTGTTGTCAACCATCATTTCATCTTCACGTACCGCAGTGTCATCGTCATTTGATTATATTCCTGTCTCTTTGATTCAAATTATATCTGTAGTTATGTTTGAGTATTTGCCTAAGGCGATGTGTGTGAATGTGACTTATATATTACCATAAATGAGGAATTAAGTTATGACCATATGTATGTGCTATATATGGGTATAGCTTGATTTTTGAAACTGATTGTAGGTAGAACTAGACATGGTTGGCCAGAAGAAGAGACTTCTGTTGGAGAGAGTAAGGTGAAAAAGGGTTTGGATTGGTGAAGGGTGTAACAAGCGAGGTGAGGATTATAAAAATAGAATTAGGGGGAACAATATTACATGAGCAGGGAAGGGGTAAGGGATAATGTGTTGTGGACGGAATGGAAGGGTATAGGCCTTACAGGGTATTGCAGAAGAAAATTTCATTTGGGAATGGGTGGCTGACAAGGGGATTCCAAAAAAGCACCATGTAAACCTATGCTAACCGGTTGAATACCTTTAATAATAAATCTTTGTATTCATACCGGCTTTGTGTCAATAAGCCATTAATCGTACATTCCAATGTTCAATAACGCTCTGCACCTTTCTCTCTCGCATTCTTGATAAACAACTTTTTTCTGGAAGTCTTAAGATATGGTCGCAAAGTCGCGTGAGCAGCTTGAATTTCTTCAGCGGAATCCTACCTCACAGTCGTGTGGCTTCCTAATGAAGGAATACAAGCGCTCTAATTGTAATAGGGAAAGTGTTGGGACTGTTTGGCACTGTTGTTTCGAGGGATAGGATAATAATCGTCTACATTGATATGGAATCATGACGATGGGGTACTTAGTTTGCATCGGAAATTTTATTAGCCGGAGTCACTGCTACCCGTTGGGTAAGGCTGGCTTGAAGTTGATGTTAGCGTCTGATAGTTTTATGTAAAACATGAAGGTTAGTATTGCGTTTATTTTTTTCCTAAATATTCTCCGTTCCTATATAGAAATGAAAATAATAAATTATATCCAACTCTACAGTTGTATGAAAATCATGGTATTTCTGCAAAAACTACCACGTTGGCTTTGGACAAGAAAATGTAGGCCAATAATATTTTACGGATATTTTTTCATCGTAAATTATGTGTAGAATAGATTTTTTAATAAATTTATAATATAAAATGAAGAATAGCAGGGATACCTATAACAATTTGTGAATATCTAATTGCAAAATTCAAATCACTCTTATTTCATTCAAACGAGTATAGAGTTTAAAAATATTTGATCGTAAAAATATTTCCCAGAATAATCTTATTTTAGATACTTACCACTATATTTGTTAGCTTTTTGGTTTTAGAGCATGAGATAAATGTGTATTATTGTTCGACCCTATTTATCATCAAGTCGAGCTGAAATTTTCAGCTAGCTTGAAATACTCACTCTACCGTTGAAATATACCAGGCTATTGTATAATACAACTTGATGCATTTGGTGTTATCTGGCTATTCTATGTGGATATGGAATTGCACAGATAATGAAGTAATTCGGTATACTTCCAAATAAATAATGGAAATTAATCTGTTGTAGAAAACTAAGTTACTTATTCATTTGGAAACGTAATAACTATGCCTGATAAAAACTTGTTTTGCAAACCATTTATTCCTGAATAACCGTTTTACTAATTTTGGCATAGATATTTTACATTGCAATGACAAAGTACTTAATTTAGATTTTATGGAAAAATTCGAAATTGCCAATAGCCCGGATGGACTTTGTAATGACGTTTTATTGTGTAATGACTCGCTTTTGTTAAAGTTAAGCATTCCCATGACGCCAAAATCCTGACCTTCACTCAAGCTCCACTTGTATGTTTTCTGTTATCGGCCTTCATTCATTTGTTCACCAAAACTGTTTCCCCTCCCACTTCCTTACACCAACTCCATATGCCCCCACCTCCTACCTTGGCATGGGTAGAAATACTGAGAGAGTGCTGGTTGTATCACCTCGAAAATAGCACATTGTGTTGAAACCTGGGTCGGTTCTGGAGTTCTGGAATTAAAAAGTGTGGAAATTACCACTTGTGTCATTTTATCATGGATATATCGTACTTCCGAAAAATCGAGCTTCAAACCATTTTGTACGGTAATAATTATGGTTTGAAAATTTCCTACTTTACACAGATTCCATGGTCGACCATAAACATTGCAACCATCTCAACATTGAAGGACACAGGTTTTCAAAAAAAACAAGTGTTGCTTCTCAAGGGAGAATGCAATGTAAGGGAGAGAAGAAGGTTAGGGAACTACTGCGTCAACTTGACTTTAAGATGCAAGGGAAAGTGTCCAATATGATGGCTCCGCTTAAGGGAAAGAAGAGATGGTTGGTGAGGAAAGTAACCCCTCCTCTCCCCTCTCTCTGCAATCTCCCCCCGCAACGAGACCATCACACCCTGCGATGTATCTAATTTTTTTCCTCTCTTTTTGTCTCATTCCACGCCACCATCCCCCTCCTACCTCCCTCCCCTCCCCAACGCACGCTGTCCCCACCCACCTCCGCACACCATCGACTCGCATTCCATCCTACGAGAACCCCAAGATGGAGATGGGATTTTACAATAAAATGCCCTTCGGTTAAATCGCACCGACTACTCGTAACTCAGATCCTCACCCCATTTTACTCCCGTTTTCTCCCTCCCCCACTCCCCAACGCACATCTCATGGAGATGGGACGTCCTCCAACCCCGCCCCCTTTCGTCCAATTTTCATTTTTTTTATTCCCTCTGAACCTCCTCTTTTCTCCTCCCATTTTCCACCCGGTGGCAAAGCCACCCACCCGTGCTCCCTGTCTTACGCCTTCTTCATTACCATGCAGGACCGTGGACGGTAGGCCGAGAGGGGTGGGGGGGTTTGACCAGTGGGATGGGGTATAAGGCGAGACAAGGCAATTGCGCGGGAGGTGGAGAGGGGGAGGAGGGGAAGTAAGAGAGTTCCTCCCCCATTGCTCAACCGATCCCTCACCCCCCCCTAGCTGTTCTTCTCACCTTCTTCTTGTCCTTCCTCGTCTTGGGCCGCGCTCCTGGTCACTGTCGTCTCGATCTCGCTTTTCTTTCTTTTCCTCCGGTACAATCACACAGTCTCCAGTCCTGAACCCTATTTCAGTACCAGGTCCAGGCAACCAATTATTATTTTACTTAGTAATCTACCCACCTTCTAGGAATATTACGGCAGCAGTTCAAATGGCAAGAGTTCTAAGGCGAATCTATGTGGGTGTTGAATTGAACAACTGAAGCAGTTATTTGGTATGCTTACAAATAAATAATCGAAATAAATCTCTGGAAGATAACCAAGTTACTGTTTCATTTACCTGCGTAATTATCGTGGTGTGCAAATTTTTAAGTCCAAGATTCTACTATAACTGATTAACATTGCAACCATCTCAAATTTGAAGGGCGCAGGTTTTCCAAAAATAATGATTACTCTTTACGCAATGAACCGCTTCTCGAATGTATAAATCTGGTATTTCAAACCAAAAAGATATTATACACAGCAGTTTTATGCTAATCCAGACTTGCTGTTCTTCTCGCTTCCTTCTTGTTCTTCCTCGTCGATTGGGACCGCTATTTTGGTCACTATCGTCTCAGATCTCTTCTCTTTCTTTAGCTTATTTTACCTACAGTACAACGGCCTCTGTACTCTATTTTTGGGATGCGTTCCGTGCAACCAATTATTATTTTACTAAATTTTCTAGTGATAGAGGTAGTCTTAGGGTCGTTTTATTCGGGGCTAGAACTACATTTCTTTCTCAATATTGCTTGCAATTACGCGAATGAACAATTGAAATTAGATCTGAGGCTATTTTGCTAACTCACGTCCATGCATTCTCACAGTAGTTCCGGTAATTTGACGATCTTCAATTCAATACCAGCAATTCTTCGAAGCAATTTTTTTCTGCGCCTTCGTAAACACGTAAGATAGAAAAATTACGTGCCCCGTGTAAAACGACCTTTAGTAACACTGCGGAAGCAGTTCAAATGAAAAAAATGCGTGAACTCATCAATGTACCCAAGCAATGATCTTGCACTACGAACCAAAAAGATATTATTCACGGCAGTGGTTAGGGAAATCCTGACTTGCAGCGTCTCTAGTCCTGAATTCTATTTCAGGACCAGGTGCAGAAAACCAATTATATTGTTTGTTAAATAAACTACCGATTGAGGTTGTTTTTAGGAACACTACGCCGGCATTCCAAATTGAAAAAGGTCCAATCTCCTTAATGTACCCGCTCTTCGAAATCACTGATCTTGCACTACAGACCACAAACGTATTATACACGGCAACGGTGTGAGCTGTTCTTCTCAAAAAGCTTACTTTCTGTTCTTACATTACTTCTTCTGTACGGGAAAAGACTCCCGTACAATCGCAGTGTCTCCAGACTTTTACTCTCTTTCAGGACCAAGTTTTGGGCGACCAATTATTAATTTACTATATCCCACATTATTTTACGATTTAAATTGTGTTTGCTATATAAGTAACACTTTTTGAAGTTGAGATGGTGAAGAGCTAGTGTTACCATAAAATTCTTCCCGGTCCTAGCTGAAGACTCACTTCCCCAGCAGTTGGCTCATTGCTTCCCAGGAGATGGGCTAGCGGAAAGACTTCGCACAAACAGTAGAAAGACGAATTGAGAACGCCAACATCACTTCAGAGTGCTAAAACCTCCTAAATATTCCCAACTTGCAAATGTGATCCTTATTTAGGTACAATGCTTAGCTGACCATCACTGATCTACTTCAAATGAGTTGGTTGCTAATAATTAAGCTGTACTTAATCGTCAGTATTCGTTGCGCGCAAGGAATATTTTGCGATTTTTTATGTTGAAGTGAATTTTACTGTCTCTAAAGATTGCTTTTTTTAGATTTTAGAAGTTCTAATGAGACCATTTCCATGATGCTTTTTGTCCTCCAATATCAGTAATTTTTTAGTTTTAATTCTCACTTTAAGGAAGAAATAATCGATTAATTTTTCCGGAAACAAAGAGTAGTAATGATATACGTGTGGCTTTTGTGGGGTAATGGAATCATAAAAATAAATTATTCATCCAAAGTTTACTTTCGCCCATAATTAGCTCTTTCTGAATAGTATCATGAAATGATGGTGTTTTTAGTGTCTAATTTATTGCTAATAAAAAGACGCAGGTACTTGAGATAACTATAATTCAACTGCATGGAAACTGTTCAGTAGCTGAATTCGATGTCAATATCATTTCCATATTCCAGTTTCCATAACTTCTTCATTTTTAGAGTAACTGTATAGACATGTCAATTTTCCTCTTACTTAATCAACTTATATCTATCCCATATCAGCCTTTGACTGTGGCCAAACTGCACTAGAATTATATTATACTCAAGTTGGCCGTACATTTTTTATTTAATCATTATGGATAGGTATATGAATTATAAAATGATAAGCATGTTTATAGAATTCAGCAAATAATCAAAATTGAATACACCGATACAAGCTTATTTCCATGCATATTTCTTGTATCATAAGCTCTCATATTAAGATTCAAAATTAATTCACCAGGGGTTATATAATGAGGTCACTATTTCTTTCTTTCCTCAGTGAAAAAAATAGAGATATTTTAGTGGCCATTTAATAGTGCCAATTATGGATATTGATGGAATTTTGTAAAGTGTTTTTCTATCGATTTGAAGCGTTTTACGAGTAAATTTGAAATTTTATGAGACTCGAAGCTGCGTAAATGAATTAGGATTTCAAATCAAGAGCTCTAAACATGCCAGAAAAATTATAAGGGAGCATTAATTTTGACTAAGCATATAAGCTAATTTATATGAAGTATCTCATTTTTCACCAATTTATTTCCTTCTAGCACTCACAGATGCAACATTTTAAGTCGGAATTCACTTAGAAATTGCAAAATGGAAAATAAGAAGTCAAAAATTGCTTTATATGTATTCATAGTTTTATTAAAATAAATTTGATAGGCTGTGGGGTAGCCAGGAATTTGGTTCGGGGGAAGGGAGTCAAAAACCAGGTTGGAAAATTGGTGAAAAACAGGGTGCTAAGTAGAGGGTTTAGAATTAATTTTATCACTTTTAATAATCGAAAAGACCTTCATTTGTCAAAGAAATCTTTTGTGAAGTCGTGAGTTTTCAATATTTTGCTTTCTTTTATGAAGGAAAGAAATTTTTTAAAAATATTTTTGGGGATACCGGATCTCTCGGGCATCCCCCTGGCATCGCCACTATTGACAGATATATATTGAATTTCCAGCTCTGATTAACTATTAAATAATTTTATATATTTGCCAAATATTATCTGTAGTATATCATTACTAATATGGAGCCCTTCCACCGCGTAAAAGCTTCAAGTATCGATTTAAATATTATCTGATTATTATTTTCTCGCCCTCTGTTTTAAACTGAGGTATTCTTTTTCATTGCAGGTTTTAACATATATTTTTACCTTGCGTGATAAACAAGAAACGTTTTCACTGTATCTTGTGGATCCTGAAACATTATTTTTGCCATATTACTTGGAAGGCGTTGAAAGAACTCCCTAATCGAAGGTAAGCCATCAAGAATTTTATTCAACACCTGTACCATTTCTTTGACACCTTTATTGCGGTGAAATGCTTAATATTAACATGCAAAGTGGTGAAATGAGAAATTAGCTGTAACGCGAAGTTTGGTATTTGACCCGAGATCTCGGATGTTGAAATCGCTTGGTAATTACATTTTCAATTCAAAAACTGATAATCTGCAGACCTCATCGATGATGTATATTTAGCATAATTTTAGGTTAGACTATGTATTTTAGTTAAAATTGGCGTTTGTCAGTTTTTTTTTTAAATGATCGTAAGGAATTCTAAAGAAACATCCCTGACGAAGTATTCGTAGATACATATTAACAGCCTTGAGAATATAGGTTCTATTTTTGTGCCGATCCTACCAATTAGGTCGACAAATTTTACCAACAGATGCTCCGATTGCAGGTGCTTGAACCAATTTCAGCATCTAAAAGCAAAAGATGATTGTAATTATTTTTTACCAAGAATAAAAATGATGGAAATGTTACACAATCTAGTTGAAAATGATAATAAGCTCCAATTTTAATCAAGTTAATCAGTTTTTAGTGACGTATATTCCATTTTCTTTTAACCTATTAGTCTCAAGATGAGGTTTAGGTGTAAAATTTGTTCTCTCTGTCTTAAAATTTACCTTAAAAATATTGCTAATTCTAAGAAGATGACATTATGGATAACTCAAAATATACCGTCAAATGAGTTTGGACCACCAAATAGGTTATGGACCATCAAATGAGTTTTCAAATTATAAACACCTTTCTTTTTCGGATTTTTCATATTTAAAAAAAAAATATGCATTTGAAATCTAATACTGGGTTCTTCATATATATGGCAAATTTTTGGCTTAACTTTGCGTTGTTACGAATAGAATTTCCGGCAATTTTAGTCAATTTCTTTACATTTAAAATGGTTCAACAGTATGTCTCTTTTCAGTTTTTATCTTAACTGAGCTGCAATTAAAATTAAAATATAAAGCTAATAAAAAAATTATGCGCATTTCGTTTGCTTCATAAGTAAAAATCTCTTGCAATAAGCTCTTGCAAAAAATATAGTTTTCAAACCAAAACTTTGATGCAACCAAAGAATAAATAAATTTAACAATTACTCCATACCGACTTCGAATATAAGTCATCCTGTCACTCGAAACGGAATAAAAAATTTGAGTATCAAATAAGCTGCTCATGACAGGTGGCTTCTTGGGAGGCACTATTTCTTAATTATGGTTAAACAAGACTAAAAGTTTTTTAAGTGGTAAAGCAGTATATTTGTGAAGTAACGTTGTTTGCAAAAGTTTAAGGCAACAAAAATCTCCGTCGCCACATGAGGTTCATTTGAAACTTTACCACATTGAATTTGTTAAAATGTTTCTACATCTACATTTAAATGATACCCTGCGAGCAACCTCTAGGGTGTTTGGCAGGGGGTGATCAATCACAGGCATGCAGCATGCAATTGGATTCCCACATGCGCACCACACAGTCCAAAAACGTTACGTATACTAACATATTATACTTCCAAATTCACGCATACGCAAAACTTGACAACTATTCATTTAAGTAATCTGCCGATAAAGCTAGAACACACACAACATGTTACTATATTTAATAATAAAATCCATAAACATGCATTAAGGAATATGTAAGCTACACTATAAGTCACCTAATCTATTTTTGAGTTATAACGCTGCCGTTGTAGTCTCTTACTGCTCATGGAAAAAAACGAAATTCTGAATCTATCTGTTCTACAATCTATCTCCCTTATTTATTGCTATGATCTGATCTACCGTATTATGTTGGTGTTCGAAAGGTATGGCTAACTGCAATGGAAAATACACTGTCTTAAATTTATGTAACGGGTTTAGTCTATTTTTCAATCTACGATCTAATGAAGATTAGGTTTGTGTTGATATTGAGTGTGTGGTCGTAAGGACACCCAAGATTTTAAGCCGCCTCAAGTGTAAATTATCCGTGGAAAATAATTATAGTATGATGCTTGTTATGTGGTTTGCCAAACCGCACCCGTGGAAACACCCACGGAGAAAATGAGAGTGCAAAAGATTGTAAGGAAGCGGCAGTCAGATAAGGGGAGCGAAAGGGAAGCTTCAGATAAGAAGAGGTTGAGTGAGAGGAAGAGGTGGAATGAGAAGGGACGGGAAGAAAGGAGTGAAAGGACAATTTTATTGCACTCTGGGACATGTCTTCCATGTGAGGACGTAAAAATAAATTGCGGGCATAAAGCAGCATCTTCGGCATTGAGGGAGGGAGGAGTAAACTTTTATTGCAGATCGAGAATGGCATGGGCATAACAAAATCTGATAGCTCTTCCTTTCTAATCCAAGTACAGTATTAAGCGGCATAATTGTAGAGCGTGCTCCTCATTGTAAATACTGACTAAGAATGGTAGGAGCCTTCATCTATTAAATTTTGTTTCAATTTTATTTTAATTTTGTAGAATTTACTCGAGTTGAAAAATTGCTTTGAAAGTGAAATGTTATCTTTCTATTTTTTCTATTTATTTTCTCTTAAATTTCGGTTTAAACGATTGAGAATCTGTTCTTTGATATGTTTTCGCAGAAGAAATGTACACATATTTCTATCTATATGTGCATATAACAATATCTGCGCTTCTCTTCTAATTTTTTAGGCACTGTAATATTACAAGGATTCATCTTACGCTAAAGTTTATTGTCGGTACCACTGTTCAACTTTTAGCAATAAATACTCTTCTGTCACAGAGTTCTTAATTCTCTAATTGCTTCTCTTAAATCCCGGTTATAATATGATAGAACTGAATCAATATTCGTACATAAACCGTATGATCCCCTTTTTTTCCTAAAATGCTTCAATACTCTTTGGATACGTCAACTGGAATGGTCAATGACCATATTTTATAATATCACCATGCCAAATATCCGTAAAATTTTTTACATGTTTTGGATAAATGGTATGTTTTTCCTCTAGTTTGGTTTTCATGGCAATGACGGCCCAGACAATGACCTCTCTCACCAATTTTTATTTAATGTTTATTTTAGCACTGAAAAATAAAGTGACTCATAGTTTCCAGTTTTCCTACCAATAGACTAATACTCCTTCCGATTCGAATTCTCCGATTCCTAATCCGAGCTATCTCAGTTCCCCTCTTAGCATTGTTATTTCAAAACATTTCTTGATAACGATCTTTTGATAAGTAGGTACTTACATAGTTACTTGCAATTTCGCATTTAATAGCACTAACTCTGCAGTTTTTCCTTACTATTTTACATCTGCCTATTGGTTTTTGAAAAAAAAAATGTTTTCATTAAGTAAGCAATTGTAAGATTTACGACCGCTACTGGTCCGTCAGAGGAAGTACAGGGAACAGAATTGAAAGATTTTGTGAGATAAAGACCATTCTTTTATTGATCCCCAACTTGATGTTGCTCTCTCTACATCTCGCACTTGACTCCCCGCTGCCAAGCTGCTTAGACTCCCAAGTCCACCTTAGGCGTCCCCACGTGATCGGTATTCACCTCTCCGATTCGTTGCCATCGCCGTGGCATGTGAGGCTCGTAGGTCGCTGATGTTGCAGTACCTATTGGTGGGAAAGGAGCGACCGGAAACCAGAGGGATGTGCAGGTAAGGTGCAAGCAGAGGAAAAGAACGGAGAGAGCGTGGGATGCTTAGGTAGGTTCCTTCAATATGAAGAGCCAGCATCCGGTCTCCTACATCGCCTTCCCGCAAAACAAAATTGGACACACAGTGGACAATTTTTTTTTAAGAAGACATTCAAGATGAAATACCACAATAAACCCAACACTCAATAAAACGTCTGTAAAAATCATACAATCCCGTAATACATAATCATTCCGACCCTTGATCAACAATACAAAGATTAAATACTAATAAACCCAGCATCAACAAAATTTCATTAAACAATGTTCAATCTCACAAGACACAATTTATTTCTTATTATTACGCGGTCGTAGGTTATATGCACCTTCGGCTCTCTCCTCGTTCACCACACTTTCTGCTGGCACATTTACACTAACGTCTTCGTTCTCTGAGCGTGGTCCGGCTTGGCCAGCCGCTCGCGACCTCAAAGGGTAGGGAGAGCGCGCGGGGAGGGTTGGTGAGATAAGGGAATTGTCGTCTGCGTCGGTGCTCCCGCAGTCTCCGCGGCCTTCCGCGGAATGTGCTTGCGCACGGAATGGGGAAGCAAGGACGTTGGTATCCTCTTCGCGGTCTTCTCTGGGATGTGCGTTCTCTTCCAGATTATCACTCTCGCTGGTCAGGGGACTCGCTGGGGGCACTGATGAGGTGGAGGGATAAACAACACTGGGAAGGGGAAAACAGGGGGGGTCTTCCACACTTGAACAGGGCGCACAGCTGGCTCCTTCGTCCTCCGTCGTCTGGGTTTTCCGTGGGCGCCCTCGACGTCGCTCCTGGAATCTGCTAGTTGAAGTGGGAGGGGAAGTACCATGATATGGTTTAAGCCTATTTTTGTGTACAACAACATTTCGAAAGGGAAGCTTCAGCCGCACATTTGTGTCCGAGAGAACTTCAATCACTTCGTATGGCCCCCTCCATGGGCAATGAAACTTCTTAACTCGGCCTGACTTAATTTGGGCATCACTCAAATACACATACTGCCCACACATGTACTTCACATCCCTGCATTTTTTATTGTACTGAATCTCTCGTGTTCTCTGCGCACTCCTACAACTATTGCGGCACTTCGACCTCAGATCCATCAGGATTTTCCGAAGACCCGTAACATAATCGCCGACAATCTTTTTACTCTCTCTGTCCAAACACTCGAAAGGGGTTTTCATTGGAAACCCGAATACAACTTCATGTGGCGAACATGTTGTACTACTATGCGTGCTACTATTATATGCTGTAGTTGCATATTGGAGTAATACATCCCAGCTATTGTTTTTAGAGTTTACGTAATGGCTAATCATAACCGCAATTGTTCGATGAACCCTCTCAATTCTCCCATTGCATTCCGGATGGAAGGGTGTTGTGCGTAACTTCGTAATCTTCAGTAATTTACACATATTTGTAAACAGTTCAGACATAAAATTAGATCCCTGATCGCTCAAAAGCTTACTTGGCACACCAAATTTCAAAACCCACCTATTCACGAAAGCCTCAGCTACAGTCACTGCCGACTGATCCGCCAAGGGGACCATGACCAAATACCGCGAAAAATGATCTAATATGGAGAGAATGTATCTGTTTCCACTCTCCGTCACGGGTAGGGGTCCTACCACATCGACCGCTACGAAATCAAAAGGGGCTTCGGCTTCAGGTAGCTTCTGCAAAGGCGCTCTCGTTCTACCATACGGGCTACGGCGATTGCATGACACACACTCTTTCACCAACCTTTCAACATGCGCTCGCATTTTAGGCCACCAATAGAGAGATTCTATTCTATTGAATGTTGACTGCGCACCTGCGTGGCCAAACAAAGGGTGCTCATGATACTGTCTGAAAACATCTAATCTCATTATCTCCGGAACCACTAGTTTCAATCCATTACGCGTATCTTTGTATAAAAACCCTCCCTTTTCTTCGAAACCTTGTGATGAACGCCACTGTTTACACTGCATATCCCTTACTTGCATTTTTGCTACGTCATCATCAAATATGGTGTCGACGAGCCTCACTTTACGACTCAAACAATCCGCGTTCAAATGTTTCTTCCCCGGTTTGTGAACAACGGAATAGTTATATTCGCCGAGCTTTAACGTCCATCGCATCAACCTACTAGAGGGGTCCTTCATACTGAAAAGCCATTTCAATGCTGCGTGATCTGTCACAATTTTAAAATTTTTCCCAAATAAATAAGGCCTCCAATGCTGAACACTCCAAATGATCGCCAGCAATTCTTTTTCAGTCGTGGAATAATTGATTTCCGCGGTATTTAGTTGCCGAGATGCATAGGCTATTGGATGCTCCTCTCCCGCGACCTCTTGTGATAAGACGGCCCCAAGCGCAAAATTACTTGCATCCGTGGAGAGAATAAAGGGTTTGTTAAAATCAGGGTATACAAGCACAGGGCTACAAGTCAGTGCATCCTTCAAAACACCCATTGCGTGTTGACAATCCGGTCCCCAGATAAACGCTGTCCCCTTCTTCAAAAGCCTTGTAAGGGGCCTGGCCAGCTCGGCGTATCGATCGACAAAGCGTCGGTAATAGTTGGCTAGACCGAGAAAAGATTGCAACTCTTTCACATTCGTTGGGGTTGGGAAGTTTTTCACCGCATCAATCTTTCCCGGGTCGGGCCGCACACCCTTTTTCGAAATAATATGGCCGAGATAATTTACCTGTTCTAAGGCAAAGTGGCATTTTTCAAATTTTAATGAAAGTTTTGATTCCCTCAATTTTTCGAAAACTCGTCTCAATCTCTCGGAGTGTTCTTTAATTCCGCTACTGAATACAATAACATCATCTAAATATACTAAACACTGTAAGGGTTTTAATCCGCGGAGCACTCCGTCCATCATTCGCTGAAAGGTAGCAGGGGCATTTCGCAAACCAAATGGCATTCTAGTGTATTCGTAGTGCCCACTCTCGACAACGAAACCGGTTTTAGGCTGCGATTCAGGGTGCATGGGTATTTGATGATACCCGCTGGTCATGTCTAAGGTCGTGAAATATTTACACCCCCCCAAATAATCAAGAGTATCGACGATATTTGGAATCGGATAGACATCGGGTGTTGTGATGGAGTTCAATTGCCGAAAATCTACACAAAATCTAAAATTTGGCTTCCCATCTGTGGATTTCTTGGGCACGATAACGACTGGTGATGCCCATGGGCTCTCACTAGGTGTAATTATCCCAGCCTCAAGTTGCTCTTGCACAAATTTCTCTACCAATGGCTTCTGATGGTACGGAGTGCGGTATGGGCGACGATATATGGGCTTTACCTCATTAGTAGGTATGTGGTGGTACGCGATATCTGTCGCAGGTAGATTTTCCTTATGACTAAAAAGGTCACAAAACTCCTCCAGAACGGGCCTCAACACATTCACCTCATCAGGCGATAGGTGACTTAGCTTGTCAGCAAAATTTAATTTATCGGTGACATTTTCTATCGTCCCTAATTGGCCAACTCTTACCACATCACTTTCGCCCGCCAACCCTGTAACTAGCTCGTCTACCGTAGCCAATAACGTCCCCTTTGGGAAATTCAATTCCTCTGTCCCAAAATTCGCCACTTGAAAGATAACAGAGTTATCTTCGCCTACGCTGCTCAAACTACGAGCCACGGCACACCCCTCAACATCCGGAATTATGGGTTCCACAATAACTTCGCGACCCTGAAAGGAGGTTTCACTTACAATTGTTGTTCTAATTATTTTTTCGCTACGCGGCGGCACAGATATAGGATTTGCTAACCTCAACTCTACATTTTTAATAGTTTTTTCGTGTCTTTTAGAACTACTGTCCTTCTTATTAGGGCTAATCTCGTCCTTCAGGTCCTGTTTCTTCTCTACTAGTTCCCCTGTTAATGGCCAACTATTTTTGCCAACAAAAAGTTTACTCCCACTCACATCAATTGATGCCCCATATTTCTTAAGAAAATCCAAGCCTAAAATCCCGTCAAATTCTGCAACTCGCTCAACCACTTGCATATTTACATCATACTTCACTGCCCCCACAAAAAAGGTCACTTCTTTCTCCCCGTAATTCCACATTTTTCCCCCAGCAATACCCAAAATTCTGACCGCAGGTGCTCTGATTTTGTCTGTTCCACATACAGCGCGCCTGATTAGGGAAATCTGAGCCCCCGTGTCTATAAGCATTTTACATTTTCTTCCTAAAATATTAACTACTGCCACCAAATCGCATGAATCCCCCCTACTGCCCACACGAGGTAGGATTACACTTACCAGGGGCCGGATTCGGCGGCTCTTCCGGCCCCAGCGCCGTTTAAATCTCCCGCCTGTTGGACCCCGCTGCGGCTCCTACAATCACGGGCCAGATGATCTCCCCCTCCGCAGATAAAACAGCGCCTTCCTCGGCTGCACTGCTTGGAAAGGTGACCGGGCTGCCCGCAGTTGAAACAGACGCGCTGGCTAGGGGCATGGAATACTCGGCGGGCGGGTGGTCCATCCCTTGGTCCCTCCGCCGGCCTCCTCTCAGTCTCCTGGATCCGGATGGCGTTAGCGATGGCAGCATCGAAGGTCTCAGGGGCAGTCAGTCGACACTGATGGCCAACCTCCCCAGTTAGCCCACGTAGGAACGTGTCGAGCGCCCGCTGATCCGCCTCGACACGTCGCTCCGCCACTCGTTCTGCCGGGCCCTCAGTGGAGTAGGTTCGCGCATTTATCGCCCGCACTCGGTCAGCGAATGCCTCAATGCCTTCGCCCGGTGACATGCGGAGGTTCGACAACACCTCCCGGAAAAACCGCGCGCTCTTTTTGGAGCGGTACCGCGCCGTAACGAGAGCCTTAAAAACTTCGTACGAGTCTGCCTCGCGGCATTCGTCTTTACTACGAATGAAAATATTAGCGTCTCCGAGCATACGCAGCTTAGCGACTCGCAATCTATCGGCATCGGACCATCCACCGAGATCTGCGATTCCCTCCAACTTTGAAAAGAAGGCGTCGACATCCTCCTCGACTTTTCCCGAAAACTCGCCAACCGCCGTGAAATATGCGAGCTGTGGTCGAGTTTCTGTCGCGGTTGCCGCGCTGTTATTCTTCAGCCTCTTATTTTCCGTTTCGACCACGCGGAGTCGTTCGCACAGTTCGTTCATGGCCTGCTGGAGCTCCACCTCTCGTCCACCTAAACTGATTCGAGAAGACATGGTCTTATCTTCTGATATGTATCCTCCTCTGACTAAAATCCGACACTTCTGACACCAATGTAAGATTTACGACCGCTACTGGTCCGTCAGAGGAAGTACAGGGAACAGAATTGAAAGATTTTGTGAGATAAAGACCATTCTTTTATTGATCCCCAACTTGATGTTGCTCTCTCTACATCTCGCACTTGACTCCCCGCTGCCAAGCTGCTTAGACTCCCAAGTCCACCTTAGGCGTCCCCACGTGATCGGTATTCACCTCTCCGATTCGTTGCCATCGCCGTGGCATGTGAGGCTCGTAGGTCGCTGATGTTGCAGTACCTATTGGTGGGAAAGGAGCGACCGGAAACCAGAGGGATGTGCAGGTAAGGTGCAAGCAGAGGAAAAGAACGGAGAGAGCGTGGGATGCTTAGGTAGGTTCCTTCAATATGAAGAGCCAGCATCCGGTCTCCTACACAATAGCATTTAATTAATATGAAATAGAAATAACCTTTACGAATTTAGTTCAATTTATGATGGGCAGATTTCTCTCTTTGGTTGAAGTAATACTATTTAAGTTTTCTGTGGAGATGACCGAGTGAGTTGGTCAAGTAACGAAGGTTGCAAAGTTCACACCCTTTGGACACACCCTGCACCCTTTTTCAAATCGCACGCGGAGAAAAGAAATTTATTTATTTAGTTATTCATGTACCACCGAAAATAGCAGCATTGGCCTTTCACACCGGGTTTTCGACTTAACCATTAAACATAAACGAACATCCATGCTTAGGATAGGGATAACCTTCCAGGGCGGGACTCGAACTCGCGACTTCTTGTGTTGCAACCAAGGACTTTACCCCGCCGCCACCGTGGCCGGAAAATGTATATACTTTAACATTTCTGAGCAAGGAATTACTCCGTCCTCGACCAATTCTCATCCCCCTGATGTTTCCTTCTACTCCTGCCCGTTACTTAGGTTCTCCTATAAGCCAAGCGTTCATGTTTGAAAGGTCTAGGGGCTCAGGAAGTCTCATAAAAGCTATTACATTAGAAACCCATTGCGATATATACAAATAATTATTTACTTGCTCATTTAAAATACTCATTATTAAGATGTATGATAATAAATTTAACCATTAGAATGAAGACAATACAGAGTTTCTTATTCTTCTATTCAATTATCGCCTGTGATAATATTTACCTTGATAATAACGATTTAAAAGATGAAATTTCACTTTCTTCTTTAATGTCAACAATAGGTTATTATATTAAGGCTAGATGGCGATACTTGGTGGAACTTTGTGACAGGAAACATAATAAAACATTCACTATTGTTTGTTCCACGTAAATTTACCTAACCGACCAAGGTTTCAACATTACACTATGTCATTTTCAAATGTGAAGATACACAAATTTTTGTTCTTAAAATTCTTCATAACTCGAAAATTTGTGTATCATCTCCTTTGAAAATGACATTGTGTAATACCGAAACCTGGGTCGGTTAAGTAAACTCCTATGGAACATAAACAGTTTATCTTTTGTTATGTTTCCACTAGGTTATCCCATTGGTAACCACGGCATTGCATTTGAAAAAAGGAAATTTGGGTTCATATGCTGTTGACTACCAACAAGCAAGGTTCAACCCCCGTTGCCGCTCTCGCCTCTTCACTCAGGCACACTGTTTTCACACGTTCTTCGAGGCGACCCGCTCTTCCCTGCGTCATTATGCAATACTCCCTTTCGCCCCGCACAATTTTCTCACCCTTGCCGCATTCACACCACGCCATCACGATTGTCCCCAACGCCTGTTCCTACCCTAAACGGTACACTTAGCACTCTCATTACCATCACAGCATCAAACTCTTTTTGGGGGATAAACCCCCCAGAGCTCAGAGAAATTTTTAAGGTTAATCCATTTTACTTAATTGGATCAGTATTACTTATAGCATAGTGTTAGGATTAATCAAATATCCCTCAGAAAGCCGTAAAACTCGCCATTTTGAACCATCATTCCTAAAATTTTCTGGAGGGCTCCCGCAACTCCTGCTTACCCTGACGGGTATGCAATACCCCCACACCCCTAAGTATTACTTGCGCCTAAAACCCTCCTAGCCTCAATGCCTAGCTGCACCCCTGCTCGTGACAGTGCACGACTGCAAACAAGAGCTGTTTTTTTCTCATGGTTAAATTTTTTGGGAGCGTGGTGGCCCAGTGGGCGGCGCGTTTACTAGTCGGAGGGTCCGCGTTCATATCCCAGCTTAAGCTATTGGATACCCCAAAATAAAAATCTTCGCAGGGAATGGAATTAGCCTTCCTGTGGCTCTATTAGAGGTGGTCTATTGAGTAGAGCTTTGGCCAACTAACCCAAGGTTTCAGAGTTCACAACCTCTCACCTACCACAAATCCTCGTTTTGGATTATCTCAGGGGAAGAATCTTCCCCCCTTCAAGCATACCTGACTACAAATAAGTTATTGCATTACTGATATGTACAGCGCATATTCTTTCAGTCTGCACTGTTTTAAAATTCAATAATAATTTATCTTCTGTGACCCATTCATAACTCCTCCAGCTTCAGTACGTGAGAGTAGAGCGTTGCATTCGCACACCTGTGGCATAGTATTGAGTGAGCCACCGACCCACCTCACGGCAATGAGTAACAGAAAATTTAAAATATTCTTGATTAGTAATTAGGTGTTTTTGGCAGTGTGATTGGTATTTGGGCCTCTGTGCGTAGTATTATCATTCTTATGAAAGCTTTAGCCTCCCGAACAACTAATCCTCTGAGTTTGAGATGATCCTTCTCATGTACTAAATATATTTAATTTTCGCTCCAGTAATTTAGACCGAGGTGAATTCTACCCTCATGTATCCAGAACAACCTCAGTGTACAAACACGGAGTAAGTGAATCCTTTAAAGTTTTATTATTTTTACCCCGGTCAACTCGAAGGATTTTTTTTTTTTTAGATTTTCCGCGCAATTTTTGCATTGCGGGTGACTTTCGTAAAGTTATCACTGTGGCTATTCCTGGTGTACTTAAACTATTCCTTATACCATTTGCCTATAGTTGAACACTCATACCACACTAATCCTACTAGTGCTATGTAGCCCGTGGAAAGAAATAACCCACGTGCACTTCTCTAGCTTATCTAAGCAGGAGGACCTCTTTACAGATTACTGATGTTAAAATTATCGAATTTTTAGATTAATACAGAAATTTGAAGGTGTTATTTTTTTAATTGCACTCTGATCCTATTCATTACATGTATTCCAAAAAAAATCTATCTCTATCTTTGAGTGTACTTATTTTGATAAACATCAGGACGCAAAAACGGATGACTACGAGGTAATTGCACCCTTTATTTTTCACCGCAATCTAAAAAAATTATGCATAATTTTGCCTTGGCTGAAAGATGCATGTGGGATCCCCAACGTTCAACGACCGTGGCTTTCCACAGTGGGAATACTTAGCGGATCATGCCGCGTTGGTACTCACGTGAGTTAGAATGTTATCTTCGAGGTAATTTTTTTCGGGGTGAAGTTCTCATTTAATATCATATAATTAAGGGAGGAGTTACAATTCATAATATTAAGTGGTTTTTTCTTACATTTTTTTCACCTCTTTAATTAGGAAGGGCTAAAAAGTTATTCTCAAATTTAATACGTCCAAGGTATGAGTAATAAGACCTTGAAGTCCTCATACTTAATATATACTTCACTTTTGGCCGTAATTTTGTGAGATGTGGGAAGCTAGACATTTTTATAACTGTCCAGCAAGATGCAAATAGTACGGTGTTTTTTTTTGTCTTGGATTTAAGGATGAAACAATAACTAGCTGATTTTCTGAGAAAATGCTTGCGACTCAGATTCCGATTTTGTCAGGATTTTTGATAAACTAAAATTGGACTGCAATAGCTGAATTTGCAATAATTGCATTGAGAAAAAATAACATTTCCCGCTATGTCTGTTTCATTAACTCTTCAAATAAATTATTTTTTCGCATATGTTGTTAGACCATGGAAAATGACTTCACGTAAAATTTTTTGTAAAATAATATTTAAGTGCACCTTCATATGGTAAGAGAACGATTCGGTATTATAGTTAATTTTTATTTTTCATCACTTGGTCTTATGATAGTATGGATTAGGGATTGTAAGTCTCTCGTATCATCATTAAAATACCAACTACGATAGTTTTATTCTAGAAATCGACGTTTTTAATGATTAATTTATTATTCTTTATCTCATATCAACATAATTTTATTTGCCTTGTTGCCACGACATGAATAGGGACTGTTGATTGAATTAATAATCCGTACGCATATAAAACCTATGAGTCTTATTACTAGAAAAAATGAGGGATTTAATAAAATTGAGAGAGTTTAGTAATACAAGTAGATTCAAGATGGATATGATTTACTAAGATAGCCCTAAGCGGTAAACGGTAGACAGCGTGAATGGCACGTAATTATATTCCTCATTTTGGGAGGGCTTTACCCGGAAGCTCCAGGTTTCTGAGTATCTGTGAGTCGCTAGATATTACTAAAAATTTCTTAATTATTGCTGCTTGTAGTCGCTTGATGAATTTCGTTTTTCTTTCCATTTTCGATGCATTCCGATCGCTTATTTCCCGTTCATACCGTATCTGATAGGCTTCCAATCAGTGGCTCCCAGCGTGTAACACGGCAGGGGCCATAAAGTCGTCACGTTATTCGAAGACGCGTCGAATTTAATTCGAACACCCGGTAGGAGTGCGACTGACAGACGAGGACGCGGGAAATGGCGATTTTGGATTCGTGTTTTATGGAACGGAGTCGCAATAAACGAAAGATTCGCCACTGGGAGCCGTTGCCATTTTAACTCGCCTCCTCCTTTCCTCCGGGATGTCTCCAAGTCGTGAAAACCGCGCCTCTTCGGAGAGTCAACTGCTATTCGAGTGCCATAATTTCGCGTGGGCCGGGTATACGATTGCACCGTGGATCTGTGGGTCCGTCGGACATTGGCGCATAAAACCTTTGAGTAACGGCGGAAGATAAGCCGCGGAAAGTGACGCAGGAAGCAACGAAGCAGGCAAGGATATAAATGCGTAAGAAAAGATCCTTTTCCTTTCTCCGTGGACACTTTCGTATTGGTATGCTCTTTGTCCTTCTCGAATTCTGCGCTGCGCGGAATGCCCATTCGCGGGTGCCGTTTCAAGATATTTCTCCAAGTTTGAATGTCATATGAAAGTAGATAATTGTGGGAGGAATGGCGGTCAACCATTAAGATATTGATGTTAGGTATTAGCTGAAGCAATCCCAAAGATTGATACAGTTAGAAAATTAAAAAAATTATTTTTAGGTAAAGTAGATTACAAATAGAGCATGGTATTATGGAGCTGAACTTAGTTACAGTGTTCTCCACCAACGCATTTAAAGTACTGACCATTCTGCCACTAGATCCGATTCCATCATTTAAATCAGTCAATATCAGTCTTTCAATCTCAAAATGGGTGAGATTACGCAATAGTATTATTTATACTCGCTCAAAGCTCTCGTTTAATTTCGACCAGAGATTGTTTCAGACATAATAATGGCACACCGTCTCTAACCTTAATTATTTAATATCCTAAAAAATGAGGAGTATTAACATAAATGTCGAAAAGACTGGATATCCAAGAAAAGCCCTTCTCGTGGCAACTGCAAAGTACATCCAAAAAATGTTGTGTTGCCATAGTTCAGTAACTAAAGAGTTGTGACTCCATTTTTATGGACAAAAAAATGCTTAAAAATGTCTCCCCTACCACCTCCTGAATTATTGCAGATTCCTCTTAAAAGATCCTACACCTATATATTTACAATACTCATCACTTTTGCTTCAATTATCTTGATATAACTAATTTAAATCAGTGAGGAGAATATCACTATTCTGGTGTTAGGTGAACAATCCCTTTTTAGGTACGGATCAAAAGATTAAAGTGAAAAAATGGACGAATTGGGGTAGAGAAACGATGGCTGGGTGAGCAAAAGACTAGGATAGGGAAAATTTTTGTCGCAAATATTTGGCACTTGTACGATTCCAGTTGGTTGTTAGGCGGAAGAATGTGCTGAGAAGGACCACATTAATGGGAGTCTACACCACCCGTTCCCAGCGGGGCCGACTCTTGATCATCGCCCGGCGATTTCGTCCCACGCCTTAAATCTCCTCCTGTTCCCGCAGCGGATATCAATATAATATATCATTATCATTTTATATCTTCCTCCTCTTTGTTATCGATTTTTATTTTTCCCATCCGCGCATTTTTCCTCACACCCATTATTCGGGTGCTCGAAAAATGGTGGGACCAGAAAGGAGTAGAGTAATAAGGTAATCGGTAAATCGTGTGGATTGGAGGATGAGAATGTTCCGCATTCCTTATTTTTTTCTACCCTACTGGTATTATTATTTTTTCACCGAAAATGAAAAGGAGGATGGATCGACGGAGGTAGAGTAGGGTTATTGAGGTGGGTAGAAGAGATATCTTGAGGAAATTCTCTCGGCCAGGAGAAGAGCCGGTGGGAGGATAAAGGGAGGTTGCTGTAGGATGAGGAAGAGAGGCGGGAAGAGATAGCAGGGGCAGCTCTCTCGGAGGGTCGGCGAAGGAAATAGACTCTAAATTACACGTTTGCTGAGATTGAACAATGTACGGTAGCCACTTATAGGCATCCCACTCATCGTCTTGCCCACCTCATAATATCCCCACCACTCTCAACCTCCCCATACCATCTCATACTCGTTTAGACCCTTACTCCCCGTACCACCACCCCTTCCTTCCCCCTCCCTTCCCCCTGATTTGATAGCTAGCATCTTCCAACCCCTTCTCTCTTCCCCCCACAGCTCCTCTGCTAACCTCCCAGCCTCCGCATCTCATGTGTTTATCCCCCATACTCCCGAGGAAAACGTTTTCTCCTCCCATCGGCTGCCGGTTCTACCCGCTATTACTCCGCCAACTACACTCCCTTGCCATCTTATACCTATCTCTTCTCCTCCTCCTCCTACCCCCGTCCATAACTCATCCCCACTCCCTCCCACTTCGTCCCATTCCACCTATTTTCTCTCCCATTCCGGGCATAACTCCCCACACCACTTCTAAGAATTCCCCCGACTCCGCGTAGAATGTGGTCCGGTGTTTCATCGCGGGATAAGACCTCCAGGGTGCATGATCCCTGATCTTGTAAGGTCTGGGTTCGAATTCGTGTTTCACGGTAGAATTCTTGAAGATTAAAAGTCAAAATTTCCTATTTTTTAAGGGAAATTTTAAAATTAATGCAAAACAATCTTAATCTATCAATGATCAACGCTCTCAATGATTTGATAAGTCCACGATTTTTTTTACCTTGTGCCCATATGTCTTTATCTTTATTCATCCACGGCGAGGATTGGCCCTCGCAGATGTTGTATACAACATATTTATAAAAACATTCGATACAACGAAACATACAAAACATGTACATTGGATCAAAACATTAGAAACACATACATTACAAAGATTACATTAATAATAAAAGAGAAGAAAAGTCCAGCTCAAAATATTCATGAATTGAGTACAGTGGATAATTGCACAGCCACTTTTCCAGCACATTTTTCAGTCTTGTGATGCACACTGATCTGGCTTTGCTGGGTAATTTATTAAATAATTTTACTCCCAAATTGTCAGACTGGTTGTTGGTCTTAAACAGCCTACAGTAATTAATGTTTAGGCTATTTTTAGCCCTAGTGTCATGAGAGTGGATGGTGGATCGTATGGGGTAGGTTTCTAAGTTATCTTTAATGTGCATAATGCTGCGAAACACAAAGAGGCTGTAGATGGTGAGGATATGAAAGTTTTTAAAAATTGGCCTGCAGTGGTCACGTACCTAATACTGGATTCGTGGTCGATTTCCAGTTCAGCTAATTAATAAACTTTACGTTTTTTAAGGTGATGGGGTATGCAGGAATCGAATTGTCAACAAGTTTATCCTTCATTCCAAGAGTTTCGTATCATATGCATACGAAGATTGTGAAAATGCCTGATTTATGGATGCATTTGTCCCCACTATTGACCACTCCGTTCCATTCCACCTATTTCCTCTCCCATTCCGGGCATAACTCCCCACACCACTTCTAAGAATTCCCCCGACTCCGCGTAGAATGTGGTCCGGTGTTTCATCGCGGGATACGACCTCCAGGGTGCATGATCACTGATCTTGTAAGGCCTGGGTTCGAACGAAAGGATTTTCGAAGAATTTAATTAACATCAAATCTACTTTTTTTAGGGAAATTTGAAATTGAACGGAAAATAATGTGTATCAATCTGCCGGATTTCAACCTTCAGGGTGCATGATCCTGATCCCGCGAGGCCTAAGTTCGAATTTGTGTTTCATCAAAGAATTTTCGAAGAATGGGACACATTATTTTTTAATTTTTTGGGAGAAATTTGAAGATGAACGGATTGCAAACCTTAACAACCAGTGTGCCAACGCTTCGCCTTTGAGCCCATGATGATTTGATTTACCACTGACTCACGTGTAATTCTAGATTCACGGTTTAATATTTAATTCTTTTAATCAATAAAATTTCCTTTTTTTTTAAGGTAATATGAGGTGCGGGAAACAAACTCGCCCCCCCAACACTGCGACCAATTCCACCTATTTTCTCTCCCATTTTGGGCATAACTCCCCACACCACTTCTAATAATTCCCTCGACTCCGCATACAATGTGGTCTAATGGTGTTTCGTCGCGGGATTCGACTTCCAGGGTGCGTGATCCCTGATATCTGGAGGTCTGAGTTCGAACCTGCTTTTCATGAGAGAATTTTTGAAGAATGAAACCCAAGTTCCACTAATTTTTTAAGGGAAATTTGAAAAAGAACGCATAACTATCTATATCTTCTAATGTTCCTACGCTTCGCTTTTGATAAGTCAACATGAGGTTCGACCTCCACGGTGCATGATCCCTGATATTGCAAGTTTTGAGTTCGAATTCGTGATTCATGAAATAATTCTAGTAGAATAAAACACATAATCCACTAATCCGCCTTTGCTGAGTCAACGCGGGGTTCGGCCTCCAAGGTTCTTGACTCCTGATCTCGCGAGGTCTGAGTTCGAATCCGAGTGCAGTGAAAGAATTTTCGGTGAATTAAACATATAATCCACCAATTTTTGAAGAAAAGTTTGAAAAAGAATGCATAGCAATCACTCTACTAATGAACCAAAACTTCGTCTTTGATGAGTCCACGATGATTTTATACACCACTAACCCACGTGTAACGCTGGATTTATTGTGGAATACCTAATGCAGTTAATTGATAAAATTAACGTCTTTTGAGGTCAAAGCGTGTGCAGGAATCAAATTATCGACAAGTTTACCTTTTTAACTTCGGGAATCATATCTAACACCTACGAAATCTGTCTAATTCTGAAAAATTCCTGTTTTATGGATGCATTATTCTCCTCATTCTCATATCACTCATCATCATCATCATCATTATAATGAGTCAGCAATTTGGAGGTTAGCATTCTGCATCTCTCCACTCCAATTTCCAATCAAATTATTTTTTATATTTGCATATTTCTTCTCTGTTACATCTTATATGTATAAAATAAAGTCGAAAATCGTGTTAGTTAGAACACTTATAGCTCGAGAACGGCTGCGCCGATTTTAGTGACATTAGGTTCTTTGGATTCGTCTCAGCCCCGGATAACATATAGGACATTAAAAAATAGGAAAAGTTCACAAAAAAAATTCAACTTTATCTTAGAGATATGTTTTTAGGAGTTGATTGTTAAGACGGTCAAAAAAATAAGAATTTTTTCGTTTTTACTAATGAATTGACTGATCTTTTTAACAATATTTAAAAAAATTTAAGGTTCAAACATGTTAACAATATTAAAGTAATATTAAAATAATATTAAAATAATTGAATTAGAGGTAAGCTCAGCTCGAATTGAGTTGTCAACAAACACATAACTACCGTGTGTGTAAACAAATCTCCAAGAAATTGTTGATTATCAGTAATATCCGTGTACTCTGAATGAATTCAAAACTTTTAACTTTGTAATAAACGAAGACGAAGTCACCAACTATCTATCTGAATATTTAAAGTCCTTGGACGCACCTGGCTTATCACGGCACGATTTACAGCTAAAGGTAGGCTCTGTGTTCATGATCTTTCGAAACCTAAACCAACCAAAACTATCCAACGGAACGTGTTTGGTTATTAAAAAAAACTGATAATGAAAGTGATTCACGCCACTATACTCAAAGGAAAATTCAAAGATGAGGAAGTTCTCAATCCGAAGATTTCATGATCCCAACTTATATGCCCTTTTGAGCTTAAACGTATTCAATTTCCAATTCGTGTTGCATTCGTGATAACGATTAACAAATCGCATGGTCAGTCTTTCAGTTTTTGTGATGTTTGTTCTCATGTGTCAGTGTAAACCCATGATTTTCTCATGGTAAATAATATGTGGTATGTTTACGAGTCGGTAAACCATCCGCTGTATTTTTTCTGTCGCTTCAAGGGCGCCGCTAGGAATTAAGGATAGGCGCAGCTAATACTGGCGGATCTGTAGGGTATAGAAAACTCGCCAAGGTAAGCGAGAGGTGTGGGGGGCCCTCCTCAGACATTTCTTAGGATAAAAGGTTCAAAATGGTAGGTTTTGCGGCTGTGTGAACAGTTAAATACTTTGTGACTCATCCGTCCCCCTAATATTAATAACCAAATGTTTTATAAAAAGATTCTCTGAGCTTTTGGGGGGATTTTAACCCCCAGAAACCCCCCTCTCTGCGTCCCTGCTTCGCTTCGCTTTTTTTATTTAGCTTCATTCGCTTTATCTTGCGCCTGGTAACAAAACAAAAACTGTTGTTTATCAGAAGGCGCTTGACGCAAGACATTAAACCCGAATGTGTAGGGCACACCGTGGTGCGTTTACGCATGTAGCACGTTTACGCAGTGCATTTTTTCCAAACAGAGATACTATAACTGGCGCGCCTAAAGTCATTTGATACGAATGCTGCTTCATAGGGGCTTTTCTTACACTATTTTGAGCATCAGTCAAGCGTCGGTCTAGCGTTGCGTTAACCTGCCCCGTGAACGAGCCAAGTTTACGCTACGGACTTAGACCTAAAAACATTTTTTTACGGTTAATAACACAAATAGCCAACAACTGAATGCGTATAATTTTTATTTAATCAATAAACTCTCATTTAATTTATAATAAATCAAATATGATTAAAACGATACAGCCGCTCTTTATTTATAAATGGTGCAACTAAACTATAAGTTCATTGAATGTTAGGCGGTACGAAGTTCGCCGGGTCAGCTAGTCTTAAATAAAATGTCCTCTTTCACTCATATTGGGGCTGACTTTGCCTTCCTTTCCGTCCACTTGACCTGTGATTTTGTCCATCAGCCCAGCATGCCTGTTGATGCGGATGATTACGTTATTCCACCTTCGTTTTTAGGTTTTGAATTGCTTTTCTTACCTCAATGTATTCCATGAACTTCATTAGTACTCTCTGTACCACATATTTCTTCATTACTCACACGGTTCATCCATTTAATACTCATCATTCTTCTATTGCATCATACCTGTTCCAAATACTTCGTGTCTTTACTTTTATGATGCACATGTATATCACACCAATAGTACATCTAGATATTTAATTATCTACTGAAGGAAGAAACTGCCTGAAGACTGTTGTATTGAATCACTGCAAAAACTCCAAAACATATGGGCCAAAAACATTCCGAGCACATGGCTTCAATATCCATTACACCGCTGTGGTGGGTACGTCTTTTTATTTATCACTTGAAGCTAGTGGAAATGCCATTTTAACATTGATATAAAAAATTTAGCCACTATCATGATAAAGCACGTAATTGTGCATCGTGACCCTCATGTCATAGGCCATATTATTAAAATACTTCTGGTTAATTGATCTAGTTGTTTTCGTCTCGCATGGAAAAGTCTTCCATTTCCAGACCGAACAAAACAAGCGCTAATTACCAGGACTTTCAGTTGACTCCCCAAATAACCAGCCATCTTCAACGCTCTCATTTTCGTCCTGGTTTGACCAGTTTCGCATATACTTAACACGCATGCATGCAACGTGAGTGATTCCTCTCCGCTTTCAATCAACGTTATCCCTATGTTATCTGCAGATCTCTGTCCCCTTTACCGGGTCGTTTAGCTAGGCAGACTGCACGGCTTCCCACCTTCAAGGTCGTGAGTTTAAGAAAAAAATCAAATGATTCTAGTATTCCTTTCCGAAACTTCTCAAACCGGGAATGGGTTATGCAAATCGGGAGTGGGTTATGGAAACAAAAACTCATCCGCGAGTGGGTGAAAAGTAAATGAGTGTTTATATTTTATAGTAATGAGTTTTAAATAAAGATTAACCTTTATAAATGGAAAAACTGTTTCATAACTAGTGCTTATGAGGTCAGGACAAGGTGAACAAAATTTCTGCAAACAGTGATCGGCGTGAAAAATTTTCATTCCAGCGCAAAGGCAAAGATTACAAAATTTCTTGTGAGAAATGGCAGAAGTTTTTCTGGTGCGATGAGTATACTAATTAATTATCTTAATACAAACTTTTTCCATTCCTTAAAAATAATACTATTTCACATGAATATTTCAAAAGTGAAATAATGCGCATAGGGTCTTAGTTGTTTCACAGAAAAACAGCATTTTATTGTCGGATTAACTTCATGTGGACACAGTAAACTGCATAATTTGAGGCAATTAATTGTCTAACCAGCTATCGTTGAATAGGAAGTCTACTTTGACTAAATGATATGAATTTCACGCTGTTGGTCTGGCCTTGAATTCTTTTTATCTTCCTAGCCTCGGTTTCTTTGGTGAGCTCAGTTACAGTTATCTCAGGATTATAGGTATTATAATAACCGCAAGGGTATCTGGTCAGTAGCCACCGTGTTATTAATTATCACCATGAATAGATTGCTTGATTATTATTTTCTCGAAATGGCTTCATATTTTCCGGGGATGGTAACCTGTGCGAGCGGTTTCCCTACCCGTTGTTAATATAACCTTTTAAGCTTGACCGTACGATGAAACGCTGATAGGTTTCTTTCGATTTATCACGGCCCGGCAGCGGAGCACCTTAGTGGTGAGATCATTTGCACTTTAACCCTTCCTCACTCTTGTCTGTGGCTGTTTAGCTGCTCCCAAGCATTTCCAGGATTAATAAATATTTTTTTCTCGTGAAAAGTACTGGTATGTTATTAATTACTCATTTTTCTCATGAGAGTACTTCCAGATATTCTCCGTTAACTAACCGGGCAGCGCATCAAATTACGCTTGCAAAGGACCATGGATTGAGTTTTTGTAGTCACACAATCACACTTACTTATTGCTATTAAAGTTAAATTTTTCCCGAGAGATATTGTCGAACAGCATATCAAATTAAGTTGATGGTTTGAGGCGTTACTTTATGGAAGTTGCTCATGATGAATGAAAATTCTAATTTGTTTTTCCTCATATATTCACATATATTATACCTGGAAAAACAAAGTACAATTTTCATTCATCATTCAGCATATTAAATGATAAAGTATACCTATGAGTATGATATATTTGCTTATAATTTACTTCTTATAAGGCATCACGAATTTTTCTTTTACCAAAATAATAAATCAACGTTGACTAAAATTTAAATAGTCTTTTCCAATTGTAGCAGTGAATAGGAAGCGCCTATCGTGGTACTCATGCAGCCCTTGGAAAAGAAAGCAACAGCTTTGATATTAATTAGATTTTCGTAGTTTCCCCATCTATCAATCTAACTTCTTTTGACTTCCCCATTCATTTACTCTGTTTAAGCTGCTTTAAAGACTTTGAAATTATTCGTTTGAAAATATCAGAGACTAAGAATCACGTTGCAGTTAATCCATTCGGTTTGATACGCTCTCATCGACAGCTAGAAGGCTACACCTTTTTTTCTCCTGAACATTTGGAAGTTTTTTTTTCCTCCAGCAGGATCTTGCAACCAGGAAAAGAAAGCATGGGAAAAAATCGAGTCTTTATCCGTCACACATCTCAGCAGTGTGGAGAGTCTCCACGGTCCGCCCCTATCCCCATTTGACTCCCGCTCAAAACCCTCCCCATTTGACTCCCTACCAAAACCCGCCCCATTTGACCCGGAGCGCGGCGCAACTGCTTTATTTCGCTTTATCTCCACTCCCTTTCATTTCATCAACTTTTTCGAATCCCCATTTCCTCTTCCCATCCTGGAAGCCGTGGCTTCCTATCTCGCCTCAACATCTCTCATACTACTCCCTTCCTGCTTCTGACTGTTCCTACTCCACTCTACCCCCTCCCTTATCCCTCCCACCCACAAAATCGTCTCCTTTGCCTCCCGCTAACCTCACCCGAACCTCCCATCAGTCTTTTGACGGTCTTCTTAAGCCTCGCACCTCTCCTGTCCAAACCACCCTCTACTTCTGTCTGGCTGCTCACACCCCCGGCACCACATTTTGAAGGCTTGCTTTTCCTCACTCGCAAGACTTTATATATACCACCATATTGCCACAATCTTGCTACGTCCAGCAATTTCTGTTACGTTTATGAATTGATGTAGATTGTCTACGGTTGGCAATATGTAGTTGGTGATTTCCAGCGATAGTTGTTGAATTATATGAAAGTTTGGAATGAATAGGGTAGTTTCCTTCATCAAAGAAAACGAAAGGCATTGATTGCGATTCGTTTCTCACCATTAGTGTATTCATAATATACAAATTATTTGGTTTTAGAAATCCCAGTTTAGACGAATATTAATGGTCAATTTTAATCTCATTTGAAAAAGGCCAGATTAGCGCCCATGCGATGCCACTGCACGTGACGTCACTGGGACCCAGATGCTACACGAGTAGTTAGGAGTTTTACTTCGCCTGAGATTACCAATGCATGCATGAGGCATAGAGCTCAGGGTAACATCTCTTAATAATCAACTATTAAAATTGCCTATGATCGGAGAGTTTCCTTCGTTTGATAGGGTATTAATAATCCTTATTTAAGCCAAGCGCTACCTGCTAGCAGGGTACTCTATGCTACCGCCATGCTCGGCAGCAAGAAGCCTTCATCGTAGCGGTGTTCATAGCCTCGCACTCAGGTGGCCTCACACAGCAGCAACCAGACGTCACACGGGTTTTTCCCAGCATTCATATTTAGCCGTCGCGTTTTCGCGCGCTTGAAAATATTCACTTTTCATTTAATCACGAATATAAGATATCGTCATTTAAAAATCTAAAAGCGTCAAATACGTACACCAAGAGTAATTATCTTTCGATTTAGGCAATTAAAAAAATAGGAAACTACCCTATTCCTTAAGCTTAGTTATTCCACAGAATCTTTTCTGAAATCACGGCGGATGAAATTCAACAGTCAATGTCATCTTTTGATGACGTTGGATGACAGATGATGACGTTAACTGTTGAAACCGAAGTCGTGATTAAATAACAAAATCTGTAGAAAAACAAATTTTAAGTCATTCATTCAAAATAGATTTACGTAGCCGATTGCCAATAGTCATTCATTTCTAGGATGAATTATTTGATTTACAATTTTTCCACATTAACTTCAATGATCGATGGTACACGATTTTCAATTGTAGCCACTTTTCAATTTGCCAAAAACTACATGGGGCATATCCGTATTTGTTAAAGGTTAAAAAACCATTCACAGGAATTTAGCGGGCAATTTTCCATAAAATCACATCTCATAGAATACCCGAATATAGAATAACCAAATTAGTGCAGTCTTTATGGCTGAAAATTTTACGTGCATGATGAGTAACTTACATATTTACACAGAGATAAACACTCGTTTGGTTCCGAAATTTACGAAGACCGTGGAACGACGTGTCATGAGGTCGTAACAGCGCCGCGGCGGTCGAAGTCGTCGGTTGACAGTCGGTGTTCTGCTTACGTCGATGGTTATGAAATATCAATGGCTAGATAGACTTTCGCTTGTAGATAGGGGCCAATTTCAGATCGATATTCGGTAAGGTATAAACAATTGGAAGGCCATACCCCTACGGCTGGAGATGGCCAATCGCAGTTTATCTGATCTTCCATGGCAAGAAGCCATATAAACTGCAAAAATTGGTTTAATATAATGATTTTTGTAGCCATCGGCAATACTTTGATCAGCAGTAATTGGGTGGCCTTAGAAAATCGTATGATTATCGTCAGTCTACCAACCTTCAACCTAGGTTGACCTTCCAATAGCAAATTCCTGTACGAAAATATGTAAAAGGTACCTTGATCTAACAATACCAATATTTGTAACGAAAGCACTTTAGATAGAAAAGATAGAAAGATTATTTATTATTCTAGGACTGATGTCCTCTAAGAACAAAACAATTTACAAAGCATATATACATACTTCAATATATTTGCTCAATTACTCATTGTGAGCAGTAATAGAGAAAAAAAAAGAAAAATATTATACAATATCCAATCAATGATACAAGTTTTATACAATGTATACAACGGTAAGACATACAATTTACAATCAAAATTACAGCGTGGTGGTAAGAAATAAGCTATAGACCTTTGACTTAAATAATTTCAGAGACCGAATGAATTTCAGAGATCGTTTTCAAAATCAGAAATGAACCCGATCTTGGGTAGTCGGTAAACAACACATAATAGTAAATTGGCAGAGTTAAAGAGGAAACATTACATTTCACGCATTGCGTATTACGATGTGCAACTAAAAAAAGAAAGTTGATGGAATTCAATTTAGTGATGAGTTTATAAGATTGATAAAAATTAAATCACTCTTAAGAGGCCATGTATATTTGTTGGATCCAATCGGAGTACAACGAAATTGCGTAACTAACTTTCCCTCTGCAAAATTAACAATAAAACCCATCTATGAAGAAATTTTTGACGTCTTGATTAAAAAAAACTGTCTTTCGTAAAATATTTGTCTAGTTTAGAAAAAATAGAATGCGTGCTTCAAGTCTAAGGTTGATTAACACTAGAACCGCGGACGGGACTTTTTTGTCCCATCGCCCTTTGCAAATGTTTGCCATTCATGTACTAGTAGTTTGATTCCTTTGATATTTATTGAATTTTACTCATTTTTTATGCTTTTTCGAATGGTTATAGTGAAAATATTGTACGATGTTTTGTTCGCGATAAAAACGACGATTTACCTAGAACCGCGGGATGGGACTTTTTTGTCCCATAGGGGGAAAACATACTATTTCAGTTTTTTTTGTACACTTATTTTGTATTTAGCATAATAACAGTTTATTACGAAGGGGATCGATGCACAGATACCGTTATTCTGCCAGTTAGAAGCGCAGAAGGGAATAAACTGTACACTGCGCCGGCCGCCTACTCACGCAGCGCCGGCCGCCTCACCTCTGCTCGGCGCGTCTACAGGTCTGAGCTTGCAACTAACACGTCAAAATAAGTTTACTGTATTCCTAGTAATACTTCATAAAACGTTTTAAACGTTACCTTAACACGTGTTTTGTTCACGCAAACCACAAAAAAACCGTCAATTATACTTAAACATGACAGGATCAACGTATTTTGTCAATGGGACAAAAAAGTCCCATGCCGCGGTTTTGGTGGGGTTGGAAAGTTCAGCGGTTCTAGTGTTAACTTATCTCCTAATATAAGGGAGGTGCATCAGGTCAACAACTACATACACTCAGCCTACTGGTTTTTCCTATATCTATATTCAGGTTTCAAATATCGAACGTTGCCCGCCATTATATCTTTTGATCTATCCTCGCCTCCTATTTCTTGTCTTGTTTTCTTCCTCATTCACTTTCTTATAATCTCCATTCTGCCTACGTATCCGTCTGTGTCAATTATGTAAAATAGTATGGGAAGGTGTTAATGAAATGCGATGACACTGTCTGCATTATTGAGCTCCCAGCAAAATTGATAATTACGGTATAATAATAACGTATCATCTTAATTTGCTAAGCTAGGTCCCTTTCAATGATAAGAAAAAAAACTGAAACCTATATATTGATACGTCAAAGGCAAACATGTGCTGTGATGAAAAAATTCATGACAGTTGTTTTCTAATGTGTCATTGCAGTATATGCACATTCAATGATTATTTTACTCACTTGCTCAATCGTAGGTTGGTTTGGATAGTTTAGAATCGAGCTCATTATGACAGACTAATCCAACTAATAGCTAGCAGAATAATATATGCCGTGTGAAATTCACACTTTTCAGTAAGCAACCACGCCTCTCTTTATAGTAATTTGCATCATCATTCGCATTGGAAGAGTTGATGAGGATATAGAAGAGAACTGCATGATTAGGAAGAGATTAGCTGATAAGAACACCAAGCTCCATGAAACCATTGTGATGACTGTTTACCGGTGATGATTATTGAAGATTGATCTTGTATTTTTTCCCCTTATGTTTCAGGAGTGTAAAATAAGGAAATCCTGTTTATTTCTATTCCCTTATAAAATACACTAGGTCGGTGAAAAATACACATTCAGGGAGTGCTTGAAAAATGGTCTGATACCTTCACTCCATCTGCCTCGTAGGTGTAGGGAGACCGATCTATCAATTAATTTTCTATTATTTAGTGTTTTTTGCTATTGTTGACCATTATCTTTTTGTTTTTTTCTGTATCTGATGACCAGGAACGCTAGGAGAATCAGGCTTTTTAAGCGATTGTTAATGTGTTTGTTTTGTCAGTAATGAAAATAACTAACTCTGAACATTTTCATTGGTGAAAGCCGACGTGAGAGCGAAAATTCGCCTTTGTAATACCACTTTATTCATTTTAAAAATATATTAAACAAAAATTGAAGCAGCAGTTATTAAGTGTATTTTTTATTTCAAGGAGGCCTTAAAAAAAAAAGAAATTTGTATTTTTTTTACGTAATGGAATATACTGTGGCCAATTTTTCCAACGCAATAAGCCTATGATAAAATCAGTGGGTGATTTAATTTGTTTGTGATTGGTCAAATACTGAAATATCGCTAATGGAGGATTCTTACCACTATTTCTATGTTCTTAAAGTATTAGTCAATCAAATAATACTTGTCAATATTTGGACTCGGTACGTCAGAGATCTTAGGTATGTTGGTATTATATATTTAATTAAAAGACTCCTCAATAAACTGCTTTTTTGTGGTAATTAGATATTAATACTGATTTGATCATGCCCAAAAAAAGGAGATCATCATGAATACCATTGACGAAAATTAAAATGTGAAATTTTGACTAACACGTGATTGCAGCTTGTATCTTAGGAGCATTAATGAACTCAACGACTTCTAGCTGTAAGTCCACCTATATTTAAGTACAGCCCAAATTATAAGTTCAATTTCAATTTCATATGCAATAAAAAGCTAGCCATGTATCCAAAAGCGAAATAATAGGTTCGAACATTTTTAAGGTAGCGGCTTTACCATTGTTTACACTGGTTTCCCATGGCATGCCTCCAGGCTGAAGCCCTCTCGAGGGAGTAATTTTTTTGTTAAATCATCGTCCGAGTTCTTTGTAATGGTAGTCTTTCATCAAAATGGGTTATGGCATCATTTGAAATCTTTCGCCTTGCATCTCAACTGCCACTCGTCTTTGCATGGCCACTCCTACAAACTTGCCCTCAGGGATTTCTCCGGTAGGCGTGGGAAAGAGCTCATGAACGTCTGCTACACATCGAAAGCGTGATCGGCGTGAATCACATGGCTTCAGTATTGGCCGTAGTCGTAAAAATACTGGAGACTCAATGGATCTTTTGGAGCAGCGTTGTCCTCGTTAGGTCGATGCGAACAGCCTTAAATGACGGTAATCTGGAGATTTGGCGTCATAAAACATCACCCACCTGAACTATTTCCCAGTGAAAAGAATGGTCGAATAAAATGCGGTTTCTAGGCATCACGTGAGAACTCAAATCGAGCATGACTTGGCAGCTTCTAAATGTTGAGGATCTCACGAAGGATATTTTCCAAATAAAATTCTCCATGTAAATCTAACTAAACGGGTTGAAAGTCATAAAGAGATGTTCTATACTAGATTCATAAAGAAGCCGTTTATCAATTAATTTGGAAAACCAAACTGAAGAGCACTGAGCAGATTTTATTTCAAGTGGTAATAAATTGTACAACTTGGGGTCCATATACAGAAAGCACCTCTTGAACAAAGTTATGTTAGCTATTGGCAGCTTAACTCTACAAAGACCACGGATGCTGTACCTGGAGATTCTTCCAAAAAGTATTGTTTTATAACCACTTCTTACAAAAAACTGTTTTAGAACTTTAAAAAAATACAAGTGCCTTAATGGAAGCAGATTCCACGATACTAAGAGAGGGTATAAATTTTTAGACCTATTTTTACCTTAAATACCTAATTCTAATTATTTATTTTTGCAGTAAAAACAATGGATTTAACGCATTTATATATTCAATTCCCCAATATACGATATTCTCAACTTTGAAACGAAATTTCATTTAAATGTCAAAGCCTCTCTCTCTCTTGTTATTATTTCCAATTTTAGGGTTTTCCGTAACCATCTCAAAATAACTTCTGGTTTCACCAACCCGAAGTCAATCTTAAGGCTCACTTTCTGAAAATTATAAATCTGAACTATCAATCGAATCACGATTCTTGGGTCCCTAAAGAAAGTGCACCATTATCATAGGAAACAAAACAACGTAGGGCCTATTATATTTCCCTGGAACTACAAACTGTCTGCTTTCATTTTCAAATGCTCAGTTTTCTTTCTTGCATTCATTCACTTTACAGTGGTTTTCGCGGGTCTGTTCCTTTACAGATTATTTCACAGGTCCTTTTTATTTGAATTAATTTTGGTTGTTGTATGGAGAATCCAAATTACCTAAAAAGTATTTTAACTTCGGCGTGAATGGAAATAACATTTTCATTAATTATTTACTTGTTGCATGATTAAAGCAAGAACTCTCATATAGTAGAAATGGTAATCTCATGTCAATATACTCATGTCTTTTAACAAGCACGCCTCGGGGTCTTAATTATTTCTATGCCTGATATGTCATTTGAATTAAAAATTTTCCACTTGAGAGCTGTGATAACCTTGGTAATTAAAAAGGATCCCATCACTTCTTGCTGCATTACTCATTTTATCGTAGAGTGTAATCAACGTTCACTTTAGATTAGATTCTCAGAAAGTGATTAAATTTATTTCAGTCTTGGATATGTGGCATACTGAGCAATTCTAACTGATGCATAATAATGAAATATTATCGTGTATTCACGTTTTTGATATTTTTATCTCTGAAACAACTTATTATTCCACGTGGCGTTTCTATTTCAACCTTGTACTCAGTATGGTTGCGTTTAATATGAGAAAATACAAGTTCGGCAACAAATACTCTGTGTTTTTTAAGAAAGTAAAGTGTGAGATTAAGCTTAGTCATGATTTCCCCTATATTTTCTGCACACAAAAAGCATTTTTTTCTTAGTGCAACTATATCTTTCGTACTGTAGGAGAGTGATATAATAAAAATAGGCTGGTGATAGTAACAGCACACTGTTTTTGTTCACTCTGATTTCCATTACACCTTTCAATTCAACGATAACTTCATGATTAATGTCAAGAGCCTTTGCACCCGCAATTTTTTACGCCACTCAATTCGTCGTGGAAACATTTGAGCAAAAAAATACGTTTTGATTGATAATCACTATTTTTTGCTGATTTCAACAACTTTTGACAAGTAGCTGCCTATCCCCTCTTTAGCTGTTAACTATGGACCTAAGAAAGCTTAGATTTAAGGGCATTATACAAAGGGATCTTGTTGGAATTTTTTGCGCTTGCATGGGTTTCAGTCTAATTCCCTTCTGTTGCAAACCGTTATAGCTAGTTTGAATATGAAATCCTTTTATCTTGAATGCGCGAAAATTTTGCGCTGAAAATGGTGGCCTTAGGTACACCTGTGGGTGGCATCGTGATCCAGAAGATGCCCTAGAAACGAATTTTATATTCATACGTATAATTTTTTTGTCATTGTAATTTTTTGCGAAACAATCTTAAATTATCCGAATCCTATCTTGATTTTTTTATCCTGACACTCTTTTCACTGGCGTACATTTTACTTTACTTTCAAGCTCATACGTGGAGTGCGAGTATTCTTTTCTTTAACTCCATTAACACCCGAGGATGTTTTTGTAATTACAGTATTCAACGTACGCGAACATTCATTTTTTATCGAATATTAAAGTATTTTCTGTTTACAATGATACTGTTTTGTGATGTGTCTGCATTAAGTACAGCCTTGTCATAAATCTATTAATTTGATTTGGGGGAAATATGGAGTTGAAAGCTAATAGTGTGACTATTGGTTCATAACGACATAAAATTATTTAAGTCTGCTTAGATCAGTCATTCGTTGTGTTTAGTTCACTCTTTAAATTTACTAATGGAAAGGAAGATAGTTTTGTCTATCGGAAATAATAAGTGTCATCTACTATGATCGAATTCAACATTGACGAGCGATTTATGCTGTGATTGAAAGGCTGTAGGAGTAAATGGTAAGAACGGAAAAGGAAGACAATTGAAACTAAAACAATTGAATAGAGATCAAAACCAATCTTAGAATCCTGGCCAGTGATGAGGTGTCTATTACTTTATTTTTTTCACTCCCCTTTGAATTACAATGGATACCTTCCGAAGATATATTATATCATTTTATTTTAGGACTTTTCAGTGAATTGAATGCTGAGAACGCAATAGTTTACCATGTACATCGCAAAAAAATATTGTATTGTTTGAAATTTCTTATCACGGTCATTTTCGTCTCAGAGGAGCATTTTCAAGTGATACGAGGCATTGCCATTGGATGGCGCTTTGAGTCGTAGGCAGCTGTGAATGTATGACAATGTGAAATTGTTTTGTTTAATATGCAATGTTTTTCTGATAACTGAGAATGCTATCCAAGTACTAATTATAAAGTCCATATTTGGAAAGGCCTCTTGATTGGATGGTGTAAATGTGTAAAGTAGTTTAACTTATTTGCTACCAATCGAAGGTAAATTTTGGAAAAAATTTAAGACGGGATTTCATTATTAATGCCTGACCAATGGGCTTAAACAAAATATGTGGAACAGCTAAAGAAGGATTTGAAAGACAAGAAATAAGTGGGTTTGAAAATATTACATAACGAGCATGATGCGCCCGCTCCCAGTGGGCTTCCCCCGCTCTTTTCAATGCAGGTCCACAGAGGGATAGGTGCGTTTCTAATTTTAAAACGTAGAAAAAAAGGCAGGGTCTTATGTACAAATTTAATTGGAATGTTCAGGTACAAATTGAGGTCAGAGGACCTCTTTAAACACAACATTGGAAGTAATAACACTCCCCTCCGTTAAACGCATATGATGGCTCATACTTACGTATCAACAGGAGACTTGAATGTGGAATTAGCCGCATTTTGATAAAAGTTATTTAAAGAATGGGAGATATTGTTGCAAATGAACAAATTTATCAGTTTGTGCGCCGTTAACGTCAGGAATATTTACCGGTTTTTGGTTTTATATTTTATTTATTTTTTATTTTTTTAAATTTAAAAACCAATTTTAGGAAACAATAGCAATATTTAGGAAGTATGATATGCCGTCGCATGTTCTCTGATTAATTCTGTGCATTTTGGTACTTCATTTGTAGAGTTTGGTTGCTTATACGTTGAGAAAAAGGTATCTATACAGTAGAAATAATATCGAAGATAGGAGAATTAAATGGAGAGCTGCGTCAAACAAATCTTAGGATTTTTGACCAGCGATGATGATGATGATGATGACAATCCTGCTCCGATGCGCTCCTCGCTTCCTCCTCACGATTTTGCATCCTTTCACCGCCAACGTTCGATGGAAATGTCCCCTTCCCCTCTCTCCCGCCCCTCCATCTCTCCATTCCCCCTCCCCAACCCGCTCACAAATACACCCGCGACCCTCTCACTGTCACCATGACATCCCAAACCCAACCTCATCTAATCCAAAACAATCGAACCGGAGGGAAAATTGGAATTGACAGGCGAATGATGAGATTTCCCTTCTTGTCACGCCAAACACCGCCAAGGCTCTCGTTTTCTGGGCGTGCACCGCCTACCCACCTCACGTATCAGGGACAGGGGGTGGGAGAGAAAACGCGAATATGAGGCTCACCATAAACCCTCCCGTAGGCTTTCACATTTTTGTCGGATGAATTCTACATCCTCTCTCGTCTTTTTCTTTTTTTTTAGCTCGCATCACGGAAGCAGCGGTTGTCCTATTCCCTTGTTTCCCTCACATCAGTCATTTCAACATCGCTCGCACTTTTTTTTGCGCTGCGGTCCAATCTACACTTCTTTTCCTCATGCATATTACCCACCTTCGCTGCCATATATTTCCTTTTTGGAGCTATTCTTAATGGCTAGTTTAGTTGGGCTCATTTTTCTCGTTGTAGCTTAGGAACGAACTTATCGGAACATTTTGAACGGGAATATTTCTCACGTGATACATGTCGGCTTATTTTCGGGTAGAGGCCTAGCAACGTTGACTCATCGGTTCCCTTGAGGTCATCGAAGTTTAGCAATATTAGGCGTAGACTTAGGAGGAATGGATGATAATTAGGGTGGTGCGAAACATATCAAACTTGTAATTTTTGGTTGTTTTAGTGAGGAAAAGCTAAAGATATGTGAGCATATTAAACGAGAGGGAATAATTAGTATGAGTGGATCAATTTTTATACCGTAGCATTGAGCTAGCTATCGAGGGAGTTAATTACAATTATTAAAAGAAACTGAGAAACTTGATGTATTTCTAAAATTTGAACGCTTTGCGTGATCAGAAGGTGTTTTAACATTGGAAGTTTTTCTTGTTCTCAAGTTATTTATCTATCGCTATTTTTACGCATTATAGCCACAAATAAGTACCTACAATTTTAATATTTTTTACACTACTGTAGTGCCACTGTTCATGCTTTTACCGCGATACTCTTGTTTGCTGGTTGAAGTTGGCAGGCAGGCACGGTAAACATGAGGTTTTCAAGATGGACCAAGAAACGTTTTTGAGCCAGGGAACCTGGTGAACCAAATACCTGTCATCTTCCAACCTGATTAATATGGAGGGTTATATCAACGTATTCAAATAAAATAAAATTAATCAAATGCTTAATTATAAGTAAGACATAGAGGAAATGCGAAATGGAGGTGAGTGAAGATAGGATTTTTACCAATTGAAAAATGGATGAGGTCTCAGTATTTGATGGAACTTGTGTGGATGGGCGCGGAATAGAATAAAACTTCTAATATCGGAAAGATCGAATAATCGAAAAATCACCAGCAAAAAAAGAGAATTATTTTATTTATTGATGAAGAAATCTCGATTTGAAAGATGGCATGAATATAATAATGGAATGGATAAATATGCTCCGTATATATAAGTTAGGCATCTAAGAAACATGTCAATTTTAAAGTAACCCGTGAGAGATTTTGCTGATATTATATAGAGCAGTGGTAGATGAGGTTCATGTTACATCATTTTTTATGAACGCACTGGAGCCATGAAACTTATTCTTGGAAAATTTTATAATTTAATATTTAGCCACCTTTTTTGGAATCCAGTCTTATATTTTCCACAAATTAACGCAAAAGAAGCTTGCACAGAGCTGTCATAAATCCACCCATATAACAGTATTTATTGCCCTAATAAGCAGTTCGTTTATTCCGTTGTTTCATTGGACCAGCATTTCCCATCTCATTCGTACATTTTTGCACGACTGCGGTGGCACTCCAATCAACACCCATCCGTCTCCCACACGATTTATCATCTCTCAATGAAATAATTCTTATTTAGAATACGAATAGCTCATTTCCGAATTAGCATAACTAATGAATAAGGCCCTGCGAATTCAGAGGAATGTGCATTGTGCCTCATATTTGCGAAAGTAAACTTGGGTGCCTCCACCATTTTTGTACCAACCTGTAAGGTCCACCATATAATTTAAAGAAATAATTGTCTCGACATTATCTTTAATGACTTCGTATAACTCTGAACTCCTTTTTTGTTTTCTGAGTTTCAACCTTTCCTCTCACGTCCTAACACCCCATATTTTTTCTGATGTCGTTGTTTCCCTGTTCCATATTGTTAGCCCCTGCTAGCGCAATTCAGTGTGACTTCCTGGATCGAAAAAACTTTTTATGACGGTATTGTTCACAACCCTTCTGTTTTCCCTTTCGTGCCAGTTCTCAGTAATTCGAGCGGTATTTTAGGGGTAGTGGGCGATCGAAAGAGCTGTGATATCTAAATATCGGCATTGAGTGGTGATGACTTCATTGCTACCGGGAATAAATCGTATTGTGATTGAAATAAGGTGAAGCCTCTTTCGCTGAAGAATTTACGCGACTGTTCGAAGGAGGAAGCCAGTGTTTTATTATTATTATCATCATTGGTAATCCAGTAGCATCGCAAACTGCCGACTCTGGAAACTGTTCACTGGAATTAATAAATAGGCTTCTCTACAATACTGCACTGAATTGGTCTTATTATTATTTTAGGTATTTTCGGGCTATGGTTGATTTACATGGAACATATTACTAAACATCCGGTTCCTCTCCCTTTTCACATTGAATTTTCTTCTTCTGTACGGCATAAGGCTCTTTATTCTTCATGCTGCGTGGTGTTTTATTATTATAATCATCATTAGAAATCCAGTAGTACCACTTACTGCCGAATCTGGAAGCTGTTCACTGGAATTGATTAATAGAATTCTCTGCAATATTGCACTCGATCGGACACATTCTTATTTTACGTATTTTCAAGCTAAGGTTGGTTTACATGGAGCATTTTAATAAACATCCGGTTCTCCTCCCTTGTCACTTTTAATTCTCTTCTTCAGTACGGCAAAAGGTTCATTATTCTTCATGCTTCGTAGAATACTATTCTCCTTCTCCTCTTCCCTCGCTTACCCAGCATCCTTCCCTTTATCACGTTCTTTAGCTACTCCTCTCTACTAACCTCGCCTTCCATTCAAACCAATTTTTTTCTGCTCCATTACTCCTCATGATGGTTTTTACCCTCACACACCATGCGCATCTTTTATCCTTTTCTTTTTCTCTCCATCATGGATATGGTGGGTGAGGAGAGGCAGCTTAAAGGTACGGATGGAGCGAGTACTTAGCGGTGATGGGACGTTGAAAACAGTGTTAGAAGGTAAAATACTGCGTAAACGAGGATAAGGAAGTAAAAGAACAGGATCTTTAGATACAATGAAAGCGAGTAGGCCTAATTGTGAATTGAAGATGGAAGTATGTGAAGGAAACAGAGGCTGCCAGAATGCTTCAATGTACTTTTTATGCTTCAATATGCCAAAGTACTCCATAAATACCAACCTTAGCCGGTAGAATACTTAAATAATTCTTCTCTACTGCCATATCTCAAACTCCCCAGTCTCTTCTCTTCCTCCCTCCTATGAGACTGAATTTCGATAGAAATATAATTATTTAAAAGGAATAAATCATTTGAAATAAATGGCTACAATATGTTGTTATCAGTTATGGGTAGTATTTCGCTTTTTATAATTGGTTTTTCCTGCCAATACGCTACGCGCTTTCCAAGACGCGTATGGATGCTGATTTTTAAATCTTTATAGTCACGTATTTCCATTATCTGGTCGAATCTCTTCTTTAATTTGGCACACTGCCTTTCTCTTTTCATCATATCTATAAACACTAATACTGCGTTGACTTCTTTCCCCTTCTAAGTTTATCTCTTAGTCTCACCAATGCAAATGTTTTATCAAATTCATAACTTTCAATGTCCAATTAGGTTTGTTTGTCTTTTTTAGGATATCACTTTTTAGCAAAGAGAATTTCATTACGAAATATATCATACGATCGATCAAGTTGCAACTCCGCAGCTTGCGAAATATCCGATGTTAGCCGACATTTCTCTTACAATAATATCCACAAATGCGGAATTTTAATTCAAGTGTATCTGTAGCGGTGATTTTACCTGACACAGGAGGTGTTAAACTGCAGTTAATTCGCTACATAAATTTAAGAAAAGATTAATATAAGCGAGGGTGATGGAAATGAAAACGGCATAGTAATTTTCTACACATTTATTCACCAAATGGGTTTCGACACTTAATTTGTTCAATTCACGGGTGCAACTCTGTAGGCGTATATTTTGATAATAGGTGTAAAACCGGTTGGGTAGTAAATGTTTTATGGAAAATTGCTTACTCGTTATTAGCCCCAGCATCATAGAGAAATTCAATGAATTTGAGCCGCCAACAGTTTAATTATTCACGATGGGTTCGTGAAATATCTTCTTTCACGAAATTTCATTGATTCATTTAATGTAATAAGGTATTTTTCGACTAGTCATTACTTTTTCTGGAGCTGCCAGTTCGCCAAAAGAAAAAAAAATATTTTGAAATTATATGGAGTTTTCCTGTCCAATTGCTTCAGAAATAATTGATCGAAAATATTTTAGGGATACAGAGTGAAACAATGATTTTAATCTTAAACAAGATTATAAGTGTAATATTTCAAACCCTGCCGCGTGAACGGTGGTGAAATATACAAGAATTGCCATGAGAATGGCAATCTCATGGCAATTCTTGTATAAAGATTATAAGTGTCGAAAACATGTCGTGTTGATCTTCGAGATTAAATATATGAGAGCTTTGAGTGAGTAACAACAATACAATCGCGCAATATTACCCATTTTGAAATTAATTATTTCATTTTTATATTATTAAGTATTATGGCGCACTTTCGTCCAACCTTCATTATTTTATGTCCAAAAAATCCAAAGTATTAAATTAAATGTCAAAAAGGCTACCCAAGATACTCAAGGATTCCATACAACAATCAGTTACTCCTTTAAGTAGACTGCATGAAACTAAATGAACAAATTTTCCTCATTGCCATACTATAAATAATCTTAATAAAAATGAAAAAGGGGAACTCAGAAGCCCTGGCGCAGGACAGGTAGTTCCCACGGCCTTAAATTGGAAATCATATTACGTGGTCTCAAGGCTCAAACCAACATTCAACCGAATATTAACAGAGCGAAATCAAGGAATACGGGCTTAGTGGCGTGATTTTTTCTTGATAGACATATCGTAAACAGATCTGATGCTCATTGACCTCATTTCTTAAATGAATTGATTAAAAATTTTCCCACGGTCTTTAGCATTTGCTCCATACCCATTTCGTAATTCGTAACAACGAGGGATCAGTTTATGAATGCAGCCAATGGAAAAGATATTTATTTAGTACGTCAGATATTCCTCTTCTTTCAAGGAAGATTGCTTACATTGAACAAAAAAAGTAGTGCATGAGTGATGTTTCTTCTGGTAACACTTTCTTGTTAATTGATTTATTTCCAGTTCCCCGTAAATAGCACATAATGGCTTATACATTAAGGTACAAACACTAACAATGCACGACAGAAACACCCGTGCGCAGTATAGGGACTATGCTCACAGGCTGGTGTCGAACCCGAGACCTTCGGCTCGGCAGGCGAGGACTTTAACCCACCGCAATCGGAGTCGGCAAATGCTATTTATTTTGTAAATAATTTATTCTATTCAAAAATACATAGGATTGTTGGTGAAATAATTTATGTCAAGAGTGGGAGGGGGTACAGACCGGAGTGATTCAGAAAATACTTCATATAAGCTTACCTTAAGCAGTGAAATAAATTAATAATACTAAAACTAAAATACTCTGTGCGATTCCTTTAAAATTTTCATCAACGACTAAAGCGTCATTTTCTTGAATCGGCACACCAAATATGATACGATTGTTACATCAGCAATGATGGACGATCATAGCTGTCGGTTCCCGATACCAAAACCGATACAACAGAAGGGTTTTATCGTTGTTTTGTTGAAATTGTTTGTATTAATTTTAAATGGTTGCTAATTCAGTGTGAAACGATGTACCTCAAAGCGACCACAGACCATAGGAGCCCGGTATTCAAGATTTTTCTCCGTGTCCTGAAGTGTTTAGTAATGCCTACACGGCAAGAGCGCTAATGTCTTCGCCAGAAAAACCAACGGAAGTTTTGCATGGAACAATTTCTTTCGAGAAATCGTTCACCGCCTTCCAACCACGTGTTATCAAAGATTTGTCCCGACGAATGATTACAGTGCTTCTTGGCCCAATGGCTCGAAAATAATGCAGGGAGGTACCACGCCGTCTGACAGTTCCCGGAACTACATTCATTGTGTTAATCTCGCTGGTTTCTTTCAGTTTTTTTTCGTCTGCACAAATCACATGTATCCCTCTCCTCATCCCATCACTTCCTTTGCGTTGTTCTTTTGGCTTCTTGAGTTCTCAAACTTAGACAAGAAAACGTGCCGAAATAAAGTCATTTCAACTTTTATTGGCTAGAGTGCGGTCACGACTCGAAGATAAACTTTTATTTTATTTCTTTTTTTCGCTAAACGTACAGTTTCAGCTCATTCTATGCCCTGTGGATAAGCCATAAATGTAGGCATATTTTTTTACAATTTTCATGACACCGTTCGGGTAACAATAAGACAATTTTAACTCAAAAGGTAACTATGCTCTATCCAGAACAGTAAAAATTTGGATTACAATCCTGTGGCTACTGCTGAGGCGAAAGCATGGGAGCTTAAAATCCTGAGCTAACGTCGGACCCAATATAATTCCATTGATATTCAAATCATTTTGGAGAGGAATGGATAGTGGGCGTTTGTGGTTTCAATTTCGTCGGCATTTAGTCGCTTTTTCTTCGATCATTCACCGCGGCCTTATATGCTTGCCATTTGTATTTTATGGCCCACGATCCGTGGCCACACAAACGCGTATGGAGTCATCGTAGCCGTGGAGCTACTGGGATACACAACGCTGGGATCCATACGGGTGCTCAGGTGGTGGCTCGCAATATTGCGTTCTCACGCGCATCTTTTCTTCAGTTGTTTATCTTCCCGCGAAAATAAAACCGTGGGCTGAAGCCACGGGTTTTCAACAGGGTCAGCATCACGAAAGGTGGGAAAAGTTGGGAAATCATTTAGCCCGTTCAAATGAACTTAACTTGGCGTAACTTGATTTATTTCGATCCAGACCAATTATTATAGGCAATTTTTTCATTGTTAGCATCAACCGTGCGTCAATCTTGCAATCAATTTTAAAGAATTTACGGTAATCATTTTTATTTCTCTTCACGATGGGCAGAGGTTTTGGGATTTTAAGAGGAGCTTGCCCCCCCCACCCCCCCCAATTAAAACGTTAATTTGTCCGAAAAAGGTAAGAAACCTGTGCATTCAAGTGCAGTGGAAACAAAAGATCATCAAAAACTAAAATAAATTTAACCTGAGTTAGATCTTAATATATTTTATTTAAATAATGCAAGCAAATTTTCCAGAAAAACTTATGGTAAGGATTAATTATTGAATACACTTTTCAGGGTTTTTCAGGGTTTCACTGGGGGTTGTTTCATAGCCTCTAAACGCCAGGATGGATTGCTGGCCCCTCCAGCATGATACGCTAAACTTCGACCATGCTGCCAATAGGAAAAATTAATTTCTTTGGTGCTGAATTATTTCAACATTTTTTGAAGTTTTATTTACTAATGACTATACAACTGATCATAATAATAAAACTAGTTATATACTGAACGCACTTTAATAAACATTGATAATATTTTAATTCTCGATTCTATCAAACACACACAGTGGTGGACACACGGAGAATAATGGAATTATGTGGAATGATGGTGAAACCGGGAGCTTTGGCCATGTATTGTGTTAAGACTATGCTGAGGAGAATTTATTTTAATTTATTCTTAAATTATCCATTTTCTTTGTCCAAAAATCGTACTACAATATAAAGTACAAGGAGAAGAAGCCACAACAAGAAGAGCTGTATAACAACATTCAACCCTTCGCCGATTTTTGAACTAAGAAAATGGATAATTAAAGAAAAAATTCAAGAGGATACTTAGAACATATAGAAGCCCTGAGGATGATTTTACATAAATCGAAACGTTGGCTATAACTTGGTTTCAATTTGACCTAAACTCCATGAAACATCATTAAAAAAAGGTTATTTTTTAGCTTTCTTCTTTATGGATTCACCAAGCAAAGTTGTTGTAAACAAGGAGCCATCAATATAAATTCAAACTAGATGCACACGACCCTTTTTCACGCAAACTTTTGAGGATTTACTTTACATTTATATAGAAGCTAAGCTGAAGCTATCATTTTCCCCCTATTTCTGCTATATTTAGGCTCAAAACTTCCGGACCTTAGATGCATAATGTTCAGCACTGAGGTACAAAGTAAATTGGCCGTATAAAGTAATTGGTAAATTGGAAAGGAAATTAAAAATATTTTAAATCCTATTTCTTAGGCTTTACTTAGTATTTGGCTCCTATTGCTTCTATTCTTCGTTTCATCCATGTCATGACAGTCATGTGCCTTTCACGACTAAAAATTTTACTCCAATGCGTACCCAAAAAGGATCGGTGCATGCTGTGTAGACATTTTGCTTCAGTAAAAAAGAATAGTATTCAAATCCATTTACGAAAGACCTAACATGATTTTCCGAAAGAAGCTTCTCTGTCCATTCGTGTTGCTATCGGCAAGTATCTCCTCAAATTTCGGGTTCCAGTGGTGGAAAGGATGGCAAAAAGTGTGGCCAGAGGGTTTGCGTGCTCGCTAACTGTTGCGATTCCCGCGTAATTGGTGTTCTAGCGGTGAGTTTGAGAAGAAGGCGAATGTGGGATGGACGGAAATGCCATGAGGAACGAGGTTTTTATTGTTCCCCGCGGTCAGTCCTTCAGTTTCATTTGATTGACGTGGGTGCTTTCCTACTGAGAGGATGCTGTGGATAAGTGTGGAGAGGAATTTGCTGGAGGAATTGGTGGCACCACAAGAAAGATTCGTTGGTCGAATTAAATAGTATAACAGCATTTAATATGTGTTTACGTTTAGGTACCATACATGCTAGCATAACTAGGTTCCTATGCTCCCGTTCATTTAACGTGATATTTTGACTTCAGTTGTTGAAGAATTTTAGTAGTTCCATAGAATTTATTGATAAGGACACATTAGTATCGCTCCTATTCTATCATTATTTCTTCTCGGCGAACTACTTGTTTTAAAAATACCTTTTTTTTTAGTTTTTAGTTTCCTTTCTTGAAATATCCTGGGCGTGGTTTCGTTAGGTCCATGCCATCATTTGCCTGTAACTCAAATTTGTAAATTTTACCTCAGTGTTTTCTTATATGTAAAGTTTTTATTACTAAGGTATAAGTAAGTGCTGAAAAGGGTCTAACCTTCACGGCCATAAATTACAAGACAGAACGAATACTCGGGACAACGTGTTAGTTTTAGATTACTTGAGTAACTTAAAGTATTCCTTTCGGAATGCTAAGGAGAAAATCATCGAAGAGCCAATGTGCATATCCACTTTTAGCAGAACATTGTTAGGTATCCTTGCAAAGCAAATGGTAAGCCAATAAGATCCTTGTGTATTTTGGTCGTTACCAACCGCAAAAGTAAACTTAAATCCAAATAGAGTTGCAATGGTATCGGAAACCTACACGTTAACAGCTCCAGAATGATTTGCCTTCAACAAAGTACAGTCTTTTATGGTTTTCTCCACGGGTCTCCGAGGAGCTCCCCTTCTTATAGAACAATACTTAGGCATGTTGTACCACCACTGAAAGCAGAAACGATGTTGTAAGAGAGATGTTTCGCCGAACGGAAAGGTGTAAGATTTTCTGTATTCTCCAGTCAATGAAGGACTTAATAAATACTTGGTGGAAAAACTCAGGCAGTGAAACCTCTCAGAACCTGCTGTTAAATGACTAGGATCCCCGTAAAGGTTTACGGTTGGAGTCGTTACACACGCTACATACCTACTGAGGTGGGTTGCGATATAGCTTGTAGATTCAGAGCACTGGTGAACAAGATGAGATATAGATTTTTGTCTAAAGGTCGTTTTACACGGGGCTTGTCATTGCGCAATCTGACGTACGCACGAAGGCGCAATCATAATTGCGTCGTGTAAAGCGGTGAATTGCTAGAGCACATGCAAAAATGCGTGGATGCGAGACAAAATAATAGCCCCTGCTCTAATTTCATTCATGCATTCGCGCAATTCCACGCCATTTAAGCAATTGATGCAGCTCTACCCAGCGCAATTCCATGCCCCGTGTAAAACGACCTTAATGCTCGAGTCACTCATTTTTTCTGTCCCTCAGAGTGATAGCTCAAGCTGTAGCTTTTTAGGGACCAAAGAAATTATCATTCGACTTATCATTTTCTGAATCACGAGATCGTTTTCAACGTCTCTTTTTCCATCACTTATACCGTCACTTTCCGTTATGACAACTCTCGTTCAATAAAAAGCCAAGCGTGGTGTTACAATCGGTATCAGCGGCCGTGCTCTCTGACAGGCTGGAGGACGGTGCCAGCGATGGCTTCAGCTACGGAAAAAGGGACGTGCCGAATGATGGAAAAAGGGATAGAATTTGCATCCCTCGATCCATCGTGGAAAATGATCGCGAGAAACGGTCATCTATTCCATTACTATTGGAGCGATCGCTGGATGTGTCCCTCTAAGCGATGGAAAAAAATTATCGAGTGATTCAGGCTTAAAAAATCTGAAGCATGCCCATGTGAAATTCCACTGTACTTGAAAATATAGGGGATCGGGTCGGTGTGGTAGCTAAACTATTGGTTTCCCACTTCGTCGGCTCGGGTTCAAATCCCGCCGGTGGCTGATAATTTTCAGATACTGCCCGATCCCTGCTTGAATGTTGTGGAGGGCATTTGAAGAACAATACTCCGTTCGTCGGATGGGACTTTAATCCGTGGTCCCCTTGCCGCCTTTCGTTAATAGCAGGCTAATTCCGACGCCGGGTTTACCTCCACCCTTCCTTACCCTTCCACCTTACCCTCACCTCTCCACCCTTCCTTGACGGCCTCGGTGGCGCGTGGGTAAAGTCTCTGTCTTCAACTTAGAGGTCGCGGGTTCGAATCCCGCCTGGGTGGTTTTACCATTATCCAGGGCATAGATGTATGTGATTGTGAAATAAGTCAATTGTAAGAGAGGGCTATCCAGTCCTTAATTCGCTTGTGAAATAAATACGACATTATTATCATTACTTTTTTTTTAATTTTCCGCAGCATTTTTGCTGGTTTTAGGTGAGGTACGGGTATCACCAAGCACTCTCGTCTTTTTACTCCGTGTTGAAAATTTTTCTGACAGTCCGACATGTATTTAAACTTCCTGCTTTTGTATTTATTATTGTATTTATTGTACTTATTATTATTATTATTATTACCTAACCTTCCCTCATGGCGCAAATGATCTCAGCTGTCGGTCGCCTCCTCCAAATACCATAACATACATGAAAATATAGATTACAGTTATGCCAGCAGGACTCCCTTAGGCAGGACTATAGCTCTCACAAAATCCCTTAGAAGTATTGATACTCTTTTGGTAACCTACTGTTGGGACTTAAAAGAAATAACCTGCAGTTGCTGAGGTGATAAGGCTGGTTGAGATCGTTAATGTACTTCTCATCTCATCACCTTCCCTCCACTTAAATTCCATTAGAGCCTGCTGCTCCAGGAACCGGAAATACTTTGGAATCAAAGAAGTCAAATAAAAGTTAAACTCCTGGCGTTGAATAGCAATAAAATCTTTTGTAGAGCTAATGGCGGAAAAAAATATTATTTGCCTCGTGGAAAATTTGTCATTCAGCGTTTACTACTTCACTCTACTAATTTGGGGTCCAGAGGAAATAGAGAGCCATATAAATTCCTCAATAAAACTGCAGAGTTCCTTAATGTTGGCGCCTGTTCCCTCGCTTGTTTTAAAAATACGAGGAAACTATGTCTCATGCTCCATTCTCTAAATTTATGATTGCTTAAAACTTTGATGGCAATATTGACGTGGTGTATCCGTACAAATTTGCCACCAAAAAAATTATCTTAATAATATACATTGTTCTCTGAAGAGTAACGATTTTGTAATTATATTTTTAACCAAAACTAACAGCCGAGTAATTAGTACCGAAGTGGATAAAGAGAAAAGTAAATGATAGTTTCGAAATGCATCTTGGGTTATTGACTAGGGTCTGGTTATAAGAGTGCCAGCCATAATTTTTTTCAGCCATCATGTTTTGAGACATTCAAATTTGAAATTTTGGTTAAATCCATAAATTTTTTTTTGTTATATAGCTAACAATACAATACATTAGCATTAAAACTGAATACTTGAATGTGAAATCATATGATAAGTTTAATCATAGGTAAACTTATGTGGCTTCTGTATTTTGTTTGCCAATCCAGTGGGGCCAAAAATGATGATTGCCAATTTTTTAATTCGATCCATTCAATTTCTCCATTCCAAAGATATTTACCCTCTATCCATTAAGACATTTCAGAATTAGCTGGCAAAGCGTAGAAAATGGAGCTATTAATCCAGTTGAAGAATTCTAGCATATATTCAACGAAAAAAACCTCAAATCTTTCGTCAATGACCGTTTCCATACGCTCGGCCCTGATGTGCGTGTTTTAAATAGTGAAAGTTTTCACTCGGAAAATCGTTGAGAAAGATAGAAAGAAGAAAGGTTTGATGAATACGAGGAAAAAGCTGAGCATATTGTGCAAATACGATCAACATCATGCATGACGCCCCGTGATGCTGAAGGTTACTCCTGCTTTTAATCAAAACTTAAATCTTAAACCTTGGATTACTGCAGAGGATAATGAAATCTCCGTGACGAGCTCCGGTGCACGCTACGTAATGATGACCCTCAAGGGGTCAAGTTCCTCTGGCTTCAGTCGGAAAACACCAGACAAAGCCGAGATCACGTGCCGACCAAAGTTTATTACCGCGGCGAATCCGGTGTAAAAAAAAGGCTTGGAGATGTGAGGATTTGAAGAAGAGAGAGAGAGGAGTAGGAAGGTGTGACGAAGAGCCGCCTGGGTGAGTGGAAAAATATGAGTAAGGGTGCTAAGTCAAATGCGGACGGGTGGGTTAAATGGGGTGGTGGAAATGGAAGACGAGGAGAGAGGTAATGGCCTGAGGGAGGGCGGTGTCACCTCAGGAGCCTAAGAACAGCAGGAAGGAGGGGTCCCAGGGAGGTGAGACAAAGGGAGGGAGGGATGGTGGTGACAAAGGTGGGGCAAGAGGTGTCTGAATGGCGGTGGGGACTTGGTTGTGTATAGGGATGAGGCACAATGGGTCTATGGCAGGGTGGCCACTCAGGAAATGATATGAGGATCTTTGAAGCCAAGGGATACAAGTGCAAGTTCTATAATTGCGGACATTAATGATTGGTGGGGTGCGCAACATTATTGTTGCAAAGGGATACAAGTGACCACAGGCGGATTTAGGGGGCACGCGTCCCCCCAAATCTATAAAAATAAATGTATTTTAGCTCACTTCAAACCTGAAGAACCTGCTGCAACGCTGTCGTAGGTAACTATCCAACGAATGTGAATCGACGCGTAGGACAACCCAGAAGCAAAGTGAATTAAGTACGCCAGTTAATGAATTACTTGACTCATATATTACGAAACAAAAGAAAACTGTCATTATTATATGTGAAACTTATTAAAATTTCCATATTAATAACTTTTATGTAAAAAATATATATTTCATAAAGTGAAAATATATTGTTTTCAATCCCAATTATTAGAAGACCGTTTGGCTGTCAGACACGCCCCAAAAATCCTATATTAGCCCTTGCATGTGACTCACTGGTTAGTAAAAATATATAGATTTAGTGATTCACTAGTATTCCTTTGCTACAGCAATGTTGTGAAGCCCATAAACCATTATGCGCACTTATCTTCAACAATATAAAAATTGCACTTGCTCCCCTTGGCTTATGGGGCACTCATACTGCAATCAATATTCTAGTATTCATATTAAAGTTTTTAAGAATGGATTTTCATTTCCACCGGAGGGTGGTAACAAAGGTGAGGCAGAGGAGTCTGAATGGTGGTGGGGGACTGACTTGTGTTTGGGCATGAGGCATAGTGGTACTATGGCAGGGTGGCCGCTCAGGAAATGATATTATCATCAATGCTTTAGCATTGATATTTCAGGTTTTCAACAATGGATTTTTATTTTCCCCAGCCATTTAAGTATTATATTTTCCTCGTTTATAGCATTATTTGGGGTGTATTGAAGCCTTGTGTTTAGGCGCTATCATGCAGATAATAGGGAATATTTTCGATAGTTGATATTTTCGTTCTACAACTGATGAAATTAGTTAATTTATCTTGTTTTCACTGTACTATATGTTACTTGTTTAGTCCTAACATGGAGGAAACTTAACTTAATTTCAATGGAGGAAAGATAGAAGCTGGGATTTAATATTTATTTCAGTAAGGTTATTTTTATTAGAATTATTATTATTACAGTAGCGATTTAGGTAGGTTTCCATGGAGTACTTGAGAAGCATTCTGGGAGCCTTCGCTACCTACACTCCTCCCCTCTTTAATTCAAAGTAAAGTCTACTCCCTTTCATTCTATGCTAAAAGTCCTATTTTCTTCCTTCCTCTTCTTCGTTTACCCAACAGTCTTCCCTGAAAGAATTTCCAACATCCCCTTCCTAATCACTCGCTCCATCAATACCTTCTGCCTCGGATTAGAATGGATGGGTAAAATCTAATAATTGAAATAACAAATATGTGATTACTTTAAAATGCAGATATTTTCATTAATTATCGTTGTTTCATTTGTGTTAAAATGGAAGGATGTTTGGTACAGGAGACGAATATTATGGATAGAATTAAACATCGTTATCCTTATTTTGAATTAAAGATAGAAATAAAAGATCGGTGCGGATGGTCGAAAGGCCAGGCAGATTCGTATAAAGCTTCAAGTTAACCTAATCATCCGTAGTTATGCCTAAAAATAAACGACGGCATACATATTTGTGAAATATCAGGATGTCCAGCAGCATGTAATGATTATAGGAGGTATATTACCGGTTGAGGTTTGCATGGTGTATTTTGTGCAGGCTTGTCCTTCCTTCGGCATTCCTCTTACATCCATTATTTAACTTATGTCTGTAACATTCATATGCATTAATCCTAATCTCTTTTCCCCCCTAACACGCTGACCTAACATTCTCCTCTCTCTTACATAGTATTTGGAATACTCTCCTCACTTTTGCTCGCACCATCGAAACCAGTTGTCTTCTCTTTTTTCTATTCGCAAAGTTTCCTCTCCTCCTCCATCATGCCTTGCACTTCCTACTTTTTTTCTTTCCTTCTTTCTCACCACCTAGACGAGATACGGAGGAAACAGAAGAAATAGACGGAGCGAGTTCTAAGCGGGGAAGTGATGTTGAAAAAAGTGTTGGAGGGTAGAATGTCAGGTAAACGAGGGAGAGGAAGGATTACAACAGTATTTTTCATCTACATCAACATAATACCTTGAGAGCCACCTCTAGAGTGTTTGGCAGGGGGTGATCTATCACCATCATGATGCATGATGCATGATGATGGTGATAGATCATGATGCATGAATTCCCACATGAACACCACACGGTACACAAAACGTTACGCATACTAACAACAACTTGCGAATTACTCATTAATGTTTTCTGCCAATAAAGCTAGAACACAAAATATATTATGTTAGAAATAATTAGAAAAAGGGATCAGTTACACTAACAAGACTTTTATTTAGAATGACGAGGGATAGGTCATATTGTGAAGAGAGAAGTACATGAAGGATTGGTAGTCTGTCAAAATGCTTCTAAGGTACCCCATGGGGACGTATCTTAATCGGTAGAATACTTTGATTGTCTTCCTTATCCCTTCCTCCATATTCTCAGCTCGAACGGCTCCAGTCCCATCTCGTCCTTCTTTCTCAACTTCCCAATTTCCATACTGTAAATCGTAACGCTACAGAAATGACTTTCTCAAAGTTTTCGCATCGTAAAGCGCTACGCTTCAGGTTTTTTCTTTGATTAATAGTAATGCATTCTTCAGCCTAGTATGCTGCTGCTCTCAATTTAGCCCTTTCCCAAGATCGCTCTTCAAGAAACATAATCACAGACACCTACACTAATATTCTATGTTTTACAAATTTTTTTAATGGTGTGACCAAGGTTTCGACAATGTGCACCGTGGAATTATACTAGGTTTTGAAGACTGACAGGTATAGTATGGAATCCTGGGTCAGACCATTGAAAAAAATTGTGGCACATACAGGATTATTGTACCTGTGATTAAGTTTCACAGTTCCACCAATTATTGCAATCCACCCTTAAGATGATTAGTTCCTCAAATTCCCTGATTATTCTCTTCCTCGTTTCCAGATAATCCTTCATATCGCATGATAAAGATTGAAAGTGAACAACATCAGATTTAAAAAAATATAATTCAACTGCTTTTATTATATTTTAGGATTTTTCCCTATTTTTTCCTCTTACTTTCAAGTTTATCTTAAGGTTAAATTCGAAGATTCCGGCGTAATAAAGTGCAAATTTTCCATATTTGGAGTAAATACTTGCAATTTTCCACGATAATAATCAAGGAAAATTGCGCGTTATTATTTAAATATTTCTTTTCTTGGCTCCCTAGGATTTCCTGCGTGTGTGGCCCCCCTGCTTTAGGATGAGGCGTAAGACATTTTTTTTCCGTTCTTCACCTGGGAGGAGAGAGCTCAAAGAGGCGACACATAGGGGGCGCGCGCGCGCCAGCCTCCTCCCACCGCCCCCCTAAGGTCTTAGTCGTCCTCGCGTAGGGACCTCGACGACAATGGAAAAGGCGTGTGGGGATAATGATTGGGAACAATGCGGGAGTGACTCTCAAAGAGTTCCACGCCCACTTCCTGCCAGCATGGTGAACGGAGTGGAGAGAGAGAGAGAGTTGGTGCGTGAGCTCTCTACGGTGGTGTGTGGTGCTGCGGGAGAAGGCGGAGGTGTATGAGGGTGAGGTATTTGAGGAGAGCTGGCTGCGACCTCCACCTCCCAACTCAGAATCATAGGCACCCGAGAGACAAACGCGTTATGTCCCGTGGTACGTGTCGACCGCCAACCCCATTTCCCCCCACCTTCTCCACGTCCGTCATACCGCCGCGCCGCCTCTACCGAGCGCCCGCGACGCTCCCAACCCGCCGCCGCGGTCGCTGTACGTGCCCACATGGGCGAGGTGGCGCGGGCAAGGCTGCAGGATGGTTTCATACCTAACTCCCCCCCTCCATCCTGCCTACTCAGGCCTTGCACTCTCGCCAACTAGTATGAGAGGTCAACTTTTTCGACATCGGGGAACAGCGAAACAAATGATAAACAAGATATCGTACTGCCCACAAAATATTATGAAGTTGCTCATGAAATATATTTCGATTTAATGAGATGTGATGCTTTGCCGGCGAATAATTTGGGTAAAATTTTTTTCGAGACTCCCATCGGGTCAAACTCTAAATTTTGCCAACGTATCGAACCCCGACTCGGGACCCATCCTCAGGGCTGCTGCATCTCGTTAATTAATCGTTATTGTCGTTATTTCATAAAACGACATTCAGCAGCCTTGGGACGAGCCCCAAGTGAGAATCCCGAGAAAAGTTTACCCACATGTTTCGATTGCCTTGCAATCGTAATCAGGTAATGGCACTGATAGGTCCCATCAGGTACTGGTGATGATAACAACCCAATCGAAACTCGTGTTGTGAGCTGTCAAATAAAATTTTATTGGCCCTAAGGTATCTTGAAAATAAAACATGGTGTTGATAAATTATTCAATGCCAATTTTTCCTGATTTTTTGCATGAGAAGAAATAGGTACTGAACGAACCAGTATGCGTTTGTGAATAATGCACACATAGTTGTTAGATACTGCGGTACTATCCACAGTAATATCGCGGCTAATTTATTCTGTTGGAATATAATAGATTTATCACAATCATTATGTGTTCATCATGTACTACCTTGAGAATGCAACGTTAATAATGATAAATGTATGCTTCATCTGGTCGGTTAATTTACGAGTGTGAGTAAAATTATGTCCTGGCATTGGATTTTATCCCAATTATTTAATACACAATTAGTTCAAACTATAAAAACGTTTTACTTATCCATCACCATATTCCCTTCAATGACACATTGATTTAAATAAAATGGGAGATGTGATTTTTCGATCGAATTTCTCTCCTTCTGAGATAGCAGAAAAACATAAATTCCATTCCCGAACTGCTACGGAGCAGGCACTGCTCAATTCTTTGCAATACTTGTGAATGCAACGTTACCTACCTAGGTGTTTAAGTGACCATTCTGGGGAAAAAATAGCATTTACTGGCTTAAACATTTACCATCACTTGATTCTTCCTAAAAATTGCGCTATTAAACAAAGCTAAAACCATTTATTGATTTGGAGGTGTCTTCGAATTTCCTGTTAGTACCTTATGTTTTTTTGGTTACTGTAGTATCTTGCATTCAATTTTCTGTTTTTGTTTTAATCAGAATTTATCAATTACTTTGTTTTTTTTTTCTCACCTTTTGAACCTTTGAATAGTAACTAATATATAATTAGCAGTTGGTTGTCTGCTGCGCCTGAATTCTAAAAAAACTCTGTGCTAAAATAGCAAGCATTCCAGTTCAAGGGAAACAGAGTGTAGGCATAATTGTCTAGCTTAGCTACTCGAACTCGGGAGTGCCTCAATGCAAACATAATAAGTAATTGATTTCGCGCTGACTGTAACCTGTAACTGGAACTGGACACAATGGAAGAAAGCTGTATATCTTCCAGGTTAACAGAGAATTTTGTTTTGAACTGGTGACCACATGAACCCGATTTGAATAGACGCAGTAATGGTAGTAAGGGGAAACGAATAACAGGAAATATCACCAACCTTGAACACCCCTCGATTTACTGCTGAATTTATGTAGGTAGAGAGTTTATATTGGTCATTCAGAATATCTTCATAACGATCCTATTCAATTTCTCTACAGCACTTGTTTGGTCTTTTCCTCATCATTGAAATATCAGTTTCGTTTTGAATTATTGGTAGTACTATAGTTATAAGTTGGTAATTTCCCTTATTCTGTGAGTCCCAGATAAAAGAGAAAACCAATCTTAGATTCAACACACGTCTTATATCATTCCTTAATTTATTATTGATTCCTTTATGCTTTTTATATACTACGTTCATCACGTTCAAAGTCTCCAAAATCTCCCTTCTCATTCTCTTTCGTTGATCGCCGTTTTTTTTCCTTATACGTACATTTTTTGTTTTCGTCGTGTATTCTCCTTGCTTGGCATACATGATTACTTCCTTTGATTTTGTTGTAATAGGTGTAAATACCTGGTCCCCAAGTAGACGCACGAGACATGAAAGGAAGACATCACGATCTCTCCCATTATTTGTACCGTTTGCCATGCTTGCAGTGAGTGGAGAGTTGCTTCAAACCAATGTAAGGATTTTGGACCAGTGGTAATGATGAAATGACGGGGCAAAAAGGGACCAATATGGGAGCTGAGGATGCAGCGAGAGAGGAGAAAATTTTCCTCTGTATAGAATTTGAATGAACATTTCCGATAAACCTCGAAGATAACCACGTAATATGAATCTGAAAAATTCGCATTCTGTGACTTTTTATCATTCATGAAATGGTAATATCGATAATATTGCAGCTACTTGGTGAGTTATCACTCTTTTCTTCATTGTGACTTGTGTAAAAAGTATCAGTATTATTTTCAATTGCTGTTAATCACATGCGTATATTACTTAACAATGATCAAAATGTATGCATTTTGAAGAAAGTTGAATAGTTTTCATTTATTTCCACCATCTCCTGATGTTCACATTAATTAATTTATTAGGTATGACTGTAATTTTATTTTTCCAACCAATGCCATTAACTTTACACCATCCTACTAAAAAATTATAGCTGGGCCAATCATAGTTCTCCAATGCGCCTGCTTAAGAGGCAAATAGTATACTATAACCCAATTTCTGAGCATTCATTTATTTTCCGGATGTTGCGTTTTTCTATAAATAGTGGATAAAACTGGTATTAAAACTCAATCATCAGGAATATAGCGTGGAGAATGTTCCCAACGTCTCATTTCGGTACATGAGAAAAAGATACGGAATGGCACGCTTATAACATTCGATGTTGTGACTCCAGTCACATCCATTGCTCTTTAGAAGGCTCTTCCGCACAGGTGTCGCGGAAAGGATCAGGTTGTAATTCTGACGAATGTAAAATTTAATAGCCCATAATATGGCCGTTAACTTAGGACACGAATCATTTTCCAATTTGTCAAGGGAAATTTTCCAGCACAAGGGGTCACATACAATAATAATTGGTATCGCTTAGCACTTTACCGTCATTTTCGCATGACAGTTACTAAAACATCTTCCCACTCTAGCGTAAAAAGATTAGATAATGAATTCTGACAGATCTCTTTCAGGTATTTGCAATATAAGGTATTTTGGAGCGCATTTTGCCAGACGAGCAGAGCATTGAGGTGCTGCATGAATGGTCCCCGGTTCATATTCCGCAGTATGCATTAGGACAGCCCGCAAAAAGTCCTCGAAGTGCGAGGTGATCCAGATCTAAGGAATTGGCCCATAAATGTGTGTAAAAGTAAAATGTGAGTTTCGGAGGCGAGTGGCTTTGTCCGGGGTGGGCTCTAGTTTTCCGAGTAAACTCACTGAGTGAGTGTAGTATAAATACTAGGCTAATAATAATATTGCTTGGGAAAAGTGTATAAAGACTGGGTAATTACACTTACTACCCGGGAAAACCTGATTATTTTGCCCAGAATTTTTCGATTTGAAATTTTTTTTTAAATTAACACAAAACAGCACAACACAGATCATCCCGTCGAGAAAACGGTTCATATGGTCGAGCATGTTACAGGACTATCTTTAACAGGACTAACTTTAACTTAAACATTAACTATGCAGCAATTGGTATTTTTTTGAACAGTAACAACTTACATACTTTGATCGTCCAACGTGTCCATTATTTCACTCCAGAGCATCATTAGTTTCACACTCAAAGTTTTGTTAGTACAGGGAACATAATGTGAAAATCGGCTAAACCCCTTGGGGAGTGATGTTTAAGTGCATTGGGCCTTCAAATGTGCAAATGCTGTGCTTCGCTAGAATTCTTGTTGGTGCAGAAGAGAATAACAATGTTTATTAAATTAAAGTGACAATTGTACTCACTTTGATTCCTGGAGCATTATGATGGAAACTGACTTAGAGTTTTAATATGAGGCAAAACAGCGTGACTAAATGTCGCAAAAAGTAAATAATATTAAATGAATGACTCAATGGTTTTATCTCAACCCTCGTCAAAATTCATCATAAGTTATCACGAATATGACTTAGTACTAAAGTAATTGAAGCTGGCGCGCATGAGTCTTTGATTAAACATTAACTCCTTATGTAGGATACTCAATGCTTAATTTTCCTGAAGAAAAATTTTACAACTCTAATTTTCCCCAGTGATATTCCTAACTAAATTGCGGTATAACATTGGATAACCTTCCGTGCTTTTCGTTTAATACAATCATTAATTCTGGTATTCACCTGTTAAATAACTCCATGTATATATTGATTAAGAAAGGCAATTAACAATATCATTCCGCAACTCGAATGAAATATTTATGGATTAATTTCCGGTAGTAGTAACTTACAACGAGCTTTTGTAACCGTGAATTGAAGGAATGGACCACATCCTATTTTGAAACTGGAAAAATATAGCCACAATATGTTTATGATAGGACGATGATTCAATGCATTTAGCTAGAATTTTATAAATTGGCTCTAAACACAGGGCGATTACCAACTTTGTTTATTCTCTGCACTTAGTTTCCTTGCAATTTATCTCGTAAAAATAGAAAAGATTAACATAATTTAATGATATGGATGACGTTACAACAGAGGTTGTGTGAAATTTTATGTGCTTTTAAGGCATGCTGAATGGATTCCTGGATCCCCTGCCACTATGCCTCCTTCAGAAGGGCTACTCATTCAAAACACCTCATATAAAAGTTCTCCAAGAACAAATGCGAGACATATAACATCATGGGAACACTAGGAAAGATTCAACACTAATCTCCTACTTAATCTTTTTTTCCTTTCAGGAAATAAGAGAAATTTTCTTGTATTTGTTTCATCCATGTTTACATAGGCTCTTTTTCAGTTAGTAATATTTCGCAGGTTTTTCTCTCCTCCCTTCTTGGGTGGGGGTTTTTCAGCAGTGATTTTTTCCGATAAAGACAAATTTCATAATCCTGAGTTTTTTTCCCACGTATGTACACATATTTTTACAGTTGGTAAATGTATCATTCATCACTCTGCATTTTTATGTTTTTTAAAGCATGCTTCTATGACTTTTTTTTTCGAATTGGACTGCAGTTAATTTCAACTTGACAATGTATTCCTCGACAAATATTTACTGCAGACTAGGAGTTTGCCGGAATATGCAACTTTCTAGTCCCAATTTCGCCAAGCATAGGCGAATAATTATTGTGTGCTTAAATACCAGACCACCATTTGAGCCTTTTGGGCTTTAAGCAAAAATATGTTCGCATTTAAGCTACATATCAGAGGCTAATAGTGATGGTAGTAATTAGGTTATTCCCACGTTTGTTCACGTCTTTTTACACTTGATAAATTTAATATTTCTTTTTATATTGTTTTTAAAAGCATAACTTATGTCTCCTTTCTTCGAATTTGAAAACTTTTAATTTGAAGAGTAACTTGACAATATATTCCTCGGAAAACATTTCATGTATGACGAGGGGTTAGATGGAAAATTGAGAGATTTGGACTTTCTCGCCCAACAAAGATGAATTATTATAACATGCTAGAAATACCAGACTAAAATTTTGCTTTTGGGCTTAAACCCTCCTAGTGACACGGTCCAACATTTCGGCTTTTACTTCTCTGCCGAAAAGTGCCACGGCTTTGATATAAGTAGTAGTTCAAATGAATAAAATAAGCAGCAACGAAATTGAAACTCCTGAATTAAAATTTCAAGATTATTTTAGTTAAAAATCTGTATCGTAAGATCAAAATAATAAAAAAACAGCATGATGATGTATCAAAAAATGACTCAACAGAAATTGTTTCTGTAAGTTGATAAATTTTATTTAAATACCTTTGGAAATTCTCGCCAATATCACTCCAAGTAAGTGGCACTGAGATGCTGAATAGCAAAAATGACTTCACATTTTAGCTACATGTCAGAGGCTACGGTGTTAGTAGCTGTACCTATATATGCTTATATATCTGCACGGAAAGGACTCGCAAAAATGGGCCATAAAAGTGAGAGGCAAATGAGCATGCATTAGCGCCTTTTTTTTCGGGAGGACGGCGTCAAAAATCAACGCGGCAGGCATTTGCATAACTGTACGTATTAATTACCTCCCGATATGAGGACGGCCAATAAACGCCCTCGACTACATAAAACCACCAGTTGTTTCTCGGTCGTAAAAAAATGGAGCCTACCCATCCCTTTTCCACCACCCTTTAGTGGGATTGAATCAAAAAGGGCACATTGATTTTTATCGCTTATGACCATCCGCAGTCGAGAGGGACTGATGGCCATTTTCCCCGAGTTGCGACATACTTTTCCCCCGCAAACAAACGAAGAACACAGTGGGCTGACCAAAGTGAGCCCGGCTAGGGGATTACAAAGAGATTATCGCAGCCCAGAACCCCCACTACTCTTATCCCGTTTTTTATTTCATCAATTTTATTTAAAATTCATTTTTACGACGACCCACGAGCTGGTAGAACCTTCATCATTCCTTGGAGGTTAAAAAAAAAAATAAAAAAACCATCTTTCCACCGTTTGCTACATCTCTCTCTTACACACACAATCGTACAATGTTCGCCATCCGACTATCACTCCCTTCCTTTATACCACAACACTTTTATCTTCTCCCACCATCTCCATCACTTTCTTTCCATCTTCATATCTAAATGCATCCCACTCCTTCTTCTCGTTCTTTTCGTATTTCTTTTTTTTATATTTTAGGGTTTTAAATGGAACCGATCCACTTGGCACCTGTTTGATTAGACCACCATAAACGCTAAACCACCGCGCAGCCACCAAAATGAACGACTTGCTTTTTTTAAATTTCTTTACGATCCACCAATCCCCCCCTTCTTCAACTCAGAACCATTAAGCTTTATTTTTTTCTACGTACATTAACCTCACCTTTCACTCTTCTCTTTCTTTTACAACATAGACAAAAGCTCAGGGCCACGTCCACGGCCTTTTCCTCACCTCACATCCTTATCTAGTACTATCTACGCTAATTTTCCCTCATATCGATTATTTCTGTCTGGTCTATCAGGAACTAGCTGAAGAGCACAATGATAAGCGTTAACGCCTATAAAATATATGCTTTGGGTTTATTTTTAACACGAATAAGGATGGTCAAATTTCACCCGTCTTGCATGGTTGAAGGTCGAAACCAAGAGAAAATACTTGCTTGATACATACCTCTACTCTCTATTCACATATGTCGAGCCTAGCTACCTGAAGAATTTTTTTTTCTTTCAGAAATGATAAGTCCTACATTTTACTAGAATGGCTTCTGATTTTCCCATCACCTCCCAGCACAGAACAACGGCTTATGAGAAATATTTCTCTGTTGTCGGAGCACAACTATGGATTAGTATTACATAGGATGGGAAAAACTCTGTATCTTTTTCTGTTTTCGAGAAAAGATTTTTACGATATACATATAAACTCTTGAAAACGTATAACTTCATTTGATTCTTCTTCCCTTTGATTTTTTATGCCATTTTTCCTTGTAATGTATCAGCCTACGCCTATATTTTCCATTAATAAAATTTGTGATACGTGTGAGCTCTTTTTTATGTTAAAACTACATCGAATTAATGGACAATGTCAAAGAATAATAAATCATATTATTATTATTATTATTATTCGATGTCTCAATCACCTCACCCCATTCCCTGAGATCTTTTAACACCTCTTTTAATGCCCAAATGCGAGAATCACTATTTCAAAGCGAAAGCTGAGAAATATTTTTTCTTCTCTTTCCCCTCGTGTGGATTGCTGCTGTTAACACGTCTGTTCTCCCAGTATCCTCTTCGGCCTCTCTCCGTTCTGCCTTTAATGTCTCGTGCTCGACGGCTCCCCGCGATTACAAGCGTTTCCTAAGCCACCGATGGTTTTCCCATCCTCCCCCCCCTTAAAGGTCCTCTTTCCCTCTCCACCTCATTCATCTACTTCGCTCTTTATTTTTTTGGAAAAAAATCCCTTTAGGAAAGAGGTGGATTAGCGAGGAATCGTCTGCTCGGTTTGTTTCTCCCATTATATGGGATATATATCCTCCCCCAAGCACAAGGCCTTTATATTCCATTACCCTTCCCCCTTTTTTTTACTGTCAATGTTCTCTTTCTTTTGCCGCTGAAGAAGAATTGAAAATTTGTAAAAGTTAAGCTTTGCTAAGTAAAATACTTTTTTCACAATTGATTTTGCTACTTGATCGATTGAAGAAATTCGTTTGAATGTAATCCAAATAAATGAGCGTAACCAAGTCAATTTCGCGCGTAACAGCCAACTATCTAATTATTCCTTAAATTAATGCACCACATTCCTAAGTAAGCTAGGCCAAAACAGGCCTACCACTCCTAAGTGCATAGCTAGGCTGTCTATATTTCTAGGATCATCACTCAAGATTTCTGTTAGATGATTGGAAAATAACCAATAATTGGAGTGAGTATTTATGCATTGGAAAACTAAGGCTTTTTTATTTTATTTTATTTTATTCCCAAACCACCGAATACAGGTCTCATTGGCCATTTTATGTCGGGGTATTTAACAAATTTAACAATTGCACGTAACGAACAACCATACCCTGGATATGGGAAACTTACCCAGGCGGGACTCGAACCCGCGACCTTTTTTGGAAGGCGAGGACTATACCCCGCCGCCACTAAGGCCGGCTTTATTATGATCATTAAAATAAATTTCATTGGAAGTGTGATCGTATCCTATTCTCCTTCTTTTTTTATCTTTTTTTGAAGACACTCACTTACATTTTATGTATTTCCCACGACCCTAGGATGTATTCGGATGTATTTGTAAATTAGTGAATTTTTAAAAAGTCATTCTACTATTTCATTTTCAATGTAAAACTAAAGTTTTAATACGAATATTGTCTAGGATTGGCAGAATAAGTATTACTCATCATTTATTCCATGCCATGAAAATGTTTACTCCTTTGGCAGGGTTTATAATCTAGCAAGTGTACTATGTGACGCATGTGAAAATAATAGTTCAATAACCAATAGATGGTGATTTTGGCAACTGCCGACGAGTATTTTTATGGCTTGCCCTTCGCAACCTTTTCACTAAAGAGTCAAAGTAAGCAATGCCAATATTAAGTAGTCAATCATCTTCTTACGACATTTTATACTGGTAAGAACGATGTAGCCACCGATATCATTACCGGACATCTTCATTGTGACTAATTACGAAAAATACGAAAGCGGACCAAGGGTTTCAGTACTTTGGGGATATATAACTTGAGTCGTTTTTACCATTATGTATGTCTCATGAGTCACACGGAATCATCTTTACCAGCCTTTTCCTCGAGGCATTTTCTTCCCCAAATCCTCATCTCACCTATACACCCAGCATTCTTGCAGGTGCGCAGCCGAAAATAATTTAATGATGGCACATTTTTTTATGCTCACCGGTTCAAGTGGGGCAATTTATCTGAAACAACGATGAAGTCGGCTTTTTTAAAAAAGGAGGTATTCTAGTTGACAGTGATAGTTACCTAGACTAGTTTTAATTCTGTAGAAGCTGAGCTGCGCTTCATGCACGAAAAGTCTGGCTATCGCACTCTTCTTTTTGAAAATCCCTTATGGACGTTTCTCCGGAGCGATTTTTGAAAACCCCCAGCCTCATTCCGTATAGTTTTGGATTACAATGGCATTCATTCTACTATTTCATTTTCAATGCCAGACAGATTTTTGACAGATTTCACTTTTTTGGCTGTAGTTGAAGTAAAAAATTAGCCATTTCAACTGAATTTGTTTCGTTTTTACCATTGACGACTGGAGGTTAGCTTATTTATTTATTTTTTGGAGTTAATTGTTTTTAAATCACGCAGTTTTTCACATGTCTGCTATTTTAACACTGGAAAAAAATGCCATTAGAACATCTCATAAAAATTTAAAAGAATTCAAAATTTTTTGCATTAGCCTAGTGAATGATTAATGGAAGAAATATATTTTGAAAGAAATAATTTTAATTAAAATAAACGAGTCTTCATATCACTCGAGTTTGACAAAATTTTGTTAGAAAACTAACTTTTTTTAGAGGTTACATCATTTTAAGAGAAAACTAATCTCGATATAATACCTTGCATTCTATTTCATTTCGAATAAATACTTTTACTAACAGGTACCAAACTCATATACCCGTAATCGCTTTCCCTCGCAATTTTATTGCCCTATAGTGTCATCACAATTTTAGTGAATTGAAAAATGATGTGGAAATTTTATGTCTCAATCTTGTCGAGGGAAAATATTGACTTGCTATGTAGTGAGTGAACTTGGAACAAGCACACAAGATAGAGCAAGGTATAAAAACATTGATTTATTGCCAAAGCATATGTGGAGATAACTTCAAATCGGTGCTATACATGAGCAGAAACTCAGCATACAAGCAGATCAATTATGTTCATGTCTCCTCCGAATGAGGTTGCGGTTACGTTTTAGAATGTAGCCTGATTGTCATCAATCACTGAAGCAAAGATAGAGGATGACACACGCCATTTTGACCATCAATCATCGATCAACGACAATGAAATAATACAATCTTGTTGATCGATGTAAAAATAAAAGAAATGATTAGTATTACAGCAGCCTACAAGTAACGCAAAATATTCATCTGAATAATGATGGATAGCAGCAGAGAAAGGGTAAGGTCTATATTTTTATGCCGTTAATTGAATAAACACTTCAAAAGGCTTTCTTCAGGGTTAAAGATTAACTGGTTTTTAAATCTGTTGATGTTTAACGCTGAAAGATCCATGTTTGGTCGACCTCCATACCTCGTTATTATAACGTTAAACCTATATTATATCACTCCAGAAAGATATATTGTGGGTATATATGTTTTCTCGTAACCTCCGTGGAAACGCAAAAATAAATTTAGTGCGGTCAATGGAAATATCTCATTCGATAGATGTAAATATAAATTTTGTAGAACACATTTGAAAGTATCTTGAAATTTTATAAGAATTTTAAATGGCATTTTATTTCTGTCGTTAACATTGCAGATATGTGACAAACTGCACTACTTACAAGCATTCGAATTAACAACTCACAAGAGATATTCTGATCATTTTTCCATTTTTAAATCCATCCAACTCCATCATTAGCTTTCTCCTTTTGGACATTTAGGTATGAGTTTTTTTTTGTCTTCAGCTGTTTATAACATTTTCCGATTTTGTTTTAATTTCCCTTTACCAATGCACCGACTCCGAGTAATGTATTTATCCTTAGCAGTATTACTCTCCGTACATTTTGTAGCCTGCCGATCATTTTATTTTTGGTTTCATCCGTGAAATTTCATCACTCATTTATTTCGTTATCAACATATCGCAAAATGCTCTTTTTTGTTCTGAATTTGCAGTGCTAACTTCGTATTAAAAAGTTCTCCTCGCCTACCACCACCTACAGTATTTTGGGCCCCCGCGCACTGGCTTTTAGGAAGCAACTATTTAGTTGCTTTGTGGAAGTTCAAGACACGGGAAACACACGCCTCGCGCACGGGCGACTTTTTGTTGAACTCGATGAAAATCCGTAAATAATGGAAAACGATGAAAGCCCCTCACTAGTTATGCTGATCCAAACCAAATAGTGATTCATTCCATTCTATTTATAACCTTTAAATATATACGTTACATGGATACACCTTTATTATTATTATAATTAAATAATTAGTTACAAGTCGACCATGAAGTCGGGTGGTGACATAAAGTTAGGTAGTACATTAAGACACAATAAAATACATAAACCAAAATACAAAACAAAATACTAAGAACCAAAAAAATTTTAAAAAGCCCTCAAAATACCATATTTTACAAAATACATGTCCTCATATACATAGCACCAAATCAGCAAAAAACAATACGTGTCTACATTTACATTGCCCTCAAAATCCATTTTTACACAATACTATACGAAGGCCAAAGTAAAAAAGACAAGAAACACCAAATTCAAAAAATATACGTTCATAAAGCCCTCAAAATTTAATTTTATTTATTCTATTGATAAATATAGTGGCGTGAGTTGGAAAGGGCTCAGAAAATATATAATGCGCTTTATAAATGAGTTCTTCTTTCAAACGATGTTAGTCACTTAAGCCCTCTCAGCTTTTTTATTGACTGAAGAAATGCATTTGAATTTAATGCATATGATAAAGCGCAAGCAATCTAATCCCGCACGTAACTTCAAACTATGTAATTATTCCATAAATTGATAGTCATCATCAGTGGTCAAATATCCTAAGATTGGTTTGACGTAACTTTCTACTCAATTCTCCTTTCAGCTAATCTTTTCACATCTACGTATTTCTTCTCTTTAACATCCTTCTTCACCTGTTCCATATATTTTATTCGAGGTCTTCCTTTTCCATTCTTGCCATCTACTTGTCCTTCGATGATTGTCTTAATTAGGCCATCATGTCTCAAGATGTGGCCTATAGGTTGTCCCGTCTTTTTATTAAGGTTCTCTTAAGGCTTTCCTTAACTCCTACTCTTCCTAGGACTTCCTCATTACTAACTCGGTCGATCGGTCGGGATTTGATAATTAAATTGATACAGAAATGTACCAAGTAACGTAAGCCAAAACTGGCCATCACATGGAAAACATAGTTAGATTGTCTATATTTTTAGAAGCATCACTCAATACTTAGATGATTGAATATTAAGAAACGTTCTTACGGCGACTAGTATTTCATGCAATGGGTGAGTAGATAAGTGCTTTAGGGATAACTTCCTTCATTCACTTTTTCACAATGTCCTCCCTGGAGGCAAAAAAATGATCACTCACCTTCGAATAGAATGGGAGTGAACCGCGTGCTATTGAGCCCTTGCCTCCATTCATAGATGCGGCGGCGCTTATGAATATGGCGGAAGGGGGAGGGGAGGGAGGAAATGAGGCTTGGAGAAAAAGGTTTGGGTGAGGGTGACTGTGTTGCGTAAAGGGGGGGTGTCTTGAGCGTGGGCGTCCAATGTTGTCGGCCTGAGAGGGTCTCCCCAACCCCTCCCCTCACCCACCCACCCCTTGGAATGTATCCGGGCGAACACCTGTTAGGCGGGGCGCACCCTATCCCCCCTTCCCCTTTAACGTACCGACCTCCTCCTCTATCCATTACCTGCACCCAGCCTACTCTCTTTCTCTTTCGCTCATCGTCATCTAACCTCCTCTTCTACACCGCAACTATGGATACAACATCGGCATCGATGTATCGAACTAGCGATTTCGATATAGCGAAAGCATCGGGTCAGATAATGAGATGATTATAGCTCGACATAGCTAGAATATTTCTGTCTAGGGCTGCATCTAAAATTTTCCGATTTCTTTTTATTCTCTGTTCGGCATCGGTGTTTCGAACTAGCGATTTCGATATAGCGAAACCATCGGGTCGGATAATGAGATGAATGTAGCTTGATAAAACGAGAACATTATAGTCTTCATCTGCTTCTAAAAGTTTCCGATTTCTTTTTATTCTCTCTTCGGCATCGGTGTTTCGAACTAGCGATTGCGGTATAGTGAAAGCATCGGGTCGGATAATGAGATGAATATAGCTCGATATAGCTAGAACATTTCAGTCTTCATCTGCTTCTAAAAATTTCTGACATTAATTTAATACTATATTCCCTCTTTTCAAGTGCGCCGTCGAGTATCGTATTTATGTATTTATGGTGTAATCGAGTAATGCACTTAAGGTGGTGGTATGGTATTTGGAGGACGCGACCGACAGCTGAGGTCATTTGCGCCATGAGGGTGGAGAGAAACCCGGCGTCGGCATTAGCCTGCTCTTAACGTAAGGCGCCAAAGGGGCCACGGCTTAACGTCCCATCCGACGGACGGAGTGTTGCGCTTGATATGTTCTCCACATAGCATTAAAGCATGGATCGGGCAGTCTCTTAAAATTCTCTGCCACCGCCGGGATTTGAACCCGAGCCCGCCGCGTGGGAAGCCAGCGCTCTAGCCACCACACCAACCCGATCCCCCGTAATGTATTTATTCTTAAGAATATTATCATGCATTTTGTGGCCTGAAGATTACTTTATATTTGGTTTCATTCCTGAAAATTCACCACAACTTCATTTCGTTTTCAATATATCACAAAATGCCCTTTGTTTTATTCAGAAATCGCACTGTTCACTTCTTATTGGAGAGTAATAATGAGAATAATTAAGAGCCTGTTGTGGATTACATCGTGGTCTCGGACACACTGGTCCCACGTCCCTAAATTCGTAACTGAACCATCTTAATAGAGAGGCCTTGCACGGGATAGTGGATGAAATGAGATGGAAATGAAATAAGGATAGCTAAATAGACGATGAGTGAGGACAAAATTTGACAATTTTGCATCGAAACGGTACTCCAAAAGTTGCCTCATTTGGCGTCAGACGGAGGGTGCTAGACCACTCGCAGTTAGCAGGCACAATAATACAAGGTACATCAGATACATATTATGAGGGGTTCGATTTGTAACTTCGAGAATGTATTACTTAATGTATTATTGATAGGAGGAGAAACGAATTCCTGCACCTATCCGATCGATAAAATATATCTCTTCTATGGCGTCCTAATTCACTATCGAATGGCTCAGTTTTTTTATCGTTTTGATTTTATTACTTTATAGCTTTATCATGTTTGTATTTTATATTGGTCGTTTTGCATTGTTGCTATGAAGTACAACATTGATAGAACATGTAAAATAAATGAACATTATTGCGGGCTGGTACGATAGTAGAATGCAGCTAATATGGCGTCCTAATTCATTTTAATATGGCTTAGTTTTTATCATTTTGATTTTATTATTTTATAGTTTTATCGCGTTTGTATTTTATATTGATTGTTTTGTATTGTTGCTATGAATTCATTATGTTCAAAATATGTTTTGTTGTCAATATGTCGGCATCTGTACCCCTAGGAACCTCTCTCTACTACACAGGAACAACAGCTCTACAAAATATGCGGAACAACATTCATTAAGACGAAGTTTTTTGCCCCATAGCCACCAACATTGTGTGAACGGTGTATGAGCTGTCAGTACCTACTTTTGAAAATATCGAAGCATCAGCCATTCGAACTTATACGGCCGATATGTCGGCATCCGTACCTCTACCATACTCTGTGTGCTACTCAGGAACTAGTGCTGGGCAATGGATGTGGTGTAGCATTCTTTTTTTTTGCCTGATAACTGCCAGCATTCTGTGAAAGGCGTATTTTGAGCGGTCAGTACTTTTGGAACATCAGAGCATATACCTCTCGATGTTTCATTGGCTTTATGTCGGTATCCGTACCCCTAACTCCCTCCATGTACAACAAAGGAACTACAACTCTACAAAGTATGTACAATATTTATTAATTCGAAGTTTTGACCTCATAGCTACCAATATTGTGAACGGTGTATGACCGATTAGTACTTTCGAGAATATCGGAGCGTCGTCCAATCGATGCTTTATGGCCAATAATTCGGCATCTGTATCCCTTCCTGCTTCTGTCTACGACAACTCTACAAATTATTTGGCACAAAATTCGTTGACGCGAGGTTTTTGGCCTCATTGCTGCCAACGTCGTCGTGTGAACCGTGTATGACCGGTCATTCCTTTTGGGAATACTTATCGAAGTTTCGACCACTCAATGTTTTATTGCCGATACCACAACCTCTTCTGTCCGCTCTCGACACAAAAGCCCGGGGACATGAGCTCTACCTCCAACTGCCAACCTGCACCTCCTTCCCCTTCCTTCCTTGACGTCTGTAATTAGCCAGGCCTCCACCCCGCAGCGCTGTTTGTCTTCCCTTCGGTGGTGAGTGGGTCTATCCCATGCCACATTCTATCTCTCCACGCAACCTCATCCCCCCCACTCCTACACCTCTTATCCCTCCTCATAATCTCTCCTCGCCTCATCTTCCGCCGCTTTTCCGCTCACCATAACAATAACCTTGCCCACCGCACCCACTCATCTTCACCCTTCAAATCCTCAACCCTCCCTCCCTAGTTCCCTCTCTCTCTCGTTGTCTCCAGCCGGCACCTTATCACTAGGCGTATTGGGGCTAGTGAAATCAGACAATGTCTATTTGCAGGAATAGAAGGATCAACAACTTTGCTATTTCGACAGAGTAATTTATTGACACCGACCATGGTTTCGTTACAGAGTAACATTATCAAGGTGTAACATTATCAAGGGGTCGGTGTCAATAAATTACTATGTGGAAATAGCAAAGTTGTTGATCCTTCTATTCCTGTGATTATAGATTTCCACCAAGTTACGCCCGCTACTATCAATTATATTAATCAATGTCTATTTATTTATTTAAGTACTTTGCCTATTAAAATAGGTTTCCATGGAGTTCTTAAGAAACATATCCTTCCTTCACGTACCTTCACTCCTCCATTTCTTTTTATCTAAAAGTCCTATTCTCTTCCTTCATTTACCTCGTTACCTAACATTCTACCTTTTATCACTTTTTTCAACATCCCCTTCCCGCTCACTACTTCCTCCATCCATACCTCCTGTCTCTTGAAATTGCTTCCTTCTATAGAGAACTCCTTCTATAAATAGTCGTTGTCTCCAGCCGGCTACTTATAACTAGGCGTCTTGGAGTTGGTAGATCCAGTCAATGTCAATGACCAAAATTTACGTATCGACTGTTTGCTTCTTCCGTGGAATATACAATAATGATATTGAATTCATCAGGTAGCGCTGTGTCCATTATTTACCTGTGCGCACTTCCTTGCCTGGACTATTGTCATCTCTGCTACCGGTCTCATCAGAAAGCGAATACAATTACAAATGCAATTACCATAAAGGTTATACAATTTTTATTAAAGTATTATACGGATTAAGGTAGGTTTCCATAGAGTACTTAAGAAGTATTCTGACAGCCTCACCATCCTTCATTTACTTCCCTTTTCAATTTACAATAAGGCCTCCTCCCTTTCATTCTATCTAAGAATCCTATTCTTTTCCTTCCTCTCCCTCGTTTAGCAAACATTCTACCTCGAACATTTTTTTAATCATCCCGTCACCACTAAGCACTCCCTCCATCCATACATTCTTTCTCCTCTTTATCTCACTTAGAAGCTCTCGTTTTCTCCAGCTGGCTCCTTATCGCTAGGCTTCTTGGAATTGGTAGATCAAGTCAATATCTAAATTACTTATTAGAGTACTCTTAAGGAAGGTTTCTATGGAGTTCTCAAGGAGCCAGAACTGTAGAATCCACATTGATAGTATCATAAAGGAATTACCCTAGGCTAAAGCGCCTATGAGCGATGATGAACAATTCTTTAAACCATAACTAAAGAACTAGCTAGAACATCGGATCGTTGTCTCTGGTACACTTGTTCCAAGTCTCTAAATTTACAATTGAACGACAATTAGATAGAAGCTGCAGGGGATAGTGGAGAAAATATAATGGAGAACAAGCAAGAAGAGCAAAATGGAAATACTTCATGTATTTCCCCCTTCAATTCTCAGTAAGGCCTCCTACCTTTCATTCTGTCTAAAAAATCCTATTCTTTTCCTTAGTCTGCCTCGTTTACCAAACATTCTACCCTGTAACACTGTTTTCAGCATCCCCTCCCCACTCACTACTCGCTCTATCCATACATTCTGTCACCTCCATATGTCATTTAGAAGCTCTCGTTGTCTCCAGCCTGTTCCATATCACTAGGCGTCTTGAGATTGGTGGATCGAGTCAATATCGAAGTCAAGAAAAAAAGAGGGTAGACTGTTAGGAGAACATTGCTCAGGAATGGGCAATTTCCTAGAAATAGAATAATTATGGTGGAAATAGATGATCATGCGATGAAAACAAAAAATATGAGAAATATATAATAAAAATCCAAGAGTTCACATAAAGAAGAAAACTCGGTGAAAAGATGAAATCAGCTTTAGAAAAGGATTAATTGAGGGGTGATCAAAGTTTTTTCTGTGGGTACTAAGAATGAATGAAGACTATTTTTCCACATGAGAATTTTATTGCTGACCTTTGAATGAAGCTTTAAGTACTGATTACTTAGTATGATTATTTTATACTGACGCAATGTATTGGAGTACTAATACACTCTATTTAACATCTCCAAAAATAATTTCTTCCCTTTCAAGCCTTTCCGTAATTCCTCAAATACGCGAGTGTCCTTGTCAGTCATCTTCCAAAATAACCAACCAGTAATAATTAACTCGCTAGCCCCACCCACTCCCCATCAGCAAACCCCCATTACTTTCGTTGTCTTCCCGGTGTCCCCAGCCGGCTTCTGCCCGCCAGGGACTTGTTTCCGAGGCGGCACCGGTTCCTTGTCAGTGAAGTTTTTTATGGTTGTCCACCTTAAGTTTTTTTTATGCTCTCGGGCATTTAGACGCGTGCGAGTCGAAAGCGTAGCGGGCCTTGACTGCGGTGGGTGCTATCGTCTAGTCCGGCAGCTGAGATCATCTGAGCAATATAGAAAAGACGGCTGCAATATGAAAGGCCGAAAAGCTAAGGAAAAAGTTCGGGCATGATGTGCGACTTCACCATCAAACTCCAAATTATATGTTTCAAACGTGATAAATAAAAAGAGTGTGAATGTGAAACTGGCGTGACTGTCTCTCATGCGAAAGGAATTGTGTGCCTGTCATTTTCGCGAGCCTTCAGTTTTTATTAGATCGATCTGGAAGTTTTTAAATCGATAGTCCGAGACGAGGAAAGATAATATCTTCGTTTCACATGTTAATGAATGAAATGTTTAATGTTTTTGTTTGTTTTACATTCTATTCTGTCTATTGTAATTATTTCCTTCCAAATTTCATTTTTTTACTCTTACCTGAACTTCTTTACAACCTAAAATTTCCTTCCAGTAAAATATCGCGGTATATCGGTTTGTGATATTGATATTTCGAGATATCGTGATGTTTCAGATATATTTTGATACATCTTACTTTACTTCATTCATTCACACGACGCCTTCAGCGCAAACATTCAAATAAATTCAGAGGTAAGGAAAGAAAGGGATAGGAGCATATATTAGAAAAAGGACGAGGACAACGGTGCTGTGGTAGATGGAAAAAGCCAGAAATCAGAGGGTAAAAATGCGACCTGATGTTTCTGTTATTTCGCTATATCGTGATGTTTCATAATTTCGATAAGTCGTGATGTTTCCGGTATTTCAACATATCGTGATGTTTTTGATATTTCGATATGTTTTGATGTTTCTGGTATTTCTTGGTATCGCGATGTTTCAGAATTTCGATAAATCGTGATGTTTCCGGTATTTCAATATATCGTGATGTTTCCGATATTTCGATATATTTTGGTGTTTCTGATATTTCGATATATTTTGATGTTTCTGGTATTTCTTGGTATCGTGATGTTTCAGATATTTCGATATATGGTGATGTTTTTTCTATATTTCGACATGTCGCCCTATTCTTACCCCTTCTTGGCACGGGGCTGCCTGCCTCTCCTTCCCCCCGCGCGACTCCGCCACCTGCCGGCGGGCCACCGCCGTCTGCCGCCCCACCCACCGCACCCGAGTGCTCGCTTCCTTTTGTTCTCCGCTCGTATGTAATTACTTGAGCGCGGAATATGGAGCGTCGTGGGGCGAATGCCGCTCCCCTCGCCCACTCGCGCCCTCTCCCGACAATAATCTCCTCCGGGTTCACAATCCGGTTGAAAGTCGACCCTGTCGCCGCCTCCCTCGTGGGAGGATCAGGGTGTCACCAAACTCCGCAATCCACTCTTCCGTCGCCCCGCATTGTCTGAGCGTTGTAGGCATGAAAGAAAGAAGAACATATTTCCATATCCACAACTCACATGACCCCTTCCCTCTACATCCATTCGGTCGATAAACCTTGTCTATGATAAAATTGGCCTCTGTACCTACTGAATTTTTAGGTAGTATGAAAGAGAGTAGGTCTTATTCTGAATTTAATAGGGAAGTACATGAAGGTGGGAAGCCTGCCAGGATGCTTCTTAAGTACTCCATGGACACCTACCTTAATCGGTAGAACACTTTGATAAAAAATTGAATTTGAATCATTAATGATCTGGTTATTGCTATCAAAGTACCACCACCAGTTCTACCAATTAATCCATTAGGGCATGAAGTTATTTTTGTTGAATATTAACGAGAAATTAATCATTATGACTTAAAGATTTCATTTCACATAAATCATGTAACTATAATTTTAAACAAATTACAGTTCTATGCATACTGTCCCCATTCGGTACATCGAACGTCATTTAACTGTGGAAATTAGGTAATTCTGCATAGATTCAGATAAATTTAAAGCTGCTTTTAATTTTTTTTATGGAAAATTTTTCAAATCACATTGGCTTCTGTCCCTTCCAAATCGGAATTCCCTTTGGGTCTATTAAAATAACTAGGTCTTCTATATTTATTATTTATATCATCTATAAATCCTATTCTTTTTCTTCAAATTCCTGTTTCTCTTCGTTCACCTCCCTTTTTCCATACTCCTCCATGCTCAAATCTCGATCTTCTGTAGCCTTTTCTCGTGCTCTTCCCTCAGTTTCCAAGTAAAAGGTTTGAAGTGCAACACTGCAGTTCAGACACTTCACTAACCTTTTATTTAACCTCTTGCGTAACGTAAATCAATTGATATGATTAAAAAGTAGAATTAGTGGATGTTAGAGGTATTACGAACAAATGTCGCAAAAGTTGCTTAATGTGCGAGATTCAGTATATGACACTAAGTGGTCGTTTTTGTCAAAAATAACTTCTCACTTGTGAAGAAGATACCCCTTGGTCCTGTTTCATTTAGCCTAAAATTTTTGAAATCTCTGCTATATGTCATAAAAACAGTTGTACTTGCACGGAAACAATAAACAACCGGTAATCGAAAAAGTGTCTTCGAAATGACTTTGAAATTTCTTCTGAGGCATAATGTGACTGACTTTTTCTACTTTTCTTGATGATATCATTTTCGTTTAGCCTCGTAAATTATGTTATTACGTTAACTTACGGTAATTAAGCAGCCCATTCCACTTGCCTTTTTTATGACTGCTCTTAAACGTAATTACTATTTGACAGTTTCCATAGTGTGAAGACCAGCGTTTTTTTCACCCTAGCAACTGCTCCTTGAATCACATTCATCGAGCAAATTTGGATGCTTTTCGTGATTTTGTAGCTTTCACCCCATTATGTTTTCTTTGTTCATCTTACTCTGTGTACTTGCTCTGTGTCTTATTCCCATATTTATTTCTGGACAGATAAATTTTTACACTTCGCATGCGTGATATCCTACCTGTCCCCACGTTGTCGTCAAGTGAGGAAGGTAAAAGGAAGTAACAAAACGGGTTGAGTTTCATGTGCAGAATAGACAAAGGAATGCGTGCGCATCCGAGGGGGCTTTACTGTTAAGGTACGCATAATGTCTTCATCGCAAACCAGCAAAGCGGAAAAGAAAGAACTTTAAAATGCGCTGGGAGATTCCTTAAGTGACCAGTAACATCGGGGCAGCCGGTATGACAAAGCTATGTGGACTCCATTGCGGTCACTAAAGTGGGATTTGAGTTGGGAATCAGTGGCACATGAGGGGGGGTTTTGAGAATAAACCCCCCCCCCCCCAGAGCTCAGAGAAATTTTTAAGTTAAGTCCATTTAACTTTATTACATTAATATTACTTATAGAATAGTGTTAGGATTTATGAAATATCCCTTAGAAAGCCGTAAAACTCATTATATATCCTAAAATTTTTATTGTGAGGCCCCACGCACCTCCCGCTTACCCTGACGGGTATTCCGTGCCCCCAGACACCCCAGTATTAGTTGTGCCAAAAACCCCTCCTAGCCTTGATTCCTAGATACGCCCCTGTTTGGAATGTAGTGACTTCTCCGAGCAGACAAAAAAATTAGATGGGGAAAATACGTTACTTTTCAATGGATGTATTTACGTTGTCTTCGTATAATATATCTTAACATTAAATATTTATCATAACTTTTTATCTACTTATTTTCCTAATCGCATTTTTTTATAAAAATGAGAGCCTGCTGGAATGAGATGCTTTGAATTTCAGAGATTCAGGTGAAATAGTCTGTATTTAAAAAAATGTAAATGGTGTTGAAACAATAAAACAATTCATCGTTCAAAGTTACAAAGTTTATCAACTTTTGTAGTCTTAATCAATATTTTTTTAATTTCAAGGATGAAAATTAACTCATATATTGTCAGCCTGATCACGTGTTATTCTATTAAACAATATTAATAACTATCTATATCTATTCCCAAATTCTTTGCTTAGGGAATAGAGAGAATGAGTGTTTTCTTATGTGACTTCTAATAAGCGAAAACATAGTAGATGAGAAATTCATAAATTCACTACTTGGTATTTCATCCTGTCGGATCGTAAATTGGCCGTATTTCTTGACTGCAAAATAATGCATGCAATACGCATGTTTATAATTTTTCCGTGCTCTATGTAGATACGCATGGGTCAAGTATTAGGCTTGATAAAGCCCCTAGTGCTTCTTGATGCTTCCAGTATGACTACGATGATGATTGCTGGCGAAAACACAAACGTGAGGGGACGTCTTTGGTTGAGAACTCTCGTGAGATCGGGATAACAAGTATTTGAGTGTCAAACAACATCCTGTCGCAGACGTCATGATTGATGAGTCAACATTAAAGTATTGTAATGAATCTGAAATCCCATGCGTTGTAAATTGTCATGAGAGGTCCTCGCGATGAAAGATTTGAACGCATAATAATTACTGTGGACAGAGTGGACAGAGCTCGTTGGAGGGAAAATTCTTGAATAAGGTAATATCTATGCTAAGTTCTTTTCATAGATAATTTTTCATTCTTGTTTGACTGTCAGTCCGTAAGGAGGTACTGAGGGAATAAATAAAGGCATTTAATATAAAGTGACGGGTGATCAAGCATACAGTTTCGATCATATGATATGTTTGTTCCTCCGTATAAATTGAAGGTCTTTTTTGGACATTTTGAAGTTGAGGGGACTAAACACAAGCGAAAAATTATATCAGTAGACTGACTTATTTTGTTAAGTTTCCGATGATAAGAACAGTCTCATTCAATTTCGTATGTTGAATCAAACCGAATTGGAATCACCAGTTTTTGTCACATCATTTAATACTTGACATGTTGAGCCATACTAACACTCTCTCCTCGATCTTAATTTGAAATAAAGCGATGAATTTTTTCATAAAATTTAACACGAAGAAAAACTAATTTCCTGCTTCGTAGCGAAGGAGAAATTTGATTTAAAATGAATGTGAAATCCCTCGTAAAACATACATAATGGAAAACTGCTTTACGTGTCTTGTCGCTGATATTGATTGATTCGAAACTTTTTGCCATTTTTATGATAACTCTATTATTATATTATATCCTATGGAGCATGGAATGAAATCAGAATGATATTTATTTTAATAGAATTGAATACTATTCAATATATGGTTACGAATGACGGATATTTTCCAATTTAAAATAAGAGGAAGGAATTGCCTCAGTTTCGTCGGTATGCTAGGAGACGTTGAGTTAGTTATTCGAGGTTTTTATAATTAGTTATTTATTCGAACATGAGAGTAATTTCGAGGTGTTGCAGTTGTAAAATATATATTTCATAGCTTATTTTGTGGATAAGTTAGATAAATTTTAAACTTTAACTAACGAATGAACATTAGGAGGACGGATTAGACGCTATGAATCTTCTATTATTTACGTAAAAAGATACGCCATTAGGACCTGTTGTCCAAAATTAACCCAGACGCTGACTTTCTGGTATTTGTATTTTCACAGGAGGGTCCCATCTTGATATGCAAGGGGCTTGACATATGAGGAGTGTAGCTACAGACGCAGAGATTGCTATTCAAGACTCCATGAAAAGTTTGGATTTCGGCCACCAATATTTTTCATAACAGCGCATCTACCGTTTACATGGTCAAAGAAAAGATATTACTTATAAAAGAATACGATCAGAGTAAATTGTAACTATTACTTGACCCTCGAGTACATTATTTGCCTGTCATAACAATATGCGACAAGCTTACATATCAATTATTATAACCGTGGGCTCTTCAAAACCTGCAGGAAATCCAGAAACCGGCAGCGAAAATGTCTAAATATTCGATCTTTCTGGTAGGCGACTGTTTTTCCTCCATAACTCTTCATGTTAACGTCCCTCGTAAACTGCTTCACGTTTTCCTTCCACCACTTTTCTCCATATTCTGCCCATTAACTACGCCTACGATATTTTCAACAGGCTGTAGTAAAGCTGTAATAACCAATATATTTTTCTCTAAATCCCTCAGATCTATCGTCAAGTAGATTTTTCATTGTTCATTTCTAACTCTTCAAGCGGGCGCATATTTTTTCGGCAATATGATCGTAATTATTCTACGCCAGAATTATGATAAAAGTTTGTAATTTCGTCTTTCTTTTTGTGGCGTTAATTGTGGGTAAATTATGTGCGGAATAGTTAACCAAATACATACTACTAATATTTTATGGAATCTCGTGCTCTTTGAACTCAAGAAGCGGCATTTTATGTAATAGTTTTCATAATTGATTCATGACAGGTCCCGTCGATTTAGCAACTTCTCTTATCCCAATTTATTAATATTTACTGCACGCTTAACACTGCGAGGATGGAAGTCTTGCCCTGCATATAAGGGCCAAGAATTTTTTCTTTCTCTATAAACTACAGGTAGAATCCTACAATCTTCTAATATTTTGCACAGAGAAAATTTCATTTAAATTCTTAAAATGCTCTCCAAAAAAAAAAAGATCTCCAACTCCCTTCACATATTTAAATAAAATCATTTGTTGATCAACTCCTTCGGTAGAAATTTCTATAGCCATGCTACTTCCTTTATCTTCTAAGTTAATACTTCCATATGTCTTTCGAATCTTCTAACACTTCTAATTTCCGTTTGGATCGAGTTACAACTTTTTTAACTTGTGTAATACATTTTAGCTTGTTATTTCTTTGTTTTTGCGGAAGCTATATCATTTTGGTTGTTGGGTGATTTTAATAAACAAATTATTCATGTAAGAGATAAATTGACAAATTAATTTGAAGATTATATATTAATTTTAATAGTCTTTTGAAGGCTATGAACGCTTTTTTATTGGAGAATGATTATAAGTAACATATTTCTTTTAACTTCTATCCATAGTAAGTAGGAAGGAGGTCTCTTTGGGCAATCTGAAAACTAGGATATTTTGAGTATTATTTTCTTCGTATCGTACAAATTTGATGGTGTGAAGTACTTCAAATAAATTTTATGGGCAAAGTTGTTGTTGATACTTTTTAAGAACACTAGAAATGATCTTATGCTTCATCGGTTTTACCCTCATAACAATCACAAATTTCACGACAAAGTGATTCTGGTTAACATTCTAAAGAAAAATTTATCTTAAAAAAGTTGAAAAATTTTTTCCTTAATATTTCTGATTTTATTAGATATTAATTTAATTTTACTTTTAATTGTCTCTTCTGGTCAGTGTATCCTCTATAAAATATCGAAAATATCTCTCAAGGCTGTGAGCTTCGGCTTCTACGGCATTTTTTTTGTAAGCTGTTTTGCGTAACTTTTCGTGTTTTCTCGTGTTAAATGCCGCTTATTTGCCCTAACCACCACCAACCAAACCCTCTCGTCGTATCTCATCATGCGACTGGTGTCTTTTTCATCGTCCCCATACCAAAAACATCTATGGAGCTCGCCTTCAGAATTCTACCAAATTGGACCTCTCCCCAAAGCAATATATTACGTTCCTCGAGGAAGAAAGAGTCGTATCCGTGGGCCATGTCATTTCACTGGTGTTCGTAAAACCATCATAGATTTCCCTTATATTTCATGTAAATTTATGAAGATTTGAATGAAAGGCTTGAGATTATCGAGCTTTGAGAATGTTTCTAGGTAGGTTATCAATGTATAGCTCAATCAAGACGCACCTCTGATGAAGTCTGAAGATCTTATAATACCACAAAGTATCCTAATTGATTTTAAAGTGTATCTCTAAGAAACCAAATGACTTAATTTGGATAGGATAAACTTTAAGTCTCATAATTCAGTTACTATGTTATAAATTTGATAGGAGTTTTCACAGAGTGAAGAATACATATTATATGAAGTAGCTACGGAATGAAGAAATTAGCCAACGTATATGACCTTTCTATTGAAATGACTTAAACGAGTTTTACGCTGGTTTAATGTTAACGGACTTGACTTCCTGTAAATTTATGAATAGAATGGTATCCTCCTGTAAATTATTACTCCACTGCTGAAGTTAATTTTGTCACTGATACCTACATTATTTGGCCAATGTTGTCTTCAAGTGTTTAATAAGTCAGCAATAAAAATGAACTCTATACTTTCTTGGACTTATTCAAGGTTTGAGATTATAGAATGGACTTAAGTTGGAGATTTCTCTCCTCATTTCGCTTTAAATTGGTAATAAAATAGCGAATCAGTAACTGAAATCTTGAGCGTTTTGGTAAACCTTTTTTTTCTCGCCTATATAGGTAAATTAGTTGACAGTAACTCACTTTACGCAAACTGAAACTGAAGGAAAGATTCTTTTATATATTAATTCGGCGAAACGATGAAGGGATATTGTCAATGTTTCAATAAAGCCATTTCTTAAAAAAAACATGTTTTAATAAATGAAATTTTCTTTTTCTCAGCAAAAAACTGTGGAGCAATCAAGTCATGGGGTGTAATAGAAGGTGATGCATGAGCTGTAGAAATGATACTATTCTTGGACGCCAGGTTTTATTGCATTTATTAGTATTTTTATTGTGAGTCAATATCCCCTGAGCTTAATAATCGCTTCCAGTGAGTCGGAAAATAATAACAGGAATCACATTACATCAGGAGTGAAGAAGCAGTTTTATGTTCAAGAACCTTTCCTACCGCTTTGAATGCCTCGAATTTCCTTTTTTAAACCCGTAATAATGTGAAGATGAGTCGTATACAAACATATGCTTAGAATGGAGAATTGATCCTTGGGATGTTAAAAGCACGAAAGTTTGAAAAAAAATGTAGGAAGCAAAAAGATACAGTAAATATTCTCTCCAAGGAAGATCAGAGGTGATCTCTTTACAACGGGCTATCGATGTGAAATACCAAGGTATTTGTTCCTCAGGTTCATTTCCTAGGTGTTGATCGCGTTAAATATATTAATTTTTGTAAATTCCTGGGTACAATTGACTTGCTTGGTAACTAAAACCCGAAATTCTTACTCTTACTCTGTGGTCATTCAAGTACAGGTCGATATTTGGCCTCCCAAACAAGTTGTCTTCAGACTCCTCTGTACTCCGTAATGCTAATCTCTCTCCCAAGTCTTCTCGTGTCTTCAGCCTCTTGGTCATTCCATCTTAACCTTGGTCTTCATTGTAGGCACTTTCCTTCTGGTTGACGTCTCCATACTATTCTAATCATTGCATCCTCCTCCCTTCTTCTTACACTACCAAGCCACCTTATTCTCCTACTTCTTATCCCAGCCACAATATCTAGTATTCTGTATAGGTCCATGACTTCTCTCTATTTCAGTACCCATTCTTCAAATGTAGGCAAATGTAACCTACTCAATACTTCATTTTCAAATACTATTAGCTTCTTCTTTGTCTGTTTTGTTAAGGTCCATAATTCCACCCCATATAAGAAAACTGGATGTATTATGACTGTGTATATTCTAATTTTTATATTTCTTGCCAGGAATTTACTCTTCAGTAAGTTTGAATAAATAAAATCTTAAATGAACTTCTTGAAGTACCACCTTCACGATTCACATTAGGTTAAGATAGAGCAATATAAATAAGGGTATTCTGTCCACCAGTCAGTTGGCGCATAGATAAAATCAACGCCAAGCCTAATTTTTCTCAGCATTTGGCGTTTATCGTTTACCACTTAGATAAAAAATAGTAGAATTTCACGAATTTATTTATGCAATTCATATATATATTTATGAACTAGTTCCATAAAGTAATTATCTATTATTCGCGATTTAATGAAATGTGAAAAATTTCAAGCGCGCGAAAACGCGACGGCTGGGAAAAGCCCGTGTGACGTCTGGCAGCTGCTGTGTGAAGCCACCTTGGTACGAGGCTATGAACGCCGCTACGATGCAGGCTACTTGCTGCCGAGCATGGCAGTAGCGTAGTAACGTAGGCGGTACCCTGCTAGAAGGTAGCGCTTGGCTTAAATAAAAATTATTAATACCCTATCAAACGAAGGGAACTTTCCCACCATAGGCAATTTTAATAGGTGATTATTAAGAGATGTTTCCCTCAGCTCTGTTCCTCATGCATGCGTTGGTAATCTCAGACGATGTAAAGCTCCTGACTATTCGTATAGAATCTAGGTCCCTGTTACGTCACGTGGAGTGGCATCGCATGGGCGCCAATCTGGTCTTGTTCAAATGAGTTTAAAATTGACCATTGCCATTCGTCTAAACTGGCATTTCAAAAACCAAATTACTTGTATATTATGAATACGCTAATTGTGGGTAAGGAATCGCAATCAATGCCTTTCGTTTTCTTTGATGAAGGAAACTACCGTATTCATAAATTAATGGTTAAATTTTGCAATCGAACGCTTGGGCAAGACGTTAATAAATGCCAAATATTTCGGCCGACTTCATTAAAAATTAAAAACTTCGTTATTGGTGAATGATATTCAGAATATAAAAAAAATACAGTTGTTAGAGAAACGATCCATTTAAAGTCAAAAGCGCTCCAAATGTCGCCCAAATCTTAAAAATATCGTTAAGTGTTGAAGGCTATAACACGAAAAATGCCTAACGTCATTATTTAAATTTAATCTGGAGAAACTTATGAGAGGATCGCTATGTAAGAAAGTAAAGAAAACGTTCGTGAAGAGTTTGATCTGAAGGGTAGCGCTTTACGATGCGGAAACGTGGGCACTTAGAGGACGAGAGAAGAAAGGAGACGTTCGAGATGTGGGAGTGGAGAAGAACGGAGAAGGTGAAGTTTAGAGATAGGAGGAAAGACGTAGTGCTGGACATAGTGGTTGAGGAGAGGCAGTTTTTAGATGAGATACGGCGGAAACAGAGATTATGGATGGAACGAGTAATGAGCAGAGAAGGGATGCTAAAAACAGTACTAAAATAATATTATCTAAACGAGAGAGAATAAGGAAAAGAGTATAATTTTTATATGGAATGAAATGGAATATATCTTACGGTGAATTGAAGAGGGAAGTACACGAAGGAAGTGGAGGCTTCCAGAACGTTACTTAAGTACGATATGGAAACCTACCTTAATCGGCAGAATACTTTAGCAACTAATTTTGGGGTCCTTTTTTGGGTAAATTATATTTATGAATACGCTACCCACTGAGTATTTACCCGGGCCAACAATCATCATGAGTGACAGGCACCAGTTCTCAAAGTGAGTATGGCTCTCTTTCTTGCCTTCCATACCTCCTGAATATTCTTCCTCTCTCTTACGACTTGGTCAGTCCTTAGAACCCACTCATCTTTCGCTTTTAACGCGGTCTTCCCTTCCTGATTGATCTTCTTCATTCCGCTATCCCAAGCCAAATAGATTACACTTTCACTCCATTCATAATTTATGGGCGCTATATATTTGGACCGCTCCTTAAAAAAAGAAATATCTTTACCTTTCTCTTTACCTCTTCTCGATGAGAGGGACCGAGGGGTTCCGACCATCCCTCTCCCCTCACCCCAAAGCTTACATTTCCTCTCCTGCGGTCAGCCGCATTCCCTCCTCTTAATAAACAGTCCCACCTCACTCCATACGGAATGTATTTCTCGCACGGGGATGCAACACCCGAAAAAAATTTTCTCGAGCCTCCCAATGTTTCTATTTTTTTCAGGGGCATCGAGTAGATACTTCAAGGGGGTAGGCTTGCAAGTACGCTGTTAAAAACAATTGCCATGGTATTGTATGTGATTTGTACGATGTGATTTCAGCAGCCCAAAATAAGGAGTAATGGATATCACAATAATTGAGTAAATACAATTTTACGAGTTAATTCAGTGTGTCTTTAGAAGGCATCGATTTTTTATCGATGTCATCTAAACGTAAAAATTTTATCTCTGCCATAGTGATTATGAGGCTAATTTAAATAAGAAACATGGAACATAATGAATGTAAATTTGTTTATCGACTGATTTTAGACAAAAATTAAATGCATTATTTATTTTTCAAACCAAATAACATTAGTGATTATTGAAAATTATTGGAATTATGGAAATGTAAAAGTAATAATGCAAACCGTTTGTTATTTTTTCCTGATTTACGTGATCACCACAACTGAAGAAACTATGAAGCATGCCTGAAAGCAATGACTACTTACTTCCTTGCCTTAAAATACCATATACGTTGTAATCGTACAAGAATTATGCTCCGAACAATGGCAAAAAAGATATTATTTTGCAAATCCGATATGTACGAGGTGACTTCAGTAGCCGTAAATAACGACTTACGAATATCGCATTCGTTCAGTCAAAATAATCACATTTCTCTTTACCGAGTCAACGCCTTGGATAGCAATCGGGACGTATGAAGTTTGGATCCCATCACTTGGGTGGTGTTGGAAAGATATTACGATAGATAAGGAATGTTATCACACGCCAGTAAGTAGTAATTATTATCAGGCACGCATAAGAAGGTATCTTGAGTTGTGATAATTACGTACGAGTATATTAGAAGTACGAATCAAACATTTGCGTCGTTAGTTTTATATATTGCCATAATTCGAATAGCTTAAAATTACCAATCATTATTTTTTTAATCAAGCATAAAAATTCTTTCAAATTACGTGTTCACGTGCTCTATATGTTTCTTATTTTGTTACACGCCTACTCCACTGTGCTAGAGATAGAAACTTATTAATCGATGTTTTTAAACGGTATCATCAAAGTGAAATTCTCAAGTACAAAGTGAGGGAGCTTGTAATTAATTTGTTCAACTCCTTTTTTGGTGAAGAGACTCTGTGGGACTAGCATACCCTTCTCTCTCTACGAGAAAAAAATGTCAGCAGCTAGATTGATAGCGCGCTGGTTCCTCATTAATTGTAACGGGCGTCGTAAAAATCCTATTTTCATGGTTTGTAATACATCCTTGGCGTAAGCGCCTCCTCTAAAGAAAAATGTGAATGCTAGAGAGTCTGAAGTCCACATCATACAACGATAAATTAGGTTTCAAAGTTTTTTATTAGTAATTAATAACGTTATAACGTCATCCTTTTTTTCTTGGGACGTCCGAAGGACAGATTTATCCTTATAAATAATATCTCAGGATTAAAGGTCATTTAAATTCCGGTAGCATTCATTATATGAGTCCTTCTAAAGTGAAAACATTTATTCTTAATTGCGGCGTTTTAATTTTTTGTGTTTAGCATCTTAATGATTCAGCAGGATATTTTGATTTAGCGTTGATTTATGACGCAAAAGATTAGGCACTTCGTTTTATTTGGCATAAAATTCGTACCCGTAAACAGACATAATAAACTTTCTCGACCACTATTATGGAGTCGTAATGGCGTAATCGCGGTAACACCCAGTAATTTCCTTTGCACTTAATGGCTCATGGATTCCATAAGACATTTGATATTAGTATCATATAATGCTTAAACTACCTATCAAAGTTTTACGCGGAATTAAGGTGAAGTCAATTCTTACTTAAATATTACGTAATTTTTAAGATAGATATATAAAAAATAGCTTTATCTCTCTAGGTTATGTAACCATACCTGTCAATTGTTCTATGCATTATCCTTTCTCTTTAACTTATATCATGCATTGTAATAGCATTGAATTTTTTACAGCTCATTAAATGCAATTTCGTAATATTACGATCGTAGTAATATTAATTTCCAATTGAAATTTCTTACTTCAAGCTTAAGAAAATCAAATCAGATTTTGAAGCGATGACCAATTTCCGATGAAATTTCGTGAAAAAAATTATCCATCTTAGTAATTTGTCTTCCTTAGACCTGTCCACTGAGGAGCCTTACCAAAATATATTACTTACCAATTTTTTTGCTTTATAATAATTAGGGATGGAAGGATCCAGTAGTTTTTTCGGATCCGGATTCGGATCAGATACTTCATTTTCCAAGCCGGATCTTGCGGATCGGATATTTTCGGATCCAAACGCATTTTCATATTTCTGCTATTAAACGAAGTAATTATTCAAGTACTTTCCTTCATAAAAGGAAACAAAATATTGAAAAATCATGAATTTACAATAGATTTCTTAGAAAAATGAAGTTTTTTCGATTATGAAGGGTGTTAAAATTAGTTTGAAACCCTCTACTTTGTACCCTGTTGTTTAAAAATTTCCCCCCCTGGTGTTGGACCCCCCCCCTAATGAAGACAATGATTTATGGTCCGTGTGATTTCGGAAAAAAAAACAAGGCACGGGCTGATGGACGGCCGAGAGTAGTTTCCTGAAATCTGCGACGTAGTTACTTTCGACGTGGTTATTATCCTACGACGCTGAGATTCCCCCGATGATTGTTCAATCTCTTTGGGAAGAGTCACACTATGTGCCAGTCGTATTTTACCTTTCTTATTTTCCACAGCTGAATTTCTGCTACGTAACTTCGGATCCAGATCCGATGTCTTCCGCGACTTTGGATCCGATGTATTCGATGAAGGGCAATATCCGCGGATATTTGGATCCGAGGTATCCGATCCGACCATCCCTAATATTTATGATAATTAACTTTCTTTCACTGCGCTCCCAGGAAAATTTTAAGACTCTGTGCTGGATACCAAAAAGAGAGACTCTTTTCATACAGAAGGTATTTTGATTGACTAGTGCGTTATTATATCAATTTCAGGGACAGAAATTTTTCTCAGGTCTCACACCGAGGAAGGTCCTCCATATCTCCTTCCGGCATTTTGGGTGTGCAACTCAGCCTTTGTCCTAAGGGATTAGAGAATCCAATGATTGTAATAGGCATGATTAGGTTTAATTAGTATTTACTGATTTCAAAATTAATGCCAAATAATATTCTAGGTGTTCCACAGATGGTGGAAATTTCAAGGGTATCACACCAACTAAGGTCCTCCATATCTCCTTCCGACGTTTTGGGTGTGCAACTCACCCTTTGTCCTAAGGGATTAGAGAATCCAATGATTGTAATAGGCATGATTAAGTGTAATTAGTATCTACTGATTTCAAAATTAATGCCAAATAATATTCTAGGCGTTCCACAGATGGTGGAAATTTCTAGGGTAACACACCAACTAAGGCCGTCCATATCTCCTTTCGACATTTCCATTTGCAACTCGCCCATCTTCCTCATTGTCTCCCAATTCGTCTTGGATTCCTGAATCCCTGAGGACGATGGGTGAGTTGCGCATCGAAAGGCCGGAAGGTGATATGGAGGACCTTGCCCGGTGTGAGACCCAAGAAATCTTCACTGCCATTGCTCGCCTTGGGGAAGAAAACAGGCAATATTTATAATTTCAGCAGTTTGGTGCATGGGGTGAAGAGAGTTAAAAGGGAAGTTTTGTTCACGAATAACTGGAGTTACTATTGTACCAAATACCTCATTTAAAAATCGTGCAAATTCCCTAGTGGATCTACACGGCAAAACCTAGGTAGCATAAATAAAAGTTTGTTTCATAAGAAAAAAGTATACTTCCAGCAAAGTGTCTTTCACAATGAGTCATGCTCGATGTAAATATTATTTCCTAACCTAAGTCCCGAATCGCCTTGCACTGTCATCTGCAAATTAAGTAAATCAGATCAGATTAATTAATTGATACGCAATTTAGATCAAATTTTATAACTAAATTATCCACATTAGAAATTTGATTTCATCAGTCCTGAGCACTTCAGCAAATTTTTATTTTTACACCAATTTTATTCCAAAGAGATTATTAATTATTGTTTTAATATTTGATAATATTTATACCAAAATATTTTTTAAGTTACAATACTTTCTGTTTCTACACCCCAATGAATATTTTAATAAGATTTGTAGAATAAAACAAAAGAAAGATTTTTTATACAGTACACAGGTATTTTGATTGACTAGTGCGTCAATTTATTTTATTTTTATTTAGTTAATTCAGAGAGATCTACTTGGTAAAACCGAGGTAAGTAGCAGAAATAAAAGATTGATTCATAAGAAAAAGTCCACTACCGGCAAACTGTCTTTCACAGTGAGTCATTCTCGACGTAATTATCATTTCCTAACCTTAATCTCGCATCTCCTTGCACTACCGTCACCAGGTTAGTGAATTGAAAAGATCAGATTTGTAACAAAATTATCCATCTTAGGAATTAGACGTCACGAGTCCTGTCCATTACAGAGCTTTAGCAAATTTTATTTTTTTTACCAATTTACTAGCTTTATAGTTATAATTATTAATTTTCTATTTCTACACTACCAAGAAAATTTGAAGCAGATATGCTGCGTACAAAAAACAGCCGATTATTTTAGTGTTGGTATTTTGACTGAGCAGTAAACTTTTTGCATGAATAGCTAGAATTACTTTAGTACAAAATTTCTAATTTAAAAATCGTGTGAATTTCCAGGTTTATCTACTCGTTAAAATAGCACGCAGGTACCCGAGGTAGCAGAGACTAAATTTAATTTTTATTTTACTCCTAATCCTCCTGAATACAATTCATTTTGAACATTTAACGTTGGGATGTTCAACAAATTTAACAATTACACGTACACGAAAAACCATACGCTGGGTAGGGTAAATTTACCATGGCGGGACTCGAACCAGTGACCTCTTATTTGGCAGGAGATTGCAAGTACGAAATTTGATTTAAAAGACAAAAATTCACCATCGTCAAAATGTCTTCCGCTACGAATCATGCTCGATATAATAATTACCTACTTGTTAACCTTAATCCCGCAATTTTAGATCAAAGTTTCTGCAAAATCATTCATATTAGAATTTGACTTCATGAGTCCTGACCCCTTGAGAAAATTTTTATTACCAGTTTATAAGTTTTAATTATTAACTTCCTGTTTCTACACTCCCAGGAAATTTTTAAGAAGATATGCAGAATACACAAAAGAGTCGTTTTTTATACGGTACCCGGATATTTTAATTGACTAGCGCGTCATTATACCAATTTCAGGGAGTTGGTACATGGGATGAAGAGAAATGAAAGGGTAGTTTTGTGCACGAATAGTTGGGGTTATTATGTAAAAAAAATTAATTTAAAATCGTGTAAATATCCAGGTGGATCTACTCGGTAAAACCGAGGTAGCAGAGATAAAAGTTTGCTTTAAAAGAAAAAAATCACCGTTGACCAAATGTCTTTCGCTATGCGTCATGCTCGATGTAATTATAGAACTTTATCAGAAACAAAAGTTTGCTTTAGAAGAAAAAAAATCACCACCGACAAAATGTCTTTCACTATGAGTCATGCTCGATGTAATTATTATTTTCTAACCTTAATCTCGCATCGCGTTGTACTACCTTCCGGTGTTTTTTTTAGAGACCACCCCTTCAAAAATCCCTCCAACTCTATTCGTGCTTTTTATTTTATGCGGGCCCTCTCTTTATCATCCCCTCCCATCTTCCTCCTGATTCCTTCCTCCGCTGCCTGTGGTTAACCCCACCTTCCGCCGCCTAAGGCATTTTAATCCCTCCACATCTCACCCGCGCCTCTCCGCACCTTAATTTTCTCAATTTTTCTTCAACACCACAAGGGTCCATCCGATTCATCCTCCCCGGCAAATATCTCTTCGCTATCTGTTTCCTTTCCTACATGGTTCCCTTCGAAGGAATGAGAAAGAGATTGAAAGCTTCGGCCAGGTGACTGATAGAAAAAAAATATCATCTATATGAGGATTTCCACCACAGATGTCTTCTGAATTTCGACAACCAGTAGTATTCCACATGGAAGGAAAATGTCCACAAATGTTGTCACCATTGTACTCCATGTTATGTTTTCATTGTGACACAGCTTGCCGTAAAAGTGGAGAGGAAGGTGCATAATATATACTAGTTTCCTGAACCTCATGTTTTGCTGCAGTTAAATCGATTTCGTATTATTTTTTTGAAGTGAGGAAAGAAAGTGAGAAAATTAAATAATAAAAGTTCTACTTGCCTATATGATTCGCCTTGCTACACTCTTTTGCTCATTCCCGTGATAAAAAAGCTGGACATTAGCATAACATAAGTTAGCTGCACGAATAAGTTCAATACATAAGATTTCAGTATATCTTCTTCATTTTATTTAAATATTTTTTGAAACATTATACAACATTGTCCAAGCTGCGGGCAGGAACTTGTTCATGTAGTAATTTTTTGATCAGGTTCTTTTGTAACAGAAAGTTTTAATGCTTTTATTCAGTAAACTTCATGCTATCGCTGCGGAGCGCATAATCAATCATGAATTCTTTTCCCTTGTACAGTTGAAAAAAATTACTTTAATAGTTAGAGCGATATTAAAAAGCAAAATTAGGACACACTTCATGAGGAATCCATGTTTTTAAGCTGTTTATAAGCTGATTGACAAATTGTATAAAGCTAAGACTGTTCTAAGCTAATTTTCAATAATTCTAAAGTAGCATATGGACGTTTTTGTTTTTTACCTTTACCAGATACGTTATGTAATCGCACCGCTCGTATACATTTTTCTTGTAAAAAATCTCCATATTATAAAAGCTGTGTAAATTTCTTCAGTATACTGGCAAACACTGCCATAAGAATCCTTTGATTGATAAGGATTGAAAAATTCAAAAACTATTTCGTGAAATGCCCCATACTTTGAGGACAATCAGCAAAGTTCATACGTTTGGAAGAGCTTGTTTTGAAATTTTCATGAAAATGTCTTTCACTCCTTTTCACGGGGAAATATCTAAAAAATTGAGATAAATTTAGTGGTGGAGCCTTCTTAATATAATATTCACCGGCCGCCTTTATGCCAACTCATCCAATACATTTTCTAACATAAGTATAAAACAAAAAGTAACATAGATCTATCAAAGAAATCACAGACAGTTGCCGGATGGTGAGACGACTTCCCATTTCACGCTATTTAAATGAATCATTTTGGTCGAGTTGAAGTAGCTCGTAGGGGATGACAATTTTAGGAGAAATTAGATAGAGATAGATAACCTGCTAAAAAAAAGGAATGTGCTGAGGCAGAAGAAGTATGGGGAAGAAAAATTATAAGATGAATATCAGTGAACGGTGCTTTTTGGGGGTGATAGGAGACGTTTCTGCGACAGATCATGTACACTTAGGATTTTTTTTGTGATATTTAAAATGATGTTGTTTCCATAGCAACGTGGCCTCGGAGATACGTTGCTTAATCCCAAACAGTCTGGATCCAAGTTCTTTAGACATTTCCTAAAAAATCCTCGTTATTCATGATAGCTCATAAATATGATCTTTCCTCCGTACCCTGAGCGTGAAATTCAACACATATTGTTTACAACGGGGTGAGACGGCGGCGTATCATTTTCGCTGTTATACTTAATGCACCACTGGGAAATAATACCTTGTAGCATCTATGAAAATTTGGGATATCTTACAGGTTTGCGGCGGGGTTCTTAAAGTCGTAATTGGGTGGTCTGTTTCTAGGTTTACTTCAATGAAAATTTACGTGACGGTTTGGATGTTTTGCCACGCCAACGCCTGGAGGATTAGGATTGTTTATGACTTCTTTGAATCATAAGTAACTGCACTCGCCTTGGTTATAATAGTATTGATTGTAATACCAATCATTATTTCTTGGTTTTGAAATTGACTGGTCCTACTTAAATTAGGAGCTCTAGATATATATTTCCTTTAATTAATATTAGGTTTTGACATTTACCGCCATCACTAACCTTGCTCTTAGCAAGAAGACTAGTACACTCTCTAGCGCTGTTTTGCTTGATGGACAAAGGAAACAATACCTAGTCACAAGAGCCTCTGTCTAATGGCCATGAAAAGTAGAGGTATAGCTTAGTCATGTGAATAGTTGCCCTGTAAGCCAAAAGGGAGGCGGTTTGATTCATGGCTCACTTTTCAATGCTAATTTATCTGGAAAATGTTATCATCATTATTGGTCAACAATCCTAAGAATGGTTTGACTTAGTTCAACGCTCAATTTTCTTATCTTTTCCAACATATTTCTTCTTTTTCACATCCTTCTTTACCTGCTCTATATATTTTGTTCGATTTCTTCATTTTCCGCTCTTGCCATCTATTTGCTCCCAGACGATTGTCTTCATCAGCCCATCATGTCTCAGTAAATGGCCTGATATATAGTTATTAAAAAGTGTAGTTATTTAGACATCATGTTTATTACAAACTTTATGCTGTCTCATATTCTACCTTAAATTGAAGTTCCTTTGAAGATAAAGAAATAAGCAATGCGTAATATTCGTGGCGGAAGAGCATTGCAGCGTCCATTGTACTCACCTTGTCCTGGCCCTAGTCCCTCGAAGATTGTCTTCATCAGACCATCATGCCTCAAGATATGGCTTGACGCATAGTTAGATAGTGAAGTTATTTAGATATCCTGTGCATTAAAAATTTTATGCTGTCTCATATTTTACCTTAACATGAAGTTCCTTTGAAGATAAAGAAATGAATATTGCATAATGGGCCAAAGGGAAATATTCCTAGTCACAAGAACCTCTGTCTAATAAAATCAACTGATTTGGGCGTTACTTAGTAGAACGATAAGATATTCATGGTAAAACAAAAACCAAGTACTGTTCCACAAACTTTTATTTTCTGTTGACAAGTTTCAACGGCTATAGCGTCATTATCAATACAAACAGTGTGTCTTGATAATGAAACTAGTCGACAGCAAGTAAAAGTTTGTGGAACAGTACTTGGTTTTTGTTTCACCATGAACTCTGTCTAGTATTTATGAAAATAAGGAGTCCTGTACAGCTTTGTAATATGTGCAGGGGTCCTGAAAACCCCTAGAGTGGAGTTTGATTCTTAGTTACTTTTCAACTCTAATTCGTGTGACAAATTTAATGCTGTTCAATGTTCTCCCTTAAAATGGAGTTCCTTTCAAGACAAAGAAACAAAAATGGCATATTATTCGTTGCGGAAGAGCATTGCCTCGTCCATTGTACTAACCTAGTCCTGGGTTTTAGTTGAGGTGGGGGTTTGACGAGCACCAAGAGCGCTTCTGCCCAGCGCCACACATTCCACGGCACCATTCGAACGCTAGAACGGCGGAGAGTTGGGAGAGAGGAAAAGAGAACAAAAGATGCCTCTCAAACGACCGTGATGATAATAATAATAATAAAAACGGGGAGTGGGTTGGGATTGCCCACCTCGGGGAAGGTAGGGGGGACCGGGTGGTTTTCATCGTTTTTTCGTGCGCTGGGTGGAAGAAGAAAGATCTCCTCTCCCTCCTTGATGTCGGTCCGGTGGCGAAGCGGTAGCATATCGCCCGAGGGCGCGAGACGTAAGTTATGAACCGGCAATCACCCCGCTCCACACAGCGCGGCGAAAAACCCTTTTCCCTTCGCTTATGTAAATTCCTTTCCCTTGGGGCTCCGAGAGCGACCGCCCCCGTCCATCCGACACAGCGTTCGCCTCATACCATGCCATGTATACCGTGCTCTTCCTTTCCATTCTTCGCCTCCTCTCCTCCTATTCTTCCCTGTTCACGCTCAACCTTTCGTGCACATCCACCCATAAAGCCTTTATTCGTGCACATCTTCTTCCTCGTACACCTCTTTGCTTGTTCTCCTATTTTCTGTGACCTTCAGTCTTACGGCGTGATATATATATCTGCGTCTACATACTACCCCGCAATCCGCCTAAATAGGAATGTGGCACCCATCTACACATAAGAAGCAAATGCTCAAAAATATGTTTATGCATATGGTGGATCGTGTCGAGTGGCATTCTTCCCATCCCGAGATGCCAGATTTGAACCCCGGTTTTGCTGATGATAATATTATACTTCATAATTTATTTATTTATTTCTTAAAACCTGGAGTCTATCACTTAGTGTCATCTTCAGGCAGGCGTCACTGTTTGAATTTTTCATGACGTATGATTTCTCGCAATTTATGTATTTTCTTTAAAATTAATTGTTATCTTTGTAGTTATTAATATATCATGTGTATCTCTATCATTCTAACAGATCCCTGCTGTTGGCCATTTTCCTCACCAATATAATCATTAGATTTCAGATGTATAACCATCAGCAATGTCTCTTCTTTTCCTCTCTCTTCCGAATTCTTACTCAACCGATTCGTTACTTGTGCATTTGTTATTATACGGCTTTTTCTCTTGTGCTACCGTAATTAAGCGGAAGCATTGATCGCACCACGCAAGATTAGATGATTAATTTTGGGGATCGCGTTGCTGTGGTGGCCAGCGTGCTCTTCTCATTCCATGCTGTGTACCGTGCTCTTCGTTTTCCTACTTCGCCTTCTCCCCTCCTCCTTTCTTTCTCTCTACACGCTTAACCTTTCGTGCACATCAACCCATAAAACCTTTCCTCGTGCTCATCTTCTTCCTCTTACACCTCTTTGCATGTTCATGTCTCCTCTTTCCCTGACCTTCAGCCCTACGGCGTGATATATATACATGTAGCGGATCATGTCGAGTGGCCACCTTACCATCCCAAGATGTCAGATTTGAGTTTTGTTGAAGATAATATTGCACCTCAATATGATTTATTTAAACTTATTTTATTCAACTCAATTGATGGGTGAAGAAGCTAAGGGGTATAAGTTATTTTTTCTCAACAGAGTCAAGTAGAGTGAATTGTTAGAAGAAATACACAAAACTTGGTTGCCAAGGGATACTAGTGTCTCTCTGTTCTGTGCTGACATCGAGTGGAAAATCAAATTCACTACTAAACATCTAGTTGATCTCGTTTATTTTCTATACCTAATTTCTGTACCTAACTCTGTGTAGAAAAAAGAAATCACTTGTACCCCTTGGCTTCTCACCCACTCAATTGATTACTTTCTTAAGATGAGGCGTCTATCACTTGATTGTATCTTCAGGTAGGCGCCACAATTTGATTTCATTCATGATGAGAATTTATTTCTTTTCTCCAAATGGAATTGTTACTGCGGGGGTTATTTGAATATCATTGGTGCCTTTATTATCCTCACATATCTCTGCTGTTGGCCATTTAACCAGTATAATCGTCAGATTTCAGAAATAGAACATCGAACAATAGAGGATCCTCAACTTAGTCTCCATATGTGTTGCCACCCACCGCGCTTTTAATTTGATTATTTAAGTCACCACTAGGGTCGCTGACGAGCATAGAGATCCGAATTTCACGGAAAAATAAGCTATAATCGATGTGCTTTACCAAAATTTACATTTATGAAGATGTGATCTATCAAGTCGTCTTATCTAGTTCTGGATAATTGAGGAGTCCGTGGAGGCCCAATTCTTGACGGAAAGAATCGTTCATTAGAGTTTTAATGACAAATAACCACGTGAAACGGATGCAAGAGGCTGTGAAGTAGCGGAGAAGCGGTGAGGCGTCGGAAGGAGTCAGTGACGTCAGTAACTTATCAGCCGGATCGAAAAACGGAAAAATACGGTCTCTTTGTTGTTCAAAGTATATCGCAATGTTATAAATACCAAGAATGTAGTTCGCCAAGATAAAATATTTGCTTTAGACGGTTTTGAACCCGGATCTCTTAATTACCGGTCTGGTATGGTAGTCAATGACACCACAAAGCTATCTCCTCAGAGCGAACTTGAATAACACGCCTGACTGGTAATCGCGGGTTCGAATCCTGGTTAAACTAAATGTTTTTTTCATGTTAAACTTCATTCCTGGTGTATATTATGTTGCACCCATGCGCGTGACTGAGTACAAAGTCGCTCGTTTCTTTCAGTAAATCGCAATCAAAATTAATATAAATAATGATGAACGAACCCTTTGTCACATGGAATCATTTGGCCAGACCATTATTCTTTTATATCTTAAAACTTGTTGTACTAAATTTTTGAGTCATTTATCCAAGAATTCCGGTAGCATAACTACTTGGAGCAAGACAAGGGGAGATGAATTATCAGTGACCTAGGTGAGTGGTCGTCGGGACATGTTTGGATTTGAACCTAACGGAGAAACGAGGAGCTGATCTTGCCACAAAATAACGGAAGAACATCGAATCATGAGCTTCCGAGAACGTATACTTAGCTTCATGAGTTACTGCACCAACGTTTATCGTGCTCTCTCTCCATACCAGAGTTATGAGTGATTGCAACATCTTACCCTCAATAAGGTATCGGAAAGAAGTATCCCCTTGGTTATCATCAAGCATCTTATATTTTTCTTCACTACTATTTGATAATTATTTCACCAATTTCACAATTATCTGGTAATTAACACGCCATGGATGCGCAAGGCAAGCTAATATACGTCTGTTACCAACCATGGTATAAAATCTGTATTTGCTTGGAAAAAAATTCTTTCAATTATAAAATTAAATCATTAAAACTAGAGACTTTCTTAAATCAAATGTTATTCTTCCGCAAAGGTTTCTTTATTTTCGGTAATTGCGGTAGAAAGTGTTATATTTCATGTGAAACTCTGCTTTAATTTTTCCTAAATACCATAAAGATTTCTAATTATATTTGTCACACATGATAGGACTATTTCAGGATAATCCTCAAATGCTGGTGATAATAAGAATAAAAGGTATCCATATTCTTGCTACTGCAATTTTTTTGTATTCGCTCTAGTCCGCCCCCATATTTTCTGCGGGGTTGACAAATTAAACAACATTAAATTCCCCAGTAATGCTTGCATTTATTCACAAGATCTTAAGAAGTGGCATGGAATGTAATATTGTGATCTACGGTACAGCAAACTGAACTGCGATTTATGGAACGACTTCAGAAAAAATATGGCTTTCTTTCATTCCATTTAGACAACATCACATTTTTTTCAGTTTAATCTTTAACCATTCATTAAAACTTAACTACTGAAAAAAATTTCCTGAGCACTTAGGCTACCAAACAGGGCCTTCCATTGTTAAACATGAGATGTATTCGTAGCTGTCACCAATTAAGCAGCAAAGTATGGAATAATGAACCACGTATTTTAGCGAATTAAGTGACTGGTAGTGCAACTTAAATGGAAATGTGACTTGCTCTAATATATTTTTACTGTCAGAAATGTTTGACGAGGTGATATTCACAGTAGTCACTTAACCGTGTAAAATGACATTAAATACTCCTTGCTTAGAAGTTTTCTTGCCTCCCGTAAAGGTTTTCTATTTACGATAAGTTGTGTCACGCTACGTTGCATTTCTTAGGTCTAAAAGAGAAGCTTGAGAAGGAATATGTATTTAATTTTGTATATTGGAAAATCATTTACGCATCTATCTGATATTTTGAATAGCTTAAATGAGATTGCCTTCGAATTCATGCCATGAAAATAAATTACTGAGCGTGGACGAGAGGTTGAAAACAGTATTTGAGGATAGATTGTTAGGTAAACGAAGGAGAGGAAGGGAAATAATAGGATTTTAGATTTCTAGAATGAAAGGGAGTAGGCCTTATTGTGAATTGAAAACAGTATTTGAGGATAGATTGTTAGGTAAACGAAGGAGAGGAAGGGAAATAATAGGATTTTAGATTTCTAGAATGAAAGGGGGTAGGCCTAATTGTGAATTGAAGAGGGAAGTACATAAAGGAAGGTGAGACTGCCAGAATTATTTTGAAGTACTCAATGGAAACCTACCTTAAACAGCATAATACTTAATAATGAATAATAATGTTTATAATAATTATAATATCTTCCTAAGCACACATTTGAACAACGACATGCTCGTGTAGAATGGTGTTTGGCTACGATACTGTGAATTGAAGACAGAAGTAAATAAAGGAAGGGGTGGCTGCTAGAATGCTTCGTAAGTACTCCATGGAAACCTACCTTAATCGGTAGAATACATCAATAAATAATGATTACAATAATTACCTACACACACATTTAAACAACTTTTAATTCCCGTGCAGAACGGCGCTTGACTACCGTATTGTGAATTGTAGAGAGAAGTAAATAAAGGAAGAGAAGACTGCTAAAATACTTCTTAAGAACCCAATGTAACCCTATCTTAATCGCTAGAACACATTGATAAATAATAATAATATATTATGCACACATTTAAGCAACAGCATTCCCGTCTAAAACGTCATTATACTCCTCAATGCTCAGCGGTTGCTTTGGTTACCTTCGTACGGCTCGCGTTTATGCCATAGCTCTTTGAGAGGCGGCATACGAATCATGTGCTCCATAAAGAATGAATAGCTTCCGTTCGGTTGAGTAGTGGCGGCACGCATTGGAAGTGGGGGGGGGGGCGAAGGAAGGCTTGAGGAAAGATGACGTATGGCGAGCAGGAATGGCTATTTAGGCGGGAGAGAGGATAAAGGGGGAGGTAAAATGGTAGCGGGAGAGAGAAGGTTAAATCGTGGCATGGAATCGGGGGTTGGGACAAGGAGTGGACTGGGATGAAATAATGATGGGTGTAGAGGTGGAGTTTATACGAGACCGTGGGGTGAGGTAGAGGATGAAGTTGGGGCAGGTGAGGTTGGGTGGAGGAGGCAAAGGCCGATAGGGAAGGGCCGTGAAGAATGGATTGGTGGATGGAGCATAAGGAGAAGAAAGATGAAGAAGGTAGTAGCGGAAGAGCAATATATTTATTCAAAAAAATCTGTTGGAACGGCCGAATGCAAAAAAAAAATGTTCGCTGGAATGCATGAATCGTTGCAGCCACGAATCGTGATGAGATGGCTACCGGGAAGGTAGAACCGGTATTTCCCGGTAAGCAATATCCACGCGGAGAGGGCAGAATGTTCATCTTTTATCACAGGATGACAAAAGGATGTGTTAAGAGCCCAGGAATTTAGATGTGTTTGTATCGAGTACTAACACATCTAAATTCCTATGTATAATATGGTACTTCCTCGAAAATTGAAGAAGTATTCGAAGTAGGCCAATCTCAAGCGATCAAATCTCTCTCAACTTGAACCTATATTTTTCTCATTTCGCATTAGCATCCTAGCACATTCCACCACACGCCTATTCAAAACGTGTGAAAGGTAATCAGTGGATTTACCATCGGGGAAAAAAGTAACATATATTGTGCCGTCACTATCGCGCAGCGGAAAAATAGGTTTCCTTTAAATGTGGTTGTTTTTATTTTGTCAATGAGGGAAATAAAACGTGGCAAACCATTCCATCTAGGAAGGATGAATCTTTGCAGCCGCAATTCGTGATGAAATGGCTACCGGGATGAAAGAACCGGCATTTCCCGGTAAGCAACATCCAAGTGGTGAGTGCTGTATGTTCAAGTTTTATTGCAGTAGGACAAAAGGACGAGTTATGAGGCCTGGCTCTCGGATATTTTTGTTCGGTGTGAATACAGTCCAACCCGGAAAAATGAAATGCTATAAAAAACTGGGTCGATCTCAAGCATTAAAATCTCTAACAGCACATGCCCATTTCATTTGTAGTCGCGTAGGTATAGGTTAACGGCTGGTGTGTCAGCACCCCTCCATACGACTGTTGAAGTGGCTTGCAGGGTAGCCTGTGAATATGGTGGCAGAGTAATCAATTCCCCTAATTCCGTTTTTCGATTTTGAGAGTTATGGTATGAAATTATTGGTGCCTTTGCAGGTACTTTCAAGTACAGGAATATGAGAGCCAGAACCAGATATCGAAATTAAATCAACAAAGTATCATTGATTTCATGAAGGTAGAAGTATTTTTCTGCGTTAATAATGACCAGACATGCAATTTTTAATTTTCACTTAAAATAAACTAAATTTTTCTCTAGGGTAATTTCCACACGGAATTTTTTTCAAAATGTGTTGTTCTCATGAAAATTACATTTTTTTTACATTTAACTTCATTAGAAAACGGTTAAGGTCATAAAAATATCCTCGCGAGTTTCAGCATTGCTCCATGCATGTAGACAGTGGACGTAACTTCAATAATAATACTTAATTCTTTAGTGCATTTTTGTGTCAATTTTTCTTTGGCTACAATAAATTCAAAGTTTCTTTGAAAATTCTCCTTATTTTAAAATTATTCGTATTGTCTGTAAAAGAATGCTGTGAAATCATATATTTTATATTTTAAATTGCGTGTACAATGCGTAACGTGGATGCATGATTTTACGTCGGTCAATGGTTAAGGTCCAACCGTGCGCCTAGTTTTAATGACTACTGCTTATGGGCATGGTCAAAGTGTTTGGGAGCCATTAATAAAAACGGCTTTCGTGCCTCAAGTGGTAGTGGCCGTAAGGCCTCCTTTTCTGGCCAGTTAGTTGGTCTATATCTGGCTGGGTAAGCCAAGTAGTTGATTCTAAAAAAAACATCATGAATAGAGAAGGCGGCAAGGAGTGGTTCACCTTGAGATTGATTCATGAGATCTACGACCTACGCTGGAAAATCAATCTTATTTTTTTCATGCAGAAGTTTTACTTTGGATTCCATTTTGACAAAGCGGTTGACATTCTAAAGTAAACCTTTTGGATGGAAAAATGTTTAAATCTTCGTCGTAATTCGTTACTAAAAAGTTTTGAATTATAATTGGCCGAATGCAATTTTTGACTTCGATTACATAGCTCGAAGTTCTTATCTGACATCGAATATTTTGTTATTTAATTTTTTATTTATTATGTATTTCAGATTTTCCGTCTATGCACACCTTTTTCTCTCAGTATAAAATATATTTTAGAAAATTACGGACCGTATATACAATTACGCTGAAGATATGGAGCTTACGGAAAGCATTAATGCATTTTTGAGTATTCGACGTATAGTTAAGAAAAAAATAAGAAAATATTGTAAAAATGATTGAAGGCGGTGTATCGATAGTGTTCCAGAAGACAAAAAGACAAAATCCTTTCATAGCTTTCACTGTTACGAAATCATAACATCCCAAATTATACGTATGTCTATCCGTGAAGCATTAATCTAGAATTTTATCAATTGATTTAATATAGACCGTATAGTTGCCGTAATAGTTACCGCTTCAGCCACCTTAAGCCGGATATGATTGCGCAAGAATAATAAAAATAATAAAGTATAAAGTTATTGGTCATGTGGCTGGAAGAATCAGGGACTGTGTCGCATGGCATAGCTTTAGTTGATTTTACTTACCGTACTTCATGATGTTGAGTGCCTTTTAAATACATCATTTTTATGGGATATTTCTTTTTACTTTTCAGTCGTAGCTCAGGAGTGATTGTTTCTTTCGCCAAAGAATTTTTAAGGGAAATGGACCCAAAATTCTGACTACAGATGTTACTCTGGTGAGTCCACCACTGCTTTCAAATTTAGTCTTTGATGACATGAAATATTAACAGGAGCTGCCACTGATCCATTTGTGATAGCAAAATAGGGCTCATGTATCTTTTACGCAAATCAAGATATTTGCATTCGATGACACTATCTTGTCATCTCCGTTGCATTAGAATATGGATCTCGGAACTACCAGAGATATCAGAACGAGATACTGGTGCACAAGTGGTCTCCTTTTTCACAGTAAAACTTTATTCTAGTACTATTCACGCCACTCAAAATTGCGCAATAGCTGCAAGAGTGGGTTAACGTTGTCAAAGCGAAGGGAAAATGCTAGTCGCTGGCATTCCCAATGTGATTCATGGAGTACAATAATTTTAATCACCACTCAGAAAGTATATCCGCAAGAAATTAAAGTTTTTACTTTTTCTATCACCACTATCATAATATCTAGGAAATTGTACGGAATTATTTCTTTGCCCGTCAAAAAGAACAGTATATAACAAATAGTTATTAACTCCATTTGTATTTTCTCATTTAATGATGACACATTTTCTTTGATTTCTAAACACAGTTTAAATCAGTTGTAATGCGTTTAGTTTTATCCGGTGGAACAAAAGTTATTATGACATGTCAACAATATTTTATTTTCGTATTTTATATGATCGGTGTTTTACCACATGCCTAAAGAGCTTCGACCTTCCCCACAAAATGATCGTTTCATGTGATAACCATTATTCCTTATCATGGTGCATTACTTCTGAGTTAAGCGCAGGTATTTAAAGATTTAAACGATTATTTTTTACTTCACGTTGTCCGTAAGTACACCATTTGCCATTTCATTAAGGTCTACTGCTTACCAAAAATAATGTGAAAATTGTTTTCTTCTCTTATTTTATTTCCTTAATCATATCATATATTTTTTGTTGAAAAACAGTATATCGTTATCCATTCTCGGCTGCTTCATGAGTGGAGCATATTTTAGCTTTCTTGGGTGCTTCTTGACTCTGTTGTACTAAATAATATCACCACCACCACTTCGTGGAAACGCCATTTATTTTTCATACGAGCTAAAAAACATGGAAATAAGCACCACTGTAGGAATAAGTCAATCAGTGATCTCCAAATTAGGTCAATTTCGGTGAGGGTGAAGTCAGGGTTCACGTGATTTGAGAATTTACTCTTTTCAACCTTGGTCACTTTTACAGAAACTTGCTCTTCTTTATAATTCCTCTTAGATCACTCTGAAACTATGAGACGTAAATTTTTGGTGTATTTTTTATGATGGGACTCTCTCATCTACTTCACCACTGTCTCCTGTCTGCTCAGGGTCTCAAAGAGGCGCAAATCGTCGCTGTAGACTTTTCTACAACATATATTCATGCAATTGCGACTCCAAATATGAAGATATCTCGTGGTGGATGCAAATATTCGACCTTTACCATCGAATAAAAACCTCCTGTATCACTGTATTTTTGGATAAATTCCTACTACATTACCTACTTAAAATGATTTAAAATATTATGAACTTTTTCACTAATGTGCGCTCGTAATAATGGACAAAACTCAAGCTATATTGAATTGTGTACTCATATTAAAGCAACAACAAACTATAACTCTTACAATATAAATGCACTGTTGAATAGATTTTTTTAAGAAATTTAGAGGGCCAATCGCAGTTGTTACTTTTTGAAGGTAACACTTCCCGCCAAGATAAAGTGTAGTGTAAAGGGATGCATCAATCCCGATCACCCGGCCTTTTTTCGTGACTAATTACTACAAATAAAGGTATGCCATTGATTTGAGATTTTTATTTTACGTGCTCTACACCTTTTTCAATATTTTCCCGTGCCTAGAAAATTTAACCTCGGCATTTATTTTTCCCAGTTTTTCGTGAACGTTTTATTGGCTGGGGGAACTTTTACTCATAATCAGATGTTTTTCTATCGCCTTCAACCTGTCGGTTGAGTTGAGTTACCCACCATTTTGCCCGCTTGCATTTGTCTTCCTTTGTATTTCGGTATTGTTTCATCCAACATGAGCTCTTCTTGTCACCAAACTTAGGTTAACTTCGGGCCTCATTTTTCATTTAATCTTAAGAGAACCTCTTCGGGTAATTACCAGGTATTCGTCTTCAGTTATGAAATTTTTTTAGGAGAGATGAGGACAATTGTTATCTGAAATCCACTCTAAACATCCTAAAAATTTCAAGGTGATTAAGAAAGGTAGAGGACCTTACCAGAGAACAGATTCGTCTTCAGATATGATATTTTTATCTCAGGAGAGATGAGGACAAGTGTTAACTGAAATCCACTACATATAACAAAAAAGCAAGGTGTTTACACAAGTTTTAAATCAGGGATTCGTCTTTAAAAAAACACAAAATTCGACTGGTCGAAAGGGACATGCTTCCTTTTAACCCTTTCTAACCCAGAGCTGCTTCTGGGAGAAATCAAATTTCATATTTCATTTTGAATGCATGAAAATTTTGCACTCAATCATAATTAGCATCGAAGTTAAATATTTTCGTCTTAGACTTTACAGAACGGATTATACATATAATAATAAATATTTCCTAAATATAACTGAAAATGTATGCATTTTTGATGTTGCTAAGGAGCAGCATTGGGTAATGATGGATCAAATAGAAAAAAGATGGGTCAAAACGTCCAGTTCCTTTCTTTCGGACTCCGGGGGAGCTGAAAGAGGAGATAGCCTTTTATACAGACAGATTACCCCATGGAGGAGGAGCTTCGGGGAATGGTTTTCGGTCGAGAAACATTGGGTAAATGTACTATATAGGGGGTGACCGGAGATTGGTGTGATCGCTTCGCGTCCCTTTTAAGAGGTGGGAGGGGTCAGTTGGGATTGTCCCCTTGACTCCTCAGTGTCCTGCCCTGTGACACCCAAGGAGTGACAATAAGGGAGCCAGCTCCCAGGGTGGGGACGTCTTACAACCCTCGCAGTTACTTCCTATCGTATCGGGGACCCAGTATGAGAAGCCAAGTGGGCGTTTGGGAGTCGGGACAAGGGCATGGCGTTGATCCCCCACTCGTAAAATATCGGGGTATCGATGGGAATCGAAGCTTTTAAGGGTTTTTGTCCGTGTGGGTGTGTGCCCACAGGAGAATCAGAGGGTCCGAGTGAGGGGGTGGTAATAGCCTTTGGTCAACGTTGGTTGACCTTTCTTCCCTTCTCCCGTTCCAACTGAGACGTTTACGTCTTGAGAGAGATATTTTGTGCAAGTGGGGGGATCGCATTGGATTGCTTGCCAATATATGTACCTCTATCTTCGATCTGAAGTTTTCTTTTTCGTCGAAGAGTGAAGCACTTTATTGTGTTGTAGGGTTGAGACTCAAGTGAGAATAGGGTGGTTTCCTATTGTTTTTTTATTGCCTAAATCGAAAGATTATTACTCCTGGATTACGCATTTCACGCTCTTAGATTTTCGAATGACGATATCCATTTTGCGCGATTAAACTAAAAGTGAAAATTTTCAAGTGCACGAAAACACGACGGCGAAGTATGACTGTTGGGAAAAGTCCGTGGTACGTCATTCTGGTTCCGGCTGCAGCCGTGTGGCGCTACGAGCGCCGATACGATGCAGGCTGCTAGTAGGTAGAAGAGTACTCTGCTAGCAGATAGCGCTTGGCTTAAATAAGGATTATTAATACCATATCAAAGGAAGGAAACTTTCCGACCATATGCAATTTTAATAGGTGATTATTAAGAGGTGTTTCCCCGAGCTCTATGACTCATGCATTAATTGGTAATCTCAGACATTGTAAAACTCCTATCTACTCCTATAGAAACTAGGTTCCTGTGACGTCACGTGGAGTGGAATCGCATGGGCGCCAATCTGGCCTTTTACAAATGAGGTTAAAATTGACCATTAACATTCGTCTAAACTGGGATTTCTAAAACCAAATAATTTGAATATAAAATCCACCTTGATAAAAAATTTACTTAATGAAAAAAAGATAAGCGCAGCGATAAAATTACTGTAGATTACGGTTTTTTGGGCCACTAGGTAATGAGACGCTTATTTACGGCAGATTTGCAGTTAATAAAAATTCCTATATGTTTTCCAGTTAACTGGAACATGAAGCTGTTTTAACGGCCTCTCATCAACGATGTTGCCGGTTAAAATCTTGAATAAATTCAATTTTTTAACACTATTATCCCATGTGTAATATTTCTAAACCTGCCGCGTGAACGGCGGTGAAATATAGAAGAATTGCCATGAGAAAAATTCCCCTGGACCGGGAATCGAACCACGGACCTTTGGCTTTCCGGGCCACTGCGCAGACCACTACGCTATCCAGGTTCATTAATATATTTGCCATGGGAATTAATTATATTAATTATTTATTTATTATTATATTATAGTAATAAATTATAACTGCCATGGGAATTAATGAACCTGGATAGCGTAGTGGTCTGCGCAGTGGCCCGGAAAGCCAAAGGTCCGTGGTTCGATTCCCGGTCCAGGGGAATTTTTTCTCATGGCAATTCTTCTACTCTATTATCCCACTCTATAGCGTAATGTTCACAGCTGTTTTATCCTGGACACCTATCCTCTTTCATCGTCTCTATTACCGCATCTTAAAATAAATACAACGTTTACTGAATGCTAGACTGAAGGCTTACACTACGAATATTACAAAATACGATCCTCAAGTCGGCCTCAAAAGGTGTAGTCACCCAGTACGCATTTAAATGGGTTTACAGAAATCACCACTCGCGTCTCTGACGGGCAATTTGATCCGAGTTAAACGGAGAAATGATGCATAATTACGGGTATCTACCGAAATTTATGCACATTATATGATGTTATCCATCATATTCATAAATTTTCCAATCTATTCCTTGTAATTACTAACATTTTAATGCGAAATATTGGAAAAAAAAGTGTATCTCATTGCACTCATTACCGCGCCGCGGATATTTTTGAGAACCTATTAAAATGCGACCGAAGTGGCAACAGAAATCAGCCTTCTGAGGGATGGATTTGGGCCTCTATGCAGTCCCCTTGGCTTAAACCTTCGCAGAGAGTCACATTCCTGACCATGTCTGGCCCAGGGTCAACCTTCTTAGCAGAACCAATCAACCCACCTTTGACCCTGCGGGCATTCACCGGCACAGAAACGTCGCGCCGACCCCTTGGGTGTAACGTAGGTACACAGCCGAAGGTCTTGACGGTCCAATCTCGGTGAAAATCGCTCTACACCTGCCCAGCGGGCGGGATCGTCCCAGTTCCGGAAGGGAGCAGCCAACCACCCACCTTTTAATTTGGGGGTCCTCTGGAGTGTTTAAGGTGGCCGGCCGGGGGTTGAACCATCCCCGGGACGTGGGTGAGGCAGCTTTGGGCGGGCAAGGGGGCGTGTCCGACAACAGACGATCGGAATAGCCCAGGTCAGAATGGAATCCGAAGAATTTCGACGGGTAGGTGAGGATGATAGGAAGCCCTGTCTGAATGTGAGAGAGGTGGCAGAAGTAGTTAATAAGACCGATGGCCTCCCTCAACATTAAAAATTTGACGGGGTGTATAACTTATCGTAAAAATTAGTGCGTAGTCCGTAGGAAACGTGTAAGAGGCTTGCTAGGAATCGAAATTTCTGCGCGTAGCAACCATCAGAACGGCATTAGATTTCCGTCTCGCTGCTGTGGTCGAAATTCTTGGAGAAATAGCCGCCGTCAGCAAAGAATGTAAACTAATTCTTACATTCCTTTCGGACACTGTATCCAATGAGCTACCGAACCATCAATTTCACAGATGGTAGAGTGGATGACCTGTAACTCTCGCCGGTGAAGCCAATTAATAACCATTTTCTCATATATTTCACGGACCTAAAGACAGGTAGACCTTATAGTCTCACAAGTGATCAATGGCTTTTATTACTGAATACCACAATTGATTACTTCATTTTTTTATGCAATGAGAATGTGGCACGTGCATAGAAACTGAGGGTCGGCAATATAAGGATGCAGTTTTATAATTTGGGCCAAAATATAATGCTGCGATGAATATATGTATTGATTTTACACGATTTTTACAGAAAATGTATACTTTCTGATGAGCTTTTGTTTACTATGATAGAGGAAAACCTAAGATCATTAAAAAAAATGGCTTCATCACGCATCAACATAAATCAATCACAAATGTTGCATCTGACCGAAGGGTAAGTTATGCTTTTCATCTTGTGAACAAAAGTAATGGGAAGGTATACTTTTAAGTGCACTTTTAAGAGCTAATACGCTTACATACCATCAAAAGGGGAAATTAAACTCTTGCGTTAAGCAGCATGAAGACACAAGCAAATTTATTCATAATGTCTCATAATGCGATTGAAAAGACGAATTAGTGAGAGTAGATAGCTTAATCTAGGAAAACGCTCGAATTTGCCTTGCTTTACTGGGTGTTTCAGGAGGAATTTGCAATACTTTAGGAGGTGGTAGGAGAGAAAATTTATACATTTTTTTCTCCATGAAAATGGGGTCGCAACTCCTTAGTTACAGAGCTATGTCAACGGAAAAATGTTTTGGATACACTCTGCTGTTACCATGAAATCGCTTTTCCTTGTGTACCCAGCCTTTTCGACAGTTTACTTAATACTCTGGATTTTTAAGGACACTAAATAATTAAGTTTGGACGTAAATTTGCAGCTATAATTGCCTGAAAAAATTAATTGTTATCTTAATTAAACGAATGCTTTGAGGGTGTACCACTGTATCGATAAAACGATCTCGCAATCTCTCCCATTTGAGGTTACTTGTTTCAGAAAAATATCCTCTGTGTAAAATATCTCAATTATGCTATTATTCCTCTGTACCTCTCCTCGCTCGGTTAGCATCCATCCATCGTTAGCCTTAATTTATGATATTTATTTTTTGTCCTCTTTTTCCGCCCGATAGTGTCTTAACGTACGTACAATGCACCTACTTCTCCTTCTTTCTATAACTATTCCATTTCCGCACACTGCCTTTTTCACCAAGCCTCCCTTGCCCCATTAGTTTCACCCCATAGTTGATTATTTATTTCCCTATGCATCATTTTACCCATCTCCGTGTCCACGTTCTTCCACTTCCGACGATCTTAAAATTATTTTACCATTTCCTCCGTTATGCACGGCTTGTATATCCTTCTACTCTCAACGTAGCCAATTGACTTCTTCACCGCTTTGACCATTCCAGTTTTAAATATTATCTCACCCTTCCTATAAAGCTTGAGTATTCTAAATCTCTTTGATACAATTTTCCACTAGTTTTTGATATTCTCTCCGCATGGTCCCCTTCAGAGCTTCTATATTCCATTTCCTCGCCTTTTTTTTCAATAGTCTCTTGAATCGTTGCATTTCATAAACACTTGGTTGTGGTTGACGTAGCATCCGCTGCAGGGAAGCTGGGCGAGTTTTTTACACTATTGTTAAACCTCTGTCTTACTATGATGTAATCTATCAGATATCGCCCCACATCTCCTGGAAATTTCCATGGGTATAGCCAAAAGATTTCTGGAGAATACATTAATTTTTACAACTAAAGGTCACCAAATATTTCAAAATAAGATCAGTAAAGCAGTACTGGTGCGTCCTATTAAGTGCTTATTACTCAACGGCAATGGTTCGAAGAAACAGCCATTAATTCGCACGGGACGACTTCTAAACAATGATGCTTTCCAACGCTGGGGTGGCGTGCGTTTCAGGATCTCAGTGCGACACAGCCCACCGATAGGGATGTGCTGTGGGAATGGTCGAGTGCTAGATGGAAGAAAACATTAGTGAAAGAGGGGATTAAGAAGATGTTTGGTAGTTGGGGAGAGTAGTGAAGACCCAAGCTGATTTAAAGGGGGTGAGTGTTCCGGTCTGTTTGCTTCCCGGATGTTGTTTTTAAGGTTTTACTCTGATCGGCCGTGGGGGGCAGTGTGAGAACGGCAAGTGATTGGGATGCACTTGCGGGGAGAGAAGCAATGGGGCAAGCGGGGAAACGTATTCGCCTCGGGACATACAGCGGCGGGATAATGGGAATTAGGTGACGCATTCGGTGGTTCCCCTTCGGTGAGAGAGCGAGGGAAAGGGTTTCGTATGCGTTCGATAAGAAGTAACATGCACGGGGGAAGTGACCATAGGGTTGATGCAAATGAAATACCCACTGAAATATTGAATACTAGCCTTTTAATATTCATCCGAGTCCCTGTGCTGAAAGATTTAAGCGCAGGTATGGCTTAAATTTCCCATTGCTGCAGAAAGCAGTTGTCTTCTCACTCAGAAGTTCCCGGCTGGTCCGGATCCAGGCGTGGGTAAATTTGTGGGACGAGGCTCATTTCGGGAAGCTAAGGCAATGTGGTATACTTTGAGGAAGGAGGATGAGGAATGATAAAAGACGCTCGAGGTGTGAGTGTTGAAGAGAATGGAGAAGGTGGAGTGAACGGAAAGGAAAAAGAACGAGAAAGTGCTAGGCAAGGTGGGTTTATATATATAGAGGAGACCATTGTTAATACTTACCTATCATCATCACTGGTCAGCAATCCTGAGATTGGTTTGACGCAGCTCATCATTCAATTCTCCTACCAGCTAATCTTTTCACACCAATGTATTTCTTCTCTTTCATATCCTTCTTAACCAGTTCCATATAGTTCATTCGAGGTCTTCCTTTTCCGTTCCTGTCATCTACTTGTCCCTAGACGATTGTCTTCAGCAGGTTATCATTTCACAAAATATGGCCAATAAGGTTGTTCCGTCTTCTTGTCAACGGTTTTATGAGGCGTCCCTTCTCCCTTTCCTCGTTACTTGGTGAATCCTTTTGATCCTCATCATTCTTCTGTAGCACTACATTTTGGAATAAAAAATGTACCTCTTACTTTTTAAATGCTAATTTTTGACAAACTGACAAATTTTAATTAAGGTCTTATGAGTATAAGTAAAAACATTCTGGATAACAATCAATTTTTGAAGCTTGACAAATGCTTTTAATTGATAAGGAAGCTTCCAGATAAGATATGGTAGTGGCTAAGAATTTTTTTGAAGGATTGAGTATATAATGGAGGGGGAATGCTAAAAAACAAATACTCATTTCTTTCCTATTCGCGTACCTGAAAATAGGTGCTCAACGAAAGATTGTTGCGCTGCTGGGTCGCAAAATTTGTATTAATTTCTTAAGTTATAACCTCAACTCAATAATGTGGATGTCGTGATATCTTGAGTTGGAGCTGAAATTCAAGATTCATCTACATCTACATGATACCCCGCAAGACGACTAAAAAGGCGTGCGGAGGGAGGTGTTAGAACACTAGCCGTTTACATAAAAAAGCGACAGCTTGTGCTATTGGGACTAGCTTTTATTAAAATTCTTTTAAGTTCGGGGGAAAAACGAATTTTCATACCTATCCAAATTATGATTTTATTAGCCTCAATAAAAGAATTTTTAATTGAATTCGAGGGAAGGTATTTCCTCTCTCTTCCTTGGTTTAGCGATTGCTCCATGAACTGTGCCTGATACCTTTGGACGACCATCTTCTTCGCACAAAACTTCATAGAACATCAAACGCCATTCATTTATATTTTTGTGTGCATATTTGCTCTTTTTCCTCACAGGCCACCTCCCCTCCACTCCCCTTCACACACTTATATACAATTAACACCTTTACTATTTTTTCTTCGTGATTGATATTTATTATGCATCCGACTTCCCATGATATGAGTGTCAAAGCGTAGCTACACAACTTTCGTTGGGCCAGACTTATGAGTCCGTTTTTTCAAAACGTCTTTACAGAATGGCAATGGACGTAGGTGTATATTTGAAGATAGGTAACGTCAGTGAATCCTGGAAATTATGAAATATATGGAATCTTATTACGTTTAACTTCCATTCGGTAGTGCGGTCAACTGTTTTTTTTACCATTCCTTTTTATTACTTACATATATGCGCAGTAGCACAAGCAAGAAATGTAAGTTCAGAATTTATGATTCAACCTGTAGGAAGGAAATAAAATGGCGGATAGATGTTGACCGATAAATGGAATGTTTGAGACCGAGAAAGAAGAGATAATATTTCTTGGCCATGGTAAGGGCTAGGTAACGTAAGCTTTTTGATAAGAATTATCGACAAACGATTATTTTGTTTCCTATAAAGACCTTCACGGAGTCGATTAGTGAAAGTAACTGTTTTTTAGGACTTCCTCAGCTTTTTTCCTATCACTAAACAAAGCAGACGAAAAAATGTGAATTATCATGTAGGAAGACCAGAAAATCCGTTTTTATTACGTATTGTTTTCGTTTTGTAGTGTTTCCCATTTGATAACTAATTATTTTCTTATTTATTGGCGACTTATTCAGACTACAATGCCAGAAATTATTTATAAAGTGTATCCTTAACTTTTTCTTGATTCTTGAGGTGACTTGCACGATTACGATCACGAGGCACGAGAAGCTCCGTTTTTGAGCGTGTACTCAAGTAGAAGTCATTGTTCTCCATTTTTTGGGTCACTGAGGGTAAAATGTCTTTCGAAACATTTGTATCTAGACGGGTATAATAAGTGGATATGTAGCCCTAAATCTCAGACAGTTGAGATAGCCTGGTGAACAAATGGTTATATGTGCACGACCCTCATTTTACCTAATGCCTTTTTCTTAAGTTCAAACCATATTGATGTCACTCGATTTGGCACATGTGACAAACAAGCCAACAAAAAAGGGTCAGTACGCGCATCAGCGACGCCAGGAAGACAGGCATCTCAATTATAGAGAAAAATATCGCCACGGCACCGTCACAAACCGCGGAACATAATGAGGCAGGTCTCATTTTATATGCTTTTGGAAAGTTTATTTCCGACAAATAACCTATCTATTTTCTAAATTGTTTCAAAAGAGTATATTTCATGCAAAATTGGGTTTTCAGCATATGAAAATACAGACGAAGCTGTTGAAGAAGCTGGTCTATGCCAATAGATTGAAGATTGAAAGCAATATTTTTCTGAGTAATAACATGCCTTAATTTCAGTAGCCTATCTTTTATTTCAACCGACGGCTCTCAGTTTAAAAAATTTGGCATCTTCCAAAATCGTATAGCATAAACGAATTGTTAGTCATGTTTACGATCTGTATAACTAGTATAATGCCTATGTAACGTAAAATATAAGGTCTTTACAAAATTGATGAGAAATTTATTTGCTAATTTATATACTTTCCACAAGTGACACCCTAACGGTCTATAGTTAAAGACATAATTACTAGTAGCGGGCGTAAGTTAGTGGAAATACTTTATCCTAGAAAAAGAAGAAATAAAAACTTGGCTATTTCCACATGGTAATTTATTGTAACCGACCATGTTTTCAACACAGTGTAACATTGTCAAGGTGAGTAGTTACAGGTAAATTGAGCAGTAGGTATATATAGAAAAAAAATCGCAATACCGTTTTACTCGTTGATGAATCCGTTTCCTTTCTGCATCTTTTCCCTTGGGCGTGCACGTTTAGTTCGTGATCGCTCTTTCGAATCTATAGGGGTAAACTGTGACTTGTCTTGTAGTGCATTTCAATTTATTTCCAAGGAGGAATTTTGGACGGCTATTTTACTGATTTCTACCCAATTGAAGCTAATTTCTTAGCCTTACACCACCTAAGCGCTAAAAGAAAGGATAGGATGCACTTACAAATGCACTTTGCAATTTTTTTGCTATGTGTACTGCTCAATTTACCTGTAACTACTCACCTTGACAACGTTACGCTGTAAAGATATAAGTTGACATTTGAAGAATAGATATTTAATCCATTTTTCATGGAAATGAATTCTATGGCTTTCTTTATTAATCAAAGGACTCCTTTCATGCGCAGAACTCTGCCAGTATAAATGAGGGTGTAAATATATGAATTCATTTGAATATAAATGGGCATTGACCCTGTAAAGAGACTTTGAAAAGATCATGCGGGGGAGATTATTTTCAAGGTAATAAATGTCAGGATTAAGCGGTGAATATCCCAAATAATACTCAAGCTCTGCAGTTTTTCTCCACTTCTTCAGGCCACGCCTACCCTAATTGGGAAATCACTAAATTGGAACTGGTTCTTTTTCGCACAGGGTCGGCTTGTATTCTGATTCGTGAGAAACTTGTGGCGTGGGAAAGGGCGTATCTTTTCCTGGTCAAGGTATCACGACATCGTTCACTAAAGTTACGTACTTCATCTTCACCATGGGAAATTCCTCATCCCAAGAATGGGGCTTTGTCCCTCTCAGCATAAAAAAACCGTCGTGTTTGAGAATTATAGAAAAATGTTATTTTTTGATTGGGTTGGCTTCCCACCCCTTTGACCCGCGTACAAATCCCGGAAGAGATTATTACACTTCTCAGCAAAAAAATAGGTAGTTAAAAAAATGCACGGCTACAATTTAGGGTGTTTCTGGCTAATTTTGGGTCGCTGAATCCGAATATGGACTCTGTTTTTTTCTATCACCCTCCATTTTTACGCAACCCCTAAATTGGGGAAAACAACCCCTTATCTAAACTTATCGCTTTTCACGGGAATTTTACTAATGTTGCCTGCTTCTGATTGAAAAAAACTGACGTTTTAAGGCTATCGGGGTCAAGAGAGAGAAAAACTTCACTGGGGTTGTAAAGGTTTAGGGGGTGAAAATTGAAAAAAAAACTTTAAAAACATTAAAATAACCATTTTTCTTCGTTTTTTATGACATATGATATGGTAGCTAATGGAAAAGTTTTTAAGGGATGAATGCATTGTTAACCCCACCTATTTTGTAAAGGATTAATATAACATAAAATATAAAAGGGGGATGAGAACTTCTAGGAAAAAGGGTGAAGCACAACTTCTAGGCTCGCATTTGCAGCAGTGGAATCTTTTGGCCGATACTGTCAATGTTTCTTACTACAGAGGCAGATAGTCAACCTTCTATCAATTTTTTTCATCGGATGATGAAAATGATGATCTGATTTTCTGCACTTATATTGAAGGAATGATGAGGGAATTAGCGATTGATAATGGTCCAGACCAAAGGTGGCTATTCATTGACTCGTCGAAGACAAGTTTAATGGTTGTTTTACTGAACAACGGCCACGATTTACCTTCGGTTCCTGTTGGATATGCCACTTTTTTAAAGGAAAACCATATTCCAGATTTTTGTGGCAGATCTTTATACCACCTCCTAAACCCCCTTCTATACCTTTTGTATACCCCCTTTCCCCTCTTATATTTTATGTTATATTAATCCTTTACAAAATAGGTGGGGTTAACAATGTATTCATCCCTTAAAAACTTTTCCATTAGCTACCATATCATATGTCATAAAAAACGAAGAAAAATTGTTATTTTAATGTTTTTTAATTTTTTTTTTTCAATTTTCACCCCCTAAACCTTTTCAACCCCAGTGAATTTTGTCTCTCTCTTGACCCTGATAGCCTTAAAACGTCAGTTTTTTTCAATCAGAAGCAGACAACATTAGTAAAATTCCCGTGAAAAGCGATAGGTTTAGATAAGGGGTTGTTTTCCCCAATTTAGGGGTTGCGTAAAAATGGAGGGTGATAGAAAAAAACGGAGGTCATATTCGGATTCAGCGACCCAAAATTTGCCAGAAACACCCTAAATTGTAGCCGGGCATTTTTTGAACTATTTTTTTTTGCAGAACAGTGTTATTTCTTAGACTGCCCGATCGCTGTTTGAGTACCTTGTGCAAGTTCAGCACTCCATCCTTAGGATTGTACTTGTGGTCCTCTTGGCTTCTTTCAATGCGGACGCCGGGTTTTTCATCACCCTCCCTCCTAACCCTTCCCTATGGCACAAACGACTTAAGATATACTGTTCAATTTGACTCAGCACCTGGACTTTTTTAGGCCATAAAAATAATGATATCTCCTTACTCTGGTTGAATATTAGTCTTCTGTTTGCCCGGTGCATATTGGAGAGACATTGACCATGTGCAATTATTTCAGCAATGCCATTGATAAGATACGAGTAGGACAAAACATTATTGCTGGCACTTCTAACAGTTTTGACGACAATGCCTAATTACTGGAATTCCTTGTAAATATGCTGGTAGAGCAGCGATCTGTGGGATTCTATCTGGATATTAGCTAAAACCGCTCCTTTTTTCAGTGCCGACATAAAAAAAAACAAAATTTATTTGGCGAACAAACAGGTGTAGGAATTCGTTTTTCTTAGAAACAGTGCATATCTCTGATAAACGCTGATTCACTTTCAAGCAATCTCATCGCAACCCACTTAAATCTATATATATGCTCTCTCCTCGCATGGGATAATAGCCAATATTCTATCACTCCTCACCGCACTACTATTGAGGAGGCCTGTGTGTTTAGTACCTAAGTAGATGAAGTAAGTAAAAGGTCTTTATTGAAGCTGGCTTGGACTATTTCAATAAATTTTTCATTAAGAATATTTTTCGATAATCCTGGTTTCGACTTTTTTGCTGGTCTCCCTCAAATATCTAAACAAATATCATTCACGCATTAGTTAATCAGATACGACGGGAAACTAAATTATTTTGCTTCGACTGTGCTATTAATAAATTGAGAAGCATGACATGGTTTCTGAAACCAAAGCCAAAATCAAGTTTAATTTTATAGTGGCAACATCTGATAAAGCTATAATCAGAATTTTCTAAGTAATTAAAGTAAAATAATGTGAAGTATCACAATTGTGTTTTTATAACGCATGAAAGTGAGTAATTTCCACGACACTTAACCTGTAATCTGATTATACGGCAACATGAATTTAAATTGCCTAAATGCTTTGAAGGTGTTTCCCAACCAAAATGGCATGGAAAATGCAACGGATTGGAGTGTATTCACCATTTAAGTAGAGCTTCAAATGGATCCATGTTTTTCAAAAGCATCGTGTCTATTTGAATCCGTCTCGAATATCTTTTCCACTTGCCCTTGGTGTGACTCAACTCGTATTGTAATGCCCCTCCCCCTTTTGCTACTTACTCGAACCCTAGCTGTAAATCCCACCCACAACTGTTAGCTGTACAACACGCTCGAAGCCTCTCATTGATATTCCTTCCACTCCAAATCCCCCTGCATGCATCTCGCTCTCAATGCGGTGCGCCTATTTTTATGATGCAACCTCTGCTGGCAACCATCGCGTCCTTGTCCCAGAGTGCATCGGAAGGACGGGTTGAAATGTGAATAGCCCCCTCCGTCCTTTCGTCTGCTCGGCCATTACCACGCATTCCTCTTTCCTTGGCATGGGCAATATTATAAATTCAATATTGCAGCACTACGATTTTTCAAACTATATTTTTCTGATACAATTAATCGAAAGTAGTAGCTTGAACGTGGTGGAGGAGGCTTCATATTATCAATGATGACAACTGGCTAACGCGCCTGACTCGCAATCGGGATGTCCGGGTTCGAATCCAGGGTAAGTCAAATATTTATTCATGGCAAACTTCATCCTTTGGTGTATTTAACTTTGCACCCGTGCGCGTCACTGCGTACAAAATCTTTTGTTTCATGCAGTTGAAATTCGTCGTCGCCGACCATCGGCAAAATAAAGGTTTTTTTTTCACTCTGAAAGTGGCTAATAATAAAATGTACGACCTTGTCTCATGTGCCACAGTGTGAGCTTGTGACGCCAACACCTTGTTCGGTATATCCCACCAGATCTCTCTGGGGGAATGGCTTGGTGGTGTAACTGGCTAACACGCCTGACCGGCAATCGGGCGATCCGGGTTTGAATCCCGGATAAGTTAAACATTTTTTCATGGCGACCTTCATCCTTTGGCGTGCTTAACTTTGTGACATCCACATTTTATTTAAAAGCTCCCTATTGTTACAACCATACGTATATTACGTTACATATTGCATACTTATCTTTCCATTAGAAGGTTTCCATTCCACGAAAAAATGTTATTTTTATAATAACCAATTGTAAACTTACAATTTGAATTTCCTTGATCATTTGTTCATAACTAACTTATTGTGTTAGTTCCTCGTAACGACAGTCAAAAGAAGTCATGGATGTCAACTTTGAAAAAAATCAATTCATGAGAGTGTCACATCGCAGCATCTTAAATTATGTAAATATTTAATAATAAATAATATTTCATGTGAAACTGTATATCAAAAGGCGGGTGAGAAGTTTAAAATGTTCGTAACGTAAGAAGGAAGGTTTTCTCTTATTTCACACTACAGCACTTTCAGCGAAAGGAATGGGGATAACTTGAGCAGAAATTCATATTTTCTTATGATGAATCTTTTTTGGCTTTATGAATAGGCACGTGCAAGTGAAAAACAACAACTGGAGATATCCTCACGTGAAATAATTCGCTGGCTCCTCATTGAAAACGCAACCCTGAAAATAAAGTCACCAAACCAATGTCATTGAACGATAATGTTCAACGTTTGTTATGCGTAGCATAACTTCTCATTCTCATTGACAGTTTTTAATGTCATCAGCTTCAATTTATGCACTTTATCAGCTTGACTCTAAAATTGATTATCAACAATCAATTTTAGAGTCAAGCATTTTTTTTTGAAAAACCACATCCTGATTTGCCTATTTATATGCAAATCCTAGTCTGAAAAAACTATTGGTCCCTTCGTCTTGCCTATCTTGGCGCACGAGTGTGTAATTTGCATAAGCACTTGATTTTGTGATTCCTGCTTAGGAAGCGGCCCTAGCAATGGGAATACCATTAACTTTTTACGCCCTTCTCACTTACCATATGCCGTCAGTTTCTCTTCAAAAATTGGTCTTTATACCGTCCATTATTTTCCTCGATCTCTACCTAGTGGACTGCGTAGTGGAGGCCCACTTTGATCTCATCCAAGGCTGATTTCTGTTGACCCATCGATCACATTTTAATCGGCTATCAAATATGTCAGCGGAGCGTGGATGAGTGCAATGCGATCCACTTTTTTCCAATATTTTGCATTGAAATGTCAGTAATTGCATGGATTAGAATGTAAAAGTTATGAATTTGATTGATCACAACCATCATGCATAAAAATTTTCGGGTAACACCCCTAATAATGCCTTATTTCCCCGTGATACTCGGATCACTATGTCCGTCAGCGACACGAGTGACGACTTTTGTAAACCCATTTAAATGCGCGGTGTGTGACAACACTTTTAGAGGCAGAATTGAGGAACCTCTTTTGTAATATATGCGATCCACCTTGCTCTTTCGTCTTGTCTCCGCTGCGCCCTGTGTGAGATAGCCGCCTGCTGTTTGCATAGCCTCATCAAGTATTCTTTTTATCCTCACATAGTTATCCTCTTCGGACCAGAGGTACACACGCGTGAACCTGCAATTATTATCAGTTTTTGTAATTATAATCCTTCTAGTGTGAATTTGTATCATTTAAACCCGCCGATGCACTTCTTTGTGCCTTGCATAGTACACGATTCTGCCACTACGTGCCTCATGTTTTTTGTTTTGCATTCGTAAAACAAGATGGATGACACAACGGCAATCAAGATTAGTGTATGTATTCAGCTGTTTAAAAGAAATAAATAATCATAAAATAAAATAAATAAAAATGATACCTTATGTTAGCATGATATGCAGAAACCCGGATCGTACTATTTAAAATAAAGTGTGGAATAGAACAAAGTATTTTTATTTATTTATTTTTAATGATGAAGCAGTTCCATAAAGTAACGCCGGAGACCGTGTCTTATATTAGAATTAATTAATGTTTATAAAGATTATATCATATGAATAATAACAAATTATTCTTGATGAGAATCATTTATTTGTATTATAGTAGTGCATAAAAATACTGTCGTAAAATCCCAAGTAGCACATATACCATTCTGTAAAATATTTTTAAATAAATATTTCTTTCAAATTTTACTCTGATGTTATTGTTTCGCTGGTTGTGAAAGGAGCCTGAAACATTAATAAAATAGCTCAGAGACTCATGGGTCTGAGGATGTTAAATATCCCCTGTGCCATACACCCTTCCTATTTCTGTGTAGTACCTCAGAGCATCTTCCCACTCCTCTCACTTATTTTCAGTGGCATCGACTCCATGGGACCTGAGGGGTCCCGAGCCCCCCCAAAAATTTGTTATGGTTATGAGGAAAAAATATGCCAACTTGTCGATTTCCCCGGAGTGTCCAGATATCGAGATTCGAGTTATCAGGGTTCTAATGTTCATCATATGACTCTTCTAAAATGCTTAAAAAACTCACAACTTATAAAATTTCCCGGTGCAAGACCTCCAGTTTAGGACCCCCAATATTTTTTGTTAGTCGGCATTCCTCGTTGTTTTCTCTTGGTTTTCCGAGGTTTTCTCCCTCTTCTCTAATTTGCTCGTTCTACTTTTTCTAGGATAGGCTAATAGAGGAACTAAGTATATACGTAATAGGTATGACATATTGGCAACCAGTGGACCCTACATGCCCCGCGACGCGGACTTTCGTGTCCTCCAGTCACGATTCTTATTAACTCACAATCGGTGTTTAGAGTAGGAGGTTTGTAGGAGGAGTCAAGGGTAGAGCTCACTTCTGATCAATTCATAGGCTTTTGGTGCCACAAAATTCAGGTTCAGTGGGCTAAATCTTTTTCCTCGACTTCCTGCACTCCAAAGTTATTTGTTTCTCCCAAGATTTGTACCTTGGACCCCCTACTCTCAACCCAATGCTCTCTTTTGAAGTGTCCTTCACAAGGCACTGAAGTAGGGATCGGACAGCTTCTGAAAAATCTCTGCCACCGCAGGGAATTGAACATGGTCCGGCTGGATTGTAAGCCAGAACTCTATCCACCATATCAACCCGACCCTTCGCTTACTCGGTGCACGCACCTGACGATCTGGCACTATTTCAGACTATATTGAAAGTTTCTCTGGAAGGTTTGCACGATAAGTGCATTCAAAGGTGACACCGGGAAGAGTTCAGTTATGGCTATTTCTCCGATGTACAAAAAATGGTAGTGAAATTAAAAAATATCGAATATCCAAACATCAAAATACCAAACACTAACAAAATAACAATATAGCAATAACAAAAAATATAGCAATAAATTATAAAAATTAAAACAAAAAATATTCCATGAACGGATAGTAGCTATGATGGTGAAAAAATCGATCAATAAAAAATAAAAATACCTCTCTCTTGTACCAGTATGAAAAGTATGGAAAACTAGAATGCTTGATGTGATCACGATATTTTTTCTACGACTGACCATCGTCCATTTTATGTCATTTTGACCCAAATTTACTGTAGCAGAACAGCGAGTGGTCAGGATGACTCGTGTTTTTGTGCAAAACGACGATAAACTTTATTCTTACCATGTTCGTGCAGTCCCTTTATTCCTCGTCGATGCTCTAATTCACCCGTGCAATTAATTTTACGGCCCTACGCTACCTCCACAACCCTCCTCTCTTTTTTTTCAGTCCCTTCCGCATGGCACTAATAAGTTATTCATCGCGCCCAACGGGCAAAATATGACCGACGCCTAAATTTGCATCCCAATCGATTCCCGAATTTGTAAAACAAATCGGCTTGCTGGACTTTCCACATCGTACTTACCAGGGTACGCTGTCTAACCCTTCCAAAATGACTCCTCCGATAGCCTCAACTCCGAGGAAAAAAAAAACATTCTGACTAACTTAGCCATAAAACGACTCCGTGAGGAGGGTTTCTTCTTCATGACTGATTCATTTCAGTTTCTTTCGTGTCCTGTCGTGGTCTTGGATGCTGAAAGCATTTTCAGAAGGAAAACTGCTGCGTAAGCAGAGAAGAGGGAGAAACAGAATAGTATTTATATAGAGAATAAAAGGAAATAGTCCATTACGTGAATTGAATAGGAAGGCTGTATTTGGGGGGCTGAGTTCTGTGGTATATTTAAAAATGTTGGTAAAATCACTCTGACAGTTTGAATGCCTTTAATAACAATATATCTATCCGTTTCATCAGGTTGGCAGAGGAGGAACTAATTAACCGGAATAAGATCATAGTGTATCTACTTAAAGTACGGTACATCGGAGAGAGATGGGGAGAGATGGACCCAACTGTAGGTTGACGAAAAAAAGACTTATTCCTATCGTCTATATGCCGTCTAAATACTTATTCCTTGGCTGAGTTCTTCCTTCCTTCCCTAGTAATTGCCCTTCAAGAATATAATTGAAAACACTTTCTAGTGATTTTCATAGGACTTGGTGCATAGTTGTTCCCGGTTTAGTGATAAATTATTTAAATCACGATTATATATACTTCTATTTGTCAATCAGGTGAATTTGGTGATAAGGAGAGGAACGATGAGCCAATAAATTTTCCAAATAAATGGATGTAGCCGCCGGAATACGGCCGCATACGGCCATGGTCTTTTGATTTTTGATTTCCACTATTGCAGCATTTTACTCCAAAGCCATGCCCTCGAATATCGAAAATCGAGAGAGCGACGCTAGCTCTTATTAGAGCTTAATGACGTCCATCGCTTAAATAAACGATAGTAAAAATAAAATTTAAATTGTATTTTAGGAAATGCACTCTCAGCTCTCAACCCTATTCAGTATTCTTTGAGTGAAAAGTAGACTGTTACTACGCTAGCTTGCTCTGTAAACAAACTTGTCGAAAACCCGTCGTGAAATGGTCATACGTGAACTGAAGCATGTATTTTGCTGGCAAAAAATGCTTGTATTGGGAAAGTCAACTTACTAGCATACTAAGCCTGCAATTAAACATTCGCTCGCTGGAAATTGAGTGTAAATGCTAGCAAATGCACTCATGTCGTCTTCTCGCGTCGTCCAAAAGCCGGCGAAGGACACCAGCTATTCTACGATAACACCAGAATTCCCAAAAGTCAAACTTCGAAATACTTCGGCGTAATATTAGACAAACGTCTCACATGGGCCAGCCATATCAAGACGCTGGCCGACAAGTCCATCGGAATCCATGCTGCATTATTCCCTCTACTAAAATCATCGTCTCCGTTGGCTCTAAAAACCAAACTTCTCCTGTATTCCTCAACCATTAAGCCGCTGCTAACTTATGCTTCGCCAGCTTGGTTACATGCTAGTGCATGCCACTTAAAGAAAATCCAAACGTGTGAAAATAAGATAATCGGGAAAATAATAGGCGCCCCTTGGTTCGTCAGCAACCGTCAAATCCTCAATGACTTAAAAATTTGCCCAATTTTGCTCTCACTGAAATCAGCTCTGACGCAATTTCATAAATCCATTTAAAAAAACAGAAATAGTTTAATAGAGAATCTGTGAGACTATGACCTTCCTTCCAAATCCACACATAGATATCCTAAATCAGCCCTTTCCCTCTTCCATATTCCTTTCCCCACCTAACCTTTCAATGCCCGGACTGAAACTTTTCTTCAAAAAGCACAACTTTAGTATATAAGCCAACCCCGTTCCGGAAACACCAGGAAGATAGCTGATTGGCTGGCAGCTTGGACAGAAGAGTACAAAGAAAACTCCGCTTGGCTTGGCTGGCATTCGCTCGCGTGCTGTGTTATATTTCTGTAGTTGCAACGTGACCTTGGATGGGGCGGATTTAGGGGGATAACAGGAGTAATGTCCCCCAAGTTTTATTATGAATGTATGGTTTTTACTATTTTAATAATATTTATCCCTGGATCAAGCCTTCGTATTGTTTACGTCGGGCTAATTTAAAATTCCAAATGTATATAAAATGAATTTGTAAAACAAAATTACGTCCTTTATGGTATTTTAAATATTTTTCCAGCTCCTTTATTCAAAAGATTGTGTTATATATTATTGTAAAAGTATTTATTAAAAATATTTCGATGAAAGTTTGTTTAAATGTTAATATATACATTGACTATAATAAAAATTTGAGTTTCTTTGTTCCAAGCGCAAAAATAACCTGATTGGAAGGTAAAATAAATATAGTCGTCAAAATGATGAAGGTTTAGTGACCACGTGAGTCAGAGCCAGGTTTAGTAATCTAGGGTAAAATTGTTTATGCCACCCACCGAATCCTTCGCCTACCTCCTCTACTCCGTTCCCTGAACTCGCTCTACCCGTAGTTCATATGTATGATATGTATGTATTTATGCCCCGACGTCATGCTGCCTGGAGAGCGGAATCGATCTAAGGATGAAATATTAATACAATTGCATGACCATCACAATTCAAGGCATTCACATTACCATTGCTAATGCCACGTGGAGAGGAGACGGGAGGGGGAGTTTGAATGGGGCCGGATCCGAAGTACGTAGCTGGGAGGGGGAGGCAATAGAATGGGGTCCCTTAGGGCCGGAGTGGTGGGGGGAGGTGACGTTCAAAGTGGAGGGGGTGATGACAAGGGCTGTTGTGTGCGAGTGTGAACGTGGATAACCCTGGGGTGGGGGCGAGGCGAGGAAGTGGCGTTAAGCCCAGATTGTTTGGAAAGTGGTGGAGGAAGAACTTCAGAGGAAGAGGATAGGTAAGAGAAAGAAAGGATTTTTGCCTGAAAATTTCTCTGTACAACGGTTAATAAAGGGGTGTTGACCATTACTCTGGGTAAATACTCTATTGGAGCTGTTGAAGTTGCTTCGGGTTTCCCATCGGATGAGGTTCTTCATCTTTGCCGACGTTTCGATTGCCGTGTCGTCCATCGTCATCAAGCCCTGATGACGATGGACGACACGGCCATCGAAACGTTGGCATAGATGGAAAACCTCATCCGGTGGGAAACCCGAAGCAACTTCAACATCATCATACGCCGGGAAAACCTCAGATCTTTCTTCACTCTATTGGAACGTCTCTACGTTATTGAGAGCTTTACTTCTCAGCCTTATTTATCAAGATTTAGGTACGTAATACATTAATTACGGTAGTGTTTTAAGCACATTATTAATCTTATTCTTTCTTCTGAAGTTTTCACGCAGAAAATATTATTTATGTGGCACATATTACCCCCTAATAGGACTTTAAATCTAATATAATAATATTGTAAGCGTTCTAAGGATCAAAGGTTGGTTTTTCTTGATACCATTTGCAAATTTTTCCTAACGTATCTAGAACAAACGACCTTGAACTCTGTTTTGTTCCATTCAAGCCCTTTGGATCAATTATGATGTTGAATTGCCCTCATTGAATTTGTTTTTTCACGAAAAATATACGTTGTAAGAAGTCATAGAAAGCAAAGTAATTTCTGCATGAGGTGTGTGTAGACGTAAAAATAAAGGTCACGTAAGAATTCGCCACTTTTTTTGCCAATTAACAGTATTTTTTTTAACTTAAATAAAACCCAGTTCAGATCTTTATGTCGATATTATGTATTCAAAAATTTTATTTTTCTCTGTCGTCCACATAATGCATTAGGGTCTCGTTAATTTATTTTCAAGGTCCTCTAACTAAGCATCAGTTTACATATTTAAATTTATGAGAGAGAAAGGAAATTCTTTCACTAGGGCTTATGAGACGAGAACTTTCAGGCATTGCGGCATTAAATGCGGAGAGCAGGTATATCGGACCATTAACCCTTTTAGACAGGAAAGCTTAAGGAGAAGGGACGTTATCATCTGCATAATTCCCTCCGAGCTACCTCAAGGATGTTTGGCTGGAGTGGGTTTCACTTACGTGCACGGAACTGTGCGAACCATTGTCATGGGAAAAAACCCTCTTAAACACAAATTGGTAAACGCAATGTGTGAGGCCCCTTCAATCATGCATCGCTCTCGGAACCACGTAGAACTACAGGATATATACTGAATTAAATTTATAGAATGACAAAACTTATAGATAAACAAAATGATTTTACTGCGCACAATTAGAATAACATCTAGACCTACGAGGTACTGTGGAAGCCACCATTTGGGTGTGTGGCACGGGGTGAATTCACAGCAGGCATACAGCACTCAACCTAGCCTTAAATAAACACACGCTCGCTGAAATGTCAACGTATATGATGATAATGATGCGCTTAATTTATTAACTGAACGGAAGAGGACGACAGGGGATAAATATAGAAGGAATGTAGCAGTGAAAAGAAAAGTATGTTTTCTGTGACTTTGACGAGAGAAGCAATTCAATCAAAAGAATTTTGGTCCCTAAAACTCCCTGATAATCTGGATTGAGAATGGCATATTAATTTTTAAGGGTTACATTATATTTCTTTTGCATTAATTAGGGTGTCATATCTCCATGCTGCAGCGCCATACGACCGTACCCGAAATAAATAGATACTATTCGGTGCGTCATGTATAAAAACCCTCATCAGCTGTTCAAAATGAATTTGGGCTCTTCGCTTTGCGCATGGTAAAGAACTAATATCGAATAACACTAATTTATGGAAACCTCTACGGCTCATTTTAATATTTTTGAGGGTATACCACTCGTAAAATTAGGTTTACCTGGAGCATATATCGAATCATTCCACCTGGCTTCCTCATCAAATTAAACATTCCTCTTCCATTCCCCTTAAGGCCCAATCCTTATACCTATTAAGCTTATTATCTTCTCCCTCTTTCCCTATTAAATCGAATTCAGTTAACCAATTGTTTATAAAATAAGTTATTTGGATTGTTTTTCTATGTGTAGGTTCGTTATTTAGAATTTAGGCATGGGAAAAAATGAGAACAAACTTGTAAACTTTCTTTCCCTCTCTCTCTTCGTATACTTTTAACCCTTTCGAACGTAGAATCACTGAGAAAGATGAGGAAGAGTCGGTAATGCATGGATGAGGTGGTGGGGGTGAGGAAGTAAGGAAATGTGTTTGAGGGAGTTCCTCGTAGAAGGGGGGGTGGGCGTGGGTGCGGGCAGGAGGGGGAGGGCGGGGGATTGGAGTAGGCCGGGGGCGGAGGAGGGGGGGGAGGATAGTGAGGCAGGCCCCAACCGTATCTCATTCATACTTTTGCATAAAGAGCAGGTTCCGTGGGAGGGGGGGGGGGGAACGGTTGGGGAAACCAGGCTTAGCATGCAAAGACCGTAGACACAACGCTATTTCGCCTGAGCCTTCCCTCCTCTCTCTCACTCCAGGCCCGAGAGAGAGGGAGGGAGAGAGGGGGGTGTTGGAGGGAGAAGAGGGGAGTGGGGCGGGGGCACCAACTCCCAGCATTAGCGGTAGGGATGCCCGGTAGTCATCGTCGTCTGCTGAACCGGGTTAGGAGCATCTTCAACCGACTCCCACAGTCCAGGCGAAGCGTTCGGTTTCGTCAAACTCTTTTCCCCCCCGGTTCGAAAAAATCGTGTGCACGCGTGGTCTGCGTAACGTCACGCGTGACGCCGTGTCTAACGGTCCGGATTTTCGCGTCCAAGTCGCCCCCCTCCATCCGCTATATCAGTGGTATCGTGTTTCCCCCTCCCTCTCTCTCTTTCCCCTCTCTCTCTCTCTCTCTTGATTCCCGCGGATTTTTCTTTCCGTTTCGCTTTTGTTTCAAGCTTTCATTTATATATCGCTTCTTTCAATACGGTATCTATGCGTTGAAGTTCCTCCAAGTTTCTCACACTCCTCTTTCTTATTTCCCGCGGATTCTTCTTCCCGTTTCGTTTTTGTTTTTTTTTTTCGCGTTCATTTTTTTCGCTACCTTCGTATTTTTTTCTCACTCCACTCCTCGTCACTTTCCCCTTCTCAGTGTCTTCTTCTCTTCCTTCACCCCCCCTCCAATCTTCCCCCTCCCTCGCCGAATCAGATGTTTTCTTCAAGTGTGGACCTTGCTCCATTCAAACGGAATAACACCCCCATTTGGCTGCGGCAAAATCTCTCGCTTATTTATCACTACTCGCGTTACGCTTCTGTGAACGAACCGGTATGTCACTCGATACCGTCAAATGTGATTCCCGCCTACCTCAACGGCTGCTTGTCACTTCAGTGTCCGTTTCTCCAACGGAAAGTGCCTTGAATTCTCGTGAGCGAGCTGTTCTGTGACCATCAGGCTGCTTCCTTCCATCATGCAATGCCCACTGGGAATACCAGAAGTGCAAAACCCATGGAGTTACCAGTGTTTCGGTTCATACAGTCGACCGACCACCATTGTGATCAAGTCTTCTATCGGAGTGCTCTTCGTGTGAGTTGCAGTGCATTTTCTGTGCCAATAGAGGACCTGAAATCGTATCATCTTCGCAGTCACCGCCTACATGTGTTGCGAAGGGTCTGAGTAAGAAGAGGAGGTGGAGTAATCAGCTGAACTGAGGGGAGAATGGAAGGGGAGGAAGAATGGGCACCACCACGCCTCCTCATCAGGACCGAAGACGGAAAGCGGAAGGCACGGGGGCGTAGCCACCACCACAAAGAAGTAAGCAGAATATAATAACATTGGGTGAATATAAGCGTTGCTCTCTCAGGTGCTTCTGGGTTTTCACCACTTTCGCTGATTGGAGTTCACAATTGTTCCTCTGGTAATACCAAGTCTTCAGGTCACCTTCGGGATATACTCTGCGTACATTCATTTCAGTTTACATCAGTCCTGCTTGTGTTTCCGCTACCTTCTTCACCTTATAGTCCAGATACCAGCCTGAAGGTGACCTAAAGACGTTAGTTGGAATACTAGAGATATTGTCACCTTCTTAGTCAAAATAGGCGTTTTACCTCTTGGGAACCAGGGCCAAACCTAGGCCAAGGGTTTTCGAAGTGGTGGGAGGCCATAGGTAATGCAGATCTAGGAGCAAATTCCAATCTTTTCTAAGATCTAATTTCAATGTTAATAGTTTTTTGCTGGATGTAGAAATTGATGCATCGCAGTCCTTCGTGCCACCTAACATGCCTAAAAAACTTGGAACGGGGCTATTGTTCTTTTTTTGCACTCACAGACTTGTGCATTTTCTTAGTAAAAATTCCCAAATTATGCAGTGCAGCTGCTGCTAAACTTCTGTCAATGCATTTTTGTGTACACTTATTGTTTTCGTAATTTGGATCTTGCTTATAGACTTTTTGTATTTTGGTGAAAACTAACCCAAAGCCACGTCCATAATTATCCATAGGTTGCCTTGAATAGGTAATATTTTGATATTCTTTACGCACGAATCCTCATACCAGAATAAAAATTACCTCTGATGAATATACTACGAGTTTAACTTGACTGGTGGCCCCCAATGAATTCGCTTAGTAAATGGAGTTGAGAAGGCTAGGTAACCTCTGAAAGAGTAAATGATTGTAAGGTTGTCACGATTGGAATTCGATGAATTTCTGTATTTGTCTAATGCGTCTTGCATAGATGCAGAAATAATATATAATAAATTTGCATAGACATAAAAAGTGTACTGTTTGAGTTATTGGCAATATTTGCAGATCTATTTGTACTTATAGATTTTTCTAAATATTGATACTCTTAGTAGCAGTTTTTGGTTTTGTAATTGGAACTGAATTTTTAAACTACATTACCAACGTGTTAAAATGTTAACATAAAATGTTAATGCTAATGTAAAATGTCTAAAACTTCATACTTATATTTCGGCTACATCACTCTTTCCTTAACATGACGGAATTTTGTAAAAACGATAGACATTTTTTTCTAATTATTTCATAAGATTGTTAACCTTTCAGTTTTCATTCTTTTTTAAATTTTTTCTTACAAATAATATCATTCACTGTCTTGTTTTTCAGATTTTAATCGCCATATCAAACATTTTTAAACCTTTTTTTCACGATTGTTTTAAGGACCTAGATACATTCCCCTCGTATCCTCTCTTATTTATGCTGCAATGTCTAATCCATTATTCGTTGTTGTTTAATGACATTATTTTCATTCTTATTTCATATTCAAATGTAAGAACTGGATAAAGATGGGCTGCACTGGTCTTTTAGAGCTTCTATTCTAATCGGAATATATTATAGCTGCGAAGGCTGTGCTCACATTAGCAATTCTTGTTCAGCAATGCCTATTTAAACTTCGTCTACAGCATTTCATGGCTTGAAATACTCAATTTTCCATAACTTCTCTTTCCTCCAACCCACTCTTCACCCTTCAGTAAGGATTTTCCGCAGAGAAACTCGAATTTCTCTAGACTATCCATGAATTGTAAATAGGCACTCCCAGCTCCAATCTCCCTTCCAGATTCTTTGTTTCTCTTTTCTCCGTTGCATTTTATACTTTTAAATAGCATATGATGTGTCTATTATCATGCATACAGAATTCTTGACGAATTTAGAGCACCAAGTCTTACTTAATATTATTATTATTTTATCTTAGTTTTATTAAATAAAATTTATGTTAACGTTATCAATGAATTCCATGTCATTGGACTTTTTATTTATTTTCGAAAAATATTTTACATCCATTCCCACAAAAAATTCACTTATCCTTTTGGTGAATGATTTTCAGCCAGTAGCAACTCGGAATATATGGAGAAATGATAATAGCCTTCCTCTGAGGCAGCTTTGCTATTGAATCTTGTTGAAAGTCAATGGAACGGAATTCATTATAATGGCTGTTTTCTGAGCAACACCGTATTTTAACGCTGTTTTCGAAAGCAGAAGCTTTTATACAACCCCCACTCCCCTCCTCCTCCTTCATCCCCCCTCCGAGGGTGAAATATATCGCTAGAGCCTCCTCTCATTAAGTCCAATCGTTTTTGTGAATACTTGAATCTTATGAATAGTGCATAAACGCCCGGCGGAAGGGGTTGGTGAGAGGGGGGCTTCATTTCCGCTGCCTCATCCGAATTCGTCCACCGTCTCCACCAAGACTTCTTCTTTCCTCAAAAAGCCGCTTCCTCTGCTATCTCCTGTCGTCTCCCTACTATCCTATACCCCTCCTCCTCTTACTACCCCGACCGCCAATATCCCTACGCCCTGTTCTGCAATTCCGATTCACACCACCGTATTCAAGCCCTCCCCTCTCTCTCGCTACTCTTGAAGCGACCCCGTTTCGCACGCATACTCCCTCCTCCCCTTCTATCTCGTACCCCCTTCGTACACCGCAACTTCGTGTCTCTTCCTGAGACCATAAAGTCCCTCACCCATTACCCACCCACCCAACACTTTCCCTGCATAAACATTAGGCACGCGATGCGTCAAATTGCCTTCCCCATTGCAAGTTAAATGAGACTTATAAATTATGTAAGTTTCATAGAAAGTAATAGAAAGTAACATTAAAACCGAGAATATTGTGTAGTAACATTTTTATCTTGGCCATAAAAATTTTATAAACGTGGAAAAATGCAAGTATTTATTTCAATATGAAAAATTGTGCTCCATTACCTACCCGAAATTTATTACGACCTAGGTTTCAATATCAATTCATTATATTAAATATGTCATAGTAACGTAGAAACCTGGAAGATGATGCAGTGAATTTAAAAACTAGGTCGTAATAAATTTTATAATCGTGGAAAATTGCAAAACTGGAAGGAAGGGTAAATTGCAAAATTGCAAGGGAGAGAAGTATGTATTTCAATATGGAAAAATTCTGTTCCTTCACGCTTGAATATTCAGATTTTTTCCGTACATTGTCATGATCTCTGATTTCTATTCCTCTGGGCCTACATCAGTGTCTGATTTGGCTATTTTAATTTGATTTCTAGCTAATAGAGTATTTTCTAATGAATGTAAACATTTTACTTTTGTGAATGATTAAAATACCCTGTTATGACCAGGGTCATCCGTGCTCAGCTTTACATGGGCATGTCCAGAAAATAACAAACAATTTTCTCAGGTTAAATCTATGGTAATATCGTAAGATCCTCTTTTGATCTACTTTCTCCCCGCACCTTTCCTTAGAGACTGCAGCTTTGTGTCCCTTCCTGAGACCATAAAGCCCCTCACCCATTACCTTCTCTCCCAACACTTTCTATGCATAAACAGGCACACGAATCGTCATTTCGTTACCCATCGCAAGTTAAATAGGGCTTAAAATTGATGTAGGTTTTCGTACATTTAGTAATAAATACTTTTTCTACAATCTTGAATATTATTACGACATAGGTTTCAATTTTTCTACATTCTCTTAAAGATGATATCGTAACAATAAAACTTAGGAGGTAACAAATTTTATAACCGTCGAAATTGAAAGTATTTTTTCAATGTGGAAAAATTCCACTCCATTACGCTTGTGACTTCGGATTTTTTTCGTAAATTTTCTGTGAGCTAGGATTTCTACTTCTCTGGGCCGTCATACGTTTATGATCTGGCAATTTTAATTTGATTTTTTTACTTGCTGGAGTATTTTCAAATGAATGTAAAAATTTTACATTTGTGAGTGATTAGCGAACCTAGTTATGAATGATCCTAGGTATCCATGCATAGAGTAACATGGGCATGTCAAGTAAAATAAAAAACAGTTTTCTAAGGGTTATTCTATGATGTTAATTCTTTGGGCTCCTATTTTGTCTAGTTTATTCCAGCGCCTTTCTTCATAGACCCTCTTCTCGCCCTGGAACCATGAAGTCCCCCACCCACTTTCTACCCTGCCGACACTTTCTCTTACACTACATAAATTATGCACCTGATAATGACACCTAGATGTCAAAAACAGGGTCGCAAAAAAACAAAATGTACGTGAAAAATACAAAGCATAACCAACTTCGTGCCATCTCCTTGGATTAGCACTGGCGAGAAATACCGAAAAGTATTTTAATTAAACGTAACATCTTAGAAAAAACATTTTTGTTGTTTTTTTGGTTATTTACATGCAATTTTTTTAAATTTCACTCATATCATATAAATTTTAACGGTATAACTAATCCTGATTTTCCTTCAAGTGCTTAGCTGCTGAAAAATTGTAAATTTTAACAATCAAGTACCCTAAAGCCGATATTTCGTGTGTGTAACTTTTCGGCTGAGAAGGAAAAACCGATATATAGTCCCGCGGCACTAAGTGGGTTAAAGCAATTTCACAATTTAACAAATTAACTGTCTCAGGATAAAAATACGATTGTATCTTCTTAAGCTCTCTATCTCCTCATATCTCGCACATCCCATCTTTCTGCATTCCCTACAAATCTATGTATCTTCCTGGAACGATTTATACCCTTACCTTCTGCCCCCTTCCACTGTCTCTTAATAAACATGAGGGCACGCAATGATGTCCAACGCGATGCATTGCCCATCACAAGTTGTTAGGACTCATAACTTTCTTTCGGCTATTTATATTTCGCCTTTATCCGACGAATGGCTAATTTAAAACTTACAGTGTCATAATAAAGTTCAAGGGTACTCAGATGTAACATTTTCCTGCATTTGCCTGAATCTCAAATGTATAAAGTATAATACTACGGAAAAATTCTAAAATTCAATTGGCAATGTCATACAGGCAAATGCTAAAAAGGGTCTCCTCTGTATAGTGCGATATTTTATATAGTTATATATAGTTTAAAAAGAGTAATTATTCATGAGAGAAGAACGTTTTTGTGGCAGAGATACTTTTTGAACTTACCTACGAAATGAAATGAATTGAATACAAGTATTGAACTTACGAATTTTTTTCGGGCGTTGATTAAGCAACTCGTATTTCCATGATTTTGGGTCTATAATACGTATGAATTAGTATATATTTCGACTTGCATTTTGACAATTATAGTGTTCCGAAACATGAACTAAAAACATTGAAATTTTAGTTTTAAGAATAAATAGGTGATATAAGTATGACAGCAATTGGCCAAGAACAGATTAACGTAGCCTCAGGATTGGAAAAATAAATAAAAATATCAGGCAAAATTTTAATACTAATGGCGATTTCATCTTATGTTTTGTCACGTAATTTCTTTTACCTTGAGAATAGAACACGAGTTCACTGTGGAAAATGGATATTGTAGTTAGTTTAATCATAGATACCCGAGAATTTTCCTTTCTCACTGTACTTCCTTTCCATACAACGTCATTCCGCACCTATTCTTGTAGCCTTTAATTCCCACACCCACAGCACTTCTAGCACTTTTCCTGCATAGGCATGCTGACAGTCATTATCAACTCATATAGGAAAACAAATTGCTGCATATACCGTAACTAATATACGCAACTCGGTTTAATTTACTCCTAATAAATCTTAAGGTACTAATTTGGCTACTCATATTTGCTTTTCCTGTTATTTAAAATTATTTAAAAACATATAAAGCAAATTTATTGCTTTGATGAGCAAAAAGTATGCCTAGGCATAACCAGCATTTGTCACGTACGGAGTCACATGTACTAATCTGTCAAAAAAATAAAATTGTCTAGTGTTAAAAATATTGTGGCACTCGCCTATTCCCATATGCTGAAACTATATCTGACCGTGTGATTGGGCGTATGGGAGAATTATGACCCGGTTCCTATATGGTGGATAAATTCTCTAATATTTTCCGTGACCTCTTCCCTCCTTTCTTAAATCACTTCTATCTCCATACACCACAACTCCTGGTCTCCTCCTGGAATCGTGAGTCCCTCACCCGTAACTCTTCCGACACTATGCACCAACATTAGTAATTCGATGGGCCTAATTGAATCGCCAAACATACTATATATATTCATATATTTAGTATAGCTTATATATTGCATCGATTTTCCCAAAATCTTCTCCAAAAAACTTCTGTAAATTCATGCCGTAGGGCCATAGAATTAGAATAAATCCATATAATTAATAATGAAAGCATGTTACCTGGTAAGCAAAGATTCCAAATAGGTAACCCTTAAATTATTTTTAGTATCTATAATATAATGTATCGTTTCAGGGCGTTAATTATGCTATATATGCTATGCTTATATTTTTTGATGCTCTTTTGAAGAGTCTCAAATAAAAATTACTAGCAGAAAATACTTAACTGCATGATTGTACGAGCAATCGGCTAACCCCTAACGTGGAAAAAGTTTGCCATTCACAGCATCATATGTGGTGCAAAATTCCACTGGTGTTGGCAATGTTATCCAAAGTCTAGTTGCTCACCTTCACCTTAAGAACGGAACTCGTTTTTAATGCAGAAAATGGATATTGTGGTCCAGTGAATAACAGAAACCTTCTTTCCTTGTTTCTCCCATTTCTTTCTTTTGCAATTGGATATTTTATCAGTGGAATTTTCACATGTTATGTACACATGCGAATGGCTACGTAAAGGCACGCCACTGGCTATTCCGCAATAATTTCCTTGAATGCCATCACATGGGTACCATTTTATTTAGAAAATGAATTAGATTTCTCAAGGTGAATATTTGGTCGTAGTGTCTATGTTCGGTGTTTCATCACTTCTCTTTGTTGTTAGGTAAAAATCGATTTTACTGAGAAACGATGGCAAATATGGGCGCTTGTTTCCAGTAATTAGCACGCACTCTCTGTGACCTTTAACCATTGTACCGATTTTTCGTTTCCAACCTCATCTCTCGCACCGTTTTTCAAAATCTGTTGCTCTCTGCCTCTTCTGGGAACCATAATTCCCCACCTTTCTTAACATTTTCTCTTCATAGACGTTAAATTGGCTAACCGCTTATCACAACTCGAAGGAAATATAAAACCCATTGCTCCACAGACAAGGTTATCCTATGCAATGGAGTATGGAGAAAGAAAATTTTTACTTGCACAATCTATCACGTACAAGAACAAAAAAATTTTTGATCGATGTGTGTTTCCATAGTTTTATTCCACTGATATTTCTATATCCTTCCTCGGTTGATGTAATAATTGAATATTTTGAATTATTAAGGAGAGCAAGTAGTGCCGATCAAACAAATTTGGCATAGCAAATACCCGAGAATCCATTCCACCAGTTGCCCTTTTTTTCTCATTTCAGTGCGAAGTTCATACAGACATTGGCTTATAACATTTCTTAAAAATGTTAATTACGTGTATTCTGCCACACATACTTACTGGATCTTTCAATCGCTTACATTTTAGTCCTTCTGACCTTGCAAAGATGCTTCAAGTACAATCCCATTCCAGGCGTAAAAATAACTTTTACTAACGCCAATATTCAAACGAAAATGTCTCCTTTAAAATAAAAGTATCCTTTCAACCATTAACCAGCGTCGGTCGGGAAACATTGGGGCACCCAAAAATTGACTCGGCGACATCGCCCAAAAGTTTTTATTGAACATACTGCTCATGCTTGAGATGAAATCCATCATGAGAGCTAAAATTTACTCTACTGGGTAAATCTACCGATCAATTGAGACATGCTTTATGACGGTTTATTATATGATTGATCTGATTTGAAATGATTGAACTGATTTGATGAGCGTAATGATTAAATAAATTAGTCGCGATATTATTTAAAATAATTCCACCATCTGTTACAGTTACATATTTTCAAGTTAAAACCGCAGCATAGTTTGCTCACGGATTCGTTCGCGTGCACTGAATCAGGAAAAATCGTAATGATACTCCGCGTGTGTTACGGTACCCGATTTGAACTTTATAATGGATTTAAATGACGAACTCTGTGGAACAGCCTTGATCTTTTTGGAGGTGAAATATAAAGTACTGCAGGTTCATCTCGTACAGTAAGACTTGTGCGAAAAATCCTCTGAGAAAAAAATGAGTCGCCTTGACCGGGATTCGAACCCGGATCCCTTGATTTCCGGGCGAGTGCTTTATCCAGTTAAGATACCGGGAATTGGACAGTTTGAGGACTATTCCAGACAAGGTGATGGACTGCTGAGTATCTGCTGAGGTATATGATGCGACAAGCAGTCCAAATTTTACGCACGGCGCCACAGCTGGAGAGGATGCCGGAACTTTGGACACCAAGACGTGTTCGCTTTAGACTAGTTTAAGAATACCGGAACTAGCCACGGTGATAACTTGAAGTCACCTGCAATGCACAACTTGTGCGAATCAGTCGGAAAGAATTTCAAGTAATTAAGTCTCCTGCATACTAACTTATTCATTAAACTTTTCCGCATTTGCAGCTTTTTCTGCTCGATGCTGATTCGCCAATCCTCAAGCCTTATTCTGCCGTTATTTCTTTTATAGTGGTATATTCTTTAATAATGGTAGCTCGTTTAGCTTGTCTTGTTATTATTATATTTGAATTTCTGAAAACAAAAGAGATCATTTCTCATACTATCATCCTTGACAGCTATTAATCCTATAATGGTTTGACGAAGCTCTCAACTCTGTATGGTGGTTTCCTATTTTTTTATTGCCTAAATCGAAAGATTATTACTCCTGGAGTACGTATTTCACGCCTTTAGATTTTTAAATGACGATATCTATTTTTCGTGATCAAATGAAAAGTGAAAATTTTCAAGCGCGCGAAAACGCGACGGCTAACTATGAATGCTGGGAAAAGCCCGTGGTACGTCATTCAGGTTCCGGCTGCAGCCGTGTGAGGCCACCTTGGTGCGAGGCTATGAGCGCCGATACGATGCAGGCTGCTAGCAGGTAGCGCTTGGTTTAAATAAGGATTATAAATACCTTATCAAACGAAGGAAACTTTCCGACCATAGGCAATTTTAATAGGTGATTATTAAGAGATATTTCCCCGAGCTCTATGCCTCATGCACTCATTGGTAATCCCAGACGATGTATAACTCCTGACTACTCGTATAGAAACTAGGTTCCTGTGACGCCACGTGGAGTGGCATCGCATGGGCGCCAATCTGGCCGTTTTCGAATGCGTTTAAATTGACCATTAGCATTCGTCTAAACTGGGATTTCTAAAACCAAATAATTTGTATATTATGAATGCACTAATGGTGGGTAACGAATCGCAATCAACGCCTTTCGTTTTCTTTGATGAAGGAAACTACCCTATTCTCTTATCGGCTTTCAACACCGACATAACACTCCTGTAATAAATCCTTCACCACCTTCTCTGGGTATTTCATCCGTGGCTTACCTCTGCTGTTGTTCTCTCCCATCCGTCCTTCAACGACAAATTTCATCGGACAATCGTGTCTTAAGATGTGACCTATTAAGTTTACTTGTTTGTCCTTATACAATAGTGTTACCTTTATTATTCCTCCTTAAATAATTTGCACTAGAAACTGTGCTCCTTGGTTGTTTAACATGTTATCGTATGTGGCATGAAGGTCATTAGCAATTTTTTATCAATACGGAGGAGAAAAATTCTACCATTTGTTTTTACTGAAGCGCAATCTCCATCAATAGGAATATATTTATCTCCTGTCCGGTTAAAACTTGGTTGCCGCTGAATGCGAAGAATTCCAGCGGCTGGTAGGGAAAGCGACTGTGGTGGGAGAACCTAGGAGGGGAGGCTTAGCGCTTCGGACTGATTGTGAATCATGCATAGGCCCTGAATGTATTCAATCCCAAAGCAAAAATTTAAAATTTTAATTTTAACAATAGTGTAGGAAGAAGTACTCTATGAGCAATTATGTTTTGAGGAAGTACCGGTAATCCCGGAATTCGTACATGTCCAAATCCGACAAACGCGCAGGTGCCACCAGGTTGTGGATTTCCTGTACACAATCCAACCTTTTGACCTAATACTCCTGCCGTATTGCCTCTGCGTAATCCATCTTGCGAACGGGTTGGCCTCTTATAATTGAACGTCTACGGCCCATGTACGGTTGAAATAAAATTAATTCCTCTAGGCCTTACCCTTTACTGGGCTTAAAAAGTCTCGTATGTTATGGTATTTGGTGGAGGCGACCGACAGCTGAGGTCATTTAAGCCATGAGGGAAGGGTGGAGAGAAACCCGGCGCGGCGTCGGCATTAGTATGCTCTTAACGAAAGGTGCCAAGGGGACCACGGCTTAACGTCCCATCCGACTGACGGAGTGTTGCGCTTGAAATGTCCTCCACACAACACTTAAGCAGGGATCGGGGAGTCTCTGAAAATTCTCTGCCACTGCCAGGATTTGAACACGAACCACCCGGGTGGGAAGCCAAAAATCTAGCCACCACAACCACCAGATCCCGCTTAAAAAGTCCTGAGACAGGAGAGACAAGGATAGGGTGTAGGAGGGTTAGTTAGAATCCTTAGTAATCCTTCCTAACTTCCTAGCACTCAAGCCAGTAAAGGGTACGGCCACGGTGAATTCATTTTCTTTCAACTCTTCTTCCTTTTTCCTTCTTTTTTCTTAGGTGACTCCTGCTCATGCGGCCGAGTCCCTTGCAATTATCAGCCTAAACTCATGAAAATAAGATATAGGTACCTTCGGGTCATCAACGGGAGAGATGGTCGGTTATTATTATTTTTTTTTACCGCCCCGAAAACAGCTCATCAGGACTTCTGCATCGGAGGTAATAACATGAAACAGCTACTATAAAACACAACCATTCCCTGGGTAGGGGCAACCTACCCAGGCGGGACTGGAACCCGCGACCTTCGGTTTGGCAGGCGAGGACTTAACCCCTCCACCACCGAGGCCGACAATGCTTTACCTTATCTGATCATAAGTACTGAACTTTTAACGTGACACCATCACGTTGACTACAGTTTTTAAATAATAATAAGTTTCTTTATTTTGTGGAAGTTCTATTTTGTGGCCCCGTCCCTATAAATGTTAGGGGGATGGAGAATTATCAGATCAATATTACGTTCAAGGACCGGCGAAAATGATTAAGTTCTAAATGACGCACGTTTCAGTATCTCACCAAGGTGAATATAAATGAATTGATTGAATCCTATTATTTAAGAACATCCTTGACAACCGCTCGATGTCCAGAAAATTTCTCCGTGATTTTTGTTTTTTTCGAAATATTTTTGGACCTAGTTAAAATTTTTGGAATTGGGGTATTTTCAAAAATATATGGCAAAAATCTAGCGGACGAGGAGCTGCTAAAGACGCACTCTTCTTTTCTTGCAGTGCTGAAATCTTCCCCCGTCCTACTCCAAAATAACTTTTTCGATGACACTGACCAGGACAACGGAGAGTTATTGTAAAATATTTTGCTATATAAAATGGTTTGAGAATGAAATTTCATCTTCAAATTGAAAATCATTTCAAAGGTTCCAAAATCGAGGGAAAGCCTGATTGTAAAAAATTCTCGTTATTCACCAAGATTGCGACTGGCGTGCCTTGCATCGACGAAAATAAAATATATAGGCGGAGCGGATTAATTCTTCATATTTCCAAAGTTGGAACTCCGTTCTTTTATTATTCTAGGAAACATTAGAGTATTGCTTATAAACCATTTCTCTGAGAAATAGAATAGGTAAGATCACTGTTGGGAAAACACATTGAGTAAGAAGTTACAAAAACCCCACGTTATAATTCTATATTTTCTCCGGAAATATAGGAGCTTCTGAGAGGATCGTTATGTAAGAGTTTAAAAATTAGGTTACTGAAGAGTTTGATCTGGAGTGTAGCTCTCTACGGTGCGGAAACGTGGACACTGAGGAAAGAAGATGAGAGAAGATTGGAGGCATTCAAAATGTGGGTATGGAGAAGAATATAGAGGGTGAAATGGTCGGAGACATGGTGGGTGAGGAGAGGCAGCTTTTAGATGAGATACGGAGGAGACAGAAGGTATGGATGGAGGGATTACTTAGTGGGGAGGGGATGTTGAAAATGGTGTTAGAGGGTAGAATGTTAGAGAAACGAGGGAGGGGAAGGAAAAGAATAGGATTTTAGATACCTATATTAAAAGGGAGTAGGCCTTAGTGAATTAAAGAAGGCAGTGCTGAAAGGAAAGGGAGGCTCCCAGATCACTTCTTTAATACTCCATGGAAACCTACCTTAATCGGTAGAATGCTATAATAATAATCCTGTCTTCGTGGCATGGACATGACTTGCAAACGTCCCAAAATGCGTTTCACAAAATAGTAACTGTTTATTTATCCCCTACAAAATCTATTCATTTCTTTAACTCATCCCTGCAATTCCTTTTTTTATTTATCGATTTTTATTCCTCTGTTTGCAAATACCATTCGCGATGTCTCTCTTTCTCTCTGGCCTAGTGTGTGTCCCTTGTATCTGATTTCCTAACTTTTTGTAACCATTCTCCCACTCTCCGTGTTTCACTTGAAGTGACTGACCCGGTTCATTCTGCAATTGACCCTAGCGCTCTTTGAGACAACACGAAATTTCCATTAACTCTCGCCATGTTAACGTAAATAAAATGGACCAATACTTCTTTTTCATGGACAGTGGCCAATAAAAAATGCACTTCCTTACATTCACCAGATTTTATTTGCCCCAAGATCCTTTATGTCTTTTAGGATTATTTTAAAGAGACCTGTTCACCCTCTAAATTACTTTAATTGCTTTTATACCTGTTATTTTTTCATTGCATGCCATGAAAGTTGTATAAATGTCCTGGTTTGATGAAATTAAATTTATTTACCTTAAGGGTATTTGTACATTTTGGGTTTGCACGAAACCACAAACTTAAGAATCCATAAATTAACTTGTCTTGAAAACTTTACCGTTGCCTCCTACGGTCCAAGCAATTCAATCGGTCAAAATAATTTCGTATCAACCATTTTTGTCAATTAATTGCTGACGTAAAATAGCTACAACAATAAATGAAAGTAGCCGATTGATGTCTGAAGCAAGAAACAACAAGCTCCTGTGTTCTATCTCTACCATCGATGGTAATGAGGTCTTTAAGTTCGATTTCGCTATTTCGATAATTTTGATTTGACATACTTAATATTATACAAGGGATATTTTATAAGCATTTATACTCTTAACTTAATTTGTGTGGCAGTAACGGATCTTCTTTATCGATATTTAGAATGAGAGCGATTTCACTCTCAAGTTTATAGTAAAAACGATTCCGATCAATAATTATGCTATCCCCCGGAAAGGACTTTGAAAATGTGGTCGTGGGAAAAAAACTTTTCTTGGCCGTTACAGATAATACCATGCCATAGTACTGTGTTTCATTAAGCAATTAAAAATGTAAGATTTGTTATAGTATGCGGGTTGGTGTGATTGTTTGGCATCTCACTCATGAAAAAATTTTAATCGTATCCTCATTAATGCTACCCCTATCGGAATTAATGCTAAGTTTCGGTATCATCGAAACTTGGGATTGTTTAAGATTTGAAGAGAACAGTGCAGCATACGAATACGGTAACTAAGAAGTGAAACGAGGAACTTCTTCGTGGAGGTCTGCGGAAATGCACGAAGTTAATCGCGTTTCTTTGCTAAGATATGCCCCTAAACGCGATAGCCCTGGTACGGGGGAAAATGAAAAAAATCTATACATGGAGTGTAAGATTTCACTTTTTCCCGGCGTATGATGGCGGTGAATTCTTCTCGGGTTTCCATCCGGGTGAGCTCCATCTCCATCGCTGCCGACGTTTCGATAGAATCCTTTTCTATCGTCATCAGGGCCGATGACGCGCAACACGACATCGGCCCTGATGACGATAGAAAAGGATTCTATCGAAACGTCGGCAGCGATGGAGATGGAGCTCACCCGGATGGAAACCCGAGAAGAACTCACCGCCTATACATGGAGTATATTTCCCACATCAAAGCGTTTTTGTTAGAACAAGAGCAGCAGCTATCAAAATACTTCACACATATTTACTTTTGGTCTATCACTTATCAATTTAATATTTTGATAGAATTTCTTTAAAACGTAATTAGAAATGTATACTCAACTTCTCAACTAACTGTTAATGAAGACTGATGTATTAACTATAGAGAATTTGTGGAGACTGACATAACAATGGTAGATGCTTTACTGTCTTATTAGTTGTAAATGAATGAAGTGTTCCCAGATTTTATTTCTTTTGCTATTAAATGGTATGATGTTTATATAGAACTTCGTAAATAAATTCAATAACAATAATGTGATAAAAATTTTGAGGAACATTGAAACCAATATTGGAGACTTTATTATTAATTATAAATATGAGTTTATTTTAACGCATTGATTTTTCACAATTTCTCGAACTAACCTTCGTTTCATTACTCATAAATGTCTTTTTATCCAAAGTTATTTTCGTCCAAATATCGTTACTATTTTAACATCTGATGTGCCCCACAATAACTTAAATTTTTCTGTTTTCAAGATGGTGGCCAAAATATAATATGGTACATGACTTTATTGAAACTGAGATATAGTATATTGCTTCTTACTCTTGAAAGTAGGAATTAATAAAAGGAATCACGGCGTTACTTCTGATCCACCCCGTGTCTCTGTTGTCTGATGGTCCTCATAGGATTCCCCTACTTTCCTCTTTAACCCCCTTCTCTAAAAAAGCCCTTCTTCCCCCACCAAACCCATGCCTCTCCCCAACCGTTCCAAGCCTTGCGGGAGATTTTCAATATCGTGGGACGCAGGCGTGCCGACAAAGCTGGCGCCATCTGCACCATCGGCCTCTTTTGTGTCGTGTTGCGCGTGTTTTGTGGTGGAAGCGGATGCTGCTGGCGTCGGAAGGGGTGGTCGGTGAGTTGTCCTTCCGTTATCCTCACGATGGACGCGAAAGATTGCAAGTTTTGTGGCTCAGGCGTCACCAAAAATTGTGACGAAAATTGGGAAAAAATACCCGGAACTAGTATTTCTATCGTTTATAATCGTGGAGTTACGGTTTATTTAGATCATCAGAATATTATGTAATGTATAAAAGCTGATTTATCAGATTCCATTTGCGTTTAGAATATATCTTGAGATTTATCCACGAAAAGAGATGATAACACCTAATAGCTTAATTGTTTTTAACCAAAACTTTCATAATTTTACTTCTAGTACGAGAAATCTACATCTACATAATACTCCGCAATCCGCCTAAAAGGCGTGTAGAAGGGGGTTTTAGAACACCAGCCATTTGCACATAAGAAGGAAGTGCTTTAAGTAAATTACGATTAGGATTTATTGAAGTCCTTTATGGTTCATGGGGAAAACGAATTCCCAAATACGAATTCCCGTTCTTAAAATGTCTCTCTTAATTTATAGTTTCAGTTGGACCTAAAAATATAGTGGGGCTCTAATAATATGTTCTCCGTGTCGCTTTTAAAGATATTCATTCACATTGTTCAAGCAATCTAAGCCTAGCGCGCAGCCTCCATGTCTACAACGGCTCCCAGCCTAATTTACTTAACATCTGGGTATCAGTGTCTGTACGCCCGTAGCAGTTTTCGACGAACCACGAAGCCTTCCTTTGTATTTTATTCAGTTCGCGGATTAAGTATTTCTGCGATGCTAGCGATAAAACTCTTTCGGAGTTTTGCTGCTGGTAGAAAAGTTAATTTATTTGTGGGTGATTAATAAGCTAGGTCTGCTCCTAAAAGAATCATAAAATAACGACGAACGATGTATCTTTTGTAATTTGACTAAATCCTGCTTAGATTACTACTTCTGTAGACATCAAATGTATTCCTTTCATTAATGCTCGTTGTGTTATAATTTAAATTTTTTTATTAAGCTTAACTTTTTTTAGGATAGACAGGTCTGTGGAGAAAATTAAGAAAAAGCTATCTAGCATTCAAAGTTTTATTATTTTCCGTTTAATTTATAGGTAGTTGACTGATATTTATTACGAAACTTTATACCACTCAATAAATGTGACTTATTTATTGTCATTTGATTACGGTAATGTACAGTCATCATTGCATTAATTGTATCGAACACTAATGTATGAAATCCAAAGCCTGATTATTTATATCGGTTTTAGTTTTTATATTGCGGCCATGAGGACACTTCTATTAGAGGCTGCATAGCCAGTAAAAGATGGTGCTTTTTCAAGTATTAGGTGATTGACCTTGGGAAGTTCGAATAAGATTAAAGTTACTCGAACCTGAAATATTATCGACGAGAGAAAAATTTATCCATACTAATACCCGTTTAGATAATTGTAACTGTAATTTACCAAATGGATGGGAAGATGAAATCATGCACAAAATAAAATCTTTCATTTTTATTAAGTAACGTATTGCAGAACAGGGTCTTCCAGGCTGTGGCTCCCGCTCGTCTTCATTTTCTGCAGTATACCACATAACAGATGAAAAAGAATTGAATTTTTTTTCGTTGACCGTGGCGCACCACATTGTCTCTGCAGTCACTACCGATTGTTTAGATAGGGAGCAGATTGCTATTGAGTTTCATATGAGAGCTGCATACGTCCAATACGTGGAGATTATCGAAATTGGAAGGCATCGAAATGCAGGACTCCGGCAAACGCAATGTGAAAGGCTCGTGTTTGAGGCAATTATGGAATGAAGACGCATAAATCACGTCAATCTAGCTGTAATAAAATATTTTTGCAAGTTTTCTTCAACTACACCCCGAAAACTACGATTTATAAAAATTTTATAGACGAGAAGAGGAAACCGCATATTGTGGGCATAATAAGACGTAAACATAATAACCTGTCGTTTTTCTTACTGCCCCTAAAATATCTCTCACTTCTTATTGCGAACAAATATTTATTTCTGCATTAAAACTATTGTTTACGTTTTATACGATTCAAACCAAATATCTAGATAACATTATTTCTCGATATGCTCACGAAATAATTTCCCAATGGAATATTTTTTTCAGATAAAAAATCATAATTCCTTTTCTTCATATTTTAATTTTCCTCCCACACTCAGAATTATAAAATTTTGCTGATAACTTTTAACTCTAATAAGCATACGCCTTTGGAAGAATTGATAAGTCACTTACTTCTCAACTTCGACCCCTTTTGGGATAATCCTTAAAAATGTGTCGCCATCTTCCTTTTGTAATATAGAACTTCCAGATCAACCTTAATCAGTGCTTCTCGGCTTTCTTCGATTGACTGCTTTGTTTTTTATTTTTTGGAAGGGGATTTCAATCTTTCAAATCGTGTTTGGTTCCCTTTGGCATGAGTAAAATCACTATTTGCACCACTCGATGAGGTCAAATTGGCTCTTTGTAGACACTTAAAGTACGAAACAATACGTCAAGGTCGAATTTGGATTAGTACGGAGACGATTACGCTCGTTTAGTGAGTTTAGCGCCGGACCGGCTTCATAAAACGGTAGCACCTTAGTTGAGTAGATGGAATATAAAGGTGCATTTACATAAATGCGTCTGAGCAGAGAAACGACAATAAAACCAAGGAGATTATCTGTAATTATCTTTTGTGGGTCAACTAACCCAATTCTTCCATTTCCTCTGGGAGTTAATTACTCTCATACACACGTCATTTTCAGCACGTACAGGATATGATACTTTTCATATAGAGACTTACATCTGGCCGACACATCATTCGCTGCGAAACACAATGATAATACTAATAATAATAATTTTAATAATAATAAACCATCGTTGAAAACGATCACTGTAAGATTTATTATGACCGATCGATTATCACCGATAAAACAGTCCATAGCAATACACCTGATCTAGTAGTGCAAGATAAAATTCACAATGAACGCACTTGATAGACTTTGTCGTACCTAAATCGCATAACATCAACAGCCTATACCAACAAAATGGAAAAGTATGAAGAACTTAAAGATGAAATTATGAGATTATGGAACTCAGATAAAGTACACATAATACCAATCATTATATCCGCCTCAGAAATAGCGCCTCATTCAATCCATCAAGGTCTTAAAACTATTGGACTGCCGAAAAACTTGTTCATTACAATACAAAAAGCAGCAATTTTAAATACATGTCTGACTGTCAGGAAATGTTTCAACGCAGGGTAAAAAGACGAGAGTGCTTGGTGATACCCGTACCTCGCCTAAAATCAGCTAAAATGCTGTGAAAGAATTAAAAATAATAATAATAATACGCCTTTATTAGGCGAGATTGAGACTAGAAAGTCCCATCTTATTACTTCTCAATCTTCAAGTCTCTGAAATTGTATGCGCAAGAATATTTCTCCCTAATTTCGGATAAAATAAATTCTTAAATAACTACAAGATTCACGCAAGCAGCCATGTTGGTGAATTTCACTTGTTTCGCGCGTCGAAAGTTGAGAAGATTTCAAATTCGGGCGACGCTTCTCACGCGAACTCACGCGAATTACTCCAGGCTTCTGATTAGCTGAAGATTCCGTTTTCGCATATCTTCGAATGAAACGCGTCCATGAAAACGTACCTTAAATAAAATATCCTCCCCGTCTTGTGAAGGAAATGACTCTTAATGAAATGACTTCTGTCACTTGCTTTTCCTGGAACCAAAGAGCTTAAGCATTCAAAATGGGAAAACATTTGTCTAATTCTATAAAATAATCTATCTTACTCAATGCATTGATAATAAAAAATAAGTATTTTTGCCATTTTATTGCATCTGTATCCGTGAATAATTTCATATTAAATATTGCATATTAAATAAGTTATCTTATCCAAAAATGCATGCTATTATGAATTGACGTTTATCAAGTTTTTGGTATCGTACCAGCACCTTAACGTACTTAACGTGCACCTTAACTGGTGCACCTGCACGACTTTCGTTTACCGTCATGTCGAATAAGATGGGCGGTATGAGGGAAAAGGCGAATATGATAATCTCAGGGAAATGGTGGGGTTATATTATATGCGTGTGTGATGAGAAACCAACTTATCGCGGCACTATGCTTCTCTCGTCAACCAGTGGTTAGATCGCGAAATGAAAGTGCTGGAGAAATAGTTTTAGGTGTTCTTAAGGGAAGTGTGACAGGAGTCCTTGGTGTGGACAGAAATTAGTAGGGCTAAAATCGCATATCTGTTGTCAAGCTGTCCTTCAATGCCCTCTTTGAGTTGAAACAAATTAGTATAAATAAATACTTAAAAATTAACCCACGACCGTTTCCTTTTGAGTCTTAGTCATGGGATTTTTGAGATGAGGTGTTAATTACACAAGCCAAAGGAATATTTTGGCGGCACCTAGATGGCTCTGCTCATCATCATTAGTCAAATCATGTAATATTTGTGTTGAATTATCGGCAGTCCATAGGAATCAGTTTTTAGTCTCCCGTCCCGGTCTTTTTACTTTTACTTTACGTTTTACTTTTAGGTCTGTGGGATTAAGGGATATCCATGGGGGCTACGACAACTTAGCAATTGTTAATCAACAAATAATTTTTTTTCGCTAGCATGTGAATTTTTTTATGATTTGAAGTTTATTCTTGCTTTACGAGACACAGATATTATCAAATAAATTATTACATGAGGCAAAAACCTATCAAAGTATTAACTTTTTCATGAAGAAGATATTAAAATGAAGATCAAGGTCCTGCTAAGTTAAAGGCTTGTGGTTATTAGGTTCAACCACAATCAATGTCATTTTGATCAATCTTAGTAACTCCGATTGCGGCATCCGTCATTCATGACCCACGGTCAAACGGCGCTCTCGTTGAAGTGCGGATCCAAAGACGGAACGAGAATTGAATAAGAAAGGGTATGCAAGGGTATGTATGGCAGAGCTGCCTCTCGACTAGGTGCTTCTTATCCATCCGCACAGGGGTTGCAGTTCGAAAGGAGTTCGCCGGAGATGGAGGAGGAGAATTTTTCCCTTCTTGAGGGAAGTGTGGCAGGAGGGGTGTGGACAGGAATAAAATTGGGGTGAGGAGGTGAAGGAAATAAAGGGGGATGGGTACGTCTCGATGAGTGAGTCTGAGGGTGGAGTGGGTGGAGAATTTCGTGTGTGTGTGTGTGTGTGGTACGCAGTGTCGCTGACTCAAGATCGATAAATGCAAATGAGAGGAGGATGAAGATGAGAGAGAGAGGGTGGGAGGATGCCGTTCAAGGGAGGGTCCAGAGGGGTGCGGGGGAGGGGATGGGCAGGAATAATGCGCTGTGGGGACGGCTTGGGCGTCTCTTCTTCCCAACAGCCCCTCGATACCGTCTCCGCGGTCTTCCTTCCACCACACATCCCACGAACGTCTCTACCAAGAGAGTCCCCACCATAGAGGAGGCTGAAAAAGGAGTTTTTTACAGTCTCCCTGGACCCCTGTGTAAAATTTTCACCTTATTTAACCATGTCGCAATACCTAGGATCTCTGTATAAAGGTGAATGTTACTCCGGTCAGTGAAATGCCCCGGCATCAATTTTTTTAAACTTCAAATTCTCTTTTATATCCTAAAAACCAAACTACAGATATAATAACATAACATCTTATATAAGTGGTTTGGAAGCCAAGGGGTACAGGTGAATTCTTCATTCTAAGCACAGTTAGGTACAGAAATTAGGTGTAGAAAACAAACGAGACGAATTAGATATTTGGTATAGTGCATTTTATTTTCCACTTAATGTCAGCACAGAACTGAGACTCATTCGTATCCCTTATTTGGGAACCAATTTTGTGTATTTCTACTAACAATTAACTGTACCTAACTCTGTTGGAAAAAAATCACTCGTACCCCTTGGCTTCTCAACCCCCTTTTAAGAATAATATATCGCATAATTTTAAGCAGGGAGATAAACGGGTCGAGGAAAAATTACTTAGCCCATTTCTAACATTTTATCTTGTCGTAGCTTGAATTATTATGAACCTGAAAAATTAATGCCAATTCTCTCAACGTGAGTGACAGGTGTAGTGGTATTTTGAAAAGATATCACTATGTCAGTCACGCAAGATGACACTTTTCCTAAATTTTTTTACAGTGAACGAACCGTATCGACTATTTAGTCATAAAAAATACACTGCAACAAAATTGACTCGCGGGTGTATGCCGCGTGGAGAAGTGCTGTGTTGGAGGTGGGTAGGAATAATGCCCTTTGGGGACGGCTTGTGCGTCTTTTCTATCTCCAGCCCCTCCATACGGTCTCCGCGGGATAGAGTAGGCCTTCCTTCCACTACGCATCCAACGAAAATCACTACTAAGACAGTTGCCACGACAAAGGAGGCCGAGAAAGGAGTTTTTCCAACCTTTCTGGATCCATACGTAAAATACCCCGTTCACAATATTTTTACTTTGCGTTGTTTCACTTATTATGTACCAGAAAAATGAATGGCAATTCTTTCAACGTGAGTAACTGTGACTGGCTAAGTAGAATGGTATTTGGAGGAGGCAACCTACAGTTACTATTATTTGCGCAATGAGGTAGGGGCAGGTAAGGAAAGGTGGAGAGAAACCCGGCGTCGGCATAAGCCTACTCTAAACGAAAGCCGTATGGGGACCATAAATCAATGTCCCTTCCGATAGACGAAGTGTTCCTCTTAAGATGTCCTCCTCACATCATCCGAGCAAGGATCTGGCCGTCTCAGGAAATTCTTTGCCACCGCCCGGATTTGAATCGGAGTACATAGGATGGGAAGCCAACACTAGCCACAACACCAACCCGATTGTCGGCATGAAGGCATTTTGGAAGTACCTACTTCATAATTTTAATCAAAAAAGATGGCATTTTTACTCAAATCTTTACTTTTGAACCACCCTTTTTGACTGTCACTTCACCAAAAAGTATACAGTAACAGACTTGAGATTCGGCCCTTTGCTGGTCACTTGATCATCCGTAAAAATTGGTCATAAAATGCCGGTCCAAATCTTCTGCTGCATCACGCCGCAATTACTCGAATGCCATCATGTGTCATGAAAGCTTCAATGTATAATAAGTTTGTTCTTACATAAAATTGACAATAAATTAACATTGACTTGATTTTGAAAGGAGGTACTGGACAAAATTTTCGTAAAAATCACTAACCTGTACGATTGAAATTAATTCCTTCAATCATAAATAAAATTTATTTCGATCTGCAATCTGTTTTCTAACACCTATGAGAGTCATTAAATATCTCGATGGACAATAATTTCTTCATTTCCACTGGTAAATTTAAGAGAAATTTGAAATTTTCGCAAATAGTATTATCCTAATGGAAGCAACGCCATCATAAGTTGCTCTGAACCAACGAATGCTCATTTTTGTGTTTTCAACTCTCTGTTTTGGCCGAATTACTGTGAACAATTATATAGGCTTGAGGGGGGTAGGAGGCCTACAATGCAAGGGGCCATTCTAGTTTTACATCAGTTGATTTTTGTCTTTTTCCATCCCTCGTTCTGCTTAGTAATTTTTTCCTAGACCCTTACCCAATGAATAAAATTTATGCTATACACTATGCTTTAATTATTTTTATTATATATATTATTTAAAAATATTATTTTTCTGCAATTTTGTTAGCAGGTAATATATGCAAATCCAGACTTAAAATTCCTTTTTGGGGAGGTTCATTTTCCAGAGGACCCTTCACCTATTGTCAGAGATCCTGGGAATTATGACATAGTTTTTCAATGTAAAATATCAGTACGGTTCGGTGGTGGTGCTAAAGAAGCTGCCCAATTTTCCATATTAAATTATGATCTACATTTAAACACTCTTGAATAAAACCTTGGAGCTATATCCTCCGACATTCGATTGATAGGCTCTTTGTAATAAAATTGCAACCAGCGATTTTAGGCTTTTGAGATATCGACTAATTTATAAGCTCTTCTTTTGCGAAATTAGAGAAAATAACCGCATCAAATTAATGCGATTCAATGGGAATGATATTAGTCATAAGGCAGATTTGTTATTAAATAAAGTGTAAGTTATAAAAAAAAACACCCTGCTAACATACAGAAGGCATGAGAAATCTGCCTAAGTCCGTTAATTGAGATAGATAATGAAAAACATATAATTTTTACGCAATATCTGTGAGGTTTTGATCTGTTTGTAGAAGAAAAATTATTTTCTTCATTTGTACTCAACTATTTTCTTGCGGTTTATGTTGTTAACCTGCGGCATTCTCAAAGATAAGGACATTCCAGGTGCATCAACCATGAAACTAGATGGTCGGAGGATCGTGCCAGAAAATACATGAGCCGTATTATCGTATGTTATCTCGTCGCAAACTTGGTTTCGTGGTTCTCCTTAAGCGCAAGGGCAGCGTGGTCGACGCCGCCCTCCTTGGTTAAGTTCTGGGCAGTGACTGCCAAAATTGTGTGTCACCTCGCGTTAGCCTAGCGGTCGCGAAGTCATAAGCCCCCTGTCACAAGTGTCATCGCGGTGCTCCTACTTTGGCCGCAAAGGGTTCTGACGTGGCCAGCCGTGGCGTGAAACTAGTGGCACCCATAATTTGCATACCCTTTTTATTACTCCCGGAAACAAATTGGACCAAGGAGGACTCTGAATATTCCACGGGTTGTTTATATATTGGGAAAGGTGAAGTGATGCGAGCAATGATGTGATACTGGCCAGATCAAATATGTGATTTTCCAGTACCGAGGTACAGGCATTGTTATTCGTAAGGTCGGAAGGCTTGCTTCATTGCGCTTTTGCTCTTTATTAAACCATGTATCTCCGATCACCTTTGCTGCTGTTATTTATATGATGATATATCAATATATATGTTAATGATATTTTTGAACTCTCTTAGATGTGACCTCAAGAAATTAATTTCATTCGTTTCTAGTTTTCTTCTGATTTTCTGTATTTCTTCTCGTCTGATGATGATTGATATGCTTGTCAATTTTTGTCAAGTACTGCGAATAGTACATGTAAGTATTTAATATTTCATGCTGTATCAGTTCCTACGCCTTGACCAATAATTTTCCTATTATTGCCTTCCTTAAATAGTATTTGTCAAAACAACTTTGTAATTGACGAGGAAAATTCATTATCTTCTTAATTGAGTGTTAAGTTGCGGTCTTCGGTGATTCGTAGATAATTTGCGTCATACCTGTGGGATAATTACCGGGCATAATAGTCATCACATTTTCTTTTTTTCATCCTGTCTACTATTTAGAGATCATTTTACAATGCATTGTATGAATTAATTTTGATAGTAAAATCTACGAAAATGCGAATTAAAAAAAATATTAGATCTGATAAAGTAATAGTTTTTGTACCATAAGTAATAAGCACCTCGCATCAAATTTTAGTTTATCGAATTAGAGTTTATCTTAATTATAATCATTTTTAAACTATTTTTGTCTCGTTGGAAAAGTAAAAAAATGATCTAAGCATGGGAATCATAGTTTTCAATCGCAATGCGAGTTTTTGACCAACCTGATGCTAATTTATGTTTCACCATTTTGTTACTCAACGCAAGGAAAATTCTGTATTTCTTGATCTCACTGGAAATAGGTTATCTACATTTCAAATTGTAGATCATGTCATTATTTGTTTAGACCTGCCATTTTAGTGTTATCTTGCATGGCTATTTTGTTTCGCGCTCTGTTGGAAACTTTGAAGATAGTGTTTTTTCCTAAGAGCTAAAACAGCACCCCAAAATCAAGTACATCAAATACTCATATCATAATCATTTATTTGTCTTATTAATGCGAGAGATCTATTTCCGTCCACTTAAAAATTATATTCATAGCCAAATCAGCGTTTTTATCGTTGAAATATTTTGGTCACTTCTGTGCTCTCTATATACCCCGCGGAATAAACATCGGGAGAATGTTTCTTGAAAAAGATTTATTGACTATATATATCATTTTAAACTAATATGAGTTGTGCGTATTGTAATAACTTAATATCATCTTGTCCAATTTTATCCCTGGGGGGATTCGATGTTATCATGTCCTCTCGTGTCGGTGGTTTTGGATAATTCACGTTGCGGCGTGTTCTCATCCAAATATTCCATGTCAGCGGTTTAATTATTTTCTCGCTAATCCTGTGGCGTTTCACGCTTTTGTGCTTTTCAATCTTTCGCTCCCATCGGAGTTTTGTCAGTCACGCCTCGGTTCCTTCATTTTTGTCCCGACGCGCTCCCCCTTCCCTCTCCTCTGCCGAAAAAAATATCACCCCATCCAACCCATCACCCCAACTGCTTTCTCCAGATACACCATAGTTAGGCTGCCACAAAAATATTTTTCCTTACTAAATATATAGCGTCCAACTATATCTATAAATTTAAAAATATTCTATTTGTCTGTCCGCTATGTGTTTCCATACAGCGGCACGGATTGAGACCAAAGTTAGTACATGGGTGAATCTCATGCACCCAACAACCATAAAGCTAATTTTGGTTGCGATCAACGCGTCTCATGCGTCGTTTTCTTATTAGAGTCTGCTACATCATGTCATACAACTTCTGCGGTTGGGCATCCTGACGGCTAGGCACACCTATTGACACGCTCTAAAGGAAAACATGAAAATCCTCTATGAACATGGTTTCCAGGTTCCAAGTATCCTACATCTCTGGGTACTATCCTTCCCGAGAAACGCCAGGTGATTTGCTAGTATTCATATAAGTTCCTTCTCTTTAAAGTGACGATGATAATAAAATTAGGCTGGTGATTGGACTACATTTTGAGTTATCATGAAATTAATTCTGTGATCGAAATTAAATCTCTTTAGTTAGTTGAATATGGCGAAAGGTCTGGATTGAACAGCTGGAAAAAATAAACAGCCGGATTTAAATGTAAGGATATAATTTTCTTCATCCTACGTGCGTTAATTTTACCATAAAATCTCGATGAACAACGTCTTTAATCGATTGTTGGTGTAAAAGTTTTTGGTTTGGTATTTCTCTAAGTGACCAGCGAAATCAGATTGTATGCTCAAAATTTGACCGTGTCGAATTGCGTTTTCAACCCATTAAAAATATGAAGACTATCGTAAAAATATTACCCCATTCAGCTCATCATCCCCACCTACTTGCTCCTCTGGATGCGCCATAGTTGGACTGCCGACTATATATTTTGTAAAAGTTGCTTTTGTTAATATTCGCGATAAAAATTAAGCTTAACCTGGTAGTCGGACTACAATTTGAGTTATCACCAAATAAATTTTGCAATTGAAATCTTTCCTGTGTTATTTGAATATAGCGCAACGTCTGTTAAAATAGCTGGGAAAAATATCTCATTCTACGTGCTCAGAACATTAAACTCGATGCACACCGTCTTTGCCCAATTGCTAGTTTGGAAGCTATGCTTTGGTAATTCACAGCAAAATCAGCTTGATTTCATAATATTTGACACCGCCAATTTGCGTTTTTATCCCATTCATTAGGAAGAATAAGATGGGATTTACAAGGTTCACAATTAGATTTTATTCGATAGTGAACTGCATATTTTCCTCCGGTAGAACCACACTTTTCAAAATTGCCAATCGCATTCTCCGCGCCCCCTTTTGCGTTTTTCTCAGGTCGTCAGCCGCTGATTGAGAGCACCTTGTCTCCCCATATGCAACAACTGGGCTATTCTCATCCGGAAGTTCACAGATTCAGAACCACAAACACGTGCGCACAACAAGTCAACAAAAAAAAGGAGAAGTGATTGAGCAACGGCCTACCTGTCCGCATCTCTCCATATATGGCACGAGTAAAATATCAGAAAAAGTTGTCTTTGCTACCGATAACCGCAATGTCTGCCATGAAAATTAGAAAAGAAAACGAGCTTAATCTTGTAAAGCAGAAAAATGTGTAAAAACCTCTTACGACATTTTCAAACGCCCCGATAAAGTACTGGTCATGGTGGGTGAGGAGAGGCAGCTCCTGGATAAGATTCGGAGGAGAAGGAAGATATAGATGGATCGAGTTCTTAAAGGTCAGGAGTGATGTTGAAATCGGTGTAAGAGAGTAGATTTTTGGGCAAGTGAAGGAGAGGTTGGAAGAGAATAGGATTTTTTAGATTAATTCTGAGGTAATAGGCCTTATTGTGAATAGGGTAGTTTCCTTTATCAAAGAAAACGAAAGGCACTGATTGCGATTCGTTACCCACCATTAGTGTATTCATAATATACAAATTATTTGGTTTTAGAAATAACGGTTTAGGCGAATGGCAATGGTCAATTTTTATCCTCATTTGAAAAAGGCCAGATTGGCGCCCATGCGATGCCACTCCACGTGACGTCACAGGGACCTAGTTTCTATACGAGTAGATAGGAGTTTTACATCGTCTGAGATTACCAATGCATGCATGTGTCACAGAGCTCAGAGAAACATGTCTTAATAATTACTTATTAAAACTGGCTAAGGTCGGAAAGTTTTCTTCGTTTGATAAGGTATTAATAATCCTTATTTAAGCCAAGCGCTACCAGCTAGCAGGGTACTCTGCTACCTGCTAGCATCCTGCGTCGTATCAGCGCTCAAAGCCTCGCCCCTAGGTTACCTCACTTGCGGCAGCGGGAACCAGAACGACGTCACACGGAGTTTTCCCGGCATTCATACTTAGCCGTCGCGTTTTCGTGCGCTTGAAAATTTTCACTTTTCATTTAATCGCGAAAAGTAGACATCGTCATTTAAAAATCCAAATGCATGAAATACGTGCTGCAGGAGTAATAATCTTTCGATTAAGGCAATAAAAAAATAATAGGAAACCACCCTATTCAAGAGAGAATTCCATGTAGGGAGGGGAGACTGCCAGAATAATTTCTAAATACTCAATTGAAACCTCCTTAAATAGTTTAAATGCTTTAATAATAACGCAACACTGTCGAATATTAGGCAATCAAGGTGATTTTTCTGATGTTTGTCAACTAATTTCATTGCTAATACTGAAGAATTTCATCCGTACTTATACTTTCCTAAAAATTTTTAGGACACCCTAGAACCCCATGTCTTGCTCTATCGTCCTCATCCTAATATGCTAAAGTCTCAATTTCCACGCGAGCTTCATCTTGAACCGCCAAAATACGACTCAGTTTGAAATAATTGCTGCAATTTACTTGTAAACCTTCAGTTATTGTGTATCCTCGACGGTAGAACTTAAAATGTAAGCACCTTCAGAATGTCTACTCTGCATCTAAACCGCGGTAACATAAAGTTTTTTTAGTGTTGGATAAACTAAGTTTATTTTTCGTACACCAAAGATTATCGACAGGAAGACGAGTCAGGCCACTTGAAGTAAGGCGTTGTTTGTTCAAGTCTTCGTAGTCTTTAGTCCTGGAAGTAAGATGCATCTTTCCTGCAGCAGACTTGGTGTCCTTACTGACTCGAACGGCCCCCGTTTTATATCCTCCTTGAAAAATGCTGCCGCATCTCCTCCCTCCATTGTCTTCTTCTTGAGAATATGAAAAGGGTACCCTTTCGCTGTCTGAGGAGCGGAATAATGGGGAACAGAGAAGAAAATTTAGTGAGCTGTAAGGGAGCGTTGTGTTGCTATGCAAGGGCTGGATGAGGAAATGTATGACTTCGATCAAGTGTCAAATTGGACGGAATCTTTCCAAAATATATAAAGCCTATGATCCTTCAAGTTTGTAATTGCCCTTTTCAAGTAATATCTTGAAACAGGAAAAAAGGACATTTGAATATCTCTAAAAACTTTGGGCCAAGACGCATCTATTTCGGTTATTAGTTATTTTTTAACAATTATTACACGTTTAAACGTAATTTTTTATCTTTAAGATTTCAGGGTATACAGAGTGGACCTCTGTCAATATTTGCGTGTTTGCTTGAAAATTTTAACCTGAGTATTTCTCCGAGGTTTTTTTCAAAAATATTCGTACTAGAGATATATGTTGGCTGGAGTTCTTTCTATATACCCTGAAAAATTCAATTGAACAAATAACATAGATTTAAAACAAGAACTTATTTGCGAAAAAAAAAGACTACGTTCGTTTGCAAGAGAGTGATACGTCCCCTTTAAAAGATTCTTACTTTTCGTTTGACAGAAATTTTTTGGAACGCAGTAATTAATTTAAAATCATCCTGAAATTTTTGGGTATACCGGGTTGATTCCTGTAAAAAAATACCCTATTTCAAGTTTGAAAATATTCCCTTGGTATTTGCTCGGCGGTAATATTTTTTTAATACTGGAGAAATCATTTCTGACTGAGAGGTAAAGATCATTTCTACATGAATGTAGAAAATCTCATTAAATTATTTAGAAGATTGGCACAGTGGTATTTAGTATATTAAAATAAAATAAATCCGTCAAAATATATGAATAATGGAATCGATGTTTTGCAATGAATGTATAGTGATGAGATCCTGGTGTTAGAATTAAATAATTTGCTCATTGGGTCATTCAATGTTTCGGTAAAATAAGTCGATTGCGAACCTTTCTTTCTTTTCTTTCACCAAGTTTGCACCCCTTTTTTCTAGCTTGAACAGTTGCAAATAGTTCATGGTGATAAAATTTCCATTATGAAAAAAATTAAAATTCCACTTCATTTAGTTTTATTTTTAAGGCGATCCAGGAGTTGATATCGATTTGATCGTGCTAAAATTCCTGTTAAAATTTGAATTCGTAACTTAATTTTATTTCCAACTTGGAAATATGTTACACAATTACCCCTAACGTTGTTCACTTTGTACACTAAGGTTTCTCGGGTTTGCCACCGGGTAAATGATTGCACGTTACATCAATTCTTCATTCACAAGATCCCCTGAGAATGAAGAGCAAGCCGCTCTTCGTAACGTGGGGAGACATGGAGCCAATTACCCTGTAGCAAACCCAGGAATCCTTTCTGCACTTGATTCGCCAGGAGAATCTAAGATCTTACATTGTCCGCTTTGTAATGTTTCATTAATTTCATTCAATGAATTCTTTCATTCGATTTGTAATTTGCTGATGAAACAAAAAAAAGCTTCACAATTTATTTATTCCTACGCTCACATTGTACTCTCGTGGGAATGTGAGTCACGTTCATTAAAAGAAAAAATATCTATATCATTCTCCTAACTCATTCTTCCTTAGCCCCTCAACACATCGCCACCCGAGCCCTACTCCCATGCTGAAGGAGCAATGGTCTTAGGTAATGCTAGCTGGGAGTCAATATGAGTAATGATGTTAAGCGTAACGAAGAAAAGAAAATTGACATTAACGGCGAATCTCCTTCAAATATATTACCTTTCATTGAGTTTGCAACCTTTTTTTCTAGCTTCAACACTTTCCAATTGTTCAAGGTACTAATAGAATTACCCTGTAGCAAACCCGAGAAACCTTCCCTCACTTGAAAGGCTGGGAGAATCTAAGATCTTACACTGTCCGCTTTGTTTTTTTCATTAATTTAATTCAATGATTGCTTTCATAATTTGTAATTTTCCGATGGAACAAAAATAGCTTCAAATTGTATTTATTCCTACGCTCGCATTGTACTTTCGTAGGAATGTGAGTCCCGTTCATTAAAGGAAAAAATATCTATATCTATCTCCTAACTCATTCTTCCTTAGCCCCTCAACACATCGCCACCCGGGCCCTGAAAGAGCAATGAAGCCAAATTCCGCACGTCATGAGATGACTTCCCCTCTCCCTCCCAGCCCCTCTCACTTAACGAGTGTCTTGCCTCCCCCATGACAATCTCCCCCTCCCCTCACCTCCCTCCCATCCATCCACAGCTCCCAATTCCCCATTCCTCATCCGCAGATGCCATACCTCCTCACACTCCCCACCTACGAAATATTTCCCTCACTCCCCGCTCCCTTTCAAACTCCACGGCTTCCCCCACCCCTACCTTCCCTCTCCATCTCTCCGCCTCACATATATCTTTGTCCCTAAGCCACCTTCTTGGTCCTTCCTCTCTCATACCACCCTCTCCCACTCCGCCCCGAAAGGAAACCTCACTATATTATCCCATTCATTCAACGGTCTCTCAGTCTTCAACGCTTCCTTCTCTTCCCTACGACCATGGTTAACTCCCTGCAGTCGACCCTCCTCTCGGGCGTCTATATACCCATCCCTTTCGTACCGCAAGCGGTTCACTAATTGCTAGATGATGTGAGCAAGCCTCTCTTTTGGTATTCGGTAGCAATTTGACTTGGGAAGTACAAAGGAATGGATTTTCGCACGACGTTTGGTCGGTTATTTGGAGGATTTATTCAACTGAAGGGGACTCCATAGAGGAGGCCCATTTCAATCATACACAATGTTGATTTCTGTTGCTGCTTCGGTCGCATTTTAATTGGCTTTCAAAAATTTGCGCAGAGCGGTGTTGTGTGCATAACAATCCACTTTTTTACAATACTTTGCCGTTTTAATAAGTGTAATTTCGAGGAATAGCATTGAAAAGGTATAAGTTTGATGAATGAAATCATCATCGATCTACCTTTCACTTGACACCCCTGATTATACCTTATTTTCCCACGACACTCGGATTAATTTGTTCGTCAGCGACGCGAGTGGCGACTTCCGTAAGCTCATTTAAATTCGCGGTGAGCAACAACACATTTTGAGGCCGACTTGAGGATCCTCTATTGTAATATTCGTGATCCAACTGTTGAGGTTCTACCGGTTGCATGCATACATATGGTCCCAATGGTTTTAATCCAATGTGTCGTAATCTATGAGGAAAACGTCTTTTCACCCTAAATGTTGGGAGATAGAGAGAGGGGGAGGATGGAAAGTCGGAGTGAATATTGGAGAGGATAATTAATATACTATATTAATACTAATATAATATATGATATATTATACTACCACGAAGTTAATAATGAGTTAGTGAATTCTAAAATTTGTAAATGCTCCAACAAAATTACGGCTAGCATTTATTGAGGTTTTCTTTATCGTGCGGGGGAAAACCGTGATCCTTTACCAACCCGTTCCGAAAAATATCTTTCTCTATTTACCATTTCTGTAAGACTTGGAAATGTAGTGGGGTTCATGCGTGGGGAGTAGCCTTCGAGCCTTTAGTGGATCCCAAATTAATTCACTTAACATCTGCGTAACGCTTTCTGAACACCCTTAGCAGTCTTTGACGAATCGCACTTCTTTCCTTCGTATTTTCTTTAGCTTCATGGATTAAGTCATTGAGAATTTGTGCGAAGACGGGATAGGGAAAACAAAAGTCATGAATGAGATGGAAAATGTCGCAGTTTAAAAAGGTGGAGACGCCAGGCTCAACGATTTCTTTCTTACAAATGCGTGAGTACTTAATCGTTATAATTCTAAACTTCCTTAAATCCATTCTCCCATAGTCCGGTTTGCCCGTAAAGTCAGCCTTCCACAGGTGTCTATTCCCCCCCCCCTTCCCACACTCCGCAAGCTGTTCACTAATTGCTTGATGATGTTCTCAAGTCTCTCTTTCAAAGCACGCATGTGGGCACATTTTTACTTGCTTCTGACCTGAGAAATAAATTGTGGTTCTGTCGCTGTTGGTGGGTCATTTGGGGGTCGACCGAAAACTGAGGTTATGTGTGCGTTGAGTGATAGGGTGGGAACTGCGGTGGAATATGGTAAAGAGCATGCATTACGTTCTTGGCAAAACAAGGTAAGAAATGTCTGTTCAATTTGTTTTGGCATTAAAGATGTTGGAGTCAATACTCTCAAGAAGAGTTTGACTCTTCTTTTAATTCTCTCTCTCCGGTAAGGAACGTTAACTTCTATGGTGAACTTAAAAAAACATCTAGCGCCTTCCGCTCCCTAACTTATAGGTGCTATACCTATTTATCACCCATGTTATCATCTCCTTCATAACTACGTTTACTTGCGCACACCTTTACTAAGGTGTGTCTTAATAATTGTTGTTGGTAATTTTTATAATTTGACAGACAACCAGAGTTTTATAAAAGCTAATGCTCTTTTGCTTACCTATGCTTTTTATGAAAATTTACGCATCGTCATAATAACAATGTTTTTTAGAGCTCAATTTGTCTTTTGTGACGCTAAAATTTATGGATTTTTAGAGTATCATATCACCAAATCTTACTTTATAACACTTATTCAATATTTTATCTCTACTCTTATTGTATAAATCGTCCAAATGCTATTGAATAATTATATCCATATTCTTGTCTATCATAAACAAATTAAATCATAGCGTAAGCTACTGTCTTATTTTCTTACTGTTAAGTACTCTTTTCTGTGCTTAACTGCTTTTTCTTAATACAACTATTAGTGGTCATAAATACCTGAACAAACTTAAAGACCTGAGTACTCATGGCTGCAGTTACTTAAGAGTACTTTGAGCATTTAAAAACCTTTTGCATCAAATTGAATTCTCTAATAGCTATTTCTTCTGCATATCTACATTTTTTTCGTATAATGTTTTCCCCAAGTATGACTTCTCCGCATAGGCTCCACACCCACCCGTTTTTTATAGCCATCTCCCTTCGGAGCCTCGCTCACAACCGGTCCAATATGTTAGGAAAGGCGATTGATTCCCTGCTCCCCTGCTCGGGGCAATTAATAAAGTTGAACCGCTTTATTGCGTCATTCAATAATTATTTGGTGGCTCGAAAAACAGCGTTTTTCTTAATCATCGGTGCCGAGGAGCACGGTAGCTTCGTAATTCAGGTAGGGTGACCTGTCTCTTAAGATCGGTTATCCTCCGTCGAAGTGGGTTTTCTTGGGTCCTGAAATATTATCTGAAACCCATTATGGAATAATTATAACTGGGATTTTTTTATCCTGGTTCTTTTAATAGCAACGCCTGCTTTATCTTAAGGACAAACCATAAATATTTTTTACATTCCCTAAAATCTTTATCTCGTTAACTTTAATTTTCTTCAGCACCACTAATTCAGAGAGTGAATATAGTAAGCAAATATGCTTACTTTTACTGTACAGTAAAATAATTAATATTACTCAAAGCGTGGTATAATTCCTATCAGACTAGGGATGTGCGAGTAGTACTTTCTTATCTCGAGTCAAGTCGTGTCGAGTGTGGTAATTCTTGAATTCCTAACAGCAATGCATAATGAAAGAAAATTGAACATTGTTTATCCACATGAATATTTATTTAATCTATTAATTTATCTAAACTATTATGTGATTAAGTAAATATTTATGTGGAAAAAAGTTCAATTTTCATTCATCATGAGTTAATTCCACAAAGTGACGCCTCAAACCACCAACTTCAGCAATGCATGCTCCAACATATTCCCACTTTTTTCCAATCCCTTCGCGAATTTTCTATTTTGAATGCCTAGCTTGATGTAAAAAGGAAAAGACAAGGAGAAAGTTGATGGTAATAGAGTCAAAATTAGGAGAAGAATGAAAAATAATGTTTCTTAAACAGTAACATAAGTGCAATTAAAATGAATCAACCTCTAGTAACACGTAGTCCATGTATGTATCCAAACTGCTCAGATGAAAACTCAACAAAGATATTTTTACTACTGTAATTAATATTGTATGCGTAAATGTTCCATGTAACGTTTGAATCTTTCAAATTCTCATGCAGGAAAACCAATTGTTCTTCATGCTCAGGCAGCAGGTTTTGACGTCTATATGTTACAGCATTACTGCCTGCAGGGAAATGGCTTTCGCAACACACTTGTGTAGCTGGAAAAGTACTTTCTTTCCAAAGTTTCAAGGTTTAGGAACCATGGGAAGTTTTATTAAAAGTTATATCAACGATTTATATGGATCTTGAATAATCATCGAATTTTAGTGAACGAGCGAACGAACTATGGAACTTAACTTTAAACACCGGAAAAACCGGCAGTGCCCACTAAAACATAAAAGTTACATTTTTTCATAGAAATCCTAACAATGTTTACGTATTCCCTCGGCGTTTGAGTAAAGAAGTACTTGACTGTTACGTGTACAGAAGCTGACACTCCTATGCACTAAGGCATTAGAACGACTTATCGAATTCATAAACGAAACGAACATCCCTGTACTAGACTTATATGTTTGTAAATATCTCATGCTACATTTTAAGGCTATTATCACTGCACTGGGCTAACATTATTTTTGTGCTGTATTTGCTGGCATTATTACATGCTAAAATTGTTATTTTTCCTCCGCTTTTGGAAAGTTTAATATTTGGATAATATCTCCTTGGGTACAGCGAACCAATTTGCATCTTATTTTAGGAGGATTTGGTCAGAATCCTCACTTCTTATTTACATCCCAGTAAAAATTCAACCAAAAAATCACTTAATATCATAATAAACTTAAAATGAAACTAGCCATCGCAGTCTTGAGCATACTACCTGATTCTTTAAAAATTTTATCACAATACGAATCAAAATTGAATTTATCAGGGAGAATTGCAATGTATGCATAAGCGTTTTTGGGGCGTCCTCCGGCATCGAGGTTCTTGTTACATGCATAACTATCCACATGTTACAAGAAGTGTTGTCCACTAAAACAATGAGTAATTGACGGACGTCTATCATCTAACTTTAGAAAAAATAAAAGGTGAAGTAATTTTTTCTGAGGTTTAATAGCTTAACGATCCAACACTGCCTAGGAAAACAATATTTCTCCAGGTAAGGAAAAGGGTGAGAACTGCTTCGTAAGGCCTGACTGCTTTTAACGTCCGCGTGTCATCGAGGGAAGTGGAAGGGCGAAAATGGATTAGGAGGGAAACTGGGAAGAGGGGGCAGAGATGAATGACTGCGTTGTAAAAGGGAAACCCTGTTGGAATGAGGATCCAGCGACCCCACTCCACAGCAAATCGGTTAATCATCGCAACTCCTATTAATAATCCGGGAAACAAGTCAATGCTTCATGAGGTAATATGTTACATGGAATTATTGGGACAAAACGTAAGTGAGATTTCCGAATTCTCTTCAGCAGTGGTGTAGCTGCATCTTCGTTAATGCATCAGTCAGTGGCGTAGCCAGGAATATCGTACGGGGGACAAAACGTAAGTGACATTTCCGTATTCTCTTCAGCAGTTGTGTAGCTGCATCTTTGTGAATGCATCAGTCAGTGGTATAGCCAGAAATTTCGTACGGGGTACGTCCAAAACCAAGGGAGCATATTTTTAAAAACAGGATACCATGCAGAGGGTTCTAAATTAATTTTAACACTTTTCCCAATCGAAAATACTTCATTTTACAAAGTACTTTTTAAATTCATTATATCTCAATATTTTGTTTTCTTTTAGGAAGCAAACTAAATGTGTTCAAATCTTTCGGGGGGTCTGGACCCCCCCCCTCGCTACGATCATCAGTTTTCCAAACAGAGTTAATTACTTCCCTCGCCAAAATTATACAATAAACTTTGGCTATAAGTATATTGCTTTGGCCAAGCTGAGTTTGTTAATAAATTGAGAGCCTGGTTGTTTCGTCACAAGAATGTCGAATTTCCCTTTGAGACAGTTACTTAAATTTCCTCAGCAAGGATTTTACTGGTTTATATTAATTGCGTGTAATCTTTTATTTTTAAATTTAATTTAATCACAATTTTTGTTTAATAATAATTTCCTATTATTTTATTTTGTTGAATTTTGTAATGGCTATTTGAGTTATTTGTTCACATGCTCTTTTTCATTGTATAAGGACACTTGTTTCTGTGATGAATCACAGATGATGTTTTAAACTTATTTATAAAATGTACTGTCAAGCACAAACTTATTTTCGTCGAATGGCAACCCCTACTAGAGATTGAATCCTCTGGGGTGCTTAATTTCACTGTTTGTTTATGTATTTAAGTGAAATTTTTGGGCAGTGAAATAAATATCGTTATTATTATTATTATTATTATTATATTTTTCCACAAAATTTACTTGGAGGTCTGCCAGCGTCGGGCCTTGCCAAGACGCTGCCTCAAGTTACAATTCATTTAAAAACAATCTAACTGTTCTACTTGTAGCCAGTATTACAGATTTTTGAATGTTATATATTGTGTTTCTTTTAATTTTTAATCTTTCAATTCCAAAATTGAGTGATGAATGTATTATTCCTGTTGATGATATTACTATAGGGATGATGGTGACCACGTCCTGTTTCCAGATAGTTTTTATTTGCCTTGCGAGGTCTTGATATTTTTGTTTCTTTTCCTCGTATTTCTTCTTAAGGTTGTGATCAGCCGGAACTGCTATTTCAATGATAAAGGTCTGCTTTTCTTTTTTTTATCCAGATTATGTCCGATCTGTTATGCTGGACAGGTTTGTCTGTGTAAATTGTGTTGTCCCAGTATAATTTGTGATTATATGTATGTAATTATTTGTATTATTATTATTATACTCGCCACATCGTGCGAAAACTAGACTGATTTTTGAATGATCACCCGTCTAGATAAGATTTTCTTGTAATAATTTTTTTTTGTTGAAGAAATCATGATGGAAGATCCCAAAAATATTTATTTTATTACTCTGCATACTAATATCGTAGGTATTGAAATAAATAATCGTGGACTTGACAGCAGCATATCTACCTTTGAGGGGTCAGGGAAACACCAAAAAGGAAAAATAATTTGCCATAACCGCGGTTCAAACCCAAATCTCCCGAATGGCGCTATTTGCTTCACCATTTGTGCTATAGAGGATTGTTTCCCTCTCTGGATCGTAGTTAATCGCAGTGTCCAAATATAGGTCCAGGAAAACTATTATTACTCCACGATAAAAACACAAATCGTAATTTCCACACTTTTAAGTCTATCTAACTCAAATATACGTCGAACTTCCACCTAATCAAGCCTGAAACGATTTTATATCATTACTCGATGGAAATTTTGAACTATTTTCTTTATTGAGAGTAGATAAATAGCAGCTACCTCTTTGTATTGCCACCGCACTCGGCACCTTTATTTCTATATTTACTCAGGCATTTCTGATCCTTCTCATAAATGTGGTCTAAATGATCCTTTTTGCATATTTTCCTTCTTTATTTTTCTCTTTGAAATTAATTTTACCTTCATAATTATCCTAAGTGTGACAGGTTTTATATCCCAGCTAAATGTTACTATTTATCTGTTGTTTCCCCGTCATCGGTCTGTAATACGAGTTTATTTACTTTTGAATGTAAGTAATACGTTATTACTTTAAAAGAAATATATTCCCTTACAAATACGGGGTTTAATTTAGGATTATTTCAGACTCTAATGACAACCATATTTACGGCTTTGTGTTGGAGCGAATTATTCATCACTATTGGTAAACATTAAGTTGAAAAGAGGGTATCATTCAGGTGAAGGTATTTAATGCTGAGAAGACCTTATGTTTCTACTCATTTGGCTCCTTTGGCTCATAGGTTTTAATTTTTTTGGATTTCGAAGATAGTGGCAGGTTTCGTAATTTTTTTATCTTTTATCTACATAAAACCCTCTATAATTCTTCAGGCTACTAATAGTCGCAAGGAGGAACGATTCATGTTAATTGTATATCACACTATGTGACTCAGTAAATGATAAGGTGATATGATTTACTAAAATAGAATTAGAAGTATGCAATGATTGAAAAAGTAAACGCCTATAGATGGCTTAATCATTATTGAGACGAAGGGAACCGTTAAAATGGATATCTTATTTCCTCAGAAGAGATTTGGGTCTCAGATTGACACGCAAAGTTTTCCACAGGCTTTCTTTCCAATTTCGGAACTATGGTTGGGAAAAACGGACATCATATTTCTGTAATCTAATCGAAACACAATGCGATTCCGGTTAGTAGGTAGAAATTTTGTACTTAAATGAATGCCTTGATGTTAAATCACCCCTATTTCAATCAGGGATGTTGCAAATGGTGTGTGGGGGTGTTCGAACCCCCTAGAACTCTTTGAGAAATACGGTCATCAGTGTACCCCTCTAAATAAACCCTATCAAATTGTACCACCTCTCAACTCTCCATGCTACCCCCAATTTTTTTATATCTATGATCTGGAGTTAATAGTTAATAATAATGATTTACTTACTACACGTAGGTATCCAACTTATGCTACTGTAAGGCATTTCTGCACAATGAATTATTTCAATTGGTGGTAGTTTTATTTATGCTTGTGGATATTTAGTTTTGTGTGACCTACTATTTGAAACAGAAATAAAACATGAGGGAAGACCAGGTTCACTTGTATTTGAAAGCCGGCCAATTTTTTGGCCGCAACATAAATAATATTTCATGAGGGTTCATGAAGGCTTTCTCTAGGCCGTGAGTCGTGCTGCGCATGTACAACTCGAAACATACAGTTCAAATGATGCCATGAGTTGTTTCCTGACGTGAAAATATAAACATTGTTACATCATTGGTCTTGCTTTACCTATGTTGGAACCATCTCCTTCGGTGGTGAATTTTTAAATGTGTTGTCGTATGTTATCGAAGAGTGGAAATATCGATGTCTAGTTCTATCGACCGAACTGTCGATAATGATATGATAAATAAGCCTAATTTACTCCTCGAACTTTACTTTAGAAGTCGACTACTACGCTCAACTAAAAGTGTTGTGAGTTACTGCGAATCACTGCTAATAGAGTTCGTATCTATTTAGGCCATGTTCTTATCAATTAGTTGCAGCAGTTCAACTTGAAACGCAGTAGTAATCGATGGCTATATATATACTGGTAAGTCTTGATTTGTTAACGAAGGAAAAGAAAATAATGTCAGATTGTTTTATTTTCAATTTATGCTTTGTGATGGATCAATGGTAAGCCAAAATTTAATTTCTTTTTTTTCATAAAGAAGTAAAGATAAAATTATATCTCCTTCTATTTTACAACTCCATTTATTATTTACTTATGTCACCACGAAGGATATTAACACTGTTGGGACATTTCTGTATTGATGATAGTTGCGAGATATCGTTTTGGGCTTCTATCACTGATATTAAAAGTATGGGGTGATGGTCGATATGCACCGCGCAAGACAGCATTTGAAGCCAGGCCGAAGCTCGTCCAGGTCCTCCAAGCTTGGCCGACTCCCAGGTGCGTAAATGAGAAAAAGAGCAAAATACGATGGAAAGGATTGTCGTCGTGACATTTTATTATTGTAGTATTTACCGATTATGATAAGTTTCCATGGAGTACTAAAGAAGCAACCTGGGAGGCTCCCTTTCCTTCCAGCACTGCCCTCTTCAATTCACTGTAAGGCCTACTCTCTTTCAATCTATCTAAAATTCCTATTCTCTTCCTTCCTCTCCCTCGTTTACCTAACATTCTACCCTCTAACATCGTTCTCAATATCCCCTCCCCGCTAAGTACTCGCTCTATCCAAACCATCTGTCTCCTCTGTATCTCATCTGTAAGTTGCCTGTCCTCACCCACCATGTCTTGCACTTCGTCGTTTCTCCTCCTCTCCGTCCATCTCACCTTCTCCATTCTTCTCCATTCCTACATATCTGTGCTAATGCAATTCGCTCTCTGAAGTTCTTACTACTGTATCCGTTTTCCTCTAATGTGCTGCGTAAATTGTTGAATTTCTCAACCTGCTCAAGCTTCTTCCCACTTACTTTTATCTTGACTGTCACATTCCTGGCTCGCGATGCTTTACACAGCCGCATTACCTTTGTCTTTTTGTGATTAATCCTAATCCCATACTCCTCGCACCGCTCGTCTAACGCATCCAGTCCCCTCGCTGACTGAATGATGAGAGCCTGATCATCCGCGAACCTTACCGATTTAAACATCATTTCCTCCCACTCAAACTCCAGCCATTAAGGAAGGAAAAGTAGTAACTGATTTGTTGGACGATATTTATTAGATTTAATTGCAATACACCTCTTCTGGTCCCAGCGGGATTATCAGGGAATAAGGGAAAGAATTTCGGGTCTTGCGAGGGCGCAGACCAACAAGTTACAGATTAGAGAGAGAGGACTATCCCGCTATTCGGATTCCCTGTATTTATATGGCATGCGGAGGCCGAAAGGGCGAATCGTTGGTAAGAGATGAAGTGAAGCCTAGCGATTAGTGCGCGGGTTTGACAGGATATTCTCACTAACAGCCCCGCTACTGCTCTCTATCAACCCCTCGCGACAGATAGAACATTTGAGATTAATAAAATTGATACATGGATCAACGTATTTGATCTTTCAAGTCGCAGCCTTATCCAAATTATAAGAGTGGAGAAAAATATCTAAATTCGCGCTCTTCCCCATGCATTTAAATGGAGCTAAACTATTAGAGGTCCATCTCAAGATAGCGTGATGAGTAATTTCATAGCTTCTCTCGGGAGTGGGATATAAACGTTCCGATTTTTAGAGCTCGGTGGCTACTGCTACAGCAATCTACTTCGATGTGGAAACCAGGCCATTTCGATCAATGAAAATATCAATGGCAGGTTCGATCAATCCAGCATTCGAATAGGCATATTGGGAAAGGGTATCAACGTTCTATTGTTCGGATTACCTACAGTGGCTTCTTCTAAACCAATCTACTTACAGTTAGACAAGGAAACCAGGCCCTTTCGATCAATCGAAATATCAATGGCAAAGTTGAGCAACCTAACATTCGAACAGGCCTAACGGGAGAGTAAATCAACGTTCCATCATTCAGGTACAGTGGCTATACTATTAATCCAATCTACTTGGACGTGGAAACCAGGGCTTTTCGATCAATCGAAATATCAACGGCAGGTTCGATCAACCCAACATTCGAACAGACCTAGCTGGAGTGGGCGGATGTTTGGGTCGTGGGGGTGGGTTGTGAGGGTTTGACAGAATAGGGGGAGGAGGGGTGCTAGCGAGACAATGGAATAGGACTCAGGAGGACACACTCCCCTTCTTCATTCTTCCACCCCCCCCCCACCATACCCCCGCCAACTCCTTAGGCTCGGCCATGGGCTGAGGGTTGGAGGGGGGTTTGGTTATGGCGCGGTGGCTGATGGGAACGTGGCTGCGGGAGGAGGAGGAGGAGGTGGGGTATGCCGTGGGGTTGATGGGGAAAGGGGAGTGGGACGATGGGGAGTGGTATAGGGAGCTCCTCGGGCGTGCCCAGACTCTGAGATTAGCTTCGAAATGTACGGTCTCCGTTTCCAGCTCGCCACCCCTTACACCCCCTCCAATACCCCATCCATTTCGTCTTCAACCCCTCTCCTTCCATCAAGTCTCCTCCTTTTCGGAGATCTTGATGCTCCAATAAGATCCTGTTTTGTTGCCTAATGCACGTTCACACTCGCGAAATCACGCTGGGAAGCCCATATACGCGCTATGGGCTAGATTACGACGGTTGCGATCCGGAGAAGGGCTCGTATTCGAGAACTCGAAGCGTGCTTGTTGTCATGTTCAGTGGGTGGTTTTAGTCATCCGTATTCCATAACGTCAAACCTTCGGTCGTGTAAATAGACGTCGAATTGATAATGTCAATCGAAGCTCTGTTGGATTTAATAATCATTTAAAATATTTTAAAGGTTTACAGCATTTTATTTATTTCATTAAAATCCAAAAACAGTAAATAAGACCTTTTACATTGGATTTGTGGACAAATAGTTAAATAATAAAATTTAACAAGAAACAACAACAGCAAATAACACGAATTAAATACTCTCAGATATCACGTATGTATGAACGCCTCAACCGCTCCTTTGTAATTTAGGAAGGGCGGAAGAAGGAGCTATTTAAAAAAGAAATTTCCTGATAGTGGTTGTAAATTATGAGATTGATGATGTTATATCAACAGAAGGTGCTTTGATGGAATTGCAGGTAAGAGGTAGCCGGTAGGTAAGTAAGTTCTGAGTCACAGATAAACGGTGGAGAGATAGATGGAAAATAGAGGACTTCCGTATTTTACAGCACTATTTAATTTATTTACGACCGGTTTCGGCATATTAGAAGTGACTTATTACGTGTCTAAGGTTTTTAAAGGAATTTATAATGTAAGTAATCGGTGGGTGTGATGCCGTGTGGGAATTTTGTCGAAAATTCAAAACCTTTTCCTGAGGAGTCTTGAGGGGTTTGTCTTAGGTCACTTAAGACACGTGCCTCAAAGGTCGCGCGGTGTATGCGTCACATGCGATGGAAACCTCGAAAATAAAAGTAAAGTTTGAAAAAACGTATTTATCAGTAGTTGAAATCGGCGAAAAGTTTTATTTCGTGATATCTAGAGATTGAGTTGTTTTTTTATTATCGTGTTGGTTATTTTTACCGCCTGCCTGCTCATAAGGCTTAAGTATAAAGAATGAATTTTCCTTGCTAACGAAACTAATTACGTTTTTATTTATTATACATGAAAAATACGAAAACAGCACTATATTCGCCTTTTAAATCGTGGTTCTTCAATAATGTCACTATTGAACGTATAAGAACATCCATGCCGTGGTTGGGGGAAACCTACCCAAGGGGGGCTCGAGTCGAACTCGCGACCTCTTGATTGGTAAGCGAGGAATATCAAAGAGGACAACTCCTAGCTGTTAAAAACTTTTTTCGGAACTCGAGTCTATTTCTGCATGGAATGAGTTCATTCCTTCAATTTCTTTTTTAAAACGAGTCCCCAAAATTTGTTTGTTTGAGGCATCTAACAATGAGAATTGACTTGTAATCTTATTAAGACCACGTTCCTCTTTCAATACAATAAAGTCACTGCCTATGTCGATTTTATTTAAAAACTTATCTCAGAAAAAGGTAATGAATTAGTGTTAAGTGTTCAGGACTAATATAAAAATATGAATTACATAACTAAATAATCAGTAAACGAGCCTTTGCAGGTAAAAATAGAGTGTAATGAAAGAAAAATATAAAAAAACGGTCCAGGAATGTTTTCTCAACAATGCAGAGTAATCACAATTCACACCTCCGTGTAATGGGGGGTGGCTCCTATAAGGTACCCCGCTGGATAGTCCGTGACTCCCAACTATAAATGGTGATAATGGTGGTTGAAAATTGTCCATTCGATTTCATCATTCTGCCATCCATCGTCCATTTTATTGTCGTATGAGGAGATATTGCAGCCATTTTAAGTATTGCATTTCTCCTCGTAGTAGCCTATTGAGATTTTGCAACGCGTTGTTGTCAACCTGTCTTTATTTCTTAAAAGTTTTCCCATACCTGTTTCCTCGTATTTGAGTTGACTTATGCCAAAATAATTATAATTATCTTAGGAATAAATTCTCATGTTAATCCCAATAGAAATAGAACTTTAGCGCAGCGAATAAGATACGCTGCTCGATCAGTGGTTTGTACCCTTAAGTTCTTCCAACAGACAGCTTATAATTTAGGGTCTTCTCTAATTTGTTAAATATTTACTCCTGTAAAATAATCCATATTTGTTGTATCAGTAGGAAAAATATCGAATTTGCGTCGAAAATATGGATTCGATACAGATTTATGTTCATTATAGATCATTTTAATAACTTATATTCTAATATGTCATTTATTTCCCTTCTTAATTCTCTTTTACAGTTTCAACACCATGTCATGTTCGAAATAAGAGGCTTGAGGATTTGCAATGGAATCTTCTGGTTACAGCTCACACGTCGCTTTCAGGAAATGGAGTGAATGGTTTGTACGATTTACATTAGCTACAAAAATGCATGAAATGAATGGTATGTGTATCCCATGCTCGTTAACTTCTCATCATACCCAAAGTAATCTCTGCAGAAGGGATAGTTAATATTTTTAGGTGGCACCAATATATCACTATATGTAATCGCCTGCTGTTCTCAATAGTTTACTATCGTAATTATTATAACGCACAGGAGTTGGGAATTTTTAATCCGTCGGTCTAAAAATGAGTTTTAGTTTTTATTAGAATTTCTTGGTATTTACGGGTTCTGAAAAGGCCAGGTGGACTCCGCAGTTGTTTGATACCGTCAACAAAAGATTAAATTCTGTGCGCTGATGTTCTGTGCGAAGTTGTATTAAAACCTTTCACCATCAAAGCCATTTAATGACTTTATTTGCATAAATACTTGCCAATTCATCAGTTGGCATTACCGTCAGAAATTATTTCATCATCAAACCGTATAGTGCTATGACCGGAAGTAAGAACAACATAGTCCCTCAAGAGATTATGCACTGGTAATCATGTCCGCGTCATGGAGAAACATGTAAACTGTCGTGCAAAAATTGCATCCACGACACCTATTCCCGTGATGGAGAAAGTGTTAAAAATTTGTGGAGTGGGATGTAAACAGTCTGTTGAAGTACATTGCTAAATTTGTTCTTACTATCTTTTTTATAAATATCAGCGTTTTTGTTGAATAAACACACAAATATATATTTAGTTTACTTGCTCAGTATCTTTATCCTCATTTGGCACAGCTAGTTTTTATCTTTTTCGATGATATACAATTTATTGCTTGCGGATGCTGTCGATTCTTGTTACTCCTTGAAATCATATATCCTTTCTGTCTTGGAATTCTTAAGTACATACTGGTGGCATTAATCTTTGAACGGGAAGAGAAGCTCTGACAAAGAATTTTTATTGTCTCCGATTGGTGTCACTGGCTTTCTACTTGTAAAGTGGTGCTGATTGATCAAGAAGCATAAATGTCTTTGATGGCTTGCAATTTCACCCTCAAGTATTTCAAATGGTTGTGCGTGTTGCAATGAATGGGAGCGTATCCTTGTTTATTTTGGCATGTAACCTGGTATAATAAAAATGCCAGCTGATATTTTTTCTTGAGCACTGTATGCCATATACTTTCGAAATATTCTCGGAGAAACTTGACCTTTCAACCCGTCTCTGAAACATCCCCGAGTAACATAAGTACCTTCTTGGATTCTACTGCGAGTGTTATGAGACACTCTTGGAAGAGTTTCGAAATCCTTCGCCTAGTGTAATTCCCTGTTATCGGTATCTAAGAAGATAATCACACTGAAAAACCTGTCATGTATTTATATGAGGATAATCTATGGGAGTTTTTGGAACACAGGTAGAGTAATAAACATCTATACCCTTTTTATTGGTGATATTATTTCCTAAATCCTTTCTTTGTTGTTATAGAAAAAAGTATTCGCCAGTTAGATAAGGTTTTTCTACATTTTTAAATCTCATTTCTAATTCTCTACTTTTTTCTGTATCACTGGTTTGATATTCAGCTTTCAAAGTAAAGTTTAATTGGGTATTACTGACGGTATTGAATTATTGTATATTATTTAGTGTGTAGAATTGGTGAACCTCAACTAACTCAAATAAGTAGTTGTGTGCTGATTTTATACGGCTATGATGACGCGTTAATACTATCGTGGCAACCTTCAAACCGCTTACCTTATCACATGGTGATTGATGCCGATAGTACCAGGGTCATTTTAGCATTTTCATTTTTCAATGTAATTCTTCTATTATGTTAGCTACATGAGCAAGGGGAATCATAGAAAATTATTTATTTCGAGGAAAATATCTTAAATTTCATGTGCAACGTTATTGTACCAGAAGACACTCCAACAATATTACAGCAATTCACCATATTGAATGAAGCCATTTTTTAATCGACTTGAGTCATTTAAAAACTACCATTTTTTACGGAGCGACCTCATACAAATAGCGACATTGATTGTTTCTCATTCCAGATGAAGTGCATAAGAATCAATACTGATATAATCAACTGATGTGTTCGCTTTCTCATTTACCTTCATATTCTACAGCATATTTTATGTATGCATCGAGTTTTTTGCTATGCTTGACAGGTGAAAATGTAGCATCATTTTAATTCTGATGTCGTGTTAGTAGAATTAATTCATGTGGTATATTTCTTATTGCACCACATTTAAGTTGGATTTTTGGAATCGGTGTTTCTTTGGATGCTAAAATTACAGCTCATGTTGGCGTGCTATTGGATGCTATGAATTCCAGCGTTTTGCTTCTTCAGTTGTAGGAAGATTTTTAATAGAAACATATTTTAAATATTTCAAATAAGAGAACAAAACTTTGTAAGGTTGACTTGCATATTTAAATAGTCAAGGCCCGGGTTTCGTAACGTAGTTACATCTTCGGGTTTCATTATTTTATTTCCAATATGGAGAAGTTTCTCATAGTCTAGCCTGAAGTTATCAATTATATATTAAATATTGCCGTTGATTTTGGAAATGGGTCACTCAGATGAGTGTAAACATCATTGAATCAATAGAGACAGATGCGAGAAGCTTGTTGAGAATCTATGACCCACTCGGATAGTGCTCGTGACGTCACTAAATGGTTCGATGAAGTTGTAAGGCCGTCGATTTTTCTCCGTGAATAGCTCGCGACATTGGTTGAGAATCGAAAAACGGCAAATAACTGCATCTTCATTTTCCAAGTAACAATGGCAATTTAAAAAAACGGTATGTGAGAGCCTAATAGTGTAATTATCCACAAAGGCCGTTTTACGCGGGGCATTTATTTGCGTAGGTTAGAGCTGCATTAATTTCTCATTACGGCGTACATTTCCCGAAAGGACGAAAAAAATTAGAATGGGGGCTATTTTGTTACCTCACGTCCATACGTTCTTATTGCATGCGTTATAGCAATTCACCGTTTTACGCGACGCAATTTTGAATACGCCTTCGTAGAACTAGAAAGATTGTGCAATTACGTGCCGCATGTCAAACGGACTTAAGAATTCTATGTCATGTAACTATGGAGGAAAGTAGTCAGAGAAACGGTCTCATGAGTTACTGGAAGAGGAGCCAGCTTTGCTGTGACGCATGTGGAGGAAATGACAGTATAGGGATATGCGGAAAGATTAGCCTGAGTTATAAATGAAGACAGGGAGGAGTAAAGGGGAATAAAAGGTAGGTATGTGGAAAGGGACATTGCAAAGTGAGGGAAAGGTTGGATGTATTACGAATGGTCGGGTACGGAGAGACTATGGACTCAGGCACGGCGGCATGTGTGCTGGGGCAAGATGAGGGAATTCCTGATACGAACATCTGAATGGGATGGGGCTGACGGCACAGGGTAGATGAAGGAGGAGAGTGTATGAATGAAAGGGGTATATAGAGACAGCAACACAGCGTTGGTGATGCTGATGCGAAATACACTTAACATTACCTCACGTCTCCTCTGTTCGCGCTCAAGGTATATCGAAATCCTCGAGTTGGACCAAGGTTAGGAACTGGCCCTCCTACCTGGAATATACTACATCTATGCTGTGTTTGGCGGAGGGGGATCAATTACCAGCACGTAGCATGCAAGAGGATTACCACATGCACACCACGTTGCATAAAAAATGTTGAGCATGCTAACAAAGTATATTTCCACTTTGATGCAAAGGAAAATATTGCTAACTACTTATGAAGCAATCTGCCTTTGTAGCTAGAACGGTATTCTCTATCCTCTAGCAGTGTCTCTACTTCTATAGAAGTCTCTCCACTGATCTAGAAGCCTCTTCTAGACTGAAAGTCTTTTCTGCTCTAGAAGTCTCTACTATTCTGTCTGTCGGTGCTCCATGACCTCTAGTGTCTCTCTACTACTCTAGAAGTCTCTACTACTCTGTCTGTCGGTACTCCATGACCTCTAGTGTCTCTATACTACTCTAGAAGTCTCTGCTACTTCAGGAGTCTCTAGTAGTTACTGTAGAAGTCTCTATCATTGTAGAAGTCTCCTCTACTCTAGAAGTCTCTACTACTGTAGAAGTCTCCACTACTGTAGAAGTCTCTGCTACTGTAGAATTCTCTGCTACTGTAGATGTCTCTACTGCTGTAGAAGTCTCTACTGTTGTAGAAGTCTCTACTGCTGTAGAAGTCTCTACTGCTGTAGAAGTCTCTACTGATGTAGAAGTCTCTACTGCTGTAGAAGTCTCTACTGATGTAGAAGTCTCTACTGCTGTAGAAGTCTCTACTGATGTAGAAGTCTCTACTGCTGTAGAAGTCTCTACTGCTGTAGAAGTCTCTACCACTGTACATGTCTCCTCTACTCTAGAAGTCTAAACTACTCTAGAAGTCTCTACTTCTCTAGCAGTCTCTTCTACTCTAAAGTCTAGTACTATCTGGCCTCTAGAGGCCTCTGAGGTAGAGTCAGTTGGAGTCGTAAGAGGTGTGGTGTTACCGATTTTTCTGAGGGGGATGGGTAGTGTGTCATGGAAGAGCGAGCAAAATTAGGACCCCTTAATTCGAAGCCCCGACTTCTCCGAGCGCACGCGCTGCGGGCCCAATTGACTCCGGAGACCGAGAGGGGAGGAGTCGGAAGGTCACGAGGGGTCAGCAATGCGACGACGGTGTCAATGGAAAGGCGATGAATGAGGGTGTTGGAATGGGAAGAGAAATACGTGGATGAGATCGGAGAATGTGGATCACCCACTTTTTTTTAAAAGGGCGGGGTTTTTGGTGTAATTTAGGTTCGTACAACAACGATGGCTTAATATGATGTCTCGCTAACACGAATAAAAAAAGTGCCTCTAAGCTTCGTTTTTATTTTATTTTTCCTTTCACTCAATGTCAAACTGTATTAAGTTGGTATTCGCTCCTTGTATTAATGCATAAAAATATGGTGGTCTCATCAACAAATCTCAATATATGTGTTAGTATGATTAACATTGCATATTTAAGCCATGATTATTGTACTGTAATGATTATTTATATTTAAAAATAGTTGAACATTCGCTGCTATAACTTTTTCTATCTAAGCACCACAGATCATTACTTTTTTTTAATAAATGTATCGGCTCCTTCATTAATTTTTTCACTGCTGATAAATATAGAATCCTACATACCTATTTTTGATTTTCGATCTGCTGCCCTCTTCCCTGAGCTACTAGCTGAGATAAATCGACAGCCTTAGCTCTTTTGGGGATAAGTTGATGACATCACTCACTCCTGTTGAGGAATACTTTGCCTCCACGCTACTCCGCGGACTCAAGCCTATCTTCCTCAAGTCGGTCAAATAAGTCTTGCGCATTACATCGTTGTTTACACTCTTGTGAATGACTCCCCTCGATAAAAGACGAGTAAATGAGCGAATGAGTGGAAATTCTATTTTGACGTCGCCAACTCATGAAAAGTGAGCGGTCACTGTTACGCATGCTGTTTAGATTATATGGTTTTAATATATTTGATTTCACCAACCGCGTATTTGAAAAGGTTTTGCAAAGGTCGCGAGCAGGTAGAAGTCTGAAATTCACGGAGAAATAAGCTGCCATTAAAACTCTTAACCAAAATTTATGTTCGCAATGATGCGATACATCCAATTGATAAATACCCAATGTTGTTTCTCGCGATCAGCCTTCAATAGGTTGGACTCCTCTATACAGTCCCCTAGCCTGTGAGGATCATCCTGAATACGATCGACATCTCGAAGCGCGCGAACTCCTCTCGCCTCTTGGCCGAAATCGAGTCGACATTTGATTGTGTTTGCGAATGAATGAAATTGTCAAGGATGAATGGAGAGAAGAGAGTGGGGGCGGGCCGAGGGGGTGATCTCTACGCCCCTCCCACCACCCGCCATAGCCCCACGGAACGCACCTGCAGTTCCAGGACACGCCGCCCGAGGGCTCTGTCGTTTGGCGTGAATCACAGCGGAGAGCGGCCGAGGAAGGTTTTGTAAGGCGACTTCCGAGAGAGAGACAACTACTACTCTCTAAGCCGCAACTAACATATGGCCGCGCGGGATGACATATTACCTCGGGAAGTTCATGTAGCAGTTGTTTAACTAGACGGATGAGGGGTGGAAGAGTGTTGGGATGGGGAAGGTTGGTGGAGAATTAAGCGGGAATGAGGAGGAATGGGATTGATGAAGGAATGAGGGGAATGTTAAAAAAAGAAGCGGGAACGGCGGTGTGGGTAGCGGTGTAGAGGCTGGTGGGTGGGCGGTTTTGGCGCGGTAAATGTTTCCTCCATTGGCTATTTTTGTTTCGCCATTGTTTGCTGGATTTTCTTTCTAAGGAGTTTTTCCCAGTCGTCCCCAGAACAGTCGTCGCTACTTTCGAAGTCCCACATTCCCTCTCGCGTCACTCTACCTCATCCCATCGCATCTCCTTCCTCACTCCACTCCCCGTTCCCTTTACGAGACGACCACCACCCCAAACTCCTAAAACCCAACCCACACTACACACACATTATTTTTTTTTTATCATTATATATATTTTTCCTTTTGTTTCGTCCGTACTGAGCTGTCTCTTTCCCCTCCCCCTCTCCACCTCCTCCTTCCCAAGCCCCTTGTGCTGAAGGGAACAGCGTGGAATACGAATTCATTCAAGTTGAAGGGGAAAAATCAAAAGCGTCGCGATGGCATGGTCGTTTTGGACCGTTGGTGGGTGGTGGTTCGGTGAGGAGGTAGAGTGGGGGTCTCTGGTGGTAGAGAATGGAAGCTGTGGGATGGGGGAGGGGGATTGCGGGGGAGAACAATGGACTGATGGTTGGAGGGTGAGGAGAAGGAGGAGGGAGTAACTGGGGAAGGGGGGAGTTGAGTTTCTTTCTTGCCCGTCGGACGTGACGTGGTAGATGGGGACGCGTAGATGTCGTCCCCGGTCTTGAGAATGGTATCCTTTTCGACTCCCCTCGGCATTTCCCTCTTCTCTTTCCCGTAGACTCGCAAGAGCTTGATGCCCGAGCCTCAAGCCCTTGGTCGCTCCTGATCCGTTGCGACAGCTCCGCTAGGTAGACGCTCCTTGGCAGGAATCGCTTTATTCCACGTGTTCTAGATTATCCCCCTGCCATTATCCATCGATTATGTCGTCTGTTACATCATTAGAGTAGGTTGGGGGAGTTCGAGTTGTCCCATTGATCTTGTGAGGCCCCGGACGCCGTGGTCGGTGAACCAAGTGTGACTGTAGAAATATTCTTATGTTGCAGTATAAACCTTTAATCGTTTTCCTAGTTAATATATCAACTACAAATGGTAATTTACATACTGAAACTACACTATCTATCATGGCTTTGACTTTTTGTGTCATTGTCAAGGTGTCACTCTGTCATATAATGCCGAAACCATGCTCGGAAGTGTAGTTTTATGTTAAAGCGTGAAAATTAGCATTTGTAGTTGATATTTTACCATGGATATATCTCATTTCCACCAACCTGACACGATTCTATACGTTTCCTACTGTTCATGTTTATAATATATCATAAAAAATACGGATTTGGATTAGGATTTTTTTATTGTACGATAGGTGTTGCAAAGTTAAGATATCAACGGAATCACTTGATACAGTGTACCTGATGATGCACTATGTTGGCAAAATCTGTAGGGTAGTGCACATATGTCAGTTTTAAGAATTCTTTGGTCGACACGAAGGTACTATTGATTGTTACGATAATGGATACATTCTACCAAGTTTAGCATGTATTAATTTATTTTTATAACACACCTCAAATATCATAATTTGCTCAAGATGATGCGTATTTTTTTGCTTCATAAAAAAGGCATAGGTTGAAATATAAGCAAATGTAATGGGAAAAAAAACACGGAAATTGGAATTCGTGGTGGCGATGACTCCATACAATTTTGAATCCGGGTAAGTTTTCATTTATTTGTTTTTTTAAATCCTTTTCTACATTGAGCCAAGATTTGTTTTAATGCGTGTTTTTATTGAGGTCAATTTTACATGAATAAAATTTTGATGAAAATACTTACGACAAAAATTGGCCGGGAAAATTTTCGTCGCAAGTATTTTCATCAATAATTTATTCATGTAAAATTGACCTCAATAAAAACACGCATTAAAACAAATCTTGGCTTTTTAGGCGAAAAAAACTTGTGCAAAATATTTCAGTGGAATATGATGATGGTTAAATGATGACGTTCCCCGCTAACTATTTTCCATTTTATTGGATTAAGTACAGTGGTAACATTTGGTGAGATACCTTAGATATACCATGATTTGCTGAGGTGAAGCTATCCTGGTACACTTTGTTCACGCTGTTTAATTCTTATATAGAAGAATCATTACAGAACCATTACCACCTCTTTTCCATTTATCAGGGTTTTCTTACTGCTTAAATTGAGACTTTTCTCGCTGGTTTGTTCTAAGTACAGAAGGCGCATTTTGTACATATTTTGATATGTCAAACGCTATATTTCAACATCATTACTATTGAATGCATTTTACGAGAATTGCATTGTTTCAAATAAGCAATTTACTCCCTTTGTATAAGCGGAAATGATTTCATAATCTTGTATAACATTCACATCGTAGTTAATCTTCAGTTGCATTCGGATCATTAGTCTATTTATGCAAGGGAATCATCAATTATCGTGAATTGTTCTAGATTTAAGTGAGAAATTTCGGGTATCTCAAGATTAGCTTGCGGATTGAAATTCTAAGGACAGTCCAGGTGCACGAGAGAGAAACTGTTGGCAGAATGTTGATGCCGGAATTCCTTTTCCGCTTATAGATGCCAGCAGCAGGGTCTGTAATTGGGAATACTCGACGAAACATGTGCCAGAGGGTCACATAAACTGGGCAACTTGCTACAGGCCAAGCGACACATTTTCGTCAGCGATGGCAAGTGAAACAAAACGAAAATGTTTCGTTTCGACCCGGAGGGAAACGGAAATACAAGGCCTAGGTTTAGTTTCGTTCCCGCACGAAATTAAAATCACCAAGGAGTTTAGAGATGTGGAACGAAATTTTACTCTCAGGAACGAAAGTAAATTAATCGAAACTCCGATGCTCATAGTTAAGTGTAGATCCCAAAAGTTGAGTGGAGGGGGATAAGAGGGAATGGTTTCGACCCTTTGCGTTTGACATATGTGTAGAGAGGTTAGAACATCGAGCTTAAAAACTGAATGGCCAGTTTGTGCTCACCGTTCTCCTGTTAGTGTTAAAAATACCATGCATCTAATCGCGGTAGGCCGAACCTCCACCTCATTCAATCATACTTCGTACTCGGTGTGTGGGTCGAAACTAAACTGTTAGAAGGTGAAGCACGTGGTCCATCCGGTGCGAAACATTATCTACGTTTCGTTTCGTCCCAGAGTTTTAGTTTAGTTTCGACCCAAAGTAGTCGTGACTTCGATTTAGTTTCGACCCTGAGTTTAGCTCCCCGGGTTAAAATCCATTTCGTTTCGTTTCTACATTTCGCTCCTGGAAACAAAACTATTGAAATTTTACTGGTTTTGACTTTCGTTTAGATTATATTGCCATCCTTGATTTTCGTACAAGTTTGAGGAATTGGTTTACGTTGCTAAAAACATTTGGATGCAGCCAATTTTTAGTCCTTTTTATCTTCACAAGATGGCATTTGATTTATTTTTAAATCCCGTTTCATTTATGCCTACGATTTAAAAAAATTGGCTCCCTGGAATATGTAGCTGAACTAGAGTTTCTTTTTTGTTTGATGCTGTTTTTCTTTTTTGCTGCTTTTTGTTTCTGTCAATGGAAATGAATCTCATGGCCGCACAAAAAGTTTTGATATTTGATATTAGGGCACTACTTTGAGGTTTTTAGCGTAATACATACGCGTGGTGTAAAATTTATTTTTAGTTTTAATTAGAGAAATCAATAATTCCAGTGGTTTGACTCGAAACATTCTTCATTGGCTCAGTTGAGGTTTTGAAATATCCATAATTTCACCTACACAAATAACCTTGTATGCAAAGCAGAACACATAAAGGTGAGAATAGAAATTTTATCCACTTATGACCCATAGTGATATTCTGAATAGTTTTCAATTGGCAGCCATTCTATTATTTTGACAGTGCCGTGTGCAATTATGCCGAAAGTAATACGAGAATAATTTTATGATTCATTTTTATTAGAAACGTTTGCAACTGTTACAAGGTGCCTATCTCCTTTTGATGTGGTATCAGTTTCCCCCTTCTCCCGGCTAAAACAATGTCATAAATTATCACAAATGGTTGCGGCCGCATTATTATTTTTCCTTTTTGAACCTCTAATTATTCCGAAGAATGAGTTGACTGAGAATGAGAGAGAAGAAGAATGAGAGACTCCTCGGAAAATTGTTTCGTTATGTTGTACCATTTCGTCTGTTGCTTTTATTGCATGAATTTTGTGTGAAAAAGCGTTTCAATGAAATCCCAGCAAACACAAATTGTAACCGATTTTAGTGCCAATTGTCTGAACTCAATGGTTGGTAGGTATAGTATTTAGAGGAGGCGACTGACAGCTGAGGCCATTTGCGCCATGAGGGAAGGGTATGGAAGGAAGGGTGGAGAGAAACCCGGCGTCGGCATTAGCCTGCATAACGAAAGGCGCCAAGGGGACCACGGCTTAGCGTCCCATCCGACGGACGGAGTGCTACGCTTGAAATGTTCTCCACAAAAAATTCAAGCTGGGATCAGGGATTTTCTGAAAATTCTCTACCACCGCCGGGATTTGAACCCGAGCCCACCGGGTGGGAATCACTTTAACTACCACACCAACCCGATCCCCAATATATGTATTACCAAAATATTTAATTGGTTTACTAAAGACAATCATAGGACCGACGTACTTAAATATCTTCACAATCGCAAGCAGAAAGTTTACTGGACGTAAATAGGTTCAGCACCAAGTTATACAATATTAGGTAAATTTATTATTTTATTTTCATTTTCGTACTTGCAGCGATTTTTTCAACCCAAATTAGTGATGTTGTTGACAGTATAATTGAGCGGTGATAGGAGTGAAAACTCATTCTCCCACAGTTTGCCGCTGGAAATGCTTTTCCTAGTTAAGCCTTCCCCCATCACGCCATAAGAGTGTTGTCATGAAAAACAATCGTAACGAAAATTTCTGACATAATTTTAGAAGCTTATTATCAAATTCTCGGATGGGTAAGGGTAATCGCGAGTTGAATCTTTCGAGACCAGTGTCTTGCGTGCACGCTGTGATTTTTAGGATCGCCTCTCATCAGATACGGAATCTTGATAGCACGTCATTCAACGCTACAAAACGAAAATATTTCTGTTTTCATTGTGAAACGAGGGAGGGAGTGGGGAGAGATGACTTGATAAAACCATGTCGTAACTATGCAGTAGTCCAATTCCTCATCCTCCGCTGATGAATAAATCTTATCTGCTGTGCAAAATCATCAAGAATGTATTGTTTTTTTAATTTTTTTCCCTTTGAAGGTTCTTTAAGTCGGTTCCAGACTAGCTTTATCTTGACCTAGCGCCATTTTGAAAAATCGTATCTTCTTCTCCTTGACCTGATATGTCTCAGACTTTTGTGAATATTTTAACGATTTTCTTTTTCATTTTTTGTGCGTATTTTAGTTTTCCTTATCAATATTTTTATCTTTTTTAACTCAGTAAAAATATTTTGTTACCAGCATGATCTAAATGTCACAAAATTCTTATATTATTGTAGACAAACCTTTTTTCTGAGCACGCGTTGAATTTTGTTAATATTTAACGATTTTCTTTCTAATTTTTTGAGCGTCTTAAAGTTCTCCTGATCAGCATTTCAATTATTTTTAGCAGAGTAAAACTATATTGTTACCAACATGGTCTGAATGTGGCCTCAGCCATATATTATTGTAGAAAACACCTTTGTTTCTGGGCACACGTTGCATATTTATCGCCAGCGTCCAACTCAATGCGTCTTGAAAGGTGACTGAACGTCCGAACACAACAGCTGTACTTGACGTAACTTGCATGGTTATTACTCTAATTGACGTATTCCATGAATTAAATTTCAAAGCGCACATTAGACATGAATTCTATTTTAGAAAGGAATTTTGATAGCATAAATTAATATCCTTACCACTGGGTATTTCAAAGGAAAATTTAAGGTTTTCTATGTAAAATGAGTATAAGACTTCCAGTGATGACGTCGTAAGTTGTTGAATGGCAAACGATTTTCTCAAGATTTCAACTCATAACTAAGCTTATGAAAACGCAAAGTTAAGCTTATAAGAACCTTCGATCATGCATGTGAATATATGTGCGCATACGTTACGATTTTTGGACCAGTGTTTTGCTCTAGTGGCGCATCTACTATTTACCAGATCAACGATACGAGTAAGGCTTTAATTGTTAATATTGATATGGCTTTAATAGGTATCATTTTAACCATGGCCACGAGACTAATGCTTGGCTTTACCTAGGTGGCGTTGACTTTACTCTCTTATTTATGTAATTCGGTAAAGCTGCATCATTACACCATAGCAATTCACTCATGATAAAATCACTAATTTGTTTCTTTGTCATTCATATTAAAAGTATATTTCAGCGAAATATATATTACTTCATTCACATTCACACGGCGCCTTAAGCGCAAACATACAGATAAATTCAGAGGTAATGAAAGAAAGGGATAGGAAAATATAATGGAAAAAGGACGAGGACAACGGTGCTGTGGTAGATGGAAAAATGCAGAAATCAGAGGGTAAAAATGCTACCTGACTAGGACTACTTCCGTAGAATACCTCAAATATCACTTTAATCTCGCTTCAGTTGCCACTAATTAAACCGAAACCCCGCAATATACCATTACTGGATAGTTAATTTAAGCAGCGCGGTAGAGAGGAAATTGGACGAGAAATTAGAGTATTCATGGAGCGGTCTCAATGCTTGAATTTTTAGCTCTTTATAACCATATCTTAAAACATGCAATTAAAGTGAATGCAACGTTCCGTCAGATTCTTCTTATGTCTTTATTAGGCTCTCAGAGTTTTTCATGCATGAAAATGACAGATTGGGAATAATTCCATCCAAACTCCGCGTGCAGATTTAATTATTCTGATGGGAGAAATAATCTTACTAGATGTTTATGAAATCTTTGATGAAGTGTGGAATGAATCGAGGCTCCTTATAGAATTGCACGCAGGAATGAATATGGTAAAAAATTAATTTTTTCAGATCATAAGTGTTTTTTAATGCCCTGGAATTATTTCACGGACTAATGATAAATTTCACTTTTATTCATTGTTTTTATACTATTTTACAATGCATCAGGGTATTTATAATATAAGTTTTTCTACTACAATGCATATATTATTGTAAGTAAGTGGTCCATATGAGAAAAGATATTAGAGTAATTTTGACTGAATGAAAAAATTATTATTTCTTGAACGTATTCCGTATGCACGAAAACAGATTATAATTTTTTTACCTACTCTTTATGCTGCAGTATAGGTAAGTATCGTAATCTTTTTTTTCATAATAAGAAATAACCCAATTTCATCAAAGACAGATAGACGATTATGATAAACATATGTGTTCCAAAACAATGATTTATCAATGCTTTATAGCAAGACAATTTAATTTCTATTTTAATTTATTTTAATTTTAAGGACCGAATACTAATCAATAGATTGAATGCATTTTTTGTAAAATGCATGGATTTTTCAAACTTTGCTTGACCTGTTGAGGGAGTATGCCACCAATTAATCTAAGCTTAATTGGATTAAACGGATGTTAGGAGGAGAAGACATTATGATAATATGATGGTTATTAAGCATGATATTAAAGCATGGTTAAAATCGGCTCTTTGTTTAGTAATCTTGGGTTTGGGCATGCTTTTAAATAGGAGAAGCGCCCTTGTGTCAACAGTTTCGTATTTAATTTAGCTTATTCATCCGGTATGTTTGTTTCAATTACACTCATGTGGACTAAAATATATGGGCATCTGTGACTCCTCAGTGCTTTATCCTGTTGTTATCCCTATCTTAATGGGATTTTTCCCCAACAGCTAAAGAACCTTAGTTAAATTATTCAACCAAAATTTTTCGTGTTGATAATAACAATGAATTCTTCATTTTTGCTTCCTTAAGTTCAAGTTTTATCGCAATACTTTGCAGAGTATTTTTATTCCATGTTTATGAGACTTTATCCATTAATATATTGCCTCTACTTTGTATTATACTTGATTTTTACTCTTTATAAGTGTTTGAAATTTTGTATTATTAAACAGTACATGATACTAATTCTATTACTTTCAATAAATATATGATGTCGTACATGAGTCCGAATAGAATAACAGCCTAATGCATGTTCACCTGAATAAATTGGAATAATTAATCAACCACGAAATTTTGTATGGGCGTCAAAACATTATCTACATAACTATTTCGTACCAGGAAAAATTAGTTTGGATAATTTTAATAAATGAATAATAAATAAATTTTCTTTCTATATATTTCGTAATGCTTCGTAAGGAGAAATAAAACATACACTAAATTACAGAGAACACTGAACTAAATAAAGTAAGTTCTCAATATCACTATGATAATAGTTTATTTTACTTCTTGGGTGGTATAAAATTAGGAAAAAAGTTCGTTTCAATTAAATATTGGTTTAACTATACTTATAACAAGAACTGTTTTTCTTATTGAACAGGATAAAAATGAATGGTTCATCAAAATGAACAGCTAAACCCACCTTTTCAATCAGTGACGCATCTACAAATCAACAAAGTGTTGAATGTCATAACATAGCCAAGAAGTGATGAGATTATGTAATTGTATTACTTATTGCTATCCTCCGCGAATAGCTAGTCTCACATCAGTTCGCTTCAATACACTTGAACTTATATGCATTCAATATTTTCGGTGGAAACATGTTTTAATTTTTATCCGTTTCTTTTCTCACAAAGATATCTTTATGCATGTTTGTGATGCCCTCAAAATTGCATCAACTATTGCACAAAAACATAAGAGAGAAACTTCATGTCAATTTTTATTGAGCTTACTTGATGATCGACAGCGGCGATCTCTTTTGAAACCAGTATCTGTATGAATTACTACCAGAATGGGAAGAAGAATTTTGAACGCTAATTTTGCTTGAAGAAGGGTGCGTGACTCAGTATCTACACGTGATTGCCTTAAACTTCTGTTTGAAAAGCACTACTTAATTGAAAATTTTGTTTTCCCGGTCGATATGAATCTTTGATGCGGCGACCATTTTCTATGGAGAAGTAACTTTCTAAACCCTGGCCCGTTGTGTGCATTCCGTAATTATTATTCTTTGTTCTGGAACGGCGGGATCGTTTATCAGAGCTAATTGTCGGAACATCTCAAGGCTCAGGGACTTCGATAAAATCTCCCTCTCACTCGCTATTTTTTTAGGGACACGGGAGCACTACTCGCGATGGGGTCATGTGGTCGTTCGTGATAAGACACGCTTGGTAAATCACGTTCTATAACGCGCAGTTGTTTTTTTTTTGTTTGCTCAACAGTTAAAATGGTGGATGACTCAGTTTTGGTGATGATTTTATGATTAAAATATCATAAAATTTACAGCTAACATTCTATCTGAATAAAAATATCCAATGCACAATACGTGAATGATTTCGATGTTCATTCGCAATGAAATCATTAATGCAAAAGGTATGGAAAACCGTCACACAGGATTTTGAACTTGTTCGCATGTTTTTTTTACTCTGACCAGATTCTCTTTGGCGTTTGATGATTGGATACACACGGTTGCCATATAAAGAGCTAATTTTCGGGGCGAAAAAAACATTTGATATACATGGAAATTTGTATGAGTTCAAGATTTAAAAACATTTTGTTGGAATGATGAGTAGTGCTGTAAATATGCAGATAATTATCTGTTTTATTTTGTTAATCACTGTGTTATAATCTTGATAGATGGCTCGAGTTTTTTCACTTTCCTTGTAAATTGTTTGAGTTTTTTCCCTCACGAACTGGTGTTTCAGACAAAGGGTAATGATGGAAGTTTTATAGTGGGCGGTCGTTTTTTGTGTGGAAATAGCAGGATAAGCTATTGGCATAGAATTTCAAGAGAAGATGGCAATTTTGAGCCGAAGCTATGCGAGATGCTTGTGCTAAGTACTCAAAAACCTTTAGCGCTGTCGATGAATATAAAAATGGAGCTTTTTCACAAATTTATCTTTCTACCATTTACCTAGTGACAGGTGAAATCCATTTACTTTCGGAGATATCAATATCCATATTTATTTGCGCACCATAAGATGACATTGGTAAGCGCAGATACCTAGAGCCCTAGGTGTAACCGATTTTAAAACATACTCGGGAAAAAACAATACCTACCCATATTGTGCAAACGGCACTAAAAAGCCTTATTTGTATCCCATATTTACTGGCAATATTTTCATGCATAGGTTGGAATTTCAATTTATAAAATACATTGGCAAGCCAGAAGATAACCTGCGAATTCAATTTATATTAGTAAACAGTGAATATCTTAAAGTAACGTCGGTTATACATGATAAAAAATATACTTCAAATTACCATTTGAAGTTTGTACTCTATCGCATTTCCACCAATTCATGCCTGAAACAATTTCATATGTAACGTCGGTTAATTTCAACGGCACCATTTTTCATGAATTGCAGGTTTTAATTATTACGCAAAGTCTTTCTGAAGATATGAATATATATGCTTACAAGGGGGTATCCAGGATCAAAACTAGTTGGGGCAAGCCGTGGCCATTCAATTGTAACATTTTAGCACAAGAAGGTTAAAGAAACTAAAATTTTAAGAAAATTGTGACAGCAATTTATTAGTTTTTATTAATATTTGCTTGGATAAATAATGATTTTTATTTTAGATCCCTGTCTTTAACGTATATCATTTTTCTTCATAAGGAAATTTCTTGGAAACGTTCGTATTGAACTAAAATTGAAATAAAAACTTATTTTCGCTACTAGGGGGGCAGCTGCCCCCTCCTGCCCCCCGCTGTGCTCGCCCATGTGTACTTATTTCATGCCAAGTACAGTTGTGTTTAGCTCAACCTAAGTTTTGTGTATTCTCGCGATTTGATCTGGAGAATTTGTAAAATACCTTGGTGTACCAGAAGACAACAGGCGAATTAAATATATACTAACAGTAGAAAATAGTGAATATGTTCGAGTTACGTCGGTTAATTTCAACACCACCACCTTTCTTGATTTGCGGTGTAGAATTATCATGCAAAGTCTTTCTTAAGACTACAAACATGATCAGTTTATAACGAGCACGGATGTGTTTTTGCGCATCCTAAGTTTAGGGTATTCTCACAATTTGATCTAGAGTTTTAATTTTTCTAATGCGGAATCAATTTATTGTAGTAAACAGCGAACGTCTTCGAGAAACATCGGTTAATTGCGACACTACGATATTTCTTGAATTGGAGTGTATCATTATTATGCAAAGTTTTTATTTAGACTACACATATAATTAGTTTATGTCAAACACAGATTGTTTTGCGCATCCTTAAGTTTTGTGTATTTACTCGCGGCCAATCGGCGTCTGCCGGTTGACGGCTGCGCACTCGGCGTTTCAGGCCCGGCGGTAAGAGCGGGCTCTCGGGGAACAAAGGAAGCCCCATCGCCGCTTCAATCTACCAATCCCTACGAACGCTTGCGTCTCTGGTTTCTCATGTATGGGTATCACCATTTTGTGAGCTGCGATGCACTCTTGCCGCTCATCAACCTCTTACGAAGTGATAGTCACTCGATATTACGTTTCACTCCCGTAAGATTGCACACATATGTTTAACGCCATTGCTTAGGCTTATACGAGAATTCCGTCTCGAAACTCGGACGGAATTGATTACTGAGTTGTTTTCCTAAATTGTGAATTAAATTTTCATTTGAAGAGTGCCAAGCAATGAATTCAATTGAGTTGTTTTCCATAGTTAGCGGGAGTCTGAGCTTATGTAACACTTTGTTATTGAATAGCGCAACTTTGTTGTTGCATTAAAGTCAATTTAATAATTTACTCTTTTCCTCTCGAATATAATTTTTTTGAGTAATTAATGCCTAACTTTAGATACATATGGTAAATCTGAAATGTAACGGTAGTTAAATAGGGAAGTAATTACTTTGTCGCGGTTATTGCACGTGTCAGATCAATTATCCTCAATTATATCCAAATGATGTAAATATCTTTATCTATTACTTATGCATTCTGCCAAAGCATTTTTTTCTGGAAGATGTTATGTTTAACGTGTTGTGTCTACAACAAGCATATTATGAATCTTTCTACTTAAAAGACATTGCCTACAGTTCGACGTTAAATATACAAAGAGTGTCTCGATGTTTTCAAGGATTTCAACTTCATCTGAGACACGAAGGTTTTAATTCCTTTTTTTTTAATTGATGTATTGTAAGTGTTTGACTCAGCATTAAGTTCAGTTTATAAATTATCAGTAGGAAGGAAATAAACTGTGACCGGGTGAGTAGGTACAGAGTTTGTTTACCTCTAAAATTTGTGGTTTTGTAATGTGCGAACTATGAGAGTGCTTTTCTAATTTTACCATTGAAAACGACATTCATCCCAAAACTTCTTATATCGTTGCTTTCCTTGCAAACATACCATCTCGTTTATATGTAATGTGGCTTAATGTATGTGAGTTTTACTGATTTAAAATGAAATGTTACTTAAAATCTTGATAAATCGAGAAGACTTATAACTCTCTTGAACGACTATATGGTCGATAGATATATGCCTATGTTTTTGCAATAACTTTCAGTGATATTAGAAAACAATGAGACAGTCTTTCGCCTGGTAACGCCAAAATAATATCTGAAATCAAATAATAAAAATTTTAGTCATTCTTTACATCATCTTTGGATTACATATATTCAACGTCATTGTTATTAACTGAACAACTTATAATTGTATGCGTTATATTTATCATTATTTGATTGAGTATTGAAAATTATTATGCTCAAAGGTAAGGGTGAATGGTTTTTGATGGTGATTAATTCTCATTTTGTAACCGTTTGATCCCTGTGTCATCCTGACATGGTATTCATAGGATAGACCATTTCCATTTTTTTGCTTCAAAGGATATTCAGCAATCAAATTATTCTCTAAACTCAACAAAATGCATGGAATAATTTCAGGACAAGTTAGGGATTGTCATGCATCCGCTTCTGGTTATTTCAGGAGACAGCGCCGAATTTACATGCAGCTGTCGATGCTACGCATCACCTGTCAAATGAGATCCAAATGGCGTCCAGTGACTATCAGAAAGAAGCTATTTTTTGTGAACTTTGCGCATGGGCCTTCAAATTAATTTAGGAATGAAATTGAAAAAATTCTGAAAACGTTCTATTTAAGTAAATTAGCTGTAATAATTGTAGATGAATTACTGGTATTCTCTCTCATGTGGAGATACATTTACCACCCTAGTCAGTACATTGGTATTTTTGGTTTAGTAATTTTTCATGCAAATTGTTAGATATTGTGTATATATGTAGCATTACATTTATCCAAATGATTATTTATCAACGCTTCTTGCTGTCTATAATAGATAATAATATAATTTAACAATTTAAACGGCGTTAGTATGCATATGTTGGGCATATTTACGCAGCCTTAATTGAAAATTTTTGACATTTGGTGTTACTTATTATATGTTGTGGATAAATTCCAAGTCTTTAACTCAGAACGAGAACGATGTGATGTATTCAACTACTAATGAGAGGTTATGGAATCATTGGTCAGGTATTCCCTTAAAATTGCAATTCCCCTATCGATTCCCCATAAATTTGAGAAACATCGGAGTGTCCCCTGTAAGATTTAAGAATGTCAAGTTTAAGAATGGAATCTTACCCCTCGAGAGTCATAAATAAAACAAGCGTCGTAAGGCAAATGCACGTTGAATCTCCAATCAGTGGGGCAGATAGTTCGGTCGCAGTCAAAGGCGCGCGTAAAAATAGCGACAAGCTTCAAAGATTTGACTGAATTTTTGTCTCGTGTGTTTGGGAGTGCGAGGCGTCGTGGAATATTAAAGTGGATGTTGTCTGCTGTTATGTCTCCCGGCCGAACGCGCCGCCACCGGCGCCAGACTTTGCACTCCTTAGAACCGTGTCCCGGGGATAGGGTTATTTGAATAAAGGAGGAAACCCAGAGGGAGAGAGTAGATCCCTTGGTTAACCCACGGCTTGTGAAGTAGGGTCGCGGAGACCTTAAAACATTACTCTGTCGAAAAATTGTTTGGCCACGCCGCCGTCGGTTCCCCCACCTGCCAATACCTGCCTGCCATCGATTTGTGGGAAAATGGAGTGAGATGATGGCGAAACAAGCACCTATTCCGTATGGAGTCGCTTCAGGCTTGACTCAGTGAAAATAATATATATCCATGAAAAAAATATAAATAAGAAATGGTAATTTCCATACTTAAATAAATAACTTCACTACCTACAATGGTTTCAGCACTCTATGAACCTCGAAACGTTGTGTACCTCTATGAATATCCATGGCACACTGTGTCGAAACAATGGCCTGTAGTAGAGTTATATATTTTAGTGTAGAAATTACAATTCGTTATTTAAAATTTATACTGGAAGTACCTCTTCCACCTATTTTGATTCATTTTCGTTGTTTAGGTATCCATGAAGTTTAAGTTGTACATCACCAAGAGCCCAATTCAACTCTTCTCACAAAAATGTTAGCCTCGGAGTTTTTTTTCGATTTGATTAATTTCGTAGAAAATATGTTTTGATTGTTTTATACGCCTTTCGCCCTCCAGAAAACATGATAAATTCTGTGTGATAAATTAGTGATGATGACGGGTAAATTTCTCATTTGAAATCGCGATTTTATCACTATATTATGAAATATAAATTGATCTTAAATCATTCACATTTATCGAGGCATTCCTACCAGTCAAGCTTATTTGTAAATGTTGGGCCTGTGTATTTTATATTTAGTAACTGCCGACCTTTTTTTATAAATTTAATGTAAGTTTTTGGAATTACTTGAGAGTATCTACAATTATATTTATTATGTCGTTCTTAAGAAATTATTGGACGCAAATAATTTCATCTTCGTGGCTCAAATACAGGCTGATAATTCTGAATGCATCGACTTAAATTATCCATTAGTGTCACTATTTGGTCCATTTGCTTGCATGAATATATTGCGGCATTGCTAAATTTAACGGTTGAATACACATGCGTCAGAGGAATATAATTCTACAGATAATGCTGATATACTATTTAAAGACAAAACTTTCTGAGTAAACTTTTTTTAGTATCCACACCTAACGGAAAACCTTATCGATGTCTATACGGTTAGCGACTGAAAACCATTTTCTGAATGTGCTCGTTCCCCAGGTAGAAATATAAATTTTAAGTGGTTAATTTTTTTCGAGTTTTATTTGTTTTAGTGCATTAAAATAGAACAAATTTGTATATATTTTCCGTGAGTAACTATCACTAGTGCAGCGCCGTCGTCTCGCTGAATCCCGACCATTTTCTCGTTTCTGAGGTGGCTTTCATTCCCATTGTCCATCATAGCGGATATTCTCTTTCCTTCGGATTGATAAAAGAAATGAAAGTAAATAAAAGACTCGTGTGGGTAATACGAGTATTGAACACGAATGGCGGATAGGTAGGTACCGACCGAATCCTCTTGTGACGCCCGAACAAAAGCTCATTTCTATTCCGAGAGTTCACCTATACGTACGGGAAGGAAAAAGAAGAAAAGAAAAAAAAAAACAAATCATAAAAAAGTCCCGGATCATGGATGGAACTCTCCACACTGGATCCGTGATTGTGCGTGTCTATGTCTCCGCAAGCTAGTGAATGTGTGTGAGTGAATGTAACGTACGCAGAGAGGTTTTCATCCATCAGCACGACGCGGTGTGGTGGCGGGAGGGGTTATTTTAGAGACCGCTGCTGCCACCTATCCGCCGTTCTGCCTACCGCATCGTTTCGTTTCCCGCCGCCTGGTGGCGGGAGGCGCTGGGAGCACTCTGGTGGAGGGGGAATCTATTCTCTCTCAGCAGCACCGTGAGAGGTCCGTCCACAGCGGAGGCAACTCGATGACAACTGCCTGGCTGGCTGCGCTCTCTCATACGCAAGGATAAGGACCCGAACACACACATGGCGAAAAAGCTTCCCCCACCACGATTCTACCCTCCAATGCTCCCCCTACAAGTCTCCACAGACTCAACCCGACCTCTCTCTCTCTCTCTCATTGACACCCAGACTCGAATCCATTAATTCTCCGATACTACGGCGTCCTCTCCCCGGAAAGTGAGGAGTTTGCGGGCATTAGCATATTTTGGGGGAGAGGAGTTCGAATAACAACAGTCGTGGGGTGATCAGTGATTTCTGTGTCGCTCCGGAGTGCGAAAAATACTCATCAAAGCTTTCGGGAATGATATGTTTTTGTTTTTTTTTCCTTTTCATTGGGAAGGAGGGGAATGATGGAGTAGGCATGGAAGAGTAATGTGGTGCTAGTTCGTGGTATAAATACGAATAGCTTCGCGAGATGCTGATTAGATTCTCAAAGCATTAGTGACGATTAGGATGGAATTCCGACTTTTTTCTCTCGTATTGGTGCGAGGTTCTGTCCTTGAAATATGGCAATTTTTTGTATTTGTTTCCCATCTTTGCTTTCATCTTCCTTGTGTCACTTTCTATCTGCAAACCATTTTAGAACTGCCATTAAAGCTTAATGAAGTATTTTTTTTTCCGAAACGCGCTAAATATTATATTTGTAGCGATTAGCTGCTAAATAAGTTCTAGTTCCTACTGATATTTTATATCTGCAAACCATTTTGGAATTATCATTAAGTCTTAATGAAATATTATTGTTCCGAAACACGCTAAATATTATTTTGGTAGCAATCGGCAGCTAAATAAGTCCTCGTTAATGCGTCCATTCAAGCGTTATAAATTTTGAAGAAAAAAGAATTTTACATTCCGAAAAAAGGTGGGAAAGACAGCAGTGTTGGTTTCCTTTTGCTAAAACCTTTTGAAGAGTTTATCAGAATTTGCAAAGGAAATGTTTTGAATCTGAAGTTTAAAGTTTTTCCGTATACAGGATGCTTCAAAAGGATTTTGCAATACTTCAGGAGGCGGTAGTGGGGAAAATATTAAGCATTTTTGTCCATTAAAATGGGGCCGCAACTCCTTAGTTACTGAGCTTTGGCAACGGAAACATATTTTTGGGTGCACTTCATAGTTACCATGAAAATAGTTATTTTTTGTGTATCCAGCTTTTTCGAGATTTTATTTAAAACTCTGGAGTTTTCAGGTCATTAAAGAATTAAGGTTGAAAAAATTCCATTATTTATCTGAAACAATTAACCTCAAAATGGGTGACATTGAGCAATCATATTGTTGATACTCGCTCAAAGTTCTCGTTAAATTTAACTCAAATATGTGTACTGTCCTCCAGGAGCGCAGCTAAAGCTTAAGACTAGGGGGATTTTAGACCCCCCAATTGGTATGGAATACCCGCCAGATGCGGGGGCCCTCCCCAAGGAAAAGTTAAATATAATTGGTTCGTAATGATGAATTTTACGGTTTTCTGAGAGATATTTTATCAATCCTTACACCCTTCTATTAGTAATATAAATCCAATTACGTAAAATGAATTAAACTTAAACATTTCTCTGAGCTCTGGGGAGGGGGTTGGTTTATCCCCCATAATCCCATCCCTCGCTGCGCCTTTGCTATCCTCTGACATTCAATTTTTCGATGTAGTTGCATCTCATGAGGACAGCCTATAACCGGCGAGTTCTTCAACTTACAGCATCGTAAAAACAGAATATATAGCTGATTTAATTAAATGCACGACTTTCCATTGCTTACGAATAGACAGCTAAATTTCATCGTATATAACCCGCATCCCACCCAAGCTCCCCAAAAAAAATGTTTGTCTGGCTAACAATGCTACGTTTTTCAATGCAATGTTTTTGCGTTGAATTGACTTGGGATAACCCAGCCTTTAAAGTGTGTGGTCGCACTTCTATTTCAAACTAAATTGTGGCCACCGGCTTCATTGTTCGCGCAATGCTCTAGAAGGAAACGGAAAATTGGCATATTACTCACTTCATTCATCCAATTAATATTTTCCCAGTCTTTTCCTTGCGCGTCTACATCTCGTTATGAATTTAGCATGAGTCACGAGAGTACTCTTCGTCGCAAGCGAGTGTGTACGCAAGGCTTCCCGGCTGGCAGTCCGTATTTCATTCCGCGTAGGTTCTCATCGTGGCCGAATCAAACTAATCGGCTTTCTAAGGTGACGGGGGTGGGGATTTTCCATGGAATGTGGTGAGGGGTGGTATTAGAGGAAGCCAGGTGAGGTAGCTGGGAGAGGGGGCGCACATAGCCGGCCTCTGACGAAGCCCGATCAAGAATGGGAATGTCTGGCACGTGGAAGAAGGTGTAACATGGGAGAGGAACATAAAAATGATTCTTTAGTGGCGGCCTTAGCATAAATAATGGGCTCTTGGCTAAAATTACTCCCTCGGGAGTGTTAAGTTTTTATTTTCCTGTTTAAAATTCCTGTAATTTCGATTCCTAGTTTTTGTGTTTGCTCGTTGGAGGCTAGATGTTAGAACTTTCGCGTTCCATATGCTGTCAATTATCGATTGATAAGTGTTTGGGTTAACCAGCGTATTGTGGCTTAAAAGTCGTAAACGTTTCTTCCCTTCTGCAACCTTTTTTAAAGGACACATTAGTCCTGAATAAGTCTCCGGGAGAGGGGAAAAACGTTGACCATTAATAAACCAAACACGTGGGTTAACCAAAAAATTTATCAATTGACGTTGGAGTCCATTGATGATGATGTTTATTATTTTGATCGTTGTTCAACGGCATGTTGGATAGGTTATTTTTTACATTAGGGAAGTACATTAAGGGAGTAGAGGCTGCCAGAACACTTCTCAAGTACTTCATTTAATAATGAAAAACAATTTTTTACTTCATTTAAACCTACCTCAATCGGTAGAATACTCTAATAATAACTATGACTTTAAAAGTTGGTCTACATGACGGGAGAGTCGTCTCCGTGTTTTTCCCAAGCCGTCCCTCACGTATTGCTTACGCGTTATATGCATTTGAAGATCAATTTGACTTGAAAGGGTTGTGAAAACGGTGCAATTTGACCACGTTCTTCTCGCTTTTAGACAAAGCTTCATTTCAGAGACAGATAACCCTCGCTTGACTCCCTCCCTAAAGCTCCAAATATTCCACCCCGAAGAAAGCTGTGAAGCATTTACGGGTTTGCTGAGAGTTCCGCACTAAACGAAGAAGCTAGCGAAACATATTTTGAAGGTCGCTGTATAAGCGAAACCAACACGAATGATACAGGCAGGAATTTCATTACATTGCCAAGATGGGGTTCCAGTATTTTTCATACTCCTTATCGTATGGTGAAAAATGCTTTCAACTGTAGATGAGTGTTCACGGTATTTTGTTGTCATGCCTTATATCACAATGCACCTTAAATTGATATGCACATTTTAATGATTTGATATAAATCACCATTTGTCTCCAACTTCACCTGTTTCGTCGGCGTGGAACATGTGAATGTGATGATACATTCATTTTCACATTTTTTTATGTGTGAGCCGTAGAACAATCGATCATTCTCAGCAATTTATTTTTAATTTACATTATATTATTTCATTCCAGGGATTCACCCCTATCTTATACTAGTTCTTCAATTTCCCTACGGTCGGTACATGTCTGAAGTGCCTGCCCGATATCGTCTGGCGCATAAAATACGACGCGGATATGCTAATCACTTGTAAAATAATTCAATACATGTTTTATCGTTGTCGTGGAATAGAAATTTCTCAAAATCTCACCATATTCAGATGTACACATATCCATTGAATTTTTATCGATACATTTCGAAATATGTTAGCTTTCTTTAAAAGGGTGTGTTCCTCTGTTTATCTCCTCCCGAGGCTGAATAGGTTCAGATGTTACTTCTCGCCTATGTTCTATGCCTATTCCTATTAGTGAAATCATTTCACTGTAACATGAATACTACTATATAAATAAGTATGATTTTTATTCACTATTTTCCATATTCAATATTTTAGCGAACTCAGTAGTGGATATTTAGACATTGGGATAAAAAATTTAGAGATTTCTTACTCAACTATAGGAATATTTTAATAGAGGGACTACGCATACTGGGCCTTGAGATCACTAATTTTTATTAGTTTTTGCGAGCGTGTTGATTTTTTAATGCATGAAAATGAGGAGGAGACAAGGAAAATTCCTCCATTCCAGAAATTACAGGGCGATTTGTGGAGAAAGCGGTAAGACAGAAATGGGCTAACACATGGAATTTCCGTTTGAAGTCAGGGAAATTCCGTTTTCTTTATAAATACGAATAAAAATAGTCATCTTGAGACAAAAATTGGTAGTAAATATTGATTCGAAACTCGCCATACTCGTGAAGGTATTTGATACAGTCAAGTCTTCGATTTGAAGAGGCTGGTAGTAGTGCTGGAGAAACTGTTGTCTTTGCCACAGCAACCGACGCGGTTGTAACGAAGATTTTCAGGTATTTCCCAAGATAGTGTTCGAGATGTTCACAGGTTTCCGAATGTAAGATTTCAGCATTTATTAACGGTTCTGTGATCACTCCGTGGTTGAACTCGAAAGCTTTTTTTTTAATAGGATGGGGCAGCGCTGACCCCAGAAAAAGATACAGTGGTGTTATTAAAACCATATCAATGGTTGGGGGGCCATTTGATTTCCCTGTACTTCCTTGCACAACGATAATTTCTGAATTCCATCTCGGGACCCTTCTCTCAGTTTTTATCACTATACTCACTAAACGACCAAGTTAGATTCTTACCAAAACAATGAAAACTTCAGAAAAGCTTGTGACGTTTGTACCTTTTCATTCAGCTTCCTTTCTAATATATTCCTAGATTAATTTACTTTAAGTTCCTTACCGGCGAGAAGGTTTGAACTGAGTATTGAAGCAACTTAGGAGTGCTTAGCTACGGTTACTGTTACTTGGTTAGTGTTTGGTTACTGTTACTAGGGTTGGTTGATTAGGGGTAGTTGGTTGGATTACTGGCTCTCTGTGGTACGGTCTCATTTCTTTGGCGATATCGTTACTCATCTTAATGTAACGGTGCATGCCGCGAGGTGGTGAAATGCATCGTCCAAATCTATTAAAATTTGTACAATTACTTTTTTTATTTAAGGTATTCTAAAAATTTAAATGGGAACATTTTGCAAGTATTCCTGAAATCCATATATTTTGAGTGATGTGATATGATGATGCCAGACCGTGAGATAAGTGTGGTGTTGGTTTGTGCAAGCGTGTAGATGTGGACGTGGCGCAAAAGATGAAGGCAAGCTCGCTGTTTGAAGTGACAGGCTTGACGGTTTGGGGGCAGAGGGGAAGATGGAAGCGAAAGTAAACTGGGAGCAAGTTAAAGAAACGGAATTCCCGAACGCCGCCACCATTTTGACGCGCTGGGGCAGGCCGGGGTGGAATATTGTGGGGGCGAAATAGGCGGGGGTTGGGGTTGCTAACGAAGCGGCGTGGAACGGGGGATGAACCGTGAGGGGGCGGTTTGCGGTGAAACCTTGAGGGGAACTGACACAGGAGGGAGATGATAATGTGAACGGAGGGGAAAGGGTAGGCGGGAAGGAAAGGAAGGGGTATATATTGTGGCAGTATTAGCAGAGGTGCCTTCACATCACATGGTCACATGACGTTAACAAAGGGGTGTTCAAAATTTTAGCTCGCGTCGATCAAACCATTCAGCTCCATTCAGGTTTTGTTCGAGTGAATAAAATTCATGTCAAGTTATAAAATGATAATAATAAATAGATAAAATTTAAGTCTTCTAATAAATAAAATTCTCGTGCCAGAGTTTTTGTTACTAAACTCCTCCAAAACGGCTTGACCGATCCCTATGATATATTGTGTGTATATTCAGTAGGTCTGAAAATAGGACGTAAACTATTTTTTATTATTCCACAGGGCCCAGGAGGCCCTAGAATGAGCCCTCAATCTTTTCCATAAGGAATTCATGTCATGTTTTTTATTAATGCCTGCAGACCTGTTTCTTTTGCATATTTTATTAACGGTAATGGTCACATATAGTTAAGCATATACCATTGAAAATAAATATAAATATACATTCTTAATGTTGCATTCGAATTTCGTTTTCAACCTGATTTACGATGAATTTTGAAAAAAAAATCATAAAAATACTGAAATTTTAGCGTTTTTGGGCCCCCGCGCACTGGCAACTTTAATCACCGGCAACTAAACAATTTAATCACCCAAGAGTTGCTCGTTACCGCGCACTGGCGATTAAATAGTTGCCCCTCAGCTCAGTTTACAATGGATCTCGTGAAAGCAAGTTGTGTTGTTGCGCTCATTTTGAGACAGCGAAAAAATAAGCAAAGGAACAAAAGGTTTTGGGTACAGTATTTGTCCTTGAGGACTATCCTCTTTTTAGAGGATTTTACATAAACTATACTGTACGTAAAATTGGTAGGAGAACTTTCGTTTAATCTAAAATGTTGTTGCCTTTAATTCCAATTCATTTATCAAGTTTTTTAAAAATGATCACAAATTCAATCACCTAAATATAATAGATATCTCAATCAAATTAAATAAATCTGGTTTATATAGGTACCAGGAATGATCTTCAATAGCTTTAATCGTAAATTGGGCACTAGAGAAGCTGTGAAAATGGTGGAGTGGCTATTTAATATGGGACCAGATATCAGGGAAGATATACATCCATCTAGTTATACATGGAAAGGAGACTAAACTATTGAAAAGAAACTATGTTGGATCGAGAAACACATGAGGAGGAAACTCAAGAAAATTAAATATGACGCGAGCTAGGACGGATTGGGATGCAGTCAGTAGCGTAAATATGGGGGGTGAGGGGATAATTCCCCCCCAAACCATCGGAGAAAAAAAAAGATATTTACAAAATAACCTAGTATTGAAATAAAATAACTTTATCTGCTTAAATATAAATTTTTAGCGCCAAAATGATGTGAAATGTATATCGAGGCATGTCATTTTTCAAAAATTTTCCCACCCCATGCCATCTCATCCCTCCCGCCCCCAAAGCATATTCCTAGTTATGTGTCTGGCTGCAGTACAGCATTCTTTGGATTGCCATCACGATTTCAATACTGTGGAATCTTTGGGTATACATATTGTTTTCTTGTTTTTGGTAATCCTCTGTTCAGAATCACTTACTTATCTTTGACATGTAAGTACGATTCCTCTATTATATCCATGATAAATTTGAATGAATTTTACATTATTTCCGCCTTATATTAATTGTAATTTGCTTCGTTCAAACAACTTTCATTTTATAATGCTCACTAGTTTTAAAAAATGTGAAATTTATAAGAACCTGAAAAGAACCTGAACCAGAAAATAAAGAAGAACGTTAGGATTATATTTCAGCATTAAATTTTCAACGAAAAAAGTGGTTCTATGGAGTAACCCACACCTGTGCAGATTAGCTCCAAATTCGCTGCAGGAACGATTGGCGCCGCCTCAGTCGAACTTAAGACTCGATTTTTTGCATGGATTGCCGAATCTTTCCGTAAGGGTAAATGACCGTTGGTTGTGAATTTGTGGCTTCCAAATACAATCCAGAGCTTGTTCAATAAATTTAAGTACCGCAAATAATCCCAAAAAGGTAATAGGGCCAGAGCAACATTTGCAGTAAAATTGAGAATTAGGAAGAAAGAACGGGAGGAAAAAAGTAAAAGAAATGGTGGCGTCGAGTGAAGGTGTAATGCACATACCGAAGCGGGAGGATACATCAACCTACCCAATGTGGTTTTTTTTAATAGGAATCCTATTTCAAACAGCAGAAATGATTGAAATAATTGAAGGTGACGACTTGAACGAAGAAAAGGAAATGAATCAAGATCAGAAACGTAGATGGAATGCAAGAAATTCCAAGGCCCAACAATATATAGTCTCTACGATAGAGATCCGTGGTCCACCATGTAATATGCTGTGAAGCAGTGGTAGCTGGATAACCAGAAAGAAGAAGTATAGGAAGAAAAGAATTTCGAAGAATCTCAAGAGTATGAAGAAAATGTAATGAAAGGAATCAAATGAAGGGAAGGTGTAACTATGTAAGTAAAACATTCTGAGGTAGTTGTTTATTTACATAATGCAAGTAAGTGAATTTGTAAATATATGGCTTCCAAATACAATCCAGAGCATGTTCAGTAATTAATATTACCGTAAGTAACCCCAAAACTTAAAAACTATGAGATCTTTGCAAAACGCGTCCAGCAAAACACTTTCCAAGATGCGCTCCGAACAAGGGCCGTCAAGCAACTGAAAAGTTGCCAGTGCGCGGGGTTGGGTAAGCATCCACGCGATCTATTCCTGCCGGCAACAATTTAATCACCCTCAGAATAGGTCCGGACGCAATTATTTAGTTGCGGCAACTAAAAAATCGCCCGTGCGCGGGGCCGCAGTCAATTTCGTGTGTTTCATTTGAACTTCCACAAAGCAACTAAATAGTTGCTTTAAAAAAGTTGCCAGTGCGCGGGGGCCCTTTGTCTTATTGTCCCCTTGACGACCGTCAGTATTGTTTATGTTGTTTGTAATCTGTTTCTAAGTTTATTCACGAAATACATCCTTTGCTACAGTTGTTAAATAGTTCAAGAAGCTTTCTGTCACTCACTAAAGTTTAGGGCCTAAATCGTTTTCGGCCATTATCAACGCTATCATACTTAATACTTGCAAAATTTTTGAGAATCATTTTCAAACACTTGCCTTCATTCCATGTTGAACATACGGCGATGAGATCAACGATTGCTTGAAATCTTCGCCACTGTGGCGTTGTGTTAAAATGGTGCAGCTGAAAGTAAATACGCGCGTTCAAATGCTTCAAATATATATGCTGAAACATTCCCAATACACCTGTCAGATATCGGCTATAGAATAAAATAATGGATGCATAAAAGTGTCGAACAATTTCTCTTCAATCATAGATTCGTAAAATTCTTTCATTGACTAGATTTTTTCCGATATACACACAAACTACTGGAATCATGAGTGGCTGGTGGAAAGAGCCATTTTAGCAGCAAAAAAAGTGGCATTCAACGATTTGAAAGATACGACAGTTTTGCCCGGGGACTTAGTATCATGAATATCTATCGATACAGTTTGCGACAGCAAACGAAGCTGTAAATTTTCCTAAGTCTCATGGCCAAACGATGACTATTAGTGGCGTAGATTTAGGCACACCATGTTCTTCACACGGACAATTATAAGTGGCATGTTCTCGCGTGGGTAAAGCATCGAGTTTGTTTGAGTAGGCTAAAGATGGTCTCAATAAAAATATCGTACACTGCATTGCACTAAGAGACTATGTTTATTTTTTAATGTCGTAATTTATGACAGAGATATACTTTAAAATTTATTGATGGAGATAATGAAAGTATAATGAATTCAAAAGATGAATGCTGATGGGTACTTCCGCGGAGTGGTGCAGCATGCGCACTAACAAGGTTTTCGGGTTCACCTACGCTTCGGTTCATCTTCGTGACGACAGTTTAACCAACGTTGCAGCTGGCGTCTTCAGATTCGAAGTGTTCGGGCAAAAACCTGCATCAAACACTTCGAACCTGAAGACGCCAGCTGCAACGCCGGCGAAACTATCGTCATGAAGATGAATCGACGCGGAGGTCAACCCGGAAATCAAAAGGTGAATGTTTGGTGTTTAATTATTTTTATAGGTCGTCATATTTCACAACGCACCATTCCTCTTTCAGTCATACACCACATCCCAACATACTTACAATAGAACTACTCCAGAAATAATTTATTTGGCAAAACAACGTTCGCTGGGTCAGCCAGTTATAATATAATAAAATAATGTTTTGTTTTTTTCCGGAGAAAAATGGCAGTGAAGATTTCTCGGGTCTCAGACCGCGTAAGGTCCTCTGTATCTCTAATCAACGTTTCTACGTGCAACTCGCCCACCATCCTCTGGGATTCAGGAATTTAATGACGTCCCAAGCTATGACAAGTCACTACCAACATCTTAATTTACTGAATCCCTGAGGACGATGGTTGACTTGCACATCGAAACGACAGAGGGAGATATGAAGGACCTTATCCGGTATGATATAACGGCTGTGTCCTAATTGTAGAACATGTTTGTCGGCAGCGAAAACCTTAACATTAGAGTCAATAACTATTTGGCTTCCAGGATGAAGATTTGAAACCATATAGTTTTTCGGGGAATTTAATTGGTAGGTAGTGCATTAAAAGCAACGAGATACCAATAGTTGAGATAATTGTATCTCAACTAATGTTATTGTAATAGTTTTCTCATCCTAATGCATTATGTTATGTAACTGAGTCATTCCAGCCTAATTTGACCAGGTGTTTGCCCCTTTCGGCCAAATTTAGCGAATCGTATTCACTTGATTGGAAAACGAAAACTCATTTAATGGATGCCACGCTATATAAAGTGTTTCAATGTTTTCAGGTTTCAGATCCAAAAGGTTTGTCAGGTTCTTCACCAGCCTTTAATTTCCAAAGGAGAAATTTTAAAGAGAAGGTGACTGACTGTACACGGATATGCTACGGCATAGCGGTCCAAATGCTAAAAAAAGTTCAGTGTTTTCCAACGCTATGGATGAAACCCGTTTTACAACTACTCTTGATAGCACATATTGGTCCTTCCTTGCGAATGAGGAACTTGCATGGGTCGTAGATTGCTCTAAAAACTATTTTGAATAAGTCAAATGAATACATTAGCTCGCAAAAATACCTTCAGTTTCTCCATTCAACATCAAAAGAAATAAAAAAATTGCATTTAAAATCGAGAAAAATTTCTCTGAGCCGACCACTGCGCGAAGACACCCGAGCGTTGCCGAGGCCAGGCGTGACGTCATAGGTGCCTAAACAACCGTGGGGAGTAGGGAAATACGCTGAGCGCTTGGAGTAAAATTTGTTTTGAGGGAGTATTTAGCCGCTAATCGTCACTTTATTTTGTTCTGTTATTCTTGGGCAAGTTTTCCTATTGCTATTGTGCCTAGATTATTACTTGGGATATTAATAATGCGGCATCGGGATGATGAAGTACAAGCGTTTCACTTCGTGTGTTTTAGTTATCAGAAAAATGGATGATAACGTTGCCACTCGTTCGAATAGTACACCTGAAATTCATCTACGTCTACATAATACCCCGCAAGCCGCCTATAAGGCGTGTGGCATGGGATGTTAGGACACCAGCCTTTTTTTAGGACACCAAAAATTGATGCCATGACCCTCATGGAATTTGTTAAGACAAATTATTGCTATACGTTGGCGGCAAATCGAGTTGTGAAAGAAACTTGTAATACAGCAGGATAACGATCGTAAGCTGTGCTGTTGACATTAGAGTAAGCTGTGCTGTTGAATTTGGCAACGCCGGATTAGCGGAGAAGGTATTCCTATCCGTCCTACGGTACGAATTCACAGCAAAACAGTCTGCACACAATTCACAAAACAGTCTGCACAAAACAGTCTGCTACAATAAAAAATATAGCGGGAAATAGGCAAATACTCTTATCAAAAACTGGATGTCACTGTCACATTCTTATATTCATCACGTACAACTTACAATAACAGAACTCGTTATGATGAATACAACTATTTATTCACTGATTTAAACCCTTAAATTAACCCACACAAGTGACACAGGTGACATTTCTCACTACTATTCGTTGAAATAATGGAATAACAAACTTCACACACAGTTTTCATTTCAATAGCGTGATCGTGAAATATCATATCTACGGTGAACAACGGAGATTAGCACGCCACTGACAATTTTTACACTACTGTTAGAAATTTATCGATAGCGTAATAGCACTTTTTACAATTCAATCACGATGGAACACTGATAACTCTTGGCCGATATTTTTCAGCCTTGTCAAACTTTGTGCATTACAACCACTGGCACTGTGATTATTAGCAGTAGCTTAACGGGAGATGTCACGTTGAAAATAACACTATTTTGGCACAAAAATGTTTCTAGATGTCTCCAATCAGCGAGCAAAAGTTGCATTGAATGGAATTCACCCCATAATACAAGCACAGACAGTCCTGAACGACGAATTCTCCGGTACCTACGAATAAACGGATGAAGTTATTGTATATAAAAGCTAAGCGGACATCAGTAAACATCAAAATCCTTCTAATTGCATACTTAAATGAATTATATGCCGTCGATAACATCAACTTACAATTAACGTATCTCCCTTCCAATGGCCGTGGCTCAGACTCCTACAACGATGTTATTTAGGTATTATAGAATTTTTGGTTTAACTGCTCCAGTTTTATATTTTATGCCCGTACTCAGATATTAATATTATAAATAATGCAAAATATGAGGGCTTCCAAGCCTCTATCGTCGGATATTTATCTTTAAATATAAAATAATCAACACGTCTAACAAACGAAGCTCTCACAACTGCTGGCAACTATTACAAACAATCACAACAATAGCTTCGCGTGATGTTTAGGCACCTTTGACGTCATCGAGGCTTCGTCGGCAGTGGCTTGGGGGTGAGGTAGTTTTTCCCGCGCTTTAAAATTCGTAATATTTATCATTAAATATCTCGCGAAGGAAAACTCAGATAAACATGCGGTTTTCTTTGTTGTATTCAGAAAATAATTTTCTATCCGCCTGTGAAATAAAAAAAATTCATGCAAGTTCCCCATTATTTTATCCTTTTATCCTGTACCTGAATTGCAGAAAACTGCGATAGCCTTAAGGCGTAACATAAGTTTCTGTAGGAAGGAAATGAGTGTAGGGGGCCGCGCGGTTGAGAGGGAAGGGGGTAGATTAATTTAAGGCTTAAGTAATTTAAATAAAGGCACCCTATGAAAATATATATTTAAAATGTATGTATAAAATTTAAAAATTTAAGCTGCACGATAGTAAAAGCATATGGATAGGATTTACTAGGATAGCTCTCAGCGGCGGGCGGCAAACACCTTAAACGCCAAATATTTTCCTCATGTTAAAGGTTGGAATGGGCTCCATGTACTTCTCTATTTCGTCCCGCCAGAAAGTATAGTGATGAAAAAATGTCGGTGAAAATCGTTTATTCGATTAATTAAATTTTAATCGTTAGAAAAAGCTCGAATTTACCACAAAAAAACGATATTTGAAGCGAATGATCGATTAATAGAAAAAATCAATGGTTAATAAAAAAACAGTTTGTACAAAAACAAGTTTATTATTCATTCGAGAAACTCTCAAAATGCACACTTGAGTAGCAAATCTATTTAGAATACATGCATTAATGATTAGTTTTAGGGTCACCGCTTGGAACCATTCGGCAAAGGTTTTTAATAAAGATCAACTGATTGAGATTCTTTTGTTGATGTTAAAGGACGTACCTATCTAATTTTGCTGGCTTCAGTGAGAAGTATTTCACCTGGGAAAGATGTAGTTATAATAGACCGGTAGTGACATTGCTGAGATCAAATGAAATGGTCAATATCGATGTTGAATAATCGAATTTTGATCGAAATTCAAATATCATGGCTTGATACAGATTTCTACGATCTATGACTATTAAAAATCAATTTTCGATTATAATCTAAATCATTTTTTCCATCAGTTATATGCTCGTAATTTTGCCTGTGATACTATTGATAAATATGAATAACTTTATAATTGACTACTTAACTTTTTCCTGGTGTATTGACTCCTGGTGATTAGTAAAAAACCTTCAAAATAGTCCTCGGTGCTTACCATGCCTAGGGTGCTCATTGGAAGAATTTTTCGGAAGGGAGCTTAGATACCACCTTTTCCGATTCCCCTGCTTTCTTACGCACCATTGCGACTATTTTCGCTGCAAGTTCGTTGTGGGCTGGAGCTTCGGGAGCGAACGGGCGGGAGAAGAAAAGAGGTGACTGTCACGGATGGAGACAGACGGACATGTGGTGACGAATGGGTCGAAATCCGAGGGAAAAAAAGAAATTCCAGTCTTTTCCAGCGGCGTGGAGGAGAGCCCTTGGGGGATAGGGAAAGAAGGGGGGGGGGACGTTGCCCCCGGGGGCGGACAGGGGGGTCTTGTGTGTATCTGCTGAGGCGGAAGGAGAGAACCGGCCGGCCCCCGCGGAACGGAAGAGTGAACAGTGAGGGGGGGCCAAGGGGTGCCCCCAGGGGCACGAGAGGTGGTTGACAGAAGAGGGGGGGGGGGTCAGGGTTGAGGGGTGAATTTCTGGGGGGGAGGGGTTAGGCCTGATCAAGATAGTGCAGTCTCCCACTCCTCACTTGAGATGTAGTGGGGAGATTTGAAAAGGTGCGGGCGTCGAGGGGTTTGAAGTGTGTCCCCGGGCCAAAATTGTCACCCCGTCGGGTTCATTAGTTCCGTATTCGATTTTGGAATCGTAGGGAAATCCACGTGACTAGTGTCCCAAACATTTTAAATTATTTTACCATCAATAGCTTTTAACCATTTTTTATTAGCGATTGCGAGCTTAAAAATATTATTTACGTAATTTATATTCATCCTCAATACATATTTCAATTTAAAAGAATTAAATGACAATAGAGTTCTCCTTTTTTTACAGATCATAGTTTGAGCTAGACTTGAACCAAATTTACAATAACTTGACATGGTGTAGCTTGCATTGCTTTCTCCCTTTCAATCGGTGTTCACGATGAGAAAGTTCAGCTATTCTCAGCTTATGGTTTCCATTAGTCGAGTTAAGCCAGTTTAAGTTGTTATGAAACAACTCTTCTCAAATTAAAATCTCATTTTACCGACTCGATCCAAGTAATGTTCGTAAATGGTTCGTAAGGCTTGACTCACAGACTTTTTCCCTTAGCTTTCTTTACAAAATACCAATGCAAACCACTGCTTTCATACTGTTTACATTCTCATTTGAGATGCGTATTCATATCATGGTTTGCAGCCGATTCTTTTGTGTTTCCCATTCACAACGCGACTAATGAGAAATGCTTTACCAGTGATCGGGGTCAAGCTCCTCATGACTGAAAATGTTAGCTTTGATGCTGGGACCAAAATTATTTCCGAGCAACGCAACTTGAGCTTAACATGATCGAAGATACACAGTTACAATCATTTTAATACTTGTTAAATCTTCTTTTCCACCGGGCATCCCTGAGGGCAATGGTAAAGGTAGCTTTCGAAACGTCGGCGACTACAAGCTACTTACCCGGTGGAAAACCCATGAAGATTTCTCCAGTATCAAACGCCGGGAAAGAACAAAATCATATATCATTTCAATAGTTGAATAGGAATGATGTCGGTTGAACTATACTTTTAGATGGACGGTATTTCAGCGTATCGTATCGTCTATCTCCTCCACCAGTCGGCCGAGACTCGAGTGGACCTCCCACAGACAAACCCTGCCACCTTACCGCTTTTTCAAAAACCCTGCGTGGTATCGCTACGATAGACTTCTCCCTCTCCCCTCCTCCATCTCCATGGCAAGCCATGACCTCCCACTCCATCTGCATAGCCGCGAAAAATCCCTCCCAGTCACCTCGGGCTAAGGGAAGGAGAGAGAGGTTCTCTCTCGACACACCAGACTCCCCCTTTCCAACACCATTGTGCCCTTATGTCACTCTCCCGCTACCTTCTCTTGACTGGGGAAGTCGTTTAGCGCGACTGCTGCCGTGGTTTGTCAAAGAGGAATAGAGAGGAGAGGGAGCTTTAGAGTCGTGGGACGCATATGCGGATTCATTCCGGTCGTGGGAGTGCAATGAAACAAATGGGCCGCGCGACAAAGGAAAGACTGGTGCCCCGAGCGATGCCGGAGTTGCTGGGCGCGAGTATAAAGCGGAGCAATGTCACGGCGTGAGATGCACTAAGCCTCTCGCTAACTGCCTCCTTGTTGTCCGTCGCTACCGGCGAATTAATGGATTGGCCTCGACGAGAGTAGGGCGTCGATTTGCATTCGGGGCTACCGCAAGGGAGACGGGAACTGGAAAAAAAGTTGAGTGTAAGTTAACGAGTTGTAGAGTTGCTTTTAAGGGAGAAATTCTTTCGATTCAAATCGATTCCGCACGTCACTTCGTTATATTTGATATTTCTCAATAAATAAGGTGGTGATAATTTTTTATGAATACTCTTCAGTTAAAAATACGATTATGGAAATTTGAAACGAACTGAATAATCTCAATACTTTAATGGACAAGCCATAGCCAAGATTCTCGGGAAGTAGTTAGATATTTTTTTGTACGCACAAATGATCTTGGCCGGGCAATTTCCCAGTACCTCAACATGAAAGAATGGATCACGTATTTACATAATATAATCCTCTTTAATATGCGGTTTGCATAAAGCCCTACTGTAAGGGAAACGAAAACTGAATTTATCCTAAATCTTCTTCAATTTCAAAAAAGAAAACGAATTATAAGTTATTGCACTTGGAAATCGTTATTAAAATTTTCGAAGATAGGCAAAGTCCTGGGCGTATAAGTAAGAAACACTTTTTATGGCGCCAAAAAATTATTTTAGTAATTTCACAGAGCCAATAAAATAATTTCAATATTTGAATAGTCATTCTAGACAAGATTCCCTGTTAGTGACTATGATATTGATTTTTTCATCTAAAAGAACGGTAAACATAATATTTACTTCTATATAAGACCATTATCGGGGACTATGAATTTTCCGCTTGCGCACTGAATTATGTGCATAAAAATGTATTTGTTAAATTGTTCTGCTGATAATATTCGCTTCTCCTAGTGATTCAACCTGAGGCCTGAGGGTTGGTTTAGATATGTGATGGTAAGGCTCAATTCAAACGAAGCCACAGGCGTGAAATACCAAATTTTCAGAGGGTCTAATTCCTATCTCTTTGCCGCCTCGCACTTCAAAGATTTTATTTTAATTTGGGGGTTATCCGAAGTTTTAGGACTAAGTTCTTTTATGTATCAGAGACTCTTCGCGCAGCAGCCCAAAGCTCTTCCCCCTTGGCCACCACGTTCCTCCACTTTTGATTGCCTAAAATAATACATAAATATTTAGAAATTTTGGACGTTAATTATCACTTTTTCTCAATTATCGAAATGATAGTACTTCGCGCGTTACCATTACAGTCGTTTCTGCTTCAAAATTGGCGAGAGCAGTTTTATCAATAACAAACACTTTGTTACTTCCACAAAATATTGATAAAAATTTCTATTTCATCTTGTTCAAACTTCAAGACAAGGATGAAGGAACTCAAGGCGTACTGGAATAGCAAGGATGATACGTCAGCTTTCGCCCGGCACCTCTTAGAAATGGGGCACCAAAGCAGTTTAGATCCAGAAATACTTCATTTTACCAGTAAAGGAAGGAGTATGGATGCCTTGGAAATCCGGGAGATAGCAACAAACGGAAACCTTGTTAACGACATAACCTTTCCCAACCCATCCCCCTTATTACTGATCACCCTCCGAAATCCCCCACCCCAACCCGAATGACAAACTTTGATTTCCCCCTTCCCTTCCAGGAATTTATCAACCCCAATCCATTAACAACCATAGTATAAATAAATATGTCCCCTCCATATTTATATATTTTCTGTATTAAATAAAGGTGTAGCAGCCGAAACAGGTCGATTAAATTGAAATGTTTATAAATATTTTGCGGAAGTAACGAAGTATCTCATAATGTGGAGCCCTTCCACCACGTACAAGCTCTAAGTTTCGATTTAATGGCGAGAGGAGGACCATCCGATCAACTTGAGCACACAGATGACTAGAATGGCAGTTGACTAAACTCTTAGACAGTACGAAAACGGTTTAAATTGGCCAGACAAAGCACCAAGGCTCTTTTAAGTTAAGTTCCCCACTGCGGCGCACTGCTGGGGGCCACGAATCTTTGCCCCGCTCTGCCCCTGCGTCCTTCGCGCTGTTCGCATGCCTTCGGGGATAGCCCGAGGCAGAAGGCGGGGACTGCGTGCCATGTCGAATTTCGGGAACGAACACACACAGATGAGTCCCTTCCCCTTCTTTACTCCAACCCTCCACTTTTACCCGCAACGCAATGTGTCGCGTACTCCTCACAGTCAGCGGTCTCTTCGGTGTACGCCTCGCGGGCAATGTCGTGGTCGATTCCCGAGAGAACCACAATTGGCGCCTGCCTTTTCCCCCCATTCTCAATTGCCCCAAGTCTTCTCTGTTAAAACCCCTATTGTGTTCATCCCATCTTCCGGCCGAGTGAATCAGGCCTATTCTTCTCCACCCTCTCTTCAAATCTATTGCAATCTTTCTTTCCTTTCTAGTTCCTATCAGTTCCTCTCTCTCTCTCTTGCTGCCTTTACATGTTATCCCAGAGAATGACATTTGTTGGAAACACAAAAGCAATGAAGGTTACGTTAGTTTCAATGATTTGGACTTGTGGTGAATTTTTGTTAGTCAGCAAAGTAATGTGAAGTTGCCAGGAGCGCGTTCAAACTCGCACCTGCTTATACTTTTTATTATATTACATCTCCAGTTTGTCTAAATGAACTAAATCCTTTTCCATCGCTCAAATACTTTCAGCAATTTGTAAGTTCATTGGAATTGATTCTCTAGTATTACGAACAAAATTCGGGATACATCTCTCGATTGTGGTGTGCAATAATTTCATAAAAATAGATAGGATTTGAACTTTTCTTGATTTAGTATGGTGTTTTTAATTTTTTCGTCTCTGCCACAGGTTTGTAATGCCTGAAGTTCGCTGAGCGTTAACCATGTGGCCGCAAGTATTAACACTAAATATCTCTTTGCTTTACAGCTTCTTAATTTTTTTGTTCAGTACCTTTATAATTCGGACCCCGATGGGAGAAAATGTTAGAGGATGATTTTTTGGAAAATACGTTTAAATATTCCTATAAGCGATTTCGCATCATAGCAAAGTTTTGTTCATCATGGTTGAGTAATAGTAAATTGTAATGCATTAATTCAAGCTGAGCCCGAATCGCAACGATCTTATATATCAGTCCTTCTTTTATGGTTATGGGTCTTTGATCCATGCGATGCACTCCTTTTTGCCATCGCTTTATTTCAATATGAAACTCGATTGAAGGGATGCTTTTTTCTTCTCTTCCATGACAGAAGCTTTGAACCATTAATTACCCTTGGTGCTGCGCGAGATATAAGAATATTCCTTGAAAATAATTCTCAAGTGAAACTGATCTTTCACATGACTGACATTGGAGCATTTATGACCTAATTCAAATTTGTAATATGAATTAAGTATGTTGCCTTGTGAAAAAGGTGGCATATATCTGCTGATGATCTACCTATCATTATTGCTGTTTAAAGTTGTTGATAATTTTAAAACTTTCAATGGAAAATATAGTAAAAGACATCTATCATGTTAAATTGATTAACGGGGACCCGCTACATTTCAATATTTTTAATGCTTCCCGAGAAAAAATCATCGCAGTTAATCAGAAAATTTTGAGTGTCATAGTGGTCAAATACACAAGTTGCATCAGCATAAAATATTGCAAATATATTTTAGCCTTGTAACATGAAAGATTAAATCTTTCAGGATTGACGCTGCGATGCCGAAATTCGGCGGACCGCGTCGTAATTGTGAAAAAATTACTTACAATTAGTTTCAAGTTTTAATATGTATTCATTAATACTGTAGCTAGTCCTGAGCAGAGATGTTAAAATCGGGGCCAAAAAAATACTAGGCATGCGAGGCAGGGAACTGGATAGGATAGAGTTAAAGGTACGAGTCCATATTGTGAATTAAAAGCGAAGTAAAATTTGGGATAATATACAGTCCGTGTTGATTTACGAAATACCTCAAGTAAACGTACCATAACAGGTAGAATACTTTCATGGCAATTGTTCAGCATTACATCAGTCTATTGGGGATCGGGTCGGTTTGGTGGCTTCCCACCACGTGGGTTCGAGATCAAATCTTGGTAATGGTAGCGGATTTGTTGCGACTGCCCGATCCCTCCTTGAATATGGTGTGGATGGCATTTCAAGCGCAACACTCCGTCCGTCGATGGGACATCAAGCCATGGTCCCTAAGGCGCCTTTCGTTAAGAGCAGGCTAATGCCAACGCCGGGTTTTTGTTCTCTCCAAACTTCCATTTATACCCTTCCCTTATGGCGCAAATGACCTCAGCTGTCTGTAGCCTCATGAAAATACCGCACCGTATATATCTACGTCTTCATCATACTTCTTCTTAACCCGTAGATGTTTACGTCTTCATCATACTTTCTCTTAATCCGTAGATGCATTAATTTCTAAATAAGTACCTATTAATTATGAAAACAATTTTTCTTTATAATATATATTCAGAAAGGCTTCAAGTAGTATATTTCAATTATTCTTTCAGCTTTTTTTTAATTTTTACGGAAAAATGATAATATTTTTCACACATGATACATTATAGTTATAGAGAACTTTTACATCAAATGGATATGCATAATAGATTTGCCGATTTTCCACAAAACGTTTTCAGTTCACATATTCATTGAAAACTTCTCATTGGCGCCAGTACTTTTACTGATCAATGACACGTTCAGGTAAATCCTTTTACTCGTTTATCATGCGGGGAGCTGACTTCCTTCAACACCTTTGGCAAATTTGCAACCTACTTACTGCTTCGAGAACCACATAGTATAACGACGGGTTGCATCATATCTGTTACACCATGCGTCAGAGAGGAAGAATTGTGCCCTTCAGAAATAACCGTTAATGAGTGTAATGAAAAAATGATATATATGATAAAAAATGCCGTGAAGGGTTAAAATATTGATGTTTTTACCAATCTCTCAAATTTTAACCAGCCGAAGGGGCCTCTTCATCATGGGACGAAGTCTCTCCCCCACCTATCTCGACTGACAAGCGGTTTTATTAACCGTTTCACATCCCCGCCATCAAAACCACTTCCAAACTAATGAAACACTCGCGTGCGTCGAGGGCATGCCTTTAAGTGGATCCGAAGAATCACAACCTACCTCTTCCCTCTAACTCCCTTTGCATCGTGGCCCCCAACATTCGAACCCCTGTGGGATCCCTGATGTTTTTCAAGCAGAGCGAGAAATCCCTAGTTTAATATCCGTAAAAAGCTTTCCCGTGTTGAAGTGTAAGGGCGATAGCGGATGAAGAGTGCTATGCAATTGACGGGAAGCTTTAGACCGGGGGAGAAGTAAGTCGTGACACGTGCCATCCATAGCGCCTCATAACGCGGTGCCACTCCAGGCTTTTGAAAGGTTGTGCTTCCTTCCTCGTGCCACAAGCTAACTTCCATTCTCGTTGAGGGGATAATTGAATCATTCGTTTTGGGAAGGGGTGAACTTAAAATTTTTAGGGTTAGGTCACGGTTTTACCTGCTACAGAATCATTCAAAGGTCATTTCTGCTTTCGCATATTTTGTACAGGAAAATGAAAGTCCGTTTTTTAATGGCATACCCGTGAATGAGAAGAATTTTATATAATACAGTATGGGTTATAATGATTTGTTATTTTTTTTAAGTTTCAAATTGTGGGGCATTCTCTTAATTTTTTTCTTGCCATATTTCATTTCGAAAGGTTATTGTTCCTTTCTCGTGCCATAAGCTAACTTCCATTCTTGTATAGGGGATAATTGAATCATTTGTTTTTGAGAGAGCTCTAATTAATTTTTTTTCGCTTGTTCACATGTGTAAAGGGTTAATAATAATAATTTTGTCTTTATTTGGCAACTGAATTTAGGGCTACACAGTCCTTGGTTACAATAAAGCTGATGGACACGCACATACGTCCATGCCCTGGGTGGGATAACATTTACCCATGCGGGATTCGAACCCGTGACTCCTGGATAATGAGGCAAGGACTTTACCCCGTCGCCAGCGAGACCAAGGGAGGGTGTAGTGGAACAGTTTTACCTTATAGAGATTAACTCGAAAGTCGTCTCTGCATTCGCAAATTTTGTGCAGGAAAATAAAAATGCTTTCTTCAACGCATACCCTTGAAAGAAAATAATTTTATAAAATGCAGTAATTTTATATAAATGTATGGGTTATAACTAATTGTGCAATTATCTAAGTGTTAAAATGTGCGATATTTTCGTGATCTTTTTTACTTGACAATTTTCATTTTGAAAGGTTGTGCTTCCATCCTCTCGCCACAAGCTAACTTCCATTCTCGTCAAGGGGATAATTAAGTCGTTTGTTTTGGAAAGATGTCAACATAAACATTTTTCTCGTGTCTTCTTATGAATAAAGGGTTGGTGTAGTGGAAAATAATCACCTGCCACTGAATAACTCAAATATTTCTTCTGTTTTTGTAATTTTTGTTCAGGAAAAACGCCTTTCTTCAATATATACCCTTGAAAAAGAAGTTTATATGATACGGTATGGGTTTTAATGACTTATTTTTTTAGGTGTCATGTGTGAGATGTTTTCTTGTACAACTTAAAAATTAAAACCAATACTTTATTATTTAAAATTCCTTTTCTTCAAGGGTATGTCATTGAAGAACGGATTTCCAATTTCCTGAACAAAATTTGCGAAAGTAGAGGCTACCTTTGTGTCATTCTATGGCAGGTTAAACTGTTCTACTACACCAACCCTTTACTCATAAGAAGCCACGAAAAAAATTAAGTTGACCCCTTTCCAAAAAGTTTCTTCTGAGTAAAAGGTAGGGTTACTAGAACCTGCCACCTGAGGTCAATCTTGCTTTCGAAAATTTTGAGAAGGAAATTGTTCATCCGTTCTTCAATGACATGCCCTTGAAAAAGAAGATTTTTTTAATAATTCCATATGGTTCAAAATGATTTGTTAATTTTTTGGGTAATTCTATTTTTGGGATTTTTTTCTTGGAAAATTTCATTTTGAAAGGCTATACTTCCTTTCTCGCGCCACAAGCTAGCTTCCATTCTTGCCGAGGGGATAACTGAATCGTTTGTATTGGGAAAGGGTCGACTTTTAAAAAATCGTGGCTTCTGACGAGTAAAGGGTTGTGTTACTAGAACACTGTTCTAAGAACAGCTTTGCCTGCCACAGTATAACTCCAAGGTCATCTCTGTTTTCACAAATCTTGTGTAGGAAAATGGAAATCCGTTCTTTAATGATGTACCCGTGAAAGAGAATTTTTTTTTATATATTACCTTCAACATCATCATCATCATTAGTCAAAAATGCTAAGATTGGTTTGGTGCAGCTCTCCATTTCTCTCTCCTATCCGCTAACCTTTTTCTAGCGACGTATTTCTTCCCATTTGTAATACCTTATCAGTTATAATAATTTTTAATTTTTTTACTTGTCAAAATGTGCATATCTATCTTGATTTGAGATATGAAGTGAAACACTTTGCACTTTCCACATAAAAAATTTATTGCACTAGAGTCACATAAAAAATTTATTACACTAGAGTCTATGTGGAAACTTATGTGACTTATGTGGAAAGTGCAAAGTGTTTCACTTCATATCTCATAATGGATCTCCACAAAGTACCTATCTGCCTCATCCATCCAATTCTATCTTGATTGATTTAATCAGGATATTTCTCTGAGTTGGTCATCATTAGGCATATTTTCCCTTTATATGGATATAATACGCACTTATAAGTATCACTTTACTTATGGGGCCACTCAAACATCAGTAGGTTTTTGGCCTCACCAAAAATATATCGCCATCTTTCTCTTTCTTTCATCCATGCTGTCTCTGCTCTCAATTTTTTTATGTCCTTCCGCACTTGGTCCTGCCATCTCAGCCGAGGCCGTCCCACAGATCGCTTCCCTCGAAGTAAACTTTCTGATACCATTATTAGAATTGAGTCCACATCAATCCTCTTTACATGAACATCCCATCTTAGCTTCCTACCTTTTATTTGAGTTATTCTATCTAGATCTTTATATAGTTCCCTAAGCTTTTTGTACGTCCTGATCCTCCACAAACCATTTTCATTAATGGGACCATAGACGGTTCTTAATATTTTGTTTTCAAATAGCATTATATTCTTCTCTTGATTCTTAGCTAATATCCAAGTTTCAGATCCGTAGAACCGTAATGTTAATTCTGAAATAACATAATTTGGTAGCATGATTTAGTAATGAGGAGCGTGGCTGGTGATCGAAGAATCTAAAGCTCAAATTCATTCTGGGTGAAGCCTTTAGATACCCCCAAGCAAACATCCTCCAAATGCGAGACAGCCCTGGAAAAGGAATTCTCCCCCTACCATGAATGTTTCATATTCACTCATATCTATTTGACTTATTATGCGGTGACCACTATCCTGACATATCCAAACCTGCGTTCTAGTTAAACAATTGACTAAGAGTAATTTATTGATGAGTTTCTTCAATGTATTGGATAAAAGGTTTTTTTATAAAAATACGTTATTTTGAAAAAGTAATAAGAATATATTGATGTCGTAGAAACCGAATATTATTAAGGGTTATTGCCACCTGGCCAGAAAAACTTTCTGCTATATTGTTGCCAAATTATTACTTCTTTAGAAGTTCTACTATGAAAACGACTCTCATTTTTGTGTCCCAATCCAGTAGCCAGCTCTAAGTTCAGATTGTATTCCATTATCGACAATACAACCATATTTGAGTTATTAAGTAGTGAATTATAAAAATTATGTCAAACCACATTACCTGCATGAAAAGAGTGCAGTGGTCATCTGAGTTGGCTAGATAAAAGTTTTAATAAAAATAAAGGGAAGAGATTTGCAAATTATATGCACCTTCAATATGCTTGTTTAACTCCATGGATTTCGTCTATTATGGGAAAAACGTTATTTAAAACTTGAATTCTTTTAATCGCCTAGTTTCAAACCTCCCTCCTCCATCAAAAAGTTTGCCACGATTATAAGCCCAGCCAATGAAAAAAATCCTTTCCTTCATATGTCGAAAGGAAACCAGCAGATGAGAGTTGAGTGTCCTTAGGGATCGACCCTTTTCCCTTCTCCCGTGGGACGACTTTGGAAACTGATGTCGAAGGGCAGGGAAAGGCACTCAAGCTCTACACCTTTTCTGTCACTTGTCGCTACTTAACTGTTCAGTGGGACCATCTGTTCAACCTGCCGCCCCCATCCATGGTTTTTTCAAGTGATATTCTTTCTGTCAAATGATAGGTAGTTGTAGGTAATCATTTTAATTTTATTTGAATTAGATCTTCTTGATTTATCCTCATTTATCTTTCCAGTATAAATAAGGCAATAAAGCTCGTTATTACGTTTAATTGATTTTATATGCACATATTTTCAATCCCTGGGCGGTAAAAAGCCCATTTATTCAGGATTCGAACCAACGACTTCAATATTAGCAGTCGAGTATGTTACCCCATCGCCGCTGAGGTCAGCAATGCAATTATTTACAACAACTCGTTGATTGACTTGATTATCTGTATTTTTGATCGTAATACTCTGTAATGCTGTTCATATTTCTTATTTTTTTTGCATTAACATCGAGGAACTAATAATTTGATCCACTCTCTTCCGAGGCGTGCATTCAACTCATCCTAGTATATGCTTTCATTTTAGGTCTTAATATATAATATAGTTTACCAATCATTAATATGTATAGTATGTGAATTGCTGAACTCGAAAAAGAGGAATTTTGGCATAAGGCACCATCTTAATATCGCAATCCAAAAGAGACTGTGAAATTTTGAAAATGGGAATTCATCCCGTTGGTACTATATGCCTATTTAGGTAGGGTTGTATGAAGTAATTACGAAGAACTGAAGCATTCCGCATTTTTTCGTACACTTCAATACTTCAGTCGCATAAAACAAAAAACTATTAAGTAATACGTTTATGGTATTTTCATAGTAACCCTTGTAGGTGGTGATTTTATAAAATAAATTGTTGGCTTAACGTTTTTGTTTTTTAAAATTCTACTCGCTATTTCTTCATGAGTTCTTGAAGCGAGTGGACTTATCTTGTTACGTTATGTTATTGTATCACAATTTTAAAGTACATTCAATCATAATTTTTGACTACTAGTAAGTAAGTTTTTGAAAGAAATGGATCGAAATATTTAAATTTTGTAGTTCTTTCGTCAAGTTCAATTTAAAATTATCGATTTAACATGAATGGATGGAGACGGCACGGTGGATATTCACTGAGGAAGCAACTAAAACCAAAGATATCTTATCATTTAAATAACTAATACCAACCATTTCGGGACGCTAATGTACACAAAACTCCGCGGGCCACTTCATAATTTATGCTGAAACCTCGGGCAATGTTTGGGTCTGGTTCGATCGCCCGGAAGGGGGAAACTGAGGACTTCCGGTGTGCCGTAAATATTTATTTTGAGAAATTCTCCTCCCCCTTTTAATTTATTTCGTCGTGTTTGTTTTTAGGATATTGGTTCGGCCTCGGGGGCAATTAATCGCGCTTTTGCGGGGGCGCCATAATGCCTTCAACTGTTTTCTCCTTATCGCCATGACGCTAACCCCCTGCACGGTCACTCACATCCTATTCTTCATACGGTTCTTTCGAAACCCTCCCTCGATATATATTTGCCCCTCCGCCAACCCCTGCAGGCTGCTGGGCACATATAAATCCACCCTCTTTAGTGGGACAGCCGTTCGCGAACACCACCCTATCAACCCCGTGCTATAGGTTCCGAGACTGTACAGATGTGGATGCGTTTGGTGCGAGGGGGGGGGGGGTTGCATCTGGATGGACCCTGGGGGTGGAGAGATAGGGGGTGTCTCGCCGGGGTACCACAAGGGTGCCCCGTAGGACCCCTCCTCTTTCCAACTCCCACAAAGCAAAGGGTGGAAAGCGGATTTTCCGATCCGACACCTTCGATGTGAGAAAGCCCCCAAACGCTCCGGCACCCTCCTCCTTTTGAACCCCGGCCGCCTCACACCACGGTATTGCTCGCGGACCAAAAAAAAACCGTAGTCCCCGCTACGCAAACAGACATGCCTCCCTCACAATGGGTTCCAGAGTTTGCGGGAGCTATTTTATATCGCCTTATGCAACCCGCCCGGCTTTTTCAGGAGTGAAAGATAGGAGAATATCCAAAATAATGCTTCAGTAAGGTTTCTTTCTTTCCCCTGTCTTCCAAGCGTTGTATGTTGAGGTCAGGTTATATTTCGTGCAAAGTGCATCCAACGATTCACAGCTATGCGTTTGAGATTGTTTTTTTGGCTTGATGATATGCATTTGGCTTTCGGGCACTATTTTGATTTGCTGTAAGGAACTCCGCTGTTTGTTAATTTTCGTTAGGGGAATAGTTCGATTTGCTTTAGCTACAAGCATGATTTTATATGATTTTAAATATATTTAGAATTCTCTATATTAGTGTCAGATATTGAATTTAAAATTTTAACACTTTCGGCCCTCTGTTAGTGTAATTCATTTTGAACTCGAATCAATCAACTAGGCACCCTCTATTTTATTCACAAATTGTCTTTGCTAGACACTAGGTTTCGTCAAACAGTAAACATGATCAGGTCAGGTCATGGCCTGATTGTGGTCGCCAAGAGGCGAACCAATCGTCTATTCAAGACAAATTAAGTTAAAGTTGATACCGAAGTTGATTTTTTTAGTCAGCTTTCCATCGAAATATTTGCCATGGATTTTATTTGCAAACGTTTTTCCAGTTTTGGCCGTAAGTAATGCCGGCTGTTAACCTAACAGTGGAAATAATCATTTCCCAAGGATTCAGGAGATCAGGCATTAAGGCTTGAGAGAGTCCGCTATTTGACAAAAACGGATGTTGGTCGATGTAACATTTTTGCGACAAACTGTGTATGAAATTTATATTTTAACCAGCTCAGTAAAGAAACGGTCCCAAGGCTTTTGATTAGCTAACTTTTCCAGTTTAGGTTTACAGTAATTGTTATTAAAGAATTCTACCGATTAAGGAGGGTTTAGATGGAGTACTTTATAGGCATTTTGAAAGCTTCACCTTCCTTCATATATTTCCCTCTTCAATTAACATTAATGCCTACAACCTTTCATTCTGTTTAAATATCCTATTTTCTTCCATCCTCTCCTCGTTTACCTAACATTCTACCCTCTAACACTGTTTTTAACGTCCCCTCCCTGGTAAGTATGCCTTCATCCATGCCTTCTCTATCCTCCGTATCTCATCTTAAAGCTGCCTCTCCTCACCCACCATGACAAGCACTTCATCGTTCCTACTCCTCTCCGTCCACTTCACTCTCTCCATTCTCTTCCACACCCACTCCTTGAAAGCCTCCAGTCTTCTCTCCAGCGATATTAGCAGTTTTCCTTAGTCGCAATTTTTTAGCTTTGTCCTCACACACGCGTACTGTTCTGATGAATCGAGCACTCTATTTGTAGTTACTCAGGGAACGGGACTGATGTTTATCATGAACTCCTCATCTTTGCACATCTCTCATTTTAGAGATAAAATGTGTATGAAGAGCGTATTTTAAATCCGCTTTGTCAAGAAACTTCCCCAACAGGCTTCATTAGCAAACTTTAACTTTAACTAATTTAATAATTTTCCAGTTTCGGTTTCCAGTGTCATCAGCGGTTTCCAAAGTTACCAGTTTTTAACTTTGTCCTCACACGCGCACTACTCTAATGACTCTAACGATCTGTTTGTACTTATTCTGGCAATAGGACCAATGTTCAGCCTGAACACCTCATCTAGCCTTGAATATCGTATTTTCCCATGGACGTGACGCCGTCGCGTCGGTGTTACGAAACAACAATAATGGAGAACTCCAGGGGGGATAAAAAGTGGAACAGTGGGGATTGGCCATATATCTCCGTGTTGGGTGCGTGCGAACGGCGGCTCCTCACTTGCCACCGCCAAGATATGTGTGTGGGGTTGGGCTTATCCCGCCTCCTATACTCACGCCCGGTTGCATTGCGGTGGGCGTGCGCGTCCCTCCGCTTTGATCGTTGTCTCTGGGACACGCGCAATCACCAACAGACCTAGCACGCCTGTCCGGCTCCACTATCCACTCCCCATCATACGAGCGCGCGCTTATTTATATAAATGTTCCGGGAGCGGGGTGGCCGGTGTCAGGTCCTCGCTTCCGCGCCTTTCCTTTGGCGGTTCGACGAAGCGGAAGGGCACGCGACTCCCGGGTGCGGGACAAAGGCACCCGCGCACTCCATCCGTCGTCTCCCGCCTAAATCTCTTCCTCACTAGCGCGCGGCATCAAGATCCTGACGACCTAATAGAGAGGTGCGAAGATTTTATTGAGGTTGGGAGGTTGGGGTAGTTTTCCAACGCCTCCCATTAATTACACTTCAATGTTCAACTATGGTAGAGGACGAGATACGGCGGAACGAAATGACGAATTGAAGTAAATAACTCTTTTCTAGAGGGCACTTTTTAAGTAAGTTTGTTAGCAACCAAGTAAATTTCTAAGTAACTATATAAGTTTGTAAGCACTATGCCTAAATCTATACCTCCACATTGTGCGTCATCAAGATCCTGACCCCTAAAAGAGAGGCGCGAAGATTTTATTGAGGTAGGAGGAGAGAATTTGAGTTTTCCAGCGACTCCCAGCACGCACATATCAATGTTAAACTGTATTAGGAATGGCGTCACTTAACGAAAACGATTTAACATAATGAAAAGTGAAAAACTTTGTAATTTCACATGAATTTCTGACTGCACGACCAACGTGTCAGCGTGGCACGCATTATCTGGTACATTTGAATCGAAGATAGAGAATGTCTGTCTTTCAATCTTTCTCCATACGTCGCGATGTCGATACGTGTAATGACAAACAAATTTTGCCATTGAATATTCAGTGCAACGTACATAAAAGCTTAATTTACTTATGTTCGCATCGAAGTATCCCAGGAAGAGGTCGGCTTGTAATCAGCGTCAAAATATATTAGTAAAAGTGTATCGCCTGTGTAATATGTAAAGTACTAAGGAGAGAGGCGCGATTAGGGAAAAATTGATTCAACCAAAACTAGAGCGTTATCTCGCTACTACACTGATTTGGTCGGAGATTTCTAGAGTATCTTTCTTCTTCTTCCGCTATATGTATGAATTTCCTTTCCATCTTGGAAAATAAGGAATTGAAAGGAAAACAAGGCTATAGTCCATAAAATTTCGGCACCCAAATCCGTTTCTCTAGCAAGTGATGGCTTATAATTTAGCGTATCCATATTTTAGGACGGCTTGAGGGGTATTACGTACGTTTTAATGAGCGTATAACTGTGATTGGCGGGAAATTTTCTAAGGGTTCACGCTGGTTGATAACTTCCATGATGGTCGAATTTTCTTGGAGTTAGACTCTCATCGTCAATGGGTTTGCAATTCGAGACTCAAATCACCGATGGCGGCGCTGAAGGCGATGACGTCATTTGCCAATGTGGCCGGCGCATCGAGGATAGTGTTGTGATGATAGCATTTGTGTAATGGGATGAATCCTCAAGCCCCAGCATAAAATATGGAAGAAATTGTCAAGGAGATTTTTCTTGGTTTTGAGGCGGTATTTCGATACCTAAGGGAAATGACATATTCCAATCAAGATTCAGGAAGTTTTAAACTATAGCTGAAATATCGACATCGAGCTCACGCCGATTACACAAAGGTTTTTTAATGACCATGAATGCGTATCTCCTAAAAAAAACACTTTTCTTAGCTGGGTAGACAAGAAAAAGTGCAATGCATTGGATACCTAAAGCGCCTAAAACCCTCAAGCCTTCGTCATTGTAAATGATTAATTATAGTTCTGAATGGAAACTAAAAGGCATCACACATAAATATGAATGCATAAAATATATTACTTACCACGTTATGATAGATTAATACCTAAGACACAGCATGAGAAATTATAAAATACCCAACAATGCCAGCAACCCAAACATGCCAATTTTTCAACGTGGTTTTATGAGGTACCTAACCTGCTTGGTATCCTCTGAGCTCTACTTCGGAATTCGGCCTGTAGTCAGCGTCTCACTTAATTCGTCTGGAACCTCAAATAGGGTGCAGGAACAGAGCAAGACTTTTATCGCTTTGAAATAGACTCACCATAGAGTACGTAAACCAACGTGATTTTGAAAATCGTTTTAATTTACGCCATTTCTATACCATCCAACATGGAAATTCATGGCCAGCTTAGAATAAATTCGTCATGAAAAACACATTTTGCTGGAATTTGATTGGAATTATCAAGTGCGTATGCTGCCAATAACTCCATCAAGCTATCTTTCTCTTGAAAAAATAATTTAGATCGGGTTTCCTAGGGAAAGGTCGTGGATATCATGTTATCGTGGTTAGATAGGAGTAAAGGCTGTGCCCGTATAAAGACAAATACTCCACTTTGCCATAATTTAACGACGGTCGTGTTACTAATTTCTGCATGTTATTTGGGCAACTACGATGTTAATATTTTCGTTGATACTTTTTTCGTTTGGCGTTTTATTAAGTGTTTTCCTATGATACTTGTAAGTATGATACAACGGTTGGTCTAAAATTTTCAATTCCTTTGCGAGCGAACATAATCCTTTGAGCCTTCACCTTGTTTCCAATATATGTGACATCGATATTTAACTTAGGAACGGTAAGCGGTGGCATATTCATGGAGAGAGATTGCTTAGGCTCAGAAGAAGGCCTCATTTCCGCTCCGGTACATGACCCTGGTGAGAGCTCATATGCACTTTAGTGGAGGGGGCAATGTCACCACGCTATATATATTGCACATTCTCATCCCAAGGGGACGGAAAAAAGTGATGGTCCATTTGGGATCATTTGTTCCCCTCGTCCAGCGGGTGGCCTGCACCTTATATGTCCTCCATTTGCACTCTCCCCACCCCTAGTTACGGTAAGAGCCCATCCTAGAGCCCCCCTTTGGCCCTTATTAGCTAACAGCCTCCCCTCTACACCGCACCCGCTAGCAAAGTGGCGTTCTCGCCCGTAATGCACTGCGAAGACAACCAATTTATCCCTGGATCATTTTGTTTCCTTACCATTACTCTCCTTTATTTCAATTTGAATAGTCCTATTTCCACTGTTATTAAACATATTGTTGTTTGCGTCATTGTTTTGGCATTTTTCCCTGAAGTACGCGTTTTATTTTACCCGCCCTGTGTCTATCATCTTTGTCATCTAGTATTCCGTATCATTTGGCAGTATTAAAGGATTAGTAATTTTATTTTTCTTAATTCTTACTTCATTTACGAACTCGTTAGCTACAGTTACTTATTTAGTCCTCGGAAATATGGTATCTATCCTTGCAAAAACTTTAGGGAACCCAATTCCTAGAGTTTTCTCTAAAAATATTCGTGCCAAGCCATCATTTCAAAGATGTGGTTTCCAACTAGTAACCGAACAGTCTCATGTGGTCCTTCAGAGCCCTGGTAGTGGTCCTTCGTTTAAATGAAAAAGTGGCATATGATTCAATTTGGTTTTTTTCAAGGTAGTAAATTCTGTAAATACTGATGAGGAGTACAGTTTAGGATAGCATTGGTCCTAAAATTTTAAATTTTAGCCTCATTGATCCCAAGCTATGTGCAGCTCGGGAACCTTTGTTAGGCAATAGTTAATCCTAACGATTTGCTTACCTGACTGAATGGTCCCATGTTTCTTCGTCCTAAGAACCATTGTTTAAAATGACTAGTTGAGCAATAATGCTGGGTACTCATCAAAAGGTACAAAAAAAATCATTGGAATTAGGTTTTGATTTTATCTAGTATTCATGTTTTCTCTAGTCAGAGGCATTATATATGTCTTTTACATGCATTTAGGTTTTTTATTCCACGATTTTCTTCGGAGATGAGTAATGGTCGTAAAGGAGGGAAGAGGGAAATATGATAATATTTTTTCAGTGGAGGGAAGTTAAAGAGGAGACATGGCGAGACGCGACGTGGGAGATTTTGCAAATCACGTAATGGGCAGTGTTTCCCTTGATTCGCACGAGACTCTCGGACAGACCATCTCCAATGGCTTTCCGGTCAAACGATACGCGTCTGGATAGTGAGAGTGGGTGGGGAATTGGAGTGTAGGTAAGCTGGAGGGAGGAGGTGGAAAGCGGAGAGATTATCTTTGGGTGTCATGGCTTAAAGTCTTGTTCACGACAACTTAACTCAACATAACTTAAGGCTTTACTCAGTGAAGCATATTTCCATTTCTGAAATTAACATGAAACATAAACTGCAACTTTAATTGCACCAAATAGCATTTGCAAATAATTGTTACAATGGTTTATTTTTTTACTATCACGTACTAAAGTTATAGTAATTAAACTGTTTAAGAATGACGTTTTTCCATGAACAATAAGACACTATGACGGTAGCGTTAGAACTCACAAATACATTAGATGACTTGCAGTGTCACCTACTAACTTGTTTATATCTTAATGCATGCGTCTGAATTTTCTTTTTATGACTAATAGGATGTTTTGTGTGTGCTAGATTTATTGGAAGATTACCTTGTTGAGTAGTTGGCCTCTGCATGAATGTGGTAGTATAATTTGTTATTAAACATAAAGTTTTTTGTACCGTACGGTATGCATGTGTGAGTCCAATGGCATGCTGGTGATTGATCACCCCCTGCCAAACACCCTAGAGGTGGCTCTCAGGGTATTATGTAGACGTAGATTTACCGAGGCCGGCAACTTATAGGTTAAGTTACGCCAAGTTGCGTTGTTGCGAACGGGGCCGTACTTCAGCGGGCGAGCGCTGGATGAGGATCGGTGTGGCAGCATCGTTTTCATCGCTTGCCAGAGCTTTTATTTCGCTTCCTTTTCATCTCTCACTAAAGCTCTTTCTTTATGGCCTACCCGGGTCGTTCCCCCCTCATCCCAGCCATCGTCACCGGAGCCTTCGTACCCCACCTCCTACTTTAGCTTCGATCCTTACCCCCCTTCCCCTTGCACCCTCTATAGCGAAGTTTACAAATGCCTCGGAAACCGGACCAGCCCGCCAAGAGAAGCGCTATCGCATGCGGCGTTGATTGACCACCGTGGAGTGCGAGCGTGCTAGAGAAGCGCTGCTTGGATCCTGGTGACGGTTAATGCTAGTGGTCGCATTTGCTTCGGTGGTGCTTGTCATTTGTGCAGAGGGGAATGCGGGAATGAGAAAAGGGATGTATTGTAGAGCGCTATCGGCTTAACTACTTCTAAATGTAGGAACAATAATAATGACACTCATTGACACTTGAAATTTAACATCAAATAGTAAATGATCAATGTAGTGTAACATATTAAAAAGTTAATATATAAACTAAAGAATTCCTTTCATCCGTTTATAATTATGTCTTTAAAAAAATATATAATTGGTCCTGCTAAGTCCGTTAGGGCTTATCAGCGGGTGACAGTTTTTCAGTTCATCTGATGTATTGAATTATCATTTTGATGTTCTTAATAAAATTGCTCACTTTTATTATAATATCATGTTTTTATTTTATCGCACATTGTACAGTTGATTTATCTGATTATTTATTTCAATAGCCATTCCTTTGCTTGTTCCTTGATTAATATTTTAGTAGTTTTGAAGTTCATTACACATTGATGCATCAAAGTTTTCATTTTCCACAACAATTATGTAGTAAGTGAAAGATATGCAGTTAAAAGATTTCATTGGAGAGTTGCGTGGTACCAAATCTACGGATTGAAGACTGTTGATGATGATTTTAATCAGTGTATGCTCATCATCGTCATCATCATTGGTGAACAATCTTGAGATTGCTTTGATACAGCTCTCCGGTCAATTCTTCCATCATCTCATCTTTTTAGACCGACGTACGTCTTCCCTTTCACATTCTTCTTTACATGTTGCATTTATTTTTTCAAAGTTTTCCTTTTCCGTTCTTGCCATCCACTAGCCCCTCGACGATTGTCTACATTTGGCCACCATGTCTCAGGGCATGGCCTATAAGGTTTTTCTGTCTTCTTGTCAAGGAATTAAGTAACTAATCCTTGAACGCGCATCGGATATATCTTGTATGTGCGAGAGGAAAATAAATCACAATGTGGGTTGCTTGTGTCATATTCTCTCAAAGTATAACGTTACGTATTCTCGCGAACGTTGGTTGTAAATTAGTTTCTCTGTGAGGTTTGGGAACTGGCTATCATGTAATATACGGGAACTTGATAGCATAAAAGATTCTTGTCACTGTGAATTTGTGAAATTGTGGAGAAGATACGGCATAGATAGAGGATTGCAATGGTTCGAGAAAAAGCAAGAAAGACACCCTAGAAACCGTGTCAGAGGAAATGACTTTAGTTCAGTGAGGAAGAGAATTGAATTTATAGAGAAAACGAAAAGGAATAGGTGCTACTCGGAATAAAAGAGAAGTTGATTTTGAGATGGAGGTAGGATTATTCGCTAAATTCCCCACGCAAATATACTTTAATGAGTAGAATACATTACTTTATCATTTGATTTTTATTTTTTGACATATTCCTATACCACTGAAAACAGCACTGTTGGCCTTTTCTATCGGATTTTTTAGCTTAACGATCAACGTATATGGACATCCATGCCCTTGAAAGAGGCAACCTACTAATCGATACATTAATAATTAACAATACATTAATTTTATTTTTATACAACTAACGATTGGGCGTTTTTTGGAGTCTAACTACTTACAAAAATAACAAAACTTAGTCGAGAAAACGAGTCATACAACTAACAAAAAGGTGTATTTTGGAGTCAACTCCCAAATGGACGTCATTAATGTATATTAAAAACAAAAGCGGACCCAATACGCTTCCTTGCGGGACCCCTGATGTTACCGCTATCTCCATAGAATATCCTTCACCTACTCTTTCCCTTTGGGATAGGACAGGTGAAAAAAGTCGAGAGACATGCGCTGAAAAACGCATGATGTAGGATAACCCAGGACGAGACCCAGTTACTGGGGCTATCGCAAGACATTGCTGAAGTCATCCTACACCTACTCTACCTTTAAAAAATTCCCTAATCCATACTTTAATCCTACCACCTATATGCAGCCTACTTATTTTCCCTCTCAATTGAACGTGTGGCACTCAATCAAAAGCTTTTTTGAAATCAATGATGACAGCATCAATTACTCTGCCCTGATCCAGGACTTCAGCAATGTCTTGCGATAGCCCCAGTAACTGGGTCTCGTCCTGGGTTATCCTACATCATGCTTTTTTCAGCGCATGTCTCTCGACTTTTTTCACCTGTCCTGACAGTCCCAACAAAATTTGGCGGTCGCATGATTACACGAAAGATTCCCTGGGCTCCACGTATCACGTATAACATTCCAGCCAGCGTGCGAACCGCAACCGACCCACGGCTACACGCAAGCCATCCTCCCACCCCTCCTGATACAACTCCCGACAGCCCGTGGACCCATCCTATCCGGTCTTTCCCTTTCACTTTTTCCGTCCCCTTCACAGCATCGCTGGAGAACGCCATTGCACGCAGTGCGTTGGGGAGAAGGCCACCCCATCGCCCCGTCCGGAACTGTGACCAGCATTAGCTTAAATTAACCGTTGCGACTGGCTACGCGTGCCTCATTTCAACCCCCTCATTGCCCGACGACCCAACTCCCCCACCCCCACACGTCAGACCATCCCTCCCGGTGACTCTTATATATTTACCATCCTTCCCCACCCCCTAGCCATAATTTTTTTTTCCTCCGTTCCCCCAGGTCTCCACGCATTCGTTCCCTTCTCAAACCCGGCACGATTCTCCCTTTCATTCCCTCATCCCCTACCCCCGCTCCTGTCCCATCAAAACCCACCCCTTTTTTGCATCACCACGAAACGGTGTTGGCCCTATTGCTGCCCATGTGATTCTGTTCTCTTCTCTATTGGTATCATAGGTTTTCATGAAATTCGTTCAGTACTTTTTTGGGACTTGGATATTTTACTGTACTGATTCATTTAAATGCTCTGGTAATAGGCCGATGACACCGAAAACTATTGCCCACCGCAGCGGACGTGCTGTACATCGAGTCAGCTGGAAACGAGTCTGTGAATCTCTCAGAACACACCAGCTACTGAATCAAGTTCGTCCCAATTCCGCTCGCAGATCACCAAATCCTCTTCTTAAGCATCGCCATAGGTTTATAAGTCCAAAATCTTCTAATCTTTTTTATGAACGGGAACACTTTGGCCCACTTTCTGATGTAAATTCTATGGCATGGTATTTTACCTTCTGATATTTATTCAGCGTGAAATGCTGTAGAATTTATATTAGCAAGTAAATAAATAGTGTTAAAAATACATAGAGTTTCATCAGCAAAAACACTTATGCTTTCATCTATATCTTTTCCGCAAGGTCCCTTTATAGGCGTTTGGAGGGAGGCATTTGGACATCAGTCGTTAACTTTTTCGAGTGTACTAAATCTCTTTGGTACACGCAACGAGAGATTCAACAACTAGATGTTGACCTAGCTTTTATTACATCTTCGTTGTTCGACGGAAAAGTAATCCTTATGACTATCCTTTCCTAAAAAAAATCTCTTATTTTATCGCTGCATTCAAATCTTGAAATATCGTACGGTTTGGCGACATTATTCTCCATGCCACTCTGAAATATATCTTTCTTAAGTGCTACAGCTATCAAATTCTAAACTTTGCACGTAGGCTTCAAATCTTTACCAACTCCGGCCTAATTTGCTTGAAATCTTAATGCATGCAAGTAAAGCTTAAGGCATGTCAGTGAGAGAAAAATTGTTCATAATTTCCATAAACACGTAGGACTACAAAATAGATACTTGTGAAAGAGTATGATATGAGTATACAATTGAGTGAGACATGTAATTCAAATTTTCTACGGTGTTTCATGTTGTTATCCGAATTTTGGCTGCTTTCCGAATCCACCGCGTGCTTTTTTGTCGGTAGTTCTGTTTTCTGTCATTGTTTATCGTAGGGGTCGCATCTAATCAAATCAACCTGTCTTCCCCGATTGAAATACTCACTAACGACTTGTGCTATCTTTTAGAAAGTTAAAATGTTTAAAAAGTAAGCCCTATACAACCTACCTGACTCAAAAATTTAAATACTTGTTACTTTCTTATACTTAAGGTGAAGGAAATTATTGACAATAAGTTACCCTGAAATTTTCAGGTGACAGAGTAATTTTTAAATCAGTAATACTTCACCAAAAATACAATACGACCGATCGCAAGAGAGTGATACGTCCTTTGAAGAGATACTCGTTGATCTGCTCAGTACTGCTGATATTCTGGACTATTGTTGTATCGTCAGTTGTCATTTGATTTCGAACTAACGACAAAACTATTGGTATCAAGGTATCTCAGAGTGATTTTTTTCTATTGACCGCATGAACTTCGTCACTGATAATGGTCTTATGCAATAGTTACTGTCACTTCGACACGAGGGCTTCCCCTTTTTTTATAACCTTCTGAGTTCAATATCGTCATTAGTCATTATTTTTTTCTGCTCGCCAGCTCAGCGATGACTCCTCTGGGCCCTTCAAACTCCGTATCCCACCGCTTGGCTCGCCTTCTGTGAAATTTATGTGTTAGCACGGATGAGGAAGCTCTATATGTCTCACCCGACAATGGACTCCTCGAACAATAAGCACTTGCGCGTGAATACTTGCCGGGCTATGTGGAGGAGGAAATGAGTTGCCGCTCGCTTCTTAGGAGTATAGGCTATGTGAGTGTGTTCCCATCTGAACATGAAGAACGTGTTTTCTAATAAACTTTGTCGGAAATCTTTAGTGCCGGGAGTCGAAGTAGGGGTTTTTACTTGTCTACTGGAAAATTTAATGGCGCAAGCTTAGTGCTATCAGCAATGTCTCCGTACAGATGCGGCTTAAATGTGTGGTAGCCTTTCCGATTTGGTTGACCAAATATATTGATGGTCGTGGGTTCGAATTCCGTCAATTTTTTCTTCAATATTTTATCATGGCTTTTAACCACAATTTATCCATATTTTACCTTAAAATTGTACTGGTTTAAGTTATTAAAGCACAGCTAGTTATTGCCAATCGCTATGACTCCTTTATCGATATTTCCTAAAAATTGTTCAAATAATAACAGCTCAAAAACGTTAAAATGAAGAGATAGCGTAAAAATAATTTCTATATCAGGTAAAGGTGATCAAAATCTAAACGATTTCAGATCATTTTTGTATCAAATTTGGATGAAATAACGACGTTATTAATTTCTTTTTTCGATTAGGGACCCCTGTGCGGCGCTCGCGCTGGTAGTTCGATGTACGTATTGGACGAGGAAATTGCGTGATGCTGTCCAGTTCTGAGTTGAAGACTATGAAGATGCTATTAATAGGCCATTTTTCGTTTTTGCTCTGATTGAGCATAACATTTTAATTTAGTCAATGGAGATTTCTTTATATTTCTTACTTTGACGAAAATGCTGATATGATTATGAGAAATAATGTAATTTGTGGAGCCATTAGGTAACTCCTTGCTTCGTCGTATATGGAATAAAAATCTTATTCTTTTAAAATCAACAAACACATCGAGGATGTTGACAAATTAGCGCCACATATTACCCCCCATGTGTTTTAATATTAATTCCGCCATGGGTTTTGTGAAATCTTCAGTAAAAACCTAACGGTCAAAATGCACTTTTCAGTATTTTATTTTTTCTTTCAATCTTGGTATATTTTTCAGGAAGAGAGGATATAGGATTAGGTAACATTAATTGCTACTTCCTCCACGCATATAATCGTAGCATGCAATGCATATTCCAAATAGATAAAAAAATTCCATTTACTTTTCTTAAATATTAAATAGCCATTTTTAATTGGTATATGGAGGTATCATTTTGCCCCTAATTTACTCTTACATATGATAATGTTGAAAATAAGTTTTAGTTTGCATTTCATGTGCAGATCTAGTGGACGGAATCAAACAGTTGTGGTAATTTTTCCCCTTTTTCTTTAAATTCTCTCTATTGCCAGCTCCATTTTGAGAAATTTTCACTTTTTATTATCGCAAAAAGACGTTCCATAAAATAATCTAATTGTGAATTTTGTCTGCCTTCGGGGGTATCAACCCCTGAGCAAGCATAATATAGTAAGTACGTCAATTATTGTCCACTATCTGCCCGGAAATGAAGAAAGATCTAGTTTTTCACAATAAATCAATTGTGTTTATTTTTCTGCAATCTTCCTCTGGATGAGCAACTCCATCTCCGTTGACGTTGTGGCTGTGACTACAAAGGGGCCTCATTTATTATCCTCAATATGTTTCAATATCAATTCCGTCGTCATACGGAATATCGAATTCCGAAGGGTGATCACCGAGTCGGTATTCGTAGCATCGGGGATCGGGATGGTTTGGTGGCTAGAATGTTGGCTTTCCAATGGGTGGACTCGGCTTCAAATCCCGGCGGCGGCAGGGAATTTTCAGAGACTGCCCAATCCCTGCTTGAATTTTATGCGGAGGACATTTCAAGCGAAATAATCCGACCGTCGGATTGGACGTTAAGCAGTGGTCCCCTCAGCGCCTTTAACTAAAAGCAGGCTAATGCCGACGCCGGGTTTCTCTCTATCCTTCCTTCCACAGCTTCCCCTCATGGCGCAAATGACCTCAGCTGTCGGTCGCCTCCACCAAATACTATGCCATCTTAACGTCGGCAGAGATGGCGTCACTCACCCGGTAGAAGGCCCGAGAAAATTTCACGAAGTGCCCGGAAATGGTTAGTTTTTATGTAGAATAGATCCCTGTGTTTACCATGGTTGATCGATGATTCTCAGCGCTTTTCCTGCATCGCTGAGTTGGGTGCAACCTGAGATACACCTGTCATGTCGGTGCTAAAATGTATAGCTACCACCCGACTCTTGAACGCACGGTCGTAAAATATTCTCGCTCCAACATCAGGCATCCACTCTTATTCCTGAACGGAGGGCATAAGAGCTTCATTGTTTATTATCGGCTCGGCTGCTGTGGCGTGGTCTTGCGGCCGGAACACGAAGACTGTGAAATGTACTCACACCTGTAATGCAACGATGCGTCCTTAAAATTTTCGGTCGTAAAGCTCGCAGTAAAATACTTAAAACCCTTTATTTGTCTGTCCACATGGAGTACAGTCATTTCCTGTAGCAGAAGAGTAAACAAAGGGCATTGGGAATGGATCGAGGAGAGTAAAAAGGATATGTGAGACTTGGTAGGAGGACTAGCCATTGGAAGAATCAACGTATGCTAAGAATAGAAAGAGGTGTGCTCAATGGATGGAGCTGTAGACTGCTTATCGAGGGATTCTGGTTTCAAATCTCGGGTGAAGTCTTCGGAATTCCCCAAACAATATAATAGTGGAAGTGAGAGGTGGCTCAGGACCACCTACCATAAATGTGTATCTCCTGCCTATGGTTTATTCTCGGGTGAGCTGAGTGAGATTATGTAAATGAAATAGAAAGATATAGAACGCATATAACTTATTCACTTCTTGGCTTGAGATGGCTTTAGGAGCGGAAATTTATGTCTCGAAATCTTGAAATTCTGTTAAAATGTTATCTAACGAGTTCTAACAATCGAACAATTAAACTCTGGGTAATTTAGGTCGAACTTATTTAAGATATTCACGACTTTAACGAAAACATTGATTTGTATTCATACGTTCTCCATGTGTTTATAATTTGCTTTCGACGTAGATTTTAGTTGCACAGTTTAAAGTTACTTGCTGTGGGACATGGCCTTCAACCATTTACTTTTAATGGCTACATGAAAGATAAATCAGAATGGGGAAGTCCACCTCCGCGTTGGCCAAACAGGCTTCCCGTCGTATCTCACATTCGTCACCTGCTTCAAAATACTCGGTCTCTCCGGCTTTAACCTCCATATCATCATTTAGTACCACATACTTTCATAATTGCAATGCATGCATTAAAATAATTTGATTTTTAGGGACTGAGTGTTGCTTATGAAACCTCTACGTATCCAACTTGATGCTGGATAAGATTGTTTTAGGAATTCTCGCAGCACGAAATAATGCTACGTAATGCACATTGCCTTCTTGCTTATTGCCTACGTTGCAAAATTCCCACCTTAGTGTTTACTTAGCACGAAAATGGCTGCTATTAAGTACTATTCTGAATTTTAGGCATGGTACAATTGTGTCCCTGTTATTTGAATTACTTATTGTCAAGTATAAGTATGTTTTGCAGATTTCTGGAAAAATGGTTAGAAAAATAACCCAACCCAACCATTGGCCCCTATGGTAAATTTTTTTCCTTGCCTCCTTCGTATGCCGTCTTTAGAAGTATTAATTAGCTTGGAAAATAAGACTACGATGAACTCTGTGGCGGTGGAATTTTTGTAACTAACCTCAAAACGGATTAAAAAATTTATGAAGCCATCAATCTTTGAAAATCTTTTTTTTTTCAGTCTAAGAATTTCTCTGTTCCTATTCATTCATTAAGTTACCTACATATTTTCTTATGGTCCTTGTTCTTGCCAAGATTTGCCAAAAAATGAGGTGGAAGGACTAAAGGGAAAATATTGAATAAAAGATGACGGGAATCCGGAGCCAAATTAATTTCGTGGAAGAAAACCAAAATTCCTGATTCCCGTAGACTGGTGACCGTCAGAAAAGCTATCGATGCGGTAATTTTTTGGGGTTTCATTGAATCTATTGGAAATAAATGTGGTCCTTTCTCGGCAAAGAGAGGATATTTACTTATATTTTCTAAATAATACAGGCTCGTAAACTTTTATTTTTATGCGTGTGAATACTTTCCTTCTTATATTCGTGATATTTTCGGAAAATTCTGCTTTAATAAGTTTTACTTCTATCCTTTTATTTGATAAATTGCCCCATTATCGAAAATTAGGTATTGTAAAGTCGTCTACGCCATTAGCAACGTAAAAAATATTTCGTAAAACATAATGTGGTCGCATAAGCTACTAATAAAATTTAACCCATATTACTTGCGATGCAAGAGATGGATGCCGGAATTTTACCTATAAATGACGCAAATACTTAATTTATAACAGAAACTGTTTGGTGATCTGATTATTAAGACTTTTGAACAAAAATCTGTTTTTGAAAAAATGATAAAATGTATTTGGTAATCTTTTAACAAGCGTGGCAGCATTAAAACGTTGCAACTTGCAGCACATTCCCACTGAGCTTCTAATAATCATTGAATCTAGATGTAATTGAGTCCGTTTTGCATTGCATGAAGCTTTTCGGAGATATTTCTGTATTCAAATCGCGCAAGTACCGTTGAATCAATTGTTTTTAATATTTTAGTTAAAGACCTAGATTAAATTGAGAAAACATTTTAACCATGATATGTGTGCATTAAAATTCGATTAAATAGCCCGGAGAATGGATGATTCACCCCAGTTAGCTCCAAGCCAAGTGTATGGAAGAATCCAACCGAATTCACGGGCAATTTCCGCTTGAAAATGAATTATGTTTGCGGAGTCCGTATAATTTTGTTTCCGTGGCACAAAAATAATACAGTTACATCGTTTTTAATCCTCGTTCAGACGAAATCGCTATTCTGCTAGTAAAAATTTTTACGAAAAAATCATTGTTTATATTATTCAACTGACCCAAAGCCCCCTTTTTTACATAATATGCTTGTATCAGTTTGTGCCATTGACATCTACTACTTCGTTGGCGAGATGCAATTTGCAGTAATCCGCTGCCATTGGTTGGATATGCGTTTGCCAGGTACATCAGTAATAGTGCTTCATCGCCGTCAACCCTCGTGAAAACCTACGCGCTATTATTCCGCTATTATCAAATGTTACGAAAAAATCATTTCTTATATTATTCAACAATGTCCCCATCTTTGACATAATATGTTTGTATCTTTTTAGCGCCGTTGTCATCTCCCACTCTGGTGGCGAGATGCAATTTGCAGTAATCCGTAGCTGTTGGTTGGACATGCGTTTGCCAGGCAGTCTGATTTGCCGTGTTTGTTGGAGACGGAGGAGCAGGCGGAGGGAGGGAGGGGTTGGTACACAAACGCCGCCGGCGGTGTAGGTCCCGACGCGTCACCGTCCCATATGGCGACCCATGGTATGGTACACGTCGGTTTCCCCGGAAGGGTGTAACCGGCGGGTGTTGTCGGCCACGATACGGTGGCACCGCCGGGGTTGCTTCGCGACGCTGCCGACGCCCGAGATGTGACGAAGGGAGGGAGTCTAGTGGGTGGGTTGGACGTATCCTGGGAATGACATGGGATTTTGCGGAATTTGGAAAAAATTAAAAATCGCAGAGGGCGGCCCTTCTGCTTGAGTGATTCTAAGCCTAGGTGTATCCATAGTATGGGTATATATTTATTGAAAATGTTGGCCGGAAAACAAATAATTGATGAATGAAACTCCTGTAGGCGTCATTTAAAGGAAAGATTTCATTTTGAAATAAAATGTAATTGCACTTTCCCACAATAAATCAATTCGTACGATGCGTTTTGGCTCATAGAGCCATTATCTGGTGCAAGACATTGCAGTACATAAGAACATCACAAGTTAGGTTTGTACCAGATGATGGATCTGTAAGCCGTAACGCGTCGTACGATTTAAATTATTGCGGAAAAATGTAATTACCCATTATCAATATGCCGAACTTCAACTATGTAATGCCTGAATCAGTTGACCTTATTCGAAAGATTTCACATTTAATTTGATAATGCTTTGTATATCCTACAGACTTTGCATATATCGGTATTTGCATATTTGTTTATTTTAGGTCAAGAAGGTTTTGAAGCATAACTATGACGGAATGTAAATTGTATTATCTAATTTATGCGTGATTATTTAAAGTAGGTAAATACGTTGCGAAACCATTAACTTTTTAATTGCGATTATTTGCGTGGCATTGATTATATGAAAGCCTTCCACTCCCTACTATGTGCAAATTGTTAGAACTGAATTCTTCATGCGGTTCATGTATTTGTATATATCAGGGACATTTGAAGGATTTCCCCTTTACAAATCTAATTCCTTCAGCTACCTCTTTCTCTTATTCCTTGTGTTTTAGTTTACCTCCCCCTATTAGTTATCTTTTGGTCTTCCTCGAACAAATTTTCCATCATTTTTAGTTAATACGCAATTACTGATATAGTTAAACCACCGGGTCCTTCCTCTAGCGTGGAAACTCCTAAGAACCATTTCTTTTCGCATTCCTCTGTAGACCTCTAAGTTTTAATTGCCACCTCCTTCAATGCTTTTCTCGTTTATTTTATGTTTTATATACTTGTGTCTAGTAATTCTGAAGTATGCTGGTGATGTTCTTAGATTGGATGGATTTCGAATAGCAGCCGATAAGTCTTCGATGAATGAATCAGTATTTTTCGAAAGGAGTTAAAAGTTCCTGGCCTAAGACGTTAAATGATACATTGCAGAAATATGTGGCTGATTCGATAATATGTCCTAGTTACCCTATGTTATGCCCACATTTTTTAGCTGAAAGAAAATAAACTCCCCCAGGCCTTACTCTTTGCTGGGCATAGAGGTGGGGGATGGGAAGTTAGAAAGATGACAGTGGGATATTACGCAAAAATTAAGCTAAAACAATATGACGCAAACAATGGCGCAAGCTCACTTACCTAACTGATTTGCTCAAAGGAACTTTCCGCGTAGGCCTCAATTATACACACACTCAGATTTGCGAAGCTTCCGATTAAGCCAGTGGCCCACTAACACCAAAGAAAGACACAAAAAATATAAAACTATGAAAATCACGGTCACATTCATCCACTTCGCGGATTTTCTCAAAGGAACAAATTTCCGTAAAGAGCTGTAGATCGTTCAATAACCTCTATCCACATTTTGACTTTTCTTAGTCTTTAATTAGTGCATAGCTTCCTTGAATGTTATGTTTCAATACTTCTTCACGAAACGAAGAGATCTCTACCAAATTTTTTCCGAGAATTTGACTCTTTTTAGTCCGATTATTATTTTATCGGATCGAACCTCATAAAAATTTGGGTTCTAGTTTGTTCTTCCCTCCAAATTATATGCGGATCATTCGTAGACTTTGAGAGGTGGGGATAAGACAATAAGAGGTTGAGGGGAAATGGCGAGGGATGCTTTGTGGGAGGAGGGCTGAGAATCAGGAAGGTTGTGGCAGCATACGCGGATGTGGAAGCCACCCCGACGGCGGCCGCATATGTCGTGACAAGCTCAAAGTAATGGAGAGAGGGGATCCCGTGGAAGTGGGTGGCTCGGGTCGGAATTCGAGAAGAAAAAGTGTAGGATATTGGAAGGGTGGGGAATATCGGAGGATGGGCAGGAGGACGGTGAGTGGTAGCCGCGCAGGGTGGACCATTCCATTTCACCGCACAAAATGTATCTCATCTCCAGAAATGACCACGAAGAATAGGCGTCTGCTAAATCATAAATCATATGCCTTTGGAGTTTTGGCAGATTTCACTGACCTGCAAATTTCCATGTTCTAACCATTGCTTGAAATTGTGGTGCAGGTTTTAAGAAGGCAAATCGAGCTGGCTAATCGAAATTCATAAAAGCGAGAGGTACAAGCGAAAATTTGTATAAATTCTTATAACATTGCCGTGGCAATGTATAAGAATGTATAACATTTTAAAAAGGTTTCTACAATTTTTTCATAGGGGACAGTACAGGCTACACATAGGAGTCATTTCTATCACATAATTTTTCACTTTATTCTTCCGTTTGACAAACTTCATCAACTGCTTCTATATTTCACCCGGTGTCTTCCTTTCGTCCTTACCAGTAGTGCTCCAATGATTTTTTTAAATAGACCATCGTGTCTCGTGATGTGACTGATTACGCTGCCTTCTTTTTCACTCTGATATAAAACATTTTTCTAGACACATATCTCTTTGTAATACTTCTAAATTATCCATCCGATCAATCAATTTTATATTCATAATTCTTCTATACTGCAGCTTATCGAACGATTCAACTTTGCTTTCTCCTCAGCTCTCAACGACTATGCCCCACTGCCAAATAAATGAGAATGTTGGAAATGCGACTACTGATGAATTTGTATCCATGCCGAGGCTAAATTCTCAGCTGAGGTTAGACTCGTGTTTTTTTATAATACCCATTATCGCTTGAGTTATTCTGCTGAGTATTTTCTGCCTTCTTCCTCCATCTTCAGTCACTCGTCAACCCCTTCAGCACCTACTCTTTTTCTAGTAGTTTACCGATATTTTTAGTTTGTTATTTCTAGTATTTTGTAGATATTTTTAGTTTATTATTTCTATTTGTTTATCGATATATCTGCTTTCGTTGTGTAATCGCTTAAAATGCTCTGTCGAGATGTGTAACTAGTTTTCATCGCTACTCATCGATTTCCATGATATAAGCGCGTTAAATTTGGATGCACCATTCGTCATGTTTTCTCACGTTGATGTTTGTGCGAGTTGTGTTAAAAAAGAACGGGAATATAATTTTGTTTTTAAAATACATTTATTTCTTCGCCTGAATTATTGTTATTGCCTTCAAAATAGTCCGCGTTAGATGTTATACACTTGTTCATGTTCTTCTTCCAATCCTCCAAACGCATCTCAACCTTTCTTTGGAATAGCCTTTAGCTCTGTCAGTGATTTATTTTAATGTCGTTTATGCTAATAAAATGAAGACAAGAAAACATTATCATACTTGATGGACATGTATACCAAGATAATAGAAAAAATTGGCAATCGGACTCTCCAAACTCACGAGAAATTTTAAAATTTAGTGCCTTTTATTTTCTGAGCATATCTCGTAGTTTTGGGAGCTTGCACACGTGGATTCAAATTTTTAAATCTGTAAACATATTACAATGTGTGCACAAATATGCCAGAAATACGAATAATTTACATTGCCTATTGTCATTTTAATTTCTTTTAACACGAATGGATGTTGTCGATGGGTATACAATGTTTTCGTACACGAAGTTGAGGTAAAGTGATTTAGAATTCCGTGATTGCATTATAGATCTACATAACCTAACAGATTTTTTTCCTGTTTTCAGGTTTAGTATATGGAAATATTTCGTGGCATGATCAACTCTAGAAAGTCATTCCGGAAATTGTGGATGAAGAATGTAACTAAAATTAAAAGGTAAGTTGCTTCAAAAGTAACCCAGAAATTTCAGTTGATATTTTATATATAAAATAAAAATCAGGTTTGTTATGATTACTTAGAAGTATCAATTTGAGGCAATATTCCTTCATTAATTTGAGCATCGAGTATAGATGCCTGTAATAGCAATGAATGGACAAGGAATAATAGTTTCGTTTATCATAATTATAATCTCGATATAGTCCATTACTGCCTCTTGCACATAATTTTATTATTAAGCGCTTTGAATGTTGAAAATAATATTTCACGTAATGGAGCGTTCGTTTTTTAAAACTCTTGAAACTTTAGATAAAGCTGATGATAACTCCGTAAAGGTACGCCGCTCCACTGGGTGGTGCACGGTAATGTTTAGAATCTGTATGTATTCGCTCATCTCACCAGTTCTAGTACTAAACCAATACAATTCATTGATTCCAATCCTTTTCAAACACGTATTTGCTTCCCTTTGATGGCAAGTTATTTTATCCTAAGTGGTATCAATGGATGACATTTCATCGTACTATTCTATTCCTCATAACCTAAGCCTACTCTATCGCGTCTTAAAGAAGGCTACTGATGAACTTATATTTTGGTTTTTGAATTTATGCCTTAGCAACGGCTGCTTGCCCCTAATAATAGAAAAATAAAAATTAAGGATGGTCGGATCGGATACCTCGGATCCAAATATCCGCGGATATTGCCCTTCATCGGATATATCGGATCCAAAGTCGCGGAAGACAACGGATCTGGATCTGAAATTTTAAATAATACCTTCAGTGAATGTAACGCCCCATAAGGGTGGAAAGAGTTTCGATTCTATATTCGAATGCGCCGTCGCATGCGATTCTTGTCCAACTCATGAACCGTTTTGTTTGAAAGCTCTCGCAGAGGTTACGTAGGAGAATTTCAGCTGTGGAAAATAAAAAAGGCGGAATACGACTGGCACATAGTGTGACTCTTCCCAAGAGATTGAACAACCATCGGGGGAATCCCAGCATCAGGATTTGAACATGTATCCGGCTCCAAAAATCAAGGATCCGATCCGAATCCGGATCCGAAAAAAGTCCTGGATCCCTCCATCCCTAATAAAAATTAATTCAATCTCCGATCGTTAATTAAAAGGTCCTCTTAGTGATGACACCACACTTGGCTGGGATGATGTAGTGAACTCGTATATTGAATTAGTCTCTATTAGCGTGAAATGCGGGATGGAAGGGCATCTGTAACTGATTTAACTTGTACTCGGTGATGTTAAAGGGCCCCACAAGAGCTTTCCACCTCACTGAACCCGTCTTCCTCTATGAAGAATCACTATTGGGCTCATTTCGAAAGCATAATAAGAAGACTGGCTTGGTTGAATTCTCTGTTGAAGTATTTGCGAGTTGGAAAAAAGTTACAAAAAGGTTTAAAGGCACGATGAATTACTCCCCTTTTCTTTTCAATATATCTCCCCACGTCTCCCGTTTCCATTGTCATGGTGATCGTCGCTTCATCCGTCTTCATAACATAATTGCGCCCGCGCACGGGGCACATGAAATCGTTCGCCCCCAGGGTGTAGCCAGCCTATTGGCCCCCCGCGGCCAAGGGCCGCACGTCGTGTTCACCGCCATGCAACCTTGACTCTCATTTTAATCCGAAGGGGGGTAATGAAGCCACAATGAAGAGGGGGCCCCGCCACCCCTTACGCACGCGTGCATTTGGGCCGCCCCCCGGTCACGCCACACCCCGTCTACCCTCTCTCTCCCTATCCTTCCGACAATCCCTTTATTTCCATTCCTCGCACCTATAGCCACCCAGCGTATTTATGGGGTGGTTGACGCGGTAACTGCCTGATTTTAAGGAGATTCGAAAATAAGATAAATTAAACATGCATAGGAGGATAAAAATTTCATTGGTCTTGAGTATAGGACTACAAGTTTGGAATGTATATTTATCATATTCGATTAAATAATTACATATGGTTACTAAAAAAATTTGCTTTTCTTTTCATGAAGGAAAATTATTTTTTATAAATAATAAAATTCCAATTAGTGTCTAAACTAAATTATACTTCTCTTTTCTGTGGTGTTTTAATTTGCTCAAAGTATACATCTATCAGCGAAAATATGCTCATAACATTTTCGCCAATAAAACTTTTACTGCGAATATTAACAATTATATTTGTCCTGTGGAAGGAATGACTATATGATTCCTTTTCTAGTACTGATGCATGATGTGTGAGCTTGTAGTTGAGCTGTTGCGGTCTACTGTTCTTAAATTAATTCTTTTCAATTTTAGGTGATCATTTCTTAGGTTTTCCAATCCAAAAGGCTTGGTTTTTCAATTTTTTTGATCAAATTAGCTAAACGTTCTTCAAGCCGTATATATTTTATGTAACATACATCATATTAATTTTTGATAACTTTTATTGAACTTTATTTTAGAACAAAAATTGACTATTGGCAGAAACCTTCGTTCTATGTAACAGTAAAATCATTTGAAGTACTGGAAAATTAAAGTAGGACTTTTTGCAATTGCATAGGCTCAAATTTTATTCGTTGAGCGATTAAAATTAGTATAATTATATATTTATCTACTATAATATTGAAGCAATTTAATTCCATTATGAAGCGTTCGCACGTATACCATTTTAATGATTAATTACCAAGCGTTTGAACATTGTAACAATGGTCATTTAACAGTTTTTTGATAAAATCAGCTGTATTCGAGTTTCTCCGATGTATTTATTAACGATGTCCTCGAAATTATGGAATAATTTCTACGCTCCGTAATAATTTAAAATGCTTGTCTTCAGCTAAGGGCGTTGGATCTCAATTTCGGCGTAATGAACCCGTTCGTCTTCCCACATAAAGCCCTCCCTCCAATCCTCCCGCTATTAATCGCACCGCACCAAACCACCACCACGGGGCTTGCCTCCCGGCGTGCGAGCACGGCCTGTATAAAGGCGGAGTCGCCACGAGTCATTTAACCTCTTCAATGAAACCATTCTGCAGTCACACTCCGGAGCGCGGCCCCTCGGGCCACCCTCGCCTTGTGCCCCATCACGCGAAAGAGCTACCACGGCTGTCAAGTCCCCGACACCCTTTCAATGTACCACCCCTTGGCCCTGCATCCCGCTGAGAGACGTCCAAATATTTCCACTCTCGCGCCTAATCCTTTCTCTTGAGGAGGTTGATACGAGAGGCGAAATATCTCTCTTTCATGGAATTTTCCATAATCAGTAGTTCACCCACGTTTTACAATTGACTTACGATGGATTTGATGCACGATTTAGTCCGCGCTTTTTAAAATTTCGTTAAGTAATTTGATGTTGTCCATTCATTTATTATTGCAAAAAATTCTACCGATTAAGGTAGGAGTGGAGTTCCATGGAGTACTTCAGACATATTCTTCCTTCCGCATACCCTTCCTTCATGTACTTCCCTCTTCAATTCACAATAAGGCCTACTCCCTTTCATTCTAGAAATCTAAAAATCCTATTCTCTTCCTGCCTCTCCCTCATTTACCTAATATTCCACCCCCTGACACTGTTTTCAACATCCCTTCCCCGCTAAGTACTCCTTCTATCCATACTGTCTGTTTCCTTCGTACCACATCTAGAAGCTGCCTCTCCTCATCCACTACATCCAGCACTTCGTCGTTCCTCCTCCTCTCCATCCACTTCACTTTCTCCATCCTTCTTCATACCCGCATCTCGAACTCTTCCAGTCTTTCTTAGATCTCTTTTTTGGGTATCCACGTTTCCGCACCGTAAAGCGCTGCAAACCAGACCAGACTCCTCATTACCCTTTTCTTTCTTAACTCTTGCATAGCGTTCTTCTCATAAGCTCCTTCCTGTTCACGAACGCCTCCTATGCTAACGCAATTCTCTTCCTCATATCCTTACTGCTGCACTCGTATTTATTTATAATCAGTGGAAATTTCATAGTTACAATGCACGATATTTCGTATTATTTGGCTCTGTCACCATCTCTAAATGGATTGGCGCTGATGCTCTAGCCACAGATTCCATGTCCCGATTATTCCGATGCCCGCGATGGAATTCACTTTACGGTTGGTCGTCCGTAACTGATTAGTATCGTATCGCTAGCGTGTATTGTAAGCTACTACATTTTACGTGGTCACCTAAAGGCAAAAGAAAATTATTTACGTGGAAGTATTTTTGTAAATTCTATTTAAAAATCCACGTATGTACACGGAACGTTATGTGGTAGCTACTCTAATCAGCACAATAAAAACGTTCATTATTGCCAGAATATATATTATAACCATTATCAAAACTTTTCCAAATGGTAGGATTAAGGTTGATTTATATTTTGCGTCCAAATCAAAAAGATTACATAATACAGCACCACGACGGTAGCCGCTCAAAAATATCACTTCATGATCTCTAAATATGAGTAGGTATGGGTTCAAATTACTAAATGTTTCATTGTTTTCTTAAAAGCAGACGTGATGGCGTAATGAATAATGGAAAATTTATTGAAAAGCCCGAGCTCATTTGGGAGAATATGTACCTTTCATTTTCATAATTATTCTCAGAGTATACCAGCTTTATATCAGGTTTGTGCAAGTACGTCATAAATAATTAAGCATTTATCAGCATATTTTCTGTTCTCTGATAAGTATTGCCGCAAAATTCCGTAGGTATATAAATCATGTTTTTTTAGGAAATTTATCACAGAAAACCTATCGTTTTTGTGAGCTGCAATGGATGAATTTAAATTAAAAACTTATACTAAAATATTTTCATGAAGATGACTTATACTTCGTCGCGCAATAACCTTCTTTATGTGGTACTCTAAGCATCTTCGCCCTCACGAATTCTTCCCCCATTCTTCTTCACTCGAGCGTCCACGATAATCCCCAGATTTGCGCGGATTTGAGAATCCCCTAATGAACGACCTCCCCACACCACCACAGGACGCGTCGCCAAGAAATGAGACAAATGACGATCGCGGAGCGGCGGGGTGTAACGTTTGCCTGGGTTGATGGTGTGCGTTAAGAAGGGAGTTGCTTTCGTCCGGATGGCTGGCTGGTGTGAGGGGAGAGGAGGATTTCGACGTCGGAAGAGCGGAAAGAGTGATCAGCGGATCAGAAGAATGGGATTGTATGACTTCTTGCCGCGTCCCAGACCCACTAGCACCCTTCTCCCCCCTCATCTGAGGGATATCAGGGTCTTCCTTGCCTTCAGAGTCCACGGTTCACATCTTTTAATAAGCTCCCCCAAATATTCGTCTCCCCTCATACCAAACTCCCTGCTGAAGAAGGGGCGAAATGCTACGAAGCCGCGTATTCGGTGAAATGGGAAAAAAATATTTAATTCTTTCCCCTGTCATCCTCCTTGCTTAGGTTTTTCGTCTTAATGTGCCCGTCCTGGTCTTACATAGTGTTTTATGTCGGATCCGCTTAATGTAGTGGAAAAGTCTAATTCTCAAGGAGTTGAAACATTGCTTTATACGCGGGAGAACTCTTTCATTAAATTATCTTTGAATCCCATTGAGTGAATGTAGAAGTTCATGTTCAATTTGAGTGTAACTATTTTCATGGTTCATCAAATTTCTCTAAGATAAACTATTTTGATCAGTGACTTCTATATCACTTTTTCAAGTGAGTTGGTAGATTTGATCTCTGTTTGAAAGAAAAAAAAACACACATAATATGCCTCCTAGCTATAGTATTCAGTTATGTGTTCTGAACGATAATTGAGTAGAAGATGGCGAGATTATTAATGAGCGATGTCATCTGCATACGTATCAAACCTAATTTTTTCTCTTGGTAATGATGGATAGATTTAATTGATAGTTAATTTTCCTGTGCCTGTGCACGTCACATTTTTGTATGTTCACGGAATTTTTCTACGTGAACTTTTTCATTTCCACCATTATTTACTACTTCACTCCACCATTTTCATTAATTTTAACGTTTTTGTGTTATATAGATCACAAAGGATTATAAGTTTTGGAAATAAATAAAAAATCATGATCGATATATGTCCCACTGTGAATATCCACTTCTGGAATCTGAAATCCCCTACCTAAAAAATGAATACCTAAAAAATGAAAAGGATTGATTCATCACGTGTTGCGATTATTGTCCAAACCGAACGTTTCCAGGAATTTGATCACCCTGTGGAAGGATTCCATGACAAGGCATTCGATATTTCGGTATGGAGGACGATGGAGAAATGTACAGAATGCAAGGAGGTTGAAATACACTGGAGGGAGTACCACTGGTTTCGAGTGGGCAGCAAAGTGTGGCAGGAATGAGGGTGCTTGGGCAGCAAAAGCACGCCTACTTTGACCAAAGCATTGACAATACCATAAGGGTCAATCCTTACTATTTGGTGATATATTTGGTCATAAATCATGAATAAATTAAAATAAACTATGGAACACGCACTGTAAACCTTTTTTTCGTACTTCATCGGTAGGCTTCGTGAAGCTATGTCTCAAACATCTTTTCCCTGGAAAAAATTATTATCTATAACCACGGTTACGTACTACCACCAGCTCAGCTGAAAATACATTTTATGAGTGTAAACTAGTCATTTTCTTGCACTTATTCTGATATTTTACTTTATTTTAGCCAATGGAAATCTATTAGAGTACAAAAGTATAATTTCTAGGATTTCCCCACCAGTAAAGTGCCTAACAGGACACAGTTTATGCATCAATAGAAGTATCGCGAATAAAGGGAAAACTTTGATGACAATTATCGGATAAATACTTGTTATTTAGGTGGCATTTTTCACTAAATGTAGTGCATTTTCAGAACAAAACTGAGCCATCTTAATATATGCGGTGGAGACTTAGTCAAAAAATTTCCAAACCAAGATGGTGGAACTTTGACCACCGAAGCGTTGTGTGTGAGGATAGAAACTTAGAGGAGATAAGGTGGAGACGGAGGGTTTGGAAGGAGCGAATACTAATTTGAGAAGCGTACTTAAACATAGTATTGCAGTGTGGAATGTTCGCTAAGCGAAAAAGGGGAGGAAGAGAACTTGATTTTCAGGCGAAATGCAATGCCTCGATGGGAATTGAAGATGGTAGTTAAATTTGAGGTGTTAGACGAGTTAGACCGGAGCATTTACCTAAATACTCCATTTAAACCCACCCTTCCGGTGTAATACCATTAATAATAACCCAGATATATATTACGTTCGAGGTACGGAGGAAGCAGAAGTTAAGGATGGAGGGAATACTTAGCGGGGAGGGTATGTTGACAACAGTGTTAGAGGGTCGAATGGTAGGTAAACAAGGGAGTGGAATGAAGAGAATGGGATTTTTACATAGAATAAAAGGGAGTAGGCCTTATTTTGAATTGTATAGGGAAGTACATGAAGGCAGAGGAGGCTCCTAAAATATTTCTGAAGTACTCCATGGAAACTTACCTTAATCGGTAGAATACTTTAATAATAATTGTGGTAATAATTTCCTTGTGTTAAAATAAAACTAGTGTTGTCATATTGAAAAAAAATAAATACTTACCTCAAGTCAAGTTATGCAATAATGGTAGTGGTGATAATCTCGGTGGAGGCGGGGTAACGCCCTCGCCTGCCAAATAAGAGGTCGCGGGTTCGAGTCCCGCCTGGGTTGGTTTCCCCTGTCCAGGGCATAGTTGTTCGTGTACGTTTACTTGTTAAATTTGTTGAATACCCCGATTTGAAATGGCCAAAATGAGCTGTATTTGGTGGATTGAGAGTAAAATAAAATATTAAATTAGGGTTCTTAGACTAATACACTTTGAGTTTATAACCTGAACCATCAGTCATCTTGTATTTTACATCACCAACCGACTACGTAAATTTCAATTTTTTTCGCAGACGGTTGGCAACTCAGGTTTCGGGAGGAGACTACACGAGTGAGGGTTGGTCTTTTGGTGGGGAGGTGAGTCGGAGAATATTTTTCGGGATAAGGAGAAGGGAGGGAGGAGGGACCGCTGAGACAATACGGAGTCGAGCGAGACAAAGAACTGTCCTCTCCTTATTCTTCTTCCGTTCCGAGAACTTTTGTATAGCGTCGAAAGATTTATCGCCGTCCCCCCATCCCCTTTCGCCTTTTTGGGACTCTCTCTCTCGGGAGAGGAGAGGCGGTGTGGGTTTGCCAAGGAATGCAGGAAGGAGATGAGTCAGACGAAATGGAGGGGGGGCGATGCTTAGGAGGGGGTTGGGTAGGTTCCGCGGAGACAACGGAATGGTGGAAAGGGTAGGACAAAAGGTAACTTTTTTGTTTCATTTTTTTAAGGGGAGGTAGGGATGATACGAGACGTCTGCGGTGACACTTGGGGGGAATGGGGTGAGCGTTGGAGGAGTTGGGTATGGTGAGTTAAGAGGGAGACAGGTGAACTTGGAGAAACAGGAGTTGAAATATGATTTGCGGGATCTTTACTGCTGTAGAACCAGGAAGAGAGGCAACATAGTGATAATAGAATTTGGTCATATTAGCTATGATATCTGTTCTATGACCACTAACCCTTAATATTGCACCGTTAACCTTCTAGTGGTAAGAGGAGACAGGTGAATGTGGAGTAACAGAAGTTGAAATATGATTTGCAGGATCTTGACTGCTGTAGAACCTGTAAGAGAGGCAACATAGTGATAATAGACATTAATCATATTAGCTATGATATCTGTTCTATGACCACTAACCCTTCTTATTGCACCGTTAACTTTCAAGTGGTAAGAGGAGACAGGTGAATGTGGAGTAAATGGAGTTGAAATATGATTCACGGGATCTTTACTGCTGAAGAAGCTGGAAGAAAATCAACGTGAAGGTAATAAAATTGACCAGAGTCGCTATGATATCTTCTCCATGTCCATTGATCCTTAATATTGCGCGGTGACCTTCTAGTGGTGGTGCTAATAGGGGACAGGTGAATGCGGAGTAACAGTTAATGCCGAATCATAATTCGGTTTAATACTTGATGTGAGTCTAATGATTTTTGGGAATTTATTTATAAAATAATTATTCGCTAACAAGAATATTACAATTTGCTCCACAGAAATTGCCTTATTCCGTTTATTTATTCATTTTGTTTCGCACTTGGAAGTTGGACTATTCTTGGAACAAAGCTTCGTGGAGGCATTCAGGATGAGCATCATGAAAGGTACGGATGGCGTCTTTGCACACGAAAGGAATAGGATTCACGTCCTATTTTGATGGAAATCCCTCCGTTCTGCAAAAGAAAAACGACAACGGATCCGAACCGAGAGCTTAAGAGCTCAAGTACCATTAGGATAAATACACTGCGTGTAGGGTATTTTTGGGGTAATTTGATTTCCATCTCACTTATTTAAATCGCGAGTTATTTTTAAGAGCTGTTGCTGGAATAATTACGGCGAAATATTGAAGTAAAAATTGAAATAAATATCCGATTTGATTGAAAAATCGAAATTTTAAAAAGTCTTTATTTTAGCCACCCTGGTATTTTAATGAGGTAATGTCCTAGGATATGTTTTGTTGCAGGAATTATACCAAATAACAAATTTGAATCTGGTTTAAAGAGCTTAAGACAGCAAAATATGGTTTTTGGGAGCCTGTGAAATTTTTTTGTGTTTTCAATTATTTCATTGGCTGATCATTAAAATAAATAAGAACTCTTTAGGGGGTTAGGTGGTAAATTGACCGAATGAAATAGATTGCCTAAGGACATTTTTCTTCCATTTTTAATTAAATAATGTCATTCATGGATGTATTTTCCGCTGTAGAAGAATCACCTCATATGCTGAATGCATTGATTGCCTCTTGTTGCCTCATTCATTTGCTTTTTCCGTCACAAAATGTGATTATCTATGTTTTGTGATGGTACATTCAGGGGGTATTAATTGAAGAGAAGAAACACTTCAAAGACGACGCAAAACCTTGAAATTTGAAATGAGTTGACTCACCATGAAATTTTCTGGGTGAATGAATTCAATTTTTAGATGAGATACGGAGGAGACAGAAAGTATGGATTACTTAGCGCGGAGGGGATGTTGAAAACAATGTTAGAGGGTTACTATTACCAACCCTGCTATTCCTCGTTTACCTAACGTTCTAAAGTCTAAAATTATTTAAGCCTCACCTCCCAATTTAGAACTTGCTGCATTCATACCTTCGCCACACCCACATCCATACCTTGGCCACGCCACGCCACACGGGGCACGTGCCCCCCCCCCCCCCCCATACGCCCTAAAAATGTGCAAGATTTCATACGGTCCCATTATCATTGCGTTCGTTCTGTATTACGAGGTATCCTTGTGTCCCTCGCCAGAACAAAATCCTGGATGCGGCCTTGCTTGTGCCCCCCCAGAAAGAAATCCTGGATCCGTCCCCGTTCCTCAGTGTCCACGTTTCCACACCGTAAAGAGCTACACTCTAGATCAAACTCTTCACTAACCTTTTCTTTAAACTCTTACACAGTGATCCTCTCATAAGCTCCTTTCTGATCATGAACGAATGAATTTCTTTTCCAACGCAGTTCTCTACCATATGTCATAACTGCTATATTCGTTTCCCCTCTTATGTGCTGCCCAAATATTTCAATGGCATTTAATTTCTTTACTTGCTCAATTTTTTCCCCACCAACTTTACCCGTGAGTGTCACAATCCTAGCTACCGTTGCTTTACAAAACCGCATAATCTTGGTCTTCTTGTGATTAAAATCATGCTATACCCTTTCAACGCTTTATCGACTTGTGGTGATTGATAAAAACTAGTGAGATCGCCGTAGTTATGAGGAGAGCGGTGGTGTGTGGGAGTTGAAGGCGACGCGACAGGCGGGCTTGTGCAATCAATGGGACATTAAAGTCACACAAAAGGACTCTGACTAGGGTGGGTCTGAGAGACAGGAAGAAAAGGACCCGAAAAGGATTTACAATGAATGGGAGAGAGGTGAATTGGCGGCAGGATTTTGTGAACGGCTTGAGACTCGCATGGCTTTTTGGGTGGCCGATGGAAGAGATAATGGTGACACAATGGGGCCCAACGTTCTATAACGAATCGGGAAATCCCTCACTCGCAGCTGTGGCGACGGTGAAATGCCTGTAAAACACATGGTTATTTGTGATATTTTGTTTTTCAATGCTGTGTCGGATAACTTTTCCATGTACTAATTGGCGGTACTTAAGGTGAAGGAAAAGGGGAACCTAAAGTGGCCAGACGTCCCGGTTTGGACCGCTTTTGAGGGCGTCCCGTCGGTTCCCGAGAATTCTCTGTAAAGTTACGGTTTCGTGCAAAAGTTATAGGATTTATGAATTTATGATAACAGTTTATAACAGACTGCGTAACACAATAGGTACGGAAGAAAGAGTTTAGAGTTTAGTAGGTCAAAAAAGGAAAACTTAAAAAATAGAATGATTATAGTAAAAATAATCTTTGTTTTGATTTAAAGTGATGATTTGATGGTTTGAAAGCCCATTCCCATGGAGTAAGGCTATAGGTTTCGGTCTAGGGCAATACATTAATGGCCACCCTAGATGAAGTGGACAGAGAGGAGGAGGAACGACGAAGTGCTGAACATGGTGGGTGAGGAGAAGTACCTGTTAGATGAGATACGGAGGATACAGAAGGTATGAATGGAGGGAGTTCTGAGTAGGGAGGTGATACTGAAAGAAATATTAGACTTTAGAACGTTAGGTAAACGAGGGATAAGAGGGTAGGTAAAAGGATTTTTAGATTGAATGTTGGCTAAATGTGAATTGAAGTGGGGAGTACATGAAGGACGGATATGCTGTCAAAATCCTTCTTAAGTACTACATGGAAAACTACCTTAATCGGTAGAATACTTTTATAATATTCTTTTAAAAAGCCTTTGCCTCGTGTAACGTAATTATTTTTATGGAGAGTGTTGGCGGCCCAGCGTTGGACTACTGATCGTAGTGTCTTGGGTTCAAATCTCTGGTGAATCTTTTGACAAATCCTCGAAATCCTTGGTACGAGTAACACAGAGCACGTGGCCGCATATCACGCTGCCGCGAATATGTTGTCTCGGGCATACGGGGCTTTTCTGTTATGTTATTTTCACCGTATTGCTAATGTATTCTGTAAACTCTGGATGTCATCGGTCCCACTGTAGTACGCTAGGGTTGTCGGCATTGAGGAATGGAGACGTAGAGAAGTAAGGATGCAGAAGGACCATGGAGAACTGGGAAAGAATAGGCAAAAAAGGGACGAGATTGATGGCTGACGGGCAGGAGGGAGGGTGGTCCAGGGCGTACGGGTGGGTTTTGGGGTGGAGAGGGTGAGTTTTAGTATCCCATGGGGACGGTCGATGGATTTCAATGGCAAGCTTTGGTGAACGAGTCTCCGATCGCATGATGGATTGCCTTCGCACAACAATGTAGTTTCTTCTTCTTTTTCTCCTTCTCATTTCATTCCGTGTTCCACTCCCCCACACACGATGACCCGCTCCTCGATCCGCTCCCTCTAACATTCGACCCTATAGTCTTCTCCCATTCTCCTCCGCGAAGGCGTGTAATGACTTGCCTCATGGAGCACACGCCACGTTAATGAAGGATATCGGGGTGGAAAAAGTCTTTTATCTGAGAGGGGGAAAGAGAGGCGGAATCATGACGGAAATTCTGAAAAGATCTGAGAGAGGAGAAGGAACGGTTGTGTCACGCGTTGGGCCCTTTCATTTGATGCGATTGGTGATTTGTATCCCGTTTGAGTTAAATTCGCCTTTTCACGTATATAACGACCATTATACTTATATCATAATTTGATCGAATAGAATTATCGAACGTATCATTAATTTTCGTTCGCCAAATTTTCTTATGATCAGCTTTTAATGCGTAGTAATTTATGGCTTTAGTTCCATTAAAATGTTAAGGACATGAGTCTAATTTTATCTTGAAAAACAGGAAAAATTAAGAATAAATTAGGGAATGGAAATTTAAATATTACCGTGAATTATTTCTTTGAAATATGGTACTCGTACTGATCCTTGCCTTCTTACGTATGAGCTAACAAATTACCATAAAATTTCTCCGGTGAACTTCTTATGTTTTCGTTAAATTTTCTTCCAGTTCTAAATGCTCATTAAGTTATCGGCTTTGGTTTCATGGACATGTTAAGGCTGTATATTTAACTTTATGCGAGATAACAAAGAAAATGCAGACAGAAATTATAAAATTGAACGTCTAGCATTACTGTGCAGTACTTCTATGGTAATTAGTACCCATTACTGATTTTTGTAATGCATTGCTAGTTGGTTGTATGCGAGCATTCTATACTTGGTTCAAGGCCATTGCAAAATTTCTACGTGATTGCGTGGCAATTTAGTTTGCCAAAGCAATTTCCAATCTCAAGAGTATTATAGCACAGGATTAAATTAGTTTATCTTATGGCTATCGTGTGCTTATCATGTAGTCTGAACCATATTTATAAATAGAATCAAATACATGTCATTTAAATTCTCATATACAAAGATAACTACTCTGTTTTCGTTGTCAGTTCTTTAAAGTTTTAGGGTTAATATTTAATAGCAGTTAAAAATACTTCTATGAATTGCGCAGAAACAAAAATTCCGTAAATTAAATTTTAAGTAAGTATGAAATGTATGGATGTACCAAAGGAATTAATGCAATAGTCAAAACACTTAAGATGGATATGAGAGCGACCACCCTGCCATCTCAAGGGGGTGAATCAATTTTTTTTATGAAATCTCGATAGATTGATGTCTTTTACCTGGCTTTAATGTTAGAAGTTACTGCTTTACCGTTAATGTTGATGACAACTTTGATCAATTAGTCCGTTAGGATAGCGATTGCGAAGAGAGAATGAATAGATTGAACGCTGATTTATCTATTTATTTAATCTATTCGAAGGAAAATTTGAAACCGTTTAACTTTCAACGCACTGCAAATTGATTGTAATGGAATATTACCAGAGGCAATGTTGATTTTATCGCACGAAAATAATGTAGTTTAGATAAATTTAATCATTTTTTCTCACATGCCTGAGGCGATAAAAAATTCTCTTTCGCTGCTGTGATTTCTTTTACTATTTCACATTTTATTTCAAACAAACGAGAGCGAAAACTTCGTTATTTCCGATAAATTGAGCGAGAAAATTTTTCACTTTATTTATTTAAAATGTAAGCACATTTCAAATTTTGCCTGTCTCCTTGGCGGTGAGGTAAAGTCTGCGCCTGCCAACCCGAAGGTCGCGGGTTCGAGTCCTGCCTGGGTGGTTGCCCCCATCCAGGGCATGGATGTTTGTGGTCGTCCTCCGTTATTGATTGTTGTAAAATCTTCCCTGTTGTAAAGGCCTGTGTGCTGTTTTCAGGATGATGAAAAATAAATAGTTTCGCCTGACAGATTCAATCCAGATTTTCTTCATAGTTTTCCCATATACCTCCAAGAAACGTTTCGGCAGTATCGGCGCATTTCTGTGTTGGCGATAATTGCGACTTGTCTCTTTTGAATTACTCTCTTATCGAGAATGGTAGTTAATAATACCTGTCGTTTTGCTCACTTTGTTAAATGGTGAAAATTATTTTGTAACAACGCGTTTCGAGGTGTAGCTTCATCCTGAGGCCAAATTATTTCTAGCATCAGAGTGAACGGTGGAAAGGTTGTATCCTCATCTGTTCATTCAACCTATTCATCTATAGAAAGATGGTGCCGGTTACTTGGTGAGTTGTTTAAACACTGACCTTGTATCATACAGGCCTTTAAAAATATATTTATAATAAATGCATGATCTAGTAAAAATAAACCAGTGGTGTAGCGAGGGGGGAGGTCTGGGGGTTCCGGTCCCCCCCTCCCCTCCGGAATATGAAAGCACAAGTACTTTGCTTCATAAATGAAAACAAAATATCGAAAAATCATGAATTTACAAGAAATTTATTTGAAAAATGAAGTTTTTTCGATTATGAAACATGTTAAATTAGTTTTAAACCCTCCACGAAGTACCCTATATTTTTTAATTATCCCCCTGGTTTTGGAACCCCCCCCCTCTCTCCCCGAACAAAATTACTGGCTACCCCACTGGGATAAACACCATTTATGCAATTCCAACGGAGATATTAATATCTGTTTGTGCCTTCATGAGGTTTTTCATTTCCTATGATTTTTTAAATAAGAATCGCATTGTAACTTTTGCTATAACCACATAGCCATTTGTTCATAGTCCACTCGCAGTGATCTGTGTAAATAAATGAATTCTACATAGTCCACCACGTCCAGGATACCTCAGTTGAACCTTCTGTCATACCAGTCAACTTCAACTCGTAAACCAAGATTTGCCTCTGGGATGGGACTCTCTATTCATCGGCAAAGCATCGTAATAAATGCTACAACGCATCTTTCCATTTCTCCCCAGCACATATGCGAATGCGGGCCATGCGTTCATCCCCACGCTTCATGGCGGGACATCATGACCGATTCCCTTTAAACACCAGTACGGTAAAATATATAAATCGGAGCGGAGGGATGAGAACCGATAGAAAGTGGCGGGGGAGGGGGGGGTCAGTGCACAAAAAAGAGGGTATTGAAGCAGGATTTGAGGGGAATAAAAGATAAGGGGTGGGAGACGCAGGAGGGGGGGGGCAGGGTCACTCCTTTTTATCGCGATAGGGTGACGCGAAGGTGTCGGGCTCCCTAGATCGTAAAGGGTGTGACCCTGAGGGGTACATGTGTGTCGCAGACTCTCTGGCTAGCTTCGGGCTGCGTGCTAGGCTTTCGGGAGCAAAAGGAGCGGGGAAGAGTTTTGCGGTGCATTGTGGGAGTGCTGGCAATTTGACGGCAGTTGCCCGTGGACGTGCTGTGAAAAGGGCTCAGAGTGACGAATGGGTGTTGCTCAGTGGGGAAAGGGAGCGGGTGGTTGGCCTGAGGGTGCAGAGACGGTGCATGAGTGTGAGGGAGAGAGAGAAGGTGGCCGGTAGATGGCGGTGCGATATGAGGAGAAAGTTGTCCTGCATTAAGGGTGGCGGGGGTACCATCGGCGTGTTTACCAAATTTATTTGTTTTCTATATTAATCACTCACTTAGTCGCACCGTTTTTTCAACCAGGAGGTTGGTTTTGATATTCAAGGGTAAAGCTCATCCGGAACTAAGTTAAAAGGCCTGTGAAATTCACGCATCTTTTCATCCACAAATTCACACCTAAATTTATTCCAGTTGTTGCTTTTAGGTGAAGTGAAAGGATAGGTAGGAGGACATAGGCATGACATAGGAGCTGTAAGGATGTTATTTGAAGAAGCTCCCCAACTCGGCCTCTTACTATTTACGATAAGCTGAAAAAAATGTAACAACGTGCTTCCACGAAGATTTGTTACCTTTTTTTACTCAGTGTTCATGTCAATATATTTTATAAAAATCTTTGGCAACGGTGAGTGAGCTAAAACATTGGTTTTGTGGCGCTGTTGGACCTTGTGCAAGGGGAGCTGGCTTATTGATTTTTTTTTTAATTCAAGAAGCATATCAATCTGTACAAATCACAAAACTCAACTTTATGTAACGTGTTCCTTGGGGTAAAGAAAAAAATTGCATTAGTGGGCATAAATAGGTTTATAGCTAGCATTCAGCTTCTAAATAAAAGGCCTGTACTTTTTTGTTTTTACTTACTTCACCTAAATGCGACTGAAAAAAATTTACTTTCGTGGTAACCTTGACGCTAGCTTGCCTGCGTAAAGATACGCGACGGCGATAACTACCGCTTTTGTGCAAATGAGCGGGGGAAATATCTAACGGGACTATGCCTTTGAGTGGGGCGATTAAATCTCTGTATTTGGAACAATAGGGAGGATGTGGAAGTGGGTGATAGGGTCGATGAAATGTCTAGTGGAATAGGCTGAAGGACGCTACCTGGTGCTGTAGGGAGGTAATAATGATGGGGATTTAGCAAAAGTGAATAACCACTGAGGGTTTTCATCGAATTGGTTGAAGTACACTAAGAAACCCAGTTAATGTAATTCTGGTGAACATTTCAAATATGCCTTTTTATTTTCTTATCTATCTATCTATTGTTTTGCCACAATTTAAGTTTTAGGGTATTCGATTTTTTATCATAAATTGTATGCAGACTCTTAAAATTATATTTATATAGCTAAAAAAAAGATGTCTTCGTTTTCAAAATTTTAGTAAATAAATTAATACAAAGCGGACGATACATTGCGTTACAAATTCGATGTATGCTCGCTAAAACATTTCTTTTTTCTTTTACTTGTAGGTAAAAAATGTGTCTTAGTTTCAGTAAAATATATTGAACATGATATTTTTGGGTAAAAAAGCTGATGAGGGTGTCAATTATATTTTTATTTTATAATCACTGGCATTACTTATACCTTTTCAATGCTGTGTAAACCTAAAGGTATCTTTTATCATTACAGTTTTTTCTGCAGTGGCTACGTCAAAAGTTGAAATGAAGTTCCTAAATTGTCATGCATTAATAAGTGAATGCGCGATAGGCACAGATTTTTTATATCTACAGGTGTTCACCTGAACTTGGCGGAGGGCAAAACTATGGATAGAAATTAGGAGGTTTTGATGGACATTGCAACAAAGACACGACATGACAATGTACTTCTTCAGTTACCACAAGAATGTAAATATTCCATTCTCAATATTCGAAATAAAAATCCCCATGAAAGGCAAAAATTACCCTATCGCAGTGAGCAGCTATTTTTTAACTCAAAATTTTCATTCAGTTGTGGTGCATTTTACTTTTAATTTATGATAAAATCCAAATATATGTAGAATGTTTGAATTAATTTATAATTTTAGCAATACTAGTTTCGTAAATCCTTATGTGAAATGTCTTAACCTGCCAATCATGGGTGAACGGACTTTTTGTATGGAAAAGAAATTTAAGATGTTCGTTCAAAATTAATAGCGGATAAATAATTACAATTAAGTAAAAATGATCCGGTTTTCGAGAGTTTAACTAGGCAAGAATAAATTTTTTGTGTTCACTGTCCATCCTATTTTTATTGGCTACTTTGTGGATCAGATAGCTTTGAGAATAGCCAATTTAACGTTTGATTAAATTGAAGTTTTTCGAAAAATCATACGATGAGTGAGTAACATCAAGATCAAGCACATGAAATTATTTATTTATTATGTATTATTAATACTTTTTGCTGTTAGTTCCTTTTTATTTATGCTTTAACTTAATGCTTTAATTTTTTTTCACTTTAAAGATAACATCTAATGCTGTTTTTCATTCAAATGTTATTGCGCCACCAAATTGGCTAGCTGCCATCCAGATCCCGGTGTATAACTCTTTAAGTTTCTGTTAAGTGCTTGCCTTTCGGCACGGTGTGACCGTCACCTGAGCTCCTAAGGATAACCATGAGGAGCACCCCCCTGCTATCCCAACACAGCACGTTAGCTACTAGCTTGTAAAACGTTAGGTACTCATTTGTACCTCGTCGACGTCTTTTGAATAACAAACGCGGTTGGTTTCACGTCGGGCATGGTGAATTTCCATTGAGGCTACGCGTATTTAGGTACTCCCCATGGATCTTCACGTCAAAGGTCTGGTGTAGTGTATGGTGGCCTCTTGAATTATTTATCTGAATTCATTTGTCCCTGTGTATACTCAGCGGAGGTCATTTGGTGGGTAGTTAATCTCTCTATAAATGCACAACTTAGCTTGAATGTTTTAATGCACGTGTAGCTAATCAGTGTCTCATATCAGATTAGGTGTACAGTTCACTACCGAATTTATTGTTTTTACATCTCTTTTTAGTTTGATCGATTTAAATTACAATCAATCAAGCGAGGACTTATTGAAATTATTAATTATATGTTATGTTATTTCGCAAAATTGTTAGTAGAATAAATAATTCCACAAATATTTATGCATTACCTCCCAATATTTATTTGAACGCTAGAGATATTATGTTGATGATAAGACGTCTTTTGATGCAATATACCAAGGTTTTATGTGACGATTACTATCATATTTCATACTCTATCCTTGTAAACATGCTTAAAAATCAATAATTCTACGTGAATTTAATTGTTCCACCCTATTATTTTTTGTACGCGAGAGATATTATATTGGTGGATAAAACGTCTTTTGATTCAACATGCCGAAGTTTTCAGTGACGATCGTCATTTTTTTCGTCCTCTAACCTTATAAACATTTTAGCAAAATCAATAATTCCACGTATATTTAAATATTGCTCTCTAATATTTATTTTTACGCTGATGAGTAAGACGTCTTTTGGTGCAATACGTCGAGGTTTTATGTGACGGTTCCTTTTATTTTTTATATTATATCACAGCCGACATTATGATAAATTGGTGAACGAGCCCTAAGTGGAATAATTACACATAATTACAACACAAGAGATGCTGAAATTTGACGGTCAGCTCGCTAAATTTGGCCGTAGGAAACTAAAAAGGTGAAAAGCGGAAGCGGTAACAGCTGCTGGTTAAGTTTAAAGGTTTCTAAGTTGATTCACTGGCGGTTGGAAGTCATCCCAATCCCCTTAGCACCATCCTCACCGTAACCCTGACCCCAAAATATACCCTTACCCCCACGCTTTCCCCTGGAAACATGGTTCGCGGGTGGTTCGTTCTACAAAAGGGGTAGGGGTGGGGACGATAGGGTGTGTAGGGGTTGTGGGGGGGGGGGGAAGATGGGGCGATTCCGAAACCCTTTCATACCCCTAACCCCTTCTACCCCCCTCCCCCAATGGTTCTTTCCGTCCCATTCATTTCCCATGGACCCAAACTGCAGATCCCCGCTTAAAGCGTCCCTTTCCTCGCCTCCGTTCTGCTCTTTAGGGATCGGATTTAGGGGTCACCAGGGTACGAGATGGGAACGGTGGGATGAGGTGGTATCGTAAGGGGTATTGCGCAGCGGTAGGGGTCACATTCGGATCGAAGGGGGGATAGCCGTCTGAATCGGGCTGAAGAGAGAATGGGTATCGAGGTTTTTCGTTGTAGATGGAGAGCAGGGTGAGGAAAAGGGATATATGTATAAATGTAGGTGCAGAAAAGGGAGTTTTAAATGGGTTAATTAATAGTGGTTCCTCGCATCTCATTTGCATGGCTAGCTGTGCAGAATTGGAGAAGGATCTGAAGGTGGCGGTTTGGCTCTGAAGTAGTCGAGACTATGGCCCCTATCTTTCTCTCTTGAGGGGTGGCGTATCGTAAGGTGGTGTAGATAAGGCAGGCGGGCCGCTTCGGTCGGGGTTGTCTGGTGGAGGGAGTCGGTATTAGATAAGCGATTGGCCACGGAGGTGAGTCTGCATAGGGTGATGTGCATTTCCCTGGCGACGTCTGAAAGGACCGTCTATCCAATTAGAATTTCCTTTCCGTAAGGCTTTAGTTCCGGAAGAGTCGGTCCATTCCTTTTGAGCTATTATCTTCTGAGGTTCTTTGGGGACATTTCACGCAGTCAGTGTAAACCAGAACGGTGGGTTCATGTGATGTAGTAGTCACTTGACATCCATGTCTTTTAGTTGGGTTCAAATTATCTCAATTCCTTAGAATTTTTTATCAACTTTCCTCCTATTTAATTTTAACTAATTCAATTTTTTCCATTTCTTAGAGCTTAATTTATATAAAACAAATACATTTACCGGAAAAATTCGGTGGAAATTTTTGATATTTAACGTAAAGAAAGCACTTGTCAACCATAAGTCACCACCTTGAAAATTATTTTATGCTCCGAAACCTGGGTCGGTATAAATAAATAAGTGTAGAAGTAGACAAATGCTTTCATTTTGTTAGTTACGTTATAACGCCAACCACTCATTATGAACATTCATTACCACCATTATGTAAATTGTGTTACCATTATTTTATGCCAAAAGGAAGTGCATTATTATCACTCATCTGAGCTGAGATTGTTTTGACACACCTTTCCCCTCAAGTTCTCTTATGAGTTAATGTTTTCGTACAAACTCATGTTTTCTGTCTCGTATCCTTCGTCACCTACTCCATGTATCTCATCCGGGGCCTTCTTTTGTCTTTATTTAATTCTTCGATGACTTTCTTCATCAGGCCATGCGTTTCATAATGTGAGCGATACGTTGTTCCATCTTTTTCTTGGGTTTATCAGTCACCCTTTGTCTTCTTCCGCTCATCTTACTACTTACGTTTTACTCCAGATACCAAACCATGTAATCTTTAAAGAGTTTCTGTAGGATTACCATTTAAATAATCACTAGCTTGAGCACCGCTACTGCAAGAAATTAAATTGAAGCTAGTAAAGGCCATATTTATATTAAAATCAAACTTTTTCATAAGAAATTGGTTCAAGTGTTTTCATAAAATAATTTTTTTACTCTAATATATATCTCAAAAATGTGCTTTATATCCAAAATAAGAGCTTGACATTTATTACTGATTTTATATAATATTTTGGGTAAAAATACATAATTATGTGGCTAATACTTAATGTTATCGAAGGCTCTAACCAGTTGAACTAATTAATGCATATGTTTTCGTATATACTCTAATAGACATAGTTTTCCCGAAGTCAATAAATAACTATTATTTCAGAAATAGTTAGAAACCCTTAATCCAAACGATAGACAATACTGGTGTGGCATTGACAGTGTTCCATCTCTAACTAACCTCTTTACAATCCTCTTCCGTTCGCTACGAAATCAATCCGAAAGAGAAGAGATGATGGGCCATCATACGCCACACGGCCGTCCGGAGCCAACGGCGATATTTGTGCGCCGACAAGGCTTTTATTGATAACGCCATCATTACTCCGCCTCCCACCCAACCATTCCCAAAGGATTGGTCGAAATTCCGCCGGGCCCCGAGATATGGAACGAATGACCGTTCGGGGAGGGGATATTGTTAGATTGGGGAGACAAAAGGAGTTCAAGTGATTCACGCCCCAATCCAAAAGCTGTGTTCATCTCCCCTACCCCGCCCCCCTCGACACCTTTCAAATGGAGCCAATCTCATCTCCCCTTCTCATCAGCGCTTCCAAAGCGGCCCGCCAAAGGCCCACGGGAAGAGGGAATGCCCTGTACTCATTCCGTGCTGATAATCTAGTCCCAATGGTCCTATGCTTCTTTGTTTCCTCTTTGCCTTTTGCAAGAGATTTCCACCCCCTTGCATGCTGTAGCCATTGCTATCAATCTTTTCTCTCCTCATCTCGTTTCCATTTATTTGCTATTATGCGAAAGGCTATATAGGGAATGAGCGATAGTACACCCATTGAAATAACCTTCTCTAATTACTTGCTATAACTACGATCAATTTTCTAATCCACATGAAAAGTTATTCACACTACATGACTCATTTTTATGCAATGACAACTTCTCAAAAAATATTTGAGGCCATAATCATTTCCATCTTGATGGGAATTGATTTCCAAGATTTAGTTTTCCGAAATCATTTGAGCTTATACAATTAATTATTAACATTACCAATTAGTATAATTGGTAATGTTAATGATAGTGTCCCTAGATGCAACTAGGGACACTATTGGTTTTAAAAATATTCTAGTAGGCTAGTATTTGTAATTTTTGTGCACCAAGTTTTTATTGGGGCCAAAGGGTTCATTTATGTTGGTCTTGAATTTGAAAACAGAAAATAAAAAGTGTTTATTATACATACTTCCTCTGAATAATAATGTTGAGGGCCTAATTCACAAATGAGCTGTCTAATACCTGAGGTTAAATCATCTCAGTCTAGTCTTTCAGTTCGGAATGCTGGGGCCAGGTACGAAGAACATGATGTACCTTTTCGTGAAAGGAAATCGGGGAGTTGTTGTGAAAGTGAGGACCCTCGATGCGTGGTGTTGTAATACAAGCACCCCATCAGTTATTTTACTTGAATGAAAGATTTTTCTTAGGCCTTTGAAATAAAACTTTCAGCTATCGGGAGTTTGGGCTCAAAACGTAGTATATTTTCATAAATAATATTTCTAGTTTCTATGTTCATTTTTCATGAATTCATTCAATCTCTGAATCTTAACCATCAGTATGTACACCATTATATGTTTCAAATTTGTATCAATTCGGTGTTAATTATTTTTATGGAGCCCAATCTTACTGTGTTAGTAAATGCATTTGAGAGCTAGATCGTAAAATTGTATTAATTTCTTGAACAATGAAGACCCCATTTTCTTCGAAAACCTGTTCAGTGTTTACTAATACAGTGGGACTATTTTCAATAATCAGTAGCTCATATCAATTTATGTTGTCACGTTTTATCTCCGGTGACTCTTAAAAAACTCCGGTTTCCATTGATCACGTTTCCTTCGAATGTTCGTCTTACCCACCTACTACAAACGCGACCGCCGATTCAATACAAACAGTGATTCACCGGAAGTGGGATCAGAAGCGGTAGGTGTAAAAAAATCATCGGGTTTTTTGCCTTGCGTACCCAAACGTATTTCCCACCGACTAGTCATGATTCCTTTGTCTCTCTGGAGTCAAAAGTTACGTCATTAGAGCCTACTGTCAGCGCAAAAAAGGTAAAACGCTAAACTTTAAGCATCTTCATAAAATCCTGCCAAAGCTCCTTAGGGTCATTTCAAATATCGTATCTTTCATTGTTTATTCCACTACAACATTGGATCATTAAACATTTTTTAAACGTAAACGTTTAGGTCCCATTGTCGAAAGGGTGAAACAACACGATTTTCGTCTATCTGGTTTATCGTCGTTTTGATAGAGTGCATTGCCGCAGGGGATTTTCTTCTTTTTGGTTTATTATAAGAAAGAGGAAAAAATAAACATTTCCTTACATGTAAATCTTGGAAATATTTTTTCATATTGTATACGTAACTGCGATATTCATTTTCTTTTCTATGCCTCGTAAATTAAAATGTAACTTTCGGCCTTTCAAAAAAAGAATGGGTAAAATTTATTTTTTAAATAGCTTTTTGTAATTCGAAGATGTCGTTCTCAATAAAATATTATGCCCGAGACGAGATTAAAAAGACGACCTTTTCGTCTTTCTCATAGTTTTTCGCGTGTGTTTCTTCACTCTTTCGACCGTAGAAGCTAAACGTTCACGTTTAAACAATTTTTAATGATTCATCGTTGTAATGGAATGAACAATGAAAGAAACGATATCTGACATGGCCCTAAGGAGCTTCGATTGGATTTTATACAAATGCTTAAAGTTCAGCGTTCTACCTTTTTTCCCCGATAGTAGGTATGAAACCTATATGAATGCACCTCTTCATATGATAATTATAAATTCACCTCTCAACCGAGGTTGGCAAATGAAACGAAATGTTTCGTTTCGGCACGGAGGGAAACGAAAATACGAGGCCCAGATTTAGTTTCGTTCCCACACGAAATTAAAATCATCAAGGAATTTAGTTTCAACCCGGGACGAAACTATACTCCCAGTAACGAAACTAAATTACCAAATCGAAACTGCGCTGCTCATAGTTGAGTTTCTAACCCAGAAGTTGAGTGGAGTGGGATAAGAGGGATCAGTTTCGGGCCGTTTCATGACAGAATGTAGAGAGGTTAAAACATTTAATTCAAAAATCGAATGGCCAGTTTGCGTTCACCGTTCTCTTTTCATTGGTAAAAATATGACTGCCTGATGTACCTAATGGCGGTAGGCCGAACCTCTACTTCATTCAACCATACTTCGTACTCGGTGTGTGGGTCGAAACTAAACAGTTTGAAGATGAAGCACGTGGTCCCTCCGGTGCAAACATTAGCTGCGTCTCGTTTCGTCCCAGAGGTTTAGCTAGTGTCGACGCAAAGTAGGTTTGACTCCGATTTCGTTTCGATACTTAGCCTAGCTCCCTGGGTTCAATTCTTTTTCGTTTCCACATTTCGCTCCCGAGAACGAAACTGGTGAAATTTTACTGGTGTTGACTTTCGTTTAGTTTCGAATGCTGCTCGAATGCTGAATCCCTGCTCTCAACAACTAAATTCCATGCAGCTCCTAATCATGTACAACAAAAAAATTCCAATGCTTCAGAATGTTTTAATGACTCTACTGCAGTGGCGGCGCGTGCGTATACGCATGTTAGCAAGTGCACACCCAAAGATGAATGAATTATGAAAGAAAACTATTCCTTTGCAACGAGAAGGATAAAAATCCTGTCTGCATATGCTAGAAACATGAACGCTGCAGCTATCTCCTTTTCGAATTCACCGCTCTACAAGTGTGCGATCCAGTGGCATCGCGCCGGGCCAAAGGCATTGGCCGGGCGCATTTTCGGTCTATGCGATCGCTTGAGGGTGCTCTGGCGGGGCGAAGTATGCGGGGGGGTATATGCAGTTCAAATGGGTGATGGGAGCAGACTCAAAACGATGCGAGTGCGCACGCGCATGTTTTTGGTGAGTGACTCGCAGGTAGTGTAGTGGTGTAGCCGCCACGTACACTACCTGCGCCCAGGATCCTAGTCCGTCTACAGAGTCATCTGTATGGCCGTTTTATACACTACTTCCTCATAGGGTGTAAGGAAAGGAGAATGAATTTCGCCTACCGTCACTTGTAAAGGCGTGTTTAGATTAATTATTTTCAAGCATGCTAATATTATTTCTGTTCATGCAATTTTAAGGTTAGAATATGCCAGTGATATGTTTTGCTTGCTATGTATTCTATTACGACGAAATATGATGCTCATGGATTAGTATTAACATAATATAATTAAATCATCCTATATCTGCTCTAATGCACACCCTAGATAAATTACCACCAGCCGCCACTGCTCTACTGAAAACTATTTTAGCCTAAATAATTCCGCTAGAATAAGTGGATAACTTTAACAGAGAAATTGTATAGCGTTTTACAAATTATTTGTAATTTTAAGCAATTAATTAGCACTTACGTATGTCAAAAGAAAATAGGGGCTATCATGTAAATGTTTTCGGAGCTTTAAAAACTAATATGCACCGTTAGTGTTGCTCTGCATCTTGTTGGTGGACATGAATCGCAATTTTCTTGCAACAGCAACCCACAGAGTGTAATCAAAAGTTAGCTAGGTATTTTCCTCACGTTTGGTTTCATGGGTCACAGAGGATTTGGGCGAATGGCTTTTACTCTTTGGATGTTTCCACTTCACTCTATCTTTAGCTATTATGATGCGTCCCTTTCATTTTATTATATATTTTAAATAATAATTCTTGCAATGGATTCTTTTCGTAATTTTTTTATCCGGCAAGTACGCATGGTATATTCTGTTACCTATTCTAATTAATTTCCCACGATCGGATTCAAGAAGTATTATTTGATCGTGACGTGATTTTTCCAGCAGAGTGCATTCTCCAAAGTTTTTCATCATGATGGGTAACAAAAGAATAGCATTTAGGTGGATTCATTTGCTCATTTAAATAGGAGCGTCCTGGTTTTCATAATATAGTTATATCTTCAAGCGATGAGATAACCTGACGATTTAACTATCTTTTGAAACCCGGGTCGTATCTATTAAAAATGCAGCTGAACATACCAAAGTTTCTATTATTCAATTTTCCATAATGGAAAAGGTTAATTGTAAAACCTGAAATTATCAGTTATATTTTCTTCATTACTAACATGAACTGTTTTAATTAGGTATAGTATGCTGAATCTGCTGAAATATCTGTGTTTGGTCAATCTCAGAAAACTTTTCTTTCATTCTGATTTATTTTTTTATTATATTTATTTATTTTTTAGTTTTCCCATCTAGAGATAGCGAAGAGTCATAACAAATTGAATATCAAATATGTCACCCACCCCTTGGCGATAGACTAAGATATATTTGTTCTCTAACCTCGAAAAACCTGGCAAGCGATATCGCTTCATACGACCGCGTTTTTACTACGCAGAAATTTATGAATGACTCCCAATGGCTGTGCGAATGCTCCTTGCAGAATCGATAAGCATGACCCGCCGATAAGCGACTCCGTGCGGGAAAACAAACAACTGGGGCAGAAAGAGAGTGCAAAACTGTTAGAGGAGGAAGTTTTCTCGGATGAAAATTGATGCAGCAGACACAGAGCGTTATGGGAAGGCAGGCAGAGAGGGACGTGATAGGAAGGACTAAGAGGACGATATAGTTGAGAGTGACTGCGAAGGGAGTTTATATTTGTTTGGAGAAAGGTATACTGCTTTTTAAGAGGAATCTGCAGTGCTTAAGGAGGTGGTAAGGGAGAAATTTTAACCATTTTTTGACCATTAACATGGGGTCCCAATTCCTTAATAATTTTCATTCCTGCTATTTCAAATGAATGAATGATAAATATATGTTTTGTCACAAAAAAAACACGTAAATACGTCCGTTTTCTACTTATTAGGTCATCCGAAGGGCACAATTCAGGAATTCTTACAATTGGGCACAAAAAGTGGGTGTAGGAAACTGATACTGGATATGGAACTGAGGAAAGGGAGCGGCGGAATGGGGTCGGGGAAAAAAAAAGTAACTAAAACTGAAAACTATTAAATTTTATGTCACAAAAAAAAAACTTTTACAAGGTTTTTCAGGAGGAAACTGCGATGCTGTAGGAGGTGGTAGGGGAGGTATATTTAAGGATTATTTTACTATAAACATCGAATCGAAACTTCTAAGTTACTGAGCTATGGCTAAGTAAACATTGATTTACATTCATTTGGCAGTTACCATGAAAACGATTTTTTCTTGGGCATGCAGCCATTTTCACACCTCATTTAATGCCTTATTTTGAAGTAAATTTAATTAAAAATTAAATTAAATCAAGGTTGGATGGAAATGTGCGATCATAACTGTGTGAAACAATCTCAAAATGGGTGAGATCGCCCAATCGTATTATTCATACTTGCCCAAAGCTCTCATTTAATTTATCTCCAAGGTTAAATGTTAACCGCCTATGAATAGATTTCGCTAAAATACCTTTTGCTTCTCTTTGGGCATTAATGTGAAAGGAAATAAAATTTTAAATTCCAATTAGCAGCATGAAAATAATCGCTATCATTCTAGTCAGCTAATCAGACCCATGACGTCAATGATATGATCTAGGTTTTTGTTGTTTCAGACTTAGTCTCATGGGGAGAAGCCTATGTATGCTCTTGAATATATTTCCGATGGTTAGAGAACAAAGGAACCAGTATGATAAAGATTATCCAAGAATTATATTCAAACACGGGGTCAGTGTTGAAAATATCATTTCTTACACTTTTTCACATTTCTTACACAAATAAATTACGATAGCAATGCAAACGTTGCAACAAGCAAACTTGGTCAAAGGGTGGCTACTAGGTAGTACTGGAGCCAGGATGATACTAGGATGGAGGAAATAATGATGTCAAGTAAACTGGTGAGAATAATATTGATGATGCAGTATTTATAACATCTTTGCTCTGAATCGAACGATACAGGAGATTCTGGACTCGCTGTTAACATTGCTGGCATTTTTTGATTTTTGCAGAGCTAAGGATGTTGTGATTCAGGCTTCATGTTTGAGTTTTTGGGTCAATGGTTGAAAGGAGGTGGGGACTTTAAGAGCAGGAAGGGTGGGATGGGTTGCCATCGCAGAAGGGGTTGTATCATAGCACACACAGTGTTTGTGTGCAAATATCGTCGGCACTTGCCTTTTTATTTGAGCACCCGACACGCGGCGCCTTTGGAGAGAGAGATGGGGAAAGAGGGGTGAGTATGGATCGGAAAAATACGAGGGGATATTTTTGCTGTTAGGACTATTATATTTCTGTACGTAAAGGAGGGGAGAGTATAAATCGAACGGGACGGTCCAATCTAATTCAGCAAATGCTAGCTTGGTCGAAGGAAGATTTCGATAGCTGATGAAAATTTATCACCTCTAACACATGAAAGAGGAATCGATAACCATCTAAATATCATGATCTCCCGATATGCAATGGTCAAATGATTGCAGATGGACATCCAATTAATGACGGCCAGTCAAGTTCATTAAGTATATCAATCGATGATGGCCATAGTCGGTGGCAAACTATTTTCAATGATCTATTTATGTATATCATAAAATCTCTGGGTTAAAATATGGTGGTTGTGAACATCTTCATATTAGAGAACATTAAAATATTCATCATGAGCATCGTTTATAATTAGTGACATGAATAGATAGACATATTAAGCTGGGTTTAGTTGTAGACATTGACCCTGAAAAAAATTAGCTACGGAATCTCGATATTTATTTTAGCAGTCATGTTCCTTGTGAGCCGAAATCATTCGTGAACGCAGAGGTGATAACACAAGAGACATGCTGGCGGCGAAACAGACTATTTTTATTTATTGTAATATGTGAGTAATTATACTCACAAATGTTCGTCTTACTTAAAATTACTTCACGAATTTGTCAATACCTCCTTCTGAAAAAGATACCGTTACAAGATTTCAAAAGCTGCTAGTTGTCTCTATGTTATCATTTGAAATATATCCATTTTAAATTATGCCACATTCGCATTTGAATTGTGAGTAATTCGCTAATCAATCGAATCAAAATCGTCTTAAATGTTTCGTGGCGTCTGCGTAGCCGCTATACTCACGAGTTCTGCGCTTAAGTTGTTTGACTGCTATTGCTGTCAACTATGATGCGTAAGCCCAGCTCGAGGTGCCAAGAAACATGACAAAAACGCGGAGAGGAAGTTCGCTGCAAAGGAGCTGGAAATGGACGTTAAAAAGTCTGTGGGCGACCCGCTGAGGTAGGACAAAGGAGCGACGGGGCGCGCGTTGGCGGGCGGCGGCGGATCGAGCACCGAGGAGTCAAACGGGGGAGTAGAATTGGGCGGGCGGAGTAGTGGGAGAGTCGAATTGGGCGGGCTGAGTGGTGGGGATTGAATGGGTCGGGGGAGAAGCCCTTTCTATTTCTTGCTTTATCAGCGCGACTACATCGAGTGTGTCTCATAACTGTGTATCCACGGGGGGTGGTTTGGGGAGGATGTGAGAAGACCCTCTTATTTCTTCCGCCCTTAGCCCCTCTCTCTCCCACACGCAACCCCATCACTTCAAACCCCGTCCACCACCGCCGTAGGAAAAAGAGCAGCAGCCTAACCGAGCACACACATTTGACTCAGCTCCCCTCACTCCTATTTTTCCAACCAATTCGCCCCGGAGATCTTCGCGAGCGATGCGAAGGAACTTATTTCTTTTTTTTTATTCTTCCCAAAAATATGAAGGCAGTCGATTTCCCGTTGTGTATGCTTGGTTCTCTCTTTCTGGTTCTTTTCCTTCTATTGGACCGCTTCCAAAAGGGATGTTATCCCGCCATGTATTTATGCGTGAGGCTCAAGTTTGGCTCGAAATAGATAAAAAATATGGAGTTGGTGCAAGTGTAATTCAAGGAAAACGTATCGGTCTGGGCAACAATTGCTGCTTTGTGGAGAGAATTAGATGTAGGGATTTCAGTGCCATTATTATTTCGTTCCACTGTCCTTGGAAGAAGTGCGACATTGTTACTCAGAAGTAGGTGACTGCCCAAAAATGTCCTACTGAAAGTCACTATATCGAAGAAGTTTACAGTAATTAAACGCCAAGCGATGGAGCATCTTCATCGTTGGTACACGAGATGCCGTTATTGGTACATTTTGTTAATTACTGAGCCTCCTTCACGTAATTTTCCTGCAAATTCTGCAAGGATAAAGAATATCTTAAAAAAGTAAAACACATATGAGATTTTAACATAATTTCCATTAAAAAATGAGCATTAAAAATTAAAGTTATAAATCAAACAAGAGATATGAGTGGTACACTTGGCCTAATTATCGCAGGAGTATCCTAAATGAATGAGCCATTGTGCTGTTGTCTCAGTAACTAAGGTTAAAATTTTTCTCTTGTGTGATTTTTCTGCACAGTTTTTGGATCTTATTAAGTTTTTTTGTTTCTCTGTTCCCTCTTTCTCTGTAACCCCATCTAAATAGTCACCTTTAAATTTACTAATTGAGCAGTTAATGTTTTTCACTTTTAATTATTTGTACCCCTTTTTCCAGGCCGTCCTTTATACGATCCATAGTGAAGTGCTTTTCTAGTCTAAACTCCATCTCTTGCAGCAAAATCGAAATACTACCTTGCTTTTTCATTTTTCGCTTAAATTAATTATCCCATTAGTGACTGCTTTGCTTCAAAATTAGGGTGGTATAGCGTAGCTTCCTTTTATGAAGACATGAAAGGAAGCATGTCCATATGAGATATAATATATGTCTCTTTGTTCATAACAATATCTAAGATGAGTGCACAGAATTTTTTTGGACCATTTTTGTTAGCAGGTACATCTTCAGATTGAAAACATTAAATATCAATGTCTATCAATGCAGAACACCATTATTGCAACTCCGTCTTCCATATAATTTTATATGGATCTATGTACCGACCTTAATATCCATCTCTTAAATCAATCTTTTTATCACAAGGCAACAATGAATGTCGATTGGCATTGTTGTTTTTCACCCATGGGTATTACGAGAACTGTTAACTTGGTTTTTTTGCTCAAAAATCATAAGTTAATAAGTTCTTGGATCAATCAAGAACAAAATAAATTGCTGGAAAATTTATGATAAGTCTTGAAGCACACTGCTAGCAAAACTACTTTGTAAATACGTTCATCGATTTTTCTAAATTCAAATGTTTTCAACTAAGAGATTAAAAATATACATTTTATGCTACAGAAGATTTTTTTCTCAACTTATGCTCTGCATTTATGCAGATGGTTGCTGCTGGTGAGATAGGTCAATTTGTTGATCCATTGATAAGCGAATGTTCAAGTTCATAATATCCAGCTTTTTTAGTAGTTCTGTAATTATCAATCTCTGGAAGGTCTTTTTCCTTTTGATCTAGTTTGTTTCAACTGTCACTCAAAAGACAATTTTCCTTTACGTTCCATCAATCTCACATTTCTTTTCGGGCGTTTTTTTTCCCTTTCTTTCCATTCCCGATTAATTTAACCCGTCTTGCTTTCCTAAACCACCCTCAGGTTCCCGCATGTGGCCCGCACCGCAGGAACGACAGCGTGTAAAACAAAAACGAATCTCCCAGCGTGCCCGCGTTAACGTCGGACGGGGAAAAGTCTCTGGAAAAAAATCCCGCCGACGTTCATTGGCGCTAGTTGTCATTGCATCGAAAGTAATCATTGGGAACAAGTCGAAAGAGTTACATGCGTGGGAGGAGGTGGGTTTTGAACGGAGGAAATTATGGCGGAGTGAGGAGGGAGACGACCCCAAGCTCTGTACCAGGGGATATATTTTTTTTCAAGCAGAGAAAGAAGTCGACAAATAGCAATCAACACGGGAAACTATTAAAACAGACCCAGGGACACAAGCCGCTTTCACTTGTTCCAACTTTTGCAGCCCATTTGGTTTTTCCGGTCAGTGCGTGGGGAGGGAGGAACAGGATCATGTACGGTGTTAGTGGTGGGAGAATTGTCCGTGCGTAGTTTTTATTCCCAGAAGCTGCCTTGTCCGCGGGCCAATACCTCCTTTTATTTGCGTATGACAACTACCTCCCCCACGCCTACCACGATATCCCCCGCAAAACCCATTCCATGGTCCAACCGATCGCAGTCCCGAAAACACTCCCAATTTCGTCGTGTTTATGAGATGGGGAAGCACGGGAAAAAAATCTCCAATTGCAAAGCGTCGCATAATTAAAGTGCGTTAATGGGCGGTGAAGAATACACGTAACACGAGTGGCGATAATAACAGCTGGGTCACGTGTGTCGCTGAGGTGAAATTAACAACCCATCCTTTTTTTGTTATTTTTTCCTGCATTCCGCAATAAAAAAGCCGGTTTTTTTTTCTAAAAAATCTGTATCGAAAACGATCGGTAGTCTGAGACCATTAACGGGGAAGCGAGAAGAGTGTACTGCCCAGTTACATGGATGTGATAAGAAAATTTTACAAAGTTTTTGATACATAATGTGTCCTTCAAACGGCAGCAATGAAAATGGAAAAGTGTGGGTATAAATCAAGATTACCACCTACGTTATAATATTTTGTGAGTGCAATAAAAAATCATTTAAGACTGGATAGGAAGATTATATTTGTGAGTAAAATTAGCAGTAAATTCCAAAAATTACATTTTTAATAATACATTACTAAAAATAATGCTTAATATAAAAACAGTAATAACTCATTGCTTCCACAAACTTGTGTGTAGCCATTTACCGCAATTAAATAGAAAAATAGCAAAAATCTATACTAATTACTAATTTAAGTACTTATTGAAAAAATGATAATAACTATCTTAAACCCGCGACTAGCTGGAACAAGGATTTATTTTTAGGTGGATTATGAATGAACTGCAATTAGAAGTATAAAGTTGGTAAGAAGCACAATAGAAAAAATATTTAAATAATTGAATTTCAATTTTTATTGCAATTATGTTATTATTATGTTATTCTAATCATTCCTTACCGTTTGGATGCAGCATGAAGCTCTCATTTTATCTGAAAAATTATCAGTCAAAACTTTTTCTAATCATGCACCATGTGTTTGGTGCAATTTTTACCTTATTGAACTTATCTCTTGGAACAGCAACCATCTTAATGCATGCCATAAGGAATTACGGGCGATACCATAATACTAGGTAGTAAGAAGAATATTCTTTAATTTAATGAGGTGATCACCATCGTAATTTTATGAGTGCTTGAATTTTCTCTCGCGATGAAGATGGTTACCCATGTGTAATGAATAGGTATTCATTATTGAATATTGTCATTAGTTATTATCATGTCGAATGCGCGTATTACTAATTTAAAATTTATTTAGTATGGTTTAATATTTGATCCCATCTGTTTAGAAGCGATTAATTAAAGGAAGCCAAGTTTTTAATTAAGAAAGAAAATATTCATTTCATAAAACTAATGAAATGGGACCAATAGCAATCGTAGGTTTTTACTTTTGGCAACGTCATCTTGACGCAACAATGATGCTTTCCCCAACGTTTTTCATTCTTAATATAGTAAGGAAGATAGGTATCGATGGAGACACATCGCATACCCTAAATTGCAATGGAAAAGTGAGAGAACGTAACAGATCGACCGCAAATACTGCCTCAGATCCGTCTGCTCAGCCCCACGGCAGCGAATCCAATAAACCATTCCATAAGCTCTGGTAATTTTCGGCTCCGAGACGAATGTTCAGTGTGGTGATACGCCTCCTGTAGCTTTCGAGGCTGGATTCTTGTCAAATCGCGCAAAGATCTTAAAACGGACTGCAATCTTGAGATCTAAATTGATGGTCCTGCTCGCGTAAGAGGCCAAAGGATGGACTCTCCGAGCAGAAAAACGAAGCATGCCACCCACTTTTCTTCTCATATCTCCCTGCTTCGCCCGTTATTGCCTTGTTTACTCTTCCGCCCCAAAGAAGAAGAGTTCTTTGATGGAGTTGGCACGTGGACGGATGTACCCATGGACGCCTTGATACGGGGCCAGAGTTGTCGTCTCCCTTCGCATATTTATTCTGCTTTTTTCGCTGTGCACGATGGCTCACTGAACCTCCCTTATGCCGAGCTCTACCCTTCTTCTCTGCGTAAGTGCCACCCACTGCAAAAGCAGCTGTATATAGCTTTGGTGTTAAGAGAATTAAGTGGACTCTATGCGTTACGTTATAATCTCACATTTAATAGAGGATGACATCACAATACAGCAATGGAAAAACTCAGAACATTTTTTAATAGATTTTCCTTGGGGCAGGTTGCATCTAGACACAGCCGTTCGGTAGGAGCGATGGTAGATCTGCTTTCACATTGCAACCAAATGAGCGGTGTGGTTACCATAATTGAATTCATTGTTATTAGTCTACCGAGATGAGGGTATAGATGACACATCGAATCACAACTAAATCCTCTGTCAGGTGTGGAGCACAAGGCAGTACGACCGAAATGCCTCCGCTCGGGGGCCTATGGGGCCTGGTCACTATCAGACCATTACAAGTGAGTAACAATAACTAGACTCCACAATTCTAATGATTGAGCTTTTCACTCAAGTCCTCTTTTCATAGTGAAGAGAAATGCGTTAAGTATCCTGGAAATTAAGGGTGAAGAATAAAGAATTCTGCATAGGTTGGCATAGAAGTCAAAGGGAAATTAAGTGCCACCAAGATGAAAAAGTTCTATCTGGCGGTAGAGATGAAATTGGGACGCCCTAACTTAATGAAGTAGATATTTTGGGTGTGGTTGGGATAAAATATAGAAATATGAACGAATGTGAAAAACAATGTGACTACTATGTGATGTTGAATGGGTTTGCATTTTTCACATGAATTTGATATTTTCCCCCAAAAAATTGAACGAACTGCCAGAAAAAGTAAAGTTAGCACACGAGAATCAAACTATGCGTTAGGTATGAGATAATTAGGTATCGTAAAAACGATGAGATGATCAAAGGCGTTTCAGAAATCTCAGAAATATTGAAATATTGGCATTTATTGCAACACTGTAAATAATTCGTTAAACCAAGCCATAATTATATAAAAAGTTCTCAGTCTTTAGGCTTTACAGTGTTGGGATTGCAGCATATAAATAGATTAATTGCACTTGAAATTGAAATATTTGCGTATATATTATGTTCTAATACAAAAGCGCTTTTTACAGTTATTTTGTCTATTCCAGGTCTCTTGTGACATGCTCCAAAGTCGGAGCAAGAGAAGAAAATAAGTGGCCACAACATAGTGCTCAATGACGAGAGAAGGACACAAATTGTGCATCTGTAAACGAGGTAAGCATCTTTCAGTATTGAGTCTTACATCTAATTTTAAAATGCAAAGAGAAGCTTTTATCTGGAAAAAATTCTATCCCGAAAGATGCTGGAATGGAGTGACTGAGAACGGAGAAGGTTAAAGTGGATGAAAAAGGAGTTTGACTGGAAGAAGAAGGATTTTAAAATGTAGATTTATGCACCGGAAAGTCACGCAATTCGGCTGGGAAACCGCAAGATGCCATGTGACTCTACATAATCGACTTTCATGGCTATCTAGTATATCTCTTTTTTCCAATCGAATTACGGGTCATTAACCACTTTGCACGTCGGATAAACTTGGTCTTTAGCACACCTAATGAGTCGATTGCAGCTGATCATGAAATCGAAGAGTCGTGACGGTTTGTAGACTTCTTGAAGAGAGATTTGTGTGCAAACTGATTGATCTGATGTCTATCGGTCACGATCACCTCCGTTTTTGGAAAGGGATACCAAAGAAACGAAAGAAAATTCCTTACGTGGGGCCTTCTGCCGTGAGTTGTGATAGCACTGCGGCTTCCTGTGGAGTCCTCAAGCACGTTGAAGCTCCCGACGCGTGTGTTATATTTGCATCAAAGTGGAGTTTATCTGGAGGGAACGACTGGCATCAGGAGACCTTGCGCACGCTTTTGGCCAGGTGGGTTGCTTGGTCCGATAAAGATTGTCTGAGGGAAAGCTAGGAATTTAGTCGTGCGCTTTAGTGTTTTGTCTAGGTATAAAACCAGAAATCGGTGTCGAAACCAATGTATTTTCTGCTATCCACTTTGTTAAAATATTATGCCAATTGGATGTGAGTGTCGACGAATGGATTAATGGTTCATTTTTAATTCAATTCAATGGACTAATTCATTCCTTCGATTAAAGCTAAAATTATTTCCAGAATTTTAGTGAGGTTAGCGAATAATCAGGCGTTTATTAGTCAAGCTGCAGGTTGCAGTGCATGCACTAGGCAAGCGTTGCGAGGAGTATGGCATGAGCACGAATATCATCAAAGACGATCCTCAAGTCTGCCTCTAAATGTGTTGTCACCCGCCGCGCATTTAAATGGGTTTACAAAAGTCGCCACTCGCATCACTGAGGGACAAATTGATCCTAGCTTCACGGGAAAATAAGGAGTACATAGGACTATTAACCAAAATATATACACTTGATGATATTATCTATCAAAGTCATAACTTTTCCATGCCATTACTGCAGAATATTGGAAAAAGTGTATCTCATTGAACTCACTACCGCGCCGGGGACATTTTGAAAACAGATTAAAATGCGACAGAAGTAGAAACAGAAATCAGCCTTATTTGTGATGGAATTGGGCGTCCTCTATGCAGTCCCCTTCGGCATAAGAATCAACCACAAGAAGGCCAAGGTTATGCGGCTCTGTAAAGCATCGCGTGCAAGAAATATGAGACTCATGGTAAAAGTGAAGACATGCCCCAAAGAATAGAAAGGCCCACGCCCACTCCTTTTAACCAATTCCTGCATGGTAATGCCTCACCAAATTTCAACTTTTTCTCTGTAAAACAACTGGGCATAGACATTTCGTTTATGATTGATACCTTATCTCTATGTTATGGCCAATTATCGCCGAAATAATCTTAAGATATTGGGAATTTTCTTGATGATACCATAGCTGGTAATGGATTTGAATAAAAAAACGTTATGATCGCTTAAAATTAGCAAGCCCTCAAAGGGTCACTGCATTAGGAAACTTGCTCTTTGCTATTCATTGGGAGTATGGAACAACTTAACTTAAAGAGTTTTGAGGAATGTTCTAAAAGGCTTGAAAGAAAGCGTTGATATAATTGCCATAAGGCATTAGTATCGCAGGCGTGGGAAAATCAAGTTTCCTCGTATTGGCAACTTTTTCCAGGTATTACTAATTGGGTCCGAGGAGTGTTGCTAAATAGGCCGTTGGCCGGGCCGGGAATCGAACCACGGACCTTTGCCTCTCCGGGCTACTGCGCAGACCACTACGCTATCCAGGTTCTATAATTCCCATGGAAATTATACCGAGGCTCATGGTACTAGGTGTTTGGCACTCGCGGTCCATCAAGGATGGCAACGCGAGGGAGCCTCGTTATACTTGCCATGGGCATTAAAGAACCCTGGATAGCGTAGTGGTCTGTTCAGTTGCCCGGAGAGCCAAAGGTCCGTGGTTCGATTCCCGGTCCAAGGGAATATTTTCTCATGGCAATTCTTGTATATTTCATCGCCGTTCACGCGGCAGGACTAGAAATATCACCGGTATGTGTAGGTTTAAGGCGGGGCCAAATACACTTTCTGATTTCTGTTGATCTTTCCATTTCTGGCCCCCCTTAACACATCCTTTCCCCAGGAAACCTCTCAGTCAACCCCTTCTTCCGCATGCGTTTCCATAGACTCCCTATGCTTTAACAACCATCGCGAATCATCGATCGCATCCGAGTTCAGATGGCTATAAATCACTTTCAACAATGAGACTTCCTTCCTTCCGTTCTGCACCCCCTCTGCCATCCCTCTCCTTCCCCTTATCATTCTATATCCTTCCCAGTCTTTGGTCCCCTTGCTTACCCTGCCGCACCCCCATGTAAGATTCAGAATGACGTCGCTATATCCTCTTCTTGCTGACACCCGTATCCTGCTAAACATCCTTTTCTTCCCCTAAACTCTTTCGGTACTTCCTGATGACTCGCCTCCTGCATCAATGGCTCCTTATCCCTATTTTTTAAATTTTTAATTTGTTTAAAGATTTAAATACCTTTCTATGCATAACTTACGTAATGCCCTTAATATTTTCTGAGTAAAATATTAATCAATCCTCAATAAAAACTCCGGTATGTATAAAACCCGTTGGTATACCCTATAGTTAACTAGCCTCCGTAAACGTATACTGTGAAATGTAAAAAACTTTATTATTCCACATAAATGTGATACTTTCGTCTTGAATTCCCACCATCCGGCCTTGTGATGGCATTCTATGCGTAAGAGTCTTATCTGGTGATGATGACATGCCAATTCAAACCCTAGGTAGAACAGTATTAAATATATGTGGAATTAATTTTTTTTACATTTTATTATGTTGAGTCGATTCCATGAAGTTGCACCCAAAAAAAAACATAAATGTAGCTGCGGTAAATGAGAAATTTGGAATACGCACGCGAAAATCCAATATTAGATTAAGGTCTGGTTTAAATTTTAGCGATATATATGCTTTTCAAATTTTGACCTTTATAATTGAGGATGTTTATAGGTCAAGAATTTTATGGTATCAAGCATTACTAAGGTCATTAAGTTGTGAAGGTAATCCTAGGATTAATTGACGGCCAATGATGATGACAATTATATTTTTATTAAAAATTGTTTAACCATGTGACAGAAATTAAAATAACGTAAATAAATTTTATTAGGCTAAAATCAAATTTATAAGTTCACGAAAAACTAATTCCGTTTCATATCTTGTGTTTTAAAGTCGTTTACCATCGACACGTATTTCCGTAAAACGGGAAATTATTACTCAGTGAATAAATAACATTTATCTTCCTCGGGCTTACTTTGTAAAACCTTTTAATGTAAGGAAAGGAATAAAACTTGGTAGTTATCTGCAACACACTACACGGTTTAATTGTCTTTAATCGGTTTTAGCGTCTTACCGCCATTTTTAAGATGCTACAATAAATATGGAGGCACATCTGTCTTTCTCATTCATAGCTTACAATAATGAAGGGGCAGGGTTTAGGAAGGAGGTACGTCAACGGAAGTTTGGTGAACGTGGAATTTTCAGTAAAGGAGTGAAGTCAATGCTTTGAATTATTTGAGGATGAGGAGAAGGAAGAAGGAACTTACGAAAAGTAGAAGTGAGTTCGCGGGAATTACACGCTGTTTAGCATGCTTTTATATGTGCGTAAGATGACATGCTCCATTTAAAGGGTTTCAATCAAGTCCAGCTTTGAAACTTTTTCCCCATCATACAAAACGATTGGAAAAAATCGGATTCATAATTATTATCAAGTAACCGTTGACAAACCTGCAATTTTTACCTTGGTTAATTTGGAATTTTTCATGCCCCCAGATTCTAACTTTCTATTAATTCTTCTTGAGTTGGCCAAGTAAATTGCATTTATTTAAATCTGGGTCCAAGGTACAACAAATTTACAAGTATTTTGGGGCTTAGAAAATAATGAAATTTGTATAGACGTTGGCTAAGAGTTAAAAGTATCATTATTTGACCAATTTACAAGAATATTAAAAATATTTGTGATACTAAGTGATCAAAAGTCCTATGAAATAATCTAATCATAAATTTTAAGTGGTTTGGGTGGTCGGAAAGTGTTAAAAATGCCGCGGTGGTCGGGATTTTTAAGAGACTCCCCGATCACTGCCTTGATGTCTTGTGAGAGGCACTTCAAGTTCAGCACTCCTTTTGTCGGATGGTCTTCTTGGCGCCTAACGTAAAAAGAAGGATAATGCCGACGCCAGGTTTCTCTCCATCCATCCTTTCCTAGCCTTCACTATGGAGCAAATAACTATAATAACATTTTTTAACATTTAACAAGTTTATTTAGAACTATATCCATGATTAAGTAACTGTGCATCAATTTTAAAAGTTTTTGATTTTCGAATCGATACATGCATAAAATAAAAGAAAAAAGATTTCCAATTCAAACAAATGGACCCTGTGCAGACTGCCGATAGTATGGACTCAATTCAATACAACGATATAGTCAGCAAAAGAGAAAGATCACACTGCGATGTAATAGAAACCATTTCACAATATACGCAATACAGAATATAATGGTTGTACTGTGATTTAACAGACCCAGAACTGAATTAGTCTTTAGTTAAAATGGTTAGCAAGAAAAATGAAAATGACCACAATTTTCGATTGAGGAAGCAACCGACATCTATTATCATTTTCATATCATCGTCATCATCTAACTTTAATCTTCTGTGTATAGTTATAAAATTTATTCTTTCTCAGCCTTATTAATCAACTCCTCGAAACGCATTAGGACCAACGTGAAGTAATATATATTGCAGAATCTCGCCTCCCCTTGGAGATCGGCCCATATCCTTCCATCCAGCCTTGGCATTCCCTCCCCCTCGTGCAGGTCGCCCACCAAATCCGCCACAATACATCCATCATCACATCTCCCGTACCCCACCCAAAGGTCTAACCCCTCCAGATCCCAGGGTCTCCCAAGCTCTTGGCATCTCACCCTATCCCATCATTCCTCTACGGCGTCCTACCTCTATCGTCCCTAATCCTCCTCCATCCCAACGACTCGAGCCCATTTTTTACATGCTCTAGTGTTGTTTGTGCGTCTTGCATACAAGATGGGGTATGATAATTTTTTATGCAATCTCATTAGATTTTCCGAATCATTTGATCTCGATCATTAGGTTTCCTGCGGATTTTTTTTTCGAATCATCATTCGTTTGTTGACAATGAGATCGTTGAGTTGGAGGAATAATCATAATAGTAATAAGTCAAGGATTCAATTTTTTTCTTATATAAAAGCGTGGTATCTAATGCCCAGTGCCCACTGATGTGAAAATTTTCTCTTCATGGCTCCTCCAAATTCCCACTAGATTTATTATACGGTAATAAAACTTCGTTTTGACTGGGGCTGATTATCATTAAAACTCCAGAAAAAATGTGATGCTTGTTTCGAAAAGGATACCTCACCCCACACTATCTAACCGGCATCGAAGGTTTTCACCGATTGACTGTAAATGTATTTTTTTACGGCCGTATGATCTAATCCATTGGTTCAACTGTAAGCAGTGAGTTCAAGCTATATGTTGTTCGAGGCGATGTTCAATACGCTGGAGTTCAGCTTATCATTTTACCCGAAATTCACATTGAAATCAGAATTCCCGCCAACAAAATCAATGTAATTATCCAAATCTTCATATTATTTTACAGTCCAAAATCTTTACTTACCACTTTTTTCGTTATTCTTCATCTCTTTTATCCGTCATATATTTTTCATGCTCCTCCGGTCCGAAAACTCAGAAAATGCAGAAACGAAACAAACACAAAACAAAAACATGAAGCCTGTTTTAATCCTCAATCCGCTTCATACACTCTATGGTAACACGTAATCTGATGCTCCATTTTTCGAACTTCACAATTAATATATCAAACGACATGTATCACACGACGAGGAAATGAGGGCTGGTGTACACCACATTTAAGCCAGATTTACGCGCCGAAGTAGATAGCTATTGCTGTGTCTCACTAGCGACATCTCACTATTATTATCTACACAGGAATGTCTCCAATCCAATACTTGAAATCAATCGAAATAAAGTTATCTGTAATCATATTTTTCCTTGGTAGTTTAATAAAAATTGCCGCTTGTGATACATGCGCAGCCGTCGACTCTTACTACGTTCAAAGCTGAATTGCTTCGGCTTAGCTGATTGCTCAAATCAAGATCTCAATCGATTCGCACTCTCTTTGCAGCGATCCACAGTCGCCGCTCACACGTTGTATTCGAACCTAACAGTAGCCTGCTGTAGCAGTCATCTTTGATGTGTAAACCCAGTTTAGGACAATGAACGTTTCTCGGTCCTCCGTTCGAATAAAAACTCATTCGTCGCCAACGTTTCGAGGAACGCGTTTTTCATCGTCTTCAGGGCAGTATTGCTATATTCATATTACCCTGAAGATGATGGCAACGCGCTCTTCGAAACGTTGGCAACGATGAAGTTTTTAACCCTAACGGAAGCCCGAGAGGTGCTCATTGCCAACATACGCCGGGAAAGAGTCTCTTCATAAACCAGCTTGGGATTGTAGTACTATGAATGATACATTCAAAAATAGACTTTACTATTCTCCAAACAGTTTTTTTAACTCTACCGGTTTCGAAATTTTCAAGTTATTTCAAGAGGTAACAGAACAGTCATTTTACGTGTGAGTTCACTTCGTGGAACGGTGACATGGTAGATTCAATGAATTTTGTTAAATACCAAAAGAAATTACCGATTTCGACCTTTTCAGGTCACCATCAAGATTCACCACCAGTTCTGTTACCTCTTGATAATGACCTCAAAAGGTTGAAACTGGTCGAAAGTTCAGTTTCCAGAACAGTTACGTCATCTCTTGATAATGACCTGAGAAGGTCGAAGCCGGTCGACAGTTCAGTTATCAGAACAGTTCTGTTACTTCTTGATAATGACCTGAGAAGCTAGAAACCGGTAGAGTTTTTCGTAGGCTGTTATGACGTCGCCAAACAGATCATCTGACTCGGCCTATGCGTCCATTTGCGATTAGTGAAAAAACCGCTTATTCTTCTTACCCGCACTATGCCTCTTGCCCGGGCCTCTCCTGTATAACAAAGATTTTTTTAAATCTATCACCTCACCATTCCACCAAGTAAACACGCGAACCGTTGCTTTGATAGTTTGAATGAAAGTAAAACGTAAGGAACCCATCCAAAAATCCGATTCTAGGATCCAAGTTTCTTCTCTACTCTTTTCTTTTCGCTACAAGGATACGCACCCTCGCAGTCTCAATAAACTTCCCCCTTCCGTCTCCGCGTCTCGAGTAGGTACCCTCTCGCTCTTGCTCCTCATCCCCGAAATCCAGCCTTCGCACCCCCGTCGCCCTCCCTCCCTCGCTCTCGTCCTGATTTGCATTCGCCGTGTGCCGTCGCTGGAGCGGAGGCAGGAGGAAGTAATCGATAGCGCTTCCATTAGGTGCCGTCGTCGGTGTGGAGTCAGGGCCACGGTGGCAGAGAGGTGAGAAGGACTTCGCGGGAGAACCCTGCCAAGGAGGCTGGGGAGACGTTGGGGTTGGAAGATGCTGGCCAAGGAGAAGTAGAGGAAAGTATCCAAAGGGACAGAATTTTCACTTGGATGAAAATATTATCAGGTGTAAATAATTAGATTACATAGGCGTGAAGATTAACGTTCAAATAGTAATATCTACTACTTTTCATCCATTTTTGTAAGAAAAATCTTTGAAACTTTGTGTTTATGTTGACTTGAGCATAATATAGAGCAATAATATGTATATCCTACTATCAGAAAAGCTTGACGGAGTCACCTCGTGGAATTTTGAGAAGTGGAAGGAGACATGATATCCAATGGGCCAGAATTTTCACTTGGATAGAAATATTTTCAGAAATATAACTTAGGTGGTAGAGTAACGCTCGAATAGTAATATCCGCTATTTTTCCATTTTTGCGTGAAAACTCTTTGCAACCCTGCGTTTCTTTAAACAAGTGCATTATGACGAGTCTTTGTAGTATATTTGACTGTGAAAAATGACTGGTGACTTCATTTTGAGGTAATAATAAATGGTTATTATAGTTAATGCTTAGTATATTCTGCTCTTTATTGCTAACAAATATCAACGAAGAAAGCATTAACACACTTCAAGTGACTGTGAACTCAAAAATACGCTTCATTTTTTACATAAAAAAATGAGATCGGATTAGTAGGTCATACGCCGGCTTAAACTGACTGAAATGAAAACAACGTCGCGTGCATCGTATCATCTGCCTTACTTTCAAAATACTATCTTCTAGTAACCCACCTTATCAGTTCTTAAGATTTGCCTGGAAAAGAAATATTCATTTAATACTTACCAGAAATCACATCTTTCATATTCATGTCCCCCAACATAAAATTTCTCACTTGAATACATCTCTTATGGCAGAATATAGAATTCACTGCAAACTATAAACAGAAACTTCACAGTAATACGAGTATTTAAGACAAAATTGTACAAGTTGCTCTTGATAGTTCATGGCATTTTCCAAGCATAATCAGCCATGTTGATGTAATGGCTTATTGATTTGAGGAGGAGGAGAATATATTTTTGTATTTTATTATTTTTTCCCCTCTTCTATTCTTGACCTTGTTTAATACATTTAATAATATTTTTGTATTTTTTATAGAGTTTTGATATGGTTTTACTAGTGTTGCGTTTTTCTCTTAGGCCTGAAACTATTGTTTGAATAATTAGTGGATTTGTTCCCAATTATTACATGTAAGAGGTCATTTTAAACGGTTGGATTTCCGGAATGCAAGTTTTTGCATAGGTATACATTTTTTCTCCTTTTCTGTGTTTTTTCCTTTTTCTTTGTATATGCACTTAAACCTTTTTTTCGGGGTTGATTGTACCTCTATTATTACATTTTCCTGAATTGTAGTGTTATTGAAAAATATCTTATGGAACAGAGAAGCCCTTGATAGTAAATGAATTGAACTTGAAATAATTCATGAAAATTTTTGACTCATGGCTAATTTTCTTTCCATTTATCATATTAATTTTCTGCGGTTATTTTCTGTTTTCCCAAAAAGAACTTTTAAAAAATTTTAACACCCAAAAATGCGTAGATATTTGGTCACACACTTAATGCAATGATCCTATGAGACAAATGAGTGGAGGATATTGCCCTAAGTTTTCATTCACGTGGGTTTAAATGTAGACCATTACTTAAACGAGACCGTTGTGTAGCTACCAAGTGTTACCACTTAATCATGCTCCTACTTTACTAGAGTAAAACGCAATACCTACGATCTCTGTACGTAGGTGAAGGTTGCTTTGGCCTAACGGGCACCCCAAAATGATATCTCTGAATTTTACAAATGCATTCAGAAATAATCTTGTAGAAATATTAATTTTGCGTAGACCAAGTGAAAGCATCTCATGTCTTACATAATTGTTTGCAGTGAGGTAAGAAGCATCGGCATTTCATTGTTTGGAGCCTTACAGTTACCTTGGAGTTAATTTTATTCACTTACCTTAAAAAAATATTCACTTACCTTGGAGATTATTACACAATCAAAATTTTGTATGAATATTTTCCCGGCTTTATAGCAATGGCCAGGCCAAATACATAGAATATGGTATTGATAGTTTTAGAAGCGCAGGCTATTATCTGAATTTTTTCTATGTTTGAGCCAAAGGCATTTGCAAATCTTCCCGTGCAGTCGAAGTGTCAGCGGCAGAGGGAGGAGGCCGAATTTGTGGATTAGGGACGGGTGTGAGACGTTACAAGGGAATGGGAAGAGTAGAGAGGGGAAAAAGATATACACAGGGGTCTAAAATACCCCTTAATGATGGGGAGTTTTGGAGTCTTGTGGGGGAACAGGACGAGCAATGGGAAGAAAATAGGGGGAGATACGACTGTCCGTCTCCACTTGGCTGGCGATGGGATATTTCAGACGACTCGTGGGTGAGCTGTAAGGTGGAAATAGAAAGATAAAAAAGTAAACAATATCTGTAAGGAACTATCCAGAGTGCTTAAATCACCTATCCACGCTCTGAAGCCGTACGTAGTGGTTCCACTTCTCTTGACCATTGTCGTATAAGCGATTAGAGGCTCGCATATGTTCGGGATATCGTTGCTCTCGTCCATTCTTTCTTTTTGCCGGTAAAATCTCTCTTTGAAATATCTTGGTCTTAGATATCCACGCTGCGAATTTTGAATTGCATTTCATCTCAATTTTACGACTGTCCGTCTTCACCAAGCTGGCGAAGGGATATTTCGGACGAATAGTGTGTGAGCTGTAAGGTGGAGATAGAAAGATAAAAAAGTGAGGAACAGTATCTGAGAACAGAGTGCGTATATCACCTATCCGCGCTGTGAAAGCGTTGGTAGAGTGCCCTCTCGTCTTGCTCATTGCGTTAGAGGTAATTATAGGGTTGCGTGTATTCAGGATATTGCTGGTCTCGTCCGATCTAATTTTATTTTTCTTTACAGGTACTGGGTGATATTTTCCATGTAATTCATTGTATTTGTAGACACTCAGGTTTACATTAGTTCTCTCAGTAGGTTTTCGCAGGTTTTTCACGCCCCCCTTCTTGTGTGGGCGTTTTCCTGAAGTGGGTTTTTTTTTCCAATAAGGACGACAGTTAGGTTTCCTTAGGTTTTTCCCACGTTCACTAACATCTTTTTACAATTGGTCAATAGTAACTTTGTTAACTTATAATTTTGTTTGTTGATTGATAATGGAACTTCTATTTATTTTTATGTAATTTCTCTGCATGTAATTTCATGAGCAACTTGACAATGTATTTTACTGCATATATTTCATGTTTGACGAGGGGTTAGATGGAAGATGGTACTCTCTAGTCCCAATCTCGCCCAATAAAGACGTTTATTATTATTATTCTCTTTTCCGGTAAAATCTCTCATTGAAACGTGTTGAACTTATTAAATATCCACATTAGGGTTTTAGATGTCATTTTATATCAATTTTATTGCTTTAACCTATATCTAGGAGACAGATAGTATGGATGGAGGGAGTATTTAGCGGAGAGGGGATGTTAAAAACAGTGTTAGAGGGTAGAATATTTGGTAAACGACAGTTAAATAATTAAAAGGAAGCATCCCTTCGGCTTCACTGGCCTTTTCTGGTGCCATCTTATCCGCTTAAAATTGTGTTATCATCATGAAATTCCCACAATATTTAAAGGAAATTCAGGCCAATATTTGGCTTACCTCAAATTTATACCCAGTACGAGGATTATGTTGGCTTCGATGGGTACGTCCAGTTTGCTATTATGAAGCGCAGCCCTATTCCATGGAGTATGGAGTACTTACATCCAAGGTCCATGGATTTGAAGGGAGTTTATTTAGACTAAATTTATGCAATAACAAGTCACCAAAATAGAAAAATATCAAGTATCACAGGTGAAGAGGGAGTGATATTTCTTTTTACGGATTCATAACATATTCAAGGTTCTTAAATCCTCAAATTTTTTAGAACTAACATGTGGATCATGTTGGATTCGCACAGGGTGCTTACAGTTGGGCATTTATTTGTTTAATCTTGTACCACCGAAAACAGCACTATTGGCCATTTACATACATTTTTAAATTAATAATCAAAGCACACGAACATCCTTGCTGTGGATAGGTGGGATTCTACTAACACTGGAAATATCATACCGGTCCCTTTACACTTGTGCCATTTGCCCCATTCGTGAGTTTAAACTCACAATCAATTACGCTGAAGAGGTGGTCTATGGAACTCACTAGGAGCTGCCTCATTACCAGGGTGTATACGGAAATACACTGGGCAAGAATTGAGGATCGTCGTCGTCTTCCCACCCACGTAAAACTCGAACCCGCGACCTCTTGTGTGGCAGGCGAGGGCCTTATCCTGCCGCCAACAAGGCTAAAAAAATTGATGTAAGTACTTCAGTATTATAAATCGCAGCCTTCTTCCATGGGATATGGTATACTTCGAGTCTCATGGCTTCGTAGGGCGTTAATTATAGTAGCCTAAATTTTATGGACTAAATTATCAAATTAGAAAAATGAAACATGTTAATATGGAGTAATGCTTCCTCTTAAAGAATCACGGTAGTTTAAAGTTTTTTTTAACTCCTTCACTGTTTCTGACCCAGCACGTGAATCATGTTAGCTCCGCTGCGCTGGGTGCCTACAATTGGGTACTGTATAGCGAAGCCATCTTCAAAGGACTATGATATAGTTGTATTCTAGGTCCATGGCTACGAAGGGAGTTGATGTAAGCCTAAATTTTGCGGAGAAATAGCCCACCAAAATATAAAAATATAACACGTCAAGAGAGAGTTATGCGTTCTCATAAGGAATCGCAGCATATTCAAGGTTTTTCAAATACCAGCACGTGGACCATGTTGGCTTCACCTGGATACCTACAATTGGGTATTGTGTAGCCTTCTTCCATGGCTTATAGTATACTTATATCCAAGGTCCATGGCTACGAAGGAAGTTGAAGGAGTAGTGCGAGGGTGGTAATCTTCCTGCGGGGCGATGTGACGTGGAGGGGGAACATGTTTTGTATGGTGTAGTGTGGGTTGCCTGAGTCACGGGTGCAAGGTTGTGTGGGGGGATGGTTGGAGCCCTCATGCAAGATTCATGAGGCGATGCCATAGGGTTTGGGGGGTGAGAGAGGAGGGTTAGGGTAACGTAAGGAGGGAGGAGGGAGAGGGTAGTATATGGGTAGTAGTGGGGGTAGGGAAGGGGATGGCATAGTCGGATGGGAATGGAAGCACAGACGTGGTCGGTTCGACTTGCACGCTATAAGGAGGAGACTGGAGCACCATGAAGAAGTATACTCCTCCACAAAGAGCAAAACAGAGAGGGAGGCGAAAAAAGGGGGTAGAAGGATGTTTTACGAACTTAAACACCAAAAGAGAAGGAAGCTTTGGAGTGGGAGGAATAAAATATTACGTTTTATTGCACCCTTCCCCCTCTCCTTCCGACCATCCAAAGGAGCGCCGAAAGAGAATACAGTTTTTCACTCGGGCGGCATTGCATCATCGGACGCGATACAAATGGACAATGAGATGTGTGGCTGGGGTCGTAAAATTAAAATAAATTGCACCCACGACTCGCTACGTAATAATTCAGGTGGGGAGAGCTAATCACGGCAATTGTTTGCCTCAGACCGACTCCTTTCCCCACGATTCGTTCAATTGTTACCGCGTAACACCGGAGTGGCCAATCGATTCACACTCTTATGCAAACAAATTATTATGATCCACTATAGGGCCATCAAAGACTGGGCGTGGTGCAATGGCACAATCATGATCAAAAAATTTCACATGATCCACTAGGAAGGAGAGAATCACCTTGGCGGCAGACGATGAAACATATAAACATTTAAGGATTATTTTATTACGAGGTTAGTTCGATTAGTAATTCAGCACATTTTTTACGGCCAATTTTGGTTGAAAAACCTTGGAATTTCTTGTGCAACACTTTGGGGCGAAATCTTACATTTATACCTTCCTCATCTGCACCTGCACTTGCATGCAGTGACGCAGGGGGGGTTTGGAGGATAAACCTCTCCCACAGAGCTCGGAGAAATTTTTAAGTTTTATCTATTTCACTTAATTAATATTACTTAAACACTAGTGTAAGGATTATTAAAATATCCTTCATAAATCCATAAAACTAACCATTTTGAACCATTTAAAATTCCGCAATTTATTAATCTCTCACCTCCAGCATAGCATGGCGAATATTCCATACTCCCCCAGACCCCTCAGTATTAGATGCGTCTAAACCCCCCTCCCCAGCCTTAAATTCTAGTTGTGCCCCTGCTTGCATGAACAGAAATATTTTCATAGGAACTCTCATTTTTTGCGGTAACTCTGAAATTGTTACCTCCATCTTCTGCGCATGCACTAATGATTCGGCCTCTTATACCTGAATCTATTTTATCCCAATTCTCCTCCATAACCCTCGCAACCGTGGCTTTCGCGTAAGCACAGTTTTAAAGCACGAGTTTGCCGGAATGGGATCACGCCACAAGGGTAGCATTCCAGTAGATCAAGGTCGGCCGCAGAAGCACTTCGAATGGGTCTGCTCACTCCCGAAATGGTTTTTATGGGCGATTCTCACGGCGGCGTTCTACGTCGACGTGGATGCGATCACTTTTGTTTCGATCAACTCCCGCGTGTTTCCAAAGGGGCGCGCGCCTCTTCAAGTATTCATGCTGCTCGCTCGGCAACGCACCTCTTTTATTTTGTCACCCATCAAAAACGACCTACCTTAAACTTTCTTCTCGTTCCTCTCCCAGCACACATTTCGGGAGCACCAAAGAATGCCCACGTCACATGCGAAGGTTTTCGTTACGTGCAATTCACTAGTAAGATAGGTTAGCTCTTGTATCTATGGTATTTTGATAGGGCTCCTTACCACGGTAAAAAGGTCCGCTTAAGAGTATCACAATTTTCCATTTTTTTGCTTAACCTTAGTGGTAGTGAAGTTAAATTTTTAAGGATGTTTAAACATAAAAATAAATTTAAGCAGCCGTTACGAGTAACTGTTCATTTTATTTTTGATTAATAGGAGAAAGATACTTAAGGCATACTTGATACTTTTTCCATATTTATCTCATACTTTGAAACATTTTCGATTCCAAAACTGATATTTGAAGTAATAGCTCTTCAATTGCTCGCAAATAATAGCAATACAAGCTATAAGCGAATAATAGCAACAAGAAATATATAGAAATGTTGGTATTTTACCGTTCACTTTGATAATTATGCATTGCCACATTTATTAATAGAAGCTACATTTAAGTGTAGTTTATACACTTAAGCTTAAGTAAATTTCTATATTTTTTACTAATTTTTCAAGACACTATCGACAAAACTCAAAATATGGGTTGCTTTTTTCTAAACAAAATTTTGTGTGCGGTTTTGCATAGTTTTAAGATTAAAATTGAAGACCAATCGCTACAATTACTTTTCGAACGTTTTGCCTGCAGCTCAAGTAATGTGTGCCCACGTCGTATTTACTTCTTTTTTTAGGACGTAACAACTCTTGAAATCCAATACTCTGCGTAAGCACTATGAAAAAAAAATATTTATGTTGGCAATTTCTTGCCGTTTTCACCATAAATTTTACATGATTTTCACTAAGGCATTGAATTCACGATAAAAATAAACCTTGGTGTATTTGTTTACTTTTTGCTATTAGCAGCTGAATGGTAATATTGATGTCAAAACGCCTTAATTACATGAAAATGGCCGTAAAGTTGGCTCAAAGATGAAAAGTTTAAACTTAAAAATAAATTGTTGAGTTATCTTCTTTCTGTGCATCCTAATTTTCTAAGCGTCTGCTTTCCAATATGGAAAAAAATTATTTTTAATAAATATTTTTCATAATTCGCACGTAATATTTTCCATAAAAATTACCTGTGTTTAAAATTACGCAATCACATTTCATGTGACTATTATCCAAAAATAAATGGTTAGTTTAAAAAATAAAGTAAACAAAACACACTCACATCTTCAGAATCTATCACTTATTAATAGTACGTTTTAATTCCATGCCGGCATTATTATTTTCTTTTCCATTTTTCCAAAGAGATGGGAATCAAAATCTCGAGTCAATGGCATATATACCGACCTCCGAGTCTCTAATTTCTCGATCATCACAATCAAGATACGTGCCGATGCGTTTGACAGGCGGAGCGCCTTCATTAATTCCGGCAGACCGACCGAGGAAGGGCGAAAATATCCTCGCAGAAAGGCGCCGATGTTTGCGTCGCACTCGGGGATACGCGCCTGCGACCGCCGCGACATCTGGCCGTGGACTCGATGGAATGGATGCGCGCGCGGTGCATCCTCCTTGCTAAAAGGGGAGATTCTCACGTACTCCTCCGAGAGCTCATTGGTTCCCTCCCCGTCTTCCCCAAGGGGGGGCCGCAGAGGTCCCCTTCGGCGCCTAAACCCCCCTGCCCCACCCTCCCTACGGGCCTATATCCCATTCGCCGCGTCCGTGTTAGCAGCGGGCGTTGCCATGACAACGAAGCGCGGCGTCGCGTGGCGCTCTCTCCCCTTCTCCACCCCCTTCTCATCAACTGTTCCCTCCCTTCACTCGTTCCCAGTGCAGGCAACAATCTCTACCCGTCGAACGCGCCCTTCCCTGCCCGATTGCTTATTTTCCGTTATCAACACAGCAGTAATGAGATGTACTGCAGGAATAAATTAATTTCACTTTCAAAGCACCGCGTGAAGCAAGCTACTTTGTTCGTAACCAGGCTCAGGGGTCAAAATTTATATGTACCGTTGATGAAGTTCGCCATGATGGAATATGACAAAAATGAAAAAAAAAAATTGTGCGGAGTAGAGAAAAAGTTTAACACGAAATTTTAAACCAGGATAGCTAGTGACAGCAGAACCAAAATTATCAATGTTGTTTCGGAAGAAAACGTGGCGTTATTAATCTCCAGTTTAACGTAGAATGCTTTGCTCGCGACGACGTATCCAGGACATTCGGCAACAGGGCAAACGCGCGGGCATTCGGAGCGCTTGGCTCAAAGTCTCTGTAGTTTAAAAAAGCTGCGTTTTGGACCTAAAAATCATTTATAATTTAATAATAATGATGGCATAAGCTATCTAGGGTTATTTCGTGATACAATTTTTCTCCTCCTTTTATGATAAAAATGTAAAATAACGACAAAGTAAGGTTTCCGTTTCCGACCGTGGCTTAGTAAGCACGACCTCCGACGCATGTATGCCCCAGGGTGGACCTGTGACGTTAACACTTTGTTCGGCAATACCCATCCCGAAGTTCGCTCTGAGAAGATGGCTTGGTGGTGTAACTGTCTGACACGCCTGACCGACGAAAGGGGAATCCCAGCTAAGCCAATTTTTTTCATGGAGAACTTCATCCGTGATGTATATACTTCATCGATTTTTTCTTCATTAAATATCGCACACTTTGAGCTACTGTTACAGCCGCAACAACTAATTTCTTCTCATAGGGGATACACTCCTGCCGCCCATAATATTATTTATGAAAAGCTGGAGTGGCGACGGAGAGAAAGAAATCGTGATAGCCTACAACAGTGGGTATATGACTGGAGGGTGCAGAGATAGGAACTTGGCGAGGACTCTTTGTTCACACCGGCCGAATTTCGTGCTGTGCGGATTCAGGACTGTCAAAACATTACTGGAAAACTCGGTTGGCCCAAAAAAAGGAATCGAATCCCATCTCCTTTGATAGTGAATGTGGTATGCGGTCGGCGATTGGCTAGAGAACTTTTACTTATGCCAATGAACACAAAACTTTGTGCTTCGATAGGCGGGGGCTTATAAAGAAATTGGCTTAAAAATTCGAGTTACAGCTTACTTAATCAGTTATATTTGATGGCTGGGTCAGTAATGTATGTTCCACTGTGATATCTCAAAGATAAAACTTGTTTTACATACTGCCGTCTAAATGTTTCTGCCAAGAAATTTAAGACTATAGATTTGTTATCATTGTGTATATTTTGCTACCTGGGCAAAATAGGTAAGTTGAAATATTCATCTAAAACAAATAATGTTTCGAAAGCTTTTTTAATGCCTACATTACCGCGAGTGCAGTAGGTTTGTAATTATAAGATTTTGTCTTCTGTCTAGAGGTTGGAAGTCACGTATTTAAACCTTTTTCATTATTGACCAATAAGGTTTCCGAACAGAAGTTTCCACCGGCGATGGTCTTCGTGTCAATACCAAAGAGTTATGCAACTCTTCCCAGTCATTTTTTAATTGTATCCTCACGGCCTCTATCTTGCAAGCGTATCTTCTCTTACCCCTTCAATCTTACCCTTCATCTTCATGGTATTCCACCCTCTGTTGCACTACCCTGCTACATTCAGAGACAGTTGAAGGAATACTGCTACACTTTTGTTCAACCAATTAATATTCAATTAATACAGACGCCTCTAAAGAACTTTTTAATAGTTTTGCAGACAAGAAATTAAATGAAATCACTGAAGTGTATGTACGCACTCGGCTTAGGAGGGATTTCTTTTTTAATTGAAAATTAGCACGCTGACGACTGTGGTGATTAAAGCGGGTATCATCATCCCAAATGGGCTTTTTTCATTTTCATCCCCTGTTTATTCGTCGGCAATTTAATTATTTTTTACTCTAGAAAGAAATTGTTTCTCCCCTGCTGTGAAGATCACAAAAACATATCAAACTCATCAGGGGAGGCTCTTATAATTATCCTGTAATTTGCGTATCTTAATTTTTTTAATTTTCATTGATCGTGGATTCCGTATATTTTCATGCACTAAGACACCTATAAAATCTTTCTAATAGCAAGATAGATGTTGTAATTGTTGTAATTTGTTCAAGAAACTTATTCAAAGAACTGTTCAGTTACTTGTGTTCAGCTTTTATGTTCAATTCCTCAATTTTCTTTCAATATTATTGATTTAATTGAAAGTGAATATTGAGTTTTTATTTATACTATTATTTATATACCATCAATATGTTACGAGCGGCGTTAGCTTTTTCCGTAATGAGGTTTTACCATCTCCACAGATGAGCTGTGTTTTAGCAGAAAAAAACTAAAGCTGCATTCACTATAATTCAATGCCATCGTTAATTTCTCTAAGCGCAAATTATTTTTCATTACTGTCCTTCCTAGAATTTTTCAATTCTCTTATCTTCCATTGTCGTGGACGTGGAAAAATAAATGAAATCGAGCGAGTAATATAATCCAGGGTTAGTTAATGACAAATGAGGTTTGAATATAAACCAATATAATTGCTCAGCTGTAACGTTTACATGTTTACTTTTATTTGATTTTATACTCTGAGTCATGAATGATAAAATATATTTATTAGGGGTAGGATGCTGTAATTGGAAATAATCTCTGCACAGAATCATAACTCTCTCATCCAAAAATCTCCTTAACTGCCAGTTGCTACTCACGATTACTGCTCTCACTCATTGAGTAAGCTGTAGAAAAAGAAAAGGTGAATCAAAAGGCAAATTTCTATAACTGTGAAAGTTCATTTTCACTCTGTTAGGAAAAAGAAAGCACGTAATAAAAGTACCCGGGTGTACCTTCATCAACATCAGTAAGGGAAAAAACATAGTATTCCTTGAGTAATATGAGATAATGGCAAGGAATACAATATCATATGCTTTGCGATTCCGTTTCATTTTGTCCTGGTCATCTCGAAGGTTGCTTGCCTACCACCGGGTCCATAATTGCAGATACTACGGACTCAGTCATGACTAAAAGGTTTTGAAATCTAGTTCGGTTTTAATGCTTCGTGGTAGATGAAATTGAATCATTCTTCCGTAATGTTGGTATGATAATTTTCCTAAAATATGATGAGATTCTTTCCCGGCGTATTAATTGAGTGAAGTCCTCTCGGGATTTCCACCGGTTGATTTGATTTATAGGTACCAACGTTTCAATGAACGCCTTGTTCATCGTCCTCAGGGTGAATAATAATTTTCCTAGATACATGTCCGTGAGACATTAAGCTCGGTTTTAATATGTATCCTTGGATTTAATTGAGAGACTCTTTAGTACTTTATTCAATTAAATATTATAATAAATGAATTTCAAAATTTCAATCCGGAGACGAAAGTGAAGTTTGGTTGTAATAAATATTTTGAGACCTTTTGTTAGAGAAGTAAGGTTCGGTTTTAATTTTATTTTGGTAAAATTGAACCATTCTTTAGTCATCATAATCAGTGAATATCACAAATCCAAGTTTGTGATGATAATTTATCGACGCCAGCTAACAATTTCCGAAGGTTATTTCTGCTCCCCACGTCCCGAAAGGTGTCTCCACCAATTTTTTTAGGTTCGAAGCGAAGAAGAAAGCCTTCTCTTCTTTCATATTCCGACTCCATAGGCAGCCGTGCGTGATATCTCGGGGCGCATTGGAAATGAGAAGAGATGGAAGAGGAAGGAAGAGCCGAAATATGGCAGTGGAGAGGAGACACCCGGGGTGTGATATTAGGGAAGACGGGAGGGGGGAGTATGTGTCGGGTTATTTTTTTATTTATCACGAAACTGAAGACGAGGGCGGCGGGGCGTGGTCCATTTGGGTCCTCAAACCCCGGCCGCGAGATCAGAGAGGACAAGCATGCTTGCCGCGGCGTGGCGGATAAATTAGATTTTGGGATTGTTTAGAAGAGGATTGGGTGGTCGTCGACCGGGGGTGTTGGCAGATAAGGATGCGATGGGGGTTTGATGGGGGGGGGGGGTAGGGGATCGCAGCGTGTGCCCCTAGGGAGTGGGGTATTACTCTCCCTTTGGCACCCGCCCCTCTCTCTCTGCCCCCCGCAATTAGGACCGGCCTCGGCTAGGGGTCTTGCCGGGAGTTGAGTGAGAACAGCCGTACCCTCAGTTCCAGCGTAGGTCCCTAGATACTGGTCGCCGAAACGTGAATCTGAGGATGGTACATTAGGGTGGTCCTTTTGTTTGAGGTTTTCGAATTTCTTTTGGTAAGCCACCCAGATTTATTTCATTTGGTTAGAAAATAATATTTTTGCCATCGGTTACCGGGAAAACGTGCCGCATCGCTCTTAAAGTTTATAAATATTGGTATTTTTGCGTGTTTTTCCGACATAGCTGAAGATAATGTCACTATCAGAGTTTTCCCTCACGTTCCTGTTTTTTACAACGACTCGTTACACAATTTTTGTGTATTGCCTCAAATAAAGTTCGTTTCCGCCCTTTTTTCCCGAGATAAATAAAATAAAAAATAAAACGGTGGCCGAGAAAGAAAATTTTATGTTATAATTCTGCTCCCTTGGTGAATAAGTGTAACGGCCCCTGATGTAGTGAATATTAGGAAAACATTCAACGCATCGAAGCCATCGGAGTGATATTTAGGGTCTTTGGGACCATCGGCCGTCGGCAAAGCCTTTCTAAACGGTGAATGGGTTCTCCACACAGCGTTGTGTAATAACTTTGGTCATCCCTGTTTTTTCCCCTCCTCGCTTCCACACCTCGGCACTTCTCTCAGGACTCCCATCAGTAATGTCACACCCCCCAAAAGTCCACCCCTTCCAATTTTCCCTTTAATCCACGGACACCTATACCCTTTTCCCTCCCCCATAACGTTCCTTTTAGCCTCACCGCCACCCACGCCACTCCGGCGCAAATGTATCCGGGCGTTTGCGGCCGTGTGATGTCACCGCCTGTGTTTTCGTCATCGCGTTATTACGTCTCGTGTGCTAGCGGATCCCCTTTTGACTCATTATACCCACCAACACCTCTCTCTCCCGGGTGTGTGTGTGAAGCAGTGAGGCCTTTTCCATATCTTTCTCCACCCCCTCATGCTTACCGACACGCCCACGGCGACGTCCTCGTCCGCTTTTCTGCCTCCAGTCGTCCTCATTTGGGTGACAGTGTTCCGCGATCACGCATACTGTTTCTCCAGCTCCCTTTCTCCCCTTGTTTTTCTCTCTTTTGTGACCAAATTTTGTCCGGCTACGTATGTAAATTATTATTTCGCGAACGAAGCTGAGCTAACGTGGGTTTCCGCCGCTATTTGGGTAGAGCTCTCCATTGAGAAGTATTTTTCCTTAATTGTGGTTGGCAGTAGTTTCACCAAAAGGTACTGATGGCGAAGACCAAGATGGCCTCTCTAGAGATCGTTCAAGAATGGCGTACACAGAATCGGCGAGAATACTGCGTTGTATGCGGCAACGGAAGCTAACTATGTATTGAGTCCAACCATGCATTGAGTACTCCAGAAGATGCAGTCTTGTATTGTGGCAAAATATAGCATCAAGGAATTATTCCCGGTAATATATCCTGGTACTTTAAATAGTCCTGCAATCGTATCTTCGAATAGGGACCAAAAGGAAATGTTCTCCATCCAAAGATGTAAAGCTTGGGAACGTCAAATTCTAAGGGTTTTGAAGGTGATTTGGACAAGTTGTACATGGGAATGGATGACCTCTTCAAATTGACAATTGATGTAGCTCCAATCTTTTAGGATATATTTACACTCTTTCGTCATCGTGTAGTTAACCATAAATTTATACATGCAGAAGAGCAAATTTGGTGGGCTAATTTCTAGTGAATCAATGGTAAGCAGGTCGCATAGCTGCAGGACTACTGCACCTTTGAACTTCGACATTATCACTTTCTGCCGGAGTATTATCGCAGAGACACACCTCGGTCTTAATTATTCTCGTATTTTTTTATAAATCTGGTACTTTAAACCGAGGTATATGGCTAATATGCTGTCTTTTCTCTGGCTTCCCTTCCTTGCCCCTACATTTTTTCTCTCGTCTGCAATCCATTTTGCAGTCTGTAATCCACTCCTCATTGGAGTGGAAATCACATCATTTAATGAGTATACCCCGAGGGCAGTATCACCTCTTTGCGTTTAATATTTTAGTGTTTGAGGTTATTTACATCTGATCGGGTATTCTATTGCGCCTAAACCTTTGAAGATATCGCAATTTATGATAGCGAGTCGTCCTCCACTCCTAAGGTAGGGATGTAGATATATTACATATTATACAAAATAAACACTAAAAAATGAAATGGCATAAAACGCTATGAAATATTCAAATCCTACTTCATATAAGGCGGATGTCACTCCTATTATTTGGAATCTAGGTGCCAAATATAACCCTTGGACAAGTTCAAAAATGCAGATCCTGAATGTTCCAGGAAATATTGACGCTATATTTTTTTGTAACTGCTCTAGACTTTTCCATTTATTATCGGGAGAAATGTCATTCACACAGAAGATGATGAACGAGATAGCCTTTGGAATGAGAGTACCTAAAAGAAACTTCTAAGAGTGGGAAAACCTGAAAATTATCTCATATCGTATTTTCAAGCTTTCTGAGGAAAGGTGTGAAAAGTTGAAAAGTCTTTCTCCACCCCTACCTCTAATTATTTCCAACTCACTCGCAGTGCAGCGTTAGCATCCTCTGCTTTTCTTTCTCTCTTGTTGTCCTAATTTGGGTGACCGTCAGTCTCGTTACCTCTCTCTACTCTTATTTTGTGCCCTTAATATTTTCGAACAGCATATTCAACTTATATAACTTTCACGGGTTTTCTCTTCTCGTAAGGCAAAACTATCCGAATGAAATATTTTTCCCTTTCTCTGACAGCTTTTTTATCGGAAGCAGTGAGTGTCTGCAGTTTTCAGAGCAAGTGATAGAAATTTCTTGGGCGCTATGCTAAATCGGTAATAGCTAAGATCGTCCCTAAAGAATAGGGTTATATTCCTCATCACAAGGCTGAGATGTAAAATATTTTGTTCCGCATCCTTGAGATTTAGCCCGGGAAATTTTATGCTGACCTTGCAATGTTTTTAGGCTCGGTAAGTTCAGTTCAACAGCTTCAAAAGTTTTGACTCAGTGGATGCCCCGGAGAAATTTTAACAGCACAATGCGAAGTGTAAGCTCGAGAACTAGTTCCTGTACGTGGCATTAGAACCTCTCATAATTTTTTAATTAATTAATGAAAATTTGCACGTTTGCCAAATTTTAAAATGGAGAATCTAATGAAAACCGTGGGCTCTGATTTTCTATTTTTATTTCCTTTTTATTAAGGCTTTTATACTAAACGATTCATTTTGAGGACTTTAGTGGACTAAGCTTTCAGAATACCGCTTCCTTGCAAATCTGATGGGAAATAGAAGAACTCTGCGAGGAAAATATCGTTTGTTCTGACCTTTTCATTGAGTAGGGGTAAAAGCCATTCTCTACCTCGGTGTACTTTGCTTTCCGAATCTACCGCAGTACCAGTTTTACCTTCCGTTTTCCTCTCTCATGCTGCTATCATTTGGGTAGAATAGTGTCACGTACACACACTTAATTCGTCTCGTCTCTTTCCCCTCTCTTGCGGTCGAATTTTGCACAACCACGTATGGAAATTCATGCGTGTATGAAAAACATGCAGTCCTGGTTTCCCGCCACCATTTTTTGATTCATCTTTCATGCGGGATATGTTTTAAACCTTTTGTCGTGGTTCTCCTCATCAGAACCACCCTTTTTGGGCGCGCACTTACGTTTAGGGTTTTAGGTCTGTATTCTGTATGAAAAATTGCTAGTTAGATACGCGGATGCTAAGTGCTAAGTTTTGTTTCCGTGAGCAATGAGGTGCAGTAGTCATTCAGAGTGACACAGAGACCTTGATCTTAAAACTACGATTTTTAAAATTAGAATTGGTAAGGATTACTGCATGCTAAAAGTCATCGCGCGACATAACAATGGCTTATAAGTGGTTATTCACGCAAAATATTCAGTTACTGTATACGAATAATATGCTTTGATAATATTACGTATCTTAGAAAATACATACATTTGGATTTGGTGTTGATGGTGCAGAGATTTCTATATAGCGTGCGTAAATCTCACGTATCTCCAACATTATTGGATAGAGGGATTTGATTGGCAATAGAGGCAGTCCTATTAGTAGCGGTTGTGTCGTGAGAAGGGTGGGCCTCGCAGAATATAGATGCAGAATCACATGAAGGAACAAGACTTGTTTTGTTTGAGATGGGAGCAGCTTGTTTATATCGGGGAGTTGGATTTCTTCCTGGGCTGCAGAGCTCTAGGTTGGGTGATGGAAGTTCATCGGAGTATAAAAGATATTTTAATGAATCTAGAAACAAATATTTGAAGGACTCATCTATTGTGAGATTATTAGTAATTCATAGCTTTTAATTTTTAGAAAATACAAGTTAAATAAATGAAGTTGACTTTATTTTCCATCCTTCAGGGATGCATCGCGGCTGTGAAGAGGCACTGTCTTTCAAAAGGACTTACATGGATTCCTGGTAGGTGAGTACGCTGCTAAACTATGTTATTTATATCAACCAGCCATTTAATTTCACAGCATTATTTACTTTTCGTCTTCGATGTGGTATTAATTATCCTTCAACGGAACCTTAAAGTGTCAAAATAATCTGAAAGTTATCTTACACGTATCTTAGCATCCGGAATTTTCCCATAATTGACACATTTAATCAACGAAAATCATAGTTATTTTTTTATGAATTCACATAATTGCACGCGTTTATTCTTTCTGAAAATAAATAATTCAATTATATTTTATGTATGTAGTAAAATGTGAGTACGGCTAACAGGTACGTAAAGTATCTGTTAACCGTTGGGAAAGAGTTTTTATCAACGCTTTCTAATCCCAATTCGATTATAAAAAAGAAATCCACTCTTATTATTGTGAAAGCCTTTATTTATTTGTACTTACAGTTTACTCCACGTCGTAATAATCTGGAAACGCCGCATGTCGAATCATTATACAATACCACGAAATTATCTTTGATATCTTTTGGAAGCGGTCTTGTCGTGCGAAGGGTGTGTGTCGCAGGCTACAGATGCTGCATCCAACGAGGAAACGTGGCTTGGTTAGTTCGAGATAGGGTGCGGTGTGTATGTTGTGGGGAGAGTTGGCTTTTTTTCCATAGGCGGCAGAGCTGTTGGGTTGGGTGGCAGAAGCTCATCGGAGTGACAGGAATCATTCCGTGTCGTGGGCACGGGAATCGCAGATTCGCTTTCGCCTTTCGGAGAGGGGAGAGGGAGGGAGTTTGGTGAGACAGCGAGGCGTCCGCGTTGAAAATGAGATTTACGGACTCCGCGTCTGCCGCCCCGACACCCCCTCCCCCTACTACTCCCGGAGTACACCCCCATTCGCTACCTCCCCCCCAGCGCCCTAACCATTCCACCCGCTCCAACTACGAAACTCTCCACGCAGATGAGTTCGGTGACTACTCTGCGCAGTCGCCCTTTTGGTTTTCGCGGACGGATGCTATCATAAGATATACATACAACTTTTTACACACATACACAACTTAAATGCTTTTTTTTCATGTCATATTTAACATTTTTGCTCCATTTCTAAAGCTATTCTACCTGCTGAAGTAGATAGATTAAGAAGTGAACTTTTTTGTATTCCGTACAGTTTTCATCTTAAAAAAAATCAATTGGTTAAGACCTTTTCACGTCATAATGAAAAGGTGAAACTTTTTTGCAATAAATACTCTGTGGGATACAAAAAAGTTTACTTTTTAATCTACTATGTCACCAAGTGAACTCGCCAACCATTTATTTCATAACCTAAGGTAGGTTTACATGGAAGAGGTTGCGAATTACTCCGACTCTGTCCCTAAATTGAATGACGTGGTTGTTGTAAGTAACTTTAATATTTAATTCGTCGCAATTATCCTGAAGTGATTTCTTGGCACATATTTGTTTGCTTTTTATGGATCCATCGGATTCTCTACTTTTTTAAGCCTAACGATTTAGGATGTTTACGATTACGAACATATTCAATCGATTTGATGATGCAGAACCGTTTTACTCCATTGCTCTGCTTCATTAAGGTGGTTATACTGTTCTAGGGAACGGTATTTTGACGTATTCGACCTCTTAAATGCCTTTAATTGGTTTCAAATAGTTTATAGCTCTGCGGCCATTTGTGTGGTATCGATACTCGCGGTGAGGACAGTTTTGTGCACATTACGGAAGAAGGTAAAATTTATCAATTACGGATGGCCAATCTTAGCACCTTTAACACTATTATCGAATCGATGGTTCGCTAGTTCACTTCGTGGAATGGTGGATTCAAAAATAAACTGTTAGATTCCAAACAGTATTTATTAAAAACACAACCGGCTTCGACCTTCTCACGTCATTATCAAGAGGCAAAAGAAGCCTCTTGAAAATGTACCTGAATTAGTCGAAACCGTCAGTGTTTTTCATAAATTCTGTGTGGAATATAGCAAAATTTATTTTTGAATCTATCTTTTACACTTCTAGTTAGTTTGCTATGTGCGGGTCATATGTGTCAGTATGTGTGCTCCTTTGGTGCCGTTGATTCCACCGGAGTTTTCCCACGGCATGGTGGGAAAAAGTTCTGAAATGTGTATTGGGGTGAGGTTTTTTGAGGGAGCTCGTGCATGCTAAAAAAAATAAATATGAAAGGGAAGGCAAAGAGGGAGTTTGTATCGCATCAGGACGCAGGTTGGTTTTTTGGGTGAAAAATGTGGGATCGGTCATGGTCGAATCTGGGCAATGTATAAATAGGATTGGGGAGGCGTTAAAATCCACGGAAAATACGGTGTCACTCATGAGACTAAAATCACCATAGGAAATATAGCGTTTACTTGCACAAAGGTCTATTATTATTCAAGTATTCCACCTATTAATTTAAGTTTCCATGGAGTAATTAAGATGCAATCTGATAGCCTCACCTTCCTTCGTGCACTTCTTTAATATAAACGAATTCAACTTTTAAGAACAGCTAAAATATATTCCTTTTATATCCGCGGAGGAAATAGATCAGAAACAAAGAAATGATAGTATAAAATAACAAACACTACGAAATAAATATGGTAAAATTATACGTTACCCTTAATATGAAGTATTAAAATAGAATTTTATTCATTTTTTTCAAACTTTCCGATTTTCTTTCTAACAAATTTTAGAGCATGACATAGTTCCTCAGTTTCTATGAGTTATGATGATTGTGCATATATATCTGTGTTGATGCTTTTTATGTAAAGGTATTTTACTATATATATTTTTCCTTGATTGATTAGATAATTAGTATTAGGTATTACTGCTTTTCCTCTTCTATTCTTGACCTTGTTTAATAACTTTTTATGATGTTTCATGGAGTTTAAGAAAATATCTTATTTTCTTTCTTTACGAGAGTTACATAGTATTTGATGGTGCGTTAAATATTCGAAATGCATCAGCGTAATTTGTTAAAAATAAACAGTATATTTTCCGAGCCTACACCTAAACTCCATGAAACATCATAAAAAGTATATATAATACATATATTTATGGTATAAAGGATTTTCATAATAGGAAACAAAATATTAATACGAGGAAGGAATGTACCGAAATCGGAACATCCGAATTAAAACGGGGACGAAGTGAGGTCACGTTGGATAGCGGTTGAAGGGGGAGAAGGTAATGGTATTACGAGTTATCGATTATCAAGTAGAAGTAAGGTTATGTGATAGGTCATGATGCAACGCAGTGTTTGAAAACAATAAGAATATGAAAAATAATGCAGCCAGGGCATTTTATCTCGAAGCGATTTTAAAAATAACTTGTATTGTCGTGGTAAAAAAATTTGATTTTATGTGAAATGATTAAATATGTATTTATCACCTTATATCATATAAAAATTAATTTTTATTACGCTCTGTATGGATGATCAATTTTTGACATTTTTTTATCTGTAGGCAAATTTATAACCCTTAGGTGGGGGATTATTTGAAGTGTAGGCCGGGGAACTCATGCTTTGCCACTTTCCACGTGTTGACAACCTCTTTATAGTACCTGTCGTTATATTGGGTCTAGTATGTTTCATAACTTCACATTTACATTTATTGGATATCATTAAATTTATATTTAAACCTGAAAATGGTAAAAATGTTGTAATTATTGGCCAAACGTATGCAAACAAGTTTCACTAGTCAAAGGACTTTAAAAAAAAGCTTACCGGTAAAAAGGAAATTCTTACTTTACGAGAATGTGGAATGCTAATGTTGATAGCCACCAGTTATGAAAAAGTGCATACTCTTTGGAATTATTTGATCATTTAGGTCATACTTGGCATTATAAGGTCATAAAGGGCAACGCGTTTCTAAAGCTTTCGAGATTTCTTCTTCAAGTCTACATTCAAGTGGCTGAAGATTAATTTTTGTCTTTGAGTAGAAGTGAAGCGGATGACAAAACCATTTTCCGAAAACGACTGTTTAATATGACGTAGATACATAGAATGGAACACATTATACGTTTTCCTTGAGCCAGTCCAGAGCAATATACTTTATATTATAATATTTTAATTTCTTTGGCGAACAGGCGACGATTTCAATAATAACTGCATTAATTGTACTTTCTTACATTTTTACCTTCTTTATTTTTTATTATGCATTCTTTATCTCATCAAACATGAGTAATAATTCTTAATGATAAAATAAGGGAAGATTTTATTCTTAAATATCTTTTTCCACATAAAATATCTTATTTTCTTTCTTTACGAGAGTTACATTGCATTTGATGGTGCGTTAAATATTCGAAATGCGTCAGCGTAATTTGTTAAAAATAAACAGTATATTTTTTTCGAGCCTGTCCACGGCATAATACTTTTTTTACCAAAAATAGTTTTATTTGCTCAGACAAGCATGCGTGATAATAATAACTGCGTTTAGTGTACTTACTTGCGATTAAATGTGAGGAATTCCTAAATGATACCAAGAGGGAAGATTATATTTTAAAGTATCTTATTCCATGTACGATATCTTACTTTCATTACTTAAGAGAATTTTATATTATTTGATGAGCGATTATGATGGATAAATTATTTGAAATACGTCAATGTATTTTGTAAGAAATAGTTAGCAGTTTTTCCAGTCATCCCAATAGCGCCCGTGGAAGATTAGACGGGAGTGTGCCTCCTGGATCCTTCACTGGAGGACGCTAAGAAATGCGATAGACGCGAAACTGTTTTGTATACCTTAAAACATATCCGAAAAAGGTATGCGTCACCATCGGTAGAACTGTCACGGTAACCTGCAAAGTAATAGATAATTTATTTATTTTAATTCTTTCCCAAATCACCGAATACAGCTTATATTGGTCATTTTTAATGTGATATTCAATAAATTTAACACGTAAATGAACAACCGTGCCCTGGATAGGGGAAACCTAACCAGGTAGGACTCAAACCTGCGACCTCTTGTTTGGCAGACGAGGACTTTATCCCGCCGCCACCGAGGCCGGCACGTGCGTATGATGTGCGCTTTCCATGAATGCAGTTCTTCTCCTCACCAATGTACCAACGCCAACCAACCATCACCTCGCCCTACGCTGCCTCACAAACCGCCCCACATATGAAAAGACACGGCGCACGCACACACAAAGATACACTACCCATGAACGCGGGCGCTATCCCAATTACGGACGACGGAGGCCACCATTTGAAAATGTAATAGAATTATGATATGAATGACGGGGAGGGAGGCGAAAGGGTGTATGAAGGGGAGAAGGGGGTGATTTTTTATTTTACTGGGGCAAGAGTACCGAAGGTGAATGGAGGGGGGGGGTGGTAGAGTTAGGTAGGGGTTTCCTTGGACTCTTTACCGAGGGTGGAAATGATAGAGCATTTGCGGGCGGGAGGATAGAACCCTCTCTCAGTTTTGGCACTGGTGTTCGCAATGGCGTCATTGAGGGGTTTTGAAATGTATTTAAAGGGGAGGGGCCGGTTTAAAGGCTGGCAGGGATGCCAGAGCGGAGGGGGAGAGGATTTTGTCCGATGCTGTCTCTCCACCCTTCCCTCAGTGTGTGGGAGGGGAGGCGTGGATTGGGAGATATTGACGCGTGAGGGGGTGCGGAAATGTGTGCGGTTTGTTAGGGCTGCGAGCGTGAAGGAGGGATGATATGGTGACTGGCATCGCGGGGATAGAGGAGGTTCGGAGAGTTTTGGAATGAAAAGGGGGCCTAAGGATTTATTTGTTTGTAGAAACGAGGGTGTCCGGACGACGCGACGCTGGGTAGAGTGAAAGAAAGCAACTAGAAAATGCGCCGAAATTTACCATTTAAATGAACCATTAAGGTTGGCATTGAGGTGGTTGAAGATCCAATTCACGTCATTAAGTAGAAGTGAAGAAAGCAAATACAACATTACTAAAAATTTACCGTTTGATACATTTCCGCCTAGAAAACTTTCTGCTAGTGATTGTGAATATATTTTGGTACTTTGCTTCTAAGGTCGTCCTTGGCTATCCAGTAAAATATTACGCTGATACATCAATGACTTTCTTCAGAATCATCCGTAGCCATATAGCCACAATTGGTGGTACTGAGGTCACATATATTTTTGCTCCATTTCCACGTTTGACTTTTATAGAAAGGATAAATATTAAGACAACGCATAATTTGGGATGAAGTACAGTAAAAATAATCTATACAATTCCATTTCCTGTTTACATTAATGATAATTGAATATAATTTTCAGACAGTATGCGTATATATTGAATTTCCATTAGACACCCATATTTTTCCGTCAGTGGGCTTTTCTTAACCGGTTTCAAAAATGAACTAATTAGTAGATTAAGTTATAGCAAGCTTCAAAGAATTACTTTCAATGTATATAATTTTTCTTTGAGTTACAGGCTATGTTGTGAAAAAGGTATATTCTTTAGGGACCAATTATAAGAATAGATAATTAATGATACAAAAAGCTGAGATGCTATTAGAAAATTGACAATACCTGCCACATAAAAAGTCTTATTATCGGTGGTACTTGGATTTCATACTATTGGTTTGCATTTTCGAACTACCGATGTAGTACAGTCCTATACTCTTGCACCGATATACCAATTGACCAATACTGTTGGCATCGTCCTCCACAGCTTCCCAACCCCAGTCCCACATATGAAGAGATTCGGATTGCAAAGGATCCTGCATCAGTCGCGTCTCCAACCAAATACATCCTTTGAAGTGGATGGACATTTCTAGCTCATAGTAGGCTCGAAGTGGTCTGTGGAAGAACTCGCCATGCGAGCTCCGCAAATGAGATTATGAGATTCTCGAAATCCGTGACGAGTTTTGGTCTGAAATCGATGATTTTGCCAGAGTGATCGCTGACGTATTAACGTCAGGCTGTTTCCGTATCACCCAATCGTCAAGTTTTTCAGTTGGTTCTCTTCAGAAAAATGTGGTTTTCATTGTCTAAGATGTAGCACAAATTCTTGTTGTAGTGTTGGCCAGACTAGGAGGACATTTTATTTAAGATTCGATGAACGTAGAAAATCATTTTTAAACTATGACGACAATATTATTTTTGCAAAACGTTTATATGGTTATACTTGTGACAATCCATCTGATTTTAAGTTGAAAATTTTACATGAATTTGACAAATGTCAAAAACTGGATTTGATGGGAAATTTTGAAATAGGAGTGTATTCTAAGATGTTTGAAGAAGGTGTGGTAAATGCCGATGATTAACTCATCTGTCCTTAGGGTGAGAGTCCCCCCCCCTTTAAAAACCTTGTCCGATGACCCTAACTAGACCTCTGACACGTAAATGAGTACCCAACTTAAACCTCCCTCCATTTCTACTTATAAAGTTTACTCCACCAACTCCTCCAAGCAATATATATACCAGGCTTGCTGCTTTTTATTCAGACAGCTCTTGATTATCACGTGAAAAAGTTTAAACCGGTTGAGAGAATAAAAATATGTGGAAAATTACTACAACTGTTTGCATAACTAATATCGATGAATTTCCACAAAATGAGCTCGTCAACAATCGATCTGGAGACCGATTATATTTATGGATGTGTGCTTCTTTTTTGCTACTTTATGAGCAGATTACATTCCTCCACGCCACTGTTGCAGTTCTTTTCACTTCATAGCCTAAATTTCGTACGAACAGTATGGAAATGTGGAATACTAGCCGAAGCAGGCTTCCTTAGACTCCATAGCTGTTTTTCCCCCACCATAAAGTTCTAGTAACATGGTTTCAAGAGAGTATCCATAATTTCGAGCGAAGGGTATGCACATTCTTCTTAGAGCAGTCAAAATTGGAGCTTTGCCCAAATATTTGTTATATCCAGGTCACTTCATTTCTTGCAAAACCGATAAATTGGTTATTCACGCTCGGAAAAAATCATCATTCACGGAATAAATAACCTTTGAAAACTCCATTGAATGGGGAAATATAACGAGTATTAATGTTTCAGACCAGTGGTTCTCTCCTTCAACTTATATTCCCGAATGCCACGTAAGGCAAGACCTTTTTATGTTAAATTTTTATTTAAATTCTTATTTTTAGAAAATTTGGTTTTTGTGAATTCTCTTACATGAGACGATTGTAGATAGATTTTTAATACACCTCATATTTACATAATGTGAACAGTATTGCAGAATGCTTTTAAAATAAACAGCTAAGATTTTAAAATATGTGTCTCAAAATTGAATTAATTTTTCTTATAACATTGTTTAACTTAGCATCTACAGTAATATATATCTCCTCCAGGAAGTCAAGTAGCATTTGCGACATCGAAATTTAATTATTTACATCTGCAGTATATGGAGTAGCCTTTTCTCATGGTTTTATATACTAAATTGTTATGCCAAAGAATTCAACAAAGACTTTTGGCCAATAAAATATTAAATTTTTTCTATTCGTAACCGTGGAAAAATATCGGTGGAACAAAAACTATTTCTCTGACCCTAGAGGTTGTCGTTTTGATGTTTTTTTAATGTTCATTGCACCCTGAGAGATATTTTTCATAAATTGATTTAGTCCTGATAATCCTTCCTCCCTGCATATTATTTACAGACCTCGGTACATATTCTTACCCATAATTATGTCAGAAATTTTACTCCGTTTGCGATCGCAGAAAATCATGAACTCAAAATTCACTCGTTCCGCTATTTAAAATTTGAGAATTATTTTTATTTTCTAAATATACTTTTGTTATTTTGGCGTCAAAAGTTACAGTAACTGTCAACTTATACTCCAGGAAATTGAGATTTGTCAGCTTCAACCGTTCTCTTGAATATCAATTACTAAGAAAACGTTTTAGAAGTACCGGTCTCCAAAATTTTCCACCCGTGAATGAAGGATACTGCGGACTTCTGCACTCACGAGTAATGTATGTTATTACTTCGATTCTGCCCGCTTACTTCTCCAGGAATATCGTTAAATTCATCTGGGAATTCAACATTTGTCTCTGATAGTACGTTCATTGTTGGCTTTCTTTAGAGATCTAACTGCGTAATCGGGGTTTTCATTCGTGGTTCATTACCCTCATCGTGACCTTTCAATGTACATATAATTCCTTTACTCTCCATTCATAGAGGAGATTTTGAATTTCCACTTCATTTATTTCGGAGTAATCTTGAGAGCAGTTGTATGAATATTATTCATTGGAATGTTCCGAGTCCGTGGTGAACTCAATTGTTGTTAGAACTTTTTTAATGAATATCTTTCAGAAATATGCTTGAATTTATACCTACTGCAAATCAATTTAAAGAAAACCTCTTTCCTTGCTATGATTATATTCACTCAAGCCAAACCATAGTTCGATTTGAAGCTGTGAGAGTTACTACTATGAATGTGGGAGTTTACCTTCCCAAATATTCGATGGTTATCAGTCTGAGGAATTTGATGGCGATCATATAATGAACGACACGATCGTTGAGTGTAATTCTTTGAGGAGAATTGTTGGACAGAAATTGTGACTTGCTGAAAAATTGCAATGTATGCTTACTCGCGGAATTACATCATTTTCTAGTTTTCTTGTCGAATTTTTATAAGTTATAACTTAGATCTTTATAACTTACCTGGTTTTTCACCGGGTATGTAGTTGCCACTGCCCCCGACGTTTCGACGACCCTGCCTACCATCGCTCTTATCGTCACTGAAACGCCAGTGCAGTATCAAGCACTCATCCGCAGGGAAAACCAAAAAAATTCGTATTAATTATGACGTCTGGTATATATCATTTGTATCCGGGGATTAATATGCCATATTAAACATTTGACCTTTCAATCCGAACCGATACGGTTCGTCACCGAATTTCAGCATCTGGCATTCCAGCCATATTTGCACTTAGCTGGAAATGTAGGGAAGGTTACGGACATACCAGGCACCGAGCTTTGGGGACTTTCCACCCACCCAAGATTTTTTCCCCTTGTGGCGACTGCCCGCTATACATATATCATGGAGACCACAAGCCCAGGGCACCTTTCCTCCAGCGCTCCAATTTTCGATATAGTCTCGTGTGATAATGTGAATCAATGGTTTACGAGTTCACTTCGTTGAATGGTGACATGATAGATTAAAAAGTAAACGTTCTTTTATTCCACACAGTATTTATTTTTAAAAAATTACCGGTTTCGACCTTTTCAGGTCATTATCAAGAGGTAAAAGAACAAAAAGAAAGTTTTATACCTTTTCTTGATCTCTTGATATTGTACTAAACAGGTGAAATTGGTATAATTTTTCTTAATAATAATATGTGAAACATACTAGGATTTATTTTTAATCTATCTTTCATTATTTCTACCAGTAGCCAAAAGATGAATCAAACTTTCAGCATTTTAGATTTAAAAATTTATATTTGATTCACTAAAATTTATGGTTTTTAAGCGTGCAAATAGACAACAAAACTCAAAATAGGGTACCCGTATACAAATCAATTTACCCCGAATCGAATTCTGACTGCGAATCTGGTAAATACGTACATATTTTACATGTACTACATCACACATGGACCTGCCCGTGTACTTTCACGCTTACTTCCCCCTTTTTGATGCAACTGCCTACTCTTTCCTTCCCCACCTCCACAAATACAGCCGTACCTCCCCTTGTACTTCCCCCACTTTACCCCCCCCCTCCCCCCCTTGGCCCAGAGGTATCCGGAATGCGATTACAGACTGCACATAATAGCCAATTCCGTCGAATAATCAGGTTTGCCCCACTCCAGAATTTCTTCCTTTTTTTATCACACCGGATTGGATTTGGACGTGCTGCGGAGCTAGACAAAGGGTATGTCCCGGGGAAGAGTGGGCAAAGAGAGTAGGGGAGGGATATATTGTGGGGGGGCGGGGGAGGGGGGTTGCATGCCCCGAGGGTTACTCTGTGGGATGGGGGAGGTGCCGAAAAAGATGTGTGGCAGGGGTTGTGAGTGTGGGTGGTTGAATGGGATTATTGGAGTTCGGGCGAGGGAGTGGAAGGGGATAGGTTTTTTCGCCGCGCGTGGAGGGGATGGATAGGTGCGGTATGATGGAAGTGTGCGGTTGGAAAGTGGGGTTATACGAGTGTGGGGAAATTGAGACGCGGATGGGGAAAGACGTGGTGTTTTGGAGGGAGGGACATATCGGCGGGAGGCCGTGCGCAAGGAGGAACTGTGGCGCGCGCGCCCGTTGGCTGCATGGGATTCTAACACTTGGAGTGCTGAGCTTGTAAAGTCAGGGATCGCAAAAAAAATCTTGATTTTTCCATTCATTCACCCGTATTAAGGCACTGCAGGAACAAGCTCGAATCCCGGCTAAGTCAAATATATTTTCATGGCGAACTTCATCCTTCATGGTGTATTTAACTTTATACCCGTGCGCGTGACTACATACAAAGTCACTTGTTCCTGCAGTGCCTTAATCGAAGGTTCGGATTCAAATAATCCATTTAGAAATACGAGTTTCGGTACCCTGCAAGATGTAAGGGAAATATCTGTGTTTAATATAATAATTATCATAATTATGTATAATAATAATTATATTAGTAGCAAGATATAGATTTTGGCATGTTGAGGGAAATATCAGTATTTTTGCATGCATGACCCAAAATTCGTTGGTATAGAACCTGAATTACAAAGCATGATATAATGTGCATAATAAGAGAATTATTTCTTATATGTCATGAATAGTGATACGTGAAAATCGCATATGCGATAAATGCGATATTGATGCGATACACGTGAATAAATGCGATATAGGCTCGATGACTGGAGTTTTATGATATTTAAACCGCAAATTTGCCTTTGCGATGGCAAAATTCGTAAATTTAGAGCCGAGCCCGCCTATAGCTACGCCACTGGGCGTAGGGCCTGACTGCTTCATAGATGGTTACATGTATTTTCATCGGCAGCTACCAGAGAGGTTGAGAGAGAACCCTTGTAGTTTCTGCGATGTTAAGCAAATATTTCTTGCCATCTTCCAAGAAAAAACTGAGTTTGGTAATTCTGCACTCCATGCAATCTGAACACCAGTTAGCATCGTGGATGCAGAGAGGTTTTTCAGCCAGTACAATCTAGTTGTGACTGGCAGACGCAACCGGAAGAAATTGCTGAAACTTTTTTAGTGTTGTTGTTCAACTAGTTTGAATGACATTCAGGCTACTAATATCATTTTTAATTATTTACTTTATATCTTATTCCTTAATTTATTACTGTTATACCCCATAATTATTTAAACTATTCCATATTCATACAAATGAATGTGTTTCATTCCACTTGTTGTCAACTACTAGTGATACATTATGGATATAAAGAAAAAAATAGATGCTACAATAAGCTACAAACTGTAATTGAAATTGCTGTAAAATTAAAATGAAAGTGCTATTTTCACGTTTCACTAATCATGAAGCATCTTTACTTTTAACTGTAGGAACGCAAACGTAGCTTACCTAGTCAGTACTAGGAGTTAAACTGTAGCGGTCTTTGAATAATTTTAAGCGAAGTACTTGTAAAAATATAACCGTATGGTAAAGGTTGCTAAGCTGTTGCTGCGGAAAAAGCTGCTCTAACCCTATTTATTATCTGGAAAGATAAAATTTTTGTTTTAACATTTTTATGCAACGGTTACGCCGCATTTGAATTTTTGCATATTGAAATAAACAAATTTAATACTTAGGATATTTTTCAGTTCATAGATACGTATGCAAACTAAACACTGCTAACAATGTAAAAATATCCACGTCAGGACCTATCCCAGGAACACCTGTACTCTGACCCTCCACTTTTTGATATTGTTAAATTTATTTTATAATGCCTGTCAATGACCAACGATGAATTCAACTTTCAGCATTATTCAATCGAAATTTGTAGGTGATCTATTCACAGGGATACCGATGCAAATGAATGGGCAACAAAATATCAGAGTATGCAACCCGCTCAATATTTAAGCTCCCAATTGAGGAAATTTCGGATTAAGTGCCTGCGTCTCAATATAATATCTCCTGCATAACTATACAACTACATACCTGTCGCCGGCCTCCTAAGGCGTCAGTTACCCGGCAATAGTCGCATTAGGTTAATGGAAGCCAATTGGAGAGCAATGATGCCTCCTGTGACCGACGCTCTATCAAGCGGAGTATTGTTAAGATTACACTTGGAATAGTGGAAAAACTTGACGTGGTAAAAGAAAACGAACAACAGTTTTCATATAAGAGTGCCTATATTCACTTAAAACAGCACAAAAAGTTGAAGACAACAGATAATAAGTTAAAAATTGTTACCCAGTATCCTGTAATGCCTTTAACACAGTATTTCATTTCGCTATAAGATTTAAGCGATTTAAAGATTACAAAAGAACTTGAAATCTCCACGCATATCTTTGAAAGGAGTCTTTATTTAATTTTTATTGAAAACAGTATTGTTCATGAGAGTAATTCACTCTTCTTTATTAAAAATATACTTTGTATCCAACTCGCATTTATTTAATCTCTCATGGGAGGTGTTAAATCGTCTCGGGCTCTTACCGCAAATTCTTTAATACTCAAGTGTAGACAATTTTTTTAAAATATTCACCGAGAAAAATTCCCACGCTATCATTACATAGAGCAAATCACCGTCATTACAGAATAACAATTATGAGATTGGTTTGACGCAGATCTACTTTCATATTTAAAAATAATTTACATGCCACCAAAAACAGCACAGTTTAGCCTTTTACATCGGAGTAAGTTTTAACATTTTAACAAATACACATCCACGAGCATCCATATCTTGTATCACTTTACTTTATCAAATTTACGTACTTTTACATTCTTCGATAAGAGTATAATTACTCCGGTATCCTATTTCTACAGATGTGACTTGATAAGTGATGTTGTAGTTCGATGGGAGATCGAGAGTGGTGGTTTTTAAAATATTCACCGAGAAAAATTCCCGCGCTATCATCCCATAGGGTAAATCATCATCATTACAGAACAACAATCATGAGATTGGTTTGACGCAGGTCTACTTTCAATTTTTTTTAAACAGTACCGATGCTTTTTTGCTACAAGATACAAAAAGAAAGAGTGTGACTGTACCTAAGTTCGTCGGGGAGGGAGATGGAAATGAGTTGGTAGAGTTGTGCGAGCGTCCTGGGCAGCGGAGAGTGAGTTTACTAACGATCCATCCGCCCCCACCACCGTACGTCCACGAGGGTGTCGAGCATGGCAGCAGGGAATTGCGTTTGAGGTCGGTCGCGTGGGCTGGTGTAGCTAGGTAACGCGTGCAGGCGAGTTAGTGCGTCAGCAGCCGCCTGATCGTGTATGATCGTGTATCTCCTGCGCTTTCCTCCCACTCCTCTTCGCCAGAGCCGTGCCGCGGAGAATTTCATCTACATCTACATACTACCCCGCCAACCCCCTAAAAAGGTTTGCGGCAGGGGATGTTAGAACACCAGCCGTCTACATATAAAAAGCAAATGCTCAGGCAAAATTACGAAAAGCATTTATTAAAGGCGTTTATGGTTCGGTTTAAAAACGACTTCTCATATCTATCCGTTCGACAAAATATCTCTCTTAATTTATCGCTTCTGTGGGTAGTGGAAGTATAGTGGGTCTCTAAGATGATGTTCTTCGTGTTGCTGCTAAAGAAATCTAGTCTCCATTGTTCAAGCAATCCAACCAGCCTGGCGCGCAGCCTGCGAGTCTCTAGCGGCTCCCAGCCTAATTCGCAAATTTCTGGGTAACGCTTTTTGTACACCCAGTTTTTGACGAATCGCACAGATTTATTTGTATTTTATTCCTTTATACCTTTCATTTCCGATCTTCATCTACTCCTTACTCACGCCTTCGTTTACGTGGACAGTAGATGCGGTGCTCATCATAATTAGTCAACAATCCATTATTTGACGCAACCCTCCATTCCTCTCTCCTATTCGCTAGCCTTTTCATAGTGACGTATTTCTTCTGTTTTACATAATTTATGACCTGTCCTATGTAGCTTATTTGGGGCCGTCCCTTGCCCTTCTTCTCGTCCACCTGTCCCTCTACGATTGCTTTCATCAGGCCATCATGCCTCACTATGTGGCCAACTAAGTTTTCCCGTCTCCTACTTAAATCTGGGTTACGCCAAATCTCAATTTGGCATTTCCCCTCATTATTACACGTTTTCTCTCTTAAAATTTCTTTTTAACAATAACACTATTCCATTCCGTGTTTAACCCTCACCCCCGCCCTTTCAACCAGTCCTTTACCTTTCCTATCCTATTCCTCTCACTGTCACTTGTGTACTTTGTGTATAAATGTATGATGCATGCAAGATCAGTCACCTGACGATGTAACCAAGTTACGAAACCCGGGTCGTGCCCATAATTAAATAACAGTGAACCTTACAAAGTTTTATTTCCTTACTTCCTACAATTATCAAAAATAAACTATTTAAAACATCAAACCTAGAAAAACATATATTTACATATAAATAAATTAAATCTAAACCCAAATAACGAGCGAAATTAAATAGATGTAGGTAAATTAAATGAATAAAATTGGATTTTGACAAGGCACGACGTTACACACCAGAAGTCAAGCTTCAGCGGGCCAAACTGGGGCCTCCTCTATGCACTTCCCTTACTTGCGGCGATGAAAATCCCTTTCATTTCCGCTCTTCATCTGTTTCGCCCTCACGCCTTCCCAACTCCATCTACTCTCGCTCAGCGGCCCCGCCCATTCCAATCCATCCCATCTCATTTTCCCCCATCTTCGGTCGATCTGGTGCGGCGGCCGCGTGAGGGGAGGCCAATCCTTTGCTTATTAGGTCCGTCTCCTTGTTGATCTCGGCGCGCGATCGTCAAGGGCCTTGTTGGATGGCCGATTAATCACGGCCTGGTGCTCGCGCGGGTTTTGATGTTACCCTCGTGGTCGAGCGTGTCGGGAGGGCGAGGGAGTCAAAGCAGTAGCCGTCCGTGATCCTGTGACACCTAAAGCATGGGCCTCGCATTTCTGGAAGCTGGAAGGACTTTCGCCCTTGTCTAAATCTGACGTCATGGGACTGCATAGCCCATAGCTTAGTGTATAGGGTTAACCCATTATAACCCAATGTTGTTTCTAAGCAGCATCAAAAATTTATATATTATATGCTCTGTTTGGGAAATATGTAAACTACGTATTATTTTATGTTGTTAATTGTAATTACGAAATATTCAGCTGCCACGATAATTATGATTGAATGCAAAATTTTCAATTTTTCATAATGAAAAATCTTGAAATTTGAATTCTCCCAAAAGTGGCTCTGGGTTAGAAAGGATTAAGAGGATGCAGTGCTCATGATCAAACCAGAGCATTTCATGATTTATTAGTAATTTAAAACACATAAAAAACAAAATTAACAGTGTCCGGCGATATCTAGTGGAAATGTTTGATCTACATGAGAATAAACTAAAATGGTAAACTTCCACACAATATTTTGTGGAAGTTAACGATTTTAGTTTATTCTCATGGTCATTAAAAACATCTTACAAATCCTGGATGCATAAATCTGATCGCTGTTAACATTTTACCACCTCATATTTGAAAGTAGATATATCAAAGCAGTAGCCGTCCGTGATCGTGTGACGTCTAAAGCTTGGGCCTTATATTTCCGGAAGCTTGAATGACTTTCGCCCTTGTCTAATTGTGACAGTATGGGACTTCAAAGCCCTTGTAGGCTTAAGAAGACCCAATGCTCCTGCTCTAGCAGAATATTTCGCGAATCACAACTAATTCTATAATCATGTAAATATCTTAAAATATCTTGCATATATTAAGATCGTTGTTAACATTTTTCACAAACTCAAATTCTAAAATAAATATCCAAAAGTAGTAGCCGTACGTGATCCTGTGATTTCTAGAGGATGAGCTTCGTATTTCTGGAAGCTCGACTGACTTTCGCCCTTGTCTAATTCTGACAGCATGGGACTGCAAAGCCCTCATAAGGTTAGGAGAATGAATCGCTCCTGCACTACAAGTCTATTTCGCAAATAATATCTCAGTATTAACTCATTATTACACTGTAAAATATCCAGGGTATATAAAGTAGATCCTCTTTAACATGTCTCACCATCCCATACTTGAAAATAGAGAGTCAAATATTGATTGAGATCAATGCCCTGGAAATTATAAAATAGCGGTCTTATTGGTCGAAGAAAACAGAATAGCACTTTTTTTCACAAGTTTTACTTTGGTACTAGGCGTTTCAACCGCTAGTTCATCATCAGGCATATACATACAGGTTCCTATAGGTTCAGTTATAATATGCCTGATGATGGCCTTGTGGATGAAATGCATAGTACCATGGTAAAACTTGAGGAAAAAGTGCTATCATATTTTCTTCAACCAATATGTATTCTTTCCACTACATCTCGCCTGCCTTATTCATTGGCGATAATAATTTTGAACGATTAATTCTTCGAGAAAAATGACAAATTACAATCGATAGGGATGGAGTGATTCGTTCTCGTTAAGAGTTTCTCCCTCAAGAAAAGTAAATTAAATCATTAATATTATTTATCTTCATCCTCCTGCGTAAGTAAGTTCATACGAACCAAGTACACAGATTTCATTCATTTCCCTCTCATAAGAAAATTGACATCTCTCTTATTTATTAATCGGAATATCATTTCACTATATCTCGCATGCCTCAGTAACTTTAATAACTACAGCACCCTAAAGAGCAGAGCTTTAGAGCGTCGGCAGGAGAACCGCCAAAATCGGAGCTGTGAATGAATGGGAAACACTATCAGCTCCGCGGGAAAAAGAGATACAAGTGTACGTCAGACAGGAATGAGGATAGTGGGTGTCAGAGGGACACCCTTCCTTCTTCCCAACCCTTTTTTTTCTCCAGCGCGGAGAATCCCTTATCGAGACCCCCCAGGGAGGTCGAGAGGCACGATCCCGCAATTGAGGACCCCAAAACAAATGCGCGATGCCGCTGCAGACAGTGGAATGCTCCTCTCCCGACACTCCTATTCCTCTCTCATTCGCTAGACCTATCACATCGCCTCTCTCTCTCTCTACTCACTCTCGGCCCACGTTCCCTACAAACGAGCACGCTTCCCAACCGGCGATTATTCCGCAAACCGCTCGCCACGGAGCGCTGCTGCGACGCTCGCTTTTCCACGTTTTTACCGCCATTCCCTACCACCCCCCAGACAAATCCTCGCCTTTATCTCATTCCCGTTGGGATGTGCTCCGAACCCTTCGTGACCGAGTCGCGTTGTCCTCTCGGACGGTCTAAACCTAACCTGTGGTTCAGCGCCATCGCTACTCACTCTCTCCTGCTCCTAATTACTATCCAATTATACTACTCGTACCCTGACGTATGATCATAGGATTCCCTGGCGTATTAGATGCAGAAAGGATTTTCAAAATTCAAGAAAAAAGCCGGGTAAAGCAGAATACGCAAAAGGCTTAGTATTTGAAGTCATTCCTAATCATTCAGTAGGTTAGCACCACATACGTACAGTTTCATTCATTTACAAAGCTACGTCTCTGACAAAACAGAGTTAAAAATTACACTTATATGATGCTCTTCATTACAGACTGTCTAAAGGCGCCTATTTATTCCCTGTATAGTTGTAATTCATCGTGGTTACTTTGCGAATTAACGTGCTTTTACCATCTATACTACCAGATAATCACACTGGTGATGACTGTCCGACGCTGATAGCAGCTATTCCGCGAGCGGTTAAATTTTTTCCACGCACGGTGGTCCCATCGCATGACGTTCGCCGCGTTTTTTCTCTGCCATCTCTCTTCCTCCAGCTCCGACTCACGTCACACGGGTCAGCGTCGAATATTTCACTTTCCGCCATCATCAAGCCGTGTCGCCTCGTCCTACTACTCTTTCCGCGCCACGCTGCTACGCGTGTTTCGAGTAAAATGGGGCCGAGGCGTAAAAAGAGGCCGAGGTGTAGCGATCGTCGCGCTCTGTGTGACATCAATGGTAAAAATCGAGGGCTGGCAACGCACTCGGTTGTCCTTGCGTTCCTCTTGCGTGAAACTTTCGATCCGCGTCTTATCGCGATTTTCGAGTCCACGGTCACAAGTGCATACTCGCTTTATGGCGGATGAAGAGCCCTGCTAAATGAATGTGGATACCTATAGAGTGGCCCAAAGTTTTTTAAAGTTGCATTTGTGGGTACACGTTTTGGAGTAGTTTCATTTTTTAGACTAACTACAGGTAAATAAATAAATTTAAATAAATAAATAAGTTAAATAACTTGGTTATACGACCGAAACGATTTTGAAAATTTGAGGCGCAACCGCTCAGAAATTACGTGATATTACATAGTTTAATAGAGGCTAACGTAAGATTTGTCTGGTTTATACGGCAGGGATTGCATTTAACAGAAATAAACACAACTTTTGGTAGTAAGAAATGCATTTGCTAGGAGATTTTTTGGTTTTTAAGGGAACAAAAACTACTAATTCCAGGTTTTACCACACCCAGGAATTTACATACGACGGACTCAATATTAGCCACTCTCTCTCACCTTCTTCTTTTGAAATTTATATATCCAAATACAGTCTATGGAAATTCAGATACACTTTCAGAGAGTGTTATTGGCCATGTTTATATGTTACATGACATTTGAACCTTGCAACTTGATCGTATCTTTAATTTTGAGACCACTCCTCAGATTCTTTGGCGAAATATTTGTTTAATGCCTGAAATATCGAGGAATGATCAAGAAATACTGAGATCTAATAGGAAGAGGAAAATTGGGTATAGGGTTTTCCAAATCACCATTTAAGCATAGATTACCCATCGTCCTTATAATTTCTTGGAAAGATTAACGTTCTGTAAAAAAAAGCAACCTTCGTATTCTGGCTGATACTTAAAATATGCAAATACATTCCGTACATGTCATTAATGTTCGATACATTATTTTACTAGTGACATGACTGCCCGGTAGAGTTTATTTTAATCGACGTCTTTAAGTCGCCAGATGTAATGCAAGCGAAAGAAGGGGCGGATCCAGGATTTCTTTCTGTTTTTTTTTCTGAATTTGATTTTGTTCTTGCGGGGGGGGGGGGGGGCACAAGGATACCTCGCAAAACAAAACGAACGCAATGATAATGGGACCGTATTAAAATCTTACATATTTTTTAATGGTCTGGGGGGGGGACGTGCCTCCGTGACCCCTCCCCCCCTAGATCCGCCTATGGCCGAAAGTTTTGCAGTCAACAATAGCCTACCCAAGTAGCGAGAGGCCGAAAAATGGAGTGAATGAGAATTATATATTACTTCAACGGAAATATTTTTTTGGGAATGGACCATCTCAAATATTATGAACTAAGTTGGTAGAAAATACGTGGACTCTCCATACAGCATCGAAAGATAAACTTTGTGCATGATTATCAGCAAAAATTTAAAAAGGTTATCACACCTCACGTAGGTGACGGAAAAAAAGTGGTTGGGCATAATGTAAGGCATGATGGTCTCATGAAGACAACCATTGAGATACAAGTTGATGGTAAGAACGTAAAAGGAAGGCCAAGGAAAAAACAACACAGCACAAGAATAAGGAATTAATAAGAAATAATATGGAACAAGAAATTGAGGAAGATGGGCTGCGTACCATTGAAAATTAGAACAAACTATCCCCTTTTCCTCCATCTTTTTTGTTAATTTTTTTCCCCAAGTGTTTTTGAGTTATAAGGATATTGATAACTAATGTGTACCTGAGGAGATGACTTCGTCCAAAGTGAATTTTTAACACCATTATTATTTAGAGAAAGAAAGTACAATTAGCCTTGGCCAAGAACCTCCCGAAATAATAGGTTATAGAATACGTTAATATCACACAATTCAAAAAAGGCTATTCGGGCTTCCAGCCGGATAAGCATCAGATTTTACATCATACAATTCACTCTCACAGGCATATTAACTATTGTAAATATAGTAATATGGCAACAAAAACATGGCTACTTATTAGTCCTTGCCTCTTGCTAGTTATTTCTCCCCTACGAACAACACTGTATTGGCAAGAACCAACATATACATTTAAAACTAGGTATAAAAGCGGAGGCACTTCGGTCCACGTATTTGGTGGACTAATATTTTCTCTCTATCCTCCTTCCGTAACGATATTCAATGGTTTTCGGTGGTCCAAGGGGCACACACTGCTCAACGTATCCGCATTAACGCATTCCCTAGCGTCCCTTTGAATAAAACAGTCAAAATTTTACTAAAGATAGTATTTGGGGATCCATAAGCCCACAGAAATTTGGTATTTTCCATGGTAAATTTTCCATATTATAGTAATGAGTAGCGTCAGCTTAGCAAACCAATGTTTGGGTAAACTTTCCAAAATTTGATAAGGAATACTGCACTTTAGTGAGAGTCAGCACAAAAGTATAGCTTGTACATAGACAAAAATACACCTTAATTAGCAAATTACCATGCTTGGTAAAGTTTTAGATTTCATGAAGGTATTTTCCTCGTCCCTTCCCTCCTTTTCATCCTCGCAAAAAAAAACAATGTGTGGGTGAGATTCAACACACAGCTCAGGGAGGCATCAACACGGGCACCACCCCCAGCGTAATTGATGAAGCTACCCGAAATAATTTATCCACCCCTTCCTCTTTTCCTTAAGAATATTTTGATTGGTTGTCTGGGGACTAAGGAGTGCATAAGGCTCCACGTAGCCACGATAATGTATTTCACTCGGTTCTCTATCCCTATCTAATTTTTTTTCTCCCAGCTTCTGGAACAGAATCTTGGTGTGGGATGACGAGGCATTCCTCGCTAACCTCCGACGGAAACACCAACCCCTTAGGGGATATTCCGAGTTCCCCAGCATCCCTACGACACTCCCCACCTTACACCACACCTCGCTATCAAACCGCTCGCCCCCCCCCCCCCCCACCTTACCAACCAACCCCGGCAAGCACCTTGGAGCTCTCCTCCGCGGCCACCCTCCGGTCGGGGCATCCATCTTCCTCGGCCGCCATCAATCATTCCACAGCGCCCTCTCCTGGCACTCTTACCCCTCCACACTCCCTCTGAGAACAGCTCCCCGTGTTTACACTGGCAACCCGTTTGTACGCCTGCGTTTTCGTATCTCCTTCCTTGAGAGATGTGTGGAAATAGACGCCAAGGAGGTGAGGATAGCTAGCTGAACATTACGGGAATCTGGTGTGAAAAAGGTTGTTCGTTGACCAAGAGCAAGCTGTCCATGAATCGGGGGACAGTTAAACGCCTAGGGCGGAAGAGGAGGCTGGTAATAATGAGCTACTGTAATGCAATAATATTCGTAAAAAAGATCTTCGATAAGATGTCTCTGAAGCCTGACTGGATAAATTATTCTTGGTCGATAAACTGATTAGGTGACTCGTATAACAATAAGCTAGCGCTAAATAAAATAGAATATTTTCAAGCTAAGTAAATGATAACTCCAAGGTTAAACCGGGAAATTACTATTAACGTATTTATCGATTAAGGTAAGTTTCCATGGGGTAGGTACTGATGAAGCATTCTGGAAGTCTCACCTTCCTTTACTTACTTTCCGCGTCAATTCAAAAAAAGGCCTACTCTTTGTCATTCTTTATAAAATATCCTCTTCCTTCCTCTCCCCCGTTTACCATACATTCTACCCTCTAACACTGTTTTCAACATCCGCTCCCCGCTAAGTACTCCCTCCATCCATATCTTCTGTCTCCTCTGTATCTCATCTAAAAGCTGCCTCTCCTCACCCACCACGTCCAGAACTTCGTCGTTCCTCCTCCTTTACGTCCACTTCACCTTCTTTATACTTCTCCATGGCCAAATCTCTTTCACCTGAAGTCTTTTCCCGTCCTTCTTCTCAGGTGTCCATGTTTCCGCACCGTAAAGCACTTCACTCCAGATCAAACTTTTCAGAAGCCTTTTATTAATACTATTACATAAAAATACCTTCTCGTAAGCTCATTCCTGTTCGCGAAAGCCTTATCTTATCTTAAGAGTATTTTAAGCAATACATTTTCCTGTTGGACGATTAATGGCATTAAAAGAATAATATAGCGTAATTGACTTGATGTTATAAGCGCACAAATAGCATGCTACAATATTACAATCATAAATAAAAATTTCAAACAAGTATATTGGTATAATATGTACCGGGCAGTCACTCATGAAATATTGTATCGAAGGATTTTTGACCGGTATTGTTCGAATTTTTGTATTTAGATAGAAAGTAAAAGTTTCGCATTCGGCTCAGGAGCTGCTAACCTGGAGGAGAAAAGTAACTGATAACATCAGGAGTGACACATGAATAGTGGTTTGGTCTTATCCATATAGAGCTTGCTTCAGGAGAAATCTTTAACACTCTAGGTGGGGGGAGACATTTCTAGCATTTTTGCCCATAAACTTGGGGTCACAACTTCTTAGTTACTGAGCTGTAGAAACGCAAACATTTTTGTATGCACTTTCCAGTTACCATAAAAACATTTTTCGAGGGTATGCAGCCTTTTCGACATTTTATTAAGTATTTTTTTATTTTTAAGATTTTTAAATAATTGAGTTTTTACCAAAATGTGCGGTTGTAATTTTCTGAAACGATTGTTCTTTGAGCCTAATAAAAAGAGATCCTTCAGCGAATATTGGCGATATGATTGCGCAGCATCACCCATTTTTAGTTTTTTTTTTGTTTCAGGCAGTTATAATTGCACATTTTCGTCCAACCTTTCAATGTCCTTAAAAATATAAAGTATTGAATAAAATGTCGAAAAAGGTGTTCAATATATTTAATCATAGGTCTCTCTTTTCCGTTCATACCATCAACTTATCTCTAATCAGTTGTTTTCACTAGGCCATTATGCCTTAAAATGTCCTCAACTACTTTTTTTGTCATCAAGGTTTTAATGATATCTTCTTTAAAAAATTGCTGAAGCAATTGATTCTTCACTCCATTTTGGGCCTCTCGCTACTTGGGTTGTTGACGACAGTACGACGTTTCGCTAGTATTACCACTGGCGACTTCGAAGATTAAATAAAAAATACTTCGACGGTCGAAGGATTTTTAACCGATTCTCCAAAGTCGCCGGTGGTCTGTCGCCAACTGTAAGAGAACGAAGGATTTTTGACCGATATTGATCGACATTTTGGAATAAAGGTAGAATATAAAAGTTTCGCATTCGGCTCATTCAGCTTCTAACCTGGAGGAGAAAAGTAACTGATAACAGCAGACGTAGCACACGAATGGCGGTTTGGGTCTTATCCATATATATGTATGTCTTATCCGCCGATGCAGTCTTCTTATAGCCAGCGCCACATCCATCCAAGGCGGGGCCATTGTTCCGAGGCCTCAATCACTCCTGCCCTCTTTTCCTCCCGACCAATCCCTCCAGACTCCGTTCCATCTCATTGCACATAACGATCTCCTTTTCTTCTCTCTCTCTCTCCGATTCACGCAGTCATCCCGGTTCGGAGACGCGAAGATGTAGGATCGGATTGGCCATTCTTCAGATGAAAGTCGTCCGGGTACGATTGTAAATCTCCAAGGATTGCCGTCGATGTTCCAGCAGCGAGACTTTCGTACGCGCCGTCGGAGGAATGCTATTCGAGGCACTAGGACTGGCTTGGTTCTTCGGACAAGCGGACTTTGTTTGTGGCCGGCAATTAGTGGTACACATTTCAACGGATTGCGCCCTCTTTCGCTGCGTGCTCAGAATATGATCGTTGCATCGACTGACGTGAAGAGAAAAGTATCAATTTTAATTCATCGCATACTGTAAGGATTAGTTCCGCGGGTAGAAAGAAGTACATGACTTGATCGGGACTCGGAATAGGATTGCTCTTACACCAGCCAGAAATGATTCTAGCTACACATGCGAGTCCTTCCTAGCATCATTAATTAATAGGTGAGAATACCTACGCAAAAAAATTCTGCACTGGTCAACTAAGATTGGTTTGCGCTGCTCTCCACTTAGTTCTCTTATCAGCTAGTCTTTTCACACCGGCGTATTTTTACAATTTCAAATCCATCGTAACCTGCTCCATATATTTTATCCGAGATCTTCCTTTCCCAAAAAAACTTAATAGATTCAAATAATACGAAATAATTCACTCAATTTTTTGGCTACTCTGCGCTTGGATTGGCTATTTTTGATTACGATTGTTTCACTACTAGAAGTAGGTAATGCCATTGGCGTCTTCTGGGAGAAGGATTTTTGCTAATATCAATCGACTACATGGTAAAAAAGATATAAATGACATTCCGAATAGATTTTGTTAAAGTAATCGGCTGTTCATCCGTACCAGATGTGTGCATTCTTCGGTTTAATTTTTAAATTAAACAAATATTGAAATGTAGGCTCGTCCTTATTGAAGAATTATTACTTTCGGGAACTATTTATTGGCTTAAGAGATTTGTACATAAATACTCTACACGATTTGTAGCTGAATTAAAGATGGATGAAATGATTTTCGTCAAATTTCCTCCACTTTACAATAGAAATAGACTTATGATGCATGTGTATGCTTTGAAAATTTCCTGGGAAATAATATGAATAAACCGTCCTCGAGCTAGAAACTTGATGAGAAAATAAGAAGTTATCGGGACCAGATAACGAGTTTTTACACGAAACGTCAGCTCCTTCTTACTTGGTTTCTTGCCTTATGTAAGTTTAGTATGGTGTTTAAAGTCTCATTTTCTTTTAAAACATGAAACATTTGAAAAATTTGGATACACTTTTGCATAAAAATTAGGGAAGTAATCTATTTCTAGTCGTTAAACCCCTTAGGTTTTATTGAGGAATTGAAGATGCCCAATGCTCGTCTAAATATCGTTTTTTCAGCATTAAAATCATCGTTGCACCCTCATTGTATGTACCATGGGATTGTGGATCCTTAAGACACCCATTGAAAGCTTATGCGAGATTTGAATGATCCTTGGGGAGGATGTATAATAAGGTCCCCTTTCTCTTGCCTACGTGGGGAGGCCTTCCTCCAAAACCCTCGTTCGGGGTGCATGATGGGAGAAGAAAACGTTAGGTTGGAGAGTGGAGGGGTTGGGGTACGGGCCCAGAAGAGACGCCGCGCGCGGTGAGGACACAAACTAATTAATTTACCAAATTAACGCGTCTGTAAACATTGAGAGCAGAGAGAGAGAGAGAGAGAGAGAGGAAGTTTGAAGGGGTTGTGGGAAGAGGGCAGCACCTCCTTATTCCCTCTTCGCCGGAGAGACTTCGCCTTCGTCGCACTCCTCGCCCACGTCTCTCTCTTCCACCCCCGCTTTCTACCTTCTTTTGTCCAGGGTCGCCATTTTCCCTTTCCATTTTTTTCGAGTGAAGACTGTAAATTTTTAAAACCAGCCTCTCATTCTCTCAATGAGAAACAATATTTTCATTCAAATTAAACTTGCATTACATCTATATAACTCGTTTTTTCGAATAGGACTTCATGTAGTCAACTCAGCATATTGAAATATAATTTTTGTAGCAAATTTAAATGTAAGCAACAAAGATTTTTTTACATTCCCCTGTCTTTCATAGTATCAGTCATTAGGGAAAAAACATTTCAGAACGATGTTTAAAAAAATACGTTCGTATTGTCAGGAGCGCGTAGTTAAGGAAATTTTAAAGAAACGTTTTAAATAATTCATCAAAAAACTGAATATTTTGGAAACATGATCATGTACTTGAGGAGTGAGGTTAACCGTTTCATTAATTATATCTTTCCCAGACAAAGCAAATGAATGTTTACCTGATTCGAAAGTGGAACTTGATTTACACTTAATGACAAATACGATAGGGTTCTGATGCCTTACTTTAACCCAAGTTTGCGATAAGGAAACAATTGAGTCCAAGTATTATCTAACACTAGAAGCAATAAATTATCGTTTAGTTCGATGATGAGAACAATTCAGTTTAGAAATTTTCGTATATATGGCTGTAATATAAAATTACATCTGATCACTTAAAGTAACACATACATGCTTAGCTTTTTACAACTATGAAAAGAAAAGTAGTTTTTCTTTACTGTGCTTTATCCTTGCTCGCGAATATTAGCTTCTTCTTTTTATTTCTCTTTTAAACATACGCAGATATGATAACCACGGCCTTAATGTTGCTCCAGAGGTCTGTTTACAAAATCTCATGGATATATCTCGTCCCAGTGCATTGATATTAGAGCTTGCTCCGAATCTCAATTTTAAGAGTGCCACAACTCACTCCCTCAGTCACTGAACTCGAACATTAACATTGGTTTCGATTGGTGAGGGTTTTAGTTCAACCCGGAATAAGCCTTGGACGAGTGATATTTGTGTATCATTGATACGGTGCCAGTTCCATCCCATAAGTATGCTATCTCGCACTTCGAGGATATATGTTTCCGGATTTCTCGAACTTTCAATCAGTACTTGAACCTGGAATTCTTCAGTTTACATTCAGGCATTCCAACACTAGGTTACCAAATCTCTTTACGAAAATTAAGCATTGATCCGGACAATGAAAGCTACACAACTTTCATTGTCCGGATTCTCTCACTCCTGTGCTGTGATGGCTCCTTTCTGGAATACTGTCTTCTAAGCATTAGTTAGGTGGCATACGTCTTTCCTGTTAAAATTTCTTGACGTTTTTGTCATTACTATTACTAGTAACTATTATTGCTGTTAAAATTTTTTTCAATGGCTTCATATTCCTGACTGTTGGCCCCTATATTATTTTCAGCGACCAATGTATAGAATAGTACAGACTGTACGATTTTATCCACACCTGGCAGTCCTGCCCTTACCACCCTTGTTCACCCCCGCCGTACACTCAAGAAGAGCACCCTCCGACAACCCCCACGGAAAACTGAGACCGTACCACCCTCCTTGGCGCAATCACTGGGATTTACTCCTTCGAACGCCAGGGGTGTACGTACCTACGCACCTCCCCTCTTTCCACCCCCCATTACTTCACCACATCTGAGTCAGAGTGGAGGGGGTTTGTGCTCCCATCCGCACCCCATAGTGAACTCCCGCACCCTCCCGCACCCTTCCAGCGCTCCTCCGCACACCCCACTAGCCCCGTCTTCCTCTGTGCGCTGAATATTCATGAGTGAGATGAAATGGTGCTTTGGGCGAAGGGTGTGGGTTGGTTTGCAAGGGGATGACGGGCGGTTGTGAATCCATCTCGGACTATGCCACTCCCATCCATCCGACGAGAGCTTCCTTCAATATCCTCGGAAGGGTGGCCGCAGTCTTCGCCACGTCTCCTTCTGCTTCTGCACCAAGCCCCCCCCCCAATACCTTGGGACTTTTTCCTCCCCCACAGTTCTTCCGGAGGGCTCCGCGTTTGTTTTTACAGAGTACCGAAAATTTGGATTTTTCGGAACGAGAAAGTTCCGAATGAGCGATCTGATGTTATTTTTTCCTTCCACTAATACTTCCATTTTAACTCTTCACTAACTTTTTCTTTAAACTTTTACAAGACGATCTCATAAGCTTTTTTCTGTTAATGAAGGTCTCCTTTGCTAACGCAATTCTCTTCCTGATGTCCTTACTGCAGTATTTGTTTTTCTCTAATGTGCTGCCCATATAGCTGAACTGAGAAGGTAGAGCAATTCAACTATTTCCGCAGTACTTTTGAGGAAAAAGGACACAGTAGTAAGGAGAGCAATAAGAAAAGATTTTTGGATCGAGAAAGATACGAAATTATATTATTTTTTAACATTTCGCTTCTTCCACTATTTCTTCCATTTTAACTCTTCACTAACCCTTTATTTAAACTCTAACGTGACAATTCTATCATAAGCTTCTTCATGTTCATGAACATCACGTTTTCAAACGCGTTTTTTTTCCCTTCCTGCTGTATCCTGCTTACTGCTGTCCTAGCGATCCTCTCATAAGCTCCTTCCTGTTTATGAACGCCTCCTTTGCTAACGCAGTTCTTTTTCTGATGTCCTCACTGCTATGTCCGTTTTCCTCTAACGTGCTGCCCAAATAATTGAATTGAGCATTTAGTGCAATTCAACTATTTGGTGAGCACATTAGAGGAAAAAGGATACAGCAGTTAGGAAAGCGGTTAGGAAGGAGTTTTAGATCGAGAAAGATACGAATGAATGAACTGATATTATTTTATATGTTTTATTTTCCCACCAATTCTTCCACTTTAACTCATCACTAATCTTTTCTTTAAACTCTTACCTAACGATTATCCAATAAGCTCCTTCCTTCTCATGAACGCCTCCTTTACTAACGCATTTTTCTTCCTGACGTTCTTACCGCTGTATTTGTTTCTTTTTTGTTGTTTCTGTTATTTGCTCTACCTGTTCAAGTAAACTATGTACTGCAGGAAAAGTTTAATTGAGCAGGTGGATGAATTTAACTATTCGGGCAGCAAATTAGTGGGAAACGGATATAGCAGTGAGCACATCAGGAAGAGAACTGCGATAGCAAAGGAGGCGTTCATGAACAAGAAGGACCTTATGAGAGGATCGCTACGTAAGAGTTTAAAGAGTCAAATCTGGAGTGTTGCGTTTTAAAGTCTGGAAACGTGAACACTCAGGAAGGTGGACGAGAAAAGACTAGAGGCGTTCTAGGTGTGGGTGTGGAGAAGAATGGAAAAGGTGGAGTGGACGGTAAGGAGGGCGAACGGCGAAGTGCTGGACATGGTGGGTGAAGTGAGACAGTTTCTAGAGGAAATGCGATGGAGACAGAAGGTATGGATAGATTGAGTACTTAGTGGGGAGGGGATGTTGAAAACAGTGTTAGGGGGTAAAACGTTGGGTAAACGAGAGAGAGAATAGGATGTGAATAGGATTTTTAGATGGAATGAAAGAGATAAACGTCATTATGATTTAAAGAGGAGCGTAAGCACTGAATGGAAACCTAATTTAAACGGCAGAATACTTTAATGTTAATAATTTCTTCCACTCTCTGAGGAAAAGAAAAATAAGAACGCGCATGAGGGCGCAGTTTTCAACGGCCGATGCCAACATTAAAACTCCCGAGTTACTAGGGTTAATGAAAACTGCGAAGTAATTACTCACAAATAGTTTTTATGAAATTCCTGATACCTCTCCTGCATCGTTGGCATTGAATTTAAGGGAATTAAAAAATAATTACCAAAACAAACACTAACTTCGTCGTCAGCCAATCAGTCCCGACATACTTAATCATGTCTTGATTTCAAAATGTGCCTCTTCAATCTCAACCCCATGCGTAGATCCCAATGATTTTATCTCCTCTAACGTCTCGCCTTATCGATTGTCCATGTAGTGCCATACCAATTCTTTGCAAATTAACCACTTTGTGTTTTTCCGAGTTTTTAGATTCGCTCAAAAATTTTATTTGATGATTATTTATCAAATATCACTGCATACCTGTCTCCCAAGATACTTATCTATTGCCATTGAAGAATTTAATATTTTCCTATTGAATGATTCGAATGAATTCTTCTCGGGTTTCCTACCGGGTTAGGGTCTAAATGTTCTAGTAGAACGTTTCGTTCATTGACTTTCCCAACATCTTCAGGGCTTATGGCGTTGGGAAAGTCTCCCAAACGAAACGTCGGTCTACAACATGCAGACCCTAATCCAGTTGGAGACCCGAGAATAAATCATTGAGATCCATCGGCTTTGTGCACGAGAGGTTGTTTCATTTCCTTTAACACCAATAACATTCATCCGCTGAGACCTTCCTTCATTTTACTCTTCAGGGCCATGTGTCGCTGAGCTGTTTTATTTATATTTCAGACTCCTTTCATGATAAGGGGGATGGAAAAAATAACATCAGAGTGAAATTTGAAATAAGTATTTACTAACAAATATTTTACAGTATAGTTCACATATGTGCACCTTGCCATTCTACGACAATATTTATTTGCACTGCCGTAATACATAGAAATTATTCCCGTCAAGATTACTTTATGGTACTTTATGTTATTTAAATGGTAGCCACATACACAAATTGATTACAAGTTATAATATTTCCTGGAGTTTAGGTCAATGTAAACCACATTGACCTAACCTAAACTTATATTAAACAAGGTCAAGATAAGAAGAGAGAAAAAAAATATCATTTTGATTACACGATCAACCAAGTACCCACGGCAGCTTGTGCCACTATCAACGTGCCGAGACCTTGGTAGGTCTAGTTATTTGAAGCCAAATTCCTCATTGTTAATCCTGATACCATCAAACAAGCATATCATTCCTAAGTATCTTTCTCGATTATAGTACCATCATACATGAGAGTTTTTGTATTTTCAGAGAAATTCTTCTTCTTCTTCTTTCGATGTCTCCTTGCAATTACCTCCTTAAAAGACTGCATCCATCCAAATCCACTGCATGTGAAAGTGTATAACCTCAATCGAAGTGCTAATTTTTTTTCCTTTATCTATGTTGTGAAGGAGAACTGAGCAGTATATATTCCTCATTTAGCTATCCCTTTAAATAACTTTAAAGAATGGCTTCAGCATGCATTGCAGTAACATAGACTCTCCGCAGGTTACCTTGATTATAAAAATTCCTGCCATGAAGTAAATGCTTTAAATACAGAAATATTTTAGTATTTATATGCATTTTACTATTAATATCATAATATATTTAATGAATTATATATATTATTTCCTCTCAGTAGGGAGAAAATCTTTTTGAAGTAATATCAGAAGTAATATCATGCAGAGTAAGCTTATAAAGCTTATGATGAGTGGTACGAAAAATCATATTCATCCTCCTCTAACGCATTTATTGAGTTTCGAAGAGTCTCAGAGTTTAGAAAAATACTGGTCGGTGCTTACGTGTTTAGGGCGATGAAACATTGAGGGAAGTTACCAAATGAGTTTATTTTTACAGCACAGACAAATCTCTTGCTGTCTCTTCCCTCTCCCCCATGTTCTTCGCCATTTTTTTTATTCGCCCACAGATCTTAGAGAAGTTCCTCAAGGATCCCTTTTTCTCTCCCTTTTTCTTTAATGCTGAGGGCGGGAAGTGGAAACCACTCCCCCTTCTTCTTCGCCCTCACTCCACTAGCTCTTTGGCACGGCTGCGCCTCCCATCCGCGCTTTGTTTTCGGGGCCCCCGAAGTGACGATTTGCATAATCAGGATAAATGAAATAACGCGTGTGGGAGGGCGACCACTCCTTTTCATTATTTTTTTTATATTTTGTTGACAAGGGTACGTTTTTGTCGGAGTATTTCAAATGCGGCACTCTGAAGATAAAAGAGTGTATTTTTGTTGAGGGGACTGAGCAACGATTCACGCAGAATTGGAACGAGAATCTCACGCCTCGCTGACCACGCAGTTGTGTGTTGTCGGGAAAGAGAGAGTTGCGGTGGATTTGATGCTTCCTTTAGTGTCGCACCGGCTTGGATGTCCTTTATCTTTATTTGGAGTGTAAAATACCGGGGTAAATGCCTGACATCCATAATATTTGAGTGTTTAATTACACTTAATAATAAATGTCCTAATCTAATTCATCAATGATATTTTTTATTTCCTCTCAGCAGGGAGAAAGTACTTTTGAAGAAATATAAATGCCCATACAGAGTGACCTAACAAAGCTTATGATTAAAGTCAACTTTTTGCGGAAAGATGTGGTGGAACAACAAATCGAATAATAAACAAGATTTCATATTGCCCACTAATTTTATTATGGTGCTTATGATAGGGTACAGGTACTGATGATGATTGTGTAACAGTCGAAACACGTGTAGTAAGCTGTTATAATAAAATTAGTGGGCAATGCATTACCTTGTTTGTCATTAAAGTTCATGAGGGTTGTTGCAAAATTAATATGCATCCCCCTGTTGAGAATGTGGAAAACTATACCGGTGTATAAATGTAGGTACATATATCCAAATTACTGTTTATATAACTTAATCACATCATCCAACGTCGAAGAAAATGAATCGTGATTATAATCACTTGGTCACTTTGTAAAGAGTTTATAATCCATAAATTTCGTTGAACAATAAATTTATATTTTTCAAGCATATTTTTAATCTTTTGGTTCTGGAACACCACAGTGATTTTTATCCGTTTCTTGTGTTGGATTTCCACAACAAACACTCGTCAACTTTCGATCTGAATTTATTTTACCTTTAAATTCTCCAATAACTTATATAAGACATATACGAACAGACGTAAGTGATGACTCCGCAATGCAATTTTAACAATAATCCTGAATAATCTGAAATATTTCCTATCCATACGAATTAATAATAACCTTTTACATAAAAACCCTTGATTACGTGGATACGTTTGTTCACGTCATTGTCCGGAACATACATAAACACACGTAGGAAGACGGTTGTTCTTACCTGCAAAGATATTGCTGCTGATTTTTTCACAACTTTCTCTTTCCGATACATCGTCATTGATCGCTCTCTGCCACATATTCTCTCTGAAAATGATACCATATAGCAGTTCCCTCCAACTTATGCTATATTTTATAATTATATTTATTTTTTAAAGCACTCTTTCTTTCGTTAAAATTGTAAAAGTTTATTTAATAACTCTGTCTGTGCGGTTTAAGACATAAGTTCCCTGAGATAGAAGCCAAATGTTTTCGTGAATGATCTAAGGTTTTCCCGGCGAATAGCTTGAGGCATATACGAACAGACGTAAGTGATGACTCAGAAATGCAATTTTAACACATTCCTCCAGTCTATTGTTTTCGTTATTGATTGCGGAGCCAAGATGCAATTTTTTGCATGCAACGTGAATCGTGCAATCACTAGTCATCAGTTAAATTTACCATCAATATTATCTCTGCGGATGTGATCACGGAGCTTGAAACACCTTCTTCGAAAACATCTTTTTTCAGATCTTCTAATGCACTTATTATGGGCAAAATAAACTGAATTTCATGGAAAGTTCACTTTGCTGTTGGATTATCGTTCACGTTTTCCGGAAATCTCCACTCCATAATAAATGACCTCACATAAAATAAATCATGTTAAGGGATTGGGATTAACCAACTCACTTAGAGCTGCATAGATTGCAAGTGACACGAGATATTTTAGTGGTGGTAGAAACATGTAAAAAAAAAACATTAAATATCCTTCAATGAGGCAGCCTTGTATCAGTTGCACACATTTTCGTCTCCAGCACACACACAGCACATCACAAACTTTGTCCTCTTGCGCACCTTGCACCGCAAAAATTTTTCTCCCTGAATATAATATTTATTTATTATATCTCCAAATCCACACGTCCGTGCGGGAAGCCATACATTTCCGATGCGTCCTGAACAACGTAGCTTGAAAAACCATTACGTTTATGTATGCGATTAATGAACTCGACGGCCTTGCGGTACACGTATAGGAAAATAAAATCGAGGAAAGGGCGACGGACAGCGCTCCTCTAATTCTCATCAGTGGTCTGGTGGAGAGGGGCCCGTTTCGCGCTCTTTCATTTGGGGTGTCAACAGTGGCAGGGAAGGAAAAGAGATAAGAGAGATGGAGATACCGACTGACTAACTGTCATAGAGAGGGAGGCTGGAGAGGACGAAGCGGATTGCTAAAAAAAAATAACGCGTCAAGGGACGGACGAGAATGACTATCACACGGGATGATTTCTGTCATCGACAGCGACAAATCACTCTGGGTAGTTCCGCGCGACGAAAACTCGAAAAACAAGAGCGAAAGACTACACTGGCAGTCAAGCCGCTTGACACGGGATCCCAATAATGGCGGGCAAATCATTCTTCCCTCCCCTCCCCACTCATCTCCGTTCCTCTTGGCGGGAAAATAAAGGGAGCGAGGTACAAAAATGGCGCCCAAACACCATCCTCTCTCTCTCTCCCTCTCTCTTTTTTCATTTCTTCCGTTTATTTTATTACGTTCCCTACACTCGCCGACAATCATTCCCTTCGAAACCGTCATCTCATCCACGTCGTCCGTATAAACGAGAGCCGTCCCCACCCTCTCACCCTTCTCTTTTCAACGAGTGCCTTTACACAAAGCAAACAGAACCTCGGACACGTACGGTGATTTTCGTCCGCGGAAGGGAAGGGGGAGAGAAAAAAAATTCGAGCATCGAAATCGCATGTCCATTGCTTCGCTTCCGTCTCTCCACTCCCCCACGACTTGTCCCTATCTCTCTCTCTCTCTCTCTCTGTTATGGAATGGTGAGCGAACGAAAGGGAGTTGAAGAAGAGAGGAGTAGGAGGAGAGGATACATTAATTCTTCGGTGGCCGGGAAGAGTGAGGGAGAGTTTAGCGTTTTGTGGTGGCAGCGGCGAGGATTTTCGTCTGGGCGAGTCTCTCAGTGCGGGGCGAAAGGGAGATGAAACGGCATTAAGATTCAGCGCTCGAGAGTGTGTTGTGACCTCGTGAGCGCCCGGAATGCCCGTCACGCCGTGTTTACATAGCGATGATGGTTGCGAAGCGGGCAGCAAAACTCCCCGACGACAATCGATCGAAAAGACGACGACGGGTTTTGAGAGTGGGAGACGAAGTCTGGCGGGAGGGGTTACGAAAGGCTTTTTCACATCGGGGTGTGTGAGTTCCCCAAAAATCTCCTCAAAATATCCCACCACCATCGCGAGTTTTCACTCTCCTTCCCTCTCTCTCTCTCTGCGTGTAGCGAAGACCGCGCTCTGATACACGTGGAGCCCTCTGTCGTGTGAGCGGAGTAACCTCGTCGGACGGCTTCCATTTTGTTTCGGCTCCTTGCCAGAAGGTCGCTAGCTGTCGGGCGTGGAAAGCGATTGGTCCGAGCGCGACCGCCCCCTCTCCCGCCTTCTCCGCCCCCAAAACGTCTCCCTGCCCCCACTCCTTTGCCGGCTCGACCCCAACCCTCCACAACGCCCACGCCTTTTCGCTTCCCCCACTCCTGTCTCCCTCCACCTTCCCCTCTAGGAGTGAAATGTGATTCTTGCTGCGTGCACGGCGGCGCCACCGTCCGCGCCGGTCTCGCGTGTTGACGCGTGGATGAATGAAGGCGGTGTGTTGTCGTCAGAAGGCAGGCCGACGTCGAGCGGTTAACCGCCTGTTTTTTGTTCTTCCATCTCCCTATTCGTTTTGCCACCTTACACATCTTCTCCTGCATTACCTGGGGACTCCATTTTTCTTACAGGATGAGATCCACGGTTTCAGCCTTTCAATAATGATTTTTTTAATTAAAAAATGACCTATAACTCCCGATTTTTTAATAAACTGTACATTTTTCTCCCTTAATCTACATTACATCCAAACAGGAAAGCAGAGCGCAGTTTGATGACTATATCAAGAAATGCCAAGCTCTTTTTTTCGATCAGACTTCTTATTGTAATATAATTATTATAATGAGGAATGGTGAATAAGAATGGCAAGAAAAGATTGATATTTTATTCGAAACTGAGTAGACAGCAGAAAAAAGAAATATGACGAATAGTTTCCCATTGGATATCCATGAGTAAGGTTACAATCCTGGAAAAAGTAACAGAGACTCTCGCTACCTAACTGCGACTCTCGCTATGGGTTCTAGGAGTGGAAATATTTCCTCTATGCACCACGATTACATGGCAACGAGAAGGAATGTACGCCTGATTACGACAGCATAGCTCTCGATAACATCAAGTACCTACTGGTGATGACAGAGGAGAAGATCGAAAGGAGAAAATAAAGTGGAAACTTGAAATGCTGGTGCTAAAAATATATCCCTAAGGTAGTTCTACATTTTTCCTAACATTTTCGGCCAATTTATTTCCATTGAGGAGGGTAATATCTTTGCTTAGTTTCCGCTGAACTCTATTCTCAGCTATCTAAAATATTCCTCGGGCAGAAACATTGAATGGCTGGCACCATCAATACATGGCCACCATCCGTCCGTCACACCGTCCACACACAGCCATTCATTTCTGAAAACTTTAAGACAGAAATATGACGTAAGTTACATTCAACTATTGAATACATCACTGACAGCAAACATACTGATGGGTTTAAGACAGTGGAAATCATTAGGCGAAACGTTCATAATATCGATGAATAATACTTGAGAGGAAATCTAAACTATGTTGGTTCATGCTTCCCCTGTGAACTTTAGTGCAGGTAGAGCAATTTGGATTCGAAACCATTGCATTTGCCTACCATTTTTCATCCTCCTTCTACGTAAGTGAAAAAATGCACCTAAAGGGATCATTTGCCGTTTGTCATTACTTACTTCTACCGTAAATCAGACTATGACCTGGGTACGAATATCGACCAGTCTTAATATTCCTTTCGTGCATACTGTTGTGGTGGTCCCACGAATCCACTCATTTCCATTCAATACAACACTCACGATAAAGAATTGATAAGACTGTAATAAAAATTTTCCCAAGTATTTACTTGACTTACGCTACAATACCGAAGGGCCTCGCAAATAGAATTTGGCTATCGCGCAACAAAATTGAACTGCCTGTTTACATTTACTTCGAGCGTAAAACTTTGCTTCGATCGAATGATAATTCCGGGTAAAGCTATTGGTCGTTAAAATGTATGATGCTTACCCGAAGAACGATGTAAGTGAAAATCTCTCGGGTCTCACATAGGGATGAGTTCGACATGACTTCCTCCAACGCTTCGACTAGCGACCCGCCCATCAGGGATCCTGTGAAAAAGGCAAATGTTGCAATGAGCGGGAAGGTGGTACCCGTGAGTTTGAAGCAATGCAAGTCATGAGGCTAAGTATCTGAGAAATCACCGGCCGAGTTGCGGGTACAATTGGGGAAATAATGAAAGGGATGCGCCCACATTGTTCGGTCGGTGCAGTGTATGGAAGTTATACGCACGTGGTGCTGAGATGACAAGATTAGTAAATTTCTCATGGGCATTTTTATTCTACCGGCTACATAGCTAAACGAGGTCATGCTCCAGATTATATAGCTCAAAGAATATAGGGTCGATGAATATTGCCCATATGAAATTGACAAAGTTTTAATTCCAACATGAACCAAATTCACTTTGTCACACCGTAAGCCATTCATTTTTATGTACCCAAGCTTACCCTTATCCCTGGTAATGATGGTTGGTTCGCTCTTTGAAACATTGGTGGAGGACGTAGATAACCTGACCAAGAGAGAAACGCGACAGATTTTCACTTATACCATGAGCCGCCGTCAAAAATGCTGTCTGTGCTCTAGGCTGGACTTCAATCTAACGGATGACGGTTAGTTTTTCGATTATTGAAAAAAGAATATTCTACCGAATAGAGTTAGTTTCCCTGGTGAATTATTCGTAATACCTTGGCATGTTTCCCGTCTCAAATTGGATTTCTCTCTTCAACTCCAACCTTACTCCTACTCCCTACGGCCTACCTACTCCCTTTCATGCGACATTGCGGACTTGCCGTTTGGAGCGGAGGCTGATACTGCTGTATACCGAACAATACATATAGCACAGGGGATATACGTTTGCATCGGTCGTTCGGAAGTACTTTGGACTTGGCGGGCAGGATAGGAACAGGAAATTTGGCGAACGGCAGGCTTGCGCAGGAGGGAGTCGTGAAAGATTGCATCCGTTCCCCCAATACCCTATCGGGATCCCGGCCGGGGGTCGAGCGCACGTCCCTTTGGACCACAATGGACCGCAGAGAAACCTCCCCAACCCCTGCCCCCCTTTTTTAGCGCTACCAACACCACCCCCATTTCTCTGTTTGCCCAACTAATCCCCCGCGAAGGGCCCACAATGGGACGCTCTGCCCCCCCTGGCTGATAGGGGCGGCTCCCGGACACACCCCCGTGAACAATGCCCTCCTCGGCCCCTGTCCCGTGTGCGTCGCGTCGGCGTGACGCAAACGTGGGGAAGGAAGCCGAGGGGCGCAACGTATTAGTCACGGGTCGCCTTCGAGTGTGGGAGTCGCGTAGTGGGGCTCTCTCGCGAAGCATTGTCCCCGTCGGTGTATTCCGTCTAGGGAAACAGACCACCACGACCTAATATTCACGGATACGGAAAAGTATTGAGTGTATAATTGTTGAAAATAACCTGCAAATGCCCAAAATGGTAAGAATAAGCATATCAAAAGTTAAATCAGTGCTCAGTCTTTTTAGACAGCGAAGGAGTGATCTATGAGGAATTTTATTCTCAAGGACAAATAGTTAATCTATCTATTAGTTAGCTATCAGTGGTGTAATTATGGGGGGGATCTATCCCCCTCACCCCCCAGAGAAATAAATATATTTTATTAAAAACTATTGCCTAGTTTTGCCTTATAGTAAATTTTAACGTTACCTTTTAATGTAACCCAAATTTAAAGAGCTAAAATTATGTAAAATGTCTTTTAGGGCATGTCATTTTTCCAAAATTTTCCTAAAAAGAGGGGTCTTCTCATATTTTAGATTAAAAACTAAATACATCAATTACTGTAGGAAATAATCTCTTTATTTGATATAAAAGTTATTAATATATTAAATTAAATGATTGTGCCTCCGTAATGCACAAAATAAAACAATCTTAATGATAACCATATTATAAACCTTGTCTATTTTTTAAGCGTCGGCGGGAGGGGGGCACGTGCCCCCCTAACCCCTATCTGCATATGATCAGAATGAAAAAAGGCATCTCCGTTTACTGGCAAATCCATCTCGACAACGCGCCTTCCCACAACGGGCTGCGAGTCCGCGAGTTCCTGATAAAACATCGAGGTTCAAACGCTGCCCCACGCCTCTATTGTGCTGAAGTTGCCCTAGCAGACTTCTTTCTGCAACCTCAGATTAAGGTAGCCCTGAAATGAATCCATTTTTCGGCCATATAAGAGAGACAATTAGCCGTAATGAGGAACTTGCGAGAGGTCCTCGAAGAAGCCTTCTTGGGGACGTATGAATGTACGAGTCGCTGGAAAAAATATAGAGCCCAGGCTCAAGGGCAGTACTTAAAAGAAGTTTTAGGATTTGTGCAAATATGTTCTATAAATTTATTTTAAAAAAATATTTGCATTGCTTTCGGAACGCACCCTGTATGTCAAAACTAGACAATAGTTTAAAATTATATTTTTATTTTCTCTGAGGCTTTTTCGGGGGACTTATACCCTCATCCCTCCCATAGTTACGCCACTGCACTGAAAAAATCTTCTTTTTCGTGTAGCCTTGCAATTTTGTTAAAAGAAAGCTGTAAAGTTCTTGCAAAAACTTAACTACTTCTAATCCGATAAAATTAATATCGTTGCTGCAGCAGCAGTGCTTTTAGCAAAACAACTGCATCAAGAAATAGTTGACCGCAATTGCATGTTATTAAGCGGTCCCCAAGCGGGAAACGTAGCATATTATCTCAGCTCGGTGCGGTGCCCGAAAGGACAAGTTTTGATACCCCTCTTAGACCCAGCATATGTTAGGGTAACTAAGAAGTTCCTAGCGTAGTGAAAGTTGTGTACTGGCAAAGCAAAAATTATTTCTTCCCATTCGTGAGGAAAATAACATTTTCTAACATGTGGCACCGTGGAGTAAGGGTTTAGGTGAATCTACCGGTTCACGCTTGGTATTTCAATTGTCATAATAGCTATTCTACCGAATAGGTTACATCCACATAAAACCCTGCTAGCCATCTCTAGGGCATTTGGCAGGGTGTGGTCAATCACCAACATGAAGCATCCGAGAGGGTTCCCACATACACACCACACGGACGTAAAAATATTATGCATATCAATAAAGGGCAATAACATGTATTAACTACGAAAAAAACAATACATGGCTATTTCATTTCCTATCCGTATGCGGTTTTTTAAGGAGAAATAACAAAATACACCTACACTGTGTATACTTTTTAGAGCAGTTTTCTATACTTTAATTAAAATATTTCCGATATCATTCAAGTTACTGTATGCTAAACGACATTTTTTATAATTTAAATTGGGAGCTTAAATATCATGATATTCATCCTCCCGTTAGTTTGAATGGAACTTTTCAACCCAACTTGAGTTTCAGTTGTGATTTTAAATTGTTAATATTAAAAAATATTAAAATGTTAAACAAACATGAGAAACTAAAGTAATGTATCAATCAAATCCGAGATAAACTGCAAAGATATACAATGATAAGGTAAGAGTCAAAATGACTCCATTCGGTAGTTCTAGGAGTGGTGTCAATACCGGTATTTCTAGTGTCAATAGCTAAATAATGTAATTCAACAATTCTTCGTATATTTTTATCGAGATCCAACTTTCTTCCTTGACTTTTCATACTCATGAGCCATAATCCATCCAATGATCCATTTATTGAGCCTGGCAATCTTCCCTTTCTCATTCCCCTCTTCTCCTTTTGAGAAATAATTTGCTTAGGCGACACACTGCGCGCGGAATGACTCGTTATCAGCGCCTCTCAATCACGCGAAAATAACAAGGTGTTCCTGAGACGTCGAGGTGCGGGAGCCCATTAACTCGGCGGTTGCCCGCGGAGGGCGTTGAATGGGATACGCTGTCTCCCTCTGCGTGAGTTCCCTGGGGATGATCACGGGCGTGTAGCGAAGCTGTGGCGAGAGAAATTACACGCCCGCGCATCTACTGGAACTTACTCCACCCCTAGGGGCCTGAGAGTAGTTTTCAGAATCTCAAGATCGGGCTAGATAGCCATTGACTATAACAAGATTGTCAAGCTGTATCCTGTTTCTGGATAAAGTTCCCTCGGGATGCCAGCCGGGCGAGAGAATCTATCTGGCCCTGTTACTAGACAAACCGAGATAACTACATGCTGTTAATTCGTCGAATAAACTCCAGATCTGTTTTCTATTTCTATTCTAGGGGGTTGTGAATTTAGAAGCCATCTTAGAGAAAAGTATGTTTAGTAAGTGAGTAAACGGTAAGAGGAAAATAGGATTTTAAATATTATGAAATTATTCTCCAGTTTAACGTAGGTTTACTTAAAGAATTATGATAATTACCTTCTCAAATTGAAATTCAATTTTCAATTCACCATCAGGCCTAATGCTTTTTATTCTAGCTATAAATTCCATCCTTTATTCCCAGTTCACCTAATGTCCCTTACCGCAGTTTGGACATCCTTTACCCCCTCAGTACTCGCTCATTTTTGTCTCCTCCGGCCTCTAGATATTTTCTCATATTGCCCACTGTGTATTACATGTCGTCGCTATCATCTTCTCCAAATACTTCACCTTCTCCTCCACACTCACATATCGTAATCCTCCAACAGGTTTCGTTCTCTTTCCTCAGCGTCCATGTTTCTGAACCATAAAGCACTACACCATGTCAGGCTCTTCATTTCCTTGTTTCACACTTACTTATCGCTCCTCTGATTACCTCTTTAGTATGAGTGTCTTTTGAGGGTCGCAGGTTGTGGGATGGAGGGTTTTATGGAGAGTAGAATGGGTGGAGAGCGTATGGTCAGTAAATAAAATATGTAACGAATTCCAATTGTTTTACCACATCAATTTTTTTGCATTAATTTTGGATATTTGTATTCGCCTCTGCTGCAACTGACTGGGGTACATGTCTATAGGTATTTAGAAACCACTTGGTGAGGAATGTGTAGGCAGAGGTAGAGATATTCTACTTTGCACCTGGAGGAGAAGTATGTTTGAAAAGAGTTTTAGGAACTATCTTGCCTCGACATTACTGCGGATTTTTTTTTTCGAATGATAGCCCCTCGTGGTGTTTGTTATGCTCCTCTACTTAACTCAATCTAACCAATCCATCGGCTGATTGATCTTTTCAAGTATTTTCCCAAAACATTTCTTGATTGAAGCTTTCAGATAAGTTAAATTGATTCCTCCTGACTACTCATATCAAGGAAGCATTCAGAAACGTATGAAGAGGAGAAGTTATGCTCAGGTAGTGAAGAAAACGCTTTCAATTGATGCCATCATAAAGCCGTTTGTAGGTCATTTAGGGTACAACTACTCATTTCTAATGGAAGCAATGCTTCTACTCCCATATTCTGCTCCTAGTTAATGTCTCCACATGGCTCATGAGCGTTTAAACGTTTATTCAATACAGAGCATAAACAAGAATATGTAATTGAATTGAAAGTTTAATTAATTCGATATATATATAATTTGAAAAATTAAAAGAATTGATTCACTGAAAAATGAGGCGTTTCATTGATTTAATTACGTGTCATTTTTGGAGGAGAATTAAATTGAGAAAAATACTATTTATATTGATGCATATTTGTAAATCTAGATCATGCCCAGAAAGAATGAGTTCATCTCCTTCGGGTAGATTCTCGGTTAAAAATTGTTTTAACCGTTTTTTCAGTTTGATTCCTTTAGATACAAGTGCAACTAGATATAGACCAGTTAAAAGTATACATATTTTTCTCATCAGGAATACTTTAACCACGGCGACCATCAAGAAAGTGGTGAGGGAGTATATATCGTTGAAAACAGTAACACAATTTATGTGCGAGCCCTAGCTTGCAAGGACGTCTAGCTGGCCAACTGTGGAGAGGCAAGAGCTAGAATGCTCGGTGCATCAATGATATTTCCACCCCCATACATCAGTGCATGCTGCAACTCCAACCCATCACGTATCACCCGACTCCCTTTTCCCCTTCGTGAACCTCTGGGTGTTAAGTCGTCGGCTTCGTGTCACCGTCATCCTTACCCGTCGGACCACACGTTGAGTCGGCGTTTAAGCTTTTGGCACGAAACCTGGCGTTGAGAAGAAAAGGTGTGAGCTTTGAATCTATGAGGAGCCAGATCGACGATATTTTCGAGACGAAGTGTTTGGGATATTTACCCAAAGTTCTGGAGGGGTGATCAGTATTGGCTTAACGAATATCACCATAAAGGTTTCCACATTATTCTGCTTTCTTTCTAAGAATACAATTCATATTCTCCAATTGTTTCACTTTTACTGTGAAATTAAAACCAATATCGCTAACCTTTTTTCAGATTTATTTATTTTCAACTTCCCCGTTAACAACACATACAGATCTTTGCAAAGGGAGTTCTAACATCAATAATGTACAACGGAAACACTCATGGGTCACTTTAAAAATGGCATCACCCGCAGTTGCGTTACATTAAATTCTCGATCGTTTATTTCCCCCGTGTTGATGTAGGGGAATGGAGACGTTGAAGTGTAAAGATTAGAAAACGGACGAAGCATTGCAAGATACAGTTTGCGAGGACAGTAAACTTCTATGGGAGACAAAGGGCTTGGATGGAGCGAGTACTAAGCGGGGAGGGAATGATTAAAACCATGTCAGAGAGAAGAATTTTAGGCATGCGAGGGACGGGGAAGAAGTTAATATTTTTTAGATAGTTCGATACCTCCACTGCAAAAACGCTCGAAAATCGCCCAACAAATCAAGTCCACTCATCTAGTAGCCCAACAATACTAATCCGCTCAGCTGGCAATAGCCGGAGCATAAACGCTCATCTCCAATTCTCCAAGCTTCGGAGGTGAGCGTTCATGCTCCGGCTACTACCAGCTGAGCGGATTCGTAGTGTTGGGGTACAATATGAGCGGACTTGATTCGGAGGGTCGTTGTTGAGCGTTTTTGAAGTGTTGTTTCCGATTTTGTTATCGAGTTGTTTCCGATTTGGGTAATTCCCAACACTTATTACTTTACTTCAATTTATACTTATACAAAGTGTTTCAGGAGGACTCTGCAATACATGGGATCGCTACTCCTTAGTCACTGAGGTACCATTTCTTTGGATGCTTTTTGCAGTCACCATGAAATCTATTTTTCTTGGATATCCAGACTCATCGAAGTTCTTTAATTTTATCGATTTTTTATGGAAGCATAAATAATGAAGATTGGACGTTATATTGTAGCTATAATTGTCTGAAACATTCGATGTTAAAATGGGTGAAATTGTGCAATCGTATTTTTGATATTCGCACAAAGCTCCTGTTTAATTAAGTTTGTGGATTAACGTTTCCACTAAATTATAATCGCACATTTTCGTCCAACCTCTATTACATAATTCCCAAATCCAGAGTATTAAATAAAATTTTGAAGAGGATGAAGATCTACGAAAAACTGTTTTCATGGTGACAGCGAAGTGCATCAAAAGAAATTTTAGCGTTGCCATAGATCAGTAACTACGGAGTTGCGACTGCATGCTTATGGAAAAAAATGCTTAAAATTGTCTCATGTACCACCATCAGAAGTATTTCAGATTTCTCTTGAAACACTCCTTATAAAAGTTCTTTCCGATGCAAGTAAATCCCAATATTTATCTCTTCATTTTAATCCATATTTACATATTACCTCGTGAGCCGCCTCAGTGGGTTTGTTGGGCGGATGGTTCATACATGATATAATTTCAGGCTGGAAAAGCGGTCCGTACACCCCAGCAAGGTAAGAATAACCGCTTCATACATAGATTTATGCTACTGTGTGTGTCGGACCACACGTTGATACGGCTTTTGAGCACTTGGCACGGATCCTAAGGCTGAATACAAAAGGTGTGAACCTTGAGTCGTAGGGAAGGGAAAAAATTGATTCGGCGAACGGCAATCTGATTCGTGAGGCGAAGAATCGCTGCGATGGCTCTCGTTGCAGCGGAACATCTAGTGATATCATCTTCGGCGGTAGCGGAGGGAATCGTGAGCGTAGTGTTGGCCTGGGGCGCAAATAAGTATCCTCAGGCGAATCGTGGTTAGGTCGATTTTCAAAAGATTACAATTTCTCATCTATCTTGTTCGTCTCCTCGCCGGGACGTGATAACTTTGCCGTTGGTTGTTGCGTCTCATGTAGGGTATTCCCGTTGTTCACCGTCTCATTATTCATGGCCAGTTGGAGTATTTTCACTCTGCTAACGGAAATGTAACCTGAGGCCTCAATTTTGTGATGACTATTATTTTAAAATTACCTTGGATGATTATTCCTGCAACAGATTTTAGAGGGCTTTTGAATAATTTTTACTCCTTAATATACTATTAAAACCTTGAAAAAGTCGTTAATAATCACCATATTCCTTGAATTACATTAAAGAAAGTAAATGTATAGCATGCTTTGCTTACAAATTCTTGCATATATATTAGTTGAAGTTGAAATTTTTCAGGTAAAATACAGCAATGCGTGAGGAAGAGGACCAATATTATTATTTTTCTGTCACTAAGGTCCTATAGCCAGTATCACTCCCAAATTATTATTCCGAAGAATAAATAAATACAATGATTAACGGATTCCTGATTTTTACTACATAAATTTATATTTCGGCACCAGTGATATTGGGTCCATATTTTTTTTATAAAAATCCTCTCGATTAATTTTCTTTATAATGTTGCTATTTAAATTATTGCAGGTGAACGTCGGAAACTCTTATGTTAAAAGCGGTAGATTTATTTGGAATTTAATACATGAGTTGTTTAGAAAAATCCCAAATTTTTGGAATGTTTAGTAATTTTACTGCAGTACATAAAAATTTTAAATAAAACTGCCACATCTAAGATTCCACCATTTAGTGTATTTTATATGCACTAACTCGTCTAAAGAACAATTCTAGGTAGATATCAGACTGGAATATTTCAGTGGCAATATAAAAGACGATTAAATTCAAATAGATGTAATGTTACGTTACCCGCAGTAACGAAGTTTCTTCGTGACGTAATATTGCGTCATTAGCACTCATAGGGGCTTTTGCCGATGTACGAACCAAATAAGGTATCGGATTTTGAAAAGATAGTATAGGAAAGATATTGAAAAGGTGGTATATAACATGTGAGAGGTTGAAGTTCACCTGAAAAAAATTTAAATAATAACATAGGAAGCAATTAATTGAGAGGATTTATAATAAAATACGAACCCAATATCAAATGAATGAATGAATGAATGTAGGCACTCATTAGGATTGTCGGTCTGATTACTGGTGAATTTCTGGCTAGTGTGGATGAATTCTTGACTTTTACACTGATGGTTGCCTCATTTTTTGCTTGGTACCTGAAAATATTGCCTATATTCAAGGAAGTTCCCGTCCATTAATTTTCAGTGGTGTATACTTTGCGGTCATTGTTGATTGATATTGACAAGTCAGTCCCCTAGTCTTAAGGCCTGGTTACACGGTACATTAGAATGGACAAGAATCTGTACATTTTTCTGAATGGTTTTCTGAACAGATTCTTGTACATTCTCATGGACAAGATCCACGAATGGGTGGTTACACGGTACATTTTTTCGGACATTTTTTCGTACATTTTTTAATGCGCAACAAATTATTTCAACTTCAAATATAAACCAATGGGGAACATGCAAACTTTTTTAAAAGTACTAGAATAATAAGATCCTTACCTCAAATAGACTTGCCGAAAATGTCGCGGATGAATAATGTTTTATAGCTGAGATATGAGTCTTTAAAAATAATCTTCTTCGACTGTTTGCAAACACGTGACGGAGCGTGCGCGCGTTACATCACGGCCTGGAATCCACTGATGACAGACTGAGGAAGTGGATAGAAAAAATGTCTATTTAGGGACTCAAACGCAAATTTGGCGAATATAATTGCTGCTTTAACGTCAAACTTCGGATTGTGAATATAATGGGTTGCCAAGGCGTTGTTGAAATAAATAAAGGCGATTGTTTGGGGGGCTTTGGAAAGATTAAATTAAAATAAGTTGATTGCAGATTGTGATCTACGTTACACACCTACATCATTTGCTTAATGCAGTAAGTATATTGTAGCATGGACCTTCAATAGAAAAACGTGTGAAAACCATGTAAATAGTGTATCCCATAAAACCATATAAAGTGCCCCGACGTCTAGTACCTCTATTTACTCGCCGGAGAAGTTTTTTGCTTGTGTTCGAAGGGACAAAAATAAGAGTAATGAGTGGTTGATGATTCACAGAATGGAGTCAAATACATTATCTATATTGTCAACGGGATATCCTCAACGTAAGTACACTATTAAATCAGGGTTACCGCAGGATTTTATCAAGTTACTTATTTCACTTTGTAAACAACTCTAAAAATGCACCTATCATTCTACCCATTGTAGGATCAAATTATAAGGAAAGTGGCTGTTTACGAGAATAAATACTGATTACGATTAAACCACGGTGAAAAATAAGGAATGTAATGGGCGGCCGGCCGCTCGTCACAAGGAGCCCCTAACAAGGAATATTCTCAAAGTGTCTTTCGCCGATATCGTTAAAATTTTGTTGGATAGTAGTGTTCCATAATAAAAGCACATTTTCAAAATTTCTCGTGCCCTTAAGCCTTGTGATATAATAAACAGGTCATAATAAAGGCAGTTGAATTTTATACTTGAAAGCGAGTGTGTCGTGATTTCTCTCCATCCTTCTCCTGTGAATCGGCGCACGCTACAGGAATATACGAGAAATATGAGGCTTTTGGCAAGGTAAATTCAATATTTATTACTGCGATGCCCATAACGTTCGCTGCATGTCAACGCAACACCTAAAATTTCGACTCGCTTTGCAGTCGGTCTCGATTCAAAAACAGGAACTTGAGTAAATACAGCGTAAATAGTACTTGAATCTTATTTCTTTGCCTATCACATGCTTTTTATGACCTTTTAACGATCATTTGGATCTCAATCTTGGACATTCTCGCGGTTCATACATTCAGCGCCTTTCCATCTGATCCTTCATTTTACCCATCCCCTTTTCTTGTGTTCCATTCTTTCGCTACCTATATCCAATCAGTGAGATATCCAAGTCAAGCAAGATCATATCAAATCGAAATAACTATCGGGGCCGTACGTAAACAAAGAAGTCGCCTATACAAGCCAGATGAAATGAATGTGTCGTTTTCGTATTCTGCCACCAGGTGACTCTGAGTTCAAATTGTATGATTGTCTGAATGAAATTAGAGCAGGCGTTCAGAAATTCATACATTCTTACATTTTGCGTGGTTACACGGTGCATTTTCGCGTTCATTCTGAGATTCAGACATTCTCACATTTTCTTGTACATTCTCATGTACCGTGTAACCAGGGCTTTAAAGACGAGGTGATTGACTAATCTTCTGTCTACTCAAAAATTTTTAAAAGATTATTTATGTTTTAAACTAGTAATATGTCAGGCAATAAGGCAAATCAAGATCAATCGAGCGGTAGTAAAGAGTCCTTATTAGGTGGAAAATAAATTTTGAAAAGCAATTACTGGATGGTCAGCCTGGTATAAGGGTATCCAGTTGAGGTGACCGTAATGATAGCAAACCTCCCAGGGGATGACTTTCTTACCTATCCTGAGTTTCCGCACCCTCAACCCTATTCTACCTTCAAACCTCATCTCTCCTTATACCGGCACTACGTTATAATAACACTGATGCCACCATAGCATAGGGATCTTGGTTCTGGAGGGGAGGAGCGGTGGAGAAATTGATTGCCGGAGTGTGCCGAGATGCTCCCCCGGCAACTCCCCTATCCCCCGCGCGGTCAAACACACACCCTCATTCCCCGCTCGCATCCACGCAAAAAAGAAACCCGCACCCACAAAACCCCACCCCTCAGCCTACCCACAACCCAGTCCATTGGCAGTATGAAGCGCAATCAATCATACGGCCCTCTGCGGTGTTGAATTGGGGGCGGATATGGAATGAGGGAGGGGTAGGCCCCCACGTCCCCTGTTCGTAATATCCCCTCCCAGGCTCACAAACTACGGTTGGAGGAGGGGGAAGGCATGATATGTAACAGACCTATTTCCAGGCATAATGAGCATTGCAAAAATATGCGATATTGTTTAGGGTAAATAGATGGTGCAGGAAAAATGCACTGAGGCCCTAGTTACGCGAGGATACAATTATTATGAGGACAATAGGCGTACATAGGGTTGGAGGGGGGGCACGTGCCCCTCCCCCGCATATGCTTAAAAAATAGACAAGATTTTTAGTACAACTATCATTACGTTCGTTTTGTTTTTTGTATTACGGAGCCTCAATCATTTAATTTATTATTAATAACTCTCATGTTAAAATAAAGAGAATATTTCTTACAGTAATTATTTTCTTTTTTTCAATCCCAAATATGAGAAAATTTTTTGCCTCTCAGGCCATTGCGGAAAATATCCTGGAACCGTCCTGATGAGGTCGTTCACGTGGACCCGAAATTGCAGTTTATCAAAGGAATTCGGTAAATAGAAAGGGAAATTAGTAACAATGAAAAATTGTGCTCCTTTAATAACTATCGTCTAATAAATTAAAAATTTAAATTCTCACAAGTTTTGCCCAATTAAGATCAGTTGGTGGCATAATTTTCGGCTCTGCATCGCGTTCTGGGGGAACCACTCATTGAGGAACTGTTGTACAGAGTGTGAAGAGCAATGAACCACTTGAAGAAAAGCGAAATCAGACATTTTTTCACCGAATCTCAACTCTCTTTTAATTCCTACCCCAACTTAGTCGTATTATTAGGTTCAGTATGAGTGTACACGAGGGATATACTTTGGGTTTTACAGTATGTCAGTCAAGAAAGTAATGTTGGATAAATAAATAAAACTTTAAGTGAAAAAGAATTATTTGGCTCATGAAGGTGTGGCAGAACAAGGTGGAATTAGTAGTGTATTCTTGGAATCAGAGAGAAGAGTGATTACCTACTGACAGGCAAGTAGTTGTTCATCGAAGTATGATTAGTCGAACGGAAATTTATTAAATAAAGGGATTGCAACAGAAAATTGGTTTGAATTTAGTTTCAGTCACACCATGAAGTTACCTTAGCCAGAAAAATTATATTTTTTTTTAAATCTCAATTACCAAATATATTTTGTTATTTACACCAATTAATATGAAATTGCTGTATACAAATTTATGGCTTTCTTCAAATACGGTCGTATAGAATCGTTTTTTTAATAAACTGATAGCCTCGTGTGTTCCCGAAAAAGTTATTATCACTTCATGTTTTATATCTCTGAAACGATTTTTATTTAACATTTAAATGCCAACAGGTTTTTGTTGTTAATCGCTCTCGAAAATGGGCATATTGTTTTTCGTTAGAGAAATATTTCAAAATATTCGACCATGCATCGTCTATTCTCAGGCCCCTACCTTCAATCACAGTCCATTGAAGAAATAAAGGGATTTAGCCATTCTAAGGTGGAGAAGATTTTTGAAGGATAGGAGAAGACTTGTGGAGCAGTAAGTCGGTGGATTTTACTCATGGGCAAGCTATTCGATACAGAATGAAAAAGGATAAGAATGCTTTGTGACAGGGAAGGGGACACAATGTGTGTTGCGGGGCGGGGGACATTGGTTCGCAAGACCCGTCCCAAAGAAGAAACGTGACGCAGGGGATATTATTGGACCATTAAGTTTCACTGCGACGACGTTGGACCATCGCTAGGAGATGAATGGTGGTGTCATCGAGATTGGGATGCTGGGTGGAAAGCCGTGGAATAATGGGATCAATGTGCAAGGGAACAGACGATGGAATGAAATGAGCACGTTGCGATGAGAACTTTCGTCAATTTTTTACGTTCGATTTTGATTTTGGCAAAAAAATAAAAAATGACGTATCTTTTTACATTTTTTCATTCAATGCCTGCTTCTCAAGCTATTTCCGTGGAGAATTCGAAGTTTTCAACCTTAGTATGGGCAGGAGTAAGCAGTTATTGATGCCACACGCTGTTGCTGTCTACAAGAATAACCTACCCAGAGATCCACCTCAAAAAGTCCCTGGGGAAGGCTTCATCTTTGAACTTTCATGAGAATTTTTAAAAATTGAGTCTTTTTGTGAGAGTTTTGTCTGCCTAAGTTGGACACATTATACATTATAGTCCTTTATTATTCTGGGGAAAGTGAATTATTGTACCCTATCATTTTGGCATATTTCCACTCTCATTTTATCCTTAATGTCAGACCTGGAAATATAGTCCTATTCTAAGGTGATGTTCTTAGTGTCGTTCTAAATTATATATGACCTCATTGGCGAATTCAGGGGGGGTGGCACGGGGGCACGTGTCCCTCCCCCTCCAGACGCTTAAAAAATATACATGATTTTTAATACGGTTACCATTACATTCGTCTTATTTTGAGTATAACGGAGCCTCAATCAAAAAATTTTGAATTAATAACTTTCGTATCAAAATAAAGAGAATGCATTCTTCACTATTTGCTGTACTTCGTTTTTAATCTAAAATATGATTAGACTTGTCAGACCCTTGTGATCCCCCGCCCCAAAAATCCTGGATCCGCCCCTGAATGATCTTAATCGACCGGGTAATCTGAAGCCACTGTCTCGCAATGCAAGCTTCCCTAACTTCATTCTCCAGGTGAAAATTTGAGGACTCGGGTATTTACACAAAAAATAAGTGGGCGGCTTTTTTATTGTTTAATCTAGAGTGAAGTGAGGTGGACTATTTTTGTTATGTTAAATCAAAATTATGTTTTTTATGTACGGAATTGATATATTCAATTGCAATTGCGGATCGGAGTCAACGATACCATATGAAGCGAAGAAAGTGCAGAATAGTGAGTTCGGGATTTCAGATACGGACAGAGTGCATATTCTTAAGGCATTCTGAAAGGTTATTAAAATAAAACGCTAAGCTCTGCTCCCTATAGTTTTGTGGCTGTCTGAATCTGACTACCTTAGTATAACTTTAATACAATGAACGAAGCCCATCGTGGGTCTTACCTCAGTAGCTTGGAGGCCTCGAGAAAAACTATTTCCATGTATTTGAAGGACCGGAAAATGAGATGTCCTCAATGGGATACAATAGTAATTCACCTTAGGAAACTAATTTTCATAGCACCCGATGACATAGACGAATTAAGACATTGAAATACAATAGCTATCTGATGCCCAGGAAAAGAGCAAAAGATATAAATCTTAGTTAAATAATCTTGTTTATTTTATTAGAGTCGTATAAAGTTGTATTTTTTTAAATTAAACCTAAAAATAGGAAAAATAAGGTTTACGAAGCTTCTCTTTTTTAATGTACTTGTTTTTATAGTATTTAAATGGTAGAAAATTTTGCGTAGTTTTTTATATTGTTTTATTCTCCACATTTATTGATATCTGTATCAGGTTTGTGCAACACCACTACTTTAATGTCCAATTTTGTTTGTTGGGCTCTTAGACACGTCGTCGTAGAAATTTCTTGGATCTAACGGGTCGGGACAAATTGTCTCGACCTCGCTTAGCAACTCGAAAGAATAGGAATAATTATGTGAGAATAATGGAAATAGAAAGAGCAAATAAGGAGTCGTCCTCTCTTCGAAATAGTAATGTATCATGCGCGGGAAAGAATTTGAAAGTAGACTTGAGTAACCAAAAGTAGTTTTCGAGGGTATTGCGAGATAATACTCAGCAGGTAAGTAACCAATAATAATTAATTAAATATTTACATCAAATACGTTTTCCATAAAAATAATTTTTTGAATAAACAGCTATAGGTTAAATATTGGAAAATCATCATGTACACAAAACTTACTTCTACTCAATTTGACGGTTTGTTTATGTTGATTCCAGAATGAATAGAGCATACTTCAAGGACGCTCATCGCAATGTGCTTAACAACAAAATGGAATGAACTACTTTTATTGATATTTCATATTGAAAATTATCACTTATTCAGCTAACGTATGAAATACATTTGGTTCAAGAAATGTCTACGATTTATACATTGGTGGATCCCTGAACTTGATATATATTATGTCTTCTTTATATTCTGAAAATGGTACGTCCATCCAAATGTGACCGAAAATTGAATTTGATTACGAATTTTACTGAGGTTGGCAAATGGTGTTCATATGATTATAGGAAAAATTGTCCGGTGAGCACCCTGAGCGAATCGAAAAAATTATTTAAGCTTGAAGTTGTTTGGAAAGAACGAATCGCTCCCTCAACGGATGCGTAGCTCTCTCATTTGTGGAAAATAATTTTTCCCGTTCATTGGCAACGGTACTTTAACGCTCGTCCAGGCCTTTTTTAATATTCACGTGAAATTATGTTTTACGCAAGATAAGATTTAGGCCCGTAGACAGATGGATGCCCATATTTGGGACCAAGTATGGATACTTTATTTTTACCTTTGCACTGATCGCAATCGGTCGCAATCAATTTTTCCTGGTATCAAGGGCGTATCCAGGGTCAAAACTAAGGGGGGAGCAAGCCTTAGTCGTTCAAGTTGTAACTCTTTAGCACATAAAAAGTTAATGAAACAAAAATTTTAAGAAAATTATCACAGTGATTTATTAGTTTTTATAATTATTGTTGAAAAAATAATTATTTTTATTTTAGTTGCCTTTCTTATTAATATCATTTTTCTTCAAAATAAATTAGTTCAAAACTTTTGCTTTGAACTAATTTATTTTCACTTCTAGGGGGGCAGCTGCCTCCTACCAATCGCTGGGCCCATGCCTGGTGGTGAAAATTACTCGGGCCCCACACCGAGTGAGGTCCTTCATATCTTCCGACTTTTCGATGTGCAACACGCCCATCTTCCTCGGGAATTTAGGAATTCAATCTTGGATTTCATTAAATACCTACTTTTGGAATTCGTAGTCGCCTATTGTCCTCAGAGATTCAGAAGAGAAGCACATCGAAACGGCGGAAAGAGATGTGGAGGACCTTACCCAGTGTGAGACCCGACAAATTTTGACTGCCATTTAAGTATACCGGGACTAGCCACGGTGATAACTTTACGGAGTCAACAGCAATCCACGAACTGTGCGAAAATTTCACAGATAAAAAAAATTCAATCACCTTGGAAGGGATTCGAACCCGGATCCCCCGATTTCCGTTCGAAGGCTTTAGCCATTATTGCTGTTTCGCCAGTGAAGTTAATGCATGGGTCGGCAACGTAACTAGCTAAAGTACTCGGCTAGTAACCGTGAGATCGATGTTCGAATCCTGGTCGAGGCAAATGATTTTTTTGTCTTTGGAATCTCCGCACAATTCACTGTCATTGTTCACAGGGAAAAAACCAGGCATTGCATCGGTCTTGCCCCTGTTCTCACAGGAAAGAACAAATTGGCTCGACCACGGTTAACACCTCGAAGGAATCAGAAAAATTACTTCGGTGTAATAGAAATGGAAAGAGAGAATGGGAGAGGTCGCTCTCTCAACGGATACGTAGTTGTCTCAAAGAATTTTTCCCGTTGATTGGCAATGGTCGTGTAATGCACGTCCCGGGCTGTATCCCACCTTTTGCATCGCCTCGGCCCGCGTCCAAGGCGCCAGAGTTGCATCTTTATTCGCGGCGGGGATGCACGGTCCCACCGTAAACACTCATGGCACGTAGTCCGTGCTGTGCGCATAGCCGTGGACCCCACCCCATTCCGCAGTCTTATCTCACGGTCACCCCACACCCCTCACCCTACCCGATCGCTCCTATCCCGTCGTCCTTTGAATTAACATCTAGCAGCTGCAATCCATCCAATCATCGCGGAGCGCGATAGGTTTGAATCCCCGCCGCGAGTGGATAAGCATCGAAATGTTATGCATCGCACACTTTTCTTCCATCCCTCAGCCTCCGTCGAGAGAACAATGCTAAGGTGTCCCGGGGCGTGAGAGCCTTACCATCGCTTGGAGGCTGTGCGATGCGGGATAAAAAAATATGGACGGAAGAGTACGTAGGTAGGTTGATGGAATAGGGAGATTTTAATTCTTCTCGATACTTTAACAAGTTGACGGAATGTGTATTCGCACCCTGAGAGTCCAGTGGTGTCATGGAAAAATTAGCAATGCCGGGACGCACTTTCCTTAACTTTTTTTTACGAGTGAAATATTCCATTGTTTTTTTATTACCAGTTACGTCTGCATATTTGAGACACCAAAATTGATAAAAGTGTTACTTGACTATTATGTATTTTCTTAACCAGAGTCAGAACGGAGTTCCGGCACATTCCGGTACCATAACACCATTGAGAATAGGTTAACCTTATTTGCATGACTCAGTGGAATAGTCATAGTTATATATGCCAAGGATTATTGTTATTAAAGTATTCTACCGATTAAGGTAGGTTTCCATGGAGTATTTAAGAAGCATTCTGAGATCCACTCGTTCCTTCAAGTACTTCCCGTTCAATTCATAATAACGCCAGCCCTCTTCCTTGTTATCTACCTATCTAAAAATCTATTCCATCAAAAATCCTATTGTCCTCCTTCCTCTCCCTCGTCTACCTAACGTTCTACCCTCAAACACTTTTTTCAACATCCCCTCCCTGCTAAGTGCTCCCTCATTCCATACTTTTTCCCCTCCGTATCGTATCTAGAAGCTGTCTCTCCTCACATATACAGTCGAATTGGTTTGCTTGCATGAGTGAATTATGAAAAATATATATTCCTCTCTGTTGTTTCCCCGTTCATGAACATTTTAGTGCAAGCCTGAATGTGCAGTAGTAAGTAAAAATTCATCCCTTAGGAATTTACCTCTGTGATGTCTTTTGTGCCATGAAAAGTAATGACTGGTTCTGAGTTTGAAATGGACGATATATTTATTTTATCAGTGGTCTTTGTGTTGCGGAAATTAAAATTATGTACTGCTCATGCTTTGTCAATGGTTAACTGTGAATTCTGAAATGCATGCATATCTTTACTTGTATCCGCAATAGATACTTTGTTTATGGCATTCCATTTTCCCAGAATGAGTATACGACTGAAGTTGGCAAATTAGAAACCTTTTTTTGTGAATGTAGTGATAGGCTTGGACGTTGACAGCAGCAGAGAAGTAGCGGTGGAAGCATTCAAAATGTGGTACTACCGAAGAATAATGGAGACAAAATTAATCGACCGTGTAAGTAACGAGGAAGCGCTGAGAAGAGTGGGAGAAAAGAGAAGTGCTCTAAAAACCTTAAGCAGAAGAAGCTACAACGTAGTTGGCTACATTATGAGACATGACAAGCCTGACGAAAACAATGGTAGAAGGACAGGTGGAATGGAAGAAGGGCAAGGGACGGCCCCGAATGAGTTATATAGGACAGGTTATAAATGTTGTTAAAGACAAGAAATACGTAGCTATGAAAAGACTAGTGGATATGAGAGAGGAATAGAGAGCTACGTCAAACCAATCTTAGGGTTGTTGCATAATCATGATGATGAGCGATATGATTAGTAAATAATATTCTTTACAGCCAATGTTCGTGATGATTTTTACATATTTAATGCTTGAAATTCATCTTCACTAATCATTTATCCTTTATTCATCTTAATTTTTTTTAATATCTCAGACTTCTCTGAAAATGATACCGTGTTCATTTGATTTCTTCACCTCACATTTCGAATGAATTTAGATTATTCTCTAACAATAATTTTGCCCTCTAGGAAAAACTTTGGAAGAGTAAAGAAAGATTGCTTAGTCCATTTCTCTCCTGATTATCTTAAAAACATGGGAAATTGTTATCTCGATGGCGATTCTCTTTTGCGATGGATATTTCTTGAACGATATGCGTTTTATACCGAAATATGTTATTTTTCGCAACTCCCAGACACTGCCTTTACTAGAGAATACTCGTAAAAACAAATATATCATTTTCAGACTCGGTCGTGTATTTGCTTCGACGTTTCTTGATGTAACATCAATCACTGTGGCGTTTGAAAATGATTTATTTTCAGACTGTGGTGTCGCGTGGAAACGGCCACCCAGAAAGCTTTGGTGGCATATATAAATGCTTACTGCCGCCCGTTGCATGCTGCATCGTGTACAGAATAGCCCTCAATTGATAGGAAGAATAATATTGCTCGAATGAACTCATTGAGTCACACCTCATCTCCTTGTATTCTATGATATTTTCTCTTTTGCAAGTAAGTAGCAATCGCGCTGACCAGATATTCCAGAAAATTCATGCGCTTTGCTTGATGATATATCAAACAGCCGTAAAACATTGCCTACCTGTTGATACTTTTTTTGCTGTACACATTTTCTATGGGCGTTAAAGGATATTGTTTTTACTTCAATTAGTTATTCGGTTAAAATGTGTCTGTACGATTAAAACCGTTTCTAATACGATTAACTATTCGTCTGACGAATAAATTTTTCTTTAATTATACAGTCTTATTTTCAAATAATTTTTTCTCGAAAACTTGTATCGTAAGCTCTTATAAAGTTAATGAATTATCGGTTTTTCTCTTAGACTCCCATAAATAGCTTTCTACAAAAAATGCCGTAAGCAAATATTAATAGTAAATGTTATCGCCAATTCCAGCATTGAAACACGACTTCAGTAGTCAATGAGAGGAGAATGGCGGTTGCAAGGGAGGATCCAGGATTTTTTCCTGGGAGGGGCACTAAGGTCTGACAGGCAAACGGCCTTCTCATACTTGGGATTAAAACTTACAGGTAACAATTAGTTGCAAAATGTACCCTTAATTTTATTATAAAAATTATTAAAATGAAATATTACTAACTTTTAACATTACAACATAAGATTTATTAATATTTGTACAAAAAAATCTCGTCCATTTTGTGTTCCCCTCCCCCATACATGCGCTAATGGTTTTTTGGATATCCAAGCGTGGGTGCATTTGAAACGCAGTGATAACTAAGAATGAGGAAAATAAAATGGAGGAACCATGTAGGTAATGAGGAAATGGTTAGGAGAGTGGAAGAAAAGAGAAATTTCTGAGAACCTCAGGGAGAAGACAACTTACTTAGCCACATCATGAGGCATCATGGGGTGATGAAAACAATCGTAGAAGGGCAGGTGGACTGAATGGTTAAGGGGGGCCCCGAATGAGTAAAATAGAACAGGTTGTTAAGAATGTGGAAGAGACGAAATACGTCGCTATGAAAAGGCTAGGTGATAGGAGAGAGGAATGGAAAGCTGCGCCAAACCAATCTGAGGATTGCTGACAAATGATGATGATGTTTAGAAGTAGTCATTTTTCATATTTGTTGAACATTCGCAAAATACTATTTTGCTCAAGAAGTTCTATGCTATGAGCACTATGCCTTACGTAGCTTGTAAGTGAAGGAGGCTATTCCTAGTGAAAAATGGCATTGAAATAATACCAAGAAATTCAATCAAATTATATGAACCCATTATTCCATAAGACAGACGAATACATTTTCTTGGTTAAAACTTATTTTTTGGCAAATTTGTGCACGTTTGTTGGAGAATTTTTTTTTATTGATGCAGGTTTTGCATATATTTTCATCGCGTTCATTTAAAGCTAATTATTTCACGGTAAGATTTACCAATCTTTACTTGGTGGTTTAATCAATGAGGTTCGTTAAGCATAGTTTAGCATCGAACACTGTTAGATAAATTGGATTTCCAGTTTTGGTCCGTTCGATTGAATTTACAATTTTTAATTCAATATTTATGCCAACACTATGATGCAATACTGTCTTTTATTGCGAATCTTTAAATTTTGAATTAGCGCTATCGCAAGGGAAGTAGAGAAGATAGAGATGATTTTTTCACCCTGCTCCCCACAATCGTTTTACTAATACGTCGATGAATCAGATTATGTATTTAAATCAAAGATGTACTTAACCCATTTTAACCCTACGTTGCTTCTAAGTAACATCAAAAATGTACATATTTTCCGCTCTATTCAGAAAATATTTAAAATACGTGTTCTTTTGTGCTGTAAAGTTTAATGGTGAAATGTGTAGCTGCCACAATAATTCCGGTCGAGTAGAAAATTTTCACTTTTTCTTTAGGTGAGAAGTCTCGAAATTTCATTTCTCCTAGAAGCAGCTCTGGGTTAGAAAGGGTAAAAAATAAAAATACTCATAGAATTTTGCATTTAGTAGCAAATAGATTCAAGAAACAAACACATAGTGATAAGTAATGGAGTAAAATTGTGTATTTATGCTATATTACTGTGTTTTGAACTCCTGTCCCTAGTAAAAACATTTTCTAAATGGAAAAAACTTGACACTAATAAAATAATGAAATAAAATGATAAAATAACACTAATAAAATAGGAATAGAATGGTAATAGACGGTCGCAAAATAGTGTTTTTTCCTGATTATTTAGGTCGATGTATCTGTTTCAATGAGTACAACCTCAGAAATGTCGTCCATGGTTATAATTTTTTAGAAGCAATGGTGTGAATAGTTGACACTTCCCTGCCTATTAATTCGCAGGATAATAACGACTAAATATAAAAGTTATGGATTAGGGATGATGAAGGCCAAATGGAAGAATTATAAAAAAGAGCTTCGCGGAAAAACAGTCTATCAATCAGTGAAAACCTAAGATATCAATTAAGTGTAATCGGTTTAAGTTCTTGCAAAGCAAAAGGGGCGTTTTTTTAAATGGGGTGAAATTGGCAATCCTATATATTTTTCATTCATTTCATGAGGAAACATGAAGAATTCGTCAAAATATTTCTGTCTTATGTTTTTATATGATTAAAGCCTGCTTTATTACTTACTAACTTCAATATAACATTCCTTAGTTCACTTTTAAATTATATGCCAATTTTTATTCAAATACCCAAGGTATTCGAATTCAATGCTCCATTAATGATAAAGAGGACTTGAGGGCATATCTTTAAATGGTGAGGACGAAAAGCGTGGAGTAACAGTTCCTTACATGATATAATAACTCTACAGTTCTAATCTTAGGATATTAATGCAATAAAACACTACATATTACGAGAATTTTCTTTACGCCGGCTTTTTCTTTATTGCGTAGTAAAACCTACTAGGGCAAACACGTGTAATAACAATGATCATTTCTTAGGTAGTAATTTCATCTCAAATAAATAAGTAATAGAAGTAGATGTAGTTTATTGTTAAAAATCGAGAATATATGTTTACACAATGTTAAATTTGTATCATATGTTAAAAATGACTATATCCTTGCAGGAACTAACTCTCATCAAAGAATCCGTAAGTTTCTACAGGAGAGTAATTCACTGTAATTGATTTTTCGGATAAAATTTCACATTTTTGTCAATAAATGCCCCTTTGATATTCTCAAAGTACAATATAAATTATGTTATCTAGTTTTACCTGAGTTTTCACTTTATTGAGCAGGATGCTCACTCGCTTTTCATTATGTTGCTAATTATACCTGATTTATATTATGAATGAACATCTGAATAAGCATAAAATCTATTTTTATTCTTGCTTCTTATTGCTCATAGATTTAATTTCCCAGATCTTAATCTTTGCGTTGGTGGAACTACAATAGATAAAGCGCTGTTTGGTGTGTAATACATTAGTCGGCATTAAGCACCACGAGACCAAGGCTGTGTTCTATCCACGCTTTAATGACAATACTACTGATTTGTTATATAAGTAGGGGCGAAATACCATGGCTGTGCAGGGACAAAATATTGAATTAGATCAGGCTGGGTATTTAGAAATATTTTCAGTCCATTCTATTCGACTCGGATTGGAAATTCGTAGAAAGAGCAGGCAGTGCAAACGTTTAATGCGCTACCTACTGTGAAAAGAAAAATAGAAATGGTACAGAGGGATTGGATATGTGCGTAGAATAGTTGTGAAAAGGGGCGTAAATGCGAGTTAACGCGGGACTTTAATACGCGCATTAAATGCGCGAAACGACACCGGAGCACGGGAGCACGGAGACCGCAAAACCGCCAGCGAATAACAAATAACCGTGAAAGAGAGGAAGGGATAGGTGGGAGTCATGACGGGTGGGGTAGAATTGGGCAGTTTTGGAAGGGGTAGTCGATTAGATGGGAGCGTGGAAGTTTTATGGAGTGAGTAAAGAGAGGATTGAAGATAGACGAGGTGTGGCCTAGGTACAGATGGGTTGAGTTGGGGGTGGGGCTTGATAGGTTGAGATTTGGTTTAATGGGGTGAGGTAGGTGAATGGGTGAGGATGGATAGTTAGATGGGGCCTCGCTAGACGGAAAGAGAAAGAGGGAGGAAAAAATGGGTTGGGAGGGGGTAGGGTTAGTTGAAGAAGGGGTTGTATAGGCTGGGATTTGGTCAAATGGGGTGGGGTAGTTGAATAGGTGAGGATGGATAGTTAGATGGGGCAATGTTAGATGGCAAGGGAAAGAGGGCGAGATAGTATGGATTAGGAGGGGGTAGGGTTAGGCAGGGAAGGGGTTAAATAGGTGGAGATTTGGTCAAATGGGGTGAGGTTGCTGCATAGGTGAGGATGGATAGTTAGATGGGGCCTTGTTTGATGGTACGGTAAGGAGGGGGGAAAGCATGATGCTGGCCCTCTTTCCACCAAATTCTAGTCCACCGCGGCCACATATCCGTGATCCAAAAAAAAAGGAATAAAAAATACGTAAAAACTTCTCTCGCTCTCATTCCACAGACTCTCTCATTCATTGAGCGTTCCCCCTCCCATTTTTACTCCGCTTTTCCCGCCCATTCCAACGTACCACTCCGACCGCCGCCCACCCGCCACTGGCCGCAGAAAAACCAGCCTCCCCGGCCACTCCGAACCCAGGAGCGGTGGCCCACGCAATGCCGCTGCAACTCACTCGTCTGTCGTCCGTAATGCAGTTCCCAGGCCACGAGCGCATCGCAACGTTTTCACCTTTTTGCAGCGCACAGCCTCTGTGCCACCCCAATTTTTCATTCCACCCCACTTCATCGTGTGGTTCGCTCATCCCCCTCCACCAATGACACTCCCCCCACTTAAACCTCCAGTTGTCCCTTCCACCGCCGGATGTCAAAACTTTCTCTCCCCCTGCCCAACCCTGAATCACACGGTCGTGCAGCGCAATGAGAGTTTTCCATCCCTGTAGTTTATTTATTATTTTTCTCATCAATGTTCATATTTTTTTGCTTCGCCGAGAACGAAATAATCTTTGTCCAAGTTTTTTCTCCAATTTTTTACCCCTTTATTTTTCATCCCTTTTATTTGTTTTCTTCTAATATTTTCGGCTACCTTTGTCCGATCGTGATTTTTCAATCATCACCAATGCCTTTTCCAGCGATGGTTTTCTTTATTTAAGTAATCTCTCCACGTGCTTAAAAAAGTTTTTTTTCGCATGACTGTCGTATGGGTAGTGTCTTGAGTTTTGCGAATTATCCGTCTTTGACGAGACGTTAGGGTATTTTGCGGCTGATTCATTTGCGTTTCTTTGTGATATTGGCCGATCTAGCAGCAATATTATCAAATATAACTTCAATCTGAAATTTTAAGAGGGAAAAAACTTGGCGATTGAGGACTGCTACCATCCGATCCTGTGAAATTAAAAAAATACCTGTGTAAGGATAGGATATTTTAAAATTCACATGCGAATCCCGTAATAAAAATTCATTATTGAAAGTGTAACTTGATTGTCTTTTCCCCAAATAAACATCAAAGATTTTTACTCGAAAAATGTTTTCATATCCTCGAATTCGGTGTCCATACGTAGTTATACAAAACGTTAAATGCACACTATAAAGCAAATTAGTCCCTTCTAGTAAGAAACCAATAGTTATTAACTGTTTCCATGAATGTACATTTTTGTTGCTTTGAGTCAACCGATTTTCGAACGAGTAAGATAAAATTGAAATTTTCATGGAATACTATGAAACTCCTTGCCTTCTGTTTTTGTCATAGGAGCAGATTAGAGTGCCAAACGAGTGAAAACGTTTTCCTATCTCTTTCTTTATTTCGCCCTTTCTCCTATTTGTAAAAACTGAATTTATTGTATCGGTATAATTTGTAATTTCGTACTTATCTAGGATCCATCTTTATGAACTTTACCTAACCTACAGATTAATCTTTTCGTATCGACATCTCGATGAATTTCCTAGCAGTGATCTCCATCTTAAACTTGAAAGACATAGTTTAATAAAATGACAAGTTTTCCACTGTTTTACTACATTATGTCCTTCTTCCAAATTTATACTCAACTTTGTTTTTGCTCCTTCCAATAAAGGCTTTAGACTGCATAATTGTAAAGCATAAATGCCTTCCCTTATTTTCTACCAAAAAGGTCTCCTCCTCCTGAGCATAGCAGTTGCCCTATTATTTTTTTATTTTGAAATCTGCTATACATTTTTGATGAAACCTCTTCTCTTGTCAATTTTACAGGGTTAAATTTCTCTGCCATTGCAGGATATCCATCGTATCGGCCGGAGTATGAAAGTCTATAGGCTTTGAATGCGGGTGCATTGTCTTTTAGGGGGAGGGCCTTCCGCTCGGTGAGGCATGACTTAATCGCCAAATGAATTAACCGTGAAATCACTGCGGTAATGTCACCCGATAATCAAGCCAAAGCTGCCGGAAGGAAATGAAGAGAATTATGTACGATGAAACGCCGCGAGCGCAATGTGTGCGATGCAAACAGTCACCTCCATCACGTGGACAATCTCCCTCGAGTGGCTGGTCATTTTTCCTTCTTCGTCCCTCCCGGACGTAGCGTCCCAGCTGTCTGACGAGGAATACACATTCCAGATTCTGCACTATCCCCACCTTTAGCCATTTTGCCTCAGTAGCATGCCGCTTCCCTTATGTCGTCGATGAGGAAGTTTAGTTGAAGATATTAATAATAACTTCCCTCATAATTATAAAAATTGTTGTCATGAAACTAACTTTTAGAGCATATATCACTCTCGCCTTGTGGATGTCTATTTAGTAATTTTCCTCTCTAGTTATTGATATAACAACGCTAAAATCTTCAAAACTTCATCCTTTATACAGAAAGTCAAATTCATAAATTTCACATTGACCGAATAATGAGGAAAACTATTCAAATTTGAGTTGCAGGAAAATATTGAGAAGGCCGGAAAATTTTTTCCCCATGAAGATGTCGAAGAAATTTGAATAGCATGAGACGCCACGAAATAAAAGACCTAGCGGGAGTCATAACTCTTAAACAAATAATGCAATTCAGATTTAAAACTTCAAATAGGGCAGAAGAAGTCATAATTACTCGTTATTTATCATCATCTGGTTTTCTGTCCTTCTCTGGCAGGTCCCAAACAACAAAGTCCTCTCCGCATCTCACCATTCTCTTCCTCAGTGCTAAGTTCATGCCACTACGGAATACCTCCATCTTGTTATTAAATGCTACCTTTCCCATAGGTAATCTTGTCTTTATATCTGTACCAGTCCTCCAGTCTTCAGTCGGCACGCTTCCTAAATATCTATACCTTCTCAGTTGTTCTATCTTTTCCCATTCATTGATTCATTGATATTCATATTTCCACCACCATTTACTATCATAATTTCGTTTTCACAACATTTACTTTCATTCTATAGTCTTTCATTCCTTCCTCTAAACTTTTTATCATTCTTTGAAGGTCCCGATTGTCATCAGCAAGAACTAGGAAGTCTATCATTTACGGCAAGTAAAAAGACCTATTAGGGACATCTCGTTAATTAGGGAAATAAAAATTAGATCCTTGCTTTTTGAGGAAAAAAATTGTTCCCATTAAATTTAAGGCATTTTTCCTTTTGGAGAACTTATCTTGAGATAAATTAAAGAGTGGCAGGGGCCCAGAAAGAGATGTATTTAGAAAGGTACTATATCATCACTTACACATGAAATTTGGATTTTTTAAGTTTTTTGCTGTATGCATTTGGGTCTTGGGAAGAGTTTATGGTATTTTGAGGGAAAATTTAGCCATTGGTGATCATACCGAGGGAATGCCTCCCTATAATATCTATGAATCGGAAAACATAAATAGAATAGAATAAGTCATACTGAATCAATTTACTTTACAGCATCTTCTAAACTGCTAATTTTAAAGCCTTATTTACAACTTTTATATTCACTGCAAAGCATTTAAAGTACGGAATATTTTAAGGTAGGCGTGGAGATAGCTTGCTCTGCCGAGAATGGTTATTCCTGATTGTATTAAAAATAAAACCACGGAAACACGTTATATTTTCACGTCAACTGTTTGCGTTTTAAGTAGTTATTATGCGTTGCCACATTTCTCTTTGAACCTGCACTCTGTATGCCCTTTCTACATTCTCCTCTTCCTCCTATGACCCCACTTTTATTTACCTTGTTCCTCATGGCTTTCATTTGTCTACTCTTCTTCTCTAGTCCCACCATTCCCGTGGATCCCACTACCACCAGCTTTCCCTTCTTCTGTTCACTTTCTGACCACTTACAAAGAGTTCATGTGCGAGTGAAGAAGTTTCAAATTGAAAAACTGAGGGATAGTACGAAGTGAATTTTATTTCATTTCTTTTGTAATTCCTCAAAGTTGTGATGTGACATAGGTAATTCCATAGGTTTAGTTAACATAGACCTAGGCATTGTTTACATCTACGTAGTAGGCATGATGAATGCTGTTATAACCGTACTGGAAAGTTACCATCGAGGGAATTATGGTATATTTTGGATGTGTGATACACTAGACCCTCGATTTCCGGCGGGTGAGACTTGCGATGGACTTCATTTTACGGTATTGTCATTTAAACGCACTCTTTACAATTTCAAATTTCGCCCATTCTGTCACAATGTCATCAGTTACGTAATTAAACCTTACTACACCTTATCGAAAACTGGAGGTATTGGAGATGTGTCTATGCCGAAGAATGGAAAAGGTGAAGTGGACGGATAGGAGGAGGAACGACGAAGTACTGGACATGGTGGGTGAGGAGAGGCAGCTTTTAGATGAGATACGGAGGAAACATAATGTATGGATGGAGCAAGTACTTAGCAAGGAGGGGATCTTGTAAACAGTGTTAGAGGGTTGAATTTTGGATAAACGAGGGAGAGGATGGAAGAAAATAAGATTTTTATATAGAATGAAAAGGAGTAGGCCTAATTGTGAATGGAAGAGGGAAGTACAACTCTTTTCTCCCTCTTTTGCTTACCCAAAGTTATGAAAATAACACGATTTTGGCATCACCTCCCCCGCTTAGTGCTCACTCCATCCAGACCATGAGATAGCACAAACCTATTCCGAATTTCCTTATCGCTGTGCCCGTTTTCCTTTAATGTGCTGCCTAAATTGATGAACTGCGCCTCCTGCACCACTTTTTGCCCATCTTCTCTCAAGTTTAAGTCGTAGTTCCAGGTGAGATGACTTATCCATCATAAATAAAAGAGATTTAGCAAACTCCTTAGAAAATTTTTATTCACTGCACGACGAGTTTTGATGCTTTTGCATCATATTGTTAGTCATCAGTTGTGACAAACAGGCCAAGGTTAACATTATGTAAACGCTTCTTTCTTTACATGGGGCCAAAGGTATTCAATTTAATACCTGCTAAAATAAAAAAATAAAATTTTAAATAAAATTTTAAGATTCACCAAAGACTGACTTTTCTCTCAAGGAAGGATTGAACATTTATTTTGATATTATTTCTTGAAAACACTTATGTAATATTTACTACATTGTTTTTTTGGCATACATTTTTGTCATTTGATGGTGGCTCAATTCTGGTCTTACAACCCTGAAGGCCACTTAAAATTTTTTATCCTTGTTATCAGCTATAAAATCAAAATGTAGGAGTAAAAAAATCATTATTATTATTATTATATATTCACCTCTTTTTTTGTATTAAGCCTCACTTTCCTTGCTCGCGATGCTTCATAAAACCGTTTTACTTTGGTCTTCTTGTGATAATTTTCCATGCCATATTCTTAGCACCTCTGATCTAATTAATCTATAGTGCCAGCAAACCTTTTCTTCGACTAGCTAATCAATGTCTGACCATCCAGAAATCTCACCGATTTAAACATTATCCCCCCCCCCACATAACTCCCGCCTCTAACTCGTTCCACTCCTTATTTTTTCCTGCTCTTCCCTTCCATTTTTCCTTCGACGATTTTTTTAGCAGGTAATCGAATAATAATGAATGGCCGATAAGTTGTTTCGTCCTCTTCCCAATATTTTCAGGAGACCTTCCCTCCCATTTGTGCTAGTGCTTTCCCACTTTCTCTCCCATCTTTCTTAGTATTTCTGTATTAATCTATCTATCTATTTTATCGACATCATTCCCCTGTAATATATAATAGGGTGGTTTCCTATTACTTTTTTATTGCCTTAATCGAAAGATTAATACTCCTGGAGTACGCATTTCACGCTTTTAGATTTTTAAATGACGATACCTATTTTTCGCGATTAAATGAAAAGTGAAAAATTTCAAGCGCGCGAAAACGCGACGCGTAAGTAGGAATGATGGGAAAAAGTCCGTGCGACGCATTTCTGGTTCCCCCTCCCGCCTTGTGAGGTGACCTTGATCGAGGCTCTGAGCGCTGATAGGACGCAGGATGCTTGCGGGTAGCTGAGTACCTTGCTGGCTGGTAGCGCTTGGCTTAAAAAAGGTTTATTAATACCTTACCAAACGAAGAAAACTTTCCGACCTTAGCCAGTTTTAATAGGTGATTATTAAGACATGTTTCCCTGAGCTCTGTGCCTCATGCATGCATTGGTAACCTCAGACGATGTATAACTCCTATCTTCTCCTATAGAAACTAGGTCCCTGCAGGGGCGGATCCAGGATTTTTTTCTGGGAGGGGCACAAGCAAGGCCGTACCCAGGATTTTGTTCTGGGTGGGGCACAAGGATACCTTGTAATACAAAACGAACGCAATGATAATGGGACCGTATTAAAAATCTTGCATATTTTTGAGGGTCTGGGGGGGGCACGTGCCCCCGTGCCCCCCCCCCTGGATCCGCCTATGGGTCCCTGTGACGTCACGTGGAGTGGATTCGCATGGGCGCCAATCTGGCCTTTTTCAAATGAGGATAAAATTTGACCCTTGCCATTCGTCTAAACCGGTATTCCATAAACCAAATAATTTGTGCATTATGAATACACTAATGGTGGGTAACGAATCGCAATCAATGCCTTTCGTTTTCTTTGAAGAAGGAAACTACCCTATCCTATCCATTTGGATATGAAATAATAGAGAGAAATACTCAAATGTTCAGGGTGTGGTGTGGGAAATTGTTTTTTGTACACCTGCATGGTGCGTCGCGATTATATTATGAGGCTGTCTGAAGGGAGTGGGGTGATTTATTCCATTTTATTAAAACATTATTCTGGTTAAGGTAGGTCCTATTTTTCCACTTCTTTCCCACTTTCGCTCGTATCCTTCTTAATAATTCTGAATTAATCTATCTATATATTGGATCCATTGGATCTTCATCATTCTTCTATAATACTTAACCATATCCAGTAAAATATGAAATACTAGAGAGAGATACTCCAATTTTGAGTGTGTGGTGTGGGGACTTGTTTTGTGTACACCTACATGGTGACGGGAGGTGCGTCGCGATTGTTTTATGAGGCTGTGCGGGGTGATGGGTGAGCGGTGGACCACCTCCTCCACCCTCCCTCCACGCCGTTTGCATGTGTGCGGAGAGTTGACGCTCGTCTGCGGCCGCCGCGCCGGGGGCCCAAACGAGCGGCTCCGTGCACGGTCACTGGTCACGTCCGCGGCGCCTCCCCCCGCTCCTCCCCACTGCTTGCCGATCCCCCGCACCCACTCGCTGATCCCGCTCCGCAGGGGTAAGGTAGGGGGTGGGCGATCCAACCCCTTTCATGACCAGCACCCAGCCCACTCAGCGAATCAAAGTGGGATGGGCTGATTCCGAGGGGGTGTGAGGCGAGGGGCGAATCCATTCCTACGCATGGAATTTTTTCATTTCTGGAACGGAAATTGACATTGAATTCTCAATTTTAACCGTCCGGTTAGTGATTTTTACCGTGAAACGTGATTTGCCATGTGAAATAAGAGGGTATGGGGTTATTAAAATATTTGTGCATTCGCATGGAAACAGTGATTAGATGTTTTGGAAACAATGGTCGAATTTAATTCACATTAGAGTCTCCGCGTATGTATTTATGGGTGCAATAGCAAAACGGAATACGGGAAAATCAGGTATGACATACGGAAGAGATTCGGGGAAGCAACGGAGGTGTTCATGAATCCAAAAGAGTTGATGAGAGGATCGTCATTTAATAGTTAAAATAAAAGGCAGAGTTGGGCTGATTCTACGATGGGTATCAGGCGAGAGGCGAATCCATCCCTCTTATGGAAGTTTTTATTTCTGAACGGAAATTGGCATTAAATTCTCAATTCTTAACGTCTTGTTAGTGTTTTTTATCAGTTAAAATTAATAGAATTTGAGAGTAGGGTGTTATAAAAGTATTTGAGCATATGTATGAAAACAGTGATTAGATTTTGGACGCAATTTCTACGGATGGAATTTTTGACTTCCGGAGCGGAAACTGACATTGAACAATTCTAAATGCCTTGTTAGTTATTTTATGATAGTTAAAGTGATTGAATTGGATGGTATGGTGTTATTAAAATATTTTTGCATCTGTATGGAAACAATTATTAGATTTTGGTCATAATTTCTACGCATGAAATTGTGGGTTTTGGGAACTGGATTTGACATTGAATTCCCAATCCTAACCATCCGGTTAGTGATTTTTACCGTGTAACGCGAGTGACAAAGCGGAATGATAGAGTGGGGGATTATTAAAATATTTGTGCATTTGTATGGAAACAATATATAGATGTTGGTCAAAATTTAATTCACATTTACATTTTATGCATTATATGATTTTATGGGTGTACTAACAAAACAAAAAACGGGCACGGTATGCATGGACTAAGGAAGAAATTCATGTTAGCAACGGAGGTGTTTATGAGTTCGAAAGAGCTGATGGGGGGATTGTTATTAAATTAAAATAAAAAGCTCGAGAAGTCTTACCTACAGTCTAGCGATTTTGGGTGTGAAAGCATGGAACTGAAGAAAGATGACAAGAATAGACTGAAGATGTTCGAAATGGAAGGTTGAGGAGGAAGAAAATGGTAGAATAAGATGAAATGGTCGGAAAGGAAGGGGAAACATGAAGTGCATGGTGAGCGAGTAGAGGAATCTTCCGCATGGAAGACGGACTAAAAAGAATGTCTGGATTGAGAGAGTGCTAAATAGTGGGATGATGCATAAAACCGAGTTGGATCGAAGTTAGCCACGAGGAGATGGGGAGATAGGCGTAAAGATTAATAGAATGAAAAAGAACAGGCCTTACGCGGAATTGAAGAGGGACAGGGGTGGATCCAAGATTTTTTCTGGGGGGTACTAAAGTGTGACAGGCAAACCATCTTTTCATACTTGAGATTGAAAACAAAATGAAACAATTACGAAATATTCTCTTTATTTTAATGTGAATGTCATTAATATGAAATTAAATGATCAAGATTCCGTAATGCACTAAATAAAACGAACTTAATGATAACTGTATAAATTTATTTAATTTATTAAAGTCTGAAGTGGCACGTGCCCCCCTCTAAATCCGCCAATGAAGAGGGAATCTCAATTTGGGGATTGGGACAGACGGGGTTGATTCGCAATGTGTTTCACATAAAAATACTATTACATACATCTAAACCGTTGGAGCATTTTAATTATAATATTGCGTATAAATTGTATCAATAGTTTATCATTAAAAGAGCATTCATGATCATTATTACTCTGTACCCAATTGGAAAGGTCAGAATCAGATGGAAGAAAAGGTGAAGTGAAGCCAAACGTCAACCCTAATGTATGTTTAGTGATTTTCTGGCTTAAAATGTGACTATATGGAATAAGGTATTAGAATGATTTTTCATATTTTCGTTAATTCTCATTGTAGCAATAATGTTATGTTTTCTAATGCAAACCCATGTAAGAATTTTCTGCATGAGTATATATGGGTCTCCAGGGTGGTAATTCTGTTTTTTTTTCCTGAATGAAAGTGTCCACGTTCGGAGAGCTGTTGAGTCTTCGAATGAATCGTTCAATGAGTTGTGAGTCAACTCATCGTTCGATGCTACAACGATGGATCTATGGAAACGAAAAGTTCCCGAGGAAATGAGCCGTTACTCGCGCGCGGTAGGTGGTCTATAATTGAACTTCCAAACAATATCCGTATATGGCTAAACCCTTGTCGATGTCCGAATTCATGAACTAATTTGGAAATACAGAATAAGCCAATGTATGATAGACATGGTATACCACCACAATAGTACCCAATGGCATATATCAGTATCCGAAATGTATGGTGACACTCAAATTGAATGTTATGTCAGGAGAAGTCTATTTTTCTTAGTATGAAATTTTATTTTTATCCCAGATACGTAAATTTACCTTAAATTCTTAATTCTAACGTGAGGTTCGTGGTTTGTGTAATGAGACAACCCGCTTAAAAGCTTAAAAGCCGTTTTTTCCTTAAATTCTCAGAATTGTATTTTCACACTATCATAGCCATCAGCACCTTATTGTATCCGTTTCAAACCCGTCATTATTATTTTCCATCACATGATATCTAAAATTTTCACATTTTTGGTCTCAATCGTTTTATTTCCAATATTTATCACTCCTTTTATAAATGAGTTCATTTTCAGTGCTTACTTACTGTTTTCTGCATATACATCATTTTTCTAGTCTTTGAAATTATCGAAGTTATTGACGGATGTGAAATTTTTTAGCCCCATTTCTTACTTTTTTAGCGTGTACTAAATCTTGCATTTTTCTATCATTCATTTTGCTATTGAGTCGTGGAGTCTCAGCAAGGATAACTCATTTGCAGTGTAAATAGTCAAAGATCACGAGGATAGTTCCCTAATATCTCGTTTGGCTAAACCTTTGTCCTCGACACGCCCGATTTTATTAACCCCAAAAGGACTTTCTTCGTGCTAACGCTAAACCATTTCATACTCAACACTACCACGCAATATCTTGTTCTGGTACTACTAACTGAAACACTATTCTATGGTTTCCGCCTAAACTTTGTGGAAGTTGTTCAACAGATTCAGGCTTCAATTGGTGGAAGTTAGACATATTTAGGTAAATAAAAGATCGTAGCACTTTTATTTACTTAATTTGAGACTCTTTGAGAGTGGCTTTTTAGAAAACAAGGCCGTATATACTGCCGAACATACTATGACAAAACACCGCATGATAGTGCGAGTTGCTATATCATATAAAAGCCATGAAACAAATTGTGATAACAGTTAGATTTAAAGTAAGTTTACATCGGCCATAACTAATATTAATAATTTTGTTATTTTCCAACCAATCCGATCCCGACCGCCTCGTTACAACCAACCGAATTGACCACCCTAGTTCCCTTGGCAACGTTTAATCTATTCCTCCCGTCTTAAAACTTCGCACTCCACTCTAATACCATCATAAGAAATGGTGAAATCTATCACTACGCGCTTCCCGAACAAAAATCCCAATCCCCTAAAATCGCCTGCTACACTCACAAAGTGGTCGTTTTCTTTCTTCTCATGCTTTTCCCCTTCTCATTCTTCAACATCCCAATTTTTATCTATTGTTTATTACCCCTTCTATCCCTATTTATCTATTATTATTAGATTGCTGCTATTATTATTATATTATTTTCCACGTTTTTCACATTACTTATCCATTCAGTCTATGTGTACACATAATGCAGGAGTTTTAGTTGCATTTATTTTTTTTCGATTATTCTTTATCCATTAGTTGTTCTTGTAAGTGTATTATTTTGGCCGTGCTCCCATCAAAGTCTTAAGGACTCAGCAGTTCATTATTATTTTTATTAAATGATCAGCGTGGTCATCAGGTAGTTTGGAAGTATTCAAAATTTCCACAATTTTCATTCATTAATACCGCCATTTTGTTTGTCTTGACGTTTTTTATACTCATGGGAGTGATTTCTATTTGATTTTTTTGCTGTGAAATTCTCAGTCACTAAGGAAAGCATGTCCTAAACTTCACTAGCCGATATGATCCCTAACCCATATATGTCCGTGGAGGTTCCGCTGGTAACCCTTTTTTAATGTTCTACCTTCACCTGAGGACAGCCATCCTCCTCTTCAACCTATGGGAGTGTATGAGGTTCCCTCGGCTGCGGCAGAAGCTACGTTGGGCAGAGCAAGTGATATAACTCCTAAAGGCTTAGAGAGCACGAAATAGCGATGCAATCTCATAAATGGGACGCATCAGCGGTCGCTGAACATTACGCCTCCAGCCCTCTGCATAAAATAATTTTCAACCATACACGAGGCCTTCGATATCTGGTGCTACAGAAGAATGATGAAGATCAAATGGATCGACCAAGTTAGTAACGAGGAAGACCTAAGAAGAGTAGGAGAGAAGAGAAGTCTCATGAAAACCTTAACAAGAAGACGGAACAACCTTATGGGCCACATCTTGAGACATGATGGCCTGATGAAGACAATCGTCGAGGGACAAGTGGAAGGTAAGAACGGAAAAGGAAGACCTCGAGCAAAATATATGGAACAAGTAAAGAAGGATGTGAAAGAGAAGAAATACGTAGGTGTGAAAAGATTAGCTGATAGAAGAACTGAGTGGGGAGCTGCGTCAAACCAATCCAGGATTGTTGACCAGTGATGATGACGACACAGGCATTGGCGAAGACGGAATATTACCATCCACGCTTTGTGCGTGAAGCCGTCGGAATAGCGAAAATGCAAAAAAAAATAGGGTGGATGAATTTAACTTCAGCCGCATATGGATAGGGTTCCTGACCCATTCTAGTACCCAACCGCCATCGCTTTTTGTGGGAAATTCAAAATGGGTCAACAATACGATAACGAATCCTATATAAGACCGGGGCGAGAACATTTTCCCTCTCATACTCTCGAAAACGCTCCCAGTAGGAGGAGCGAAACGTCGAGCAGAAAAAGTTTTCAACGCAGCATTTCCCGAAAGGAACTTACCACATAGGTAAAGGAAGCTGCGAAAATCTTCAAACAAAAAAAACCCTTTTACCATTCCAACTTCTACACTTCTGGGCTTCCCTCATTAGTCATATCATATGGTATTTCAATACTTTGCGTTCAAGTCTCCCCCACCCAATTGACTATCCGAGTAACCCTTTCCAACCCTCTCATGATCTTAATTCTTACTCTCCCACTCCCTTTGGTAATAGCAATTTTTAAAATTTTCCATCATTTTTTTCAATATTTAATTATGGGTATATAAATGTGTATTGTCAAAAAAATTCACACAAAGTATTCACACAAAAAACAAATTTGCGTCATTTTTTAAAACTCTAATTTATAGAATTAGTTCATTATTGTAAAATGAAAAGAAGACTGCACATTGGGAGGGTAGAAAGACCGAGGTAAACTGCGAAATGATCGATGTAAACCTACCAAGACCGGTAAAATACTAGTATAAAAAATGTAATGATAGGTTTTTATATGGAGTTTTGACGACAGGGAATTAGGTGAGGTCCCATATCAGCGGGGTTTTTTGGGGAGCTTTTGCAGCGATCTAATTTATATTTGAGATCTGGCCCTTCTATGCATAACAATAGTAGAGCTTTTGACGGATGGTCCCAAAGAAATAGGACGTTCCCACCCGTATCCCTCAGCCCATCCCGAGGATGCGGCCTCTATAAATTATATTTAACCAATTTTAAAAGAGAAATATAAGTGCATTTTAATTTATTTCTACGGAAAGGTGTATTGTCAAAACAGTGGAAATTTACTGTTGTTGTCTACTCACTACATATACCTGAATTGCCATGACAAAAAAAACCTCCCTTAGACCGCGAATCGAAACGTGGACCGACAACTTATTTCTACAACTTTTACAACGTTTTGAATTTTTGCATGCGTTTTGTTGATGTTTTTACTCTTGGGAGTAATTTCCTGTGGGATTTTTCGCAGTGTAATTACATTTACATGCCTCAATCCGTGGAAAATAACCCTGATCCTATTTTTTAGACCATGCAATCCCTATTATGGTCAAGACCATTCAAAATGTCCACCGTGGTTCCGCTAGCCACCCCTTAGCTATTTGCCACCCTCCCCACTTGGGGGGCACCCCTATCGCGTGGTATCGCGACACCTCACCGTTCCAATTCTCTATCCACTTAACCCCTCTCCCCCTCAGCCCACGCTGTGGTCATTTCTGACCCCTCCAACCCGCCATCCCTCTCCCGCAGTGCCCCCACCTCCCCGCGGACTTCGAACGTCGAACGTGATGTGCATAAATATCGGGGAAGCGCGAGGCGTCGCTATGGAAACGTGATTCTCCCCTTCATCTCCTCTCCCCACCCCTTCCCACGGCTCTCCTCTCTCCTCCAATCCGGCAGGGCTCTCTCCACCGACCCAAATCCAACATCCCCACCTCCCCTTCCCTCATTCAGGACCGTGTTCTCCCACCCTTTCCCTGAAACCGAAAACTTCCCCTTCCATTTCGCCTCAAAAAAATCGCAAATTTTTTTTTTTTTTTTTTTTTTTTTTTTTTTTTTTTTTTTTTTTTTTTTTACCCGCCGGTTTCGGTGCTTGCGTTCTCTCTCTCGCTATCACCCCCCGCCACTTCTCACCACCATCAAAACCCCTCGCGAGGTTTTATTTTTTTTGTTCACTCCACGCTTCCCAATGCTTCGCCACCATGCTCTCCGTGCGGGCTGTGTACTTTTTTTCTCCCCCACATATACCGTCCGAATACCCCCCCTCCCCCACTCCACCCCAGGTCGGAATGGACAGAAAACCGTGTTTTTGCTCCTGCACACCGCTTCCATGGGAATTGTATTACGTGCGTTAAATGCACGTTCGTACGTACCCACGCGTCCACTTTCACAAAACGCTGATGCGATCTTTTAATAGCGTTTCTAGAATATACTCTACGTACCTACCAGCGGATATTTCATTTGCTAACCTAACAGGGCACTAACGAGCAGGTGTTTTACTGGTTCTAAGTGTAATGGTGAGGTTGAAATTGCTTCAGCAAGCGTTTGTAGTGTCATATACTTTTTCTGCTGCCTAGTATTTCGATGGAATTGTTTCTGGATCTCATGTTTTTGATACATGATATTCGTTACATGTACGCTCGCAATTATCGTATCATCAGTTTTTGCCATGGCCAGAATTTACCTTATCATGACAGGCTGTATTCTTGGATATCTATCATTTTGCTTTAGGTTGATCGTATTTCCCTCTGATATACGTTGCAAATATTTAAAGCAATATAATAATTTCATTTCTATCTCTGTATAACAATTTCATTTCTAACACTTCTAAGTTTGGCATTTTGAATGTATATGGATGTATCAGGCTGATGGAGAAGTCATTACTTCTCAAGCTCTCAGCTTTATTTTCCCGTGTGTGTTTCTTTTTGTGTGTCTATGTTTAGTGATAGTGGCTTGAACCATTGATATATTTATAAAATCCTTGATTGTATGGTCGGTAATGTAAAGGGATTTCATATGCCACCAATCCCACTTGGCTTACTTCTAAAATCTGAAAATTAGTCTTTTAGGGGACCCTTTTCCATCAAATTTTCGATAATCTCTATTATACCTTCGCGAGATGTAAATTTTGCAGATAATCAGAGAAACACCAATTCTTCTCAGCGAAACCGGCCAAAAAGGCTTCATCTTTTTTTTCTGAAAATTGGGACATCAATTCTCATCGATTTGAGCTAATGTACTTTGCCTTAGAAAAACGAGGTGTTTTCCTCTAAATGTGAAATTCTACTTAAATTTTATAATCTAAATTGCCATTTTCTTAAGTCTATCTTCTGGGATTAAAGTTGGATCGAATGCCTGGGCAACATTTATCGTATACAAGCCAATGTGAAGCCCTCTCTTATTTATTTCTCAATTTTCTCTGCATTAAACTGCAATGTACTTTATTTTATTCAATATTCCCCTGATGTTCTTTAAAGGCGCCGCCAATACCTAGAACATGTCTGATTTTATACCAAGAGCATCTACCTGTGGTCTCTTTCTAGATCTCTTGAGCACTCTGGTATTTCATCATGGTTACCGTGAAAAGTCTTTCGTAACAGACTTCTTTATCTTTAAATCAATAGAGGAATTGAAACCAATTATAATAACGCGTAAAGTAGAAAGAGATTGACGTAATAAATATATTTTACATCCTCAAATACCGCACTACTAAATGTGAAACTTATTCCTTAATTTCATCCTACGAATTGTGTAACATGTTGGCAAATACAATCTATATCAGTAGATGTGTCGTAAATAAATTTTATCACGGGTTTTTAGAAATTTAGGTAATTATTTCTCAAGGAATGTCCTCGTATTTAGCTTCCGTCCGTTAATATGCCGGTAAAAATGGATTTTATCTTTGAGAGGTATTTAATGTGGAAAGTGAATATTCGCCACTGCTGCTAATCCTAGTATTAGTCCATTTATTAACGGTACCGCTCCCCTGAAATTGGTAGTTATAATGAAGCCCGCTATTTCTTTCATTCGCAAGCCAGTTCCTTCATTTCCCTAATGAGTTCCAGGCTACACCTTCTAAGAATGTTAATGTAGTGTTTACCCTCTCCTTTCACGTTGCAATACCTCAGCCAGTTTCGTGAACTCAATATGTGTTGTAAAGGTGAATAAGTGACTCAATTATTTTACAGATGACGTGTAACATATTTTATCTGTATCTATATATATATATATATATATATATATATATATATGTATTAGCTTAAGATATTATATTGGCATATAAAAACATCAAATTTTCAATACATTGAGAGGATTGCAGCAGTAGATTCCTAGTAAATATTATGTGCTTAGTGGGTTATTTAAAATTCAAAAGCAGAAGGAGATCGTTCTATCGCTATTTCATGGTAGCATCCGAGGGAGATAGAATTCATTAAGTTGGCACCGCTATCTTCCAATTTCGATGCCGGTATCCAGTTCACGGTAGGGAGACAGCAGTGCGTAGGCGGGTCTCCTGCGGAGCGATTTTGCGATCTTATCTCGCCAACGCAGCCGCTCTTAACTCTCTCTTTCTTACTATCTCTCTCTCCTTGTCTTCACTTCGGCTGCCGCGCCCAATCTCGAAGATCACAATCGGCATTGACTCCTGGCGGAACTACAGTCGAGAAATTATCCTTAGCAAGAGCATCGAGAAAAATGCGAGAAACGCCATGTCACGCGTAGAATGACAGTAGAAGGAGATGATTTATCAAGCAGAGTATTTTACTCTGCGCGTTCCTCATCCCTAAATTAACGTTCTCGTCTCAGTGTTTCCATGCTTCCCTTCCCTTGATTTTCTACAAGCTGTTTTCAGGAGGTATCTCCAATACTTTAGCAGCTTAGGCGAAATAATTTTAGGCTTTTTTTACATAAACATGGGGTCGTAACGCCTTCGTTACTTGGTTATGGCAACGGAAACATTTTTTAGAGGGGATCGGGTTGGCGTGGTGGCTAGAGTGTTGGGTACACCCCGTGGGCTCGGGTTCAAATCCCGGCGGTGGCAGAGAATTTTCAGAGACTGCCCGATCCCTGCTTGAATGGAGGGCATTTCAAGCGCAACACTCAGTCCGTCCTATGGGACGTCAAGCCGTGGTCCCCTTGGCGTCTTCCGTTAAGAGCTGGCTAATGCCGACGCCGGGTTTCTCTCCACCCTACCTTACCTTCTTCCCTTGGCGCAAATGACCTAAGTTGTCGGTCGCATCCTTCAAAGACCATTCCATACCATACATTTTTGGATACATTTTGCAGTTGGTACCTGCATCCAAAAAATGTTTGCGTTTCAATAGCTCGGTAACTTAGGAGTTGTGACCCCATGTTCATTAACAAAAAATGCTTAAAATTGTATCCCCTACCACCTCCTGAAATATTGCATATTCCTCCCGTAACACCATGCAGTGAATAGGTATGTAAATGGCTCCGGTTATCACGTTAAAATCAAGCCGTCACTGTTACTGTCGATGGCTAGTTTATTTTAACTTAAATGAATGGCAGTTATTAATTGAGAGAAAAAATGTTTCAACGCTATCTGTTTTTCATTTGTCTTATTTGCTGATATAAAAATTAATTAGGCCTTCAAAATTCTCAAATTCACTCAATTAAGCATTCATCAAAAAAATTGATAGATATATTTCAAGGTATTTGACTGAAGGCATAACATATTATTCTCAGTTTTCAACTTCTATTTGTTTAACTTATTTACACAAAGGTATGAATTCGATCGGTTTTTGACGAGTTTACTCCGGGGAAATTCAAGGTAAAAAGATAGAAACAGCTCTTGTAAAATTACAGCGGCTGTTTCTATCTTGTCTAAGGTAAGAGTTAACTCTTAAAGTCTCTTTATATTACCCGTCAAACCATAGCCAGTATCAGGGAATCCATTCTGGTTATGGTGGCATCATAACTTTCGGATTCTTAGGCTTTCTTAATAAATCAATTCATTGTTATTATTTCGCAAGTCAGTGATAATTAAACTTTGGCTGCTTTGATTTTCCTGATCAGTATTCTGTGTATTCATTGCTATCTATTTGTGAATTGCAAGTGCTAGTGGGGTATTATTGTATTCCGCAGCTTATGAGTGGGCTATACGTTTAAGTTATTGTATGTTCTGAAATCGAGGTCCGAATCACGGTGATCCAAGACGAAAATTGAATTAAAATCTGTAAAACGACTATTTGTCAGCTAAAAATCTTCGACCAAAAGGAAAAATATTGTACCTGCTATGTGTTTGCATAAAAAATAACCTTATTTGCTCATTGATTTGTGACGGTGTAATTTAAAAGGAAGGAAAAAATATGAGGATTCACATCAGCTATTAAAGTGGCTTATGTGCTATACGGAAGTGGATTTTTTTACTACGAAAGCCAACATAAAATGTTCTTAATTAAAAGTGTTTTGTTTGTTTATCATTGCTGTGTGTTTCTGAAAGCAAGTTAGTTACCATGTGCGTTAGTTTTCTATGCCAGAATATGTAATAACTGGATTCTTAAAATTGAATGCTTAATAAGATAATAAATTAATCATTAAATTGAAATAAAAAAATGTATCATGTATTAATAGCGCCACTTCTACTGGAGCATTGCATGATGTTAGCCCCAAAACAAGTTCATATAGGGCGCCAATACAATCCACTGCTTTTATAAAGGCCGTACTGTGATTGTGTATGAGTGGAATAAAGTTATATTATTAATCCTTTTCCCTCAGATCAATCAAATTCTTTTGCGAAATTGTGATGGTACGCAAATACGATGATGTGCGCTAATTTGCTATGCATTTATGATAGCTGGATTCTTAAAAATGAATTCACAAATAATAATAATTAGTAACTTGACGTGAATTGAATTAAAGAAAATTTTCGTCATATATCGATAGCACCAGATCCGCTGGAGAAATGAATGATGCCCCAATACAAGTTCAAATGGGGTACGTGTGTATTCCATTTCGTAAAGGGTATAGTGTAGTCGGATATGAGGTGAAACAAGTTATATTAATATTAATTTTCTTTTAGGTCCATCAAATATTTTTACGAAATTGTGATGGAGATGCTGGTGGAAATGTGGTAATCGGCTTATCAATTGACACATCCTTGGCCACCACAGCACGCAAGTGTAATCTCGAGCCTCGGGATAAAGTGGTGAGGGGTAAATTTAAATCCATTCCCGTTACAGCGCTTGAAAATGCTCGACTGATAGCACGTTGTGTGCGCCGCTTAATAAATTGCCCCCGAATGCATGCGGTGCATAAGTCATCGGCAATGAGGTCGTGAGTTCGAGTCCCCCTCCCGTCCTCTTTGCCTCTTCCCATCGCTCTCATGGATACGGTGAGAATAAAGATGCGGGATTCGCTAGTTGTCACTCATAGTACCATCGCACATTATACATGGTTTACGCCCCGCGACATAAAGCGCGCTGATATTTGATACTCACTCAACTGCCAGACGAATACGTGAGAGAAAAGTAATTCGTGGTGTCGGGATCGAAATGCTGCTTCCCTTGGACCAATGTACTCAAAAAATAACTGTACAGCTGAAATTTGTATGCTTGCGGCATTAGTTTTCACTAGCTTCGTTTTTATCATGCCGTATTTTGCTAGTTTCAGAGGTGGGTTCTTGGGTAAGATTGCCTACCATATTGATATTAACTTGCTACTGTTTTTAGAAAAGCTATTTATCAGTTCATTTGTGCCCACTTCTCCTCATGAAACCCCGGAATGCGTGGCAACACCTTAGTTTGTTCATTTTTTGACCAGAAGTATCTATCCCTTTGTTTTTGTGATAATTGTCTTGCGAGCATTAGGAGTATCAAACAGTGTACTATGATGAGGTTTCTTCTATCTATCTACATTCCATCCCGTTAATTGCCTAAGTATGCGGGTGGCGGAAGGTGCTTGGACACCAACCGTTAGCCAGTTTGAGAATGGTAAAAAATAAAGTTGCGTTTTTGAGAAATTTGACCATCTGGTTTCAAGCTAGCACTATTTTATTCCTTTATATTTTTGGAGAAATTGGAATTCCTTCTTTTATAAGAAAAATATCTCCCTTAACTCATAGTTTCTGTTGGACCTCGAATTTTGTAAAGTTATCGGATGACGTTCTACGTGTTAATCTGAAAAATATCTTTCCTTATATTCTGAGTATGTAGTGGCTCCAAGCCTAATTTTATTAAACTACGTTTCTTCACAGTAGCAAGTAGCTCGTCGTTGATTGTTGACAAGTTATACTCAAACATGGTTTAATATATCACGTGAAGGAATCGCGGCCGCTCTGTGCCGCATGCTGAAGGTTCGTCAAGCTCATTACCTCTTCTGATTACGAGGTTGAAGAAAATACTCTCGAACGTAATTTCAAAATAATTGATGATGAATTAATTCCGCAATTATAGAAAAAAATATCTCGACTCACGGTTAATTTAGATTTCCATTGACTGATTAGAGGTCGTATAATATAAACCACCACGTCGAGATTACTGACTTATTTTGATCAGGTATGAATCGAACTGAAATCAAGTCTGATTTGAATATGTTAGGTCTGATAAGGATTTAAATCAGGCCTGATGTAGTTTGTTTAGATTTGATCAAAAATTTAATTCGGGAAACGAGGTGATAAAAACCCTATAATGGTATGCTTTGAAATCTAATCATGCTTCATATAAAACCTGACCCCGTCTGACCCGACAACTTGACCAGGAGTGATATCAGCTCATTACTTGATCAACATTTTAGATAGGTAGAGGCTAAGCTGAAACTCGCACTCTCGTTCATTTTCACCACTATCCCTCTTCGTTGACTTCCGTGGTATTATTCGTAAACTGCCGTATTCTTCCATTCCAATGACATTTAACAGTGTTCTTTCTTTCATTCCAATTCCATTGTTCAATTCTTCCATTCCAATAACATTTAATTCATGATGAAGCTAACACGGAGCATTTAGGAATCACCGAGGTCTGTGCCCCCAATCAAATTGGGACCCTAATTTTTATTGAAAATATGGCTTATTCCCTTTCATTCTAGCTATTAGTCCTTTTCTCTTGGCTCTCTCTCGCTTGCCTAGCATTATTCCCTCTAACACAGCGTCCTCTACCTCTAAGCTTAGTACGCGCTCTATCCAACTTCTCTCACCTCCGAATCTCACTATAGTTTTTTGATCGCATGTACTCTTAATTTTATTAATGCCTAATTTTTAATGGCTTATTTCCACCATAAAAAACTATAAATGGTAATTTTCACGCTCTAATACAAAACTCAACTACCGGCCATGTTTTTAACATTTTTATTTAAGCCATTTTCAAGGTCCTTAAAAATGACTTAATATGTTAAAACCATGGTCGGTAGGTCGAGGTTTGCATTAAATTTTGGAAATTACCATTTGTAGTTTTTATCATGGATATATTGAACTTCCATCAAGTAGAGCCTGAAACTATTTTGTAGGTGCGACTGAATTATTCTGCATGTTATCTCCTTTTTACAATTGGAGGGCATAGAAATATATTGGTGAAAGACAATTTTTGTTGATTTTGAGATAATTATGTCTACCGACTCCAAAATAGCCTATCTACCAAAAAATAGAATTTTGCAACTCGTATTTACACTGAGGACCGTCAAAGAGCAGCACATATTGGAAGTACTCAATGCAGTTCGAACTTATTTAAGAATTATTGTTTAATTATTGAAAAACTTTGATTTTTGACTAACACCAATGTGTTTCCAAGCCTCCAATAAGTGCTTTCTTATTTTCCAATCGCCACACCAGTTCATACTATTATCTTGTTAAACATTTCAGTGTAGACTCTAGAATTCCTTTCCGGGACTCTGGAATTCCTGAGTGGACTCGTACGAGCTAATAATAGCACCAATTGTGCACGGCGGTATTCATTTATGCCATTCCCTGTCGGCGAGTGATTCGACAATCCCCTTGCGCAAAACCTATCTGTTGCTTATTGGCTCATGCTACTCGTGTTGACTCTTCGGTATGCGTTGATTTGGAAGGCAAAGTAAAAGACGAGGAAAAGGGTAGGAGTTGGGCATGGAAGTAACTCAGAGCACGCTTCCGGTTGACACAAACCACACGGTCTAATGACCACGGAACAGGTTTCTTCGGAAGAATAGCGCGCTGCTTGTTCGTGAGCCGCTTGAAAAATCTCGCGACTACAGATTTCATCCTCGGCTGTGGAGAGGCTCGAGCCGGCAAGCAGCGTTCACTCCGCCGTCGCATGTTTGAGGAGAAATGCGTTTTAATTAACTTTTTAGAGATCAGAGTCGACGACCCGTCGAGCGCGTCCCTGTCTCTTTCTCCCCCGATGAATGGACTCTACCCTGTTGGCACGTTGATGATCGCATTCTCGGTCGCTGAATGGTACCCTGTACTCTAGTATCGTAGCTAGAAAACGAATCTAGAGTTTTATAACCAATAAGCCTCTTCATCATCATCATCATAAGTTAAGAATCCTAAGGTTTGTTTGACGCAGCTAATCAGCTCTCCTATCAGCAAGCCTTTTCAATGCGACGTATTTCATCTCTTTTACAACATTTATGTCCTGTCCTATGTACCTCATTCGGGGCCGCCCCTTACCTTTCTTCCCTTCTATCTGACCATTCACGATTATTTTCATTAGGCCATGATGCCTCATAAGGTGGCTAACTAACTTGTCCCGTTTTCTCATTTAGGTTAATTACAAGACTTCTCTTTTCCCCCACTCTCTTTAGAAAATCCTAATTACTTACTCGGTTTATCCATTTTATCTACATCATCCTTCGGTAGCACCATATTTCGAATGCTTCTACTATTGACTTCTCTACTGCTGTAAACTTCCAAGCCTCGCTCATATAGAGAAACGTGCTCCTTATGTAGCGTCTGATGAATTGATTACTTATTTCTATGCTTATGTTTTCACCTGTAAGAGATTCTTCTTTTTGTAGAAACCTTTTATAACAAATAAAGCCTTACAATACTTTATCATGGGAATTCAAAAACCTTAGTAGCGTAAAGCCCGAGGAAATTTCATGAATCAATATGCACTTTTTTATGATTGGGTTCAAATTTCAACGTCATCGCCTGATTTTCATGTGCTATTTATGAGTTCCTTTCCCTTGGACTACAACCTTGCCGCGCTAGAAAGACTTTCAAGTTCCTATTACCTCTAGAGCTGATGTGGCGGGATTTATTCTAAATTATTCCCGGTAGGGCCACCCATGCCAGGTAGGTCGAAAGGTAGGAGCGCGACCAAAGGTAGTCTACGTGATGGTAACACGTGAAAAACACCGTTGGAATGGAAGTGGGAAACCCTTACAACTATCTCTTCCCTGAAAACATGGAGTGCATTCAAATCGATTACTTCACTGCAAAAACGCTCAACAATCACCCACCGAATCAAATCCACTCATCTAGTAGCCCAGCAATACGAATCCGCTCAGCTTGCCGTGTCCGGAGAATAACCGCTTACCTCCAAGCTTGGAGAATAGGAGATGAGCGGTTATGCTCCGGACACTGCCAGCTGAGTGGATTCTTATTTTTGGGCTACTAGATGAGCGGATTTGATTCGGTGGGTGATTGTTGAGCGTCTTTGCAGTGGAGATATCGAATGACCCTCGAAATTTCATCGAACGGGACCCGTCCGCAAAGGGCGGATGTCGGTCACGGTAGCGAGGTCGGCAAGGTCCTTGGGGTCATCAACTTGTGAAATTCTTGCAGAGACTTTTCATGATCATTAGCAACAACAATCAAGAAAAAGGACCACACCCTAGTGTTCATGAAATGCAACGTAACATTCAAAAGACTGATGAGGGTTAGGAAGGCGAGGAAATGAAAATTAGAAGCTCTGAAGGGGACCATTAGGAGAGAATATAAGGAACTGGTGGAGAATAGTATCCGGGAGATTAACAGTACTCAGAAAATAGAGATAGGGTGGGATAATATTAAGGCGGTAATAGTCCAAGGGGCGGAGAAGTCATTTGGCTACGTTGACAGTAGAGAGATAAACAAGCCGTGGATTACGGAGTTAATGGTAAAAGAAATGGAGGAGAGAAGGAAGTGGAAGAACGTAGACACAGAGCAGGGCTAAAGAATGTATAAGGAAATAAATGATCGATGACGGCGTGAAACTAAGAGGGCGAAGCAGGCTTGGTGGAAAAGGCAGTGTGAGGAAACGGCAAAGTTTCAGAAGGAAGGAGAGGTAGCCGAGTTGTACGCCGAGGCTAAGTGGCTATCAGGGAGGCAAAAGAGGTCGAGCCATGTCTAAAATTAAGGTTAAGGAAGGAAGGATGCTAACCGAGTGAGAAGAAGTACAGAATATATGGAAGGAACAAGTGGAGTATTTTTATGACGGAAGGAACTGGCCGGAGAGATTGATGGAGGAGGATAATCCTGGGCCGGGGATCTTAGATGCGGAAATCGAGAGAGCCCTTCCTGATATGAAGGCTAGGAAAGTAGTTTGGCGTGGACAATATTCCGTGTGAGCCTCTGAAAAATATAGGGAGGGATAGTAAGAAAAGGTTTATCGAGCTAGTACACAGGATCCATGAGGATGGTTGTTGCCCGGAGGATTTCGTGAAGACGGTTATAATTCCACTACCGAAAGAGATGAAAGCTGTGGAATGCGGAGATAATAGGACTATTAGCCTACTATCGCACGCGGCGAAAGTGTGGATGCGTTAGAGGAGAGTTACGAGGAGTATAGGATGAGGATTAATCACAAGAAGAACAAGTTTATGCGGTTTTGTAAAGCATCTAAAGCGAGGAATTTAAGACTCAAGATAAAAGTAGATGGGGAATAACTTGAGCAGGTAGAGCAATTCAACTATTTGGGTAGCACATTAGAGGAAAATGGATACAGTGGTAAGGACATCAGAAAGAGCATTACATTAGCAAAGGAGGCGTTCAGGAATAGTATGAAGCTTATGAGAGGATCTTTATGTAAAAGTTTATAGAAAAGGTTAGTGAAGAGTTTAATCCGCAATGTAACTCTTTACGGTGCGGAAACGTGGGCACACAGGAAGGAGGACGGGAGAAGTCAGAAAGGAATCGAGATGTAGGTGTGGCGAAGAATGGAGAAGGTGAAGTGGACGGAGAGGAGGATGAACGACGGATAGCTAGACATGGTGGGTGCGGAGAGGCAGCTTTTAGATGAGATACGGAGGAAACAGAAGTTATGAATGGAGCAAGTACTTAGCAAGGAGGGGATCTTGAAAACAGCGTTGAGGTTTGAATTTTGGATGAACGAGGGAGAGGATGGAAGAGGGTAGGGTTTTTACATAGAATGAAAGGGAGTAGGCCTTACTGTGAATTGAAGAGAGAAGTACGTGAAGGAAGGGGAGCTTGCCAGAATTCTTCCAAATTACTCCATTTAAACCTATCTTAACCGGTAGAATACTAAAAAAATCGAATAATGAATTGCTTAGTAGCAGATTCAATTCTCTGTATTTTTGAAAAGTATTCTACTACTACCGGCAGAGTTAGATACGTCGGCGTTTTTTAGGAGGAATCTGAAATGCTTCAGGAGGTGGTAGAGGAGACAATTTCAAACATTTATTGTCCATAAACATGGGGTTGCAACTTTTTAGCTACCGAACTATTGAAATGAAAAAAAAATTTGGATGCACGTTACAGTTACCGCGAAAACGAATTTTCTTGATTATCCAGCCTTTTCACTTTTTACTTAATACTCTGGATATTTAACGACATTTAATTGTTAAATTTTGTTGAAAATGTGCGATTATAATTGCCTGGAAGAATTTACTCGAAATAGGTGAGATTACGCTATCGTATTGTTGATACTCGCTCAAAGCTCTCGTTTAATTAAGCTCAAAAGTTATTTTTTATACAATTGTTATGGCACATTTTCGTCCAAATTTAATTATTTGGTGCCCTTAAATAGCCAAAGTATTAAATAAAATGTTTAAAAGGTCGCATGCCCAAGAAAATCAGTTTTTATATACCAGTTGTATAACTCCAAAGTGGAATCAAAAAAATGTTTGCGTCGCCGTAGTCATTAACTAAGGAGTTTCGATCCAACGTTTATGGATAAAAACTGCTAAGAATTGATTCACCTTTCACTTCCTGACCTATTGGAGATTCCTTCTGAAACGACCTATGCATGAATAATTTTCGAATCACCCCGCCTGTCCCGAATGCCGGAATTAAATTCGCTATAAAGTTAACTCCGTTTCATTATGTCATTAAATTTTATTTTGCTCCTCTTCCTTTGTCGTCTATTATACATACTAACAAGATATATCATGTACCTTGTCGATACCTCTGCTTCCAATACTTCCAGTTTCTCCATCCATATTTCATATCAACTTTTTTACGCATAGAATTGATAACTGGGAAAAGCTGCTACCTCACTTCTGCTCATAAGAATTTACAAGATTCCTTCCCGAGTTTACCTATGATATTTAACTTGATAAAGAATACTTTGTCATTAGACTTCGTGAGGCATGTTTTAAGTTCGGTGACTACGCAAAGTTGCGTTCTTAAGGCTTATATAAATATAACGACGCATAATATGACTAAGCGATCTATTTAATGTTTTAAGTATTAATTATATCAAATCATTCAATAACTTATTTAGAAAATATTTGATTCTATTTTATTTTATTTCAATAGTACGAGCAATTCTCGTAATTACCTTCTCATTGATGGATTTTTTCCTTTCAGAGTTTAACTAAACTCCTCAAAACTTCGGTATTTGGAGCCACCTCTGGTTTAAGTGATGTGGTGGAGACGTATTCTTCTTGTTTATTTTTTTTAATTTGGGGCTGAAATGTGACTTGGCGCAAGGGAAAAGTGCCTGTGTTTTTCCATCGTAAATTAGCATAAGCATACCTCACGTGCTGCGGCTGAAATAGATAAGTCCATTCCCAAAATAATTTAACGGAGGGGATAAAGGAGGAATATTTTTTATGGAAACAAACTGAGGGACATATTCATCTGAAATTATTCGTCTCACGTGCAATGATTCCACTTGCATTCTTTTCCTCTTCTCAGTCGTGAAAGGGATAGTTTCCCTAATCATGACAAATATGGCTCATTTCCTGGTGAGTTGAAGAATACTTGAGTACCAGGATTTAATGCCTAGTATGAGTCATCTTGAAATGATGCGGTGCCACATTTTTCTTTTTGTATTCGTCGCACGCAACTTAAATGCAGGGCTGCATAAAACGTCCGCGAATGAAAAAACAATGAGCATTAACTGAGCAAATGCTTTCATTGCCGTGAGGCTGAAATGTTACGACTTGCATATACCTTAATGTCCGTTGACGGAGTTCTAAATGCTAAAAGTTTGTTGAGAGATGACAAAGGTGCCATTTTAGTTCACGAATTCAGTGAAACGGGCAAGCGGCTTGCTATGTAGAATTTTATTGCCTACTTTGGAAATTATCTGGCCATTTCATGAGAAGAATTTCCCGAGGAACTCTGAATGAGTTTTGCTCATAAGAATTTTCTAGATGCTTATTGCGTCATTTTTCTACCTTTTCCCAACCTTTTTTTGAGGGTCACTATGCGTTAAAGAAATTAAAATCAATGCTCTCAACTCTTATTTTTTTTCTTTATTAGTGTTTCTTTAATTAGTATTACCAATTCCAGTAATTTTGTCTCGATGCCCATTGTTCAAAAAATTTTATAAGGAAATCGTAGCATTTTCATTGAAAGTGCTACAGTAAATTATCTTTTTTTATTATTTTTATTCTCACTAGTTAAGAAAGAACTATTAGCTGGGGATATAAATACTTTTCTAGAATAAATCTCGCTACTTATTATTAACGCATATATTGTGGGATTCTGCTTCATAGGCTGGATAATTGGACTTCTTAAATGCAAACTTTTCAATATCATATTTCTCGGTGGTGTTGAATTAAAATTAAATGTGACTTAAAATTCATTCATATTCTTCTCAGGAGAATAGGAGACCACGAATGATCAGCCCAGAAAACGCAGCGAAGAGTTTTTCACCAAGTGCCTTGTTAACATCAAATCCCAGAGGACCTTATGATTTAATTGATGGCAGGGTTGGCGTGGCTATTGGTGATTGTGGTGATGCATACAAAATGTTCAAATCATTGCGTATGTCGTAACATGACCAGGAGGGAAATTCAGTCGTAATGAGCTCAGCCGGACGAAGTAAACGATGAAAAATATATAATGCAATGTTTTTACCTCTCGAATGCTCTCAACAAATGTAGCAAGAAAATCATGTATTCTTAAAACAGTGGGCCAATAAATTCGTAAAAGTAGCGGCTAAATCGTTTTGAGGCAATACATTTTTGCCAACACTCCCTTACAGTTAAAATGAGAGGCCTTGTTTATTTGAGTTCCGATCGAGGAAGAATTTCTTTGTGAAATAATCTAAATTACCATTTATTTAATAGGAAGCTTTTTATCTAGAAGAATCGGATTTTATCCGACAGAAAAGATATTTTTAATATCATCCTTCACAATCAAGAGATCATGGTAATTTTTTCTCCCCTTGGAATGGTTTTCTGGCAGTACTCGTGTGGACTATGTATACATTACATCCTTCTAATTCATCCTGTTGCGTGGAAAACTTATGGGGGAAGCACCGTTATTCCCGCATAAAATCGCCTCTCAATAAAAGCACACTTATCAGTCATGTACTGTCTGTAATCGGATGCATCTTCTATCGTGACACATCAGCCGCGGCTCGTTTTTTTTTATCGCTCGTCCCACGGGATTTGAGGACATTTATAGGCGTTGCTGGTCTTCGTCCTTGTTCTTCGTGGAATTCGAACTCACGACCTCGAGCGAGCGATTCCGCTCACGCTCCGCGTCGTGTCAAGGGATTCCACCTCCGTGACGAGTGTCGATAAATGATTGATGCGGCACGAGTGGAAGAAGGCGGCTCGCTAGGGGTTCCGAAGGGGACCACGGGAAAACGACCCCTCCAAGGATTCCACAGAAGCTGCCCGCAAATCCACGACGTTCTGCGTATTTTTTCCCCGACTCCCGCGTCGCGAATATCTTGTGAGAGCTCCACAACGGCCGGCCCTCGTCGCATTTTCTCTACGAGCTCGAGAGTTCGAACTCCTCCGCTTCGAGGGCGTAAAAGCATCTGCATATTTGCCTTTTTTACTATTCAAATACTAGGTAACTCGCGCAAAAATTTCGCACTTTCACGCTATCAGGGAATTATTATGTTGAGAAAACGGTGCAATTGCAATGCGTTTTAAATGGAGAAGAATTTGTATCATAAATTAACTCCTTTATAATTCATTAAAATTATAATAAACACTCTCTCTTATGCATAAAATTTGATACCATTCTCCCAGATGTAGCTCTGTGTTAGAAAATGTTAAAGAGGGCTAAAACAAGATATTTAGCCAATAATGTGCGAAGAAATAAGTACAACTTTTTGCAGACAGTTACCAAATTTATTTCACAAAAGCATTTGCCCTTAACTTTAAATGAGTTTTATATTGCTTCAATCTAGCACCTGTATTCAGAATTATGTTCACACAAAGAAGTATTCGATGTCTGACCTTCTTGTTATATGGAGGATATAGACCGCCCGACATGAAATAAGTGATTTGCCGTAGATTTGTTAAATATTATTTATGAATAGACTATTTTTTTCTTATAAATACCAGGTCCAATATCTGTTAAATATGGGTCCAATATATGTTCTCTGGTATTCCTTTCTTTCATCCTCCTTGAAATTTTTATGGTCTTCTTCTGGTAACTTCCGATTTTACTCCATTGCACTTCATAATAGCATGGCAAACACACCATGTGCCTCTGTGTGAGAGTATTACATTACAATGTGGTCTTCTAATGGCTTTAGAAGAAGCTAACTGCAATTCCATCGCCTTCTTCGAATTTTCTCGTCGCCTTTTCTGATCTCACATGAGTTCGCCCTCGCTTCATGCGGCTTTTGAGGTAGCTATAAGAACCATTTACATGTCATAGAACTGTTGACTTATAAGTTCAAAGTGAAGCGGGGAATGAGAATAGCACATAGACAAAGACTAAGGTTGGGGGAGGAAAATCACATGGAAAAGCCATATGGTCGTTACTAATTAACATTAATTAAAATAAAATTTTAGGATTTGTAAACTACTCGCTCATTCAGAGGTTTAATTTGTATGTAGGTATAGGTTGATGAAGGTAGATCAACCTGCAAGTGCGTTTGCACATATTTAGGGTAGAGGAGTCACTGCTTTTTCTGACCCCTTGACCGTCTCGTTAATATTTTGTGAATATAAAATTCTCGTAAATACTTCTCCGCAAATATTTTGTGAGAGCTCACCCTTGCCCCGTATAGCATTTGAGATGGTGCTAAAAATCGTTAAAACCCTTACATTGTTTCATCCACAGTTTAAATTTTGTGATGACAGCATTTTTCTGTAATTCCCCCACTTATACTACCAATACCACTTACCTTAGTTGCTAAACGCACGAATGGCACGGACTTGCTCTGCATTTTTCTAACACTCATCAGAAGTTTACCATGCGAATATTATACAGCATGCTTTTTATGCAGATAATTTTACTCACCGTGATAAATACGTATTGGTTACACATGATTAATTTTGTCGTCCATTTTATTCGTTACACAGACAATATGGAAAAAATGATTCCTGTCGAAGAAGAGTAAAAGTTAAAGATAATTTACTCGATAAGATAAAGATAATTTTTACGGATAGAATCATAGTATTCAACATCTATATATATTACATAAACCTTTATTCCGCCAATTTTGCAGATATTGAAGCCTTTTATTAGGATTTATGGCGTTTAGGAGGGATAATTCTTGAGTAATCTTAAATAAATTGAAAGGAAGATGCAGCTATCTTACCTCGATCTGATGGTTCTTTTTTTTTTCTTGCGCAATGTCTAGAAGCCTACGTCAGGTGAAGTGTTGACACTTCTTCCCACCTCGTACTTGATTCTTATTCCTTCATTTAACCTCATCTATAATTCTCTCCCATACTGCTATCTCTGGCCCTTCCTGGTTTCCTCATTCTTTGCCTTCTAATTAAATTAAAACCTTGTTCAATCATAATCTCTCTACTTCGGTCAGAAATTTAGCCCGAAAAGGAACCGTAACTATCATAAATGGAAAAATTATTGTGCTTTATGGCCAGTTATTTTATTCCCTCCTCGGTCTCAAATTTGTGAGTTTTTCTGGATAAATTATAAAATACTTTACATTGACCTCTTCAGACCCTAGGTAGATACACATGCACCTCCACTTTTTGTATTATTATAATCATTCAAGTGTGAATTATTGTCGTTTAAACCAGCCGCTGCACTTTTTTGTACCTTGTAGTACACGATTCTGCCACCACATGCAGCATGTGTTTTGTTTTGAATTCGTAAAACAAGATGGATGACACGATGGCAAGCAAGATGGGTGTGCGTCGTCAAGAGTTTTCATAATGCCATGTATTCAGTTGTTTAAAACTAATAAATAATGTTTTTAAAGCTTATATCGATTGAAAATAATGAATGAGAATAAAGTATTCTATTATGAATAATTTCTTTGCATTATCGTAATGCATAAAAATATTGTCGTACAATACCAAGGTGCACATATGTGTACCACCCTGTAAAATACCTGTTGATAAATATTTATTTAAAATTTCACCGTGATTAAAAAAAAATCACTACTCCGATCAGCAGAGTTTTGTAACGATACCTTCTCTAACTTCTGTACCTCCTAAAAGCCTGCATAGCCGTCATTTCTGATTTTTCTCGTGAATTAATACCAAATCCACAATTTAATTCAAATTAAGTTACTCTTTGCATCATCCGTTTATGTTTTTAAATTCAAACATTCACAATAACAGCCCATTAGTCAAAGAAAAACTTTTCTTGGTAAATACTTTCTGAGCGGATTTTTGCCATATGGAAAGCCATGATTTCAATTTTGTTCTTGAACTCCTTTACGTATGGATTCCGATTATTATTGATTTTCATTAAGTAATTTATGTGCTCAATTATTTCCTTGAATTAAAATGTATTTATATTTAATTTTAAGGAATTTGTTAACTCTGTCATATTTTAATCTACTGTATTTCTTTAAAGTATTTGAAACTGAACAAGATTAAATATTAGAAACAGAAGAAATCATTCTCCTCAAATACCTACAAGGCGGAATTCTGCCATATAAAAGTCTTAACTTCAATTTTCTTCATCGATTCCTTCATATATAGAACCTGATTATTATCGATTTTCATGAAGAATTTTATGTACATACTCAATTAATTCCAGTTTAATTTCTAATGTATTTTTGTATAATTTTAATGAATTTTGTTAATTCCATCTTATTCTTAATCTACTTTTTTCTGATTCATTAGCTTCTCCGCTTAGCTTAAGTAATTAAACTATCGTCCTCTTCCTCCTCTCCTTAACCCCTCATTCTTTCCCTTCCCTCTCTGTCCCTTTCGCCTCCATTCTCTCTCCACTGTTTTGTTCCCTTCACTCAAGCCCTCCAACCAGCAAGCCCACAAACTCCCACTACTCCCTCTCTCTCTCCTCTTCCCTCTCCCTCTGAAGGTCCGACACTCAGCCACACTCTAATTTGCAACGCCATGAAAATGCATGAGGTGTGTTAACTCCGCGTTCCGGGTTATGATACAGTTTAAAGCGGTGGTAATTGGGGGCCTCCAGGACCCCCTCCCTCCCTCTTTCTCTCTGGTTTCCACCCCTATTTCCCCCTACCCCTTTCTCCCTCCCCCCTCCTACGGCCCTTTCCCTTTGCTCACTTGTCACACGCGGTCCCTTTCCAAACCACCGCCGCCCCCACCTCCTTGGCCATATCCCCATGGTGACGGCGCAGCTTGTGTGTGCAAAGTCGGACGAAACTTTAGTAAGGCCGTGGAAGAAGTGAAACGGGATGATTGGCTAGGTGGACAGTATGCTTGTTCTCCGCGTTAAAGGGTTTTTTTCATTCGTGGTAAAGGGTGAGACGCGGTACTAATACCAGAGATGGAAAAAGTTAATTAAATTGCTCAATATTTAAATACCTTGAATGCGGAAGAAATATATATTCAACTAATATAAGTACTATAGCCCGGTCACAATAGACATTGACCCCAGAATTTTGGCCTGAACTATTTTTATCGTAAAACTAACTGTTTGGCCAAAAAAAAATTTTTTCGACCTTTGACCGATATAAAATTCTTTTCACACCTGGGATCGATTGGGACTTCTTAGGATTCATTAGATTGGTATCCTTCACGTTCATATAAATTTTTAGCCGAATTGGAATTAATGTAAGGGAACCCCTATGTTTTTTTGACCGGGTTAATAGTAGCGGATGTGACTTGGTGGATATGCTTTATCGTAAGATTAAATCTAACCTTTTTACACATGGTGATTTATTTTTTCCGACCATGGTTTCGTTACGGCGTAAAATTTTCAAGGTGAAGACGAAAATCAAGGGAATTGATATGATGTAACAAAATAATGGTCGGAAAAAAATAAATCACAATGTGTAAAAAGGAATTTTATTATTCCTTCACTACGAATATTTAAAACTGTTTCTTTCGCAGATTTACAGAAAATAGTTTAGGTTACTTCTTTCGGTATTCATAAAGCTGAAATTACCACGGTGTAAAACGTGTAACGTAATTTCTTTAAATGATCTACTGGTTATATGGAGTGTTAGATAGCTTTGATTGGAAGACAGTATACCTATTTTACTCTCCTATCAGTTTTTATTTCTTTTGCACTATAGTTCAACTTTTGGATCAATTCTCTCTCTCAGCTATACATACAGCTATATATACAGCCAAAAACTCTGTTAAGACGCTCTTTTCCTCCGCATTCCTATCTTACCTAACATTCCACTATCTGTCTTGGTTTTTAGTGACTCCTCTATCCATCTTACACCTTCAGAATACATTCCACGTTACTTCAATAAGTTTTCCCTCCTCATTTGATATGTCTTAAGCCATTACACGATGCATTTACCCGTGCAAATAGACAAATATTTAGACAAATGCACGGACAGATGCACGAAATTAGAACAGGGGCTATTTCATGGACATGCATCCGTATGTTAACGCAGTTTTGAATGTTGTCACGGTGCAATTATGATGTTGAATGTGTTTTTGCGCATGCACACGTTGTGTTTAATGCATCTCATAAACACGCCTATATACTGACTAGTACCTTTTTGTTTCCATCCGCTATTCTCCATATACTCTACCAATAACCAAGATTGATTTTTTTTCAATCTGTTCTTGCCGAAGAAGGGGCGTGCCTCTTTCGTGCCTGGCTGTTGGTCTCTTTGTAGTAACCAATTCATTAGAGACAAGCTCCAATTAAACGATATGTAAAGAAGGGTCCAGGGACCGAGAAAGATGCCAGGTGGAGCCATACGTGTGATGTCTGAGGATTGTGGAAGAAGCCGGCAATGTTCAAAAAGAGTGACAACTGTGAAAGCGTAGCCAATGAGTATCAGGCGCCATGTGCCAGTGGATACATGTCCTTTAGGCGCAAGTAATCATGCTTCGACACGAGGCGGTAAATTAGAAAATTTGTGCATGATGTGTCGTTGTACTCCATTGCAGGGGCGCAGCTAGGAATTTAGGCTAGGGGGGTTTTAGGCGCAACTAATACCGGGAGAATTGGGGGGTATGGAAAACCCGCCAGGGTATGCGGGAGATGCAGGGGCCCTCCCTCAGAAATTTTTTTAAGATACATGTTACAATATGGTGAGGTTTACGGCTTTTTGAGGGATATTTTATAAATCCTTACTCTCTTTTATAAGTAATATTAATCCCACTTTGTAAAATGGGTGTAACTTAAAAAATTCTCTGGGCTCTGGGGGGGAGGATTTATCCTCCAAAACCACCTCGCTGCGCCACTGTTCTTTAGAACTTGCAATAAGACGATTTGGCTGGTGACCATACCATTCATAAGCATTTCAACATTCCACCTTTCCATGGTTATTGTTTAAAATAGCTACTTACATAGCAGAAATATCCCTTTGTTAATAGCATTTTTTGGAGGTAGGATCAGTCAACGGCTTTACTCGCATACTTATTTTAAATAACTGTTTTCTAATATTTAATCTGAAGATCATTAAGTATTTTCCCTAATGGATTGATAAAAAATCGGAAGCTGATTGTATATATGTTACATAATGTTTACTACTTCATTTCGCATTATTTAAATTCTGAAAGGTCTCGAGGATTGTTATAACGGAAGTAGATGCACGTATACATTTTTTTTACTGTACCAAATAGATGGATGAGCAGCGATGACAATGCACGGAACGGTTCACTGTTTTAGAGCACACCTGACCCGACTAAAATACGCAGGTTCCCCTACCTACAATGAGAAATTTCGACGCCTGAGCTCATGGGAGGAACTTGCCGTAAGAGAGCAAGTTACTAAAATGGATATGTTTTTCATTCTCATGAAAATTCCGAAATTTAATCATCTAAATGTGCTGAATTATCTGGATATTACAAATAACTGTCTTTCTATATTTTGTGGAAATTGCATTAGAAAAGAAATTAAATTGGCTCTCTCTTGGATGGTGATACTCAGGGAAAATATTGATTTGTGCTGTTATATAAATGTCATTTTCACAAATATCTGAGACAATTTCCACCATGCCTTCAGAGTCATGAAAATAAGTCACGAAGAGAAGTAATGAAATAATTAGACTATTCTCGTTTCCCGGCTAGATGTTGAGTTATTTCCCACCGCAATGATGCGTGACGTAATCAACAAAAATTCTGATATTCAAATCAAAATGCGTTACTTAGAAGCGCTTTATGCAAAACATTTGAAATAAATATAAGTTGACACTTAACGAAAAATTACCTTCACAGCTTTGGAGTGTTTTTAGAATAAAAATGATTAGCTTGGAGTGGACGCCACGAATGACTCTTACCCACAAGTAACAGCAAACTACAGTACGCAACGTATTGAACAAAAATATTACACAAGTTCGCCTCTAAATTTGTTGTAATCCACCGCACACCTAAATGAGTTTGCAGAAGTCGCCACTCGTGTCGCTAGCGTACAAATTGATCCGAGTTTCACGGAGAAATAAGATATAATTATGGGTGTTTACTGAAATTTATATATATGATGATGTGATATATCAAGTTCATAATTTTCCCATGCTCTTCCTTGAAATTGTAATCATTATACAGCATAATATTGGAAAAAGTGGATCGCATTGCACTCTTCACCGCGCCGCGGACATTTTTGAAAACCCATTATACCTAATGCGACCGAAGTGGCAACTTAAATCAGCCTTCTTTGTGATGGAATTGGTTCTCCTCTATGCAGTCCCCTTGTTATTGAAATTGATTAGAGATGTTTCGCGGCCACATCGATATCTTATCCAGATTATGGCTCTCCATTCAATTTTATTTTCATGCTAGTATTCATTTCAAGATGTACTTCTTTATAATTTGATTTTCTAGGACAGATATTTCTCCAGAAGTGAGCGAATGTAAAACTTCATTTATTGGCGACGAAATTTCATTGGCGACGAAATTTCTCGTTCATACTATTTCCATTTATTTATACCTATTCCACCGAAAGCAACACTATCGGTCTTTTATAACGGGGATTATAACTTTACAATAAAACGTAGATGAACACACCTTGGATAGGGGCAACCTAACCAGGCGGGACTCAAGACCGCAACCTCTTGTGTGTCAGGCAACGAATTTACCTCAGTCGCCTCCGAGGTCGGCAAATTTCATGCTAATTTTACTGCATATTCGAAATTGATCGATCTCCACGCTAATTTTTGCGGTAATTTCACTAGTTTATACGCTATTTTTTTCCTTCAACGCCACCATTCACCGTAGGTACTCGTTAAGGCCGTATCACACTAGCGACTGCGACCGCCGCTGCGACCGCGACTGCGGCTGCGACTGGCCCGTCGACCAATCAGAGCGAGGCAGTCGACGCTGCGACTGCGACTCAGAAGAATAGCCGGTCGGCTATTCTTCTGAGTCGCAGTCGTAGTCGCAGCCAATCAGAGAGCTATTTTTCAATCTCGCGCGCTTGCGGCATACGTGTTTGTTTTGGTTACCGTAGCGAGGGAAGCTCAAGAAGGTTGTGAGATAACGCTGAGATAATTTCGGATTTTCAAAGTGAAGATGAAAGCCCAGCATATTAGATATTGGACCCGAGTACACAGGTGAGTAATAATGAAGTACGTTTTAACATATTTTAGGAACAATTTCAACAATTGCTGCTGGGCTTCCGTAAACAAACAATCCACAAGCAGAAACATTCATACGTGCGCATGCGCGACCGTGGCGTCGGCCGCAATGTGTGATGGGGTGCAGTCGCAGCCGCAGCCGAAATCGCGGTCGCAGCGGCGGTCGCAGTCGCTAGTGTGATACGGCCTCTACACGCTACATGCTAATCGTTCCCTCATAGATACTGTATTGCTATTTCTTTCTAGAAACCAGCCTTTACTGGAAATTGCGCTACTTTCGGCTCGAGTAGCTGAAAATTTTAATCGGTTATTCATTCTTACCTATCTAAACCAGGAGTTAATTACAACAAGGCCAAGGTTATGCAGTTTTGTAAACCATTGCGAGCTGGGAATGTGAGAACCAAGGTAAAAATTAGTGGGGAGAAACTTGAGCTGGTAGATTAATTCAACTATTTTGGGTATTGACATTGGAGGAAAATGGATAGAGTAGTAAGGACATCAGGAATGGAATTGCATTAGCAAAGGAGAAGTTCGTGAAGAGGAAGGAGCTAATGAGAAGGAGAGTATCAATAAAAGGCCCCCGAAAAGTTTGATCTGGAGTGAAGCGCTTTACGGTGCGGAAACGTGGACACTGAGGAAAGAAGACGAGAGAAGATTGGAGGCATTCGAGATGTGGGTATGGAGAAGAATGGAGAAGGTGAAATGGACGTAAAGGAGGAGCGACGAAGTGTTGGACATGGTGTTTGAGGAGAGGCAGCTTTAAATGAGATACGGAGGAGTTATGAAGATATAGATGGAGGGATCTTGAACGCAGTGTTAAAGGGTAGAATGTTGGGAGTAGGTAAACGAGGGAGGGGATGGAAAAGGATAGGATTTTTAGATGGAATGAAAGGAAGTAGGCCCTAATGTGAACTGAAGAGGGAAGTACATGAAGGAAGGGAAGGATGCCAAAATGCTTGTGAAGTATTCCACGGAAACCTACTTTAGTCGGAAGAATACTTTGATTATGATAAAATTTGGCTCCAATAGCTGGAATTCTTAACCGATCATTAATCCTTACCCATTAAAACCATCCCTCTGATAAAAGCAGCAGGTGAGTTGTAAGATATTTACTCGAGCTTGAGAGTGAAGTGACATACGTGATAGTGAATAGGCGCGTGCCATTAATTCACTCACTCCCAATCGCTTATTCCGCTGAAATTCAATTTGCTTAAATTATTACGGTCTGCTGGTGCAAAGGAAGATTTTACCGCACAGCTATGAAAACTGTGATATTAAAAATCCCATTCGGCTTGAATGGAATGAGAAGTTAATGCGTGCGTAACGGGCAATTACTCACTTAAACATCTCATAGTATCTTTCAAGCTATTTCTTATGTAAATAGAATTCGGCGCGAGCCATAATAGTTTAGCGTATTTAGGTTTACTCATTGGAACGCTTGAAATGCATGCGAATACATTTCCATAGATTGATGCTTATCCTGGATGGAAGGACGATTAACTGTTCATTTTGGTGGGCTTCAACTTCAAAAGATAATTCTTCTATTTTGACATTTTTGTGATATCTAGACCCTTTTTTGAATCACCATAACATTCAACTCCTTTTCATACGTACAATTTCATAATCTTATCTAAAAATGCTATTTAAACGTATAAAGTTCTTCATCATCTGAATATAAGGTCCTATTTTGATTTCAATTTATGTCTCAACAATTTAATTCATTATTATTATCATTTTAGCATCCTAGATAATTTTGGTTGCATGTAAAATAATTATTTGGTTTTATATATGAATACATCACATGCGTGACACCGCGGCATCTACTCCTCTAACATTGAGTTTCTCTATTAAATTATTTGGAAGACCAGTTTGCTTCCTCTACTTTTTCAGTTAATTTTAACAAACTATCCCCTCTTTATCTCTCTCCTTTTTACAAATGCCTCCTTTACTGTGCCGCATGGATTTGGTCTTGATTAGAATAATTTTTATTCCATCTTGTTCCCATTTTTTACACAACGTAAGGTCAGTGCCTGCAACCCTTTCGCCGAAAAGATGATCATCCTCGTGCTCCGCTGATTCAGGAGAAATCTTTGAACTTTTAGTGAACTCACTCATTCTCTAGGATATCTTCTGTTTACACGTTGAATGACTAAGAGAAGATAAGGTAAAAATATCAATAAAATCAACAGATTTAGGCGTTACTTGGTGGAACGATGAGATATTCATGGTGAAATAAAAACACAGTACCATTCCACAACCTTATATTTTTGCAGTCTACTAGTTTCAACGTTTACACCGTCATGTCACCGACGGTGTAAACGTTGAAACTAGTAGACTGCAAAAATATAAGGTTGTGGAATAGTACTGTTTTTATTTCACCATGAATAAAAATATCACTTATACACCGAGGAAGAAATTCGCAATAAAAAATATCTGATTTACCCGGTATTTGAATCCGAATCTCCGGATTAAGTATCCCAGCCAATTAAACCACCAAACATCCATGTGCGTAACTTCGAACAAAGTAACTTGTTTCGTGCAGTGCTTATCAGTAAAACGCCTAGATAACTGACATTGCCTGCAATTCATGTCTTTATTGTTTATTATTTAAAATCTAGTCATTGAAGAAATGACCGTTTTCATTGGTTCTGTCATATGCACTTTTATGACAGAGTATATTACATATTTGAAAAAATTATATCCAATGTTTTACTTTTTTTAAATCTATAAACCACCCTTATATAGAATCTTGTGGACAAATGATTGAGGAATATTACTGCAGAGGAATGGGGGAACGAGTTTATAAGTGGCAAACCAACAAAAAATCGAAGCCAATGAGTGGCTTGGTGTTCCGTAAAATAAATCGCCCCGCCTAATGTCGAGTGGGCTAGCAGGTGGTTCGTGAAAGAGCAACTTAGGAAGATAAAAAGTTGAGAGCGATGTTGGTTGGCTTGGGTGAGTTTTGTAGGGACTGGTTTTGGAATGATTCCACGGTCGCAGCTCTCAACTGGACACGCACTGCTACATAGAAAAAGGCGGAAAGATAGCACGGAGTAAAGTTGAGACGCATAGACGATGGCAGCGGTGGATAAGTCAAAGGTAGAAACATTTGAAATGCGGTGCTTTTGAAAAATGGTGAAGATGAAATGACATTGTGAGTAATGAGGAAGTTATAAGAATAGTGAGAGGAAAAAAGTCTTTTTAATACTTAACTTTTGAAAAAACTGGATATCTTAATCAGCCAAATCATGAGAAATGATGATCTAATACACGCATAATGAAGACGACCGTACAGTAGGAATTAGTATGGAAGAACGGGAGAGACGGGAAGACCTCAAATTATTTATTTGAAATATGCTTTAAGCATGTAAAATGGAATAGGTACTTGAATATATAAAGGCTAGCTGTTAAGAGTATTAATTGTAAAGGTGTGTCAAACCAATCACAAGATTTTTGACCGCTGATAATGTCGAGTATTTTCTTCATGGGTATGTTCTGGAAAGGGGATATTTGCGTACAGACAATCGTTGGAGTGGAGTAAGGAGACAAGTTCCTCGATGGAAATCTAACAAAAAATTATGTATACCCGAGCTTTCAAATATGTGGCTATTACCGCCTTCCGTCGATTGAGGTTGTAGTGTGACACCACTGTGAAGGTAAAAAGTTACGAGGGTAGGCTCGTGACTTCTCGATCGAAAAAATTGCCTTTAGCGTTTGCTACTGAAAAATTATAATTATTGAAGTCAATTATCAAAATTTGGCCTCACAGGATGTGGAAGATGTAATCCTTATATTTTTATGACAATGCTTTATCCAGCAATTTGGGCTAGCTTAACCCCTATTCTCATGTAAATTGAGTGATTTTGCTTCAATGAGAGCATTCATCAGCAGATAACTAAGAACAGTGTGTGTTAACATGCCTACGTTTTGTTTTTATCATGATTATTATGAAGCAATTATGACGTTCTTTGTAAAAAATACTCATTCTCTGGTAATTATCAATATCTTTGCTCTTCTTTGTCAACTATAGGTACCCATAAAAGACAGTTTTAGAACTCAGATTTTCAATTTCTATTAGCATGGGAAGCTTGATTTTGGCTCCCTCAGCCGATGGAACATTGATTTTAAAAATTTCGAGAAAAATTACATGCACTTCGTTCTCCCATCAAACCCCTTTACTTGAGCTTACAAACTAATGAGCTAGGGGGATAATCGATGGGACAGGCTTGGGATGAATTTCGTGGTCTACGCCACGAATATTACAGAAGAGGATCCTACAGTCGGCCACTAAATGTGCTGTCAATCAGCGCAGCGGACATTAAAAACTGTTAAAGCCTGTATGACACTTTCCAACTTATTGGCCAATAAATCGGAAGCTATATTGTTTAAATATTGGGCGTTACGTACTGTACGACACGAATCGATATATGCACCAATATTGGCCGAAATAGTGTTTTAATGTCCCTCTAGAGAACGCCATTGTATTTCGATGATTTTACGTTGCATTAGCATTCGTGTGATTTGTACGCTTCAAACAATAGTGAAACAACTTCTTTCGTACACATTTATAAAATTCAAGCGAATTTTCGGGAAAAAATGTTTTACAGCCAAACCTGATATTTGCAAATAGCTTCTTATTTTGGCCACTAGGAGTCAATATAACTGACTTCTGATTGGAGATTGGCCGCGAGAAAGAAGAACCTGTTCTAAATTCGAAATTGGGCAAGAAATTGCGTCCAATATCGTGAAAAGGATATTGGACAAGAAATTGGTGTGTGTCAGTTGGACCACAATCCAATATCCAATAGAATGGTCAATAAATTGTAAAGAGTCATTCGGGCTTGTAAAGTTGTCACTCGCGTCGTTGATGGCAAAGCAATCTAAATTTCACTGGAAAATAAGCTAAAGTTAGGGCTGTTAATCAAGATGCAAATTCTAGATGATATAAGCTATCAAATTCACGACTTGTCAATGATATTAACACTCTTACTATATTAATACTAATACTCTTTTGCGAATATTGGAAATGAGTGGGTCACACTGCAGTCGTCGATGTGCTGTGGGAATTTCTGGAAAACAAATTAAAATGCACCATTAGGGACGAACAAGCTTCTTCAGGATGGACTGGGGTCTCTTTATAATTAAAGACACATAAAGGACTGCAAGAACCTCTTTTGTAATGTTCGTGGTGCGGATCGCGGAATTTATCTGAAACCGTTCGAACGATCATTCCCCTTGCTCATCCGTCGTCCATCTAAAGGGGATTTGTATGAGAAACGAAGTGCATAAGGTCAGCACCTATGGCGGATTCAGGATTTTTTGGGGGCGGAAGGGTTTGACAGTCAAACGGTCTTCTCATATTTGAGATTAAAAACAAAATACAACAATTACTGTAAAAAGCATTCTCTTTATTTTATATGAAACTTATTATTATGAAAGTAAATGATTGTGGCTCCAAAATACACATATCAAAACGAACGTAATGATAACCGTATTAAAAATCTTGTCCATTTTTTTAGTATTGGGGGGGGGGGGGGGGCAGGTGCCCCTGTGCTCCTGTCCCCCAAAAATCCGCCTATGGTCTGCACCACGCACAGCTACTTTGAAAAAGGTGAAAAGCTCGAGGTACGTACGGTGCGACGGCGGAGATGAACCTGCCATCTCTCGGGGGAGTGGTGAACGACTCGTTCTGGCGTCAGTCAGGTGGCGTTTTTTTGAGTGGTAGTGGGTGGAGGTTCCGCTGTCAGCAGCGCCACGCAGCCGTGGAATACCGCGGGCGGAGCAAGATATGGCGGTAAAGGTGGGATCAAGATTCCATCTCCTCTCTCTCACTATACCTGTACGTTGTGGGATTAAATGGCCGAATGGGTGGTGAACTTCCGGTCTAAAAGGCAAGGGGTGTGTGCATGGATATTAAGCCAGAAGGGGGGAAAGCAGATGGACAGCGCAGGTTGAAAGGGGTTCACTTGCAAGACAATCAATCCACGTCCCGACGGGTAAATCTTTCAACCCGATAGCTGCGAATGCACCGTGCAGAAACATCCGTCTGAAATGATCGCAGAGGTTACTCGTTGACCCTCTAAGAATCTTGTTTGGCATTGTTTTCTCTTTTGTTTTTCTTCCGTTAGCTTGCCCAAGGGTTTTTGGGCTGCATCCCGCGCTAAAAATAGGATTTTGATCAAGATTCATGACATTGGGCTTTTATAGAAAAAATTCCAAAGTTTGTACAACCAAGTATTATTAAAAAGTAATAAATAAATGTAATAAAGAAAACTTTATATAAAACATTTTATATAAAAAGTTCACTTTGGGCAATCACGATGGAAGTTATGACTGAGCCAAATTCCTCAGTATCTATTGAAGAGGGACATCGTAGGTGTTTTCAATAATAATGTGCGTAGAAGGAACCCATTACACTTCCTCCTAAATAGCGTAGAAATTTACAAAACGTAGCCTAAATATTCTGTAATTATGTCATAAATGCAAAGGATTTACTCCAAGTTACGTCTGAAAATATTCCTTGGATAAGAATTCTTTCAAAACCTCTTCAGATGCATATTGTAGTGGATGCTTCCTTAAGTAGCTATTAGTTCATTTTCAGTGTCATTTCATTGTTAACCAGGTCTTAGCGACAGGCGCCGATTGGACCATGGTATTTTCATCCTGCCCGACGGTTGTTGTTGTTGGTTGAAACGTTCATTCATTCAAACGTTCTTTATAAATTATCTTATATGGGATTTCTTAAATTCGTGATTCTTCAACTATTTCTGTAGTACACGAATAGAAAAAGATTAGTTTCCGAATGTTTACCAATTATCACATTCCGTTTATCAGCAAAGGCAATCTATTAGAATAATCCCTTCCCTGAAAGAATCGTTAAGAATGGAGATTTTTTGTGTCAGTCATCTCTCTAGTCTATTCACAATTCGACAGTAATCCTATTATTCTCTATTCAGTGATTGAATTTGGTACTGCGCTTGGCATTTCATGGCATCAATAACTCTGCGATGTCGTGCTTCCATTATCGAGTTTTTTCGTGGTTGAATATAGATTCATTATATTCTCACCATCGCTTCTCCCATTCATCTATATTTCAAATATAGAGGTCCTACAATTTAATACCCCTGAGTATGAGTTAAACTTTTGAAATTTCCAATGTATCGCTGCGGCTTCTAAAACGAAATTTCTCTTTCCATTCCAGTCTGAGGTGCATCATCGAAAGTTTTTCCCGCATCCTGCAGCAAATTTTCTAAGGAGCAGGTGAGTGTAAATGGAATATTTTTTTACCTATGCCATGAGTTTAAAAAATTATAGAAATAAAAAATAGAGTAATCTCAGCAGAGATTAGGCTACACGTTTTTAATCAATAATGATGCAATTAATTTCTCCATGGTTGATGCATTCCTCGTTTTCCAAACTGCCGACTTTTGATTTTCTTGTTGGAATAGCAAATCAAGAGCCCTCGCTGCGTTGAAGTATTAGATAAATGCGAACGAGATTCAGTGGTGATTTAGCTACTAATATCCCACCCAAATATTCAGTCCTTAAGTTATGAGCTATTGAAACTTTTATCCCAGTATCATCGGATGAGTTCAGCAGTGTATTGGAAATGGACTAAATTGGAAAATTACCCTACTATCCTACTACTTGCCCTACTAGCAACACTTTAATTTCAGTGTGGTATGGGGTACGTGCCAACTGTTGAGTTGTGAGGATTTATGTAAAAATTTAGGCTCTTTTGTTAGTGATTTAGCCGTAACTAAAGGTGCCAATTATGGTCCTCGATTATTCTTGAAAGAAGTCGACATCAAATTGACATCTTTTGTGCCATTCTGAAAGAAGTGCGTTCTCCACTCCTCAAATGACCCAAAGCTCCAACTACAGCAATTTTTTAATGACTTGTGATTTCGGGTGTGAGTGAGTGAACGGCCCCACTCCCGGAGTAGACGGCCGAAGTTATCTATGTTCCCTTCTAGTAAAGACAGACCGCTCTTGATATCGCGGGGCAGTAATTAGTTCGCACGGGGTTGGTTGCCGGAGTCATCGAGAGAAGAGAGAGGGTTGGGCGGAAGGCGACTGCCGTTTCCCTTCTGACGGAGCGAGAGATAGCAATCGCTGGAAAGAAGGTCGTTTCATCGGACGACCGAGGCAGTCGCCCGTCGTGAAAGAGAGGAATTAACTCACCGTAACCGCTGGGCGGGTTGGATGGATCCCGAAAGGTTCCCTGGACGGATAAGAAAATTGCGAGGGGCAACGAGTTTTTCCAGTTGTTATGGGAATCCGTCTTCTTGCCCCGAAGGGTGGGAACGCGAAGCGCGGCCCCCGCGCTATGACCGTCTATATGACCGTCATCAGGTCACTCACTCGAGGAGAAGGAAGAGAAAGGCCAAGTCCCCGCCGCGGTGTTCATTTTTTTTTAAATAAATTGCCTTACTATCCCTTGAGACAACGCTTTGTAGCGTAACCGCCGTAAGTGGGTTCACACGACATCTGTATTATATAAGTAGGTACTTGATAGAGTGATGCACTCAAGCGAAAAGTTGAGTATTTTATTTCTGTATGCTTATACCACCTAAAAAGGCACCATTGGCCATTTGCATCAGGGTTTCTAACTTGATAATTACACGTACATGATCAGCCATGCCCTAAATAAGAGCAATCTACCCAGCTAGGACTCGAACCCATGACATCTTGTGTGGCAGATCGGGACTTTGCCCCGCCGTCACCGAAGCCGGCAAATGACCAGCAACTGTAGTTGATAAAAGTAGCTTTAGCTAGCACACCCAAATTACGGGCAACTGTGGTTAATAAAAAATAATTTAATTCCTTTGGCCCAACTCTACATCCAACAGCATGTATTATGTGCTTGAGTGAGTTCTGCCCTCAAGAGAGAAGTCAAGACCTTGCAAGTGAATCTCAACTGTAAGTAGTTGATAAAAATCAATTGCTCTAGCCCAACAGTACCAAAGTCACGCTTAGGATGTTTTAATCGGTAACTATATCAGGAACTCTCTTATTTTTCTATTAATTTTGGTATTCTTCTGGTTAAAGTAAGTTTACATGCAGTACTTTTCGAATAAAACCGTCGGTTCCCCCTCCCCAACTTGGTCTACCCTTTCCAATGAAAAATAAGCCCTAGGCATTTGTCTCTATCTGTAAAACCTATTCTCCTCCTTTTTCCATTCTCCTTTACCAAAAATTCTGCCCTCTCAGCTTCAACACTTACTGTCTGTAGAATGTCCCAGTAAATAAAATGCTATTTTATTCGTCCATTCGTATATTAATTTGTCTCGATCAGTGACCTTGTCTAGTACTCCTCCATGTTTCTTGTCCCTCTATGGTAAAATACACAGGAGAATTTATTTAATTTTCCTACCCTGGCTGAGGCCACGATGACAGAGCCAACGATGTAATTTTTTTATTTATCAACAGCCTTCGAGCCTCTTCTTGTAACGCTTGTATTTTAATAGCCAGTAAGCACAGCCTCTGTAGTATGTGTCCTTGACAGAGTGCTCTTCTCTAGCGAGAAGCTAAAAACTCACTCGTGACCAAGAGCTGCAGTTGATAATTATAATCCTATTACTTAGGCCCATCAATACGATATTTACATAGTGTTCGATCCATCGATAAAACCTTTAACTATTTCGTATTCCGTATCCGAATTTGTTGGAATACCTAATAGAATACCTTTGGTGGCTTGCCTTTCTCTTACTTTCTTCCCTGGTTGAGTCAGTACGACAGCGCTTGTGACTGTTTTTTTTTATAATTAGCTCTATTAGCCAATCATACAATGCTTGTAGCTATGTGTGTAACTACTCTACGCCTAACCGCATAATATCTCTAATTTATAAGTAATAGAGTTCTGTTACTGTTCTGTAAGTTGATATTACAAAAACAATGAGCAGCCAAATCAGGTAAAAAATAAAATTTTCTCTTTAAAATTAACCTTTCATTTATTTCAAAATGTGGCTATTTCGTCTTTCTCGTCTTTCCATTTGTCTTAAGATATTACTTTATTGGCCATTTCATTTCCTTTTCTAGTTTGAAGAGCGATGTTATCCAGTAGTATTGGAACTGGCTCAATTAGGCTATCGGTTGTAAATAGTATATTTACTTGAAAACTTTCCTTCTTTATTGAACCAGTTGCTCGATGAAGCCTGCGGTACAGCTTTATGTAACTATAAGCATATAATAATAATCAAAGCACCCTAAAATCCTTTCAATATTTCACCAAGAAGCCCCGCAAAATGTAAAAAAATTAAAGTTAAAAACATTTACAGCTGTATGTACCTGGGAGAAAAAAATTATCGCAGAGCCCTGAACTGTTTTCAAGAAATCTCTAAAAAGTCCCTCAAAATGTATGAAAAATTTTCAAAACTTTACGTAAGTTTAAAATTAAGTATTTTTCATTAACCGCGTAAACAAGGTAGAGCGTCCTTTTGACGAAGGTGATTGACATCTTCCCACTCGCGGAGAGGAAGCTACTATTGGGATTTCGTTTCCCCAACCCCCATCACACGGAACGTTCGTTATGCCGTTTGATATGTATTACGTCCGCCCCCGGGGGCGGTGGATCTCCCACTACTTGGAGAGTGTTTGTGTGCTCTCACCCTAGATGGCAGATTGAAAGTCGTCGTCGCCGTCACCTTCCCTGTCGAGTGGGCGGTGAGAGAGACGGATTATATCTGTTCGCACGTGAGCAATATATACACGGGGCACGCGTGAAATGGATTTCACACGACACCCACCCAAATACCCCTGAAGAACTGGGTGGGGTGGTAGGAAGGGGATCCCTTTCCATCAAGAAGTTTGGCGCTAAGTGTGTCTTGGAGACTCAATCCAGCCTCTCTCTCTCTCTCCCTTATGCAAAACATGCCTTTGCCGACTTCATTCGGGGGGTATGGGGGACAGGGCTGGGTGTGGAATGGTTTGACGTCCACGGAGGCGTTAACAGGAGGCTTCTCCAGGGGTGGATAAGAGATGGGCCCTGGCAAGTGTGAGAGGTCCCTCTCTCTCTGGATATTTAAATTTTTTTTTTTTTTCTCTCTCACTTCTTTCCCGATTCCGTGAGAGAGCACGAGGTTAATGTCGTCCTCTTTGACTTACCCTTCTCCCGACCCTTTCAGGAGGAGGAGGACCGGGTTTTTAATCTCGGGATTCGGGGGTTCTCCGTATATGTACCTACAAAACTCCTCCCCCTATCCTCTTACCTTCCACGTGCCCAGCTTCTATCTCTGGTCCCTCTCAATCTCCCACTCATACGTAATCTCTGCCGCATCCGACTGCCGATGGACCAATTCCTTCTCATCCTTCCAGCAGGCTTTTCCTCCGTCAATACAATTCACTCCCTTCTGAACAGATATTAGGACAGGTGACATACCCGAACGGTAGCACAACTCATCAATTTTAAAAAGTTTGTAAGATGTTTTGATATTCTAATGACGGCATGATCGGATTTTTATGTATTTGACAAATCTTTCAGCGGCAGTATTTATAAGGAACGTGTTCATATATTACAGTTGGTTCCGGTATGATGCCTGTGCACCATCTCTTTTGAGCGAGCACATAATCTCAGGCCTATTTTGGGAGCAAAAATCCCTACTTTCCCTCCGGCTACAGCCTTTTCTCACTCTGGATCTTTAGACGGATGATATATCTGTGCGGCAACGCAAATCATCAATTTTTAAAAGTTTCCGTATATTTTGATATTTCAACGAATGATCGATCGTATTTTTGCCGTCAGAAATTTCAACGACAGCGTTTCTGAGGTAGGGCAATTAAAATTGCTGATTCGAGTACGCTGCCCGGACATCATGGCTTCCCAACATCGCAACAAATATTTCACCTTAGTATAATGCAATCCATTATTTATTTAAAAACACAATATAAGTTTGATAACCCAATTGCGCCAAGTTCATTTTATTTTACCACATATACTTCACCGTCAGCGTTCTCCACTCATGTCTTCCCTTGTTTTAAAGGAGCAATGTAAATAAGTCTTCATACCTTAGGAGGACAATTTTAGGTTTTCATACCTTCCTTAATTCCTGAGGAAATGTTCAAAACTGTTCTTAAAAGGGAAAAAGTTATTGAGAAATTGTGCTAAAAATTGTTATAATATTTGTTTTTTTTCCCGGCGAACAGTAGCAGTAAAGTTTTCTCGAGGGCAGGGTCAGGTCCTCCATATCACCTTCCAACGTATCGACTCCTGGATCCCTGATGACGATGAACGTTGTTCATCGAAACGTTGGAAGGAGATATGGCGGACCTGACCCGGTGCAAAACTAGAGAAAACTTTACTGCAAGAAATTCATTTTGAACATTGAGATATTGTCAATTTGAATCTATTTCATCGGACTTGTTAGTGGATATGTTTAGTTTTAGTGATTACCTTAGCATCTATTTTCAGGCTTATCACCTTAATAAAAGCGAATTTGAAACTCTCTTTGTTTATAGTAGTGAAAGAATATTCTCTTTTTAAGATTTGGTCATGTATACTTTCAGTGTAGGTACCTTTCATTGGCTTTTTTTCATTTCAGTCCAATGGGTGCATCCCGGCACGCCTAATAAGGGTCGGGTTGGAAAGAGGCAGTCTTTGGCCGACTATTGGTCTGAGAGGAACCCCACCTCTGTGAATTTTGGGTAATCCATATAGTCTTGGTCGCTTGGCGGCAGATTGGAACAGGTGCTTCTGTTCTTCCTTTGGGATTGATGACTTCTTTATTAATTCCCTGATTAACGAAATATACAGAAAGCCCACCCACACTGACCGCTATCTGAATGCTTACTCACACCACCATCCATCCCAGAAGGCTTCACTGGTGGCAACACTATTTCACCGCGCTTACAAACTCTCGGATGCAGAATCACTGGCCAAAGAAAAGGAACACCTGATGAAGACCCTCAAGAGGAGTGGATACAACAGAGAAATGATCCTGAAAAGGACTGCGCAAGTAGAGAAACGTAACAGGACACTAGACAAGGAGATGCAACCAAATGAAAAGCCAGAAACATACGCTACCATCCCGTACGTCGCCGGCACAAGTGAAAAGATCTCTAGACTCCTAAAGAAGAAGAACATCGTCACAAGATTCAAATGCGTGACAAAAATAAACCAGATTATCCCAAAACCGAAAGACAAGATTCCAAATAATCTCAACGAAGGGGTATACCGCATACCATGCTCATGCGGTGAAGCATACATCGGTGAAACATGCAGATCCACGAAGATCCGCCTGCAGGAGCACAAGAGGGCCACGCAGAACAAGAAATTCGACCTCTCAGCAGTTGCCGAGCATGCATGGAGTGAGCCTGGGCGTAATATAATATTTGACGAAGCGAAAATCATCGCTAAAGAAAAGAGGTATTACCCCAGGCTGATAAGGGAGACAATTGAGATCATCAAAACGCCCAAAAATGTTAATAGAGAAGACGGATACAATATAACCAACGCCTGGAAGAGAGTGTTTAGAAATTCAACCAATCACGGCGCAGCAGCAAGGGTAACCGGCCATCAACACCGCGGCCGCCAGGAGGGAGAGCTATATATACGCGGCAAAAACACGGAAAGCACCACTTCGACCTGAAGACGCCTGGTGGAATCCTGGCGAAACTGTCGTTACCTCTGACCACGAAACGCGGCGATAACCCGAAAATGGAGAAATCTACTAATCTCCGTGTAAATCTATCATAACTGTTATAAAAGATGTAATAATTTCTTTTCTCCAATTCTTTTTAGGACTTCCATGCTATCGATACTTGGTATGCATCATATAAACAGGGTAGTATCTATTTGAAGAAGCGCCTGAGGAACCTAGATTTGGAGGTATATATCTGCTTGCATGAAATCCAACATGAGCTTTCTTCCTTACTTTCCCGTCCGTAACTCACGCCACGCCCACTTCATTATGATCACTTCTCCTATTGGCCAAAAGCTGTTAATTTATATCGCGTAATCTGCAAACCTCGACCATTTCGTAATTATTCAATTATTCCCGCGCTTTCTTCATTCGAGGGAAAATGGGGTCGGTCCGTTACACCCTATATAGCCCTACCTGTTTCTATTTTATCACCTAATGATCGGTCGAGATATTTATCCCCGAGTCTTGATTTTTCTATCAATCCGTCCCGATCTTTCACCCATCCTTCGGGCTCCCATTCCCCATTCTATCCTACACTCTAAAGGTTCCTCACTTTCACCTACGTCACATTATGTGACGCGTTTCCGCTGTCCCGGTAAGCCATGCTTACCAAAGCCAGCCAGTTTACATTGATAGATTCTCGTGCATATTCGTTTATGCTGTATGTGCAGTGTGTTGCTTGTGTTAGCAGAAACTTGCAATATGTCGGCTATTGTATTGCGGCCCCCATAGACTAACGAAAATATTGTATCGCTAACCAAATATCGACACACTAGTCAAAAGTAAAAAATTTCATAAATCGTATTCATTGATTTAACATTTTAACCGACAAAGATTATTGCAATTTGAAATTATATTTTTTTGATATGGTGGTAAAGTGACGTGGAGGATTGTGGCCCCCTGGACTATATGAAATTGATTTTTGGCCCATGCATTGAAACAGGTTGAGGACCCCTGAACTATATGATAACATGATTGCGTATTAATCGTTGAGTACCTTGCTCCATAGAACACAATTAGTAATATTTTATATCGATAAATTTTTTAGTCATTTTTTTATTTTCCCTTTTCAAGTGATTTTCGATTTGCAATAAGCATTTTTATAAACTACCTATCAATATCAAAATACCATAGTATTAAAAATATCAAAGTTCAAATATAACATCAAAAAATATCATATAACAAATGGAATTACATTTTTTTAGTATCACTTTGTAATTTTTTTTCATTTAATTGCAATTATTTTTTTCTGAACATTTGTCAATAGTAACACAATTGAAAATTAAGAATGATTGCTGGATTTTTGGCGCATTGTAACGTGGAAGATTACTCGGGATTTCCACCGGGTCAGGTGCTCCATCATGCGCTGAAGACGGTGGACGACTCGATCTTCGAAACGTCGACCATGATGGAGAACCTGATCCGTTGGAAAACCCGAGTGTCCTTCCACGATACAATGGAAATTTCTTAATTCTTTAAGAAGGAAAGACACGGGAAAAACTCATAGAAGAGTTACCTTATGAGGCAGTATGTATGTTGTTGAAATTGTTCGATCGTAATTTCAGATGTCTGTTAGCAGTGCATTATTAGTTGCTCCGAGCTCGGAATATAAACCTTTCACTAGCTTGTTGATAAACTGCTTGATGGTGGGGAGTTTATGAGGGAAGCTTCCTCACTTTCACCAGTTGGTCAACAATTATTGTTCTCAGATTCGACCTCTCCATGGAAGCATGGTTCCAGTGATCACTAATCAAATATTTAAAAATATTTTCAAAATGATGGCCGAGTAAAATATTAATACGTCAATTCTGGATATTTAAGGTTATAAAATAATTACTTAAGGCGAGACAAAAATGTAGGATTATAATTTTCTCAAACAATGAATCTCAAAATGGCTGGGATCGCGCAATCGCATTATTGATATAAGCTCGAATCACTCGTTTAATTAAGTTCAGAGATTTTTTCAGACTATTATAATCGCACATTTTTGTTCAACCTTAAATATTCAATGGTGTTAAAAGTCCAGAGTATTGAATAAAATGTTGAAAAGGCTGGATACCCAAGAAAAACCGTTTTCATGGTAACTGCAAAGTGCATGCAAAAACATTTTTCTTCGCATTAGCTCAGCAACTAGGGAAGTGCGACCCGATGTTTATGGACAAAAAAAGCTTAAAATTGTTTCCCTGACCACCTCTTGAAGTATTTTAGATTCCTCCTGAAACACTCTGTAAAATGAAAATACGGAACCATAATCTGTATTAGTTTGACCGCATGCCCATTCATGATTTCGCTAATGAAATGAATTCAAATCTTTTTCTGATCTTGCTTCTCTTCTTCTCACCCTTAAGGTAGTAAAAGTGCCTCGGTACAAGTGGCAAGAATTTGATGAAACTTTGCTCACATGTGAGAGGAGTATGAGCAAAGGCATTCTTTGAAATACGCACTTTCAATGCACCAAAAAAAAGGGTTTCCCACGAGTCGTTTTTGAGATATTTGATGGTAAAATTAGGATAATTTAACATAGGCTCTTATGAAGAAATACTATTTTTTCGAGCTGGCGAACTGTTTGTAATAAGAAGTTGTGAGCCGACACTGAGTAGAAGAAAATGTTTGTGACAAATCTAAATATGTGGAAAGAATAAGTTCATGATGAAATAAGAAAGATATTTGCAAAAAAAACGAATGAAAATGGCAAAAGTGGCTGGGAATCTCTGGTAAAAACATCGCAAAACGAAAACCACTACACCGATTTCGCTGAAATTACGCAAATATATTGAGTTTTCCAGCTTTAAATTATGTTTTACATATATTCTGTTCATATAAATATATTTATTTAAGATTCACCGCTTGGATTGTGAATATTAAGTTAAAGTGTGTATTCAGCAGTGTAAAATTGCACTCATATTTCATTCCTAATTATATTTTTTTAAATGTTTTCTGGTGACTCTTTTGCGTAAATAATAGGTAGCCCGAGTGCATCACGTGACTTCGACCGATGCCGCTCAAACAATCTTAATCAGTAAGTTTCTCAAATTGACGAAAGCGAACGTCTTGTTTTCAGTAACAATAGAGACTCGATAGCTATCCGGTATGACTGCTGGTGGCCATGGATGATGAATTGGCCTCGGGGACATGCGAGGTGTTTGGGATCATAGAGGGAAGCAGTTGGGGAAGGAGGAATACTGAGGAGTTTATGAAGGAGGGGAAACGAACTGAATTGTAAGGAGTGAGGTTTCGGAGATAAAGGCGAAGGGGTGTTAGGAAGGCGAAGCCCTTGCTTGAATGCCCGGGAGGTAGTTGGCTGTTGTCGGAGCCACGCATACATACGCCCCCGTCTGCAGCATCCCAGTGATGAATTGCTGTTGCTGTCATGCTAGTTGCCCAAGGAGGGATACTCTGAGGAGTAGATTGACGAGGCGAAAGATTTTGCAGCTATGGCGTGCTGCTAAGGATAAGAGGTCACAACTGCGCGATTCGAAGAATAGTAAAAAAATATTTAAAAAAAAATAATTTGCCATTTTTGGCTACACTTAAGAAATTAAAAAAGTAAAAAAGGAGTATGTATCATGCGTTTCAAAATGACTATGTTCTTAAGAGAAACTTTTTGGTGTTAAGGTGAGCTTTTATGGAGGAAGTTTCACGACTACGCGATTCGAATAAAAGAATTTTCGCGTATTAAAAAATATCATTCAAGTTTTTGCGTAAAAAAGAGTACGCGTAATGTATTTCACAATGTGTCCTTAAGTGAATACTTTTACGGGATAATGAAGATGACCTTAGCGGTATTTTCATGTAACTTTTACATGCTCATAAACTTTTCATGTATGAAACTGCCATTTAGTACCATGAGTCTCGGTACTATTGCCAATGGAATTCGAGAACCTCTATATCGTAGAGGTCAGCGAATTGTCCTGGAATGCCGAAGTCCAAGTTCGATTCCTGGCTCATGGGAGTTTTCCCCATGGCTATTTATATAAATTTCACCGCCGTTTACGCCGTAGTATTGAAATAGGGTAGTTTCCTTCACCAAAGAAAACGAAAGGCATTGATTGCGATTCGTTACCCACCATTAGTGTATTCATAATATACAAATTATTTGGTTTTAGAAATACCGGTTTAGACGAATGGCAAGGGTCAATTTTATCCTCATTTGAAAAAGGCCAGATTGGCGCCCATGCGATGCCACTCCACGTGACGTCACAGGGACCTAGTTTCTATACGAGTTGATAGGAGTTTTACATCGTCTGAGATTACCAATGCATGCATGAGGCACAGAGCTCAGGGAAACATGTCTTAATAATCACTTATTAAAACTGGTTAGGGTCGGAAAGTTTCCTTCGTTTGATAGGGTATTAATAATCCTTATTTAAGCCAAGTGTTACCAGCTAGCAGCCTGTATCTTATCGGCACTCATAGCCTCGCCCCAAGGTCACCTCACTCGGCGACAGCGGGAACCAGAATGACTTCACACGGGGTTTTCCCAGCATTCATACTTAGCCGTCGCGTTTTCACGCGCTTGAAATTTTTCACTTTTCATTTAATCGCGAAAAATAGATATCGTCATAAAAAAATCTAAAATCGTAAAATACTTACTCCAGGAGTAATAATCTTTCGATTTAGGCATTAAATAAATAATAAGAAACCACCCTATTATACACAGACGTGATATACTTCAATTACAACATTCATTTGCAAACGTCTCTTATATAATATTCTTTATTCAAAAAATTACATAAATTAAATTAACCTTATTTGTTTACACATGTAAATGCTCGGGAAATTTTAGTAATTGTGCTACAACACCAGGAAAAGCATATAATTATTTACGGAAGGCAGTCTGGATACAAGTGCTATTACCTTTGAGGCTTCCTAAAGCTCCGAGTTATTTATACTTAAATATTGTTAGTAATGATGGAGTACACATACATTATTATTTAATTACTTTCCTATATCCTTATCTTATTACCGCCTTCTTATCTTCTTTCTATACAATATACTTATACTATATATGTATCCAATATACTTATACTCTATCCCTAAACTATAATAAATATATATTTTTATTATTAATAACTATGTTACATACTTATCTTTTTACTGTCTTCCGATTTTCTTATCGTATAACTATACTTTACGCGTATACTATAAACTTAAACTGCATACGTATGCTGTATACCTATACTTTACACCTATACTATATACTTATGCTAAATATGTATATCATATACTTATGCTAAATACTTATACCATGTACTTATGCTATATTAAGGCACTCACTCAGCGCGGGATATTTTAGCTCTCGCCCGAAGAGCGACGAGAACTAAAATATCCCGCGCGGAGGTGGAGTGACTGAAAATTAAGGGTGATTATTCACTGGCGCTCTCGCAAGCCGTGCGTGAAGCTATGAGGGATGGAGGGCACGCGGGAAAAAGTGCGGCGTTAAAAATGAGAAAAGCGGACGGGACGAAAAGATACCGACGGCACGGAGCGCAGCAGCGAACATTTCCCACGCGTCCCGCGGAATGGTCGGACGTTCATTTCGCCGACAATTCTTTCAGGAGTGCAGGAGCTCGAAATTTGATACTTTTTATGAAAGAGAACGTGCAAACGAGGAGCGTGGAAGTTTTTGAGGGACAGGCGGGTGTCGGACACTTATTACGCCTACCATTAAAGAGCCGCTTCCAAAAAAAAATCTTAATTGGAAATGTGCGAGAAGTCCAGTTGCCGAGTCGGACCCACGTGAAAACATTCAGGTTAACACGACCGCGCGCTGACAAATAGAATTACAACTATAAGGGCCGCGTGGCCTCAGGAATGAGCGTAGCATTATTTTTTTTTACCTCCTCCTCATGATGTTCCTCTCCAACAGCTCTCTGTCTCTCTTCCCACCACTCGGGACATAACACACGCAGTAAAATTAACGAGATTGCCGGCGCACGGCGGGGCGGGAAGGGAGAGGCATGTTTACATTAGATGTGCACGAGGGGAACAAAACGGCAAATACAGCTCCCCGAATTTACATTCCCGCTAATGTACATAAATTCACGTCCGCGTAAAAATATTTACCCCGCGCGACATGCAAAATAAGCCGGACTGAGGGAAGAGCGTGTATAGAACAGGGTGGCCAGGGTGGTAGGCACGAAAATTCTAGAGTTTTTCACGGTTTTTCCGAGTATTTTCCCCCCGTAATATGTTGCAGCAAATTTTATTAAAATATCGGGACTTCGTTTAATTTCTGTATTACTGCGGAAGATTGTAAAATCGGTGGCGTGGTAGCCTCGTGGATGCAGCAATTGTCTGCTTATAAAAGGATAGCATGTTCAAAAGCCTTTGTACTCCACAAAATTTTTTTTTTAATTCCTAGTAAGTGCGACGTGGTTCAGAGAAACGAAATGGCTCCCTACATCGAATTTGAGGTATCACAACCCTTTCTCTTCGTCTGAGCCAGATGCTATGCTTTCAACCAACCTTGTCAAATCGCTTTTTGAGTGAGTGTGTGTGTTTTGTGCGATATCTACGATTTTTATATATTTGAACTCAAAAGCCTGTATTGAACCCCTAAAGTGATCAAGTGGCAAGGATTATTTGGAGACATTGAGTTTTATTAGCTTCACGCACACTATTATCATGAATTTTCCCAGTTCTTAGGTATATGTATTTAATTCAGAGTTGATGAGTCAGTAATAGAGGGAAAGTAACTTGCTATCAATTATATGTCAAAAGGAAATGCAATGTCGAGGTTAACCCATGAAATGTGATAATTATTGTGGTTTAAGCAACCCACAATGAATTATAAGCTCTTTTATCTAAGAATGGCATCAATATGGCATAAAAAGATTGGATTAAGTATCAATGTATTCTAAATCATCATTGGATTTATAAATAAATACCCGGGATGTGCTTGAGAAAAATGAAAAACTGACCTAAATCAGAGGTTAAGGTAGAGGACCAATTATAGTTCAAAATTACATATAGCAGTTCTTCTAAGCATAGCATTCATTTTCCTTCCTGTAGTGAATTAATAAATATTCTTCCAATATTACCTTCCTTTATTCCCCGGAGTATGATTAATTTTACTCTAAATCGAGAAATTTCAGATGATTGCAATGAAAAATGAGCAGTTAAATTTGATTTTGAACCTGATAAATGATAGCAAATCATCCCAAAGATAGCCATCCCTTTTTTATAATCCCTTAATCCTAGTTTTAAGTACAGTTTATCTCTCTACATGTTACCCTAACAATTGGTTAGAATGAATGAGTTAACAGTGACATTTATTAGAATATGGATACATGATTTTTAATAAACTTTGTGTGATATAATTTCTCGGTGTCCGACAGTATTGATAACGTGCAGTATCGAAACAAAATGCGTACATGAAGTGCTACAGATGGTGAGTGAGTAGAAAAACTTCTCGGAGAGATAAGGAGGTAACATAGGATTTGGATGGAGCGAGCACTAAGCGGAGAAGAAATGTCAAAATCCGAGTCGGAGGGAAAAATATTAGGCAAACGGGAAAGGAGGAGGAAGAGAACATTGTTACAACAAAGAGTTTATTGATAGAACCAAACCGAAGTGGCCTTGTAAGGAATTGAAATGGGTATCCGATTGGGGAGTGGAGACAGGGTTGGGTATTTCAAAAAATGCCCCCTGCTTAACCTACCTTAACCAATAAAATACTATAATAGTTGGTAGGGATGGACGGATCCAGGATTTTTTTCGGATCCGGATTCGGATCCGATTTGGAGCCGGATATTTCGGATCGGATATTTTCGGATCCAAATGCATTTTCAAATTCCTGACGCTGAGATTCCCCCAATGATTGGTCAATCTCTTGGGAAGAGTCACACTATCTGCCAGTAATATTTAGCCTTTTTTTATTTTCCACGGCTGAAATTCTCCTACGTAACCTCTGCGAGAGCTTTCAAACAAAACGGTTCATGAGTAGGACAAGAAATGCATGCGACGCGACGGCGCATTCGAAGAGAGAATCGGAACTCTTTCCACCCTTATGGGGCGTTGCATTCACTGAAGCTATTATTTTAAATTTCGGATCCAGATCCGATGTCTTCCGCGACTTTGGATCCGATGTATTCGATGAAGGACAATATCCGCGGATATTTGGATCCGAGATATCCGATCCGACCTATATATCCGACCTACCATCCCTAATAGTTGGTGATTACTTGTAGATATAGTCTTTTGAGACGTTTTGAAAAAGTGATCTTTCATTTTTTAAGAATGTCGATTCTACTCCCTTTAGAAATTTAATTAAGTATTTTTGATACTCTCTGATGTTGAGGAATACGATTTAATTATGAGGAAAATGCTATGATCTGTGGGGAAAATATGCTGCTGCTAAGCTTATACTTATGGTGTGTATCTCATTCTAGCCCCTAACTTTATATGCGTGAGAAATATTTAGTTTTTCCACTATTTTAACGTGACATGACATATCCTGACCGTTTTTTGTACCCTATCACCTTATAAGATTTTAGAATGCTGAAATCTAGCTATGGCAAATATTTGCCGCATTCTAGCGCAAACCTAGCATTGGGAAACTGTAGCGGAAAAATTTTTACAGGGATTAGCGTATAAAACGGTGTACAGAGGGGACGCTTCTGGATGAGGTATTTCCAAACTGCGGAGATCTTGAAGGGGTATATTCAAGGGTTCCGGAGCGTCTCCTGGATGATCTCGGAAGGAATAAGATTGATGTCTTGGCGCCCATGCATTCCGTTTTGTCCATGCTCTGCAACACCTCCGTCAAGACATCCTCCCCCTATCTCCTGGTCACTATGTATATCTTTTGTCCAGGGGTCTATCCCTTCGGATATGCGACCCTTTTCTCGGACCCCTCTCAGACCTTTCGTCGCCTCTATCTGCCCCCACGACCTGACCCGCGTTTCTCCGCATCGAAAGCTCGTTCATCATTCCTACTTCCGGATCATCCCCAACCCATGCTCTCAACTCATCCTGCCAAGGATTATCCTAATGTGGTCCCATATCTCAAACCCCAGTCGGATCCATCTTATTTACCTATTGGTACTTCAGTACGATGTCGATACACTACTCTATTTGCTGTTTTTTTCTAGGCGTCAGTTACTTGCAGCCCGCTAAATAACTAACTATTAATAATTTTTATTGGTTATGGGTGGTTCCATTGAAGGATTTAATACTAAAATGAGTCGTATATTATTTACACTCACTATCACAAATTCTAAGATTGGTTTGACGCAGCTCTCCATTCCTCTCTCTCCTATCCGCTAGCCTTTTCGTAGCTACGTATTTCTTCTCTTTTACATCCTTTATAACCTCTCCTAGGCAACTCATTCGGGACCGTCCCTTGCCCTTCTTCCCTTCCACTTGTCCTTCAACGATTGCCTTTATCAGGCCATCATGTCTCAAAATGTGGCCAACTAAGTTGTCCCGTCGTCTGCTCTTATTTACTCTATATTGTATACACTATTATACTATACACTATTATATTATTTACACTAATATAATGATCTATTCTATTATTACTAATGATTGAATACACATTAAGGTAGGTTTAATAGCATTATTGTGTGCAATACTCCGATCTTTCTTCCCTCGTAACTATACTTCTCTCTCATATACACAATAAAGTCTATTACCTTTCATTCTATCGATAAGCACGGTACTCCTCATCTCTTTTCCACGGATTCCATACATTCTGTTCTCGAACATGGATTTTAACATTATTCCCGCTCAGTACTCGCCTTACTCAAAGCCCCAGACTCCGTATCCCTTGAAGAATTTTCCACTCCTCACCTAGCATTTCATCGTTCCACTGCCACTCCGTCCACTACACTTTCTTCGTTCTCATATAAACCCAAAGTCGAGCGAATCCATTCATTTTTAGTCGTTTTTCCCTAGCGTCCAAGTTTCTGCACCGTATAGCGCTGCACACGGCATCAGAGACTTTAGTAGCCTATTATGAGTCTCCAACGTTAAGAAAATATATGTTGTGAAAGTAAAAGTCTTATTTTGTCTCGCGTTAACCTCATTACATGAGTGCAAGGCTTATTTGTGTAGTCAAGAACGTATAGCACCCTTGATTGCTGACCGAAGAATCCTGAGTTCAAATACCGGGTGTGAGCCTTTGGACACCCCTCGCAAATATCTTTGATCAATGGAGAGGAACTGCCTCCCGCTCTTCCGTGAATGTGTGGTATGCACTCGAACCCACGACCCTGAGGATAGCATGTCGATTCTTTTACCTTGACGCTTTCCCACTGAGGTTGGCAATGAAGATAGATCACGGGTTAGATCGTATTATACAGCAAAATGAGGTGAATAGACATAAACATGTGGTAACAACCTTATTTCGCTCTCTGTGCTTTCATAAATACAATAAAACGCTTCGGTATCAATAATTGTGTGTTTTGTCTTGTGATACAGGTTGATACTCCTATGAGGAAGTAATTCACTGTTTCTTGTTGTTAATTTATCATTATATGAATATGAATAATACAGATGATAATAAAACGTTTACATTAATCAAGGAATCATTCAAATTTAATGGTTATTGATTCAATGGATATCTACCGGACGAAAATTCTCTAATGTAAGTCGAATTTCATAATTGGCATCTATCCCTCTTCCTACTGTTTAAGCTAAGGCTGGGAGAAAATGGTGGATATAAATCTCCAATGATAATTAATATTTATTTATTTAATTCACAATTCCGGGGTAGTAACATATGTAATTATAATTTTTCTCCTCCATATTCATTTCTTATCATTATTTGGAGGAATATAATTAATTGTGAGGAATACATTGTGATCCTATTAGAAAATATTCCAGTGCCATGGTTTACTTAAAATTAAGGTGTATGTCAGTGGTGTAAATATAGGGGGACAAGGGGAAATATCCCCCCATAAGAACCGGAGAAATCAAAAAAATATTTAAAACTATGGTCTAGTTTTGACATTTAATAACTGCATCTGTTAAAAGTGAAAATTTTAGTGTCAAAATGATGTAAAATTTATTTCCAGTTATGTAATTTTCAAAATATTTCTCGGGCCCTTCGTTACTTGGAAGGGGGGTCGCCACCCCAGGCCATCCCATCCCCCCAAAGCACATTCCTAGTTACACCAAAGGATTACATCTCATTCTATCTCCTTTCTATTTGTATATATTTTTATTTACTATTTTTCACTATTTTAATATAATACGACATATCATGACTATTTTCTGTACTCTTTCGATTTAGAAAACGTCTACCCCCCACTTTGGTAGAGTCATAAGAAAATACATCCGAGAGGATGATTAGATGTAGCATATGATTGATTTGGAGTAGATTCGGTAGCCGGGGCTGGTGTTAATTAGTTATTTAGTGCGAGTTTAAAATTTTTGAAGAAAATTACCGCTGTAATCTCAAATTGGAATTCATTTTGTTTAATGTTTTTACACATCTGCATTTCCAAGATGTCTTGCCGAATTTCCCAGACGTTCGCGTTTTTTTTCGGGTATGACTGATGATTGGAATTCATTGCACGCCCTTTCTTAGGAATTTCTTGGCCCATAATCCTTCTGCCGTGGTATTTTGAAGATCTTATCGTAAACGCCAATTTTGGTGGCACACTCTAAGTATGTACTTAAGGACTATTATTTCGAAAGGCTTTAATGGAACAGGTTTGTCATTAAAATTCAGCGCAAGTCGTTCATAATGCTGAAAATGCACCTCCAGATGTATTTCACCGTTATCTTACTCCCTATTATGGCTCTGAAATTTCTCTTCCATTTTAAGTTCCATTTGCTGATTCTCTTCTCAACGGCTAAGTTTTTTATGATTCCTCCATATTCCTCGTTAACGCACAAGCATTTGTTTTCTTGTCCATTCGGAATTTCGCGCCTCCTAGTTTTTCCGACAACATTTGTCTTCTTTGGCCATAAATTCTTGTTGATGATCTTATGACACCAGTCTGGGAGCACTCATAATGGGACACTCGTTTCACGACTTCATTTTAATAGACTCATTCCACTCCAAACAATTTCTCTTACTTATGCGATTTATTTCGTAGCCAAGGGGACTGAATAGAGGAAGCCAAATTCCATCCCATAGAAAACTGATTTCTGTTGCCACATAGGTCGTGAAATATGTTTTCAAAAATATCCGTGGCGCGGTGATGAGTGTAATACGACCCACTTTTTTTCCAATATTTTGCAGTACAATGCTTGTAATTACGAATAATATCGTTAAAAAGTTATAAATTTGATAATTAATATCATCATGAATGTAAATTTCGGTTAGTACCCGTAACTATACCTCATTTCCCCGTGAAACTTGGATCAATTTGTCCGTCAGCGACGCGAGAGGCGACTTTTGTATACCCATTCAAATGCGCGGTGGGTGAAAACATATTTGGAGGCAGCCTTGAGGTTCCTCTTTTGTAATATCCGTATTCAAAGCATTGAATTGGGCGCCCTTGCGGAAGAATTAAGTACTTCATCCTTTATGTGTTAAAGTCAACTTTTTACGGAGAGAGATCGTGGAACAACATATCGAATGATAATCAAAGATATCGTACTGCCCACCAATTTTATTTCAACAGCTTACAACACGTGTTTCGATTGCTATACAATCATCATCAGTGTCAGCTGCGGCAAAGTTGATTTCCGATGGCGTTTCATGACCTATGCTAGCTACGTGTGGCTTTATGGTCAGCATAAACCACGAAACGTAATCGGAAATCGTCTTCGGCACAGTTAACCCGGAAACTATGGAGATAACTGAAATCTAGCGTTGCGAAAACACAAGCAGAAATCATCATAAGGCCCCCTGAAACTGAAAGGTTTTTGTTGATGTATAAGCAATCGAATCACGTGTCGTAAGCTGTTAAAGTAAAATTAGTAGGCAGTAAGATATCTTTGTTTATCACACTTGTTGTATTAAGTATTAGTTCATTCCACCAACTTCGCTTTATTACTTCGCAACATTACTTCGCATCTACCCAGTGGCCTAGTCAGGAATTTCGTTCTGGGGTGTCCAAAACCAGGGGTGAAAAAAAAAATCAGGGTACAAAGTAATGGTTTTTAAACTAATTTGAACACTTTTTATAATCGATAAAACTTCATCTATTAAAAAAAATACTTTCTAAATTCATAATTTTTTAATATTTTGTTTTCTTCTAATAAGTAAATAATTGTGTTTTATATTTCTGGGGGGGGGGGTCCGGACCCCCCCGGACCTCCCCCGTAGCTACAGCACTGCATCTGTCCCCTTTCTACATACCCCTGGCCCCCCACATCTTCCCTCCTTCCCACTGGTCACATCCCGTTCACATTCCCCAAGCAAACCAGCCCCATACTCCTCCCTCAGCCTTGTAATTTTTTTCCTTTACTCCCCCCCACTCGTCGGAAGACGTTGAATTTGAATTTTTCTTCTCGCTGGGCAAACTCTCATCACTATGCAACCGACTCAAACCCTCTCCACTTCAACCCCCCAAAAGGCAGATCCCTCAGCATTTCTACCCCCTCCCACCCTTACACTCAACCCTAAACCACCGCCACCCACACCCTGGCCCTCAATTTTCTCCCTCTATACTTTTTCATTTCCCCATATATTCGGACATTGTTTGGACAACACATGACGTCAGGCGGGAGCTCCCTAGTCGGCCGTTTTGACGGAGTGATGGTAACGTCCGTTATGGGCGCGAGAAATGTTTCTCTCCGGCTGGAAATTCTTGTGCATGGTAGAAAACTAGGTATATGGGAGATTTCGTGGAGGCTAGGCGGTAATGTCTCTCGGGAGAGGACTGTTTCTGGCTGATGAAAAGGGAGCTAGCGCCCGTGTTGAACTTTAAACAAGTGTTGTTAATCAAAATATCAACTTTGTTACTGATTGATTTCCCCGGATTTTCACTTTAGCTATATTTGTCTTCATTTTATAATTTTTCAAATAAAAAATGATTCCACTCAGATTAGAGTAAGAAATTCAAATATTGCTTGGTGTGAAAAATAAGTACCTGTTGTACCAGAAAAATTGAGTACATGTTACCGTGGTAACTTTAGTGTGTGATTGATATAAATTGCTTGCAATCACAGCTTTCTCTTTACCCATTTAGGTTACAGATTTATGTACAATTTTTGAGACGCGCATAATTAATTTGTAACTATTATCTATAAACTAATACTCCAGTTTCCGCGCGAGTTATTATGACATTCACACTGAAGTCTTATGCTTTTTGCTCGAACACGATTTAGATGTTAAACTCGTTCATTCATTCTCATTGTCATCACACTTTCTGTTTGTGCCACATTATTTTTCCCCAGTGGTGGAATGATAATCTCACAGTCCAATATGGACGATTCCTGAGAGGATATTTTAATAGTCCCCTAAAAACAAACGCTAGAGTTGATTAATTAGATACAGCGAATGCGCCCGGTCATCAGTTTCATTCGAATTATGGAAAATAAAATTAGTACACTCACTAAGGTTAACCATACTGGTACAGTCACCATCAAAGTTTTTCGGTCAAATTTTCGGTGCCATTTCAGCTTCTCGGGGAATTTTAGTTTCCTTTGCTCTTTTTATTTTCCTTGATTACTCACCGAAAATATTTCGTTTCCTAGTGAAGGTATATGCACTCAGAGGGAGATGTTACTTGCAAATTGATTATTCACTGAGCTAAATTAAAAAGATTTGTTATCTATAAAGAAGTACTAAATAAGTGAACGGGTACAAATAAATTTACGAACCAAGTTTTCGCGTCGGGAAGTTGAACTATTAAAAATGATCACCAAAGTTACACGTTTAATCTACTATGCCAGCGCAAATGCTTGCAGCAGAAGTTTTATAATACTTAAAATAAAAAATAACAGCGGAAACCGGGGAAAGTACAGTAAATACACACGAATTAATCATTAAATCCGACATAAATCGAAACAGAAGGATCAAATTGCAAGTAACATCTCCCTCTGAGTGCATATATCTTCATCCGGAAACTAAATATTTTTGGTGGGTAACCAAGGAAAATAAAAAGAGTGAGGCAAGCTAAAATTCCTCGAGAAACAGAAGTGGCGCCACAAAAATCGCCCTAAAACTTATGAAAGTGACTGTATATCTATCTGTACCACGATTAATCAATCCCGTAGTGTGATATCCAATTCTACTGATTATCTGGATGGCAAATAGTCTTACGTAGAACCATTCGACCATTTCTTATCATAGTGGTACTACGGCAAAAGAATGAAAAGTTAGATCAAGGATTATAAAGACAAATGAGGAAGTTCTTCGCTAGGTGGTTGCGATTAGAAAAATCATTTGAAGGCAAAGAGTTTAAATTACGCATGCAATGATATGCAATTTTCACTATTCCTACATGATTTATGTGCTCGTGTGCTTTTTTGCTCGCAATCAGTGTACCTACTATTACCAAGTGTAGTTTAATCTTACGAAGTACACTATATTTATTTTCCGTTATCTAAGGGTGTCATATTTTTAAGCCTGAAGGTATTACCAATACTTATTTAAATCGTGTCTTGTGATAGCTTGAAACATAATGAGACCCTGAGATAAATGTTTCTGATAATGACTTCCAATTAGTTTTGAACACGTAATGATATGAGTGTGGATATTGTGGGGTGGAAATAATTAATTTTATATTCAGTTTATATTTCCGTGGCTTGCCATTAAAAAATGTTATTCTATGGATGAGATAAAAAAACGCTTCATTTTTTCCACCTTTCCGTCAATAAATCGGCTAAATAAGGCACTTCCCGTCCCATACCTCCATTCCCACCTAGTAAAGGTATTCGAATATTTCCCTACTTGATTTTAGTTCCATTTGGAAGAACGGTAGCAGCGAGATGCGATCGTAGAAAGAAATTCTAATTGCTGTATTTATTTAAATGAGGCTTGTCATTTTTATGAGCTCCACCCACTGGTGTTTCATTAGAATGTTATATCCCCAATCGAGAGAAAGATAGCTATCAAACGTAGTAGTCGGCCGTGTACCTTACCTACATGGGTGGAGATCTCTTCTGGATCGTGTAAGGATTTTTTATTTCAACGGAAAGTATTCAATATTACCCATGAGTTTCTTTGTATTTTTTTTTCATCTTTTATTTTTAATGGCGTCGTTTTCCTTGTATTCCGTGTAGTTTCCTCGCAGTATCCAGGCCATCGCGAGGCTCACGTCGCATGGAATTGCCTTAAAAAGTATCAAATTATATTTGATAATATATTCCCATAACAACACTTAATTAGTACTCAAGCTAGTATGATTTTTTTCATCATAGGTATGATACTGTCTTCATAAATTCCCCAAGTAGAACCTAGCAGTCAATGGCCAAGCCAGTTTGCTCGTAGTAATGGTTACGATGCGATCATCAGTAGCTTGCTCTAGTTTACATGAACTTTAATTTTAAAAATACGTAACGCACTAGGGAACTTATCAAAATTTCAAGTTTTCTTCTGTGGCTCTATGGGCGGTGAAGAGCATTGCAGGCTCAAATGCAGATATTCAAACATGGTTTCAACCATATATCGTGTCATATAGTCCTTAAAAATAACTGTTCATCAAAATAGCAACTTTGGTAGGCAGTGATTAGTTTCTCCGGCTTTTCATTTTGGTTAAAATTGCGTTACTTTTATGTTTTCTTAATAAAAAATGAAGAGTAAGAAATTCAAATAATACATCTTAGAGTGGAAAGTAGGTACCTTATCAAATAGTTGAGAAGATGTTACCATGGTAATTTTACTGCATGGTTGATATGATTGACACATGTTGTTTTCAGTCATAGTTTTTTCTTATTAATTTAGGTTTAAGTTTTATGTAATATATTTTACTTGCGAATAATTTATGCATTACTATTGCCTATAAATTTGCCTCCAGTTCCCGCGTGAGTTATTATGGCATTTATACCGGAGCGTTATGCGCGTTTTTCGGGCACGATTTATGTGTCGAAATAGTTCATGCATTCCCACTGTCATCACATTTTCAGTTGGTGCCACATTATTTTCCGTTACTGCGGAATGATAACCCCACAGTCCAAGGAGGGTGATTCCTGAGAAGATATTTTGAAAGCCCCGTAACTGCTTGTTGACGTGCACGGGAACAAAAAGACTGACAGGGTGACAAACCTGTGCCATTAGCCTTTTTTGCGTAAGTTGAATAATTCTTGAAAGAGAGCGAGACATGGAGTGGAATGAAAAAAGAGGATTATACACTGGGATGCTATAAAAATGGAGATTGGTTGAAAAGAATTCATTCAGACGGATAGGAAGAGGAAGGTCGAGATGAAAAAAAATTCAAATGAGAAAGTGAATCAAAGTCAAATTAAGTCTCACTAGCTTATGTAGAAAATCTAAAATATTATCAGAGGTGATAATTTTATCTTCTCTTTACCCAACCTTGTCGCAGATACTAACACGACTATAGAAAAAAATTAGTGTGATCAAATGTACATTTACGATATTTCATTGAGTATACTGTTAATTCATAGTAGGAAATACATTCTGATGTATAGCACAACGAGAACTGAAGTTACGAACGTTAATGAATTTTCTGGTATTTGAAAGATTGAAACAGTGCTAGAATTTAAACAAGCTGAAACAAGTACGTCTATGCCAGTGTGCGCTTTTTATTAACTTCCTCAACCTTGGTAGTACGTGGAAAATTAGTTCACATAACCATAAAGATTACAATCACTTTTTTATTTCTCGCAACTATTTTCTAAAAAAAATAATATAGATGTATCAGCACATGTGGTGGATTTTTTCCATCATGTATGAATGAGAGTATTCTGATTCCCCTAACATGGTCCATTTTACTCCTGAAAAAACTCTCAATGTGTCCTGTGTTTAGTGATATTGCCGGGTGTAATCTGCAAAGCTTCTTTCATTCATTGATGTCTGGTCACATCATGCGGCATGGTGGTCATATGACTGCATTCGTCGTAAGATAAGTGAATAAGAAGAAAGGCAAAAGAAGTCCCATAATGAGCTACTCATGACCAGTTATTCAGGGTATAAATGAGAAGAAAGATGTACCCAAAGGTTTGCCGATATGACACCGGAGTGCTGCTTCTTGTCCTGTATATGACCGATGATAGTATATGATTATGGTACCTATGTGATGAGTTGAGAAGACAAGGGATACAAGTCATTTTTTTCTAAACAAGTTAGCTACAGAATTTTATAGAAGAAGTATACAAAAACGTGGTGGCCAAGGAATTCGAGTGAGTCTCTCTCCTGTACTGACATGGAGTTGAAAATAAAATGCACTACTAAATATCTAGTTGAACTCGTCCTTTTCATTATCTAATGTCTGTACCTAACTCTGGTTAGAAAAGATATAATCCTGGTACACTTTTATCCCTTAGAGATTCTTAATTCACCTCATTAGAGATTGATAATACAATAAAAATCAGGCCGTGTCGATATATGCGTCGCCATAGCTCAGTAGCTTAGGAGTTGCGACCTTAAGTTAATGGACAATAATGCTTAAAATTGTCTCTCCTACCACCTCCTGAAGTATTGAAGATTCCTCCTAAAACACTCTGTATTAAAAATTTTCCCACATTCGGCAATAATAAAAAAATATGGATAAGCCAATGCAATTGTTCATCGCTGCAATCACTGAAATCTATCGCATGCAATTGATGTAAGGAGAGCATTCGACAATGAAAAAATATAGTGAACTTGTTCATTTAATTGTTCATTGCTTGAAAAGGACATGCAATGTACGCAAGAGGAAAGTCACGCAGTCCAAGGGATTTTGAAAGGAAAAGGTAAAAAGTAAGTCGTTTGCCGGAACGCTCCAAGTGATACGGCGTCAAAAAAATCTTGAGAGAAAGTAAAGAAGGGTATAAGTTTTTCAATTCTTGGGATGAAACTTTAATACTGAGACTATGTATATTTTTTTTATCAGGGCCCGAGGAACATAAAACGATGATAGATTATTTCCCCACTCCCCTTTTCCATCTTGCGAGTCTCGGGGAGGGAAGAATTCGCATTGCAAAGTAGAAAGCCGATGGCCGCTCCCTTTCCAGATTAAGTGGCTCCCCCTACCCTCGCTTTCCGTCGCTTAAATATTTACCCAAAGGAATGCATTAAAATAGCCCAACTCTCCTCTCCTTCCTCCATCCCCTTTTCCACCAATCCTCCCCCGCACTCCACGCCACCCCTTGGAAACCTCCCAGATCCGCACCCCTCGTGGACCCATGGAGCATCTTCAGAACTCATCCTCCATCCCCAATGTTACAGCTGCGTCCGCTATTGAAAATTCTTACTTCTTCCCGCCTTTTCTCTCTGGTCCAGCAACGATATTATCCAATAGAAACATTTTCATGATTTTAGTTCGAGTTTTGACGTAATATCCCTTCAGAATCATGTAAATAATAAAACAAAAAACAGGAATTTTGAAAAAACCCTACAACATAGAGGAATTAAGAAGTGGAACGACCTACCTGAAGTTATTTTTAAGATCTTCACTGAAAATGCGAATTTTTTTAGGAATAAGTGTCGATCACTTATTGGTTAGTTACAAAGTGGTTTAATAGGGAGAGTGTGAAATTGGGTTAAATGGGTCAATGTTCATTTGTTAGTTTTATTATATTAGAATTAATGTATTTAATGGACTGTTTGAAATTGGTTTATTGTTACAATTGGGACAATGCTAAATTCTTAGTAGTATGATATTATAATTAATGTATTTTTTTACCATAGGAGTCTTTTCTGTTTGTAAGCTTTGCACTAGATAGGTACATTTGTTATTCATGTTCACCAGTTCTTATCTTCCGCGTCCTCACTCGACCTCAACTGACTATATTTTATCAAGTACTTACTCAAACTCGCGTAAGCTTCCGTCAACTGCGTGTTAGCACTGTCCGCCTTTACCATGTTTGCTTCATCTTTCGTCATTCACCTGTCTGAGGAGCATCCTGACTTCGTATCTTTCACTGCATTCCGGATGCTCAAGTCTTATATGGCATTTAACCGGCTCTTCACCACCGGAATCGAAAGAAGCTCGTTTACTTTCTATGCCCAGCTCCTCATGACTTCGTTTGGATGGATTCTCTGGTGTAAAAAATCTTGTTGGCTGTGGTTGACGCGTAAAAGCACTTCGGCTCAATGAACACTACCATTTACTGTCTTTGGTCTTCTCCACCATATGATCCATTCAAGGCTTTTCCATCCGTACCTTGGGTTATACTATGCGTTTGCCTATTGTCACCTTCCTGTTGCTATCAATTTCATAGGTTGGCCGTATTTGACCCTGATTTATTAAATCGCATATTTACCATTTCTGGAAGATGGATATATTCATTTTTTATATTCGAAACAAGGTTCATCCTTCTTTTCCTCTCCGATTGGGAGTTGTCCAAGAGTTTGTTCCAAAAACCGAATATATCAAGTGAAATGCAAGCTATATAAATGGAAAGCTGTTTTTGTTTATTTGTAAAATCCAGGGATGGAAAATAGAATTTCACCTTGATAGAGTAATGTTTCTGTCATTAAGTCACTAATTCCACTATCATCTATTTTATACGGTCGAATCTAGCGTGACCGTGGTGAAATAGGAAGACATTCATGCCTTTAACTTTTTTAAGAGGAATCGGCCATAAAGACTTACGAATTGTATTTATTTGTATTTTTTCGGTCCATATTGAAAATATTTATGTTTACGTTATTAGGATTTGGAGGTTTAATTTTTCTTTTGGTTTAGACAGATTATTGGAAGCACGTTTTATGTTCCAGAAAAGATATCTCATAAGAAGAACATTAGCCACCTTTTGGGATATTTTATTCCTTGAGATACTCCGGAAGCAGGAAATTTTGAACTAACAATGATGAAAAATTATTTTATTTTCAATAGAAATTTCACTTTTGATCTTAAAAGCATATTTCAAAGCAACATGTTTTACCACTTAATTAATCATAACAACCTTCATTCCTCGAACTCAGATTAGACTGCTTTTCAATTAATTTACAATAAATCTCTGTTCTTTTTCGTCTTTTATTGCCTCTAATATTGAAGAAATTAAGTAAACGATCGCAAATTCTTTATATTTCCTATTTATCTGACTATTTTCTCTAAAAAAAGAATTTTTCCATAAGGAATTTAAACTAAATTTTGCGGCCATCTACAAATGCTATACTATCAGTCTTTCATGGATAAGACGGTCTCTCCACCTATTGTAGCTCATTGGAAACAAGCGCCCGTTTTCTTTCCTCGGGTCTCAGCCGGCTTTTGCTTTACTTCCTTCTTTCTTGGTTTCTTCTGCAATGGTAAATTTGCTCTCTTCGAGCTTTTCCAGCCCCCACTGTCCGTTTCTCTTCCCACTTTCTTCCTGGTAATGAACCTCCTCCACCCGCCCACCTCGCGTTTCTTACTCACTCCACTACGAATACCTCCACCCCACCCCTCCATCACATTTAATGCTCACCACTCCCCCAACTCCTGTCTTCATTTGGTTTCCTAATCACCTGGCTCCTTTTTAACATAAGTCCCTGCTCCCTCTCTCTCAGCCGGAGGCCCTTTTAGATCCGGAGACATTGCACAAACACCCGCTTTCCGTGAAATTATGGATTCCAGTGGCGTAATTTTGTTTACTCTATCATGCTTTTGATTTCTGTCGCACTTTGGTCCGGGTCTAATCAAGAGGCTTGCTTTATATAAAATGTAACTCGGATATTTTGGCAATGATCAGCCTCCATGTAAACAAGTTAAAATAACTTAAATATTATTCAACACTTCAAGGGGGACGATTATTGAGGTGGACTCAAGTAGTAGTTCCACTGAGCAGTACCAGGGTCTTTGTCCTATATCCCACTAAAGTATTGGCAGTTTTTCTAAGGAATGAATTATTAGTTTATGCATGCTCGAAGGCACCAGCGTGTGAATTGGGAGCGATAGAGCCATATGACGTTATGGCGCAGCTTGTCGTTATTAAGATGGATAAAGGTAGTTGTTCCCCTGAGTAGCATCAGGCACTATGTCCCATATAGCATGAAAAACTTTAGCAGGTTTTCCTAGACATGAATTATTAGTTTCGTGTATGTGCAATGGCACTAACGTGTGAATTGGCGGGGAAAGTTCATGAACCGCATAATGCATTTGAGGAAATTTTGTGACCCAACGCCGCTAAATCGTTGTAATCGAATTTTCCGTCTCTCCCAAAGGGTTATGGCCCTATCTGACCTTCTGTGATTTGCTGAAATATTCTGCACTGCTAAGTAGCTTAAAGGCTTTTTGGGATACGGTGGTGAAAGATGCAATTGAAATTCGAGTGAAAGAAAAAGTTTTAACAGAGACCGAGGGTTCCAGCTCAGCCAATCATGGAGCTCAATCATTAGGCGCTTCCACCAATCACATCCGGTTTGACCCCTGGGCAATCTTATGTAAGCCCGGAAGTTCGATTCCTGCATCAGACTGCCTGATGACGATGAGCAACGTGGTCTTAGAAACGTTGGCGGCGATGGAGTTTTTACTATTTCTTACTAATATTTTATAGGCTATATTATCCTCCAGAATATTTAAAGTTTGGGCATTCGATCTTACTGTAACCATTGTTTAAGTCTCTATGGTCTTATATTTTCAGATTAATCCGACTATCTTCAATTTGGTCAAAGTGATGTAGGTAGATTTAAGATATTTTAGATACTTAATTTTACTTGTTTTCAATTAATTAAATCAGTGGTACTCATCATTTTTACCATTTATCGATTGAATTAGGCGCATACCTTGATGAGAATATGTAATTATGAAAGTTTTCAGTGTCCAGTGAGAATTGTGGGATCAATTTCAAAGGTTAAATTTTAAATGCGAAGATAGTTCATTGTATCTTAACTCCGAACCCCAATTCTTAACAAAATATTACTTCTAATTGTGAGTGTCATGCCCGTTAAAAAGTCCATGAATTTTCACTTAATAATACTTGTATGAGGATTTGTTTTACTAGTAGGTTTTATTTATTTCAGAGAAAAATACTGTCTAGTTATACACCCAAGCAACACTTAGCATTCACCTTTAACCTCTGTTTTTTCAAGTGTTTTACACTCTCATTTCAGCGATGATGGCTTTTGTATTTGTGAAACTATACGATGTTTCACTGTCTAAATTGAGGTTGTATTTGAAAAATTTCTTTCGAAAGCAAGGTTTTGAAGCTTTTCTTTCCGTATTCTGATAGTAGTTGTGCCTCGGTCCGCAAATTATACCTCATGCTGGACAAGTTCCATTCCTCTTTTGAGATGAGTAGAATATCTTCCCCAAAGTTACACCTCATTCCTTTGTTTCACTTCGATTGTTATCGCCGTATTCAACTCTTGAGGCCACCTTCCAGCAAATCCTGCGGGCTTTCTCTAAAATTTCGAACTGAATAAATTAACCTTGAATTTTGTTATCCCCTAGCTTGCGTTATCTGAACGCATCTTCACACAATACTGGTACCATCAATGTTCGTCGTTATCTGGATTTCCGCTGATTTCTACTTTCTTTTGTTGTTCTATGACAGGATTTCTTCCATAAGTCTTCACGTCTTTCCGCAATGTTTTGAAATGGCCGTTTTCACCAAGCTTTCCGGAACGGATAACTTAGTTCCTTAACCTTAAAAACGTCACTGAATAAATAGTTTTATTTTCTTTTGTGGTCTGACGTTACAACGCCTTTGAACTTTGTTTCTACGATGTTCAGGAGTTTGGATGCAATACTTGTTCAGTATAGACCATATCTATTCATGACATTTTTGACTGGCATCATGGAATCCATTATTAAATTTAAAGACACAGGGGACACTAGCATGGAAATACAGAGTAGGAATGAGAATACGCCGAGAAATATCGGAGACATTCAACAACAGTGAAGTGCTGAAAGCAGTGTGTATTGAAATTCGCGTGGATTTTATGGTGAGGCCACTTAGGTGATTTATTAAATCACCTTTGAAAAAACGGAAAACAGTGGTGTATATTTTAATTTATTTGTAATGGACACTTTTATTTACCATTAACACAAAATGATTCTTCATAGACTTTTGACGATTGACGTCATGGTAAGCAACTATAATGCAGTTATGATGCCCTTACTATCGAGAGGAAAGCATTACGCTATTAATGAAATTGTAATAAGTATGCCTTATTTTTTTAGATGAAGTGTATCCATTTCATGGTACATATTCTTGATTAAGACACTTAAAATGCTACGTTATGTTCGGTTAACGCATAAAACATTTTTAATTCTCAACTAATGAAAGCTATATTTTGATATCTCCACCTGTGACGATGCAAAATGTTTCGAGCTCACTGAAGAAGCTTTTAATTAGCTGAACAGGTGAATTCATTCTGGCTAATTGCTACGCATGGATCACTGACGAACGAGAAAAACAATTTTCCTATAAGGAAAACAAGAGTGTTTCGACAGTTGGCTGCGAAAAACAGCGACTCAAAACACTTACAATGTTGAACGTTAATGGGGTGGATCATTGGATTCATCTCTTCGTTAATTGTTTTTCACGTTTAAGTGTGTCGTATAAACCAGTTGTCATTTAATGGCTTTTCATTGAAGTGCTTCATTTTAATTTGTTGATCTTCAGCTATCAACTCAGTTTCAGGAACATATATTCTTTACCTTTTTTAACTAAGCTCTCGTCTGCTCGAGAATTCCTGTACCATTTAATGGCAATGTGAAAAGAGTGGACAATTCACAGACAATTAATATGTATTATATCAAGAAACGTCAACTTATTACGAATTTTGCAAATTACTTGAAATGTTAATATCTCTACGTGGTAACTAGATATCAACTATCTAATTTTGTGGAGTAGGCGTTGAAAAATTACTGATATTTTATTATTACTGATATTAGTTATTTCTTCAACCAGTCTAATGCTTGCTGAAGTGGAATTTGATTCAAACTTGTGGCTGAAATAATGTACCACATTAATAAGAGTAAGCATAGGGTACCTTTGATGGAAGCCTTCGCGGAGTACTATGGATTGAGTTTTCCGGGTTCTCTTCTATCACGGTCTTGTGTCCTGACGACATATTTCGACGGAGTTGCCATTACCATCTTCATGACCAATGCACTGTTGCAGACTGTGATTTTTCTCGTAGGTATACGCAATGGCGGATCCAGGATTTTTCTGGGGGAGCACCAAGGTCTGACCGCCAAACGGTAATCTTATATTTGGGATTAAAAACTACATGCAATAATTACTATACGAAATATGCCCTTAATTTAAAAATAAAAGTTATTGATATGTAAATATTTCTAACTTGTATAGTAAAATGTAAAATGAATTGATATTTTATTTAAAAATTTTAAGCGTTTGGGGGGTACGTGGCCCCCCCAAAAGCCGCTTATGGGTATACGCATTACTTTTTCTGGGATAACATCGTTTCGGCTTGCTTTCTGTTTTCATTGAAAATGCCGAAACCATTACGTAAGCAGTGCGGCGCTGTTTTTTTTTCAAAATCGCCGTGGCCTCGTTAGAATTATCGTTATGCTTCAATACCACAATGGGTGGTAACATATCTTTATCCCTGCATCTCTCGAGAAACACCAGACTATGGGGTGCCAATTAATAGTACCTTTTGTAGACCTGGTTGAATGCCATTTCATTAAGCCGTGTTTCACTGTCACCTGCTGTAGAGTGTCAAGCGATTAAAAAGGGTCTATGCACTGAAGGAAGTAACCGGCGTAATTAGATGTTTTTCAATTAAAATTGTCCAAAATGTGCGAATGAACGCATTCATACTTGCTGAAAGGAGAGAGAGTCTTAAATTGCAAATGATACTTGGAAAAAATGGAATGTTATCTATAGCTTGTAATTGGGGCTAGCTGCCATAGAAATATACCTCATCAGTATAATTAGTATTTATGAGAAACATTTGTGATATCTCAGCTGAAACATTTTTTACGATACGTTTCCGTTTTGATGGTCACTAAATAGCTCAAAATTTTACGCCTATGTAAATATTTATTTTTTTTATATTTATTGATTCATTCAAAAACATTCAAAACGGCGTAGACAACTTAAAATCAAACTTTAACAAATATGAACTATAAAAAAAAACTATAAAAAGGTTGTTTTAAAAAAGGATTCAGAAGATGGCTCTTCGTAGATGCCTCTTGAGTGATCTCATGTGCATTGAAAGATCCAGGGAAGGGTGAGTAGTCGAAATGGTGTTGAAAAAGATAGGGAGTCTATAAAAAAAAAGATCTGTGAGAGAGAGAGAGACAGAATTTAGGTTGGTGTAGTAGGTGATTATTACGAAAGGAGCGGGTGGGAATGTGGAAAGAAAGGGAGTATTTATGAGGATCGGAACTTGCCATTTAAGGAATTGTATATGAAAGAAAGATCATGAAAATTCCTTCGAGAGGATAGTGGGACCAATGAAAGGGCAAGCATTACTTCAGAGCGAGAAGAATTACGGAGGTGAGGAACGCGGTGTCCAACTACTGAAAAATATATTACTGATAGAGGAAGTCTGGAGTCTGATGACCTGAATGGATATTGGATTATGCGGAGAAGGGATTGGAGAATAGGTAGGAAGCGAACAGATGGCATGTAGATCGGTAGGACGTATGCTGATCTGGGGGAAGTTATTTGGAATATAAGTGCTGGAGGATCGATAGATCGAGTTCCCTTAAGAGCTTGCCTAAACTGGTGGAGCTCATTTCTTGTTAAGATGAGAGCAGCTTTCAAATTGCCCTACCATCTTTCTCTCTTGCACTTAAAGCCATATAAGTAATGTGCTGCGGTATTTCTTAAGCACACTTGGCGATTTCCATTGTGAACGTATTTAAGAGGAAAAATATATATTAATCAGATTAAGGAATGAATTAAAAATACATTTGAAAAGCCCGAGTCCGCTCGGATTTCTTTGAGATTTAACCGTATCTACAAAATCAACCCTTTTCGTTGTAGGGAAAAAAACCTCATTTCCTCCCCATTCGCATAGTCACTTCCCCTCTCACCACTACCTCATTTTTTGGGCATTGTTACCTCATACCCGTCTCCATTGGTTACGTACACCAACCTCACCCCAATTTAATACCTTACCCGTCCCATCCACGAGTCGGCCAGGTCCCCAGTCAAACAGACCACCAATCCTACCAACTTCCCATCCTCCTCGCAACCTCCCACTCATCCCAACCTCTCCAACTTTACCTTCCCCTCCACCCTTTCTAAAAAAATAACCGCCCCATCCCCCCTCCCCCAAAAACCCACCCCTTCCAGACCCACCCACTAGGCCCTCTCCAACATTCCGTCCGTATAAAATTATCATAAATTTCCTTACATTGGAATAAATTTATGGCAATTAGCGACCTTGGCTTGCATTGTTTTCGATTGGCATCGAACGAGACGGGCGGAAATCGCATAATTAGGCTACGGGAATATGGGAAGGAAGGCAGGGAGCGGGAACAGCGGGCTGCACCGGGGTTCTCCCTTCCCTCCTCCCGCATTCAAAAGCCCCGGGAGTTGGTCGGTTTGAATGGGGTGGCGTTGGGGGTCGGGCATGGTTGAATGGGGGTGCACGGATAGGGTTGAATGGGGCATGGTTTGGATGGATGTGTGCGGTAGCTACGGAAAGGGCATGGGTTGCCCTGAGATTACTGGTGTGGGTGGGAGTATTACTAACCCATGGCCTCGTTTCCTCCTGTTCTCCATTTGTGGTCTCTCTCCGTGTTCCCTGTTGCCTTCTTCGTGCTCCACCATTTCCTTCTGCACTCTGTGCTCAACCCTACTCTCACCTGTCAATTTAGAACGGTTTCTACTTTGTACAGTGTTTACTTTTTTCTCACACTGAATATTGGTGTTTGTTATTTATTTTTGCTAGTTTTGGGTTAAAAACCACATCACAAGTGTGCATGTGTTCAAAACATGGAATACCGAGAAACTTTTGTTGGGATGTCCACACCTCTGTATTGTCGGTCATTACTTTCTCACATTTCCCTCCTATAATATATTATGAAAAATATTTGTTATTACTGCTAACATTCCCGTTTCTCATACTGATTATAGGTACTAGTAATGTATTTTTAGGTCCTTTTGGGTATAAAACCACATCACATGTGTTCCAAGCATGGAATATCGGGAACCCAGGGGAAACCTTCGTTGGGATAGCCGGTCTTATATATGGTCGGTCATCCCTTCTTACCTTTCTCTCCTGTTATTATATATTATGAAAATTATCGGTTATTATTATTGATATTTCTGTCGTACTCCTCGCATTCTTTGATAAGGCATCTATCAACCAGTGCCCAAAAAAACATTTCGCAACCCGGAAACCTGATTCTTGATTATTTGTAAACTTCGCTAATTCGTCCATACGCCCATTCGTGAAAAATTTGTCGCACTTAAAAAGATGTGTGTTCTCCATCACTTTAAAATCAGAATCTAGTGCTCTGGGCTCCCTAAAAATGTTATCTTCATACGTATTATACTGACATTGCAAATGTACTAAGTATGTCCTAACTTCTAAACAATGCAACAACGCCTAATGAGTAGCCTGTAGTCTCCAATCAGTACCTATTCCCTTATACCCAATTCGCAAAAGCAAGCCCATAACAAAAATTAGGAAAAGCATTCAAGTCCTTGCTACCTTCCAAGTTCCTCATTGCTAGGGTCCTCCTTACTATTCCCCTGTCCAGGGATGCCGAAATCATCGCCCCTTAATTCTCCTTTTTCCCTGTTTGAGCTACATTATTAGTATCCTGCACCACATACGGCCTTTGCATCGTCAGCGGAATTAGAACTGCCTATGCCAAATCCTCCGGTCATGATCCACTATCACGGAAGATTTCGCGATCCCATCAACGAACCCAATACTCTTCATAAGCATCTTTTGATTCATTATTTCCCTTGCCTTTGCATATTGTAGAGTATTATCGTATATTATTATTATTAAATAATTGGTTACAAGTCGACCATGAAAGTCGGGTGGTAACATAAAGTTATTACACAATAATATACATAAACCAAAATGCAAAACAAAATACTTAGTACCACAAAATTTTTAAAAAGCCCTCAAAAAAAAACATTTTTACACAATACATGTCCCCGTATACATAGCACCAAATCAGCAAAAATACAATACATACCTACATTTATATTGCCCTCAAAATCTATTTTTACACAATAATATACTAATACCAAAGAAAAAAAGACAAGAAACACCAAATTTAAAAAAATATACAATTACAAAGCCCTCAAGATTCAATTTTATCTATCCTTTTGGTAAATATAGAGGCGTGAGTTGGAAATGGCTCAGAAAAAAATTCTTCCGGTAAGCCATTCCAATCCTCTATCCCCCGATGTAGGAAGGAAAATTTTAGTCTATCTGTCAGCTGCCTTGGGGCCTTAATCTTATAATTATGATCCCTCCTCCCTAGATAACTTGGTCCTTTTAACCGCTTCGTTCGCTCCCTCCACGCAAGATCACCACTGTTAGTTTTAAATACACACTTCAAGCATATAATGCATTTTATAACATTATTACAATCCAATCAGATTTTTTTTAGGAGATAAGGCTGTGTCAGTTTTTGGATGTTGTGATAGTAATCCGAGAGAAGATGTTGAGAAGAATTTTAGATTTAAATAGGTAAGTACGTTAAATAATCGTGGAATGGAGAGGAAGAGAAAAGCATATATGGATATAATGAAAGAAATGTATGTGAATTCAAAAGGGAAGTTCAAATTGTGGAGGCAGTAGGCTAGGATTGTTAAAATATTGCAGGCAAACCTACATCAATCATTAGTATGTCTGATTGAGAATAGTGGTGAGTTACTATGTGGCAAATGTATTGGAAATACAGTCATAAAAATTTAAATGTAAAGGAGTAACATTTCTATTTTCCTTTTTCCTACAGTTGTTAATGAAACCTACAGTTATAAACGTATTTCCGCGTATTTTGACCTTTCTTGGTCATTATTTATCAAAATTGAAGAATCTAAATCTTTTAGCACTCCTATGCAATCAGAAGAACTAAGCGTGATGGAGGGGAGTTTTTACGACGCTAAAAGAAACACAAACATTATTTTCCATTATTATGATTTATAATCGTGGGAAATTGAATTGTGGATTTATACACCCACTTTCTCTCAACGTTAACGTGTAGCGTTACGTTCACTGTCAATTTTTTCATTGGCTCAAGAACACCATTATCTATTAGCCTTTCATAGCTGTGGCTTTCCCTTCCAAATCCATATGTACAGTGGATATGGCATCAATACTTCCCATCAAACTATGGATCCCCGGAATTGGACATCTTGAATCATTTAGTTTTAAGTTTTCACATTAAAAAATCAAATAGCATGAGTGACATCCGCTCCTAAAAAAAATCACCATATCCTGGGTATTTCAATAGATATAAATTGATTTTAGCCATAACTTCCATAATGCTTGAACTTATTTCTCTAGCGTGCTTCATAATTAGAAAAACTAGTGGAGGGAAATGAATTTTTTCAAGATTATATAGAGGAACAATGTGTCAGCCAAAGAGGTTTACTTAATAGGAATGAGTCAAAGACAGGATCAATTTGTATGAGTGTTAAGAAAAGGTAGGGTCTAATTTTGAGTGTAGCGCATTGCGCTGTAAAAGCGTAAAAACTGAGGAATTGAATTCAAGATAGGATTGTGGAGGAGGAAGGAAAAGCTGAAATCAAGTGAGAGAAAGTAAAGTGACGAAATAATAGACATGGTTGATGAGGAGAGGGAACTTTTAAAGGAAATACTGAGGAGACAGATGATTTGGGTGGAGCAAGTATTAAGCGGGTATATAAGACTAAGGACTATTGTTTGGTAGGTATATAAGGATGAGGGAGGAGGAAGTTAAGATAAATATATAAAATGAGAGGAAATATGCCTGTCTGAGCATTGTAGGTATAATTCGGTGGGGTGAATGGAATAATGGTTCATATAAACTTACCTTTAATCATCATCATCATAAGTCAACGGTCCTAATACTGGTTTGACGCAGATCTTTATTCCTCTCGAATCTGAGCTTTTCCCGGTAAATAGCGTGGATGAAAGCGAAGGAAAGCGAGGCTGCTAAGAAGCTTCGCTTTCTCACTACGCAGCGATACAAACTTCTGTATGCTGCGATGAGTCTCCTCCCCGTAGAGGCGAGTAATGAAGAATCTGAGCTCGCATACAGAAGCTTCTTAGCAGCCTCGCTTTCCTATTGAGATGCCGAGACTAAGACACTATCCCAACCTTTGTCGCAGTGAAGTCACCCATTCGGTCACATGCCGTTGACCGGATCCTCCATCGGACATCCCGTGCCCATCTCCGGGAAAGAATCCACGATCAGAGACCACCTAGGTGAAGGAGAAGGGTATAAATATCGAAACACCGCGACATCGGCATCATCAGCCCTGAGGATGTTGGGAAAGTCTCCCAACGAAACGTCGGCCTACACCATGCAGACCCTGACCCGGTTGGAAACCCGAGAAGCTTTCATCCACTTTATTCCTCTCTCCTATCAGCACCCTTTTTCATAGTGACGTATTTCTTCTCTTTTACGTCCTATGTAGCTCATTCAGGGCGTCCCTTGCCCCTCTTTCATTCCACCTGTCCTTCTACGATTGTTTTCATCAGGCCATCATGCCTCATAACGTGACCGACTAAGTTGTCCCGTCTTCTCCTTGAGGTTTGTAAAGAGTTCTCTTTACGTTCTTCTCAGCTTTACCCAATTACTTACTCCGTCGATTCATTTTATCTTCATCATTATTCGGTAGCTCCACATTTCGAATACTTCCACTCTTTGACTTATCTACTGCTGAGAAGCTTACATTTACCGGCATAAAACGTTTAATATGACTAAAATATTTATTAATTAACCAAATCTCACGTAAAAACGATATCACATAAAACAAAATGAGTTAAAAAATTGATTTATCACAATGAATCACCATTTGATGCATATCTACAAAAAAGGAAATGCCAGGTCATCTAAAAAAAAACAATACTTACCATAGCTACTACATAGTGTAATAACAGGATTTCTTAAATTACGATACGTATAGAAGTTGTTTGTTTCTAAGTTTGGTTCTAAAACCTCTTTCGTTATTGGGCCTCATCCATATAATCACTACATTTATTTATATTTAAGGGTATATTAAGAACGGACTAGGTAACTCGTGCGAAAATTTCGCTCTTTCACGCCATCAGGGAACAAGTATGTGAAGGGAACGGTGTACTTGGTTTGAATAGAGAAGGGGGTGTATACTGTATAGTACTTGCTTTCTACCGGTTTTCTTGCTAAATTATACAAAAAATATGAATTCAATGCAGGCAAGAGAGTTTGGTATCAGTAGAAACAATCATGACATCTGGAAATGAATAATGGCACGTAATTAACAAAACTTCTTTAATGATAATATTAGAATAAATAATGTCGTTTAACATGTTTCATACTTCGTAGATCTTATTTATAATAATTTTTCGTGCTCATGTTACGTTTCTTTGGTTTAGTTATGGATTTAACGTTTTTTATTACATTTATTATTTTTTTTAACTTTAGAATGAAACATTTGTGGAGTTGATATGCCTTATGCGAGAAATTGATATGGAAATGTTGAAACTTTTAAGGCAAATTAATGAGTAAACAGTTAAATTTGAGATTGAAATGTGTTTTTCGTCAAAAGCCGTCTATTTAACGTTTAAAATGATTCCTCAGTTATCTTTGTAGGTGCAGTATTAATGGAGCATATGCGTAATATGTAATCCGTGCAAAAAGTTCTCAATTTCACGCTATCAAGGAATAAGCATAGTAATTAATATAGTCTTGGGGCACATTTCAGGTAAATGAAACGCAAAATGTATGCCAATGTTTTAATATTTTCGTATATATCTTTATCATGGCTATGAATAATTGTTGCACTAAATTAATGCATGAAGGGATGGCCGATTTTAACAATGATATTTTTTACAATAATAAAATATAAAAAGAATGCTATTGTACATAAATGAAAAAGAGAAGGCAAGGCTTTTGAATACCTTATTTACACTTTGTTTATCGGTTGTAGCTAGGCTAGTAAAATATCATGGCTACCATCAATTTGGGTTAATCCAATCTTTGGATAAACTCTTAAGTCAAACAAAATGGTTAAATATTAAAATTTGAAATTGTATTTTCGTGGAGGTTTAAAACGATAACTCATTTATCACTGTAGGTGCAGTACTAACGGAGCATATCGATGGCTAAGTTCTAACAACACGTATCTCAAAAATAGCAAATTTTCAGGAGAGCAAAAGAAACGATTTATTTTTTAATAGCATATAATTTTAACTGAAATTAAAAACCAAAAATACATAAAACTGAAAAAGAAGCATACATTTGCAAATAAAGGGTTGTTTTTTGCTTGAATTTTATTTTTTATTAACAGTACTAGCAAAATTTTCAGATACGTGTTGTTAGAATTCAGCCATAGATATAAGGAATGGCAGTAAAATACCTTTCTGTATTAATATGATATATGACATTTTACGTCGCTATTTATCCTACATAAAATTTAAAAAAAGAAGGGGATATTATTACTATCCGCCACACTTTGCATCCGCGAAGTTTCCTTTTCCGCATTTCAACTCATTATATATATTTTTCCGCCTTTCGCCCCCCCCCCCTCCCCACCCTTCCTCCATTCCTTTGATCCCTCATTCATTCATATCTCTCCTTTCCCTTTTTATCGCTTCCTTTCCATCACTACTCTTTATGCAACCCACTTACAACCCAAATCTTTCGTTCTTCAGAGCCTCTCCTCCTCATTTATATAAATATGCCGCCCCCTTTCCTCAAAGCACCCCCTGCCTCTCGTATTTTTTCTCTTCTAATCGCCTTCTTCGACCATGCGTCACCCTCTATCCTCCTCCAACCCTCCTCAATCCTCGTTACATTTTTTTAATCCTATAAAAAAAAATAATGAAAGAGTTCCCGGGAAATAACTTCCGCCTCCCACACCCCAACTTCTTCCGTCTTTTACATTTATGTATGTTTTGCCCCCCTTTCATTCTTTTTATTGAATTATTTTTTTCTCTCTCTCTCGTTTTCCAGTTTTACTCGAAATGCTGTAGGGGTGTGTCCGATACATTTTCACCGATTCTTTATATTAGTGAATTAGCCAATGAAGTAATGCACAAAGATATCGTACTGTCCTCGTATAATTTCATGAACTCTACCACACGTGTTTTGATTGGCTTGCAAGGGTCCCTGAAGAAGAATTGGTATCAGAGACTGTGAAATCAAAATTATGTGGCTGTACGATATCTTTGTTTGCCATTTCATATGCTGTTCCACGAGATCTCTCCGGAAAATTTTGAATTCATTCAAAGTTACCTTTGCTGGGATAGAGGTATTAGTTTTTGGTCTAGAGGTCATTTAGAGGGTATTTTTAGGCACCGTGTTTTTGAAGGTGGGATTCCTGGGTGTTTCAAGAAAACCTGAGGGATAAGAGGCCTAGTAAAATATTATAAATAATGATTTTTTTTAATCAACCAAGGACGAGACATTAGCGCACCCATGCACGGCTACCTCTAAAACAAATATTATCCGCAAAAGAAGGTGATGTCTTGGTGATTTAACCCTTCCGTGACTGTGTTGGGTAATTGGAGCTGAACCACTCTGTCGTTATTGAGGTGACGAATGAATTTTTTACATTTAAATTGTTTTTGAAAACTTCATTTTTCATTGGTGGGGTATCCGAGTTACCCCGCACAGCTATTGGCGGGAAGAAAAAAACTTGTTTGTTTTATGAGTGCAGGGATAAAAGTTGGATGCAATAAATTTTATCATATTATAACTTCAATAACGCCAATATCCTACATGATGGCACCTTTTGTACCTACTTTTTTTCATAGCATGTAAGACCATGTACAGTTACATTAGCAGAATATGAAAGATTTCAGCTATTTCGCACAAAATCAATGTAAAAACCTAAATGTTGCCCTCAATGTATTTATAATTTAAACGAAACAAGGTACCATGATATCATTTAAAAAAAGTGCCTTGGTGTTTAATTTCAGGAATGACTAAAATACAGCGCATAATATATGAATTATGAATGGGGTAAGTGAGACATCCCACACAGTCGCTCGTGTAAGTTTTCTAGGCACAGTCACGGAAGGGTTAAGTAGTGGACTACCTGGCACAAATTACGGTAGACCCTCATGGGAATCCACGTTAAGGCAATTGAACTTTTTTTGTACTTGACGATTTTATTTTCCGAGAACATTTTACTGTATCGGGATGAAATATAACTGAAAGATAAACCCGTATTTCAGTAACCCCTTCTTCGATTTTCACATCGCCTGCAGTGGACCATATTCCAAACTCGTCACCCAAAAAAATAAAACATTAACATTACATCTTGGGTCTGTAGGGAAGAAGTCTCCAGTTGCTGTATTACCTGAGTATACTTGTTTAAAATTCGGGATTGGCTCCTATCATACATCTAGGGTTGCTGAAGCCAGGCTATCATCAGGCATTTGACGAGTACTCGAACATTTTCTGTTCTCACACGAGCTCAATAAGATATTTTTTATACTTTAATTAAGTTCTCTAGTTAAACACTGAAATTGAAAACTTACCATCACTGATCCAATTTAAAAGATTGTTTATACCTAAAAGTATTTTTACGACCCAGTCATTTCCGATGCATTTCACTGAGTACATTAACACCCAAGGCAAGATTATACCGTTTTACATATTTAAAATTTCCACTCAGTCGCCAACAACTCATACTTAAACGTCTTAGTGAATATCTGGCCAGGAGAATTGGTTTAGAATCCAATTGAAGGATCCAACGGATCGATTAGAACATTCATTCGATGAAAGTATAACTCTTCCGGGAAAAGTTACAAGTAACAAGGCTCATTCATTCGTCTTAGAGGTGGTTGCTTAAATTCCTTTTTGGTAAAAAATGCTCACTTAAGATGTGAAAGAAACATTTTGTGAAAAAATTTGATCAAAGATATAAAAAATACCAGGTATGTGAACAATAAGAGGTAGGATCTCGCTATACTATATTTTGAATGACAAACTATCTATTACTTTTTAACCTAAAATACGTTATTTAAATGAAATTAGTACTACATTTATTTGCTAAATTTGGAAAAGTTCCTTAGATATTGAAATGTATTCATGAATGATCTGCCCTCAACATGCATTGTAATTATTTATTCGTATAATAGTATCTGTAAAAGTGATATTTTTGAAAATTTACCAAATATTTTTGAATTTTTATACTTGCTTTGAATCGCGTGTTGATGAAGAAAACTTGCAATCATATACCTACAGAAAAACTTCTATTTTTAACCTGTGTTTAAGTAATTTGGTCCCACTACCAGAATAAATCTATGACGAAGATTCCTACTTGTTTCCCGGTACAACCTTTGTAAGTATTTTATTTTTTATTTTCAAGGCAACACTTTGGAGCCAAGACAAAGTTGTCGGTATCTATAGATCATTATTTCAATAACATGATAATGTGTCGATTGAGGCCTTGAATTGGAACGAAAGCGATAGTGCGGTCTCTGTAAGATTCACTCCCTCTCAACCGAGCGTATTTAGACTTTTTCCGTGACTTTTTACGCATTCAAAGCATACGTTATAATCTTAAAATACTTAGTGAGTGGAGAAAATGTTTTCCTGTATTATCAATATTAAACTTTTACACCTGAGGAAATAATGAGTCAAATTTCTAACATTTGAGGCACAGGAAAATGCTGTCAGCCATCTAATTCTTCCAAAGTGAATGAAAAGTTCAATGATTATAAAATTTTAAAGCATTCGAGAATCCTCCCCTTCCTTCAACCACTTCCATCTTCAATTCACAATAAGGCCTAATCCCTTTCATTCTACCTAAGAATCGTATTCCTTTCCTTACTCTCCCTCGTTTACCTTGCATTCTACCCTCTAACACCATTTGCAACATCCCTTTCCCGCATTCTGTCTCCTCCGTATCTCATCTAAAAGCTGCCTCTTCTCACTCACCATGTCCAGCACTTCACCGATCCTCCTCCTCTCCATCCACTTCACCTTCTTCATTCTTCTACACACCAACATCTCAAACGTCTAGTCCTCCTTCCTAGTGTCCACGTTTCCGCAGCGTAAAGCGCTCCAGATCAAACTTTTCTCTAGCCTTTTCTTTGAACTCTTATATAAAGATCCTCTCATAAGGTCCTTCCTATTCATGAACGCCTCCTTACGCAGTTCTCCTCCTGATGTCCTTACTGCTGTATCCGTTTACCTCTAACACGCTACGCAAATAGATGAATTGCTCAACCTGCTCAAATTTTCCCCGCCCACTTTTGTCTTGAATCTCACATACGGAACTAACGATGCTTTACAAAACCGCATAACCTTGGAAAATACTTAATTTTGAGGTACAGAAGAATTTTGACAGCCGTCTTAATAACCTCTGAAAATTCCAATAAGTTATCATAATGTTTAAAGAAAAATTTCTTCTCAATGATAGTTCTAGTGACGATGTCTAAAGTATCAAGGCGATATCATTGGGAGATGGAAAAATATCGTTTGGCCAATGTATCGGTTGCCATAGTATCGGTCCGACCCATTTTTTTCCTCACACTCTTGTCCTCGTCCCTTTTCTTCATCTCACGCTCTTCCTCGCGCGACATTATTTATGCATTCAATTCCATTTTACGGGAATTTCTCCGCCTCGCTCAGAAAAACCGCCCCTCACATTTCATTTATCAATCCTCCTTCCTCCTCCTACGCGCCAGTCCTCAAATTTTCTTCGGGGCGACTCAGAAAAACCTCCTCTATCTCTCTTACTGCTCGCTATATCGCACGCCTTTGCTTTCCCCAGCATCTTGTCCCTTCTACCCACCCAGTCCACTCCCATTCTCTATCCTCTCTTCATCTTTTCACGGAGAACCTCCTTCTCCACTTCGCCCTCTCCTACGCTCATGCCTCTCTCTTTGGCGTCTTCTTTTAATGCAACTTGGACAGTAAACTTTTACTTACACGAATCCTTTTTTTACATTAAGCGACCCGTGAGTGGTATTCCGCATGGATTTTAAACCTAATGCCACTCTGAGAAGACTCCATGTAAAATCGAAGGATCCGATAGATCGATTAGAAAGATTCGTTGAAATGCAACGAGTGAAATGGTGTGTTCGTGGAGCAGACGTGAAGAAGCTTCGAAGTCAGGAAGAACGAACATTTAAGTTCCTACCGAAATATCAAAGATGTTAAAAGTTTTCTAAACACTTGATATTTAACTGCTATAGGTGTGATTTTAAAATGAATATTTAAAAATTATTCAGCGACCGCCGTGAATTAGATTCTATAAGGTGGAATATTTAAAAATGATTGTAAACCAGGACAATATTCTTAAAAATTAATATGTTTATCCATCTTTTTCCCCTATTCTGGCATCCTTTTCAAAATTCATCTCTTCCTCCGTTAGGTAACTAGTTTACAATAAAAAGATAAATACGTAATAACCTATGCATCATAATGATGATTACTTATCGAAACCCGTAGAAAAAGCCGCCTTATGTAAAAAAGTAATGAAGGTAAAAGTTTACTATCCAAGATATTTTTTAATGGAATTCCACAGAGATAAGAATGAGTGTGAATTTTGTCTTCTTTAAAGCCTACAGGAATGAAATATCTTTATCTCCTCCATTATGAAAAGAACTGATACGGTTTTCCTGAGTTTTATTGAAAAAAATATCGTTTATTATATCAATTATATCACAACTTGCTCATATAATATTTATTCTACTTTTAACCTATATAACCTAATGTTGCTTTTAAGTGACATAAAAAAAGTATACATTTTCAGCTATTCAGGAAATATTAAATAGAGAATTTTCACATTTTCCTCTTGAGTATTCTTGAAATTTATCTTCTCCCAGAGGCAGTTCTGGGCTATAAAAGTTTAAAAGAGAAATTTTAAATCTTAATTTTTTTGACGAAAAATCAATAATTGCCCAGATACATTGATGAGCTTTTTTACGTGAAAAAATTACCTGCATAGTAATACTTTTACCGTATGAATGGTCAAATTTATTTGATGAATCCTTCAATTGGATCATAAGCTAATTTATTTAACGAAAACAAGTATTGTCAAAATATTTTCATGATCGTTATTTCGTGCATGGTGGACACAATTATTTGCATATTTTATCCAAGGAATAGCAAAGGCTAGTCTTCTACTAGATCTTAAACCAGTCTGATTTCGTTAAACTCTGTAAATTATCATTAAAAACGGCAGACAACGATATCTTCGCTGATATGTAACTTTTATTTAATAAAATTGAAAAAAATAATTTGAATTATTGAATAAATATTATTTAAATAATCCACCGGTCAATTTAAGGTAAAACGGAGGATTACATAAGTCACACACTCTTGTTAGCCAAAGTATAGCCTATTCACAATATGCCATTAATTACTTTCATATTTTCATTTGTATTCTCATTGAATATTAGCGAAACACCCAATGTCGGCATCCCCTAGTATTTCTGGTTTTCTCTTGATATTTAGTAAATTTATGCATTTTTTCGTTCGCGTTTCGTGAAAAGAAAATTTAGCACATCAAGAATTTATTACCTTATCTCCGTTCGTGGTGAACCAAGAGTCCTGTGAACGTTGTATTCTATTTTTAATATCCACCCTCGCCTATCTACCAGCTTTAACTGAAACTTAAATTTACCAGCTCCTTTCTATTCTATCTACACACCAAAAGCTGTATTTGTCTTTACATTAAATATAGCATCATCGTTGGTCATTTTTATGACATTCCATCATTATATTTTAACCTTAAATCTTATCTCTGATTTTGTTAAGTATCACGTCTGCACGGTTATTTTGTTGTTTTTCTACAACAAATTTTCCTTATTTCCGACGAAAAAGATAAGGTAAGACGGCAATATCCTCGTTTTGATGGCTAATGCACAAACTTTGTTGTCTGAGGAAAGACTTCGTGGAATGTGCTTGTCATTGTGAAACAAAAGAATAAAATTTGGAAGTACAAAGTTACTGCTTTTAAATCACACCATTGTACTCTTCTTATGTACTTAAAAAGCTTCCGTTTCTCCCAATTTATCGAAAGTTAACCACCTTTCTGATATTCCCTCAATATATCCCTACATTTCATTTCCTATACCCTACATTTAAAAAATATTCATTATTCGTGGATCTCTCCATTTTCCGGGTTTTCGCCGCGATTCGTCGTCAGAAGTGAGACAACATTATTCATTAAATTTTACATTTCCATGGCGTGTCATACTTTACATTTTAACATATTTAGTATCGAAAAAGGATTGGAAAGACAGCTGTACTCCGTGTCTTTGCGGGATACCTATCCTCCTTAGTTCGACAATTGGACATATTTGCCGTATTTACCTACTATTCTATTACTTACCGTATATATAAATTATGTTAAGGCAATTGTTGTTAGTTTCCATAAATGCGTTCGTCACTATATTCATCATTCTATTTACTTTATTTGACTTGATATTTCTCAAATTTATGCAGTATTTTTGCCCGAGCTTCGTGGAAAATAAAAACATGGAGTATAGTAAGCCAAGACTCCTACCTTATCTACGTGCTTGGTAAACCTTGAGTCCTTCGTGCGTTCCGTTCAATGTTTGACTCCCCACCCTCGTCCATCAATCCCCATCTTCCCAACTTGGAACTTCTCTAAACCGTCCCTATCCTATCCACTCCACAAAAGCACCCCATCATTCTTTTTTCCTCCTCCTCCCCAGAGCGCTAGAAGCGAAACGTCGTCGTAGTCGTCTGCAAACAACGGCCTTTTTTTTATATTTACTGCTCTCACCCTCTCTCTAGGACGGCCTCCTCTATGCCCCCAGCCACCTCCCCGTGGTCCTTCTGGATGACTCCTAGCAGACCCCCGCCCCCGGTATACCGGAAAACTGACTTCTACGCCTCCTATCACTCCACCCCCAACATCTTTTCATTCCGACTGCCCCCTTCGCAGTTTCCTCCCACGCCCCCACGTAATACACCCCTTCCTCCGCGTGTCTCTCGTCTTGGCCTCCTCCCCCTCCTCCGCCACCGCCCCCCCTAGGAGCGGTCGAGAGTCTTTCCCGCCCCCGGAGTCGCGCATGCCCGGATTCCGCCCTTTAAGGACGCTCGCCGCCGCACAAGTCCGGCCTCTCACCGAGTCGCGGGCGATCCCTTTGGCTGGCGATGCACGTCTGCGCAAGGAGGGCTCCTCCTTGAGAGCGCCTCCCACTTTCTCACTGGAGAAGAGGGGGTCTGCTGTGTCTCCCTCATGGCTCTCTCCTTCCCTCCAACCCTCCTCGACGGAGCGGGGGTGTGGGACCTTATCCAGTAAGGATTGGACGAGGTACTACCCGGAATTTTACGTGAGCGTTACGTCATTAATTCACATGCCATCTGACGCTGGATCAATTTAACGGAATATGCCAGAAAAAAATGGTGCGTTTTTGACATAAACATCATCAGCAATTTTAGTTCATACTGGTATCAGCTATTCAGGGTTAAAATTTCGTTGCATAATTTTTTTCCATCATGTATAACCCTCAGAATTCAACAATGAAAATTTTTATGTCCTTACGTCTTATTGTTAATAGAGCTTGGTTAACTAGTGGGTAGTGCTGTTAGAAGGATTTGAGTCGTAAATTTGGTGAGATTACTAAAACCTAAAACTTACGCGGTCTATGTTTATCATTATCAATGTACAAAGACTTTATAATGGTCACCACTGGCCATTTGATAGTCTTGAAGCTTGTTGCTACCAAACTCCATCAATACTGACATGTAAAATTATATTTGACAATATATTTCCTCGATATTATCGTGAACGTTGTGTCACTATTTTCACGGAATGTGTCAGAAAAGTATCGCTATTGTACGTTACCATCAGAATTGCATTCATGATATTTTATAAGCCCTTGCGTCTTAGTAGAGCTAGGTGAACTACCTAGTAAATAGCTTAGACAAGGATTTGACACGAAAGTATGGATTGGACTAGGCATTGCCTCTGAATTCTTGTGAATGTAACGACACAGCCTCAAATCATGTATCTGAATAAAACCTTTATAATTGTATTCCGTGGAGTTTTCTTGGTCCTTATAGGCGAAATACGGCGGAGACAGGTGATATGAATGCAGTGAGTATTTAGTGGGGAGGGGATGTTGACAACAATGTTAGAGGGTAGAATGTTGGGTAAACGAGGAAGAGGAAGGAAAAGAATAAGATTATTAGATAGAATGAAAGGGATTAGGCCTTTTTGCGAATTGAAGAGGGAAGTACATGAAGGAAAGGGAGGGTGCCAGAATGCTTCTAAAGTACAATATGGAAATCTAGCTCAATCGGTAACATTTTTAAATAACTAACGTCTAAGAAGGTTTGGTTGCCTAGTCTTTTAATGCTTGGCTAATTATCAAGATATCGTGAGTAACCTACTGTTGTTTGAGCGAGGAAAGAAGCCTTATCCGGCATGGATTCCACGATGTACTGCCTCGGCTCGCGTCATATCTTTAATGGCTATGTTGTGATAGCGCCGTAAAAAGCCTGAAACCTTCATAATTGCATTAAATGCAATTTTCGTGGACCTTTCGCTTCAAATGAGAATCGCATACTAGTAAATAGAGCACTTGGGTGAATATTTTACCTCTAATTGAAAGATTTGACGATATATGCGTCTGAATTTGCGTAAATAGAAGGTCACAACCTCAAAGCATTTTCGTTAACGATGCATAATTTTTCTGATTACCGATTTCGTAAAATATTTCATTAAATATAACCTTCATAGTTTTATTCTGCATCAATTGCTTCCTCCCGATGTATTAGGTGAGCGTGGTAGCCAATTGGTCAGAGCTACCGGGTAAAGGTTTCGTGAGGTATTGCCTCGGGATTTTCGTAAACTTTGCGTCATAACTTCAAAGAAAATTTCGGAAAATAACATTAACAATTACATTCCGTGTAATTTTCTAGGCCCTGTCCAAGGGAACTAGAGTAGCCTTAAAATTAGAGCGTTTGACAGCTTATTCAACCTTGGTGAAAGTAAACTAAGCTCTTTCTCCTTCATTAATACTGATATAGGGCACCATTCTATGATGAAATTTGGGACATAAGACTAATTTTATGTAGGCCCATGATATGATATTCTAAGAGAGCAGATTTTTCTATTTAAAATTTACATATTTTCAAAAATTAAGCTTCTGTTACGAGCTAAGATTCTGTGCTCATTGTATTGTACTCCTCATCGCAAATAAAAAAAGACAGAAGCTTAGATTATAAAAACGCCAAATCTTCTTCTTCAAACACGCCAAATCCTCCCCAACCCCTTTCTCAAAGGTATAAAGGTGATGTCCAAAGTAAATACTGCAGAGTGGTTATGAATTAGTTTATTTATATATTGATTTAAATTTGAAAAATATTTTCTGAAATATATCAAATATTTAAAAGAATCTAATCATAAAATTCGCCTTATCTAAAAAAGTAGAGCTGTTACATAAAAACGGATATCATATTTGGATTCAGCACCACACATATTGTTAATATCAGCTCAAAAACTGCCGGCACCAAAAAAAAAAAAATTTTGTTGGCCTGTGTTATCTTCGTTAAAAATTACAGATTATGGAGAGAATCACCCTTGAGAAATTTAAATTTATGTTCTTCGAAATAACTCTATGTGCATGATTTCGTTTTTTCATGAGAGTGATTAGGGGATCGCCAATGAAAGTTCTATGCTAATTAAGTTTTGATCATAAAAAACAATTGAGGAAATGTATAGTCCTCAGGTTAGACCAAACTTTATGGTGGCTTGCTTTCAGTTTGTTATTTGTTTTGAAGCTTTTTATAATGATGTCGTTTTATGAAAGCATTTGAATCATTACTAGATTATGAAAAATATATCAATAAATTGTGGTCATATATCAGCTTCAGTAAAACTCTCTCCTTGACCGGCACTTCAAATAGCAGTTGATGGAACACGCAAATAAATATTTCGTTGTCTTCGGCCTTCGAATTAATATTTATATAAACATTAGTATAATGCCTCGAGCGTTCTTGATTCAAAGGTGTCATTTCCGGCGTTTCCGATTTTTATCAAGAGGGGGATGTGGGTGCCGTTCAGGGGCACGCTATCCGAATGCAGATTTCTGAGAAGGAAAAGGGGGGCAGCATGTTGTCTTTACCGTGTCTCTCACTTCCCCTATCAACAACGGCCCCTTAAAACACTCTTCCACCACTTTGGCGCCCTCCACGTGTCCCTAATCACTTGATAGGTATCGCATGCCAAGAACACACACACATACTCTCCCATACTAACACCGTGTCTTTCAAAATAAAATACACGTCCCTCACAATCTTCATCAAAAACAATCATCGCTATCTCCCAAGATCTTCGTGCCTTATTACCACCTCACATTTATTATGCGCCACCACTTTTTTACGCACGCTGATTAGCATATTATCCCAGCGGTAATGATTAGTTAATTGTATTGTCCAGTTTTTTTAGTAGCAGGCGATAAGATTTGTTGTGGAAGTTTTTGGCGATTCTCGACAAGCATTATCGCAAACAGGAATTTTTTAATAAATTTCAAAAGTAATTTTAGTATCCATTTCTCGGCCGGTAGCACACTCACTCATATACACGATAGGTGTCTTTCAAATTAAATGGTCATCCCTATTAATCGAAAACAATTATTGCTATCTCATACGAAAATTGAGCATTTTTACTACCATAAATTTATTAAAAACCCTAATTTTTGTCCTTGCCGCTCAATAAGATATGATTATATGATTGCGATACTCTCTCATTCGTGCGGGATAATAATTTAAACTTAATTTATATGTGGTGACCGTTCAAATTTTATATAGGTACACTGGAAGTGACCCACGTTATGGCTTGGCAAAGTTGTCTTATGGGCTTTTTTCGGCATGAGAAAAGTTTGGAAGAATTAAGAAATTACCTCAATCTCTCATATACTACCTACCTACTACCTAACTACCATCTCTCTTTTATTGCACAATTTTAATTTCATGGATGTAGAATATTACAACTCCTGATATGCCCTAGCGATAATCGCAACATGCTTTCTCACATTCTGAAAACGCATCCACCTCCGATGTTCTATGCGTGTTTCTCCAGCATCAGTAGACACACGTTATTGAATTCTATGAAACTTATTTGGACCGCTTTGCGGCATTATTGATAACTTGCAAAATAAAACCTATTCATAATGGGATATTAACTAGATTTTGTTTTCTCCTGCAGGTTCAAAATTTCAAGACACGGATGGATATGTATTTAATTCAAGAAATGGTGTCATCGTTGCTAGTGAACTCTTGTAGCTGAATGAGTGAGTACCTACTCTTTCTTTACAATACTGAAAAACTATACATTAAGGATGACTTGAATGTATTTGGTCTTCCCTTTGTAAAATCGACTAAAAATATGGATAAGCATAAAACTATTGGCTCTGAAATTTACTAAGGCCATCCTTAGACCTCGATCTTAAGATACTGTTTGTATGCTTAATAATGTGGCAGTAAATACATCACCGTATATAGCTATGTGTTTTTTGAATGATTTTCTGTAGTGATCACAAAATTACCACATATAGGTAAAATTTGAGAGTTAAAGGCTTTACTTAATTGCCAATAGTGGCCAGTGCCTTTCCTTTTATACTCATAAAAATAGAGAACATTTTCAGCTTTCCCACTTCCTGGTGAAAAAATTAGCTTTTGCAATTTGAAACTGCATTATTAATAAAAAAAACTATTTTTTTCCTTTAAAGTTTTGGAAATGTTTCTATTTTTCTTAGCGTAGAGATTTGTTTTTCATTCTTCTTGAATCAAGCTCTCATCAACTCATAATTACGATTTCATTAGCTTCATCTGTTTTTGGTCCAAATTTAAACAGCCAACTTAGCATTACTCTTAAGAGTTGGTGCAAAAACTGGTACCCAATCATTAATTGAATAAAATCACCTCGAGAGGTCTTTATTTCCTGCATACTTAAATTTCTGAATGACCGAACTTGAGTTTGACCCTAAGCAAATACAATCGCCTTACTAGAAGCTGATCAGGAATCCAGGCGTTAAAGCTGTAACAAGTTTCATCATTAGAAACTTCTAATAAATAACACATTATAATAAATAAGCTATATCTTGACTCGGGCTAAGACGTTCTTCATCTGAAGAAAATGTTCAATTGACACTAAAATTTAATATTGAAATAGGAAAATGTTAGTTTAATGAATTAAAAATAAGATTTGGATAGGCTAACCCTGTATATTAATTTTTCATGGGATGCTAAATTTAGCGCAAAAAACTTTTCATGAATGAAAGTCAAGATAATTTAGACGTCTACTAATTATGGACATTATTTAAAGCCACAAAATAAAAGGGACGTTAACTTAGAAGTTACAAAAATTGCGCCTGAGTAAAACGAGTTTGTTTGTGATTAAAACACTTTTGATTCATGAGCGGTTTTCAAATTGTGAATGATCAACCAAATAAATTTAACATTGGCTTTCGGATACATTTTAAATGCTAAATAAATTTTGGTATTTCCCTCGTTCTTAAAAGCGAAATCAGTGATGATAATTTGATTTCATATTTATTGCACACTGTTGTTTATTTTGCAAGAATTTTTCGCTCTTTCCAACATAATGTGGCATTAAAAGCAAATTTAGACTAATTTAAAGATCTTTTCATCTTTATGACTTATTTAGGCAATATAACAGATGTTAAGTCTTGATTTGACTGAAAAAAGTACCCTCATCATCACATCATTTGGAAAATCAATTGAATGGAAAGCCCGGGTGTATAGCAGGTTACCTACTTAGTATCTTCAATGATTGCTTCTGTGCAACCGTAGGGTATAAGTAAATCATGAAAATAAATATATTCATTTTAGCTTCATACAACGGTATACATTTTGTATTAAATTAATTTAAAATTACGAAAATAGTTATTTTATATTCTATAGTGAAGAATAGTGGGGACGGATTTGTATGAAACATTCATTCCTTGTTTCTTTCTCCAGTGAAAACCTAAAACACACCACACTCTATTTGCGTGAACTTACCCTCATAACCAATATTCATCATTAAGAGCATTGTTTTGACGCAGTTCTCCAACTTCTCGTTCATTCTTTTAACACCTACTCTTCAATTTAACTCCTTTCATCATCTTTTTCATTTCTCTTATCCATGGTTTTCCTTTATTTTTCTTTCCTTCAAAGACTGTTTTCATTACACCATTATGCTTCACTATTTGGCCAATTAAATGAATTTGATATATAAGTCTTCATTTTTGTAATTTGTGTAAATAATCCTTATCTTCGGTAGATTTGTGCTTAATCTTTCTAATTTTGAAATCAACGTATCTTAGAGTGAAAATTATGTGTATGTTTGAGTAGATAGACATCATGCATGGATTTCATTTCAATCAATGGGGATAAATTACATTTTAGGGTATAAAAATTCTTCTGCGTCATACAATTACAGCTGAACACAACTTCTCGCATTTGTAATTTGCTATTACGGTTGACCCATCTTCATCCTAATAAATTATATTTTAGGGTATTAAAAAAATTAAATTAACCGGTATCACACAATTAATCTCCACTCAACTACTCTCATTTGTCGTCTACTGCCACAGTTGACCCGTCTTCAACCTGACGACTAAGCAAATACTGACGTATAGCCGGCCAATTTATTGCTGATGAATAATGCCGTGGAAGTAAACTCCGTCCTTTTTACGACTTTTTCCTACCTCCCAATTCCTTCCATCCACTCTCCGGATAAGAACTCTAGTTCATTCTCGTCCTATCCAACGTTGGCGATAAAAAATAACAGGGAAAGGAAAGAATCTCGATATTTCTCTCCTTGGTACCTCCCACTCCACTCCCTTAATCCTTTTAGCCGTCTCATTTTCATTATTCATGAAAAACAGAGAGTTGATTTTTCACGGGAGGCACGCGCTCCCTTCTCCGTGCTCCATTGCATTCTGGCGTGTCCCGATATCACATGCCGTACACCATTGTCACACCGTGTCTTTGCCTGCATGACTTGCTGCCTCCATTGCGACGCGACGTCTCTCTTGGACAAAGCATAAGACGTGATTGATTATTCGGGTGGTGAATACTGATGTGGGCCAATTATTCCTCAGTGTGTATGGTATTCTCATTTCCCGGATTACTACAATTAATACCGATGAAATCATTCATTATGACTATGTGGAAATTAAAAAAATAATTCTTTGGGAAGTCCATGATTTTTTTATTACTACACTTTTTTAATTACTGCATTCTGGACATTCTTTCGACGACAAATTTCAAAAATCTCTCGACATTATTATGCAAAAGAGTAAATTTGAGCTGTTTCATATGGTCTGTGCGAATGATTAACTTATTTAGCGTGTTACTTACGGGAATTTAACTCTTCGGCTCTAGCTAGATAAGGCGCGCAGGGAACGAAGAGCAAAGTGTGTGCAGGACGCAAGCAGGCCGTGATTGTTGTCTGCAAGCATTCGGCATCGCATCGTTTGGGGCATAGCGAGTGGTCTTATTCCACGCTAAAATATTTCATTCCTGGAAAACATTGCGCAGATGTAAGAATGAAGTGAATTTGGACCGGAATTCCTGTTACGTTATGCTTTTAAAAGCTGTTATTATATTTACGGGTATTAGGTGACCTCTAACTGCTAAATAGTAGGCTTGACTTTTATTTACTTTAATTTCTAATCTCCATTTCCCATTCTCAGAGGTTCAAATCAACATTTTGAGTTTTACCACTAATATATTGTCTCATTTATCAGCAGATTGAGGAGGCACGTTGGCCAAGTGGTTGCTAAAATACATTCCTAATCGTAAAGCAGATTTTTATGACATTTTTTAAGGTAAATTAGTTACATTGAAATTATAAAATGTATAAAATAGTTATAGGTACTGTTGAGTGAAGCCGCGGCGATACTTCGCAGGAAAGTTAAGCATATTTATTCAGGTTATTTCCAGTGGCGGCACATATAGGGGGGCGAGGACTGCGCGCTCCCTTTGTGGGGCCACCCGCATTGCCGAAAATAGCAGAACCACAATTGTAACTATTTTATATCATAAGTATTAGCTTTTAATCATTTTACTCATTGTCTTGTGCATGGGCATAATCAGTTTAAATAATACTTTTTTAAACTTTAAGTTTGACTTGATTATTTTTTTAACACGATAAAAGTATAGGTGGCTCAATATATCTTTTGCGCCCCCCCCCCCAATTAGTTTTTTTCTGTATCCGCCACTGGTTATTCTGAAGCATAGCATATTTTACTCAAAATACTGCATTAAATAACTAATTTTGTAAGCAGTCACGTGCACAGGTGCTAAATATAATATTCATCTTAAAAAAGTCATTCAAGCTATACCCTCACCTATCCAAAGCAATCTTCGGGTTGAATCACTGAGTGAAAATAATATGTTGATGCATATTGTAATTTAGCCAGTATTTATTCATGTAATGGCCAAAGTTTCGTCACGTATACCATTGTAATAATACTACACAGTTCTCTTCGTTATGGGCAGCATAAGGAGTTAGGGGTATCAGTAGCTGAAGGCAGCCCTGACGTAGAATATTAGACATAAAAATATTTCTATATTGTTAATCGTAGAACGATATGTAGAAGAGAAGAATGGCAGGGGACGGCCCAGAATAAGGTTATATAGGACAGGTTATAAAGGATATTAAAGAGAAGAAATACTTCGCTATGAAAAGGTTAGCGGATAAGAGAAAAGAATGGAGACCTGTGTCAAAGCAATCTTAGGATTGTTGACTAATGATGATGATGAATCTAACGATGGCATAAAGTACCGAAACCGTGGTCGGTGGCTGGACTTAAAAACTGACGATATAGTCCCTGCCTTTGTATCCATTATTTCACCAAAGATACTCCCTTCAAAATTGTGGCGAAAGATGATGCGTGCCAAAATCTTGATGCTTTCATCGGAAAGAACACTGTATTTCAATCAGAGCAGGTTTATGAGATGCAATCACGACTTATACACTTTTTTTCTTCCAATTTATCCATCAGTCAGATTTGATTCGATGGTGACGCTGTAGTATAAATACGCATAAACATTTTTCGATGGGTGAGTGAAAACCATCACTAATCCTCGAAATCTTTTAAGGTTAGATTTTCCAGTTTTCCATGATTCCTTTAGTGGAACACTACTGCTCACATGAAATCTATGAAAGAATGTTTTCATCTGTGCGCGCTGAGGAATCTAGGAAATTCAAGCGGCTCTGATAGTTGGCAGCAAAGAAAGACAATCACAGGGAGTAGAGAGAAGTCGGCCTTACCTTACGCAGGGGTGGGAGGGCTGTTGATTGAGGGTATTATTATTTTTCCACCGCGGCAGAGAGGGCAAGCCACCACCCCCTTCCTAAAGGCGACCGGCCAGGGCCGTGTCGCTCCGCCCCGGAAGGAAGAGGGCAGAGGGCGGAAGGGGTCCTCGGTTCCGGTGCACGCGATACCCCCGCGTGATTTGTGTGTACGGGTCGCGTCGATGGGGGAGGAGGGTTGTGAGACATTTGCCGGAGGTGGCAATGCGTGCCGAGGTTGGCATACTCCGAAAGACATTTGGCCTCCTTTGTGTGGATGGGTGGCATATTCCACCCCTTTTGCCGGCAAAGAGGTCGGGGTGGGGTAAAATACAGGCCGAAGAGTGCTTGAAACACAAAATACCGCTCCAAATGTATTTGAAAAACAAAATGTAAAATACCTTTAATTTTGGTATTTCAAAAAAAACTTCAAAAAAGAATTTGAAATATAATAAAACAAAAAATAATATAATAATGCAAAAAATACAATATGAATGGAAACTAAGAGATCTTAAAAAAATAACCTGCCTCGGTACATTATGAATTGTTGCAAACACGGAATTGTTCCTCACTGAAGCATAATGTTACAGAAGCGTTATCAGAGCTACTTCAAAAGTATTTTACAAATGTATTTTTTTATTTTATAATGGGAAAATATCAAAAATCGGTATTTGAAACACAAAATACGAGATACTCTCAGGTCGTGTGTTTTAAATGCCAAGTAGAAATTGCAAATTTATTTGAAATACTTAATTTTTAAAACTTGTATTTGAAATACTTCCCAGTCCTGAAAGAGATATACTACATGGCGTTTCCAAATGAATGCTACGTAGGATGGAAGATGCAAGAAAGAAATGATCAGAAGAATAGCTAAGGCGAAGAAAGCATTCTACCGATAGAAAGAACTACTTACAGCGGGAAGTATAAACGTAACAGTAAAGAAAAAAATATCGGAATTATATTTGGAGTATGCTTTTCTACGGAAGTGAGGTAAGGACAATGGCAGCTGTGGAGAAATCAAGGGGCCTTCGAAATGTGGTGCTGCAAAAGAATGATGAGGATCAAATGATTCCACCGAATAAGTAAAAAGGAAGTTTAAAAAGAGTAGGATAGCAGAGAAGCCTCATGACAACATTGATAAGAAGACGGAACGACCTTGAAGGCCATATTTTGAGACACCATGGTCTGATGAAGAAAATAGTCGAGGGACAAGTACAGAGAAGGAAGACCTCGAACGAAGTATGTGGAACGGAAAAAGAATGATGTGAAAGAGAATGATTATGTAGAAGTGAAAAGATAATTGAGTGTAGAGCTGCGTCAAACCAATCTTAGAAATTTTGACCAATGATGATAATGATGACAAGGTATTCAAGTGAGAATTTTTCACACTTGAATACCTTGACCATACCTTTCATCACCTTGCCATACCACATGACTTACAGTTTTCTGATACATACTACAGTTAAATAGGCATTTTTTTAATTTTAACTAAACGCCGTTAATATGAGCACTATTCGTCATTCATACGTGGTTATACAATCCTAAGAATGTTACTCTATGTAGCGTCCCTCCATTATTGCCGTTCACGAGTTAGTTTCACCCTGAAAGTATTCCTTTCTTTTTGTATCTTTGTACATCCCAAATACTTGTCTCTTGAGCTTCTTCGAGAAACTTTACCTTCTCTCAACCCTTCATTATTATTCTCTGTGTCTAATGACATGGTCATTCTCAGGATTCCTTCTCTGATGCGCTGAACTCTACTTTCTTCTATTCTTCACTACAACTCGTTCCTCATCCCATCTGTCGGTTTGGTATTCAGTATCATCACCGAGCCATCACCAAGTGTCTAAGTCACTCGGCACAAAACTAGGCTACAGGCTATTTACTCACTTACTTTGATCAGTTTCTCAAGGGTATTTGATTGAACGGTTGATTATATTTTTCCTTAAGTCTGGTACGTTATGCAGAAGCGTAGGTACATCAGCATTTTCACAGTCCCATATTAGCAATTGTAGAATTCTCAGACGAACGGAAAAAAGATCTGGGGATTGTGGCTCAATACTACTTTTGTTTTCGATGTGTAAAATGTTATTATTAAATGTCACTTCCAATTAGTATGTATTATATCTCTTATTTTAGCCGACTCATTCTACGATTTATGACATATTTTTTCACGGAAATTTGAGACCCTTTCGTGTTCTCGTATTATTTATCAATATCGATTAATTTCATGCAATTTTATGAATCTAACTGGTAATGTATGATATACATCAAAATTTTAAAGCTTTTCTCTTATCTGGAGGGTTGATTTGTTGCACGGAAAGGTGAACTTTGCGGACGAGAAAATGATGGAATTGATCGCGGTATAAGTGCGAGGAAGAATTTAGAAGACGAAAGAGACGAAGTGGAAAAACAGTGACATGGTGGACGAGGGGAGGACATTTCTAGAAGAGGTAGAGGGTTTGGATGGAGCGATTACCATACGGGAAAGGTATTTTGTTAACCAAGTTTTAGGTAAAAATGTTCAGTAACTGACGAGGGTGAAAGAAAAGAATAGGATTTGAAGATAGAATGATGGCATTAGGCTCTTACGGGAATAGATCTCGGAGGTTCATCAAATTTTACGTTTGGAGCCACAATATGAGATAAAAATTAAATTTTGTTTACGTCAAACTAAATTTTTCTGATGAATGCGTCAAATTTCATGAAAATCGCATATTTTTATGTGCCAAAAATAAGAGATCTCAACTGGCACACACAGATTAATGGGGAAGTCTTTACAATGTAGTAGGGAGAAGACAGTGAACGTGGTAGTTGGCAAAAAGCTCCATGTAAACTAACCTAAACCGGTGTAATACCGTAAATTGATAAATAACGTTTGTTTGCTTAAAAATTTCGATTGTAAGAACAAGAAAGTTTGAGGGTCATGACTGTAATGAGTTGCAACATTTTTGGCGAGTATGAAAACCAAAGATAAATACATTTTTGAGTCAAAGAATTGAGGTACTCTGCTTTCCTGTAAATTTAAAGTATTCTTAATGCTAGGGTATGGTTATATCATGTTCCGGTTGACGCTAACCAGACATTATACTACCGGCCTTTAGTACTTTAGCTTTCCAAAACTGGAATTATATTTTTATATTTTGATTTTTGTAAACGACCTGATTTGCCTTCTTTGTGTTGGGGAGGAGGATGGTGAATACCAGCCTTTTGGCCACAAGGAAATATAAGGAAACACTTCCCCTGCGGTATACGTCTCTAGGACTGATGACGGGGTCGCGTCACCGGGTCGAAGGGAAATTTCCAGGTCGCCGCATACATTTTTTGGGCGTGATTTGCATTTAAATTATTCCCCTCTCAATCAGCTAGATCAAAAGAAGGAACCTTTGGATTTATGGGCAGTAGGAAGTATGCGCCCAAGAAATAAGAATATCATCCTGAAACGAAAAGCATGCGATAAATCTTATCCTCTTTAATGGTGCCGTGAACAATGAAATATATATTATATTTTTGCTATCTAAGAAAATTTATATTTGTCAGATAGCCCTTATATAACCTCAATATTTGCTATGGGCAAAATAATAGCACGTGATATACTCGCCGACACCACGCAATCGGAAACACGTTTGTTTTTAAAAGGAAAGACCCCAATTAAAAAATAAAATATCACTTTCTATAATTTTTATTGTGCAGGCAAATTTAATAATTTTTGTTTCCTTAAGCAACCATTATTATTGATAACTTCAGCAAATTCAGGCTTCAATTGGGGAAAGTTAGACATATTTCAATAAATAAAAATTATTATTGATATTACATTGACCTCTATCTAACTTAGTATTTTACGGATGTTTTAATGCTGAGTTAGTTGAATGGTTAACTATCTATTGAATATTACGGTTATACTAGTTCTACCTGTCATGCATAACTTTAGTTGACCGTATGAATTTTAAAAAATTTGTTTACTGAAACATTCTTGCCAATTTTTTAAATTTCTTTGGATTTAATTCTTAGTCTTCGTAATATTTTTTTCATAAATTCTCTTCTTGTGTCATTCTTTGGTAAAATACAGCGTTTTGTGTTATTTTGTTTCAAGTTTTGACAGGAATAAACTTTTTCGGAGTTTAAAGTGTATTTTTTGGTAAGGGAAGTGAGATATTAGCACACTTCCCTGCAGTTAGGAATAATGCTATAATGAGAGGCTAAAAGAACGGACTTCACCGAAAAATAGGCGTATCTTTATTCCTATGTATTGATAAAAGAAAGAGTCATTTATTTCGATGAAATGATTTAATTTTTTGTCTTTGAAAGTACTTTTACTGAAAATAGAGGGTTTCTAAAACGTTTTACTAATGGCTGAATGGATTAACTGACTAATTGTTTCCATTAATTTTTGTTGCGCAACGTATTTGCCAAAAAATCACTCATTTTCTAAAACAACCTCACATTTTTTTGAGAATTCCAATGCGTACGGTCAATGATTATTGTAATAAAAGTAGATTTCTAACGATTAGTAATGATGAGTGAAGATAAAAATACTTTTCTTTTCTGCTCTGTTCAGTTTCAAGCTTAAATTAATAACAGTTCTTATTTTCAGCAGTAGTAAAATATGTTCTATTCTTCTTTGTTTAAAAGGGGAATGGAAGATACTAAATCCATCACAAAATTTTGATCGGTGGAATTTTATTGCTATGTGATGAATTATATAAAAATTTTAACGGCATCCATTTAAATTTTGCCGGATGGTTGCCGTTTTTATTATTTACCATTTTTATTTCTATCAGAATTTTTACATAGTTACTGTGGAAAAGTAATTTTCACTTGCAGAATAGTTCTTGCCGGGTTTTCTCCTCAGTACACCATGAAGACTTAAGTACGATGATATTAATTTTGAAACACCCTATCAAATGAGATCGCAATAGTAATTTGCTAGAGAGGAAGTAATTTTGTTGGTATTATCGAACAAATTGCCGAAAACTCAAGGAACTCGCGAACTAACAAAATCGTTGGCAAAGCTATTAGCGCTCGCTTAGTACGTACTTTCTTCCCACGACTTCACTTCATACTCGAGTTCCGCCCCCTCCCCTTCGTCATTTCCCCTCCCCTAGTCCCCCCCCCCCCTACCTTCCACCACGCGCATTCCTACCCCCTCCCCCGTATCCCACAGCAACACTCCTCTTTCCCTCCATATTACCCCCTCCACTATCTTTTCCAATTCCCCTTTTTCTCAGCAGTTCTCCTTATGCCGTCGGTTTCGGTCTTATCAGCGCACCGCATCTCTCCGGACGCGGAAAAAGGAAGCATTAAGCGAATCTTAAGGGGAAAAAAGCAGGGAACGTCGCCACTTTGGCCGCAGAGGGAGTTGGATGGGTGGCTTGCGACTAGGCCGACTCCGTTGGCCCCGAGTTGGTCGTGCTGAAGTTCTAGGATGAGATGAGGGTAATGATACTGGAGGTCATAATGTAAATTTTCGTAAAATTGCTTGTTTTGGAGGGGGATTGATAAAAAATAACCTAGAGAATTTGGCATGGAAGTGGGCGGGAGTTTTGGATGTAAACGCTTTGCATCTTAGGAAAATTGGATATTATTCAATACTTAAAGTAATCGCGCTGCCCACTTAATTATAATGTCGCAATATCTACTACATTTGTTTCAATTGGCGTACAGCTATCATCAGGTACATCATTATGAGCCATCCAGTCATATGATCATTGATACATGTGTAGTAAAATTCGTGAAATTAAAATTAAGTGAAAAGTGAACCAAAATCGCGAGATCTCTGCGTGTCATTAAATATGCTGTTCCACGATATCTCTCAGGAAAAATTTGTCTTTTTCAAGAAAGAAGCGCGGATTTGTTAGAGACGAATCTACGAGTAGCCACCGGAAAGAGCATGTAAATTACGAAATTTTCACGCATGAAAAATCATTTTCAATTGTCGTCATTTGGTTCCGGATCCACCATTTTGTTTCAAGAGCTATTCTCGTTTAAATACCAGAGTATCATCTATAAATCCGCAGAGCAACATGATGCCTAGACGCTGAAAGAGGTAGTATACCCCGGGTGAATTCCGGAGATTAGGGGTCGAATTTTTTCCAATTCAAATGATTTTTCTTGCTTAATTAATTAATAGTTAACTAAAATGCTAAATTTTATATTAATTTATATACCCCTTCATATACCACTTAATTTTAATTTCGAAAACGCTACTTCACAAGTTTTGTGCTATGCACATCAAATGGGCCTCTATGCACTTAATAAAATACTCATTCTAAGCTTAAGAATTGTTTCCCGTGTACTTAAAATAAGATTACACAAAACACAAATCTGTCCCGTTCTGATGTATGGGAGCCAATCATGGACCACTCGGAACATAGACCTGAATCGAATAATTATATTTGAAACAAGAGTGCTGAGTAAAGTTTTTCGCCAGTCCTTGATTTAGAAACAGGAGAATGGAGAAGACGACAAAGAAAAGAACAAAGCAGTATCTATGAAGAGCAAAGCATTATGAGGGTGTTGAGGAGTAGGACATTGTAATGAGCTGGACATGTGGTTACAATGAGTGGGGAAAGATTTCCTTAGAAGACCATGGATATGGCAATAGAAGGAAGGTGATCAGTGGGGGAGCTCGCGAGGGATAAATAGATGGAGAAAGAGAAGATCTGCAACACCCAGAAACCTGGCCGAACTGGCGGAACATTGCAGATGATGGAAATGAATGGAAAGTGGGAGAATGGAAAGCCTTAGTTGTTCCATCACGCGGTCCTCTGGGTATGATCGGGCAATGTAAATTAAGTACTGCACGATTTTCTATTGGCTTGCAATTTTCATCAGGTGCATTATCATGGGTACCTGATGACCCATGTGGATGCACCTGATGATAATGGCAAGCTAAACAAAGAAGTAGTAGAGTTTTTGAAATTAAAATTAAATGGCAGTACGATATCTTTGTGATTCATTTAATACGCTGTTCCACGATATCTCTCCGAGATAGTTTGACTTATTCCAGGAAGTAAGTGCGAATTTGCAAGAGACGTTTGTGTGATGAGATGTCCGCAAAGGACATCGACGCATAGAAGTCCACACAGATAAAATATTTAGAAATAACCGAGATTTGATTCCAGATCTCTCGAATTATTTCAGGTGTTGTTTTCATTTACATGCCTTTCTATCATCTATAACTCCGCAGTTTAAGAAGATGCCTGGATAGTTTAAGTTGGAGAATACCCAGAGCAAATTTGGGAGATCAAGGGTCGAATGTTTGTCAATTCAAATTATTTTTCTGATTAGAAAATGGAAATAAATATATTTTTATAAATTTTAGTTTTTCTTAAGCAAAACCTTCACTTTTAATCCAGCAAGTACGAGAGGATTGTTGACAACTACCTCGTCCAAATTATTTTCGGCCCACGTCGATAATTGTGCAAATATTTGTGTAGCATCTAAGTCATTTGGATTTAAAGTCATTTCAGAAATTCAATTCTCTCAACTAGGAATTCATCGATCCTAAAAATAACTACATACTTGGAATTTCACACATTCCGTATCGAGCTCGCAGATCCACCTTTTGTCATCTCTCACTCTTTCTCTAGAAAAGTTTTCGATGACTTGTGTACCGCAAAGGAATGACCTAGGACTAGCTTTTCTTGAATGTTACCACAGAATTAAATTTTACCATCGATAGATTTTGCCGAGAAAGTGGGAACGTTATTTTCCAAAAACGATCGCTTAAAACTGATGCGTATACCTTATGCGACTATCGTTAAAAATGAATTTCTTCCAATCACCAATTTGATATATAAAAAAACGAGTAAAATGTCACTAATTTCTGAATTTTTCTTATTAAAATATTAGTTTACACCTTGAAAAAATGTGCATTGAATTTATAAGAGCTATGTTTCTTCGGATTAACTTGAAACTAAATGTATCAAAAAATTAAGAGCTGAAAAAGATAGGAGTTGCGACCTGGCCATACTTTCTCGCTGAAAAAAGTGAGAATAACATCATTTTGATAAAAATGGCGCTGCAATAAAGTCTTTGAAGAAGTTATGATTTTTAACATAACATTTTTTAACATTTTTTCATAAACTATGATACCCAATCAATCACCTATTCAGTGATTCAACTCGAAGGTTGGTTGCAATCGATCAGAGTACAGCTCGCCTCAGACTAAACTGCATGCTTTTCTGGATTGGGAGAGTAACTTAGTTCTTTTCCATGGACCTTGATGGTGCTGGAGGATTGAAATAACTGAAGAACTTATGGAAATCCAAAAGGCTTAACCTGGGACGCTTCAGTTATTAGCATTGCAGGTTACTAGGCTTACCTCACTTAGGCAAACCTAGCTCTCTTCTTTGGGTTGAATCACTGTGCTGCATAACGAGCTTCGGTCGATTTAAATTCTTTCGTTATGTAAAAACAAACTGAAATTATTGCTTTTAGGGCTGTATTCCATAACATTACCGAAGGTTTGATCCTGAATTGAATACGACTCGGCTGCGTTTTTGTTATTAGGAGACTTCACTCAAGTCCAAGAGGCTGCTCAGACTATCTCCACAGTTGGAGAGTTGAGTGTCAACTCAGATTGAGTCCCCAAGTTTCGAGATGTCTACTATCGCTTCACGTTTTTGAAATGACATATCTTTCATAAAAATACTTCGTCGATAAATATTGCTCTCCATGAATGCTAGTTTTTGATGAGTTCACTACTATAAGTGAAAACAGTTACGGTGTACACATCATCTTGTAATTTTCACTACTGAAAAGTATACGGTTGCCCTTGCTTATGTGAGCGTGGTGGAATTTCGCTTCCATAATACAAACTCGAACGCAACTTGTGTCTTAGATCTGAACAGGGGTTAAAGGGAGGACTAAAGATTGATTCAGATTTTTTTCTATGATATAATACTATGTAATACATGTACGTACTTACTTCAATTCAAATGCTGTGCCTAAAATGTTTATATGTTAGCATGACCCTATGTAAATGATGGTAGCCAAAAAAACAGGTTGTCCTTAATGGCTACCTAAAGTTACTCCGTTTTATGTAATTAATTCTATTCTGTACTTTTTAATTTTTTTGGAGTAATAAAACAATTATTTATTTATTATTTTATTATATTTTGAAACATGCCTACAAGTATAGAACAATTTCATTGAGGCAGTACATTTGTAAGGATACGTAACATTAGTGGGAATGAAGTCTTCGTATTGAATTCAGTAGTAATATCCTTAAGGAGGGATAGAGCATGAGGAAAAAGTGTCGGAAGCTAAAGCGACGGGGGTGGTGTCGGGAAAGGGTGTTGTAGCGGTGGGAGGAGTGGAGACGGTCGGTTTGAGTCGGAGCGAGGAACAATAACGTGTTTTCCTATCTGCTGCATAATATCGACATTACCGCCCTCTGTCATTTTGAAGGGCGAATTAAAATATTGGTCGGAGGAAGTTTGGGTGGTGCTGTTATTCTTTTGTTTTTTTATATATTCACGTTCTTATTCTTGGGTCGGCCATTTCGTGCCTCAATCGCCTTTTGCTCTCTTTTTGTACGTTCCAGTCTCAGCCTATGCTTCATTATTCTCCCCTTCCCTTTCATACTTCTCTGTCGCCGAAAAGCACACACTAAATCTAAAACTCAGAGTACTCAAAACTCCTGCGTGAGATATATCTTTGACATCACATATTGTGAACACATGTGACACCATATTTTGAAAAAAACTAAGATAGCTAAAAATAGAAAATAGGCGCTTTCTTCATAAGGCAACATTAATTTAAAATTTAATAACAACACAATTTCCCTCGTATTTACACCGACATGTACAATATGATGCTAGAACAAACTGACGTCAAACACGCCGCGCCGCATTGAAGAACTTTACTTGCCGCAATATGAAAAATCTGTCTACTCCTGGTCTTTCCATACCACCTATAGCAAAGTATAAAGAAAGAATTACCATGAAATATTACGACAAGTACACTAAATCCTCTAAGTGAACTAAATATTGTACTGCATAAATCCAGGTGTTTTTGTGTACTTATACATTTTCCTTCCTGTTAAATATTTCATCGGATCCTATGATATTGGTTCATCATGCAAATCTTTCTATGTACTACTTGTTGACCCTGAGATATGTAATCATGTATGTCCCTAAGGGACACACTTCTCCCAGAGTAGTATATTTCATTTTCTATTCTAATTCAACTCTCTATGGCCACTAGTACCATCAATTTTGTTTGCCTCTCACATTCAATAACCCTTTCAAATTACTAATTCTTTCCTGCGTTTCATTTGGTAATACTACCGAAAACTTTATTATGCTAATATTATTTTTCTTCCTTTGTTCATCATATATGGTGAGTGCATTGGAGAAGCACGCAACACTAAAAAAAAACTGGCAAGGAATTGACACAATGACGATGTAACTGTCCTAAGGGGACTCAGTGTAGTAAAAGGGGAACGTTTTACCTGAGTTCGCTGTTTAATTAGGAGATAGAAATTATTTTATAGAATAATTCAGAAATAACACAGAACGTGAATCGACCTTTATTTGGTAAAACAGATGCACAACCATCAGACCGTAAAACTAAAAAAAATTATCACTTCTTGTTAAGATTTGGAAGTTAAAAATTTTTTTACCATGCTTAGACCTGGAGGAGCGGATTAAAAAAATGATTTATCAATCAGATGAATTGGAATTCAATATCAGCAAAACTACCTAATGGTTCATAGCTGGGCTCTAAAAATATAAAAACGCTTTAGACTGAGATCATGATGGAAATTTGAACTGATACTTACTTTTAACTGAAGCCGTTTAATAGCTTGGTTGATGTGTTCAGAGCGATTTTTTTTTAATTTTATTTGATCTTGGTACGAGAAAATATTGTGAAATTTGTTTTATTAACATCCTCAGATGTGAATGAAATACATCCTCAGTCGCGCTAATCGTATCGTTTATCAGTCTCATCTCTGATGAATGAGACAACTCTCTAGCCTTTTCGCTTTCATATTATGACATGAAAGGGGAATCTGTACATAATCTAATTCATATATGAGATAATTTAGATATTTTCCCTTTCCATTTTAATATTTAAAAAGGAAATGAGCATGTATTTTCTTCACAATCCCCAAATTACTGGTTAATATTTAAGGGATAAATGAACATGCATTAACAGCTGTACATCCAAACTGAAACTATTAAAGATGAAATATTTCCATACATAAGCCATCTATTTAATTAATCTGTGTAGTGTAAGATATGTTACTTCGAAATCTAAAGAAATGCTAGATCATCGCATTGTTCGTATTACCTTCCACAAACGTCTGTGCATCAATGATCATTTGTTAAGGAGAGTAAGTTGCTTGCAATTCCGTCTTTATTTAGTTAGAATGTATAGGTAATGTTTCTCGTAAGGGCAAGTTTGTAATTCATCGAGTATTAATCAATCTATCACGATTTTTAGAACTTATCTGCTACGTATTCTTGGCCTTAATTGCTCCAAATTTGTATAATTATTGTTTACTTACTTCCTTTCAACGCCTGTCGAGTTAGTGTGATTCAATGCTCTATACATCCATATTACTTTCAATTAGATTTTTTTAAATTTTATTTTGAAATAATATTTTTCTAATTTGAGTCCTATTTTGGTCGATCGCCTATTCCTAATTAAATACTGTTCCATTGCGTGATCGATATCACAAGAATGTTCGGACTATATCACATTATGATGATATTTTTATCTTAAGGCATGCACGAGTTTCAATAAGTTCGCGTTGGTTATTATTTATTCAACTGTTTCTATATTTACGAAAATGGTTATATTATCAAATTTTTACAATGACACAAAGTATTTTTACTTGTTATTTACCGTCTTTATTTACCGAAAAAGAACCTGTTCTACCTAATTTCATGTTTTCCATGGTAGCGGAATAAGAGACGAAATGAGTAGGTATTTGGTATTCGTGCATCGTAAAAATGTCGAGAATAATGGTAAGCAGATGCTATTTGAATGCTTAAAATCTAGCAGATTAACCATTGAGGACTTCACATTGGCTATATTAGAATAATTCATTTCTAAATCACGTTGAAGATCATTCTGTTACACGTGCCTTCACCTGAGAGGTGCATAAATAAAGACTTGCTTTGGAGAGAAGTGTGTGTTATGGTTCCGTATACCTATGCTAATGACTTCGTGCTGCTGTAAAAGCGAGAGCACGTTTTGCTGTATTATTGCTGTATTGTAAACAAGAGTCCAACCTAAGACTTTTATGTGCCCTTTTTCATTTCAAAAACCGTGGCGAAGGATGAAATTTAATGCTATGATTTCACACAAAATCCTTTTTTTTAATGTGCCTTTGAAAAATAATGTCTTAATAAAGCGTGCTTAACAATTTGTGGACAATTTTAATTTTAAGGTAAAAATTGTTTCTTACCATCTGTATCATACGTTTTATGTAGTATAAAAACAATTGCATTCCTTCTCTTTGATAACTTAATCAACATTTAAATCGAAGGCTAGGCGTAACGTTGTGTGTAGCTTATTTTTGCTATTATATACAATAAATGGAAAACTGTCAGCATCATGTATTGTACGAATGAAAATGGTATAAATACTCTGATTATATGATCAATAATTTCTTATTTTGTGCTGTTAACATATATCCCATTGAAAGGTCAATAATATCATCCAAACTTTTTTTATTTACAATATCACTTATGCAAGAGAGTATACGTCTAATGTTATCTGAAGAAGTATGTAAAGAAAACTTTGATCGATCAATTACTCATTTTGCGTCATTACAATAGCTTTATATACACGCCTGATTGAGTTCATGGCAGCTTCCAGTGAAAATTCATTCTCAGTGATAGATTTTTCAAAGGTACTTTTATCTGAAGAAGTATTTATAGAAAACTTCGATCGATCTATTACGCATTTTGTGCCATTATAGCAGCTTTATATATTTTTTCAGAAGCCCGATTAAGTACATGGCAGCTTCCGGAGAAAATTCATTCTCACTGATAGATTATTCAAAGCTAACCTTGGCATTATTGCTACAAACCTATTATTAAACGGAAGCCTAAGGAGAAATTAAACAGGAGCTGACCGTTTTTTTTATTTTCCATTATCTTTTGTTTCCTTTCGTAACTCGTGGAAAGCGGTTTTGAATCCATCTCCCAAAACGCGGAATCTGTAGAAAACTGTGGCCAAGCAATTAGCTCATTTGGCGCCATTAAGGCAGAGGCTGAAACGGCAGCAGTTTAGAGGCCTAAAATGAATTAGCACCGCGTAATAACACTCTTCCGTCGCTCCGGAGGACCATCGATGTGCCCAGAAAAGGAGGAAGCAAGCAAGTCCAGCCCTTTTCCCGCCCGATCTTAAACGCCTATGAATCATTGATGAGCCACTCAGCCGCTGCACAGTAGCTGGCAACCTAATCAACCCAAAATAAAGGGTTTAGATAGATCATCGAGTGCCGTCATCTTCAACGTGATCTCCCACCTCACCCCACACATAGATAACCAATCATCTCTCGCTACCACCCCATTCCTCTCCATTTAACCCCTCCACCCCACCTCATATCAAACTCCTACCTCTCTTGCCCCCCAAAAAATAATCACACGTTTCTTCGGTCCCTGTAAATTCCGATTAATCAATGTTTGGGAGTGTTTTTTTTCTCCTCCCCCTCCCTCCGGGACGCCCCGTTATGAATGCATAATGCGTTAGTCATTAAGCCGGGGCCTCGGTTCGGCCGCTCATTAGCATACGCCACCACAATTATTGGCCGTTCATCAAACCGCGACAGCGGGCAGTTGGCCGTGGCGGGACCCGGGCCACGACTTCACCCACCGCGCGCGCGGGCCCCGCCTCGTCCCGCTGCGGCGCGTCCGGGTAACCCTCGTGCGGCCGATCGCCGAACCATTCCGCGCGGGAAAAGGGCCATCTTCATCATCTATTTTTCACGGTCGTGGGCAGGAAGCGTACCTGCAAGAGGAACCGTGACCGCCATCGCGTGGGGATGGAATAGACTATTTGTCAAGCGGTGTTTACACGCAGTGGAGAATCCGAAGGGAATGCAAGTGGGGGAGGGGATACATTCCTCTGCTTCCCCGAGACGAAAAATACATCCAGTCCATTGGTGAGAAATGACATGACTCTCCATTGTTCCAGTGTGGTAAATCATTGAATGCATTTATAAATGCTCTTTTTAGCGTGCAAAATGCAAGTCTATTTATGTTTTAAGTACTTGTTTCCACCCCTGGAGACTTGGCCCTGGATACTCCAGGCGATGTTTGTACCTGTACCAGTTCCTGTGTAAGTGAATAAGGCCGTTAATCATAAGGCCTTGCAATTTAGTCATCATGGGCATGCAGTCATTTACACGCTCCACATGACATATTAATTTACCTAGATCGGAATCAAGTGGTTGGAAATTAAGAGTTCACGACGAAAGTCTCATTATTTTACGAAACAGTGCTGATGTAAGTACATGCATACATCGCGAAAATAATATGAAAGAGAAAACACAATATTTAATTCAGTGAGGCTAGTTCAGGAATTCCTTCAAAAACGAAATATTATGATTTGGGTATTTGAATTTTACCAAATTCCAGCACTGAGTTCCACCCATTATTCTGCCGAGATTTTCCTGAAAATTTGCATACGATGTAACTTCTTTAGCTTTTAGGAGCTAAGTTGATCTCTACTCCTCGCATTGAGAATTAATTCTTTCAGTTTTTCTATATTTATTTGACTCGTGCATATAAAAAAATCGGTGTCGCAATACGGTTTTCGTTGTTAATTTCCCCGCGATGCAGATTAAAGCTAAACTTTATTTGCTATAATAAAAAACGGGAAAAAGATTTTCTGTACCAGTAAATCTATCATTGTACTTACGGCAAAATTGCATATAAATATATGTCTGTTAATCAAGTCTAAGATGCCGCCTCAACAATTGGTCAAGTAAAGCCATATATGAATGTGGGAACGACTTCTGAGGGACAGAGACCGTCTTTCTATCAAAACAATCTGTCAATTATTTATTACAATTTATATAGAATGCATGAATAAATAAAAGCTAATTGCTGCTGGTTGATTACTTAGATCTATCTCAGGATTTGAAGATTTCAGTCGTGAACAAGCTGTAGAAATGGTGGACCAAATATTCATCATATGAGCGGAAATTATTTAATGGAAAGAGAAGTTGTCTAAAAGACTGCAGGAACAAGTGACTTTGTACGCAGTCACGCGCACGGGTGCAAAGTTAAATACACCAACGGAAGAAGTTCGAAATGAATAGAAGTTCGAACTCCGTCCATCCAAATCCGAAGTTCGCTCTAAATAAAATGGCTTGGTGGTGTAGCTGGCTAACACACCTGACCGGCTATCGGAAGATCCAGGTTCGAATCCCGGCTAAGTCAAATATTTTTCATGGCGAACTTCTACCATTGGTGTATTGTGTAAAAGAGATATTTTGGTATAAACTCATTTTGCAACCCATTTATCGACAAGGTTTTATCTATCTATCACGTGTACCCTTTGCCGATTAAGCAGTGGCTCCAAATATTAATTAAATCGTGTGGAAAAGTACAATAACGTTTACATTATTAAGAAACAATCAAGTGGCTCCAAAGCCTGGAGGGCAGTTAATTAATGGGAGCTGGTCTTCTCATGGGGCGTCCTATCATTCGAACATTGTTAGCATCCATTCATCATACTGTCTCTGAAGTATGCCGTTTATTCCAGGTATCGCTACCGTGCTTTCAAGGTGTCATCTTGGTCTCACGTGGAGTGAAGGGAATCTGCCCCGCCGAAAGATGGCTGCTGACACCCGCCCTTTGGCTAGTAGAATTTATTAATACAGGAAAAGGTAATTTTGCACTAGCTGATAATCAGGATGGTGCATAGAAAAGAGCTGGGAGTATGATGGGTGTCATCATCATGCGGTGACATCGTCATCGCGCTCATTGAGTGTGTGCGAGTAATAAGTACTTCCTCAGTTAAAAAAAAATTGGTCATTATGAAAAACTGAAGAAGTGCGTTACATTAACCGAGCTATTAAGAAAGCAAATTTTATTACTATCCAGATATCCTTCATGAGTTTAAGCTCCTACATTAATACCGCATTTTTATCAGTGGTTCACTGTACCTCGCAAATGCAGCTAAAAAATTTCAGAAAAAAGCGAGATTGACTTTTTTCAAGGCTGGCGGTTGTTATTTAAAAAATTAATTTTATAATATCATTTACTGTTCTAGAAACAAGAACTTACCAATAATGGCAACAAGCTTGAAATGCAATGGTGTCTGTCCTTAATTAGTGTTTTGAAGCTACAGACTGGAAAGTAGTGACATACGAAAAGGCACACTCAGGCTATGAAATATATTTCAGTGAGAATTGTTTACACCTTTTTCACTGTTCTGCTGAATAATCTGCCATTTTTTGACAACTTTACGGAATAATTATTGTCCTAAATACTTTATTCAAACGATAGAATATTTTTAAATAATACAAAAGGCAAAAATTAATTACATCTAGGTACGTTTGTTTTACGCAGGTTTTACAATCTAATCTTTAACAGCAAAAATGCGATTCCCATTTTTAACCATACGTGTCCTATTATGGAGATTTTTGCTCATTTTCATTCAGGAATAAACTCTACGCACGTTTAATGTATTATTTTGGCGTAAAAGTATTAAAAAACCATATTTTTTGCTGCTTTTAACTGTAGTACTTATTAAATAACCGATTATTACGTGAATAAAAAAAGATTAATGCCGGTAAAAACAAACTGAACTCCATGCAAAAGATAGAACGGAGATTTAGACGAGAGAAAAGGGCAATTTGATTTATTTTGTCGGTCCCAAACAATATTTGTGGGAAAGCAAAAAAAAATTATGCTGGGTACTTGAGCCTCTGTAGACACCTCCCAGGCTACATGCCGGTAAAGGTAACAAAAACCTGGAAAAGAGATAAATGCAGTGCTACAGTAACACAAACCGTATGATAAATGTGCGGTTGTGCAGTTAAAAATTCAACCTATTTTTCCCGTTCTTTTCATCCTTTGCTGGAAACCCCAGCGAGAGATATCGGAGCTGAATCGAGGGTAGAATAGGTCTGTAGACAGATTCTCCCCCTCTTCTAGATTTTCTTCTTATCCTTCGGTGGGCTTTGTTGAAGTCCACTGCGGGGGTACGCTCCACCCCACTGTTCCACTTAAGGGGATCGTTTGGATTTCAATTGCCAAAATGTCCATCAACTTCGCCTCCCTGTTTTCTTACTTAAACCCTCTCACCGTACACTGAGTCTTTTTATGCTACTTTGGGAGATTTGTGTTCCCTCGATCGACAATGGAGAATTTAAGGCCATTTGCGACCGTTCGCGTAATTTACGTGAGGCTGATGCTTCGTGGGGCAGGGTAGTCTTTTATGTCAGGGTTTCCGTCGTAGGGATTACGGTGCTGGTTCTGATCGCGGCAGTAAATAAAATGGGTTTTAGTTCGGAAGAAAAGCCGGAGACGTATTTACTTCCGAGAAGAAAATCCCTTTCTTGGTCCAAACAACAGCTTTAGACCAAAGACATGAACTAAGAATCGCAATGTGACCCAACCGATTTTCCAATCGGTGATAAGTCTCTACCCCAGATGAATGAATGAATTTTTCGCCTAAGCGGTTAATGAGAAAAGAGGTTAGGTTACTATTTTTCTCCTTGGTTTTGCTCCGTCTTCGTGATAATAAATAAACACCTACGTTGATGCAAGGTTTTCCAATTGTAAAAAAATATCTGTGTTCCTATATGACACCCTGCGACGGAGTTAAAACGAAATTCTTTATATACTCATCGTTAAATCTTTCGTAGGTACTCTTCGCGGCAATAAAATTTTTTATGCTTTTTCGATGCAACAATTTCAGGGTGACTCAAACGGTTCCCAAAATATGACGGTTGTTTTGTTAGAGTAAAATGGTGACACCCTAACTTTGATACGATGACATTTTAATTGCATTTCAGTGAGCCCAAAAGATTTCATTTCCAACTCTAGATTATACAGCTTACCAATTAATGAATTGCATTTCCCTCCATTGATTTTCGGGTTAACTGCGTCACTCAGACCTGATCTGAAGATGTGACCACCGAAGGCCACGAAACGTCATCAGAACTCAACTTCGACGCAGCTAACGCGAAAAGCAATAGAGAGAAATGCAATCCAGCTCTGCGAAAGACTCAAGCAGAATTTTTTTAAATGAATTGTTTCGTTTTATGCATTAACCACTAACTAAAATCAATATAACGTCTAATTCATAAAGAAGGTATTTTGACTTCATCCTCAGTATCATTTTCCACTATTTTCTCCTCCATATCTTGGTTATAAGCTGCCTCACCTCACACACACATTGTCAAGATTTGGTCTTTTCTATTCCTCTCCGTAAACTTCATTTTTTCCATTATCATCCGTACCTTCACATCGAAAACCTATAGTTGATTATCATCCTGCTTCGTAAGCGCTCATGTTTCCGCCCCATGAAGCGCTACATGCCCGATGAAACTCTTCGCTAGCGTTTTTTTTAATATCTTGAATTACGCTTCTCCTAGCACCTCGTTTTCTGACGAAATATTCCTAAATAAACGGTTAAATATATAGAATTATATGGCATACCTTTCCAAATAGTATTATAATTCAATAATGGGGCGAAAAGATCTTTATGAAAAAATGTTTTAATCGGCGCTTCGAAACGCCCATCTGAAATTTATTTTTCCATCACCTCCTTCAACCGCAATGAATAAAGGCAAAATGAAAGATAATAAAAAATGTTTAGCCTTAAACCAGCCTGCCCAATGTAGTAAAATTTTCAGTTTTTTTATGAAAAGCACCGTCTATCTATTCATATTTCAATCCTATATTACCTAATGTAATGGCGTATTGATTATAATTATGTTTTTGACTTATATAGATTATGAGGAGCTTTCAGAGTTGAGTCATGGGATAAAAAACTTCTCCTTTTCATCACTTTTTGATGAACACGTAGGTGTGCATCGAATAGTCCGTACTTTCAAAGTAATCTATACCTAAACGAATGATGGAGAAACAAAACTTATGAGGCTCTGCTTTCCTTAACTTCCAGTAGAAAGAATGCAACGTTTCCATTTGGGTTTCCGTGTATGGGGATACTCGCGGATGCAGATTAGCAAGCTATTTCTCGTGAAGTATGAGCGGATTAAAGAGAACGGCTTATGGTCAGCCACCATTAGCCTTCGCAAAAAGAGATGGGGAAGTAGTTCTTATGGCTACCAACATGGGAATTGTGCGATAGCCAGTGAAGATTCACGTAGTAAATCCGACATTTTTCAGCGGTGAGCCTAAGGAGTGTTCTACGTGAGTGGACTGCTGAAAGAGCGGCATCGAGGAACTCTAATTTGGTTGCTGACGAGAAGAGGTGGAGCTGGGAAAGGAATATCTAAAAGGAATTTTTTAAGCTATTCATTTGCATCATGTTTCACCTTAGAGCATTCATCGTCATCCCAACTCTCGTTATTAGCTATATTGCATTCTTCTGAATCCGAATATATTCGCAGTATATTCATCGCATATTATTTTGCGGGTTAATAGATTTTTGATTCAGGGTTTAAGCTTAATTTTTGAATGAAGCCATCGTTTCGGTAACGTTTCGTTCCAGTGATGAAATATCAGAACAGAGAAAGGCAAGATTAATTGTCTATATTTTCATTATAAAAAACTTGTTACGTGTGTAAAGTGACTTTGTTAATTATAATTTTTGTTCTTTTTACACATATTTTTTGTTATAAATTTATTGTATAAATTCGGGCTCGGAAGAATGCCAAAGTAGAATGCAACATAACTAAATTTTCTCTTTCGCCATATTTCATGCAGTAAGTATATACAATAAGCCAGTTATTTTGAATTTAGGTGCAGCAATAACTCTTGATGTATAAGTTTACAGCTGCCAAATATTTCTCAGAAAAAAATATTACAAAATGAGATATGCAGTTACTTTCGCAGCCAATATGGAAGTTGATCCGTTAAGTAAAGGCCTACATACACTCACGAACTAAATCATACATTTCGCCGCAGCGCGAAAAAGTAGTCTTTTACTTTTCATGATTGCTAACCAATAGCTATTATGGCAGGTGAAATAGCTATTAAACCATTAAATTATAATAAGAAATTATAAATATAGAATTATAGACTGCACATTTTTGCACAGTAAAAGGAATAGCAGTGCGACAGAACTATTTGAGAATCATCATCTATTTGAGAAGTATAATTTTCATATTTCCCTCAAATTTCTGAGTAAATAACTTAATTCTATTTATTTTCTCATCTCTTAGAATTCAACTGACTGATGATAAATACTAACTCTCAGAAAACCTTCTTTCACCCTCAAAACCAAGCCTTCTTATGGACCATCATTTTACATCATCATGGTCATTTATAATATTTTCTGAACTCTGGATCTTTTTCATCGTTTCTGCACATTTAAACTTGAAGCTTCACTTTAAACTTTGTAAGGCAAGTAATGACTGTTCGAGTAGAAATGAATTCTACGAATTTTAGGCTATTTTACTCCACTTAGATATCGGGTATTGATATCCTAGCACCCACTGTAGACAGGCCTATGATCAAAGATATAACTTATAGTTATATTAATTAGTAACGGATAAAATGAGAAAATTCAGGCAATGTGAATGAAGAAAAGGGGTTTTCTTGCCGGAAGAGTACTGCGAGAGACGTTTAAGGCGCTTAGGGCAGGAATGAAAGATGAAGTGCAAGTAAGGAATGTTCGAATAGAAATTTATTCTACGAATTTTAGGCCATTTTTCTCCAAGAGGTCGGGTGAGTATATCCTTGCACCCACTGTAGATAGGCCTATTGTCCAAGACACAAAGTAATGTATGAAATGAGACGATACAGGTAATAGGAGCGAAGAGAAGAGGCTTTCTTGCCAAAAAAAAGTACTGAGAGAGATGCTATAGGCGCTAAGTGTAGGGGGGAAAGAACGTTGAAGGGCAAGTAAGGAATGCTCGAATAGAAATGTATTCTACGCATTTCAGGCCATTTTACTCCACTTAGAGATACGTCACTTAATACTAGCATCACTATGGAACGCTTTCAACACATCTCACCTAAAACAATATCTTTTACTTTGAAAATTTACTAATTATACTAGATTTTATGTTCTTTAGGCTATATTTACGCCCCTTGGAGATCCGGAATGGATATCCTTGCACCCACTGTAAACACTCCAGTGCACAAAGATTTAAAAATATAGTAATGGACAAAATGAGAAAAAACTAAATCTAGACAACGCCAATACACTGAGATACTACTTAAGTATAGAATGAGAATATAAAGGTAATGGGGATGAAGAGAAGGAGCTTTCTTGCCGGAAGAGTACTGAAGGAGACGCTTAAGGCGCTTGGTGTTGGGGGGAAAAGAACGTTGAAGGGCAAGTAAGGAATGTTCGAATAGAAATTAATTCTACGAATGTAAAAGGGTAGGAATGGGGTGGGGAAGGGTGGGATTTTCTCTGGAGGAAGAGAGAGAGAGAGAGTACGTTAAGGGTGGTTGGGGAGGGGAAGGAAGCTTGGGGCGGGAGGAAATGCCGAAAGGGGAGATTGGCGCAGAGGGAGGCCAAGGGAAGAGATAAAGAAAGGCCCAGGAGTGCATTTGCATTTCATCTCAAGGATATGGCCCCCTAATCAGCCATTAATGAAAATGGCGATGGGAGGAAGGGGGTTGGTGAGGAGTGATAGAGGGAAAATATACTGGAGGAGTCCGGGGGATGGGAGGAGGCTTTGGGGAAGGCTTTTTTTTTAGGAAGAAAAAAAAAAGGCTTAAGGGTTTTCTTCAGATTTGCACGAAAGCTGTTCAAAGTGCCTTTTTTGGACTTGCCATCCCAACTCCTTCCAATCTTTTTCCCTCCTCCCCCAACCCAAAGGCAAAGCCATCTCTCCATCTACCCCCTTCCTCCTCCTTCCAGCTAACCTTATCCAAATTCCTAAAGCCAAGTTTTCTGAATTCGAATTATTTTTCTCAAGGTTCGTACGACATGCCGTTGTCGCTTGTCCTATGGGTACTTGCGGTCGATAAGAAAAAAAGAAGTAAGTTTTTCACTGCTCCATTCCAGTGGATTTGCAGTCTGGGGTCGGGATTAAGTCCGTTTAGAGAGATAACTGTGATGTGAACGGGGATATTGTTTAATGCTTGTCGTAATTGCCTCTTTCCTTAAAATTTTATCACTTCACACGGCTATAGAAGTCGTTATGTCTCTCCCGAATGTTAAGTCGTTTTACTTTCGCTCTGATCTATCTTTTACTGGCATGGCTTGTCATAGGATTATTTATGCTTATATCATATTAGATTCAAAATCATGTACTTTAAAAAAATCATGAAGGGTAATTTTAAATTCCGTAGCATTGACATGCTATTTTTAACCTTAGCGTAAATGGATGGAACGGAATTGAGTATAGTGATTGAGACTTAGAGAAAAATAAAAATTATATGTATTCATTGTAGGCAAAAGAAATCTATTTCGTGGAATTAATAATTAAAATTAAAATTGATAAATTTTCCTGTTATTTTATTTTCGCACCACGCCTATCTTTGTTGGATGTAAAGTTTTTCAATTTCTAGGTGATACGTTTCGTTCGCAAATATGATATGGGAGAATAATTGTGCAATATTTTACTCGTAATCAATATTAAGAATTTTCACTACATCGTGCCACATATAGCACTCTTGGAATTTGTGGGTTCTGCTAATAACTTTGCCTTTTATCCATGTGCCCTGAGCGAGCATGTTCAACAATCAGTACGTCCGCCAAGTTTGATGCAAAAATTGAATGCAAAGAGCCCCAAAATAGGAAATATTTTATTGCCATTCAATAGACTAATTGGCAAAAATGGGTTTACAAACCAACTAAGTGCTTCTGTGAGCACTTCATTGGCCTTCATTAAAGGTTTTGATTGCATATTAAAGAACCTTTGCAATTGAAATGTTAGTCTCAGAACCCAGAAGCCATCGTATGGGAAGTTGCTATCCGAGAAATCTGTTACCCAGTTTTTTTGTCTCAGTATCAACAACTTCAAAGTAAAGATAGAACGTGGAGATAAAAAGAATGCCTAGTCGGGAATGAATCATCTGATTTTGAGCAATGTTTTTTTAGTGTTGCGTTTGTTTAGATATTGGTCGTCGCATGAAATTCAATTGCGTTTCGGTTAGTGCTTTGGGAATTAGAGGGCTTCTATTCAATCCATATCACTGAATTTTACAAAATTTCAATTTTTGATTGAATCCGTGTCATTATATGGACATTCTTTCATTACATTGCTAAGATATGAGATATCTAACTTTTGAACTAGAGAAAAATACTCTCTCTGCTAAGTAATTAATCAGTAAGTATTGTGCATAAACTGCATTTTCTAATTCACTGTTTGGTTCATCCATTTGCATAGCCTTTTGGTGCTGTAATCATTGTGTTTACCCTGAAAAATATTCTTGAAAGTTCTTTATGATTTGGTTATGTTTTACTGATAAAAGCATACCAAATATTTATTATTTTTTCTATGAAGATTCCGGTTGAATCTAATAACAAGGTTAATTAATTGGTAATAATGCTATTTCAAGTTTTTAAATTTTCCTTTTAGTGAACTGATTTATAAACACGGTATAGCTAGTCCAGTTATCGTATATGCATTATTTAAAATCAATTTTCATAGTTTTAAACTATATTAAAGCTGCAATTGTTTTTTAACCTGAAGTCGCAGGCTGACCTTATTTATCGAGTTTCTATCTTATAATATCATATAAAGATTTAAATTCATTTCTAATTTTCACATAAAATAATTCACGAAAGCTGTGATTTGGCATATGTGTTGTGTAGTCAGATTAAATTCTTTCCGCGAAACAATATCCTCGTATAATTGATGAATTGTATCTTACGTATTTTAAGAAAATAAAGTGATTAGGCAATGCCAAAAGTTAGTCAACATATAGGTGTACTCTAGGCAATCAGGTAATTACCTCTAGCATTAAAGAAATACCAATAAAATAAGTTAGTATACGAAATACTTTAACCTTATCGTCATGGATCATTTGAATTTCTATTATTTGATCGTAACATGGAATCTATTTTTAATCTAGATTTATTATGAAATATTTTCCGTCAAATCAACTGAATTCCGTAATGTTGCCGGACTAATCATAGTCTCTAAGGAGAAAGTAGTTCAAGGTGAACGATCTTGGGAGTCGATGACGGCTCGTGGCTTTTGCTTTCAATACGGGAAGAGCTGCATAATTCATAACCCAGATTTATGGCGCTTCACTTTCGGAATTGAGCAATATTTCGCCTCTTCTGCTCACAAAAAGTCCCTACAAAGCTGTCGCATGAATTCCTGGGCAGCTATTTGTTTATTACGGCAATGTTAATGGGAGAGAATGTAATGAAAGTATTCACATGGTATTTTTTTCCTCAGTTTTAGTTCATTTCATGCTTTATTTATGTCCTGGGAACGTACGGTAAGCACTCAAAAATCATCAGCACGGCTTTTTGAAGTGGCATTTTCTTTAAGAAATGCGGAAAATCTTGAACCCTTTGTTGTGAAAGTCTCATTATGTCCCGGCATTAGTTAATAAAGTTTTAATCTATGGAATTAAAATGGAATCGTTGTTTTAAGTATCCCATCATCACTGATCCTATGATTGTTTTGACGCAACTCTCCGATCAATTCTCCTATCAGATAATCTTTTCACACATACGTTTTTCTTCTCTTTTACATCCTTCTTAACCTATTCCATAGATTTTGTTCGAGGTCTTCCTTTAACGTTCTTACCATCCACTTCTCCCTTGATGATTGCCTTCATCAGACCATCTTGTCTCAAGATGTGGCCTATGAGGCTGTTCCTTCTTCTTATTATGGTTTTCATGAGGCTTCTCTTGTCTCCTACTCTTCTTAGGACGTCCTCATAACTAATTCCGTCGATCCATTTGATCCTCATCATTCTTCTTTAAATATCTAAGCAGATTTTTTATGAAATTTGATTCTTAATAAACGATTTGCAGGCTGTGACGTCATGGCAAAATTAACAGTGCTGGGACGCACTTTCCTTAACTTTTTTATAAATTAAATATTACTTGTGTGTTTTTATTATAATTCATTATATACATTTTATTACAATTTTTTGTTTTGGTTACAAATGTATGTGTTAGAAATTTTTAGGCAACAAAATTAATAAAAGTTTTATTTGACTTTTATGCCTTTTGTTTACCAATGCCGGAACGCCGTTCCGGCACCATGAGACCACTGATTTGTAGCTAATATGATCCTTGTACCACAGCATGAGGTTCCAGTTTCATTTACATCTCTTGTAAGTTTAACCGATTCAGGCGTGATATAGTGGAAGTTCGATATATTGAAATTAAAGTTAGTTGCATTTTTTTTAAATTATTCAATGCATTCGACGCGTTTTGGCTTACAGAGCCATCAACTAGTAAAAGACAAGAGCCATCACTGTATTAATTAAATAACTGTGGAAGACTGCAACCTTATATGTAAATACACCTCTAGTCTTAAAAAGGATACAGGGTTTTTCATAAAGAATATAACTATTTCGAATGCATATATGTATTTAACTGTAAGACGTACTAATATGAAACGTAATACACATATTTACGAACCTCTCAAGTTCATTTAAGCATACCGGGACTAGCCACCGTGATAACTTGACGGAGTCACCCGCTATGCAAAAATTGTTGAATCGTCACTTTACTCTCAAGTTCAGATTACAGATGTTTAATATGTCCTCCATCAGTGACATGAACAATATCACATCCATATTTAAAGTCCTCCCTTACTCTAACAGCATTTCGTCACTGATGTTATGGCAGTACGGTAGTTATTCACATCATCAAGGTGCTGTGGGAGTGTTGGTACATAAACATTATCTTTAACGAAACCCCGCCGGGAGAAGTCACAGTGTGTTGTTTTAGGCAGTTGATTTTGAAGGACTACGGGGGAAAGCAGTTTGAATTCATGCGAAATTTTCTTCAGAAATAGGAGAGCGGTCAGAACTCTTTCTTTTTCGTTCACATCCTGTATCTACAAACTGTCGATACCATCTACGAAGTTTTCACCCGTTTGGAGGATAAATTTTTTACCTCAATTTTAAACGTCTTTTCACTGTAATCACGGTATTGCACTTTGCAAACTCGAGGACACAAAATGATTTCTGCAGCGTGGTTGCCAGTTCAAACAAATGACGATTACAGAGCTATACAGAGGACAACTAACATCTTTTGGCTATTAATATAAACTATACTATGCATTCGTTTCTCCATTAGCCAATCTGAGGCGCGGCGATTGATAGTTTGGGCAAAATAATACTTTGTAATCCGTATATTATTATCGAAACGCCCTGTATTTATCTGGATGCTGAGGAAGAAAGGTTCAGTTTCATCTAAATGTTTCATGGATAAAGTCATTAAGTTTCATAAACATTACTTCTAAGAAAATGTCCCATTCGCATTTGAAATAAATGTGAACTCCATTCTTAGCTGGAGTGAAACTCGCTTGTACCTTTACCGCTGTGGAGAAAACGGTAGTTATTGATAGAATCAAAAGTAACAGGCTGAGCTACTGGTACTTGCAGAGGGATTTCCTATTTGGCAGTGGGAGACAAAACGCGTGATTCGCAAAACGCTCCATATTAACCGGTGGAATATCGTTTATGATAATAAAAATTAGGACAATGTGCATTTATTGATGTTCGGTTGTAGATGTAAATTGAAATGCAAATGAGTGCACGGACCAGTTTTTATATATATAATTGAAAATTATTCCTAATGAAAAGAATGTTACAGAAGAAAACCTCTCCTGAGAAAGGCTCCTCTCAACCACTCCTTCCTTAGCCTTCTTACATGTCCCATATGACCTACGCTATTTGTCCAAATATCTAGCAGGAAAAAACAGAATGGACAGTCGTAAACATCATAAGTCAGATGTATGAAGATTGTTTTACATATCTGTTTACTCCGCTCTTCCGACAAACAATCTTTCCATACTAACATTTTTTATCACTTTTAAGTCCTTAATAACTCGCCCAATGTAACTCATGCGGGACCATTTGTTGCCTTTCTTTCTATCCACTTACCTTCCCATGATTGTGTCTATCAGGTCACCATACGTCATAATATATTCATTAAATGGATATCGGTAAAGAAGCTGTGCTTACCTAGTCCTTACACACAGGATATGATTTGCACCTAACACATTTTTTCCATTACTTTCACCACATCGTGGCCTTTATTTTCCTTACCTGCAGTCTTTATGGAAAAAATAATTTAAATATACTTCCAAACTTTATCTGGGGAATGGTGACGGACTAGCCAGTTGTATATATTTACGGAGTCACTCGCAAGAACACGCTAAGTAACCAAAATTTCGAAGAGGAAAATTCATGTGCTTTGCTGACCTGTATTTGAACTCATATCCCTCTTAGAAACACCAGGTATTCTGCCACTTGAATAACCTAGGTATCTTCTTCCTCTTCAGAGTTTTGTCAGCTTGTTATTACAAATTGGTGTATATACCGTATACACAATGCCAAAAGGCTGCATGTTTGTGAGCACGGAAGCTAAAGCCAGAACCATTGGGATAACATGGAAGAGGCCCTAGTGCGTCGTGCAGGAGCTAAGATTATTCTGCCACTTTGTTCACATTTTAATCAGTTTTCACATCTTTTCGCATCTCTATAGTATGCGCAGAGTGATCTATTTAATTACAAACCTTGCAATGAAGTATTTGAATTCGCAGAGATAAATTTTAATATCGATTGATTTTTTATCTCAAATATAAATTTTGATTAACACTCCTTGTTATAGATTACTTCCCTGTAAAATCTGGATCACTCTAGCTTTGCGAGTTGCAACTTTGGTTAATTAATTTGAATTCAAGGTGTATTACATCAAATCTAGCGTCCGATTGAAGAATCTCCTGTCGTAATTTTCGTGGCTAATACTATGAACGCAAGGGCGTTCGTTGTAAATAAAGTAATAATTGAAATGAAATTGTAATTAAGTCATTGAATTCGAGAGGAATATCTGTGACAAGTTTTAATAACGATCGATTTCATCATTTCGAACATAAATTTCGATTAAGAACCCTATAGATTACTCTTCCGTAAAAATCGGATCACTCGAACTTTGCGAATGGCAAATTTAGTAAATTCATATGAACGCGAGGTGGATTACAGCGCATGTAGTTGGCTTCCTGAAGAATCTCCTATTGTACTATTCGTGGCCAAAACTTTGAACGCAAGGGCGTTCACTGTAGATATAACTCAAGGAAATAACCTCCTACTAGTCACTGTCGTACGTTCCCCAACTCCCGGCATCCTATGCGAAACTCCACCGTGGAAAAATATGGGCATCTCCCTCATTTTTTTAACCCCTCTCAGGAGGTAAGGGTACGTACCATAGGAAGGGTAAGAGGGTGATTTGCAGAGAGAAGGGTTGGGGGAAGGTTGGGGTTTTTCAAGTGGTTTTCGGAAGAGTTTCAGTACTGGAAAGAGTAGGGAACGTTCCTGACGAAGAGGCGCAAATGGCGGCGAGACTCGTCGAGGGGTTCATAAGCGAAAGAAGGAAGGTTCCACAAGGGGCGCGGGGGTTGGAATGACGGATTGGGGGAACAGGAAGGGTGCGTGCAAGAACAAGGGGGTCTTGTATATAGAGAGGGTGAGGGGGAGATTCTCTCTGCGAAGGCGGTCCCTGATTACGACCGCCCAAGTGTTTTTATAATTCCTTTTCCCTGACTTTGTCGTATTTTTTCGTCCCTCATCACCCCACGAGAAATCCTTAGCGGACTTTCCGCCCGCCCCAACCCCTTTCTTTTATTTTTTCGTTATTTTTTTATCCTCTAGTGCTTGTACAGGGATCTGCACAACCTTCGTTTCGTTTCCTTCTTCCTAACTCGCCCTCGCAAGTACTCTACCCTTTCCAACCCTAACGCTCCCTCAACACAACTCATCTATCTAAGAATCCTGCTCTCTTATCCTTTTTTCTCTCCCCTTAAGGATTAAAAAGGTGGTGTGAAAAAACAATATACATGTCATTTTCATGACATTTTGAAATACATACTTAATTTTTTTTCCGTACTTCATCAACCGACGGCCACAAAATAAATTGGCTTTCCACTTTATAATTTTTGGAAATTGCATTTGAAACTCCGCACTTGTACTTAGTCACTGAGGTAAAAATTGTACGAGAAAACATGTTTGTTAATGATAAAATAGGAGTTGTTCTAGCAAAAAAGTGATAATTTTCGTTCCCTATAAGGATCACGAATGAAAATAAAATTTAGACACCGCGCCGAATCTCTTTGTGTTATTATCAAAGTTTTTTGTTTTATCATTTGACTTATTAGTGTAGGAATTCTCTAATTCAATTAATATCAAGTTTGCTACATGAAAATAGCGTTACAGTTGGCTGAAATAGCCTTAAAAATTGTAAACTTTAAAGGTTTTTTTATTAATGTCCATTATTCTTGCCTATATTACTTTTTACCATCAGAGGATTTCGTCATTAATGTTTTAAATACGACCGAAAAGTGTTGTTGTGAATTCTGTTTTAACGACCTTTAGCAGGGTTGGGTTTGTTTAAACCCTATCATGTTGCTATGACCAGGGGTGCCTTTTATATGTGCACTAGGACGATCCTTGTTTGTCAGGATTGGGAAAAGTAATGTTTTCCTAGTCTCAAAATGATTTAAACGAGCTTATTATTCACGTGTTAAATTTTGGTTACTTTAAAATAATGGGAACCCGTGCTCCAAGTTCCCTAAGTACTGAGGACCCTCTATTGAGATTTTTGGGGCAGGAAAAGTACAACCTATATGTAAAGTGTGAAAGTAAAGCTCTTTAGGGCTGAAGTTCTGTTTGTTTTGGCCTATCTATAAGCTTTTACGAGATATTTTCCGTCTTTACCATATTGTGCACTCATTCTATCCGACCATCCTATAGTCAACTTCTTGTGGAATCATAAACGAGATACATTTATTTTATTATTGATTATTATTACACCATTATCGCTCACTAACTTAGTACCTTATGATGATTGTATAACATTCGGAACACGTGTAGTAAGCTGTCACAATAAAATCAGTGGGAAATACAATGCCTTTTTTATCGTATAACCGTCCAAGGTATATATGGAGCCTCCTATAGTGAATATAATGATACAACTTTTATAAATGCCGTTAAAATTTTAATAATCCACAAGTAAAGGATTATAGCAAATAAGACTACCGTAAATAGTGATTTTTAGGCGCATAATCGAAACGATTAGATTAAAGACTTTTAAATTGATTATTGATCAGGGTAAAGACATTAATTTTACTGTAAACAGTCATCATTCACTTATTTTGGCCATTAATGCGATTAAATCAATCGTAAAAACTTATTTTACTCCTTATAGTTTTGCTTCTCTTGAATTGCTGGGTAAACAGAAGAATCCCTCTTCCAATACATTCTTCCGCCGCCAAGATTCATTTTCTGACAGTGCAAATGATGCTCACAGAGCATTTCCATTTCCAGCAGATGCATTCACAGAGCTATTAGCATTCGATGTGTATATTTACAGTGTTTTTGCCTGAGGATTTACAGTATATATGCATGATGCATGTGGTATAGATTTAACCTAGAATTTTCATAGCAAACATATTTTGTAAACCCTTCACATCGTTCACTATTGCTGTAAAGGTATGTGAACTCGCACTTCTAAATCATGATTTATGTTTTCGGTTCAGCAGTGGTGGGTAATGATAGTAGGAGGAAATTTAGGGAAAAAAATCTGAGTCTCTCCTCCAAGTTCTCCAAGAAGTTGAGTGAAGGGCTTTTGTTGCTAGTATTTATGCAAGTACATTTTCGTTTTCTCGTAAGTCGCGTGCGCTAGATCCACACCTCTCAAATTACAGTCTACTGTTGATAAAATAATGGGCGTTAGAATCGTACTGGCCATGGAGGTTGCCCCCTGAATATAGGGTTAATAATATACTTTGTTCCGCTCTCTTGGGAAGTGTAATAAGTCATGACTTTTTGCCGTAGGGATATTCAAAGCAGCTAAATGAAGGTATCCTGTCTGAGGAATCACTAATGCCAATATTGAATTGAAAATTGATGGTTAACTGCAAATCATTTGAGTTTAAATGTTACATGTTTCCACTTCATGGTTATAATGCGTGTTTACTATGGGGATTCCATTTATTTCTCAAGCTTTCATGAGCGTCTAACGCATGTTGTAAATTATCAGCCGTGTATGTAGGTATTTCTGCGTAGGTAGTTTTTTCTCTCTTTGAAAAGAATTTTACGCATATATGGGGCGAGAATATTTCAGCCGATTCCTTTAAATTCTGAGCTTTCACGACTTCACAAACACAAATAAGGTTGTGGTGCATTTGAAAATCTCTCAACAAGTTATCCAGTTCTAATAGCTAACGAAAATTTCGGAATGTTCACGGAAAGGAGGGTACGAATAGACAAGTAAGTCCGCAGTGAGAGAACGTAATTCAAAAGGTATACCACCTGCAATTATGAAAAATATTTAAAATATTTCCTTACATTTTGCCAAGTAAAATCAGAATTTTCATCTAGTCAATATATTTGAACTTCGTATTTTGCCTTTTGGAAAATTAGCGTTTACTAAAAAAGAGTTAGGAGAAAGAGTCCTTGAAGCTTGACAAACAACGCCTAAAATTTTCCATTTCATCCATGCAGCCCTAAAATTGAAACTCCAGCATCTTAGGGAAAAAAATATTTAACTACACCTACTGATATAATCGAAATGAAGGTCATTCTATTCTCACGTCCTTCCTGGTTATCGCTTTAGAAATTGAAAGAGATGAGATGCAAGTTGATGGAACTCTAAGCCCATTAATTTTTGAAATCTTATTTCTACACTGTGTTTACGATCGTTAGTAAGCGTAAATCGTCTTTCATATTTCTTCTGTCCGTCATTAATTAAATCACGCAGGAAAAACATTTCGTGTTACGATTCATTGGCTCTCCTATCAATGTGAAGTACGTTGTCATCTCTCAATAGTATCTGAAAAAACTTCAATTCTCTTGTATCCTTAATCACTCCCCCTCATGACAAAGATCTGAAGCATTTTAATGGATTTTTCAATCCGTCCTAACGAAATGAAAATGCGAAGCACCTTCGAAGAAAAAATAATATGCAAATTAATTTCCTTCCCTCATTTTATTCTTTGAGGAAAAAAATTAAATGCAAATATCTCGGAATTAAGAAAGGAAGAACTCAATTGCGGGTCAGTCAATCCTCTTGACGAGTTTCTTCTTTTATTTAAGTGGACCGCCCCCAAGTTGGAAGCGACAAGAGTTGTCGTTGATTCCAGAAAAATGAAAAGATCTCGCCCCGACCCTCATTTCCAGCCTTTTTCCCTCCCAACCACCCACATTCAGAAACATCCACTCTCATCGTGGAGTTTTTTTTACAGCTGACTTAATATATGCTTGAGGGAGCCTTAATGCCTTTTGATGTCATCAATTTTCAACATTAAATGGATTTCGTGGTTGAAATATTCTAAATGTATTTATTAGCACAGCGCGTTGCAACATTGTGACATCTTTAAGTACATGTGTATATTTTATTCTATATGTATTTGATTTTGTATTTATATGAAAGGCCACAATATTTTTCGGAAGGACTCAATCAGCGGCGCAGTGATAGGGGAAGGGGGTTTCGGGGGATAACCCCCCCCCCCCAGAGCTCAGAGAAATTTATTTTATATAAATATTTTAATGTTATAAATTTTGTAATGAATGTTAGGGGGGACGGATGACTCACAAACTAAACATGAAACTAGTCACACAGCTGTAAAACTCACCATTTGAACTATTTATCCAAAAAAATTTCTTGGGGATGGCTCCCTAACTGCCCGCTTACCCTGGCGGGTATCCCATACCCACTAGATCTTTCAGTATTAGTTGCGCCTAGAATTCCCCCTAGGCTTAATTCCTAGCTGTGACCCTGGACTCATTACGCCCATTCGACCGCCGTTTATAACCGTTGTAGTGCGGGAATGTTTTTATACATTTTACTCAAAAATTTTATAGCTACCGGGATATCTTGCACTTTCCCTCACCAATAGAATCGCTAAGGGACTTCACTTTACCAGACCAGCCCTATTGGCAGGGGGTGTCTCCTGCACAGGGAGTCTCTTCTGTACTGGCTGGCAGCTAAAATCGTGAACTCCCGCAGCAAAATGGTTAATGACATATCACTCTATATAACTTGTGCTATCATGATCTGCCACACAATATGCCTGTATTTGAAAATTTTATGCCAGAAAAAAAAACTCATGCTATCATGACTTGTCACACAATATACCTGTAAATGAAAATTTTATCTCAGATTTTCTCAAATTTAGAATTCTAATATTTTAGATACTAGAAAATGGTGAAAATGGTCTTCTCTATGTTCCTCATAAATTAAGAAACCCTACTTTTCGTCACCAACAATGACCTAATTACACCAGGCAGTAAAGTGTTGCTCAAGATACCGTGGCTCGTCGTGATATTTTTATAAAGTAGAGTACTTTGGAATTAATTGTCAGCTAGTCTCATTATCATGCAAAAAATAATAAAAGATTTTGATTTTTCAAGCGGGCCAAAATAATCAGCCCACGTTTCCAGTGTAATCACTTAAATTGACTCTGCAAACTGTTTAGCTAGATCTGAAACACACATTTTGTTAACGATTATTCGTATTATATAGCAGTTTTTATGCTTTTTATCATATTTAAGATATATTCACTATTTTCTCAAAAAGATTATATGAAATAATATTACCATAAAATAGTAAATATTGTCTAGTGTTGATTATTTTATGATATATGCGATGTATATACCAGACCATTACTACCACTCCCCACCCGAAAACCCCGTTCACACAAGGAGTTACCTTGGTGTTTCTTAATATCACCCACACTCGTAAATGAAAGTATTCTACAAATCTTAGTTAAATGAAGCATTGCAATATTTCCACTTGATTTATTCAAATAAAACGCGTTCCGTTGTTGCAAAAACGTTATCAAGCTTGAATCTATATACTTTTATCCATATTGATAGCTTTTTAAGTTTCGTTCTAAACTGGAAAAAAGAGCGTAATTCAAATCAGGAAAGTTATTAGTTGAGACAACCTCAACTTTCTCTTGAAAGTAGATATTTGCAAGAAGATGGTTATGTCAACCGAAGGACATAAAAACTATCGCAAATCTTTTGAAAACCAATTTCACGAAGGATAAGGGGTTTGTGCTTGATTGCAGGAATTTGACGTGTAATAGTCTGGCAGTGAAGATTTCTCCGGTCTCACACCGGGTAAAGTCCTCCATATCTCCTTCCTACATTCCGATGAGCAACTACAATCATTGGACTCCTGAATCCCCGAGGACGATGGGCGAGTAGCACATCGGAACGTTAGAAGGAGATATGAAATCTTAACTGCCGTAGTTTACCAGAAAATAAAACAAAAATTGCGTCATATGTATATTTGTCTGGTTCAGCAGCGTAACTAGTATTATGCATTGTGGGGAATGGGACGGACGGGGGTTACGATTTCCCTCCAGGCAACGGGATCCGGGAATTTTTTTGAAAAACAGCATGCCTGAAAATATATTTTACACCATTTTGGCACTAAAGATTTAATTTTAAGCAGATGCAGTTATTACATGTCAAAACTAGACAAAATTGTTAAATAACATTAAAATTTCTCGGTGGCTTTGGGGGGGGGGGGTAATAGTAAACTTACGATAAGTTACGAATTTGTAAACAGGTCTTTATACCACATAGTTACGCTGAGTTAAGTCAAGTTGTAGTGAACGAGGGCGAAGTCTTTTCATCCTCACCCCACTTCCATCCCGTCCACGGGAAATTATTGATTTCACCGAGTTTCCATTTGCATTTTTCTTATCCCTTCCCCATACCCTCTATTACATCCACTCCCTCGGCTCGAGTCCCTCTCCGCTGTCCCCGAAAAACACTACCCTATCCATCTCTCCGGAAGATTTTTTAATGCATCACCCACTCTCCTCCCTCCAGCGATTGAAGAGGTTCTTTCCCTTCCCACACCCACTCCTGTTTTCTGCCTATTCTCTCTTCTCTTCTTATCCGGAAGAATTGAAAGAAGGTACAAAAAGTCCAACCGAATCAAGCGTGATATAGTGGAGGTTAGACAATATGAAATGAAAAGTATCTGCACTTTTTTCACGATTATTTGATGCGTAAGACGCATTACGGCTCACAGGGCCGCCATCATCTCGTACAAGACTAAAAACTAATACTTTTGTCTAACAGTGGAGTAATTATGAGGGGGATGAAGGGATAGATCCCCCCAAAGCTTCAGAGAAATTTAAAAAAATATTTAAAACTATAGTCTAGTTTTGACTTATAACAACTGCATCTGCTTAGAGTTAAAATTTAAGTACCATAATGATGTAAAATGTATTTCCATGCATGCCATTTTTCAAAAATTATCCCGGAGGCCCTGATGCCAGGAGGAATGGATCCCCACTCCACGCCCCTTCATATCCCCCCAAAGCATATTCCTAGTTACATTGATTGAAATCCAATTTTTCGGGGGATATATCGTGGAACAACGTATTTAATGGCACACAAAGTTATCATACCGTCCATTCAACTTTAATTTGACAAAATGCTACTATCTATTAATCAATAGCCTTATATAATAACTAATCCTACAAGAGGTTATAGCGATAGCTAGGAAAAGCGGTTGATAAAAACTGGTAACCTTGAATATTAGAAGGTAGTAACCTATAAACCAGAGGCGTGCACTACAAGTAACTGCACGCCTCTGGCCTATAGGTTACTACTACTCTTAAATGTCACAAGATTTTTCTTCATCTTCTATCATAGGCAGCAAATTTGACAATATATTTCCCCAATACGACTCGTATATGTGGTAATGACCGATTCCTAGTTTCTCTTCGTGTAGTAATTAACTCAAATAAAAATACAACAAATTGCCGTTGCTATTATCAAAAATTTAATCACAATTCATGAAATTCCGTATGGTGGTGGTTATTTTCTTGAGTCGCGTACTTTACGTACTGAAGATGAAGTTAGGCAGATGGAAAGGTTTGCTAAGGTATTGAGGGGATGTTCGCGGGATCAGGCAGGACTGGTATGAGGTGATGGATGAGATGAAAGGGGAGGGGGTTGTATAATTTGAGATGGTAGCGCCAAAAAACCCCTCCTCCTCCCATACCGAACTAACAGTCATCCCCCCAACCTGCCGTTACCAAAGCCTTCCTTCACTTTTTCTCTCTGAGAAAAATCCTCATCCACTACCACCCCCTTCTCCTCCACTCTTCTTGTCTTTCTTTCTTCCACCCTCTTTCTGTGCTTGTTTAAGATCCCCTTCCTTGAGAACCGACCGCATCTCGCGATATCTGGCTCCACCCCCAGCCTACCTCCCTCACCCCTCGCGCCAAACATCTTTCCGTCATCGTCCTTACTTTTCGACCGAAAAGTTTTTCGAGCGGTAACAAGATGTGTCTCTTCCCCAATTTTTTTTAGCCCAACATCCCTCCCACTACCTACTTCAGCAGAAGAGCTCCACATTCCTCCGGCCCTTAAATCAACAAACTGGATCCTTCGCGCCTGTCTCCATCTTCTTGCCTATCTGCGGTCGCAGCAGATCCTCAGAATCTCGAGTGCTACGGAGCAAAGATGGAGGGAAGCTGATGCGGCGTCCGCAGAATATCAGACGTCTCTCGGTGAAATAATGGTGGGCCGATGTGCTCGAGATTCGGGTCAATTGTTCTGGATCGTACGCCTGGAGACTCTTTTTTTTCTTCTTCGTAAGCTTTTAAAATGTTCGGGTCGCATCGGGACTAATTCGTCTCGCCATGTCGTCTCGATGTCTTGTCGTTGATGAATGAAGACGAGTTGACAATCGGACAAGAGAATGGTACACTTATTTCTCCTGAGATTTTTGGGGAGATAACTTCAAATAATGTCATCCGTTGACTGCCTGTCGGTTGAGTCGACAAATAAATCACCTCGCTATTACCTGAAAATTTCCGAATATACTTTTAGGATCAACTCTATTTGGTACAGAGCCGGTATTCTAAAATTATTGATTATTCCTTATTTTGAGTAACTTTGCGGAAAAGCAGCTATGAACGCCGATCCATGTGCTCAGCTCTATTTACTTCTGCCTCGATATGAAAACGGTATTTTTTATGTTTCATTGGAAATTATCAAAGGTGACGTCTGATAAAACTTGTTGATTAATATGGATTGTGAAGGTTTTGTATTCTGTACGTAATATTATATGGAATATAACCATTGAACCTTATTGCAAAAAAACTTGTTGGGCATATAGAATGTTTATCAAACATTTTTTGTATTAAATTGTTCTGACTATGTACTAAGAATATTGTATGCTCTAAAATGTCAAATATTTTAACCCTACTATACCATTTTCCAAACTTTTTTTCCAGCCACCATCGTCGACTGACACGTATCGTTGGAGTAAAGTGTCAGAATTATGACCAGTATGGTGAGTAGCCTTTGATAATCAACTTTTAATTTTAACAAATTTTAAATTTAAATATGCTAGTGTGTTTGTATCGCTATAGTATGTACTCTTCGTATCAGCAAAAATTCCTATTGGGAATCTAGCTTTTACAAATTTCGGGAAATAGTACATGAATCAGGATTACTTACCAAGCGTATCATTCATTTTCCTGATTGACCACATTTTTTTCCGAAAGAGGTAACTTATCACCCGAGAAAATGGCAGCCTTATAGCTGGTTTAATGATGATAACTATGTATATAGGAACAAGCTCTAATATTAGAAAAAGGTAACTTGATTTCAAACAGAAAACTGCAGTTCTCAGAAAAAGGTAAAATGAATAAGACATGCTAATAAAAAATATAAAGAACACTTTCGGATTACGCCGGAACATTTTCACGGATTAGTGTCGGCTAACCTGGCAAGCGGCCGTAAAGAAAATCGTAGTGGAGTTCGGATTGGAGTAAAACGAAAGGCGGTGGACGGATTAAGGCTGGGCTACAGACATATATATATATAAAAGGTGAAGGAGAGGGGCAACTCTTGTAAGAAGCTGTGGATTAACGCCCGGTGGGTACGGATGCGGGGGAAGTCTTGAGACGTTGGCGGGGTATGAGGGTACAAGGTCCCCTGGGCAAGGGTAATGGTGCGAAAGAGGTGGGACCCACACCCGTTGAAGAAGAGAGCTCTTTGGAGTAGAGGGGCAAGGGTTCGTATTGGTGGGGTGGGTAGTGTTGACGAAGTCCCTAATGGCTGCCAGGGATTACTGCGAATGACCGGGAGTAGGCGATGAAGCCGGAGAGATATCCAAAGACTCGAGAGCACATTTTAAAAGTGGCATCCACAGCCATTGTCTCCCCTTCCGTTCCTTAGAGGTGCTATAAAGAGTCCTTCTAGCTTGCTCCCGCTAGTTTTACTCGTCCCCGTTGAATCTGGGTATTAGTTCTTAATGACTACCTCTTTTTTTAAGGGCTAAATACATATAGTCTATCGTCTCCTGTATTACTTTGATGATCTTTATGGGTGTTATGAACCCCACAGTTGCAATTCGCTGGGTATTTATTAATTAATAATATTCCAACTATAAACGGTGTTTCAGGAGGAATCTGTAATATTTCAGATGGTGGTAGGCGAGACAATTTTAAGCATTATTTGTCCATAAGCATGGAGTAGAAACGGTTTTTCTTGGCTATCTAGCCTTTTCGGAATTTTATTTAATACTCCAGATATTTAAGTGCATAAAATAATTGAGGCTGGAGTAAAATTTGCGATTATATATTTGACTGAAACAAATATTATTTGAGCTTAATAAAACGATAGCATTGAACGAGTATCAAGAGTACCATGGGGCAATCTCAAACAGTTAGAGATAAATTACTGAAGACAATTATAATTGGAAAATTTCGTCCAACCTTAATTATTTTATGTCCTTAAAAATCCAGATTATTGAATAAAAGGTCGAAAAGGCTGGATACCCAAGAAAAACTGTTTTCATGATAATTGCGAAGAGTGTAAAAAAATTTATTTACGTTGCCATAGCTCAGAGTCCTCGTATTTGCGACCCCATGTGTATGGACAAAAACTGCTTACAATAGTCCCCCCCACCACCTCCTGAAGTATTGCAAATTTCTCCGGAAACTCCCTGTACGTATGCCAATGACATGCGTAATTATCGAAAATTTTCTCCATTTCCCTCGCTCTCGCATTTTACCACTTTCCCTTGTATCTGTGCATAGGTATTTTTATGGCCACCCCACCTTAAAACCATAATAAGTAATCATTTCAAATATTTTCAAATTACCACTTCTAAGTTCCGCACTTCATTCCTAAAATCATCACCACCGGCACATCCATTCGAGAAAAAATGACACTGTAATCTGAAGAATCGTGCCAAATTTTGTCCAATATTATCTTTTTTCATGATAAAATCTATTCCAGGGATCATTTGTTCATTATTGTGTTATTTATGTCTTAAATTTTAATTTTTGTACCTCACTTCTAATTTTATCACTAACACCTTTTTTTTTGGTCCTAGATCCATAGAGAATATATAATCATTTATACATACAAAAAAAGTGCCTTTGGTGATCTGCCTGGGTAGTTAATTGGGGAGTGTGAAGAATTATTCGGTAAATGTAATTTGTCAGTATTTACCCTTGTGTATAACAATGTCTTGGTTATTTATATTCCCACGATGAAGCCACTTACGATTTTGTGAGTTAGGCGTTAAAGTGGAATATTTTTTTAGGCATAGACGATTCTTGCTAATTCATTAGATTTGCTTAAAAATGGAGATTAGAAGAAGTGTCTTTGCTCAGGATTCTGTGGATAAGATCTTGGAACATTGGCGGTGTAAAAATCATCTACGTAATGTATAACGGACTTCACTTTTTATACTCTCTCCACCAAATCAGTATTTCGCATCCACTACTCCTCGCCAGTTGATCTAGTATTTATTCTCATCTCTGCATGATCCAATCCCCGTCCAATCCACTGATACCGTTGCTTTTCCTCTGTATAAAAACATCTATGTTCATCGAAGCTTTTAATGATCTGTAAAGCTGAGACCGAGTGAGGGGGTTTTATTGTTCAGTCGTTGCTTTTCTGCTGAATTGATTCGTTTCATTAATGAAAGTGTTTCGTTGGGGAGCAAAAGGGTAGAGAAAGCTGAGAGAGCTTTGTCTTTCGCCTACCCTTTTTCATCGTAGGAACCTAGTCGTTCAATGGTGTTCTGCTCTCAGCCTGATAATTTATGCCAGTAATTAAATTCCACGCACTTGGATATATGAAATTATTTTATACATAAACTATAGATATTTCTAGCTACCATTTTGTGATTGTTTTGGAGTAAAATTAGAGTTTACAAATAAGTATGAAATTAAGGGTTATGATTGAAGGAATAATCTGATGAATTTCAGACGAGATATGCACGCAGAATCGTAATGAAAATAAAATTTCCTGCTCTACTATTCCAGACCCTAAACTGAGGCGACTTACTTCATTTGAATGAAATAGAGTGGATCTATCAATTGAAGTGCGTAAACCACCATAACGGCAAATAGCTGAGACATGCTACAAAAAACTCAATAAAATTAGAGCAAGATATTAATATTCAATTCATTTTTGTGACGAGTCTTCACGTTATTAGCATTATTTTTATAGCATAAGTGGATTCCTACTTTTTAGCGTTGGTACAATTAATCATTCGACTTAGGGGCGGGTTTATAATGCCTAGTTAATGCTAACCATATTATTATGCAGTCTTTATCTTTATCCTGAGTCGGCTGAAAGTTCTGTCTAATATCAGATTTTAAGTCAACCAGAATTTTCATGGAGCGTTGAAGCAGTGTATCAGAATTATGACCATCATGAATAGTACTCTATGGTGATTAAACCTTAATTTTAACAATTTTTTGAAATTTTTGTGTATTTTTATGACTGAAATTTTGTACTCCTAGCATTTGCAAATATTTTTATTTGGAATATATCCTTTTTACAAGTTTCAGGAAATAATATCTGAATCAGAAGTGCTAATCAAGCCTTATTTCCTGATTGGCTAAAATTTTGTTCTAAAACGTTTTAGAATTTTTTAGCGTAAGTGGATTCCTACTTGTTGTCGTTGGTACAATTAATAATTCTACTCAGGGCCGGGTTTCGTAATGCCAGGTTCATACAAACCATATGATTATGCAGTCTTTATCTTTACGAATTAATCTCGTCTAGTCGGCTGAAAGTTCTCTCTAAGATCAGATTTCAAGCCAACCAGAATTTTCATGTAGCGTTGAAGCAAAGTATCAGAATTACGACGAGCATGAGAATTTTCAGCTACCGCGAGATAAAGTTGAAGGCTGTATCAACTTATGGTTAGCCAGTTGCGGAAACAGAAAAAACACGAGGGGGGGGGGGCGCAGAAGATATCTTGAGTTACCTTTGCTTTTATCCTACCAAAAAAAGTCAAGTTTGATTGAAATAGTTTAAATTAATCAAAATGTTAATGAAATTCATAACGCACATATTCAAGGCAATGCTATCTATGTGAGTAAATGAGGTTCTGCAATGTTTGGCAATACGGGTGGGCCCGCAAAGGAGGGGGGGGACGCTCCCTACGCCCCCCATATGCATCCGCCACTGTGGTTAATGCTTACCATGCATTACGAAACCGGTTCTCAGTCTCTAATGATTTACGTACTTCAAATGTGATTTCCTGAAGTTATGAGGTGGAAGGGATACAGAGAGGAGTGATTTGTGTAATGTTTTGTGTACCCCTATCTCAAACACCAGGATAACTGTAACAATAAATGACGCAGCAATTCATTTACTGGCGGAAATAATAATGATTTCATATTTTATTTTTGTTCAAAAACGGCCAATGACTGTAATATCTTTCCTATTACGCACGGATTCTTGTGAAACATCTCTACTGCACACTTCAATAAACCATTATTAAGTAGAAAAAAACATTCACTAGGTAAGTAATTGATATTCAGCTTAGTTTTACAATGCAGTTTCTAGAACCAAGGTATGAAATACAGTTTTACTCTGTCACAAGCAAATACCTCTCAAAAGTAAGATTAAATAAGTAAAGTTTCATTATTACGTTCTCCAAGGAAATCAACTAAATAGTCCATTGAAAGTAAGCAGCATAGTGCAGGGATAGTAGGAAATATTTTTTTCCCCTTACGCGACATTTCTGGCCAAAAATGTATCAAATTATGTTTAAGTGAGACAATAATAGGAAAATTATTCTTTTGTTGTTTCCATTGATGAGAGATTAATGACTTCCAGCTTTGAGCTATCGTATTGTTCATGTAACACGGACTTGGCATATAATTAAGTCAATTTTCAATGCTAGTTTCTATTGGCCAAAGTACTTCATCCACCTTAGGCTATGTCAGAAGGATTCATGATTTCAGTGTAGCACGGGTTGCGCAGATACCGCGGTAGGAGGAGGTATGGGATGTGGGTATGGGATGCGGCGACGTGATTGGTGGCGGTCGAACCTCTCTCTCCAGGGTCCGGGCACGGTTCTTGGGTTCTTCCCCACCATTTAGACCAACGCAGCCCGAAAAGTAAATTTTCAATTCCGCTCCACTCCTCTTTTATTAAGCCTTACATTCCGACTCCCACATCCCCCACCCACCGCCCTCCTCTTCTCTTTACATAAAATACACTTTTATTACGGCAGTTGGCTCCGTCTCATCTCCATCTCGGCCCGACGAGAAAGACTTAATTTTTCCGTTCTCGCCTCTCCCACTTGGATTGGAGAACGGGGTGCTCGGCTTTTTTTCATTCCAAGGTTTTTTGAAGGGGCGCGGTGCATTATGGGGCTGTCCGAAGTGGGGGAATAGAAAATAGGGGGAGGGGTTAAGACTTCCTTAACACCTCCTCTCCTCCCACGATGCCGAAAAGGGGTTCTTGCGCCCAGGGTTTCGGAGAACGGAGCAAGAGTCTTCTTCTGGGTAGGTGTACCCCAAGGGCACTGTTTGGGGTCACTCCTCTTACAACTTCGGTGTAAGCGGATGATGGAGGGTAGAGGGCTGGTGATGCGAGTAAAAAGGAGGTTTTAGGAGTTGAATGGACAGTAGGGAAATTCGGAATGTGTGTTTTTGGCCAAAGTGAAGGGGGGGAAGTGGAGGGTCAGGAAGAGGAAGGGAGACTGCGTTTCAATGTCTTTTTTCGCACGCTTCAAAAAGGAAAAGGAATAAAAACTCCCTCTTCCTCGTCCAGCCCACCCTTCCCTATTCCCCTCTACAGTCTGAATAAACATTGCATCTCCTTTTATTCATCCATCTTCCCTTGACCGGACCGAAGAGCTAGACCGTTTTCATTTCGCAGCGGCCGAACGGTCCAGGGCGGATGTTAAAAAAAAATGAAACACTATCCTTCCCTGGAGGAAAATATCGGACGTTGGGGGACCAGTGGCGACGAGTAGACCAATTCCCTGCCCCCTTCCCCTTGTAGTTCCGCATTTTTATAACATTTTAAGGCGTGGGAGTAGAGGAGATGAAGGAGGAAAAGGAAGGCCATCCTTTTCCTCGTGTTGGTTTTTTTTCTTGCTGAGGAAGTCGGGGTATAGTGGCGGCGAGTTCCAGAGGAGCGGGTAGGCTTGGATAGAGAAGCTTCTGAATGGTGATAGTGGTTCGCGCCAATACGAAGGATTCTGTCCCCTTAAGCAGATGGCAAGATTTTCTTCTCTCTCATTTGAATTCCTAATATTTGAGTTACAATTAACTATAAAACAAATTGTAACTACGAAAGTAAGTTTTCCATCTCAATAAATGTAATACGAGCTGAAAATGTTTTTTTTTCTTGGAACAGAAACCTCTTTTCTTGGAACAGGAACCTCTTTAATTAAAAGTTATTATTGGTTGTTAAAAGGTAGTGATTGATACAACATTTTTCTGGTATAATAATAATCTCGTTGCCAATTTTATGATTAAAATGTAGATTTAGTCCTGATATTATTTAATAATTTATTTGTTTTTTTGTCGAGATCCTTAAGAGCCTAGTTTCTGAGGGATATTTGTTCAGTTTTGGAAAGACTACAAGAATGTATTGTTAATGTGTCACCCCATGTGTTGTTCCACAGCCACAAAAGTGACTGTTTAAGCAGTGCTGCTTACCAGTGTATAGTTTTGAAGAACGAAAGAAATTGAAATAATTTTTCTCTTCTGCATGAAGGTATTCAAACGTTTATTTGTCAGCTCGAAGTTTTTATAATTTTTCCCATCTATCATGAGTATTTCACAAAAAAATTATATTAATCATTATAAAAATCGTTGTGGAAGTAGATTTTTCTCTGGTATTCATTAGAATTAGAACTATATAAGTTAACAATGATAGACCTTGATTTCAATGGAGCCCTACGCTGTGAAAAATCTACACGATAAAAAACTATTCATAATGTCGGCTGAGTTCAAGTTGGGTGTTGAATCTGAGGTTGTTGGAAATGCATTGCTTTGGGATACGTATGTAATATTGGGCATAATTGAGGTAAAATGTTGACAGCATATTTTTTTCTTTGAAATTCTAAATAAGTATGAGAGCGGTAGAGTATATCTTGTGCATGGCACGAAAGTTTTGAGGCGTGTAGGGTCTGTTTCTTGTAAAATGAATGGAAAATATATCGCGAGTATTTTCTACGCTAAATAGTTCGCCACCCCTGACAAGCTACCACCCGGGGCGCGCCCCCTCCCTCCTCCGGTCCACGCTACACCACTGGTGGTGGTCCCTCGAGTGAATATTCTTTTTGCCAACCGGAGCAGAGTGGCTTTTTTTTACCCGAGAGGGCGCTAGTGTGGGGGGTGGTCCTGGCGCCTAAGTCTCCCGGGCTGGAGGAGTTTCTGGGATGGCTTGGATGTGGGTAGAAGAGGGTTTTTTTTCCCCCAGAGCTTGGAGTGGGGCAAAGATTCCACTGTTATTTTCCACAGTTTGTTCTCAAAGCTCATGCATTTTTTCATGCGGCCCACCGCCGGAGCACCCGCTGCTTTCTCATCCCGCCTCTTGAAAAACCTCCATTTCATCTCCGACTCGGCGTTGCTCCGGTAGCGACCCATCCGAACATTTCCCAGCACCCCAGCTCCTCCTCCTACAAGGTCCTCTGACTCCTTCAGCCCACCCTTTCTCCAGTTCTTCACTCCCTTTTTATTTTCGGCAGAACACCACCATCCCAAAAGGCCTCTCTCTATCTCATCCCTTCTGCACGGACCCGTGGATCGCATTATTCCTTCCCGGGCCTTTTCTTCCTCTAATTTGTTTGTTTAAATATAGTGGTCCGGGAGCGTTTCGGGCCGAGTGCCCGGGCACTAATCCCGACAAATTGATGCGTCTGCGGAAACTACTTAGAGCGGGGAGGTCTCGTGTGTGTTATGAGGCCCATCGTCTTAAATTGTTTTCTCAATTAAGGTTTGCACAATGCTGAGTAGGTAATGCGTAAGCAAAGCTGTCGTAAAGTGTACTCATAAAGGTATATATTAGTCTTTCATTGTGTGCAGTGCAAGAATGTCGTCTGTCATAATGGTTCATGCATGAAGACGAAAGGTGGCGTTACGCTGTGCTGAAGGATTTTTAAGATTTGTCATTTCGTCTTACATTGTTTTCTTCACTGATTTTACACATGACTCAGGCAGGCCTTAATGTTACTTCCAACATGTCATAATATTATTTCTTCACCATATCTCATTATTCTTGATTTTGTTCCAATAGTAGTTAGCTAAAACCTCTCCAAATCAATTTTTGAAAGACTAATTGGTCTTACTTTATTTTATTTGGCCGATTCCTTCATTGAAAATTTAAGGCACAGAATAAATATGATGCGAACCAAAGTGACTCGAATTTAAACGGATTACCGGGGTCTTCACCGATTCACTTAAGTGATTCTCGATATTTCAAAATTGAAGCACAGTATAGTAAAATTTGAGGTGATTTGCTTTATTTCTTTATCTAAGTTACCAATCAAACAACCATGCCTTGTACCATATGAATCGTTTAGGCATACCATTTATTGCACAAGAGAAACTTTCTCTTATTTAATTTTTGACAACGCAGGCACATGGATAATTCATATTGGTCGTAATACTTGTTGGCCCTGCAAAAGCTATCCACTTGGGAACTAAAATTTCACTAAGTGATTCAGGTTAACAAGGTTCTTTTTCTCTTCACAGTTATCTCATGTATCGCAAATTCTTTCCCTGAATGCGCATGCCGTATGTCCTTTTAACCCTGAGCCCCATTCATACACGCTCAGGAAAGTTATCTTAAAAATTATGGCAAATTCCGTTTTAATTTTAGGGGCTCATTACATTTAGAGTCCTCATGACGCTGCATACGTTACAGAATACATTTGTTTTGCATTTGTAATTCTAACTTGTGAGGTTAGTAGATGGAATGTGACTTTTCTGCCGAAAGACGTGGCCGTGAGTTACAATAATTCTGTGTCCTTTTTCCTCCAGTATTCAACTTTTTTCATCATTACTTTTTACACAAGAAATAAATCAGACTTGCCTATTACCTCGTTTTACCTCAAAGATTGGTTATTAATCCCAGGCGTTTGATAGTAATTTTTAAAATAAAAAGATGGTGACTCAACTGCCAAAACCTCTTTCTAAAGAATCTATCGTTACAGTTATTGTCAAATTTACATTTTCTCATTGAAAACATCATTTTTTAGGAGAAAAAATATGTATCACACATGGTGTTATACATCAGTAGATGGAGACATACAAACACTGGAAAAATGTGTTTCTAAAAAAATCTATTTTTACCGCTATAGTCAAATTACTATTCCCTCCTTGAAAGCATCATTTTTAGAATTTAAAAAAAAGGTTTTAAGTACGAGTTGTTTTACCTTAATATTTTTAACTTATCCGTCTCGAATTTCTAATCGTGAAAAAGGATTCTCACGGTATGCGTTCAAAATTTTTTGTCTAACTGACTTCAATTGATTTATTATTCATGTGAAATTTCGTACGCTCATTACTCATTTTGAAGATGCCTAAATGTTAGTCGAGAATATCTGCAATCTTATCGTCCTATTAATACCTTTCTTTATTGTGAAAATGTGTCTACAAATTAAAACAAATCTAATCTCTATGAAATCACGGTGATTTGTCGGAAGAAATAATGATAGCTATGTATAAATAATAGGCCACGCGGCGAGTAACAGGAGCGCGCCTTGCACCATATGGTAATAATAATAATTATCTTCTCCAAGATATTTTAGTTGAAAACACAGAAAGAGCGACTTCATAATTTATTGTAAACGGCGATACTCGACAAATTATAGTGGTCATATGGAGAAAGCTCATCTAGCTTATCAAGATAAACCCCTAGCTTGGTGGTTGGTTTTTTTTTCTATCGAGAGATATGAAAACCACCATGTTTCCTATAAAGTAGATTTTACGATCATAGTTTTTGTTGTGACAGTATTAATATGTTAATTATCATACCGCCAAAAACAGTATACGGCCTTTTACGCTGGGATTACGTGTTAACGAATTTAACGTACAGAAATAACCATACCCTGGATAGAGGCAACCTGCCCAGGCTGGACTCGAACCCGCGACCTCTTGTGTGGCAGGCAAGGACTTTATCCCGCCGCTAATTACTTGGCCTGGTTATAATTTGGTCGGTTTCACATTGTCAACTTAGGCCAAGTTAATGTAATGTTATGAACGGGTCGCTAACCTTGGTTTATAACCTACATGCTTACTCGATTGGCTTGTATTCATTTCTCTAGACCGGAGACACATCTAGACTTCATCGGATGACTTCACACGCTCGGGTGCCATTTCATATCCAGTTCATGTCCCGAATGCGACCACTCTCCTGCCGTCATCCCAATCAACCGATCGTCCCACTTCTATTTCCTCGCGAAGTCGAGTCATCCATGAATCGACCGCGGCGTGAGAAAGACTCCCTTATCCCCTTCCTCCGCGATGCAATCTTCCTCCTCCCCACGTTACCTCCTCTGGCGGACGATCCCTCAATCACCGGAGGATCTCTCGCAGACTGCCTGGAAATGTGTTCGCGATTAGGGGCCGCGCCCGATGGCCGGCCTACGTGACTCGACCGGAAGATCGGGGCAAGAAAACCTCGGTCTGCTCGTCCCGCCTTCCAATAAGGCATTTCTACAGAGGCGAATAACTATTGAATGGATATGTATCACTGTCCACATTACCATCATCGGTATAGAACGTATGAAAGGTTTAACTCGTCAGCTTTGACGTGGTGGAAATGCGACATATCCATGGTGAAATATAAACAAAAAATGGTAACTTTTTCTCACTTCTCACTTTTATATAGAATTTCGTAATTTGTAAAACTTGTAATTTCTTTTATTAGTCTGAAATGTACAAATTATATTAAATTCTCATATTTTGGTTTCAAAGTTCCTAATTTTTTTCTGTCAGGTTATTGTTTTTTTTGTTTATGAAGTTGAAACCCGAAATGTAATATAAATGGTATGTAGGATAAATGGAACCTTCAGACAAGGCTAGGAACGACCAAGTTGTATTGGCTAATAAAGGCAATCTATGAATTAAAAAAATACACTACCGACCATGGTTTAGACTCTCGGAAGTCATTTTCCAGGTATGACATTACGCCATTCTATGGCATAGAGTGTCGAAAGCATGGTCGGTAGAGGAGTTTTGTATATTAAAGTGTAGAAATTACCATTTTTTTATATTTTACCATGGTTGTTGTACAGAAGTTTAATTTAATGGAAATTCGGAATATCCGATTGATGGCCCTATCTCCAGTTGTGGACGAAGGTCATCAGTTTCATGTAATTCTACTAATATACTCAATCTTTGTCTTTATGTGTGCACTCTGTTGCTTTGGTAATGCGCCTAAATACCTTCGTAGTATGCTGCACCCGAATACGCAATGCTGTCTTAGCAATTACCCATTGGAGATTAGTTATTGTGGCTACATTGAGGAAAATACTTTCACTGATTTCGATGCTTAACAAAATCGAAAGTAGTTCAAGATGGCAGTCTGCCCTCGATGAAAATATTCTTTCGCTCAATTAGAGACATTTAAAAATTGTGAGGAGCTGATGAGATTAATGTAACAGTTACGACTTTAATGTAACGGCTAGTAAAGAGTGTGTCGGGATTGAAGCGGTTTACGTTTTGGTAACGTGATGGGTTCCGGGTTCTCCGGCGGCGCTTGTCGTTTGTTTTTGACAGCACACTCAGAAGCCATCCTGCAATAGTTTTCAGGTCGAAAGCAGGCGAAAGAAGAAAGCAGGATGGCCTTTGAAATGTGGCTGCAGAACCAAGAATTCGGATGTCATTATGAGCATCGCCTTGGAAATGTGAACGCTCAGGAAGGTGGACGAGAGGAGACTAGAGGAATTGAAATGGTGTAGAGGACTGGAGGAATTGGAAATGGGTGTGCAGGAGAACGGAGAATGTGGAGTGGACCAAGAGACGGGGAACGAAGACGTGGTACACATGGCTGGCAAGGGGCGAAAAATCTAGAGGGCAGAATAATTAATAAAAGACAGGCATTTAATTTTTTAGCCTGTGAAGAAGGAAAAAATAGGCAAATATGAGAAGAAGAAAGATGGCGAGGGCGTTTTACTTCATTTTCTTCCATGCAGTTAAATCCGTTCCTGTCAAATTTAGAATATATTATGTGCGACTAAAAAATTAGGAAAATGGAGTGCGGAACGAATTGATTGAATTAATCAAACTGTGGAGGAGAACGGAGAGTGTAAATTGGACGTACAGAAGGAGGGATGACGAAGTGCTAGACATGGTTGGCAAGTAACATTATAGATGACAAGCCCCGAACGCAGGGCCAGAGCGGAGCTATTTTTGAGCGGGGAGTGAAATTCAATGTAGAGTGACGTGTGAGAGCACAGAATCTAAGTTACGCATATCAAATGGATAGGAAGGAAAAGAATGGGAATCAATAACAGTATGGGATAAATAGGAGTACACAAAAGTGTGTATTGAAAAGAGAAGTATAATTTGGTAGAGGAGATAGATTGGTGTAGGTTCTTCGAAAAATGCTTCATGTTAGCCTATCAACCGGTAGAATAATAGTAACAAAGTATGAAGAATTGAAAGAGTAAATTAATAGATCATGGAAATCAGGGAAAGTAGTACATATTATACCAATTATTATCTCTGTCATTGGTGTAGTACTTCACTCAATGCATCAAGTCTCAAAAACATTAGACTGCCGTTTCTTACCATACAAATAGCGGCAATTTTAAATGCATGTCGCATTGTCAGAAAATTTTATAATCTCGAGAAGAAAAAGACGAGAGTGCTTGGTGTAACCCACACCTCGCCTAAAACAAGCAAAACTTCTCTCCGAAAATAATAATAATAATGGAAATAATAACCATAATGATAATTTAAACATATTTAACTATTGTTAGAGCACTTATACTTCTTAGCCAATAAACTAGTCAGAACTTCAGATTAGTCAGAACTTCTTCTGAGAACGCCTATCTACATTCCTCCTCTTCGGTCCTCCATTTTATCCAGTGATCTTCCTGCGACCCTTCTCCGAAGGTTCTGGAGATGCGGTGATGAGATTGACAGTCAGTGGGCGTTGGATGCGGCCCGCGGTCCTTTTGCTCCCGTTTCCTATACAGCACCGCCCCCAAAGGCGGTAGGAGCTCAACCAAGAGTCTTTTTGAAGTGCGACCCCACGGGGGGATGGGCGTTTGCAGCGGCCACCTCGTTCCGCTGGCTTATTACTGCTGGGTAATGGCGGGACGTCTCCTGAGACTCCCGTGGGGACCAGTCACCGCCCCTCGTGTCGGATATTTTCTGTCCTCCCCAAGGTCCAGGAGTGTTTTTTATGTCCCTATCACACTGACATATCGCGTTTCTTCCGCGTCAAGTAATTATTTTTGACGGCATATATTGGGCGACTCCGTTTTTTATCTGCGCAAGCATTGAGAATATTTCTATGTGACAAACTATTCTATACAAGTGCATATAAAAAATACGATCCGGATTTGATAATAAAGTATCATTATCAATTTCATTGGCGTCTTCGCCTGATCAAGGTACTTGGGCATTGTAATCGAGATCTTATTTTTCCAGTTTTATCTAGTTGCGTAAATTTATTATGCCTTTTTCATGCAAAAATATGAATAGTTTTATAGTTATTGTTACTATTTTTCTTGTTAATATTCACATCCACGTTATAAGGTTTTTGTCAAGACACCGGGCAAGTCCTGATCTTTTCCTTTAAGTAGATATTATAAACTGGATTATCATATTCATTTTTTTCTAGTTATGTGGAGACTTTAAGTATTTTACGCTCAGATTACGAAACAGTATCTACACACTGGGTAAGTTAAAAATTGCAGTGGTGTATTATGGATACAATTGTATGCAAGCATCAGTAGTACAGTAGTTTTTTTTATTTACCCTGGCTCAATTTTCTTACTTGAAAGTCTAATTGGTCAAAAGGCATCGTTTAATGCAATATGAGGCATAGTTGTAATATAAAATAAAGGTCATCTTGAAAGTTTATATACGGTATAAGCATTTTACTGATCACAGTATCAACCAGGAGAATACTGGTCTCACCGCTTGTCAACTTGATATCCCATTGCTTGCTATTAATGTAACACATGTTTCGGTAAGATAAGATGGCTGAAGAATTCCACATTCATCATATCACGTCAAGCATTGGAAAACGTTCATGAATTTCCCTGAATTCATCAGTCTATATTGACGAAACAATGGGCTTCTTTCATTGACGTCCTTATTGAAATAAGAAGTACGAAACATCCTCTTCATTATTGAGGTAAGCTGAGAAGAAAGTCGATTGGATTCGGTCCGTAGATGGTTCTGTCTGGTTCGGCAGTTTTCACAAAACGCCGAGGAATCAATTGAAAACCATCCCGGTGGCCGACAGCTGCGATTCCGAAGACATCTCATGTCGGCAAGTCGCAACACTCCTTACGGTCCATTGTACCTGCTTCCCTTCCTTTATGACATGAATGGATACCTCCTACGAAGCCTATTGACATTCGCCGCTTGCTTATGATCCTGTTTCGCTTGTGCGGAAATGAAGTTCGCGGGACTCAACTCCGTTGCAAATGAGCCAATGGAAGGAAGTCGGGAAGAGTCGTTATGGGATGGCACAGCCTCAGCGGATAGGGTACAGATAGGAAAGTAATGGCAGCGGTTGGCCCTGTAAGTGTATCAACAGCTTTGCAGTAACAATTTAAGCGTAAAATGTGCAATATTATGGCGAATATTTTGAGTTTTTTCAATAAAGCCATGCAAACGTCAATAAAAAATTCACGAAATATCCGTAAGCATTTAAAATGATTTAGTTCCTTTTATAAACGAATTAATGCATACTTTTCTCTATTAGCGATGAAGAACTTGTATTTTCAGAGCAACGGTTTCATTTTTTCGGGCCAACTTTGCATGCTATAAAAATGGGGTGAAGTGTTAGATTTAAATCAATATTGCCCCATCTTTAAGGTTAAAATGAACAATGATTCGCAATGACTGTAAAAAAAATCCAATATTATCTTCGAAAATTGTGAATTATTTAAGTGCACCATGGCAAAGGTTAAGAGCGAAATGGAAATTCGTGATGGCATATAGCGACGCCTTTCCCCGACATGGTGAGCTTCCTTAAGACGGAAGTGGGAAATAATTAAATGCGGATGGAAGAGATGCAGCGCGGAATATGGAAGGAAAGAGATAGGATGCTGGAAATTGAGATCCCCGGGGAGTGTTCGCCACGGAGCTGGCCGGGGTAAAAATAAAAAAAGGACAGCTCCACATGAATGAGGTCCAGGGGCCAGACCTTCGTTACGTTTCGTGTAATGAGGAGTCTCACAGGGATGGGATGTGTGTGGAAAATAAACAGCATCAGGAAAGCCCCCCCTCGTATGGCGTCCGTATATGAACGTTAAAATTTTAAAATCATTTTTGCTGCATTCCCTCAACTATTGATGACTTTACTGTGAGAAATGTTTGCATGCTTGGAAAATTGTTCTCGTGATAATAATAAAAAAAGCCTCCGGTTTGTAGATAAACCCGAGCGGTGCATTTTAATTGATTTTACTATGTATGCAATGCTCTTTTATTCGAGATAATGCATAAGTTGGCAAATATGCGCGAGGTTATCCGTAGAGATGCTTGCCTATGCTTGGAGATCAACAAGCATTTAAGGTAACACTGAGAGTGTTCATTTAACGCTATAATCATCATCACTTCATCTCATACATCAGTGGACGTAACTGTTAAAACCTAGAGTTGAACATGTATGCATTTTGATATGTATTTGACATGTAAGTGTGCGTATATTTTGTTTTGTTTCTGAGTTACAGTGACTATTTTTGCAAGTATCATCGCAAGAAAAATGCTAAATAAGGAAATTTTAACGAACAGTATTTTCATCAGAGGTTATAACACCTCACTTATACAAATAAGAGCATTTTTCTTCGCATGTAACATTTTAGTGTAAAATGTTTATGGCCTGTAGCTGTTATAGATGTATGGGCATTTGGAAGGTAAATATATGTTTTGTTCTATTTCTATAAATAGATCGAGGCCTTGGAACTTTTTTCTTCTTTATTATGAACTCAAAATATTTGAAACCTATGTACGAGTAATGATATCATATCCACGTGTAAGGAGGCAAGAATGTCAAATGGAAGTGGTATAAATTTTTGAAGTCGGGCAATAGAGTACCTTTTCCTTTTATGTCAAATTCGAGCGCGATTTTACCCATTAATTGAACTTGCTGTTCTGGAAATGGTGGTATTCCCTCTTAGTACCTTCTCGAAATACTTATTGAGAAATAAATATCAGATTGAACGGAAGGTTTTGACGCAGTAGAGTGGGGAGAGGCAGTTTTGGCGTCTTTCTCCCTAACAGGAGTGTGAGATCTATGTGCAGCGGAGCAGTTGGAAGAGACCCGAGGTATGGAGCGGTGGTTCGGGAGAGGGCAAAGAAGGGTGCAGGAAGGTATATAAGGGTGCCGGTGGGTGGCAGAACGAAAACTGTGTGGAAAAGACACGATTTATATTCTCTTCCTCCAGATTCCCCCTGAGATGATTCGGCAGGGTTTTTTCGGGGGTTAGCTTCTCCACCCTACCAAGCCCGTCACCAGGATCACACGGTCCCTACCCCCACCCACCATGTGTAGCTTTTTCCTTCTTCTCTTTGCCATATCGCGTGGAAGAAATACACAAGGAACGGCTATGCAGGGGTCGGGGGATTTAAGGAGCCCTGTTCTACGTTTCTTTTGCCGCTACCTTCTCCGCTCGGCTCCCCAAAGCCTATAGAGGTGTAGCAGTAGAGGGCTTACCTTGTTACTGGTCAGGGCTCCCGCGCCGCAGTGGTCCGAAAGTTCTAGGGCATGTGCTTTCCACCATCCATTACCAACTTCGAAAAATGTACTTATCTTAGGGCCTGGTTACGCGATACATTAACACTTACGGGTTTATGTCTAAATGTATGAACGCGAGAATGAACGCCAAAATGCACCACCCGACTTGTGCAAATGCATGCACAGAAAATAGAACCTGTTCTAATTTTGGTTCATGCATTCGTACATGTTCCGTTCCAGCCCACCAAAATCATTCACGCAAACGTACATTAACTTGTACGTGTTAATGTACCGTGAAGCCAGGCCTTTTCTGACAGGAATGCATTAAAGGAGATAATAACAATGATATAGTAGAAAATTTTATCTGTTTCAAAATGAAACTTTTTCACAGTTACGGAACAAGAAATCATATCTTCATACAGGCAGCACACGCTGATGTTATTATCAAAAAAGGCAATACATTTATCTGCGAATTGATTTTTTTTAAATGGATGAAATGAATGAAAGAATAAAAACATAAAGACTATCAAACATCGTCAAGCAGTTATAAAAATAATATATAAAAGCAATAACATAGGAGATTAATTTAACGTTTTATTGGTCATGAATCTGTCCACTATGTAGCGTTTTGCTTGGAGTGAAATTGATTTATTTTAGTTTCAAAATAGCCAAAACCATGCGTTTCCTTAGAGATAAATATTAGATAAGATATAATAATTAATACGACTACCGCAATTCTGCACATATATTTTAATGCACGACCAGTTTTTCAGCAAAGTATAGCCAAATTAATTTTTACAAGATAGGCGTCTTAAATACCCGAAGTTGGAGGTGGTTGTTTTGAACACCATTCATTAATTGTACAGAAGTAACACAATATGATCACGTCATTATATTCTGCGTAGGCAGAATCATAATTCCCTGAGGTATGAGTTAATAATGTTTTCAGGGTAACATAAGATTAATTATAATCAGTCAATTAATTTTTTTATTCTAGTATTATCAGATACAAATCTATGCAGCGTTTCATGCAGAATACGAAGGAAGCAACCTTATCTATCCTCAGTTCTCGCTCGATTCTAACTTTTCTTCCCCCCTTCCTCTCCTCTACTCCCCCGCCAAGTCTAACACTTCATAATTAATTTTTTTCCGACATCGTCACCTTATCCATTCTCCTTTACAATTTTATTAATGAAATCTATCTGATTTATATTCCATTTTCTAGAATTATTTTTGCCATACGTCATCGATTCATCAATGAAATGATATTTAACGTGACAAAAGTTTACTATTTATAGCATAATAGATTAAATCATAAATCTCCTTTTAAGTAATCTCTATCATTATTACGCCGTGATATAGAATAGCATAATTCTTTCTCCATCAATCTCCACTTCACCTATCTGTCCTATCTATCCTGAATTAGCGCAGCCTCCCTCATTCCCCTCCGCATATCCTGATTCACCCACCCCCTTTATCTATCCCTGGCCGGCATCAAACCGATCCGTGAGAGGAGGGAGGGAGGAGGTCTCCTCGTTGCCGGGAGCGAGGCGAGGGGTTCCCCGGGAAAGGAAGGATGAGTCTCCCCTCAAAGGCCTTTCCCACCCCTTTCGGAGTCCCGCCCACACGGACGCACCACCACCTTATCTCTCTCTCTCTCCTTCCCGGCGCACCTTGAACAGCACGCCTACCTCCCTTCACTCGCGGCGGCCGACCCACCTCCTTCGTCCGCCGCCAACTCCTGATACTCCGCGCTGCACCCCTCGCCTCCCATCTCCCGCTGCAGCGCCACCTCTTCCCTCTCATTCCGTCCGCTCCGCGAAGATTTTTGCTATCTAGGAATTGCTCTCTCTAGCCTAGGTTTTACGTCTCCTCGCAAAAGGAAACAAAAAGGTAGAGTCGTCCTAGAGTCTACCTCGTGCCTTCTGCTAAACCTTCTTCCTCGAGTTAGCTTTTCCACTCAGTTTGCCAGGCTTATTGAAGAAACGTGGGCGAGTTTTCGAATCCTTTGTTTAAATGAATAATATTTTTATTTACTTGTCTACTGTGTAATCTATTTTATTCGTTAGGTTTAAAATTATATATTTTCAAAGTGTAATGATCTAAAAATTAAAAACAATAGATGAAAAACGAGCTGAGAAAGCCATTGATGCAAATATTCGAATTGTTTTTCTTCTCGTCGATAATTCTTTTATCTCTTGCACGGTCAGGAGCCAGTGAAAACATACTTCAGTCATTTTCATAAAAATCATTAATTTATTAGGCTAGGTTATTAAGTTCCATAACATTTTTATTAGGTAAAGTTTAAAGGCTTATCGAAAAAACGTGGGTTAGTTTTCAAATTATTTCTTAAAATATCTTTGTATTTTTAACCCACTTGTCCACTATATAACCATTTTATTTATTTGCGTAAAAATAATATATATTTTCAATATGTGATGTTCTTAAAATGTAAAACTAGAGAATAAGGTGCTTAGCAACTGATTAAATATTCCAATTGTATTCTTATCTCGATTATTCTTATATCCCTAGCACTGTCATGTACCAGCGAAAACATACTTCAATGATTTTCATAAATAGCATTAATTGATCGGGTTACGTTCTTTTTTTTCCTGATCATATTTAAATGACACCGCAATAGATTATGTCAAAAGACTAGTTGAATCCAGTTTTGAAATTATTCAGTAATAGTCAAGGAGCCACATTTATCCTCTTCTGTCTCACTGCATCGCATCCGTCGGGGTTATTTTCTGCCTAGAGATTGCTTGCACTGGCCTAGGTTTTGCATCTCCTACCAAAAAGGAACAAAAAAGGCGTCTCCTTCTAAAGTCTCCCGTAGTCCGCTTGCTTTACCTTCAGAAACCCATATCCAGCAACTTCGTCTCCTCGTTTCCGAGATTTCGGAATCGAACTTTGCGTTTTCCGCTCGGAAACGTTTTTATGCTATCCATTTACTGCATTGTTGAAAAGCATCTTGGTATTATAGCTTTCAACTGGTACCGCCTGTAACTTTATTTGATTCCTAACTACGCGCATAATTATCCATTTCCCTTAATTTTTAGTACACCTACCTTGCCAGTGTTGTAAATTACTTGTGGCTTCTTACCAGCACCACTTTCGAGGTAAAAATATTCCATAACTTACCAGCTAGCGCATCAATTTCCAATCCCGAGAAACGGAAAGTCATTTTCAGAGACCCTCCGTTATACCGGCGGCTCTCGGATGAGTTTCCGTTACGGAAAGCTCGGATAGACGAAGCTTAGTGGATAGCTCATTCCGAAATTTTGGAGTCTTTCCGAGAACCAACCACGAAATTTCCGAGAGATTGTCACAGTGAATAGGGCTCCAGGTCCCTACCTCGAATTAGCTTTTTCATTTAGAATATTTCTTTTAAATGGTTTATTGAGAAAACTCGGAAGATTTTTCAACGGCTAAAATGTTACTTGGGCATTTGTCATTAACTTATATACCATATTCTATTCATTTTTTATTTTTTAGCGTTGATAACGAAGGAAGCAGCTGTACTGGAATACGTTAATAAAATAGCTATAAGAAGAAGCTACTTCTTAATTGGCGCTACGGCCTTTTGTCAGATTTGACTACCATTACAATCTTTGTCCACTTTTCTCTCTTAGTAACCTTCTTTCTTCATCTTCTTACCCCCGAAGTACCCCCTACTTTAGAAGCCCCTGCATCCACTGCGTCTTGCCACAAGAGCAAGCAATGAGAATATCAATATTTGTTACATTCCTTTCATATATTCGTAATACCTCGCATACATAATATTATTCCTAGTATCTGAGATACATACCATAAATCTTAATCCTATCACAATATATTCCGAGGTCTTAGGTAAGACAGAAATTACTTCTAAGAGAAGTAGACAACTCTTAGATAGAATAAATTCTTGCAGACAGGATGGAATGAGACGGAAGTGGCATATTGTGACAACTACATTATATGCGGGGACTTAAATGCTGATCACTTATTGAACAAAACTCATTGAACGTGTGGTGATAAGAAAAGTAAATCGTTCGTAGCCATTCTCATCATTACAAAATCTAAAATTTAACTTAAATAATTTCAGAGAAGTCGGGAACATGAAATTATTTAACATATTTAATTCAAATTATTCAAACTCTTGTACGAATAAAACGTTTTCACAATAGGCAACTTAATAAAAATACACTAGGATCATTAAACTTAGCCGTTAAAAACTCCTCCGCGTTTTCTGACGAAATCTAGTAAAAGAAGCAACCCGAATTTAGAAGCTAACTTAAGTAGGAGACTTACAGATAAGGCGAGTAAAAAAGATCCCAGCGGCAGACCACACTCTAGGTAGTAAAATATTTTTCCTTATCTTCTAAGAGAAGATGCATTAACTAGGCTTGAGAAATCTATTTCTACGGAGAAAAATCCCTCTAGCAGCGAATAAAGTGATGCGGAAACGTTCGCCCAATCTATAGCCGATTGCTGAATCAACATTATTTGATTTAATAATTACCGCTTGGCACCACGATGCTTTCATCAAAATCCTCAGCCGGTGCATTGTTTTAGGTAGGTTATTATATAATTCACTTTCATTTCCAATAGCATTAATATATAACGATAACAAATCCATGGATAATGTAATTCCTCTGATTTCAATTAATCCCGTTCCCACTGACCCCTAGCAAGCAGCCTTATCTTCTTCCCCTTCCTCTGCCTTCGCCATACACATTAATCTCCCTTGACCCTCGCAGTTCTTCACCACATCCTCGGCAATAACGATCCTTTTACTCCCCCGAACTTCAATCCACACACTCGGTGGATGATTTATTGGAGGCAATCGTATCCGACCGCTCTCATTGACTGCGAACTGTTTCTTTCCTCCTCCATTTTCATGACTTTCTGGAAACCCAGCAGTGCAACTCGGAGAACGTAAACATATATTATCCTCCCTTTCCTTGCCCTCTGCGATTCCTTGTTTCGGCCAAAAAGAATTCGGAAGTGGATGAGTCGCTGCGACAAAACTTTTTGTTCGTTTATTATTTTTTTCATTTTCCCACCAACCCTTTTTATTGTTTTATTGTGTTTCGAGCTGTAGATATCCTCCGATAAGACCAAGAGATTATCTTTTTCATCTCTCAGTTCATGCATTAATGTCCCAGGAGTGAAGGAAATTGAAAGGATCCACTCCATTCTGGAGAAGTTTCTATTTTTACTTATGATTGGTGCGCACATTGGACTTAGAGAAATCGCAGGCGTATTTATGACTTTTGGCATGATTGCTTACGTTGTTCAATGTGGGCAATGAACCATTTCTAGAGTCATACACTTAAAAAGCTCGATAAATCATCGTCAACAATATTGGTTTGGCATAGCTCTCCACTCTGCTAACCTTTTCATATTCACGAATTTATGCTCTTTTTCATGTATCCATGCTATCTTTCATACATTATCCCATATAACATCCTTTACCTTTGTTCCCAATTATTGGTCATTTGAAGATCTTTCTTAGTAGGCCAGCTTGGCTCATAATGTTTTTGCATTGGAAAAGGGTTTAATTATATTCCACTTTCGATGAAAAATTATTTCAGTGGACTAGTATTTAAATCAATATTATCATTTTACGATCAGAATAGTATTAATTACGAAAAAAACTCTAATAGGAGTTTAGATATATCTCATGATTGATTTAAAATTAATTATTCAGTATATTGAAGGATCCATGCTACCAAAAAGATACTAATCGATTCCTCGTGTGGTGCAACCATTGTATTTCCTTCTTTTACTATTCTTAGAAAAAATATTTCGAGTACGTTCCCTTGCCTTCGTGTGATTCTTAATTACACTATCGTACTTCAAACTGAAAAATACGTGGAAGGATAAGCCGTTTTAACGATGATACTTCGAATTATTCACTGTTTTCGCCGGAATCACGTAAAACGGAGAAAAAGAGGGCAGAAAAGGCAGGGTGCAAAGATACTCCTTCCTTAGCAATGGTATTTATCACACATATTATCTCGGAGAGAAGAATATGGGGCAGTGTTAAAGGATACTTCTTTAAATAAGCAATAATTTCCATTGGTCAGGTGTATATGTACGCCTCGATAGTGCCTGCGGAGGAGGGAGTGGTGGTCCATCTGCTGGTGTCACTGGACATGGGTCTTCATCAGATCTTCGTGTCTCAAATACTAGAATATATAATAGAGGATTGTCAGGACAGAAGAATATTTCTTCTAAGTATGCTATCTTTCAGCAACGATCAGCATCACACGGTGCGTCCTAAAAAAAGAAAGTAAGGAAGTTTAAGTACGACAAGAGTGGAAGTGCCCTTTTTCGCGGTGATACTTTTTCCTTGTATGACCTAATGGTGGATAGGTAGAGCAGATTAATATCTCTTCGAAGCATACTTTCTTTCAGTTGTGGTGTTCTACACACAAAGTGTCTCAAACTGAAGAACGCAAGGAAGTAAGGCAGAGGAAAAAGGTTTTTCTTCGGAGTAGGTGCAATTTATTTCATGAAATATTAAAAAGGGGAGGATTTATTTATTTATTTCCACACCTCCGAAAACAGCACTATTCGGCCTTTACATCGGGGATTTCGATAACATTCTAACAATCGAAAAGGCACAAACATCCATGCCCTGGATAAGGGTAACTAACCCAGGCCGGACTCGAACCCACGACCTTTGGTTGGGCAGGTGAGGACTTTACCCAGCCGCCACAGAGACAGGCAAGGTTGAGTTAGTAGTACACAGAAGCAAAAAAATATGTCTTCGAAGTACACACTTTTTTCACCATTGGTTTTTATCACGAAGTGAGTTACAAATGGATGAGGATAAGGATGAAAAAGAGAATAGGGCTGAGTAGAAGGATACTTCATTCACGAAAATAGGTTTCGTAAAAAATAAAAAGTAAGATAGGCAAGACAGAAGGAAGTTTCTTTGATGTACACTTTCTTTCAGCAATGGTCTTCATCACATAAGCGTCCTGAATAGAAGAAAACGTGAAAGAATAGGCAGGTTAACACGCAGAGTAAAAGTATACCTTCCCAGTAGGCTTCCGCGGACATTATGGCGGTAGGTAGCGATTCCTCCGGGTTTCCTCCCGTGTTAATTCATTTTTGGAAAACATCAAAAATGGATAAACGCGGAAGGATACCCGGAATAATCGCTGCCTAGAAGTATGCTCTGTCGAAGTAAATACCTCTTCTGTTATATAACAAAAAAGGATTGATAGGACAGGATGTTATTTCTTTGAAGTAAATCATCTTTATCTATCAATGGTCTTCACCACTCAAGCGTCCTTGATGGAATAAAACGAGAAAAATAGACCGAGTATAATTCATAGTGTAAGGATACTTCTTCGATGCAAATACCTCTTCTGTTATTAAACATTAAAAACGATAGACAGTAGCAGTGGTACATCTATGGGGAGGGCTAAGGGGGCTATGGCCCCTCCCCCTTTGGACATCCAATTTACACTAGATAGAATGGCAATTTTTGTTCAGACCCGCAGCAATACTTTTGGGAGTTTACCCCATACTTAGCCCCCCCGTTGTCCCTATCCTGGATCCGCTACTGGAGAAGAGGAAATTTCTTTGAAGTGAATTATCTTAATGTAGCAATTGTATCAAATCAATGTTTAGCGAGTTCACTTCGTAGAATTGTGACGTAACAGAATCAGATTTATAAAAACAGATAAAATAAAAGGTCAAAACCGGTTGAGTTTTTAATAAATACAGTGTGGAGTATAACAAAGTTTACTTTTGATTCTATCTAGCAATGGTGTTCATCGCACAAGTGACCAAAATCGATGAAAACGAGGAAAATGGACAGCGTGTAAGGCATAGTTGAAGAAAAATTCTTCCAAGTAAATATCCCATCCGTTGTAAAGCATGAATAATAAACTGGAGGCAATTTCCTTGAATTACATTATCTAAATCTAGCGGCGGTATCGAATCAATGCTAGCGAGTTCTCTTAATGGAAGGGTGATATGAAAGTAAACTTTATAATATTCCGCACAGTATTTAAAAGTGCGAAGACGGTGGAGTTTTTTTTTAATAATGAGTGGATTGTAGCAAAGCATATTTTTTATTCGATCTAGTGATGGCCTTCGCCACACAAATGTAGCAAATGGAAGAAAATTAGGAAAATCGGCAGGGTATAAGGCAAAGTGACAGAATACTCTTAAGGCCATTTTACACGGGACCCGGAATTGCGCAGGTTAGAACTGCATTTATTTATGGCATTACATGGCAATTAATGGCATGGAATTGCGCAATTGCATGAGCGAAATTAGTACAGGGGCTATTTTGCCATCTCACGTCCACGAAATCTCGCAATTGTTCTAGCAATTCACCGCTTTACACGACGCAATTTTGAATGCGCCTTCGTAGTCACGTCAGATATTGCAAAACCCGTATAAAACGGCCTTTAGAAGTAAAAACATCTTCAGTAATAAATTATAAAAATGATACACTGGAGGTAAATTTTTCGAAGTGAGCAATCTTTTTAAAGGGTTGATCTTCATCACAAAACTACATTGTCTACATTTAGCAATGATCTTCACCACACAAGTGTCCCAAATCGAAGAAAACGAGGAAAATGGACAAGGCATAGATAGTAGGAGGAAATTTCTTCGAATAAGTTACACTTTCGTTTGGCAACATGCAAGTTCTGTCTATGGAGGACGGGATCTTTGAGTGGTGGGTGTAGGTACCTGCAGGTGGCACCGGCCCCTCCTCCACCAATACCGCAAATGCTCCTTTGCCATCCATCTCCAGCAGAGGGAGCTATTTCTCTTTCCTCCCTTCCCTTCACCACCAATCCCTCCTCCCTCCCTCCAACCATTCCTTAACTCCCTTCTATGGCTACTGTATAATTTCTCGCCTTTAACTCCCTACATTGTCCCAGAGGGAGATTTATCTGCCATCTATTTCAGGGATGCCCTCTCATACCGCCCCCCACTCCCCTTTTCGACCTCTTCGCCGCCTCTTCCTTGCCTTGTGTCGCGTTTTTTCCTTCCACCCCCGGTCTCTTGCCTCTCTCCACCCCCAGGAGGCCCCCACACTCTTCCCCGCCCCATTCCACCGGCACCCACTTGTAACCCGCCCTTCTCTCTCTTTCTTAGTCCCCTCGAGCGGAAGGAAGCGAGGGTGCGGGCCGGGTGTGTGGTGGGGTCTGGCGGCTCCGAGGCGCCCCTCTTTCTGCACCCGGCCGCACCACCCCCTGCAATTGCCGTTTCCGCTCCTACACAACCTCCTGTCTTCGCCTAAGCGTAGTGTGGGTATAAAGTACTTTGCCCGAAGAACTTTAGTATTTCACTCGCGCAGAGATTCAACCCAAATGAAAGATAAGTTTCCTGCGTGATTCGGTGGAAATCTTTGGGGTTTAAGGTAATGAAAGTATTTGTCTATATCCACCGACTCAGGTATCGGCACATAATGCCATTTTCATCTTGAAATCAATCACCTTGTGTTTCGATTGAAAAATACCATATTTTCAATTGAATACTCAAGAAAAAATACCATAGATTTTCTTTTTAACGGATATTTGTGCTAAACATTATGCCGTCCTTAAATATTTTTGTTATTATTTGATATTTTACTGGCCTACAAATACTCTTAGATATTGTTTGTAAGCCACAACTTTAGGCCTAATTCATATGCAAGTTACAAGGAAGACTCACTAATCCCCTTTCCCCTGGGTATATTTCAGAGATGTAGATGCATGGCGTAATATAACACAACCCTCGTAATATGTTTCCGACAGGTGTTGGTGCATCATCATTGCTTACAAGTTGTAATTGATGGAGATGTGCATATCTCTTCATATTTTGCTGTTGATTTTTCTATGAGAGCTTCTTGTTGGATATTAACGATTCTCAGAAGGATTGGTTTTTAGGATAGCTAACCTGAAAATTTCGTAAATTTATATCTTTTGCACATGGATTTGCGTGCAGTCGGCGTAAAGGGGTTCATTGCAACGCTACGGAGGGTAAATATGAAAGTAACAACCGCAAATGGTTTTCTTTATCCCCTATATTCTGTGTATGAAAACTCTTTGCGGCACTCTATTTTCAAATCGTAATAATAATATTATTGAATATATACAGCTAAATAACAACTTTTTTATATTTTGGTCAAATCTGTGGAGACATCATTGAAAAATCCCTGAAAAACCATTTGAAAATTCAAGAATGTAGCTTTATCTTCATTAATGACGAATTCTTACTCTTTGCATTCGCTGTAATATTTTGAGGTTGAAACTATGACTAAGTCCAAAAATTGGGGAAAACCATTAGCTCTAGGTTCCTTATCTTATTATTCCTCCGTATCAACACAAAAATGACCAATTTCTCGTAATAGATGCACAAATTCAACCCTCCATTTGAATGAATTGCACTAATTATGAAATCAAAATAGTCTTCAGCGACGCTTTTTGCTGGCAAAATGTAACGTCCTACGTAACTCTACGGAAAATAGTATTAGATACGGATTTACAAAGGGTAACAAGTTGATTTCTTCCACCATGCATCTTTACCTTCACCAAGCCTACCGCTAAAGAATGTAGCAAAAGACCTCCGATTCTTCTGGCCGGTAAAAAATAATTTTAAACTAGTAAATACAAATAATGAAGGAACTTCTCAATTTGGGTTCAGTATATATAATGGTACTGCCATTTAGACTCGAGTCTTGGGTAAGACAAAATACTTTAATGCCCATCATTATTTAATGTCCACAATTACTATGGGATCTCGCTTTTTGTGATCACTGTACAGTACTGTGATTCCTTGGTTTTATTTCTATCTTAATTTTTTTAGCAACGATGATGAGAAATTCATCTTAGATATCCTTCAAATAGCTAGATAATTCAAATACCTAAGTACGATAAGCCCAATTCCCGTATTAGGTATTCAATGAATGAAGTCCCGAGGGTGCCAAGGGGTAATCGAAGCAATACCTCGCTCCTCCTACGTGCATATTGAATCGGTACACATGCTCGATACTCGCCTAAATTTTAAACTTCACTTCGGACTTCATTATTTCCATCTGTAAGAAGTGGAAGTTGCCTTGGTACTCACCAGCGTTTTTTTCTTACCGGGTGTATGTGCAAAACTATCCGGTTATTTATGAATCTTCTGAACATATCCAGAGACATAAATACCACGATATTTAATGTTACGTCCACTTCCAGGTCTCCCTGCACCCAAAGGGTGATCTGTCAACCCCATTTCCGTCTACGCATTATGTGATACCTCGGCTAGTCTAAAATGAAGTTGTTCTATTAATATTTATTCTCTCTGTCTGCACCCCAAATATTGTGAGACACTGCTCAAATATCTGTAATCACTATAGTAAAACGCTTCGCTAACTGGCCAAATTCAATATTAAAAAAGATAATAACCAATGAATTAACTTGTGATTAATGGGAGAACAGATTATCAATTAAATTAACTAAATTGGAAACTTCACTTCCGACCGACGGACTTTTCTTATTTTATTTTTCGCATGTTCTTTTCGGTCGTATTATATATTTGATCTTTAAGTATTTCTACGAGTTCGAAACTTGAAATTTTCAGGTTGTAAAGAGTGTAAATGCCTCTCAATTACATGAAAATCACATCTGGGAAAGTATTTTTTTTTAATTCGTTAAAAAACTTGAAAATGTTGGAATGGGAACATTCTGCATACCAAGCAAATTTCATGGTAACTTCGTAAGTTTTGAGCACGTAATATGTTTTGGAAAACTGACTCGTCGATAGTGAGTTTTGCGTCCCTTTATTACATCTCAACGTAGTGTGCCTGTCCCAACATGGCAACATGTGGATATAACGTTAATTTGCCTTGGATTGTAGTTCTTTAAGAATTAAATTCAAAATATTTGGATTACATTCCGGCTATTTTTTTACCATCGTTAGTGCTATAGTTCCAATGAATATGAATTATTTTTACTTGTTTGAAACTTAAATATCATCTTGAAAATTTCAGGTTGCAAAGAGAATGGCATTCAAAGACAGAAAAATCACTTCTGAGGAAATACTGAGGAAAATATTTTTATGTCTATAAAATCTTAAAATATTGGTAAAGGGTACGCTCTCTATACCGTATTAATTACAAGGTAATAGCGTAAATTTTGAACACATCTGCATACCAAATGAATTTCAAGGTAACCACGTAAGTTTTAATCACGAAAAATGTTAAGAAAAAATCTCATCTTTTTCTGTAGTTGAACGTCAGGCATTCTCTTTGCATCCTGAACTTTTTAAGACACTATTTAAGTTTCAAACAAATAAAAACGAATAATATGTAAGGAAAACTTGCTCGTCGAGAGTGGGTTATGCATCCTCTTCACCCATCATAAAAATGCTGCTTATAAGTAACATCAAAAAGGAATACATTTTCAGCCTTAATCAGAGAAGATTTAAACTACATGTTCTCTTGTGCTGTAAAGTATAGCTACCACAATAATAGTGATTGAGTAAAAAATATTCAATTTTTTTAGACGAGAAGTCTTGAATTTTAATTTCACCCAGAAGGAACTTAGGGTAAAAAGGTTTAACATGCCATCATGTAGATATAACTGCATATCGATGGCTAAGTTCTAACAACACGTATCACAAAATTTGGCCGGTTTGAGACAGGTATCTTAAACAAAGTGTAATGACATTAAAAACTAAATTCAAGCAAAAAGCAACTCTTTGTTTACAAATGTATGCTTCTTTTGTAGTTTTGTGATTTTTTTGTTTTTGATTTTATTATAAAATTAAAAATATAAATAATTTCTGTGCTCTCCTGAAAAGTTGCTATTTTGAGACACGTGCTGTTAGAACTTAGCCTCTGATATACCCTTATTTTTGACTGAAATGGAAAGGTCTTCGCTTCAAGCTTTATATTTTTATCCCCCAAATGGCGTCCTTATTCTACTCAATCCATTCTCAACATCCTCCTCCTATTCTTGCACTGGAAAATTTCCATCCGCCAACCCAACTGCCGCCTCCACTCCGTCTTTTTTGTCTTCTCCGTCCTGTTTCTTCCGCTCTTGCCATTCGTCATTTTCCCTCTGTTCTTTTTTCACTCTCGAGTGGTTAGGCCCTCAAGAGTAGATATATATTATAAGAGAGTTCAAGGTGGCCACGCAGTAACTTAAACAGAGGCTAACACCGAAACGCCGACTTCAGTATTACTAAGGGGTAATTGAAGGAGTTGGTAAATGAAGGACTTATAATTCGATTTTCTCAGAATACTGATATTTATACTTCTTCTTAAGTGATGAACTTAATGTAAGTATTGAAATAAATACTTGCAATTTTCCACGATGATAATATTTATTACGATTAAATGTTTCCACTATTATTTATGGTGATATGAAATTAATATTTACAATTCCAAGTATTTACTTCATTGCAAGTATTTCATAAACGCTGAAAATTGCAAGTATATATTTCAATATGGAAAAATTCTACTTCATCTCGCTTAAATCTTCGACTTTTATTAATGTAAATAAAACTTCCAATCGAATAAACTTGATGAAAATATACGCTACAGCTGTAGTCAGCCAATCAGACATTCACATGATCTCGAATTTTGTCATTTCAATATTGTAGAATCCCATCCCCATAGTCAAAAATGTTTATGTATATATTTTTTTCCATAAGTTCGGCCACCCACCACTTCCCAGCTATTATCTTAGTACTGCAGAGTACGAAATTGGCAGATGACGTAAAAAATCTTTTTAAAGGTTTGACGCATTTTGTCTAGAGGTATTTTATTAAGAATTGATTCGATTATTCATGGAAACTTCCTTTTTACCATTTCCTAATTCGGACGTCATGCGCAACAAAAGTCTTATGTCGACAGGAAAAGCAGTGAGTTTTAATGGCCATCGTGTAAGTCATTATCGATCTTATTGGGTGGTTGTTTTAGAACTAACGAAGTTTAATACCCAGTTCAGAGTCATTTTCTCATAATCCCAATGATCATTTACATAACATCTGTTTAGAATTTGCCCTTCATGTTCACCAGCGTAGCAGTTAGTTACTTCTCTAGAAACTGATCTGGAATCATATAGCATGCGCTATTTAATTACCAAAAATCAAATCGTAGCAAACAAGGATTACTTTTAATAAAAGGAATGAATTTTGTGACTTGTTAGAATAGCAACTCGAACAAATTATATCTTGCTTAATATCCTTGGTTGTGTAAATTAATAATTGAATGCACACGTTTTTCTTTCGCGTTATCTTAAACTAGTATCAATTAAAAATGTTAAATTTACAGTATTATCAAATCTTTTCTCTACTTCGACAGGAAGAGCATTATATCGTATATATAAATCCAAATTACTGTATGTTATTTTAGTTCCTTTTATTAATTGGTTAGAATGGCGCGCATGGTCAGGCAAGAACGTTATTTTAGTGTATTTTCCATATTCATTAGCGTAAATTTATGGTTATCTTCAACGGGAGTTGGTGAACTTAAGATTTTCAACTTGAGGTAACAGAGTAAAGAGGTTGCTTGTTGCATTGGAAATTGTAAGATTAGACTTATCTTCGTGGATTATAACAGCTTTTTTAAGAAAATGAGAATACTTTTTTGACATCACCAACGTTTCAAACTCTGTTCACTTATTGTAATTATCTGAACTCTGCTTTGGAAGATGTTTCTTCAATAAGGTCCTCCTTTCTCCTCGGTTAATGTTTTTCCTTCCACGCCATTCCGTGATTTGTTTTCCCTTGTGGTCTACAATTCAAGAAGTAACTTCTTGCGTTTTACTATGTAGTATGATTTTCTACAGATTTTACGCCCCATTTTTCTTTCAGGTACCGAAAATAGGCCCACAGTGAATGGAATTAACCCCCCTACCTTGACTATTTTGGTGTAAAAATGCCTGTATCTCAGTTAGGGACGAGCTGTACCCTTAACAGTTACAGCTAGCCCACGACTTTTATTTTTTCACTGAGTCACATGCAATTTCCTTCTCTGTGGATTTTTTCTGCGTCCTTTTTGGCTCGCCAAAGTGCAGTAAACAGTAAATAGGCGAGTGAAGTAACGCCGTTAGGAGGAAGACTAAATAGTAATAGTATTTATTATATAGGGTGCATCGGCAGCTAAGACCACTTTGAACCGCGTACTGGCTGGAAAAGAGAAAACATAATAATAATACCTGTAAAAAAAACAAGTCCGATCTTATGATTGGAAAAAAAAACTAAATAAATAAAGACTATGGCGCAGCTAATTTTGGTATGTAATGCTATTTTTTATAGGTTGTATCGACAGCTAAGGTACATTTATCTACTTATTAACTGGAAAAGAGAAAAATATTCAATAATACTAATTTAAAAAACCAGTCCGATCTAAAAATATGAATGGAGAAAACTAAATAAATAGACTAAGGAGCAGCTTGGTAAGAAATAGTATTTTTTTAGGGTGTATCGGCAGCTAAGACCACTCTGCACCACTTACTGGCAGGAGAAGAGAAAATATAATAATACTAATAAAATAACAAATCCGATTTTAAAACGTGATTGGAAAAAACTAAATCCACTATATACTAAGACTACAAATAAAGACTGAGGCGAAGCTTCACTTCAAGCCTGAAGACGCCTGCTGCAACGCCGGTGAAACTTTCGCTCGATGATAAATTGTCGCGTAGGACAACCCGAAAGCCAAGTTGCGCCTGTTGAAACACTCCGTGGAAGCTTCCATCAACAAAAATAAAGACTAGATAAATAAAGAAGGGAGAATAAAAATGCTCCCGAATCTTTACTTGGCTGACGCCCTCCCACCCCGCCCAACCCGCCCGCTTCTACCAAAGTCACCACGCGGAGCAGAATATCTGCCGAGGGTGGAGGTTTTCGGGATGAGGCGAGAAGATCGCGGGAGGTGGGGAATTTTCCTGGGCACGGCTTGCGCGTGGGGTTTGGGAGGCGCGGGTTATACTCGGCAGGGGGTTCTGGCGGGGATGGGAGATCAAAACTCCTCGAGGTGTGCGGATGTAGCAGATACTACTTGGAGGGATCTCCCCTATGGAGAAAAAAATAGCGAGGAAAAGAGAGAGAGAGATGATCATGGTGAAAGGAATACAGCATCGCGCCCAATAACTTATGGATACTGATGACCGCTCGCAATGAAGCGGACGATTCCACGAGGGGAACGGGGAGGCGAGGGTTGGGAGGTAGGAAGTCAAGGAAGATTGAAGTATAGGGGAGTTCGGTTGGGTGGGAAGATTTCTTAGCGTTGGAGGGAAGATGAACGGGAAGAGAATGGGATGGAAAGAGGTTGGATAAGATGAAACTGCAAGAGAGAGGGCCGATGTAAAAGAGAATGGAATGATTGCTGTTGGCGTAAGAGTGCAGGCGTTAGTGGGGGAAGGCACGGTGGAGTGGTTTGGGAATGGGATACTTGAGGCGGATGGGGAGTTCTTGAGGAGTTGGGAAGACAATGGGCTCTTGAAATGATCTTATTCCTCCTTCCAATTCTTCCGAGGAGAGAAGAGTGTTAGTGTGGAACCGTCGGGTCCAATCACTCCCACTTTTTGAGTGAGCCGATTACAGTTTTGCTGCAGAGGGAAGGGACGGGTTTAATAAAGATATTGCGGAAAGAGCGAGTTGGAGATATTGAATGTTTCAATTCCTCCTCGACGGACGTTATCTCTGTTGGGGCGATGGAGACTTCAATGCCTGCATAAGTTTATGGGATGGTGGGGAGTGAGGACCAGATGAATTCAAGAATTCTTCATTCGATTCAAACTTTCGTTTCTCTTCAACATGAGCAGAGAGACTTTTGGGGAGTTTGTTCGTTGTATACCCTATCGTGGCAAGGAGAGGAGAGCAGACTACCTCAATGACTCCTTTGAAGTTGGTTAAGTGAAATAGCAATTCACGCAAAAAGAATTCGATAAGATTTCTCTTTCGGCATGATGAGATGAATTGCTATGCAATTTCAATTGCACGTTTATTTCGTTTATAATATTTATAACATTTGAAAATGTAATTTCTCTTGACAGAATAATTAATTTCTAGATTAAATTACTTCAATACATTTTTATCAGAATTTTCTTTTTCTTCCTTTCAAATTTTAAGTGATGGAAGGATATCTTTGCAAACTTCAATATGCTGGTATTTGCTAGTTTATGCGCATTTAGTTGTGATTGAAAGCTGTTTTCTCAAGGATTTAACTCACATTTTCTTGATACATGAGATTTTTACTCTAGGGGAATAGTTTGAGGAGGAGCCAGTCCAATTCGTAGAGACCTTATTATTGTGCTGAATTCTTACTCGTTCTTATTTGGTTTTCAAAAGTTTCCTCAGCACGGCAATGAGTGCAAAGGGATAGCTTTATATTCGGGCGGTGAAGTACATTAAGTAATGTGACAATATGCGAAATGAGAATGGGATAAATTTTCTCTTTATGAGTATTTGGATGAATTGTTTTGGAAATTCAATTAAATTTTAATTCCGAATATAATTTTCAATTACTGTACATTTTCATAAACCAATGATTTAGTTTATAGGTTAAATTATTTAAATTACTACAATAGCTCTTTCACCCCTAGAAATTTTTCGTTGTTCTTACAAATTTATAACAATAGAAATTCAATGTCTATCCAGTGTTCAATATGTTCCTGGTTCAATAAAATGGTATCTTTTCGATGATATCCGAGTTTTATTTTACATATGGTACGCATTATTTTTGGCATCTACACTTAAAGGGAGGAACTTACGGTTTTTCCCTTGCGCTCGATCTAAGGAGGAGTTGGGAATGCGGTTGGATGAGCACGGAGAAGTGCAGGGAACATTGGATCCATTGAGAGGGATGAAATAAGATGGCGCATGGGGAATCCTTGAAAAAGAAGTCCACTCCTTCTTCCACGCTTTTTGAGAAACGACCCAATGGGATTGGAGTACCCCTCTGCTTGCCTCCTGCACCCCCCACAGAGTCTGTTCTCCTCTCCACTCGACGTGCAAATGGTGCGCGATGACCCCTAAATAGCGTCCGCTCCCGCCGGGCGAGAAATCCTTCGGTCACGAGGCCGTTGATCGTCATGCGCCCGGTGGCCATCTTGATGCTCCCTCTCTAGGCTTTTACGTTATATTTCCAGTTTTTCGCACTCTAGGCTCCGTGAGCAGCATGGTTTGGATGTGTAATGTTCATTCTTTCCGTATCCAGCGATAAACATCTGCTTGACTTGTCTTCACTACCTGAAGTTATTGAAAAGAATCAGTGGAAAATTAAATCCTCGAATCGTCAAGCATGTACCCTCTACAAATAGTTGCCCATTTTTTATTTTTAATGTTCTATTTCTGAGTAAATATCAACCTTGTAATGGATTATTCTGATTTATAACGACTCCTGGATATCTTCACATGGCAGCCACCTTCGTAACATAGTTAAAACTGATAGGCATTTTTCCCATCACACGAAGGGATTTTTTCATTGAACAAGCTACCTGTTCTTTACTAAACAAATTATGCTCAATTGCATCTTAATCCACCTTGCCACCTTGATATCATCTCTATTATACTGTTTCATCCACATCAATGGGATTTTTATTTCGTTCCAACCAGTTTTTTCTATCGTTCGAAAAGAAACAATTGACGTTGCTCTGTTTCTTGAGAATGTATTCGCCAAATCTTAGATGAAAATACATCCCTTTAATTGTATTTTCTGATATTTAGCATTTAGGTGACTTAGGGTGATGTTTAGGTGAAGGTATAGTTATAAGAGTGACAATATTTATCATGAATGTGGTAAATGCTAACTATTTTATGATATACAAATTGATTTTACAAATAGAAATGCAAATGTAAGATATTTATCATAGACTCAGTATTCTAGGTTTTATATGCTTCAAATTTTTTGGCAAGACGAAATGAAATATCATGTTGTGATTGGTGTAATATCATGCTGACTTGGACCAAAGGAGAAAGATACTAAGATTTGATGTATTGTCTCGATATATTACCCATTCTGCTGTGTAATCCACTCGCCGAGTAGTATACTTTATACGGCATATGGCAAGTCAGCGCAAAGCTCGAAAGCCATGATAACTTAGAGTGTTTTCTAAGAATAAGAAGGCTCTCGGCGAGATATGAACTCGAAGAGATGGTTGCTTCAGAAACCTTGGTATTGCCACCATTCTCCCGTCTATAAAGCCTTTGATCCATGCCTCTCCCCCTTCTGTCGGCTTCCCGGACTGTGACACGGCAGATTTCTGGAACCCCTCGAGTCCCTATCCCAAAAAGAGTTTCCATGGTGATTCAACTCGCCTTCCCTGCGCGGTCCATTGCGTCGTTGGGATGCTTTTTTACGAGGTCTTGCGTTCGTATGAGAGGGGATAGGAGGAGAAAAAAGACTGCGGGTGGTAGGTTGTTTTGTGCTAGGGGATGTAATAAAAGGGGGGGATGCAGGACACCGAAGCTACGGGACATCATATTTTTTATATACCTCATTGCTAGCTTTCATCTCCACCTCTTCCCATATCGCTCGTATTCCTCGTAATGTTCCACACTTCCTCGTGCTATCGACACCTTCTGCCTTCCACTGCTCTCCGGCGTGTACGCGTATCCCTAGAAATACGGATGGGTCGTTTTGGCAAGAGCGCCATGTTCCAAATTAAATGCAGTTGATTCAAGTTGATTGAAACATATCGGGACAAGCGCACTTTGCACCAATCAAGCAGCTACTCCAAATGAGGGGAACTATCCCGTGTATGAGCATATATAAACGTTGAAATAATGAAACGAAGGATAAAGAATGTTTTTAATGCAAACTCATCACTCATTTGTTGTGCGTAAATTCCATAGAGAAAAAATCAATCGCTTTGATGGGGATACGAATCCGGATACCCCGATTTGCGATTGAGTGCTTTAGCAAGTTACGCTACGTTTCAAGGCGACTTTGGTTTCGCTGTGGAAAATTCCTAGTCAAGGTGAATGATTTTTTACTCGGTGGAATTTTCGAAAACTTTTGGCATTGCGGATGAATCCGTAAATGTTTCACCGTGGCTAGATCCGGCATACTTAAATGATTCGTCTATTGTTCCATTTTTCTGAAAATTTCTGAAAATATTTATTTTTGCACATAATTTTCCGGATAAAAATTTGAAATGCATGTTATACCTAGACGGACCCAATTAATTTTAACCCATGACTATTCTCTTCATTGATGTGAAGTTAATCTCAATATCCTTCTTCTTCAGACCTCAATTTAAAAAACATAGATATATTAAAACGCATCAGAATAGGTTTCGATCAACATTTGTAAGCTATTCTCCGAATGAGTAGCCTCTCCTTTTGAGGGTTACACAAATAAAATAATTTTCATTTAATACTGTATTAAGAAACGTCAAAATGTCTGCGTTGCATTTTCGATTCCTATGTATTGTATTGGCTGCGTTTATATACTTTTGATTGGGAAATACACGGTAATTATTAAATGTAGTTCATTGATTCTTATAATGAAGCGTTGATAAATAACTCGAAGCGGTGTCAGTGTGGGTATTCCTTGATGGTTGATGTCTTTAACGAGCGTTATAATTTTACTTTTGATTAATTCATAAATGCCACATGGATTCGGCATACTTCCATATCTCATTTATAATTACCCGTGAGAAATAAAGCCTACAGGGAAAGATAGGCTAGTTGCGCGCCTCAAGTTATTAATAATATTTTAACCTCTTCGTTCTTAAGGCAATTTCCGTTTTAACCCTCAGAAACCTCAAGCCTACTTCTTAAAATTTAGTTTGCTTCATAAATACATTTTGTAAAGTTATTTCTTGAAATAGGCTGCAGAAATTTTGACCTAGTCTTCATAACATAATGTTTTTTGAACGAAAACAAATTATATTCTTTTAAATTGTAATATATTTTTTACATTTTCATCAAACATTTTTATGTGGGAATACACCTGCAGCCGATGCGGTGGTACCTAGAGCCGGTCAAGGCGAAAACCGAAAGTCGATATATATCGCACCAAGTGCGTCAGCCGTGAAAGAGAGCAGAACGGAAGGTGAACAAGCATAAAAGTGCGCTGGTAAGAGAACAAAGGTGACTTTCTAGCGGGAGATCTCCGCATAGCAAGAGGGACGAAGAAAGATGAAGAGAAAAACTACCGTCTAAAAGGAGCAGAGAGGTAATGGGATGACTGGGGTTGAAATGTGCGTGGCAGAGTCCCATGCAGGGTTTGCAAGGGGAGAAGCGGGTACTGCATCGGGGGAAGGTGGGAGAAGTGTGACGAATGGGATCCAATGGCTTTGCGGACCTGAGGCGACGGCGTCTCACGAAAGAAGCGGAAGTCGAGAGTCCAAAAGGGAGGCGGCGATATCCACCCGCGACTGTTGAGTACATATATATAAAGAGACGTGTAAGGCTCGAGGGATATAAATGTGCTCCGCAGGAGACTGGATATGACGCTAATGTATAAAAAAGTGAGAAGAAAGAGGAGTTTTCTTAGAGTTTGCCTTTTGTCGCCTCGGTCCTTGACGTCTACCAAAGCGATGGATGGACTTGCTTTGGGTAAGGGGATGTTTTTATCTCGGGAGATGTCCTACAACGCCTGACCGAACGACGAATTCCCCTTCTCTACGATATTAGGAGTAGCGCCAGATTTATGGTGTTCTTCGACAGCCTTAGTCATCTCAAAACGGGCGTAATCTCGGCTCTCAATGGTAGTTTTAGGAGAAAAACACTTTTTCATTTGGGACCGTTTGAAGAAGTGTGGTCAGTTGCGGGTTATGATCTCGTTAGAAATATTACTCTGAGATACTAGTCAGGCACCGACAAATACTTCTGGAACTCATCAATTACTGGTCAAATTTCATATTGTAAAAAACTATTCACAGCTAATGGATTAACTAGTGGTTAAGGGGAGAGTGTATTAATCAATTAAATCAACTGTTCAAGGTTGAACTTTACTCATAGGTTACCGAAATTTCACAATTTTCACGTTTGAGTATAATATTATCAGCAAGCTTTTTTCACCTTTACAATGTAGAAGCATTTTGTTCTTAAGGTTACTTTTTATGAAACGATGAATTTACCTAGTATTTCTGGATCTTTGGTATGTACTCATAGTTACTGATACTTGGGTATGACCGTAATCCTGATTATTTCCATCTATGAGGTGTAGATATTACTTTTTGCTCCTACCAGCGATTTTTCTTATCATGTGTATGTGGAAGATTATCCGTGTATTTATGAACCTTCTGAACATATTCAGATTCAAATACCACGATATTTAATGTTACGTCCACTTTCAGTTCTCCCTTCATTCAAGGGCGATTTGTCTACTCCATTTCCATCTACGCTATTTTCCATCTGCGATACCTGGCTAGTCTTAGAGGAAGTTTTTCCATTCATGTTTCTTCTCTCTGTCTGCCCACCAATACCTGTGAGGTACTAGTAAAGCACTTGTAATCACTAGTAAAACACACTGCTAAATGGCCAAAATCAAAACAAAAAAAGCATTAATTACTAATGCATTTACTTGTGATTAATTGGAGAACAGATTATCAATTAAATTAACTGATTATTAAATTAACATATTCAGATTCAAATACCACGATATTTAATGTTACGTCCACTTTCAGTTCTCCCTTCATGGTTCTCAATGACAAGAAAACAACAGCAATAATTATAGGGAGCAATTATTTCTTTTCCCATTTAGACCATGAAAATCTACCAAAAATAAGACTTGGTAGCCACAATATACCTTATGAGGAAACGGTAAAAAACCTTGGAGTCATATTCGATCGAACCCTTAGCTGGAAGCCTCAAACAAATTATGCGAGGCGTAAATTTTTGGGATCACTGCATCAACTTGTCAGAGCCAGAGAAATACTTACACCCGACATACGAATTTCATTAGTTAAAACACTAGTCTTCCCTCACTTGGATTATTGTACAGCCTTATTCACTAACCAAGACGACGCAAACAATAACAGACTCCAATTGGCCATGAATTCGGCAGTAAGATTTATTTACGACTTAAAAAAATGGGACCATATTAGTAACTATTACAACCGCCTTAACTGGCTTAAGTATAAAGAGCGTCGCACCCTTCACATAATAACTCTAGCCTTTAGTGTCTTAACGACCGGTTACCCGCCATACTTGTACGAGAAATTCGTTAGAAAATCTGAGGTTCATAATATACATACCCGTAATCATAACATTGACCTCCATATTCCAAAACATCACACGCCTCATATGAACAAATCATTCATAGTAACCGCCTCACGAATATGGAACTCTCTCCCAGCCCAAATAAGAAGCAGTACAAACATCAATAGGTTTAAACACAGCACATATGGGTTTCTGAAGAATGCCTCCTTATCCCCAAGTTAAATTTCTTTTGTTTATGTTCACTTTCTTATGTTCATATTTATTGTTTATATTCACTGTCTTATGTTCATATCTCTTGTTCATATTTCTTTTGTTTGTCACCTTAAATTTTGTAATTAGTGTGTTATATCTAAGTGCGATTATTTATTTTTTTGTCGAAAATATTGTATTGTTTTTTTTTTCATGCACTAGGCGATATGCACTGTTCACATTTGTCTGTATATGTATATATATTTATTTACTTTTTTCTTTTATTTATCTATCTCAATGTGGAATGTAGAAAGCTGTACTTATATTTTCTCATGGGCCCCAGTGCCTACGAAAATAAACGATATTATTATTATTTTATATTTTTTTATGTTTTCACAGCATTTTTGCTGGTTTTAGGCGAGGTACGGGTATCACCAAGTACTCTCGTCTCTTTACTCTGTTTTGAAAAATTTTCTGACAATCCGGCAAGTATTTAAAATTGCTGCTTTTTGTATGGTAATAAACAAGTTTTTCGGCAGTCCAATAGTTTGAAGACCTTGATGGAGTGAATGAGGCACTACTCCTGTGGCGGAGATAATGATGGGTATTATGTGTACTTTATCTGATTTCCACAATCTCTTGATTTCATTTTTAAGTTCTTCATACTTTTCCATTTTGCTGGTGTAGGCTGTAGTGATATTATGCGAATTAGGTACGGTAATGTCTATCAAGTACGTTTCATTGTGAGTTTTATCTTGTACTACTAGATCAGGTCTATTGCTATGGACTGTTTTATCGGTAATAATTGAACGGTCATAATAAATCTTACAGTGGTCGTTTTCAAGGATGGTTTTAGGTGTGTACTTATAATAAGGAACTCCATTTTCTATGAGTTTATACTTCAGAGCTAATTTCTGGTGTATGATGTTGCATATTTGATTGTGACGGTGCAGGTAGTCTTTTTGAGATAAGTTAGTGCATCCACTTGTGATGTGCTGTATCGTCTCAGAGGCATTATCACATTTTCTGCATCTGTCATCCAATAAATTTGGGTTTTTAATTATATATTTTTCATAATTTTTTGTTTTCACCACCTGGTCTTGTATTGCGATCATAAATCCTTCTGTTTCTGGGAAGAGTTGCCCATGCCTGAGCCATGCGTGCGATGCATCTTTATCGATTTCAGGGGCCTCCAGGGCATGAGGGTGTCTTCCGTGAAGGGATTTAGCTTTCCATATTGACATTTTACTGTCTATAGTAACAGTGGTTTCACTAACTTGCATACTTTCGTCAGATAGGTTTAACGGTGTGTATTTATTGTCTGCGTCACAGATAGTTCTCAGGAGATCCGAGGTAGATTTCTTGCTGAAAAAATATTTCCGTAACTGAGAAAGTTGTGAGTTGTGCTGATTCTTGATGTCTACGATACCCCTTCCACCAAATTTTCTGGGCAACGTGCTCCTCTCTATGTTTGAGCTTTTATGGAGCATATTTTTCTCTGTCATTTGGGATCGAATTTTTCTTTGTAGGTCGTCTAGATCTGTTTGTGACCATTTGATTATACCAAAGGAGTATGTCAGGAGAGGGATGGCAAAGGTATTAATTGAATTAGTGAGGTTTCTGCTGTTCAATTCCGTGCGAACAAGTTTCTTGATTCTATTTTGGAATTCAGTCGAAAGTTTTTGCTTTATCGTAGAGTGGTCTAGTCGTCTTGCTTGTTGGAATCCTAGGTATTTATAGGTGTCTCCCTCATCCATGGCCTCTATTATTTGCCCATCCAGTAGTGGAATATCATTCCTTTGTACTTTACCTCGGAATATTGTGATAGTTCTACATTTATCTATTCCAAATTCCATGTTTATATCCTTAGAAAATATTTCAGTTAAACGGACTAATTGATTTAGATTATTATTAGATCCTGCATATAGCTTGAGATCGTCCATATAGAAGAGATGCGATAGAGTGTGGCATCTTGGTTCTTTTCCTTTTATTTTGACTCCATATTGAGTATTATTCAGGAGGTTTGATAGAGGGTTTAGCGCAAGGCAGAGCCATAACGCACTCAAAGAGTCACCTTGAAATATTCCCCGTTTGATTTTGATATTATTCGTCTGCAAAAGACCCTCGTCAGTTTTTATGTGCAAGATGGTGCTCCATTTTTTCATCACAGTATGGAGACATTTAATAACTTCTGGGTGAATTTTATAGATGTTTAGTACTTCAATAAGCCAGGAATGGGGAACAGAGGCAAAAGCTTTTTTGTAATCTATGTAGCAACTGTGTAGGTTCCTATTCTTTTCTTGTATTTGTTTAAGAATAATTGAATCAATTATCAACTGTTCCTTGCAACCTTTGCTTCCTCTGTGACACCCCTTTTGCTCTTCCGTAAAAATGTGGTTCTCATCTATATGGTTGTTGATGACTTCTGTTATGCAAGAGGTGAAAATTTTATAAAATGTTTGTAGACAAGTTATCGGTCTATATTTTGATGGATCGTTACATGCGACTTCTTTTGGCATTAAATATGTTTTACCTTCCATTAAAAAAACTGGAATATTTTCTGGAAACTTCAAAAATTGGTTTATATATTTCAGTAGATGCTTATGGCAGCTGGTGAATTTTTTGTACCAAAAGTTGTGTATATTATCACTTCCTGGACTTTTCCAGTTATGGGTTCGGCTAAGAATTTTTTCCAGAATTTCCATTGTAATAATGGGGGGAAGCATAGTTTCTATGTTTTCCGCTGCTGTTCTTTCATTTCTCATCCAGGTTGCATTTCCATTATGGGATGTATCATTCGACCAAATATTTGACCAAAATTTCTCCACTTATTATTATTATTATTATTATTATTGTTAAATTTATACCCTTAGCTAACCGACAGCTCACAACTTTAACGTCATGGACGTACCCAGGAGGGGCATGAGGGGGCAGCTGCCTCCCCCCCTAGAAGCAAAAATCTCAAATGTCTTTGAGGAAAATAATATTTTTTCGAGCAAATAATTTTTAAAACTAATGAACAGCTGTTACAGTTTCCTTAAAATGTTGATTTTATTCACCTTTTCGATTCTTAAATCGTACCTACGACTAAAACAGCCATAGCTTGCCCCTCCCCCCCTATTTTTGATCCTGGGTACGTCCTTGTTTCACGTTATGGGGGAAAAATTTGCTAGTTTTTATTCCATTAACTTAATGTGGAAACATTTCGTTCTTAAGGTTTCTTTTTATTTATTGATGAAAGTCTGAAATAATCTGGAAGTTTTGGGTCTTGAATAATCATCCTTCGTTAATCATTATCGAGTATGGCCATGTAACTCATTATTATTTTCATCTGTAAGAAGTAGAAATTGTCTTGCTACTCTCCAGCAATTTATCTTATCGGGTGTATGTGGCAAAAGTATCCGGGTATTTATGAATCTTCTGAACATATCAAGAGTCATAAATACTACGATATTTAATGTTACGTCCACTTCCAGGTCTCCCTGCATCCAAGCGGCGATCTGTCAACCCCATTTCCGTCTACGCTTTATGTGATACCTCGGCTAGAGTCTTATAGGAAGTTTTTCTCTCCATATTTCTTCTCTGTGTCTGCACACCCATATGGAGTCGTTTCCTTTTTCCAGCACGCTCTTCTGCATCTCTCGCAAGTGAATGTCTTCACCCTCCCATGCACCTTCCCCTCCAGGCTGTGAATCGCACGCGCAACTGGGGGAGAAAAAACTTCTTGAGTTTTATATGCGAAGGGGTTGCTGACCCAATGGTTCCTGGAGGATCGTTCGTTGGTGGAGGTTCTGAGGCATTGCACATCAATGGTGCGGAAGGCTACGAGCACTCCACCATGAGGAAAAGTTGGTAGGTGAGAAGAGAGCACCTTATGGAGACGTTTTCTCTTATCCAAAGACCGCGAGAGAATAAATATTTAGTCTACAACAAATATAGATATATTACAGAATAAATATAGCAATACCTTATCCACGGTATTACTGGACTTAGCGTAAGTTTAGGATAATATATTGTGCATTATTGAATACGGATCATCATTGTAGAAATGCAGAGGGAAATGAAACCGTTGTGAAGAAATCAGAGATTTATGCTGAATAAATCTCAAAGTGAAACAGAACATATCTCGTGCAATATGTAGGGAAATAAATTAAGCAGAAATGATGTTTTTGCGTGTTGAAATATGTAAAAAAATATAGTAACAAAGGTTCAGATATTTTAATTTCGAAGATTAGAAATTTTGCTATGATGATCTCATTCCACAATTAGTGACTGGCTTTATTTGCAAGTATATCCATTGTCTTATCTAAGTTCTTTCTCTATTTAAGGGTCCTAAGGCTTCATGGCAGACCATAGCTACAAGTTTGTCTCCTGGAAAATACTTCTTCCACCTATTGTTAGACTTCTTGGTAAGTATCTATCTTAACATAGTTTTTACATATATAGCAATCGACGTGATATTTTGATATTGTGTTTTATTTTAAATGATTTTGTAATTTAAATTCCATTCTTAAACTTTAGATACTTTACTTTGGAATAAACTTCCGTAGTTGAAAACTTGTCATGAACATTTTCCCCCGACGGATGATTGGAATTAATTACTTTATTGAATAAATTATCCCTCAGTTAACTGAATTCCATCGAATCTCTAAAGTTTAAAAATCTCAGTTATATTATTTTGGAATGTCCTTAGCTTAGGTTTATCAGTTGAATTTACTGTTAGATAACTGTATAAGTAATACTATGAATAATAACATTATGGAAGCTAAATTTTTAAATTGATTGGCATTATTTGGTAGGCTGTCGGCTAGAGGTAGTTAAGATCTCAAAACCACATTAATGAGTTTTCAATTTGCCAATACGAAGATGATAACGTACTTATCATACGCCGTTACACATATTAAGACGTTTCGTAACCGGAAGTGATGAAATCAACTCATAGAGAGTATGAAAATCTTTATGCTCAAACTACCAAGCGTGCGACAGTAACTTGAACTTTCAAATTTTAGAAGCACTATTAGAAACACATGCTTTGTATTTTTTTAAATCTTTTTAACACTCAATTGATTAAATTATTTGGTAGTATAAGAGTGAATGTGATTGATCGAGCAAAAACAACTGAAAATTCGGCTTTACCGGTCAATAAAATTGTAAAAAAAACCGTTTCATAAAAGTATAAAGTAAACACTATCGAAAAACGTGTTCAGAGGATAGAAAATATTCTGAGAATCGCAAATTTAAGGTACTGTATCACGCTTAGTAATTTGAGTATTAATAGTTTCCATACTTTCCATAAGTTGATTTGATCACTTGAGTTTACGGAACATCTTTGTTCGAACTGTCGTAGTTATGAAATAGTACATCGCAAATTGTCTGATTGCCAATTGTCGCGTTTACGAGTTTTGTGATTACGAACTGTCCGTTTACGTCATGTCGGTTACGAAATAGCCGTCTAGATATTAACGTGATACCAATGAAACGCTCGAATTTTTCAGTAGCAGTAACTTCCGCTGCATTTTTACGTGGCGATCAGCGGTTATCATTTACTTACAACTCACAATCAGTAAGACTTGGTCTCCAATCTAGAAGGCTAAAGGATGGGTAGCCTGTAATATTGCTATTAAATATTCTCTAACAAATTATTCCACCAATTTCATTCCTGCGACATTTATTGGTATCACTGTCGAATACTGGCCATTTTACAAATTTCTACGTATTCTCGTCCATTGTGTGATTTTTATCAATAATTGTTATGCATGAACGCTTCATTGCTTCATCGCATTTAATGGTTTACAGTCGAATGGCTTCGAATCGTAAAAAATTGTATAGTAATGATTCAAATGAACATCGCTCAAAGCATATTATCTGCATTAATTGACAAATAACCTAATGAATACTGTATTGACAAGATAAAATGAGGTTTAAGCAATCAAGTATATTTAATTCACTTCGTTGCACAAATTTATTGCAATGCATTAATGATACGCTCCAGGTTTAATAAATATTTATTTACGTTTTAACCGACTACCTTTTGTTTAAGTGATGTAAATTCATGTTTTGGCCTGAATGCAATATATTTCTCCTCCTCATCTTATGATCATATTTAAATTACTGGCGCTTATTCAGTCGTCATAATCGGTGAATTTTTAGTAGGAAATCAAAAGCAAACATCAATATTCAATAACTGCTGCGCGTTTGTATGTCGTTGCTTACAGTTTTTCCCTAGTAGGTACAAGCGTCATATTGGTATATAATAATATACTCTTACTCGGAAACTTACAAATTCTGACACAGCAACTATGAAGAGGGAGGTGGTATATCGATTGATTTTTCTGCTAAAATTTAGGATAGTTCTTGAAGTAAACATTCAACTATTTAATGATCTTCTAATGATTTAGATACCAAATTAATACCTAATATTTATACCTAATATAAATTATTTCAAGTCAGCTGAGGTATATATTTTGTTCTTACATAATGTACTGTTAATTGGGAGAAATCGGGAATTTCAGGAACCACATTAGTATCAAAATTATTAAGATCTTAGGTATGGTGGCACTGTGGTATTGCTATGCTAACGTTGAGAGTATTTCATGAATCAATTTTCACCCTTTCTGTTCTTTCTGGGGGTGAGAATATATTTCAACTCTTCGTGTAACGCCAAAATAATTTTATACAGCAAAATCTTTCTTTTATGTCTTGCCCCATTCTCATTTAATATTGCTAATAAATGAGGTTTAAATTCAAATACCGCAATGCACCAAATCTGATTACTCAGGTAATCGTTCATGAGTAAAACTTCAATGCAAATGAAGTGTAATATCAGAGGGAACGAGGCTTTCGTTATTTTATTTTGCTATCTAGGACTTACGAGAATTTTTTTATACCCTTTCTTTCTCCATTTTGCTCATACATTTTTTAAATAAACTGTGAAAAACATTCACTATTAATCAAACCATTGGCCTTGAAATATTATTTACAGAGCACATAAGTAAACCCGTTATTTCATTTGCTGTCTTGGAGATCTTCAAAATGAAAATCTTTAATGTTATTTATGCCAAAAAAAAGTTTACAGACCTTAACGTATTCATTGCTAATACGAATTCCTAAATGGGCTTTTAATAAACCATACTTGGGGCAATTATTGTGAAGTGCTGTTCTTCAAAAGCCTATAAAAATGGCAGCATTCTTGGACATTCTGCATTTCAAATCCAAAATCTACGACTGAGAATCTGTCTGAATGCCAATAAATTTTAATCAGTATGTAAATGATTCCATAATTAAATAATATGGAATCTTGTTTGGACATTAATACATTGGATATACCACCACAAACTGCAGCGCCACATCTGATATTTTATTTATATCATTTTTTTGAAGCTGGCGATTAAAGACATATGAATTGGAATGGTTGAATGATTATCATGCACTAGATTTTTCATAGCAACTTCCGTCTCTTGGGTAAATGGCAGGGCGTTCCGTGAACACCCTATAATATATTTATGGTTCAAGGAAGGGCTATGATGAGCTTATATTTCTTTCCTTTTGAACCGGTGACGTCGAAGGTCCATAAACGCCCTTTTTCTCGTACCGTACTAATACCACCAACGGATAATTTATCACCGAGCTACAGGCACTCCATGTGATAATGAAGTTATCCTCAAGCTACCCCAGGACCCAACAATACGTCGTTTGGGAAGGTGCCCAAACACTTCCCCATTGTTTGCTTCTCGTTCCGGCGTCAGAGCTGAACTCGACCACGTCTTACCTCCTTATTCGTCTCCGGCCTCCCACCAGAGGCCAAAAAGGAATCCTCAGCGATTCTGAGACAAGCGCTCAAAAGGAAGAAACGCGTTGTTTCCCCTTTTTGCTTTGAGTCCTGATGACGTTTGAATGACCTGTTTTCCTTCAAATAGGTGATGTAAGGAGATTTAATGCCGGGGAACATAATTTGGAGGAGTAAGCTGTATGTTGGAAGTACGTAGAAATAGCTTTTGTTTCAAGTAGGTTTATGACGACTTTTTATAATGATTACAGTAATTCGTTACACAATTTTGTCATAAATGAATCTTCAAGAATAAATTTAATTGATAATTGTGAATTTTTTACGTTTTGAATAGCCTTTCATGTATTTTTTGAAATGGTAATTTTAAATGGTGGCAGGATGCTGATTTTCATTTAAATTCTTAAAATACGAAAAATGTTGATCCTTCAGATCCAAAGTGTAGTGGCTATTACTTTATCGTCAATTAAATGTACATGAAATTATATAAATTTTCAAATGAATAGTCTCTAAATAACGGAGGTTACAAAACAAATTGATCTGCTCTCTGGCAATGTCGATCCAAACTTTTGTCTTCAAATAATACAACGAGTTTTCTAGGGTAAATAGAAAATTCTGTACTTAATTGATTCGGCGACGAATTATCGTGGAAAAAACTCTGTAAATATCCGTTATAGCCTTAGTTTTTCAATTGATACTCTGGAGAGGACCCTATTTACTCTGCGAGGAGGGGGGAGTCATCATTATGGTTAGTTAACAGTCGCGAGATTGGTTTAACGCATCTCTCAGCTAATATTTTAACGTTTACTATTTTCATTTGCATCCTTAACCACTTGATATACGTATCTCAAAGGAGGCTTTCCTTTGCCGGTCATACTTTCCTTGTGTTTTTGTATTGCCTTTATCAAAACTTCAAATTTCGCAATGTGAGCGAATATGTGATGCCATTAGTAGTGTCATATCCCTAATTTACTCCACTGTTCCTAAGACTTCCTCATTGCTGGCTTCTATCATCGGTGCAGTGCAGTTCAAGGATGATTTTGTACGTATTTCTCTTAATGATATCCGTTATTAACTCCTCAAGACATATAAGGCTACCACGTAGTGTGCGAGTATCTAGCAGCCTCCGTCTTTAATAAAGCATAACACCACATTTCGAATTCACGTTGCAATTCATGTTTTAGATGAAATTATGACGAATGGCGTTGAAAATTTTACTCATCATTGAAACACCCGAATTCAAATGCATGTCTACTCGAACAGTCTGGTTGTCAGAATTACAAGACAGACGAAGGGAGGAGTATCTTGCTCGAGAATGGCTGATAAGAAACAAGATTGTTTTCTTTTTAGTTGATAAATAAGAATCGTGTTTTAAATGAAATGTAAACGAATCACATGGAAAAATTTACCTATCATTGAAACACCCGAATTAAAACGTACGTTTGTTCGAACAACTAGTTTATCAGGGTTGCAAGACAACAATAGAGGAGTATCCTGCTCCCGAATACCTGATGAGAAATTGCCATCGAATTTATGCTGATGATCATAATCATAAAGAATAACGTGGAAAAATTTACTTACAATTGAAATATCCGAATGAAAACGTACGCCTAATCTAACAGCCTGATTATCAAGGTTTTAAGACAGAACGAGAAAAGAGTATATGACTGGAGAGAACGAGATAGAACGAGAGAGGAGTTGATGAGGAATAAACGTCACATTCATGCTGTGAATCATGTTTTTAAAGAAACTTAAACGAGTGTAATGGGAAATTTTTCTGTAATTGAAATATCCGAATTAAAACGTATGCCTTATCGAACATACTTGTACCTAAAAGCTTGTATCAGGGTAGTTTCAACTAATTGCATGAGTAAAGAATTGCAAGTTTTATTACTCAGTGGTACAAGGTGAAGTCTGTTTTTTCCTAGGTAAAGGTAGAGCTTACCTCAGACTAGGTCACAGCAGATTAGGTTGAACAATATCAACGTTTAGGGTTTATCCAAGAGTTTATGTCGCGTGAGTCACGACTTGTTGCATAAGAAAATAGGTGCAAGTTTCTTCATGCCTAAAGGTGATTTTTCCTAGGTAAGGGTCGACTTTACCTCAGATTGTCACAACAGATTGGATTTTACAGTATCAATTTTTAGGACTTATCCAAAAACTTGAGTCATGGGAGTTACGACTTGGTGAAGATTGAATTTTACTATATCAATACTGAGGGTTATAATATAGACCGAGAGAGGAGTATCTCGTTCCCAAATGGCTGATGAGGAATAAGCGTAATAAAGTGAAGAAAGGATAGTTGGAGAGAGAGAGAGAGAAGAAGTGGAGAGAATGTCATGGGGATAAGATTGGGGGATAAGAAGTAAGGGAGAGGAAGAACCTCATCCCTTGGGGAAGGGTGGGCGCCGCCTGGTGCCCATTAGCACCCGATACATACTCGAGAGTTTATGGAGCACCCTGCCGACTCCATTATGGAAATGCGAAGACTCAGAAACAGCGAGCAACTCACTTTGCAACTCACCCCCGCTCCCGGCTCCCCACTTTACCGTCCCGTTCCTCCCCATAGCTCCCCCGCACCCCTTGGCTTTCCGACCCCTCTCCGCCCATAGGCCTCTTCTTCGCGGTTATGCAGTCACCACCTCCTCGCTCCTCTCCCGCCCTCAAACACTTCTCATCCGACGGCGGCGGAATGGATGCTCCTGCCGGCGAACTTGATGAGCGGGAAAGAATGGGCCAAGTGCCGTGGAGAGGGGAGGGAGAGATATGGGCTGCCGGAGATGTATGGAGGAAAGCGAAAGGTGGTGGTCGGATGGATCTATACGCCCAACCTTATATATATACTCGCACATATAGCACTCATAGCCCTACCGACATTTATCTGGTGCGTGTCAGAGGGAGTTACGACTTGGTGCATAAGAAAAGAGGTGCAAAGTTATTTCAAGCCGAAAGGTTTTTTCCTAGATAAGGGTAGAGCATATCTTGGATTGTCACAGCGGCTTAGATTTTACGATATCAAAATCGAGGGCTTATCCAAAAGCTTGTGTCATGGGAGTAAGAAAAGAGGTTCAAGTTTATTCAAGTCGAAATGTTTCTCGCCTAGGTAATAATCCACCTCAGGCTAAGTCACAGCAGATTATTTTTTCCAATATTAATGTTGAGGACTTATCCAAGAGCATGTATAACGGGAGAAGGAAAAGAGGGAGTTAGTTCACTCACTGGTTCAACACGAAAGGTAATTTTACCCAGGTTGGGGTAGGGCTTACCTCAGACTAACTCACAACAGATCATACAATTTCAATGCTTAGGGCTTATCCGAAAGCTTGCGTCATGCGAATTACGACTCAGTTCAGAAAAAAGAGGTGCAAATTTGTTCACCCAGAGGTTCAATCCGATGGATGGTTTTTCCTTGGTATGATATGCTTAGATAGGTAAGCTTACTTCAGGATAAGTCGCAGTCGATTGGTATATCAATATCAATGTTGAGGGCATTTTTGAAATAAGTAAATTTACTCCAGAAAAGCAATTCAAATGGAAAGCATGAGATTTATTTTATATCAGGTCAGGGGGTGTTCAAGAGGAAAATGTTTTATTGTTTTGCAAAAATATAACTGTATTCCAATCCTTGACAAATAAAAAGTGATTTCATATCAGCCATAATTTTTGTGGTCTAATGTTGACACGGTTATTTATTCTATTTATTTTTTTGGTCACACAGCTTTGATCCACTTCAAAAATTCTTTTTTCAAAGAATTGCCCATACGTATCGAAGATTGGTTATTTTGGTTCGTTAAGATAAAACATTCATGCCGACAGGTTGAATGGAATGAGACTTTGAGAACTTCTTCGGCCTAATTTGCGTTTATGTTTACGCAATGCCCTCAGGAGAGGGAAAGGCCATTTTGATTATTCATCAGATCCATTGGGTTGAATTCGTGTTTTTAATCACCCTTCTGGGCTTTCATGAATGATGAAATTTTCAACAGGTACATTTTTCTACCGAAAGTCCCCAAGGTTTTTCAAATATTTATAGAATCGAAGTATAGCTTTTGCCTAAGAGCATTTTTTTGAAACGCAACAGGAAGTTGTTTTTAAGTCCTTCTTCTGGCTTTTATTATGACAGCAAAAGCTTGTAAACTGTGCGAGCGTCTGTATTTTCGCTATCCTTCATTTTGCAGTCTTTGTCTTTAACCTTCGTTCGTTTGATGGAATAAATTTCTGTAAATTATGAAGTTCGAATCCTTAGGTTAAGTTGTGGTATTCAGGCTGCTGATGCTACGGTAATAATAAGTAATTATGGCACAGATGTTTATTCCTCCACGCCTGTCTCTACATCATTATAGTAACTTTGCCTTATCAATTCCCTAAATTGGCGTATTTCATTCTTCAAATTGCCCCTCTCCCTAGCTAGTTCCTTCAGTTTCCTGATTTTTTCTTCCATATGGTTTTCTTTATCTACCTCAAGGACTTAGGTCTTTAATATTACTTTGCATTCTCGCGCGTTACTGCGAGCAAAGTCACTTTTCATGTAGTACCTAGGCTTTTTTTATTCTCGGGAAATATTACCTTCCATTATATTTTACTGGTAATTATTGTGTCCTATGGCATAGCCTATCCGTATTATACTTTTCTGGCGTCTGTAACCCCATAGTTCTCGTTCCTCTCCTATTATTATTTACCCCACCTCGTTTCTCGCCCTACCAGTGTATTTGATCTCATCACCCGTCGCCCGCACCAGGTTTGAAAAGCTTTAATTTTATTTTGGCCAGCTATTCCAATGGTTCGCATTTCCGTTACCAATTGAGCCACTATCCACTCGAATTTTTTAATGATTTCACAAGCTGTTTCTTGATTTTTGATGGCGATGCTTCCTTTTCTCAACTTTTATTCTCTGGGAGTAGTGTAGCGGCTTTTTTGTCATGTATGCTCAGCTTTTTATGTCTTAGTTTGGGCTATACGATATGATACTTTTTATCTGGTGTGCTTCTTTCATCCCAGTTATTTATGCTAGGAGAATAATTCCACATGCTTCAATCTCTATCCTTTGAGATAGATGCTAGATACTCTCTCTCTCGCTTTCCCGCATCTAAATATCTTGGTTTTCTTTTCATTGATTTTCATCGTACCTTTCTGTCTGCAAACGCTCTTTTCTATTAAGACTTCCCTCTTCCATTAACTCCCATTCCAAATGTGTTCCAAATTTTGATCTTTTTTTCATCCCTCATCCATCTTGCACCATCTCTATCGTAATTTCCCCCCCTACTCCTCGCACTACCTCATGAAGTCTACCATTCTTTGCCATTTATTTGTAAATGCTGTTGAATATTATTTTGTTCACTGTTGGTTACGTTTTGCACAATATTAGTAAATTTTTCTCTTGCTATTGTGAGTCCTCTGAAATTGGACTCGTGCTATTTTTGGATTGCATTAAATAAATAAAGAAAAATCGAACCACATTTTTTTCTTCCATATTTTATGTCATATCTGGTCTTATTTTCCGTTTGACATGATGAGCGATCAATTCTCTCTTGCTGCTCGCTAGCTCTTTAGCATTGGTCTGGTATGGTAAGGAGATGACCTTATTAAGCCCGCCGTTGAGGAATGGGATATAAAGGAAGGATTGAGAGAAACCTAGCGTCGCGTCACTTTCATTTTGGGCACTTTCATATTCTCCATTATCCTACACTGGGCGAGAGAACATCTTTAGCGGATGAGCCTAAAAAAATTTTACGTCGAAAGTCAACCTTCTAGATTTATCGGGATAACGCTTAGAGCCAAATGAAGCAGTTCCTCTTCAGTGGTTACTCAGCTAACGCATCCACATAGATTCTATCCATGTGAATGCTTTCACCGTACTCTTACTTCGTAACTAAAAAAATCCTGTTACCTTAACTTCAAACTGCTATATGGATAGATGATGCCGCCTTTCTGATGGCATGTTTCGTTGTAAAGAGCGGCAGATAATGAGTAATAACCGGATTATAGAGACATAATTTATGTGTGTAATATTTCTAAGCCTGCCGCGTGAACGGCGGTGAAATACACAAGAAATGCCATGAGAAAAAAAAAATTCCCCTGGACCGGGAATCGAACCACGGACCATAGGCTTTTCGGGGCACTGCGTAGACCACTAAGCTATCCAGGTTCTTTAACTTTCATGGCAATTATACCGAGGCTCATGTTAGTAGGTGTTAGGCCCTCGCGTTCCATCAAGGATGGCAACGCGAGGGAGGACTTCCAAGAAGCCACAACCGGTTGAGAGCCTCAAACCTGCGCTAAAGCCGCGCAAAGCGGTGTGTGTAATATTTCTAAACCTGCCGCGTGAACGGCGGTGAAATATACAATAATTGCCATGAGAAAAAAATTTATATTTCTTTTTTTTCTCATAGCAATTCTTGTATATCATTTATGTGATTTTGGGAAGAATAATTTTCAACGATTCTTTCGTAGCTTCACACAGATTATGTCGAAAAATATTCTTACGTTATACATGGAAGAATCTCTAAACCCCCAAGAAACTCATCACCCATTATTATTGAACTTTTTGTAGCATAAATTTGTATTCGTTTTTCTTCTGTGCCGATTGATAAATTAAATTGATTGAACATTTGACTTTGTACCTGCTGATTAGTAGACTAATGGTAAATTTCAATCTTTATGCCCTTATTCCAATTAGCAATTCAAACCTTTCAATTGCACCAATTAATGACTCCGTTAATCAGCCCTTAGTTATTTGCTTGTTTTCAAGATCAAACTTAGGAAAATATTAAAATTTCTAGCGTTATTCAAATAAACTGCTGCTATCTTTGCATTTTTTTACTCCAATAAAAGGTTTATACAACAAATTTTTATCGATACTTAAAAATAGCGCTCTTCTAATGTTTGTTCCTGAAGACATATTCTTTATAACATCAATCTACAAGAAGAATCTATTTTATTCGGTTGTTCATATTGCATATGCAGCTTTCACATTCATTTAAGTCATTATAACGGGAGTTTCTCCCCTATTCGCTTGCTATAAGGAGAGGAATATGTGCTGCGTATTAGCAGTGCTGTATATAGTTGCTAGTGGAAAAGTTTATGACCTCATTGGCGATTTGAGAGCACGAGGAAGAAGGGAGAAAGTTCTGCACCGCCTGAGGTAATTGGACGCAAGCAGCAAGTAACGTCAACGTACAGCAGCCATTTCCATGAAAGGGTTTAGAAATACGTTTTTGTCTGCCGATAGATTGAGAAGTGGATAACGGGTTGAAAACGCAAGGTAGAATAGAAGTATGGGTATAAAAAAACAATGCTTGAATTACAATTTACCAAAAATTAAAGGATATAGAGAATAAAAAATTTTAAGTATTCATTAACGCAAAACTATTTCTCAAATAAAATGCGATTCGGAGTACCTGGATTTGAGAACTAAAAGAGACACAGAAAAAAATGCGACCCCCATGAAAGTTTTGTGCATCTTTTTCGTGCAAATTTTTCTAAATTCTTGACTAATATTTTTACCTGGCTAAAAGGACTAATGTCCGCACAGGGCGCATTTGTTTGAATTTTTATTAATGTTTTTCTTTTTTTATTTTATGAGTATATCAGTTCTAAAGTGTAAACAGCTGAACAGTTATGTTCTCATGGGCCTAGTTCTCACGAAAATAAATGAAATCATTATTATAACAGTTTCGATGTCTTTATTTCCTCTTTTGAATCGATAAATCTAAGGAACTTTGTACCCTATGTACTATTACCAGGGAAGAATGCCCAAATTATGTCACAAGCAATGAATTATTATTTCATGAGCGGATGTGTTTCTACGTTTTTAAGTTAAATTATCAACTCTATTGATTGTAGACTAGGAAATCAACTGTGAAGTATCAGTATCCTGGCAGGTAAATGATTCATCTTGTGTTTATGAAGTGAAAAATGACATTTTTTCTTGGATAACCTTTTTTCCTTATGTAGGTTTTCGTAGGTTGATGAACGTGAGGCCGGTCTTCCGGCTTTTTTCACCGATTTCTCCGTGTTCCTTGGTGCTTTAAAAATTAAAATACTCGATATTATATCCAGGAACAGTGCTCACTAAATTTTATTCAATTTCTTTATTTAAAATAAGAGTACTATTTCTCGTAGTTGGACCCGAGTGGAAGGTCAATGGTGAATCTATTTTTTAACATTGTATCCTTTCCATTTTCTGTCACCCCAGCTCCAACGCCATTTCTGTCTTGTCAACAAAATGCTAATCCCTCTAGTTTGTCGTTTTGCCCTATAATCATTCTCACCTTATGTTTATAATCACTCTATAACTACGCCAGCCCTTCTATTATCGTAAATATACATTTTCTACACTTCTTTTGTAATCCTTCGCGTGGAGACAAATCTGAAAGATCAGGTTTTACGGGTTGAACAAGTTTTTTACGTTTCTTCGGACTTGATTATTCTGAAAAACGCGGGAATAAACCCGAAATATTATCATATTTAATTTATCCATTATATTTCCTTGGAAGACGATTATATTATCTCTACATTTTGCCGTATTCCATGCCTAGAGAAGTCAAACTCTTTTACTGTGTAGTCAATGGCAGGTTGATAAACGTAAAGGAATGTATTTTTCTGGTTTTACTCCGCATTTTTCCTTATTTTTCCCGGACAAGTAGATAAGAGATATGCGGAATTAAAACAGGAAAAAATGATATTTCGGTTACATTCGTTTTTTTTCATCTATCTTGGGTAACCCAGAAACATATTTTTGTGAAAAATTTCACAGAGAAAAAATCATTCGCCTCGACTGGGATTCGAACATGACTCTCCCGATTTTCGGTCGACTGCTTTAGCCAGTTAAGCTACCAAAGCTGTATACGAGGTCTTAGTATAACAGACTGTCCCACTGGTCGTGTGTCATTTTTTACCTCTAATTTTAATAACTTCCCCTCGAGCAATATTCTTGAAAACTGGCATACTTAAGGGGAAGGCCCTAAACTTTGTTGAGTCTAAGCAAAATGTTACAATTTTGACTTTTGCACTCAAAATTTGGATCCCAGCCAAAATTTTAAATTTGCTTTATGGGGTTTCAATTTTTAAAAATTCGGGGTAGAAAAAAGTCGGAATTTCACTGACCAATATCTCAACTCTTAGGTTTTCGGGCACGAGGAAACCGAAAATAGCACTTGTATTTACGAAAATTCAACCTTTTACCCAGTAAGTTCACAGCCAAGGTTTTATGAGTGGCGAAAAGGAAAGCATACCAACGAAGGAGCCGATCCATTCCAGGTTTAAAAAGGTGCCCTATTCAGTGGTACAGTTCAAATACCCGCTTAATCTACTAATTGACCTCCAAAGCTAATTCGGAGGTCAAAGGTTGTAGAGGTAAATGTCAGGTAAATAGTGACAACCAAGTTGTCGAACCATTGGTTTTAAAGGGTGTCCAAGTCAATTGTGCAGTTCACAGGACCGTGTTCGAAAAGACTAGACCGGGCAAGATGGTGTTGACTGCTGAGCATATTATGAGGCCGGTAATCCAACTCATGCGTTGCGGGTAACTCTGTTAAGTTTTAACCGTGGCTAGTCCCGGCATACAAGGGCGTACCCAGGAACAACACTAGGAAGGGGGTAACCCATAGCTGTTCAAGTTATAGGCAAGATTTAAGCATGGAAAAGGTGAATGAAATCAACATTTTAAGGAAACTGTAACAGCTGTTTATTAGTTTTTATTTATTAATTATTTGCTTGAAAAAATATTATTTTCCTTAAAGACATTTGCAATTTTTGCTTTTAGGGGGGGGAGGTCAGCAGCAGTGGCTGCCCCCTCCTGCCCCTCGCTGGGTACGACCATTCCGGCTTACTTAAATTAATTCGATTGCATTCATTGTTTTTCATCATCAACAAATTTTTAAGTGCGTTCGTTGTGTTCGAAATGAAGATAGGCATGAGGCTAATGACGAAACCATTTATTCGCACCATGTATAGGAGCCATTTTCTGCCATCTCCCTCTCCCCCTGCAACCATCATTCCTGCCGCGTCACCAAAGGTGCTAATGACTCGAGTCTGTCGTCTCGCCCCTCGACAATGCCTTATCCACCTCCCTGCCAAAACGGCCCTGGCCTTGCGCTTCGCCCACCAGCCTACCAGCACAACCCGCGGAGGTTCTCCACCGCCCCAAGTTTCCACGACACTTCTCTCCCGCCAACGACGAGAGCAGAGTACCCCTTTACCTCACTCCATTCCTAAGAGAAAACCCTCCCACCTCCTTGAAGCTCTGCTGCCACGATCTCCAAACTTGCCAGCCCTGCCATCATCTCCATTAATCCATATTTAATTCGGCCCCCTTCCTATTTCACCCCTTACGCCATTCAACCCCTCTTTAACGGGGACGGGGTGGGGGTGACGAAAGGAGTGGGGGAGTTTTGGGTAAGCAAGGGAAGGAGGGGGTGGGTGGCTTTTCCTTCCCCTCCATCCTTCCAGAACCTCCTCATAATTGAAAATCGGCCCACCCCCTTCTCCGCCCGCTTCTCGCATACATGTATATCCTATGGTCTTGTCCGCTTGCATACATACATACATGAGGCGGGCGGGGTGGGAAAGAGGGAGTTAGATAGAGAGATGTATTCGTATTCAGAATGAGCCGAAGAATATATTACCGCCAAAGGCTTCGCTTCCTCTCCTCCCCCCACCACCAAGCCTTTCCTCCTCCTCCTCCTCCACCCACTTCTCCTCTTCCTCCTTCTGCCTCTTCGTCCTTCTCTCGTTTCTCTCTTCACTTTCTCCGTCTTCATCCCTGTCCTTCATTTAGGTCTCCCAACACTTTTCAACGTGTTTCCCTTTTGAGAATCATTTACCCCAATCGGTCAGTTCTTCATTAATTCTGATGCTTATCAGTACTATTTTGTCTTTTTCTTCTCCTTTCTCTTCACTTTCTCCGTCTTCTTCACACCCCTTGTCCTTAATTTGCGTCTCCCATCATTTTATACTCAGTCTCTCTTTATTGGAATTATCTGCCCCAATCGGTCAGTTCTTCATTGATTCTCCCTTTACTAATACTATTTTGTCTTCTCAATCTCGCTTTTCTTCACTTTCTCCGTCTTCTTCACTCCTCCCTGTCCTTCATTTGCGTCTCCCATCACTTTTCGCCGTGTCTTTCATTTGAGAATCATTTATCTTTATCGGTTAGTTCTTCAGTAATTCTTATGTTTGTTATTATTATTTTGTCTTCTTTTACTCATCTCTCGTCACTTTCTCCTTCCTCTTCAATGCTCTTCTTTTTCCTCTTTTCCTTTTGCCATAAATTTTATTCTGCCCTACTTTTTGCAAAAATTATTTTTAGTAATTTTATTTCATCGTAATAAGTTATCCATTTCGTCTCCTATTTATTGCGACATTACTCCTTTACATTACATTTCTCTTCATTTTTTCCGTCCCTTTCAGTGCTTCTGCAATTCATTTTCTTCTGCCTTACTCTCCTCTACTGATTAAATTCATGAAAATTATTTTCTTCCATCGGCCAGTTCTTCCTTTTCTATCCTCTAATTTTCTTTCCCCTTCTAAACTTCTTTGCATATCTCTTTACTTTCTCTGTACTCATAACTGTCTTTGTTTTTATTTTCTACTCCGACCATTTTCCCCTAATTCCTATCTTTTTCTTAGAATTTATTGTCATCCATCATCAACTATTTTTAATTTTCTCCACCTCCTACTTTCTTCTTCATCATGCTCTCATACTTCTTTGCAGTTTCTATCAAATTCATTGATTTCATCGTATACTTGCCCTGTGCTCCTGATTTTTCTTTCCCCACCTCTTCTTTCTTTCTCCGAATGAGCCATACTTTCTTCCATCATCCAAATCTTAATTTTTTGTCTCCTTCTTTTCCATACAATTTATCCTGTGTTCGCTTGGGATCCTTCTCGCATTTCTATTTCTTTATCCATCATCTAAGTTTCCCTCTTGTCAAGTATTTTCCACTACTTCTCAGACATGGCCAAGCTTTTTGTTTTGATTTTTTCATTTGTTATTTCTCAATTGTTATTTTCTCTTCTTGATTCAGTAATATTCCATGTTTCCCTCTTATTTCTTCCCATTATAATTCGGACATGAGATAATAGTTTTTCGTCGTCTAATTTTACTACATCTCCCGTTCTCATATTCATTCAAGCACTGCTCTCATCTTCGCTCATTTATTTTACTTAGGCTCCTTCAGGTTATTTATTTTCCTTCTAGTCAATAGTCTAGTCAAAACCCTTTAGGTCATATTGCTGAATTTTATTGTTCGCGGAAACGATATAGAAAATCCAGGAATTTAATCTTTAGAAGAATTTATACATACCCTTTTTACCATTTAATGTTTCACTATAGTTTTTCTTTGTTAGACTCTGATCTGTCGATTTCCATCCAAGATTTCCAGGTTAGCCCTACCATGGAGTTTTTATTCCAAGCTGGTGTTCAGTTCTAATGCTGTCGTGGGGAGTAGAGAGGAGACTAAGGAAATCATCACTTCAGATATGAATTATGTACTTTTTTAATCGTTTATTTCCTTTTAAATCCTTCTTTATTTCTTTTTTGGATCAATTACACTAATTCTGCCGATTTTTCAGGAGGTTTATATTCTTCCAATTCACTGGGATTTGTCATTTATTTTGAAAGAAATTTCACATGGAAGTAATGCATTGTCAGGAGAGGACTTGGTACTGTTTCTCCTTGTCAAATCTCCTCCTTGCCCCGGTGTCTCCCCGCTTATAACAATGCTTGGGAGGCTGTGGAAGACTTATTTGGACGGAGTTGACCATATTTTATTCTTAATTGCTGAAGGCCTTCGCACGAGGTCAAACGTTTTTCGCCACTCCGCGGTTCGCGCTTTACAAATAAAGCCATAGACGACTCCGGGAAGAGGACAGACTGGATTGGGGCGCTTCATGTCTTTCGCCACGAACTGCATTTCATTCTCACTTTCTCCTCTCTCTCTCTCTCTCCTTACATCTATTTTCTCTCTCCCTCCTCCACCTCTCCTCTATGTCTCCTTCTCTCTTTCCTTCCACCATCTCCAAAAGCCCTCCTCTTGCTTCCTCCCCCGCCCACACTTCGACCTGAATAACGGCACTTTAAATTGTATGAAAGTTACATGAGCAAGCGCTGGTTAGTTTACAAATGAATACAGCGATTGAAGGACTTATAATATCAATGTACCTCCCCTCCAAACCCCTCCCCCTCTCTCCAGCCAAATGTCCCTCCACCCCCACATACAACCCCTGGAGGGTTCTCGCCCTGGGTACTCCACATCCCCCCCCAAAAACCCACCCCATCCTCAACCCCCCCCCCCACCTCCCACCCGGTTCGGTCCCGACATCCTTCGGAACCCACACCCCTTTCCAGAAGGCTCCCACACCGCTCCCACCCCCGTTTCCACCGCCTCCTCCAACTCCTCCTCCTCCTCCTTCCCGAATAGCCATATTAACTTGATAATTAGCCGTGTTAGGACTTGCAGATGAGAGGGAATGGAGGCGGGTAGAATAAGGGGGGGTGTAGCGGAGGAGGGGGTTGGTGGTGGGGGACCCTGTGCACTGAGCACCCCTCGGTGGGGTGGGGGGCCGAGGAGGACAGGGGAATGGGGAGGAGAAGAGGCAGCTATGGGCGGCGGCGGCGGTGGTGGTGGCTCGAGGTTTTCTCCCCAACTGGCTGTGACTTACATATAAAATGGAGGCATTCTTGTTGCGGCAGACGTGAAGGGAAGACGTATTCGCGAAGGGCTCCTCTCCCTTTCGTCAATGGGACGATGTAACGGTCGGACACCCGCGCGCGCCAAATCCCCGAAAACCGTCCAGCCCACGGGTGGCGGGGAGATCTTTGGCGCGATGCCGACTGGAGGGTTACCAGAAGGTGCTCTGCCCTCTGGATGCGCTGGATGGCGACCAAAAGGTCTGGGAAAGGCTTAGTACCCTCTGGGAACCTTTTGGGACCTTCTGGTAACCACATTGGATTTGCCAATCTCCTCGAAATCGGTGACCCTCAAGGGTTCCAGAAAGTCCAACACCATCCCACCCTGTGATGACCATGGAAAAAACTCTCATGGATATGGCAATGTCGGCCAATGGTCTTAAGGGGTGGCTTTCAAGTGTTTCAGAAAGTCCTCCAATACTTCTACCTAAGATCATCACCAAAAGGGAACCCTGATGGATATGGGGACACCTTGCAATGACCTGGATACCACCTGTTTGGATTGGCCCCCCGTTACCGCCTGCAGCCTACTCGAAAGTGAAGATCACTAGAGGACGTCCATCAAGATCTCCCGCATCTTCTGACCTCACACCCCATATCATACCGGAAGTTGCCGCGGAGGAATCCAACATGGCGCCGGGGCGCATCGCCCCTCCTCTTAACGTTCCCGCCATGCGGTCGTCTTGTTTTGGAATGGTGTTCAGAATTCGAGTGATGGTGTGTGTGTGTGCTTGTTCTGTGTCGGATGCGGATTATATATATAATCAGTGTTGTCTGGTGCCTTTCCCCACGTCTGTCAGCCACGCCCCCTTTTTCAACGGTCGTGTCGCGTGCTTTCCCATTCGTGTGTGCCGGCACGCGCAACCCACGCCGTCGCCAGGAAGATGCTGTCATCGCCTCGGAGACCACGATAAAGATGGGGGGGAGTGGAGACGGGAGGGGTAGTTTGGCTGGAGCGTCCTGAAAAAGGCCTTTGGATCTCGTGAGGTCTTACCTGCAATCTGCGAACTTACAAGTCTCCCTTTTCTTGCTCTAAACTCTGAACCGTAGAAATGGATTAGAGATTATCCAACCGTCAACATGCCCTTGACAACAATTTTGAATTTTTTAGGCGCATTTCACTAGAATGTCTCCTATGCACGGAAAATTGCGTTATTTACCTGATAATTAATATAATAGACTAAATGAATTAATCTCCTTTAGTCTAAAGTATTCCAGATAAATTTTAGCCTGTGAACTTTATATTCCGAAAATTTTTATCCACATGATTCTTTATTTTTACGTAGCATTGGGAGCTCACATTTGGGTACAGTTAATGGTGTAGGGTACACTTAATGGTCGAAAATTGGTATAAATAAGAATAAAATAATTATTTCACTTGTAAGCGGCTTATAAAGGCTGCGTCATCAGTAGGAAACTTCTAGTACAAGTACGACTCCTAGTCGACGGTTAGAGGCGGCTCTGCGATACTTCGTAGTATTTCTCGCCCTCGTGGTGGTCACGTGGTGACGTCATTCTCGCGTTTTACGTACGAGTGTGGGTGGGGTGGGAAAGGAGGTTATAGTATTGTGGGGGTGTTGAGGAAAGGTGTCGTTTGGGGGGAAATGGGTAGGAATGGATGCTGGGAATTGGCGGGGGGTGACAGGAGGGGAGTTATGGTGGTAAGGGGTAAGGCGTGTGGAAGTTATTTTTGGGGTATGGGGGTGATTCGGACCACGGAACGACCTTTCCCCCCCCCCCCCCCCCCACACCGTGTTCAACCTCCAGCCACCTCCCCCCCTCCCCTCCCCCCATAACCAGCCCTAATGGCGAACCCCTTCCACTTTTCCTTCATTGTACGAGCTTCCCCCACCCTTCTCTCTGATCTTTTTTCCGTCCCTTTCCTGTTCCTACCACCTTTTTCTGTGAGCCCATTGGTATCAACACCTCTTCCCTCTCATTTATCGCCTTGTAGTGACTGCGGTTTTCCCCCAAACCCCTAGCCTTGCCGTCGAACGTTGGGCAGTACTACGTTGGGTTCATCTTTAGTAGTAGTGGTGTCAACAGAGAGGAAGGGAAAAGTGAGACACTTTACTCGTGTTCTTTTGGGGATCGGGTTGGTGTGGTGGCTAGAGTGTTGGCCTCCCACCTCGTCGGCTCGGGTTCATATCCCGGCGGTGGCAGAGAATTTTCAGAGACTGCCCGATCCCTGCTTGAAAGCTATGTGGAGGATATATCAAGCGAAACATTCCGTCCGTCGGATGGGACGTTAACCCGTGGTCCCCTTGGGGTCTTTTGTTAAGAGCAGGCTAATGCTGACGCCGGGTTTCTCTCCACCCTTCCTTAACCTATCCTTCCCTCATGTCACAAATTAAAGAAGCTGTCGGTCGCCTCCTCCAAATACCATACCATCGTGTTATTTTCGATGTTTTTAGCAATATGTGCAATAGATTAATTATTCTCAACTATTACTTAAGAATTTTAGTATATATATATCAACTATCCCAGTAGAATTTTATTTTCTCCCGGCGTATAGTTTGAAGGAAAAATGTTGGGTTTCCCATCGGATGCGGTATTGGGTAATTTCTTTCCATGCTGTAATGGTTGAGTCTGCCATTGTCTTCAGGGGTAGAATCTTTACGGTATTTTTAATTTTTTTGCTCAACATCACACCCGGTGGTTAACCCGAAAAATTTTCCTTCACTCTATTCTAGTATTTTACAAACAAATTGTAAAAATTGCCGAGACAAAGAACTGTACACTATTCAACCGGTAAAGAAGGATTTGTAAGAGAAGAAATACGTAGGTGTGTAAAGATTAGGCGATAGAAAAATTTATTGCAGAGCTACGTCAAACCAATCTCAGAACTTAAGCTACCTTAACAATAGTGTTGAGCGTTTTTCCTCGTAGGCTACTGCAGCAGCATCAACAATGGATACATTTGTGTTAAAAACATTTGTGCCATTACTTTACATTAAATTTAGTGATCTGAAGGTTTTGGTTCAAAAAGCTAATTTGAAATTTTATCAGTTTTGTGACAGGCGGATTTTAAGGCAATTTAAAATAATTTCTCCTTCATTTTAAATATGCAATCGCATAAATTTGAATCTCGTTACACGATTGGAGTCATTTGATATTATTTAAACAGCTAATACCGAATACATGTAAAGTATGTTATGTTATCTTCCTTTCCTACGGCCGCCGGTCCCCATATTTATTAGTAAAGGTCCAATGCCTAATGTAGTAATCAGCAAAGATGGGCGAGCAGTAAAACCTATTTGGAATGATACATTTTAAAACCTATATATGATTAGTTTTTTACCATTTCTCTTTGCTTTCATGGTTCCATCGTGCACTAGTGAGCCAGTAATTTTATTCCAGTCACCCTGAATCATCTCGAGTAAGGAATATACTTTTTTTTAGAAATTATTTCATAATTACCCAACCATCCTTCTTCACTTTTGTTTTATATTTTTTCTTAAAATGGCTTACTTTTATTCCCATCAAACGTAAATGCATAATTTACGATGATATTGCAACAGGGGATGAATTTTATGCCAGTAATCTTTTATCCAATAACAAGCTATCCTTCTCATTCATTGAGAGCTGAAATAATTCCGCAGCAATTACTAATAAAAATAAATTCGTGTCCGCCGGAAGCAAACAGCAATTTTGAGGTGGTAGTTATTGATAATTAATGCTGAAAATTTCACAAATTGCATCCTTATGCTGGATATGTTAAGTAGGTAATATTCTACTACTACACTTGCGTGACCAACAACAATTTACCAAAGAATATGGCGTGAAAATAATTATCTTCACTCTTGAAAGGAAGTCTTCAGGTGCCTGAGGATGAATTGTGTTTTGTACATCTTTGCGCCGAATGAACTCTTTGCTTGCGCTATGTCGCAAAAACCATTGTTCACAGTAACCTTCTGGCTTTAAAAGTGTCGTCATATGAGATTTTTTATGAAAATGTTCGGTGTCAACATACCTTATATCCTCGAACAAAAGCTAAAGGTTTTACTGCGCTGCTGTCATTTGGTTATTGCATAAAGGGAAACCATTCGTGTTATACGGAAAGCACTTTAATAAGATGTGCTGACATAATTAGACACAAACATTGAAATATGGATTATGTTTGCAAATGTGAAATAATTGAGTAAATTGCCATGGTAACATGCCTCTAACTTGAGGTAATGCCTATCCCGTGAGACTTCGATAGCGTAGTGTTTTGAATCCTGGTATTGCTTAATTTGCGGCATTCTGGTGGTTTTCTGTAACGTACATGTTACAAAACCGTAAAATTTGATTTAGTATTAAACATTTTTCCGAATCATTTTCCAGCGATAATGCAACCACATGGCAAATTCGGTGGTATCACTTATGAAAATGCCTCTGTTAAAGTACAAAATTTCAGTAGGTATTATCATTATACGGCATAATAGACTGTCCCGCATAATTTATTCGGGGTTATCTGTCGTCCTTTGTCCTTTCACTTGACCTTCGAAAATTGTTGTCATCGGGCAATCATGCCTCAAAATATGGCCAACTAAACGGTTCTGCCTTCCTCTGGGTTTTTGAAGATCTCTCTGTTCTCACATCTTCTTAGACTTCGTCATTACTTCCTCGGTTGATCCAAAATATCATCAAGAATGTGATACTTCCACAAAGTTATTCCTTGTACGGCTAAATGTATAATGCTCAATTCCTTTAGGTATTTAGTAATGAGTGTCTTATATCAATCAGGAAAGTTCATCATATATTCTTTCGCAAAATTTTTAGCCTTTATGACATCTTACTTTTAATGCAGTGTTATAATATCCTTCTGAATACACTATTTTTTCTCCTTGCTTCTCTTTTCCACCGCATGTATCGCTAGCTACTGGGTGCTTCTTTCTCCCATCCAGTCAAACAGGTCGTCGGTTGCCCACGGGCACTTACCTCAAGGTCTTCATGATTGTGAGGCTGGATTCCAAGCACCTAAAGAACCCATCTCTGCAAAGTTGAAGTTTATCATACAAGATGTTTTGCTTAAAGATCCCGTTTTTAATGCCTCACACTTAATCCTGATATATATCAAGTATATTTTTCCTATTTGACTTCCGTTTAAGGCGCCGGATATTATTGGCTAGAAATTCCGCATTTTCTATTGTTCCATGACTGCATATAAACATAAAGAGACCAATTTAATAGCTATTAAATCAATAGTATAAAAAATTTGAGATTCTGAGGGTAGTGCGAAAATCATCAACTGATTTTAATTACAAATTTTATTATATTTTTAAGATAAGTGTTTTCCTAGTTGTAAAATTCAACGTGAGATTCAAAATAATGCATGCGAAAACGAAGTGATCATTTATTTGTGATATTTTTGGAATTTATCGAGAAATGTCAGCAAGACATATGTTCACCTAACAAGTCACTTGAATACAAGCGTTACTGATCATTTTATTGTTTTTATCGCACTGATTTCCTATAAGACTCTTGCTTGTTAGTTTAAAATTTGGAACGGATTTATTCGTCACATTCGAATTCTGCCTCATGGTCTATTTGCTACTGGTAACATGTTTCTTATTGTAAATTTTCTTTCATCCATTCTTTTGATAGACCATGCCTTTCTTGGAGTTTTCCCGATAATGGCATACACCTATTCATAATATTGATCATATTTTTCCCTTGTAGCGGCTTTTATGTAGCTGGAACATTGAATGATATTTGATGACCATCTTTCAACTACCTTACATATAAGGTGTTAGTTGTATTCCAATATCTAAGTACTTTTCATCAACCAAAATTTCACTTCATTTCTATTTTATTTTCTCCTATTTTATGGCATATAGTTTGTTTATCTTGGTTCCATCCGGACTTTACTTCATGCAAGAAAACTAGTTCACATGACTTTGATATAACTTCACTCGTCTTTTCAATTCAGCTTAATAAGTGTTATTTTTCTAATATTTTTCGTTAACAGCTTCAAATATCTCCCGTTTTTATTGCGTAATTCTATATTATTCTTGACTACCTCCTACACTTCTGTGTGATTCTTGGTTTCGTGTCGTGTAGCGCTAGGTACTGGAGTTCTTTCTAATATTATTGTGATGTGAAAAATGTGAACAATAGTTACCAATTTTGATTCGATCTTAACTTGACGAAGAATTTGGGAATCTTGTAAATTCAGCCAATGAATTTGAGAGAAATGACTAATGATCAATTGATGCACAAAGGTTAAGAAAAATACTTCACTATTCCACAAAATACAGTTTATTGTTATTTTGTGGAACAGCGAAGTCTTTTTCTTAACCTTTGTGCATCATGAAGGAGTTCCACCATGTTACGCCAACCACCATCGCATTTAATCATCAATTGTTTTCACCATAGTGTGATTTAATTGGTTATTTTTATTAATTGAATGTGCAAGGGATGCATTCATAAAGGGGTAATCCGATACCCGAATTACCGATTTTTCTCTGAATATGTATCGATATATACTGTGATCAACTCAACTTCATTGGAAATGCAGAACATCACCAATGACCTTACAAGTTCATTTGATTGGCAATGACTTGGTCAAAAAAATATTTGCCTTTGTAAATTCTGAGCTATAGGAGTGCACACCTATTGTCGTTGGTATTTCATTATCAGTTACATTTTGCAAATAGATTTCTACGGGAAGGAAATATAGTTACAACTAAATTTAAACTTTAATATTTAGTTATAACCGCACCCTTTCTTCACTCCCCACACAAGAAAGTTTGAAAAAGATAGAATTAACTGACATAAATACTGGGAAAGTTTTCGGAAACAAAAGAATCTATGCTTCAAAAGTGATAAAATATTGTCTTTTTCCTTTTGTACGCGATTGATCTGAAGTAGTACTGTTTCATGGCTCCCCTCGCGGAGCTAGATCCTGCTAAAATAAATATAAACTTGTTTATAAATGAAACTTTTCTTGCCAGCTCGCATCGCCACCGCTCGCATGAAGTTGTTTTCTTCATTGCATCGCTCGTGTTGCTCCATTGAGGTTCGCTTCTTACCATGGGAGTTTGCATGTCGGGAGCAGAGGTGAATGTCACTACGCAAGGTCCTTCGCGAGAAGCCGCGAACCTTTTTGCTTTTACTTCGAGGAGTAGGCCAATGTCGGAGTCGGCTGCGTCCCACTCCCTTGCATTGTTTAGGCAAGAAACACTTGGCGCGGATCCGAAAGCGTTTGACGTGTATACGAAGGAGGCGACACCGAATTCCTAACTTCCCACCCATTAAGGAGCGTCCCCAACTTCCTTTAGTGATTAGGCGGGCCCTTAGAGTCGACGACGCCACGCCGGTGAAATGTCCGTCTGCATCAGCAGTGAGCCCATGATTCTGCGATACTCCGGAACTCGCCCTGCCTTCATAACACCCTTTATCAATTGAGTCTCTGAAAAGTACATTTTAAAATCTAAACTCAGTTTCATTCGGGTAAATATATTTAATTTTTCAAGAGTTTAAACAGATATGATTATTGGTCTTTTAGGGATTATTCATGTGTATGTGTAAGGAGTTACGTAAATATATGTGCAATATCATTAGAGCTAGTAATTTGAAAAAATTATAAAATTGAGTCGACATATTCTGCAAAACACTAGCGTACCTCAAATCCATCTTTCTATATGAATAAGATCCATTATTGTTCAGCGTTCATAGTATATAAATTGTTAAATAAGATAGATGTGCGCTATTCAAGACTTTCACCTTACCGAACATAATCCTAGAGGCCTTCGTCTTTGCAAAAACTTATTTTGGCTTAAGTAAACTTAATTTCCATGCAGTGGGTGGGCAACACAGGAGCGTATTTGTGGATCGTATACGTTGCAAAACTCATATCCATTATTGGCGTGATAACATTTTTGCATTATTAGGAATTTTACGGATTTTATGATACCTTCTTGGGATTTACTATGCACAAATAATATTTTTAGTGCTCATCCTTCGCAAGCGTTCACAACGAGACAGAGCCTAAATATAAGATAAGCATAATTAAACGTAAACGGTGCACGAAGCACAAAGATCTCTGTGGCACGTCCATGATACATATATTAATTATTGAAGAGCTTGAGTATTTGTATTTTGAGGTTTGGATCTGATAGGAAATGCATAAGTAATTACCTAGGGCTATGCTCTGCAAATTCAATTTTGAATTTTTAAATATTGCAGAAGGCTCTAAGACATAGTGTATTCAGTTTTAGGCAAAACCTTCACGGCCACTGACATTACCTTTCGTTCTTTGAATTGTATTCTTTCAAAGCAATCACTTACAGTCATCTTTCCTTTATATATTTGCGGAAACGAAGAATATTGGTTGAGACAGAGATAGATGAATACTTAATCCTTGATTTTTTTCTCCCAGTATCATGAAACCAACAAGTAATTCCATATGCAAATTACATGATGTTTTCAATCCTTTATGCGTGGTAACAAGGTAGCCTTATATTTTTTCTCATTTTCATTTAAATTTTGAAACCATTGGCTACTTCATGGATTAAGTTTTTGCTGGTATATTACTCCACGGTCCATGAGACTAGGAATATCATATGTTTCATATCTTCAAGATTCTTTTATGATAAACATGGGTTTATTTTATTTTTCAACAGCGTTTATACTAAAAATAAGCTTCTCACAGCAACACTTTCATTATAATTCCCCCTTCAAATTACAAAAAAATTATAGTTACTTGTAATTCAGTGAGTTTCTGCATACATATCAGTCGTAAATAACAATATCATTTGGAATCAAAATTCTGCCTTAGGGTGGGTCAATGGGAGTAATGGGAAATATTTTCGCTTGCATCCTAACAAACTTCTCAAATATCTTATTTTGTATTTATATTACAGAATTTAACGTTCTGAGGACTCTCTTGCATCCCCCTGTAGTAAATTGGATGGCAAAGTATCCGATTTGAATCAATAGTCGATGAGCTTACCGGGTAGAATCGAGATCTGATTCTAAAATTACTTTTTTGTATTCCTCAATTAATTCCATCGATTCTGACCTTCTCACATATCACTCACTCATATTTTTAAAGCTGACACTAACTTTGTTCTAAAATTTTGCTTTATTTCAAGAAGTTTAATTTTAATTTTTACTTTCTGCTATTCAATCCTCATTATAGGAGATTTTTTAAATCATATTAACGTAAACTGAGATTTATTTACTTTAAAACAACTTAAAAACATCTAAACCGGTTGTGAGTTTTAATAAATCAACTATAAAATGCAATGAACTGTTGTTAAATCATAGATTGAGAACTGTTTTTAGATCATATTAACGTAAACTGAGATTTATTTACTTTAAAACAACTTAGAAACATCTAAACCGGTTGTGAGTTTTAATAAATCAACTATAAAATGCAATGAACTGTTGTTAAATCATAGATTGAGAACTGTTTTTAGATCATATTAACGTAAACTGAGATTTATATACTTTAAAACAACTTAAAAACATCTAAACCGGTTGTGAGTTTTAATAAATCAACTATAAAATGCAATGAACTGTTGTTAAATGTGTCCGTCAGGTTTATCCGATACAATTTACATATATATTGTAGGAAGATATTAATTGAAGGAGTGAGAAGCCAAGGGAAACAAGTGATTTTGTTTTCTAAACAGAAGTACAGAAATTACGCAAAGAAAACAAACGAGATCAACTAGATAATTACTAGTACATTTGATTTTGCGCTAGGTGTCAGCACAGAACAGAGACTCACTCGTTTTACTCGGCCTGCATGTTTTTTTATGTTCCTTCCATCAATTTCTGTGAAGAGCAAACTTAGTGCATGTCCACAGTAATTTTATTTGGTACGACGCGTTTCAGCGACCTTACTTCGCTATCATCAGGTATAAAATGGCATTTTGTACCTGATGATAGCGAAGTAAGGTCGCTGAAACGCGTCGTACCAAATAAAATTACTGTGGACATGCACTAACTTTGCTCTTCATTTATCATTGTATCATTATGTTCCACAAAATCTCGCCGAACACCGTTGAATACATCAATTTCTGTGCCTAAATGTGTTTAGAAAATAACACTTGAACTATTTCGCATCTCACCTCCTCATTTGCTAAAAATAGGAGAATTTTTTAAATGATATACGTCGATAGGATGAGTATCCACGGCTTTAAGGAGCATCTGCGTATTGCGATTTGTCACGCGAGCTTTCGCGGCCATTGCTGTTCGCTTCATCAGGTAATGAATAAGAAATTGGAATATGGTTGTCAATTAATATCATCAACCCGTTGACACCAATGAATCCCGCTGCGAAAGCCTACGTTTCAAGACAGTATAATCGAATATCATTTTCATGTAGATCAGGATGAGATATATCCGATGCTGTATTATGGGCGGCATTCACTCGGTCGCCTCAGCGGGTACGACGCCCGCGGATTCGGAGAATCTCCCGCCGGCCGGACCACGAGGTCTCCGCCGGCCGCGTCCCGAACGGCGAGGCACGGCCGCCGGTATGTCCCGCTTCAAATCCACCTGCCTCCCGCGACCCCCAGGTGCTCTCAACCACCCTCTCTGGGGGCCAGTACCCCATACCACGATACCTCCCCCAACAGGGGCCCACCTTACATCCCATACCGCGGTGGTAATTCAATGCATCGTGACAGACTCGCTGAGGAAGTCGACGTGCTGCATTGTTCCCTTTGTCACATAAATATCCCCGCTTTCCCTGTCCCGAGTATCCTACCCCCGGTCATCCCTGTATATCTCCCGAACATCTTCCGCGTGTACTCCTCTTGTACGTCCGCTGGGGCTCCCAACCGACAGCTCCCGGTCTTTCCCGTCGCGTGTGAGATACGAATTCCGACTTTCTTTTGTTTCGCTGTCTGCGTTTCAGTTGTTTTGCTCACCGCATTCATCCACCTCCTCACTTGGCCCACCACCTCCTCTTCTCTTTTGTTTATCCTCTCTTTCTTTCTGCACCCACCACTTCTTTATCCTTTGTCGTCGTCCTCTTTCGCCAGCGCGGAGACTTCGTGGCCGGCGATAAGGATACCGTGCACGCGGGCCAAATCGATAGACGGTCGGGGCAGGATACATATTTCCGCTAACCCTTTCCGCGGGTCAAGATAGGGCTGAAGCCAAACGGGGGACACGGGGTTGTAGGGATTGGGGGGGGGGAGTTATGCGAGGGGTCCCGTGCATATGTCATCCCTCTCGTGCTGGTATCTGCTGCGGCCCCGAAAGGGATGTTGTGACAGTGGGTAGATGTTGCGGATGAGATGCAAGTAATTCGGTGGAGGGTACGAGAAAATCCATAACCAGTAGCACCGGGAGCGCCGGTAAATATTTTGGGCCGAGATGTAATGCTGCAAAACATGTTGGGGACCGAATTTTCGTCGGTAATGCGTCGATTTCCTTTCAGCTGTGTTTTTTCTCTTAATACTGTCTACAATTTATTTCTTAGAGTACTCAAAACGAGTCCATTTGTCCTGTTTAACAGCTATGAAAGTAATATAATGATTGGTTTCTCAGTTAATTCGGCGTTTACTCATTTTATGTGGACGCGCGTTTTCGGGTCCAAAGATTTCAGGAATAAAATTTAAAAATATTGAACCTCAAGACGGGAGCTGGGACCCGCCCGAAATTGCCGTGCACCAAAAATGATTCGACGCGGAATTAACCTGGAAAACAATCATCAATTTAATCACCGCGGAAGCCTCCGAAATAATTTTATGAAGTAATATATTGAATCCATGATTACAAAAAAGGTGCCGGTCACTTGGCTACAGATTTGGGTAAACCTTTTTTTATATCATTAGGGCTTTTTGTCGGTGTCGCTTTGACTTTTTCTACAAATAATTATTGTGCAGTGTTAAATATCTATTCATAAAGAAAATTTGAAATAATGGCCTATGTAGCTTTCTTTGAAGATGTAGGAATAGATAAAGTGGTCAGTCAGAGTGAAAGCAATACCGTCACTAAAACACGAGCTTTTCACCGCTCAAGGGTTAATTATAGACATCTCGTTTCAACCGTTTATCCATTTGAGGTGAAGTTGCCCTGAGATTTTAATAAAAACTCGACGGATGCATAATTTTCTTGCACGCAGAACTTTGAATGTGTTTCAAAAATATTTTGGAAACTTAGCCATAAAAATTGGAAAATGGAATACTGAATCGTGTTTCGGCCGAAACACAAGTAATTTCGTGAATCGTAAACAAATATCCGGAACTCGCAGCCTAAGAACATTATAATAATATTTTATGGGATCCACCGTAATGTATTTTCACCTTATAATTTTGGGTTTTTTTTTTCGTAGAAAGTTCAATCATATTGGAAAATTTTAATGCCAATCCATGAATGTTAGTATTTAAAATCTGAGATTTTTGGCGATATAGAACCAAAAAGATGCATAATTGATCTTATGTATTGGCAACTTCCGCTGTTAAAGGATTTTTGACACTGGAAATGTTCTGGCGTCTCCAGCCTTCAAGCCATGCACCAATTTGACACCATCAAGACATTTGAAAATTTACTCTACTAACACTTAAGTGCGAATTTAGTTTTACTCCTTGTGAGATAGTCTATAACTAACAGGGCAACATTTTATAAACGAAATCGGAATGATATCCAATATCATTTTTATTTACGTCTATTACATAGTTAGACTTAGAGAATGTTGAGACACTCACATAATTTTTATTTAATATAAAATCTTTTCTACTAATATTGAATGCTAGAAGGTTGCTATGGCAATTCCGTAAAGAGTTTATCTGAGGCCAGTGTTGCGACCCCCCCCCCACCACCGGCAATGGGGGACCCAGGGAAATGTTTAAAAAATGACAAGCCTGAATATGCATTTTACATCATTTTGGCACTAAAAAATATTTTTTCAAGAAAATATTTTACAATGTCCCCCTTTCAATTGGTGGTTTATTTGTGAAATATTCTTTTTTAGCGTTAAGTTAATTGAAAATTTGTGATAGGAGCTTTGAACTGAGAATAATTATCTATATACGACTTCGCTTACAATGAAAAATCTCATTTATTGAAGAAATGATAGAATTATTGGATGTTATTCGCCCGACTTCTTATTAAGATACCGAAATTCAAAGTTATTCATTAAGATCTTTCTTAAATTTATTCGAGGGAGGGAGAAAGATATTGTTACCGAAACTTTCAATTGTTATGAGCTTTCTTTCCAACTCTAATACAAACGCATTGTCTTGAACTATTTGGCTGATTTTATCATGAAAGGAATTACTCTCTTCCCATCCCTGCATTATCTTTTCCGATTTATTCAATCAAATTTTTATTATAACATGGGATATTTTTTGATAAAAACATATTTTACTTCTAGGTATTATATTACATGCGCTACTCTAGAGAGCACCCTTGTTAGAGTTGCAATAAATGTAAAAAAAAAGTCGCCCAAAACCCTGGAATTATGTGCATGAATTAATCCGTAAATCCATTAATATCACAAAGTATCATATTTAAAGGTATCCCAGCCTCATTGCTAAAACATTTCAAAGTTTTTTTAAATATAAGATTAATATTACTCTGAAACGGAATCTACTGGAATTCTGTCGACATTCATAACTATTCCCCTGAAAATTTTCCTTCCTCTATAACGTTACCTTTGAAAATCGTGCGAGTGAGTAATGGATATTTTTATGGAAAAACTTATTTTAAAAACATTTTCAAAATCTGCGGTAAAAAATATTGCAGTATTCATAATTTTATTGAAAAGTGGCTTAAGGTTTATTTTTCCTGAATGAAGCCCATTCTTGCCTTCAATACTTTTCACCGTTTTTTGGCACGAGGTTGAGTTTGAGGAATTGAATCCATTTAATTCGTCATATCCATTTTTTGCGATAGCAGAAACGAGTTCTTTCATGTTGAAATGCTTTTTCTTGAGGCATCCAATAGTAAATTAATGAGAATTTTCCACACAAAAAAGGGTAAAAATCCCTTTTTTTAGCAGAATTTAGTTTTTTTAAATGGGTACTCGACTGATGAGCGAAACTATCTTTAGAAGTAAATCGCGTTCACCATAATTTTCCTATGCATGATTAATTGTAACTTTAGTTTGTTAGAATGTCTTTAATCGAAGTCGTTTTGTCATTTGTAACTTTAAAAAAAATATGCTACCAATTTGCCTTTTGGTTTTCCTATTGCAATAATTTAGGCACCGTCATCAATCATTGGAGCTCCATCACATTGGTAGTCATGTTTTTATAATCTTTCATTCTTTTTTTAAAGAGTGATGTAAATTTATGCTCGATAATTCTTTCTCTCCTCCGGTAGTTAAAGTCAGCATGAAAAACGTGTATGCTACATTATAAAATCAACTTGCATTAGCTTGAACCGATAAATAAATATTATGACATATCCAAAGATATTCTTGCGACTAACCTACCTTTTGCGCATAGCAGATTTGTCCAACGGAATCATTTAACTATACTTACAATGAAAGATGTTAGTGCAGGCAAAAAATATTTTCATAGTTTGAAATACTTATTTTCTCTTCTCTAAGATCCAGACAAATTGTTTTCCAAATGGTTAAACCGTGAATAAATTTGCTCGCCCTTCAGTTAGTGGGGAGAGTTTGGCCACTGCAATGAAAAATCTTTTTGGACTTGATTTCAGTACTTGAGTTTTCCTAGAACGATGATAATCAGAGTTCGATTGGAAACTTTCCATGTAATTCTTTCATCCGGTCTCATTACCCCCTGTACACGCAAATAGTAATCTTTTGTTTATTTGAAAAGCTAAATCTTGCACTAAAATTTGTAAAATTTTAGCTTGGAATTGGATGGATCTTGGAATATTTGCCTCGTAAATATTTTTATACATTTTAATTTTAAATAAATTTGGGTAAAACAGATTGAAATATTCTGCATAACCGTGAAATTTTACCAAAGTGTGTATATATAAAGTTCTCTCTCCTTCATACAATGACATGTGCAATTGTGTGGATGAAAATACGTATAACCCAAGTAATACTTTCTATGACTAACGTAATAGGCATAAATTGCGGAACCTTGGAATGGCAAGAACGCTTTTAAAATTCTGATGAAAATAGGTTCCTTAAAATTGAAATGCCTGGTAAGTTCTCTGTTATTCCATAGCTCAAAAATAAAGATATTTTTTCACTCTCCCCGAGATTATGTTCACGTAATTTCCGAATTATCTAAAGCGAATAGAAGGCCGGAAACGTGAATTAGAGAAACACTTGGAAGGCATTTTTCAGCTTTGTTTCCCTATCCAGCCGATTAAGGCGTTTGGAAACTACAACTGTGATTATGGTCATTGTCTCTAGAGCGTATACATTCTCTCCCAGAGATCGAAAGATACCTTTTTAATCCAATCCCTCAATTTCACGCCATTTGAAATAATGGTGTCATCGGCTCCCCCCGGCGTTTACCACCTAAGGGTCGGAGCACACGCAATTCTTCTTCAGCTCCATCCACCGAATTGATGCACACACTGGCGGTTCGACGCAACGAAATAGCAGTATTTACTGGGCTATAAGGACCACCAGTGAAATAAAACCACCCTAAAATTTTGTTTCGGAGAATATATTCAGCTATGCATATTTTCTCGAAAAGCCTGGGTATGTTTGGTACCCAGGAGTGGCGCGGAATTTCGGCTACCTTGAGGAGGGAAGTTTTTATCCGCTCTTACCGCAATGATTTTCAGTAGTGATAAATGGTATCCATATTTTTTTAGCCATTTTTTCTGAGAAATATTACAAAATTTTAACTAATTTTTCATTTCTCTTCCGATTCATATTAATCTTATTGAACGAATCTTCTGATGAAATTTATTCACTGAGTTAATTTATATTTCAATACCACCGCGTGGTATTAGATATTTTATTAGCCATCTCAAATGATGTAACATCTTTAATTTTCGGCATTTAATAGACTGAAATACCAATTCAAAGGAGATTTTATGCATGAATAGGAACTACTGAGAAATTTGGAAGCATGAAATAGTATCTCCCTGGAAACATTGATCAAGGCATGACACAAAACTTTCGCCAAGAATACCAGTGATTTGAAATTTTCTTCTTCAATTTCTTTTTATCGTTCAACTATGAGAATACAAAAATAAATTGATGGAAATTCAAATAATGGAGGGTTAAAGGAGACGTAGTAGCCAAATTTTACTTCATTTCACTTTTACATCTGTTTTATTCAAATCTATTATTCATGACTACAGGTAAACTTTGGTTATCTTGTATTTTTAACATTGAGCCAGGAATTTATGGCTAGTAATGACGTATATTTGACGGTGAATTTGTCGAAATATTTATAGGGGAGTAATTCAGGCCAAATTATCTAGATCACATTCCACATCTATACACTATCCTTCAAGTCCGCTTCACACGGCTTGTGGCGGGTGGTGTTTAGGATACCAGTCAGTGGCGGATCTGTGGGGGGGGGCTAAGAGTGATATACCCCCCCATGGGTGTCTATTTAACAATAGATAGAACGGTAATTTTGTTCGGACCCCCACTACTGCTGAGAGATTACCCTCACTTTGCCCCGCCCCCTTCTTCCTATCCGGGATCTGCCAATGATACCAGTCGTTTACAAAATTTAAATGCTGCGCTTTGGAATTTCCTCTGGATTTTTCTAAAGCCTTCCCAAATACCTTAGAATTATGCTCAATCAGTATGGCATTAATAAATGACGAAAACCAGAGAAATCATTTGGTAATAGGCATCTTTGATAGTATAATCCTGAAATCTGTAGTTGACCGGTTTGACTTGGATTGAATTTCCGAAATGAGACATTAACGATTTTATTAGGCGCAAGCCTATACCTAAGAACTAGCCTAGCACCTAGCCCCAGCAAGTCTCTAGCTGCTTCAGCAAAAAATTATAATTGTAAATAAGGTAAATAAGGTTTTGTCGTGAAGAGATGATCGGGTCGCTCTAATGATTCCTTTATTTAGGCGTCGAAGCATGAATATATAGAAATGTGTGCGGGGGCGGTAGGCGTTGGGAACAACAGCGGGGCGCAATTTTGCCGGAGGTGGCGGCGGAGGCGTGGCCGGAGGCGAGGGAGAGGTCGCCGGCGGAGGCGGGGGCCACGCGCCCCATTGTATGCCTTTCTCATTCTTGGGGCGGAAGGAGGCGTTCGGCCCCGGGCGGAAGTGCTGATTGCAGGGCGAGATGTTAGCGCGGCCTGTGACGACGGTCTCGTACGCGGTATATACGGGGAAGGTGGGACGGGCACGTTTTAGTATATTTTTTTAAGGGAAAGGCACGCGTTATTTTTTTCCCGAGGGAAAAGTGGGCGGAGGCAGACCTTGAATCCTATAAGGCACACGCTGGGTTTCCACCTCTCAAGAAACTCCTCAGAGTAAATAAATCGCTAACTGCAGAGAGGCAGCATGTCCTAGTTGGACGATTTTTTGACGGTTGGACGAAAATTTCTAGCCAACTCTATTAAAATATTTTACTTACTTTATTTGAATATATTCAAGTTCCAAATTCCCATCCATACAAAACAAAATCATTTAAAAAATTAGGCTTCACTAGGTTTTCTATTTCTCTCCTGTAAAGCTAGCCAAATTGGACTTGATGCCTTTCTGCAGTTAGCGGTTCCAAAATGAAATGCAAAACCTCTCAAAGTGGCTGCTTAGTAGCCAAAAGCCGAGTTTAACATTAAAACCAGTAGTTCATAAACCAGCATTTAAATCACTACTTGATAAATTTTGGCTTATGAATTATCAATAGAAGACACTTTGTTACTTCCACAACATATTTTTTTTAATTCCAAGCGTGTTCGGCTGTTACGCCATTATCAATCATAGTAAATATTTTTTGTACTTTATAATGGTGTAACAGCCGAAACTGGTCGGAATTTTTAAAAATATATTGTGGAAGTAACAAGGTGTCTGTATTGATAATATGGAATTCCTTCAACCACGTACAAGCTTCAAGTTTCGATTTGGTTTATGAAAATAATAGGGTATTCATTATCAGCTATCTTTCATTTATCACGTAGTTGAAATTAAAATAACTATGGTAAAGTGCAACTGCCATTCATTTCAATATCTATTTTATAACTCGTAGATGACGTAAAGTTATGGTATAGGAGAGAACGGTAAATCTCTGAAATTTTGAGTGCAATGGCATCGAGGAAAATATTTTGTGTTACTAATACTCCAAACTCCCAGTATTCAGGCTAGCTTCGGAAAAATATCTCGTTTGCAATGTTTAGATATCAGGATCAGCTTATTCTCAATTCTTCTAAATTTGTCTCGCGAAAAGAATCAATAAAGTACAGAAAGCCGTTTTTAAATAATTCGAAGAAAATATATAAAATTGGTAGCAGTAAAAATATGCATAGTTTGGGAATAAGTTTTCATAGTTTGAGTCGCAAATATGAGTGAAAGTAGTTTTAGTGAACAGCACCATGAAAAATATTTGAATTAAAATTGAAATAAAATATGAGAATTACTTACGAGAGTGAATAAATTGAAAATATTAGTTCATTTGTTTAATTTCCCCCTAACAATCAAAATTTAGTACAAAAAGGATGGAGTTCTTTGAGGAGAAATAAAGGGACCCTCGGATGGCAGTAACAATAATTCTGGAAGTAATTTCTCATTCTGATATCCTATGAAATAGTTGTATTCAACGGTGTTTGGCTAGATGTTGGGGAACATATTGCAGTTATAAATGAAAGTGAAAAAACTTTGCGAATGCCCACAGTATTTATTCAAGTACGACGCGTTTCAGCGACTCATCGCTATCATCAGGTATGAAGTAGTGCATAAAATACTTAATAAATTGTGTTACTGTTTCATGTGAAGCTGGTGCGGACAGTACACTAACATACATGACATATCCAATGATACAGATGTAATTTTTACGATACTACCGGCGTATCAGGCGCACAATGGATTCTTGGGTTCTTCACCGATCAAGTTTTGCAGACCCATTATCACCTCCATCACGTACAACAAAAATGCGGGAAAATCAGAACATGTTAAAGTCAATCAGGTTACACCTGACCGATGGACGGTTTTTACATATACCGGAACATATAGAAAGATAGCATTCAGTAGATCCCCTGAAGATGAAGAACAAGTCTTTTCCTCAAGATTCTTCGAAACTTCGGCAGGCATGCATCCAATTACCCGTTGGAGAACCCTAGAATTCATTTGCTCCTAAATAAAGAAAATTTTAATAGTAGAAAATTTTCCATAGCTTTACCTTACCGAAATTATTTGAGTTTCCACACTTATGCGCCATCATCGGCCTACGTATTCTTATTCGAAGCACGCCTTACAATTTCACCATAAAGATAAAACAATTGTGATCTCCGAAGGGACTTCAGTGACAAATCGGAGAGGGGAGAGAATGTAATAATACTTTCGTCTTCCTTTTAGAAGCAGTCCTGATGGTGGCACGTTGGCCTTGTTTTCATTGCATAAATTTTTGGGTGGTACGAAATTACGCACTTTCACATTATATTTAGCAATATGTTCGACTCACATATATGAGTACGTTTCAATCATACTAAGCTTAACTTTGTTGACTACGATAGTATCCGAGAATCCCATCGTTTCTGCAATGATAGAGATGTTTACAGATTACTGGATTATACATATCTACTAGGAGGAAACCACAGAGTTTCCACCTCCCAGACCACTACCACCCTACGATCTCGCGTCTTTTCCCTGTCACTCCTCCCATAAACTCAGCCCACAGTTTCATAGTCTCTTCACTCCCCCATTGGACTCGGAAGTCCCCTCAAAATCAAGCCGTGAACTCCCTCACTGTGACCCCCAACCCTCTATGCGTCACTCAGTCCGTTGCCGCACCGTGGCAACCAGATTTCAGGCTCAGATACATTCCTAATGAGTAGGCGGTGGTTACGAGGGGAGGGAGGGAAATCCTCCTTTTCCATTCCCTCTTTATGTATCTCTTCCCCCAACGGTTACAGTCAGGGCTAGAGAGGGTGTACGGAAGAGTGGCAGAGGAAATGCATGTCATGGAGGGAAAGTGGAGAAGTTAAAAGGGGTTGGTTGCGTGGTATCTCATCACCCCTATTCCTCCCCCGACACGCCCTGTATCGAAGAAGAATTGAGCTGAGTAATTTCTTAATAATTGTTGCACACGCAGGGGATGGCGCCCAGATTTTTGCCGTTATTACTCGTAATGACACCACTGTTCTTAAGGCCGTTTTACACGGTACACGGAATTGCGCAGGTTAGAGCTGCATTAATTTCTAAAATGGCGTGGAATTGCGCGAATGCATGAACGAAATTAGAACATGGGCTATTTTGCCGTCTCGCGTCCACGCATTCTCGCATGTGTTCTAGCAATTCACGGCTTTACACGACGCAATTTTGATTGCGCCTTCGCACGTACGTCAGATTGCGCAATTCCGTGTACCGTGTAAAACGGCCTTTAGAGTCACCTAAAATAATCTTTAATGGATTGATAGCCAACTTTTGTTACAATTGTTGCACATGCAGGGGATGGTGCTTTGATTTTTTCTGTTATTACACGTAATTTGATGCGTCTATTCCTTGAGTTACTAAACGGAATCTTCAATGGTTTGGTAGTTACAACTTCTTATACAAAAAAAGTACGTGGCACAAAAAGTTTTAGGATCTTTGAAACAAATATATGGGAATTTAATATAATTTGTATAATTTCGATTAAATTAAGGGAATTACAAGTTTACAGTTACACTTATCAACCATTCTTTCACTTTTCTTTTAATGTCGGCCAAGGATTTTAGATTAAATATAGCCTTTGACATACAATTGAATGTATGAGGTAATACAACATACTTCAGCAGTCTTTTACCATAAATTTTATTGAAATAACAATAATAATAATAGTAGGGAGGAAGCTAAGGCAGCGAATTTGAAATAGGAAAAAGCATTCAAAATCAGCTCATTTGGTAAACTGAATCCATCGTGAGGCGGGGATCTATTCAGCGTAGATTACTATGGAGATGGAGTACCAAGTTCCTCACCGATCTCATTCCATAGAACACCTTACCATAGTCCAGATCGTTACTCAAGTTTTGCTCATGACTCAAACTCGACTCTGTAGTCACGTTGGTGTTACGAGAAATCTATTGAACCCCAGAGCTCTCTTGTCCATACTCCGCTGCTAATAAGTTGAGTTCATACTCAAATTGAGTGGCCAAATTCCAAGACTTCCGCTGCGGCGCTGTCATCTCACATTTTAAAATGAAAATTTTCTCGTAAAAATACTTACAATGTTGACATTTTTAATGAGCAGGAGACGATGAGTGACGGGAGTTTTGGAAATTTTCTATTTTACGTATTAAACGACTGAACGTAACCACAGTTACTCCAGCTCAGGTGAGTTGAGTGAAATTATTTTTGAAAATACGAACTCAAAAATTGAATTGCGTCTCAAGGCCGTATTCTAGAACGTCACTCATGTTTTGAGCACGACTCACACTTGGCTCTGTTGCCACGTTGGTATTATGAGGCCTCACTCAAATCGAGTCTTCAAGTTCCAAAGTGTCCGCCAGCATGGCCTCAAGTTTTAAAAATGAAATATCTCTCGTAAAAATGCTTACTTGGGATTACTAAAGTCGCCACTCGGACAAAGTGGTCCGAGTTTCACGGGGAAATATGGTATAATTAGGGCTTTTAACCGCAATTTACATACGTGATGATGTGATCTATCAAATTCATAACTTTCCACTGATTTCTCTCGAAATTACAAAAATGATACTGCAAAATGTAGGAAAAAAAGTGGATGGGATTTCACTCATCACCGCGGCGCGGATATTTTTGGAAACCGATTAAAATGCGACCGAAAAGGAAAGAGAAATAAGCCTTCTATGGGATGGAATCAGGCCTCCTGTATGCAGTTCCGTTCCCTTTAGATATGAACTACTGAGGTTGAGTGATAACTTAACATTGAGTCTGGTATACGGCCCCAAGTTCCACACCGGTCTCATCCCGGGAAACACCTTGACCTCCGCCCCGTGGAGTGGGATAGTCGCCGTGGGCTGGCGCGAATGTCTTCCTGCAGGGAGAAGAGCCATCCGTCGCTGTCTCATTTAATGCTCCCTCCCTTTTCTGCTCCCTTGACCACCGCCGCCATTTGACTCGTACACCGCGACTCTCGAGCCCACCTTTCCCGCATCCCACACTCCCCCTGTCCCATAACAGACCACGCCACGCCACCTGCAACTCTCACGCCCCCCCCCCCCTCCCTTCCTTCCCATGATCCTCCTCTCCGCTCGGACGGCCGTGTCCGTCACTATCTCGATGCATGCATTCCTGCCATTCTTCGGCCCTTTGACGGAGAGTCGCGCGCTCGAAATAAATGCGCGGGACTGGACAGGGAAAAACTCATACGCGGTCGCGCGCTGAAGCACACGCCGGACTCTTTTCAAGTCTTTTATGACCTGAGCCGCTATTTCCAATATTTAGCTTATTTCTATGGCGTGTATGGCTCTTTATTGTGGTTTTAATTGCGTACAATAGTATAAGCGTCCGTTTTTTGCTTGCTTCCATTTGAAATAGCATGAAAAGTTAGCGGTAAGGTAAATACTATACTGAGTGCGGTCCCTTTCAGTGGGCCGTAAAAAGTGCTATGATACAATTACCGATTGTTAGTGATCTTCATGTTTAAGCCTGAAATGAGGTTTTCACTCCCGGCTCCCATATTCCATAAAGAAAGGCATTCGGGGCATGGTTATTTTGGTCAATAAATATGATAAACAAGTTACATGCCGGGGAAAAGTGATTACATGAAACGATCGATCTTAATTTAAGCGACCCTCGAACAATTTCATAGAACTTATAACTGGTTTGTACTGGAATCGCGTTATTGAAATTCATTCGAGTATAAAAATCTTTGTTTTCAATTAAAACCAACATTTTTCAATCGTATAAGGAGAACGTTCGCTCGTGAACAACTAAAATTAGCCTCGACCCGTGTTGGTAGGTAGCGTGTAATCAAAGTGTAGGTATAACTAATATTAGTCTCAGGTCCTGATGGTAGCGATAAAAAGTGACTATACTTGACACTTCACCGTTCAGTTCTTCACCGTTTCTTCAAACATTTAAGTTCTTTGGCATTTTAATCTTTCATTTGCCGAATGTGCAATCAAAATTATATTGTATCAATGGCCAAAAAGACCCATTGCCTCCACGATTCTAATTTTCACGAGTTTAAACTTTATACATGTACCTGAAACTTTAAAAAATTACTTTCTCATATTCCTTTTTTTTATATGTACGTATTTTTTCATTTGAGGTACAAGTGAATGTTGGCAAAGGCCTACCATGTATAGAGTGGTATTTTCAAGATAATACATTTGGTTTTAAAAGAGTAATACGTCAAAATCAGTGACAAAATACCTCCGGATGATAGGACTTGCTGCATTCTATTAAGATTCCATTTTGAAATCGAAACTTAGCAGCTATGATTGCACTAATCCAAAATGATTCCAGGTCTATTTCTTGATGGCATAACACTAGGTACATCATCAAAACGCCTAAATGGGATTTATTATTACAAGTTCCTGCTCCCTTTCGTCAATTTGGTGTGTTCAATGTGGACTGGCATGGGGAGCTGGATTAAACACTGGTATTATACACGCGCACAAGCACACCTCAGGGCGGCCTTAAGACCCCCAAGGTGGCATTGCTTGGGAAACATACTTCCCCAAGTCCAAAGCTACTTATATGTAGTCGAAGAGTCAAAAGAGGCATCGGAATCCGAAGCGCGCAACGAGTCTCTTTTTTCTTTTGGATCGTTCCGAGAATTACGCAAGTGTCCCCAGAAGCTTCTCTCTCTCTCTCTCTCTCTCTCTCTCTCTCTCTCTCTCTCTCTCTCTCTCTCTCTCTCTCTCTCTCTCTCTCTCTCTCACTACCGTGAAGAATTACGCAATTTTGAAGTAAGTGCCAAAGGTATGCGTTTCAAATTAGTTTCCGAATGATTTACTATGGATAGGAACTCTTCAAAGGAAATGCAGAGAATGATAAGATGAGATCTCATTATACTATTTGATAAAATTTTACCTTTTAGAGGGACATTGTGTAAGACACATTTTGAAGACTTTGTACACTGAGGAGGAAGAGCATATTTCATAGAGAATTAGTCCACTCTCATCAGGCTATTACAAAAAGCTTGTTTGAAAGGTGGAACTTTATTTTCTGTACATTAACGTTATTGGCTCATTTTTTTCTCATTACGCTGGGGGTTTTCTTCCACTGCTACTTCATCATTTTCGTGTAATTGCGGAAAAGAGGAATTGGAAAATGTTGACACTGCCCGTTTTGTAAGTTGCATTTATTTCAATTCCATATAAAAAATCCATAAAAATTGTTATTTGATGGGACTTTTTCGCAATATCTAAGTGCGTAATTATAATGGATTCAATATTCACATAGGTAATTTTGTTGAGGTCGTTATGGTATAATGATGAAACCAACTGTGTATTAAACCACAGAATATTTTGTTCGGCACTACTAGTACCGACGGTGCCACGACGTAATACCAGGCACCATGACGTATTATTCGATACTAGGTCTACCAAATGAAAAATTATGTCCATTGAAACATAGTTTGCTTTCATCATTATCATTACGTAACTACAGCCTTGCGAGTAACGAGTGTCGTTTTTGGTTATGCCTTGTGGCTTGGAATAATCTCTTAATAAACTTCACTGTGAGAAGTGAGATTTTGGCATATCGGAAGATTTTATTGTCAATTTTAGAGGCTATTCTTTTAAAATCCGGTTTCGTTAAACGTAATAAGGTCATCATTGAGGACATCGAATTATTCGTTAGATCTTGATGAGGAGGCAATGCGACGACCCTCAGTGCTTTAAGAGAATTAAAATTAGTGGAAATGGGATTTATGGATGCGATTCATACTGTTCCTAAAAAGGCAAGCTAAATATTTTTCACTGCTAAATAAATGCTTTTTTTGTTATAAATTCTGGCTTTAGGCTAAGGTATTTGCATATGAAGCTAGTGATAATAGCTTTCAGCGTTAACGCTAACCAATTTCACAGCTTTTAAGCGCGAATTAATTTTTTCGACGCCTTTCTGATTTCTGCGTAATATTTTACGTATAAAAAGCATTCGTCGAAGTAAATTAAATTCCATTTTTGAGCATCGTTGATTCAAATTCGTACAATAAAGCATTTGTTATCTTTACATCTCATATTCTTTGGAAATTTTGATTCAATATTCAGGGAACTTTAAAAAAATCTTGTTCGCCAATGTTGATGTAAATTTCGATCCGTTTTTTGCTTGATTCATTCTGAACGTCCACTTTTTTCCTACTACTTCTCTAGTTAATTTTCAAATCAATAAATATTAAGTCGAAAACATGGTGTTTGGTGGAATATAATTGAACTCTTCATAATGGCGTTATTCTGGCGTTACACATAAATACTTGTTTTAGTGGGTAGATGCATTAATACAAGAAGATAATTGGGCTGTAATGGTGCGGAGATATTTACTCGTTCTTACTTTTGTGATTACACTACCTTTGCTGCTTTCCCATGTAAGGGAAATGCAATTTGCCACTGCAAAATATTACATTTCAGATAAAAACATTTATATACCCCTCTTTCCCAACATAAATCATGGAGAAAAAGTCCCTATATTACATAAATATTCGAAGTTATGACTTCTGCATAACTATTTTTGCAAAAATCTCATAAAAAAGCCTCGGGTGACTTAATTTTTATTTAATTTTTTGCAAATTTTTGCAAATTTCTCGTTTCTACAAAAACTATAATTCTCGTGTGTTTTGTTAGCTTTTGATATGTGAAAGCATTAGTAAAATCTCTATATAAACCTTAATATCACTCAATATAATATCCTGCCAACTTTTTCGGCAGTTTTGACATTCAAATAAAAAAAATTAAACAATTTTGTTACTTCAACTCGTAGTAATTTTGCATTATAATGGTGGCGCTCCACTAATGCGTGCAAATCGATACAGTATTCCATTATCATACTTTTCTTATATAATTACACTGAGTTTCTTTTCAAGTCTTATCCTCAGTCTTTCCTCAGTTGTTACCGCAGTGTTGTTACCGCAAGTTGTTACCGCAAGTGTTGAAGCATAAATTTCATATGGTTATCCATCTACACCGATGGTTCATTTTTTCCCTGTTAGATTGCAGTTGATTTCGCCATGAAGTGACATAGACACAAAAAAAAACTATGCCCAGCAATGTGAGTAACCTGCCCATTTTCATTCCCAACCGCCACACTGTGAAATTAGAGGCAAAAAGTCCCCATTGATGAAAACAACGCTGCCTTATGCCGCAGTTCCGCTTTGCGGTGACATCTGCAAGGCACTCATTAGCACCCGAAAAGATTGTCGAGATAATCTCGCCTTCGCTAGCGAGAGATGGCCCCCCTTATTGTACATCGGCGTTACTAAGGGGGGTTGGGTAGCTCTTTCCCCTGTTGCACCTGTCTTCACAGCTTAACGTTCTCCCCCTCAGAAACTCGCTGCATGCTAGAAGTAAAAAGGCCAACGGGCTGGGGTAAGGTGTTCGTTTGGGCCATATGACCATTCAGTGAATGTGATCATCGCATGCGTATCGTTGTATGAGTAGGAAAGGGTTTATAATATGATCGTTATATAGGTAAATAACCAAGGCCAAGTCAGCGACGTGCGGGAATAGAATCACCCGCAAGTACGTAAACTCCAGAGTGAAAAAATTATTTGCAGTGAGCAGGACTAAAGTCCTCCAATTCGGGAGACCATAGTTCGAATACCGGAATTTTTCTTTCGATTCTTTTTAACCCAGCCATTTTTCCTCTCTAAATGTTTTAGCATATTTCACGGTTGTTTTATAGATTTCAAGGAAAAGGATAGCTAAGAGTCTGATTGAGAGTATAGGAGTTCGCGGTGCGGAAACGTGGAAGTTGACGAAGGAGAAGATTAGGTGGAAGGCGATACAAATCAGAATATAGAGGAGAATCGAGAAGGTGATGTGTGTGGAGAGTGCAAGACATTAGTTTATTAAAAACTTCTTAGAAGCCGTATGTTTTGCCTTCATTCTAACGCTACTTCCATTCTAGCGTTTCAAAGCTGGCCAATTGGTGTTCCACAGTTTTTCAGTTTTTACTAAATTATTAAATGGCGATATGTGCTATGCTTCTAACCAGCTTCCTCACATCAAGGCTTTTTGACTCATTTTTTAGCAGCTTTTACTGAAGTCGAAATGTATTGTTTAAATAAAAATGGCGCTGGGGTAAGCGCAAGAAGCAAAAAAAGTGGTAATTTAAATTTGCATTCATCGATTTTCCCATTTTTTACATCAATCAACAAGTTTCAGCTCAGTGTAAACTCAGAAGTTATTGAAAGGCCAACTGAAAAGGTCTTATCTTCTCCTCTACGACTGGTCTGTTTTGTCTTCTTCTGTCGCACAAAACGTATCCATACCTTACGCCATTTTCTCAAAACTGAAAAGCGTACGTAGAACAATTCTTTGCTAACGTTTGTCAAATCCGAAAAATTTTCTGTAGATTTTTATCAGACGAGAAGAATTAAATACATAGATACAAATCTAACGAATAGAGTCTACTTTATGGAACCTCAAATTTTAAAACGCGGGATTAAGTTTGAGACCAGAGATACACCACGGATCTAGCGAGGGTTATTATTTTCCATAGATAATACGATTGAGTAAACGGAGGGATGAGAAAGATATTTCTGTAAGTCAATTTCTGTCGATTTTGAGTTATCCATGGCAACGGACTGATAAAGAGTCTATATTCCTAAAAATACAATGGTGCAAGTCATACTTACATTTGGGACCGCCAGGTAGCAGCACATGCAGGGAGCCCCCAGCACAGTTCCAACTTGTTGGCGAATTATAATTTAATTATTGAGAAACTTTGATTTTTTATTAACACTAATATGTTTATTATTCCTCCAAATGACTCTAATTGCATTTGCTGAGATGTAACGTCTTTTAGCAAGACAGAAACCGTGACAATTAAAATTCTCTTGTCCTATAAAAGAGGCGTTGTCCCTCTGTCCCTTCCCCGTTTGCTCTAAGTGAGCGGGGAAAACCGTCAATCAAGCACGTTCCCTCTCCCCAACCAATTCCGGGTAAAGTATACGCTCCCTCCCTACCAGAATCCTCCCCTCCGCCGGAACACCTTCGAAATTTATCACCTGCAATGAGGCGATGTTTAGAGTGGGGTGGTGAAATAAAAACAGCCGAGTAAGTACCTCGCTCCACGGAAATTAAAATGCGGTCGTATATACCTCGGATCAGTCGTTTCGGATTCGTGGAGTGAAAATGAAGGAAGAAATGTAATAAATCTGCGAAAAATAATCTGCGTTAAGAAGGCTTAGCTGCAAATACGTAGTTAAATAGAAATGTATTTTTAAACTTTTTATAAATCCACATTGAACGGGCTGTGTTTACAATGGTAATCTTCGTTACTTGCAGAAAAGCGAGATCAGATGTAAGTCAATGAATGGAGAAATATTCAAATCAGGACAAATTCCATGTAAATATATTGTATTTGTTGTATTTTATGCTAATTGGCTCATTTTGACGTTTACTGCCGTTATATGATCGCCAAAAAAATAAATTTGAGCTGAATTTTTTGATTAAGATGAGTAAATTAATTACTTAATTGCAACACAGGGCCGAAATCGTAAAATTTTCGAGTGTTTTGGCATATAACTGTGAATTTCCGTAAGGTAAAATGAAAAACCATGTATTGGACCGCCTCGTAGTTTTCTCGGCGTTACAGCCGTTTAGAGAGCGCAAATTCCCACTCGACTGAACTTTCGTGGTGACGCATAACTTGTTTAATACATACGCTATCACCTTAAAGTATTCAGGGAATAGGTATCGTGTACACAGTGCATTCAGTATTTCTCTTGATCTTAGATATGAAAGTTTGATCTCAGCGTTTTCCCAAAAGTAAAATTGTTACCTATATTTGATAGGAAAATGTTGACACGGGTGTACTGAATATACCCTAAAAACTCCAAGGAGGTAGCGTGAGTTTATAACGAGTAATACATTCATTAAATAGAGAATTAAAATACGAGTGATGGAGTGGAAACGATTCCTCCTCTTAAATTTTGTCGTAGTTTCATTACGCATGGCGATATTTGCTCACGCGTGGGTTGAATTTCTTCTTTTTATCCTCCGCACTCCCTTCCTCCCTTCCCCATCGCACAGGTATCTCCCTTCTCCGCCACTTGTGTCTCATTGTCCGTCGGGGCATATCCTCGCCTCATTATGCCCAGGTGATTGATCTCCGATGTTTTTCGCGTGCCGAAAGCGGACGGCACGCGCCGCGGCTCCAAGCGGAGTTGTCGGCGTTCTGCCTTACCGACGATTGCCTCGGCGGTCGCCGGGAGTTCCAGCGATGGACGAGGGATAAAAATCCCCCTTCAGCGACAACCACGCCCGCAAGTGCCAACAGAAATGTTCATTCCGTTCGGATAAGCTGTTTCGATCCTTGCACGTGGCAGGTCAGATTTCGTCGCTAGATAACAGAAGCCGTTATTAATTCTTCCGGAACACAAAAAAATGTGTACACAGGCCTTAATAGTTTGAATTTATGTCTCCTATTACGCCACTATGATGTTTAAAAGATAACTGCTAACCAGTTAACTTGTATTCCAGTGGTATTAATGTGTATCAAATTATTAAAGAATCCTCATAATTGAAAATTTTCGTGCGATGTAATCCTATGGTAGACACTGACGTAAACTATCGAAAATGACACCAATATATTTGTCTGCCTTTAGCCAAAGATCCAAGCACTGAGCAAGCATTGCGCATATGATGTGGAAGGTACTTATGTTGAAATCACTTTGAATACCATGCTGGTTGATATGGAGCCGATGTCGTGGGAATGTCTTGTTTTAGTTTAATTTGTACATGCCTTTGATTTTAATCTAATAGCTACAGAGTTTAATAAAGAAGAATTATCCAACGATGCGAGTAACTATTTTTTAGGACTATCAAGCCCTCTTTTTCTTAAAAAAAAAACGCAAAAATAAATGACTCTGTTACAAATATTGCATCAGCAATATGATATGACGCCACTTTAGGTATAGTCATACTCCAAGTCAGGAATAATTTGAAAAGTGATACAAGCAATGGTGTATAACCTTCCATTTTTGACAGGGGTTCTATCGTATTGTCAAACATGAAGAGGATCTATTTTGTAAAGTAAATAATTTGCTTTCAGCTCGTGCGCAAAGATGAGATAGGTGCGCAGCAGTACATTTGCTCTGAATGTGTTCATTTTTTCCCTGATATGTGTATTTATCATTGTCATTTGTAGACCATTTGTGTCAACGCAGAAGATAAGTTGCGTGAAATATCGCCCCAGTCGTTAGGGGAAGTTTATTTTTCTTTTACTACTTTTTGTTCCTATTCGTATAATTTCTCTTGGGGGGAAAGATCATTATGTTTTCTCTGTTATTAGATTTTTGTTATTTATTGGCTTACAGAACGGTTTTATTCCGAAAAAATCATAGCCTGTAATGCAATTGTCGCCACGTGCCACTTCAGTCACGCCAAGTTTAAGTAGAACATGCCAGGTCTTGTCAAAATGTGGCTCATTTATCTTCTCAATTCTCTCTACTCTTCTACTTGCCGTTGTTGTAAACGACAGTCTGGATGTCTAAGTCCAGGCATATTTTCTATGGAAGTTAAACTTGCATAAATCTTGAAAATATGATGCTGAATTATGGTCTAATGTTTATAATATGGATGATAAATCAGAATGTATTCACTCAAGATTGATCAAATGCATGAATTAATATTCATATGTATTTCACTTTTTTGAAAATCCATCCGTGGTTTTATGCGATTTTTTTGCTTACTCTGTTTTTTTATTTCTTAAATTAAATTCGTCTCTTCCTTATAAAGTTTTTCACATTTATTATTTTTTCGTGCTTTTTTCTTTGAAATTCGGCCTCCATAGTATGTTTTATTACGGAAGTTATGATGACTCTCTATTCTATAATGTGAAATGAGGCTACTGCAATTCCGTTGATTGTGTTGAAAATGGCTTCACATGCATTGTGTTTTTCACTATGACTTGATGGTATTAATGTTGCTTTATTGCCTCTGAGGAGCAAATCTCAATCGATTGCATATATGCTATTTGATACTTTAGGGAATAAAGCAATTTACTCGTCTTCTATATTCCTTTCGTATCGGTGATTAATATCACGAACCAGGCTGTTGCTACTGACCGTATCCTTTGTGTTTTTGTGATTAATACGGATCTGCAAAGGAATACATGTAATTACGAGTTCACCCTCTTGAGGAGGTTAGTCAGAGCGACGAGTATTCATTTTTTGGCAGTAGAATTCTATACATGAAAGCCTCCTAAATCTGAATTTTGGTTGCAACGAATCTTAAAACCAATTTTTGCGTATCAACCATTGAACTCGGTCAAAACTTATACTCCCTGAAAGTCGATAAAAATAATACCTAAAACTTATAATTTTGGATGCACACATGAATTACATGTATGTAATATATCTGCACACATTGAATATTTTTATATGAATTCGCTCAAAGTTATGTACTCGCTTTAGATCTAATTGCTTACTTTTGAACGTTTGATTTTCTCATGAACCTATAGAGTAGGTCATGCAGGGGGCAATCTTGAATTATTTCTTATCTTTTGTGATAGTGAAGTGTTAATGTGAGTTATATATAAACGATCTCTATCCGTAAAGATTCAATCCATGCATAACCACACAGAAATGACATCTTTCAATTATATATTTTCCGACACCTACGCGCAATCGATTTTGATTGATCATTTATTTTTCATAATTGATCGACGACTTTAAGCATATGTTGATAGCTAATGGTCTGGTTTTGAAGCCTAAGTTGAATACGTGAAAACGAACGAAATATCTCGTTAGCATGAAGATTATTTGATCCACTGAATACAGTGGAACTTGGTTATAACGTAAACAAAGGGACCAGAAGATTTTTAACGTTATATCCGAGTGACGTTATAAAAAAGCAGCCTTAAATCTGAGTGAAAGGGCAAAGTAAAAACGCAAATGGTCTGCAATATGCAACACTGTTTATTGAAATCTACTGGTACATTGAAATATGTGTAGTAAAAAAACGATAATAAAAAAATGATATTCACAATTAAATATTGCGAATATTAACAAAAGAGTTGCATCCCGTCACCAGCTCAACGTCCAACTTGTGACCTGTTTTTTCTTTTGATGTTTCTACGCATGGTTTCTATGAACTTTGGGACATAATACAATCAAACTACCACTTTTGCAACCTAAGAATCGCACAATGTTTGCCGCTATACCCGAGCGTCTCAATATTTGTTGACGATATAAACGGGTTTTCGTACAACATAAAATGTTCAATTTTGGCTGGTCTGTATAAAATGTGACGTTAAACCCGAGTTGACGTTACAGCCGATGCCGTTATAACCAAGTTCCACTGTATACATAGAAGTGATTTCTTTTCGAAAAATTTGGACAAGTCATCCTATAATTAACGTATATGCCGCCGCAATAATCTCCTCACCAAGTTTAGTCGAGATCAGTTGTTGTGAACCGACTTAAAGAATCCTCTATCCTAATATTCCTGGTTCTTGTATAACCGGCCGTAGGTAGCATTTTCTTGGCTGTTCCCTGCATCGTCTTATTCCCGGGGGGTCCTCTTAATCCACTAAAAGCGCCTCCTGGACAGCGGACGCCCGCACTCCTCGGAATCGCGTCGTAAAGGTCTCCCCGACTGTCTTCTCCCGCGTCGACGCTGCTTTTTATTGCTTGCCTTGGATCTTCCAGCAGCAGCACCCTCTTCCATCGCCTCCTCCTCCGTCGTGCGCTCCAAGTACATTCAACCCACAAAGTTGGGGGAGAAGCGCTTGGACTCATTGGGTTTGTAAATGAGGCCGCAGCGTCGCAAATCAATAGGTGGTCCCCCCCTCCCAGTTATGCTCGGTCTTGAGGCTGGTCCAAGTTCAGAGATGTGGGTAGGGTACATGCCCAGTCGGCCATGAATGAACTTTTTTCCGGAAAGGTATCAACCGTTTACTTCAAAAATGCCTATTGTAAGGATCTCTAGCATAGAATTCTCATACTAGTGTGCACAGTAATTTAAGAACAAGTACTTGATGTGACTAAGTGCAGTGTTTGCTGTGAATTGGCGCTTATTTACTTATTTTTGGTTCTAGGTCACACATGGACTGCAAAATTACGTGAAGTAGACCATATAAAACCTGTTATTGGTATTTTACTGCCATTTTTACCTAAAAATTGAATTTTTTATTTTCAACCAACCTCAGAAAATCACCAATTGTGCAACCCGACGCATTACTTCACAACACTATTTTTAGAGTGTAGATCATCATGCTTAGACACCATAAAAAGGACACATAGAAATGACCTGAAAGTTGTTGCCTCAAAAAAAAGAATTTAAGGTTACTTAGCATGTGCCTCTGCTCCTAATTATAGTTTAATTTTAGGCACAGTAGATACAGAGTGGCCAAAATGGGCTCACTAATTTGGACAATACACTCTCTTTTAGAGGCCTTTTTTCCGCCAATTTTAATTTTAAAAAGGTAATAGTGAAGTTGATAGTCTGAGGCGTTACTTTATGGAAGTTGCTCATGATGAATGAAAAATTTTTTACTTTGTTTTTCCACATATACTTTATTACCACGCGACCATGGTTTCGACGCACTGCGTCATCATCTGGCGATGGGTACAATGAAGATTCTTCTTATACATAAACCAGAGTAGTGGGGGGGGTGGGTAATCACGACCCACTACTCTGGTTTATATATACCCCCCACTACTCCGGTTTATATATAAGAAGAATCTTCATTGTACCCATCGCCAGATGATGACGCAGTGCGTCGAAACCATGGTCGCGTGTTAATAAAGTATATGTGGAAAAACAAAGTAAAAAATTTTTCATTCATCAGGTAATAGTGAATTGTATTCACTCCTCTTAAGACCACGAATGCAACCTGGAATCATTTCATTATCTCTAGTACATAAACAAATTTCATCGATGAGCACACCGTTGTCCAAATATTACCTATTCATTTCTTAGCATTCGTCAAGACCAAAAAACTTTTACATTGCCCGTATTCGATGCCTGATATATATCTTTGGTCAGCAGTAATTGAAAATGAACTGAAAATGATTGGCAGAAGGATTGTTCGATCAGAAAGTAGGTGTACAATAAATGTAAGCAGTACGGAGAAGCAAAGATCTCTTTCATCTCTAACAGTGCACATGCATTATATAAACCTTCATCATCATTATCATCACCATTAGTCAACAATCTTAAGATTGGTTTGACGCAGTTCTCCATTCCTCTCTATATGTAGCTTAGGGATTCGATGCGTGGATTCATGGTGAACCACTATTTTTCTTATAAATTCTTCTAATGCACAAATATTTTCTATGCAAAGAATTCGTATTCGTTTCATTTGTCCAAACCACATTGTCACTAGAACAAACTGAAATACAAGAATGGGCTTTATCCATACTCACGCGTCAGATCCTGTGTGAAAATATTCCTGTGTGAAGGTGTACATAGCTCAACCTCAAACAGAGTTACCTTTTTATAATAACATCGATAAGATTTTCGGATGCTACATTCATTATTTCCTAGGATTGAATTATGATTTCAGCGATAATTCTGGAGGAGATAAATCTCTATTTTCCCACGAAGCAGAGAAATTTGTGAGCGTTGGATTAACTGTATCTTGCGTGAAAGAAGCTAGGCATTAATTACCTATCAGTCACATCTGTTTAATTCGTTTTGTCTTGCTTATGGATCTCATTATCTTCCTGTGTTTCGCCATTTAAAGTGTAGCGTGTTTTGGGCTTAAATATCTCATATCTGTTAGATTCGTGTTGGGACGAATGAAATTGAAAGGGAAGTGGCATTGTAGGGTCAATTAATTTTTATTTTTCCCTTGAGGCATTGCCTCCATGTTTTTATAATGCCATCGTGACTAATTACTGATTTTGAATGAAGATCTATAGTTTTCCTCCTATCTGCCAGGAATCAAATGTGTCCTACCTAGCGAGCCTGACATATTAGTGCTAGAATTGATTCACCCTTCTAACCTGTATTTACTTGGTTTGCGTACCCTCAACCTTCTTTGCAATATTGCTTTCACCGCCTCCTATCAATCATACATTTCTAACTAGAATAAATTATATGAATCAATTTCGTGCTTACACACAATCACAGAACTTTTCACAATACGTAGGTATTTATGATGCAATCGATTGTTAGGCAATGCAATCTAGGAAGGAATAGTACAGAATTTTTAGTGAGAATGAAATGCTGTAGGCCTAATTGTGAATTGAAGAGGGTAGTCAGTGAAGAGAGGAAAGAATGCCAAAATGTTTAGTAAATTTTCCATCCAAACTTACCTTAATCGGTAGAATAATTTAATGATATAATAATATCTGTTCGCTCGGCAAATCATCCCCTTTATTTAATCGTTTCCGTCGGAACTAAATATATAGGTGTCGTGAAAAATTACTCTACATGTCGTTCTGAAAGGTATATCTTCATGAATGCCTCAGCAATCAAAGCCTAACAGGTAGGGTTCGAGTCGAGCGGCTCTCGGCATAATTCTTGCAGTATCAGTCTAACACTCTTTGTTCACCCATGGCAGTTTTTCACGAATCGGAGATTTCCTTTGTATTTTTTGTCTGTGGATTTACTGAACCGGGTCCCATATGCTTTCCGATGTGTCTAGTGTCCAAAAATAATAGCGTATTTAAGTCGTTTGGAACTCATGAACATAATGTACAGCCAATGTCGATAAATTCGTTTGTTTTGGAAGTTCAAGAAGATAATTGTTGACATCGAGTTTATATTATCTTTGCTTTTGAAGCAAGTGCGGCATCATCCTTACCTTATTCACTCTCCGTAGCGGCTCCCAGCCTGATTCTTTCAATAACAGTACTATATCAGTGAAACACTCTCAGCTCGTCCGTTCCGGTTTTTGAAGAATCGCGCAGATTTTCTAATTATTTTATTTAGCTGGTGTATTAAATATTTGTGAACCGGGTCTCATATGCTTTCCGGTTTATCTAGTGTCTAAAAATACTAGCATATTTACGTCACTTGAAACTAATAAACATGTCTCAAACTGTAATACTAGGACGGGATTTTTCCATGCTCATGCATCAGAGCCTGTGTGAAAATATGAAGGTGAATTTACTTCAACCTCAAACCACATTCTCTTTTTAAAATCATATGGAAATAGTTTTCGGATGCTAAATTCATTATATCCTAAGATTAAGTTGTGATTTTAATCCCGGCTAATGTGTTTGCTTTGAAAGTTCAAGGAGATAAATGGCAACATCGAGTTTGTACTATCTTAGAGTTCGAAGCAAGTGCCAGTTTAATGCCCTATATTTGTCTTTGGTAGTTCTTGAAGAATCACTAAGGTTTTCCTTGTACTTTATTTTGTTCGTGGCTTAAAAATTTCCGAACCGGGTCTCATACACTTTCAGGTGTACCCAGTATCTAACACTTACCGTGCTGACCTTATTACTGTAGATATCTACCCCAGGGTGGGCCATTTTCAATACTTTTGCGTTATTTCTTGACAATCAACCTTTGATTCGGGGAATAGGGGTTTGGTATCATTTCAAATAATGAATGTTTATATAGGTAATGCATTTGATGGCTGTATATCAATTGTTTACACTTTTTATTGTGCAAGAACCGTAGGTTTTCATTGCTACATGACATATACAGAAGTACTCAAAATGTGTTATTCAACTCATCAATAAATAAGAGCAAAGTCTATTTTTATTAAAATACTCTTCCTAATGAATGTTGCTTTGCTGCTAAGGTCTTAAAAAAATGCATGAATTTGATAAAAATGGCCTAATTTTTATAAGGGCTTTTAAATTAGTAACCGGCGCTCAAAGTTTTAAAATATGGCAAACCACGGCGGATGATGTAGTATTACGCCCATATCACGTAAAATGCAAAAAATACTTATAAATTTCCGTCGCTTGGTACTCATAAACATGTGAAAGGTACGGCAAATGCCGTCAAATATGTTTGCTTTGGATGTTCAAGTAGTTGAATGGCGGCATCGAGTTTGCATTTTCTTAGCGTTTGAAGGCAGTGCGGTATTATCCTCACCATATCCAGCCAACCGTCCTGTAAAAAGGCGCAAATGACCCCTGTCGACCGTCGTCCATGTGAACAACCAGCACACTCTTCCCTCAACTTCCCATCCTCCGTCTCCCTCTCTTGCAGGGCAACCAATTGTTTCAAGCCATCGCGACGGAATCCTTCCCTCTCAACCCACGCACCGCTGCCGCGAAACGACCCAAGTGAATCGCTGTAATTTCATTCTTACCGCGGTCAGACACCATGGCCACGATATTGCGATATTAGCGTTCTGGCAATTACTCCAACTCATCCTATCCTTTGCTTTTTCACTCCCCTCACTTCTCTCTCTCTGCGCTCTTCCGTCCTTCACTTGTTTTTTTTACGTCGTTCTCTCTCCTTTTCCTCAAGCGTTATCGTTCCTCGATCAAGAGCATTTGCCGGCGCGGCATCTGTTGCCGCGTCGCACCGCGTAATGATAGCACGGCCGACGGGCCTTCCTCGGGTCGACCTAATCAAAAAAGGCTCACAACGAGTCAGCTCATCGTGAGGGGGAACCACCGGCAGGCCGTATCGGTTTGGTGAAGTACGACAGCGGGTTAAGACGCGAAGCAAGTTGAAAATTGTGCACTTGTTTCATCATCATGAGTCAACAATCGGAAAAAGGGTTTGACGCCAAACATCTAGTACTACGAGCCGCGGCATCACGAATATTACGTAAGAGGATCTTGAAGTCGACCTCTGAATGTGTTGTCGCCCGTCGCGCGTTTAAATGGGTTTACAAAAGTCGCCACTCGTGTCGCTGTCGGACAAATTGATCCGAATTTCACGGGGAAATAAGGTATAATTAGGAGTATTAACCGAAATTTATAGATATAATGATATGTAGTATAGAATTCAGTACTTTTCAATGCTATTCCTCGCAATGAAAATCATGATACTGAAAATCATTAGAGAAAAGTGGATCGAATTGCAGTCATCACCGCGCCGCGGATATTATTGAAACCGATTAAAATGCAACCGAAGTAGCAGCAGAAATTAGCCATCCATTGGGATGGAATTGGGCCTCGTCCATACAGTCCCCTTGCTCGGTACAATTTTCATTGGAATTTAGGAACCTGAAATGCGTTTAGGTCAACACAGTGGCTCGGAAACCCCATAGTCCGCGGTTCGATTCTCGGGGAGTCCAGGGGAATTTTTTCTCACGGCAACTTATGTAAATTTCACCGCCGCTCACACGGCAGAATTGAAATATTACACATTCCCACCATGTGCGGCTTAAGCGCAAACTCGAGGCTATCAACGGGTTGTGGTTTCTTTGAAGTCCTCTCTTCTTCGCGTATACGTCCTCCGGTGGACCACGAGATCCACCGGAGGACGTATACGCGAGATAATCAGACCCAATAAAAATCTATGAAAAGTTAAAACTATCTACAACTTCATCATAGATACTGAATCTATTCTAAAAACGAAGCTAATCAGGTTGTAACACACAGTAATTTATCAATTCAATCATCTGTTTGTGTATGGTCCACCAGCAGAATAGAATATACAAAATATGATTCACCTGTTAAATAGATAATATGAAAATGACACTCATGATGTTGCAGTCAGTGGCATTTTTTATACAGTTCCAGGATTTGTTTGTCTTAGTCAATACAAAAAATTTTCCAGGAAATAAATTTTTTTAACTGTTATAGAGACGTAGAATTGGTTAGTTCCTCATAATCTCAAAACTTCTGGTCCATAAACTAATGCCTAATATTAGTATTATTTTTATGACATATCAGTAGAGATTACGAGTCCACGCGTAAAGATATTTATGATATTCTTCTAATAATTATCACAGCTTTTCACTTCTCAGATGCGCTCCAATTAAAAGTTATTTCGTGGTAATAAATTCTATCGAGAGAGAAGTGACGTGTCGGACAATTTCCCGGAAACTATGTCCGAAAGTTCAAAGCAACGAGAGATTTTTGGATTGCTGTAGGGCATGCAGGCCACTCCTAATCCGCCGGGTATGACGGAAACATCTCTCCGGTAAAAGTGATGACCTCGTATGAAGAATCGCCGTATTATTCACCTGCCACTCGGCACCAGTAACAACAATTACAATGCATGAGCCCTTTTCCGTAAACAAATACGACCGAAGATCCCTACATTTTTTTCATTTCCCATCTGAATCTAAGTCAGATCGCTCACCCATTAATACCACGAGAACTTTCCGCCTCTTTATTTTTTTTCAATTCATTCTTTCCCTCCATTTTTGTACAAGAATGGCAAACGTCCCCCACACGTCGTTCATCAACCCCGATTTGCATTTTAGATTTTCCGAATGCATAAACTCATTAAGGATTCGTCTTCGAAGTAAAGGGTGGGCTGTGGGAATTTTGTGAGGGGTGAGGTTGCGACTCCGTAGTCGCCTCCGGGTGGGTTTGGCCCTCTAAGCACCCCCTGCGCTAGGTGAGAGGCAAACGAAGGGTGTCTCGTTTACATTTCCAAAAGCTGTACCTTTCCAGGATTTACTCTCATAACCTACTTCCATTATAGCTAGCATAGATAAATTGTTTGTTTCTTGAAATAGCTCTGAAGAAGGTTTTTACGAATCAACTCAAGCATTGCTATAAGTAATATTATTCCTATTCCTTGGTATTGACCTTGAGGTTTTAGAAGAATAACTTAGATAACCGACTGGTTAGTGTAGATAGCTTCCTGCTTCTTGAATTATGCATCAAATTTAGGTTCAACCGCTACCCACCTACCCGCGTTACATGGGAGGCAAACATAGGGTGCCTAGTTTACATTTCCAAAAGCTTTACCTTTGCAGTATTTACTCTCATATCTATTTCCATTATAGATAGCATAGATAAATTGCTTGCTTCTTGAGTTATCACTGAAGAAGGCTTTTCTATTACGAATCAACTCAAGCATTGATATCAGTTAGAATATTTCTGTTCCTTGGTATTGGCCTTTTTTAATAGTGTCATAGATAGCCTGCTTTTTAGTGTAGGTAACTTTTTATTTTTTGAATGATCCATTATGTTCAGAGGCTTGCTTCTTGAAAATCTTTGAAGAAGGATGATCTATTACGAATCAACTCAACAACTGCCACCAGTTAGAATATTCCTATTCATTGTTATTGGCCTTGAGGTTTTTCAATATTAACTTAGATAACCTACTTTTTTTGTTGGTAACTTCTTGTTTATTGAATAATTTATTATTCTCAGGTGCTTGCTCTTGAAAAATATCTGAAGAAGACTTATCTCTTACGAATCAACTCAAGCATTGCTATAAGTAATGTTATTCCTAATTCTTTGTATTGGTCTTGAGTATTTAGACGATTAACTGAGATAACCTACTTGTTAGTGTTGATAACTTCCTGATTCTTGAATATTCTATCATACTCAGGTGCAACCGCTACTTGTAATATCATGTCAGAAATCCAAGGACTGGTTGAACTTAGTTCTCCTCACCGATTTCCTACCAGCTTATTCTTATATTCATCTTTTTTGTACTCTTTTCCATCTTTAATAACCTGTCCCATGCAACTAGTTTGGGGCCATCCTTCGCTTTTCTTTCATCATCTTCTTAAGATTTTTAGAACACATCTCTTGTAGCACACTCTTTTAAGGCCTATCGCATTACTTACTCGGTTGATTCATTTGATTCTCATCACTCTTCTGTAGTACCCTATTCCAATTGAATGTTGATTTCTCTCTGCCATCAGCCTTCATGCCTTGCTGACATTATGACACACGTGCCAGTCGTAGCATGAATTTCCACCGCTACTACTGAATGAATTCAAACCCTGTAACCTTTAAATCTTACTTTCAAATTCTGTTTGAAGCTCGAATATACTCTCTTATAAACATTCAATGGAGCTAGTATAGATTACTCTCTGTTTCTGAATGGCTGCGGGCATTTCTATCACTACTGTAAGTGCTAATCGATTCAGCAAAATAAATGATTTAATTATTTTCATCCATTTAGTTTGAGGCTTGGGGAATTATAAGGATTTCTTGTGATAATCAATCTGCTCTAATCACGTCGATAACTCTATTGAGTGATGTTTCTATTTTTTAAGTTTCATTTTTATGTATTTATTTTTTAGATATTGTGTGATGTCAGATTCTGCCACTTCAACCTTGGTCACTTGCGAAAAAGACGAAAATCGCTATACTTTAAAGTTACTCTGAGATTCTCGTGGTTTTCATATTTGGTTGGTCATATATGGGGATTTATTTCACTGCGTACCACCACAAGGGCCGTCTGTTGGGTTACCAGCTCCTCTTTCGGTCGCTGTAGGGATCTGGATACGTTACACGAGGCTTCTACGGAGACGGCTGGAATATAGCCGGGCCAGCTCCGTGCCCAGGCCGCTTGGTAGAGTTTAAACTCCCACCCGACCATCGGCCTCGCCCCTGTAAATCTATTACGTATCGTCATTTATGGAAATATATTCGCGGCGGTGGGGACGTGAGTATAGAGCATTGTCCACAGGTGGCTGACTGCACTCTGCCCCTTAACTTTCCCCTTATTCACCAATGCACCTTCCAGCCCCCCACGCAGGCAAGGGGCCCGTTCAAATTGCCCAGGGTGTTCGTTTTTATCCGCTGTGAAACGATCGTTAAAAATATTTTTCGGGTCCCATTAACCGCACTTCATGCAGGGAAGACAGCTGACTTCTCCTCTGAGAGTGTATGGCGAGGTCCTTGTACTATCGTTTTCAATAATATGTAGACACCCGCGATTCCCACTGTGGAGGTGGGTCGGTAAAAACTTGGAGGGTTGGCACATGAGGCATCCTGCAACCTTTGTCTTTACGTCGAAAAGACAGAATGGACGCGGGTGCGACCAGGCTAGTGGAACTGGAGTCAAACTTCAGGAATAAAAGCTTTATCGGAATGCACTGATGAAAATTACGTTCACGCAAATATTAGGCCGTCGGAGTGTTTTCTATCGGGCTCAATCGCGAGGTTTTTCCTCTCTTTTGATACGTATTTGTACTCACAATAAATACAGAGAAACTAATATTTGGTTTTTGGAGGGTGATAGTTTGTTCAGACTTTAAATATATTATCGACCAATTCGACAAACTGTCACTTTCGAAGCCATAGTAAATTTAATGATGAGAAAAATGGAATCAATAGCGGTGGCTCTTAATTTCGGTTACCAAAGAGTTCAAATCTATTGTCGCAGCTGAAACGGGATCAATTACGAATTTGTTAGGTTCAATGACTGTTCTTCCATTTACCACTGACAATGAGTTGAAGCCCGTAGGTCTAGAATTCTGAGGAATTAGTTCGTGTGTGAAAATTATGTCCTCATATATCCGAAAGAGATACCTTTTAGTTTTTATATCATATAATAAATTAAATAGGTAACGAGCATAGGGACTTTTTAATGTATATGAATGAAGCAGTAGACATTCAATGGGGTGTAATAGATATTAAGGCAAAATTTATGTAGAAAAAAAATTATTTCGCTCTTTGGGGTTTCTTGTGCATTACGAACATGAGATAAAAATTTATGTAGAGTATGATATCATTCCCCAATTAGTATTAGGCCACCTTTACTGGCAAAAAAAATATTTTGAAGGCATTATTTGCGCATGTGTAGCTGATCGCTAAACGGAGTTCACTTCTCGCTTTTCCTTCGAGACGTTTCATTAGAGAGTCACGCTGAGTGGTCACCATTTTCCATCGATTTCTCGGAACGTTGCGGTAGATTTCTGCCCATCAATCGCAGGTGGAGGATTTGATATCGGCATTTCTTTCCGCTTGCGCTGCTTCACCGGGCATCTGCTCGGATATCTCTCGGCCGATGAAGCTTCCCCTGCTGCGGAAGACGGTAGCGCATCGCCTCGGGACTTAGAATCCGCTATCATTTCGGTCTCGCCGTGGGCTGGTTGTCTCAGCTTATGAGACGTGGAACGGGTTAGACAAAAACTAACCCGATGAACTTTTGTCGTTTGAACTAATTGTTTTATATCTGGTAGTTTAGGTTTTGTTATCATCTTGAATCATCAAGAAACTAATATTTCTCCTCGCTTTTATTCAGAGGTGTCACCAGATTGATATTTGTGCTATTACCGATAGGTAATGTAATTAAGCTCTCGAATATGCTTCAATGTTGTTAAATGCGTTGTGTAGCCGAAAATAAATTTCTGGGGAAAAGGCGATGTATGTATTATTATAATGAAAATGATCATAAGTTGTTTTTATACGCTATTAACTGAAATTCCAAAACTATTAGTATATCAGGATAAAATTTTTGGAAGAACAGTGGGTAGTGCCTGACTATATCATCGACTTTTAAAGAGCTAGGTGATCATTTATTTCTTTTGACTTTGACCCCACTCTCTTGTTTAGGGAATAGTACCCATTACTGTCGTATAGAATGGAAAATTGTTTGGTCAGTGACAGGTAGTGCATGACGTAGTGTGGTGATGGCTTTATGCCTATACTTATTGAGAGATTTTCAGAGCTATTTCCAATTCACCGAGTCCTAAGCTGTGAATATGATGAAGACTGAATTACCTATCAAGAACTATTTAATTGGGCTTCAAATGATTCTGCTTAGTAAATTAATATATATGGATGCATGGTGTTACTCAATAGACATTATTAAGTGAAGGCCGATAATGGCCGACCGTGCAATGGATGATTACGGTTTCCCTTCAAGATGGACAGTTTCAGTGAGTCCTGAACTGCATACAAAAGTGTTTGTATGCATAATTATAATGTGATTTATTGGATTCAAATCAACTATGCAGAGTCAAAAGTGAAAAAATGCTAGAGCAAGTGCAAGAGTAGACATATTGACTGAAAACGTGGTTTCAGATATCGCTCGACTCCTGAAAAAGTTTTAATGAATCGCTACGAAGAATGAATGGTGACTACTAACTGTGATAGATACTGTGAAATTCTGTAAATATTAAATGTATAAAATATTTTATCTTAATAAAATTCCTTTTTACCTCAACATCTCTGCATAAATCCCTGCATATTTTTTTAAATAAAATTATCTTTTGTCAGTATTTGTTGATTGATTTGCAGCATCTAAAATTAGCATTTGCCTAAATTTGATACTTTAATACGATAATTTTTAAGTAATCTAAGCAGTAGTAAGGTAAAATTATTTATTTTTGTGATGTGCACCGATTTTGCATTGTTGCGCTTAATTACGCCTTTTACTCGACTGTTCAATTTTGAAAAATTATTTTTGTGCAGTTTTTTCAAAATATAACGATTATTTTCGAAGCTTAATTTATTTTCTACATACGTTTTACACAATTACACAGCTACTTCTTTCAATGAAAAATAAATATTTCTTCTGAAATGAAAGAACTAGTATTAATAGCGAAAAATTGTGGCAATTACATGAATTGTATAATCAAATAGCCGTTAAAAAACATCAAAAGATCGATCATAATTTCCGGTAATGTTACTAGCTGATTGATACCTATGACATCTATTAAGTCTCTTTTTTATCACCAAATAGTTTTTGTATATAGCATAATGTTTAGGGGGGGGAATAAAATTTTTCACAATCATTGTCAATATTTGTCAAGCTTTGATCTATGAGAATGGAAGTCACGTTTTTTTTTACATTGGGACGCATGAAAAATGAACTTTTAGGTTCCATGAATGCAATTCCAACGTCTCCTACGGATGAAAACTTTTCCATGACTTTTACAAATGGTGAGAATTTACAAAGAAAAAAAGATTTAGAATTCTAAAGGAATACCAAGAAAAATTATTCGCGACACATTGATAATGAAAGGGAATGTGATTTCCACCACGTGCTGTCTTGCACACTCCGTGGAAACGAAAGTGTTTACGATGAATGTTGCATGCTTTGTGCCCAACCATGTGAATATAATAGGTTTGGATGCTTTCAGAGGAAAGTTAACGGTTTCTTGAATTATTATCGAGTCCCTAACCCAGTGGAGTCGGAAGGTATCTCATGCCTTGACGCCCTACTGCATTATGTATGCTCATATGAACAACTCCATTTGTCTGCGCCAAGAGAAAGACTTGAATACACCACGGTAGATATTTCATTCTATAACATGTTTTCGTGCCCTTTGAGCGGTTAACGCAAATATAAGTTTTTTTTTACGCGAGCACATCTTAACGTTTTGCCATTAAAGACTGTAAGATTTCGATTTTATACCTACGTCAGAACTGGGCACTGAATGAAAAGTAATTATGCAAAGAAAACAACGGAAGAGTCGTATAGTGGATTTCCATTACTTCATCCGTTATGCTATGAGTCAGAAATTTGAATTTCTAACTGAGCGGATAGTGAAAACGAATTAAGCAGATATCAAACCAAATTTATGGCTTCCATTTAGATTTCAACTGGTCTTGGAATGAAAGTTTCCTTGAGATTTGCTATTGCTGCCCGTGTTACGTGTTAAGGTCAAGGTCTTCTGCATTATACAAACCGCGTAATGGTTTCAAACGTCATCCTGCTTGGAGGTGAGTGGCGATTGACGCATTGCTGTCATTTTATGCACGGAAGTTTATATCGTTAGTGTAGCTACTTTCAAATGGTCAACTATCAAAATATCGATCACGCCTCGTAAATGTTTATCTGTTTTGATGTCTTCACGATTCATAAAATGGGATTAAGAGTTTTTTCAGTTATATTTTGTTCATTTTATTCGCCTGTTGGTTGGTGAATCAAATCTGTTTCGTCATTACATAATGGGATGATTTTATGGTAGATTTGGATGGATTGATAACAAGGTGGATGATCGTGATATGAAGCAGTTATGGTTTTAAAGCCAGTATTGACATGGATCTAGTCACAGCAAAGTTTCCAAATGATTCCATATTAAACATTAAGCCACTAATCGCCGCATAATGTATCATTGCAGAAAATGAGTCAAAAACGTAAACGCCACACCCTTGGCCAATTCATATGTAAATATATACATTAAAAAATGAATGTAACAATTTGAGTTCCAGGCTCTCTTATTAGAGTGGTGAGTAGTCAATATCATAAACTGCTTTATTTAAGTGACCAAAATACGGTGTGGTATATATGCATTACGCCATGTACCAAAATCCCATATAAATTGCTCGGTGGTAGTACTTAGAATACTTAGAAACAGAGAAAAATTGATAAATTCTGGTTTTCAATTCTTGGGGGAAGTTTAACTCAATTCATTAACGGATATATAAAAATGTCAAGGGGGCGCAGAAGATATTTTGAGCTATCTATATTTGTCGTAATGAGAGATAAACAAGTTGCATGCATAGATAGTCTTATTTAATCTGATTATATGCATATACAAGACAATGCTATCTAATGGTATAAAAAAGTTACAATTGTAATCCCACAATGTTCGGCAATGCGATCATCCCCTGCCCCTCCTCCCCCATATGTATCCGCCACTTGAACACAATTGACACAATTGAAATCCCTCATCATCATTCACTATGCCATTGATATGAACTAATAAAGGTGTTATATGAAAATAGTGGGCAAAACTAGAGCGTTGACTTCATGCCATTCCGTAAAGTTAGCAGGATAATTTCTTTCTTGGCAAGGAGCTGGTTTTGACTAATAAAAATGGTTAAATATTCATATATACAATCTCACTAGCATAAATGGGTGATTTAGTTGGTAGAGGATGGAAAAGTGGTTTGGCAAATTTGTGTAATGGGTATACTTAAACCGCCTCTGTCCGTTTTGTAATGCTGGCTGGGATAAAACATTATCTATCAAATAGCAAGTCTTTTGCCATCACTATGTCGTAATACTTATATAGAATCGCATAAGTATTCATATGTGATGAATGCCATTTAGTGAGTGGAGAAAACGGTTGAATATTGGGTTTCACGAACAAAATCGAATCGGTAGGTTCGATCGATTCAGTAATCGTGGCATGTAATGAATATCACCTTCCAAGCTGTTCACTTTGACCAATTTTCTCGCAAAAAATATCCATTGTGGATCCCACAAGCATCGAGGCATGAGAAATGTAAACTAAGGGCTGCAAATAGCATTTGAAGTAGTGGTTTCGTGGTTCACTCGCGAGGGATTGAGTTCGCCTTGATTAATTATGTAATCTTCACTTTATTAAGGTCGGCGTACGTCGAGTGACCTGTGTGTCTTCATTCTAGAAACCTCGACCTCCGTTATCCGCTTTCCTCCTCTCTGGAAGACCACTCATCTGGTTCAAGTTCACCAGAATCGGACGTTTCTTTTATTCATAAGAGCTCCCCACCTATATTTGATTGGATTCAGGTTGATATCGGGGCGTGTACGATCCGACAGACTGCAAAAACGAAGCGTAGGGATGATAAAAAAGCAAAAAAATGCGAAGAGCTGTTGCATCATAGCCTTCGCGCGTGGATCTTGGCTCGGATTAATGTTTTTCCGTCGCTTCGATTAACGCGAATGCTGTATTGACAGTGCGTCGAGCATTCAAAGAGCCTCGTCTGCATAGTGATGCTGCAGGGTCGCGCAGTGCGTGGATTCGAACCAAGGATGTCTGGGAAAGAGGGCGAACGAGAGTATGAAAACGCTCCCAGGAAAAATTGGCGTTTCTACGTAGCATCCGTCGAATGCAATCGTAATTGTCAGGAGTGATCTCAACGAAGGTGTCTCCAATTTATCAAAATTGCATAAAAAATATCCTGTTCTCCAGGATGTCTCGGTCAGTTTTTCAATTCTCAAGACTCGATACGCATAGAGGGATTTGAGAGGACTCAATTTGAGGGATCATTAAAATTAAAGAAAGAGCGAGGGATACGTCAAGTGAACAAATATACCCGGCCCCGAAGTTGATATTCAGGAAATTGTACCAAAGTTCATGTGCAATAGAGGTGCTAGGCGGTGGGAGAGGTTGTAATTTGTGCAATTATTCTTCGCTCTTTATTTTTTTACCAAGACTATCAATTGTTTCCATATCTTCACGCATATAACGAAGCTCAATTTTTCTTCATGCATGTAATTGATGGAATTCGCGTTTAAACCTTTCACAGCTATGTTTTTTTTTTAATCAAACCAACGCTGATACTTTTTTGTTGAGAACTCAATAGGATTCCAATTGAATGAAAAAGGGAGGAGTTTTTATTTAAATCTGCTTCTATATACTAGCGTTATCACCGCTATTATCACAATTACATCTTGATTAAGTCACGAACTCGAGTAAACCTTTTTTAGGTCATAAAAAAACTAGTAATGGTAATTTTTTCCCAACATTTCTTCGAAATGCCATAATATTTAGCTAGCAGGAACGTGCGATCATTTTCAAGCGCTAATACGCAAATTCGTTTCTGTTGGCTGGGATCGTCGCTAAGGCAACTGCGGCCTCTCAACGGATTGTTGGCACGCCGCGCGCCGCTGTCTAGGTTCCCGGCAGCCGCGACTCCCACGGCCGAGAGGCTGGAAGCGTTGCCCGGGCTCGCTCTTCTCACGCTCCCCGAATGTCCCACCGTCCGTCGCTGGGGAGTCGCGGCCATCCTTCCGCGCCAGAGCGGACGAGTCAAGTCCGGAGAAAGGACGTCGTAAAAAAAATTTGGACGTGCATCCGAGAGCAAGTAGTGTGTTTAACGAGTGGCTGGATATCACTCCTCGACACAAATCTCACGCACTTGCTCCAGGAACGGGGTGAGAAACCGCTATTTTTCCCTCGATCACCAATCGATATAGACGACTGCCAATTCTATTTATCGGTTTTACGGCCTCGTTCCGTAATATTCTGGGTACTTTTCAGCTAGCTGTGCCCAGAAAACGTAACTCTCAGCTCACGCATCGTTTGTTTCTTATCCAATAATTTTATTGTGCCTAAGATGTGCAGAGTCATAATTACAGCCTATATTTCATGAATATTAGGTGCATAAGATCATTAGTAATTTAAAAGGGGTTGATGTGATGCGCATCGCATTTCCTACTTTTTTCCTATCCCTGAGACTGGTTTAAATTTTTGTCTCAAAAATACCCCTCCACAAGCCTAATTCGACACCGTTGTTTTATTAGGTAAAGTACTTATGTGACCTTTATATTAGATCGGTATGTTGATAATTTTTCATTGATATTCCTCCGGTAAAATTCACAGTAATCGTTTTTTTAGTTAAAATTCTTGTGATTTCGAGTTATTCAATGTGTTCATATCATCACCATAAATGTTGCAAATATGTCTTGATTAATATGCTAACTCGTGTTAACTTAACTCGTAGGTTATAAAAAAAGTTGTGTTGAAAATGAACTCTGGGCAAATGGAGTAATAAATAGAATGAAATCAGTTAAATATGCAAATGTAGTATTTTTATTCGTAAGAGATTAAGACTATATCAAAGTACTAATTGTTATGTAAAACTTTAGGTAACGCTGAGAAACTCGTGTATGGAATTCATGCTTTCAAACTACCTTACAATCTGTGAAGAAGATGACACATATTTTATATTATTACCAATTATGCATTGCATTTATTCATTGGGGCGTCCCTTCGATACCACTCCATTTTGTCATACATTTTCAGCTCGTAATGTCAAAATGGCGTAAGGTAGTAGCTTTATACATAGAATTTTAGATAGTTTATGTTTTACTAGCTTTATGCGTGGAGTGTAGAATAAGTGGAGCAAACCAGTCGGATTAAATATAATTCAAATTAATTTAAAATAATATCAATAAACAATCATCGGCACTTGCAGTATTTTCAAAGTTACGGACGATATTTAGAATTCAATTCCCTTGCGTATAACAAAGATCTCAGTCTCTACGGTCTAAAGGGATTTTCACAATATACATTTTAACTAATCATAAATTTTCCGAAAAACGTTTCAAAAGAAACATTTAACAAGAAGATTCTTCATAATTGAATTCAAAGTTAATCCACCAAATCAAATTAACATAAACTGCTCTTTCGATTATAAAATATTAATAATGAATATTAGCTCTTCATTTGATATAGAAATGAGTGAGTAAGCTGTTAAAGGCCAAAATTAATTTGATCGTTTTGGCTCTTTCTGCGTCGTGCAATTTTGAAACATTGTGTAAAAATGAAAAGTAAGTGCTCAATTTATTCCCAGAACAATTTTTAAGAAATCGATACTTGTGATTCATTTATTTTCTCAGAAATCAACTCCATGACCATTGTATTTTAACTTCATTTATATTACAGAATAATTTATTTAGTGCGTATGGGATCTTACATGGTTAGTGTCGAGCGTTCAAGTCACCTCTTATTTATTTGGGTTTTTACCAGTTATTCCTGTATTTTTTGCATCCAATTACATTGGCTATTGTTTTTATAACTTTATAGTATTTCCTCATACTTTTATTTGTACCACCTCACTTCACTCATAATTTGAGCTTTTGCTTTATCTTCTAACGTGAGCTGCGTTGATGACTGTGAGCAAACAGAAATCCAGGGAGGTTGGGATCATTTCTCTAAGTTTGAAGCTTAGTTTCAAGTCATAAAAGAGAGCGCATAAACTTTTTGGAATCGATTCAATATAATCAAGTGAATTATAATGCTTTAGTTTATTCATCATATTTTTTTCATACCAAATCATCCAAAAGTATTATAATTTCCTGATTTCCCCAGTATCTCCAGCTAATCGTGAACAAATATGCACCCAAGTCATAAAATGCCGTAACGATCATAGGAATGCAAATTGAATTTTCACGGTTGAGAGGAAAATTGAATGGATTTTGTGCCCGGATAAAATTAAGTATTGATGCGTTTTTGGGTCGGCACCCAATGCACGCATAAGAACGACTTTCCCACGCTACCGGAGGTGCATTCCCCTTCACCTAATTGATTTGATGGATAGCAATGGGATTTCCGCGATGACGACGCCATCTCTCGTTGACCCCACCAACTGTGGACAGCAGCCCACTTCATTCCCTCTGAAATGCTGCCGATGGCTCCGCCTGGTGGAAGTGAGCCTACTCACGATACTTGAGGGAGAGGGAGGGTTCTAAGAACTATGAAAGAAGATACCTTCCGAGGTAGTAGGCTAGGGCTTGTAGCAGTGGCGTGTATTGATTAAATATATCCTGGCACAAACACAAATTTTATTATGCATTAATAGGGAAAAAGTAAGCTCATTGAGAAAATCTAGAAAAGTTACGCTCATACATCCCCTACCCTCCAAGTGCTCACTATACATACCTTCTGTCTCACCTTTACCCTTATAATACATGATAAAATTTCTTTGTATTAGAGTATATAATCCATATACCTACACCCCTGCTATAAGCCCTTTTATCATTACAGAACTTTACGGATTAAGGTAGGTTTCCATGGATTACTTAATGAGACACAATGTAAGGTTAGGTAAATTAATTTTAAATGAGGAGACGTCACGATATTTTATGCTTAAACTTAGTGTGTAATTAAAAAACGACGTGAAATGATACTTCTAGATAGAAAGGAATGACTATAATAGCTCTTGGTTGCATATTTTTCCTCGTTTAGCGGAACATATTTGGAAAATCAAAAGATATGTTACTTTTGAATGACTTGCAGTGGAAACAATTCTTGATGCATTATTATTAAAGTATTCTACCGATTAAGGTAGGTTTTCATAAAGTACATTCATGAGTACATATTACAGTCAGGTACGCTTATTGGTACATAATGAAGGGCACAATCTAAGGTTAGGTTAAGTAATTTTTAATAATGATGAATCACGATATGCTATACTGAAACTAAGCATGGAATTAAAAAAAGAAGAAAAATTATATTAGTAGATATATAGGAAGTACTTACTACCATAGGTCTACGTGATGGATAGTAAGTTTCATTTCGGGAGGACACAAATCCGTGGGTCCACGAGTTCCACCCCATTTACGCCCCCTGGCTCATTTACGCCGCCTGGTCCTTCTTAACTAGAATATGACATTATAGGGGAAGTGATGACACTACCATTTTAAGTCCTTATTCATTGTGGCTGTCCTTCCGAGGGAACGTTTTTTCAATAAAAAATATATCTACGCAATTTGGGCAATTTGGCAAGTTTATATGGAACCAACTATTCGTCCGGATAACTTCAGGGGTATTGGCGCAGGTGAACATTAATTTATTCTTGCTTCCAATTTAATGGGAGAACATAAAAGCAATAATTATGATAATTATTCCTTAAACTAAAATATTATTTTTTTATTTTACATACACTATTCAAACCGATTTTTTAATAAATTAGTTTGCTATCCCTTTGTTTTATTATTATTTTTGATTGAATTTTTACATTTTGTTTGTTTATTATATTTGATTGAGATTTCTTTTATCTTCGTGTGCTTCCCAACAGTTTGCAATAACTTTGAGACTATTGAGAGAAGTACCTTATTCGCTCCGTTCATTAGAGACCCAGAGTACATGAATTAATTTATTTGCTCTTTGGCTCAATAGCTCCTTCATTAGAAATTATCAAACGAAAATCTGATAGTACTATGACTCATAACAATTACGTACAACAAGTAATTTTGTATTACATTTACATTGAATGTTACCTCCGAGCGAGCAAACAATCATTATCCTTAGGAGAAGAATTTTTACCTCCTCACCAGTCACAGTGAAAATCAGGTTCTCAATTCCGTGAAAGGAAAGTTCCAAAAACAATTCAAGGGCTTGAAGGACTTAAATTCACCTCTCATTGAAATTAAATACTGAAATTCTGATCTGCATCTCATATTCAATGTTCTTCTCTGTAAATTAGCAAATAGTTTTGATATGAATTGCTATTTTAATAAAATTACATTTATTCATTCATTGCACATAGCTTATTCCTTTTCAACGTGCATATCATTTAAATAATAACCTTGTTATATTCTATATTTTTCCATCGTCGCTACGGAAGATACTTACCATCTCATTAACACTAATGGAGGAGTCAGACTTATTTCCCTGGGAGGAAAGTGCCTAACGTTTTTTCCTTATAGATACCTCTTTCGGAATTCCCTTGGCTTTTGTGACAGTTTGATGGTATTTATCCAGATATGCAAAGCGGCACTGCAGTAAACTGCATTATAATTTTTGAGATATTCGTGTATTCTTCTAAATTCTCACATCATCATCTGAATAGCAAGAAAGGCATCGAATGAGATACTCGAGTTAGGATTATAATTTATGAATTCCGACCTTCAAATACTTTCCATTAAAATTTCAAATTGCTGATACCATGTTAAAACTATAAACATCCACCAAAAATCAGCATTGTGTGCCCAACACAACCTCTAAATTTGTTCCTTTGCTTACAGTGATTATTCACGTGTTTTTCGGCTGATTTTGCCCATCGTTCATGCCTTCGCCCAAGAGCTGTCATGGTTTGAGAGATCGAAAAGCCACCAATGTAAATTCGCTCACCCTTCGAGGCTAACAAGAAAAATATACCGTGACATAAACAGTCGAAATTTTCGTGCGGGCCTTCTGGTCCATTGGAGCACAATGAGCGAGTTATGGATGTTGACTCAAAAAACACGCTCATGACGCCGAAGCGTGAAATTCGTCTTCTCATTGGAAGTTTTCGAGACGTATTTTACCGAATCGTTTCTTTGTTTTCCGTGGTCTCGCTGCGCAAATATTTACTGTTTTTCGGAAAATTCGGGCTTCGCTGTTCCGAGTGAGCCGAAATTTGCCAAGAATATTCAGAAATTTGGAAAGAGGAATGAAAATAAAGGGAGAACATTTTTGAAAAAAATATATTGATTATACGTATCGATTTCAAAACTATTTTTTAACTATCAAGTACATTTTATGCCGAGTATGTATTGCAGTTAATAACGATTTCGAGTTTTTATAATAGCAAAGACTTGAGACAACGTCTACATATTTCCTAGCAGAAATTTAAGGTATATATAGCCTATAATGTGTCATTTGAGAAAACAAATAACATGACACTAATTCTATTTTATTCATGGCCTTGTTCGATCAAATCTTTAATTATAATCAGAAGAACATTTTTCTTTGAAGTATCTACCATTTATTATGAATTTTATTACTTAAGAGAAGATTCTCTTGTAATATGAATAAGAAGTCCTATCAAAGCTATTCTCCATCTTCCTTTCAATGGAATTTAATCTTGCCTTCATGAAATGCTATATGTTGTATTCGAATATTTATCAAACTCAGAGGTGTTTAACTAGCTAAGCACCGTACACAATTATTAAATTGTAGTTCATATGAGATTTTTAGCTATCTTCCATTCATTACATATATAAGAATTTCTTTTTAAGTTCCATTTTAAAATTTCAAAAATAAAATAAGAGATTGATTAATAGGTCACATTTTAGCAAAATGTGTTCATTGATAAATTAATTTAAATATATTTTCTGCCAAAACCCTTGCATGAAGAAGAACAAGCTTTAAATTTTACCTTGGACATTTCGTGATATGCATGATTACGGTATCAAAAACGTTATTTTGACATTGGGTCAATAATTAATGAAATATTACATAGTAATATGACATTCAATGAATGATTCTCGGTTTGAAATGATATAAAAAGTTCAGAACCAATTAACTATCATAAAATGGTCTGCTTTGAAAATTCTTCCAGTTTCATTAGACTTTTAATATCAAAGATAATTTATGACATTCTCCCTTATTTAATCGAATTCCGTTATTACATGCTCCCATGGATATATTGAACTATGCATATGCAATCAAATGTATAAAATTTATGGAGAGCAAGGGCATTCGACGAGTTTTTTATTGGACTGTGATTTTGATTTTCAATTCCCATTGGGATGAATTAAATGTATTTTTACCAAAGATATTGTGTATAACTGATGTTTTATTTACATATAATTCTAGTTGCTTAAAATGAATATGAATTTAGAACTACATAATAGCAGTCTTTGGAAAAAGTAATAGAATTATTTGCTTTAAAAATAAAATTTTGATTTGAATTCGTCAATAGGGATATTTTTATTTTATTTTGGTGATAAGGAGTCATGACCTTCATCATATGGTACCACTTGAGTTGAAATTAAACCTAAGTAATTCTTTTTTCTGCGAAAAGAGAATTGCTCAATGAAAATTTCTGCGAACATTTTCCTTAGGCAATAAAATTGCGACTATGCTCCGTGCATTTTCATTTGTATTACGCTTGAAATGCACTTGCATACCCAATGATATTGACAAAATATCCCTTGAGCGGCCATCTGGCGTATAAAGTACGCCAATCTTCGAAAACCAGGAATTTCAACATTGCACGAACATTCTGGTCTAGAATGGCCTCGTGTATTCTTACAAAAAGTAATAAGGACTCAGGGGAGCCTAGCGAGGGTACAACACACCGGTGCCGGGACCCAGTAATGCAACTGATACGCCCGATCACCTGGGGAGGGGGAGGACAGGAAGGAAAAAGGAAAGAGGCGCCGCCACGAGCCCGACGACGCCTCTGAGGTAGGGAAAGGGCTGGAACGGATGGGACGGGGAAAAACACTATAACGGTATAGAAGCGAGAAGGGCGCACTAGCTAGCGAAACCAGGAGAAGCCAATACTGTGCCAGCGATTTTAGAGGATTATCCTATGAGTTAGAATAATCCAACGATCAAATCGCTTACAGATGGAATTTCAACCACTTTTATTTAATGGAAATGATCCTTTCTTTGTATCCCTGACATTAAGATGAAGCACTCTGAAAATATGACATCATAGTTCAAAGCTAAGTCAATCAGTAGACTTTATCAATGGCGGCAACATCCAAACATTTACCTAAAGTTTGATAATGAAGTACATTGATAAATTTCAGCCATGAGCCTTATTTACAGTAAAATTGTCTTTGGCATATAATTTTTAGAAATCCCAATCAGGAAATTAGGAAATATGTCCGTTGCATGAGACGAAATCACTTAATTTTCGAGACGATTTTAGATGAGTTGATTTATAGGTAAGGTGAACATTAGGTAAGGTCTAAACCTTTTCTGGCACCAAATACTTGCGATTGGGAGTGGGACATAATAAGGTAAGAGAAGACTAAAGCGGAGATTGCAAACAAAACGTCTTGACCTGTTGCCTTGGGGGCCATTTTGGTTCATATTTGTGACGTCATTACGCATGCGTGGAAGTTCCGCAACATACCGTCGTCGCTGTTTAGTGCTGAAATTAAAGATGTAAGCAACTACGTAACCGATCCCCTTACCCCGCCATACTTCTCCATAACCTTTCGACACGCAGTTCATGCATCTCCCTCCGACTGATTACTTCCTTGCATCCAGAGAAGGGAGAAAACAGCGTAAAAGTGATTTTTTACTTGAAACGAACATTTTTCATTTATATCTATATCGTCACATTTGAAAAAATTAAAATTACAATAGCTGTTATTCGAGCCACCGCGTATTAGGGGCAGCCGGTAAAAAATGTAGAAGGACAAAACCCAGTCAAATAAATGCTGGTAATACCGGGACAAGTGTCGGTGGTATTCTCTTAATGCTTAAGTTTATGTATTCAATGTCTTAAACGTCGTAGACCAATTTTTTACATAAAGTTTTCCTCTTTATTGAGCTAATACAGAGTATTTTTCCTCTTTCATCGCCTCTTTTACCACTTCTTAGCTATAAATACACGGTCCCATGTGTGCAGGATAAGTTAAATAGGCTAATATTCTCAGAAAATTTGGAAATGATATCACGAGGTAATTTTCCACAGAAATTTTCTTAATAATTATAGTTAAACTAATAGATAAATATACATTGATGCATTTCAATTCTGAAATTGTCTTCTTTGTTACATTCCAGCGTCTATGCATGCATATTTACGGAAATCGTAGGATAAATGGGGTAGTCACTTATTTGGGGCAAAATATACGGATCCCAAAGTGCTTTAGTTAACCGTATTGCGCTCTAATCTATGAAATATACTAATTTCAACAGAAATTATTGTTACCTCCTGGATAATTGTCTCATGATAAATTTAGATCTAATTCGAGTAGATTCAGGACCTTCGCCCCTGCTTCTCGAAACATATGTCCCCAGTCACATCAGTGGTGAATGGATATATTTCATTCCCTTGGCCAAATGAGTGGGCTACAATGCGTTTGGACGCATGTTAAAACTAAACATACTGTGCTCAATTTGAGAATTACTTTAAGAAACATTCACCATACACAACGGTCATTCGTATCTTTTAATATTCGTACCATTATGGGATTATTAATAACTAAATACAACTTCAAAAAATGTAATAATTAACTGAATTATTCTAGTTTCTTCATTTAGTTACCTACCAATAACCGCTTGTAGACGCAATCATCGAATTTCCGGCAGCGGACGATGCTACCGGAGTTCCAAATAGAGCTTGGAGATGTTCGATATTTCAGCAGTTGCTATGCGGCCATTTAATTACTGTTAGCATTTAATCTCTCATTACCAGTTTCAGACTTATTTAGTTTGCCGTAGTCATGTGGCTTTGTCATGATCTAGTAAAGGAATTGACTCTTACTGTAAAAGTTGATTGCCGTCAACTTAGTTACGTGTCGTGGGCTATATAATACAAAACAGGAACAGCAGGATAAAGGTCAAGATGAGGGTAGTGCTCGAGATAAGCTGCTGATTAAGCAAAAATTAAACATCACCCAATTTTTAAATCTCCACCAATAATGATGATTGCGAAAGAAGTGTATCAGCTGAACGGTCTTTTAGGAACTGCTTATAAGGTCTCGTAATTGGTACTAATGCTTTTCACCCTCTTCAAATATCAGAAGAATAAAAAAACATGATGTATTGACAAGGTATTAAGTATAGGATATTGTAAGATATAATGCATAATTAGGTATTGTTAACACCCAATTAGATTGTTATAGCATGTTTAACTATGAACGAAAGAGATGCAGTTCTCAATTAAGAATACACAATTTTATGTTGTTGGTCAATTATACTATTCCAACAACCCCTTTCGCCTCACGCCTTTTTACTCTTATGAGTACATGACTGAAAACATGGCTTTGAATAGAACATTTTAATGCATTGCATTCAAAACGTCTTGTTAGTATTCCATTGTGGCGATCTTTTTTTTTAAGACTGAAAAACAAGATTTATGGATTCCTACCTGGGACTTCACATTGAATAATGGCTGACCACAAGACCGGAATTCAAGGCAATGAAGATGGAGGCATCCAAAGTTGACTTAGAATGTAAGAGATAGGAATTGAGTCATTACGTTGAATTTTGCCGAGAAGTCATTACTTTTTGAGTACCGACTATAGCCAATTAAATTTGATATCCATTAAATTTCGGGATTATACAACCCAATTTTGTGCGTAGTTTTTTGGTTGAAAAATATTTACGCGTAAAGCTAATGCGATCGTAGAATCTAGGCATAATTATGTTCCTAATACGAAACAGTAATATTCCTAATATTTTTTTGTGATTGGGAAAACCAAAGGAAGCTTTGTAATAATTTATCATGAAAAAGTTAAAATAGTATTTCCATTATTGACCTTGTAATTTCATTTCCAATTTATTTCATTTATTAAGCATTTGCTCTTAATGTATGAGCGAAATTTAGAAGGCCATTTCTTATCTATCTTAAAAATTACAAAAGACGAAAAAAAACACTTAAATCATGAGTATTTCTTTAAATACTCATCCTTAGTGAAGTATTGAGCAGAAATTGCGGTGCACTTAAGCTTTTTAAATGATATAATACTCATTAAATTGCCTCTTTATCCATGAAACAACTAGAACCTCGAAATTTTGCCGTCCAAAATTATACAACGAACGAGATAAATAATAAATAAAGTTTTTGAAGCGAACAGCAGCTGTCCTCCACGGAAAACAATATCCACGACTACTAAACACACTTTGCACGATATCCTGAAACTCAATTATGCTCAGCGTTCCTCTGAAACTTTACACCGAGTGACTAAAGTGATACGTACTTCTCCGAGATTATTTTTTTCTAGAGTTGACGCTGGTAAGGAGTGGAGGTTTCTAAACTTCGCCGGAGAACAAGGAAAATTACGTTTGGTGACTTGAGGAAATAAAAATTCAAAATAAAAAGCAGAATCAGACTGAATACATCGAAATGTTATAAATAAATAGGCACGAAAAAATATAGAAATGACGACACAATTGTCAGACATGTAGAAGTGGAAGGGGACTGTAAATTAAATTAGTAGAACAAGGACGAGGAATGGTTAAGCATGCATTGGTGGATGGGGGAAAAGAAATACAAAACGATGGCAATTTGTAATTGCATCCTAGCGGAAGCAGGTATACAGCAAGCAGAGGAAAATTCAAGCAAGCAAGTTACCGAGGGTATGGGTTTCCTCCCTTTGAGTGGACGTATTTGATCATTTTTCGCGATAAATTACTTATTATTATCATCTTATTATATATATATATGTGATTATTTGTCACCTCCAAAGTCTCAGGGTACCTGCAGAGAGTTGAAATTTTCCTACATCTCGAACAATTTTTTTACATCTTATAAAGGACGGAGAAATGTTCAAATTTGAGAAATAGAAAAATAGTGTGGTCTTTTATCTCCATTGAGAAAAAATAATATTTGAACCTCTTTGCTCTCTGCACTATTCTGAAGAAAAGGTATAAAAACAGCTTAAAAACAGCTGGTTATTAACTTGTTGAGCCTGATGAAGGACTGCCTGATGAAGGACAAGGAAGAAATTATTGATGCCTTTATGTTCTCTCTTAGATGTGTCTTTGACGGACGATTACAGCTTAAAAATAGCTGGTAGACTATAAGGTGATTTATTGGCAGTAATTTCTTCTCAGGATTTCATCCGGGTAATCTCCTCAATCTCTATCGCTGCTGACGTTTTGATGAAATTGATCGTGGAGATGATATCCCGAGAAGAATTTTCTGCCACCTCCGAGAAAAGTGAAGTCCTACATAGCTGATTAACCTGCCGTCGGGCGCAATGGACCTGACAAGCACAGTGCTAGTGTTTATCCGTGCCACTGTGCGGCATAGACCATTGGCGCTTATTGTTGCTGTTTGTTTTGACACACTCCATACAGCCTTTTGCTTTTCGCATTTATGCCGACAGATCAGTGGTGGAGTATTTAGTATAGGTAAACGAAATATTCACACAATAACGCAAAACAAAATCATTATTAGGTAAATAAGATAGCAAAATAAAAAACATTGATCTTATAGAAAATACATATGCATGGTAAAATACATTGCATATAATAATACTGAATAGTCTAAAGAGCACTTTAAATCGCACCTTGCTGGATCGGTCCGGGGCCAAATGCCGACATGTAAAGGGTATATATATTGTAAATAAGACATCATTTTGCAATAAGACATTACACTAATAATGGTTCTTTAAACTTTAAAGGTGTACCACTGAGCCATGCTAAATTTAATAATGTCTTTTCATATGTGTACCAGTCAGGCACTTTGCGCCTAAACTCAGCAATTACAATATTGCACCTGATGGAGGGTTAATTAATCAACTTAATGGCCATATTGTGTGATGACACATCGGGTTTTAAATAAGGTTTAATTTCATTTTGCTAATTTATATTCCACGGGGAGGGTGAATATTTGAACTTTTCTGTTCGCTAAACTACTTTAAATGGATGGTGACAGTTAAAAAACCACCCAGTCGCGAGTTAACTACCCATTCCTGAATGGGACCCCCTTAAGGCGGATAAGCAGGAATGATGGTAACGCGCGGGGGAGGAAGTATATCCCGGAGGGTTGAATATTTTCCGGGGACCGGGGAAAGAGTGCCCTGGTATACCGGGGGATGCTGGCGGGCAGCGTGGGCGGGCGGTTGAGTGAATCGAAGAGGAAGCTTGGCATAACTGACTGTATGGGTGCTGCTGGACAATCGTTCCGCTTTTCCAAACACACGCACACAAAATCGCGCGGATCCCATGCCCTCCTCCTCCTGCCCGCAATAAAAATATCCCCCGCTGTCCCCCTCTCGCTATCCGGCATCTCCCCCGGCACCCTCCCCTCCATTACGCCATGCACATATCCTGCACGCTTCGACTGCTCCATCCCGCCTCTCTTCGCGTACATACAGCCCACACCGCCGGGGTCCATAGATACCTCCTGCTCCTGATACCTCCACCGTGGCTACCGCATTTCCAGTTTTCAGCTTTAGAACCTGCATCATCACCACATAACTTTCCTATTGGATAGAATTTTTTGGCGAGTTCACTGATTTTCTTTAATTAATAATTAATTACCTGTAAATTATGATTATTATTTGTAATATTTCGAAGCCAACCCCGTGAACTGCGGTGAACTATACATGAATTTCCAAGAGGAAAACCTAATATCTAATACCATGGGCCTAAGATCTACTAACGCCCATACAATTTCCATGGGAAGTCAGAAAACGGGGTCTGCGTAGTGGTCCAGAAAGCCAAACGTCCGTGGTTTGATTTCCGGTACTGGAGAATTTTTTCTCATGGCATTATATATATTATTATTTTAAATTTATTCAACCGATTAAGGTAGGTTTTCATAGAGTACTTAAGAGGCATTGTGGCAGCCTCCCCTTCCTTCATGTAGTTCCTTCTTCAATTCAAAATAAGGTCTACTCCCATTCATTCTATCTGAAAATCCTATTCACTCCCTTCCTCTCCCTCATTTAACCAACATTCGACTTTCTAACACTGTTTTCAACATCCCCCTCCGCTAACTAAGTGTTCCCTCCATCCATCTGCCTCTCTTCGCGTACGTTCACCCCCCGCAGTTTCGGAACAATATCGTTTTCTCTATGAAACCAATGTCTTTTTTCTTGAGGGAAGAAAATTTTTAAATTGTCTCCCCTATTTTGCATGAACTTCGCATCATATCCATCATCATACTCATTACTATAAACTTTCCATGTGTAGTACAAAAGAGGAAAACCATTCCACATGTCAGATTGCTTTGAGAAATTACAGTCCCTGTCGTTGCAAGCAAATGCTTTCATTACCTATCTTGATAATGCAGATTTTGACGAAATCTTTACTTTTGCGGCATCTCTCACACTTTTCCCTTCATTAAAAACTATCGTTACAGCTTCCAAAATGGTACTATTTGGCACTGGTACCATAACAGGATATTTTCCTCCAGTTATGAGGCATAATTAACCAAAACTAAAAATTAAAATGCCTTATAAAATAAAACTTAAAATAATGAAAGCGCTTGGGAAGAGTGGGACACTGACCCATTCCTCCCATATATCTGATGGCCCAAACCTCCCTTTTGTATTTCACATGTATTATTAGGCAATAAGAAGCAGCTAGATGATATTAAAATTACCAATCATACACCCAAAGGACATGCATTTTCATTAGTGTTTCCAGCGAGAGAAAGTCATAAATAAAATACTTGGAATTTAAAGCAAAAGCATCTCACAAATTTACCAAAATTGGTATGAAAACCGATATCCACTTCTTAACTCACATTCACAGAAGTGAGCCAGGAGCCATTTTAGGAGGAAATGCAGTTACTGTTTCTCATGTATTTGAGAAAAGTAAAGACTAAAAAACTTGATTTAACATAGGGAAATTTGGACTGTCCCATACCTCCCACTGTCTCATTCCTCCCTTGTTTCCCATAGTAGTAATTCCATACACCAATCTCTAACCTCTATACGGTCGTCATACGCACAATCCAACCCACGTACTCCAGATCCAACCCTTTCCTCCGTTTCCCTGCCATCCACCCTCTCCTCGTACCCCTGCATTGACCCCCCTCAAGCTGTGGAAGCGCCCTAGCGTGCAACAGCATCCGATTCAGCGAGCATCCCCCGCGGCGCGCAGGGTGAGATAAATAAAAAGGAATGGAAACAATGTTTTTTATATATTTTTTTTTCTTTTCCTACCCCCCCGAGGAATCACCCAGTCCGCGCCCTCGACGCTACAGTATCGCCTGCCACCAACACCCACGGGCAATCCCCATTCTATCCCATGCTAATCCACCCATTTTTCGTGGCCTGTTTTCGTTTGATCGTTCATAGGTTTTTTCCGTCGTTTTCGCTCATGGCTACGCCACAACTATATTCTCCACGTGTATCGAAGCGTGTGCGTAGTCAAGAGCGCGTGAGATATCCTATCCCCAGCTATTGGCTGGCAATTTCAACTGGATGCACGCGTATTCGATTATCAAATGCAGCGCACTTGTGAATTGACGAGGACGATTTTTCCTCTATTTGATTAAAATTTTCAAAAAGAAAATGTTTTGCAGTAATGGTTGAGACCATGGAAATTACTGTTGTCCTCTCGGATTCCGTTTGAATAGTTTGGGTTATTGATGTGTGGTCATTGATACAGTTTCATCGAGGTTTTAGCTATCGTAAATGGAAAGGTAAAACTGCACAGACGCTCGCATCAACGTAAATAATTCGATGTGCTTCCATGCATTCAGGGGCAGGCTTTATACAAATAATACCAGCATTGTCGGAGTGGAACGCATGAATGGTCATGTCTAAAAGAAATAATTACTTGATAGTGAAATTGCATTGTATGAATATGATGCATAGAGAAGGATTTGGTTGAGTTGACAAAATGTATCTGATTTTTATGTCTAAAATTTCTAAAGACTCACTATAATTACTTTTGTTATTCTGAAATGTATATTGATACAAGGGTTCATGTGCTGTCTTCCCTGTATTTTGTAATGCAATTATCGCTAATTACATAAGGAAACAATGTGTTATTTTTTTATTATTCCAAGTTTTGAAGCCCATGTGCATATTTCCTTAATCGTAAATATGAAAACATTTTCTGTTAACAAATCATTTTGCATCACGGTTGATTGAGTGGAATTTTTATGATTTTATTGTCGCTAATTTTTTGGTCTGAACATAACCTGAGGCTTATTTTCCCTTACCTGAAGATGACGATGAGAAGAGATCCTAGCTAACATGTGGAAATGGCAAATTGGAAATATCTTACAATGGCCGTTATTCATTTTTATCATTTGCAATGAAATAAAGCTCTACTGCATGTTTATAATAACCTGCTATTATTAGAAACTTAGCTAAGCTTACAATAAAATAAGTGTAAATGCGTTGAGTTTACAATAGCAGTCTGTATCCTGAATAACTTAAAACATTTTTGACTGTATCGATAATGTAAAGCCCATCGTTTACTCCCATTTTACGTTAGTTAAACTGTGGTGAAAGCTAATGACGAGGCCTCTTAATATAAGATTTTATAACGCCCCTGGTTATTTTTCGTTAATTTTGGTGTAATGGCGTAATTTTGGCGCTAATACCTTTTTATCTTGAAAACTTTCAATTTTGGATGAAAATGTTTTCGAAATAGAATAAAAGATATGTTACCAAGTCTCTCCCGTGTAGTTGACTTCATAAGATTTTTTATGAAACACTACCTACAGCTAAAAGAAGGACCGATTGGCTTGAGACATAATCAATCATAACAGAAGACAAGGAATAATTTCCCCATAGACTCATTATGATGACTTGCTAAAAAGGAGTGATTAAAATTTATTAATTTTAAGGAATATGCTACCCCCAAATGAGTTATATAGGACAGGCTATTGGGGAGAGATGAAATACTTCAGTGAAAAAAATTATTCAGATAGGAGAGTTGAGTGGTGAGTTGCGTCAAACCCATATTCGGATTTGTTTTACTAAAGATGGTGGAAATAGTAATATTAATGAAGGTGGACTGAAGTATAGGGTGAGGTAGGAACTGTGGATCGCCGTAGGCCAGATAAGAGGAAGACCGGGTGTTTCGGCCATGTTACAAAGTATCAATTGTATGATAAACACACTGAAGGAAAAAATTGAAGGATAAAATTGGATGGAAAATTGGAAAGGAATGTTCGGATGAAATTTTGAAAGAAAGGTTGGAGGAAAAATTCTATAGGGCGCCCCAGTGAAAGTACTCGGAGCAGATAATGACGGACACAAAGAAGGAGATTATCAGAGAACTAAAGAAACAAGATGGGGAAAGGTATAAACGGAGGGTTGCGATGTACCAATCTTAGAATTGCTTAACTATGAATGGATGAAAAAATGAATCGTAACTGTGGGATCTCATGTGCTCTAACGGTTATATACGACCCAGTCAGCCATGAGAAACGCCAATTCTGTTTACTTTCCAAATCTATAGAGTATCCCAACTTTTTTCCTTCGCACGTGTCCTATCCACCGCCCGCAAAACATTTCAATAACGAAAAGGGGAAGTCGGCGGAAAATAGCGTATGCTCTAAGCCTATTTTGCTGAGCCAGCCAGATAGCAACCCCCTCTGGAGGTCCCTTTCGCTTCCAGCAACAAACCAACCCCCGAAGTCCACACCTCCGCCAACCATGGACGTGCCGTGGTAGGGAGCGTTTGAGGGTGGAACCACCCTGCTTTTCATCCGCCTTTGGTGCACACCCAAATTTCGCCACCCCACTCCACCCTCTGCGTACTCTCCCTTTTTCTGCAATGTTTGGACTGCCCAGCCACCCGTGCCCAGCCTCTCCCGCCGCTGTTGCTTCGTCCGTCGAAATAAACCAATTCCTCTCCATCCTCCCCTTCCTTTCATAGCACATCTTCCCCTCCCTGATCTACCCTGCTCTACTCTTATGTTTACCTTCCACAGCCTACCGCTGTATAGGCGAATTTAGTTGGGGGCACATGCCCCCCCAGATGCTTAAAAAAACTAGTCAAGATTTTTAATGCGTTTATTATTACGTTTCTCTTGCTTTGTGTATAGCGGAGCCTTAACCATTTCATTTCATATTAATATCTTTCATGGTAAAATAAAGAGAATATTTCACTTAGTAATTGTTGCATGTTGTTTATAATCTCAAATATAATGATACCGTTTGCCTGTCAGGATATTGTATCCCCCTCTCCCCGAGAAAAAATTCTGGATCCGCCCTTGTACCGCTGTGTACCCCGAGTGATCTACTTATGATATATCGACACCTACACCGCACAAACGCTCAACATCGCCCACATCAAATCCGCTCATCTAGTACCACTAAGACTACTATATGAGCGGATTTGATTCGGTGGGCGATTGTTGAGGGTTTGTGCAGTGGAGGTATCGATATGAGACGTTTAAGTTTACTTTAATCTCAATTATTATAGTTCAAAAACAATAGAGAGCCACATTTGTTCCGTTATTTGGACCGTCTACTTCTCAAGGTATTCATACTGAACCCATTTGCAGATAAACTGATGAATTTTAGGCCTGGAAAATGAAACAACTTGGCACTCTAGCACACCAACCCGATCCCCACAGTTCTCTCTGTTTAAGTTAATGAGCCGACATAACTGAGTGCTGAAAAGTGGACAGCAAATTTCGCATCTCATTATTTAAAAATAATGAGCTAACGAGGAACTAAATCTTCTTCATACTAGCGTTTGTCCCGCGCTATTGTAGGGTCCGCTCTTCTGCTAAGTCTTCTCCACTAGGCTCGATCCTGGGCGTCTACTGGCGTGGCGTTGACGGTCTTCATGTCTACCTTAATTCTGTCGAGCCAGCGCATCTTAGATCGTCCTCGCGGTCGGCGTCCTTCAGGGCTCAACCGCATTGCTGTTCTGTTAACGAGGAGCTAAATGAGGAAGATATGTTTCGTAGTACCTATCTTTCCCTTATTTCTACCATTTTTCCAAGTCAGTACTAGATGCGATAAATTTTTACCCGATCCCGCCACAGAGATTTGATACTTCGGTCATTCACGTAAATATACATGCCCCTCAACACTCTTGACCGTTATGGCAGGAGACCCTAACATATACCCAGGCTATTAATGTTACACGACATATTTTACACCCATGAAGACCAATCGTAATATGGTTTTCAGCTTGATGTTTCGGGTTGTTCATGCGCTGTGCGACTATGAGTCTTGTTACACTACAGTCATTGGTCCTGAGTAGCCTCCTCATCATTCCTCATCCATCCAATTATTTCCCCTAGCAACCTATCCGTTTATATGACTGAAGCTTTGACCCTTGGTCAATCTAAGCACATAAGGCCCACTATCAGTGATATCTATCTTAGCTGTTCGTCTCATCTGAATCTCCTCTACGAAGCATCTACGCGCTGCATAAGTCAAATTTTTGCATGCTCCTTCGGCAGTCTTTGGCAGTATCAGAGGTAGCCTTTACTCTTTCTGATGATTGATCATAAAATTACGGGCAAAACACAAGAAAATAAATAGTTACCTGATGAATGCATAAGTAAAGTTTCGTAAATAGGGGATATGGTACTAACATATTTGATTTTTTTAATGCTGATTTTCCAATATTTTACAATAAATACTACTTTACACCCAATTTAGTTAGGCCGATTTTTACTCTAAATACTAGTTTAAATCCATCTTTTCCTTTCTGTTGTTATTTGATTCGACTCCACGATATTTATATACCTCAGGGATTGCTTTTAAATATCTGCATAGAATTGGAAGGCTACCTATATGGCTTATTGTTTTAGACGCATTTTAGTGGCTGTTAATAATAAATAGAAGTTGAATTACTTCTCTCGTTGTTAAGTTCTACAGCAGCATGGGCTCTTTATTAATACATGCTCTTTATTTTTATGCTATGGTAAAAATTAGTGAGCTCTTACGTACTAATATTGTTCATTACGCAATCATTTTGTTTCAATGGAAAACTATTTACAAATACGTAAGGAAATGTTGAGATCTAATTTATTTAATTATCGACAGTGCCCTAATTAAAAAAAACTTAGGAAAATGAGCATTTTCTTCTTAATTGAGATCATTTTCAAATTATTTACTATGCCCAAGTTCTAAGCAACTCTAAGATTTAATTCCATAATAAAAATTGTGTATAATGGCAGAATTTTTCGAAGCACTGTGGGTGTCATTTAAATTTTCATAAAAAGTTAGTCTTATAATTTTATTATTTATATTATAAAATTATAATATAATTAATTTTATATTCTACATACCAATAAAGATTTTATTGACCTGAAAATTTTCATCTTCCTATTTTGTATTTTATTGATAACAGGTTCGATAGACCACATATTTGTAAATGCCATTGAGACGTGTAATTTTATCCCTTGAATGAAAAACAAGGTACTGTTTTCTTTCGATTCGGGTTGAAACACGTATGGTCGTGATAGGATCCCAGTCTTTTGTTATACTATCAAATTCATCACGTAGCATTATATAAGAAAATATTGTTAGATGCCTTTCAATATAATTAATATACGTTTACATTTAATGATTTTGATATTTTAGCTTTAGCGTGCCCACCCTGTATGAGGAATTCATCTGTGTAACAAACCTCAATTTATTTTTACCATCAATATTTGCGGAGAGGAATTGTGAAGCTATTGCAGGAAAAAATATATATATTTGGTCGTGTAAGATCGTCGTTGGCAGTCGTGCTCGCAAGCTATATTCCTCTCTAAATTTCTTGTTTACAAATGTTTGCGTATACTGCGAATGTGCTTGGGTAGATATCACCAATAATCGATTAATTAATTCCCTCCGATAACCTTTTTGAACTGGAAAAAAAAGATATAACAGCGTCCACCACCAGCTATGGAACAATGTTTTCTTTGATTGTTGTGCAAAATGGAATGGGGGGCGCGAATTTTTCACTTAACCCGGTGTCGCAAACTCATCAATTCATTTGAGACTCAAGCATCGTAATTTTAAAATCCGGGTCGCCGTTTTTTTTCGCAGCCGAATCAACAAATGAACGTCGGGCGTAAACAGGAATGGGAAAACAAACGCAGCGTTCCCGAGCGCAGGGGCGGATTCGGCTTCTCGCCTTATTGATTTGAAAAACAAACGACCGGAAAATATAATCCAGCAACAGTTGCACAAATATTATGCGACGTTTGTTTAGAAAATTAATTCAGTCGCGCAATAATAACCCTTCGCTGAAATGAAAAAAAAGAATGCGTTGCGGGATAATGAAAACCGGGAACCGAAGCCACTGTTGGAGGTTACGAGCTTCTCGTCAAGATAAACAGCAAATTATGAGCCGTTTTGTGTTTTTACGTTATTACTCAATTCGGACGATCATGCTGCCGCGCCCAAATTCCCCTGTTTTCCTGTTAATTCAGTCGCAGACTACTTTTAGCCAGCCAACAAGAGATAGGTGGCCACGTATTAAGTTTTCCTTGATCCCTTTTTTGCGGTAAATAGTATTACATAGTAGGAGACTACATCGCAAAAATACTGAGTTAATTATTCATGAGTTATGATTGAACAAGGTTTTAATTTTATTAACCTGATATTTATAAGTAATAATGATGTCTCCTATTTCTGTTTCAATATTCCTTAAACATTTTAATACATTATTTTAATTGAATTTAATTGTGATTTTTGTTTCCTGTTTTCATATAATAATGGAATCCACTGACACTTTTGATGGCTTACAAGGGCAAGATTTGTATTAGTGGAAATAAGAACATTCTTTCTTTCAAAAAATTCCTGCCATCAAATATTTTTTTCGCTATCTACTCATTTATGATTTTTCGGCCATTTTTGTCGCGCATCACCTCAAGTTACATTTACAGGAAATAATTAAACGCATTATCCAACTTAGTTTTTAGCACTACCTAAGAATCATAAATTAATATCCATCGCCCAAGGTGCTCTATGCTTGAGGATCGCTTGTGTGTGTGAAAGATTAATAGTCAAAATTTCAATACTCAAACATAATTTTTGGAATCGAGTAAAACTATTCTTTTCAGCAAGAAATCGATTCAATAATTGGTGTAATATGTACACTACTTTTTCTTTCTAAATAAACAATGAATTAGCTTAATAAACTTTATCATAGTACTTTGATTGTCTTTGAATGTAAATCAGTACAACACATCGTGTGGTTTTATTTATCGAAGTATACTCTCATTACAACTGGTGTTTTGAATTTGCCTTTCAACTATTCAATCTCCAAGTGCAAAAAGAAATATTGTGTTTATATCTGCGAATTATAGTTGCTTTACATGAATGTATCAGGAATATATTGTTTTAAGATACGGAGTTAACACCAAATTTATGACAGCAATTCTATCATATTTAGCAGAAAAAGTTGTTCGTGAGTGTATGTGAGATATCCCGAATTCGGTAAGGGAACGGCAATAATTTAATATTTTCATCTCCTAATATTTCCTCCCATCATTCTCACCTCAGACTTTTGGCCGAAGCCTTCGAATTTCATCTCTGAATTATAAACACCACTATTTTGGTCAACTTTTAATTAACTATAGGCCTTCGTAGAGATTGCTTTCTTAATTGGAATAATTTGCAATTAAATTGCAATTTTGGAGGAAGAATCATCGATGTCATGCAAAATTAGCTGCAAATGTTTTCCTTCTGTGTCGGTAGTTCCACTTTTAATTATTTTCGCCAGAAATTGGGCACTTAGCTTTCATTGTTATTTGACCAAGTATGTTCTGAAAACTGAAGAAATTCATTCGGAGGCGTAATCACACATATCCGATTGCCTCCTAATTTCCTCTCTGAGTTAAAAGGTGATTAACATTCCTCCAAAAACACAATTTTGGGCTGCATTCATTCAAAGAGGCAACTGCTGGTACGAGAATCAACCAACTCTTTTAAAACGTTCAAATTAAGACCACAAATTGAGAAATTTCGGTTGTTTCAGATGATTGAATGCGTTTACTGAGATCATCATAATCGTTTACAACATTCATCTCCGATGTAATCACATAACAACAAAACATTGCCATAATATCCCAAAGTTAATTGGAAATTATCTTAGCCAGAACTCATAATTAAGTTTCAATCAATTTCGAGTTTCATTGTAAAAACGTGGTGCCCATTGGCGTAGAAAAGAGGAATTCGCGACCCCATATGCAAAAGACATATTCAAATATGGCTGTAATATGGCACGTCTTCCGCGAACTATTTAAAAAGGTGAATCTGCTGAGGCATATTATTCTGAGACTTAAACAATATCAATACACCCTCTATCCTTTCCAAACTGTTTTGTGTGAAATACATTGCGTGTTATATGGATTCTAAAAATTCTAAAAATAATTTTTCATAACTTTCTATTGATTGAGGCACAAGCAAAGACAGAAGACTATGATAATAGTGTATTTACCGCGCTTTGTAATAAGAGTCGCATTATTTTCTGTCAGAGTTTTACTCATATTTCTTCAAGTTATAGCCATTTCGCCAATAGCTCTAAAAATGCAAGCGGATCGAAACGTGAAAAAGACACTGCATAGTAATTAAATTAAAAATCCTTTGGTTGTCATCAACTAAGTCAATTTTTTTCCAGACATAACCGTACTTGTTTGAAAATATGTTAAACGATCCCAAAAGCCACGAAAATGAAATGTAGTAAATATTTAATTTATATTAAACTTCGTTTAGTAGTAATGGTACTACTGAGGCACTCGAGTATATCTATATAATTCACATAAAAAATTCCATTCATGATCACAAGAAAATATCCTACCATTGCATTGGACTCCTTAACCGCTCTCCATGCAGTAAAATTTCTATCGCTTGTAGATGAAGAGTTTGATAAATGAGAATAAAAAAAGGTTAAATCTATGCTAGTTCGTAGCCAAATGACTCTAAAGCCGAAATTTTTCAAATTGTTCAACGGGTAGGATAGGTTGCTAGTTTTTCCAAGGGGTGAATTTAATTCAATAGCGAAATTTTTTATCGCAATAGTAGAATCAAACAGGGCCGGATCAAAAGTGGCCCGGGCCCTGGGCCATCCACCAACCCATAGCCACCCACCAAGCGTGAGCCTTCCGCTAATATAAAGGTAAATCTCTCAAAATCGGAAAAACAGAAAAATCTATCATTATTAGAGGATTTTTAGTTATGCTGGGTTTGTTTTTTATTAACATATAGTCGTCAACATTGCCTTTAATAAATGGTTAACGTTGCTGATAAAAATCACTTTATCCGTTGGTGTTGTTAATGTAGGTTTGAACGCAACCGGTGGTACGCCTTTCCTGTTATTACGTTCCAAATTGCAACCCCTTGAAGCAGTGGGAAGTGCTTGAAGGAAGGGAAGGCTGCTAGAATGCTTCTTATGTACTTCATGGAAACCTACTTTGATCGGTAGAATACTAAAAAAATAATAATAAACTGGTTCGCCCATTTAATTCTATTTTGGGAAATTGTTGGGTGATTTATTTTTGAAAATGAAGATGTCCTTATTTTTTCGTTTTCTGATCCGTCGCTCACTCATCAAGTTATTTTCTACTAACAAATGCGAGGAATTTAACACTTCCATGAATAAGTTTATGACGTCACAACCTAAAAAATAATTAAGTCGATGAAAACCAAAGGATTTTGCAATAAATAATTATGCAGTCTATTTTTTTACGTTGTGGTCAGCTAGAATTTTTAAAGCTATTGGCGAAAAATCAGTAACTTACAAAAAATAAGACGAGGAAAACTCTGACAGACAATAACGCGACTCATAATGCTAATAAAATTAAATGATTGAGGTTCCATGATGCACAAAACAAAACGATCGTTATTATAAATGTATTAAAATCTTGTCATTTTGTTAAGAATCTGGGGGGGCACGTGCCCCCGTGCTCTCCCCCTAAATATGCCTATGCTTCGTGACTTAACGTTAAAAACATAATTAAAGTTCACAAAAATAACTTAGTTGATGAATACCAAAGGATTTTGCAATAATTAATTATGCAGTGCATTTTATTACGTTTTGGTCCACTGGCATTTTTAAGACTATTGGCGAAATATCAGTAACTTACAAAAAAGATGAAGAAAACTCCGACAAACAGTAACGTGACTTATAACGCTAATGAAATTAAATGATTGTGGTTCCATAATGCACGAAACAAAACGGTTGTTATGATAACTGTATTAAAATCTTGTCTATTTTTTAAGTGTCTGGGGGGGTCACGAGCCCCCATTACACCCCCCCTAATTCCGCTTATGCTGTGGGGGCTTGTGTTTTGTGGGCACGGAAGGAAGTGGAGTGGATGTGTTTGAGTATGGGAGCCCACCGGAGAGAAGTGCCTGGATGTAGGTGGACGAGACGAAATCGGAGAGAGGAAGACAGAGAGGGTTGGAGACGTGGTAGCCCGGGGAACAACCGTATATTGCCACCGTTCTCCGCCATGGCGGAGGTATTTATGTCCTCTTTGTGTGCTAATTCGTACACGGTCGTGAGGTCCAAACCCTGCCCCCACTGCCTCTTTCATATTCTCCTCTCTCTTTCTTCCTCTTCTGTCTTCCTCGTCCCTTTCCTACCCCAACTTCCCATTCTCTTTCTTCCTTCCCCTCCACGGTTAGCTCTGTCCGTTTCCCGTATTTCAAATCGACGGGGCAACCTTTCAAAACCCACCTCCCACTCTACCCTCCCGATGGTTCAGCCGACGATGTTCTGCTGCCATTGCCTCTCATCCACGTACTTGTCACAAAAAATACTCGGGCATTTTACCACTCTGAGTGGGTAACCGAAATTCTTAAATATCGGAGTATGGAGCCGGTATAGAACTTGCATAGAGTTGTGTGACGAACTAATGTGAAATTTATCTAAAATCTGCAAATAATGTTTCGTTTGATTTATTTTGCATTGTTCAATTTTGAAAGTAGTGAAGTAATGCGACGCATCTGCTTCTCAAGACCAAACTTGAAAAACTCTTGATGGAGTTTGTTTTCGGGAATTTCTGCGTAGGTAACATTTTCTTACTCAACGTTTCACTCCTCCTACTGGGAGCATAAGAGAAGCATAATTGATAAAAGATGCTGTGAAAATCTTCACACAAAAATTTGTAAAACTCTTCATTGTAAGGTTCGAAGACATACTACAAAAGCAAACACCGATTAGATGGTGATGAAATGTATTCCACCAGTAAACCGAGCTAGGAAGGGCTTCAATAAATTTTAGATTGAACTCAGCCAAACCAAGCAGTGTGGGTACCTATTTTTTTTCTTATGTAGGTTAACGGCTGGTGTTCTAACTTTTCCTACCATTCGCTTATTGAGGCTTCATTTAGAATGTATGTTGAAAACTCATCCTTGCATTACTTTTCGAAAAATTGGAATGGAATTTCCTTTAAAGAAAATCGTGGTTCATTTAAGGCCTCTTCATGTGGCATAATAAACTAAAACATAATCGCGATTCAAATTAAAGCTATCAATTAAGGAACTAAAGCTGAAAATAAAGTAAAAAATACACACTCATTTGGTCATTTACTAAGTGGATGGGTAGAGCGGTATCATTCTTAATGTCATTGATGCTTCTGTCCTCTAAGTCACATTTTCTAAGTCACATTTTCTAAGTCACATTTTGCTAGCACAGAATTAGTATTATAATTTTTTAGTCTTCTAAGGTGCACTAAGTCTGGTTTTTTTAAATAAACTTCTTTTTGTGGCGCCTTAGGTATCTACTGAACGAATTCAGCTTACTGTTGAAACGTGCTGTTTGAAATATACAAAACATTTATTTTCTTATATCTTTTGCATGTGAATTGCAATGTATAATAGCGAAAAATGTGTTAATATCGGTAAAAGCTGTAAATAATTTTTCAATTACTTTAATTGGAATAGTGCAATATTGAAAATAGTGAACTGAAGTGATGCAATGAACTTTTCAGAATCAAACTTGAACAATATTCCGTTGCAAGGTTCGAAGACACGTAAGCGAAAAGGCCAATAGGAATATCAAATTTACCATCTACCAAGAGTATCATGCCACTTCCCTGCGTATCAATTGGAAAAAAACACTCTTGCTCTGTGCTTATCAGGTTAATTACGCCCGAAGGTAAATAAACTGTACATCATCTTGTAACACTTAATAGGTTCTTCATTTAAATGCGATTGGCAGTTTCTATTTTAACTTTTTACATCGATTATTTCATAGCCGCCAATTTTATGTGCCCAAAAAAGACCAGTGCCTTCTAATCTTCATTCATATTACTTGTGCTTCGATGCTTGGACATCCGGATAATACTAATACCCTGTAGATCGCGTATTTCCTAAGCTAGCTTCCACCAAGCTCTGTCCGACTCTGCTTCGCTGTCACTATTTCGAAGTCGTGAGCGTCTCCCACCGTACCCAAATGGAAGCAGCTGCGGAATCCATATGCCTCCTCCACTTTCTCTTTCAGTTCTGCTGGTTTCTTCCGTGGAGTGCCTTCTATTGGATCATATTTTGCGTGACTGATATTAGAAGCAAAGTGGCTATGCATAGAATAAGCGACGTCCGTCGAGCAGAAGCCTAATTCATCTTGCCAAGCAGGATTTAATTTAAATCACTTTTAAAATATGTCCACAACGCAGTGATGAGAACAAACCGAAGCAAATCCTCTTTATTTCCAATGTGGAATGATTACTCGTGAGAAATTGTAGTTGGAGGCATTAGGTTTTACTAAATATATCATCAGAAGCATATTTTTTTCTTTTCTTTTTTTTTAACAAAAGCCATAATAATGGTTTATTTCCTTGTGCAATTCTTATATCCGATTCTTCATCGACGAACATGGGTACTTACGTGAGTACATGTAAATATGTGGCGGGTGACAATCGTGACAACACATTTAGTGGCCGATTGGAGAATCCTAGTGGTAGATCAACTGTGTTACAACCCATCACACGTTCTTCATCCAGTATCTGTTACCTTTTTCATCGATTGAAATAGGTATCATTTGAATTATCAAGCATTTAAAAGGGCAAATGGTTTTCGTCTTCGAGGGTTTGTTGAAAATCATGGCCCAAGGGAATTAGATGAGATCGCATCCCAGAGGAACGTAAAGGTTGAGGAACGTAAAGTCAATGTTTCTAATTTTTATTTCGTTGATTACCTCCAACTGTTTATTCCTAGTTCCTTTTACATTTCGAATTCCGATATTCATAATCTGTTTCTGTTGCTTTTTTCATTTTCCATCCGGTCTTTTCTCCGGCTTTGTGCTGAGTTCTTTTTAGCTTGTAATTTTTTTAATCTAAGTGGAGTCCACTGTATTATCCCTTTTCGGTGGACCGCTTTACTCTTTCCCGTTTTCCCTGATCCTGTTTCCCACAGGGGTTGGTTATTCTTCCACAGGATGGCACAGATTACCAGGGCTCACCACGTGGAGGTAAGGATGAGACTAATTGATGTTAGCAAGTTACAACATCGCATATTACGCATTGGATCTGTAGAATCTCTTTTTTCATTTTTTGAGTAAAAAAAAGTATGAAGTGTGGAATAGTGAGCTTTGCGATGCATGGTATCATTCCCGTTGAAAAAATTGTCATTACATACTTAGTGATTCTCCCGAGAGCAATAGATTCTAGAGCAATTATATGTTGTTTCCTTTCCCTTGCTTTTGACTAATCCGGAAAAGACTAGTCTGAATCTATACTCCTCTACTTTATCAAATAGTAAAAAGTATCTTATATCAAAATTGTGGCTTGCAATATTTTATAACGCGTACACCAATCGAAAGTCTCCAACAAGCATGCCCTTTCTCTTGAACGTAATCCTTTCTTCATCATTTGAATTACACTTACTTTTTCTAATGTGTTCATTTCTTTCATTTTTAAAGCACCTTTTTTATCAGTTATTTTTAGGCCCAATGGAGTAATTAAAATATAAAAAGGAGACCAAAGATAATTAAATGGATTGAAGTTTTTTATTTTTTTTTCCTATAGCATTTCTTTACGCAAAACGTAATGGAAATATCTTGGCTACCTTTTGGGTAATTTTTTATATTTCATGTACCTTGATTAGCCCAAAAATATTATTGGCCAGCCCAAGTCAGGTGTGTGAACTTCCTCCGGGACAAGTTCGCACAGCCCTTAAGTCAGGTTTACGCATCTTAATATTTAGTTTTGGGGCATTAATTATATACTTAATATTGCATGCCAGTTTTATACGATGAAAATTTATTAATAAATAGGTAGATATGACGTAATCAAACTCTTATAAAGGCCTAAAAATAGTGAAAATATTAGTGAGTGGCATATTTTTGTGTTGATTTTTTTGAGAAACTACACAGGAGAGATCGGTTTTAATAAAAGCAAGGTTATTTTTAGTGACAATAATTGAAATTTGCAAATTTAAACCTATAACCATGAGGAAATTTCAAAATAATCTATGCAATATTAATTTAACATGGCAAAACAGTGTGTATACGTATCCCATCGTAATTTTTTCTAGTATTTTCTAGTAATTTCAAAAGAAGCTTGATGATTAAAAGTGTTGCGACTTACTTATTAAATCCATGATTGATGCGGCAAAATATTTACTTTTCTGGCTAAAAATTGGAAACAAAATTCTCAAGCTAACACATTTTAAAGTATGGACCTATAAAAGTTAGAAAAGGGCTCTTCAGGAGATAGTATTAAAATATTATGACTTGTGATGATCTCTCCGCTTATTTTTTTTAAATTAAGTGTGCGTAAAAGTGCCTCGGTCGCGCCTACTGTTTAAACTCAACGATAACGGATCTATGATGTCAGAAATACGTGATTGTGGTCGAAACTACATGAAATTATGTTTAAAATTGAAGAACAATTCTAGTTTAAATTTTTTTCCCATGACATCTCTGCAGCGTGTTATCTCTTTAGAAAATCGCAAAGTTTTCCTTATCTAAGAATATGAAGAAGCTTTATAGAGCACCAACGCCGAAGTTAAGTTGCGAAATGAAAAAGCATGATTGCTCTGCTGCGACACTTTTCGTCCGGATTGCGAGCCCCCATAAGGACAGCTTCCTGCCTCCAACCCCTCCACAGACAACCATACTCCACTCCTCTCCGTGTAAACCAAAAAACCTGAGCTACCCATCACCAACAATCCTGGCAGACAGAAGAGGTGGTCGACAGCGGTCGTTTTGTTTCAAACGGGGTTGGATATTTTGCGAGGGTGGTAAGGATGACCAGTGGTAAGAGAGGGGAAGGGAGAAGGCATGGACACTGGAGGGATCGGTTTACCCTTGCCTCCATGGATGTGTTTGTTTTGCGACACGGGTCCAAATTCGGTAGCCGGTTGTAGCTTTTTTTCTTGGGGTGGGAGATGGAAAGGTGGAATGGGAGGTGAATTTTTAGAGGAAGGCATGAAAGAGCATTGAGGACCATCACGTGTGTGTGTGTGTGCGTTGGAATTGGAACGGGGAAAGAGGAAAACCCTTTAGTTTCAGGGAGGAATAACGGAGAAATAAAAATTGAAGCATCATTGTGAATCTGGCGAAGGCATGGGTGGGCCAGAAAGCAAAAAAAGAAAACAATACTGTCGTCTCGCAGTCGAAATGGACGAGAGAGGTTTGGGGAACAAGTTTGGGGTCCTGCCTGGTCTTTCTCTCGTCTGCCTCCCCACACTCCACCACCGTGGATCGGTAAAAGTTTTGGAGGCCTGGAAGCTCTCCATCCGTGGCTGGAAGGTCTTCCGGAAAGACGCTGGACCAAGGGTACGGGGGACAGTCGTGAGATCTATTATTTTGTTTATTTTTTTTGGTCGTGGAGATGGCAGCGAAGATGAAAAGGAAGAGTAAAGAGGTTTTTTTTTTCTTCTTTCTTTGCTGGCACAGGGCATTCTGTTTATTTCGACATGTCGAGATGCCTTTTAATGCCTTGCCACTCGGCGGACAGATGATGTGGATTGAATACTTTATCGCCTCGCCGTTTTCAGTGTGGAGCCATAAATACCCGAAGGTTTAATGGCTGCGGTAGCGAGAAAAATGCAATCGGACACGTTCTCTATTGTACTATGTTCAGGCTTGGTAACTAATGTTTTCATTTCGCGACCAGGCATATATCCTGTGTAGAATGGCATTATTTGTGAAGACAATTGAGTTGAATCGTTCGAGTAACTACCCAAAGTGGACGAAGATATTAAGTAGTTCATTGACTGAGGCCATAGCCAGTCATTTTTACGGTTAATGTGATAAAGTTAACTCGGATGCACTTAATATAGGTGAAAAACTTGACTAAGTAAGGAATTTTTCTTTTCGACAACAATTTGACTAGTATAATAAATGCCGCTAACGGTAATGTTTTCCAAGTACTTAATATTTTTCTCCTCTGCAGCACGTGTAACTTATCTAACTGCTGTATTGGCGGGATATTCCATAACAGGCTATGATTTTTCTTTATTCGTTAATTATTCTATCAAATCCTCGGTACTTGCGAATTTTGAGTCGTTCTTTAGTAACCCTTTTTTTCATTTCATTCCATGCCATTATAATAATTATTAGTTTCCAAATTGTTTTAGAAGTATTTGAATCAAAGCTATCTCGTTGTAATTTCAAACAATCACGCAAAAGTCTAGAAAAAAACATATATCATGAAATGTGTAGTTTCTTAACAACGATAAATCAAGACCGTTTGTAAAAAAGCTATTCGTCGTGACCGTTAAGATACATTGTGACCGCTGTGGTTGAATTTCATCATTCACCATTGAATTTCCGCTTTTTTCCTACTTTATTTTTTTATCTTCATCTTTATCTTTTGTCATGTGAGGATAATTTATAAGGTTTTACTTTCTTTTCAATCAATAATTTTTTAATCTTTCTAAACTAAATTGAGTGTTCAAAAACTGAGTCATTAAGAATTCCATGATGGTACGGAAAAATTAGAAAATCTGGTAATTCATCACACTTTTAATGTAACTTGATAAATTTCAACTATTCCCGGTCATCGTCAGTAGCGCATTTTGCTGGTGGTTAAAACTTCAATGGCAATGCGGGAAGGAAAGGCATGAATTTACAATGCTAACGGAAAATACTGGAAGTAAGGAAACAAAACTTTGTAAGGTTCACTGTTATCACCTTACAAAGTTTTATTTACTTACTTCCAGTATGGAGAGGTTTCACTAAGTAAAGCCTGAAGTTATTAGTTATACTAACGGAAAATGTTTGAACGAATCAAAAAATGCGCTGTGCATTTTTTCAGTCAACGACCCTCAAACCTTCTTCTCCCTTCTTTACCGAGTACCGACGCTGAATATCGATCACGGGTACTTTAGGGAGACTTTTAATGCGCACTCTGATTGATATATTGCTCTTAGATAGGGAAATTCTTTTAATATTATATCTTTAGCAATCTGCAGTGTGATTGCCGGGTTAAATAATTAATTGGCGAATGAATGAATTGATTCTCTCCATTCCTGAAAACTGCATTAAAATGACAGACCATAAATGGTTAAAACCAAACGAGTCATTATAAAAGATTTTGAAAGTTATTTCTATTTTATCCTCTTCTATTTCACAGTAAGGCCTACTCCCATCCCATTCCATCTGAAAATCGATCTCTTTTTACTTGGTCCGCGCTTACTTATTTTTGGAGGACGGATATCTTCATGCTGTTTCTGAGCTGGCCGCATTGAGATGTTAATGAGATATGTGCTATCTTTTTTCTGCAACTGTAAATTGTAGTAGGGACTTTATGACAGTTCGGTACGGTTGTGGTGCCACGCATGGAGAGGGGATTTAATGTGCCTGAGGTTTATCACCATTACGCTTTGTCAGAAACAACAATCTTTCCAGTTGAAAGTGACAGCAATTGAGGGAACTCCATGTGAAACAAATACCAAAGCAATATGTATCTATCCAATTTCATCATCATTATCGTCAAAAGTCATCAATCCTTAAACATTTTGACGTAGCTCTCCTCTCAATTCACTATTAGCTCATCTTTTCAAGCCTACATAATTCTTATACTTTATATCCTTCATCACTATCTCATCCATGGCCTACCTTTAGTGATCTTTCCTTCCACCTGTACTTCTACGGTAATTTTTATTGAAACTTGGTGTCTGATGATGTGGAAGATAAAATTGTCCCTTCTTCTAGCCAATATTTTCAAAAATTCTCATCTTGCCCATTCTTCGTAAAACTGCCCAATTATTCTATCTATCGCGATCTATCCATTTGAACTTCATTATTCTTCCGTAATACCACATTATGATAGACACAACAAAATTTAAAGCTTCCAACCTTAATTTTTTTCTGCTAAAGAAGCAAATGAAACTATGCTTTTCCAACGGAACTCATTCATCCCATAATCGCGGAATTTTTCCATCAAGTCTGTCTATGTAGATAACCACTTATCTGCGCCACGCGGCTTTTGCAATGGAATGAAGATTGCTCAGAAGCCGGTTTACGGAAGAGGAGATGAGAATCTGTGACTACGCTAGGCAAAGGCGTACCCAGGATCATAACTAGGGGCGGGGCAAGCCATGGTGTAGGGAGAGGGGGACAAGCCATAGTCTATGGGGGGGGCAAGCCATGGTCAAGGGGGGGCAAGCCAAGTTGTGACATTTTAGCAAGGAAAAGGTGAATGAAACCAATATTTTAAGAAAAGTATAACAGCGCTATATAAGTTTATGAGATTATTTCCTTGAAAAAATAGTTTTATTTTAGTTACACATCTTATACTAATACATATCATTTTTCGTGGGTTTAAAGCAAATTTGTTGGATACTTTCGTTTCAATCCAGTAATGATTTTGCATAAAGACTTTTGCGATTTTTGCTCCTAGAGGGGGGGGGGCAGCTGCCCCTCGCTGGGTACGCCGATGACGCTAGGGGAAGAAAGGGTTGGGTAGGTGGAAGTATCGAAGCGAAGCGAGAGTATACGATCGGAGCTGAGCAAGTCATGCTGACAGGATGACGGACAAGAGAGCGAGAGGAAGGGGTGGTGGGAGGGGAGAGGCTGCAGATTGAATAAGTAGTGACAGCGAACGGGGAGTGGGATGGGTACGGCGGGTAAGGCGGGAGTGGGGAGGCGAGTGGATTGTGGTGTGGGTGGGAAGCTGGGCGAAGATGCAGGAAGAGAGGGAGACAGGTGAATGAGAAGGTATGCGGGCAAGTATGGATGGGGTTTATGGAGAAGGCGGCGCGGGGATATCCAATGGACTAGCTCTCCCTCAGGTTGAGGCTGACTTCTAAAGTCGGGCATAGGTCTGCAACTTAACACTTACCGTGCCGACCTTAGTACTGTATATCTTTACCCTATTTTCAATACTTTTGTTTTTTTCTCATCAACCAACTTTTGATGCGTGGAATAGGTGTTTTGTATCCTTACAAGGAATGAATTTGGACTTTTTTTTTCATTTGAGGCTGACTTTTTACATCGAGGTTAGGTTTGGAAGTTAGCATTTACCGCGCCCATTTTAGTACTACCGATCTCTACCTCAGTGCTGGCCATTTGAAATACTTTTGTATTTTCTTATCAACCAATCTTTGATGTGAGGGATAGGTGTTTGGTATCATTTCAAAGAAATGAAATTTACTTTTATTTTTTTATTTGTTGATTTAGAGGTAACACTTAATTAAAATATAGCAAACTACGATTTTTATATAAACGGATGGAGTAATAATACGCACATAGTACGCAAAGGGTTAAGGGGTCAAACTACGCCGGCGTAAAGCCTAAAATATTCGAACAGTAGTAGCGATTGGTCCAATACTTTTTTGTAAAATCTCAATGCAATCATGTATTTATTATACATATATTTAGTAATTAATTCAGGATATCGAGTAGTATGGTGTGTGACCTCAACTCTTCTTCACCAACGTTTCGAAATTCGTATAATATATTAAATTAACAGAGCTTCATATGAAGAATATTCAGTCTACAACTTTCATAAAACATTCAAAACACAGAATTCATTACCTACTGTATTATCAAATATTCTTTGCAAGTATCCCTTATGATGAAATGTATTACGTTCTGAAAAGTTTTGTGAGAAGAGATTTATTCCATATACTGACCAATACCTGAGATCTTGAATGAATTATTGAGTAAGGGGTCGAACACAAGAATGCTATAATTAGTAGTAAGATAAACTAAATGTGATAAATATGGTTACCCATATTTTTGAGATTCTTTATTTGATGTCACGAAAGAATTAATCATTTTCGAAAACTCTCGAAGTGATTTCATCATTGTAACTTGTTATTCAATTATAAAGTGATGCCGACTGTTTATATTCGACGATGAAGAACTTATTTGCAGCTGTTGTGTGGTATCTTCAGTTTTGGGGTCGAAACCAAATATATGTACACTGGGAAACAAGTAAAAAATCGTGATGGCTTCTGCGACGCATTTTGCCGAGGTAGTGAGCACCTTAAAATATAGTGTTGATCGAGCTCATGGCCAGTGTATCAAGTAAAAAGTTTACTCTGAAACTTAAATTATTAGATCATAAGAACTGAGCTCGAAAGTCAGATTAAGTTATGTTTTAAACGCGATGTTCTTCGACTGCATTGAATATTTGGTTTCTTTGCTGTTGATCCCAGGTAATATTCAAATTTTCATCTAATAACTGTTGAGTGACTGAGGAGAAAAGACTCCGGTAGCGCCGGCATAGAATTCAAAGATCGTTTCCGTAAATTATTGTCCTCAGCTGATTATGATTTTATGAAACAGATTTTATGCTTTTCTCAGCGCTGCTCATTATAAGGTTTTTCATAATTCCTACCAGGGTAAATAGTCGTAGAATACAAAACCGAAATTCCTGCTAAAATACCTTTGTACCTCTCCACGCTTAATCTAAGAAACACTTATAGGTAGTGATGGTATTTAATCGGCAATTAAATCGCTTCTATATTTAAAAACTTGAAAATCAAAGGCTGAATAAATACGCAAAAACGTGGTCACAAATAGCGCATTAGTTAGTTGTTATCATTAGGGTTGTATGAGAAAACAAAAGGTTGTCAAAGGAGAATATTATGTTATTCTATCGTGGTGTTTCAGCTGACTTATCTGGGTAATAGTGGGGTACGATGAGCGTTCGGTAGTGGTAATGGGTGAGATAAGGTTATATTCATTCATTTCATGATGGAATAATATGTTTTCCACGATCATTGACAAACCAAAAGTATGTTAGTGAAGGCTGCTCGGGTTCTCCATCGGGTAATCTCCTCCATAGCTACCGAAGTTTCGGGTCGTACCCCGAATCGGAAAACATCAGATCACATTTCAAAATGATGGTCTTTGGAATCGTTATAACAAACAGAAACCGTATCAATATGAGCTATTCAAAATCTGTGTTCAGTATAGCGTCTGTGATGGTAAAATTATTGGCATAAAGGTAGGTAAGGAAAATTCGTGAGTGAGGTTGTGGGCGGAAGGCACAAAATAAGAATAAGGAAAAGAAATGGCCAAGGTTGTGCGCGGTAGGAGATGTATAGGAGGGTGGTTCTCGGTGGTTCTCACTGGGCGGAGTGGAGAAGGCGGTCAACCCGGGGCTGTCTTCTTAACCACGGCCCGGGATTGATTTACTGCCGATCGTGGCGTGCATTCGTGAGCGAACGTGAGTGTGGGCTACGTTGAAGAGAGACTCTTTCTCTCTCTCTCGAACAAAGGAATGCTGGAAAGCGCCTTTTTTCATCCATTTCCCCTCCTCTTTCTCTCTCTCCATTCCTCCTTCCTCCGTACCGTCCCGAGCTCGATTTGGAGATTCAAAGAGTGATTCGGAGTGTGGAATGGGAGGAAAAAAAAGTTGTGTGGATCTCTCCGCGTGGGAGATGGGGCGTTAAAGTCTGGGTTTTCGACCACACGGTCCGTTGGGTAGTGGACAGTGAAGTGGTTTGGGAGGGCGGTTCTAGGGTAGACGCTTCTTCAACTATTCCGCATATGCAGCTGTCGTAGACTCTTTTTAAGTTTGCTCGGACGTGAATTGCCGGCTGGAATCCTCCTCTCCGGAGCGTGAATTTCTAAGTCTTCCTGTGATAATGAAGCCATTCTCGAGCCATCCGTGACTCGGATCATGCCTACCGGTGTTCCATTCAGTTTTGCATCTTGCGTCCTGCAAATGTGAGCGTTCGAATTAAGAAATCGATCGACCGCATGTCGCTTAATGGGGCAATGCTACAAAGGGACTGCACATCCTCTGTATATATATCTCTCGTTTCAATCAGTGACGGAAGTTTTTTTAAATGGCTGTATAATTGTACATCACTATCAGTCTGTCTTTGAGCCTCAATCAGCGAGTTCAGATATAGCAGTTGAATTATTGAAGCATTGATTAAAATACCAAAATTTTGGCTTGAAATCTATTTTCCCCTTAACACTAGAAGACTGATGATTGACTTTTTTCGACCTCTGCTTGTGACGCCAAAGAATTAATTCGATGATACCATCACTCATCTTATAAGGTTGTTCCCTGCTTCCACTTTTTTGCATCTTTCCTCTTATTAAAACCAGGAATTTATTTACGCATCATCAATTTCATTGCGAAATACATATTTTTCGGACCACGTGAATATTAAAAAAACTCTAACGAATTATAAAAATAAATTTCTAGCTTTTTGGTTATTGAACACTGACTATAATGATCAAATTTCACTCTTATTTTCATAGAATCATTAGTGAAGCTTACCGTGGCAAAGCAAGTTTGGACCATATTGCGAATATTTCCGGTCTATTTCCTCTTCCACATCTGACATCGTTTTTCAATGCACAATCAAGCGTACTTCCCCTTCCCCTAATTATTCTTCCGTCTAACACGGATTTTATCATCCCCTCATCGCTCAGTACTCATTCCATCCAATCTGTCTATCTCCCCTGTACCTCATCTAAAATTGACATCTCTAAAACCTCGAATTACTCCAATATAGGGCTATATTTCCAGGTAATAAGCAAAGAGAAAAGACCAAACTGCGGCGACATAAGATGTTTATAAAACAAATATTCTTGGGAAAGTTGGAGTAGATATACTCCAGCAGAGAAGTTGAATAGATTCGAGAACTGCACTTGGCTATTAAGGCTATTAGCTCCCTAGTCGCGATTAAAAATTCATATTTCATTAGGATGGACACCTCCCTCTCAAGCTATGCAAACAAAGAAGGCAGCACAGTTGGTTCGTGCTCTTAATAGATAATTCTTTATCGATTCTTATCGGCGAGACAGAGAGAACCATATGAGAGTACGTGTCCCAGTCTTCATGAGTCCGCTACGGTTCATGACTTCTGAGGGCTTTTCATGAATTAAATATTTATTTTGAGTCTCACCGTCGGTGGTGGGCGGAGAGAAAGGTGGAATCCAAGAGATGTAAGTCCTTCGAGCTCTCGTAATGCCGATAGAGTTAAGTGCGATTGCATTCTCCCCAAGGACGGCAAAATTCAAAGTGATGCACTGTGTGATATCGGAGCAGAGAAAATGAAGAAGTAAAAGAAAGAAGTTTTAACTTTTTTCAAGGCAGAGAATTTAATGACTACGTGGATCGAGTCGATCAAGCATCTTTAAGTAGAAACAGGTGCAGTCATATTTTGCTCATCGTATATAATGCACGAAGTGTGTACTTATATATATATATATAAGATGACATAATAAAGGTTTGCTCGGAATTAATAGTTTCATATAAATTTATTTTTTATTGCATTACAACTGATAATACAATTGTAATACTTGGTATAAACCCTGAATATGAAATCAATTGATTCGGCTTCGAGATATACATCCCTTGAAAATTTTTGACGTTTTTTCTACATTTAATGATGAATTTGTCTCCACAACAAATATTGAGGCAGCAATTACGCATTTGTACGAAGAACAAATAAATTTCTTTCCGCGCGCTTTTCGATACTAAGGCATCATTTTCAAGTACATTGATTTTACCGGAAAATGCCCAGTATACACGAGCTATGGGCGAGGGCTTTTATTGATGCACTCTTAAGATTTTAATTTTTTTTCAAGTTTTTAAAAAGCCTATTTTATTTTTAATCGTGATGAAGTTACTGTAAATTTACTCATTTAAAATTTTTATAGAGTTGTATTCAAAATATCCTTCGCCTTGTACGCACCCTAAATAAAAAATACTACTAGTAGGTTTTGAATGGCTCTCAAATGGGTTACATCACCTGTATGGTCTAGAAAATAAAATCTCTTCCTAGCAAAGTGAACGTTTTTTGAGCCTAGTTCATAAGTCAACTTGCACGTGTAGACAGTGGCTATGATGCGCTATCTGGGAACTAATCCCTTCCCAGTGCTTCCCACCTGCTGTCCTTCCGTGCGAGTTGATAATAGTCGACTATTTATAGCAGTACACCTTATCGTATAAATCACGCTTTAAGATCATTGATTTCTTAAGGGATTGTTTTTAAGACTAATATAAGATTTAAATAAATTCTAATCTGTTTTATCATTACAAAATCTTAAAAATATTGAAGAATATTAAAAGTGGATACACCCTATCCTGTCAGTGTGTAAGAAATAGTTAATATTACCACAGTAAATTACATTTTAGAAAAATAAATCACCGGAAATTCTTTAATCAGACGTATGATGGGTTGAGAAAAAGGCCTTAGAAGGATATATAACTTGAATGAGTTCCAAAAAGAAGATATATTGATTTTCGTTGTGAAAACATTTGGTATCATTACCGTTACTATCGTTTGGTATCGTAACCGGTACCATTACTACCGTTGCCAGCCAGTTCAAATCTGCCATAACATTCATTACAAAATAATTCCATTCAATTCGAATGCCGAATAGAATGCAATTGTGTATAAACGAAATGGGTTTTTCAGGAAATCAAGCGCAGCGGAATCTTTAGTTAGATGTAGCATGCTCAGAGGACTTATCAGCAAGTAATCTGACACCTGAATTGAGAACTGAATGGCCAAGGATCAGCTATCGAGGTCCGTTGTTACACAATTAGCAGCTGCAATACAATAGGTATACCTATTCCTTTGCCTGATTTCCTCACAAATCTTCCGCCTGGTAGAAGATATAATTGACCAGGTGCTCCATTAAATCAGTAAATTCATAATGATACCTCACAATTATCCTCTCTCACATCTTCAGATAGGAACTGAGATAAAATACCTCGATTCGGCATCCGGAATGCTTCGTGAATGGCGTTTCCGAGCATCTGGCACTGACTAGCAGAGATTAAAATCTTAAACAGCAGTGACGTCGAAGCTCGTAAGGCGGAATTGCAATAGAGCCAGGTTCTCTGAGTCCCACCCCAGGAGCCAAATGATGGAGAATACAAGTCTGGCCATGGACACGGGTGATTATTTTCTTATGTTTGTATTATAGAGCTAATACCAACCTTAGATCATTTAGAGCTTCTGCTAATGCAAGGTTGCTTTCAAATTCTGGAGTATAGTTCGTGATTATGTTTAAAAAAATATAGGACCCGTAAGAGTTTCTTAATACATGCATTATAATTATTACTACACGTGAAGGAAATGCATTTATCCAAAAGTAATTCCTTTTTTTCAGTAATACTTATTAATTTGGTTGTTTATTACTCATAAATGTTTCGTTGATATTAACAATAGAACGGGATTCATCCCGCCCCCCGAAATTTTTTACCACATGACGACTCCGCTACGCTCAGGAGATGACTAGTCTAGGAACAACCTAAATTAGATTTCTGCGAAACATTGGTTTGAAATTTTGAAATTGGTACGTATTTGAATTTGAAGAAAAAACAATTTTTTTTATTTCTCACAACTTTTTATTATATGATGCATCAAAAATATTATATTCTAATTCGGATACTATTTTAAAATGTCGCTTAAAAGTTTAAAATTTTGGCGGCACCATCCAGCGTAATACATCATTGTTGCGTCCATTCTGGAGAGAAGAACTATTTCTGAAATGAGACGGCATGCAAGTTCCTTTAATTTAGGCCAGACAATCAGCATTTCCGGATCTCCCACTTTAGGATGCAGTATCCTGGAGACAGTATCCCTTTGAAACGGGAAATTACTTTATTATTTTTATTCTTATTTTCTATCTTTTTAGAAAATTTGAAATAATAGCGATTATAGCACATTTATTATTTTTTAAATTTTTTCACCTCTTAAATAACTGTGCGCGCGAATTTTTGGACTTTTATTCATTGATTTGTCTTTAAAATATCTATTTTAATTTTTTCAATGCCTGAATTTGTTTCGGAGGTGATAAAAAAAATATTTTAATCGTCAATTGACCCTTGAGGGTCATGTCCAGGGTTAGCAATTTGTGGAAAAGTATATTTATTCATGCTCTAAGCGGTAATATCGGCTTAATTTTATACGGATTAGGGTCCGATTCCACCTTCTTATCTTGCTAGACCCTTTCTTGCTCCATGCCTGCAAGGGACTTCGAAATAACCTCACGGAAGCAACATAAATTTTTAGTCGATTTTGTTAGTGCATGTGTCATTTTATTCAACGCTTTTGTTGGAAAAGTTGAAGGCTTTGCAACGATGCATGAAATGACATAACCAAGGATACAGAACGTTTTTCAATGAAAGGTTCATTTTTATGAGAGCAATGTTAAAGCAATGATAACAATTGATACACAGAAAACGGAATTAATTTTATTGGTTTAGCCTTTCATTTATTTCATACACGCGAAGAAACCCACGGAACATTTCCAGCATTTCCGTGTGAATGGCGTTCGTTCACTAGTTTCACGCATTGGTAGAGTATTGTTCGCACTTTCTAGCTACCATTTTGTTAGTATTGTTTATAGGGTTGCATTAATCGCGGATGACAATTATCTTTTCCATTCTTACTCTTTGTGGGAAAAAATCCTCTCTTTGAAATCAATCGATCTTAGTATTCCTGGAGGTAACTTCTGTACTGCACCGTCAAATATTCGTTGTGAGTATATCTTATGATGAAATAAATAATACTCTAAAACGTTGGCTGAGAAGAGTTGAAATTTATTTTACTGACCGACACCAGATGTTTTTAATAAATTCTTAATTAAGAGGTCAAACCAAAGAATACTGTAAATATATTGCAATTCACCGATATTTTTTTGTTTTGTATATGCCTTCGCGAAAGAATATGTCAAAATTTTGAAATATCTGAAAGCAATTTCAGTATAGAATTCAACTCTTTATTCATTAAACAAACATCATGTATACATTGGACGATTAATGACCAATATATGACGCTGATGAGTCGCATCTTCATTTCTGGAGCCGAAACTAAATGAAAGTAAGTTGAAAAACAAGAGAAAATTTTGATGGGAACCCCACGGAATATTTCCAACATTACCGTATAAATGGTGTTCGTTCACAAGTTCCCCGCCGTGGTAGCGTATTGCGCGAACTTTCTAGCTACCGTTTTGGTAGTAGTGTTCATAGGTTTGCATTAATCCAGGGTGACAATTTCTTATCCATTCTTACTTTTTGTGTGAAAAAATACTCTTATTGAAACCAATGGATTTATGTATTCCTGGAGTAAACTTCGTAAACCTGATTGTGTGTGTGCTTGGGACCTAAACGGAAATTTGTCCCCTTGGCAATATGCTTGGTGAGTGAGTGAGCATGCACGTTTGTTAGTGTTCTTGTGTTTTTAGTTCAAAATCTTTGTATTTCACCCCATTGAGAGAGTACTAACTTCCAAACTCCCGATCCTTCTTTTCCTGCCGCTTTGCACCCAGTAAATACAGGGTTTCAAAAGGAATATGCGTATTACAAAGTATTGTTTTGTCCAAACTTGGTCCAAACTATCGATTGTTGCGCCTCATTTGTTTTCGAGGGTGCACGAAAACAACTTCATTTTCCAACAAGACACAAGAACAAGCACCCCCTCAATGGAGTCGCCAATTGCGTAAATATCTTAACTCTACCGAACCGTTGGATTGGTAGTAAAGCAGCTGGCGACTTAGGATGTTTCAGCTGGGCTCCACGGTCATCAGATTTGACACCCTGTGACTTCTTCCTGTGGGGTAAAGACGTTTATTCACTCCCATAGAACCTGGAAAAGGTGAAGAACCGGATCCGTACTGCCATAATATCAGTAACGAAGGATATGCTTATGTCTCATTCACATTACGATTGTTCCAGCGATTGTCGGAAGTATCGTGCATTCACACGATGATTATTGAAACATATGCTGTCCTCTAGTGCTGACATCTAAAGTGAACGGGAAATTGACGGTTAGCAAAGCTGTTGAGGTATGCAGGGACAAGATATTACTGTGTTCAACGTATATTTACCGAATAATTTTTCTTCCGCCCATATTCTTACATGACAATTCCATGAAAAAAATAGAGCTTCACGAGCGTTTCGTCTTTCTTTTGTCGCTTCCATTTCCGGTCTCCCAGCGCCTAACCATCGTAAATTGGCAACGTTCGGAACTAGGTGAACTATTTTCAGGACATGCATTCACACGGCTAGTTCGGCCAACTATCGTTAGGACGATCGCGTGGACAATCGTAATGTGAACGAGGCATTACCCGAGTATGGGAGGAATTATCAGTATCGATGTGATATTGTTCGTGTCGCTGATGGAGGGCTTATTGAACTCCTGTAATCTAAACTTGAGATGTTCGTGAATATGCGTGTAAAGCGTCATAACAGGATCGCAACTTCCGGTGTAGGAAAAAAATGGACAATCGCTACTTCAAAGTAAAAAAAAAATCTGAGAAGTTTAATAAATATATGCCTTCGAAATGCGTATATTCTTTTTTAAAACAACCTGTATTACGGACTTGGGGGATTAATTATTTTAATTGCTGAAGTTATATTCCAAATTTACAGATTTTTGTCGCTTTTTAGATATCGTGCTGGCTACCCAATCTAGCACCTCCTGACTCAGTTGCATTTTTTATCCACTTCAATTTGATAACGGAATGCCATCATGAATTGAGAACGCTTAGAGTGCGCTGCCTACTCTCTGTGCTTGGGTGAACTGCTTGTGCAGAGTAATATGGGGAGGGCGAGTCGGCGCCGCGACAGATGACAAGCGATATGCGATGGACGTTTTTCCAGTATCACACGCGGTGCGGACTCTGTGGCGGCGGAAGGAGGCTAACAGGATCGGAACGTCCGGTGTAGGAAAAAAAATGGACAATCGCTACTTTAAAGTAAAAAATCTGAGAACCGCGAAGGTACTGGAGCGGAGAGACGTAACAGCATCCCAGGACACGACCGCTTGCGCTGGGGCGGAAGTGGTCCTAGGAATCGTGTAGGAGACCGACTCAAGGAGGTTCCGACGAGAAACGAAGGGAATTTCATTTTCATATTAATTCCTAAATGTGTCCTTGTAATGAAATAAACTTTAGTCAACGTTTTTGGTACATACCCCTAAGAACAACAAATGCATTAAGTAATATAAGATTGTTAGTTAATACTAGGTAAAAACAACACTGAATAACCTAATATATAACATGTATAATGAAGAACAGATATAATTCCATACTCTTGAAATAACCGTAACATAAAGTAAAAATGAATATTTCGATTAATGACGTAGCAGATATTTGTAACAGTTTTTCTTAAAAGATTACACATTCGGAATTTTTTTGGAAAGTTCATTCCATACAACGGTGGATCTGACGACGAACGATTTTTTGGAACATTGTAGTTCTATGGAAAGGTGTATAAATATTAGACGGTTCACTCTACGTTATCATAGTTCTATTTGTAAGCGCTGGCTAAATGATTTCAAGTAAATATTTCGGTGTTTTGTTTTTGAACAGAGAAAATAAAAAGATACAAAGAAGGTATTTCCGCCGAGATGATATATCTAGCCAGGTTAATTTTTCCCTGTGAGGGGATATGTGTTCATCCTAGCGAAGGTCTAGGATGAATCTGACACATGAGTTTTAAAGCCGTTGCAATTTTACATTCAATTCGCTAGCCAGATCCCCAAGGATGAGGAAAAATTGCCAATATGAGGAAATATTAATGTAGTGATTAACAACTTCCTGATATGTAGAGGCAAATTTTTTTCGGCTACGCTGCTCAATACTAATAATAATAATGACACTTTATTGACCATAAAGATTATTAAAAGGCTTTCTATGCTACACTTCCTGTAATTTTCATTTTAATATAAGATTCTGCATAGGCTCTTATGAAAATCTGGCTGGTGACGAAGTGAGCGTGACTCCCCTGGGTCAAAATTTGATTTTCTAATTTTTGTGTCAACTTTTGTACAAACGTTAACAAATAAAAAGTCGAGATGAAATAACGTCAATAAATATTATGCGTGTCGAAACATTATTGTGGCTGTCATTGTCATCATATTGTGATTGTCATTTTTCGAAGAGGTTTCGATGATAATGGGATAAATTAAAGGGTCAAACGAGTAATGAATTGATAAAAACTCTGAAACGATTTTTTTGTTGCCTGAACCAATTTTAATTCGGCCTCAAGCTACTATTTACAAATGTATTCACCGAGGATGCCGCCAACCCTGACTTTAATACCTCTTCCTTATCTCTAAATGAGAAGAATGGAAAAGGTGAAGTGGACGGAGAGGAGGAAGAACGACGAAATACTGGACATGGAGGGTGAGGAGAAGCAGATTCTAGATACGGAGGAGACACAAGGTATGAATGAAGTACTTAGCGGGGAGGGGATGTTGAAAACAGTGTTAGAGGGTGGAATGTTAGATAAATGAGGGAGGGGAAGGATGAGAATAGGATTTTCAGATAGAATAAAGGGAATAGGCCTGAGGGTGGTCCTTATTTTTAAATTTTATTCAATATATAATATAGCATTCATTGTTATAATGATGAAGTTTACAGTTTATCTTAAGAATTTTATGCTTTTACCATGAGTGAGAATGATTAACAAAATTTTAGGGCATGCAACCCGCGTACCACCCTAATTGTCTGACTGGGGTGGCGCGCGCTCACTCTAGGTGCGATATCTCGGGAACCAAATGACAGAAATGTAAGAAAATTGAAGTGCCGGTGTCCATTGGATGGCCTTTATTAAGAGAAAGTACCTATTGAAGTGATACTCTTCAAATGTCTAATGAGTCGTTGTATGTGACAAAAAAGTGATAGAATAATCCGAGAGTGACATAATATTCACTTATGTCCGAAAAACGCCCAAAAATACCAAAATATCAAAACTAAAAGTGCGATGTAGCGCGTTTTCCCGGTATCCGATTGCTAAAATAATTTTCACGGTTTATTTTCTCACCAAATGGAACAAAACTGTGGGGCGTCCCAAAAGAAATTCGAAAACTTTAAAAATAAGGACCACCCTAGTAGGCCTTTTTGTGAAATACATGAAGGAATGGGAGGCTCCCAGAGTGCTTTTTAATTACTCCATAGAAACCTACCATAATCGGTAGGTTACTTTAATAATAATAATAATAATAATGAAAATGACCCAATATTCGTCTCTCGATACAGTCTCTTTTGAGAGGACGATGGAGCATGGGGAAAATCGGGTGCCCGGGGGGGGGAGGGGCGTGGTGGAATCCGAGTCTCCGCCACGCCACCCAGCAGGACGCCACCCCTTCCCGCTCACAAGTCCACAGTCCGTCTTCCACCCCCACACCACCGGCCAAACCTCTTTTATCCGCATGAAGGGGAGCGTAGCCGGTTGCCCATTTGAGAACACCTGTTTGAAATCTATATGCAGGGGAGGTTTTCCAGCCGGGATGGTTTTGCTTTTCTCCCTCTTTTTTTTTTCCTCCGTTTCCTCGGAGTTCTCTTCGCAGGACACGATCAGGAGCACGAAAGTGATGGCCGGACTGCGACTGTCCCTTCCCCATACATCTCCCATCGGCTCGCTTTATCCGTTTAATCTCATCGTGCTCCTCCCGCATCTCCGGAGCTACTGGGTTTTATCGTTCCCCCATCTCCTTGCGCCGCTTCAGTTTCGCTCCCGCCTCCGCGCGCAGGTCTGGCAAAAATATAGTGGATCCTCGTGATCGAAAAACTTATTCAAACCCTAGTTTACTCTTCAAATTTGGCTGCTATAGTAAATTTATTTTTACCATCTTGAAATTTTCTGGGCATGAATAGGAATTTATTTTACTGTATTCTCTAATTTGAATGTGCTACCTCGGTATTTTTTCAGACATATTTTTTTTATTTGAGGCACAGGCAAATGTTGATAAATTTTTATTTAATGTACTCAAAGAATTCAAGATGATAACGCAATTCTTACATGTGTTACGCGTCTAACATCACAAAAAGATATAGTAAGATCGGTCGACAGGGATTGATAAGTATTTGTTTCAACTATCAGTCTGGAATCGAATGTGCACATAGAATACGAAAAGTATAAGAATCTATTGATTTATTGGAGATGTTCAATCAGATCAGAACTTTGAAGGTGGTAGAAATCAGTGATGGTTGATACATAGGCAACATTTTTACCTACGAAATAGAAGAATGTTTACATATTTTTCTGTTTTTAAATTCTTCACGCATGAGCAACAATCGAAAACCAAAATTATGTATATTTTTTCATAAAGATGAGGAGATGATTATCTCCTTCAGCACTGAATTATTTTTGCTTTTGCGGTGTCCGAGCTCTTTTACAGTTCTGTGCTGATACTAGTAGTGAGATATCGTTTTGGAGCATAACAGCCAACCTTAAAGAGTTACCCCAACTTAATGGCGTAGTCATGAAGAGCTAGATTGAATAATTTTATGACAATAAAAATCTATTAAAACTCTACCCCTATATGTATTGGTACTATACTTCCGTTCATTGCATTCTTTGAGAAGTGGCAAAATCCTGTAACGGGTAAAAATCATCATAGGGTTTGTCATATTAAAAAAAATATTCTACCCAGCCTGTGTATATTGGATGGTCATTACCAATAGAAAGTATCTATTGTCAAACGGTACTGCAGGGTTTCATCTTTTGATAACGACATTCGAATTATCAAGAGCTTTATTTTATTTCTTATATTAAGTATTTGACGTTATTGACCCTCAGGATGGAAAGTCTTCTGGTGGTGGTTGAGGCCGTCAATTTTCCTTGAGAGATCATTTCAATGCGAATATAAATATTACAACAGCGTACAAACAATTTATTTTGCGGAGAAACTTTTATAGGTAATTCTGTAGCTACTTTACTTATTCCATGTCATTTGGGTGTATATTTTATCGAAAATAATTTAATTATTAACTAATTTATATTCTACTCCATAAGAATAAAGGCTGAATTTTCGTTGTAAATTTAGAAAACAAGTCGGTGATGTGTAGCTTTTCGGTTTAATAATGCATAAAAATGTTAGCTAACTAATAACCTTTTTACTCAGCAAAATATTCAGAGGGGAGTTTTGATTTTTTTTTTACTTGAAGTGAGTTTGATTTGAGTTTCCTTTTATTTGAAGTGATAAAGCTCTCTTCATTTTACAAAACTTAAATATCTTCCATAATGGGCAAAAAGGTTGGGAGAGTGTCAGTGGTATAGCCAGGAATTTCGTTCGGGGGAAAACAGGGGGGAAAAAACAGGGCACCAAGTGGAGTGTTTTAAACTAATTTTAACACTTTTCATTATAAAAAAGCTTCCATTTTCAAAGAAATCTTCCGTAAATTCATATTTTTTCAAATATTTTGTTTTCTTTCATGAAGCAAAGTAAATGTCTTTTTATATTGCGGGGAGGGGGGGACCCCATGCACCCTCTCCACTCGCTACGCCACTAGGGGGTTTGTGGGAAGTTAGAAGGATGTCTTTGGGGTGATACACAAAAATTAAACTGAAATCTTAAGTTCAAACTTTACGTTTCCAATCCCTGCCTACCACGTCTATATGGTCTCCTCAAAATACACAAAAAAGATTATCCCATGAGGCCTATTGCATCAGCCATTAACTCTCCCACATATATTCTATCTAAATGTCTTTCTAAAGAGTCTATTTCAATTTAATTGTTGTGTATCACCCCACTGTCATCCTTCTAATTTCCGACCCCCCCCCCCCCCCCCCCAAGTGGTTCTTCATCTGCCATTATCTATCATTCCTCACTTTTCAACAACAACAAGGATCAAATAAGGCCTAAAAGTTGGCTTCCTCAAATTCATTTTCCAATATTTTCCCCTTTTTTCGATGACGTCTATGATTTGATTTTATTTTTGCTTTTGCTAATTAAATTTTGTCAGCCAAGTAATTTATTTCACTGCTTCCTTTAGACGACATTTAACGCACTCCAAATCATCTGCTAATTTTTATTTCCCAGAACCTCTTCCATTTTTTCTTTGCATTGCAAATTTTGATGAGAATCTTTCTATAATTTGATCGGTCGAATCTTCTTCGCTATATTTTTACAGTGCATCAATTAAAAAAAATCATTAAATCATATATTTGTACTAAGTCTCGATATCTGTCTCGGAGTAACATCATACACCTGATTCTAGAAAAACTTCATCTATATAGTGCACTAGTAATCTTTTTTCCACTGTCAGCTTTTCTAATAAATATGTTTGGCTTTTCTGCTATATTTAACTTTAATAACAACAGTGTTCTAAAACTCGTAACATACTCAGTGTTCGCGCAATCCGGCCCGAAGGTGGCACAGAAGAAATGCGCGCGGGGACGTGTGCCCCGGGTTATGATGAAATGAAAGGCGAGGACACCTTCAATCGAATTAGGTTTATTCGCGCGCAACTCGCGGGGAAACGCACGCCGAAAACTCCGCGTCCACACGCTCCCGGCTTTGGTGAAACACTGACTAACACCCACGCCGTCGGCGAGGGCATCGATGCTAGGGTAAAAGGGTTACTGACCCTGAGTAACGGCACTCTCTCACTCCACACTCCAAAAGGGTGTGAGTCGAGTCCCCTTGGCGGAGACCAGCGGAGACCAAGAGAAAGGGGGCCGAAAGGGACTTCGCCGGGCCTTGGAAAATCCCGAGTGCGACGACACTCGCCGCAGGGGAGGGGGGGAAATACCCAACATTCCGCCCGCCTTGAAAAGCTGTGATTTTCAATAAAGAGCGTGGAGCGTGTGGGGGAGTGCAAAACAAACAAACACATACATCATATACACATACATGGAAGAAACACATAAATAGATAACTGCCAAACATAGTGAGAGCCTTTTGATATGAAGTCTCTGTGTCCGTGATGAAGGCTCACTTTCATTGCATGTGGCATGTTCCACATAAATACAAGTAATGAAAAAGGAAACTGAAATATCACTCGATATTTACACAAACGACACTTGATGAAATCACTGACACTCTTACTAATAAATTATCACTCACAATAATTCACTAGTATACTTGATAAAAAATGTCACCTCTTTACAATGATAGCTGAAAACAAGTCTATTAAATCATGAAAGTTTATGATTAAACAAGATTCTCTCAGTCTGCAAATAAAACTTATACAAATGGAAATTTTCAAAAATGAAATTCAACGTTCAAATTTTAGCTTTCCTCTTTAGGCAAGCGACAGAGTTTGTTGACCGCCCGCCGTATTAGCCCGGCAGTCGTTCTTACAGTTGCCACTCTCGAAACCCCATCCTCACCGGGGTGGAGCTGCACGATGCGACCGAGGCTCCACCGGAGAGGGGGTAGATTGTCCTCCTTGATAAGGACCAAGTCGCCTTGCTGCATGCTGGGTGCCTCTCTGGTCCACTTGGGTCTAACCTGGAGGCTGGACAGGTACTCCTTGTGCCAACGAGACCAGAAATGCTGTTGCATCCTGGTCACGTGCTGCCATCTGGATAGACGATTGACGGGGATATCAATCATATTTGGGTCAGGGATGGCAGTGAGTGCGTCGCCAATTAAGAAATGGCCAGGAGTCAATGGATTGAGGTCATTAGGATCTGATGACATTTGGGTAATTGGTCGGGAGTTAAGGCACGCCTCTATCATAGTTAAATAAGTGTATGTCTCCTCATACGTGAGGGATGCGTTCCCAACAATTCTCCTGAGATGATATTTGAGTGAACGGACAGCCGCTTCCCAAAGGCCTCCAAAGTGGGGTGAACGAGGAGGAATGAAATGCCAATTGATGCCTTGTGAGGATGAGTAGTGATGAAGTCTTTCCTGGTGTGACTTCGATGAGAATACTTTCTTGAGATCCTTCAATTCCCGATTCGCCCCCACAAAATTTGTGCCATTGTCTGAATAAATGTCGCTGCACTTTCCTCGTCGAGATGTGAAGCGCTTTAAAGCTCCCAAAAATGCTTCTGTCGTCAAATCCCCCACTAATTCAAGATGCACTGCCTTGGTGGAGAAGCAAACAAATACAGATATATAAGCCTTGATTGGCTGAGATCCTCGACGACGGCTAGTTTTGACATAAATGGGGCCGCAATAATCAACCCCGCACCTTAAAAAGGGGCGAGTTGGTTCAAGTCTTTGTCTAGGTAAATTGCCCATTAACTGTAGTACAGCCTTAGGGTTACTGCGAAAGCATCTGGTGCATTGATGTACGATCTGACGGCAGAGATTTCTTCCACTTAAAGGCCAGAAACGTTGCCGTATTGACGAAAGAAGCAGTTGCGGTCCAGCGTGAAGTTGCCTGATGTGTTCTTGCATCACGATCAATTTTGTAAGATGATGTTTCGGGGGCAAGACAATTGGATGCTTCTGACCATAGGAAATGTTAGAGGAACTTATTCTTCCTCCCACCCGGATCACGTTGTTTTCATCTAGAAATGCATGCAGCATTTTCAAGCTTGATTTGCTGCTAACTTGATTTTTCCGTTGAAGGTCATGAAGCTCATTAAAAAACACTTCTCTTTGAGCTGCTTTAATCAGCTGCGTAAGAGCCGCCTCTATTTCTCCAGCCGTGAGCTCTCCCGTTTTCCTCTCAGTGCGTGACTTTGAGGCGTTGTGTCTGAATCGCAGGCAATAAGCCGTTACCCTCTGCAATTTGGATAATGACGAATAGCGCTGGATTAATTGGTTCACCTCCACTGCAATTAAAGCGGTGGCCATTGGTCGTTTCTCGGGGAGCTCTAGCATCTCAATGAATGATTCTGGCGGCCATTCATTTTCATGTCCATTCATCCAAGGCGGTCCTTGCCACCATGATGCCATCTCGTGCAATTGTTGTGGGGGAAGCCCCCTGGAAATGTGATCCGCTGGATTGTCCACTCCTCTGATATGCCTCCATTTGCATTTACTTGTGGGCTCGTGGATCTCGGCAACCCTGTTGGCGACGAAAGTCCTCCAATTGGATGATGGTGCCTTCAGCCATGAGAGGACCACTGTAGAGTCTGACCACAGAGTAGGGCTTCCCGAAAACGAGAGTGATGATGAGACCTTATGAATGAGGTTTGCGAGGAGTACTGCTGCGCAGAGTTCTAGCCTGGGAAGAGTGGTTTTCTTCAGCGGCGCCACTCGCGACTTCGAGCATAGAAGACGCATCATGAATTTTCCATCTGATTTGATGGACCTGACGTATACAAAGGCACCATATGCGGATTCTGAGGCATCACAAAAGCCGTGAATCTCATAAACACTGCAATTCTTCGCAATAACGCGCCGGGGAAGTCGCAAATCATTTAGGCATCTGAATGATTCACGGAAATCAAGCCATTTTGAATGGAGCTCCGCAGGAAGTGATTCATCCCATTCCAATCTGAGTTCCCACAGTCGCTGAAGGAATATTTTTGCCTTTAGAATGATTGGTCCTATAAGGCCCAGAGGATCAAATATCCTCGCAAGATCGGAAAGAACTGATCGTTTAGTTACTCGGGCTTTACAATCGAAGTTCTTCGTGTCGAAATGGAAGGCATCCGCGTTTGGATTCCAAAGAATTCCCAGGCTCCTGATGGTGTTGTCACCTTCCGGACGAATCTGATAAGATGCCTCCCTGTGGTTCAATGGAATTTTCTTCAGAAATGCGGAATGATTAGAGCACCATTTTTGAAGCCTAACACCTCCTCTTTCTAGCAATGTGATAATTCCTTCTTGAACTTTCTCAGCCTCCTCGATCGAGCTGCTGCCTGTGAGGAGATCATCAACGTAGAAATCTTTCATCGCCACTGATGTAGCGCGAGGATCACGATGCGATTCTTTCCTTGGTGGATGGTCCTCTTCCTCTACGACTAACTCCATGTGCCCAAGATCTCGATATTCCTTCATGAATGAAGAATATGCTAATTTCCTCTCCTCATCCCTTTGAAGTCGCTTCTCAATCATCATAAATCTGCGATTGGCGATTTGCTCAGAATCTCTAAGGTGACTGATGTCTCCTTTGATGGGTAGTCTAACGATGAAGCGCCCATCTGCCGCTCTTGTGGTGTTTTTCTTGAAATGTTCTTCACATTTCACCTCTTCTGCTGAGAATTTTGAAGCAGGTTTGCACTCCTCCAATTTCCAGAAGTTTTTTACCTGATCTTCCAAGTTTGTTTCCACGCTAAAATGGCATGATGATGACGATGACGCTGTTGACACCTCCACCTGGCATGGAAGACTTGCTGTAGTGGACTGTATTTGTGTCGAAGATGGAATGAATGGTGTTGAATTTGCTGATAGATTTATTTGCGGAAGCTTCACGGGAGCAACATCGTGGCCCTTTTCTTTTGATTTTATTGTGGTGGGTGATTGTATTATTTGTTCGGCCTTTGAGACGGCATCAAAATACGCGTCTTCGAATTCCTCCCACTCTCCGTCGCCTCCCGCATTCAATAATTCGATCACAGATTGCACATCTTCGAATTTCTGCCAAATATCCTTAAATTTCTCCAGGCGGAGACGCAATTGATGGATCCCATCAGGAATCTCAACTCTTTCCACAAAATTCTTAAATCTAGTGACTCTAGCCTTGATATGCCCGCGTTTTATAATTAATTCTTTAATTTTCTCTGCCATCGCTGAGAAACGTGCCTTAATGGGTCAATTAGCAGTGGGGAAATGACAGGAAAGGGTATGAACTCACTGCCTACCTTGTGCTGCGATGGCTGCGTAGTGATGCTGCGCTGCTGGTGCGCCGATGCCACTGCGGTGACTGCTGTGTCCTCCGCTGGTTGGATAGCACATCTCTGGAGATGCTGATTGATGAGTAGTGCTGATGGTCCTCTGCTCTGAAGACCCCGATTTGAGTGTTTGCCGGGAGATGCCTCGCGATGAAATAATCTTGCGCCGATGCACAAAGATTCCAATTATGATTGCCGATCACTGGTGTGATCCGGCCCGAAGGACCAAAAATGTTCGCGCAATCCGGCCCGAAGGTGGCACAGAAGAAATGCGCGCGGGGACGTGTGCCCCGGGTTATGATGAAATGAAAGGCGAGGACACCTTCAATCGAATTAGGTTTATTCGCGCGCAACTCGCGGGGAAACGCACGCCGAAAACTCCGCGTCCACACGCTCCCGGCTTTGGTGAAACACTGACTAACACCCACGCCGTCGGCGAGGGCATCGATGCTAGGGTAAAAGGGTTACTGACCCTGAGTAACGGCACTCTCTCACTCCACACTCCAAAAGGGTGTGAGTCGAGTCCCCTTGGCGGAGACCAGCGGAGACCAAGAGAAAGGGGGCCGAAAGGGACTTCGCCGGGCCTTGGAAAATCCCGAGTGCGACGACACTCGCCGCAGGGGAGGGGGGGAAATACCCAACACTCAGGTTATCCCCACCTTACATTAGCCTAATTTCCGAAACGATGTCTTCGCATATTATGGTTTCCGATATTTTATCAAATTCATCCAACGTAGATGCAATTTTTACAATCGTGTATATTCCTTGGCTCCCAATACACTTCATCTCTGGGAGCCAATTATTATCTGATGTCTATTAAATGGATACTGATTCATCGTATTTCCACCAATATCTTCTCTAGCCACCTGTAAACCCCAATCGATCTCACTTTCCTTTTTAAAGATTTTTTATTAACTTTTCCTTTTGTTTGTTAATTGATTTTCAACCTGCTACTCATTGTCGGATTAGCTTGAAATTTTTCACACTTTCTTTTTCAAATTTTGAAACTTTGCTCTATTGTGCTCGACTTAATTAACTAAATTTCCATATGGAAAAATTATTTAAAATTTTCTTAATAGAAGGCGTAAGTTTATTCTAGACTTTTGACAATGAAAGTTGTCGAAGAAAACGATTTCAAGTCCGAATTTTTTTTTTTTTTGCATTCACAATTAGTTAAAATTCGTAAAAAATAATTAAGTTTTGATAAAAATACGCTTTTCCAAAAACAGTAAATAAACTCAAAGGACTTTAAAGTAGAAAACAAGCTTTTCATCAACCAGAGAAGCGTGGGCGCTGATTAGGTTCAAATATTAATAATCCTTACCTATCTGGCGTTTCGACACTAATTTCTAGTATACCTAATCAGTACTACCCTTTATTCTCCATGTGATGAAAAGCTTAACTTATACATATTTCATACTGTTTTTGGAAAAAGCGTGTATTTTTTAAATATGTTTTATTTCAGTTTTGTTTCTTTTGTTAAAAGTTCATCACACTCGACCGACGCACTCCCTTGTGTATTCTCCGCCCAGTATACTCCCGCTTTATGACTATCATTAGCTTTGGATGACTCCTGATATCCTTATTGATGATGAGAACACACTGCTGATTTTTAAAAATGATTTCATATCTTACTTAATTAAATTATTATTGTATATACGGCTGAAGAATCAAATGCTATCACAGAGCTACCTAGGGCATTTCTAGACATCCTTCCATTTACGCCATGAGCGTGAGATAAAAATTAAATAAGTCTCCTTACCTATACCGAAGGAAGAAAAAAGATGCTTGGACAGTACGTAAAATAATCCTTGTAAACCTACCATACCTTAGAGGTATCTCGACGCAGTTTATTTATTTTTTAGATTTAAGTGCATAACCATATTTTATACATCGAAAGAAGAAAAAATTTTATCAAAATAAATTACCACCATTCATTCGTAGCACTCCTCTAGAGCAGGCAAAGGGTCTCGATTGATCGAGTAATTAACGCGAAGGATATTCTTTGAGGGTATATTGATATATGATCGGTAATCAAGGGATGAGGTGGAAGAGAGTAGAATTTTCAAATAGAATCAAAGGAAGTTCAAGTATTAAGGTATTGAAATGGTCCAATATTGGAGGGGAAAGATGCTTGGACAGTACGTAAAATAATCCTTGTAAACCTACCATACCTTAGCCTCTTCCACTTCAATTTATTTTCTGAATATCGCGCTCCTATCCTCTATTATTTTGCGTGGTTCTTTTGAAGTGGAATAGTAGGCAACAAAATATGGTATTTTGTAGTTAATCAACGTAGAACAGTGAAATAAAAATTGATTTTTATTTCTTATTGTACAGTATATAGTAAAATACATCGAGAACACAGCTACCGCTAATGTTCGTGGTGGCTTTCGGGAAATACTGTATAGGTAACAATTATCTGCTCGACGTTTCACTCCTCCTACTGGGAGCGTTTTCAAGAGAATGGGAGGGAAACCGTTCTCGTCCCGAGCTTATATAGGTTTCGTTAACCCATTGTTGACCCGATTTGAAATTTCAAGGAAGGCGATAGCCGTTGGTCATTAGATTGGGCCAGGAACCATCTCCGCTGCGGCTGACGTTATATCCATCTTCCCTATTGAAGTTATTTGGCCTTTCCGCTTTCTTGACGGATTCACATATAAGACGCGGATGATATTCTTCCGTCTTCGCCAATACCCGTGTAGCGTTAAACGCATTTTCCCTCCCATTCTCTTGAAAACGCTCCCAGTAGGAGGAGTGAATCGCCGAGCAGATAATGTTACCTACGCAGCATTTCCCGAAAGCCGCCACCAACATTGATAAAAGAAGGTGTGGAAATCTTCATACGAAACCAGCTACCGCTACTCGTATAAAATCATTTTATTCCTTCCAATACATCCTACTTCGTAAAATGAGTTCTTTATGTAGATTATGATTGTTTTAACACTGTTCAACTTTCAAAAAATGTATATCGTTCTCCAAAATAGAGCAAAAATTATGAAAATCTAATGACGAGCTGCATAAGTCATTGCGCGATTAGCCATCGGATTTTCATGACTCGTCATAGACCCGTCATTTCATCGCAAGGGGTTAAGTGACAGAATGTACAAGTAAATTGAATTCATTGCGCCAAAGGATTTAGCGAATAATAGTAGCTGACGCACAGAGCCATGTACGCGTCATTTCTCTAAACTTCGTAAAGAACCATATGAACTACATTTCTCTAATCTTCTTCATGCTGGTTATATAAGCTTCGTGGAGATCTCCCATTCATTCATGGTTGCCTTCCCTTCTTCCCTCCCATCTCTTCCCTGCTATCATTCTTAACATTCCCTTCCCTCCCCACCAATCCGCTCCTCCTCGCCATCTGAATTGCAAGAATGTGACCCATTCATTGACGTCCAGAGGTCCAGTAGCCCCTCTATCTCCACAAGCCTCCCCTCTCCCACTCTACCTCACTCGACTCACCTACCCCTCCTCCTCTCCAAACGCATGTCCACGCAAGTTATTCCATTTAAGGCGAGCCCTCGCGTGGCCAGGTAGGGAACTAACGGGCCAAGGAAAGGACCCCGCCGGGTGGACTGGGTGGTGGTGGGTGGAGGAGGGGATAGTTTTGGCCACTCTTAGACTACGGGCCTGGGCACCTGAGCTCAGGTGTGCCCATATGGTATAGTTTAATTTGGACGATTACGAACGAAGGTGAATTTGACGACAAATAACGAGGAAAATCCTTCATGCATTATTTTTGGAAATTATTCATATCAAATTAAATCACACTTAATAGTTTCCTCAGATATTTTATTCAAACGCCTATTGTGATTTCGTTTGAGGATCAAATTTACGATCGTTAATTATAATAATCACTTAATGTATACTTACAAATATCACCAATTACAAGGTTTATAATAATGTCAAGTACGGAGTACATAGATGAGGTATTATGAAATAAATAATATGACTAAACAAAGAAACTATAGATACGGATTCAGGTTAAGTGAGTAATCTACTCTTTAGGCTTCTCTACGAATCACATAAGATATCGCTACCTGAATCATTCTCTAAGAAGACATTAGCCGCGCATATCATCCAGGTAAGTAGCTTGAACCGCGTGACGTCCACCCTGCCGTACTTACATCGAAAAAGTGGAGCGTGTCTTGTTCTTCGGGTAGGAACATAAATGTTGATTAAGCTAGAAGATAGCTATTGCCAACTGCCCCAGTTAACTTCAGTCATCTGTCAAAATAGTTCTAAGAACGATAACGTTAGCCTTATTTCTCTTTGCATAAACAGGAGAAATTCTGAAGTACCTGCATAAGTTGTGGTGGTCCCTTTCGGTGAAAAATGGTGCATGACTTAAACCATTTAACAAATCTCACTTGCATATGTTGAATCCTAGCTGAGTGAGTCGCATAATGAGAGTTCCAGAACTCGAGAAGTCAATAGGCTTTGGAACAAAATGCTCGGCCTATATTTCTAAACATGATTACGGCGCTCAGAAGTTAAAACCGCGCTAACAGATTTAATAAAAATCTGACGAAAGTATAAGTGTTTTCCTATCCAAGATTGAAAACGTATTAAGGGGGTAAAATTTTTTTATAGGATTGAATTATAGTTTATTTTCATGCATGAGTATATTATTGATTGCGGTAGGTGCTTTTTTTTAATTTTCGTGGTTGACTATGCATCTTTTTTTTCTCATACCACCTGGAAAATCGGTCAATAGCAAAAAAAAATCTTGATCTAATGAATTCTCCCCCACTCGGCAATTACATCTAGACATTCTGTATAATGATTTTCATATCAGTAAGCATTTTTTGTACATAGTAGCAGTTTCCTTAATTAATGAACTTTTTATGCCAAATAACATATTCCTTCTTGCACATCCACAATGTTGCATTTAAACAGTGAGACAGTTTTTCATAAGAAAACTATCTCTCTCTGTGGGGATTTATTTCTGGTGCTAATGCCGATATAGAAAAGCGAATGAAAAGCTTACTTCGAGAGCTGCTTTTCATAATATATTTAATTTTTTTCTTAATACTATCTCATAAAGGTGCTACTTCTAGATTAATCACTGTTAAGCACTGCAAACGAAAACTCTTTTTCAGAAATGAAGTCAAAACTGCTCGTAGTTACAGAAAAAAAATCCTCTTTCCTTTCATTTTTCAAAATATCGCTCCCACTACATCGGTCGTATTTTTTCCCTTTTCCTGACGGATCATTTGTCAACTCTTACTTTGCACCTTTCGATTTCAAGGGTACATAAAGTAGGCCACCTTTGTATTGTATCTATGGATCAGTCCACCTCAGTTTAGGATGCTATGAACCCTTACAGTGATATACTATAATGAAATTTCTGGGTGAAGATGAACAACAATCCATACAAAAATCCATAAAACATCCATAATCCATTAAAACAAAAATCCATAAAATTTAATATACTAATATTCAAACCATTAAAATATTTTTCAACGATATTAAGGGACTGGGCAAAAATCGCGGATCATCACTATTTGAAAACCATCAGTTTTTGTTGTTATTTCTAATTTTCAGATGTTCGTTGGTTGGTGACCAAATATTTTTATTTTTGTTTACCCTGTGAAACAATACTCTTCTGATCTGATGTTAATTAAATAGTGTGTCTTGAGCTGAAGTCATATTTTTCACTTACACCAAATCAGTGTCTTCTATGACTTCGCGTTAAGATGCAAACAGTTTTTGGTAATAGCCTAAGGCAGATAAAATTGAATGAAGTTTTGATCATACTAGCTTTGACTTTATTGATATTAAATGTCTTAAGCCAAGTCTTATCCATGAAATAAATCCAAATTATTTTTATAAAATAACTAGATGGAGAAATGTAAGAATTACATGATTGCTTTTGTCAAAACAAGAGTACCGTAATGTCGGAAAGGAGAAGCACCAATGTTTATTTCAAAAACAAACTATAATAATCATTACGCTGTACAAATTATAAGTTTTGAGGAGAACCTTCTCCCTTCGGGTGTCGATACTTTTCTATGAGTCTGCCGCTCCTGCTGCTATGAGTCTGCAACCATGTTCCAAGGGGAATCGCCTCCTCCAGTTAAACCAGCACATCGTTAAAAGGTGCTGAATCGGCCATTCGGCTTATAAGATAAAATAAAAGCTGAAAATTTTAGCTCTCAGAAAATACTACTTTAATGTTTTTCTTTATTTTAGATTCAATTAATGTAAATTAAATTTAATTTATGTGTATAAGCGTAAGTTTTTAAAAAGTAATAACTTCAGGAAAGTACACTTCTCAGAAGGGAGTCACACGTCTCTTTATTATGTCCATTGATATAATTCTTGACGAATTTGCTTTAAAAATAACATGCATTTACGCCTTAGTGCCAAGAATTAAAAATTTTACGTTTTTAATTTTTTTAAACTGTAATTCCTTGCTTTCTAGTAGAGACATTATCCCAAAGTTAGACATCAAGTGATATCAGAGTTATAAATATCGCATAAATCACATTTTCTATAACGGTTATGACGAAGTAGATGTTCTGGATATTAATTAGTGATACTAATACTTGTGCATTATCTCCTTCGGAAGATAACCTTTTCGCTTTATGGTGTTTGTAAAAAGGTGCCGACTCGAAATAAAAATCCTGCCTTCACATTAGTCGATTAGTGTTATTCATAGCAATTTTTCACGTCGACGCAATATAAAACTTCTTATCTCTTGCCTCATGATGGAAACTAATCGTCATAACCGCTGCACATTAGTAGTAAATCCATATTTCTTATAATAATTGTAGAAGTTAATTAATTCATTGTTAATCAATAGAAACATATTCAGTGTTATCATGCATCTAGTCTTTATTCCACAGATTTACTTACTGAGCAACGGTTAGTGGTGTGATGATATGAGCATTAGTAAATTATCAAATTTCTATTGTGTATGTGTGCCAATTCACCAAATTTTATAGAATTATATGTGACGAATAATCAAATGGTTGATGGTTTGATTCCAGCTGTGGCCCTTCTATTCTGTATAAAATTTAATTTCCGATCTTTGAATGGAATTTCAAAATAATTACTATAATAAATTGAAATGATATTGAATTGGTAAAGTACGGATTATTGCACGATACTGCAAGATTAAAACAGTTTATTAAAGAGTGGGCGACGAGCTGTACTGAGGAATCGATCTATCGACCTTTACCATAATAGCTTGACACTATACACTTAATTACAGGCTAATTGAGATTGTATATCATCGAGAAATAATATGTTGTATTTAAAGTTCCTAAATATATTTGGAGATAGGTTACGCGACACGTTCCCTATTTTTCCAGAACATTTGAATGCCCTCCCTCCTTACACTTTTCATTGACTTTATTGCAGGTAGTCATCTCCTGATACCCAGTTAACCAAGACACTTTTTTCTGCTACCTGGACTGGAGCTGTATTCCTGGAACGAGAAGAATGAAGCTCAGTAAGTAACTTGGAATGATTATTGCATAATCATTGCTTGATGCATTACTTCTCTCTGATGGATAGTTTTGGAAACATTTACATTTTTAAATGGAAATTACCCTTAAAATATCTCCTTTTGTATCCCAACACCTTCAAATCATTCATACATCTGGGTATAATGACTGATACGATAGGAGTCCGTGTCAACTGCAGATAAAAACATATCGTGACCCAAAGAAAGATGTAATCTAGAGTATTTCTCTTGTGCTCACAGTTCATATTCATGGTACGTAAAATAAATATGAAAGGTAACATAAAGACATAAAATGTACTTCAAGGTTAATTGAATCCTAGGAGATTTCGAACTCCATACTCAACTACGGTGAAAGTCATTCGTAACTGTGAAAATTTACCTTGTGCCATTGAGAGATTCTAATAGAAGCAGAATTAAAGCAAATGACGAATAATAGTGGAATTACTAAGTACTTAACTGGTAGTAATAGTATTTTTCGAAGCATATTTGAGCAGGCTAAACATAAAGTTCTGCTGTGCTTAAGTCAATATACGTACATTCTCACCAATATTTCAAATTTCAAAGAGCTTTAAAGAGCAGAGAAAACATCTTAGTTACGGAACTCAAAGTATGTAATATTTCGTATTTTTGCTCTCGTCTTCACTCCTATCAATCATCTCTCATTTTTCAAATATTAAGTATTTGCAAATGGCCTAAATTGCGAATCTATTTCAATTTAGTAGTCGGTAATGCGTGTCGAAAAGATTTTCGGTGTGAAAATACCGTTCAATTAACATTAGTGCTGTTTTGTAGTAATTGAAACGTACAGTTGTCTCTTTCTGATGCAACATCTATGAAACTAAGGACAGAAAATACCTTTTCAATAATAGTAAGTAGAAATCCCATATGAGATTTTGCTCTCATAATTATTTTGCGTATAAACTGTGCAACCAAGTTCATTTCTACGTATCTAACAAAATCACCAGATTTATTAAGAAACAATAAATTACTTTTAACTCCCTGACGTCTGAATATAGACTCTCTATAGGAAATACTTTCTTTTCAGAATATCACATAAAACCACTTAAAGCCAGTTATCTATATTAATTGAAGTAGAATGAGGAAGTGTATAACCTTGGGGCCAATCGCCAGTAGTTGTTCTTTTTTTTCAATTTTCAATTGCTGATGAACTTCAAAAATTTATACCATGTTGATTAAAATGCCACGCTCTTCAATTAAAATAACGTTTTTCCCGAAAATCATTAATTCCATTCATCAACGATACTCAATCATCGCCTCGTTAAATTATTCGGCAACTTGCGTAGGAACACAGCGATGATTTAGGGTTAGTAGTCGAGATAATGAAGGAAAATAGGAATGGGATGTAATTCTACATCTACATCTACATTATACCCCACAAGCCGCCTAAAAGGCGTGTGACAGGGGATGTTAGGACACCAGCTGTTCCTTAGCTCTACAAATGAACATTGTTTAAATCCGATGATAGAATTTCATAGTAAGATTGATCAGTAATTCCACGATAGATGACAGCGTCATGACCAAATAAACGTATTTTACAGCTAATTCGGGAGCAGAGGTCATTAATGTATATTATGAACAAAAGGGGGCCGATCACGTAGTAAAATTGGTGCGTTGAGTTCCGCTTGAACCCATATTGATGCATTACGAAAAATATCATTACCACTGGATTGGTACGATAGATGACTTTCATACTAGACTCTAGATGACAGTCAATACTCTTCTTCGAATTCTTTCATGTCGTTCCATGTAATGGATCCAGAGGACTGAATAGAGGCCCAATACCATCCCATGACAGGTTGATTTCTGTTGCCCTTCCGGTCGCATTATAATCGGCTTTCAAAAATGTCCGCAGCGCGGTGATGAGTGCAATGCGATCCACTTTTCTCCTATATTTTACATTATCGTTTTTGCAAATGCGAGGATTAGCTTTGAATATTTACTTATTTGAAAAATAGCATTATCATAAATGTAAGTTTCGGTTAATACCCCTAATTATAACTTATTTCCCCGTGAAACTGGGATTAATTTGGCCGTCATCGACGCGAGTAACGACTTCTGTAAACCCATTCAAATGGGCGGTGGTCGACAACACAATAAGGCCGACTTGAGGATCCTCTATTATAATATTCCTCACCACTGGATTGGTTCAATAGAAGACTGTCGAACTAGAATCTAGATGGCAGTCAATACTCTTCTTCGAATTATGTCATGCCGTTCCATGTCATGGGCAATGGTTTTTGCTTTTGTTTCACGAAGTTTTGGCTCAACTTGAACCCAAATAAACCCGCATTAGTGCCAGAAAAATATTTTTCATGGCTTTATAACTATGCGGCCAAATTTCCTGAAACAATGATACACATCCACATTGGCACATATCTGTGATTAACATTCCGCAAGCCAAATTTTCAGTCTATTTTCACCGGCTGGATAGCAAGTATATATATGGTAATTATTTCTCTCGATAAGAAAACTACTGTAATCTTGAATACAATTTTTTTCCTATTCGGAGTTAGTAGTCGTTAATAATATAAAAAAATTCAGCAATTAATAATGTCACAATTATATGGATAATGCAAATTAATTTCATGCTTGATCTAATATAATTCAAGCTCTGATTTCATGGATAGATAATTAATAATAAAATCGTAATACTAATAAGAATTATAATAATTTTTTAAAAATGTAAACTGAAGTCCACAGTGATCAATTAAATTAAGTGTTATGATAATTTAGAATACGTTATAAGTCAAGAGTTGGGTCAAGATTGGGATTTATGAAGATGAAAAAATTGGTATGCGTTTTGCAAAATAGAGTCCAATCGCATGCACAATTAAAAAATTAAACATCAAAATAAAATTATAAAGCAACTACCATTAATGGAGAGTTTAACAGGCATCTGAATGTTATAGCTTCAATAATGAATCCAATTCCATCTGGTTCAAATGGCTAGAGTACAAATACCGCTCCAGTCAACTGTAACTGTATTTAATAAATTATTTTCTCAGACGAACAAGACATAAGCTCGTTTCATTACACAAACGGTATTTACGTAATTTTTACGTCAGGTGCATGCACAATACTTTACATCAGCTTACTAGTCTACGAAAAAGTCTACCAATAGATTCGTTATACGTGGCTAAGTTGGAAAATCCAAAACCACGTGATTTACCCCTACCCTCCACCTTTTGATACTTGACAGTATATACCTACGAATGTCTAATTCAATTCTTTGAAGCAGCGGCGAGTTCATATTGTAAAGAGTAACTGTGAATGTTATTATAGGATTAAATTATGAGTGAAAGAGATTGGATAAGATTGTTTAGGCTTACCCGGAAAATGAGGCTTTACATATCTCACAATATTCAGTTTTCTCAAGGTCTGAGCTTTCACTAAGGCACAACGCGGCCATGTCAACCACCCTGTTCAGAACTAGTAGCATGAAAATTCACAGCAATTGCTAGCATTTTCGTCGCAATGAAATCATAACAGGTCTTGGAAGTATAATTCGCCACTCGAAAGTGAAATTAACGTAAAGTTTGCGGGCTAAATAGAAGTCTGAATTCATAAGTACTTGGATTCATGCCTTCTGAAGCTGTATCAGTAAAATTATGATATTAGGGGACCATTGGCATCACCATCTTCTTTTTCTCGATTTCAAGCATAATATTTACGTCATAGGCGTGCAGGCTGCTTTACGATCCGTTCGCAACTCAAAGAAAAAGAGTACATATTTTCTTGTGAAATTTTGCCTATTTCCTGACCTTATCCTTTTTATCCGAAGAAAAAGTTAGGAATGAGAGACTATTCTTTTGGATACTACGATTTAGGAGGGACCGGCAATAATATGATAGTTACTAGTATACGCTTTCTTTATAATTTGTAATCAATAAGAGAGATTTCGGTGGAAGCAGCTGTGGTATATTGTTATTAAAGTATTCTACCGATCAAGGAAGGTCTGATTCTGCCGATTGAGCTCTTACGAAGCATTCTGTCATCCTCTCCTCCCTTCATGTATTTCACCCCTCAATTAACAATAGAACCTAGATACTCTCTTGCATTCTATCCAAAAATCCAATTCTCTCCCTCGTTTACCTAACATTCCACCCTCTAACACTGTTTTCAACATCCCCTCTCCGCTAAGTATTCACACTATCCACACCTGTCTCATCCGTGCCTATCCTCACCCACAATAAAACGACATGTCAAAAAGAAACTCCAAAAATCTATCCACCTAGGATCTACTTAACGGTTTAACTCCAGTACTCATACGACAAAGACTGACGCAATGGTGAGACAAAAGACGAGAGGAAAGAGACGCCCAAGAAACAAAAGAGTTGAGTTTGTTCTCCCACCGCCACCCAGCGACAATCACCACATTATCATGGGTGCCGACGGCGAAGCAGGGCGGGAGACCCCATCGACCCTTCAGCCATCTCAAAGCTTTTCGCTCTAATTGGAAGGCACGCATTTGTCGAGTGATGAAGGGAGGAGGGAATGGCAGGGGCGGGGTATGGAATCGGAGCCAGAGGTAGTGACAGGGAGGGAGACAGCACATGGCCCCATTAGATGAAACTTCGGTAATACGATCCTTGAGGGTCCAACAATGACAGTGTTTTGTTTTGAATGAATACTATAAGGAAATGGCGCATGAGAAGCTTGCATACCAATGCGGATGTTGAGATGTAATCACTACAAATTACAGCATGGAGCTGTATTGATAGGTAAATGCAATTTAGATGATGGGACTAAATATTAAGTACCTAAAGTACAGTTAGAAGATAGCATATTCAAATTTTCACGTCAATTAGCAATTTACGTCAACTAAATATTAGTCGACGAAACGCTAAATATTCTATTGCGCTATGAAGTATTATATCATGTCCTTTGGCGCAAACGATTTTTAAATTCCCTGGTCTTACCGAATGCAATACTGTTGCAATTAAGTTATGGATACATGCAATAGTCACAGTAATTAATAAGTAACTAATATTTTTTATTAAATACGCAACCTCATTGCTTGGGATAGTCCTGATTTTTCTTCCTTTTGCTATATTTTGTTTTTCTTACTTATGTTGTTCCTTAAAATACAGCGCAATAGAAGATTTTGTGTTATCATCGGTATAATCAGTGTGAAAAGGTCCTACAAAAATTAATTTATTTATAATATAAAAATAATAAGGAGCTCTAGGTAGCTTATGTGGTTAAAACCATTGTGGAAGATACCATCCTCAAATTTAAATGCAATGCTAGTCACAAAATATTATTAATTCTTTTATACAAATATCCCATTAAATGTCACACGTGACAAAAACATAGCGTGTGAAGAAAATTTATGTACAATTGGTGAGATATAGAGCCATACAATAAAATGCAAAATTTGTAACTTTTAATACCAGAAATATAACCTTTTACCACAAAATATGTAATTGAAAAATTTACATGTTTACATTAATATTCACACACATACATCAAAAAAGAACATTTATATCATTATGGGATAACAACCAATCTTTAACCTTTCTACAAAAATTATTTCTGCTCTTTTAGTGTTAAATTGGACTAGGTGCCTATGTTATTTTTTTTTAATTAGGCCCTAAATAAAGAAATGATCTTTTAAGTAAAGAAAATTTATTGTCAGGAGGCACCAGATTAAGCCTGAATTCACTCTTTAAACCCAATTCAGGAATTTATCTAGGTTCCATCGGATAAAATCCAGGGAAATAAATTATTTATTTTTTATCTACCGCCAAATTTCATCTCCCGCTATCCCCACCGGTGAGCCCACCTTCACAATTCCTGGAAGTGCCACATGCTGATTGGAGTGGCCACAGACGCAATTCCTTCTAATCCTACGCCCACTCGCAAGAGGCGGAGAAGAAAATACCCCGAACTTCTTGGAGGGGGACAAAGGATTCGGGAGCGGATAATCTTACCGGTCGATGCACACACGTGACGGCCGAAGAGAGCCGGGTCACCACGAAGGTCAAAATGTGGGAAAAGGCTAGCGCGCATGCGCAGAGACGCAACCCTAAAATGACCTCCCACCCCACCCCATGCACTGCACATCTCGAAATGGGAGTGGCGATATACCGCCACGGTGTGGCTAAGAGAAGGGAAAAGAATTAAGATGGTAGGTTCGCGACTGCGTGATACAAAGGAAATACTTTTCGCGTATTTTAAGGAAAATAAATTTTCGGAAACGGTCGACAACCATCGAGGTTAAAAGCCAAAATCAGGGTACCACTAGTATGGATATTCTAACCCTTGAATGTTAAAGACATACTTTTTCAGTTATTTCACCGACCACTGTGCCATTTTCATGTAATTATCTATCGTGCTTTTGCTTGAATTCCAGCATTCATCAGCAAATTACTGAAATACTGATTGAAGAGACTATATGACATTTTAATCACAATTCGCGTGGTGTAGAGAAAACCAAATAAGCGTTTTGTTTAAATTACGCGTATACTCCTGAGCCTCTATAAGTGCCGCAAAAATTCTCTCTATGAAAAGCAATACATTCTGCTTTTCTGTCGGTTAACACCCCCAAGATAGGAATTTTTCTTCTTCAGGAAATTCCGTAATTTGACTATTCATGATTGGTAACCCTGTGCGATTGGAATTATTACTAGCACTCATATTTAAAATTAATAATGTGGATTTTTAATTGTAACTCGGAAAGACTAAATTGTTAGGCGGTCAGTGAATGAATATACAGATAGTAAAATCATGACAGTTACACGAGAATAGCAAATCTCGGGCCAGTCCCCTCAAGCTTCGACTGAAGAGGACGAATTTGCACGACCAGAACTTTTTGCCATATTTGCGATTCAGTATATACTTGTTCAAAACTTCAAAACGCTGTCGACATGAAATTTTCATAGTGCATAGAAAAAGCCCATTTTAAGGTTTACTTTTATTTCAAATACAAAAACTATAGCTTACAAGAGAATGCTGACTAAAAGTTTTACAATTGATGTACAAGCAAGCTCTGACAAAGATCATATGTGCATAAAAAAATATAAGTTGTAACATAATATAAAAATGAGCGTTACAGTGGGAAAGGTGCGTCCACTTTATGCGGCAAAGTGTGAAGCCTGCTTCACTACGTCTTGATGTTAATTGGCTTCACTTAGGAGATGAGAAATAGAGCAAAAAGTGGCTCCTATGAAGTTAAAGAGGTGTAAAGTAAGTTGAGTGTATCTCAATCTCCCATAAGCTACGCATATTAGGGGCCAAAATTTAGCGAACTGTAAACATGAGGGCATTACCCAGCAAGAGTCGCAAAAACTGACGCAAAACCTTTGAAAATCGAGTCCATGATCGATTAGAGGAACAGATAAAGGAGGAAAATTTGATTGTTTCGACTGGATTATGGTAACCCAAGTTACGAAGGGTTCAGATAATGTTAATCGGGCTTAAGTGGAATTTAATTCCAACGAACTATCACAAAACGTAAACTATACCAAAAACAATACTCTATACAAAAACTTTTTATTTTTTCAGGTTTAAGAATATAAATATTATCTCAGTAAAAATTACTTGCATTGATTTTACTTTTGCTGATTTCATTAATTACCAGAAACTTAACTTGGTAAGAGTTTACTGATACACAAAAGGCAATACAAATTGAAATATAGCAGCCGATTTCTTGACAACGATCATGGCATTAATGCATAGCAGTGCAAGGGCGTACCCAGGATCAAAACTAGGGGGGTGGAAGCCATAGTTGTTCAAGTTGTAGGTAAGATTTAAGTATGGAAAAGGTGAATGAAATCAGCATTTTAAGGGAACGGTAACAGGTCTTTATTAGTTTTTAAATTATTTGCTTGAAAAAATACTATTTTCCTTGAAGACATTTGCAATGTTTGCTTCTATGGGGGGCAGCTGCCCCCTACTGCCCCTTGCTGGGTACGCCTATGTAGCAGTGTTAATGAAAACAGGAAGGCACGGAAATAATTTCCGCTAGAGATCACCCTGCGACCAGAAAAACAAAGAACATTATTTCAGTAGTAACTAGGGATAGCTAAAATACCATAAAAATAATCAAGATAACCTCCTACTTTCAAATTTTATTCAGTGATGAATTTTTGTGACATATTTTCCTCGTAGCGTAGATCAAGGAATTCTGCTTTTTTTGGTTGGATAGGTTTGCTAAAAATTACATCTTCGAACCTCGTAGTGTAATCACATGATATCTCCTTGCGTTACTGGGTTATAATGAGCCAAATTACGAAGAGTTAAAGTGATGTCAACTAGTTGCATGAGGAATATCATTCTAATGAACTAACACAACATCAATTCTAACGATTATTTTTTTTATTTTTCCAAACCAGGTTTATGAGCATAAATATTACCCCTACGAAAGTTTTAAACCGCATACTGTAATCAAAAGATATCTCTTTACGCTGCTATGATCGAGGTCTCTCTATCATTTCAAGACGCTGAAGAGAGCCCTCTGCTCCCACTATTTTCCTGAATCCCCACTTGAATCCCGGATTGGGTTATAGCATAGAGTAAGTATTTACTTACTCTATGGTTTTAGTGGGCCAAGTTACGAAGGGTTTAGATTTATTTTGCCAAACCAGGTTTCAGTACGTAAATATTACCCCAACAAAAATTACGTCTTTGAACCTCATACTGTAATCACATGAGATTTCCTTACGTTGCTGTAAACGAGACCCCTCACTATCACATCCAGACGTTTACTTCCCCCACTCTTTTCTTCCCCACTTGAATCCCAACGTAGAAACCGGTCCCTGCCATTGGTCCGCTCGAGTCCGCCCTCTCCCTCCCCCCCTCCCGCCTCCTCAAACACGCGAGCCCTCCCACAAAGACGCCGACGAGACGAGGGAAGAGTGTGAGGCTCTGTGCGGGAGCGCCGCGAAGATGGGCCGGGCCTGAGGAAGGCTGCCGAGAGGGGAGAGAAAATCCTCCCTCCGCGAAAGATGCCGCTCGAGACGTTCCTCAGGCCGCCAGCATCCGTTCCCGCCCACCGCCAGGCTGAAGATGATAAGAGGACCCGCCCACCGAAGGAGCCCGCCTCCCTCCGTCCTGCAACGCTCCACCCCCACTCGAGCAACCCCCACCGCCCCCGCGCCATCCCCGGGCCTCTATACCCCCCTCCTCCTCCGCTCTTTCCGCGGCCCAGCACTTGCGTGCAAGACTTGGGAAGGAATTTCTTCGGCGATAAAGAGGAAGCCTTGCTAGAACTCCCTAGCCCAACGGAGCAGCGATCCTTTGTGCAGGATTGGGGAAACGGGTCGAATATATATTTTTTCTCTCCTTTGAGAGAAGTGTGGTGGAAAAAGGTCAAGGGGTTGTATGATGGAGTGTAGATCCAAGGGTACTTTTTGCCTCGCACAGAGGGAAGCTACGGAGTGCAAATAGTCCCAGTGGGCACTCATCCGCAGCCTGACCGAGTCCTATTCCTTCATTTTTCACCTCTCGGACCTGCACGCAACCTACATTTTTGTCTAGATCTTTCTCCCAAGGAGCGAACTTGAATTATGAACGAATACACAATTAGGATGAAGAGCAAAGATATATATTTTTCTGACTGAGGTGGGCTGTGAGGTAATTTTAAAATAAGAGACAGAAGCGTACATTATGCGCGGCCAGCAAAACAATTTTTCTTAAGCAAGAGTGGCCTGTATGTTAACACTAAGCTTAAAAAAAGTTTTGTTGTCATCATGATAACTAGGGACATTGTGGAAATGGCCAGAAAGAACAAATATCATTATGAATAATTACAAAATCACAGTCTCAGATAAGATTTTAAAAATTCCGGGCGAAGCGCAAAATTATGCATTTACTTTAGGAAAAAATTATTGTCATCTTGTCAATATTGATACTACCATACTTGGTATGAAAAAGCTTAAATGAAATAATTTTGGAACTTTTTCCTAGTTTCATTAAGTTGCATGAAATTCACAGATTTAAAATATTAGAAATCAGCATATACTTATGCTTGAAATATGTGTAAATGTTATTGCTAAGATGTGTTAGAATTTTGAGGAGAAGGACCTTAGACACGCGTCAATGTAGCCGGAGGTGAGAACCTTTTTGAAACAAAATAGTGGTCCACGAAAAACCAAAACAGACGAAAGCACAAATATTTAACAAAAATTTTGTTCGGTGCTTCAATTATTTACAGTTATCCAAATAACCCCTTACTTAATTAGTATCCAATTTTTTATATTTTTAAACTTCATTTGCCATTTAGGTAAAATGCCGGAAAAAAGAGATTCACTATCGCTTCCGGTAAACCTCGGCATTACAACTCTGGTTCATTCGTCGCTAAGGATTAGAACTAACTCTAACACTGGCAAGCAATATTATATTAATACACAACAATCGCACTGGGTGGTAAAATAGTCATTAATTTGAAATGGCGACCGCTTATGGCAATCAGAATACGGTATGTAATTATACCTGTCATCAGTGAAGATGCACAGCACTCTATGGTGGTTGAATATCCCGTCACTTGAGTGTATTTAATAAAGACATAAGATGGGGTACCTTAAGCGGGTGTCGAGAATTACATCAATCAGCATAAGAAAGTGGAGCCGATTTAAGTCCAGGTCTGGATAATACTGTCCCAATGAGGATTGCAAGCCAAGTAAGACGCCAAGTTCCGACGAGTAGGGAAAAGACCCGCAGCTGGTTTGAATAACCCAATTAGGCAGTGGCTTCGGTCAAAGAAGGGGAAATTGCGGAGCGTTAATTTCATTGACAGCAAATAATTTATGGCTCAGCAAAAAACACTGAGAAGCACAAGTCAAAGCTCAGATGACTCGGTTCGATGGTCAAGAATATGATTACCTATGTGTAATCAACCCTTTAGTAGTCAATACACGAACATACTTGAAAATGAGCCGTAAATCCGAGTATAAGGCTTCAATGGAAGGCTAATTCTAATAACTACACTACTTAATGGAGAGATATTGCATCTCAGAAGGCATTTTCCTTTCAAAGAACATTTCCTTGAAGTGCTCATCAGCACACCTTACCATTTTCCGGAGTGGAATATCATAGAAATTATAAAATGGTACTGCGAAGAGCTTCAAAAACATTAACATTAATACTGTGACGTATTACCAAACGAATGAGTCAATTCCTACAACCTCCATCACTGAGTGCGTATAAATAAATTGAAGATTATGGAAACATATTACATATTACAATACATTATTGACGAAGATTACAGTACAAGACCTCAACACAATGGTGGACCACTTTTTCTGAGGTACGATTTCAGGTGACTCACGCCAATTGTCGAAAATAAACTTACGTATGCTAAATGAATACTCAATGTTCAATTTACATGAAAATTAGCATTCAAAATACGAAAAAAAGTAAATGAACCCTATATTTAGCCTTCCATAGTAAGCTGGTAACCAAACTAGCAGAAAAGGTTCATAACTAAAATTAGTAATACCCGCTCGTAATCAATGCTATCTTTGATACTTCCGACCGTTTTATAATAAATTCTGCGAAAGCAAAATATGAGCATTGAAAAAGGCTCATTGTAGTATAATTAATGATATTGCGTGTATGTACCCTTTTACACCAATTGAGTCAGTGCTAATTCAATGCCTATTTGTTGTCCAAAGGGCAACTTCATTTCAAAACCTAGCTACGGAGAATTGGTAAATAATTACGCAAGGTATATTTTAATGAACACACTTTATATCCAATACCAGTGTCGATGTAACAAGACGCCTGTGGTCATTAGGCCAGTAACATTTCAGCATACATGACTTTGGTTTGTCATACTAACAGTAACTTCTATAAAAACGCCTCATTACGAACGAAATGCCGAACAATCTCCCACACCTTTTTTATAAGAGAAAACAGCCACTTGGTATCCAATGCTAGTGTCGCTGAAAAACGAGCTATAAATTACCCTAGCAATGTGTCAACTTTTTCAATGAGCTATGTTTTCGGACATTCTACTGCAATCAACCAAATCAATATTTACCGTTAACCGTGATAAAAAAAAACGGAAACAACTTTAAATTGACGTCAAAATCTTTGATTTATTGAGGAGCTTTCCCTCAAAAGATTCTATCACGAAGGTAATATCGCACTATGAATCCGTAATGGCTCTCCCGCCGAGATGAGAGAGAGCAGTCTTTCTCATCACCAGATTATTTTTTCAGAGCGCTCCTCATGAAAAAAAAAAGTCGGTGGAGATAACCGAAAGCTTCCGAAAACAGTTCTGGGACGTTTTTTTTTTTTACCTCCACCTCAACCCTACGATGGGGAAAACGTCAATTCGTCAATAATATTATTGACTCTGGCCCCCAGACGGTAGGTATATGTATAATGCATGGCGTGGCTACCGAGTATGGAGGTCTGGGACTGTGGGGTGGGGAGGAATACGGCGGTTGAGATGGTGTGGACGTGCGAGGGGTTGTGGAGACGAGAGTCTCGTAGTAAGAGGGTGAGAATATGGTGGGGGGATGAATGACGGGTAAGCTAAGGGTAAGGGGTGAGAGGGGGGTACGCTCCGTGATTAGAGCACAAACAACGTTTGAGCAATACGCGTTAATCTATGACTCCAATCTATGACTCCGCGCGTTGCCAGGAATTTGCCCCGGGAGGTGCTTTTGTGTAAGTCGGGTTGCGTATAATTTTATTTTTCACCAATTCGCACGTAACGAAAAACCATGAGTATCATTTAAAAAAAAGCTATAAAATTCGTTTTCGTAGTGCTGAGGAGTTATTCATAGTTTTTAACGAAACGACGCCGTAACGCCGTGACTTGCCCCCCCCCCCCCCCTTAGACGTTTGTACCGGAAATCCACGTGTTTTTTTTCAAAAACGTTCAACTTTTGGGATAGAATTATAGATATGTTTATTTCAATCAATATATCGGTGGCAGAAATTATAAAACATAACCGAACAGAAAAACGTAGAGTCAGAGAATAGTAATCCCTTGGAAGTTTTATCGCGGGCATCCGCCACAAGAGGCCGCAACAAAATTTTGGGGGGACTGAATCCCCATAACACCGAATCCTAACTACGTACCTGGTCTCGAGGTTAGGTGTTGTCTACCATACAGAAAGGTCACTAGATGTGTTAAAAACTGTGTACGAGGCCACGAAATATTCATCACACCCAATTTTTATTTACTCTAGAAAGGAAACTACTTGTCTAAGCCCAACAAATGCAATAAAATATGAGAAATATTTTTCCAAATGGAAATATATATAGTAATTCGTTTTTTTCCCTAATCAAATAAGCTCTATAATAAATTCTAATTGGGAAAGTAGTCAAATATCTCCCTAACGCATTTTATATTTCAATTTATAGAATTTTATCCTTTTTATTTAGGTAACGGCTGGTTTCCCATCATATCCAGCCACACGTATAATGAGTCGGCTGGCGGGATAGCTAAATTAAGTAAATGCTAATTAGTTACCCTTAATTTATTTTTACGCACACTTTATTGACAATTTATGGTGTGGAAACGTGTTCGATAAGAAAAGAGGACTAGAAAGGACTGGAGGCATTCAAAATGTGGGTGAGGTGGAGAATAAAGAAGAGTAAGTAGACTGAGATGAAGAGTAAGGATGAAGTGCTAGACATGATAGGCGAGGCTAGGAAACTTCGAAATGGAATACGGATTAAGCAAGGATTGAATGGAACGATTTACTCGATTGGGGAGGGGAGCGAAGACCATAGATTAATGGATGGAGTGAAAGGAGGTAGGCCTAGTTGTAAATTGAAGGGTTAATTCCAATTTGTAAGGGAAGACTCGCCGGCATATCTCGCAGAATGATTTATATACCTACCTTAGGTAAAAGTAGACTTTTAGCAATACCCAAACTATACGCAATACCAATGTAATGCCAACAAAATGTATTGTACTTCTGACATTACGTATATGACCTTGGCTTGTTACTCCCGAAGTAACTTTTTTATGCTGCCCCTCATCGCGGAAAAAATACCCAGCAAATAACACTGCACCAATGTTTTACGGACACATCCATTTTCTATTGAAAACCGAGCTTTCAATTATCCTACCATTGCGTCACTTTTGTTTTTATACGCTGTATGTAGAATTTCACAAAGTTTCAGGACGATTCTGAGCGAGTGAAATTTAGAAATACGGAGTCGGCACCGGCAAAGGCATAAATGATATTTTCGCATAAATGAAAAATCCATTTTATCGACTGTCTACATAAACATTAGCTGAGTTACTATCCTGAGATCAATGCAATAGCAGTGGACTAATGACAAATGTTACTCCCGACTGGACCTTTATTTGCTTTATAGCTTGGTACCTAACTTAAATGAAAATGTTATCCAAGACGATTACCAACTTACCAAATGCCGATAACTACGCTATAAGTCGTAATTACAAGTGTGTTTGGTTGTCATATATAGGCCAAGATTGTTAGCTTATGTAATTTTCAATTTTAGGGTAGGATCAATAATTACGGTTGGTAGATGAGAATCTGGTTAAAAAATAACGAGAATATATTGAGGGGGAAGTATGACGGAAAAACTTAGGATGAGGGGGAGAGGAATTCGTGTTTGGAACTTTCGAGAAATGTGCGTTAATTTACGCCTAGAGTAGAGGTGAGAGCCTACCAAACAGCAGTCAGGCTGATTTGCAAAATTAAAATTAGCCAGTAGACCACAAACCATACATTAAAGGGTCCTGAGTTTGGGTGCAAGGAATTCTGATATTCTTGGTCGAAAGGTACTGCATTGCTGTATCTTAAACAAGAGAACTTCCATGTCTCTTTTAAAATTAATGGGTAATTATTATGTTAAAATAATAATTATTTGAAAAGCAATTATTTCATTTCTCCTGAATTGAATATAATTGAATTTTAAATAGCTTAAGTGTTTGGTTGACAGGCGGTTGTTTACAAATGGTGTGGGGGAGTTTTATATAGTTTTCAATGGAATATCAGACTAAAGAGAGGTGTCTGAAAATTTGTCTTCCGCAGCTACCATTTTTTTCCGCTCTTGCCAGCAATAAGCGCATAGGGACACTTGAGAGTTTTTGAGCTACCATCATTACAGTAAATTCGTGGTAGAAAACCAGAACTCAGGCTTTTCTAGGAATATTTCTCTTCATTACGTTCGAAATCACGGAAGCTTAATATGCGGGAGCAGACAGGTGGTAGGACACTCCGAAAATGAGCAGGGACCCTGATAGGCACTACCTAGCTGTTGAAACCTGGCTTTGCGCGATAAATATATTGTGGAATTGTACCAATATTTTATATTTACCGGTAAAATCAGCATGAGAGGTACGGAGGATGAGGCAGGCGTGTCCTTTTCATTTCCCCTGGTAAATCAGATATCAAACGATGATGATGACCCGGAACGATTACTTATATACCAATTATGGATATTGGAAGTTTTATAATATAATAATAAGTATAAAACCCTTAAGAATAAGAATACGTTGATATAACCCTTCCTCATACGGCAATCGGTAGGATTGTAATACGTCTTAGCATGTGAGTGTATGTGATTAAGATACATTCTGTTACTGAAAGTGTCCCTCATTTATCCAATTTTTCTTGACATTAAAATCAAATTACGTAAAACTAATAGCGTCTACTTTTACTTCATCGCTGAGATTAATTGCGAGATCTAGCTACATTCCTTGCTCAGGAATCGCTATGAAATGATTGATGACAGGGGCTCTAGTGTCCAAAAAAAGTATTTCAAATCAACGCATCTAAACTGGTACACGTGCGTCACGACAAACTTTCTGAAAGGAACTAAGGAATTTTATAATTACATATCATGAAAGAAAAGCATGAGAAAAGACTCGTGAGAATATAATATGTATCCATTATCGTGTACACCGCACTAGTATGTACCGTTACTGCTAGCATGGGGATAATTACAGAACTATTTCTTGTGTGAGTTGCCGACACGGCAATTCTTTATCGGAAACCTATTTCTTTAGTAAAATAAAATATACGTTCATGGTATAGGAAGATGACTGATCCCTACTCCGAATTGGGTTACTCATTAAAACCAACAAACCAAACCAAAGCAGAACCATCGTAGGTAAAATTCTCCGGATCGCCCAATAGAAAAATCGAGGAAATAAGGGGTATTTTAAAAGCTGAGAAATCGATCCAAAAACTTTACATTTTTCTAATTTTAAGCATTGGCTTAAATAATAATTCACGGTGCTTGACCCGATTCTCGTTGGATAAAACGTATTTCTTATATCTATTTCGTAAATGTATTTCTTCTATATTTCTATCGCTATTGGCTATTATTATTATTCTTTATTCCACAAGATTTACTTGGAGGTCTGCCAGCGTCGGGCCTTGCCAAGACGCTGCCTCAAGTTACAATTTATTTAAAAACAATCTAACTGTTCTACATGTATCCAGTATTACAGATTTTTTAATATTATATATTGTGTTTCTTTTAATTTTTAATTGTTCAATTCCAAAATTGAGTGATGAATGTATTATTCCTGTTGATGAGATTACTATTGGGATGATGGTGACCACGTCCTGTTTCCAGATAGTTTTTATTTGCCTTGCGAGGTCTTGATATTTTTGTTTCTTTTCCTCGTATTTCTTCTTAAGGTTGTGGTCAGCCGGAACTGCTATTTCAATTATAAAGGTCTGCTTTTCTTTTTTTTTAATCCAGATTATGTCCGGTCTGTTATGCTGGACAGGTTTGTCTGTGTAAATTGTGTTGTCCCAGTATATATTATTTATTTATTTATATTTATTGTTATTATTGTTATTGTATTCTACCGATTAAGGTAGGTTTCCATGGAGTACCAAAGAAGCGATCTGGGAGCCTCCAATTCCTTCTAGCGCTTCTTTCTTCAATTCACTGTAAGGCCTACTCCCTTTCAATCTATCTAAAAATCCTATTCTCTCCCTTCCCTTCCTCCGTTTACCTAACATTCTACCCTCCGACACCGTTTTCAAAATCTCCTCCCCGCTTAGTACTCGCTAAATCCAAACATTCTGTCTCCTCCGTATCTCATCTAAAAGTTGGCTATTGGCTGTAACGGAGCAAATTCGGATTCGTCCAATTTTATATAGAATGTTCCAAATAAATAATATTTTATATCGTAAGTTAACACTTTGACTGCGACTATTCAGGTGCCGTATGATCCAAAAATGCGGAATTTTTTTTTCTCGCCAACAGGTCTGAAATTGGATGTAATGAACAGCCAGTATCGCCAAACTAAAATTTTCAATTTTTTTTCGGTAAAATTAGATAATTTATTTTCCACGTCGATCGACGTGGTCCGCCGTTGACGATGGTCCGTGGTTATGCAACCCGCATCACATGGTGTTGTGAATTCACTAATGCTTAAATGCATCTTATTTAGACGCTATATATGGATTATTTAAACAATTAGATAGTTAATTTGTATTGAATTACTAGCCTCGTACCATTTACTGAATATTTGAACTCGGAATCCCATCTGACTTTCTTTTTTATCGTACATTTTTTACACAAAACATTTTTGGACGTTCACCTTAGCTTGGGGGAATATACATTTTGATGTTGATCTTCTGCACATATTTTAGGTAAATACCGGTATTAGGTACTTTTTATGCCTAGTCTCATTATACTTACCTTGGAAACCAATCTTAGACCTTTAGATCTTTTATACTCCCCACTTGAATGGTTATTCACTCGACGGTTCTTGAAGAGTGGTGGAATAGAGTAGAGGTATAATACTATTTATGCACTCCTCTATGGTGAAAATAAAGTAATAAATTGGTAAAAGTTTAATTTCTAGGATAATATGTATTTATCTCGGATTTAGATTAACAATTTGCATTCTTAGCTAATAAAGTAATAAAAATTGAAGGACTTTTACAAATTGTTTATCAGGTTTTATGACCATTAAAAAAGAGATCGTCAGTAAATATACAGGAATATGATAAAAACACTCACATAAACAAACAAATCTGAAACATATCCTCCAAGCATGATGCACGTAATTTAATCCATCCTTCCGTGAAACACTTTGAAGCACTTTTCTAGGCAAAGAGGAGGAGTTTCTGCGCAATCAGGGCAGTGGTATATAGTTTGCTGGCGTTTTCCTTTTTTTGTACGCACCCGGCAGTTTTTTGTTTCCTTCTATCCCCTTTAGTTGTCATGGGGTTGAACTTGGGAAAGTGCATCTCTAGTGGTTGGGTATTTATTTGGGAAACTATGACATTTTCCTGAGTCCGGCCAAAACTGACAAGTTTTCCTATAATACTGAGTCTATAACTCTGTAGACTCATTTTCTCTCCCTTTGAATAAATTTTGTACAGCTGAAAGCTGTTTAGTAACATTATTTGCACTATATGGAGAGCAACCTTTTTATACCAACGCAGTGTCTTTTTTGAGGTTATGTGGTAGGACAAGAGTTGATCTAACACCACCCATGAATTTATTATATTCCCTCACCGCTTCTGGAACCCACCTTTCAATTTTTCTTTTGCTGACACAATTCACCAACTTTCCCGAGTGCTGTGTACTAATCATTGCCACCTCCCTTTTGTCCTTCCATTTTAGCACACAAACCCCATCGTCCGACCACATTTCCACCACTTCTCCATTGTTTATTTTTTTCCCAGTAACTTCTGCGGTATTACATTTCCGATTACTCCTCAACGTGCCAGTGCACAAAATTTTATATGCTACTGAACTTGCAACAATGTCCACACTGGTGAAGTAGTTGTCCATAAATACAGTGTCCTACTCCTCCATATGCCTGCAAAAGTTTATGAACAACACAGCCCGCGTGCCCAAGTCCTCCCTCGGAGTTTTCCCCGGCTCCAGTGTAAACGAAAATTTTTGTGACTAGGCCAGTGGGTTCAGCCAGCATGTATAGCTTTACACCGAACTTATGTTTTTTTTCCTTTGATGTACTGCCTGAAAGACAGTCGCCCCCTCCATAAAATCATAGACTCGTCAATACTCAATTCTCGGGAATGGTAATATATTTCATCCATTATGTCATCAAAATGATTTAACAGCGGCCTTATTTTCTGAAGGCGGTCACATAAACGTGGTTTTTGTGTCCCTTCGGCAGGTGCAAAATGTAATATTCTTAAAATTATTTGAAACCTGTCCCGAGACATGTGTGAAGGAAAGAAAGGGATGTTATAAAACTTGTCTTTCCGCCATTTATCCTGAATCTGGGATATTTGGATCAGTCCAATGTGCAGTGGTAGCCCCATAAACACGTAAAACTCATCCTTTGTGACAGGTTTCCAGCATCCTATGCGTGCGCAAGGAGATAGCCTCTCTTTCAAGAAACGGTCCGCGTTATTATTTGTTTCTTGAATAATTTTTTCTACTATTTGGTCAGTAAAAAGCAGACGAAAAAAATCCCGTTGGGTGTCTCCATTTGGTTTCACTTTCAAATTTCTCTGTCCAGTGAAAGTCATTTCCGGCAATGCGGGTGTTTCCATAGACCAAGTGCGGTCAGTGCGGCGCGCGTGGATAGGCAAACCCGGAGTCACAGTTGAGCCATGGGTTAGGGAACTTGAGGAGCTATCACACATACCTATGGATGAATCTTCGAAAGCGTCATCATCCTCTGGATACACGCAGTCTTCGGATTCGGTGCTACCATCCATAGGCGGATCCAGGGGGGGGGGGCATGGGGGCACGTGCCCCCCCCCGCCCAGACACTCAAAAATATGCGAGATTTTTAATACGGTCCCATTATGATTGCGTTCGTTTTGTATTACGAGGAATCGTTATGCCCCACCCAGAACAAAATCCTGGATCCGCCCCTGCTACCATCATCCTCCATATCGTCGCTACTCAGAAGAAAGCTGTCATCACTGTCCTCTGAAATATCATCTTCTAGGATCACTTCAATTTCTTTTTCTGGTAAATTTCTATCTGTGTATACCGAAATTGCAATGGTTGAAGGCATACCTACATTCGTTGACAGAATAAAATATATTATATAAATAAAAAATACACAGGAGGTGCAAATTTTAGCAGGCAGATACTTTGTCATCAATTTTTGAAAAATGTTTCATTTTCTTACCTAGTATTGATAAAGAGGCATTTGAAGGACCAGCTGGAGACTCTTTGTTTATAGAAACAGGATCCAACGACGGATCAGAGCCTAAAACGTTAATGCAAAGAGTGAAAGAACTAATCGTTTGCTAAGTGTTTCCGAGCGATCTCAAACTGACGAAGGAATAAAGCAATAATTACCTGGAGTTGATTGCACTTCACGAGTGGATGACAATTTGTTTTTGGCAATCCTTTTTTTTTAATTTTGTTTCGATGATTCCTCTAAATAGAAAATTCGCTTTTGAGAATAAGCACTGTACACAAACTATAAAATAGGAAAAAACTTAGCTAGACATTGAGGAGATATTTCTACTTGACGTCTTCTTTTCCCCATTGTGGATACCACTGACCTAATGTACTTGAGCTAAAATTGCACTCCCCGATATCAGAACGTCTCTCCTCCACGTTCACGTCTGTTCTGCGTTATCGAATGTTATATCTTCAGGATAATTTTCAACCGTGCCGTCACTTGGTAGTACATTGCTTCTGAGTTGTTGCTCACCGAGTAGTAGGTCAGAAGCACAGCTAATGTAGCAAAATGTTGAATCTGTCGTGTAGTTATCTGATTACAACACAGAATGTGACACCATCAAATGTTTCCTTTATGACGTAATGGTATCCAGTTCCAGAAATATCAATTACAGCGTATTTATACCGACGTCCAGTCTCCATATACTCATCTTTCCGTTTCAGGTCTGAATATATTTTCGGCAACATTGCTTCTTCATCACGGTAGAATTATTTCTAACGAAGTTTCCACTTAGTATTCATTGTGTACCGATGGGTTCTTTAGCACTCATAACATAGCTGTCTCAACTACATCTGAGAAAAAACCTCCACTATATACTAATGATGGCAAAAAAAGATGTGCCGTTGTCTCTAAGAGCATCAATGTTTATTATTTATGTATCAGCATACCACACGGTATGAAATGTTCGTTAATATAAATAAAAATTGCATAATATTTCATTTATAAGGTTTATTACGGATTTTAGGGTAAAGAAAATATGCGAAGCGCCAAGTTCCTCGCAAAATGCTTATATTTAATCTGAAAAGAGACCATAGGAAAATGATAAAAGTAACTCAAGATAATGATAAACATAACTTTCAATCTAAGAAAGGCATTTTGAAACGGCTCCGAATATATGATGCCTGGACCATAAAAAAGAAGAAGAATAAAGGACATGTCGGTATATATAGAAATAATACAATTAGAAGCCATATCTTACGAAAATGACTGAGCACGTCGATCGACGTGTTCCGCCGCTGGCAGAAGATCACGACCACGTCGATAGACGTGCTCCGCAGTGAACGTGTTAAGTAAATTTAATTAATAAAAATTATTTTATTTTCCGGATCCATTTCAGGAATCATATGGAACGAAAGCAATGCAACAAGCGTCCAACGAAACGCGAAGCGAAGTAGTTTGCAGTGGTAGTAATGGTGAGGAGGTGGAAGAAACGGTGACGCAAGGCTTTTGGAAGATTTTTGTTGAGTAGATATATTTAGCTAGAGGAACTAATAAATTTATTTTTACGACTAAAAATTTTACCTGCGTACATCAGTGCAACTTGAAGGTGGTTTTTAGCATGACAGGAGAGCATACCAAGCATTGGTCGTCCGAAATAATTACTACTGATCACAAAGAAAAGTTATCTTACTTCTCTGCTCCATGAAAAAATAACATAAAAAGATGGAGAATAATTACCGGACAATACACTTGCGCTCAACCTCAGAAAAGTAAACTGAAACAAAAAAATGTGTTGCCGCTGGAATACAAAAACACGTTCGCCGAATTTATGTGCGAAAAACGCCACCTAATGCCAGCAGACTGATATAACGCATGATAGCATATAATGTTGATACGGAAAACACCCTATCAAAATTTTCGGTCAACTTTTGTGGGCAACTATTCAAATATAAAAAAGCAAAATTAAATTGAAATTGACGCGAAAACTTTTTATCGGTTTCAAATAGGACAGGAGAGCTTTTGGGTCGAGGTTTACTAACAATAATTCACTGAATACTCCTGTACAAGACACTGAATAATCATTCAACCTTTCTTCAGGCGCAATATTGGAATTGCTTAGTTCAGACGCAAAGTGCCTGACAGGCACAGATGTGAAAAAAACATTATTAACCCTTAGCATGACTCAGTGGTACACCTTTAAGGTTCAAAGCACCATTATCAATGTAGGTGAACACTTGCATGTCTTTCGGGCTATGCATGGGCTACTTAACATGCGACATACGGCCCCGGACCGATACAGCAAGATGAGATTTAACGCACTCATAAGACCATTTAGTATTATTATATGTAATATATTTTAGCATATGAATTCTATAGGATGAATTTTTTTTATTTTGCTAACATATTTATCTAATAATGCCTTTATTTTGCTTTACTGTACCATTATTTTTCTTAGTTATGCTGAATAATGCGCGACTGATCGGTCGGCATTAATACGAAAAGCGAAAGGCTGCATGGAGCGTGTCAAAACAAACAGCTATAATTAGCGCCAAGGGTCTTTGCCGCCTAGTGGCACGGAAAAATAAATAAAACACTCGCTCTGTGCCTGTCAGATCCATTGCGCCCGACGGAAGTTTAAACGCCATTAAATAATTAAGGATCCTGCGCAACACAATTTTAACAATTACACCTTGTTATACCTAGGGTTCCGCTAGTAATAATGGGGTGGTTTCCTATTATTTTTTATTTCCTAAACTCCTGGAGTACGCATTTCACGCTTTTAGATTTTTAAATGACGATATCTATTTTTCGCGATTAAATTAAAAGTGAAAATTTTTAAGCGCGCGAAAACGCGACGGCTAAGTATGAATGCTGGGAAAAGTTCGTGTGACGTCAGTCTGGTTCCCTCTGCCGCATTGTGTGATGACCTTGGGGCAAGGATGTGTGCGCCGCTGCGATACAGGTTGCTAGCAGGTAGCATAGTACCCTGCCAGCAGGTAATTTTGGCTTGGCTTAAATAAGGATTATTAATACTTATCTTATCAAAAGAAGGAAACTTTCCTACCATTGGTAATTTTAATAGGTGATTATTAGGAGATGATTCCCTGAAGTCTGTGCCTCATGCATGCATTGATAATCTCATAAATTGTATATTATGAATTCACTAATTGTGGGTAACGAATCGTAATCAATGCTTTCGTTTTCTTTGATGAAGGAAACTACCCTATCGCATACCTCGGTATTCACTGCGGATACGACTCATAAAAATAAACGTCATGCTATGTTAACGGAGTACAGTATTCTTCGTATTATGTGTTATGAAAATAAATCTTTCCAATTCTATATACCAGATGTTAAGTAATGATCCTATACATCATAAGCTCAAGTTTGAGCACACAATCGGAAGTAAGAATGGCAATTCAATATAGTGATTACTTCCTGCACGTGTAAGACGTGTTTTCTTGTTTAAAACCAAACTATCGTTTTTTTCATTTCAGGTGATCCAAGTATATTGCAAGAAAAGGAGAGGGAGAAAGTTGCATCTATAATTCTACAATCAGTACCAGGGCCAACAACTGTTCTATGAAGCAGATATTTTCAGAGTGTTACACAGTGGTGTCAGAACGTGACGGAACGTCGTTGAGGCACAGGTTAACAGAAGAGAAAATACTCTAATAACACTTTTATCAATTTTAGTGCCTCAAAATTTCTAGGATAGACACTCGTAACAAAAACAAAATTTATTTTAAAATGTGCGGACGTAACTTGTAATAAAAAAACAAAGAGTAATATTTCACCTGTAAAAAAAGTTAAGGAAAGTGCGTTCCGGCATTGCTAACTTTGCCATGATACAACTGGTGTTACAGGCATTTACGTTTAATATTGTAGTCAACTGATGTATGAGAATATTATTTTTTAACCAATAAATTATCAACTCTTACACCAATTTAAGTTCATATTAAATAAGTACAGTCGCCGCAACTTACCTCACAGCGCGGAAAACAGCCGCGTCAAGTGGGTTTACCAACTAGTGTAATGACGGGACATCGGGGATTTAACAAAATTCAGTATCACTTGACAATATTTTTTACCTTTTTCATCCCTAGCGTATCAATATGTTAACAATCCCTTGTTTTTCTCTCTGTAACCAACGCGCCAATTCAACACAAAACATTTAAAAATTATATACAAATGACAAAAAATGAACTTCAGAAAATGAATCACATAAAAAGAATTAAAACGTATACAATATCATTTTTTAAATGATGTCGTTTATTCAAAGAACATGCATCACGTGTAACCAAGCCTTCAGTGATGTTGATGATGATGACATATTTTTAAGGCAAGAAATCCTTAGCTTAGCCATAATATTTTACTAGATTGTGGTAAGTTCCATCTATAAGCTAATAATTTCTATGGACGCTGGACCGTTTGTTGGGACTTGTGTGGTGTGGGAAGAATGCACCTCATCTCCCAACAATTCCTTGGTAACCTTCAATATTTCATGATTACACATAAATATCAAGTTCAACATAAACATAAAATTAATAACAGTATTAATTTAACATCAACTTAAATATCAAACTTTACACATCGTTACTAGGTGGTTGTAGTTTTCATCAATAAGCTAATAAAGCCTATGGACACTGGACCATTTGTCTGGACTTATGAGGTGAGGGGAGAGTTTCAGAAAGGGAGTGGGATGAAATCAGGAAAGGTAAGAGAGGAGATGGGTCTCTCTCGTAATAAGTCCCAGGATAAAAGGGTTGCGACGGATAAATTAAATCTGAGAGGGGATCTCAGTTAGATGAGAAAGGATGAGATGGGGTTGTTGGCAGAGCCAAAGTTTGCCTCGGACAAAGGGAAGGGGAAATTGATTGTTCTAGCGGGATTTTAAGAACGAGGGGTCTAGACTTCTCCAAAAAAAGAAACTCCTCTCTTCATTAAAATCTCTTTCCTCTCCGTTTTATTTATTTCACGGGAAAATTCTGACCTGTTCCTATCTGTCTTCGTGCAATTTTTATGAGGGGAATCTTTCCTCTCCCTAAGTAAGAAGACTCTTCCTTTTCCTTCTCCACATCCAGCGACACCAACCCCTAGTCATTTTTATTTCCCTACTTCCTACCCCCTTTTCCATAGCCACCCCTTTCTCCCCAGGGCGAAGCAATTCTTTTAGAATGTGGTTTACGCCAATTTTTCGAAGAGGTGGAAGGATTTTTATTAAGCTCACCGCAAGACGTAGTGAGGGGTCGCTCCTCGTCGCTATTCTCCCTCGTGGTAATGACAGTGGTGAGAGGCCATTACTTTGAATGCTGGAGAATGCATTTCTTCATGCCATGGGACAAGGCACGTACACGCCAAGTATATTGGGAACGGTAATACATGAGAATTACATCATTTCTGAAGAGCAATAACTATAAAGATTTCATCCAGTAATATACTAATAAATAATTCTCTAAAAAGGTAATAATATTACAGGATCAGGAGGTATTAATCAATCTGTAAGGTATGGAAAGATTCCAGTGACACAAGGTGCAGTAAGGGGTATCCTTTTCGCTGTTCTCCCTTGTGATAACGGCAGTGGTGAAAAGTCATTATCTTCGAATACTGTAGAAAGCATTTCTTCGTGCTATGAGACAAGGCATATGTACGCCAAGCATATTGGGAACTAAATTACATGATATTTACATAATTCATGAGGTATGATGACTATGCAGGTCTCATCCAGCAATATTAGGATATAAATAATTTTGTAAAAAATAATAATACCGCAGTATGCGGTGGTATTAATCAATCTTGAACGCTTAGAGATGCCAGTGTCACGAGATGCAGTGTGAGGTTTCTCGTTTGCGTTATTCTCTCTTGTAGTAACGACAGTGGTTATCAGCCATTATCTTCGAATACTAGAGAAGGCATTTCTAAGTGTTATGGGACAAACTCCAACCATATTTGTGATCAGCACACATGAGAATTTCTTTCTTATCTCTTCTCTCCTATGGACGGAGAAATTCACTTCCGTAGAGAATCATACTCCAAATGTAAGTTCAAACCTACATTTCTTTTGTGACTGGACCAAGGCACATCGAAGAGCGTTAGAAAACGTTTCCTGCATAATGATCATCAATATTGTTGCATGCAAAACGAAATAGGTAATTGTTCGCAGTAGAATCCGCAAAAGAATTAAACCTTACATTTTTCTCCCCAAAAACACAATTTAACTCCCTTCAGCGGAAGTAGAAATTAATAAATAAAATTAATCCATGTAACAATATTATAATAAAGTATTATATATAACTTAAAATAAGATGTATGTCCCCATAATTGATTTATAGGGTAATTAATATAATAATCAATAATGCTGCATGTTAAAACTTCATTGAATTTCTATGAAAATAACTCAGTGAATTATCACACATGTTTATTATTTTAATATTAAGATATCGCCTTATAAATACGAGAGCAAAGTTTCCCACACTTCCTTACATTATCAACAGCTCCAGCAACAATGACAAAGTTAATACCTGCCTTCCTGGAAAATGTGTCCCACCCATTCCACCAAATCCAATATAGTTTTCAAATTATTGATTATTATATTATTTATATTTGTATTATAATGGCTTCTCAGTCTGACAGGAAATGACTTCATAACGCCGTAAATAATGACGGTAAGAATTACAAAACTTCAACTTGACAAAGAGAGGAACTAGGGCATATGTAATCCATTCGAAAACACGGACATCACCAGTCAAAAGAAAGCCTTCCTCGCGTGCGTTACATGAAGGACCGACAAGATAAGTTCTGTGTAAATCTCATCCATTGGATTTTCAGGTCGTAAATACTAACATCTCATTCGGAATCACAAAGAAAGAAAGAATACCCCAGCTCATTGAAAGACCTAAAGAAATTACTCGAAAAATGAATTCTTTACATTCCGACTCATCACTGTGAACACCAAAGGTAGGGATGTAAATTTCATTCAAATACAGAAAAACCTTAGAGTCAGGGTAGCTTCAAGGTATCCGCGAGAATGTTCCAACATTCTGTCCGTCCACCTCACTTCCTTGAAATTCATACACCAGAAAAAAATATTTCCATGTGGCATAACTTATTCCTCAGCGAAAGTGGATATCGAGGAGAAGGTATGTACGTTATTCAAATGTCGTCGCTTGTCGACTTTTGAATAACGAGGTTTTATGGCCAGTTCAGCGCAAAAATGACACAAATAGATTTTGAATTATATGATTTTTCTCGAGCGGTTTCCCTCATGATTCAAAATTCAAGAGGTCATCATACAAATAACACTTCAATAATTATTAAAAATATTGTTCCTTCACAAAATATTTTGCTCCACGAAAGTATTTATACGTTAATTTTTTTATAGTTAGCAATCGCTAACTTAGGCTATCGCATAAATTAGTGACTCTCGCCACGATTTTAGTAACATCTTCTAATGGCCAGTTAAAAGAGCCTGTAGCTAAGCATTTTCGAAGACAGATAAGGACTAAAATCCCAGGTTTGAGAACTAGGCATTATGGACTCTTCGCAATAGGATTCTTATATCAATTAGAAGCCGCGTTGCTCTAGAAATCCATAATGAATTGAGGCTTCAGAAATAAGGGGCAACGAGGAGAGCCAGGTAAAATTTAGGAAAAAGCCTGGTGATTTTTGCCGCAAAGAAATATTGCATGTAGACCGCATCACCACAAATGAAAACAATTTGAGGGTTATTAGAAACAAAACCAAGAATGGATCTTGGTTCAGGATAGGATTTTATTCCCTGAAAGCTAATTATTTTCTTGATAAGGTTTGCACTGACAAGGAATAACTTTTTTATCTCAAATAAAAACTGAACTAAACTTTTTAACCTAACTTAACTTTTATGTGAGAACCTTTTTCATTGTCCTACCAGGGGCCCAAATGGTATGGATCTAACTTGCGTCATATATTTCTCGTTGTAGAAAAATATTTTAGCTCCCTTTGTACGATTTAAAGATAATATTGAGCATCCGTTTGATTATTGCTCATCATCATTAGCCCTATCGTCTCTTTACGCTCCACCATTCACTATAAAAAACGTAGCCAATATATTACTCCTGACTTGCATATAAATGAAGTTCCTACGGTGTAGGTGGCTCCTAACACGCAACTAACTCCTCCTAAGTCCCATCCCGGAATCAAATGACAACTTGTAGATGAGATAGCCAAAAATACATAAATGATGATAAAAGTTAAGAACAACTACCATTATTGATAACGGCTTCCGGGTGCAGCTGCGTGTTGCGCTTTGTCGTGCAAGCTTTCGCGACCGTTGCAGGACGCGAAAGCTTGCACGACAAAGCGCAACACGCAGCTGCACCCGGAAGCCGTTAGCAACGATGCCTCTCGCAGCGAAAACCTACGTTCAAAACTACCATTATTACGACAGTAGCACCTATTCTATTACGCGATTTTAAGGAAGGTAGGTATAATTAGGACCACATTAATCGTACTTTTTCTGTATATCGGCAAGGGAATCAAAATGACCTCAGATATCGACGCACCCTTTAAACAAGATTTCTACTTTCTACTATATCGGCAAGGGGAGGTCGAAGAGGAAAACAAATCTCAGTATGGATCAAAATCGCCAATTTTTTGTGTGCGTTACTTTTGTGAGAACTTGCAGAAGGCTTTTATTATGAGAGCATATTTTCCAATGATTAGCAGTGTTTGGTTGCAGTTAACTGAGACAACAATAACCAACCGCAAACATCTAACAGAAATAGAGAAATAACCTACATTTTGCGTTTGAAGTCGCTGGCAGAAGGAAGAAGCGACAAAGGAATTATCAGCAGAATATCCAAGGCGAAAAGAGCATTCCTCCAAAAGAAAGATATACTTTCAGCGGGAAATTTAAACATAGAAGTAAGGAAAGAGATTTTAGAACTTACATTTGGAGTATGCTTCTATATGGAAGTTAGGTATGGACAATGACAGCAGCGGAGAAATAGGGTACAGGCCTTCGAAATGTGGTGCTTCAGAAGAATAGTGATGATCAAAATGATCGACCGAGTTGGTAATGAGGAAATCCTGAGATGAGTAGGAGAGAAGTCCCGTGAAAACCTTGGTAAGAAGACGGAACAACCTGAAGGCCATGTGCACATCTTGAGACTTGATGGCCCGATGAAGACAATCGCCGAAGGACAAGTAGATGGCAAGAACGGAAAAGGAAGACCTCGAACGAAATATATGGAACAGGTAAAGAAGGATATAAAAGAGAAGAAATAGGTATGTGTGAAAAGATTAGCTGATAGGAGAATTGAGTGGAGAGCTGCGTCAAACCAATCTTAGGATTGTTGACCAGCGATCATGATGGTGATAGAAGGTAAATTGCTCAAAAATATTTCGTGTAGACATAACTTAAAACGTAATATTTCAATGTCCCTTTATCACTAGGACAAGGAACTAGGATATAGAAAACAAAATCATTTGGATTTCAGAAAAAGGAAAATTAGTTTCCTCTACCATGAACATTCCCTCCTAAACCGAATCATTTAGTTCTGGAAAACCATAAGGAGAAGAGGCATAGAAGATACGAGGCTAAGGAAGAATATGAGAGAGCGAAAGAGAAATAGAGGAAGGGGATTCCTCGGGCGGCTGGCGAGGAAGGGATCCAGGGAGTGGTCTCTCTCCCAGGCGAAAGATATTAAGGGTTTCGTAATGAATACACCAGATGCCGTATTTTTGCAGTCTCCTTTGCATTTTGATGAGACCGCTTGTCTTAAGGCTAGCGGGGTCTTAATAGGGGAGAGAGGGAGAGAGAGAGAGGCCAACAGATACTTCGGGGATTTCGAGAACTCGTAGGGGTTGAAGGAAGAAAAACCCAGGGGCGGCAAGAGTTTTGAGGGGGGGGGGGGAGTGGAGGGGTTTGAGGAGGAACAGGAGGAGGGCCGGTGTATAGGAGTGGGGGAAGGCAGAAAGCACAAGGGGTTACACAAGGAAAATGAACCCTTGGTGCTTATATTCCTCAAAGCAGCGTGGTTTTTATTCGGTTAAGGGAAAGAGGACGGGAAGCAAGAGCTGGTTTTGCCACGGTGGGAGGGATGAATGTAGGGAAGGGTAGGAGAAAAAAAATGAAGGTCCCAGCCCTCTTTTTCGCTCCTCAAAAGAAAACGAATTAAGAAACTTCTACTTTTGAGGGCTGGAAGGGATTGCAGTGGAGAGTGGGTTGGAAAGATAGGGTGGGGGATGCTCGGAATCGAAGCAGGTGGAAAGGATATTGTTAGGGGCGGGGTGTGAGGGATGTAGTAGGGTATGGGGTGGCGCGGTGCATGATGGGTAGGGGGGATGAGAAACGCGGAGGGTTGGGGTTGGACATGCAGGGGGATTTACAGGGCGACTGGTCGCACAAGAGAGGGAGAGGTTTGTGGTTTTTTTCTTATATATATATTCCGGGAAATTAATAAGGTTTGTGGCTGGAAGTAGGTGCAAAGATGACTGAGATGAACGACGCAATAATACTGTCGACGCCCAAGGATAATGTGTCTTCGAGAGGAGGACGGAAGGAAGGAAACGAAATCACTAGTCGTGAGGAGGAATAGAGGTTCCTTACTTTGGACCAATTGTCATCAATCTCAACAAAACTCTCGTGTCAATTTTCGAAGACCAATTCAGAATGTATGTTTCAAATAGAATGTGGCATAACTTGGTTGATTCAAATCAATTTATTTATTTATTCATAGACCACTGAAATTAGTATCATTGGCCTTTTGAATCAGGTTTTTTAAACTTAACAATGAAACGTACACGAACATCCATGCCCTGGATAGGGGCAACCTACCTAGGCGGGACTCGAACCCGCGATCTCTTGTATGGCAGGCAAGGACTTACCTCGCGGCCACCGAGATCGGAAAATTAAAAAAAATAATTCGATCCATTTTTTCCTCATGATTCTTCTGTAGCACCGCATTTATAAATCCTTGATTTCTCCGCTGATGTCATTTTCCATTCCTCACTTCCGTGGAGAAGTTTGAATGTAAGTTCAAAATCCAAATGCAAGTTCTGACAAACAGCGATGCCAACAAAAATCTCCAGCGGAACAGTAGCTTTGTTTCTTTCGTCTTGCCCTGTTGGATGCAGAACCTCTCTGAAGATGAGTCCACCCACCACAGTCGCACTATTCTCCGGTTTGTGACCTATCAAGTTTCTGACGTTGATAGCCGCCGATTGGAAAAGAAATTTCGTTGTTTCTTGAGAAAAGAGTTGGCTACTTTTCCATAATAATGATGCTAATGCCTTTCAAGTCATCGAGTCCCATTTAAAATGTATGTAAAAATAATTTCAATGTCTTTTTCTTATTTTAAAAATACACGCTGTCTAGTGCAGGTTTTTAGGAATCATTTTCTTGAATTCATTGCCCAAAGAATAAGGTTAGCGTCTTACGTGATGGCGTGTGGTATATGAAAAATCATCGAACTATTGCAAAAATAATTTGAAAAAAGCCCAATTTTATAATGCCAGAGATGTTTATTACATACACGATAAACATACCAGTGGATGAACTTGGCCCCGAAAAGCATGAGTGACAGGTAAATCCAGGTGATATGCGTTATGATTTTTAGATGGACAGCTATCATTCATGAATCGCTTATTTATTTCAATATACCGAGAAAAATCCCTATGAGGTGTAAATGTATACTTCAAGACCTTTTTTGAATAAATATAACCGAAGCCTTAATAACTGGTTTGGTTTTAAGTATATAATGTCATAAATATTTTCAGCGTTTATTTTAATTAGGGTATCGGTTTACTCCCAGATTATCATTCATTATGCATACCATACAAGCTTTGCATTTACCCAGCTAACATCACCAGTCACGAATTACGCTGAAAAAATAAGGGTATGCCGAAACAGGTATCACTGTATCCAACAAGATCGTGAGACTACATTCGGATTACCAAACCTCGATCGAATTTTGAAGGACTTCGAACCAAAGGTGAGGGAGAACCAACCCTCAAAGCCATAAATTCTTGAAAGCTCCAAAATTATCATTAACCATACATTCGAATAATTTCATCTAACTTACTTTGTTGCAGCCGAAAAAATAGACCTTAACGTACTCAGTGTACGTTTGTAACGTACACACTGTACACAATCATAAAATGTATCAGACGTTTTAATGAAAAGGATCACAGAAGTAATAATGCGATGAAATTGGAAAAAAAAACTCGGCGAACGAATCGTTTACGAGAATATCTAAGGTTTCCATCGATTAACATCTTTATCCTGAATCTTACCCGTCCAAAGATACTGAAGCACAATTCTCAGTGTGTAGTGCACAACACCTTGGAAATACCAAATGAAAAGCTTAATCGACCACATCTCAAGAAATGACAATCTGGTGAAGACAATTGTCAAAGGGTAGATAGAAGGAAACAAAAGATTGTAGTCCAATACTGGCGATGACTTTGAGGATATGGAATGTTTGAGGAAAGGGGAGGGTAAGTATTATATATTACCCAGTACTAAGGATGACGTAACAAGACATGGTGTTGCGGACCATAGTTACAAGCAACTCCTTGCGGCCCACCGTGCATGGCCCGCTCGTAGCTCCTCCTTCTCATCCGACCAAGCCCATGTGTATGAATCTGAGCTTGTCCAAGCAACGACCCAATCGAGATGAGAAGTGGACCCAAAGGGAGCCGGGTGGTGACGGGCCAGCCAATTACTCGAGGCCCCCGTCCAAGTCAGCGATGCGTACGACTGCGCTTCAGGAGTTGCCCTCCGCCCAATACTAGGGGTCAAAGGTGAGATGGAGAGTAGATTCTAGGACATGGAGGGAAGAAGAGCAGCTTCGGCTAGGGCTTGTGGATGAGGAGTAATATTAGCGGCCGAGAAGTTGACCGAACACGTAAATTTCAAAATGACGAAGTAACAGTTCATTACATAGTAAGCGAAAAACAAAATTATTGAGAGAGGGAAGAGAAAGACTTTTATCGAAGCAAGAGGAGGTACCATGCAATCAATCGATTCGGCTTTAACTTTGTGAAAATCCATGTTGAGATGAAAAATAAACAACCTTGATAACTTTTCACTGGATTTTTTTTTACTGATACGACGCGTTTCAACGCTGAGGCGTCATTTTCTAGTACTCAGCGTTGAAACCCACTCTAACCCACCTTACGAAACTGCACGATTGTTGCATAATAATTAACCACAAGGTAGACTAAGAGCCAATAATCAACTTTTATTCTGTAACATCTACTATTTTACTAATTTGTGGAATTTTTTAACCACACAGGGACTTTGGTGATAGCAGTAACTCATATTGAGTTTATGTACGAGTTCATACTTCCAACGGTTGATTAGATGGGCATGAATTCAAATTTTTGGCAAGAAGAATTTAAGACATTTCTAGTGATACATTGCGATCTGTTTTACAACGATTGTCTCTTACTCAAAAGAATTTTCTTATAATTTCCCAATTACAATTAATCGACTACAACGGGAGCTTATTAACGAAAGTGAAATGCAGGGCTGGAATTGAATATCTTTCACTCCACCATGAATTATAGCATTACATTTTATAATAATATTGATGAAAATCCGATTTTTCCTCCTCGTAGCCCCAATAAGACACTTAAATGAAAATTCACTTTGCACAATCCGCATTTTTCACTATTTACCGACCATGAATTCGGCGTTACCAGTGGCGTAGCCAGGACTTTCATTCTGGGGGAGGTCCAAAACCAGGGGAGAAAATTTTTGAAAAACAGGGTACTAAGTAATGGGTTTTAAACTAATTTTAACACTTTTCATAATCGAAAAAACTTAATTTGCGAAATAAATACTTTGTAAACGCCACTGGACATTACTACGTCTAAATTAAGTAAATGGTATAGTATAGCCGAAATTACGGCCTGAAATAAGATACAGAGGACTGTACAAAGTGAAATTCCAGTTTCTATCACGCTGTTCCGCCGAGAAAAGCTCTAAAAGTTAAACAGCACTCCTTAAGACTCCCACACTAAACTGACACTGCCATTGGGGAGGTTGAAATACCCCGTCATTTCCAAACTGCGCCAACGCTTATTCAATGTGGCCACTGAATTAATGGTAAAAACCCCTCCGGGAAAACTCCAGATACCACAGATAACCAACGAAATCAATTACATTAAACGGAAGAGCTCCCTCGGCCAAACCACGACTTTCGACTAACCAGGAGACATTCCGGATGACTGATTCTGTGGAAGACCCGCGTAACCCATCAAGCAAAAAGCCGCCGAACAGCCACAAGTGGACGCGTCCCATTTGACGACCAGTCGGACGGATAAAAATGACCCCAGCATTCGGGACCATACCCTTGGGCGAAGAAAGCTTTCGCTTCCGAGCCATTGCACCGGCCCGGAGCTCTTCTCGTTAACCGAATAAAGTCGAGAGCCTGTGGGCATTCGTATCCTAATCAATCTGGCACCTCTTTAAGTGCTCCGCTTGCGTAGGGATAGCCAAGGGGACGTTGCAGTTCAGTCCATCGCTGATAAGAGACTCGCTTCATCTGCTATCTGCTCGTTTGAGGGTGGAGCGGTCGTAAAGAGTGAGTGGACAGGTCCAAGTATGCCAGCTGGCGAGTCGTGGTGGCAGATATATTGGTCATCTCCCCCTCACGCAACCTCTGTTTGCAGTAGCGGAGTCAAATTCTGCGAGCTACACAGTGAGCTACGCTTGCCAGCCGACAAGCCAATCAACTAGATAGACGCCCATAAATGTGGTTGTTAAGCGCGATGAATAAAGGTGAAACGTCTGATTTGAGGCCATTTCAAGAGAGCGTCTAGGCCTACAAAAAATTAGAAATACGAAAAAATATTTTAAATTTTTTTCAAAGCTTCCTTTCTCCTCGAAAGAATAGGTCAGCATGATAAAACTAACTATTATGTAAATTGCAGGGCTGAAATTGCTTACTTTGAATTCGCTGGTTTCAGAGTCATCTGGACATTTTTTTCCTCGTGTAAACTTAATATATATCATGAACCAAAATGTTTGAGCTAGAAAATTATAATGTCTTAGGGTAAAAAACATAAATATATTTCACTTTTTTAAATAAATTAAGTATCAAAAAGTGTCAAAAAGATCTTGATTTTTTTTTACAAGAACACGTACCAAAACTAGCACGGCTGATGCCTTTTTTTCGATGCTGGATGTTGTCAGATTTCAATGATACATGTGTAAAATACCAGTAAAGCTATTTCCAGAAAAATGATTTTTAATAGCTTAATGCATTATTGATGTAATTTCCAGCAATATTTTTATAAATTGTTACATATATATCACATTCGTAGCAAAAGGTATCAATTGGACGAGAATAACTAAGAGGGGAGGATCATCCTTCAACGGTTTAAATCTTTAAAGCATTTGATGCCATAACGAGGCACGGTTTGGGTAACCAAAGCAAATACCTCCTCACAGAATTTTTTGTAAGTTTTTTTAAGAAAAAACTCACAATTGTCATTAACAGCCAAACATCGGTACGAAGAAACGATAATTTACAAATTCTGGTTATAACTACTATAAGTTTTCCATTTTTACATAATATTACATAATCATCAGGTACATTATCTTTTCAAATCAATGTATTCACGCACAAATAAATCGCGCAATGAAATATCAATATTCATAATGTTTCGTCCTGATTGGGAGTAAAAATTTAATATAGTATTTCCCCTATGGTGAAATTTCAAATTAGTTGAATATATCAATTATTAAAAATACAAGCTTACGCTAATTAGTATGGGTTTCCAGTATAGTACGTAATAGTCTATACGCACCGTAAGCGCTCATAAAAATTTGAATGTGTTAGAGGATGTGCTAAAAATGAAATGCCGACTTCCAACAGCAAGAATCACGAGAATAATTCAAATGTTTCATGTTCAAACTTAATTCAGAATACCATGACATCAATCAATATGGATTTATTGCGAGCAATTTGACTATTATAATTTCAAAATTTTATACCAATCACAACGGAAAAACCTCCTCGAGCGCCAAATTAGGATTAAATATGCAATATGAATTATCATAAACAAAAAAGCGATTTTACACGGTATAAATCTATGGATACAAAGTAAAAATAGTTCGAGATTAAAAAAGCTACACCCACAAAATTGATTTATGCTTCCAATTATGAGACAAAGGGAGTGTGTATAAACATGCACTCAGAGAGACCATAATTTTAATAAAATGCTCCCTAAGTTCATTAAAATAAAAAACGCAAACACGATCCACTGTATGTAAACTTTTTCACGTAAAAAATAAATTAAAAATTTATCACTACCAGAGATAATTCAAGATCTGCTAATGAAGAAAATTGCAATTTTGCGATTTTCACGTGGACGTTGCTCTTTCTTTCATTCTAAGATGACAGAAAAGTTCCACCACAGCTAAATTATTTCAACTATTGAAATGAATTAATTTATTATCGCTATCAAACGGTTGGGGTGCATAATTAGTGAATATTATGAAGCATGGGATACCTATATCAGAGGACAATGAAAATAATCTCGTGATAAAGGTGCTACTTTCATAGTTAAACACATGCTATGACATGAAAATGATAAATTAATATAAAGTCAAAAATACTACTTAATTTACGAATAAACTCGACAAGGAGTTTGCAAAGCAGTGGAAAATTTTTGTTGGAATCATACTATCCTTTTATGAGCTGTAAGTGTATAGCAAAATAGTTATATCAAACTTGATAGTCAATCATGCAACTGGATATCAAATTTCAAAGAAGTTAGCCACGTAAATAGACTTTCATAATTTAAGGAACCGAAATAGCGTGCATCAAAAATACTACATCTTTCTTACCAACTCTTCCTCATAACCGTCTGCATCCCATTCAGAAGAAATTCCAGCGCCTCCTTTTTCCAGTTTCCCCGAAGGGAGGGAGTCAGTTTCCTTGTATGGCGATAACGTCATAAGATTGTCTAATAGCTAAGGGGTCGAGCAGGTTGCTCCATCATTCGCTGGCGAAACCACTTTGTTTTCTTTGGCTGCTCTAACACATAATATTTGTGATGACTCGATCATGACTACGATTTTCCTATTCCAATTCATTTGCAGTGCGGTTTTGAGACTTTTTCTTCTGCAAAAAGTTATAACACTAACACTAGGGTAGCACTTAAGCAGGCCTATGAGATATTTCATTTTCCGAGAATCTCCATTAAGACTTGACCGACCTATAGTTACTTACTCTACCTGAGGGATTGAACAGCATTTAATAGAGTCAGCCTGCCAAAACCCAATCGGTAATTAAGTTACTAAGAAAACCATCATTAAATCATCGTATGGTGGATTATTTTTACACTTAAAAAGCTACAGGCCTGGGGTTTAGGACACCGTTCACGCTGACAGAAGAAAGTAATAGTGCAGTGGAGGATCAAGGGGAGGGGCGGCTGCTCCCCACATCCCCTCCGTCATTTCTGGAAAAATTGAAAAGACGGTCATTCTTGGCCGATTCTCAAATGAGATTTTTTATTTTATCAGCTCAGCAAAAAATATTTATAATTAACTGATTTATATCTGAAAGTAACTTCTCTATGCATATCGCACGTTAGATATTATTCCGAGGGGGTAATGCACGCTACCAAGGCACCACGGAAGGTAATGAAAAAAGAGAAAGACGATGGTATGATGTTAGGATAGTATCGCCTTCAGAATAGCATGCTTTAACCGATCGTCCTAGGCCTACCTACGAGAGCTAGCATAGAAATTACCTACAGCAGACCTCATCTTAGGGCTAGAACACGAACGAAAAAGAGAAATAGACAAAGAAAGCGTTAGAACTCAAGGCGTTAGATTGAGTTTTTTTCCCTTCTCTTGGCCTCTACATATAATTCTGATTTACTGCCTAGGAGTATAGGTCTTAAAGAATTTAATATTCGAATTTTTTTGCCAAGGTTTCGGCATATTTATACACCATTAGGGCTATGAATGAATATGAGTACAAAATTTTGATACATTAAAGGTTATAACAAGTTTTACCAAAAAAAAATGAAATATTTCACCCAATTTTAAAAATGTGCAATGAAGCTTTTAAAATTTAACGTTGTGGAGGCAAAAAAAAAAGAAAAACAGTTGAGCCATTTCAAGGTTCCATATCCTTACAAAATTAACAATTATATACCAACGAAGGCCTCGTGTCGAAAGAAGTTTATGAAGACGAAGAAGCAATATTCTTCGAAACGTCGGAAGACTTGTAGCCAAATACCCGGTGGAAAACCTGAGAATCCTTTCTGCACTTGATACGCCGAGAAAATCTAAGATCTGAAATCAATCGCACATATTAATTTCCCAGCGTTACGTTTTCTGTCGAGGTTATGTGTCCCATCATTTGATGGCATGGACAACGTTCCATCGCTGATGAAGACCGCGGCAGAACCCAAGGAGGGCTCCTAGGCGACGCCTGGGGAGGAAAAGAAGAGTCGGCCGAGGGCGGGAAAGAGGAAACCAAGGGTGGAACCTCCCACCGTAGCTCCTCTGAAAACTCTCCAAAGGGCGGAAAGAGCGAAGGGATGGTTTGAGGTCGACTAAGGAGCGGGGTAGCGTTCCGCTGCGGTGTGCGCGCAAGGTCTTCGATATGGGGAGGAAGGGGTGTACACTTGTGTGAGGGGGGGAGGGTTACTCCAGCAGTGGGGGTGTACAGATCTTCTCTCCTCGCCTCTCTCATCTGCAATGCAAATGCACTCGAGCGGCCTGACGAGCTAGACTCGATATCTCGTGAATATGCAAAGGGAGGGGGGTCTTTGGGAGGGGACACTGGGGGGGGGGGTGGTTCTAAGAGTGAGGTGGCGTATGGGGAGGGGGTTAGAAGAAGGGGGTCGCAGAGGGAAGACCGTGTACTCCCCAGGCTTGAGATTTGCACGAGGCGGGTTAAGAGAGGCGTAAGCAGGCCACTGGGGTGAAAGGGTATCTCCGCATGCCCCCACCACCAGTGCCCTCTAGCGGAGGAGGAGGAAGGTGGTCGTGGTTGGAGAGCCCTCTCTAGAACACGGTGTGGCGTGGCGGGGCTTGAATCGGCGTGGTGGGGGTGAAAACGGAACATCCCACACCCCGTGCCACACACCTCATCCTCTGGAGATACTCCCGTCATGCACCACTTCCCACCTCCAGCCCAGCACTCCTCCTCAAACCTACGGAGGGAGACGCCGCCTTGTCAAATAAACTCCTGCTCTTAGGTGGATTCGAACCTTGTGGAAGGGGAGCTTCAAAAGACGCCTTTGTGCCTGATGCTCTCGACCCTTCAATGCCTTGGGTTTGCGTGCGTAGCGGTCTTTCCCGCCAGCCCGGTCTCATTTTCCCGCCCAGGCTAGGCCCCATTCGACCTCCTTACTGCCCCCTTTCACCCCGCGGGAACCCAGAGAACCTCTCGGGCAGCCCTTTGGTCCTTCGCCTTATGTTCTTCGCCACCCTCCCACCTCCACTGACACCTCGGCTGGGCCTACCCTCTGATGCCTCAATCCATTACTCATTTCGCGCCGATGGAAATATTAATTCCAGAAGAGACTTAGCAGCTCTAAGAGGTTTTTCGGAGTTATGGCAAAACGTGCGAAATTAGGGGCGAATTTTCAGTACATAGGGAGGTTTTCTCGCAAAATCATAAATAGCCTACTTAAGTACCTAAAAATAAGTCAATTATTCAAATTTCATCTTCAAGAACTTTGGAAAAATACTCAAATATACTACTAACCCACTATTTTAAGTTTATTCTGCAATGAAGTTTCACACAAACTTATCAACTGTTTTTCTACAGTCAAATTTCTCATGTTCGGACGTGCAAAGTGTCAAAATGTATCACCGTTTACTGTTCATCAAGAACTTAGGCTATGATTAATTTCTTAGTGCTGATATTTTATGTCATATTATCACTAACTTTGACTTCCGCCCTTCAGTATCGCCAGAACAGACTAATTCTCCGGCATTATTTTCTCGCAAAACCCACAGTCCAATGGGTTTCCTTCAATATGAGAATGAGCTTATTGCTTAAAAGAACATTTTACCCAGCTTCCAGCACGGCATCATTATTAATATGAGTCATTAAAACTTCGTGAAAATCAAAGATACTATTATTAACTTGGTGCCTGTGGTTACTAGTATTTAATGATATATTTGAGAATTTTTTTCTATTTACCGAGTTTTCTGCGATTATGGTTACACTGTAATTTAATATGGCTGAGCCTGTAAGATTCAATAAGTTATTACCTACTCCATAGAACTCATTCTAACTTTTCTCTCACTCTCCGTATCGACTATAATTTTATTTCTGCTTCTTCACCCCGCAAGAGTCGGTTACACCTGTCGTAGAACCCTTTATCATTCCTACCAACACATTCCCCAATTCTCCCGCTCTCACAGCTACCAATACCAGTTTACTGATGCCTCAAGTGATCAGTAATTTTGTGTCGATGGACATATTTTCCCCAGATCTCTTGAGGACACTTAGAACTCAAATTTATCCACATTTTGTACGCAATTAACGGTAAATCTTGAATTAATGAAGATGCTTTCCTCTTGAAATGAAACCATCCCATAATCTAGTCTCCTCGTAAAATAAGTCATCACCTACAATAGAATTTAAAGAGCTTACCCAACATTTTTTTCTTTATACTCACATCACACATTTCTATATCTACTGTTATTTCAGTTTCTATAAGATCAAAAACATAGGATTCACTCAGAAGTCTTCCATGTTAACGTTTGGGCGCTATTAGAAAACGAGCGTTGATATTTTAGAGGAAATTTGCAATGAAACATTAAATCAATCTCATAGCATGGTAAGGACCCCGTGATGTTCATTTTTGACTAACTTGATTGAGCTTTCTACTTACTAACCACAGACCGATGACCACCCCGTGATATCCGGAATTTTCCGTGGGATAACGAGTGAAAACACTCTTCACCTTGAAAAAACGTAAGGTAAGTACGGAAAGAGTTCTGGGCTCAGTGTGATAGTGAGTAGACAACTGATGGTCTTCTGATATTCGACGGCAAACACATAATAATCAACCACGCGTTTGTCAGGTATTTGCATGTGATATAGAAAAGCAATGCGATGAATAAGGAATGAAAATACCATACAAAACGATCATTGTAAGGTCGTTTATCAAATCGAGGTGTGAATTCACACTCGATTGGCTGTTTTAGCATGTAGGTCCGCGTGAAAAATAAATGGCAGAGCCGAGATTTAGCCAACGTTCCCAAATTTTGGCATAATGTGCATGCCTCCATATTTTTTTTCTAAATTGCGCGATGAACTGCCATAGTTTTAATTGTTTTGATATCTGATGATAAAAAAATGCAATAAGATTGTTCCTTTCATGTTAGGAAAACAAATTTTCTTCGAATCCGCTTTTCTAGGAAATTCACCTTTTTCCAGTGTGGTGAATTTTATTCATTGATCGGAATTATTACAATCGTTAGTCATTACGAGAAATAGATTCTAAATGTATGGCAAATCAATCGAAAATAGTTTTTATTGGATATTATTCGTTCTCACGAATCAATGCAAGGAATTTTCTGGTTATAGGAATAAAAAAATTACATTACACCTTATTCCAATTCCGATGTCAGCAACTCTAAATCAACAACTCGTAAAGATAACCGATCAGTGTGATTCCGACCAGTGTCAAGCACCCTCTCCTGCCAGGTGAGTGTAGCGGACAATAAGAAGGCCCCTGATGGATGAAATCCAATAAAAAGTTTCAAATAAGGATTCTTGTGCGGGCGTTTTCCTGCATTGGGTTTTCTCCTATGAGGACTGAAGTCAGTATCCTAAATGTTTTTCCTACCTTTTTTTACATCTTTGTACCCTTGGTAAATATAATTTTATTTAATTTGAATTTTTTTGTTGTTTTTTGAAGCATACTTCTGTATCGCTTTTGTTCCAATTTCGCTACGTTTAGTTTCAAGAGTAACTAGACAGTGTATTCCTCTGCAAATATTTCATGTATGACGAGGAGTTAATCGGAAGATATGATTTTCGAGTCCAAATCTCGCCCAATGAAGACGAATTATTATTATTATAAAGGTGGTTATATCACACGCAGCCAGTATAAATACCACTATAAGAAAATGCAATGAAATGCATCCATGGTTAGAAATTGCCATTAATTTCATTTTTTTGAACGAGGGTGTGTATCTCGACTATGATGCTGTCATTCTCTCAGTCATTGAAACGAACCGAAGAAATTTCTCTCACCCACCCAATTTTTAATTGCTAAGGTAGGACTCGCCCAAGTTAAGAAATTTGATTTGGAGTGTGAGTGTTAATTTTAACTCTTCCATCGGTCGTTTTGTAAGCTTATTTCCTCGAGTGTAGCTCAATCCTGTTGTATATAGGGCAATAATACATGAGATAATTGCAGCTTCACATTACCACCCCTAGACAGCTTCACTGCCGTCACCACATAGTAAGGGAGACTCGACTGCCGATGTCCTAGAAATCTGAAGGGTGACACCACTCATAATCTTTGAAACTCCATTCTCTCCCCATACCATGAACATTTCCCTCCTCACGCAATTCCTTTGATCGAGACGCAATAATTTTATAAAATAGACAAGGTATAAAAATGATCCAATGGTGATAAGATTCGTAGAGAAAAAACTGGTAATAAGATCCAACGCAACATTTTTATAAGAATAATGTTCTTCTCTGTCGTAATTCTTGTACAAAAAGCAAAATAATTCACCCTTTCCGTGATGCTGATAGTTAGGAGACACACTTAGGCTAAGTGGACAGTTACTTTCAAGCTCCTGTGACAATGTTGCAGGTTCAAATTTGGGCTACAGCCACTGAAGATTAGGCATGATATCTCAGACCTCATGTTCTAATTCAGAACAGTGAATGGCATTATAGACTGCTCCGATTTCCTGGGGAAGGCTAACATTAAGATACCTGTAGGACCATGTTCAAGGACAGTCTTCACCACAAAATACCAACCTGTCATCTATGCCTATAACTGTGGCTTGTCAAGACTCTTTCATCTTGGTAGAGATGCAGCATTATAATTTAACTTTTTTGAAAGTAGTGCTGTCAAGTTTAAGGATGAAATTAGCAAATTATTGTATTGAGATTGGATTCATGTATATTTGAACCAACTCATTATTTCAGTGTTGTTTTATATGATTGCAACCTATATTAACTATTTATTGCTTGTTGAGTTCAGCTATTTATTTTTGTATTCTTCCAATATTTTATGGATATATATTGCATTTTTGCTATGTTTCATAGACTAGTATGCTTTTCGTAAATAGTGAATCCGTTGAAAATAAATAAATCTGGTTGATGAAATGCCACTAGCTCATTTCTAATGAAAGAGTCCGAAAGCGGTTGAATCACCCTCGGGCTGCAACTACGAATATAGCCATAAAATGAAGATATATAAGGCATATAAGTACGTGGGTACGTAGGATAAGTAATTAAATCTTTTACTTAAAGCGTCTTTGCAGTATTTTTCCCTAGCAGTAAAACTAAGCAATGAAATTACTCCCTCCCACCGATATTAAATGCTCTGATAACACCCGCCCAATGAAACAAATTACTTCTGAAGTGTTCATTTCAACACTCCCAAGTTTTATAAGGTAATATCTTCGAGTGGAACTTAATCCTGCTGCCTATGGGACAAGAATACATGCGATAATTGCAATGACAGAATTTCCACCCCTCACACAACCTCCATCTCAGCCTTATTCTCCTCGTCACGACGGAGTTAGGGAGACTGACTGCAAAGTCCTCGAAATCTGACGAGTGAGACTGCCCATAATCCTTTAGGCCCTACCCTCTCCACACCGTAAAACCTTCCCCGCTTCAACCATTTCCTTCGACAGAGACGTAATCCGGGCACGGCCTTAACTCCAGGGTTGGTTCTGGAGAAGGGGTTTGAGAGCAAGGGGTACCGGTACGAAGGAGTGGAAACCCTCCCGACCCCTTATACACCCTGAGTACACCCCGGCCATGCTGACGACGACGTCATTAGGGTTTATAAAAGGCAGCAGAATATGATTGCAAACATTTAGACTCTTCTGTCAGCTCTGAATATTCATCGAATCCCCACCCTTCCTCCACCGGCAAGCCACCTTGACTTAGCTCTTCCCTGCCCCCTGCAACCCCATCCAACCCCGACCCTCCGTGATTGTACACCCCCAGGACCCTGACTGACTCCCTTCGCACCCCCCCACCCCCCAACCCTTCAAATACGACTCCTTCTCCCGCTAGTGCGAGAGAAATCAAGGAAGCTCCCTTCCTCCGAGATTCCGTCTATAAGCAATGAAGGTATCATCAACATTTCCTAAATCCCGTTTCAAACGCATGGGAGAAGGGAGGGGAAGGTAAGAAGAAAGGGTTGCTCCGCCCATAGCATCATTGAAATTTTTGGGAAATGATTGAACCGACTACTCTCGCTGATTGAAATAGAAATACTGTGGGAGCAATGGTCGGAAGTTCACTGGATTCAATCGAGGCATAGCAGCAAAAAAATTCTTTGCATTCCACGATAAAAAATTACCTCCGTTTCGATCTTTCTGTACAAATATCCCGTGAACGAGAGGGTGACGGCCCGAAGGATAGAACGTTGGGCTACAGATAGGAAAATCCCGGGTTCAAACCCTGTCTGAGATCAGTATATAAAAAGTACTTACAATCAGGGGCGCAGCCAGGAACTGAGGCTGGGGGGGTTTAGTTGCAACTAATACCGGTGTGTGTGGTGGTATAGAATACCCACCAGGATAAGTGGTAAGTGCGAGATTAATAAATTGCGGAATTTTAAGATAAATGGTTCAAAATGGTGAGTTTTACGGCTTTCTGAGGGATATTTTATTAACCTTTACACTATTCTATTAGTAATATTAATCCTATTAAGTAAAATGGATTAAATTTAAATATTTCTCTGAGCTCTGAAGGGGGGGGGGGGTTTAACCCCCAAAACCCCCCCTCGCTGCGCCACTGCTAAGTATAAGTTCAATTTAGAGTAATTGTAATCCTTTATTACTCGATTAGCCGGAATTTGTTTTTTTTTCGAGACGAATCACTTAAAAAAACGTACGAAATTATCTTGAAACTTACCTCAATCAACCTCAGGGTTGAATTACTAAGAAATCAAGTGAATATCATATATATGTATAACAATGGAATGCAGTGGAGATTCATTTGAAAATCACAGCTCTAACAAAAAAAATTCCTTCCACTAAAAGGTGAATCAAGGGAAGGAACTATCCCCGATATCTCGGCTTAGTTTGGCGTTGGATCTGCCCTCACTAGTCAAAATCAACCTTTGGGTTGGGAGGACTGAGAGAATGACTTCAAAAGGTAGCTACCTGTCGTAAGTTTAAATAAATCAAATAATGAATATAAAAATTTTTCTTTTTACTATCACTATACGGCATGTGTATTTCATAGGTAAAACAATAAAAACACATAATAACATTCATCATCATTTATAATTTTGTCGGCGTCGATGGCGGCGAGGATAAGTCCTCGCTAACCATAACCTAACCATACCGAAGGTCACGGTTCGAATCCCGCCTGGATATGTTTCCCCTTCCAGGACATGGATGTATTTGATCTTATGTTGTCAATGTAAAGGCCTCACTGTGCTGTTTTCGGGGGCAATTGAAATAAATAAAAATAAAATGAAAAATAAATAAATGACAACTACTAATTCAACAAAAACTATTTTACCTCCTTAAAATTATTTCTGTCGGCGCCAAAAGCTACATTGTACCAACTCCAACAAAGGATCAGAAACACCAGCACAAGTGGGGTAGCCTACAATTCCGATGTCGATACGATACTTCGGTATGATTTGCCAGCAAAATAATTGAATGGTAAAAATATAATGAAAAATATTTTCTATTTACGATTTTAGTCCTTAAAGTCAAAAACTGCATAAGATGCACTAAAAAGTAAAAAATAAGATTTTCATCGCTTGAAGAATAAAGGGTGGGTGTTCGTAAGATACTTTAGAAATAAGTTAGGTAGGTCTGATAGGTCAGTCAGAATTAGCGCTCCAAGTAATGAAACATTTATTTTTTTACTTTGAAGTGCATTGTATACTATTTTTGGAAAAAAAGGAGTGTTTCTTTTAATCCTTTTTATCATTTTTTTATGTTCTACATTTTAGTAGTGAATCGTGCAATCGATTAAAACACAGCTGTTAAAGAAATGTCAGCCAAAAAAGTTATAACTAACGCCATCTACTGAGAAAATTTATACCTCTTTTTGAATTTTAATTCCATTTTTGCATTTTATAATTTATAAATATTAGAAAAAATTGCATCCTTATCCTTTATAACTCAATTTTATGCTGATCCTCCAAACAACTTTGTGTGGGCCCCATTCAATAGACTACTTATATGAAATTCGGTTGAGTCATATGTATAGCCCTGTAAAACATATCCACTTGTGAGATCGAAAATTAGAGGTACAAATCCCAAAAAGGAAGTATATAGGTATATAGAATATCCTAAGCTACGTAAATCTAGAGTACATTCATGTATTTGCATGTTCTGTACTCAAGCACAAAAAAAACAGCTGTTCCTTACATTATTAACAAATACTATATTAATTTTTCACGTCAAGACAGCGCTCTAGCTAGACGGTTTTTGGGTGAATAATTTTAACGCGAGACCATTTATATTTTACACCCTTTCGTGGGCGTACAAGTGCGGTGAATCTACAAACACCGCTCTGCAACGGTTGTATTATCATAAAGAACGACTAAAATTACTCCAGGTAATACTATGCTCATCGCCAACGAAAACAAAGCATGTGCCGCGCTACCAAGTGAGATTATTTCGTGCTGTGCCCAGTTTAAAAGACCGAAACGCCCGGCACAAAACACAGTTACGCCAATTAAAATTAATAAATTAAATTCAGGGAGTGTGTGGTGTATCTGTCTCGCGGGGATTGTGCGTGGCGTGTTTCGTCCGACAGAGGAGCAGAGAGAGACAGAGAGAGTCCGGGAACTTTTAGAAGGGAAACGGTGAAAAAAAATATATATAGTTATACGAGGCAGCGTGAGAGAGAAAGAGAGAGAGAGGAAGGGGTTCCCAGCGTTGGCGAGCGATACTTTTTAAACGCGAGGGAATGACGCGCGCTTTTTGATACTGTCCAGCTCCGGAAAATGCGAGGCCACTAATTTATTCTGCCGGTTCCCGCCAACTCTCCCCCCTCTTCCCTCCGCATAGCGTCTAATGGCGCCCACATACAGTCAACCGCCACCCTAGGTTCCCGCCAGCCGCTACTCACCGCCGCTCACCCACCTTCTCTTGTCCAATGGCGCCAACATTCACTCAACCCGACTCCATGGCAAGAGTTGCATTCCCTTCTACCCTTTCCCACTAAATTCCCGTCCCGGCCTCCTACACCAACACCTACAACTCTTTGTTCTATGATGGCATTTCCACTTCCCTGCTGTCCAGTTGCCATTTCTAGAATTCCGACTATGATTACTCTAAACCATCTCAAAAAGCCATGTTATACGAGTTACCGAAATGTATTCTCCGAAGTATGTAGTTATTCGTGTTTGAATTTATTCGACAACGATGATTGCCATCTTATTTTCACTTGAATCGTCATATTTGACAATTAAGTTTTCCCGTTGTCTTTCTAATCAAGAAATGGATTGCAAATTGGTAAAATTTATACATATGAATGTCTCTTTCCAATACATACATTTCCAAATTGTCGGCCATCTTCCTATGCCATACATTTTGGTAAAAATATGAGAAAATACTATTATGTAGCTGGTTTTTTTCCCAAACCAAATACATTGCAATTCAAACCACAAAGCATCGACGTCAGCTCGAGGATTCATATCAATATTCTAACAGCACGTAAAGCTATGGCTATTTCCCAATTAGGCAACAAATTATGAAGACGAAGATTAAAATTTTCTGCATTTTAATCTCAGTCTATACTATTTTAAGCTTGTTTACGTAGCAATTTACTGGCACATTAGATGAACGAGGGTTTCTTTGGTAACCTACCGGGGTAATGGCTCCATAAAACCAACGTCCAGGAAGACATCGAGCCACTAAATCGAAATTTTACCCAAGAAAAGAATTTTTCAAGCCATTACTGCCTGAGATATCACCTATTTCTTAATTTTTGGTGGTTATAAAACTAGGAAACATAAATTGTTATGTACGTTATGTATGTAAAACGTATGTATGTAATGTTAAGATTTATTAATAATTATGTTTTTTTATTATTTAAGGGATGTAACTGTTAAGGTAGATTCAAATGGAGCATTTTGCGAGTAACCCCATCCTGTCTCGTTAGACTTCCCTATTCAATTTGCAGTGAGGCCTACGCTTTTTCAGTCCATGCATGAATCCTATTTCCTTCCTTACCATTTCATTAACATAACATAAATCTTAACTAATAAAACATAATTGATAAATCCGAACGACGCACAAATATCTCTACCCATTCATAAAATTTTTAACAGGTGATATTCTTTTCATGTACTTCAAGTACTATAATACCCCTAGGGTAATATCAGTAATGCCTATGTAAATTTTTAGGAAGTCATGAGATCGTTTCAGGCCTGACGTGGAGGAAATCTATAGTAAAATATAATCAACAAATGGTAATCTCTGCAGTTTAATGTGTAACTCCACTGTGGACCATGGTTTCGACACACAGTGTCATTTTCAAAGCCTTATTTTCGACACGTATTTGCCATTTTTAAGGAGTTCTTCATTAAAGTGTGGAAATTACCATTTTTTGTTCAAACTTAATCATGCAGGAAGTTGGTAGTGACATATCGACGGCTAAGTTCTAACAACACATGTCTCAAATTCGGCCGGTTTGAGATAGGTATCTTAAACAAAGTTTAATAACATTAAAAAATAAAATGCAAGCAAAAACCAACTCTTTCTTTGCAAATGAATGCTTCTCTTTCAGTTTTAAGAACTGTTGGTTTTTAATTTCAGTGTAAAAGTAAAAGAAATTAATCGTATTTTAGCTCTCATGAAAAGTTGCGTGATTTTTTAGATACGTTTTGTTAGAACTTAGCCATCGATATGTTTTTCGAACTTATCCGATTTTATCCGCCGAATAGTTGGAAGACATCATGAAAAGCTTCGCGTAAACTTACGTTAGCTATTGTAATGCCTTCTATAATTGTTCATACTTAGCGATAGATTTTGACAGCTTTCGCAGCCATGGTTCAATTCTAGCATTTAGGATGAAGCAAGGCAAGTCCCACAACCCATCCTCCCTTCTACCCACCCTTCCATACACAGCGTCCATTCCCCCCCGCTCCCTTCGCCCCCTCCCCACGGCACGGGGTCCGGTCCCGGCCGCAATCGTGCACCGACCATTGCTTCCGAATTTATGTTTCCCGGAGTGACCTTTGCTCCGCTTTTGCCGCGGTCCATTCCAGCGGTCCACGGATGTCCAGCTCATAACTCACCGGTCGTCGCGGTATCTTCCGGGGCTCCCGTGCGAGGTTGGCGGTGGTGTGGGGTCGCGTTGGATACAGGGGTAGAGGTAGAGGGAGTGGGGCGAGTAGAGTTAGCCGTCGCTTGAAAGCATTGTGGGCACGGTTGGCTGATGCGGAACCCACCACCCTTCCAACACAAAAAAATGAACACAAAAATAATAATGGGGGGGATGGACGAGGGGGCTTACATGATACAGGGGTCAAGTTCAAAAATGATAAGGGCGGAGGGAATAAAAACTGTTTTTAAGAGCATTTTTGCGATTTTTTTAATTCCCGCAAAAAGGTCCAATTATGATTGAAAAACGATTTAGTTAAGTTATTTGGGCTAATTTGTGGTCCAGCCCGTGGCCAATTACTATTGATACCGGTCTCTTTTCGAAATTCTCCATTAACGAATGCGTCAGTGCAGTGGCGTGGCCATTGGTGAGGGTGAGGGGACCCCCCTCTCCCCCGAAAAATCAAAACATAATTACTTTGCTTCAGATAATGTAAAAAAATATTAAAAAATCATGAATGTACAAAATATTTCTTTGAAAAGTGAAGTTTTTACGATATTTAAAAGTGTTAAAATTAGTTTAAAACCCTCTACTCAGAACCCTGTTTTTCGAAAATATTCCACCCTGGTATTGGACCCCCCTCCGAACGAAATTCCTGGCTACCCCATTGCATGAGTATCTATTCCGTGCCCCCACCTCTTTCATATGGGTACTAGGTTCTTCGCGATTGACTTGGAACAAAAAACTCCTCGAAAAAAACTCTGAATTAAATCTTGTTGAAAGAGCTGGCAAATTTAATGGACCCTACAGACCCTACAAGTTTCAATAATAACCTATGATTTTTCGGTTATAAAAGACGATTATGGTACTGAATAGGGATAAAACATGAACAAAAATTTTTATGTTTTCATTCCAGAATTTTGGGCACAAATTTGCTTTTATGCGCCTGTATATCATGATGTTTTCATTCAAAATTAATACATCCATCGTTATGATGTTATTTCAGTTTACCATATTGAATTTTGCGTGTTAAATACGCTTTTTTCATATGCACATTCTAATTATATACGGCGAAATCACTTTCCAAATTCTAAAGAGTAAGGATAACGTTCAAAAGTTTGTAAATATTAATAAAGAAAAACTTGAAGTATTTCTACTTTCGATTTACTAGTCCGCAAAGCATGCTCTGTTTAATAAAATAAAATTTACATGTCACCGATGCTCATGCTGTCCTTAAATAGCGCGTAAATACGAGTCATTCGTTATGCATTAATAATTGCAGTTAGTTCCTCTGATTTTGGATAGGCATGTGGCCAGTATTTGTTTCGGTGGTTGCTGAATCCAGTCTAAGTCGTAAAATATCAATTTTCGAGCCATGCCTATAAACCAAGATTTTGATGACTCTTTGCAAGCCTTGGATAATTTTAAGTAAAATGATCGTAAAAATAAACCATTTCTAGCGACCCATGTTTTCATAATTTCAATACATGTCATTCAGCTAAGTGCCTCTTTCATTTTATCCCTTGTAATAGGTATTCTTAACTTCCATTGATTTTCTTTATTATTTTTTTCATTTCCTTTTACTGCTGTCAATAATGTATTTCTTTTGGAGATACACGTATAGTTATCTCCTCCTCTCCGTTATTAACTTTATCGAAAAAATATATGACTGGCATTTCTTAACTTTTAATAACCTCATCATCATATTATCACTGATCAACATTCCTAGTCCTTCAATCGATATTCTTATCAGTTTATCATTTCATATCCAAGTGTTTCTTCTCTTTCACATTTCTTTACTTGTTCCATATATTTCATCCGTTCTTTCCATATGTTTGTACTTCGACGATTGTCTTCATCAGTCCATCATGTCTCAAGATAAAGCCGATTACGTTGTACCGTCTTCATGTCAATGTTTTCACGAGGCTTCTCTACTCTCCTACGCTTGTTGGAACCTCCTCATTACTTACTCGGTCGATCCGTTTATTCCGTATCATTCTTCTGTAGCACCACCCCAAATATAACTTATAATAAATTTTTTTCTTACATCTATGGCTCATTTAAAAAAAAAAATAGTCTTTAAAACGCAGTTTTCATCCGCCCTGCAATCCGCCTCGCTAAGGAGTGCAGCTCTTTGATTTTCTCTAATTCTTTCAAGTCCTAACTTATTATATGGAATAGCCAATTTTAACCCAATAGTGCACAGCGTCCGATATATAGGACGCGCGTATTTAATTTTTTTCTGGGCTCTAATTGACTTGCGCTACAAATTTGATACTATATTAAGTTCAAATGGATATCTTTCTTCACCGCCCCGCTAATATTTTAGTTGACTCTATGAATTTATCGGCTTGAGAAGCATTTATGTGAGACATGGCATTGAAAGAATTTTCAGTCACCCGCACGGGGTAAGTAAATTATTTTTTTACTGTAGTATTTTGCTCAGTATGTTGATAACTTTTATCTCATTTTTCTTCCAAAGATTGGTCTTTTTATTTTCTATATTATCAAGGTTTTCCGTATATTTTGAATCTTTAATCAACGCTGAAAACTGACTGTCCGATATATCGGAAGGGCTGTACTATTTAAACTATTGATTTAAAAAATTTAAAAATTGCAGAAATAAGTTAAAATGAATATTATTAACCAGAATAATTACTTTTGAAATAAATATTTGACAAAAATAACATTATGCGCTAATGGGTTAATGCAAGTCGTTCAGCAGAGTGCCTCTCTCATTTTATCATTTGTAGTGGGTATTCTTATCTTCCATCGATTTTATTTGCTATTTCTTTTCCTCCAAAAATGGCGATTTTAGTATAAAATGCTACCACCCGTCTATTTAAAAAGATGATATTTCCGTATCAAAAAGGCCAGGACGTCGATTTACATGGTATTTCTTTTGTTTGATAGTGAGTTCGTTTTTGTAATAATTTTTCACGGCAAGGATAGTAACATCAGCTCTCATTTAAACGTCGTATAAAGCTGGAGGTAGCCGTGTTACCACAAACGTTGAAAAGGAAACACCTATGAGTGCTTTTACAATACTTATATCGAATAGAGGTAATTGAGACTTCTCAGTGAATTGGCATGCACTATAAAAAAATTCTTATTTATAACCTACGCGTGTTTAAGGACAAATTTTTAAAAAAATGAAGGAAAATAAAATATCCGGAATGCTAAACTATTTTTATCACAGCGCCTACATGAAGAAGAAGGAGGAAAAAAAATCAAGGAGTAAAAATGTCTTCGTAGCTGTGAAAATATTAAATTTTTATAATTAATATATAATTTTATGTATAATGGATGTTCTTTGGGACTCACGATTTAATTATTTTCATCAATAAGTTAACTTCAGCTAGTTAACTTCGGAATAGATACTAAGAATGGCTTTATTGCAATCGTGACATCTCTTATAAGAAAATGGTATACAAACATAAAAATGGCATCATGCTTAGCTGCAGCCATTAAATTACCGAAAGATTCAATTGTGAGGTTGTAGAAGCAACCGGAGAAATTATTAAGCAGTAACCCTTTTCCTTCAAGATAACTTTGCGGCGTGGTATTCACCCGAGACGCGAGAAAAAAGAGGTAAAACCCAACGCAGTCTATTATATACGCTGCCAGATGTGTCAATGAGTGGTTGGAATAAGGTTGTCTGAACTGTGATTTTTTCAAAGTCTCTATTCTTCTCCGTCCTTTTCATAGTGGACTCACAAACATTTTCACGCACTGATGGTTGGTTTCTAGGTTAATTCCGCGTCGACGTCCTATAGTTGGAATGGATGAGATTGTGTTTGCGTGAACGTCTTCGGCCCGTTTCATCTAACGGAACTGAGTTATTCGCTAATTTTCATCTCCAAAGTAGCTAGAGTATTGATGATCATTGTCTTGGCCGTGATCGGCCCGTCGTAACTCTTTGTAATACACAATACTACTGCTATAGTCTAAATAAGATGAGGGTAAGACGCTCCCTTTAAAACTTTGATGTAATTTTGAGTATTTGTTTTTGTATATTATATAAAACACGATTATAGTAAAAATTATTAATTTCATAAAATGCGTGTGAAATATTATAAATATTTTAGTGAACTTGATCTGTTTCAAGAAAGAAACAATTTTTTTAAAGCTCTGATGTTATTGGTGGATTATAATGACTAACTCCGACGTAATGAATGGATTATATTGTCTGTGACTGTATATACACGTGTGCATATATTTATATACTTTGTATTAATTGATTTTTCTGTGTAATTATGTCATTGGGAAAAGTATAACATCAGCAAATAAAAAATGACAGAAGGGTACAGAGGCGGAAGTCCGCCTCATTCAATATTTCGGAAATCATTCTTGCAACAAGTAATAAATATGAGAATGGAACCCCTTTCGTATTTCCAGTTCTTTTTGGGAAGTCTCTAAAAGTAGGCAGAGAGAAGATGCATAGTACTTATGATATTTATTATCAAATTCATATCGTTCACCTCTAGTTTATTTTATGCGATGATAGTTGTAAACAGCTTGCAAAATAACATTTGAAGTTTTCCCCAAAATCCTTCGATATAAGCGGAGACAAAAACCCATGAGGCATCAGTTACGGAATGGTTTTCATAATCCTCTCGAATTGCTGAGGTCACAAAGTCGAGAAAAACGCAATTCTCGAAGAATAATTACTCAAGGCTTTCAAAATGTAGTATCTCTGGCCCCAAATCTCATATTTAAAATGCAGAAGACATAGCGAAGAAATGCGCAGGGGTAGGGAGCAATTTGGTGAACCTTAAAGGATACTGTGGAGAAAGATAAGAGTGGCACTACTAAATAAAAATGATACAGTGGTTGATGGCTTACCAGAAGGTTTTCCTGGGAAATCTAGATGAGAATCAGCAAAGAAATATTACGAAAATTAGTCCCGGAATCCCGATAAAAAGTCCTGCCGAATGATACAAAGTACAAGAAAAGTCTGGAAATAGTTAACAAAATTTATTGCCAATCATTAGACATTAAAGCACACAGTTTATGTGCAAACATAAAGTTTTCTAATTCCATTACATGAGATAAGTAATGATCTTTTATTTCTTTCGTAACGCTAGTTCTCCAAGCACAGTAAAATTTAATTTATTACCAAAAAATATTATTTTTAGCCATTGATTTGCACACGACTCATTACGTTTTTGTTTAATACTCATTAATATGCGTTACGTTTTATGCTTTAACTCGCAGAAAGTCGCAGGGTTTACTGAGAAATACCCTGGGGGACTGGGGAATATCGTTAAGAACCAGGGTTCACCCAGACTTAGATTTCAACCCCAATTGCTGAGTTGCGGACGATGTTAAGACGCCAAACGTCAACAAAAACTAGATAAAAATAGTAAAGGAGAATCTCTTTTCGAGAGGGATCAAAAATTAATTGGATTCCATTATTGTTCGGGTGAATCGTGGCAACAGTAAGACTCACGGAGTACTGAACGAGCGGAGTACAGTACTTGTAGCAGGGGCGGTCTGGGGTGATAGGAAGCCCTCGGCCGGGGCTCCTGATGGGGCCCTGCTTCCCGGGGGACTATGGGGTCATCCTCCGGAAAATTTTAGGAAATTGCATGTCGGTAAATACATTATGACGCTATTCTGGCTCTTAAATACTTCATCAAAGTTAATAAAAATAGCAATTTCGTAATAAAAAATGTTATTAAAAGGGATAATTTTACAGCTTATAAAAATCAAACATTTTTTATGGTCCCGTTATCTATTTGGAGAAATTTGTTCCTCGAAACTGCACTGAGCCTCTAAAAAATAATACTTTCGAATAATCGTTTCAAAAAAGTGTCAGGATCTCTTTTATGATCTGACACATTCATTTTATTTCTTTATTAATTTGTTTATTTATTTATTTATATATTTATTTATTCATATAATCTTTTTACACTGAGTATGTTGCAAATAAAGAAAACAAATTAAAACTTTGAATTTTATGATTGCAAAAAAACTTTGATTCAAGTAATCTGAGTCTTTTTTATTACACCTTTCTTATACGCATCACTTTAGACGAGAGGATTGCGGGTCCTCCCCAAGCACGGGGTCCTCGTCGATTGAGGACCAGCCGACCTGAACAGACCGCCCCTGACTTGAAGAACCATACACTGGAGCAGGGGTCAGGATGGGTCGGGAACCAGAAACCATTCCCTTGGAGTGGAAAGATAGCAATCTGTAGAATCTGAGTTTTTCCCGGCGTATGCTCTGCAGGAATATTTCTCGGGTTTCCCACCGGGTGTCGTATCGGGTTGTAGTTCCCAACGTTTCCATGACTAAGTCCTGATGGGTTAACCCCTGATGACGATGACGGACTTAGTCATGGAAACGTTGGGAACTACAACCCGATACGACACCCGGTGGGAAACCCGAGAAATATTCCTGCAGATAGCAATATAATTACCACTCCTACGCGATCCTCTCAAACTTGGTGGCATGAACTGTTGTCCTCCGTAACTTCCACGCAACCATTCGTTTTCGTCGTGATACAAAGGTTAAATAAGAAACGAGAAAGTGAGAATACAAACATAGACGTAAGGAAACAATTCATCAGATGCTACATATGGAGTATGTTTCTCTATGGAAGCGAGGCTTGGACGTTGACAGCAGCAGGGAAGTCAAGAGTGGAAGCATTCGAAATGCGGTGCTACCGAAGAATGATAAAGATAAACCATTTTATCAAAATAGATTGACCGTGTAAGTTACGAGGAAATGCTAAGAAGGGTGGGAGAAAAGAGAAGCCTCCTAAAAACCTCCTTAAGCAGAATACGCGGCAAGTTAGTTGGCCATATTTTGAGGCACGATGGCCTGATGAAGACTATCGTAGAAGGACAGGAGGAAGGGAAGAAGGGCAAGGGACGCTCCGAATTAGTTACATAGGACAGGTTATAAAGGATGCAAAAGAGAAGAACTACGTCTCTATAAAAAGGCTAGTGGATAGGATAGAGAAATGGAGAGCTGCGTCAAACCAATCTTAGGATTGTTGACTAATGATGATGATGATGAAGTGTATAAATGAATTACAATTTATTTGCAATAGTTGGGAAGAAAATTAGCCGGAGTTCCTAAGGAATAGCAGTCTTACGTTCCCGACAAGGCCGGGGAGATGATCGGGATTGCTCGTCTTGCCTTCTGGCTGAGGAAGCGGTGGCAGTCTGACATTCGCCGACTAGGCCCAGAAGAGGAGGGGTGGAACTGGTCTATTGTCAATTGTATGTACAGGTATATACTTACATATCCAATCAGAGACGCAGCGTTACAGCATCGTAAATCGTAATGCACTAATTCTTGATGATGTAACACTAAAAATGAGAGGTTTACAAAAATATGCAAAAAGCTTTACGTGATTTTGGCACCACACCCTTGGCGAAAATTGCTGAAGAGGCGTCATTTATATTCTCCAATGCTTGATTGCGCACACTACTCTAGTAGTCAGTGCTCTTCTCTCTATAAGATTAGATGGCGTATTTGAGACAGGAATAAATCTTAATGACCTTATTCTTCAAATAATGACGTTGCAATAACATATGCAGTCTTGCTATTAGTCGTTGGTGTGAAGGTAAATTTTGAAATTTTGAAAAATTGAGAGAAACTACTCTGAAATTGCTACGAAACTGAAATTCGCCTCGTTTCTCCGTGAAAATAGCCCATAACGACTCTCCCCACAACAGACACCGCCATACTAAACCTCTCAACCAAACCATCGCTCTTTACACCACCCCTTGCTTTTATCTTCCGTGGCCCAGGGGCATTTCTTCCCAGAGACTTAAGTTTCTTGGAAAGCCGCACCTCATCGCTCTACTCAACCCCTGCCCCTCGGGCAATCTATATTTATATGAGACACCACCACATTCCCTCCACACTTTATGCATTTTTCATGGAGCCGAGGGGCAACGGCACTTAACGCCTCGCCGAGTGATAATTACATATATATCTTTATAAGGGGTGAAAACTTTCCCTTTGCGCCAGATATCCCCAAGCAGCCTTCTCGACTCTTTCCGTTTCTCGAGATACCCTTTCCACTGTTCCCTTCCCACCCTCTACTCCCTTAACTACACCCCCACTCTCACTAAAGTATCACTTCACAAAAGAAACTTCAGGCATTGCATACTTATAGCAGGGGCCGGCAACTTACGGCTACCGAGCCGCAAGCGGCTCTTTCGGTGTCAAATTGTGGCTCTTTCGATTTCAAATTGCGGCTCTTTCGATGTCACCTTATGGCTCTTTCAATGTCAAGTTGCGGTTCTCTCGATATCAAATTGGGGCTCTTTCGATGCCATATTGCGGCTTTTTCGATATCAATTTTTGGCTCTTTCGATGCTAAATTGTGGCTCTTTCATTTTAAATTGTGGCTCTTTCATTTTAAATTGTGGCTCTTTCGATGTCAATTTGCAGCTCTTTCGAATTAAAATAGCTACCTTCCAGTTCAATGCGAAAAATGTAATTATTTTATTTTCAAAACTCAAAAAAATATTGCAAGCAGGGTAAAAACCGTGAATTTATGAAGGAGAGATGATAAATAAACCCTATAACAAGTTTGTCGAAAGCCAAAATAAAATACTGTCAGACGGTTTGGCTCTTTCGTGTCAAAATGTGGCCGACAACTGGCTCTTACTCTGAGGCCATGATGGAGTACTCACCTTAAGTTACCGACATAATGTACAAGATCGAATGTTGAAATAGTAAAAAAAAATGCACGAATTAAGGGAGTAGAGTCGCGACTGCACGATCCAAAACATACATTTTTCGCTCATCTGCATGATGATTATTTGTGAGTCGAGAATCGAATCATTGGACATATAAAACCTGACCCTATGGGAAATCCGAGAAGAGATCAAGCTCTTTTTGAATCAATAACAAGCTTTTACATAAGATGGTATCCTTCCAGAAGCGCAGCCACGGGAAGAGAGGTTTTCGATCCTCCAGCCCCCCTAAATATTTTCTCTTGTGGCATCCGCGATGATGAGACTACTAGTTCAGGGGCATCTACCCTCTGACTCTCCATTTTTATATGCAAGGTGGAGAAAATTTGTATCACGAAATGTTAAACCTGGATAGCTTATGACTGTAGGAACCAAAATAACAAATGATAAATAGGTAGAAAAGTTTTATTAAAAATTACTTATATTAGGTCGAAAACGCACCATTTTTAAACTGCAGAAACTTTGAACCGAGAGCTCTGATTGGCTACGAGTTTTCCTGGTTGCCGGATGCCTAGGATTCATCCCGATCCCTGGCAGGCAAAGCATTCGTAGTCATAAGTTGTCCAGAGCATCCTTATACACGGCAAACTCGCGGTCAATCGGAGAGCTTGGCTCAAAGTTTCTGTAGTTTAAAAATGGTGCGTTTTCGTCCCAATGTTTTCCTTTCATGGCTCCTTTTCACCGGGGAAACAAAAAAAAAGTCAGAGAGAGTCAGGTCAAGACTGTAGGGAGGCTAGGGTACGAATTGGGTGTGGGTCCTGGGGCCGTATTCTGTATTTCGTCGGTACCGCACCGGTCGGTTTCCCTTCCCAGCCCACCGACAGCACATCATTCCGTACCGACGACGGTTTCCATACCGACGACGGCTAATTCAGCGATTCAGTATGGTCGTCGGTATCAAACCAGTCGGTACGGTTCCCCCTCCTTCTCAAACAGGGAAAATCCGAATATATCCGAAGTTAGAAGTCATCTAACGTGTCTCCACCAATGAAAGAAGGGTAAAAACAAGTGAAGACTCATTGGCACAGTTTGTTGTCGTCATTCTCGATCTTTTTATTTTCGGAAATTACGACTTATTGCTAGATTAAGATAAACGATATTGGATAAGTTGTTAACAATGCTTATATAATGTGTGGTAGTAATGCTATACCTACAGAATCGAAGGAAACAATATTACAACATCACAATAAAGTTTGTATGTGATGGAGATTGTTGTTGCTGGAATGAATTATTGAAACTATCCTTGAGATCGTAGTTTCTTTTTTTAAATATTGGTTCCGTATATTGCTATTTATTCATGATTTGGTAATATAGTTGTCATTAAGTAAGTTCCGTCTAAATGTTATCAACGGAAGGTTATGGCATTGGCACCGTAGCAGACGAAAATAACATACCATGGAACGTGAACGTAGGATTCAAAAGCAAATGTAAATGTCATATTAGAGGAACAAGTTAGGAAATTGTTATAAAAATATGGAACTGGGTGTAATTAAAAGAAGTGTAATGACGAGGAAGTAAAGAAATTGTGATTGGGTGAAATACATATGTTTAAGTTGCGCATTCCAAGTGAGAGAAAATGATAATATTGCGGTAAACCTCATACTTATTAACAAATATCTTCTTTTATCGCCAAGGGAATCAATGGCTGACGATAAAATGAAATATAGTTGCCTGTTACAAATGAAAGAAACAGATACCGTTGTGGCAAACTTCATACTTAAATAAAAAGATCTTATTTCTATGCCGAGAGAAACGCCAAATGATGATTGAGTGCAATAATAGTTGCCTATTCAGAGTGAGATAAAGTGATAACATTGCGGCAAAACTCATATTTAATCAAAAATATCTTTTTTATGTCAAAGGAGCAAATAAATGATGATAGAGTGAAAGAAATCCTATTACAAGCGAGTGAAAGTGGTAACATAAATGAGAGAAAGTCATTATATAGTGGCAAACCTCATGTTTATTAACCAATATCTTATATTTATGTCAAGATAATCAATATAGATGTTGACACAGTGAATTATAGTGGCCTATTCGAAGGGGCAGAAAAAGATAACATTGCAGCAAACCTCATTATTTACTCGGTGATGAGATAAAAACAAAATAAAACGTTCAATGCGCACCATTGATGCAACACATTGATGAAACCCACTAGTCGGTGGCCGTACCGACACCTTTTTGCTGTCGGTACGGCTACCGACGATCTCTCGCCCTCACGTCGGTGCCGCACCGATCGGGTTCGTACAGAATCGCACGACTTCTTACCGGGAGTCGGTGTGACGTCGCACCCGACGAATCGGTGCCGCACCGATCGGTTTGGAGTTACAGAATACGGCCCCTGGTCAGGATGTCGTTGACAATGAAGGCGCTGTGACTCGGCGCGTTGTCGTGATGAACTTTCCATGAGACGATGTCGCTTCGGTAGCTTGCCACCCTCCTTTTCAGTCTTATGAGATCTTTCGGGTAGAAAGTCGGTGAAAAGTAGCCATGAAAGCATCCAGGCGCATGTGACCTCAGCTCTAAAGATCATTCCGGTAAAAGCCTTCTAGGATGCCTTCCAGGTATGGAAACGCCGTCTCCACAAGTGTATCGACGCAAGAGGATGCTATTTTGAAGATTTTTGATTTTTCGCACGAATATATTAGTCTTTCCTGCTATCGTGTGAGTGTGTATCTTTCCTTTCATCCTTGTGTCCTCATCCATTCCTTCTGTTGGTGAGTAGTGAGCTGCCCTAGTGCCATCTATTGGTTACTCTTGTGGGCTAAAGCAAAGGGAGTTTACTGTGTATAAACGCCCGCCGAAATCATAGAAAATTTAAGTGTCATGGTAGCGCAACTGGTAGAGCACCTGGCCGGCAACCAGGAAGTTCTGGGTTCGAGTCCCAGTCAGGCCGCATTTTTACCCTCTGATTTCTGGCTTTTTCCATCTACCACAGCACCATTGTCCTCGTCCTTTTTCTATTCCATGTTCCTATCCCTTTCTTTCCTTACCTGTGAATTTATTTGTATATTAGTTAAATGATATTTTATGAATTTGGTCGCATTACTTATGGAACGCACATTGTATATCCGATTTATTGGAAAATATTGTTTTCTGATACGGACTAACCTACAAAAAATTAACAGCCTAGGCTACCCGCGTACTACTTAAGTCCCTCGAAGCAAATTTATGGCTACGTTCCTGTATCTGTCAAGGATGAGAAGTGAGAATAGGAAACACCTAGTGTGGATAATTGAATCCTTTCCTGCTAATAGCGCCACTTTCATCCAACTGACGTAAATACTGACTTCAATTACTGGAATCATGCTAATACATCAACAAGTATTTCGGTGACGCGTGTAAATATATTTGAGTCATGATTCACTACGGTACGATGAACATAAGCTGTTTCTTCAAAATAACCCATTTATAACAGCAGTAGTCAACAGTTTCACTATGCTGAGGCAAGTACTACCATATGAGCTAGCGTAAAAATATGGGGTTTCAAAAGTTTTCTCCGGGAAATTATTTCTAGAAATAATATACCGGAGTGTCTATTTTCATGGTCGCCCGTGCAGTTAAATTATTATATTTTGAAAGTCATGAAAATGAAACGTACTTCATCTCTCGCAAAACTCTCCTTAATTAAGACAATAGCATCCATTATTAGAGAAATTTTAAATCTAGGTTGTTTACATTTTTACAAGCATATTTGCAGGAAACTTATCGTGAAGGTTCCTGAATATTAAAATCGTATTCATAGAGGTAGAATAAATATCATCTTTCTGGCATATATACCAAGAAATTTTTAACGCGTAGTCTTAAGAGGCATGAATCGAAAGTCCCCAAAATTATGTAATCAAGACAAATTCAACAATTAATACATCTTCTATCATTGAAATGACTTATACCAATTTAAAAGTCGGAAACTGTCGTCAAAGATTCAACAATGGGTTGCGTGTCGTAGGTAAATTATCATTTACACATGGTCCTTTCTCGCAATTATAATGGTTTAAGGCATCTGGCGTTAGCGAGCAACACCGAAGGACACATGTGCGACAGACAAAAGACAAGGAAGGATGAGAGGAAGGAAACCCGACTTCGGAGCAAGCTCTCTGGTTAAGGCGACCAAGGGACCATGGTTTCACGTCTCATTTGATGTACTGGTAAGAAGGGCAGTGGCATGGCGAGAGGGGAGGTCCGTGGGGTCCTGACCCCACCCTCGAGACATAAAAACACAGTTACTTTCCTTCATAAAAGAAAACAAAATATTATAAAATCATGAATTTACAAAAGATTTCTTTGAAAAATGAAGTTTTTTATAAAAAGTAATAAAATTAAAATGAACCCCTCTACTTAGTACCCTGTTTTTCAAACCCCCCCCCCCTGGTTTTGGACCCTGCCGAAAGAAATACCTGTCTACTGCACTGATGAAGGGGGCTGGTTTGTTTCTTTAAAATTGTAAAAATGATGGTGCAAATTTGCATGTGTGTTTCTTTTTGAATATTTTGGGATAAAATGGAAAAATTTTTAATTCAACGACATTGTTAACTTGACATTCAATGTAATTTTAACGCGTAGTGTTGTAAAGGGTGACAGCATTGCCGCATTTTTCGTTCATAAAATTATTAAGATATATATGTCCACGTAAGATATAATACTTGTCGTATATTTTTTTAAACTAGCCAAGAAAAATCAGCTTGAATATCAAAATTTTCAAAAAAATACCTTACCTAACATTTTTGTTGGTGTAACGGACAAGAATTAAATCAAATCATGTTTTAAGGAAGGTGTAAACATAAATATAATTATGAATTAATTTGCTGAGAGTCCCAACCTGTAATTAACTACATAATTAACACGGGACCTAGAATATTACTAGTATACATTACAAATATAGTTCTCGGAGACTAGCCATTGCCGTGCCAACCGCTAGGATGCATCCACCTTGCTCGACCAGTCAATTTTATGACTTTTATCAAAACTTGAAATTGCTAACTTAAAACTTTAGCTATCGCAATTAAATTTAATATAGATTAAAGTTTGGCTCGTACTTAAAACTTCAAACATTCACTTCAGTAACTTATCGGATGTAAAATTTTGGTAAATATTATTAGATTCTTATCAGCTACTTTCATTTATTATTATTGTATATCTTTATCCTGTTGTGGTCCACGATTGGAGTTGTGTTGCAAACCTAGATGATGGCAAATAAATTTGCCGAGACGATAACTTCGCTCTAAAATCATATCAGAGCGTGTAAAGTACACCCTTGTCAGCATTTTACCACAGCCCATTTATATATTTAAAATGAAAATTTTAATTTTAGATTCAGCACATTTTTAATAGTCTACACAGCAAAACCTGAAATTTATAAGAAAAAAGTAAACATTAAAAAATTAAAACACACCAAAAAATACAAAATAATACCGTTGGAGCAGGAGTGAAGAGTCGTCTTAAGTCTCTCCACACGCTACATATGAATCGTATGTTCTCTAAATAAAACTCTCCAACCACGCAATGCTGCTTCTTACATAAATAGCGCCTATATCGGCCCAATAAAAGGAGAATCCGAGCAAAAAAAATCAGAGTGAATAATGGCGGGTTTCAGCGATGGAGGGGAACCTGATGAGTCCGGTTCCAGCGCAATAAAGTCATTAGATCCGACTGTCCTTCCACTCAATTCTTCCGACCCCTCTTTTCCTCGCATCATTAGGTAAGACCGCTCCCGTATCTCCCTACGTCTCCATGACCTCCCGCCAAAACTTTATATCACACGCACGGTCCCTCGCTCCAATCTACCCCGCCGTAGTTCCCCCACTAAACTCCTCTTCCTCCCCTCGCTGCGCGCAACCAAAAAGAAAAAGTCCAATGGTTTTTTTTCCTCACTGCTTTAGATACGCATACACATCCATCCGCCTATATCTCACAACGCATCCATTTTTTCCCGACGTTCTTTTTTTTATTTGTGCCGGGGCCCCATTCAACCGCTCGGCGGGGCTATGCAGGAAGTGACGTCACAGCAGCGCCCCATGCATGCGCACCACCGGAAGCTGTGCGGAAACACCGGTCGTGTGCCGACCCCTGCAGGCGGAAGGAAGAAGGCGGCATTCAGAAGAGGGTGCCACGTATAGGGGGTCGTGGGTGAAAGATAGCTTCCTCACCCCTCACCCTGTCACCCGCCTAGCACTATTGCACTGGTGAGGGCAGGAGTAGCCCTTTGGAGAAAGGGTGAGGTACAGGTTGTCAAACAGAGAGTGTAGAGAGTTTTTAGTCTTCAATACGTGATTCCATGCGGAATGCATCGGCCGAAAATTGATTGAAACTTGTCCGTAATAAAGCACATACTAGAGCAAATCTGAACCAATCGCTACCACAACATGAAAAAAATCATAGAACCCATGAGCTGTATGTCGGACCTTGTGATAAATATCTTAGCAATCCCCAATTTTACAAAATAAATTTATTTTTGATGAGGTTTAGTTCAATATCAGATTTCGCATGGCCTCAAAAAATGACTGGAACACTTCTTGACAGAGCGGATATAAAGTCGTTTAGTTGCCTGAACTTCACTTTTATTTTTCCAATATTTTCCATAACGGTGATACAGGGATATTCCACGAAGTGAATCTTTAGATAAGTGTGTTACGCAATGACGTTATTTATTTTTGATTTATCAACTCATTAGCAATATTATATACCTATTTAGATTTCTCATAATAAGGAAAGAAGTGGGATTTGAACCCATTCTTGGATATACCCATTTGGACTCCGAAACACTCCAAGTATTTTTTTAACATAACCACGGGAATTAATTTTTGATTGATTGAGTGACGGCAAAAAAAAGTCGAAAAGTGTAAAATATAAATCACATCCTTCGTGGGAAATATATTTCATACCAGCTGCAAATAATATCCAATGCAAATCGAGCAATGAACGTGCAATGAGCATCCGATAAAAAAATGACAACCGTGGAAACATAAGGTTTAAAACATTCCCAAAATAATTAATTCGAAAGTTGAATAATTAATTCAATATTTTGAAAGCGCTATTTTATAAAAACGCTTTCATCACAAAATTTGTTATAAAAGCCATTTTCCGCTGAAGACTCCATTTGCCGAATGAAAATCAATTAATTGCATAAATTATAACTCGTTCATCCGAGGAAATGCCTTTCACAACAAGTCAATAAAAATTTCGGACAAAATGAGAATTTTCGATGGTTTTTCTTTCCGATCGAAGCACAATAACACTCATAAATGCTTCACTTATTCGCTCGTCAACAAAGTAAACGAATTTCAAATTATACTCGCTGTTCGAAAGAACCATACCTCTTAGCACAATTATTATTCCTTGATGTATCGACAATAGATATCACGGATAGATCGTTACTACCGTTACCACTGGACGTTATGGGATACCATCTGGAATGACCGAAGACTTCAAGTATTTGTAATTAACACCATTAATAGTCAACATAAAAGAGAGGAAGATATACAAATAAGATTAAATTCTGCTGCAAGGTGTTACTGGAGACTTTCAAAATTATCGAAGGGTAAACTCCTGTCAAGAAATACAAAAATTAAATAAAAAAGAATTACAAAAGTTCTCTTGTTTGGGGCGGATGTATGAACCCTTATGGAGGTATGAAATTAGAAACATTTGAAATTAAAATTTTGATAAAAAACACGGGCCAACATTTGAAGAAGGGGTGAGGAGAAAACTGAAAAAAAGAGAGCTCATGACCCTGTACAAAAGACCAGATATCGTGGCTGCGATAGGAAGTAGGAGAATAATGTGGCTTGGTCATGTAAGAAGAGGGGAGGAGGATGCAATGATAAGGAGAGTGTGGAGAGGTCAGCCAGAAGGAAGGCGCCCACGGGGAAGACCAAAACTAAGATGGAATGACCAAGTAGTTGAAGAAATGGGAAGACTTGGGGGAGAGGATGACATGGTGGAGAGCAAAGGAGTCTGGAGACAACTTGATGACGAGGCCAAAAATAGACGTTTGATTTGGGTTTGAATGGCCACCGGAGTAAATAGGTAAATACCGTAGCTACTGTTATGACAGTGAGCATTTTACGGGAAAAAGTTTTAATTAATTGTATTATTGGTAATTAATAGTAATACTGGTATAGTGCAATAGAATACCCGAAATATTTACAGGTATATTTATTAAGCACGTGCAGGACAACTTGTGATGAAATACGTCACGAGAAGAAACCGTAGACTACATTTTTTAGAAAACCTTTACTTTTACACTATAATAGTGAAATAAACAGACAATTTAACTAATGCAATCCAAAATAGTTATCATCTACGTTAATAGTACTCTTGCAACTCATTAACAACCGCGGAATAATTTCTGTGGTTTTCCACCAATACCTGGAGATATTTAGCATACTTGAAAATCATACTTAAATAAACGTTTTAAATAAAGTTCTATGCTTAATATTCCATTTAAAATAAAGGTTTTGTATTTTATCAAAGTATTTCATACTTGTCGCAGTATCAACATTACTGTGAAAAATAAGAATATTTCGGGAGGGTTTTCGCCTTGGCTAAGTGACTGCAAAATACTTCACCTTTCACTGTTTATATTCTTGACGATTACGCTTACGTTATAGAATTTCCCGAGTTTACATTTTTAAACAGCAAATATTTTGGCAATGGAGGCATGGATATTCTTGCAAAGCAAAAGTTCACACTCTCTTAAGTTTCGGCTAAACTGGAACACAAACCACACATCAGAAAAAAACAGACTTTATTGCTTTAAAGTGATACATGCTGGGGCTATGATCACGTTAAAATTAGTGACAAAAACAAATGAATGACGTACCAAAGGAAAAATTAAAAGAATCCGCGTAGACAGTGTTTCCTTTTAAGATTATTGCCGATAGAGATCTGGAGGACTTACAGCCATCAATTTTCCGTACGGGAAAGATATTACTATTTTAAACTTATACAATTTCTATAAAAAGGAGCTATGAATAAAAAGATCAAATAAATAATTTAAATAAAAAAACATTAAAGGTATCTAATGAAGGCTCTCCTGTAAGAATTCCCCTCGTCATGATATTGGAAAACCAAAATTTCCAGTCCTTTGCCGAGGAAAAATGAAAAAACCACGTGAAAAGACGAATGTACCCCCGAACAAATAAAGGAAGAGCCACTCCTTGCAAAAACGAATAAACTAATGTTTATTCTCAAAAAATCAAAATATAATCAATAAATAAGAGAAGGAACAGCAAAAAATGGGTTGGGGAAAAAGAACATTTTATCTTAAATCAAGTAATGCAATTGTAGTACCAATTTTTTTTACCCTACCGTGACTGCGCGGGATATCTCAGTTACCCCAAATTATGTTAATAATGAACAATTCTTTATTCTGTCCCTTAGATATTTTTTGTATTTGAGCTCAACAACTTTGTTGTTATTTAGGCAACGAATTATTTTTTCTTAAATTTGAATTTTTTTCCAAAACTTCAATTTTTAGTGGTGGAGTAACGACGTTAACCCGCACAGCTGTTGGCGGGAGGAAAAAAAACTTCATTGTTTTATGAGTGTAGGGATAAAAGTTGAATGAAATAAATTTAATGCATCATAACTTCAACAAAGCCAATATTCTGCATAATGGCATATTTTGTGCTCGTTTTTTCATAGAATGTTAGTCAATTAGCAGTTACAATAGCAAAATATGATATATTCCTGCCATTTCGAACAAAATTAATGTAAAATTCTAAATGTAGCCAACAATGGATTTATAAATTATATAAAACAATATATTATATCATTAAAAAAGAGCCATTGTGTTGAATTACAGGAAATACTAAAATACAACATATAATTTATGAATTATAAATTGGGTACCTCACATAACGCACGCAGTTGTTTGCCTAAGTTTTCTGCGCACAGTCACGGAAGGGTAAAGAAAAGAAAATGCAAAAATCTATGAAAGCGATTCCACATTCAACCAAGCGAAAGAGCCATAAACTGTAAAGCAGAAATCAAATGACCAGGATCATGAAAAAATAACTTAAAAACCTGATTGCTCTGAAACCATACCAATCTCACTCACTCAGTGATTAAACGATAAGGTTGGTCACGTGATGCTTCATGAATCTATCGTCTTCTTGCAAATTATTGTTAAAAAAGATGGACTGATTCCTAGCTAAGAGAAAATCGAGCTTCTTTCCTAATTCCTAATTGCCGAAACACAAGATGACTCAGAGAGATATTGGAAAAAAATACGAAAAGAGAGTAAGTAGAAAGTTCCCTAATCGAGGCAAATCGAAGTATATCGAGTACCACATATTAGGCACCACAAATCAAATAATTTCCTTACAGAAAAAATATTAATTACCCTAAATTAATGTGTGCAATTCTTGATAACACCATCTTACTCATAATAATCCACTAACCAATCCCAACTATGCCAACTAACGGCACAAATTTAGGTACGGTACTATTACGGTAACATTTATGACTACATATCTGGGACAGCTAGATCAATGCAAGTTAAATCAATTAATTTCGAATAAGGGCACCACGTAATATTTTATGCATAAAACCAATTTTATACAATAATAATTAAATAATAATAATAAATAAAATTGAGGAAGAAGATTATAAGAGTTTCACATAATTGCTACCACCAATCAAAACATATCTTTTCAAAAAATGTATTAATTACTATGTCATTCTTGTGTTACTGATAAAACCATTGATTTTATGATAATGTACATGCCAACTACCACAGATTAAGCCTTTACAGCAGCATATAAGATTATATCTTTGGGACAACAAGATCACTTCAAGGTTAACTCCAGTAATTTCGAATTAGGCACCACATAATATTTTATGTATAAATCAATGTGACATGTAAGAAAATCGGGAAATAGAATCAACAGATAGAAAGTACTACAGTAGAGCCTAAGTTGTGGGCAGCTAAAATTATCCTCGTTAATGAGAGGAGGCTTATATATACGCCCTTCTATTATTATAGGGCTAGGAAATTTGTCATGCACGAGTTTTGGCCAGCCCAAATAAAAAATAAGTCGGTTAAGAGAGAGATATTGGAACAGGAAGCCTAAAAAAAATGGAGAATAAAAATGGAAAGACTCCGTATCGAGACGATTCGATATCGAACCAACTGACAGAAGATCCACGTCCTCGCAAGCACAAATCAAATAATTCGGATCCTCATATCATTCCCTCTGTTTCCGAAAAAACCACCACCTTCCGGTCGCCAGGAACTCCCACCGTCACATCTGTGCTCACACTCCCCCTGGTGGAAGGACTTGGAATTTCGGGCAAAGGGACAGATGGAGCGAAGGAATAGTGAAAGGGAGTGGAGCAGATAGGAGGGACCCCTTTTGGTGTCGCAGGGGGAAAACATTCGAAGCAATAACACATCCCCGCAGAGTCGCACCGTTGGGACAGAGATTGCGGAAAGGCTAGAGGTGGGCGAAAAAGATGAAGGGTTGACGGATAGCGAAATTGAGGGAGGAACACAGGGATGTGGATGTTGGTGTATATGGGTGCGTTCAGGGAGCTCGCGCTATCAGCACTACACGCTTAGTTTACCGTTCGGGAACGCTTTTGGCGCTCGCTACAATGAAGCTCCATGAACGCGAAAGGCGCGTTCTTTAAGGTAGTTGGAGATCCGCGGTAAAAATGACAAGAATTTGATGAAACTTTGACCACATATACTTTGAAATACGCCCTTTTAATAATACAAAGAAAAAAGGATTCCCAAGTGCCGTTTTTTAGATATTTGATGGTAAAATTAGGATAATTTAACATGGACTCTTGTGAAGAAATATGGTTTTTCGAGCTAGCGAAGCTGTTTGTAACAAGAAGTTGTTGAGACGGCACTTATTAGAAGCAAACTTTTGTGAAAACTCTAAATACGTACGGAAAATTATAAGTTCATCATCAAATAAGAAAGATATTTGCGAAAAACTGCCCGAAACTGGCAAGGCGGCTGGGAATTTCTGGTACCAACATCGCAAAACGAATGCCACTACACCGACTTCGTCTAAATTACTCATATATATTTAGTTTTCCGGCTTTTACGTACTTCTTTCATCTTTTTTTTATAAATCTGTCGTTTATTTGCGCTATTTTTGTATGATTTACCACTTAGATTGTAAATATTTAGTCAAGGTGCGTCGTCAACGGTTCAGTTTGCATAGGCTCAAAGCATGGTGAAACTAGTTGAAATTGACGACTAAAAATACCTTTAAAAATCATTTTTGACGTTCGCATTGTGCTGAGATGCGAAATTGCGCTCATATTTCATTCCTAATTATGTTTACTTTTGTTTTAATTTGTTTTGGGGACTCTTTTGCGTAAATAATAGGGAGCAGTTTGCATAGTTTTGTAGTATAGTGCGTAGTTGCGAAGCATGTTGAAACTAGTCAAGTTAAGGACTAAAAATATCTTTTAAAAAATCATTTTGGATGTTTATATTGTGCTGAGATGCATAATTGCGCTCATGTTTCATTCCTAATTATGTTTACTTTTGTTTTAATTTATTTTGGGGACTCTTTTGCGTAAATAATAGGAGCCCGAGTACATTACTTGACTTCAGCCGATAACGAAACCTTAAGGTTGAAGTTACTAATTAATTTCCATCCGGCCTAAAAATCAACCCACGGCAACCATGGATGCTGGAGAAAAAGAAAATTTTTCAAAATCTCGAATTAAAAAAAAATGATGGCGGCATAAAAACATGAATAACGAGAGCGAGAGATAAGAAATTCGGGAGGCGGTCGGAGACAGTAGAGTGGAAAATGGAGGAATAAGAGAGAGTTGACGTTGCAAGATAGGGATGTTCTGGCGTTTGGTTTTCGAGCATGCTGCCTCAATCTCCTTTTTCCCCAACATCTCATGACATTTTCTTTTATGGAAATAAAACGCTGGAAAAAGCTAGAGCGCGGAGCCATCCAGCGGGGAGCGAAAACTTTGTGGAAGTTTTTGACGAGAATCGACGAGGTGGTCCAGAGCGGAGTGATAACTTTTTTCATATTTCATCTGGTGGAAGAAGATTCTAACATCACGTTATATCCATCGCCAGTCACCCCGCAATAGATCTCTTCTCTCGACTGCCGAAATGATGAAAACAGTACGACATTTCACATCAAATAGAATAGTGGCTAAGTAATAAATCTTCACACTGGAATATAAACCTTAACGCTATATTCAATTTATGCGTAGACTATTTTTATTCACGGTTGTTCCATAATTTTACACCCTTGTCAATCTTATTCACTCAGTGATTAAATCGCTAGGTTGTTCTAGAAAGGTAATGGTAGAGCTTAGAAAGGGTAGTTCGGAAAATTTAAAAAGGAAGATATTATAGAAAACCCAAATATGTACACGATTACACCAAATGTGGCACAAAGACCAGGAAAACGAATTTGAAGGAGAAAATACAAAATCCTCTTACTCTGAACAATGAAAGACATTTATTGGCTAATTTCGAAGGGAGATTTTCGGAAGAGATTTTTTTTTAATAAAAAATATTTTGTAGGTGCACCCAAAAGGCGAATATAATTTTAGAAACAAAGAGAAATAAAAATAATACGGAAAAAATGTATATTAGCAGTCTCACATAAAACAAGGATAGCGCATATGTACTGAGGCCTTCAATCGAAACTAGACCAGTCTTAAGAGGAGGGAGGGAGACCAAAACACTGATGAGAATTCACTCTTGCATTATATTGTACAAATACGCTGCCAGAATGCAGTGATCCACGGCATGACATTCCTAACTAATTTTCAACAATTTGACTGTAGCTTTCGATTCTCTAATTAGGAGGATTCATGCAGTATATCCGAGGCCGAGATTTTTCATAAATTTACCGCATGAACTTCTGTCGCAGCATACTCAGTAACCCATAACAAGTCACGAAACTTATTCCAAGATTGAATTTATTTTGTCTCACCCGTACCCAATTTCAATGAGGAAATTTTTTGTGAAACTGATCGTTTTCCTGTCAAAATATGATATCTGGACTTGAGTATATCGATAATAATAGTGAAGGTAAGGATAAATGAATTAGGAAAAATATAATAGCCTAGTAACTTCTGGAAAGGTATTATTTATGAATCCAATTTCTCTTATGCTTAAAATCGAAGGTCGGTCAAAGCCATCGGTCACCTTCTCCAAATACCATACCTTTAGCCATGCTATAAATATTGCATACGGAATTCTCCTCTCCCGCAACTGCATTGATTCCCGCCGGTCGCCGTAAATAGTGGCACTCCAGTTGCTAGGACACTTGTCGACAAACGTATTAGCCCGCAAGAGTTACGCTAAGTGGCGAATTTAGTCATTTAATCCTAAAACTTAAGCCCGTAGATAGTTGAAATGAGCTTAATTTTTATAAATAAATGATAAATCGCCGGGTAGCGTACCTCGTGTGGGCTAATACGTATATTAATAGGTATACTGGCGACAGGAGCGCCACTATTTACGACGACTGGCGGAAATCAATGGAGTCGCATGAATGGAGAATAGTGAGGCCTCCTGTAGTAATATAGACTCCAAACCGTTAGCAGTGAGGAACGAAGGGAGAAGGGACTTCGAAGGGCTTCACGAGATGGGCGAGGAAAAGAAACTTCGTAAGGAGATATGGAGGAGGCAATAGGTTTGGATAATAGTAACTAGATGGATCAAATAGAGAAAGGAATAACATGTAAGAGGGAAATAATTTGGGTAAGGTGTGTAGGAGACGGTGGGGAATACAATTTATTAATAGAATGAAAGAGAATAAGCCTTATCGTTCATTAAGGACTATAGGTCAACTTGGGAATAAGGGAAATAAGGGAATAAGGGATGAGGTGGTTCGCTAAATGCTCCTTGTAAACCTAACTTGACCGGTATTATTTATCTTTTCTAACAAATTAACAATTCGTTGAAGGTTTGAGGTAGTGAGGTGGTTAGAGTATTTTCCTCCCACCCAAGAGGCCCGGATTCACATCCCGTAGGGACAGAGATTTTTCAGAGATTGTCCGAACTCTGTTTAGGTGCCTTGTTGGGGGCAGTTCAAGTACAACACCTTGTCCGTCGAATGGGACGTTAAGGTGTAGTCCTCTTGGCGTTTTTGTTAGGAATAGCCTATGCCGACGCCGATTTTTCTCTCGACCCTCCTTCACTACCGTTCACTTATGGTGCAAATGACCTCAGCTGACGGTCGCATCCTCGAAATATCACCATCCTCCCCGCTGCTTAGGCCAGCTTTGTCAAGTATCAAGTGCAGCGAATAGATGAGAGAATTAAATTTCAGTGAAAGCAATCAACATCAATTTCAAAGTCAGCAATGAAAATTGCTAGCAAGAGCTCGCCGGTGCCACGACAGTCGGTATTTTAGTATTCACCAAGCTCAAAATTGTTCCTTTCCGAGCATATGCACCCAGCGCAAATAATATACATTCAATTCCAATAATAAGATACTGCGCATGAGAATAATTGTAAGAAGGAAATAGCAATATCCGAAATCACTTGAAGAGTAGGGCTCGCTCACTGTGACGATAGGAGTTGTTTTCGTGTCGTTAATTTTCATTGCAGGTTTAATTTTGACTTAATGCAGTTTTTGAGACAGAATTTGCAGACTTTCAAGAAAATTCATTTATTAGTGTTTTATTTCCTAGCTTTTATCCATTCTCCCTTGTGCAATAGTTGGGGTTTCTATGTTTGCCTCTACCGGGTATTGGCCCATATTTGCTACCAGGTAATGGAGTTTGCCAGCATACAGGTGGATGGAAGGGAGTTGTAGAAGCAGCGATAGGTAAAAGCAGAGCAGGGTAAATGTGCAGAAGAGATGTGTTCACTTTCCGAACTTTTTCCATTTCTCCTCGCACAAAAGTTGGGGTTTCAATGCTTGCCTCTACTTGGTACTGGTATAAATTTACTACGTTGGTACTGACACATATTTACCACGAGGTAATAATATGATTTATCGCTCTTGGAAATTGTCCATTGGGAACACATTGTGGTTGTACATAAAAGAAGAACTCAAGATACACAAATATAAAAATTTATGAATGGAAAATAAAGGCATTGGCGGATGCATTACAGTGAAAATTACGCAAAAAATAATAGAGAAGAAGTATCAAAAGAGAAGTTAAGCTGAGTTGTTTTTCGGTTAACATACAGTCGTTAACATTGCCTTTAATGAATGGTTAACGTTGCTGATAAAAAGCACTTTATCCGTTGGCGTTGTTAATGTAGCTCTGAACGCAACCAGTGGCTCACCTTTCCTGTTATTTCGTTTAAATTGCAACACCTTGAAACAGTGGAGACCCACCAAAATGGGCCCCGGGCAACCCACATCCTAAATCCGTACCTGGGTGTGTGTACACTTTCCTAACTTTTCCATTTTTCCTAGTACAAAAGTTGGGACTTCCAATTTTTGCCTCTACTTGGTACTGGCACATAATTATAACGAGGTACTGCGGTGTCCCGACGTAACTGGGAAAGTATAGGCGGAGGGAAAGGAAGTATGGAAGGAGAGATAGGTAAAAGGAGAGCAGAGAGAGAGAGAGGGTAGATGTGTAGAAGAGATTACAGAGAGGGAGAGAGAGGTTATGCAACGGGGTGGAATGGGAGGACAAAGGGAGGTGGGGGAGGAGGGGAAACGGGGGCGGGGAGGTTAAGGGTCGAGTGGGGAAGGGGAGGTAGAGAGGGTATGTGGGAAGGGAAGCCCTCGCTCATCATACTTGGAAATGAGACGGTGTCACACTCAATATGAACCTCATAGCAACCGCTTCAAAAAAACCAATAACACACGCTCTGGCTGGAGGGGAGGGAAGAGTAGGGTTGGGGTTTGGAGGGGAGGGAGAGGGCGTATGGAGAAATTGGAAGGGGTGAGGGAAAACTTTTGGACGAGGTGGAAGGCAATAGTGCACGAGGCTAAAGGAAGACGAGATGACTAAACCCCAGTTTGCGGGAGAAATCAAAATCAAATTATATATAGTTTAGAGGGCGTAAAACGTGCAAGTGAGGGAAAAAATAGTTGGCAAGGGTAAAATCTGAGCTCTTCTGAGACCATTAAAATTATTATTATAGTATTTTACCGATTAAGGTGGAGTACTATACTAAAGAAGTGATCTGGGAGCCTCCTTTTCCTTCCTGCGCTGCCTTCTTCAATTCACTGTAAGGCCTACTTCCTTTCAATCCATCTAAAAAATACTTTTTTCCGAAAATAATTTCCTGTAAACTATTACTTTTATTAAAAGTTAAATAAAGGGTCTCCAATGGCTGCAAAATTTTCCACCTCTCGTCAAACCAGAACCAGAAAACCCTCCTGTGGTAGTTTATGGGAATATAACTTCCTCGCCAGGGACTACCACAGTCCCATGCGTACCAACAGAGTGGAAATTTTTGCAAGGCTCTAGGGACTTCGCTAAGGGAAACTTTGGTCCTTCGTAGAGTTGATGGGACCCCACTAAGGATGTCAGGTCATTACCACAATCACACTTCTGCGGTGGTTTACCTTTAAGAGAGTCCCTTTCTTTAACTGATCAGCCATTGAATCCTTGGAGCTGATTTACCTTAATTCAATACTTTTATGTTCGGATATCTAATAAGCAGCGGTTTCCTTCACTCGATAACACTTACTTCATAGTTAAAATTTCTGGTTATTAATGGCTGTAAGGTTGACATTCGGTTACACCGGAGCCTTTAACTTATGAATAATAAATTTAAAAAGAAAATGTGGATGTCTAGCGGGGATATCGAAGGATATCCCAAACGCAAATAAAATCAAACATTTCGGAATGATGAGCCGAAGAGGAAGTACCTTCATCAGAGACATACGAACGTAAAACCAAATAATTTAGGGCTGAAGATTTTGCGAATAGTGTTCGTACAAGTTGCATGAAATCACAGAATATGGCCAATTAGCTGGAAAAGTGGACGGGATTGGGAATGCCTTTATAGATTTAATCATCACCAGTGGTCAAAAATCCTAAGATTGGTTTGATACAGCTCTCCGCCATACTCCTACGTATTTCTTTTCTTTCGCATTTCTTTACTTGTTCTATATATTTCATTCGAGGATTTCCTTCTCCGTTCTTGCCATATGTTTGTGCTTCAACGATTGTCTTCATCAGGCCATCATGTCTCAAGATGTGGCCTATAAGATTGTTCCGTCATCTTATTAAGGTTTTCATGAGGCGTCTCTTAAATTTAACCCGAATTAAATATTAGAATGAAATTAATATAATTTTAGAGTGAAATATATTCAGAGAAAATCGAGCCCTGACTACTGTCTATTAAATAAATGAAGCATTTACTGGGAAAACCCATGATAGAGAACAATAGAGTCATCAATACTTAAAGATTCTAGCTTAAGTTACGAAGGCAGAACTACCATATATCGTACTTCCTTAGGTTTGGTAAGCAAAACCCCATGAAGGTCTTAATAACAACATTATCAAAATAAGACGTGTCTAGAGCTATGGAAACGCAATAAATATCTATAGAAGATGTTCAAATGGATAATAGGAAGGAATAACTGTGCAAAGGCAGCTGGGTCCTGAAAAAAATTAAATTGAAAAAATAAATATAAATAAAATTCTGTACGAAATGACAGTTTACTTGTATTTACCACGTATTATTAATAATTATGGCGTTCACTCTGATAAAAAAGCAATTAGGAAGAGCACCATGCACTACGAAATATATTTGTTTCACTTCACTCCACTGAATAGCCGTATGCAATGTGTAAATATACTTTCTTATTGGAAGTCAGGAGAAAACCAAATACAGCGCGCTGTAGCGTCACATAGGATGTAAAAAAAGGTCATGGAGGCTACATGAAACGGCAATGAAGAATTGAGATTTATCCCCGGGTCGATTGTAGGAGTAGAAATCATTGCTAAAAAGCATTAACTTTCTTGTGATAATATATTACACCAAAAAAATCCAACGTTTTTGCTTGCATGCAATCATGTCTCACTTTCTACTGCGACCAAAGCATGCGAAATTCGTCATTTGTGTCAATAACTCTTCAGGAAGATATACTAGACATAATGTTTAATTGGAATGCCAATTTTGACGAAAACACTGACAGATAAGTATCAATTACCACTCCAATACGTCTTCTCATTCTTTGATTTTGACCAACCAAATTCAAAGGCCTTCCAAGAACTAAGAGTTTAAAGAATAAATAATTTTGTCCCGCTTGATGTGCATAATGAAACACTTAGCATTACAAGGATGAGTTAAGCTTAGCGGAAGTATCGTAGAATTTCGACGGATGTTTTTAGAGTGGTATTTTATGATTGAAGAAAGTATTCTGAGTATTCTAAAAATGTGAAAAATAAATCAATTATCTTCTACGAAGCATTCATCTTTAAAAGTGGAAGTTGCCCTGCCCTTCACCTCCTTCAAGCCAAATAATTTTTCCGTTCAGGCACCAGCGCCTCTACATTGAATGCTGTGGAACTAAGCCATAAATACGCGCGATGGAAGGCAAATCCCACCTACCACCTCAACGCAAATATTCACGAGAGAAGTATAGGCAAGAGCAGTCTGAAAAGCCCGCTAACCCGAACCTCAGTACGATCGTGGGAAATTGAATAAAAGTTATCGAATAAAATACTTATGGATGTAGTTATGTTTTAAAAATCCTGATAGTTCTCCATCCCTGTTAAAGTCTGGTTACACCACACAAACACGTACCAGTGCACGTCTGCTTGTATGAATGATTTTGGTGGACCGGAACGGAACATGTACGAATGCATGAACCAAGTTAGAAAAGGTCCTATTTTCTGAACGTGCGTTTGTACATTTTGGCGTTCATAGTATAGTATATGAATCGCTAACTGTAGATAGAAAATCATGTCCAAGTTGGACGATTTATATTTTTTTTGTTTAAGTTGTTGCTAGGTGCACGACTAAACGTTTCCTACTAAAAGGAAACATGTCATGCTAATAACACTGAGCATACGTTCCCATAACATGTTTCTTTTTGGTAGGAAACGTTGAGTTTTGCACCCAGCAACAACTTAAAGAAGAAAAAAGAAAATTCTCCCAGCTTATAAATGATGCCTTTCTGCAGTTAGCGATTCATATAGACATTAACTCGCACGTAAATTAACTATTAAGCATAAATTTATGGTGCTAACAGGCCTTTAAAATGAATTTAATGGGAATAAAATTTCTGATGGGATCAATAGAAATTAAAACAAATTCTGTGCAGCGAGACCCAACGATTTCATCCAGTTCAATCTAGGTCCCAGAAGCCGATAATCTCCCTTGCAATGTGCAATCTCTGAGCTAACAACAGCAACGGCGAAAGAATGCGCAAGAAGTACAGGGTTGAATGGGCCGGGGGAAGGTTGAGGTGGGGTAAAATAGGGCGGAGGCAAAGTGCGTGGGAGGAGGAGGGAGTTAGCGAGCGGTGGCCAATTAGAGAAACAACCGCAAGCACGCCGACCGACGAGAACTCGACTCGACTGCGCTCCCTCGATAAAATAAATGTTTGAACTAACCGCACTGCCTTCGTGAACATGCCGAGATGGCGAGGCCCATCAAAACGTCACAGACATTTTTCCGGCAGCAAAAATGAGGTTTAACGTCATGTTAACAACGATCTTGATTCTCATGAGACATGCTTGAACAAAAAAGAGTGGGGTGAATTATTTGCATAACTCGCAAAATAAATGCCTCGAAACCAGATCCCTCGGGGTTACACTACCGCCAAGTGTTTACTCTCGGAGTGAAAGGAATATGGAACCTGCAGTGACGATTTATTTTACAGAAAAATACCCTATGAAATATTATTTATTAATAACAAATGCTACGAAATTTCGAGACAATGTCTCGTAAAAATAGATATGTTTGAAAAAATAGGGTAGGTTGAATATTATTAAAATATCGGGCTTTGAGTAAGATAAAAAGCTTTTACTTACTGCATATAATGTGCAGACAATCGCTAAATATCAATACTATTTTATCTAGTAAGCATTCTACCGATTAAGATAGGTTTTAATGGGGTGTTTAGAAACGTTCTGGCAGCCTTCCCTTCCTTCATGTTTTTTTTAGATTTATGTAGTTTCAAACTAAGGCTTATTCCCTTTCTTTCTATCTTAAAAAAATCTATCCGATTCTCTTTCTTCCTCTCCCTCGTTTACTCAACACGGTGGCGTCATCGATACGTCGCGACCTGTGGCCGTACAGTAGAAAAGCAAGGATATTTTTTTAACTACGTTTACTGAAATAACTCCGGTTCGAGGTAATATCCCAAGCAGTTTGACACGTATCAAAGTACCCAGCTAGCTCTTCAAAATATTATTTCAACATTTACACAATCTTTAGTGTAGTAGAGATTACTTATAATTATTAAAACCATTCAAACAGCGATCGTTACCTACCAGCATTTTCATCGTATTCACTTGATTACTGGTCATTACTTACCAATACTTTTCAACTTCGGGGCACACATTTATTATATTGTAATGTATTCGAACGACGCAATTGTAAATTTTGATCGGAACCAGGTAGTGGCATGAATCTGTCAAGTGACATTTGAAATTCCGAATTTATAATATTTTGAAAAAAATTGCTCGAGACTGTATTCAAACTTTCAATATTCGAAAGGTGATATTATTTTGACAACTTAAAAGGCATAAATCGTTCATCAATATTTTTCCGTTTTATCACCCGCGCTTTTGTTTTCACAAGGGTGTCCACCGTAATTTTAGGAATTATTTCCATTACAATACGCAGTCATTGGACCACAAAAATTATTCATTTCAAATGTATAAACAAAAATACAGCAATCATTTTCGGATTAAAGTGAAATTTCAGTAATTTAAAAAGAACATGAAAGAATAACAGGCGAAGGTCATTTAATAATCCTTTTCGAGTCATCAAAACAAAATTCCCTGTTGCATACACGAATAGTTTTTAATTGGACTAAAAGATAAGGCATGTGACAAGAGCAGGACCACCAAATTGAAAGCTATAAATATATGCTGTGGCTTTTTGCATTTGAAAAATTATCTACCAGCCAATCAGTTCCGTGAAAACACAGTGATCACTAAGTCAATGGATCCCAGATCGATTTCAACAACTATGCGTCATTTTTAAGCGAAACTGCTTTTTTCCGAAATATATTCGTTTCAAAATGAAGAGTTCGAAAATGAGGGAAATTTATCGAAGTAAAATTGACTGATTTTAATTTTATCTTTTGATGAAAAAGTTACAATTTTTTATCCATGAAAGACTTTTCAGTAGTAAAATTGTATTTTTTGGTCTCAAATTTCCGATAGTATTTCTCAACATGATTTATTTCTTCAAATTTTTCGCGATGGAAACGGTATGTTGCGGTTAGCGTTCTTGTCTTAACGTCAGCAATTTCCGCTTGTCTTCCCTCGTAAGGAGGCGCAGGAAGTTGGAGAAGAAGGTTTTCATCATCCAGCATTCGAGTTAAATTTATTTCTGTTTTACCCCTGAGTTAAATGTATGCTCTGTTTACTTAAAATTTAAACATGAGCCATGCAAGTGTACTTACTTGTTACTGTAATGCGTACATTTCCTGACGGAAACTTTTTTTATATTTCGCGATGTGTAATTGATAACATACTTTCGTTTTTTACTTACGATTGAGAGGCTAAAGTTGAATAATTTCTTCCATTGAAAATCTTACATCCAATCCATAGACACACCAAACTTTTGCTCTTGCGGATTTGAGTTGAGACGTCTGATTAATTTTTAATTATTGTTTGATTTGTTATTTTATTTCCATGTAAGCTATTTTTAACGTTTTAAATTTGTTATAGCTCGGGTATATTTTCAGTTGTAAAGTCGTTGATGAAGATGAGAGTGAATTGCTGGATTTGGGAATTGAAAGCGATGCGATGATTTTGCAAAGCTTGACATGTTTTAAGATTATTAAGTCTTGAGTCACCTTCAGTCCTTTACATAAGACTCATCCTTTCTGAACCCAGAGCTGCTTCTGGGAGAAATTAAATCTCAAGATATTCTCATTTTAGAAATGTGAAAATTGTTAATCAATCATAATTAATGTGGCAGCGACATATTTCGCCATTACACTTTACAGCACAATAGAACACTTATTTTATATCTTTCCAATAAAGTAATCATAGTAAAATCATCAATCAAAGTAATAATCTGAAAAATATAAACAAATATGTCGTGCAGCCCACTAATTTTATTTAACATCTCACCACTTGTGTTCCGATTGTCTTACATTCATCATCAGGTACTGAGTATAAAGGCAATCGAGGCTAGGGTTATAATGGGTGTAAGTGTATAATGGGAATAAAATAAAAAGAGATAATGAACAACCCTTTTGAACCATAATAACGTAAAATGCTATAGATGACGTCCACCTCGCTCATCATCTAGCATTTGTAGCTCCACCAGCCACGTCAGTCCTCCAACAAACCTCCATTTCCCTAAACGACGAGATGACATGCTCTTAAGGCCAAAGTGAATGTCCCAGCTCACCCTCGAATCCCATGCAAGGCCGCAGATTGTCCCATCACGCGAGATCCTCGATAGCAAACACCCGAATTTTCAACTCCCAGGGCGATTGATACAAGAACCCTGGATTGACGGAAGGATAAAAGGAAGATGAAGGGATAGACATGATGAGTGAGGATAGGAGACTTCAAGAAGTGATAGAGAGGCGGAGGCGGAGGGTATGAAAAGATCCTGTACACTGTACATAAGGGTGAGGGTTACCATAAAAACCGTAATAAGAGATATGATGTCGGATAAGCGGGGAGAGGTAAGGAAGAGAAAAGGCTTCATGGATTATTATTAAGCTATTCTACCGATTGAGGTAAGTTTCCATGGAGTACTTAGGAATTATTCTGGCACCCTCCGCTTCCTTCATTTACTTCCCTCTTCAAATAAAAAAGGCCTAATCCCTTGTCTTTTATATAGAAATCCTAGTATCTTCCTTCCTCTCCCTCGTTTACCCAACATTCTATCCTCTAAAACTGTTTTCAACATTCCTCCCCGCTAAGTACTCGCTCCCTCCAAACCTTCTGTCTTCTCCGTATCTCATTAAAAGCTGCCTCTCCTCACCCACCATGACCAGCACTTCGTCGTTCCTCCTCCTCCTTCTCCATTCATCTCCACACCCACATCTCGAACGTTTCCAGTCTTCTCTCGTTCTCCTTCCTAAGTGCCCACGTTGTGAACCACAACTGTGAACTCTACATTCCAGATCAGGCTCTCCACTAACCTTTTATTTAGACTCTTACAGAACGATCCTCTCATAAGCTCCTTCCTATTAATGAACGCCTAATGGATAAATAGGGAATATATGAAGAGATCTTCATACCGGACTGAAGAAAGAAATACTGCTTGCATTATTAAGGCAAAAGCATTCACGTCAATTTTTCAGGACGGGTCATAAACATGAAACATTAGAAAATTTGACCAGATAAGATATGAAGCTTTCGAGACTTGATGCTGGCGGCGCGGGCGGTTGCTAAATATCAAATAGGCGAATAGGTTGGGAATAGAGGTCGTGTTCCTTAGAATATGAGAAGAAAGAGAATTGAGGAGCGCCTTAAGCCATAGAAGGACCCGATAGATAGGCTACGTTACAACACTTCATTTACGTGATAAATATAATGGAGGGAAAAATTGAAGAAAAATTCCCCTGAGGAAGGATGGAGACTCTGGAGCTTGGGGTCAGTGGGGTAGCCAGGAGTTTCGTTCGGGGGGGGGGGGGTCCAAAATAAGGGGGAAAATTTTTTCACAATAGGGTACTAATTAGAGAGTTTTAAACTAATTTTAACTTTTCATAGTCAAAAAAACTTCACTTGTCGAAGAAATCTTTTGTAAATTCATGATTTTTCAATATTTTATTTTATGAAGCGTGGTCAATTGTTTTTTTATATTTCGGGGGGTGCGGACCTCCCCTCTGGCTGCTTGGGGCAAATAAACAAGGGCACAACGAAGAAAACGTAAGCAAACCGAAGGAAAAAGTGTATTAGTAAGGAATGGTATGACTGCAGTATAACAATTTTAGGAATGGAATATTGCGAATGAATCACTCGAAACTGATGAAACCAGTCAGAACTGTAAAATAATCGAATGTCATTTTTACCTTTAAAAAAATAAGAATCACCTAATTGATCAATCTACTCAAAGATTGTTCCAGAGGGGATTTGTTGTTTGTAACTTCACAATGTCTATCCAAATTTACTCATATATTCTCTTATGACAATAAAAAAATCTCCCTGAAATAACCTGATGAAGAAATATTTAACTAATATTCTGACATATTTTGAACAATTTACGAATGTAAGTGCTTCACAGTACTGTGTTTGAAATAAAATGAGTCTGACGTCTATGCTGGCAAAACTACATTCCAAAATCATACGTGGAAAGTATTCCTTTTGAACCGGAGAGTCTCGAACATAACTCCATAGAATATCATATTAAAATCTCATCCTAAAAAAAGACGATGATCCAAGAACTACTTTTCTAAGTTGTTTATTTTGCGAGAAACTTGAGGTGCTATTTTTCATTTGACCAACTTAATTTGGCTATTTAAGTATCTCAGGCATCTATTCTCATGTGATAGTGAAAGAAAAACTCCCTGGAAAGATCTGATGAAGACATATTTAAGTAAAATTTTGACACGTTTCGCTCGTTTTAGGAATCTAATTGCTTCATAGTGAGGTAGTAATAAGTTGAAATAAGAGAAAGTTGACATTGGTGAAGAAAAAAATATAAGACGCGGGAGAAGAGACATTGGGAACAAAAAAGAAAATGAGAACAATAACATGAAAAATGGCATTACAAAGGGCTTAAAAATTTGGCGAAATTACCAACTTAAAGGTCTTGAATACGGAATATATGAGTCATCCTCATTTTTTGCACCTTAATTTTTCTTTTTTTTTACCTAAATAGCTATCTATGTCGGCAAAACTTCATACCAAACTCAAACTGGGGGAGACTCGTACAAGCGCTATACACGGCTACACCTAGACATCCATATGAATGGTAAATAATTGTCACTCACAAACAATAGTCATTGCCATTGCATTGCGCAACCCTAACATAAGCAACCCTATTACTTTAAAACAATATAACGGCAGAGGCTTGTTGTTTTTAACTTAAAATTGTCCATCCTAATATACAATACTATTCTCATGTCATAGTAAAAAGCATCTCCCTGAAACAACCTAATAATGAAATATTTAACCAATATTTTGAAAAAAATCCTCATTTTAGGAATCTAAGTCCTTCATGCTCCCGCGGTTGAAATAAGAGAGAGTTGACTTTAAAGAGGAAAAAAATATGAGACGCATAGGAGAAGAGGACATGGAAGACAAAAAAGAAGAACATGAGTGAAAGGAGAAGACGGTGGAGGAGGGTACAGGAGAGAGGAAAGAGCAAGGTGTGGGTTGGAAAGGGGACAGGGTTAGGGGCATCCTACCCCTGCGAATCCCCACCCGAAATCTCCTCAACCGCGTCGCTCAAAACGGACGACTCCCCAAGTGTTGTCAATGGGATTTCTGCATAATTAACGTAGCCTACGCTGGGGTACCCGTTGAATATGCAAACGTCACTGCAAGACCCACTCGTGAAGGTGGTGGAGAGATATTTGTGGAATCATTACCGCGACAAAGGAGGAACGAGGAAACAGAAAGGGTTTTGGGACGAGAAAACCACGAGAGAAAGGCAGTGGCGCAGCCTAGGGGAGACGAAGTGGAAGCAAAAATCACGCTTTAAAAAAAAACAAATTTAATCAACACTAAGATAAATACTTTTTAAATTGAAATCTGATTATTGAGGTCGAATAAACAAAGATATCGCACTGCCCACTAATTTCATTAAACAGTTGTGTTGTGAGGTGTTAAAAAAATTAGTGGGTGGTACGATATCTTCATCTTTCGGTATGCTGTATCACGATATCTCACCGGAAAGAGTTGATTATATGAAGCGACTATCCCGAACGAAACAAATTCTTAAATAAATATAATATAACTTTCTGGACGCCGTGGGTCAATTTACTAACAATATTTTACCTATTATTTGTGAGTGATAATTCTTTAATATCGATACGGATGTCTTGGTATTGCCGTGTATGGTGCTCGTATGATTTTGGAATGGAGTTTTGCCAACATCGAGGAAATTCGTCGAAGTAAAAAAAATGTCATGTAGACGTACGGCAGGTGAAGAGTGGTTAATTAAAATAGGAAGAAAAATTGCCAAGCATACAAGCGTTACATACATATTAGATTACGTGATACAAATTAGCTTGATCTAGGACAGCCAAATATTCATAAGTTTTTCAAAATAAAACAAAGGTTATTAAATGTAAAAATGTGCAATATGCAATCAGATATCACTTAATAGTTTTAAAATGTTTTTTTAGTTAAGCATTGGGGTAAGGAGTAGCACGAATTGTTGGTGAGATGGACTGTGACTTTTTTCTAAACGAACTCACTTCCTCAATCGTTTAAAGATGGTAGGATAGTTTATTATAGATGTGTGCGATTCTATGGCAAGGACTATTGTTTGTGAGTGATGACTTTTTACCGTTGATATGTCTTGATGTAGCCGCGTATAGTGCTTGCATGAGTCTTCCCGCAATGAGTTTGGCATGAAGTTTTGCCAACGTGGACGACAGTCATTGAGGCAAAAAAAGAAAATTTAAGGTTCAAAAAATAGGGATGTAAGTACTTAATATTCAAGTTGATAATTTTTCCAGCTTTTTAGCCTACTTTAGGGCCATTTTCATGTTTCTAACTTGATTTGGCTATTTCTTCAAAAGAAAATCAATTATTTCGGTGAAGTATATTTTTTTATCGTGGTCAGTATGGCATAACGTAAATTTAGTCATTTTAACGTCAAGATGACAAATGTTCTACCACTTATCATCATTTTTCTCAAGCTTAGACAAGCCATACAGCCATAAGCGCCATTAATAATTGCGTGTTTTGAAAAGCAATATCTTAAAGTTATATCACAGACGTGTCTGGACGTGAAGTAGCTTAGCTGACAATGAGTATTTATTCAACTTTTCCGCAGTCGTTAAATTTTCAATGATACCAACAAAAATTTGATAAAAAATTATTTATTTTGAAAAATTTAGATAGCATTATATGCTGAAACCCGGGTCGTGCTATTTAAAATAAAGTGTGGAATAGAACAAAGTAATTTTATTTTATTCTATGATTTTTTAGTATTAAATTTTATATAAATTTTATAATTTAAACCCTTCAGTACCAGAGTTCCTTTGCTCAGTAATATTTCACTTAATTTATTAATAAATTCGTATTTCGTACGGGGGAAGCGGCAGTAAGCTCCCAACAGGGTCGCGTAGCGCCAAAGGAGAAAGGACGAGAGGAGAAACAGCTGACGGATGGCGGGCGATGTACAGAGACCCTGAGAAAAGAAAGAGAAGACCAGGGGTTTTGTTCTGCAAGGGTATAAAACAGGACAGCGGCTTGTAAGAAAACGTGGTGGGAGGTATGACAACGTCCCTGCAACGTTGTTTACGGGCACGTCAGGAGCACGAGCTTGGACTGCCGAGGACAAAAGAAAAGGACATGGCGCATTGTCATGAGAAGCGACGTACCAAAATACATCAGTGGGCTTAAAAGAAATACTTCCAACCCCTCAACCTTTGAAGCATCACCCTAGAGAGGTTATCTTTAGGACCCCGACGGCTAAATTTAACACAGTACGTAGAGTTCACGATGGAATAATTGTCACCACACTGAAGCCAAGTAAGAGGAAATATTTACAAAAGCACACAAGCTGCGCAGTACTATAAGCTAAGACCACTTTTGAAACCCAAGTTTTAGTAAACTATAATGGAAAATGGAAACAGCAAATGAAATACTTTTAAATATATTTTGCTAAAATCCTGAAATACTAAAAGACAACCTTCTTTTTAGTATCACTTTAATGGAAAAAAATTGAAAATTATTTCGGATTTACCATTTCCATCTTGATTCCAAGAGCAGAAACCTGGAAGAGTACGACGTCGAATGAAGTCGGTTACTTAAGAAGAAGACAACGTTCACGACGATAATTATTATATAAATGAGGATGATTAAAAAATGTATTTTTGTCGCTGTTAGTATGGTTTATTTTTGCCTATGTATATAAATATTTAGTGAATTTTTGTGTAAAAAGGTAGTATGTAATTTTACTTTTATTCCTATTTATACCCATAAATTTAATTTATAAGCATTTCAATGTTATATGGGGTGCCTTTAAGGGTTGAAAAGTTGAAAAATGAAATTAGTAAATGTTTTAGGCAACTGCATTCTTAAATTAAAACACTCCAGCCAATAATTTATTTTCCAGGGCAAATAATTTTTCTTACATTTACCCCTAATAACGGTTGATTTTTTTAGGGTTTATTAATTATGAAATCATGCTCTAAAGCATTCTAAAAAAATATTATTCAAATAATCCCAACTAAATTTTACCCAAATTAAGTTTTAAAATGCTGTTATAAGTTTTGGCATTTAGTGTGTTTTCACCCCTAAAAAATAAAAAGCGCCCATCGGCATAATAAAGATTTTGAAGTAGAGGGCTGGATTAGCCAAATTCCAAATTTTTATGCAACTTGTTTCAGTTTGAAAAAAAAAAAGAAATATTTTGCACTTTTTCGAGCTTCATTTCCTGGACTATAGTGATTATTGTATGGCTTGCCAATGATTAACGAAAGTAGCGATTATCAAAATTCCGTCAATTTGTTACGCATCGATTCTGTTGATATTGGGTCATGTGACAAAGGTTAGTCATAGGTTTATTCCAGTTGCATGGCCCGTACGACCGGAGTCCATGGCCAAATAAATTGCTATGTTCACTCCTGGAATCCATCGTCTTTTTGATGGACAAACGTAAAAGCTAGCGAAGAGGATTGTGTATGCTTGTAGGCTGCAGGGAGGATTGGACAATGGGCTATAAGAAAATGTCCCGAGTCACAATTGTACCTTTCGTCCGTACAGCGAACCCTAACAAAACAATTTGGATGTTGGGATTGTTTTGGTCAAAGGAATGAAATAGTTAGGATGGTAGGGGTCAAATTGACCTCAAAAATTGGCCAGTGGCACCAACCTTCGTCGCTATTTTAAAGGCCGTTTCAAACTGGGCACGTACTTGCACAATCCGTACGAAGGTGCAGTCATTATTGCGTTGTGTAAAGCGGTGCATTGCTAGAACTCATGCGATAATGCATGGACGTAAAATGATGGGCGTACCCAGAATCAAAACTAGGGAGGGGGAGGGCAAAACTAGCTGTGGTCATTCAATTTGTAACTTTTTTGCACAGAAAAGGTCAATGAAACCAAAATTTTAAGGAAATTATGACAGAAATTTATTAGTTTTTATAAATATTTGCTAGAAAAAATAATTATTTTTATTTTAGTTACATGTCTTATACTAATATCATTTTTCTTCAAAAGGACAATTTGTTCATAACTTTTGTTTAAAACTAAATTTATATTCGCTTCTAGGGGCGCAGTTGCAACCCCCTCCCTCCCGCTGGGAACGCCCATGTTAAGATGGCAAAATAGCCACTATTCTGACTTCGTTCGTTCATTCGCGCGATTCCACGCCATCATGAGAAATTAATGTAGTTCTTCAGGTCATAACCTGCGTAATTCTGTACCCCGAGTAAAACGGTCTTTAAACTATTTGGATAGTGTAAAGACGCAATAAAGCATCATTAATTTCAATATGGAAGAGAAACCAGACTTTTTGGTTGCGTACATCGGAACCTATTCAAGCATAGATGCATCACCCAAAAAAGTTATCCCTCAGGAGGTCCAATTGTACAATGGCGAAAAATATTAACGCAAAGTTCATTGGCGTCTGGAAGCGGCAGCTCTCATACAACCGGGAATTTTAAAAACTATATATATCTCTTATACCGGGGAAATTAATCATATATGTCGCAATATAGCAAAACGTAAAGGACTACGAAATACGAAATCTCCCCCATATTCTCCGACGCATGTTTCGACCACGTTTCACCTAGAATGGAGTTTAAACTCATCGGGACATTTGTGAACATAGCCGACATATTGGGAGTTAAACTTCCGTTTCGAACAATCGTTTCGGTAGTGTAGTGGGTAAAGTTTCATGCCACGATCCACAGGTTCTACGGATAAAATCCCAGTGATAGATAATAGGGTGGTTTACTATTATTATTTATTGCCTTAATGGATATATTATTACTCCTGGAGTATATATTTCACGCTGTTAGATTTTTAAATGACAATATCTATTTCGCGATTCAGTGAAAAGTGAAAATTTTCAAGCGCACGAAAACGCGACGGCTAAGTATGAATGCTGGGAAAAGCCCGTGTGACGTCTGGCTGCTGCTGTGTGAGGCCACCTGGGTGCGAGGCTATGAACGCCGCTACGATGCAAGCTGCTTGCTGTCGAGCATGGCGGTAGCGTAGAGTACCCTGCTAGCAGGTTGCGCTAGGCTTAAATAAAGATTATTAATACCCTATCAAACAAAGGAAACTTTCCGACCTTAGGCAATTTTAATAGGTGATTATAAAGAAATTTTTCCCTGAGCTCTGTGTCTCATGCATGAATTGGTAATCTCAGACGACGTAAAACTCCTATCTACTCGTATAGTCTAGGTCCCTGTGACTTCACGTGGAGTGGCATCGCATGGGCGCCAATCTGGCCTTCTTCAAATGATGTTAAAATTGACCAATAACATTCGTCTAAACTGGGATTCCTAAAACCAAATAATTTGTATATTATGTATACACTAATGGTGGGTAACGAATCGCAATCAATGCCTTTCGTTTTCTTTGATGAAGGAAACTACCCTATTCGTTGCTGCACGCACAACGTGGACATTTTTCTGAAATTTAACACTTCGCAAAACCTAGTCCATTACTAGCCCTAGCACGAGTTCCAGGGGATGCTGAATGGCTAATGAATTCTTACGCGCTAATTCATTTGCTGAAATACAACTCCTACCTTGTGCACCTTTCATAACCATCTACATATGTACATGCAAACCACGTTGCCGTGGCTCAAAACCTCCCGACTTGCGCGTCATATAATGCGAATCCTCCCTTTCCCGACACCATGGACGTTTTCCCACAGACCCCCCTTAAACCTTCCCACCCTCTCCCTCCCCCCCACGTCCCCTTCGCAACCGCGCACTCGTGAGCGCCAGGGTCACCCTCGGGGGTAAACACCCCGAGCATAACGGAGGAATGGAAAATAAACAGGAGCGAGGGAGAAAGAGGGATACGGGAACTGGTGTGGAAAATAATGCAGCGAAAACAGCACGGCAGAGTGAGTTCCAGTTCAGAATCGCCTCATTCAAAATCCCACCCCCAGCGCACTATCCCTTTTCCCAGTTTCCAGCACGCTGTCACATTTTGTCTTCTCCAGCGCCCAGGGTGCACTTCGTATGACTCTATCCTATAGGTACTCTGGTACTTTCAATTCACCTCACTACGATAAGTACCGGTTAAAACTGGTTCCCATCAGTGGCGCAGCGAGGGGGGGTTTTTGGGGATAACCCCTCCCCCCCCCCAGAGAAATGTTTAAGTTTAATTTTTTTAACTTTTGACTTAACCATTTTACTTAATTGGATTAGGATTTCTTACATAATAGTGTTAGGATTAATCAAATATCCCTCAGATAGCTGTAAAACTCGCCATTTTGAACCATTAATCTTAAAATTTTTCTGGTGGTGGGCCCCCACAAATCCTGGCAGGTATGCAATACCCCCACACGCCTAAGTATTAGTTGTGCCTAAACCCCCCCCCCCCTCCCGCAGCCTTAATTCTCAGCTGCGCCCCTGGTCCCCATGGATGAATTTGGGGTAGTGGTCACAGGGGTCATGACCTCCCCCACAATTTTTATTGAAAAATTTTTAATTTGTTGTTAATTCAATAGTTTTTGTATCCTAAATTGTATAAAAGTGTTCAATTCTAATTTTCAATTAGTTTAATAGATTTTGTATCCTATATTGTCCAAAACTGTTCAATTTCATCTTTTGTTAAGAGGAAAATTGAAATTTTTGGCTCAGCATAAATGGGTATTTTAAAAAATTTTACACAGGAGAATGCTCCTCTCACCCAAGAAGTATTCCATTCTTCCCTGACCCAGGTCCTGAACCTCCCCCCAAATTTGATACTGAATCCACCCCTAGGTTCCATGGTGAAATCACAATTAAATAACCATGATATCCTTGTAAGGTCAGACTATGAGCACCTATATGTTGTCATGTATTAGTGGGGTTGCGTTTGGCTGTGTTTGAAGACATGCAACTTGTGTATGTTATGGTCCAAAGGTTTTTCTTGATATTGAAAGGAGGGTATTTTTGAAAAGTTGAGTTAAGTTTTCAAATAATTCCTTAGTATTAAAATTGTCGAAAGATGGTGACACGTGATCAACTTTACACTCTGTACTCTTAAAATCGTCATCCCCACAAAGTAAGTTCACACACACATGGTGCTTATAACCAAGGCCGCAACTTGGAGTTTTGTCGGGGGGGGCAAGATAATCTTGCCACTCCCTCTTCCCTGATTGCTCCCTCATCCTCCCCCACCACTAAAATATAATTTCTCCTTGAACTATTTTATAAGATGCAGTGCTCGGAATTACACTCCGAACTTTTGCTATTAAGAAGTTTTATTAATATTATTGATTGATCACTTATAAATTTACTGTTGAATAATTTGATTAGAGAAATTAAATAATTTTTTTTTTCACTTTACAAATTTTGCCGGATGTAACATTTGCCTTCCGGGATAGTTGCCCCCTAGCTCTGGGCCTGCTTATGATTTATAGGCTTACCTTATGACTTACCTCTAACTTAAAAAGCCCCAAGCTCGAGCGGCTAAGCAAAGCAGATTGCATGTTGACAAATTTTCTTTTACTTCGCCCAGCATGCACTAAGTACTGTACTTGTCGATTGTACTGTAATTTCTTACTTTTTTTGCAATTTGGAATGTTAGGCTGACTGATCAACTCGGCGGTTTCCGACATTTTGCGTGCACTTGCGATCACTTCCAGGTTTGATCAGCTTTCTCTCTTCAGTCAGTAAAAATGGATCATCAGCAATATCTCCGATAAATAAGTACATATTCAATTATAAAAATACTTAATAGCATAGGTTTAGTTGCTATAAACCTAAACTTCTTTGAGGAACTTGGATAAACGTAATTCTTCAAAAGCCACTGTCACACTCACAACACCAGGGGCGCCGACTTGTAAAAAATATTGGGGGGGCCCATATCGGAGGTCTTGCTCTGGGAAGAGGTTTAATTCAAAGTGTGTCGCAGCACCGAAACACTATCATGATTCACACCACTTGTTTTCAGCTAACCTGCCTTCTACCGTATTAATTATTCGTTTAAACTCATTACTGAATGTTTTTTAAAAGGTAACTATCCTCAAGCATGGGGAAAAAAATTACTGATATATTTTTGTGATTTCACAAAGCATAATATAACTTAATTATTTTCTTGAATTATTGAGGGGGCTCGGCCCCCCCAAACGAATCTTTGAGGGGGCTCGGGCCCCCTCAGGCCCCATGGAGTCAGCGCCACTGCACAACACTATGGTTAATGGCTATCCTAAGGAAGATCATTTGCAAAAGTGTATGGGCCAGTAGCACATACAAAAAAAACTAGGGGAGGACGCAAAATATTTCTTGAAAATGTATCAGAATGTAAAATAAGCCTCATGCAAAGTGTGAGAATGCTTCATTTAAGCTGATTATACACATATACAAGATAATACCATCATATGATTCAAAAGTGCTACAATTGTAGTTCTGCTATGTGTAAGACAATACAAGTGGCCCACAAGGGGAAAGCGCAGGCCCCCTGCAACCCTCAGATGTATCCAACTCTACATGATGATACAAAACTCAAATCTCTATGATTTTTCCTCACCATAGGTCGTTTGGAAAAAAACTATTAATGTCGTATGTTAAGCCAGAAGGTATCTTTGTAAAAGGTATCATTAGAATTTTTTTATGTTTTTCCTCTCGTTATGAAACTTTCGTGTTTGTTCGATATTCACTGATCACCTTATCTTCCTTCCCCATAATGGCTGGCTAGTAGTAACACACTCCATGCGGTGATCCTTTCAGTGGCGGCTCGTGAGTCAAATGCCTGGGGGGGCGCACTCCACCGGGCACCACTCCACTTTTTTAATATTTCGTGTATTTTATTAAGTTTTTACGGCAATCTAGGAATAAAATTTAGTAATGCCATATGTTCCGTTTTTTTCAACAAAAATACCTAGTTTTCCTAATAAAGCTTGATTAATAAATACTAAATGCGGTAGACTCTCGTTCATGCGGATCCGCTTAGTCCGGACTCTCGATTATACTGATCAATGATCTTGAAGAATAAAAATATAATTGCTGCGATATTTTGCAAATACAAACGAAAATACGTAACTTTAGGTTTTAGCGCCTACATTCTTCGTGCGGATATGCCCGCAATACACTTATGTTGTTCGTTTTGCAATCATAATGCGTTATTTGTCAAATCTATTCGACATTTGCAAAGATTTAGGTAGAAATGACACTTGTAACACCTGAGGAGGGAGGGGAGTGTCACTGACTTCCACTAGGCAACAAACACTACTAGAATGCGCGCGCTTTGCTATTGTAGATGTAAACTTTGATTGCGGTGTTCGCGTTGCTTCTTGAATACAGTATGATTTAAAATCAATAATTAAATATTTCTCACACATTTTTAACAAAATCTGAAATACTCACATGCCTTTAGTTATATTGCACAAGTCCATCCTTCTTTCCTTTTGTCCAGCAAAGTGATCAATTACACGTTCGTTGAAATCAGCGCCGGACAACAATTTCTTTCCGATTGAACACATAGCAAGGGCACTAGTCTATAAATAAACAAGGGACGACACAAAATGAGCCGACAAAAAATACGACCAAAAAGAACAAGGTGCCAGGACACAGATTTGGGGACAATTTTTCCCTATATTTCCCTAAAACAAAAACGAGCACTGTTGATTAATTCAAAATTGTCTTCTTGAATGTACACTTAGCACTAAGAAACTTCTTAATCGGCAATTAAGCACAGTTAACTCCTCAAAAATGATGTCTGAACTCATTTCACTCCGTTCTTAAGGAGAGTCTTGCGTTACTATAAGGAAGACTCAAGGGAGATAGAAGTCGTGGTCCACAAATGATGATTCAGCTGAGGGACGAATTTAAGGTCAGCAAAGGCACTCAAGCAAACAAAAGACGTCACGCACCATCTCCTTGAGTCTAAGATTCATATGTGGCAATCACACGGAACGCCAACGGGTCGCACTTGGAATAACCATGTCTTCGAAATCATTGCCATGATATAATAGAAAATAAATTCTAGATCGTAAAAGAAGACGGCTCTGAACCACAAATAGAAGCTGTAAGGATCTCCGCACTGATATGAACTCTTCGAAGCCACTTAAATCAGACCCAAGTGGACATTTTCCGTCAGACAGCTACCGCTCTGCCACTGAGGAATTAGGTGAACATGAACTAATACAACAAGGACGGCTAGAAAAATGATGAACCTTCACACAAAAGGTGCATTGTACGCGAAACTTCTTGACATTCATTGAATGACTCCATTTAAAGTCACGTTTACGGGTTAAATCATGTTTAATCCTTCACACTATCACGCACGCACCTATTTCTTAAATTATAAATCAGTTGGGAATGTTAACTGATTTTTCCTAATACTGCAGGTCTTATGATAAATTTATCTGAAAAATAGGTACCGCATTTCTAATCATCGGGAAGATATGAATACATTGTTCAGGCCTAAACATTATAACATTAGTTTCCCCAAGGTTCTTGAAATTCGTAATCATAACAGAACTGTGGCAAATACTCGAGAATAGTTTTCCTACGTCAATACGGCCTTTAACTGGTTGGATTTTATGTGTTCCGGAATTCAAACACCCAAAAACGCAAGCATAATGAGATAATTTATTTTCTGTAGCAATATCTACCAGTAATTAAAAATTAAAATCGTATAACTACACCCAGTACAGTGACCATTCTGATTCCGTACGTCCCTTTTCTGTGGCAGCACCAAGTAGACGCCAGTTTATACGCCCGCCGGCCTGCGCAGCGATGTCAACTCACACGTCGCTCTGCGCATTCTCGGACGACGTCCCAAGACCTCCATAAGACACAACGTTAGACGCGTCATAGCACCAGCGGCCCCCACCACTACCACTCTCCATATAACTGCATGGGGATGGATTGGGACGTTCTGGCCAGCGCCCCACGGCTACAAATACGAACTTCTCGCGCCATTTCTTTTCGTGTTTTTCCAATACTTTCGATGTATGGGACTGAAAAAACACTTTGATTAATTAGATGTTTAATTATAAATTAATGGATATTTATTTTTTTTACTTTTTTAAATATTTGGGAGGGGCGGCGTCCGAGAGTCCTTATGGGCAAGCCGCCACTGGATCCTTTACCCACTGTGTATCTCGCTGAACAATGACAATCAAAGCATTTAGAAGGAGTGTTATTATTATTATTATAAGGGCGGTTTTTTTTAAAAGGTTTAAAAGTTTTTCATCACCACCTTGTTTTATTCATCAATATATCGTTATTATTCTTTCATTTTCTTCCATTTTCATTCATTCATTTTTTCCGTTCAAAGGTCTTTTCCATCGCCCTTCCACTCTCCGAGGGGAAGGGTCGCGCACAGGGGAGGTCCGCCAAAGAGGCTGGTTACCTTAACCTTGGACCCCATCCCTCCGCGCATGAGGCCCCCCCCTCCGAGTGGCGATGCTCCAGTAAGACTCCGCCCTTATTATTGTATTCTTTCTTTTATGGCTCCATCCTCATTTTCAGTATCATGTATCCGGATTCTACCTTTTCCTTTAGAAGGAGTGTGAGTAGTCGTCCGCCAACGGCAACAACTCAGGTCAAGTAGGGCAACTAACAGGTTTACCTTCTTACACGTTGTTTTCGCTGTGGGGTTACAATCCGCAAATCTCGAAGATTTTTGCTTCGACACCTCATTTTTTTCCTTAAAAATTGCATTTTAGATAAGAAAATGCATTTATATAATCATCATTATATAAATGAAGATGATTAAAATTTTTATTTTTATATGTGTTTCATAAGTTTTATTATGTCTTTATGAGTAAATATTTAGTTTATTTTTGTGCATATAAACATGTGTATAATTTTACTATTTCCCGATTAATGTCTATTAACAGACTTCATAAAGATTGAAATGCTATATGTGGTGGTTGTTAAGGGTCAAAAAGCTGAAAAATGAAATTAGCACATATTTTAAGCAACAGCGTTATTTAATTAAACCACTGTGAAAAATAATTTAAATTTTTTGAGAGGAAATATTTTTTTATTTACATTAAACCCTAAGGGATTAAATATTCTAAAATTATGTTCCAAAGCATAAAACAATCATTATTCCACTAATCCAAACTAACTTGTACCCATACTAAGCTTTTAAATGTACTTGAATGAAAAATTTGCAAGGTTTTACACTTTATTGTGCTTCATTTCTTGGACTATAATAAATGGTGCAAACTCCTATTTATAGGAGCATTGACCCCCTAAATGATGATACATGTCCAGGACAACAGGTTTAGAATAGGGTACTATGTATATCCCGGTGACAGAAAAACTCCTTTTAAATTCCAAGGACAAGATTCTGGAAATGTGTGGTGTGTGCTCCTTAGAGTATAAAGAAAACAGTGGTGTCATGTGGGTCAAACTTGTCACAAATTTGCTGCCAGAGCAAAAAAGAACATATGAACTATACATTTACTAATGACCCAATATCAGGTTTTGGTAAGGGTGCAATTGAAACTGGTCACCAATATAATTTTTAACCTTAGGTTTTACATGCTATTAACAAAGGTTTTAAGCTTGATTTCTAAGGGAATTTTGAAATTACTATGAGACAAGATGTCCCTAATGCTGTGCTTTTAAATTACACTACAATTTTTAAATACAGTATAAAATTCACTTATAACAAATTTCGGTGGACTATCTTTCTACTTTGTCAAAACAGGATTTCATTACATACATAATAAAGGATTTAGCCCCATACATCACAGGATTGCTGGCTAATATTGCCTACATTTTAGCAAAAGATACATAACAGTAAACCATTGTCCCACCCTTTCCATCAAATTGTTGTAAAGGGAAGGATTTAAAAATCAATGGTAAAACTATACATGGTGATGGCCATACGTGAGAACAACAGATGATCAGGTAAGGAATGGTTATGTAGCAAAGACAGCCTTAATTTATTTACTGGGGAGGAAATAATTCTCCAAGGGACCAAAGAATAGTTCGTAATAGTGGGGATTTCATTATCATCCAAACTCATTACATGCGGGGATATTAACAATGACGATCACAAGAAAGTCCAAGGGATCAGAAACTCACCTCATTATAGGCTGGATTTCATTAGATGCGTGGTCATTAAGAGCGACTTTTACTGTAACCTCCGTTCACCCCTATTTTTCCTAAACCCCTTCCCCTACTTTGTAAAGTTGACATACATATGCAGCACTTCCAAAAAACTTTGAGAACATACCCTTTATTACTGTGTTTTAAATTCTTTCACAGGCGTCTAGTGATTTATGAGAGTTGCATAGCCTGTTTCACATTTGCGCATCTTGGAACATGTTCAGGCTTGTTTGTTATTGCTCTTTTCTTTTGCCTCTCTCTTCTCACCTTCCAGCCAAGTTTAAAAATTCCTCAGTTATATAGCTGACTGCATGGATACTTGAACCTTATGCACAAGATAGATCCTATGGAGTAAGTTCATGTCTAATCTTCTTCTCTGTCATTTGTGAAGAGTTTTATCATTACTGTATGGTAAATATGACTTCTCTCTTTCTGTATCAAGCGGCAATATGTTAATGCATTTTGAAAAATAAAGGTGACCAATAAACCAAAAAAATATGCCGTGTTTCTAAGTTTCTTGAAGATGTTATAGGGCCTACCCCGACTCCCGCTTTAACTTTGCAACTATAGCTTATTCACATTTGAGTTTCACTATGATTGACAGGAATCCAGAATCCACAACCTGTCATGCATCGTTTACCCAACCTTACCCTAACACTTTCTAATAAGTTCCACTTATTGGGTGGCCTTTGTTGCTAGATTTGATCAAATTGATCCATATCTCATATATCTCTTTCCTGGCACAAAGCATCAGCTAAGACTTAGAAAATAAAAAGAACATAATGACAGAAAACTGCATTTTAATACTAAACAAATTATACATGCGTGATAAAATGTCGGATCTGATAAATGGACAAAGGTAAATACAGGTTTAAAATAGAAAATATCTTATGAGTAGATTACAGCTACCTCTTAGCTCTCTCCCAAAATTACAGATAGCACTATTTACAAAAGGAATAGAAACTTATGTGATCCATTACTTTTTCCAGAATAATGAAATATATTAATAAAGGAAACCAGTGCTAAATTAATTCATAATGGATCTGAATAGTGTAAAAAGAAGCAAGAAATGTAACAATAAATAGAAAACAAGCTATTACCTGAAAGAAATAGTTGCTTCGATAGCTGACACAAATACTTTTATTAAATGATAAATTACCCAAATTCGGTAAATTATTTTGTGAGAAACAATATTTGCAGCCTTGAATGCTGCAAAGTGCATTACATTGTGAAAATATGCCTCCATTATATAATTTGAGAGCTATTATCTCTTCAAGAAAAATATAAAGTCAATTATATAATGAAATTAATCCAAAAACTAATGTACACTTCAGTTCAAAACTGACTGTGAACTTAATCAGATTCCTCATATCATCACCACACCTCATTTGAGTATCCTAATTTTATCAGGTATTGACAGTTACTTTTAAGTTTTTTCTCAAGGAACCAACATCCACAACTATCATGACAATTTGCATACAATTAAGAGACTACCAGATAATGATCCATAAATGCATTTTTAACAGTATTTTTTTGAGAGAGAGCAAATTCCAAACGTTCATTAGAGGGGGAGTGAAAAATGATGACCTGCAATGAAGGCCATTCCTCACAAGGTTTGCTTGTGATTCAGAGCAAGAGTAAATTCATTTTGTCACAAAAAATTTTTATTGCCTACATGAGACAGAGTATAGTTTTAACACAGAAAACTATGCAAGACTAACATTAAGGCATATCAGCAAAACTGAGGCACAGGTAAGTCAAACAACAAGCATAAGTAGAAGAAACCAAATTATGTGATCTAAACTGTTCGATTTACAAGAACAGATGCACGCAAACAACCACAAATGCTCTCTCATAAAAAGAAATTCTTTAGTACTTATAAATTATAAATTCATATTGCCACCAACAGGCTACACTTGCTATTCTAAAATATTCTTTACATAACCATATGTATACACGTACTAAACATGTAAAAACTTAAAATACTTGATTGGAAATAATTTCTTCAATCCAGTCTCATATTTTAATTCCAATGGAAGCTATGTAGTGGAATCACTGCGGTTAGACAGTATGTTAATTTTAATACATACCAGAGTAACTAGGTATTTCATTAACCATTCTGTAGCACTCAACTCAACATACACGCACCTTCAAATACATTACTAACAGCACAAGTAAATATAATGTCCACATGTAGTTATAATAAGTCAATGTATCAATACAACTTCAATAAAATACAGTAACTAAATTCCATTGATACAAATATGAAGGTCTTGAGTTGGGCAATATTCATTGAGAGCTTTTGGCCATTATACAAATATAATAAGAGTCAGGCTTGTGAAAGCACCTGAAGTTCATTGTATGAAAACTAACTAAATGGTAAATAACATGGATGAATGTTTAAAATTGTCTATCTCGCCAGCATTAAACTTTTGAGCGTATAGTGTGATAAGAGAACTTGCACAAAACACATTTTAATATATCGACACTAATGTAATCCCCGTCATACCAGCTTTCAATTGTCTGTACAGGGACTCACAGCTTCAAAAAACTAATGCTTGTAAATGCTGAACCGATCATGCACTTAGGAGAAAGTCTTGTACTCAAATAGATTAGGGAGAATATTATCATATTGTACTAGATTTTATGTCATCATCACTGTCTTGAAGCATAGGAAGAGACCTTCCTTCTCGCCCAGGAGCTGTCGTCAACTCCACTTTTCCCTGGAAGTCACCCACTGCATCAACTGCAACTGGAAGTTAAAAATATATCTTAGTTACACTCACTCTTATATCACTACAAGAGGTAAGGGATCCGAATAATGAAAGTCATGATATCTCATCGAGGCTACCCACAGGCATTTTGGTAAGTTGCCCTCCCCAGATCACTCTGAATATCATGAGTAAAAGCCACAGTATTCCTCATTATATATGAAAAATATTTAGCACAGTTATATCAAGAAAAAATTTGAATAATCAAACTTAGACTTCAATTACTGTGATTTGAGTATCCTAATTTTAATTAGGTATTGACAGTTACTTTGAAGGTTTTTCTCAAGGAACCAAGATTCAGAACTATCATGCATACAATTAAGAGACTACCGGATAATGATCCATAAATGCATTTTTAACAGTATTTATTTTTGAGAGAGAGCGAATTCCAAACGTTCATTAGAGGGGGAGACTACATCAATATATATAGGCTTCACAGACATATGAGAGGAATCTGGTAATCAAAGATTTTCAAGTGAGACCCAACTCTCACCTTCAGTGAATCATGCTGCAATTGAGGTCATTTAGATCAATATCTCCCAATTACCGGTCAGGTGTGTTAGCCAGTTACACCACCAAGCCATTTTCTCAGAGCAAACTTCGGAATGGGTTTTACCAAACAATACGTTGATGTCACAAGTGCACTCTGTGGCAAATGTGGTGGGGCCGTGCTTATTAAGCCACTGTCTGAGTGAAAAACCCTACTTTGTCGCTCAATTCGGCAATGATGAATTTCAAAGCCCTGCATGAAACAGATGACTTTGTACACAGTCATGCGCACAAGTTAAATACACCAAGGATGAAGTTATCCATGTTCAAAGCCAGATTCATTCAAAGTATTTTTTACATGACTGGACAGGAATCACATATAATAAACCCAATATAAACCCAAGTGGGATACAATTACTGATATTGGTTAACCATAAATGCCTTTTACAAGAGTGGACACACCCTGTTTTTTGTTCATCTGAAAAATGCATACAGTTAAATGTCCTTGGAGAGTCAAGGCTAAATGAATATAACCACCCTTTAGATCTAATGAAGGTCATCGGGAAAAATGGTAAGGATGGATGGACAGCAATCACTACTGGCATCCTCGGATTTAGACCACAGGCAAGGGGTGGGCCTGTTAAGGCCTTTTGAGTAGGAAGTGACCGGCCAATCCCAGGACAATGGTTAACCAGTCAACTCCTGGTCTTGCCTTATTTAGCTTGACGCATGCGTCACTTAGGGCTGCATCCAGAAACTGCGCTGAACTTGCAGCAGAGCTGAACGCTGCATGCTATATCCAGAAACCTCACTACTCCAAATTGGTGGGGGGCAGTGTTCCCACATTTATTTTGGGCTAGATTGACGACACAGACTAATGTAGCGACATTATATGCCCCTAGATGAGGACATCAGGAGGAGCTAAGGGTGATAATTGAATGACCAAAGTCTCAACATGACTTTGTTTGTAAGCAAAATGGAAACGGGATGGAAGCAGAATTTTGGCGCAGGAGAAGAACTTGATTTTAAAATTAGTTATAGAAAAGAAAGTTGTGTTGGAGTGCAATAACACTGATGCTGTGGGTCTTTCTTCAAAGAATATGGCATAGAAGAAGGTGAAGGTCGAATTTAATTGGCACGAGGGCGTAACGAAGGTAAGCACATTAGTATGCCATGATTCGTAAAATTTGTGTAGAAAATTTTTTTGTCTTATGCTTCAAATGTGAATGAAAATTATTAATACTCTTTTTTAGCAGCATTCACATGGAATCTCAGATGGTATTTATTATCCACTCCATGGAATTTTCCTGGTCCCTCAAGTTTCTTCTAGGAATCAGGTTCCGTTAATTGTGCAATAAGTGTCTCTAAAAATTGGCAAAGTTATCATTGAGCACCTGTTGATACATGGCGACGAATCTGTGTGCTCAGAAAACTCGCGACGTGTATTGTCTCGACTAGTATCGATCGCCAATGATTGCTGACTGGCATCGGCTCTACCGCCAGGGAAAGCCAGCCGGTGCCCCAGGCCCCACACGCCAAAAAGGCACCAAGCTGGGTGGAAAAGAGTACCTAACCTCATCAAGTTTTATTCAGGATGTCCAAGTTTCAGTGATCACTTTATTGAATATTTTTTAAATAAAATGTTGCCACTTGTTACAATTATTGTTGATGACACGAAATAAACGGAAAGGGAGTATGAATCGTAAAAAAAATAGTGCCATTATGAAGTTGTACACATTGTCGCTGCCAATATTTCGCTCTAATAGGGTAGTTTCCTTCATCAAAGAAAACGATAGGCATTGATTGCGATTCGTTGCCCACCATTAGTGTATTCATAATACACAAATTATTTGGTTTTTGAAATACCGTTTTAGACGAATGGCAAGGGTCAAATTTTATCCTCATTTGAAAAAGGCCAGATTGGCGCCCATGCGATTCCGCTCCGCGTGACGTCACAGGGACCTAGTTTCTACACGAGAGGATAGGAGTTATACATCGTCTGAGGTTACCAATGCATGCATGAGGCACAGAGCTCAGGGAAACATGTCTTAATAATCACCTATTAAAACTGGCTAAGGTCGGAAAGTTTTCTTCGCTTGATAAGGTATTAATAAACCTTTTTTAAGCCATGCGCTACCAGACAGGAAGGTACTCAGCTATCCGCTAGCATCCTGCGTCCTATCAGCGCTCAGAGCCTCGATCAAGGTCACTTCACAAGGAGAGAGGGGGAACCAGAAATGCGGCGCACGGACTTTCCTACTTACGCGTCGCGTTTTTGCGCGCTTGAAATTTTTCACTTTTCATTTAATCGCGAAAAATAGATATCGTCATTTAAAAATCTAAAAGCGCGAAATACGTACTCCAGGAGTAATAATCTTTCGATTTAGGCAATAAAAAAATAATAGGAAACCACCCTATTACTTATTTATTGTATATGCAATGTGTGTGCAATTTGATTTGTGAAGTTACAGTACCTGTTGTCGCTCCCAATTTTCTTTGTGTGTACTTTTCCTGGACAATAGTATTTGCAATTAGTGTTTATTAGATTTGTGAAGTAACGGAAAGTGTCGTTGCTCTCAATTTTCTTCGTGAGTACTTTTCCTGGACAAGTATTTTCGTAAAGTGTTCATTTTATTTGCTGAATTGAAAGTGAATGTTATACACCTATTGACGTTAATAATGAAAAGATTGCGTGCTCATTTTTTGTGACGGTATTTATAGCCGAAAAATCCTTCGCGTCACCAGCGCAATTCGTCATTGTAGTTGAAGAATACTCTCGTACGTCCTGGGCAACTTGTGCGAGACACGACTCTATGGCGTGGTGCCTGACAACGTAGATTCCGGTGATGCGCAATGGTTTTGAGGCATTCGTGTAAACCAATTTTCTGTTTCCGTGGTCACACCGCCACGCATCACTCAGCCACAGATGCGTGGTTTTCTGAAACCAAGTCTTATATGGAGTAGTAGGAATATGAGTACAATTACCTTACCACTAGAAAAATTGCGGTCGGGTGAACAAAGCTCTCCATGAGTGCGCAAAGCAATCTAAAATAACAATCTATGTGCATAAATGATAATACATTGTTTTATTTACATAAATTATGACATAAAGAAATAAAATTGAAAGTTTGGATCATCCATGTTTCCCAATTATTTATTTGAGCCACCTCTCCCCATCATTAGCCCAGTTAACCGGACGTTAGCTGAAATTTCAAAATTGAATCTTGTATTAACATGATTTAACACTGGAATGACCGGGGTGAGGCGCATACCTATGATGAACTCCAGCGGTTAATTAACCGTTCCCCCTTTTCTTGCGCTCTTTCATTCATTTTCCCCCCATATTTTTACCTAATGAGTGTAGAAGTGTACTGATATGATTTACGGTTAGATGTAGTGTTAGGAAAAAATTGAACTTTGACAAAATTATTAATCACACCTAAAAAAATTTATTGTAAAATAAAAATGTGTCTCACTTGTATAGTTAAAAAAATAATATGCCATGTGTTTTAAAACACTGGTAGCATTTCAAAACACTTTATTTGCTGTATTTTTCTTGGTCATGAACATATATCAGAGAAAAAAAGAAAAAAAGACAGCATTAAATTGAAGCACTACATATTCTGTCTCAAGGTATGTGTTACTTTACTATCTTAGCACATTTGCAAATTTTCTGGTTAAGTTCACGGCGTTCACATATGTATTTGGATGACACAAATCAGAGTTAATATGAAATAATTTTCCTGGAACATTGAAAAAAATTAATGTTTGCTCAAGTAAATAAAAAAACAGGATTTTTCTGGGTCAGAAACCGTGGTATGAAGGAGATGCAAAATGCCGATATCGGCACTTCTGAAGATGGAAAGAAGTGGAAACCAGGAGTAACTGCCGCCAGGGAGTGCCGATCGATCCAGAAATATATTCAAACACGTTCAATGAGCGCATTGTAGAAAATATTTACAGAATGTGCAGAACAGAGGAATATTGAAGGAAACCATGAGAGGAAGCAACGATCATGGGAAAGCAAGACTGCTTGAAAGCAAACGAGTTGACGGGGAGGTGGTTGGAAAAATCCATGATCGTTTTTATGACACTGGTAACAATCACCAGAAATGCCTCTGAGCGACAGACCACCTCTATTTCAGGGAAGAAAAAACAACACACACCTTTGTGCCTAAACCACTGAAAATTTCAACTACTACAATCTAGGAAAATTGTTTATTCTTTGTTGCATTTGAAATAAATTTCATTCTTCCCATTAACTGAGCACAAAAAAGTTTTGACCGAATTTGTTCAAAAGATATAGTTTATATTGGAGGATCTAGAAGAATATCACCAGTTCTGGTGAGCCGGATGACCACAGTGTGGACTGAACTACGGGAATGGGTGACTGCAGCATCTATGACGAGACAGTGACCGGCATGCAAGTTGTAACACATAGCCGAAAGGGTATTCCCCGGGCACTCACGGGCAGCCCCGCTGGCAACGTGGCACAGCAGTGCCTGGCTTGGTTGGCAGCTGCTACACACAAACACAACAATGAATTTCAACTAAATGAATGTTCATCCCTGCCCATGGATTGCTTAGAAGGCTTAGTGGCGACTCTTTATGACGCAGCATACATTGGTTTTGTTTATGTGTCTCTCCTTCACATAAACTGTGAAATCATACGTAAAACTGATTTAAAGACATGAGAGTCAAACTTGAGTAGTATTCCTTTGTATTAAAGTGCACACTATGATATTTGTCAAAATTGACACCAAGGATCGGCAAAGAGAGCTAAATTACGGTATAAAATACAAAAATGGTCAATTGACCGCTCGCAGTCATTCTAGGTAAAAGCTGACATTTCTCTGACCATGATTTTTTTCACCCAAAAAACTTAATTTTCAGGTTATTTGTTCCAAAATGTTACAAGTCAGCAAATCTAAGCAATATTGGTAAGAAAATAATGAAATGGTGTGCGAAAGAAAAACACAAACAGTCAATTGCTGGGCCCCAGTTATTCTAGTGTCAAGTATGAAAGTGATTCTAAGGATGGTAACTTAGAAAATGTAAAAATTCCAGCTAACTGAATGAATTTTCATAGCAAAAAAACTTGATCTGTATTTCCAATAATATTCGTCATTTTGAACTGCAGCTTACACCCGCAAGTGCGTTGTGGTTACAGCAGATGGCGGTCACGATGCCGAGCATGCAAAATATTTATATATTTAAATAAATTTTCATTATAAATGCAATCTTAGTTTAAACAATAGTAATTAATATACAGTAATTATTTAATCAAACCCCTGCATGCTAATTTACCCTTGTTTGCACTGCAGGAGCATGTGAAGTGGTTGCATTTTTATTGAAATTCACTGCTCCACTACTCTAAACGTAATACAGTCTCAGTTATAATTTTTTTGTGAGACACTTAAAAGTGTATAAAGAACATTCTGTAAAATTTTCACTTATTTTCATTAGTCCCTTTTAAATATTGACCTGCAAAAATGGCTGAAAGGCTTTCAGCATTGTTTCACAAGCTCTAGAAAAAAATGGAGTGAATTGTCAGGGCTAAAACTTAAACTGCAAGTAGTTTTTTTTTTAATTCAACTCAAAAGTAACACTTATTTGTGATTCTCGTTTCCTTCATAAAAATTTATGGTGTTAAAAAGTTGGTATTGACAAATTTTTCCTGAGTTTTTACAGAAAGATTTTGACTGACAGTATTTTATGACAAAAAAATTTTTAAAAATGGTTTCCAAAAGTTATTTTCATAATGAACACACTGGTTTTTTAATTGTTCTGATATCTTTTAAAATAGCTTCAAAATTAAACTATGCAAACCACATTTTTCATCAAAATTTGCCCAGCCGCCCTTTTAAAAATGGATGCCAAAAAAAAGTATGGCTTGTAAATTTTTCCCAAATGGTGTTTTATGATTAACTACTTGTAGGAAACCAATGATTAAAAAAATCAGGACAATTAAAAATGTTGAGCAACATGGCCTGGGTGATTTGAAATGGACTGACCCGGTAGTTTTTTTTTTTTTAATTTTCTGTAAAGTGACTTCAAACTGCTATTCAAATAGAAAAAATTAAGAAGGTTACTGTGAGCTGACAGTGATATGGTATACAGTGATATGGTATACAGTGATATGGTATACAGTGATATGGTATACAGTGATATGGTATACAGTGATATGGTGATTAACATCCACGTGACGATGCTACAAGATAAGACAAAGATGTGGCTAGTAAAAGGGGGAAAGCAATTGGCCAAGCATCATGTAAAGATACCCAAGTTCTCTACACCCATAACTTACTATGCTTTTGTCATGGGACAACTCCAGACACTAGACCATAGGTTTCAGCTACTATATGCCATCACACGCTCTTACATTGATCAAACTGAAATCCTTCAACTATACCAGAATTTTCAGACTTTCCACAGTTTTCCTGATAAATTGGTACTCCACATTTCACTAAATCTTTACAGCATATTACTATATAAGTTAAGTCAGAAAAATAGTAACCATAAATCAAATCAAATAAAACTGTGGTTTAAAAATGACTTTGAACATTTAAGGAGTTTCGCTGAAACTATTATGTTGGGATACGGACTCTCAAAATCCAAAGATAAACATATACATTTCACAATGGGGAGAATCGCTTTTAGATTTTCAGAATAAAAATATGATTTTCCATACTTTTAGTCATTTTCTGTAACATTCTAGACAACCAAGCCGGCCTGCTGATATCCATGCCAGCCTCCAGGAGTTTCCTCAGCCGGCAGTAACCGTGAGTCACAATCCATTCTTACATCTTCTTTTTTGTCCAATTTCCCCCTTTCTTTCTCTCTCTCTTTTCTTAATCCCCCACAAGTGCCCAGTGACACCTAACTACTTATATTAGCAATGAAAACACTTTGTGAATTCCACAATTTATATGAACAATTACTACTGGTTTCGGCTGTCACACCATTATCAAGTACATAAATACCATAAGTACTTGATACCTTACATACATAAATAGTACATAAATACCTTATATACTTGATAATGACGAGACAACCGAAACCGGTAGTAATTGTTAAAATAAATTGTGGAAGACACAAACTGTTTTCACTGCTACTATGGTGCCCTTCCACCACGCTCAAGCTTCAAGTTTTGATTCACCTACTTATTTATTTTACCATAAAAGTCCGAAACTTTTCTTGGCTTTCCAAGTTTTTCAGAAGGGTAGCCACCCTATAATATCAAAGCTATTTGAATTACCTTGCATTGATTAAAAACTAATTATTTTCAACGAAGAGAATAATTACCTGCACGAGTAGGAAGAGAGTTATGCATTTCCTCCGTCTGACTGGGACTGCACTCTGCATTTGCTGACGTCGTTAAAATGAACTCAGTTTGATTTTCCACCACACTGGAGGAACTGTCATCAATGTCGTCATCTTTGAGGACCAACACAAACTCTTCGGAATCCTCTTCTTTCTCCTCCACCTCTTCCTTGACCTTTTTCACTACCGTAGAGGCCATGCTCTCCTCTGCTTTCCTTTTGCCAGAACTCATAATTTCAGAAGGGGAAGCAGATCTGACCACAGCAAAGCTTTCAGAGGGTTGCGCTTCATTAGAAATTTCACTGGCCTCAGGATGAGAAACTGGAATTTGCACTGCAGGCTCCTCAGGGACAGTGCCCTCTGGAACAACTGTTGACATTTCTTCAACAGTCCCTTCGGACGGGGGCATGCACTCTTTGGGCAATTTCTCTTCCTGAGGGGTGGCTATTTCAGCACTTTGTATTGGTATCTCACTCTCCTCTAAATTGGGCAGCTGATGCATTTTTTCGTAGTTCACTTTCTGAAATGAACAAAAAAATAACAATGATTTCTATACCAACGACCATAACTTAAAACAGTAATACACATATGTACTGGCCCAGTGCATGGGCTTAATCTAATGGGTAATAAGCATCACATTGAATATTGAAGAGTAAATTTAGAAAAAGATGACTCAGTTACTACATAAAAGTGAGATCTAATTACCTACGGGGATGTGTTTATAATGTCAAACATTGCATCTTAAGCCTGGATCACCTAATCATTTTTTTCGTCATCATTTCCGATATCACAGCTCATTGTCATAGGACCTGCTCCACAAAAATATATACATAGCATGTTTATGCTTACCTATGTCATTCCCACAATTGTCAAATGTTGCGCTACAATCGCTCCTTATGGGAATGAGTTTTGATTGGCTGATATGGTGTTTCAGTGATGGAAAAAGCGACCAGTCGAGTGATGAAAAAAGTGAAGGGAATCCTCATCATTAGAGTAATCGCAAAAAACAATTGCCGACGATGATCATTGGCGAGTGATCACTCGAAAATTACGTAAAAAATGATAGTTTGATTCAGGATTTACAACTGATCCTTTCAGTACTAGCCAGTTGATCTATTAGCCTGAAGAGTATGTGCCAAGAATTTCATGGAGTGGTCTATCAGCTGGGTGTTTATCAATGAACATTGAAAATAAATATTATTCCCAAGTTACATAACAGAGATAACAATATAGGTGAACAATTGTACTGATAACCTATGCGTAGGAAGTAAAAATGAAAAAAAAGCTTCAACTCATTCATACTGAAATTTTATAAAATTTTCATTAAAATTGTACAAATTATATACCATGAGTGCTATAAGTTGGCAATCAGGAATTTAAACACTTGAACAATAGAATGCTAGCTTGCACAAGGTTTTCCATCGCAGCAGACAACTCGTAGCCTCTATTGAAGTGTTGGGTGGGTAGTACTCAAAGTGAGTAATTTATCATAATTTCCATTTTTTGTCAAACTAGCCATGAAAATACTTATTTAAGTCAAGCAAATTAGACTTGAAGCTCAGCAGCACTATCTAAAAATTTTGTTTTCTGGTGAGTTAAAAGCATAAACAAATAAATGATCTAGTCCACTTACCCTTCATAGTAAGGTTGATGCTAACTGACACAGGCAATTTATAAAGCATGTAATCTAATTACATATCTACTATCCAATCATCTATAGAAATTGTCAATGCTAAAACTATATTCTAAGAACACTATTGCACATCTCACTCACAACAAAATTAAAAGAAAGGTTCTTCTGCACACTTCCTAATACAGCAATGACTTCACCAATTTGTCATCATGGCTAAAAATGAATAAGATCATGAGTTTCCAAAAGATAGAGCTGGACATGGTATTTAAACAAGAAAAGTATCTTCAGCGGAATACTCATATTAGAAAGGAAATAATACAAAACAGACACCTGTCACCTATCAACATCCATCATTATCAAAGGCCTAAATAAAGAGGGAATATTATTACACCTATGGAGAGCAAGTTTAGAATTTATCAGAATCAACTATGTACAGTGGAACCTCGTTACAGCGAGTACGGGCTATAGCGACACTCCCGCTATAACGAGAGATAGCCGATGCACCGTCAATTGACCCTACAATAAGCGTGTTAAAAAATTCGTTTTTACGAGACCCTTTTGGTGTTGGCTCTCGCCATAGCGAGGGTTTCACCGCCGGAAGACTTTCATCAAGACTCCTTAACCTCTGTAATTGCTAGCGATCTGTTAGAAATGAAGTTAATGGAGTGCTCAGTCTCAAATTTATGTGGTAAACTGTCGTTCGATAAATAAGTAGTTAATTTTGGTGAAAATATTGTGGCATTAGCATTCGCGAATGCTTAATCTTCTTTTGTTCCTCGGGCGGCAGAAAGCAGTCGGCAGCATACCCGCACGTCCGTGAGTTGCGTGAATAGAAAGCATTTGATGGCAGTCACCATGGCCAAAAAAACACCAAACACGTCTAAGCGAGAAAATAAAAATAAAGGAGTAATATGAGTGTCGAAATTAAATTTATCTTCCTATTCGCTCTGCAAAATTAAAAAAAACAAAAGCGCCCAAGGAATGCAGACGATGAAGAGTTATAAGGAGCTTTGTTCGGGTGGTTTTGCCCATTCAAATCTGCGGGAACTTCTGAGAAAGGGGCTACGCCCAAGCCTGAAGCGGAGTATTTTAGGGATAGATTGCGAATAGAGAATTTTAAGAGTGCGGAAGGTTGATTATACTAATGCGAAGCACCAAAAAGTTTTCTCCCCTCACAACTCCCCTGGTGATGCCTGCGGTGTAAACCTGAAGTCGTGGAAGAGAGGACTCCGATCATAAGTATCTTTAGAAGTATTCCCCGCGTCATATAACATAGACGAAACGGAACTTTTTTTTTATATACAACTCCCCGACAAAACCCTTGCAGTATGAGGTATTACTTGCAATGATGCCTCTAAAGGTAGGTAGTGCGCCTTAGCGATGATGTAGGATGTACGAAGCAATGATACTCAGCGTGAATTGTCCGGATGGACGTATTTATTCTCCGTTGCGGATGTACAAGGGTGAACTATTCGGGTCATTGGTCGGAGTCGTACTGGCGCTCTCTTTTGTTACGTAGGTAGCCGAACATCCCCTGGTGGCCGCTGGAAGAACTCACAGAACAACTAACTCTCGTTTGCAGTGCCGTGGTAAACTCGGTGTATCATTTCAAATACGTCGCGAGCGTAACACTCAAAAAGAAACTTTTTTTCAACAACGGTAATTTTAATCACGTCATTTTTCAAGCTTAGTAAACTTTTTACCGTAGATGATGAAGATATTACATTATCTGATAGAAAAAGTCTTCCAAGGTGGGAACGTTATACAACCTTCCACCGGTAGAAACAAATGTAATGCGTTATTTCACTTCACTGCCGGTTAACGTACAGAAACAATAAACATACACCAATGGAAACCTTTGAGGCATTAAATAACCGCGATACTGTTTTGTCAGTTAATTTTTGAATTTTCAGTGGAAAATACCAAAATAATAGAATGATCACGTAAATGAACTAATTAAATGCATAGAAAAATGACTTCGCCGGTTGTGCATTAGCATAATGATTGACGAAACAATGCTTTCCATGATTTTTATTCAGTGCGACGCTTATAAATGGTTTGAATAGTTAGTCGTTGTTCGAGTAAGGAAATTTAGTGATGCAAAAAACATCGCCTTTCGTCTGGATTTATGCTTACGTTTATCGGATAGATGTTTATCTGTCGCCCCACCACTCCTGTTCCTGTATATCTGTCCGCAACAGGTATATTGGCTATTATTTGCTCCACCTCCGGTAAAGCGACAATTCGCTATAGCGAGTGTTTATTAGTGCACCGTGGGGTGTCGTTATATCGAGGTTGCACTGTACTAAAGAAATCCATCTCAGGATTGTTGACTGCTCCACGTTATTACCCCCCTCTTACCCTCCAAGTGCACTACTTCAACACAAGCCTCCTACAAGCAAGCTTGAGGTACTTATTTTTTTCTTTAGCAAACCAATGCCATGATTTAACCACTCTCTAAGTTCATACATATAAAGATAAATTTATACAACTTGTCATTCAGTAGAGCTAAAAATATTTCCATCAGGGGTACAAATCTTTTTAAGCTCGAAATTCAATCTCAATGTTCAAAGACATAAAAAAAATTATTCCCCAATCAACTTCAAGAGTTGTAGAATGAACACCTCTCCTGTCAACCTCGAGGTTGCAGGAAGAAATACAGCCTGCCTCGATGTGAAATGCCTACAAGATGATATTTGAAAATTTTTTTACATGAAATATGAGATCTGGAAAAAATAAGCTCCCTTTTCCCCAGTCAAGATGTAATCTGAGTGGGTTTCCCTTAAATTTTTACTTTTAATTAAAAAATTAAAATTAAATACATAAATGACATCATTAAGGTCTCTTGCTGCTATGATATCAACCCGTTAACGCCTAGCGGTACCATATGGTACCAGCCGGTAACACAATGCTAAACGTAAATTTTTTGTCACTTATTGTAATTTACTAGGGTTTTTGAGAGCTTTCACATAATAAGAATGTTTTTATTTACATTTTCCCGAAAAGTTTACTTTTTCAAAGCTGAAATTAACGTATTTAGAGCCGTTCGAAAATTGAGAATTTTCAGCTATCCGAAAAAAAACGGAATTTTTAGTGCAAGAATTTCGATTTTCTTTACTTGCGTCTTATGTACTCATAATACGAAGATGTATTTATGTAATTATGAATGTTATAACATGTACATTTCATATAAAGTATGGTGTTTTTATGTGAGCCTAATATTTGGGATGTTATGATGCAAAACATTTTCACTCTCTCTTCGTATGTTGCTAATTTTTCTTATATGAGGCCGCTTTGCTGATTTCTTCTCCATATTCGCTACTGAGAGCAAATTTACCATCTCTCATTTAGGTCATTTAATACCAGAGACATCATGAACACTTGGCAAACTTAACCCGGTAACGCCTGAATTGTGAAAACGCATTTTCAAAAACAGTACCATGTGAATGAAAATCCATGTTTCATAGACTTCCCTGAGACAATTACATAAAAACGGCGTCATTTTACCATAATTTGTCATGTATATGTTTTATGAGGATAAGTTAAGCTAAGTAATTTCTTCTTTTTCACAGCTTCCGCAGAGATAATGACGATAACTCTTGAGTATATCATTTGGTTGTTTTAAAACATCATAAATATTGGCAAAACTTTATTTACCATTAACCACAGCAACTGCCTTACACATTTGTTCTTGGAGTGAAACCGTAACGATTGTTATATCGACTGATATATCAATATTGATATGACGATAAATAGCACACTTAAAATTATCACAAGCACATTTTTATATTTTAAATTTTAAATTCACTTAAAAATTGGTTAATGTAGCCTACATTCTATTTCTTTTGCCTAGATCAAGGATTTTTGCATTAAGCTCCACATGGAGATCTAAAGCATCGTCTGCTCCCGCAACACTTGTCAAACAATGACACATGTATCCCTCCCATTGGGAAATGCATTTAGATGCATCACAGTTGTATAAAGGGAAATGTGGGATGAAAGTAAGAAGGTATGTGGCTGATAATAATGAAATAACTCATGAATTCGAAAGTTTAAACACCTTAAAAAATACAAGGAAACAACTTGTGGGTTGCATTATGGCATGTAATTGAACGTACTGCCTAGGAAAGCGTCACTATTGAAAACGTACTAACCAAAGAGTTTTACCTGTATTTTGTTCGGATGGTACTGGGACCAAGAGAAATTGCTGTTTTAAGGAGGAAAATGTGCTAAAGAGGAACGTACTAACCAAATTCCATTGTATGTATGTACAGCGTGGCAGGAGAACGTGTTTCAGATTTTCAATCAATTACAGTGAAACCTCGTTAAAGCGAGTACGGGCTATAGCGACACCCCCGATATAACGAGAGATAGCCGATGCACTGTCAACATACCCTATAATAAGCGTGTTAAAAAATTCGTTTTTACGAGACCCTTTTGGTGTTGGCTCTCGCCATAGCGAGGGTTTCACCGCCGGAAGACTTTCATCACGATTCCTTAACCTCTGTAATTGCTAGCGATCTGTTAGAAATGAAGTTAATGGAGTGCTCAGTCTCAAATTTATGTGGTAAACTGTCGTTCGATAAATAAGTAGTTAATTTTAGTGAAAATATTGTGGCATTAGCATTCGCGAATGCTTCATCCTCTTTTGTTCCTCGGGCGGCAGTAAGCAGTCCGCAGCATACCCGCACGTCCGTGAGTTGCGTGAATAGAAAGCATTTGATGGCAGTCACCATGGCCAAAAAAACACCAAACACGTCTAAGCGAGAAAATAAAGGAGTAATATGAGAGTGTCGAAATTAATTTCTCTTCCTATTCGCTCTGCAAAATTAAAAAAACAAAAGCGCCCAAAGAATGCAGACCATGAATAGTTATAAGGAGCTTTGTTCGGGTAGTTTTGCCCACTCAAATCTGCTAGAACTCCTGAGAAAGGGGCTACGCCTAAGCCTAAAGCGGAGTATTTCAGGGATAGATTGCGAATCGAGAATTTTAAGAGTGCAGAAGGTTGATTATACTAATGAGAAGCACCAAAGCGTTATCTCCCCTCATAATTGCTGGTGATGCCTGCGGTGTAAACCCGAAGTCGAGGAAGAAAGGACTCCGATCATAAGTATCTTTAGAAGTGTTCCCCGCGTCATATAACATAGATGAAACGGAACTTTTTTACATACAACTCCCCGACAAAACCCTTGCAATATGAGGTATTTCTCGCAATGATGCCTCTAAAGGTAGGTAGTGTGCCTTAGCGATGATGTAGGATGTACGAAGCAATGATACTCTGCGTTAATTGTCCGGATGAACGTATTTATTCTCCGTTGCGGATTTACAAGGGTGAACTGTTCGCGTAGTAGTTCGCTGTGGAGTCGTACTGGCGCTCTCTTTTGTCACGTGGGTAGCCGAGCATACCCTGGTGGCCGCTGGAAGAACTCACAGAACAACTAACTCTCGTTTGCAGTGCCGCGGTAAACTCGCGGTATTATTTCAAATACGTCGCGAGTGTAACACTCAAAAATAAACTTTTTTCAACAACGGCAATTGTAATCACATCATTTTTCAAGCTTAGCAAACTTTTTACCGTAGATGATGAAGATATTACATTATCTGATAGAAAAAGTCTTCCAAGGCGGGAACGTTATACAACCTTCCACCGTTTTCGCCTGTAGAAACAAATGTAATGCATTATTTCACTTCACTGCCGCTTAACGTACAGAAACAATAAACATACACCAATGGAAACATTTGAGGCATTAAATAACCGCGATACTGTTTTATCAGTTAATTTTTGAATTTTCAGTGGAAAATACCAAAATAATAGAATGATCACGTAAATGAACTAATTAAGTGCATAGAAAAATGACTTCGTCGGTTGTGCATTAGCATAATGATTGACGAAACAATGCTTTGCATGATTTTTATTCTGTGTGGCGCTTATAAATTGTTTGAATAGTTAGTCGTTGTTTGAGTAAGGAAATTTAGTGATGCAAAAAACATCGCCTTTCGTCTGGATTTATGCTTACGTTTATCGGATAGATGTTTATCTGTCGCCGCACCACTCCTGTCCCTGTATATATGTTCGCAACAGGTATATTGGCTATTATTTGCTCCACCTCCGGTAAAGCGACAATTCGCTATAGCGAGTGTTTATTAGTGCACCGTGGGGTGTCGTTATATCGAGGTTGCACTGTATTCCACTCACAATTTCTATAGCATAGTTATAATGAAAAAGATAGCACATCAATTGATGTGCCCAGTGCTGTCCGAAGGTTAAGACCACATTGATAGACATGATCCAGTCAAAGTGTTGAAACATTTCAGAATATGAATGGACAGAGAATGAATGAAATATGACAAGGAACGGGAAACAATTAGAAGCATTAAAAAAATATGTAGAATAAAATTGGCAATAAACCAAAATCATCAAAAACCATGATCAAACAATAAACCAATACAAATGGTTAACCCATTTATGATGAATCCGTAAGCCCTATTCATTCTCCAAAGAAAGTAATTTCCCAAACAGCAAACGAAAAACACATTCCTGATAATGAAATACATTCTGTTCGAGAACAAAGTCAACGGTCACAGCAAGAGGAAACATTTCGCAGACATGCAGCTAGTCAGCTATTACCATTGAACACAAAAATTTACAGACTAACTTTTGTCAATTATTACAGTATGAGAATGGAAGAAATAAACGAAGAACATAAACAGAGAGGCATCTCAACAATAAATAAATTACTTCAACATGGTTTTCACAGATGATTGTAAATGATTAAAAGGAATGACTTACTGAAACTATGGATTCCTTGTTTTCCTCCTGTAGCTCAACTCCATCAGCAACTGAAATACCCTGCACCATTCCTCCTTCAGAAACTACCAGAGCACCTTCACTGATGGCACACTGCATGGTCTTCGACGCATCTCTAGTCACCAAGTACATGGTTTTCCCATCCACAGTCCCAGCTTTCACTTTACACAGCGGCACCCCATTCTGGTCCACCACTTGCTGACCTTCGACCCCTCCCCCACCATCCTCCACAACCATGTAAATTGTCTCCCCCGCGTCCGCATCCTTAGACCCTTCCACCTCCTGCACCACAGTCTCGTTTTCGGTGAACGCGATGCTCGTTTCTCCCACTGCTTCCTCTGATTCGACAAGAGGCATGTCATGGCCCCTACCAGATTCCTGCACGGGCATCTCTCTCGTTCTCTCCTCCACTGCGACCATTCCGGACAGGTCTCCTCCCTCCGCATTCACCACCTCAGTTTGGGCCTCCATCTGCTCAGCCCCTTCGACAACCTCGGTAGCTTCTTCCTGCACCGCCGATGCCACCGCAGAAGCATCCCCAGTGGTCAAGGTTGCTATATTCCCTCCCTCCTCCACGTGACATTGAATCACCCCACCACTCACAATATTCATCAAAACTTCTTCGTTCACCGTCACAAATGACCCATCGCCACTATCCATGAGTATCGGGACATCTGTGGGCAAGCCTGCTTCTTTCAATACCTCCATATACTGGGTCATCACAGTGCCACTGGCAGCCTGATTATTAACGTTCACGGCTGCTGTGGCAATGGTGTTGGTGTTTGATGAGCTGGTCACCACATTGCCAGCTCCACCAGCAATGGCTCTCTCCCTAATCTGAGCAGGTTGCCTTGCCTGCACCACCTGTTGTACTGGCTGAACTCGTTGATGCACTAAGTTCCTAGTGCCCCTTGGTCTCCCTACTGAAGTGGTAACAGTTGTGGGAGGATCATTGGCAGGGGAATCCCTTGCAGACATCTCCTTTTGAAGGGCTTCCAATGCTTTCCTACTTGCCTCTGCCTCCTTCCTTAGAGCCATTTCTGCGTCGGTCATAACCTTCTCCTACAAAAAAATCGAAGAATGATTCTTGAAAAGCCACATTATTCATATTGCTCATAATTCAATAATAATAACATAGTTTATCCATTTAGAGGGTTGTGCAATTTTTCCTAATGTAAAAATATTCAATGTCACAAAAAATAAGGTGAAATCATAAGGTTTAATAATATCTGGAGCTTAAAATAAGTAGTCATCGACATAGAAATTCATTCATTAGGATAAAATTATTCTTGGAAAATAAACAATTTTTCTAAAATGCTGAAATTTTCTTTCAAACTCAATATCTGGTGGTGACATATCGCATATTGAATAGGGTGTCTTTTCTGGAAAACTTTTGCAACACACTGGACACATCTCCATATCATAGGATGAATTAACAGTTTTCCATTGTCCACTGTGGCACAAACTCAATTTAAACCCTCCTTGAACAAATAAACCATTTTTAGGAGTGCAGTCCAAGAATCGTTTACTAGTAGGCAGATGAAACAAATACATACTATGTTCAACTCAAGTGAGTGCTAACAAAGTTAATTTAAATGAAAAGGTGATTGAGAGCATAATAGGTAGAGGCAATTTTCACCTAGAGTAGAAATTACCTTGTGACAAATATGAATCAGAAAAAACAAAATAAAGTAGCCATCTTCCTTCTTAAAGTTGTGATAAATAGCATGTATAATAGAGTTGACTCTCGTTAATACAAACAACCTCATTACGAAGTTCTCGCTATTAGGAAGCAAATTGTTGGTCCCGACAAAAAGACCAATCCAATCTATAGCAAAAGAAACTTTATTACGAAATTACAAGTCTTGGTCCTGGCGGTTACAAAAAGAACTTTATAACAAAGTTCCATGAGTAAGCAACGGCATTTAGGTGTGTATTCACTATTCTACGTTATAATTATTGTGCTACGTTTAAGTTCTCCTTGTGGCCACAATCGTCAATTATGGTTCTTTCTTCATTAGGAGATACTTCAGTATGCACGCAACATCATATAATAAGCTTCATTTCTATGGAATCATGGTGACCCGCTCGTAAATTGCACTTACAGTAAGTCCTCTTCTCACAACATTCGATTTACAAACTTACACACATACTAACATTTGAAACATTCTAACGTGCCCGAAATTTCAAATTTGGCATCTTTCAAGTAGGCCGATGTGACGTGGTGTCTTCTCTTTGCTTGCATTTGCACTAAGGGCATAATCTGAACAAAGTATCCTTTAATCCGATTTGAAGCTAATAACTGCTCATCATTTTGCCCATTCTTCCCACCCGTGGACGAAGATTTTTTTCGGATCCTGCTGCATCGCACGCCCACCTAAATCAGTTTGTCACAATTGTGAGTTAACCCATGATTACAATGCGGTGCATCTGCAAGATAACCGCACTTCTCAATGCCTTACATAGGTTTATCAATGTCCTAGCTAGATCTCGGAACACATCTTGTACGTTTGTCATGCGGATTAAACGAGACAGTTTTAAACTGGATACGCGACTTTCTCAGAGATCGTAAACAAAAAGTTGTTCTTGACGGAATTAGCTCCGATGTTGTAAACATTACATCAGGTGTTCCACAAGGAAGCTTAATCGGCCCCCTGTTGTTCATTATATACATTAATGATCTCTGCTCCCGCATTAGCAGTAAAATACGTTTATTTGCTGACGACGCTGTCATCTATCGCGAAATTAGTGATCACTCTGACTATGAAATTCTATCATCTGACTTAAACAACGTTCATTTGTGGAGCCAAGAGTGGGGACTCAAACTTAATCTGAGCAAATGCATGGCGGTACATTTCTTGCGGAATTCGTCTAACTCTAAACATGTTTATGCAGTGGATGGCATTAATGTAAAGGCAACAGACGAAGTGAAGTACCTGGGAGTTACGATAACCTCGAACCTCACGTGGGGAACACATATAAAGAATATTTGCGGCACAGCCCTAAAGAAATTAGGATTCGTCAAGCGTATTGTGGGAAGATTTTCGGATGAGAAAGTAAAGGAAAGGTGCTATTTCGCTCTCGTCCGACCGCACCTTGAATATGCAGCGAGCATATGGGATCCGGTGCAGAAAGACTTAATCCGCGAACTGAATAAAATTCAAAGGAAGGCTGCGCGTTTCGTCAAAAACTGCTACGGGCGTACAGACAGTGTTATCCAGATGTTAAGCGAGTTAGGCTGGGAGCCGTTGGAGACTTGGAGGCTGCGCGCTAGGCTTAGATTGCTTGAACAATTGAGAATGGATATCTTTTAGAGCGACACAGAGAACATAATATTGGAGCCACACTATATTTCCAGGTCCGATAGATGTGATAAATTAAGAGAGATGTTTTGCCGAACGGATAGATATGCGAATTCGTTTTTCCCCCGAACCATAAAGGACTTTAATAAACGCTAGTCCCAACTTCGTTTGAGCACTTAATTTTTTTTTAGCTGTAAACGGCTGGTGTCCTAACACCCCCTGCCACACGCCTTTTAGGCGGCTTGCGGGGTATTATGTAGATGTAGATGTATTTATGATTATGATTATATCAAAGACTTGCAGATTTCAGGAAGATTTTAAACCTTGATTGCATCATGCCGCATCATTCTTCTACTAATGTAATCAAATGAATGTACTTGTTTATATAGATATCTGCACATAATTTAATGTGATTATTACACACATAACTCTGAAGCTATTCCGCTGTGTGACTATAAATACGGGAGATTGAAGGGACAAGAAATTTTGACTAAGTATTTTTGTTGCAATTATTCCTAAAAGAAACGTTCATATGAACTTCACTATTAACTCCAGTTTTTTGGTCCCATGAACTTCGTAAAAATGAGTCTATTGTATAGTCCTTTATAAATAAAACTTTGATTCATTATCCCGGACTTAAATGCACCTGTGTTATTTCATGTTTCTTATGCAAAGCCTCTACTTTGCATACATGAACATGGTTGAAACTGGTTTTAGAGCTGATTATTTCAGTACCAATTTGTTTTGACATTCTGGAATAGGAGAACCAACCTATTCATCCTTACCAACTTCCATTTTAAATTGAACTTTTTCATGAATTAATAAACCCTCTAATTATTTATTTTAAGCTATTTTTGAACAATTAACACTTAAACTCATTAAACATTCAACAACTCTAAGACCTTGCATCACTCTACAGTTTCCATAGTCCATGTGATGTATCCTTTGGAATTATCCAATCCCATCATCTCCTATACATTCCAATATATCAACATTGTTTCTTTATGAGGAGTACAGCAACTCATAGTTATAATTTTTTTCACTGATGGAGCGTGAACAGCTGAAAAAATTTCCTTATTTTAGCATTTCCCCCAATGTGCCACTAATACATCATCCAGGTGAACAAGATCTTACCTGGAATATAAGATTCATTTGTCTCTTGAGAGGTCTCCCGCGCTTACGTGGACCAGGGACATAGATTGGGTATCCACCAGGGGGAACCTGAGATGTGTGTGCCGCAGCTGCCGCTGGACTTGTAACGTGAACTGTATTGGCAACTTCTTCTGGCTCTGCAGGCACCTCTTCCTCCTCTGGAGCCTTGGCTACGCTCATGGCAGCGTTCTCTGCTTCTACTTTGGCCTCCTCTTCCTTCTGGTTCGTTCGTATGGTATCAATTTCTCCAGATAGGGACAGTAGAACCTGTTTGGAAATTCAATTCAATAATTACAATTAAAAATATGGAGTGACTTCTCATTAGGATTTTTTCACTGGGATTAACTTTTTGAAGGAGATAACAAGGAAAAGGTGACTTCCCAAATAATGGCCTTCCCAGAATCTTTTTTTAATGTAGCTGTACATCACTTTCATGGTACAATTTAACTCACTACTCATTTTGGCTCAAATTACAAGTCTCATACAAAGACAGATTTGCAGGTTTTGGCAAAATAGCACTTACAAAAGATGCACAACAGAAAGATTTACTGCACAGCACAATAAAATATTTACGTATATTGTAAATGAGAAATACCCTAAACAATACTTTAGGACCAGTACCACCTACCCAAAGGTCTCAAAGTGGGGAAGGTCTTAAAATTCAAGAATTCCTGAAGTTAAGGGATCCGACTTATTCTAATTCACAATGTTTTAGAGCAAACTCTTCACAAAAGTATGCATAAAACAAACCTGGGCAGTATCTGCTGAAGCTTCAGGTCCAGGTCTTGAAATCATATTTTCATTAGATGATGAATCTTCTGAGAGGGGTTGATTATGTTCTATTGGTGCCTGGGGAATGACCTTGTGCTCCGGTTCAATTACTCTGGTTTTAGGAGTTGGTTTCGTCATTTCACCTGTAATAAAAATGTTCATTCCATTTATTAATTACAAAAACCTTAGCAGATTAATACAAGCACATTGGCAAAAATACTCAGGAATATGAAAATCCTTAATACAGTGGAACTTGATAAGTGCATTCCTCCTTAGAATGTTTTCCTCTTAGCACAACGATTTCCCCCAGTCCTGGTACCATTCGAGCGAAATACAGGTAAAACTATTTGGTTAGTATGCTTGAAATAGTGGTTTCCTGGTTAGTAGGCTCAATTATTTGCCATGAAGCAACCTGCAAGTCGTTTCATAATATTTTCCGAGTGTGCAAACCTAAGAAATCATTAGTTACTTAAATATTATCAGCCATTGATCTTCTTACATTCATCCTACTACACCCATGTCTCGTATAGCGCAAGGGATGCGTTCCTTGGGGTCTTTGCGCTATACGAATTTGCGTTATACGAGAGCGTTTTAACATAGGGAAGATAGGGATGCGTTCCTGGTAGCATAGGTCTTGGGTATTGAATTTCCTCTAAAACATCTATATTCCCATAAAAAGCCTTAGAAAACATTATTTCTATAAATATTTATAGTTTAAAACATCTTTAAAGATAGTATTCACGCATTCAAAGACTTTTATTCACGTTAAAAAAAATTCTTACGTGCTTTCGAAATTCCATCCTGTCGTGCGGGTGGGCTAACATCTGCTATCTCAGGGGATCGTAATGCGTTGCCGGCAGTTGATGATTTTTCAAACCAGTCTAAAAACAACTATTGTGTCACCCAGGCCCTTTTGTCGCTCATTGAAATGACAGGAAAATGCTACTTTAAATGCCATTTCATAGCTAGCAGAGTTTATGGATGATAAATCATTTTAATTTGAAGTCCTCCGAGTCATTAGCAGCTACGTGAAAGTCTTTAAATGCCTTGAAACCTGACCCAGGTTTTCCTTCCCTGAAAATGAATGAACGAGAATGCATTCTTTTCCAAAAGAATATCGTCTCATCAACACTAAAAACTAGTTGAGGGGGAAAGGAGCCACTTTCAATAACAGCTTGGAGTTCATCAGAAAATGTTGTGGTGGCTGCGCTATCAACACTTGCAGATTCACCTGATATCGCCGCACTGAAAATACCTGCTTGCCGTTTAAATTCTGGAACCAACCGGAGCTTTCACTTAATGTCTCGGAGCGATTACCACTCTCGTCTTTTTGTACTGATTCACCATGAACTTTCCGTATGTGTAGACCGCTTGGTTGAAGTTGGTGCGGCTGAGGTCACTGATGTTTTAACTTCGTCTTTATTCAGAATAAGGCATCGTGAGTTTAAACTTCCACGCAATATCGCCTTGACGCTCTCCATTTTCAAAGCAATTGACCTCTCTCAAGTCCTCTTCTAGGTTTATAGTTTTTATTGATAAATTCTTGATTTTTCTACACGCATTCCTATTTTTTGCCATATTCTCTTGGTTTTTACTCTGTATGGCTCTATCTAAATCACCTTCCACTGCTGAACTGTATTCCTGAGACGCAGAAGGCCTAAGACTGCGGGGAGGGAACGAAGCCATTGTGTTTGAGACTCTATAGCGGACCCTTTTATGTGTTGATGCTATTCATGCTCAACTCGGCCACCGCTCAATTTCTCCCTTGTGAATACCGATGACCTTGAAGGCTTTAGCGTAGACTCTCTACCTGGAAGTCAATCGCCCGGTAACCTACGACGGCAAAAATACCTCTCAAACCGTATTGCTGAAAAAAAAACTCATTTCCACTAGCCCCACGCTTAATTAACGATCTAAATTATTTATTATCATTCTGTTAAGGAGACGAGATAAATCTTCGGTAGGCCGGCTATCTAGACACAATGACGAGTAATACTTTTGGCAATTGCGCAGCAATGAATTTCGATTAATATATAAACAAAAAAGAAGATTTGAGGCAAGAAATAATATTACTATGCGTAAATTGATAGAAATTTCGTGTGTACTTAGCGCAAGTTCACGTTTTATCACGAGAGCGTTTAAGATTTTTGATTAGGCTACACTGCGTTGCAATGTTTTCCCGAGGAACGAATTTGCGCTACATCGAAATTGCGCTAATCGAAATTGCGCTATAAGAGACATGGGTGTACGTATCTACGATCGTAATGCATCCATATGCACTTCTCAACGCGAAGAGTACACTCGTCATTACTTGACAAGTATTGAGGAAGCAGACGATGCTCTGTATTGCCACGCGAAACTTAACGCAAAAATACTCAATCGTGGTACAAGAAATAGAAAGCAGACTACATTGAACAATTTTTTTTAGAGAATTTCAACTGTAGGATATAAAAATCTGCTTATAATAATCATTAAATGTTTAATATCGATATATCAATCGATATATTTATCGATATGGGTTCATTCCAAGCACGAATGTGTATGGCTATTGCCGAGATTAAGGGTAAGTATAATGTAGCACTATTTTTATGATCTTTTTAAAAAAACCAATGGATATACTCAGGGTTATTGTTATTTTCTTCGAGTAATCTCTGAGAAAGAAGAAATGAGATAGCTAAACTTGCCCTATGAAAACAGATACGACCCATCATGGGAGAATGATGACGTTTTTATGTAACTGCCTCTGGGAAATCAATGAAAACATTGTGATTTTCATTCACATGGTTTTTTTGGCAAAAAGCACTAATTTTCTTGATTTTAAATGTGAAAAGAGTTCAGGAAGGCGATCCTACAAGGACAGTGATTGTATTTGAGATGACTTTTCCATGGAATGCAATAACCCCTATTTCTATTATTTACTTCCCTGATTAGCACGTTTTCCTGGATAGCACATTCATTTTTCATGGTCCCTTCAAAAACGTACAAAAGAAGTTTATATAAGTTTATAATTATAAAAATTTGAAGTGTGCAGCAATAAAAATGGGTGAGAGAAGAATTGTTCAAAGCTCTTCAAAGATCTTCAAAACAGAAAATTAACTAAGCAAGACACCTTGTATTTTTCAAATTAAAAAGAAAAGCCATGCCATTAGATCATTTAGAATATTCATACTCACCGAAGAAATATGTATACAAATATTTAAAAAATTAAGTCATGCTGGTTACACATGACTGAAGGTAAAAAATTGTGTCATAATATGAGGATGATACAGTAGATTTCGATTCTAAACACATGGTAAGTGGTCTTCCTGACCCAGAGAAAGATATCATTCGCCCGAATAACGAGAAAATACCTAAATAGAAATTTATCTCAATTGCCATGGAACTCTGAAATAAGCATACAGCTAAGGTAGATACAGAGAAAAAGAAGTACAGGATATTCCTGCTGCAATTAAATACTCTTTCAACTTACAAGTTCATTACATAATGCTTGGCATTTAACCCTTCCACTGAAATGACGAGTCTAGCTCGTCATGAACTTCCAATGCCAAACCGCACAATGACGAGCCACACTTGTCATCTTATTTTAATTATTGTAGCACCATTTAGAAGATTTATATAAATCTTTGGAAACTTAGACAATGTTAAAACATATTTTATGTATGTAAATAACTCATATTTCATGAAATATAATGCAAGGAAAGGAATAAAATGATTTTATACGGTTAGTGATTGCAGTGTTCTCCGTACCTACAGGAGAGGGTTCTTTCGTCAACTCTGTAATATCCTACTTTTGGCCAGGGGATCGCCGTTGCTCCAGAACTACTCCCCCAATCATCGTCAAATACATTGTGTTTTCTTCCAAAAAGACTACTTATTATAAGGATATGTACTTTTACAACACAGCTAAATTCACAAATATGTTTTCATTCGTACACTATTTGTAACATTATTTGTGAAACGAAGATACAATTCGGAACCTTTGACAATTGACTATCTATATAGCCAGCTTTCTGTCAATATCGTTCTCTTTTGTTTTCGTACTTTGTATCCACCGCATAGTATCAAGTGTCCTGCCAACTCTTCTCCTTGTTTACAAGTGTGATACGCTGAGCTCACCTTCTCAGGAAGGGCGATCCTATTTGATAACATTGAATCATCTGCTTGAGCTTTTCTAGAGGTGGCTACACAGTGCCTTTACGATACAGTTAATTTGATTGCAATCATTCATATGGTTAGAAAGAGTGTTACAGTTTGTATTGGTTTTCGTCCGCATTTATATTTATATAGTGTGGTCAAATATTCTCTAAAATGTATAAAAGAATTATAAATTGTGAATATGAAAGTGATGAAGAGAGTATAGAACTGAATGACTTTGGACTCTTGGATGATAAGGAACTAGATGACGACAAACCAACTGAAGTGGAGAGTGAAACTTATAGTGAAACAGAGAATGATGATAGCGAAATAGTGAAAAAAGTTCGAAAAAGTGATAGGTGCCTATCAAGTAGCAGTGATGAATCTTCTACCAGTGCCAGGGCTAAAGCATCCACGGAAGAATGGGTGTAGGATGAAAAAGATGATGACCAAGATATAAAACAATTCACTGAAATTGCCGGTGCTAGTGCATCATTTCTGCGTCGAGTAGGCAATAATCCTAAACCCTTACATACTTTTGAAGAGGTACTGAATGCTGACTTTTGGGAAATATTGTCAAAAGAAACTAACAGGTATGCAAAGCATGTGATGGAGAGTGATCAATATATTGAAAAGGAGATAGATAAAAAATGGTTCGATGTGAATCCCGATGAAATGAAAGCCTTTTCTACACTATATATCATTATGTCACAAGTGACAAAGCCATGGGTCCAGATAAACTTGCCAAATAGAGCAATTATTCTCACTCCAATATTTGAACAGACAATGCCGTTCAGAAGGTTTGTGAGTATTTTTCGTATCCTACATTTCACAAACAATGAAAAGGTAGATAAAAAAAGAAGAAGGTTAGATGGGTGGTTGAGTATCTAAATGAGAAATTTCGTCAATTATGCACTCCAGAGAGTGAGGTATCTATTGATGAATCGCTAATGAAATTCAAAGGTCAGTTATGTTATAAGCAATTCATAGCATCCAAAAGGGCATGTTTTGGAGTTAAATTTTACAAACTCTGCTAGTCTTCTTCCGGCTATTGTGTCAGTTTTAAAATGTTTATGTTGGACAAGACAAAAACTCGGCAGGTGATTTACCCGCCTCCGAAAGTTTGATCATGGATATGGCACAACCTTTGCTAGGAAAGGGTTACACCTGGTACCTTGATAATTGGTACTCGTCCTCAAAATTATATTTAAATTTATTGGAAAATAATTTTAATGTCATGGGAAATGTAAGAAAAAAACAGAAAGAATGTACTAAAAAAGCTTTCTTCAATTACATTGATAAAAGGTGAAGTTTATACCCTCTCCAGCCGTAGATTGATGGCTTTGAGGTGGAGCTAGACAAAAAAGACGTCTACATGCTCAGCACAAAACATTCCATTGCCCCTCTCTAGTTTTGATCCTGGGTACGCCCTTGCTTGTGCATGAAAATACTGTCCACTCGTTACAAATTAAATATTTATGTAGAGTATAAATATTATGTTTTATCACATTTTTTTAAGATAAACCAACAATTACCAACAATATTTTAAAAAGTGGAATAATTATGCATAATACACAGAATAACCACCATCTAAAAAATTTGATACGGCAGGAAAATGGTAATTTTGTTGTAAAGGGAATCCCTGTGTAGATGTACTTAGATGGTTGCGTTATAGCATGATGAGCTATGAAGATTGAAGATTCTCATGTTGGGACCTTCATGAAGGAACAAGAACTTGTGACCCCAGCAACCAATAAAATATTGTTCATGGTAGTTAAATAGGATTTCAAGTTCCATCTATTGCTATATTACTGAAAAAAACCTCTTAAGGTCATGAATTTGGAAGAGATAAAAAAGAATATATTAAAATTACCATTCAGTGCAGACTTGGTTTTTGGTGGAGGTATACCCAAGGCTTCCCTGCTCATAGATGATAGACCTTTAACCTGGAAAGAAGAACATATTCTTTCATAGTTTCCAAAAAAATTCAATAGAAGATACACAAAACTAAAATAATGGCTACACAAGCAGTATTTTAAATCTAAGGTTAAGGTCAAAGCACTTATTTTAAATAAAAAAGTAAGGGGAGACAACATTTTATTATATTTTATACAACCAAACTTTGTAGTCACTCGTCAGTTTTTATAATCCCAAGCATGAAGTGCAATGCACATCCGCTTGGGTAATTACATACTACATATATAATCTCGCACAGAAAACAAACAGGGCTATGAGACAGCATGCACCACAGAGAAAAATGGTATCAGTCACTCAGAGCAACCCAAAGGCTGGTTTGGACAGGTGAGGATAAAGCACAGCCTAGACCAAACATATGAATTTCACACACTTAGCATAGGAGAGATCCTTCATCAGGGATAATATTTTACAGATACATAATTCTCTTTAATGATTTTAGTTACAGAAGTCTAAAAGGCTCAACCCCAATATGTAACCCTGGGCCCTTCATCATCAAACTCAGATTCCTATTTCTAGCTTTCAGACAGGAATAATTTAACACACCAAATTGGATAAGAACTAATCAACCCTCACCAAATGAACAGTATTGTTAGGGTTAAATGCTTCTAGGTACTATTTATTTGCAATAATGCATTCTAAAATGGAAAAAGCTTACAAAAGCTCAAACTATTACCAACTCAATGGTAACTGACCCAATGACTGCATATGATAACATGTTGAACAGACAATTCGATTTTGCACATCTAAATTAACTATGCTAAATAACAAACTTTTTCTATACCACAATGCATCAAAATAAACATTAAATATTCTTCAAAGTAACGATTAGTAATGCATGGTATAAGAGGGTAGCATTTTAAGTGTCGGGAATGAAGAAAACTATCAGGGGTACAAAAATGCAATTTTTTTATTGTTTTTCTAAGCACTCTCCACGATAGTCGGTGCACTTTTGCATTCGATGGAACCAGTCGTTATAGCATTTATTCCATTTCAAAGAAGGGGTAGTCAAAATGGCTGTATTGCAGGCATCCACCGCTTCTTAAGACGTACAGAAACGCTTTCCTCATAGCATATTCTTGATTCTGGGGATTGTGAAAAAATCATTGGGGTTAAAGACCGTGCTATATGGAGGATGATCAAGAACTTCAACGTTTTGCAGTTCCAAAAACGACTTTGTGACCCAATCAGTGTGTGAGCTTGCATTGTTGTGGTGGAGCATAATGCATCGATTTGGATTATCTTTCCAAAGCTCAGTGATCACTTCTAGCAGGCAAATGGTTTTATACGATTGAGCATAAACTGTTCTTTGATTTTCAAAAGCAATTGCCGCTACATGCACAGATTCGGCTATGAACGATGCAACCGTTTTCTTGGAAATACTGCAAGAGCAAACAAATTTTGTCAGTTTGAGTTCACTTTGGAAGACACATACTGAAGATTGGTGTTTTGATTCAGGCTCGTAGCTATATATCCATGATTTATCACCACTTACAATGTTGTGAACCTGCTTTGATGCTCCTAAGTTGAATCATTGCAGAGTATTTCAACACCATTTGACTCGAGCTGCTTTCTGTTCTTCTGTGAGGAGATGTGGTATCCTGCGGGAAACCAATTTTTTAACACCTAACTTGTCATGTAAGATCTTTTGAATTGATGCCCCTGAGATGTCCAATGATGCCTATATTTCACGGTATGTAACATGACGATCTTCTGTAACCATGTTACCTATAGCATCGATGTTTTCTTGAGTGACAGCGGTTTTTGGTCGCCCCTCCATGACGTTCGTCACTGAGGCCCTCGCTGAAACTGCATATCAGCTGCACTACTGCTCATGACCTAATTCCATGTTGTACAGTGACTTGGGAACTTTGACACACCACCGTTTTAAAACTATCACTATCATCAACTACCCTCCAAATTTTATTTTTTTAAATTTATCCCAATACCAATTCCATTCCGCAAAATAGTTCCCTTATTTTATTTCTGTCGAACCTTGAAAATAGTGTGGCTCCATGATAATGTAAATTCCTGCCAAGTGGATCAATGCCATTTTGGAATAAAGGGCTTCAAATATATTTCACATGTAACCTGTTCACAGGAATGTATAAGGAATGCCACCCAATAAAGTCTCATTAACATTTACGTGGCCATGATCATTCATAGCAAATCTGGGTAGCACTGTAAAATATGAGGTCAAGGCCATAGGAAATTCATCACTTAAGTTTGGGGGGTTGGAGAAAGTCACTACAATATTCACAATGCTGTAGACCAGATAAGTGAAAGAGCTAACGAAGCACTCAGCAGTGGTGGCAGGTAGCATAGGTAGCATAGCAGAGTAACCTCTTCACAGGTAATCTTAGTAGCATATCACATATGGAATGAAATTCACTAAGTTTTCCATGACACATGAACTGTACAGGAAATTTACCACATGATACTAAACAATTTTAAGACTGCCAAGTTTCATTTTCAATATATCTATCTACATCAAATTTAAATTACATCATTTACAATAGAAGCACCATAATGCATCAAACAAGATACTATGCCTCCGTCATCCAAGATCCATGTTACATATGCATGCTGTCAGCATGTTAAAAGGTTATTCCGGAAACTATTCATTCATCAACCATTCTAATTCACGTAATCTTGGAATTTGCGTGGTGCTGACAACACACAGTAGAATTAAAACTCACAAATACCTCAATTATGCTACAATCATAGGATTGGTATCACCAGCCCTCCAACTTGACTCATACTTTGAATAAAATTATTAAGTGCAATTAAAAAAATAATGACCTATATTGACATCCACTAAGCCCATAATTATACCCAGCTAATGAAGTTCAGGATGCTGAAGCCACTTGTGCTTGAATAAGGCCCACCTAAGTATTATATCCTACAGACCCAAAGCAAATTTTTATTTCTTTGGAGATACTTGGTGACAACTCATAAATTTGTATTCGCAGCCCAAACACAAATTTTCAATTTAGATTAACATGAGAATGCATTTATAAAATAATTATAAGCCACATATAAAATTGACAGCACAACAAATATGGCGAAGACAAATTATAGGTACAGCAGACTCCCGATTATCCGGCTTCGGTTTATCCAGGCTACAGATTATCCATGCACGAGTTCACAGCCCTTCGAAGTTTTCTGCGATTTTTATAAGAAAATAAGATCTGACGCAAAAGCACCAAGATATTTGCATTTCTCAAATTCAATGCAACATCGTGCTAATAATTTCCATTAAAATCCCCTTCTTAAAGTGGAATTATTTTATCTGGGTACTTGATGACAAGGAATGTTTCCAGTTTACTTGAATGTCTGCTCTAGCATTGCAGACGACGATCAGCAGCAGGAAAGAAACTCATGATTAATTTTAGAAGATTTTCAATGGTTAATTATTCCTAAATTCAGAGAAATGTTACTCACGATTTTAAATTGCACATATTCACATTACAAATGTGCAATTATTGCTGTGGCCTTGCATGCGGTTAGCATCGCAGTTTGGGATTGGGTTCAATGATTACGGATCTGCGTCCCGCAGCAGTTGCACGCCAAGCAACTTGTGTGAGATGCGACAACTCGGCATGATGCTTGTCAGTGTAGTTTCCGACGTCGTGCAGTGGTTTCAAAGCATTGGTGCTAACCACTTTTCTGAATCTGTGACCTCGCAGCCACAGATGCGTGGTTTTCAGAAACCAGGTATTACATGTAGCAGTAGGAATACTAGTACAATCACGTTAACACCATGAAAAAGATCGCAGTCCAGAAGAGAAAGCTCTTTAACGTTTCCGGAAAGCATTCTTAAGTAATAGACAATGTGCATAAGTAATAACAGATCGTTTGATTTACATAAATTATGAAGATTACAAGAAATAAAAGAAAAATTTGGATTATTGGTGTTTTCTGATTACAGAGTTTACTGATTACTGTTTACTGATTCTCGTATCACAATTGTGTGCTAACTCGCGATTGTGTTGAACTGATCTAGCTGGGCGTGCGTAGCCGGAGCCAAAATAATTGCTCTCTGTGATAAGGAAGGATGGGCAAAACACTTAACAGTTCCTAACTTCACACCGGATTCAATGATACTTTGTTCAGATTATGCTCAAAGTGCGAGTTCCTCTAATCCACACGACATCGCATCGGCCAAATCGAAAGGCGCCAAATTCAAAATTTGAAAGTTTTGAATACCCGTATCTCCGAAACTTCGTAAATTGAATATGCGTAGGCTGAGGACTACCTGTACGTCCAATTTACGAGCGGTTATAAGTGAATGACCATGAATCCACAGGAATGAAGCTCATCATATGATTTTGCGTGCCTACTGAAGAAAGAACCATAATTGATGCTCTTGGGCACAGTACACAAGGAGAACTTAAACGTGGCACAATTATTAAAACTTAGCGTTAAGTACATCCACCTAAATGCCGTTGCTTATCCGTGGAACTTCGTAATTAAGTTCATTTTGCAACTGCCAGGACCGGGACTGAGGTTGGTAATTTCATGATAAGAAAAAATTTCATAATAATGTTTCTTTACTAAAGGTTGGATAGGCCTTTTCATAGGGACTTTGCTTCCTAATAATGAGAACTTCGCAATAACGTTGTTTGTATTAACGAGAGTCTACTGTATTCGTGTCGCCTCTCCCCATCATTAGCTCAGATAATCAGGAGTGTACTGTATAAAACTAAAATATTGATAATTCCAGAGCTTGGACAAAGGAAATGTATAAGCCATTGCAGGCAAGTCATTAACTTTTCTTAGGAGTACATACCTGGAAAAATTTGGCGGCTTGAAGTAATGCTCCCAAGTCATCTTCCGTCACATTCGTTTCACCACAGTACATGAATTCAATCAAAGATTTCAGAACAGAAAACTGCATGTCTTTCAGAACAATTAATGGATGCTGCCCAAGTTGTCGCTGAAATATAGACTGCAACAATGTCTGTAAAAAAAATATATTAAAAAAAATGAGTACATGAAATTTCTTTACGAAGTACAGGGCATGTAATTACACAATTCAGAAATGCATTTTTTTCTCATTCTAGCGTGCAATTACAAAAATAAATGAACAAAATTAGAACAGGGGCCATTTTGCTTTCTCCTGTCCAAGCATTCTCACATGCGTTCTGCAATTGACCGCATCACACGATGCAATAAGGTGGTTTCCTATAATTTTTTTATGGCCTAAATCGAAAGATTATTACTCCTGGAGTACGCATTTTATGCTTTTAGATTTTTAAATGACGATATCTATTTTTTGCAATAAAATGAAAAGTGAAAATTTTCAAGCGAGCGAAAAAGCGACGGCTAAGTATGAATGCTGGGAAAAGCCCGTGAGATGTCATTCTGGTTCCCGCTATCGCTGTGTGAGGTGACCTTGAGGTGAGGATATGTGCTCCGCTGCGACGCAGGTAGCACTTGGCTCAAATAAGGATTATTAATACCTTATCAAAAGAAGGAAACTTTCCGACCATAGGCATTTTTAATAAGTGATTATTAAGAGATGTTTCCCTGAGCTCTGTGCCTCATGCATGCATTGGTAATCTCAGACGATGTAAAACTCTTATCTACTCGTATAGAAACTAGGTCCCTGTGACATCACGTGGTGTGACATCCCATGGGCGACAATCTGGGCTTTTTCAAACATGGTTTAAATTGACCATTGCCATTCGTCAAAACTGGGATTTCTAAAACCAAATAATTTTTATATAATGAATACACTAATGGCAGGTAACTAATCGCAATCAATGCCTTTCGTTTTCTTTGATGAAGGAAACTACCCTATTTGACAAGTATTCTCACACGTATGTCAGATTGTACAAGTACATGCTCCATGTAAAATGGGCTTTATTCTCTGTTGCATGTTTGATAAACACAATGTCCTTGACCTTGATGAAGACATGGTGTACGTTGAAAGCTGTGCCAATCAGTAAATAATTGAAACACAAGAAATGCTAGGTTGTGATTCTGCCACCTGGTATGTAAGAAAAAAATACGAAAGGAGGATCTCTGCTGAGCATTCTAATGGGTGGACTGCAACTAAATTCCTTCCACACATGATATCTCTGGTGATTATCACGAGATTGACCTGTATTAACTCTTTTTGGCTTATGAGTGGATGATGCTTTCCATTTTCTCAAATTTTCTGAGTTCTGACATGGTCCTCGAATGCAGTGATACTACTCACTAGCTCATGGACAAGGACTACGACACAAGCTGAAATTTCACAGAACATGTTTCACCCAGATGAAAATCCAAGAAGAGTTTATGCCTTCTACACACCAACACATGCATAAAGAGGCTCAGAAGAAAATCCACCTGAGTCAGGGTTAGAATCTATGCCTTCCAGATGGGAAGGAAAATAATTGCCTTCAGAAATTTGTGCTTTATTTTATTTCAAGTGAGTTGACTTCAGAGAGGAATCCCTAAGAAAAACTTATACAGTAAATATGTAGTGAACCACTTTACATCGTAAACCTCCATACTTCATACCAACCCTACGGTCCCGTCAGAGTTACATGTAAATTTATAGGCAAACCTCTACGTAGTGAACCTCTTTATCTCATAAAACCTCCACTAATCATACCAAGGAGACACCCCCTAGACGGCCTAACTACCTCCGCAAATTGTACCAAGACAACTAGAGACCATTAATGCTACCATGATTACGTACATGGAATGACATTTTCAGTGATTAATGTTTCACGCTTTTTTAATAAACCTTTAATATGCAGTTATTTTCACATTAACCATTAGTTATGGCCATTTTGTTCCATATGAGAGCATACCTAACAATAAATATCAAAAAAGGTATCCAACTATCCTAATCATTTTAAGTGACTGTTGAATAAAGAGAGATCACATCGTTTTCTCTCAAATCATGGTAAAAATCGTGCGATAGCGCTCGCTTTCTGTTATTATTAAATAATAAATTTATGTTCACTAATGCATGCATGCTTGTTTAGACACATAAATATAATGGTTTAAAAGACAGTACTGTTTTTCATTTCCCAAGGATGAAAAATGGTGCCTATCACTAAAACATCTCCTCAACTAAACCTCCATACATCAAATTGCCCAAATGTTGGTCCCTCAATTACTTTGTAAAGAAGTTTTACTGTACCCTACTCACAATGGATAAGGTATATGACAAAAATAGCATAAATACCTCAAAATATGGACTGCATGCCGCTAGCACTGCCCTGTGGACCTTGAGAGTGTGAGTGTTGCACATGAGAGTGACATCAACCAATGTCTGGTGCTCCAGCAGTTGTCCGAGTCTGCTAGCCAAATGGGATGGGTGCTCCTCCCATTGCACCATAAATCGCGTACCACTCATGATTTATGGGTGGCTGAAAGTTTCAAATCACACAACTTACAAAAATATTCACCACTAAATTTGCTAGCAAGCAAAAAAAGGTTAAAATATACCATGCTCAGAGTTCAACTGCTTATGAAAAATACAATCCATTAATATTACACTGCAACATTTTTCTCCTCATCAATTTCTGGGTATCTACAAACAGAAATCTAACTTAATGTACACCACCTAAGACAAACAACGTGGTGAGAACCCGAAAAATGGTGAGATCGACTAATTTAATGTACACTATGCTAATCTATGGTTGAGCCTCGGGAAAAATGTTTCATCCTCATGTCATTAAACGAAAATAGCTCTGCTTGAGATAAACAATACATCCAGTAGTACACATATTTAGTCTAGGAGTTAAAAAGCTTGATTTAAATGTACCATATTCATAAGAAATTAAAGCAAGCCTACTTCTTAGATGACCCTCTCACTTGAATCCTTTGAAGAAGATATATTTAATAAGTCAATATCAAAATATTTAACAAATAATCATAAATACTTACATATTTACGAATTCAGATTGCAAAACTTGTCTTTTAGAGGTTATAACCAGACTACAAAAATTTGGAGAAGAAATATGAACTGGAATTCAAAAGTTCTTTTCATAAAAATGGATTTGGATCAAGAGTTATGGATCAATGTCCAATTTTTTTACAGTACAACTTTTATCCAGTTCTAAAGTAAAAATGGTAAATTTTAGCCTTGAAAAAACACATGAGATACAAACACAAAACATGTGTTTCCTAATGTGATAGGTAAAATGGTCAACTGACTTTATTAAACGTAATCTTTAATGGTAACTTAATACTCATAACACTTTCTTTTCTTCAAACTGTCACATTAAATTGTATGAGTATATAGCCATTTGTACACTTCAAACCCTGACAAACGTTTGCCAGCTCAGTTGAGCATCACAAGACATGGAATTTATCGACCACAGGACTAACTGAAACTGGATGCAACAAAAGATGATGCTTAGGGAGATGATGCATATCTTAGTAAACTTGCCTTCATCATCGAAAAGCATGCCTTAACTCCTTTTTATAAAAAAACATTTGAACAAGAACATCAATGCATATTGTAGGCACTATGATAAACATTAATGGTTTTAGATCCAAATAACCCAACAGATCATACGCGCTTAATTAAAAGTGTTTTATGCTAGCATTCAATGCAGAGTCAGAGAGAAATTCAAATAAATCACTTTCTTTGACTCAATGGATAGGGTTATATGAATAAGGTTAACTTGTATTCATGGGTAGTTTTCTCACAACTCATAAACAAAAACCAATGTAAACAATTTTATCACACATGAAAATATAAATTGCTCATAATTTAAGTACTTAATGTGATGACCAAGCCATTAAAGCTGTCACGTAATCATCAGCTGGAACACACCTTCTACTTTATAAACGGCAGGAGTCACAAAAATTATTCCTGCTTCTACTTATATCCCCCCATCAAAACTAAGTTTTGCCTTTCAATTAGGAAAAAACTTGTATCAAATCGAGGCATCCAAAGAACTAATTGCCATGCTGTATGTTTATCTTCCATATCGACTACTTTCTGTACGTGCGATTAAAGAGACCCTCAAACTCTACAGTCTCCAATCCTTGTGAAGCACTGTGATGATGTCATCATTTGATGCACTCAAAAATGCCACAAAATTATGGACATTAAGGAATGTCACCACAGACATACTTTTTTACACAGATTAGTCAATTGTGTTAATGATATTTAACCTACAATATTACTCATACATGCATACACTGCAAGGCGCAGGAATAGTTGGCAAGGAAAAGAAATAATGACAAATTACTACAAATAATCTCTTACAATGCAAATCATGAACCCAAAGTACGTGATGATATCTACTAGAATGAGGCTATAAAGACATTAATTTTATTTCTTTTTATGCTCTGAATAATTCAAGGTACAAAGAAGAATTAAATGAAAACAATAATGCAGATAAATTTATAATTAACTACCCACATATTGACATAACCCTACTTATGGCATGCATAGCTTAGTTCCTCAATTAAAATTTTGGGTCGACCGAAGATGCAATGCGGTAATTTAATACGAAAATTGAACGAGAAGAGTTATTCTTTCAAAAATACATATTTACAAATAACAAAAGAGTAAGGGGAGTAACAAACTAAGAACACGAAATAGGAAAAGGTATGCCAGCAAAATAAAGTTACTATATGCATAATCCCTGCGTCGAAAATTTTGACATAAAAATCAAATAATTTAAATAACAAGAAATAAGAGCAGCCTGAGCAACGAAATTGTATCTCCAACTGAGTAATGCTTAGAACCATTAGGCTTAATTCCCATCACATCTGTATGAAACGCCCAATAAAATCATCAATCACGAGTCCGTGTCGCTATTCATTATTAAGAGAAGTACAGACCCTCAATGTTTAGCGTGGGCACTCGACACAACAGTTATAGACCCCTGACAATCTTGAAAAATGTACCACAGCCCATGACAGCGTATGCACAACTACTGGCGCGTCAATAATGAATTTCCTTGGCCTTGGGCCACTATGGTACCGAAAAATTGACGATTGACGATTAATCGAGCAAATAATACGCAATAGCAATCAAATTCCGATCATAAACACAATACAGTCGTTCTATTTTTAAACTCAGTAAAGTATTATGTCCGATTCATTGCCAATATCATGCCCAAGAGTAAGCCATTTATTTGAGCTGCAGATTATACTTACTTAAACACCGACCGAGGACTAAATTGACTTAAAGCACAGGAAATAATAAACCTTCAGAGTCCAAAATATTTCAATAACAAGCACATTTTGTTCCCAAGGTGGAATATACTAACGCCGTCTATAAGTTAATTCTAAAACAAATGAAAATTAAATTCGAGTATCCAGTGTTGCCAGTTTTCTTCTCCATGCTAGGAGAAAGAATTTGAATAATTTATTCTCTATCATTAATCATTAAGATATAAGGTTCTTATGAGACGAGTTAAACATAATTCAATGGCATTCCACTGGAATATGTGAGGATATTATATTCCATCAAGTTTGTCCAGTATTATATATATATATATATATATATCAACATGCGCTAACCTTCAGGCGTGCTGAAATTTGACCTATTGCTAGTCAAGGTACTAGACTTTTCCTTTATCAGCGTCGCAATGGATGCAACACTACGTGGCATAGGAAGCGGTTTTTTAGATTAACCTGGGTTATCATAGTTTTACTGAATATTAATTCAAGTTCTTCCTTCAATGCCTTCTGCGTAGTCTTCTGCTTCTGCTCCTCTTTCAATTGACAAATTCATTTTTCTTCTGTTCGCAACGAGCACAATGGCGGTGTTTTCATGGCAACGGCCGCGGGATTTCAGGCGCGAAAAGTGTACTTAGCTTCTTCAATTTTGTGAAATAATTACGATGGCATTACTTCGATGAAAATTCTCCAGTTGTGTTGGAAGTAATATTTTTTCATAATTTACAGGTCAAATTCTTTAAAGGAATTCCTTCTTGTTTCGTGTAGTATGTTATTAAGGTGTTCATAATTATACAACATGTGAGTTTTCATGATTGAAAAAATGACTTCATTTCCAATTCTCATCTTTATCGGATGATCAAAGCATTGAAAGTTAATCCACTTCACGGATATTTAATCGTACCATAGGATACAGTATCCAATGGTAGTGTACATGGCGGAACACTCCTATGCTTAGCTCTGCATTGACTGATGTTTTTCCCCATTTATTTTACCCAAGTTTTTAAGGATTGTGTTAGAAGTGGAATTTTTTCTATTTCCTGCTAATACAAAGCGATCCCTAAATGTCTTTCGTTGTGTACTAAAGTCGAAGTTGCCAGCTGTCTTTATTTTACGATAACTCAGAAGCAAAAAATGCAGATTGTTCAATGTAGGACATTTTTATCGCTCACTTGCGCCCACTTATCAGACAGTGATGCTTTCAGTTTTCCTTGGCGTAGATTTGGGTCTGCTTCGTTCAACTTCCACCTTTATTTTTTTCACTCACTGGGTCGATTATGGTAGTTCGGAAATTGGTCCTACGAAATGGAAATATTTCTCTCGGTTTTCCTGGGGTATGTTCTTTTTACTATGAACCCGATAACGCCAAATAGGAGACCCTCACTTACCGATTTAATCGTAGACCATTTATTTTCTTGCGTATTCTGATTAGCTCTCTTATCACTTATTTATTGAAGACAAAAATTAAAATCGTTATTGCTTTGGAAAATGACAAAAGAAGAATTTCTTAAGATCAATGTATACTGTGTGTATGCTGACAAATAGTGAAATGGTACTCGTGTCACTTTTCAACATTTATAGTAATGCAGATTTTTGTGATACACATTGAAGCAGTCTTCCCATTGCACATGTATTGAATACTTCGCTTCCACATTTAAGTAAATTCCTCTTCAAAGAAATAAAAGGTCCTGATTCCCCATGAATAACCAATGTTGGTCAGTTATCTGGCCTCCAAGAATCAGTTAAAAGCCACTCGCACTGCTCACCCCGGGGTGAGGCCTCTATGTGAGAGAGAAATATTGTTGCCACAACCTCAAAAAAGATGAGTAATTGTGTTGCTTATGAAGGTGAGAAGACAATTCTGTTGGTGGCAGTCGCTGATATGACAGGAGAATAGCCTCTTCTTCCACCTTCAGCTGTGATGAGTGGTAAAATTCACTAACTCTTGCTTTACTTAGCGGTATTCCAGTGCCATGGGAGCGATTTTAAAGTGAATATTTTAAATTTTGCTATGACCGCTGTGTACTGGATTCTAGGGAGCAGTTAGAAATTTTAAAAATTATTGAAAGTCAGGACAGCACTCTTATAAATGAATATCTCTACCCATCTTTTTCCCCTATTCTGGTGTCTAATTATAAATTCATCAAGTCACTAGGTAGGTAACAATAATAAGATGAACAAATCATAATTTGCACCTGAAGATGGTCTCGCTCTGAGAAAAAATAAGTGGTATAAGTAATTGATATCCAGGAAACTTGTGATGAGTGGTGTCATAATATTTACCCATTTTATCATACTAATCAACTCAGGTCATGTGCCTGTTGTAGCTCTCCACAGCAATAATTATCTTATGGCATTTGCCAGCTCATTGCATATTTTACCCTTTCGTACTGTAGATTATGAATGTTCGTCGTCATGAATACCTCCCTCATGCTTACCAGACGAGAGTTGAGGGTTCCCCATTCTGGAGGAAAGCAAAGTCTACTTTACAGGCTTCAGACAGCAGGAGGACCCACGTGCAAGTTATGTATATTTCATTCTGTGGGGTGTGAATCTCCAATGGGACACTCATAGGCTCATCTTCTAGCCACTGCTTGGAGGTGATACCATACACGGAGGCCTTCTGCCAATGGAAGTTAAGTGGAGAACTGATTTTGATAAAAAATATGGTGTCTCATTCAAACACACTCAATTGCTAACATTGAGCAATGCATACTATTATCACGAAATATTGCAAAATTTTGAGACAAAAGTGCAGCTTGAAGAGAGAATGTCATCAAGTTGAAATTTTTTTATGGGCTGAGGACCACAAATTAAACACTCAAAGGATTAGAGGGTGTATTATTACATCCTCACATACTTAATTAACTACAACAGTTTAAAATAATGTATATTTTAAAAAATCATAACAAATAAATAAAGTAATGGATAATTTCTAACAATAAGTAAAATGGATTATTTAATTTTTTATCATCCTACCCAATCAAAAAGAAGAAGAAATAAAAAAAGGATAAAATTAAAGGTCAACCCAAAAAAATATTGTAAGTATGTATGTATGTCACTTATAGATTTTCAAAAATTTTAGAAAAATGGACCACCAAGATGGGAAGGAAATTTTAAAACAGACCAGCCTCAAATTAAGTTCTAAGCACTAGCTTCAGGTCAATTTAGAAAAGTAATGGATTTTTGGTCCATTTACCATAGAAACTTCATTACAAGCTGAAGCAACAAGTTCTAATTGGAGCCATCCGTATTTACTTCATATTCAATCTATAAATATCCAATATTTTTTCATAAATACAATGACCACTCACAACCGAGTATAATATCCATGTCCAAGAAAGAGTATTCTAGTCATTTAAGTTCTTATTGGAGCATTTTACCTACTTATACATTCATTTTTACGAAGGCAAGATTTAAGACGAAACTATAGTTTATACTACTGATTCCAGAGTTAATCCAATGAGTTCCCAATAAAAACTTAAGGGTGTTACGGTCATCATTATGGTGCCATAATGTTAGCCACACCAAGATATATAACTATGGGTTATTTTGCAATCTTCAGGTGATTATTTTTCTTAAAATTTCAATCGAGGAGGGTCATCTCTCTATATAGAAAAGTATTGAATGTTAATGAATTTCCAGCTTAATAACTGCAGAACTCCACTGGTTAAAATTTTTATTCCCTCTGTATGCCCTTTATAAGCCAAACAGTTTTTCATTAGTATGTTGTTTTCAAGCATTTAATAGAGTTACACCATCCTCCAATTCTTTACACTTGTGATAACATTCAGGGCTATGATTATCAATCAGCACCCTATCATTTTTTTCCGACTCATTCAGGGAATTAAATCCAAAGTTTCAACAGAACAATGATGCTCATTTTTATTCACCAGCACATAACGGAAGCATGGATCCACAACTCCTTTTCCCTTTCACCTCTTCCCGCTATATTCCTTTTTCCAGCTCGGGAATCCATACAAAATCATAGTTTCTTTCTTACAGTTCTGGATTCCAAGGTGCCACACACAATTTTCTAAATTAATGGTCACATAAAACAGGTAGTCAATAATTTGGTGGTGGTTCTTTCTCCAGGGTGGGCAAGGCTATGCATTGAACCAAGCACTTGGTTACAGAAAGCTGGTGTACATACGGTCATATATGTTTGGCGTTGATGTATCACACATTGATAGCACAAGTATCCAGGGATTGGCACTTCCTTAAATGCAAAAAATGTTTTAGAGTTGAGAATGGAGGTCAGTTAACTGCCAGGAATTCCTCATCAGTTTCCTCAGAACTGTCCAACTCTTTAAAATTTGAGTCACTTTCTCAGGAGAGGGGGCCTATCTGCCACTAGGTGAACTCGTCCGTTCTGGCAATGAGAGAGGCCATTATTTGTTAACAGCCAATGGCACAGGCTTGGGAGGTGGTGGCAACTTCACTTACACAGAGGGTAGGGGGAGTCATAGCACGAGGGACCACTTCGTTTATGCGGTCCTCCAAGGATCCGAGGGCATCATGCACTGCTAAGATAGCATGCAAATGGCTTGGGAGTCATGAAAGCCACAGCCATCTTAAAAAAATCGTCCATGATGGAATCATTCGCCAAATATTATAAATGGTACAAAAATTGGGAAGATTTCCCCTATCCCTCATCTCTTTGTCCTTAAAAAAAGTTTTAGCTTATGCTCCTCTGATGCTGAGGGTCTTTTGATTAATCCACCCTTAAAGGCATTAAACATATCTGCAGCAGGGAGACATGATATGATTTCTATAACTTCCTGTGTTCTGACTATGACGTCACTCCGCAAACCCAAATTTTGTCTCATCTTCCTTTACAGCGCCAAGATAAAACTATGCTTGAGCTGATAAAACCAGGGGAAAGGCTCACCAGCCAAATTGGTAAAGCTCAAACAGCGATACAGTTCATGTCTGGCTGTACGATGTTGGTGGATCAGGCATCTTCACAAACAAAATTATTTCAATAAGGTACCAGATTCAATCACAATAATAAAAGACAATAAAAATTCCAATCTATGATAAAACAAATGCTATGCAAAAAGGCTTTCTATTCATTTAATGAATTTACAGAGGACCGAAGTCCCTTCACATTGTAAGCATTATATTCCTCTCACTACCTAAGTATACTTATATGTAATTACTGTACTGACTTAACTTGTAAAAATTGAAGGCTAATAAATTCTTATTATTATTATTATTATTATAAAATATTACATATACGAATAAAGGAAACTATTCACATATGCATGGATTTTTGCTCATAAGAAAAAATAAACTGCAAGATGAAATACCGAAGGATTCACATGGATGGTGGCTGATGGTAACTTGGCATTGTGCAAAAAAATTGTTTTTTTTGTGCAATTAAATCGTTCAGGTCACCACCTGAAGGGATATGATGGGATGAGCTCGGTAATTAACGTTGCCACAATGAAATACATTCAAGCTAAGTTGAACCATGTTTATTAAATGGTGAGCAATAAAGTGACACAGTCTGATAAGTCTCAATGTGCAATGCCAGTCACCACTTGTGCACTCTGTTTGTGAGTAGGGTGACCAGATGCCAAAAGATGAAATACAGGACAGCAACCTGTGAAAAAGGAGGAAAAAGTAGGACACTTGAAAAATAACGACAATTTTATGATTAAAGAGCAGTAAAAATTTATTAGGACTATGCTTTAATATATTAACGGTGGATCTAATGTTTTCAACCCGCATTGGCATTCCTAACTGAAAACTATAAAATTCCATACAAGATATTGTTTTAAATTTTAACTGACCATTATGAGTCCCTTCACTGAGGCAACGTTTAATTTTTTTTCTCTCATCAGTCCACTGAGATGAAATAAGAGAAAATACCTTTCTGTATTGGCATTGTGCCCTGGTTTGCTGAAGAAATATTCGGAAATTTTAAGAAGTTCAGAATGGCTATCCACAGATTTACTATACATACATATAATCATAATGACCAGAAAGGAGGACGTTATTGGATACTTAAAAAATCGGCCCAGACACTGCAGGATTAACATCTAAAAAGTAGGACATGTCCCGATTGATCAGGACCAGTGGTACAGCGAGGGGGGTGTTTTGGGGGATAAAACCCCCCCCCCAGAGCTCAGAGAAATTTTTAGTTTAATCCATTTTACTTAATGGATCAGTATTAATTTAAGAATAGTGTTGGGATTAATCAAATATCTCTCATAAAGCGGTAAAACTAGTTATGTTGAATCATTAATCTTAAAAGTTTCTGAAGGAGGGCCCCCGCAACTCCCACTTACCCTGGCGGGTATGCAACACCCCACACCCCAAAGTATTAGTTGTATCTAAAACCCCCCCTAACCTTAATTCTTAGCTGCGCACCTGATCAGGACGTCCGTTCACCCTTTTTGTGAGTACATGTGGCACCTTTCAGATACTAGGCTCCTTCTATACTGGCAGCCTTGCTAGGCACCTACGGCAGCGACCTCGACAAGGCAGCGGTCCCTAGGGGTGGTGCTTCAAACTTTGAATATCCTCCACATGCACTAGAGAGAAGTGGTGGAGAGAAACCTGGCATTGGCATTAATCTGCTAGAGGTGACTTCGGGGCCACAGCTTTACATCCCATCAGCAGGGATCAGGCAGATTCTATAAAATATACACCATTGCCAGGATTTGAACCCAGTCTTACAGGATGGGAAGCCAACCCTAGCCACAGTACCAATCTGAAGCCCCTTTCTTATATGTATATATTTATTTTATTTGTATACATGCTACAGTGACGTTAAAATTCCATAAGATTATGTGGAATTGGGGGCTGATGCGAATTCCATGAAGGAAAAGAAGAAAATGGGTAAATAATACTACAGGTAAAAGTATATCTAACAAAGTATGAAAAATTGAGTGTTCTCCTTTGGCTCTTAAGTTTCCTTGGGAACATTGTGATTTGGGAGAGTGACCATCAAGATTGCTACTTTTAACATCTAAAACTAGAATATTGATGGCTAAGTTCTAACAACACATACCTGTATCTCAAAAACACCAACTTTTCAGGAGAGCAAAAAAATGATTAATTTTTTATACTACTGCACTGAAATTAAAAACCAAAAGTTCATAAAAATGAAAAAGAAGCATTTATTTGCGTACAAAGAGTTGTTTTTTGCTTGTATTTCATTTTTTAATGTTATTACACTTTGTTTAAGATAGCTGTTTCAAACCGGCCAAATTTAAGATACGCTGTTAGAACTTGGCCATCAATATGTAAGATACTTACAGCAGCCATCCAGGATATTCACCGGTTGAGTGTTTCCCTCTGGTTGATTGACAACATAAAATATTGGAAGTTAAAACAATTTGATGCATTCACGTCAGATGCGGAAAAAAAGAATTACTATTACTTGAGCGAAAGAAGTCCAATGCAGTAGGGTAAACTAGCACAGAAAAGGAAGGGTAGGGTTAAGCATTGCTGCCAGGTATCTAGTTTAAGCAAAGATGCCTATCATCAGTAACTCACTAAGAGACAAAATAGAGAATACTATGCCCAAGGTCTCACCCTTTCCCTATTAAAGCTGTCATCGGACATCTTTCACCATAGTGACTGCACAATCAGTGAAAATTTATAAAAAAATTGATTATTAACCTTCCAATTTATATTATCGGCACTTACGCAACTGGAAAAACACACAAAGAATAAGAAAATCAAGTGATCTATGCAATAAGAATACTGCCACTTATGAAAGCACACCATTGGTAAGAAATAATGTAGGAAGAATGGACACTAATGTTTAAAATCCTATCCATTGAATTTAACACCACAAATAAATTCACCAGCGTGCAGTGGAGGCAATAATATATATTCTATCTAAAACAAATCTCTGCTTAAAATTGTCTAAAATTTTTGATCATTCAGTGAATGCAGTTTGAAATTTGAAAAATGGGCTGGATAATTCTAATTAGGGTGCAAGGTGATACTAAATCTAATTTAGCAATAAGTGCCAGTGCAAGAGCTTGGTCCTCTTTCTGCAGTCTCACTTTGAAGCATTCTTTGACCATTTATGTCTTTTTAGCTTTTTAAGGGATCCCTATCATTACCACTGGTGTTAATTGATGAAAGGAAACAATGCAGAATTATTTCAGCATTAAAAAAAATGCAATGGACAATGCTGAAATATTTTATACTTCAAAAATATTTTTACTTCTATAGGATTAATTTAAAATTTTGAATTATTTTTGACAGAATACTTGAAAAACGAAAAGATGAGCACTTCATCTGAAGTCTGGAACACACCACAGTTGCAGCTCAGAGAAAAATTTTTCTACCGTAGAGGAGAGGTTAGCATACATCAGAACAAAAATTACAGAAGGAAATAATGACTTCAATGTAATTTATTTGAAAGCTTTGCACATACTATTTACAGGGCAATCAATGTGTATACCTACAATCTGAAAATTGAGATGTTTGAATGGGAATATTTTCTTTTTTTTCTGTACAGCTGACATCCACAACAAGAATACTTAACAATCAGAATGCAGATGAGTGCTCTTTGGTAATGGGGTATGGTTCAATGTGAAGAGATAGGGGGGGTTAAAAAAGGTGTTAGTGTTGGAGTCAAGGAAGAAATGGAAGAAGGTTTCATAGAGGCTGACTTCAAAGGTATTACAAAGGGGCTTCTCATTTTCAACTAATATACATCTCCTTTATAACATGCATATTTATGTACAATAAAGCATATTTCATGACAAAAACTTCACTTCCAAACAAGCCTGCCCATAAAAAAATTAAAAATACCTAGAAATTGGAAAAAGGGTGGTCAACTCAAGACCAATTGTTGCAGACTAAAATTTTAATAGTTAAAATTTCACAGACAGGCAGTATATATATTTATCAATGATCATAGTGAAGCACAATATAACTTTGCGCTTTAACCATTAAGAAAGAACACAAAGAATATGTGCAATGGCAGTACAAAAATTTCTCATTTGGATTGCCGCAGCACACCAAAGAAATGAAAAATAAAAAAGTAGCTACAACCATTGCTAACCATACACACATATATGTATACATTATCAGATCCAAAATCATTGCTGGAATCATGTCAATTTTTATGCAAGCAAATTAATCACTGAGCAGGGCTATTCTGACTGCAATACCCACTGGAGAAGATAAATGCACAGGAAAAACAAGTTTCTTTAATAATAACAACAAACAACTTTCAATTTTGGTTGCTTCTTCTCTCAACTACACAGTAGGGTAAAGATACAAAGAGGTGGTCTGATAATACAAGCTAGCTGACAGATTTAATAACACATTTTTTAGTAGTACCTTGAATAATAACAAGTATTATTAATAAGTAATGTACGTGTGTGTGTTTTTGAACAAAGTGAGCCTTTAAGTATTTTCACTTATAATTATATATATATTATTATTATATATATTTATCCCAATAAGCTGAACAGATGTAGCCAAATCTCATCCAGATGGGCAAAAGGCATGGTTGAGGGCTGTTTCAGGGGGGAAAATGATTCAATGAATATGCAAATGAGTTATGTATCACATGGTGGTAAAATGTACTTTAAGATCATTTAAAAATTCCCTACAGATCATAACTTGGTACTATACTCAAGGGAGCAAATCCTTACCTTTCTGTTGCCAAGATGAATCCTACAACAAGGATATAGGCCAATTATAAACCCTTCAAATTTTGATGCATTCCATGCTACGTTATTGTTTATATTTGAATATTTGTTAACCTCAAAAATAAATTCCTTATGCCCTTCATATGTTATCGAGATCGAAACATTTTTAACTTTTTTGACTGAGTATCATGCAATACATATTTTCAACAAATGCATGGCATTCATAATTCATTGACATGATTTCATTTCATGTGAGTTAGAAAATCTCTAAACACAACATTCATCTCTTTAAGCAATTCTTTAACCATCATAATATTTACCAATTCAAATGATAACATGAACCAATCTAGGTGAACAAAACTTAAACACTGCATATGAATGCAACTTGCCTTCTTTTACACTATCACACCTTAGCCAAGACAAGACCATTGTCCATCATATACTCTTTGCAGTGGAATGAATTTTTGGGTAGTACCTATTCAAAAACCATCAAGAGATACCAGTCCCAGAATTATATCAATATATACTATATATGTATATATACCAACCAATGGTAGTAAAGAAACAAGTACAATCAATGTGGATAACACAAGAGAGTTCAATGACGTTCAGAATTTGTTTCATCTGTGACACAAACAAAGTGGAGTTCTATGAGTTTTGCATTGTTAACACTTACCCACGTTTTCATACACACAATTCACCACAAACATACAATACAAGGCTTCCAAACACTTTCACATTGACGCAGGTCCTCCATCTTCATGACCAGCCTTGGGAAGTACACTTTCCATTATCATTTCTCAACTCCCTGGCTCATTTGCCACCCCTTTCCTAAGTACAAACATCAAAAGGAGAAAAAAATTTGCAGTGCGGTTTCAACAACTAACATTGCCCTGCTTATTATAAACTCACAATTATTTCAATATGTACTACTTCCTTATAATTTTGTAGTCCATTCAATTGGGGAAACATCCCAGTCCAACATTATAAAGAGAAATTTTATGCTGATGATGAAAATGAATGCTATAATTTATGTATTTGATGAAATGTATTTACACCTGGGTTGGTTTTGGGAGGGGGAATGGAAGGTTTTAGTGGTAATGGTTGAAAGTTTGATGCTGAAGTATTTGCTTTGCATGAATTATTAAGTCTCTATTTTTTCACAACCTCCTGCAGTATTTTCACCCACGTTTGAGCTTTCCCGACCAACAGCCTTGAAACCATTACAGGACACCCCACAAATGCATGTTTTCAGTAATGATAATTCTTTAAATGCATACTGATGAACCTGATATTCAGTATTGATTTACATAACATTAAATAAGTCAAAAAGATCTTTTTTGCTTCAGAGTAGTAATGAGTTTTCATATAATAATCTCCTATTAAAATAACTATTGATCAGAGTCAAAACCAAAGAAACATTATGAGCTTCTTGGGTAAAGTATTCCCTTTAAAAGGTTCATATCAATTCTTGTTGATTGTATATAGTTTCTGGCTATTAGCCATTGAGCTAGGTGACTATATATATTCATTCTTATTTTTAATTAATTTCACTTTCACTCTATTTCATTTCATCATAATATCTTAAGTCTTTCAAAGCTATTAACTGCATTTTTCTCTAAATGCTACTCCAGATTCAAAATATTAAAAACAGTACTAACAATTTCCAATGTAAACTTTCTTTCAGGATCATTACTTATGACAACAAAATAGAAAGTCCATTAATTACCTCACCCCAAACAACTTGACTCATCTTAAACTTTCTCTTATTCACAAATACATTTTAACATGCTGCTTTATCTCCATGGCATCTCTTCTTATGATTTCTGGTGTAAAAGAATATATAAATATTTTAAATGCATGAAGGGCTACTTCAACAATCCATTCCCTATTGTCTATCTACCATTTATACTTAAGCCCATTCATTCATTTACTTTAACCAGGTTCTGGCTTTCTGTATACATCTGGCAATGTAAATTTGTTTTAATACTGTCATTTCCATTGAATGCTGAGTTATCAATGCACTTAGGCCCCATAAACTTTTCTTTCAGGAAAAATTACTAATCTTTGCCACGTCTGACAACAATAGATATAATGGAATGTTAAAACTATATTGACATGTCCTGTATAGAATGACAGGCTGCTGCATGTCACCAGGTATAAATCACAGGTTGTCAGGAAGAGGTTAACGGTGAATTTGAGTACAAAGTAGGTTATTGATGTAAACAATTAGGCCATGCAGATAAAGTAAAGAGGTAGTCTTTGTTCAAATTATATAAAAACATGAAACCCATACTTTTGACTAATTTTTTTAGAAACACCAACAGAGATACAAATCATCGTTGCTTCATAAAGTTTATATTTGTGCTTACAAATATGCCTCGAGTAATATCTAGGAAACACTTCTCTGTATTCGGCAGATTGATAAACACTATGAGAAAAAATTTAAAAGGACCGAGCCCTCGAAAAAAATTTAATGTCCAAATCACTGAGATGATGAGGGTATCTCATCTCGCTTTCCTGTTGATGAGGTTTGTGCAGGGGAGGAGGATGTGGAAGAGGAGGGAGCCCCGGGGTACAAAGAGGTCGAGCTATAATCATCATATACCAAGAAGCGGCCACTGGTTGTTGAAACACCACTGCTGCTTCCTCCAGCGGCATCCGATGTGGAAGACTTTCCCTTGCGAGGAAGAGTTGTCGCCTCACCAACTAGGTCGCGTGGTTTCCACACTGGAGAACCTGTAACACACAGTTCAGACGATCCTCAACATACTATTCACCATTGGCATTACTAGGAATATGCTTTTGGGGGATGGAGGGGCCTGAGGTGGGGACTCCCCCTCCCCCCCCCAGACAACGGGGGTTCCGGGAAAATGTTTGAAAAATTATACACCTGGAAATATATTTTACATCATTTTGGCACTTAAAATTAAATTTTAAGCAGATGCAGTTATTAAAAGTCAAAACTAGACAATAGTTTTAAATATTTTTTCTTTTCTCTGAGGAATTCTGGGGGTTCCGGGAAAATGTTTGAAAAATTATACACCTGGAAATATATTTTACATCATTTTGGCACTTAAAATTAAACTTTAAGAAGATGCAGTTATTAAAAGTCAGTTCCAGACAATAGTTTTAAATATTTTTTCTTTTCTCTGAGGCTTTCTGGAGGGGGGGATCTATCCCTCATCCTCCCCAATACTGACACCACTGCTTTTCATGTAAATTCACATCTGTTGAAATAGGGTTTTTACACCCATATCAATTCACAAATTTAAGGCCAAATGGCCATTATATATTGTGAAAACATATAACATGTTATACCATTTAAAAATGTATTCACAAACTCACTGGGAAAAAATACTGTCTTGATCAACAACCAATTAAGAACAGTCATGCCAGAAATAAGGATTTCACCACCAGGGACAAAAAATTAATTGAAACCAATGAGCCTGAATAAGCCTCCAAGACCTGAAAAAATTCTAGCGTGTTTTTTCAGATACCTTAAATGAGTACCAAATAACCAAACACAAAGGGAAAATGATAGCCAAAACTTAGTTCTTACTTACTGGAAAGCTGCCTATACTGTTGTAATACTGATATTTGAAAGTGGCCATAAAGGAAAACCATGCATTGGGGTCAATTACTCAAAGCCAAAATTGCAATTAATCAAATAATATAGTAGATATAAGGGAAAGATGAGTTACAGCAAAAAAGAAATCTTTATTCAGGCATTCCCTTATAAGATAAAATAATAAAAACCAAAAGTTGCCGCCCACATTTCGTAATCTGTTGATCTCATTAAGGGTTCAGGCTCATTAATTCGCTCAGAAAAAACCCTCATAGCGGGAAGGGATTTCTCATGAGTGTCTGAACAACAACAAACCACGTGAGGCCAATATGAGATGCTTAGGAGTATCTGAGACCCACTCAGCAAGAGTTTTTGATGCCATCAACTTATCTATGAAAAGGTTATGGCCATTGATTTTTCACAGTGAATAGCAGAAGAAGTAGACGACAGATCGACAAATGGAGAAATATGGGTCTCTTTATTTTCAATACTCTTTCACAATCCATAACTTAAAAAATGGTGAAAACGCCAAATGCATATTTAGTACTTTAGCTCTTGCTTCTATTTTGTGCACAATTCTAGAACGAATAGTTAAATTGATTATGAGATACAACAATAGCTATAAACATAATTTCTGAGAATTAGATCATGTGAGATGTAATAAAAAATCTTTTCTCATTCATAGTTGAGAGAGAAAATGACCACCATTTTCCTTCACTTCAAGAAAATAGTAGTCTTAACAACAAGTCAACAACTGAATTTAAATCTTATGGGTTGGATGACAACCTGATGAATTGGATTAGAGAGTTTTTATGTCAACAAATTCTAAGGTTCATGATGAATAGTGTCGTGATGAACTTGATGTTACATTTATAGTCCCAAAAGGAAGGGTATTAGGCCCGCTATTGCCCTTTTGTATATTAATGGTATCGGTGAAGTACTCAAAAGCTATTGAACCCTTTAAGTATAGGCATCACATGATAGGCATTGGCCGTTTTCCAATCCACGTAGTATGCACTCATTCTTCCCTTTCTCCCTTGCACCCTGCTCCCTTACTAATACTATGATGGCGCCATAAAGTGTGAATGGATATAATGCGAACTTTTGACAGTAACGAAATGTGAAGTGCAGGGTAGTGTTACAACATCTGGTGGTTTTTCAATTTCAATCAATTTCACCCTGCTTCTCGGTTTGTTTATGTTTGTAATTTAGACTGCTTAGCATTTTGATGTTTCTAGCACCGATTGGACACTCTCTCTGCACAAAATAGACACAAAATTACTAAGAAATCCAGTTCAAGATTTCTGAGTTTTCCATTGCCGCCATTTTCACATACACTTCCTACGAGGGCACGTTAACGAGGGAGCAACCGCGTTCCCTTGTTCACTTACCCTTCGTTCGCTTGCACCCTCGCCGATTGGATTCACCCTTGCTGTCATCAAATCCGTAAGTTGACGATTGAAATGTGCACGAAGGGTGAATAATTGCGAATTGGAAAATGGCAATTATATTGCAACTAAATAAAAATTTGCTCATGATAAGTGGAATGAATAACTGGTGGCTTTCTCTTACCAAGATCCTTCACAGGTTGAGGTGTGTAGTTCTCTGGCTGGTGTGAGGACTGAATAAGGCGTGCCTGATGCCCTCCACCTCCACTCGAACTGCCTGCTGACAGCGTTGACGTTGTACTGAGACTCAAATGATTTGGTGTTCGACCAAGGGTGCCAGCTTTTCGTCCACTAGTGGGAGCGGATAAATTCGTTGAGGATTTTGATGTGGTGGTGATCTCGGCACCCGTTGATTGGGGAGTTGGGGTTGGAGGGGCTGTTTTGGCACCAGACACAGTCTCTTCTTCGCCTTCTGACTTGGCACCACCATCTCCTTTGCTGCCAGAGCCTTGAGAACTGCCTGAGGGTTCAGTCACTAGAAAGAAAAAAAGAAAAGTTCAACTATTTTCTCAATTACACTTTTGATTCTAGCATTATTTTCTACTAAAATTTGGGCTAGGTAAAGGCTTGAGTGAAATCAGCATCCTGAATCCCTCTCTCTATCGCTGAACTTTACAACAAGTTCAGCTACTCATGAGCTAAAACGATGGCACGTTCAAAAATTGCATTTCAATTAAAAATTAACAACAAATTAGTACAGGAAAACTAATACCAACACATACTCTACACTTAAATATCATTTTTCAAGCACAAGAACTGCATCCTCATCAAAAACGATACACTATAATAAAATATTAATGCTTGATAAAATTTGAATTGTTACGTTGCTAGTTAGGTCTAAAACTAGGAATTACCAACACAAAATACTTTGCTTAGTGAAGGGTTCATTCATCAAGGAATACACCTTATGATCTGTAAGTAAGGTATTGTACATAATACTGATGAATCATGATTACAAATTTTATTCACAATCTTTTGAGTCGATAATGAGAAAATGGCCATGTCTTCCAGGGAAAAAGTTAAAAGTACATGAGTTAGCTTGAAAAATCTTTTTTGTGCACAAATAAATAATTTTTTCCCTAGAATATATGTCAAACAATCAGGGTTATGAATTCTTCACAGTTCAGTACATAACCTAATCCCTAGATGCATTATAACCAGAACTTTAGGAAAAGGCCCATATCCTCTTATTTTTCTACCCACCATATTGAATCTTTTTTACTTATCTTACATATTACATGGTATTTTACCATTTGACATACATTAAGCATGGTATCTTTCACCATAGAGAGAACAATTTTTAACTTAAGACTACACTGATTCAGATAAGTGAATCAAAAGTCCTAATTGACTAGATATCATTAGCACAATTGATGAAATAATCACAAATGATACATAAATTAAACATTTTAAAATCAGCATTCATCAAAATATTACACTCCATCCTCTAATCACAGTTCACACAAATGCTTAGAAAAAATATGCCATAGGCTTTATTGCTCTCAAACAGCAATGGGGAACATGCATTAAATTTGTTCATCATGCTAGTTAGTCTCATTAAATAGAAAATTTTCTCACGAGTCCAAATACATAAGCCAAAACTCTCCTAGTACTCCACAAACGTCAATAAATGCTAATTAAAAATGCTCGAATATCGCTTGAAGCCACGTGACCTGAAACGCCTTCTGGCGTCATCACATGGTACGCCATTCACTTCGCTAATGCCCCGTTCACACCACCATTATTCTCAACCAGCGTAAGATGATGTCAGAACCAGCGCCAAATTTGCATTCGAGCCCTCATAATTCGATTTCACTTCCTCAGTCTGTCATCAGTGGATACCGTGCCGTGACGTCACGCTCCGATGACGTCATGTTTTCAAGCAGCCCATGAAGATCAATTTTTAAAGACTCAGCTAAAAAGCATTATTAATACGCAAAATTTTCGGCGAGTACATTTGAGGTAGAGGCCTTCTTATTCCAGTACTTTAAAAAAATTGCGCATGTTCCCCATTATTATTGACAAGTCAGCCACATGGTGTTGATCAGGAAGGATAGTACCCAGAGATGAGGAAACTACAAACTTGGAATTCATGGTCTCTCACTTGTACGGTTCGGTAATGAGAAAACGATGAACAGGAAGCATTGGACGCAACCAAAAGAAGCACTATGGGGTTTGGGAGCATGAGATGCACCTATGTTAATTTTGGGTGCAAACCAAGCAGCCGTATGGAAACCCATAGGGGATAGCCAAACAGACATTCTCTTTTATATATTATTATTGATATAAAATGGTGTGTTCTATTTGCTTTGATCAAAAGTAAATTTGGTTCACATAATCAAAGTTCGCAATTCTGCAATGATTCCACACCTATTGTCAGATATGGAGGTTCAATTTTAGGTGCATGAGACTATTTTAAAATCGGTGACAAAGTACCAAATACTCATTTACTTTCTTCGAAAGAAAGCAGGAACTATACCTGCAGTTTCATACAGTGCAGCTCCATTATTAAGTGTACACCCGACTTCCACCAAATAACCCTTGAGATTGAACAGTGGGAATATTATTCATACTCCCCATGCTGTTCAAATACTGTTAAAAATTTGATCATGAGTGACATACATTATGCCCATGTTTAGTGTAATTTTAAGATCTGTCATCCATTTTACATATGTCCTTACCTATTACATCGCTCACAGTTTTACTTCGTGCTCTAAACGCTGAGCCAGACCCACTGTTGACATTATTGTTGGAGCTGCCACCATCACCATCTTCCCTGGATGACACCGCTGTCACGCCCGATGCTGCACTGGAAGTTGACCCACCCGAAGCCCGACCTCCAGTTCTCTCTCCCTGTGACACATCAACACATGGTCATCATTAGTTTTTAACATAATAAGATACAGTATTCCCTGTTTTACAGAATGATCCCATAAATGCATAGAAAATCCTACTATCTATTAACCCAAAATATAGCATATAATAGTGATTGCAGATCTTGAGTTCAATTGCAGTTTCTCTAATTCACTTATTTCTACACCTTCAAAAAGCCTTAACTTTATAAAGTTTTTTACTTTATTTATTGCTACATATAACAATAATAATAAATTGAACCATTGTAACACTAGCCAAACAAAACTGTGATCTTTCAATTAGCAGGCTATGATTTTAAATCAACGTCATCAAGGCTGGAAAATAGTGTTAACTACAGAAGGTTGAGTAAGAAAGGTGAATAATAAAAGGGATAGGCATCACAGCAAAAACAAATGAGCTTAACTATATGACGGCGAAAAGTCCGTTTCCAACTTTTCCATCATTCAAATGAACCAATCAAAACAAGTCACACTGAGTCTTCTAGAGGCTGGTTCAATACGCAGAGCAATCATTAAAAAAAGAAAAAAAAATGAGAAATTTAGCAATAGGTTTTGATCAGAATTTTTTGAATCACCTCAGACTGTGCTCCACTACCCGTTAGGTTATCATAGTCTATGTTCCCAGCAGAGTGTCTCTGAGGACCCTTTGGAGGTTTCCTTGAAGGTTTCCCGAGAGTGTGAGAGGATCCTTGAGCTGCGGCTGCCGCAGCGGCAGCTCCAGGAGCCACCCCTGTCGTGGATGAGCCAATGGCAGCACCACCCGTTCCAGGTCGCCCGAGCGTGGCCGTGTTGGATGATGTAGCAGATGCAACTGATGAGCCGCCCATTGATGATGCTGGCTTGGTGGCTGGGATGCTCATATTCCTGACACTTTCCCGGATGATCTGCCTGATTGTCTTTAGGAAAGCATTCCGGAAATCTGGAGTGCTGTAAGAATGAAATGGAAAGCAATGATAAACTTACTCAGAGACAAACACAGAATGATAACGTGATATTTCTAATTCAGCATTGATTAATTTCACATTGATGACATTTGGATGGAGTTATTTCCAATCTTTTCTATCCAATGGTTTAGGTAAGTGATGCTAACTTCAGCAGGCAAAGTGAACAGCAAGCCACCCATCATAGATGGTGCTAACGTTGGGATCACAAACACCAAGGCATTGGATGCCTATGTTAAGGAACAAAGTCAGGGAATAAAAAGTGATAAAAATGAATATCTTTACCAAACAAGACTGATGGTGGACTTTTTTTTTTAAATTTTTACATGTATTTCTGGAGCTCATCAATCACAAGATAACAAATTAGAATGCTTCATGTTTAAAAAAAATTCAAAATTCATATAAGTTATTGTAGACAAATTTGAAAAAATCACAAATATTTTTCACAATGAAGGAGATATTGGTTATTTATTTAAATATTCACCAGGGTGATTAAAAACAATAAACACAAATAAACAACCATTCTGCAGTAGTAAACTTCTTGAATTGATAATAATAAAAAGGTTGACTATTAACGCAGGCTAAAAAATAGAACTCTAAAATTGAGCAACATAGTATTTTTTTCTGCTTTAGCAATAAAATAATTTTAGATATCATAATTATCCATTACATTTAAAAATTGACATAAAAGTGGACAAATATTTAACATACCTATTTGATAGCACATATACTTTTTCTGAGCGCCTTTGAAGTTGACTGCGAAGATGAATGAGTTCCCATAAATAATGTGATGAGTCCACAACATCCTTGGCACTGCTTGCCCGCACCTGCACTTCAGTGACTGGAATCAATACTTGATACCTGATGATCTCCACCTCTGAAGAGCTAGCTTTGCTGGATACACCCTGTAAATGCCATTAAAGGGATATTTATTTGCTACAAAAATACATTTAACCCTAAATTCAAAGGAGAATGTATAAGTACAAGTGTAGGGGCAGCTGGAGGAATAATATATTCCTGCATTTGACCATGTCTTCTCATCTATTCCATCAATCCCCTTTACTTTTGAGGTATTAATTAATTCTATCTTAAAAGGGACAACAAGGTGGTTTCCTATTTTTTTTAATTGCATTAATTGAAAGATTATTACTCCTGGAGTAAGTATTTTACGCTTTTAGATTTTTAAATGGCGATATCTATGTTTTGCGATTAAATGAAAAGTGAAAAATTTCAAGCATGCAAAAACTCGACGGCTAAGTGTGAATGCTGGGAAAAGCCCGTGTGATGTCATTCTGGCTCCGGTTGCCGCTGAGTGAGGCCACCTTGGTGCAAGGCTATGAGTGCCACTACGATGCAGGCTGCTAGCAGGCAGCAGAGTACCCTGCTAGCAAGAAGCGCTTGGCTTAAATAAGGATTATTAATACCATATCACACAAAGGAAACTTTCCGACAATAGGTAATTTTAATAGATGATTATTAAGAGATGTTTCCCTGAACTATATGCCTCATACATGCATCGGTAATCTCAGATGAGGTAAAACTCCTGACTACTCGTATAGCATCTGGGCCCCAGTGACATCACATGCAGTGGCATTGCAATCGCCAATCTGGCCTTTTTCAAATGAGGCTAAAATTGACCATTAATGTTCGTCAAATAATTTGTATATTATGAATACACTAATGGTGGGTAATGAATCGCAATCAATGCCTTTTGTTTTTTTTTCGATGAAGGAAACTACCCTATTGGCAAACCTCCCTTCATATCTACAGTACTCCCTTGCTCTCTTGGGGCTAATTTCCACAAGCTATGAGCCTAACTTTCAATAATGTTCATAGATATTAAATTCACTTAGGCAGTTCCACTTGAAGTAGGTAGGTAGGAGGTAGTATAAATTTATTAATGAAATTAATGAATTCAAATTTAAAAGTTGGTAAAACATACATTCCACATCCTGAACTGATAAGTAGAAATTACCATAGGAAAAGAGGTTCCCCATGGTGATAGTTTCTTCAGAAATTTAACTAAAATGAATTACTTAAGCCGGTTTTTATAGAAGATATTTTACTAAAAAAATAAGAAGCACTTTCTCATTAACAATGACTATACAAGATTTCCATTCAAACTTACCATGAGCTTCTTCTTCTGACGTAATCTTTCTTTGCATAGGAAGACAACAGCTGATTTGAAAACAAAACACATGGCATGGAGCTCCAAACCCTTCTTAATTTTTCCCAAAAAGTCTGAAATATTCAACCATTCCACCCCTCCATAGTAAAGAAGATCACCCGGGCTAAGGTCAATAGGCTGAAAAATTACAAAAATATGAATTGATAATTTATACAAAGACGCAATCAGAAAAATTCATAAAATAATATAATACTTCACCTAAGACATAAAAATAATACAAGTCTTACCTGTTTACAAGACTTTTGGTGTTGCCTAAAAAGATGGTCAAATATAGCACCATACTCTTCATGAATTCTCTGCATTTCATTGATGTGTTCTGCAACCTTCTCCATACCTTTTAAAGCCTCTGTTAAATGTGATATGAAAGTTTATTTTAATGAGATCAAATGAAAACTAGCAATGAGTTAGATTTGTGACTTAAATGGAGGATCAAACTTACCAACTAAATGTGTGTGCTCATCAGATCTTGGATCAGTGAGATTCCTTAACTGCTGCAATAACAATGGATATTTAAGAATCCTTTGAATTGGCTTAATGAGATAAGATTCTAACGTTGAAGAATGCTGCTGCCTGGGGTTCCGTGCCTGCAAAAATTCTTGAAGGGCTTGGTTACCCTCATCTGCAAGAGAGAAAATTTCATAGGAAATCAGAAAAATTACCAAAATTTACCATTAAAAAATATGAAGAGACAATAATAACACAAAACTCATGCAAACATTCAAATAACATTCACACATAATTGAGATGAAAAACTAAAGGATTAAAGAGAGTCTATCTTCATCTTTCAAGTTTTTCTAAACTTATTTTAACTGCAGCACTATTTTAACTCAAAACCCTACATTACTTTTAACTCAAAAGAGAAACTGACTCTTCACGTTCATAAAAGCTAATAGCTAATACATAATAAATAAAATAATCGTATTTTGACATTCTTACAGACTGCAAAATAAGAATAAGAAATAGATAATAAAAATCTTCTTCATTTGAACTAAGATATCTCCAGAAAAGAATTTTTGCATGCATTTGCCAAAGTCATTATGTACTATCTAAAGAGTTAAACAGTACATATTTCTTTTTAATTGACAAGGTTGACTTGTCAAGTGAAGTGGGGAGTTTTTATATGCCCTACAATTCATCAATATAAAAAAGAACTATATATTAGAGAATACTAGGACAGCATCATTTTTAAAATTTGACAAAATATATGGTAATAAAAATTACTGATACTTAGTTCACCGCCATGCAAGAGAAAAATACTTTACTTACTAGGATGTAGGACCTTTTGTGCTTTTGAGTGACTAGCACAGAAGGAACTGTATAATTTAAAATGGTTGACATAGTAAAGAAAGGCACTGCCAATGGAGAATAAAACGTTCTGAAAAAAAAGTAAGCAAGCATTATTAGAGGTAACACGTATACTGAGCTATTCAATGTGATCACGCCATTAAGCAAGTACCCACCTTGAACTGTCCAGGATGCTCAAAATGATTGAACTCTGGCTCCAATTGGAGAGCTTCATCTAGATTTTGCAAAAAGAGCCGCTGGAACGCAACTATTTCCTGAATGTTTCCAAATAATGCAGTTACTTCTGCATTTGATAGGAATGTCTCTTTCTTGAGTGGTTCAAGATAATTTTCTAGTAAACTATTTAAATGCTGGAAGGAAAAAATAAATAACAATAAAATAATGGCAGATTTTATCAAGCAGCTACACTTTTTGCTGTGTTTTAATTGACACACTCATTTTAAAGAGCTGAAAAATTTTTATTGCATCATAATTATTAAATGTCACAGGTTGCACTTAGTTCGATTAGGGAGAGACATAAGAGTGCAAAATTAAGATATAGGTTCATCTTACATACATGCAAAGGGAGAAGTAAATTAAATTAACTCTCGAATGTACCTTAACATAAGTCCTCTCAGTATCCACCAGCTCCAGGATAACTTTCCTAAGCTTTTCTGCATCTGTCAATTGCCTACTAGGGGTTAGCAAGGCAGAGGAACTCCCATTAACATTAACATTGCTATTACTACTGCTCAGTGGCTGCTGATTTTGAGATGACGTTGACAGCTGATGGGTCAGTCCACCACTGCTCCCTCCAACACCTACTCCACTGGCTACACTTCCAGTCGGACTAGACTTTCTAGTCTCCGCTGGTGAGCGGCAGAACCCAGTCACTTGTTCTGCCGTCTGGTAGCAAAAGATAAATTACGTTAATCACTAAACATCATAAACAACAAAAATATGAATAAAACCTAGTAGAGAAAATATGCAGTCAGTTCTCAACTCCATAATTTACTGCTCATTAAAAGCTGGACAAATATTTTGAGGGTAATTATAAATAAATTATGTAATGAGATATGTAACTGAAAAGAAACTAAAAGAATTTACGAAGTACAAATATACCCGTTTAATAATATTTGTAGAGACTTACTTCAGCATTATGGGGATATTTTAACAGACTTATTTTTGTTCCATCAAAGCTAACACTATTGATAAAATATTACTGATTAGCCCTTTTGACTACATTTTTCATAGTTTCATGTAATTCCATGAAGGATAGATAGTCACACTCGCACGCTCCGCGCGCTCGTTAAGGGGCTCCGCCCCTTAAAACCCCGGTTCCGGCTTCGCCGTCTACATACGTGGTCGTTGGAAGACTTTTGAAGTTCGAATAATCTCAACACGGCTAGTAGATAGTCACATTCAATGCCTCTATTTTTGTGAAAAAGTACATGAACATAAGATTGCACGAAATCACGCCTTATAAAGTTAAATATGAACAAAGAAATATGAATTGAGATTTTCTAACTAATTTAAATCAAAAGGCATCCAGCAAAGGTTTCCATACATCAAGAATATCTTCAGATAACATAAAATGCGATTTCTTTGACCTAACAAATCAGTAACAGAAAAAAATCTACACCGTTAAAAAGAGACCAAAATCAACAAATTCACAATAATTCAAATTTCAAATCAATAATTTCAAACAAATAAGAAAATTCTATTTTACAACAATATACTAACATTTTATTGTTATTATAAATACATGACGGCCAAAGACAAACAATCAATAAATACTTACTTTGAGCAAGTTCTCGATTTCAAAGGAATTGGCTCGGGAAGCCTTAGCCGTATCAGTCCCAGATGGAGCTGGTGATGTTTCTGTTTCTTCACACAAGAAAATGCCATTAATATTTCCAACAAAATTGAGTCACTTTCAGTTAATATCTGAGATTATTTCTAGTACAAATTATTACATGTATGCATTGAATCCAAGAGTTGCAACATTTTTAATTCTTGTGATTAGTTAATAATAGATGCTCAAGAACTGAACAATTCATGTGCATCCTTCAACTGCTAAATCTACCACGCAAACAATATACTGATTCATACCAGAGAAAAGCAATGTCCACAAGCCACATAATACAGTAAAGGTATTTCTCTGATTCCTCCCCCAACATAATGATACCATATTTACTTAAAAATCAATAAACTCATCCGTCCTCAAAAGAAAATTTCCAGGGTAGTGTCATACATTAAATTTAAGAAACTATTTTGCATAATGTAAATGATTGAATAAAGTCCAACATTTAAAAATGGACAGTGAGTACTTAGAAAAATGAATCAAATTTAATCAATGATTAATGAAATATTTTCAATCCCAAAAATTGAATATGGGTAAAACAATATTACTCGTTGATTACATGACATTGCATGAGCCTCTGTATGAACATAACAAAAAACTAACTGAGGTTATGTGATTTTTCACATACATAACAGGAAATCTCCTTTAATGTACTCCTTGATTTATTGGCTTCCCCAAAGGGTATGGCAGAGAGTAAAGTCTATTAAATGGCTGACCTCTTTAAATGCTGCAAAATCGAAATAATAGAGAATTGATTTATAATAAAAGCTAGGAATACATTTTATATGCTTATCTAACCAATAGCTACAGATTTACGTTCTTTATTCAAAATTTTAGTATCTCCGGAATATCAAAATATGTGAACCAATTTAAAGTCTCACAAACGTAAAACAAGAGACATTTGCTCTATGACTGAAGTCTAAGAAACAATTGTGACCAAATTATCAGCCAGCCTACTCATATTCACCAGCAAGTTAGCTTCAATGAAAAACACAATAGTTTAATAACCACTATCATTCAAGAATTCCCCATTGTAAACTGCCCAAGACTTTTTTCTAGTTTTCCATGAGAATAAACACTGACAGGAATTCTTCTCTTCATGGCCAAAAAGCCATGGCAAACCAGACATGGTGGAGAATTAGAAAAGAATCCCTGTAGCTTGAGTCAATTCAAATGCCTTTGCGACTGGAAGGCAGGTCCAAGTTTATTGGGGAGTCAGGACATGACTTCCTGAAAACCAACCAAAATTTGACAGGCAGAACCTAGACTCCAGGAAATTTAGTTGCTTTCAGACCTCCATGGTGAGCGCTTCGTTAGTTAGTTATCTGTGTTATCCAGAAGGAAAAGGGTTTTTGAGACAGTCTTTCATTTCCATTCACTGACTAGTTTTGGAGAAAACATGGCAATCCCATCTCTCTCTCTCCCCTAAACCTCATTCCTAGCATCACAGGTCCCACCACCTACCACGATGCAGCTCGAAACATTCCGAGCTTGCACGACTGGGCCAGTCCCAAAGATATTTGAAAAGGGTCATAGTTCACCAAGAAAGCCTACCATTTTATATCAAACCTATGTATTTATATTCCCAGAATATCCCCAGTTCTCTCAGGTTTCTGGATCTGTAACAAGTCTATCAAAATTTACATCTCCTTCAACTACAGGTAGTCCTCAACTTTCGTACAATTCGTACTTTCTGACGTTTCTAATTGACACCTTTTACTTGACTTTCGTACGCTAAAGTTGGACTTATGAACGTTGGTCTGTAATTTTTTCAAAATTCCCGCGATGTTTACTGCGCATCCCAAAATTCAACTGTTTCAAATGGCAGTATATGCGAACAATTGTTGGTTGTTGACTTTAATCAAGGTGATTTATTTGAGAGAGACACTGCCAGCTATAGGCTCCTTCATCAAGAGAAGAAGAAAGCTGTAGTTCAGCCTAGAGATTTTTCAAAAAAGTTGACTAGATATCATCAAACAGCTTTCAATAAAATTAGTAAGTTCTTCTTTCTAACTGAGTTTTTCCGTTTGAGTGCTGTTTAATTCATGTACACCTTTAGCAACGATACTGCACGAAATATCATCCCAATTCCCTTTGTCTTTTTTGAATAACATGCAAAATATACGAGAAATGCCACCCACCGAGGAATTTTGATGTAAAAATTTTAAGGTATCAAGAGTGAGGGTTCAACAATTACATTTTGTTATGCTTCTTCATATGTCTTTTTATACATAGTGGACATAATAAGTGGAATGTCAACTTTAACGCCAAGAGGAAGTTTCACTCGGTACCCAACAGAGTTCTTGTTTTTTTTACTTTAATTTACATTTTCTGTGTATTTTTGAAAGGAATTATATGATGTGAGGAATTTTATCAACATATTATTAAACATTAGTTATTAAAAATAAAATGTGTGTAAAAAATAAGGTTTTAGTACGTATATTTCGCTCTTTTGGATCGTAACCCCTAATTAGTATGGTACTCAATGGTTGGACTTTCGTACACATTTTCAGGAACGCATTGTGTGCAAAATTCGGGGACCGCCTGTACTAGGTAGGGATGTGCGAGTACTTGAAAATTCGAGTCGAGTCGTTGATACTCGACGCAAGTGATTTGAGTAGCAATATGAATGTCGAGACGATTAGTTTCAGTTACAGAGTTGTCAAGGGCAGTAAGTTCAGAAATCTGCCGACAGGAAGCGCTATCATGAAGCATTATTACAATGGTGCAAATGCTTTTACTCAGGGCTGTTTCTGGCAGTTTGGGTACGTATATATTAATTAAATTGACCACTTATTACTAGAAGTTAATTCATTTCAGCAGTGCAAATGGAACTTTTCAAGACATTTTAATTTTCATTCATCTCTTTATACTGACACAAATACCATCAACATTCCTCATTATCTTTTCCTTTTTACATCAAGCTGAGTACTTAGAATAGAAAATTCACAACAGGATTTGAAAATGAGAATATGTTGTGGAATATTGCCAGATCCAGATATGACCAAACTCGACTTGACACTCGCGAGTAGTTTTCAACTCGACCCGAGATCTACAGGCACTACTTGCACATCCCTAGTAATAAATAAAATTGTACAAATGACTAAAATCACAATAAAAATCATTGAGCAGATAATTTTTCACTTCGCATAAGATATTTCAAGAGCCAAAGTACTCACTCCAACCGGGAGCAGGGACTATTAGGCCAGAGAGGACCTCCTCTGGTATCAAACCATCTGTGGGTGGAGGAGGGCAAACAAGACTGTCAATGATGTCATCTGTGGCTCCTCTCATAAGTCCCGCAGGGTCAGGAGGCTCCGTTCTTGATGACCTCATCATCATGCAGAGGGCCAGCTCCTCTTGAAGAACTGATTCTAAGTACATCATGTCCAAGTCACTCACAATAGCACCATTTATCACCATTATCTCATCTCCTTTGATGATCCCTGGTGAAAAAGCAAGCAAAGGTTCGCACTGTGCATTCACACCCCAAAGCTATGAGACAAAGGAACACCATTAATCTATGGCTCCAGAGTCAGTGCTTCTCAACAGCTCCACAGCATGAAATCTGCCCGCTTTCAATCTAAATTCCTGCAATTTATCTTGCTATTCCGATCTATGCAGAAAACTTTTCTTAGCTCGTCAAAGCCAAAAAAGTAATTTCTGAGGATTTTCATTTTCAATTCCAATCATTTATCCATGGCCTTTTCGTAAATTTTCTTGAACATTAAAGTTAAAATTTTAATTTCCCCACGTTATTAAATGTATAAACACGTCCTAATATGGAGATAATTAACAAAAATATTTGCTACTCAACATCAGCATTTTCATGACATTGTTCATTCCTTCTACAAATATTTACTTAGGAAAATTAATAATTACTCTCATTTTGTACAGATGATTAGGTCACATTCTTATTAATGTGCACTGAGTTTTTGCATATATATAATGGAATTGTATTTGAAAGTCATTTGATCTCCCTGGATTTTGCTCCAGAGGCCAGGTATATGAACAGAAAATAAACTTCTTTATCCCACACTTCAGAAGAAGGCTGAGAGGAATGAAGGAATTGAGGACCTAATATGATATGCATAACAAATTCTCTCAGTCGGAATAATTTTGGGAAGGGAGAACATCATTGAGAGAGCATTGTTCCCCTAGTGAAACTTAGGATTTACTTTCCCAGAACGAGATAACCACCCCATGTAAAGAAATGGTCCAGGGATAATTATCAATCATGCAGGCTGTACGGCATTGGCATTTGATAGGAATTTGATTATTCTAAAAAATTCTCCTCCCTCACTCTTAACAGAGAGTATTTGAGTAAAATGAAAGAATTATACTTGGATATATAAGGCATAACAAAAATTGAAACTACTCACATTAAAGAAAATGGAATGTATTCCCATATTGATATTAATTAAAAGGTGCAGCAAAGTTTTTGCGGCCTCTTGATAGAATTATCAACACTGCATTATGACTTCTCAAAACTAAGAATGACACTCTAAATCTACTGCTTCATCACATGAATAGTGATGTGGCCAAAAGTCATATTTAACATATATGTATCTAGGCTCAGGGAAATTCATGAATACAAATTTTGGCCAGCCAATTCCTAATGACAGGCTTCTACTCTTAGGTCAATATGAACAGCTCCTGTATTGCAAGCAGTTTTCTGCACAGCACAAAAAAAAATTCCATCAGCATCCAAAACAAATAAGCCAATAGCTGTCAGCAGCCGGGAAAAATCACAATTTAATCCATACTTCTGGTTTCCATTTTCTTTTCCAATTAATAAAATATGTTTTTTTTTGCAGTGAAATTTAAAATAATTCCATTGGTACGAGTGGGCATGGTAATCCTTGGATTTGGTTGAGAAACACTGTTTATACGGCACAAGGAATGCTTGACACAAGTTTAAACTCCGTTAATGCATGTGGAAAGGTTTAACGTAAAAATTACTTGCTTCTCCATTTCATCGACAATAGCTACAGTAATAACTAATTAGGAACCATTGATTCCAAGTGGTAATACCTATATAAATAAACTAAGCCAAATAAAGATATGCATATTTTTTTTACTCAAGTCTGATCCCATCTCATGTACATCTGAAAATGGTGGGTGTGGGTACACAAAAAATACCACTACTGTCCAAACGGACCAGTACATTTTTGGTTATTTGTATTCATGGGGCTAATTATTGGAATTCTTATCATGGGAAAAATTATTTTTTTATATTAAGAAAAATTGTATTAGCAAGAACGAACCTCTGAATACAAAATGCATTTCAAGAGCAAGATAAGAATAAATTTTCATTGCACATGGCAGTCCCCAATTTTTCTGTTCATTCAAAAACAATGATTAACACTCATCTCAAAGGATATGTTGACTTAGTTCATATTGGTTAGGGACTGAAGCCATCTTATTGGCTGAATTAATCAATTTCCAGTAGCACCATGAGATAGATACGAGTGACCTCACCATCGATTACTAAAATCTATAGCGTAAAGTCATCTCTGGGACAGTAAACGTACCATTGTGCATAGCCACAGACTTGTCCTCTACCCTGCTGACATAGCAACAAAGCTCATCTTGGCGGTCAGCATTCTCCATAAGCTCAGCTTCCACTGAAAATCCCCACATGTGCTCCAGAGTTGTGCGTTGCAATTCGACTTGATACAGGATTTTGGCACAAACCTCCACAACTTCATGAGTATGCAACTGATGAAAAAAAAAATATGTAAATTAAAGCTCAGCTGAAAAATCAAAATTGGCTGAAATTCTGTGAAAAATGTAACCCATGCAGAATAAAAATACATGACTAGAAATTCATGACTTCTGAGACACATTTCGTTCATATAAAAGAAGGAAATGATAAATCAAAAATTACATGCAACCATGCACAAATACGTTGCATTCAGCAGCTTGGTGATTATAAATTTAATCCAAAATATCGATTATTTTTCTCGGGGGTATGAAAATCTTCAACAAAGATTATAAAACACTTTAATGAAATTAAGTCTTCCAATGCCGTGGAAAATACAGTAAAACAATAACCTGCTCATGAATCTCCCTGGGAAAGATAATTACTTGACTGATGTACTTAACTGTTTTGATATTATTTGCTCTTAGATACTAGCTGACAAAATTTTCTTGGCTAGCATTGAAAAATTGATAGAATTTTTGGCAAAATTATTTGGAAACTACTAGCCAAAATCAGACAAAGAACTTCAGAGAGATTCATGAAAGGTATTGGATGATAAAGGTATCAGTAAGTGAATGCAACAAGGTTTTTCCAAATTTGTATGTACAAGAATGCTCAGGAAAGCTGCATGAGGTAAGAACAAGTCAAATAGCTTTGTTACTGCCCATACCAATACAATGGGTGGGATGACTTAACTTAGACCATAAAGCTTCCAAGGATGCAGGGATCAATTATTATTATTTTATTTGCCTAGCAAACTAGTACATAAAAAAATAGCCGTCTCAGAGACCTCAACTCTAACTGATAACTCATAACCAGATTACAGTCATAGAATGGCAGTGAATCTCCTATGACATCTGAAACCTTTTCTCGACATCAGTTTGCTGTAACAAGCTATCTTAAAATTGTATAACGCATTTGCTACATTACGTTAAAAAAACTTGCAATAAGATCTTTTGGATGTGAGCTTCCATATGGAAAAAATAGAAAACTACATTCAATCTTCAATAATAAACATCACTGATGCCCAATAGGCAGACTAAAGATTACGGTATTCGACTGCATCCCTCAAAATATAGGAGCAGCCTCCTAAGTCCTACCCAAGTTGTTCACTCAGATATCCTTACTGCTTTGATGCATCATTACCTCACTTTCATCTTTTACCAGTCAATGATCCTCTATGGCGTGATTGTCTTTTCATGGATGCATATTACTCTAAAATTATTCCCTCAACATTTCTGACTAACTTTCAACAACATTTCTAACAAGTCTACTGCATTTTGAATAATTGGAATGATCATGGAAACATTCCTTCAATAGGCAACTGGGAAGATTCACAAGAAATAGAATATACTTCCATCCCCATCTTCTACGAATTAGCATTCCTTGAATTTAATAATAGGGATTTTGATACGTTATATGGCACAACAGTGGCCCTGAACAGATGCCCTGTATGTCTAATTTTCACTTAAATAAACACTTACGCTTGTGTCAAGTTATACAACAAGACCCCACTAATACAGAAGCTAGCCATCAATGGTATACATAGAGGAAGATAGTTTAAAGAAGAGGATAATAATCCCTTTGAGAAAATTGATAGCAACAGGATGATTGAAAAAAAGCTTTAAAGAGCTACGGTCAATAATAAGGAAATATATGTACATATATAGCAGGTAATTCATGCTTATAAAACTAATAATTGATACACCAATTGAGTCTATTGAATGAAAGCCGCTGGAACAAATTACTACCACATATCATGACAAAAATTAGGTGCATAATATACCAGTTGATAATCTATACTCAAATAACAATAAGCCATGAAAATAAAACTTATGCATACATATGTTTCAATGAGATCAGTACGATGAGGTACAAAGTAGTTGGTATCCTCCATATCCCTTCGTTTTTTCACACGAACAAAATGTTCTGTAGGACTCAACCCCCGACGACCACAAGCTGCAGTGAGGAACTCTTCGACGGACAGGGCTTCACGCAGAAAAACCACAGCACTCTGTCAGAGCAAATGGCACTCAGTAAGGATCAAATGAAAACTCACAAGCAATAAATGTTGTGTTAACAACTTGGTTTCAAGCTTAAAATGAGAATGAGTAAGTTGAAATCTGCCACAGTTGCACACCATGCATGAATGTTACTTTTAAGTACATGCTGTCACTGCCCACCCATAAGCTTTTATTTCCTATTGAAACCAGTTAATAAATTCATGTTTAATCAAACCATGAAAACTAAGCAAAAATTCAGAGAAAATAAGAAAGAAACAAACAGAGGAACCAACAACGATTTCCATACGGCAAGTAAAAGTTAACACCCGTATAGCTCTTATTAAGGAATCAACAAGCAAAATACTGGCAATACTCAGTACATCTTGACAATGAGTGATACAAACGTAAAGGGCCATGTAAAAAAAACCTGATAGCGTAAGATTAACTAGCTTAGTTAGCATTACTAAAATTATCTGCACAAATAGTTTCAAGGCAACAATTAAACTGTGATGACTCAAGGAATGAATAAATTATCTCTATAGTACCCACTCAGCTGTAATATTAATACCAGATTTTCCCAAGCACAGATTATTTTGATCATCATTGGCTACTCGAAAGTTTAACACAGGTAAGAAAAAGGCACGGGGGAGCAGAAAATTTACAAGGGCCATTGTACTCACAGATGATATTGATCTTACCTGGCCATCAGGGAGTGACACTCTAACATTCTTATCATTTTCATCCCGCACATTCGTGGATGAACCACTTCCAGCACCACCCACATGTTGCAAAGATCTTCTCCCTGAAGTTCCTCCACTTCCACTAGCACTGTTACTTCTAGATAGGGCGGCCAAGGCGGGTGCCCTTCGTTTGGTTGCACCTCTACCGGCAAGAAGATTGTTGAGCAGAGAAGGTGAGCGAGCACAGATAAAGGCGTGAAAGGAAGACACTGTGAACACTCCTAGGCGGTTAAGTGTGCCTTTAGTAGCACGGGATACATGGGTGAGTAGACTCTGAAAAAAGATATCGAAGGGTAATTTAATAACAAATTCGCGAATTAGTAATACTGCTATACAATATCGAGACAATGAAGAAACAGCACAACTAAGGCTTCGAGAACAGATTTGCTTGACCATCAACAGATAATCACAATAAATCATTAAAAGCATAATGAAGATCAAATTGAAATGAAAAATAATTCGCATAATTGAGGAAGAAATTTCATTTAGCTCAACCTCATTGCTCAATTACATGTTTATCAATGCATCGAATGTGCTTATAAACAGGAAATATTTATTATTTACCTTAGGATTAGGCAGCTCGCCATTCTGTAGTGAGGCCATGTAGCATCGAAGTCTGAACTGTTCACAGTGAAGTCTTTCAAGGTTTTCTTCCCACTGCACTACTTGAGATCCAATCTGAGCCTTCGTTTCTGGATCTGATACTACACTTTGCTGCAGCTCAGCCATATGTTTAAGCTTTTGATCCTGTCGTTAGAAATGATATGAAAATTAATATCAAACACAAATAAAGGAATTAAAGTCATTCTTTTAAACTCAATCCTTACGTTTTAAACGCTGAGGAGGATACAATACCCATCGTGATTGAATATGACAACATATTGTAACACCAAGACCGATAAAATTCACTGTAGGGGGTTCTAAAAAATTCAAATTGTTTGTTATGTGCGGCGAGGTGCGCAGTAGCTATCGCATAGCTGATCGGCAACTGTCGTCGCATGACGTCACCCCTCGGTTATGTCCGGGAATTCTAATAAGGTAAACGCGTCGAACACACTCATGGCATTGAAATCTATGATAGAACTTTCTCATCAGACCTCAACGACGATCGAGTGAATTTATACTCGCCTTTTTTCCATCATGAATTTTTTTTCAAGTTCAAACGCTCGAGCAAGCTAGGGAGCGAGCTGCGATTTATGTTCGCGACTTAAATATAAAACATTCGCGACTTAACTACATAAACACACGATGACCTAAAACCTTGCAATGGTCACTGAGAGAAAGTTTTACGAACGAGTAAGAGACTTATTTTGTTTCCCAATCTCTATTTCAAGGACGCATGTCCCAGTGGGCATGCTGACATCCGGCCAAAACAGACCATTAACTCGAGGTATTCCCCCCTTTCTCCATAAATAACCCTTACCGTTAAGAAAGGGGTGACGCAGCTCCCGTATCCGTGGCGCCCTAAAGATACGCTCATACCTGAGGGAAGGCTTGTACTGGCTTGTACCTTTAGTTGTGGCGAATTTTGTTGCCATTTCACAACGAATAGCCTCCAATGCCATTTCGCCCCAACGACTCCAACCGTTCAGACACTAACCAATTCCTAATACAGCAACTAATGGAATTTTATTTGTCATACAACGCCGCCAAATATAATTCACCGATTAAAAATCCAACCGATAACGACTGAAGATAATAGCAGTCACTAATTTTTGCTAAGTTACTCATCATTTCTTAACGATTCCTCAAAAGAAAACGAGATCCCGATGCAGTGGCGGATAGATATGGAGGGCGCGCCCTCGCCCCTTGCGGTGCCGCTCGCATTGCCGAACATGGGAGAACCACAATTGTAACTTTTTTATACCATAAGACTTCATCGTCTTGTAGATATGTAATCAGTTTAAATAAAACTCTCTTTAGCTTTGCATTGACTTGATTATTTTTTTACTACGATAAAAGTAAATGTAGCTCAAGATATCTTTTGCGCCCCTCCCTTGAGTTTTTTCCGCATCCGCCACTGTCTCCACGCACAATACCCTAGAAACAATAAAGCTATTTTTATCATTTACATATCGTATTAATAACTTTGGAAAAGGCACCAAAAAGGTAGGCTACAAATATTGAATTAGGAATAAATTTTATTTCAATAATGACAGAGGTGTCCTCCATGGAACGGACCGTAAAAATGTAGCAGCCGAGTACAAATATTGGACTACACTGGCTCGATGCAATCTTGAAAATATATTTTCGGACAGTGTTACTTCAACTGATCCAGGAGCGTATATAAAGAGTGTGAAGGGGATAGGGGATATTAGGCTGCCTACCGCCCGCCGCCAAGAGCTGTCGTAGTAGTTACTATACATGTACTAGTGCTATCGTATTTCCCAAGTTTTTGATTCCACATTAATTTTAAATAAAAAAATATGAAGGAGTGCCGTTATTAAAAGTGACAACTTAACCTTCCACTAATCTAATATCCCTCATCCTAAAGATATAATTTTTATACGTGACAAACTCGGGCTGCGTATTTTAATAGTTACAAATATTATGAAGTGGATCAAATTTGAATTTAAGTTTATCTGTTGTATTTATTACTAAGATGAGGTAACCGGCATCGGGGTGACACCTGTGCCTGGAAGAAAAAGGCCGCCAGAGAGGGATGAAGAAAATCCCTGGGATAATCTGCTTTTAATAGCCCGATTCCAGTTCAGGTTTCCTTAGAAAAAACCTCCGTCAACGCTAAAATTTACCAGGGGTAATCCACATCCACTGCGAGTATTACCCTTAGCATGGGGGTCAATTGGGCATGCTTTTAGCCCCTTTTTGGTGCTTTCAATTTTAAAAACACACAACTTACCGTAGAGAAAGCTATGGAGAAATTTACACAGGATAAAGTCCAGTAAGAGACATTTATCTATCTATATCAGGTATCTATATTCTAAATGATTTCTACTTTTGACTTCACACCAATTTCATTTGGAATCATCGAATAATATCGTAAATGGATCACGTGCTTAGATGGATTATATTTTTCTTTAATTAGCCTTTTGCAGATAACCGTGCTATCTATTTGCATTGACGGTGTCCTAAAACTGATGGTATCAAATGTTCATCTATACATTTCATAGAGTGCAACATATTCCATAATTCCTATACAGTCAGTATATTATTGATGTCATACGGGAAATATCATCAAAGGAAATTAAGAAGTGGTGCGGAATCCTTCGGCCAGAAATGGTTTTGCATTTTTGAACCAAATGAAGGAACCTTGCATTTAAGTACACGGATAAAAAGAATCACAGGAATGAGAGAAGGAAGCACTTGCGATATTTCATTTGAACCGAGATGGATCTTTCGGAAGATTCATCCCAAATATTTTTACAACCGCAGGATTCAGAAAAAAAGGAATCCACAAACTTACCGACTCGATTGCTTTTTCCAGGCGGAATATTTCTTCTTGAAGGAGATGAAGTGTGCCAGTCTTCCCCCTGTGCCGAGCAAAAGCGGCTGCACATGCACTGTGAATACTGTTTACCCAGTTCTCCAGCTCCACCTGGCATGGTGCCTGCAATATCGGAAAGAGAGAATAAAGTCATTGAATTCGAGGTCTCACATATGTATGCATACCTTTTGCCTGATCAATACCGCAAAATATCGCCCGATTACAAGAGGAAGGAATATGATGGACCGTCCCTCTGCTGAATAGGAAACACCAGCGAGCTCCCGTTAAAAAATAGAGCACTAGGAGACTTGGATGAAAAGTATCGTATGCGGCGGAAATCTAGGAAATGGACACATTTTTTGCTGCCACAGATGGGAGGACGAAGACTTTTACTCTCAAGAGGAGTATTTTCGTGGCCTAATAAACTTTCGTGAACATTATGAGCTGATTTTGGGAAAGAATTGTAGTGTGGTCAGCTGTTATTGCAATAGAGCCACCCGAAAGCGTAATATTGTAGGCGCGCTCCAGTAAAGTCATACGTCGGTGTACCCATATTTTGGAGGTAAAAAATAGTTCAAAACACTTGGTAACGTTTCACATAAAATCTATACCCACCGACGTTTATTTATCTGTACCTATAGAAGTTATAAAATAGCAAAATCACCTCATATCAGAAGGAAGACGAATTCCACAGGTTTCATATATAGGAATTCCATTTACGATCAATTCTCAATGGATCGGATAAGACCCTGCATTCTACATTATTGGCGAAAGCTACGTAAAACATATCGCGGCTGTTTATGAGCAGTGAGCACCCAACTGCCGAAGAGATATGGCGCCAGTACGAACTAAAGGAAATAAACAACCCAAATGCCCTGTTTTCGTGAAGATGTTAAAAAACAACCTTGAACATTATTGAAGTGTAGCAAAGCGGGACAAATAAAATCATTAAAACATGAAAATCAACTGAAATCGGCGCTGCCAACAAAATTATTGACAGGCTGAAAACCTCTTTAAAACTAATTTCGACGTCCAAAGTGAACCTTGAATTGTTCAAAAAACTTCTATCACAAGAAAATAAAATAAACTTTGAACATTTCACGCAAATTATTTGCTCTCGATCTCAGTTTTCACAACTGTTTAACATTATCAATCCTTTAGATAGAGAATTTTCGAAGCCATTCGAGAATAAAGCCTTAGTTTGTTATGTAAAAAGTGAATTTTCATTCACTGTTTCGTGGTTTCCACAAAGTTGAGCAGCAAAAGTTGAAAAGAAAAACTTTCGACACCTTAAATCAGAAGAAAGAAGAATTCCGCAGCTCTCAGATGTAGCAATACTCTTGACACAATCAACTTCTATCGGGTCGTATCAGATCCTGCCGTCCACGTTATTGGTGAAAGCTATAAAAATATATATATGTCGCCTCGAAGCGGCGGGGTACGAGCACCCCACTGGTGAAGAGATCGGACTGAGGGTCTGAAGCGAGAAGGGAATGTCCTGAAAAGGGATCAGTGAGGGGCAATGAATTGGATTTGAAGGGTGGCGAGGGCTCGTAGGGGGAATGAGGTGGGGTGAGGCAGGCGGTAAATGACCGGGAGGGTTTGAGTAAAGACGGCCATGTCAGGTTACTCTTGGAGAAGGAAGGCGATTGGCCGAGAGAAGCACGAGGTGTTAAGGATAGGAGGAGGTGGGGGCGCCGCCGGGTATTCCGCGGGAATAAAATGATACAAAAGGAAAACCGTTTCTTTTCCGATAAATTTTGGTCGATCCGCACACTCACTTACACTACGCTCCGAAAATTCCGGACGCTTTCAAAGGGCAGGGTAATATACCAATAATAAGTTACTAAGCTTAATTATATGTTTACTTTTAAAAGTCTGCTGTCAGTTACTAGTACCGAAACAATTTTATACAGAGACTATTTGCACTTACAGGTTTAGATACGTTTATTTTCTATAAAAATTTTTGATAGCGTTGCACTGATTGCGTGACTAAGGGCGCTTCTTTTAGTTGAACCTCTAACGCCTTGAGACTTAAATGCAAAAAATAACGAACGTATTTTACAGGCATAAACACAAATACAACGTGATAGAAAATCCTGAGCATTACTCATTATTCTAATGCTTTTGGCCAAGGCACTTAGTTCATATATCGCAAAAGGAAAGTAACGAATGCTTTTCGAAAAAAAATAATATTTTACGCAATAAGTGATATTTATTTTCTTGACCAATTAATTTATGACGAAATTTATTTTCCTCACGAAAGTTGGATAATATTTTTTGCGGCTCCAAGGAAAAATTATTCAACGATAAAGTTGAAAAACCTGCTAGCAGCATAAAAGAATTCACCATAAATATTAAAATATTTACATAGAAAAGTGAGTGTTTTAGTATGGTGAGTACAGCGTTTGACTGCCGACCGACTGCTACCGGGTTTAAATACTGGATAAAATCCTATAAGTGCGAAGTAACAGAGAGGAGGGAACCGGCTCCTTCTACTCTGAACGTGAGACATTAACAGTATCACCTCGGACTAACCCGGCAATTTAGTCCGGGGTGAGCTCTAATCCCACCAATATACACTAACCTTCGGGTAGAATCCATGAGTGAGAATGATAAAATTTTTTTGACATGTAACGATTTCATGTTAAATTAATTGGAGTTCAATTGTTACCAGTATCGTAGTTACTACCAATATGTGGGAGTTGCGCACGCTGCGGAAATAAAACGAAACAAAAGGAAAGCTATTCCCTTTTCCAATAAATTTTTGCCAATGCGCACACTCAGAAACATGACGCTCCAGGCATTCCTTACGCGCCCGCATTGCAAGCGGGGAATGCCTTTTCATAAATTCTGACGCTATTCATTAAAGATGACACATTCGCTGCGGCTGATCCCTATATGGGAGCCAGCTTTGCGTAAAGAGGTCGCACTCCGTACATTCCTGCAAAGACGGAAGCCGGTGAAGTGAGTGCGCGTCACTATTTAGCGGTGCATTCCTTCGAGTGATTAAGCATTTTTAAAAGAAACCAAAGATGTCACGGGTATTAAAGTATTGGTGACTCCAACGTCTAGGTGTCACGTAAGAAACTGAATGAGTCAATTAAAGTGATCAATTAAAGTATAAATATAATTTAGTTATCTAGGTGGTACGATCACATGGGGCAATAATAGAAGGGAAAAGATAGATTACTTTGGTAATACAGACACTTAGGATCATCAGCGGGTCCAGGATAGGGACAAGGGGAGTCTAATGGGCTCTCACCTCATATATATTCGACAAATGAACTTTGAACTAGGGAGGGGTCTCTAGCCCCCCTTAGCTTCTCTCTGGATCCGCCACTGCATAGGACGGAGAAAAATATTTTAACTGAACATTTACATAATGAATACAGATACTGGAAAATTCTTTGCAGAAACATTGTTCAAGAAGTTCACTGCTTTATGGAAGTCAAGGACCTGGCCACAGTTTACTGAACGGTGTATTTGGCGGAAGATGACAAGAGCAAGCAGGAAAGAAAATCAAATTTGGGAGTTGTGAAGGATATTCAAGAAGAGAGAAGGTCAACAAAGGATACGGCAAAAAGAAAAATAAGATACATCGAATAAAAAATAAAATTTTCGAAGCATACACAACAATGATTCTTGAAGGGAACGCAGAAGGGAAGAAAGCAAGAGGACCACCGAGGAAGAAGTATTCGCACGAGATTAAGAAGAGGATAAGATGTAGTAACTATCGTGGGACTCAAGCTAACGGTAAGTGGCAGTGATAAAGGACTGCATCGACAAGGTATCGGTCTTTAGGAAATTTAGACAATTTAAGTGAGCGTGGGAGAGTGGGATCGCTGTATGGGCTATGGCTTCTTTTTTAGTACCTCCGGTGACTTCCGCTCAACAGAGGTTACACAGGGTAATGGCCTATAATACCATTTTGCACTGAGCTTAGCTTCAGTAAAGCAAGACAAGTCTAGTGACTGCGATGTAGTAAGTGATGAAGAGGCCATACTTTTATGCCTACGTTTCACAAAAAATGAGACTAAATAATAATAAACATAAAAATAAACATAAAATGACGACAGTTAACATTTATAGGGGCATACTTGTCGATAAATCTCGATTTAAAAGTAAGATATCGTTCAATTATTTATGATAGACATTTCCAAAACAATATGTATCATTCTACAACTAACTGCGAACTTAAAGAACAAAGTTACAATATTAACTCTATTCTTATCTATATACTCCAACCTGCGGGTGAACTCCTCAGACAAACGGTACAAAACAATAAACAAACGAATATAAGGGTGAAATTTTCCATGAAAATATACTTTTTGCATCACTTTAAACCCAAATATTCCTACTAGACCATTTTATGTATCGACCATTTTGATAACACACCAAACGATTTTAGCTCGGCAAATTTCACTATTTGGTTTTTAGAACACGTAAGCATAATTGGGCTTAAGGTTATTTTCATCATGTATTGTTTTGAAAAAATAAAGATTATTTTTGAAGTTTGTCATGTTATTGTTCTTTCTAATCGATATGAATTTGGAAGCCTCAAGAGGCTTAAAAGTTAAGTTTTATCGTTCTTTCGAATAATTTATATGATGGAAGCTCAGTTTCAAAATATACATCTGAATCCTTACTTAAAATTCCAAAAGGACGTACTGAAAACAAAGGTAGTATGATCTCACCTTCATTTAACGCTAGATACCTCATGTTAATATACCAACTCATTAAATTACCCCTGCAATTGCAAATCAGACTTTTATGGACTTATATGACTTAAATGTTGGAATGAGTATTGTAATTCGTTTTTCGTCACTTTGACATCGATTTATGAGCTCATGCGATGAAACTTTATGCAGCTATATTCACAACCTAAAATACTTATTTGAAATGAAAAATAAGCCAGGATAATACCTCCTGTGAAAATCTTGTTCGTGATTAACAAAATGCCAAGCGTAGCGAGGGTATATTCATCACAGGAAATCATTTCTTTCCTTCAGAAAATTCTTTCCCTGCTTCATTTTCCCCCTGGAATCCTAGAAGCAGGTGAGGATTTTATCCCGCCGTTATTGGGGCCGAAAATTCAATTATTAATTACTAATGAACTATGTCTGGTCGAATTGGAGATTAGCTACAGAATTTAAGGTGAAAAACGGAGTAATTAGGTTACAAAATGCAATAGTTGCACTTCAAACACACCGGTAGAGCGGAGTTATTGCGGTACATGAGAATTTAAACACGCTGAAAAATACAAAAATAATATTTAAAATGGCTATCAAAGGTCTTATTGGTCCATTACAAAATGGTGTCTACGAACAACTGCACTGGGCTACCCCGTTTAATCCGCATTTCGATAAACCGTATGCTGATTAATGGATAATGTACAGCGTGAATTTTTATTCAAGAATTATATTCTGCAGAGTTAGAGTTTGGAGCGTTGCATCGCTTGTTTTTACACACATTAAATATATTTTTCCTAGGCCTCAGCTCAAATGACGCGCGATTATAAATAAAAGAACCTCGTGATTAGCCTCGCTACTCAATAATTGCTGCGTAAATATTCCCGAATGTGGCACACGTTTTGTTTAAAATTACCACCGTGCATACTGATCACGAACATAGTCATTCCGTTGATGGTGGAGTGAGGAGTTCAATATTATACCTGTATCCTCCTAAAATACTCTTGTCTTCATGACCTAGCCAATTAACCCTGCATGACCAAAACATTTTAAATTAAGTTTATCCAATCATCAAGTTCCGTCTATTTAAGTATATTTTAGCAGCTAGGTTTACTCAATCGTGTGCGTTGGGCTTAAAATTTTGAGCCGGTGCGGTGTTCAGAAGCCGTTTTAGAATTTTAACTAACAGATAAAAGGTGTGTTCCAAAATAAATAGGCAATTCGTTCGCATGGCCAGTCCATTTCATGCCGCCATTGAATTATAAAAAAATCATAACACTTTATTGAAAAGCAGTTTATGCCCTTGACCTATGAAAGAAACATACAATAGAATTGGAAAAATGCTAGCTAACGAATCCCAAATTATTGCCCAAAAATTCATAGCGCTCAATTTAACTGGGAGAAAAAAATTGTTGAATGGAATTAATGATAAAAGTAAAATGAATTTTATTAGATTAAATTGCTATAAAATTATTATTATTATCAAAGAGCCAAACGTTCTGTCACGGTTGGGAGGCTTCCAATATAGCTTGGTTTTACTTTTTCTGCGGTAGAAACGGCAGGAAGAAATAAACTAAAAATGCAATTTCAATTAAAAAATTTCTCCCCGCGACTCAAAATTTTTGAAAAGGCTACAGAGCCATGGACGAACGATTCCAAATTTACTGCCATGAGCTGATAAGTATTTATAGGTCAGAGTTCAATATTTCTTGGGCATTTTAATTTACAAGGGCTAGGAATGAAGTTAGGTAGAAGAGTTCTAGCGGGTGGACCACCTCAATTAGTTCACCGTGAATAGAGTGCATGATTATCCATTCCAGTTTCCCAGTGAGGCCCAGAGGTTTTGGAAAATCTTTATCTGTACTTAATTGCCAGGAGTACATCATTCAAAGCGAAAAGCACTCAATTCAACAGCTAAAACAGTTAGGAGTCATTAATTCAGAGTCTAACGTCAGTACCAGGTTTATTTGCACCCTCAAGTAATTCCCAAATAACTTGACCACAACTTATCTACGAAATAATAACTTTTTTCAAATTGTTGCAGCTCTCTGTCGCCTTCAGGTCTGACGATTCCTGAGTTAATAGCGTACGAAGTGCAGTTCTCGATTTAGCTGGTGGGAGGCAAACTTTTTTTTTACCTCAAATGTCTTTATTATTTCTAATTCTGTATTTGTATTTACATGATTATTTTCATTCCCCTTAATATATTTTACCATGGTCCAAAGGCCTCAAACTCCAAAAAACCTACGAGCAAAGTTACTAAATTTATAATAAGAATTATGAACACTAAATTGTAAATTACATGATAACCACTGCGATTAAACGGAGATTTGAAGTAAGAAATAGTACACAGTAAATGAGATCTAATATTTTTTTGTTCTATACTTAGTGGTCTCAAAGTGCTTTTCCGCGTACACGAAAAATATGAATTTGATTAAGGCATTCTTTACGTAACCATCTAATAACTTGATTTAAAATTCGAAAAAAATAGCTTGTACTACCTATTGGAGTTAGAAGGTCCATTAGTAGGCTCTAGAGATTCAACTCTCTGAAAAAGAGAAAATGCACACCAAAAGAATAAAACTTGGGAACAAGGAAATTTACTTAATGGAACCGGTATTCCATGGTAATAATGGCCGGCATGTGAACGGTATTTTTTCAAGGCTCAGACCTTCAAACGTAATAATAGATGAATAGGCGTTCACAGTTCTAAAATTAAAAAATAAAAACTACTTGGGAAAGGGGTCAAGCGGAGGTAAAGGATAATATTGATTAGTCGTCTCGCATAAACGAATATCAAAACCAGTGAAATGCCACTAATGATGGCCTATTATAAATAGATATTACCAAAACGATAAGTATTTGCTGCTGGGATGTGGAGCTTGAAAACATCTGAATTATCCACCACATTGATTCAAATAAATAAACGTATTTATAATCTGACAATAATTAAAGAACGCTGATGAGCGAATGCTAATAATGCAACAATTAAGTTGCGAAGCAGTATTTCAAGCGTCCGGAAAATGTAGTAGAAGGTTTATTGAATCTCGGTGCGAGAAGTGTGGGTCGCAACCGCCTTCCTACAAACAAACATCAATCTCACTTGAAGGGAAAACTCACGAAGGCAGTCCAGAAAAAGATGCGGGAAAGAGAAAGGACATGATATAAAAAATACACAAATAACGGTGGACGGAAAGGATTGGGCGTAGGTGGGGAAGTATGAGCGCTGAAGAGACGGGAAGAGGCGAGGAAATAACCTCAAAGCAAGGCACTGAAACTTTCCTGTAGCACTTGAGGCAGGACTCATTCAAATAGAGTTGCCAAGCTTTCAAGAAGCCAGAGTCTGTTTCCCTACCACGCTTCCAAAGGCTCTTCGCGCTACTTTTTCCCGCGCGCACAGTCTCGGCGGGAAAAGAAGTGCCTGCTCTATGAGTTATAAAAAAAAGAAGGAATCCAAAAGCCAAAGAAACAGTGGAGCATCGTCCAGCGCAACGCCGATGGTCAGCGAGGAGAGATCATCGTGAAAGCGGGAAGTGCATTGTGGGATGGCATGAAAAGAAAAAAAAGGCGTATAATTGAGCAAGGCGGACGTTTTCTCGAGAGGAGAAAACACCGAGGTTTTTTGCACGCTAAACTGCTCTAGACTACTTAATTCTCGATCCAGGTTAAGCGGTAACAAGATCCGATATCATCAAGAGAGGGAGGAGAATTAGCCGGACGGGAATAGACTTCGCGGTTCGCAGAAATATCCTTAACGACCGTGGTGATTATGTTCACCGCACATTTAGAACAAATGCGGTTAATGGAGGCCCAGAGTGGAGCATAAAATATCATAAAGGTGAACTTTTATATCATTACGCAGTAGATAGAACGTGATATTATCGAGGATTCATTTTATCCAGATTAGAGAGATGAATTTATTGACGCAATGAGAGCACTATTTTTGTTCACACCGCTTAAAATTTCAACCTTGAGATTGAGTCGAACGAAAAGTAATTAAATAGAAGCCTTTTCATTCACTATCCCATTTATTAACGTCCATAATCAACATAATGGCAACGAGAAGATTTTATATGATATTTGAAGAGGTATTATATACTACATTTAACCAGAAATATTTGCAAAGTCCCCTTTCCAGAACGAGGAAATTTGGACTAAAATTCCCAATAAATGAATCTCCTTCACGTATAAAATCAATGGTTGCAAACAAAAAAACATAGGGCCATTAATTGGTGGTTGGAATCTACTCATTGCGATCTATTCAATTACGCTCACTGAATCACATGACCTCAAAAATTGACCCAGAAATACTTTACAGAGAGACTACGAACAGTTTTCGTAATTTGCAGATAACGAATTGACGAAACAATCATTTCAGAGCATAAGGCTATAAATGAAGATTATCTCCCCGTCAATCATTGCAAGCATTTATGTGAAAGATGATTCAATCAGATTAAAATAGCAAAAAAAATCATATAATGGGCGTAATGGCGATAACATTTACAGAAGGCAACTTCCAGCATCCATCTCTCGACGCAGGATTTTATCGATACAACAGTTAAAAAACGTAACGCTAGGTGCCACCATTATGCCCATTCCTCTCAATTTGCCCTAGGAAAAACTAGCTCGTCGATGCGATAGTGAGAATGGAACAATTCGAAGCCTTTAGACACTAACATACTCATTGAGGATAAATTTTGGCGGCTTTTAATTTTTTGGCTTTGTCTTTATGGTAAAGTATTTTCATTTCTAAAATATATGCATAATTATTATTATGTGACTTAAAATTGTAGAAAGGAAGGAAAACTCTTTAAAATACATAGAAGCAATTTAATGATTCCCTACAGATCACTCAAGGCTTTTTATCGCTATCGCGAAAGACTATCATGGAGGCAAATATAAAGAGGTAAAATCATGCTTACTACGCGACTCCAGAGGTGCATCGTTGTTAATAAATAAAGCTATAGGAAGATTTTGCAATATAAAATTGGACGGCAGCATACAGGAAAGTAAAGGCTTCATATGCTAACCAATTCAACGGAAAATTCGAAATGAGAAAAAATCTTCAATAAATTACTCGAATAAAAAACTTTGGAAAAAAATAATAGCAGAGAATTTGATTTTCCTAGCAGAGAGGACCAACACTTAAACTTTTCTAGCAACACTTAAAACGTGCGGTTTTTTCCCCACACTTGAACATCTGTAATGCAATACCATTGAGTTAACATTTTAAAAGTTTTAAACATAGGATAGAGCAAAGTACACACGCACAGGGATATCTTCGGGTCACAAAATAATTCCGATTGAGATTGAGTATCTCAATGCATTACACCAGAAAGAAATCTCAATTTAGCTTTATTAGGCTAAATTTTTCCGTATTCCTGTTGATAATCTATAAAGTCGCTGATATTTACTGTCTTCATCCCAGATAGATTGGTCCTATCCGTCCATGCTATCCATAAACTCGCTCAGATAATTTCCCACCAGCATTTACTACCACACTCATTAAAGCATTTACTTTATCAGCTCTCATCAAGCATACCCCCGTAGTTAATTGCATACCATTGACCGTAAGGATCCGAAAAGTTCTTTTACCTTAGCCCCTTCACACCTTTTACCAGTTATTTTCCAAGTCCAATCTTTTTATTATCTCCTGTTTGATCAAACAAATTCCAATTTTGAGCAACATTTCAAACTACAGGCAACCCATACACCATCCAAGTTTGATCCTATGTTCGCAACCTCAAACTTATCTGCACAATTCACGAATAAATTTAAAATTAATTTTCGAACTTCTCAGTCAACCCACTGCTCTGTCAACTCAATCACCAACTTTTCCATTCAGTCGAGAAACAGCCTTTACAAAGTTAACAAAGAAAGTGAAGACAATTATATTCTCTTTCCCTAGAGTTCTCATCATGGCAACGAAACTTGGCAACCAATTACAGTAAATCCTGATGTAGTGGATAGTTGAACGCATAAAAGATATAAAAAGGGGACGAAAATTTTCAAAGGCATGCGAAATCGATTTCCTCACTAGCATGGCATCTTTGCAAAGCAGATTTTGGAGGACAAAACCTGTAAAACCATGTGAAAATTATCACACCTCGTCCATGATTGAGTTGGAACATTAAAAATAATTCTTTCACAACAATAGTATACTTTCTTCAGCCGTATTGGATGGCGCAAGAATCGCTTAATGGCTTAATCGCTTCCATATTTTGGAGAAATGACATGCTATCGCAGATTGATGAAAAATATACCTCCAAAGCTTTTTTTTTTACAGCGAAATATGAAAATATTTCTATAGTAAAATATTTCCACGAAATTCCATTCAAATTAACAAATCGGCAGAAAACAAAGGATTTTTCTTAAGATTTACGGATTTTATTCACAGAATAATATTGAAATTTGAAATTGATAGTTTTATTGTATTCTAAAGCGCAAAAGGGAATAACGAAACGTGATCAGCTTTAAACGTAAAAAAGAAAAACTTGAAGCAGCTATTTTGTGGAAATTCATGACGATACAAATAAAGGATTGATTATGTAAATGTCCACTATGTTTAAAAAAGGTGGTGACGATCTTTAAAATGAATATGTATTCCCTTCCTACTCCCTATTTTGACTCTAGCGTTACCTTCAAGCTGATTCATCTAACTCTTATCCTTCGCCTCTCATTCCCTTAAGCCCTTCCCTTCCGAGAGTATTCAATGGGACAGAATCATCAGTGAGATACCGATTTCAACCGGTTCCGACGTTTTCGCGTTATTTTCAACAACTGTCTTTTAAAGCTCTAATAAGTGAACAAACTAATAATAAGTGTGGAAAATTACCACGTCTATTGGTATCTTATTGCAATTATTATATTAATCTACCGATTAAGGTAGATTTCCATGGGGTACTTAAGATCCATTCTTGGTAGCCTCCCCTTCCTTTAAGCACTTCACTCTTCCATTCATAATAAGGATTACTCCCTTTCATTCTACCCAAAAATCCAATTCTTTTCCTTCCTCTTACCTAAAATTCTACCAGCTAACACTATTTTCAACATCTCCTCCCCGCTAAGAACTCGCTCCATTTATACCTTCTATCTCCTCCGTATCTTATCTAAAAGCTGCCTTTCCTCACACCCCATTTCCAGTACTTCGTTGTACCTCCTCCTCTCCATCCACTTCACTTTCTCCATACTTCACCGCACCCACATCTCTAATGCTTCCAGTCTTCTCTCGTCCTCCTTCCTAAGTGTCCACGTTTCCGCACCGTAAAGAGCTACACTCCAGGTCAAACAGAGCTACACAGTACACACCATCACGTGGACTGCCTTTCGTCTACCTCCTACCCTTCGATCTATTTGGCATGGGTGGCCCTACGGGAATAATTTAGAATTAAACCCGCCAGTGCAGCTCTAGGGGGTCATCTTATTGCAATGCATTTCTACAAATTGAACTCGTCGATAATCGATCATAATCGTCAATTATATTTTTTAGCGATTTTTGGCAACGAGAAATTACCTAGTATAAGATCACACATCATCGCTTCAAAGCTAAAGAACTTCCTGAAGTAGGTAAGCTTTAAAACTTTCCCAGCGAATACAGTCAAAACAGCCTATTTGGGCTTCTAGCCGAGTTATCTCTATCCATTTGGACCGAGTGGAGGGAGATAACTAGCTAGAAGCTCGAAAAGTCTGTTTTGACTTAGGAATTTCCTATTTCCTCATCGCGGATCTTCATTTGGGTGTCCATCGAGATTTATACGTTATAAGTTGTTTTAATTTCTTAATTCGCCAGAAACTGCGTGGTAATTCAGAAGTGGCCGCGAGACGTTACCCGTAGTCGTTAATCACTGTGAGCCAGTCGCCATGTGGGCTCGAGGCACGGAGCTGAAGGGATGGTCTCGGAGATTTAATGAGGGCTGTCCTTTCTAGGAGGTCCCCTAACGAGTTCTGAGTGCGCACAATTTTCCGAGTCCTCCAATTTAACAACAAACCGAATGCTGGGAGTTTTGAGGGTCGCTCGTTGTTGCCTACCGATACAGGGAACCCGCTTAGTGAGTCTAATTAATGCCATTCATCAAAAAGACAGCCGCGAGCACAAGGGACAGGTTCTACTTAAGAGTCGGAAACGTTTGCTGTCAGCCTGAAACAGTAATAGCTATCAGAGTGGTAGATTCCATTGACAAATATCTAAATTTAAAAAAATTCTACTTCACTCGCGCTAGTACATTATATTAATGGTGATAACTTCGTACTTTTCCAAAAAAAACTTTAAAAACTATTAAATGATTATAATAAATAGCTACTTTCACATCCAAAAAATAAATTTTATGAACAGGGAAAACTACCTCAGTGTGATTTCCCATGTATTGCAACAGTAAGAGAAAACCATAAGTAGGTGCCGTAAAATAAGATTCAGTTGATAATATATGAAATTTTTGTTGACATTACTAACAAGAAGAAAATTGCCAAGCGTTTGTAATTCATTGCATTAATATATTAACAATTCATACCAATATTTTTCTGAATAAGCACAATGGTAGTTTTTTGAAGGCATTAACAATCAGTTGCAGATGGCGTACAAGGAAGATCACTAACCACGTTTTACTCTTTATACTCTATATAAGAGTAGCTAATAAAATACTAACTCTTCCTTGCCATAAATCTGAATATTTTCCTCCCTCTTTCCGATTACCCAACATCCTTCTCTCTGTCTCGGCATTCACTATTTTAATCCCACTATGTGTACATGCTCCATCTCACCATCATCGTCATTAGCCAACAATCCTAAGATTGGTTTGACGCAGCTCTTTATTCCTCTCTCATATCCGCTAGCCATTTTATAGCTATGTATTTCTTCTCTTTTACATCCTTTATAACCTGCCGTATGTAACTCATTCGGGGCCGTCCCTTGCCCTTCTTATCTTCCACCTGTCCTTCTATGTTTGTTTTCATTTGGCCATCATGACTCATCCTTACATCCTCTACATTCTCATTCCCTCCAGCAGTTTCCTCTCCTAACCCACCATGTCTCGAACTTCCTCATCCCTTTTCCTCTCCGTCCATCTCACCTTTTCCATTATCCTCAACACGCACACCCTTAACGCCTCCATCCTATTCTCATCCTCCTTCCTCAGCGTCCACATTCAATCTAAAATTAACGAAATAAGTGGGTGTGCATGAATTTGGGCATTTACACGGATATAGCTATGGTTTTTCCCCTAATATTTTTACTTTCTATCATTTCACTAACAAAAGGAAAACCTAAAGCCTGATGTTACTTGAATTAAAAACTGACTAAATTAGAAAGTACATTTGACATAAATAAGTAATAAATTTTTCAGAAATTAAAAGTAAAGCTCAAAGCAGTGATTAATGCGGTGAAATAAGAGATATCATAACAGAATTAAACTTTTAACCTGTGAAATAGGTCGAATTTTATCTTTAATGACTAAAATCCGGATAAATTCGACTTAAAACCAGAAATTTTTGGAGATTTTTGAAAAATAAGTATCCTGTGAAGCCCATTAGGGCATTCTCTAGGCACAAAAATGGCGGTCGCTCAAACTCGGAGTAGCTCAGGGCAAGGAGTTCCTTGATTTTAGCGCCCCCGAAATTTTTTACCTGGTGACAACAACCCGCCGTACATGCAAAGGAGACCACTAGCCCAGGAGCATCTGTCTTATGATGCATCATTTCCCGATATAGTTCTATTTCATAATATCTCCCAAGAAACGGAGGTAAATTTAGATTGCATGATTATGTTAACGAACTACATTGCCTTTTCAAGCAAATGTATGTTTTTCTAATGTGTAGGAATTGACAGCAATTAAGTTTTTATCATGAAAAACTACTGCCCCATCCAAAAACAGGAATTTTCTGTTCAGGGGAAACTACCTCAGTGTTACTGCCTATGTATTTAACGCTGAAAGCGAAATAATTGGATAGTAGCCGTCTAGAAGGCCTATAAGTAATAAATCCAACCATAAAATCTACCAGAAGCAAAACTCCTGGTTACCTTCTTGACTCAGTGCCTCTCCACCTTTGATCAGACCTACCTGGAACAAGTAGGCATCCCCAAACGCCGTGCTTAGGCAGAAGATATAGTCCCTTTTGGGATGCTCGGGGATGGGCTGCATGATGGCGCCGTCGACGATGATCAGGTGCTTGGGCGCAGCCTCCACGGACCGCCCTTCGTCCCGGGATTCGCAAGGGTAGAAGAGCAAGGTAGTGCCCTTGAGGCACACCCAGTAGCCCTTCCAGCCGCGCTTCCTCGCCAACTCGATTTGGTGCTTCTTGCGCAGGAGCCACTTCTTCACGCTCAAGAACCTGCGGGCGGAAGGAAGAAGGACGTGGGGTGAATGTGCTGATAGGGAGCAGAGAGGTCTCCTCTTCGAGTGGGGAAATGAAATGGGAAAAACCAAGTTTACTTTTCCCTTGCCGCTCGAGTCTTGGCAGACCTCCCGTGGGTCTTTAGAAATAGGTAGCAGCTTTCCTTCCATTTCTCTCCCCCGACCCCTCCTTGCCTCAGGGCACTGGTTTGCTCGAACGGTAAGAGTAAGCCCTGTTTGGATTGTTAAGGAGCGATTCGGAGAAAGGGAGGTCCAGGAGCAAAGGGATAGAAGTGGTTGGTAAAATCGCTTCGCGGCTCCAAGTTCAATTTGCGTCTTTTAGATCCGAATTAAAATTTTTCGGGACGATTAGCCAAATACTCTGGGTACAAAGCGCACCGCTAGGATAATTGTAAGTGTAGGTACACCCAAAATAAATGCTGCGCCAAGCTAATTCACAGTATTAGAGGTTCTGAGAAGAAAGCATTACACATGGTCTAAAATCCGTGTTCCACAGTGAAAAGTTTTCTTTCTTAATAAAAAGAGTCTCTTTCACTAGTCGTAAAATAAAACTATGAATTGTGAATTTTATTAACCTGAACTTCCAGTTCCGGTAGATTAGCCAGATTTGTGGTTACAAACCGCATCGCTAAGATAAATGTAAGTGATGGAACATCCTAAATGCAGGCTGCCCCATTTTGATTCACAATCTTAAGCCTGAATCACACGATCATTTTTTTTCGTCGCGAAAGTGATCACTATCGCGATCACTGCGCAAAATGATCGTCGCCGGCAATTGCTTTTCGCGATCGCGATCAGGATTCCCATCGCTATTTTTCATCACTCGTCCGGTCGCTTTTACCGTCGCTAAAACCGTCACTAAAACCCCATATCAGCCAATCGGAACGCATTCCCCTATGGAGCGATTGCAGCGCAACGTTTGACAATTGTGGGAACGACATAAATAAACAAACACGCTATATAATTTCGTGATGTGGGTCCTATGACAACGAGCTGTGATATCGGAAATGATGCGAAAAGCGACGGCGGGAGTGACCGTGTGATTCAGAAAAATGATCACTAGAGCGATTGCTTTTCGCGACGGGAAAAGTGATCTCGATAGTGATCACTTTCGCGACGAAAAAAAATGATCGTGTGATTCAGGCTTTAGAGATTTTGAGAAGAGAGAGTGAAACATAGACTCGTGGTCTAAAATCCGTGTGACTCTCCCCCATGACCTCCTTGCCTCAGGGCACTGTTCTGCTCGAACGACAAGAGTGAGCCCTGTTTGGATTGTTAAGGATCGATTCGGAGAAAGAGAGGTCCAGGAGCAAAGGGATAGAAGTGGTTGGTAAAATCGTTTCGCGGCTCCAAGTTCAATTTACGCCTCTTACCCCCAAGGTAATTTTTTTGGGACGATTAGCCGATACTGTGGTTACAAAGCGCACCGCAAAGAAAAATGTAAGTAAAGGTACGCCCGAAATGCATGCTACTTCATTTTAATATATAATGTTATTGATTTTAAGGAGAGAGCATTAAACATAGACTCGTGGTCTAAAATCCGTGTGACTCTCCCCCATGACCTCCTTGTCTCAGGGCACTGGTTTGCTCGAACGGCAAGAGTTTGCCCTGTTTGGATTGATAAGTATCGATTCGGAGAAAGAGAGGTCCAGGAGCAAAGAGTTAGAAGTGGTTGGTAAAATCGTTTCGCGACTCCAAGTTCAATTTACGTCTCTTAGCCCCAAAGTAATTTTTTTGGGACGATTGGCCGATACCGTGGGTACAAAGCGCACCGCAAGGATAAATGTAAGTGTGAAGGTACGCCCGAAATGCATGCTACTTCATTTTAATATATAATATTAGTGATTTTAAGGAGAGAGCATTAAACATAAACTCGTGGTATAAAATCCGTGTGACTGTTTCACATGCTTTGCCCCTCCTCGCCTCCGAACACAGGTTTGTTCAAACAGCAGGAGTAAGTTCTGTTTGGATTGTTAAGGATCGATTCGGAGAAAGAGAAGTCGAGGACCAAAGAGATAGAAGTGGCTGATAAAATTTTTTCGCGGCTCCAAGTTGCGCCTTTTAAAAGTTCAATTTGAGCCTTTTAGCCCTGGAGTAAAATTTTTCTGGCCGACTAGCCAAATATTGCGGGTGCAAACCGCAGTGCTAAGGTAAATATAAGTGTAGGTTTACCAGAAATGCATACTCCTCCATTTTTATTCACAATCTTAGAGAATTTAAGGAGAGAATATTAAACGTAGACTAGTGGTCTAAAATCCGATTGACTCTCTCCCAATACCTCCTTGCCTTCGGGCTCTGGTTTGCACGAACGGCAAGAGCAAGCCTGTTTGGATAGCTAAGGATCGATTCGCAGTAAGAGAGAGGAACAAAGTGATAGTTGTGGTCGGTAAAAATCGTTTTGCAGCTCCGCGTAAAAGTTCAATTTGCGCCTTTTAGACCTGAAGTAAAATTGAGGGGGCCGATTAACCAAATATTGCGGCTGCAAACCACACCGCTAGGATAATTTTAAGTGCAAGTACATCTGAAATGCATGCTGATAAATTTTGATTCACAATATTAGAGATTTTAGGAAGAGAGCATTAAATATAGACAAGTGGTCCAAAATCAATGGGACGCAGTAAAAAGTAAAGTGTCTTTCACTAGTCGAAAAATAAAATAGTAAGAATTTGAGAATTTTACCGCGGAAAACTTCATTTTATCACTTATACTTATTCAAAAGAGAAGTGGAATATGTTAAATATATAAGGAAAAAGATGGGAGAAAAAATTGATGAATGAGATTTATAGTTTGCAATCAAAAGACAAAGTTATGCAGATCAAGGAAATTGAAGGATAAGGGAGAGGACTACTTGGGAAAAAGTTGCCAGATTTCAGAAAATTTCTGGAGGAAAGGTATAACAGTTGATCAAATACCATTTTTTATGATGTTGATCGACCGATTTCGCGAATATATATATCTCATAAGGGGATGAAATTTTCCTGGAATCTATAATATAATGAATGAAGAGAATGATGGGAAGATTTAGAAGAATGTATTCAGAAGTCTAGAGCCCATATAAGATACGTAATATTTTATGAAAAAATTGAGTAGAAGGAATACAGGGGAATAAGAAAGGCGACGGTCTCCATTTTATATCTTCCACACTTTACCCGTGCATGTACTCAGCAATTGAATTGACTCAGAGTTGACGGTAACTTCATTGACATTATTGTATTCGTTAAAAAAAGTCCAAAGCATTCTTTTTATATGATTTATTTTCAAATCTCAACATCATTTATATACTTACAACATCATTTATTTACTTACAACATCATTTATTTTGTTAGCATTTACTCATTTATTTGTGAAGCCAATTCCTGAGTCCTAGAACATTTTTTATCCTGGACAGTGGCTGAGTATTTCACCTCTTTTAGAGAATTTATTTGTATTTTGTTTTATTGGAATACGAATCGAAAATTAAACTTTTCGGGTGGCATTTACTCGGCTTATTGTCGCGTATGTTTTTACGTACAGATTTGCTACTGGCGTTTTCAGTTTAAATAGTATAAAAATAGAGAAAACATTTTGCTACGAATAACAGATAGCGTGAGATGTCAAATAGCGCGAGCAAATGAACACCATTAACGTCACAAACATCTCTGCGTCAAAAATTATTCGTTAGGGCAAAATTTATTCGCTATAAAACGTGAACGAGAACAGTTTTTCTACAGTTGAAAATTCATGTACCCGATTCGTATAAGCAGACTTGCAGGGAAAGGTCGCAGAATCGACTGAATGGCTGAGAAACCTTCGAAAGGCTCTCATACCTTTTATCATCAAATGTGCCAACTGCACGTTTAACCCGCCTTCCACTTTCAGAGAGGAAAAGAGCACAAAGAATAAATAGCGAACCAAAATTTATTCATGGGTCCAGGGTAATTTCTGAAACCGACAACATCAAGTAACCTTGATTTTAAGTTGATTTGAAACAGAAGAACAGCGGGGTGATTCCATTTGTGACGGAATTACTTTCAGAGAAAACTATGTACGAGGATATTTCGATAAAATTGTAAAATAAAAAAAAAGAAATTGCAAAACTTCTGTGCATGATTAGAAAAAATTTATGAAGGTGATTTTCATACACAGAAACAAAATTAATTTTCGAAATACCTTCAAAATATGCCAAAAATTAACATGTGACGGATTTACTTCCAGGTCAACCTCCTAAGCGTGTGATTTATAACATCTTCAAAACTTTGTGAATAGAAGTGTAATTTGAAAACTTTTATCAAGGCTCTGAATAATGTTTCAAATAGTGATTTCAAAAAATTCAATAACTTAACCGTTGATTTATCGATATAAAATGTTTCCAGCCTAAATTTTAATTTGAGAGAAAAAGTTGACATTTTCATGGAAATTCCCAGCGATCACATATAGCATTTTCAAACTGAGTTCCTCCAAAGGTAGAGATATCACGCGGTCTACACCGTGTTCAGAAAATGAGCATTGAAATGCATATAGTTTGTGTAATGCGTATAGCTTGCGTTTGAAATGCGTATAGTCTGTGGTAAATTGGTTTGAACGTAGGTTTTCGCAGCGAGGGGCATCGTTGATAATGGCTTCCGGGTGCAGCTGCGTGTTGCGCTTTGTCGTGCAAGCTTTCGCGACCGTTGCAGGACGCATCATCAGGCGATGAATGATGCAATGAGGCATTCATCGCCTGATGATGCGTCCTGAAACGGTCGCGAAAGCTTGCACGACAAAGCGCAACACGCAGCTGCACCCGGAAGCCATTATCAACGATGTGGTAAATTGGGTTACGGATACTTGAATCCCTCTTTATAAACTCCGTGCCGTTCACCGTAGTTGAAGACCAGATGGTTTTACACAAGGCGTTTCTGGAGGACTCTGCAATACTTCAGGAGGCGGTAGGAGAGACAATTTTCAGCATTCTATGTCGATCAACATGGGGCACAACTCCTTAGCTACTTTTGGTACTTGTACTTATTTTAATTGATTTTGATAGATATTAAATTGACTGCTCGTGAAACAAAATGTGATCACTGCTGAAAATGTGAGTGCTGCAGTTGAACAGTAGTTCATTCAAGATTATTCACGTATTATGCTATACATTAGCTTACTTCAACTCCCTTTCTACATTATTCTACCTTCTATTTCGCATTATATTTTTCGTTTCCTTAATCTGCGCTTATTAGAACTGAAATAGATTTTGCTTTGACGCTTTGTAATATTAATAGATTTTTTGCTCTTCAAATATTATTGTTTTTTATCATACGCTGCGGAAGCCGCGCATATATTACAAAATTATTGCCTGTTAGTTATGAGAGAGTTTCTTTACGGCGGAGCTTCGGTAACTCAAAAGTTTTTCCGGTGCACTTTGCAGTTTCAGGATAAGTTGCAGAAAACGGTTTTTCTTGGGTATCCAGAATCCAAAGTACTAAATAAAATGTCCAATACCAAGAAAAACCGTTGAAATGGTGACTACAAAGTGCATGCAAAAATGTGTGCGTTGTCATAGCTCAGTAACTAATGAGTTGTGAGCCCTTGTTCATGGGCAAAAAATATTCTTAAAATTGTCTCTCCCTACCACCTCATGAAGCATTGAAGATTCCTCCTGAAACACCCTGGATTTTGGATTAATTCTGAAAGCAACTGAAACAAAACATCCCGTTTGCATTATGATGCTCATTATTTCACGCGGTAATGACCGCTTAGTGTACTTTTCGTTAGAGGCGCCTCGTTCGAAAGTGACATAAGAGCTCGCTGTCGGTGGATTACAGAGAACTTGATGTTCTGCGCTTTCAAAGACGACACAACATTGCTGAACTTCACTGTTCCTGCGGGACCGGTGTCCCAACGTTTCTCCATCCTTGCACAATCGTCTTACAAGGGACGTAGAACAACAAGGCGTAGTAGAAGGACACCCGTAAAGGAAAACTACCATCTTCTTGCGAGGAAAAAGAAATGCAGCAATGGAAAAGAAGCCATAGATCGTATGGGACAGAGAGGGAAGAGGTAATGAACCTCTGAGGAGCACGGGGAGTTATCGAGGGATAACGGGGAAGGCATATTGAGAACACGAGCCCTTTAATAAGCAAACCTTTCGCCAAGGTGAAGCACGAAGAATAGAGGTTCTGAGGAAAGCGAAAGAATAGGGGACCGGTAGCGAGGGTAAGGGAATTGTGAGGGTATGGTGCTGGATAACTGGCGGAAAAATTGGAAAAGAAGCTTCGCGAGGACTTTGGGAAGATGAGCCTGATAAAATTTTATGGCATGAAAGGGGCTGAAAAGTGAAATCAGAATGCATAACGTGAAGAGCTTTTGAGAGAAAGATCTCGGCAAGAGATAGGATTACCTTGAGAGCAATCGTTCCGTTAATGAAAAAGGCTAAACGAAAAGCCCAAAGAAAGGCTCTCATAACTAACCTAGGCAATTATTTAGTAATATATGCGCGGCTTCAGCAGCATTAGATAAAAAACAATAATATTTGAAGAGCAAAAAATCTAATAATAGGCAAAGCGTTAAAGCAAAATATATCCCAGTTCTGATTGGCGTAGATAAAGGAAACGATAAGAATAATTTAGAAAGGGACTGAAAGTTAGCTAATGATTAGCATAAAACATGAATAATATTGAATTAGCAACAGTTCAACTACAGCACACCAGCAGTTTTTCAGCATTTATCAATTTTTTATGAGCAGTCAATTTAAGCTCAAAAAAATAAATGAAAACCTCTATCAATAATATATATAGCTAAAGCAAAACCAATTACAGTTCTAATCGACGTATATAATGGAATCGAAAAACATAATACAAATAGGAATTAGAATAGCATAGAAAGGGACAGAAAGTTAGCTAATGTATACCATAAGACATGAATAATATTGAATTAGCTGCTGTTTAAATGCAGCACTCACATTTTTCAGCAGCATCACATTTTTTACAAGCAGTCAATTTAATCTCTAAGAAAATCAATTAAAATATCTTTCAATAGTACACAGTGCTAAAGCAAAATCAATTCTTTTTGTAATCGGCGTATATCAATGAAATGAAAAATATATTACGAAATAGGAGTTGATAAAAAATAGAAATGGACTGAAAGTTAGCTAATGTATAGCATAAAAAAAGAACAGTCTTGATTTAGCAACTGTTTCACTGCAGCACTCGCATGTTTTAGCAGAGGCCATTTTTTTCAGAATGCTGAATTGAGCGTAACTGTGGCTATTTCTCATATATGCATGTTTCAATGAAGTGGCTGGATTACTCCAATGTAAACATGAATTGAATGCCACTGCACAATTGATCTCCTGAGCCAAAAATTGACGCCAAGAATAGTAAATGTTTAAGTGACAGGAAAAAAACTAGCGAAGGTGCTGCATGAGGAAGCACAATTACTAATATTTTATGCATAAAACATATTTCTAAATATCGTCTAAAAATTAAAATAAAAATTAAAAATTTTGTTTAATTTATCGAAACACTGGATGTTTCAACAGAAATATATAGAATAATTCAAGGGGAGGTAGGGGACACAATTCAAGCATTTTTTGTTTATAAACATGTGATCGCAACTCCTTAGTAACTGAGCTATAACTACGCAGAAATTTTTTGGATGCACTTTGTTGTACCCTTTAATACGGTTTTTCTTGGGTACCCAGCCTTTTCGGAATTTTATTAAATACTCTGGATCCTGGATGACCAAGAAAAACCGTTTTCATGGTAACTTCAAAATGCATCCAAAATAAAATTTTCGCATTGCCATGTCTCAGTAACTTTGGAGTTGCGACCCCATGTTTATGGAAAATATGTGCTTAAAATTGTCTTTCCTACCACCTCCTGAAGTATTGCAGATTGCTACTGAACCCCTCTGTATAAAACCATCTGGCCTTCTTTAACTACGATTAACGGCATGGAGGTTATGAAAAGGTATTCAAATATGCGTGAGGAAATGGGTTGAATGAATGTTATTTTTCCAAGAATACGCTTTTATAGTTGACTGAATTAATTCCATCTATTACAAACAATTAAACGGCCCAAATTGCGCCAAAGCTCCAGAAATTAAAAAGAAATGAGCAAACTGAAGAACGTTCAGTTAAGCCAAGAATCTCTTGAAATTCGATGAACCCCTGCTAGTCCACGTTTTTGGTTTCGATCCGAATTTAAATCGTAGAAATATTTTCTTTTTGAGGCCAGCTTGAATCTCATTTACGATAAATAAAAATATTAATAATTTAATTGGTTTTCTAAAAGGGAGGAAATTATCTCAAGAAGGATCTTCTGAAACTCCAGGTTCGCTGGTAAATGCTCGGATTTATTGCGTATATAATTTTCCTTACAAACACTAAGTTTCGACGAAAAGGTATAATGGGAGCATGAATAATGGTAAAATATCCAATAAACCTGCCCAATTTCCGAGATGGAAGCGGAAGATAAGAACATAAAAGATTATACCTGGCTTTGTGTTGCATTAAATTTAATATTAGAAGCACTCTATCTTAATTAAGATATTAATTAAATTGAAGTGGAGCGGCCCATGTATTTCACCTCGTCAAGTCGATTTATACGCTGGGAAGTCTAAAAAGAAAATTCTGGGAATATTTTATGATAAGAATGCAATAAATTAAAAGACCAACTCTTTAAGAGTCACAACAATTATCAAATTAGTCTCCACATTTACTTGATTTACAGAGCTGATTTTATTTACAAATATGTCAAATTATACTGATGATTTCATTTTTTTAATCTCTTGCTCGTCCAAAGCAATTATTTTCTTGATTTTTAATGAAGGCCTTGTTAGGAATAAAAAATCGTCACAATAAAATTAACTCATTCCTTATAAAAACCCTATACTATAAAAAATAAGGGACTCATCCCTTTGAAAAACTAATGACGCTAGATATTTAGGCAGATATGCTAGAATTTGAATATGATATTTTAACCACGATGTAAAACCCACTTATAACATGATAACATATCAAATGGATTATCCAATTTAAGCTACACATACTGAAAGGATTTAAGGCTCCAGGTAACAAGAAACAGTAATTGTAATTACTCACGTCAATCTACGTGTACGTGTACATCGCTAGTATTAAAAATATATTAAATGATACTTCAGCAACATTTCCACACTCAACAAGAAGATACACATTCAAAGTATTTGTATAGGTGGGTATACTGCTCATTCTTTAAATCGTATATAGTATTTTTATCCTACGTGATTATCATAAAAGTTATAATATTTAAGTATTTAACGCATTAAACTTCGTCATTTTTGTGGAAAAACTTACTCAGTGGAGAACAGAGACGTCACATCAATCATCCATGAGGAAATAATGCTTTTTGAATCCATACAAACAATTTTCTAATTAAAGACGGATTCACAGCTCAAAAAAGTCATTACTGCTCACTTACATGAATATTTTAACAGCTAAACAAAAAAACTAATTAATGTAAGCAAGTAAAAACGCTGGAAAACCCTTTACATGAGCACTGGTGAGATTAGATCTTTTTTAAAACAAATACCACAGCGTGTGGATGCTAGATATAAAAAATAATACTAAAATACCAAAGGAACTAGATTCATTTCGGGTTAGATGCAATGAGTTTTCTCCAAATCAAAAAGTTCATCCTCCACCCAGTGCTTTCATGAGGTACCTATTTACATCTGAAAGAAAATTTTTACTTGATAGCAGCAGCAAATATTAGTTATTTATTTTCGTACTAAAGTAAGAGTGACGAATTTTAGTCCGAAGTATTGAATGATCAGACGCAAGTTTAGTTTTTTACTACGATTCCACACCTTTAGTAAAACATCTGAAAGTATGCGTTTATTTTAGCTTATTCTTCCCTAATATGATAAAGTCAGAATTGCATCATTTGCAAACAAATAAAAATGAAAAGCTGCTATAAATTTGAAATATTATGGCTTTCCGCTTAGAAATTTTGCCCCTCTAAGGAGGTAGGGCTGTGACTCCGTGATTAAAAACTAATATTTTTCGCGTGATTTTATTTAAAAATTTACATACACAGGCGATATTAATTGAGGTAAAAAAGTAAAATTAGTGTAAAATGAATACGGATAAATTAACCCTTATATTTGATAGAGAATACTTTGTTCAGCTATTAGAGTCACCCATAGCACATATGTCATGTAAATACAGCGATTTGACTTCATTTACTGCATTAATTGGCTAATAATTTAACAAGTATTACGATGATGGGCCTGCATGTAATTGTTTTAAGATTATGATGGCAGACTGACTATTTCATCAGGTGTTTGGTCAAATGACCGGATTATTCAACAGTAGTCAACATTTTTCCTATTATTAGGCAAGCACTGCAATAGGATAAATCTGAGCTGCGGATTACAATTATCCTTGCCAGTGTAAAATGAATATTTTCAATTCGATTTCCAAGAAAAAGATTTGGCCATCAGTCGATTAGGTATAGTTAGAAGATTATCCTTCTCGGCCTTGGCGTATTGTATACAATACATCGAGGTTTGAATTTTTACCGCTTGGCTGAGTGAAATGTCCTTATTGCAACAAGTTCGGTGCTCCCTGACAGATGACAGGAACACATAGAATCTTGATTCACAAAAAACGCAAATTTTGTAACATCTAATGAACGAAAAAGCATGAAATCCAGACCATAAATAACAGTAGATATTCCCAGGGACTGAGGAGGCTATGCATGGATAGTTGAAATAATGAAAATATATGAAAATGACATTTACGTCGTTTATCGCACAAACTCCTTAAGGCCGTTTTACACGGTACACGGAATTGCGCAGTCTGACGTACGTGCGAAGGCGCAATCAAAATTGCGTCGTGTAAACGGTGAATTGCTAGAACACATGCGAGAATGCGTGGATGCGAGACGGCAAAATAGCCCCTGTTCTAATTTCGTTCATGCGTTCGCGCGATTCCACGCCATTTTAGAAATTAATGCAGCTCTAACCTGCGCAATACCATGTACCGTGTAAAACGGCCTTTAAAGAGAGATGTGTGTAAGAGGGTGGAGACTTGGAAAGAGCGGGGGAGAGCCAAGTATGTGTGCGGAGGGAAGAGATACAGAGGCAGTGAGAAACAAAACACTGCGGTGGGGCACGGAAGAAAGTGCGGTCGTTACGGTATCTTTATTTTCCCAGTAGGAAGCAAGGGGACGAAGGGAAGAACTGTCATGCCCCTTGCTTCCCGCATCGCAAACTTACTCGCTGCCGCAAGACGCTCGCAGGAATCGAGTCCGCCTGCAGAGTTTAAAATCCGATCCTTGCTCTCCACACCACCAGAACCCAGACGCTCTCTCGAGAGAGAAAAGAATCAGAACTTTGCGGACACGCCGCGCCCGGTTGGAGGCGCTGGCGTCGCTAATGGCGGACTTCCCGCCCGTACTTTTCGTCCGGAAGGAACAAGGTCCGGCCGAGTTCCACTCCTCTCCTCCACGAAGAAGACAGAGAGAAAAAAAACCGTTTCCTCCTTCCCTCGTGCCCCCAAAATGGAGGGTCATAGACATGAAGGAGAACCATTCTGCCTTTTGCCACTAATTTTCCTGTTCGCGCACCTTGGGTGACTACGAAGTCCGTGTCCGACAAATGCACTCCTCCCCGATGAGTGAACTTGAGACAAGGTTGGCAAGACTGGACGTCAGTCAACGATGGAGGAGGAGAAAGGGATTTGAAATATCCCGTGGAGAAAAGCCAATGGCCCGGCAAAGTAGAGCTATTGATCTCCCATTTATCCGAAATAATAAGCGCTCGAATAAGGTGAATGGGACGACTTTTAGGGTTGAAACATTACCGATACTTTTCCCTCGACGATAATTGGCACGAATTCCATCTTTCCGTAAGGTATAAAAAAGGGGAATTGCCTGACGTTAAATGGGTAATCGATGCCGCTGCACATCATTAAAAGAATCCGAGCCCCATTTGTGAAGCGTTCCCGCAACAAATAGGCCCTTTCATTCGGCTCCAAGAACAAACTGGACGATAATCCAAATGCTAAAAATAATGTACGATTCGGTAGAGTGAAACATAAAAAGGAGATATACGGCAAACATGAGCTCATTACTATGGCTGCTAAAGTCAGGATTTATCTCATCTCCGAAGTGAGCACAATGTTATCGATGACCTTGCGGAGAAGATTTTAAGCCCCAAATCAGATTGAGAATTCTCGAGGATGCTGAATTGAACGTGACTGTAGTTATTTCTCATTTATGCATGTTTCAATGAAGTGGCTGGATTACTGCATTGCAAAATTGAATTGAATGCAGCTTCAAAAATTGATCAATACCACGAAAATTCTCAGAGGGCCCTTTAAAGTATAGAGTTTTCAAACCCACGCATTATTGTTTTTAGCTTTACGGGTGATTCGAAAGCTTTGCCAGAAAAAATCCTTGTAAGAACAAAATCGACCCGCTGCCATAATTTTCTGTGACTTTATTACTTCAGCACGTTACATAGTTAGAAAAAGCCTTTCATTCCTCAATTAATATGTCCATATTTATTTAATACCTTTTTTCTCATCAATTAATTATTATTTTCCTAATAATTAAATAATTATAATTCTTAGATTGAGCTTATTTATTTATAAACTCCAGACTACCACCATAAATGGGCAAAGGAATAAAGATTTCCTCTTAATAATAAGATAAAAATGAATACACAATATTATATAAATATAAATTATCTAGACATATTGAGACACATAAAGAGGAATACTAGATAATTTGTCCCTCTACCAATCCTTGTTTTTATCTTAGGGGAGAAATAAAGTACTAGATTAAGCAAAATAAGTTACGACAAAGAGAAAACAAATACGATTTTCAGCGAAATGAAGGCGGTAGCTCGTGAATCAAGTGGAAAATACTTTTATATTCATATAAGTTCTTCACCGCCGTAAAAATGAATCTAGGCCGGTTGTTGCTGCGGTGGACAAATATGTTTAAATCTTAATTTACCAAAAATAAATAAACCGTGGGAAATTTTTATTATTGATTACTTAAACAATTAATTATTTCGACGGAGAAGTAAGAAAATACACACAAACGGAATGAAGATAAATATAAGAAACGAGGAAAAAAACTAGATTAATCGACAAGAAGTACAAAATAAATTAGAAATGAATAGCTAAAACAATTTTCTCTTTTATTTTTTTCACAACAAATATAGAAAGAATTAAAGGGAAAATAAAATGTTTTTAGAAGATTGAGATGTCTTATCCCTCTAAGAAGGTGTATGAGGTTAATAAATTCACGCCGCTGACCTTTGATATGTAAGGCAGATTCATAACGATGTAAAAAGATTATTCCGAGAAAGATGAGGAATTCACCGAAATGCATTTGATAAAATAAATAAAAAAGGCAAAATAGATTGAAAATTCATAAAAAGTCTAAAACAATATGATTTTCGTATTGTAACCCGGAATATTCTGGTGGTTGATTTAATCCTGATATCCAGATTACTTATTTAAACCCGTTATCAAGATTCTAAGATGAGACTTTAAATTACTTTCGTAAGAAATTTTATTAATAACGAGAAAAACCAAGCAGCTTTGGAGAAATCCCAACTCGCGACTCCAGGAAAAGTAAGCAAGACTTTTAACCATCTCAGGGAACGGTAGCGGTATGGAAAACCTCATTGTCTGGATAAATTAAAGAATAATATTAGCACCATCTGACATAATAATCATGTAGAAAATTTTGTTCGAGAATCGCTCCATTCTGTTCATAAAAAGTAAAAATATTGTAATAAATATATTGCAAGTATAAATAGAAATTAGAACCACCTACGAAACATTTATGAGAAAATTACAGTAAATATGAAGATCCAATTTGAAGATTATAATCCATTTCGGTATATTTATAATAAATTTTGTGAAACAATAACTCATTTCCACAAATGCTGATTCATAACGATGTAAAAAGCTTATACTGAGAAAGATGAGGAATTCACCGAAATGCATTTGATAAAATAAATAAAAAAGGCAAAATAGATTGAAAATTCATAAAAAGTCTAAAAAAATATGATTTTCGTATTGTAACCCTGAATATTCTGGCGGTTGACTTAATCCTGATATCCAGATTACTTATTTAAACCCGTTATCAAGATTCTAAGATGAGAATTTAAATTACTTTCGTAAGAAATTTTATTAATAACGAGAAAAACCAAGCAGCTTTGGAGAAATCCCAACTCGCGACTCCAGGAAAAGTAAGCAAGACTTTTAACCTTCTCAGGAAACGGTAGCGGTATGGAAAACCTCATTGTCTGAATAAATTAAAGAATAATATTCTCACCATCTGACATAATAATCATGTAGAAAATTTTGTTCCAGAATCGCTCCATTCTGTTCATAAAAAGTAAAAATATTGTAATAAATATATGGCAAGAATGAATAGAAATTAGAACCCCCTACGAAACATTTATGAGAAAATTACAGTAAATATATAGATCCAATTTGAAGATTATAATCTATTTCGGTATATTTATAATAAATTTCGTGAAACAATAAATCATTTCCACAAATGTTGAAGCCTCCGTAGTGGTTGGAAAGAATGAAAATGAAATGAGTGCAATTGAACTATTACCCCTCTCCCCCGAATAACTCAAGAAAATAGTGAAGCTCCAACACTAGTTACATGATTCATTTATGCAGCAACATTGAAAGATATACTAGAACTCGAGACCACTTAGCTCGTCAATGTTCTGTTTATAATAGGGTTCCATTCATTAAGTTGATAAAATGAATGAAATCATTCTATACATCCCATCATTTGAGTCCTTCTATCTGAAATATGAGCTCTTTAATCTGATGAGTTATGGAGAAAATTCGAATGGTATGACTTCTTCGTTCTCTAGAAAATTTAGAGTGGATACTTGAAAAAACTCGCAAAATAAAATATATTCCGAGAATTAACGTCATTAAACAGACATTTTCCCCAGATATTTAGCAAATGAGAGCAGAAAAACACGATTTTTCTATAATGTGAAGGGAATCTGGAAACATATTTCAAAGCCATCCGTGAATTTTAAGATTTCTACAGAAATACTTCTTATTATAATTATAGGTCACACTATGTCACTAAATGGGATATAATGTGATTGATAACGTTACAGGGCGACTGCCTCAAAGCCATCAAATTTTCATCGTGCTCCACTAACTTTAAACAAATTTAAAATTCGAGCTTAAACTCAAGTTGTTGAGATGTTTTCTTGTGTATCCAATCGATAACTGCGTTTATCACAAAAAAATTTAATCTCATCTACTCTGTTATTTAAACTACCAAACATTGTTTAGTGAAGAACTTTGAAAGTGGGGTGTAAGGTTTAAAAATAAACGCGAATAAAAATTATCAAAATAAAAAGTAGCAATTGAAAATTCTTGAAAGTGAATTACGCAAGTGTTAAAAATATATTGAATAGGTGCAATCACAGTTATTAATTACCACTTACGAATTAAAAAAATATCTAGCACATGCAAATTCACTCATTGAATACTTATAAAATATATTGTATAATATTTTTATGCACTTAAATACGATAGAAAGGCTTGCAGACGAAGTGAATGAAAAAATGCTATTCAAATTACATTAATTAAATCAAGCCCTTTCATTTTTCTTGATGTATCACGTCATCTTTCCTTTCAAAGGGCCTTGAGAGTAAGAATTTTGTATATTAACTTATTTCAAGAAACGTTTTCCATTAAATGTAAGGAATTTTATTATATTGTTTAATTGTCATGACTCCAACTTGTATTTCATCATTTGTTTCACTAAGAGGTTCCAGTGGAAGTACTTTTATAATATAGAAAATAGAAAATCATTACAGTGAAAGAAGTATAGATTGCACTGGATTAAATATTTCATAAAGTGACACTTTTACGATCAAATAACTTAGAAAGAATTATTAAAAAGTATTTAATTAAGAAAGATAACAAATGACTTTGCGTTTACATCATTTCTCTTTGGTGCTACCGGCACAACTCATACTTTTTCATATATATTGTCATCAATCATGTAAACTTTGTTAGTGTACAAACTCAAAATTGCTCAAAAATGTGAACAAAATAAACGATTAATTATAAATTTCAAATTTTTAACGGTTTTTTCAAGGTTAATAAAACAACGTAGAGACTTTTTGAAAAAAACACTAATTACATATCGATCGATTTCTACGGTTAAATGTATTAATATTTACGCATTTGACCCTAATTTCCTCATTTATAAAAAAAAACATTCAAGTCAGTCCTCCGAAATGGAGAAATTTCTATTTCCAGATTTATATGATGCTGCATTGTATCTTACCCACGAAATACTCAAGTCACGGCGCATTGCTTCAAGCATTTCTTAGGTTTTTATATTATTTGAACCTTTAATCAAGAAATTTAACTTTTTTAGCTCACTTTCCAAGTGGGCGGTGTAAGTTTTCTATTTCGAAATTGGTTTACTGGCAATTGCGTAGATATTTCTAGTTCACGGCGACCCCGAAACTTTTTCAATAAAGTTTCGAAATTCTTTACTGTTCCGTTCTTGACATGAGAAAGTTTTTTTACCCTCCGGTAATGCGATCGAAGTCTCGTTGAGAAATTTCTTCTCCCGAAAACGCCTCAACCATTGGCTACGTGCTTCCGGAAGGGAATTGATCCTAATATTACCCTCGAGAATATCTCCGAGCCTGCTCGCAACAGAAATCAGCCTGGGAACCCGCAGGGCCTTCATGCATGCTGCGTTGCCTGTATTCACGGCGCCAGGGGCGAGCACGTCGTGACCCGCAAATCGCCAGTGTGAGCAAAGTTGTCTACACTAATGGAGATCTGTTGTCAATTCACATCACGATGCACGAGATAGTCCACAAGATTAAACTGCTATGGGATAAGAGAGAAAGCTATCTTTTCCCCCAGGATATTCAATCCTAAGAAGCACGATTTCTTCCATGTAAGTGTACAATCCATTTCTCAAAAAGGTGAACGAAATAAACGACAATATATCAATATAAAATTGTTTAACGGTTGTTACAAGGTTTTAAAACAACTATCCATGAAAAATTGATTCTTTATTAGATTTTTAATTTTTATAACAAATTCTACCGAAATTCTATAACATATTTATGTACTTTCACACGATAAAGGGGCTTGCAGTCGAATTGATTGAAAAAAATACCATTAAAATTACAATAATAGGAGTCAATGGAATCTAAATTGAAGAAGTTAATCAGTCCAATTTTGGTATCTATTCATCCTTCGGTACTACTAATTTAGGAAAGTTACACGAGATGATGATGTACGGATTGTGTGCTTCATACAGTACGGCTCACGAAAATCTGAAACTCCTCCGGAAGGCAATTTCGCTCACGCCTCATAGAGAGCATGGATGTGACGATGACAAGAAATAAAATATCTTACACCAAGTATTCCATGAGACACGTCCCTTGCGAACCAAGTTACCAAAACTTAGATGATTACGTACACGATACGGAGATGAGCCTTCGAAGGAATGGCTTGGTAGAAGGGGAGGGTTTAGGCATGAACTATGTACAACGCACAATACAATACTTAGTTTTATTTTTAACTTTTAATAAGGTCAATAGAACAAAAATTCAAGATTAATATAAAATGAAACACATTGAAATAAAGTGGAGAATAATTGAGTAAAATATGTAAGTCTGGCAACGTACAATGCAATGCTTAATTTTACAAATGTAGTGGCAAAAAAGATAATAAAATGAGATACCTCTGTTTATTTTAACTTTTAGGCAATTTCTACAGTGAAGACAACAGTGAAGTAAGTAAACGATGATATTTGTAAAATAATAATTAAAAACAAAACATTATTGAAGCAAAGTGATCCACATTTTAGTAAAATTAAGAATGACTGAGTAAAACATGAATGTCTGACACATGGATTGAAGACTGATGAGGGAAAAATATATTTGTGCTGGTCTCTAGATTGGTGCTAAGCTGTTTTTAAGACGATTTTTACAGCTAAGACAATCCAGATGGAGTAACAAATAAACAAGTAAATTTGTAAAAACAAAAGAGGTTTAAATATACGGACGAGTATAGTTGTCACGATAAATATTTCATTGTCGGGGTTTTTAATAAGGCGATAGCATTATCCATACATACATATGATGTACGGATTGTGTGCTTCATACAGTAATATCTGAAACTCCTCCGGAAGGCAATTTTGCTCACGCCTCATAGAGAGCATGGATGTGACGACGACAAGAAATAAAATATCTTACACCAAGTATTCCATGAGACACGTCCCTTGCGAACCAAGTTACCAAAACTTAGAATACATTATTCATTATTTTTAAGTGATTCAAAGTATTAAAATATTGTACAAATACGATATTAAAATCGTCATATTTAAATCTTTAAGTGATGAATATAAAATAATTTCCTAAATTTTAAGGATAGTTCTTGAAATATTTGGAAATACTTCTCTTGCTTAGCTGTAATTTTTTTCCCTGGCTAAAATAGCGGCGTAATCGGATTTCCATGGGGTTCTGTTGAGCCGTGAAGAATTTTCTGCATTAATTTACTAAATAAAATATTTAACTTACATTCCTTGCCGCGAGATGCCTTGTTATTGCACTTTGGACTGCTTTCCAACTTGCACGAAAAACGTGCTCGGGACGGCTTAAAAATAGCTCACTCTTCAAGCGCAGGGAAATAATTACTTCCAAAGTCTTCCTGGGTTCCAAGACGCTGCAAGCCTGCTGCTTCGCAAAGCGAGGGAACTCTTCCAAGCTGCGGACGGCCTTTCCTTCTCCGGGCACGAGCATTAAATCTCACAGAATATCCTTCATCACAGCTTCCACCATATCGCCTACCTCGTGCGTCGCTTGTCCGATATCATATCACAAAATATTTTCTTCGTTTTCCTGAATCTCTCTCTATCTTTCTTTCATTTTCTTAGGCTAGATGAAAAATAAAACATTCTAAATTTAGGAAAATGGTTCATGAAAAAGTTTATATATTTCCTTTGCTTAGGAATTATTGTTTATTTCCCTGGATATAACTGCGGTTTCATATGATTTTTATATTTAATAGATACATTGAGCCGTGAAGAATTTTGTAAATTTATTTTCTGGAAAAAAACATTTATCACACATTCTCTGCAGCGAGATGCCTCGTTATTGCACTTTAGACTGATGTCCAACGTGAACTAAAAACGTCCCTGAATCTCTCTCTATCTTTCTTCCATTTTCTTATACTGGATTAAGTATTTAACTCACTGTAGAAAAATTATTCTCATTTGGATATATTAAATAATAATTTCAATAATTTTGCTTGCTCAATGACTACAAGTAATTGACAAAGTGAATACTCTGATTGCACTAAGGGGCTTCCATGCTTAAAAGCTCGGAATTTTCTGCTTAAATTAAAGAAAAAAAAACCAATAACGGTAGCAAAAGGGTCTAAAATTAGAAAAGTTATTTTAAATAATATATTTATCTACCTTTTTCCAAACTGTTAAGAATGTAAGCAGTAATCAATATATCTTGAAGTTAAAAAAAAATAATATGAAAATTTCTACAACGCTGGCAATAAAATTTATAATTTACGTCCCTACTAAATGAACTATCAAACATTTAAACGGCATTCTGAAACTGCATACCTAACTTAAAGGATAAATTTCTACCAAGACTCCATAATTCGTTGAGTTTTTCCATGCAGAATTAATGATTTAATGTTAGACACAATACATGCCTTGTACCTACGACTGTAAGTTAGGTAAGCCCCGCATAAAAAAGCCGTGCCTTTTAAAGAAAACGAGTCCCTAGCATTTTCACGGCGCGCTGGAAAAATTATTAAAACGTGAACACGGTGACCCACGATTACCGCCTCGTTCATAGACGACTCGGAATGACCCGCACACCCCACCGATTCCATTTTACCTCGTACGTCACGCGGAATTTCTCCCTCCTTCACCACGCTCCGACGCAATTCCGTTTTCATTTCTTCAAGGAAAAAAAATATAACAAAGCACGTGACGTCGCCGATACTCCCGTCGCCGGCGAGGGCCGTCGATGTCGCCGGGGCACGACCTTATGCGCCGCCCGCCGAGACGCCATAACCAGCCAACCAACCCTTCTCCCACGACCATTAAGATCAAAGGAGACGTGCGGTGTGAGGCGATCAAAAGGATAGGAAAGCTATGTGTGTGTGTGTATGAGGACAGCCAGTTTCTTTCCTCTCTCCCCCTCTCCTTAAATTCGTGAGCGGTAATGACTGCCCGACTCCACGGCGGAAACCAAATAATAAAGAAAAAAAACAAACACGAAAGATTTCTCAAGGGAGAAGAGTGAGAAGAGAGAGAGAGCTATGAATAAATTCCTCCTGACTTCCTCCTTCTACGGCTCTGCTATTCACGATTGCCCGCACCCATATATGCGTACAAAAGTGAGACCTCCCTCCCGCCTCCCTCCTCCTGGAGACATGCCATGCACCGAACCATGGTGTGGGAGGATTTTGAAGGCAGAGAGAGAGAAAGAGAAAAATACGAGGAAAGGCAGGCATATCGTCGACCTAACACATTGAAGGGGGTGGGGAAAGAGGGGTCTTGAAAAGGGTTTCGAGGACAACAAGGGTTAGGAGAGAGAGTTAAAGGGCAATGGGAGGGAGGGTATGGAAAGGGTTCGTGGGGTAAAAAAAAGGGTCTGCCTTTCTCCCCTCATTTTTTTTATTATTCCCCACATTCCTCTTCCTACCCGTGGAGGAGGCGTGGTGGCGGGAAAACGGAAGGATGTAAGAGGGAGGGTGCCTGGAAAGGAGTGTCGGGTGGAAATCGAGGGTGAAAGAGGGTGAAAGATGGTGGGATGGGATTTGAGGAGACTAGGGTGTAATGATGTGGTGGTCTCCAATGCTACTGAGGAAAGTATAGGGAAATTGGTAAAGAGAACTTGGCAGAGTCAATCGCCTGATTGCAACAAGGAGCTTGAATGCTTAAAAATTTCGTAAAATCTTCATAAATTCAAGGCAACAAGAGGGGAATAACGGTAATTAACAGTGGCGTAGACACGGGGAGGGGTAGTTCCCGGTTACAACCCCCCAACCTTGAGCGCAAAAAACGAGTAAGTAAATTTATGTACTTTATTTTTTTAAATGCTTGCATATAAGCACTGTTTTTGGAGTCCTAAAAATCACTTTTGCAACATCAAATCCCAAAATTTTCCGGAGACCACTTTTCCCTGGGGTGTTTTCCGTAAGGGCCCCAAAATCTCCGGTAAATCCCCGCATTTCAAAATCCTGACTACGCTACTGGTAACTAAAGAACCTGTAATTTTGAGCAGAGTTATTTTAGTATCACATTTTTATTCCATTTCCTACGTTTTTTTTAGGGTAAAAGCAGTAATTACTATATTTTAAGGCCTTATGAATTATATATTTATTTTTTTAAATTTTACTCTACATCCCTTTTATATCACGGTGAGCCGAAAAACATGAAAGTGTCAGAATCGAATACCATTAGCGTGGAAAAGTAGTTACTTGTAACCATAACTTGGAAAAGAAACAATCTTTGAAATCAAACCATACCTTACGCTCGCAAACCTCGATCGAGATTTCGAAAAATACTAAAAAAGTTACTTCTTTCGTTATCAATTAAAATATGTTACATTGATTGTATTTCTTACAAATTCGTGATTTTTCATATTTTAATGGCACTTTATGTAAAAAATACATCACCACCCTTATTTTCTTAGTTCTTTGGTATCTCAACTCGATAAAAATTTCGATAAATTGTTAAAAAATGGCTTTTTAAAAAGGATTTTCTCTGCAGGACTTACAATGACCACGTTGCGTTCATAATCGTTATGTGACCTTTTCTAAAGGTCATTTGCCTTTAAAATAAATATATTTAAATGTGTATGTAAAGGACGGATGCACCCTAAAAATGAGTGACCTTACAGTCTCCATTTTCCTGGTGTCAAGTGACTACGTATGCTTCTCGCCCTTGAAAATGTTGGCCCACCCTACTGACGTGAGTACTGATGAAATATAGAAACGAATACTCAGATACCAAGGGAAATGTATATTTTTAGAAAAAAAGAGTGAGTATACTCCAACAATAATCAGACACGTGGCAATTCGATTTTATTTTCAACTGTTTGGCCCAAGAAAAATTGTGACCAAATAGAAAGACAGTGGCTAGCCGGTTTAACTCATAGGAAATCAATCTAGATTATTGAAGACTACCATGTTTGGGCGTTTTTACTTCAGATGCATTGAATTGATGCATGAAACCGAACTACTTTCAACGCAAGTGATGTGATATTGTGAATAGAAGAAAGATTACACTCTCGATACAGCATTTCTAAATAATAGTTAAAGTGGTCACCGACTCAAATTCTTTTTCAAAATAAATTTCACCATCAGTAAATATTTTAAAGACAAAAAAATGAAATCGAATTAATTACTTTAAAAATTATGCAATAAAAAATTACTAATCCATTAGAATTGTGCGGATAGTTAAGTTAAAATTATGTGTCACTTAAGCATAGATTTTTGAGAGAGATCAAAAAGTATAGTTTGTAATAACGCATTGAGTCAGAAGACTAAAAGAAAGGACTTAAAGTTTTCATAGTATCTAATACATTCTAGTATTTAAATATAAAAAGAAAAGACCATAAAAATTAAGAGGGTTTAGTAGAAAATAAATAGGGTGAACAAAAAGTGTTTTTGCAGGCTAAACTAGTTGGTAAAAACAATTTTGCCCTACCTCCCTTTTCTATTTTTGTCAGGCATATGAAAAAAGATGCATGAGAAGATTTTGAGTAAGAAGATGGTTCAGGCCACAATACGGAAGAAGAGGATTTAAGTAGATAAAGAAGGGGAAAAAGCTGGATCCTTCACAAAGAGTTACAATTGGTTTTATGTACTATTCTAAAACATATATATTTTTGGGTTAAAAAGAGAGAAAAGCACAGGTCCTCCACCTCCGAGTCGCCTCTCTGAGGAAAAGAATTTCCGGCTCCAAAAACGCAGGACTTCAAAATCACGGATTCGTCGCAATTTTACGGAGTTGGCTGGTTAGCTGCTTAGGGTGTGCGCTGATTAAAAAAAATCATTTTGATGCGGTATGTAGAATGGCAATCGAAGTTTTATGTGTATGGTAAAGGTAAAAAAGCACTTGCCCATGGCATTTTGCCATGAGTAATAAAAGATCTTAAGGGATAAATTTGAAAATTGTAACCGAAGAAACGGAATTATTGCCTCCCTAAGGCTTTATGATGGTTTGGTAATGCGCGTTTTTTCTTGGATTTAGAAGGCTTCTGGAGACAAAACCGAAAAGGGTATTGCTTGATAGAAAATCGAAAATGCACTACTATAGACAGGTTTGGAAATCAGTTCCAGTGCAAGTGCAAACATTTTTTTCCCTAATATAATTTTAATAGGGGGGAAATATAGACGGTACCAGAGAAGGTAGCAGGTGATAGAGCGGTGAGCAAAAATCATTATTTCTAGAAAAGTTTCCCCGTGTCCCGGCGTGCGCGATAACCAACCGTTCATCTACATATTAATGGAGATAATCAAGAGTGTGCACCTTTTTCTATGAAATCAGCCTCTCAGGCGTGAAAGAGTTTGCTATTCCTACCTAATAAATGCCTTTTCCACATTCAGACTTCGACCTCACCAACATTAAGACCAGAGTTAAAGGAAGTATATTTTGCCCTCACCTTCAACCAAAACTTACACCAAACCTTTATCAAATCATCGAGTCAGTGAGTCAAAAGAATACATTTATTTAATTAACTTGTCACTGACGCGCCAAGTCGTTCACTCTTTTAAACTGTAAATATATTTGCAATCAATTTCACCCTGACCTACCCAAACTAACACTCAGGCAAAGCATTGAACATGAGCAGGTAAGGAAAGGGTACAACTGTTTCTATTTTAAACCTTTCTTCTCAGTTGTCATAGATGCAATAATTTCACCCTATTCTATCCAAATTATCACGAAGAATTGACCATGAGCAGGTCAATCAAGAGTGTAATTATTTTTCCTTTAAGCATTACTTCTCAGTTGTCATTAGTTCACTGCAATAATAGCATTAAGCATGAGTTGGTAAGTCAAGAGTACAATTGTTTTAATTTTAAAAATTACCTTTCAGTTGACAATAGTTCGCTATCAGCACTTTAAAATCGCACCTCAAGGCTTCACGCACCGTGGTCAGCATTTACGAAGACCCATCGTAGAGGAAAAAACCTATTCGTGGCAATTACACCCCCACGGCTACATGGGCAAGTCATGCTCGAGGTAGGACAATAAAGACGGCGCCTGAGAAGGGGGTAGCAGGTGTGAAAACGGAGAGCAAAAACCAAATAATTTCCAGGGGATTATCTCAGTGTGCTGAAGTGGGTGGTGCTCGGGACGTGAGAAGCGCGAGCGACGATTCGTGAAGGCCTCTTAATGACGAAAAGATTACAAAAGAATCCCTGCGGCGTGAACGCGAAGACCGGGCGGATGGAGCGTCTTGGAGGAAACGGAAGGAGGAGGCAGCGGGCGAAAATAAGAACCGCACACGTAAGACGGACGACGAGAGCCTGTAACGATGGAACAGTCGCGACAAAGATACTTGAATAAACGCCTTGAGTACGAAAAGTCCCAACGCGAGGCAAAAGTCTTAGCACCTCACGCAAAAGTGTTGCACGCTCAGTAGAATAAGAAGGTATCACCAAATCATGAGCTTTCCTTCAAGATATGAAGAAATTTATTAGATATAATTTTAGATTTGCGAAAAAATCGACAAAAGAAATATTGGATTAAATTACAATAAAATCGGTTAACCAAAGCTATTTTCAAGAGTAACAAAAATAATGAACTGGGAAGGATGATAGGATCCTACCAAGACAGGAAAGATGGACGACGAGAGGCGGTAACTTTGGAACAGTCGCGACAAAATTACTTGAATTAACGCCTTGAAAAGGGCCTGCGTGATGAAAAAGTCGTAGAACCTCACGCTGTAGTGTTGCAGACATAAACTACACGGCCAAATCACGAATTAAAGTTCTAAGTGGAAGATTACGAGTTTCTCTTCAAGATATGAAGGATTTTATCACATTGATAATGATTTGCGGAAAAATTAACAAAGCAACGAATTGGATTAATTATAAGAAACATGGCTTGCTATGAAAAGAGGCTACTATGCGGAAAATTTTAAAAATAAAAATTTGGATTAAATTAAAAGAAAATTGGTCAACGAAAAAAGTGGGGCAGAAAAATAGGCAGTGGGTTATTTAAATGACATTAACAAAGTTTCAAATAAAATAACAAAGTCACAATGGCAATGAGTTAGGGAGGATGATAGGACCTCACCAAGACTCAGGAATGATGGACGTCAAGAGCTTGCAACGATGGCACAGTCGCGACAAAAATACTTGAATTATCGCCTTAAAAAGGGCCTACACGAGGCAAAAGTCTTAGCAACTTACGCAATAGCGTTGCAGGCACAAAACGCACGAATTCATGAATTGAAGGGTTAAGGGGAATAAGATGGTATCGCTAAATTAAGAGTTTCTCTTCACGATATGACGGATTTCATTAGATTTGTAAAAGAATTGCAGAAAAATTAACAAACCAACGAATTGGATTACATTATAAGAAAATTGGCTAACTAAAAGTTTGATGTAGAAAAATAGGCAATTAAAATAACAATATCACACGGATAGGAAAGGTGGACGACGAGAGGCTGTAGCGATTGAACATTCACGACAAAAATACTTGAATTAACGCCTTGAAAAGGGTCTAGGCGAGGCAAAATTCTTAGCACCTCACGCAATAGTGTTGCAGACAAGGACTACACTCTCAGAACATGAATTAAAGCGATCGATGGAATAAGATTGTAGCTCTAAATAAAGAGCTTCTCTTCACATTATGAATGCTTTTATTAAATATAATCAACATATAGCGGATAAATCGAAAAATTGGATTTAAATTATAAGAAATTTGATGGACTAAAAGGTGGCGCAGAAAAATAATTACTTAATGACTTATTGAAATAGCAATTACACACAAAGCACAAAAAATATTCTTCAGAATCACAAAAATAATAAGTTAGGGAGGATGATAGGACCTCACTAAGACACAGAAAAAAGGAAGACGAGAGACTGTAACGATAATACACTGACAATAAAATGGAGTAAAGACCTCAAGAGGGTTTAGACGTGGCAAAAGTCTAAGCACCGCACACAATAGTGTTGCGGGAAAAAACTACATGCTCACAAAAATAAATTGAAGGGCTTAGAGGATTAAGATGGTGTCTCTGAATCAAGAGCTGCTTTGCACAAAATCAAGGATTTCATTATATTTGATTTACGAATTTGGAAAATAATTTCAGCATGGTTTCGTGGTGCAAGCAACTTAGATGTTTCAGAAAATAATTAAAAGTTTTAGGTGAAAAAGGAAGGCTCATTCAATCGGAATCCTCTCATAGGGCATACATTTTTGATATACATAGAGTTGATACATCAATAGCAGAAAGATATGTTAGAAACTGCATTGAATTATGAACGTAGCTAGTTAACAATAATTAAAAGGAAAATGTAATGAATTTCTAGTAATTACAATTATTTCATATTTCCCCGATACATTATGTGAAATTATCAGCTTAACTGGTCGTTAAATAACAATGAACTTAATACCTCTTTACCCTAAACTTCAGGTTGTGTAGATACGGCCTTATGAAGATGGAAGACGAGAGATTATAACGAAAATAACTTTAATTAACACCTTTGAAAGACCTAGAATAAGGAAAAGAAAAACACACGCCGATGTTATCAGCAAAAATTAGAGGGCTTAACGGGGAAAAGAGGTATCAGAGTTGCTCAGAGATAAAGAAAGATATTTTTGATTTTCTAAGATTCTTGGATCTCGAATCGCGATCTCGATCTCGAATCTCGATCTTGGATCTGCAACCCCTCCTATCAATGGAGGGTGATGAATCCACTCTTTATATTTCTCCGAACCAAAATTAGAAGGGAGCCATTTAACTAATTCTCTCAATTTATTTCCAAGGAAAGCTTTAACGGGTTACAAGAGGGCGAAACGATAACCTCAAATCCCGATCCACCGGACTTGTGCCTTAACCGTTAACAGTCCAATGTTCCCATTTAGCAACAGATTTATAGAAATATGAAAATTACATTTCATACCTGTGATTACTTTTATAACTTTCGTTACGTAAATAAAGCATGGAAGCATTTTTTGAAGAGAATCGCATGAATTGTGTAAACATTGGTCGTTAAATAGATCTTTTCCAAATTGGTTATTTTCATCACCTCTGCAGTGAGTATGCGGTTTATTCGATAATTTTCTCAAGACTCGCTCTCCAGTAACAAGCGCTCATTTATTCAATAGAATAATATATGATAATATTCAATAGAATTCAATTCAATAGAATAATACACTGATCAATTATGTAAACCACAAAATACAAGGTTAAATAAAAAAAAACAACTTATTCCCAATTAAAACGAAATTGTAAGAAAATGTTACTTGAAAAATAATACAAAAAACTAATGTAAAATCATTATTTTTTACTTACAAATTTTGAAAATATGTATAATTATTGTAAAATAATTTTTTAGTTATTTTTCTAGTTATAAGTTTAATGATCAATTGTCATGATGAGTTTAATTTGCCCTCTATATGTTTGTTTACATAAGCACCTCCTGACGAGCCAGTGGCTCAGGAGGACTTAAAATGTAATTATTCATTTGATATATGAATATGTATACAAGATTGTATTTTTGTTCGGATTATTTTTCCACTTATGTATTTATGATTTAATTGTAAAAAACAAAAGATAGGATCATGTAATGATTTTCATACAAGACATTGTATCATATTTTCTTTTTGCTGTATATTGCAAATAAAGTTGTTATTATTATTTATAGATTTCATTGTTAGAATTTGTTTTTTGGTCAAGTATATACTTATTTTTCAAGCAATAGCAAAAGTTTGCGGCGTGTTTACACTTGGGAACATGCTTGAAAACGCATTTGAACATTTTTTTCGGGTTTTCTTTCATAATATCTCATAGTTAGCGGTAAAATAAATAGGATGTACAAAAATGTTTTTAATAATCAGTTGGTAATTTAGTTCGACCTTTGAAGGCTTAAATAGATCCTACGTAGTAAATGGTAGCAAATTATAGAATATGAAATACATAGTTCCAAAAATAGCCAAATATTTAGTTAAAGGCTCTTTAACTACCCGTTTCTAAAACCAAGTTCACGCACTGTTCTTGCGTTATTATAATGAATTTAATTGAATGATGTGTTCAAATGGTATATTTATATGAAAATTTGTTTCTGTATTCTTTATAAATTGCCTTCTTGACAAGCTTATATCACTTTATCTTTTCTTGTTTTGATGGCACTCCTTAAAAACATAAACCGCCAAAAACTGGAATTTTTGCACAATACGGATTATTCTCTTTTAAATTTATAGAATCCTCATAGCAGTCTGAGTAGCGTCCGAGTACGTTTCAAATTTTCGCTAAAAATTCCTGTATTGGGATTACGAAATAAAATATTTTCTCTCTCATCCTCACAAAAAACTCGAATCCAAGCTCTCGTGAGGGGTGAATCCTGTTCTCAACTCGGGCAATCGGGATAGCTTCATCTTAAAAACCACCACCTCTCTACCTCCCCTGTGACAGGGCGGTGAGGGCACCAAAGTCAGAGAACAAAGGCGGAAAATGTTTTCATCGGGGCAATCGGAAGAAAACACTCTGGCGGAAGGGATGGGTGTCGCCAGGGAAAAAAACAAATGAAGGGCGAAAAAAAAGTAAACCGGGGCGAGAGATAGAGGAAAAGAGTAAGGCGTGGAACGGGGAGATATTTCAAAAGGATTTACAGGACCCTTCTTCCTCCTCCCACTCCGGCAGGACTTGACGAAGGGTCGGTGTGGAAGGAGTTGTGGGGGGAGAGAGGAGCTTAGGGTTGGCAGGAGAGAGAAAAGAAGAGATTTTGAGGCTGCAGGGACCTAGGAGGGGAGGGGGGGACGGGAGGGGTTGGGTAGAAAGGGGACAGAGGCTCTGAAGAGGGACCAAAAATCCGAGCGAAATGAAGAATTATTGACCGCGAAAATATATTTAATCGCAGTGGTGGGGAATGGAGAGACGGGCTGAGAATGAGGCGTCAAAACCTAATTGAGATGTTCGCCCTTTTGATACTCGCGAGGTTAGGGAAGGGGGATTATTATTTACATTCTTTTTTTTTCCTTCGAATTCCCGACGGATTCTAGGGAAGGCGCCGCGGGATAAAAGAGTCGTAAATACATTTGGAGGGCCGCTCTCGTAAAAATAGCATTATTATGCGAGTTCACGGCCATATTTAACGGGAGTTTCCGCGGCCCGATAAAAACGCCAGGGCCAAAGTAGAGGAGTTTCCTATCTGCGCTTGATTTAAACGCGGCTAATCCGAAAATTTTTATAGATGAATATCGTAAGGAACATCTAGTCGTTCATGCACACAGTGTGCAAATGGACAAAAATCTAGAGAGATAAAACATAAAGGAAAATGGACTATAAAATAGCTTATATATTGCTATGAAATAGCTCGCGATATAGGCCTCAGCCTCCGTGATTTATGTATTTTCTTGCACTTAACTTTGCATTAACCATAGTTCCCCCAGAATTGAGTTTTATAGTTGAAATATACGATTTTTTTAGTGTTCCACTTTCGACCTAATGCTATTAATGTGGAGGTTATTGTATTCCCTCAAAAATGACTAGAACGTAATATACTGGATGTGTTAATATTTATTTTACGATGCATGAAAAATTAGGCTTAATAAAGTAAATCTTAACAAAGCAGCAATATAATACCGAAGTTTTTGAGTACCTTGATCCGTGCCTGAAATGGAAGGATCCATTTTAGCCTATGAAAGAGATTGGCGCAACCCAATAGAAATTTACGACCATGAAATATCACAAATATAGAATATTTTAACAGCGATTTCGAAAACAAAAGAGGCTATTCATCACAGATATTATTAAAAAATTGTTGAGTGATGGAGAGAGGAAATTTTGTACACATTGATGCCGATTTAAAAGCCAAATGTATTCATTCCAACAAAGTGAGATTAATAATGCAACGAAAAGGTTTCACCCTCCCTTCATTTATAAATATTTAACAATGTATGTATGATGAGCCTGTTAACTATTTATATGTTTGCAGTCAAAAAGTGTCTGCATTACATCCGCATGGTTGTATTGAAACCGAAACAAAAGCTATCATGAAAAACTTTAAAGAGATGTGTGGATAGGATAAATAGGGTTATTGGCGCAGAAAATGATGAACCAATCGTCTTTTCACGAATAGAACCGGAGGAGTCTGACCAATTGGCAATATTTTAATTACCATGCAGCCAGACCAATATGGTAAAATATTTTATACAAACGTAAAAAAAACTTCAATTAAGGGTGTATTTTATGTTGCGCATGAAGTCTCAATAAAGAGCAGTAAATAGATGCAATATTTTATCTCACGAACGTGTAGAAGTTTATCTAAAAACCTCCGCAGTGCTTAAATTGCATTCATTTCCGCTTAGAACCAATACGATTTATAAATAATGTAATTGTTTCCTTCGTGAAAATTTCAAAGATAAAAACAAAAGAGAAAGTAGTGCATTATATAAAATATGATATTAAATTACTCATTCATAATATTTCCTATTATACTTTCTTAATTACCCTAAAAAATTCATAATATTTAGTTTTATTTTACCATTATATCTGGCTAATGGAAAAGAAGGTAAGGTAAATTTGATCAAATACTTTATCGAATGCTACAATTAGTACCAAAATTTCATATGCTATTTTAGCCTACCTACCATGACAAATTAGAGTACAATGTTTTGTGGATACAGAATATTGATATTTAAACCTTCAGTTTTATCATTTATTCAATTTCAGTTATGTTTTTCTTTACACAATTCATGCTTTGTAAGATAAGATTAATTTACTACACTTAACTCACACAAAGAGAGGTATTAAATTTCTGCTTTAGATCACAAAAGACATGATTTAAATATAAATGAAATTAACGCGATCTTAAATTCCTTCGGTAAAGAGCATAAGATGATTTATAACGGCTAAACCGTCATCTCAACCATGGAGTTCAACAACGAACACCTAACTTGGAATTAAATATAATAAAAATCTATGCATTTGCGATTATTTCATTCAGGTATAATATACTGTACGGCAGAACACGCTCATACTTATGAGAATTCCCAAAACATCTTTTTTCGAGAAAAAATGTCCAATGACAGACGAAATCAAGAACAAAAACTAACATCCTCGGCTGAAACAGCGAGGAAAACTCTGCGTGTCTCCAATTTTTCAGCATGACTTTCGCCAATTTTCTTCTGACAATACATATCACCTCAATTTTAGTCCGAAGAATTTCAGCGAATGTCCCCAGCGTGGGATTAGTCGCGGGGACTAAGACGGGAGACGTATGACCCAAATGTGAGAGGCAACTTTTTACGCCCTCGTACAATCTCATTCTCGGCCCGATTCCTCGGGGAATTCCACACGGACCGCGGCTGGCAATAACCTTCAGCAGCCGCGGTGACAGGACGAGGAGAAGAAGGGGCGAGAAAAAAAAGAGAAGAGCGATGTAGGATCGTATGCATTGATTCCAACCTCGGGCCCCGGAGTGTGGAGGCGTACGGGGCATCGAGGAAGATCCGGGCCGTGGTAAATTTAAGCGGTTATCTCAATCTCGCAGAATGAGGGTCAAGGAAAAGCCATCGGATTGGCAAGCGGAGACAAAGGTATAGCCGAGGACACGTGTTCTATGTCTCAATGTTAGTGAGGATGTCACTATTAATATCCTCAGTCATGGCACAGTAACGTAGCCAGGATTTTTAAATACGGAGGGGTTTACCGAAGATTTTAGGCCCTTCCGGTGTGTATGGAAAACACCCCAGGGCAAATGGGGGTCTGGAAAATTTTGGAATTTTTGATGTCGAAAGATATTTTTAGGACTCTAAAACAGCAATTTTATTCGAGTATATATTTTTAAAAAGTATATAAAATTACTTACTCGTTTATAGCGCCTCTTTTAAAGGCTCAAGAGGGGGTTGTAACCAGGAGGTGCCCCCTCCCCAGTGGCCGACCCCGTGGATACGCCACTGTTAGTTATAGTTCTTGCTGTCTTGAATTTGAGTAGATTTTTCAAAGATTTTTAAGGATTGTAGCTCCTTAGTGCAATCAAGCGATTGAATCTGTCAAGTCCTCCTTACCAATTTTCTTATGAAGAATTTGGGGCCCTTCCCCGGAAAATTTTGGGATTTTTGATGCTGAAAACGTGATTTTTAGGACTAATAAATAGAATATATATAATCGTTTTATTTATAGAGGCCATCTTACTCGTTTTCTGCGCCTCTTTTAAATGCTCAGAGGGGGTTAACCCGGAAATCCCCCAATGGCTACGCCACTGTCCAGGCATATTGTATACAATACATCGATGGTTGAATTTTTTTCATCTCTTGGCTAAGTGAAATGTTATTGCAACTAGTTCAGAGTTTCCTGAGAAATGTGAGCGTCATACAGAAGCATGATTCACAGAAATTGCAAATATTATTTGTAAATAACTAATTAATTAGAAAACATGAAATTCAGACCACACATTACGAATTCATTAGCAAATTCGAGATGTTCACGTATGCTGCGAAACACTTGCGGAGGGGCTATATGGCTCGGAAATACCTGCCAAAGACAACTATATTTGACATAATTATTCCGTTAATATTTCTTTGAATTTAAAATCTACAAATTTATTTTGCACAAAATCGTGTCTTGAGTGATATGCCTCTTCGCTTGTCTCTCCGCTACTGTAGCAGAGCTGTTGTTTTTATCCCATTTCAAAAATATCTTTGGTCAAGACAATTAAATACAAATGTCATTATTTTTCTAAAATCCACTAATATATCGTTAAATTTTAGTGTTTCAAGATCAGTTAAATAATATGTTTGCAATAATATGTCGAAAAAATCACTAGGTGTACATTACAGAAGTTACGTATTGTGAAACTGGGTGGGAATCTTTCTTAATCAAGTAATACTTTACAGGTTGCTGAGTAGGTTTTACCAGCTCACAGAGTAGGTTGGCAACACTGCTGAGGGACACTAGTGCAGGGGTACAAGACGCGAGAACAGCCTCTAATTTTTAAATTTTTATCCTTCAAAAATTAATTTATTTTTCCTTGGTATCACGAAGGAAAAGAACAAATACCCAGACTCTATTACAAGAGTCAGGTATTGAAAAACCGGAGCCAGAGTGATTTGCGATAAAATCATATCTTACAGGTTACAGAGCATAAATTTCCAGCTCACACCATATGTTAACAACACCACTAATTGCAAGTAACATTTCTATGCTCACAGCTTGGCAGTACTGCTGAGGGACAAGAGGAAAGCCAGAGACGAGAACAGCCTATCATTTTTTAATTTAAATGCTTGAATTTGTAAAACATTGCTATTCTGAAGAATTTGGCCCGGATGTGTTAGCAATTTCAAAGCATGTACGCAAATTAAATTTAATTAAAATTCAAAGTATGAAAGTAGGTAATTCAATTTAAACAAACATGAAGCTATTTCACGAAGTCACGCCCCAAACTATACATTATATTAGAACATTGTTTTCCTGCTAACAGAGTCGGTTGGCGACACTGTGGAGGCCTTCAAGAGAATTGGGAGTTTAAGTTAGGAGAACAGAGGGTGCCCGGTTGTAGCGAGTACAGTTTTTTTTTTTTTTTTTAGAAGGAAGAAACTTAAGTCGGGGATAGTTTTGTGCGACCGCGTTTTGCGGCTCTCATAACTCACCCAGCCTTCCTCACGGCCCCCGTGCAGTTGAAGGAGGCGGACGCCGTGCCCGCAGCCGCTCTGGACCCCGCTCCGCCTCCGGCGCCGCCGGCCCCTCCGCCTCCTCCCCCGCCCCCGCCACCACCGCCGCCCCCGCCTCCGCCCCCGCGGTACGGGGAGTTGTGCGCCGAGTCCCCTTCTTCCTCGTCGCTCACAGCGGTCGTGAGCGACATGCGATCGTCATCGGACATCTTTGGAATTAGAAAAGAGAGAGAGAGAGAAACAAATGAATGTCGATAAAGAAAAAGAGATGAGCATTAATCACGCGAGGCAAGTGAACGAACGGATGAGGGAGTACACGAATGAGATCTCTGGGGATATAAAGGCAGCGACGCGATCTTCGCGTCAACAAGGTAGACAAAAATTGTGTTGGTAACATAACTTTTTCTTTTGAAATCACAATGTTGCCTGATTCTATTTTTTTTTCGTTTTAAACCGGGAGCCTCCATTGGGCGGAGAAAAATTTTGACGCGAAATTAAAATCCCTGATAGCTGATGCCATCGAATCAGGGCCCAAGGGTGGCCCTTTAAAGGATAAAACACACCGGGGCCGGGACCCAGTAATTCAACTGATACGCCCGATAACCCAGGGAGGGGAATGGATGGGAAGGAAGTAAAATAGGGAGCCCGTCAACGTCTACAGGAATAGGATACGGAAGTTTGCCCTGACGAAGGCAAAGGCAAATTCAGGCAAAGCACTCGAATTTATGAGTTGCTTAGAGAATACGGTAACGAGGCAAATTCGCGACCAATCGAAGCATTAAGCTCAAACTTTCTGTAATTTTCTACCAAAACCAGCATAGGCTCTTGGTTTAAAACGGAAAAAAATTGAATCAGGCGACATTTGATTTCGAAAATAAAGTAATTTAACCGAACGCAATAACTTACTACCTCTCCTACCCCAAAGTTCTCGCCGTGTTATTAGTCACCCATGATCGTTCTAGCAGCGCTACAAGATTAACGCTATAATTTTCTCAGCAAATAAGCATGGTATCTTTTCATAATGGTTTGGATTAGTTCTTTAAAGCCAAAGATAAAATTTTTGTTGATACGACAACCGATGAGGGCTATATAATAAATATATAGCTTTGAGTGAGATATAATAAAAATGATGCAAAACTTCGAATGATATGGTGTTTGTTAACAATTAATAACCCCGATTCAAATTTGTAAGTAATGTATTGTTAAACCATGTCAGAATATTTTACGATACACACAACTAGACACCTTGCTAAAATACTATTGGAACAAACTAAGTTTAACTAATTCGTAATTCATCACAATTTTCACACAAACCTGCTTGTTGAAGTTGAAGATTGGAAGTTAAGATACATAAAAAACATTCATGCCCACTTCATAGAAAATCTATTGTGGTAGAACCAGAGTGCAAGTGGATTAAATACGGTGCCAGGGATAGTATAAAGGAACTAAGTGCATACAATGAATCTATTTTTTTCCAGAATCTAGTGCTATCATAGCAACTATCGAAGAAATTTATGTGCTCAATTTGTTTGCGTAGTCTTATATGTCATCGATGGTAAATAGTGTACACTCTGTACAGCGTCCCACGTGTGTGGGATCACGTTTACATTGGGGAAACTGGCCGCACAATCGAAAAACGTCTGACGAAGCATGAAAGATGCATTCGCCTGTTTTATCCATTGAAGTCGGCGGTTGCGGAGCATTGCTTGGACCTCGGTCATAGGATGGACTTCAAAAGTACGAAGGTTTTGTGCCACACTAGTGATTATTGGGATCGAATCGTAAAGGAGGCGATTGAAATTAGCCTAGAGGAGAAGAGCATAAACAGAGATAAAGGCTTCCAAATTAGCAGTGCCTGGAATGCCTTAATTAATCGCTACATCCGCACACAACAATAAGGGCAACCAAAGATATGATTAAATAGATAAATAAGTACCGTAAAAAGTACCCTAAAGAATAAACCCCTGAAGACGATGGCAGACTTAGCCGTTGAAACGTTCGGAGAATTAACCTAATACACATTTGGTGGGGAACCCGAGAAATTTTTCATCAAATAGATGGTGTTCATCCTAGATGGCTCCATATGAATAACAGAAGATGAAATAAAGTACACAAAATTTATTGTTAAGAAATAGTAATCACAACGATGCATACGGAAGTATTTATCTACGATAGCAGACTGTCAAATGGACAAGGTTTAGGTAAATTTTGGCTGGTAAAACGAGGTCTTTCACTGTGATTAAATGAAGATTTATATCGACTATATTATTCGTATTATTTGATTTTGGGAATTTACGAAGAACAGAAGGATTTTATTAAGTACGGTTGCACTTTAAAGCTCTCATTTATGGGATTCAAGAGACTTTAATAATCGTGTTAGCTAGATATGATAGAAAATGTAAATAAGAGGGTGTTTATGGAAGTAAACCTGCGAGTTCAAAAGGACTGTAAATTGCAAGGAGAGAACTTCACAAGCCAAGCCTCTACTTCCGATTTAATACTAGAGTCGGGAAAGATTACTAATGCAAACGCAGTAAAAGATAAAGGAGCCAAGTTTGAGGATTTAATGATGCTATCAAGTGTAAAATTACCCAATTACCGTTGCTATGACTTCTAAAGGAATTATTTAAGCACTGTATTCGTTTCCAAGCATGAAAAAGTTTACGGCATTATATTACAAGCGCCCTCACGACGGGATTTCAAACAAAACATTTACAAAATACCACTACAAGCATGAGATAAAGGTATTAAATTGTAAGCCCCTTCACAAGGGAGGTTTAAACCAAAGCAAATTAGCACTTCATGTATTAGATCACATGAATACAAAACAGGCAAGTGGTATGTTCATGTTGCCAAGTAAACCTTGTCATATGATTACAATATCCTCAAGATTTTCAGAAGTGAAATGTATTCCTGGTTTTCTACTGAACAAAATTTTCACGCAGGGTTTGAAACAGGAACACCTCACCGCTTATTTTACCCCGGAAAATATATGAACTAAACATTTAGAGCACAATTTTGGGGATGATTTTTTTAACAAAAGTTACGCCAGGATGTCCTTCAAAAATACTCCACAAAAGGTGTACATCTGGCAGCAAAATAAATGATACCTGCATTTTATTGAGCAATAATGGCAATGAAAACAAATAAAAGAGCAAACAAATGAGCAATATGAATTCCATTGAAGGTTGATTATCGCATATACTGTATATCGGTCAAGCACACTAATGGCAAAAACTTAGGGAAAGAAAAAAAATTTGAATTTTGAACAGTCTAATAAACAAACTCACCATGCACCAAGAAGGTTTAAACTGGAATCAATGGGATAGGTACCATAACAGTATCATCGCATATTAAGAATGGATTGAGTATTTGATTGATGATTTGAAAGAGTAGATTTGATCGGGAAAATTGTGGGATGAATCGCTTATCTGAATAAAGTTGGACAGAAGAATCCTCTGTAACTCTCAGTCACAGCGTAATTTTAGCCATTTCGGGCTGCTCAAATGGTTACTATATCAAATCTAGAGGTTACCTATACTGATTCAGATGAGAGAATCTTACTTTAGAGCACAAGGTCGATCGGTTGACTTTCTATATTCCTACTAACAGCAATAAAAGTGGTCTCTGCTACGAGTAGCAATTGGTTTCTTTCGTGAAAGAGATAATTTAGCTCTCCTTCCGTTTTAAAACTATTCATAAGCAATAATGAAGCGTGAGAAGAAAAATAACAATGAATAACAATGCATTTTTTAAGATAAAGAGAAAGAAGAAAAGGAAAAAATAAAGAAGTTTTGGTTCAGCCGATTGGGGAAAGGAAGTATATTTGTGAGCATATATGTGTTTAATTTGGCTAGAGACGCATTATTTAAAAACATGTCCTCGTTCAATGAGGTAGGTAGGATGAAAGGAGGTTGAATGTGAAAATTTTCAAAACATTTAATAGGCTCTTTAATCCCGCCGCGCTCATTAGCCAAATGTTATGGTAGCTCACGTTTGGTTTAGGCCATCTGAGTAGATACTCGTGCTATTCAATTTGTGCAAACCATACCTACCCACGTATATACTCCAAATCACGTACTAGGGAATGGAAAAGTCATAAGGGAAAATTTCACAACCCGATTAATCCAACAAGATTATGCTCATTTGGTGGGATTTCGCGAAAAATAATTCGCTTCGAAAAATACGGAGAGAGCGTCGCAAGGTCTGATTCCGTCATAAAATCTTCCTTTAATACCCACTTTTCCGCCGAAGTATGATCTTTTTTGTCGTCTTCATTCTTTAGAGCGTCCATTATCACAATTACGCGAGGGTTCTAAATTACACTGCTCACGAAGGTTGGTGAAATGCATTTCTTCTAGTCTTCGCGTGGAATTATGCTAACGAGTTGCGGCTGCGTACAAAGACATAGAAGGCAGGTCTCCAGCATTCTAGTGACATACATGAGAATAACGCAGGAAAGTAATGGCTATACCCCCACCATAACCGTATGCTATGCGTAACTAGACTCATTTAATCGCCTTCCCAATTAGAGCGTTCAACAAAAAATAGGATTTCTCACCGCAAATGCTTAAGAAATATTCACGATTTAATGTATGAAATTGCGCTTGAAAATTTTAGGCTTCTCAAATATGCTTTTAGAAAACTTCAGAAACTATTAATTCCAACCTATCCCCTTGTCTGCCTCCAAGAAAATCAACTGGACTCAGAATCCACGTTATAATGATCATCTCAATGCCGGTGCTGGAGTGAAATTACTTAATAACAGCCACTTTATCTGCACTCACGAGGAATTGCGGAATACAATGAAAATATTACGATGCATTGGGAGGAAATAAAACCAAGCACTACAAATACTGTATCATAACTATGTGACGAAAATATATCACCTTTTTTAAGCTTTCCATCGATATTATTAGATAAAGATAAAAGGCAAAATGAGACTGAAGACTGAAAAAAAATTTAGTTAAAATATTTCTGATCAATTAAATTGGAGAATCCATATGATATTGATAGCACCTAGCACTTTTGGAAACTGAATATTGGCGCCGCAGCTAAATCCTGCTATCATCACATTCGAAAAATTGGAGAATCACACAATCATCACATTCGAAAAATTGAAATTGCACAATCTCTTCGAAATAATCATTAACCCAAAGTAAAATTGCCGACTCATTTAATATAATTCGCCACATGCCTCTCCCAATTCCACGATTGCATTTTTCTTTGACAGAAAAAGTTTTCCACTACACCTAACAAGTAACTTTTATCATTTTAAAACAATCTACATTCACAAAATTAAAATACGAATCACATTAAGAGCTTTAGTTTGTATCTGATAGAAGCAAAAACTTCAACAGCGATAAAACGAATTACCATGAGTGTAAACGAACCAGTTGCCGCATCACTGTCTTTTCGATTCTTTCACCCGGCTATGCAAAGCGAGCGAGCCTACATGAAAGCAAAATTTCGAGAAGGCAGGGAATCACCCGTTGAGGGATTCATAGAAACACAGACGGGAAATGTTTTCCGGCGAGCGCTGCAAAAGAGCAGTTGGTGATGTTCTCGGCCCACTGAGTGAACCGAGGGCGTCTTTCAGCCGTCGGACAAAAGGGAAAAGGAACACTTTTGTGACGAAACTGGGCTGATATACGCGAATCGGCATGAAAAAGGCCCTTCCACCGAGGAACTAATAGCAAGAGCCGCAAGAGAGGGAAGGGAAGTGGCCCTTTTTTTCTCTCTCTCTCTCTCCTGACGGATGCATACGGTGGAGCCACGTTACGTCGACAACACAAAGTGGCCGTGCCGTGATTAAAGAAGAGTAGGAAAATTTTAAACGCACGTGACCAAACACGTGTGGGTTTAGCATCCAGCCGACGCTCGTGCAGGAGATTGGAAGCATCCAGGACGAGGATTGAGAGAGCAATTTCAGGTATTCCTAAATGCGCGGTAATACGTGGAGAACAAAAAAATTCAAAACTGGGACGCACAATATATTTTGCTATTCCGACCCTCTTTGAAGGAGGCATGCAAGGAGTTCAACTTAATTGGCTGAGAGGTGGAATTCACGCGAGATGCCTCTCCCTCGTAAGCGAGTGTTTATATTTATACTTAATACGTGCATGCGCAGTAAAGTTCTAGAGCAGGAGTTTTCAACTTTTTTAATGCTAGGGACAAAAATCGATTTCACATCATCCGAAGGGCCACAATGCTCCACGAAACTTTACCACATCATCAATAATACATAAAAAAACATAAATTTATAGAGCAATAATCTTTATTGGTTAAAAAGTTCAATCAATCAATGCAATTTTTGACTCTACTTATTTTTCACGAGTGTATCGTTACTTGGTTCGCGATAAAATGTTTTCTTTAGCCTTCAGGGGCCGCAAGAAATTAGCTGGCGGGCTGTGGGTTGAAGACCCTTGTTCTAGCGGCTCCCACGAACATATAATTAATGGATTGCGCCTGAGCCATTTAAGTAATTTAGATTCTAAAAATGTATCCACTGAGATACACAGTCATATACCCTACGCAAGAGGAATCTATAACTAGGGAGGCAAAGCAAGAGACGGAGACGGGAATGTGGAGAAAAATCGATACCTCCATCATAATCATAGCTCACGGAGGGGAAATGGTTATTAACTCAGGAAGGGATGAGGTATTATTAAAGCAAAAATAGAGTAAAAAGGGGGAAGAAGGAAGCGTGTCTAAAAGAGAGGCGTTAATTAGTTGCACCAAAGTAGAGCCTTTTTATCTTTTTTATCCAGACCACGAAGCTTTTCATTAATCCTTGATCATTTATTACCACCGCATGCCCCGCTTCTTCCTCTTTGTACACACTCTCACACACACACTCGCACCTTCAGACTTAAATTTTTTTCGACCATTCTTGGATCTCCCTCCGCACGATTCCAAATTCCATCTCCGACCTCCATTTCCACCATTTTGCGCGCGATTTTTCGCCCCTGCAGCGACAAAACGTCGATCCCCGTCGCGGTGGCTGGGAGTCTCGCGTCAAAAGAACTGCCGGCAAACGAAATGGAAATGCACTCCAAATGAAATTATGACGGAGGCGGAGGAGAACCACAGCGGGAAGAGAGAGAGAGAGAGAAAGATGGAGAAAGAACTGGAGGAAAAAAGGCGGGAAAAAGTATGAGAGAAGTAGAAAGCGAGGGAGAAAGAGAGAGAGAGAAAAGTGGCGACGCCTGGTGGGAAAACGGGTGAATGGCAATACGATAGTCAACTTCGTTTGCCTCAGCGCGCACGACTTCCTGAAATGGCTGCCTTTTGTGCCAGCCCCGTAAGGGTTTTTTCGGCGGGGAAGGGAAAAGAAATGAAAGCCACGGGCTGCTGTGAAAACTGGGCTCTGGATGGAAAGACGGCGGCGAATGAACTTACCTACCTCGCTCGCGACGAGGAGACGGTAGTGGTTTTATGGCGGGAGACGTGAGCACAACCGGTTCGGGGCGAAGAACGAAGGAATGGAAGCAGTGGCGATCATAGATCCTCATTTGGAGGGCGGGGGAGTGCGTGGAAGAGGGGGCTGGGCCAGTGGGCCACCTCCCATAAATTCTTCCCTGAGGGGACTATAAGGTCACCAAATTTAAACATTGGTCTGACCCTAATGCTGAGCGTAAACTTGGTGACGAGAGGCGATCGCGCGTGTAAAGGCAATTCACGAATGTTATTCAAATTCGGGGTGGCGATATCAGCCAGTATGATTTGTCACCATCTCACGCGTGTACCTGGGCTACTAGTGCTGAGAAATAGCCCAAGATGATGAGTAGATGATAGTGATGATGGAGATGAGGATAAATTTTAAGATAGATTAAACCAATTAAAATAAGGACTCCGCTCCCCTCCTTCCAGATAATTTATATTTAAGATTAAAAAATAACCCAGGTCGGGTATGAGATTGTATAAAAGACACAATAAAAAAGAGACAAGAATTTCATATTTCCTTTGCAACTGCCATCTGTCTCGTGAGTTAGGAGAGCCTCTTAATCCTAACTCTGAGGAAGGTCGTAGTGCCACCGAGAATTAAAATTCTAGTGATTCTTTTTTTATTGTGTCTTTTATACTGTGCATTACCAATCTATGTTATATTTGTGGTAAAATACTTCATCGAGGAATATCAAAATGCATAAATATTTTAAAGAATGTGTACTACGAAGCATAACATCCTGCTGCGGCTTGCCCTCGAGCGTGATTAATTTAACCAATTATACATAATACGGTACAAGATTTATCATTTATTTTCCCTCCACTACTCATCAATTTATATAGACCCTTTGATGGAAATAGGGAATTGGAAAGGATTTTGGAACGTATTACCGTGGATGGGATAAGACTGGAGGAGTCAGACGCAAGCATACACCAGATTGATAGTGGAGCGTCTTCCTTCTCCATCTCCCGCTTCACCCTCCTTCCGACTCAGAACGCTCCTCTGCGCTGCCTACACCTCCCACAGGCACACAAACGTTGTGTACTTAGGATATTAATTTCCGCCCAGGGAAGGAGAAATCCCCAACTCTAAAATCGGTGCGGTTTGAACCGTCTTGCACATACACGCGCCCCGAATTCCGTGGCTCCGAAGTGGCTGGAAATTATTCCCGCAACAATTTCTTAAGCTGAACGGATACAGGAGGCAGGATAGGAAGTTAATAGCGAGTAAAAAAATATTACTACAGAATTTCGCTCATACTCGGAATAATCGCTACCGCCTTGATTAAGGGACTCAAGAAAATTCGATAACAGCACTGTCTCTTCCTTACTTCACTAAGAAGAAGGTTCCATTGGGTAAGCATATGATGTAATGGAATTTTGGGAACTCCAAGAAGGAATCCCTCCCGTGTACTTTGAATGAGAGCGGCTTCATTAAAAGGTTTGACACGTAGCTCTCAAGCTCACTGCACGGGACGCAATGATGCATGTTAAATAGTAATACGCCATGATACCTGGATAGGACACACTATTGTCTCGCTGTGTCACCACTCCAGAATAAGCCTGGATTGTGAGGATTTTCCGAGTGATTCTAAAAGTGGAAAGTTTAAGGAAACTTACCAGTCTTGTGCGCTGCAGAGTGAGTCCATAGCTTAAAAATGATCCCAACATTATTTACAAGTGTATTTTAATAGTAATTACCACCATCTGCTATAATTCAAGGAAATAATGGCTTAAAAAACTGGTTGGATATAAAATAGTCGAAAGGAATTACTTTAGAGTGGAGGAAAAAGAAAAAATAATGCGAGGAGGGGTTTACGAAGTCATCAATATCATTGTGTCGAGGCGGATGACTCATGCAATAACAATGAAATGTTAATCATTCCTTCAATGCGTATAAGGGAAATTATTTGATAGTAATGAGAGGATTAAGTGCGAAGCATTCACCCAAACTTTCGGCGATAAAAATAATAAATAATAAGCGACAAAGAAAACGGATTTTTAAAATAATGTATTATCACTGTTTTATAAACTACACCAACTAAATAAGTAAAATCATCAGAGCATCCGTAATGTCCCAGCGTAATTTTAGTAAAAAGGAAAATATTTTAACGGAAATTCCCAGTTTTCGTGGCCGAGTTGCTAGCGACAAATATTTTAATGCAAGGAGGTAGACCTTTTGTCGAAGAATTAAGCTCGTCAAATTGGTTAAGTTTGCCTTCTAAGTCGTCCATCTGCTGTGCCCAGATGTCTCGAGTAGACGCGCACGTAGAGGCGCACATGTATAGACAAAATTAGCTGGATCGCCGGTGTACAACTCACAAGCAAAACTTTGACGGAAATATGTCCGCTGCATACAATTGCAGGAAGGCATGCAATTCTAAGCTCTCCTCTACCTCTAGCTAAACGTAATTATCTCAGAAGATCCATGATATCCTCAGTACTGCGAAACTGCTACGTTTCACTGTGATATACTGATGGTAGTCAACTTAATGGAGCGAGATATTCGATTATGAGCCAGGTATTTTACACCAAAACTATTATAATATCGGGAAAATTCTCAAATAAATGTAACACCTAATAAAATTAGTATCAAATGTGCACAACTATTTTACCACACAGAAATAAAATAATAAATTCCTTAGCAAAGAGGTGCAACTATGAACCTACTAACGTAAGAGGGGCTACGAAAGAGTTCTTTCTCAATAATCCGTCCACTAAAAAATAAAGTGTGAGAATAAAAAATATAATGTAAGATTGAATTATACCAAATTTATCTGCATAACAATCTTCTGCCTTTAATTCACATAAAAACGTCGACTTAGAACCACAGAAAGTCGTTTTGTCTTTGGTTGAGAAGTTTTAATACAAAAGAACCTCTGGTAACGACACTGACTTTCGTATTTCTATAATTTGTGCTAAATAGCATACCGATGAGAGTGTACCAAATAAATTTGACGCTATGGGTCAAAGGGTTCGTCTGGTGAAATCTTGGTTTCATATAAATAAAGTGAAAATATTGGCGGCATTTTAGGCTAATTATTAGTATTTTTTTATTAACCAGATTTTGTTCCAATTTCGCATCAGCCAAAAACGCCTGACGTAAAAGAGGTAAACGCAATTTTAACAGTAAATTCATTTTGCTGCGGTATATCAATTTATCATATGGGGTAACTCTCGTACTCAAATGATTTATAGTTATTTTGAGCGTTGAATTGCTACCTGGTCTCGAAAGGAATTGATTCACTTCTATTATCAACGTATTATTTTGTGAGAATGAAAAAATAAATGATTCCTATATTTTTTAGACTGGGTTTATTTTAACGAATGAATGAATTTATTGAATGAACAGTATTGTGCCGATGAGTAAGCTAAATTAATCACATGCGTTTGACGAACAAAATAATTTTTCGGTGCCGCCAATCTTTTAGCAAAAGAGCAATTTCGAAGTGATAAGCTGTTAAGCTGATAACTTATGGTCTATAAAAATAACAAACAAATGAATATGAAAATTTTGTATGTACTAAATCGAACTGAAAAGAAATATGAGAAACACTCTCTACCAGGGTAAAATTTAAAAAAATATAATCTGTTGTGAGGCTCAATTCTGGGCAGCAGCCATTTTGATGAGGATAGAGGTATTAAATACAAAAACAGCTCTGCCAATGAAACATAGGGAACCTCAAATACTTTGATTGCTCCTTTTGAAAGCCTTTATATTAATTTCACTGCTTGCCTAAGGTTTAAAGGTATTGAATTTACCTGAATTAAAGGCATAGAATGATGCACACATTCTTACAATAAATTGAATAGATGGAGTGAAACAGCGCTCTACTAAGCAATGCACTCAAATTACTATTCGAGAGCTCTCTTGATCTCAATATCTCACAAATGGATAACAAAAATATATGCACCAAAATCCTTCATCTTAAGATAAGGTATAAATTTCAATAATACTTATTAAATTTAGAAAATTAGCTTTCAAATTATTTTATTCTTTGTTTATTTTAAATTAAGATAGGAAAAAAATTCAACCTTATATGACGGCATAAAAGTTTTAAGTATCATAAGAACACTCAGGTGCTGAGCGTATACTTGAAGTTAGCTAAGAAAAGAGTTCAACAAAGGCAAAAAGTTTTATAAACACTTTGTGAACGATTGCTTCGGTGTTGCGTAAGAAATATTTCGTCACTACCGTCGGTACTTAACTTTTCCTCGTTAAATTCCCAGTGTGGAATCAGACATTATATTTAGGCATGAGATATTACCTGACATTATAATGATTACACACATAGTGTCCGGGATCGTAATGCGCTTTCTTGTAATTGTTATTCACTTCGAGTTCTAGGGTATCCAAAAATGAATCACAGAGTAGGTTGATCAGTGAAATAGATCAGAACAGATAACAAAATTACTTGAGCGCAGTTTATGCACGCGACCCGTGCGACGGCTCAGGAATCAATTCCATGATATCCCTCAAGGCTCATGGAACAAATGATCCCTCATCGGGAAATCCAAATGCGATTAAAGCTATTTAGATTGGACGGCCTAATGGATTAAACGACGTACTATTGGCTGCATCGATGGTGTGCCCAATAAATGGTGAGGGTTTTGGCTTTCGTTCGCGCTGTTTTGTATATCCCATCGATTTTTTAAAACGATGCCCACTTCCGCAGGCAAATCCCGGATTGCCGAAGGGAGCTTGACTTTTTGCATCTCGTAATACTTCTCTGAGCAACTGAAGTTCAGAGCTACGACCAAACATCAATTGGAGTACCGCATTTCACTACCTTTCATGGGCGATCGGCAGACAAGTGCTAAACTGGGGGCAGAAAATAATGATCAAATTAGCAATTACTTGAGATTAGAATGCAGAAGTAAAAAATTCTCATAAGTAGAGTTTGTAAGATTATGGATTCGGCTAGAAAATAGGCATAAAATAGGTGAGGGTTAGTGGAATAACAGTTGCGATAATGTAATGGAACAATCTCTATCGACACGTCATGGCCAAATGATGATATTTTACTATTAAACTCATTTTATAGTCCAAAAAGAATGTCTCACGCTTAGTCAAATTCCATGGTGACATAAGGAAAATATTAAAATCGTGAAAACTCTTTAAGAAGGTAAAATAAATAAGAACGTATGAGAGGATTCTTGTAAAATGTATTCGCTGTTCATGCTACTTAGCACATTTTGATTGATTTTGGGGTATTTCACCTTCTCGGCAAGGTGATGGCGAAGTTTCTGTGAGCTATCAGCATCTTCAGGCCAGGCTAAAGACTACAGAATAGTAGAGAAACACCACCATCACCATGATGAGGACATGGGTAAAACCCAAGAAAGAATCTAGTGGAAACAGGAAGAATCACAAAATCGCTTCAATAACCTCCCTGAGAAATAAAAAGCAACTTCGCTCAAAGCAAGAATTTTACCATAAAAGAATCATACTTAAATTATCGAATGAATCAGATCAATGTCAACTCAACCATGCGAATATTCAGCAGCGTTCGGAAATATCATGAAGAAAACGAGTTTCCTTCATGCATTTCAAACGGCTTCTTCGTCTATCACCAATCGACTGAAAAATGGGACAAAATTCATGGCTGAAAAATTGGGAAAAAATTACATCTCCCGGAATTCGGAATCATTTACGCATTAGTTTTCCGAATGGAGACATGCATCGAATCCGAGCTCAACCACAGACATATTGACGTGATACCCGATCCAAGACATTCATCGGCTTTTCAGAACAATTTATTTTGCCGGCCATGAAAACATTTCTCCTTCAGTCTCTCCTCCAGCCTCCGCGCCAGGCATCCAGATATTTCCGGCGACGCAGAAGGGTTTGGTAAAGGCGACAGCTCCATAGCGGTCTAGCGGACGAATACGCTCGCAGACCGCAGAGCTGGAATTAAAACTCCATTAGCGGACGGAAATTCCCAGCGCTTTCCACGTATTCTTCTCGCCGTTTTTTTTTTTCATCATTCTCCTTCACTTATACCACGAGCTGGTTCCGTGGCTTGAGCGAAATTAACCCGACTACAAGCCCATTTTCTCCCAAGAATCTCTCAAATTACATTTAATTCGATGTGATTACGGCATTTTTTCTGCGATGGCATGCGAGGGAAAAACTGAATGCGTCCCATTTTCGTCGCCATAATTTCTTATTTTCCCATTCCAGAAAGCGATGCCAATTTTTGCTTTTCATCGGAGAGAGATAGCCCTACATCCTACTCCCCGTCATTTTCCAACGAACGTTTGTCTGGAGATTACATAACAATCCGTATGATTGTGCAGATCTTATCCCTGTCGGGATGGCAAGAGAATTCTTTCACATGTCCTAGGGTAATGGTGTTACTCTAAGCCATTGATTATTTCCAAGGCCGGACGGATAGGAATAAAACCGCATCAGCCCCGGGACCGTTAATTTCAATTAACGTGGTTTTAATTGAGATGCGATTTTTTTGTCGTCGCTTTTCGTTTCATTATCATTATAATTTTTTCGCGAGCATCGACAAAGCGCATTGATGCTATCCTGTGATGGCGGGAATAAATCAAATTTTAGATTCACCCGCATATTTTACACATATCTATACTTAAGGCATTCAAAATTTTGGCATTCTTGTCTCTGGAAAAAGACTGAAAAATCTCATAAAAACAGTTGAAATAAAGCCAAAATTAACATGAGCCGAGAACAGATTTTAATCAGATTTGAAGGGAATCACATAAGCCTGAGTCCTGTCCTTACGAGTTCAAAATTATTGTGACGGTGCTGAAAGTATTATAATTATTCTTCTAGACATTAGGATACGGAAATAATAACCCCGGAGCGTGGGAAACAGAAAATAGATAAAAACCCATCTGTAACTCATCTCCAAGGAAGTTTGGGAAACGAAAAAGTTAGATTAACACGATATTAGTATTAGAAAACATTAAATGTCAAAAAATAAGTTTGACAAAGTGGCTCATTACAACACCTAAGAAGGATTTGCACAGGAAACAGACGGGAAGTAGAATGATACTTGAGCTCAAACACAGAGTTTCATGTAAACTTTTTTTAATGCTTTGCTTTTGCCAACTTTAATTTATTCCCTATAGATATTTTGTGTAGCACATGAACTGTGACAGCATGCCACTTATTAACGCAATCTTTATGTGAACAAAGCCTCAGCAACCACTTTCCTTAATGGGTATCATCTTTGCACGATTATGGTTCGGGGAGTAATTATGCTTGAAAATAACCGGACTATGACAAAATTATCCACTGCCCTAAGACAATATGCTTATATTGTTGAAGGCAAGGGATGATTAGTGGAAAATTTCAGCTCGCTTTTAATAAAGCATTAGAATTTCGCTACATTTCACTTAAAAGCTGGTGAAATAGTTGCTTATTAAAAAGATTAAATTCCTTGATGAGCTCAACACCACGCTAAGAGCTTGAATTAATTGAATCAATTTGGCGGAAAAATATTCGATGAGGCCCAATCCCTTTCACTTTTGTATACCGAAATATACTTGGAGGAACACAATTGTAATATTTCACGTGAAAATGCCCGTAGAAGAAAACCGCTCTAGCTGCCTTGAGGAGGGATACACATTTATTTTTGCACAATCATCCTCCCAAGCTTCCTCTCTTCCTCAACTACTAGAGCTGTGCCGTCATGATCGATCGCTCGGTGCTGCGTTTGCGTCGGGAACTCCACCATCAACAACTCAACTTCCCACCCTCCCACAACGAAAAACCTTTCCTTCAACCCTTTATTTAACAAAAAACCACCCTCCCACCCCATCCTGACTCACTCTCCATACCATCAATGCACGCATCGCACGCGAAATAAAAAAAATTGCGAGATTAATAAAATTTCACGGAGATGTGGAGAGAGAGAGAGAGCAGGAAAAAAAGAGGGAAAGGAGGGGAAGGGGGAATAATTTATGAAAAAAAATTGAGTAAAAAAACTTTTTTTTATACCCTTTAATTTTTTTTAGAGAGAAGCGATCCCTTCGTTTGTAAATCTGGAGCATTCTGGACGAGCACGGATGAGCTCGGGCTGAAAATAACGCCGCTTAATTCAATGGGAGAGGGAGGCGGCTTTTTCATTTACAGCATTCCCGTGTTCCGAGATCCCTTCTTCGCCATCTCCTCCGCCTCCTCCACTGTTAGGAAAATCGGTGCAGGAGGAGTTCCACTATTTTTTTTAGAGTCTCTCTTCCCTTCCCATTCTCTATGCCTCTCCCTACCCCCTCACGTTCCCTCTCTGGTTTGACGTCACCATTTATTCTTTCCCCGCAAAAAATACTTTACCCACGATACAAAAATATACCTGCTTTCATGCACTCCTGTCTACTTTTTTCATCCTTCATTTTTCAAAAACACTTCTTTTTACATATCCCACACTCAACGTTCACGATTTATTCGAAAATAAGAGCAAAGTAAAAATTTTCGAGCATAAATGTTGTCAGAGTCACAATAATTTTCCCTTTATCTCCATTATGAACATCAAAATTAATTTTGGATCGGTCTCCGTGATATTTTCCTGCGGCAAGGCTTCATGGCCAAGCCCAAAGAAATACACATATTTCAAGCCGCAGCTCTGGAAGTGTATGTAGTGAAGAAAGAGATGTATGCCGTATTGCGATATTTTAACGAGCTCAAGGACGTCATTATCGAGAGTGAGCGGACGGTAAGCAGGCAAAAGTGCACTTAAATGAGGGAAACGTAAACTTAAAGCAATGCAAACTGATCCCTGTCTTAGTAAACGCCGTATTTCTACGGAGCGCGCATTTCTTTGAGACTCCTAATAAAGTACGCGTACGTTTTTATGTACAATAATGTAAATGGAAAGAGAGTCTTATATCTAAAGGGATGAATTTGACGGTTGACTTGAACTGCAGTGAGGAGGCGTGGGAGGGCCTCTTGAGATTAAGATAGCAAGGGGGGTTAAAAAAAGGCTGAGCCAATGAATTGAGATGGCGAATGAGTTTTAGTTCGTGTTGGTGAGAGAGTTGATGAATGAGATAAGAGGCAGGAAACCGAAAATACACGAGGAGCAGAACCTTCGCGACTTCATTGGCCAATGGATTTAAGAGGGTTAACTCTACGGAATTTTATATTCATTCTGATCTTAAATTCAGATCGAAAAATAATCATCCTGAAAATAATCCTGATCAAGAGGACCAGATAGGGAATAATATTTTTCATAATTTTTCTTTATCGATCCTCATAGTCTCGTTTCCTCCGTATCATTATATCAAATAGACTTTTTGGTCGAAGTTGTTTAGTTAGTTTCTCAAAATTATATTATGATAATCGCCTATTTTAATTATAATATTGCAGTTAGTGTCTCATCTTACTTGAGAAAGACCGTCTGCTCCAAATAGAAATGATCTCTCATGGGAATTAATGGAAGCTACAAAATATGAGAAAAGCATTTGTAAAATCAGCAATACAATCGGGATATAGAATTAATTTTCCTAATCTGGGATTAATAATTATAATTAATTAAATTGAAAAAAAGGAAGACATTTTTGGAGATAAAAATTTTACAGATTTCGGCTTCAATTCTACGACGGCTCTTTCTAGTCGAAATCTGACGGTAAATTACTTTCAAACGAAAACAAGTTTATCCTTCAAACTCGAAAGTCCACTCTCTCACTGTATTTTTTTTAACTTAACATTAGGCAAACACACAAGAGGCTTACACAGGAACCAATTTCTTCTTTCTCCGTGGTTTCCCAAGCATCCATTTCTCAATCACGATTTTCAACATACGCTTGCCTATCAAAATAGAACTAATATCTACCATACAACTTCTCATGCAGTGCAATACCCAAATTTTCATTTTATTTCATCAAATTTTGGATCTAAAGTCATTGACCAAGTCCTCACGCCGTAAAGGCCTAGGGCCTTATTAGTCTTAAACAACACCATAAGCCCATTTTATTTTTATTTGTTATTTCAATAACAAATTGATTAAATGGTATTCTCACAGTTAAATCTATGTTTGCTACAATCACATGCTTTCTAAAATTACAAATATTTTTATTGCAAAATAGCTAGTTTATGGTCTGAAAATTCAGCGAAATATTACGTAAAACAAGTTTAACTAGTGGTAGTAGGCTTAAATTTGAGCAAGCGCTTCATAGTAGGAATTAAAATAAATTTAAATTGGCATGGAAAAGGACGAACCTTATGGGTGACTTGAATTACTTGAAATAATTGTATATACTGAAATGACTCACCAATGAGATTTCACTGTTATTATCAAGATACTTTCATAATGTTACTTCATATTTTGCAATCATAAAAAGCCATGTGGATATAGCTAATTTGATACATACTGAGCTACTAATATAAAACAATTTGCGTAAGAAGGTATATCTTAAATGATACACATTTCCCGTACTTATAGGCACCTCTTGAGCATGGGATGAAATATCTAACATTCATTGCAGGAGGTTTTATTCACGCAGACGCAATGGAGAGCGGAGATAGAAGTGAGTTAAAAATAATAAAGATATGAGAAGGAGACGGTAGACGGTAAAAGGAATAAAAAACTTAAAAGAGAGGGAGCTTTGGGTATATTGAAACGAGATATAGAGGAAAGGGTAGAGACATATAAGTTCCGCATCCATCTTTTCCCTAGCTCCTCCGCTGCTCTGAGAGAGTGAATTCGAAAACTTAATTCCTGTTCATCGATCCGGCATGAATGGTACGATATACAATTTGAATCTCATTCTCATGCCAAGCGCCGACTTCCCCTCTATCGCATTCCTTCCCAACCCCACCAGCTCTCCTTGCCATTCCTTCCCCCTTCCCTCGACTCCCTGACAACAGAAGCCTTCTTGCTCCGACATCATCCATCTGCATCATCCCTCGCTCATCTACCTTTGAGAGGCTCCCAGCCGCCGCGTCGGAAAGATGTCGACGCCAAGACGGAGGCAAACATATGCGGCCCCTCTTTGCAGTTCCCCCTCCTCCTCCGTCTAAAGGTCTTCGATAAAAAGGGGGATCATTACACGCATATATTCAAAATTCAAGGTATTTCCTACTCGCGAGCTTCCGTAAACAACTTTGCGACATTCGGAAGATAAGGTGAAGCTTCATCGCCTTAAAGTGATCGAGAGTGCCTAGTTTTGAAGGCCAGGTAAATTCTTAGTAATTACATAAACAGTATTTGAGCGGGTATCGTTCCGGAAAGGCATAAAAGCATACGTTATACACATCCACAGAAATATAAATTTTTTGTTTTGCAGATTCAATTTCAAATTAGATTTGATTTAATTTTCTCTCAGAGGTCTGGGTAGATGACAAAAATAAGGGTTTTGTTCTTTCATCAGATTTAGCACTTAGATGCAATTTTCAAGGTATACGTGAAGCATGAACTTCAACCTGCATAAAATACTGATGCAATGGAGTACCTCGAGATGGACTTGTTTGAAGTAAGTAGTATGAGTCATCCATATAGCATACGTACGTATTTTTGATGAAATTAGATTCAGGTCCCGAAGTATTCTGCAGCGTTTACGTCACGCACTGATTTACAAAGTACTGTGAATAAATTCACCATAGGGTATCTTCAAAAGAACCATTAGGAATAAAATGTGCTATTCATTAATCAAACCAGCCATACCAAACAACTAATATGGAATCCACTATTGATTCCGCTCACGGCTCAACTGACAGCATTAAAGGTTTTCTCCATATCCCTTCCCTCCATATATCCTGAAAACATAATTCGTTGCTCCGATATCATTTTCTGCACCACCCCAGCTCATCTACCTCTGAGAGTCTGAGCCGCCGCGTCGAAAAGTTGTCGCCGTCAAGACAGGAGTAAACAAATACGGATCTCGTGCCCTCTGCCTCATTCAATCTAAACGTCTTAGCAAGGGGTGGATCACTACACCCATATTACCAACATTCAAGGTGTTTCATAATCGAGAGCTTTCGTAAACAGGTAGTTGCCGTTTGAAAGAAAAGGTGAGGGATTAATCGCTTCAAAACTGAAGGATGGGGTATGCGTAATATCCATGATCACAATTATGAGAGTAGTTACATACATCCATGCTATTTCACTCCTAAGGTTGGTATTCCGCTGATGTTTAACGTCACTATCCGCACACCGAGGTACATGGTCTATGCCCCGTCATAATATGGGGAGTTTTTTTTAAGATAGTCGATGTCTGTCGGTTTAAGTGTCTTGCGCGGAATTTATGAGGGAAGATTCCACGAAAAATCTCTTATATTATTTTCTGTTAAACTAAGGTAGGCCAAGTCTTTATGTGTGCTAAACAAAACTTCTGAGGTAGCGATTGAGTGAGAGTACTCCATTGCCATATTATTATTATAATATTCTACCGATTTTCCATCCCTTTCCTTCAAGCACTGCCCTCGTCACCTCTATGTAAGACCTACTTTCTTTCAATCCATCTAAAAATCCTATTCTCTTCCTTCCCCTCCCTCGTTTACCTAACATTCTACCCTCCAACCAATGCCATATAAATACTAAAATTTACTACTATTTGATTATACAGTAACACTTCCATCCTTTAATTCTGAAATTTGAAATAAGTCGATTAAGATTCATTCTCTTAATTATATTGCAGTTTTTTTTACAACATCTGAGACTAAATCATGCATGGGAAAATAAATGTAAATTACTTTCATGAAGTGGAGATTGAATATCTTCGGTGTGTAACAAACAGATCCTTAAGGTCGCCCTCTGCACAGCTATGCTTTCTGTGTGACAAAGTTCTTTAGCTTGAGAGACTTCAATAAAATGTCATACTCTAGCCAACATCAACGCCGGACCCATATTCTGGGTAACAACCTAAAACTACTCAAGCAGAAAGGGTAGCAAAATATCGCCAAAACATTTTGACAGGCGCAGAGAGAAAAAGCTGCGATACGGAATGAACGAAATACGACCATAACTATTATACACGAGTAGGCACGCACTCGGAACAAAGAGGGATTATGCATCAGAGAGAGAGACTAGCCTCCCGACGGATATGACAAAAAAAGAGGAGCACGTGACAAGGGGATGGAAAGTTTTGTGCGGGAAATTTTTTCGAAAGCTTTAAAAATGTGCCGTAAAATCCCGAGGAATCATCATCGCGAGTGAAAGTGATTACGGACTCTCAAAAAAATTGAAATCTTTTGTGTGGAGCAGACATGAACTCGCGGCTTGTAATTTTTACCGCAGCGTTTTTGAGGTTTATAACACTCTCGAAAATGCGCCCTATCACTGAAGTCACCAAAACCTCAGAAATTGAGAAAATCGATCCCTTTTTGTTTAAGAGGATATGTAGATCCGTACCAACTGGTCGTATTAGGTCATATTTGCAGATGTATTTCTCATTTTTATACATGCGTTATCATATTAAAATGTATATAGTAAGAGGAGTATATTTTATAAGGAAGTCAAATAAAAAAACATGCATCCGATAACCTACCGAGCAAAAATTTTCAAATTTGATACACGCAAGCATTGACCAGAATCAATTTTATGTTCCTAGTAAATTTCACGGTGTAAATGTAAGTGATGGTTAGCCACACATGGGGTATATCCGCAAAGAGTAATGCCGTTTCGGTAGCTTAATTGGCTAAAGCACTCAACCAGATATCGGGTAATCCAGGTTCGAATCCGGGTCGAGGCGATTGATTTTTTTTTCTTTGCCGAGTTTTCACACAATTTGTGCATTACGGGTAACGCCGTAAAGTTATCACTGTGTCTAGTCCCATTATAATTAAATTAGATGGTTAACGATTAATTAATCACCAAACATTACTGGTCAAGAAGGAGAAATGGTTATTTTAGGCACTTTTTAAATCGGACTTTAGGACAGACAAGGTGAAAGATAAGAAAGGCTAAATCCTCCTTAGATATTGGCACAGAAGGAGATGAAAAGAGATCGATTGAAGGATATCAAGTTATCAAGAATCGTCGAGAAACAAGTAAGTATTCCGCATAGCAGGCGTACAGGTGAGAGGAGCAGGAGGACATTTCTTTCTTCCTAAAAATCCTCCTTTAATAAAAAAAATATGAAGATTAAAAAAAACATAAACCCTTATTAGATAATAGCAAGCCACCCGGTGTTTCTCGGGAAAGATTGTACCCAGAGACGTGAGAAAATTGTAACTTGAAATTCATGGTCACATGGCAGGATTTTTAGGCACAATGAATTGCAAACAATGGAAAAAACGATTTCCGTTCTACGCGCACGGGATCAGCTAATACCCAGCTCCAAAACATATGCTGTTGATCAATATTAATCATTACGTGCGTCCGTACGCGTGTAGACCAAAAACGTCTTATTGGCTTATACCCCAGCAAAAAGGGTTGCACAGAGAGGATTAATAGGTAAGTGCAGTATCCTTTGAATAACATTTTTCCCTTGAGCGAGTGATGAGGTATGATTACCCCGCAGGGTGTAAAACCACATAAGTTGTATGACATGACGTAACAAATGGTAATGAGAAAACGACGCAAAGGATGCGTCGGACACTACCAGAAGTAGCATTTCGGGGTTAGGGAGCATGAAATGCACCTATGCAATAACTATGGTTGCAATCCATGCAGCCGTATAGAAATGCATAGCGAACAGGCAAACAGATACGCTCTTTTGTAGACATCCTGTATATCTTCGTAGGTGTTTAAAAAATCATTTATCGCCTTCTAGCGCGTCAAGTTTTTGATATGTTGGAGGCTTATTTTTATCTTCTGCCAATTTTTATGAGAATTTTGTCGAAGCTTTCCGTTGTTCCAGAAAATGAATCGGTGATCATTCCATATGTCATTGGCGCTTGCGCTTCAGCAAAAAATGAAAGTTAGGGAACAGGAATTCCGCCAAGCAGGAGGTTATCAGGCCTAAATTGATCGATACATCCATAGTTCCGGAAGTCCATGGAAAGTATTGATTATTCAAATATTATTGAAATCAAATATCGCTATTAAAATTATTTATGCAATAGGATATTGGAAAAGTTTTAATGAGAGCTCTTTTACCCCGAGAGAAAGAATCACTGTCAGCAGAGAAAATGCCTGCTTGCACAAACCACGCGGTGACTACGTCCCCTGATCCCGTATAAGTTAAAAAAATTGGAAAAACATCAACTCCTACGCTAGAAAAAAATATTTCTTCTCCCATATCCTTAGGCCGTATTTTGTACGTCCGTCGTTACCCGTGACCATTAGATAGGTCCAATAGCAAATCGATGGGCTAAACTCACTGAACGTCAAAAGATCGATCGGGCGTCACCAAGAGGCATGATCTTTTTCACCGCTGCAATGATTAAGGCCTGCTAATACACGCCGCTACTTAAGCCCCTGGGCGTCCGCATTAGTATGCGCAAGCGATCAATGTGCAAGCTTCCGAAATAATAACGTTACCTCTCGATTACTTCCGACAAATCCCCACGAAGATCCCACGTAAAATGCATCACTTTACCCCCAGTTGAAACGGAGTTTTGAGCTATCATAGCGAATGATTTGAGCATCTATCGAAGTGAACTTTCATTTTGATATCAAAAAAGTGCAATCACAACCAAATATCAACGACCGAGAACTCGCTAAATATATCTCCCATGCCATCCTGAGCGGTGAATGTTTTTTATTTCATTGGGTTAAATGGAATTAAATGGATAGTGTATGGCCTTTAAAAAATGGGTCAGGCACGTATAGGTTTTAGCACTAAGCGGCAGGCGCCGAGACATGAAATACTCAGCCTTGAGCTCGTTGAATGGACACATACTCCAATAAGTCAATACCATCCAATTCCAAAATTTTCTTAAATAATTGCATATGCTACTTTGTAGCATAAAAGCGTACTCGCAAAAGAAATTTAACTGATTCAAATCGTTTTGAAAAGTTTTATCAAGGAGCTGATTTCATCGTTTAATTTGGAGATTAATTATAAGATAGGGAGTGGGAGGTTTTTTGAGATGGCTGAAGTGGGAAATATAATCCTTTGAACGAAATATCATCGGGAAACTGCGGTTTTCAACCACGAGATCTAAAATGTTGCAGATTTCTATAAGAACCCACTTGGATTTCCTCCCAAAACCCGTAAAAATAAATTATGATTAGTACCTTTAATCTATTTTCTCAACTTACAACTCTGTAAACAACTAATAGCGAGAACTATAAAAATAGGTAAGACACATATCCTTAACTGTCAATATCAATAACTATATTCTTCAATTTATACCAAGCACTGACGACATTGAAACACAATTTTAGGAAGTATGCATACTCTGGGGCCAACTTGTCACTTCTTCTTCTTTCGAAGTAGAATAAAATTTTGAAAATAAGACTATAAAATCTCCCAGAATGAAAATCTTGTATGGTATTTTATTTCCGCATTAATTTTTTTGATAGATGGATTGCAGTTAGTATACAAGCTTGGACGTGGAATCATGGAACACTATTGTTTAGCATTAACCATCAGAACTCTGGTTCAGTTTTAATATTATTTATTGAATTATTGAAATCACGCAAACCATGAAGAAACTGGTAGGCATTTACAATCGTTACACACCGTGCGAGTCACGTAATTAGATTCAAGCTGGATTTTCATGGCTCAGTAATTAATAAAATATAATGAATAATAATTAAAAAAATTCACTCATTCGATGGCGGGTATTTAACAAGGGAAAGGTATGGGCAGCGTTACATTATTTTATTCCCTTTAATGCTGGGTAGAAGATGATGAGCCTGGGGGGAAATGTTATCGAAGATATGATGAAAGAGTTGTTGGAAGACGGCTGCTTCGAAAATCGATGGAATGCGCGTTCAAAAATATCGCTCCGAGGCCTATTAGAGCTTTGAAGGCATGACATGATAGCGTCACCAGATTTAAGTAGCGAGTTTTATTTTTCATGGTAAATATATTCTCCAAAAAGTCGCTCACCAACTGCTTTCCATTTGGGATGAAATCGATCGATTCAGGAAATATTCAGGCAATTAAATGTGCGGTTTTGGGAAAAAATTTCGAGGGAGAAAACTTTTCAAAACAGGCGCTTGTGGAGAGATTAATTATTTGATGCAATATCGCGGAAAAATAAGGCTACCCAAAAACTGAAAAAAGCATTTGAGGCAACCTTATTTTGTGATTATTTTTTTTTTCACCATGCATAATGAGCTGAATTGCAAATCACCCATAAGAGTGTATTCAGAGGTATAAGGATTCGGATAACGCAACTAAAATTCAGAAAGAAGTAGGGTGCCAAAATGGTGATCAGTCGCAGGCACAAATTGGAATCTATAAAAGGATATTATTGTACTCATAAAAGGTTACAAGCGGAATTTTTAGCTATTTTTTAAGTTGCTAAGTGGTAAATACGCGTTATCAATGGAATGTAATTAATTTAAAACTATACTTTCAATTCATAAAGTCTCATTGAATGTATCCACCTATAATCTCCCAAAAAGCTTAAATATTACATATCCTTTCCAGAAGTCCTTCAAGATTCAGATAGATTCATTAATGAAAAAATTGAGGATAAATATATTATGCGAGGTACACATTGGGAAAGCACGATTACCCGTGGAAAACAACGCGTTGATTTTAAACGAATTGTCTTAAAAAAGTATCTAAAAGGGGATTTTAATAAGTAATACAACACTTTTTTTCACGGCGAAATTTGGTTGGAAAAACTTAGAATTTCTTGTGGAACATTTCCAAGCATTCCTGCTTCGTCTCGTATAGTTGCATTCACTGCCGATAGGTGACCGCGTATACTGAGCTATCAAAATGACGTCTGTAACCGAGGTGCGTTCCACACAACGGGCAGTGATGAACTTCTTTCGGTGGAAAACCAGAGTATCTCACATGTTCATAGGCGCTTGTAGTACGTCTACAGCGATCTGGCAGTCAACGAAAGCTCGGCGAGTCGTTGGGCAACGCGTGTTTCATCATCGCCGCTAAGGGGATGTTAAAGTTATTGATGCTGCGCGACATTGTTTCCGACATTGGCCAGTGGAATGGTACCGTGCAGGTATGCAGGCCCTCCCTTCAAGGTGGCGTCAAGCCGTAGCATTGAATGGAGATTATGATGAAAAATATTGTCGTGTAGCTAAAATAATGGGGAACAACATGGTGTATTTGAATGTTGAATAATATAATCCCCTGTTTCAGAAAAAAAACGTGTTCCATTACTTATTTAACACCCCTCTTATTACGAGAAAAGAGTTCTAGAGAATATTGGTTATTGATAACTTTGGCTTCAGGCTTCACTTCATACAAGTACACAACTTTTATTATACAAATGTGATGAGAAAAATAATCACACTTTCATAAAACAACAAGATTAATTATAAAATAAAATCATATAATTACATGTCTCCACTTTTATGATAAAAATCATTCTAAAAAAGTAGCATTTTCAACGCCAATGGAGCTAAACTCTGATTGCCCCATTTCAGTAGGCAATTCAAAGAAGTTTGAAAATAATCAAATTTCTGTTTGATATTCAAAATTAATTTGTTTTTTTTTAAATACCTTTCCTTTCCTTCACAAACTTTTTATGCTTTTATTATATTAAATGTCATGTGCTTAAATACTGCCCATGCAATAACAATTTGTCGATATTGAAGTACAAAAAAGCATTATTGAAACAACATGATGTTGCTGTAAGGCGATGAAGCGCGTGGGAAAAATAATAAGAATTGTTAAAAGCTACAAAATATATTCGATTACTTTTATTCAGCTAATCCTCACCTCTGATGATAAAATAGGGGCCAAAAAAAGTTGCCCGCGGACATTGGCAACGCCACTGCACACACTAGGCGAAAGTTTGAGCATCATAAGGGCACGGGAATCGAGACGGCAGAAAATCGCCTTGAGCGCGAGGGGAAGATATCCCTTATATCTCGTCGTGCCTTCACGAGTGGGGGGAAGAATATTTAAATGAGGGACGAGGATGGCCGTCAGCTGTGGCGGCGTGGATTCAGACGCACGTGCCCTCGAGTCTCGTAGAGGGCGCAATACGTCGTACACTCGAAAACAAAAAAAAATATGGAAGCATACGCGTCTTTATGGAGAGACGCATGGTTATATAAAACAAAAAAAGAGATGTGCTTGAACGCGGTCGCTCTTCAACCCTCGTCTGTCAGTCGCGTGGGGCGTTCCAGGTGCATGTTTCGTGCTTTCGCGTGAGGATCCCGACGAAGAAGTGCACTCGCCGACATGTAAATCGAGCCCTTTTATGTACGTACTTTGCTTCGCAATTTGTTTTCTTTCCACTCTTACCGCTGCTCATTTTTCATCCTCAGCGAGTCAGAAAGCACCCTCAAACGAATATTCTTTTCCCCGAAAGTGAGTGAGGAGAGTTATTACGGAGAGTTTATTCGGGAAGAAAATTTCTCGTTGGAGGAGTTGTAAAAAGGAAAGCAAAAACGATTATTTTAATTGGAAAAACATCGTAACCAAGCAGGAATAATTAGATACCAATGATTAGCTGATCCGCATTGCAATCCATGAAAGGGTCCACTGGATTTTCAGCGGCCTCTGAATTGACCAAAAGGATTTTTTTGTAATGAACACTCCATTAGACTTTCTAATAAAATGAAACTCTATCATTACGACTATCAGAGAGGTTTCCCGAAAAACTTGAAGTGTGCACAAGCCGATAATTGCTTGATATTGCGCATGTTTTATATCAGTGAAAACTAGGAATTTTATAGAATGAATAAACTACAAGTTGAATTTAAGTCTAACACCCCAGAATGTATTTTATTTTTATTTCTACCCAAATTTAGGCATTCGGTTCTTTAGTCATGGAGCTCAGATTAGAGTGGTACACTTATGCTTCAGTGATATTAGTTAACTTTCGGCACGAAACAGGGGTTAGAATGAGCGTCGTTAAACATTATAGGAGCCGATTTGCTGGGAGAATTCATTTGAATGATCAGTATTCAAACACGAATCTCCCGATTCTCGATCTGGTTTCACATCAGCTACCTACTGACTATTATTGGGATAAAATTACCAAGCAATTAGGCTTCTCGCAGGTTTTCTTACGGTAAAGTTCACTCACCCTCTGCACCAAACAATCACTGCTTCGGACGCTGTACCTTAATATTTACACTATAAGATTAAACTGAAATTATATAGGCAATATATAAGCATTCACTTGAATTTTTTCGTTAAAAAATATGGAACATGTAACTCAAAATCATTACAACTATCACAAAAGATGTCTGACAAACTTGAAGTTTGTGAAAGCCAATAATTTATTCACATTACGCATAATTTGTTCCAATCAACACTGTGGATTGTGAATAAAATTCTGAATTCATTCTGTAAATGTATTCTTTTTACTTTTAATTCACGTGTCAGTCGAAGTCTAGGCTATTAACTTTTACGGGACCTGTAAACCAAGCTGTGTTTTGGGCAAATACATGGTGTTCAAACCCTCTTTTAAAGCGATTTTCCTCGAATGAAACAAATTAAACGCGGACCACGTACGCATTTTATACAGGCTACTTCCATTTTACAAATTACACATTACCATGCAAGCCGCCGCAAGGTTCTGTGGCAGGGGGTGTTAGGTCACCAGACATGAAAAAGAGAGAGACGGAATCAGGCAGTGTTGTGGATGTAAAGGGGTCTTTTGTTATGCTACCGATTCTCTCTGTTTGCACAGTGTTTGCTAGTAGGGTGGAGAGCAAACAAGTTTTGCTGCACATCAGCAAACGGATTCTACCTCTCTCAATTCGTCACCATTGTCTTACCTAAAAAAAAACTCCATCGAAAGGGCTGTTAATAAAATAAAATGAAAGAATTACCGTCGAACCTTGATAAGTGAGGGTTCAAGGGACCGGAATTTTTTCTCGCTTATAGACGTTTCTCACTTAACAAGTTTCTCATTTAAAAATTTTACGGAATGTCCTCTCTCACTTACAGAGGTACAGGTAAGGAAGTAGAGGGAAAAGAGTGTAGGGAATTCATTATTATATAATTACTAGCTGACCTGGCAAATTTCGTACCACCTAGTAATCAATGAAAAGTTTAGTCACATCATTTATTAATCAAAAGCTGCTATTCCGATTTTAATAATTTTAGACCTACCTATCACTAAAATAAGAAAATAATTCAACTAAACTACAAAAATAAGTATTACAAAAGCTCGTCAGAACGGCATTTTCTTTATTCAATCTAAATAGGGTAGACCGCAGCACAAGGATGAGGATATTTTACAATGAAATTTCTAATTTTCATGTTTTAACTTAGGAAATTTTAGAAATTTCACGGACCACGAAAGGATTTTATACAGTCTTCATCCATTTTTTAGGAAATTTTAGACATTGCAGTTTCATAAAACAGTTAATAAAGTCAAAATTTTATGCATTCGAATTTTGGCCTATTTGAGTTTTAAACAGCAAACAAAATGTTTCTAGGTCAAAATCTGTTGCATAAACTTGCCACCCCGTTCTTGGGGCAAGTTCACGCAACGCTATACCAATGCTTGACTGACGCTCAAAATCTCGTGAGAATAAGATTTGACTGACTTCACAGCTTTTGCAGTGTTACCAACTCCTAAAAAAAAACCCTAAGAAAAATATTAATTTTTTTGTGAACTTTTATTATTTTTTAATCTTTTTTCTGTTATTTGGGGGTGAGAAGAACCCAAAAAAATATCATTGAAATCAGTACAGCCGTTCTCGAGTTTAAAATGGTGTAAATAACACGATTTTCTACCTTTTTTATAAATATAGATTATGTATGTAATTATTTATAACTTTGAATTATTCATATCCTTTTATTCTCAAAATCAGTTGATATCTTTTGAGATTATCTTGTGGCATTTTCAATATGTTTTTGATACCATTTCTCTAATCAAAAATATATTGCTATCTTTTTACAACGACTCTACAACTGCATGTCTCGATTCACACTATTTGAAGACGCAAGAATATAAACATTTGAAATTTTTTTCTAAAAAATTACTACTGTCTTTCTCTCTCAACTTCCGTTAAAGTGTGTGTTTGAAATTGATAGAGCCATGAAGAATGTGTTTCATTCAAGTTAAAAAAAAAACAATCTCTCACTTATAGTTTCCTAGATTCTCACTTATAGAGGCTTTCAAGGGTAAAAATGACGGGACCTAGTAATGAGTCTTACTCATAGTTATCTAACTTATCCAGTCCTCACTAGTAGAGGTTTGACTGTATATTTATTAAACAATGTTTGAATTTGAAATTTCAAATCTTTCAGGCATTATTTTATAAATAATAAATATATTTATTTAATTTGTAAAAACGTGCGTGGAAACAAGAAAACAATCCCTTATCGTGCTTTAAATTCCCAAGGCAACGTAAGAAACTATTGATAAGATTTACATTTGAGCCACTGTCGCTCACATGCTCGTTGGGTCCAAAATTCATCTTTTCCGAGCCATTAATTCATAATAGGTATCGGTTCTTATGGAGAGATCTTAAATAGTTTTTTTTGAGACATAAAGCCTATTAATTTAACCTTGTGATTACGTGAATATGTAATCCATAACAGGTATATAGCCAATGAAGACCCTACCTTCCCCAATTCTTACGGAAATTCGAGATCTCAGACACATTGAAGAAACTTTTTATAAAAATACTAGATCCTATTACATCAAATTTTTTTTACCACTCGTTGTGGCAAAGTTATAAATACACTATGATCACTTCAAAAAAGCACGCAGCACCCGCGTTTCCATTTCAAAATTTCCGTTGAAAATAGTTTATTCGAGTACACGCAGCGTAAACATTCTAAATCACGCATAAGCAAGAATGCATGTCCACATGATATGTTCATATTGCTATACTTGTAAATGCGTGGTAAACATACATTAAGCATGGACCTCTCTCTTTTGAGCAAAATGCAATAATTAATAGTCTTGTCTGTTATTTTCATGTATGTACCACTGAATTATTTTTTATTTTTTTAAAATTATTGTAAAAAACAATGTCGCAAACATTGTCACGCCGTCATGTATTAGTTTATTTCAACCATCGTGATTCATAGCCCTGAAGAAGATATAAAAAATATATCGAAACCTTGGTAAACAAATTTGTACCTATACCATTATCAGACATATACTCTTAGACGTTATTTATCATTAAATAAATATTATGGGCAACTTAGCAATAGTAGAGGAAAAATAAAAAGAAAAGTTTTTCTATAAACTCGGTGAATTTCCTAGCTATGAATACGTGGGGACATGTTCGATGACATGATTCCGAGCACGTAGAAATGTAAAAAAAAAACCACCGCAAGTTGAGATAAAAATGGCGGAGAGTTCCACAAGCGCGCGCGGGGGAGTCCACAACAGCCACGACGTGCGCTTCAATCGCTTCGTGGGGACAAATAGTGCAGTTCGTGAACCGAGTTCCAGCAAATAAACAAATCTACTCAGTCAGAAATAGTAGCGGGAGAAAGCAAACGGCGAGCCGAGGGTGGAGCACGGAACGGAAAACGACGAACGCAGCTAAAAGGCGGAGAGACGCTTTGTGGAGCTTCACGTTTTCCCTTACTAGCTCTGCTGGCGGTTTTCAGCCCTTATTCATATTCGCTTACGCTATCAAAACACTCTGTGCTGGTGTAGCCGCAACTACGCCGTTATCAACAAATACTTCCCTCTAAACATGATAAAATATAAAACGCAAATGGTAATTTTATTGTTTCGACATTCAATGCCATTTCCAAGTCCTTGAAAATGACATAATATGTCGAAGCCACCATTAATACTTAATTAACCATTAAATTACCATTTATAATTTATATGTCATCATGGATATATCGTATTTCCTTCAAGTCAAGCCTGAAACGATTTTATACTTTCCCTCAAACATTTTGTATTTCGCGCTAGATTTCGTAGATAACGCAATGCTACTACAAAAATAAAAGTATTGCACATAAAATAAATTCTATTCAATGACAGGACACTGTAATGTACAATTTTCTGAAATTTACTTTCGGTTAGCTTTTGAGTCATTTTTTAAAGAGTAGATGTCTCCGATTGATATTTAAAAGAAACTGTAGTTCTCATAGAATCAATCCAATTCAGTGGCAGGACACCACAATTTACACTCATCAGAAATTCTATTTCAACTAGCTTTGGAGCCATGCACATGTAAGGTGCGTATGCGTATTCTGAATTCATGTAAACCATTGTTTGGATGATATCAAAAATAATATGATACAATTCAAAAATTTTCTTTTATAATGATTTTGGCATGCATAAGCACCTCTGGTATCAGAATTTTAATGTAGAAATATATTTTACTAAAATTTAGGATCAATTTAAAACTGGTCGTGGAAAGCCGACTGGAAATCCTAATTAACATCGTTGCTAATGACTTGCTGATATGAGTAAAAGTTAATAAACATACTAATTCGCGGTAAAGAGTAATATACGTAATTTAACTTAGTCCCATGCCATGGCTACCATTATTGAGTGGTTACTACAATGTAATGTTGTGCATTCGTCATTATTTCGCCTGTCATTGAAGTGAATGTTATGTTCTCTCTCACAAAAAAACCATTAGTGGAAGTCAGGAAAATTGTTTATTCATTCCTGACAAAGAAGTAATTAAATAGCATTACTTAGCAAAACAAAAAGCACTTTTATTTCCCACGACCAATCAAAACAGTACTTCTCGGTGTTAAATAATGCAGAACGTTAAACATTAATTAAACAATATATCCTTAGAAAAAAGCAAATCGATATTAGCATTACAGCATTGAAGCAAAAGGAATGTCAGATATAATACTTATTCAAAATTCATTAAAACATTCCTGGATGAGAAAATAGATTTTGGTACTAATTGAGTTAGCAAGGTCTTACGGATAAAAAATTCAATAAATATAACATAAAATATATTATAACGGGGTCAATTGAAATTAAATATCCGCGCATATCCAAAAACGTCATAAAAATGGGTCAGAGGGTTCCCTACACCGAATTTTCAATCATGCTTTTGCTTTCCTAATTGACTAATATTCAATTCCTTCGGGAATTAAAATAAAATGCAATTAATATACAGGACTTTAACCACTAATTAAAGCTTAAAACGAGAGAATACACTAACTCTCAGTAACTATACTTTTGCGAAGTGTTCTTACTGAATTACAATTTACGGCTAAGGCCGACATTCTTACATGGGGTTCATAATCTTCGCTCCGTTTCACCCTCTCTCGGTATTTCACCTGGTCACCCTATTAAAACGGCACCTCATTTACACGTAGGCAAACCTAATCGGGATAATGAGTGGGTTCATGGAATCCAAGCCTCGTTGGTATGGAAAATTGTCTCCCACAAGAGATTTCAGTGCTATCAGTGCACGTTAAAGCGGCTTATTCGGGCGCACGTGATAAACAGGGAAATGCGGGGTTGGCCAAAGAAACGGCGTTCCGAGCTTGAGAGCCGGTACCTCGATGTCATGTAATTCTTGGTTAAAAGGCAACAGAATTATCATGGGAGTAAGCAAAAATCTAGAATATATATATTTTTTTAAACGAGCCAGTTTTCTACGGGAGGGACATGAAAATTGAAAGTCATATCTTTATGATTTTGCAGGGACACAAGGTCTTAATCCTTACACAAAAAAAAATAATCTGCGGACTAATGTTCAAGCTACTTACTTAGTTATAAAAATGTGCATGAAACCCGGAGTATGAAGGAATATGTCTATGAGAGAATGGGCTAAAAATTACCAGTACGCTTTCATACGCTGAAAATATGCTACCGAAACCCTTTATACCGTCCTATAATGCCTATGGCTCTGATATTAGCAAAGCCTTTCGTTAAAGAGATTAAATTCTAGGACAAACCTATGTTAAAGTGAGCGGGTATGAAGCTATTATTTTTTCAATCAGGGCATGATAAATTCGTCGGTAATTATAAAAATATCACGAACAATGGATTGAATTTTTATTTTCAACATATTTTTAAATGAAAATAATGCGTTAATTCTAATCACATTACATCGACATGTGATTAAGGGAGCTATATCTGCAGTAAAACAACATTTAATTCTTTCTTTGAATAAAGGAATGTAATTTTGAGAGCCAGGAAAATCTCCTCACCCTTAAAGAAAACACTGTAACTAAAAAACTGGTAAATATCGAATAAAAAAAATGTATTTAGAACTATCGAGGGATATTTATTTAATTTTTTCAGGAAATAGTTTAATTGTGCCGGCGAGTACCCCAGAATACATTGATTTCCTGCTTAGAGAGTTTTTGTTCAAGTTCCGACAGGGGTGCGTATTCAGAGGTGAAAATCAAAATTCTGCTGAGCTGCTCTGAGAAGATCATTTCATACGGTATATGGTCCAACAAATTGGACGTTATATTGTGGTTCTCTAAGCGCCTTTTGTCATGAGGTGGGTAATGCTGACGTTGGGCTTATATCCATTCTTCCCAAAGCCCCGAATAATCTGTTACTTCCAGTCCTTCCCATCGATGGCGCACGTGGTGATAGACGGATTAAACAGCTGATGCGCAAGGTACCAACCGAGGGGTTATACTTCTTACAGTTTCCAATAAAACCAAGTTTGGAACTCATGTTCAATTGTAATCACACCTAAGCCACAAGTAAGCCGTAAAACATAATCGTAGGGTGATGAAAAATCCAATAATATCGCGTTACACGAACAACGTTTTTCTCCAGAGTTTCTAAGCAAACAAGTTGTGCTCTCAAATGCAGACGTTTCCACATAAGTTTCGCTTTTCCATTCACTCCGAAGACGAAGGCCGCCCCAACCGTCGAAACTATGGGATTTATGAAACAAAACACTCGTTCTAAATCTCGAAATAAAGAGTTAATTTCATATTTTAAACATGTTTTTCCTCTAAAACCTACTAAATTATTGTGAACAAGATGGTAAATAGCTCTCTAGGAGTAAGTGAAGTATATAAAATAGTATAACTACTCCAGGAAATTTTCGCAAACACATTAAATAACAGTAATATCACAATTAAGTAAGGCCAAATTGACGGTTATAGCAACTAACGAGCAATAAAGGTGGCGAAAGATCTGCAAAAGCTATTTCTTTACGAATACGAAACCAAACGGTAGATAGAAACACAAATTTTTACATAATTCATCCACAGTAATTATTCAATTGTTGTCGGCTCAACTTGTTGGGATTTAATCATAACGATGGGATTTATAGCGACTAAGTACATTTCCATAAGTTTATATAACCAAACTGATTTCGACACTTACTGTGTCATTTTTAAGGGTATAACTTCAAGGATATTAACTGGTGAGAATATTATTACTTTAATATTTCGTAGTTACTCTCATCATAATAATTCACAATATTCTCTAGCCAACTGTTTATTTAACTCTTTCTAACCCAGAGCTGGTTTCTGGGAGAAATTTAATTTCAAGACTGTTTTTTTAAGAAAGTCAAAATATTCTACTCAATTTCAAGTACTGTGTCAGCGACAAGTTTCACCATTAAACTTTACAGCACAAAAGAAAGCGTAGTTCAAATATTTGCTGAATAGAGCTGAAAATTTACACATTTTTGATGTTACTTGGAAGCAACATGATGTTACAATGGGTTATGTTAAGCTTCTCAATTCCCGAGGACGCTTATCCTAGTTTCTCCAGCTCAATTTAGAAAAAATAAGCCATGAAAATATACCGATACCAGTCACCACCGCAACAATACATCATTCCAATAGGCCATTCGCTCACGTATGTCACGGACGTTCACCGTTTCATACAGTTCACGCCCAACCGTCCGACCCTCCAAGAGGCACGTCCCATTTCTGTGAAACCGCAGCTTGGTAGGGAAATTTATGTCACAAATGAGCCAGGGGACGAGGAGCCGACGCGACCGCGAGGTTATTCCTGATGTCCACCGGCCTCTGCATCCATCCTCCCCTCATTCCATCCGCATAACAGATTACCATTACCAGATCAATTCTGCCACCTCCGTCAGGCAGAATTGCAGATAATCGAGGCTGAGACAGCCACTCATGCTAGGAATTGCAATCATGGGTCGAGAGCTTCACGGACTCATCTCGTGAGGCAAGATGAGGATCGATCACGAGAGATTGAAAGGTGAATACGTTATTGAGACAGCTATTGAGGATATATTTATAAATATTTATATATAGGATTGATGATTTGAGGGGGATAGGGCAAGAGTGCTGGCTAGGGCAGGCGTCTTCAACTTTTTCCAATGCAAAGGCCAAAAATCCATTTCACATTATCCGGAGGGTCACAATGCTCCACGTTACTTTACCACCAAATGAATAAAATAAAGCATACATATAATTTCAAGGTTCAAAAATCTTTATTGGTTGAAAAGTTCAATCAATCAATGCGACTTTGGACAATATTTATTTTTGATGAATGTGTTGATACATATTTTATATTATGTGGCGCGATAAAATATATTCTTAGCTTCTAGGGGCCGCAAGAAATTAGCCGTTGGGTGTTGGCTTTTAACCCTGAAGGCCTGAGTTGAAATCCCAGTGACGGGGAAATTTTCAAAGAATGCTTGATCCCAGCTTGAGTGCTTTGTGGAGGCTACTCCACAAAGTCCGAATAGGACGTTGAGCCATCGTTTCTTGGGCGCTTTTCGCAAAGAACAGTAAAATACCGGGTTTCTCTTTTTCCTTCCTTTCCTACCCTTCCCTCATGGCACAAATGATCCATGCCACCAATCGCCTCCACCAAGTATCTACCAACCAAATTATAGTCTCACGCATTGGAAGGGAGAAATTGTATTCAGCGTCGCAACCTTCATATCAAAGGCGAATCTTTCCAAGAAGATTCTTTAATTCTCAGGCAACGTTTCGCAAGTTTAGGCGCCCAATTTAGGACTTTGAATTTTTGAATATTTTTAGCACCGATATTTTTTATTCATGTTTTATAGTAGGTACGCATTGAATATGTATACTACAAAATATTTGTGATGCTTGGTTGCATTTAACGATATTTTTACCTGGATAAATAAATTACGTCAAATTTAATCAAAGTTGATAAAGACGGTACTGAATAAGTATTTTCTAAGTTACAAGGGGAAAAATTAAGACCTTTCTATAAATAAATTATGAAACAAGAGCGTAATATCTATTATTATGGTGAGCAACTCATTCTCAGAAATAGGGTACTCGTCTACTATGAAAAATATATAGGAATCGTGAATTTAAAACTATTTCGGTGGTATTAAAAGCTGGCAAAAATGATTAAATTAGATGATCATGATTTTGGTCTCTAATACTGGACACCTTGGAGGGAAATGTGTCCTCTCGCGAGTAGACGACTATCCTGAATTATTCACCTCGAGGGACATAACTGATAAGGGCTATTGATTATGACCCTCTTTGTTTCACTAGCACCGTAGGTTGATACATCTACTAAGGCATGAAGGGTACTATATCAGCATCCCAATAATGTTAAACGGACGAGAAATGTGGCCTGCAATGCACCTACATCACATCATATTTCTGATGAAGTGGCCGTCTTTACTGGATGTGTATAATTTTCAATACTGGACTCAATAATACTAAATACCATTAATAAGCCAACATACACGGTGACATTAATTTTATTGTTATAATGTTCATAAAAATAAGGGGTAACAAATTTGAAAAACTAATGTTAATCGCGGACATAAAACGTGTATTTTACTCAAGAAACGCTGTTCAGTTTTGTAAATAAATTCTCTCCAAGGGAAGTTCGTATTCATACTGATTTTTCACCATAGAGCATCTCCACATGGCTTTGGAGTTCGGAGTAAAGAATAACATCATCGTGTCTTAAACTCTGACTTAGGCAAGTTAGTCTGGAATTATCGCCATCATTAGTGTTGTTCTAATTTTTCCTACCGCAAGAGGAGAATGAAAGTTCAGAGGCTTATTTGGCTACTTATAGCAGAAAAAAAATGATCCGCATTGCTTAAAAAATTACCTTTCACTTATTGAATCTTTAATAAAACTTAATTCAGATTTATGAAGCATGAAAATGGTAAAGGTATAGAGAGGAACGGAAATCAAAAGTTAATTTTGATACTTTCCATGACAAGTATTGAATACCCAGTCAACATAAAATAGCCATCGTAAAATTTATATGAATAGTAAGGAACGTTTATAAACCTTATCAAAAGCTACGTTGCAATTAAATCCCTAAAATGTAGGTACAATTACAAATAGTTATACATCAGCAATTCCAAGAACTATTAGCAAAATTCTAGGATAGAGAAAGGTATACTTTAAACACGGTGCCGAGATGATTAACTCCACAGAACAACTATACAGCGGTGACTAAAAGCAATAAAATTCATACTATATTATAAGAAAAGGTGGTTCAATCAAGTCCAAAGTACAAAATTTCTACCCTTGAATAGAAGCAGGTAGGGCTAATTTAATCCCATACCTATCTAATCCTTAAGAAGGGCCTGACAGGGGCTGATTAAAGTGTGCCAGCATCGGTTTAACCCGGCGATGATGCTTGATTTTCGAATGTTCCCATAATGAGCTGCATACATTGCTCAGATTTGACAGGAGAGAGGAGTGGGGTCGGCCCAGGAGAGGAAGGATGGTATGCAGCATTCGGAGCCGGGGAGAAATCTGAATTATTCAAGGCGGCATATAATCGAGTTGAATCACGCTCGAGATGGCCTTACCGAGTTATATCGCGCGACCGCTATTTGCATAGCGCACCGTGGACAGCGAGGAATGTCCACGATCAAAAGTAGACAAAAACCGACGCTTCCCAAACCTCCCTCGAGTGCCATACTGAGTGCGGATCCGATAATAAAAATAAAAACAGACGTCGCTCTTTTGCAATTCTTCCAAAATTCCAGCGGCAATCGCGGGGATATGAACGAGTTGTTTGAATTATTTCCACTTGTCATTTCGCCGGAAATTAAAATATCTCACGTGACTTGGTTGAAAGCAAAGGATCGTGGAGGAAAAAAAACCGTTTCGTATAACTGTGCGGAATGGGACGAGTCGTAAAAAAGCTCAATCCTTTGTGATTGGGGACGAGTAAAAAATAATTGCCGCACGCCCAATATCGCCATTTTGGAGTCATAGGAATATCCACCATTGTCTGGCTGCTTTCAGAGTTAACATGTATACGTTGATATTAAATTCTGAACGCATTGATTCCGAGCACGGTCACCAAAAACAATTACGTCCAAACAAGTTGGTATCTCTTTCATGGGAACAGATATGAATCCGTGAAAGGACTTCATTTTATCAGTTCTACCTTTCTCAATTATTATCAGTCTTACCGAAAAGTATAAATTAAAAGTCGAGCATATCAAATGGAATACAACATATTAGCACTAGTACAGGAATTAGTGTCGTAACTAGCACAGTAATGATGCACAGTAATGATGTCGTAACTAACACATCAATATAAGGTTTATCCTTCTGTTAGTACCGATAAAGAACAGTTGAAAAATTAGCATAAAATAAGGAGTTAATTATTGATTCCAACACTGATGATATGCTTGTTCCTGATTAATTAGAATAAATATGTAGAAATTTGGCAAAAACGAAAAAGCTTACGACAAATCAAAATATTGCGGAGGTATTTGGTGATATCAAGCTCAGCAAACAAGAGCAAGAGCTAATGGCCAGAGTCCAACAAATATTGATATATCCATTAGTTTATTAATATTAACGCAATGGAGATGTACCTAACAATGTGTCAATAGTAAATGATGAAAAAAAAATATTCAGCTTCATATAGCCAGATCACCAAAAACTCTCGTGATAATGGCTCGAAACCCATTTTCAGATATTTTTTAAATTTTTTTTGTGGCAATTTCTCTAACAACAACCATGTCAATGGAAATCAGAAGCATTCAAATTACAGTACGACCTGCAATTATGCAAGAATCATTCAATTGAATAACTCACGGCCCCTACTTAGATTCCTAGCTTTTTTATTTGAGTGACCAAAACTCAATGCTCATTGTAAACAAAAATTTCTCCTCCGGTCTCATATATCGGCATTTTGCACCACTTTATTGTTTAAAACGCACAACAGGTACCACATGAATGCCGTCGATTGAAGAAAAATAGGATGAAATAACTGATATGGAATCAAAGGAGTTTATCTCAGAGATAAATGTCCCATTATCTTTCCGGATAGCATTGGACGAAAAAGATCTAAACGAGGAAACCTGATAGTCATACGAGTTAAAACGCAAATGAACATGTGACATTTTCTGTGTAAAAAAACTGATTACACGTGATTTATATCTCGTTTATTCGTCACTACCAAATAGTCACAATAGATAGTCTCCAGTAATCTGGGACAGACAAAGAACAACACGACGCGATACTAATCCACTTTCTAAGCCAAACATCTATCCTAGATAGTCACAATTATGTCCTAAAACTTAAGTACCCCGGCTAAACACGACAATCAAGGAGTATTACCTGATATTATATCAAGTACTTGTTTAAGGATGCTTGCTAACTTTGCATTAATAAGTGAGATATAAATAGCATGCTGGTTAACAGCAGAATATCCTTTTCCTTGCAGAAATATTTTAATTTGCCCAATAAAGTGGGGATAAAGTCTGTTGTCCTAATGGCTAGAGTGTTCAGCAACCGTATGAAGGGTCTAGGATTCTGTCCGCGTTTGATGCATTTAGATCCCTGCATTGAAGAACATATTCTGAAAGTTTGAGATGGCCTCGGGAAAAGGCAATGCCCCACCCAAGGGGCCTGCATTGAGGAGGTCCAATTTCATCCCATACAAAGCTGATTTCTGTTGCCTTTTCGGTCGCATTTAAATAGGTTTTCAAAACTTTCCACGGCGCGGTGATGAGTGCAATGCGATCCAATCTTTTTTCCAATATTTTGCTTTATAATGTTTTTAATTGTGAGGAATAGCATTGAAAAGTTATGCATTTGAGAAATAAAATCATCAAGAATGTGAATTCTGGCAGACACCCCTAATCATACCTTATTTCCCCGTGAAACTCGGATCAATTTGTCCGTCAGCGACGCGAGTAGCGACTTTTGGAAATGCATTTGAATGGTCGTGGGGCTACAACGCATAATGAGGCCGACTTAAGAATCCTCTATTGTAATATTCGTGGGCCAACCTACACTGACAGAGTGAATTTCAGAAGTTTGTAGCGTAGTTGCGGGTGAGCTCTACCTACATCTCTCCAAACCAACCTTGGGGTTGATTCACTGTGCTAGTGACTGACGCAGAATTGGTTCTCTTCTGGTACCAAATAGGCCACAGAGTCCGTCATTCACGCAAGCTTTCAACAGCCGCTGCCAGAACGTAACTTATATCTTTATCTTCCAGCTACAATATGGCTAGATAGACTCTAAAATTACCACCACTCCCTAGCTAACTAACATTACACGGCCAGATAAAACCTTCCGAGGTCCCCTCCAGTTTTCCTGGGTTCCATTCTCAGCATCAAGAACAACCTAGCTGGCTATGGCTCTTGTACTGAATCAAGCACCGCAAAGAACTGGCTTTAGCCATCTCAGTTAGATATGTGAGGATGCAATGAGCTTGAAAAAACCGGCGAAATAAAGGACAAGTAGACAGAAGAGGCAAAAATGGACGGAAAGCAAATCGGGGAAAGAGTTGAGCCGGGAGAGGAGAAAAAAAACGGAGAAAATGCGGCGAAAATAATGCGAGATTCCATCGAGGAAGAGAAGGGCTGAAAGACGGGATTCTCAGTCAAAAGGGGTCTTGCGGGATGGAGTCGAATGGAGTCGGAGAGGAAGAGAAAAAAAGGCGGGAAAGGCTTTAAAAAGATTTTCGTGCGTGTATTAGAAGAGTAGGCAACATAACATGCACTCTCGTTTTCCTTGACGACGCGGTCTCGCAACGGGGAGAGCGTATTCAACTCGGACCGGAATAATAGGCAGACGCGCGTCAATAGCTCTCGCGCGGGTGTCTGATGATGCTGCGAGCCCGCGTTAATGTGGTTCATTGGCCTTGCTCATCCCCTCAAAAATCTTCCCGTATGGTAAAAACCCCTCTCTGGCGGGGCTCGAGCATCACATACGCAACAACTTGACACGGCATAGCTCGCCTTATTTGGGGACAGCGTAAAGAGTGAAATATTGAATTTAACACACTAGAGTTAATTTCTTCAGATTATTCCATCTCATCTCCCTACTCCCTCCCCGTCTTTACCACACTACAGTTAACAAAAATGTATACATTGAGTGCACAACACACCATTTTGTACCTTGAAATGATGTAGTAACATCGAAATATAGGTCGAAATAAAAGTTTATAATAGTAAAAAATTGCAAGTGTTTATTTCAATACGGAAAAATTCCATTCCATCACGCTTGGTTCTTCTGATTTTATGAGTGACACGTTCCACGAATGAAAATACTAACACTGGGTATCAATCATGAAATTTATGCACCTAAAATTCTTCCTTCTTACGTGGGACTTCGTATCCCCTCCTCACGTAGAGTACTATCTCCATTTACACTACCTGTCTCCCATCATCTGTAGATGTTTCCTGAATGAAGTGATTCGTTTTTTCAAAACAATTTTTGAAATGACGCAAAATTGGGCAACGATAAAATATGAACATGTATCGAATTCTTGCAATAAAGCTAAGGCGTTTGTGACAGCTAATTTAAAACTAATGAATTCCACAAATGATATTTTTTTTAAATTTGTCATTACGGATGACGTCTATGGAGATTGAAGAGCAAAAATATAGCACAAAATTACGTTGAAATTTATTCCATATATATTCACGCAGCCGACTGTATCGCCATTTTTCTATAAATAGCGTAATTTGGTTTAAATGACAGCAATAGTTTGCCAATAACTCAAACAGCTCTATGGTAACGTTACTACAATTCATTGTTAACAAAGTTAACAACTTAGCTCGGCGAAAGTCGCCATTCTAGGGCCAAGGGTAATGTGTGAAATATTCCACAAAAAATACTGATACTATGAGTCAATCGTGACATTTATTTTGCAGGACTTAGGATTGATTGATGGCAAGATTATAGATGAACCTGGGATTGGTTGAAGTTAATGGCTAGAGGAGGTAGGTTTGTGACAGCTCAACTCAACACTAACGCATTTCGCAAATGATACTTAAAAACTTTCGCCTTAGACATTAAAAAATGGCAGAAAAAGTTATTAAGATGAAGTGATTGAAGCGTTTCTGGATATATGCAAGAAGGATATTTTTTTATACCGTTATTATATTATATTAATACCGTTAAGGGTTAAAGAGAGGTCAAACACGGAAGAAAGGTCTCGAATTACCTACGTGTAAAGGATTACTTATCAGTCATGTAAAAGAGAGACCATTCTTAAATTCGAAAAGGTTAGCTAATAGGGCGTTTAAGAAGACATCTACGATAAACCAATTTCATAACTGCCCGGATTGTATTAGAGATTTTTCCGCATTAGTCTACCGCAATTACAAAGGGAAAGCCAGATGTGTATCGTTACTTATATTCCTCCGTAATCCTCTGTAATTAATTATTTTCTGTTTCATGCAGCCAAAGGTTTGGTAGTCATGAACGAGGCTTTAACCAACAGCAGAACATCCGCCAACCCCACTTTTCTGCACACTATCAAAATCAGCAAACTTTCAGCCTTCCTTCACTCACCCTTCCATCCCATCCTCACATCCTTTCACCCCTGATTAAATCTCAATCTCTCAACAATGAAGGCGAGTCATACATTGTGACGTTCTTATTATCCCTAACTCTCGCAAATCTCACTCTCACTCTCTCACCCACACCCCACTGCGAGCTTCGTTATAATTCGTTCCACGCCCGTTCTCATTTTCGTCACTGTGATTTTTCTCCGAGAAATATATTCGCGCGCCGCAATTTGAGAATAACAATTCGCTGCCATTTTTTTTCCTCCACCGGGATGCATGCGGGGAGCTCTGGAGCCTGGTGCAGCTTCGTTTGGGCAGGACCTCATGCTGCAGCATGCACGGTCTACGTTTTGTTTTTTCGATTTTTCGTCTTTTTTTTACTGAGAGAAGGGGAGACACAGGGTTGGTGTTGCCTGCACAGGAGGAAGAGAGAGGTGAGGGGGAGGAGGTTTCGCGAAGCTGAGAAAATGCACACTACACCCCGTCTGCTGTCGCGTTGCAAAATATTTCCTTTATTATTTTTTTTGGAGCGAAAAAATAAAAATGGCCGGGAGCTAACTAAAATATAAAAAATATACATGGGGTTCTGTCTCCGCGCCTCTATTTCACGACCCAGGATGTGCTTTCACAGGATGTGCTCGCGAATTGAACGCTCATGGAATTAATTCTTAGTAGGCACGGAATGAAGATTTAATTCGAGACAGTGGTGATAAAGACATTCTTTTTCCACGAAAATAGCTGGGATGGAAAAATCGAGACAATAAATTGTAGGCATTCATGAGAATCAGCTTGGATATTCGCATACGTGGAATTACCATAGTCATCAAGGATCAAAATGTGCTTTTTGCTTTTGTGAATGCTGCGCTTTGGTATGGTTGCTATGGTTGTTTAAAAATGAAGATTTCATAGGCTACCTAATTGAAGTTGGCTATTAGGGGTAGAGCCAATGTTTAAACTCCATATATAACGTACGGGAATCAATCAGATTGGATACTCGCTTGTGTGGAATTGGGTGGTTTCCTATAATTTTTATTGCTTAAATCGACAGGTTATTGCTCCTGGAGTACATATTTCACGCTTTTAGATTATTAAATGACGAAATCTATTTTTCGTGATAAAATGAAAAGTGAAAATAGCGCGCGAAAACGCGATGGCTAAGTATGGATGCTGGGAAAAGCCCGTGTGAAGTCTGGCCGCTGCTGTGTGAGGCCACCTGGGTGCGAGGCTATGAACGCCGCTACGATGCAGTCTGCATGCTGCCGACCTTTGCAGTAGCGTAGAATACCCTGCTAGTAGGTAGCGCTTGACATAAATAAGGATTATTAATATCCTATAAAACGAAGGAAACTTTCCGACCATAGGCAGCTTTAATAGGTGATTATTAAGAAATGTTTCCCTATGCTCTGTGCCTCATGCATGAATTGTTAATCTCAGACGATACGAAACTCCTTTAGAATCTAGGTCCCCATGAAGTCACGTGGAGTGGCATCGCATGGGAGCCAATATGGCCTTTTTCAAATGACGCTAAAATTGACCAATAACATTCGTCTAAACTGGGATTTCTAAAACAAAATAATTTGTACACCATGAATACGCTTATAGGGGGTAACGAATCACAATCAATGCCTTTCGTTTTCTTTGATGAAGGAAACTACCCCATTAAAATAGTCAGCAAAGATCGAAATGTTTTTCGCTTTTGTGAATGGTGTACTTATTTGAAAGAGCAGATTTTTTTACGCTCTTTGAAGTTGCCTATTCGGGGTAACGCCAGTATTTAAACTCGATAGTATAGCATCAAATCAATAAAAATAGGAATCAATCAGTTTGGATTATCGCATACGTGGATCTAATATAGTCATCAAGGACCGACTTGTTTTTCGCTTTTGTGAATTCTGTGCATCGTTGAAAGATACAATGCTTATATAAAAAATATTTCTTACCTGATTGAAGTTGGCCATTCGGAGTAGCGGCAATATTAAAACTCGATAGGTAACATATGGAAATTTATCGGCTTGGATACTCGCATGCGTGGAATTACCATAGTCAGCAAGGACCGAAATATTTTTCACTTTTGTGAATGCCGTGATTTGTTGGAAGATGCTGTTCTTATTTGAAAGAATAGATTTTTTACGCTAATTAAACTTGGCCAATCGGGATAATAACAAAATTTAAACGCGATTAGCGCTCATGGAAATTAATACAATTAGATAAATACTTGAAAGAAATAAGTTTGCTTGTTCGTTCTCGGCTCGTCCGTTTCTTTGGTCGAGCGGATATTTAAAGCAAAGGAGAATCCAATATCTACTAATTGTCCATTAAGTATATTGTGCAAAGGAATTTGGAGGAATGAATCCAGGTGGAAGAGTCTATTTGGGCACACAACGAGCATGAACTACCCCATATTTCCTTTATATGTCTATTTATACACTTATTATACAAGGAGGGGAAACTAAAGTATCTCCATTTTGGAAACTGTTTCTCCTTTCGTTGCTATTGTTTTTGCCTAATTGTCTGTAAGTTGGCGGCTGTCCGCAACAAGTGTATCTTATGTGTTTCTTTTTATTTTTTTTTCTTTTCTTTTGGGAATGTAATATCATGCTTAACATGTGAAAGTTGTGCAATGGTTTTCTCATGGGCCACAGGCCCACGAAATAAACGAATTTATTATTATTATTATTATTATTATTATTATTATTTTAAATATTTCATAGATGGGTCTGGATCTTGGAAAAAGTTTTATCAATGACTGCGATAGAATGGAATCTTATATTCAGTATTAATTCTTCTTTATGGTTATCTATAAGTGCAAGTCGTCATAAATTTACAACTAATTTCATTGTCAATTAATACAAATAGTGAGGTAGTTTTATTCATAATTTTGAATGTTCAAATCAAATTTTGTTAATTCCTACCATTCAAACTCCACGTCTCCATCATCTTTAATGAAAGTCACCACGTCGTTACACCCAAGGCGACTTTTTGTTATCCGTCAGTCTACGGCAACGTCAGTATCCTCTGTAATCTTGTGGACGGAGTGAGCAGCTAGGAAACCCTCTTGTGGGCCACAACACAAAGTGCTTGAGAAGTTTCTTCAAGACTATATGCGGTTTCCTCTGATAATCCTACTTGACGTATGCTTTTAAACGGCAATTCCACTAGACGGATCTTAAATGGATAACTTTTAAGAAAAAAAAATGTCGATGAAGTTCTCACAGGAAACTTCATCACGAAAAGTTACTCCTTCCTTTACTTTCAGCCAAACTCAGAACTTCTAAGAAACCCAAGATTAAACTTTATTTCGTAAATATCCACATTCTTCAGATTAAGTTCACGAAATAATATTAATTACCCACTGTAGTAAGCTGAAAAAATTGGATGAAAAATAAAAAGCTAAAGATCCGGGACCAATACAAATATTTATAAAATTTAGTTCCCACAAATACCACATGGAATTAAATCCAGGTGGCTAAATAAGGTAAGTACTTATAAATTACTTCTATTACACTAATTATGAATAGCTTACAAAAGTAGTAATCAATTAAGTTCTAAATTTTATAGGACCAATTCCCACTACGCTAATTCGTTTTCATTTCATTATTTCTCCCTGTCTTAGGCGAATACAGGGAATTATTCAAGTTTAAGTGATGAGATTTTCCAGCATGAAGACGACTTGAGCAATAAAAGTTTAATAAGACCACAAAATGAAGCTGGCAGAAAATTGAGTTGCTACCGCGGAATTTTCGAAGAATAAAGGTCAGGGCAGGAGGACTTTTAAGAGAGAAAAGACCTCTTTTACGACAAGAGACAATTAATGATCGGGAGCATGCGTAAAAACGTGGAAGAAAACGCCAGCTAGGAGTTTGGAACATAGCAGCCTGATGTGGATTTAGAAAAATTTCATTAATTCTTTCGTAATTATGCTGTATTCCATAATAAGGTTTCTTGGTTTTTTTACTAGTTACCTGGTTTACTTCGTTTACTTGTATTTATACCACTAAATAAGTGGTATAAGTAGAATTCAATTCATAAAGAAACCTTTAGAAAAAGTGCTTACTGGCAAGTAGATGTCCCATAGAAAGAGCACCTAGTTTTTATGTATTATTTACAAACGAACAATTTAAGAAGACAATTTTAAAAAACAAGCTAAGCACAATTAAAAAACAAGAATCCAATATTCAGATCAAAATTACGACTCATCGAACTTAAAACGTTGGTGTTTCTATGGTGGATAGTATACAAATGACAGAAACAAATGTGAAAAAATAATACAGAATATAATTAAATAATAGCTAAAGCATAGTTTATGATGAAGCTACTTGGGAGAGAGTCGATTGAATGAATAAAGACGGTAAAACAGGGCCACGAATACACAACAGCCTCTTTGGAAGAAGAGACCCTAAGACGAATTTTAAGCTGTGAAAAATGAAGAATTGATGAACAAATTAAATCCTTTCTGCTTAAAGGAGATTTCGAAGCTATTTTCCACTCCCATCACTCTGTCTTCTTTAATATATTTACCAACCTTATAGTTAAATCGATGATTAATAAATCGAAGGATTTTCCAAATTCTATGAGAACTGCTTTCACTATTCCTCCATAGATGAATTCCTAGACCACATCTAAAACCTTTTGTTTCTACTACGACCCTAGGGAATAATATTCCTCTTCGCTTCATCCCAACTTAATTGAGATACCTACATCCCATTTCTATCTAGTAATGGATAAATTTAAGGATTCCCTATGACTTAAGTGAAATTATTCCCACATGGATGAATGCCTTCAACATTGAAAAAGGTTATGGTTCGTTCTAGGACCTTCTATATGCTCACGATTGGACATGCAAAGTTCACAACAGGAATTCGAAATTAAACGATTAAACTTCCTTGACGACGGAGCTCCCAGTTCTGCTTTCTTGATTATTCTATGACCTAAGGTAGGTGCGCTGAATAAGGATTTCCTAATTAATGCTCCCTTTCTCCACAGATTTTCACAATAAGCTTCCACTTTCCCCATAACAGCCAACACCAATCCCGTAAGGTCGCAATTGTTTAGTTCTCACGCCTCACATTCAGGGAATAAGGAAAAGCTCATCAAAAATTAAATTCCGGGAGTTGTTTATGAGATAATACAGAAATTCTTCCTCATTCCATCCTATATAGATCAATTTGCCAATCGACGTCCCAAATCCCTCACTGAGTGATTCATCAAGAAGGTAGATTTGGACAAATGAGGATAGGACTCACCCTGGTCTAAGCCACAGGCATGTGGATGTCACGCATTCAAGGAGCTATCCCAAGGCTTCCTCACCCTGCATTTATTCTGGGGGTGTACAAAGATGAAGAAATTCACCCAATATTTGAACACAGTACTATATCAGCGGCCCAGCGTTCTACCCAACGGATTATTGCACTTCTTTATCTTCACAATATTATGTTTTCAATAATGATTAACAAAATGAGATATTTACCTATTTCTCAGAGAACTGCTTCCATCATTACTTCCTTGATGATTTCCTTGAATACAATTGGAACGTCCCGTACTTTATAAGACCCCAATATCATTAGGCTCACCTTCCCTTTAAATAAAATCGTAAAGTATAATTAAAAAGTTTTAATACTCAATACATTTCCGTCGGTGAGTATTTGGAAGAGACGATCGATGGCTTATTTAGTTTTTGCCACGAAAGAAGGACAGCGAAAGAAGGGTAGAGAAAAATTCGGCATCGGAATAAAGCCACTACCGCGATTTAAATATGGGGTCACATGGTTAGTAGGCCTACCACTAAAGCCACCAAATTAATATGAATATAATTTTTAATTTTTGTTTCCCGGCGAACAATTGAAGCAAAGATTTCTCGGGTTTCGCACCGGGTCAGGTCCTCCATGGCTCCTTCAGACGTCTAGATGAGCAACTGACCCATCGTCATCAGGGATTCAGGAATCAGATGATAGTTATAAATGAAAGTGAAAAAAAATTGTGAATGCAATAATTGTTTGTTTTATAACTGCAATATGTTCCACAACATCTCGCCAAACACGAATACATCAGATGATAGGACCTGACCCGGTGTGAAACCCGGGAAATATTTTCTTCAAACCAATAAGAAGTCCAGTTATATTCGTGTTGGGCTATGTAAAATTTGCAAAAGCTACTCTGTTTGAAAAATTTCGTCGATGACGTGGCCCTCAATTTTGTTATCTAGACTAAATATGACTGAAAGCCGTCACGATGAATACAGTGTTTCTAATTAATGCTCCCTTTGCCCGATGCTTGTCTCAATAATTCTCCACTTTCCTTCATGCGTTTTATACCACTCTCCTCCTAAAGGGTCGCAATCGTTTACGCCATACGCCCCATCTCACCCGCAAACCTTCTCATATCCTCTTTCAGACGATCCCTCATCTCCTAACCCACACCCCGTCCGAGTCATTTCCCGAGCAGAGCTTTATCCTTTGCGTTCCTTCCCCTTGCAACCCTTCGATGTGACCCAGCTGCCTGAGTGGCTCAGAACCGTGGAGCGAGAATATCATTGTTGGTCTACACAAAGTGAAGAAAGAAAGGTGATCCATAGAGCTTGAGAGCTAACAGAGATTGCATTCTCTGAAAGCCGCAGTGACAGTGAACTTAGTTCACTACATTGAGAGACAGTAAATTAACGCCACGATTGCGTATCATAGCTTATCTAACATACCCACCGCATTAAATGAATGACATTTGTGACTTACAATGAAGATTTTTGCGAGGATTTGTTTTGCCAAACCTTACCATTTAAAATAAAGTAAAAAACTGGTAGTAAACAAATTAAAAATCGCTGCTACGTATACAAAGTGTGTATAACCTTTGATGTAAGCACTGAGTATATCTGCAAGTAGGCGGCAATGTCTACTGCCAAATCTTCTTTACTTAAAAAAAAGTAAATAACCGGGTATTAACTTATAAAAAATGGAAGATATACTTCCTAAAAATATTTATTTTTGTTATCAAACCATTTTGTAGATATTATAATTATATTGATGATTAGGAGGCATAGAGGGTGTTTGTGGTGGGTCAATATTTGAATCTGCCTTGAGGGCATCTTTGGCGGCATCCATAATGGCAATTCTAATGCTGTATTAGGCACCTGTCTCCCGAAAACTCATATTCTCTCAGCATGATGGGATACGTGATAATCTGGGATGAATAGGACTCAAGAGTGAACCCTAGGCGTCGCTCCTATTATTAATTTACTCGTTCAGAGTAACCGACACAACGTGGCAATTTACGGGACCATGCGACCATTTTATATTTATAATGATAGCACTAAGCTTGGCTCTTTTCAATGTTTCTCCATCAAACAATCTCAGAAGAACTGCCCGGAAACATGATCCACAATTTTGTGGAAGGTCAACATAACTCGATTAAATAAATTTAGCTCCTGATATACTGTAAAAATACACAGTACCCAAATACTGAAAACTCATTTGTGAATTACAATGTTGTATGAAAAATGTGAACCTAAGTATGAAAAATCATTTATGAATGAAATTTTATAAATGTGGAATGTAGAATAATCGTAACAAGCCCATAGCTATGCTCAAAAGAGGCATATACACCATTCCGTTCCAGTGAACGACACAACAATTTGGAGAGGAGTTACTAAGTCATCCACTTGACGAATTGTTTTAAGAGAAACCCAATATAATCGATATTATTTTTGAGACCATCCATATTCGGCTATGAGTTTGAAGAAAGCGTCGTTATTATAGCCACATAGATAAGTTCCAGTCCCATGTCCTTGCATTATTCATCGTCCACCATCAAGAAGAAAATGCTGCTTTGTAAGTAAGACACAGGCAAAAACGGTAGCACTAAAATGAACCATAAGGTATTTTTAGAATTTATATGAATGCGCTAGGGTTGCAAGGTTTACGAAAGCTGCATCATCTTCTAAAAGCCACAATATTTTATCCCAAGCTTTCGAATATTTTATGGCGAAAGGAAATTACTCCTATCATACCCTCTCCGTGTGCCCCTTTAAGTGTAGACGAGGTTTGCGGCAGAACAACTTCAAATAAAGCTCCAAAACACTCTTCCAGGACCTGATGTCCGTTAAACTTCGCCCGTCGATGGCTCGAAAATCGGAGAAGATGGAGGGAAAGATGCGGATGAGTCGCCTTTCGTGGAAAACGCGGCCTTAAATAATTTAATAAAGAAAACGGTAGGACCAGGTTGGGGATTAAGTTTGGGGAACCCAGGAAAGATAACGAGGCGGTCGGTCGAAGGGGATATATAAATTACTCGGGCGAAGGACACGACCGGAAGGTTATGCCGGGGCGAAAGCATTAAACTGCGAAAGGTTTTCTTGGGGAAGAGCAAAGTGGTGTGGACCCTTCCACGCGGTAGGAACGCTATGGTTTGATTACGAAGCTTCAAGGAAAACGAGCAAAGCAGTCAGGATATTGGGGGGAGATCTGTGCATGCCACTAGAGCGTTCGCTGATGAGAGTGGATTGATGACACGAGCTTTGACTGAGATACAAAGGGAACGCTAGCAAAGAGACAAAACATGAGCACACGATGCTATATTGCAGGGAATCACAGCAATATCAAGAAAATGAAGGAATGCATAATATTCACTGCTTCCAAAGAGCATCAGATGAAACGTAAATAAGAAAGTAACATGAATACTTGACTTAAAGAAACGAAGAAAAATTACTCTCCATGATTGTTATACATACGGCCTGCGTGACGTCACAATAAATAAATGTAAAAGAGCCATGGCCCAGGTAAAGAGGGGGTCGGATTATGACCTCTCCTAGGCTAAATCAAATAAACAACAGGTAAAGTCAATCAACTCAAGCAAAATTGAAACATTAATAAAAGTACGCATCATAAAAAGTGCAAAGGTGAATTAAGAAGAATCAAAATGTGGATTTGGTAATAATTTTTAGAAATTAATGGCAAGATTGAGGGAATTCACGAGTTCATAAAAGGTATAAATAGGTGCACATGAAAAACAGTTTTGGAAAACAGTTCCTCAATCCCAGAATGATCTTTATTCTTCAATCTCTAATCAGGCCTATTCCCTCTCGTTCCATTAATTAATCATTTTTTTCTCTTCATTAATAGCTAGCCTAACATTCATTTCTCTAGCACGGTTTTTAACATCTCCTCCCATCCTATTACAACCTCCTATGGTACTGGCTCGATTTCATCAAGAAGTTTCCTCTCCTAAAGCGCCATGTTTTTTCGTACCACTTCCTACTCGTCCATTGTATTTTCTCCATTCTTCTCCACCCTCGTAGAATAAAAAAATGAACGTAAAACGACTGCCATTACTCTTAATATGGAGTTTTCCATTTCTACAATTTTAAATTCCGTTCGTACTCTCGAGTTAACGTACGGGTTATAACAATTTAGCTGATAGTACATCCAATATCATGAAAATAATTTGCCCTCGAAAAAAGGTTATAAGAACTTACTTTCTCCGGTGAGTTATGGGATGTCAGACACAATACCCTAGTATAGGGTAGCTCACAAGTCTTTAGGGGCATCTATCCCATTTGAAAATTTTCGTCGATGACGGGGCAACCAGTTTTAGTATCTATACTAAATACGACTGATGAATAGAGGGAAGAGAGAGTGCTTCTAATTAACGTTCCCTCTAACCAATCCTTGTCTCAATAAGTCTCAGCTTTCCTCCATGCGTCACGTACCACACTCCAAGCTACCGAGTATCTCACAAGTCTTAACGGTCAAGTCATCAAATGCTCATTTCACAGAGAGCATACCAGCGGAAGTCGTCGATCAAACGTCAGGATGCCCATGAGATGAAGAAAAAAACAAGATAAAGAGGGGCCTGTTGGTGGCTTCTCTTGCGTCAACTAAGACTCCTCTCCCCAGCACTTTACCCGAAGAAGCTGCCACGTAAATGTGCGTCTGCCACGCCCTAAAAAACCTTTTACTTCGAATCATTTTTTAATTTCAGCCGAGAAAAGAGAAAGCCTAAAACAGAGCACTCCGTCTACAATTGTGTTCCGCTGGGTCTTATCTCGGAATGCTATCATCATCATTTAGTAAAGCATAAAACCCTTTTAGCCCTTGAAAAGATGCTGGGAAGAGTATAGGAGTTTTTCGAACAGCTCCGGGGGATAAAAGTTAGACAAATTTAACCATGGTGCAACCAAAGAGGTTTTTTTCGCTGCAAATAAGTTTTTAAATGCATTTATTGTTTGCATCTAGAAAATACAATTTAGTGCCATTGCAACGTAATCAACGTTGAGTTGCAGGATACAATTATGGCGTTATTAGGAGAAAAATACCCCACGTTTCTAATGGGTAATTCCAAATGTGGTGTACGGAAGGACTAAATTTTTTCGTAAAATTGCAAATATAAGTGTATCAAAAACAGCTACTTTCATAATGTAATGGATAAAATTCAATAAACAGTACACTCTGAGTGAAGGGATTACTTCTCTGAAACTTATTAGCAGCAGAAGAATTGGTTTTTCCTTGCTCGTAATACTAAGAGCATTTAACGACTTCAAGCGACGATAAATACAAAGTACCCTCTCACATTGCAGAACTGAATTCTGTGACTTTCACTTGGACTGGAAAATGCTTTCTACATCAGTTCTAATGGACTAGAACCTTACTAGAACGCAGCAGTTTAATTTTATCTTCCTACATTCCCAGTGGCATTATCACATAAATACCTACAGAACAAATTTGGCTGGTATACAAATAGCACAACTGGCTAAATCGCCGCAGCACTATAACTAAGAGGAATAATACATTTCTGGAACTTTGTGCTTGGTTTTAAACATATTGATAGTTCGTTGATTTGAATTAGAATTTTAGATGAATGAATAGAAAGATATGTGCAGTTCTACAAATCCAGGAAATTATCATATAAAATTATGGCGTTCAAAGATAAGTACAGATATTAAAGCAAATTAAATGCATATTTCACGCCTAATATTAAAGATGTTAGTTTTCATATAAAATTGGTTGTCGTTACATAAGAAAATTTTATATCTTGGACAATATTCAACTAGTATTATGCAACTAAACCGAAAGGGATTCCAAAAACATTCAACTCATAAGGAAATTCCATAGACTAAAAGAAAGATGGCAACGTAATTCTATAATAAGAGAAGCTGCAGTGAAATAAAGATAGGTCAAGGGTCAAAAGAAAAGAACAATATAACCTTCCCCCACCACTTTCCCTTTCGTGAAAGACCGATCCCCTTGCTATTTCGACATGTACCGAGGCAATAGGACGCAACCTGTATCGCATTGCGGCCCTGATGCGTAGCGGCGACCAGTGATCCGGAAAATTGAGGGCTTGGAACGATTTCAGGGGAAAGAGCCACAGAGTTCCATTTTCGAAACATTCAATTGCCCTCCCATAGACATATTGCACACACTTTCAACATGGGATGAACAAAATTCGTGTTTTTTTTCTAGACCATCATATAACATACACCGTATTTGTATTATTTTTGTTATAATTCAAATATTCCAAAAGTTAAGAGAGCATTTTGCGAATTAATACGTTCGATCTCCCCTCCAAAATTGGTCTTCCCTTTTCAATTCTCAGAATCTCTCTCCCTTAAATTCACACTACAAATTTATGTACACCAAATATGAAGTTCGCCATATAAAAAATATTTGCCTTAAGTAGGATTCAAACCCGAATCTCCTTATTTTCAACACCTTGTTCGGTAAAACCAACCCTCAAGTTCGCTATGAGAAGATAGCTTGTGGTATAATTGGCTAATACGTTTGAACGGCAATCGGAAAACACGGACTCGTATCCCAGTAAATCCAAATACTTTTTCGCGGAGAACTTCATCGTTGATGTGAGGGTCGCTCAGGAAGCTATGAACCTCAATTATTTTCTCAGCCGACAATTATCGTGCGAATGCAAGACGTCACATACGTATTATCTGAAGTTTCATGGGTGTCTATGCAAAATTTCTGGCTTCTAAGAGAAATGGCATAGCTGCGGGACCGTTTCAAAATGGCGTCTACAAGTGATGTACGTTCGAAGCAGCGTGCCCTCATCAAATTTCTCACTGCAGAGGAACAAACGGTAGGGAATGTTAAAAAACGTTTTTGAAAAGTCTATGGAGTATCAACTGTCAGTAGGAGTATCCAACGATTTGATCGATTGATTTTTCTCTTTAAAAGCAAAATCCACCAAAATCGTTGGCACATTAATGGCTGATGCCATGTTTCGCTATCTAGAGGGCCCTTTCCGCTTCAATTGCGGTGAGTTGTTTACCCCGTCCCTTCCCTTCCAACCCTATCCCTATCCCAGAGGCGTCGTCGGGCTCCTATCGCGGCGCCTCTTTCCTTGTTCCTTTCCATCCAAACCCCTCCTTAAGAGCGCGGGCGTATAAGTCTCGGACTTGGTTCCCGGCCCCGGATCGTTGTAACCCTCAGAGGACCCACCTTTGTGCCCTGATCATTGCCAGTAGGAGTATAGTTAGCCGCTGCGCTCAGAGGACGAGGGCTTTAGAAGGCGGTTCGGCGGTGCTCCAAGAATTCCAGCGGTCGAGGACAATAAAAAATCATTGGTACTAGTAGGGCAAACACGCCCTTGTTTCGCGCTGGAGGAAGGCCATAGAACGAAACGGATATTATGTAAAAAAAAATAAGGTGTGTAGTTAAAACATCATTATTTCGTGTGTCTTATTTACATGATGTGCAATGAATAAATGCCGAAGAAAAAAAAATGGTGCAATACCTTCTGGGCAACCCTCGCATATAACTTAGCACCCATGTGCGTGACTGTGTACAAAGTCACTTTTTCATGCATGGCTTTCCTCTAGACAACCTTAACCTTTGCCCTTCCTCGCTTACTTATAATTCTTCCCTGGAACGCGGTTTTTAGCACTGCAACCCCAAAAAACGTATGGATGTATAATTCTACATTCAATGCAGATATTTCATTAAAGAAACACTTTACAGGCATAAAACTGTACTCAAGGGTATATTAAACTGCAAACTCATAATTAGTAAATATTAAGTGACGCTGTGAACTTATAACGGCAAAGAGAATCTTCAAAAATCCAAACATTTCAAACTAAATACATACGAACATATAATTCGAGAGAACGTAGACGAAGATACATGATGCATATAAAAAACGCAAATAATATCATGTACACGCATTTTGCCCAACCCCAAGCATCACTTAGGAAAATGAAAAACTTCCGTTCTTGAAAAGGCAACGTCATGACTTGAAAATAAAGCGGACTGAGTGCTAGATGAAATATAGAGTCGTCATATCTATTTCCTCTAGCATATAGCACTTAAAAGAATTAATATCCAAAATCATGGGAGTGCATAATCTAGGCGTCGATTATTTTTGCATTGTATATATTGCTTCCTTGGGATTAGACGATGCGGCGAAAAAAAATAAAAGCAGGAAGAATGATAACGCACATGAATATTACTCGCGAATTGAAATACTTCAAGGACAAGCTTTTTGTACTGCACGAATTCTCATTCCGGAAATGGCTCAAACAGGAATTTTACTATGACCATGTATTGCTACATTTTTTTCGCTAAATTCCTTGGCTCTTTCCGGTGAATATGCCATTGGAATGTGGCAAAAGAGGAAAAAGTGCGAAGGGAACAATAAGTATTGATCCTCACTAAAATATTTAGGCCTTTTCCCCGCTTCCATCGTCATAACTCAGACGCGCTGACCACGCCGCCTTTGTCAACTCGAAACTCGGCTTTCCGATCCAGCTCCAACCACAACCGCACGCTCCTTACACAAGTTGTATGTGCACTCTCTTTCGTTTAAATTTGAAAAAAATTGATCGGAGCCGCACACGGGACGAATCGATGTCGTCCACCCTGTCATTCCAATTCGAACGCGGGAGAACGGCAGAAAAAGAAACAAAAAAGCAGCGGAAAATATTAATAAAATTGCAGAGGACGGGAAAATTGCGCCCGTCTAGCGCACCGATCACGTCTGCTTTTCGCTCTTTTGTCCCGCTGTCTTCTACCCACAACCCCCTTCGCGTATCTTGGAATCGGCCGTGCGAATATCCAGGGATCAGCGCTCGGATCTCCATCGCTGTATACCCACCCTCTTTCATTTGTTTCATCATTTTATTTTCGAATATATTCATCGTTGAGGTAAAAAAAAAATGACACAATCAGGGACAATTTCGGCGGGGTTCGGTTAAGTACGCGAGGGAGGAAGTACAATTTGAAGTGATGCCGGAAGGTGGGAGAGACTCGACCGTGGTTTTAATGTCGAGAGGGAAGAGCTGCGGAGACGAAGTAGCAAAAAGAAAAGAATGGAGTATCTCCATGAGAATCATCGACGGTTGTCAAAAGAACCGGGAACCTTCCTTGCCGTCGAGAGAGGCGGAGGAGTGGGGAAAGATGCGGTGAAGAGCGAGTGTGCCGAAAGAGGAAGATTGTTCCACGTGAAAGGTATTCGGCACGCAAGCTATCATAATCAAGCGCTTAAGGACTGAGTGTCAAGATTACGTGTTTCATAAAAATAACAACTATTTGTTAATGTAAAGGTATAAATATGTAAGCTCTTTTTTATATTTTTATTTTTTGATGTAGGTTTTAATGGCGTATCAGGTGCTAAAAAGACTCTTGGATTCTTGTTCTTCATCCTCAGGTAATACTCTGACCCCCTGAGAAGATCCCGTGGGGATGAAAAACAAGTCGTTCTTTAAGACGTTGGGAGACATGTGGCCAATTATCCGGTGGAGAACCCGAGAATCCTTTGTGCACGGTATGAATATGTTATAAGTGAAGTGGATTGACTTAAATGTATAACTTCTCTCAGGTCCGTTCTTAACACGACCAAATTTGTTTAAAATACACGATGGACGAAGCAAACGGGGACGTTTACTTTCTGATCTAGAAGAAAGATTATTTCGATCTAAATGCAAAGACTTGGAAGGTTTTTGATCATTCTACACGATAATGTTAACAACCTACCAAGATATTAAACTTGATATCAGACATGAACCTTCATCGAAGGGTTTACGTATTGACTCATACACACGAAATTTTGTGCGTACGGCTTAAACGAAGCAAAAAATAGGTAAAAACCATACTATAGAGAGCATGCATCAACATTTGCAAGTACGAGTTACCGTTCAAGCCAGCACTAGGCTATGTTGCATATAAAAAAGACCAAAAACATTAAAAATACTAAGGGTACTTTTCACACCCGAATTGTCACCCAAATTACTGAGAGCAGTCCAACAAAATAATAATTCATCAGCATTTTTATACGAGTAAAATGTGGCTTTTACCCGTCTTAAATTTAGATGCATACATTTGGATTTACATGCGAAGACATATGCTATACACGTGACGATACTCAAGGACGGTGAGGGGGAGAAAAAGGGGGGTAGGGAGGGAGAGACAGTGGCAAGAGCCATCAGCGAAATTGAAGGGGCCTTCGGCTTCCGCCGGCCCGCACGTCCCTTTTAATGAAGGCGAGCACTCGAGAGGGGGAGGGAGGGAAGAGAGAGACAGAGAACCCCTGGCCAGTGACCGCGGGACTCGCCGCATGGACCAAGACGACGGAACGCGCGGTGTGAGGAGAGCCGGACGTCCAAAGGATAGAAGAGAGAGAGTGACGGACGCAGAGAGCTTTTCCAAGAGAGCTCACCCCCGCGTGACGACTCGCGAACACATGGATCGACGAATGTAAAGGCAGAGAGAGTACGATGAAAGTTGAGAGAGAGAGGGGAATCGTACAGTGAAGAAAAGCGTGTCCGCACGGCGCCGGAACGCTCTTGAAAACGGGAGTAGTGTTCCGTGGGACGAGGCAATAGCCGTGTTCCATTTAGATTTAGTCCGAGGAGGGACGAGAATGATGGGATATATGGTGGAGTCTAGCTACCCATGCGGGAATCCCGTTAAAATCAGGAAAAATTCGGGATTTATGAGAATATGAGGAAAGTAAAATAATAGTAAATGTTCCTGCTTATGTCCTCTCTGTTTTGCTTATATAACTTTTTTCGATTCTCATCGATTAATATTTAGGTGTTTCTGGTGTTGCATAGACTGGTAAAATGTATGTAATACAGTACCGGAGAATGACGGAGAAAGCGTCGAAACTACTAGCTCAATTACGAGGAAACTTACTATAAACTTTGGTTTCATTTCATATTAATGTTCCCTAACATTCACCTAAATAGGCTGAATTTATTTACTGGAAAACCTACGACTTTAATAGTAAAAGCATGAAAAGGTTCAAGGGTTAACTTTGAATAAAGTAAAAGTAATCGCAGATAATTCTATACATTGCGACTAGACAAACTGCAAATATAGAAATAAAACAAATGAATGACTAAGTGTTTTAAGTCGTGGGGAAGGTATACCCTCTCGAAGAGAGCTCACACTTGCGTGACAACTCGCCAACGCGTGGAACGACGAATGTGAATGCAGAGAGAGAGATAGGAAGGAAGTCGAGAAAGAGAAGGGAATGGTAAAGTAAAGAAAATCGTGTCCGCAGGACGCCTGAAAACGGGAGTAGTTTTCCGTGGCACGAAGCATTAGCCGTGTTTCCTTTGAGTCCGTGGAGGGACGAGGATGATGATGGGAGAGGGAGGGTTGTGTTTAGCCACCCACGCGGGAGTCCCAGTAAAACCCGGAAAACTTCGGGATTTAGGAGAAAATGAAATAGCAAAAAAAGGCCGTCGCTTATGTCCACTTTTTTCGCACTTTTAGATGCCTATTGCATCATATTCAGCAGGATAGACATGGTAAACTTACAAGTACATATTAAGCGTCGAAACTAGTAGCACAATTAAGACGATACTCTTTATACGATAATTACGATAATCTTTGTTATTATATCATGTTATAATGTTCCCCAACAATTAGCTTTAACCGTTGAATTAATGCTCGGTAAAACCAGCAATTTTCATAGGAAAAGCATAAAAATACGGCTTAATTCGAATAAGCTAAAAGTAAGCGCAGATAATTTTATAAATGTTAACTGAAAAAAATGTACATCGAAGACAAAAAATGAATGACCAAATATTTAAAGTCACAGAAAAAGGCCTTTTTTATTAGAAAATATAAAATTAAAAATGATTTATACTGGCCTTTTAGTTTACATTTTGAAATGAATTGTACTGTTTTAGTAAGTGCCACATTTTCCTGATCTATTCCAAACAATTATTACGCTAATTGCTGAATGCCAATCGCAACAATTATTTTTGGCATTAAAATGCAAATATTCCCAGTTATCAATCATGGAAAGCGCACAGAAACCCGTTGAAAAATAACTGGGCAAGAAAATGAAAATTTACTCGGGAAAATTGATAAGAATTCATAAATTTTACTGTTTCAGCTAAGTGGCTACTCTGGCTTAAGTGATGAACTTTTGAAAAAAGGATACTCGGGTGAAAAAGGCGTAGAGAAAGGGATGCGGAGAATGGTAGAAGGTGTAGTGGTCCACTTGCGAGCTAAAATGCGTCCATCTGAACACATCCCAGACCGGTTCAATGCCGGAGGAGAAAACGGTCCGCATGGTCATTCCAAGATCGTAAAAGTTTCCGCAGGAAAGTCCTCAGGGAGAGAGAGAGAGAGAGAAAGAGAGAGAGATTTGGCACGCATTTATGGCGTCGAGGCCATGCTCGAAATGAAATCCTCTCCGTGGCTACAAATGTGCGCAGTTAGCTTGGTTTACGTTGGGGAAAGGCTCGGGAGTCTGATCAACTGCAAGGACGTAATTGAACGGCATCAATTGTCCTCGATATTGTCATCGTGGAAGGGCACATGGAAGTTACCATTGCTCGGGAAATATCCCCACTCGCGTGGCACAGACTAAAGGAGAGAATTTTAAGCCCCGTTCACTACAAGTTAACTCGGCGTAACTTTTTCCAATGGACAAGACCGATACCTGAAATATTCACAACTAATAAATCACAGAAAAAAATCACAGCTAAGCCCTCGAATCAATGATGAAATTTATAAAACCCATAAAGTGAAATTTTTCACATTACCTTTATCGTCCCTGCGGTCTCTTAAGGGACCACTGAGACACACTTCGTTTAAAATCGGCTTATAATGAGTTTCGTCGCTCGGGAGCTAACTGGAGAGCTGCTTATGTTTTAAACCTAGGCCATTTAAATGCCCGGCCATTCAGTGATACATCTGGGGTTTAAAGCCGCCCTTTAAAAACTAAAATCAACAGGACTGAAGATGATATTGTTACATCGAAATCTGAATCAGACTAAAACTTATTTTTCGAAAACTGAGCCTAATTATTTCAACAAATTATGGAATGATTTTTGAGATCATTTTTACCACATAAGTATCTGTCAATAGGGATTGCTTTCTTCCTTTTTACTGTTTGGCGGATATTACGCGGCTGTATGTTTCTGTAGACCATCAAATTACCACCTACATAGTTCAACTCCATAGTTTGCAAAGTAAAGTGAAAATACGGTGAAAAAGGCTTAAAAGTTGCAAAATAATGGACAATGGCCACAATTTAATAGCTAACACAACAACGATTGAGAGTAAAGAGATGAGTAGGGGAACAAATCGGAATTTTAATTTCAATGCTTGTCAGTTTAACTTTTACAGTATGTCCAGAAAACAATATAAAAGTCAACCACATAGAATTCATTTTGTCAGTAATAATAACATATTAACTTTCTCAGCAGCAAAAATCGTTTATTCAAACAAACTAATGGAAGAGTACATTAAAGAGAATAAATTCGATCAATTAAGTAGCTTTAAAGTCCAAGAAATAATGTTCCACCGAATTCTATTATATAACTTACACAACCGTATTAATAGATCATACGATCTTTAAGTACCCTCATACCCACCTTCTTCGGATGAATAAAAAGGCAGAGAAACTGTTAATGTTTCGGTACATCATCCTGGCTATAAGCCAGCCTCATCCGCACTTGGACATCAGGCATTCAAAGGTAAAACTTTTTTGACATTCAATAGAGACAGGTAGCTAGTTACGATAACGCCCACAAAGGAACCCATCTCAACTATTTCTTTTCAAGCTGGATTTAGAATTCTCGTGAGCTATCCACGCATTTTTGCCCCGCGTACTTGACGGACCGATCGATTCAAGTCGTTTTTTTACGTCCAAGATATCCTACAGACGGAGCTGGATGCAGAGTCCCTCGGGAAAAAGGCTCGCACGTTGGGTAAAATTTCGTTAACTCGCTCCGACAGCTTATCTCCGCCGCACGAGCGCGAATTCGGATGATTCTATGGTATCCAAACCTTTCCCTCGGTAGAGAAGTCGAGGGAAGGCATATACGAGGATATGGAGCACCCTTGAAAGACCCCCCACATTGAGGGGAGCGTAATGAATTTATTAACCAGAGAGAGGACCGAGGCAAGTAGACTTCAAATGCACTGAGCGAGCCGTATACGAAAAACGAAATTGGAGAACACGAAGTGAAAATTACATTTTATGGCCCGAATCCCTTGCTTCTCGACTCGGCGAACATTGCAACGCACTTTCTTCGTATTTTCAGAATCGTGGTTTGAAAGAAAATTAAGTGCCTCCCTTTTCAGATAGTGGTGATCGATATATCATGCAGCTGCATATTATTTCTGCATTCCAATAAACGAAACAAAAATTCGTATTTTGCTCAACGCTATGTAATTTTACGGTCTCGAAAACAATGTACGGATAGCTTTGAATAAACTCAATATATTCGTAGATAATTTTGTAAATTTTTAAATCAAAAGATGAATATAGGAAGACAAAAAAATTAATGTCTGTAAAAGAATATTGCTTTGTTGTTTTCCACCGAGTTGAAGATAATTCTAAATATTCTAATAAAGAGTTGAAGAGCATTCTCAAGTCATCCACGCATTTTTCCACTTAATTTAACTGCTAATAACTGAATTCACAAGCGATAAGGATATAAAGATAATCACTGAATTGAATAAAAGAAAATGTTTTGTTTATCTATCGAAATAAAAAATTCAACCACACGAAAAATATTTATCAATCTCAATAGTATTAATTTATAGCGTGTTTAAGGTTACGAGAGGAGGTAGTTATTTCCAAAAATTCTGCTAACAGGTTTGAGTAGCCGCGCATATATATCATCAAATTATATGATAGGCATGCGGTAGAAGGATCTTAAGCGACAGATATCCTCCAGCAGGGGTTAATCATAACTGTTCATTGAATGTGCACCCGATAATGGATTTGCTCATTACTGAGATTAAAAAGTGGACCGACTGCATTAGGTCCTGAATTAATGCGGTCATACTCCGGATGCGCAGGAACATAATGTACTTTCATGCACGTATTTGCAAAGGCAACCCATAACAAATGTCAAGAGGATGAAATGTACTAATAGAATGAGATGAGTAGCGGACATTAAATGAAAGCTACGATTGGAAATTATGGCTTCCACGCTGACGCTTTCTGAATTGGATGAGGACGGCCCTAAAATCAAATATTTATGGCAATCAGGCGGCATGTAACGTTTAATGGCGCTATCAATGTACAGATTTCAAGATAATCAATCAAAGGCAGCCATTAGTGATGAGGGATTGAAGTAAATAGACATAGAAATCCACCCTATTAGGAGAAATGTCACAACAGATGAGTAAATGAGTAGTATAATGCTGCTGAGGCTTTGATTTCCTATTACTCCGAGTAATGCACCAGTTCATTTGAACTCCTTGCCATCAAATCTGATATCTGGGGATTATATCAGTATATATAGTCCCTGGATAGTTCACTAAAAGTGATCTCCGGTATATGAGGAAGATTTCGAAAGCTAAAGCCTTTTCCGAAAATAATTGACAAAAATTAAAGCAAATATTTCTTCCGAATCGCTGCAATTACGGTAAAATTGAGAGAAATGATATGTGCCTATGAAGCTCAATCACCCTTATAAATACATCGCCTGTGCTGCTGCTATACAAGCACATGGTGTCCAGGCAAAATATGTTTAGGAAAAGTGTTTACTAATTGTTGTTTACGTTTCGAAATAAAAAAATTCAACCTCACGAAAAATATTTTATTTTTATTTTTAATGTTTGCCGTCACATTTAGTGGGCTGAGTTTGATCCATTATTCATTATAGTTCATGGTACCTCAACCGTGGTGTCTGCAGTGCCATCACAAAAAAACGTAGAAAAATTTATTATTCAATGATTTCGAATCTCCGCAAATTCTTGAGTCATTTCCAATAACACTCGTAATGGAAAGACAGGTTTTCTTGTGGTATGCCACATATCACTCCCATCTCAGAGCAGTGTGCACATGAAAGACACTGGTAGCTTATAAAAATTTCTCTCTTCAAGTCTAGAGCAAAGCGCGAAAACTAAGTGAACAGTTTTATTGCAAACTTTTCGAAAACTCTCATTTTCCAAAAGGAACAAAAAGCAAACACCATTTAACAACGCCACACAGTTTTCTCGGCGAATATGTGCGTGTGTCTAAATGTGTACCCATAAATGCTAACGGCTTCCTACTCCAACACGACCCCTCTCTCTCTCTCTCTCGAGCAGTTCTTTTTTTCAGTCGAGCTCTCTCTTCCGCAGTGCTGGGGGTTTCCACCTGCGCCTGCAGTTTTGAAACATCTTCGAGTGCTGGGAGGAGAAGGGCCTGGCGAGAGAAAAAGTGTGGATGCAAAGAGAGAAAGAGAAGGAAAAGTGCGAGAAGTGGATGGGATAAGGTACCACAGCCGGGCTTAATGTTGGTGGGGAAAAAATGAAACAAGCGAAGAAGAAAGCATGGAAGATGGTGATAAATGAGGATGAGATGCAAGGGAAAAATCCATAGAAAAACCTAAGACGAACGGAACGATCGGGATTTGTGCGAATCACCATGCCTATTATTATGTTACTACGAAATATGGAATGAATTTAGTACGGGAAAAAAGAATTTGATGAAGAAATGGGTTTTTTACTTCTCTTTAAAGCCAAGTTATTTGATGGAATTCTTAAGTTAGAACAGGTATTTTTGAAAAACAAGTATTGGTAATAACTGAAAAATACATTGGTCAGCCAATGGAATAAAATAGCCAATGGAGCAAAAATAATAATAATCGTTTTGTAGTCCCATGGACTACTTTTGTGAGAAGGCTGAAATGACATAATAACATACTGTAAAATTGTAAAAATAATCTTAGCTACTTAATCTGTCGGAAACCTATTATTTGAACAAGAGGCGGGCTTCAAGTTTTTGCGAACATTTTGCAAAATAAATATACATTTTCCTTTCAGCACTGTGACGATATTCTTTTCGATTTTATGAGGGAATGAAAGACCTTTAATTTCACATTTCACACAAAGAGGCATGCCTTAAAGTATTTTCGTTTTGAAAGAGGGAGAAAACGGTTCTTCATAAATTGCGTCAGCATTCCATACGATATTTAATTGGGAGAGTTCACCGCACTAAAGAGTTATCTCTCATTTGAGCTATATCGCAAAATATACTGATATAACAATATTATATTGTTACCGAGATTTAAATTATATGCGAGAAGTACTCTATTTCGTTGAATACGAGCAAATGGCTTGCTTCTTTCCTTTCGAATACAGTAAAATATACCTAGTATATTTGTTTAATGCATAGTATAATTTCAAACAAGGAACCGAATAAAGTATTTACTGTCTCGATAATTTGTATATTTTTGATACCTCCTTTTTGCTAAGCCTTTCGATTGCAATTCATATCTGGTAAATTTCGTACAAAAGCCAAAGCAAAAATGAAACGAGTGTCAACCTCATGGACACGAATTACAGAAAATACCAAGACCCATATCCAAGTCAATAATCATCAAGCAAAAAGCGACACCCGAACTAGCCCTTCTTATTATGTGTTCACAGTTTTCGTTCGCTCGCAGAGTTTTTTCAACAAATCGTGCGGATGACAAAGAGACGGAAGGAGTGGAGAGAGAAAGAGAAGACATGTATGCATACATACACACACGGCAGGATGGGATGTGCAGATAACAAAAAGGAGGAACAAAAGAGGATCTCGGTGCGGCGCAGGAGAGCAGCGAGGCCGAGGAAGGAGACGAGCAGATGGAGAAACGGTCGGTTTCGGAGTGGGCTCATGTGACGGAGATGGGAGAACGAACACAGGGAAAACCATAGGTAGGTGAAGTTTTGAAGGTAGGCACACGGGCAGTTCCGGGGACGAGAAGGCACAAAGGTGGGTAGGGAGCGAAACACAAGCAGATGGCGTTGGTGGTAGTGGTGGTGGCGGGACTGAAGCGGGTCACGAGGAGAGGTTCTCATGTCACCCTCGAGATGGCACTAGTGTCGAGAGGAGGACTCACTTCAAGAAAAAGGGCTCGTAGGGGGTGGGGGTGTACGGCGAGGATTCTGGAGGGAAAAAAAGGCGGGAAAGTGAGGGAGGCGGAAGGAGAACGAGGGTTTAAGGGGCAGAAGAAAACTTGGTCGGATAGATAATATGAGAGAGAGAAGTCGGTTCGGAAAATGGGAAAGATATGATTTGCGCTGGTATGTAGTGGAGAGAACTAGGAGACTGCAAAGAGGAGGCCCAATTTCATCCCACAGGGATTGATTTCTGTTGCCATTTCGGCCGCATTTTAATCGGCTTTCAAAAATATCCGCAAAAAGTATCCAATATTTTGCAAATGTTTGTAATTCCGAGAAATAGCATTGAAAAGTTCGGATTTGATAAATGACATCATCAATAATGTATATTTCGGTTAACACCCCTAATTATACCTTATTTCCCCGTGAACCTCGGATCAATTTGTCCACCAGCGACGCAAGTTGCGACTTCTGTAAACCCATTTAAAAGCGCGGAGGGCGACAACACATTATGAGGCCCACTCGAGGATCCTGTATTGCAATATTCGTGGGAAAGAGATTTACAGCAGAGAGAGAGAGACCTTGACTTACACTGGAAAGGAAACAATGGTCCCTTAAACTTGCTGCGTCATGCCTCCTTAATGCGCATTAAGACGCACAATCATAACCGCTGAAGAGGTGATATATATGCATACTCATCGGCAGCGCGTCCATTACCAGATATATATCTGATTCATACATGAGGGCGAGCGAGAGAGAGATTATAATGGTCTAAATTGAGAGTATTAATACCTGGAGCGTAGATCGAAGCAGAGGCCAAATTTACTAAGTAAATTGGGAGAAGATGTTTTCTCAGACAACGTGAAACATATCCTTCGTTTGCCGTCGTACTATGGCAGACGTGATTACGAGAAGAATATAAATGAAACAGGCTACAGAACAGAGAATTTAAAAAATGTCATTATTCCCTTGTACTATTGAGGATAGATACGGTGTCTCAATTAATTGAATTAATGGCATCACTTGCTACCTCAGCATGTTCATCGCATGTTTTTATTTATTTATTTTCATTGTCCTAATCTTGCATGGATTCGTAATAGGAATTACAGACCGTTTGCAAGTTTTGTATTTTGTATGCATGCGGTGGTCCTCTTGCATGCTGAATGTTGATGATTCCCTGCCAAACACCGTAGAGGTGGCTAGCAGGGTGTTATGTAGATGTCTATAAACTCTGGCGGTCTTGATGTTTGGATATCAAACGCCTTCTTTGCACTATGGATGTACAAAGTTGGTTAGGCGTGCACAAAAAATTATTCAAGGGTTCCCAGCTGGATGCATAGCAGGCAATTGAAATATAAATGATTCTTGAGTATGCAATATACATAATTACAAGTCTCCATACATATTGGCTGATTCCCTGAAATTTTAGGTGTCAAATAAAAGTCGAGAAAATTCCGAGACGTTTTCACATTTTGCAAATCATAGGATACCCTATCTCGGTAGCTTCCTAATGCAGGAGCAAAATCATTAAGTTAAAGAGTGCGTACACATTCGTGCAGAGGTGGGAGTAAGGGGAAGGATGGTGTCGCAAAAAATTAATAATCAGCTTTATATTTTTAATCATGGGCAAGTAAGGTATTGTCAAGTATGCATTAACCTCATTAGGTGATGATGTGAGAAGGGGGAGGATAGGAAAATAAATTCAATCAATCATTCCAGCCTTTTAGTGAACTGAGTATACCATACAAAAATATAATTATTATTAGTAATTATTAATATAATTATTAATTTTATTTAGAGTTATAGGTAGATTAAAATATAAATCGATTACAGCATCCAATTTATAATACAATTTCACCCACGACCTCATCCTCACAACTTACGATGCATGCAAATGTTTTACACTAAACTGCACAGCGTATCTAAGTAGTCCACATTGAAGTACGTGATTTGCGGATGCTATAAATGGCCCCGTAATTTTTTATATTTTTAACGACCTTATACTTCTCACTATTTTTCGTAACCTACCTGAATCTGCTACGAAACCGGTACCTATAATCGTGAAGAAAAACTGGCTGGTGATCTTACACTAAGTATATTTTTATGAATTATTAAAAATAATAACTAATTTTATCCTAAACAGAATGAGTTGCTAGAATGATATCATTTAATGAAGGGGTAATCAGAATAGTCGTAGGAGAAAGAAAGCATTATCTGTTCAATGATTTCGCAAGCGATGTCGCTCAAACCATCTACACACATTTACATACCAGAGAGACTGGGTGTAGATGGAAAAAGTAAAAAAATACAAAGTACGTCGAGAGCACTTGATATGCAATTTGGCTAGAACATTGGGTGACCACTACAAAGGGACTGAGATACGTTTTACATTACAATTCCAGGCTTCATTTGATTTCGGTGATGAAAATTTTCTTCCCTTTGGTATGATCATCGGTTCACTGCCGTTATAGCATCCATTAATTGCTTTCCCTCGACCAAATTTTTACTCCTCAGTATTCTGCCATTTTGTGATAATGAGCCAACCACAATCGAAAACTGAAGTCAGCGAGTTCATTCCGCATTTCAATGAAATTGACAACTTATCAGTAGATAAATTAGACAGTTTTTTAATGGACTCGGAGAATATTGGAGCCATTTCTGCTACTGGGCTACACTAATCTGCAGTTAATTGCAAGCCACCGTCCACCCTGGTGGTGGCTTTCACGGTAACTAGTAGGTACATGTAAATATAGATGTAGATATTTCATCCTCCCTCAAACCAATTGGTACTAAGTTGTGTTGCAAAATATTTTTCGAGGGTAAATTCCAAATAAAGACAAAGGTATATGACGTAAAAATAGACTTAAATTGTCACCAAGTACATATACGCTAACCGCTTTATCTCCTCAGTGTATTTTGGTGTGAAATCACCCCGTGATATACATACTGGTGGTGGCTTGCACGGTACCTTGTAGATGGAAATAAAGATGTAGATATTTTACCCTCCCTAAACCCAACTGGTTCTAGGATTGTATGACCTCAGCTGCTCGTCGTTCGCTGACTTAAAATTGCCAGCCGCATGGATTCTGCTAGCAACCCCACCATGAAGGCAAGCAGAGAGTGGAATCGGAAGTGGCAAAATAGCCCACGTCAATCCAATCTCTGATGGTCGCAAAACCCAAAACACACCCCTGTCCTCAGGGTGATCCCTTGAACTCCATCCCCTCGTATCGATCCCACTTCGTGCCGAGAAAGCCTTTCATCATCACGAGAATGCCAAGTTACAGGCAAGGAGAGACGAATCAAATAACAGTATAGTACTGGATTAGATGATGGGGTTTCTGTGATGGCTTGAGTTTCGGCTTTCCATCACGAGGGTCATGGTACGAATTGTGACGGAGATTTTTTCGGAAAAATGACGACTTGTGATTTACTTCTATTGAGTGGAGGGGAGAATTTATCATTAAAAATATAAGAGGGGACAATAAGTCGTAATTATATTTGTGTCTTGCGTGAAGGCAACAAGTTTTTTTCTAGCGTTTTGGGTACAGAATTTACGTTTACCTAAGCAATGTGGCCCAAATTTGGGTATTATCCCAGTTTTTTGCGTTACAAAATCCTTACTCTAGTTTTATGCTTGGTCCTTTTTCCACACTGTCCTCTCATGAGATGCTTGAAGAACCAGGTCTTCTGCGCACTCCATCATCTGGTTCAAGTGCAATCTAATCGATGTGGAAAACTCTGAGGAGAGAGATATGCTGCTCTTCCTGTATGCTTCATTTTCTGAATATCAGGCATATGTTTAGATTGAACGAGACGCTTAATGCTCGAAAATGAATAAAAGAACAAAAAATAAGCAAAAATTGCAATTTTGACACGAAAATGGTTTTTGCAGATGAATCGTTAGATTGGGAAAATAATAGATGCAAGGAAACAAAATGTTACGGAGAAATTTGGCAGGATATCTAAATAAGCTATTATCACTTATAACATACCTTAAACTATGAACATATTTGAACTGAATGAATTTCTTAGCCCAATAAAGTAAGAGAGAAGTTGATTGATCACACGTTAGATAATAGTGGAATTTTCAAAAACAAGGAAATACAAATGGCACTATGGTCACAATTAACAAATATATCCCAGCAATGAAATGAAATATATCTATTTGAAAGAAAAGTGACTGTACCTTCAGAAGATGTTTATTTGAATATAAAACTATTATCCAAGGCCACATAGAGCAAGTATCATAAAATTTAGAACACCTGAGGTTGAAAAATGAGTTTCTTTCATCAACTTGTGCACATTATTTTCAAAAGAGAGCTAGAAATTTAATAAGTGATTCTAAAATAACATTTTCATCTACATTATGTTCAAAACTTTATTTACTGGGATTATTTTCAAAATTGAATCAGAAAAAAATTGCGGTTAAATGAGTGAGAAGATATCTTCCCGTGTCTGATTCGGTGTAATTAAAATGAACACAAGACTTCGTCGCTCGCATTATTTATAATCTCAATGGTAGACTACATTAACTTAAATGATTAGATGCATATGAAAATTCATAAAATCTCTTTTAGTGAATCAGTTGGATCCATGTAGACCGATTAAAAAAAATCTAGAGCCCATGAAACAGTTTAAAACCAAAAGAGGTAGTCAGATATTATTTCATTGTCTTACGTATTGCTGAAAAGGATATTATTTACTAATCCCAAGGCCAGAGCGTTCAACCGGGACGTAGAAAATAATACAGCCGCAATAGAATATTATTTTTTCCTCATTTTCCACTCCTAAGAGGTGGTTATTTTAGTGAGCAATGAATGAATCCACTCTTCACTGGTATCTGATTAATGAAAAAGGACGTGCATTTATGTAGCTGATGTATTTTTAATCTGAGGTTAACATTTGATAAAATAGCGCTCAAAAAATGAAATATTTAGTGAAAATTCAATGGATAAAATTTAACTTTAGACGCAGCTGTTAATAAGAGCTAAATTCTTGTTATTTTAATTATATTTCAACTAGTAAGTAACAGGCTGATGAGTGCCGATACTATATGTGAATTTAATTTACAAAATACAATAGAGCCACTGATGTTTGAGGTATCCGCGTTATTAGGGAAAACAAATAATGCCATATACATAGAATTTCCGGCTGCACCGTAATAATGACAGAGATTATTCATGAATCGTGTAATTTTGGCCACTCAATTGCACATTAAAAGATTAAATGCCCATATAAAGCCAGAGTTGGGGGGCAAAAATATTCAATCTAAAAGCCTAAACCTCAATGATAAAGCTTCTATCGCCCGCTAAATTTTTATAGATGTTAATAATGCACGTTAAAAACATTTTTGAATCTAAAATAGCATATATTGAATACATTCCAATAGCTTTTTTAACGAACTAACCGACAAACCACGTTTAATAGAATCAAGCTACGTTTATTCATATGCATACACGATCGTGCGAATATTTTTTTAGATCTTTGAACAAAAATACGAAAGAACACAAAATAACATAGCCTTCTGGAATTGATTTCCATCTTCGGAAAAAGTAGGACCAATTAATAAATACTTGTCCAAAAAGAGAACAAAAATAATTTTAGTCTATAATGTTTTACAGTGAATTTTAAAGGTGCAAATATCACGCTCAAAAGAATTTCGTGAACAAGAAATAAGCTACCCAAATAAGATTAAATCATTAACCTCTGCAATAACTTCGCAAAACAAATCTAAACTATGTTTAATTGCGTTAAATGTTGTCATGCTTAACCATTTTCTTTCAATATTATTGCCGCAAAAGTAAAAAAAAAGTTATCATTACACTGCTGCATTTTGCTTATTTTTATCGCCCGATAAGGGCGGACCGATGAAAAATCTCGGCGAGAAAAGAGCCAGAAAAAATATTTTTCCACCAGTAATCCGTTCGCCTAAGAGAGCCAAGAGTGCCCGAATGCTTCGACTTTTCTTCATTCACCTCCGTTCACAGCAGAGCCTCCCTTACCCCTTCACCCCACCTGTCCCAACCGAGGTCCCGCCAAAAAACTCACTTCACTCATCGCAGCAGTCAGCGGCCTCCGCGCACCCAAGCCTTTTCACCTTTGAAACTCCGCCAACCCAGCACAGCGTCCTGTGCTCTTATCCGCTGGAAAAATCAATCCAGAGCCTCTCTTTCTTTCCCTTCTCCTCAAAAAAAGAAACTACCCCTCCACGTCACTCAACATCTCCTGCTCCAGCCTCCATACCGACCCCGACCAACCCATACTTATATATATGTATATATAAATAAATGGCGAAACCATTCCTCCCCCTACCAGATCAACGCTGTTTATTTTCACTTCGCTTTGTTTTTAATCTTGCCCTTTTTTATCCTCTAATTTTCTCGCACGTGCCAGTTAGGACTGCTTTTTCCACTGTCACGGGAGAGGAGCGGGACGGAGTGTGTATAGGAGTTCTTTTGTTTCGTTCGTCTTTTTTTTTAAGTTCACCAGCCACCGCGAAAGTATTGTTCGGCGCTGCCTTTTCCAAACCGCGAGCTGAAACGAGAGGATTTTTTTTTTCTACCTTCCCTAAGCTGAGCACGCTCGCTTCGAAACCGAAATTGGTTTTCGTTTACCGTCATTCCCGCGGATTTTTGGAGGGAAAAGGCGGAAAAAAAATTTCGAGGCGCGAATGGGTTGATTTGGCGACCCAGTGTTGGGTTGAGCTAGGGCTACGAGTGCGATGTTATGGGGTTTCGGAATCAGCTGAAGCGTCTCCGGGTCAAGCGGAGATCAAAAGCGAATGAAATTGAGTTTGAAATCGGAACGATTCAAAGTATGAGAGGTCAGCACGAAAGGGAACCGGTATCAGGAGATACCACGCTAGAATCTGGGTGAAGCCTCCACCGGTGAGAAAGATTTGGAATGTGGATGGATGGGACCGTATTCCATTTAGAACAAAACCGGGTGAAAACTTCCTGAAATCTCCAATCAAAGGAATACAATACAATTTTCAGTTTACGATGACTCAAGAAATTGTCGCACAGAATGCACTTTGATGGCATAAATTGTTAATCTAAAAGCCTAAACATCAATGATAAAGCTTCTATCGCCCTCTGAGTTTTTATCGGGGCAAATAATGGATACTAAACACATTTTTTAAATCTCAAATAGGGCACGTTGAATTCACTGCAATGGTTTTTTTATCACGCTAACCAACTAACCGCGAATACTAGCATCAAACTACGATTATTTACATGCATCTACGATCGTATGAACATTTTTCGTGAATAAAAAATTAAGAAAGTCCACCAAGCACATAGCCATCTTATATTGAGTTGATTTCCATTTCCCAAAAAAAATACAAGATTCCATATTACTCTTGCCATACAATTTTCCCGTTTTTTTTCTAGTTCCTGGTTTCTAACGTTAACTCGCAATATTATGCCAACACTTTGACCGAAAATGTAAAAGAGTGAAGGCTGGAAGCAGATATGGCTACTATGTTTGTGACTTTGACCAAAGTCAATAAAAATGGAACCCTTTTTTAACCACGATACATAAATTAGCCCAGAAATTTCCAGAGAACCCATAAAACTACGTATAAAATATTCGCTTACTTATCACTTTAATCTCTGTGGTCACCGCTGGTGCATCCGTTATGCAGTAAGTTTTCTTACCTTTCTTCCTTAATTAACATCCAGATACTTCTCTGACCTTGTGAAGCTAATGATGCCCAGATGAAGAGAAAATTCCGTAGAGAAAACATCATTCGTCTTGACCATGCATCAAATTACGATTTCCTAAATTATTGTCGATTAGTCAGTCTTTCTGCCGCTAATTGGATCGAATTAGAATTATTACTGTAATAAGTAATTAATTATATGGTTACCGTATCTGATAACGATGGACAGTAATTTTTTTGCGCCTCGTGTGTTAGAAATGGACGCTGATTCGGGCGTTCCTGGTTCGATTTGAGTTCAAGGCGACTTATTTCTCTGAGAAATTTCTGCTCTTCGAACACTCTTGCCGGTAATTATTCCGTTGATGTTCGCCCTTGACATATACTTATTCCCAGAATGGTTTTTAGACCTGACCGGAATTTTTAGGATACTATTTACAAGTGTCCGGTACGCAAAAAATTTTACGTACCAGTTCAAAAACAACCTGAAAAAGCTTTAATAAGAGCGAACGACGGGATTTCAATACCCCATGCGTCTACCACGTCCGAGGTATGCATTAGTATTAGACGAGAGAAAAGCTTAAAAATTGAGCAAAAAGGTACTATCTTGGCGCCTATGTCTTGATGCACCCATCACAACAATCAGCAACGACGGATACACCACTTTTATCTATTTGCCTAGGAAAGGTCACTCCGGTTCACCATTTGTTTCCTTCCACTTTAATAGAATTTAGTGAAACCTATTGTAAACATCTGGTATTTACGACAATTTTATGGGCCAGTTTAAAGAACGGGTAAAAATAGCTTTGATCGGGGTATCCAAGCCGGATTCCAAACACGGCATCCCATCCCTCCAGCAAGTCGCGGGCATGAGTTACCATTTGATATTCGAAACCAAAAAACAAAAGAACACACCCCTTTTCCCCAGATCATAAATGCAATAGTAGTATCTTGATGTCACAATCGAAACAAAAAGCTACGTCGGATACACCACTTTTATCCTCTGCCTATGAGAAAGTAATTACGGTTCAACATCTGTTTTCCTCCATTTTTCTAGAATTTCCTGAAACTCAGCAGAACCATATTGAAAACGTCTGGTATACACCACAATTTTATAGGTCAGTTTAAAGAATGACTTTATCGGGGTATCCAAGCCACCTTCCAAACGCGGAATTCAATCTCCCCAGCATGTTGCTGGCATGCGTGAACATTTGACGTTCGAAACCTTTCAAAAAACAAAAGAATACCCGGCATAGTTGTGATTGTCGTACCTTCATGTCACCCATCAACAAACGCAACAAACAGCAAAGTCGGACTGTGCCCTTGTATCCTCTGCCTCCGAGGAAGACAGTCCAGTTCACCATCTCTTTGCCACCAATTTTACAGAATTACCTGAAACTTGGCAGGAACTTATACTAAACGTCTGGAATATACCGCAATTTTATAGGTCAGTTCAAATAACGGCTAAAAAGATTTAATCGGCGTATCCAATCCGATATCCAAACACTGCATCCCATTGCTGGCATGCGTGAACATTTGACGTTCGAAACCTTTCAAAAAAAAAAAAAAAAAGAACACACCCCTCGGATCATAGTTGTGATAGTCGTATCTTGATGTCACCCATCGCAACAAACAGCAACGTCGGATACACCACTTGTATCCTCTGCCTACGAGAGAAACGCAAAATAATAATAGTAAAAAAAAACAAAAAGGCATCGCTACGAGTCCCGCGCACTGCTTCGCTTCCCTGCCGGTTCGTCCTCCTCGCGCTGCCGGAAAAAGAAAACCTAACGGCCAACTTCCCCTGCTGCTACTCTCGGAACCCATTCGGTTTTTTCCCTCTTCTTTTTTTTTGTACCACCACCACTCCTGCTCTCCTTTCCGTCGCATCGACTCATTGTCTGCGGGGTGCAAGGGGTGGCGGGCTGCACTCGTGATATCCGGAGACCGGGTTTGTTTGCACCACCGGCTCCGGGCACTGTCACCACCCATGTTTATTTTTTTTATTTTTACCCTTTTTCTCTCTCTCTCTCCGTCCCGTGGATCGGCTGTTGGATGGGACTGAAGAGGTACGAACGCTCACTGCCTACCGCGTTCCGATCTCTCACATCTAAGCCTATCGGGTCATCATGCGGAGACGAGCAAGCACCAAATCGCAAAACCTCAAGCATTTCTATTTAACCCATTATAACCCCATTGTTACTTCGAAGCAACATAAAAAATGTATAAATTCTCTGCTCTATTTCGGAAATATCAAAACTAAGCATAATTTTTTGGTGTAAATTGCAATGACTAAGTGTTTAGCATCCACGATAATTAATATTGAGTGCAAAGTTTTCAAGTATTCAAAATGATAAATATTGAAATTTGATTTCGCCCAGAAGCAGCTCTGCGATAGAAAGGGTTTAAACCAAGGATTGACGGACAGAAAAACTAATGGCTAAGTACTAAATGGAGTCCATGTAGAAAAAGAATTATTGAAAAAAGGATGGCCAAGCTCATCGGACGCTTATTCAGGCACGAAAACTTAATGCAAAATATTATAAAAGAAAATATCCCTGGCAAAAGACAATAGAGGACGACGAAGAACTTCATGCCTACAAGTGTCGGTGATGAAAATACCATGTACTTCTTACAATGACATGAGGAGAGAGGCTGAAGAAATTTGAACCCGTTGAAGGAGAATTTCTGAGTAGCAATGGCTGCAGTAACAAGGGAAACCTTTTAAATAAGACCAAGGCATTAAGCATTCCGAAGATTGGGCAGGCGGAAAACATTTTCCCTCGCAAAAGTCATCAGCCTTCGAGAATCCTGAATATTTCTTCCTATCGCAAGGGATGAACATAAAATTTGCGATGGTGCGGTATATTACCTGATTATTATCTGTCAAAAGTTACAGAATAGGTTAAAACCGCCAGCCTCGATGGCGGCGGGTTTAAGTCCTCACCTGCCTGACCGGGTCGCGGGTTCGAGTCCCGCCTGAGCATGGGAGTTTTTAAATGTGTTGTCCAATTATAATAAAACGATCGTAATTGGGGGAACCTGTGATCGTTACATGAATTATTATTATCATGAATGTGTACACATTTTACCCATCATCCTATACCCGTACTTCGACGACCCTGTCTCGCTAATGCATCAGTGATTATTGGGTAACATGGGTTCATAAACTTTTGTTACACCTTATCATGTCACCTTCAGCCACGAAGTCAGACAGGGTTTTGGATGCTAGGGCCCCCAAGTGCAAGTGGGTTACCAATCGAAGCCTGTTCAATGGAGGTTCGATCGAAGATTCTTACTAAAAATTATCGTGACATCGGCAGACCGGGTCTGTTAACTCAACCAACTTGGAATATCATCGCTCGTGTTTTTTCTTCTCTCAACGTCCCATGGATCACTAGTCGTTGGGTGGATGTGAGTGAAGAGGGAAAAGCGTTCACGGCCCATTGCATTCCGGTCTTTCACTCTCGTCGTCATGTGGTGATAAGACAAATACGCGCATTCGCGCAATCTCGAATGTTTCCGGTTAAAGGTTATTCATAAGGGAATCTGAGGGTGAAATTCCTCCCATCTGCACTCAAAATGTATTTCTGATCGAGTTATTATTTTAAATATTTTCACTCTCCTGAGATGAGTTCAAGACAGTATTCAAAACCAGTAGAGCATGATCAGGATAATTATTGTTGCGACTGAGGTACTACATTAGTTTATCGCTCGCTTAAGATAATTTTCTTAGCATATGCCATATCTTATATGTTGTACATAAATAAATTGTTAAGAGAATCCGAAGACTGGCTTTTCTCACAAGAAATAATTGAACATTTAGTTGGATGTCATTTCCTTAAAACACATGTTTTATTTACAGCATTAAAATTTTCTTTAATTGGCACACATTTTTTTCATTTGATGGTGGCTCAATTCTGGTCCTATGATCTTGGAAACCACCTACGCTCCTTCTCTTTGTTATATTATATTCAATTGTAAAATAAATATGTTGGAGTGAACAAATTATAATTATTTTTATTATTGTTATCTTTTTCCTTAAATTTTCTTCATTTTTCATTGAATTGTATTGTTGTAAAGAGCACGGGATTTTACCAAAATAACTCTTTACTGTTCTGTTAGAAATTTTTTTGTCATATGACAGGTTGAAATTATTACAGCCTTTTGAAATTTGATGAATGTATTTGGATGAAGGCTGAGTATTTTGAAACTATTTTGTAAATGTTTTTGGATGATACCGGTAGCAGAGATGACAATTGGAGCTATATAAACCTGATCCATATTCCATATTCTTCTTATTTCTTTTGCCAATTCTAGGTACTTATTTATTTTTCCGGCTATTATCTTTTCCATGTTATGCGACAGTGGTACAGTAATATCACCTATGTAACAAGTTCTATATTTCTTGTCAATCAACATTATGTCTGGTCTATTATTGATTATAGTTTTATCTGTTTGGATCGGCAAATCGTAGTAAAGTTTAAATGAACTGTTTCCAAGAACTGTTTCGAGGTGGATTCATAGTATAAGGTCTTAGAATCTATCAACTTGTGTTGGAAGCAGTGGCGGATACAGATGGGGGCGCAGGGGGCGCGCGCCCCCCCTTTGCGGGGCCACCCGTATTGCCAAACATAGCAGAACCATAATTTTAACTTTTTTATATCATAAGATGGCATTGTCTTGAATGTGTGTTAAATCACTTTAGTTAAAATTTCTGAAGCTCTGCATGTGACTTGATTATTTTTTATTGCGATAAAAGTAAAGGTAACTCAAGATGTCTTTTGCGCCCCCCCCCTTGAATTTTCTCTGTATCCGCCACTGGTTGGAAGGCCAGTTTTTGGTGGATTAATTATTATTATTATCATCGTCTTCACCAAAAGATCTTAACAAAAGTTTAACCCCAACCAAACTACAGATAAATTTCCTTACTATTTAGAAATATTTTGGAGTGCTCTATTCAGTAAGCAACACGACGTTTTGGTTGAATATCGATTAACGAAAGCAGTATATTATGCCACTTTCTTCACCAAAGTTATCGTGTCACCCTTACAAGTTGTGGCCCATTGAGTTATCCAGCGGAGGAATGCAAACGTTATCTCCCTCTTGTTTCCATCTCCACCGCTGCGAAGTCATGCGGCGATGGAGAATACCTTCGTATTCAGCCTCTGAATACCCCCTAACCCTCTCAGTAGCGTATATTCCAGCTTTCACTCGCGCCGTAACCACCGATGCGTAGATATTATTGCTCATTAGACTGTGTATCATGGGAAGTGTTACACCACGTGAAAGTTAGGTTCTTGAAAAAGTCGTATGATTAATTCTAGAACCACTAGAACGGACCCTTCCCACCTCCTATGTCCTAAACCTTGGACAAACACTTATCCCAATTCTTTTCTCAGATCTAGTTGTAATCTTTGGAATTCCCTCCGTAATCTATAAAAGATTCTCCTCATCTACCCATTGTCAAAGAAAACCTTTTTATTTATCACCTCAGCAAGTACGTACGTAGGTAAATTATATTTATTTTCATGGCGTGAAATCACAAGTTATCTTGAAGTTTTTTTCCCTATTTTTATCTTCCTTGGGTTTGTTTTTGTATTGCTTCATTGTTTACTTGGGGTGATTTTTGATTTTGCGTATTATTTTGCTTTTTAATGTAAATAGAAAGCCAGGTGTATTTTCATTTTTTTGCTTGAACATAAATTGTAGTAAGTGTTTGTATTTGCTATTTTGAGGAAACCCAAAGCATCAGTAAACTTTGATTCATTCATTCATAACCATTCGGTTTTTATCGGAAGGTAGACTCCTAGTCATTTTCAAATTTCTTCAACTTTCTCAATTGTGTCTTCATGCTAACGTACAGTATGATGTCTTCCTTCCTGCAATCTTTATTACAGGAGACAGTTCACACGTCAATAGAATGGCATTCTTAGAATTTGAAAATGGAGTATAGACTAATAAACTCTCAACAATGCATGTAATGACCGCAAGCAATCAGCTTTAATGGGATAGACATAAACTATCGAAGTACAGCTATTTGAAATTTTGCATTTTATTCAAGGACATAATAACACTACAGAAAATAGCAGTTGAGGTCAGCTATAGTAATAATACAAAGGTAGTACAAGACTAAATCACTTACATTGCATAATGTAAATGCTGTTTCAAAGTGTCGATCAACTCGATCTAATTGTACGCGTGAATGACGTATGTATTAATTAATATGAATTAAGATGAACGTACACTTATTCAAAAAAAAGGCTAACGCTAAAAGGCTTGAACCAAAAAGTTCTAATTTCAATTGCAAAAAAAAAATATATAAAAAGCTTTGAACACGATCAAAGCATGTGAAATACTAGGACCTCTAAAAGCAATTGCCGACACAGCTTAAAAATTCAATATCACCGATGCTAAACTCTATGGAGCCAACCTTAGCCCACTTTTACGGCATTCAAATGCCTTCAAATGCTCATTCTGTGCTAACACAGCACCTATATTTTAGAAAGAAAAGACACTTACAAACTCTCCGGAGCGCGAAGAAAATTGTACCTGGACAAAGGGCGAAAGAGTTATTGCTAAGTCAAGACTTCCTGAGCTGCATTTGTAAAACGCTCGTATAGGGACAAGCGAGTCTCTCCGTTATGTTCCCCCATCTCATACCCGATAAAATCTCTCCCTGTCGCAAAATACACGTGAAAGGTTATCCTTTTTCCTCACCCGATCTCTGCGGTTTATTTTTACCGCGGTCGACGCGAAGTAAGGCGTGCGAAAATCAGATTCGATGCGCTTCGTTCGCTCCCGACTACAGATTTCTTTCCCTTCGCTCATCCCATCCGAAAATAGCAATTAGGGGGAGAGAGAGGGGACGCAGGAGGAGCTTTTTAACCACTGAAAACCGGATCGAGGTCGATGAAATGTCACCGAGAGCGCCTGGCGTAACCTCGGCCGCTAAAGCTCGGGCAAAAGGCTTTCGTGACGATGCAATTTGGCGCAGTTAATGGATTTCTGTACTGGGCGGCGAGGGCGAAACAACGGAATCGACGTTTCGCGAATCGCCGCAGTGTCGTTTTCCAAGGTCGTTCCAACCGCTCCGCCGCGCCGGTCGCGGCCGCAGCCGAGTCTCTCTCTGAGAGGCCGATATTAAATCCGAGCTCTGTGGTGCCGCGCCACCTTCGCGCCCGACGCTTGATTGTCACTCGAGTCCCTTCTGACGAACGAATGCTCAACAAATTGTTGCATTCCGACAGGCCGGAATTGAGTTGGTCACGCGGTATTGGCCGAGGACGCCGGATGCTAAAACCGTTAACACTCTCTCGTTCTCTCAAAGGACGTCATCAGACAGTGGCGACGGTAGAACGTAATGCGACCTGAATACGAAGCGCATTCATGACTAGCCCGGTAACACCCTTGCCTATGATGGGCGAAATCAAACGCAAAAGCCGCTATGCTACCATAGAAAAAGAAGCATGGCAATTGTATTTGATCTAGGAATGACACAAATGTTAAGTAAAACAAGAATCAATTTCATAAATATTTCGAGATTATTAGCCGCCTTTATTGGCTGGATAAAATGCAGAAGCTGAATATACTATGGTGCCAAAAAATAAGCATGAAAATCATATATTATCCGTGAATTAGGAATACCTCATTCTAACACAAGAAACAGTTGCCTACCATAAATGTTTCAAGATTATTACCCGTCTTTCTCTAATATAGGAATAATCATTCAAATATAGGAGAGATCTTTTCATAACAAGTTTGGTAAACTTGCTTTTAAATCACGCCGTGGCCATAGCACTTTGCAACTACGAAACTCTCATGACTAACCGAGCAAAATCCATGCATCTGAATACGAAATAAGAAAAATCACTGAATAAAAAATAAGGAAAAAATAAAATTCTGCTCACTTTTAAACAAATGAAAAACCAAAATTTAGGATCATGCACTACTCATTATGTACTCACTACTTAGAGGGCTTTGCGCTCTGATAAAAATAAGTGGTATAAGTAATTGTCGGATATTCAGGAAAACTCAGCCAAAAATAGATAAGAGATCAGCCACAGTGTAAGGGTAACGTCGCTGTTAAAGTGTTTCCAATTTCGTCAATGCTTCATGACACGTCCATTGGTATAATAATTAGGTGATTTAAAGTACTCTCGTTCTATGAATCCCTAATTAGGCGATAAAGTTCCATGTTTTATGCAAAATTACGAATCAAACACGTGAAAGATACTCTGATATTGAGACATATCGTAACACCATATAATGTACACAAGAAAACTTAGCTATATACTGCGCTTAAATGATTTTTATTTACGAATATGAGAAATTAAAAAAATGAATGCAAAAACGTTAAGATCATAAGGTATTTCAATGTAACCAGAGCGATTCCAGATTTCAAATACTGCTTGCTTAGATGTAGAACAATGTATAACGGCTTTTATCAATCAAATCAAAACAATGGGAACGTAACATTTCCCTCGAAAAGAAAAGCGCACGTCCGTCGAATGGAGCAAATGGCACTGGAAAAAAAACATTGGAAAAGTGATTCAAACGCTACGTCGATAACTCTGGCGCATTCGACAACAGCTTCTTTAAAGAACCATCCTATCACAAGAACTTCTACCACAGAAACGTACACATTCAATCATCGAAAGCCCTCCGGTCATATGAACCCCAATGTATGTTCCTCTCCCTTTCGAGAGCAACAGATAGAAGCCATTCGATACATCGCTCCCGAATCCCGTACACGCTCCCCACCACTCCCTCCCAATTCCCAGTCCGCAAGCACCGACGCAAGTCCCAGAACTTCCTCTTACCGTCCTCGATCGAGATTTTGCGAAGCCACTACGCCTTCCTTTCACAACCCCACCACACAAGTCTTCCACCTCGTTGAGTCTTACCCGCAACCCTCTTCTTTCGCGACCCGTCCCGCTATCTCTGAGTTTCCTGATATTCTCTCCATAGTTTCCATCCTATAAATCCTCTGACGAAATGGGATTGACGCACCGCACCTATCACCACTGCGGGCTGTCATGGAATAACTCGTCATAAAGATCTACAGACATTAGGGGCCAAAATGTATTGTTTGAATCAACGAGTTACTTCTTATTTTGACCAAACGGAGAGCTTTTATGCCCTACGCTACACTATCTCGCAAAATACAATAATAACCGCGGAATTCCTGGATTGATCATATAAAAATTAAATACTTCACTCAATTATATTTTTTTCTCTTATATAGAAAATAAACAATGTAAAAACCTCACATATAATATTTTCAAAATTAGTAACAATATTAGCAATGCCCGGTCTAATTTAATTGACGCTAGCAGTCATTGAAACCGCATGCACCCGAGCCAAAACTACACTACTTCTCTCTTTCTTAACCAACAAGTTTATGTTAAACGCTTAAAATGTACACTTCAATTTCATATAATTAAACAAAAATACCGCATCAACAACATTTTGTTCTCAAAATTAGGGATTTTGAGATTCGACACTGAGTATGAAAGACAAGTGGTATTTTATTTTAATTCAACTTAAATTTGAATAGAATTCTTTCCCATGCTAAAATTATTCCATATTATCAAGCTGCAGTGACGTCGTACAGCAGTCATCGCGTCTGAGTGTTTTTTTTTATTTCCACGCGCATGCCACTTAAAATTAACCTCCGAGCAAGAATAATGCAATCTAGTTTTCTACTGTCAATGTGTCGCTGAAGCATCGCTCTGTCAAGGGCCAAGGAACTCGTTCCGAGTTCCCTGGAAATGGGAATGTAATAAGGTTGGAACTCCATCGTACTTCCACGCTTTTTATTTCCGGCGGGATACTGAATTGGGCGGTGACATATGCCACAGACGAAGCATAAAACTCATTTTATCTGATGTCTCTCAAAAAACTTACGGAATAAGAAAACTTTAGCGCCACCTTATATTCGACTATTCCTTAAAGCTTTCCCCAATTCCGCACAGAGAATGTCAACCAGAAAAAAAGTGAATGTTAAATCGAAAGACTACAGAGAGGGCCAATACAATAATAGTGATTTTCTTAAGGGAAATCTGAAAGTTATTTAATCTATAATAAGGCGCATCAATCGGCGTCTACACATAATGAAAAGTATTCAGATGAAGCGTAATCATTAATTTGAGAAAAGAAGGTGGAATCGTCATAAAAGCACTTTAAAATAATAATGAAGAAAATGGAGTAATATAGACAGGACAAAAGTGAAAAAAGTACTACAAGCCACTATGAGCCCGGGAGGAAGCTAATAAAATGCAGCTTGGGAGCTGATGAACGACGTATGCGATTGGAACTGATAAATAGAGGCGTAAAGAAGCTGAATCATGAGGAAAGAAGAATATAGAATTTACTAAGCTAGAAAAAGGAATGAACTTATTAGATAATATGGGAACTGCAAGACCAAAATTCAGAAATTCTTTTACGAATTGGAATCAGAAACTCCAATAAACATCTAGTTACCACACGAACAAAACATTAATAAATACGAGAACCGATGTAAGTACACGATAAACGCAGTAAAGGAGACTATCTTAAATTTAGGGTGTAGCCTTAACACGAATAAAATACGCAACGAAAATAGGTCCGTCATTATAATAAAATTACCTTCCGTTCACCACAGAGAAAATTATATTTCAACAATGATCCTCAATTCCAGGAATATTCATCATCGCTCAAATATTCATTTCCTATTTCTTCCATGAATGAAGAGGCTCATTTTTATGGCAATTTAATTACATTGAGAGAAAAATTATAAGTTATCTTCGGACTGAGAACAAGAAGAAGTATCCTCTGCACGCAAAACTCTATGCCTTCAATCATTGAATTTTTCAAACCCTCGTTATTTTTCCTTAAATTTTCGAAATTCCTCAAATATGTTCAATTTTCCCCGTCAAATATCCGAGGCTCCATCCCTATAAGAATATAATACTTTTCAAACGATTCCCGTGTCTACTCAGCCATCAACTATTTCTCCTCAGAACTCTCACCGCATTTCAACTCATTTTCTGCCGTTATAAATGCCATTCATCATCATTAAGAACGGGAACCCGAAAAAAGAAAATATTCTACATCTCTCTCTCCCTCAAAATATAAGCCTATTCAAGTATCTTAAGTCGTTTAAATATTTTTATCATTCCCTTGCTGGTTTATTCGAGCGTTTTATGTTTCAGTCGACCAGTCCACTATTGCGGAGCAATTATTCATTTGGGGTGGGTGGAAAGCATTGGGGAGGGGGACCCTTCTCACTGACGCCTCATTCCTTGAAAACCTCGTTCCCTGCGCAACCACCTCTTCGCCAGCACTCCCATCCTCTCCCTTGCAGAGACACACAAAGCTTCGAACTTTCGCGGCCGGACCCGTGATGCCCAAGATCATTAATTAAAACGACTCCACTTTATTACACTTAGCGGCCTCGAGAGAAGAAGAAGACAAAAAAGATGAAATGAAAAGATGTTGAGAGAATGAGGAGAGAGAGATACAGAGAGAGAAAGAGAGAGATCCACTGAACTGAGGCATTTTTCTCCAGCAAAAATATACCTACGCTTCCTTTGTAACGTCGTGCCTTGTCCAATTCCATTTTTATTTACTTAATTTTGTTTATTTATATATTAATTAAATAAACAAATATTAATTTATTCGTCCGTCATTTGGGTTTTTGATTGCATTAATTTATATGGAGGGCTTAGAAACATATTGTTGTAAGTCGCTGGGAATTTTCGGTTCAAATGTGCGACTGGCGTAAATTTTAGTCCCAGCGCTTGCCGCTAGGGAAATTGTTCAGTGCGCAACTTTTTCGCGCATCTGCCAAGTTACCTCTCTGAGCGTTTGTTCGCTCTCTCTCTCTCTCTCGAACTGTTCTCTGACTAGCGCACTTCTCTCCTGCACAGCTACTCCACGATATTTTCTTCTGCTTTTTTTTGATTAAAATTACCTTGAATGGAATTAATGTATCTTCATTTTTTAATAATCCGAGACATGAGCCAAAAATCAAAGTTTTCCAATGATTAAATAAACAATTTGAAAAAAAGCTGGAACCATGCTGAGGGCTCCCAGTATGCGCTGCTATCTGGCTGATCCAATTGTAGCTATGACTAGCGCATTGTATTTCTAGGTAATTAGACTATTTTGGAGTCGGTTGACATGGATATCTCAAAATCAACAGAAATTGAATGTATGTTTTGCTAGGTTGATGTTTTAGATTTTTTTGTTAGAAAGAACGTTGCCATTTGTTATTGATAAAAAGAAGGAGTTGTCAAAAAGAAGTTTTAAGACAGATGACGGGCAGTAAAAAAAGGGCAATGCTAAATTGAGATTTTAAGGTAGTTTATATTATTAGATGAATCCCGACGTCACAGAGCAAGAAATTCTTCGCTTTGGAACGTTTCCTTCATGCATAATCATGCATAATTTTCATTGAATTTGCATTCTAGCACACCTCAAAACGACAACAGAGGAATTTTCATTCGTTTCGTAAGGATATATGGGAGCTGGCCAACACAACTTTTTCCCCGTATCCTTTCTTCATCTCAATTTTCTGTCGCTCATCGGGCTAGCTCCTTTTATCCCTCAACACTTTTTTAGGAGAGTTATGCGCAAAAAAAGTTGAGACACATTCAGAAATAGTTTTATGAAAGCATTAATTAGTCTAAATCAATATTGGAATATACGATTCATACTTCAATTAACAGCAACAAGTAACAGAAATCATAGATACAGCCAGTATTTGCAAAACCACATTGCTGAAAAAGTTACGAGTTCTCTTAAATAAAATATTTTCTTCACATTTCTCAGTTTTTTCTCATGTACAAGACAAACGTTTAAAAATAGACAGACGAGGTATTGCTACACACACCTTTAGATTTTTCACAGCACCCAAGTGTATCAAATTCCAAAAATTCAGTCATCGTTACCCATTGTGCAAATAGAACCGATTATTCTGCCATGTGAATAGAAAGACTGGATGAATATGCATCAACAACAAAGTATCGATAAATTAATTTATAATGTGAACCCCCTTTAGTGTGATACACCAACTGCTACTCGAATGCCACAGTGCAAGAGCTATTCAACGAAAGCTACTACAGTAAATAGATATGGATATCTCGATAACAAGTAGTTTTTTTTTAATTGGCATAGGACATTTTTCCGATGTTCAACTAATTCTGGAGCGTAATGGCATCTAATTTGAGTTCCACTAATGGAAAAAAGTATGAATGATGTTGGGTACGGTGCATGGTACATAAGGTACACTTAGCCAAATCGTGAAACCACTTTTTTTCAAAAGAGTAGAATATATCTCCTCTTTTGCGGTAGGACCTCCACCACTAACACGATGCCAACTTTTCCCAGAGCCCGTAATATTTCTTTGGGCATCCTTACTCTCACCGCCCAAGAATAAAAAAGGGAGCAGCCCCTTCAGGTCCCTCTCCGAAGGAATTAACTCGTCTTAAAACCCCTCCGTCTCGATACAAAAGGGTGAGAAAACATCTTTCTCCCATTCGTTCCCTCGCTCTACGGCTCAAGTCTGGTCCGGCCATTCATCATCAACCTTACCTCCAATTTTCACAAAAAAAAACCGGCCGCATCTTGTGGACGGCGTATCCTTTCCGCGGTTACACAAAAACAACCACCCTTAACCCGGCTGCCTCCAAGCATTCTTTCCGTTTTTCTTCCCACCCTTCCCTGCATACACGCGGTGTAGAGTACGAAAGTAGGGGTATATGACTACACATTATTGGCTAGTTGGTAATTGAATCAAGAGTGTACCTAGGCTCAAAACTGGGGGGGGGGGCAAGCCATAGTCGTTCAAGGTGTAACATTATACATTTTAATAAGGAAAACGTGAATGAAACCAACATTTTAAGACAATTATAACAGCACTTTATTAGTTTTTAAAATTATTTGTTTAAAAAAGCATTTTATTAACATGCCTTGGCCTAAAATTAAAAAAAAATGTTGAAAATTTTCGATTCAATCCAGCCTGATTTTTCTGAAAGAATTTAGTGATTTTTGCTGCTGTTGGGGCTTGGGGGATTTTAGGGATCAGAAAATGGTTCTAAGAGGTGGGGAGAAGGGAGTTTTAAGATTACTTCTGCCATAATCACCTCACTCCAATGGAAGGTTATTCATTAAAAATATATGATATAAAATTTATGAATAAAAATTGAAAAGTACTCTAATAACCCCTTTTTGATTATGCCACGTTATGAAATATAAGAGCTGGGGCAGATGACTACATATTACTGACTAGTTCCCATAATGTGCTGTTCCAAATTATCAATTACTTTAATGGATCAGAAATTGACTCTAGGAGGTGGGAGGAGTGGAATTTGTAAACACTGCACTTGCCATAATCACTGCACTCCAAAGGAAGATTATTCATTATAAATGAAGCATACAAAATGTACAAATAAATTGAAAGTTCAAAAATACTGATTTTACTATGCAAGGTTTAATTTATGAACACTAAAGTGTGGATTATTAACTCTGATTAATATCTACGGCATTATAATGCATTTAATAGTTATAAGTTGCTTCGCACCACAAATCGTATCTTTGAGTGGACTCTGTTTCGTAATGGAATCCACCAGGCTTCCATCCAATTTTATATTCCTATAAAAAAAAACCTCAGTAATCAACTGTAATCAATGTCTAGAATTTAGTAGAAACACTGACGGTGGCCTTCACGCAACCTTTTGTTCCTCCCACGCTCAATGAAAATCAAGCAATATCTTCGCATATGTCCCCTTTCATTTATTTCAGCTTCTAAAAAATATGTTCGTCGCCGCTCGCCCTTGAAGAGTGGGGTGAGAGAGGGCCTGTCTCGAATGATGGGGAACGTGGACCCGATATTAATCAACCATGACCTTTACGCAAGCAGTGAAGTTTTAGATTTCGTCGTCCTTTCTTCCTGGCTCCATAAGCGGAAATTGAAGCATCTCCTATGTCCCTGCGGCGGATTACTCCGGCCACAGATAATTTCCTTTGTGATTTCTTCGTTTCCGTTTCCTCTTTAAAAGGTAAATTAAAAGTAACCACTAACCACAATGATTTTTGAAAGACCTAATTATAAGATTGAGTTAGCAATGATAAAATATAAACAATAAATGGTAATGTCCACACTTTAATATACAACGCCTCTACTGGCCATGGATTCGATACTCTATGCCAGGGATCTCCATCCTTTTTTTAATTCAAGGGCCAAAAATCGATTTCACATCGTCCGGAGGGCCACAATGCTCCACGTCACCTTACAAACACATCAATAAAATATAAACAAAACATATAATTTCAAAGTGCAATGATCTTAATTGGTTCAAAAGTTCAATAAATCAATGCGACATTTCACATTGTTTATTTTTGACGATTGTGTCGATATTTGGTTCGCGATGCAATATTTTATTTAGCCTCTAGGGGCCGCAAGAAATAGTAGACAAGCCGGGGGTTAAAAACCCTTTTACCATGCCATTTTCCAGGTTCATTCATTTCACCTAGTGGGGGTTATAAATTGCCGCTCGGCAATAGGTAGTGGGATTATTTAAGTGTGGAATTATCATTTGTTGTTTATATTTTATCATAGATATATCGCATTTCCACCACGTTAATCCTTAAACGATTTTATACGGATCGAGTTAGGGTTTCCTAAGCATGAAACCAGAAAAATGCATCTTCACGAAAATACGTGAATCGCTTCGGACCACGTCATATTTAGAGCGTTGTAGGAGTGCTCTTAAGTGGAATAAATCATTTTGGATAAAGCTGTTATGGTTGGACAAATTGAGAGAAAAAAAGGAATATGGCTGTATGTCTAATGATATCCAAGAACGTAGCGATTAATTACTTAGGGTCAGATTAAACCGAATACAAGAAAGGTATGAGATAAATTATTTTTACAATTGATAGGAATTCCTTATGAGTCCTCAAAATGTAATAAAAGAAGAACTAAGAAAGTATTTCCTGATGCAAACATAGCAAAATGATGGCGTTTTCGCAAAATAATAAAGCCGTAAACATGAATGATAGAATTAATATATGAGAACTTACGAATAAAATTCTTTATTAATTCATGAAATAACGGATATGATTTTTGAGAGACGTCTATGTGAGGTAGAGGGTAGGTAAAAAATTGATGTTAGGTAGGCTTGATGGTATCTGATAAGCAAAAATAATCAAAGGCAGAGATTCATTTCTCCTAGCACGTATATGTCCCCCAACACATATTTGGCTAGACTGCAGGAACTTAGGTTGGATTGTATTACAATTGGTTTTTTGTCCTTTTCATACAGTTTGTTTTTGTATAATATATTTACAATATAAATTTTCAGCACTATGGTTTTTATTTTCAATATCTCAGAAATTATTAATATGCACCATTAATGAGCCAACATTCAGAGGAAAGAATATGAAAAATTATTCACCTTAAGTTTGGATGGAAAGATTTTTGAAGAGTAACTTAGGCACATAAAAAAATCGTATTGAGCGTCAATGTTACTAATACTTTGAGAGATAATGTGATTCTCAGAGTCGTGATAAAAGCAGAAAGAACGTTTTTGAATATTTTTTCCGTAATGAGTGCACCATGAAGCATTAATTACGAATCAAACGAATGAATAACGATTTCAGAATATTTTCTTCAATGAGAACGCCCAGAGGGATCCGATTTTTTAATGCTATGTCGCACATGGACTAATGACCTCATCGCAGAGCTCTGGCACAATCCAATTCAATTAGGAAATAAACAGCGATTGACCCCGTTCTGAATTTCAGCGAAATTGAAACCGGCCGAGTCTCCGGCATACGAACACAAGTGCCAAAAAATTAAGGTAGGCGTACTCTGACCCAGTTTTAATACTTATTTCGCACGATATACCTACTTCAAAATCGCAGCATATAATGACAGAGCACAGCTTAAAAAGCAGCTAATGGTGTGAAGACATGGGTGAAATTGCCTCACGTCTTTATTTTAATATTTTACGTGCTCATATACCATTTTCAGTCGTCTTTGTACGTTTAAAATGGCACTTATACTTTGTTATTTGCATTAGAGGCAAGAAACCTTTTACAGATAACATCATGACTAACTATTAACTACAGAATTCATATCAAATTGCTAGAAAAGGTTACTGCGCATTTTACGTGAAAATACGCTGGATATGAGCAACGTAAAAGCATTATGAGTTGTCGTGAATACATGAAGATTGTACATCAAATTACGCAAAAGGAAATACATGAGTACTCGTGAATCATCACAAAAAAATAAATCAATTCTCAAGGAGTGCATTGCATATGCTCTTTCAGTTTGAAAACTATGACACCAATTACATTCAGGCATTTAAACGCGCTCTTTTTTAACCGTAAACAGAGTTAAACCGAAGCCGTAGCTTACGAAAGAGAAGGTAAGAACAAGGGATCTCACAACTCAGAATAGCTTGCTAGCCGACTCATAAGTCGAAAGCTCCGACGGAATCGATTTGAAGGAGCATGCAACTCCCAGATATATGGGATAAAAAATGCGAGAAATTCCCCCGTCATTTGAGAAGGCAAGGCTGTGGAAATGTGTACCGGAAATGTATCCACCATTTTTCGAGAAAAGTAGACAAACTTAGAAATGCGAAACGGGTCTTGTTTATATGCCCGGGAATAACACAACAGAAGGCTCACGGGGTCAGACGTCGGGGAACGACGAGAGCGAGCGATGACTGAGCAAACAAACACAATTTCCCCGACTGGAAGGGGAAAAATGGCAATATCTTTTCCGCAATGACGGTGTCGGTGTGGGGCGTTGAAGATAGAAGGGCTGGGAAGGAGGGTGGGGAAAAAAACGTAGAGGAAAATATTTCTCTTCGTGGCACACTTCCCCATTATACCGCGCATCGCACTTGCTCCTCGCGCGTACGTGTGGAGAGAAAAGAGTTTGAACAGAGGGAAATAAAAAAATAAGAAGAATACGTCGAGGAAGAGAGAGAGAGAGGGAGGAAAAAAGGACCACCATGGAAGCAGCGACACTCCCAACAAAAATGGTGATCCGCGTAAAGTGTTGCGAAGTCGTCAAATGGGCCACTGCTCCCTCGCTCACTTGCCCCATTCGACCCGTTCCCTTCCCGCCATTTTCTCTCTCTACCCCACAGCGCCAGCTCTCCTTTGCAGCGGGCGAGTATATACTGGCCGCCATTTCCCCCTGAGGAGGCACCGCACACGTACATCTCCCCATTAAGGACCGAGATTAGATGGGTAAGGAGTAGGAAGCGAAACCCTGCCCATAAGCTCTCCTCTTCCCCGGCCACGCCCCCCACATCTTCTATCTCGTCGTCCATTAGGGCGAAAGCCGGTTCGATTCACGCCCGTGATACCACGCGCCTACCGAGAATCAGAGTCTCAGTACCCAACAGTTGAATTACTTCCACTCTGGGCAGTGAATTTCACTGCAAGGATGATGAGGTGCTGCCCCTGCGTAGGGTAACCACATTCTACTCCGATCATTATCACAGGTCATCTACAGTTATAGACTGGTCTGCATGGGACTTTTTGCCTGTTACCCCTTTTTCAACCAAGATATATTCCAGGCTTAAAAAGCAGAACGAAATTTGTACATTTGTGGGTTAGCGTTATAAATTTAACTTTTTATGATGTTTCATGGAACATCAACTTAATTAAGTTAATTGAACAAGGTCAAGGATAGAAGAGGAAAAGTAGTAATATACTAATTATGTTATAAATATAATAATAATAATGTCGTAATAATTTACTGCTTACTTCTGATATCAAGTACATGTGATAAAATAAGATGGACGTCCAACAAAACCAATGATTGATAAATCGATTTTTAAAGAGAAAATTTGAAAGATACTCCGTCTAAGAATCTTGGACTATTTTTTTCAATGCACACAAGAATGCAATGAATTGTTTCCTACAGCTATCACCATTTGTTACTTATTTAAAATCCGATGGATGTGAGTACTCAGTAAAAGCAGAGGAGAGCACAGCAGCCCAATATATTGATAGAAATATTCATGACTCTACCACAGTCGTTATGAGCTTGCAATGACCTTATGAATAATACTTAGATGGAAACAAATGGCAAACAAATTAGAGTAAATATACGTATTGGTTTTTTAGGGAAAATTTGATTCAAAAGAGAGGATGGTCAGCGAATTCTCGAGAACGTCCTTCGTAAAAAGGTTATGACCTCTATAAATGTAATAATTTATTACCACAACACAATACATTGAAAATGAAAGAGAAGGAACGTGCATTTAATTCTCAAAATGACATTAATGGTCTAAAAACCATGACATGTGTACGGAAAATATCGCAATAAAACCCTTTATGGAAAACTCATTATCATCATTAGTCAACAATCCTGAGATAGGTTAGAATAATATTTCCAACCATGTCTTCCAACAGAGTATATTTCGATTTTAAGTGTTTCTAGCCTTTTATATGGTGTACCTGCTGTAAATAGTTTAATACAGATTTTCAAATATCATTTCCCAAAATTGGATACCCCTATTTATTTATTTTTTATTTCAATGAATAACGGTTAGAAGAAGGGCACATTTTCAAAAATTTCCAAATATGTAATTTGCTTTGGCCCTCAGTGAACACTTAACTTATGAAGAGCACTTCTAATTCCACATGCCGCTGCCACAGAAATAGAGCTGGACGTGAGGTATGAAAATGGGTGCAGGGGATGTGTTAATGGCGGAATGGGGGGGACCTGAGATGGAGATATATATAGGGAGAGGAGGATGCATAGAATAGACCGTTGCAGCCGCTCAATGGGAACCAATGATGAAAGGGATGGCGTCTCTCTACATCACTCCCGCTTCTACGAGCGGGAAAAGACCTCTTTCCCTCCCAACACACACACCCCTCTAAAAATTGGAAAGCAGAGGGAAGAGCCAGTCGGAGGGTGATGGCGATATGCGGGTAGGTTCGAACAGATGCATATTCTGCAGCCATACACACACACACACGAACACTAACACACGAATTCGAGCAGTCACACACATATGGGTATGGATGCACGCGAGATGTGATCCAGAGACCGTGTGAGCGTGATCGACGAAAAAGTAACGGAAACAGAGCAACTTCAACCTCGCCAGCCGCTCGCAATTCAGAGCTCTTCAAAAAATCTCTCCCTCTCTCAATACTCTGATACAGCTCGTTCCCTCTTACCCTCATACACACTCTCTCTCTATACCCTTCTTCCCATCCATCTCCAATACTGTACCGACTTCTCCTTCCACCCAACTTCCCTCACTTATTGCTCCAATTTCACAATCCCCTCATCGTGTGCATCTCGACGTCCGAGTCACTACTATCTTACTACTCCCCGATCCCAAAAACCCCAACACGAACCGAGAACACACATGCATTGATACACACACATTCCTCCCTAAACACAAGCGCATTTCTCTTTGCACACCCTTGCAGCTGCGGTGTATGGTCTCCCATAGCTCTCTCCCCCCCTGGAACTCCCCAACCGTCTCACCCCCATATATAGAGCCTATTCTCACCCTTCCCTGCCTCCCTTACAGGATCCACCGTCTATTTGACCACACCACACACATACGTTCACAGTATCCCCACTGCATATCTTGCAGCGTCCCCCCACACCCACAGCTTCGCAAGGAACGCTGAAATGCATCAAAATCAGTCTGGTCTACTGGTTCTCTCCCGGGGATGGGAGGAGACATTGCCCTACCCCACCAGACTTCCTGAGAGGCAGCTTGGGAGTAGTAGTAGCTTCCGACAAAATTAGACCTTTCCGGAGAATTGAACTCGTTCCGGCCTCGCTCACTCTTTCCCAATACCAACTACCATCATCCTTCCACTCACTCTCATTCGGCTTCGCTATGGGAGCGATCTCCTCTCTAATGAAAGGCGCTGCAGCCGTCTGCACAGTCCGCGAAGGAGCGGCTGGGGCAGCTCGACGTCGCGGACCATAAAGACTCTGGAGGAGGTCACTTATAGTCTTTCCAAATCGGAGATAAGATAGTAGGTATGGTGCGGTATTCGGAGAAGTGATTGATCCATACATACAAATCGATGTCTCGTGATTTTCAACTGCAGCATTAGCCCCGAAGCTGACTATGCGTTACCCTGCATCGTTCCTTAATGCCTCATTCACCACAAATTAACTTGAATTATTGACTCAGCTCGAAAAGTAAGCTTTCCCTCAATCAAAGCTCACAACTCGGAGTTAATAACTCTCTTATTTTATTGTTGGTGTTTGTAAGGAGGAGGAGAAAGGCAAATGAAAAAAATGTAACTGTAATGAATAATGCAGCAAAGAAGAATACGGAGGATTTACCATGGAATGAGACTCATCAGCTACGCAGAGAATATTTGTGTAAACACCGATAAGGAAGATCATGAGATATCAACCATTAAATATTATATTAACTGAGGACTTTCGATAGTTTTAGACCAATCGTAACACGTTGAAATATAGGTTCTTGGCCATTATTAGAAGAAATTGACCTCATTTCAAACAATAATCAGGGCAAGACGAGTTTAAGTAAATTCGTTATAAGTTGTTGCGGACTAGCACTTAAATTTATCAATTCCTCAACTGATTAGTGATCCAATTAAGGTTGTTGTGAACGGTCGACATTTATGGTCGTTGTTGGAAACCCCTAAATATCAAGTACCCCTAAATATCAATTATATCCCATGTTCTTTTGGGTAGAGAAAGAAGGGCGGAATACATTTTGAGGGAGGGGAGATTGGGATATTACATAATCGCAATATTTTCACACGGGCTAAGAACTTATGTGCGTTTTTTTCTCGTGATTTCGTCACGACATGACGTTTTTTTATGTAACTTAGCTGTGAGACGGACATAACTCTTATACCTTCCGCTACCCTTTCTCCACAAAATACAGTCCCTGGTTCGTTGCATGGCTTACTAACTTTATTACCTCGCTCGCTGTACAGGGCTGGCGTTCACGTTTTCTCCTACCTCTCAACGATCCCGTATGGCAAATTTGTGGCGCCTCCGGTTCGGAATGAGTTTATTTAATTTAACAAATACCCAGTTTCGGTTCACAACCACATTAGCAGAGGCAATATAAAAAAGCTCAATATTGTGGACCAGAAATGCACTATTATAAGACGTAAAAAGCTGTAAGTTAGACCAGGGATGGCCAATCATAATGATCTCGCCGGACACCTTGGAAATATATCATCTCGCGTGACAGAAAATTTTGTAACAATGCATAAGATGGAAATTTAACCAGGAGTGGATACACTAGTGAAATCTAACGAATACGCAAGATTGAGAAGTAAATGATAGAAAAATCCAACATATGTTTTTTATTATAATAACAGATTATTTGCATTATAGAATGTAATGGCGTCTTTTGTGAAATTCTTTGGTGTTCGGTGGGAAACAATAGAAATGCTACTCAATTCGTTCCATTTCAGTAGTTGAAAATTTCCAGTTAAGCGGAGATAAAACTGGCAGGATGGAGGCAAAAGATATGGCTGACAAAAAGTTTCGGAGCATCATGTAGAGATGGACGAGACTTTTTACAACTTATCACCTCAAACTCCTCTTTAAACCTGAACACTTTCTACACAACTCAAAGTAATATCCTAAAATAATAGAATCCAGACCCCATATTTTAATTGTAAACAAAATTAATACGGGGAGATAGGAGCTCAGTAGGCTTAAAATTTATCAAATTATTTCTTACACCCGCTAAACCACGCGTATTTTAGGAGATTTAATAGTATAAAGGATAAAAAACTGAAGTGGCTATGAACCAAGTAAAAAAAGCGACAATGGAAACTTTGCGGGTACAGAAGCAACAGTTCACCCTTCCTCGAGATGTATTCCTTATAGGTACAGATGAAGCCATGATGAAGTGTTATAAAATAGAAAAAGGCGAACTGAAAAGTTTAGTATCTCAGAGGGCCAGTAAAATATCAGTTGTAGATGACCTTTTACTGATGTTCGTGGTAAGGCCGATTGAAAATTGAAAAGCATTAACAAGACCACTTTGAGAAAGGGTAAAAATGCATAAATTTAAACAGATAATCCTCTTTTGTTCTATCTTTTTAACACGCAACAGTATTGGTCATACCCCTGATCAGCTGTCATTACTCAGGTTTTAGTAACATCAGCACCAACACTTGGTACCTATATCAGGTTTTTACTCGATCTTTTCCTTAAATTGAGAGATCAGTTAACTTTATACATGACCCCATAACGGTAATATGGCTCATTTTAGTGCTTTCAGCCGGGATATCCTATGACCCGTCACCAGCCGCAAAAATATAGCCCGGAAAATATGACTTCCGAATGAAATTGGAACGTAACAGCTATTAAATTGTCATACAACTGCCCGACTCGCGACCCAAAAATGTCATCTCCCATTGTCCCGATGTCATTCCAATATGTGAGGGAAACAGGGTACGATTACCGGGAATAACAGTCGTGTGGAATTGCTCCTTGACCCGCACCGCGTTCGAAATATTCTCTAAGGTCTTTGTAATACACAGAGAGGAAATATCTATCATGGCTATATCTGCCACAATGATGTCGGAATTTTTCCCGGAAAGATGCGATATAACACATGCCCGAATCATTTCAGAAACTTAAACAACTTCAATGCATTTGTCTGGTCGAATGAATGGACAAAGGAAATGTACTATATCGCAAAAAAACGCCAGACTATATGGAATTCACACGATCGCGATAATATTCTCCCACAATGCTTTGTCGGAGGGAAAATACAAATTCCTCTAGCTTCCTGTAATATAATTCTAGCTCGGTAGTGGAGAGAAATGTAGGGTTTCGAGAACCCAATGAGGAAATCAACTGAGACTTGACTTCATTATATTAGAAAGCAATAAGGAAGTCTAATTTGGGACACAAAGACGAGAAATTAATACTAAATCGACTAAACCGGGCAGGAATATTTGCTATAAAATGCGTGGCGTCTTCTCAAAATATCTACCCGTTTAATTCGTTGTATATCACAAATGCTTCAACGGACGTCCCGTCCGTAGTCATCAGGGCCTTCCTTAGAAAACCCATTCATATACTACGATTTGAATCAGCAGAGCTCCCAAGAGAACTTCACGCAAATTATTCGCATGCAAAAAAATTACATCACATTCACCTATTAATATTTCCAAATCCGTTAATCGGCGTTCAACGTCAATAAAATTATGTTAATGGGGAATGAGAAAAAATAATTAACTTTAATTAATTAATTAAAATTTATAATTTTTTTGTTATCTTTCAAAGTTTTTGCTGAAATTAAATGCTTAAAAAAAAGAGAAAAATTTTCAAATGCATAAGACAGGCATGATAGAATTCATTTCCTTGATTTGTAATTCCAAGGTTAAGTGTTAATACGGTTTTTTTACATATTTTTAATTATCTCTAAACAGCTATTAATTGTCGAATTAACTAAATATAAACATATTTTTCAGTAACATTGTAATGTGTTCAATACATCGAATTCGAAATAATACGATAAGCAACATCAATATGCATGACTGGCATTAAAAATTAGGCACAACATATAGAAATAGCTCAGGATGTAAACGGGTGAGTAGTTAATTATTCAGCCTCTCGTCATTCCAGTCGTTTCCTTATTTTAAGGTATTTCTTATCTTGATTTAACTCTTTCACATCATAACCATTGTTTCCAAGTACGGGCTAAATCAAAAATTTTAATAGACCTTCGTTAAAACATGTTTCATCGGTATAATACCCACTAAGGATTTGAAACCGGCTTACAACCGTCATTTTGTACGTATTCTTTTTCAGGGGCGTATTTTAGACGCATGAGGACCCATGATTCCTCCGAAGTAAGGAAAATTATTATGCGTTGAAGCTGTCTTCGCCCGCCGCTTAGATTTATCGTTACACTTCCAATCCATTCACTAGAACTATCCTCCTTTTATATTTTCTTAAACTTGCATCTTTTTTGTCATCAAATTTAATGGAGATTTTTAATAAATTTTAATTATCCCAAAATTACATTTAAAATGAGCCGTAAATCTGTTTATGCTAATGATAATATAAATTTCAAATTATTGATGACGTAGATACGCACTGACGGGTACAATATTTAGAATAAAAGTATAGTTGACTCACAATCAGTAGAACTGAAAAACGTCAGTATAAATATTGAAAGGTACTCCGTGACGAATTCTCATATCAAATTCAGTTAATTGATGAACTAGATACGAACAGGTAGGTTCGATATTTATAATGAAGGTACATAGGACTTTCAGCGAGTAGATGTGACAAACATGAGAATAAATATTGAATGTTACAACGTGACGTCTCTTAAGTATCACGCACTTCATTCAGCATCACATCCTCAGGTCTCTCAACCAGCTCTACATTCTTCATTACATCATTTCCCTTCCTTACATCCCCACATTTTTCTTCCCTGTGCATACCCTTCGCATCACAGCCTCTCCGACTACTTAATATTCCCCGGGCGTCTCTCTCTGTTCCGCCGGCAACCACTCGTAAAACCCCTCGTATCCCACTCCGTAAAACTGCTCCCAATTAAGATTCGTCGTTAATTTGAATCACGCTTTCATTTCTTCCCTCTAGTTCTCCCGCTACTCTCGCCTCGAAGGGGGCGCCCTCTCTACAAGTCCCTAACCTTTTCCAATTCCATCCCCACCACCCTCGGGCATCCCGGGAATCGTGAGGAAAAGTTACCGCAGGGGAGGCGTGGAGTGCCTAATGGGACAAAATCCAATCAAACCAAATACTTGACGAGAAGGAGAAAGAGAAGTCGCGGGAGAAACACGGTTTATTTAGTTCTCTCCCTCTCTCGCAAAACGCCGCAAGACAGCGCATTACCAGAGCAACCGGGCATGAGTTCAAGATTGAAATTTAAACGTGTTCACGAGATCACGAGATGAAACAGATTCGATAAAAATGAAGGTAGCGTTAGTCTCCATGCTGGTTATTTCGATTGACAATTTTATTTCCAGCAAATGTAAATATTAGGAAGAAGAAACATGATCAGGCATTCAATTCTATATTTTTGTATACGGAGTGTTTCAGGAGAAATTTGCAATACTTAAGGAGGTGGTAGGGGAGACAATTTTAAGCATTATTTGTCACTTAAAATGTTGTCGCAATTACTTAGTTACTGAGCTATGGCAACGCAAACATTTTTTTGCATGTACTTTTCACTTACCATGAAAACGATTTTTCACGGACAGTGCAGATTGCATGCAAAGTGCTTTGGCATGCAGCGTTTTCGACATTATATTTAATACTCTAGGTTTTTTAGGACATAATGTCACTAAGGTTGGACGAAAACGTGCGATTTTAATTGAAACGATTATCCTCAAAATGAGTGAGATTCCTCAATGCCTAAAAATGTCTCCCCTCCCATCTCCTGAAGTATTGTAGATTATTCCTGAAAACCCCTGTATAGTGGACTTTTTCCATTTAATATTACATCAGGGAAGTTGAGGTTTCAATATTGGTTTCGAAACTTTTTTGTTCAGCAGGTACCTTGCACATTTATTCTATGCCATGAATTCGGAAAAATAGAAGCGTTTTAGTTTTTGCTATTGAAGGAGGCGGGCTTTAGTTAGAAATACTGCAAGGTACAGAAACGCCTCAATATTTTGAGGCTGCGAGAATTTTTAAACTATGCACCTTGATCGTGTAGTGCACCAAGGGCCTGCATTCGATAAGTTAGGTACGTAACGTGTCAGAAGCAGGAGTCTCGTTAGGGTTTGATGCATATTAACGTTTTGATCGGGGTTCAACAAAGCACTCCAAAGAAATAACTCGGTTAGCTTTCACTCAAAAAGGTTAGATAAATGTACACGAGGTACATATCCATGTCGAAAAAATCATTTGGAAAGAATATTTGAGAAAAATGAGCGTGACGTCTTAACTTTGATGAATACAGACTTTTTATTTCTTCAAAACAAACTTTTTATGGTCATTGCACCTCATAAACAAGTGACTTCATGCGCAGTCATAGGCAAGAGTGCAAATATGTACACACCAAACGAGCGTATCCGCGACGAAAAAAATTATTTGACTAGGCAGGAACCCGAGTTTGAATGCTGGTCAAGGCAAGAATATTTCGCAGATAAATTCTTTCTTTTCCACTTGTATTTTTTAATGGTGTTCACTGAAATATTTTGAGCAAGACTGAAATGTAACTTCAACCCATGCATCGAGGAAGAGCACCATAAAATTAAGCGGTTACTTTCTTACCTAAGTGTCCTTTCCTTGGTAAAATCAATCTACGAACCGTACAATAGAAAGCTGCAAGTTTCATCCTTCCATCTCCTCTGGAAATGCTTACCTATGTAAAGAAAAAATGATTTAATTAGTATAAATAAAAAATTACATGATTAATATCTACTATAACACATATAAAATTAGCATTAACCTATCTCATAAAGGAGAGTGTATAATTATATTCTGGGGACTCTTCATTACATAAAATTTCGATTTAAGATTAAGTTAACACTATTTTGAGGTGAAAATGGCAGTAAAAATATAACAGCAATCCGCCAAAATGACGGTCAGTAATATTTAAAATACATTCATTAATATAACGCTCGATATACTCTTACTTGCTTTTGACGAAGATGAACGATACGAAGAGGGCCTATGGGATATGTAGTATTTCTAATCAATTCATAAAAAGGGTTGGAATTAAGTACTTGCATTATTTAACTTTTTATTTTAATCGTCAACCCCCCACCCACCGAAAATAACACTAGGAGGCCTTAACATCAGGGGTTCTAGCAACGACTAGCATTAGACGATCACATAGATCCATCCCCTCGATAGGGAAAACCTACCCAGGCGAGACTCATACCAGAGTCCTTTGGTATAATCGCGTGCAGTCAAAATAAAATATCTTTCCAGAAGGCTAACAGGAAAAACATTTTTATCTCCTCAATGAAGTGCGTAGGCAACCAACTCCTCATATATGTTAGGGCCTGGTTACGAAATGCATTGACACTTACGAGTTAATAAACAAATTTATGAACGAGAGAATGAGCTACAAAATGCACCGTGCAGCCACACAACATGTGCGAACGCGTGTACCGAAAATAGAACCAGTTCTTATTTGGTTCATGCATTCGTTCTTGTTCCGTTCCACCAAAATCATTTATGCAATCGGAAATTAACTTGTACGTGTTAATGTATCGCGTAAACAGACCTGTATATTGGTCAGACTATTCATCGCCGAAGCACCATCCCGACTCTACTTTAGCGGACAGGCGAAGCCGCAACTAATCTCTTCACAATATTTATCAGCATAAATTTTATTTATTTCCCCCCTAAAAATGGCCAAAGGATGTTGTGTTGGCCGTATCAATAACTAAGTAATAGCTTAAGGTAATTCAATAAATAAAAAACAAACTGAAAACAAAATTCTTGAACATAAGAAGAGGGATTATGGGTTAGACAGTGCTGTAGAATAATAAATAAAATAGTAATAAATACTTTTAATCTATTCACGTGGCATTTTAGGTAGGATTTGAAAATAGTGGTAGAGGAAGGATATTTTGAAACCAGGGAGTTAAACAAAGAGGGGATTTGGTAGAAAAGAGAGCATGGATAGATGGAAAGATGGTATCGTGGAATGTGAAACAGAGAATTATAACGTATGGGGCGAGAAGGAACATGAAAACGGAAAAGTGGGGAAATTTCGTTGGACCGGAGAGAAGCGCTCAAGATTCTAAGCAGGAATATCAGATCAGGTAAGTATGGTATGGTATTTAGTGGAGGCGACCGACAGCTTAGGTCATTTCCGCCATGAGGGATGGGTAGGTAAAGAAGGGTGGAGAGAAACCCGGCATCGGCATCAGCCTGCTCTTAACGAAAGGCGCCAAGGGGACCACGGCTTAACGTCCCATCCGACGGGCGGAGTGTTTCGCTTGATATGTTCTCCACATAGCATTCAAGCAGGGATCGGACAGTCTATGAAAATTCTCTGCCACCGCCGGGATTTGAACCCGAGCCGACGAGGTGGGAAGCCAGCACACTAGCCACCACACCGACCCGATCCCCTAAGATCAGATAAGACACGCCGGTTAGTAAAGTTAGGAGTCCCGAGGGAGGAAAGGATAGAGTCACGGGAATAATATCTGAGTGTGGGAATTCGATGCCGGGCTACAGCTAGAAAGAGGTTGACAGGGGGGGGAAGAAAGAATTACTCAAATAAAAGAGAGAGCGGGATGCTAAAAACCTCAGTTGCGCGTTTTTTGCACCGTTGTCGTCGTCCCATCGAAATATTTCAAATCTGGAAATACGCGAGCGACGGCGAATCGCCATGGCACTTTATTGATGTTCTCGAAGGGAACATCGAAGGTGAGGTATCCCGGTGGGACGGCACAGGGAGAAAGTGAAAGAGAGAGGCATAAAAAATGAAAATAAAACCAAGAGAACATGGCTTGAAAAAAAAAATCCTGGGAAGTTTTTTTTTACATGACGCAGCCACGAGACAAGGCCATTTGACAAGTGAACTGATTGTGCATCGCTTGTACTACGGCTAAATAACACCACATCATCTCGTGTCCCTGACATTTTCCATAAAAAAAATTAAAATTGTCACCAGTGTGATGAGGTGGGATCGGAAAATTCATCAAAAGGTTGCGTCGGCGCTGACCCAATTTACTCTTTAAGCTATCTCAGAAAACAATGAAAAAAGCATGGACAAAATTTATTCACGCGGAAAAACGACCATTAAAATACCAAGGGTATCGGTTTTCTAGATTAAAGTTTGTTTTGAAGTCCGTAGAGTATAGCGTCAGTGATCGCGAAATAATAAAACTCGGAAGCGTTTGAGACAAAGTGTAATGTTGATTTAATATGGCAGCAGGCATTTTTTTTCAATATATATATTTTTACAAACGGAAATTGTGGCAGGCAAGAAGCCGATCACAGTAGAATTTACGGAAAACAAAAAAATAAATTTGAAATTTATGCATGCATAGAACTTCATCATTCAGTATTGTAAAAAAGAGACAAATTTTCTATCACAAAGGCGATTTTTTTAATACTGACAGACTGTGGCGGATAATTTCAATTCCGACACGTATAAGCTTACAACAATAGGGTAGTTTCCTTCATCAAAGAAAACCAAATGCATTTATGGCGATTCCTTACCCACCATTAGTGTATTCATTATATACAAATTATTTGGTTTTGAGAAATCCCAGTTTAGATGAATGGCAACAATCAATTTTAACCTCATTAGAAAAAGGCCAGATTGGCGCCCATTCGATTCCACTCCACGTGACGTCACAGGGACCTAGTTTTACTTTTTCTGAGATCACTAATGCATGCATGAGGCACAGAGCTCAGGGAAACATGTCTTAATAATCACCTATTAAAACTGGCTAAGGTCGGAAAGTTTTCTTCGTTTGATAAGGTATTAATAATCCTTATTTAAGCCAAGCACTACCACCTATCAGGGTATTCAGCTACCTGCTTCGTATCAGCGCTCAAGACTCGCCCGAATGTCACCTCACTTGCGGCAGCGGGAACCAGAACGACGTCACACGGAGTTTTCCCATCATTCCTACTTAGCCGTCGCGTTTTCACGCGCTTGAAAATTTTCACTCTTCCTTAAGTCGCGAAAAATAGATATTGTCATTTAAAAATCTAAAAGTGTGAAATTCGTACTCCAGGAGTAATAATCTCTCGATTTAGGCAATAAAAAATAATAGGAAACCACCCTATTCCATAAAGTTATGCAAATGAATTCATTCACCGAATATGCCATGTAAACTATATATTGCAGCACGGTTATTTAGAATTTCATAAATTGCGGAGTCATATTTAAACAATAACAAGTCAATATAACCTATATTTGCTAATAGAAAACTAATGCATCTCGGGCGAATATGAAATCGATAAACTATTGGAACTAAGCATAGCTTCCACTAATGCCAGCACCAGGAGCAAAGTATCGAAGAAAGTCGGTTGAATAATGTGTACCTGCGCCCTCTAACCGTACGCAGTTGCTGGCGAAGAATTTCATTAGCTTTAAAGAAGAAAGGGAGAGGCTTGGAAGGTCTAATAATTGCTTTAACGCCAGAATTTAATTTTAACGCGCTATAATCGTTGACGTTTCCCTATTGAATCAGGCAACTCATAGAACTTTTAGAGGTCCCCAGCATCAAGGTTTGTCAATAACTTTGAATGAAAAGTTTACCAGCATAAATCTTAGTAAAAGACGATTTGGTTGAGTTGACAATAATTTAATGACTTGCCAAGTTAAAGCTATTGTAAAAATAGAGAACTTTACCAACTAATGCCATGAGCATAAAAGTATAAAGTTTGCCAACTTTGAGATGGGAGGTTCTATCCATTATCGGTATTAAGGGTATTTTTATAAGGCTTTGGCTAACATAATCCAACTTTTTCGATGATCGGCTCAGCAACAGCAAAAACCAGTAACATAAGTAAGGCTAAAAAAATAATTTTATACCGGCCAATTTTACGACCTAATTCAAAATATATCACAATTCACCAAAGCTTAGGCACAAGTTAAGGGAATGAAGGTTATGAAATCCTTCAGGCGCCAAAACATTCCACGAATAATTGAAATAAACACTTAGGAATATACCCTCTAAAAATTTCTTTTATCTCCAAAGAGCATATAAATGACAGGGATCCCGCTTTGCGTCATTATTCTCAACGTTTTCCTGCCTCAAATGCTCTGCCACTCCACCGAAATACGCCTCAAATACATCCTGCGGACCGGAACAGAAAAGGCAGAGTCCTCCGAGGTGATAAAAAAAGACGCAAACGAGGAGAGGAAACCGAAAGGGTTACCCACTTTAGCCGACGGCGGTCTCGATATGAAAACACCGACGAGAGAGAAGAATGCAACCTCAGCCGTGCCTTGGAGGGGGTGTGGTTAAAAATCTACAGGTTTTAAAACCCCAACCGTGGAGATGGGACGGATGTAGATAAGAGATAGGTCGGGCGATCGGGATGTTAAAGGCCGGGAGGGCAGTCTATAGAGGAAGGGAGGAACCTCTATGGAGGTAGGGGTGAACCTCTATAGAGGGAAAGAGGGAACTCCATATAGGGCGGAAGTCACCGCTTTTCTCATCCCAAGACCCCCTCACCCATTTGCGGGCAAGAACCCTCCCTGGAGGAGAAGGTGGTGGATGGGCAAACTCGCACCTTCGACACACAAAGGCCTTGGCAGGGGTCGCCTCAATAATGAGGACCATCGCCGCCATCGCGTAACGCTCTCTGCTCCCAACAAAACACCACGCCCCCAACCACCCCCGTGCAATCTTCGCTTAGATAAGCAAGAGGGGCACGCCACACGAACTTGAACATCAACCGACACTGTCATCCAACGGGCAGGGAGTCCTCTCGTCCACGGGGTCCTTCCATCCTTCCGGTCTTTCAAACGTGCCCTTTTCCCTTGGTCCCGTCAACCAAAACCTTGCAACTTTTTCAACCAAACTTCTTTTGAATATACTTTTTGAATTCGTTGTCTCGGGCGTGACTTCATGGAATCGACTTTACTAAATAAAATGTGAAAACACTTCGTAATTCCACATAAATTTAATACTTTTCGGTCTAGGTTTCAGCATGCGATTTATAAACGCCCATCTTTTAAGCACTTTCGCAGCTGAAAAATGGAGAAGAGAGTCACGTCAACATTAACCATTCTTCCTAAACCTCATACCGGTAAGAATTAAAATTAATTAATTTATCGCCAAGCCTATAAGTTGTGCACGGAAAAAAATATACATGTTCTATTCAAAAGAACAAATGCGGAAAAAGAAAAAAAACTTACTCCTTAAACATATCAAATGTAGGGAGTACTCGACGCTAACCATACTGGACCACAAGTTATATCTCTTATAATTAAGAGATATCGCACTGTGCAATAATTGGAGATCACTCCATTTATCAGCAAAGCCTTTCAATATTGAATTCGTATTTCTACTTCCCTTCCAAGTACAAATTCGTGATTTATAAATTTTCCATTCATTTCTATGGCCATACTGTTTATAGTTATCATTTTATAACCGGAACAAAATGTACACTTCAATAATACTAATTCCATGATTCTACTACATCTCTAGTAAACATATGTTTAATTCAATGAAAAAATTACTATTAATGAGAACAGTAATTTTTTTCTTATTTCTCTCTAGCACTAAGCTTCATTTTACTAAGGATTCGCAAAATATTATCATCCTCGCGACTATTACCTTGAATTTTTTTATGAAAAGCAGGAATAAATGTGGAAAAATAAATGTTTATTCTATTCCAACTTCCTGGCCGCTTTTCCGCGTCGCAGTTAAATCTCATCTCGACTTTCCACACAAACGGAGGCCCCTTGAGGTCTCGGCACCCTCCCATCCTCACAACAACGGAACTCCATGCATAGCAAGCAACTCTTGCCGTTAGAGCAACAACGCTGAATGATAATGTCCTCTTGTGTCGAGGGGCTTTGCCCTTCAGGGAACAGGGTATAGAGGGACGCTTGCTGAAATCTCCCGCGCCTGCCAACTCTTCCGCCCAAGTACCACGCGGAGTTTATTGAGAACGCTCTGGCGGGCGAGCTTAAGATTTAATCGGAGAATCTTCCAGGATGGGGGAAATGGCAAGGTCGTGGATCATGACTAACAATGGAATCTTGGAATGGGGCCGGGGACGGGACACTGTCGCTCAGCAATCAAGAGGGGTTTCAACGAATCAAGAGAGACCTCTCCCTTGGGAGGGTCAAATGGGGTAGGGCAAACATTTGACATGAACGAGATCTGAACGGCGTCATTCTTAAAGAATTATCCGACGCAAAATGAAAAAATGTCATACCCCATATACTTTGACTGGTTGAGGATTAATATGTTGCGTAACTGAAAAGGGTTGCAAATAATTTATACCTTTAATCATTATCCAATGGATTGAACTTCAAATAGATGGTATTGAATGAGAAAATGAGTAATTATTGAGATGAAAACTAAGTACATGCAATACTTAGTATAAACTTTGTTTCCCTGAAAATCGTCTGATACAAGTTAATCTCCCTCTGGTATCCTTTACTGAATTCTGATCAACACTTCGACAGTGAAATATAAGCTAATAGAAATACTGCCGCTACCAAAAATGTCATTCAGTAAAAAATTTACATGACTTGATGTTTGGTAGCCTTAACAGCTCGACCTTAGCTCATTTCAGGAGGATCGTCAAAAATAGGGATAAAGCTACTCGTTAAACGGATAAATAAGCAATGAGAAGCTTTAGTTACTTCGCTATAAGGCACTGAGCTTCGCATAGAGTGGAAATAACACTAAATTTAGCCTGTAAAGCCTGAACCTATAATCAAATAGAGCTCTAAAAGGGGAATAAACGAATTCAACACAAGAATATATATTTCACTGAATACTGCAAAATTGACCCATTACTGTAGAATTAATACTATATTACGTAATATTATAAACTTCATACAAAGCAATTACGAGTACATTTACCTTGGTGTTAAATTTGATTTATGAATGATAATAATTTACGAATTAATGAAGTTATAAATAAATATTCCACGACAAGATGCAAATAGGGTAAGAAAAAAAGACTTTGCTGTTCCACAAAATAAAATACCTATTTGCGACCGGTTTCGATACGGCGTATCATCATCTGGCAATTTTACATATTTGTACATAGAATTTATACCCTTGATGATGATACGCCCTATCGAAACCGGTCGCAAATATATATTTTATTTTGTGGAACAGCAAAATCTTCTTTCTGTGCATCTTGACGGAGTTCCACCATTTTACGCCACCCACCATCGCATTTATTCCACGAAAAACTTAGTTCTGCTTGATTCGTGAGGCTGAGTGACACTGCAGAATCGTTAAACAAGAAAAACAGTCATAAAATCCATCACAGTTTACATAGATTCCGTAAAATAAAATGTGCAAATTCTGTAACATTTTGGGTCGGGTAAAAATTAGATTCCCTTATCTTTCCCCATCAAAGCTGGAAGGTTGAAACTCAATCAGCAAAACTGAAAATCAATTGTTGACTCCTGTTCTCCGTCCTGGAAGTACTAATGTTAGCGTCGCAATTTTATCAACTCCACCCTTGATTCAGCTCCCACCGCCGTTGGGTTAATGTCAACAAAGTCGCCGGCGTGGCAAAGCCGAGCTTCAGGGGTAACTAGTTTCAGCGGATGCTCCTACGCCCATGCAAACATTATAGCCGATGAGTAAATGTGATCCAAGGGTGCAGATGAGAGGACAAAGGTTCACTATATGGGTTGGTTGTACCTCAACTTTCAATACCTTCGTGTACTCGGAGGCTATCCGCAGGGGTGCGAGTTCTACGTAGTTGCGAAACTAGGGCTAGAGAATTGTTTGCCGAATGCTTGAACTAAACCACATCATCGGTTGGCTTATTTGGCCACACTCCGCGGCGATACAGACAACAGAATTCACGAATTACAACAAGTGGATGGGAAAAATTAAGGAAAATCATATACTATATAAAGTGAATAGTGTATAACTTTTAATGTTTGAATAAATCAAAACATACATTTATGGGATGGAAACTATAAAATTTGCCGTGATGTTGACATTCATTTCATAACGTCCTACCCACAAGCTGTAAATAATTTATAATGTAAGGAACGCGAAGAAAAAGATATTTCTAAATTCCCTAAATTTCTTAATAAAACTATATAGCACAACATTACACGGAAAATGCCGTAAATTATCCTTTTAAATCGTGATTTTCCAATCAGTTCCATTGGTAGACAACATAAAATATCTATGTTAGTTGCTGAGCATTTTCTCCGGGGGAAAATTAATCATTTTATCAGTATAATGTAATCGATTATACCAAGTCATGAAACTTTTTTATAAGTATAAACCTTATTTTTCCCATGAGAGACCGAATGAAAGGCTGAATAAATCACAGAACCAAAATCGATTAATTACGACAGAACTAAGAGGCTCAAGTGGATAAAATACTCACGCATAGAGGAGAATAATTCTCCAATTCCTCGCAGCCCTTCCACATCCCAGAAGTAATTAACATAAATTTTTATCCTCTCGCTTTCTCGGAAAATTACCCTAAACTAAGTCTCGCGGTTGAAATAAAATTTTTGCTGGCACGGATCCGAAGGAGAAGGTATGTATTAATTAATGCAGCTTCGAACTCCAGAACATTAATTACTTCCTCCACAAAGGGGTGACGCGTGTTCGATCGTGATTTACGGCCACGACGATTCGAGCCAAAACAGCAATTCACTCCCTTCAGCTACCTCTCGATACAATTTCGCCGTCGTTTGCAAAACGCTAGGGCACATCCATGAATTTATCATTCGATTTACATAGGTGCAAAAGCACATCGACTTTCACAATATTTATTTATACCCGAATTTTAACTTAGCACTTAGAGTGCCATGGACGCAAAGTTACGCCATCCGTTTTTATAAAAATCATAGTCGGTAATTTTTTTACACAATGGTGCTGACGACTAAATTAACGTGACTACGAAGGTTTCCATAGTCCATGTCTCCATTCTTCCGGTGCTCCCGCGTTGGTTGTTGTACTGCTTATTTTTTATTTATATTTTATTTGACGAAGCCAGGTTAATATTAAAAGAAGGCAGATATTATCCCGGACTTAACCGAGCATCAATTGAGATAGTCCGGACGGACACTTTAAATATGGACGATGGCTACAGCTTGGATGTCAATTGGAAGAGACTGATTAAACGGGCCAATGAGAGAGCATCAGCCACAACTGGCGCGACTGAGCCCATATATAAGGAGGACGAGAATCGTGGACCGGCATCTCCGACCTGAAGACACTGGCAGCAGTGCCAGCGAAACTGTTGTCTTAAACTAACAACCGACGCGGTAGCACCGGAAGAATGGAGACATCGGAACTAAATAAAGAAATTAAAAAAATAAGCCAAATTTATTCTTTAATATAACTCCACACGCCTAGTCCTAGCATCAAAGGTTGGTCGTTAAGTAACAACACAAAGCATTGATAATGGCCAACACTGGGATAGAGACCTAGAGTGAAAGGTGCTGGTGCAAAATGGTGCTGACGACTAAATAAACGTGACTACGTAGGTTTCCGGGGTGTCGAGGTTCCCATGTCTCCATTCTTCCGGTGCTCCCGCGTTGGTTGTTGTCCTCCTTATTTTTTATTTATATTTTATGTTAAGTATTATTTTATGTATAGTTAAGTATATATTTTATGCATGGTAAGTATTAAGGGTAATATAAATTGTACTGCAGACAAGAATATATACAGGGCGTTTCAGTAGGAATGAGCAATACTTCAGTAGGTGGTATGGAAGATTATTTTAAGCTATTTTTGTCCAAAAACATGGAGACGCAATTCATTAGTTACTCCGCTATGGCAACGAAAAAAAATTTTGTAGGATGAACTTTGCATTTATCATGGAAACGGTTTTTATTTGGCTGGATATCCAAGAAAAACCGTTTCCATGGTAACGGCAAAGTGCATTTATGGACAAAATATCTCAAAATAAAAAAGAAAAGAATATCTTCAAAATTAAGAATAAAAATAAGAAGAAGACTATATTTCACAATATTAGGTGATGGATCATTTTGAGAGAAAGAGTTCATATCAAAGATTCAAATCTTCTATGCGCATGGAATTTGATATCGCATCGACAACAACTGCGACGATAAAATCATCAGATATCGTCTATTGGTTAAGTAGTGATTTCATGGTGCCGGAAAGCGCCGGAACGCCGTTCTGGCACTGGTTAGCAAAATACATAATAGTTAAATTACACTTCTATCAATTTTGTTGCCTAAAAATTTCTAATTTATACATTCCTAACCAAAGAAAAATTTAGTGATTAAGTTTAAATAATGACTTGTTATAAAAAATCACGCATAGTAATATTTCACTTCTAAAGAAAGTTAAGGAAAATGCGTTCCGGCATTGCTAATTGTATAGATAAGACATATCGCCTATTTTACTAATTAACCTCAATTGTCCAGACTACCACATTGTGATTCCTTTTACGGTTCTGCATAATGCTTATTTCGTATAGCTCGATATTTTATAAGAATCACTTCCTTCTACAGAAAACTTCTCTCCAATCAAGTTTTTACTACTCATAAATCCTATTTTACCATCGTTATTACATTCTTCTTATAATTTTTTTCTACTCTTAAAAGTAAAAAAAAAATCCGGTCCATAATATGCATCTGATCTCCACACCCACCTAAGAGGGAATCATAAATAACTTAATCAAACTGCTTGAAATTTCCTACAAAATGATTTGGAATACAATGAGAATGGATAAGATGCCGCAAATCAAAACGGAATAAGGTATATTTTGAGGTGCTGCACTGTGAACACTGATATATTTGTGACGATATCATGTGAATCTTCCGCAAATGTTGTACCACTTCTAATAATGGAACTATCCATATTTTACAACCTCACTCCGCCACAACTCCCGATTTTTTCCGTTCACATCACGGATCTGAATTCAACGGTTTCTATCTCATCTCAACCTGGCCAACGAGCCAGCAGTCACGAAGCCAAAACGGCTGATCACATGCCCCTTCTCATTCACGATCACGGCAAGTGGAAGACCTAGCAATTCCCTACACGCCGTGCTACGAGCAATCTCCGTTTTCCGATCAGCCTTCCTCATATTTTCAAACTTTTTCAAATTACGCCTGAGCGGTTGCTCTGACACTAGCTGCACCCTCGATGAGATTGATCGTGTGCTGTCTTATCTCACGGTGTAAATCGAAGGACGACCTAGTAGCTATCCACGTCTCGAGCTAAGGTAATTTGATTCTTAAATCTCAGTGCGTCGACATGGCTTCCACCTAGAGGCCGAAGCCATAACTAGTTTTCTCTCTCCTTCAACTTTATTCCGCTCCAAAAGGATGAGGTAAATCGTCATAAAAATCCTTTTCCAAGCAGTCATTTAGCGGATTGTAGTCTCCGGTGAAAAAAAAATTCCCTACATGAACCTTTGAGGGGTCATTGTACTACGTAAATATAAGAGTATTGCAAGCATTATAAATATACTTGTTTGAGAGCCCATAAAATCGGTAAAAAAGGATATTTTTCAGCAAAAAGGGTCGAATAAATCAACTGAAATGGCTTTCAGTCATATATAAGTATCCTTTAGGGAACCAAATCGCAATAAAGCTCATAAAAACCTAAATGATATATTTTTGGCCTTTTCCAGAATCCCATTCCGTAAATTAAATCGGGGAAATAAAATTAACAGCAAGAAAATAGTCATTCTCCATATTTTCGGAACCTCGTACATAAAATAAAACCAAAACCTACAAGGTCTTTATCAAAGTTTGCTTTTATTTTTCTCCTGAGTAATCGTTACAAAAGGTGTAACGAGTTATTAGGCAAGGCATTTAAGAGATCTTATTAACAGTGAAATGAAACGATTGCAGCTTAGGCTGATTCATTGTAACAAGGAGTGAACGATGTTTTACACTCGATAACTTATCTTATGGAAATACACCCATAATTTACAATGGACAAAAGCACGCCGAGCCATTTTATTTAGTTCGTTCATCAGTTGATGAAAATTTACGTGAAGTTAAATGGATTACAACAAATATAATATAAAAATACACCCGAAAGGAATAAAATTAAGACGCGAAACCGAAGAGGAAGCCAGACGAGGAAAATTCTCCCCTTAAGTCGAAAAATAAATTAAAGTCAACTTCAATAAGAATTTTGAGTTTTCTGTAGGTTAATGCGGTAACAAATAAGTCAAAGTACAATAGTTAATTGAAAACTTCTGTAATGTTGGCTCACATGACTGCCAAAAGCGTAAGGAAGATAAATTCATTGATTATTTCCCATAGAAGCTACCACGTTTTTTTTCTTCTATGCCCAGAAGGATGTCGTATTTAAGTACACAAAATGCTCGTTAAAATGCTTAATATGATATAACAGAGAGGGAGCCGCATTATAGGGGATTGATTCTGAGAGAAACTTTAAACTCCGATTTCTCAAATATATTGTACAAAGGTTTTTGATACAACAAATAAACTCGACCGTAATGAGAGTTTCTATGATATTATCTTCAGAATACTCTATAGAGCGGAAAGATGCTGTAGTAAAGCAAAAAAGTTGGAATAAAGTGTCAGTTATTAATCTCCATTTCGCGACGAAACATCCTTAAAGCGGAATTATGAGTGCGTCTTTTATGAAACGTAGTGACTGATTCAGGGGGTCAACGAACTTTCATAAGTAGGATTTTTGCAACGAATACACTTCCATAACATGTCCCTCCCGGCAGAATAGAGATACACAGGAAGCCGTACACGATGTTAAAAAGAATGACGATTTAATTTCTCCTAAGTGTCGCCTGTGAAAATCCACGATTTCCGCTCTTAAGCTCCCCCTTCCGAGGTAGTGGCGACAATAAAATGATGAACTACCTCAACCATATACCTCCCAGTTATAACATTTCAAGCCCGTAAGTCATTCTGTAATTCTCAAATTAACGATCTCACCCAGCGTACACACTTCACGTATTCACGACACGGATTTTGCTCCCTCTTAATGCGATTATTACCTCACACACTCTTTAATTCTCTCAAAGTTGTCAATGTTTTTTTATAAGTCTCTCCAGACATTACTTTTTGGCTCAAAAAATGAATTCTCCATTTTTCTCCCGAGACGACTCGCAAACGGCTATGTTAGCGTGAATCAAGCTTTCGTCCTATTTACTCTCTCCGCTTAACCAAACTGTGCGGTTTTCTGAGGGTTGGGTGCACAATACAGGTGGATGGTTTCGTCTGAAATCCCGTAAAGAGCGAGGAGGAGCTCGCAGGGTATGGTGGTAGGAAGACGAAATAAAACAAGAAAGAAGTAGGGGGAGGCAAACGTAAGCCCGTAACGTCAGCAGACTAATGCAGTACACCGTTCTCGCTGATTACTGCGATGAATATAAATGCAAAGCACTTAAGGGAGCGATGGAACCAAGGGAAGTGGTGAACCTTCTGTGAGGATTTCTTGTCGACACTTCCCTTCTTTCTTCTGGGGGAAGTGAGGGTTTTTTCAATATCCTCTAGACCTCGTCCCGATATTTTCCTTGAAAAAAAAACTCTTCCGCACCACCAAAGATTAAGTCGATGGAGTATCGAAGACTATTAAATGTGGGATAATTACATCTATAGTGTGTTCTTGGAGCTATCCTCGCTCTCAACTGCTAGTTGGGTTTGTAGAGTATACAAGAGCGATTATGATCTTTAAAATGCTTATTATGTTGGGGCAGAGACGGATTCGCACCATATTATATTGATTGTAATAGAAAGTTTACTCACAGATTCTATAAGTATATTGAAGTAAGGTTTTTGATTCAATGAAGAAACCCTACCGTAATGAGAGATACTTACTATGATATTATCTTAAGAAGACTCAATAGAGCGGGGATATGTGAGGTGGTACATCCGAGGAGGGAGTTGAAAGGAATCGATCACTTATTGAGAGTACCCCCAGCGGCAGAGAGTAGAACCGCAATATCATTCGATTATAAAAAAAGGAAGACTATTAGTTTTTAAATCATAGGCCACAAACTACTATCCACTGGTTAGTGCTCTATTAAAAGGTGAAAAACATTTCACGAAGAAGCACCCATGGTACTACTCGATTTCGTATGCTCCTTTTCAAAATCAGAAACGGCAGGACGATATCATCATTTTTATGCATCTTATTTACGAGAATTTGAAATGTCTGGGAGAATAATGTAAGCTTCGAGTTCGACAATTTTGAGCGGGGAAAATGTTTTCGTAAGTCATTCTCAGTATTTTGGGATAACATCAATCTGATACTTAATTGAAAATTTTGGAATCTAAAGGCTCGAGTAGTGGATGTTCAGCAGTACGTTAGAGAGACTCAAAGCAGTGCTTACAACTCATAAACAATTCATGTGTATAATTCCTTGACCAGCACCAAAATCTGGTCGTTGCCTTGGTTGGACGATTCCAGTACCTATCTGATTTCAAGCCAAGCATATTCTGAAATTCAGAGCCCTTAATGAGTTGTCGGGCTTTAAAGCTTTTCCACACTGCCTGCAACCAGAAACTTTGCTTAAACATTAGCGAAATTTGATTACGGAAGTGAAAGGAAGATTCGCACGACATATAAAGCCTACCTAATAAGATACCACAAAACAGAAATATATCTGATATGTAAATTATTCCCTTTTTTCGCTCTCAAGCTATCTCTCCGAGGTAGCGGCGACAATAAAATCATTAACCCCCTCAACCAAGTCCCGCTTAGTTAAAACGATCCCGTAGAGGTTTAGCGCTGTCCAGTCTGCAAAAAGTACAAACAGCTCCATTTTATGCCCATCTAGTCTCACATATGCTCGCAACTCACGCATCTCTCACCGCTACATCTCCGCTCTCTTTTAACTAGAAAATTGGAATAAAAATGAAAGGGTTTTCGAGATTAAATAAAATTTTGTTGCCACTTATAAGCATTGCTATAAACATCGGTGGCATTATTTGCGAATATTCCTTTAAAAGCATGTTTATTTTATCTAGAAAAATTTGATGCATCGCATAAACTCTCCCCTATTACATATTCAACAACATTATTCCGGGGAATAGGGTCAGGCATGCGACTATATTTTCTAATCCACCAGTCTGAGCCGCGTAGGCAAGCCGCGTGATAAACCGTCAAGAGACGCGACCGACAACGCGAGGGCTCCCATTAAATATACATGGGATGTAGCGACCGCCTTGGTTTCACGAGTAGGAGACTGCTCTCCGTTCTGTGACCGAGATCACGGGGAGACGACCGGTGAGCGAATGGGTTTGGCATGGGATGTGAGTGAGATGGGGCCGGAAGGACCAACACCATCGGGTACGAACCAAAGGAAGGATCGCGGAGCATTCGACCGCCACCGAAGCGGGAATGACGCGGGGAATCAAACGCCTGTCGACAGCTCGCTGCAGGGAGGTGCCCCATTCTACCTGCCTACTAACGTACCATGCCCCATTCTACCTGCCCACTACCGATTGTCGCTCTCATCGCTAGTGGAAAATTCATCGCGCTTCGCCTGAACGCGCGCGCCATCCGAGGACAGCTGCCACTCAGCGCGACGTAAAATGCCCCTCTCCTTCTATCTCTCTCTCTCTGTGCCCGAGGCCGGATTTGGGGATGTGGAACGAAGGTGGACCGCACGGGGACACGCGGTATTGCCTCTGAGAAGAGCGGATCGGTAGGCTTGAACGTCGTAATTAAAGCTGCGTGGAATGGCTCTCTCCCTCATCACAAACGCCGAAAATATGATTCGATGCACGGTATTCCGAAGAGCATCCTCCTAATGACGCTTTGAGTGAATCAGCATCACCAAAACAAGGTATTATAGGAGCCGCTAAGAATTTCAAGAGTTAAAACATAAAAGGTTATATGAGAGTGTGAAATAGGTAACAAGAGATGCCATACTGATATACATCATGAATGGCGGTATATTCAAAGCAAACATAGGATATAGGTGTTACTCTGCATATTCAAATTAGTAATAAAGACTTTACCGAGCATAATTGATTGAAGAGGAAATTAAAACAGGCTATGAGCAAAAGAAATCATTGAAATCGACTAATACAATTGAAAAATAGGAGATATATAGGAATATAATAACCGTTATAGCTAACCAATCCAATTATATGGCTTAAAGAATTTCGCTCCGACTCGCTGGGATACGGTGGCATGAAGCATCTCCATCAGTCTCCGAGCAAGTTCATAATTTGTGAAAATACATATTTTGGGAAGCGGGAAAGAGGATGCATTTTTATATCAACAACATAATTAGAAACCGACTAGGTTACATATACATATCTACCTACATGGGTATAATCATTGCTGCGTATATTTTTCGGCCGAAATGCTCAACTACACCTCAGTCACCATTCCTATTGCAAAGTATCGTTGCTTCATTTCGTCTAATCCATGATTTAAGTTTTCTCACTTCTTAAGCTAAAATATTATAGTTTTTCACAGTATTTTAGATATCACTTTATTTTAAATTAGATTCTACTAATTATAGAGGAAAAATTGTGAATTTTCTACTCAAGTGGCACTTTATCTACAACAGATACGACAAATTATGGATCCGAAATTATACTTCAAATTTGCTTAAGTGCTCGAAAAACTTCAATTAATGACTTCCTAGCGTTTACTTCATTGAATAGTTTCTTTACCAAATGACTTCCTAAGTACACATATCCCAAAAAAAAAATTTAAACCTAGAGTCATGCAATCACCATCAAGGTTTTTTAAAGCGAAGGAAACGGATCGGAGAATTTCAGACGAGATGAGCAAAATGGATATGAGTTAGAGATGGAGGTTGAGGAAATGAAATTGCCCTGGGATTTCCGAAATGGACATGGAAGGGAAGGATGCGAGATGTAACCGGATATCTTAAGGGATGATATACGAGAGACAGTTCGGCATGGAGAAAAAAAATGAGGTTTTAACGATAAGAAAGGTGGTGGGAGAAGTGGAAAATGTAAATGGAGATCACAAAAGGTCAAACAAAGTACCGAGTCAGGACGACTTATCACATAAATGACTTAATCACAGATCATTATTCAAGAAATGACAAATAGGTAACGAAATGAAGCCCACAACTGTCGGAAGAAAACATGCTAGGAAGAAACACTGATCCTATCCGTTTAAAGCCGTTTTATCTAGCATTAAATAGGTAAAGTTTATGAGAACAGTTTGGTATCTGACTCCAATGGAAATAAGAGGGCTCTAACTACCAACATCGAAGGAAGTTAAGGCCGAAGTTGACGACTTAAGTCAGGGCGAGCTTTACTCATACCAAACAAGCCCAAATCTCCGTTTAAACGCTAAATAAGTGTATTTTAGGAGCTAATGACACACGCTTAAAGGTTATTACATACTACGTTCATATGAAGTAGCATGAAAGGATGACGATTATCGATGATTCTAACAATGATGCAGATGTAAATAATGATTAACTTTGGTTTTAGTAAAACATAATATGGTGACAAGAAATCTGTAAGACAAAAATATTGACTTCACGCAATTTATAGCCGCCCTTCTAAAATTAATAAGTAACTATATTGAGGTAAGATTTACCACCTCAACCCGGAAGGATATTGAAGGAGTACATTGCCGATTCATCAAGGATTATTACATACGTAAAGAACAGTTTACTTAAAAGTTAAATTTTCTTTCACCCATTCCGTCAAAATGTGGCCGTAAACATTGTGTGAGTGCACTAATTGAACTAATAACACAAGCGGAATAGTCGGAACGATGGTTTCAGGACCCGATCGCGGATGAGGGCATCACCATCGAAGTCATGACACGCTATGAATGTAACGGCCATTAATCTTGTGGGCTGAAAACTTACGGGACTGAAACACTGATTTCATTCGGTTTAATGCCGCTCTCTCGCATTGAATAGGTAATGCTAGCGTGGCCCTATTCAACTCACCTAATCCCGACGGGGCATCCAGTCGATTCACCGAGAAATATCGCGTCCGACTCCGGGAAACGAGGAAAAGTAAAAACGTCCACGGTGTGGACGAAGACTATTTCGAATTCAAATCGCGGCGCTTGGGGTTAGGGTTTAAGTGGGTTGGGGGAAGGGGAGGGTGAAGAGGTTCCAGGAAATGAAGTGGTTACCCTGGAACATCCCTCTTCGGAGATCCCCCCCTTCCCCTCAACAGAACCCTCCCGGCTTCCCCCTTAAACCATCCAAGAGTCGGAGAGCGGCGCGCGGGGAGTGATACGGATAGCGAGAGAGAATCAGCCGTCGAAGCGGCGCCTCTTGAGTAATTACCATTACGCGTTCAGCGGGAGAGTGCCCGTATATATACACCCCCTCCCCTTCTACCCTCCCTCTCATCACCCGACTAAAACAAACACTCGTCACTCACAACGAGTTCGGTATTCAATTTGTTAGCGGCGATAACAGTATTCGCGAGTAAAAGGGACGCACGCGGGTACCTAGCTCGTGTGGAGGTCCACTCACTGGGTATATAGAGAGAGAGGAGTATAGGTAGCTCTGCTCATCATGAAAGGTGAATCAGAACACGACGACTCATATTTTTTCGCTCGCACACATAGTAGCCCTAGAGGTTCGAGAGGACCTTCAGCGTGTTCGGATTTAATGTGGCGTGGATGTGGGCAGGAGACGTTCGCATGGATTCGCAAAGTGGCAGTGAAGAGATCGTTGGTGTTTTTTTCTATCTGAAGCCGAGACGAGAGACGGAGATAAAGTGAAGAAAAAATAGACTTTTTCTTGCGGAATCAAGTGAGCAAATCATGCATGAGAAAAATGAGGTAAACGAGACATTGCAATATTTCCACTGAATTTATTTTTACACGACGCGTTTCGTTGTTACAAACAGCATTATCTACTGCTTTATATGCCTTACAGTTCTTCCTTATATGCTTAGTGCTTAAGGGTAGAGGGTAAGACGGAGGATGGGGTTTGGCTATTGAAAACTGTGGATATTGAGGGTTAATTCATTCAAGATATGAGGAACGTGTTTAGGATTGCAAAGTGTCACCAAAAAATTTTTTTTATCGAAAAAGAGCAGGTGATTTAAGTTTTAATTACAACAATACAAACAATAAACATTTATTATCGCGGACTTCTTGGTCCTTAGAAATTGATAGATGCACAACCAAAATAATACATTCAAATAAACAAAAAACAAATAAAACATAATAAAAAATGCGCTGAAAAAATAATTAATCATGTGTACATATAGATTTAATGGATAACACAACAATAGATAGAGTGAATGAGGATACATCGATACAAAAATCAATTCATTTTTTCCAAAACATTCAATCTTTTCACTTTAGCATATCGGAATTTATTGCATTGAAAATTTTTCTTTTAAAACTTGCCAAGGATTTACATGCTTTCAAATTATCGGCAATGAATTCCTCTTACGGGAAATAGAAACAACGAACGATCTATAATATATCTCTGTGGGGTGGTGTCGGATCAATAGATCCGATGTGTTCTAGTAGAACCTTGTTATGAATGTAGTTCTAGATGAAAACGCATTAGTTACGAGCGCTGGATTTTGAAGGTATATTTATAACTGTATTACAAATTTCCACCGATTTTTCATTCCAACGGTTTGTTGAATAGCAACCATTGTATAGCGTTGCAAAAGCTCAGGCAGTCGTTAGGGGAACTTATTACTCCCGCTTGACCTATCGTGGCTCGCGACGATTTTACCGCTGGAACGCTCTCATCTTGAAATTCAAATTAGACACTAATCATACTATCTCGAATTTGAAAACTCAATTTCAATACTATCTCAGATGTAAAAAAAGTATACTTGGAGCAGTGGTGCAATGGTACTGGAACGGCGTTTCGGCACTGGTTAATAAAAGACATAATAGTCAAGTAATACATCAATTTTGTAGCTTCAAATTTTCTAATATATACATTCGTAACCAAAAAATATTGTAATAAAATGTAAAAAAAACACAAAGAGTAATACTTCACTGCTAAAAAGTCAAGGAAAGTGCGTTGCTGCGATACTAATTTTGCCATGACGTCACTGATTTGGGGCACAAGTAAATACTCAACGAAAAAGTTCCACCCTATATGCCAAAAAGTTTCAAGATGATGACGTAAAGTTTCATCTGGTAATTCGTCGTTAAAAAAACAAAACAAAATACGATCAATCGAAAGGCATTGATTCGCCTTCTAAACGCAGAATGTTGGTTCTCACAATGAAGAAGTCACGTAGCAAGTAACTCAACGGTCAGGCTTAAGCTCGGGTTGGGTTATACTACCAGCGTTTAGTTCCGGTAATATCCTCACTTGTTGTTCATCTGTGAGTTACTCAATCCTACTAAACCCAGTTTCGCATGATACCCATGAATACGGCCGTCAGAGCAGTAATCTCGGACAACTGGTACAATAGAACCTGCATGGCACCTTCAGGCAACTAATTGTTCTGGTTGCTAAGAGTATTACCGTTCAGCTTCAGCCAGTAGATTACATTTGATAGTAGTAACAAAGAAAAAGAAAAAAAATAATACTGGATAGTGATATGTGAAATAGGTAATTGATTAGTTAACCGACTCTAAATGACAATCTCACCTCAATATTTTGTTAAAATTGAAATTTAAGAGAAGGTAATAAGCTTCAATGAAAAATTCACGTATGCTAGTAAAAATATATATCCTTGGAGAGGAGGATAAAGTTTGAAAAACGCTAATATTTATCAATTATTCAAGCCAAATTGTCACCAGAGGAATATCAAGGGTAAAAAATGCGTGATTCTATACTATAGCCGTTGTATTTCCATTCAACAGATCCCTTTTAGAGGAGGAGCATCATGCGTATTTAAATGCTTAAGCGTTTGGAATGTATTCAAATGTATACGCGACCTAATATTTTATTCATGAGATGGTAACATGACAATAAAGGAAATTTGTGATGAGTATTTATATGCAGTGCGCTTCCAAAATTTGGTATTCATTTGATGTAAGTGACGTTTCAAGCATTCTTCCAGACAATTTAACAGCTAATGCGGGAGATTTGTCGATAACGTGTCTGGCCTGGAATGAAGTGTTTCAACTGTTGAAAATGTGAACTTGGTCGAGAGCTGAATTTTCTCCTCTCTTTGTGCACCTACAAAAACGTTTCAGGGGAAACATTCCAAGACAAGAACGTGTAATTATTAAAAAAGAGTAATCCTTATTATATTCTGTTTTCGGTAATTAGTAACAGCGGTATATTGAAGAATATACCTATTGACGACGTTGAGGACACTTTCAGAGGCAATAAAACACTAATTCTTGGGGAAAATTATTAAAATCATACACATTATTGGGATATTAAAATTTTTCTCTATTCTTTTATCTTCAACAATGGATGATGAGTCCTTAGTTGCACGAGTTCTGTTCGGGACCCTAATATTGCCGAAGGAATATCTTTAAGGATGGCTGTTGTACCTTACGCGATAACAAACACTATCCATAATGGCAACTAACGGAATAAAACTTCTTCGGTCCATACTTGCACGATTTCATGCATTGGAAAGCTTCACAACTCCCTATCATGACATGATTTGAAGAGGCACAATGAATAGAGATAAAATATTTAGCTATGGTTTGCCTGACTCAGGGCAAAGAATCAGGTCAAGTATAAGTGCTATTGAGAAAGAATGCAACACTTCGTGATTTACAGTAAACTGTTGAATAACGATACCGTTAAGCGTTGAAACAACTTGTAACCTAGGCGATAAATTTTAGAGGGAAATACCACCGTGGACCTATTTTCCAGTAGATTAGTATTCCCATATATTTAAGCCTGCAGCTTTCAAACTAAACGTATACTTTATTTCTTTAATCTAGCGAGAGGTGAACTGGGAAAGAATGCAAAACTTTGCTATATCCTTGAAAAAATGCTTGCACGGAACCACGAAGAGTTGAAGCTTATTCTACCTCTGCAAATAAATTTTAGCGAACAATACTAAGCTTTAATTTTTCGTCGGGTAGAAAGGAATATACAGATAGTTAAGCCTAATACTTTCAAAGTTTAGGGTCTAATTTTTTTAATTCCAATTCGATTTCGAAATCCTCCGTATGTATATTGTATATTTTGTATTGTAAACGTTTTTTTACCGTTTTTAAATGTTTGAATTGACGCAATCGAGGAATTAGGTGAAAGAGGGGACTTAATAGTCTCAACCTCGCCCGAATAAATACATATTATTATTATTATTAATATTAGGTCAGAGCTAAGAGGTGAAGAGTGGAACCGAACATTTGACTTAGTGATTTAATAGAAATTTATTTCATAGCATGACCTGTTTCACACAATTACAGCTTCGCCAGGTACAATCACGAACTGTAAGGTACAAACCATTTAAAATTGTAAGTAGCTCTCGATGCTCCAAGGTGATGAAACCAGCAGAGTTATATAGCAAATATTGCGGAGACTACAAATCAGTAATACAAAATGAAAATAAAAATCGAGTTAGTAGATTTCTTCAGACGTTAAATGATTCTGACCCAGGTATCGACTGTGCTTCGGTCGTAACCTATGTCAATGAACATAGTTGATTGATTTTCATTATTACAGAATTAAAAAAAGTACTACAAACTCTATGGACTATTCCTATTTGAACTATCGTCAAGTTTCATCGTAACCTTCCTTGCTAGATACGTATAATACAGTATCGCAGGAAAAGTGAACTCGTTCGCAATATTAATACTTAATTTGAACCTCATGATTCTTTAAGTTGGTCTTGCTGTGTCTTAAATATACAGAGAAATCAACTTCTCCTTTAATCATGGTTTTAACCAAGATTCGCCGACGTAAGGTCTCAGACCAAGAGAGCAGAGGTGTCTACCTTTCGGAGAAACTCCGTGTTACAGTCTTCAGAGTCAAAGGGCCAGTGGTTGTGCGCGAACCGCGGGTCGGCGTCGATGTACTCTCGACGACCCCTAGTGGCCACCAGCAGGGGCGGGGGCCGCGAACTGCCCCGACTGCGGCTCCGACTCCCGCCCCCGCCACCACCACTACCGCTCCCGCCCCTCGACCTCCCGCCTCCGCTGCCCCCGGAGGACCGGTTGCCCTGGGAAGACCCTCGGACGGACCCACCACCCCCGGAACTGCCTCCACCACCGCCCCCGCCGCCTCCGCCACCTCCGCTCTTCCGCCTCCGACGCCACCGGAACACCCCCGCACCGCCCCTTCCGTCCTCCGCCACGCCAGAGGACGTGTTCCCGCCCCCAGAGTCCTCCACCCACGCGCTCAGCACTGTCTCTATGAACGTGAAGAGCTGTTGGACGTTGGGCTGGAGGGCGCACTCGCCGGCGGGCGGAGTGTAAGGTGTGGACGGCGGGGAATTGACCACGGCCACCTCCATCACCTCCTCCTCGGGGAAGGCGTAGGCCTGCCTCCACGCCCCCGGAGGGTGGATGCCCCTCGAGGCCGCCCCGCGACCCCCGCCGCCGCCGCCGTCCCCCCGAGAAGTCTCCACGTGGGCCGCCCCATTGCCTCCCGCGTACACGAAGCTGTCCCCGAAGTGGACAGTCTTGTTGCGGCGGCGGCGAGCGGCTCGGGTCGCCCCGCAGGACGGGAGGGTGGCCGACTTCTCGACCATGGCGACGGCTTTTGGACGACCTCGGCGGCGTCCTCCCGAGAGAGAGCTGGCGGGAGGACGCCACGCGAGCTACGCTAGTTACGCTAGACACGCTAGTCGCGCGAGATGCGCTAGATACGCGAGGCGTACCTAGCGTTCGCGTCAAATGTCGCGAAAATTTGTCGTCACCTAATTAATTAGAGTGAATGAAGGACGTGGTATGCGCTAGCTATGCTAGATACGCTAGCTACGCTACACACGCTAGCTAAGCTAGACGCGATAGTTATGCTAGGTACGCGCTCTTCTAGCGAGTTACTCCGACTCGTCCCTGAGACCTTGAGCCCGGGAGTGGAAAGAAAGTATGACCATCCATCCACTACCGTGGGAGAAGTGTTGAGGAACCCGCTGAGGAAGATAACACTTTCAGCGACACCTTTGGCGCCCCCAACAATTCTGTTCCCGTGATAAGTGAGACACCGCAGCAGGAACGCAACAGTTTATCCATTTATTCCTTTTCGAATGGCTTTCCAGCTAAAAAAAAATTGGTCCATAAAGCTTAAGCTCGTTAAAAAATGGTGCAAGGAGGGATTGACTTTTGATTATAATTTTTTTCTCTGCTTGTTTTTTTTTACTTTTAAGACAGTACTCCACGCTTCAAGCATAAAAAAGTCGAAATTTCTTGTTTTTAGTAAGAAAAAATAAATGGAATCTGATTAATTTTCAATTCCCTTTTTTTCAAAAAAGTGCGTGTCTTTCGTGCAATATCACAGTCGAGTTTTATTATTTCGTCTATCAATTCTAAAATGATAATATTACAAAGCCGTCGCCATTGGGGAGAATACCCGAGCCATGCCTTTCCCGTATAAGTAAAAAAATGATTCCCCAGATCAAAAACATTCTATTTTCACAGCGATCCTTTTGAGTCTCTTCCTCTTCATAGTTTGCCCCACTTGATTCGGTCAGGCGAAGTGTTAACGCACTTTCACGCGAGCATGAAGAACATCTCGGTTCACCTCTCGGAGAAGGTAGAAACACAATCTGCCACACTGACCACTTTATCGGTCACTAAAATTTCTGTCGTAACCTTTCCACGTGAAGTGTGAAAAAAAGAATAACTTTCAGAGGATTTGAAAACCGTGTGCGGAGACAACAACAGATAATACTCCGGGAGAAGAACACAGTGGAAAATCCACCAGCGGAAAACAAAGGAATCACCACGAGGACGGCGGCGTAATATACATTTATGAATTATTATATATATAATACGTGAGACTAGCTCACGTGCCACCGGAAAGACACAGGTAGCGGGGACACACTAGGGCCAACACAGATCGCCGACGACGACACCAACTCTGATCTCGCACATCACCGACGCGGCTTCCCGCGGACGCGACCGCCTCGGAGTCGCGCGTGCATCGAATCCAGAGGCCGCGGTCGCGGTGACACGACACCGCCGCGTCTCCTTCGACGACCGTACGCATCCCCCGACACGGATGCATCCGAGGGGACGGTGTTGGCGGGAGAACGGAGACGGGAGCCGCGCGAGCCGCGAACCGCTTACGGACAACGCTCGACCGAGACTGCTCCGCAAATTGCTGGAGCGATCCATCGAGAGGAAAAAGGTGGCTTTTTGCGAGAGCCCCGCAGCGGCGCCCTACAGCGGAGCTTCCCTCAACTATCCTCACCGAACACCCCTCCCCTCTCGTCGCGTTCCCCTTAACCCACCCCGACTCGAATTCCCCTACTCCCAGCGACGGAGATTCGCAGGGGCCAGGGTACGAGGCGACGCAGCGGCGCCGTGACGTCATGTTCCCCGCCTAGGGGTCTCCAGCGTCGCCGCCCCTCCTCCTCCGCCTCTCGTTTAAGGGTACGTCTCCCTCCCACCCTTGCTCGTTTGGGGGGGAAAAAGAATGCCTTTCCTGCAGTCCGATGGTGGGAGGTGGTGAGGAGGAATTCTCCCAGCTGTATGTGCATCCAATTCCCCTCCTCCGAATCGTATTCTTCTAAACCCCTCCCCTCTTCCTCATCCCCTTTTTGCAAATCTTAATCCTCTCTTGCCATTTAGGGACCCTTCCCACTTCTCCCTTTACCACCCCTGTTATCCTTGGCTCCCTTTATTTTTTTTCTCAACACTCCACGGCGTATACCCCACCTTAACTTGAAAAAGCCACCTTGCTTTGCCTCCTCCTACTCCTCTCTCCGTGCCGTGGTGACAAAAAACATCGGCCGTAGCTGCTGCTACACCTGAACCTCGTACCGACTATTCTCAAAAAAACTTCCCCCATTCCAAGCTCCCCTCTCGAAACTCCGTCTCCTTCCACCAGCAAGAACCTTTTTCTTGAAGTTTCTCAGAAGGCGGCCAGAGCGAAGGACGACCTCTCCTTCCCCCATATATATTTATTTATATATATATATGCTCACTTTTTCCCCCATTACCATGCACATGCACAAACCGCTTCGTCGATGTTATTTCAACTCTCTCTCCCTCTCACGTTCTTTTGCTTTCTTTCTGTCTTCCTTTCTTTTCCCAAGTCCGACAATTTTCTTCCCTGACTAACCTCCACTCTGCACATATTTTTTTATAAAAAAAACTTTTACCTCGATAAGTCACTTCCTTAACTGCCACCGAAGGAGCCTGTGGATCGTGACACAAATTTTTACGTCTTCTTTCGCGTGGGAATATATACATATCGTCCGTTTTTCTTCACGCAGGTGCAAATGATGCCCGATTGATACATAAGATCATTGCATGCCGACGGACAAAGCACGTTGATTGGCAAAATTTCACTTACTAAATTATCGATTAGATTACCTTTTATAATGATGAACTTTTTAGTATAAGTAAGATTTTCTCAGGCACTTTTTTTCAAGCAGATTCCCCAAGAAGAAATCTTCCCCACGGAAACATTGCAAATATATTTACAATAAATTCATCATTTTTCTTCCACCATTTCCTAAAGTAAAACTCATGATTCCACAGATTTTTTTCTATGAATTCATTATTCAAAAGTATGCACAAATGGGCATAAAGAAACTATGTTGCTCATTCCTATTATTGTTACAAACATTAAGAAATAAATGTATATATGATGGCATATTTTTAACGTAAACTCACACACTCGTATAAATATGTACTTTTTCAAGAACCATTTATTTAAATATTGCACAAAAGGTACTATATTTTGCTTTTATCTGTAAACGTTCATAAATGCACCATTTTTTCAGCATCATTTTCGCAAGTTTTTCGCGCCAGACCACCTCCTCAGCGTAAGTAGGCGATTTCCTAACGCGCACGGTTATTTTAATGCTTACATTTTATTTTTTATCCTTTAATATATATCTCCCTCTCCACCCTCACAGAACAACACTTTTGTTCAGTTTTTATTATTTTCGTTTGAAGATTTTTATTCCTCTCTCTCATTCCTTTTTAGCTCGGTTGAGATTGACCCGCCTGGCTCGCGCAAGCTTTTCCCACGAATCTTATCCCTGAGCCTTTTCCTTCTTAGCGTTTTACTCAAACCTCCGACACCCTACTCTTTTCCCCTCCTCCCCCACTCCCGTCTCCCCACTGACACCCATCCCAACCACGGCCTTGCTTATTTTTTACGTTACGTGTTTCCAACACGGAATAATATGTACACAGATCTGATATCACCAGTCAAATATATCTATTCGCACTGGCAAAAAATTCGTGTTACAATCCACACTTTTTATACATTAAAAACACCGTTAATTTAGGAAACTTAAATAGTTATCAAAGGAGTAATATGCACACAGTTCTAGTATCAATTCTATGTGCGCTGGCGACAAATCCATGTTACAATCTGCATTTTTATGATTCGGAAAAAAAATTAATTTAGGAGTATAAAAACGTAAATGGTAAGCAAATGATTATGTGTACGCTGATGTGATATCACTCGTATAATAACTCTTTGTGAACTGGTGGAAAATGCATGTCACAATTTACAATTTTTCTACTTGAAAAACGCGCTTAAATTAAGCGTAGAAAAACTTGAAGAAATGTTTCATTTAAGTCGGAACTTAGACGTAAAATAAGTGATAAAATTCCAGGCTTTGATAAAATATTCTCGGGTTTGGCACCAGTTAAGGGTTTTTAAAGCCTTAAACTGCCTTTCTCGGTAGCAAAAATAGGAATATTTTATCGATTGTATTTGTCGGAGAAGTCTAGTTTCTTTTTTCTTCACGCTTTGCCTTGCTGAAATCATTATGACCAAAAAAAATGTCTAAATATGTAAGTTTCCTTTTGAATATTAATTAATTACCCTTAAAAATGACGATCCAAAGTCGACACCATAGTCTGTCAATTAGAAAATGTTTAAAAAATTCCAAAATTTTAATTTGCGTATCAGGGGAATGTATGAGGTACATGCGTTAAAAACGTACGCCTGTGATGCAGCAACATTTTGCTTACAAAAATGGAGCTAAAATGCACTTTTTAATGCTTTCGTGTGAAATTTTGTCGAATACACTCTTTTATTCAGTCGAAATTTTCAAACAATCAAAGTTTTACTTGACATAGCAATATTATTCTGATTTACTGCACCGATTTTCCTACTGAATATATTTTCATCTTTGGTTAAAATTCGTTATTGTACATGCTGTGGTAATTGTATCATGTATGTTTTGACTTGGTGTTTGTTTTGATTTAATTTTACCCCTGCACCAGCGTAAAAATAACGAAGGGTTTCCTTTAGAAGTCACCCAATGCATCGTTATTTTGCGACCATTAACTTCGAAAACATAAATAAAACTCCACAGAACTGACTTATTTATATGTCACTTCCTTTATTTCAATGACACATGGTGGGATGAATATGGCTTCACACAAGTGGTGGGGAAAAAAAAGGATAAGGAATATGTGGTTGAAGAGCCTGAAAGAGAGGGATCTCCGTGATATATCCGATATCATCCCAGAGGCCAGATCGTCTGTTATTCCATATTTTCCCATAAGAACGAAACAGGAAAAAAATAATACCCAAGACCGTGGAATCTCTGAATATATAAAAGTCATTTTAATCCTTCGATTAATTTATCCAAACCTGTATCAAGGGGTGAGCAGTTCCGGTAGGATGCATTTATTTCGATACGGGAATGCAAATGGGGTGTGGACGGAGTGTTCGGAAAAGATAAAACAAAAATAATCACGGCGTTCCAATTTGAAATGCTCGAGTATCTTCCTGGAATTAAACGGGCGAGAAAAAATATGTTAGCGATGTGAAATGTTGTGATCAAGGAAAAAAATTGAAATTAAGTGTAAACAAGAATGGAATTCATACGTGTTTCCATTATTGAAGACCTAGGATTTATTTCAACAGAGTAATATGCAACTAACCCTCATAAATATGTCCCATAAAAATACCACGACATATAGAGTATGATGGCATGATACCAAGAATTATTTGGAATTTAAATTATAAAATCGACCGCTAAAGAAAAATAGAATCACATTCCGCATTGCTAAAGTTGCCCCACGAGAAATAATTGCGACGATTTGCTATGTTAATCATGGATATTTAAATATATCGTATGTTAATCAGTCAAATATTTTAACGTTGATTCCCTCGTATTATCCCAATCTAATTAAATCCACCGACACACTTGAAATCTTAAAATAATGCATATTTTAATGTATTTATTTCACTTTTCAGAAAATGTTTCTTCTAAAATCAGTGCTAGCTATATATTTGCTTCACTCCATAAAATTATATAATATTATTAATATGAACAAGGAAAAATATGGCTAGCCTTCGGGAATAAACTGCTGATAAACTAAGGTCTGACAGCAGCATATAATTAAATTTGAAGCCTCTTTTTCGCGACTTCAGTAACACCGCGAGGCCTGCAATAAGCTGCATGTAAACAATTTATAAGATTAAGACAGGATATTTCCTTGATTCAAACAGAAGTCTTGATGAAGTCGTTTTCCCTCTAACTCGCCCTTTCTCCCTCTGAAAGCAGAGCGCCATTGACAAATTCAGACAGGGTTCTATTCACGCAAGTTACTTTTAATGGCCTGTCTTGAAAGACAAGGCGGATTAAATCCAAGGAGGGTAGGGGAATGGGGGCCCGAGGGTGTCAATTTCGCCCAAATCAAGTCGTTTGTATGCCCGCCCTTGTTCTTTCCCCTATCCTTATGTCCCCCATTCCTTATTTCCCACGCCTCTTCTTCACTCCACGCATCGCTTTCCTTAACAACTTCTTTCCCTTTTCCCGAGAAAAGCCTTGTACTGCGCATCCAGCACTTTCTCCTACCTTTTTCCCCACTTCCTCCAATTGCTAATCCTCGTCCCCTACTATATGAAGCATTTCCCGTCTATCGCGTACTTGGTGTACACATATTTTGCACGCTGACCTAAAACTTTACAAAACGTCAGGTCAGGCGAGCTAGGTAAGATTCCATGAGGCAAGCGAGTAATCCTCTTCACGTCCTCTCATCACCATCATCCTTAGTGAAAAATCCAAAGTTTGATTTGACGCTCCTCTCTCCTATCCGCTAGCCTTTTCATAGCGACGTATTTCTTTCTTTTTATATCCTGTATAACATCCTTTATAAAATGTCCTATGTAACTCATTCGAGGCCGTCCTTTGCCCTTCTTTCCTTCTAACTGTCCTTCAACGATTTCCTTCATCAGGCTGCCATGCCTCAAAATGTGGACAATTAAGTTTTCCCGTCTTCAGCTCAAGGTTTTTAGGAGGCTTCTCTTTTCTCTCACTCATCTTAGCATTTCCTGGTTACTTACGCGGTCAATCCATTTTACCTTCATCATTCTTCAGTAGCACCACATTTCGAATGCTTCCACTCTTGACTTCTCTGCTGTTCCCACCCTCTGTGAAGCATTTTTGTCTCTCACGTAATTGTCATAGACATATTTTGCACATTGACCTAAATTGTATAAAAATCGGGTCAGGCGAGCAGGATAAAATTCTATGAGGTTAGCGCATGATACTCTTCCCCTCCTCTATGATGCATTTTCTGTCTCTCACGTTATTGACATTACACATATTTTGCACATGGACCTAACCTGTTTAAAAAGTCAGGTCACGTTAGCTGGGTGGGATTCCATGAGGTAAGCGGATGAAATAATGGGTCTTTTCCCAAATTTTTACGAACTGAAGAAATTCAAGGAGGATCCGGCCAAGGGGATTTGCAATAATACCATGAATAAACTACCTTGACGGGTTGAATATCTTTCAAATCATCCAATTTTTCAAAGCGAAAGTTGGCGTGGATAGGTAATGTTAGGACCCAACTCAGACTAAGCCCCAGATAGGACATTCCTCACGTTGGAGGGCCAGTTAATTTGCCAACACCATCTCAAACAAACAAAGAGTTTTTTTTGCAATTTCAAGAATTGTTTGCCAGTAATCAATATTCCATATTCGAAAATATTTATAGAGAAATAAATACAGGCTCGGTATCAATGTCCGTGCTCAATAAAAAAATATCCAAAACTAGTAACCATTTGATCTACTCACTACATTCCTATGATGCAATCATCGTTCGCCGATTCTCTAGTTTCATTACTTTCCCATGAAAATAGAACGTGAGAATAAAGGCAGGCTCGGACTCAGCGTTCGCGTTCGATTAAGAAAACCGATCTATAACTAGTTAACACACGCGCATTAGTTACCATTTCATGTACTCAATACTTTAATCATCGCAATCATTGCTTCACTAACGTCGATTCTTTCGCCTCATTTCTTTCCTACTCCCTCTTCCCGAAAAACAAAAGGAATGAATAAAAAAGCTATACAAAAAGCACCTCTTCCCGCACTTCTTGCACTTCGGAGTGAGCCAACCAGAATCAGTGCGTTTTCCCCCACCCCTACTTCCCCTCTCCTGGCTCCAATTCGCTGCCGTGTCATTCTCAAAGAGGGGCAAATTGGAGAAAACTCGAAAGAAAAGGACCGAGGCAAAATAAAAAGGAAGAAAAGGTTGGGTTTGGGGTTAGGAAAGAAGAAAGAAATAACGTGCATTAATACGCGTGTAATTTTACCTTCCGTCCCTTACGAAGGGGCTTGCAAATGAAAAAAAAAACAAAATAAGATAAAAATGCGTGGCTTTTTTGTTCGCGTAAGGAAGATGGTGAGGTAAGCATAAAGGTATTGCTGGAGGTGTAGTTGAGCGAGGAAGAAGAGGAGGAAATTGCACGAGTAAATATTATACACAGGACACTGGCAAACTACTTCTGCCCAACACTGCCTCTCCGTCGCTTTTGTTCTGCCCTCGACCGTGTCCCATTATAGGGGACATATTAACTTCTTTCGCTCCTTAACCTTTTCCACTTCGGATCCCTTTTTATAATTTTTCCCTCCATCCAACCACTTCTCTCCCCTCCGGTTCTCCTTCTTAATCTCCTCTTTCCTTGCCTTTCATTGCTTGCCTTCCCCTACACCCTGTTCTTTCCCTTGAACATAGCTTTTATTTCCACCGACACATTTGCATTCCATGTAGGTAAGTTCCTCATTCTTCGTCGTGTTGATATTCTCCACTGTGTTTGTCCAACACCCAGCAACTTTACCAAATTTTTGTTAATATTCCCTCTATTTTCCGTGCGAAGTTGTTGCTTATTTGCGCCAATTTGTTTTTCAAAATGCTGAGAAGGATATATATATGTATTTTTTTTAATTATATTATTGTATAAAAAACCCGATTGTACCTTTTTTATGTATAAATATTGTATATAGTTTTAATCTTTGTATTTTATATTGTTCATACTTTTTTCTTACATAGGCCTGTTGATGATTTAAAAATAAATCGAAACGTTGGCTGCTGAAATTTGTTTTAAAATTGACCTAAACTCCAGGAAATATTATATTGTATAAGATACAAACAGCAGTAGTAATTTTCCACACTTATTTACTAGCTCAACCGGTTTCAATGTGTACAGGTCACTTTCAAGAAACTGCTCTTTAAAATAACGCGCAAAGGTTAAAATTGTTGAATTAATATACAAGCGCAGAAAACAACCACAGCTGTTCGTATCTTATTACCAATTCGAGAGTATGCCTTACACATCTACGTGGGCTGTTCGGGAACTAGCCTCCTTTTTATGAATGAAACGCTAAAGTTGATTTAAAATATTTATTGTATACGTCTTCAAACTATGACTTTCCTTGCTAAACAACATAATTTCCATGAGTATTTAAGCCCTCATCATTGATATAAATTAATTTTGAAATCCCTTCCACAAAAAATCTCCCACCTATGCCTTGAGTTATCCGTTGACCGCATCTTTGATTTCTTCATCATTCTCAAATCACTGGGAGCCAAGCCATTTCTTTATGTGCAAAAACCCATTCCAGAACAACTCCTTCACTTATAATCTTTGAGCTATGCACAGTTTCAAATGAATTACTACTGCCGAATATTGTTTTTACAATCAAATAACAGCACGCACTTCACACGGCGCGATTTTCTATTGCAGCACATATTTTGACTAGCTACAAAAAAATCGCTCAAACGACCTTCACCCTACCACGACTGTACGCTGACTGACCTACCGTGCGTGTTGACGGAACAATGGTGCCACTACCCCCTCTTGTTTTCACGTAATGAGCAAACGCAGGTTATTTTCCTAAGAGCCCTCGTATTTTCGAAATTTTCTATTTCGTTGGGGTATCTTTCGTTCCTGTCTGCACTGGCAGCCATGGAAGGCAGTTATGCATCTGAGCCAACCTAAATTAGATCCCAAAAAAAGTCAGCACCCCGTGACCACGTAGAAGTTTCGTGGTAAGTAATATATTGCTCATGGCAATAGCCGTCATACATTCCACTCATTTTGTACTCTCAGGATATCAATTCCATCATCTTTTGGCCAGTCGAGAACAAATACAAAACCACGAATGTGATAACTATGAGTTGGATATTCACAAGGTTTCAGCTGCGGCCACGCCACAAAGGGCCAAACGCAACGCCGAAAAATACCTGAAAACCGCTACGAAAAAGAATGAAGCCCCGTTTTTGATACAATAATCTATATAAGCCACGTAAATTTTCGACCACTACAAAGCCCAGAGGTCGATGGCCGAGTTGACCATCGGATGAAATGGTGAAAATATCGGTAAAAATGTAGCGATTGATACGGAGACATATCTTTTAAGCCTTCATTGGTAAACTTTATTGGTCAGTTTACTCTTCCACACAGTTTCAGTACCCTAACAGTGTGTAACAAAAGTGCCAGTTCATTTTAATGGGATATTCCGACAGATCCCGTCGCCAACAGTCACCAGTCACCATTATGCATGGAACTGACTCAGACCACAATTTTTAAACTTCGACGTATCTACACGTTTGTGATTGTATCCACGCGTTAGAATCAAATTGCATCTATTCTCAGTGACAGCAGTTAAGCGAAAACTAGTGTGATCACTGCATTACATTACATCGTATAACCTGCCGAGGTAAGCAGTATCGTTAGGGATGGGATACTGATGAAATACCTTCATCACTGTCAGGTCGAATTTTCAATTACTTTTACCACTTAATTTAGCCAGACAAAAGACAGAGAAATGAAGGGAAAATATTATACAGTGTTTGACCAATAAAAAATGATTTAAAAATCCAGACATTTGTCATGGTTGGTAAGTTCCAAGTTCTCTCACTCATAGCGTGATTGAATAACGTCGCTTATTCCTAAACAGTCCATACCAACCAGAATAAGCCAACACACACATGTTGAGATGAATAAAGTCTTTCACAACACTACGCTATGTCTCCAATGAATAGTTTTCCCAATTATTTTTAGGGAAGACTCAATTACTACTCACTAAATAGGCAAATGCGTCGTATTGATTCATCACCTAATATGAATCTCAATTTCTCTTTCTCTCATACTATGAAAAATATTTTTATTAGTCTCTTCAAAGGGATCCCCATCAAAGAAAGGGCCTACCTGTTAAAAGTTGAGTGCGCTTCTAACGAGTTTATACGTCGGTCTCATTGATGTGGCAAATGAGATAGAAACCACAAACAAAATTGTCCACCTCCCGTTTCCATGTTTTCCACCCAATGAATTCTCTAAATAATTGTTTACCCAAGAATGAAAAGATGAAAAAAATGCTTCAGATTTGAATTCTGCATACCGCAAAAAGTTTTTCTCGGGGCCGTTAATTGTGAAAACGGTTGAACACGAAATGATGATACCTCATCATTTTTCCTTCTACCTAAATTAAGGTTTGAGAATCCAAATCTTCAACTGAATGTTTCGGTATCTCTTAATTCATTTCATAATGTACTTAAGCTAAATGGAATACATATGTATTGTTTCTCCTCTTTATTACGAGGGTCAGGAAGTGATATCAATGATGTAAAATAATTCATAAACTTTATAATCTATTCTCATATGCCAATGGATTTGTATTAATTAGAAGTACCTCAAGTGCTCGTAAGCTTATCAGCACCAAAACCTTCCAAATACTCATTGCTCAGGTCCATACAATATTAGGAAAGGCCATGGGTAAATACCATAGTAAATAATCACTTATAAATAGCTAACTCACCGGCTATTTGCCTGTCCATAAACTTCCAACGGGATATTCACAGCAGAAGAGGGTTTGAAAGGAAGGAGAGTCAAGCGGGGAGGGGATTTTAATAACCTCGCTAGAGGGAAGTTATGTTAACTTGAAGGGGAATGGGGATGGACAAAATTTGATTAATATATAGAATAAGAGGGCATAATTAGATAAGCAGAAGTGTCGAAGATTTAGCGGGAAGAGTTACCGGCTCCCATACAGAGATGTCTCAAAATGCTGAGGTATTTCTGTCCAATTAGTATAAAACTGCATACATGAGCAAATTCAGTTAAAATCAAGGAATTGAGCTCACCCATAATCCATTCGGATTATAGAAATATTTGATTTGGCTTAGTGCTCAGGAAAATTACCCTTACCACGCGTACCTATTGGTAGGAAGCAGCAGTTTATGAGATTAAATGCATTGAGGATTTAAATAAATGGAAACGACAGTGGTACTACTAGCTATACATTGAAGAAATTATTCGCAAAAGCCATTACGTATCCTAACTTTCCAGCAGAATACGTTGAAAAAATCAGTAGTTGCAGTTGAATGCGTGGGAATGCACTGGCATGGAGAAATAGAATTCGCGGCCGTACCGTATCGAATAATCTCATAATACTCCTATATTTCGAGAAAGCTAAAAGAAGAGGGAAAAGGCCAATGAAATGGGAAAAGTATCAGAAATGCAGATAAAGGACTCGATTAGAGAAAGTGTATTTTTTCACCCTCCTTCCCGACTACATTACAATGATTTTTTCGTCTCACTTTTCCCATCAGCCTTTTGTCCTTATCCTATGAAACTTCCTCCTTCACTCGCACTAGGACCGTTTTCACCCTTTTTTCAATCCTTCCCCTTCGCCCATCTACCGTCTTTTGTCTCTTCGCTCTCCCTCTCCTCCCCCTACATCCCTTTAAATGTATCTTCCGCCTACCTTTATTCAGTCTTCCAGGGGGCGACCACCCCATCGTCTCTCTGTACACCGCCGTCTCCGGCTTTTCCCACTAAAAACACAACACAAATTTCCGGATCGTTGTTATCTCGAACAATGGGTAAATGCTCATTAAATCGCGAACCCGCGGATGCTTAGAGGAAGCCGTGTGGCGCGAGTCTCCCCAGGATCCCCAGCAGTGCCGGCAGCATAGAACTTCATCAACCCTCCAAGGTGTTGTAGTGCTTCCATCCAGGAGCGTTCATGGCGCATAGTAGTATTCCCATATTAGTACTATTAACTCCCAAAGGAGAAACTTCATCTCTCTGCGACGGTTGATGCCGTGAAGAAAACTTTCTAGTAGTGCGGATAATTCGGTGATAATACTGCGATATCTTTCGGTGGCCTTCATTTTCGTTCTCCGACAGAGTGGAGTCCACAACATCGTCCATTAATGTTCTACTTTGAGGGTATTTGCTAAATATTCTATAGAATACAGCAAACAGTTATGAGAGTCTTTTCACTGAAAGTTAACTTGGTTAATACCCCATATCGATCAGTGAAATCCTTACGTATCCTGAGAAACATTCATAGAATAGATTTTAGAGGATCTGCGTTAGGCGAATAGTAGTATTCCCCTATTAGTACTATTTATTCCCAAAGCAGTAACTTTATCTTTCTGCGACTTTGGATGCTGCAACGAAAACTTTCTACAAGTGAGGATACTTTGCTGATAATATTACGATATATTTCGGTAGCCTTCATTTTTGTCCTCCAACAGAGTTAAGTTCGCCCTGCCGTCAATTTATGTTTATTCTTTGAGGCTATTCACCATAATTGCACGAGCAAACAGCAAAGATTAAAGAAAGCGTAATTTACAGAAAATAAACTTGGCTTATTACCTCATAACAATAACTGAACTCAGAACGTAAACTACGTACCAATCATAGAATAGGTTTTAAAGGACTTGCGTCATTTATTATTCTCTGGCCCATAGTAAATATCACAGTCTTCCTTGTTATTGGCTAGATTCAAGAGAATGTAAGCTTATTATTAACTAATATGAACGCCGCTTCCAGTTATAGTGAAAAATCAGGCGCTCCTCTAAGGTTCTCACCTCCAAAGTAAAGCAAGTTACATTACGCTAAGTTGTTGTAATCGAGGCTAAAAGTATTGGATGCCATGTGATTTTAAAACATTTTCAAGAACCACCTTCTAGAAACACTTCTTTTTTCTAGCCGTCCTTTAGTTTGAAATAATATTGAGAATGTCCATAAACGAAGATTTAAGGTATTTATCAGTTATAAACAGAAACATGGCGGTTATTTTGGGTAGCAGTTTGACAAGGGAATATAAAATGTGATCCTTTGATCCACCGATTTTTCTGCGAAATAAAGAAGATATCAAAAATAAACATGAAATTTATCTTCCATTCGACTAATTTATGAACATGTATGCTAATGAAGTTGCAAGGGACTTTAAAGACGGGTATGATATTTGGATTTAAATCAGATAAGTTCAGAAATGTCAACGAGAAAAAAAGTACATTTAGGTTCGAGACAGGACTCAAATTCCCAAGATAGTTTTGGCCATAAAGATAAATTAGCTTATCAGGATTTTCTTCTTCTAGACGGATTTTGTTAATGACTTGAATTGAAAAGACGATGTACTGGGCATAAATGCCACAAGGCAATCCATATGTGGCCATGATGCCACAGCTCAGAGGCTAAATCGAACACTGGGCCCCCTAGAGGTGATTCCACGCCCTCTTTGGCTGATTTCACCGCTGGCTAGTTGGCTTTCGCTCTGAAATAATTTAAGACGGCGGATTGATGGTAACGGCGGTTTGATTTGCTGACGGCACAGGCACTGATTAGACGGTCGGCGAAAGGCTTGTAGCCGCTGGTGGACACGATGGAGGAAAGATGCGAGGGATATGGTATGAAAATCAATCACGCGCTGCCGAGATTAAAAATGAAATGCAATCAGAATAGAGGCCTGCGGGTATGTTTACCAACTTAAGATCAACCGCTACCATGTGAGTCTGTGTTTTATACTTATAAACTGCTACTTCCTGCAAGTTTACTTGTTAAAGAATTTTTCGTGAGTATGTAGGTCGCAAAAACCTCTTCGTGGCGTGATTTGGGCAAATACTGTGTTATTACCGCCGTTAGGGATGAATTTTCACCAATGGTCGGGCTATATTATAACTAATCGAACCTATGACATTAAGTAATAATACTGATACGAAGAAAATTTCGCCGAAAGCAATCCTTTATATAGGCTTGATTGATCCAGTTTTTGCGGAAGAATATTTAAGACAACCATATATTTGCTTCCAAGAAACGATTTTTTCTACTTACCTCCGGTAAAAAATCAAGGGATCAAATGATCTTCTCTTAAGGTAATGGTATTCATCGGTCAACTCATATTTTAAAACTAAATCAGACCTATCTAAACCTATGAGGACGCTGATCGCATAAGTATATAGTGGGAAATTAATATAATCAACAAAAGTATGCATCAAGTAATAATAAAACAGAAATGCTTATTCTTTAACAATTGATCAAGAGAAAGTAAAAAATAAAGACAAACCACAATTTAAAAAATCGAATACCAACATACATCTTATTCATATTAATGTTAATTTTCCAACGTCGCAAACACTTAAATTGCCAATAGTACGGAAAATTAGATTTCCATAAGTTGTCCCGAAGCTCCCCAAGAAGTAATTTAATGTATCCTAAAAAGGGAAATAAAAAAAATCAATAATAATGATAAGAGACATATTCTCTGGGTTTTTAAAGGTAAATGTTACTTCAAACAACATTGGAATTCAATATTCAATATTTTCTGTAAAAAATGAGCTGGTACAAAAAACTAGAAAAAAACTGCAACGTAAAGTTTATACCTTCGTACCGCGGTGAGAATAGTGTAGGCAGAAAGATAAAAAGCAATGGTGATGAATTGACTGAAGAATAGAGGTGTCCATAATAAAATAAAGATGAGATATTAATATGTAAATTGCTGGTAAAGAAAAACACATGATAGCCATTAAAAAAAAAATTGAACTAAATGGTTGCATCTTTTATAAATACAACGAATGCAGTTTTTACGTAAGTTTAAAATTCACTTAGTAATTAATTAGCGATTGCATTAACTGAGTGAAGAATCGAAAAAAATATAAGGGGAGTGATAGCTTTGGAGTTGATTGGGTGGTCTCATGCTCCATAAATAATTCATCACACGAAAATGAAAGTTTGAAACCCCACGTTGACCTCATCACTTCGTTAACTGTATTCAGATCAAACCCAAATATAAATGGATCAAACTTATGAATATATAACCAACGTAAGCCACTTGAGGTAACAAACAAGGACCTTTTAAGAGGAAATAAAAAACTGCTGATCTAAAGATAAAGTTTTCCTGAAAAAAGTTTGTTTCAGTTTGGTAATTTCAACTGACTTTCCAATTTAGACCGGATAGCATTGCTTCTGAATCAATTAGGTAGGTGCTAAATGGAATTACATAAGAAATTCACAATGAATGCAAGAAAAATGAGTAAGATGATATAGTGATTGTTTTCATATGCTACCGAAATAAACATGCAGTGTCATTTCATTGACAAATGCATGCATTGCATATGGTACAGGGTGTTCAGGAAGAATCTGTAGTACTTCAGGACGTGGTAGAAAAGACAATTTTAAGCTTATTTTGTCCATAAAACTGGGGTCGCCACTCCTTAGTTACTGTGGCAACGAAAATATTCTTTTGGATGCACTTTGCAGTTACCATGAAAACGATTTTTCAGGGGTATCCTTCCTAATCGACATTTTATTTGATACTCTGGATTTTAAATGGCATTAAATAATTAAGGTTGGACAAAAATGAGCGATTAAAAATGTATGAAACAATTAATCTCAAAATGGATGAGACTGCGCAATCGTACTGTTGATAATCGCTCAAAGCTCTCGATTTATTAAGATCAAAAATTGCTTTTTTCATGCTTGAAATTGCCTTCTCTAACGCCTTCTGAAGCATTGCAGATTCTACCTGAACACTCTACATAATCAAGGCAAAACCTTAAACTGATTTCAATAAGTTAACCCATTAAAACCTAATGTTACTTCCAAGTAACATGAAAATATGCGCATTCTCTGCTCTAACCAGGAAAGATTTAATCTACGTGTTCTTTTGTGCTGTAAAGTTTAATGGCGAAATATGTAGCTGCCACAATATTTATGATTCAGAACAAAATTTTCACTTTATTATAGAGAAGTCTTGAGATTAAATTCCTCCCAGAGGAAAATCTGGGTTAGAAATGGTTAAATGGCATTGCTCTTTGACTAATTAATTACCGATCACATTTATGTGTGGAAAACACCGTGTTGACAGCATGCGCCATCTTTTAGGTAAAAGTAAAAGCATTCTAAATAAAATAGGTTTCAGACATTTTATCGCGGGATGCGTTGACAAGCAAAGCTCTTTCGCGATTGAAGAAGGACGTGGTGGATGGAAGGAGCGCGTTTAATTTCACGGAGACGAGCATAATCTGAGGCCCAATACCAAGAACCTCATTTGAGGCAGGGATTTGACTAACGCTCTATCCCTTGGGTGTAGCGGCTTGCTCAGCCGACGCGTCAGAGTTGTTTCGGGTTCCTAAGAATTCATTCAACGCTAAGGACACGCTCAAGGTATTACAGTGGCCGTGTCATTTTGCTCAAGAACCCACCACGTCACGGATAAAACGCGGAAACTGGAATTAGAAATCCTAACAAAGCACTTAGTTGGGCATAAAAAACCTACCACTGAGTTAAACGATAGCAACTTAAGTTTAACAAGCAAAAAAGGATTGTAGAAATACCTTTGGACTAACATTTGTTCGCTGGCTAATGATTGAAAAACCAGGAAATCCATTGTTGTATCCATCCTTCCATTATTGTCCTTAAAGAAGCTTCGTATTTATTAATTTTTATATCTAAATTTCTATTCCGAAATAACAATACCCTGCGAAATAAAAACTCTCGAGAGGAAAAACATGCTCATTTTTAGGATTAAGAAGGGTAAAATTTTTCCCACATGTCTCTTTTATAGCATTAGAAATCCCAGATTTTGGCATAATTTAATGTAATAAACTCAAAGATATTCAATTAAGGTTTTCATTACTATAGAGTTAGATGAGATACACAGCAAAGGACAGCATAAACAACTAGGTATTTTCCGTAACCGCCAACGGTTCATTTCAAACATGAGTTGATACAAAATACAAGTTAACCAGTCGGAGATTTTACAGAATTTAAAATTAGAACAAGATGTCATCAAAGGGCATAATATAGACAACCTTTCATAAATAATCTGAAAAAGCAAAAATACCATCAAATTTTTTACGATTATCATTCATAAATTAATTTTTTTGTAACAATAACTTTCTATCCTCGCTAACGTTTCCGGAATTCAAGTTATTATTATATCTAGATGAAAGAAAATCCATCAAAAAGTATTGAACAAGAATTTTTTCACTAAAATATGAGATTTGCATTGAAGGAAGTTTCAAGGAAGGAAGTATTCATGGCTACACTGAATTTAAAAATTAAAGTTCCTCTTATGAGAGCCAGGCAACGAAGAAAATATATCCTACAACGTATGCAACATACATAACAAAAAAGCCTACTGGTTTACATAGTAATCAGGATATCAGCTGAGTAACCGTCGCTTTTCGTTTGCATGAGCTATTCTCGTCAAAAAATGAAGTGTAATGTTACAAGGCCTTTTTCTCCTTTCAGTGAAATAATTATCATATATCAGTCAGCTGTGAAAACTTTTATATCGAACAATAACTCTGAAGAGGGAAAAGGTTTTTTCGAGCTCTATTTCACGATTAAAATATTCCATCTGATATTCTTAGGCGTTTTCCACGGCTTCAGGTAAAAATCTTTCTGCTCGGATGAACAATGATAATTGATATTAAACGATGCGTACAGAAGTACTCAAGATAATTACTTCATACCATCAAGTGCACTAAGCTTATTTTAACCTACATGTGAATGAATGCAAAGAAGTTTTTTTCTAACGAAAACAATGAAATCTATTGCAGAAAATATTTTTAAACACCCGCGTCGTAGCGTGCCCTAGTCAGCATTAATTTACCACTGAGCAAAATTAATTTCAGGTGATACATACAAGAGAAAATTTCTACCAGCTTCCTTTCAATGGAGTAGGAATATATGCAATTGACAGAGTAAACAATAAAACTTTGACACGTTAGTAATTGTCAAACTTATAACAATTGAAGAAAGCTGATGAAATCCACAGTTCCACTTCCATAACGTCGTTGGCATATTTACAGCAATTCATTCTGCGCGACCAAATTTTTTTCTGTTATTTTGACTTGCTAATCTCTTCGTTACCATGTTTGTATTCACAGAAATATCCCAGCGGGGCTGTGACACGTATCAAATTATAAAATACCAACTGCTTGACCAACAAAATAAATAGAAATTGAAATGTACAAAAGTCCAATATTTTTTTATTATTTATGTTACCTTTAGCTAAGAATTTCAACAAAATGTAATACAATTCGATACAATTAAAATAAATTTTCCCTGAGAATTGAAGGTTAAGGTTCTCTGTTAACATAAACAGTGATGAAATTCATGGAAAATGCAATAATAGTAATCAATTCAATTCATAAATTTCCTAAGTAATGATAAAAATTCAAATTAGTTGTTTTACTGATTAGGAAGATTAACAATGCATTGTTTGACTGATACTGATATAAGCGTGGGCTTTCTTTTTACTTCGGTATAGAAAGATAGAATGCTGGCAATACCAATAACTTCCGAGAAAATACGTGTAAGCAAAGCTATGAAATGAGGAGATCAGTAAACAAATTACTAGTTCTTATTTAAATATCATTTCAAGGCGAAATTACTAAAAGGTAGCCATTGAAATCACTCGATTGCCAGATTATAATGTATTTATTAGTTAGAAGGGATATTTTCACGTCAGTGAGTTTTTATTTCAAAGCTCACCCTCTGAGGTACGCATACTGGTTTGAGAAAAAATTGTAGCAGAGGATTTTATGGCATGACACGGTTTGTACATGGTTTTAATGGTAACTTATTTACTTTGAATGTAAGTTTAAAAGAAATAAATTTTAGATGATGAAGTGAATTTATGCCAGATTTGTTTGATTAAGATAAGATCCTTGAGGTCAAACGTATGCCATGGTAACACGCCTCACGGAGTTAATTTACACGGTAGTTTGGGGAGAAAACATAACTAATCAATGGATTCTGATTCCTTATTTCCTTGGAATTCAATTTGCGTCCGGCAAATAGCCATATTCATTGGATCTATACAATTATAACGGAGATAATTATTGGGAGAAGTTCAACTGAAGGAGTAAAATTGTCTAGCAATGCTCTGTCTATGCATTTGAAAGTAATAATGAGAGAACTTCAGAGATTTTAGAGCTGCAACAGTTATTTTTGTTATGATGCAACCTCTCCAAGGTAATAATAAGAAATGATTACTTACGAATTATCAAGGATTCCAGAATTGATTACTTACTGTTGACATATTATTGTTTCTTTTTTCATATAGCCTCTAACGAGATATGCTATAAAGAAAGCAATTAGTCTACCAAATAAAAAAATTAACTTTTCTCAAAGCATTTTGTCATCAGTTACGAGGCTTACAATTCCAGGACGTGTAAACTTATATAAATTAAAACCAAATCATACTACCTATGAACGGTAAATGAGGTAATCGGCTCTATAGATATTGGATGTAAAAATGGGCTTTGATTATATACGAACGAATATCAAATTCCGATGGATTTATGGCACGAAGCCGTATAATTTTTAATTACAAAGTCAATGTTAAAGCCATTCAAATGCTCTAAGGTAATTACAATTTAATTTATCCCGATATTATCCAGTCCAATTTTGAATGAATGATCATTTTTTTAAATTTTTATTTCATAATTATTTCTCTAATTATATATTAATCCCCATGATACAGTGATTGGAATTAAAAAGCAGTATTAGCATTGGTTCTCATAAAGTATTCACGTTCATAAGTAAAGTATTCACGAAGTTCTTTCGTCTTGCAGTCAAGATCTCTTATTCAGATGACACGACATCATGGAACTGTAAATTTCATTCACTGCGGCATTTACATATTTTTTAATATTTCAGTGTTTCTTTTTCCAAGGAACTCTTGATGGAGGAAGTCGAAAATTATCAAGCGCTAGCATAATTAAAATACCTCACAAAAGGCCTAAAAACTCCAATAATTTTCAGATACCAAAAGGGGCAAGGAAAAAATAATTTCAAAAATATTTGGGAGGTATTTAAGAAAAAAAGCATCCATTCAAAGTATAATCAAATCGACATTAAATTGAAAAGTAAAGGTTAAAGATTACTACTCCACGTGAACACTTGTTGTATTTGTAACACTTTTCTTGCGTTCCAGCTTGCTTTATATGATCCTCTGATGTGTTGATGCAGATTATGCCCTACCGTATATATATTGTCAATTTTTGCGACATTGTGTAAGGAAAGGCAAATATACATCGAAACCAAGATGTTGAAGAAGCGAGCCGGAACGCTGGTGAAATTTTTCCCTGAGCAATGGATTTATGCAGATGGAACCCCAAGCCTATATGATTCCTTCATGAACTCCGCGAAAGCCTATATTGATATTTTATTTAAAATTGTTGGCAAAAATGATTGTTAATTTTTTTTAAATATGTCACATATATTGAGATCTAAATAAAAATAAGTTTTCCTGAAAATTACAAGTAATTGAAAACGCGATTGAATTGCAGCAAAATGAAAACTTCTCACGCGTTCAGCTTTGCCTATGACGTCACATGGCACAACTTGTTGGAAGTAGAAATGCGTCATCGGGAAAAGATCATTCAAGGAACCACTTGCGTAAGGAGCTTAAACACACCGAACTCACTCAAGTAATTAACGGATGAAGCGGAAAGAATCTGATCTGCCGATAGGATTACAGGAATGTTCAAGGAGGTGGAAACATTGAAGAGCAACGAAACTCAGACAGAAGCGACAAAAACAAAAGCATCAGAGCCTTACCAGGAGGGGTGTACCTAACAATAATCACTTGAATACTAATAATAAAAGCACTTTAATGAGCAAAGATCGCTTCAGAGCAATAATTGTTGTAAACTTATTACATTAGGTTTTTTGTTTGCTCTTGATCTCTATCTCCCTTGTTGATTCAGTGACTTGAAGAATTTAAAATGCAAATTTTTACCATCGTGTGGGTACAAATATGTATACTCGAATATACATGAATATGAGTTCGCAATTTTGATGCATGAAAGACATTAACAAGTATAAAATTGTTATTTTGCAATAATTAAATAAAAAAATACAGTAAAAATTAATGAAAAGGAGAGACTATACTTTTGACATACCTTTTTGCAATGAATTGGAGTTGTTTACCAATGGTTACTAAGCTAATGCGGTTCATAGTTACCGGTCAATTTTTATTAATTTAGTAATGATAAAAATTGCATAAATTGAACCTTAATTAATCATAATTGTTAAATATTTCAAATTATTTGCTTTAATTTATTGTTGAATTAATTATTCAACAACAAAAGTATTCTACATTTGAGCACTCCAAGGAAGTGAAATTCACAAATACCTATGGTAATGCGGAGAAGAAAATTTAACCACACAGATTCAATTAAATATATATATATATATATATATATATATATATATATTAAGGTCCTGATTTGTTTTTAGAGATACCTACTAATGATGAGCAACTTTGAAGGACGTAATACAACATTCGTTTTTCTCGAAAACTAGAATTCAATTTTTTAGCAATTTAATTTTAATAATACTTTAATTGTCCACTAGTGCGACGAAAAAAGCTTATTTTTTTAGCATGCCTCGCTTTTATAGTAATTTAAATAGAAGTTAGGATCAGGGTAAATTTTTTGTGCAATACTTTCAAATACCACGAAATCATACTTGCATAAAAAAAGTAAACAGAGGAATTTTGAATCCCTGAGTGTTTCGACCTCTTCAAGTCAATAAAGGGCAGGTTTATTTCCCCAAAAACCTCGCTCTGAGAGCAGGGCAAGAGGTAATTGCAAGGAAAGAAAGATTCTGTTAGGTTGCGGGTTCCATAAAACTTCGAACCGTAGGAAACAATTACTCGCGATAATTTATTCACTCTTCTCAATCGCAAAACATTCACCATCCACGCTCCTCCATTTTTCTTCGCTTCACTGCCACTGCATTGTAAAGCACTTTAAAAGTTTCACATCACAACTTTATTTTCCTGAGAACTCCCCGAAATCCACCCTCGTTTCCATTACGATGTGCACTCTTTTATCGGAGAAAATCCTCTACCATAAAATTGGAATTCTAAGTTTAATTCCTACGCCAAGATTTTACCTTCGACTGAACTTTATGTACACTACAAAAATTTCCGTGTCAAATTCATTCACAAAATAATATATTTCATACAAATCATTGAATTTTAAAACGTTTCTGAGCAGAAAGATAAATTCCCTCTCCCTGAACATCAGTGGCATGGCTAAAAGTCAACCTATGGGCCCCTGATCGAAAGTTCTAGTAAAATGATCACTGCACCTAAGAGTGAAGCCTATAATAGCATTTTGACAAATGGTGTAGACATATATATAATCTATGAAGTACACTTATCATTTTAAGCAAGGTTCTTTACCACAAATTTTTATAGAACACCATTAATAGTAATCTGAGACAAATTTGATGATAAACCAGATGCTACGAATAATGCCGTGATAGGAACAAGTAATCTCGAGCGATTGTCGTGATATGTTCAGGAAGGGATATTTGATTTTTGAAAAATTAAATTGTAAATAATTTTGGTCGTAACTTCTGATGGTCATAAAATCGGGAATGCGCAATTGGATGAGCGCTTTTAATTATTTAGTGGGATGGGGGAATTATTTTTAACCCTTTCAGTTATAAAGTCCATTAAAATGAACACCTTTTTATTTTTTTATTCTTTATTGTTGTAGAATATAGTCGAGAAAAACAAATTTTTAACCTAAAGTTACTGATACTGGAATTCAACCTCCAAATATGTGTGCCCGTCCATAACTATGGCCTTACACCACAAAATTTATCACGTGAAAAATATCCAAATCTTTTAGAATTAGTGTTTATGAGACCTGTATTAAAGTTAAACAGAAAAAAATTATATTCCTCAAAAAGGAGAGAAAATATCTGATTGAAAGGGTTGAACACTGTTCAATGAACAGTTATTTATCCCTCTCTACGCCGTGGTTTCTGTTACTCATATTCCTCCTCTTTACGAGCTGCCTCCGACCTCCAGTTGGCGTCCGCACGCTGTCCCGTGTACACGAGGAACGGCGCGGATCGATGGTGCGGGGGACACAAAGAGCAGGGACTCTGCACCCTCAGCGTCTCATCCTCCCCCCACTTCCCCATCTCTATTCCGTGCCAACTCCATCGCACCCGACCTCCCGCTTCTCCTATCCCACACCCACCCTGCACCTTCGCAGAAGTTCCACCCATTCTCCGCACACGGAAGGGTGCGTGGGGAATGTGAGTGAAGATATATTCACACATATCCATAGACGCATGTAGATTTTTTTCTTTTTGGGAAGGGATGTGGTGTATTGGTAAAACCCACAATGAGGTTAAAGATTACTTTTCAAGGCTATATTCTATTACAATAAAGAATAAAACGCACGATATGCAGGCTATGACTCTAAGATATGGTTATTGTGCAGTAAAAAAATGCGCCTATTCAAATGAACCCATCCCGGTGTCCTGGAAATAACCAATCGTTTTGTTACTGTTAAAAGCCTATATTAAACCCTTTTACTCTTCAACGTAAACCTCATATATTTGGTTGAAATGAATCCACGGAGATTACCATTGAGCAATCCTGAAATATGCTTTTCAATCTCTCCAATGACTTCTGCACCTACAAATCCATTTCATGTTTGAATTTTAAATATTATTCTTGAAGTCATTTAAACCGTTTTCATTTTAAATTAATTTAAATTGATGATAATTAATGATAATAAATGTTTTCAAAAACCATGGAAACACTTTTCTATCATAATACGCGCATGTTTTCTTCAAATTTGAATTCGCACATCTTTTAACCACAACTACTAATTTTGATTGCGGAAAATAATTGGAATTCAGTTATCCCGTTATTGCACACATTAATACTTTGTGATGACAGCGTATTTCTTTTTCCATGCCACTGGTTTGGATTTCATACTACCGCTATGATTTGTTAGTGAAAAATTGTAAAAGAATTTCATCTTAAACGAATTTTTGGCAGAATTTCGTAATTTGATACATCTTTAAATTCCAGAAGAACGAAACATATTTCTGTATTAACTGAAGTTGATTCCTAATTATTGTTCCTACTCCCTCTAGAGAGGCTATAAGATTCTAGAGGGATACAGTGGTATCGAATAATCAGATTTTTAAATCATATTGAAAATATGTTGATCTAGTTCAGGGTGATGCGTTTTCTACTAGGAAAACCATCAGCAATTATGTATGATTTTTACACTTTCCCGGCGAATAACTTTAGAAAAATCTTCTCGGGATTGCGCGCGGGATAGATTATTTAAATAAATAATCTAACCCGCGCGCAATCCCGAGAAGATTTTTCTACATCAGCAATTATATTCCCTGATAAATAACGAGGCTAATGTACCACGTGGTGGTCAAGGATTTCAGCGGCCTTGTGTCTCCTCTGCACACCCAATTCTGCGTCCATAATTCCTACGATAGTCCACGGCCCTTTGCGGCCGACAATCTAATTAGTAAGTCGCACGCCTACAGCCGAAATCGTTGGGATGGCAAGAGAAAACGGAGTGAGAGTACAGAGGGCGGGTGACAGATTGAACGAAAGGCGCGTGTGAGGCTGGTACGTGAGTCATATTGAGCGACTCTGCGTCTTAAAACTAAAGTGGCTATAATAATATCAAAGATGAATATAAAAAGACATTATATGAATCAAGTAGAAAGAATATGGTAAATTTTTGGAGGAAGAGGTTTTGAAAAATGATATCCGTCGAACGGATGGCTTAACTATTAAAACTTTTTCGCCCCTGCAAAAGAATTCACAACGTATTCCTTAGAAGACTATGGGTATTAATGGAATAATAAAGCATTTATAGCCTTGCATCTAAAATATTCGGTTAATATTTTTTCCAGGAAAACTCATGTACTACATTTCCGCAGATAATATGCCTCCTGAAGTAAAACCTTCAAACCGATACTATTCATTTAAAAATAACCAAGGTTGTGATCTCTTCATTTATCTCAATCGTAACCAGTTTATTAATTTGAGCTCACAGTTTCCATTTTCTTCCTCTTTGGTCTCATAATTGTCAATAATACCACTTCAGGAGGCTATAATGATATCAGCAATGCACAAGAGAGAGAGCGGGCTCTCTACTCCTGAATAAAGTTGGAAAAATCAGGCGATTTTTTTGAAGCAAGGTGATTTCATGGATTATGTGGGTCCATAATAAGACACCGCTATTAAAACCCTCGCCCAGGCTCCAATATAATTATTTTTAAATGCAATTGACTCAATAAATAAGGAAGACAAAATATTGAACAGATGCGTAAGAAGAGTCCTATTATCCAGGCAAAAATGTCTAAAACAAGTATAAAAGATACGTCTGGTCCGCCATGAAGAATCCGTACATACTTAATGAATGCATGCGTCACTGCCTCTATAAATTGCTATTGTTATTTTTAACTCGTCTGCCGTAATGAGAAAAATCCCTTAAAAAATGAACCTCCACTCTTATAAATTAATATACCATCATGAAATATCTCCACCTACATTGAATGTTTTCGAAAGAAACATTTTTTGCTTTGAGCAAATCGAGGACCAGGGGCGCCGACTTATAAAAAATATTGGGGGGGCCCATATCGGGGTCTTGCCCCGGAAAGAGGTTAAATTCAAAGTGTGTATCAGCACCGTAACACTATCATAATTTACATCACTTGTTTTCAGTTAACCTGCTTACTACCTTATAATTATTGTTATAACACATTGTTGAATGTATTTTAAAAGGTAACTATCGTCAAACATGGGAAATAAAAAACACCAATATATTTTTGTGATTTCACAAAGCATAATATAACTTAATTATTATCTTGAATTATTGAGGGGGCTGCGCCCCCCCAAACGAAACTTTGAGGGGGCTCGGGCCCCCTCAGGCCCCATGGAGTCGGCGCCATTGTCGAGGACTACACTACATCAGTTACAGAGGAAACTTATCCCGGTAAAATGAATAATTTTACTAAGAATAGAAAATTTATGACTAAATTTTTGTTTCATTTCTTTTCCCAGCCTGGGAAAATTTCATGTATGTGACGATATCGTATGTTAATTAATCATCTCCCGTTGAATCCTCATCAACCTTGGTAGTTTTAAAATCTGCACATTATGATAATGAGTGGAGTACAATAAATTACAGAGTATTTTATCACACTTTAACAATTAAGCTAGATCATACACACTTTCACTTTTTATCTATTTCTTCTCCTTTACCACTCCAGCCTTTCCCTTAAACAGAAAGCATTCCACTCCAGACGGTGATATGAAGAAATTCCATCGCCTAAAGTTCTTGACGTTAATTTCTGGCGCTTTAAAAGGTCATTCATACTGCGCCCAGTGTAGCGATATCTTCCGGTGTGACAAGTCATTCCGTTCTTCTTCGCCGTCACCGTGATAAATAACATTCATCTCCAGAATTTTCCCCCGCACTTAACGCTTCCTACAAGAGACTCAAAGAAAGGGCATAGTCATATTCCTCCTTCCTTAATATTAATCGCTCGGAATTCTTGAAAATAAATGTATTCACCCCCCGTGTTGGCACTTTTAACGGTAAAGACTTTGCACCTTGTTGCCTAGCATCATTAAAATAAATATCGGAGCCAAAATATGAACTGAATATGAACTTCTCTGGGAACACTAAAAATGTGCTCACAGAATCGATGGAGCGTTTAACGAGAAATTTATTAGCATTTTATGACAAATAGCATCTAAATAGGTTTTAATAGCAAGAAATTCACTATTTATCACCAGATTAAAAGGAATTTTTCATAAATACTATTATTTATTTACATCAAACGTTACATTTTTCCCAAAATATTCTCCACAGAAATAAGAAAAATTTGAGACTTAATTGAACTGTAAATCAAAACTTAAGATTTGCCGACCCTCTTAGAAAGTACAACCGAAATCATTAGAGCATTTTATATGATTGACTGCTTAAAGCCTTTGCAGCAGCGCATAACCAATACCCTACACCAATACCAATGAACTCAATAATTTACACAAGGAACGCACTGATTGGTTTTTAAATTTGCTTAATAATTGTGTGACTGGGGTGTTAAAATATTTCAAGTACCCGTAACGTTCTCACTATAAGTCGCCGCAGAGTAAAAGTGCTACCCAATATGATTCGGAATTGTGAGTAAGCCAATCCTTACAAAAACGATGATATATTGATACTTAATATTTTTATTTCGTAATATTTAGACCCCTAAAATTCCTTGAATAACCATTTCATTTCCGACCGCCAAAAATTATAAGAACTCCATCGTAACAATACATTGAAACACGTTTCACTGCATTCAAATGTAAAAGTTATTTTGATATCAATCAGTATCACTGTACTGAGCATCACCAGGAATGGCGTGCTATTGAAATATAGGTTTTCTATGATAAGTACACCCATGATTCTTATTATATATATTTTCCTTCAATCACAATTACCGAACGAGACAGTATGTTCTAATACGGTTAACTTGTTTTACAGGCCTCATGGTGCTGCAGTTCAGTGGAATACATAGACTCCTAATATTAATTCCATTTCTGAAAATAGTAAAAAGAATTGCACTATATCGCTTTAAAAATAGGATAGATAGATAAAAAATGAGCTATAAAAATTGTTAGCGCGAAAACTTGTGGAACAGATAATCAATCTACAAACTACATACACAAAATAATACATTTTTAGAGTGAATATCAAACTATCAATGAAATTGGAATTCTGGAATAAATACGTTAAATGTTGAAATCAAGCATACGCTTTAGATTGCTTAATCGTGACGAAAACTTCTTAATGCGCCCATCGCTGTAGTTGTAAAAATAAGAGCAAATTTAACTCATTTCAAGATTAAAATTAAAACAAAATGAGAAACAGTTTGCGGGAAAAAATTCCATTCCCCGGGGCTACATCGCACTTCTAGAGAAAATTTAAGGAACGGGCTGATAGGATATCAAGTTTGGGTAATCATTTATCGAAGTTTTATACCGATAAGGATTTCATTGGATAAGGACCGATAAGGACAGTCATTGTTACAATCACAACAGTTAATTTCTCGTTAAAGACACGAGCACATGAAATTTTTTAAACCACCCATTGGAGCACTATTAACACTGCGAAAACACGAGAATCTCCCGACCTATACGGACTGAATGGATGCTCCAACAACACCGAGGCCCATGTCAACGGGAGAGACAGAATCGCGTGACACATGATGCACGAAGAGCCACGTGATGGCCCGTCAAGAGTTTCTGTCTTCACCGTTACGCTGGAATCTATTTCCATTTGACTCTCGGGTGCGGCGAGAGAAAAAATAATAAACCGATGTGCATAGGGCACGGAGCAAGTCGCCCCTTCCTCGCCCTACTTCCTCGCCACGCCACTGGCGCTTGCAGCTACGGGGTAATTACTCAATACAAGGATTCCCGGAAATAAGTTCAGAAATGAGCTGATCGGAAATCAAGATCGGGTAATTATTTAAAGAGGATATCGACCGAAAATATATTTTTTTTAAGGCATACTACCGATAAAAGCAAGTTTTGTGGATAAAATTTTCTTCTTCTTTTTTCTTTCGAGTCCCGAGCCGGAGTTCGAAACGTCGCAACGTGTCGGCTAAAATGGAGTATTTAACGCGGTGGAAATTCCGAGAAAAGTATACCCATGTTATTCGCAGGGAAATCATCAAATCTTGTTTCAAGTTGTGCTATTATTTAGCGATTCAACCCGAAAGTTGGGTTGGATAGGTGAGGGTAGAGTTCAATTCAGGCGAAGACAAAGAATAGTAAATTTCACTCCTCTTCAAGAGTAAAATAAATACATAATAAAAACAGATTGTGGGGATAAGTTCCATCCCCTAGGCTTCCCCGCTCTACTAGCGAAAATTTAAGCAACGGCCTGATTGAAATTCAAGCGTGGTTAGTCATTTATCGAGATGTTATATCGATAAGGATGTATTACATAAACTATTCTATTAATTAAGGCAGGTATCGTAGTAATTCTCACACTGTCTTTCCACCCGGAAGTGTTGATGGATAAGAATAAATCTCAACGCTGACTGACTGATCCAAAGGCGCATCAATTTCACGCATTCAGAGTAACGTTAGCCAGCGCCTTTCCTTAGGGTTTGAGCCTTCGACATCCTTCAGTCTGAAGTCAACCGCTCCAGCTGTTAGGCTGTCACGGTCCCCCAATGAGAGATGATACTTAGAAAAATTTATCCGGAGAAAGATGGTGTGGATGTCACTTGAAGGGAGATGGAATGCTGATTATCGAGTCACATATATCGAAATATAAATTGGTTTTGGGCAAGAAAAGGAGGGGAAAAAAGAATAAAAGTGGAGAAGAAGGTAAAGGGAGAGAGAAAACAGTTATAATATTTTTTCTGTACTGAAGTACGGAGTGAAATGCTAGATACCGGATGGGCGACGGGTAGCAGATTTGGCATTGTCGTCTTTTGTGCTTGTGGTTTGTATTCTACAAGAATATCTGTATCTAAGCTACTATCTTTAGGTATTTAGATGTTATCAGACAGAAAATACTAATTTCAATCATATTTTAATCAAATGCGCATGAAAGAATATCTAATTGAAATATTTCATCGAAATGGACTTAACTAGATTTAAATCGCCTCTTAATCGCCTAACCACTCTTCATCACATAATAATGACAAATGCCAATAAAGGTAGACCGAGACTCAAGAAGTGAAATGTAAAAAAAATAAGTGCTGGATAATGAGGAACTGTATAGGCACATTCTTAAATTGGGTACTAATAATAATGCATAAATATAAATTATTATGATTTCAGCTTCAATCCAAATAAAAAAATACTACAAAACTCTATCAGTACAAGTAACTTTTTGTTTACTACCAAGAACAAAAATCTTAGGAGCATAACCTAAAAGATCATTGCTGAGTAAGCTATTCTTGTTTTCGGTGAAATGTTTTGTGTAAAAAACTCTTAGGTCAATCCTAGCCAGGAGTTTGAAATAACGATGTTCATGTACGCACAATCTGGTGATTTGCACTTTTTTTTTACCGTGAACGGAGTGGACCGTGAACAATCTCTACACATTATTGCTATGCTTTTTTACCCCTCGTTCCAAGCTGTACTCCCACGAGACATGCCAGATCTCCCGACGAACACCCGCAGAACTTCCTAGTCCAACGCTGTTGGTATTCTCACTCCACCATTTCTTCTTCTGGCTGTCACCATCCATTCCTCATCCCAAACCCCAGTCCCATCTCTCACGGCTCCATTATCCACTTTCACTGAACTTTCCTGCAGCACTTAGACCCGATTCCTTCCTCCTCCAAGCCCTCATACGGAGTAAATAACCGCTCCGTTGAGCGAACGTCGCGAAAACATTTTTGGGGTCGAATGAGAATGGGAGGCTGAACTGTCGCATTTTTGTGATTTGTATTTTTTTAATTCCCGAGACCTCGAATAATATGTAAAAGTTTGGTTTGCAACCGGAACTGCTACTTGTACTCCAAATGATATCTTCTGAATTACTCTCTCACACAATCATCCGCGTAGTGGCGTAGCCAGGAATTTGCCTCGGAGGGGGGGGGGGGGGATCAAAAATCAGGGGGGCGGGGGAAATTTTTTTAAAGACAGGTTACGGAGTTGAGTATTTTAAAATAATTTTAATAGTTTTCATGACTGAAAAGACTTAATTTTTGACGAAACAATTTGTAAATTCATGATTTTTCAATATTTTCTTTTCTTGTAACACAGTATACACGTCGACTAAGCCATCTTAAAAACATCTCTATTGCACTACCCGAGCGGCCGAGCCCATAAGTATCGTTTGATAACCTATTATTTAAACAAAAGAGCAAACCTATATTAATAACGGTATGATAATTTATTATGTTTAGACTTTCCTTAGACTATGCTTGATTAATTTTTTTATGTCCTAAAATTTCGGGAGGGTCTGGACCCCCCGGATTCCCCACTTCCTATGCCACTGTACCCCTATCAATCAATCGACCGTGCCCCCTTTCCCATTAATTTTATAACGACATCTATTTTAAATGAGAACTTCTGGAAATAATACTATTATCATTTTCCGTTCGATTGTATTCACATTATCACAGTGGTTGCTAACGTCACAGAGTTACTTCATTAAAGGTAGGTAAGCCAAATTACGTTCACTTAAACGAAATCAATACATTAACTTGATTTTAATATGGACACCAATTTGTAGTTCATGTCACTTATATATTTTCTGCTCTTATTTTTATCAATTCGTTAAGCATAACCTCTTAAGGCGTAAATAACTGCTCCTCTGAGCTAGCGTCGAGAAAAAAATTTAACTCCATCCTGAAATGTCGCATTTTTGTGATTTGTATTTTTTAAATTCCCGGGAACGGGATCTCAAATGTGAGAAAGTTTAGCTTGCAACCGGAGCTCCTTGTAATCCAATGAGGAAGTCCTCTAAATCATTTTTTCATGAAATCATAATGGGAAGAAATTATGGTGATCGATAAGGAGAAGGTTTCAATAATAAAAACTAGATGTATATAATATTTTTCTTTGGAGAATTCCGTAGCTTGTCAACGGTTCTACGATAATAATACCTCTCAGAACAGTGCTGGATTAGTAAATTTTGGGTAATTCCTTCATCACTCATGCAAAGGCATAATGATGAACACACAGCATTATTTGGTTAAATAGAATTAGGTAAGCAATGAAAAAATTGATTTGGAGCGTATGAAATTGAGAATTTAACAAAAAGGTAATTGTTTAATTAATTCAGTAAAAGTTCCTTGGTCTGGACTTCCTTTTCCAAGACGCATATTTATAGAAAATATATTTTTATGTACTACGATCATTATGTGAGCAAAGAAGGTAATCTTACTTTCATCTACGAACACGCAACATTAAGCTCAATAAATGTTAAATTCAAGTCCGAAAATATGTCAATACCCATACGATAATCCGTGATTATTGGTCAAGAGAAAATTGCATTTAATTGGTAAAAGCTAAAGTATTATGCATAAAAGAAAGAATTATGAATCAAAACAGATCATCAGAATTATAGAAAAGATTACACTAATCGTGACTGGCTTTTTTCAATAAAAACAGGTGGTGGGAGGAAGAGAAAATGGAATTGCTTTCCGTTGACATCGGATTACATTGATCCAACATTATGAGCTATTTTCAACATAACGATTCCCTAAGGATTAGTGTCAAAAATTTAGAATTAAAAATAGAAAATAGAGTAAATTCCTAAGCTCTTCCTTTTTTATTTGCTAAAATAAATGATAGGAAAAAGTGCCTCTACCTCATGTGTTGAAATTATTTAAATATCAATTTTTCACAAATATAACACCAAATTACATTTAAGTAAATGCATCAGACACTCCAAAGAGGGAAGGGTAAACACAACTTAATGCCCCATTAAAATGATCGAATAAATCAAATATGGAAGTAACCTATTCCTTCGGAAGCATGCTCGTCACTGAGAAAATATTTTGATCAAACTAACACTCTGTTTGTTTTTCTGACTATCTATTAACCTCATCAAACTCTGTCTCTTTAAAAATGATTTTTAAATTTACTATTACTTAAATTATGTTCCCATTTTTAGTCCTTCGCTGTTAATGACTCCTATTATATTTAATTATTAAGCTATGTACATAATTACAGACGTTACTATTTTGATCCCCTCAGACCACGAAACAGTACAGAAGATATTTTGAAGGCTTTTTAATTTACTTAAAGAAAAGAAGCATGAAGAACATTTTCATTATCGATTCCTTGGTGTGATTATCATTATTACGCTGGTATCATAGGTGAAAACAATTACCTGAATCGAAAAAAAATGTGAAAATACTACGTCATTTCGGTGTTATAAAAAAATTAAAGTAAAAGCTGAATGCAAGAAAATCAGATGACCTGGGTACCATGGAAGTACGATTTTAAAATATCAATGAAAGTCTGATGTCAGTTTCATTGCATAAGCATAGAGTAAATGACTGTGTCTTCATCTGATACCTAGTGACACTGGATTGACAGTGATTTACATCTGGTATTTTGCAATACAACTGAAATTTAAATAAATCCTATGATAAGGATACAAGTTTAACCTCTACTGATAATAATGAAAAGTATGTATCCAAGAAATATTATAACTAAATTTTATTCCACTATTTAAAAAAAATGATTAAAAAGTAATAATCACGAGAAAAGACTTAGCTTGAGCCACAACGATTATATGAATTTAACCAAGAAACTCACACCTTAATACGCTACATCTCCAGTGCTTTTGTGTAATGGAGAAATTGTTAAATGAATACACTCAAAAACAAAGAAAATCAATTCATCTTCCAATCCCGAACGGAATTATCCGGAGGAGCGACGGAGATGAAATTAAGGGTAAAGGAGTCTTTCGCACTCCCCCGAAACCCTTTGAAAGTTCAATCGCCGTAATTTATTTATAGACGAATGGGAAAAATGACCAGTAGGCTATTGAAGAACAAGAATGAGAAAGAGATGGGAACGAGGAAATCTCTTTTGGGAAGAGGGCGCACAAGGACCGCCAATGGCGCGTTATATAAGGAAGATAATTGGGGACGGTGAGAGAGAAAAGGGGGTCAAATTAGGAAATGGACAGGGAATGAGTTAATTTTCACGCTGTTATTTCCCCATGCCTTTGCCAGAGGAAAAGAGAAAATCCGATGCAAGGAGAGAATGGAGAATGATATAAATCTAAGAAATAGGAATGATAACGGAATACCAGCGGGTGAAGAAAAAGAAGCACTTAAGTAAACGAAAATGAATTACTTATAGCATGATTTTTTTAATAAAAATTACCAAAGTAGCAGAATATGCAAGGACGGATCCAGGATTTTCTTCTGGGCACAAGGGTGAGACAGGCGAACGGCCTTCTCATATTTGAGACAAAGAACAATATGCAACAATTACTGTAAGGAATATTCCCTTTATTTTTATGTTATATTTATTCATATGAAATCATTGATGATCCACGATACAGAAAACAAAGCAAAAGTAATGATAAATGCATTAAAAATATTGCCTGTTTTTTGAGCGTCTGGGGGGCGGGTCACGTACCCCCGCGCCCCTCCCCCTAAATCCGCCCAGAATATGTTCAAAAATGTTATGATAATGAAGGAAAATGGGTTAAGAAACACAAAGTTACATTCCAGGAAATTTCAGCCAACAATCCATGAATGATAATTTATGGACAACTGGATTTATAACTAAACAATATATTCTTCGTGACCCACATTTGATGTGGGTCAAATCTCTCAATCTCTAATCAATTTTACCGCTGCTTGTCTTACTGTATTCAATCAAACCATAACATAGCTCCATCATCATACAAAGACATAATAATGAATGGTGATGGAATCACTCAATTTATAAATCTTCTAAATACATATTTTTGCATTGCAATATCGAACAGACATATGTAATCCATGTTAGAAGATATATGAGACCATACGTGTAGTTAATCTGCATTTAATCTTAACCACGAAACACATTCTTAGTATTCCCCTAGATAATGGAGCAGAGATGGGAATGCATATGTAAATAATTACAAGACAGAGGGATGATTTTTTTCAACAGAATTAACGTCATTCCCAAATGCTTAAAATAATGCTAATGACTCCTTAATTTTTTTTTATTTTTAAACTTTACGTGATAACTGATAATGGGATTATACCCAAAAATACTGAAAAAAGGTAATTAAGAAAAAAATTCGTGGCAGAGTAAACTTAGCTGCTGAAACATCTAGATTCAGAGTTGATAACGGGAACGATAGGCTAACAGTATTATTTGTAATTAGTGACACCACCAACGAACAAAATAATTTCCCCAACTTTTAAAGAAGAGAGACGAGAAAAGTTACCTGATGTTCCACGCTGAACCTATTGGCGATGAAAAGGTGTCGACTGCAGGGAAATACTCCTTCTCAAGGGTTTTGGCGACGGACAAAAGCTACAGAGATTCCTTTCCCTTTTCAGTGCAAGCCTGCACAAGTGCTCTCAGGAGCTCGTCAAAAGATGAAACAATCGCAAAATCGGGGAACGAAGCAAGAGAGCGAAGAACCCATAAAGAAGGATAAGAATGAAGGAAAGAGGAGGAAGAAAAACCGAGAGAGAGAGAGAGAGAGGATCGAAGGGAGCTATAATGAGATAACGGACGAAACAAGAAGACAAAGGGAATTTGCTGGACGAGGACGTGGCCTTCGAATCTTCGCTCTTAACGAGACGAAGATGAGATAGGAAAGAGGATTGAAGGAACTGGGAGGGAGGAATAAGGGTCTGTACAAAAGAAACCAGATAGGTAGGCGCAAAGAAAATTCTAGCCCTTGCGAAGAAAATACAACGGTATGAAGCGGGATGATGGAGAAAACTGTTATGATATCATACAATAGGGAAAAAGAGAGTTTATTTACCCCTATCTGTTGGATTTATAATACATTCGTAGTTTCTGTACAGTATATACAAGTGAATTAAAATTGGAGTAATGAGGTGCTATCTACTCGAGAAATACTTGATGGAAATTTTCCAGTGACCTTAACGCAACACTAAAAAATAATCGTATATGCCCATTTCATCGAACTTAACTGTTCTACATCTACCTCCTACCCCGCAAGTCGACTAAACATGGTGTGTGGCAGGGAGAGTTAGGATACCAGCTGTATACATATAAAAATAAAAACCTTTAAACAAAAGTACGACGAGTATTTAGTGAAGTCCTTTATGGCTCGGGGGAAAAATAAATTCCCATATCTCTCCGTTCGGCAAAATATCTCCATTAATTAACGACATCACTTCCTGTTAAATTACCTACGCTAAATAGGAGATCAAATTTCTACATCATATTAATGCAATTTAATAGCTACGATATGCAATTGGTACTGAAAAATTATATGACAGAGAAATTAAATTCTGTCCATAGTGAATTTTTATACATTTATGCAGATAACATCCACGTCGCCAGCTTTTAGCATACATTTTGTAGGCAATGTATTTGATTCACACATTATCTGTAACTAAGTCATGAATATAGGTACACGAAATGCACACATTATGTGCAGGTAACAAGGTTGCATTAAGGCGTAAAATAATGTATCTATTTAAACTTCCTATTAAGATATTTTAAGTAATATTTTACTAACGAGGGTGAAAACATCTGCGAAAGTTTGTATGTTGTCTCTGTCCAATTTTTTTTCGCTGCATTTAAACGTGCATCTCTCTCTTAAAACTTCTTGAAAAATGCAAAAGTAAAGAACATCAAGTTTTATGAATTTACATTAATATTTGCTTGTATATACAGTCACCATTGACGAAGAAATGTCAAACATGTTTAGTCTGCAAAATATATTATTTCAGCTTCGATCCTGAAGCTTGGAACTGATATCTAATGCTGGTAATTTATTGCCTGCATTTCCAAATTTATATCTACGAGATGATTATTCATTACGTGCAACATATAGCTCTATTAATTCATCGATATATTAAGAAGGTTAATTTTTGGATGAGCCAACGAAAAGTGGTGATCATTCGTGCCAAAGGAAGGGGTGGAGATAATACTAGCCTGAGCATCACCCTGCCATTAATGAAGGGCGTCACAGCGTAACGTCCAATCCGAAGTTAGGAGTACTGAACTACTAAGAAGCTCTCCACAAAGCACTCAAGTAGGATCAAGTGATCTAAATATTCCCGCCGCCGGGATTTGAACCTGGGATCATCGGTTAGAAAACTAAACTCGAGGTAACCAAAACCAACCTGACTCCCTGATTGACAAGATTCTGCACAGGAATAGTAACGTAAGTACCTAATGCTCACGCCGTTATTTTCGCATGCCTTTGGCAGTGGAGGGGAAATCAAAAGCAAGTAGAGAATGGAGAATAATACGAGGTGTGTTCAAAAAATATCGCGACTTTTGTGTTTTTTCAAAAATTATTTATTTATTCATGAATTTCTATTTTGTCCCCTTCAAAGTAATCCCCATGAGATATTATACACTTGTGCCAACGGTTTTTCCAATCTTCGAAGCACTTCAAAAAATCATTTTTTTTTATCTTGTTCAGCTCCTCCTTCGATGCCGTCTTTATCTCGTCAATCGTAGCGTAACGTCGTCCTTTCATGGGTCTCTTCAGTTTAGGGAACAAGAAAAAGTCACAGGGGGCCAGATCTGGGGAATACGGTGGCTGCAGCATCATTAGTGTGTTGTTTTTGGCCAAAAAGTCGCGCACAAGCAACGATGTGTGAGCAGGGGCGTTATCGTGGTGCAAAAGCCAATTTTTGTTCTTCCACAAATCCGGGCGTTTCTGGCGGATTGCTTCGCGCAAATTGCGCATAACTTGCAGGCAATATTCCTTATTGACCGTTTTACCCTGTGGCAAGAACTCATAGATATTCATGAATAAATAAATAATTTTTGAAAAAACACAAAAGTCGCGATATTTTTTGAACACACCTCGTATAAATGTAAGAAATAGGAATGATGTGGAAATACACGCGGGTAAAGAAAAAGAAGAACAAGAGTTAATGAAAGCAAAGCGTTTATAAAAAGTGGCAAATTATATTGTTGCAAGTGGAAAAAGTATCACAATAGGGGTAAAAATTCACTATAATGAAACAAAAAACGCAAAGAAACACAAAGTTGCATTTCAAGAAAAATTAGCCAATAACCCAGACCCAGGAACTGTTGGCTAATTTTTCCTGAATATTATTTTCTGGAGGATGGATTTTCCTGGATTGTAACTATGTGTTGCACATTTTGATTCATTACTTTGAAACGTTTATGCCTACTCTTCTACTTATACGCAAAGAAACACAAAGTTACATTCCAGGAAAAATTAGCCTGCAATCCATGGACCAACAACCCCGTCAATTTATACAGCACGTGTTCAGAGAATTTGCATAAATTGTATACATGTTGAGCACAACATTTTCCCTGGCGCTTCCCATCCTTCCCTCAGCCTCACTGCCAACCCTCAAGCATCCCCTCCCCTCCTCCAACATCCCTGGATGACGTCCAAAAAATATTTATCATCGCGACCTACTTGCAACTGTAAAGCCCCTCTCCCCTCCCCTGCTTCCCTCCTTGCCTTCCGGCATGCATCGTCGACGCTGCAGCAGATCTATTCGGGCGTGCACCGGCCGAGAGAGAGGAACGGGGTATGACGACGTGAGCTGTGGGTGCCCCATGCTAGCAGCGATCACCGTCCATACTCATTGGAAAATTACGGACTTAAAAAAAAAAGAATGGACATAACCTGTACTTGGGTGGGGACGATAGGAGATATGTGAGGGGAACACCTGCGCATGAGCGAGCAGGCGATAACGTCACTCGGCTCAAGACGACAAGGATGAAAGAGGAGTGGGAGAAGAGAAATATGGGAGGGGAAAGATGGTCGGCGAGAGAAAATTCCGATATTGAATGCAGTGCGATAAACAATTAAGTGAGTTCCATCAATAAACGGCGAGTATTTTTTTTATCTTCACCCGTCAATCCATCGGATCCCTCATTCATTTTTTAGCATCTCCCGTCCTTAGGAACGAGGTAAAGAAGTTCCGGGACTGAAAAATAATATTTTTTCATCGTCAATTTTTACCCGTTTCTCCTTCGGCTCCCTCTATCTATCTCTCGGAAATGTTAAGAGCCTTTTGTGAGGGAAGGTATATCGAAAAAATTTCCAGGCTTAAAAAAAAATAAAATGAGTGGTGAAATATTTTGTCAAATGTAAAGTTGTTACTCTTTGCGATTCGATCCCCCGAGTTGTTATTTGCTCGTATATATCCTTTCCTTCCTCCATCCATCAGCAGACCGTAGAAATAATTCCATTTTTCTCCATGCCCCACTTTCGAGCACGAAATACAATAAATTCCATCACGGAAAGAATATTTCCGACAAAATCACTTCGAAATTCCTCAACAGATGTCGTCGCGTGCATTTACGGATCAAAACTGCTTGCATGGCTCTGAAAAAAATGCTTTCATGACTTTCACTTACTAGAAAAGTACTTAAAATCTATAATGGGAAACAAAAACGTTTTTTTAAACAAATTAAATTATTACCATGCAGATATTTCCGCGTATTGTATATATTATGGTCATTACAAACAGCATTTGCCTCAATAACGCCATATTTTTACTAGTCATTCCCATGCCTAAATTTGCTTCAACTTCCAACCTCAAGCTAAAATTGATAACTATCGATTAACGATTTTGACATTCATATCCTAATAATTATTATTCATATCATATCCTACTCATTCTGATTCATATACTTGTATTTAAGAAGTTATCAAAGTCCATCTAATAATTTATTTTAAATTCTGGCTACAAATGTAATTATCTACATACATAGTGCATATCTATTATTGTAATTAAATAAAAACAATGTTCACACACAGGGGTACTTTCATGGGCGATTTCAGAAACATAAAAAAGGATAATTATCTACTTCAAGAAACCGTTTGATTGCCTTTAACTATCTGTATTTATAGACTTTATCTAATTATTGAATAAACATTTTCTAAGCTAGTCATATAATAACTATGTGTCACCGTTTCGAGCGATTGTAATATGAAACAGTGAGTGGGTTTTAACCAAAATAAGTTGACGCCAGTTAGATACAGTTTGATTTCATTTATCTACATACTGATTAGAACTAACTATTATACTTCACTTCAAGTCAATCCATCAAGACGATTAATTTGAGGGTCAGATGATAGGTGTCCCAAATTGGCATATAATTCAAAATTTTTGCAAAATCAAACGAACATTCTGATTTTCTGTTTCATGTATTGAGATGATAAAAATACAGCATCGATACGAAGGTACTACATCAAAAAGTAAACTATGCATGCGAATCGTATCGAATACATTTTAAATTGTTTTCCCCAAACATAAAACTTGTAAAATAATTTTCGCCGAGAAACGATGCCAAAGAGCTTCACAGAAGGGCACAAATGATAACAAAAGCTTTATGAATGCCATGAACATGCACCTATTTGCTAAACATCCGGGTACAAAAGAATAAAAGATTAGTATTTATCTTCCAGCAAGAATGTACCGTAAGACTTAGAGCAATGGATACAGACAAACTCATCAAATACGATGGGAATGCCACAGGCGCATGAGAATTACGGCTATTACACTATTTTTCAGTTTTCTTCTAACAGCTAACACCCTCTGGTATTTTTAGGAGCTACTGTTGAAAGCGCGACCACTATCGTATTCACTCTTCACTAGCAGGCTCATTTGAAATGCAGGCTGCAGGTGTTTGTCTGACGGCCTCCTTTTAACAGACACCTCGATGGTGGAAAAAGACAACAATTGTAATTTAAGAACCTTCTTCTCCAAACGTCGGATTTCAATGAATGAAGTACGCAAGTTCTTTTCAATTTACTCCATAGAAAAGCAAACACACGGAAAAAATTTCTCGGGATCAAAAGAGAAAAATTTAGGAATTCACAGATGATCAGCATGCAAATACCCTGATTTTCTAATTCAAATTTTCTGATTGTATATATACAGCTACGCTCCCTACGCTTAAGAAAAATAATAATAATAAAATCAATCATGGAGAAACCGACTGAAGAATTTTATGCAACCAAATGCCTACTAAGATTTTTCGCTATGAAATAATGTGTAACAGTCGTTTTTCAGCTAAAATGTTTGAGTTGGCATTGATTAAAGTGTAAACAATGTAATTTTGCTTACTGAATGACTAAAAACGGAAATGAGGATCTTTAAAAGTTCAAATTCAATGTAAGATCAATGAACTTGAAATATGATGAGGCAAGATTTATTGAAGTGAAATGGGAATTAAACCTCTGAAATCTCTTCAATGTATGGTCTCAGTACTTAGAATTTAATTTAAAACTTGAGCGTGAATCATTAGTCCATTTATGCTCCCATTCATAAATGAAAGGGGACATAATTGTCTCTCTTGAATTGCTCTCTCAATAAACAGGCACTTAATCATCCATTTTTAGACAAATGCAGCTCATTACTGAAAGTATTTATTAATGAAACTAAAACAGGAAATATAATACAAAGACAGTACTATTTGAGGATGTTAATTTATATATTTTCACCAATTGGGATATAGATTAATGCCTCTGTGGCTATCGCATTACAGGAATGGAGAATTGTACGGAAGTGAAGAATTATGTATAACACTCGAGTATCAATTTCAATAAAAATTTTGCCACAGCAGTTCGGAATTCCTTTGGCAAAAATATTTTTATCGATTCGTTTCCTTTTCATCATTAATATAAATACATAAATATGCAAAAACATTTGCTTCAGAAGCAATTTCAGCTTTAAAAGATAATATAGCTATAAGTATAAAACTGGAGCTCAATAGTTAAAAGGTTATTTGAGTTTATATGCTGGCTCCGTGATATAAGTCCACGCTGATTTTGAAGAAAAATTTAATCAAGAAAGGATTATTCCTCGCCATCTGTCTCATTTGGAGCATTAAGGTATTGAGTCCATAGCTGTTGCTGTCACTAGAATAAATGGAGCACGCACTACATTATCACTTATTTCAATGAGAGTGACGTACAACTAAACGTTGGCTCCTGCAAATGCCTGTTGGGGAGATTATGATTTATGATCGAGCGCTTAGGTGAATATGAATGAATACTTCTCTACTGAAATTAATATGCCATAGCTATTTTTCTATGGCAATAGGAATTCGGATTATAGTATTCAAATAGCACGTGATTGATATGCAAATGTATTCACTGCAATATTTTCCATAATATACCGCGCAAGTCTGTTTTTCCTCTTAATTTTCTAGGGATCAAAAACTAAGTCACACACACATACACACATGAAAATTGGTCTGCCTCATGTGAGCTAAATGAATATTACAAAACGCCATGTATGAGATGGTATCCATTTTTACGGACTCTCCTCACTTAGATAACATGAAATCAGAATATGAAATGAACTATATAATTAAGATTATATAATTTGCTACGCTTAAAGCTTTTTGGAAGTTTATGGTTGACTCCTGTCATCATATTTTACGAGGTAAGATGGCTTTGGTTTCTTACTAATTTCCGGGTTTTATTGTGTCATGATCGACATAGTTTGAAGCATGTAACGACTCATGACGATGCCAAATTTATAGGTATCTACTCATGGCTTACAGTCAATGGTATTTAGAGGTATGAGACCTTGAAATCTTGGATAAATTTTCAATACCGATTTAAATACATTTAATGCGTTTATTTAAAAATTTAATGATATGTAAAACATTATTTCAATCTAAACCAGATAAACCATAATATAATTGCTGATCATGTATGAAAATATGTGAGTAATAAATGGTGTCCCGTTGCATAAGAGCCAATTTTCACGTTTGAAGTGAAATAAATAGTTCATTGAGGAAAAATATTGAAAAGAGTCATAGATGTAGCAGCATTGAACAAGCTTTGCCTTGAAGGGGCACATACAGAAATGAATATGGAGTTTATTTAAAAAATTTCCTATTGCATAAAAGAAAGATTGAAAGTACTTTAATTCATGGGAGATACTACCAAGATTATGTCATAGCACTAAGCAATAAATAAAAGAAATAACTTAAAATGTATCACTCTTATAGATAGAATTCCAAGAAAGGAGCGACAAGCTTTGATATGATGAGAATTAATCTTGAATAAGCAGTTGCTGTATCACTATAAGTTCCAGCGTTTTTAGCCAACAACTTTAAAAATCTTTGTCCAATAATATTGTGAATTAAATTGTTTCCAACACCTAATGTCCCGAAGATGCTCCTGAAAACTAGTAAAAAACTTTATGTAATTAAGTACTTCCAAACTTACTTTTTTGTCCAACGAATCCCTAAAATAATTAATTATTAATAAATGTGAGGAAAATTAAGGGAGGTATCTAAATATGGAACAAAAAGCGAGAATTTATATGATTTTTCATCCGAAAGATAAATAATCCAATCGGCTCATATGAAGCATTTATTAGATCATTCACTTCATAGACAATAAACATCACAATCAAAATAAAATTAACTTAAGATAATCAAGTTCAACTCGCATGGTAATTGGAATGAAAGAAAAGTTTCTAATCTTAAAATAGCAGATGGAAATTGCAGACATAACAGAAGCCATTGCAAAGAAACAAGCGTGAGTAGTGAAAAAAAAAAACAAAATTATGAGAGAAAATTAGGTGATGTTCATTACCACGAGCATATATTATCTTCGGCTGGTAAATTTGTTCACAATACTTGACTTATTAAGCACATGTTAAGCTAATTAAAAATGTTTCCTGCGAGTCAAATACCCCGCACGAGGTCAATTTGCTTGCTCAAATGAAACACTTATGCGGAAAGCAAAGGTAAAGTGGAAATCTGAGACAGCGACTCAATCGTGAGCACAGCGCAATTGCTAGTTATTCAAGATTCAAACGACAGCTCAAGTAAGGGACTCTTTAAAAAGTTTCCAGATCTGCATTTCTATACCCGTTCTCAGGGTTCATATGTCCTCTAAAGTTAAAAATTTTAAAAAATGCCAGCATCACTGGCGCAAAGGAACGCTACTATATGAATAGTAGTGAATTAAAGGGCCTCGTGCGTATCATGGAGAGTGGTAGTACTTTCGAATGATGGACAACTTTTATTTTTTAATCATCCAGCCCTCTCCCCGAAACTGTCAACCGTCTGAGTGTCTCCTCGTTGAGACCCACATATTTTTTCCCCTGGTACCGCGAGTGCATATTAATGCGTGAGCTACTATTCAAGCTAAGTCGTTCACTCACTGAAGGAGGGTGCAATTAAAAAGCCGGTGGTTTCTCTAATATCTTCCACCCCTTTTACCTTTTATGTCAAATGGATAATCAGCCATACTCCTGATTTGAGATTCCTTTGCGACGTGGCACTTGAAATGTAATTGCCTATTATCTTCTGCCAAGAGATCCTGAATGAACAGCAGAGAGTTGTAAACAAGCTATCATGAAACTAGTTTGCAAAAATTTTCAATAAATTAATCACCATATATAAAAAATATATTTCAATTCCACTATTTTTCTGAGAAATATCCCCACGGAAAAAGTCTTTGGAGTACAAGTACCTCTAAGACAAAGAAGAGCTGTTTCGTAGTTCTTCGGAGTCCAAGCTACTGAAACGGCCACACGGCAACATATACCTACGCACTAGGAACCAACGAGACCTTCACCACTAATAATACAGAAGTAGCAAAAGTGAAATATACTTGGTTAATAACGCAATAATATTAATATATTATTAGTCCAAATTATTGATACATCAACGTTTCATAGGGATGATACCTAGCCAATTTGGACAGTGAGAAAAATTACTGTTCTCTTTTCTGTTAAGCATATGATATAGTTTCTATAGTAGTAATTTTCTGCCCATTATAATAATTATTATAATAGCACAGACGTTTGAGTAGGATTCATTATGCATCATAGGAAAAAAACTAATAATATTTTTGAAATTGATTCAATTACGTATCTTTTTATCAAAAAATTCTGAAGAGGTATCGTAAAAGTTAGAGAAAAAGTGAAAGTAATACAAAGAGTAAAAATAGCGCTTATCACTAACTTTAAAGTATTTTTCGACACGTGAACATTGTCTCGCACTGGATATTTGTTTGAGTATACTAATATTAAATTAAATTTACTTTGTGAAGCCCAAAAGTTAACAAAAGATCCAGAGTTATCAAGGCATTAATTCAAAAGGTACAAGTCTTTTCAGCAAACTACTCTATAAAAATGTATAGGCACATTCCGACTGCCCATATGACTGAGGACTATTTCCCTCATATCTTGGTACACAACCGTTGACAAATGAGCAGTGAACCTCAACGGATCACGACGAAAGCACAATGCCGCGGAAATTTCACATAGGAAAATTTATTTGATTTAGCCTGAATTTCCCAAGTTTGAACCGAGGGCTTCAAGCAATCAAACCCTTAGTACACCTGTATCAGGTGAATTTAAGTCATGTTTTGTTAATAGATACAAAAAAACTTGATTTCTTTAAATTATCAATGACATCATACCATCTCATGATCCCCCTCACACAATTGCATTCATAAAAGTAAAGAAGAATGATCTCGTCAAAAATGTCAAATATATCCAGCAAAGTAGTACAAGAATAATATAACTTCGCGAGTAATCCTCACTTTGGTGACGATAGGACATTTAAGGAACCACTTATGTGGCCTACTTTAGGCGACTATTCCTTCACGCTTTCGCGCACAGTCAGAAATCTAAAAACCCTCGAATAAGTGCTGCTATTACGTGATCCTTGAACCTTTTCATTGAACAGCGCATGATATTAAACCGCGGCGCAAGGCAGAAAAAAAGAAACGAAATTGATAGCCATTCCATTTGAACGGCAGACGGACGGCAGGGGCTTGCAGACTAGACATTTCGATTCCCATACAAGACCTTACCCTTCACCTTTCGTTCAGCTCGCGCGGTCCGCGAAGGCCTTTCATAAATTCGCATCATTTTCTGGGAAATCCCACCGGTTTTCATTCCACCTGGCTTTTCAGTAGTCTTTATGCTCTCTTCTAGCACTCAAGCCTTCTTCAACGGGCAAGGGGTATGATCGTATTTTTTTTAGGGCTACCGATGACTGGAGGCGAGTGAACCCTTCTCAAACACATGCGACCCCGGCCAAAAGTGTTTTTAAAAAGTATGCGGTTTGTCGGGGAAGACCGTGCTGGTACTTTTTCTAAACAGAAATATATGCAAATATATTGAAAAGAAATTTGGTGTGAATCCTAGTAAAACAAAATACACTGATTTTGGAGTTAAATGGATTTTTGTTCCTTTTTTCAAATTGGATTGAATAGACCACAAATGATAGAGGAGGATAAGTTAATTCACATATAGTATTAAAAAGTCATAATCTATAGACGCAACTTAATATACTGTATGCGGTTAATCATATACCTTTCTGCAAATGCATTATTAAATTTGCCTAAAAACATTTACCACGCCTTAAATTCTTTTGCGTTCTCAGCGTCAGACCTTAGAGACAAAGAATGTGTTCATAATAATACACCATATTTCATAATTATTTTTGCTATTGAGAAGTACTCTCTCCGATATAATTCACCATTCTATTGTTTTCTACGAGTAGCACCTCCTCTTGGAAACTGTCTAATTCCTTGTATAAATTTTATATCCTCAACAAACATAGCTAGAATCTCATCTATGACTCAGTGTGCAAAATTTCCATTCCAGTTTACTAGCATTAATGCACACTTGTACTTTTCTACATACTTTTCAATTAATAGATGATATATTTTAACGTTAAATAGGCATATATAAGCGATTTTTGAAATGAAAATTCTATGTTGTCAGGTTACCAACTTCTTAATAGCCCTTGACTAGCACAAATATGTTAAGCTGTTTAGTAAAAATATTTTAGCAGCATACTCAATTACAAGCATAAATTAATTCTTCAAATTGGCAATTCAAGGAAAGAAATCATAATACTTTGGGGTAAGATATTTTTGCTGCAAGACCATCATTTATTTGTTCAGAGAGGCATGTTGACTCAAGGCCTATCGATAATAGTGCTCTTTGTGTAGATCTTTAAGAGCAAAATTATTCTGAACTACAGTCAACAACCAATGAGGAAACCATTAACTAATTAATTCACGCAGATAGGAAATTCCTACTAATTTTATTTTCATACTTCTTCAATTTTTTATCACGTAACAGTAACGAAAGGATATACATTTTGCTGAAATTTCACAGAAAAAAATTAAATTTTCCTGAAGATTTTTTCTGTGAAATGTGTGCACATTTTACCCTACTAATATCTCGAATTCATCAGAGGCCAGTTCTCTTGAATCCACACTCATCATATAGATTCGAATTCAGATTAAATTCAATTTAGCCTGTGGTATGTATAGATCCTTGCTATACTATATCCTTGTTTCCTATCATCGTTGGGGTCACTTTGGTTAATCCGGATTCTGGTTGACCTGAATCTGATTAACCGAAGTTCCACCACATTCTATTTCTTTCCTATCCTGCATTCGCTTATAGAAACATTTCTCTATGCGCAGGGCGATTAAAACAAAAGTATCATGCTCCACAACTGAAAGGGTATAAACGTTGCTAAAATTCCACAGGTAAAAAATCCACTTTGACTAAGGAATAGCTCTTTGAAATGTTCGCATATTTTTACCCCTCTAATATCTACCGTTCATCGGAGTCTCTCCTGCATTCTAATTCATCATATAGATTCGAGTTCAGAGTAAATTCAATTTAGCCTTTAGTATTTATAGATCCTTGCTATTCTACATCCTTGTTTCCCATCACCGCCGGGATCGCTTTGATTAATCCAGGTTCTGGTTGACCTGAGTCTGAATAACCGAAGTTTCACTGCATTCCGTTTCTTTCCTCTCCTCCATTCGTTTATAGAAACATTTCACTATGCGCATGGCAATACAAACGAAAGCACCGTGCTCCACAAAGCGCATTCGAAGATCTGGGTGCGGTGGTGAGTAGAATGCATTCAGAGAGTGAGGAATGGGGTCAGGAGGGGTTAAAGGAGGAGGGGGAAAGAGGGGAGGATAGAGGGAAGGGGAGTGCGGGCTGGGAGGAGGGGATAAAATTGGGACCATTCCCCTCTGATCCCCACCGCATTCCACGCACAACCCTGGTGCCCTCACACCATGACGGTCCGCGGAAGAAAACATTCCATTAGAACTATTATTCGAGTCAATCATTGCAACAAACAGACCAAGATTAGCTTTATACTAACGCTGCTTTCTCTACATAGGGCCAAAGATATTTAATTTACTGCCCGCCGCAATTAGACAAATTAAATTCTCAAATGAAATTCTATGATTGGCCAAAGACTGGCTTTCTCTCGAGAAATGATTGAGCATACTTTGATGTTAATTCTTCAACAGCACTTATGTAATAATTTCCTGCATTATTTTTTAGGCACGCATTTTCGTTATTTGATGATGGCTCAATTCTGGTCCTATGACCTTTGAGTCCACCTAGAGCACCCTCTCCTTTGTTATTTATCAACTGTAAAATAAAATTTTTGGGGTAAATAAATCATTATTATTATTATTAACTTAAAAATATTCCTCACGTAGGTGTAAAAAAATTTTTCGCGGATTTCCCACCGTGTTTCTCGTAAAAACTGTACCAAAGTTGCATTTCCAGGGCACAAAATTCCTTTGCCCCACCAAGTGGGACTGGAAGCGGTTTGCAAGAGAAGCTTGGAATTTAAAGTGGAGAAAAAGAGCCAGAATGGAGACCATTTTTAAAAAGATTCAAAATATAAATCTGAAAGGTTCAGTAAAAAAAAGAAAGAAAAGTAGTAGTACGTATCTAACTCTCATCCGCACAGAGAAAAATTGAACGCTACTGAAACTACTAACAAGTAAGTCTAGCAAAGCAGTTCAATCTGAATTATTCTGCTTAAGTCGATTCTATTACAGAAAATCATTTTGGTGAGAGAGACAATACATTTTCTAGGCGTGATAATTTCTGTTAGAGGTTTCCATGATCCATTTTGAGCAAATAAAATGCAACCATTAACACTCGAATATCTGAAAAGACCATGACCAGTGTAGCAATGCTTATAAATCGACCATATAACTGATTGGGAATGAGCGATAATGGTGAACCAATCACAACCAAGCTAATGGATACGACGATCTGTAAATTAAAGACAACTTCTATGGAAAATTAATATTCTCCAAGATAATGAATGACTACGAAATGAAAAACTCGGTAATGTTCTACGGTACACGGGATAGGATACCCGAGAACAGTTCATATCAATTATTGGCAGGATGAACTTGAGATTGTTTCTTGACCGTTTTAAATAGACGTGGAAAAGTTTGGTACAAAATAATTTGTATCTCTAAATTTTCTATACTCAAATATTTGCAAAGGAACCTCTAAAAAAGAAGAGTTAGCTCTCCTGAACCAGAAATTCCAAGTGAAATTATTTTAGCAGTAGTTATCGCCTCTTATAATAAATCAGGGCATGAAACTGTTTCATTTGTAGGGCACTTAACTGGCGTATTGAATAAATGCTTGAAATAACTTTCACATACTACTCCAGCATAATATGTATTTTTCTTAATGCTACGGTATGTAGGTTATTACAGTCCGTGATGCAGGGGAATGATGTTTATTAAACTGAATTGAATACTATAGCAATTATAAGATATGTGACATAGACATGGAATAATGATGACATGGGACCTCCTGAATTTCCATATTTTATGTGAAATTTCTACGGAGAATCGACTTCGGCAAATCAGTCATTCATCATAAAAATCATATGCGAGTTCTAACTCAGCAATATGTCAATATTTCCATAACATTGATGGGAATTCCAACCTAACTATAATCACCAATCATCAGAAAAAATGTAAATAGAATTAGCATTTTAGCTATTTTTTATGCATGTGAAGGTGCCTGCTGTGCAATAAAGGAATCATAAAATTATTCACGAGTTCGCAGTTGAATAATTTACTCTATGAGTAAATATGTGTGGCCATTGCCAATGCCGTTATTTAAGATAGTGATTTAAAAAGAAAGCATTAAAATTTACCGTAGAAGTTGTAGTAAAATACCTATTTGAAGAATCATTAATACATATGTAGTTAAAAGTGACACTGAAGCTTATCTTTTACATTGAAAGAGCAACACTGGCAATAAATTAATACACCATTCATGTACAAAACTGGCGAACTTAAAGAAGTGAGGTACAAAGAAAAGGCTAGATTGTCGTGAGAACCTGGAATTGAAAAGGATACAGGAAATGATATAGAAGGTATAGAAGCTCATTTCAAATCTTTGTCCAGTTTTAAGAGCAGAATAAGCACTCAGGATCTGTAAAATTTGCTATTGGGTTGACATGAAATGATACTTTTCACAGATGTGTTTTCACAAACATATGCAAGGAGGAAATAGTTAAATCTTGAGCTGGTAACATTTTAGGCTTAGAATTTTCTTCATTTCATAAACTTTGAATAAAATTTACCTCCCAATACATGTTGACCGAGGTTAATTGAAATTCTTCTATGAGCGATTTAGTTTTATTTAGACTGGTTTAAAAGAGGATTTTCTTTTCTTAACAATGTATGGCTTCCAATCTTCTTTATATAGGTTATGTTAAAATATTTCCATAATCAATGTCTTATCAAAGGGATGGACGCAACTTCTAAAATACGCCCCAAATAACGCCATTACATGAATTTTATACAAGAGCTGGACTCATAGATTTTATTACAGCTTAAAATTGTGAGCCTTACTGCCATATTTGTGACAATACTAACCGAAAAATGGTGTTCTATGAATATACTGAAAGTCCAGGTTTATAGAAAGCGGTAAAAATTTACCCTTACATTAAGTGGTGTTTTTAAGGTCACATTTAAAATACGAATCACTTCTGATAGGTTAGTCTTTTGCTCTCATTAATGATATGATAGGTAATATATATTCATTCTACATTTACCTTTGAAAGCTGGAGAGAAACATTCTTCCTTCACTTTGTTTCCCTAATCATTCATCATGAACCAGGTTGTTCATATCCATAGCATAAAGTGACATGGAGCATTAACGATAGCAAAAATATAATAATTGCAATGGCATGTTCATTATCGTATTAATTTGGACAAAATCAATAAAAATGGCAACGCTGCAGTAATGCAGTAATCAATTTGGCCCGCAGAATAGGGATAGGAATAGGAAAATTCCATCGTCATTTTAGATCACAGAAAAAGCAGCTAAAATAAAAATAAAAATTATAGAAGACTGTAGAGTACAGAGTACAAAATCCTATGAGACTCCACCATCAAAATTATCACATTCACACCGAATTTTCAAACATTCGATGTAGGGAAATGTTTTTTTTTTTCATTAATTTAATCTATCCAGATAATTATGTTCACTAATACAGCATTCAACATGTAAAAATGGCTGTGAAAATATTCTTCAAAACTGAAATTATTGCAAAGGTAAACCATTCCTATGACTCAGTCTATACAGAAAATGTATTACTCAATCTTATTCAATACGTAGGCTGCAGTGCAATAACAAATAAAATTATATTCCTACGTAATGTTTTCACTCTTACACTAAAACAGTCTGCTTTGAGGAGTTATTACAGGGTAAGCCCGTACATATTTAATTTTCCATCAATTCTAAAACAAGCTCCACATTTAAAAACATCTTAGCCACTACTATCAAGGTTACAATGCCTACAGTTATCGCTGTACTGCTGCAATTTTATCGACTTTTAATAATTACTGATGATGTATACTGTGTGTCTGTCATAATTTTTATCCTTATTCACATCACACGCCTCCATCTACCATAATGTCAGGTGACTCATACATTTGCCTGCTGTATAGAAGAGGTAGTTTTGCTATTTCCTATTGATGGGAAGAAGAAGAAGGAGGAAGTCCATACCAATCTACTTGCTCTTAATAGTGAGTAGGGTTCACTGATTAGCATCCCATACATGTCTTCCGACTAGGCGTCCGGGGTTTACCCAGATAAAACAAATAAAACACGCCCGCCTCGACAGGGATTCGAGCCAGGGCTCTCGTGTTGGCAAGATGGTACTACAGATATAGCATCCACGCAATCTCTTCCCCCTCCTCCTTTCATCATCTCCCCCACCACCTTCCCCACCTGCTCCCTCGTTTTCTTTAAGGACCTCTAAGGCGACCATGCAGCGGACGTCTCCACCGATATCGATCCACTGAGTGCTGGAGACCATCCCTCCACACCGTCTACCACCCCTCCACCCTTCCCCTACTCTACCCCACCCTAAATCTCTCCCTCCCCTTCCCCTAACTCCCCCACCCCCAACAACCTCCCCTCCGAAATAAAAAATATATATACATACACACACACATATATATATAACACTCCCTACCCACACTTATATATCCTCACGTTACCCCCACCACCGTGTTACTCACCCCTTTCCATATCTCTCTCTCTACACACGCACACAAACACAAACCAAACCCTTTCTCTCCTCCACCTCTCCCGATTCCCCTTCCTTGACGAATTCAAAATCTCCCCTACCCACCCTCCCCTACAGCTTTCTCTCCTTTCAAAAACCTTCCCCTACCAAGTTTTCCACACCCCCGTCCCACGTTGTATCTAACCGCCGTATTATCATGCACATTACGACCGATATTTCTCTCTCTCTCTCTCTCTCTCCCTCCCTCGCCCTCCTTCCTCGCTCCTTTTGTGTTACCGCCTCCTTGTTTATGTGTGTGTGGGTGTGAGAAGCCTCTCTTTCTCCTCACGGGCTGCACCATCTTTCCCGTTTCTCGTCCACCAGCCTCCCTCCCTTCCCCGGCCATTATTTCACGCGCGAGTCGGATTGGTGCCTTGGCCAGGGTCCCAGTTGGCTTGCCACCCTGAGATGATCTCATGGTTTCCGGGTCTCCACCGTGTCGTTTCATTTCTTATGACGGCAGTTTCGCCGGAAATCCCGCCGAAATCTTAATGTCAGATGTGAATTCTGACCACGAGATTCTGTATAGATTGATATGCGAAGAGACAATTTCCCAGCATATATGAGCAAAGAACGTTCCTCGGGCCTTCGCTAGAGTTAAAATCTCGATTTTCGCCAACGTTTCAAAGAATGCGTTGCTCATCAACTTCAGGGGGAGAGATTAGGTGGAATGGATTTAGATGTATTTATTCTGGGTTATGTGAGGATAGTCCGCCCTCACTTCCCATCCCATTGGCTATCATAATTTCAAACAATGCACTTGAGAATGGTACTCTCCCCATCATATTATATACATTATAGACATATAATATTATATACAACATCTCAGAAAAAAGTTAAAACACAAAGGTCAATGTGGTGGAACCGTTCTATGATGTACAATAGAGCTATTTTCTGGGGAATGGGTTGGTATGGCGGCTAGAGTGTGGGCTCGGGTTCGAATCCCGGCGGGGGCGGAGAAGTTTCAGAGACTGCTCGATCCCTGCTTGAACGTTGTGTGGAGGACATATCAAGCGCAGCACTCAGGGCATTATTGCCATCTTCATGCTACCTTGAAGACTATGAGCAACGCCGTCTTCGAAACGTTGGCGATTGAGTTTTTAACCCGAGCGGAGGCCCGAAAAGACGTTTACTGCAGGATAGATATGCTGGCGAAACTGCCGTCATTAGGCATGACAAAACGCGTTGGGCATGTCCACGCGTCGACGGATGTTGTCATCGCAGTGAGATATTTCGGTCACATAGAGAGAGAGACTCGATCTCTTGTAGAAAAGTTGAAGGAAATTACTTTGACCGCAGTAGGGATCAATTTCATTGGATACATCGTAAATCAAAATACTAAAATTTAACAGAGCAAACAAATGATATGATTACATATAGGCTGTTTTCAATTTATATCTAATGAGGGACCAGTGTTCACCCGAAATTCAATTTCTCACAAAGAAGAGCTGATGAAAACACTTCTCTTTCGCCCTCGTCATCTTATTTGCTTTTCTACTACTACCACCACAAAGTGTACTGACACTCTTAAGACATTTCTGTGTTGACAATAAATTCGTGATGGCGTTTTTGAGCTATTTCTATAGCAGTGAATTTCCACGTGTTACCCAGAATTTAGGAAGAATAATAGGTAAATAAGTAGAGGAAGGAATATTATCGGATTTATGGCTACTATGAATGAAAGTACCTACGCCTTATTGTGAATTGAAGAAGAAATTCCACATCGCAAGGGAGTCAGGTCGGGGTGATTCGCCAAGTTTTCTATATAAACCAGCCATACCCGGTAGAATGATTTAACGAGAATAATAATAATGATGAAAACATCATGTTATGAGCGAAATTCTGTGAGTTATGAGTGTGGGCCATTGGGATACTTTTTACTCTCAATTACCCCCGATAAAAGCGCAATGAGGCCTTTAAATCAGGGGTTTCAACATCAATTAACAAAAGACGATCACACACATCCATGCAAGCCTATCGAGGCGGTACTCAAACCTACGACCTTCGGCGCGGTAGGTTAGGACTTGTTCCCATCGCCACCGACGCCAAGTACATTTAACTGATTATAAAATAATAGAAACCTTAATGAACTGGTTTGGAGGACGACACAGAGGGTGCATTTGGAGCGAGTAACAAAGGGAGACAAAATAAAGAATTCCGTAATAGATGAAAGAATGTTGGATTAGCGAGGAAGGGGAAGGAACATAACAGAGATTATGGATAGGATGAAGAAAAATAAGCCTTAAAGAAGGAATTATATAGGGAGAGACAGCCCAAAGAGTTTAGTACCTAGCATCCATTGCAAACCTACCTAATTTGGTAGATTACCTTTAATAAAGCAGAGTTAACAGAGAGGCAAAATCCGTTGAAGGATTAACTAGTAGGCAAGGAAAAAATTTTCGAATTACCCATTCGACAGAATTGTCTCCAGGAATGAGACATTACAATGAGTAGCAAGAATTTACAATGCCGAAAATTAGGAATCATTCGATGACGATGTTGCCGGGTTGATTCATTGGGGAATCAAACATAGATTTATAAGAAGAGAGAGTACAATGTTGACAATTTCTCACAACGGATGAAAATGGATAATACTTGAGGAAAATCTCTCAGTGTGCTAAAAGAAAATGAAATTTATGCCATGCCAGGAGATTTTAATTTGATGGATTTAACACAAACTTAAGTACCCTCCCACCAATACAGAAGAGGGGTAAGATCCTTCAACCGCGTGAGCTGATGAGCCAAAAGCAATGGCTGAACTACTGGGGCCGTCGATGAATCATTTACCTATTGGAGTACTCTAAGGATAACCTACATATTGGAGTAGACTATGTTCTAATAAGCAGCTCATTATAGTCTTAAGTTCTCATTTGTTGAGCCAATGTATTATGGTCACTATGACAATTTTTGGGGATTCATTGACGTAGGCGCTGATTTTCTTTTAGCACTCACTTCAAGTCTTTAAAAATTTATAATTTTTTTCATCCAATCTCCTACACTCAATGCGTTGAACAATTTCGGTACTAAAACCCTGTAGACTGTACTGCTATATTACCTTTCTATACAATTCGTATTGGAATAAATGCGGAGAAAAATATATCCTTAGGCACAACCAATCACGCTGAACTTTCATCGCTCGATTATTGTATTTAATTTTATAATTTCTACTGCATAACTTAACTAAATAACAATAAATTTCATTCTCATGCTCTTTTTTCAATTCCTTCTCACCAAGGTAATATTATTTTGAAATTATTCTCAATAAAACATAATGGTCAATGTCAAACCCTTTTCTAAGACTCATCAATCAAAATATGGCCAGAAAATAAATAATTGAAGCAATGTGATAGATTTAAATTGAATAGAGCCACAACAATGAAAATAATTATAGCCAAATCATTACCCTATATTAATGACCATAACTTTCCAACTGCACTCACTTCAAGCTCAAAATCTTTCAGTTACTATACTATGACTTATATTGAAGTACGAGAATAAATTATCTTTTTCCCAGCACCTACGTATAAATTAAATCCTATTGAGTAAGAAAAAATACCAAATTCTTTAAACCACCAGTGTAATGGCCTTTAAGTCTTCAAAAAATAGCTTTCATTTCTTTATATGCAGTTTATGTCCCATGACAGGAGTCTCCAATAAAAGCTACTTTATGAGAGTTTTATGGTCAATAAGTCTGGATTTCAGTTATCTAGTTCCATAAATGTTCACTTCAATGCTTATTGAATTTTATCGTCCATTCACTTCTGTTAAGCTGAAGTTATCCCTCAATTTCTACGATTGCGAGATATTTGATTAGCATCCCTGAGTCGTATAATGAGTGAAGTGTCATGTCATCCTACCAATTTAATGTAAATTAAATGCAATCCGGTCGAAGAATAATAGTCCCACAAACACAGAGACTAAACTCTTTGAGGAATTGTGGCTTTATTCCGAGAAAGCAAGTGATATAATGTACACAGATTTGTATGTTAGGTATCATTAGTATCGATGAATATTTGCCTGAAAAAGGTCACTGGTTCATAGACCGATAAAACTCTAGCCAGAAACATTTCAAGTGAAAATATCCCGTATTATTGCTGGAGACCTTTCATACGCAATGAAAATAAAAATATTTGCAAGAAAAGATCGATTTATCTAAATATAAAAGGATCCATTATGCTGATATAATCTTATAAGAGTGAGGCCTCACTAAATTAAGTGTCACGGCACTCCGTCTAGGAGCATTTAATCCTTTTCATATCGAGAAATGGTGCCTCCTTTTTCAATCTGGCAAAGTACTGCAGTTCACGATAATTGTCACTGATCCAATCTCTTTATATATTTCACCATCAACTCAACCTCCAGTTTTGCTGGTTAAATTTTTTTCCGGCCATATTTCTTGTCCCTAGACTCCTTATCCAGAGCATTACTTCCCCAATTGACTAAAAGAAGTATTAAAATGGCTAACACAAGCATTTTAAAGTTATTCATACATGAACCCTTTCTTACTTTCCTGATTTCCTTCATGATTGTAAATACTAACTATAAAAATTTTGAAAAGCTCACTCAAATGATATTACGCTCGAATAAAAGTATATCCATTGTTGTTTCATTTTCTACATTATGAATTATACAATTACATGCATCAAAGTAATATCCTCTTGGTGGTATGCTCAAGTATTAGAAGCCTGGCCTGTTTCTCACTCTCACTAAACTGAAGTAAAAATACTGAAGTTACTGGCAAATACACATAATCCCATCTATTATCATGACCTTTACAATTTACATTATCTAGTCCCTAACATCTCCATAACCAGAGCCACCTACCTTAAACGACTAACAGAGTCCCACACACTGTCCCAGTTATTTCTCCGAAATATTTTCCTTATAGGCATCAATATCAATATCGTACTATCCTATTTGCGTGGCCTCCCCTAGACTTTCAGCCTCCACCTTCAATCATACCTTTAGTAACTTCAACTTCCACCGTAATGATAAACTTTCCATCTACTGGTGTATACGCTATTTTCATATTTATTTACCAACAACTAAGAATTATTATTTCACTAATAAAAGCTCAATTTTCCTAAATATCCGTGAAAAACAATCAGTGCCTTCAAAATAGTTCCATTACACCTCTCCTATTCAGAATTATTGTCTCAGCGATCAACTTCATTCGCTTTCCGATGCTTTCCAGAACGCCCTAATAACCACTAAGGGACCCACAACTCCCCTTCCATGTAATCCTCTTTTTAAATTTTCTTTCTTATTAAGAAATCTTTAAAAATTTACTTTTATAATTTTCATACAAACGATTATTACAAACGATTATTTGGACAATGAAAGTGAAGCGGAGAATTTCTGCCATGCTGTAAGGAATACCGATTGCTGACCATATTGAAATACTAAACGTAAAAATACAAAAGTTATTGTTCAAATATATTCAAATAAAACAGAATGGTTTACTATTTCTTCTCTACGATAAAATAGCTTCATAGCAACTATTTTAGATACAAAAATCATTTTCCCACCTAATTACGAATCGAAAATCGTATGGTATGGTATTTGTTGGGGGCGACCGACAGATTAAGTCATTTTACGCTACAAGGGAAGGGTATGGAAGGAAGAGTGGAGCGCAACCTGTCTAGGCCTTACCCTTCTCTTAAGGAAAGGCGCCAAAGGGACACCGGCTGAACGTCCCATCCGACGGACTGAGCGCTGCGCTAGAAATATCCTCCACAGAACGTTCAAGCAGGGATCGAGCAGGCTCTGAAACTTCTCCGCCACCGCCAGGATTTGAACCCGAGCCCACGGGGTGAGAATCCAACACTGTAGCCACCACACCAACTCGACCCCCAGCAAATAACCCGATTGTGCATCATAGAACAGTTCAACCATATCGACCTCGGTGTCTTAACTTTTTTTCTAAGATGCTGTTTATAATATTATACATGGGGAAAGAGAACCTTTCTTAAGTGCATTGTTTGAAACTAAGATAGCCTCTGGGATGGGAAGTGGGGGCGGACTCTCCTCACGTAACCCAGAAGAATAAATCTAAATCAATTTCACCTAATCTCTCCCGCTGATACCTCTTCACCAGTCTTCACCACGATTCTACCCCACCCTTCCTCCCATTTCAGCAAAACAACCCATCCCCTCTTTGAATCCCATTCCTCTACCTATCTCAGTTTTTTCACCCTGGAATCGATTTATTTTTCCGGATAATTCTTCGAGCATGTTAAAGGGAACAAAACTTATAAAAAATAACAGAGGAAGGGAAATAAATGCGGCCTATCTGATGACGAAACGGAACGGCGAAGAAAATAATACACATCTCCCGTACGTAGTTGAAAAACTTGCCATTGCGTCATCTATTAAGTCTGCGTCGTCTATTAACTCAAAGAAAGGGGATTAGTGCTGGGAAGAAGGAAGGGAGAATATGATGATATTGATAAGACATTGTATACATTATATTATAAATGGGAACAGTGTGAATTGCATAAGGGTATCGTTTGAAACTCTTTATAATAGCCTCTGGGAAGAGGGAGCGTCTCACGAGACCTAGAATAAATATATTCAAATCAATTTCACCTAATATCTCCCTCTCCTTTAACAGTCTTCAGCACCAATCCACCAATTTCAACAAAACAACTCTTCCCCTCTTTGACCACCATTCATCCATCTACCACTTTTTTCACGCTGGAATCGATTTATTTATCCAGATCGTTCCTCGAGAATGTCCAAGGAAAAAAAAGACTTACATAAAAAATAAAAATGCAGCCTATCCGACGAGAAAACGGAACGTTGAAGTGAAAAAATCTCCCTCACGTAATTGACGAAAAACCTGCCATTGCGTCGTCTATTAAGTCAAGGGAAGGGGTGTATTGGTGGGAAGAAGGTAGGGTGAAGAGAGGAGGAGTGAGCTAAGCAGCTAGCAGCAGTGCACCATTCCCGCAGAGCCTTGTTCCTTGATCCGCATTCCCATCCGGTTAATTTTTTTTTCTCCTTTAATTTTTCTACCCCGGAGGGACGGTGTTTGTGGATTTTTTCTGCCAAAGGGATCTCTCCTCCTCTTTCACTCGAGACAAGTGAATAAATCCCCATGCTCCGTCCCCCTTCCCCTCCCCCCACCGATTGTCATTATTTGGGTCAAACGCTGAGAGAGGTGGCGAAGAAATTGCGGAATCATTCCTACTCGGGATTATGTTATTATTTTTTTTACCCCCGTGCTGATGGATAATACGAGAGAGGAGGAGAGTATAAAGTTCCCGGTGTCATTTTCAGTGCCAAACAATTTCGTGGAGGTGGTTCAGACGGATGGGGAACTCTTTATTATCGTTCGCGGGGGAGGGAAGGATGGAGTTGGTTCCATAATTTAGAGCACGGGCAACGCGAGAATCACTCCTATCCCACGCGGGAAAAAATGGACGAATTCTCATATCTCTACTTGGTTATCCTCATGCTTAAGAAGGCCACTAGTCGTCGAAACATACTTTGCGTTTCAGAATGTCCTTCCTTGCTGTTAATCATGTCTACATTATTTGTTTTGTAATAATTCTGAGGAAATCGTGAACGCAAAATTTCCATTTATGCTTTCAGATTTCACCGCGTTTTAATTTGATACATTAAGCAGAAAGGTCCCGGGATATATTTCCGTTCAAGTCGAACTCGTTCAAAACATTAATCCAATCGATATTTTCTATTTCAATACTTCCCCTTCACTTCAAATGGTTTTTGATCTATCAGAATTAGGGGATATGTAATGATGAAATTTGGTCTTGTAAATGTAATTATGTTTTCTTAAAAACGCGCATATAAACATTAAACACTCGGAATAAATTCTACGTCAATGCAGTGTTATAAAAATGATCGATATGTTGGCAGTATCATCAATTAATACGGAATTATAAAAGATTATCATGGTGTAATGATTAGGGTTGATTATGAAATCAAATCTATTCATAGGTATTACTCCTTTTGGCGTTGGCAAGGGTACACTCTCAAAATATGGTCTGTGTTTTAAGTAAAAATAAAAGGAAATATATATTGTTTTAATAGTACCACAAAAATACTCCCATATCGATACCGCTCATGACACGAATGCGCTTAGCTGCAGTAGCCGGAGCAGAAACCTCCAATTCTCCAAGCTTCGAGATGAGCGTTTGTGCTCCGGTTACAGCCAGCTTATCTTATTCGTATTGCTGGGCTACTAGATGAGCGGATTTGATTCGGTAGGCGATTGCTGAGCATTGGTGCAGTGGAGGTATATCGATATGTGAACCTGGCAACCAAGTCATTTATCGAAGAAAAAAGATAGGTATAAATAATCCTCCGTCATCATCACTCATCTCAACGCCGAAACTTATTTAGAGCTGGCTTTCCTTCCCCAGCAGGTCTCACCCTCCTTTTTGCCACCAAATAGGGGTGGGATAGAGAAAAAAATACCCCCGAAAAAACTCCTCGATCATCGATGTTTTCATTCGACCCCTTAAAAACCTCCCTCCGAGTCCTGCGCAGGCCCTAAAATTTCCCGGCCCTTAGCCAACTCTCACTCTCTCACCCTTCCCCCTCTCTGCACCCTTCTCTACAGCCTCCCCCGCGCCCGCCTCCCTCCCCGCACCCTAACCGAGTGAGCAACCCCCTCCGGCCCCGGGGTTTTCCCTCTTCCCCTCCAGTGTAGCCGCCTCCCTCCTTGCCGTCACCTTCACAACCACTCCTGCATCCACACGGCCATAGATATCGACCTTGAATCTAAGCGGCACTACTGCGTGTTTACGAGTTTGTGGGACGCGAGCAGGGAAGTGGAGGAGGGGCAGTAGGTTCTATATATATAATGTATATATATATATGGCCACGATCCCTCTCCCCTTTCACCAATTGTCGTAATTGCTGCAGCGAAGAGAATTGTTATTTTCAGATGACTTGCACACCTACGTGGCAGTCCATTAAATTACTGGCCATAATTACTGAGAGCGTTTAGGATCTGGATCCCAGTCTACGTTAGCAGGATAACTGGAGCATTTTTATCAAATTCGTCAATTGAAGGGTTTAGCAACATTAAAAATATTCCGTGATTTGGGCTCTAGTCTAATTTGCGAGTTTAATGTGGGAAAATAATTTTTTTACGATACACTAATAGGTGATAATTTTTAGGTCGTTATAATTCATCAAATGTATCAAGTACTGTTCAAATTTTTTGCACATGATTGAAGAATCTTAAGGTCCCTTATATCTTGAAATATATACTTGAATGTGCTATTACTTACTACAATCGGCATTTTGATGGATACATTCGAGCCTGAAACTTCCAACAAAGTAAAGTAATGCATTACGTTTACTGTGCTGAAAATCAACTGATGGTGGGAAGCAAGTGTTCGAAAAGGTGACTGTATTGCATCTAGGAAAATTCCTTTCGATTTCCTAATCGTAGTAGTTGCTACGGTAAAGAGATTTGAAATTCCCACATGAATCGATGCACCACATGAATTTAGTCTCATTTAAAGTGTTTTAGTGAATAACATACAACTAAACCCTCATAGCCTAAAATATATAACCCCATTTCTCCAATAAGCCCTATTATTGACATCGCTGCACGAGAAAATTCCCATACATTACACTCACATTTATATGAAGTACACCGGCTTTGAATTTATGATACACTATCGTATAATGTTTTGTAACTGCTCGTTTTATGTTAATTATGCTGCAATAATGCAATAAAATGAAATCCTTTTAGCCACAATTGCAAAAAACTCATCTGATACCCCCAATTCCACTGACGCCTTCAATCAAATTTGCCGCAAACGATACTACCCGCGAAGTTATATATTTCTATCAAATTTTATCGGCAGAACATCTCTCTTAAATCAATGCTGCAATACGACGTGCTTATGAGGTTATTGGACGCTGGAAAATGAAAAAGGGTGGTAGGTGTAAAATCTAGGTATGGCTCCACTTCCCCTTCTCCAATTATCTTAATAGCAACACCGAATGGAATTGGAATTTTCAGATGACCTCACATGGGAATCAATTAAATTTTAGCCTACAAATACTGTGAGCGTAAGGATTTATGTTCTACTTTTTAGCATGATTGAAAAGACTATTTTAAGTTTATTCCAGATAAAAAAAGCTCAGAATCAATTTAACTTGTCTCTAACTTGAACTCCTTTTAAATATAAGAGATAGTTCTCCAAAGTCATTAGTTTCGTAGCATAATTTCAAGCAGTAAACATACTACCTTCGTAACCAAATGAGGAACATTTCTAAGTTTATTATTATACTCTTAATAGTTTCCTACAGTATATAAATATCGAAAATGCGACAAAAATACTCTAATAACACTTACATAGCTTTATCCATATTTACAGGGAGCAATTACACATTTATACGATTTTATGCGAATTTTTGAGAAGCAGGTGGAGAAATGACACCATACTGAATAACCAATCTTTTTCTTTAAGTGATTCAGGTGCTTTATCAAGTTAATTGGAATACCTGAATAATTCTTTAGCAGAAAATTTATTGTACGTAACCTTTCATTAGATAATTCTTCTTTGTTTTACTACAGATCTAGTCAAATAGCTCACATCAGACGAATTCGTTTTCAAATCAAAACAGCTGGCCTGTCAGTCTCAATGCCCCTCAATAATTTGAATGGTAATATCAGCATACAGGCATTATTATAAAGGGAAAATGAGGGTTTCGTATAAAAAAAAACATTCAACAGATAATGCCTTAAACTGAAAATGTCCAATTGATAAAAATTTCGGCTACGAGTATAAAGAAATGGGATATTTTGAATTATATACGGAAATTTAATGTGGAAAGGGGATACAGACAAAGGTGACCCGCAAAATGTTTCATGGAAATATTCCTTCTAATGTTAAAATGCAATTTTTACTATTCCCAAACTGGAAAAATCACTTCATAGAAAATTAATTTTAAAAAAATCCAATTAGTTCACAAACATGGTAAATCCTAAAATGGTCAAAAAAATAATAACAAATTTAAAACTATTATATTCATATAATCTACATGCAATGAAAACTTTTATTAACACTTTGCGTGCCATGGACGTCATAATACGTCCTGTTAATCTTTCTGAAGATTGCCATGACGTAATATTACGTCTTTCTATTTCATTGACTTTGCTGCGTGAAGCCGTACTATTTCGCCCGTGGTACTTTTCCAGTTTACTAATAAGTGTTATGCTCTCTCAAAAATGAACTGCTTGATGGAAAACAGTTCTTTTAATGTCTTGAGGACGAAAAGTCCTCTGTAGCTACCGGCACCCTTATCTCAGCCTACTTTGTGTGAAAATTCTTTGGAGGAAAGAACAGTTCGTTGAGGGTGCAGCAACCCTTCTGTCATCCAGGATTTTGAATGCTATGCTTGGAACATTGCTTTTTTATGATTTCCATGGTTTAAATAGTTAAAATTGAGCGTAAAAAAATGCTATACATTTTATGGCGGTACATCATTTGTTGCAACTTTTTTTTATTATAAAAAACATTAGGTTTTCATTGCTAAAAATGTATAGTTAAAATTTAGCAATAAATGTTATTCAACTTATTCATAAAGAAGAGCAAAGTACATTTTTATCGAAATACAAATCGATATAAATATATTTTTGATGCTAACGTTTAAAAAAAAATTTGCGAATTTAGTAAAAATGGTCGGATTTTTCAGTAGGGCTTTAAAATTAGTGGTCGGCACTCAAAGTGTTAAGCATAGATTAACTCATCTACTTCGTTTATAGGATGATTTTTTTCTCTGCGCCTAAATATAACTGAAGGCATTGTTAGTATATGATGAGCGGGAATCCAACAGCCGTGATTTCCTGCTTCCCGTGATACACATACGTGTAGAGGATAGTAAAATTACCAGGCGCCGTCCATACTTATTTCTGTCTTATCCTTCGCTCATTTACTTGTCTCAGTCTTGTGATGGCTCCAAAAATAGACACCCTATAAACGTCATTATTGGTTAAATTATTTACTTGAACAATTTTTACGGATCATTTTTCTCCACCTTAAATCATTATTTTTTGTTGAAAAATATGATATAAAAAATATTTCAAATTAAAAATGAAGAAGGTTAAGTTGGTTTATTGGTCCGCAGAGCGAACACTATTTAATATATTATAGCTTTTCCAATAGCCCCAATTTTAGTTATAATTATCTGTCCACAGTGCTATATCAAAATGGCTGTCTACAGTCAGCAGAAATGACACTGCCCTTATGCCGTATATGCTAATCAGAATTAATGTCACAAAGACGAACACATTAATATCGCATTTAACACACGATAAGATGAATGTAAAGTTCCCTCGACTTAATACTCCGATGAGACAATATGATTAATGCTCATGGTTGATGGTTAAGCGTGAGCAAAATTGGATAACCGGTTCGAAACTTGTACTTTTTCATCAATAGCTTTTGCAATGCGCTAGATCATAATGATATTGGTCTTTCGTCTCGTAAGAATAGCAAATTTGAAAAATCGTATATTAGTAGTATCATAATCATTGAAACACAACAATCGTTAAATTTTGCTGTTTTCAATGCTCAGTATAAACACGCATCGGACTCGCTAACTCATAATTTTCAACCAGAGATCTATTTTGCGTGTGTGAGGTTTGATCTCACTTCGTACTAAGCCACGGCAATGAGATTTTGTTAATTCAGGATAGAGAGGTCCAAATTTAATCCTTGGGCCAGCTCGTACAACGAAGATATTTACTTTACTTTTAGGGGTGCTTAGCCTCACCGGGGTTTGAATCCGAGACTATTAGATTAGCTCATCCCATTCTTAGCCACAGCAATAATAACTTGGAAATTCAGGATTGTGAAGTCCAACTTTATTCCCTGGGTCAGCTCGTATTACGAAGACATCTACTTTACTTTTAGGGGGGTACATTAGCCTCACCGGGGTTTGAACGCGAGACTCTTACATTAGCAGTCCAACGCCCTGTGGAACAATATACCCCCAAAAATCCCTGCCACCAAAAACATTTCAACTCGAGGCACAGGAATGAAAAGCCTACATTCCAGCCTCCAAACCGACTCGATCCCCACGCGCTGCTTATGCATCAGTACCCATTTTGTGGTGACGACCTTCCCTCGCGGAAAGAGAAAGGAGTCAAGAGATACCACTGAATCGACTGCGCCCTCGCGAGGGCTGCGGGAAATATTCCCGCTTCGGCGATATTTATGGCGCGCGTGTCATTTCTCGAGTGTACAAGGTGTTGCAAACGTCGGCGCGTTGGCACGATTTTTTCAGCGCCCCATTTATTTCCCTCCCACGGAACAAAAATGAAATGACAACAAAAAATCTCCTCAAGGCTCCCCGTGAGGTAAAGGTTCATGACTCGGCACTCGCCCGTCACTGAAATCAGCGAACATCTACGGCTCCGGAAAATAAAAATAGTAAACACAAGGGGAGGCGCGCTATTCCTCACGTCTGGCAGTTTATCTCGCGAGAAGAAGACGATGCAAGGAATAAAAGATGATCACACGCCACCCTCTGGCGCATTCTAGGCACCTTTGCAGCAGAAATTCTCCCGCGCTTCCGTTGTATAAATGTGTGGTCGGGAGGAAAGGGAGTATAGCTCCAAAATTTGGCCAAAAGGGGTGCCTAGCTACCTTAGTGCCTTGATGACAGAGTTACGGGGATGCGTTAACGTATTTCAATATATGGTGCCAGGCGATTGTCAACAATCACCACCTAAGTACAGAAAACACTAAAAATGACAAAATCAAGATGAATAAACTTAGATAAAAGTGACCGAATATGAAACGTGATTAATTCCTTTAAACTCCAAGCATCCAAACCTCTCTCAACTCCAACAATTCAACTCAAAACTTACATATCTATCAATAAATAATAAGGGGATAAAACCCAACCAATCAAAGCTTTTCTATATTTTTAAGCCAAAATTCTCCAATATAAATGAAATAGGAAAAGAAAATGCAAGATGTGCGTTTAGCACAGACAATTTATTATCGGCTATGTCACTTCATATTTCAGGTTCCTTGATGACTGCAAACGTCTTGAAACCACAGTTGGTAAAAAATGTCGATCTGGATCGTACAAAGCAATTTTTTTTCATTTACAAAGCACGGTTGCACAGATATAAGCCGGAATCGTTAATATAAATAAATTTCTTTCATTTAGCGTTATGCACAAGTATTGCCATGAGAAAAATTTCCTCTGGACCGGGAATCGAACCACGGACCTTTGGCTTTCCGGGCTAATGCGCAGACCACTACGTTATCCAGGTTCATTATTTCCCGTGGCAATTATACCGAGGCTCTATATAGTGGTGTGAGCATTGTTCCGGAAAGCCAAAGGCCTGTGGTTCAATTCCCGGTCCAAGGGAATTTTTTTCTCATGGCAATTCTTGTATATTTCACCGTCGTTCACGCGGCAGGTTTAGAAATATTATCGTTACAATGGTTGAGAGTAATCTTCACCTAGTAGGTACTTTCTTTCCCTCTCATTCTCCAAGATATCAAGACGAGACGTATGTTTAAGAGAACAGAATTAAACCAACCGGCTGCAGATGAAAATATAAAGATTAAAAGAGTCCGAACGGATCCTAGGGAGAGTAACGGAAGGCTAGGGAAGCTGTCCCGGGCAGGGAAGGGTGGAGATCCCGGGGCAAGGCTGGGAACGGAGATCGTCTGAAATAATAGAGTAGGTATGGGGGAGATGAAAGGGAAAGGCTTTGGAGGGATGGCCGGGAGAAGAGGTGAGAATTTAATACAAGGATTCATAAACTATGCACGCCTATACCTCGCCCAAAGTTGTTCCGAAGGATTGCCCCATTAATTAGAACTAAGACTCTTTCATTTTTGGAGGAACCTACGTCCGTACGGTTCCGAAGGTCTGGCCTATACAAGATCTGCTATATCGTCGATCGTTGATCAAATTTTAAATCGAGCTCAAACCACTGTGCCGCCAATACGGTCGTAGCATATCTGCTACAAGATTCGAGCCTGCACCGAATACTCCAATATATGCAAGTTGAGAAGACTATTCAGTGAAAAATTGCCCACCAATACAAATTAAAAGACAATTATTCATAATATTGGAAAAATAAACCCAAAAATTGCAGTATACATTGTAATTTCAAGACCACTAATCCACTATATTGAGAAAAATCTGTAAAAAATTCCGCAAATGAAAGAAATCTGACAAACCCACCTGCAGGAGGTAACTGAGTGATTTACTCTAACGATATATAAGGCCGATATCACTGGAAGAACAACACTAATCCTCTAATGCCTCTTCCAATTCGACTTAGACCTGATAAGCTCTCAGAAAAAAAACAAACACAAGCGTCCAGGTGGATCACGAACGACACAGTTCGGCGAAGATCAAAACAAGGCGGGTCCACGTATGGCCTTGCGCGTCACGTGATCGTCTCGTCCCATGATTCAGCACAAAAGCACGTTAGTAAACACACGAAAGGGGAAGATTCTGGGGGGTTTTAGGGGGAAGGAGGGGTGGGAAAAGGTCCCACCTCTCCCTCCATAGAGAATTCCACGAAAGAGGACGGGATACTTTACGCGTGTCACACGGCTTCATGAAAACGCGCACACCGTTGTGTCACACTCGTCGCCTTGACACGGGAGCCATCCGGAAGTTAATGCGGCGTATCATCGTGGCACCGCAATGCGGGACTACATGGAGTGATTAGACCTTGGCTCTGCCACGGAGGGAAAGTCAAGTGGGTTAACTCATGAATTAATGCATATCCATCACACCAGAGAGAATGCTGACGATATCTAGGTGACGATTACAACTAAGATATATCTCACACATATTCCTTTCAAAAGGATGAAGAAGGATTTCGTTCTTTCCCGGCGAATGCTGTTGATGAAATCTTCTCGGGAAATCAGCCGGGTGATGATGGCCATTGCTGCCAACGTTTCGATGGCCTTCTCTGCCATCGTCTTCAGGGCGAATGATGGACCTGGTTATTGCGTATATAAGCCCGGCAATAACCAGGTCCATCATTCGCCCTGAAGACGATGGCAGAGAAGGCCATCGAAACGTTGGCAGCAATGGCCATCATCACCCGGCTGATTTCCCGAGAAGATTTCATCAACTTTCAAAAGGATGTTTTACTGAATAATAATAATCACAGCAAAAAGTAAGCAAGATCAAATCAATGTGGGAAAAGGTAAACCAGCATACTAAGATATGACGATTAAAATAAACTCAATTTTCCGCTCTTATCATTGAGTATATCACAGCCAGGAGTTCGATGTTTTACATATTATCGCATGATCTGGCTCACAAAGTCTCGGGAAAAGGTATAAATGACACTAAGTCAGCTGTCATAAATTGGGATACATTTCTCAAGCTCTTGCGCAGTAGATCACTAACATACACCGCTTGATCACCACTTTCGTAAAAAATTACAATTCAAATTTGGAAAATTTTTGGCACATTCGATCAAAATTCATACATCGATGGTCATAATATTCTCCCAAAGAGAAGCAAATATGAATGACGACATAATGTTAAGTACAACTGAATGGATTCAAATTTTTATCTGATATCACTTCAATATCACCGATTTTAATGATCCACTAACGCTTATTGTTACACAATTTATCGCTGGCGAATGTATTCGCACTCAATAAAGGGCAAATGCTGTTGAAACTGAAGAGAGGTAAACATGCTTGAGAGATGGCGGAACAGAATCCACTTTCACCTTTCCCCGGAGAAACAGCGAACGAGAGCATGAGCGTGGGAAATATTTCAAGAGGAGAGTAAAGCGTGCGTGGGCGACGCATTTCCCGAAGGGCACAGACGAGGGAAAGTGACATCCCACTCCTCCTTAAGACAACCTACTGACATTCTTCCCTCCAACAAACTCATCTCTCACCTTACGTAAAATAAAAGAAGATGAGGTGCCAACAGAGTGGTTCCATGGTGCAGCAAAGTAACAGCGGTAAGAAAAAACAGTATAACAGAGAGAGTAGAGGAAGAAAAGCATAACTATAGAGCTATTAGAATGAAGAACAAATGTAATGGCACGTTTTCTTTCCATGAATTTATTAAGATCGTGATTAAGTTGTTTTATAAATTTCAATAAATACCTCTATTAAAATTTTCAAAATTTTTGGTATATTCGATGATAATAAACACAGCGATAGTCATTATATTTTTTCCGAGGCTATCAATGAAAATTACGCCTTAGTTTTAAGTTCAACTGAAGCTTGGATTCAAGGTTTTTATCACTTCAATATCGATTATTTTAATTGTCCACTAAAGAATGTTGCTGAAAAATGTATTTGCACTTCATACAGGGCAAAGGTTGACCTAATAACATTCTTCCTTCCAAAGAACTCAAATCTCACGTTACGTAAATAAAAGGAAATGAGATACTAGCAAAGGGGAGGTGCAGCAAAGAAAAACCAGTAAAAAATAGATCACTGCTCACTGTAGTGAGTGACATTAGCTCATTTTCTCTTGAGTCAACATCAAGACTCGAGAGCAAATGTATATTCAACACTACAATCAAAATCGTTGAAATAATTTCTCAAAATTTGTGAAAATCGCAAAATAAATTCATCATGTCCAATCAAAGCAAGCCTCAGACAAAGGTCGTGGATTCGCGACCTGAGCATCATCATATGTTTTTGGAAATGGCATTTTATACTGAACCTAGAATCACCGTAGAAATCATGTTATATTTCTTGGTGTTAGAAGAAAGAAAATAATAACTATGCAGCTATGAGGATGATGAAAAAATGCTAATGCACGGTTTCTTTCTATGAATTTAGTGAGATCGTGATTCAGTTATTTGGAACATTTTCACAGAATTTATGCATACCAAATTTTATTCGTGTAAGCAAGATGTAGTCCGCTGCATTGCATTTTGCATTTGCGAAGAGTTTCAAAACGTTCAATTCCATCCTCCTCAACACAAGGTAAGTTTCTTACGAATACGTTCTTTATTTGTGGAGCCGCCCAAAAGCTCTGCACATACTTGCATTGAAACATTTACGCACTATTTGATCGAAAGTGACTGAGGTAAAGCAAATAAGGTCAGGAAACATAGGGGACAAAGGACGTATTCCTTTGTGTAAGCAATCACTTCTTCAGAGCAAACACACGTGATCATTACGACGTATCTCATTAGCACCTAGGAATGAAACTAATGGAAACAGCCAATTAGAAGATGACTGACTGTAAACAAAGAGATCCCCTATACGCAGTCGAAGGATGAAATTTAATAAGGCAAGGGCGCAAATATCATAAATTTCACAAAAATTGATATTGATAGTTATTAAGCAGCACGGACCACTAAATGCATCAGAAATATTCTTAGTCACATCATCATGATGCAAATCAATGATGACACTCGCAGATGAACACCAAAAGAAGACATAAGGACCTAAATCAGAGGATGACAACTAGTAGATAAGCATATACCACAATTTGCACATGATATTCCATTGGCATAAGCCACTAGGCATTCCTGTCGTCGTAATGCGTACCAGGATAATAGATACTCTTCAGTTGAAGACGTTACCCATGCTGTGCGTAAACAAAAACATGATATTGGGAAAGCTATCTAAATGTAAACTAATAACTATCGAACTAATAGTAAAAAATAAGGAATTTGAGATACAACGCGGCAGATGGATTGAAATCCCGTAAATGCCATCAAAATATTTTCCAATCTGCACTATTTCCTGAGTAGCAAGCACGGATCATTACTGCTAAAGAAAATATTAGAGCAGGTAAAAATTAGCCAGAACGAAGTGTTTCCTTACAACGGGTCGTGTCGTGGTTAGGTGAGGCAAATCAAGGTAAGGGGGGCAGCTGCTAGGTATGCGCCGAAAACTTGTTTATTTACCTTCATCTTCATGGCGGAGGCGGAGTGTGTTGTACGTCAGACTCGCCTCCTCAGCCGACGCCGCGCGCCAAGCGAGGACGGAGAACCGCCTCTGCCCCCCCTCGCCCCCGCCGCCGACAACGAAGAGACTGTCCCATTCACGTGGACGGCGGCGCGGCCCGCCCTGCCCCCCCGCGCCCGCCCCCGGCCCTTCCCGGCACCACGCCCCCGCGACCGCCCCACCGTCGTCAGCGATGAGGAAGAGCTCGCCCCGCCACCGCCTCCGCCGCCCCCCGCCGCCGCCATCACCGCCCTCCCCAACCACCCCCTCGCCGCCCCCGGCAAAGTCCCCGCGCCCTCCCCGACAGCCGCCGCTTCGCACACGGCGCACTCCAACGCCGCCGCCGCTACGTCCCTTGCCCCTCCCCGCCCGTCCTCCACCATGATGGCGGAGGCCCCCGAAGGGTCGTCCGCCGCCCCCCGGCCAGCCCCCGCCCCCAGGCCCGTCCATGGCGGCAGCAGGAGGCCCTCGACGGCCACGCCGCACCAGCATTGGTACACGCCACGCCACGCCACTCCGCTGGTGGTCCGCGCGACGGGTGTCAAAGAGACGGTCCCCCTTCCCCCACCCTCCCGCCCCCCCTCCTCCTCCGTCCCCTCCTCCCCGCCCCCCCGCCTTCGCACGCCCACCCCGCGATGCCGCAGCCACGCTTTTATCGATGGTGCGCTCGGTCCCGACGTGACTCGTTGTAACGGGTCCCGCTCGGTAACCCGATGTCGGTCCCGGACGTGATTCGTTGTAACGAGCACCGTTAGTTACCACTGTCGGTCCCGGACGTCGTGCTCGTCCCGGCGAGGGGGCGAACAGCTAGCTGGCTGCACCGTTTTTGTGTTTTTCTTGCCCGACCCGGAGTCGGGTCAAGGAGGAGGCGCTAAGTCCCCCCCCTGGGCACGGCGACAGGGACGCGTCGATAGGAATCTCTCTGCCACCCCGAGGGGAAAAAACGAAGTCCACACCGAGTATCGAGCACGCTCCCACTGAGACAGACGGACCTACACTTTATCTCTCCCGCCCGAGCAGTTGACGATCGGATGGCGCAACAGTCGGGAGCTTTCCGGTGACTTCACCACGGGGCGCTTTTATAGCCTTCTTTTTTTTCTCTCGCGCGACCTCAACACCGCACACGTCGATCAAGGAACATTAGCGGAGATTGTGCCTTTCGAACGGTGTGCACGAGTGCATGGATGTAAACTTTTCGTATCCTCGAGTGTGGTCACAAATTTAGAAGCACGTAGGTCAAAACTACCAATATCTGTACACACACACAGACGTTTCAGCCACTACCAGCACGACCTTCTAGGACGTTGGCGAACTCAATATGGGTCACCGTATTTCCGGGCACCAAACACAGGAAGACTTTATACAGCGTGACGTGCCAGTGCTTTGTTTCAGTTACGCCGATAGTGCTCACGGGGTCAATAGGGTCGATTCCTGTTCCACACGACCGCTCACACGTGGGAACACATCCATATACACGTATATATCACCACACCGGTCAGATACACAGCCGACCAACACACATGAAACACACGAGGAGGGGAGAAAAATATTTCCGGTCGTGAATTGTGAAATCGGCCTAACCCAACGGGGCAACACTGAGCTCAAATGTATTAATCCTCAGAAAATATCCGCACTTGAGAGGAGGAAATATACCCTTTCGTGTGTATGCGTTTTCCCTCGCCGCCTGGGATGGATTCTTCTTCAGATAGACACGGCGCGAGGGGGAAGCGAAGGAGTGGTGCGTTTGATTCTTTTTTATTCCGCAACCGAAAACGAAATTTCCCCACACTCAAACGGAGTACACGTTATGGCGTTGTTGTACTCCCGGCCGCGGACGCACTGCTGGGAGGCTCGGATGTCGGGAGGTCGACTTCGGAGGAGACGAGGCCTTGCTCGCGGCGTGGAAGCAGGGTGGGAGCGGCGGCGACTGTGTCCGCGCCTCGAAGGAACCAGTCGCACGGAACGGCAACGCGGAGCACGCTTTCTCGCTTGGAAACATTGGACGACGTGGGAGTGGAGCAGAGAGTAGGAGGTGGAGGAGGAGGTAGAGGAGAAGGAGGAGAGAGAAACGACAGCGTGTGAGAAGGACGTAGGAGGAGAGAGAGGAGGAGACTGTGCAGGAAAAAGGAGGGACGAAGGGGAAAGAGAGAAAGAGACAGATAAGCGGAGGAGAGGAAGAAAGAGGTAGTGGAAAGAGAGGAGGAGGAGGAGGTGGGTTTTTTTTACGTGCCGTGTGGAGAGGTTGATAGGGAGGGGTTCAGGCGGTTTGAAAAAGGGTTACGTGGGTGGGGAAGCAGTAGGGTTAGGGACGTGTACGGAGGAGGGGGTGGAGGGAGACGGTAGGGGAAGGAAGGTTTTCGCAGGAAGGGGAGGGTGGTGGTGTGACGTGAGGAAGGGTAAGCTTTTCGGGGAAAGCCCCCCTCACACCACGGCGATCGCAGAACCAGGCGACAAGTCTTCCTTGTACGCTACCGCGAGGCCTCCGAACCGCACCACGTCCTTCCGAGCAAGGACGTTTACGCAGTCTTGTTCCCCAACGCACGCAGGAACGCGTGTCGGCCCGCGGGTGACCGTGTACGACCCGCTTTCCCCTCGCTATTTCGACACTGTTCCCGGGGAAAACGTATGCGGGTGTGCCTAGCACGATGCCCCTCGAACCTTCCTTCCGTAGACTCTATCTCCTCTTTATCCTCTTCCTCTCTTCTCTACGCAAGCTTCCTCCCTCTATCTCCTCTCTCAGCTCTTATTCCGCTACGTCCCAATTTCCAACTCCACTCTCTCTCTCTCCCTCCCTCCTGGGATACCCCGCAAAACCTCCCTCTCCCCGTCTCCGCCTCCCCCTCCCCTCTTTACCTCTTCCCCTCTCTTCCTCCCCTCTCCCCCCTTTCCTCTCCCAGTCTCCCTCCAGCCCTCTCCCACATACACACACACAGTACCAGTCCAGGTCGGTCGGTCGGTTTTCCCCACTAGTCTCCCTCATCCACAGCACAGTCACCGTTTATATCTCTCGATAATATGCACTGATGTATCGCTAATTTAGCTGCAGTCTCTCTCTAATATGTTTATAATTTCTCACAAATTTTTCTCGCCCTCTATCCTCCCAGTTCATTACATATATCTGTCTTTGGATTATAATTGTAAATCCCTAATATAACTGTGAATCCTCCAATATCTTTGTTATATCTTTTGAAGTTTCTCCCTCTTCATCACTCCTCACTCACCACTTAGCTGCCTAAAAATACATTACAAGATCTCATATTGAGAGCTAATATCTCTGTAGTTTCTCCAATTTTGCCTTCTCCTACCCCATCCTCCGTCTCTATTCACATATCTCTTTAATACACGCAGATTGATCCCAAATATTCATATAAATACCCTTCAAAATAGGTGTAACATATTCAATGTTATGATAAATTATCCTCAATGCATCTATTACAACCCCTGTATATCTCTTTAAAAATATTTCAATGTTATTTATATCAGAGCTTTAATAAATGATGCCTATAGAAGTGTTTGTCACTACAACTTCTATCTCTTTCCGAAGTTCTAGTTTTAATCAACAATGTTCCAGTTTCTAATGCAATTACTGGAACTATCATTATTTCGTACCAGTCCCACCGACTTATCTAGGTGTTCTTTCAAATTCAATACTCGGCTTCTTAGCAACTGTCTTCACGATACAATTCCTCTTATTTCTTCCTTTGCTCCATAACCTCTTTTCGACCGAGTATGTGGTACTAATCATTTCTCATTAATGCTATCTTTCAACCTCGCCCCACTGATACTTAAAACTGTTTTTTCTTCCAAACTTGATAAACTCTTTCTTACCTCAGCTTCACTATTCCTTATCATCACTTTTCTATTACTTCTTGTCTGTATATCCATTACCCAATGTATTCACTTTAGAGCGTATATCCTACTTTAACCCTATCATTATTGGTAAAACACACTTTCTTTTCCTTTTTTCGTATTTTTAGTTTTTTATTTAAATTTTTTCATATTTGACAATCATCCTCCCCCAATTTTTCCACTCCAGGTGGATCTTATGAGGAAAAGGGAGAGAGAAACAGAGGAAAGGAAGGATTTTTGAAGTGCTAGTGTGATCCCACTAAGATTACAGGTAAAAGTTTTGTGTGCATGCAAAATGACGGAGACGCCACCGTCGGTTGTGTCAGTGGGATAAGACCCCCGCGGCTGACGCGAAGCACGGAGAGTGGAGAGACAGAGAGACCGGGGGAAAGGAGGACAGTTAGGTGGGGTAAAATGAAAGAGCTACTACCCCCACTTCTTACACACTCCACTCCTCAATAGCATCCTCAGAAAAGGAGATGGAAAAGGAGGAAGCCAGCGATGGAGGAGGAAGCACATGATAAGAGAGGAATAAAATACGAAAAGATAAAAATGTCAGAAGACAAGAAAGGCTTAACGTGCCAAACGTTTTCGAGAATGATTTATATTTGCGTTTCGATTAATTTTATAATCTAAGGGGAGGAGAATAATTGATAATCCGCCAAGGGCTGGATAAATAGTATTTTAATTATGATTTTTTACATTAAGGAGCTATTATATTTTACAGCTTTCGAGCGATTTAGAGGCTAACCCTCAGTGTTTTCACGCTTACCAAATGCCATTTTTGCCAAAATTGCGAATTTCCCTAGTCGCGAATAATTGCCAAATCAAACGGAAAACTCTTAGCCGAGTACCGTTAGCCTAGCCCTCAGGATGTTAAATCTCACTCCCCTGCCCGGGCATGATCGCTAAGTCAATCGAAAAACCGCTTTCGGAATTACTTACAAATCTTTTCAGAATATGATTAATAAAAGTCTCGCATTTACTTTCTGCAAACATTTTCACTTTGGCCAATTAGAAGCTCGACTTAATTATTCCACGGAATGAGGTGTCGGCACTGACAGTAGTTGAGTGGGTTCATATCGAGGTAGAATATATATATAGAGAGAGGAGAAGGTACGGTAGCCTTTCACACGTTATACACACGGTATTGCGGAGGAGACAGAAAGGGGACGAAGAGGAGAGGAGAAGGAGGAAGTAGGCACTAGATGGGAAACACTCGTTGGTCGATGTTTGCGATGAACCAACACGGGCTGGAGGCCGCGGTAAAAAGATTTTCTCTCCCTCCTCCCCGCCATTCCACAACTTCTCCGACGTGCACCTCTCTTTGCCTCCCACCCTTTTTTTGTCTCCTACCCTTCGCACGGCATTCCTCTCCTATTCTCTCTCCCTGCCGCGAGGGAAACAATGGTGGGACTGGTAGTAAGTGACGACACAAGCGTTGACGGAGTCGGTTTTTTGGATGTGAGCCGCGTGTGTTTTTTTATTTTTCTTTCGGGATGGCTTTTGCCGTCACCATCATCATTAGCAGTCATCAATCCGCGTGCTAACTTGCGCTGCAGATTTCCATGTCATTCTCATCTTTCCAGCTAGTCGCATAGCCCTCTGAGCTCCCTAGTTTTTACTCCCGATGCACGAAGTTTCGTGCTTTCCATTTGGGATTATTCTCCGTGATCCTCGGTGACGGTAGTTGTATCTCTTTCGTTTGAGCTTGTAAGATCCATTACTTCTTCACAACTGGGCCAATTCTCCGTTCACTACACGAAATGCGTGCCACTTAAATTTTTCATTAATAGTCATATTACAACGACATCGAATATTATGACCTCTTTTTCTAAGCAGAATCCAGTTTAATGAAGGCAATAACAAGTGTAGAGATTATTAAAAAACAGAGGAGCACAATATCCAGTAGGATAAGGACCCAGCCACATCGGTACCCGCAAGATCACCGAGGTTAAGTGATGTCGGGCCCGGACTTATGTTGGTGACCATTCACACTTGAATCATGGTGATGTTGTCCGCTATCTGCAAGTGACAGGCAGTATAAACTTTGGGTCAGCACAATAGACCAAGAAAGGTCCGAGTCCTAGGGCTCTCTACAAAGGCCCATCCTAACCATACAATCCACAAAAGCCTGTAGAAGACATTCAATGCGATTCTATAGGCCAGGGGTCTTCAACCTGTTTTGATGCAAGGGCCAAAAATCGATTTCACATCGTCAAGAGGGCCACAATGCTCCACGTCACTTTACCACCACATCAATAAAAGAAAAAAAACGTTTAATTTCAAAGTTCTATTATCTTAATTGGTTAAAAAGTTCAATCAATGAATGCGATTTTTGACATTGCTTATTTTTTACCAGTGGGTCGATATTTGGTACCTAAAACAACATTTTCTTTAGCCTCTAGGGGCCACAAGAAATTAGCCGGTAGGCCGCATATGGGCCTAGACTGGTTAAAGACTCTAGCTCTAGGCTGTTACTCACTCTGTGGGTTTCAATTCGATTTCATGTCCAATTATTTAACGCACTGGGGTAAAAGGTAAACAGAAGATATTAGGCGGTACAACACTCATTTTGCCCAGGCTACCGACTCCATATATTCCATTTTCGGACTAATTCATGGAATATCCCTTTAAGGATCCTTCCGACAGCGTGAGATAAACGAGAGGAGGAAGATGCAGGTGGAGGAAGAGATCAGATGGGGGTTAAAAGGGAAGAGAGGAAGAAAGAGAGAAGGGGTAATTGCGAGAGTAGGAAGGTGAAAATATGTGAGAGAGGCAGAGAGCTTCCACACGGGGATATGAAGGGGGCAAACCAGAAACGGGTGTGGGGGGGCTGAATTGTGAAGGCGGGGGTGCCGTGCGAGCATATGGGAGAGAGAGAGAAAATAGGGGTCAGGGGGGCGCAGGACGGGCCAGGGTTAGGGTGTATACGAAGGGAGAATAAGGAGAGAGGGGAGGGGAGGGGAAGGGGTTGGTTCGGAGGATGCGCGCGCACAGCTCCAACCCCGCCGCGCGAAACAGATCGACCGACCGGGAGAGAGCCTAGATGGGGAACGTGGCGTCACATCACGTGACCTCACTCCCGCCCCCTCCCCTCTCCCCCTTCCCCTCCAGGTGAAGTATACCCCCCGCCCGGGGAAGAGGATTCTCTCTCTGGGTTATGAGGGAGGGGAGGAGGGAAAAGGGGGGAAGAGCTGTTGCAAAAGGCCAGGGGTATGGAGAAGGGGGTTAGTGAGAGTATACGTATATATATATGTGCGTGCTTGTGCATGTGTGCGTTGGATGGAACTAGGGGTATGGGTAGGGGTCCAGCGGATGGCGGGGGTGACGTCGAATCCAGTCTGGGGTGAGGGTAAGCGGGGGAGGGGTGGTAAGAGAATGAGAAAGATGCCGAAGAGCCAACCTTCCCTTCCCAACTGCTTCGCCACCCCCTATAGCCCCGACCGATTCGACTCGCTTCCCCCACTCCGAGCCGAAACGGAATGGATCGTTTATTTTTATCTCGAAAATGCGACAAAAATAATAATGATAATAATAATTAAGGCTGCTTGCGCTCCGCTCTAGCCTCGCCAGCCGTCGCCCCTCCGGCAGTCCGAGAACGTACACGTGAGAGCAAATGTGGGACAGGATTTGTGCATTTACCGATGTTCATGACGTCTACCAAGCGCGGGCAATCGGAAGCTTATGCTTATATTTATTAATGTAAAATACCTAAGTACCCATATGTATGGGCATAATAAAATGTGAAGCAGGTTTAAATGGAAGTTGATGGGAGTATTCAGCTTTAACACCCGATACCTTTGATTTCCACTTATAATGCCTCTCTTCAGCTCGAAACGCCACATCTCATTTATTAAAAATCCCGTTCCTCTTCCAACTACTAAACCGTTTGTTCAAAATCCTAGCCTCCATCAGCATCAATATTTAGTTCAAGCAGGCGGAAATGAGACAACAACAATGAGCCTCCCTTTACAGACAGTATAGCTTGCCTCTATGTCCTCCACACTGAAGCAATCAGGGATGAAGATACCTTTGAAAAAATGATCAGCAACTGCTATCTTTGACTGAATTCTAGGGATGACAGGTTAGTGCCCCACAGAGCATCCAGAGTTCCACCAGGTTTACAAAATTGGAACGTGTCTGGCGAGACCAGTACAATTACTGATTAGAATATTTTAAAGCTATTATAAAAATCTGATTAAAGGTTCAAACGCATTTGTTGTAAATGAAATACTGCTATAATAGGTTGCATTAAGAATTTTTCAGAGTTAATACTTGCACAGGGCTTACATAAAACTTAAAAGAGTAACCGCAAAATAATCTTGGCTTACGGATATAAGATATCTCACAGCTGCCTCGCAATCAGGTGATAATAATCACCTTTATATGAAAATAATGAATAATCACCTTTTATTCACAGTATTGTATTAAGATCTCAGTTATGTTATGCGAAGCTTGTAACTAGTTTGTTTCGCTATTTGAAATCCAAAGGAAAATGTTAAATTGGATTCCCTCCACCTTTCCGCTAATACAAAATCCATTTCTCACTTAAATATCAGCGTGTCTTCGCTTTCGCCATAGTTTCCTGTGTTCAATAAATCCTCTGCGCTCGACAAACATTTGCACAAGAGCATGCACATGAAGCGTTGCAACGAGAATGATTTTCATCTTTCGACGATTAAAAAAAAACAACGAAGTGCAGAGAGAAAGATGGCAAAAATGAAGGAGAAATGATCACAAAAGCCCTGACGAGACATGAGCACGCTTGCGGCACGTCCTGTCGCCCTTCCTCTGCGATCAATGGAAGAAGGGAATACAGCACGAGCTCACTCCTCTCTTTCTCTCCCACTGAGTCTTCGTTTTCCCATTTCGAAATAAAAACACCTAACGGATATGCCATCTCTCTCACTCTCTCTCTTCTTTCGACGTGCTTGCGCGAGCGTGCAGAAATTTTGCACTCGACTACAAGGCACGTGAATCAAAATTGATCTCGGATAGAGGGTTAATCTTAGGCGTAATAAGTTAGCCACCCCCAAAAAATCAAGTGGCGGGATGATCTACTGTAGAGCGTCGATTATACGAAACGTCGGTTAACCGAAAGCCGAACGAAAGCTATGTCACTATGCCAAAATTGCATGTACTATATGTGCAATCTCTAATTTATATGTTATCTGCAAAATGTTTCGTAGTTTTGAAATACGTTGTTTCCAGTCATGTTCGAATATTCGAAAAATAGATTGTTCGAACACCCCCATGCACCAATTGTTTCGGATAATCGACTCTCTACTATATTTAAGTCTTCTTAAAAATTAGTTGTGATTAGTTAATCCTTCGCTGAACTGTTATCTGTTTCTAAGCTTGGAACCACTTTCGGGATGATCCCATGAAATGTCTTCATGACTGTGGCTTCTTACTGACCAGGACAGAACTAACACAATTTAACTTATGCCACAGATGGAAGAAAAAATAATGGTGGTTAGAAAAAAAACGTCCAAAAATTAGAACGCATCGTAGTCAAGTGTTGAAATATAAATAGAAATACGGAGAGGAAAACTCATTATAGGCATAATGCTCAGCTACCTCAATGCTAGCATCATACCATTTAGACGTAAAATAACATACTAAATAAGTTATATTGGTGCTACTGTTCGTCAATTCGCTATTTCTCTTGTCTATCTATGGCTTCCGATTTCCGATTCCGATACCAGTAACAATCAGATGGTAAATTTAGCTGCTTATACATCTCTGCAAGTATAAAGGATACAGCTGTCACAGTTCTAAATTATTATAAAGAGAATAGATTATAAAAAAGGTGGAACTATACCAGTAGTTGAGTGACGGTCTGCATCCCATTCTACACAACAAATTTCCACGCAAGCGAGAGCAAGAATCACGGCTCCACCATCGATTACCAAGTAATCTCTGGCGACTTCGAAAAGGAAATATGGAATTCGAGTACAGACGACAATACAGAAACATTTAATTTTTTTCAACACGTACATACTCTGCTGTGGCTATATCATGACATTTTCTTTCAAAATGGCGTCCACAGGAGCATGTGAAAGAAGTAAATTGAGAATAAAAAATCGAGAAACCGATAGAAATTCTCTCCTCCGGTCAATGCTCATGAAGAGTGACAAAAATTGTCAAGTTAGAAATGATTGTGATGCCTAAAAATTTACAATTTCCAGGAAAAAATTATTTACAGAACATTATGAAATTCCATTCAGCACTAATTCAGGATGCATCGCAATAGAAAGGTTAAAATACTGAATTCTGCATTAGGTATATGCCTACGAATAGAAACATATGGTGTTCGATATTTTAGAATTGAAGACAAATTTACCAATAGATCATTCTAGTGGATTTCACCTCCATAATAAGTCATTACTTAACCCGCTTGCAAAGCTTTTTTCGGTGAAATTTTAATACTTCCTTCACTGAAGTTTACTTTGCCAATTTAATTCATAATGGATATATTAATTCTCAATTGATTCCCATAGAAATTTTAAGGGATTCATTAATGGTGGACTTAGTATTTTAATAAAAATAATTCGTGAAATGAAAATCCCTAATAAGTGCCGCATAACTTTTTTTGATTGATTGGCTACATTTACGACAATGGTAAAAAATTTTGAAAAAAGAACATTTGAGCTCGGGCACTTAATCCTTTGTATTATGTTAATTTCCAATATTGAAAAATACTTTCATGTTAGAATCTGTACAGCGATAAAGTTTTTATTTAATAATAAACGATTCCTAATTTCATTACCCCACTTACTTTTCGCTCATGAGATAAGAGAGGAATTCGGAATCAGTAATTGAACATACTCCAGGGATAATTGGCTTCAAAATGGCCGTCGAGGTTCACATGGTAATGAAGCATATCTAGAAAAAAGCGAGTTGGAATAGGATCTTTTTCTATTGTTAATATTTTTACCAAGCTTTATTGCCATTTACGTATAGGAAAGAAGCTTTTTAGTGCCCTGAAGGACTAAGATATTTTAAGCCAAATTGAGAAAACGGTGAATCAATCTTTTTCCACGTCATATTAAGCGAATCGTATTGCACGCGAATACAAGGAAGTATTAGGGAATAAAACATTAGTTAAAGGAAGGCAAATAAAATGGTTAAAATTTAATGATATAATGATGGAAAGATTGTGTTCTTTGAGTCTGATGAAATCATTTGAGGTGAAGCTGAAGAGCTAAATTCTTCGACAGTAACATCCTCCTGATTATTCACCAATACTGACGCTATAAATGAAGCTTAAGGACACAAAAGTTTCCCCACCAATGGCAAAAAACGGAAGAGATTTTGCAGAACCCAATCAAATAAAGCAAGACGGGTTAAAAGAAATCCACTCAACGGACTACGAACGACTTAAAATACTCCCCCGGCACAGTCTTGGAAGCGGATGGCAGAGGAAATTGATTTTTGAGCGGTTACTGAAGCCATATATGGAAATTTTTTGAATGCATCAACAATTGGGCACTGCTGGTGCAACAAGGGACTCTGGGTAGGGGAGGGTAGGGGGGAGGACTGAGGGGCAAATGAGGGGAAAGATCGCGATAGCGGAGAGGGACACGGCCTACATAACCTCATTCTCCAACGCAACCCCGTCAAATCTTGCCGATGGCTTCGGTCGTCGGCTCACAGTAGTGGCTTGAATCGCTGGCTTTTCATTTCAGTCTTCCTGTTTCGAATCTTGGTATTTGGAGGAGGCGACCGACAACTGAGGTCATTTGCGCCATGAGGGACGGGTAGGTAAGGAAGAGTGCAGAGAAACCCGGCGTGGGCATTAGCCTGCTCTTATAAAAAGACGACAAGTAGACTACTGCTTAGCGTCCCATCCGACGGACGGAGTGTTGCGCTCCACACTACATTCAAGCAGGGATCGGGCAGTCTCTGAAAATTATCCGCCGGGATTTGAACACGAGCCCACGGGGTGGGAAGCCAAAACTGGCACTCGTTAAATGTGACAGCAGATATTCATGCAATAAAATGCATACCATTCAGGTACACTTCATTACACTTGTTCTGCTACGCTTCAACCCCCATTTAAACGTCTTACCGCCATGTTACCAACATTTTTTCATAGCAATTTTCAAACTCTTGCCGAAGGCTAACATTGAAATATTTTTCCCTTCAGACAACCAATACTGAGTATTTATACTGTTTATCTCCATCGATATTGCAAAGGACCCAAAAATTTCAATAACCGCTAAAAATATCCACCAAATATTAACATGGATTCAATAAACAATAATAAAGTAAATTAAGGGTGAGAAAACATGTTATAAGCATGATATAGTTTCGTCAGACAAAGACTTTTACGAAACAATGAGAAATACGATTATGGCCGAATGAGATTTATTGAACTAAAATAATACAACTATTTACGCTAAAACGAGTGACACTGATAAAATGTAACTTGTTCCTATTGATTAAGAGTAATGGCATAATATTTTACAAAAATAATAATAATTAAAAGTTCGTAATGTATAATCTCTTTTCTCTGGCACAGCGAAGATACCATGATCATATTAGCAATTCGATTATTAGCTTCATCCTGAATGCGTAAAAGTTACTACCCTTACATTTTTGTGGATCTGTTCCATTAGCATAATCAAATCTGACTCATGTACCTATGTATCATCCGAAATACATCTACATCTACATCTACATCTACATAATACCCCGCAAGCCGCCTAAAAGGCGTGTGGCAGGGGGTGTTAGGACACCAGCCGTTTACAGCTATTAAAAAAAAGAAGTGCTCTAACGAGGTTGGGACAAGCGTTTATTAAAGTCCTTTATTGTTCGGGGGAAAAACGAATTCCCATATCTATCCGTTCGGCAAAAAATCTCTCTTAATTTATCGCTTCTGTCGGACCTGGAAATATAGTGTGGCTCTAAGATTATGTTCTCTGTGTCGCTCTTAAAGATATCCATTCTTAATTGTTCAAGCAATCTAAGCCTAGCGCGCAGCCTCCGAGTCTCCAACGGCTCCCAGCCTAATTCGCTTAACATCTGGGTAACACTGTCTGTACGCCCGTAGCGGTTTTTGACGAAACGCGCAGCCTTCCTTTGTATCTTATTCAGTTCGCGGATTAAGTCTTTCTGCACTGGATCCCATACACTCGCTGCATATTCAAGGTGCGGTCGGACGAGAGCGAAATAGCACCTTTCTTTTACTTTCTCATCCGAAAATCTTCCCACAATACGCTTGACGAATCCTAATTTCTTCAGGGCTATGCCGCAAATATTTTTTATATGTGTTCCCCACGTGAGGTTCGAGGTTATCGTAATTCCCAAGTACTTCACTTCGTCTGTTGCCTTAATGTTAATGCCATCCACTGCATAAACATTGTTAATGTTGGACGAATTCCGCAAAAAATGTACCGCCATGCATTTGCTCAGATTAAGTTTTAGTCCCCACTCTTGACTCCACAAATGAACGTTGTTTAAGTCCGATGATAGATTTTCATAGTCAGAGTGATCACTAATTTCGCGATAGATGACAGCGTCGTCAGCAAATAAACGTATTTTACTGCTAATGCGGGAGCAGAGATCGTTAATGTATATAATGAACAACAGGGGGCCGATTACGCTTCCTTGTGGAACACCTGATGTAACGTTTACAACATCAGAGCTAATTCCGTCGAGAACTACTTTTTGTTTACGATCTCTGAGAAAGTCGCGTATCCAGTTTACAACTGTTTCGTTTAATCCGCATGACTGTAATTTGTATAAAAGTTTGTTGTGAGGCACAGTGTCGAAAGCTTTCTTAAAATCTAGAAATAGAGCGTCAACTTGTCTTTTCGATTCACCAGATTTTATAACGTCGTGAAGAAAGAGCGCGAGCTGTGTTTCGCAGGATCTATTTTTTCGGAATCCGTGCTGACAGTCATGTAGGAAGTTACGTCTGTCCAAGAAAGTCATGATATTACTAACAACGATATGTTCAAGTATCTTGCCTAAAATTGATGTTAGTGAAATTGGACGGTAGTTGCCTGGGTCATTTCTGTTTCCCTTTTTGAAAATGGGTGTAACGCTTGCAATTTTCCAGTCGGGCGGTAACTTCCCTTCGGAGAGTGACTTCTTGAATATGATCTCTAAGTAAGGCGCGATCTGTGGAGCTAACTCTTTGAGGACACGCGCGGGTATTCCCTCCGGACCCGGAGATTTACTATTCTTAATCGATTGTAGTTGTTTAGTTATCCCATCACGTTTTATAGATATTTCTTCCATCAAATCCTCAGTATATGGGATGTCGAAATTGAATTGAGTATCGTCAGCACTGTATACACTTTCGAAGTGGGCATTTAAAGTGTTAGCTTTGTCAATATTTTCGGTGACAAGTTTACCATCTTTATCAAATAACGAATCTACGGTTGAATGTTTTCCCTGAAGCTCTCTCGCGTACGACCAAAAGGATTTCGGATTTTCTTCGAGTAATTCACCAAGTACTTTTTTCTTAAACTTTCGCATTGCAGTTCGCATTGATTTCTTGGTTATTGAGCGTTGAGCCGCGTAACTTTCTTTAGCTTCAAGTTCCTTCGATTTATTACGAGACGTGATGGACTTTCTGTACAAGTTGTATAGTTTTCTCTGTTTCCTAAGTTCTCTTCTGACATCGTTGTTGTACCAGCGAGGTTCCTTATTATCACATTTCAGTTTTTGCGGAATATGTTCGTTGATTCCTTGGCGCAGAATTTCTAAGAAACGTGTCCATATTACATCTGTGCTTTGGTCCTTTGATGTAACAACGAATTTTTTGTAGGAGTCATTAAGCATCTCGCCAAATTTAGTAAAGTTACATTTATCGAATAGGTAAATATTGCGTTTTGGTTTTACGGCTGACACCACATCAACTTTTAACGTTGCAAAGATTACTCTGTGGTCGCTTATACCGTCAATAATATCGACTTGTTTTATCAACTTAGGATCGCTTACTGCTAAAAGGTCTAATATCTTATTTCCTCTCGTAGGTTTGCCAACTACTTGGGCGAGAGAGTGATTTGCAAGTATGTTGAGTAATACCTCGCTGATTTCTTTATTCCTTGAATTCGGTTTTACAGTGTAAGTATCCCAGTTTATGGATGGAAGATTAAAATCTCCCCCGATTACTATTACACCTTTGCTGTCTCTCTGAGTAAATGCGGATATTTGATTTTCTAGAAGGTACATAATATCGACTTCGGAGTTCGGCGGTCTATAAAAAGAGCAAACATGAATACTCCTTTTGTTTCGTTGTTTAATTGTACACCATACGCTTTCAATTTCGTTGTCAATTATTTCGTGGGCGGCGCTTTGTAAATGGGATTTAACTGCAATAAAAACTCCGCCACCTGTTCTATTGCGTCGATCGCATCTGTAAATTTTATATTCTGGAGGAAAAACTTCGCTGTCGCTTATATCTTCCGTAAGCCAGCTCTCTGTCCCCATTACCACGTCTGCGTCCTGAAAAATATGCTCGATTTCGGCGCGCTTGTTTTTTACGCTACGGTAAATACGTTTTTTAAATACATGGTAAAACTATGAATAATCTAATAACGTCAGGGTAGGAACCGAAAGCTATAACTTAATGACTGATGCTTGGTCCTTAGGTTCTGGTTTCATACTATTAAACCCTCGTTTATCCAGAGCATCAGGGGTGGGGGGAAGGAGAAGGGTCAAGGGTTGGAACGCTTTCTAAAGCTACCGAGAAAGTTCAGTTCCTTCAACCTTCGCTGGATCTCTTGAGGGCATTTCCGGAATGGGTTATAGGTCCGTAGCCTTGTTCACTGGGGATGGTCGCCGAAGTCCCAAACCGTGCGACAGCTGCGAGATACCCAAGTGGGGATGGAAATTTTATTCCGTTCCTATACTCCGCTTTCTCGTTTTGGCTTGAAAATACTTCGTATTCGATTCTTGGCAACGATGCTTATGCTACTGCCTCAAAGACTCGGCTATTAATTTTCAAGTTCTAGCGATGAATGCTAAAATGGCATATGGAAATTATTTTTAGCAAATATTCGGTTTATGAGAGCTTATATAAGAATGCTACCCCTATATCTTTCGTAATTCACCAGCAATAATAGACAATAATTATAAATAACGACCAGTAAAACCCAATTTCTAATCCCCCTCATCAAAATAAAAACAGATAAGCCCCTTTCTCAACCCCTTCGCATTATTCACTATCTACCCCTGCTAGGCATTGGATACATAATTAAATTTATTGATAGAAATGAATTTTGATAATTCCAGAAATCTCAAATACCTTCCTGAATATGACACTATATTTACAAACCTAGGCTGTCACTATGAAGCCGATTACGGAGTTCACAAAATTTACTTACTTATTTGAAATAAGTACCTCCTTACTTAATGAAAAACCTCCAAAATCTGTCGCTGGAGTTGATTTCCCAAAATAAAAGTTTAACAAAATCCTTTTCGAACCTTTCATTTAACCGCTTCCAGGCAAAACTTACTCATTTTGAAACACCTCAGCAATTGCAGACGATGGGAAAATACCGAAGCGCTATTTCATATCTTTTTCACGGATATAATTTTATTTTACATGGACGTAAGTTACGCACGCAAGGCAGACATCAATTTCACGTTAACATCAGCCAAAGTCCCAGATTAGATGGGTGGAAATAAGTTTGTGTTGGAATCCACCTCACACTCCTGTTTTTTTCTACAACTATTGGCGATTTGCGTGCAGTGCAATGCTTGTTTTACATTCCAAGACAGGAAGCATACGTGACATGTATAACCAAGTCAAGATTAGAAGCGAAAGCCTGAATTGTATATCCATCGCGTGACCAACCAGGCTACAAGAAGTCCTGGAAGTAAATTTTTCCTTCGTGAATATTAGTTATTTGGTTGAAAAATTCCGTTGAGCTAAATATGATTTCGAGTAAGCATATCACTGTGGTGCGTACGAAATATATTTTTTACCTAATAGTAATCTAAAAATATCCATCACAATATTTCTTCAGGTATTATGAGGCATATTCTTAAATTACAAAATCAAGACCGAAAATAATACGGGAAGATAGATGGTATGCTCCAATGAACCACCATGGAAGTTCCTTCTTAAGAAATACCTCATATAGGATAATTTGACCTGTTTTCATAGGATAAAAAATAAATTTGAACGACGTAAAAGGAAAGAGATCCAATTGAAAGATTTGAAAGACTCCTGGAGTACGTATTTCACGATTTTAGATTTTTAAACGACGGTAGTATCTATTTTTCGCGATTAAATGAAAATTGAAAATTTTCAAGCGCGCGAAAACGCGACGGCTAAGTATGAATGCCGGGAAAAGTTCGTGTGACGTCATTCTGGTTCCGACTGCCGCCGTGTGAGTCCACCTTGATGCGAGGATATGCAGGGTGCTAGCAGGTAGCAGAGTACCCTGCTAGTAAGTAGCGCTTGGCTAAAAAATAAGGATTATGAGTACCCTATCAAACGAAGGAAACTTTCCGACCATAGGCAATTTTAATAAGCGATTATTAAGAAATGTTTCCCTGAGCTCTGTGCCTCATGCATGCATTGGCAATCTAAGAAGATGTAAAAATCCTGACTACTCGTATAGCATCTAGGTCCCTGTGACGTCACATGATGTGGCATTGCACGGGCGACAATCTGGCCTTTATCAAATGAGGTTAAAATACATAATTAACATTCGTCTAAACTGGGATTTCTAAAACCAAATAATTTGTATATTATCAATACACTAATAGAGGGTAAAAAATCGCAATCAACGCCTTTCGTTTCCTTTGATGAAGGAAACTACCCTATTAGCAAACGGGAATGAATTGTAATAAAAAAAGGCGAACATTGTCAAAAACGTATAGTGAACTGCATAGTGATTTCCTTACTATTCATTCACTCAGAATTTTCACTCTCAATACTTTGCCGGAGGAGTACCTCTAATACCAGAAATCTTCTCGAAACACGTTTGCAGCCCGGCCGATATACGCGGTAGGTAAGTATCGAGGATTTTGCACGCAGAAAACATTGCGCAGCACATCAAGCCGGTAACTAGAGTTTCATTACCGAGATAATCCATCGATCTCCCTTTCCCATCGTGGGAGCTTCCCTCGGGAGTTGGTAATGACTTTATACCCCGCTAACTGAAGGGAAATATCCACTCATTATATTCCAGTGCTCGCAGCCAAAGCGGAGGCGAAACCTCCATTTTCGGCTGGACACCACCGCCCTATTTGTGAGCTCCTCATGACACACGCGAGTTTCTGTACAGTGTGAGAGTCATAGAGAGAGAGAGAGAGAAAGAGCTCTTTTGAAATGAGCTTAAAGGTGCACGACTGAAGCGGGAAACGTTTTTGAGGAGCGGTCAGAGGCTGGTACGAAGCCGACGCAGCTAGTGAACTAATGCACCGCCTGCCCATGACGTGCTGTAAACTGTCCTTTCATGGTTCCTTGACCCCCGCGTGCTCGTTTCCGTGTACGACCTCGATTTGACCGACCTACCAGGCTGACACCGGCGGGCACCCAGATTATCAGCTCCGGACAGTTCTTGGCCAACAATCAGAGAGGGACAACAAAGGCGAGGTGAAATATTGCGCGTTTTGGTTCCGCTTCGATTTAGAATAAGAAGAATGTTGATACAAAAAATATCCAAGCGACTGCTTATGTCACGCTCTGGGTCATTTCCGGGGTCATATATATTTGCTCCCTTTATATATTCAAGCATTTCATGTCCTAAGTTGGCCGATATAAATGCATGTTCAATCATGCAATTTTTCCCGCACGTGGAGCCGTAATGATTCTATATCTATGGATATTGCATTCGGTGACATTGATACCGTAATCAAATAAAAATATTTAGAAGCTCCATCATTCACCAAAAGGGTACTGCTGGTTCGTTATTAGCATGACATTTATTTTGAGGTGCAACTTACGCGAGTTTCTATTACCAAAGCGGAATTTAAATCATACTTTTCAGTTGCTCTTTCATAACGCACATACAAACATTTATATAAAGCCCTTATAAATTATGGATTTTGAGGCACGATCCCAAAAATATATTCTGTGAAAAGACTAGTTTAGTTCCATAAGATGACTATATTTGTATATTGTTTACGAAAATGATAACTTTTCCGTTCCTCAGTGAAACTATCGCAACGGATATTTTCACTGCAGGATCAAACTAACATCGGATTTCAAACACTGGAATGGTATGCATTATCACCAATGATAAGGACAACGTGAGGAGACCCATATTTCGGAATAGGCCAAAAAATCCAAAAGAAGATAATATTTTGAAACTTTTACGGATTCTAATTTCGAGAGATCAAATTAGATTCCGAATAACATTGAATTATATCAATTACCGTGCTGACCTTGGTACTGCAGATCTGTACCCCACTGCTGGACATTTTCAATACTTTTGAGTCATTTCTTAGCAACCAACCTTTGATGAGAGAAATAGGTTTTTGTTATCATTATAACGAATTAATTTTGAGGTTAGTAAGATTTTGTTAAAAAATGGCTCACCTCGATTTTTCAAAAGACGGAAGGCGAGCAATTACGCCAGTAGCAAAAATAGATGGATTTCACGTGGCGTACTATCACGCCAATAGCACACAAAGCATCAACGAGTGAATTGGAATGAATTATCAGCAATGAACTGATGCATAATCTTATGAATTCTCTTCTGAATGACTCACATAGCTTTTATTCGTATTTAAATAAACGTTATCATTCTGTTTCATTTTCTGAAGTCCATTTGTTGTTTGTTTTAGTTGCTTTTAGATTCTTTAGTGCGTTGGTTTTTGGCGCGGTTTGGTGACAGGGGTATAAACAAAGGGTTGTTGTGCCAAAAGCCATGTTGAGATGTAAATAATGAAGAAAAACCATAGTGCCAAGTGATATTGAAGTGTTTTAAAATCGCTTTGTTACGTTAACTCCTTCAAAAAAGAACAGAAATATAGACGGTCACGAAAAAAACAGCGGGTGTCGCAGATGCACAAGTGTAGCCACGGTGAGGAGCGGTATCCTTCAAGTCCCGCGATGTCGCGTCAGTGTGAATTTTTTAAGCCTTGGGTCGCACTGTTCTCGAGCCATACCTCCCACGCTCCATATTTCTCTTCTCCTTTTTTTATTTTCTTGCCCCGCTGAAAAGACCACGCGGGACATAACGGTGGCAGATAGGCATGCCCTTACTCATAAACACACGGCCATACATCCATACGACGACGTAACTGTGTGTGCATAGAGACAGGGATGTAGGAGAAGAGCGGATGAGTGCAGTGGTCTAGTCCTCTTCCGTTCAGAGATCGATCGATACGTTGAGCCACGGAGTTGTTTGGGATTACGTGACAGAACACAAATTACTAAACGATTATAGAGTTCCCTCTCTTTCTCTCCCATTCTCCTTCAATTCCAATTTCCATAACCACCACCCTTCATTTCTTCCTCTTCCTGCACGATTGCGGAAGTAAAGCGGCCCAACATGCCATAATAATAAACGAAATTTCTATATAATATCTCCCAATTCTTTTACTTACATCGATGAAACGTCGGGTGATAACTTGAAGATTGATTGAAAGGTATGACTTCTTGTCTATTTCAAACAAATTACTCCCTACCCCTCGGTTTCCATTCTCTCAGATCATAATATATGTGTAATCGGAAGAAAGGTTAATAAGTTTTGAGAAAAATACTTAGTCTTACCAATCTTTTAATTTGTCCATTTTTCATAAGTATCGCCAAAATCTAACCAAGTTGAATATTTATTAAAGCACACATTTATTACAAAATCATCATAATAAAATGAGCCAACATCCTATCTGCCTTCGTTGCATTGATGATACATCTCCTACATATAATTTCATATTTAGTTGGAAATCACTCCAAATACTCGATTCATTGTATTATAGTAACAGAGACAGGTAAAAGTTCCAACCTCAGTTGCTAAATTCCTTCCCCTCAGTAATGAAATACAATAAAGACACGGTGTTTACAATTTATTAAATCTCCACCTTCGAGTACTTGATTCACCGAAGTAATTTTCCTGCCAACACAAACGGAGTTTTCTTTTTTTAAAGAATACCCATCGCGAAAAGCGAAAACTCGAGGTAGCAAAGAATCTCATATGCTTTACGCTTCACCGTTACAATGAAAAATTATCGTACACTTAACAATTTTAGTATCCATCAGAGTATATATTTAAGAATTTCTTTTTAGGTACAAAGATCCAATTGTTTTACATCCCCAGTCACAGTACATAACTCACTTTATCATGCTTTTCGCACTCAAATCATTAAAATAAACGTATTGAAGTTGAAATTCCCACCACATTGCCTATCTCAGCACCCCTAACACAGCAAACACCATGCACGGCCACGAAACGAGAACGCGGACATTTTTTTTCTCCTCCTTTTACTCCAGCGGAACGACCTCTCGTGATCCCTCTCCGTCAACTCTTCCCCATCCCCTCACTCCTTGCTCCCGTTACGCTGCGGCGATATATGCGGAGGGGTTGAAGAGTGGGGGAGGAAAAGGCGTGGATAGGTAATTTGGCGTGGCTTACTTGTGTTCTCTGGTTTGTAAGGGGGGAACTGGGTAAATGGTCTGTGTGCTTTCGAAAGAGATGGGGTGAATAGCGGAGATACAAACGAAGCAAACATGGGAGAGAAAAAAAAATGACTGATGACGTCCTCATCGACCGCTAGATCCGAAATAAAAAATGTTGCGGCTAATACTTGACAACCACGTACTACTTCAGGGAATTTATTTTATTTTTCTTTATTTTGACCGATTGAAACGTTTCCCTTTCTTCCTAAACACGAATCCATGTTCCCACATCGAAAGGAATATAGTCAGATCAAACGGAAAGAAGGGTTTCTTGAACGTAGTCAAAGGAATTTGTCCACAAAATTGAGATTACTAAGAGAAAAGAGGCGAAGAATAATAATTATAATAAAGTAACCAGGTATAACGTAGCACGCATGCGATGAAAGCTCGTATTTCTAATCATCTGATTCAAATAATAACCTTGAAATATAAGCAGAATAATTGTGAAGCAAGAGACTGGTTTCAGGATATGGAGAAGTTTATAAATTAATATTTAACGCTACATTTTTAATAAAGTTTTCTTATTTATCAAGCTATATTTATTCAAGATATACAAATATTATAGATAGCCAAATGAAAAAACGCGTAGCACCGCTATATTTTAGACAACGAAATTTATTCATGCATTATAGAATTATCAATCTTATTAGAATACAGTTAAAATAACGTAATGGCAAATGTTTTATTCTTAATTTTCGCATGTACTTCGAGAAGGAACCAGTTTGTAATAACAGCAACAATTGAAATCATTATAAACCAACCAACCCTTCTACTCCCATTTATTTTACAACATAGTGAAATAAACATAACCCTGATTAGAAGTTAAATTGAGAACCATTTGATATAGGCACTATCTTAATTCTGGATCGCATCCTGGCATCGTTTTATCCATGGGATCATATCGGGTGTTTCAAAATGAAAAACGGGATTTTTATGAACGATTTAAGTTTTTCCTGGTGAATACTTCTGACAAATATTTCTCGGGTTTGCATCCAGGGATTTTAATGCTTTCTAATATTTATGACACTAAACTAACGGCCATAAATCACACAGCAAGAGAAAGAGCAACTAAAACAGTTTTGCATAAAAAGCCGACAATTTCTCAATTTGAGCACTATTCGTCACACGGCACACGAAAAAACGATATTCGAGTTATTCCCAAACGTTGGTATATGTCTCTCAAGTAATTGCTGCCACTCCTGCTTCAATCCTGTTTCTCAATTTGGAAAGGTCAGCTTTTAGTGGAGGCACGGATGTCATTATCACCTGGCGGATCACAACCGAACTTAATACGGAACGAACGTTGCACAGTTACAACAGATTCTGTCTTTGCAAAACTGTAAAATAAAACATGCTTTCTGTTCACTAATCGATATCTTTGCTACTAGCGCAGGTACATGCGGTACATACCATTAAATAAGATTGAAAATAATTCTCAGGCCAAAGTGAATATGAAACCTGGCTAATATTTCTAATTAACTGTCAAACTGATAATTTCATCTGATCAGCGCACGCTATGCTTCTTTCCTGCAATAAAGAGGGTGGAGGATTTATTATATCTATCTATATATGCCGAAAATCGGAGTAGGGATCATGTTAAAACGCGGCCAAATCGATATCGAAAAAAGGAGATAAATAATTTGAGAGACGAAATAAAATGGAAAAGGAAAAAAATGAAGCACGGCGTTCAAAAAATTCATGACCACGCTCCACTACCGAATAATTAAATGCAGTACATTTGCCGGCGTTTAGATCCGCGAAGCACTGCTCGCACAGCTGCCCCGATGCATGTTTCGAAAATGCGTCATCACCGAAGTGTTTGCCGTCTTCCGTACCTATGCATTCATTACTGGACGGTATTGATCACAAAATCGCATTAGTCCAAAATGGAAACGATGAAACCCGTTGACGCACGTATGAAGTATATTCGGGAAGTAATTTTGTTGATACGAAAAAATATTAAATTTGGCGGATAAGAAAAAACATACATATTGAACCTATCTCGAAAAATGACATCAAATTTTTGAAAATATATATACGCAGAGAAAAAGCCGCACGCGGAAAAAATTTCGGTTTAAAAAACCAACAAGAGGCAAATAGGTTTTCGATCGAGGTCTTATTACTGCGAGATTGAAACAAGAAAATATTGAGTGTGTAGTCGAAAATGTTTATATCTATGATTCCACAACCATTCACTTAAATGTGTAGTTTTGTATAAGATTTTAATTTTTTAAATACACTCGGCTATGTGTAGAGTCATCAAGATTTCTTCCACACGTATCTCATCTTTTTAAATTAAGTAGCGTATGAAAGAATATTCTTTTGGAAGTAATCTTGCTACTTCTTTTTTGCTATTTCTCTGTTTTCTCAGCGACATTTTATCAACTTATAAAACCCAGTATTACTCAACTTACAAGAGTAAAACCTCACGTAATATGGATCAAAATATCGGTTCTACAATCCAACAAATGGGAAGGTTCCAGAAAGTAATACATTAACAAGCATGACACCAAGCGACCAACCTGACGATAGGTATTTCGAAAAAAAAAAAACAAACAAAAAAGAAAAGATTCATCAAAATAGATATCTGACACACTAATTCTATAAAGACCAAGGAAGTGTTTAGACCTGTTTACCTCTAAAAAATATCCATTTCAGACAACGAATGTAATCATGAATTACCTGAGACATTAAAACTTATATTAGCTTTAGATTTAATCGCCATCGGCGCCTTTTAACGCATTTCATTTAATATACTGTCAATAAAAGCAGTCAGTCAGGAGATATGAAAAAATATGATTTGGGATCTAATTGCCGTATGATATTCTTTCGAATTGATAAATGTAATATATTCTTTCAATATAACCGCTGGTCAAAAAGAATTTCACCTTCGTTCAACCACTAAAATATGGATACTTACGATTCGTAATTATATCTAGTTTTAGTAGCCGATATGAGAACTGCGCGGGCAATATAGTAAAATAATCATAACATTACGATTCCGATAACATTATGATATTGATTTAAAACATAAGTTTATACCATACTTTATAAAAATATTCCACAATTGGAATTAAGGGATAACAATCAATCTAAAATGTATGTCATTATTCCAATAGAACAGTGAACGAAAGAAGATGTCTCATTGTTCATCTGGTAACCACTCGGCTTCGCATCATAGCATCGATTTAAAGTTTCAATGAGCCAGTTATTAGAGTATAAATTAAAATGTTTACAAGAACCTTGAACAAAATTAAATATTGCCGATTGAAAGTAAAATGAAACATTTCCTCACCTCCATTGATCCTCCATAGTACGGGTAGCTGCGGTTTGAATCATATTTCCGCGCTTCAAATGATGTGAGAGAAATGCAAAACATACGAGTTCCACATCTGTCCATGAAATTCGCAATGGGCGAACGGGAGGAGGAATGGAGGAGTGAGAAATCGAGTCGGATAAAAAACTGATAGAATATATTAATCAGAGACGGGAGTTAAAATTGGAGGCCCTCGCCCCATCTCCGTTCGTATCGAGAAAAAAATGTATATCACACACACAAAAACTGTATATATACAGGACCTGCTTGGAGTTATTAAATTGGGGTAATTCCGGCAATAAAACCCGACATGTAATCGGTTTTATCTTTCGTGCGAATTCATGTGTACATTGGGTACATTTACCAGAGCCCTTATGGAGTGAGGAAATAGCTCGCAAAAGTAGGCATCGTACGTGTACCCAGGTCCACCTAAAAATGCTCAAGAAAGACAGGCTTACTAATCAATATTTCGGTTTGGCAAAAAAAATATCGTCGTCGTTTACGAAGTTACGATAACGAGCAGATGTTCCAACACGATTGTCCGGAAGAGTTTTAGTAATGAACCTGATTCCTCACACATATTCCGGATATTTGTTCAGTAGCATGGTCTGTGAAGCCAAACAAAAATGGCATTGTATCGCCTACAAACTTTCAGGTTTGATACAACTCCACAAAAATCAAAATCACTTACCAAATGAGAAAATTTTATGCAGAGTACAACTTTATTGTTAACCGAAAAATTCTTCAAGCGTATTTATGCAGTTAAAATTTTACTCAGGTTCTTCTAGTAATGAATGATATTTTCCGATAAATAGTAAGTTTAACAGGTGAATGACATTCTGAAGTAGCTTACTCTTCATATTCAAACAACAAATTTCAGCTGGCAAGGAATCAATCGCAGATGAGGGAGACTGATTAAAAATTATTCTTGTTTGTATTCTAAATCACACGTTTTTACTGTTTTGTGGTCATAGTTGTGTTGTTCTACTATTTAAATCATAAAAATTGCGCTATTTTATGGTAACGCGTATGATTTATTCTCATTCGCACATTTCCTCCCATATGTAGGCGTTGCTCATTCATGCGGTGTCATCTTTTTTCACTAGCACCATCAGTAAGTTATAGAGATTGGAATATTTTTCCTCCAAGAGCCTCTAATGAAATACAATTCGTTGGTTGGTATTTGTTAGGATAACACTAGAAACGACATAGTTAAAAATTATATAATTGTAGTTATAAATCGGTTATTTTTCTTGCTTTGAATGACAACGTTGGATACATTTATTGCAAAAAATATTGGATTTTAGCAACCTGGCAAGAAATATACATGTTTACTCGCTTTTTTTTTTTTAATCGTGAATACACATTGAGAAATTAAGAGAAGTATTTTATTTTATCGCGGAATTTCGTTCGTCGAAACACTCTCAGCTATCATCTTTTTCACACCTCGCATACACAATACGGAATCCCCGTACACATCGACCGAGAGTCAAATTTATCACCCTGAATTGCAATACACCCAAAAAAGTGAATTCCAGTATACACCAGGAACGAGCTTCACACAATGTAAACGGTACTCTCGCCCCGCATAACTCTATAGCTAGGACGTCAAGGACGCGATTACAACAGGACCACATTTTTCGCTGTCGACCATCGCAATACTTTCGAAATAAACGCTCGCGTCCTCCAGGATAGCTTTTTTTGGCTCACGTACATAACCCCCTCACGTGAATATTTTCTCTGCGCAGTGCATGAAATCGGGATAAAAGATTACGAGATGACGCGAGTTCACCTTGGTCCTCGAGTGCTCTATGCTTTTTGTTGGTGGATGACCGCTGAAATTTTGAAAGTAATCACTCAAAAAGCCCTTGGTACGGTACCTAAGTCAAAGCAAAAAAATAAAACAATGCCAGTAGGTACTCAGGCGTGCTGTTCATATTCCCATATTTGTATTCGCTAACGTCCTGAAGACGGAAATAGACTGTTCCATTTACGAACTTTTGCTCTGGATTTCAAACATCGAATGCGCAGGCAGTTTCCACGTTGAGAGAGGCTTAATGTTACCATTATCATTACAACTTAGGAGTTCCTTTGGCCACTCCAAAGTTTCCTCGTGGGTGGACGTCCACCTGTTACTTTGGCACAGTCACACTTACGCCCCAGAAACAACTACCCAGGCCATTTTTGAGGTCAAACCCCGGCTTTCCAAAAGCAGAGGAAAGTTCATTTCAACTAGCAGTGAAAAGCGGATGCCATATTTCTAGAAGCAATGTGTATGGTTAAAAGAAGCCATGGGATACTTACATGTGAGACTTATTCTTCACTGTAAAACATACATGTTGCAACCTTCACAGCAGTTAAATGAGGAAGTGCACACTGGGATTTCATCTATTACATAAGGCATAATTTTGTAGCTCTATCACCCAAAACTTGTTCACAATAATATTTTTGCAGCCATAACATCAATTCCGCCTCAGAAGCATACCGTGGATACAACACGACTGGGTAAAAAAGTCATCCGTTGTGAAATATTGGCTTTATAACTAAATTTCTATAACGAAGTGATTTATTTATTTGATTAATAATACATAATTTATGACATCCAGCAGCAATACTGGAATCTTCTTTTCACAAAACTCTTAAAGTTCTGAAAAAAATGCGCATGACAAATCTGAGAGGAGCCGCGACTGATGAGTTGTTTTTTCACCTCGATTACATCCGGCTTCCATCAACCGAGCGTCAAAAATAAAGCATAAAAAGCGCTACTCTCTCAGTTATATTTGAGGGGACGCTTGATGGTAAACTTGAAACTAACTGAAACAGAAGGACCACGTCAACGCGAAATTTATCCCGCAAGTGAAAAATGAATCAAGGTCAGTTCAATCAGCCTGGCGCCAGTGACGTTCGAGCCAAATTGGCCCCTATTGGCATGAACGACGTTGGAAATTAGTTGGAGGGGAGTACGACAGCTATGCGCCGCGAAGGGATTGTCCATTAAGGGGGATGGATACCTGGCTGATGTGACGGTCTCCGCACGTAATTTCAACAAATTTTAGCGATGAAGACTTAACATGAAAGCATAGAAGTTGTGGTAGAAAGGCTACCGTCGAACCATGAACATTTCATCTCGTTATAAAGCTTGATTTCCCTCCCAGGAGAAAAAATTGGACAAGTTATGATGGTCAACCGCCGATTTCAACGCAGGATATCCACCTCGCTTTACAAATAACTAATATTTTATTAAATCAATGCAGTTAAATATCACTTTGTCATAGACATCGAGGACAGGAGTGGACCTTATTTGGCAGTTCAGATCCGTAATTTATTTTTAAGCCAAGCACTAAACCTGAAAAAATGGCGGATTTTCGGGTAACTTAGCAATTGTCTTCAAAAAATTCATCACTGAACCCACAAATAATATTGATACCAACTAGTCCTAGCGAAATACATCGATAGTATTCTTGAGTAACGAGTAGCACTCGTTTGCCAAAAATTGGTTATTGAACCTGAAAATAATATTGATACCAACAAGACCTAGCGACACCTCTCGATGGTATCGTAGAGTGAAGTGGTCGCTGATGGTATGATCGTGTCGTAGAGTGAAGAAGGCGCTGCCTTATTTATTAGCATGCTTCTGTGGCGATATCAAAACCAATAGTTTGAAAAATATTTTTCAGGCACATTTAAATAACAAGCTCTCCACTCACCTCGGATGAAGTCAGGTAGCACAGCCTGGAGTCCGCGCTCTCGATGGAAGCCTGCTGGACAATACCGTATCGGCCGCCCTCCCGACCACTGGGACCACCGTCAGCGCCGTACTCTGAGCGGATGCTGTCCTGCCTCTCGAACATACCTGTGCTCCTATAGCACGGGGTAGAGAAAGGAGAGAAACATTTTTGGCTTCGTCGGACAACTTAAAAATTCAGTCATATTTAAGGTCACAGAAAGAAAAAAAATCAATATCGTTCAAATGACTGGTGGAAATGTAACTGAGATGGAAAAGTGACAGAGTAATCCACTGGGTACTTGGAAATTCCTCTGAAGTATAACCCGTGGATATAAATACGAAATATAATCTGTGTTAATTTAGTAATATGTATCCATATATTAACCTGCTACTATAATATCTTCAACCAGCCTGGAATAGAATTTTATTTTTAAAAACACCATAAAATTGCCGAGATAAGGCTAATTTTAAGATTTAGAATATTAACCAACAATAAATTAGCTTTATTTTACATTAGTCATGCCCTTAATGGTAGTCATAATAACGAGAATAAAATAAATATAAAGATGGATTTTAAAAAATTGCCCTCTCAAAACCTATTGTTCCACGATAATCTGCTATTCCCTCTCACGCACTAACCATCAATACTAATATGTTTGAAAGAGGCAGAGGATGTGGTTGAAGCTGGAGATTAATAACGATGATATATAAGCTAATATAGAAAAATAAGCATTAAAATGAGGTTAAATGACCTAAAAGCGGTAACATTTAAATATGCTCACGTGCTTATGTATCTTTTAATATTTATATACTCCCACACAAAATACATGATTACTCTCAGGTGTTATGGATATTATTTTCGGCTGAGTATTTACAAGCAGCAAAGAAAATCAAAGGACCTAATTTGACAAATTCCTTCTATATCATTAAAAGACACTTTTAGAGGAGCTGAGTGATTACTTGGAAGATGAGAGTCCTAGAAATTGCATGACTTTACCAAAATCTATAGACGGAGTTGAGAGAAAAGTAAAACGGGTGTTCCAAATTGCTCAAAAAATATTATTAGCTCGCTGAGTCTTCACAGAGTAATGCGCCACACCGCCAACTCAGTTCACTACTAAAACTTGATTTAGCTGGGTTGTCGCTAATTAATTAGCCAATTATCACGATTGATCTTTACCCGGTCTAGCTCTACTTTAAAATAGATAAATTCTATCAGCGCTTTCCCGATGCCTATTCATAGAATTCACCACTCCATATAATTTTTGTGAATAAGCAAATGGTGCCAGGATTAATCATTGCCAAAATCAAGTAATAAATATTTCATTGCCTACTTTTGGACGGTAGAATTAGAAGCTCAACGATTAAAAATACGAATAAAGCGAAGCGTCAAGCAAGTTTTATGATTAAAATGATTCCATCTAAATACATTTTGCTTTAAAGTTCTTTTCCCTTCCGCCTATAAAAATTTCCTAAGTAAAATAATTAATTGGATTTAGTATCAATGCCAGCAAGGAAACTGAATTTACCATTTAACAACAATGTGGCCAGAAATACCAACAATAATCTAAAGATGATTTATGATTGGCGATAGAATTTCAATAACTTAGAGTAGCTTTAAGCGGGATGATTAGCATAAAATATCATAAAAACAAAAAATATCGAAACCTACTCCCTAGCACAGATGGCGTTGAATTAAGTATAAGAAGAATGACGATCGGAGTGAAATAAGAAGGCAAATAGGATTAATTGACAGGATAAAGAGATAACCTCCACTAATAAGACATAATTATGCATGAGAATACATATGTCATCCAAAGAAATAAATAACAGGTGAAGCAAATGAGTTACAGTCGTCATAGGGTGGAGAGATAGCTGGAATTTCAGGAAAACCAACCTAAATGCGAAGACCAGTCCGATCGATTGAACTCAAAGCATAGGGAACTTCCCCACACCTCAACAGCCTACAAGTCTCTGCATGACTAATGCGAGGAATTTCACCCTTATACACTTCGGTGAACATTTTGTGAGAGGTTGACCAACTGTACAAACGAATGAATCGGTCGTCAGTCCCACTGTATCTACCACTTCGCTCTATCTTATTTCCGGTTGATTTCGTATGCTCCTAAATAATAGCCCCTATGAATCGCGTGTCCGACACACCGGAAAGGGCTTACATGGATGTATAAGGAATTAGAGGATATGATGAGTCATGGGTATGACAAAAGCCCCAGGGGTTATTTCCAAACCGCCCGCAAAAATCCTCTCCCGCCCAAGAAGCGTAAGAATCAACCCGAGGTTTTACTTTATTTAACTAATAGCCTCCACGCGAGGAAAATCCTTTGATCCCGACGAAAACGCATCCGCACTGCGTATAAAAGTCTTTTCGGGCGACAGGGAGATTTCGGAGGGGTTGCTCAAGATCGCGAAAAAAATGTGAAGAATCAAAGACACCACCTTTAAAAGGATGTTTTCTGAATGTCTCCCTAGGATTGAAAACATTACTAAATTAGATCCATAAATAGCAGAAATATGGACCGTGCAAGAATATCAAAAATAAAACAAAGATAAATTTCAATTAGTTCTACCACATACTTAGGTAGACAATCTGAGATGGAGGAATTTCAACTTTGCAGAAAGTAAATTGATTAACTAACCTTTATAATTTGCTACTAGAGCCTGGAAAATCAATGGTAATAAAAATGTAAGAATCAATTAATAAGTATGAGTTATCTTCAATCTTAGAGCAGTATATTTTAGGTATACGAGGGAGAGGAAGGAAGAGAATAGGATGTTTAGATAGAATAAAAGAGGCCTTACTGTATATTGAAGAGGGACTGTTCGGTCTAGAGTTTTTCAAGTATGCACATGAGGGAATTTTTTACTATTAAGAACATTGAATAGCAGAGATTGGTCAAATTATTTTTGTGGCAAGAAACTTTGGTACATGAAGGAAGGGGAGGCTGCCGAAATGCTTCTTAAAGACTCCATGAAAACCTATCTTAATCGGTTGAATACTTTATTAATAATATATAATGGAGTTGTTTTCATTTAGAATATATCCACCAGTCATAAGTATTCAATCGATAACCAATCGTTTATACTCCTTGATCTCTCAAATGACGGCGAGTAGAATCTTAGAGTCGACATTTAGGTAGAAACCTCTCATATAGAAGAGTCAATTCTGTGTCAAATTCATCCAATATGTCCAGCAAAAGAACGGTCACCGAGACGGATTCAACGACACAATATTGCTGATCGTCAAGGAGCTTGAGTGAGGGAGATACAAATCTCGGGGCAGACCGGAATTTTCGTAACGCCAGCACGAACCTGCTCACCAGAGACTGCATGGATAGGGTTCCCTTAGAAGTATCCGAAGGGGAGAAAGTACCCCTGGGAACTGAGATGAAAGAAAGATGTGATAATCGGTGGAGAGAGAAATGTGAAGGTAAGAAAGGGAAGAGAAGGATTTTAACAGTTTTGGACACGAAAACCCAAGGATATGAATGGCATGCCTCGATTTCCTTACCAAAATGTTCTCTCAATGTATTATTATTATTATTCATTTGAGTATACTACCAGCCAGAGTAGGAACATTCAGCGAATCACACGGGACTGTCTCACCTTGTATGTTGGACTTCCCTTTTCAACTCACAATGTTACGTATCCAATCTCTTTCGCCCTATCTATAAATCCTAGTGTCTTCCTCCCTCTTCCATTATTTCCTAACATTTTTTCCTCTAAAACGGTTTTATGCATCCCCTCCCCGCTTCGTGTTCACTCCATCCAAGCTCTCTGTCTCCTTTGTATCTCACCTAGAAGTTTCCACTCTCACCCAATATGACTAGCACTTCGTCGTTTCTATTCCTCTTCGTCTAATTCACCGTATCCATTCTTTTTCACTCCCACATCTCCAACGTCTCCAATCTTTTCTCGCCCTCTTTCCTTAAGAGTCCATGTGTGCACACCGTAAAGCGCTAGACTTCAAATAAGACTCTTCCGTGGCCGTTTATTTTCACTCTTACACGGCATTCCTTTCACTAACTCTTTCTCGTTCATGAACGCCTCCTTTGCCAAGAGAATTATATTCCTGGTGCTCCAACTGCTATGCCCGTATTACTCTAATATGCAGCCCAAATGTGTACGTCGATGTCTGTAATATTGAAACAATAGGAAGGATATGGTGATTGATTGGATTCTATAGGTGAAATAGGCTAAATACAATATGAAATGTCCGATGTAGGATTTTTGCAATTATGTACATGAGGTAATTTTTTACTATTAAGAATATTGAATAGCAGATCTTGATCAAATTATTTTGTGGCAAGAAACTTAGGAACAAATAATGTTGTTCATGGAATAAAATATGACATATTATCCATCAATTTATAGTAATTTTGTAGTTTTATGTTTTATTTTATAGATTCATTAACTGTTTAATTTTATAGTCGTTAGAAGCCATGGCACAATAAAGTACGATTTTTTCGGGATGACTTTAACACGATTCTAGAATAAAACAACAACTAAAGCTTTAAAGTATTTTTGACGCTGAGAACTTTATCTATCGTGCGCAATGGGAAAAACTAGTAGGGTAAACGTTTCATTGAATTGGCCATTACTTTTGCATAAAGCCACCTTCACCCATATCGGATGAGTGTACCTCAAGCGCTGCGTGGGCAGGTGGCTGAGTAAAATATTTACTACCAACGGTACGTACCAGCAAAATTTTATGTTACACCCATCCTAAGTTTTATTGCACAGCCAGATAAAAGCAAAAAGTCTCTCCATCACTAGTTCAAGATAGTTTTGAAAATATCTCGGGGCTGATACGTGGTTTCATTATTCAGGAAAATTATTAAGTAATCCCACCCCTGAAATACCGGAAAATACGAGTGAACCGGTAAACGAAAAGCAATATCAATAACCGCAAATTGAGCCAAAACTGCCTGAGAAAATGGATAGCATTCGTATTCAAACGAAGAATCTAGCTTCCCCAGCCTATCACCAGATCGTCCATCAACATAAGGTTTACCACATACTCTTCCCCCACGAAGGTAGGCGTTTGTGGGAAGGGTAGTTGACGTCGACCGACATCAAAGCCCATTTACACCTTAGAGAAGGGTTGTGAGGAAAAGGTAGAGATAAACCCGTCGACGGTATTTGCCTTCTCTTTAGGAAAGGCGCCAAAGGGGCAACAGCTTTACTTCCCACCCGACGGACGGGGTGCTGCACTCGAAGTGCCCTCTGATCAGAGATATTACAATTTCGGAAAAATCTCAGCGACTTCCTGGATTCGAACCCGGGCTAATAGGGATGCAAGTCAACACGCAAGCCACCACAGAAACTTGATCACCTCTATTCCTCGATTCACACAGTATTTAATGAAAATGAAATGCTATTTTATACTTTTTTCAACCATATAACCATCGTAAATACCTAAACTTAACGTTATGGAATTGAGATAGCCACCACGTCAAGTAACTAGTCGTATTCCCCTACGTTCACATCTCCTCCGTTCTCCTACATACTCAAATCTCGAACACTGAGCCAATTCTCACATACCCTCTTTAGCGTCCACGTTTTCGAGCAAAAACGTGCTACTCTTCATATTAGACTTTTATACCTTACGTTTATCAATTTTTTCACAAAATCCATCTCTAGTTAACTCTTCCTCGGGTATTAAACCCTCATTTTTTCTCCCTTCTCGATTTCCTTATGACTGAGACCATTTTAGTCTAACAAGTCATCCAAACAGTGAAATTGATCTATCAGCAAAAATTATGCAAACAGGGAAGATTGAATCATGGACTCTCCTAAAATTTAAAGTAGAATATTCAGTGGGAAAATTGAAATTATCGGTGATGTTGAATAAGTAATGGGTGGTTAACAATAAAGGAACAATAATTACCAAAATAATACATTCGTCAACGCGATCGATCGTAAAATAAATTAAAAAATAACAGTAAATACGACCACGCAACTCGAAAACCAACCGGGAAATTTTCAATTACGACGCTCATTAAGAATAATCGCAAATATCTGCGGGAGGAAAGGGAATGGGGAAACGGGACGTTATCGCTGCGGGAGAAATATCTCGTTAAAAACAGAGGACCCCTCTCGGGAAGTGAGCGTTAGCTGTTGACGGAGGGAAATGAAGAATCTTGGAGACAAGTCAATCAAGGGAGGGATGCCTGGAGAGTTGATTCGTTATTTAAGGAGCGAGAGGAGGATATTGGATACGGCTTGCATAGAAAAAAAGGGCAAGGAACCTCTTAAACAGGTAGAGGATAAGGGAACGAAACAGGGGGGGAGAGAAGTGGGGTATGACGGAATAGGGGGAAGGGTCAGGAAGATAGGGTAGGGCAGGAGTCAACAAATTTATCCCTAAGTGGGTCGCAGGGTTGCTTCTTTTTTTAGCCGAAGAAAATTCGCCCGCTAGAGGATCCAGGTTAGTGGAGGCTGGAGATATGGGATGAAACACAACCTATAGATCGCGCCATAGCCTATTTTTATACTAGACGACAGTTTCATTCTGTACCAATATTATCTAAGGGCATCCCCTATGATTAATGGCGGTGCAGTTCATACAAAGAGGGACGTAAAAAGCGCCTCGTCAACTGGGGCAGTCCTAGGAGGCCATTTTCGGTGATGAACTTTGCGCTAGCTCGCAAGATAAGAAACTTAATATCGGATTACCTATTTGGAAGCATATTTCCGACAATTATACAGTCCGGCAATGTTTTTACATCCATCTACTTTGATAAAGACATGCGAAGCTAAGGCTTTTCCCTTTAGGGAGTAACGTCGGTTTCTTAAAGCTTCTCTTAATGCATATAATAGTTTCAATGTTCCCTTACGTCATGGTCAAATATCACAATCTTAATTTAAGCATTGATTTCATTTTACTTAGAAAATAAAAATATACATATTGCTGCAATACAAGCTAAGCTATCACCTGGTAACTTAGCATCATGTTGCTTTTATGTTACCTAATGTAAGAATTTAATGTCATTCCAAGACTTCTATCACTTTTTGAAGCAAAGAACTTGGTTTTTAAATGATTATTTTACTAAAATGAGTTAACAGCAAAAGCTATGTACGAAAAAATACTCCCTAAATGATATCGAGTGGACTCAAGATGGAAATGGCATTTTGAGTGAAAGAGCGAGTCAGTCAAGAGACACGAGGGTCAGCATCCCTGATTCCTCTACAGCAACGCGATCGGACTGGAAGGCTACGATTCTCAAAATATCATGGGGTTTTGAGGACTTGTGAGGGCGTTCAAGGTTCTTGGGGCATTTTGATTAAAAGAAGCATTGCGGTCAGAAGGAAAGAATACTAAAATAACTCGAGATCCTTTCCGTGTGCGGGATTATATTTTGTGGGCAAGAGGGGAAGAATACGAAAAAAATGTCTGCGGCACGTGGAGGAAGAATCGGAAACCTCATTCATGACTGTAATTGAATTTTAAATAGGTTTTTTTCCATTCATGGTCGCGGACTCGAGGATCGAAAGCGATAATATAAAAACCGAGGAAGTTCTTGTGGCCATTAAATTTTCAGCCCTTCCATCCTTCCCTACCTTCTGCCGCACGATAAAAGAATAAGGATTTATATACAGCAGTGGGTTATGTAAGTTCCGTTGGTTGATCAAAGAAATAAATGGAATTTGCGTAAAATATATGAAATATATGGTTTATTTTGCCCTTCATGAAAACCAATAACCTGAATTTAAGCACAGTTCGCAAATTCAGGAGACTATGGTCAGTATGTTCTATTTTACGGGCCGCCTTGCCTTCGTATGATATCCCACCGACCATTACTCCACCATTACCGACGCACGCACTCACGTAGAATTAATTCACAGCAGACTAAGCATTAACACAAAGAAGTAGATTATGTTGCTTTCGTTAGTTGATTAAAGCCCTTATAATAATGAGACAAATCAAGGGTTAATACCCCATAGATATTTAATAGGGTAATGAGTAGGAGCTAAGATTTAAATTGCACGTATGTTCAATGGACATACGAAGAATTTGAAGTATTTCTTCTTCACAGTTAACTATGATTGATTTTGATGGTCCCGTAACAATGACAGCATTCATTGAGCCGCAAAGGGTATAGCCGAATAAGAGGGTGAAAATTCTTCCCCATGGGATTTTTCCCGGACTTGGGGAATAGGATTTTGGATAAAAAAAGACTAACCTATCCACACTTCCAGCCCGCTAGAGGCCCACCAGGGCCGGTACCTCTAACATTTGATTTCCACTGTTTTTTAAATATCTCGGGAAAGAAAGCATATTATTCAATAAAGTTTGCGGCATTTGAAGGCTTTCTTAATGGAGCAGATGCCCAATTTTTTGTCACAACTTTTCAGCGGCATAAGGAGAAATGGCGTTGATTTGAAAATTTCAAACGCTAGTTTTCATAAAATATTTTTGAGAGGGCCAAAAGAAAAAAATGTGTTTCGAAGGAATATTTAAATACCTTTCGGCTAATGTAATGAAAAGGAATATTTAGGTGGTGGAACATCGCGAAAAAAATAAAATATGCGATTTTGGCCATTTTTTGCTGTTTTTTCCATGACCTGTGCCCCCATAACACCTGTTTCATACCATCTTGCACACATTTAGTCGTTTCACTAACGGTCAAACTCATACCAATTGTAATTCCAACCACAAAATGATGCCGATATTCTGAAATCAATCTCGCAATCGGTACATCCAATGAAAACTTTCATGGAAAAGGATGACACTTTGATTCTAGATAGAGGAGATTCTAAAATTATAAGAGTCGATTGTATTCCTTGAATTACACGTCATTCGTTCTTTGAAAAATTGTTTCACGATAGACTCATTGATCAATACAATTTTTTTAAATATATCAAATGATTTCCTCAACATGCCACATGTTCATCAAAATTAACTACAACATCGACGTACGAATTTTCACGAGAAACATTGAATTCCATGATTCTTATTCTCAAGAATACGTAAGTATTGCATTTTAATTATTCCTTTCGGGATGCCAAAGGAAACTTCAGCTGTTAAAGATTTTTCCTATTTTATCTTCAGGAAGCTTTTGATAAAAATTTCAAGTTTAAAAACTAGAACCGTTAAACCATGGATACGATGGCAGAGCTGTCGTAAACTCCTCATTATGGCTAATATGGTTCATTCTATGGCTTAACTTTGAATGGAGCGAAAAATATTGATAGTTGGAGTGATGATTAACTATGATGGATGTGGAGGAAATCTTCCGAGCATTAAATCCCTATCAACAAAATACATAAGGAGATCCTAAAATAATAACCGTCAATAAATACTGAAAAATAGAATACTCCTCGTCTCACGATTCCTTTCCTCTCGTTTCTCAATTTAAACGGATTTATTAAAAATTTTGCGTCTTATGTAGAACTTTTAGTCTATTTCATTCCATGCCATCAGAAAACATGCATGAATACGTCATGATATGAGGACCATGGAAGGAAAGGCGTGCAAGTGCAATTTTTTTATAATTTTAGATGTAAGTGCAGATAATGGTCGGTGAGATATAATATTATGAAGGCGAGGCGGCCCATAAAATAGAACTAACTGACTGTAGTCTCTTGAATTTGTGAACTGTGCTCAAACTCGGGTCATTTGGCTTCAATAGGGGCGAAATAAGCCATTTCTATTTCATTTCATGCGGTTTAGAATGTTCTGCGTAAATAATGGACCGTAGAAGGAAGAGAAACATGTAGCTCCCTTTACTTTCAGGAATAGGCAACACATCTACTCCAATGAAACTGACGCGACCGATGCGCCAGGTTGAACATTGCAGTTTAATTCCCTTCATAAGTAGATATCAACGGATTATAAACATTTGTGAAGAAAGGAAAGAATAAAAAACCGAACGTGAACATTGCCCTCTTTAAAAAAAATTCCATTCCAGTCTGATTCATAATTTGGAAATACGCCACCTCTCACAACGGCGGCGCGAGTCACGTATCCAGGTGACACAATAGGTCAAAGTGAACGGCACTCAAAGGCGCCGCCCACACTAAAGGAGAGTTTACTGTGAGGAAATAAGGACACGAGGCGAATAGCGCAAAAAAAATGTAAGGAAAGGTCAGTGCAGAATTCGGGAAAGGGTGAGAGGTATTATGAGAGTACTGAATGGACTTATTTTTTAATGCAAAAATATTCGAGAATTGAGGGATTGTTGAAGCTAAGATAAAAAGCTGGGAAAGTGACGAGTCGCAACGTCGTGCGAGCAGCCCAGCTGAACCCTGGCTTTCGCAAAGAAGTTGACAGCTAGAGCAGCAGACGATAACTACAACTATTAGGCCCGACTCATGTAAGATGTGTAAAAAAGCAGCTCACAGCTCTTAAAAGAGAGTACAAATAAAAAAGGGCGTAATCTATTAGCAAATCTGAAGTAATTCAACTTTTAGCGGGATACTTATCAGCTTCCATGGAAATAATGCAAGCAATTTATGGACATATACTTAGGTTTCTACAGCTTGCAAGTTTTCAATTTATAAGCCAGTAAAAAAAATCTCATAAGCTCCTTCCTGCTGTTGAAGTTTTTTCGGGTTTCCCACCGGGTGAGGCTCTCCATCTCTGCCGACGTTTCGATGGCCGTGTCGTCCATCGTCATCAGGGCTTTTTGAGGAAAAATTTCTTCCTCACAAAGCCCTAATCTTCCTTCCTGCTCATAAACACCATTGTTAACGCAATACTCTTAGTGATATCATTACTACTCTACCCGTTTTCCTCCAATGTGCTGCCCAAATTGTTGAATTGCTTTACCTGTTCAAGTTTTTACCCACCTACTTTTATCTTGAGCCTCGCATTCTTATCTCGCAAATCTTTACAAATCCTCATAACCTTGGTCTTCCTGTTATTGATTGTGTAAAACATGAATTTTCTGAAAATTGCGAATGATATTTACCCTGAAAATGAATTTCCTGGAATTTCTGAAAATTTCAAATTATATTTACACTGAGTTTTCCCCGAAAATTGCAAGGTGTAGCGAGAGATGTTTAAAGATTGATTCGTCACTATAAAAGACCGTTAACGCGAGGAGTGGTGCGTCTTCTTAAAGGATGAGGATGCGGCTGGGATGCGGCACGCACGCACGTCCTGGCGCAAAACGGAAATGTCACCTCGAAGGATGAATTCGGAAAGTTAGCGCGTGTTAGGGGACAGGGAGGCCCCGCAACACTTTCGCATCAGCCGACGCCACCGACCCGTTTGACCTCCCGTGGGAGAGAAAATGGGCGGAAGGTAGGAAGAGGAGAAGGGGATGAAGAAGATGGAGAGGACATGGGGCCATGATGATGGAGTCCGGGGCGGAGGAGATGCAAAAAGCAGAGTGGCACGAGGAGAAAAGCAATACTTCGCACCACTGGAAGAATATCACAAACATACCTTGTAACAGGGATGAAAACTATTTCAAAACTGCCCGGAAACTTTACACGGATTCAAGATGAAGCTGTTGAAATAGTCTTTTAAACTCAAAAGTATATGGAACAGGTGAAGAAAGATGTAACAGAGAAGAAATACATAGGTGTGAAAAGATTAGCTGAGCACTGTGCGTTAATGAGGTCAGAATCGAATGTTGTTAAATATCTCCGAATGATCTTGATAGTAAGGATAAATCTTGAGGGCAGGCATATTATTGGATAAATGAAAGTTAAATTAACGTTAAATCGTTTCGCACCAGTCTCTTTCCGTCAGTGGTCTTAAAAAAAAATAAGCTTTTTAAGTGATTGCAAATTTGAACGACATATTTGTGATAGTTCGACAGCAAGGAGTGCGGTTTTTTTTTCAAAAGTCTTTTATGATAACAATTATAGTAGGGTATATGGTCGATGTAGCTACTGGTCGATATGGCTACTGTAGGTGGAAATGGGTTAAGGATAAGACTGCATTGTGTTCCGGTTAATGATAGCTAGACATTCTAAAATTGGGCTTATATTTATCCAAAAAATGACCAAAGATGGACCAGCATCAGAAGATTGTCTTCACAATAACCTGAGTACCATGGCAGGAGGGATAATCACCCATTCAACTTCCATTTGCTCTTAGCTAATAGCTAATCCCCTATATGCCGCCTTAATAATTTATTCAGTCAGTAATAGCTTTATAATGTCACCCATTCAGAGTATAAAACTGAAGTTAACGAATTTTTCCACTTACGACTCAATGGTTCAACTAAACGACATTCTGAACTACTTTGCTTTCCTGTAAATTTCTAATAGGGTGAAATTACATTATTCACTTATTTCCATACCACCGAAAACAGCACATATTGGCCTAATACATCGGTGTTACCAACAAGATAACAATTAATATGACACGAAAAATCATGCCCTGGATGGGAGCAACCGACCCTGGCGAGATTGTAACCCGCGACCTCTAGTTTGACTGGCAAGGACTTTACACCACCACCATCACTACAAGTTCCCATAATTGCTAATGATATTGCCTGTATTTATTCAACAAATTACAAAAGATGGACCATCATCAGAAGATTGCCCTCGCAATGATCGGGGCTCGAACCCGGGTATCACGGCAGGGGGAGATCAGCAGCGCTCCTGCAGGCGGAATTCCCCAGAGAGAGAGCGGAATAAGTTGGATGGGACGTGGCATGGATGCGGGAGCCAAAGAATTTTCACGTGAAAAGGAGGATGGGGTCGGTGGTAGGAGATGGCTTCTGTGGGAGTCTCCCTTACAAGGGGCCGAGGCGATTGAAAAGGAAGGAGTCAGGACGACGTCTTATTCATCTCACGTAACCTTCGACCTAATACCCTTCCCAACCCTCCTCCCTTGTATACTTATACACCCACCCGCCGTCGACGAGCTATTTTATCTGCTTACGACACACGCCGCGCACTGCGGAGGGCTCAAATATTTGGCGAGATGGGTTGTGTGCCGGAATCCCGGAACTACGTGTATTTTTATCCCCGGCGAGGAGTGGCTAAGTAAACGTCTCATAAATAAAACAGCATGGCGGTGTACACATGCGACACACGCGGGAACCGACGGAATATTCAATGGTTTCGTGAGTTTTTTTATCCCTCACATTCATTTTTTCATCTACTCCATCATTTTTACAATAATGACAGGCACAGTTTTTTGTTTCCAAAAAAAGGAGAAAAATATCTTTTTAAAATCTAAATTTAGATATGATCAAAGCTCTTTGGTGACCGATGTATTGTCTAATGGGGAAAAATGCTGCTCAAGAGCTAAAACTCGTAAAATCGTACACACTCTCGAGTTAAGTCTAAACATCGCTCAGGGTTTAAGTTATTATTTATCCTATCTTTATCATTGCCAGATATATTTTGTACTTTATCCGACAGAATAAACATTTTTAAACTTGATTAGGGTATTTCCTGAGCCATGGTTATATTCCCATTTTTGATACCCTACCCCTGGTTAACTACCTATCTCTAACACTACACCCTCAATGCATAACTTAAACATTTTTACTATTCAGAATTGAATTCAAAGAAACCACACACTCTCTCATTTCCTGAGACATTGGTTAATGCCCACACATGAATATCCTACCCAATGATTAACTATCGATCCGTACATTAAATCCACCGAATCGACTTCTCTTCTACAGTCTTAGCCGATAAAGGCATCTGAGACCACAAACAGGAAAATTCGAAAAATTGCGGCGAAGGCGAAACGATGAAAGAAGCATCATAAAAGTTTAGGTTTTCCTCATAAATCTATTACTAAAGAAATTTAAAAAAATTAAATACGCTGAAATAGTGAGCAAAGAAAATTTCTGAATAAGAACAAGCGATGAAAGAAAAACTTAATCAGCCATATCACGAGGCAAAATAAAGTTAAATAGGAAACTATATGTGAAATATTGTCTCACAACTTTTGCTATAAAGTGCGCGATATTCTTCAATCAATTACAGGGCTCAATTCAAATAAGCCGCACAAGGATGAAGGCTTCGAATAGCCTCAAGCGTCGTTCTCAACAACTCGCTCAACTTGGCGTAAAGCTAGAGATGAAAACTTAAAAAGAGCGTCTACCGGTTCACGACGCTTTAAAATGGCATTATTCAACTTAGGGTCGTAATTAATTATTTGAGAAAATCTCAAACATCCTCTGTAATAAGCAATAATCACGGAAGATATTTTCTATAGAGAGACAAAAAAGCTCTCGTTAGTCCATTAAAATCGATTTAAAGATTTATGCGCAATTAGCTGTGACTACAGGAATATATCATATATTGGTATTGTTTTTAACAAGGCAAGTAATGCTAAGTAGAGTTGTTATGAACGAGGATTCAAACAGTGTCAGCGGTTTCCAAATACGAAAATATTCACCATCATTTATACACAAAGGACTAACAGAAGTTTCCTAGGATGAAAATCATCTCAGCCATTTTTTAAACACAATCGGATGTTACATATCTACACTTTGAAGCTAGAAAGCATTGACTTTGCGAGTTATACTCGTTTAAAGCTTCGGTGGCATTTCACGGGTCAAAGAACATCAAAACTCGACGTGAGGGCTCAATTCTAATTTCCCGAAAGGATGAAGGTTTCGAATAGCCATAAACGGTGTCAGGGGATTCTCTGAACGAAGATACAACGTTTTTCAGAAACGTAAGCTTTGACGTTGAAGGCTCCAATATTAAAAAAAAAACAAAAGAGAAACGCTCGAAAGAAAACCCGGCTACCGCGTTCACGATAACTGGCTCGAAAAATTACGATGGTTGGCGACGTAGGACAACCTCGGCGGTTCAGTGACTACGACGAAAAATCGACCACTGCCCTATTCTCTTCCCTCATTCTAATCGCATTATCCCATGCACGCGCTTTCGAGCTTCATTTCAGAGCCATTTCAAGCTCGCTAATTAGCGCAGTGAACGAAGAATTCTTTGGAGTGCAGAGAGTCTAAAAAAGCTACGTAATTAAAAACCCTCTCGGATAAAAGGTCACCATGTGTCGTCACGTGTAAAAACGCGGATTAACTGGAGCGAAAATTAAAAACAAAAGTTGCTATGAAGAAAGACTACGGATGACTCCATTTTTTTTTTAAATCCTATTGCCCTTGTTTTCATCTCCGTTTGAGAATTTATCCCTGCTTAGGCAGGTGCTACCTATCGTGTCAAAAGGCAATGAGAGAGTAAAGAGCAAATGTGAATCACATCTAGTGAAGACGAGATTATTTCGCCTACTCGTCACTACCTCCCTCCGTAATCGAGCGGCAGATCAGTGAAAACACCTTACCTTAAAGAAGCGGAGCGATGCTAATTACCTTAAAGGGCTTGACTGCCGCTACGTGGTTCAACATAAATAAAAAATGATGCTGATTTTCTTATTTAGATTAAAGAAATGCTAACCCCACTGGTTTTATGAATTCGACTGAATAACGACACTAGGGGAGGATTATTGACATATTTCATGCTTTCTACCCATATTTTAAAGGAAGTTAGTAAACAAAGCGTAGGGCATATGAAAAGAATGATTTATAACAACTGAATATTTTTATACAGCTAGATTAAGCATGATTCAATGATGTTTACATCGATTTAAATTGGCAGAGTAACCTCCATAAAAAATTGCGTAATTACCAAAGAGTCACTGCGTATTTTACTATGATCAGATGCAGATGAATCTAAAATAAAATAGCTCATAAAGAGAGTAACTGAAAAGTTAGAAGCCTAGCTCTGTGCACGAAGCCACAATTCGTCGATATTTTAGGTCTCTTCGGGAACTAAATTGCAATTGTAATGTCGGAATTCAAAAATTCTACCTTGAAAACGTAACAACAAATTACGCCTATGCAGCTAGACCAACTGCGTTCGATTTTTATAGGGGTGATCTGACAGGTGTCTGTAACAATGTAGATAGTAACTTGCTATTTTTCAACAGCAAGAGATGTAAAGATCGTATTTTCTAGCCACTGATTTCGTTTTCACTGGTTTTCATTCATTCTCGATTCCTACTCTTATAAATCGACTTCTTAAGGCCCATAATAGGTCAGATTACCGTAGTACTGCTGAGGATATGGTATCATAAAAGTCAGTGCAAGACATTGTGTCTCTAATACACTTTTCTGGCTCTATCACTCTCACCACACTCCAAGAACACGCGTGGTTGGAAGATACGGTTCATTTCTTCAGTCATTTTTAACGGAGGAAAACGGATATGTGTAATGGTTTGTAAGCTATCCATCCAAACGGAAAATCCACATCCGTTTATCGCGGATGAAAAAATTTGCATTCACTTTCTTTCCAGGTATACCTCTTGAGGATATTGATTGAATGGGAAAGAGACATCAACTCCTTATCGCTGCGACGGATCAGGTTGATACACTAGTTTTGGGTAACAGTATCCAATCCCGATGGACCGAGTTTGAGTCCCCGGAGTGACTGTGCTGTAAAAATTAGAATAACAGAATACTCATTTTCCACAAATGTACGTATACTGCAAGAAATCCTTCAACTCGTCATTAAAGAGATTCGTGGAATTATTTTATCAACTGGTCATCATATCCTTCCGAATGGACGCTATGACGTTAGCGCCCCGGGTCTAAATTATTGTTACTAAAGGCATCTCACCTTAGGAGGTAGGTTTGCCCGTAGAATTGTGGGGAGCCTCATATAATCTCTCATATATTTATGATTCACACTTAAAATAGATACTACACATGTATTTACACCAGCAGAAATGCGATTTTTTTAGTAAAATGGTATATGTGTGGATCCACCATTCATATTTACGACTATTAATCCAATTATTACTAATGCGGATGCAATAAAACTTGTTTTCTTTAGATAATTTTAAATAAAGCCCAATACTTATGTAAAATACTTTCGGGTTGCATCGATACCTCGATACTTCTGGCTATAGTTCGTTCACAGCCCCTCTACGAAAGTTAACGGCGTATAAAACTACGAAATTATAAACTAATGAATCCTAAGATTCACAGAGTCGGAACCGCTTCTTATCGTGGTGAACTGTTCAGTAGCTACAGCTAATGCTACAATTAAATATTTCGGTGAAGTTCAATTTTTCGGATTCTTTTGCTGCGTCTGATATTCAGGCATTTTTCGTTCAAGATCTGTTCTATTTCATCAAAACCATTAATGAAAATCATCAACCTCGTAAAATTTAACTATTGTAACCCGGCCGAGTAACCCGGCATTTAAATCTAGTCCAAAATCTTAGGCCCAAGCCCTTTTATAAACGCCATTAAAAGTGCCAGAGAGCGATAGAAAGTCATCCAATCATTATTCGCACGGAATACATTTTTAAATGTCGCAGTCTCCCTATAATTGCTAACCTTACTCTTATCCGGTGCAAAATGGGTTATTTTTCTATCCTTTCAGAGAGAAATCTACAGACTCCCTCGAAGACTTCAATCAGGAGGGCCTGTCAATAGTTCCTCCATTTTCTGGCACTGTCATCTTCGAATTCCCGCAGAGGACTCAACTTCCATCTCACTCAAAACTTACTCATTTGCTCAGCTCTCTCAAAACCAACTCCACAAACCCATTTCTCAAACTCCTCCACTCTAGCATCATCATTCTGCCTTTTAAGAAAGCAGAGTTTCATCTTTGGGTCCTTTGTAACAAGAACAATGTCTTGAGCTCTATTCAGAAATTTCAACTTGACCTTCTCAGACAGAAGAATAATTCATAAAACCATTCTCCTCTTTTTTGTCCAGCCAAGATATATATAATAATAATACGGATTATTTGAGTGAAATAGATGGCTAAGGCCTCATTTAAGCGCTTGACCTACCAAATGGGGGAGCATCTCGTCAAATTTTCTCCTTATTGCATTCTTTAATCCAGGATTCTACTTTGCTGAAGCATTATCACGGTACCTGGGTTCGATCCTACTCCTTAGAATCTTCAAAGGAAACTCTACTAATCAACTCTTTTCTCTTGTACGATTATGAACTCTTGAGAAGCCGGCATATTTCTATCTTAAATCACCTACCGCAATGCATAGCCTTGCCGATTGCCGTTCATAAAAAGATAAGATCCAACCGAGTTCCTAAGTACTTTTCACTCATTCCTTCCAATAATATATCTATAGCATCTCCTCTCACCTGTGCATGTAATCATGCTATCCGTTGCGGCTTGCGGTGCGGAACATGCGCAGATTCTCTCGTTCTCATGTATTGAGCCAAATGCCTCCTTTTTATTCTATTTATGCGTCTCGATTTGTATCAGTTTAGCTCTTGAATAGGCAGATTTTATTTATGCAGTACACGCTCGATTAACCACGATCCGGTGAACCGAGACGCCGATAAACCTGGATGCCTCGTAGGAAAGCTCTCCTCATTGCCATGCAACCGAAAACAAACAACTTAAACGAGAAAATCTATTTCTCTACCTTAAAGAGTTTCCCAATAGGGGTATAACACACCCATTGAAAGCGCTGGAAACGCATGGAATAAAAAACCACCTCGACCGATTTCGAAACGATGTACCTACTTGATATCTTAGATTAGATAAATCTGCATTCGGCGTGTTCAAAACTCCTTATAATCCTAGTCTTCCCTCTCTACTTAATCCCCCGATTAACAATAAAAGAGGCTAAGGGCATACACAGTGTTCAAGGGGTAATATTGGTCTTAGTAAGGACATGAAAAAAGAACGTAAAATGCAGTTTTCTTGCTATCCTCTCGATGTATGGAGCTAATACTAAAATTGAATTAATAAATTAAAAATCAGGAATTAATTTCTAAAATACAAATTAAATAATTATCCATAAAATGGGTCGGGCTGACTTTTTTATAACAAGAGAAGACTTGTGTTTATAAAACTTTCATGTAGGCACTCCGAGGAATCAAAAATAGTTATTTTCAGTACGTTGACAGGATAAAAGAACATTTGATATATACTCAGAGGAAAAAAAATTCCAATCGAACAATATACAGTAGAGGTCAGCTGAACAAGTTAAATACGACTCATGATTTAGGAACATCATTAAGAGTTACCACCATAGAAACATGTTGACAACAACTATTGAAAAGTCCATTACAAATAATTGTATGTATTTAGTTGACCTTAAGAAGTTAATTCACTATTTTCAAACAAAAATAGGCTACACATAATGAATCCTGAAGTCATTTTTCCCATATAAAATCAAATATTTTACACTTAAAAACATTTTGACCCACTGTTGTAGATGAAAATCTGTTTTTCGTTGTTCTTAAACAAAAACTATCCCAATTCCCGATATCCCAATCCTTCTGAATTCCTGATAAATCTCATTTAAATGAAAAAAAATCTCCATAAAAACATTGAAACACGATTGGGAAGTTCACAAATTTAAGGCCGAGCACAATCGTACAAGATCGAACGCTAGGATCTCAGAGAAGCCAACGCAGGGAACGGGTCGATTAGCATGCAAAAATAAAAAAACACCCCCCCCCCTTCACCAGAGAAAAATCTAAAGTTGATAATTTCTGGTCAGAAAGCCTCAGACCCTAATGACCCTGCCGTCTGAGAGGCAGGGAAAAATTCCACGAGACCAAGCAACCCCTTCTCCGCCACTCCGATTTGCCCGAGAACAATGAGGAAATTTCGGAGCAGCCAACGCGGAAAGAAAAGCCAGCTCTCGTGGAGGTGGTGCAAAACTGCAGCGTAGAACGCCATTGTGAATCCGAAACTCAACTGCCGTTTGGTCTTGTTTTTTTTCACTGTGCCGCGAAATATCCCGGGAGGGAATAATGCTTCAAAACGCTCTATTAGTTCGGGAAATCGCTTTTCTTTGGCTCAGTCTAGTGATGTGGATATACCTAGTGGGTGCGTAGGGATTCATGTCTGGGTCTTTGCTAGGATATTAACCCACAACTTCGGTAATTACCCAAAATTAGAGAGAAAATATTTGATTTCATGAGCTTTGAAATTAAAACGAACTAAAATTTAAAGATATGCATCTTTGTTCAAAGGGATGCATTAAAAACCAAAATATTTGTAATAAATCATATTCCCTCTTAAATATGACTGCTCTCTTATTTTTTTCAATACAAATAAATGATCATGACACACAAGCTAGAGCCAGATAGAGCAAATGATAGCCGAAGTACTATAAATGTATTATCACTCTTAAAAATCACGTCTTCCTAATTATCGTAAATTTAAAAGATGACTGTCACGAGAGTTCTTCAAAAGAACGATTCTCCTAATTTTTTAGGAAAAATTAAGAACCAAGAAATATTTTGACAGCCAAAGGACTATGAATAGACATTTTATTGCCTTAAAAATTACTTTAACCTACTCTATACTAATAGTCATGAATGGAATCAACTACTTTAAAAATCTTTTTTAATTCGAACCAATTCGCGTTTTCATGCTAATGTAATACGTTCGTTTCAGGCTAATGAAATACCCTAAAAAATTCCTATTTATGAATTTTCAAAGTGGGAATTTACCCGGTCTATATGACTTAGTACGGAAACGCACACAGAGATTGGGCAGTTTTTTCCTTCCTTAAATCACCAATGCAGTGTTCGCTGATGCAATTTTCGTGGAATTTTTCACTTCGATCCACAATCAATATTTTCGTACTCATCGTCAAAAAATCGCCCGCGGAGCAACGGTTGGGACGGTTAAAATGATATATGCGGATGAGCTTGGGAGCTTGCCAAAACGATTTTTTTCTTCCTTTGTACTCCTACGCGAGCACAAAAAACATAAACTATTGACGGAATAAGATTTATCCTCGGAGGCAGATAATGGTCCCTCAATAAAAAATAAACTATCGGAAAATGCTCTCCTGCGCTGTTATATTAGGCCGATGTGATACGGTTTTAATTGCGATCACCATTCACAAACAATCAGTCGGCATATTGCAGAACATTGGATTTTTATAATACTTGGAGGCTCAGACTCATGTCACATTTAATTTTTTCTCAAAAAAAAAGATGGATTTCATATCGTGGAACTAAAATGGGAGGCTCGCCAAAGATAGATACGTAACACAATCAAATTTTTTCCTAAGCATGAAATCCGAATTGAAGACGACATTTTATTAATATTGGGACAGGATGAATCGCACGAACATCTGCTAAAACTTTTATAGAAGAGAAGTCAGAAAACGACTATGTGGGAGTTTATTTACGTTTCATTGAAGAAGATTTTCTATGCGCAACTACATTTCTATGGTAGCTAGAGTTTTTTTATTTTGATAAATATAAATATTAAATATTTTTTAAGTTCTAAAAGAGAAATAACGTTTCGTGAAGCTAAAATGATACATCTTAAACGGATACATCTTAAAATATTTTCTAACAGATGAATTGCGAAATGGAGAAAAACTATGAGTTGTAGGTTTTCTAACAGAATGAAACGTACGAGCTTAAACGGTCATTACCTTGATAGTAGCTATAAAAATGCTTTGAAAGGAAAATTACGATTTATTGAAACATTTGCTACACGCTCAGCAGTTCATTGGGATCTCATTTAAAAATCTACGATGTTAAAAATATACTCATATGATACAGGTATAATGTAAAATTACTCTTTGATGACAACTTTCATGGGGCATCAACTATTTTAGGTCTCATTTTAGCTTGGCGAGGGGGGGGATTAACCCCCAAAACCGCCACTGTGTATGGGTAATATATCGGTTTCGGTAGGTTCACATGGAAGTTTGGAGTCTTCAAACTTGCAGGCCTTCCTGAATCGTATTTCTAAACTTAGTTCGGCACGCAGCCAACCACCCTACATTAAATCCATAAACTACGCTCTCTTCCCACCAATATCCCGTTTACGTGACATCCTTCCCTTCACCATGATCTACATGACCCCTTCTTCCTTCGAAGGTAAAGCGTAACACTCATGCCCTCTTATATAATATGACAGTGTGTACCTAATCCGGTGTCCAAGGTGTAAGCACTGGTTGAATCGACCCCATCTCTTTCAAATATGGTTAAATGACGACCATATGGTCATAACTGATATTTTCACATTTACCGTAATTAGATGCTGAAATGACATTCAAATGATAGTATCATCGCATCTATCCGTGACACATTTATTTTTCTCATTTATCACTTGGAAATACAAGTAACCACGTAATGCAGGTTTTGGTTGTGTTAACACCTTGGAATGGAGTTCAGGGCCATGATAAAATCCAAAAATAATAAAGCCCTCGATTACTGCAGTATTTACGAAAAATGAGAAGTGTATGACTGACCAATCTCAGCATACTACATTTCTTCATTCTTCTTAAAGAAATACAATTTCGAGAAATATAAACCGTTGCCTTTACGATATTTACAGTGTTCATTCCTCATCAAGGAAATTGTTCTTTCGTTTTATTCGGCACTACCTAAAATATGAGAGCGAAAAAAGTAAATACTCCCATTTCACCCGCTTCTACCGGTTCACGCGACTGCACTGCACGAGAGCTCGAAGATGGGTGTGAGAAAAAAGATTTCCCCGAGACATCGATCCAGATACGAGGTAAGCATCGCTAACTACGATCGGATAACTCCGCATTTCAAACCAACCGTCGCTCCTGAACATTCTCCCTCCCAAACTTTATCCTCAATCACTTAAGGATTAGTTCGCGACTGCGTGATTGAAAAAAAAAATGCTACGCAAGCGACGAAATATGTCATTTTTCAAATGATGACTTTCTAGCCTCAAAATCTGATCTAACTAAAGAGATTATTATGCTTAAGAATTTATGTAAGCCATTACGCTTTTCTGTATGCAGTGCCGTTAAAATCAACCAGAATCATCGTGAGACCCACGAAAAAAGTCGTATTTTGCTCGAATAAAATATTGAAGGAATCAAACTCCTCCACCCCCTAATGATCCATCACGCCATACTTTTAAAGTACTTTGACTGATAAAATCCATAAAATAGCATGTAAAATTTCCAACCACAGCGTTTAAAACCGATATAACATGAAAAACTACAAAAAAAACGCACAACATATTGCGCATCAGTGGTCAAAATGACTCCATCGTCCTGGGTAAAAGTATTTTTTTAATGAAACTCATAGATCTATCCTAAAATCATTTCAGTAAAATAGTGCCTGCATGAATTTAAGAAATGTCACCTAAGGAAATTTCTTAGAGGCAAAAAAATTAAGCAGCTATGCCCATTAGAAATCTCAACTGTGGTCAACATGACCCCTCCGGGGATCTAGTGAAAAAGAAGTTTCGCCATCATAGACGAAACCCATTGAAATTAAACTAACAAAAAGGATATAGACATTGCGGATAATTCAAAACATATGTATTTTTTTATTCATCGCTTTTTCCGTCACATGGAGCCATTATCATATAACTATCATGATATGACTTAAATGACAGCATTAATTTGCATTCAATTAAAAAATTAGTCAGCTGAAGATGCTGAATTTAATTTTTTCATGATACTTAAGGTGCAAAAAATATAATCATTTTTTTGTCAGAACAACATAGCTTTTCTCGTACTTATCAACATTTTTCGTATGTTTAGGGAAGAATCGCCATTACGAGCAGCAAAAATATGCGAATTTTCGCATGCAATTTCCTGAAAATAGGACGAAAAGCGTATTTTTTTCGTGGACATTAGTCGATGAGGTGTCATTGGAAGATCATGTTTAAAAATTCGTGAAAATGATTTATGCGTGATTTCTCGGAACAACCTCCTTCACTGTGAGGAGGAGGAAAAACAAAATGGCATAGCTATTGAGATGAAATCAAAAGAGGGGAAGGGATTGAATTACGTCCTGGAAAAGGAATTGATCCACTCATTCCCATTCGAAAACTTCAGAAACGATTTGCCAACGCCACAACTCAACCCTTGATGTGATCTAGGCAAGTATTGCCACGGGAAGCTGCAAAAATCTGCAAATGTTTACTAGCAATTTCTTGAAAATAGCACGCAAACCGTATTTTTCGTGGGCATCAGGTGAGGTGAGGTGTCATTGGGAGCAGGCGTGCAGCTAGGAATTAAGGCTAGGGGGGTTTTAGGAGCAACTAATAGTGGGGGGTATGGAATACGGGAGGTGCGGGTGCCCTCCCCCAGGAGATGATTATGACAAATGGTTCAAAATGGTGAGTTTTACGGCTTTCTGAGTGATATTTTATTAATCCTTACACTATCCTGTAAGTAATATTTATCCAAGTAAGTAAAATGGTAAAAAATTTACAATTCGTTTGAGTTCTGGGGGGATTTATCCCCCAAAACCCCTCTCGCTGCGCCACTGATCAAGAGAGCATGTTTAAAATTTTCGAGAAAATGATTCATACTTGCTTTCTCAGAATAAACTTCTTAAGTGAATGAGAGGAGGAGGAAAAAGAAATTGGCATAGTTATTGAGATAAAAACAAAAGAGGGAAAGGGATTGAATTACGTCCTAGAAAAGGAATTGGTCCATTTATTCCCATTCGAAAACTACTGATACGATTTCTCTCCACCACACCTCAAACCTTGGAATGAACTAGTCGAGGTTCCGGTTGGTTTTTTTTCACGTAAGAAGAAACTTGATGCCGAGATAAAACTGGAGCGAAGCTGGGATATGAGAGCAAGTATGAAAAGAGAACAAAACGACGGCGAGGAAGAGGAGTAAAGTGCGGAGGTAGTGAGAGAAAGAGGGGATAGAGAAAGAGCGGGAGAGCAAGCGGGGGAAGGAATTGAATTGTGCACTAGGAAAAGAAGCGGGGCGGTTTTTATCGATCATTTCGCAGAGGAGCACTGGCTCGCGGGTCGTTGGTAACGGGGGTTTGCAGGGGGGGGGGGTAACGCGAGGGGTATAGGGTGGGTTGAAGGAAGAAGGCCTCTATGTGCGCGAATAAAAAAAAACAAAATAAAAACACAAAAAAACAAAAGAAGAGAACTACCCGTAAAAGCCAATGGAGTTCGCAAAGTGATGCCTTTCCGAGACACGACGACGGGGGAAGGAGGTAAATAGGGTAAGCAGGGTAGGTAACAAGAGTCGCTGGGGGATAGGTGAATGGTGAGGTGCACCACTGGTGCAAATACGTATAGTGTAGAAACGAGCGGGGAGACGTTCTTGAGGATGTGGCGAAAGAATTGGCCGCTCGCAGACGGGAAGGAGTTTAAACTCGACGAGTGATTGACAATGGACGAGCGGTTAGCGCGAATGATAAGCGGGAGTACGGTGGGAGCTTAGTTGCGCTGCTGGGAGGGTGGTGGGCAATGCGAAATGTTCTCCACAGCGAGGAGACAGCTGAAATGACTGCAGCACACATCGAGATTTTAAATGATTTAAAAAGACCCTAGGTACGTCATTTATTTTTAGAACAACTAACGATGACAATCCACATATGTTACACAGATCCAGAGAAGGAAAAGACACATTGTCACAAGAGAAAAATAGGCTTAAAAAATATTTGGGGCTCTCTTCAGTGATGGGCTACTTTTTGAATCCATCGTTATTTATCCTGTGAGTTCATTCTTTCAGTTCTTAATAAGAATCAGTCCAAGAAAATTTAACTTTTAATTCCTAAGTGCAATCATCTTCACTCGGATTTCGAGACAATGCTCAAAAATACCATTTTTAAATTTCAACTAATTTTCAAAATCATTAGAGTGGGAAAATGAGCACTGAGAGAAATTTAACTGGATCGAAATAGCATCATTACACAAAAATATTTTAAAATGAGGCTAAAAATACTTTATGAAGCTCGGTTTATACTTCAGTCAGTTCTTTTTTTTAATGATAAAGCTTTGCAAGAGGAAGCATCATGTGTTAATTGATTTGATAAAAGACAGCTTGAATTCGCAAGGGAAGGGTTAACTTTATGGTATGTACATGGTTTATTTTTCCGAATTCGACCATTATGGAATCTCACAGCTTATTCAAGGATTGAAATCGTTCAATACCCTCGTCATGTTACTGAGTATAGATTTGATTCTCAACCTCAGTTCAATGGAGGCAATTAGAATACTATAGCCACAAAACATATCCACCCTTTAAGAAAAAATAACTAAAACAGGAAACCTCGCATGAACTATTTTCACTTCAGCTCACACTGAATCCAACTCATATAAGCTCAGCAGGACTTACCTACCCTGCCAATGCCACGATGTTGATTTTTTACAATGTGTTACCTAAGTTAAGGGACTACTTCATGAGTGATGTGTTGCCTAATTTAGGGAAAGAATATTGAAATGCATAAATCTGAATATTCGTGAGCAAATATGAGGTATACAAGTCTATTCTCTCATTACCTTGCATCACTAGCTATTTCACGAGGGCGATACCATAAATATCTCTGTTCTGAAAGCCTACTCACCAAAAAGCTTTATTAATAAAAAATCTCCAGTGATTGGCACCTAGAAATCACATTACTACATGAAAAATGAAGAGTACATATTATAAACATTAAAATTGCTGATGATTATGAAGATATGAAAATATTGTCAAAATTCAGCCATCCACCATCTAAATTACAAAATAACTTTGCAATAGCTTTCACTCAGGAAAAAAAGCAGGAAAAAATATAACCTATATTATCACAGATATGAGGCTGGATTAAGACTCTTAGGGAGGATACAATATGAAAGCCAGTCAACAATTCCATGAAACACATACTTCATATCTTACCTTATCTTCACTACAATTTTATACTAAATATTTTACTTAATTTTACATATACTTAGAATTATACTATTGATAATATCAAAATATTATAGTTATTATACCTGACGAAAAAATTACCTCCAAAAAATTAAGTGAAAAAAATGTCTTCAAAATAATATAAGCCATCAATCAATAACGCATATGCAATGCCAGCCTAAAATCTATGTATTTTAATATTTAAAAATTATTTATGTCCATTTAACTCCCTCAAAAATATAATATGGCTTCGAGAAAAATGCAATTTATTGAATTATATAGATTGGCTAATATGCCAGCTGCAATGGCTCAGCAACGTAGTCTCCATTAGCATATTAGAAGCACAAAATAATTATAAAAAAATCAAAGAAGTCTTATATGAGTCATTTAACTAATAACTGTTCAAAGTTCCCTGATATATATGGTCCCTGATGGATGAATAATTGTCCCTGACGTCATAAAGACAGAAGCTCTCCATCATAACTACATTAAAAAAATGGAAGAGTTGAAAGGATAAATAGCAGCACCAAGAATTTAATCTAATTAAATCCAGGTTAAACTTTTCAGGTCAGATGACCAACTCATTTCAGCTAGGAAGAAGAAAATAACTCTAATCTCAAAAATATTCATAGAAGAAGAAAGATCATTAGAAATGAATGTTTCTTGATGAAATTTTATACGGAGCTTAAATATCCATCAAGTATACACTTATTACTACTTAAAATCAATTCATAAATGACTGAATTGATGCCAAGGGTATAGATGCAGGAAAAATTTCTACGGTGGTTCATTTGGAGAAGAGATGTATTTCAGTTTTCATTTTGATAACGTGCACTTAAAATCACATACAATTGACCTTAGCTTTACAAAGGGTTTGCCTTATGATGGATTTGGCAAATGAGAGCTAATATTTTGGGCTACTTAAATGACAAATTTTGCCAATTTTGTTTCCTTTCGCACAATATGTAATCAATGGGTAATATAATTCTTCATCTTATTTGATAACAAAACATATTTCCAATCTATCATTATTTTCATTTAGCATATGCTACTTTAACTTATTCCTCATCAGGAAATTATGCAGATTCAACATATCATGGAATATGCTTTACTATTGGTCCTCTAGAGTGGATTAATATTTAAAGTAAAGCAAAGGTCTTCTGCACCCAAATAATTCGGATGGGTGGGGGAGTCAAGCTTCCCAAGCAGCAATCAATATCTCAACAATATGTAGACAACAATTTCGGCATTAACATATGACATCCGTGACATCCATTAGCATTAACGTTGCATGGATATCTGTCAAATACCTAGAGGACCCACCAAATAACGTTGCAGCAATGTGCAACAGCGGACATGGAGGTCCATATTACAACATTTGTTAGATATCTTCACAGCATCTGATGAGTAGATAGTGGGTATACTTATTATGGTTTTTGATAATCCCCAGAAATATAGAAAAAACATTCGTGCTCTTCAATTCCGTACTGAACCAACTTACCTATATGGATACTGTTTGGAATATTTTTTTTTTTAGTTTTGGACCAAATTTTAGATACTAATTTGACCATGGGAACTGATTTTAAGAATAAAATGGATATTACAACTTGGAAATCTATGTAACATTACTTTTACAACTCACCGTGGATGTTACAAATAGGAAATCCTTGCAATATTATCAAAATATCCATCATATAATAACATGTCTGCTGCTAGGGTTGACACCCCACTCACTACATCCTTGATTGAAACTTGTTCATATTGGTATTACTGATTTATAAAGGTACATATAATGATTGCCATATTCAGGGGGATCAAAGTGCATAATCAAATAGCAACAAATATAAATCAACAACTAGGTACTTCAACAGACTTATGGACAGGCATATATAAGAATTGATCCAGTTATACCCTGGCAATTAGTTACCACTCCTCAATTTGATTACATAAGAGTTATTTAATTGCATTATTTTTGTAAACATAAAACACGCAAATGTCATTATTTACTCCAAATAATTAAGCGAGCATAATTTAGAAAAAATTAAAGCAACAAGTAAAATTACACACAAAATAAAATTAAAAAGCAATACGTGAGTGCTGTAAAATTAATAATGTTCTCCATATACAGGCTACATACAATATTTCCAAACAAAAAGCAACAAGAGCAAGCAAACATATACTCTATTCTATGAATAATACCAGCATCAACCATGGGAAATAAAGAAAAATATTTCTTTATAAAGCATATATGTAAGCTTATATGCTTTGCTTAAAAGCTTGAAAGCAAGATGTAAGTGTATAAGACAACATTATGCATCAGAAACAAGGAAGACAAGAAAATTGATCACCTTCTACATTCAGTATCTCAAAATTTCACCAAAACATATTATTAATGAATAACACCGATATTTAACCTTTAAGTACTTTCTAAATTAATACCTAGCATACTCAAGTAAATCAAACCTTATGATAACTTAATAATAACAACAACTTAAGAGAATACTTTAACAGAGTGCAAAATATAATTCAGTGTTTCTCATCGCAAATAATTGGCTCTAATATTCATGGCTACTGCTGCATTTCCCATCATTTGATACCACAAAATTGTTATTTTTCAACAATATATGTAATTTCAGGCAAAATTTTAATAGAATGCATAACTTTTGACACATTTCCAAAAATTCAATAAAAATTTTGTAAGGTATCAGCCATAATTTACGATGAAGTAGTGAAGATAGTTTATTTCAACACAAAAATATCTATAAGAAACACAATTTCAATAGCATACTTTGGTATACTTTACCAAGACAGTGATTGGTTGGGATATGGAGATAGTGCAGGCTGAAAGCTATAAAGATGAATCGAAGATGGGAGGGGGTGGCTTACGATACCAATTAGTATAGGGAGAGCCATGGGAAAGGAGATGTAGCGGGGGATAACATGCGCCAAAACTCCAGAGTTGAATCCATTCCTAGTCCAAGTCCTTGACTTCAAAAAATGTATAAACCCTCTGTTACTCCAGTGAGCCTCAAACTCAAAAAAATATGAAATTAAGCTCATGTGATGTTAGTTTGACATTTCAATGCCGTAATTTCAATCTGAGTGTACTACTTTTCTTCATTAATCGCATCAACAATGTTCATCCTTCAATCCAGAATTTGAATACCTATGTTAAAGGTACACACTTAATTCCCACTGAGATTTTGAAGAAAAATAAGCCTAAGACTATTTGGTATTTTAGCTGATCGTCTGGAAATGAGAGTATGGAATTCATACTGTAATGAGATTTTATCCCTTGTAGGCGTAGAAATGCAACCCTTTGTGCAACAGCAAGGTTAAAAGGATTGAAATGTAAGAATTAGAAGAAAATGAATGAAGGATTTTAAATTACAATTGCAAAAGAATTATGGGCTGAGTAGGTTTGGATGATCTATGCCACGCAATGTTTTTCATGTAATTAGACTTGGCTTGCTAGTAGAATTAATTCTTAAAACGCCCTTATTCGCTGAGAATTACTAGAACTTGGTTCTTTATGCCAGGGATGCAGTTGAAGCAATGGTATGACCTCCATTTGCATTCTAAGATACCCTGGAGTTCATTATGCAAATTTTTAGACTGATTAACCCTTTTTGAGTTTATTTCAAAACTACAGCACATATCAGCACTGTTATTCATTCATCGGCATTATAGTAGTCTGCCTGGAGTGCTGAACTCATAACTTTTGAACCTTTATTTCAATCTTGGGTGGTTCAACAAATTGCAACCTTGTGTTACACTTTCTGATTTTTATTCCTCATATAACTTTATTAAACCTACTCTCTCTAATGGTGAGGCACAAATACCTATTATATGTACTTCTATGATGCAATACACTTCTAGGTACACCGGATAATTTCCTCTAAAGCTTCTCAAAAATTTTAACACAAATCTACTTACTTCCTTTCTTAACCTCAACGAAAATAACAATCTAACATATTTATGACAAGTCAAATTTCCCCAATTTTCTGTTTGTTTAGATATTTACAAAAATTTACCATTCAGAAAAAATTTCAATCACAACACATTACGACACAACATTTATAAGGTAAAAATGACTCTATTGACTTGATAGGGAGGGCTCTGTATTACCTTCGATCAAAGGAATCTGCCCTGTAATGGCTGCCGTCACCTCCTTCATGCCGCAGAGAGGGCAGGGAGTCCCAGGGTGAGCGATGGCTGGAGCGACCCTCCCCACGACCTCTCCCGGCTGATGCCACTGACATTGTTGACGCCCCCGTGGCAGCTGAGGAACTCCTGTCTCCCCTCCAACCATCTGAGTGGCGTGACCATCCACCATTGCTTTGCTGGAAGTGCGATCTCGTAGCCAATGATGATGAGGAGCCGACAAATTCACTCCCATGGCATGAAGCGCACCTCATTGGGGAACCTCCACGCTCCCTCCGATGAAATCTACGGCATTACCACCCACGTTTCTTAGTAACAAGCTAATGGTTTAAATGTCGAATTCATCTTTTCACTGCCTCACCCTCTTCAAAACACATAATAAGAGCCTAGACTTAATTATTTTGACAGTGTCAACCATTATGTATTGAAACTAAGAGTCAAATATGTAAACACCAGTGATGAGGATATTACTGCAGTGAATGCCTTTTTTTTATCAACTAATGAAACTGACCTTTTAAAAATTCCACAAAAAAGACCTCACTTTCTTGCTAGAATCCCTAATACAGCATAGTATGATTAAACATTAGTATAATTACTCTCATTAGTTAGAAATGCCCTGCCCTGATTTTTTTTCACAAGAAGTAATTGCAAAGAGGATTAAATATTTTAATCACTGAACTGCAAAAGGCTTACTTATGATAAAAATACCAATTTTTCATTCATTGTAAGGGCAATAATTGTGCATGAATAATGTATTCCATGCAATTAGCTAAACCATATTTGCATTTGGTATCAATGCACAATAGCAAGTTTATCCATTCTTTCATCACACAATTCAATAATATGGACTGCCTATTGTAAATTGCTAATGGCATGAAATTCCCCCCTAAGCAGCTTCAGTTTATAATTTGATTTCATCTTGACTCTATGATAATTATTTTAAACAGATTTTTAGGATACTATCTTAATGCTACGCATGTGAAAGTGCATGTGGATAAGTGGTGATATTCTCTATTCAATTTCTCTCTACTTATATATTTCAATTTCAATTTCAGGATAGGTTTTCAAGGCACACCAACTAATCACCTTGGCCTAATCTTCAGTTGATCTCCATTTCTAATCCAGCATAAGGCCTTTTATTGTTCATTCTAGCCATGAGCCCTCTTCTCTTCACGTGGCTTACTTTCTTACTGAAAATTTTTTCCTCCCTCATAGTTTTAAACATTCCTACATCCCTAAGTACACAATCCATTCAACACCTGCTGTCTACTATTTATCTCATCAAACAGTATCCTTTACTCTCTGACTAGAACTTCCTCTATTTTAATAAGCTTTTACATTGTCCTACATATCCACATCTCAAGCGCCTTCACCCTGTGCATGCATGTCTCCGACCCGTAAGCTCTACCCTTCGTATCAAACTCTTGGCTTACAGGCACAACCTCATTAGTTCACCAATATCATCTTTTCTATTATCCTCCTCAACAACACCTACTATTCATACAGCCTGTTTTCAGGGTTCTTTTGATGGAAAACATTACTTTAGGGAAAGACAAAGGAAGGAGGACATCCTCATAGGGAAGCACGTTAATCGTGTCTGCCACCAAAACTAATATTACTATTATACTTCCAGCTCCAACTTCAGGTTCCACTTCCAGTTCCTCCCACACAATGTTCTTCCCTCTTAGAATTATACCCTACCTCACTTACCAATTACCTCAAGTCTCTTTAGGATCATAACATGCCTGACAATGTTTTATCACTTCTATGGCCTACTTTTCATCACTTCTTCCTCAACCATCATACCTAAAAATTGGGGTCACAAAATGATAAGCTTATGATCAAGCTCACTTTGATTCACACAGCGGTTAGATATCTTTCCTTTCAAAATTAATGTAAGTGATATGAATATGATGAAAAGGAAAAGAAAAAAATTGATGCCATCATGATAGGCCTACCAGCCCTCTTGATATAAACACTCTTAACTGACACTGTAAGTGCATGTAACCTATTTGCTACCAAGAAAGGGAAATGCCTTGGCTGAGAAAGATTCAATTGACAGGATTAATTTTAAATCATCATGTTCCCTTCTAGCCTTCTCTGGTTGGGAGATCTTTATCCAACTCTTGATCATATAGGCTATAATACAGACATAATTATGTCAAAATACCTATCTACATCCACATGTCTCTTCATTGGCCATGCTAATAGCAAGTGAAAGAAAGGTCTTTAAACTTTCATGGAGGCAATAAAAATGGGATTCAAAGAGAGAAGGTTCTAGAACCAAGAGAGCAAGTAAATGAAACCTTACTTGTGGAATTTCAAATAAAAATCAATTTCACCAATGCATCTAGTAAAATTGCCAAAACATAAAGATAGTAATATCCAATAAATTAACAGCAATCTTACTCTACAGCATTAGTCACTAAATACCAAGGTATGTTAAATACATTATTTGAATTAACTCAAATGAAAGGTGCAATACAATGACTTAAAGCATTAAAACTACTTGAAATACACCTAAAAATTAGAATGAAATACACCATAGCAATAAACTTGGATTACTTAAAATACTGTTTAAGTGCTGGTACATAAGCTTAGTAAAAGTGCTTATATTGGTCACACATGCGACAAATCCCACGACAGGAGTTGATTTGCTACTTCTCAGGCTTTTTCACTAAGAAGTGGTTTTGCAATTGGGACAACAGCAAGCAAACTATGGTTCTTGGGTTGATCATAACCAATACAAATTTATTAACTTAACTGTTCACAACAATTTAATTTTGTAGTTTCTGACTTACTTGTGATCATAGATAAAAATTTGGCTCATGATCATCTCAAGAATTCTAATTCATGGTCAGATATGTTGAGCATCCACATTCCTAACTAGCAGTGACTTTTTAATCAAGTCATTAGGATTTCACATGTAGAGTGTCAGAACAACAAGATCTTCTGAGTGAAAACATTCAACCGTTAAAAAATTTGAGTGCTATTGTTACAAGTTATGGAAATATTGATATAAAGTGCATTTACAGTTTTTTTCACCAATTCCCCCTAAATGTTTCATTTGATGTCTGTCCATATGTCTGTATATGTATGAAACAACTGCACTGTGCAAACACTATCTCCTAAGGTCAAATATGAATTTCTATTGCATAAATACCAGTAATGGAGTTTTTCATGAATTTTGGAAAAATTCCCTCAAGTAACAGGGGACAGTGCACAACTCCCATATGATTCATTCAAATTCTGAAAGCAGCCAAAAATATTGAATCTTAAAGGAAATAGGTGGAACCTCCTGAAAATAGGTAGTTCCAGCTGGTAGAGGATTATAGCAACATCACTTCATGAACCTCAACCCTCATCTTAAGATGGAACAAATGCTTCAAATGATATCACAAGCACTGGGAACATTTTTCAAAAGCAGATGAATTGATACATCTAAAAGTTCATTTATTAGCTGAAATGGCTTTTATGAAGCAAATAGACCATGAAAAATCAGTCTTGGATACTTATTCTCATTAGATAGAAACAAATTAAAGTGCGGCTAATAACTGTCATGAGAAACCTCCATCATGGTGTATGTATACTCTTTATTAAAGATATTCAAGAAATAGATATTCCTGTTCACCTTTGTAAGAACAGTAAGAAATCATAAGGTAACCCTGGAGAAAACAATAGAAATATGCAGTAGAAAAAAGAAAACTCAAAAGGTTTTTTTTGTGTGTCCTAATTTCCTTATCCAGACTGCTGAATGTTTTGTTGCACATGGATAAAACAGAAGAAATTACTCTAATGGATTTTATGGCAAAAATGTGGGCACCTGAAATGGAAACTAACATGTCTTCAATTTATGTCATTAGCATTATATAGGCATGAAACAAAAAATATTTTGGTGGATAGCTAAACAAATACTACTATAACCTTTTATACTGCCAGTGTCACTTTAGTGATAATAATGTATTATTTCAAACACCTTTAGATGGCAACTTCGCTTCTTCAAAACAGTATAAAAATCTATGTGTATCTCATTTTAGTGTGTGACATGATCAGAACAATTAATTTTTTTTCAAATCTTGTTCTCACTGCATCAATCGTAAAGAGGACAAGAGATGCTGGAAAATGAACAGTGGATGCTGTTTTTATGCTTTATGTTATCAGTATAAAAGTCATATATATGGTAGGTAAGAATCATTATGAGAGCAATTCTACATGTCTGTACTTTGGTCTAAGGCTATTGCCTACCCTTTCCCAGAATCTCTACTCCTCTCATTTGGGTGCATGAGAAGGGCACCAGATATGTATGAAGTATCCATGACATAAGAGCTTGACAACAGACCAAAGGAGCATTGTACTTTACACACATCATCTAGATCAGGGGTCTCCAATTTTCTAGGCCACGAGGGCCACATTCCAAGTTCCGAATCGCCCCGTGGGCCGGATAGCAAATTTGCTGATGACTGAAGTATTCGATACCAACGTCTGCTGAAGAATCCGGTGGTATATTTCTTATTTATGAACAGTTGAAGGCAACTTTGGCATGCAGTACCGCGCTGCAATGCTCCTAGCAGTGTCTCACAGAGTTAAACGAGCGAAAATTGCACACTACTTGAAACGGGTGCGCAGGCCGTATTTTGGAGACCCCTGATCTAGAATAAGGCATATATCATTTTTCCAAAAAACTGTACAGATAACCTAGAAAATGAGAGTACAGCTCAAACCACAAAATAAAATTAACAATTTTCAGATACAGGATTAAAAACTACGTTCATGAATTTAATCTAAATATAAAGATCAAAAATAGCTCTTTTAGTCATACAGATTAAAAAGAGCACAGTTTACATCTATGATTGGTACCTATCTTGCCAGTACTACAATGCCATGAATAAATTTTATGAAAACTGCATGCCTCATTGAAGTAGGTAAGTGAGTTAAATGAATAAGTCACTCTTTTACCATTATTAAGAGTGGCTGACGCTGTATGATACCACTGAAAATCCAAGCCTGAGCTAGATAATAGCACTTCAATACACCAACATATTGTTTGAATCTTAAACATTAAAACCAAAAATGGGTTGATTCCATTCTTTGATTCCTATATTCGTAAGAGCTAAGCCTAGAATTGGAACTGATGACTTACTGTTAAATGTAAAAATTTGACCCTGTTTCCTATATAAAATGAGGCCATAAATTTTGATCTTTACTATGGTACTTCTGAAAATCACTTTCATTTTTGCTCATAAACTTGTTCAAATAAACACCCTTACCATAGCAAAGCTCAAGATTCATGCATTTTCTAAGTGTAATCAAATGCATAGGTATTTTGAAGCTGAACCACTCCTTCTCAATAGGTTATGTCCTTATGTCAAGCATTTATTCTAAATATCTATGAGATATTTCTTTCAGTAAGTGCACAATGGCACCTTTACACAGAAAGTCTAAATTTTTAGCTTCTTTATTGGCTTAGAAAAAGATATGTGTATTTCTGGGAATCAATGCCACAGCAATCAAAATGAGTGACTAGATATTCGTCAGAATTGTTGAAAACATGGAATCAATCAATCAATAATCAAATAAATTTTATTTTATGCATTCAGGGAAAGTGAGTGCTCAGAGCTCTTGCTCCCAAGACGGCACAGAATCCTCCATATCTAATTTGTATGCAGATAGTATCCATTGACAAAAAGCGACGGAGGGGTAGTCAATGGATACTATCTGCATACGAATTAGATACGGAGGATTCTGTGCCATCTGGGTCACCATCTAAGTGGACTGCTGGGTAGCATTTTCTCAGCCTTTCTGGTTAGAAAAAGTTGAGTGGGTGCTATATTGGAGCTTTTGAACCACCTATCTAAACACTACTGGCCACCTGGAACCAATATTTGAGCTCCTGTCAATCAGCCATGATTGCTCAAGCATGTAGCGGCCAAAAACATCATTCTGAGAAATGATTGAGCCCCCACCATGAACTGCTATGTAGAGAATGAATAAATTTTTCTCAGGTTTCCACGTGGTTAAGAAAATCTAAGAGCACCATTCAGGTAATACATAGCATGTAAGTAATAAGTGCTATGTAGTGGTTGCATTTGGGTAAAATTCCGCAGATGTTGTGATAGTGCTCTGAGCTCTCACTCAACCCAAATGTGCCTATTGAATGCTGCAAATTGCTGAGGGAAGCTTTGAGGGTGATACAACATGGCCACATGGTTGGATTTTGACAGAAAAAAATTGTTTTCTTCATATTTGAAGAGTTTCGATTTCATGGAAGCTAGAAAAAAGAGTTAACTGTACAATAAAATACTCAGTACAAAAAAAATTTTTGTCAAATGGCCAAAAATTTCCAAAATTTAAATATTTTACTTATATTTTATTTATTAAACTATATGCTTAAGATAGATGCACAAAAGTTAAACTTGCATAAATACTAATGCTGACCACTCACAAAGATAATGTATCCCACAGTGAATTGACATGTATTAGGGGAAAAAATATGAGTATGCACTACTATAGTGAAACACTATAGTGGGTAGGTATTTTTTAGTTTTTGTATTAACATGTTCCGTGCCCTTTTCAAGCAATAATGATTGGCCTAAAAAGATACCAATGTCAGCATAAGTGAATCTAAAACACACAACAGTCAAAAGTTTTGCGGAGATCATAAGCTATATCATAGGGGAGATTGCTATATCATAGGGAGGAGGAAAAATGCCTGCTCCGTCATTACATAACCACTTCCTGTTGTAGTGGTCCACCAATAATGATCAATTATTTACATTTGTCCTTTACATGACATTTACTAATGTATTCTTTCACTTCAATGTGAATAAGTGTTAGGCAAAAAATTATGCATTAGGTACTAACATAAAATATCTTATCAACAATGCAAAAACTATAATATTCTCTTCTATGAACTTTAAATGAAACATATTTACAACTTTAATTTTGAATTTTCTCTCATGTGATGCTCATCTAGCAATAGCATGTTGGAATACTTTCATAATAGTTTGTTTGGTCTATTTTCAATATTTACATATGGCCTTGAGGAAAAATATAAAGTGTTGTATGAATGAAAGGGCTTGAATTATAATTATCTACTCTTCTCTATAGGCTACTATGTATAAGGCTCTAGTCAAGACTATATATTTCCACCATATAATATACAAGGGGATTTAATTATTTTTGTCTTTACATCAAGGCACCATTAACATAATTTGAATGGTAAAATAGGAAGCAGAAGCAAATTGCAAACCTCAAGGGTTCAAGCAGAAGGTTTTACATTTTACAAAATGTTGAAAATTTAACAAAGAGAATATTTTACATTATAATGGCTGAAATAAAATGTATCTACTCTCTCAGAGATATACATTAAGTTTCTTAATACCAAGTGCCACATGAAAATTGCACATGAAATGCAACAAATACAATATGATTTACGAATTATAAATTCTATTTCTTATACTTAATGTAAATTCTAATAAATTCTATTTCTTATAAATAAATTTAAGATGACCAAGGTAAGGAAGACTTGAAGAAAATGAAAGTATAGTGTTAATGGTAGCAGATGCATAGATAATGATGATGAGGACCAACATAAGAATTTAAGTACATTAAAATTAAAAATGCCATTGATTGTCTCAAACCTGGAGTTATGGTCACTGAGGTAACCAGATGCTGCACGGTCTCTTTCTCTTTCCCTCATCAGTTCATTACGATCGCTGTAATAACCATCTCTGTCCCTTGCTGAAGAAGGCCGGTCGCCTACAGAAGATGTAGAAGATTGCTGGGGTAACCGGTGTGGCAGAGGCAATGTTGATGACTTGTTCATACTAGCACTACTGGCAGGCCCTATAATGCAAACAAAAGAGTCATTAAATATTTCACATAATAAATACAATATTCAGTTCAATTAACAACCCAGAGATCCTTACACCCAGTGATTCACTGATATTCTGTGTTTAAGGGTGAGTACGGCCATTTTATTTTGTTTCCAATTTTTCACTTCAACCTCTCAACAGTACTGGAAAGATACCAGAGGTGGAGTAAAATTGTTTTAGGGGGTTTCATCACTTTCTGTGGCACCTTGGTGGTATGCAATACATCTAACAATAAGTGAAATGTATCTGAGGTCAGAAATGTGTCGAACATTATAATTTAGATATCCATCCAATACTTTTAAGCATTCCCTTTCAGCTGGTGAAATAAAAACTTCCATTTGAGAGACGCCTTAAAGATTGTCATCTTTTCAATTTTTCCAAAAACAATGGGAGGGGCAGCTGTTCCTCTTGCACCCTTACGTGTCACAGCCACCTTAATCTGCCATGGCACCAAGATGTCAATTTTTCTACTAGAATGATTTTACACCTTCTCAGAAAAAATTAATGAAATGCTTGCCACTGGTAAGAAACATAATTTCAGCCAATGAGTTGGGTTCCAATACATAACTCATTCTCTAGACCACTAATACAAGTTTTAAATGTCTGTAAAATATCCAAGCTTGGACGGGCCAGATTGGTCAAGGCCTAATTGTTGCGGTGAAGCACTTTTGACTAGTGGAAATTCCACTCTGGTAATCTGAATTCTTTTCCATAGACACTAAGTCAACTGAAAAATAGCAGTAGTTGAGCATCAGTAGCCTGAGCTTTCAATTATGCCGTGGGAAGCTTAACACTAGAATGCCAGGAATTTGGCATACCCCAAGAATGCCGGGAGGGTGTCATTTTGACACCCACATTCTTATAACCGTCTTATGTTGCAGATAATTTTTTTCTTAGTCGCTAGTGTTAAAGCGTCATCTTCATTTTAATATTCGTTTTCGATTCCTCAACCCTTTTAGTGCTATCCCTCTTCCTGGGGTACAGTCGAAAAATGCAGAGGGTATTTTAATAAAATGTAGCAACTAGGAAAAAAAAAACATTATATAGTTATCTTTTTAGATATCTTTATGCGTTTTTTTTTAATAATGAGATAAAAATTGGCCAATGATCACAACAATTTTATATGTTTACTGATATATAAGTTTTTTTATTTCAATGTCCTCAAATTTAACAACAATAACATAAAAGCCAATTTATCGGCGCACCGCACTTTTCAGCCGAGCAATAAAAGCCGATATATCGGCGCGCCACACTAAAAGGGTTAATATTTTCAAAAAAATAATGTTTTTTAAGAGATTCCGACTGAAGTAAAAGAATAATGTTGCAAAAAATTCTGTTCTCTTGGACTGCAGTATCTTTTTTTTGCATCTGGTTTTCGTCTTCGAATGTGGAAATTCGCTTTTAAAGATGAAAATTTGAAAACAATAAAATCAATTACGAATATTTAACAACAAAATTGTATAAATGAAAACACAAACACCGTAAAAAACACAAAAAATCGTATACTTTTTGGTACAGAATTCCAAAAAGCTGTATCTAAATTGTAGATTCTTTACATTTCTGGCACTTTCGCACTATTTAGGCCACACATACTGACTTTTTACACAACTCACAAAAACCAACATTTCTGTTTTTATTGCATTTTATCTTTACTTGACAGTTTCTAGTCCGTTCTGGTAGAGTTGCGGGCGATTTCTTAGAGTTGTCACTAATGACAACATGAGGGCGAAGAGAGCTTGGATCAAGAACACATTTTGTCAGTTTTCCTGGATAAACGGTAAGTGTAACATAACCATTTTTGCACAATTTATTTGAATACAACTCTTCCTGAGAAGCTTTTATTCCAGCAGAGATATCCTTCTTTCTCTTATTTATGGTACCCCAAAGGCTTGTACCCTTTCTTTTGAGCAAAACCAAGCAAATCTGCCTTTGGTCAAGTAGGGCCGCATAAGTTTCAATACAGCATGATCTGTAAAGCAATTGCCAGCTTGACGAGAGTCGTCCTTGCCAAGGTAATGAAATCCGTTTATCAAATAATTACTATCCTTATCCACTACAAGCCAGTATTTTTGCCCATAGTTATCAGGCTTTGATGCCATGAACTACGTGAAAGGGCATCTAGCTTTGTTTGGAAACAGCTGTTCATCAAAAGTTATGTGTGGCACAGGCTATGGTTCCACAGCATGGCCATCTCCTTCTCAGGTAGGATCCTGAACGAGAAGACATGGTCACTTTGAAGCCTGGCCAGCGCCCCTCCCACGTGGGCGCATAACCTCATGCCTATGCATAAATTTCTTCTGTCCGATGGCCAGTGCTGATCCAGGTTCGTATAAAACACAATGAGGAACACATCGCTAATACCGTACGTAGCAGATACAAATACTCAATTGTGTGCTCATGCTACGATGTTTTTCTTTCGTAAGTACTGTAATGCCCTAACCATAGCCTGGACCACACACAACCATTGATGAACAGATGTTTCCAAACAAAGCTAGATATCCATTCACGCAATTCATGGCATCAAAGACAAGAATATCATTTAGTATTGCAATAATTTTCTCTGGCGTAACACATCTATACAGTGCCGTTATCAAGACCACGCAATGCAAGTCGAGAAGCACGTCTCGACTGGTAGTGACACGCCAGCGAGCCAGTCTGTCAAACTCCGCGCCAGGCAGCCGAACACAGAGGCTCGTCAGAAGCCAACTGCATTGTTGCGCACATCACCACACTTTTGTTTCACGGCAAATAAGTGCCGTTGCGGCAAAGTTTGACTGGTTTCAAGGATAATCATTCACAAATAGAGCGGAATATACTTACCTCACGAGCTAATAAATTTTCGAAAAAATGATAAATAGCCTATATTTATCGAAATTATGTAAAACAAACAATCAAGAAGGTAATATACTATTCTAAAATACCTACTAATTTGGCTAGTAATAATCAAACTGCATCCCACAAAAAACCTTAACCGAACGAAGAAATTATAAAATATACTGAGTGTCAAAATGACACACTCCGGCATTCAAGATAAATTTGAATTTTTAAGATGGAAAAAAGAGAGGGGGTACCCCTAACACTGTTGCCTTATTAAGCCCTAAAAACGATTATAAGTCACAAAATATTTTATTCTACAACACTCTTTAAAGGGCCAGCTTTGAAAAAAATGTTCGCATAGAGTGTCAAAATGACACCCTTTGGCATTCTAGTGTTAAGGAATGCACTCCACAAGTTCACGGACAGTGACCCTCCGATCTTTGAACAGCTCACTGTTGTTCTTCTTGAAAATCTAAAAGCAGCCGTCTTCCACTCCGTTCTTCATCGCGAATTTCCATGCGATCCTCAGCAGAAGCCCTGCACCATTTGTGTAGTACATGTTGAACGGACATGCACTCTTCACCATAAACTTCAGTCTGTTGCCAATGAATCTCCATGGGTGGTAACCTCCTTGAGTAGAGAGATCGGATTACTGCTCGAACTTCACACTTGGCAGGAACGGGGATGGAAACTTCCAATGTCGATGGTTGCAAAGCCAATACTGAGCAATTAGGGGATCACGGGTTGACATTACATCCAACAGATTAAGTTCTGTGCTTGAAGTGCCTTACACAGAACACTGAAGCAGAGCTAATTACCTCATATTCACTGAAGCAGAGATTGAGCATTTCCGTGAAATTTCCACTAAAGCCAGGATTTGAACCCATACCCGGTATATGTGGAAAGTCAATGCTCTAGCCACCACACCTACCTGATCCTCAACTCCCTTTCATCTCATCTATAAATTTTATTCTCTTACTCCCCACCCTGCTGGCCTAAAATTCTTCCCTCTAATGCATTTTTGATATCTCCTCTCTGATTATGTTATATACAATCCATCACCCAGTGAGAAATGGGTGGTGGAATCCACGTGGAATCCACGTTGAGTGGTGGATATTTGGTGGTGGTGGATATTGAGTGGTTGGACCCATGTGGAATCCACGTTTATTTCAAGTGGATTTGTGGTGATTATCATAAAATGTTAAACAGAATTTCTAATTTGTGGGACTTAACTCTCTGGTGACATTGCGTCATTTATCATCCTGAAACCACGCTAGTTATGTGAAAATGTATCGCACATTCTATTTTTATATAATTCGTGGAAAGGCAGCCATGAGAGCACATGAAAAATCGTAGACACATATATAGAAGGTTTAGATATAGAGTGGTTGAGGTTTTAATGGTTTCAGGACAGCACCAACTGCTGTGTTAATTTTTCCACCAAATTTCCACGTGGGTTCCACGTTGATTCCATGACCAAAAACACATGGTATCCACGTTAATTCTCCACGTGGGTTCCACGTGGATTCCACCACCCATTTCTCACTGGGCAGATCCTTTGCCTCCTCCATACATATTTCCTCCACAAGTTCCTCTCCTCATCCACCTCATCACTCCTTCACTCCTCCATCCACTTCAACCTCTCGATTCTTCTCCACAAAAGCATATTTATTGCCCTCATTCTTTTATTATCCTCTTTCCTAAGCATCAATGTTTCCGAGCCTTAATTGCTGCACTCCAGATGAGACTCTTCCCTTTCTTTTCCCCTAAAATCAAACTTAACGATCCTCTCATCAACTCTTCCCTATTCATGAACACCTCCTTTGCTAATGCTTAATATTTTCTTGATATGCATACTGTCTTATACATTTTCCTCTAATGTGCTGGCTAAATAGGTAGTTAAACAGCTACACCTGCCCTTCTTTTTGACCACAAACTATTATCATTAACAAAATTTATCTTGCACATTTTTCATGACACTTTTCACATAGCCACATTTAAACTACATAAATAGGATAAAGGATGACAAATTTAAGGAAGGGTGTTGTCATTGCATTCCCAGGAAAGAAAAAGTTATTTCCAACGGTTTTGAACCTAATTTGATTGCCACTGGCTGATTATGATCTATGTAATAATAATCAAAGTATGCACTGCATTACATATTTGAAATAGATTTCATTCTTATCTCTAAATTAAGATAACAAATAGCAGTATTTACTGCTATGACTATGATTTCTATGACTTTGCTTTAAAACAACATTGGAATGGAAGTGGGAGCTTTGACAACAATCAATCCTGTGAAAGATTGGAGCATAATCAAATAAGGCTAAGAAACTCATTGAACGGGATCTGGGCCCTAATAGTAGGTGTGGTTTCAGGTAGTAAGGTTGGTAAGTTCCTCAAGGTTGTTATCATGTGGAACCCTTGAGGAGACTTATCAGCAGTATCCAAGAAAGAAGTAAAGAAGACCAAGAAAAGCGGAGAAGTAAGGGAATGTTAGAACAATGATGAGTGTGGGTAAGTTAGAAGTTATCAAAAGGGAATTGAGAAGGGGCAATAGGTATTTTGGGACAACGTGAGATAGATAGAAAGCTAAAGGTGATTACTGGATGGAAGGATACAGGATGATATATAGGTGTGGATAAGTTAACAAGGGGTAACTTTGGCATTAAATTAATTAGAGAGAGGATTTTAGGGATGACTACTGACTCAACCCACCTAGATTGAATTTAAAAGGAAATTATTCATCACAAAAACATGATTAAACTATAATTATGACCAAAATAACAACATAATTATCCCCAGAGATATGCATGGAAGAGACCAATAAATATGGGATGATATTAGATTGATTCTTCATGATAAAGCAGAGATTCAGGAAAAATGTGTAAAACTCGCACAGATTTTCTGAAGAAGATGCATATTCAGAACACAACCTAGGGATTATGGAGAGAATTGTTGGAAAGGGCAATGTGAAGAAATGGAGAAATTTCAGAAGTAACGGAGGTAGGTGTGCCGTACGCTAAGGTAAGGCCAATACCAGGGAGCAAAAGAGGATAATCCATGTCAAAAAGTTTAAGAGTGGGTGGATGTTGACAGAAAAAAACAGGCTCAGAGTTGGTGGCAAAATATGTCCAGGATCTGCATGACAGTGGTAACAGTGTAAAGATATTGAACATGGAGGTGGGTGGTGAGGTAGAGGAGGATGATCTTGGACTCGGGCTCTTCGATCCAGAATTCAGAGAGAATCTTTCAGGATATGAAGGCTAGAAATATGGTGGGCATGGACAATATCCTGTGTGAGCTTCTAAAGACTTTAAGGAATGCTGAGAGAAGGTTGTCGAACTAGTACGCAATTACATGTACAAGGAGGGGTTCAGAACACAGGTTGTTGGGAAAACAAGGGATGGCCAGATCCAGGATTTATTTCAGATCCATATCTGAATCAGATCATTGGTTTCAGATGTTGAATCTTCAGATATTTAGGGATAAAAATGCTTTTTTAATTCCCTGCTATAAGATGAAGTAATTATTCAAGTTTCTTAAGGGCACATACAATAAGATGAATGTTATTTTGATTGACGTACACATTTTAATATTTTCAAATTTTCCTCACCTACATTTCCCCTCAATTTTTTCACATTCTCAATCCTGAAATTTTGTCACTTGTGTTTCAGTCACAGATGTTTCAGTAGTGGTGAGATGGATTTTGAACTTCCTTGCGATAGTTTCATGCCAAAGTACACACACATAACATACATTGAGTTCTCCCAATTCAATTAGAAATGTTTCCAAACTTATGAAGACATTTTTATAAGTTGTACAGTTTATCATTAAATTATGTTGCAACTGTGCAATCTGCAACAAAATTAAGAACAAAGTTGACATCAAATGTGGCAAACTTGAACAGAACGAGATGACCGCTCAGCAAGGGGTTGGGCAACAGAAGCATGCAAAGGAGAAATGAAGGGGAAGCAACAAGGCAAGGAACGAGAAAGCCAGGGGACCAACATGACCAAGCTTACAACTTTGTGATGTTGTAGGCTTCAAGACACTTCAAGGCAAAGCCGGGCAAGCTGCATACCTAGTGTGCGTTTACAGTCCGTCTCGACGTGTGTGAGTGTGCTCATGCAAAGCTTGTTTCTTTGAAAATTGTGATGCTTGGACATTGCCGAGTATTATTATAGCCTTGTTGTAACTAGAAAGCTTTATGTCAATCAGTTAGAGCTTAAAAACATTAATACTGACAGAAATGCATCGGTTTAGTCTCATCATTTTTTGAATCCCATGCATGTCATCTGATTGCCGAAAGCTATCATTAGACACCAATGGGTCCAAGAGGTGACTCATATACCAGTTGCCTCTAGAAATGGGGTGATTTTGAAGCAGATAGGCTGAAAAAAGTCAGTTGGTGAGACTGGGGGGGGGGGGGGGTGAGTAAAGTTTCCATTGTTCTCATGTAACTTGATATTTTCCTTCAAAGCTAATGAATTGTCTGTCTGGCCTCAGAGAAGGAAAAAAACATCGGAGGCATGGGCAGAGGGATATTGGTTTCATTGGTTAGCAGTTTTGTGAAATCAGCAATGTAGTTACTTTTGCCATGGTTATTATCCTACTTTGCTGAGCCTCTCACAACGGTTCGATCTCTTGGAAAAATCATACTATGTGCCTGTTAAGTTTTGCCTTAAAATTTTCCACGTCTGAAATTCTGTTATGTAATATCTACAATAGCTTTTAAACAAAATGTTTCATGAGTTGGACAAGCATCGCAGTGTATTTGTGCATACGAAGATAGAATTGGAACTCTTTCCACACATACAGAGCTTTGCATTCACTTTTCATTCATTGCTTTTAATTTAAAATTTCGGATCCTGATTCGATGCCTTTTACAACTTTGGATCCGATGTTTCTGATGAAGGGCAATATCCGTGGATATTTGGATCCAATGTATTCGATCCAACCATCCCCAGTGAAAACAATTCTAATTTCATCATGAAAAAGAAGAAAGTTGTAGAATGGCAAGATCATAGAACTGTAAACCTAAAATCACATGCAGTGAAGGTGGTACTGACGATTATGAATAGAGAATAAAAAATAATTATTTTTGCAAAGATCATTTTACACATAGGAAGGGAAGGTAAAACTGTTAAGTGATGGCCAAAATAAGGGCCCTAATGGAGAGGAACCTAGAATATAACCAGGACATGAATGTTTGTAAGGTAAATTTAGAAAAAGAATTCGACAGGCAAAACTGGAAAAGTCAATGAGAATTCTTAACAAAATAGGTATAGGAAGCCCACAATCTATACGTGGCCTGGATTGTATAAGAGAGGGTAGCTGAAAGCAAATCAGGGTGGGCATGGATAGGCTAAGGTGTAGAACAAGGCTCTCTGCTTCTCTTTAAGGAATTTAAGGTTCAAGATAAAAGTAGGTCACAAACTTTTGCCGGTGGAGCAGTTCAACTATTTGGGCAGCAAATTATAGGAGAATGGATACAGATGTAAGCAAGAAGGAAATAAAATTAGGACAGGAGGCACTCATGAATAAGAAACAGCTGATGAGATATCAATGAGCAAGAGTGTAAAGATAAGCCTAAGAAGAATCTGATCTGCATAGTACATAGTGGCTAAATGTCAGAAAAAATGGGCATAAAGGAAGGAAGGTGAGAAAGTATTGGAGCCCTTTGAAATGTGGGTGTGAAAGGGAATTGATTAGATGAAGTGTACATGAAAAAGGAGGTATGACAAAGAGCTAGACATAGTGTGCAAGGAGAGAAATCTTCTGCAAGAGCTATGGAGGAGACAAAGGGTCTAGAGTGAGTGAGTATGGGTGAGGATTGGATTTTCTGGACGAATATAATTATTTTCTGAGCTATGTATTTTCTTTCATATGCTATCTTTATCCAAATTTGAACAACTAATTTTCAATTCTTTGGCTATTCTGCAGTGATGCTTTAAGAATACTTCTTAAAATGTATAATATGGGGTAATTTTCATACAGAAATGCTCATTCCGATTGTATTGCCATTTAAATAAATCAAATACGCATTCCTCTGAAATATACTGCAAAAATAAAACCAATGGCAAAGTATTCAAAGAACTCAGTGAAAAAAGCAGACAGCTTAGGGAATTGTCAATGATTGACATGAATCTGGAGAAAAACTCCAAAGTAATTCCTGATGAGTACAGAGCAGACAATACCAAAGAGGGATTTATTGGAGGATAAGTATAAGATATCATATAGAATATTCCAAAAAGTAGCAAATTGGATTGAACCATTTAATGCTGAATTTGTCATAACTTTTCAATGTGTATGAGGAGGAAGTGGTGAAAGAAATAGGAGAGCAAAGAATCAAGGTGAAATGGGTAGAAATGAACGTTGCAGAGGGCATTGCTAATGCTAATGCTCTATAAAACAAGGTGAAACTCAACAACCTACAGAACTCAACAAGCACATTCAATGGAGCATATCAGGAATAAAATATGAAAATCAATAGGTATCAAACCAAGTCACTTGTAAGTGGTTTAGGGAAAAATCATAGAAGAGAGGCTGGATCAATACAAAACCCTCTGCAGCCTAAGAAGAACCACTACCTGGGATGGAAGAATGACGATGGGCAAACCAAAGACTAGATCATGACCAAAAAGATGCTACTTTCTCTAAAGGCTTTAGACTAGAGAAAAAGTATGTAACAAAATTGGTAAGGGCAAAGACACACTATGGATCAGTAATATGAGGCATTGGAAAAATAATCAAAAAAGAAAAGAAGTCTTTTAATCGTGATGCTAGAGGAGGTTGGAAGATAAAATGGAGCCCTTCAAAAATGAAACCCTTACGATATGCCATAGTAATAACTATGAATATTTCAACTAAATTGTTTCATGTTCATTGGCCACTAATGAGGTATTCATGTAGAAATATTCAGGTTTTCTCTATTGGAGAAAATAATAGAGGTGATATAGAATACGTTTCAGAGCAGTCACTTAAGTTACCCAAATGCCCTCAGCTAAGAATTGGTTCCTGACTAGTAGTGATTCACAGAAAGTCACAATATTTTCAGGAAACCCTTCTATTGTACTTATAGGAGAAGTACCTTGAAGTCCCTTCTCCTTAGCTTCAACATTATCCTTGTGAAAAGGATTGCACAGTTAAATTAGGTATCCCTAGAGCAGAACTAGCAAGAGTAATTTTTGAATACACCCAGTAAGGGCATCCAAGCCAAATAGGCCAGATATATTGTTGACAAACTGTCAGATTACCAGAAGAAAAACAGTCATAGTGATGGTGTCACATTAATAAAACTGCTGGAACAGACATGGGAAACCCTACCAACTATGTCATCACTGAGTCCATGGAGAAGAATCAATTGAGCTTGGGGCTCATTAAATGGGACCTAGCCATTGCAAGTGGGTGTTTCTCATGGCAGCAAGGATCTTAAGGTCTCTATCATTTGTAATATTTGTGGCAACTTGTGAGAAGCAACCATGAGAGATGATAGTAAGAATGGAGAAGACAAAGAAAGCAAATAACACATGGCATAAAATGTCAAGGCATTGATGAAGCCCCATAATATGGTAATAAATATGAAACAGGAAATGGATATGCTGGGGTTTTACTGCATGGATGGGAAGAGAGTGAAGACTATTTGCGAGTGTTGTTAATAGTATTGACGTGAAGTAACTGGGCTCAATTACAGTTACTTTGTAAAAAATAATCAAGCATAAGTACAAATTCCTGATTTGAAAAAGTTAAAAAAAAAATTACAGTTACAGTAACAATTATTACTTGTAACATTGTCCACTCTACAGACCACCTCACAACTGTCGAATATTGCAGTAAAAATGTGGAATAATAGGTGAATAATTGAAATTGTTAATTGTAATTTCACTTGCGATACATACAGCTATAACTGTTTTGACAACACATGGGGTGTGATATTTTGTACCCGTCATAAGTAGGCTAAAACATAGAAGTGGCTGAACCAAAACAAGCAAATTATGATGCTCCGGGACTCAACCCAAGGAGGAAGAAAAGTCAAAATGACATCACTTTGACCTCAAAATGACCCACGAAAAGTCACTATTCAGTCATAACCGTGAAGGTGACTTTTTGCGGGTCATTCTGATGTCAAAGTGACGTCATTTTGACTTTGAATTCATTTGTAGATGTTTTCATCAAAAGTGAGAGCATATAAAAAAATTATCAAATATTGTCTACGATACTGGATCCCTGCATTCCAACCTGAAGGTTGGTTCGGAAAGGTGAGGGTAGAGCTCACCCCTGACACTTAATCACACAACCGCGCATGCGAATATCACACCATAAGGAGGGGGGCCAGTTCCTTTCCATGGGCTAGTTCTACAGATAATTATTAATTTTGGGGAGCCCAAAGCTTCACCCCAGGTTTGAACTCCTGGGACCCATCTCCCAATAGCCAATGGCTAGATCCAATAGGCCACTAACACAGTGGCATAGCCAGGTTTTAGGTCTAAATTTAAAAGCCTTAAAATTCTCCCCTCCTTCCTTTCCCCTATTGATACCCCAAGACGTGATTGCTCCACTTGCCCAGGGCGATATGTATCGTGAAATATCGCGATAATTAATTATATCGGGAATACGAATTCGAGTTTCGTACATTATCGAAAAATCATTGTCCGATAAAAAGGGCCCAATAAAAGTATTGGGACTGATAGAATATCGGAACCGATAAAATATCACGATATATCGTCCAATAAAAATATCAGGTGCAATAAATTAACTGAGCCATTAAAAATATCGGAATCGTTAAAAATAGTCTTCCGATAAAATACTACGGAACTACTATTATAAGGTAGAAATATCCTTTCGATAAAATATAAAGATATATCATCCGATAAAAAATATCGGGCCTGATAAAAATCGCCATTTGATAAAATACTACGCTTGATAATCCGATAAAAAATCGCCACTGCTAAAATATCGCGAAATATCATCCAATAAAAATTGCTGCTCGAATAAAATATCACGATTTATTGTCTTATAAAAGCCGCAGCCGCGATAAAACATCGTGATTTATCACCCGATCGCGTCGTCGCGCACGATAAATTATCATGTTTTGGCATCGGGAAATTAGTTTGGGAAAATGTTTATGGCTGGAATATGTATAGGGTTGGCCCTCGTTTATGCTAGACCATAAATCGGTGCGTTAAAAACTTACTAATGTATGGTATATCGCGATATTAAATAGGAGGTATTTTTTCATCGAATTATATAACGTGATATATTTTATCTGAAGGCAAATTTTTATCGGGCTGGAGATTTTTTTATGAAATGATACATCGTGGTATTTTATCGGTAGGCGATTATTATGGGCGATATTTGTATCGTCCGATACAAATATTGGTTTAGGATATCGTCATGTTTTAATGGATATCGGATGATATTTATGATGATTTTTTTGTTCTCGATATTTTTATCGATTTTCGTCCGAGATTTAATGACGATATATGATAATTGTTCCTTAAAAATGGTCTATTATTCGCTTTTACCGCAAGAAAGTCCCCGGGAACGAACCTATTTCGCCAAAATATTTCGAAGGAAATCCGTGACGCGCCATTTCTAAACTAGAATGCGCCGCGGTTTTTTTAAATAACTCATCGTCGCTGATTGCTGCATTTGCGTAAGAAATAATTAAGCTTCTCCTCGTTTTCAATAATATTTTCGGTGAGAGCCCGTGCGTACGTCACTACGGGAATAATAGCCAATAATAAATATCCGTCTTCATTTCAAATCAACAATGGAGCGTTCGTTATCTGCCATTTCTTGATTTATTTACGTTTGTTTTTACAAACGAGACAAGAGATTGCAATCATACAGGAGAGGAAAAGGAAATGAAAATTTGCTTTATATTAATCCAGAAGATGGGATGTTTGAAGCAGCTAATACGCCAAAAGTTCTCTGGATGACGAGAAGGATTTAAACAACTTTGAAGAGCTCCTGAAAACCTCATCTCTCTTCAAATCATTTGTGAGTAAATTGACTGTTATCTGCTCTTCATCATCCATCAAATGAACCCTTCTATTTTCCCTTCTTGAGCCATATGAAAAAGTTAAAATTTATTTTGGTTTCCTTTCTCACAGGTTTAACATCTTAGACAAATTGCAGTTGATCATACTGATGGAGTTTTCAGCCCATGCGACCAGATATGTGTGTACAAATGAATTTGCTCGCTGCATCAATTGGGATGGAGAGCTTGGAAAAATTATGTTCAACAACCCCTACATCAATACCTTAAGGCTATATGCAGTTAGTATCAATTTTTCTATTTAATGTATCATCAAAATTAGAAACTTTCAGCTTCTTGATGTTATTTTTTCCTTTGTTTGCAGTCCCACGATGGAAGAATTTCCCTGAGGATAAAGTAATGAAAACGAAGGCAAAGATTCAGCGGTGGTTCAAGACAATTGCTTAAGCAACTAGAGGCAACTGAAGGGAAAGGAAATGCAACAGAATCAACTGAAATGGCCAATGTAGATGATTTTTCTCGATTTGTATTTGAAGAGGGAGAAAAGGAACATTAAAAGGAAAATTAAAAACAAATCCTGAGGAATTTCTTCTTGTAAAATCTATCTGTTTTTTGTTGCAATAAACCCTAATAAAGGTTGAGTTTCATATCTGAAGTGTTTAATTATCCCTAAATGACAATCTAAATACAGAAATTATAGTATGAATTGTCATTAGAAGAACAAATAGATTTGGTCACAAATAGTCAAAGTGAGGTCAAAATGATAGGTAGTCATTTTAGGTCATATTGACATCATCATGAGTCACGAAGGATGTCATTTCAAGGGACCATTTTGAGGTCACCGTGACTACCAAGCCATGACTTGAAAATGACATCAAGATGATGTCATAATGACTTTTCATTCCTCCTTGGGAAAGTTATTTGTAGGCCTAGGTAAATCGGTGAGGTAATCGCTGATTGCGAGCAAGTAATCATCACAACAAAAGTAATGATTCCTCTTTCACCGTAAGAAGTAAATTAAAAATAAACATTACAATTGTAAAAAGTAATCGTTACCAGTAAAAATTACTGCAAAATTAATTGTTACAATTAATCAGATTACTTTTACTTGGTAACTTAATAAGACTGCTACCAGGTGAGTATATTATGGAATTCAATAAGGGGTGGCTCTAGTTTTAAATATAAAAGTTGGTGAGTAGCAGGCTTAGATTAAGCAAGAGAAAGGATTCTAGAATAGAGGTAGGTAGGAGAAAGCAGATATCCCACCAATATTGAGGCGGTGCAAGTGAATATGCCAATGAGCAATCTGAGGGAAAAGGAAGCAGATAGGACATTTAACCAAATAGAGGAGATAATCAAGGAAACCGGTGGTATGAAGAATGGAGGATTAGAGCATTGTAGTAGGGGAAGGAAGGTATGGAAATGAAATCAGGGAACATGTATTGGGAAGAGGGAATGATTGAGGGTAGAAATGATTTAGAGATTGTAAGCTGCAGAAGAGGGGAGAGGTAGGTAGGTTGTATACCACAGCGAAGTCATTATATGGGGACAGAAAGAGAGAGGCAGGTCCAAAAATCATGGGCAGGAATGGTTGCCTTTTAACTTAACCAAAAGAGGTTTGAAATAGATGCGAGGAATATGTAGAGGAAGATTGGTATGGCAGCAAGAATAGCCCAGAAAGTTTCATTTAAAGGAAGCACTGCAAATTAAGATAATATAAAAACAGGGATTCAAGACATTGAAACAGACAGTATTCTGAGGGGCATGGAGGCAGAGAGACTTGTGGATATCCTTTCTAAACATATCTTCAATTTAGGGATTTCTTGATGCAAAAGGTTTCATTACTTAAGCCATACAATATAAAAAGGGGATGTTTGCCTGGGAAATACTATTTATAAATATGTACTGTTTTCCACATCCATTATTTTTGCCATCCATCATTCTGTCAAGGAGCATAATGGCCTAGTGGGTAGAGTGCTTGGTTGCTAATCAAAGGGTTCCAGGTTGAAATCACAGGTGACGATTTAGAATGCTCCCAAATAAAATCCTCAATGATCAAGGTGTCCCAGGAAAGGAACCGGCCCCCTACCCTGAATACCTGTGGCTAAATCTAGGGTGAGCAATTCTCACCTATCCAAACCACCCCTCAAGTTGAATCACTGAGTGTCCATCATTGTCAACATCAAAGAGCTATTTATTCTTGAAAATGTATATGGAATGCCTGGAATACTCCTTGAAATATTTCACTTTGTCGTCTTATTAGCAAGAAAGAACTGCAATGTTTTCCAGAAACTGTTTTCCAGTGTATTTAGAATGTTCCTTACTAAAACTTAACCACCAAAACGATAGAATAAATAGCATACATAAAGGAATAAATTTAACAGAAAAATGAAAGTTTTACTTACGTCTTCTAGTAGGATGAGGGCTTCTAGGAGCAGAGCCTGGCAAATTTTCAGCAAATTCTGTAATAAACAAATAATAACATAAGTATACAATGAAGTGAAGAGGGAATACTGAAAATTTTGAATTCTTCAAGATCACAGAGGGAGAAGAACATAACTGCAATAATCAATATCTATAAACAACAAACATCTACTCCATACATAATACAGCAATATCATATGCGCAGTTCATTCATGATTGAAGCCATGGATTCCAAAATGGCACTAGTCTACTCAGCAGGATTTCAAGATGAACTGTTTTTATGCATACAAATTTATGGGGCTACTAGAGCTGTTGCTTCCATTCTATTTTGATACTTGGATATTACATTGGTGCAGAACCTAATTTACATATTTATAGTGAAAAGCCAAAGTGATGGCTTAGATAATTATAGAAAAAGTGTTTGGTCTCAAAACTTTGCTGAATGGAATTGTGCTCTTTTGCAAGTCACAGCTTCCATTGAAAATATATGTACCAAAACAAGAGAAATTGTCGTAGGGGTGAAAATTTGATAAAACTAAAAACTTAGATATGTATGGTCAATAACAGTCATTAATACATATGTGCAATAAAAATAGTACATGTATAAAAACATATTTTTATACTCAATAGACACTCTGTGATGAGGAAAGATAGACGCCAAGGAAAGAGGATTGAATAAAACTGGATGCACTAAAACTGGGGATATGGAGGAGAGATTGAAATGGATGTAGAGAAAGAGAAATGAGTAAATGTTAGACATAATGGGTGAGACAGGGAACTTCTAGATTAGATATGGGAATCACTGGAAAATTACTTAATCATAGCTATATTCCTAAGTCCGCTAGCCAAAACCCATCCTCATAAAACCTACGTACTATTTTGAAAAACCTTTTCCTTCCAGCCTTTCCTAAAATATTTCGAAGAGCAGAATGGATATTGTCCATGCCCACCACTTCCCTTGCCTTTATATTTGATGCGAGAGGTAAAATTTACCTGAATTCTTTAACCACTAATCATTTTTTCTCGCTGGTAATATTATAATGCACTTAATTAGGCCCAAGCATTAACGACCTGTCATACCGTGCTAATTGGCATGATCAACGACTGCCTGAAAGATTTTTTAAACTCCTGCGGGTAGTCTTCTGACGTATGCATACATGATACGAGCGTTGCATAACTCATAGGATAATAAATTGATCCTTAGTGACTATTCATCTTTGCTCTACTCCTGGCCTATATTTCATTCACGAGACTTGACTAATTCCCTTAAAATTACAACATAATATGTAATTTTAGGCTCACTCTCTCCCAAATTCCAGCTTAAACCTTTCCAACCTACATGAGGTTGGTTTTGTGGTGCTTTATCCTTCAAATTATGGAGGAGGCAGAGCACGGCAGCAAGATGTAGGTGAATGTACTACCTTACTCTGAGGAAGGCTTGGAAGAGGTCATTCGAAGATTTTCCATTTGGTATGAACTTATAAACAAAACTTCCCACTGATTTTGAAGAAATATACACTGTCTAGGGTAACTACATTTACAGCAAATGCTAAACATAATCCCTTTGATAGAGCCTCAAAGTCAAAAAATCTATGTAATTGAAGTTCATCTCATTCTCTAAAAATAAGGTTTTTTACTTCACATGGATTAAATAAAACCAATTAACCCCGAGCTAAATAAAAGAACTACGATCATGGCAGTAAGGATTCATTAAATCACAAAAAATATGGATTTCTATTAAAAAATTTCATTCTGAAGGAATAATTGTCTTTAACACTTTTCAGATACACAAGTAACTTTCCTTTATGGGAAAATTTGAGTTGAGAGTTGAGCTGAGAGTGCTCTCATAAACGTGCTATTTACTCAGGCCCTGGAAGGTGCATGCCACAAGGTAGCAAATGAGATTGATCCTAGAAAGGTAAAGTTTATTTTGTCACCATTCTGTATGGATAAGTCTGGTTCTATCTATGAAATTGGCTCCTTCAAAGTAAACTCAAATACAATGCATCTAACCCACTGGTGAGTCACATCAAATCAAAAGTATTAAGTAATCAGATTATCTTTTGGTTGACACAAGTAAATTTCAATGATTCCAATTGTTAACTCCCTTCTAATTTTTTTCCTATCACTATGCTACTTAAGTTGGTATCCCAAAATCAAAGCTATAATGATCATTGCTGCCCTGATTGAAAAGAAAATACCAAGTCCCTTGGAAAGAGAGAGAGGCTAGGAATGCTGAACATAGTTTTAATTCTTAACAAATTAATACCCATAAATGACAGTGAATAGAACTTTTATTCCAACTGCTGCAGACTGCTGAGTATGAGGTGTATGAGGTGATGTATGAAACCTTATGAGATGTATATTTTAAGTAGCTACACTTAGGTTCCAATATTACCTAAGTGACTGTGAGTGATGAAAGAGAGAGTTTAATGAATTTTTCTTCTTAATGGCAGAAAACTTGAATCCTCAAGTTTCATACAGCATGCAATCTGCCCAGCCTCAAAATATCTAACATTGAGCGGAAGAGTAAAATAACTTACCTAAGTTCTCCATGCTCTGAGTGAGAAGGGCTTCAAAAGTGTGTAGACTGTAACTCTCTGCATCCATACCCTTGGCTAATGTGTTGCGTAGATGAAGCTCATACTCGAGGAGAAGGCGAGAAGTAGGAGAGCCAGGGGTTGGGGTAGGTGTTGGCACCCCAGTACCTTAAGAAGAAAAGAATACATGGTTTTCAAAATATTGACACTGTACAAAGGTTGCAGTTATTTCATTCCATCCATATACTGAGAAAAATATTCTTTAATATACAAATACCTATGCATGTATTAAATTATAAAAATACAAAGATTAGGCAATCATCTTCATTTACACTTCAGCAAAAGTTACTCTCCATTGGCCTTTAGCCTTCCAAAGATAGATTAGAAGGTTCATGAGGCTTTTGATTATATAGAGGCAAGTAGATCCATTACAAAGGCAATCATATAAAGATGCCAGATCCTCAAATAAAGGAAATTAACTTTTTATATTTGAATAAATGTTAGGAATAGTATCAAATCAAAAAAATCATTCACTCTTTATCAAATAATTTACAAGAAAATGCCCAGTTTCTCCGTTTTGATAGCATTATTTGTGGTCTTGACCTAATTCACCACTTAAGAAACTTATAAAAAGAGCTATAAGAGTAACTATAGTCTAGATTGTCAGATTTGTTTTGTTTTTGCTAATTTATGATTTGGTGTAGTTCTATAAAGCAATGTGCTAGTATGATCATTAAGTGAAATTCTGAAAGTAAATATCATTTTAACCTCTAGCTACATTAGAGCTTGATAGTAGGTTACACATTAAGCATAATTTTAGGACTGCAAACAGTTTTGTGACTCTGATTTACATATTAGGCATGCTTACACCAATCTCATTTACAATTTAAACTTATATAGCAGCATTGGTTACTAATTTACATTGATAATGTGATTACAAATTTTTAGTAAAGTATATTGAATACTTATTCATGCATGGTGAACATTTCATACATGAGATATTATAATTATAACAGCTACAAATGTACCTTTTTTACTTCTACCTTATTTAATTTAAATACTTAAATGATTTTATTTAATGCTTAAAGGATACGGCAAAGGAATTTAATTAGAATTTGAATTTTTTTATTTATTTAAAATTTGTTTAATTTTCCTTTCATGCAAATTGTATTCAATATTCTCCCATTGAATGTATTGGTATTTATTTCTCAATTGGGAGGAAATTATCATTTACTACAACAGCTGGTTCCTCATCTCAAAGGGGTTGATTACTAAACTTTATTTTGTGATTCAGGAAATATTCTCAGAGTAAAAAAACTACTACTAATATTCATGAGTACAGGGTGAAATAAAAATTTCACAAAAATTAGGTGTGTAATCTCACCGCTAGCAGCATTTGATGGTGCCATTTCAAGGTCAGAGTTGTTTCCGTTGCTGGAGCTAGGAGTGGTGGCATAGCAGGCGTGGTCAAACAGAACATTATCGGAGGGTGGGGAGGCCGACCCTCCTCCCCCCCCTCCCCCAACCACTCCTCCCTGACCACCTCCTCTCTCCAGCTCCAGATATAAGCCACGGCCATAACCACCGCCACCATTAGCACTCCTACCAATCTCATGAGCTGACCTGCAAGGCGAGAAAAAAGAGACAAATCAGATGATGGCCATTAATTAGGTTAGTAACTAATAATGACAAAAACCAATTCTCAAGACCACACAGAGAATTTAAAAAAGATTTGGTAAATAATTACAGGAATTGTGTGATGGATTATGATAAGAAAATAACTTTTTACAAACTTCAATGTGAAAAGGTAGAAGCCACGGTAGAAGAAATATTGATGTTCTTCAAAAACAATTGATTGTATTGGAGGGAAAAATATCAATTAAATATGTATATATAAAGTCCATTTATTTCATAAAATATGACATGATGATTCATTCTCGTATAATGTACTCAGTAAGCACATAAAATAAGTTTCACATGAAAAAAATTTGAATGAATACAAGGCACATACATATTTCCAAATAAATTGTTTGATTTACTCTGAGTGAATCATTAAATAAAGGCTATGCAGAGAGTAATCAATCAAATGCAAGAGTTGAGCGAAAAATATATTTAGGATTTAAAGACCAGGCTCAGGAAAGCAGAAGCAAACTGAGATAACAAAGAGTATCCAGCAATGCAACTATATTGCAATGCCCTTAAAGTTTAAGAACATCTTGCATCTTTTACTGACAGACATGGTCATCAACAAGTCATGGTTATGATTTTGCATACTTATGCAAATAGTTATAGCATGAAAGTGAGCCGTTCAAGCTGCTAGAATCATAGAGTTCAGTGAAGTTGATTGGTTAAATTAGAGAAGGCCTGGGGTGATAATATCATGTGCAAATAGGGAAATAAAAACAATTTAGAGAGAGAAAGAGTAGGCCATTAATGCATTACCCTTTTTTTAATGATAATACTAAGCCTAGTAATAGGGGTAGATGCATAAATGAAGATAATTGAGTTCATTGAAATTTGTACTGGCCAATTGAGCATATCAAGGCTTGCTACCATTTACAGATAAATTATTATACATGGAGCAAATATACATAACAGTCATATCAATGAAAAGTAATGATATTTTTTAAGGCACATATATCAATTACTATCAGATATGGGGGAGATGATTAAGGTATTCAATCATTTGGAAAGTATTTAAAATAGAACAGGGATGAGAGAAAGATAAATTGATCAGCCAAAGATATATAGAGCCATAGCCAATGATTACTTGGAGACAACTTATGATAAAATGATTTCCATTAAGCAAAAGGAAGATCCCTCTAATAAATTTATTCCATGATGCCAGCAGAAGGTCAACGATGGTTGAAAATCAATTACACTGGAATGACTTCCACAAAAGTTGGTAATTTCCTGTGCCTGTGGATTATGCCAGCCTTCCAAAAAAATTAATTCTTATACACCTCCTCCCCAAAGTGAAATATGTATACAGTGTACATAATGGATCAAGTACAATTTAGAGACTTAAGTGTGCAGACTGCAAAGCTTGCTTTATTGGCAAGACAGGAAAAAACCACCAAGTCAGATTTCAGCAGATCTCTCACGTTCAAACCAGTCCTATTCCCATATTTATAAGGACAGTTTTGGAAGCTTTTCAAGAAGGGAGCTCCTAGGGAGTATAGAAGCCCTGAGATAAATGGAGGCCGCCCCAGTGCGAGACTATGAGCGCCGATACAATTCAGGCTGCTAGCAGGTAGCAGAGCACCCTGCTAGCAGGTAGTGCTTGACAATAATAAGGATTATTAATACCCTATGAAACGAAGGAAACTTTCCGACCATAGGCAATTTTAATGTGATTATTAAGAGATGTTTCCCTAACCTCTGTGCCACATACATGCATTGGTAATCACAGACGATGTAAAACTCCTGACTACTCATATATAATCTAGGTCCCTGTGACGTCACATGAAGTGGCATCGCATGGGCGCCAACCTGGCCTTTTTCCAATGAGGTTAAAATTGACCATGAACATGTGTCTAAACTGGGATTTCTAAAACCAAATAATATGAATACACTAATGTTGGGTAAGAATTGCATTGAATGCCTTTCATTTTCTCTGGTGAAGGAAACTACCCCATTGGCCTTAACAGAACCAATCTCATGCAGTATAGAGTAAACTGAAACTCAATGGAGAGAGAGTCCCTCCATGAATACATTCCCATTTGATGCAAAGTAGAGATGAAATTAAAGAACAGAAGTGGACAGAGACACTGACCTAGAGGCTGAAAACCTTGATCTCCTCCCCCCACCGGCCTCAGGCTCAGATAGATAGCTGGCATTCATGTCATTCCCATCGTCCATCTCATCCTCATCCTCCCTCGAGTGGTGGTGTCCATGATGGTGGTGGTGATGACTGTGGTGACCAAGGTGATGCTGCTGTTGGGACATGTGGTGCTGCATGGGATGGCCCTGGTGCGGGTGCTGCTGTTGTTGCTGCATATGGTGAGGGTGCATCCCATAGCCGTGGTGCATCGACATCTGTTGTTGCTGCTGCTGCATGTGGTGCATGTGCTGAGGATGGAGGTGCTGCTGGTGGTGCGGCTGGTGGTGCTGTTGCTGGGTGTGCATGGGGTGGTGATGCGAGGGGTGCAGGCACGGACCCCCGCCGCGCCTCCTCCCGGTCTCCGGGGAGGTCGCCGGGCTCTCCCCGCCGATGCTGGACGCCAGCGATGGCATCGGCTTCAGCATCCTCTTCAGCGTGTTGCTGTCCAGCGTCATCCCGGACTGTTGCTGGTTCTGCTGCTGCCCACCACCCGCGGACCCGCCATCCCGTCCACCTCCTCCCGGCTGACCCGTCACGTCGTCCGTGCTTTTGCTCTTGTTCCTCTTCCGCACCTCCACCTCCCCATCCGAGTACTCTGCGTTCTTGAGCGCCCCACCCTCCTTGGCCCCCCTCGCCCCACCTGACCTCTGACCCTGTGACTGACCCTGTCTCTGGCTGGTGCCCCCGCCGCCTCCGGTATCCCCACCGCCAACTCCCGTGCCCCGAACCGCCCCGTCGGGCGCGCCGCTCTGCTGCGTCTGCGAGCCCACGCCCACGTGGTTGGCCTGCGTCTTCGTGTCCTCCCGGCCGGGCTGCGTGCCCCGGTCCCGCGTCTGCCGCATGGACACGTACGAGGTGGTCTCCGTGGTGGTGGCCGTGGTCGCGGTCGATGACGTGGTGACGGCCGCCGTGCCCCCGGCGGCCGTGCCGCGTTTCCCGCTCCCGGCTGTCGCGGTGCTCGCCGACACGTTGTCGTAGAGGGACGTGCTTGACGTGGCGGCGGTCACCTTCTCGGTCGTGGAGCCCGAGTCCACTCCCCTGGCTTGTGCTCGCGGAAGCGTGGCTGAACCTGCAAAGCAAATAACGTCCACTTAAGAATGTTGTGTACATGAAGTGAGCCAATCAAAATGTATAAAAATAATAAGCTAAGATTGAATGGACATACATTGAGGATGAATGAGGCCAGAAGAAAGTATTTTTCGGGGTTAAATAGGAGAGAAAAAGATCCAAAAAGAAACACAGGTGAGGATTCAGGGGTGAACATATTGCAAAGATTGGTAACCCGGAAATCCTTCAAACCAAGACGTAAACTTTGTTTTTTTTTTACCTAAAACCAGGATGAAATCTTCAGTAATTCCCAGCATTTTATAAATGGAGCACCTAAAATATAGTTAATTCTCCCCATGAGGATATTCGTAGATTTTGCTTTGGTTCATCATCAGATAAAGCTTTTTAAAGTCAACATTTCGATGCTTAATTTTCCCCAATGGCAAGCCAGGATAACCTTATGTGGACTACTGCTCCAACTAGGGCTATACCGTGGATGCATGACGCTATACGACTTTCACCCATTCAGACTAACGCCGAAAGATTGGCCGGCAAATACTGAAGTCAAATTGGTTTGCCAATTTCGCACCACACAATAATCACAAACTCCAATGCAATTGGCATTTGTAAACCTTAGTCACTCCGTGCAGGATGTGGAGAGATATTTTGGCTATTCAGTCGAGAAATAGCATACGAATTACCTTTTATTTTTGCAAATAAATAACTGCAATGTCTAATAAACTTTCGCTGAATTGTTTCTTGATCTAATTATTGATTCACTCAAGTACGTTTAATTAACTCACTGCTTATTTAACTGACTTCGGTTCCAGCAGAATGCATTTAATTATCAAGATGGCAATCTAACCATACGATTAGTGTACCTCGAAACCTAGGTTGTTAAAATACAATAAGTGAGCGAGAAAACTAAGGCTACAAGAATATTTTACTGAGTGACACCTTAACCTAAACATAAAAAAATGAACTACCGTTCACCAGAAATGGAAACAGTTTGGCCTCAGCCTTCAATAGCCGCCAACCTTCGCGGGAATGGTATGACACTCAAAGAAAATCGCCTCCTTCTCTTCAATAAGAGCTCTTCAAGTGTATAACATTTGAATGCGGTAAAATATATCCAAGTTAGTTTATCTCAAAGTCAAAAGCTGAGAGAGATTTCACCAGAACACACGTAAAATGGAGGTAGTTTGCGTCACATAAAGGTGCCTCGTTTTGCAACTTATCTTCTCACAACAGTACTAAATAGTCGTTACAGAAATATTTTTTCAAATCTGTAAATATGCTTATAGCTCAAAATTATTTTATTATGCCAAAAAACAAGAATATTGCTACTTGTTTTTCTGTCAGATACGTAATAATTTTTAGATACTTACGTATCATTCATAATAAAAATTCGCATTAAAACTATTCTCCAGTTATGTAAAACTGTATGCCGTAAACTTTTCACTGATTATATGCTTAGTACGGTGCCTTCTTAGGCACCATTTTACCTGATAATGAACCTGCAAGAAAAGAAAAAAATAACAAATACCGCTGTAACTTGTCATGAAATAACTAGGCCTGATTGTATACATTTTTAGTCCCACGGTCATTTGCTTTAAAGCTTTACCTTGAATATCTCATAATACCCACTTTGCGTATTAGTGAATTGCTGAATCGTCAAAAAGTATAATGGCAAATAATTGTCATTAATCTAAAGAAATATCAAATTATTCTGTCCTCCATCAAAAATCCATCAAGTGCGTCCATCCATCACCTTGGATCCACTTTTTTGCGTTTAGAGTACGTGGTATGACCCAATAATAATTTGAAATTATTCCTTTGGGCAGAACTGTTGAAGGGCAATTCACACTTTTTTTTCCACATCTTGAATACGCAGCAAGCCTATGGGATCCAGCCCAGATAGACTTGATCAGTGAGCTTAATAAAGTGCAAAGGTAAGCCGTTCGATTCTTCAAAAACTGCTGGGAAGAGGAACTGTGGCTCAGCTTTTAATCGAGTTATACTTAGATTCGCTACATATACGAAGGTTACAAATTGGTTGAATAATTAAGAATAGATATCGTCAGTACGACACGGAAAACATCATCTCAGAACCTTACTGTACATAACTAACATACATAACTGACATAGCATACATATACATAACTAGCTATACTTTTATATCTAAGTCCAACATGAACAATAAATTAAGGGAGCTATATTACTGAACGGATAGGTATAGGCAGGGCCAGATTTATATGAAAAGAGCCCCGAAGCTATTCCACTCATGAGACCTTTTGAGCTGTACGCGTTGACCTTAATCAATACATTTTTATCTATTGATTAAGGTCAATTGTCTACTTGTCATATGCGTAGATTTTCTCCTGATTTTCGGTTCAACGTTTTAGTGTTCTCTGTTTTTAGAACAGTGTAATTTTTATTTTGCTAACAATTTGAATTTAGGCCACTTTTGATCTTGAGGTCCTAGTCTAAAGCCTTGTTAGCCTATGATAAAATCCCAGCATGTGAATATATTTATATTCCCGCCAGAAACGATAAATTAAGAGAGGCGTTTTGCCGTTCATATAGGTATTGGAATTCGTTTTTTCCCCGAACAATAAAAATCTTTAATAAATGAATCCATTACTCCGTACGCGCATTTCATTTCTTTTTTTTTATAAAGAAGACTGGAGGCGTTTGAGATGCGTGTTCTCCTAATGGAGAAGATGAAGTGGACGGAGAGGAGGAGGACCAACACTGTGCTGGACATGGTGGGCGAGGAGAGGTAGCTTTTAGATGAAATACGGAGGATATTGAATGTATGAATGGAGGAGTTACTTAGCGTGGAATTACTCGAATTCTGTCAATCAAGCCTCTGCATAATGCTGTCATCTGTCAGGAAGAACTGAAAAAGTTGCAATAGCGACAATTCTCCCAGCCAAGCGGAAAAAAATTCAAACATCGATGTATTGTGCACAATACGCCTGGACCGAGGAGGTTAACGGATGGTGTCCTATCGTCGCCACACGCATTTTGAGGCGGCTCACTGGGTGTTGCGTAGGTGAATAAAAAAATATTGAGAATTCTCACCCCTGTATCTTGGATCTTGTGCGCGTAGTCTTGCGTACTGCTCGGGCGTCATGCACGTGCACTGCGGCTCCCGGTGTGCGGCGGCGGCCGCGGCGGCTGCGGCCCTCGATGGAGACGCGGGTGTGGACACTGGCTTCCTCCGCGCCGTCTTGCCGCTCGTCACCCCCTGTCCACCGCCGCCCCCGCCGCCGCCGCCGCCGCCGCCGCCCGTCCCAGTACCCTTCTGCTTCCCCGGTGGATCGAGCTTCAGCGAGTAGGAGGAGGAGGCCTTCCGCGAAAACTTGAATGACGGGGACTGAAAGAGAAAATTAGAGGATACAATTTGAGAGACTTTTGACTAACGTCAACAGGGGAGGCAATATCAATTTTTGGATGTTATTAAATAAAATATGCTCAAACAAGCCTCAAATTCCACTACCCTATTTTAATCATACTATGAAAAGGCTAGTGGTTAGGAGAGAGGAATGAAGAGCTGCGTCAAACCAATTGCTGACTAATGATGATGATGATGATATTAAAAAGATTTTTCTTTCATGGAGAAAAGATGCAAGGCAATCTATCGAAATTTTTGTATATTTCCTGAGGTCAAGTGTATGTTTTTTGTGTTGAAGATGCACTGACTTTGTATCATAGAATGAATCTACATTCATTTATTGATAGGCAGCTCTTTTTTAGCATTCAACGATCATTGTATACGGCAGGAGGCACTTTTATAGCTGAAATTATTTTAATATATAATATTCATCATATTACAGCTCAGAAAAAGGAAAAAAATTCCAATTGGCGTGTATAATGTATATCGTATGTAGAGGTTAGAAACTAGTCATACATTTCAAATATCACCAATTTCACCATTTTTGATCAAATGCGAATTTACTTCAACTGGAAATATCACTTACAAAAGATGAGTCAAAGTCATCCCAAAACGCAATAAAAATTTAACCTCACACAAAATGTTAAGTACTTTAATTATTAATTGTAAATAAATTATGAACTGGAATATTTCCTAAAAGCCAATACGCTAGAGAGTAAATATGAACGGTTTACGTTATTATTTCAGAGATACCTGCTGTAATAGAGGTTTAAGAAGATAGAAATTACACAAAAACTTAATGATAAAGAAAATGGCGAAAGATTCAAATGCAATTAGATAGAAACTCTAATTAACTGTCTATTGAGGAAGCGCAACACATAACTATTTTTTCCGACTAGTGGGACAGTCACCCCAACATAGACAAAGACATCGCAAAACTCCCAAAAGACAATTTTCGGTACAGTTAATTTTAAAATATCAACATTATCGTGTGTAACTTTGAAAGCTAAAGATGTTCTTAATAAAATCAAAACTATTTTAATTCTTTTAAATACAAAGAACAATTACTAATTGGCATGACCGGAATCACGCGTAATGGTGCCTTAAGGTGGGTCTAATGGGTATGATTGGCCGAATACCAAAATAACATGTGTTTCTTTGCTGTTTATTTCGATTGGAAATAATATTTACATTAAACGTTGTACTTTCAAAGAGAGGGAGAAGAATGAGGATTCTCATAAAATCTATTTATAAGTATTTCATTTGGTAATGCGTTCCATTTTCCATAAAAATAACTAAGAAGTTGGGTTTCGATGTTGGCCTCACCTTTTTGCTGCTGAGAAACCATAATGCATCTATTCTAAAATTTCCACACATACCGCAACTTCACAAGCGTGAAAAATGGTCCTCAAAATTTCGCCTCCGAAATTTAGGTCGTTTAAGTAACTACGAGACTTGTAAATGAAATTTTATACCTTAGTGAGTTTTCATAAGGAATTCTAATTAATCTCGGTGACATCTTAAAAAAATTATATTTTTCTACTACTCTAATTCATGGCTAATATTGCTTTTGAAAATATATAGATAAAAATTATTTTTATTCTTAGCAACGCAGCTGATGATAATAATCAAGTTATTAGGTCGAAAAAATATGTTGTTTAAAATACAAATTTATCAGTCTAAGGTTTACTTATTTGAGAATACTCTTAAGGTTTTTAAAAAGAAAAATATAGCGTGCAGAAAGGAACCAAAGAGGTCGTTTTCGGCTGGGCAGAAGTTTCGGCATAGCGGAAAAGCCCTATAAAGTCGCAAATAGGTTTTATTTGAAGTAATTGGCAAAAGTTGGAAAATTAAAAAGCTTTCTTTTACCGAAAAGAAAAAGAAATTTATTTCCGCGCTCTAATCATTAGAATTTTGACAAAAATGAGCACCCGAGTAGTTAAGAGAAGGATTGAATTGATATAACTTTACCGCTATCAGAGATTACAGCTCCTTGTATTCACAACCAATGTATTTTCCCAATGCTCTCATACTCCATAACACCATTTTGACAAAAGAAAAATTAATAATTGTTAAATTTATCTGCACTTAGACAGAAAAATGAACATATTTAAGTGTGCACTCTTTGCAAAAAAAATTCAGTTAATATCGTCTAAAAATTCTTATAAACTCACATTTCTGTGGCTCGTGGCTCTAAAATCGTTACCAACAAGGCAATTATATTTATCTAAAGTCTTTAAATTGCTTTATGCCAGAAAGGTTAATATGCCGAGTGTGCTTGATAAATATAAAAATAAATTAAGGAGTGAATCGTTCGTTGTAACAAACGAACCAAAGTTAACTTTATATGAACGTTGCTTTCACTACATGGGGTTGAAGATATTTAATTTACTGCTCACTGAAATTAAACAAATTAAATACTTAAATTAAATGTTAAGATTTGCCAAAGACTGACTTTTCTCTCAAGAAATAATTGAACATTTATTTTTATTTTACTTCTTTAAAGCACTTATGTTATTTATTACATTATTTTTGGGCATAAATTTTTGTTATTTGATGGTGGCTCAATTCTGGTCTTGTGACCATGGAGATCACCTAAAACTCCTTCTCTTCGTTATTATCAGCTGTAAAATCAAAATATAGGAGTAAATATAAATCAAATCAATCAAATAAAATATACTTACACAGCATTCCCTGAATTGTTTTGCATCTATTGGTGACGTAAAATTCAGCCCCCAGGTATCACTCGTCATAGGATCCTTCCAGTAGACAAAGCATTCCGACGCCTGGCCAATTCGTGTTCCTGAAATAGAGAAGTGAGAAATTTCAGCATCCAACAAAAAAAAATGTATTGACTACACACTATATCACCTAATGAGGTCATAATGTATTAACTGTGGCTTCGATAACTTTAAAGTAAAAAAATTACATGCATGCACATAGGCGGATTTCGGGGGGTCAGGGGGGAACGTGCCCCCTTCCCAGATGCATAAAAAAATAGAAAAAAGTTTCATACCTTTATCATTACGTTCGTTTTGTTTTGTGTATTACGGAGCCTCTAGAATTTACTTTCATATTAATAAAATAATAATATTATTCATGTTAAAATAAAGATAATATTTACAGTACAGTACAGTAGTTGTTGTATCCTTTTTTAAATCTCAAGTATGAAAAGATCGCTTGGCAGTTGGAGCACTTGTGACCCCCCCAGAAAAATCCTGGATCCGCCCCTGTGCATGCATCAAGACTTTATCCATAAATCTTACTGAATCGCAAAAAATTGGATAATTGAAGAAGATTACATTATCGTGAGAGAATTGAAACAAACGACCCCATTAAATATTGACGTGGTCTTCAAAAAGGAAGACAAGATATTGGGCAATAATTTAATATTTGGGTGCCAAGACTGTACAATTTTATAAAGCTATTATTAAATCCGTGTGCAATGCAAAAGCAAGAGACATGTGTCAAATACAAGCCTCTTCCATGATTACAGGAATTTGTAAATGGAATTTGCGGTATGGTAAATGTCTATCAAGGATATGGGGAAGACTATTCGGAATGGTAAATTAAAAAAAAATAGCCAAGGGAAATATCTGACCAATCAAGGATGAAAAAAAAATCTCTTCTCCCATCCATTTATACTCCCACCAAGTGTAAATATTTTGAGCGATGATTCAGTGAAAGACAGGAGTATTACAAAAACAACCTTTATTCACCCGAACCATTAATTAAAAGTAGCATTTACGCTGGTAGAATTCATACCCAGCATTGGTATGATAGCATATAGTTTAAAATCAAATAAATATATCATCACTCTCTCCAATCACTTCTGGATATCAATATATCTTTTCAAGTGTATTGATTCAGTGGTCATTTTTCAAAAAACTATTTCATGGAATAATCCAAGATTTTCTATAAGAAAAAACGAAACAAGCATTTTGATAAAATTAATCAATCAAATCCCCAGGTATTATCTCTACTGCGAGGTTCAACACAAGAACTATATCTTTAATCATTTATCTATTTATGTAATCATTACACGGAACAGCATTACAATCTGAGGTTGTAGATGAAGTTGAATTACTGAATTTAAGTTGGATTAGAAGGGCTTAATCTGAAGGTAAGGAAGATGAAAGTCACGATTAATAATCCCCAGGAATAAAAAGAAGACTACCAGTGACAGTGTAAAATTTGACAAAATAGTTGGTAAAAATTATATGTATTGTTGATAAACATATAAAAAATAATTGCAACTAAGAAGTAAACAATAATAATAATGATCAGATTTCCAATAAACCAGGGTCAAGGCAATCTAGGTAAAGAAGATTGGCAGGTTGCAAGAATAGACACCTAATAATAGTCAAAAAGTAAGTACGCTTACTGTACAATACATTTTGGTTATTAGAGGTATTTGAATCTTATTAGGTTACTTTCTTGCTTTTAACCATCTGAGGATTTGGCTGTTCGTGGGTAAACAGACGGAGTACTCACTTTACAATTCCACTTACTGCGGTGCAAATTTCGGTAAATTAAAAATACTGATTATAACTTTTGACCTTTATCTTTTAATATTATTGCCGAAATAAAGATAATTTGGGTTTTACTTCGCAATTCATCGACTTTAACATTAAAAAGTTGCCCGATTTATTTTGCATCAACCCTGGAAAATTCAATTATTTGATCTATTTTCCTCTGCCGTAACATCTTAATCATCATCGTAATAATCAGTAATAATCTCCCACTGGACTCTTAACATTTCGATCACAACAGCTTTCGACAAGTTATAGCATCATTAGGTTCTTGATGTAGTCGCAGTCTTTCAGCATACCTGATGATTTCATAAATTGGCGAAACGAGTTGTATCCTCTATATTTAAAGTAATGAGGAAGATAAAAAGTTAATATTGATTATTATATTCATGCATAACTTCCACCAAGAAACCTCTTAAACCATTGACTTAATTATACTCACTCACTTTAACAGGCATACTCTGCCTTTCTAATATTACGAATTACCTTTCCTCCTCTGAAGCCCCCCCTTAACTGACCCTGAAAGTAGGCATACACGCTCGCGACCCACCAATCAATTTCACCGTAATAATGACTCCAGAAGACACGAATATTACAACATAGGATCCCCAAGTCGGCATCTAAAAGTTTTTTATCTCACCGTGAATTTAAATGGGTTTACAGAGGTCGCCACTCGTGTCGCTGAAGGGAAAATTAACCCGAGTTACACGGGGAAATTAGGTATAATTATGGGTAAGGACGTAAATTTACATGAATGTGATTGTACCACAAACAGATCAGAAATCTGAATCCGTCTCAGTGAATGAATTCATGATGATGTGACCTTTCAAATCCCTAACTTTGTAATGCTATTCCTCGCAATTACAAACATTATACTGCCAAATATTGGAAAAAAGTGGATCGCATTACACTCATCACCGCGTCGTGGACGTTTTTGAAAGCCGATTAAAATGCGACCGAAGTGGCAACAGAAATCAGCCTTCTTATGAATTGAATTGGGCCCCTTCTACGCAGTCCCATTGCCAGAAGATTTGAAACCTGGAGGTAGTAATTGAAAATTTATAAAACATAAAATAAATGATTATTTCATTCTCACCCTCATTTACTCGAACACCTTTTGAACAAAGTTTGTAACTACTGAAAATTGAATCATGTAGCCCATAAATTTAAATATAAAAAATAAGTAACCAAGTATTTCTTGAAAAAATAGTCGAATCCATTTATATAACCAGTTTGCAAAAAATTAATGTTCTGTAAATGGCGCGTTCACTTTCAAATGCAAACTCCTATAAATTCAGGTAAAGGGCCAATTTAACTGGGAAAATAGTTATGAATTTTCGATTGTGTGGGAATAAGGCAAATTGCTAGAGGGCTAAAATGAGCATCATGATAAAAAATGGGTGAATAAAGAAAATTCAGTATTAGTTATACAAAATTTAGAAATGTTGACCCGTGACCCACAAAGAAAATTCCTGTAGTACACGCTGGAATTAAATACTTCAAATAATAATCCAACCATGCATTAGTAAAATTCTTAAATAGAGACGCAAAAAAAGGAAACTAATAAAAGTCCAAGTCGCCACAGATTCCTTCAAACAAAAAGGTGGAGATGTTATTTTTTTGCCATCGGCTTAAAAGAGGTATAACTTATCCGACTTTTCAACGACACACGGCGACCAGAAGCGGACAAAGAAGAGGCGCAGAGGGTAAAAAGACGACAGTAGCGGCGGGAACTGCAAAACTTCCTGCGGCCAAAGAAATTTTTTCGGGTTGTCGTACGTGCGGGTAAAAAAAATATATTTCGCGCGCGCCCATGTTTTCTTGCGAGAGAGAAAAGCATCCGCGTAGTCACCCCTCGGTCCTCAAGGGATTGAGGGTCACTGGCTAAGCCATCTCGGCGCTGGCAAAGGAAAATTTCCAAAAACAAAACCACAAAAACTTCTCAACCGAGATAAGTTTTGCCCACATTCGGAAACTGAGTGTGAAACACGTTCCATTCCACACCTCGGCAGAGAAATGGGAATGAAATGATTCTTACATCAACACTCCAACATGCAGAGGGTATAAATTCATTATTATCACTTAAAAAATTCCACTGGTTTGACGCAAGCCAAGAGATAAAGTAACTATAATTATATTCCCACAATCAGCTAATAAGCGCGATGGTTACTGAAGCATTTTACCGATTAAGGTCATTTCAAATAAATAATTTTGTGAATAACCCCCGCCTCTATCCTCACTTATTTTAAAATGCCCACGTCAAAACACCATAGGAAATAACAACGAATAAAAACAGTGAATGAAACAGGAAACGAATGAAACATATAAACAAAAAGGTATCGTGATGTAGCGAGGTGACTCAAAGAGTAATGTCTGAATTATATACGTGGTTTTACATTGATTCTCACCTCTGAAAAACAGTTGCAGCTAGTTGTGAAGCTATGGCAACATGACAAACGTATAGATCTCTCCTCTAGTTTGACCGACATAAAAAGCATATTGGCCACAATAATCCACATAACGCCAGGGACTTTCAAATCCCCTGGTTTCGAAGTCTTTATTTTTAAGCCGAAAATCTAGAAGTTTTTATAGACTCGTCAAATTCAGAATTTGGAAACGATGAAAAACGAATTTCAGGATTAAGACGGATAAGATGAGCAGATTCATCCAGTTTAAGGGAAAATTGGACAAAAGACCAATTTCATTGCGTTCTCGTGTATTATCAAACGAATCTAAGGAAAATTAATACATCAATACATGGTGTCTGATGACATCACAGTAACCAAAACGTACGTAAAAATATGGGTACTGTATTTAAATAGTTTAATATCCGTTTTCTGCGGAAATAATCGATAAAATAACCTAGTTTTGAGGCAATGTTCAATAAAAATAATGTTATTTGATTCTTCCAATAGTTTATTTTTATGCACAAAATACTTCAATGTCAGGGCAGTGGCTAGTTGATTACCTGATTAAATTTCACGTTGTGAGGAGTTCGGTAACCACGGACCAATTAATGCTAGGCTATACCGCGACCTAGAGCAAAACTTTCTGCAGACTAAAAGGGCTTGAACTAAAATAATACCACCATTCGACAAGGACGAGAATTTCGCCAACGAACGGAGAGTTTTCGCGATAATTAGCGGAGGCTAACCAGGAGTGCACAAAGGAATTAAAAAAAGGCGGAGGTAAAACGAGAAGGGACGAGGACGCAAGAAAGAAAAAATATAAAAAAAGTATTCCAGCCACCCATCTGTATATTCGTACACATTTGGGGAAAGCAATTATGGGAAAAGCTTTTGAAACCTCCGAGTTAGTCCACGGGGAGACTGAGAGTTGGACTTCAGAAAGATTGGCAGAGAGTGGGACACTCAATGCTGTGTAGCCGACGCGTTGTGCAGTTAAGGGACGACAAAAAAAAACTGAATACCGCAAGCGCACGTAAATTTATTTTCCATTCAGGGATTAATTGATGAGGGACGATTTTTATCTGAGACATTTAAGTGAGAATTAGTTGAAACCGAGTATATGGAATATATGTATAGGCTTGCATTAAATTCGTCGAAATAGAAAGAAAATAAAGCGTCATCAATTGCTTTTTTCTGGAAATAAACGTAAGAGGTTGGTCAGAGAAATACGCAAATTCAGAGGATCATGATGTGTTCAAGGGGATCAGAAGAGAAAAACAGTTACGGTGTAAAGATTAGCGCAAAGTTATAATCCTAATATGGCTTTGATTAAAGATTTTTCATTCATCGACCAATTTGTTAACATAATCCATTTCTCATTACCACCTAGCCAAAATTTAAGAGACATATCAAAATCAAAACTATCAGTTAAATTCCATTAAAATATAATTGATTGACCGAGCAATATTTTTCCCACTTAGCGCCATCATCAAGTTAAGTAATAATTTTCATTTGGTCTTAGATTAATCGAATCCTTATGAAAGACTTTAAAAAAGGAAGACAGAACTACTAAATCGGCCACATCTTGAAGTATGATGGGTACATGAAGATAAAATTCGATGGATAAATGGATGGCAAGAACGGAAAAGGAAGACCTTAAATGATATATTTGGAAAAGTAAATAGAGTGGAAACGAAGAAATACTTGGGCGTGAAAAAATTAGGTGATTGGAGAATTGAATGAAGAACTTGTCAAAATAAAGAACTGAGGGGAGTACTGCCAGCGGTAAAAGGTGAAGGTGAATTGTCACTCTTCCTCAGAAAGTTTCCCTGCAGTAATTTTTTCGCCTCATTGAGTAATAACATATTTTAAGATCATTCGTATGATAATATTTAAAGAGGACAGTGATACCGTACTGTTGACCAAATTATTATGCTTACTCAAAAAGTGTGCCATTCAGGACCTTTTAAAGCAAAACCGAATGGCACTAACATTTTATCTACTCTTAAACTCTAAACTTAAGCGATGTCTGGGAATCTCCGGAAACATCCACTACAAACAAAGGAATAATTTCAATTATACTACATTAGATGCTCAAGTTCAAGATAATGTTGAACCTGAGTAGCTGGATACGATTCATTCGCAAAGTCATTCTTTAAACAGAGAGGTATCGGATAACTGCGGAGCCAAGTTATACAATTTCTAATTCTATTTTAATTGCTTAAAAACAATATTTACAAAGTTTTTCATGTCGCTTTGGCAAAGGAATGATATCATTCGTATTTACAAGGACATTAAAATGAAAGGACTTTTCCTATCTAGGTGTAGCTCGTAGACTTGTACTTCACTTATTATTTCCTTCACATATTTGGCTCTCTCTATCACTCTTCTCTTTCACCTTTACCTCACCAGGGACTTACTCATTCCCTTCATACCGACAGGAGAGTCAGCTGTCGAGACGACAGCATGGAGAGAGGTCTAACCCAGTTTGAAGCCCGATAGTGATACATTCAATTTAATCACCGGGAAAACCTGAAGTCATTCATCCACCACCATGTTCCCAAATTCCGATTTATACTATTTGAGAAATCGGCACAGAAGTCAAAAGTGGGATAATTCAAAATGTGGTGCCCTCAAAAAAATGTGTAGATAAAATGGATCAACGCAGCAAACAAAGAGGAAGTTGAAGGGTGGGAGAAGAGATAAGTCTCCTAAAATGCTTTAGAAGAAGACGGAACAACTTAGTTGGTCAAATCATGAGGCACCATGACCAGATTAAAATAATAGTAGAAGAACAGGTAGACGGGAAGAAGGGCAAGGGACGCCTCCGAATGAGTCACACAGGACAAGTAATTAAGGTTGCAAAAGAGAAGAAATAAGTCACTATGAAAAGGCAAGCTGATGGGAGAGCGGAATGGAGAGATGCCTTCAAGCAATCTCGCGATTGTTGACTCATAACGATCTCAATTAGAGAGAATATGCTCTCATCGCGAGAAATTTCTTAACTGTGAGACCAGCGGCGACGAAGATGATTATCGCCTCTTACCTGGTTGTACGAGCCTGACGTCTAGGATCTTGTCGACTTGCGAATTGTAAGCGGTGATGTGAAAGACGCAGTCGGGCGAATCCTGCACGCAGGTGATGTTTACCGGCACCAAATCCTCGGAAACTTGCTGCCACTTCACCGTGCCGGCTCCGCTGGCACTGACGTGGAACACCTCGGCCCACAGACTGCAACAGACGAGAAAAGGGAAGGGTATATAATAAGGGCTTAGTAAACCTTACGATTGGGAACAAGGGTAGGGGGTGTTGAGGATTGTGTAGGGGAGAGGATATAAAGGGGGAATTAGAAGGTTGCGGTGGTGGAAAATGGGAGGGTGTGACACACATGGCGTGAATGGCGTCGGAATAGATCCTGAATCTACCAGAGAGGAAAGGATACAAGATAAAATGTTCAAACCAGGATTATATTCTAATAATTGATTTCTAAAGAAAGTTAGAATTTTAGAATAATGTAAATTACAAACATAAAATTATTTCAGTAATATTTTTTCATCATTATTCATGCCGTTAAAGTAATGAAAATATCGCTAAGCGTAAAACATGACAAATAGGGATGGAAGACATCTTATGAGATCCAATATAGCTTAAATGTTGACAAATTGTCGCTCATTAAAAATGGAGTGAAATAAACCCTCTTCACAATTAGTTCTTAAACAATGGAGCATAAATGTAATCAAGGACATATCAAAGTTAAATCTATAATCTCACATACATTTACCTTCAAAATTTACCTTTTTCAGCCCTTAATTATGCATCCAGTTTCACATATAAATTGTTAAACATTATACCCATCTGGTTTTTATTTTTAACTCTCAACTAGGTCAATGATGGATTGGTCTCTATGTGGTGGAAATAAATTTAAATCGTGCTAAAATATTACGCTTTGATCGTATGATCACGCTTTAAAAATGATGGATTACGTTGACAACAATGCATCTCGCTGCGAAAGCCTACATTCCGATGGACTACGCTGACTACAGTTTATCAGGTGTGACTTTTCAATAAAATGCATTTTCTCCTAAACAATTATGAATTCAAATCTGTTATGAGAGAAATTGCAATCCGTCTGGTAGGAGACCCGCAATTTCCGAAGTTCAAGCCCATTTCTTCAACCTTATTTCCAAACACTCTTTTTTCAACCTTACGTTTGGTTTGGATACGTAAAGGTACGTAATAATTACTTAGCCGAAAGCGTGCGAATAATGACACAATTTAAACAAAATACCTACTGAGAATGACCTCTCTGATCAGATCGCAACCGAGACCTCAACAAGGCAAAATCACATTCCCATTCACGCACCTCTCATGGCACCGATTCAAAAATTGTGAGGTATTTATTGACTTTCTATCTTTGGAGCCGGAATATTGTGTAAATTTATAATGCATAAATTAATTAATACTTAAATTTACGTTCCAATTAAATTAATACGAGGTAAAATTTTCTCTGTTGTGTTTGAAGAAAACTTAGTCCATTTCTTGAAAGTTGTTTCCAAATTCCTTCCCAAATTCACATTTTAGTGGTTATGAGTTTTAATCGCCTATTGAGATAACATAAATATCATATGAAAGAGTTTTTAAAGGGTTAGGCAATAATTTTTTCGGAATAATGGAGTTTTTTTACGTCGTCTAGCACAAAAATCTCCAGTCTTTTACATGACCAAGCTAAGCTTTAATGGGGGTTAGCTAAGCAAGTTAACGGGTGACTGAAAAGGGTTTGAAAAATTAACGGTATTTGCTGATAAGGGTAATTAACTTGCCGAAACTTAGGTTGGCCAAACGAAAAGACTGAAAAAAAAATGTTTTACTGTCTAAAAATGAAGGTCAAGCATTTTGTAAATCTACCCGTTCCGTAAAAATTCCTCCTGAGAACTTTACCTCCGCAATTCTCGACGAAGCGGAAATACTAATGCAATTGTGCCAGATAATAATAAATAGTAACAATATCATGAATATTTAATCCATAACTGTTTACATTATTTAAGTAAAAATACGTAATTCGCAGCTATTGGCAGCCTCAAAGGTACAAGCACCTATATCAAGACTGCTTTCCGTAAATTAATAGATGCCATTACTGGTGTCATTGTACATTTAATAATTTTTTTCTTTTGTTTCCGGAAATTTTTAAATACACATAGTCATCGCTTCCTTCTTAACCCACTAGCATGAGTAGCATCAAAAATTAATACATTTTCAGTTCTACTCAGGAAATATTTAAACTACACGTTCTTTTTTGCGCTGTCAAGTTTAATGGTAAAATATGTAGCTGCCACAATTATTATGATTGATTAGAAAATTTTCACTTTTTCACAATGAGAAGTCTTGAAATTTCATTTCTTCTAGAAGTACCTCCGGTTTAGAAAGGGTTAAATAGTATTCATCAATACCGGTTGTAGCAAGAATATTACCACTCATTGAATGAAACTAATAAACCACATTTGAATCAACCGAACATTCCGATAAATCGATAGGTAGCATGCGTCGCATGTCTCCCATAGCCTTAAAATCACTTCGCGGCGGAAAAAGGAAAACTAACACCGGTCGGGGAAGCTCAGCTGTGTTGGCACCCAAGGGAAGCCTGAAGGTTGGGACAGCGTGGAACAAAGACGGGTGTGTTTGGTGCCGTAAGGCTTCGCTGCAATACAAGTAGGAGAAGCGGAAATCCCTTTTGAGGCATACAGGGGTGGGAGGGAGGGACCAGGGGTGGGGAGGTAAACATAGGGAAGGGGTAGTTTGGTGGCTAATGAGAGGAGAACCGGATACTCCTCCCCTTTTTACCATTCGAATCCGAAAGATTATCACAGGGCAGCAGTGAAAGCATTCAAATCCAAGCTAAGGGGGGAAAACCTGACACTAGCGGGTTAAAGTTTTTTTCAGGGAAATATGCTGACATTTGGACTCATTAATCAATAAGATTTTCCAACAAAATTAAATATTCGGAAGAATTGTGACCGCTTACTCTGGTATTTGTAAAACACATTATTATTTTATTAATAACTAGCAGCCCCCCAAAATTGCTCGGGAAGGATAGTACCCAGAGAAGCGGGATACTTGAAACTTGGTATCCATGGCCACATAGCAGGATTTTTGGGTCAAGAAACAAAGAAGGTATGGTGACAGTATATCAGTATCGATTTCCGTGTACATCGCAAGAGATCAGCTTACAACCTGCTCCACAGCATGGATCATCATGCATGTAGTCCAAAAAGGTCATGTGAACGCATGCCACTGCAAAAAGGTTTTTAGTTATTTTTTCCCTTTGAGAGTGTCAAAAGGTGTGCCTACCATACAGGATTTCCAACAGCAGAAGTTTTATGACGTGAAATAACAAACGGTAATGAGAATACGACGCAAAGGACTCGTTAGACGCAGCCGAAAGTAGCACTATGAAATTTTGGAGCATGAGATGCACCGATACACAGACTAACGTTGTAATCCATGCAGCAGTATGGAGATGCATGGTGGACAAACAAACAGACATCCTCTTCTATATTTATAGATTCTAAATAATATTTTTGGAAGTCCACTCACTTAAGTTTACCGTTTCTTACGAACTACATGGAAAACTAAATTAATCTAGTTCACACTGTGCATAAGAAAGAAACTAATAAAAAAATATAGGTATTAAAGAAGTCTGCAGACGATTTTGCAGAAAATTATCTTTCAGCATTCATCCTATACTGATCAATTTACCAATCTATGTTCCTATTCACTTACTCAATTATTTAACCGCAATGGTGAAATAGAAAGTTGACGGTTGTGGTCACGTCGGACAAACTCAAAGGCGTACGGAAGTGCGCAGACATAGGGTAGTGGGTTAAGTTTCTTCCCCTGGGCCAACGAGGATTTCTATAGTAGGCATTCAAAGGTTTTGCTCGGGGATTGAAACAGGCCTTTACGGCCAGTGGCTCATACCCTACCCACTAGGCTACCACGCTCCTCGGGACTTTAGTCGTGGGATAACATTATTTTTTCTTTAACCAACGTCAAGCCGAGTTTAAATTTCCACATTAAGGGCTAAGGACTTACGAAGTGGATTAAGAGTATTTAGTTAAGAATATGAGCGGAACCGTAACATAAAATAGTTTATTACTTTCACCACGATATATACAACGATCAATTTTGCTAAAGTATGACATTTGTTTCACGCAAAGTCTTGTTTATCCTCACAGCAGTTTGCAATACCTTTCGATGCCAATGAAGTTCGATGAGATGATGATGTAGATCTTCCAGGTTTTACTACACGTCTTTCCATATTTCTTCCGAACGACCGTTCCGCCGGCTTTGCCGTCTGCTCATTCAGGTATATCGACGGAAATATAGCCATACATGGAGTAAAGCCCGGAAGAGCTACATCATCATTAACTCGTGGAAGCCTTCAGAAGGAAGTTTGATGAAACCTTGGCCAAAACATATAAGACATTTTTTTCTAAGAAATAATTTATTTTTAATAGTGAATAAAAAATTACGTAATTAGAGGAGAGTTAGAGGACTTTAAGCTCAAATAAAAACTATTGGTGAGTTGAAAATTATTCTCAATATAAAATTTCATACCTATGCAAATGTGATTAATCACAAGAAGACTAAGATAATGCGGTTTTGTAAAGCATCGCAAGCGAGGAATGTGAGACTCAGGAAAAGTAGGTGGGGAAAAACTTGAGCAGGTAGAGCAATTCAACAATTTGGACAGCACATTAGAGGAAAACGGACACAGTAGTAAGGGCATTAGGAAGAGGATTGCATTAGCAAAGGAGGCGTTCTTGAACAGGAAGGAGCTTCTGAGAGGATCGTTATGTAAGAGTTTAAAGAAAAGGTTAGTGAAGAGCTTTATCTGGAGTGTCACTCTCTACGGTGCGGAAATGTGGACACTGAAGAAAGTAGGCGAGAGAAGATTGGAGGCATTCGAGATGCGGGTGTGGAGAAGAATGGAGAAGGTGAAATGGACGGAGAGGAAAAGGAACGACGAAGTGCTGGATTTGGTTGGCGATGAGAGGCGGCTTATATATGAGATACGGAGGATACAGAAGGTTTGGATGGGAGGAGTACTTAGCGGTGAGATGTTGAAAACGGTGTTAGAGGGTAGATTGTTAGGGAAACGAGGGAGGGGAAGGAAAAGAATAGGATTTTTAGATAGATGGAAAGGGAGTAGGCCTTGCAGTGTATTGAAGAAGGCAGTGCTGGAAGGAAAGGGAGGCTCCCAGATCACTTCTTTAGTACTCCATAGAAACCTACCTTAATCTGTAGAATACCATAATATTTAATAAATAATGCAAGTGTTATTTTTTGTAGTTTTTCAGGAGAGTTGCTGAAAATTTTTTATGACCAATTTTGTCAAGAGCCAACATACAATTAACCTATCAAGATGCAACCACGTGAGGTCTAGAGTATGATATGTCGCATGTCTTCAATGTAAATACTCTTCACAGGACTTATTCATCCAAGAAATTATTAAGTCAATCAAAAATACTCCTTGCACAAGGAAAAAGTAAAACTGTTGTCTTAAATACAATGCAGGGAAGTAATATAATTTAGACGATATTTTTTTTCTTAGAGTTACGAGACAAGATAGAAGGGTAAGAAAAACATAAATTCAGCGAATTCCATATATTCTATTTTAACCTTCAAGTGCACTGTATTCTGGGGTCATGATTAGGAAATGATGCCCAGCATAGGTTCTTATTAAGCTACCGTCCTTAAGATAACAGACAAAATTAGACACGAATGCTATTTTGTATCAATGTCACCTCCAAGGATATTAAATAAATATGAGAATAATTCTGAAATTTCTAAAAGTGCGTAAAAAATTGCTGTGCCCATAAGTACAACAGAACCAGTCCAGTGTGAGTTTTTACGAATAAATTTTGATAAAACATGTCAATCATTCCATTCCGCGGAAATTTTGATTAGTTAATGATGACTAGCCTTAATTCCTAAATAAAATAAATTCACTCTTTCCATTCGTAAAAAAATACCACTCGTTTTAATTAATTGGCACTTGAATTACTTGTGCAATCGCTCCAAAACATAAATAATGGTTTAGTAATAAGAAAATTTCTCCGCACTGTTTGAGCACTATAATATTTCATCTAAAAATTCTGGTGTTCTTAAAATCATTCCACAGAATTGTGAAATCTATTGCTAACTCTTCGAGCAATCTAAAATAGCAAGTTTTAGATCAAGATGCGAGAGACAAAGATGTAGATCACTAAGCAATAAAAGTACAGGTATTTAATTGTCGAGATCGACAGATTAAACTAAAGAAAATGAAGGCAAGACAGCAGACGAACGTGTTTCTGCTGTAGGGAATTGCGCATTTCTGCCGAACGCACTCGGGCAATCTTGACCCAAACTTTCAGTCCAATAAACACGAGTAGCCATCAAAGAAGTCTATAAATGGCTCGTGTTAACAGGCAGCCTCCCAGTCTCGACGGACGGCCGCCTCCGCACGGTTGTTTTGCTTCGAGATGCGTCGTTTCCCATTAGCCAAAGCCATTACCACGCGAAGGCCAAGAGGAGAAATTTTCAAAGTGCGATGCGAAGGGGGGTGGGTGAGGCGACGGCAGGGGGGAGGATTTCTCATTAAATAAGATGATCCCCCTGAATTTACAGATTTACATCCAAAAGCCGACGCGATCCGACGAAAGTAGCGGATGGGTAGTGGATTTAGTTCCAATAAAACCTTTTTTGTACTCTCATACAATAGACAAACTCTTGCACATAGAAGGATTAGATGCTTTCCAGTTAACTACTATGGTGAATTATTCAGTGAGTTCAGTTTTGGCTCGTAGTCTTCCGCGGCGCTCTTGTTTCGTGGAGCTCTCTATCTTTCGGGTTTTCGCCGCGTCGGTTATCAGAGGCTGACGGCAGCTTCACCGGGATTCCACCAAGCGTTTCCTCCTTCCGGGTCTTCACCGCGTCGGTTGCCAGAAATTTACGACACTTTCGCCGGGATTCCACCAGGCGGCGACTGTCGTCAATCTCTGACAGCTAATGCTGCGAAAACTCGGAATATTGAGAGATCCACCAAGTTGGCACAGTTTGTGAACAGCATTTTATCAATTTCTTATTTCGAGAAATTTACCTTCATCGGAAAAAAATATATTTTTACTCAATGTAATAAAGGAATCATGCAAGTTACAGCTTTCAGGAATCACGAATATTTGGTCACATGATCAATTGTTTTTGTTGAAGATTTTGCCATTGGTCTCCCCAAATGGTTCGCCATTTTGACTGTATACAGTGGTCAAACTATTTCACTCCATTGCGGCGTTTTGGTGAGAGAAAGAATTTCACTGAGTATTTCACATGAAATTTGAATGCTCCTTCTTTGATGCCTTAGTTTCACGCACTAACTACACCTACACGTTTTTCCTTCGTCTTCTTTCTTTGCCGTTCTTAAAGCTTGCGATTTTCTTTTAATTTGTCTAGTTTTCATACACTTTCCTTTGGCAGATATGCCAAAAAGCTTGATGAAAACTTATTTTCAGACCAAAGAAATGGATTTATCATATTAACTTCCCTTAAAGTTTTAATATTTTCCTGTAATCTGTTAGAAGCAAAAAGTTCCTTCGGGGTATCTGCAAAAAAAAAACATTTATTTATGATTTAAACAGCATTTTATTTTTAATATGGGCCGTTTTCGTTACATTTAAGCTGTGATTCACTGATAGATGATATGCAAATAGCTCAAAAAATAATTTATCGTATATTTTTACTTAATTTTAATATGTTAAGACCTTTGAGGCTCAGTGATGATTACAGTTCAACAATTCACTAGTAGGTAAATACGATTTAAAATGGCGGGTCTGGCGGATTTAACAAGATCAATGGCTTCATTGGATAAAATAAAGGGGCGAAAAATAAGAATAATCACGGATTCCTTCATAATTAATTCTAATTACTTTTATTGATTAATTATCTGAGTTCCACTATACCCTTTTTATTAAGGCAAATTTTTCATATTAGATTATGGTAGACGTGGGTTGATAGAAGCGCAAACGATATTGTTCTTTCCCAGGTAAGCATTTAGTACATTACGTAAACAATAGCTCTGCCGACTGGTGTAAAAGTTCTCACGTAAATTGGCTGCCACGACCGGCCAAAGTGAACTTCCTCCTAAGTAACACGACAGTTGGTGATCTCGCTCAGAGATCAATGACCAGGAGAACCATATTGATTTTGTATCGACAACACCTTCCGCCACGCGGTATATTTTCACCCTTTTACTCTCGGGGTTCGAGATTGCACGTCAGCAGTTCTACAAGCAACAGGTTGGGCTTTGGGTATTAGCTTCCTCATCAGTTAAGCTTCTTTGCATGTCGAAATGCTTTCGGTAGAATTTTTGGCACTGTTTCCACAGTTGAAATGGAATGTAGAGGATTTTGGAACTCAAATTCAGTGCTCTGCATTGATTAGCTATTTTGTCGATGCAGAATGCATGTGACTGTTACGAATAAAATAAATATAAATCGAGTACTTAAAAATCCTTTAACTTCGTCTTGAATACTTCTCTTGCAACTTATACTATTTCAATAATGCAAGTAATACTACTTCGCGATTATTACTAATACTTATTCTATCTCACATAACTTCATAACGTAAAAATTACCGATTCCATAGACTACAACTCCGATATAAAAATAGTTTTTAAGCGCCTCTTACTATTAAAGGTACATCACCGGATAACGCAGGTTTGAATGGATAATTTTGCGAATCAGACCGCACATCCCGTTTTCCTTAATTAAACTTCCCTCTTCAATTCCCAGCAACGCTTATTCCCTTTCATCATAGTCCTAATCCTATCCTTTTCCCCCTTTTCCCTCGCTAACCAGAACATTCTTCCGTCTAACACGGCTTTGAACAACCCCTCCCCCCTTGGTCCTAGCCACGTATAGACTCTATGTCTCCTTTGTATAACCTCTAGAAGTTTCTCTCCTCGTATAAAAATTGTAGTACATCATCGTTTCTTTTCCTCTATATATTCAATTTGCCTAACCTATCCCAACATAATTACATCAAACTATTCAGCACATAACAAGTTTACTCACGTATGCTGAATAAATTTGGAGTATCGGCCTTTATTTCTTCTTCAAATGCGCCGTTAAATTTATTCAATCACCCATCTAAAAATACCACCACAAAGCACCTACATTTAGTTTCCAACATTATTTACATTTTGAGGAGCACTTGACTTGTTTCTATATATTCTACACATATATTTAAATTTGAATCACATTAAACCCCTTTACTTATCCATGATAAATACTTTGGTTTGCGCATGACAAATATTGAGTTTGGAGTTATCTGGCGGATCCGTCTCTAGACAAAATAAATTCAACTTTCGTAGAAATTTCCCTCAAGTGCTTTAAATTCCAAATCGTCAATTTTCGTCTAAATATCACATTCCATGCAACATTTTCAGGAAACTGGTTTTAAAAATAAAAAAATCTGATTGGCATCTTACCATGAATTTATCTGTGAATAATCAAAAGTACGGAGTGACTAAAATAAAAAATTCTGGCATGACAAAATGTAAATAAATATTTACCATAATAATAGAAAAACAATGAAACCGAGAGTTTAAACCGAGTTATCATCCAATCAAAGACATTCTGAATTAAAAATATGCTTCTTAAATAATGGTGGGGACTTGTCCCCTAACTTTTATTTTAAGATCCAAGCAAGACAAACAAGAGGGCAGTATAATTCACCAATTTTTAGATCAAGTCATAATCAAAATTCCTCAATAAGCCATTTGGCCGAAGTAACAGCTGCGATCAATATGTGTTAATCACACGCCTGTGGCTTAGTTCGAGGTGAGTTCTACCTTCATATATCCAAAGAACCTTGGGTTGGAATCATAGTGAGTGAGAGTAGATAAAGTTAGGAATGATTCTTTGTTTTGAATCGTATGTACACGGCATAATCTCCAACAGGAGAAGAATACCCGAATGGGAATGCAGAACCTCGGAAAAGAAACGACCTTCCGAACTAGCTCGATTTCGAACTGGAGGAAACTGCCAACCCTACCCTTAATGAGTGTTAATCACGCTCCTTTTTTCAGTCCGAGAAGAGCTCTACCTTCATCTATCGAAATAATATTGGGTATGAATCATTGTGTTAGTGAGAGCGGATGAAGTTTGAAATGATTCTTTGATTTGAACATATTCTATCCTATTATTTGATACATACACGGCGTAACCTCAAACAGATTAATAAGACCCGCATGAGACTTCGGAACGCAGAACCTCGGTAAAATAAATGTGATAGGAACCATGGAATCACTCTATTAAAAATATGTAATGTAAATTTTGCTCTTTAAAATTTTTCCCATTGGCTTTAGCGCAAAGCAGGAAATTATTATTATTTTTGAATCGTAAACACAAGGCTAAACCTCCTACAGGATAATAAGACCCGCATGGGACTTCGGAATGCAGAACCTCGGCCAAGAAAAGTTCGCTCGGGCATGTGCGATTTTGAACTTGAAGAAACACGTCTTCGATCCGCGCTACGAGGGTGGGAAAGGGGGGGTAAAGGAGTAGAATGGGCCTCAGTGCGAGCAGAGGGTACACATCAAAAGGGCAAACGGCAGAGCAATGCGTCTCATTGCTGCTGGGTTTCTCTTATCCCGACTTCCTCCCGTCGACGGGCGCACACACAAAGACCCGAGCCGAGCCTGGCTCTTCTAGCGGCGCGCCAATACATTTATAATGACCTTATATGCGCACAAATCCAACCCTCTCTCTCATTCCATTGCGCCATCTGAAAGGATAGAGAAGCAGAGTTTCAAGAGGGACGCATTTTCATAAGCTTGCCCTGTGGGGAATGAGCAAGCAATATGTCCTGTAAAGCCAAATTCAACTGAGAAAATCAAGCGTTAGAGGAATTAACTAAGAGCTGCACCAAATAGAGTATTTCTTAATTGAAACTTATCTCTCAGTATTTGAAAAAACATTAAAGATGGGTCGATTTATCTGTTTTTCCTGTTTCATTTCCAGTTCCATTCATGGCATCCGTTCTCAGACTCGGTTCTTAACCAAGTTTGTCATTTTAATTGGATAATTTTAGGAGGCCATTCATTCTTTTCGCTAATTTATTGTAAAAACCGCCTAAAATAACACATAAAGTTATATATATTCATTCATATATATACACATATATAATGTGATTGGAACATGAAATAATCCTTTTTAATGTGTATAGTGTGAATTTTGCTCTCTAAATTTTTCACATGGGATTTAGCGCAATTATTCCCGTTCCAATTCATTTTGTCTTTTGTTCCGAATGCGATTCAAAGCTCAAGGACCTCTGACACCGAGAACTGACGATCCAAACGGATCTCACCAATATAAAAATATTTTTTACAGCTATACGACAACAATAAAAAGATTCAGTTCACGTGTCCACTCCCAATAAAAGTTAGTATATACTGACTCAGAGGTGGTACAACTACAACTTGCTTTACTGACATAATACAAGTACAGATATAGACACTTAACAAATCTATCTGACCCATTACCTTATTTGTGACCTAGATAATTCTATTTCATCCACTTATGTTTATTCTGTGAAAATATATAATATAGTATTTCTTGGAGCTTAGGTCATTTATAAAATAAGTTTCAGCCAACGTTTCGATTTATTTTTTAAATCATCTTCAGGGCTATGTAAGAAAAAGTGTGAACAACATAAAATACAGAGAATAAAACGATTTTCCGCGATAATTATTTTCTACGGGCGGATCTATCCTTACTCAAGAGAAATCATCCTATTAAGAAACTGCCAGCAAATTGAAGTAGATGAAATCCAGCATTCTCAACCAAAAGGTCATATTAACATTAATAGGCCAGCGAATACCAACTATAGCATAGTATTTCTAACAAAAAGGAATTATATTTTCTAAGGGGTTAGCTCTCTAACCTAACGAATACCTATTCGTGTAACAACTTATGCCAAAAAAGTGGAATTTAATATATTTTTATCTCGCTGCCAACAGCATGGTATAACTGCGTGTTACACACAGATTACCTAACAGCCAGTGAGGAGTGAGAAAATATTCATAAAAGGAAATTATTCCGAATTAGAGAGAGCATTGCATTTGTTCGTAGATACACACAAATCTAAAGGCATACGCTTGAACTGGTAACAATAATTGACAGTATTTTATAATAGAATTTACCACTTAAATAATGATATAAATATTGGCAATAAAACCCTCCCTCAATAAATCTCTAAAGTTGAAAAATTTCACAGAATAATTTCATGATTATGCAATATATTTAAATGATAATCTAACAATCACAAAATAATTTGAAAATTCTTGTATCTGCTAGATTATGCGTAATAAGCATTTATAACTAATTTCAACTTCATATTTTGTCCTAAGGAAATATTACCGTTAATTATTTCAACACTTGAAAGGGAAAATATTATAGATGGGTAAACGTTCACCATTTAGTACAAGGATCACGATAAACAATTTGTGCTAATACATGGCTACACAGGAGATAATAAAATGATAATCGCAGACCATTGTACGGAAAATTAAACTTGCTAACACTCAAAAGGGAGCGTGAAAAACAAGAACTTCAATGATTACCGCACGCATATAATTAGCCCATATTCTTGGAGCACGATCATACGCAACCGCTACGCTTGATGCACCTTCGGTTTTGGCAGTGCTTGGCAATCAGAGACGGGATCCAAAGTTGCAGATTAAACCACCTCAAACTGGAGATAAAGGAATACGCAGAACAAAAAAACAATTATAAAATACCAAAAGGAATACGCTTCGGAGAGAAGAATAAGTAAAAATATGAAGGCAGTTTCCCACAATTTGGTATAGAAAGCTAAATTTACAAAAAAAATGTAAAGGCTTATGGGATCGATTTAATTTCATGTTGGGATTAAATGAATTTAGGGACATAGCCACCAAATGATACCTCGACACAGATGGCAATTATTTTATAGGATGAGCCTTGCAACATACCTACGGTTTTTAATCAAAAGCTTACTACTCCCAGTAATCACTTATTAAACTCAGTAATCCAGAGACAACGTATGCCACGTTGAGATTTTAGGGACTATACATGTTCCAGGTTAACACAAATATTCCGGGAAAAAAGCATAAATTTTTGTAGGTGAAAAATGGAATGGAAAAGGATTAATCCGTTAGCAGGCTCCGTCTATTTCATTAAAAAATTCACCTATAGATGTGTATGAACGACTTCAATTATAAAATGTAAATAAATAAAAATTATGTTCCTAATTAACCAATACGAGTTAGTAGCATTTGATGAACAACAGAGCCAAGTCAAATAAAGTGAAAATGAAAATTTCTCAAAAAATGGTTTTCATAAAATTATCGTTCCCCTGCCAGATTCAATAGGAGTGGGACGTAGAAGCCAAAATATTGGAGTAAAACTCATTCCCTAACCTCAGGTTGATTGGCTGCCGAGATGAATCTTACGGTAATGTAGATTAGGAAGGCTATTTTGGCTAAGCCCATGCTCCCCCCAGCAATTGCCTGCGGAAAAATACATTGAAATCATTCCCTCAAATTTTAGCTTCTACGTCGTCGTAGTCTTTTTCCAGTCTTCACTGCTTTGCTTTCGCTATAAATGGCACGTTGAAAAAACAGCTCAGCTTGAAATTTCCATTTCATATTTCACTGTGGGGAAATCCTAATTTATTTTCATAACCCTTCATCTTATCAACACATTTTTTTCTCAAGCACTTGAGAGGAGCGGATTCTATCGCTAATTAAAAGTATTTTTCTTGCTTCGAAGCATTGTGCGCCTGTAGTCTCAAAAATGATTCCGTCACGAGCGGTTTGGTCGAAGCGACCAGATTTACTTTGCTTAGCGACCCATTTAGTAAAAAGACAATCGTAGGAAAACCCGTGTTTACCCTAGCAGCTAGGATGGTAGGGAATTGATTAATTTCTTGTTCAGTCAAAAGGTCATCTAGACTGCTTTGTTAGGGGAAACTAAAAAAAATGCAACTGAAATGGCCCTTTGTTAACCCTATTTTCACAACAGTTCTTCGATCAGGAGAACTAGTAGGTAAGCTGTTGAATGGATAAATACTATCTTCAAGGGGACTGCATAATGTACACCTAATCCCACCCCACAGAAGGGAAATTCCAAGGTCGCATTTTAATCGGTTTTCAAAAATATCCGCGGCGTGGTGATTAGCGCATTGCGTTCCACTTTATTTCCAATATTTTGCAATATAGCATTTGTAATTACGAGGAGTAGCATTAAAAAGTTATTAATTTGATCTATCACATCATCATGAATATGAATTTCGTTTAACACTCTTGACTACACCTTATTTCGCCGTGCAACTCGGAATTGTTTGTCCGGCAGCGACACGAGTGGCGATTTTTGTAAACCCATTTAAAGACGCGGTGAGTGACAACACATTTAGAGGACTTGAGGGATCCTCTTTTGTAATATTCGTGATTCTCTTTTTCTTTCCATGAAAGAAATTTCTCCCGAATAGGATAAAAGCACACGTTTGAACATGCAAATGACAATTTCAACGAGAAACGGGTGATTTAATCAGCGGTATGAAAAAATCCTGGATGTAGCCAAATACATCCAAAAAAAGGATAGATTAAAAATGTCAGTCTAGAGCATGATGCTTTTAGTTAACAATTTTTTTACGGGATAAGCCATGTTAAGCCGCTCCATAATGCACTAGGAACACCAATTTATGGTCCCCAATATGCATTCAAATAACGTCATGCACACAAAAGAGGTCTTACTTAACAATTAGGGTCAGCAATTCTAGCCAAAATTAGGTCCGCAGTGTTTCCATATCCCTTGTCTACCACGGCCAAAATTTGAAGTGAATTTAAAATTTGTCGTATTGTACTAAAAATATACTCAGAAATGAAAACGAATCCCAATTAATCGAGTTACAATACTTCTTTGATGCTCAACTGAAGATCTGCTCGTCACAGGATCGATGATAACAACATATATATTATACTTCTAGTAATAGGTAGGTCATTACGAAACAATTAAAGATGTGACTTGTAAGCTGATCTAACGAATTTTATTTTGTTAATGGGTCATCTATAAGAATTTTGAAGGGTAACGCCAGAGTATCGAGTTTATTTTTATGAAAAAGTGACAATAATTCGGTCCTATTAAAAGGCCTTGGGGAATTTTACCAAACCTAGGTAATTACAAGAAGTATCAATTGTTCGTAAGGATTATAAACCTGAATACGAAATTTTTAAATATGCAATCGGAGTAAAGTGATGACTTAACATTAAATAAAAAGTATTTCAAAGCACTGAAGGAACAAGTGACTTTGTACGCAGTCACGCGCACGGGTGCAAAGTTAAATACACCAAAGGATGAAGTTCGCTATGAAAAAATATTTGACTTAGCCGGGATTCGAACCCGGATCCCGATTGCCGGACAGGCGTGCTACCAGTTACACCACCAAGCCATCTTCTCAGAGCGAACTTCGGGATGGGTTTTACCGAACAAGATGTTGACGTCACAAGTCCACACTGTGGCACATGTGGCTAGGGTCGTGCTTACTTACTTAAAAAGTATTTATTTCGATACAGCTTCAAAAATTGATAAAGTAACAGAAACTATAAATTTATAAAGTCGATACAGCTAATCTGAGTACGACCGTGAAGAAAATCTCATTGAATCCCATTAAATGGGATTTGCTTCACTTAGCGACCCATTTGGTAGGAAGACAATCGTAGATTCGTAGTCTAATAATTCATAATTTACTGTATTTCCTGTACACTGTATTTCCAACCCAAGCAGCTAAGATGGTAGGGAATTGATAAATTTCTTGTTCAGTCAAAATGATATCTTGACTGCTTTGTTAGGGGATACTAAAAAACGCAACAAAATCTCTGAAATGCCCATTTGGCAACCTTATTTACACAGCAGTCCTTCGATCAGGAGAGCTTTTGAGCTGTTAAATGGGTAAATTTTGCTTTAAAGGGGATTTTTATGCATATTTTCCGAAGCATAGTCAATGTAAACATTGGAAGTGTATCAAATGGAGATCTTTAACGAAAAAAATAAAGGACTCAAAAGATAAACTGGATATACCAAGGTGACTAGCTGTATTTGCGAAGCCAAAACTTCAATGGACATCACTATCTAAGGTTTTAAAGTAAGATTGTATTGCATACTCGGGAATTTCCATGAGCTTCATACTTTGCTTTCCATATATTTTCCAGAAAGACGGACGGTTCATAGAAGGAAATAGTAAAAAAATAGTTCGTGGTATTTACTTGGGGATACAAGTTTGTAACACAAGGTTGCCAATCGCAATTCTCGGGAGGAGATTACCAGGTGTTTGCGAAGAATGACAAAGACAAATGGAAATGAGTCACAGAATTGCAAACTTTCAAGATCCAAAAAAAAAACTTTAAGAAACTTCTTCCTAAGATGGATTGGGCACATAGCAAGATACATGAGAGAGGGGCTTAACAGCAGAGCCGTAAGAAGAAGATAACTTTTACCAAGGAATGAAGAAATCATTTCTCATTACAAAGGAAAAATATCATCAATTTACTCACACAAAACTTTGTCTTGCATCCTTCTTTTGACTATAAGCGTGGGTACTGAAAAATCGCAGTTTAACAAGATACTCCGTCTAGTTCTCAAGATGTCAAACGAGATACAATCTACCTTTTAACGCTGGTCAGTGGTCAAATATGAGATTAAAATATAGGATATAGGCTGTGGCACATCTCCCTAATATAAAAACTATTGAAATACCGCAGAAAAAAATTAATGAGGACCTTGTTGATTACAATGCGTCATGTAAATATTAGGCATGTGACAGAAAAATAACTTGAAACAATAAATGAAATATTAAATAAAGACTGCCGCATTAACCAAGTGCCATTTTTTACCTCTAATTGGAGGCACTTAAAGTTGTGCGAAAACGTAATTTGGGACATAATTATGAAAACAAATTTTGTTTGACGTAAACTAAATTTCATGATTTTGAACCTAGGATCTCATAATGTGGGTCCAAACGCAAAATATGAGTATACTTTTTGGGGTTTCCATGCTAAAAATTTTAAGTCAGTACTGAATCAAAATTTCTCTCAGACGTATGGCCATGGAAAAGACAATTTAACTGCCTTTATTAGCAAAGCATGCAACGGTGACCCTTATAAGGTCACAGGCGTGGTCTCCATCGAGGTCGAAAGGGTAGAAAAGTAGAAAAAATCTCAGCTTCAAGGGTGACCAATTCAGTGATATAGTCCATAGTACCGAATTGTCGATTTATTGGCCTCCAGGGCTCAGGCCAAGCGTCACTGAGTTTTGTGCCGCACTTTACATGAAGAAATATATTTAAAAAGAAATTCTCAGAAAAACATTTGCACCTTTTACATCAGCATAACCTTTATGTGAATCCAACAACATTCAGAAATGATAAATCCTCACTCCATTTCAAATCAAAGCTTGTGACGCTTTGGACGCTCTAATGTTTCAGAGGATAAATCAATTGAATCAGGAGGTCTATTTTATCTATAAAACTTAAATATATATTGACTACCTATCTGAAGCACGATAAAATTAAAATGAAGGTACAGAACGTTGCGCTATCACTCATTGCCACCACTCAATGGGAATGATGTTTTTTAGGCGTGCAAAACATTTGCGTAAACAAGGCACCTCGATAAAACTCAATTTGAATTCATGATCACTCGCATAAATCAACAGTCCAATGGATTTCTTTCGTTAATAATCTTGTTTCGTAAACAATCGAGGTGGCCCTGGAAAATAAACCAGACTCCATTCCCTACATGAGGAAAATTCACACGCTTCATGCTTAGTTCAAGATGAGCTCTATCCTTTCTTAGCTCGTCTGTTTTCGAGGAATCAGGGTGAGATGCTACGATAGTGAGGATAAAACTACTTCTATCCAGCGTAATGCATCGTATCAGTACAGTAACAGGGTCAGAAAAGCCTACTACACACTCTCAATAGTAGTAATTGAGTCTTCAGGTTGTTTATTTAAAAAGAAAATTTAGTGTTTAAAACAGATTCGTTCGATCTCTCACCGAGGGTAGGACTATTTAACACCAAGTTTTCAGTCAAATAACATTAAGCCTTCTGAAAAGTGATATTATTTCCCACGGAAGATTCTTTCCAATTTCAATCATTTTTTAAGTCCAAAAATCACTGGTGGAAAATAATCCAGTTTTACCAGAACTCTAACCAGGATATAACTCATAATCACCGCCTGCGGCAATAAGGACTCGCCAATGAAGAGAGGGTTCCATAAGAACTACATGATTTAAAGCAAAATCTTAAATCCAAATATGTGACTTTTAATTAATTTTAATTACATTATTAACAATTATGTACAGCTTGCGGCAGAAACATGGTCTCGGGCGTGTGTTCATGAAACGGAGTCATTGCAGTAATGGTAAAATCAATTTATATATTTAATTTTAAGGACCGAAATTAAGAATCACCAAATTCATCATCAGGTGAATTCTTTGCAGGTTTAACACTTTCTCAAATAGAAAATAGTGTAGGGATAGGTTATGAAACATATAAAGGAATGGGATAATGGGTTTCCCCGCCCTACTGCTTTGTATAAAAATTACAAAAATTATTCCATTAGTTTTGAAGATTTCCTATCAGTCAAGTAGGGCGATTTTAGGTGCTATTTTTTTCTTTTTAGGAACAATGCCGAAAAATTCTTTAGGCACTGAAAGAGATTATGAGAACACCAAAAAATATAACGAGAAAATACAATAAACAAATAACAGCGAAGTTCCTCTATTTCCCAATCAAATTCGCTGGTGTATAAAGGCCTTATCTAAGTACATTACCAGCAAGTAATTGATCCCTGCAAGTTTCCAAACTGCGGTCTTAGTAAGAGAAAACATCGATCGCAAAAAGTTTTTACATCAATTTTCATTCCCCAAGTTTGTGACGCATGACATGAAAGATCAATTATCAGCTGAAGTCGTTCATTGACCCACTCGCTTTCAGCTTCATAACTGAAGCGCTCAGCGATTTCCGGTCACAGATTCTTCCAGGAAATGGTCCTCAATGGACGAACTAACGGAACGCTATTTATCCTATTCTCGTATTATATTCAAGCAGTCCTATTGATCTTCCTTATGGCCAACATCATTATTAAGGCGATTACTCTGACATTTAAGGTGCGTTTTTATGGAGTGTTTTGTGTGTTACTGTAGCCTGTATCCCCTCCCAATTCTCACCTATTTTTTCGTTCATTATAAGGCCTAATCCCTTTCATACTAATTATTAATCGCATCCTCATCCCCAGCATTTTCCAGTTTATAAGCGTATTTCCCTCTGACGCTGTTTTTAGCATTCCTAGAGCTGCTAATTTTGGTAGGTATACTTCGTTCGATTTCCTCAAGTGTGTGCGCCAAAATGCTACATGGAAAGGACTACATAATCGTCCGCTACACAAGAGCGAGTATCCTCCCTGGTAGGCCGAGGATTCAAAATTATAATTCCTCCTACATTCTCGAAGACACCTAAATATTGGGACCCTGGGGACCATAAGAATATTACAGCGACTAAAAATGAGATATTATTCTCCGATAAAGCCCAATGGCAAAATGACGCTTCTTCAGATCACCACTAAGTATACGAAGCTTCAAAGATGCCATATTTTAATTTATAAAACGATATATGCGCTAACTTTCTCAAAAAACGAATACGAATGTCAGCGATACTTGAGAGTACCTTACCTCAACAATCGAGAGGCTCTGATAGTAATGTAATTACTTATGGAGACAAGAAGCTTCAGTTATTATTGCCGCGATGTATGAATAAGGCAGCATTAATCAACGTCGTATATTGCAGCTCTGACCTCACGTACAGATTCTCCATTCATCCTCCAGTCTCGGCGCATCTCCACAAACATGACTAGGGAGTGACATGCCCAGCGCCATTGTTGGCCAACGGCCGCCTCGGGCAGTAATGCCGCATTACCCGACGCCGTTCCCGGTGAAAGATCAAGCAAATACCTTCACTGCGCGGCCCATTTCAGGCACATGCTAGCGTATGATCGGGATTCAGCGTGATGGACGGTGTCATACGTTACACCAACCGTCAACTGCGCTTGCCAACAACAGATTCTTTGAGGGTTTGGAAATCTATGGAACAGCCAAAGGCAAAATGTAATGGCTATTTACTAAAGGAAAGATCTCAAATATATAATATGTACTGGGCACTGGTGTACACGTACTGGTACTTGGGTATATAGGTAATGATACATTTTATGGCTATGGCTATTTGTTAAATAATTCCAACGTCTTATCAAATGAATCACTGTGCTCTGATAACAAAAAGTAAAAAAAGCAAATCACAGATTAGTATATTCCACGCTAGGCTGAGTGTGGTGATAAAGTTGAAAATGGCACCAGAATTCAGCAATGATAAGGACATTCAAGGCTAATAGAACTGATAAAAAATATAAGTGGTCCGTTCAATAAAAAAATAAAAAAACATATGCACCAATAATATACCGAAATATACCGAACTGCGCTGAGCAAAATAATTTCTCACGATAACAATACAAAAATTACCTTGAATTAGCACGATCGATAGTCATAACAGTTTAAAATATATGCAAAAAGCAAATGTCGCTGTCGCTTTAATTTTCAATTTACGAGGTAATATCGTCTTGTTAAAGTTACCAGCACATTTTCACCATTATTGCTACATTCAATGCGCCTTTAGCAAGAAAAAAGTTTACTTATTCTGTTCACCGGGAAATCGTTAAATCATGGAAAAAAAACTCCTTGGATATTCCATAAAAATACAGCCCTGAACATTATTGAGAGCTTAAAATCTTTCAGGTTAAATTAAAGAAATCTTTGTTGAGCTATTTAGAGAATTAAGGTTATGTAAAGGCAAATGTCTACAGAACTCGTTAATTGCGTTCTTACTAATAATTCATTCATAACCATATCTATTAATACAATCGCACCTGCGATCCAGGAAATGAAATCAATTTGAACTAAGGGCTCCCCGGAGCAAAACAGTTTTTCACCTCTAATTTACGCGTGGGCCACCTGAAAAGTATGGTGACTTTTATGTTATCCTTTCGAAATTTAATTCACTTCATTTTTACGAACGCGCCTTGATTGAAAACCAAAGTAACTGGTTCATTCCTTAAGTTCTGCTAGCGATTGCTATTTTTCACTACCATCCATTACAAACACATTTTCTCTCCAGGGGCTATCTAAAGTCTACGGAAGTGAAAAAGGTCCATAATATCCAGTCACCAATCAGATCACCTCCTCTTTAAATAAACGTCACTTAATCCGCTCCTATTATTCACGAGTCATTCGAATGGATTGAAGAGCCAATGTATCGCTCTGACGTGTTTCCACCTTGCTACCGCTGTGGCGCGGAGAGTAGGCCTTCCTCCCTTTAGTCTGTCCATTCCGCGCGGGATTAGTCGCTCGTCGAGACAACTACGTAGATGGAGCAACGGGGAGGGAAATTAATGTCCGTCAAACGAAGAGCGAAGGGATTGGACGGACGAAAAGAGGCAGCGAATCGATGATCGCAAATAAGCAATGAAGGCACCCCTGAAGAGCCCTTATTCTGGGAGCGTCCTTCACAGAACGGGCGACCTCTGACGCTGAGCGCCCTTTACTGCCCTACTTATGGGTCACTAAGTGTCGCCGCTCTAAGCGAGGCTACAGTGTTTGATGACAATCGGCGATTTTAAATAATGGCATGAGCGCCTATCTACTTGTAATTCACTGAAGTCTTTCGGTATTAATGAACTTGAAAATCAAGTCTCCCCAGCCGATTTTTAAGCCAAATCCTAAGTTTACCTCACCAATTGCTATATTTGGTAGAACTGAGTAGCAGGAAACTTAATCACAGATAGACTTACATTGTATTTTTCACCAAAGATACCTTTGAGAATGACATAGTGTATGTATTGTGTCGAAACCTGGGACAGAACTTTAAAAAAATATGGAATATACAATATTAGTATATCTGTGATTATGTTTCCTAAGTTTATCCCTCGTAAAAATTTTGTTAAAGCATTAAACTAAGTAGCACATCTTTTACCCCTCCCATCTATTTTTATCGTAAATGGAAATGTCGGAAATGGACTTTTTTGTTAGTTTCTGTTAGTACCTCATGATGATTGTATCACAATTGAAACACTTGTAGTACTCTGTTAATAAAATTGTGGGCAATATGTTACCTTCATTGATCATAAGTTATGTTGTTCCACGACATCTCTCCTTTGGACTTTAAAATATCCAATATAAAATTTGATATTTCCCCAAATTTATGCCCACCAAAGCCTTTAGTATTGAAAATGACTAATTTAATAAACATTTTTATCGAGAGATCTTCTCCTTGGCCCAATTTAATGAGCATAACGCATGTGACACCAACATCCCATCTACGATACATTCCGAAATAAACTGTTCTTAATGTCCCTTCCTTGTATATCACTCCAAACCCTCTGTCTCTTCAACATCTCATCTAGACATTGCCTCTCCTCGTTCAACATGTTTATCACCTAAAAGAGCTACGAATAACTATTAATGACTCACAGGCTATTTTATGTGAGTAATACACATAAACCACTGTGACCTACTTCCTGTTTTTGATCACAGGTGGCAATTTTACGAGGTTATCATCCTTAAAGGTATGCTCCTTTTGACTCGTTTGTTTGAGGTATGTAGGTAGATTGCAAGGAGGGTATGATTCATGACACAATAAGCCAGAACAAGAATTCTTAAGACACCGAAATGAGGGTTTACCACAAAATTAATAGAAAAAAAATTGATTGTGAAACATCGGAAATTCATGATCCTTATTGACAGTGGCGGATCTATGGGGGGGGGCTATAGCCCCTCCTTGGGCATCCAATTTACACTAGATAGAATGGCAATTTTTGTTCGAACCCGCAATACTTCTGGGAGTTTACCCCATTACCCCATACTTGGCACCCCCTTGTCCCTATCCTGGATCCGCTACTGCTTATGGCTAATAGTTGTTTTTGATGGCGATGGCGATAGCACTCGAGTTTTTTTTATTGTATTAAAATTAATGCTAAAAAGTTATAAAAAGGAAAGAAGCTTCAGTAAGTAGTAAGCGGGGAAGAGGGAGAAGGAAAATAGAATTTTTGCATGCCATGAATAAACTTTGAGGCCATGTAATTTTTTTTAAAGTAACCTATGAAAAACTGTCTGCGTCAGAAAAATGCACTAATGTATTGATAACAACTGCGCAAAGTTTCGAATTTCGTACTCAAAAAAACCATTTTAGAGCTTTTGTCCAGCTTTTTTCGATTTCAGCCCACTGTGCGACGGGGAAAATCGTACAATGCTTCATGTAAACATTCCTAAATAGGCTACCGAAATGCGAAAATAATTTCTTCAAAATTCTGTTTCATTAAACTGATTATTATTCTCATAACATTGAGATCTCTGGCTACCGAAAAAGAGGCAACATAAATGCTAAGTTATGTGACTTCTGACGGTGCCAAGATGTTTTCTCTTACTAGAAATTACTATTCTATAGAACTCTATTTTTTACTAGAAATTTGCAATCCCTTGAAAAGAAATATATCCATCCAAAGCATTATCTAACTTCTATCCTCAATCATTCTTTGACAATGACACATATGGAAGGATACTGGGAAGTGGCCTCATAATGAAATATTTAAAGCTGTGTGGTTTAAAATGTTATGAAATAAAATAATACTGCCAACTGAACTACCTCATTGGGCATTTCCCTCATCAGAAATTTTATTCTGAGTATAGCACTCTCAAGCTATGAAAATGAGACCCGGTGATGATAAACTATGGCTCAGTTGAAACTCTTCTTAACTATGGGATTATTATGAGGCCTGACTTATTATTATATTACTATTAAATACTTAATTATTTGAAACTATTTGTTACACATTTGAAACGAGTCTCTAATTGATAAATATAGCATTAACAACCAAAAGAAGTTTTTTTAACTGCTCGCCTCAATGTTGACTATGGAAATCCGATAACCATATCCAATAACCAGGGTTTGTCCCAGATCATTTGACAGTTTAAGTACATGCATAGCCGATTTTTCAAACTTGATTCGGAACGATCAAATTTTTGCGACCAAGCTATTTTTCTGTAATTTTCTTAGAGGAAACCCTACTGCAACAGTAACTTACACCAAATTAAACGTTAAAGAAATTGGAGATCGTGTTATTTGTATCCACAGTTACCAACACACAGTGAACACAACACACAGTGTATCACACTGTGAAAACAATTCAAAAGACAGTTCACTCTTGAGATTCGGGCCAAAATTTTCGGGGAAATTCGCCACTGCGCAGATGCGGGTGAAATAGTCGTCAACAACGGCCACGCCCGGTAGCGGCCTCATTTGTGTCCGTCTAATCCTTTGCACCCTCTGCATCAATCGTTTAGCTTTAGTGTTGTGGCCAGAACACCAAACTATCCACATTAATGAATTCCCATGGCAATTATACCGAGCCTGATGTACTAAATGCTAGGCCATCGCGGTCCATCCAGGGTGGCAACGCGAGGGAGAAAGGACTTCGATGAAGTCACAACTGGTTGAGAGCCTCTAACCTCCGTTAAAGCTGCGCATGGAGGTATGCGTAATATTTCAAAACATCTCATCGAAATGAAAGCTTTTCTGGGTGGAATTTTGCAATCTTCCATGTTTCGAAAAATAAGACGCACATGCATTAGATCTTAGGTATCCGAGGCTTTTCTGCACATTGGTAACGACTTTCGGGTGTTCCTCCATAGACCAGACTACGCGGAGGAACTCCCGAAAGCCAATAGAAAGAAATACCGATGACCCACAAGAATGCCTACTTTCGAGGGACTGATAAGGATTTCGACTCACCGTAGGAGGTGCCCATCCCGTCGCCTGGATGTCTGCCATGGCGAGTCCTCGTATCGGTACGCCTTGCGAATGAGCGGGGCGCACGAGCAGCTCAGCTTGTTGCCCATGTTGGCGACGGAGGAGGAGGAGGAGGTCGCCGCCCCACCCGGGGCCGCCGATGCGATGCCCGCCGTGGGCCCGTCTCCCGCCGCCGAGCGGGAAACGACCACGGACGAGGAGGACGAGGCGGAGCAGCAGGGCCCCCCGGATGACGCGGCGGCGCCGCCCGCCGCCGCCGACGAGCACGGCGCCGACTGGTGCCGGGAGCGGAGGTTAGCAGCCCCCGCGGCGGCTGTCGCTGGATTCGCGCTGCTGCACTGGGGGCCGACGCCGCGTCACCAACTCATGGCCGCGAGCGCCTGCAAGCACATTCAAAGGAAGAAATGTTATTAAAAAGGGTCTTATTCCTTGAGAAGAAATCTCGAAGCAATTAATAAACATGTGTTGTTCACGAACACATCACAATTCATTTACCAATAATATAAATCACTCTTATTCGTCACGATGATTTGCGACAGTGTTTAGGTAAAACATACAGGCAGACAAACATGGTTCAACTTAAATTAATCATCATTACTAAGCGTTTAGAAATAAGCAGCTTACTTATAATTTTTTTCTGTTTCATATTTGGTGAAATCAGAATTTGACTTTCGAAATGAAATTTTCTCTGTGGTAAAGACGAAATTTGTTTATACGTTTAATTTTATTTATTAAAAACGATAATTATCATGACCCATATGTCACACTTAGGGCCGTATTCATAGTCGCGTCTTGATTGTTTACTTGAGACCGTCTTCATGAAGACCGCCTTATTGGTCAAGGCGAGCTTATTTGGTTGCCGCTTTCATAGTCAACAAATAAGCTCGTCTTGACGAAGCTGGTCTTGATCAAGCTGGCCTTATTTGAAACAAGGCGAGCTTCGTCAAGCAAATGCTCAAGCAAATGCTTATTTGATCGACCAATCACCGACGACGTTACATTTGTTTACTTGACAACCAGCGCCACACTACCGCGGTAAATTCGAGTGACTTTAATAACATTCACGGAAGCGCGATCACGGCATCCGCGTCTAATAAATATCGACATAATACTCCAATGGAAAGGAAAGTATCCCTGGATATACTTGCAAATGTAAAAAAAAGAAGATAAAAGAGGAGATATGGCAACACTTCGTCGAAAAGAAGATGTTTGGCGACAAATAACGCAGATGTAGCACACGACGCGTCGTCTGTCATAACGCGAGAGGTAGGTTAACATTTTATAATTTTACAGTATGGAATACCTGTGTGTTCATTTACTTTACCGGTAAAATGTGAGTGCACGAAAAGTCATTCATTTCAATGGCCTTTGCAGCAATAATATGAGGTAATTATTATGTTGCAGCGATCGGAGGCCTAATTCAAAACATGGTGGTCTAACATAACACAAAAGGAGTGCATCGGCCAAGGAAAAGCAAAATCGTATGAAAACTGGCGGAGGCAGGCCACCTAAATCCCTGGTAATTGATGCAGAGGTACAAAATATTGTTCCGGATTTGATGGATAGAACCCCGATGCTTTTTAATTCCAACATGCCGCCTGATGAAATTGCAGGTAAATATTTTGTGTTGCATAAATAGTTAGAAAATATGTCCATGAAAATTTATTCCTTAAAGAATGTGCATGCATACTTGCGGATTATATTTAAATTTAGATGTAAATAGAAGTGAAATAAAAATAAAGTATAGCTGAGACTTAAAATAGATAAACAAAATACGATTTTAAAATTATGAAGATTAAACAAACCGATGTAACTATAGGGCTTTCGGAAATATTTCATGTTATATTAGTGGCTTTTTATCACTGTCCCTCATAGTTGATTAACATGTATTCGGTATCCTTGGAATAATTAAACTGCAGATATTATGGCTATTGATGGTCAACCTTACATTGCTGTGCCAATTAAATTTTCAATTTTTTGGGTAGCATTTTAATTATGAAAGTCATATCAACATTCTTTTAATGTAATTATTTTTTATTTTATAGAAAAAGCAGACCTCATATCACAAGAAATAGGTGAAAACATTGAAGTAATATCCACAGGTGAGGTATATGCTTAAGGGATGGGTATTAATGATGGATATACATGCTATTTATTTGTAGTTACATTTTAAATTCTATTTAAAAATTATTTTATGGCACCTCAAGTATGTTAATTGAAAGATATAAAATTTTATAGTTTCATACTTCTCCTTTTGCAAATGCACACAAGGCAAGAATCAATTAAGTATCATGTACTAGGTACTACTAACTACCATTATCAAGTATTTTATTGAATTAAAAAATCTAAAATATAGCTAAATAAACTTCAATCAGTGTTGTAAGTAGGGAGAGATGTTAAACTTGTTTACATTATTAAATATAACAATTTATTTGCTTCATTTATTAATTGTAGATACAAATGAAGTGGAGGTGGGCATGCATGACACACAGTGTGGTGAGGCATCATTAGATCAAGGTGGGTGGATTGATTTTATCATACGTGAACATATATTTTAATTACACAGAACTTCTGTCAGCTGTGCAAAGCAGGCATTGTTTGGTGCAATGGGTAAACCTTTAATTTTTTTATAATTTCACCCTACGACACCCTGACTGCAGCATTGATTGCCCTAAACATCATGTTTCATAATGGGTTCATTCCAGTGAGGAGATGGCTTTGATTAGATGTATATCAGAGAGAGAAATATAAAAAATGAGCTTTGAGCTTGTAAGACAAATACATAACCTTTAGGCTGGTGAAGTCAGTATCGAGGTTGGTGTCCATCAGCTCTTATTCATTAACCAAAACACAATAAACAAACTAATGCACAATATTTCACTGAGGTACATGCATTATCTTTTAATGAATCCAAAATTAGGAATGGTTTTGTCGGTGATTACTTAAATACACATTTACAAATTTTAACTGCAAACAAGAATAAATTAATGATATAATTTATGCTTTTAAGGGATAATTCTTTTCTCACAAATTAATGGAAGATTTGATCAATTAATGCTTGTCGTATAGCAAAACCATCTCCTAAATGCAAGTCAGTGAATCAACTGTAACCACTTAATCTTATCTATAATCATCTTCTACAAGAACATTATGGAATATTAGGCTCAAGTTGTGCAGCACAGCACAGGTTACAAAGACACTTGCTGACCAGAGAAGTTTTGTGGAAACACTCTTTGAAAGGCATGGAAACCTCTTCTTCCAAATGCGAAACACTCTTTCCACAAAGAAAAAATAAGGCTATAGTTAGCAGGATTGCCAATATGACTCCAAATAAGATTCTAATCTATTTAACTTAAATATGATGTATTTAGAAGCGTTATGAAGTTATATTGGTTTCCTGTACTCGAGTACCTACTCTCTACAGGCATTCCAATTAAAGTGCAACACACTATCTGAGGTGATTCCAATGTAAAATCTACATTAAGTTACACTCCACCTACATTATGTGGTCTCAGGAAAAAAAACCAGGACTCGGTTCATTTCAATAATATTCCACACCTTGGACCAGCTTCTCAAACAGCCCCTGCTGTCAATATACATATTCAGGTGTAAAGAATTCAACTTCTGAATTCTTTCATTCAATCAGGTTCTTCATAAGGCAGCAAATAAATGCAATGAAAATTTGAATGATTAGGTTCACTCATTAGAATGAATGAAAAATAAAGCATTGAAAAACCACAGAAACAACACTATTACTATTATCATATCTATGGATACCTTAGTATTATAAATTTTTTGGAATTTAACTCAATGACTTCCGAAGTGCCTAAATAACTAATCTTTTTTTTCATATCCTGATTTTAGAGGCCATGATGAGCTTTAAATGAAATTACCTCATCAGTTTTATATAAGAGATTAAAATAATAGTGTTTTTGTTGATCACAAGATTGATTCTCATAAAGTAGAATATGCAGTCTCCACCTGACATGCCGCACAAGTAATAAATATAACCCTAGTGGTAGTTCCCTGATTATAAAACTGAGTAAATTTTCCTAAGTAAATAACTTTATTACAGCTCCTGCATCATCAAGAACAGAGGGAGGAAAAAAGCTTCGCTAAATCAGAGTTATCTTTGAAACGAGGGTGCTATAGGAAACTAATGCAAAAGAATGAATTATGCATTTTTGTTGCTTCTTTCATTATCCCAGATGTGTTACTGTGTTGTGTGTCTCGTTGAATGTAACAATGTTTTATGTGTTACATTGATTGTATTGTGTTAGAATTATTTTGTTATGTACAACAGCAATTGTGTCATTGTGTTACATTGCTTCTAAAAATATAATAATATTAAATATTTGTAATTATATCAAAGATTTGAAGAATATCATTTTCATGAAAACCTCCTTTTCTGACAACTTTGCAAGAAAAAATGATTAAATGGGAGCCTGACAGCATACCAAACCATTTCCTAGAAATCAGTTTGGATTTTACTTTCAGTAAATTGCATTCAAAGAGCTCTTCTTTTATTGAATAGGTTTTCAACCTGTCGGTTATGACCACTTGTGATGTGGACTGACCCTTTCACAAGGGTTTTCGGAAACCGTCACGAAAAAATATTTAAAATTACAATGATAATAAATACAATAAAAGTAGCAATGAATACAATTCCATGCTTTTTATATGGAGGTCATGGCAGCAAGAAAAGCATTTTAGTATTATGGCCCAAGGTAGGTTAAGAACCACAGCCCTGATGGAACTTTATTGAACAATTAACCACAATTGATTCTATAACAAAAACAGAGAGTTAATACTCAGCACTGATTGTGAAATATACTTAGGGGAACTACCGGTATTGGAGTAGGCCTACTCCAATATGAAAATTGACTTAAAAACAATCATATCTTATGCTTACATAATACTAATTGAGTATCACTCACATTTATGGTATAGTAATCCAAACACCAGAGGCAATACTTACTAGTTGGTTCCTCTAATTATAGAAATATGTTCATTATTGAGAGCATAGTTTTCAAAATTGGCATTTAAGTGATAGTGGGTGAAAAGAAAGGTAAAATTTTACAAGAGGATGCAAACATGGCAAATTTGTTAAACTAAAGACCCCATACTGGTAGCATGACATGAAGAGATTGTACTATTAGCTCAAATAGGTAATATAGCTGTACCTTCTCTATGTTGGCAAGGGAAGTAAGTATCGGCGGGGATAATCCATTTATCGTCACTTACTCTATCACTTGTACTCAAAAGATGTGCTATACAAGGTACTCTTATAGGCTCTCTTAAATTAGACAGCAGCAAAAAGCAAACACATGTTAAAAGCTTAGGGCAATCTCAAGCTGTAGCTTAATTTGATATTCGAACAGCATTTTTATAAAATTGTCACCTTTTTAGAACACAAAATATTTCATCACAATACAGCTAAAATACCACAACTTATACACTGCCACAATGGTCCCATCGAAGACTGTTTTACAGCAGTCTTCAAAGCAGCAGCTATTAACTTTATTTCAAAATGTATGCCTATTTCATTCTAATTGCACTCTCGAAGATCCACAAAATACATGTTGGTAGGAACAGACATGCATTCCACTAATTGGAGAAGTTAGAAATAACTCGAAGAACAGGAATTACACAGTGCAACTAAAGGATATATTTCTTTTCAAAAGGAACAAAATATTTCATAACTGATTGACAAGCACTCCAGTACAATGACTGTTTTAAACGTTAGGTACTCTCTGAAGAGTATATTACAGTCATGAATAATCAGATACGCATAATGACAAGGTTAATAATGTGTAAAACAATTAAAATGGAACAATTTATGCCACAAAAGGTTTGCACAGTAGCACAATCGCGAACTGTACGTAACGGTATGTTACTCGCACTTTCAGACACCACTTTATCTATGAAATATTTCACTCGAACACGTAATCCACGTCAAATAAGACTCATTGATACTCGAAATGTAATTACTGAAGCATATAAGGCGAGGTATCCTCTCCTTGCAATGAAAAACAATGTTTTACACACACTTTACCGGTTGTCCACTTCCCATTTTGTGACAGCAATGAAGTGAATCAAGTCGTCCGAGAAGTTGGCACAGATTACATTAGAATTTACGGCATAACGCGCAGGATACGAATCAGCCACAATTTTACGTCCTTAAACCTTCTTTTTAGGAATATATTCACCACTCCTTTCCATACCTTCCAGCCTAATCTATTCTTCGAAACACTTCATAAATCGCCGAAATTCGAAGCAAAATACTAATAATTTCCATAATTAGTAATAAAAATCGAGTAAAAACGTCAGAAAACTGTAATTTGTCCGGATTCCAGCGGGTAACGTAACACAAACTTGAATGAGCATTTGCTCAAGACGGGGTCGACGTCGACTTGACGAAGGCGGTCTTATTCGTTGTCTTATTTGATAAACAAGACCACCTTTGACGACTATGAATACAGGCGCGCTTGAGCATTTGCTTGTTTGCAATAAGGCGCGACTATGAAAGCGGACAAGCTCGCCTTATTACAAGGCGAGCTTGATCAAGCTCGTCTCATTCAACAATGACTTGAGACCGTCTTGTTTGGCGATTATGAAACGGAAATAGCGAATAAGCTCGTGCTTGAGGCGATCTTCATCAAGCAAATGCTCAAGACGCGACTATGAATACGGGCCTTAGTATCCACCGATGAAACTCAGAACTCTTTTTTTTCAAGTCCAAGTACTATGTCCCTTTCACTTTCAGCCACTTCTAACTTAGTAGTACCTCGTAGTAGTCACATCTTATATTTATAGTTCGACTCATTTATATTTCAAAACAACTAATAACCTTTGAACTACCCCACATGGAATCACTGGCTCAAATATCGACAAAAATTGACCACCTTTAGTAGATCATGAAGAAGACCTTGAATGAATAAGATTCTAATATTCAAGGATCGCAAAACAGCTACGAAACTTCGATTAAACGAAACCCAAGTGACAGGATTTATTCATCTCTGAAGTCATCAATTGTTGAATAAATCAATGACTAACAACACATTGCGTAGCCATACGACAGCCAGAAAAGTTCATTCAAAACAAAATTCCTTTTTCAACTAGACAAGCACCGAGGAGGCACATAAGGACCGAGAAAACCGAAGATAAATTCGCAAATTGCTAGAAAAATAAAGATGATTTAGAGTATCAAGGAGAATTGACCCTGAAACAATTGACCGTGAGCTTATAAAAGAAATTACTCTGAGATAAAGGTCTGATGCATTGTTACCTTACTTTTCAGTTTAAATTTTCTTTTGCATGTAGGTCGTTCTTTTAATGGAACGCTCTCTTATCCTGAATTATTCAATTAATAAATGCTTCACTTTTCTTCCTACGCTGGTTATTCTGTTTCCCAAGTGACAGGATTCATTCATCTCTTCAAGTTTTGTATTCCCTACTTTAATATCAGCCTTGACTTCTCTGATGCACGATATCATCTTTGTTTTCTTCGTAATGATTTCGGCTGAGATTTTACATCCCATATTTCCAACATTTCTCTTTAAATCCTTCTTTGTTGCTGGGCATTTCCATGAAAATGTCAACTTTTTCTCATAAATTAAAATTTAGGCTGGAAATATTTTATCTTTATAAATCAACAGCTAATTGATTGAATTTCAAGAAATCAATGCTTGAAATATTATTCACAGCCTTGCTAAAAGTTTTCAAACTATACTTCGATTCACAGAGCTTTGAAGATGTAAATCATTCCACTTAGGAGGTTGACCTCACAGTAATTCCGTCACATTTTTATTATGGGCTTGTTTAGAAGGTATTTCGATAATTAATTTTGTTTACGTACATGAAAATCACCTTCATAAATGTTTTTTGATCGTGCACAGTTAAAAGTTTTACAATTTTTTTGTATTTTACAAATCAATCGAAATATCCTATTGCATAATTTTCTCTAAAGGTAATTCCGTCACTAATGGAATTGCCCTGCTGCAATTACGGCTATGACATTAAATTGCTTGTTATAAATGCATCAAATTGTGCAAAAGTTATTCAATAACTTTTGTAGGAGACCAGATATCCAAATAAATCTATTGTTATCTGTTTCGCGCTCTCCAAATGTCTTTAATATTACTGTTGCTTGGAGATAGGTAGGATAATATAAGAGAATGCGCATGAATAAGGAGCCAATGTAACAGAGTAATATGTTGAAATTACGAAGCGCTTCAATTCAGTTACGAAACTCTGATAAATCTCATTAAACGAATGTAATAAAGAGAAAATAGAGAAAATTTGAGATAGCGAATTATATAAACAGTGTATATACGAATTAATGCTAAAAGCTTAAGAAAATCAGCTCCCTGACAGTGGATATGAAAATACTTCGTTTATTCACTAAAAAGTTGAACGAGAGGAGATTAACAGTTTTTCGCTCACATAAAATACCAGAAAATCCGATCTTATCTCACGTCATACTGCCCGTATAAATGGTATCATAATAGAGAATTATTTAAAAAAAATGCAAGCCTGTTAATAATGAAATCTGTTTACATTGAATACAGCAGCTAATTTCTATTACCATACTATACTATGTTTTCTTCGCAATGAGCAAAATAAAAAATTAAATTCATGGCCACGAAGTACAATTTTTGTAATCCATAAAATGTACGTGGAAGAACATGACAGCAGTACTAATCATTTCTTTGGAAGGGGGATATATTTGTCGAAGAAGGAAGGCGTCGTGGTACATTTTCAAATTTCCGTAAATTAAAATCGTTATCTGTTTGCACAATGGGAATGTGTATCTACGGGTAATTCTTCCTGACGCTAAATCTGTCCAGATTTATTTACTAGTTCCTTCAAGATCAATCGTCACTATTGATTTTGTACAAAAATTAGAATTCCTTTTACAATAATAAGAATATGAAACAAATAAAATAAGAATGCCATTCAAGTTCCTCTGGAGGAAACGCGCTGACTGATGATGAGTATCAATTGCCACAAGAAATATTATGAGCAATCTAAATCTAAATGGGTAAACAATGAGCATCAATAATTGCCCGGATAATAATCGCATAGTAATCAGATGAAAGATATTTGGCGGGCATAAAAACGTGCTAATCTTATGTATCCGATATGCAAGCAACGAAAATGTATTCTACATGATTATAAGGGTAAGGCGCAGCTGGAATAACATACTACGATTCGTGAAAAAGTAAGCCATTTTTTCACAGAATTTTCATTTTGTCCGCATTAACTATAAAATTTACCTGAATCAGTAAAGCTACCAAATGAGTTTTCATTTTGATTGAATTTTCTATCAATTCCTGACAAAACCTGTATGAAATATGATGGAAAATGCCGCTGTAAAACTCTGATCAGAGTTCACTGGCTTTAATCCGAGTTATAACTCATGACCGTGAAATATGATACCTGAAATATCAGGTAATATGATTTGCATACATAAGCAAATGACGATCCTGATACGGCGAGTGAAATTTTTCCGGTTGGAGAGAGCCGCTTTAGGATATTGAGTCAATAAGGATAGGTGGGTCGAGAAATTTCATTAACATGAATTAACGCTGGAATAATTTCGTTACGACTGGACTCCGGGGCAAAAATTAACTCTTGGATCGACGCGTGACTGCCCATGGGCGGCCTGAGGCCGACTGCTTTTTATTTCAAAATGAATTTCCACCTCTAAAATGAGAAAATTATGCTCTGAAAAAGAGAAAATTTTACCCCCAAAGAAAATGGGGCGCAGTAATTTTTTTTCCTGCGTAGCTTCGGAGAAGAGGAGGAACGACGAGGTGCTGGACATGGTGGGTGAGGAGAGGCAGCTTCTAAAGGTATGAGTGATACGGAGGATACGGAGAATGAGATACTTCAATGAGATACGGAGGAAACAAGATGGCATGGATGAGGCGAGCACATAGCTGGTAGGGGATGTTGAAAACAGTGTTAGAAGGTAAAATTTTAGGCAAACGAGGGAGAGGAAGGAAGAGAATTGGATTTTTAGATAGAATGAAGGAGATAAGGCCTTATTGTGAATTGAAGAGGTAAGTGCTAAATGGCAGGAGACTCCCAGAATAACTCTTAAGTACTCCAGGGGAACCCACCTTAATCGGTAGAATACTCAAATAATAATGAGCTTCATAAATCTTTCATACTTATTTAACATGGAATTCATGATTAATTCAATATTATTAATTCGATATATTTTTCGGGTAAATATTTAATGATAGTGAAATCTTTGCAAATAGGCCTGACTTCATTACGACGACGACCTTTTTTCGTTCTGTAGTTTTCAATACAGTCATCTTCGTGATAGAAATAAGGCACTACGGGCAATGTCAGAGTTTATAAGTAAAATAATAATTACTTTTGGAGTATCGACGCCAATTCTCGATTAGAGCGCATTAAGTTAGCCAGAGAAAATATTCTTTCAACATGAGTTGATTTGGGCCATCGGCCACGGGTAATACGAGTCTACCGTCATAAGGAATCGACTGGACGAGGTAATGTGCTATTTACAATGGTCCACCAATATTCCTTAATCTCTGTCTAAACAAGAGATATAGGTGATTACGAGAAAAAAATTTACCCACGTTAAGGCAAAAGCAAATATTAAAACCAAATGGGCCGGCCAATAATTTATTGTAAATCTATATTTTTCATAATTTAAATCAAGTCTATTCACCAAATGGGAATCACTTTTAATAATTTGCTGCCCAATATTCTCCTAAAGAAAGCAATTTGAAATAATTGCCTCTAATATTTAATCTTATCTTTGCATTCTGTATCTCTTTCATTTACCGTGATTTTAATTTCACCAACAAAAATATTTATTCAGTGAACACGAAGAGGAATAGAAATTAATCTTTCCGTAGATTTGACGAAGCAGTTCAAACATTAACCTTCAGTAAATATATTCATATCATGAAATTTATGAGGAAATTACTGAAATCACAACACAATTGGATTTATGTGTTTCTGGAATTACCTTAAGTAATTTCTTTTCGTTGAAATTGAATTATATTTATGTTTGAACACTCTTTCTCCGTCGTCATACACGAATCACGAAGTAAAATCTGAGACGACAGCTAACCCTATGGATATTTCCGTGGAGTTTTCACCTCGAACACATTTGAAATCAAATGAATGCCATAGCACCGATCAATCCGCTGACGCAAGAAAGAGGGAGAAGAAATTTTTAAAATACACAAAACGGACAAAACGTATTGAAAAAAATGAACATCTACGGTAGTCGTCACTTCCTGCATCACCCGACTCTGCCTCAAAAAACCCTTCACATGCAACAATCTCTCCTTCCCCATCGAACTCTCCTATTTCACCATCAAAAGGCCCCATTCGACCCAGGCCGTTATGGAGCATTCATAAATGACGTCACAACACTTTAACGAACTTTCGATCCTCCATTCGCCCCTCCCTCCTCCCCTCCATCAATCCTCCCCTCATATCTCACAAAATGCTCACATTTACCCGTCCCCTCTTCACACCTAGCTCACACACCCACCACACCCGACCTCTCGTAGCAAAATGCCTACACCAGCGACCCACCCTTGGGATGGGATGACGTCACCCGGTGAAAAGACTCGTCATTCGTCATCCGTCTCTCACCTTCTCCCCTGCTCCCCACAAATATTAAGTTCAAGGATTCTCAAATCCGCCACTAGAATTGTCGCTCCGCGCGCTAAAATCAGGTTTCAAAATCGCCACTCGCGGCGCTACTAGTCATCTATATCCACTTTTCACGGAGGAAATACGCGGCATTAATATGTAGCTGAGCGGATAGATCATATAAACCACACATTTAACGCATGCGAGACTATTTTCAACTAAAAACACCACTTCCACTACGGTAAACGGCCAGGGATGGCAAGTGAAACTAAAGGAAAATGTTTCGTTCCGACCTCAAGGGAAACGAAAATGCGAGGCCTAGGTTCAGTTTCGTTCCCGCACGAAATTATAATCACCAAGGAGTTAAATTTCGACTCGGGAGGAAACTTTATTCCCAGGAACGTAACTAAATAAATCCAAACTCCGCTGCTCATGGTTAAGTTTCGATCCCAGTAGTTGAGTGGAGAAAGATATCGTATAAGAGAATAATTTTGACCCATTTTATGACAGAATAAAGAGAGGGGTAAAGATGGAGCCAGTTTGCTTTTAATTTTCGTTTAGTTTAGACTGACATGGCAATTGAAATGGCAAAAGTCACACTGAACGAGATGCAGCTGCCTGGTGGCGCCGCCGAATAAAATACGCGGGAAATAGCAACAGATATAACTCTTAACCGCTAAGTTCTTAGGCTTCTTTCAACGGAGTACCATTGCTTCTCCCTTACCTCCAAACCTTCTCTCCATACTTCTTTTACAACTTCCGTTAGAAGGAAAAAGCGTGTATAAAGAGCGGTGGGTAGAATTGAAATTCATCGGGAGCGATATAATGTAGCGCTGGTCCGGGCCGGAAAATTTGTCTCCGAGCCCGAAATGAGGCGAAAATACGAGGAGAATATATAAACGGTCCACTTTTATCTCCAAGGGGACTTTGAAACGCGATTTTAGCCGGGCATAAATCAGGGAGCAGGTCTCACTTTCGGCTAGAATAGCAAGGGAAAAAGGAGGCATTCGAATGCTTTCGTGTAATTGCTACTTCTGTATCTTAGGCAATTCTTGCAGCATTAGAATACAACTTAATTATGCTGTATACAGAATTGCGTTATGTTACTATTTCCGTGCCTTAAATACAAGGTATCTGACGAAAACATTTTAGTTTATCTTCTAAAAGGTAGCACAAATAGTGACCGATGGCTATAGCAGTAAGAGCTGAGGAGTGTGGCCATTGCAATTTGAGATAAAAACCTAAATTTTAGTATATACTATTAAATTCCACATTTCCACCTATTTTAAATCCATTAAAATGATAATGTGTAGCTTTAGATGCAGAAATAAATGACAGAGAGGATCACACAAATGATAGCAAAGACCTGCGCTAAGTATAACAAACTTTTTCGAGTAAAGCTAGTTGCTCTTAAATAAGTAACTGAACTACTGTGAAAGCAAATAATGAAAGAAGCTTATATTTCAGCATAATTCATACATTTGTACACGTTAAGTTACGTCAGGTTCTTCAGCATAATTTACGGCATCATTTTGATCTAATTTGATGTTTAAAAGGCACATGCTTCTAAACGAAATTACATACAACTATTGTTAAGGTAAATCCCACAAAAGCACAGAGATCAAGATAAACTGTATTTATCGATTTCAAAAAGGGTTAATATATCATGAAAAATTAAATATGTGTCGCATAGTATATGTTCTCTCCTGTCGTAAGGAAAGATTACACATGGATCCGTTGAAACTGGTTTTACTAGTCAATATTGAAGAGGACTACATATACTACATACTTTCCGTACTTCATTTTACATCATATCTGTAGACAATTCATGTTTTACAATATTTCGTCTCATCGTCGATTTCATTGCATTCGCATTTGTACAATATAAGCATTTCATCATTGTCTCCACCTGGGCTTAATGGCGCGTTATTGGAGCCAAGAAGTAATATATCCGCCGGGCGCGGCATCCGTGAATTCAGTCTCAAAGATGTTTTCCCGCAAAGAAGCTGCCGGAGAAGCGAAAAATGTTTTGGGTCTATCGTTTTCCCGTTTGACAGTTCTTCCCCACTCTTCTCTTTCTCGAAGGACCGATGACCCCGGACCAGGAGCACTCTCTTTTGTTGCCCATAAACACACCCACACATACACATACCCACGTTCTGGCCCGCTGAAGGCACCTCCTTGAGCCTGTCGCCGCGCCCTCTTTTTGATGTCATCCATCAAACTGGAGCCGAGCGATATCCCTTATAAAACATCGATCGGCGAAAAATGTGCCAGGTTTGGTTTTATGCGCCAATGGGGTCATATTATAATCGAGGAAATCTAGAGGATATAGAGCGAATCAGGCACTTTCATTTATACGCATTATATACTTGAGGTGGGTTGTCAACTTCGTGTGTTGATGGGATATAATTGGGTGAGGGGAGTAATTAAACATTGCTAAAATTATTGAGTTCAAATTAAGTATGCATATACTCCGTTAATGCCCGTTGACACCCGAATGGAAAAAATAAAAAGATAAAATGTATATAATTTATGTTCAAACATCTAAGAAAATTTAAAAAAAACTCTAACTGCCTTCTGTCAACAATCCCACTTCGTTGAAATTTAAAAAAAAATTACAAGCGAATAACTAATGTCCCATTACTAGTCCATTTTTTATCTTTTATCTTATTTATGTACCTTTTCAATGTTTCTCTTTCCATTGCATTTCTTTATTACTGCTGAGAGATCATGGCTACCACTTGCATCATGGCCGATGGAATTCCATTGCTTTTCCGTTCATTATTATTCCTTGAAACAATTTAATTAAACTTCTTGTCTTTCTCTTATACGCTACTTCCCATAGCAGCATATTTTCTAGGTTCTACTCATGCTCAAGAAAACGCTCCCTCTGTGTAGTAGTCACCAATACGATGAAAGTATTAGCAACAAATTAATAACATGATTTTAAAACATCATTTATATCGGACGTTTAGCGCAGGAGGTAGATTTAAAAAAATACAGACACCCTTTCAATACCCTTTTCATATTAGCAAGCGATTTAATTTTTTCACGTTTATTATCCATTTTATTTTAGATCCATAGTCTTCTGTACTGTAAAAATAATTCGAGGCCTCATTTTTCCACTCTCTCCATTTACATCTCACATAATCCTCTCATTTTTATAAGCTATCTTATTTACGGCTTTTAAAACTCCATTTCCAATAAGCGCCTAAAAGGTATTCGCACCGGTCACGTCACAAGATATATCCCTATTTCTAATCGATATAACATCATTTGCATGGCTTTCTCAACACCCCATGCTTGACTCCTCACCGCAGCGGAATCGAGGTTCTCTTTCTTCGCTAGATTAAATTTCAAGATCCGGGTGTATAAGTCATCTACTTCTTTACTTGCCCTGTCAGAATGGGTTTCGGGGAGCATTGAGGGAATGGAAGACTCACCGTGATGACAACGACGAATTAGAATATGTTCGGAAGTTTCTGAAAATACACGAGGGAGAATTTTAAACCATTTAAATGACACGAACTACCACTCCGAAGCCTAAAAGTAACTATTACCAGAGAAATGGAACCCCGTTCCTAAAATCAGAAAGTGAGCAGTTAAACTTTTGTGGCCATACTTTGTGGAGCCAAGAAATAGGAAATGAAAATTCATTCTCTGCATCCTACACTACAAGTAATGGTAGCGGGCGTGACTAGATGAAATGCCTCACCATGGTGTTGAAGGAATAAAAACTTTGCTTTTTTCACATGGTGATTTATTTTGACCGACCATGGTTTCGCTAGAGCGTAATATAATCAAGGTGAGGAGTACAGGAAAATTGAGCAGTAAATATAATGCGTTAAAAAGAGAGTGGAAAACATTCCGCACTTGAAGTTTAATCCCGATCATGGTTTGGACACCACTTCCTCTTTTTAGCATTCCAATTACCTTAATAAATATAAAGTACCTAATGTCGAAAGAATGGCCGAGGAAAAATATTACTGCTGAAATAATTAAGTGAATAACAATTTCTCAATAAAAAGACTGAACAGTGTTCACTTCCAGTCACATTTTTTTATGTTGACGTGTTTGATGGATAGGTGGTGTTGCCTTTTACGACATGCAATTTTTACATGTTGTATGGCATAGGGGCTGTTAAGATGGAGAGAGGGGATTGTTTAAAAGAGGCGGAAAGCTAATATTTTGGGAAATATTTTCACCGCACTGATTTAAAGAAACAAACAACTGAAGGATGGTTTCATGCATAAAATCCGAATATCCAAGCGAGATGTAGTGGAATTTCTTCGTATAAAATAAACACTTGCAATTCTCCACAATTGTAAAATTTACTCCGACCTAGGTTTCGATGTAACTACACAAACTTCGAAACCATGGTTGGAATAAATTTTATAACCGTAAAAAATTGCTATTGTTTTTTGTTTGTTAAAAAATTGTTAAAAAATAAAAAAAAGTATTTCTTTCAATACGGTTTCATGTTTTTTACGTTATAGCACGTTTTTATACATTATAGCAGCAAATTTTATTCTGGATGTCTCGCACCACAGTGCAATCTCATGCGTTGATCGATGCAAATGTACCAGATGATGGATGATGGGCACATATATTTAACTGTATGACCTAGGTCGTACAGTGTTTATTAAAAATTAAAGAACTGCTAAACACAAAATATGTGTAATTACCAATTGTTTTTTACATTTCATTAAGTTAAGTCAATTCCATTAAGACACCCCCTAGACAACAAATTATATCAATCTTTATACGTTTTGTTGCATAGAGACTGTTGAAGAGATGCATAGATGTGGAAAAGGGATTGTTTTAAAGACATGGAAGCCCATTTTTTTGTTGAAAAAAGAGATAATTTCCATGTACTGAATAAAAGAACAAAAATAATTACCATACATTAATCAATTATAATTCAATAAATTACATTGTAATTATTATCAAATTATAAATGCTTAATTAAATATAACTACAAAGAGTAGACGGTTTGATGTGCTTGACGGCACAGCAGCGGTATCTTTGTCGATGTCCCGCACCGCCGTGCATCACGTGCGTTGGATGCAGAGATCGCGAGGAGAGAGACCCAAATATCAACCCAGATTCCAGCATCCACTTGGCGGCAGGCAGCCAGCCTCATCCACGGACGCACCAACACAGTGACAACGGCCCCTCACACACTCAAGCTCCACTCCTCGAAAGTCCCTTCCCCTCACGGCCTCTGCCTCGCTCACCTCAAGAGCCACGCCCTACTCTTCCCAGCCAAGGGTCACCCCGAGAGAGAGAGCGCTATGTGGGACTTCCCCTCGTGCCATTCCTCAGCCACCGCGGCAGATTGGTTAGACCCCCGGGGCTAAAAAGGTGTGAAGCCGCTTTAAGGAGGTACATAAGACCGCGTCAGCGTGATTCGAAAAAAAAAACACTTTTTGCATTAGTGTCCACACTGTAATTCTAAGTGTGGCACTGAAAAATAAGAGATATTTTCATGCTCCTAACTTGATTTGAGTTAAATTACAGAATTCAAACCCGAAATTTATCCGCTGACGAACGTTAAGATTTATTTTTACACTCATAATCGTGATACGCGTCAGCAAGATTCAAAACAAAATATTTTTGCCTTAGAATCCACACAATTTTATTGCCAGATCTGGCAGGAAAAATAAAATAAGAGAGATTTTCATGCCACTGATTACGGGATAGAATGCATATGTAAATATAGAATATTTTACTTAAATTACCCGATTGAAAACTCGAAATTTATCCACTGACAAACGTAATAATTTTGCTTGAATTAACCTGACCCGGATAAGACAGAAACGATAAATTAAGAGAGATATTTTGCCGAATGTATACGGTGGGAATTCGCTTTTCCCTCGCACGATAAAGGACTTTAATGAAGGCTAAGCGTGATTTAGTTAAAGCATTTCCTTTTTATGTCTGAACGGTTGATGTCCTAACAACCTCCGCCACGCGCCTATTGAGGCAGATTGGGGGGTAGGATGTAGATGTAGTTGATTTGACTTAAATTACAGAATTAAAACGCTTTAAAAAGAAATTAATCCGCTGTCGAAATTCAATTTTACTTCTCTACTAGTAATTATGGCATAAAGATAAAATATACCAGCTTTTCCTAACGGATAGGCTAGGGAGTTCGCTTTTACCTCGCAATACAGGAGATTAAACAATATTGGGCTAAACTCGGGTAGTGTATTCCCTTATAACACGCTGTTTTAGTATACTCATATATGTCTTGACACCAGCCGTCACAGGCCAATGTAGAATGAAAGGGAGTATGACTGATAGTGAATTGAAGAGGGAAGTATTAGGAGGAAGTGGAGACAGCCAGAATGCTCCTAAGTACTCTCTGGAAACATACCTTATTCGGTAGAAAACAATAATAATAGTTATTATTTCAAGGGCTATGCATCAATTTTTTTTGCCCAAATGACACATCTACTCTTGCACCAATAAACATTTTTACCCGGCATTGACAAGAACCGCCGTAATAACTTGCATAAAAAATACGGATTTTCTTATGCTGCTTCCACAAATTATAGCATAACAGGTCTAATTTTTCGTCTTCAGTCGATTAAGTACAATCAGAAGTGAATTTGAATGAATGAATGAAATGGATTAATTGTCCTGGGGCTAATACCATTATGAACAAAAATATTATTATTTGAGCAAAATAAATAGAAAAATCAGCAAATTGGAACTACCTTAGCTGATAATTAAATGTTTTTACTAATATTTAAATTCTTTACTACATTTAATTTAATATAATTTTTTAACCAGTTTAATGCGAAGTATTTTGGAACTCATTCAACAAAATTCATCTCCATACTTTTTTTAAAGTTAACAACAGAAGACCTGCACTAAATTAAATTACTGAAACTGAACTAAAAATTATTAATCATGCAAACAAAACTTCTGAACTCAATTACCATTTGGAAAAAAGTTCGATGATAATGACAAACCTATGCTTTACCCAGGATTATTTCAAAAGAGGCTCCTCAAGTAGGCTTCAAAAGCGTTGTCAACTACCGCGCATTTAAATGGGTTTACAAAAGTCGCCACTCGAGTCGCTGACGGACAAATTGATCCGAGTTACCCGGGGAAATAAGGTGTAATTAGCTGTTATAACCAACATTTATTGACATGATGATGTGATCTACTAAATGCATTAAAGCTCAATGCTATTCCTCAAAGTTACAAGCATTAGACTGCAAAATAATTTTAAAAAATTGGATCGCATTGCACTCATCACCGCGCCGCGGACATTTTCGAAAACCGATTAAAATGCGACCGAAGTGGCAACTGAAATCAGCCTTTTATGGGATGGAATTGGGCCTCCTCTATGCAGTCCCCTTGGCTTTACCTCTCGAGCTAACCACCTTAAACACTTGAGGCCTGAAGTGAATGAATGGAAATTACGTAACGGATCGATTACTGGAGGAGAGAATCATGCGGGCTGTAGCTCCCGCTTCCCTAACCAACGCTCGCTCTACGTCTCGAAAAACTGTTCTGCTCCCCAACCTCCGCTTTCCACCCCGACACACCCAACAACCCGGAGAGATCGTTGCCGTTCTATTTTACAACCTGTTCTCACGGCTGAGGGAGCATTTTATCCCATATGTGTCGTTACGAAGAGATACGGCTGTACTCATGTGGGTGGGAGTGACACAAACAACATGCTCAGGAGTTATCCGTGGCTGAAGGTGAGATGCTCCTGAGGGTGAGATGAAATTGGATGATTTTAGTTGAAGATTGATTTTGTTTATACCTTAAAAAGTAGGATTAATTCGGACCCCAGGGTAAGTTTTAAATTGTCAAGTCTTTTTTCTATAAATGATATGCAGTAACTACGAGACCACGGAAGTAACTACTATCAGAGAAAACTATTTCTTGTGCAGTGATTAAATCAAAAGGCTTGCTTGGATAGGTAAGGTTACTTCAAACTTATTATTAGTCACAGGCGAATGAATTACACACCTCCATTGAAAGGGTACAAGGGATAACTAACTATAGGGTGTAATGTATCTTTTCTCCTGAAGAAGGTATTAAAATTAAAGAATTGAAGATGTTTCTTTTATTAACTCATCACTTTTGAAAAGTGACTGTTCGTTTATTTCTCTCGAATTGTCAACTTCATACCAAATATTAACGGTTTTTTCGAGGTTGGTTTTCATAGTCGGTGGTGTGCCATAAACACTATACCAGAGGAAAGTTAACGCTATATTTCACCATCTCTTCCCACTACTCCGTAGTAATTTATCCCCTAATTGTTATTAATGAGAGGGATATAAGCATTAAGTTTACGTAAGGATGGGACAATAACTCCGAGTTAAGGAATAATACGTACATTCATAAAGACGAGGTGTTTTTAGAATGAGCTGATCCAGAGTAGCTAATAAATGGTAGCGCGATAAAGAAACAGTTGTTTGATCCGCACGTTAAATTTTTTCGATTTCTTAGCTTTAAATTATGACGAGGGTGACTTTGCACTAATAATACAGAAGATAGCAAGTATACTGACAAGTAATAGAACGTAGTGATTAATCACTGTAATTTGTGTTACGAGCAGCACTTGCACATGCTTTCGAATCGTTTCATATTTGCATGCGTAATTTCGATGGTTTATCGATATAAAACGATTTGACAGAGTGAATCTTGGCAAGACAAGCGATGACTCCTGGAGATATGTCGGACTCCTTGAAGAGAAGTAATTCGTGTCTATGGGCCGATATAGTTTCAATCTAGCATGTAATACGAATAAAACACTCAAGTTTCATGAAATTCATTCCCTGTACAACTTGAAACAGAGGAAAACAAAAGCAACTTTGATTATTCCTCTTGAGATTAATTGGGCCATATTATTGATTTTTACGATGGAATTTTTAAATTGACTTTCTTGAATTTTTATTTTTTAAGGGATACAGTTCTCTAAAAGTGCTTCTTCGCATAAAATTGAACTGAAAAACTATGAAGTTCCCAAAATTAAAGTTGGAAAAGGCAACACGGATGAAAGCCCGAGAAAAATTAACCTCTAAAAATCACTGACAGAAAATTACATCCTTTATTGCTCATTAGAAATGAAAACTGAAGTCATCACTTTTTATCAAAAATAAAACGTAAAATGCACGCAAGCAATCTATCGTTTCCCATCGTCATGTGAAAATTAGAGGGTATATCTTGGATTCAACTACATTATGAAGAGCATCTGTAACCGCACGAGTACGGGAAGTTCCTGTCATAAGCTCATTCATGGTTTATCAAAATGAGATTTCTACAGTGGCCACACAATATATTTCAATGGCTTCCAAGATTTATATTACACTTAAGGAGAATGAATGAAACCGGTTATTTTAAACATTTATATTCAATAAAACCAATCTGAGCGAGCTGTTCTACGAAAAGCCGTTCTAACACCAGAAAAAATTTCATCCTTCTTCAACGTTGTGAAGAGATATTACGGTACATGGTTACTTTATTCACGAACTGAACTGCATGTCTGGAGGTGATATGGAGCTCCCTGAGGAGAAAAGCTCCAGCCAGAGGCCTATTCAAGATTGATATGCAAAAGAAGCGCGGTAGCGTATCCAACGGCTTTTTAGCTTTATCCGGAACTGGTGGTGAATCTGTTGAACTGGTTAGCAATTTTTAAAGCATAAAATACGTATCTTTACGCCAGAATCATTCCTTGGCTATAAAAAGTAAGTGACGGACTGGAATCATAAGCTCCCGATTTAAGTCAAGTAGGGCGTATAGGAATTTTAAAAATCAATTCTGTCGTATAATCAGTCTCAACGCTAGGTCATTGAAAGTACTAAATATCATTTCTTCCCGGCGTGATTACCCAATCTCAACAAAAAAAATAAGGTTAAATATCATATTCTCTTATTCTAAAAGTTTTAAGAAGCTTATGATATACTCTGGAATTAGTAATATTATTAAATTTTTTATATCATCTGTCATGACTAGCATCACAGTGTCTTAACATCGATAACTTAGCGCTTGCATACTTGCGAAGAGACAATATATATATAACAATAATAATAATAATAATTTATTACTCCTACATTTGTTTTATACATCTTAATACAATGAAAAAAGAGAAGGAGCTTTAGGTGTTCTCGAAGGTCATAGGACCAGAATTGAGCCACCATCAATTAACAAAAATGTATGCCAATAACATCATAATGCAGTACATGATATTTAAGTTTTATGTAAATAACATCAAAATAAATTTTCAACTTTTTCTTGCGAGAAGAGCCAGTCTTTAGCAAGTCTCAACATGACATTTGTGGTTTTATTTTTTTTTAATTCTAGCGGGCAGTAGATGAAATAATTTTGGCCCCATGTAAATAAAAAAAGCGTTTATATACAGTTAGCTTGGGTCTATTTGCAACTATAAATGACTCATTCCTTAAATTATATTTATATTTGTCACTTACACTCGGCATATTTCCACTTCTGGCAAAAAACAATTTAAGCACTTTGTATAAATACAAATGCCTTAGTGGCAACAAATTTAGGGCCACAAACAACGGAAATGAGTGCTCATAGTAATTTTTAGACAGTATTACCCTAATTATTTTTTTTTTCAAAATATAATAATCAAAATCTTCGTTAAATTAAATAAAACAAAGATTGTCGAGAAATCCAGTCATCAAAATAAGCATTCCTCTTCGGAATTGGTTAATATACTGCAGTAAAAACAGGATACAGTCCCACGAAGAAAACATATGAGATATCTTAAGGTAGTTTTATCAGAGAAGTTAATTCGCTCAATCTATAGAGTGCACGCTTGTATGAGTAAAATTTTAGTAAGAATTTAATACACAATATTTTGCCAATGATTTTGCGGAAATTGACTCGAGCTATTGAAGTCACTCTTTGGTAATAAGAATAGTTACTGGGCTCTTTTCACGTATTTATGACGGAATAACTTTTTCGCCACGCACAGGCATGGAATATTGGCATATAAATATTTTTTCAAAAACTATATTCCATAGAAACTATATACATAGTATAATTAAATTCACAGTACATTACACAAGTGTTGTACACAAGTATTCAGTGCTAGATTCATTCACACTAGATACCAAACGTGGAGCAGGGTAGTAGTAGAAGTATTTAGGTTCTTCCTGATCGGATTGTTAAAAAAAGGAAAAGAAAAAAGTAGCTAGCACAAAAACAATGCTAGACATAAAATAACGTTAAGGCAATAAAAATAATTCCAATCATATTCTATTTATGTTGATCGTAAAAATTTAATGAGTCGAGTGACATGTTCGGAGGTGCTTCCTAGTACATCAGTTAGGTTTCCTCCGAGGTATGTAGCATAGTAATATAGAATTTTTTTAAATACCTCCCCTCACACCGTGAACGCTGGGCCCAAGAAATTGACCCAACTCATTTAGGAGAAATTATCCCTTGCTTCACAAGAAATTGACCCAACTTATTTAGGAAAAATTGTCATTTGCCCTATAGTAAGCGCTGGGGACAGGAAACGGCTTCTACGTCATTTCCAGATCAGTCGGAAAAAATGTATATTTTTATTTCCTCCACCAAGCTTCCTCCCGTAATTTAACCCCTACAGTTAACCCTTAAATCCGCACCACCAAATCCTTCCAAAGAATCCCTTTCCCTCATATTCCTCTAACGCTCCAACTAGGACATCAGCTAGGTTTCCTCGTAGGTATGGAACGGGATAATATGGAATTTTAAAAAATACCTTCTTTCGCACTGCGAACTCTGGACCCAATAAATTAACTCATTTTGGGAAAATTGTCGTTTTCTTAAGGTAGTTAGAGCATTGGCTGAAGTCAACTGATGTATCTACTTGAGATACCTATTATTTACGCAAGAGAGTCGCCAAAATTGTACACGAAATAAAACAATGAGAAATGATATGTGAGTGCAATTTTGAACCTCAGAATAATTCAAACGTCAAAAATGATTTTTGAAAAGGTATTTACAGCAGTAAACTTCACTAGCTTCAACACTGCTTCGAACCTTTGCACACTGAACCGTTAACAACACACCTTGGTTAAACATTCACAATCTTAGGGGTAAATCCTGAATAAATATATTTATTAATGAGCAAAAAACATGAAAAACCCGGATTAAAATGTAAAGGCCGGAAAACTTAATATATTTGCGTTACTTAGGCGAAGTCGGTGTTGTGATTTTCGTTTTGCAATATTGTTACCAGAGATCCTGGAGGCCATCATGCCAGTTTTAGGCAGTTTTTCGTAAATACCTTTCTTATTTCATCATGAAATTATATTTTCCCGAAGATATTTAAATTTGTGACAAAATTTTGCTTGTAATAAATGTCGCCTTAACAACATCTTGTTGCAAACAGCCTCTCTAGTTCGAAAAAAACAGTATTTCGTAATAGTAGTAGTAGTATTAAGATCTAGGTTGCGTCGACGGCTAGGTCATTTTGCATCACTACTATATCATTTAATACCTATACTTCGATGGAAATAGAAAAACAACGATAGCCACTCTACATGTAGAAGTCATAAAATGGGTGATCATACTTAAATTTCATTAAAAATACTTATTTCCTTGAGGAATCGAAGGGTATCATTTAAATTGGTAGGGTGGTCCCCTATAAGGGATTCTAGGTCTACCCCTGGATTAATCCGGTTCCGCGCGTCACGATACTTAGCACAATCTATCAGGATATGTCGAATACTTAACGGGCATCTACAATCATCGCATTGGGGAGGTTCTTTGTCTTCAGTAAAGAGATACGCATGAGTCAAAGGGAGAAAACGCATCTTTTCTGTACAATATTTCTCAATAGAAACCCATTTAAAATTATCCTAATTTTACCGTCAAATATCTCAAAAATGGCGCATAGGAATTCCTTTTTCTTTGGATCATCGTAATTCCATCTTTGAACAAATATGTGACCAAAGTTTCATCAAATTATTGTTACTTTTACCGAGGCTCTGTAACTACCTTAACAGTAAGCGCTCGGGACCGGAAATGGCTTCTACGTCACTTCCAGGTCAGTCGGAGGAAAAGGTACATTTTTATTTCCTCCCTCAATTCAACCCCTCCCGTTAACCCTTTCGGAAATTATCTCCGCCAAAAGAACCCCTTTCCCTCATACTCCCCTTTCGCTCCAAACTAGGGTGTTGGCGGCTGGTGGGGAGGAAGACCCGGGTGGAAATTGGGTCACAAGTCATGCTCTTTCGCCGCTCGGAAGCCAGCAAGCACCTTCCGATTCCCCGGGAACCCCGCCACGCGGAGGGGGGAGGGAACGATTTTTGGACCGCTTTCTCGGTTGCACATTGCCTACCCCACTCTTCGCTCTCGATCCCCGCACACGAAGTAAGTGCTTGGAGGAGGCCCTCCCCAATTGCCGTCCCGAGAATCGGAGAAGTTCCCGCCGCCGTGGCCAGGATCTGGCAAAAAAGGAAGGAGGGAGGAGAGTCGAGCCGGAAGATGGGCGGGAGAAACACCGCAGTATCGACAAAACAATACGGCAAAACCTGCATGACCTGGAGCCCAGATATATATGAAGTTTTGAAGACGGCGGCGCCTTTATTAGGAGGGATAGGATTGGACGCTGAGTGCCTATGATTTCTGGCGAGTGTGAAATCAAAGGTAAAGAGGGCAATCGCTTCTGCTCGAATGGTCATTTTTAGTGACATATTACTGGTTTCATACTACATTTACCATCTCCAAATTTTCAGATCATATAAAGTAAACTGTTATATACTCAAGTGATTTGCTGGGACGACAGGATGCATGTAAATTGTAAATATGAGAAACAATTTCCTCCTAACAACATTATAGCAATACTGACATATATAATTTATACTATGGTACCTAATTACATTTTATTTGGAAATTGTAATATTTTTTCATTCGTGTTGACTTCATTCATTGCACAAATGGTCAAATAAAAGATTTATTACTATTATTTATCGTCATATTAGCCTGTGTGTTTCTGGCGAGTATGAAATCAAAGCTTGAGAGGGTACATCGCTTCTGCTCGAGCATTCATTTATAGTGATATACTACTGGATTGATACTAATTCTATAATCCTGAAATTTTCACATATTATGGAGAGGACCGTATTCAGCATCGATTGTATTACTTTTTGGTGAAAAGTAATGCGTTAGTTTTATTATATTCATCAAATTTAAAAAAATGCCAGCCTTTGATAATAATTTTGACACATGAAAATTGAATAAGTAATTTGCTGGGACAATAAGACGTAATTAGACGTAACGTAATGACAAAATTGTAAATGTGAGAAATAATGTTCACTTCTATGAGTATTGCATTATAGTAACACTAAAAATAGATGATTTCTAATGCGGTACCTAATCACATCGGACTTGGAAATTGTAGCATTGTTTCATTTATTTCTATTTCAATTATTCCACAAACGGTAAAGTAAAAGATTTATTGGTGTCATTTATTGTCATATTTGTCTGTTCGTAACTTTTGAAAGCTTTAACTCAGAAATTTAAGGAAAATTTTTGCCTTTTGATGCACAGGAAAATGTTGATAAGGGGCAGCTACACATACCTTGAAAATTTCTATGTGACTAAATAACTCTTAAACAAGTACAGGTCACAAAATAGACAAAATAAAATCAGTGGAGCGGGAGTTAAGCGTCCTAGGGACACCGGGACACGGAAGTTCAAATCATATATTCCTGTGAATGATATTCACCCGGAGTCCTAGAAAATATTAACCCTCTTGCCACTGCTTAAGCAATTTTAAAGCAAGTTCTGAAGTTGGTGCAGCACCTTCCAGGTCAAATTAAAATATGAGGATTACATATCACCAACTAATGTCATCAATGCTAAACAACACATGTCTATTCAGCAAATTTTGAGGCAAACCCATGTTTCTGTTCACCTTAAAAACTATTAAAGGAACCAATTCCACGTTCTCCCATCAATATTATTACATTTTATATAATTTCATAGAAGAAAAATCGATCCATCAGCTCTAGATGATCCAGATTTGCTGAAAACCTGTTCATCCAAGTTCGTACTGTGTGGACTTTTGCCATTTTGCAATTCATAGATTCATTGATGATTTCATCTTTATTAGTTTAGCCAAAAAATTATACACCGTGTCACGTCCGATTCATGCACAACTTTATCTAGCGTACCAAAGTTCTAGGATATTCGTGAGCACTATCGCTTTGACACAAATACTTGCATTAGCAAGATGACAAGGATAATTTCTATGTTTTCTGTCTTTATAGCATCAATTCATAATTACTCTTGTACCGTTATGGCTCTTGCTTCTAAGTTATTGATAATCGTATAATATTTATCTACAAGGAAATGGTATAATCTTTACTTTCCTCCTTTTATCTTAAATGGTGAATAGCACGAGGAAATTGCAAATATCGGTACTTCATAATGTATTTAAGTATAACTTATTTAGTAACTGATGTAATGGTATGTTGCTAATTTTAGTATAACAGAATGGAAGGAAAAGATAAATATAGCATTTTTTATTTGTTTTGTCTTCAATGCCCGTCTAAAGTTAAAACATAAAATAAACCCCCCCTGACGCCGTAATATTATACTACTTATATTTACTTGAATTGCAACGTTCAAATTCTATCAAAAAATCAAGAAATTTTATTTATATTTAAATTTATTTCTATTTTAAGAATATTTATTTTATTGACTATTTAGAATTACATTGTTCAATTCCACTTCAACGTAATATCATTTGGTTTTCATCGGAAAGGATTTTTCCAGCGTTATGCAGAAAAAATCAACCATTCAGGCATCTTTTGGACGTGGAAAAGTTTTTGATAACTCGGTACTGCTGTTCCCCAAAGGTGTAAATGTAATGGTTAGAGAATATGAAATCCTTACACGGAAATTAAGTCTTTAATTTCCTGAATTCCTCATATAATTCTCAATTAAAATATGTTGCCTTATCCCCATGCTCCCTTCAAAGATATTATTCTTGTCACATCCCTCTCTCATAAATCAGAATTATATTGTGATGGGTCACGGGTAGATTTGAAGAATGGAGGAGGCGAAGCACACGGAGACGAAAAGAATGGGGAAGCTGCTGAACATGGTGGACGAGGAAATAAAACTTCTAGAAGAGTCACGGAGGAGGGAAAAGGTTTGGATTGAGGGAGAACTGCAAGCGGAGGGATATATTAACGTATAAAATCGTTCCAGGCTTAATTTTGTGGAATAATGCTGCATCCATGATTAAAGCACTAATGGTAATATCCACACTATTTTATTTATCACTTAACCGACCATTGTTTCGACACCTGGTGTCATTTTCAAGGTCCTTTCTTAAAATCATTCTTAAATGTCCTTTTTTAAAATCCGTTTTAAAAGGAAGAATGTAAGTAAGCACGGAAGCGGAAGTTTGAGACTAGAATAAATAGATCAAATGAAAGTGAATAAGGCACACTTGCGGAACTTGATTTTCCCGGCGTACAGTTTAAAAGAATAATTCTCGGGTTTCCCACCGGGAGCTTTTTAAGTAACTAATCCCAACGTTTCGAAGGCTGAATCTGCCATCGTCTTATGGAGTGGAATGACTTCAGGGGCAAAGTGAAATTCATTCTACTCCTGAAGACGATGGTAGACTCGGCCTTCGAAACCCTAGGACCAATTACCCAAAAAAACACCAGGTGGGACATCCGGTAATTATTCCTTATGCAACACTCTCTTCCCACTATTCATTTTCACACAATTTTACCTCGACTTACTAAGGCTTCAGCACATAAAGCCATTTTCAAGCAATTTGTGATCAAGTGATTTCATTACGACAAATATAAGCTACTTCCACAGAATTACGCCGGTGATTATATTTTTCATGACTTAGCCTAATTTTCAGGAGGCACCGGACGGGTTCATCTTGAAAATGCTCCATGCAAATATAACCGGTAGAATACTTAACTGATGTTAAAATATACTGATTAATCCTTTGACACCCTTCATAGATCTTCTCTAAATAATTATCTCATGAATATGGTTCATATTACACTGGATCATGGGTATTAGTAAGATTTATGTACACCAGCAGCATTGAATTTAGTATCTTTAAGGTAAAGTGCTAGGCTAAATTGTTCTCTTGAATTATAATGTCCCCATCTCGCGAAACAACGTTGAAATGTCCTCTCAGTTCGCCCGATTTCATTGTTTCTCCTCCATCCCCGCGATGTGAAACGGTGGAGTCTCCTTCGGCGTCCTAATTAGAAAGGGATGTCCAAGGACTTTATCCCTTCCCACTCCATCTCTCCTTCCTCCGGGTCGCCCTTGAGCGAATACTCCCCCCACCTTCCACACGAACCCTTAACCCCCGCAGCTTTACTCTCAACCCTGCCACCGTTCTTTCGCACCCTATCCCACACCTCCACTCGCTCTCACCCTCGTCTGCGGGAAATCCGGGCGAAGTTTTCCTCGTCTTTAGCTGCTAAAACTCCCGCCTACGCATCCCGTTACGTTAATCCATCTCCCCCGACACGACTTCCTTTAAAAATTTTAGGTGGCAATTTTGACGAAGTTTAAGCGATACCAAACCCAAGATAATGCATTAACTATCATGAAAAGTGAAACAGAATAGCCGTAACAAACTTCACGATGGGTTCTATATTTCTAGAGGGAATAAGAAATGAGCTCTACCATTACTGGAGGTTCCCGATAATGAGATTTTAAATGACTATCATCGCATCCTGAGTTTCCATACCCTCATCCATCTTTGCTTAGTTCTTTTTTTTTTAATATTTAGTTGCATTTCATTTATCATTTCATAATGCGTAAGGTTTTCATTAGTTTTCTTACCTAAACGCAACATTGAATTTCATGAGGTATAAAAAATTTCATGCAATATACATTTTTTTCAAATGTATTGGTATCATTAAATTTTAATCAATGTGTTATAAGTCAATGAGATCGTGACCGACTGAATTCAAAGAATATAATCTTTTTTATTTCTACCCACCAATAGCCAGCGAGTCTACTTCCAAGGTATGTGATATTTCAACAAGTTACTCCACTTAAATCAAGTTATTCAGGGCAATTTATGCCTATCCACATGCTCGATTATTCTGCACGTTGGTCAATACAACTTTCTTTCTTTTAACGATACAGATGGATATAGAGACTGTGAAGGGGACGGTGAGGAGGAAGAACGACGAAGTACTGGACATGGTGGGTGAGGAGAGGCAGCTTCTAGATGAGATACGGAGGAGACAGAAGGTATGAATGGAGCGAGTACTTAGCAAGAAGGGGATGTTGAAAGCAATGTTAGAGGGTAGACTTTGGGTAAATGTGGGAAAGGAAGGAGGAGCATAGCATTTTTGGATAGAATGAAAGGGCGTAGGCCTTATTTTGAATCAAAGATGGAAGTGCATGAAGGCAGGGGAGAATGCCAGAATACTTCTTATGTACTCCATGCAAACCTACCTTAATTGGTAAAATACTTTAATAATAATACGCCTACGAGTTTAATTCAAAATCCTTTGATATTTAAACGCATTTACTCCACTTAAACCAAATTACTTTCGGGACAATTTCTGTCCATCAACAAATTAAATTATTTCGCATTCTGTTAGGTATGAATTTTATTTTGCGCTACATCCCAAAATAGAGAATAGGTATTCAGAAAAATAAATAAACACCGAGGAGGTTTCGTCGCAACATAGCTGGATATTTATGGAGGAAGGGTTAGAGCTTGGGGTTCGGCGAAAGGTCCCAGTTTGAAGTGAGGGAGACAGCGGCAGGAGGGTAAACACGGGGATACGTCGAGCAGCCCCGTTTGAGTTATTTCTCTCGGGGTTGTAACCGTTCCGTTTCGCCAAGTAAGAACGTGTGCAGACCTCGGAAAAAAGTTTCTCCCAGAACGGGAGAATTTCATCGCTCGGAATGGGGATGGGAGAGCTAAGGAAAGTAGTAAAGGGGATGGAAAATTTAAGATGGAGGACTAAATCTCTCGAATATCTCGCTAAATATAAATGACGGTTCCATACGAAAGATCCTTTGGACGAACACCACTGCGCGATTCTTTGGTAGGGGAATATACAGTTTGGAAAAAAATGCCACGATATTTTAATCCTGGATGGATGATGCCAGAAGAAACCAAAATTACTGATGATGTTTAGGTCGAAAACGAACCATTTTTAAATTACGGAAAGTTTGAGGAAAGGGGATCGGGATGGTGTGGTGGCTAGAGTATTGGCTTCCCACCCGGTGGGCTCGGGTTCAAATCCCGGCGGTGGCGGAGAATTATCGAGACTGTCCGATCCCTGCTTGAATGCTGTGTGGTGAACATTTCAAGCACGACACTCCGTCCGTCGGATGGGACGTTAAGCCGTGGTCCCCTTGGCGTCTTTAGTTAGAGCTGGCTAAGGCCGACGCCGGGTTTCTCTCCACCCTTCCTTCCATACCCTTTCCATATGGCGCAAATGACATCAGCTGTCGGTCGCATCCTCCAAATACCATACCATTTTGAGCAAAGCGCCCCGATTCTCCGTGAATTTGTCCTGTTGCCTCGGATACATCGCCATATCTGGCAGGCAAAGCGTTTGAAGTCATGAGGCTTCCAGAGCATCCGGCAACAGGACAGACTCATACCCAATCGGAATATGATTGGCTCAAAGTAGTGGGGTTTAAAACTGGTACGTTTTCGGCCTTAACATATTGAGTTATTTTAGTTTCTACTGGCATCAGTTATTTAGGGTTAGAATTTCGTGACCCATCTTTTTGTACCGCTTGCATGACGCAAGTGGGAAGGCTGATATGTCTAATAATCTTGAAAAAAAAAAGTTTTCAATTAAGAAGACCTCATTATCGACTCCAAATATTGTTATTTATCCCGGACCCTGGGAAATAGATTAAGATACTTCCCGAAATAACGCTAAAAGACATGCGGAACGTAGAGAAAAAAACCTTCCGAACAGATAACCCACTCGGAAGATAAGATATGAAATGAAGAAACTAAGAGTATGCCAATAGAAGCAGGAAAGTACATGGTCGAAATAGCCGATAAATACTTTTGGGTTTTTCTCGGATGGAGTAAGGGGAATATTTCTTTCTGCCTCGGTGGGCGACGACCCCTTCGCTTCCGGGAGCCGCGCTAACTTTATTCCAGGCGCATTCGCACCAGGCAACGCTCCATTCGAGATTGTGACACCGTTTTTCTGAGGCTTTTTCTTCCTTTTTTAGGGTAAAATGAACTACCTTCTTTCTCCCTATCGCACTCTTCAAATACCACCCCGGAAAGGAAAGAGAGATATATATGAGTGGTTCTTGTAGTTTCGCCCTCCTGCATGGTCCCGCAGGACAGGCCAATTCTCTTTAGGCTCCACGCCGTGGTGATTCGTTTCATGTAGCCGATCACTGCGGATGTCAGAGGACCACTTCTACTCTACTCTCTTGTAATGAAATTGGCTGCGATAGCAGCGCTGCCATTTTGTCGGAAATGCAACCTAATGGTGGTAGGTAAGTACCATTTCCGTTTCTCTTTCGTACTCAACTCAATTTTCATGGATAAAATAGGTTCAGTGAGTGCATTACAATCCTAAGTTTGTAGTGCTCAAAATCGAAATAGGGATGAGATTAGGTAGATTATCGACATACATTCTCTTGATACAATTTTCTCACCAGCTTTATTCCCATCATTCTCTATCTCACGTAATCAATAATACCTGTCCATTTATTTAAATGGAATCCCATAAACCTACTCCTAGTAAAATGAATTATGCCGAAATATTGCCATTTCTTTATTTATTGATAGTTATCTATACGTATTGTTTTTAAAATTATTTTTGCCAGGATTATCCCTTATGACGTAGTTAATATTGATCGTAGAGGCTACTCAAAGAAATATAATTTAGCTGAAAAGTCAAGAAGTTAATCTCGTTAATTTATTTTGCCATATTCTACAATTCCTGCATTGAGGCGCAATTTGCAGCACTTAACCTATAATCATGAATTATTTTCCAATTTTTACGGAAAGTGTCATTTTTAGAGCAATTCCAAAAAGAAGGATGATAATTTTTCGTGGCTTTTTTTTGTAGGGCGTGCATTTTAAAAACACGGGAAAGTCAAAGCCCGATCTATTGTCAAAAGGATGCATTAAAAAGGTATTTTGCACTTAATTTTAACGACGAATTTCCTTACATTGGAAATAATTTATGTTCCAGTGTACAAAAGAGATATGTGCTCCAGTTAACTCGTTCAATAGCACTTTTTGGGTGGATAGGTGATGATAGTTAAATCAAATTTAGGACAAAAATGCTGATAGAGCGTTATAATAAGGCTAATGGATAAGTGAAGGGAGTTAGAACGTAAAATAACCTGAAGATGTAGTGTAGTGACGGAAGGAATGAGTAAATGAGTTTCAGCCGTCAAAAGGTTAAAATTATAGCATGAGTTTCATGAAAATACTGACTTAAAAAGTAGATTACACACTTTTATTGATGAAATTGTAATATAATAAGTAAAATTACCGATCTGATGGAGCTTAATTTGACTAGATATGAGTATTTCAATGAGGCTTGAACCAAATAAATTTTTCAAACATCGAAAAACTTCGATGAATAGAGAGCTAGCAAGAAACTAAACAAATCTCAATTCTTTAAAACAATCTTTGCATAGTAAAATCGCACGGTAGGATATTTACAAAGCTTTCGTTCGTATCGCAACCATTCTCAGCCTTTAGAGCATCTAGATATTCCACCAGACGTTTCTTCCCTCGTGTTTCCTTTCCATACGCACACTTTCCAATCCCCGCCAGATTCTTTTTTCTATCTGCACGGAACGCGTTCCTCCATTTATCATCGCGCTCCGTTCTCCCAGTGTGCCAAAAAAAAAACGATATCCCCGCGTGTATACGCGTGTATCATGTATGTGTGGGCGGGCGCACCGGTGTCCACGCAAAAAAAACGCTTAAGAGCTAGCGCCGGCGAATGGATATTGACTCTTTCCCACGAAATGGCTGTAACGCACAAAAAAGGGAACCAAATACGTCTGTACCAAATACGGTAAAGTCTACGAATAACTTTATGAATTTATAAATTTATTTACTCATAATTTTCGTCATCTATTAAGGCTGGCGCATGAATTTATAAGCTCAAAAAGGACACAAAACATTTCTTGAAAAGTCTGAAAATTGTTGAACGAAATTATACATTCATTTGCTCATTATTTTCGCCGCGGTTAGTTTACGTCCTATCTTCCTCCACTCTATCCATAAAGTCTATCCTCTTTACCCTATCACGCTTTCACAACATCACCGCTTGGAAAACTGACTCATGTGGCCAAAAGTACTGAATAAATTAACTGGAATATAAATTTTTACAATAATGAGGAAATGCAACGCCTAAATATAACATATCATCCAATTTCATTAACATAGTTTATGATGGAATGCGCTTTAACTCCTATGTTGCTTGAACTCACGTGAAGCGTGCAAATAGCGAGTGAAATTTATAGGTAGGGAATGATTCCAAAACAGGAAATGTATGCAAAAAATACACCATAAATTGTCTTAAAAAATTTTAAGTGAGTTCCCCGAGTTTTTATACAAGATAGGGAACAATAAGGGCAATATAATAAACCTAATAGCGAGTGTAGGTGAGAACTCACCGAGCATTCTTTCAAACCAATATTAACTACATTATATTGATTTATACAACCGAAAAAAATATAAGCTGAGAATTCCGATAGATACATAGAATTCTTAGTGATTGGCACAGCTTGTCTGCCCATAAAGGCCAAAAAGGCAACTTGGCTCAACTTGTCCGCATAATTATCCAAGATAATTAAAAACAACAAAGACTTTTATTATTACGGAGGCTTCCGCGGTTAGTTATTTGGTGATGGTTTTCCGGGTTTACACCGCGTTGATACATGTTTTGAATGGCAAATCACACCATCATCCCAGGCAAAAAGCATCAGTTATTAAAACTCTATATCATAGGGCATATTCCATATCGGATACAGATTCGCTCGCTGGAGAGAAACAACACCTCCTTACCACGCTCCAAGAAAATGGCTACGATCGGGTACTGATTCAAAAAATCGCGCGTAGGGAAGAAGAGAAAAGAGATGTGGCCTTGGACATTGAAAAGGAAGGCCAGCAAAAGGCAAAGGCACATGCTCTCTTGCCATACGTGGCTGGAACGTCGGAAAGAATTGCTAGAGTTCTCGCCAAACATGACGTTCTGACGCGATTTATAAGTTTGAAGAAGACCTCTGACCTCCTCCGGAGTGAAAAAGATCGTCATCCATCAGATATCTATGAAGGAGTGTATGAAGTAACGTGTTCCTGTGGTTTATCATACATCGGGCAAACATCTAGATCCCTCAAATGCAGAATAAATGAACATCTGAAGGCAACCGAAAAGAAAAATTTTCGTCTTTCTGCGGTTGCAGAGCATGCATGGTCGGAACCTGGGCACGTCATACTATTCAAGGAATCGAAAATCATCGCCAGGGAAAATAAATATTTCCCTAGGCTGATAAGGGAGGCGATTGAAATAGCGAGTCACCCTAAGAACTTCAATAGGGAAGACGGCTATCCTTTATCCTCATCTTTCAAACGGCTTTTCCAACAATGGAATTAAAAATCAACATCCGTCTGACTAGCTGTAAATAAATAAGGATCACAGATCTGCAAATCATTTGGACCCGAAGACGGGAGCTGGAACGCGCCCGAAACTGTCGTCCGCAAAACATGTATCAACGCGGTGTAAACCCGGAAAACCATCACCAAATAACTAACCGCGGAAGCCTCCGTAATAATTTTATCCACCTCTACGGGGAGGATATTTTCAAGAGTAGTAGAAGATTTGAGAAGCTGAGGAAGAAGAAATTCAAACTTCTGTCTTCTTTGGCTTTCCTCGAGAGATGCAGAGACTCGGATACGCTACCATCTTTTCTCAATATCAAGCATCCTATCCAGTCTAAGAAGACGAAGAGAATTCTCCACCGTGCGAGCTTTGCTCTACTGAGAGAACGAGTGCAGTACACACGCAGTGCTCTCCACTTTTGTTCGACGGAACTCTACCACCTACACCTAGAGCTTAGCAGCAAATTGATACCAGAGGATTGGGAGACATTGGAGAGAATTACCTTCCAATCATCCTCCACCACCTTTACAGCAATGAGAGAGAAGCAATTAAAGAAGTTCGAAAATTTGGTGGAAAAACAACGTCCTTCACCCGAATCCACCTTCAATAAAACAGATCGTGTGGTTATAAATCTATCTCAGGTGAATCTTAGTGATTCTGCAACCTCCATACTATCCAAAGGACTTAACTTTGCCATAGCACCCAGAAGTATACCGAAGGAGGAAATAATCACTGGGGTAGAAAATGCTTTACGCAAGCTAAGGAAATCAGAAGCCGATGAAATCAGGGAAGAAGTCAGCCATATCATCAGGAAAGCGAGGCCTCCCAAACCCAATTTGACCAGGGCAGAGAGAGAGGCCGTCTGTGAACTCAGGAAAATCGATGATTCACTGATATTGCCAGCTGACAAAGGGAACGCAACTGTGATCATCTCTAAGGAGGACTACCGAAAGAAGGTTTGCGGTTTGCTAGACGACCCCACCTACAAAGAACTTAACTCAGATCCTACGGCAAAAATCCAGAGGAACATCAAGGACCTCATGAAGCATTCGTCAATACCCCAAGAGGAGAGACGATCACTGATCCAGTCGGCTCCTAAACCTCCACGACTTTATGGCCTGCCTAAGATTCACAAGGATGGGATACCACTCCGGCCTATCGTAAGTGCTATTGATTCACCGACACATAAGCTTGCAAAGTATCTTGCCCATAGCCTTCGGCCATTCTCGGGCCTAACTGCAACCTATGTGAAGAACTCCTTTCCTTTTCATCAATATTATAAAGGAATATAAGATTACGGAAGAGGATCTCCTTGTTAGTTTTGACGTGGTATCTTTGTTCACCAAAATACCTATTGAAGATGCCATCGAAGTCATTAAGACTCTGACAGAAAAAGGCCTTCCGAAAGACATTCCGAAAATGGTGGAGTTTTGCCTTCGTAATTGCTATTTCTCTTGGGGAGGGAAATTATATGAACAAACGGAAGGGGCATCCATGGGTTCTCCTTTATCACCTGTCGTCGCAGATCTTTATATGGAAGAATTCGAACGAAAAGCCCTGGATTCTTTCCCTATGAAGCCGAAACTCTTCGTGAGATATGTTGACGACACCTTCGTCATATGGCCTCATGGGACAGATAAACTGAAAAGATTCCTTGAACATCTTAATAGCCAAAATAATTCCATCCAGTTCACTATGGAAATGGAAGAAAATAACCAACTTCCCTTTTTGGACGTTCTCGTCAAGAAGAAATCAGATGGCACATTGGGACATTCAGTCTATCGTAAGGAAACGCATACTGATCGCTATTTGAATGGCAAATCACACCATCATCCCAGGCAAAAAGCATCAGTTATTAAAACTCTATATCATAGGGCATATTCCATATCGGATACAGATTCGCTCGCTGGAGAGAAACAACACCTCCTTACCACGCTCCAAGAAAATGGCTACGATCGGGTACTGATTCAAAAAATCGCGCGTAGGGAAGAAGAGAAAAGAGATGTGGCCTTGGACATTGCAAAGGAAGACCAGCAAAAGGCAAAGGCACATGCTCTCTTGCCATACGTGGCTGGAACGTCGGAAAGAATTGCTAGAGTTCTCGCCAAACATGACGTTCTGACGCGATTTATAAGTTTGAAGAAGACCTCTGACCTCCTCCGGAGTGAAAAAGATCGTCATCCATCAGATATCTATGAAGGAGTGTATGAAGTAACGTGTTCCTGTGGTTTATCATACATCGGGCAAACATCTAGATCCCTCAAATGCAGAATAAATGAACATCTGAAGGCAACCGAAAAGAAAAATTTTCGTCTTTCTGCGGTTGCAGAGCATGCATGGTCGGAACCTGGGCACGTCATACTATTCAAGGAATCGAAAATCATCGCCAGGGAAAATAAATATTTCCCTAGGCTGATAAGGGAGGCGATTGAAATAGCGAGTCACCCTAAGAACTTCAATAGGGAAGACGGCTATCCTTTATCCTCATCTTTCAAACGGCTTTTCCAACAATGGAATTAAAAATCAACATCCGTCTGACTAGCTGTAAATAAATAAGGATCACAGATCTGCAAATCATTTGGACCCGAAGACGGGAGCTGGAACGCGCCCGAAACTGTCGTCCGCAAAACATGTATCAACGCGGTGTAAACCCGGAAAACCATCACCAAAGACTTTTATTATTTCTAACATTGAAAATGCGTGAGGAAACGAAGCAGTTGGATACGGAGGAGTGAGCAAGATAAATTCGCAACTTAGACTAATTAGTGAGGCGGGGAAGAGTGATGGAGAGCCTCTTCGGGATGAGCCACTCAAGTCACTCAGCCGCACGCGGCTCCAAATACGAGAGCAGAGAAAATCTGGGGACGACCCGTCGCGTCGCACCTATATGTATTTCCTCTCGCTCCCAGCGACAATTCCATCAGCCACTTGCGTAGCAATATCTCCTACTCTTTCTCCCACTCTAACATCTCATAATCCATAGGACCACATGCTCCCTAACATTTCATAATGTTGGCAATCTTCCGGCGTAGGCGTGTTTAAAATTGGTTCCAAGGCATCCACCCATATTAACCAAATAGACTTATATATGATAGCGATTAAAAACGCAAGGAATATAGTTTAAAGTGCCAATTGTGATTTAATTGCAGAAAATAACCAAAAATCTATTTATAAATTTATCATTGAATATTATTTAATAAACTTTCATCGTATTAATTCATACATGGGACTAAATGTTTGAGAGAGGCGGTAATTAATACTCCAGGAACTCACGCGAAAAAAATCCTAAACATTTCTATTTTATGGTGGAGGGAGGATCACAAGGAAGGCGTTACATTATTTTTAATCACCTCCTCAAGTAACCGTCGACGAAAAGAATAAAATATCTAATATCTCTCCGTCCACTCCTTATTTTCGCGCTAAAATGTTGAAGCATCATAACTTTGAGACTTTTACTAGTGGGAATGGAACTGTGGTGTTGAGAAGAATGAGGAAGGTAAAGTGAAAGGAGATGATGAGGAAGGAAAAAATCTAGAACAAAGTGGACGAGGTAAGGAAACATCAAGAGGATATACGTTAGGTTAGATAGATACAGAAGGTTAGTTGGAAGCGAGTACTAAGCGATCAGTAGATGTAAAAAGCCGAGGGAAGAATTTTAGGCCAGTGGGGAGGAAGAGGGTATAATTTATAGATTAAATGAAAGGTAATAGATTTTGCTGGGACGAAGATGGGGTATCAATTTTGAAGCGTTTCGAAAAATTATCCATGTATACCTGCGTCATCCAATTTTATCCTCAGAAGCAATAACGATAACTAGCAGGCCATCCGGCGTTGCTCGGAAAGGATAGTACCCAGAGAAGTGGAAACTTGGAAATCATGGCTACTTAGTATAATTTTAACGTAAAGGAACAAAGCAGGTATGATGATGGTATACATACGTATCAGCAAACAATAGAAAAAACGTATCCCCTATTCCGCGCACGGGATCAGCTAATATCCCGCTACACAACATTGATCATTAAGTGTCCTTACTTGCGTAGACCAAAAACGTCGTGTGAACGCATACTCCAATAAAAATATTTGCATCAAAAGGATTAATAGTTAAATGTGCAATCCTTTATGTTTTCCGAGTCAAGATTTGTGCCTAACCACCAGGATGCCAAACCACACAAGTTTTATGACGTGACGTAACAAACGTTAATGAACGGAAAATGACGCAAAGGACGCGTCAGACCCAACCAGAAGCGAGCATGGCATGCACCTATGTATTAACTTTGGTTGCAATCCGTGTAGCCGTGTGGAAATCAATAGCAGACAAACAAACATCCTCTTTTACATACATGGATTACGAATTGGCCATTTTCATGTGCTTGAGTTCACTTAACCGTAAGAAAAAACAAATTATTAATACCAGGAACCAAAAAAAACAGGATTTAATCTCTTTTTATAAAGCAGAACAAAGTACCCACCAAATTAAAATATTTATCTTCTATATCTTCTATACTTTTATATTTTATATTCTTCACACATTTGCCACCAGTAACAGCGAAAGTTTTAAGATAACTCAAACACTCATTTTTACTTCCAGTCAAATCCACTAATTATCTTCATATTGGTATTAAAAACATCAAATTTTCCTGATCTACACAGCTTCTTTGCAATCATTCTTTAGAAATAAGTACATTCAATTTCCAAGAGTGCCCTTGTCGTTTATCTACGCCAAAATTGACCAGCAGCACCAGCTCACATAAAAACCGTAAATCATACTCATTTACAATGTAATCCTTGAAACTAAGTCCGTACGGAGGAGATACAGAAAAAGCGTTAAATGATATGGTAGAGATTATTCACACTCTCCTAAATTTCAGCTTTTCTCTGTCTATTTCAGACTAATGTGTGACACAAGACATACTAATGCTTTCAAGTTAACAACCAGCACTCCGCTATCTACGAGTAAAGAATTTTTTCATCGGGTAGAAATTATACGGGATGTCATACCTCAAGTGCTAATACAATTCAAAATGAAATAAAAATAAAAATTAATGAATTTTTTTAATGATGAAAATTTGAATGGATATGTTCCCGTTCGTGTTTTCATCGAGTCAGATTTTAACTCCTCAGTGCACCCACTTTTTATCGTCAGGGCACAAGGTTAGGAATGCAAAAACTACCAGAGCACGGATATTTTCAAGTTTTCCTTTTCTCATTTTTTTCTCTTCGAGTCATTTCTCCCTTCGCTTACAGCTGGATGTATACTGCATGACATTAAATTTAAAAAGAACTGCCGTTGAAAGAGATCAAGTGACCTGAAATTAATATCTCAAAACCAATTTTTTCATTCCTAATTTATTTCGGTAGCGATAATTTCAAACTTACTGATAACGTTTCCTCTCATTCATTAATAACATCAAGCTTAAAATATAAATCTCATGGTTAAACTCATTCATTTAAATAATTACACTTTTTAACATGTTAACATTTATTTCAATCTCGAAGAATTCATAAAAGGGATTAAGTCAGCGAAAAAACGCATTGAGGGCATAATCATTAAATCCTTGAAATATTTCCATGTTTAAAGAGCATCATTCCTTTCTGAGTTTACAGACATTTTAAAACTACAGACGGTTTTCGACCAAACCTAAATCCCAAGAATCATATTCACTATTGGGTTTATTTTTCAGGGACGTGCTTACAACCTTTCCAACATGACTGCACTAAAAAGTCATGAAAGAACGAAAAATGATATTAGTGAAAAAGTAATAGCTATTTTTCTTGCATTCCCAACAAGACTCGTTGATTATTGAAATATTCTATGCACACGTAGCCTACCACAAAAAGTAGCATGTAATATAAAAATCTAAATAAAAAATGATATGGCACGATAACGGGAAAACCTAGAGGTAAAAAATACTTCAGTACAAGAATCACAATGTAAACTTAACGGTGAATCAATAAGAGGCATGAGGTCTAATGAAAGAATTTAACCTGGGATGGCTAGATGTATGGACTTACTCTAACAGAGATATGTACGCGACGAAAAGTAATGTTATCTACAGTGACGAAATAATACTGCGACTGTTGTTCTAAAATCGTTCATTTTAAAACAAACTGTACATCGCTACGGTATTCATCGATAATTTAAAGAGAGAACGTCATCAGTAGAAGCAGCTTCTAAATTTCTTGTAATGTAAAAAAAGAAACTTTATTAAGTTATAAACCAGGCCTCTTGCCAAAGATGTATTAGAATACAATTTTTCTGGAAAAATGAATACCAATGCCTGACTCAACTGACAACTCAACGGTGACCCAGTTTCAATCGGTATCAGAAATTTATTTTTTCCAATTTAAAAGCAATGCATTGCTGGAATGGGAGAGGCATTTCCTCGGCATTTGCCAGCAATTTCATATTTCACCTTCTAATGGTCGCCCTGAAGTTTCTCTCACCCAGGCACCCAATTTTTATTTTATTTTATGGTATCGCAAAAAAATTAAAATCGGTCACAATTTATTGCGACATGCATTATCTACCATTGCATCGAACGATTGAATTGAAGATATAAATGGTATTTAAGAATACTTAATAGCACTCACTGCTCATAAATTTTTATTTAACGCAATATAAATAACGGGTTATACTTTATTTTTTGGTAACCGGTGCGAGTAGCGTTTTACGATAAGTCGCTTTAGGAGTGCTAGTATAGGATTAGGCCATGTTTCAATAGCCATTCCTGAAATCCGAATCCACCATTATGATCCTTAATTGCCACTGCGCCATCACTGGGCGATTTTGAAATAAAAATCATCTTTTTTATCATTTGTTAACATCTATATTCTCTTGCACTAGCGCTATCAGTAGTAGAAACGTATTTTTCATTATTTCAGGTTCCGTGTGAGCAACAAAATCATTAATATTGAGCTTCGACTGAAACAAGACAGTATATTCTATTTGAATGTAACAGAGAAGATAGCAAGAAATAGCATCAAATAATCGTCTTATACCTAATTAAACATACCTAGATATATAAACACATCTGAAAACATAGTAATGTGTGATTATCCGAATATTTCAAATTAAATCCGAAGATATTTTAACAATCTTTTCTCGGAACTCTAAATTTAAGTAGTAGTAATGTTAGGTAATAACACCATACAAATTGCAAAAAAATGCTGTTTCGCCAGCTATAATGGAACTTTCATACCTAACACCGATTCCTAAACGCTTTCCTTCAATAAAAAACTCATACAAATCCTTAATTTAAGGGCTCAAAATATTAAAGATGCTAGAGTATTTATTTAAGCTAAAGCATTAAAATAATGGTCGTTACCGTTTTTCCTGATAAGAAAGGGAATGTTTAAGAGTGTCTCATAATTGCACACGGTAGAGGTAAAGAAATATAAATTGATAAAAATTATTGGTACTCATACTAATGCCACAATATTTTCCACCACTGGTCTCTAACCAATCGAGCTCAGAATAAAATTTGCTAGAACATAACAATCTATGACTTACTCTTAGACCTGAGTACCTTGAATTTACTCATTCCCTCTCAAGAGCAGCACGAATGATATGCCTCATTACACGGGACCGAGATTAGTCCACCTTGGCTCATGTTTGTGGACCACTGCTTCACTACTGTTCTAGTAAGCGTTGAATCCTGACAACAGTCACTAGAGACCGACTAAAAAAATTCAAATACGTAAAATAAATTAATAAAATTAACCTTATTCGGTTAGCGCAGGAATCTACGTGCTATATCCAATATTATATTTAAAGAAACTATGGAAATAATAAATCAAATATCAGCTTTGATTCTCATTAATTCTCCTAAGAAAAACTTCCCCCAGATCGAAATAGAACTTTGCCTTTGCCATTAGATGCCTTTGGCTTTCCGGAAAGCAAAAGGCAATTAATGTGAATTTTACCGCCGTTTACGCAGCAGACTGGAAATAAACCACATTTACGGCCTAGTGCGGTGTTGGAATGGGGTTCACCTTTCCACAAGGGAATACGTGGAAGCACGTATTCCCTTGTGTTGCCATCCCAGATGGATCGCATCGGCCTAACCAAGGAGACTGCATAAGGCTCAATTCCATCCCATAGAAGGCTAATATCTGTTGACACTTCGGTCGCATTTTAATCGTTTATCAAAAATGTCCGCGGCGCGGTGATGAGTGCAAGGCGAAACACTTCTTTACAATATTTTGCATTATTATGTTTGTAATTGCGAGGAATATCATTGAAAGGCTATGAATCTGATAGATTGCATCATCATGTTTATAAATTTTGGCTGAAACCCCTAATTATACCTTATTTCTTCGTGAAACTGAGATCAATTTGTCCGCCAGCGACGCGAGTGGCGACTTCGGTGAGTTTTTTTCAATGCGCGCATGGGTGACAACATATTTAGGGGCCGACGTGAGGATCCTCTTTTGTAATATTCGTGGGCTCACCCCGTGGGCTCGGGTTCAAATGCCGGCGGTGACAGAATTTTCAGAGACTGCCCGATCCCTGCTTGAGTGTTGTGTGGGGGATCATTCATGCTTAACGCTTCGTCCGTCGATTAAGACGCTAAGCTGTGGTCCCCTTGGCGCCTTTTTTATGAGCAGGCTAATTCCGACGCCGGATTTCTCTCCATCTTCCCCTCCATACCTTTCCCTTTTGGAGCAAATAACTTTAGCTGTCGGTCGCCTGCTCTAAATGCCATATCAGTGGTCTACGCTGTGGCCCAGAAAGCCTAGGTCGTTAGTTCGACCAGGGAAAGTTTTTTCTCATGGCGATAAAATTAAATTTTACGCTGTTCACATGGCAAGCTTGAAATAAACCTCGTAATTAGTTGTATTTTAGAACCACAGTTGACGCCTCATGTAGTATTTTTTAGCTGTTCTTGATGTTTCTACTGCCATTTCATAGAGGGAAAATTACAGCTATCGCAAATCGCTCTTTAAATATAGGCGCTTTCAGTGGTAATTGACGAACTTAATTTCCAAATTCAAGTTTTCAGGGAACTTGAAAAGGGATTGCTTAGTAATGCTTAACGATGGAGATGCCCATTGGTGATTCTATAAGTTTTCATAACAAAAATTCCCATGTAGCATTAATTAAAGCTATAAATTATGCAGGGTTTTTCAGTAGAAGTCTACAAAAGTTTAGGAGGTGGTAGGAGAGACAATTTTAAGCATTTTTTTGTCCACAAACATGGGGTAGTAACTCCTTCGTTACTGATATATGGCAATACATTTTTTACACTTTTTGTATGGGATTAGCAGTTATCTTGAAAGCCCTTTTTCTTGGGTATTCAGTTTTTTCGACATTTATTTAATACTCTAGATTTTTAAGGACATTGAATAAATAAGGTTGGACGAATATATGTGATTATTATTGTCTGAAACTATTAATCTCAAAATCGATGAGATTTTGCAATCGTATTGTTTATACTCGCTCAAAGCTCTCGTTTAATTAAGCTCAAAGATTAAATAAAATAAAAGTCCGGCAAAGTATACCTAAAATTGTCCTCTCTAACACCCGGAATTTCGAGTTATTCCTCAGAAACGAGATTTTAAAAATTGCTGCGTACCCTCAGTCTGAACATCACTCCCACACTCTGTATATCACGACTATCTGACTAACAAATCGCGCTAAAACAATGTATTCGATGCTACTTTCATTTCCACATTCCTTTAAAAGTAACGGTCCCATATCAATACATTTTAGACTTGAACACGACATAAGGTGGCTCATGACGTGAAGGACCAATCGATGAAACATGGTGGAGATTACAAATTGAACGCTTCCCTTTCCGCATTCATCCATTACTTATTGGTACCCATCCATGCAATAACAAATCATTGCCTTAAACATCCTATGGGAACATTAAAATTGGAAAGCATTCATAAAAAATAACTTCAATTACTTGTCGGCCAAGGCGAACTGTAATGTAATTTCCGGCTGATATTTCGGATAAAAAAAGCAATTTAGAAAAGACCAATTAGCGCGTTTACCAAATTTAATTTGATGGCGATTGCGATAGACCTTTAAAAAATAAAGAGACACACATAATTTCGTATTTCGATCAGCCGCCAACTTCTCGATTTGTGAAAAGTCTTAAAACTTTCGCATAAAAGTTAATGACGTCACGAACTTATGCGAAATGTATTACCGCTACCGTAACATAAGTCTGACGAGGTCCCTTTTTGCTTCTACTTCTTTAAGTGATTCTTTTCCTCAATTAAAGTTTCCACTGAACGAGTAAATGAACGAGACCACTGATGACGTCACTAACTCATGAATTGTGGGCGGTAGCTATTGCGATTTCTTAATTTGAACATATGAGACAATGGCTGAATGGGGAAGATTTTTTTAATCAAATGAATTCACTTGTGGAATTGGAACTTCATGTCTGAGTGGATGACCCCGTAAAATAAACCAAAATCAAATATGGGTATTGACACTTCGATAATTAGAGTACACCAAACCACAATTTTCAAAACAATTGGATACGACCACATAATATTTTATGGATAAATTTCAGTAACCGCCATAAAGATCTGACGAAAAGATATTTGATGATAAATAACTTTTAAAAATGCTATAAATATATCCGTAAAAAGGATTTTCGTAAAAAAACACACGGCATCAAAAATTGTAATGTAAAATTGGAAATTCATATATATTTTCATGTATATTCCCATTAATTTGTGGTAATATATGCGTGAAAATATTATATGGAAATGCATTAGTGTTTTGTCCTTATATTTCAAAGTAGATTCAAATCCATCTCTAATACAAATTGCCTTTGCCAAGCAATTTGATTCTGAACCGATCAACATTTTTTCAGATATAGAACCTGCCACTTCATAAAAAAACTTTAATGCAGTTTTCCACGTTGATTAAAGAGCAATAGAGACCCCTACAACGAATTGGAAGAATATTAGGAATTGAAATAAGCACATAATGGTAGCTTACATTCAGGACGGAAAAATATCATGAATCGTAGGTGTTAATATATTTTAACGGTTTCGATTGCTGCGGTTCTTATACAGCTTCCAATTGTCTCCTTTTATGTATAAATGTGTAAAAGCTTAATAGATATTGCGAGGTAGTTTTCATTTTATTTCGTGGTACAATTCACAACAGTATATATTTTTGCTGATAAATGCAACACTTTGAAGTGGGAAAAATAATCTACCCAAAGGCCACCTTCTACAAGCAGAGAAAACTAATAGCGATAGGCTGAAAAAACCAAATCAGGATGCATCTTATTTGGCGGTTTGTTGAAAATTTCATTTGCTGTTGCAAAAATGAAATGACCGTACCTTTAGGAGCTACTGTTTTTTACCCAGGAATTGTAGCTTATGCGCCTCTTGTAATACTAAATTTTTCATTCTATCTTAGATGAAGATCATGATGATTTAAATTAAGAAGTTCATATCAATTCCAACGAAAAGTCCTGCCATTGTAGTAAGTTTGGGGTGTAAAGATCTGGCCATAAATTGAATATTTTGAGGCGACTGACGGGTAGGCATAAATCAAGGAACAATGAGGCTTTCCTCGTAAGACACCAAAGAGTCCATCTAATTCTCACTTTTTTTTGCTATCCCAAAGTACAGTCAAAACTTTCTGTGAAGTACGTAATTAGCGAGAGAGATATGCGAACAGAAAACATATGATATATATTTCATGCAACATAGATAAGAGATAGGAGAAACAGTTGGATTAATTGCACTTTTTGGACGAAATATAATGATGACAATTATTTGTATGCTATTAGGATGTAATTAATCAATAAAAATCGCATTCTAACGAAGTTAAAATCAATTTCTCCTATTGCTCGCGAAATCAAATAATACGTGGTATTGGTAAAAAAAACCAAAACTTGTTTTGCCTATTTCTATGATGAACCTCATTTCGTATCTTTGCGATGAAAAATGTCTCTCAAAATGGACTTTAGTACCGCTAGTAAAATGTTCTATATCGCTTCAGCAATATTGGATTTGAACGGCCGCATCCCTTTCTTGAAAACTACTAAAATTATATGAAGCATCCCTATTGGAAGCTATATAACCATCTCAGAGAACATAGGTAACTATAACATATATAAATAACATACTTATCTATAACTTGAGTATAAATAACGTAACTAACACCAGGAAATCATGACTTTTTCCGAACAAAGTTTTAGCTTCAATTATATGCCAATATCAGTTCCTAGTTTTATTTCAATTTCTATGCCTTTATTTTTCTTTAATCATTGCGGAAGACTAAATTTAATTTTTTGATAAAGTAGAAGTAACAACATTTATCTGGAAAAATGTAAATCGGTTCAGAATCTCCCAGTTTACTTGATATGCGAGTTTCCTTTCGCTCGTAATCTCGTCTGCACTTCACTCCCTGTGCCTCTCTTTGCCCCTCTGCATCGCTTTCAAATCCTCCCTCTCATCTCCCCGCCTTTCCTTTATCCTCTTTAGCCTTCCTGTCGGCGCGTCCCTTTTCGCTACGCCACATTCCCGGCTAAAAACCCTAATTGCCTCGATGCCAGACTTTCTTCGGCCTTCAAAAACGTCTCTCTTTTATTTTATATCGCCCGCGGACAAATTAAGAGACGGTAAAAAGCAACACATGGTCTCTGTAACGTGTCGTGAGGAAAGTTCTCGCCGAGCCCTCGCGAACCTGAGTTTTATCTTCTTTCACTCCGTTCCCGGTTACGGTCTGATCGGATGAATCGCCGACGCTTTCAAACCAACCCTCGGCTTTGTGTATCAGTCCTATCTGATTTTCCTCTCCTCTAGCTTCTTTCGATTTTTCTGTCCTCAAAGTAAGAATATAAAGAGGAAATAAAGTCGCCGAAAGGTGTGATTTTTTAAAATAGGATAATCAACACTATACGCATAACATTAACTTTTACACTGTGACGCCAGAATGTTTTGAACTTTAAATGAAGATTTTCAGCATTTAAACGGTCTATTTATACGGTCAACTTTTTCCGGAGAGATATCGTGGAACAGCATATCAAATGATGCACAAAGATATCGTACTGCCCACTAAATTTATTTTCACGACTCTACTACACGTGTTTCGATTGGCTTCCAATCATCATCAGGTACCAAGTACCTGAAGTAAAGAGAAAATAATGATGTAATGGGTAGAAAAAAAGCGGCACTCGGCATTTCCGTGTGCGTTGCACATTACACCTAGGACTTTCCTTTTTTCAAATCCTCGGGAATCCTACTGGCACACTTTCTCACTGATTTAATGAGTGAATCCTAAGGTTTTTTTCTGTTTTAATTGCAGTGAGGGCTAAAACTACTCTGCTAAAAAATCTTCCACCAAGGGCAGGCATAATCATATTTTTATATTCAGGACATAATATAGAGTATCAGTTAGTAAACTTGATGATAGTTGAATAGTGGTCACCATGCGAGCATTGCAATGAAGTAATGGAGCTACTCCAAAGCTAAGCACGCATGTGATACTTTTATTCAAGTGAATTTGTATTCATGTCCATGAATTTGATCTGCATCTACGCATTACTTGGCCAGTCGCCTCAGCATGCCTATGGCGGAAAGTTTTGGGACACAACTCGTTAATTTGTGACAGAATACAAAAAGTGGGAGCATTTTATGAGAACAACTGCCGGACTACGACGGTATTTATTAAAATTCCTTATTTTTTTGGGAAAAGCGAATTCCTACATCTATCAGTTCCGAAAAATAACTCTCTTATTTGTTCTTTACTGTTGGATCTGGAAATATAGTGTTTTGATACTTGACAAGCATTAAATTTACTATAATTGCAACCATTACGTTACCAGAACATAGTGATTCACACTCACGCTATCCTCTCTATTCCTTCTCTGTTTAGGGACTTTGACTCTTGAGGGGGAGGGCGTGTTTGATCACCAGTTTTGTGAGTTCGTTTGTATCGCGTTGAGCGAATGTGGGCTCAGTTGGGAGGAGCGGGATTGTTGAAAGGATGGAACACCAATGCGGGAAAAAACTGAAAATGAGCGCGTCAGAGTAACCTTTGAACAAGTCGTTACGCCACTATTTCACCTTGTCGATAGGGTGAGCAAATGCGAAATTTTTAAAACTTGGGGCGCTGTTTCTCCCTTTGGTGTTCTGAATTGGTGCAGAACGGTCGTGTTTCGCTATTAGTGATCACTCTTCAAAGTATGAGCTAGCCAAGTTAGATTATCGCGCCACCTGGGTATCACGATACATGCAACAACAGTCACTATCTAGTGGGCAGTGCCAGAAGAGAAACTCGAGAATCGTTTATTATAAAAGAGAAAATTTCGCTTCGTTGGGATGAAAATGAGATGCCTCTATCGCGTCAGACATCTAGCTCCTAGGATATAAAATGACTCGATTAGTAAAGCGAAATTCGTATAATCAAGTTCAAGCATGAATTTATAAGTAAGTCAATATTCGCGGCGGCTGGGTGAATGTCGTGCATACCAAACCCTGAGGTGCTAGAGTTTAGGTGTAGTTTGAAACCCTGGTGGTGTAACCCCTTAAGAAGAAAAATGGCGAGCTAAATCTTTATCAGAGTCCCGATCCGATACCAGAGAAAGATTTATACGACAGTAGGAGACAGAAGGGGATTACTTGGTGAAAAATCGTGAACGAAACCACCCAACCCTGCAAGTAACCCATCCAATAACAAAGGACCTGCTAAATATCTCATAAGTCATTTCGATGAAGTGGCGAAGCTATGGGAAACCAAGTGAGTATTCTAGCCCATTGGACCCTTAAAAACCGTCCGAATAGTTATGAGGAAGTGGGTAAAATAGTTATACTATGATTACAAGGATATGCTAAAGGCACTCTCACATGTGGAACTAATAAGCCTTCAATCAGCCTCAATCCCTGCTCCGTCTCGCCCTCTCAAGATCTTCGGCGAGACTTGGAAATGTTCAAGAGAGTTGTGGCTCGTCAGTCAAGAATTATATAGAGTAAAATGATAGCGTGCGGTGATAAATGGGCGTTAGCACATCCTTTAATGCGTTTATTTCGGAGCCCACCGCCAGCCTGGCTCCCAGGCACAAGTAATTCAATAGAGAATTGTTCAAATAATATTTTATGCTTTCCCTGCGAATAATGTTGGTAAACCCTTCTCGGGATTCTTATCGGGTTAAAAACTTCATTTCTGTCGACGTTTCGAGCACCGGCTCGGGGCTCATCCTCAGGGTTGCTGCATCTCGTTTTATTTGTTTTTTATGCTAATTAATCCAAAAAACAAATAAAACGACATTCAGCCGCCCTGAGTATGGGCCCACAGTCAGAGCCCGAAACTTCGGCACAAATGGAGATTTTAACCCGGTGGAAATCACGAGAAATGTTTACCCAGACAGGATCGTCCCTTTGGCTGCTAATTAATTTGCCACTTACCACGCTGTATTGTATGTACGCATTAAATGTATTTCCACTGAAGTCACCACTTGCGGCAAAAATTAAAACAACGAGCCAATTTCGCGGGAACATAAGTAATGATCGGAGCTCTTAAATAAATTTGTAACCTTGATGTTGTCCAACTCATAACGTTTCAATGCCGTTCCTAATAACTAAAAACGCTCTATTGAAAATAGTGAGAATAACTGCATCACTTTGCACTCATTGGTGCGCTGTGGTCACTGTTGAAATCAGTTCAATAAGTGCAAAAGGGCAGCACAAGTCGAATTTCTACGGGTAGGACTGTTCGCGCTGCAGATATTTTTAAAGTGTTCTTGAGACTCAGGATTAAGGAGAATACATAAGAGAATTCACGAGCACTCGATAATTCAATATTTGTCATAGCGTAGCTTAGTCTTAATCCTTATTCCCTACAATTAGCAAATATCTCTTTGTTTTATAAATCCATCGCTGGTCCTTGACTGTGCATCATATGTTGATGACTGTACATAGAAATATCAGCATATGGCTACCACAGAATGCTGAATGATTGGTTATTCATGAATTCTTCCATGAAAATTCCTTGATCACAGGCCTCCGGAAGACTTAAAAATCCAGCAGGAAAATTTTTCGCGGATGTCGTTCTTCAAAGAAGCGTAAAATGGATGAATAGGCGTTATAGATTTTTTTTCGCTATTGTGAAATCATTTAGGGTACCTTCAGTCCATTTTCACTTAAGCTTCTCCACGTTTTAATTGTAGAGGAATAAGTATAGTTCTATTAGGAATAAATATATTTAGTATTATTCACGAGAGGAAATGAGCGAAAAAAGTAAAATGCTAGAGCAACATGGGATGCGATAGAAGAAGGCTCAGTATGCTGCAAATCAGAAGATTGAGAGCCGAGATCGTCAGCAACAAGGCCTTGCGTGCCCGTAATTTCAGGTGAGAGTTTTCTAGTATATTGTTCCCCGGAATCTAATCTGCATGTCAAAGGGCGACCGTTGGAATAAATATTGGCTCGGCCTGCTCTCATGTCACTCGCCCTCCCCCTTGGCGAAGACATTAAGTCCAATCAGCCTCGATCGATGTGGTCGGAGGCTGATTTTTCACCACGACGCTGTAGACCGCTGTTTCCTCCCGCTGACGGACGTCTACCTTTATCGCAGCCCTTTCCCAAATCCTCCCCTCTTGCATAATTTGGAAGCACACGAGCTCTGAGAGACTTCTGCTGTAATCCCCACATCAATGCTCAACCATTCCATCAGGTAGTATGCAATATAAGCATCATGTGGACTCACGCAAACTTCCCGATGAAATAGGGGCCAAATATGGTAGTTATTGTCCAACCGTAAAATAAATGAATGATCTATTTCCATGTTTTTAAGATAAGCTGGATTTTAAATGAAATCCATATAATACCCGTAAGCCAATTCAATATTTACGAGTCTTTTATGATCTTAATTTATCTTCTCCGTAGGACATATAGATGACAAAGCATCCTGCTGAACTTCTGACTTAATCATGTGAGTTATTTTAAGTAGAAGTTGAACTCGAAGTTACATGGTTTTAATGCATGCATGGGATTTTTAAAGCATTGGGATTTATATTTGATTCATAGTTCTAAGAGAAATAATATTAATGAAGCTCATAATTTTTATTTAAGTTAAAAGTATCCTACCTGCGACGGCAGGTTTCCATGGAACACAGCAAAACAACCCGAGCCTCCACCCCCTCAGTGAACTCCCCTCTTTAATTCTTAATAAAGCATATAATTTTCATTCTATCCATAAACCCTGCTCTCTCCCTCCCCATTTACCTAATAATGTTCACCCTAACACGAATTTTAGCATTTGCTGCCCTATTAGTTCTCACTCCATCCACACCCTCTTCTCCGTCTTCTCTCCAATTCATCTATCATAGGATAAAATAAATTACTCAAAGAATAAAATATTTGGGATTGAAACCATTCAAGAATTTAACTATTGAGGTTTTTTATAGATAATTTTAGTCTAAATATACTAAATTTTGATGATAATAATAAAAAAGAATGCTCCAAATGAATTGTGCTAAAAAATAAAATATACCTCAAGCCTTGCGCGCAGGCCTCAAAATGCCTTATTCCTATAACATCTCTTCATAAATCTGGATGTAATCTTTTTCGGAAAATTTTTTCAGTGTTTTTTAGAATTTTTGTTTGCTCGCGTAACGAACCCTCTACCTCTGATTCAGAGCTCTATTGCTTTTTGGCATTTGTTTCTAATGTGGGTGAAATCTCCACGGCAATACAACGGACGGATCACATGAAGGTCTTATTTTATTATAGTAAATTAGGCACTTAATACATTCTCATCAGCATTACAAAATGTGGAGAGAGTGTAGTTAGCATCTGCACTTGGCATTGGATTTACTTCTTTATTATCGTTAATTAAGAAGCAAATCCATCGTGGAGCTAAGGTGGCGAGTTGCCCTGACTCCGACGCCTCTGCATTTGCATATCACTAGAATCTGGCACGAAGAAGAGTAAGAAACGAAAGCGGTGAAGTTGAGCGTTGATGGAGGAGGAAAACGCTTCCGACTCCTTTAAAGTAGCCTTATCAGAGGCCCTCGACAGGAATGATATCAAGTTAAAAACCCAAGGTCATGCAATAGCTACTTTTTAAGTGAGAAAACTAATAAATTGCATATTAAATTCGCCAAAAAAATCTCAAAGAACTAACTTTTTGCTAACGCACAAACCTGAATTGACAATCATAAGAGATATGACTCTAAGAATGAAGAGTATTTTTTGTAATAGATTTGGATCAATAATGTGTCTGCTTTAAAAAAATCGTATTCCATTTGCAACGACAGGATTTAATATGGCTTCGAGTATCAGTATGAAGACTACAGTGCAAACATCTTCACTTCAAACCGAACATCAAACTACTGATAATGACCATGAATAAAGTATTCTGAAGTGAGAAAAGCATAAATTACGCTATCATTCTGATACTATCAAATGTACCTAAAGTAGTTAAATTGCCAAAAATCCTACTAAAATTTACAAAAACAAAAGTATGATTACTTCCATTTTGATATCAAAGAATTTTATTTACCCCAACACTCAGAAAATTAAATTCATATTTTATGAAGGGCTTGCCGCCAACATATTTAATAGTTTCTCATATTTTTAACAAAATCAAGCACAATAAAACTTGTACGATACAATTTAGCATTGTATGCGGAATTAAAAATGCTAACAAGGAATTACATCCAAATTACCTCCTGGGCATAATTCTGGTGGAAAGGTACTTCTGATTTATTAGGTACTTGTCCTTAATGGTTATCATATACAGAAAATTCTAATGCTCTGCCTTACAATAAATTACGCCTCTCAGCTCACGAAGTAATATTCTATCTTAAAATTTGAGCCATATTTGATGTAGTTAAACCCAAGAGTCTTGAAATGCCATGCAAAAAGGTCACTCATGTTATGTACCCATATGAGAGATATGACCTTCCGAAAGAATTACTGATGAGATAGCCATTAAGAATAACATGTCAGTCTCCCGGAGTTCTGGCCGTTTTCTGAGATGGGTGAACAGCACGAACGCCTTGCCCTATCCTCATCCAAATTTCAGTCTTTTGTCTCTGTGGACATATCTGTAGACATCGTTTTTCCAGTCATAATAGAATTCAATTTTTTTAATGTTAAATAATTTAAAAATAGTCACACTCCGAAACCCAAACCAAATGGCGAGATAACAGCAACACAAAACTCATTTTACAACTTAATTCAAGGTGATAAAGTAAACTTTCTTTGGAGAAAAGTCGCGGAACAACATAAAAAATTATCAACGACGATATCGTATTGTCTACAATTTTATTAACAGAGTCTTAAAAGTGTTTCAATTGCTATGCAATCACCATCAATAGTACCTGATGAAGATTGTGTAACAATTGAAACACATGTAGTACTCTGTTAATAAAATTGTGGGCAATACGATATATTCGTTGATCATTCGTGATAGCCCATGTCTGTCATATGCCTTTATCTATATAGTAATATACCCAATGGACTGACCACAAGAACCTCTCTCCGTGTAAACGCTTATTCCATAATATACTCTTCTCATCTTATAACAGCTGATGTCAAGATATATATTAGGAATGTCACGTAAGAAATTTTCAGCATCTAAAAAACACGAAAGAAAAATAAAGCACTATACTTTAAACTGATCTTGTAATAGATGGCGAACACTGCAAACTACCCTTTTACAATAGTGCATCCAAAAGACAAATGATAGATCTCAAAGTAAACATTCCGGAAAAAGAGAGAATATCTTAAACCATCCTTAATCCCCATTTTAGCTACTTCCATTCTGTACTTATCACTCCACGTGCCACCTTCCCTTCATGCCTTCAGCATGCACTCTAAAAAAAATCAATGATTGGCCCATGAATCACTGAGTAAGCAATAAATCAATAACTCAATCCCTACCACACTTCCTCGCCACCCGAGAACCACCACCGATTACATCGGATTAACACGGAGAGACTCGCGGATAACGAGTTTCATGATGAAGCGGAGGATGTCACATAATCCCAGGTCACACCACGAAGGAAGAAGATAGCAGCATGACCAGCGCCATCAAATACACATGCATAAATGTTTTCACCACGAGTGGCAAACAAAAGGGCAAAAAATGACGAGGCTCTATTATTCTACGGCAGCTTCATCTTAATCCCTATTCCCCACAATTACCTATTCACGCTTTCATTGATAAATTAATCGCTGGTCCTTAACTGTGCTTCATATGTAAGTGAAAATACCAAGAAATATCAGATCAATATATGAAAAATATTTTATGAATAACAGCACATGAATCCTAGTAGTTTAATCCGTGTGGCATGCGCTCTCTCATTATAAAGACGCGAATAACATAAGCTCTCATAAAATCCATATGGTAGACGTGATCACGAGAAGAAAATAGATGAAAAGTTCTGCAAAACAGAGAGATTAAAAATGCTATAATTTTCTCTTGCCATTAAGTGTATAAATAATACCTTAAATGGTGTCACTCGCAAAAATGACAAATTTCATGTTTTTTTCTATTGTTCTAAGCTTGCGTGGTTTTGATATAGGAATTACTAACCGGTGGAAAGTTTTGTCTTTTCATGAACTTGCAATAATATTTTTCTATTATGCGTAATATATCTATGACCATGCAGTGTGCATGTGGCGGCCCTCTTGCAAGCTGCATGTTGGTGATTGATTATATCCTGCCAAACATCCCAGGGGTGGCTTGCATGGTATAATTTAGATGTAGAAGTTAACACATGAAAACATATGTGAACTTAGGCTTTAAACAGCTATTCGAACCAATTCACCGAAGAATTCAGAGAGGGATATCTGAAAACGGCGTATGGCTTAAGTTTTCAGTGATAGAGAGCCAATTTCAGGCTGAGTAACCACGGTAATTAAGTAAATCAACACAGGGAGACATAAGGCGGAGAGAGCTGCCGGTAACTCCCACTATCCACTATGAAAACGGTTTTTCTAGGGTATCCATTATCCAGCCTTTTAGAATTTTTTTTAGTACTTTGGCTTTTAAGGATATTAAATAATTAAGGTTAGGCAAAAATGTGCAATTATAATTTCCTGAAACTATTAATCTCTGACCTTAATTAAACGAGAACTTTGAGCAAGTATCAAAATACGATTCCGCAATCTCACCAATATTGAGGGAGTAACTGAGGAGTCGTGTTATTGACAAAAAAATGCTTAAACTTGTCTCCCCTACCACCTCCTGAAGTATTGCAGATTCCTCATGAAACACTCTATACACGTGGTAATTCATGCAACTTTGAATAAATCTCGGAATTTTTTCTGCGCTAGGGAGCAATCCTCAGACGCACGTAGAGAGCGAGGTTTGAAAACGGTACATGAATTCAGTTTTCAGTGCTAGAGAGCCAATTCTGTGCTCCGTGACCATGGCAATTAAGCAAATCAACACAGTGAGACATGCAGCGAAGAGAACTCCGTTAACTCCCTCCATCCACCCTCAGATAAGTCCTGCCTTCCGTTTTCAATCGCCCTTCGCTGAGTATTCCATTTCCCTGCTCTCCCAAGCGGTGGCCCCTCACTCTCGTTTTCCCAACCACTCCGCACCCAATCACCCGTCGAAATAACCACTTAATGAAGTAAAATCCTCGATCCATCTCGGTTCCTCTTGCCTTCTTCTCCCGGGTGGGAGCAGGGGTGAGATCCGTTTGACCCCAGCCTCTGCGTTCCCCCTCAGGGAGAAGAGAGACGAGAAGCCCCTCTGACTAGATTGACCCCGCAGACTGAGGTTTTAATCATTTCTAACCATGATCGATCCCGCACAGCGAGTGAAAGCCAAATGGGAAAACGGCTGGGAGGCTCCATCACCACGCTTTAATAACGTTTCCGATGGAGCGCTCAGGGGACACGTGCCGCAGACAGAAGTGGATGATGGCGCCGCCTCGCCGGTATTCCATAGAAAGGAAATATGTCACACGGCTAAGAGCGATAAATTGAGCGGATAACACATATTTTGCGATGATGATCTCGAAACTAGCGCGCTAGGCTTAGATTGATTAAGCTATTGAGAACAGATTTCAAAAGCGATACTTGATCCGAGTCTTAATCCATGAACTTAATACAATAATAAAAAGGAAAGCAGCGCTATTCTGTAAGTTGCTATTTACTGTGATGATCTTATAATTAGCCCCGTTAGGCTGAGATTGATTGACCTATGGAGAATAGTACATATAATACAACGGAAAGCTGCGCGATTCGTCAAAATCTGCTCTGGGCGAACAGAAAGTGTTACACAAATGTTAAACGAATTAGGCTGGGAGCTGCAAGGGACTCGAAAGCTGGGCGCTATGCTTATATTGCTTGAGCGATTGAGAGTAGAAATCTTTAAGAGTGGCACGGAGAAGTTGATAATAGAACCCCACTATACTTCCACATCCGATGGAAACGGTAAATTAAGAGAGATGTTTTGCCGGACGGATAGGTAAGGTAATTCGTTTTTCCCCCGGACTATATAAGACTTTAATAAATTCTAGGCGCAATTTCATTTGAGCATTTCCTATTTATTTGTGAACGGCTGGTGTTCTAACACCCCCGCCTCACGCCTAATCAAATAGATTGCGGGGTGGTTCCACATCAACAAATTCCCCTTTATCAGGGAAATTATTTAGAGAACAGTAAACATAGGATGCAATTATTTCTTCTCTCGCTAGTATATCTCTGTGCTATTTTTCCTTCCTTTGTATTCCCCATGTAATTGCTTCGTCTTCAATGTGACCTATCCACCGTATCCTTTTCTGATTTCATATCATCCATATTTCCATTTTTATCTCCTATTCTTTGCAACACCTCCACATAGGACTAAGGAGGAACTAGCTTGGGAATGGGGATAAATGGAGAGCCTCAATATACAAATCTCAAGATTGTAGAACTATGTATGCAAGTATGTAACTGCCTGCGGAAAGAGGACGAGAGAAGACTGTTTAAGATGAGGGAAAGGAGAAAAATTGAGAAGGTGGAATACGCGAAGAGGACAAGGAACGACGAAGGGCCTTACATGTTGAGCGAGGAGAGGAAACTGCTAGATGATGAGATAAATAGCGCGAGGCGATGGAGCGAGTATTGAGCGGGAAGGGAATGTTTAAAACCGAGTTCGAGGGAAGAATTTGGGAATCAAATGGGGTAGGGATAGTAAGAAAATATAATTTATAGATAGAATTTATTTTAGAATTTATAGATAGAATATATAGAATAATAAAGAAAAAGTATTATTGAGGATTGAAAACTGAAGTCAAATTTGGAAGGATTAAATGCCAAGATGTCACAAATAGAGTCATAAAAACCTAGCTTAACGGGAAGAATACTTTAATAATAATTTGGTGTTAACAAATAAATATTACCATACGAAGTGGGTTTACATGAAGGATTTATCGTCTCACTATAAAGGTCCTCGTTCACAAATTGAAATTCTCTCAACAAATTCCCACAGTACATGTAAGTTATCACTTCATTAAATCTTATTATTAATGCTTAACCAGTCATTTCATCTAATGCAAAGCAGTAAACATTTAAGGTATATACTTAGGCTGATAGGTATGTAATAGGAGAGAATTTCATGAGACTTAATGAATAATACAAATTGGAATTAAGGAACTCTATAATGCGCAGCTTTGACATTACCGATAAATAGTTGTACGACGGAATCCGAATTCCCTTTAAGGAAGTCATTCCGGCGGCACACTTGACGAACGAGATCCGTAAGCAGAAAGAGAGCGAAAAAAATCGAAAATACGACACGGTTGAAAATCTTTCAATTTTCTAGGCAGTAGGGGGAAAAAATCAAGATTCCCCGGGGAAAGAGTAAAGGATTTGGAAAAGTTTAAGCTATTAGCAGGCTATCTAAGTTAACTCGGGAACGAGGGGTTAAAACCGCTATTAAAATCGGCATCCAGGCAAAGGAACCCTTAGCCAAGAAGCTTAATGTCACACGAGTGCTTCATTAATGTGGGAGGGCTACAAACATTCGGTTACGTGTGTTCGGGGATCCGGAAAAGGCCTCGACGGGCTTTCACACAGCACAGGCTTTCGGAGAAGAGTTGCGGCGGAAGCAGAGGACGACGCGGAGAATGACGGGAAGAGGGGCGGCGTTTCCATTCGGCCCACTGACCCAGACACGGAAGAAAATTGAGCTAATCACGCCACGGATGAGGCGACTAAATGACAGAAAAAGAAAATACTCCGTCGCGCCGAGTGCTAATTGCTAACGAAATACGAGAGATCTAAGGAGCGACGCCGTGAGGCATTGGTACGTGGGACGATTCGCAAAGACGGGAAACGGGAGAGTGAGAAAGAAGAATGGAACGAGATATTAGAGCTGAGAGATACGAAGAATGGCTTTGGAGAGTACGGAAAGAACGTGTAGTTCGATGATATCTCGAAAATTTTCATCCATTGCGAACATGCACAACGCTGCTAAAAGATAAAATGCTTATAAAATCGTTTCTGGCTTGATTTGGTGGAAGTTCGATATATACACGATGAATGAACACAAGTGTTAATTTCCACAATTTTTAATTCCAATAGTCACATTCGACCATGGTTTCAACACATTGCGTCATTTTCAAGGTCCTTCAAAATGACACATTGTGTTGAAAACGGCTCTCTATTCCACCTCTCCACCACCATTCATTTACTCTACTTTCGTAAACCATACGTATATTCACCCAAGGTACATCTCTCATTCGTGCAATACTCGAAATAATAGCCGGGGTAAAATTGTGAAAGTGAAATTACACACTTCAAAAACTCGCTCCATGTTCTTCGGGGTTAATCAACAAACTTTCTCTATTCTCCTCGTAACTCAATTAAAAAGATTTAAATCTAGTATGCTTATTATTCCAACAGCATTCCTCCCGCTCAATGGAGATATTTCTACGTTTGGCCCTTTCACTATTTTAACCCCACCACGAGTTCCCCCCCCCCCCCTCATCAAGAATGCCTCATCGCAATCCTATTTCTTTCTCTCATTTGTCTTCCTTTGAGTCGATCAAACTTTCCATTCATCTCCACACCCAAAATTCAAGTTCCTAAAATTTTTTATGCTCCCACGTTCAACTCTTCCCGCCTACATTAAGTTAGGGTCCAAATCAGGCCACCGTGAGACCTAATAGTTTGAGCTTAAGTTATCTGATTGAGTTATCCCAAGATATCTCTAACGCTGACGCAGATTTCCCCACTCATTCTTCCATCATCTTTTGCGATTGTGACCCAGGATCATTAAAAATCTTGCTGCAGTCGAAGTCTCAATTTTAATTTTTCATTTTTAATTAAATATTATCATTCATATACATACGATATTGAAATTGGAGCTAAAACGCTGCGTCTGGAAAAATCATAAATTTTATGTTGAAAATTGTTTCTCGATAGATAAACAAAAGTTTTTTTGTGAGAAGTTATAGGGTCTAATTAAAAATATTCTAAAATCAATTTATGTAACTCTCTTCATGATTCATTTTTCTGCTCACAGCTACGACTGATAGCATTTCATTAGGCAGTGAGGATTTGTTATATTAACATTAAAAATTCTCAATCGTCTAATAAAATCATGCTTAGGAGTAAAAAGAGAGCATCGAGAAATTAATTTTTCTTTAAATGCTTGAGGCAATCATTGGTACTGTTTTTGCAAAAAAAACTGATCAAGGTTATGGATTAATTTGAAATAATTTCACTATCTTCCACCATGGGTATCGCAAGGAACCTACTTCCATTGTTATCATCAACTGTCTCCTCACGTGGATGACTGCCAAACAGGTGGCTTTACTATCCTCTCATGGTAACCTCAATATCTCCTATAATACCCATAGGGTTCTATTATGCCTGTTGATGGATAAGAGGAATTCTCTTCATGATAAAATACGAGCGAAAAAGCTACCCTTGAAAGAGAAAAAATACAAAGGGGAAACTCTTACTCCCAGAGTTACATACTAATTAAGCAACCCAGTACCGTAAGTAAGCTAAAACCTTTATTTCCAACTGCCCGAGTTTAACTATGACGGGTTCATAATATTTAGATCATAATTGAAAACAAATATTGGAAAAATAATCATCGGCAAGGACAACAATACAATGATCAAAATATGGCTGGTCGATAGTAGAATTAACCAATGATCATCTAGTACTGAATACCCAAGAAGTTTCATACTGTCGTATAAAACATTGAATAAACCTTTAAAAACGCGAACATTAAAGACAAATCACAGTACAATCGTAGCACACGTAATACCGGTGGACTTAAGTCCTTGAACCGTGACATATGCATGCGTATTTTGGACCGTTCAAAGGCCCAAACATGGCATTCAGAAGACCCAACGATCTGGATGACGTTAGAAACCGATAACAAACAAAAGTTGTGTCATAGTGTGTAAGCACATTAGTCAAGATATAAATTGCACTCGAAAATAGCCTCGATTACAGAGCATGATAGTAAAATAGTTAATAAAGCGAAATATTACTAATGCTTTAGTAGGAGTAAATACCTTTAAAATCCCGTAAAGAATTATCTTGCTCTTTTATGTGCCAAAGAAGGGGCGACACAAATTTTGAATTCGCAATAGTAATGCATGAAACTGGACCGACAACGACACATTCAAAACAATCATTAATTCGAGTTTATGATGCAACATTGTATCGATCACATACACTTTCGTCGTAACACTTTTTTTTAGGTTTTCACCAATGCTGGAAATATAGACATCTGAACCCGACAACAAACCGGAAAAAGCATACCAACGCTTCCTTGGTCTAAAAAGTTGATCTTCGCAAGCAATTATCCCAAGAAAATATTCTCTTAAGGACTGATCCAAAGACAAGGCCACCTAACACACACACTGAGCATGACCGAACAGACTGATCGGACCAGAAATCAACGCATAGTGCAGACCGTAACAACAAGAATGTAAGAACAGGGATAAAATCATAAAACAGACCAAAATGCGCATGCACTTAGAGCAACGTTTTAAGCACCCCCACTAATATTACAAAAGAGGATCCTCAAGTCTCCCTATAAATATGCTATCAACCACCGCGCATTTAAATGGATTTACAAAAGTCGCCACTCGTGTCGCTGACTGACAAATTGATGCGAGTTTCACGGGGAAATAAGGCATAAGTAGCAGTTTTTTTCGCCAAGATTTATATACATGACGATGCGATCTATGAAATGTATAAAAACTCAATGCTATTCCTCACAACTACCAACATGATATTGCAAAATATTGGAAAGTAGTGGATCGCATTGCACTCATCACCACGCCGCGGACATTTCTGAAAATCGATTAAAACGTGACCGAAGTGACAACAGAAATCAGCCTTCAATAATATGGAATTGAGCCTCCTCAATGCATTTCCTTTGAGCTCCCCATCCATCCTTTCAAAATATACATACATACAGTCCACTCGACGACCTAGACCACCCTCGTAAACCGTTACCTTAGATATTATACCCGATAGTATCCTAAGGTAATCGCACACAGTAACAATTCCGAAGTGATCTCCCTAGAATGGATTTAATATCATATTCTCTAATTTAATGCACTATTGAGAAATAGCCAGGTATTTTCCAAAGTATAATTTTATTTCCAGGATTTTTGTTCTATTTGCAAGTTATCGTAGAACATGTATTGCTACTATACCGAACGAATGTAATTCATATTCCTGCTTCCATCAAAAGCAGAACAGGCACACGGAAATACGATAAACACTCAAGGCCTGACACAGAGATTGGGGTAATAATCACACAACTGAGCAACGTGGTAAAGATTGGCAAGACTGCAAAACGCCCTGATAAAAAAAAACCTGCTAGAAGAGGTCAAAGCCCCCAAAATCTGATATTAGATGACTTTTCGTACAGAGAAACAAAAACTCGCGTTGGACAAAAAGCATGAACAGAGGGGTCCAAAAATACCAAAACAAGACATGCAAACGTCAATACGACCCAACGATCTAGACGAACTTCGACACCTATGGCAAACAAAGTATGCGTCATAGAGTCATAAGGACATGGTAACGTATAAATTCCAAATTAATTTTCTTACAATAGTATTTAATAGCATTTTTTCTCCTGCCATTCGTAACTATAAATAGGCAGGGTCGTACCAAAAATCTATTTTAATACTACGGAAATGAGCAAAAATTTGGAAGCTAATACAAAAGGGTACAAATTGTACCAAGACCATACCAATAACATGCAATAAATATTCCTCCTTCAATCAAAACTGAAATCAGCCACTTGATTTCTTACAACACTGATGCATTAATGGCTCTAATGGTTTTGGAGAGAGTTTACTTACTCTTTAAAAAAATCCAGGTTAATTCACGCAGTAGAAGAGTGAAAGCAAAGTTAGGGATGCAAGGAAGCACGTGAACCACTCAATTCCCCTATCCTGAGCAAGGGGGACAGATACACACACTGAACAAGACAGAACTGGACTACCAGACTAAAAAGCGCCCCGATAAAAAGCAAAGGCGGACGCAGATCATAACACCAAAAATAAGGGAGAAGGGGTCTAATCATAGAGAGGACCCAATTGCGCAGGCGCGGAGAGCAACACTTCAAATACTCCCCCATCCTTCAGCCTGTTACATATACATACATACAGACCCGACGATCTAGACCACCCTCGGAAAACCATTGCCTTACAGATGGCGCGTGGTATTCGGTTCCCACTTGAAGCGGAGACCGGAATCAAACCTTGGGCGAGGTGCTTTCGCTGAACACCCTGTGCCACTCAATGTCACCCCCAATACCTTTGTCCCACTATTGTGATCCTACCCTCCCATTGTGCATCCTTGTGTCCTTCTTCCTTTCACCGTGACCCCTGGGGGCACCCTCCAACTTCAGTCTTCTCCTCCCCCCACCTAAAACCCCAGGGGTCCCCCCTCTCTTGGGGTGAAGGGGTGGGCAGATGGCAGGAACCGAGGCCCGGTACCCTACCCCCTTTTAATACATGGGAGCAAGGAGGGAAGAAAACCCTAGTCCCTACCACCCACTCTGTGGTGACGAGGTGTGCTAGCGGAATGATAGCATATCTTTTTTATCCCCACCGTTTCAGGCTCAACTTTGTGGAAATTCATTTTAACGTTGAAATATGATTCTAAGCTTTCCCGGCGAACAAAGAGGGTAAACTCTTCCCGGGATTCCCACCTGGTTAAGAATGATTGCAGGCTTCCCCGGCGTATACAATCGTGGAAGTTAACTCGGGAATTCCACCGGGTCAGGTTCTTCAATTCCATCTCGGCCGACGATTCGATGTATGAGTTGTTCATCGTCATTAGATATAGTTTTATTTCCGTAGAAGAAGGGAGTTGGGCACGGTGGTGGTTACAGAAAAAAAAACTCAGGGGGGGGTTGCAAAAGATATTTTGAGCTACCTTTACTTTTATCGTAATAAAAGAATAATTAGGTCACACGTAAAGTTTAAGAAATTTTTATTTAAACTGATTATACGCATGTGCAAGACAATGCTATATAATGGTGTGCAAAACGCACAATTGTGGTTCTGCAACATTCGGCAGTGCGGACGGTCCGGCAAGGAGGGCGCGCTCCCCCCTAAAGTATCCGCCAGTGGTTGGGCACATGGGTCGGCGGATGGCATTGTTAACTGCCCATTGTTAAGGATGGAGAGCGGTGAGTATACGAAGGATCAAGAGTGGGTAAAGATTATAAGGGTAAAGGGTAAGGTGAGGAGTGGCTGACTAAAAGTCTATTTTGCTCCCTCTGAATAAGAAATTATACTCAAAGGATGGTTTGGATGCGTGAAGGTAGAGCTCGCCCTGTACTAACCTACAAGCGTAAGAATTCCTAAGGTGGTGGGATAAGTTCCTTTCCCTTATCAGAGGGATATAGGAGTTCAAGACGGAATAGAAGAGATCAAGTTCTTTCTGTTGGCATTCGTAAAGTGTTCCCGTGAAAAATTCAAATTATAGTAAAATCAGACTTTGAAAAATATAAAATGTATATAAGAACCCGGATAGCGCAAACGAAATAGCAATTGTTTTTTTAAATTACACTTTTTTCTTCTATTAAATGGCTTCGACTTCAATGTTAAAAATTGTTGTAGTATCACTTGCAATTTTCCGTGATTAAAAAATATATTCTGATGTTTCGATGTCACTACATCATCTATAAGGTGTGTCGTAGTATCATGTCAATGTGGTACTATAGTCAATGTAGTAACATCGAAAAGTATAGTCTATGTAGTTACATCGAAACCTAGGTCGGAATAAAATTTATAATCGTGTAAAATTGCAAGTGTTACTCCAATATGTCTAAAGGCCGTTTTACACGGTACACGGAATTGCGCAGTCTGACGCACGTGTAAAGGCGCAATCAAAATTGCGTCGTGTAAAGCGGTGAATTGCTAGAACACATGCGAGAATGCGTGGATGCGAGACGGCAAAATAGCCCTTGTTCTAATTTCGTTCATGCATTCGCGCAATTCCACGCCATTTTAGAAATTAATGCAGCTTTAACCAGCGCAATTCCGTGTACCGTGTAAAACGGCCTTAACATTACGTCGAAGCCATTCAATAACAGAAAATAAAATAAAACAGAAAAAATAAATAGCTATTTCGTTTACGCTATTCAGGTTCTTAAATACATTTCACAAGTGTTTATTTCACTATATAAATATTTCTTCTCCATCATGCTTTGATCACTGTATTTTATTAAAATTCTAGACATTTTATTTATATTTATTCTTCATGGATGCGACCATGTGAGCAGATCTGACTATTGAAAAAGCAAGGAAATTGAAATTGCTGATTCGACACCACATTATGTACTACCGACGCACAAAGTGTAGCGCTGAACACAATGGACACATGCATCAGAACAAGGATGAAGCACATATTACACCTGACTGTTACCGCTCTCGAGAATAAGCACCATCCATAAATAGAATCGACCGAGAGAGGTGGGCAGATGGGACGGCTGATGGCATGGGCTGCAAAGGATGGATACGGGAGATCAAGAGAGGGGAAAGATAGGGGTCCAGGCGCGGAGTGGCCAACCCTCCTCCCCCTTGTACCTAACCGAGAGGATCGTACGCACAGCGCGCGTGCACCTGACGCGCTCCCTGGATACACGTCGGCAACAAAGCCGTGGCCGGAATTTAATGGGCCGAGCAGAAAGGAGACCGCGGCCCTTTCACTCCACGGCAGTCTTTTCACCTGTCCTTTTTCGCACGATGGAGCAGAGGGAAATCACGTCTCGCGGCTTGATGAATGGCCACGGTTCGGGGGCTCGAGGCGTTTCATCGCCTCGTAATCCTAAACGCGTAGTAGCTTTTGGCTGCGACTCTTTGAGTTCTAATCTCGTTTTCCCCCCAAGGTCCTTTCCATCGAAATACGGATACGCATTTTATTCCGTGCAATGGATGTCTTTACCGAGGGGTCTACATAGAGGAGGCCGCAGTTGGTCCACTATAAGATATTTTTGCACGCTTTTCTTTGACTTACCTTATCTGTATCATCGATGGAATCTTGTAATAGATTTTAACTCACTTTCCATTGACGGATCAGCTTGAAATTTTGCGCATTTGCTTGCTGCTGATGAAAGTAAAATATTCAATAAGCACACATTTGCAATTTTTCTCCATTGTGCTTAAATTAATTAACAAAAGTTCCACGTGGGAAAATAGTTTCAAATTTTCTCGACGTAGTTATGGATTTTTTTCAGAAATTTCTTTAACAGCTTCGGTTTAATCGATTACATGACTCACGAAAAATATGTAATAAAAATAAAATAAAGTAGCACTTTCTTGCTACTGATAACAATACAATATTCTATAAGCACACATTTGCAATTTTGCTCTATTGTGCTCCAATTAATTAACAAAATTTCCACGTAGAGTAATACTATCAAATTTTCTCAACAAATGGAGGTAGTTATACATTTTTTGACAGATATTTATTTAAAAACTTTGGTTTGATCGATTACATGATTCACGAGAAAAATATATATAGTAAAAATAGATTTTAGTATAGCATGTTTTCTCCAGAGGCACTAAAAAGTAAACAATTACCTTTGGATCACTTGGAAAATAAAGACCGGATGCTGATTAGGTTTAGGTATTAATACTGCGGGCCAATTCGCCGGGCGGGTAATATTTGGTGTAGGCGATCATCAGCTACATAAAGATATGTAATCGCGATTTTTGTCAGAAAATTTCGGAAAAATCCCAACACATTTAGATCTTTCAAAATTGCATCCTTTGCACTTTTTCAACGAAAATTTTTAATTTTGACGCAAAGAAGAGGAATCCTTTGCCGAAAAAAATAGAGAAACGGAGTCTACGCATCCTGTAATCCTGAATACATGTAATTGAACGACTTGCTTTTCCACGATGAATATATTTCAATCTTTCACCATTCTTATTACTGTAGCACTAAGCACCAATGGGTAACACTACTTGCTATAATGAATCTGATGTATCAACAAATGGAAGACTTTGAAGCTTTGTTCAGATTAGGTAAAGGCTCAAACGTCCTCATGTTAAAAGATTGGTTGAGCAAGATTTGAGGACGAAAAATCTGTTCTGTTCAAAAAATGTTAAAACGCTAAATGCTAAAACTGTCAAAACTTATCATTAGAACAAAATTTTAAATATTAACGAAAATTATCGCAGGATACATCTTATTTTCTCTTTACATGTAACAATAAAATTGGCGTTGATGTCGAATTAAATGTATCTAGACTAGGGAAAATAAATATACTTATATTAAAGAAAGAATATCATAGACAAGTCTTTTCGTCAAATTTAGCACCCACTAAAATTTGGAAGGAACCATGCGAACAGAAATCTCTGCGTTAACGAACTGTTTAACTGCGAGGCCAGACATGATGGAGGCCACTAATGACGAGAGAATTTCTCCTTGCAATGCAACGTGTTAATATCAACCCGGAAATAGCATCACTACCGCAGAATGCTCCAACTGCTTGCCAAAATGACCTCGCCAGAGCCCTCTACCCACTAAAATTAATATTTCTGCTGAAATGAACAAAAAATACTGGCACTTAAAAGCTCCTCGGACTAATAAATTCAGAGCTCAATCCTTTTGTCCTAATAATTTTCGAGACCGGCAGTAGATTTTCATGGCCCTATAACTCCTGGAAATTACAACGGCAATCAAAGGCATGAAGAGAGGCTGAGTGAAAGGCGTTTCATGACAGATTGTCAGAGGCGACCATGCAAACATCATAATTCACCCGAGGGTGGATATTTAACCAACCATTAGTGTGCCAAATATTATCGGCGCGCAGTCAAAATCTTTCGATTCCACCCAAACGCCCGGAGAGTTCTCCCAAAATTCGCGCTCCATTTCCATTTCTGAGTTCAAAATACCGAGCTGAAGGTGGAATTTGAACGGCTGAACATGCGAGAGACAGCCAGCTCAACGCACATTATGCGACCGAGGTTGAGCACGTAGCGGAGCTGAAATTTTAATCACAATGCCCTTCAACCCAATCCCTGCTCCAAAAGCCAGGAGAACATGCAAGTCCCCTCCTTGAAACTTGCCAAACGAACTTTGCGACACGCACCCCAGGGGTGCAATGCTAGGAGACGAGGAACTCACTCCACTTCATTCCACCACAATTTGCTTCGATCTTGCGCCTCGTATGCCTTACCCCTCCAGAGATCTCACTAATGACGCGGGAGCAACCGGATTACGCAGTAACACAAGGCCGCATGCTGCAGCTCTAGCATGAGGCTTAAGAGGAGAGAATACGACCTCGAGGCTCTAGAATTCGGTGAGTTAAATCCTAGGTTTCAAGTAGAAGAAAATCATCACGGCAAAAATATCTCTTAGAAGTCAAAATCACATACAAACCCCAGTTTTCGTCGCTTAGAAAAGCATTGAAATAAATTTAATAAAACATTTAAATATACAAGAAAAATTTTAATTGAAATCCCTGACAGTGCCATATTAGGTCTTAGAAGCATTTGCTGACAAAGGAATAAACTATTTGGAGTGAATACTTTACTTAAAGAAAAGACGATGAACAACGCCTTATTACCATAAAATAATTAAAATTATAAAAATTACTAGATTTCTATAGCAATCCAAGCGAAAAAAATAAAATACATCATTGTCTTTTGAAAACAGTAACTACCAGAAAGTAATACGTGAATATGTATAAAGAAGGGTATATGGCTCCTGCCTAGTGTTCAACTGTATCACAAGCTCTCCATTTTCACTGGGAATAGTGAGACCATTAGTGATCCCATATAACAAATGTATGTTCATATACATACTAACCCGTAAGCCACCTCAATAGGCGTGTGGCAGGGGTGTTAGGATGTCAGCAGTAATGAAATAAAAATGAAATGCGTCAATTCGTCAAATGGGTTCCAACTAGCATTTATTAAAGTCCTTTATTATTCGGAGGAAAAATAAATTCCCACATAAAAGGAAATGTTCCAACGAAATTACGCCTAGCATTTATTGAATTCCTTTAGTGTTCGGAAAAAAAGAATTCCCACACCTATCCGATCGACAAAATATCTCTCTTAATGCATCGTTTCTGTCGGGTCTGGAAATATAGTGGGGTTCTCTTATGATGTTTTTCGTTTCGCTCTGAAAAATATCTATTTTTAATTACTCAAGCAATCTAAGCCTAATGTTGTCTCCCAGTCTCTAGTGGCTCCCCGCCTAATTCGTTTAACATCATTCGTTTCTGTTCCCTCCTAACAGTTTTTGCTGAATCAAGCAGCTTTCCTTCGTATTTTATTAAGTTCGCGGAATGTATTTCTGGGCCAATCTCCCAAAAACGTAAATTTCTACAGGAGAAATTTAATTTTTGTTAATATAAGAACCAAAATTGTGTAATTACAGTTTTTCAACCATACAATCTACTGACGTAAGTGGCAGAAATCGTTAGTAATGTTTAGAATGTTTTTTCAACTTTCGTGTTGTCTACAGAGATAATTCATTTGCCTGCAAACGTGATATACGTCCACGTCCACGGACGCTAAAGAAGAGGACTTTTATATAATGAAATAATAGATACCCAAAAAGGGAATTTTGGAATGTATATATTGTTGAATTTCGTTTAATAGTAATTTTTTTATAAATTATTTAGTAAAGGTTGCTAATGTAATAAAAACCTGGAAAATATACCTGGGACTGTCCATGAACATGACGAATCATAGTCTGTGGGCATAAAGTTTGGGAAATATAACTTTTTTTCTTTACTAACTTGTCCCTAATAGTAGTGAAAGGGTACATAAAATAATAAGCCAGTTTTTTATGGCAGTATGGACATAATTTTGTACGATTGTGGGAAAATGTCCTTCTTTGCTGCATCCCTAAACTCGCTGCATATTCACGATAAGGTCGGACGAATGTGAAATAGCACCTCTATTATTTTTCGTTTCGTTGACGAACACTAGCTTCTTCAGAGCTCTGCCACAAAATTTCTTACGTGTTTTCCTCGCGATAGGTTCGAATGTATCGCAGCTCCCAGAAGTCTTACTTCACGCGTCGCGTTTATGTTAACACCATCCAAAGTATATACATGGGGATAGTTGGATGTCCTACTCAAGTAATACAACGCCGTGCATTTGCTCAAATTAAGTTCTAGTCCCCATCATTGGCTCGATGCATGAACATTGTTTAAATCCAATGATAGCACATTTAAGAAAGAGTGATCACTAATTTCGCGACAGATGACAGCGTCGTTAGCAAGTAAATGTATTTTACTGCAACATCGGGAGCAAAGGTCATTGCACACAAATCACAGAATTATTTTCGGTCACTTCATGAGCGTGAGTTAATAATCTTCAATTTCCGAATTGATAATTGAAACATAGTTGAATGAAGTTACAAAAGGTAACATTGCTAATGAATATCAATACCGAAAACTTCCAATTGAATTTGGCACTCCAGATTCATAGATTTCAATCAACGCAAGTGTTTTGATTGCGTATTCTGGAGATAAAAGCCACTTAATGCGCTAATACAAACTTCTAGGACCACAGAAAATTTCAACAAAAGCTTTCTACTTACAGTTTTACAACATAACCATGAACTAAATGTGGATAAGGAGAAGTCCTATTCTTCTCTCGCTGAATCCCAACTCACCTGCGGAAAAAGAGAACAATTCAAATTAATGCCATATAAAACACAATGTGAGTTACCAATAAAATCTTAAATTACCCCATACATACCGAATACTTAAAATTTCAAAAGCAATGGCCATCTCAGGATGCATACGCAGTACGATACACGAAGTATTCGTACTACTTTAAAAGAAAGTAAATTCTGATTAATTTTAGGAAAGCATTGCCTAGATAATTTACGTCTCTGCATTGCCTAGATAAATAACAAGATATTTTACCTTAGCGAATCGTGCTAAAAACATCAATAGACCTATTTGGAAACTTCAAACAAGTTTTTATTTCATATTTAGCTGTAGAATCCATAAGCAGCTTTGGAATGATAAGATGTGAAATAATGGACAGTAAATCTTTTGAAAAAAATATATTAAGGCATTCACATAATTTTTTTACGTATTTTAACATACTAAAATACTCGACATCCAAAAAAATATTACGCAAAGAGCGTAATTGTTTTTAATAACAATCGGTGGAGTGTATTTATATGGACATGTTGTATCCGAAAATAACATGGGCCACGTTTCTCAGCGAAAATTCCTCAACTACCTTCACATTTGCCGAAAAAACACGTTTTATCTTTTATTATTACCCCGTGCGCGGGGCAATGATTCACTTGTCCGCGGCAGTCGTCGTAGAAGCCGGTAGAGGGCTCAGGCGGAGGCGGCTAGGGTACGCACGCGCCATTGGCCTCGGTTAGCCGCCTCTCGACAATTGCCGCAGCAGCTGACGGCGCATTCATCGGCCCAGCCCCCCTTGATCACTCTCTGCACCGATGCGCTCTACGGGAAGGAGAGTTTAAGAGGAAGAGGGGAGACAGAGACCAAGCACTTCCCGCCACCCCCTCCATCATCGCGGCCTGAGCAATTTTCCGTCGACCCAGGATTCTCCGTGTAGAGCAAGGTTGCATCGTGTCTGAGCCGCTGAAAACAAATACTTAACGTATTATTATCACTATCATCATCATTATCATTAACGGTTGGTGATGTGTAAGACCAATTTTTATTTATTTATGATATGCTAATTACATAATAAACCCCATTGGCTCATGCGGCTTATAATGTAATGCGAAACTTCTTACGAATAAGATATCATTATTAATATTAAAGTATTCTACCGATTCCAGTAGGTTTCCATGGATTATTTATGACGTATTTTGGCAGTCCTCCATGGAATTCCCTCTCAATTTCACAATAAGGCCTACTCTTTTTCATTCCGTCTAAAATTCTCATCCTCTTCCTCCGTTATCCAACATTCTAACCTCCACCTTTTTTTTTCAACAAAATGGGCATTAGTGACCAAAAAAATCTCAACATTCCTAACTCTTTCATTCTACTAGCACTTTTAAAACTAGCTCTGTAACGTATATGCTGTGTACTCTACCTTGCTGTCACTGGTGCGACAAATGTGACATCGCTTGATCTGATTAAAATTTGTCCAATTCTGAAATTTATTACAAAATAAATTTTTAAATTGATTATGATTGATAAAAAATATTTATTATTTAAATATCCTTGCGCTTAAGGAAGGTATATATAAAGCATATTCCGAATCTCTCCAGGCAGCCCCCTCCAACATCGAATTTTCCTCTTTCCTTTTACTTTAACTATAAACCCTCTATGATCTTTTTTACCCTATCATAAGTCCCAAACATGTTTACTTTTAGCATGCTTAAGAATCTCCTACATACCTAGTATCCACGTCGTTCAAACTTTCTTTCTCGCATCTCCTCCAGGAGTTTTATAATATCATCCTTGCTTTAATATTTAGTGAAAATTATTTTGTTTCCGTGGATGATTTTCAATCAAATTCTAAATAAAAAAGGAGGTACATATCATGTCGGTGGTAAAATAATTATATCGTTAAAGAGTTTCTAAACCTCTAAAATGCGACATTGGAACCATTTTCACCTTACTTATGTTATCTAAATTCAATTATAGCATTAATTTCCCAATAGCTTAAAAAGCACCATATTTATGTTCATGCCTTTCACATTATTATGATACTGATGATTTCACGAACTTAATATGATTTTCTGAAACAACGATTTAAAATTTTGTTTCAATAAAAAATAACCCAGCACCACCGTAACAGCCAATGTAAAACTTCTGATTTCAAATATGATGCCCAGGAAATATAGTATAGATAGCCATTTTTTTACCTTCGAGCGTTTGAGAATGCAATAGCATTTTTATGAAAACATTTCTTTGAGAAGACTAACCCACAAATTTACCAAAAGTATATTTGTGGGTAGAGAGGCTTATCTTCCCATGGGCTCAAATCCAGGGTAAAGCATCTGGACAAACTCCTAGTGTGTGAGGCCCCCAAACCTTGCAAGTGTAAAAAATCACACGAAAGTGGTGCTTATTCTGGGGTGATCTCATCCTTAACCTATCTAGTTTCGTGGTGATTCACTGGAAACAAAGCTTCCCATCGTCATGATGGTTTGACGAACCTATTATAATTTTCCGTAACAACAAGATTTATACTTTTGTTAGATATAAAACTTCCCCAGGATCACCATAACAACCTATGTAAAACAGTACTATCTAACGGAAACTATCTAACTGATGCTTGAAAGAGTGTTTCAGAAACGGGCCAATCACAACGCAGTAGCGAGGAATGAGGGCTATATAAAAACGGGGAAATTGCCGACATGGGCTCTTCTTCTACTTGAAGACGCCTGGTGGAATCCCGGTGAAACTGTCGCCAGCGTATGACAAACAACACTGGAAGAACCCGAAAGATGGAGAGATCAACGAATCAAGGACGCCACGGAAAACTACGAGGCAACAACCTATGCTTAACTTCTGATTTGAAGTATCGAAATACATCATAGATAGCCAGATTTTATACCCTCACCCATTTAGCTTCATGGTAATTCACTGGGAATGAAGATTTCCATCCTTTCACTCCAAAAACCCCAAAAAGCCTCCCTAAGCGATAAGAGAGGTACGGAGGCCAAGGCAACCCTCCTTCCCATATCGTCGCGGTCTGAGCACTTTGCCGTCAACCCAGCGACTTGCACCACTCCCCCACTTTTAAATCATTATCTCATCCCCATAGTGCTCAACCATCCTTCTCCCGCCTGTCCTCAAAAACTTCACCCACGAGCGGCATCCCCGAAGGGACGCTAACCCTTTCTGGATACTAGGGTCTGGGATTTATTCTCCGGGGACCGCGTAATTGATCATCTGCGAAGCGCCCGAAGGTTTGGGCCGGGCCCATTTTCCAGACGGGGGAGGAACGACCAACGTTCCGCCACGGTCATTATATGAAAAAAAACTGAAATCAATAAAGACGGGATGTCATTAGCCGGAAGGGGAGAAAAAAAGTCCTCTTCTTACGATCTGTGAAACGACTTGTGTCATCCTAGTGCGGGAATAAAATCCATCCATCTTTGCGGCGAAACTGGTTTTGGAGGTAGAATGAAAGTTAAAATTGAGTAGATCTAGACAAAATGAGACTTTGCGGGCCTTCCAATGATTAAATCACTGCCATAGCCTCTTTACATCCAGTGCATCATATGTGACACATAAGGATTGGACTTGTCTCCAAGTGATTAGCGCCGCTTTTTTCGTATTCTACACATTCTGCACTTGAACACACTAAGCTGTTTTCCATCTCTCTCTTAAATTGCAGGCACGGTTGATGACGAAAGATTACAGTTTTGCTGTTATTCTACAAATAATGGCATTAAGAATGGAGGGTTCCGTTAATTGATAACTTTTACTACTAATTATTGATATAGTTTCAATGACATGACCTTATATAACGTCAATACTCCGCATTCATAGAATTTTTTTATTTTTGCATAAAACCATTTTCTTGTATTTCATGCATTATTTATATAATCATAGGTGATACAAGGGGTTAATATCACTCCGATTGCAATTATTTAAGCGGATTAATATTTTTCAGTTCTATTTCTGTGGAAAAAAGAAGGGAAAACAAATTTTCTTCGGAAAATACATTTTCAGGTCTGAAGAGGATGGGAATAAATATGTCAGTAAGGTCTGAAGAAAGATCCAAATAAAACAGTGAAACCGTGATGAGAAATCACAGAGGTGAGTACTTTCTAGTACACCGATTTAACGGCAATGAAATCCCAGAACTGTTATGGGAAACAATTCCTTTGAAACGCGAAACGATCCACGGACATGTGGCTTACCGTGCTGCTGCTTAACTCCCTACGCTATCTAGGTCCCTAAACTCGCGCGGCAAATTTACCTGAATGCATGGTGCTAAGTGTATGTTAATTTTACCTAGAAACCTGGATAGTGGTCTTCGCAATGGCCTGAAAATCCTGATGCCCGAGGCTCAGTAGTGGTACTGGGGAATTTTTCCAAAGGCAAATGATATAAATGGGTGCTATTGGTTCGAAGAAGGAAGATTTTCATTCGAAGTTCTATCCATTAAATTTTCCGGACCGGACGGCGCGGACCTTTCGTTTATTAAATCACTGCCATAAGAGTAAAAATTCTGTTGACGAAAAAGCCAAATAAAACAGAGAAATCGTTACGAGCAATCGAAGAGGTGAGTGGTTTAGTGACATATTTCAAATATACCGATGTAACGGTGATAGAATTCAAGTATTGGCCTGGGGAAAAATTCCTTTTAACCGCGAATACAACCAAGGCTTACCGCTACACCGTACCCATACGCTATCCAGGTCCTTTGACTCGCGCGGAGAGTTTATCAAAATTCATAGTGATAGGTGCGTGGTGCATGGTAATTTTACCTAGAAACCTGTATTGCGGTCTTTGAAGTATCCTAAAAAGTCTAATGACCGAGGTTCGCTTAACGGTATTAGGGATTTTTTTTTCCCGAGACAACTTATATTAATGGGTGTTATTGGTTCCAAGAAGAAAGATGTTCATTCGCCAAGCTCCTGGCCGTTAGGGGCGATCGCTTTTTCCATGCAGGGGAGGCGGGACCGCTGCTCAGCAAGGGTCATTAAACAAAGAAACTAAAATCAATAGGAAGAGAAGAAGGGGTGTCATTTCCTGGTCGGAGGGAGAAATCTCCTTTTTTACGATCTATTAAACGATTCTAGTTACCTTCGTTCAGGCCTTTCAGCCATCCATCAATCAGTTGTGACTAAGTGAAATTTAGAAGGTCAACATCATGAGACTTGCAAGAATGAAACGGCACCCTTGATTCAGTTTTCTTCTTTACGATTTCCACGGAAAGTAAACGGTAAATGAACTCCGAAACTTAGGTCATGACGGATAAAAATAGTTAGGGCCACTAATTTAGCGTGAAAGGAGGGGATCAAATATATAATGCAGCGCTTCATCCGCAGACCCACCTTTAGATGCATGCCAGCAAACGTTATTTTGACTCATGAGATTTTTATTGCGTGGTGAACTAGAAATGATTTCTTTTCAAAATGATCCGTATAATTTTCCCTTTTGATATTTTAGGGGATGTACGATATACTGTGTTAATTAAATATATTTTATGAATTTAATGGTGGGATGTTGTAAAGTATTCAAGATCAAGTTATCAAGGTAGTTTCTTTGGATCGAAAACTCACTTAAAGTGGTCATTTTGCACCCTAATTTAAACTTCCACTCATTCTATTATAATTGATGTGTGTTTAAATTGTAAATTTATACAACAAATAGTGCTACAGATGCTATTATATAGATAAAAAAGTTCAAATTTCGCTAAATTTATAAACCTTGGGTCCTGTAGCTTTTAATATCCTGTAGAAAGACTATATATTGGTAATTTTTTTTATTTAATAATAAAACTAAGTATAAATTAAAAAGAAACCTCCGAAAATGATACGTGAAATCACCAAATGTTTACAGCATTATTGAGGAAAATGGGAAGTCTGCCATTGATTGAACGTCAAAGCATCAAGATTCACCCAAGTTACTCGATAGAATTATATTCTTTATCAATTATGAGAAATAATATAGCTATTACGGAGGAAAGTTAATGTCTCTTTGAAACAGCAATAAAATAATTTCGGTCAATTACAATATAACTAACTTGAACATACTTATAAAGCCTGATAGCTGAAGCCTTTAGCTAAAAGCTTAAGCAATGGATACACATCCAATGCAAAGAAAAAAGAACAATCATCATGAAATATGGGTCACTAAACAATAAAGCCCATGAAACCATGAATTTCTATCGTAATCATAATAATCGATCCCTCCGCTGCCGCAGTATTGCTATTATTATATTTATAGACAATTAACTTCGAATTTTTTCCTCTTGCATTAAATTGAGGCTTTTACATTCCAAATTTATAATGAATTTCCCGACTTATTTTTTAATTACGTTTTTTTCTAAAAGGTGAATTTTCGGAGACAAAGAAGATTTTTAGGGGAAAATATCCTTTCTCGAGAAGGAATTGCACAGAAATAATGAAGCTTCATATCTCCATGCAAACGACGCTTTAAAAGACTAGCTCCAGGAGTTGGAAAGCTAAAACTCTGCAAAAATGAGAAAGCACGACATCTTCGTTAATTATGGTGGGACATATTTTTCAGGCAAGGTAGTTCAAAACATCCTCATGCCTGCGGACGAGTCTTGCGAGAGATAAGAGCTAAACAGCATCAGTAACGGTTTTCCAGCAGCCTCCTAGACCATTTCGCAGCGGTCAGTCTCCTCTTTAAGAACGGTGCACATGTAATGAGTCCAGCACTTCCTTCCCTCAGCTCCGTTCGCGGTACGGTTTAATGCCACCTCGGCTCAAATATAGATTTTAATTTCTCTCCCACGCCGTAAGAACATGTACAAAGGCATTCTAGAAGAATTTTTTTAAGCCTTGACCTCCATTAAGGATGAGAAAAATTGGAGACCCACTTTTCTTGTGGCCACGTCTCGAGAAATAAGAAAAACGGACACAGGATCCCCAGGAGGAAAGGTATATGACTAAGCTCCAAATGAAACCCTAAAAATCTCAACCGACACGTAACTTCCAAGGAAATTCATTGTTTTAATGAAGTTGGATCGCAACAAGAAGTACCTACGAAGACGTCATTTTCGTAAAAATTTCCATTTCCACTACATACGAAAAACAAAATTTTGTTTTAAAAATGGACATTTTTTTATTTTTTAAGAATGTCAACTTGTCACATCAAGGCAGACATTTTGAATATTACGGAAGAGAAGTTAAAAGCATGTAATTGTTTTGCCTTGGATTGAAATTAGTAAAAAGTAAGTATTACAATGGCTGAACATCCTTTTTCTCCACGTTATAGAGGATTTTACTAAATTTCTGCGCCGAAACTTTCTAAAAATTCAAGATGAGATAAAAGCTGATGAATTAAGACTGACATAATATTGAAACGTCTATGTGCCTCTAACGGTTTCAATAATCAATAGCAAACAGGAACTGCGACAATGAACAGCTTTCCCTATTCCACCTAAAAAACGAGGACCAAATGTTGGCAAAGGTGTCGAAATGAATCAATCAATTTCGGAAGTATATCCATTCTTTCCGATTTTGATGATTCTTAATACTGAGATGAGATGTTAATTCGTATCGGCTAAAATGTTCAAATAGGGTAAAATCCGAACGCTAATAAAACTCAGAAAATTTAAAAACCTATTTAACCTGTTGTTTGATTAACTGGGCCATCATCAATGGGATGGGAATATTAGATGATTTCCAAGTCAATCGAAAATCCAGTACCGATAGGATTGCTCGGATAAAATTTTCTGTATTTTAAAAATTGTACGTTTCCGACCTAAAAACAATTGGTAACTTTGGTTGCTAATGGCATCGGGAATCCAGGGTTAAAATTTAGAGACACAATTCTCCTCCACCCTGTATGATGATCCGCTTCATACTTCATGGGCTTGTGAGAAAACAGCAATGATGAACTCACTAACCCTATGCCGCGATGGATAAGGAATTGGCTGTTTCTGATGGTTCAAACTCCTTGTACTTGTTATGGTGAAGGTAATGGTCTGCCATTGGGAATCCGGCGGTGTGCAAGAGAGTTTTGGTAATCCGAATAAGAGAAGTAAGTCGTGGAGACCGAAAGACCATCGACAGAGATCGAATAATCGGCCTTTATGGTAAGGAACACAATTGTATGAGAGCGTTCTCCGGGAAGTGAGTCTTCCATTCTGGTGACCCTCTCACAAAAGGCGCATCGCCCACCGCAATTAAAGTTACATTTGCGGAACGAGCAGCCACACAAAGCAGAGAATTGAATGAAATCGTTGGACTACCTCCGAATTTCGGATTCTGATTGGCGCAACCGAAGGGCAGTATTGCCCTGATGTAAATCCTTGTCCAGACATGGCTCAAAAGAAAATTCTCAATGCATAGGTCTATTTCAATCAAAGTTTACAGGACAGAATTATTTCCAATGAAATGCTCGATGGGTTGGCTTAAACCATAAACCTTAAACCATAAACCTATTTTCGTTATCATTCCATAGCACATGAGTTTGCCGTTTGAAGTCATAGCTTAACTCCTATATTCTCATCTTTTTACTACGAGTATCTTCAAATAAACGCATAATTGCAGCGAAATAACTAACAGGAGTCATTAAAAACCAAGATGGTCTCTGTTCTCACAAAAGAGCTGCTTCCAAGCATTCATATCCTAGTCCCAATTTTGCTCTCTTTCATCTGAGATAATTCAATTCTCGGCCTTTCCATCGCACTATTGATCTCCTTACATATATCAATAAATTTGCCTGATCATACTCCTTCTTTACAACATAGTTTTCATTTTTTGTTGGTAAAATTGGAGTGTATATCACATAATAGTAGAGTACGTTTCAGATATTACTTTTTAATTTAAGTCTCCTTTGGTTCATTCGCCATTAATATCGAAAACCTTTTCTTTCTTTGCATTAATTCGTAGCTAATAACTGAAAATAAAATATGGAAAGCCGTAATTTAAGTGTGCGTAAACGTATTCTTAATGCAAAACAGCACTCTTAATTTATAAACTATGAAAGTGTGTGTGAACTCAACGTTGACATGAAATTACAGTACAAGAGTTCATAATGTAAGCAAATTTTTGTGGTATTTTTATTTCTAATTGCGCCTCCATTTACTTGGCCCTTTCATCGAATGAAGTGTTTTTAATGACTATTAAAATTACCCGTGAATTAAACATAGATGAAGAGCTGTCTCAATTGGAGTTTTACCATACATAGAAGAACAAAAACTCGCAAGACACCGGGAGCCCATGAGTTGGACTCGGAAGAATTTTTACCGCTGACTGCGTCTCGAGTCCGTAAATGTTCAAAGAAGGGAGAGAAAGAAGAAAACTCCGTCGTTGAGGTTGGAGAAAGAATGCTGGAGAGCGGAACTACTTTCTGCCCTTTCTGTAAGGCTCAGGCCTATCCGAAAAAAACCGCTCGACATTAGCCCTGTTATTTCTCATGCATTGTCATTCAGGAGAAACGAGTAAGCTAGGTTGGGAGAGAAAGGACGACAGGGAAGAGGTATGTGCCAGAAAAGCCGGCAGAAGTTGTTCTGCTTCTCTACCATAGTATACGAGTAAAAACCACCGATCGATGTAGTGAATTGATAAAAAAAGATAGAGAATTCATATAAATTCTTAGCATGAAATACAATACGATTTGAAATGATATTTAACACTCACTCAACAATCATCAATCTAACTCATCATCTCAACTTAATATTATCATTACTGGCTTTAAAATATGCTATAGCTGATATAAGAGGTACGATCGAGTTTTTTTCAGATAAAAGTCTAATTTTCAGACAAATTGTAAAAGAAAATAAAATGCAAGAGCAAGAAAATTCATTTATTCAACCGTCGAATTTGAAATCATCCCAAAATGTACAGTGAAACTAATTTAGGAATCAAAAAGGAAACCTCTGCACGAACCAAATGCTCGGCAAGGTCCATCACAGGAGGGTAAGGGTTTGGAGTTCCTGACTGCCAGTTAAAACAAAATAGACATTAAATATACCTTGAAAATTCGCATACATGCGCCAACTTTTAAGGTGATGATGATGATCGATCGTTAGTGTGCATTTTTCTATATTACATAAATAAACAAACATATTATTTCATACATACAAATTAAATTCGAGGAAATCGATTTGAGTGATCACAAAAAAATAACTAACTACCTTTTAAACATGGAAATATCACAATTTTTCCAGACGTTTAAATGTTGAAAGGGACACTCAAAAGTTTCCAGACGTTTCGATGTTGAAAACCCTCTATTCTCAGTTAGAGATAGAATAGGTTCCTCTCTTAACCTTTTCTTCTGTGTTTTTATAATTTAAAACTAGTCAGTTATTATTCCATATTTCACACAAATAGGTAAACGATGGAGGGGAAGGAAGAGAATATGACTTTTCGATAGATTGAAAGAGAGTAGGCCTTACAGTGAATTGAAGAAGGCAGTGCTGGACGGAAAGGAAGGCTCCCAGATTACTTCTTCAGTACTTCATGGAAACCTACCTTAATCGGTGGAATACTTTAATAAATTAATACCAAATTATAAGCCAGGTTGGGTAAGACACAGTATATAAGACAATGGAAGGCACAAAAAATGCTCAACGACTAAATTTTCGGTGGTACTACCATCTTCCTCGGAGTTAGGAATAAGAGCCAGTTAGGAATAAGACTTGACTCTTGTTCTTTCTGTTCACTTCTGTTCATCGAAAATTTAGCCGTGTGTGTTTATTGCGTCTTTCATAGTCTTTTATACTGCGTCTTGCCCACCTCGGTTATAATTGTGTTAAATACCTCATCGAGGAATATCAAGAAGTATCTTTTATATATATGATTGGTTTGGAAGCCAAGGGGTACAAGTGATTTATTTTTTCTATAAAAATTTAGGTACAAAAATTAGGCATAGAAAACAAAGTAGATGAATTGCATATTTGATATAGTGCATTTGATTTCCCACTCAATGTCATCACAGAACTGAACTCAATCGTATCCCTTGGCAACCAATTTTTGTTTATTTCTTCTAATAATTCACTTTACCTAACTCTGTTTAGGAAAATATCACTTGTACAGCATGGCTTCACCCCCCTTCATATATAGATAGATACAGCTACTTAGGGTATGTGAGCTGAGGAGAAGGTATGGGAGGCTGTAAGGAGATACGCCAGGAGACCGCGTCGAGATATATGGAGAAGAATGGGATGGAGAATATAAGGAGGTAGGAGGTCGCGGAGTAGCAGGAGTTAGGAGAGGGCTGTGGGAGGAGGGAGTTGTACGAGGAGGAGGAGGAGGAAGATGCTGGAATCAATATCCACTCTCCCGACACAAAACCACCCTTTTCTCTCGCTCTCTCCCCCCCTCATCCCCTTCCCCACCCACCCCACCCCACCAAACCATTCTTCTCCACAGAATCCCCCTCCCCTACTTTGCTCCATTCCCTCACCCTCCCCTCCCCTGTAACAATTTCTGCCCTCCTCTTACTTTCGATTTCTCCTTCCCTTACACTGTCCTCATCCATTTCTCGCGGCGAGGAAACCCCGACCACCGCTCCAAAACCCTCCGAACCCCCCTCGGAAATTGCGACGGTGTGGTCGTAGACTGCTCGCGCGCGAGGAAACCTCTAGGTTAAGGATTCCCGGCTTGATTCCACCTCTCTGTCTCCCTCAGACGGTCGAGCCGTGATTACAATCCACGCGTGGCTGAGAAGACGGGCTCGGATAAATGGCTGTTTGGGTATTTTTGGGGGCGGTGAAATACGGCGTGGTTCATTTTCGCCCATTAAGTAAGATGGCTGGAGCAATGTTAGTTGCCTTCCATGGATTTCCGAGAAATTTTGCTCGATAATGTAGATGCTGATAAAGTTAAAATTCAGATATTTCACTGGTTTATTTTAGACCAACGCAAGTTAACGCAGAGCGCTTTGTAAAATAACAAAATTATCCAAAATGTGCACGAAAAATTACAAGCGTTACTTTTTACGCTCAATGTATCCCATCACTTCCGAATGTCACCTTGAAGCTGCCTCTGCTCTAGTAACCAATGGATAAAAAAATATACCCAAAAATGGTGTATTTTGAAATGCATTAGAACCTTGGAGTTAAAACCTAAACCTGTCGCATTAGTGCTAATGTGGTCAGATTTAACCAAGGGTGGGAAAAAGGGTTTTGTAGCAAATGTTCACCTAAAATGGTTACCTACACGGAGTCGCGACGAGGCAAAATTGCGTAGAGGAGCAAAGACCTATTGAATTATAATGAAAGTATTCTACTGAGTTACTTAGGTTTCCATAGAGTATATAAGAAGGATTCTGGTGGCCTCCCCTTCCCTCAAATACTTCCCTATTAAATTCACAAACAAGGCCTACTTCCTTTCAATCTGTCTAAAAATCATATTCTCTTCCTTGCTCTCCCTCGTTTACCTAACAATCCACCCCCAAACACTGTTCTTTACACCCCGTTCCCTCTATGTACACGCTTCATCAATACCATCTGTCTCCTCCGAATCTCATTGATGATCCTCTCCTCTAGTAATAAATGACTACCAAAAATATCGAACAATGGTTTATTCACAAATTCATTAGTACCTTGGTGTTAAAATCTAACCGTGTCGTATTAGCGCTAGCGTGGTCATAAATATCCACGAATGGGAGTGATGGTTTTATAGCAAATTTAGAAATTTCACTATCACTATCACTGCAATTACGTTAATGAAGTTGCCAATATGATATTAGGGAATTGGTAAAAATGGGCTACAAAACCTATATTTGAAATCATATTTGAATTATATTCGAAACTTTTTTAAACGACGATGAAACTTCAACTATACTGCCTCGGCTAATGGAGCAAATAGTTGATTTTGAGGAAGTCACCTAGCAATAAATATCATACAAGTTTTTCTGAAAGCGAGTTGTAACTGCGGTCGTCATTCAAATGAGACATTAGTGAAATAAATCCTTGGTTATTCCGGACCTAGATTTCCCCAAGTACGCCCTCCTTCTCCTATTTAACTTAATCCTAATGGATATTATACAAGGCTGAAATATTCTATATCTTCGGCCGAGTTACCTAAAAACAGAATTGGACCCGAAAGGAAAATCTTTCTGTTCAAATCATATGCAGCCATCGACACTAGCCAATTGCACTAGCCATCTAATTTTTAAACATTTACTGAGAGGATCGAATCAAGAGGAGCTTTTTAATATAATCATTCAAAAATAGAAAATTTACATTGCAATAAGTAGGCGTATGCATTGAAATCTTCTGATGTATTGAAACCTTCATGCCCCACGACATTAGATACCCTGGGTTTACTTCAACGGTAGCAGAATTTCTCCAAGCGAAGTTGCCGATTACCTGTCAGAATTGAAAAATATTGAGGCTACAATGGGGAATGTGTGAAATAGCCTAAATACAGTGATTTATAAAAATAATGACCCTATAACTCACGAGTTCCTATCTCTCATGCAAGAATTACTCCAGAGAGTAATTCAACGACACGGCAGTGATCCTTCAGAGGAAGGATCTAGGTCACCATTTGGACAGAGCGCTAGGCTACTGATATAACGGTCCGGATTCAATTCCAGGTGAAGCCTTTGGATATCTTCTGATATCAGAGTCCCAAATAACTATTCCAGGGGAATTAATTCAGCAATAAGTTTAGCCTATGAGAATATCGAAACAAATAATAAAAAATGTAAAAAAATAAAAGTTAAACTTGCTTCTTAGGGCAGATTTATACATTCTCGGCAGCTACTGAAAGCTAAAATATATTAATCACATCATGCACCACTCAAAGGCTATATGGAAACTAACGTGATCAAAGCTGTACTTTAGAAACCCAAGCATCAGAGTTCACGTAATGCATACAATCTAGATAGTAGGTTGGATTCATTCGGCTATGGTAGGTTGGATTTATTCGGCTGAGCTCTACGATGGCCTCATTGCAATGACAAACAGACCGAGGCTCTAGGAAACTTACTCTGAGCTGCGTTGAATCCTGCCATGTGATCATAACCTAAAATTAATTGAAAATTAACCTAAAATAAAATTGCTTAAGTGCGCGACAGCGCCAATTCATCTAGCTTGAATAAAAACAAAGTTAGAGCAATAAAAGCTCTATGCAGAACATTTCCGTTCATTTCCTTATATTCAGAATCACTCAGTCTCAGAATACTCCCTGGATTTTGTGCTTCCAGGCAATCTGGGTCATTTAAATCATTAACGAAAATGTTCAACTTAAATGCAGGTCATATTAAAATTTTAACACCCATTGTTCATAAATAGTTGAGCCTGAACAAACAAAGATCCTACACTCAGTCCTTTTTCCGTATTCAACAGTTGACCAGGAAATAATAACAAGCAACTAGTTAGAGAAGAAAAAACAATGTTTAGGCAACACGGAAAACAAATAGGTCGACTTTTAGCAAATCCTTTAAATTTATAAGAAATATACAAGGCAGGAAAGACCGAGCTCTTCAATTATGCTCACCAGTTTTTTCGCCGTAAAAATTTCACCTGGGATTTCAGGGAAACGCAAAAAAGAAGAAAACCAAAGTGCTTTCCGCAGTAAGTACTGGAGAGATAAAATAAAAAATGCTCAAAATAATATTACACAGGAGAAAAGTTACAGACGGAAACATTAGGAAGGCATTAATTAGGGAAACACATTGTTAATTACGGAGGAGAGGAACCTGAGGTACAACATTGTACACTGAGTAAAAAGATTGCTTTTGAAAATCCTTAAAAAATAAATAAATATCCCTTTCATGCGTTTTAACTTTTCACACACTTGCTTCTGCCCAACCTGGGATATATATATATATACACACACACACTAAACATAGAAAGAAACACACGGGAAAATAAAACTGGGATTTTTCGAAGTGGTGACTTCTTCCTCAGCCTGGGCCTGAATATTGGCTGTTTAATTAGGTATGCCCGATACTTAGAAAGAAACTTAATACTTCCCAAGTAAATACGGAATCGAAAGGAGGTCGTCGTTGAGAGAAATCAATAGTATCCTCATCTACTCACTCCGAGGTACCATTTGGACTTGTGACCTTTCTGGAGCGATTGCAGAGAGAACTTGGCAACGAATGTTTTCCGTCTGCCAACCGTAAAACTCCATTAAAGTAACAATCAAGATGAGAGCCCTGCTGGTCCCCAGACAATCATTTCCCAATTAATTGATACATGCATTAAATCCTCTGAAAGTAAACGAATATTGATGCCTTCTCAAAACTCCACTGGAAGCAGTGAAATTTGAAAGTATTCTAAACAATTTTGGTTAATCGGGGTTCAATAACACATTAAGCATAAAAAATATGAGACACATTTACCGCATGCTGCTGCCATAGATCAAACGTCAACCTGCAATGTGAAACTCTAAAGAGATTTTTCTGTTCTCGGGGATTTGTGGAATTAAAAAAGAGATATCACTTATTTGAATTCAAATTTGCATTTGAAACAATGACGAGGTTTATTTCCATATAATCTACAGGTATATCTACACGTATCTACGCGTAAAATTGGTAAAGACAGTACGATGACATTTAAATGACGAGTTAACCGTAAAAGATGCTGCCTGATCACTAAACATAAAATAACATTTAAATGCGGAGTTTAGGGGAGCAGATTCTGCCTATAAATTAAATACAGGATCTTGGAAGCGAGAAAAACTGTATTCCAAGAGAATTTCTACTTCTATTTGAGGCAACTAATATATAATGTAGCAAAAACAGCTTGCAGAAACAACTGCGTTATATAAAATGGTGTGAGATCTAAAATTACCACGAGAAAACTATCCGATGACAAGCAACAGAGAGCTTCCATCAATATGGAAAATGAAATAATAATAAAAATGCACGAATGCAATCAGTTGGAAGTAAAGGCATGTTTCCGGTTTCCAAAGACTCTCGTAATTTGGAGGAAGCCATACTCCAACTTCCCTGACTTTGAAAATCAAATCGCAACCCTAAAATCTCTGATTATCGACCTTCCCATTTCATTACCCCCGGAAGAAATCAAGGGTTGGTCATTAGCTCTCCTCCTAGATGTATAACAGCTCCAAGAGGGAAAATATGAGATTGAGGCAACTTTTTATAAACTGGGTTCGCACTGAACGCATCTCACATAAGATAACGAGGAGTACTCACAAATGCACGTAACACTCATATTGCAGGAAGCCCTCGTTAGCTTAATTCCGCAGGAGTAACGCATTCTCGAGCACACGACTAGAACCCATAAACCAGAAAGTTTGAGTAAACATCAAGGATTGCATCATGTTTTTCCCAAGAATTTTAGTTCAGGAAAATGTAATTTTCTTCTTTTACATACCAAAATTTTCCCCAAATGTAATTTTCTGCCTCGATTCTAAAACTTATAGGGTCGACAAAACCATGGATGCATACAGGCATGAGCACTAAATGAACGAGCGAAAAAGTGATTTTTACGCAAGAATTCCCGAAAGGAAACTAAATGACCGAAAAATTATTTACATCTTGAATTATAATGAGATTTTTCAATTTTCTCCATTTTTTGTATGTATTATGCCTAAATGAATTTTAACAATTCTTCTAATCTTTTTAAGCCTCTATCTGCTTCGCGACGGTATACGAATTGCTAACTGCAAAAAGGCATCATGTCCACGTTGGATGATTTATCTTTTTATCTTTAAGTTGTTACTAGGTGCAAGACTAAACGTTTCCTAAGGAAAGGAAACATGTCATGCTAATAACACCGAGCATATGTTTCCATAACATGTTTCCTTTTAGTAGGAAACGTTGAGTCTTGCACCTAGCAACAACTAAAGGAAGAAAAAAAATCGTCCAACTTGGACATGATGCCTTTCTGTAGTTAGGGATTCATATAGATATATAAGCCCACTTCCGTATTAAAGCCATCTCTTCACTGTTTTGATAAGGGATGCAATTCTAAAATTAAATTTCGGCATCCCTTCCAATTTTCCCCTTTTACATATCCTATTTACCCTTATATTCATTCCTTTTTCCACATAGTCTTCTTGAATTGCCCAATGTTTGGTCTCTCCGCCCTTCTCTGTGAATTAATCCCGGTAATTATTTCCTACCTTATAGTTTTCACGCAGCTAGTAGGTCCCATAATGTATTCAATCCTCATCATCACTTTGTCGTAATATTCAGGTAGGTATATTCCCATCCAAGGTTTAGCTGTTATTAAGCTGTTCCACATCCTTTTACAATCAAGAAAAGTGTTACGGCAAGACAAAACATTGATTTCACCACAAAAAAATCATGCAAGAAAGCAAAAAAACGACCAATATGTACTATATTTCAAAATTCATTTTTGAATTCAATAAACAAGTACATAAATACCATTCCGAGTGAATTCACACCACAGAACGGACAATAAACAATGGTAAGAAAGTACCTCGGATGATTAATAGCTAGAGCTACCACAGATTTGCTAATGAATGCGATGGTACCCAAATTATGAATTTTTTTTAGTCGGGGTGCAAACGGAGTTCTTTTTAACGCCCAGGCACGGCTCCTAATGCACACGCAGGAATTAAATATATGGCGACCAAAAAGGGCAAAAAACTACTATTCCAAAAGCCCCATTAAAATAGAAACTTTGTATGGAGCGGGAAAACTTTTCTATAGTGGAGCACGTCGGAGATAGGGTAAGAACATATCCATGCATGGAATAAAAAATCCCTTAGTTGATAAAATTTGCGTCCTTAGTTTGCTTTAAATACTCGGAAAACAGAAAATTTTTCATTCTGCCATCAAAGAAGTGTATACTATTACATGAATGTGATTGTTTATTCTTCTTAAATAATAGACATGTATTTTTTTAATTTTCACCTTATTGTGGCCTTGCTCCACTTTTTCATTAAAAATGAGACCCGTGAGAAGAATATATACCCATTTAAATTCTTTTGCTCATGATCTAAATTTTTCTTTTCCATGAAAAGGTTAGGAGTAGATTTTCCCGAGTCGGCAGCTGGTGTTGATCTCTCGTTTTAAGAATTAAATTAAATTCAAAAACAGCTCAAATCGGACCATATCTTACGGGGAAATAATCCAACTAGCAACTTACTAGCTGGAAAACGGCGGAATAACTTCACTTCCCGAAATCTTTATTTATTAACATCACTAAAGTCCAAGAGATCAATATTTCTTCGTGACCAAAATCCTATTATTTGCCCTTTCCCATCATAAAAACTGTATTGTATTACTAATATTTCTATTTTACATCTTTAACATTTCCACAAGCTTCATCCAGCTTTTCCCTCTTCAATCTTCGGCGGACGTCTCTCAAGATTTTTCCTCCCTACGAAGTAACGAGAGGCTTGAGAATGTTGAAAACATAAGCAGAAAGCAGTTTTTCGATGAGCGGGGAACGAGATAGAAAAGAAGAAGATGATAAATGTACTACCTTTTTTTCAAACCGCAGTTTTCGAATTCTACAAGAACCCCGAATTTTGCTTTTGAGGAGTAACTCGACAGTAAAAAAATCCGAAGTTAATAAGGGTTATCAATTTGGACTTTAAAATGCATCATATTTCTACGTACTCCTCGAAATTATTACCAAAGGATAAATAATGCTTTAAGTAAAAAGATAAAATTTTAATTCCAACAAGGGATCAATTAGGTATTGTTTTATGAATTTTCAACAGCCTAAAAGGCATTCAAAACTTTTTAGCCAATTCTTAACTTAAATATTCAAATATCCTTTATTTTTATATTGCTTATGAGTTTTCGGCATGGCATTGATATAATAAAAAGGCCTTTACCCCGCACTAAACAAATACATATGTAAATAACATAGGGACATGTCATAGTAGGGTCGTGCTTCTAACAGCCAATCGGAGTGCACCGTTGACAACGGTCAATTATAGGTCACCTGGCCACCCGAGTGAATGTATATAAGCAGGTCAAAATTATCACTCGGATAGTTATACAGTTCCTGACCCGGTGGCGATCTCAAGAACTCTTCACACTAGCCAGCACCCTCTCTCCATCCACATCGCAAAAACAGAGATCATCATGATTAGTCAACAATCCTAAGATTGGTTTGACGCAGCTCTCCATTCCTCTCTCCTATCCGCTAGCTTTTTCATAGCGACTTGTTTCTTTTCCTTTACATCTTTTATAACCTGTCCTATGTAACTCATTCGGGACCATCCCTTGCCCTTAATTCCCTTCCACCTGTCCTACGATTGGTTTCGTCAGGTCATCATGTCTCATAATGTGGCCAACTAAATTGTTCTGTCTTCTACTTAAGGTTTTTAGAAGATTTCTCTTTTCTCCCACTCTTCTTTGTGAAGAAAAAAAACAGAGACAGAAGTAAAATTTGTCAGCCTGTGGCGAGGAGGACCATCCCCCTCGATCTACAACACTGCGCCTGAAAGAACGCTGAAAAACAAGGCAACTCCCGTCCCCAGCTCGCGCGCCGCATCGCACCCATCAAAGCACCGCCGCCGCTGCCGGGCCGATTAGGTGTGCCGAGGTCACCTCCACTGGGCCGCCTCCCCGTTTCGGGCTGCACTCGCTTACCCCTCCGCCACGCCCTACAAAAGCGCCTGCCACTCCCATCGTGTGGCCCAAATATCAGGGGCGAGAGAAGGAACGGACCGCGGACCGCTCCAATGGAAACGAATGCATTCGGATGCCGCCACAGCCAGACTGATCCCCGTGTTTGGCGAACAAAAGTACTTCCTTTGTTGGAACAGCTCAATGCTAACTGCCCACGGCTGGCTCTTCCACTATCGAGCGAGCTCGCTCAATCACAAATAGATCGAAGACCGAATCTGCATTCATCCGTTTTTATCTACATGCACGCATTGCATGGCTTTGCTCATAGCCATATGTACAGACATAAGGTTGCAAGCACCATAGATGAAGCTCATCGCAAAAATTTCGTTATAAAAAACCAGGATCTCCACCAAGTCGAAGTGCTTTTTTAGACTGAGTTTCAAAATTGACGCCTATTATTTTAAGAAACCTTACAGGAAAAGGAAATCTTTACGACCAAATATGCAAGAAAGCGAGGCTAGCAGCACTTTTTAATCTTCTTCACTTTCAGACAATATTGGAAATACGAAGAGAATTAACCACAATTAATAAATACCAATTTAAATCTAGGTTAGTAGGTAACTTTGTGCCAGAATTAGATTCGGAAATGACCTCAGAGTACTCCGATAATACGAAAACTCTTCTAAAGTCAAATTATGGAAAACTCATTATTTGAAGCTGATTTGGAAAATAAAATTCACGTCGACAGAGCACTATATAGAGAAAATTATGTTCCAGCTTAATCAGCCTGCTTAGTTATAAAGCGAAAAAGAAAAATGAATATTTTTTCGTTTAAAAATACAAATTACGAGATGGCAATTTATATAAGCCCTCCATTTCTCAGATAGGCTGAATTGCATTGTTGAATAGGGATACTGTAGAGTGTGCATATTCTACAATGATTGGGAGATGGTTGAAAATGCAGCTACACACGTTTCTCATTCATGGTATATCCGTCTCCAAACCGAATTCTCCACTTGAACACCCAAGATTTCTTGTTCTATTTTCTCCAAAAATCCCTTTGCACATTGCGGTATACCGAACGTAGACGGCGTCGGAGTACAATCGATAGCGGACCACATTTGGAGTACTTGGCTTCAGGTCCAAATTCGGTTCTAGTATCTTCGAGAACATCTTTATCAGGGACACGTTAACTCGTTTCTGAGAAGAGAACTACACAGAATAACCCCATTCAAATGCAAAGAAAATCATTCAAATTCGCTAGGGAGAGTGGAGTTTGAGAAGCTCTACTCTCTCCTAGAAACCCAAATTTTTGTAACTAATGGAGTGATTGTGTGAAGCACTTCCCTTACCTTACATTCTGATAAGGAGAAGAATAAACCAATAAATTGCAATAATATCTTGCTTCCAATTTTGCGCCAGATTCTCTATTAAGCGCGTAAATGCCAAATAAGTTTCTCGCATTTTAAAATTCAAAATGGAGATTATCGAAGCCGTAATATTTCCATTCTGCGAACGCAAAGTTATCTTTCACAAAAATACATAAAATTAATCTATTTTTTCACTATACCTTGCAATAATATCGCATACGTACTTCCAATTTTTCGCATAATTCTCTATTACGCGCATAGATGCCGGTTGTGTTTAAGCCGTGCATTTATAAAATTTAAAATGGAGCTCATCCACACCGTAATATTTTTACATCGCAAGCATAAAGTTATCTTTTACAAAATGCCATCATAATTATTTTTTCACTTTTATTCAAGTATAGAAAAATATCATACCAAGAAAGCTATGTTTTTGGTAAAAAATTGTAGCCTTCCCCAAATTAAACACTAGTGGGAGTCATTTTCATTGACTCCTCAATAAATTATTAACCATATCGGACGTGATTCGAGGACTTACTGTAATTATTAAATCTTCGATACACGTATGAGGGTTCATAGTTAAATCCTTATTCATTATTCCGATAGATGTATCAAACTCCATCCCATCTCACATGCCAATTCTTTCTCCGAGCCGCTTGGGCAAGTTTTCCTTTCCATCATGGCCTTCAATCTCCATTATCTCGAGCCTGCCTCCCTCCGGGGCCTCGAATAATCTCCACCATGAACCTTTCCTACCGACGGCAAATTCCCCCATCACCCTTCTTTTCTTTCCCTGTCAGTGCCTAACACCCGCTCTTTAGTCTTCTCTCGTCCCATAAATTTTTCCCTGTCTTTCCCCGACCCTTTTACACTTAAGCCTGAAAATATACTTCCGAACTCCATATCTGCGAAATATTAGACGATCCCAAGCAATTTAAAATTAAAAAAATATCGTTATATGAGAGAATATTTTTCCCTACCAGGAAGCCAATTAGTAAATTTTCAGTACATATTGTGCATTCTAACTCACTCTTTTCATTGCCCGTGCTATTTTACTGTACCGAAATACACTGGTTACTTTATTAGTAAAACCATTCGTAAATCGTCCACATTGAGCATTCTAACTCACTTTTTTACATTGCTCATGCTATTTAATTATACCAAAATACAAAAGATACATCCTTAATATTAGTTGTATACAATTTTAATATTGAAAATGAACTATATCACTCTGTTCACTTCCCCATCAGCTATCGACATTTAATCACTTTAGTGAATTATTTCAGAGCATTCTGCTCAAATATAAATAAGAGCAAATCAAGGGGCTGAATCCATTAATTATATTTGCATTCGTAATAAAAAATATTCATAAGGATACGCAAAAAATAAGCGAACTTAGGCGCAAGGAACCGCATTTCTAGTCACCCTGAAATGAAAAATCCAGGTTCGATCACCAGGCTTCAAAGTGCCCAGCTTTCCACCCTATCTTTCTGGAGCACTTATATTTTCTTTAAAAAAAAATAAGGCAGCGCTTTTCAGCAGTAGCGCAATTTTATCGAAGGAAATGACCCAAGTTACGCCGGATGAATGTTAAAGAGGGACTGAAAAAGAGAATTCAGATGAAAGAGAACGCGCTGAGTATAAGGGATAAAAAATATATATATCCGTGTAAAAATCGAACAAAAGGAATAAGGTAGAGCGAGTGAAAAAGGTAGAGTGAGAGAGAGAGAGACAAAGAGACGGAATCAATGCTGTCGATTGGAGCAGTTCCCGGCGAGAAAATAAAATGGAAGGGAAACAACGGTATCTCCAAAATCCCAGTCTTCACAGACCTCCATATTCTCTCTCTCTCATCTCCAAAGCTTCCAGATGCCCGGACCAAAAGGTAAGCCCTGTGTTCTCTGCAGCGAAAACTGTTTTTCGAAGTCAAACATTTCTCCTGCAAAGGGACCCAACGAAGCCCTCTCTAAAGGCGAAATGGTGCTACAGTGCGAGAGCACGAACACCCATCCGATTTCTCTCTATTTCTCACCTTTTATCCCGCATTTCTGGAAAGCCTTGTTTACACGCCGAAGTTAAATGCAACATCAGTCTAATTTTACGCTCGTCTCGTACGAGTAGGCAGACACAGCGGAGAAATCGTAAGAGAGGACGAATCTCTCAGCGTTTCATCTTGATTCATTCTTTTTAAGAATACGAAGTAGTCCAACTTTTAATGCTGTAGGAATCGACAGTCACAAATACATCGCAAATGATAGACATTTATTTAACTACTCAGACTGAAAATGCTGTCAAGACTTACTTTTTTCGAATTATTCCTTATCATCGTCATATTAAATCTACATGATTTACAATTCACACCTACATACTACCCCACAAGCCCCCTCAATAGGGTGTTAGGACACCAGCCCTTTAATATAAAAAGTAAAAGCTGAAACAAAATTATAACTGGCATTTATCAAAGTCCTTTATGGTTCGCGTGAAAAATGGATTCCCATGTCTAATAGGCTTGTGGCGAGGGTGTTAGGACAACAGCCGTTTACAAATAAAAAGGATATACTCTAACGAAATAACGCATAGTATTAATCATAGTGCTTTATCTTGCGGTGGAAAACTGGACGACCATACCAATCCGTTCGGCAAAATACCTCTCTCAATTTATCATTTGTCGGACCTGGGAATGTAGCGGGCTTCTTAAGTGATGCTATCCATGTCTCTCTCAAAGATATCCATTCTCAATTGCTCAAACGCGCAGCCTCCAAGTCTCTTGCGGCTCCAATCCTAACTCGTTTAACATCTGTGTAATGTTTAAGTAGTTAAAAATATTCAAGGATGCCGAATGTATACCTATAGGTCTGGGTGGTATACAGGCCCGTGCCGAATGTATACCTGTAGGTCTGCGTGGTATACAGGCCCGTGCCGCGGACTGGAAATCTTTGGCACCCTCCTGTTCCGAAACTGACAAATTTATAGCCAGTGTATCAATATTGAGCGGTTAACTTGATTTCAATGATGTCCCATTGAGCAGCATAATTAACACCGTCTTGAATAGACTAAATAATATTTTAAATTAACATATTTCAATCTGTTGAGTTTCAATTCAATCTCAAGAGGGTAACGATTAAAATTTCAAAATTTACTGGTGCCCTCTTGCCATGGCCGTCCTCCGCCATAAGAAGGAGTCCAGCATGGGCCTGGTGGTACAACACCGTGAGTCTTGCACTGTGGTGCGTTGTGAGTCTTGTTGCACCGTGAGTCTTGCGCCTTTGAAATTAAAGCTCCTAAATCTACCCCAGAATTGAATCAAAAAAGGAGTGATGACTAACCCATCACACTAACAATAAGTTACCTCTCAGCAATGCATAATGCATAACAATCGCGGGAACTCAAGAGCTCAAATGAGTTGTCATAAATACAAATTCGTGGAGCCTACCAAGCTCTTTTACTCCTTGCTTTCGGCAACCATGCATTACCCATATAAGCTGAAAACAGCATATCACTTAGGATCGAAAATTCGAGGAACCATTCAGTTCCTGAGACAGAATGAATGCAAAAACCCCGCACCACTTCATTCGCACTAGACATTCCCGACAAGGAGTTTCAGGGTTCCTTCCAGGGATAGCAAACAGGTCTCCGCAAACGTATTGATGCTAGGTGTGAGTTTTTGGAAGAATTTTAAGCATTTTTATCGGTAGTATCAATAAATATAATGTTTTTCCTAGAAAATTTGCAGTACTTTAATAGTGGACCCAGTATTTCGCCTTATGATGAGGATCCCTATCAACTTCCTCTTGCATTACGTGGTATCATCGAGTACTAACCTAACGCATTAAGCATATCACTCGATATTGAGCATCACGCACGAGGATTAGCGATGGACTTTCCATCGCTGTTTTCGAGAAGGAACCCTGATGGGAGAGCGGGGACTGCCTATAATACCAACACTCTCTCTCCTCCGAATTCCATTTCCTATCCATTGTCCCTTCCCCCTTTATCTCCGTCCCCAATCCCGACCCAAGCAAACTGGCAATCGATTAACAACTCGTAGAATAAGCTGAGTGGAGAAATGTGTAGAGAGGAAGAGGAGGTGGAGAAGGGCGCAGCCAATTGGGAAGGGGTTAAGGGAGCTCACCACCTCGGCAAAAAGCGTCGCTGCAGACCAACGCGATTTCCCATTTCGTGACTAAACCTTGGCGGTGGTGCACTCTGATTTTTCATCATATTCTGTCGTTATACACACATAGGAAGTAGTTCAGTATGAAAAAAATATTTGGCTTAGCCGTGATTCGAACCCGGATTTTCCGATTTCATGGTATGGTATTTTGGGGAGGCGACCGACAGCCGAGATAATTTGCGCCATGAGGGGAGGGTGGAGAGAAACCCGGCGTCGGCATTAGTCTGCTCTTAATGAAAGGCGCTAAGGTGGCCACGGCTTAACGTCCTATCCCAAGGACGGAGTGTTGCGCTTGAAATATCCTACACACAACATTCAAGCAGGGATCGGGTAGTCTCTGAAAATTCTCTACCACTGCTTGGATTTGAACCCAAGCCCGCTGGATGTAAAGCTGACACTCTAGCCACCACACCGACCCGATCCCCACCCAATGTGAATTCTGGCAAAGCTAAGTATTTTTCATGTTGAACTTCATCCTTGGTTTATATAACTATGCACCCGCGGCCGTGACTGCGTACAAAGTCACCTGTTTCATGCAGTGCTTCTGTGTTAATGATTAATTTACGCTCTCATTACGAGACGTATTACATTATAGAGTAGACTTTAAGGAGAAATGGACATGAAACTAAACTTTTCACCCTTTCCATGGAGTTACAAACCTAAAATGAATATATCAAGTAGTTGCTAATTTCATTTTCGATTCATATTGACATGTAGGGGAACCCGGGGTGGAACGGGGTAAGCGATTTTTTTAGCTGCGGAAAAAGGTGCTTCGCAAGCGGCAATAATTACATCTAGTCCATATTGGTGTTGCTAATGTCATAAGCAACAACAATATGGACTATTTCTAGTTATTGCAGCTTTTTCCGCACTTAAAAATCGCTTACCCCGCTCCACCCCGGGTTCCCCTATTTCCATATTTCCTCTGATTTTTGGTCGTAACCGAGGCCGGTTTCAACAATATACTCTGGAATTATCAAGGTTGTGATAACCTTCATAATGACAACGTATATTTTCCAAACCTAGATCGGTAAAGGAATTAAAAAAACGTTTTTATCTTAATAATAAAAGACACTTTGTTTCTTCCACAAGTTTATAAAATTTTATATTTTATGACTGGTTTCGGCTATTACACCATTATCAAATACTGGGAAAGCGGTGTAATAGCCGAAACCGGTCATAAAATATATTTTTTTATAAAATTGTGGAAGAAGCAAAGTGTCTTTTATTATTAATATGGAGCCCTTCCACCATGTACGTGCTTCAAGTTTCCTTCTGTTTTATCTTAATCATGATATCAACCCAACGGGTGCATTTATTCATTAATGTAGGAGATAAAAAGTACATAAATTAACATTTTTACGGATATTTTGAGATATTTTTCTTACTTTTACACGGCTTTGCCAACAAAACTGGAAATATCCTTCAATATATTCTATAAAGTAGACTCATGTATAAATGTAGCGCTGCAGAGAGTTTTCATAAAGAATAGGGTACCAAGAGTGGGGTTTCTTTTCAAGTATTGAGGTTTTTCGCCGAGGTAGTGTTCTCCCTTAAGGGATTGGGGTTTCGGAAATGAAGGAAGAGAAGGTGGGGACGGTGCTGCCGGGGCGCGCACACTTTCACCGGATGAGAATCGGGAAATTTTATGGTAATCGAAATGAAAGACAGGGGCCGGTTGGGACTTGTTCGTTTCGCTGCGTTGGGTCCCGTGGGTTGGTTAAGGCCGGATTAAATAGTTTTCGAGTGGAGCTCTCTCCCCTCACGGCTTCCCGGCCCTCGTGAACTCATCGCTTGGGCAAGCAAAGAAATGTCGTATCCGTTCCGAAAGAAAAATAATCCTTATCTGACGATATTTCGAATGTTATTGAATAGCGATTTTCAATACCTCGTGGGGAATGTTAAACGTGTTAAGAGAATTTTACGATGTTTGATGATATGAAATAAATTTGATCGCTTCAAAAAAAACAAAATGACACTAAAAGTTAAGGCTGGAGTAACTTGATAGATTATTATTGAATCCAGGATTATGATTTGTCTTGTAACAGATACATGGACATGACCTTTATTAAATATAATGCTTGGCAATGCTCCGATAAGGATTTACAGCATATAAAGCCAAACATTTTCCCCGACTTACAAACATGAGTCCTCCAGTAAAAGCACAAAATTCCGGTAAAATCACCGCATGGGCAAAAATAGAAATGCGCTTTACGAATCGAAAGAAAATTTTAAATCATTAAAATATTAGGACTGCTATCAAGAGCACTGTTCAGTATCTCTGGCGATATTTCTATTCATTCAAGCGAACAAGTAATTTTGTGATGAATTATGGGGGTGCTTTTAAGTTTGTTTGAGTGAATTAAATAAAACTAAAATACTTAACATTAAATTTTAAGGTACATTTTAGTTTTGTTGCTTTATAAAGAGACCATTGTGTATATAGAGATACGAGTGAAAGAAAATTTAGCGCCTGAAAGGCAGAAAAGCAGTACCTTCAATATTTGCATTAAGAAAGCTAAATATAGGGTGAAACAACTGTTACGTGCACCCGTATACTCATTAATAAACTCACTCACTCATTTCTAAACTCAACACACAGCGTCACTAGCACCTATGCACTGATGGTCTCGCTGGTTAACTTGAAGATGGAGTTGAGGATTGAGCAAAATAAAAAAAAAACAATTAGGTAGTGCGTGGGACTGAAGTGTAACGTTAAAAAAGTGAAAATAAAAAGATAACAGTTGTATCTTTCTACAAATTGAGAGTAGTACAACAATAATCTCGGGAATTAATGCCAGTAATGAGAGCTCTTAAAAGGAGGAGTTGTTTTCAGCGCATATGTTGCGATAAGTCTAAGCTTCGTCAACTTGTTTCCATTAAGCATGCATTCTTAAAACAGAGCAGGAATTCATTTTCCAAAGAATTCTCCAAAAAAATTGAGCACAGCCGCGACGCAATTTTAAAAAATTTCACATCATGGATGACGAGATTAATCACTTAATGCACTTGCCATTTCTGTATTCAAAATTTAATTATAAGGAAATGTTCCGTTTTAGATAAAAACGCCCATTTCATTACCAACTTCAATTTGTTTTCCATCTAAAACTATCCTCCATCCCATTTGCAGTTAAAAACTCAAACGACTATTTTATAATTTGGTACCTACACCCGTTCATTATCAAATTGATTTTCGATATAAAATACACTCCAATCTATAAGATCACAATGACTAGTTACCTATGACTAAATAACAAAGTAAATATTCATTTCCATGAGGTATCACAACGTCCATTCACGCCGTAAATACAGACACTGAAGCGCTCGATGGAATCATAAAAGGAAAAGTCAAAATCCATGTCGCCAGGGATGGTATCCTAAAAAAACATAGGAAACCTTTGCTTTTGCCCCTCTCCCGTCGCCATCCACGTAATATATATTTCACTCTCCTTTCTCCGCCATTTCCTCCCTGGTCAAATGTTATCGGGGGTGCCCCAACCTCAGTCAAAACCTCTTTAAGGAGCGAACGAGACGCGAACGTGTTTTTTTTTCACGCCCCTATTCAAGCCACCCCGGTGAGAGCGGCTCGTCTTCATAAAGTGGGAGCTTGGAGAGGGCAATTTATTCCTTTTCTTTTACTTTTTACAACCTCACCCTGCGGTCGTGTCGGCGTCGAATTTAATAAGGACGCAGGGAAAGCGTCAGACTCGTTGAGTTGAACGGACGGAATAAGGAATCGACACGTGGGGATAAGGAAGTCGTGGAAACCCTGGAGGCGGAATGGGGAGGGATCAAAGGGTCTCGGGGAAGGGCATGTATACTGTTAGACGGTCGGAGGCGCCGAGGGTTGGGGAGAGATTCGGTGGCGGCAGAGAAGGTCATAAAAATCAAGCGAGCGGATTTTGGTTGGCTGGAAGTGGTTCGATTGGTATAAAACTTCGATTGCAGCCATTGGCTTCAGGATTTGGATGTTTCCCGAACACCAATGGTTGATCAATAGTCGACAGCCATCTGATCGTCTATTGGTACACAACTGCCAGTTTCGATAAGTCGATTTAGCACATTATAGCCCATGTTGCTTCTTAGAAACACCAAAAATATATGCATTTTCAGCTCTATTCAGAAAATATATTAAATACGTTTACTTTTTTGCTGCAAAGTTTAATGGTGAAATATTATGTAGCTTTCACAATAATGATGATTGAGTGCAAATTTATCATTTTTTTAACATGGGAAGCCTGGAAATTTAATTTTTCCCATTAGCAGCTCTGGGTTGGAAATGGGTAAAATGGTCAATGACTGCTCGCGCCACAGATCGCGAAGGGAATCCTACGTTAAATTTGCCTAAATCGCCACTCTCTAGTTTTGCTGTACACACATGTGGCGGATGGTTGTGATTGCTGAACGCTGTTGCTTCCTGGTAGTTGGCAATGAACGGAGCAATAGCCATTCTGTCGTTGTGATAGAAGGATCTCGATGCGATGGTGCCCAGAGGCCGACAATCAGGTGGGTTGTAATTTGGAAACTGTGGGACTCCCGGCGTAGAAAATACAGTCTACTAATTAATATTGTCGTATCGTGCACAATGACTAATACCAACAGCTGCCAATTTCCTCCTAGCATCGAGGACCAGCGAAAATCGAAGGTGATTGAATACCAAAAGCAATCAAGATGATAACAAAACAACTGTTAACCTACTGTCGATGGAAATGGGACATTTGAAGACAAAGACACTCGATTTGGCCTTTGAAAGAATACTGTAAATTTAAAACTTCCAGAAATTCCTTCCCTTATGAGCCGGAAAAAATACCTTAGTTGCATAACGCTCATTAGTACTTGAATCGCCCTCATACAGCACTATTAGACGGGGGAGAGGAAGAAAGAGATATAGAATGAAAGGGAGTGGGTGTTACAGTGAATTGAAGAGGGATGTACATGACGGAAGGGGAGATTGTTAAGAATCAGAATGGTGGTTAAGTACTCCATGTAAACTTACCTTAATTGGTAGAATATTTTAACAATAATAACCTCACTTTTAAACCGACTCAAATGCTTCAATCTCGCGCCTTTCTTTGTCTTCAATGCGTCAAAAGGCGTCAATTGCAAGTCTTTGAAGCCTTTTGAAGTATTAAGGTTCTTTCGATCATTCTTGAATCGCTTTCATACATCACTCTTAACCGCGGTGCCTATCAATCTTTCCCATTTAACGTTCAGGGAATTCTGATTAGGGCGAAACGGGCAGTATAAGTTACGGTGCTCACAAGGCGTGGGTGGGCAACACTCACGCCCCCGGATCCCGCCATGATCTTCCTCTCTCTTTCACCGACACCTCCACCACCAACGGGCTTTTCACGGAACCCTTCGTGCCGGAATGGAAGCCAAAAAAAACACCTCAGCGCCTCCCAGCTCGCACATAAAAGGAGGAAAAGCCGTAGAGCAAATTTCGGACGTGTCTCACGGTCTCTGTTTTCTCGTGAGGCGGCGGGATTTTTCCGTGAATGACGATAAAAAAAAGAGAAGAAAAAAAATGCGAGGAGTTCCTGAACGATTCCGAAAACTCCGCGAAGCACGGAGGGGTATCACGAGTGGAGGAAAGTCGAAGGGAGTGAAGTGGGCGCGAATCTTACGCCCGTGAATCTTGTGCCGACGAAGTTGATAGTTGAGACAAGTGGTAGGCGAGCTGAAAGGAGAACGCCAGCAATTGGGTGTAGTAAGAAAATATATGTATGCATACAAAAACCCAAACGTAAAGAACAAATTTATACATTGAGTTATCGTGGGTAAAATATCAGTCATAATATGTACAGTAAAATAGCTCCACGCAAACACATGCAGCTCTTGTGAAACACGTCCTTTCACTAATCAATACGCTACCGGGTGTTTAAGAAAGTAGCATCTAATTTTCAATAGCAATATCATGATACTGCAGACCAATAACTTTTTTCAATACTTTTCGGCATTTATTTTCGAGATTTCTTTGGATTACCCTTTATTGTATGGAGTAATTTTTTTAAGATAAAAGATGATTAGATAAATAACATGGTATGGTATATTTCCATTTTCAGTTCTCCAGCTGATGTCAGGAGTTGGATCAGAGAGGAAGATGAGTAAATGCGGCAAGTGGTTTCAAGTTTCAAAAAAGGCATTTAAAAATTTCATTCCAAACAGATTTTATTAAACAGGATTGATGCAATGGATGCATGTTGAAGCAAAGACTAAGGAAGTTGTGCTTGGTAACTAGCGCGCTGAAATGATTAGTTGCTGGGATTATTCCAATCCTGAAAATCTCCAAGTCTGGGGAGGAATCGCACGGCTCTTTGACAAATAAAAGAGCATCATAAAAGAGGCTTCAAACCTCTGAATAGAAGTTAGCGAAAGTTAGGTTTTTAAAAGCTGAAGCGTAATTACTTAGATAAAAGGAATACACAACCGATTAATGGTAAGATCAAAAGCTACGGAAAACATTCGTTTTTGCTGTTGTTTTACTTCATTTTACAACAGGATTACAATTTACGATACATGTGAAAGAGTAGAAATGTTCAGAGAAGAGAATTAACTTCATTTTAAAAAGCCTCACTTTCTCATTAAGAGTGCCATATACGTTCATTGTAGTAATGACATAAGTCAGAGTGAACGTATTCAGATAATATTACTTCACGATAGGAATGAAATAAGATAAATTTCGCTGTTAACGTTTAGCCACACCCACATAATACTTATCCTTGCACTGAGGATTCCCATCTTTCTCTTGCAAATTAAACCATTACGTGGTTTCATCTAGCATTGAAAATGCGATATAACCTCCAGTAATTTTTCACTTGGAAAAAATTCTCGTCATTGGCATGACTTTTCTATACACCTATCTACTGAGCAATCAAGTTATCTATTCAAAATATGATCGGCTATCTAAGAGCCAGCTGAAATCTGCCCCTAATACTCTCTAACGATAGTAATTATGTCTAGAGATTAAGTAATCGCTAACTTTGAACCAGAGAAAATATCTTTTAGAAGTTCCAAGTATAGTTTCGAGAGGTGTAATGATAATTCGATGGTATGGAAGATTAGCGCAGGAGTTGCTTCTCGACAGCTGGCCTAAGTCTCGCCAAGAGATAAGGAGAAGGAAGAAGAAGAGGCACATCCATACCCATGGGAATTAGAAGAGACATATCCAAAAGAAATAATTAATGCCGGATTTCACACAAACAATGACCCGGATCCGCAAAAATCCTATGTAAAATACGCAGGTACAGATAAAAATGGAAAGGGAATATGCAATCCCTCAAAGCAAAATAAGCATCGATGGTTTGGCATGATGATGATGATGATAAAATGTGGGCGTGATTTAAATCTTGTATTAGATACCAAAATCGACTATAACATAATCGCGTAATTTCATCATTTTTAAGTACATAAAGTTCATAATTAGCACTATATATTTAAGCTTCAAAGGAAAGGTGAGGATTGAACTGACTCCAGACGACGCATGCGAGTGATTTACATACATTCTCGCTAGGAGGGCCAGTCTCCTTTCCTGTGCCACTTGGCATGATGAGAATATTAAAAAAAAATTAAATAGCACAAAAATATTACTAATTTCCAACATATAAGCGAGTGAACGTATTACATGACATAGGTTAATAGCAAGAATAACAGATGGTACTCATAAAAATTTTCAACAATTATCGAAAAAATTCTGTAGCAGGCAGATCGAAAATTAATATCTAGATGCGTCGCAGATAATTTAGCCTCTTTCCAATCTACGCTTACTTTAAACCCCATCCAGCGCTTTCAAATAGAGATCCATAAACGTAAAAATGTATAAACCGCAAGAGCACAGAAATTAATTATACACGAGTTGGTTTAGGCTTCTCTGGCTTTAAAATATCACCTCTCTGCTAATGTTCGGTCAATTTGTTCCCTCATAAATATGCGAGCAAGAGTTGGGCTAATTTATGTACATATTTTAAAAGTCCCTCTGCCAAAAATAAATACCACAGGCAGAGTAATTAGTAGCTAGCGGTCAACAGATGTTCTCGATGCTCTGACAATGCCATTATTTTTCAAATTAAGGAAATACGATAAAATCTGGTACAACCCGAGATAATATCCCTGCGGACTCAGTTCTGGCGACGGGGATCAATCAATATTCAATACCGTTTTCATCACCATACACTCATTTGGTCCTAAGCATAAGGGAAATATTCACAGAAGGTAAATTTTCCACAATCCAACATCTTAAGATTATATGTTTGTCTAATGAAACATTTTAGCTATAGAAAAATGAAATATTGACCTAGTCTACAGGCTCCATCTTTCACAATTCGTTTGGTAAAGTGTAAGCCGCAGTGAAATATGCAAACTTGCAAAGAGAGTCAATAGCTCAAAGTGTCAAGTGCCTCTGACTAACACTCCTAATTGTGATAGCGGATGTTCTAACCAGGTCGAATATTTATGCCACAAATCACATATAACTGAGTGCTTACCGAACTACAAAGAAATTCCAAAGTTTTATACTTTAATTGAAGATTTAACTTAATTAATAATATTTCTGACAATAATTTACAGTGTTTTACACGTATTACTAGAGCGACCGGATATTCCATAAAAGGAGGAATCTCTTTGCGCAATCGTATATTATGCATGGAAAAATAGGCAAGCTACTATCAGTCTCTTACCGACCAACGGGTTTTTATTGAAAATGAAAAAGCAGGAGCAATTTCCACAATTTTACATTTATTAATACGACCGGTTTCGCTTTTCAGCATCATCAGGTACTTTTATCAGGGTTTTTATTGCCTGTATCGAATCAAATTCACGGAAGCTATGCCTAGCCCCTATGCCGACACTTATTTGAATATATTATTTAATTACGTACTTTGGAATTGAACTCCAATTTATTGAAAATATCAGCTCTACACTACTGACCAAAATATATGATATCCTGTCTCATAACATACCTAACATAGTTGTGATTTAAAAAGGAAGGTTCAATTTGGTAAGAGAGAGAGGCCGTGGTAATATCCTAAATGCTCCAGGTAAACAATTCAATGTATTAAATTAAAACTAAATACACATTACCGCTAATTAATTATCTAAAATTTAATAATATAGCATACAACTTGAGTTGTATGCCTAACGCACTAAACTACAAATGATGAAACACAGCCAACACTTTGGAGCAGAAACTGTTGTGCGCCTCCTTTCTCACAAATGCCCATTCAGCAGACGTTTACGAATAATTGCAAATTACTATAGGCTAAAGATTTCTATCTTTAGTGAGACCATGAACAATGAATATTAATTTAAGCTATCATATATTTACATATTCTTGTACAATGCTAACATACATAAACAGACTTTAGAAGACTGTAAGCATTGAATAATTAGCTGATAGGAGAAATGAATGGAGAGGCCAATACTCGGATACTCGGATTGCAAACTAATGATGTAACCGATTGTATTTCAGTGAACGGTAGTAAATTTCTAGCTATACACACCATGCACAATGACCAAGTATTATCTTGATGAAATTAATTATAGTCATTTAAGCTAGAACTCAAACGAGCACAACTTAGATTCTCCACTTTCCCTTCACTTATCGAATGAAGACTTTCCTAACCACCTCTAGTTCCACTAATGAATGCTACCACCAGGGTAACAGGCGCCTCTTGAAGAATATTACTTCCTTATACAAACCCTGAGAATGACGTACCATTTCCCAAGCGTCGCCCTTCAAGTCACGAGTTCTTACCACAAAGTCTAATCCCACCGCAAGACCTATTTTAAATGCATTTATGCAAATCTCCTCAAACTTGCAACTCAGCGACAAATATCAAAGGAAAATTCTCAACTTGCCAAACTAAGTCACACGGTTAACTTTAGGGAATGTTAAGTGGTAACATTCACTTAAAAATCATCAACACATGTACTATCAAAGAGAATATAGCAGTGGATTGGACTAACAAATATGCCACCATTACTTAGTCCACGGTTGTTTCTAAAATCATGAAACGAATAGCTTCTAGGGAACCATGTAGGTGCACCACAGTGTTCCTGGCACCCTAGTTAGACTACACATAATGAGTTCTTCATGAAAAAGGGAATTCAACACCATATACTTATAATTACTACAGCTGTTACCAGGGGTTGAAATTTTTATTGTTGTATTTCACCGATGAATTAACAATTTGACATAATGGCTAACACCTAGCACGTGACCGGATTGCTGTCGATATGTGCGAGTAGATAGATCGATAATTTTATTCATTCCTTAATAACTCCATTAACATCGATTTCATTACTTCATTTAAACAAAATAATTGCGTGTAAAGGAAGTAATTCCGCCAGATTCACTTAATTACGCCGCATCAGAAATCAGATATACGACTACATAAGTTCCGGTCACGGTACATTTCATATGTTCGGAAAGGGAGCAGAGGCGCCATGTAAACAAATGAAAGCCATAAATACGGAAGTTGTTTTCGCACTTCGTAAATACAGAGGCATACGGATTTAAAATCAAACCGTGATCACGTAGGCGATACTACGCTCAGTACGTATCGGCATCCTCAGCCATTTCAATGCGCGGATGATCTCTCGACAGCCATTACAGATATTGTGGAGGAGCATGAATCGAGGATAAAAGCATTGCCTCTCATCTTTTAGTTCAGCGTGGGAAATTCCATCGATTGTGCATTAGATTACCGAGAGCTACACAATGGCCACCTCGTTCGATATACAGACGCATCTCCCTCTCATCTGCGCAGATTGCTGGGGAACCCAAAGGAATTGGAACACCAGTACATTTACCCACCTACATCAACCCAGACGTTACTTTAACGGATGTAACCGAGGCTAAAGATTTCACTTCCTTCGATTACTAATTTTAGCTGACTGATGATGAAACCGAATGTATTTCTGTGAACGGTAATAATCTCTAGTTATTTATCTCCGACATAGACGTATTATGTGAATGAAATAAAATATAATCATTTAATTTAGAAGTCAAAGGACCTCAACTAGGATTCTCTACCTATTAACTAATGATGAAACCGACTGTACTTCAGTGAACGGTAATAATCTCTAGTTATCATGCATAATTTTTATGTACTAATATGCTAAACCACTAACATTGATTTTGAATAATCTTTGCATTACTCTGCATCATTTTATCATTTAACAAATACGTTATACCGCTTTAATGCATTGTCACGGAATTGATCCTTTTTTGCTCAACAATGGGTACTTTCTGCTGCAGTGTGGCAATCATTTCACCATGAAAAAGTTTGAAAAAGTTAGAGGAAGAAAATGAGAGAAAGTACACAAGAATAAAATGATTTTTCAAAAGTTTAATAACATATACTTAAATTAAAAGAAATTTTCTTTAAATTTTTTACACTGCCAACAGAGCATGGAATAAGGGACTAATGACTAGTTCAACGGGACGTGGAGTTGGAATTTTTCTACGTCCATCAGCGCCGATTGATTTAATTGAAGTGAAGATATCTTGATGGATTAGTGTTCATTACAGAGGAAATTTGAGTGCCAAATAATTTCTAAACGCTCCAGTATAACGATTTAAGGCCTTCCGGAGGGATGTCAAGAATGTTGGGATTTGCCATAAAAATAAAGTTTTGAGGAATATTGTAGATGATTGAAAGGTTAAGAAAGTTTTCATTTTAAAGTTTTAGATGAGCTTGTTAACTGTTAGATGTTTTGCAAACAGAAAAATCGACTCTTTACAACTAAAACTGCTTTACTACGAATGTTCCTATGGATGAATGCTTCTTGTTTATTTACTTTAACACGAATTGAAAATTTCCTAATAGCTTCTCTAAAATAAGTTTGTTCACAGTTGAGCACTATAATTGCAATTTATGGTTGCGACCCCAAGATATTAACACCTTTAACTACGTAGAGGACAAGAAGGGAAACTTCTGAAGCAGATGTGGAGTAGAGAGAGGGCCTGAATGGAGGGAGTACCAAGCGGGAAGATGATGTTGAAATCCATTTAAAGGGAAAAACTTAAGGAAATAAAGGGAAAGAGGAGGAAGAGAATAGGCTCAGTAGATAGAATATAAGTGAATAAGCCTTATTGTGAATTGAATTCTAATTTGAGATGACAGACAGGCCAGGATATTTCTTAAAATACCCCACGTAAACCTGCCTTTAACCGATAGAATGCTTTAATAATAATAATTTAATAATTTACCACACTCATTACCGGTTATTTCTGAAGGGCACAATTCTTTCTCTCTAACGCATGGCATATCAGATATGATACACCCCGTCGTTGCACTATGTGGATCTCGAAGCAGTCAGTGGGTGCCGAAGGTGATCAGCCTCTAGATATGTTGAAGGAAGTCAGCTCCCCGCGTGAAAAACGAGTAAGAGAATTTACCGGAGTGATATCTATGTATGTAATTAATAAAGGTACGGGCGCAAATGAGAAATTTGCAATGAGTACGAGTAATGAAAACTTTTCGTGGAAAATTGCTAGATCTCTTATGCATATCCATTCAATATAAAAGTTTTCTATAGCATTAATGTATAATATGTTATAGATGCTAAAATATTTCCATAAAAATTTTAAAAAAATAGCAGATAAAGTTATTAAAATTTAGTAATTGAATCTTTCTTACATATATGTGCTATAAAGAAAAACTTTTCGGCGCGTATTTACATATTAATGCAGTTAAGGGTGAAAGAGAGGTGAAACATGGAAGAAAGGCCTCGCATTACCTACGTTCATTAACTTATCAGTCATGTAAAAGAGAGACCATTCTTAAATATGGGAAAGTTAACTGATGGGCCTTTGGAGAGGATATATGCGATAAACCAATTTCATAAATTCCCGTATTCTGTTAGAGATTTTGCCGCATTGGTCTACCGCAATTGCAAAGGGAAAGACAGATGTTTATCGTTGATCTTACCACTTACTTATATTCTTCTCACTTAATCCTTTATCTTGTTAATTTTACCATTCACTCCCTTTTTATACTACTCCTTCGTGCATTACTATTAGCCAAATAGCTCTATTATGAAAATGATCAATAAAATACAACTTAAAATGAGTGATATCGATCCGTGAATTTATTCACGTCCTAAAAAGATAAGTTCTCCATGTCAAAAAAATATTTTTCTAAAATTTTCAAATTGGCACGAGAAAAATTCGATCTACATACTTTCATTTTGACCTACTTGGATGAAAACCGATAAATAACCGAGTCATCAAATTACGTCGCTGGAAGAACTCTGAAAGTATGTATGTGTATTACAAAAACTTAAATTACGACTCGGCTGTGAGTTAACGATCATTATTCGGTAGGTAAGCACTACAGTCTATTTTGGTTAGCCCCACCTGCGTAAGGAAAACCTCCGAAGTGCGTCACGAGGACAGAATACCGCTGGAGAGGCAGACGGAGCATTGTTAAAGGGGGATGGGTAGACGAATGAGGAGCTGGGGGAAGCTAGGGATTTGTGGGAAGAATGGAATGGGAGCAAACTGTGTGTGTGCGACGGGGTCGATTTATGTCCCGCAACTACGCTCCAACGGGTAAATTGTAAATGCAAGAGGCCCTCCACCTCCTCCTCCTGTATGCAAGGGCTCGGCAAGGTTGAGATCCCACGGGAGCGGTGGCTCCCGGCTAACGAACGTGGTACATTTTTAAGAGGCCACCTCCGCCGGCCACTCCCCATGAGTGGGGCAGTCCAAGTCCAAAGGTGGGGAGGCTCGTGTTCTGGGAAGACATTCGGAAAGGTGTTGCTTTCTTTCCCACCGAACTGGACAGCAACCGAAGAGAGAAGTCTCACGCTAAAAGCTTAGGGGGTTGCGCCGTATTTTCTCGTTTTCAACCTAATGCTTTTTTTCTTATTTTTAAAAATATATCCGAAGCTCAAACCGAGCTGCAATTTATTTTTGTCTCTTTTCATTTTTAAAAATAACAAGTATAATTATTCATGTTCCCAGATGAGGTTGCTTACCCCAGGGGGAAAGGTAAGGTAAGAGCATAAATCTGTTTGTTCTGTGGTTCAACTTACGTTCATGAGCTGATAAAAAGCCTCCGTTAGCTGTGCATTTTATTATAACTCAGTTCAAGCGTTAAGGACACAGTGTTAAATAATATGTGGCCATATTAATCAAGTTCCTTTCCAGGTGAAAAATCAGTAAATGAAGTTCTCTAGTACGGTGAAATCGTTTAGTTCATAAACTAATGATGCTTTATCTGACTGTATGTTTTTACATCAATTTGACCTCAAGCCAGATATGGTATAAAATTTTCAAGGCATTATTTCACTCCTTCTTCAATTTCACAACCGATTCCATTTGGGTTTCGGTACACCACTTCAGAATGATGCAAAGGTTGAAAACGGTTATTCAGTCAAACTATACTGTGGAAAATTCCCTTTTAATTCTTATAATAACATTGGCTTTTCTCTTAACTCATTAAAGTTGCTTTATACACTATATTACTTTCACTCCCTATCCATCCTCTGGGAGCTAATATTAATGTTTTGCGAAGTCATGCATTGGTATCGATTGAGTCGTACGGAAAGAATCTTTGGCTTCGCTCACAACTCAGGGGCGTTCAAAATGCATGAGCATGACCCTGTGCGAGGCACACTCGTGTATGATGGCATGTTACATTCCGCTCGGGCTCTCTCAGCGGAGCAAGGACCCTGGAACGGGATGTGAATTATAGTTGCACGCTGAAATCAAGTTGTCACCCGCATGTTTATAGCTTAGTCGAGCGGACAACTCACTGATCACCAGCAAGCAAAGGGAGCGCCAATCGACAATTGATTTATGAATGATACTGATGGTCTAATTACTCCATTCCTATGTGAGTATAAAGAGAGTATATCAATAGCCTTACCTATCATCATCCCAGCATATTGTACCATACGTTACAATTTTTATATTGATCCGCTTTCGTGAAAACTTAGTAATTGACTGAGCTGAATTTATTCAGTATATTTGAAATTAATTGTGTCTAACATCTACGTAGAAGTGCACTTGCAACGGACTTGTTATTATATCTTAAGAAAAAGTTTGGAGAAAAACAACGAGGAAAAAATAAATAGGAAGAACGTACGATTATGGCAATAAGACATCAACCGCGTTAGTAATTCCGCGGGCTGGTTGATGCACATTATAAAAATTAGATATATTCGTGGTACATGATGGCGAAGTTTGTGATTCGTTTACAGCGAACCTATTTTATAATTCTCATCCACTACCTATAAAACTGAAAAAATACACAAAAATATATAATATGAATGGTCAATTATCCTCATATGAGTTCACATTACCAGCTATCCTCGATAGATCGAGAAAACAGTCGATGGTCAACAAAGCTGGCAGAACGGAAGAAGGTAGTTGGCATAAAAAGAAATGATAATGCATAAATGGAATATTTACATTATAAGCACGCAAAGTACTGAAAAAGTACATCAAAATGAAATACGTCAGGGAGTTCAGCGAAAACTAAATTAAAGGAGTCCGTACGATTAGAAGAAACGTTTACCAAATTGACCAAGCGAGAGTTACATGCATAATGAATATTTCACCGGTGAATGTCTCTATTACGAAAGTATTGCCAATGCGTTAAGAGATGTAGCCTCATTTAATGTCAGTTTTCATACGATTGGGTTTTTCCGATTATTTTTTTCAATATTATCTTAAATATTCGCAGCGCTTCTCTCAACTCGAAAAACCTACCGTCCGCGAAGACTATGACAAGCTGTGCGTTAATGATGTCGCAACAGCCGTTATTCGGTTTTATTCGAGGGTGCATAACCAATGGGCCCATGGCACGAAATCAAATCGAGCGAACGGCGAGACAGAGAATGCGGGCACTCAGCGGCTTATTATAAAACGTAGATCCCTCCTAAATGCGCGGATGATGCAACAGCCGCGAATGGCCGAGTGAATCATTCGACTCTCATTGCACTGTGGGGCTAGAGCATCGAAACAGAAACAGCTTAGGAATGCGCAGGTACTCCACCAGGGAGAGATTGAGAGTCTTACAGTTGCCAAAGTTTTTTGAAGGTCCCAAATTTCCAACGTGGCGTCGGTCCCTTCAACTTGATGCATCTTAGTCCAAACGGCGATACACCGCCAAAGTAGAATTGAAAGGGGAACTAATATAGGAAATGGTCAACCTGAGCTTCATAAATTGTATCCTGCACAAATCAGCTCATGAAGAATACTTATATACTTTTGCGACATGTCTCCTATTAATGTATAATTAAATAAAAATAATATTTTTAGAGCCCAATTTCTATCGTAATCAAAAATAATTTCTTACTTTTGTAATTTCATTACATTTTAATTACTAATACCTGCTTAGAAGTATTACGCATCATACAATCGGGTATCGTAAATTCGACTATGCCTTTGTAGTAGTACATCGCATAATATGATAAAATAGTACTTAATGAGTATATGGAGAAGGTAATATTTAAAAATACCTTCTTTTGGTATCTGATCTTCATTCTCAGCGGAGTTTTAAGTCATCTTTCATTTCCATACCCACTCATCACGAGAGGAAGAAATGAAATTTCATCGAACATTAATTATAAGAGCAGAAATTCTATTCCATTTATTCAGCAATAAAGACCGTCCTTTATATGAAATTCATTGTTCCCGACCTATTTTTAAGCTCCGTTTGGGGCGAATGAAATAAATCAAATCCCCGAACTCACTGTTTTAATCCTCGACGTCTTCCTCCCCACTCCTCTTGACTCCCTTCTTCCCGGTTATTGCTCGAAGACCCTGGAGGGCACCCATTTATTCCCCGCCGAATTCGCCGGGTCAGACCCTTATCGCATGTGTCCCCAGATTCCTCGGCTCCGTGCCCCACCCTTAAACGCACACATTCACAATGCTCCAACGCCTCTCCCGCCTCCCAGAGATCTTGAACTCCGAGCTTCCATGCAGCATCTACGTACTAATTTTAATCACTTAAAAAGATATTTAGTCAAATATTAATAGAAAATCCCTTGATTTTACAAGAAATGTCAGACTGTGGGAACCTTATAAACAATTAAAAAGGCATGGTACTTTTTCACACAATGTATTTAAGACGACCGGTTTCGTTGCAGAGGCGACATCTTCAGGTACAGAAATCGCTATTTTTTTTTAAGTGCTATACCTTTTAACTGTTTACAATGGATTTTCACAAAGTTAAGCCTGAGACCATTGTAACGTCTGATTTTTTGAAGTTGTTATTTTGGTTGTGAAGGGTTTGTTTGGGAGGGGGGATTGTTGAGAGGGATGTGAAAAAAGGAGAGGTTTTGCGGAGTATTGTGGAGAGAATTGAAGTAAATAAAAAAGGTTATGAAAATTAATCGTCTTACGTTACACCATCGAGTTTATAAGAACATTAGCTAACATCTGAAATTGTCTTTAAAATTTTCAATTTATTTAAAATATATTTATAAGTTAAAAGGGTTAAAGGTTAGATAAAAAAACTAAAAGGTGAAGATTGAAAAATTAGTATTCTAGCTTACTTCTAGAAAACGCCTCCGATTGTAGTAATGTTTTTTCCGCAGACATGAAACAGCAACAATATATGCACTTTAAGAAATATGTAAACGAGTAAAAACTATTTACAACCTCAAACCGAATACGGCACAGTTCTTAGAACTCGCTACCAAGCCAATTTGGCGCTTTGGACTATTGCAAAACGATATGAAGAAGATACGATGACGAAGTCTACCTCGTGAGTCAATAACTATAGGCTTCCGAAGATGATTATTTATCCTCGAAGAAGCTTTCTTAAAAGATAATCCTTGAGGTCAGAGGAAGGCCAGTGGCTTAGTCTAAGTACACCTCTTTACTCATCAATTCAAAGCAATTATCGAGTCAAATCATTGAGTGAGTAGTAGTTAAATGAGACATTGTAATATTTCCACATGATTTATTTTGACACGACGCGTTTCCCTGTTACAACAGCATTATCAAATGCAAAATTTGATGCATTGCTCTCTCATTTAACTAAGATAAAGAACTTTCACCACATCGTGCCCCATATCATCATAAAAGATATTGAGTGAGAAGTTTTTCCGATCCGATGGAATCCTAGGATTCTTCCCGGACGTCAAGAAGTTTTCCAATTGGCAGATAGCATGTTTCCGCAAGGAGATGGATCACAAACCGCCTTAGACAATTACAAAACGATTTGAGGAAGATACAAATTCGAATTCTACCACGTGAGTTGATGTTATTATTCTTCGAAGAATATGTTAGCTTTCCCAAGGGAAAATGCTTGAGGACAGAGGTGGCCTATAAAAAGGAACTGGCACTACTTCACTGAATAACTGAAGGTCACATACTTAGTCTTAGTCTAATTATACTAAGGCTTAGTCTAATTATAGCTCTACCCTCATCAATACAAATCAACCTTCGCGTTAAATCAATGAGTGAGTAGTAGTTTAATGAGACATTGTAATATTTCCATATGTTTTATTTTAACACGACGCGTTCCGTAGTTACAACAACATTATCAAGTGCAAAATTTGCTGTACCAACGGATCGCGTCCTGTTCAAACAAATCCAGAGAAAATACTGCAATGCAATGTTAATAGTTAAATGTGATATTGCAACATCTCATTTGACTAATCTTAAGAATTTCCACCACATCGTACCGCATATCATAATAGTGACATTGTACATAATAGCATTATGTTACATAACATAGCATTATGTTAGCATAACATTGAGTGAGTAGATTTTTCCGATCCGAAGGAGTCTCAAGATTCTTCTCGGACGTCAAGAACTTCTCCAATTGGCAGATAGCATGTTTCCGCGAGGCCGGAACACAAACCGCCTTTTCATTTTCTCTTGCCAAGGAGGTGTTTCACACGCCGATTGATTCCGAAGTCTAAAAATATCCCCTCTCCTTCAAAATCCATCCTCCAAACCCGCAACCACGTTGTGCCCACGCCCTACTTCGTCGAACGAATAGCGGGGAATTTTTCGGGATGAAAAAAGAGCGTGAGGTGCCATTCCGAATGAGTCGAACCTCAAACTGAATACGGCCCTCATCATTCGAGGATCAAGAGCTGAGGGATTCAATACCTGGATCAAGGAAAAAAATTCGGCGGTGGGGCGAGTTTGGAGAGGATCGAACCCTCTAACCTGCGGCGGTGCACATTGAAGTAAGATCGGAAGACTTTGGACCGCATTCACAGTCATGCCCCGAGGGTCATCCATGCCTTACGTTGGCATTGAATGCAACAGAGAAATCTCGCTTCCCAAAGAATCGTTTGCCTTTCTTCTACGTATTTCACGGGTGATCACTATTTATTATTAAAGTTATCTACCTATCAGATTTACGAAACAGGTGACATTCCCTCAGACTACCAAAAGTGTATAATGATACCAATCCCAAAGAAAACATCAGCCAACAGATGTGAACGATACCGCACATTGAGCCTTGTCACACATGCCTCTAAAATACTGTCTATCATTGTACTAAGCCGGATTGAAGATAAGGTTGAAACTCTCCTCAGCGAAGACCAATTTGGATTTGGAAAAGGACGAGGAACCAGAGATGCAGTACTTACCATTAGAATCATACTAGAAAAAAGATTGAGTAAAGAAGAGAACACCTACATAGCTTTTGTTGATCTTGAAAAAGCTTTTGATAGTGTTGATTGGAAGCAGCTCTTTACCATAATGAAAGAAGCAAAGATAAATTACAAAGATAGAAGAATTATCTGGGGTCTCTATAGAGAAGAAATTGCAGTGCTGAGATTTGGACAATATGAACAGCAGGCCAAAATTAGAAAAGGAGTGAGACAGGGATGTTCATTGTCACCTGCGCTATTTAACTTATACCTACAAAGAGCACTGGACGAGGCAGAGAGCAACTTACCGGAAGCAGGAATTAAGGTCCATGGGCAGAGGATATATAAGCTATGTTTTGCGGACGACTTAGCAGTCTTGGCAGAAAGTGAAGACCAACTACAAGAAGTGCTTAGGGAGATGGAAGTCACGCTGGCTAGATACAATCTAAAGTTAAGCAGGACCAAAACCAAGACACTCGTTGTAAGCAAAACAGGAATACCAGCACATATAACTTTGGGTAATACACAGCTGAACAATGTAGAAGAATTCACGTATTTAGGAAGCAAGATCACCACGGATGCCAGAAGCAAAAGGGAAATAAGCAGTAGAATACAACAGGCAAAAATAGCTTTCAACAAGAAGAGAAAGATATACGTTTCAAAAAACATGAGTATCAAGATTAGGATGAATCTACTCAAAACTTTTGTATGGAGCATAATGCTTTGTGGTAGTGAAACTTGGACGATAGGAGCAGCAGAGAAAAAAAGAATTGATGCTTTTGAACTATGGTGCTACCGTAGAATGTTAAAAGTTTCATGGGTAGACCGGGTAACGAATGAGGAGATACTGGAAAGACTGGGAGTGAAAGCAGACCTGTGGAGAATTCTAACTGCAAAGAGAAGTAAATGGGTAGGACATTTACTGAGACAAAATAATGGATTGGTAAAAACTGTTTTAGAGGGCACTGTGGAGGGGAAGAGCGGCAGAGGAAGGCCGAGGTTGAGCTATATCACCCAAGTAATGAAGGACATGGGCTGCAACAGCTACCTAGAGCTGAAGAGGCTGGCGGAGGACAGACAGAGATGGAGAGACTGCTGCAAACCAACCCAAGGGTTGATTACTTAGAAGAAGACCTATCAGATCGGCCGTGCCCTACGGAGGCACAGGCATCGGTTTTTCTGGGCGATTAATACCTTTTGGCTTTCTCTTTTTTTGCACAGGGATTAAGGTAATTTAATGTGGAATTCTTCACGGATCACATCAGCCTGTTTTGCATTTCATATTGAACTCTTCATTTAATTCCCGGTATTCACCCTATAAATGAAGTATATTTCTTCCTTCCTTTCCCGTTTAATGTTCGCTCTATCTAAACCCTCTAGAAGCTTCCTCTATTCAACACCAAGTCTATCATCTTTGAGCGTAATTAAGCGAGAGCCTTGGGCGAATACCAACGATAAGATTTTGCAATCACACCCACTTTGAGATAAATAGTTTTAGACAATTATAATCGCACATTTTCGTCTAACTTTAACTATTTAATTTCCTTAAAAATCCCGAGTATTAATTAAAATGTCGGAAGGATACCCAAGAAAAACCGTTTTCATGGTAACTACAAATTTCATCCAAAAATATGTTTGCGTTCCAATATCTGAGTAACTAAAGAGTTGCAACCCCATTTTTATGGGCAATATGGGTTTAAAGTTGTTTCCCAAGAATCTCCTGAAATATTGCCAATTCCTCCTGAACCATCCTGTTTACTGTTAACTTAAAGAATTTGACCAATATTTTATCTTGTTTGGAGTTGCAAGGGCAAGAAATCGTGATAATCAAATCATATTATTGCAATATATCGCCATCTAATGCGAAGTTTAAGGATATATAAGAGAAATAATGTCCTCCCAGATATAAGGGACACAATGGTTCGGTATGTTTCTGAATGAGGATTATTTATGATTCATTTATAACTTAATGGTTCTAATAGGGGGTGAACTACCCTAATGAAACGTGTATAAATGAGGGTTTAGCTCAACTGTCAGAGGTCTGCAACACATACAGTAGTCATCTATTCCGCCTATTTTTTTACGTGCGGAGGAAAAAGGAAAATTGGGAGGAAAATAATAGGAAGAAGAAGGACGCGCGATAGAAGCCATTAAATGGGAAATAAAACCGCCATTAACTTCACCGAGCCGGATAGGAAATCGTGAACACCCTCCTAAAGTCGCTGGGTTCAACAAATCAAAGCATTATAACAATTAGCAGAGCTTAGAGCCAATGTACTTCGAGGGTGATGGTAATTTGGCATTCACTCACTGCTACTTGCATAAAAAAACAAGTAAAACAAGAGCGTCCGGACGAATAAAATAATAAAACCAAACAACTGGGGTTGTACATAGCAATAATTGATCAATCAATATTTATTTTCATTAAAAAGTATTTATTTGGAAAAAATCGAACACTATTAAATAAAACGCGTAAAAAACAGCAATACATCCATTAAAAACTTCCTCTACTTCCCATTGCAAATACGAAATCCGTTTAAGTCATTCAAAAACGTATAACTTTTCATAGAAATTAACTTTATATTTCATAACGAGATCAATATTGGATCATAGAAATAAAATAAGTTATTGAAGACGCATCAAAATTAGTAAAAGTGTTTAACAAATCTTCTATCTCGATGGGCCAAGAGTAAATTAAAAATTTTACGATAAAAATAAAAATCCATTACAAAGTCTGGCACTCGGCAGGCACCTTACGCCCAGCACGACACGTTCTATAAGCATTACAACAATTTTAATGCAGGTCAGGCAGTGACATACAACGCTAACGAAGAGGATTCTCGGATAACTAGGTCTGGAATTCATGATTCAATATCAGGGAGCATCCGCTCTCGGCTATTGAGATTTATTTTTGGCGCACGCTCAATGCGTGATCATAGAGCTACAAATCAATAGGCACTAAAGCTTTAATCCGTCATGGGTAACATAGTGCCTCACGACCTTCTATCTGTAAGGACGACAGAGCTTAAATTGGCAGCCTGAAAATTGAATTTGTCACCCAAAAGGCATACGAAATTGGGATTGCTTCGTGTACCGGATGATTAAAAATTATTGATAATTCTGAACACAAAATCTCTAAAGCACGAGGCAGAACTGATGGCAGACTCCGTTCATAATGAAACTAGTAAACTTCCATTTTCCAGAGATATCCATTTGACTGTTGAATTATAGCAGGTACGCTTCTAAGATTACAACTTGCATCCGTGCTAGAGAGAAAAATGATGTTAGTTAAGCGGAGACCCCTATAGGTAAATCCTGATTTTTAAACGCACTTTCTAAAGATACAGCAGCAAAAATCCCAATATAATAGACACCATTTCGTAGAAACGATGATAATTACAAATTTCGAAAACTTTGCAAAAACTGACCATACTTAGTTTTCCATGGGGTCGGTGTGGTGGCTTGAGTGTTGGCATCCCACCCCGTCGACTCGGGTTCAAATCCCGGCGGTGGCAGAGAATTTTCAGAGACTGCCCAATCCCTGCTGGAACGTGATGTGGAGGACAGTTCAAGCGCAACACTTCGTCCGTCCGATGGGACGTTAAGCCGTGGTCCCCTTGGCGCCTTTCGTTAAGAGCAGGCTAATACCGACGCCCGGTTTTTCTCCACCATACACTCCCCTCATGGCGCAAATGACCTAAGCTGCCGGTCGCCTCCTCCAAATACCACGATACTGTAGCTTACTAGTGGAACTTCTTTTAACGGAAGAACTTTTTCCGCATCATGTTGGATGAAGGGCGCATTAGAAGGCATGTGTGAGCAGGAGGCACGCTATACGAGGAGCCCCAAGCACTAAGCCATATTTGAACAACTATGATGGTTAAAAACACAAATCAGGCGTTTACTTTATAAGTAAACATTCACGTAAATGTTAATAAAGACAGAAATTCCCACATATATACACCGAAAATTACAATACAATCATCATCATCACTGGTCAACAATCCTAGGATTGGTTTGACGCAGCTCTCCACTCAGTTCTCCTATCAGCTCATCTTTTCACTCCTACGTATTTCTTCTCTTTCACATCTCTCTTTACTTGTTCCATATATTTTGTTCGAGGTCTTCCTTTTCCATTCTTGCCTTCCACCTGTCCTTCGACGATTGTCTTCATCAGGCCATCATGTCTCAAGATGTGGCCTATAAGGTTGTTCCGTCTTCTTATTAAGGTTTTCATGATGCTTCTTTTCTCTCCTACCCTTCTTAGGACTTCCTCGTTACTAACTCGGTCGATCCATTTGATTCTCATCATTCTTCTGTAGCACCACATTTCAAAGGCCTCTATCCTTGCTTTCTCCGCTGCGGTCATTGTCCATGCCTCACTTCCGTATAGGAGCATACTCCAGATGTAGGTTCTTATAAATTGTTTCTTTAAATCCATATTTAAGTTTCCCGCTGTAAGCAGGTCTCTCTTTTGGTGGAATGCTCTCTTCGCCTGGGCTATTCTGCTGATAATTTCTTTCTTGCTTCTCCCGTCACTAGTTATCTTGCTTCCCAAATAACAGAATTCATCCACTTCTGTCAGTTTTTGCCTCCCTATTTTAATGTTGGTCTTGACTTCTTCTCTTCTGCTGCATACTAAGATCTTGGTTTTCTTCGTGCTTATTTTCAGTTGATATCTACAATACAATAATAGAACAAATAAACGTCCAAAACGCCACATGGAAGAACTTTACATACCACAATATCGAACATCTGTGGACGCGAGGTCTTTCCATGTCACCTCTTGCGAAGTATGGAATCAATTCTCAGACGATGTTAAAAAATATGATAATTCAAGTTAATTCAAGAAGAAATATAATAAAATATTGCTACATGGGAACTAAATACTTTACGTTAGCTAAATATTGTGCAACAGTTGACAAAATTAGATGTTTTTCCTGAATATTCATGGGTTTGCCTTACGAATAAATATATTTTTTGTTATATTTTGTCATACATCATTCCTCATTCTGTAACATCGATGTTTCATGTAAACCTTCAAATTGTATGTAATATTTTTGACTCTAAAATATTTATAACCATATATGCTCCTGAAGGACACACTTGTCCGGAATAATAAATTTCATTTTCCATTTCTAAGCCCATCCGTGGCGGCCAGTCGAGGGGAAGTTGTCGAGGAGGCGAATGACACCTCTCTCGTTCTCTCTCCGCTACTCTCGCACCACATCGCTCATCTTCGAAAAGAGGCGATCGAACCCAAACGCCACTCGTCCACGGGAACAGGAGAGTGGACCAATAATGTTCCTCACGCCCTAACACACACACACACGCTCCTCCCTCCCTATCTCACTCGGCTCGCTCTCCGGGCGCTGCTGCACCGCCGGGAGCCGGCAATCTTCCGCCTCCTCCTCCTCTTCTCGCCACCCTACTCGCATAAACGACACGGTCCTTCACTCCCTCCATCCATACCTTAATCCCTTACAACTTCCAATCCCCGCAATGGGATGCGGTCGCTGCGAGTGGAGGTAGCTGACAAGGTTTTACTCGTTTTGGCTATCTCGACCGGCCTGATACATGCGTGGGTTAGAACAATCAACCGAAGAGGATGAATTGAATCGATATAGAAATATTTTTTTTGTGGCACAATACGACATTAAGTTCCCTCAAAAATAAAGCAAAATTTTAACGGATTAGTAATTTTTATCGGCAATAATAATGTGATTCCATCAATTTGATTTTTGCAGCAGCTTGGGAAATTTAAATTTGTTACGGCTACACTGCATAACAAATTTATTATAGATATAGATATGCGTGGATTAACTAGTAGAATAGTTGGAAATCAATCTTTCAGTTATTAAATAGACATGAAAAGCATTATGCCGATAGATAAAAAGAAACTATCAATAGAATTTCTATTAAAATTAAAGGAAAACCAGAGAGAGAGGGAAATTTACTGCCTTTTCTTATGCTCTCCCGTATTTCCGATTACTTATCCATTGTTACCCAAGAACTTGCTACTGCGAGAGCTAAAATGGGGGAAAAAATTAAAATAGAAGAAATAGCTAGGGATTTTTCAACTTAAAACTGCCCACGTTTCCGGACAAAGGTAAGTCTATTTTCACCTCTCCCGCTACATACAGTTCCACAAAAGTCAGGGACATATCTCGACTGTGTTGCGATCCCTACCATCTCAATTCCCTGTGCCTTCAAATTTCCACTGTTAGATGTGATCAGATCAAGATGTATTCGTTTTCATAACTTGGCTTCCACGAGTGACCTGCTAAGAAAAAGATGGGCCAGACTGATGAACTAGAGGAACCAAAACCAAATCCTTACATTCGGTTCCTAACAAATCTTAATAGACGTACAAAAAAACTGGGAGCTATACGAAGGAAGTAGGCTCATTTAAATTTTTTTGTGATGAGCAATGTTTCCTCAATCGAAAAAGGTTACGACAATCCAGAGTCTGGCCACGAAGAATACGTAAAGTGATATAGTGATCGGTTAAGTTATATTTCAGCTTTCTTATAAAACATAATTTAATCAAAATTATATTCGGTCAATTTTCAACACTAATTCCGTGATTCCACTCTCTAAATATTTAGCTGTCGAAAATGGCCCTAAATACATCACTGGGAAATCTATCTAGGTTTAATTCCCTGATACTACATCCGGATAAAATTTCTTAAAAGCTTAACAAGACTAGTCAAATAACTGGCTTCCACTACATCACTTCGTTTACCAAGAAAAAAATTATACCATTGGCGTCACCCACTTTTTTTTAGAGAAGAACGCAAAGAGTGGCAAGTTATCTCATCAATATTGAGCGCTTCCCTCGAAATGAAGCTTTCGCCGGCGAAATAAACACACACCACACGCCGTTTCCCCCAGTGCCTCCAACCCTCCCCCCAAACACCGGTTCGCCCTGGTAACACCACAGAATTACACCTACCGCCACACGCGCCGGCCCGACCGCAGGTTAACACGAGGATTCTCAGCGAAGAGAGTCAGACAGGGGAGGGAGGGAGGAGAATCGGACGAGAGCGGAGTCGGATTCAGAAGCGTGGATACGGGAATGGGGAGGTTTAACGGAATCGTCGAGATGGAAACCGGAAGGAAAATATATTCCCCTTCCTCTCTCTACTCCTATAATGCTGCATTTAATATTGCAGCGATGAGAATGCCGACGAACTCGGCCCGTTTGCAGCCGGCAAAAGGCCCCTAGTTGCAGAGGAAGCTGTACGATTTTGGCAAAGCCAATGATACCTCTAAATTTATAAGGACCACACTAACAAGGTGACTATATACTTATCTGGGTATCAATCGAACTGGCTGACTTGGTAAGTCATAATCATTTGTAATTGTATTGAAATAAGTACTCGTAATTTTATATTTTATTGCAATAAGCACTTGCAACCAGATCATCTTCAAGGTACAATTGTATCAAATTCAGATTGTACATAATGTGTGTTTTGCAAGTGTTTATTTCAACGAGGAAAAAAATCCACTCCATCACGTTTGGATCATCGGATTTAATGCATTTGAAATTCATCGCATCAGGCGTCACTTCGTGAATGGACTGGATGGTCAATTATGTTTATCAATCCTTGAACGATGCCGACGAACTCGGCCCGTTTGCAGCTGGGAAAGGCCCCCAGTTGTATGGAAAACTGGATGGTATTGACTGAGGCAATGGCACATCTATGTTTGTAGGGACCGCACTAACAATGTGAGTACATATTTAGCTGGAGACCAATCGACACGGGCTGATTTGGTAATTCGTGATCACCTGAAATTGATTGCGCCAAACGCCACTCGGTGGATGGACTGGATGGACCAATTATACTTATCATTCCAAATGACAATTAACCTATTAGTTGAATATATTACTAACCTTACCAAAATAATCATGGGGACTACGCTGACACGACCATTTAAGTGCCAATCGGGCTGAAATTAGCTGATTTGGTTACTCTAGATCAATTTAAATTGTTTGGGTGCCACTGAATGGATAGAAAGGATGATTAACTTACGCACTATTTAATACTAACCCCAATAATTGTATAATTTGTACATATTAATAATATTAGCGCAATAATTACAGGAATTACACAAGCATTGTGAGTAAACGAACATCTGGGGGAAAAGTGCGCTGAAATTTGTGAATCATGATAATTTGAAATTCTTTACGTAAAAAACCACTCTTTGAATGAACGGGATGAGCAATCATGATTATCAATAACAGCTCAGAATCTGCTATGCTAAATAGAAGAGGAATCTTTTAGAATATATATACAGACAGGATAGAGGATCTGGTAGGAGCGAGTAGGAAGCGAGAAGGAGTTAGGAACTAAATTCTCTGTCACAGAGAAGAATGGTGACAGGTAAGCAAAGATACCTATAGTTAATTCCTGATTTTTAACGCACTTACTTAAGATATAGCATCGAAAACCCCACTATAATTAACACCAGTCCGTAGAGTGCAATGATAATGACGGATTTCGAAAGCTTTGAAAGTATGGTAATACTTAGTTTGACAGTGGAACTTCTTCCAACGGAATAACTTTATCCACTTCATATTACGTGAAGGGCCGATTTGATGGCATGAGTAAGCATAAAGTATGCAATACTATGAGTCCCACGCAATAAGTCATTATTTCAGCAGTTATTTTCAGCAGTTATCCAGGATTCAGCCGTTCTGAGGACGTATAACTGCCTCTCAACCAATATTTTTTTCGAGAAAAATCTGTCAAAACTAAAGTCAATATCTTAAAATTTTCAGGGTATACAGAGCAGACCCTGAACAAAATGCTTTTACATCTCAAATTTGAAAATATTTATTTCAGTATTTTCTCAGAAGCAAACTTCTTGTAATTAAGAAGTAAGAAAACTATGGAAAAAGAGTTCCATATGTCATCAAATTTTCAAGGTTATAAAGAGATTTTTAACAAGCAAACTGGTCAAGTTAAAGGGCAAAATACCATCAATCCTAAGGGAGTAACGTGTCCTCTAAACACTGATTAAATGAAAGGTGACACCCACATAAATGCATTCATAATGGGATGACAATTTTTTTGATAAGTAGGAAGCAAAATAAGATTTGATGCTTTCCCGGCGAATGATATGGATATACTTTTCTCGGGATTCCCACCGGGTTAAAAAAAAAATCAATTTCTACCGAGGATTTCCACCGAGCTCTGATTTGGGGCTTATTCCCATGGATGTAGAAATACATTGGCACTTGTCCTTTCATCACCCAGAGCTCATCCTCAGCAGGGATGGCATTGGAAACTAAACGAAAGTAAAAACCAGTAAAATTTCAATAGTTGCGTTCCCCGAAGCGAAATGTAGAAACGAAACGAAATGGATTTGAACATGGGGAGCTAAACTCAGGTTCGAAACGAAACCCAACCAAACCAAGGAAAATAAGCGTGATTGAATGAAGAATAGGTTCGGCATTCCGCAATTAGATGCATGGGGCATTCATACTTTTGCCACTAACAGGATGACGGTGAACGCAAGCTGGCCATTCGATTTTTAAGCTCAATGTTTTAACCTCTCCACTCGTATTTCAAACGTAATGGGTGAAAAACATTCCCTCTCAACCCCCTCCACTCAACGTCTTGGATCAAAACTTAACTATGAGCAGCGGACTTACGATTAATTTAGTTTCGTTCCGGGAGTAAAGTTTCGTCTCGGATCGAAACTAAACTCCTTGGTGATTTTAATTTCGTGCGGGAATTAAATTAAACATAGTCCTCGTATTTTCGTTTCCCTCCAGGTCGAAACGAAACATTTTCGCTTCGTTTCATTTGTTATACCTAATTCTCAGGGCTGCCAACCGATTTTTGCAGCCCTGATGATGATCCTCGAGTAGGAGTTCAAAACCGTTGGCAGAAATGGAGTTTTTAACCCGATGGGAATCTCAAGAAAAGTTACTCCAATAGGAAGAGGTTTTAAGTAGTATATCTGCATGACTACTGCAGTTACATTATTAACACTACTATATTTAAACAAAACTATAGCATTTAAGTAGTAAAATTTGCAGAACTTGTAAATTGAGAAGAATGAAAATTTAAAAAAATCTACGGATTAAACCTCGCGGAGGTAGGTAGTACTATAAATCCAATATGAACTTCATGGAGATAACAAAAGCTACGAAGGGTACGCTCGAACAAGGCTCTTCACGGACGAAGATATTACAGACATGACATTCCATGGACAAACCGTCCATTTGGCAGTGTTTCGGTGGAAGAAGAATTTTTTTCAAAAAGGCCTTACTTGGAAGAGAGAGAGAGAGATAGCAGAGTGTCTTTTTGCATGCACTCGCTGAAAAAACTTTTTATGTGGATCCCGATTCATCCCTCGACCTCTATATTTTTAGGGAGAGGTTTTGGAGTGGGGTTCAAGAGGCACGGTTGGTTAAGAGGGGTGGATCTCGTCCAATGGAGAGTGAGGCTCGCGTATATCTGGGCATTGAATTTAATTTCCGCAGGCAGAAAGAGGAAAATTGCGCCAGTATTTGTTCCAGCACAGCAAGCAGTCTCGTTGAGAGATAGTATTTTTCTTCCTCAGCGGAGTAAAATACACCAGCCGGTAAAAATCATTATGAAACTGTTTCAGCATCCCGATTTTGCTACTGCAGACGTAAGCGACATAACTAGATTATCATAGTAGATAACTGGGGCGTTACATTTATTAGCCAAATATTTTTATTTACTTTTAAAATTTCATTGACAACTTGGCATAGCAATATGGCTATTGGATCTGCATTTCTGTCACAATTTAGTGCCAAACCTATCCTCGTACATACCGCACCCAAAAAAAAGCCATTACAAATCGTAACTAATTGTAAGAGGCAAATTTTTCCAGGGATACTAATAATAAATAATTTTACTTTAGTTTCAATATTACACAAAAAACTATATGGACTTATTTTGTCTTATTTATTGCATGATATTTGAATTTCTCTTTATTACCACCATCTCCATTCACTACCCTTCTGCGAAAAAAAATTCCAAAGGCCAATTAACCTTATCCCTTTTGTTAGCCTTATTTAACTACCAAAATCTGGTAAGAACTCTCTTCGTAATTAAATTTTCCTCAATGATACATATACATGCATAGTAAAAAATTTTAATTACATGCACTTCAAGCAAGTTTACTATCAAACAAATTATACTCTGCATTTTTCATTAGCCTTATGGCCAATTTTTTGCCAAAAATCTGTTTCCTCCTGACCTTGCTCAGTAAATCCACATCATCTCTCAGTACGCCTTTATTCTTCCATTTTCATTTTCTTTCTTTACGTTTTAGATATTTTTTTTCATTTCGCAGCAATTGAGAATACTAGAACATGATATAAGGAACAACGATTCGCAGTCGTAAAATATTTAAATATTCCCTCAGTGGTGGATTTTTTGGCCATATTACAAGCTCCAACCTAATAAGTCGATCTAGGAACAATTAATAAACATAGTAACTTAATTGTAACATTATCCTAGTGCGTTTAGCATAAATATACCCTTTAGAAATAATAAAACACAAATAAAATCATTACAAACAGCAATTTAAAGGGAATGTAATATTTTGTAGATACAGTGTAATACAGAGTCACAAAAAACCGTTGCCATTTGCTTTCCCAGCACTAAATCTATAAAAATACAGGATATAGCTTTTTTCGACAGACAAATATTTTCCGAACAATCGATAAAGAATGCAATGATTTATAAAGGCGTTAATGCATTTATAGATGATTCATCGGTAGAGTATGAAGTTTAATTCAATCTATCAAAGGCAAACGATACAGTATACATACTTGGAATGAAGATCTAATACCTACTCACACGAGATGAGATTCAATTATTGGTACGCAGCGAACTGATAAATTGGCAGTGACACCGTAAATGGGAACATATTTGGGAAGATATTTTATTAAATACAAATACTTACTTGCGTATCAAATTAATTCAATCGACGGGACTTCTGATACGCCATTCATTCCTCACTTGTGGGCAAGAGTATTCACGCGCGTTGAGTTTTATGCCCTCACACGGATGCTCGCTCTATCCCGGGAAACAAAGAGGCTTAAGAAATCGTCAACATGGAGAGGAAGTTTCCCACGCCACATTGACGGGCCCCAATAGCAACCATAGAAAACTAAATTTTATAAGCAACCTAAAACCATAATAATAAACCATATAAAAATGCGAATAACATATCCCAATGCCAGGTAGAAAAAAATAAAAAATATCTCAACAAAAATCGATCTATAACTGAGTTAATCGATGGTTTTCCAAGAGAAGGTAAAAGAGAAAGACAAAACAATTACTCACTAGAACTCTCAATGAAATAGGTAATGTTAGCGTACATAAGGTATGGAAAGCAAAACATCATGATGAGAAGACCATTATACTTCCTTCAGAAGCGACGAAATTGTCATTCAACCATTACGTAAACAAAGCCATGATATTCCTAGGTACTATGGGGCACCACAGCGTTGCGTTACGATAATCTGTTGCCTTTAAACTTAGTAAAACGCAATTGTAAAAAAATGGTGTTCTTTTTCCTTTTCTCTTCTCAGAATCTAACGAGTTAATTACTTTTAACACTGTAATAAAGTTTATATACGCAACATCTTGGTTCATACAAACGCTTTTTCCTCTTGACACAAACAGTTATTAAAATCCGCACTACATTTGGCTGCGATAAATTCCTGCTAGAAATTTGATTAACGAATGCAAACTAGGCATGACTTCCTGGAACTATCGGATGCAATACATTTCCCGGGATTTTCCAACACCCTATCATCCGATTCACACGGCTCAAAGGAAATAGTTCGAATCTAGCGATGAATACTTCAAACTTACTTCATAATGCATCTGCAAACGCAACTTCAATTCACAAATGAAAGCTCAGCATATTCAGTCCTGGTTTAAATCGACAAGAGTAATTGAGATAAATTGCACTTAGAATCGATATTCATGCAGTTGGGCCTTCATTACACCATAGCATAGGACATTAGTATTTTTGTAAAAATCCTCACATTTGAACATGGTGCTATGATGAAAATATGCAACTCCTGAAATGTGTATGGGGATATATCTAATCATATCAAACGCATTTGAAACAGAGTTAACTCTTTAATTTCCATTAGAGAAAGGATTATGATAAAGGAATGAAAACGATTTCGGCTGCTATCCTAGCAAACCCCGCCACACGCCTATTGAGGTGGCTTAGTAGATGTGAATGTGAATATCATTTCATGTATCTCAAGTTCAAGGGCGTACCCAGGATCATAACTGGGGGGGGGGGGGGCAAGCCAGGGCCTAGGAGGGGCGCAAAGCCATGGTCTAGGGGGGGCGCTAGCCATGGTCTAGTGGGGGGGGAAGACATGTGATTTATGAGATTATTTCCTTGAAAAAATAGTTTTATTTTGGGTGCATATCTTATACTAATATATATCATTTTTCGTGTGTTTAAAGAATTTTTTTTTAATACTTTCGTTTCAATTCAGAACTAATTTGCTTAAAGACTTTTGCGATTTTTGCTTCTGCCCCTCGCTGGGTACGCCCATGCTCAAGTTGATATAACGTCCAATTTTAAACTCACCGTCCATTTTTCATGAAAAATATGATGAAATTATAGTCATAACGCAATGAGAACAATCCATAGGCATTAGTACAGAACCACTGCCATTTTATTCATGAACAGAGTTCTCACGGCATATTAAGATATACCTCTTATTTATAGCACGAGGAAATTAAAGCCATGGCTCGCAAAAAAGGTAGAGTAACTGTAATTCTACGATTGTACACCATATAGACATCGCTAGAAATGCCATGTATGAGCTCATATGCACTAGAAACTACACTGAAGTAGTTGCAGCATACAGCAAATTGACAAGGAAACGATATGTGTATATTGAACACAGACGTAATGCAGCAACCAATAAAACTCCATGAAGATAAACAGAACTTACCCCCCTCCGACCCCAAAACAATATATAACGACTCTCTCACTGCTGCGAATTTGCTTCTAATGGATTATTAGCCTGAAATGTATGCACGAAGAAAACAACGTTGGCTTTGGGAACAGAAAACAGAAGTTTAATCATTGCCATTATATTATTTTCACGCTCATTTGAGCCTCCAAAAAAAAAGGGTTCTGATTGCTTTATTTATTCAGGCGTCCCAAAGTTCGTCATGACTGGCACATGTCAAGGGAAAAAACAACTCCCTCGGGCAGGGGGTAGGGGCAAAGAATGGATATGATCTCAAAGGAAGGAAGGTCGTTGACGTAGGGGCGAGAGGGTGAAGAAACTGGGACGCCAATGAACGGATAAAAAATAGAAAAAGGATGGCATGGATCGTGGCCGAACAATGGAGCCTTCTAGCTCCTAAACATCTCACATGTACTAATCTCAGACTTGCCAGGCACGTTCAAGACCACCTTAGGGGTAGATAGGTCTTTAAATAGTGAAATGTTTTGATACATCCAGGGTGAAAGGGTACAAAATTCACTAATTCATTTTTAACTGCGTGTTATTCCATTCCTTGTTCCTATGGGTTCCTTGGATGAATAATTATTACTTCGAAAACTATTTTTTTAATGAAGTGACCCAGGATTTAATGAATAATAATCGTCATTATATTATATATTTATAGTATATTTATTGATATAATATTACTTAATAAGATAAATGGATAATAATTAACCTCTCATGATGATTATTTATCGAAACCCGGGTCGTTTTATTTTTAAAAAGAGGTACAAGTAATAGTTAGTTATCCAAAGAAAACCTGAAAGTATTCATTAAATCAGCATAAATCACTAAAGGTTGATACAAAGAATAAGATTAATCAATGAATCAATAAACCTGATGATTAATTTTCTAGGTCATCGTCAACAAATGCGAATCTTCCTGAAATCGGCTAACCTGTTGGATAACCTAATACTAAAGGTTGATACAAAGAATAAGATTAATCAATGAATCAATGAACCTAATGATTAATTTTCTAGGTCTTCGTCAACAAATGCGAATCTTCCTGAAATCGGCTAACCTGTTAACACCTTAGAGGGTATTCATTTCCCGGTTTTAAACATCACGCATATAATAATCTCAGATGCCCTAATTACATACACGAGTACCCTACACAAAGGCAGGTATAAAATATAAAGTAATGAAATATTTGATACTACTCAAGTGAAAGTCCAAACGAAAATAGTATCAATAACTAAAGGTTAATACAAAGGAGAAGGCCGATCCGAAAATCGATAAATCTCATGATTAATTTCCTTTGATCTGTGTGATAACCTCCGGGCCTGTCCGAATTCAGATGACCATTGTACACGTGTGAGAGTATTGATTACCAGATGCTATTGTTGTTGAGGTCAGGAAAGCTTCATGCCTCGCCATGTTCCTTGAATAATCAGTCAAACCTCTCGTCGACTGACGCGGTGAAAACATTGCGGGTAAGAGACCGGTAACTAGGCATAATAAAATTGGCTCCGTTTAAATTTTGACGCAATCACAAGGCTGCCATTGATCAAAATTTATTCCTCCGCAGACTTTGGCGGAGCGCGACAAAAGCAAAATTAATGCTCGCGTTGGGTACGGCACGCTGACTTTTCGAGAGATTTAACCACTTTTCAGCTGAGCACTGGACGGTGAGCACAAAATCGACCAACACGAGATGCAAATACAGGGCGGGGTTTATATAATCTAGGTCACATGGCAGCTGGCGACCCCTGGAGCCCAATTATTGGGCACTTCGCCGGCTTATGTCTCGGATGCTCGGTACCCTTACATTTCCGGGATCCTCAGGAATGAATCTATATACATTAGAGAAAACAGTAAACGTAATAAAGTAATAAAGTAATTAAGTATAATTGAGCTAAAAATCATTCTGTACCTAGAATCCATTAGCAATTCTTAATTCACCTATTTTCGATTATCGGGTTTCAAATATCAGGCAGTTAGAAGTGTTCCAACTTCCAGCAAAAATCAATCACGCATATTAGCACCATTGTATATGTAACAGGACATTTTATGATATATACACACGGAAATATGTTTATCGCCCATAAACATTGTTTTATTATACATTGGAAACTGTATTACACTTAAATATAGATTAACACATGGTGCTAGAATTACCGCCCGTTATGGAGACTGTGGATGCGTAAATAAACAAATATCTTCGTGGCTGAGGAATAATTAGTAATGGAATAATAAGTCCCAACTCTCATGGCACGCTCTAATTATATAGAATCAGTAGATAGGGAATTACGACATTTAAACTCCAAGATGTAAGCGAGTGAATACTGGTTTTGTCAACGTCCTTTTTGAGACATTGGATGCTTATATAAACAAATATCTTCGAAGCTGAGGGAGGATTATTAACGGAATAACATGTAAATACTCTCAAGGTACGTTCCAATTACAGAAAAACAATGGATAGGTAATTGGAAATTTAAATTCCGAGATGTAGAAGAGTGAATTATGGTTATTGTCCAGGAAGGACTAGATACATGATTGCGAACGCTCCTGTCAGTTAGCAGATGAGAGAGGCGCGGATACACATTAGCGCCATGCTAACGAAGCTGCAAGCCACCATCCTGGAGGACCGCACCTACAAAGGAAGTGTGGCGCGGGGAAAAACACGGCTGTCAGTCACTCAACGCCTTCGGATATTCTTTCCTCACCAATCGACTGAATATTGTAACGATCGAAGGGGATGCCAGTTGGAAATCCAAATGCTCTCACAAACACGCACACAAAGACGTCTCCCTCACTCGGAACACATGCATGGGTCGATAATTCCGAAGCGGGCGAGAAAGCCATTCACTGCTCGTTCCCACACCCTCCTGGTCTGCTGGTCGATTTTCCCCATTCCGAACCTTTACCATTCTCATGAACCCTCACACGACATACCTCCGCACAGATATGATCTTCACGCCTCTCACCTTTTCGGTGTGGTCACAACCGACGGAGCCGTAATTACCGGAGGGCATTGGTATTATTGTACAACTGAATTATTTAAAGAATATCGATGATCTTTAAATGGATCGACAGGGTGAACAATGAGTGTGAGAAGCCGTATGAAAACCTTAAGAAGAAGGCGGAACAAAGAAATATGTTGAGGCATGATACCCTCACGAAGACGATTGTCGAGAGACAAGGGGATGGTAAGAAAAATGAAGGGCGTTATAGAGGAGAAATATATATGGTGAAAAGATAAGCTAATAAGGGCATTGAGTGAAGAGATGAGTAGGATTGTTAAACAGAGATGGCAATTCATAATATTTGAGATAAGTATTATATGAGAGAACAAATTTGCACGAAAGACACCATTCCGATATTAATGTTCACCCCTGTGTATAACCCTTCCCCATACAGAATTCCTCCTTGCGTCCGGCTTAAGGCTTACCACTATTTACCCCACCTATGAAACTTCTTAGTACCCTTGTTACCTTAAATTTTCCCTTCCATGATGCGGTTAAACCAGCTAGCACCCTCCATTAATGTACTAAGAGGTCTGATTGCATTTGGTAATCGAAGAGATATTTAAAATTATATTTTAAATCGGTCATCTCTCTTTCCAACCTTTAATACATTAATCCGCATCTTATCCCCAGCATATCTATTCTTCTAGCATTGTATCCTTTTGAAGAGGTCACTAGCATCGAATATAAAATAATCGGCGGGAAAGTCATGTGCCACGCCGCTGTTTTTCTTTTCAAATATGCACCTTATGCTCCATAATTTTATTTATTTGTACTGCGAATAATTACCTTTTTAGTGTAGCAGTGCTTAGACTAGATAAGGATGAAGTGGTAATAATGAACGAATCGTTCACCAAAAACCGCTAGGAAAGGATGATAATAAGTCGGGACGGAAATAAAGGAGACTACAATAACTGCACAGGTTGATGAGAAATATGCTTTGAAGAAAGAAGAAAATAGGAAATGAAGAGAGTAGGCATGGGTCAATAATTGATTTCTGCTAATACTAGAAGCAGTATTGAAGGACCAGCTTCCATTTTAACCTATTTTAGCTGCTAGAGTTATTTAAAATGGATCGAGTAACAAAGGTAAAGCATCGTGTGCATAGATAACCTTGCATATGCATTTAACAATTCCGAGGCATTATTAACTATACATTAAAAATTATTCATTCTGAACTCCACACAAATTATTAAACAAGGTATACCGGATTATTAACATGCATGGAGTTTTCTTTCACCTAAATATAGGATACTTTTGTAAACAATATATATATATATATTTACCGGTATTTCCTCTCCTCCACTTGGGATAATTACGCAATGAATAGATGGTGTTCGTTCTCAAGGGTGAGTTGTTTTTAAACAGCGTTCCTAGCGAAAGAGTGGAGAGAACGCGCCATCTGTAGTTAGTCCTAAGCATGCTTGCAAACCTCTCTCCACTTCATCCCGTACTTTCACTCAATCTCTTCTATTTAGACTAGCACTATAACGCTAAGAATGGAGTTATGGATCTAAGTCTTCGTTGAAAAAAAAGAATAAAAACTTATCCAAAATTTTACTCTTTAGTAAGACGGACACGATGAAATCCTCATGGCCACGTCAATGCATTGTGTTTTGAGAATCAGGCTAGGTCAACTCTCGAGATACATCAATTCCTGATTAGATCCTTTCAATTCCAGAAACAAGTAATAATTTAAGTAATAGGTACACTTGGACGAGGAAATAAGCTCGGAAACTATTTATCTTAAATTTTATAGAGGATATCGTTGAAAACAAGGTCTTCATTGGCAACCATACCGCCAAAATAGAGAACATTTTCATAAATCGGACTCCTATGAGAATGTAGGGCGATGATTTTTTACGTGATGTAGTAAGGTATATGTGTACTTTGAAATTACTATGCGTTGACTAATGTGTCATGGTGTGGGCAAATAGAATTCCTGCTTGCGCAAAGCAGATCCTAAAAGATCAACCATTAACAAAGGTAGAAGTTTTGCTCATTTTCGGGTGTTGCGTCGCATATTATGCCTGGTGGTGACAAGAGTTTCGCAAGCCGTCTAGCTATTATCTAGTACTCCAGATACTTTCAAACCTCTCTACACTACATTCAGCAATTTCATTCATTCTCCTCTATTTTGACTAGTACTATAACGCTAATACTTTAGTTATGACTATCTAGGTCTTCATTGAAAAAATAATGTAAATAAAGCGAAAATTTTACTCATATTTGCGATGGACTCGACGAAATCCTCACCATCCAATTAGAAGCGGAGGAACTAATTCCTCGACCACGAGATAAACTTAAACATAGAAGCAGCTTCACAGTTCAAAGTCGTTGAATACATAGCCTATACCCCCGACCCCTCTCCCTCCTCACCTGCTCATTGTAATGATGCTGCCCTAAATTCGGCCCAAGCGAGGCCATGCACGGAGGCACGCCGGCTCCCGGTCCCAGGGCCGCCATCGCCGCCTGCTCCTCCCCCGAACTGAAGCTGCTCTCGCGCGCACCCATGGTCCAGTAGGACGGCCAGTAGCTGGGAACCCTTCGAGCAGCCGCCGCCGATGAGCCCCGCGGGGTCAGATCCACGGCCTCCGGGGCGGAAGTACCCCTGGCCCGGGCCCCACGGCTGCTGCCCCTTCCCCGTCCCCTGCCCCCCGACCCCCTCTTCCGCCCCCCCCCTCCGCTTTCCCCGCCTCCCCTCCACGACCTGCCGCGGACTGTCGCCCTCCGTGAGGCCCCCGGCCTCGGACACCGCTGGGGCACGTGGACGTCGAGGACCTTCGGGGGCGGAGGAGACTCGCGGACGGGAACGGGGCAGCTCGCCGGGAGACTTGGGGCGGCCCGCGGTCCGAGAACCTTCTTCAGTCGATAATTTCGGCGGGGGGCTCGGGGGCAGAGACGGGAGTTCCCGCAGAGGGCGTTCGCCGGAGGACGGACGGGGGATGGCGGCGGGCCGGGAGGGTTGCCTCCGCGGTGTCACCGGCAAGTCTCGGACGGGTGTGGGGGTCCGCGAGGGTCGGCTGGCACGTCCCCCGCGGCTTCCTCTGGCTGACCTCCGTTTCACTGTCCTTGATTACGGGGACGTCTCAGGGGAAATTTAGGTCTCCTGGTCCAGAGTAGGACCGGGGGACCGGAGAACCACACGACAAGCACAAACTTCCACGGATTCTTCCACGATCTCAGAGCGGGACTTGTGATCTTCCTGGTATCGGCATCTGTTGAAGGGGTCAAGAAGGAGATTGGGTCGGCTGCACGGTCAGTGGATCACGCCCTCTTGGCAGAGACTGAGGTCCAAGGGCACTTCTTTCCCACTTCCTGAGCAGAGAAATGTCAGGTGTCACCGGCAGTAGCCACTGTGGTTCCGGGTAAGCTCCTCTCGCGAGGGCTCCGGAACGTGGATGACCGGGATAGTTTGACCCTTGGCAATAAGGGAACGAATGACGTCGTTTCTCACGCCTGCGTCCAGCCAGGTGACCAGGGCTCGCTGCGTGCAGTCCCCCTGCACGCGATATCTAGTAATTGGATCGTGAATGATGATTTATTGGTGAGTCTGCCGGCTTGGCTGTTATCTATTCCCTCCTATGCCACCGATAACCGCAACATGGATGGGATTATTCTGGCGTAGTTCGCTGCCGGAAGGTCCGAGCGGGGTCGGATTTCTTCCTCGCCGGTTCGGCTCGAGGTCTCGCTCGGACGATGGCCCTGGTCGGTCGGCAGGTTGGTCTTGCAGCGGCGGAGAGGTGCCTTGGATGGCTTGGTGCAATGGAGCGGCGTGCAATGGAGTCAACTGGCGATGTATAGAACCCAAACACTTCTTCCCGCGCCTCACACGTTCAACTCACAGCCTCCTCACCCCACCCACCACAGACTCACATGCGAACAAAGCACACTCGAGCAGGCGCACTGAGGAGATGATGGGTTTCGTACGGAACGACACGGGGGGGCCCGGCGCGCGCTTGTAGGATGTGACCGAGATGATTATGACAGCCGAGGAACAAGAAAAAAAAACATATATAGTATATGCTGCGGCGGCGGTGATGATTTTCTCTCTCTCTCTCGAAAATCTTTCCTCTCTTCTCCAGCAGAGATCTCTTCCGGGGAAAGGGTACGGCGAGAAAGAGCGAATAAAGGGAAATACTGCCTAGAATTTTTTCATCTCCCGTGCGAGAGGTATGGGGGGGAGAAGGTTCAGCGGACTTGGTGAGACGTGTTGATTTTTCTTCCTCTTCGTTTTTTTTGCGACGGGAGCGTGCGGTTTTACAGACGTGGTGCGGAGGATTCCTGAAATGTGTGCGCGTGCTAGCGACGGCGACGGGTAAGTGTGTGTTTTTTTATGTGTTGGGTTTTGCTAGCGAATTGAGAGGGAGGCTTAAGAGTTATTCGAAGGTTTTGGCTTGAAATGAAGGAGGATGAGGATATTTTTTGCCAAGTGTGTACGTGTTTGTATGCAGTGTGTGAATGTGTGCGGTGTGTGAGATGCGGTGTGGAGGGTGGTTGAGGTTCTGGTCGCGCGGGGTTTACGTTCCCGCTGCCGGCACTCGACTGAGCAGGACGACCGATCAGCGCGCCGCTTACTCCAACCGAAAACTTCCACTCCCCTACCGCTTCCCTGGACTCGCTCTCCTCCCCTCCCCGCCACGACCTCCACTCCCCTTCCGCGCCGGCTACAGCACCACGCCGCCCTCATACCACTGCCGCTCCTCCCTCGAACTCCGCGCCGCTCCCCGCAGATTCCTCAGGGGTCGGAGAGAGAGAGATGGGAGAATGAGGGAGCATTCAGTTCGGGGAGTGGAATATAGAGGCGCGAGTGAGGCTCCTCCACCGCACGGTGGATAAGGGAATGAGTGTGTACGGAGTGGGGGAGGGGCAATGGATGTTTTGAGAACGCAGTGATGGGGGCGAAGGGGGGAGGAGGGAGATGGAGCTTATATGGAAGCTGCGGCCACGGTACATATATACATATAAACAAAATTTCGCGAGTCATTCAGGATAGGAAGGCAGACTCCGACGTAATTTCATACGCTATTGTGTCAACCTAATGCAGTGAAATAAACAGAACGCAACAACCCTTCGCAGAAAAGAAATTGGGATTGAAAATTGAGGTTACATATTTTCGGCAGAATTGAAGAAACAAAATTGGGATATTATTAGAATATTAGAGAGAATATTATGTATGAATACGGATGAAAAGTAAAGATTGGAATATTGTTCACAAAAAGCTTTTCGGCGGACCCAGGGTTCATTGGTAAAATGCGGAGTAATAAGCCGTCTAACGAACTGAATACTGAAATATAAAACGTGGGAACAACGATTGGCGAAAGAGTAGATAAATATTCGAGGGGCAGTATCAGTATAATTATTAATAGAGCTTTCGACCGGTTGAGGTAGTTTTACATGAAGCATTTTGTGAATAAACTAGGCCTGTCTTCCCAACCAAATTCGAATTTCCTCTTCTATTTTCAATAAGATCTACGGCCTTTCGTTCCTTCCATAAATTACACCCTCTATCCAGCTTTTATTACGTTATTGCAATATACACTTGCAAGTTTCGACAATGATTGCAGGTGACAAAATAGTGTTTATTTCAACACGGAAAAATTCCACTCCATCACGCTTGGATCTCCGGATTTTATACCTTGCATTATTACCTCAAACACAATGATCAACATTTCCTTACCACTTCGCACTCGCCCCACCCAAATGATATTTCATTTATTACATTGAGTTCTCATACACTTCTTTTCCGCAATGTCCACATGTCCCTCTTCATTCCTAATTCTAATTCTACATACTACGCCGCAAGCCGTCTCAATAGGTGCGTGGCAGGAGATGTCAGGAAACGAGCCTTTAACCTGTAGGAGATTTAAACATTCTCTCTTCTCTGTCACTCATCTAGAAGATACCTCTTCTAAAACTGATCTAAACTGGTAGAATCTATGAACTAAGTAATAGAAATAATGACCTAGTAGCAGTCAAATATCACTGTAGTCTCCATCATGAACAAATATTAACTTTTTACTATACCGGGACTAGCCACGGTGATAACTTTACGCTGTCACCCGCACAAATATCAAATCATAAAGGTAGGATGTTTTTCGCACAAATATGAGCTCCTGGGGGTAGAATATTGGAATGAGGGAAGCTGAGATAGAGTGAGGGGTTGGGTAAAGGGTGGAAGAGAGATTAACGGGAGGAACGAGCAAAATAAGGGAAAAGGATGAAGCTGAAAATTTTCGTGTGGAATACGAGGAACGACTAAATGAATTAGCATGGTTCGTTAATAAACGGGACGTGGAGAGACCCACTCGACCACTTCTCGCGGTGTTGGGATGGAATAAAAAGGGGCATGCCAAGACTACACATGCGAAGGAGAATGGGTGGAATGTCCACACGGGAAATTTTTCCCGGAGCGATCGGAGTTCAGCGTCGAACGACGGAATTATATTTGCTGCGCCCAAAGTTATTTCCATCCTCACTTCACTCTATCCTCACAGCGAGTGTCTTTTATTTTCCAAACAGTCCGCTCACATTAACAGACATTAGCGGAACACTTTTGTGAAAGAAGTTTTTGTACTAATCCTCATTTTCCATGGCGGTGGGATAAACCTTGTCTATATAATAATAATGATGATAATTTTATTCATGCGTGGAATCAGCATTACAAGAGGGAAATAATATGAATCCCTTTTATGGTAGGCATTGCCTGTATTGGGATGCCTACGTACAAATTACAATACGAATTGAACTAATAAGTACACTGAGACCAGACATGAATAAATGCATAAAGATAAAAATTTGTTGTTAAATCTCCACCGGTCGTCCAAGCCAAATATATTGACTATTAATGGTATTATTAACAGTGTGGTTACCCTGTATTCCGAATTCGAATGGCGTAATTGTTTTATCCAAATACGGATACATATTGTTCGGAAATTCGATTAGTCACCGCCTACGCTTCACGAGTAACGGCTCACTTAAAGATCTCACCTTCACATGAACGGTTCATTTTCATTTTGCTATTCTTACTTCCGTGAGCAATGAAAGATTCATTTTAAGATCCAACACCTCTTCAAATGTGGCTATATCCATTTGGAGTCAGAATAACTCCCCAGGAATTAGAGCATTGGTCAATAAATGGTGGAAAGTCTAAAAAAACTAAAAGCCTTCAATATTTACATTCAGTTCTATGATGCAATGGCCATATGTCCCTTTTCATTCCTAATTCTAAATCTACATACTAAACCGCATGCCGTCTCAATAGGTATGTGGCAGGAGATGCCAGGAAACGAGCCGTTAACCTGTAGAAGAATTTAAAAGAAATGTAGGAGTGCCATGTGAGAAGATTGGATGCTTGAGCTCGACCTAATATTTATAAAATTTATTTATGGTTCCGGGTAAAAACGATTTCTTACACTTCACCGTTCAGGAGAATACCTCTAAAATATATCATTTTTGCCGGGCCGGCAAAGATAGGGTTTTACAAAGATGACGTTCTCCGCGTTACTCCGAAAGTTACGTCATCATAATTGATCAATCAATCTAAACCTAACTTTTAGGCGTTCGTTGGATAGGTTAAAATTCCACCAAGAAGATTTCCTTCGCCTTGATCTGGGATCGAACCACAAACTTCCGAATTCATTGTGGGAGCTCCCACAAATGAAGCTATTAAGTATGTGAAAAGCACCAGGCATTACTTCTTATCCTCTTGATCTATTTCTACCCAAGAAGAATGATTTCTTTCAGATTAATTTTCGCTCCGCGCCATTATAGGTGACCTAGTTAAGGTTCATGGCTGGCTGGCCAGCTGACATATATCAGTGAACGCGTACTTTAGCCCCACCTCCTAAGGGAAGAGGGAATGCTAAACCCCGTGAAATTTGTTTAAGTGTGGTTAAGGAATGGCATTCCAACTTGTACTCTTTTTGTTGAGTTTATGGCAAATCCATAGGTTGCTGTTATGGTGGTAGTTGAGTTTTTAATTGAGTTTCATTCCATTTTCTGTAAGTTTTCCTTTTTTTGCGAATAAAGCAGTTCATGTTTGGCAGTCAAGCTGTGTAGTCGTCATTTTTCCACAATGAGTTGAGCGAGTGAAGCAACACCTAATATTTGCTGAGAGCATTTGGATGATCGGATACATTGGCAAAATGAAGAGTAGTAAATACTATACTGAAATAAAACAACAGTACAACACAACCTTGGCGGTAATTAATGAAAATTGGGGTGTCGCCTTCCATTTATGCATACATTAAAAGGAAAAGGACCGGTAATAATAATGTACTGATCACTTACGTATTGCAGAATACCTATGACTGTAACGAAGGATACAGCACTGAATAAGCGGGGTAGCATGAAGAGACAATGGATTAATTATATAAGTTGATGAGTTGAATTACATAAGTAATAATGATGAGCTAAAGAGAGATAGATTATCGAGATTGAAGGCCAATTATGGCATAATTACCAAAATTAATAATTATAATGCTAAGAGTTTACTAACTTATGACTGGTTCCTGTTTTGAGATGAGGATGAAACAACGCCATGTAATTTTAAACGGCACCGGCTTCCGACTTTACGAGTGGGAGAATCGTCCCCAAAATCGATTGGTCACAATCAAAATAATTCAAGTGAGACGACAACCCACGTCCTCATCTGCCCGAATCCTATCCTCAAATCGCCTCACTGAGCAGCAAGCTATCTTCGGAAACAATCAATCGTGCGATGATGCAGGGGAAAACATTCCTGGGATTGGAAATTCATTGACGCGTATCCCTTCATCCACCTCCCTCATGAATGGAACAATATTCGCAGATTATGTTTTTTTATCCTAAGTTACGAATTAATTCGTTTCCATTTTTCGAAAATATTGCATCAAAATATATTATCCAAAATCGGAATACAGTTTATTCCTTCAATAAGGACATTCGAAAGAACCCCAAATTAAAAGTATTTACTTTTCAAGTAGGCCATAACGTGATCGAAGATGATTTGAATTACTTAATATTTCAAACACAGGTAACAGAGCAGAAGTCAGGAATTACTCTTATAACATTATGTTACCAGTGCTAATCATTGCAAATAGATTTCTAAGTAGTAACTGTCACTTCAGTTATGCGGGTCACAGCAAAATATATTGAGATAAATTGAATGGCCTTATGTCAATACTTTTTCGATGGGCGAATAAGCATTGAGAATTAATTTCCCTAAAGCTAAAGACCTATTTCAACAAGAAGGATTTACTGTTTTTTAATCACTGCCAAATTTCCTGATTACGATTACTTAAAACGTATTTTGATTTTTACTGTCAGGTTACCAATCAATAACTTATTTGCTATGCTATAACTTAATCATTAAAATTATTGGATACAATCGTGCTAGAAAAGTGATGGATTAAAATTTAATGCATGTTATGCATCCTATGATGCCTTTGTCTCGCTGTAGGCTGCTAAGATGTTGGCAATGCTAGGACCGTACATAGCTTTACGTAAAGGCCTTTCCCAAAATGACTCTCCACAACTCATAATCCATTTCTTAAAATAAAATGTAATGAACAGCAGAGTAGTAGGAAATAGTTCTTAAAATATAATGAACAACAGAGTAATAGGAAAATTCTTTTTTTAGCTGTTTATTCTCTAACAAAGAAACCACAAAAAAGTATAACTCACATCAGAGGTAGCGCATCGAGGCGGTAAAATTTCCTTTACGGTACATTTTTTTAAATAATAATAATAATAATTGCCTTTATTTGCATATACAAACTTGGTCCTTCTAAGCCATATGGCTTGTCAGAAGGTTTCAGTTATTCAATACAACATGTGGCACATTGAGAGCATTGCATTTATATAACAAGTTTCAACTTCAACTTTAGGGGCTTTTAAACAAAACTATGAAAATTTAATATATTTTCTACATTTCAGAATGCAACTTATTAATTTATTGCAATAACATCTGACTTCTTGCGAGTATCTTAGACTTTTCAACAAGCAATAAACAAAACCATATCCAAGGAAGCAAAATTATAACATTTCAGGAAATTGATTTATTGGAAAGGTCGACCCTCAAACACATCAACCGTCAAAAAGGCCGGAGTTTTCTAAAAAATTATTTCATTTATACGCCCAAAAAAGTAATTAGTGGACGAGCTTGATCAGCGAGGCTGAAACATGTAATTGTAATTGATCACTAACCAAATAATGGAGAGGTATAAAAAGTTTAATAAACCCAAAATAGTCAATATCTAATGAAAAAAAGAAAAAAAAATGAAAACACAGCTAATGCAAGTGGGAATCGAATTCGCGCCCTTTCACAAGTTAATCAAAGACGTAAACCAGCTCTTTCGAGCAACAAAGTACCACTCAACATTTCTAATACGGAAGCACAAGGAAGTACGTTATATTATAGCTGAAGGCCCCTGAACACCTATCAAAATGTTCGTCGAAACGACATCCCATAAAATGGGCAGCATGTTGAAACACAGAAAGAAGGGAGAATTTTTGTCGGCAGAACACACTAAAAATAAGCTCTATCCAATGCCACGCATTCCCAATAAGCTGTCATGGCGAAAGAAAAACTAAAGGAGTGTCTCGTGAAAAACAAATACAAAAACATGTAGTCTATTTTAGTCAAGGTAAGAAACATAGATCTCAAAAGGAATAAAAAATGAGCAAAATGGAAGACAACAACATCCAATATATTCAATCCCAAGGTCAAATTGAATTCAAGATGCCAAAGTGGAGAATCAATGAAAAGGAAGACATCGAAGAGGGCTTTCAGGAAAAAAAAACTAGATAAAAAGTCGAGGATGAGGAATATCGATTGAAGAACACACCGAAAACAGGATAAGATGTAGTCTGGAGGGAATAAGGAGAAAGAAAAAGTTGGAATGTATGTGGAAGAGGAGTTCCTATGGAAATTACATTAAAGAGAATTTTTTACGTGCAGAAAGATATATATAATCCAACAAATAAAATGAGATTAAAAGAAACGCTCTAAAGTGAAATTCCTTTAGTATGAGTAAATTACGATCTATTGAATAGAAAGGATGCACCTAATAGCGAATAGAAAATTATCACTTTATCTAAGACAGCGCAAACAAGAAATGGATTAAAAGAGCAGAGGATATACTGTCTAGATATTAAGAGGCTGGTTTATACACGAAAATATTAGCTGTAACAAAAACAAATGGCGTCGTTTTAAATGGAAACCGAAAGGAGGCCCTAATTTGACTGAAAATAGGTGGAGAATTTATAATGGAGAAGTATAAAAAGTTTATATGAACCCAAAATAGCCAACATCTTATGGAACTCTGAAATGATGTATCCAAAAAAAGAAGATAAGATACCAATAATAAACCGTTTTAATCAGGAGGATTCAGGAAAGAATTAATATGACGAAAAAAACAGATGGAAATGAACTTCTGAATGAGAGAAAACTTATGAGCGACAACAATGAAATTTACGATATTAAGAAATGAATAAACATAATTATAGCCTTGATTATAGCACTACATTTTTTGAGAAAGACAACATATTATATTTATCATCCTACCCTGCTATCTCATAACGAGAGGCCTCTCATTTAGACATTTAGTAGGAAGTGCAAATAGATTAATAAAAATGAGGATCGAAATTTATTATGTATAAGAATTAAAATGAACAACGACTTCCGAACTCGTAATGTGCAAAAGGTACGCACACTAGAAGGTAGAAGTAACAAATAAAGCATGAGACGGTATACAAACCTTTCAACTAAGAATATGTAATACAAAACATAAATGGAATTAGTCAAGGGGAGTGCTTGAGAAGTGGATATCTGCCGAAGTTCAACTACACGAAAGCGAAACTTGCTCGATAGGAAATACGATGAAGAGGAAGAAACATTAGAGGAAGCAAGCCATAGAGGATAAGTGAAGACGGAAGTTGCGGAAACATGAGAGGGAGAATTCGGTGCTAAGCGCTGCGATAGAATTTGAGCCTTGTTTCGTAGCTACTCTCAGGATTGTAATTGGATTTCGTCAAAACCCACCCCAGCGATCAAAGGCATAATATTACGCTAGCCTTTCTCGTTCTTTTATATCTCTCTATTTAGTATCAATCAACCCAAAAGCGGCGTTTTTTTTATCAAAATACTCCCCAGTGCACTTAGCTCACCCCTTTGTTAGTATCTACTTCGGAGCGATGGTATTATATGCACTGTTTTCAGTAAACTTTGCTTAGACTGACCTTTTGTAAACAAATTTAAAATATTAATTTAAAATAAAGTTATAACTTTAAAAAAAATTAAATAAAATAATTTTCTCTTTATTAATTTTAAAGAGTAAAACGGCTCTGTCTGGCGAGCCGACATTTTGCTAACACTACACGTAGTAAGCAAAAACAGTTTCAACGCAAAATCTTCTAGTAGAAAAAGCTACCAAATGGTTTCTCTGAACAATACCATATTCTAGAGCGAAGGCATTCCCGAATGTAAAGTGAAAATAAGTGATTTTCTTCCTCTATATATAAGAAGAGTGCGTATTAGTAAGCTCCAGGTATATAAATATCGCAGACCTCATCATAAAGAAAAGAACATATAATAATATTTTGACGGTAGTGAAATGTTACGGCGATTAGTGATAAGAGGTTGATCTCAAGTAGATTAATTATAAACTGCCGATATGCTACTCATATGTCGTTACTAAAAACATATTTGGCAAATAGATCAATAAAGTGAATTATATTTATTTATTTCCAACTTCCCCGTAAACAGCACATAGAGGCCTTCACAACGGAGGAATTAACAAAGCACGACACGAACATCCATGCCCTGGATAGGGACCACCGTCCCAAGCGGGATTCGAACCCGCGACCTACGGGTTGAAGGGCGAGGACCCCACCGCCATCGAGGCCGGCAAAAACACTTGAACAAAAAACTTGAAAAAGAAACATAAGGGAACTTAGCAACATATATTCAGAGATAGAATATTAGTAATATTTGTATATGTAACTTGTAATCTTACACTCCTTATTAAATCCGAGAAACTAAAGCAGAAATAAGTAAATTCCCCGAAATTTTGATGGAGGGCAAAGCTACCAAAGGCAAAGCTACCAACTAGGATCAATTTAATCAATAAAAAAATAGAAAGATCATATGGATAAAGACATCATTATCGGAGTGCTTCAGGACAACGATAGGTTATGTAATGGCTGACACTTTCTCGGCGAAAAATATCAGTGGTTTCACACCAAGAGAGGCTTTCTATCTCTCCGTACATATTAGGGATTCAAGAAAATCAAGTGAATCCAAGTGAATCCAGGTGAATCTTGAATTCTCGGGTCCCTAAAGATGATGAGCGCGTCGCTCTTAGGAGCAAGGAGAGAGGGAATACCTCACCCGGTGGAACCCGAGAGATCTACATTTAAAGGGATAGGTTTTACTTTTAAAATAACTCATCATCATTAGTCAACAATCCTAAGATTGGTTAGACGCAGCTCTTTTTACCCTTTTCTATCCACTAGCATTTTCATAGCTACGTATTTATTCTCTTTTACGTCCTTTATAACCTGTCCTATGTAACTCATCCGGGGCCGTCCCTTGCCCTTTTTCCCTTCCACCTGTCCCTCTACGATTGTTTTCATCAGGCCATCGTGCCTCATAATGTGGCCAACTAAGTTGTCCCGTCTTATGCTTAAGGCTTTTAGGAGGCTTCTCTTTTCTCCCACTCTTCTTAGCACTTCCCCGTTACTTACACGGCCGATCTATTTTATCTTCATCATTCTTCGGTAGCACCACATTTCGAATGCTTTCACTCTTGACGTCTCTGCTGCTGTCAACGTACAAGCCTCGCTTCCATAGAGAAACATGTTAAAAGAACTATACACATGATAACTAGCGCTCAAATTTTGGCTCTCTCTGAATATCTAAGTCAAAAGTTTCTTCATTTGGAGGCTCCATGTCTCTCGTTCGTCCAGACTCAACCTCAGCAAGTAGGATGAGAAACCTGGTATGAAATTGATTTACACGACTCCGGAGGAAGTTTTGGGACAAACGAAATGCAATCTCAAAAGTTTTACAATACGAAAATATCAAAGTTTAGAGTGGAATAAATTACCTCCAATGAGCCACACAAAGACCTTAATGCACCGAGTCTGAGAATATTTCATACTGAATGCGCAGCAAAATAACACGCGAATAAGTTTCCGGTGGCCACAGACAATGCAGAAAAATCGAGCAAAAATTACAATTTTAAAACACGCCACAGACTACATGCTTGTTATGCTCTTACTCATTTGATATGCAAAACCATTAATCCGAATTTTCATAAATCAGAGTTCATTCAAGTAGGAAAAGGTATACGTCCAAAGAGAGAATTTTTATGTAGCGTTTATACAATTTTAAGATGATGAATTATTTTTTAATACTATGATTGATCAGCAGATTCGTTGAATGATTAAACATTTTTTTATGCAAGTAAACTTTGTCTCCGAAAAAATGCTCGTTTCAATTACACTAGAAAAGTAAGATTTGTCAATTATACGTGAGACAATCATATATCAGTCCCGTAAAAACATTCTTAACCATTTAACTGCGCAAATAAGCTGAAATAGGCTTCTGAGGGTTCCTGGCGGCTACTGAAGGGCAATAAAAATAAAAAGAGGGGTAAAAGATGCCCGCATGACATCTATTTGTCAAAGGAAGAACTTCTAAGCACCTACGGACTCGGAGAGTAGAAGCGTTGTTCAAATCGTCAATAGACGATGATAGCAGTCTGCCAATGCGATGACGATGAACGATATAGACAATGGGAGCAGGTTACAAATGAAGTAGAATAGCCTTAAGGTAAAAAATGGTTTTTGATTAATTATCTACGAACATCCTATCACTTTCTGTCCTCCCCGCAGGATGTTGAACGGAAATCTCTTGCTATACGTACAGGGATTTTGCTTTAGTGTTCCTTAATAAATAGCTACGAGATAGTATTGGGATAAATAGGGATAATATATATAGGGATATAGTTCAGCAAAATGATGTAAGCTGACTATACCTTGGGAGAAATATAAAAATTTCAAAATAATAATAACAAGAATATATCCACCTACTACCAGATATTGTAATTATTCCTAAAATTTTATTCCCAATGCAAAGTCAAGAGACGCCGAGAATAATTTCATTCGACCAACATGAACCAATTATTAAAAAGTGATTTCATTTATTAATTAATGCTCTATCCATAATTAAATTATTTCCAAATAATAATTTATTTTATGTACTAAAACAATCTATATGCGTCATCCTCTGACTATATCGCTCTTCAATATAAAACCATGTCACAATACTTTTCTTTTATTCTAGGAAGGCCCTCTACCATCTTCTCTTCTACCATCACGAGAAGTATAACGTCTTTCACAAAAATATTTTCCTAACTCTTCATCTGAAAAAAATTTCTAAAGCTTAGAAGTATTGATGGATATGTATTACGCAGTTATGATTCTTTGTGGTAGTGAAGCACGAGTGATAGCAGCAGCAGAGGGATCAAGATTGGAAGCTTTCGCAATGTGGTGTCGTATGAGAATAATGAAGACCAAATGGATAGATCGTGTGAGTAATGCGGATGTTCTAAGAAGAGTAAGAGAGAAGTATTTTAAGAACCTTGGATAGAAGAGGGGACAAATTTATCAGACACATTATGAGACACGATGATCAAATGAAAATTGTCATTGAAGGACAGATGGGAGAGAGAGCGGCAGAGGTAGAACACGCATGAGATTCATAGAGATGATGTATGTAACTGCATTTTGAATCATATATGAGGCGTTGAGAAGTCAAGGAGTACAAGTGATTTTCTTTCAAAATAGAGTTAGGTAAAGTTAACCTTTAAGGACGGCTTTAAATCCCAGATGTAACACTGCATGGCTGGGCATTTAAATGGCCTAGGTTTAAAATATAAGGAGCTCTCCAGTTAACCCTCGAGCGACGAAACTCATTATAAGCCGATTTTAAACGAAGTGTGTCTCGGTGGTCCTTAAAGGGACTGCAAGGCCATATACGAAAACATTATGTGGGCCCTTTCGGGAACGCAAGGACCATAAAGGTTAATTGTTAGAGAAATACAAATTGGTTGCCTAGGGATACGAGTGAGTCTCAGTTCTGTGCTGACATCGAGTTGAAAATCAAATGCGCAGCTAATTATCTAATTGATCTCGTTTGTTTTCCATACCTAACTGGAAAAGAAAAAAGAAATCACTTGTACCCCTTCGCTTTCAACCCACTCATATTATACACTACACCCATTGCCGGTCGTTCATGGTGAAACAAAAACCAATTACTGTTTCACAACATGAACATTTCATCGTTCCACCAAGTAACGCCCAATTCAGTTGATTTCATTGCCGGTTATTTCTGAAGGACGCAATCCTTAATCTCAAACGTATGATATGATATGATACACCTCGTCGTCATACTGTGTGGTTTTCGAAGCAGTAAGGAGGTGCCCAAGGTGACCTTCTTCAAATTATGTTGAAGGAAGCCAGCTCCCCTCATAAAAAACGAGTAAGAGGCCTTACCCGAGTGGTATGTCTATATGTAATTAGTAATGGAAGGGGCGCCAATGAGAAGCTTTCAATGAGTTTGTGATTTGAAAACCTTTAGTACAAAATTTCCAAATCTGTGATACATATCCATTTCATGTAAAAGTTGTGCATTATCATGATTTATCATTTGTGATACATATTGAAATGCTTCCTTAAAAATAAAAATGCAGAAAAAGTCATTTAAATATAGTGATTGAAGCGTTACTGGATATATTTCATAAACAAAAATATTTGCCATGTATTTACTTTATTTAAAATTCATGCAGTTTCAGAATAAGCAGGAGAATTATGTAGGTGTGGAAAGGTTAGCTTAACGGAGAATTGAGTGGAGAGCTGCGTCAAACCAATCAACCGGTGATGATGATGAATAATTATTTGATCAATTCTACATTTCGAGCCTATATTTTTAGTATATTCTGACACACAGAATATCTCAGCAAAGTGCAAACTCGAGGACTTGCGAGGTGGTACATAAATGACTAACACCAGCCTCAGTTGCTCTCCGTTTTAATGCTCTATCCAAGCAATCTCGCGTTCGCGGGCCACAGATACCCTTCTCGAATATTGATGTTAATCCTGTCACAGGGTTCACAAAGCATTGAGTAGGGCAGTGTGATATACTCCCGAGTCTGATAGCCCAAGAGCGAGTGTGCATGTATTTACAGCATGTGTAAATACATGCACACTCGATGGTCATACAAAATAAAAATACATAAGATATCGACAGCAACATTTCATTTGCGAAACATTAGAAACATTTCAACCTATAATCTCAAGAAAATATAATTAAAGAATAATTATTTTCGATTTATAAAAGAATCACATCAAGAAAGCGTTAGATTTTTTCACCAACTGTCACCCTGTGAATATTAGTAAAATTCTTTAAGTCAAAAATATTTAACCGGAGATTTATCGAATTCTTGATAGTGGCCCATTATATTCATACAAGTGCAACATGTCCATGCAAATGATTTCTCTCCAAATGTTTTCTTGAGTTCACTTACGTTGATTTAACTTTCAAATCGCAAGGAATGAAATTCAACGAATACTGCATACACGAAAGCTCCACCACCAAAAGGCTTCATCAAAAAACTAGTCAACTTTCCCACGAGTAAAATATTGATATCGTTCAAGTCAACACACTACTATCAGTTTGCAACGTTTTATCTAGGGTGCACAGAATAGGATTTCAAACGAAACATTCAAAGCATCAAGTTACGGGGGACAAAAATCAAGGATTCAGAATGCTGCTGTCCATGCAGGAAAGAAATTTCACTTTGTGGATATCGCACACCAGTATTTACGACCCAAGTTCTGACGTAATACGTCACTTTCAGGGGAAATATTTTTCTTTTGGATAGAAAACATCATCTTTCTGTAAAACCGATGTATGATGCAGTGTATACAATAACAATATTGGTCTAAAAGTAAGTGATATAATACTATTGCCATATTTTATCTGGTAAGTTAGCATATGCACACAAGTTTATATTAAGCACGGAATTAAGAGAGCTGAAGGCAAAATACGGTGAAATCAAAGAATAAGTCACTATTATAAATAAAAACTTCTATGCCTACGTTCTTCATTTTACTTATAGTATAAAAAGGAGTAAAAACTTCAAACGATTGAAGTTAAAATGCAAATCAAATTGCGAACTTGAAAGTACTCTATGGAAAAATAACTTCTTTTCAATGAACTTAAAACCTGGTACTTGAAACTCAATTCTTCGTAAATTCCTTGCTTGGTATCGGTTGACACGCAAAATTAATTATATGTTTTCATGCATAAAAGTGGTTATTTATCATTAAAAAATCTTGTAAGCACAACCGTAAGAGTATTAAACATGCAATGAGTACGACGAGTATTAAAACATTAAAACTAATGATACTTTTGATTGCCTTTCCGGTGTTAACAATGCATCCCCAGTCTTACGTACTCTATGGACATAAAATACTGTATTCATAACGTAAAAGGTGGAGGAAAAAAATTAGTGAACTCCGTGGTACATCAGTGTCTTCAATGAACCAAGGCACGTAGCCATGAAATCTCGAAATTTTTCCCTTATGGCTGCTGCCCTTGATACATCCGCTCAGGAGGCGACTAGCCCAGGGGAAACTCAGACGAGGAACCCTACAACCCTGTTTTAGACGAATAACAAAGAACACATATCTATTGAAGGAAGCTTGGTTTGAAATTGAAGAGAATTTTTTTTACGAAATCTCTTCAGAACTTTCTAGCAGGAGATGCATTCAGAATTTCTTTAGTTTGAATACGAGGATATTCATTAATATAAAAATGCATATTTCTTCAAAATCGGAGTTTAGCGAATGCCGCCGGAGATTTAATGTTCAAAATTTGAAAACCTTTGTTTGGTGGATAGACTTTTGAATCAAATACCTTCGGAGACTGTAACGTTTGATATTGATTTCGATGTTACTAGGGAGTTGTTGATAGGAGGAGAGGGAAGGTTGTTAAGAGTAGAACAAGGAAAAGTTGCCCGAAGGAGGAAGGCAATAACAAACCGCATTTTTTTTAAATAAAGAGAATTTGGAAAAAGGATGTTACGAGGCCAATTCATAATAACTAAGGTCATTTTAAAAGTAGCAACCGATGAATTTAACTTTCAGCAGCATATAGATGAAATTTATTGCCTTTTTTGTCAAATGAATTCATTTACTACGCCTGCGATTTGACAGTAAATTACAAGTACAGGAAGTGTTATACATGGTGGATGAGGAGAGGCAGCTTTTAGATGATATACAAAGGAGACAAGGTATGGATGGAGGGAGTATTAACCGGAGAGGGGATGTTGAATACAGTGTTGGAGGGTAGAATGTTAGGTAAACGAGGGAGAGGAAGGAAGAGAATAGGATTTTTAGGTATAATGAAAGGGAGTAGGCCTTACTTTGAATTGAAGAGGGAAGAGCTTGAAGGAAAGGGAGGCTCCCAGGATTCTTCTTTAGAACTCCATGTAAACCTAACTTAAACGGTAGAATACTATAATAAAAATAATTAATACGACAACGTAAATTTTTTCACATCGAAATGCTACCAGAGAGCGTAATTCTTAAAGTCGTTGTTAGGAAGACAGACTTTGGGATCAAAAGCCTTCGGACATAAATTCATAATAACAACGGTCATTTTAGAAGTAACCACTGATGAGTGTCAATATGGAAATATTCCACTTCATCACGCTTGGATCTTCGGATTTTAATCGATTAATTTATCTTTCAGTAGCTTATAAACGCAATGCATAACTTATATAATCAAATGAATTGATTTACAACGCTTGCGATTTCAAAACTAATTTCCATTACAGACAACCTGCTTGAGCTAGGAAGGGGTGCGCGGGGTATATATCATCCCATGGTACTTATTTATTTAATAAGAATAATTATCAGAATCAATTTCATTCGGTGGAAATATTTAAAAAAGAACACAGGATAACTATACATTTCCAAGGAAAGAGAACAAAAAATATTTTTTTAGGGGTGTCGATGCAACCCACGCGCCCTCAAATGTTACATTTTCCCGCGCGCCCTCTCCGGGGTTAACACCCAAGCCCTTCCCGAAATAATTTTATAGCTGCATGCCTCTTTGTACCCATACTTTAAACTCTATTCCCCGCAAAAAAAGTATTCAACCTCGTCCTTCCCGGAAATCTTCCTCTTTAAATCCATGCCGAAGCACCGCTTCCGAAAAACCATCCTTTCCCTCGCGTGGAAAGAGAGGGGAGGAGTCAATCCCCCTTGTACGATCTTCCTCACACCCCCACGACGCGCGCCACAGCCTCCCGCCGCCGCTGCACGCTTATTCCGGCTCGCTCTTTATGCTACGTGGCTGGGCCACGTTTATGAGAGTGGGCCACGTTGCTCCCCCTTCCTCCCTCCCCACACACTGCCTCCCCCACAAAACCCAATCGATTTCAAAGGACACCGCTGTGCGAGCGATGCGGAGGAGGGTGGGGAAGAAAACAGGCCAGGTGATTAAAGGCGAGAGGAAAACGGGGTAACGGAGACGCGGAGAGGGAGGGGTTTGTTTGGACGAGTTCGTTAGTGCAACAATAATAATCAAAGTAATGACGACAACGGATTCCAACGGTATTTGGGTTCGAGTTGGTGAAACTATGTGTGATGCTGCCGTATCGAGTACTCACATTTAGTAAGTCGTCTTTTAATTGAGGTCATAGTTGAAACAAAAAAGATACACAGAGAAAAAGCAATAGAGAGATAGATTCTCAGGACAAAATATTATGTGTCGTCATCCTGTAAATCCTGCTAATTTTATGTAGAGAAACTCTGTGATGCTGCCGAAGCAGTACTATGCATATTTGGGAAGAAAATTTTAAACGCTCTTACTTTTACCATGAAGTTCATAGATGAAACAACAAGAAACGGAAAAATCGATAGAGAGATATATTCTGAGAAATATATAATATAATACCAGGGTGAAGGTTTGCTTGGGCAGGTTTGTAAGAGCAACAACAATAATCAAAGTAATGACGAGAGCGATTTTCAGCAATATTTGGGTTCGAGCAGGTGAAACACTGTGATGCTGCCGAACCGAAAACTATGCGCATGCATACTTGGGTACAAAATTTTAATCGATACTACTTACAGAGGTCACAGTTGAAACAAAAAAGAGGCAGGAAAAGAGCGATGGAGAGATAGAATTTCAGAAAATATATAATACAATACAAGGGCAGAGATGTGTTTGGATGGATTCGTTAGAGCAACAATAATAATCAAATGACGCCAACGATTTTCAAAGGTATTTGAGCCGGAGTTCGGTGAAACTGTGATGCTGCCGAATGGAGAAATACATACTTGGGAGAAAAATTCTAATCACAATTTACTTTTAGCTTAAAGTTCATAGCTGAAACAACAGCAAGACACGGAAAATCAATAGAGAGATATATTCTTAGAAATAAATTATTTAATACCTCGGATTTGGATGGGTTCGTTAGGGCAACAATAATTAAGTAATGACGACAGATTTTCAACTGTATTCGGGCTCGAGTTTGGTGAAATCCTGTGATGCTGCCGAAGCGAGAATTAAGCATATTTGGGACCAAAATCTTAATCGCTATTATTTATTTATTCCCATAACACTGAAAACATCTCATTTGGCCTTTTACATAGGATTGTAAAAGGCCAAATTTAATAATCGAATCAAAAATTAATATCAACAATGTTAACAATTATAAGTGCACGAACAACCAATCCCTGGATAGGAGCAATCTTTCCAGATGGGAATCGAACCCGCGACCTCTAGTTTGGCAGTCCACCGAGTCCCGCATAAGAGGTCATATTTGAAACAAAAAAGAGATACAGAAAAAGCAATAGCGAGAAAGAATCTCAGGAAGAAAATACTCTGAGTCGTCCTCCTGGAAATTATGCCATATCGTCATTTATACGGGTAATTTACTACAGGCTAATCTACTACATTTATGTCCAACTGAATTGTTTAGATTCACCACCAAAGTTTACTCAATTATTCGAATATTTACTTCCACGGTTACTCAAGAAGTTCGCTAAGAAAATTACTTGCTGTTTAAAAATTCAAAACTAAAACCATAATGAGGTGATAAAATAGAGGATAATGACTGTAAAATGCAGGCAAGAAACGAAACGGGTGGTGTTTGTTCCGTTACAAAAATAAATGATATTAATTAGCGTAATAATAAAGTTAATATCTGTGTCATCTAGAGAAAATTTGGTGACACACTACGATGTCTCCTGTGGAAACAACAAGTCACGCGTGAAAAGCAACATAATCCCTTTATAACACTACTTATTAAGGCCACTGTGGAAAAAATAATAAATATATTTTAAATTAAAAAATAATATGTTTCGAAAACAGGAGTATTTACTATCGAAAGTATCTCCTCTCCAATTCGTCTTCAGTTAGAATTTACTCCTACGGATTTTCGACTTCAGGTACATTGATTTCCAATAATTAACTTGAAAAGTTTCCTCAGAGCTCTACTGAAGGCCTAAAATTCTAATTTGACTGCTGGACAAGGGTATACACAGGAAATAAAAATGGAATGCACAGGAAAGACGAAGTAATTGCTTGTTTGGACGGATCATTTCGGCTAAAGTTGGTGAAACTCAATGATGCAACCGAAGGAGAGAGCTTACTCGTAAGAAGAAGCCTAATCGCTTCCTTATAAAGGTCACTGTTAAAAAAACAAAAAGTTATAGTGCCATTAATAAAGGAAACTTTTCTTCGGGAAGTGGCGTCTTGCAAAATCAGGTCAAATAACTCTAAAATTTTACTCAAACACTTTTTCTAGCAATGGGAAATTTCTTTGCTACTGTTACTAACTCAAGAAGTTCTCAAAAGGCTTTCTTTAGAGACTAATTGTAAAAAATTGATCAGATCTGTGTTAAAATAGATTATAGAGAATAACAATGAAAGTATTTATATGGTTTTGTTACATAAATTGAGTAAAGAGAGTAATCAAAAATACACCAAAAAGGATTTTCAACATTATTTGCGTTCGATTTCGTTAAATTCATCCATCCAAGAATAGAACTAACTCTCTGATACTATCGAAGCGATGGCCGGAGGTAGGAATACTAAGAAGCCAAACTCTGAGTACTATATTTGCAATTAAATACGTTTGCAATATTTCAACAATTGGTTTATTTATTTCACATAGCTAAACTATTAGATTCCCTTTAGACCTAAATAAATTATTCAAGTTGAATTCAAATATGAAAGACAACCGAGTGATTACATGCGAGAGCAAAATGGAGTAAAGAAGATTCGACGAAAGAAGAAAGGAGAGCTAGTTTGGATGTTTCATCACGGCTACAATCATAGTGAACGTCATGATGACAAACAAACGACTCAAAGATTGGTCAACGATTCTGAATATTATCTCGGCTCAATTTGGTCAAACCATTTTGCAACCCCTACTGAGAGAGAAAAGCACACTTTCAGGTGGCACCGCATTCGCAACTACTAATAAAAACGTAGAAAAATATCATGAAAACAAAGAAGCTATACGCCATTGACAAGGGTCACTTTATGGGAGTTATGAGCTATGTCCTGTTGCAATATACAAATCATCTTTTATTCCTGCAATTTATTTCTAGAGGCGTTCCTCCAACTACCTTAATGCCATGGACAAGACAAGCGAATTTTTTTCCCCAAAAAATAATCAACGCGAAAAAATTCCGAAAATAATAATACAGTGCAATTGTATTACTGTAGCGCCATAAATATGATACACCTTGGGGGTGTATGTGAAAAATCCCCAGGATGATACCAAGTACATAATTAGTAGATATTTAACAAATGAGTCGACTTCGGCACGCAAATCACATTCATTTTTTTTCTAATTCACATCCATGTATCATATCAGACATTAAAAACTTCGAAAGTGGACGCCATTTAATTCAAAAATTGAGGACTAACAAACGCAGGAAAAATAATTTTCATCACAAATTACCTGTCTTGATGGAGAAATAGCAACCCTGGTAGGCTGGATTTCTCGAAGATTGTCCTCAAATATTTAACCACAAATTATACGTAATCATTTTCATTACTATTCTAATTTATTCATGTTCCATTATGATAAAGACAGGATTGCTGTGGAATAAATTTATATTTCCTTCCTTTAAAAAAGATCAATTAAAATGCACACACGAGGGAAGATCAGTCATGACCGTCATAGAGCCAGAGGTTGTAAAGAGAGATTTTACGATGGACCTACAGTGTCGTTCAGGATTCCATTTTATGTGGATGAGAGAAAATGGATGAAGAATTATTTAGCTTCTTTGAGCCCAGACACGGATGCAGTTGAACAGAAAAAAGCGAGAAGGCTGTCGAGGCCTAGTAAAAGTGAAAACATAAACACGAAAGAGTAGTTGTGCAAGAGCTTGAGGAGCAGACCCGAGCTGGAGCTACACCGCAGGCTGCACTTCACGACGGGGTAGTAGCTTCTCGAGGCTACAAACTAAGACTTTAATGTCAGAGGGAAAAAAGCAACCATATGAGTCCAAGTTAAGAGTTTTTTTTTTTGACGACCCGAACGTCAGAACCTCTAAGAGTGAAAATATATCTCACCGAATTGCCAGCCTCTGCGCGGGTACCACATGACGGTAACATCGTACTATCGCATTGACGTACTATCTTCGGTCTATCTAAGAATAATAGATGACACAAATTAAGGAGAAAACCTTTTAAAATTTGAGTCGAATTTTTGAAATACCTTTGTGCCTAAAAATTGTTATAACAAGTGGTAAACTGAAATCAAAACACAAAGAATTCCAGGAAAGGCAATAATGCTAATTGCTTCCGCAATAAAGTTACTTTAAAAAATGCGTCATTTTCATCAAGTACTATTGAAAGCGAAATGACCTTCGAAACTTATAATGTGTGTGGTTATATTGGATAAAAACAATGGAAGAATGACAGGTGGGAAAGGAAGAAGGGAAAGGGACGGCCCCAAATGATTTACACAGGTCAGCTTATACAGGATGTAAAAGAGAAGAAATACGTCGCTATGAAAAGGTTAACGAAGAGGAGGGAGGAATGGAGATCTGCGGCAAACCAATCCTAGGATTGTTGACTAATGATCACGAAATAGGATCTCAAGTATTCCATTTAAAAATGATGCACAGTACGCTGGTATCCACGCGATTAATATTGCTCAAATGAACATATATCTCAACGATGATATCCGTCAACATGCTCAAGTTCAATGCAGATGGCGTGGTCTATCCTTTGAATGATGATGATGATCCATCATTAAAAGGATAGACTACGTCATCAAAACTCGGAACAATTTAATGAACCTTACAACAGATTACTTGGAAACGCAACGTAATCATATCTATTTATACATACAAAGTGCAGTTGGTTATTTCATAAAGCATCTTCTAATTATACATATGTTCAATTATGTGGTGAAAAATCTTGCTGTCTGTAAAAATATCGGTATAAGGAACCTTGAGTACCACAATGATATTTTTGAATGTGGAATAATTTCATCCTCCCTTTCTTCATTATAAAGGAATTATAACGCATGCAAAAGGGAATAAAATTTAATAATAATTGGGACAAATAATACCAAAAAGTGATTCATCAAAACAAGTCTCTCTTTCCTAAAACAATTATTTCACGCAAAACCCTCCGTTCTTCATTATCGGTGTCCCAATTAACTCTGATTTTGGCTCTTGCGGTCATTCGCGGGGCAACGTAAAAGTTTGGATGCAAATGCAATGCTCGTGGAAGGAATGCGTTCCCAAGCACGAATTCAGGTCGCTGAGTCGTCCAGTGTGGAGCGGGGTGAGGGGCGACAGGATGGCGAATACTCACGGCCATGTTATTCCACTCTGATCGGTTTGTGCACCCTTGTCGAAGTCGTAGGTCGGTGAAGACTTCTGAGTAATGAATTTAGCCTCCAGCCGCAACAAAACGATGCAGGGATCGTTATGGTTCCTACTTTTCGACCTAAAAACATGAAATACGGCCCTATAGAATAGACCGGTGCGTATCAGAACGCAAAGCTTGAAGCATTAACTGCCGCTCTGCACTTGTTCCAACTACGCCCTATGTCTCCATTTCTCCTCTTGAAGTTTCATTTCCTCATGTACAAAAATATATACTCGATGAATAATTAGGAACCTATGTACTCAGAGAACAATTAACCATATAGGAAATGAGGGGTCGAAAAGTGTGATATTTCCGGTTGGGCAAATAAGAATAGAGATTACTCAATGCACATTTAACATATTGTTGTATTTATAATAAGAAGGGGATACAGATAGTTTTTAACATCGATCCAAAGGCAACGGCAATTAATAAATGGAGGGTTTTGAAACATATTGGTGTAAGTCAAACATCAAAGTTATTCAATAATTACAAAATAATTTGCAAAGAAGACGGAACTGTACTGAGGGCTCCGTGTACATGTTGCAACCTTGCGGTCCGAAAAGCTACTATGACTTTTTCCCATTATATTTCTAGGTAGCTAGAGTATTTTGGATCCGGTTGCCATGGATATATAAAATATCAGCAAAAACGACTTACACCAATTTGTTTATCAGCCAACCAAATAATACTAAACTAAATCCGTGGTTCTACGCTTAAGTTCTCCGTAGTGGTACCAATAACTCATTCAAGAAATCGGATTAAAATACAAGAATAATAGCAGAGAGGGGAAAAAGAGGGTTCTGGGTTGGAGGCTCCTTCCCCACGCGCCAGCTACGTCACAATGGACTCGAGGGCCAGGGATCCCGAATTTCCCGCTCCGCTATCGCGGAGAGGCGACCTTGCTGATCCCTTTCCTCTCCTCATTCCCCCTTCACTATTGACCCGCCAAACGGGTCCATTTGCGTCTTGGTAAAAATTGATGCGGGCGAGTTGATGCGTGGAATAACTAAGAGTTTCATCTCTCCTCCGCACAAACCTGAGCCTCGCTTTCTCCGTGTCCTAGGTATCTCGCGCTGAGAGACAGTGTAGGCCCTAATAATTGAGTATATTGGTATGACGAGGAGTCAACCTTCAGCCCTTCCCATATCCTAACCCATATAATTCTGATTGAAACTCCGCCATGACTTAACAAATGCCAACCTGCCAGAAACTGAATATAAAGAAACGCCCAGTAGACAGCCTTCGGACTGAGGCTCGGCATTAAATTTATTTATTAAAGTATTATACCGTACCAATTAATGTAGTACCTAAGAAGCATTTTTGTAGCCTCCCCTTCCTTCACGTACTCCCCTTTTCAATTCATAATAGTGCCAACTCCCTATCATTAATGCATCATGTTCGGTGAGCGATCAGTTATTTGAGCGTAAGAGAAAGTATCGCTTTATTTCCACGCCTCAAATCAGATGCTTTATTCCAAAATTTCGCGTGGAATGTTTTACAAAGTATAGATTTCATAAATGATGCCCTTTGGTGCTAAAATGCCATTTCTTAGTATATAATATAGCTAAAATTTGCTTTACTTAATACGCAGCTTTTTATTTTGGCCAGCTTTTCATTTTTGAAACATTCCATTCAAAATTCCCATTCCCTTCCTTCCTCTCCCTCGTTTACCCAGAATTCTACCCTTCAACACAGTTTTCAACATCCCCTCCACCCAAAATACTTCCTCCTTCCCTATCTTCTGTCTCCTACGTATTTCATGTAGAACGGTATTAAATTAATATCATAAAACCGGTATGTGAGTTGGTGATATGACATGCAACCAAAGAACAAAATCGCCATAGCTGCACTTTGGTTTCCAACCTGGTTAAGGGTACTTCGACCAATGTTTTCATCTCAGCCTTGTGGATCGTTGTCAATGAGATGAGCGATAGATATGATACATTTATACATTATTATTATTATTATTTATTAAATAACAAAATTAAATAACAAAGCTTTATGTTGCACACTATTTCGTGGATCATAATTACTTTGATTTTTGATAAATATTCTAGGAAAAATTTGACTCTGTATCAGTACGTTTCTGTTTGATGAAGCGATACATTTATAGAGATATTTTGCCGAATGGCTAGATATGGGAATTCGTTTTTCCCCCGAACCATAAAGGACTTTAATATATGCTAATCGTAATTTCGTATTTCCTTTTTATTTATAAACGGCTGGTGTCCTAACACCCCCTGCCACACGCCATTTAGGCGGCTTGCGGGTTAGTATGTAGATGTAGATGTTCTGATTGAGTGTTCATATAACCTGTTCAGAAAATGCTTATAAAAATATGAAATCTGCTGTCGTAACACCATGTACTTTTTGTTTAATATTTGAGCAATTTCATAGGCACGCAAATTAAAATAATTCTTCCATTACACAGAAAATAGCCTATCATAAAATTTAATATATTTATCGTTGGAAAACTGCTGGCGAATCAACCGTAGGTAGATGCCCGCGAAACAGGCCCATTGTCAACATTTATTCTTAAAATGTATTACTTTTTTACCAATAAATATAATGCGTTTAGCATGACCGGGAACTTCCTCAATCATTTATAGGCAAGAAATCTTCTCGGCGAATCAACCGGGTTAAGATATCCATAGCCTTCAAAGTTTTCATCCCCGATTTGTTATTATACGCTGGCATATCACTAGGAATCATGATTTTCCAAATTTCTCGCTAAGAGTAACCGAGACAGCATATGCATAATAAAATTAACATAAAACTAAACATAATGAAGATAAAAATAATATACTTGGGGTTTAATTGGGAGTTAACTTCTTGTCGTAGATATGCCATTGAAAACCTGATATTCCCATGGCATCCATGTTAAACCGAATGTTAATCAAGTAATTCCTCGAAATAATTTCAAACAAAGTCATGATAATATTCATGGTGGGTACAGAAAATATTTTAGGGGAGCTTGAGATACTAAATCTGGAAAATGTTTTCAATATTCTAATATTTCACGGCTATTTATTTCGCAGAAACAGTTTGGTCTCATTTATGCCATCCTCAGGTGATAAGTTCATTTAAAATTAAGCAAATGCACTGATACCGATTGGCCAAAATAAAAAGCAGCGGAGTAGGTAAAGCAAATTTTATTTGTCTTTAATACTAAAAACATTGTATTTTAGCACCTAAGGACATCATTTATGAAATAAATACTTTATAAAACATTCCACGCGAAATGTTGGAATAAAGCATCTGGTTTGAGACGCTGAAATAAAGCGATATCTCCTTTTACGCCCAAATTAACTGATCACACACCGAACATGAGGCAACAGGGAGTTAATTCCGTAGCTCCACCGTTCCCAATTAAAAGTCAGAGGGAAAATAATTAGGCTATACAAACCGGGAAGAGACAAACATAAAGCAGGATACGATTTGGAATGAATCGAGTCCCTCCATTTCGCCTGCATCTCAAGGGACGAAGTTTTTCACGCCGGCTCCCGCAACCAGGGCCGGGAGTGATTTATCTGACTACCTCCTCGACCCTCGTATCCCCACCGTTTGCCTACCTTCTCTCAATACCGCTACAACAACGGAACCAAGCGCTTGACAACCACCAACCCAAGGGAAGAGACAAAAGTTTCATTGATACTCTCCACGGAAAACAATTTCATTCGCTCTTGCTAACACAGAGGTATGTATTTCGCGAAACAGAAGGGAAGATGAACCGATATATGGATATCAATTGAAACGTTGAAATAGGAAAAGTAGTAGGTCACTAAATGTGAATTGTACAGCAGAGGAAAGGAAGAGGTTTGCCAACGGTGTGAAGCTTGCATTAGAATTATAAAAATTTCGTCAATCGTAGCTACTGATATATTGCACCAATTGACTTTCTACCCTGTCCATGACATTGGTAAGTGCATGTACTACCATCTCCATGAAAAAACGAAATTTCGATATTTTTTATCACTTACTACCTTACCCATGGGGACGCTTAAATTAATGAACTTGGATGGATGGATGTCCAATGTATGAATAAAATGAATTTCCAATGGCCGCACTCTTAAATGGGTAAGTAAATAGATTCGGTAAAGGAAGGAAGTGGATATAAAAAGGCAAAGATGTAAATTAGCGAGCAATTACACCTTCTTGAAAGTAAAAACAAGCGAGAAAAATAATGCAAAAAAACCTCCATTGATTTTACCCAGTACCTTACCTAGCCCACATAAGAGCATGTCCGTGAGGAATTTGTTTAAATGGCTTTAGCCGAATTTCATTAAAAGGTTCGAATTTTCAAAACCTGCAGAAGTATTATAAAAATATTATCGTTTGAAACTGCTTCATTTTAAGAAGGTTACCCGTAAACAAATGCCTAGAAAATGAAGTACCGCAGTAGAGGTACGTAAATTTGTACTTCTCTGGGTCTAATAGACATATCAAAATCTCCGCAAAAACAGACGCATTATTTTAAACGCAGACAGCCCATGCATAAAATTTGGCTCTTGAAGTGATGAATATGCATGCATAAATCTTGCATTACATCAGTAAAATTTCACTGTAAGAACTATGTAATTATTTATTCACAACTTTTACATTTCATTTTCCCAGTTTACTTTCCTAAAGTCATAGCGTGATATAAAATTTCGTGTGACAATATTTCATCGAAAAAGTAATATCGAGATGTAAAGCACACATATATGTGGAAGAAAAGTATACGGCTTTTCTCATAATACGCTCATTTAAAAATCGATGTCATTTTCGCGATACCCCACATCCACTTCTCTAATCATAACCGGTCGAAAATCAATATTGTAAGGGATATGTCCTCTCAAACTAACTTCTTTATGAGTTCTATAACCGAATCTTTTGGTAAATAATCAATGTCATCCGCTGATACCTATTCTTGCACTGTCATTCGGAACCCAAACGAAGCTAGGTTCAGATAAAATACACATCAACGCCAAATATGATTTGAGCATGTTTTGGGATTCTATATCAAGGTGCTAATGTTGCTCAATATTACCAGAGGTTATCGGTGAAATGGTTGCATGAACACCGTCTATAAGTCTCAAATGATGATAGCGGACCAAGTAGGAATGCTAATATATTGGCAAGGACGGTAAAAAACTGTTGTATACTAAATAAAGCTGCATTCAAAAAGTTTCTAGTCAATTTTACATATTTTGTAATTAAAAATTAACTTAAATCATGTGAAGAGATTCTTTCATTTGGTTTCCTGGCAAAAAAATCATAAAATATATTTTACCAATTTTTGAAAGCGTCATATTCTTTTCATAGGAAAGGTTTTCAATGTATCACAGTTGCCGAAGTAGTGCTGAGAAATAATCAGTCAGCGCGGTAGAGCCGTCTCACAAATCCTTGATTCCTTCTCGGTCTTTTTTGAAGCAGAGAATGAGGAGTGGAAAATCTTAAAGATGAGGCTGCCGAGGGGGAGATGCCCGGACACTGTCTGCCAAAGTTCGCATATAAGCGTGGTTAATTATGTAGTTGGCAAACTCGATGACTTTTAGGTTCTAAAATTCTATACAAGATGGCATGATGGCTGGTTATCAAGGGCTCCGCGGATGTCGTAACTGAATTAAGGTGCCGCCAAAGAAGCAATGTATATGCTGCTGAAGGTTCTCCCATAACATCCTCCAGTTTAAGGTCCCAGTCAAAATTGTTGCTGAAAAGCTCACCTGAGGTTATTGGGAGATATTAACATTGAGATGTGGCATAATCACTTTCTCTACGCATAAATTACTGACAGGCTTGGCCGTTTTCTCCATTAAAACACTGATATAGATTTTTCTTTGGCATTAATCATTCAGTTTCTGCAATATATTGCATACAAAAGCATATCACTATTAGACAACAAAATTAATGTTTTCCACTCTTTATTGAGAACTTGCTTAGTTTTAGCATTTAGTCCACACCAATAATTACAATGCGGTAGACACAAAAAAATACTAGGATGAGCGAACAATGAGGGATTTTTTTTAATGCACCACTACCTAAAAAAAAGAATCATTTTTTAATATATTCTAACAGAAATATTTACTAATTACATAAAGGCTATTGGAGGTTAAGTAAGGCTAATAAAAGCCAAAAAAAATCAAAGTCATAGAAGCTGTTTTCCCTAAAAATATATCATAACTATCCAAGAAATGCTAGAGGATAATCTAATACAGTCTTTTTTCTCCGAAAATCAAATGCTACCTCCGCTAATGCCCAAGATCGTGTCGCATACCACTCGTCATGGTAATCTTTAGGCCACATAAGGTGCCATAAGCAAACTTAAGTTAATAAAATATATGTATAGGTTTCATCATTTTTGATGAGAAAATTTATATCTTGAAATTCCTATATTACCATCGACTAAAATAGGTAGTAATGCACTTTCCCTTCCAATCGCAGTATGAAATGGGAAGACGGAATCCGAACTCGAGATACGTGGAATGGTCCTGTTCCACCTCTACCCAAGTAATAAGAAGACAAAATCAAAAGATAGGGAAGTATTGCATCCACATCTCAAAGAGGATCCGGCTTCACCTTATTACAAAAGCTATACGTTAGAATATATCCGGCAATTCTACATTCATTCATATGAATTAGCAAATATCAGATTTTGCATTGAATAATACAAAACCCTCGGTCCCTTAAAGCTTTTCGGAAGATCGGTCCCCTACCGTTCCGATTCCCAATGGCTTTTTGTAAAAAAAAAATACGCGTCCCACAGGTGATTTATATTCATCTGCTCGGGAATGAAAAAAAGACGAGGAAAAGAGGAAGTAAAGAGGGGACGAAGACCGGAAGAACGAGATGGAATGGAGGAGAAAAGAGACAGAAGAGGGGGGAATGGAATTCGGAACCGAAAAGATTAAAGGTAATTCAAATTGGCGCTACCATCCGAGAGAAAGAACACAGCGCCGCCACGGTGTAGGACGGAGAGTAGGAGAGTTAGGAATTGGGCGGGAATAATAAAAAGAATGCGTCAATTTCGCAATCAAAAATCGAAAGAAAAGGTACGCAAGGGTACAGGGATAGATTTTTATACGGGTGTGAAGGGGGATATGAATCAGAGGGAGAGAGAATCTCGTTGTGGAGCTGCATACTTTTGACGATTACGTCGGGAAGAGTAAGTAGGAGGAAGAGGGGGTCTGGCTACCGCTCTCTTCTCCGGCGACCAACGCGAGACTGAGAGTTGAAGGGAAAGACACACATACAGGGATTCAAAAAAAGGGACGTTTTGATGCTTTGTACTTTTCCACGCTTTTTTAATTCTTCCTCCTGCCTCCTTCTTTGCCGCATTTATCTTTGGTCGTATACTTCGTTTCATGCGCCACCGCCATCGCCCTAGTTCAAAGCCGAAAAAAAACGTCCGGTCGGATGCACGTTGCGCTGGGCGTTGCTCACCCCGAAAAAAAGAGCGGTGTGCCGCTGAGTGCGAGCGAGGTCAGCGGAAATGAGCGCTTAAGGAAAGCTGACCTCACGACTCTATCCTAGACTTAGCAAAAAAAAATGCAGCTTAATAACGCTTGCGCCCATTTATTTTATTTTGAACTAGTGTCAAAGGCAGAGGGATATCATCAGGTATTATTGATACAAAAGAATGTACCTGAATATGCAAAAATAGTATGCAAGTGAAATGAAATGATTGGAGTACTAATATAAGCATGTGAACTCTCCCTATACTTAAAATAGCGATGATTATGTGCAAGAGACACGTGATTAAGAAAAAAATCATTCTGTAGGAAAAAGTACACCGATAAAAAAACAAGCGAACGACTTTAGCCAAATTCCAGTAAAGCTTATCAGCCAAATAGAATTTCAGCCTTCGTTCAAAGAATTTCAGTAAAAGATTCGAATTTTAAAACCTCAACGATAATATGAATACGGTGTTATGAAAGCGTGCGTACTAGACTCGGCGATTCCAACACCGAACCAAGTACACACGCATTGAATGAACGGCATCCTGGAGTCCTATAGTGAGGTTGAAAGGCTTTAATAGCAGAATTTTCGAATTGGGTAATAACAAACCAGTTGATTTACGCTCGTCACTTTCCATGGTGTTACTGTTAATACCAAGTAATATCAGGTAATCAGGTAATATATCCTTTAGAAAATTTAATGAGATTACGTAAATATTCTCCATTAACACTGCAGATAAGTAGAAAATTTAACGAGACGACAAAATAACTTTTTTAATGAGGCTAACAAAGGGAGATGTTCATACATGATTGCGAGCGTGGAAAGCGGAAATAGCGTTTAAGGATATAAGGTCATGGAATAAGTAGGATATGTAGAATAGGGAAAGAGGATTAATATCGGTATCAGCTGCACTATTCTAAGGTAAAAATTCTAAAAATCGCATAAATGCACTGAATATCTCGGAAAGAGGGTAGAGAAACGAACGCAGCAATAAAAATCAACGAGAGCGCAGTAATATCTACAGCCTCATGTATTTTAGTACCAGACTTTAAATGACCATCGACGAATATTCCCCTGACTTAGAGCAACAAACAAACATCATTCATAAAGCAACGTCCCAGCTCATGAAGTAACTATTTGAGCAGTTCGAAACTATTACGTTTATATTCCATCAATCCGTCCTAAAAAAATATAAAAATTGGGTTAAAAAACAAATTACAACAGGTTCAGGTAACTCGTAGTGAATTTAACTGGCTTTACTTTAAAGCTGTCAAAATATCGCTACTTTTATCGTATCGTTAGTAGGTAGTGTGAATTCGGTTTTCACTCGTAGCTTTAGTCCGCTGAACGTCATTCCAAATATACGGGTGTAAACATCAAATGCTGATGTGAAGGTTTTTTTGAATGTCAAATTTAACATAACCTTCATTTCCTTTCCGTATTACGCCAACAATGATGCATACCAAATGTAACAAAATCTCATAAATTTATCGACGGCATATTCAGTGGAGAAATTAGTAAATCAATTGGGAGCATTGACAATATGCATATATGAAGGTACGATTTAAACAGTTGGCTAAATATATTAATCTGCGAAAGAGATGACAGCAATAAATGATGATGAGGGATTCAAAGGTATGATAATCAACATGTGCGATATGATGAATGCGACGTATTTCATTCCGACGCACGTGTCACTACAAAAATGAAATTCTTCAGGTGTAAATTAAAGGAACTGCTTCAGGCGTAACTCAGTGGAACTACGAGGTGCAAAGCAAAAAATACACCAAAAATTTAGAAAAAACTATGAGATAGAATTATTTGTTTCCAAAGACTAATCAAACCCTTGGGGATCTAACGTAGGGAAAGGCTCGAATGAGATAGAGTCGACTCTAATTCCACCGTGGCTTCATATTTGGCATAAAAGAATAATCCCAAAACTATATATGCAAATTGAGAGTATCGCTGGCTCAGTTATACCCCAAGTGCTTTATAAAAACCTCTTTTCTCTGAACCAGTGAAAAATATAGATGTGGGTACAAGATTTATGATATCGAATCGGGCAAATAATCTCATTGAACAAACCCTCTATCATAAATGTGAAACTTAAGGCTAATCACAAAATACCTGGTAGCTCCAAAGTCTTTGACAGGGTTCTTCCGCCTTGTGGGAATTTTCAGTCTGATATTCCAAAGTCCAATATTCACTTCAGCAGAGAAGATGATCCATTCCTGCAAAAACAAACGCAACATGTTACCCTCGATAGCAAAGCACAATGGTGACCATTTAGGAATCAGGACTAAGTATTTATCAGGTAACTATCTGTTTTCTCATAATCTTTTTGTGTATTCCTATCAATTATAAATGTATGCATTAAAACTGCAGTAGTTACTCTTCTTATGCGCAACTGTTAGTTATACACACTATACGGTGACCTACTTTCAAAAAATAAAGCAACGTAATTACCTTATTTTTTAAACATACTAACAAAAAATTTGTACATTTTATTTGAGTGTAGTTAGTATATGTCACTAAATTTCTAAATCCCTGAGGCCTTTACTTCACTTTAAATTGCCATTTTTGAAGGTTTTCATGCATCCGGACTCACTGGGGGGCAATTATATAAAAAAACTCGCAAACCTAACATCCTGTGACTAATTTCATGGTAGCCAGCCAATCAGGGCAGGGACGTAAATTCAAGCTCTGTACCGTCAACGTTTCAGGACACAAAGCAAGGCCGATCGTCCTTCAAGTTCGCCGGCTTTATTGCAATACACCTCATCTAACCCACGAGCCAAGGATGGGACAAACCCTTCTGGGTTAAATGATGAGAAAATTCGAGGCACGCACACGAACCCTCTGACCCGATTACGTCGAAGAGGAAGGGAAAGAGAGTTGACACTCTTTAGGAAAGGGAAGTACCCATGCACGGCTATCTCCGCCCGTTGTAATGCCCTTTATTCCTGTCAGAGGACAGCATTTTCCCGGGACGCGAAGACGTGGCACCGTCGCGGAAGAAAGTACGACAGAGAGACAATATTTGGTCAATATTTGGGAGCACAGAACTAGGCGTGGTATGAGATTTACTAGATGAGAACTACCATTTATGCGGAAAAAATGGGAGTTCCCGACAAAACGGATCATTGTAGCATGATGATTCGTTCGTGGAAAATTACTCGGGAATTCCACCGGGTCAGGTTCTCCAACTCCATCTCGGCCGACGTCATGCCCTGATGAAGATGGACAACGCTTGCATCGAAACGTCAGCCTAGATGGAGGGGGAGAACATGACCCGGTAGAATTCCCGAGTAACCTTCAACGATTCTATACGCCGGGAAAGCTTGCGATCGTGTTAATTCATTTGTTTTGTTTTCGATGTGCAGAAGAGTCAAGATATTTCATTATTTACTGCATTTAAAAGTCAAAATTATATCCAACATTACTTATATTTTTATGATAGAACATAACATTCAAAATCAACATTAAAATAAAAAGAGGGTTTGTTTCAATTAGAATTAAAATATTTGCGTGTAGTGGTGTAGTGACGGTTGCATACGCCATAAGTACATACATTCTTTCGCCATAACGGATGGCATCCTAAGAGGTCACGAAAAAAAAGTTTTAAGGCAAATATTTCCCGTATTTATCATCAAACTTCGATATTAAAGCAACCTTTAAATATCAAAATCTGATGAAAACTTCTACAGAAAAAATTCCGTCACCCAAAACACATGATTTTTTCGGCAGCATGGAATGAGATTTAAGGAAGTCCCGCTGCAGCTATGTGATAGCAGACAGACATAATTAATTCCAGCATTCAGTGGGCTTTACTAAACATACAATGCTTTACCAGATGAAATACTTCGATAGAGAAGAGTAGGACGTAGGTATATGCCGCAGAGGGGTCAATATAATGGTTTATATACTAACTTTTACGGCTCTTTTGGCAGTTGTGATACAGTTTTGCCTGGAGTAACGGTTTAGCATTAATTTACAACATCAACGTCCAGCAAAACAACAAAACTAACATAGGGAACCATATATCTTAAGGTAACTGTTAATAGATAGAGATAACAGCGATACTATGATAAACACGAGGACAAATGCTATGAATCCATTCGGAATTATTTAAATAATTTACACTTGATCATCAGCAGGAAAATTTTGATTGTTTCCTCAACATTCTTAGAAGGGTTATGTGCAGTAAGCATGAGCAAAGGAGGAAAAAGAAAACGGAAATATAGCTACCTGGAAGAAAAAATACAGTATAATGGGAAGGTGAAAACGGGAAAATAATTATTTATTAAACATTAAATTCATTAACTAAGTGAATCTACTGATGAAAAGGTAATCCTGAAAGACACATAAGCTAAATTCCACTTTCCTACCCATCATGTTCTACCCTGTCTCTCTTTAAGCTCAAAACGTACCTTTTGGTGGCGGAATATCGCCATTATAATTTTTTAACGGAGCAATTGGGGCACCTACCCCTGCATGGAGTGAGTAACAACGCAGATCTCATGATAATGATGGTCACGCCCTCTCCTCACAAGCGAAAGAACTATCAAAGAGGGACAAACTGTTGAGAGCCCCGCGTCCCCCTACCTCAAGCTCATCTCTCCTCCTGGTCCAGTCCCTCCCGCCGCGGCGGAAGAAGAGAAAGACGAAACACTCATGGAGGCCCAAATTTGAGGATAGAACAAAGTTCGCGTTAGAGTATGTTATTAACATTAAGTATGCATTATTAACATTATTATGCTGTTATTAACATAAGAAACTTCATGAAAATGAGACTTGAGACAAAACTGTCCCCTATAACCCTATACACATATACATATTCTCGTTGGTGAAACATAATAACATTTAGAACATATTTTATAGGCGTAAATTAATGCGAATATAATATATAGACCGTGCACATACGAATAAATAACCAAAATATACAACGTGGATTAATCACAGGGTATCTAAAATACCGTTTTAAGATAGGCCATCAATAGAGATTTTTACATTTAAGGGTAAAACAAAAGCTACTTTTAACATTTATAATAAGCGAAAACACCCACCAAAACAACACATATTTATAAGCAAGGGAATTTAAGAAATCTGAGAAAAATTACGGATGGTAAAGCAGCTGATACCGTTTATATGACAATAATGGCAAATACAAAATTCTTTTCTTTTGATATTTATACCGAAGCCGTGAATAAAATCGAAGGATATACTACGGAATAAGTGCAACAATAAATTGTCGATTTCACAAAATTTTATTGGTGGTCAGGTGCTAATTTGCCTGGAGCAAACTTCTCTTGGAAAATGTACATATACGGCTAATAAAAGAGAAAAGGCATGAGCATAAAATGTGACAGAATAATAAGTGACTAATTTTAATAAAGGATATCATAGCATTAAGTATTTCTATGACGGTGATCGGTGACGGTATTTCTATGACGGCTCGGACGGATGATCTCAAAAATTTTTGTTGATTTTTGTCGTCAAAGAGTGTTAAATATATAAAAGGAAATTAAACGAATCAGGATTTATGTTAATATTAATTTTAATTGTATCATAATAGGATTTAGCTGACTTTTATTGATGGCGGTAGAATAGCGTACTTTGTATAATGAGACGTATTGAGCAAATGAGAAGCAGAGCTAAAATTTATTTAAGGCAAAATACGATGGGATGCATGGTACTTTTCATTAAAGAGGATTTTCAAAATTGCATATTGTGTTTACCTGTTCATATAGGAAAATAGGGGAATGAATGTTTGGTGAGAAATATTTGATCACTTAATCGGCTCAACAACGGGCATGCGAACCTTCCTGTCGATGTGTTGAAATATGTTTGATTGCAAAAAAAGGTCAAAAGTGAACATTGCGTATGCACGTTCCGAAAAGAAATAATGACAAAATAACGATATTCCGTTTATCATGTTATTGATGTAAATACGAGATTTTGATTCAGAGATAGCTCCGGTAAGGTGAGCTCCACGTAGAGTGGTAAAGTGAGCTTACGGCCTAAATGGTGAAAACATTCTGGTCGAAGTGATGTAATATGTTCGATTATAAAAAACTGTGAAAAGTGAGCATCGCGTACGGATGTTCCAAAAGGAAATAATAGAAAAATATATTTTTAGTTTGTCATGTCATTAGTATAAATACAGGCTATAGTTTCAGAGATAGAACAGGTAAGGTGAGCTCTACAGCCTCAATGGTGAAGTAGAAAATCATCTTCAATGGCCTATCTACGTACCCATACGCCTAACTATCCATCTGACCTACGCTACGGGCATTGGACGATTTTCTGTTACAATTTCAGATATTTTTGGCATTGTAGATCAAAATAATACGTCTGATGAGATTCGATGCACAAATTAAACCGCAGTAGCAACATAAGCAATTGGAAGAAGATGCCGACACAAATCATGACTGCTGGAGGGGAGACGGTCGTTAGATGCAGATGGAAGTGGCGAAATGGAGGATAAAGAGCAAATGTGAGGAGGGAATGGTGTAGATGGGCGGGATAGGGTCAACCCCGACGTCAAGGGGGTGGGAGGAATGGAAAGGTATGATGTGGAAGGTGGGGAGGAGGTGGAGGGGGTAGTAGGCATGCGGACGACCGTGTCACGGAGGGGGAGAGGGAGAGAGGAGGTTTCCTAAGGGTAAGGGGAGGACTTTTAAAGGGGCTAAGGGGTGGGTGGGGTCGGGGTGAGGTTGGAAAGATGGTGGCTGTACCGCTGGCTGCTGGCGGACGGCTCACACAGTCGGAGAGAGAGGGAGGGAGAGTGTGTGGCGCCCTACCACGACTGCAGAAGGAAGAAGGAAGCTGGGCTCAGGGATGAGCGAGATGGCTGAATCGATAGCAGCGGCAGCAGCAGGAGCGGAGAGCGCGAGACTTGGCAACAGCGCGACCCCCAGGGATCGGATACACGTCACTGCGGGGATAGGGGGAGGGCGGAGCGGCAACGTCGCGCGCCGGGAGGGGAGGGTTTATTTTTTTTTATCATGTTAGAGGAGGGTTGGGAGATATGTTTGAGGGGAGGTTGAAGGGTGGAGATGGATTGGGAGAAAGGTGAAAGCTGGCGGGGATGGAACGAAGGGTGGGGGATGCAAGTGCGAAATGGGGCATGGCGAGACGAGGCGAAAGTAAGACTTATGAAGGGGTGGAAGTAGGTGGGATAGCGAGGGTGACACTGGTGAGGGTCTACGGTGGTGCTATGAGAGGGTTGGAATTGCAAAAAAAAATTGGACAATGGACAGCAATTCAAAATATTATGCGAAATGTGGACTACAATGGGTTTGTTTAATGATACGAAATACTGGTGATTGAAATGCGGAGTGAGTTAAAATCGTTGTTATTTATCTGGGTACATACCCATACTCTTTCAATATCCAAGCATTCTTGACAAAAAAGATAATCATAGACCTATGTAGCGGCGATATATACCCCATTTCCATCTACGTGGGTGCCAGCCATAATTGAAAAATTTTCATTCAAAAACGTTTGAAAAAGTGAGGGAGCGAGGATTTATAAGTAATTATGAAGTACGCTGCTGATTGGCTAAAGTTAATCACTCTGAAGATAGGGTATTAAAATGTCTATCATTGTCGGCAGAGAAGTTGTCTTCGAAACTGGTTATTCGATTGTCTAAGATAATAATCTATAGGAGAGATTAGAGGGATGGTTAAGGGAGACTACCGGATGGAGATGCACTGAGAGAAAGGTGCAATGTAGCGGGAATGGAAATAGAAGGGAATTAATTATAAAATGGTGCATGACGAGACGAGACGAAAGGTACGACTTTTGCAGGGGTGGAAGGAGGCGGCGTATGAGTGAGTTCAACCGAAGAGACGGTCCAGAGGCCTTGTAAGAGGGTTAGAATTGAATAAAATGGCTTTTAGACGGTGAAGCAAAATATCCAGAAATATGTAGTAAATACCAATTTTTAAAAGTAGAACCCACCGAATCAAATCCGCTCATCTAGGAGCCCAAAAATGCACATACGCTAAGCCAGCAATAGCCGGAGCACAAACGCTCACCTCCGAAGCTTAGAGCACTGTAGGTGAGCGTATATGCTCCGGCTGCTGCCAGCTGAGCGCATTCGTATTGTTGGACTCCTAGATGAGCGAATTTGATTCGGTGGGTGATTGTTGAGCGCTTGTGCAGTGAAGGTATCGCTATACTTAACCCTCTCTAACCCAAAGCTGCTTTGGGAGAAATTAAATTTCTAGACTTCTCATTTTATAAATGCGAAAATTTTCCACCCAATATTATGTGGCTTCGCAATATTTCCGCTCATAATTAATGTGGCAGTAATTTCGCCATTAAACTTTAAGGCAAAAAAAAAAGAACGTTTAGTTTAAATTTTTCCTGAATAGAGCTGAAAATGATACTTTGTTGATGTTACTTAGAAGCAACATTCCGTTATAATGGGTCAATAACCACACTGGACCAACCCAATGAATGCAGTAATGACATACAACGTTGAGTGTGGCACAGATAAGGAGATCCACTGGAGTGGATATATGGAGTGAATGAAGATTTAGTAAATTCAAAATCATTATAAAAGGTATATAGAATGCCTAGCCTTACCTCATTCATTTGGAAATTACCTTACCCCTTTGTTATTTACCTAGCCTCTATCACTGTTGATTGAATAGCAGATTGGAAATCGGCTACGAACTCAAGGATAAATAGCTCCCTCAGAGTTCAGTAAGCCGAATAACACGGTAAAAACTCACGCTATTTAATTCTCCTTCATGAGAATATAGCAAACGCAGTCAAACATGCAAGAAAATTCAATCGGGTGGACGCCAAGAAGCCAGATGCTAATTCCATTTATCAGATTTCTCTAACCACAATGGATCATCAGAAATGATTGATTATCTGTAATATCCATTCAAATGGGAGGACTTATTTCTTTCTGAGCTCCATGTTACAAATCTGTTGTAACTATTTCAATCAGGTAAATATTTCCTGGTTTAATAAAAATGGCACAACTATAGAGGAAAGATACTAGATACCAAAATAAGGAAAAGTGATATTAAACAATAGAAATACAAGCTTCAAGAGATTGCACCGAAAACATTAAAGAAAAAGCATATCCTCCTGGAACGTTGCGGCCACCAGTGGCTTGAATATTACACAATCGATACACAAAAAATATAAAATATTTTACTCTGCGAATTATACCACATTCTGCTGAAAATCAAGCTCAAACTGTCCTGTGAATAACCAGCTAAACTTTTCCCTGGTGTTCTGATGTTAATTCACTTGTTCCGAGAGAGCCTGATGAATATCTATCGCGAAGTGTCCACTGAGAGTGAATATTAATCCTACGTAGCAAAGAACGGAATTGGTAAGAGAGCGGAGGAAAAATAAATGAAAGTTACCTGAGAAAATGGACCACATGAATTTAAAGACTTCATTCCAACTTCCACAACGTGTTTTTTATTCATGGAATCCTGGAACAGAAAACCAATTAATTCGCGCACCCTTTTTTCCAAGTTAACGCCTCATTGTGCCTCATTCTGTAGGATTTAAACTCGAATTAAGCCCAATCGACATTAATTACCTTTTTTCTTTTAAAGTGAAATACTCTATGAGAGTGTATGCTTTACCTTATCCCAGTAATTTAAATGTATTCCATTTAAATTACCGTTGAAGCAGAAATTATGAAAAATGGACTTGGAATGGCGGTGTTACTTGAGGTATGTAGTTAGTTTACTAATTCCATTCCATTTCAAACGGTGTATATCAGGTTTGCTCCACTGATGCAAGTTATTAAAAAATGAAGAACACATGGACCATTAAGAGCCTGCGAGAAGAACGTTTAACCTCGGACCTGAGGGAACCTAGTTCAATGCACGATAAGGTCGTCGAAAATTCTAACTTTGCATTTCTCAAATGGTTAGACTTTTGCAGTAGGCCCCAGTAGGCTTTGGGAAAGGAACCACCGCACACCACTGGCTAAAATCGCACGCCACACTAACTGCCTACCACGGTTCCCTAGCCTCACCCATCAAACCGAACTTTAGGTCGATGCACTGACTGATTGAAAATTCAATTAATCCTAAGATGCGCCTTACCTCTTTGTCAGTTAAGCGAGCCAATGAATATAAATTAGATCCTTAGGGCCTGCCACTAACCTACCGTCATTTTGATTCATTATCAACATAGTGATCCATTTAGTAGTGCAGAAATGGAAACTGAACCACATATACCAGAGAAAGATGACCACAGAGTTCCAAGGCTTAACACGATGCTAATCTTCAGCTCAACATATGTTAGCAATATGTATTGTTATCCATATTTTTCAATTCATAGTCCCCGCAGTTATTAGTTAACCTAGCAATTGCAGGTAAGTGACGCAGGCTACATGACTTAGAATAGTAATTGATTGACCCTGGAGTCCGAAATGCATGATGAAAGTGATTTTATCCGGACTAGTCCAAGTGGAGCGAAATACTGCGACCAATCCTGCAATAACATAGAAATTTAAAGAAATACATTCTTCGGCCGTTCGTCAATAACTTTTATAACATATATGTGCCACCTAATTCCACTCGGCTTCGATTTTTAATGTTGCAAAACAAAATCTTTAAAGCATGCTTTGACACTTTAAGGTGACTTAATTAGCCTAAAATTAGCCTCTTATGTAGCCCTGAGAAAGGGCGGCGACTCGGAGCTCGAAACGCCGGATGCCTTCAATTTTCTTGCCCGGTCGCTATACTGAGAAAAATCCACGAACGATCTATTTTATTAACAATACCTTCATTGTAATAAATAAATAAGATATCTTGTGGAATAAATAGGCATCGGGAAACTTATTTTCCATTGGCCACAGTCAATAAAGGGCCAAGGTAAAAATTAGACTATCATCAAACATATTTCTACGTACAAAAACGTTTACTGCAATAATAGTAATGAGCTCTTCGAGATTAATGAAACGAGGTTTAATGGATGATGCTTTAGGGGTCTTATATACACGTAGATTATTTCAGACTTTTAAATACGAACGGTTCACTTCAAGTTCGCGCGTTTCCGATCGCGTACTTTTCGACGGTCCCTCAGATGTCTCTGAAAGCGGCGAGGTGCCCACGACGAGCATTGGTGGTGGCGGTACGGTGGGTGGGTGCATTCGCAGCGTAGCCTCCGAGAATTAGAGTCCGGGACATTCGAATTTCCTATGTCTTATACTTGAAATTACTTGTCCCAATTTTGCGCACGTCTTAATGGGAAAATTATTAACATTTGCTAATATATCGCTCTTTGGGCAACTAATAGTTGGTTAGTACCTTAAAATTCCATATTATAACTATCAAAGTTTTCAAGCTATCGCCAATGGTGACTCGTGAAGCGTGTTATAAGATTCAATTCAATACATTAGACATTCAAGCAATACATTAGAAATTGATTTTGTACATAAAAAGTGGCGCGCGACAAATTTAGTTTATTTACATATTAAAGAAATATATATTCTATTGGCAGGTCTTCGCCTAACCTAGAACCGTGACCATACCCTCCGAAATCATTACGTTGAAGGCGGCAGGCTTGTCCCAATGAATCATTAAGTCTCCAATTAATTTGCATCAAAAACAAAATGCACTTATAAACAACTGTCGATACAGCGTCTCGACGAAATGAATATACATTGAAGTCATTTGAAGGGCATTTCCCGCGCTTCCCGTGGGCAGCCTGAATAAAAGTGGGGGAGGTATTGCTCGTGCCTGTGCATCTCGGAGGCTACGATTCGCAGCTATCCGGCCACCCCCCACCTCCCTCCCGCCATCCTCAACTCTCCCGGCCTCAATCACGACCACAGATGGAGTGCTGCATACGACTGCCGGTCGCCGCAATACCAATTTCGGACCCGCACTCACACACACGGGAGGCGGGTCCATTGAATGCAGGCGACGCCACTGCCCCCACGGGAAGAGAAGGGAACTGCTTGGACTTCGCGAAAATTTCCCCTCATCCGCTCAATTTACGAACGGCTTCCCACAATCTGGTCGTTGAAAATTTAGCCTCTGGAAACTAAGATTGCGCATTTAACACTGTGGACGATGTATAACACCTATAAATACGAATATCCAACTATTAGTACACAAAAGCATCGTCTTTAGACACTGAAATACATATACGTCAATAATACAACCATGCTGAAAGCAAAATTTAAAGAGAAACCAAATTTTTTTTAACTCTAAGGGGGCAGTATGTAACGTTTATTAATACAGTAAACTACAAAAATATTATAAATATACGCCGAAATAAGAGGTTAAGAAACAATTAGTTATACCCTCAGGAGTCAAAATAAGAATTAAACTAAGTTTATGAAAATCACATGATTTGTTAACATTATTGAATATTCAAGAGATGCTATTAATAGTGCTCGAATGAATAAATTTGCTTCTGATTGTCGAGCAATCCATATTTTCCATGGAAAATTGGGCGGGAAAAGTTAGTTTGAATTCATGCAAAAAGGGTAGGTACCTATATAAATTTTCAAACGGATCGGGTATCTTGAAGTTAAAAATAAATTATTACATCTAACGTTTTCCTTCCATATCTGGTCCTTTTATCAATTCATGTCTCCTAATCCGTAAGCGAAGCAAACTGCCAAAATACCAAATCCCTTACAATGCAATACATTAATCCCTTAATTCAGTGCGAGGTCCAAAATCATACCATAAACATCCTTCATCCCCTGACGCTTTTTACATATTGGATTCCTTCAAATAATAGAAAAATCGGTCAATTTTTAAGCTCAACTTTTATAAATACGATATAATTATCACCTGAACTAAAACCAAAATTTTCACACGATTTGGATGCGTGAACATGGGCGAGCCCAACGGGGAGCAGGGAGGGAAACTGCCCCCCAAGAAGCAATAATAAATTTAGTTCAAAAAAAAGTTAATAAGAAATTTTTGAAGAAAAATGATATTAGTATAAGACATGACACTAAATTAAAATTATTATTTTTTCAAGGAAATAACTATAAAAACTAATAATTGCTGACCTAATATCCTTAAAATTTTGGTTTCATTATCATTTTCTGTGAAAAAAAGTTACAACTTGAACGACCACGGCTAGTTTTGACCCCCCCCCCCCCCCTCCCATAGTTTTGATTCTGGGTACGCCCATGTCCAACAAAATTAAGCTTGTTTTGTGATATATTTCTACTACTGTATTTAATGACTTTATTCTTCGATTCCAGGCTCAAAATTGGAATCAAACGAATAATTCATATGGTAACAATGTTTTTCGTATTGTTAAAACATTTAAAATTATGAACAAGTGTATTAAACTTTCGAATCATACAATTTTTGGGTCACACAATGGTTACACGAACAAACTCTTTGAATTGACATGCATTGCTATTTATAGCGCATGTAGATGCTCAAATCAACATTTACTAATGCTATAATAATAATACGTCTTTATTGGTTGAGATTGGGACTAGAAATTCCCATCTTTCATCCCATCTATCTGGTTGAAAGACACTGAAGCAAATTCTTCTTCTAAAAAATCGCCTTATGCGCAAAGGATAGAGACATATATCTACAAACCTTGTAAAGCGTTAAGTAATAAAAGCTTCTTAAGAAACGAATTTGCGTCAATCCGACTATCATGATACAGGGTTTGCATATGCATCTCACTTAATACTACTATGAACAGCACAGTTGTCTCATTAGAATTGAGCATGCCATTTATAAATGCAATTCTTTTAAATAGCATATAGTAGTTACTTCGCTGTGGCCCAACAAAGCTAAAACTCATAATTTTGAACCATTTACCTTAAAATTCCGCAATTTATTGATCTCGAACCTACCGCTTGTCCTGGTGGGTATACCATACCCCCACTCACACCCCGGATATTAGGTGCAGCTAAACCCCCCCCCCCCAGCCTTAGCTCCTAGCTTCGCCCCCGTCCCTCCTCACAGTGAGAGGTTAATTCGCCTCATTTTTGTGAGATGAGAGTTAATGCTTCATATGGATTCAACATAATTGGTTTGTGATGAAAAATAGTATAAATTAAAAGGTTAGAAACGCATAGGAATGCAAACAATACAAGTAACGACACATACTCATATACTCCTCAAATCTTAGATGAGGAAAGCCTTTTTTTCGTGTTTATCCTTAAAAGCATCATAGCATTTTCCATAGAGTGATAGAAAAGAAACTCCCATCTCGATTTTTACTATATAAAGTCATAAATAAATAGCCTTAGCCTCTGCGATGGAATTTTCAGCTAGGCTAGAAAAGGCTTTATAAAATATCGATCAATAATATAGAATATCCCGGAATAAGAGTGCATTCCATGAGTTTTACCAAATTAAATTGCGCAGGCAAAAAAAAACAATGACAATGTAACTGAAAATTCTATAGTTTCAAAACAGGTACAGACGGAGAGTAAAGCATTTTTAGCCTTTTTGATGCAAGGCTGAAGCCAACTTATTATCATTTATCATACACTTTTTCTAACACCTACGTCCGGAATAATGGCAACCAAAAGAGACAGGGTTCATTTGTAGTACCGATTTGATTGAAACCGTGGATGCAGAGAAGCATGTGATTCAACCCCGTTCTAGTTCAGCACAAGGACGTGTGGATCTTGCTGGAGCTACCGGCTTTACTCACGGCGCTCGGTCGAATGTTTACGGCGGTAGTTCCGCTCTCCGCCGCTACGAGGACACCGCCTACCGGCTTCCGGAAGAATTCATGCCGGTGCGACAAGAACTCAATAAAAGAGGGACCCATTGGCCGGAATTCTCACCCCATCCGAGCGACAAATGATTGAAAATAATCGCATCATCTGCATATCGGATGTACTAATACTTGCAAACTTTTTCACCCACGTTCCACATCAAGGATTATTATTGGCGAAAATCTTTAAAATATGTACTTATTGAATTGTTTTCTTAACGACTACCGTGTGCTCTACCGTGGATGAAGCACTCACTGAAATATTGAAAAGCCAGTAAGAAGTACATCAATATGTAACTTTGAAAAACCTCTTACCCATCAAGGCAGAGTTTCTAAAATAAATTTTAAAAGGGTGCCAGGACCGGAAATTATTCAATCAACAAAAAGCAAAAAACTTTTTCTTCATTGTATTTCCTCAAATAATACTGAAAAATCCATCATCTCTTGTCTGCAGACACCCTGAGTACCTACCTATCAAGACCCTTTTCATGAAAGAAGCTACTTTTTTTAGAAGAATGAAATTCAAAAGTTAATATTCTCACAGTAAAATAGAATAAACAAGTTTATAAAAGTTACACATCTTTATAAGGGTAAATTTCCACCAGTTGAATACTGAACAGATGGCGGAGACACATGACCTTCTCGATGCTTAACTATAGCCATTGAATTGACGGTGGATTGATGCCTCAACCAGAATAGCATTCGCAAGACATGTTATTTTTCAAGAATTCCTCCTCAAATTGTTCTTATCCTTAAATGAGTCAACATCGACGCGCTATTTCAGCAACATGACTTCAAGAATCAAAACACCAATCCCTAAAATTGTATATTTTTAAGTTATTATCAAATGACTGTAAGAAAATTTTACATGATAATTGAAACGTTGACATGGTTGAGGAGACGAAAGGAAGAGGTTTGCCAATAGTGGGAAGATTATGTTAGCGTACAAACTTCAATCGTAGCAACTGATATATTGTACCAATTGACTTTCTACCTTATTCCTGCTATTGGCATGTGCATGTTCAATCTTCTCCATGAAAAAACGAAATTTCGAAATTTCGTATTTGTCTGACTTATTACCTTTCCCATGTCAACGCTTAAATTGACTACATAAATAGGGCCAATCTCATTTCGTCCCCAAAACTATTCCTTAAACACATTAATGCTTTCCGGGCTACTTTGAAAATTGCATATAAATAGAGATTAGAGAAGAAAGCAAAGATTTGTCCAATTCCGTGAGTCATCAATCTAGCAGTCGTACCTCTTTTGCAAATAATTTATGTGTTGCTTTTTTAAGAGCACTCACTCTTTAATTAGAAATTAACAATTTATAAAATATTATTATATTTTCTGATAACTTAGTTAAATAATGGCTCTTATATTTTTAAAGGTATTGAAGGCCTTAGGTGAAATATTGAACACTTTATTCTCACAGTACCAACAGTTGTTTTCCTAAATTTTAATATATTTCCTTAAAATCTCTTAATACGGGACATCCTCATTGAGTAAGTTGAAAGGGAGTACAATTATTAATCATAATTTGTCCACGGCTGCATTCAATCATATATTTTGCAACAGCTCACCATTTACAGGGTAACTAATGACCTCTACAAGAGCGTTCACAATTGAGCACATGAACATCATGAAAAGGTAAAAAAAAAAAAAAAAACTAGTCAAAAACAGTGACAAAATCCACGGAATAAGAGTTTGTAGAACGCTCTCTTCAGCGCCTGTACACTATTCATCGTTATAAATTATCAAATAAACCAAAAAGACTAACTACCAACTGCTTAACATACAAATATACTTAGATTTGATAATAATTTATCGGACTGAAAAAAGAACAATCTAGTGATCACCAAAAAGAACGATTCTCAGGTCTGCAAAGCGCAAAGAAAAATATTTGCAATACTTCCAATGGAGAAGGTGCTAGTGCTAGCGGCCTCCGTAAATTCCAGGGATTAATTCTGAGTAGAAAATGCCGTATTTCTCATTAACCAAATGAACTAAGTCTTATAGCATGCGCAGGAAATATTACTCACATAAAGACTTCTAAGTTTGACGCTTAAATGTAAAGCAAAGCAGCGAAAAAATAATCATCTCCAGTCAATAAGTATTGCGAAAACAAACGATAAAACAGATGCACATGTTGCAAAAATAAAAGCCTTACTATGCTACCTAAGATTACTCAACTCATTAAAGTAAAATATCAAAGTGGTCAACGAATAACAACGTTAGTACAGGTTATCGTCACCAAGCATCTGCTCTCCAAAGTTACAGGTGCAACTTACACTGTTTTCAGTAACTCATATGACACAAATGACCACGTATACTATGAAAATTGATGTTAATGGGAGTGAGTACATATAATCACGCGTTAAGATCACTTCTTTTACGACATTTTGAATATGTGGACGAAAAATAGGTGGAATTTAATTGAGATTTGAATGAATGAACACGAGAAAGCGAGATAGAGGGATAGCAAAACGAGCAATCAAGTCACTGCACATGGCTAAAAGGAGAGTAAATGGCTAGAAGAGATTAAGAAGCGAGTGAACGTAGTTATTAGGGGAAAGAGAATGGCATTGACTTTAATTAATGGGAAGTTATAAGATGAAGACGAAAAAAGGGAAAAGAGAGTTATTTATCGTTAAAATGCAGAGATTTTAATCTAACATGAGATAAATTAAAATTGAATCAAAGCGAAAAGTACTCTCTGTTACGAAAACTTAACATTTTCTTTCTGACTAAACCAGTATTAAATCACTCACGAACATACAAAAAATTAGAGAGAGAGGAGAAAACAGATTACAGGGGAGAAAACATCAAACCCGAAAATAAGATGGATCCAGGTTCGAATCCCGCTCAACGGAAATTACTTTTCCTCCTTGAACACCTTGCACTAAACATGCACGGCAATTCCGTAAAAGTATACCGCCGGCTATCCCGCGATCATTTTCCAATAAATTTCCAAAAACCACTTCAATAATGATGACAGAGGGTAGCGGAATTCGAGAAACCAATCTCAATCAGCACCAACAACACTTCCATAATGAAAGAATGATTTTTTTTTTAGAATAAAATGTTCATTTCCAACGCTTGAAATCAATTCGTTCAGTCTTTGATTCGCGCCTCACACAAGATATTACCCTGAGGATATGATTATCCAGGGCCTTTGGCTGCAACCCTACCGACGTTTTGTATCCAGTCGGAAGGGTAGGGAAGGCCTCGTGGAGTGTTGAGAATCGGGAGATAAAGGATTCCGGGGGAGAACGTTTTCGGGGGAAAAGAGAGGGGTAGGACATCAAGGCCACGCCATAACGCCGCCCTTCGAAGGGAAAAGAAACAGTGAGAGAGCTGTGAGAGGCGGGAAACAGCCGGAAAAGGATAGTCTTTGTTCTCCGAATCGTGAAAGCGAGAGAAAAGAGAACAGTCTTCATGGCTTGAATGAGGTGAGGTAGACGTATGAAATAATAGGTGGCACAAAGATCCAAATATACTTCTGAGACGAATGTGAGGGCTCTAAGCGTAACCTAGTGGTGTGTTTTATTATTTGAATACACTTATCCACATCGAAGTAAGTGTAATGAATTTTCATTGACAGCATTTTCGTACATTTACATTCCAAGGGTCAATGATTGTTTATTGTTTTTTTTCAAAAGAAAATTGGGAAATTTTAAGGATATTACGGTGAGAAGGACATAAAATTTGCGCAGACTCCTTGGTTACCCTCACATTAGTTTTGACTCGGGCAAGCCACAGCACCAATAACACTAAACGATCACGGCTATTTCGAGGCTTATGATGAAATCAGGGGTCTAATGCTGAGGAATACGAGAAACAAAGTCTGTTCTAATACCAACTACCAAAAACAAGACCGTCGTATAATGCGGGGACTATAAGATTATTAGCCAAATATCACATTTGGCGAAGGTAACACGCCATTAATATTATTAGACGAATAAAGGGGAGGAACATTTATTACTTGAACTGTAGTAATTTCAGATTCAGGAAGAGTAAGTTAATCCGTGAGGCGATAGCTGCAATGATGGCACAGGTAGTGAAAAGCTTAGAATGAAATTAGAATGTAAATACTTGCTTCACGGACATAGAAACCTGCTTAGTGCTTGATAGAAGCGACTGAGTTATTACAATGGAATACTCAAGTCAATCAAAATAACAGGTGACTCATTCGTAATCTACAAATGGCTCACACTGCACCAAAGATAACCAACGGAGGAACGGTCTAGCATACATCAGGTTGTTACATGTAAACCTACCTTCACCGACAATACCAACAAAATAATTCACAGTGCTAGTAATTTAAGGGATTCTAATTTAAACAACATGACCAATGTTCCACAGCAATCATTTAAATGCACGATCCTGGTTTCAGTACTGAAACATCACTACCAGGTGAAGAGTAACAATGCATAAATCTAGTATAAATTCCAATGATAATAATACAATAGTCATTAAAAGAACCGAAAACGGATAATATTCATACAACGCCATATACAGCGTCATATGATATATCATGAAAACTGGTGCTACGGGTTATTGATGCGCTTATAAGAAAAAATTAATACAAGCAGTTAATATGTTTGGAATTTTAAGATTGATTGAAGCTTAAAATTTATTTTCTAATGAAGTAATTGATTGAGTTAAAGAAGTTACCTCTAAGAGAAAATTTTGTTTTCTAGTTACTAATGGGCAGAATTTTTAAGCCAAAATACTTTAAGTAATAATACTTTTAATACATAATATCCATATGCTTTGCTCTTTATGCAAATTTGACTATAGTTTGGTCAACCAATGATAACTCTGAGAAAGTAAAGATATTTTTAATTCTTTCTTTTTCTTTTGGGCAAGTTTTATTACCAAATTCTCCTGGATCAATATTGGCCAAAAATCAAAGGTTCATGTATATTTCAGTTTAAAATTAAAATTGCATACTTTTTAAAATTTAAATTTACATAAGAAATCTATAAAACAACTATCAATTCTAATAGTAAGCCACATTTATAACGAAGAATCTGAGCTTTTCCCGGTGAATAGCGTGGATGAAAGCTTCTCGGGTTTCCAACCGGGTCAGGGTCTGCATGGTGTAGGCCGACGTTTCGTTGGGTGACTTTCCCAACATCCTCAGGGCTGATGATCGTCATTATCAGCCCTGAGGATGTTGGGAAAGTCTCCCAACGAAACGTCGGTCTACACCATGCAGACCCTGACCCGGTTGGAAACCCGAGAAGCTTTCATCCGCACATTTATAACGATTATTTTTAACCCTTAAATCTCCAACTCCATAGTGAAGAAAGTTATAGACAGGAGCACTAGGTAAGCAGGAATTTCGGAGTAAGATAGTGAATTCATAAATAGAATAAAAGGGAATAGACGTTACTGAGAATTCAAGAGGAAAGGGTATGGGGGACTCCTGGAAAATTCACAAAATGCTCCATGTAACTCTTAACCTGTAGGATGCTTTCATAATAGTAACCACTAACATTCAATTTTTCATTGGTTCATGCCGCTTTCAATGGGTCATCGTAAGGTAACTACATATCGATTTTTATAAATGGTACGGTATTTACTGAAGGTGACCTACAGCTAAGGTCATTTGCGCCATAGGTAAGAGAAGGGAGGGAAGGGTGGAGAGAAATCCGGCATCTGAATCTTCTAGCCCGTAACAAAAGACACGGCTTAACGTTCCACCCGAGGGATGAACTGCTGCACTTGAAAAGTAATCCACACATTACTCAAATAAGGATCGGATAACCTAATCTTACATCGGGCAAACATCTGTATCAATAAATTCAGAATAGAAGAACGTCTTTAGGCGATAGAAAAGAAATATTTGCCTTTCCGCAGTTGCTGAGTATGCAAAGCCAGAAACTAGGCACATAATAAAAGTCATAGAGTCAAAACTCATCGTCAGAGAAAATAAATATTTCCCTCGGCTGATAAAGGAAGCAATAGAAATAGCAAATCACAGGGAGGGCTCCGACAGAGATGACGGTTATCCTCTCCCTTCATCTTTCAAATGGCTCTTCCAAAAATTGGATTCAAAAAGAACAAAGTCAGCGCGCGCCTGACTAGCTTTATATACAAAGGAATCGAAGCTCTGCAGATCATTTGGACCCGAAGACGGGAGCTGGAATCCGTCCGAAAGTATTGTCCGTTAAAATGAATCAACGCGGCCTTAATCTGGAAAACATCCATGATCGGATAACCTCTAATTAATTCTCATCACCCCCGGTATTTGAACCTGGGCTAACGGTGTGTCAAACCTGGCTACCGTAAAGAACTGAGCCATTGTTACGTCAAAGAAAATATGAGGAGGGTAAAAAGGCAAGGATTACAAGTGATTTTTTCTCAACAGAGTTAGGTAAAGTTAATTGTTACGAGAAATACACAAAAATTAGTTGCCTAGCGATACGAGTGAGTCTCAGATCTGTGCTGACATCGAGTGGAAAATCAAATTCACTACATCAATTATTTTATTCATCTCGTTTGCTTTCTATACCTAATTTCTGTGCCCAACTGTGTATAGAAAAAAGATATCACTTGTACCCCTTGGCTTCCAAACCACCCATATATTATCGCAATTCAATCATTGCGGTCTATCACCAGCTCATGTGCGCACCTGTCCGCTGAGTTTGTTGTAATTCGTGCCGAGGGCGGAACGAAGAGAACTTTAGAGGGACACAGGTGGTAGGGAGAGAACAAAATAGGGCGGAAAAGGGGGAGGGGGTGTGGGCGGGGTGGGGGGAAGAATTTTGGAAACGGGGGAGTGGGAGGGTGGGGTGAGAGGTGGTGCGGGGAGTAGGAGATGAAGACGGGCAGCAGCAGCCACGCCCATCAAACCGTATGCGCGCGCACCATCGCCCGCTCAGCTGCAGCCGACACACGGATCTATTATTGCGTCTACGATCTTCCCTAGCCCTACTACTATTTATATAAATACCGAGTATATATTTAGACGTGGGAAAAATGCTCTCTCACCACCGGAAACATCTGCGGGTTTTGATTCTCATCTTTTTCCCCCCCTGCGTTTCTTTTATTCGGAGCCGTGAAGTGGGAGAAGGAGTGCCATTCATGAAATAATTGGGATATCTCATCGCGAGATGTTGCGCCACACACGAAGGCGGCACTCAAGGTTGCTGCCCAGGCTTCATGAAGGGGCTACTGCGCAATCCGGTGTGCTTTGCTGACGGTATCGCTAAAGGAATGGAAGATGGTAGGGGTAAAAATATTACGATGGGTGGAGCTACAAAAATTGTTGGCCACCTAAAGATTAACATCAAAGTCAGCTCTGACCTTTCTATATTTTTCAGACCCTTTTTACAATTTTACAATTATTTCATAACGAATTATCCACAGCATCGGGTATTCTGGAAAGTTATGAATTCTTGTCTGAAAACTATTTTTCAATTTGTTAGGCTTCTCGATATTATACATATTATTTACATATCATGCATGGAAAATTTCCAAAATAGTTTTTAGAATAGGTAGTTTTGCAATTTTCCTGACTCCTTGATAACATGCACTTTACGGAATATTCATCTTTACAGGAGGTACAAATTTTATCAGGAGGATTTTAATTTGAAGCAGCCTTAAATCAAATCGAGAAAAATTCATGATATATAAATGAATATTAACGGAGACGTTGAAAAAATTGAATGGCATATAGGGATCGGGGTGATCAAATATAAAAGATATACTTTTTTTTAACTAAGTATTAGGAGAAATCACCTCTTGACTTTTTTAGCGGATGCCATTCATTCAAATACACTTTTAATATTCCTTAACGTTCCATGACGATATAATTCCCTGACCTTCCAGGTTCTCCAGGAGAGTGGTTACCGTAAATATAACAATAATAATTATGTCTTTATTTCAAGCAAATTCAAGACCCCCAGATCCTCAATTTCAATGAACTTGTGCAAACACACATACATGTCCTAGATGGTGGAAGAAACAAAACATACGAAATTCGAACCCGAAACCGACAGATTGGCAGACTACCTTGCTGTCACCACAGAGAGAAAAAATAACAGAGAGGAAAAAGAACAGAGAGAAAAATAGCCAGGCTACGTGAATATATTAAAGGGAGAAATGAAGGCTAATGAATAACTATGACCGGAAGTGTGAAAGACAAATACATTTCACGAACAAGCTTTACCCTCCGGTTAAAGATTGTTTTTCGATTGCCAAAGACAAGTGTAGAAAACATTTTTTTTCCAAATAACGAACCACTGAGGATACGGGAGCAATAGAACATTACTCTACGCCCATATGTATTTGAGCTCTTTCTAAGAAACGCGTACAGTTTCAAAATGAAGGTATACAGCATATATTTGGGATGGCTTAAAATTAAAATGTTCTTGCTTTTTTAATTTTTTACCATAGGTACTTGCTCACGTAAAGAGAGGAAACTGGAAGGAAGTAATTTAACTTATCATTCAGGGTTTGCATGTTTTTCTTTGAACGTATTTTGCTTCACGGAGTTAATTAACAGCAGCATTTTCTCAAAAATCAATTATACGCTACTATCAGGATATGCACTGTGACCATAACATCATGACACTGAAGATAATCATTGATAGAAGAATATTTATTGAGAGTTAAATAAAGGAGAAGAAAAATTTTAGAGCATGGAATGAAGAGATATACAGGGTTTATATATTTTATATTGATTATATATAGATTTGTACTACCTGAAGAAAGGAATAATTACCGGAAATGGCGAGTAACAGCCGATGTCATTTAAATGAGGTTGCTCAAATTATGAATTGACCTTCAAGTGACAGGCGAGTTTAAGGTAATGCAGATCGATAAAAATGATATGCTGGATTATACTAAAAGATTTTATGGCTAGATGAAAGTTGAGGTATCTACGCCCAACTGTTGATAAATCGTCCGTGACAGAAGCCCAGCAACCGAGGGAATCTGACAAAGATGTACGTCTTTTTAATGAAATCTGGCTTCAGCATAAATCAATTTTAATAGTAATACCTGACTTCTTAAACTCCAGTCGTGCTTTTATCATTAATTCCACATCGATCTTTCTGGAAGTATTTGCAATGTCTAGCTCCTTCATCCAAAGAAGATAAAGTGTACACCGAGCAAAATTTCAAAGCAACACTTAGTTATGAGCCTATGTTATGAAGTAATCCATTCAAAATTACAAATAATAAGCGACAATGAGACAACTAAGCTTAGCAATACCGCTTGGTTTTGGAACGCCATATTCATACCGTGCAGCAAATAAAAATTTTAAAAATAAGAATTCATAAACAATTCGTTCACTGTAGTAAAATCTTTTTTCTAAATTTATCGATTCCAGCCTCCGCTTTTGCTGAATAATAAGCAAACCGGCAGTATACCACTATGAGAGTTATTAGCATTATATTAAGTAATAATACATTACATAAATTAATTTGTTTATAGGGTTGGCACAAAAATATTGAGAAAGTGTTAATTTAAAAATATATGCTCAGAAATATCCAAAAAATTGAAACCCTTTTCAACATACCTAAAAGGATGTCGTTAATGACAGCAAAAATAAACCTTTCAGGGCCGGGCTCTTTGATAGACCCAGTGATACGATGCTAGAGTGACTAAATTTATCTGATTATCACGCCAGAAGTATGGAATTTATACAGAAAGGCTCGTAGACACATGCCCACTACCCTTTATTATTTTAAAATTTAATTTTTCGAATGCTCAATCACGGCAGAAAACTCCACAACAAGCCTGAGAAAACTGATTAAATGTCGTCAAATAATGATGACGGACGACTATCTCTGGAGAATTTGTAACTTTTCTGCCATTCCCTTCCTGCCAGGTCGTTTCCCTACCACGCCTCACGACGAAAACATGCATAAGTTGACGCCTCCCATGCGTAATGTCCAAAAAAGATTGAACAAGTGAACATTTTTCCATATATACAGTTGCATAGAAATATCCACACAATGGAAACCTAACCTACCTGAACGGATGTCATTAAAGGCTGTAAAAGTTTTAGAAGAACATTTCAGGTATCTAAAACGAAAAATCTTGGTGCCCATGTAAGATTCGCTTTCGCCAGGAGACAAATTTGATACATGCATATATTGACCAGCAATTATTAATTTTATAATCTTTCATGCGAGCTACGTTTTTCGTTTAAGATATCTGAAATATTCCTCTGAAACTTATTTTACTTTCTCATCAATTCTATGTGATTCAAAGTCAAAGAGTCGTATACATATAATGATCGCAGCGCCTACATTGTGGTGACCATTTTAGGAACTCCAGATTTAATTTTCATTTCCAAATATTTATCAAAATACTCTTCTGATCGAGGTAAAAGACTAAGAAATTTGCATTTTCATCCAATTAAGGCCTATTATATTTCAGCACTATAGGTGATCAAGAAGTGGTCGAAATTTGAGTTGAAAGATTTTTCCCGGAAGGACAAACAAGAAAGCGAGCATAATAAAGCGTTTAATTTTTTAATACTATTTCATCATATCTCCAAAAAGTTTTTCTTTAAATGCGTAGTTACTACGAAACTCACGGTGAAATGTCCAAAAAGATTGAACAAGTGAACATTTAAAAATATATGGTGTACATAGAAATATATATAAAGTTGAAATTAAGCTAAATGATTTGTGGCTAGACGAATTGTGAGGTATCTACCCCAACTGTAGATAAATCGTCCGTGACAGAAGCCCAGCCACCTAGAGAATCTGGCAAAGGTGTACGTCTTTTTAATTAAACCAGGTTTCAACATAAATTAGTTTAATAATTTTACCATAATCCGTAATAGTCATGAGAAAACTGATCAAATGTCGTCAAATAATAACGACGCACGACGATCTCTGGGGAAGGTGTAAATTTTCCGCCATTCCCTTCCTACAAGGTTGTTTCACTGCCAGGCCTCACGGCGAAAACATGCATAAGTTGACGCCTCCCATGCGTGATGAGACGGAGAGTGTCTTGAGAGAGGGATGACGGAAGGGCTTCAGCCCAAGGAGGAAAGGGCGTCGAGGAAGGTGCTGAGATGAAGCGCATGAAGACTTGAAGTGAGCCCCCAGAGGATGATGGAAGGAAGGAAGGAAGTAAGGGGCCGAAGCAGGCGTGCACCCTGAGACGTAAATACCCCACGAGAATGCGTCGGCATAACAAGCCCCTCAATATGCATGACTCATTGGGGGTACACGGATGAGAATTGGGAGTAAACACAAGGAACGAAAAGATGATAGCGATGAGGTAGAGGATAAATACTAACGGTTGGATTAATACTAAGTCGTACCGAGCGATCAGATGAAATATAAATAATTCTATCAAATCATTACGGAGATATGGTATAAGTAACATTATTGGAGAGAAATTCATACTCACAATGGAACTAATTAATTAGCCTATCTGTATGCATTCCAGGTAATTTCGTCAATGTCTTGGAGAAATATATGTATAAATCTTCGATAAATCTATCTATAACCATTAAAATAAAAGTAATACAGTCCCAGTTTGATAGAATACCATTTGGGAAAGAATAGAAGTCGTGATTATAGAGACTAACACGGATAAAATGTGCTCATATGAATTTAGAGACGAAAAATTGATTGAGTGTATTCGTAAAATGTTGATAGATTCGTCATTAGTGAAAAGAGACACTGAGAAAGGGGACATGGATATGGTTGAAACTGCTTAAGTTCCGAAAGGAAACAGTCTTGAACTTAGTGAAAAAGAAATAAGGGCAAGAAAAATATTTTTTGAGTGGTAATTACAGTCAGTTTATGCGCATAGAGCATACAGCTCCATTTTACTAGTAATTAACAAAACTATCACCACACAATGAACCCAATCTTACAAGTATCATTTAAAAATTAAAAATGCAGATACCCCTAGGCTCGTTTGAGCTGACTGAAGTTGCTCCACTATATTCATCTTCGAGCTTCAGTGTCAATTGAAAGAACCAAAATATTATTATCTGTCCGCTCCTTCCTTTAAATTGTTACACGACACATCTCGATCATCGACACCTTGGTTGAATTTTGGTTTTAAAAACACATACAACTAAAAAGTCTAATTAAAATCGAGCGAATTATGTTCTGTGAGGTATTTTCAAAACAATTTTTTTATCTTAGCAACGTTTACGCTGATTTGCATGGTGAATCAAAAGACCCATGTCATGTCTTGCGATCTTCCTCTCACAATTTTGCGCTGAATAAGAGGAAAATAAAGAATTACAAAGTAAATGAGGTTCTTGTGTGCCCTGAAATATAGCAGTCATTCCAAGGTTCTTAGACGGTAAGGTTGCCTCATTCGTAACTGCGCATGCGCCAGCAGAAGTCCCGTTACGTCACGGTAGACCCTGCGTCCCAGCTGATCCTGGCCATTTCATTGTTTGCACGCTAGAAATTGAGAGAGAATAAGTTCCTGAGACCTTGCGCCGCCTTGTGTTTAACGCGAATCTGAACACATTTCCTGCAATTTCACTGGAAATCGTCTTTGTAATCCACTACTCATAAGACGAACTTTTTGTGGGTGAAGAGCGCCTTTAATCGTCGGATATGCCAGGCTCCCGTTGTACTGTGGCAACGTGCTCCAACAGCTTGTCGAAAACGAAGAAAGCTGGACGGAATGTCTCATATCACAGGCGGATGCTTAAATTGAAAAATCTTTTTATTGTATATATTAACTAATCGAATCATTGACCGTGTCTCGCCCCCCACACATATGAAGAAAGTGGTGAAAGTGAATCGGTCAGACAAACTAAGTGGATATGCTAAAGATTTCGTAATCAAGAACTTAGATGGATGGAATTCTTCCTTTTTAAGGCAAATTGCACTTAATATTTTGCGCACTCATTCATGCAGGGACTATTTTGCAAATTCATCGCTTAACTCGTATGCTATGAGTAACATCGTGTGCCAATGGTAAGATGTCAGGTAAACAAATTTCTAGTACTAAGTCTATAAATTTGAGTCCTTTCGCATGCCTTTGAGAGCTATTGAGAAATTTTCGAGGCCACGGTTGCGCAAAATTGTTTATTAATTTAGGGACAGAAAACTTTTAGCGTTTATAAAAATATTTATCAGGAATCAAGTGTTAAATCGTATTTCACATAAAAGAAACTTACGTTAATTTTAATCATAGCATTTTCTCTCGAACTAGTAAATTGGTTAAGAATAGCCTTTATAAACTTATATATGTTGACTTGAGTCAAACCATATAATATTTTTATGTACTCTTTCGCGTTTATATTTACCTGCAAACTGTAATGAAGTAGACTCTACCCTCTAATTATGACTAATTCGACAAATTTCCAATGTTCTGTACTGTGTTCCAACTTGGATAAAGCGATTATTAAATGTTACGCCTAGCAGAGGGTCTTCACAAGAATAAAATGTTTGAACAAAAAAATGCAACAAGGAAGAGCAACTTTGGTAGTGCCACTAAAAAGCTTTAAAAATTGTTCAGTTGAAAAAAAATGTTACTTCCTAAAAAATGTTCCTTCGGGCAATCATGACAACCAACGTGTCAAACGATAGGTTTTGAAGAGTGCCAAAGTCGGTTAGGCAGTTCATAGATCCGTATTGTTGATTTTTTGACCTCCGAAAGTCATAATGGGGTCGAAGGTCATAGAGAAAATATGCAACGCGCTCACCATCCCTTCCTTCCGAAATTTTTCCATTTCCTCGCAGTCTTTTCCAACAGGCCCCCCGTGCTCTCTTACTTTAACGCCGCAGTTGATTATTTATTTCTCTAAATATTCTTTTGATTTGTCGCCCAAAGTGTAAGACAAAACTCCGTTTAAAAAGATATTGGCTATTTCCAAAACCTTAAGGTAAAAACTAAAAGCAATGGAATAATCCAGCTTTTATTTTGATTGTATCAAGCAATGTGATAAAAATTTGACGATTTAAGAGAAATATCATAAACGACAACATTAATAGGATAATAAACTGAAATGTGAACATGGAGTTTTAGTTGTGCTGGTCAACCATCCAATTGCAGATATGGTTTCGATTGCTATGCTCTTCTTCTTTTGAAGCTCCTGCACCATTACACTTTCTAGGGTTTCAAGTTTTGGAATTTTTAAATTCGTTATAACGCACACCTGGAATTTTCCAGTACACGCTGCGCGGACAATAGTGCGCGGACACAGAGTCGGGCAAAAGGATGTCTGGGGGAAATAAGTAAACAACAACGGCGTGAAGATAAGCGGGCAAAGGAGTCTTGTCAGAAATGACAGTGGATATGTGTAGTACGCAACTCACTTGGTCACCCTTCTAAACCTTTGTTTGGGGACATTAGTTTTCCTATTACTTCAAAACATACCTCTATGACCTTTGACCCCCATTATGACCCTCGGTGGTAAAAAAATCGACAATATGGATCTACGAACTGCAAAACTGACTTGGGCACACTTTAAAACCCATGGTTCCACACTTTTGCTGTCATATTGGCCCGAGGTTAACCATATGACCTTTGACCCCCATTGTGACCCTCAACAGCAAAAGTCTATGAGCGGATCTATGAACTGCCTAACCGACTTTGGCACTCTTCAAAACCTATCGTTTGACACGTTGGTTGTCATGGTTGCCCGAGGTTTAACCCTATGACCTTTGACCCCCATTGTGACCCTCGGAGGTCTAAAAATCAACACTACGGATCTATGAACTGCTTAACCGACTTTGGCACCCTTCAAAACCTATGGTTTGACACGCTGGTTATCATGATTTCCCGACGTTTAACCCGATGACCTTTGACCCCCATTGTGACCCTCAGAGATTTAAAAAATCAACACTACGGATCTATGAACTGCCTAACCGACTTCGGCACCCTTCAAAACCCATGGTTTGACACGTTGGTTGTCATGATGGCCCAACGTTTAACTCTATGACCTTTGACCCCCATCGTGACCCTCGGAGGTCAATTAGTGAATAATATGGGTTTTTGGACTTTACCAATGACTTGGGCACCCTATAAAACCCATGGATCGACACCTTTGTTGGTATACTATTATTTTTGCCACCTTTATGACCTTGACGGTGACCTTACTGGGTCAACAATTGAATTTTCGTGAATAAAAGTAATATTTTCGTGTTTCTCGTGTCCGAAAACAGAAGAAGTGACATCTTGGTCAATGAAATTCAGACTTTTTTCTATCTCGATTTTTTAAACATTGAAACCCTAAGGCAAATTGAATTTTTTGGTTTGAACCCACATTGTGAGGTCAAAAGGTCAAAATTGTAAATTTTTGCTTACACTCAACAAAACTTAGGATCTTTTCCCATAAGTACATATGCCAATTTTCATGAACATTGCTCGATGCAAAGTTACTAAAATTACAGGTCAAAAATGACACATGACCCTTGGGACAGTCTGTATTTTCAAAGCCCGGCGAGGAATGAAAACGAGCATAATTTCTATTTAAAAAGTGGCAGAACTGTAGTTTTTGAAGCAACTAATTTGGTTTTTGCGTATTTTCCTCCCAGCCATATTAATCTAAGTTTAAATTATATCGCGGAAGTAGCAAGGAAAACAGTGTTTTGAGAGTTACGGGAAGGAAGTGTGGACACGGAATTAACTCGCACACCTTCCCATTTCATCACTTCATCAGGAAATTATGGCGTCTGAATACACGAATTTATCTTTTTTTTAATCTCATCATCATTATTTTCATAAATCGGCCTTCAATTTAAAACTCGGCCTATAGTGTTCGATAGAGGGTAACTTCAAGAACTCGCTGCGGTAAGCAGTTAGGCCCGCGGAAAGGCTAGAATTTGAAATGGCGCTGGAAGTTGGGTCTACCGTGACGTCAAGCCAATGGGAGCCCGAGTCGCGAATGAGGCAACCTTTACTCTAAGAACCTTGCAGTCATTCCTCCCAACTTGTGAAAGCGCGCTGAATGCAATTTCCGAGCTCCTGAGAGAAGAGTGCGGCGCGAATTAATATGAGAAGTCGGGACTGAGCAAGATGTCGATTTCATATCCGACGCAGGGCAGTCAGGAAAACGACCTCAGAATCCATGGCGAATGGAATAATGTTAAATAAAGGTACAGGGCAATAATGTTAAATAAAGGTAAAAATGGCCACTATTTGATGGTCAGACTACATCAACGAGGTACCCTGCAAGCCACCACAAAGATGTGTGGCACGGGTTGATTTCACAAATGGAATGCAGCACTCATCCTAGCCTTAGTCAGAAATGCGCTCGCTTGCCGAACACTGGCCAAGCTCAAAGGACAACTACACGCGGTCAGACCAGAAATCGGGGGAGTCCTGAGGATACGAACATGCTACCATGCCAATGAAACTACAAGTTTGCAATGTAAAACGCAAAGTTATCGTAGTAATTTATTCATGCATGAGTTATAAAATGCCAAGAAATACATGCAGAGAGCTAGAATTGGCAATTACAGTAAGTTATTAACTATACATCCTATTTTACCTAGTCTGAATTAAGCTATCCTGGAGCTAAACTAACGCAAAAGAACAGCTTACATACATCGGTTGTGCAGTCTATTCCATTAATTTTATCTTTGCGATCGTTTCTACCATAATAATTAGGCTCTCTCAAAATATCTTGAACATCAATCAAAAATTTATTTCCTTGATATTTTGATATTACCGAGAAAGAATTCCAGATTGTAAATTACAATAAGTTATTAACTATAAATTCAAAGCTTTTTTTACCTAGAAATTACTGGAGGCGTCAAGTTGAAACACAGTTAAGCACAATGACAACTAAATGGGTTTTTAATCGATAAAAATATGGCAATTAAAGGAGAGGTGGGGGAAAAGCGAGGACACGAGAGACAGAGCTGGGGGGAAATATGAAAACAAGCAAAGAAAGAGAGAAAGAATTTGGAGACTCGAAGAGAAAAAATATAACGAATAATGGAACATGGCAGCGCTTGAGTTAATACAACGGAAGATACGTAGAGGGAGATTCGCTTGCCGTACTCAATTTAAGCACATAGGACAACCATATGCGGTCAGACCAAAAATCGGAGGAGTGCTGAGAAAACGAGCATGCTACCATGCAAATTAAACCAATAGTTAGTAATGGAAAACGAAAGGCAGGCAGTTGATTCAAGCATGAGTTATAACATGTTATATATTTATTCAGATATATTGTTACAATAAGTTATTTACTATACATGCAGAGCCTATTTCACCCAGAAATTACTGGATGTGTCAAGTTAAAGCACAGTTTAGTACAATAAGACGAAACGAGATTGTGGTAAAGAAAAATATGATAATGGAAGGAGAGGAAAATAGACATAGATCTGAGGCTAGGAAAAGATTAATGGTGGCAGAGTGAGAGGAAGAATTTGGCCCGACTCGGAAGAGAAAAAAAGCAAACATAGCGAATAAAGGAACGTGGCAGGACTTGAGTTAAAACAACGGTAGATACGTAGAGAGAGACGGGGAGAAACCGACGAGACTGGCGTTGCGGCTTGAGGATCGGTCTGAATGGAAGGAAGTAGCGAGAGGCGGGAAGGAAGGGAGAATGGGGATTTGTTGTCACGGGCCAAGGTAGAGGAGAGGGAGGAATACGGAACGGGAGGTGGGGAAGGGAGGCTGTGAGCAGGATTAAGACAGGAAAGAGGGAGAGAGGCAAATGAGAAGGGCGAAGTGAGGAAAAGAGGCCTTCGCGCGGCATGGGGAGGAATGAGAACACGGGTTTGGATGGAGGCTGACGAGTCTGACGCAAGATTGCAACCTTATATAGTACCCCGCTCTACCACTGGCTATATTACCCACACGAGTGGAGGAAAAGGAAGGGAAAAATATCACAATGAAGGTGATGATGATAATCGTTTTCGTCATAATAAGTAATGCTCCTGGAATGAAGATTATGAAGAGGGGTGTTACTTCCTTATCTTATGATTCTACTGGCAGACGGATAAGGAGAGGAAAAAATGGATGATAATCCAGAGACCTCAGACTTCTAGATCCTCTTCATCAATTTCTCGAGAAAAGGATGGATGGAGACGGATGAGTCGGACACAAGATTGCAACTTTATATAGTAACCCGCTCTACCACCGGGTATATTCCCCGCACGAGTAGTGGAAAAGGAAGAGAAAACTGTCGCAGTATAGATGATGATGATAATCGTTTCCATCATAATAATTAATGGTCCTAGAATGAAGATTGTGAAGAAGGGAGTTACTTCCTTATCTTATGATTCTACGAGCAGACAGAGAAGGAGAGGATAAAATTACTATAATCCAACGAACGCGACTCCTAGCTCTTCTTTATCAATTTCTCCACGAGAAATGGAAGGATGGAGACTGACGAGTCGAACACAAGATTGCAACCTAATATAGTACCTCCCTCCCGCACTACCTACGGGTACTCCCCTCACGAGTTGGAGAAAAGGAAGAGAAAAATATCATAACGATGATAATAACTATGATGATAATCTTTTTCGTATTAATAATCAATGCTGTTAAAATGAATCTTTTGAAGAATGAAGTTACTTCTTATTCTCATGATCCTACTGGCAGACGGAGAAAGAGAGAAAAAATTACGATAATCCAACGAATGCGACTCCTAGCTCTTCTTCATCATGAATTAGAAGGTTGGAGACTTAACAAGTAAGACGCAAGTTTGCGACTATATATAGTACCTTGCTCTGCCACCGGGTTTAACGGAGTGGTGGAAAAGGAAGAGAAAAGTATCACAATGGTGATGATGATAATAATCTTTTTCGTCGTAATAATTAACGCTCCCGGAATGAAGCTTGTGAATAAGGGAGTTATTTTCATTATCTTATGACTCTACTGGCAGGCGGAGAAGGAGATGAAAAAATGGATGATAATCCAACGAACGCAGACTCCTAGTTGCTCTCTTCATCAATTTTTCCTCGGTAAAAAAGAGTGTTTCCCATTAAGAAAATTTCGCACATTGTGCCGCGTCTTGGGCTACTTAATGATGACATCAAAATTACGCCAATCGGTGACCTACTTCTATTATGTCTGTCTTGTCTCTCGCCTCTTCCAGTGCTGGAGGGCTACAAAGACGTGAGAACCTGGATAGTATCTCCCTTTCACTAAGGCGCTGGTATTATTTTTACGCCCATAGGGGGATTCCACCATAATTTCATTTTCTGTGCGAGGTAATGACAATTCATCCCACAATGAAATCATAAGAGAGGTAAGTCTACAGATGCACGAATGTACCGGGAAGAGCCCTATGATTTTCAGGAGTTTCCGAAGAAAGATAGAGTAGAACTGAGGGAGAAGTTGTGAAGAAAATCTGCTAAGATCTATGATATAAGTCCTGCATCAAATGATAGTTACGTATACGTTAATTCATCCCTGTATTCATGCATATTCATTTTTATTATTTTTACAGCACAAAATTCGAAATGTAATACGAACAAGCACCAGCAACAGGTTGTTTCCTCACCTATTTTTTTATATTGAACTACATTTCCAAATTCTTCTCCAAATTGAAAGGACAGACAAATAAAAGAAACATTACTTGATTTTAGCGGCCCTAATAGCAATCATATTGAGAAAATAATTTTCTCATATTTGTAATCTTTTCTCCGAAAACCTAACTAATGAATGGGACTGTGATTGTATTTCTCTTTAGTATACTTTCCCCTTAATATTCTAAAAAAATACATTAAAATTCAATCCATTCTGACACTGTCAAGAGCCTCCACAGGAAAAAACACTGCTACCTTTCCGATTCCAAACGAACAAATAATGTTTTATTAACGGCAGCAAGTTAAAATGCCACTCACGGCACCGAACTCACCATTTCACTTTCTCCGAATCAGAAAGAAAAGCACAATTCCTAATAGGACTAATCTATAGGATCCAAGAAGAAAATGGACCAGTGGAAGTAAAAATGAACTAGGCGATGGACACATTTGTCATTTCATTTCATCATCATCTTCACTTCGACTTTTTCTTACGCCCTTACGGGGGTTCAAACCGTAGTATTTTTAATACCATCCATATCTTAGACAGGTTAATACACCTCAATGGTCAAAATGAACAATCGTTTAACGCACCCTTTAATACAGCATGAGATACAGGATAAGAAGTATAAGCCTAAGAATTAGGCTAGTTTTTTGAAAGTTCACAGAAGCGTTTTGAATATGTGGAGGTAAAGGACAAGCATGAATGATGGCCGGTATTTTACTGACCATCATCCATTGGTGAGGCTAGGTATTACTAGAAGCGGGATTTCTACCTCATCCAAAAGAACGCGTGTTATTCCAGCAATGACCAAGGAATAGGGGCCGCAATCGACTATTTGCGTACCACTAAAATGCTCTCTACACGGTGCGATGATCTTAGGAGTTATTCCGATTGAGTACAGCCCATGGAAGCATGAAGTACTCGACTACGACGGAAGAATTGATGTGAGGTGCGGATTCTATAAATCTAGGTGAGACGCATTGTGGCTCGTGGATATGTATTTAGCTTTTTTTTGTTTCCAAAGTTACCTCAAAAATACAATTCTCGAAAACAATTATAGTTCTAAATTAATTGCTATATAAGGGTAATTTTTTGTCAATCAATTCATTTGGAAAATATAGGCAATTTTTTTTCAAATTCCTTAAGTACATAATAAGTATGCGAAAATTTTTATGGCAAAGGATTTTTACAAAGATATCACATAAACGCTCATAAATAATTTTATTGTACTTCACGATACGTACATATGCCCTTTTTCCCCAAATTATTCCTATGCCACGGTTCTCATATCTCCCTTAACGTGACTAACTACACAACAATTTTACGGCATTAAATGTTCTCTCGACCGCTGTTGCCTACCTCTTGTAACAATTCACCGTCTCCTCCTTCAACAAAATAGATTATGGTCACTTCCTTTGGGAACCACTTCCTAATTTGTTTTCCTCCTTGTCCATTTTGCCTCCAAATCTACTTTATCCTAATTTTCATCTTGAGATGATTTCAAAATATCCTCCTCTATGTTCACATATCCACAATATACATTAAAGCACTTAATTTAAGCTGTGTTGTTATAAAAACAACAGTGAACATTCACACTTCCAAAATATGTTGTTTTCTTCGTCATCTTGCACTATCCTTCTTCAAAAACAAAATTCCGTCCGCAAAAAAAAACACCAACGCCATTACAACTACGACCAATTGTTTTTCTGGAGGTGAAAATGATAAAATTAACCGTGACAAACGAATCCTAGAGGTGAAGTAATAATTTTTCGAAATATCTACCTGTAACTACAAAGATCCTTGACGGCTAATAACAATTCTCGCATTCAATTGACTAGTCAATATTTCGAGGGTAACTTACAGCGTTTCACAGTATAGTATGATATTAGGATTTCTCGATAGCAAAATGATTGTTACTGGAATATAACACATCGCACTAACTCAAGAAAAAAGTCTAAAAAAAGCAAGGAGATAGAAATAAAGAACCACGGGATATGGAGCGGCGAAGTGGAAATTGTAAAAACCTGCTTTGCAGCGGGAAAATAATTCCCTCAATTCCAACGCAGCTCTCGGATTTCATTTCAAGTGGCTCATGATGAAGGATAGAAGGAAATTCAATAAAAAGAAACCGTGATTAACTTCTATGTTGGATAGTTATAACGGAAAATATATCACGTACTGTGACTTAAATTGTGGCTAGTAAATATTGCGCTCGCTGCACATAAACATTCATAATGTCCAATTTTATCATCCCATTACAGTTTATTACGCATTCCATCCACACCACTTGTACGTCATTCACATCTACTTCAGAAGTGTATTCGCTCCATAAGCCAAACACTTTGTCTTTCCTCTCCGTTCAATTCGAACAGGTGAAACAGGAAAGGATTATTATTGGAAAAGGAATCCGGTACTCTTGGACACCACACCAATTCGAGAGAAAAGAATTATTTCCCTTCCTTAATTTCCTAACCTTGTTCATAATGCACCATATTATCATCCCGTTCCGGTTTATTAGGCATTCCATCCACACCAGTTGTATATCATTCACATCTACTTCATAAGTGTACTCGCTCAGTAAGTCCAACACTTTATCTTTCCTCTCCTTTCAATTCGAATAGGTGAAATAGGAAAGGATTATTATCGGAAAAGGAATCCTGTACTCTTGGACACCACACCAATTCGAGTGAAAAGAATAAAAAAAACAATAAGGCTGGGAAAAGAGTGAAGCGACAGAAAGAGAGAGAGAAAACCGTGCGGGATGAAGGGGAAAAAAGTGCGGAGTGGAAATGAGAAGATTGACGTGTCGGGGAGCGAGTGGTTTGGGGGTAAATGCAAAGGGAGGCGGGATGGGGAGGAAGAATCCTAGAGGTGTTTAAAGGGGGAAGAGAAGGGTGAGGAACGTGCGGAGGAGATGGGCTGGAAGTAAGAGGTTAAAGAAGCGAAGAGATGGAGACTGCTACACGGCTGCTGCGAGGTGGAGTGAGAGGTCGGGAGGGGGGAGTTGCTGCCGGGAAACAAAAGAGGCGGGAAATGAAGCTGGTTGGCCTGGGGGGGGGGGAGGGGACGGGAGTGAAGAAGAGGAATGCTACAGCTGCTCCGCTCCTGGCAGAGCGAGCTGTACGAGAAGAGGCACACGGAAACTATTTGAACGCGCTAAGAATCCCCCTCTCTGCCTGAATAATCCACGAACAACAAATGCCCGAGTATCGCCAACGGAGTGAGTAGAGAGGGGAAAATAAAAAGGATGGGGAGATGTTCATCGGGGTGACGGGACGACCCTTATCCGAATGGGCCGCACCAAAAAACTCGGGCCGCACCCCCGCGGCCTGAATAATGAGGCGAGTCCTTAATTAAAGATATGCTCGCGACGAGTGAAGCAATGATTGCTCCGCCCGATCCGATGGATCTTCCGTTTGGTGGGCGCAAATTTCGATACTTACTTTAACATGATTCTACACCTTGTAACGTTTTCATTTCCTTGTAAACTTCACAAATACAGTTAATAAACTTTATAAACACTTTTTATCAGTTAAATGTAGCGTACCTCTTTATTCTTCACCTCACATATATGGTTAATACATTTTACAAACACTTTTTGTCAGTTCTCTCAGAGAAAACCTCGGGAGTACACACGTAAACACGCACGCCGCAACTTTCATCACAATACTCCCCTATTCTCTCTTCCATGCCGTCAACAACAATAAACGTCCATTGTCACTTGTTTAATTGCTTTTCTCCCATTAATTGTAACATTAACATTTAACATCAAATTAATTGTTGCAACCTGATCCCAGGCTTAAATTGGGGAAAATGCGATAAATTCATGATAAAATACGATCTACAAACGGTAATTTCCACACTTATTTATAAAGTCCCAATGCCAAACACGGTTTCGACATTCTATGTCATTTAAAGGTTAAAAAAATTATAATACCTTATATAGCCTTAAAAATGACAAAGGATGTCGTAACCATGGTCGGTAGTGGTATTTTATATAAAAGTGAGGAAATTACCATTTTTAGTTTATACTCTAGCATAGATAAACCACTAGTTCCTCATACCCGTGCCTAACAAGCCAAGCCAACCCATAACTAACAAGCCTAGTTTTTCAACTAAAAGGAAGTCAAGATGATGGGTTTTGACTTAATTTGAAGTTCACTCACGGGAAGTAATTAAATGCAGTATGTTAGTCATTTTCCATTTATCCACTGTAAAAACACACCCGTATATTTTATTATTTTTTATTCTTACTTTTAAAAATAATTTTTCTAATCAAGATCCATAAAATTTCGTTCTCAGGGAAATCCACCAATTGAGAAGCACATAAAATGATGTTTTGTGGTAACATAATCGATTTTTTCAGCATAAACGAGAGTAAAACCCATATACTACGCTAAAATTTCAAAAACAGTGTGGGGAAAAAGGAAAAATCCATTCGAGTGAAGAAGTGGTGGAATGAATACAACCCTGCACTCGGGTGCCCTATGTCTCCAATGGGCTTTGACGGGATAATGTCGAAATTTTCTATACTTACTGAACCGCGATTCTGACTATTGATGGTGAAAAACACTACTCCCTGGTGTACGAACCAAAACCTGAAAACTTATTTTTTTCAACCAAAACCACACCAACCAAAATTAAGATGTTAGAATGTTATACTTTATTACTTCAACCGAATTATTGGCCCATAGTTTCCTCGCATTATTTTGCCAGATAAGTATTTCACCAATCTCCTACACATACAATTCGTGCGATGAGCACACCAACATAAAAGTATTTCCAGTCACCCACAAGGCCTCTGCCCGGGCACTATAATGCTTATCTCTCGAATTACGTACATTAGAAGCAGGAAGAGGGTGGTTAGATTATTAGCATCAATCAGATAAGGTATCATTGCGTAGAAAATTAGATACTTAAATAACTTTTCACACTCCCTTAACTCAATGCCGCATTTTCTCCCTCGTTGGCCACATTTTTCGATTTTCTATTAAGAACGTTGGTCCGAGTAACGAAGTACAAGTCGTTTTCATAAAAACTACAAAATGTTAAATCGAAACTTGAATCTTTTACGTGGTGGAAGGGCTCCATATTAATAATGTATTTGAAAATGGTGTAATAGCCGAAACCGGTGATTAAATAGAAACTCTGTGAATTTTGTGGAAGTTACAAAGTGCTTTTAATTATTAATACTTCAAAATGTGTGGTAACAAAGTGTTATTCATTATTGATTGTGCTTCAAAATGTGCCTTTCTGACTGTGCTTCACCAATTGACGCTAACAAAAGATTTCTCCTCTTCCTTACTACATTTTCCAGATATATCAATTCAAAATTCGGATTTTTATACACGTCCTTGAGGATATACAATCCCAAGTATACGAAAAACGTTGATTTATACTAGAATATAATGTCATTTAAACAAAAATCTTGGATAATACTCTCTGTCCTTTAATATTCGCAATAAAAATAAAAATTATTCTCGTCATCGGACTACATCTTGTATTATTAGCAAGTAAATTTTAAAACTGAGGTCAAACCACGTTAATAACATGAAAACATCTTGTATGATAAGAGGCACGATGCGGTGGAAGTTCTTAATAGAAAAATAGTAAAATTAGACATTTTCCGCAAATCCAGTGGAAATATTGCAATACCTAATTTTACTAATACATGAAAATAGTATATTACAGTCTCAGTTGTTTCTTTAGAAGCAAAAAAAATATTTCTATGCCCCTCAATTTATTATTCCTTTTCAAAAATTACTTAGAGATAACTGGCCTCTCATTGGTTTTCTATGTATACTTGGAACTAATAAGCAATTATTAGTTTTATGATTTGAACGCAATAAAATTCACCATATGACAGCTAACTGGACTCTGCCACCATCTACGGAATCGAGTATAACAGCATAGACACACCTGTAATAGGAATTAAATAGACTGACTCTGTTTAGTTAACATATTATTTTACCGCAGTACCAACACTACATTTTTACAGACCAGAAACGCTGCAAATATGCACCAAATACAAAATTTTTGAAATATTAGCAACCATAATATGATAAACATACTCCTAGCTGTCCATAATAATTCTTCCAACATAAAATTCAACGTAAATTCTTCCAACGTAAATTCCAAAAACAAAACAATTTGAACATCATTTAACTTGTCTTCACTAAGAGAATGTATATACGACGTACTTTGTGCGTATATCACCATCAACTATTAACCCTTCCCCGTTTCCAGAAAGTGCAACATTTTTATTATGTAATTTAATTAACTCAAGGAACTTTTTTATGAAAAATCACCTTTGGGGTGTTTGTAAATTACATTTCCCGTTTGGATTTCATTTTATGAAAAATTAATACTTTAATTTTCATAATTTTGAATGCATACGTGAATCAAAACTTGTATGCTATTCATTGTATTTTTATAAGCTACCTAGTGAGCCTATAGTACTTTGTGAAAGTCATTTTTTAAATTTCAAATTTATACCAGAAATACATACTGGAGAAACCTCAAAGCAGTATTTCAATTCCCGAAATCACGGCAGTCCTGAAGGTTGAACGAAGCCTTACTCGTACAAAACTTGCCGGATTCAATATAGCAGGAGGAAAATGATACGAACGAAAATCCAGGTCAACTTAGTTTTTCGGCGATATGAAAGCCTCAAATTCCTCGCAATATTCCTTTCTCACAAACGCTCTATGAAACTAGTTTCTAGATGCATAACCCCAGAATCCCTTCTCATGATTTCGCCACAAATGAGAAAATTGATTTAAATTTCATGCCGCACATATATTGCAGCCATTAGATAGCGAAACCATTTAGAAAAGAACGGATACCACACAATACTGAGCTTTATTCTCAAGTGCAGATAAATACAGTACAACGCTTTGACATCGATGCGCAATGTAATACTAAGCCAAAATCAGAAAGTTACCACGCATAACCATTTATAAAACCCAAAAAGTAGTCACCTCTCATAGCGAAAGCATTATAAGCGGTACATCATTCATTACCAGTCGTTGGCCCTGCCGCTAATTAGGCATGATTTTAGTCCTCATAAGTCAGCTTAATGAAAGCCCATTTTTCTGTCCATGTTCCGAATTCACTAACTAAATCGCGCACAAATAGAACGACAAAAATGTAACGGCCGTTGACTAAAACTTCCACTCTCATTACGAGATGGTGACAGCAGAAATAAGCGAATAGGAAGTTATTGTGAATAGTAGTTCTAAAACCCCTACCAAAAGTCCCTTCCCATCACTCATCATGCAGGACTATGGAATACATTATTATCATTTTCTTGTACCTGTAACTATAGGAAAGGATTTCCCGAACTCGATAACTAAATCGAGCAAAAATTGAACGACAAAAATGTAACGGCTGTTGGCTAAAACTTCCATTCTCATTACAAAATGGTACTAGCGCATATGAGTGAATTCAATACAAAATATTGTGAATTGCAGTTCTAAAATTCATACAAAATCCCCCGCCATCACGCATCATATACGTGGAAGAAAATGTGCGATTATAATTGTTTGAAACAATTAATCTCAAAATTGGTGAGATAGCGTAATAGAATTGCTGATACTCACTCAAAGCTCTCGTTTAATCGACCTCATAGATTGTGAAAGTTGCATATACTCTAGGGGGTTGTAGGGATATATATGGCATATATATATTACTATATGGAACAACCAAGTACAGGGAATGGTGGGTGAAGAGAGGCAACTTCAAGGTGAGATACGGAAGAGATAAAAGGTATAGATGTAACGAGTACGTAGCGTGGAGGGGATGTTGAAAACTGTGTTAGAAGTTAGAATGTTAAGTAAACGATGGAGAGGAAGGAAAAGTATAGGATTTTTAGAGGAATGAAAGGGAGTAGGCCTTATTGCGAATTGAAGAGGGGAGTGCTTGAAGGAAGGGGAGGCTCTCAAAATGCTTCTTAAGTACTCCATGGAAGCCTATCTTAATCGGTAGAATACTATAATATTATATATTATTATCATTCACTTGCATCTGCAATGAGAGAAAAGGATTTCCCATGAAAAAAGGTAAATAAAAAGGGCGGAACTTTTCATCAAATTCGACCCGCGAAGTCACCTTCCCTAATCGCTCGCTCATCCAGATCAGACGATAGAGGCGCTAAGAGGAGAATGGGAGGGGTCGAGGGGTCCACTGGCGGGGGATATCGGCAGCCTGGTGCATGATGGGAAGGATAAGTGGAGATGGTGGAGACAGATTCGAGGTCTGCGAGGCTTTCGAAAGGGGAAGGGGCGCAGACGTAGGGGAAGCCGGAGATCGGGGCTAGTGATGGGGTACTGAGACAGCAGAGCGCGGGGGAGGATGGAGTGGAAGGGAATTTGCCCAAGGAATTGCTGGGGTTAGCTCAAGGGACTATGTTGGGTAGAGCGATTTTCATGTTCCTCTTTGATATAAACCATATACACCGATTCAAAAGAGCACATAAAACTCTGTTGTTCGATGATATTGAAAAATAAACGATTTTAATTTTTCCTGATGAATAATATTCAGATATTCCTATCGGGTTCTTCTCCAAGTTAATGGAGTCGTACCGCCCGACGTTTCGGAAAACGACTTGTCTTCCATGCTCAAGACGTGTTACCATCTCAATGTAGGAATTCACACTCCTACATTGCAAGAAATTCTACACTTGGGTTGTTATGCCAAATACTGGCTTGTAAGGTGCTAAATTGTGCAACATAAATTTGCAGCTATCAACACAAATCAATTGAAAGTCATCCATTTATCACCAATAAATCGGCCATTTCGAAAAATAAATTTTCCTATTCTTGCGCTGCCACTGGTGACTTGACACACGAATACTATTACTTCTATTGCTACTATTTTACAAAATACTGGAGTGATATTATTTCCCGCCTTTTTCATTCGCTTTCTCTCATTGATCAACCTAAAACTCGGCCTCCGGACGGTACTAAAGTTGTAGCCGTGATAATTTTCCCAGTCTAGATTCTATGACGCACTAACCATGACAGTGAAAGAATCACAAAGTTAGCCATCGAGATTAAGGAAGTGAATGAAAAAGGTGGGAAAATAGGACCAATCGGCAACCACCTACCATTCAACCTCGGACTACATATTATTCTAGCCAAATTTCTAGTCACGCCACTCGCTCTAAAGACTAAAACCGACTCGGTTTTCGAGACGAAGGCATCAAGAACTTCACCCATTGGACAGCCCGAGTTCAGCTGCAAGATTTGAGGTGTACGGATGAGCGGACCCTCTCGGCAGTTACGCATGACGTCATCAACATACCATCGAAAGGGCAAAAGGATTTGTCTTCGTCGAATTTTCGCCGCACATAACTCGATAAGTAGATCGAGTTATGTGCGGCGTATCTTGACTCACATCGAAAAATGGAAATATACGAGTCCTTTCGTTTCTAGAACTCTGTCACAATCGACAGTAAATTAATATTGGTGAACGACCCTATCGACGCTCCTCTCACTCAGCCAATCCGCTGACCCTGTGGGTTGGCCGCTACGACTGGGCAATAGAGGATGGGAGCCTTAGGGGGCCAAGGGAGAAGGTATAGAGGAATTGGAACACGAGGAGGGGGGGATGTAGAAATGAGGGGACGGAACGACATTGAGACGGATTGGGGAATCAGCTAGGTATAGTGAAGGATTTGGGAGGGAGAAACAAAAGGCACGGAATGGGTTGGCTCGCTAGAAATTGGAATGGAGGGTTCTGACTGGCGGGAGGAACTGGTATCTCACCCTATGGGCCTAGGTACAATAAAAATTACTCCTTCAAACCCACATTCTAGGCATATTTTGAGGATGTTAGTCAAGTGTGTATGGTAACCCTATTCGACACGGCGATACACTAACACAAACACTTATACACATATTAAAATAAATTAATAAGCAATTCGTGCTGTTTATACAATTTCACGGATGCTGAAAACCATCTGTTTATCTGACCTAAAGCCGTAAAAAATAATTTCGATTCTAACAAATTTTTCCAGTGCCTATTAAAGAAAATGGCAGATGTGATCAAAAGCCCAAAATTGGAAAATGAACATTAAAATACGTGTTACTTCAACAGATCTAATTACAGGGTTTTTTTAATGTATCCCCATATGGCACCATTGCATTGGAGTATTTATAGATTCTACCCTAAGATTAGAAATTGGTATCCCAGCATTTCAGTAGTGAACCGTGAAATTTTAAATGTCCTGGACGCAATGATGAGACGTAAAGAGGATTATATCAAAGTCAGCACTTAAAACAGAAAAAAGGGCCCTCGAGGAAAATAACTTTGATGAATCTAACTGACCTATTACATTTTTTTTAATTGACTCAAATATATTTATTGTAAGCTTCTCACTCCAAGGTTCTGGCATGGATTCCCACTGAAAGTCAGCAATTGTTATTGGAAGTTTCTCGCAAGAATCCTCTGCAAAAGGTATACAATGTCCACGTGCTTTTTCAACCATGTTTTCCTATATATTTTTTTTCCTACCCTATGAATTTATTTTTATGATTGCGCTTAAGACGTCGTGTGAATGAATGATGTAATTTATTATATAAAGAACATTACATACCTCATCTGTATCATATTGAAAATTGAAATGAGGAATTTAAGATGAGTCGGAAAGGAGTAAATTGAGGGAAGTTTCACTTTTTTCTCTAAGGCCACCATGATATTGATATATCTACGTAAATCACTTGACTCTAGTTAGGAGGAGGTAAGTAGAGGTTACATTGGATTAGTACTTCATCCATAAGATCCCCAGTTTCATCCATATCTTAAAAAATTAATTGGAAATCATTCCAAATCCTAACATCCAATAACAATTACCAGAATAAGGCTATAAAAATGGGAAAATAATTATATCTAACTATCTAGCAACAGCAATAACACATCGGAATTAAAAAATAAACGTTGTTGTATCCCACACAGTGTTTATTGAAAACTAATTGGAGTATAACAACGTTTATTTTTTTCATTTTTCATGCAAGCATTCAAAAAGATACCATAGAAAGTGATATATCGAGCCATTTATCTAATGAAATATCGGTTGATGATAGGAACAAAAGGGGAAATTAAAAAAAATACGCCTTTGAACGGACTAAACTGGGGGAAGTTTTACTTCCCATTCGCCTGCTTCATGTGAACATGCCTAAAAATCGCTCATCTCCATTTGGGATGAGGTGAAGGAAAGGTTGTGAGCAGGGGGTAAGTTGGGTAAGTACTTAATTCATCAATTTCCCAGTATCATTCGCATCCCAACAAATTAATGGTAAATCATTCCAAATTTCCAACATCTAATAACAATTACCAAAATGTAAACTTGAAAAATGGTCAAGCAACATTTCTTTAACTAGCTAACAGGATCAAATACACATCGGTGGATGATCCGAAAAAATGGGGCTCGGTGGCGGCGGGGTAACGTTCTCGCCTGCCGAACAAGAGGTCGCGGGTTCGAGTCCCGCCTGGGTAGGTCTCCCCGGTCCAGGGCATGGTCGTTTGTGTACGTTTACTTGCTACACTTGTTAATCACCCCGGTGTAAAATGGCCAAGAAGAGCTGTATCCAGTGGTTTGAGAATAAAATAAAAATAAAATAAAATCAATTTTTGCGTGCTATGGGCGTAATATTACACCACGTGAAATCCTTCAATTGTTGATCTAAATAAACAAATGAGAAAAATAAAAGCCAAATACATTCTTTAGCATGATACCAATCACCTATTCCTCACACCAAAGGTTAGTAGTTAAGAAATGACACGTAAGTATTGGAAATGGCCAGTATTGGGAAAAGATCAAAAGTACTAACATCAGCAAGGTAAATGTTAAGAATAAAATCATCCTTTTGAGGAGATGTGTCGTGGAACGGCATTCTCAACGAAGATATCGTGTTGCCCACAAATATTATTATAACAGCTTACTACAAGTGTTTCGATTGTTACACAATCATCATTAGGTACAATCATCAACCTTACCGTGTTGGCATTAGTACCGTAGATTGTTACCCCAGTGCAGGAAATCTTCAATATTTTAATGTTACTTCTTAACAACCAACCTTTGATGTAGTGAATAGGTGTTCGGTATCATCTTAAATAATGAATTTGGCTTTTTTTTCATTTATTTATTTATATCAAAAATCGAAAGATTTCACGAGGTGTAATATTACGCCCATAGCTCCAAAAGTGTTTATTTTCCCATTTTTTCCGATCATCAACCGATATTGATGATCATTGATACCTGGTGACGATTGTGTAACAATCGAAACACGGCTAGTAAGCTGTAATAATAAAATTTGCAGGGCAATACGATACCTTCGTTGATCATTTAAAGTTAAGATATTAATACACTTCTCAACGGACTGAAGTGTGAGAAGTTTTACTTTCCAATCGCCACCATGGTGTAAATATACGCGTATAAATCGCTCATCTCCAGTTGGGAGGTTAGGGGAGGGAAAGAAGGGAGTGGAAGGGATGAGAAAAGGGTGCACTGCCTCATCCCCCGCGACGAGAAATCCCCCCTTCCCCTCATGTCGACGTTCTCGTATGTCGCAGCGGTGGGACGGGCGGGGAGGCGACCAGGAGTATGGCCGATGTTACATCTCAGCACTGCATTGTTATCCGCTTTCGCCGCGGGTATTCCTGCGGATCGAGCGAAGTCCAAACGCAGGGGTAGGATAGGAGAATGAGACTCGAGGAGAAGGGGTCACGGGAGGAGAAAAGATGAGGAGATGGTCTCTCTCCGCACGGAGTTGTGAAAGCGGCGATCGGTCGGTGAGGAGGATTATGGCGACATACACTGTGGGAGGAAAAGGGGGAGACCCTGGACCCACGGTTAAGACCGAAGAATCGGGCCTAGATTACGATCCCAATGGACCGCGATGAACGGCGAAAAACCGAGCCAGTCCATTAGAAAAAATATATATAGTACGTACGTACAGCCCCGTTCGTAAAGAAATCAACGGGAGAAAAACATTCTCGGGGAAAAGAGGGACGTATTTGGCACGGCCGATGATGAGCGAGAGGGTATTGTTCGTGGATTTCGGATGACAAACGTTGGAATCACCGGTTATGGGTTACGGGAGTGAAAGAGCGTGGTTTTTTCAGTGAAAAGAGAACTGACAGAAAAAAATAAATAAACAAGCTTCGTAGGACTCGGGGATTTTCACGTCGAATTGGACTGATTGGAATGTCCTGGTAGAATTCGAATCGAAAAAATATGAATTTTTCAAGGCATTAAACTAAATCTCAATCAACCATAAATATTATTTTTATAGTTCATTTCAAATCTATACATAACAATAAGATATAGCGTTAAACTTAGTTATATATACTATAAACGACCCATAAATAAACTAATAAAAGAAGCAATTTTTAATATACTAACTTGCGCAATTTGGTTCACATTTCCACTTATTCATAAACTAATCATTTAACATTACCTTTTAGCAAAAACTATTCGATTTTCGAATGCAACCTTTACATTTACATGCTTTCTTACCTTTTTGAGCATGAAAAATTGAAAATTATCCTTTTTTTTAAACTGAAATTATTACCGAATATTATTACCAATTAATCTCACTATTACTGATGTAAAAAAATATTAAGTGCATTCCAAAAGCAGACCCGTATCAAAATTCACAAGCAAGTTGACTAAAGGTTTTGATGGCTAAAGGAGAGCAATTTTCTTTCTTCACAACCGCAATGCAGGCGATATTGACAGCAATTATTATAAACGACGGATTTCTCAAAGATTATGGAAGAGAGAGGAGTTAAGAGCTCCACGCATGATTGTTCGCGGCAATGGCCGGCTTGAATAGCCCGCCTTGTCGTTTCTCCACTATCATTTCCTTCCATCCCTGCGAGAGGTCAGCTGTAGCGAGATGCCGCGAAGGGACGCTGATTGGGCCTTTACGGGAGAAACGGCGTCGCAGCTCAGGATATGCATCGCAAAGACACTTCTCTCAAAGGAAATACACACATTTAGGTCTCAAAACAGTCAAAGTTATTGAAGGCTATTCGAGTTCTCCACCGGGTAATCTCCTCCATGGCTGCCGACGTTTCGGGGTACGAGTCGTACTCAATATTCAGGGCTGAGTGTCATTTCTCGGAAGGTGTTCGCCTTATATAGCGTGCCGGGATGTCAGGTTCCCATTGATTGGCCCTTGGTATTAGCCAATCGGATTTTATTCAATACAGGTTTCCATACGTTACTAAGGGAGTAACCGCCATCTCTGTTGAAGTTTTTGTCCGTTAGCCGGATCTCTATGGCCTCCTTCGTAATTCTTTCCCGATAATTCTTTTCTCGAGAGATGATCTTCACGTCTTCCTATTGGGAAATAATTATGAAAAATACTGATAAGGTCCAAATAAGGTCAAAATACTGATTACAGTTGAATCTTCCATAGGCTTCTAACTGCAATTTGTTATTCAGACGATACACTGATCTGGTAAGGACTTCAAAGTGGCAGATTGTTTCTTTATAAGGACTTGTGTCTTCCACTCTTTCAAATAAAAAGAATTCATGCCATGTCAACATAATGACATTTACAAGACAACGTAAAATGTCATTTTATGCGATGTTAAATATGGAGGAGAGGTTATACGGAGAAGACAAAGGATTTGAATAGAACGGGGGGAAATGCTAAAAATTCTGTTAGAGGAAATAATGGTTAAAAATCGGGGTTGGGAAAAGAAGCAATATAGTATTTAGAGTAAGATTGAAAGAGCAGGCTTAGTTGTGAATAAAATAGGGAAGTCACATTTGAAAGGGAGAACATTCGAGGGTATTTCGCAAAATGCTCAATAAAGATTTGCCTTAAGCGGTAGAATATCCTAATAATATGCTTATATAGCGTCAAACGTTTGATTTACCCCAAATCCTCTTTATTTTTTAAAAGACACACTTCTCATTCTTTCCTTTTGCCTCACTACTTCAGGAAACTTTCCCTTCTATCTCTCAACAATACACTTTCCTCCCATCAACAACTACCTAAAACATCAACATCAATGATTTCATATCAAACGTTACACGACGGGAAAAATATCATAAATACTCCTGCTTTTATGCAACCCGCAGTATAAAAATGGTCCCTTATATTCCGTTGTTAGGTAAGAAAGAGCATGGCGTTTATTATGCCGCGGGTGGTATAACTCTGGGCGTTTTCTTGTACTTTCCATCGCTAATACCACGAAAAGTATTGAGCATCGGCAGCTGAAACAAAAATTATACCTCAAGGGTATCCATTTCCTATTACCTGGAAAATTTGAACGAGATCTGGTAATGTTGCTTGTGGGACTTTCCTTTTTAGAATGGAAAGCAAGTAATTTCACCCCTTCAAATCAATTTTAATAGAGACAACCAGCTGAGAAAGGAAACGAATACTGTAGAAATTACCGTTGGAAACAAAAATCCTACCCCACCAGCACCACCCTCGCCTAGAACGGAGCCTCACAGCCACGGAGGTACGCATCCATTACGTCTCGGAGGGCCGTAACGCGTCCCCGGCCGTACTGGGCTGAGGCTTAGGTCCCACTCCCTTCCCCACGTCTTTCGTTTTCTTTCTCAGAAAAAAAGGAACACCATGGAGCGCCACCACCTATCTGGAACGTGCGTCGCACAAAATCGGCAGAAGAGCTCAGGGCCGAGGATAATTTACGAGCTCGGGACAAAACGTTCCGCTGTGGGAAAAAGGACGATCAAAGAATTTCTAACAGCTACAATGAGAGTGTTCCAGGCTTGGAGAAAACACGTGTGGCCTTTTCAGAGCGAGTCTGGACTGAAATCCAGATGAGCCAACGAACTGATTTCCATTATGACGCGCAGTAACAGTTCAGAATCGATATTTCTTTCTATTCTTCAACACTTTTTAGCAGTTCCTTCGTTACAAGACAATTTTCAAGATATTTTCGTGATACATTCATTACATTTTCGACAAACCACCAGAAAATCGAGTTTAAAACAATTTTTCCTTCGTTGCAAGAAAATTTTCAAGATATTTGCGTGATGCATTCATTACATTTTCGACAAACCACCCGAAAATCGAGTTGAAGTCAATTGCTTATTTTAAAAATAATTCTTCACCTTATATTAAATGTAATGCAATGAAGTAAGCACCTATTATCATTTTAATGCCATAAATGAATACACTAACGAAAATAAGATTTATGTGCGGAAACGTCTATGAAGAAAAATAATTTTAACCTGATCAGATCTATGAATATCAGTTTAATATCGATTTCTCGAAAGATATCAGTCCTGATCTACACAGACTTAATTTAAAACTGATAGCAAATCATAGAATTATATCGAATTATTCGAAAACAGTTTTCCATAAGGGATAATGATATCGTAGGATAGATTACCTTTACATATTAATCCAATGATTAAAATAGAGATTTTAAGTATTTGATTAAGGACTAGTTAAAGTATCTGAACCATATCTCCTCTTTAATTTATTATTGCCTTCAACTAAGAAGTGCTAAACGAATTAAAGATGCAAAAATAAACCAATCTTAATTACTTCAACAAAATTTAAAAGTAAATGAAATTCAACCGTTAACTATTTTTAAATTAAATACCATTCGAATCAATACAAATATATATTTTTAGGATTTTATGAAAATGTTAAAAATTATTCAAGAAATCAAATCTCCTAATTTGGTGTTTTCCAATTTTGATGGAATAATATAAATGCTAATCACGGACATTCTAAAACGTCATCAAAAAACCGATTAAATATTAAAACCTTAACTCAAAAACAATTCAATTTACTTAAAAATCAATAAATGTCCATTGGACGTGTTTTTGTAATATGGAAATAACTGATAAGCTGGTAACCACTCCACCTGAAACTTTTACCTCAATCAGACAAAAACTAAGAGATATAAAAAATTTCATGGGGCTTTGATTTCAAATTTCATTAGGTATAGAAATCTAAGGTGGAAAGGCATAAAATCTACAACTCATGGAGCATAATTTTATACGCATAACAAGCACCAAATGATATTCTTGAAATAACAGGTACGTAGTTGCACCTATCCACAATCACTTGTGGAAAATTGCAACTACCAACTGCAAATAATTGTGGAAATGTACAGCTACCTTATTTCAATATGTCGACTATCACTATATTACGCCAGACCCATTAAAAATAATGCTAAATGATACTCAAGCATTGGGTTGCGATTGTTAAAGTTACAATGCAATAATGGAATAATGCGGAATAAAAATGGGTTCAAAAACTGCACATTATTAACATGTTATAAATAAAAACGCCGCTGTATTTAATTATCAGCAATTTCAGAATTGTATGGAATAATATATATAGTGTATAAGATATATGTATAGTATAATAATAGATTAGCAGCCGCATTCAAGTACTGATCTTTTTAAGGTGTTATAAAAATGTTAAAAAAAGGTAACCACTCCACATGAAACTCTATCCTCAGAAGTAAGCAATCAGGTATAAAGCAAGAGATTTTCAAAATTGAATGGGGCTTAGTTTTCTATACTTATCTAAATATAAAACGTGGAAAGGCGTGAAATCAAAAATTCAAAGAGTACTCTACTGCAAGCGTAACAAGCACCGAGTTATTTTTAACTACAGGGTTACGATAATTACAATTACGCAGCTTCTCAGGAAGTTTTAATAAGCGCTTTCCTTCAGTCAGAGCAAAGAAAAATAAATCCATCCATAAAGTGACCAAACGTGTTTTTTTAATATGAAAATGCTAGTAACCGCACCACCTGGAATATTAAACGTAAGCAATCAATCAGGCAATTAGGGATTTTCAAAATAGCGTGGGGCTAAGTTTTTTTTCCCTAATAACGTGTCAAAAAAAAAGGAAGAAAGGCGTGAAATCTAAAACTCAAGGAGTATACTTTTACATACAGAACGCGCACCAAATGATATTCTTGAAATAGCAGGTACCCACTGGCACTTTTCAACAATAATTTGTGAAAAAAAACTACCAACCAACTCCAAATAATTGAGGAAAAAAGAAACTAACTTTTATTTCAGTACGTCAAACTTTCTCTCTATCGCGCCTGAATCAGTTGAATTTATACCATATGATATTCAACCATTGGGTTACGATAATTTATATTACAAAGCAATGGTGGAGTTATGCGGAGTAAGAAAAATGAATAAAAATCTGCATGTTATTCACTTGTTATAAATAATGACACTGCTTTAATTAATCCTCATTGATTTCATAAACTTACCATGGCAGCCGGATTCACATTCTCATCTTTTTTAGAATGTTATGAAATTTTTAAAAATTTCAATCACCCCACCTGCAACTTTATCCTCAGAAGTAAACAATTGGACATAGAGCAAGAGAATTTCAAAACTGAATTAGGTCAAATTTTCTACCAAGCAAAATGTAAAATCAAAGTTGGAGAGGCGTTAAATCTGTAACGCAAGGAGTTAACAGGTACATTCATGACAAGCACCAAATGATATTTAACCATTGGGTCGAGATAATAACAATCAGGAAGCAGCAATGGAATAACGCGAAGTAAGAAAATGGGATCAAATTCTGCACATTACTCACTTTTTATAAATATTAATGCCGCTTAAATTATCCTCATTAATCAGAGCCAGCCTGAGCAAAGAAAAACGTACATCAATGAAGTGGCCAAGAAGTGATTTTTTGATATGAAAATGCTGGTGATCACTCCACCTAAAAATACCATTTTTCCAAAGCCTGAAACTTAACAAGATCACATAAAAATCAGAAGAGTTTCCAAAATTGTGTGAGTATAAGTTTTTTTCCCCTAATAACTTGTAAAATCAAATGTGGAAAGGCGTAAAATCTAAAATTCAAGGAGTATACTATTACATGCATAACAAGCACCAAATGATAATTAACAATCGGGTTGCGATAATTACAATTGCAAAGCATTATTGAAGAGTAAGAAAATGGGATTATAATCTGCACATTACTCACGTGTTATAAACAACAACGCTGCTGTAACTTATCCTCATTAATCTGAGAATCGTATCAACGCAGTCGGATTCACATGCTGACAAACAGCACGTCGACGGTGCATCCCACTTCAGGAAGTTTTAATCAGCGCTTTCCTTCAGCCCGAGCAAAGAAAAAAAACGTCCATCCATGAAGTGGCCAACACGTTTTGGACTCGCTCCCATGCCCAGGGGGGATAAACTGTCGCGCCCATTCCTGTTTTTATTTCGCATCACAAGGGAGGGCGAGCATTAACGGTTCGGGATAGAACCCGAGCCCCGCGGCTCGGACGGTAAATATCATTCTTACATCCATCCACCCCGTGCAGCACGGAGGAGAGATTTTTTTAAAAATAATTTTTTTAAATATATTTTTTCTTTTCCCTTCATTTGAAACATTTGCATTTTTGTGGAACACAACGGAGAGGCAAAGGGAGGTATGCTAGAGGGAGGGAGGGATGAGGAGGAAGGGGTAAACGAGGTAGAGAAGGGGAAAACAAGGTAGGGGAAGCACTGAGAATGGTTAGCAGAGAGGTAGGTGGCGCGACAGGAGGGTAGAGAGAGAGAGAGTCAGATGGTGAAATTATGCGCGGCAGGATTCGTTTTTGTCGAGATGTTAGTCAGGCCGTGGAGCTTGTGTTTACATGTGTGTGAGCGCATGTGGAGACAGGCTCGGATACGGCGCCGCAGGTGTTTTTACTTAACGACTTCCGTACAAAAGCCCTCGTTCCACTATCGACGGACAGAAGAAGACGGAGAACACCAGCCAAGCCGACCTCAATATTCTTCGGCCTCCCTCTTTTTTTCCCACCCCACACTTCCCATTCACTTTTCCCGCCATCTCTATGTCAGCGAACATTCTACGAGACCTACTACCCGTTCTCTACTCGAGTCGGTCCGCCTCTGCCGTGCCTATACCTCCTCAACGCACCCTCTCAACACGCCACGACGAAGAGTAAACCACAAGCTCCGTTCCCTTTTACCTGAACGCTAGCATTTTCGCTCTTAGGAACGGCGAAAAACTTCCGTGATGCTGGAGAATTCTACTCGGCCTTCGCACAACGGTGATATCTTGGCCAAACCTATAATGATGTGATATGATCCGTGCTGCCCAGTTAAAGGTAGTAGTTACCTCTTCTGAAATCGTCCCCTTAAAACATGCCTCAACATATGTTGCACAGCACAATATTGCTCTTTCGAACGGCGAAAAACTTCCGTGATGTTAAAGAATTCTACTCGTCCTTTGCAAAACACTGATACCTGCATGTTGGCGAAACCAATGATGATCTGATATGATCTGATATGATCGATGTTGTCCAGTTAAAGTTAGTATCTAGCTACTGAAATCACCCCCGAAAACATGTCCCAGCTATCATGTACGTTGCACGGTAGATAATAGGTGAATCGGTCATATCGGTGCCCCTTTATCCAGGCAGCCACTAGGAAAGTACATTAAATTTGACATCTTACTTACAGACTGCCGATCATTTTGCCAAGTATCTACCAAATTCTTACCCTAAAAAAGCCATTTTGGGTTTTAATTTAGTTTGGCCTACTATTAATGAAATAATTTAGCAATCTAAACCCAAAAAACCATTTCATTTTCAAGCCTCATACTTTCTCCTGAGCATATGTCCTAGTTTTATGGACACTCTTCACGATAAATAAAGTCTCCTGACAGTGGAATCAGTAATTCAGTGGTTTTCAAAATACGGAAAGGTCGGGGGAGGGACATATACCGTGATATCAGGTTTATTGATATTGGTTATATTCGGTGAGACCAACAATAGCTCCCTCGTATCAATACCACGAGAGCTAAAACTGTTAGGCTTAAAATAATTAATACATTAATATTGAAAAAAATTATTCAATTTAAAAACTTCAGTAAAATGGGATAATACACTAAGAATTTTTTAATATCGTGAGTAAATTAATAGTGAAGAAAACATAAAGTAATTTATATAAAAATAGTTAAGTTGGGAGTAAAAGGTTTTAGATCTAACACTGAGTATTGACGGTTCATCTGAACGGATCTAGAAACCTTTTTACAGCTGATAAACTTATATTTAGATGATAAAGTATAATTATAAAGGAAAAAGACAATGCTACGATAAAGAATAAGATGATGATGAGTTGAAATGAATAAGATAACTTTGCAAACATTCGTGAGGAAAAATTGCATTTTAGCATTAAAAACTATCACTATAAAAAGGCATACATTTCATTTATTTTGGATAGAATTATCACGTAAAGGCCTAATAAAATGATGAATGTTGCTTCTGTAATTTGAACTGCACAGAATTCCTTCGCAAAACTCGGAGAGAAAAATTTATTACATCGCATGTCTGCTTAATAGAAGTGTAGAGAGGACAAAGCGGATATTCCGGAAGTAACCACGGAATGCAAATTTATTCGCGTGATCCCACTTGGAGGGGTATGAGCGATTCCGTCTCCCTTACGTGGTCGCCTTTTTCAACTCACACATCTCCTTCACTTGAACATACATAGCGCGGATAAGCAGGCGAGCAAATCCTCCACTTCCTCCGTAACAGCCCGACGCCACGGTGGAAACCCCTGTCAGGGTTTACACCATCGGGTCACCCTCACGCCTTACCGCTCTAATTTCCCGGCCGTGATGGGGTTTTAATCATTTGCATAACCACGGAACGTTGCGTGCGTTTTTCACTGAATGGGGACATGAAACTTCTCCCCCTCCTTCTCCGGATACTTTTCATTTCCCGTTAGCCTTGGGAAAAGCCTTCCGTGAAGTTCAAGATCTAATCGCTTGTTTGTACTTGAAATATTCACACGGATTTCAACACACATTGTGGCCATGAATGAATACGTTACACACTCATCAAGATTAAGTAATTCAAAGGAGTAATATTTCAAAACTAAGGTGAAAAAAATCTATAATGTCATCATAATTGAAGTTTTACCTCAATAAAAAATCATAAAAAGTTAAATTTTTTCAAGACTCAGTTAAATCTAAGTTAAATTATCACCGACTTAAAAAAGGAAAGTCCCGATAAAATGTTTGGAAATTTTTAATTTTCTTGAATATTCAATGCACTCCAGCAGCTTGAACGTTTCGACGATTTGTCGGTTGATTTTACTCGAGTGGGTGCGTTTTGTACAATGTAATATTTTTTTACAATTCTATTAGATTGCTTTACCTATTCGTAAATAGAAGATGCATGTAAAGTGTTTATTTATATTAATATTCGAAAATATGCTCTTATTTGATAACACAAGTAATTAGAATATGACAGAAAATGAGAAGATAAAGTTCTCCAAAATATAAGACTTCTTAATTTATTCAACTATCAACTCTAATAAATATATGCCTTTCATAAGTCTTCATCGAGAAAATCTGCTTAACAGTGCTTATAGTAGTGCTTGTAGCAGTAACAATCAGCTTAAATTCGACTGATAAGACTCCAATGACAGATGAAAATACAAGAAGAAAAAATGTTTTATTAATATTCGGCCTAATATAAATAGCTTTTATGCCACAGAAAAAAAGCATCTTACCGCTAAGGCATATTGCCTCCAGGAAAAAAAAATTCCCTAGGTAGTGAAAAGAGAAGTGCCAATGAATGAGAAGAGAAGTGCCAACTATAGCCTTGAGGATGATCCCCGAGTCAGAGCTCGAAACGTCGGTAGAAATGGATTACTGGTTTTGAGTTTCATTTAGTTTCCATTGTCATACCTGCATACGACGCCTTGCATCAAAAGACGCAGATAGTGGTTTAGTCTATCACACTGCGCTCTTTAATTTGCAGAATAAGATTAAGAAAACCAACTAAGAAAGAGAAAAGGAAGATAAAGAAAGAGGAAGAAAAAATCTCGATGACAAATACCCGACTCATAGCAAATATTTTTCGCCAACGTTTCTTTTATTTTTAATTTTCCGTCACATCATCCATCGAGGTTTATTATCAAAATTAGGATAAAAGAAATTGGAGAATTTCTACCTCAAAATTTTAAGACAGCACTTTTTGCAGCTATTTGAGCTAATAAAGGCGTCATTTTCATCTAAAGTGTGAAGAAATCATTGCAATCAGGATGCTATATTGCCTCATCAACAGGTAAATGAAAGCTGATAAAGATATCACCGATTATAGAACCTCTCTGTTCTCAGTGACATGGTCTCAAGGCAGATTCTAAGCAATATATTAGAAAATACGTGTTCCTCGTGGCTAAAAATATGAATTAAGGATTTAAAACTCATCCTTAACTCAATTATCAACGGTTAATGGTGGATTCATCCAATTATTTATTTATTTATTTTATAAACACAAAACAGCACTTCTCATCTGGGTTGATGCCGTTTAACAACCAAGCGTTCATAAACACCCATGCCCTATATAAGGGTAACTTACCCAGACGGGGCTCAAACCCGCGACCATTGGTTTGGCAGGAGAAGACTTCACCCCGCCGCCACCGAGGCCGGCGATCACTCCAAATGATGAAGTTACGAAAAGTATTGGTAGTGAGTTTCTCAGTAGCGACGAATCCCCTTAAAACGAAATAAGTAAACAAGGTTCCTCTGTATAAGTAATAAAATCGAACGCAATGGGGCCAAGAATAAGAGGGCTGGCACGATGATGAGGAGTTGATAAGAGAGAAAGAGCAGAACAATATGGAGGGGTAAGTGGGACGAAACTAGCCGTGGAAGGGGGAGTTGTTAGGAAGCGGAGGGAGGAGGAAGCAGAGCAGAATAATTCTCGCTCAGACAACGCTTGTTGATACGCACGTACGAACCCTAACTGCGATCACACAACACCCGTACCACACTCGTGGTGCGATACCCCCCAATGGCGGGAATTTTGAAATGATTGAAGGGAAAAGTAATTTTGGTAGGAGATATAATGATTCATTAGATCATTTTCTGAAAGATTTTTATAATTTACCACTGAGAAAATGGGTAAAGCCGGAGCTCAGGACGTCAAAATTCACATTTTCACCTGAGGAGACCATTCATGGGATGGTTTTTAAGGAGATTTTTGGGATTCTGCTTCGCAAATTGGCACATGAGATGTGTATTCGAGGGACTCAGAGCAAAGTCCTCATGACTCATGAAGCATTTTTGATGCTGGGACTAATATTTTTCCCGGGCAACGCATACATAATAGAGAAATGCTGTTACATAGGTATCTTCATTCTAAATTTATAATATATTCGCCGGTTTTAAAATTTGAGGGAATAATGTGATTTATTTAGACCTTGTCACTTGAAAGAAGGTGAAAACCACTTTATTTGCAAAGGAAACAAATCTACCAAACCATAAATTGAACCAAGTACCTACACCTATCCGGACCACTGCAAATACCATCACCCTATCCATGTTCCTAAATGTTCAAGGAAATTTTCCAGTGAAATTTCGAAAGCCAAAGGCCCGTGATTAGGTTCCCGTTTCAGGGGAATTGCTTCACATAGTAATTGATGTGAGTCAATAAAAATGATTCCATCCCTTCACTCTCACACATTTATCCTGGAATTTCTTGAAAGTGTTATTTACTTACTTATTTCACTGCTACAACGCAACGGTGCCTACAATCGTAATACCGCTACTTTGGTTTAGCAAGGTTCCAACAGGCACAATGGTCGTAGAAGACGTCAAATGGTAAAATTCATGAGTAATCCATTACATAAATCAAATACTAACTTTTCCTGAATATTGGTGGAAAATGAAGGAACAAGAAATGTGTTAAAAACAAATTTGACTAAACTACATAATAAATCATCAACACCGGCCTCGGTGCCTGCGGGGTAAAGTCCTCGCCTCAAAAAAGAGGTCACGAGTTCGAGTCCAGCCTAGACAGGTTGCCTCTACCCAGGTCACGTTTTGTTCGTGCACACTTAATTGTTAAATTTGTTGAAAACCTTGATGTAACAGTCCAATATTTTTTGTTTTCCGTGGTATGGGGATGAAAAAATAAATAGCAATAAGCAGTGGCGGACCCAGGAAGGGGGGGCTAAGTGGGGTTAAAAATTCCAGCAGTAGTTCGGCTTGGAAAAAAAATTACCATTCTATCTAATGAATGTTCGAAGATTTTCGCGGCGTTGATTAGATGATCTCTGCATTCTCTTCGGGTTTTCGCCACGTCCGTTGGGTTTTGGCGACAACAGTCTCGCTGACATTGCAGTCAGCGTCTTCAGGTCGAAGGTGAGGTAACTCGGAAAATTTTCCGCCTTATATAGGCCTCTTCATCCCACAAAAAGATGCATATATAAGAGCCTATATCATCATTCTATCTAGTGTGAATTGGATACCCTAGAAGGATACTATAGTCCCCTTAGCCGCCCCCCCCCCCATAGATTCGCCACTGGTAATAAGGGGTAAAAGTCATTCCTCTCGGAAGAGTTAAAACATCTTCAAACCAACTCACATAGATACGATCAAGGGGACTGCTTAGGGAAGGCCCAATTCCATCCCAGAGAAGTATGATTTTTGTTAGTGGCGGATCTATTGGGGATCTACGGACTCCCCCCCTCCCCATTGGGTCGAAACGCATATGAGATAAAATCGAAATTTTTGGAGGCTGCCACTGCACAAAATTATTTAGTTATATTTTCCGATATATCTACCTACTTTAACGAATTGAAATACAAATTAGCAATGGAAACGAAACCCTTAGGGCGGGCTCGCGGGTTACACTCCTGGGGCAGGGATTCTAAGCGCTAGCTTTTTTCCTCTGCCCGCAGGAGGGGAAGGACGGGAAGGAACAAGGAAGGAGGCGCCGCCGCGATGAGTGCCCGACGACGCCTCCGGGGAGGGGATAGGGAAGGAGGGGAAGGGACGAGGAATCCCGCACCGTCACAAGGCGGGCGGGCCCTACTAATAGCGAAACCAAGCACACGCAATTAATATTATACCAATCCTAGTGGATTTTCCTATGAGGAAGAAAAATCTATCGATCGAATCGGTAGGTATACAAATTAGCACTAAACTTAGGGCCTATTTTACTCGCTTTTGGGTTTGTTATAATCCAATGGTAGTTATAGAGAGAGGCTAAAGGGGGCGATAGCCCACCCTTGGGTATCCAAATTACACTAGATAGAATCGTAATATCAGCCCCCCCTTGTCTCTATCCTGGATCCGCCACTGATTTCTGTTGCAACTTCGGTCGCATTTAAATCGAATTTCAATAATGTCCGCGGCGCGGTGATGAGTGCAATACGATCAACTTTTTTCCATTATTTTGCATTATAATGTTTGTAAGTTCGAGAAGTATCATTGAAAAGTTATGAATTTGATACATCAAATCATCGTGTATGTCATTTTCAGTTAACACCACAAATTATACCATATTTCCCAGTGTAACTTGGATCAATTTATCCGTGAGCGACGCGAGTGGCGACTTTTGTAAACCCATTTAAATGCGCGGCAGGTGACAACACATTTAAAGTCCGACTTGAGGATCATCTTTGGTAATATTCAGGAATTTTATTCTCGGAAGTTAATTCCGTCGTATTGGCCAACGTTTCGGAAAACGACTTGATTTCCATTCTCAAGGCGTTTTACAGTCCGAATGTCCAATCGCACACTGAACCGAATTGACTGTTTGGCGTGTACAACAATAAGGCTCAGGTGTTGTGCTGATTGGCTGTTGGTCAATTTCAAGTACTTTATGCACTTTCCTTATGTTTTTATGCGATTAATTACCGGTGTCCAAGTATTGCTTATATTCAAGTCAGTGTCACGAATGAAATTTTTTAGATTGAGGCGGATCCCTACGGCTTCCTTAATTATGCGGTCCCAGTAGCGTTGTGAGTTTCAAAGAATTTTTGTATCTCCCCATCTAATCTTTTGTAATATTCGTGGCTACGAGCATCTGATGACAAGGGCGAATCCAGGATTTTTTCTGGGGGGAGAGGGATCTGCCAGGCTTTAGGTCTTCTCTTATTTGAGACTAAAAACAACATACAACAACTACTGTACGAGATATTCTCCGTATTTTAATATGAAAGCTATTTATATGAAATTCAATGACTGAGGCTCCATAATACACAAAACAAAATGAACGTTATGATAACCGTATTAAAAACATTGTCGATATTGTAAGCATTTTGGGGGGTGGCACGTGCCCCCTTTTCCTCCCCCCTCAATCCGCCTATGACTAGTGGCACGCGTAAGGTTATGCGTTCGCCCGACGATTATATCCTTCGCGCGCAGTGACCAACGTAACGACCAGGGTCGTCTGAACGGGGCGGAAGCGGCTGGTGTGTGGGCGGGGCAGAGAGGGGGGGGGAACGAGGGAGGGAAATAGCAAGTGGTTGTGGGAGGGGAAACAAAGAAGGGGTGGAACTCGAGGGAGCTGGAAGCATTGCATTATTTAGAGGCGTAGCGGCTCCAAACGTTCGCGGGATGGTGCGTGGATAGGCGGGGTCGGACGGGGAGGAAAAAAGGAAGACTCGACGGCGTGTGAGGGAGACCTCTCGACCCAGGCCAGCCGCGCAAAGGCGCCGAACTTGACAAGGTTCTAACGTGGCCATAGCTACGGGTAACGAGTGATACGAGTGTAAAGGTTCGAAGGTTTAAAACACATCGCAGGATAAGATGTCAACGGTATCTGGAATACACTTCTTCACTTTTCTGGCAATAATTATTAATTAGCTCCGCGGTGGCAGAACGCGCCATCCAATCCGAAAAAGTAAAGTTAAGTGCGACGAAATCAAGATTCTGCTGTTTTATAACTATTACTCAAACATCGCATAGTGAGAAGTTAGCTTTAAGGATTGCTAATGAACATATGGAGATGAGGGAAAACAATTATTTGGGAGACCATCACTTCGGCATCAGGAAGTAATTGTGAACCCACGCAGTAACGGATCCAGGATAGGGACAAAGGGGGAAACTCCCAGTAGTGGGGGTTCGAACAAAATTACCATTCTATCAAGTGTAAATTGGATATCCAAGGGGGGGGGGCGATAGGCCCTTTTAGGACCCCCTCCCCAATAGATCCACCACTGAACCCACGATACCTCAGTGAGAGTAAGAAAAGAATCCTGAATGTAACAAGACGGTGGCGCTCACTAGCGGAAGATGATATGAGAGCCATTTGTCGAAATATCGGAAAACATCGCAGAGAAACACCCAAACTTGCGGTGAGTTTCCTTGTGATACCCGCTGAATGCTGAATACATACAGAAGGAAACAAATCGTCTCCTGCTACACATGAAGCATATTTCCATGTGAGAACAACCTATGGACGTTGACAGTAGCAGAAACGTCAAGATTGGAAACATTCAAAATGTGGTGCTACCTAAGAATGATGAAAAGATAATGGATCGTTAGAGAAAGTAATGAGGCAGTTCTATCCTAGAAACAGGAGGAGAGGGGATCGGGTCGGTGTGGTGGCTGGAGTGGGCCCTACGTTTGCTTCCCACCCGGCGGGCTCGGGTTCAAATCCCGGCAATGGCAGAGAATTTTCAGAGACTGCCCGATCCCTGCTTGAATGTTGTGTGGAGGACATTTCAAGCGCAACACTACCTCCGCCGGATGGGACGTTAAACCGTGGTCCCCTTGGCGCCTTTCGTTAATAGCAGGCTAATGCCAACGCCGGGTTTCTCTCCACCCTCCCTTCCATACCCTTCCCTCATGGCGCAAATGACCTAAGCTGTCAGGCGCCTCCTCCAAATATCATACCATACCAACAGGAGGACAAATAAGTAGCCTTTTAAAACTTACCACGAAAACGGGACAATTACATTGTCAACACCATGGGGCATGGTGAGTAGATGAAGAATATCATCGAAGGACTTTGGACACTAGGAGAAAGGAAACGAACGGCCCCGAATAAGTAACATAATACAGATTATAGATGATGTAAAATAGAAGATACACGCCAGCATGAAAAAGTTAACGGACAAAAGAGCGGAGTGGAGAGGAGCGTCAAACCGATCCTCGGGATGTTGACTTATTATGATGACCCACAGGATACGGGTGAGCTTTAAAATAGGAAAAGATAGAATGACCAAGATTTCAAAAAGAAGGCCTGGGCCTATGGCCATGCCTTTTGAAGCGATGGCACAACCGTAACCGAGGTAGTGAAAACACCGTACAACAAGTAATGAAGGCAAGTGGCAGAATCAATTTTAAAATAATATATATACTATCCCGCCAGGAGCCTCAACAGGTATGGCATATACTAATGGCCGAATAAATAAGATTAAGATAGAAATGCTCAAAAAGGGGCGCAATGTGAGATACCATAACCACAATATAAAATTTATAGAATGAAAATTGCTGCAATTTCTTATTTCGATATCGCTTAAGTCATACAAACAAAATGGCCTATAAAAGACTCTTTATAAATAATATCTATTGTTAAATATCGACATGATTCAGAAGAATATACCATTGAAAAAGTGATTTGAAAAGAATGGAAGCCTTGGAGACAGTTCTGTTAGTGGATGCTGAAAATCAAATGGACCGGCATTATCATTGCCAAAAATTATTACTGAGTGGTATGTATAATAGAAATAGTATTTTTTTAAACCCAGTAGCTGAATAATATTGGTCCCCTCACCACCTGAACTACATCTTAAAACTTTGCTACAAACCTTTAAGGACATGCACAAATGCGCATGCAGTCAATGCAAAATTTTTGTTTACCCTGGGTACTCATTTAATTCCCTAATCCTTGACACCTTTAGACTCAATAAATGATTTTCTCGTTGAATTTAATACAAAATATTTTTCATAATTCACACCGGGTGATGTGTTTTTAGAACGCCAACATTTCGACAAATGACTTTTTTTATAATCTTGGGAAAATGATAGTATATGATAGATAAATCTTCCGCCGAAAAATGAGAGTTTTTTAGAAAAAGGACTCGGTGTAGAGCCGGGGAATCGCTTTTGCACTTTTACATTTCACTACCTAGAAAGTTAAAAGCTGCTTACTGGAAGATAATCAGGCTGATATATGCTCACAGGAAGAGGAAATAACACTCATGAATTGAATGCCTTGTAGGCGTAGCAATAAACTTCCGCAGCACTCAACGGGTGGGTAGAGCTTAGGGGGAAAAATAGGTATCGCACTATAACGGCTCATCGTTCCGGAGAGGCACGTCCAAACTTTCATTCCTTCCCACCACTTCCTTACAATCTTCCCTCCCTGACAAAGCGTTCCGCTCATGCATCAAGACCTTCACCCGCGCCAACACATCCCTCCTCATCATTAGAAACTTGATATCAGTGACACCCTTCCAAAAACGCGCCGACACAACGGCAATTTCCGAAAAGAAACTTTTCTCGGAAGTAGAGTGGAGATAAGAGGGGAGGGCGTGGAGAGGAGTATTTTTGGGGTTGGGGAAGTGGGAAAGATTACGACGTCGTGCAAGCGTGCGGACAAGGACTGAGTAGCGCTCCTGTGGCGTCGAAGGCGACGGGAACCATCGGTCGCTCAGCAGGGGGACACGCCGGCGGACACGAGAAGTCGTAATAATATGCGCAAGCCAATGAACAGGGGGATTGCAGAGAAAAAACCCAATTCCGTCCCATAAAAGGTTGATTTCTTCTTCCACTTCGGTCGCTTTATAATCGGTTTTCAAAAATGTCCGCGGCGCGGTGATGAGTGCAATGCAAACTTTGTTTTCCGATATTTCTCAGTATATTTTTTACATTAAATAATATTTCTTGGATTTTTAGGTCAATGTAAAATATATATAGTACATATAATAATATAATAGTACATATATTAATGTATATAGTAATATATGTAGTATATTTTTTGTAATTGCGAGGAATAGCATTGAATAGTGATGGATTTAACAGATTATATCTTTATGAATATAAATTTCGCTTGACACCCCTACTTACACCTTATTTCCCCTTGAAACTCGAATCACCTTGTGCGTCAGCGATGCGAGTGGCGACTTCCGCAAACCCTTATAAATTCGCGGTGGTTGACAACACATTTAGAGAGCGATATGAGGATTCTCTTTTGTAGATATTCGTACCAATGAAGTTGGCCAGCCACACAGCTGGGCAGAAGACATGTTTCAGTTGACAAAAGCCAAGAACCTACCCAATTAACTTAGAGATTCAACCCGAAGATTAGTTTGGATAGGTGAGGAATGACCTACCCCAGACTTAGCCTCAGTGCTTATTTTTTTTTTTAATTTTAGGCATCAGAACGCATATCCACGCATTTAACCTACACATGATTTTCAAATATAAGCCGACGCCCCCTAAAACTTCCGAATTTTTAAACTTGTGATGAAAGTTACAATGACGAATCTTGTTTTACCGATTTTACTATAACTTTTTCAATAAACCCAATTTTCCCTAAGAGCTATCAGAACGCCGTTACAGCCCAAATAAAGCACTGCTTACTCACAAGTATGTGACATCGCGCATTACGGGTGGAGTGGCCCGTTGCTTTACCTGAACCACGACACGCCTCGAGGACTTTATGTTCGGGGTGCCCGCAGGCTTCACCCGGAATATGAACCCGTGATCTTTCTATCGGCAGCAAAAGCCCTACCCATTCGGTTACCACGCTTCCCTTGCGACAATCTAATTCCAGAAAGTTAATCAAGAGAAAACAACGGACTAAAGTTTTGGCGCAATATGACTTGCAAAGAACAAGTCAAAATTTTGAATACTCCATACGGCATGTGAATCCTTGTTCATCGGTTTCCATCGGTCCCGTTCGTTAGCCAATTTCTGCGCATCTTCCTCGAGGAATAAAATTAGTATCTCTTATTTTTAGATGTTGAATGAAATTAAAATGAGTTTTGGTAATTGCGTCTAATCGCGCCATTTCTGATAAAAAAAGAGTTTTTCAAAGTATCAGTCTAAAGTGCTCAGAGGAATCATTATCCCGAATCTATGCGTAACAAATAATAAACATTCCAGGCTGGCATTGCACGAAATTATTGCTCATTTTAGCAGTATGCAATGGTTAACAATGTTTTCCATTGATGCGCAAATTAAAAAAGAAATTCCTGAATGTTAGTTGAATTTTTCACTGCTAATGCAAAAAATAACAATTTTTCGCACCAAATCAATCCTAAAATTAGTGGAAAACCAACATCACGCCAACGATATTAATGCAACTGGTCGAGAGACCTGAATCATCTAAGTTCTAGATAGAAATACACATTGCTAGATTCATTCCTCATTGAAACAAGTTATAAGTAGCAGTGTCGTTCGCGCTTCCGCAAATAAATATTTTGTTCTGTCCTCAGTAAATTAAGTACAAATTCTTCCTGCATATTAGTCTAGCTTCTAAAAGCAGCAACAACCTAGCCTAATATTCATCATTCTTGGCTAATCGAAATGATAACGATAGGCCATCCGACTGCAGTGTTAAGGGCACAGCTCTTTGTAAACTATTTTTATCTGTTCACAGCTCTTTGTAAACTATTATTTATTGTTGCTACCGATTGCTAATTGTTATAAAAGTATTCTATCGATTAAGGAACCTTTCCATGGAGTACTAAGTATTTTGGGATCCTCCCTTTCCTTCAAGCACTGCCCTTTTCAATTCACTGTAAGTTCTCCTCCATTTTATTCTATCTAAAAATCCTATACTTTTCCTTCCTCTCCATCGTTTACCTAACATTCTACCCTCTTACAAAGTTTTCAACATCTTCTCCCCGCAAATTACTCCATCCATTCATATCTTCTGTCTCCTCTGTATCTCATCTAAAAGTTGACTTTCCTCACCCACCATCTCCAGCACTTCGTCGTTTCTCTTCCTCTCCGTCCACTTAACCCTCTCTATTCTTCTCCATGCCCACATCTCGAATACCTTCAGTCTTCTCTCGTCCTCCTTCCTAAGTGTCCACTTTTCCGCACCGCACCCTCCAGATCAAGATTACTAATTAATCTCTGGAATGATAGCGAGTTATCGCGGCATGCTCCCACACTCTAATCACAGTTACATTTTTTCGGATTAATGGATCCTTCCTGATCAAAGTACACATACTACTTCGCAAGCCGCCTCAATAGGCGGTTGGAGAGGTGTTAGAGCACCAGCTGTTTACACATAAAAAGAAAATGCTCTCTAATTAAAGGTCGTCTCATGAATTGAAGTCTTTAATAGTGCGGAGTAAAATCAAATTCTAACACCGATCCGTTCGGTGAAATATCTATGATTATAATTTATCGTTTCTGCCACACCCGGAAATAAAGTTGGGGTTCTTCCGTGTTGCTCTTAAAGATGTATATTCTCAATTCCTCTGGAATTTAAGCCTAGCGCTTAGCGTCATCATTTTCAATTGATATCATTAAGAGTTTTCATACAAGCATTGACACGTTTCGACACACATTCGCTCAGTGATTTAACACGAAGGTTGTACTGAATAGGAGAGAGTGGAACTCACCCCGGACTAAAGCAGAGGCGTGTTATTTCACACATTCAGGGTAGGAGACCCAATTCCTTTCCCTGAGCACCTCGCACATAAACATAGGATCTCCAAAGACTTCATCCGAGACTGGAATCAGGAACTTGAAGCCGAAACCCCTCAATCCGCAGCCGAGGGCTCTATACACTAGGCTACCACGCTTGCCGTAGTTTGACTTAATTCTCAAAACTTATCTCAAATTTTCGACTGAAAAAAAAACGCATGAATGCGACCGGGCGCGTCCCGCCTGATATGGAGCAGTGGGACCCCACCCTTGGCGTTTCTCCCCTGCATGTGGTCGGTCCTACTTCCTCCTCCGTCCCCCCCCCCCCTCCCACCCGACTGCCTCCCCTCCCCTGTCCCTCCCCCACCGCCCACCCCACTGCAACCAAAAATCAATACTCCCTCACTACTACTTCCTCTCCTAACCCCTCCCCACCCCTCTACCTGTCCTTAGCTCCCTCCCCTCTCCCTTCCCAATCTTACTCCTCTCTCTCTCTCTCTTTCTCCCTCTCAGGACCACCGCTTCATAGAAAAAATTAAGGATAAATTAACCTCAGTGAGCACCGAGTGTGATATCACCGCGTCGTAACACCGACGTTCCGCGTTCATGGAGAATATCAACACGAAACCGGGGTGGATTGAAGGAAGTATCTTGAAATCAGATCGATTTTTTAACTAGTCGTAGTCAGTTGTTTTTGCCCTATTTTCAGTGTTTAAGAACATTTGGATGGATAAATTAATGCGAAACATAGTTAAATAAACCGAAAAATCATCGTGAGATATGATCATTTTTATTAAGTCGCATGAATTTTTTTTGGACCTTTTCTTCAGTTTTTTTGCCTTTAGCAGTGAAATCGGCATGAAGAATGGTAGAATATTTTGGAAGGACAAAATAACTCAGAGATACTAGAAAAATATACCCCAGGCAAGAAATAAAGCCAGCAAAGTAAGTAAAATGAGGCGTAAATGGCAATTAGCTGTTGGTTCACATAAAAGTGATGATGGTGTACAGTCCACGTTAATTTTTTCACAATGGCTCCATAGCCTAAATTAATATATTTTGTTAAGTATTTAATTTAATTCAACGGTTATTTTTAGTATAAACCGGTCTAAAAAGTGGGCATCGTGTCCTCTCAACCGGTCATTTTTAACGGAATTAATTTGTAAAATTTGAGAGAAAGAAAAAAATTGACAAGGGACGAAAGCTGACAGTGTACTTTATGGCCAGTAATTCGTCACGGATATAAACCGGTGGAGAGGGTTTTGATATTAACCCTTAGATCTACTCTTTCAGGGCTCCACCCCGACCCACTTCGGGCGGCATTTCTTCTCACTCCCGCATACTTTCAAGATTCTCGAAAAAGATGAGAGTTCGTTATCTTACCTACTATAGCCCTACTTCCCCATATCCACCAAAAAATAATATTCATTACGGGTAAAGAGTAAGGATAAGTACAGGGCCGGAGTGGTCACTCCCTTGATCTCAACATAACAGAAGAAACTCAATTGTGACGTGTAAATGTGTCACGTGACCAGCGTGCAATCGCAAAACTGCGCATCATTGCCGTGCATTCCAAGACAAACCATTCAAGGGAACAAGGGGACAGCATAGAGGAGGCCCAATTCCATCCCATAAGAGGTTGATTTATGTTGCCACTCAAAACAGGTTTCGAAAATGTCCGCTATGTGGTGATGAGTGAAATGCGATCCAAACATTTTGCGGTATAATGTTTGTCATAACGAGGGATGGCGTTGGATAGCAATGAATTTCATTCATCACATCATCAGGAATGTAAACTTCGGATGGTATCCCTAATTACACCTTATTTCCCCGTGAAACTCGGATCAGTTTGTTCGTCAGCGACGCAAGTGGCGACTTTGTAAACCCATTTAAATGCGCGGAGGGCGACAACACATTATGAGGCCGACTTGAGGACCATCTATTGTAATATTGGTGTAAGAGAAGCTCAGTATCCTTCGAGTTAAAACCGTACCGACCTCAGCGAATAAAGTAAAAAATATATTTTAATTTCGATGAGAGGAAATTTCCCTGAACCGGAAAACGAACCACGGACCTTTGCCTTTCCGGGCCTCTGCACAGATCACTAAACTAACCACGCTCATGAATCTTCATGGCAATTGTACCGGAAATCAGGAATTGCAGCTTCATTGAAGTCCTTTCTCCCTCACATTGCCATACTTGATGGACCGCGAGGGCCAAAACATCTTGTACCATGAGCCTCGGTACAATTGCCATAGGAATTTAGGAACCTGGAGCCCTACCCAATAACTAAATCTCCTCGTTTCCGAAATTTCGGAATCGAACTTTCCGTTTCCGTATCCGATTCCGTTTCCGTCAATCGGAAGGGCTTCTATGTCATCCACTATGCTAAATTTATTGCGTTTTTAAAAGCGTCAACGCTTCTCAAGGCATAAACGTTCTCAATTATTTTCGCCTGTAACTTTATTTAATTCCTAACTCCGTGCATAAACATCCATTTCCCATAATATTAAGTACACATACCGTGCCAGTATTACTTATTACTTGTGATTTCTTACCATATTCTGCAGCACCACTACCGCGGTAAAATATCCCATAACTTACCACCTGGCACATCTCTTTCCGATTCCGAAAATTCATTTTTAGAGACCCTCCGTCATTTTGGACGCTCACGGAAGAGTTTCTGAGACGGAAAGTTCGTACAGACCTTAGTGAATAGCTCAATCCGAAATTATGACGTCTTTCCAAAAACCAACCACGAACTATCCGAGAGATTCCCATAATAATGGACAGGGCTCTTGGATATCGCAGTGGTCTGCGCAGAGCCCGGAAGGCCGTGGTTCGATTTCCGGTCCAAGGGATTTTTTTCTCATGGCAATTCATGCATATTTCACCGCCGTTCACGCCGCAGGCTTCTAAATATTTGGCACAAGTTAAAAATACTTTAATATATTTATTTTAATTAGAAAAGTACCTATTTTTTCTCCTGGCTTAATCGATGTGTCAACAATATTCTATAAAGCCACTATGTGCAACAAAATGCAGTATTATTGCGGTATTATCAAGATGTGTTTTCGTCCGCGTACATGATTTTATCAGCTATAGTTTCCATAAGGATCCTCAGGCGATCGCGCCGCGTTCCACATTAATCTTATCTTACCTAAGTGGCCATTCAAGCCTCTGTAGGTTTTTGTCCTCACTAACAACATGTCGCCATCTTTCTCCTTCTTCCATCCATGCCATCTCTGCTCTCAACTTTTCTGTGTTCTTCCGCACTTGGTTCTGCCATCTTAGCTGGGGTCGCACCAGCGGTCGAGGTAGCTTTTCTGACACCATTCTTAGATTGAGTATCCTACTCTCCTCTTTACGTTACCAGCTCACCTCAGCCTCCTACTTTTTATTCGGGATATTATCAGTGGTCATGGTGCCGGAACGCCGTTCCGGCACTGGTTAGCAAAAGGCATAATAGTCAAATTACACCTTTATCAATTATGTTGCCTCAAAATTTCTCATACATAATTCGTAACACAAAAAAATGTAATAAAATGTAAATAATAACTTGTAATAAAATAACATAGAGTAATATTTCACTTCTAAAAAAAGTTAGGAGATGTGCGTTCTGGCACTGCTAATTTTGCCATGACGTTACTGGATATTGTATCTCAGTCTTTATGCAGTTCCCTAAGCTCTTTGCTTGACTTGATACTCTACACACCATTTTCATCAATGGAACTATGGATGGTTCTTAATATTTTCTATATTAAAAAGGCGCGTATTTTCCCACGTCACGTGATACATTTAATAGGTGCACGTTTTGGCTGAAGAAGGTGCGAAGTACCCGCCCTCCACTTCCTCCAAGATTCGAGCCCTTTCACGGGCCGGGCTCAAAAAGGTTGGCACTCACGTTCGCCCCTCCCTCCCCAACCTCCGTCGAGAACTCCCCTGCTCAGCATCGTTTGGTCTACGAGGGGAGAGGATGAGCGTGGTAGATTGGAGGCTGACGAGATGTGGGTCTCGGAGAGGATGAATAGGGTGCGCTGAGAGGAGAGCAAGACGAGTGGAGAGGTGTTAAATATGAACTGATTTGTTGAGGCCTTAACCTTGTGGAATACCGTTTTAATTTAAGAAAAATTAAAAATTTTGCTTCCTACAACTTAACAATTAATCAAGACACTGCATAATTTTCAATACTAGAGATATATTTAGTCTTGAAATTGATACAGTGTATCGAATCTAGTCGGTGATCAAAGGTTAAGTTGCAGAAAGCAAAGTTTGTTATTTTGCTTAACTTAAAGTGTTCAATATTTTTAGAAAGGCCTGACATGGGTGATAAAGGTGAAAGAAAGACTAAAAATTGGTAAGATGTGATTATTAAATCGTTCTCCATTTTTTTACTTTCGACTGAGTTAGAGTTTCAAACGAAAGAAAGAGACTCGTATTTCCAGTTTCTCGATCTGTTGCCCAATGCTCCAGCTGCTCGCGGCGAAACATCTTTCCGGAAATAATTCAAGATGATGACCGTCGTTCAAAAAGTTGCAACAACCCATCACCATCATTAGAATTATAAAGATGTAGTTGATGGCATCCCCTCATTAGGTGTCACAGGTGCTGTATTAGAGGGCAGATCTAGTCCTTAAAATTCCTGACAGTATACCTTTACCAGGCACCATTTTTGATTGTCGTAAAAGATTTTTTCAATCAACGTAACCTTTAAATGCATAGGCTCTGAATCATCATATGCATTTAATTTCATCTACCGTTTGGAAAAAGTTAAGGGGACCCGAAGTTAGCCGCCTGAATCCGGAGACATTTTCTGCATGCTTGCATTATCACTTGATTTGGATAGCTAGCAACTTCGGGGAAAAATGGGATACTGGGATGGGATGGGAAAAGTTATCGGCGAAATAACATAGGAAGGTCCTGAGGAAAGATATAGTAAAACCTAATTTTGTGGGAGTACATTATCACCAGCACTAGTTAAAAAGTCACTCAAAAAGGACCCACGTAAGAAATGTTTCTGGTGGAATAAGACCATGATTGCAGACCAAAGCAAAACATTTAAATTTGAATGTTTAATGAATAAAATGGTAATAGTGTATTTTTTATATTAGATTGATTTGATTAAAATGTCACCACTGGAGAAACTATACCCTTGTAGCCATCTTAATAATAATAATCATCACCCATATTTCCCTTGCTCCCTATTTATATTCCACTTCATCCTTTTACTTATAGAACCTACGAAAAACCTTATTCCAGCCCCTTCACGGGTTCCATGGCTCACCAACGGGCGGGCACTTGCTCCTTCCTGCCCCACCCTTCCTCCATCAAAGACCCTACCTCTCCCCGTCTATGAAGGAAAGAGGAAGAGCGTGATAGATTGGAAGCTCAAGAGATGTGGGTCTCTAGGAGGGTGGACAGTGGGAACAAAGAGGACGACGAATGAAGAGATGTTAAATATGGTTGAGGAAGGATTATAGTAGATAGCATGGATACGAGAACGGCAGACAATTTGGTGAAGAAATGATTGAAGATGTTGAGAGGGTGATTATGGCGCAAATTTTGGATGGGACGAAGAAGAATAATACTAATTTTCGGCATTTTGCAACACGGTTTTCGATGGCACGAATAATTAAAGGTAGAGATAAAAATAACTCAATAAATAAGATACACCAGACATATGTTAGTAATTAAAAACAAACTTATGTTTTACTGAAGTACATATAATTTTGAGGTTGGTGATACCGTTCTTACTCATTAAAAACCCAACGAATTTGATAAGATTACTATGACAAGCACGATGATCTCAACTGAGTGTCACAGCTGGGCTTGCATTATATGAGTGACGATAAATACACAATAAGTGACGATAAATCTAAAGTTATGGACATTTTGGACTGCCTTTAAAGACAATTGTAAAAGATTTACCATTGGAATGCACAGGAAAAGTTGGTAAAATAACTTTAAGAGTTATTAAATGTAGTTATAATAATTTTAGGAGTATGTAAGCATTCCAATTTTAAAGAAGGTAAAAGTTTTACTATGCCAAAAAAGCAGGTAAAAGCTAAATGCAAAATTAGCCACTTCATTTCAGATATTTTTTGGAAGCTTTTCTTTCGGCATTCCCTAACACATTAATACTCCTCAGTCGCGTGTCAGTGAGTAAGATAGAGGATTAATGATATTTCGAGAGAGACGATTTGAAAGAGGCCTCGATACGGAAAAACATGAAAATTAATTAGAGACTGAGATTCAGGGATTGCAAAAGAAATTGCATTAGTCACTATCGCAATAAAAGATTAAAATTTGTTAATTTGGGTGCAAAGAAGTAGTAGTGATAGGCCGGAAAGGTGGAGGATAAGATGAAATAAAAAGGAAGTATAAATCATCAGAAACATTAACGTAGGCGTTTGGCATGAAATTCAACGTATTCTAATGCCCGAGGCGAATTGTAATCGACAACGATGAAAGACTTTAAGTTGTACATAACATAACACGCACAAATCACACACCCAATTATATACATGCCAGCTTATAAGATATTCTTAGATATTAATATGCCTTACCCTACGTTGAAATTTACTTCGAAGGTGAGGGTGTAATTATCATTCAAATAAATTCCATTCCAATTAAATCTTCATCCTGAGCTCCATAAAATATATCGACATTAACGAACGGACCTTACCATTGATATCCTCAGAAGATTAGACCTAACAATGTTTCGGTAAATTGTGTATCGGGAAAAATGTTTAAGATGACGTATCAGCTAATTTTTCTGAAAAAATTGAAAAACCAAATAACATAACATCACAATACAAATGTTAATGGATGCTTCCGCAGTGTGGTTCAGTTGGCGCATCTTGGATTCCGGGTGGACCTCCGCGTCGATACATATTCACACGACAGTATCGTCGGCGTTGCAGCAGGTGTCTTCAGGTTTGAGGCTTTTCGGATGCCAGTTCACAAACCGACCAATCAGGACGCACATGCAAGGGCGTATTCATGATCAAAACTAAAAGGGGAAAGCCGTGATCGTTCAAGTTGTGACACAGAAAAGGTTAAGGATACAAAATGCCAAGAAAATTATAACAGCGCTTGATTAGTTTTTAAAAGTATTTGCTCCGAAAAAATATTTTTATTTTAATAAAATGTTTTAAACTAATATAACTCCTCTTGGATTTTATAGGAAATTTGTTCAAATACTTCATTTTAAACCAAATTTACATCTGCTTCTTGGGGGGCAGCTGCCCCTCCCCCTCCCCCCCCACCCTCACTGGGTAGGCCAATGCGCACCAGGCCAAAACCAAGGCAGACGGGAAAATACTGGCACCCGACACTCCAAACCTGAAGAAGCCTGCTGCAACGCCGACGAAACGGTGTTACGGAGTAAATCAGCGCGGAGGACAACCTGGAAGCCAAGCTACTCCCATCTCAATTCAAATTTCTTCTTACTTCAAACCGTGTTATCACGCCTTCTTTTCTATCAACCTTAACGTAACTGACAGAATGCCTATGAATAATGATGATCCAGTCAATGTACTCTTTTACCTTCAGTCATTCAGTTCCTTTGAATTGTTCCACCTTACTTGGAAACTATGCGAATAGCCCGTTTCTAATTAAGCTTGCGAGCCGTTCAGCTGCGGACACACCCTAAAGAAACTATTATGCTCTCGCTCTCTTCTTTCCTTTCCCTCCGTCGATCCCATATAAAATTCGAGCCGCTTTTTTTCTCTCCGTAGCACGCATCCCCGCTGCGAACGTGAGTCACGGAAAGTCGGGAGGATTCACGAAAACGCCCTCTTCTCTCGACCACTCGGCTAGTTATCGCCTTTCTCGTCCCCTCGCCACTATTCCCCGCCACACGGTCTTCCTGTGTGCGTCAAGTTGCCCCAGCGCGGTGTCGTCACCATGAATATTACAAAAGAGGATGCACAAGTGGGCCTCTAAATGTGTTGTCACCCACCGCATTTAAATGGGTTTACAAAGTCGCCACTCGCGTCGCTGACAGACAAAATGATCCGAATTTCAATGGGAAATAAGGTATAAGTAGGGCTGCTAATCTGAATTTATATAAATGATTATGTGATCTATCAAATTAATAAATTGCTATTCCTCGTAATCGGGTAGTTTCCTCCATCAAAGAAAACGAAAGACATTGATTGCGATTCGTTACCCACCATTAGTGTATTCATAATACACATATTATTTGGTTTTCGAAATACCGGTTTAGACGAATGGCAAGGGTCAAATTTTATCCTCATTTGAAAAAGGCCAGATTGGCGCCCATGCGATTCCACTCCACGTGACGTCACAGGGACCTAGTTTCTACACGAGAGGATAGGAGTTATACATCCCCTGAGGTTACCAATGCATGCATGAGGCAAAGAGCTCAGGGAAACATGTCTTAATAATCACCTATTAAACCTGCCTAAGGTCGGAAAGTTTTCTTCGTTTGATAAGGTATTAAAAAACCTTTTTTAAGCCAGGCGCTACCAGCCAGCAAGGTACTCAGCTACCCGCTAGCATCCTGCGTCCTATCAGCGCTTAGAGCCTCGATCAAGGTCACCTCACAAGGCGGGAGGGGGAACCAGAAATGCGTCGCACGGACTTTTCCCATCATTCCTACTTACGCGTCGCGTTTTCGCGCGCTTGAAATTTTTCACTTTTCATTTAATCGCGAAAAATAGATATCGTCATTTAAAAATCTAAAAGCGTGAAATACGTACTCCAGGAGTAATAATCTTTCGATTTAGGCAATAAAAAAATAATAGGAAACCACCCTATTATCAACATTTTAATGCAAAATATTGAAAAATAAGTGGATCGCATTGCACTCATCAACGCGCCGCGGACATTTTTGAAAACCGATTAAAATGCGACCTAAGAAGCAACAGAAGTCAACCTTTTATGGGATGGAATTGGGTCTCTTCTTTGCCGTCCCCTTGGGCATTACAGTCTCTTGGCTTCCAATTCGGCCACTCATCGGTTAGAATTCATTGGACGTTAGTGAATAAGTTCGTGCCTGATGTTGAACACCCGGATGATTTGGCACTGAATTATCTGATATGCAGGGGTATATGCATAATGAAATTTTTTGAGAAGGGAAAACTTAAGAGAAATCAACTTATATATTATCCCTTTTGACTCTTCAGCTGTCTGACAGAAAATAGTTTTCATTCAAGAATTTAATTTAAATATAATCTTAATTATTGATGCACAATTATTGAACGGACTACAGTAACTTAAGAGGTTTACATTCATTGAAAATTGGTTTCGTTGATGAAGAGTACATTAGAAAGGAAATTTAGTGTGAAGATTAAGGAACATTTTAACTTTTAAAGAAATATAACTTTGTTGACCGGAGCAACTTTAATCAACACCTATTTAATTTTGTAGGAAGTCTCCGCAGCTTCATGTGTTAATTATTGTTTGTGTTTATTTAGGGAAATATTGCTTTCTAATCATTATCTCTCGGCATTTCGCACTTTCTAATGAGAGCGTTATCAAAAGCGTTATCTTAGAGGATTGGTTATTAAAATGCTGCGGTGACCCTAATCTACCTTAACCGTTAGCCTACCGTTGATAAAGACACAAGTGCTCCACCATAACAGGGTTAGTAAGAAAAACGGTCATCATGTCTGCTCAATCCTTCGATGTAATGTCAATCCATAGATTGGTTTGACAAATCTCTTATCAGTTAATCTTTTCACACCTACGTATTTCATCTCTTTTGGATACTTTTTTTTACTTGTTCCATATATTTCATTCGAGGTATTCCTTTTCCGTTCCATTCACTTATACCTCGACGATTATATTCATCAGGCAATTATGCATCAGGATATTGTCGATTTGGTTGCCCCGTCACCTTCCTAAAATATTCACGAGGCTCTCTCCTACTCTTCCTAAGACTTCCTCAACACTTCCTCGATCGATTCATTTGATTATATCGGCAGACTACCTTAATGATAGCCGAAGTCATCATCAGATTCGAACCATGTGTCTCATTCATCTAGCAACCAAGCCTCCAAAGCACGTAAAGGAACAGTCATTTCCGGGAGTGAATATCCACCCCCGTCGCTCATTCTGCGATGAGATTCTGGCAAACTTGATTGTTCGCGCACGCAGCCAATGCCGCCCTGTTTTCACAATGTTTACATAGTGTGGGGGAGGAGGGTGTGCGTTGGGCGCTACGAGTGGGTACGGGCGAGGGAAGAGGAAGACGCTGAAGAAAGGAAAAAGGGAGGAAGTTGAGATCGCTGCAACGGGGGCTTGAGAGAACTTTTTAGGGGGCGGCGACGAGAAAGCGAGGGATCGGTTCCCCTCACACTATGCCTGGGAAGGTGTAAGGATAAGGAAAGCTGAACGAGGTTCCACCGAGGAACATTGATAAGTAGGCGGAGCAACCTTATAGGCCATATCCGTGTCTCTAAAAGTAGAAAATCCAAAATCCCAATCAAATAATTGATGATTGATAAATGATGAATCAACCCTACCTGATTTAAGCTCTCTCTATCTATGTTTTTGTCCTAATTTTCGACAGTAGTGACGATATCGTCCATAATATAGTCAATTGACGTCCAAGTAGCGGTAAAAAATCATAAATCAAGGAAAAACCTCCCTAGTTATGCTTACGGTATTAATTTTCTGTAAGTAAGGCATTCGCAAACATGGTAACATATCTTAAAAAGGTCGTTTTACTTACTTAAATAAAAATATCATTCATTAATGACTAGTGCCCCAAACATTGGCTAAATTATGCGATCAACTTTTCATAAATAATAAATTTAAAATTTTCATTCAGTCCATTTTCATAAATATCCAAATATATGCTCTTCTTATACTACTTCGCCGACTGCCGATACAATAATTTGGGTCCTTTACCTTGTATGTTCTTCTTATAATTTCTACAAATAACCCCGCAAGCCGCGTTAATAGGTGTTTGGTTGAAAGAGTTAGGAAACCAACAAAACATTAACAAGAATGCAAAAAACGTGGGTGGGAGTTTTGAGAATTGAGCACCAGAATTCGACCCAGACTTTACTGCAGCTCTTGAAGATGGAAAACGAATTCCTATTAACGAAAAAATTCACCAAATCATCTATAATTTCGTTTCTGGTGGGACTTAAAATACCGTGAAGTTTTGATATGATGTACGGGTTAAAATCACCGAGTGATTGAAAATCATCGCCATAAAACTCTTCGTCAAAACTTTGATTTAGAATGCATGTCGTCTATTTCAAAGGAAATTTTTGGTAAAACTTGCCAAAAGTATTTGTACAGTATCGTTCTTTGACGCGGAACTACCTTAAGGTTTCGAGTTTTGGATGGTTGTCTGTGATGGAGTTTGAAGGGTGGGGCCGAAGGGTGTGGCTGGCTGTCGAGGGAAGGGAGAGGGAGTATTTGGAAGGAGGGGCTTGAGTGGGAGGTGGAGAAGGAGGAGGAGCTGTCGGGCTGGAGGAAGACGAGCAAAAGACTTGAGTAGGATGAAAGCTATGGGCGTGCGCATGGTAATTGCCTGGAGAATGGCTCACCAAACGGTGCCAGAATGTTGGCGGGATAAGCTACGGAGTGAAAAATAAACAGATTAATTGGTCGCAGCTCTGATATCGTTTAGCATGAATTTCAGTAAATACTGTGATAGATGGCAGTTAATATTTCTAGGGTTTTACACCGGGTCGGGTCCTCCATATCTGCTTCCAACTTTTCGACAAGACTCACCGTAGAGAAGGAAGTGAAAAAACATGGACACAGAGCAGAGTAAAAAATATATAGACAAATTAATAATCGATTACGACGTGAAACTAAGAGGGCAAGGGAGGCTTGGTGGAAAAGACAGTGTGAGGAAATGGAAAAGTTCCATAAGGATGGAGAAGTACGTTAAGAATAAGGCACGTTGTACGCCAAAGTTAAGTCGCTATCGGGCGGCAAAAGAGGTCGAGCCATGTCTAAAATTAAGGTTAAGGATGGGAGGATGCTAACCGAGCGAGCAGAGGTACAGGGTAGGTGGAAGGAATACGTGGAGGACCTGTATGACGGAATGAACAGACCAGAGAGATTGACTCTAGAGGAGGAAAGTGCAGTGGAGGAGGACAATCTTGGGCCGGGGATATTAGATTCGGAAATAGAGAGAGCACTTCGTGATATGAAGGCTAGGAAAGCAGTAGGCGTGGACAATATCCCGTGTGAGCTTCTGAAGAATCTAGGGAAGGATAGTAAGAAATGATTTTTCGAATTAGTACGCAGGATCTATGAAGAGGGAAGTTTGCCGGAGGATTACGTGAAGACGGTGCTAATTCCACTACCGATAAAGAAGAAAGATGTGGAATGCGGAGATAATGGTACTATTAGCCAAATATCGCACGCGGCGAACGTGGTACTGAGGATATTGAACAGACGAATGGAGGCGAGACCAAACGAGTATTTGGGCGAAGATCAGTTTGGTTATGGAAAAGGGAAGTCAACTCGTGATGCAATAGCGATAATGAGGTCCATGGTTGAGAGGAACCTGGAATATGAACAGAGACGTGTATGCCTGTTTCGTATATTTTGAAAAAGCATTTGATAGGGTGAACTGTGTAAAGTTAATGAATATTCTCAAGATGATAGGCGTAGATTGGAGGGATAGGCGACTCGTTTGTAATCTTTACATGGCCCAGACAGCGCAAATGAGGGTACCGGACGGAGAATCTGGATGGGCAAGGATAGGCTGAGGAGTGAGACAAGGTTGTCCTTTATCAGCGCTGCTTTTTGATATAGACTGAGGAGATGATAAGAGAAGCGTGGGACAAGTTGGAAGCTGGAGTGAGAGTGGGAGGAATGATGTTCAAATCAGTTAGGTTTGCGGATGATCAGGCATTGATTACCCAGTCAGCGAGGAGAGTAAAGGCTCTAGTTGATACGTTAGAGAGGCTGTGCGTGGAGTGAGCGAGGATCCATTTAATTATACCGGCAGACTTCTTTAGCAATAATTAATTATCAAAGTTATATCAGATTCTAACCTTGTGTTTCATTCATCTAACTACAATGGCAAATTCCCCAAATCCTCGGGAGTCATCCATATATCTAGTTGTATTTAATAAAAGGGCATATTTGACAAAAGTCAACTATTAACACCCAGTAAATTTTAACATTCACATACTAACCTGGAAGCTGCCTAAATAGGCGTGTGATGAGGGTGTTAGGACACCAGTCGTTTACATACAAAAAGGATATACTCTAACGAAATATCGCCTAGTATTAATCACAGTGCTTTATCTCACGGTGGAAAACTGAATGACCATACCTATCTGTTCGGCAAAATATTTCTCTTAATTTATCCCTTTTATCGGACCTAGAAATGTTGTGGGGTTCTAATATTATTTCCTCCAAGTCGTTCTCAAAGATATCCATTCCCAATTGCTCAATAAATCTAAGCCTAGCGCGCAACCTCCGAGCCTCTACCATCTCCCAACCTAATTTGTTTAACATCTGTGTAACGCACTCTGTACGTCCTTAGCATTTTTTGACAAATCGCGCAGCTTTCCTTTGTATTTTAATAAGTTCACGTATTTTGTCCCTCTGTACCAGATCCCATTTGCTCGCCGTGCCTTCAAGGTGTGCCCGCATGAGTGCGAAATAGCACCGCTTTCTAAGTTTTTAATTCAATATTCTTTCCACAATACAGTTGAAGATTCCTAGACCCTTGAGGGTACTGCCACAACTGTATATTATGTGGGCTCCCCACCATAGGTTCGAAGTTATCGTGGCTTCTAGATACTTCACTTCATCTGTCGCGTTTACTAATTTAAGCATACCGAGACTAGCCACGATGAAAACTTTACGGAGTCTTTCGTTACTGCGAAAAATTGTGCGAAAATTTCATAGAGAAAAAAATTCTTTTCCAGTATGGTCCACGAATTTCCACAGAAGGGAAAAATGCCTAGGTAGCGTAGCTGGCTAAAGCACATGAACGGAAATCGGGATATCCGGGTTCTACTTCTGGAATGATTTTTTTCTCCGCGTAATTTTCGCACAATTTGTCGCAATAACGTTTATAAATTCCACAGCATATACATGGGGTTAGGGGTACGACCTTTGCAAGAAACGCACCGTCGTACATTTAGGCTTAAGTATTAAAAACAAAGGGGACTTCATAGTGGAGGCCCAATTCCATCCCATAAAAGATTTGATTTCTGTTGCCACTTCGGTACATTTTAATCGGAATTCAAAAATTTCCACGGCGCGGTCATGAGTGCAATGCGATGTACTTTTTTTCCAATGTTTTGCATTAAAATGCTAGTAAATAGGAGGAATGGCAATTTATCAATTTGATAGATGACATCATCATGTATATAAATACCAATTAATACCCCTATTTATACCATATTTCCCCGAGTAACTCGGATCATTCTGTTCATCAGCGACGCGTGTGGCGACTTTTGTAAACCCGTTCAACCCTTTCTAACCCAGAGCTGCTTCTAGGAGAAATCAAATTTCAAGTTTTCTCACAAAAAAAACTTGAAAACTTTGCACTCAATCATAATTGTCATGGTAGCCAAATATTTTATCACTAATATTTACACTACAAAATAATATGTAGTTTAGACAATTCCCAGGTGAGGATGAAAATGTATGCATTTTTGATGCTGCTTAGGAGCAGCATTGGGCTATAATGGGTTGAATGAGCGGTGAATAACAGCTCATTTAGAGGCCGTCTTTTGCATCCTCTTTTGCAATATCCGTGTTCCAAACGGTGATTCGTTAAGAGAAGAGAGAAAATACGACTGTTCGAGAGGGATTGATTCGTCCTCTTGAAGCTCCCGCGTGGCGTGAGACGCTGGTTTTGCGCGGCACATCACCTGTGACGCGTCACCACGTCCTTCCCTTCCCCGCTCCGCCCCGGCACCAGACGCCGCCGCCGTCGTCGCAACCGTATTCCCCTCTCGCACGCCCAAATTTCCCCCTCACCCTATTACCCGGCTAATTCGCACGTTGCACGTCAATGGAACGCACCGCCGCTCCCGACCCTTCTACTACCCCCGCACACCTCCGTTCCACCCCACCCCACACTCTCTTTCCCTCGACATAAGGGTTTGTTCGTTAGCCATCGAGATTTGGGTTGATAATAATGGGCTCGTTCAAAAATTTTCTTTAATTTTTTTTGCTGACATATAATTAACAAAAATAACCTGAATGTGAACCGGCACTTAAGTTACTACCAAATATTTTAACATTTTCTTACAAAATTTTGTTTTAAATGAAGGCGGAAGTATATTTCCCAGTAACTATATTTATCATCTGAAGTCAAAAAATTAGAGTAAAAGGTATTGATATGACAACCCCTTTTTTACAATAAAACTAAAATAACTCCTCAACCAACCTGAAAATTGAAAGAAAACATTCTATGGCATTTGGTTACCGCATTATGTTGCTACTTATGCAACATACCTTCAGCTTAATGGGATAAAAAGACTTTTTTGCACAAAGCACTTCGTTTGAGAAAATTACCAGTTATTCTAATAGCGCACTCTGTGAAAAAAATTGCGATTTAATAAGGGAGACATCAGCACAAACACCCAGGATTGGACGGGAGCAGTCACCGGCATGAATAGCCCGCCACAACTCTATATAAAAAAAACTGCTAAGATCTTCGATAATTATAAATCAACCTTTTAAAATATAGTATTCTATACTACCCGAATAATTATAACTATTCGCGTACTATAAAACGTTAAGGTGCAACATTTAAGGTTGAATTTATCACAATAAGCAGTGGACATATTTCGACGAACATCGAACAGAGGAACATCGAATAGCGGCTTATCAGCGACAATTGAATTAACTTTCTTATTTATAAAGAAGCCGGCGGACTAGACAGTGATAATCCTTAACGGAGTCAGCCGAATGTCAATGCATAAGTTGGACAGGGGTTAAATAGTGCAATGCCGAAAATTTCAATCCGATGTAATTTTTCTATGACTACTTTAACAAGACAAAAAGGTTATGCACACATCAAAATACTCTAGAAATAAGTCAGACCATGCAATTAAATAATAATCTATTCAAAGAATTCTCTGACAGGAGGGGGAATATTACTAAAAATTATCTTTCTGTATCATTCAAGAAATAAAGTACGCAGAAGAAACTTGGAAGGCAACAAAGTCGGGAAAATTATAAGCTTCTTTTAACATTTGCGAAATTATTTGTAGGTGAATTTGGATATATTTGAAGTTACCTTGAAACATAATAACCGGTCAAATGCTTCAAGCGTTTTTGAAGAAATATTACTGTTTAGTAAAAATTGGTGGTTACTTAAAAAATTAGAACAAAAATTTCATTGAAATTCTTGATTTTCATAATATTTAAAAGACTAAAAATATTTAAGTTCTATTTAACGACCAAAATTTATGGTGATATTGTGTATAATACAAGATAAAAACGAGTAGAAAAAATCATTAATAACAATGATGTTTTAAAAATACAATGTATACGAAAAGGTAGGTATCACAATGGAAGGCTTAGCAGATGGCTGTTGAAACTGGTGCGGGAGGCCAAGAGGTCAAGGAAATAAAGGAGTATTCGAGATGGAATTGAACTATATACTAAAAAATTACAAAACTAAACAATGAAAAAAGATTTCGGCAGGTTTAAAGTGCTTTTTTTTCTCCTTTTTAAATTTCTTAATGTGGTCAGTTTTTCACTTCACTGTGCGACCCTCTCACTTCGCTAGACGACTGCAACTTCTACCTTTTCAATAGTATACCCCTCCATCACCCCCTCTGCTCTTCGCAACCTCCATCCGACCTGAAGTGGGGCGTGGTGTTCGGGGAAAGAGAGAGAAAGGTTGGAGGCGATGCAAAAGGGGAGGAGCTGAAGGTGTTTGAGCAGACTGCTGCTGGGGAAGTGAGATACGTATTTCGCTGGAGGGGAGGTGATTATTTTTTCCCTCGGATTTTTCACAGAAACTGGCGAGCGGCTCAGAATGCCCGCCTCAGAACCGACTCCACCCGAAAAAATCCAATAGGGGATAAGGTGGAATTTTTAAAAGCGGTCGAAATAATTGTATCAGCTACGTTCTGATATAACACCTATTCAGGGCAAATTTCATTATAAAATGATCCATGATTACCATCCATATTGCGATTAAATTCATCTGCCGATTAAGGAGGTTTCTATGGAATACTTAAGAAGTATTCTGGCAGCATCCCATCACTTGATGCACTTTCCTCTTCAATTAAAACTAAAGCCTACGCCCTTTCATTCTATCTAAAAATGCTATTTTCATCCTTCCCATCCCTCGTTTACCTAACATTCTAGCCTACCAGCCAGGTAAGTGTTGAAAATTTTAATCGCTACCCATGAAGGAAAGTCTTTTTAAATGATCAACTTCCCTTACCAAGTTTATTGAGCTAAAATACTATAGATATTCTAGAAAAATATATAATTTTAAGATTACAATATTTTAGAAAATTGTGCGAAAGGTGTGCTCAGATCAAAAATTATATCTATGTATAAAAAAATGTCATTACTCAGATCAAAAATTACGATTAAATGCAAACATACCATGTCTTTTACTATTGAGCTATTTCCACGCGCCTATTAAGTGAAGTTATTAAAATCAACTGAAATAATTGTACCAGATGGATTCAGATATTATATCTATTTAGGGCAAATGTTGTTATAAAATCATTCATGATTATGAGCCAGAAAACTAATGAAAAAATTAAACGATTACCATAGAGGAAGATTACTTTTGAAATGATAAACTTCCCTTACCAAGTTTAGTGAGTTTAAATACTATAGATATTCCAGCAAAATACAAATAATAAATTCATCATCATCACTTATCAACAGTTCTGAGTTTGGTTGGACGCATCTTTCTATTCCTCTCCCCTGTCTGCTAACCTTTTCATAGCGTCGTATTTCTTCTCTTTTACATCCTTTATAACCTGTTCTATGTAACTCATTCGGGACCGTCCCTTGCCTTTCTTCCCTTCTACGATTATCTTCATCAGGCCATGATGTCTCATATTATGGCCATCTAAGTTGTCGCATCTTCTGCTTAAGATTTTTAGAAAAATTCTCTTATCTCCCACTATTCTTAGCACTTCCTCGTTACTTACACGGCCGAACTATGATACCTTAATCATTCTTCGGTAGCACCACATTTCGAACGCTTCCACTCTTGACTTCTCTGCTGCAGTCAACGTCCAAGCCTCGCTTACAAAGCTCACATGCTCCATATATAGCATCAGATGAATTGTTTCCTTACTTTTATGTTTGTACTCTCAGCTGTAAAGATTCTTATTTTTATTGAAAGCCCTCTTAGCCTGCGCTAGTCTATTAACTGTTTCTTTCATGATCGTCCATCGATGGAAATGGCTTCCCAGGTAAGAAAACTCTTTCATCTTTTCAATCTTATGTTTCCCTACGACATAAAAAATTTCACGTAAAGTGTGCCCAGTATCATTGTTTTGATCGAAAATTACGATAAAATGCAAAATAATGTATTTAACCGCTGAGCTATTTCCAACAGCAAATTATGTCAAATCAAACGAATTTGAACAAGCTTCATTAAAATGGTCAGAAGCGTCTGGTACGTTGGAAGTAATTCTATTAATAGATTTTCTATAATGGAACTAATATTGAAATCAGAATGACGCTCGCGCGATGGAAGGCGCTCACAAAAGTTTAACAGGGCAATTTCTAGATCCTAGCCGAGGCAATGGCGAAACAATATCGCCTATTGCTCTTTATAAAGCACCTGGAACGCCCACAAGGGTATCGATCCGAACTAAAAACTCGAGGATTACAGTTTATATGATAAATTTCCTCTTCAGCTTACTAATTTATCCAATGGACGACAATTTTATGCATCTTCATTAGTTCATGGTTTTAGATGTGGACTTAGTAGTATTTTTATTTCATCAAATGTTATACCAAATCCGTCGGTTTGAGAGAATCATCATGATAATAAAAGTAAAGATACATAATAAATATGCTTTTCGCACCAACCACAACATATAGGGAGGAAAATTCAAGAGATGAAGGCTGGTAGGTGGTATCAAAGGAGGGATAAATAGGGATATCTCTAAGAAAGCTTAAGGCTAAAACATCAAGGACAAATCATCTTACGAAAATGTTCATGCTAGGATAATATAAAGCGAATGTACGGGAGAGATACCGAAAGGGAATAAATTATATTTATATCACCATCAAATACATAACAACAAGATCAAATTCCTATATTTCCATGACGCGATCAAGAGTAAAAAATATCAAAGTCAAATTAAATTCGAATCTTCCATTAGCTACTTATATATCTTGCCAAATGGAGTTCAAAGAAAGCTTGGAAATGAAAGCCCGATACAAATTATATTCTGCGCAAACCCTCTCTTTTGTCAGTTTCCAGACCTGCCCCAATAAATGCTCATGTTTTCCTCTTACGTTTTCCAGATTTAATTACACTTCTCCACTTGCTTAAATTTTATTTCACAGCATAATAAGAAGAATCTGCATACCAATTTCACTCTAAGTTTTTATTTTATTTTATTTTATTTTACTCTAACTAAACATTTACTCGAATTTTTCTCGTGATAGGTTTTCCAGTTTTTACTTCTGGATTTTATTTCTAATGCATATAGCAGCGCCCGAAAGTGTCTATTGCTTACTAATCAATCTCGACTACTGTAAAGCCTCGTTTGTTCCAAAGTAGTTTTTTCATAAATTAGTTGGCACGCTCGGTTGTCCGAGGATATCGCCCAATAGGTAATTTTTTATGGCAATTTGGTATATCCACGCGATGTAAGTGATCATACAGTATGCGATAAGGATTAAAAATCTAAAGCGTGAAAGATAATAACAATGAAATCAATAGTTAAGTGTCAATGAATGAGACTTCCAAGTTTAAGCGGCAAGAAAAGTAAAGATTCGAAGATAGCAACACCCTTTAGCGTTTGCTCCCTTTATCTTTTTCATATTTCAAAGGTAGCACGCGAAGATATTCTAAGATATAAATACATATTCTAACTTTCGATCGATATTGTTTTATGGTTAACTGACCCATTATAAATGAACACAGAATCATTGCTACCTTTTGGCTAATTCTACCATATACTAATTGCTGTACATACTAAGTATATGTTTGCCAGTAAATGCTCTTAAAACTTCTTCGTTGTATGATAAGTAATTTTTCATCTCGAAACAGGAAATAGTATTCCTCACACTCACCAAATTCCAACAGCTACGTAATCCAACCAACAACACGACAGCATGGTTAACTTCCTCACCTGAAAGAAAAATTAAACTCTGTTAGAAGTGAAAATTTCAAGACAGGAGCATTTAAATTCTAAATTAGAAGTTAATAGGCTTGTTGGCACAATATACTCATCACTAGAAATGCATTTTTTCGACATTGAACAACGGCAGAAATCATCAGAAAAAAATTACCAAATGTATTAACAAAGGAAGTTAAAACAAATGAAAATATTCTAATCATTAATATGTCATAAAAAAATAAATACAGATTTCTGAAATTGGTCTAAAACACATAATAATGATCTAATAAAATATAATCAAGCTCATAAATTCGAAAAAAAGATCAAACGCATGTGGCCGATTGCAAAACCAAACTGAAATATACATATGCAGCATTTCAATATTACCGTTATTAAAGATCCATGTGATAGAGAATATCCATCGCAATTTATACAGATGGCAAGGAAAAATTGGAATTGGGAGAAGAAATATTTTATTTGAGTATTTGGATGAGCTTAGACCATTTGCACCTTAGGTAGGACAAGTAGAGAAGGATGGAAAATAACTCGGCGTCGCCGTTAACCTCCTTTTAAAGAAAAGTACCAAGAATACCACAGATTTACAACCCATCCGACTGACGAAACTTTGCACTTGCACAAAGCACTCAACCATGGATCTAGGAGTCTTAGAAAACTCTCTGCCGCAGGGACCCGAGTGCACGGGATGGGAGGCCAACGTCAACAAAATAACCACTCAATCAACCCTTATTTTTAAATTATTCTACCCATTAAGGTAGGTTTCCATTGATCATGATAGACGCATTCTGGGATCCTCCCCTTCCTTCATGCTCTCCTCTCTTCAACTCACAATAAGGCTCTGAGGGCTTTTCTAAACGTTTTTTTTTTATTACATGTTTTTTTGCTTTGTTCTTAGTATATTATTGTGCAAAAATGGAACTTGAGGGCTATGTAAATGTAAACATGTATTTTATATTCTAATTTGATGCTAGGTACATGGGGACATGTGTTGTATAAAAAATGGTTTTTTGAGGGCTTTTTAAAATTTTTTATTAGTTGTTCTTTTGATTTGTACTTTGATTTTTGTACATTTTTGTGTGTGATGTATCAACCAAGTATCAACCAAGCTGGTACTTTGCATTTTGTATTTTTCTCTTAATGTACTTCCTGAATTTATGTTACCACCCGACTTCATGGTCGACTTGTAGCAATTTATGTAATAATAACAATAATAATACTATTCCCTTTCATTCTATCTAAAAATCAAATTCTCTTCCTTCCTCTCCCTCGTTTACCCAAAATTCTACTCTCAAACACTGCTTTCAATATTTCCTCCACGTTAATTACTCCTTGCATCAATAACTTCTGTCTCCTCCGTATCTCATCTAGAAGCTGCCTATTCTCACCCATAATGTCCAGCACTTCATCATTCTTAACCAAACCCACTCCAGGGAAAATAATATTATCAAATAAATCAAATTAATCATTAATTTTAAATTGGGTATAACCTGTGATCATTACAGACATTATTATTATTATTATTACTATGAGTAATGTAACACCTTTCAAAATGTACAGTGTTTCAGGAGAAATCTACAACACTTCAGGAGGTACTTTTCAATCTTTGAGATTAAGTAAACGATAGCTTTGAGAAATTATCAACAATACGATTGCGCGATTTCATCCATTTTAAGGTTACTTGTTTTAGACAATTATAATCACACATTTTCGTTCAACCTTAAATAGTTAATGTCCTAAAAATCCAGAGTATTAAATAAAATGTCAAAAAGGCTGGATAACCTAAAAAATGTTTTAATGGTAACTGCCAAGTGCATCCAAAAATATTTGCGTTTCTATAGCTCAGTGGCTAAACTATTGCGAATCCATGTTTTTGGACAAAAAATGCTTAAATTTGCCACCCTACCACCACCAGAAGTATTGTGTATTCCGATCTGAAACAACATGTGTACTGTGAACAAAGCCGTAACGTGTATTTTTATGTGCACTTAAGAATATGACCCAGTAATGTGTGGCATCTAATCTTTTTTCGATGATTCTGTTATCAAATTGTTTTAATACATATGATGGAGGAAGTTTCAATCATTTTCCTTGTATTTATTGATGTAATAATTACAGAGAACTGTGACGTATTCATTTAGAGTCCTCCTGAAACACCCAGTATATAAAATCACATCCATAATTCTTTAGATTAAAAAGATTGTCCTCTAAAACGATATGAAATATCCACACGGCGTCCAATACGCTTGGAAAGCGTATAGGCAGACCACACTCAGGGAAAGCCGACTTCCTTCAAGCCCTACCTCCCATCCTTCCTTCGAAATGCCATCCTCCACTTTGCCCCGTCTTCCTTACTCCACCCGAAACGCTATCTCCCAAGTTAACCCCACGTCCACGTAACCTTTCAACTAAATACCTCGATTTCAGCCTCAGGGAGGGCCTTGGCATTCTACCAACCGCTCCGAAACAAAAGCCTTTCTCCCTCGTACCTTAGCTGCTAACCGCCATGCCCACTGCATTCCTGACCTTAAAGTCCATCTCACATGCATTGCTTGGAACTGTAAACAATTTCAACGATGGCCCCGTTTGATTGTGCTCCCAAGGAATGCTCTGCGGGCCGGCAGCACATCTCGGAAGGCTCAAAAACTTTTCGGCACCAGATTACACGAGACTTGCATACGCCTGGTGTTCAGTCTCCCTCTTTTAATTCCAGTCACGGAGGACGCATACATTTTAGGATACTCCAGAAATGCCCATGGCTCTTTCTTTACGTGCAGGAGCAGAAAGGGGGATGAGTAAATACGAAGGTCTCAGCGAATACAGGTAAGGTATTTTCAAATTAGGATTTATTTACCTGACTATTTAAAAATAGCTTGGGTAAATAGCCTCAATGATTAATGGCCCCATGAGAAGTATTCCTTTACGTTGAAGTGATACTAATTGACTCAAAAAAAGAGGCCATCGATTGTCTTCTCAAGGACATTTTTTTTATTTAAAAAAGTTATTCGTGAAAGACATGCGCCAATACAAAGAACCCCACCTAATCCGTATTTTTATGCCTCTTTTCTCTAAATTTACGAGGTCGGTCCATTGCGGGTTATGATTAATGTGATCCGAATATACCCGAATTCCTTTTATTTCGAAAAATTCTGAGCACGATGTTTTTCATTAAAATCAAATCTACGGTAATATAAAAATTTGAAAATAAATGTCGTTGGATCTGGATAAAAATATAATTTTTTCCAGGTACAGGGTGGATGAAAATAATCATGATAATAATTATATGGAAACAAATCACGGCAGTCAGGAAGAGCAAACTACATTAAATATGGTTGCTCAAACTTTAAAGAGAGAAACTCTATTACTGAAATAAGAGAGAATTTATCTTCTCATAATTCAATATATGAGTAATTAATAGGAATTATAAAAGGGGTTTCATTTCAACAGCTATGCGAATCATTCACGTTTGAATGCTTTTCAAATAGTATCCAACCAAATCGCATAGTATACAAATTACCTCAGCAGATATTGCGTCAAAATCATCTTTACTATAAAAACCAATCAGTTTACAATCAGCTTTGATGAAACAAAATGGAAATCATTATGTCGCACCTTTACGGTAGCTGGCGTTTTTCTGGAAAATTAAACATAAAATGCGTGAATACTGCTTCACAAATCTTCAGATTAAGAGAGAGATTAAGTTTCCACTGGAGATGAAATGGCAAAACAAAATTATGCACTTGATTATCTGAATACAAGCTGCAGAAAATTAACTCTGACTAGCTGATTAGAGATATCATCAATTTACAAAGCTAAAGAAAGAGGATAAAAACCACATTGCCATATGATCTAATGACTATATTACAAGTTTCAAGAAAAATACGGCCATTAGCCTAATTCCAGAAGATATAAGGAAACATTAATTTATGCACACATTTTAATGCAATATCACATTGAATCGAGAATTTTAATACAGACGAGTTTCGCAATATCAAATTTATTTTCTGGAATGAAGTGCCTGAAGATCGAGAAGCGAGTGGGGTGAGGCATGACCCAATGGAGGGAGACAGAAAGAATGGTGGAGGGGAAGTGGGGAGTATCGCACCTGGGCACGAGAGAAAATCGAAGGCCTCGCCTTTTGTCGAGATATCTTTAAATTGGCGATAAAAAGGATGAACCTAAACCGGTCGGGATGCGCAGCGAGCACGAACGATCCGACCGACTTCCTTAAGATTAACGCCATGCTTCGTTCCGAACGAAAGAGGTCACCGGTGAAAAATTATGAAGCATAAAACTCAATTGGAGACTGATAGCGTCTGACTAACAGTATATTCTACAAGCCATGCCGACAGCAATTCATCTACTGACGAGAAAACCGCCGAATTTTACCTCGAGCTATTACTATATAAAAGCGAATCAAATCCAAATAAAAGTTGGGAAATGTTGGGAAAGTCTCCCAACGAAACGTCGGCCTACACCATGCAGACCCTGACCCGTTTGGAAACCCGAGAAGCTTTCATCCAGGCTATTCACCGGGAAAAGCTCAGATTCTCAAATCCAAATAAAAATTGCATTTTCTTATCAAATAGGAAAATAAACTATACATGAACGGAAGTAAAAAATTTATAAGTAAATTAGACGATGACTAGGTTTTTTAATACCCAAATCAAAAAAGAAATTCTACCAATCAACTCACTTGCGCATAAATCATGAAATAGGTATCAGTGGACTTAATACATTTTCTAAGCTCTCGCAAGATTTGATAACTTCCTTGTTACTAGCTTAACTTGAAAAAACGATGAGATTGACGAGGATGTTCAAATAAGGGCAGTTTTAAATTTTAAAAATAGATGAAACGTAATAGAATACAACAAAAACCTTGATAACATCTAAAACCGTCAAATTTTTCGCCAGCATAAAAAATAAGGGTGGTAAATGAATTGAAAGTTACTCTTGATTTTACGATAAAATGGTTGTGCACAGTGGGGCCTGAAAATGCAGCCAATTTCGGGGAAACAGCAGAATACACAGATGTCTGAGTGCTCTGGCGTCATCTCCTACACCTGCACTAAAAAACATCTCCCACACCTGCACAAATCCGGCCATTACGAGTCCATCAATGTATATCCATCCAATTCAACTGCAATTGAAGGTATTTTAGTATTCAACCTTGTCTCCGGAAACTCTTCAAAATCTAAAAATATGAGTCAATTTAAAAGAATACAGTGAAATATTGCTACGTGTGAATTAAATATTGAAAGTGAACGAATATTGTGCTTCATTTTGCAAAATCAGATGCTTTTCATGTGTATTCATACGTTTGCCTTGCTGATTTTGTTATATTTTGTCAAATATTACGTCGCATTCTGTGATATCGATGTTTCATGTAAATCTTAATAATGTGTTATAATTTGACTCTCATATATTTATAAACATGCATATTTCTTAGGGACACACTTGTCCCGGAATAATAAATTTCATTATCTATTTCTCTTTAAAATGTAAATATTCCACAGAGGTTCAATAATTATCCACCTAGATTCTGACCTGGGGGGTGCGTGCTTGAAATGTTCGAGAATGATTTCATTCCGGAATAATCTCGAACCCTTATTGATTCATTATTAGGTGAGCCCTTCGTTACGTGCCGGAATTAATCTCGAACGTTTCAATTGCAATCCCCTGAAACCGAATCTCCCGTTTCTAATCCAAATGGAGGTGATTATCGACGTTATCTAATGATTGGCCTCTCTTCTTCATTGATTCAGAAGTATGTTCGTGATTGCCGCCACGAAAAAGTATAAAAGCAAGGGAAGAATATATAAACCCCTTTCTAGTTACTGTTCTCGTGAGTCCATCAATATGAGACTTTATCCTCAAAAGCCGTCGCAGAATGACTGTCCTGAGTTGGAATCTGAGTTCTAGTAAACTGATTTTACAGGGATTTATGAAGGACAATGGATGATGAATCATTATCGTTGCATAAACTATTTTGAGAGCTAAAATTTTAAAATTGCTTTTAAATAATCAGCTGGTAGCCTTAATTGACAGTGAATATTTTCATTTTAAAAATTACGAACTCTGTTGTGATTATGATATATTTAATGCAAGGAAATAATATAACCATTTAGATACAATTCGCATTGAGAGTAACACCAGCGTTTCTTTCACCATGAATACACAAATAGTCCATTCAAAAATTAATGCCAGCCACTGTTTTTTATAGGCATTGCGAATAAGTGTTGCAGATTGAAAACCCTATTGTACGATACCTTCATGGGGTAACGTAATTAGTAAACTAGTCGATAAAAATGAGAAAAAACTTACAAATTGCGATATTAAAGCCAAATTTAATCATAAATGATGTTTTATTTCCCAAATTAGAGTCACTGTGACTGAAAAACTATAAATTATTCTTTTTTGCTTTCTGTCAGAATTCCGTAACTACATGTCAAAGTTGACTGCAATAATATTCACCTTCATACTCCACTTAACTTAAACTGTAGAAGCATAAAACTTGGACGAGGAAACCATGCATAATATCTGTATGGATTGTAAAGTTTTTCCGAGTATTACAATTTTTTTAGCTGTCAACTTCGATGTGTATCAAACCAAGCATAATATCTAAACAGATTGCAAAGTTTTTCTGGGTCTTAAAATCCGTTCCGATAAAATTAATTGAAAAATTGATTGAGGAACGATGTACCACCGAGCGAAAGGCAAATGTTGTAATGAGGCGCAGGCAGTGGCGCAGGCAGGATTTTGAAATGGGGGAAATTTTGAAAATCTCCGGTTAGATGCTGGAGCCCTTCCAGGGTGTATTGAAAACACCCCATGGCAAATGGGGGTTCTTTCCCGGAATATTTTGGGACTTGTGATGTTGAAAACTTAATTTTTAGGTCTCAAAACCAGCAATTTTGAATGATTATTTATTTGAAGTTATTTAATGAGGCCATCTCACTCGTTTTTGTCGGCTCTTTTAAAGGCTCAAGGGGTGGTAACCGGGAAACCCCTCCAAGGCTACGCCAACAGGCGCAGGTATGAGTCAGAAGCGTCACTTTTTGGTGTGCCAGTGACGAAGGGAGGAAACCGAGGGAACGAGACAAGACCCCAGGGCGTGGCCGTCATGATTAGTCTCGAGGATGGGAAATTGGTTGAACGAAGATCGAGGTGGACGTTCGAAGGATCGAAGGCTCAGGTTAATGTGGCACTTGGGCGCGGAGCGAGGAAAAACGGCTTACATAATTTAAGATGACACGAGAGGAAAGAACAGTTTGAAGATGAACCATAGGTCACCTGCCATTAATATCGAGAGTCAGAAGACGAGGGAGTCGAGCATCACTTTCCCAATTAATGACTAAATGTTGTAATTTAAATATCAAATTAATATCTACGTTAAATAAAGCAAACCGGAAAAAAACGAATGAATTTGTTTTCCAATCATGAAAAATTGATTTTTTGTAGCTGCACATATTATGTTTACAGCATCGATTCTGAAAATATACCTTACGCAATAATTCAAGAGAAAATCCATACATAATACAGTTAATTTTGAATGCATACCCACGTATTTCGCATTATTTAATCAAAATGAAACTTTTTCACGTGCGTACGGTCGATGCCCATGACGATGGAAAAGAATTCCATCGAAACATCGGCAGCGGTAGAGATCTAGGTGCTTACCCGAATGATATCCCGCAAAGAATTTAATGACAATATATAAATATTCTTTTTTTAAATAATTCCACCACAAAAATCAACTGCAGCAAATATTAATCAATATTCAAGGCTCCTCACCCGCCATGTCCACTTCTTCGTTCCTCCTCCTCTCCATCCACTTCACTTTCTCCATTCTTCGCCACACCCTAATTTGTAATGCCCACAATATTCTTCTCCTTTCGTCTCTTCCTAACTTTCCACGTTTCCGCACCGTAAAGCGCTACACTCCCGATCAAACTCTTTATTAACCTTATTTTAAAACTCTTACATAACGATCCCCTCATAATCTTCTTCCTGTTCATGAACGCTTCTTTTGCTTACGCATTTCTCTTCCTTATGTCCTTATTATGGATCCGTTTTCCTCTAATGTGCTGCCCAAATAGTTGAATTATTAACTATTGAAAATTGGTGAGTTAAGCTATTTAATTGTCACAACTTTGATTAATAAATCGTATACTGAGGGGGATCTGCCATTTTAAACTACCATTTTTTAAGATAGTAAATAAAAATTGAAAAGCTCTCCTTCCGAACGTACGATGGACTGAAAAAATTATTTTCTTTTAAGTATTACCTCCGTCTCGACGTCTCGTTTCCGAGAGTAAATACCTAATATAGCGGCCGAGACTCTCCCTCCTTCCGAGAGACACTAACCCCGCACCACGATCCGTGAAGGGTCTTAACGATGGCCTAAAAATTTTAAGTCGCGCGAAAGGGAAAAATTCGCCGATGCTTTGGGAGAAGAAGAAAAAAATGAAAGCTTACCTAAGAGGCATCTCAGTCACCCGGATCCTCCCAAAGCCCCATCTAAAAACCCACTCCGCCCTGCATACCCCTCCCCATCTCCTTTCAGATCGTCCCTCCACCCTATTAGGGTTCGCGAGAAAAAGAGGTTCCTCCGGTCACAGGGTCCCATCATCGTCCCCATCCATCGAACGAGCCCAGCCCCCTTTCTCCTTCCCGGACCAGGGCACGTAGATACGGCGACGGCTTGAAGAGGGGGGAAGAGGCAAGAGGAAGCGGTTGAAGGAATACGGCATCATTGCCTCGCCATTAAAGACACCCCAACCCACCCCTTCTCCCTATCTTTTCTTCCCTCCCTTAAATGCTCACGTTACAGGTGTCACACTTGAATCGTTCAAGGGTCAAAAAGTTACCTCTCCATAGGAAGTGGGTGACGGAAAATTTATTCCATCGGTCCTTCAGGTCGGGATCTGAAAGTGATAGAGCAAACGATAGCAGGATCTGATTTTTACCCAGTGATAAACAGATGAGATGAATCTTACTCGGGTTTTCGAACGGGACAGGCTCTCGATTTCTGCTGCTGATTTCTGCTCGATTTCTCGACGTTCGATCAGCCTTAACCTCCTCGATCCTGGTGTATTGCATACAATGCATCGACGTTTGACTTTTTTCTCCGCTTGGCCAAGTAAAATGTCATTATTGCAACAAGTTATAAGCTCCTTCACAGATTACAGCATCATACAATAGCATGATTCATAGAAATCGCTAACGTTGTATGTTAACGTCTAATTAACGAGAAAGACGTTGAAACACCGTAAATAAAATCGTCCTTTATTTGAATGCGCCTTGTAATATTTGGAAGCCGCTGCAAATCAAAAGCTGCATCACAACTTAGTGGTCATAACTGGAAAATTATATGAAAAAGTGATACCAAATTACTTCCAAATAAAACTTTTCCGTTAGCTCTTCGGGTAGGTCATAAAACCATTGCCTGTACAACAGAAATAACGTTACCTGACGAGGCAGAACCTGACAGCAGAACAAGTCAGTGCTGCAAAAGCAGAGGGAGACTTAACGTGGCAAAGTGAATCAGGCAATCACCTCATCACTCAGCAAGAGAACTTTTAGTCTAATAATTCAGATATATTGTGAACCCCTCAAGCCTGCGGTATATATAGGGCACTGCATGAGCGATCTAATAGAATATATATATAGGGTTTCCAAGTTAACTTTTAAGTTGACGGCAAAAAATTTGTTCCATCACGTCGGATGTTACAACGAACTCTGTTATAATGATTGCTAAACATCCTAAGGGATGTCATCAGTTTATTGTGTGAATTGGAATGTAGGAGGAACAAGTTCATACAATACTATGCTATCCATGATTTCATTTCATTTACGAAGTATACGTTATTTATCAGATTCCCGAATTGATGCTTTGAAAAAACGATCCCTCTTCCACATTTTTTTATAGTTTCTGATTTTTTGAGAATTTCAATGCACATGTATCCATTTTATCATTGAATTAGGCTTTGGCTTCCATTTACTTTTGGCTTATAATATATGGCTCAGTGATTTCATTTACTGGCCATAAAAAAGAACTAGTTCATCAGCACTACAATAAATAATTTTGGAATGAGTCGGGAATTATAGGGTCGGGAAAATAGACAGCTAAACTCAAGGTGGTAATTTCGATTTTCTGGTCACGACATAAAGATTCCCCGATGTCATGGGTGAGATTCGCTTATACTTCCCTGATTTCACTCACCTTTATCAAACTAAAAGCCGATGCAATCAAAAGGGGCATCATCATTTCATGCATAAAATTTTTCGTGTATATTTCCATATGCATCTTTCTGAATTATAAAATTGATTTTAAAAATACTCATCTCTTCAAAGATAACTCAACATTTATCACATTATCAAATTACTTCCAATATTAGGAATCTGAAGTATATCATATACAAGTATAAACATTTTAAAATTATTTTTTTTCGATAATAATAAATGATTCCAATTCCTTAAGCTGATTGAAACATTCCTCATTGCTGTCCTTCGTAATACTGAAATAATGTCAAATACAAATCAAGTTTTCATAAAATTCACCTCGGTAATTACTATTAAAGGCAATGGATAATAGCAAGGTCTCCGGGCTGAGCTTGAAGCCACCCGGTGTGTCTACCGGTTTAGGATGGTGGTTTTACCTTAAGATATATTGATTAGGTGCGATATAAGCAATTTTACTGGTCAAAAAAGTAGTCGTGGACAAAAATTGACGGTATTCCAAGGTGGTATGGGTCCATGCCTGAGTAAGATAGGCCATCTAAATGATACATTAAGACTGTGAAAATGCCGCGACTTGGTGACGGGAGGCCGCCAACAACTATGCCTCCCATCATCCGCGGGAGAAGGCAGCAGCTCTTCTTCTTATGAGTGATGGTGGAGACCACAGTGGTCATTACAGCGGCAGACAGCTACACCAGTGAAAGAAAATAGAAACCAGATGTCTTAGTTGGCCACGTTATTAGACATGGTAGCCTGATGATAGCGATCGCAGAAGGACAGGTGGAATGGAAGAAGGGTAATGGATGGCCCCGAATGATTTACATTGGAAAAGTTTTCAGATGTGTAAAAGAGAAGAAATATGACGCTATGAAAAAGCTGGCGGATAGGAGAGCGGAATAAAGAGCTGCATCAAACCAATCTTAGGATTGTTGATCAATGATGATGAATTGCAAGATGTGTTGCATGAATCTACAATAACGAGTATTTCCGACTCACTATGTCTCACGAAATATTATCTTTCATTCACACAATGTCTTATATATGCATAAAAATTTCAGTTCAAAATCAGAAAAAATAAATAAAATAAAAAATAAAAGGCAAGGCCTACTACGATTTCCACGGCCAGTGAATTCGCGCAGAGAAGTAGGGAGCGCAAATCGCCTTGGTTCTCTTCTGACTTGCCAATAAGACAAATCACTATTCCTTCCTTTTCCAATTCTTTTAAACGAATGATCGGTCAACGATTGGTTTGAGTGAAGAAAAACATTACGCACTCTAGTCAATGTACGGTTGGTTCTGGGGTCTCGAGAAATGGAATTACGAGTGCTGAAAAATGATCCTCGGAAAGAAAATAAAGCAACGTGGCTAGCCAACGAATAAACTTTTATGGCTTCCTTTTTGAAGGTTTCCAACCTTCACAGTTTCAAGGCAAGAAGGTATACGTAAGAGCTAAAGTAAGCTCGTTACAAAAGCCATTGGAAGTTAACAATATCCTCCACCTGTAGCCTATAAGACCGACTACTCCAAGACATGTTCTCTCCAGTTTTAAACATCCATATCTAGGGGCACAAAAATAACTCGAAATTTCGGTGATTTTCCTGCATTTGTGCTAATCCTACTGTCACCAAATCTCAGTATTTTCTACTGAGAGTTTCTTCGGTGAAAATTTGATCTTAAATTTATGATTAAATACAGTCATTTTTGCATGATACTTTAAAATACTTTCGAATACTTAAAGGGGCATAAAAGGGGCTTAAAATACTTTCGCATACTTAAGAAAGCGAAAATAACAACAATGTCACTTTCACAAGATAGGATCAAGACGAGAAGGCATTGGGTTTTCTTATTAACCTTTTTAAAATACGGGCAGAGGGCCATTGATATTTTTCAGATTTTATAGAAAACATGAAAGACTCGAAAAAAAGTAAAGAAGAAGAAATTAAAAAGAGATATCAAAAACATAAGCTGTGTCAAAAGTGAATACGGAATTCAATCTCTCCTTCCCTCTCTCCAAATGGCAAAGAGACAACTTTATCCCTTGCACGAATCAATTATTCACAAATATTTTCCGGATCTTAGGGAGTAATCCTACAGAAATTATTTTTACTCCCTGATTCAAATATCGCCTACAAGTACTATGTGACAACATCAACTCTCGGAGGCTTCTATAACTGTATCAAGCAATACTTATGGTATAAAATTTTCAGTATTTTGGCTATGAATAATTTAATACAGAATCACTTAAGTATTAATCCCTGAACAGAATCAAATACAAAGATACATTCTGAAGGTAAGGGATAATGGGTAGGTATCTGACGTTCTAGTACTTTAAACGATGCTCGGAATAAACCAAATATTACAAAGAGCATACTCAAGATACTTATGAAGCATTACCACATAGAATCAAAGGTACACGGAACACATTAGAATTAAATATAGCTTAGGAAAGATACCCTTTAGTGAAGCAGAAAAATACTAACATCTATATCAACTCATACACGATTTTTAGGAAAATACTCACAAAATATTTTATTTATCGCTTTATGTGCATTATTATTATAGTATTCTACCGATTAAGGTAGGTTTTAATGGAGTACTAAAGAAGTAATCTGGGAGCCTCCATTTCCTTCCAGCACTGCCTTCTTCAATTCACATGTTTTCAGGGAATAGATAGTTGGTAGGGTTTCCCACTTCCATTCCGGCAGTGTTTTTCTACGTGACACCACCACGTGGACTACCTTTCGTCTGGCTCCTACCCTTCGACCTATCTGGCATGGGTGGCCCTACCGGGAATAATTTAGAATTAATCCCGCCAGTGCAGCTCTAGGGGTCATAGGAACTCGCAAGCCTTTCCACCGCGACAAGGTTGTAGCCCAGGTGAAAGGCTTTATGTAAATGATTGCACAAAACACCTAACAAGCGAATTCTATTTCCTTAATATGTAGGAACCACAATTTTACTACCAAAATTGTACCCTCTTTTTATAATATAAATAACAAATCCCATACAATAAGGAGAGCAGCTGATGGGTGTATGGAGTGATTAAAGTCATAGCTGAGGTAATGAATTAAAAATATCAGATGGAGTGAGATAAGGGTGAATAGCAAAAATAAATAGTCTGCAAAAGAGGAATGCGGACCACATGGGATGTATTTCGTAAAAAGACTGTTTTCCAGGAGATAGATGGTAGTAAAGGTAGCGGGAAAGAGAGGTTTGAGCAAAAGAAAGAACATCACGCAAACAGATATTGCGACAGGCAAGGGGAATGAATACTTCAAGAAAGCAGCCCAGGACCGAGAAATGTAAAGATAGCAGTCCGCACAAAGGTGTCTCAAGTCAGACAGCATAAATGAAGAAATAAAATTGGAAAAAAAATAATTTATGACTAAAAAATAATTTTACTTTAACCCACGTACTTAAACCCACTTCAAAGAAGATCTCTTGTCCGACAGTTTCGACAAATTGGCCAACTTGCCAATCTTATTTCCTATATTTATAAACCATTCGTGTGTCATGCAAAAGAATTTCTTCTTCGCCTATCGTAAATAAAAAATATCACGTAAATAATAATTTTTAATCAGTTATTATTTACCTGGAAGAATGAGTTTTAAAATGACAGGTAAGAATGCATTATGGAATAACATTTCCATTGACCATAACCATTCCATAACCATTGAAATACACAATTATTATGATATTAAGCCCAATATAGCATCACAAATTGAAAATATACCGGATATTGAGTCGTGTGAAAACCGGAGATATTTTTTTCCTCACTTCCTCATTTATTCCCCAATTATTGAAATTGTTGTTAATTTAAAAGTGTAAAAAAAATTAAATACACTGTTATATTAGGGCCAATTTAAACGTCTTAGAAGCGGTATTGCACGAGATCTAAGGAATTAACTATTCTCTGCCATGTACGAGTACGATTACGGACTAAACCATCGAACTTATACTTTTGTTTGCACATTATTATTATCCAAAGGTTGATCTCAAATTGCAGTTGATGCGCTTACACTCGGAAACTGATCAGAATAAAATATTTGCAAAATTAATTTATATATGCCGAAATCAAAGTAAGTTTCCGAGCACGTCTGATATAATGATTCCTCTTATAGTGAGAAAATAATGATAAAATAGAATCAGATAATGCATCAAAACTAACAATGGAAAAAAGGCATTAATTATTAAAAACTATCTACGCAAAAAGATGATTGTATTTTATTTTTCCCTAAGCGAAGATATTTTAAATACAATAAAAACTAGAGCCATCTAAAGTCACCAAAATAATTAGCCAGTTAATTTAGTGGTACGTAGATGACTCTGCTACACAACCGTTTTGTATGGACTCTTTTATCTCCTCTGATGCTCCGTCTAATTTTCATAAGCATTGACTGACGCCTGGGTATATGAATCAAGCCTCTTTGTTCGAACACGAGGTGGTTATCTTGGGATACGTGGATATCGTTACATGCTGCTTCTAGCATTTTCCTCGAGAGGAAGGGAGGGCAATTAGTGTACCCTAGACTTTTGGAAAAGACTGGGTAAAGCCCAAGTTAGATATGAGTGCCCAGGAAAATTAGGCTATCTTCGGTCTTCAAAACCCTTTTGCTCTCTCCAACGATCGACGAATTTTATTAATCCCGAAAATAATATGAGATTTAATATACCGAAATTGTGGCCGGTTCCCTCACATGTATGCCACGACAGTACATCCTTATTTAAATAATGATGAGCAATCGTGGCCTCTTGACGTAGTAAAACTTAGTAATCCAATGGTAAACACTTTATCTCCACATTTTTCCCATGCATAAGCTAGTTAACTTTAACTAAATGTTCCTCTTCCGTGACTCCTTTAACTCCCGTGAGCAATGTAATAATACCTATAGTAGGTACTAATAATAAAAACCAGTTCCATAATAAGATATCTAGACTTTCCCTCTTTTTTTCACACCATTGAATATCTCACGTAATCACTGTTACTTCTGTCTCTGGTGCCCGGTTCTATTGTCTCCCTTTATCTGATACTCCTAGCATATAATATAAAAACAAAATAAGAAAAAATGGAAAGACTAGTCTAACATTGCTTTCAATAATTTAAATTTCGTATTTCGATACGGCTTAATGTCATAAATTCGGCCAATACATGCGTTAGGAATAATATTTTGTTAACACACAATGCATGAGGTTTTTCATACCTGATTTAATTTTCCGACTGATGTTTGGGGATTCGAACCAGGGTCTATCAGTTTATGTACTCGGTGGTCATTTCGGGGATTCTCAGATACCGTTCCGCACATGGTTTCTGGAACACTCCTCCCGAGAGCATGGAAATGAAATTAGTGTGCCCGAGGCTTTTGGAAAAGATTGGGGAAAGCCACACGGGTTAGTGCGGAGTGCCGAAGAGAATGAAGGTTGTCTTTGGTCACAATAACACTCTCGCCCTCTTTCTCCAGCGTACGCCCAAGTTTGATCCCGAATTATAATGAAGTTTCGCATACATAATTGTATTGAGAATCAAATAATTCAAAGACCGTTTATAAATAACAGAAGAGTCCACTTGACTGAGTAAAAAAACGTTTGGTGTGAAATTTCTATCGAAGTTGGGGCAAAGTATGAGCCAAAAAAAAGGTTTCTCACACCTAATCTACGTTCACTCAATATATGCTGATAAAATTGTGGGCAAGGAGAGGAAACAATATTAAGAGTAGATTTAAAGGAGAAATTGCATTTGGGTGGAGTGAGTGCAAAACCGGGAAGGAAGGCTAAAAGGAGTGTCAGGGGGAGAATTCTGGGAAAGCGGGAGAGAGGGAGGAAGAGAATGGGATTTATAGAAAGAACAAAATAGGAAATGCCCTATTGTAAATTGAAAAGGAAAGTCTGACTTTGTAGGGGAGACAGGCCCTGGTGATTAGTCCAATACTCCATGTATGCTCCAAGTCCAAGTAAATATCACTTATTGTTAGTTCTGAATGCCGCAGTTCCCAGCTACTTGATACATCTCCTCGGTGATTCGATAGAATTTCGTTTCAGGAGCAATATTTATGTTACAGTTAGATGATTAACAGTCATGGCATTTTTAAAAGCAGAGAGCGGGGTTAAGGAGCAGGAATATGGGAAGGATTAAAGGGCCATTTGGGTAGGCGGTGTTTAGGTTTGAGTGGATTTTGATAGTCCCAGAGGTTTTGCAAGAGCATATTGTCAGTTCTATTGAAAGAGCGAGAATTTTTACACAGCAATAACGAGATTAGTCAGTATCGGGGTTATTTTTAAACCTTTGCGAATGTTTTGGTTTCGAATGAACCAGGGTGCGTAAATTTTTTCCGAATTGTTTTTTTTTTCCTCCGTAATGTGAACCTTCTTTAAGAGGGTGGCAGCTGCATGTAACCAAACGGGCGAGGCATAGCTGAGGAGCGGCCATGTAGTACCTAAACAGTAGAATATTTAAGTAGGAATGTTTCGGATACAAACCGAGACCTTTGATACAGTCCGAAGATTGAAGCGTGAATTTTTCCATTTTTAATTAAACACTTGCAATTTTCCGCAGTTATAACATTTCCTAGGTGTCAATGTTACTGCATCATCTTCAGCAATATCTTGAAGATGATGCAGTAACATTGAAACCTAAGACGTAATAAATTTTATTAATGTGATATTCTTGCAAAATTCAAGGATATTTTTCTGGGGGGGGGCACAAGAGTCTAACAGGCAAACGATCTTCTCATACTTTTGATTAAAGACAAGATACAATAAGTACTGTACGAAATATTCTCTTTCCTTTAATTCGAAATGTATTAACATGAAATTAAATAATTGAGGTTCCGTAGCGCACAAAACAAAACGAACGTCGTGATAACCACATAAAAATTTGTCTATTATTAAACGTCTAGGAGGGTACGTACCTCCGTGCCCCCCTCAAAATCAGGATATTTGAAATTTCTATTGCTACCTTCAAAAACTCATTATAAAGATCTTCTTGAAGATGAAGTAGTATCATTGAAACCTAAGTCGCAATTAATTTTATAATCGTGGAAAATTGGAACTGTTTAATGAAATACGAGGTCTTAAAGTCTGCTCACCAAGCGGTCACTCCGGTTATGCGTAGATACTGTTACACACAGGTTTTCTTGGATACTCTTGTCCAGAGGAGAAGGGAATGCAATTTTTGTGTTCAATCCCAAAATGTAATTAGGTTTACCATAAAAAATTTTATTAAGAATCCAATAATTCAAGACCAATTATTATAAAAAATTAGAGCCCACATGAATCATTTAAACAAATGTTTGGTGTGAAACTTTGTTTCGAACTTTGTGCTAAGTATGAGCTCGAAGAAAGGTTTTCCATACCTAAACTAATGCGCAGATACTGTTACACACAGGGTTTCTGGGATAGTCCTCTCCAGAGGAGAGGGGAATGCAATTAGTGTGCCGTGGACTTTTGGTAAAAAGATTGGGGAAAGCCATAAGGGTTGGAGCGGAGTGCTGAGGAGAATAAAGGTTGTCTTCGGTCACAATAACCCTCTCGCTCTCTCCAACGTACGCCAAAGTTCGATCCCGAAATCGAATGCCGTGCCATCGATCGAGCACTCAACTGCACACGCCGAAGTAGACCACCATCCTCAAATTCCTCCGCCTCGCTCGCCCGCGCTGCGAAAGACGCCGCCGCCGCCGCTGCCGCCCCGGGAGTTTCCGTTTGCGAATCACCTCCTCCTCCTCCTACCACTCCAATCACCTCGGAAAATCGTGGACCGGAAACTCCATCACCCCGCCTCGTCTCTCCTCCTTCAAAGCCTACATCCGTACTGCAATTGGTACGAATATCTGGCTGGAAAGGACTTCCTTACAACCAATGCTAAACGATGGTTTAATCTCCATACTTTCCGGCCAAACGTCAAGGATATCCGTCAAGAAATAATCGGTGAATATACTTTATACCCACAGGAAAGTTGATAATTTGAACTGTAATAAATCTAAAATGTTATTTATTCAAGCTATGTTTCCTCAGATTTATGCTTACGTAAGTACGGTCACAGTGTCACCCATTTAAGTATTTTAATGCTATTTTTATATTACATCTCTTTCAAGGCAAGAAAAATATTTATGGGGGTGCTGATTGGTTGCTATTTTACGTTTTCTCGACGTTTCATCAGTTATGCGTAACATTTGCGACATAAACATTAAGACCGAATTTTCGGAATATCTATTCATTTAACCTCCCATTAAACTCAAACTGTCGAGCATCAAAAGTATAATATTTATTATTCATCCAGTTTTATTTAGAACGATTTTTTTGTCACTAACGCGGTATAATTTAGGGGAAACCCTTCGACCAAATTCATTTTTGATTGCGAAAAATATTCACTCCTTTCATTGAAATTAATTTTACTGGTTATTTCATTCTCTTGCGCCTCTCCTCCTACATTCGCACCGCAATTGGAATCAATTTCTGGCTGGAAGGGATTTCCTTACAACCTACACTAGATTATGGTTTCATTTCCATACTTCCTGGCTAAACGTCGAGGAACTCCGCTAAGGAATAATAACATATAATCAGTGAATATAATTAACACCAACATGAAAGTATTGAAAAGAAAGCACTTTTCCACAATCATCCCGATTATCTCGGTAATTGCGGAAAAGTGAACCTTCCTTTGATTTCAATAAATTGAACTACGTTTATATCACGCCTAAATCGGTTGAACTCACACGTAAGTAGATAGTTTGAACTATAACAATTTTTAAAGTCGTTATTCATCATTCTATTTATGCTTCCGCGATGGCTGTCACAAATTCAAATATTTTAATATTATTTTTTTATTATATCTGTTAAATGAAAAATTATATTTACCTGCGTACTCATTGATTATCGTACTCATCGTACACGTTTGTTTGTCGTTTCACCTGTTAGGCATGACTTTTTTAACATAAGCATAGGTAAGACTTTTCAGTACGGATTTCCGGTATAGCTATTCATTTAAGCAATCATTATCTAACATCAAAAATAAAATATTTTAAATAAATTAAGTTTTATTTAAATAAGAAAGTTAAAGTACTGCCTATATTATCACAATATAATCAGTCGGAGAGAGTAATACAAAAAGATTATCTGTATAATTAGTGAATTTCAGAAATAAACTCATTGAATGGCGAATGATATCATCTCGGCAATTTTGGTCACCGTGAATTTCTCCGTCAAACTGGCTGCAAGCTCTTCATTTTGGTCATGCTTACTCGTATTCCAACTATAGTAAAGATACACGTTTGACTCTCACTTGATATTCGTCCAAGAAAGACAATAGGTTTAGATGTTGCACTCGGCGCAATTAAGAGCCAAAATAAATTGTTAATAGCTGGTAACATAATCTTTTCCGGCATTTTTTCCATCCTACAGTCACTTTTCGCAGGCAGCAATAGACATTTTAAATATTCTGATGCACAAAATTTTCACCAGGAATTACCATACGAGGGGCACAAAACGGTTAAAAAAATGCGTTTAAAAGAGGGTTTAAACGAAAAAATCACAAAATTCTGCGCCTGAAGATGTAAAAGAGGCAGCTCAACACTAAAAAGATATCAATTCTCATTTTATCATTTAAATTAGTCGATTAACGCCTTAATTTTGCAAGCGGGGAAAATAAATACAAAGGCATTGTTAGTCCTCGTGATTTCGCGTATTGTTTACATAATCGGTTAAAATAACCAAATAAGTATCTAAAACATTACAAAAAGGAATTTAGCCACAGCGTGATTTTATACCTTGGCAACCACCGACTCCCGTCACTGCTGAGCAAATTCACTTTTCCATGTTCATTTTACACATTGCTTATGATACTATGTAACAGTACCAATCATTATAGCCCATAACATGTGTACAGTACACAGAAACTTCTCTTACTTAGTCCCCATGATTGCGAAGAGAATTGCAGTCGCATTTTATTTAATGTGAAAAACCTTCGATTTTCCCAAGTATTCTCGAATGACCCGCTAAACTAAAAATCCTTTTTTTCGCGCAGAAAATACTGTTCCGGTACCATTTTTCTGGATTCGGAAGACGCGTAATTTTATTTGACGTGTGCGTACTTGAAAAAACGTCGCGATTCAATCACCACAGAGAAAAGCTTATATTTCCTTCATCTTTTAAAACACGCTAAATGGATCGCAAAAGATATATCCTTCAAAACTAATGTCCTTGCGTTCAATTTTATATTGCAATGCATTGAAGTGTTATAACCATCTAAGAAAAGTGAATGCTAAATGATCTGGAGCCCAAAGTATCAATGAAGGTATCTCGAAGTTCACTCTTCCATACTTATTTAGTTTACGAAAAGAAAAGAATGTATTTTCTTGTTCCATCATGTCATTTTTTATTGAACTCTTTTCACTGTATTTTTTTTTTTGTTTTTGGTGAAAACATGTCAATATTTATTTCAAAATTCAATACTCGTATAACTTCATTAACTTACTAATAAAATTCATTAAGAGGGCTCAATACAAAGCTAAACTTCCTGTGCTTTGATGCAAATGAGAGATTCATGTTGCTTGAAGGCTGCTGACTGCGGAGAAAGATATGCCTATACCGAGGAAACGCTAAATTTTACCATTTGATGCAGGATAACATCTAAATCAATCTAATTTAAGTCAGTATGATGTGATATCAATAAACTTCATACCATTGACGACTCCAGCTCACACCGATGAAAATCAAATGGAGTCTCACGTCCTATCTCCATAACATAGCAAATAGCGCAACTACCCAAAAAATCTGTTGTGATAACGACAATTAGAAACGCGAAAGTAGACACAACAAAAGTTCATCCTGATTTTTCATTTTATTACAATTATTGGTTGAAAACAAGGGCGTCCAGGTTCTACTGAGCTTTATACTCAATTATAACTGATGAACCAGAATTGTAGTATCTACCTCAATACTCAACTCTTGCACTATTGGCTAGCATAACGATAATCATCACTTTCTACAAAAATAGTATATCTGTGATAATAGTTAGTTTTCCATAAGCTATCAGGCTCACTGACTGTAACAATGCATGGGTAATTGTAGAAAGCCGTTAATATGCTGCTTTACTGCGTTCAACTAGCGTGGAATGACACTGAACACGGCCCAAGAAACGCAGGAGCTCTCCACTCAGTAACACTAAAACCTAAGTTTAAACTTTTTATATGCTTTGATAATTCGTTTACAATTATAGATATGTTAATTATGATGGTGACAACTTTTTTCCGTTCTCAGGGAGAACACGGGCACCCAAACGGTGTATTTGGACACTTCCAAGGAGTATTTTTCGTCCGCATCGAAAGAAAAACAACGGAACATCGCTCGGCTCCCTAAGCCTACAACCTCTCCTAAGGGCCATCTTGCACTCCCTTTAGCCACCCTTTCGAGCTGCACCCCTTCCCCTTCCCTCAGCACTCGTAAACCCTTCACTCTTCCACCCTCACGTCCCTAAAAACCTTCCTATACCCCTTACCCCCAAAGCCCTCTTCAACCTCTCCCACATATGCGACCGATCCCCTACCTTCAGCCTGTGGCAGGGCGGCCACCCACACGCGAAAAACTGGAAAGCTGCAGGAAATATTTGAAATTTCACTGGAATTATTTGAAACTGAAGAGCGAAAGTTTTGCTATCTTATGAATAAATAAAATGGAACGAAACATTAAACTAATAAATTTTTCAAGTAGTGCATTTTGAATTCTGAGTAAATTTACAAGCACACTTAAAATACGCTGTGTACTTTACATCCTGGTGAACACCTTCAATGGCTATTTACATATTTGCAGAACTTGAAATTATGATCGTGACATCCTTTTGGACACCCTCGGATTACACTTTAATTCGACGTATTTTGAAATAATTATATTACTGCTATATCTAATAATCGTCGTCATTCAGATGATTAATGTAGTTCTGGGTCCTTATTTATATTCATACTCTATTATTTGAGTTCCATCTGGGCTTCAGATTACATTACGGTGTCCAAATAAAAAAAATAGCGCTTAACCTGCCAGACCCTGTCGAACAAATCAAAAGATATTTTATTTACTAGGTTACCACATTTTTATCTAAAGCCATGGCGATGTTTGAACAAAGTAGTGACAAGTTGGTGAAAGTTGATTATTAGAGTCATTGACCATGAAAAGGAGCCTGTTATTATATTTCTCTTATGAAGCCTTAAGGATTCTAAATAAGAGTAACGTTTAGGAAAAGTGATTGCATATCTTATCAACTCACTCACTATTAACTTAAACCCAAGTACAGACAAGACATAAACATCGCGTAAGAGAAGGAAAAATGAAAATGTACTTACGGTAAAAAAAAAACAGAAAGACTCTGATATCTTATGGCTGTGACTGATTGGCCACCCTGCCCTGAGCAAACCCACGGGTAAGAACATCTCATCCCTCCCTAATACATCCCATCGAGTCTCCTACACCCACATACAAGCCTTAAACCAAATTCGTTTTACCCTCCGCCCACTCAATTCACTCAGCTTCCCCTCCTCCCCCGGAAAGGAACAGCTTCCTCCCCTCACCCCCGATACAACCCGGTGCAAGAGCACCTTTTGGTTCACCCTCCCTCCTGCCCCCAATGCCGCCCACCCATTCCGTCAACGTCAACACTCCGGGTTCCTCGAAACTCCTCGAACGTTGCACACCAACGTTTCCGAACGATTTTTCCTAAAACAGCGTTCTTTTTAGAACATATTTTTTTCATTATTACGCGGATGGGTCACTCATAAAATAAACCGATGTTTTTCCTCACGTTTCGTGGTTTTAACTTGAGCATCTCCGGGACTGGTGAATTTTGTAGATAGTTACCCATAAAAGTGCAACTCTTCTAAGACTTAGCCAAACTTGGAATTGCAACATTTTTAATACGTTTGCGAAAGTTTTATAATAGTTTTAATTGTGAGTGAAATTTTTTAAGTAACATTTTCTGAAGATCCAGAAATAAATTGTGCGAAACTTCAGCAAAAGGACTGTTTTACTTTGTATATGACTTATCTCCGTAACAACAAATACCGCAACTATTGTACTCATGAAAAAGTCAATAAATTGTTATATTGATAGAAAAGAGTAGCTTTCCATCTCTTTTAAATGTAGCCATTTTAAAAGAGTAGGTATTTTTCATCAACAGCCCCCTTTTCCAGTCTCAACTTTGTTGTTGTCAACGTAACGCAGTTGCCAACGCGACGTACACAAGTAGCATATCTTCAAGCACAAAAAAAACGTATCTCCACTAACATATCAAACGCATCAACATTAAAGAGCATGCCATGAGGCATCAAAATGACAGCGGCGGAGAAATCTAGGATAGAGGCCTTTGAAATATGGTGCTACAGAAGAATGATGAGTATTAAATGGATCGACCGAGTTAATTATGAGGAAGTCCTAAGAAGAGTAGGAGAGAAGAGAAGCCTCGTGAAAACCTTAACAAGAAGACGGAACAGCCTTATGGGCCACATCTTGTGACATGATTGCCTGATGAAGGCAATCGTCGAGAGACAAGTAGATGGCAAGAATTGAAAAGGATGACCTCTAATGAAATACATGGAACAGGTAAAGAAGGACGTGAAAGAAAAGAAATACTTAGGTGTGAAAATAGTAGCTTATAGGAGAATTGAGTGGAGAGCTGCGTCAAACTAATATTATAACTGTTGACCAGTGATGATGATGAATGAGACGTTACAATAATATATGTGGCTTGGTGAATAAAGGTCCAGTGTCAAAATTTTTCGCTTTTGTATTCCCCATAGCACTTCAAATCTTGGAAACTATGCAGTGTAAAAAGGTCCAATGCCTGAAACAAATAGGAGGAGGTTATAGCAGTCTTTGGGCCATTCAGTACAATAAGGTTGAATGTTCCATTATAACTTCAGACTGCTCTCCAGAAAATTAAGAAATTTTGACATTGGTCCTTTTAGCACCAAGCAACAGATATCAAGTTTTGATAAGAACTAACAATCTTCCTTCCAGAGGCTTTGTTGAGTGCGAAGGGAAACAAAAATGTTACGAATCTTTGAGAATGTTTAAAGCCATATGGGCGCAATCACTTAGTTGAGACGTTCTGTATATCCCGGATGATCAAGATCGTATATCGCTATATCAATATTTCCACGATCGATAAGAGACTATAATCGTAGCGTTAGGACTTAGAAATAGGCTAATTGATATATGGTGTAGCCTACTAACTTATGTACTCCTTATTGCATGTTTCTGAATTTTCCTATTATTTATAGCAGCATGATTTCCATGTTCTACCTTCATAGGCAGATTGCCTTCACTAGTAGTTGGAAAGTTTTTCCTTCGCATGTATGTAGAAGTAACATTTGTAGGCATGCGCAAAGTTTTTATGACCGCGCCGAGTGCATGTGGGAATCCTCTTGCATGCTACATGCTGGCGATTGATCACTCGATTTCAAACACCCTATAGGTGACTCGCAGCGTATTATTGTAGATGTAGGAGTAACATCAAGTTCTGATAAGATCTAACAACATTCCCTCCAGAGGCTTTGTTGAGTGGGATGGAACAGATAATATGCTACTAATCTTCAATAACAGTTAACCTTTTCTAACCTAAAGCTGCTTCAGGGAGGAATTAAATTCAAGACCTCTCATTTTAAAGAAGTGAAAACTATCTTCTCCATCATAATTATTGCGGCAGTTATATATTTCACAATTCAACTTTACAACAAAAAAGAGCACGCTAATAAAATCTTTTCTGAATAAAGCTGAAAATGCATGCATTGTTGATGTTACTTAGACGCAAAATTGTTATATAATGGGTTAACCAGAAGCTTTATTGAGTGGCAAAAGATAGAATAAAGTGCTACGAGTCTTTGAGAATGGTTAAAGGCATATGGACGCACTCACTTAATAGAGACGTTCTGTTTATCCCGCATGATCGAGATCGAATATCACGTCTCCGCCTCACCGTCCCCCTACTACCCTGCAAGCCGCCCAAAAAGGCGTGTGGCAGGGGGTGTTAGGATACCAGTCATCTGCATATAAAAAGCAAATGCTCAAACAAAATAACGATTAGAATTTATTAAGTCCTTTATGGTTAGTGGGGAAAAATGAATCCCCATATCTATCCGCTCAGCAAAATATCTCTCTTAATTTATCGCTTTTGCCGCACCTGAAAATATAGTCGGTCTCTAAAATACTGCTCGTGCCGCTAGCGGCTCCAAGCCTAATACCCTTAACAACTGGGTAACGCTGTTGGTACGCCCGTAGTTTTTTTGGGTAGGAATAGATAAAAATGGTACGAATCTTTGAGAATGGTTAAAGGCATATGGACGCGATCACTTAGTTGAGACGTTCTGTTTATCCTGCATGATCGAGATCGAATATCACGTCTCCGCCTCACCGACCCCCATTCGACGAACCCTCTATGGTCCGCACTACCCTTCGCGCCCTGCTGATCCCCTACACTTCCTCCCCTCCAACTCCAGGAATACAAACACAGAAACACATCGCATCCACTTCCGACCCTTCCCCGGCCTTCCCTTCCGCCTCCCTCCATTGCAGTAAGGGATCCGAAAAGGGTCTAGGGAATTGCAGGTGGCAGGGTGTGTAGGGAAAGGAAGGGGGAAGGGTAGAGGATGCTCTGAGAAGGTGTGGTCCTCACTCAAACGCAGGTGAGCGACTCGGTCTCTGCAGTGAATTCCTTTTTACTTCCAGCATCTTCTCTCTCTCTCTCTTCGTGCTTTCGGTTCCTATCAAAGGTGCAGGAAAGCGAAGGATAGGAAGCATCTCCAGATAATACATCTACTTTATTGACGCGTTACGATACTTTTGTGGGATTATTATTAGTAACTCAAAGTCTCACGAGATTGGTGTTTAACCAGAAGGTAACATAGAAAAAAGACGTAAAGCCAATCACCAAAATAAACCATACTAACCGGAATCAATACTATTATCATTTAAGTATTCTACCAGTTGGTAAGTTTTCGTGGCGAATCTTGCAAATTACCCCGGTCTCCGAGATTGGACTTCCTCTTTTTCATTTCACAGTAAGGCATATTCCTTTCCATTCTACCTATAAATCTCATTCTCTTTTTCCCCCTCACTTGCTTATCCAGTATTCTTCCTTTTAACGCGGATTTTAATATTCCATCGTGGCTTCATTCTCGCTCCATCCAAACCCTCTGCCTCCTCGATCAATTACAAATTAACATTGCTCACGAATGCTGTTCCAAAATACTGCCGTCCTATTGAAAAATGAAAACTATTGTACGTTAATCCTTTTAGACCTACATTTTAAGCTCTACTGTAGCACCTAGCGATTTAGTTTGAAATCTTCTGTGCGAACTTCCCACGATTTTCCCCCTGAACGATGCGAAATCAATTTCATATCAATCATTAGTCAATTTGTTTCTCTTCTTCTTTCAAGATTCTCATTCCAATACTTGCAACATAAAAACCGACTATAAACTTATTATTTTAAGCAATAATCCTAATCCATTATTTTTAACGTTGTTGACCACATTATTTTTAATTGATGATACAAATGAGCCTTGATATAGATGGAAAAGGTTTATAAAACTTTTATTTACACTTGCGAGAAAAACTGTAATCAGGGAATGTCATGTACATACCAGTACAAAGCAGCAACTACAAAACGCTTAAGATTTTTTTAGAATTCTGGAAACAAATTTGGAAAACGGAAAGAGTAACGAATATTTCCATCGTCTTTTACTCCGTCTATTACTTTTTGCCGCTGCGCGTGATCTTGAGAAAAATAATTGCATACTTGAATATACAAATGCCTGGTTAAGCGGAGCAGAATCGTGATATTCACATTTAATGCAATATTGGAGCCTTACACAGTTGCTTATGAGTCATCGTCACTTACATAATCGTAAAAAACCTGCCGTAAAATTGTATGCCTCAAATATTCTCCAATGCATCATAGAAGCAACAAAAGAGGGTAGCCTTCCATTCTCTAGTACCCAATAAATTAATGATGAAAACGAGGAATCACAATGAATCCTACGCATTCTAGCTTTTCCTATGTTGAATACCGAAACTTAATCGCCAAAATTTGCAGTAGATTCTGACAGGCACTAAAAAAGCATAAACTATCAATCATTTCTACTATCCAAAAGTTAGTGTTTTACAGAGAATTGAGCAGTGAATTAAAATATACTAAGAATAGAATGGGGAGAAAAGCAGGGAAGGTTAAAATGGAAGATTATTTTGAACCAAAATAATCTTCCATTTTAATCTTCCATAATTCCAGAAAGAGATAAACACGTGATTTAAAATGGGAATAATGAAGGTATTAATTCAATACAAATACCGAAGAATTAAAAAGAAGAAAACTGAGGAGGTTCAACTTGAATTGATGATAGGAATTTATATGAACAGACTCTAGAAGACCAAATTTTTTCCAACAATTGAGGCGTCAACCCAACGATCAAATCTTAATTTTCCTCTTCGGCTTGTAACCAAGGAAGATTAACTTCAGTATTAATTGTGGAATTCATTGAAACCATTCCTAATTCATAATGCTGCACTCCTTCCCGTTGTTTACCACGCTTGACGATACCGGAAGTTCATCCACCAATGATCCCACACAAGCTATTCCTTCCTTCCACATCGTAGTTGTCCTTCCCTATCTGCAATCAATCAGTTTCTACATCTCTCCTTCCTTTACTTCTCTTATCAGTGCGTTTTCTCACATATCGCTCCACTTCCCTATATTCTTTTCCCCTGCTTGTATTTCATAGCAACTCCAATTCCATTCCCGCATACGCTAATTTCAGCAACAAAGTAATAGTTTAAGTTTTCAAACATCCGCTTAAAATATTTCCGAAGTATATAATTGAAAGGAGGCCAAACTTTATGGGATACATCCCATTACGGATTAAATCAATCCTTGCCTTGAAATTCTATTTCAATTATATCAAAATGCTCATCTATTTCTGGCTCATTTTTATCGGAGGGAGGTATTTGGTTCGCTTAATGGTGAGGGTACAACATTTTCGATTTAGACTATTGAACAAAACCGTTTTCACCGCAGTAAGTACTTAGCGTCTCTGCGCTCTTGGCATCCCAAGGATGTCGATACCGGAAATTCACCCACCAATGATTCCACCCATGTTTCTCCTTCCTCTCGCATGCTCGCTGTCCTTTTCTCAACTGCCATCCACGTCTCTCCTCCGTTTTCTTTTCTTATCAGTCCGCTCCCTCACATAACGATCTACTTCCTCTTACCTTTTCCCAGCTTTTATTTTATTGCACATCCAATTCCATTAAATACATACACTAATGCCAGCAACGAATTAATAGTTCAAGTTGTCAATCTTCTGATGAAAATATTTTCTGATGGAAGTTCTGCTATTAAAACTCTGAAATTCTGGAAAACTCTGCTTAAAATAATTCCAAAGTATATCATTGAAAGGAAGCTTATCTTAATGAAATAAATTCTGATGCATATAAAATCAATCCTTGCCTCAAAATTCTATTCCGATATGATCAAAATGCTCTTCTATTTTTGGCTAATTCTTAGTACTAGGTGATTCGGATTTACTTCGAGATAATATTTTATTTCAATTAAAACATTTTTCTGTTTCTGGCTCATTGTTAGCATAGAAGATTTTTGGGTTTACTTCTAGACAAAGGTACAAACTTTCGCTTTAGAAAATTGAAAAGAAACCATTTTCACCGTAGTAAGTACTCAGATTCCCCCGCTATTGACATCCCACGGATGTCGACACCGGAAGTTCATCCACCAATGATTTCACACAAGTTTTTCCTTCCTTTTTCACAGTTTAGCTGTCCCTTCATCAAATGCCATCCACGAATTTCCACGTCTCTCCTACCTTTTTCTTCCCTTATCAGTCCGCTCTCTCACACATCGCCCTACTTCGTCTAACCTTTTTTCCCTGCTTTAAATCCATAGCAACACCAATTCCATTAATCGCATACGCTAATTCCAACAACGAAGTAAAAGTTCGTTTTCAATCTTCTGGTCAAAATATTTTCAAAGGGAAAAGTATAATAAAAAGGGGGTTGAATAAATCGAATTACATATTAAATCAATCCTTGCCTTCACATTCTATTTCAATAAGTTGAAAATACTCATTTCTGGCTCACTATTAGCATAGGATGATTTTGGGTTTGCTTCGTGGTACGGGTACAAAATTGTCGATTTAGAATATTGATTAAAACAATTAACACCGCATTAAGAACTTAATATCTTAGCGCTCTTAAAATACCATAAATGTCGATATCGGAATTTCATCCACCAATGATACCGCACAAGTTTCTCCTTCCTTTTTCACATGTCCGTCGTCCTTTCCTCATCCGCCATCTACGTCTCTCCTCCGTTTTCTTGTCTCTTCCGTCCACACTCTCTCTCGCATATCGCTTTACTTCTTCATACCTTTTTCTGCTGATTTTATTTCATAGCAACACCAATTTCATCGTACGCTAATTCCAACAACGAGATACAAGTTCAAGTTTTTAATCTTCTAATCAAAATATTTAGTAAGGGAAGTTTATAATTACAAGGAGGCTGAACATAATGAAATCCCATTTCATGTCAAATAAATCCTTGCCTTGAAATTCCATTTCAATGAAAAAACTTTCTATTTGTGGCTCATTCTCAGTATAGGAAGTTTTGGGTTGCCTTGAAATTCAATTCCAATGAAAATACTCTTCTATTTTTGGCTCATTCTTAGTATAGAAGGCTTTGGGTTTACTTCGTGGCAAGGGTACAAAATGTTTGATCTATAACACTCAATAAAACCATCGATAATCATCATCTGAGTGAAATCAACGCTAATCTGTACCGAATAAAGTACTTCGTTTCTAAGCGCTCTTGACATCCCACGGATGTCGAAACCGGAAGTTCATCCACCAATGATTCCACATGAGTTTTTCCTTCCTTTTTCTCATGCTCTTCGTCCTTTCCTCATCTGCCATCCACGTCTCTCCTCTCTTTTTCTCCTCTCTTCCGTCCACACTCACTCAGTCTCCCTTTCACATATCGCTTTACTTCCTCCCATTTTCCGTTTCCCTCCACCAACCCTCATCCACCTCTCACGCACTCCCTCTTCTTCACCTTCTATCGATCTCCCCCATCGTTGTAACTGGGTAAAGGCGAGCAGCGGCAAAAGGAAGGAGGTGCGGCCCACACACAGAGGCGGAGCGGGGAAAGTGCGGGAGAGATACGGCGGCGCGCGGGGAAGAAAGTAGGAAGGAGAGTAGAGGTGTACGGTGTGTGGAGGGGAACGCGCGGGGGGAAAACAGGGGCGGGAGGGGTACGGATTAGTGGCGCGGCGAAGGGTAAAGGTGCGGCTAGTAGCGGGAGCCTGGAAGCAAAGAGGAGGAGGCGGTGTGCGGGCAGAAAAAGGAGTGGATGTTGGTGCAGTACGAGAGCAAAAAAAATATAAATTGAGCGGGATTGTCCGAAAGCTGAAGTTCGGCGGCGTGGGTTATACATATATATAAATAAATGAAAAAGGTGGAATTGCCGCGTGGAAAAGGAGGAACGATTTCGTTCTTTATCGATGCTAAGCCGGTCCAGGCGTCCACATACTTGTAGGTACGCACAGGCAGTATCGCGGTGCTTCTCTCGGGGACTGAAATGTGGGTTTTATTTTTAAGAACCTTACATTTCATGCCAAACATTTCTTTTATTTCTATCGATTCCTATCACCCCGTCACGCTATTTCGGTATTTATATTTCTTCGTGTGTACTTTCGGTAGATACTAATCAGCCTAATTGGTTGTGGAAACAGTTCAATTGATTAAATATCTCTAGTATAACATGAGTATAATTTTTATCCCCTCTCTATCATTAATAACAGTACTTATAAGTTCATCAATACGTACGTGGTGCCTCACGGCTTTTTTTTATTTTCCCTTGTGAATACTACCTCGTACACCTAAACTTTCGGCGCGAAATGATAAGACTACCTGTTTAGTATACCAATTTACTTCATTCCTCTATGATGCCACGTTACATTTTTTTCAGGCACAATTCTATTGAATTATTCTATTTAATCTATTTTTAAATGAGCTTGAATTAATTTCGGCAGAAATTACCCATTTCGAACCTCCCACCATTATTTTTTGTCATCTCAGCGATTTAGTTTGAAATTATTGTACGACTCCAAGTAATAACTAGCTCATGTGGTAATCTTAGAGGTTTCTTCATTCTTTAATATTCTTATGAATACTTTGGTTGGAATGATTATTTATCCGTGGATAATGATCCCTTCTTATCCTTCTCTGGTATAACATGAGTATAATTTTTTATCTCCTCTGTATCATTAATAACAGTACTTATCAGTTCATCAATACGTACGTGGTGCCTCACGGCTTTTTTTTTCATTTTCCCTTAGTTGGAATGATTATTAATCCGTGGATAATGATCCCTTCTTATCCAAGGTTCTTAATGCTTCAGATGAAAATAATATGCATCCCATTAAGATTTTTTTTTGCTTTCAGCGACATAATTTGGAGTGTGTAAGTGTAACTCTGTCTGGTAGATTTGAACAGCGTTATTCATTTGGATAATAATTGGGACGGCGTGTTTTCATCTTCACTTTCATCTTCGTTTCAAGTTATTTATAAATAAAAACATTATCTTATGAAGACCGATTATTATGAGCGGATATAACACTTAATAGCTACACAGCAATCTCAATCTTACGTATCAATAACATAAAAGCGGTGGTAAATGTTGTTCAAACTTTTATAAATGCAAATAATAACAATAATAGATGTCTTTATTCAGGCGAGGTTGAGACTAAAAATCTCCCTCTTCCACCTAACCCCTATGATGGACTCTTATGAAATGAATGGGGGAAGGACAGCGACGATCTGAAAGGAAGGAAATGTGTGCGATCATTGATGGATGAACTTCCGGTATCGACAAGCGTGGTAAATAACGGCGAAGAGTGCAGCATGACGAAGTAGAAATGATTTCAATGAATTTAACAATCGCTTATTATATGCCTTCATTACAATCCGAAGAAGAAAATTAAGATTTGAGAGCTTGGTCGATACCTCAATTAGCGAATAAAAGCATATTGATCAAATAGAAAGGTAACTTTAGTCAACGCAAAATAGATGGGTGGGCTGATAAATGGAATATTTTGCTCGGTTATCGACAGAAAGCGCATGAGATATTTTTAAGAATTTGAATCAGATGCCAGGTACTTCCCTTTCAGAGATTCCCATCTTATTTCTATTTAATGTTAAAAAATTGTATAAAAATATTTAAAAACAACCTTGAAACTTTAACAAAGTGAATAAACTTCGGTTGTTTGATTCATTTACATATATAAAACAAATACAAATTCCGCTTAACAGAAATTTGTAAACTGATGCTGGAGGAGGAGATGAGGGAAAGAGAAAGGACGCGTGCGTAAAATTGTGAACTGAATAAGGTGAACACCGGAAGTAGAAATTATAAGTAGAAAAAGGATGTAAAAGTTTATGCGGAATCGCCTATAGCTAAAACCTTATGGTCATCCATGGAATCTGAAGGAAAGGATTTAGGTAATACAGCTAGCAGACAGCGTTGAAATATTTAACTTCACTGTAAGCTATGAAGGATCATCTTCCTTTTGACCCCAGCCCTACGACAAAAGCTGACGGTTTAATCGCTTGGCTGAGGACACTGCGAACATAGGGAAGAACAATATAGGCGGATTTAGACACGTGCCACCCCCAACAAAGACGCTTAAAATATAGACAAGATTTTTAATACGGTCCCGAAATCATTACTGTCGTTTTGTTTTGTGCAACGGAGTATGGAGATGATGATATATTTCGCAAAGTAATTTCCTTTCGAAAAAAATCCTGGATCCGCCCTTGAAAAACAATAAACGTTACCATGAGGAACTTAGCAAAATACTTAGTTATATAGGGGATGTTTCAAGAGTTCCAGGATAAAAAACTATCAAATTATTCTAGAATCATTATTTTAATTAAAATTGAGTAGAATAATTTTCATTAAATCGATGGAAATTTGTCCACTTATTTTGGTCCATTAGCGGATGGAAAACACGGTTCTCGTCGTCCTTTGAAACGGAGACGGGAAGAGGAAGTGGAAGACTGTAAAAAAGATATTTGAAATCAGAGTGACGGAAGGAAAGGAAAAAATGCGAGAGTTAAAACCCTTGAATGGCAGCAGAAGGGAAGGGAGAACTTTCCGTTATCTTTTTGGGAAATATAAATGATATGAGGGGAAGGTAAAAGTTGCTTAGATTTCTCGGCGGAAGAGGTTCCAGAATCGCAATTCGTACGATTTAACAGAAATACGGCTAACTTCAGAGGTAATATTATAGTATTCTACCGATTAAGGTAGGTTTCCACGGAGTACTTATGAAGCATTCTGGGAGCCTCCCCTTTCTTCCAGCATTTCCCTCTTCGATTTACTGTAACTCTCTTTCATTCTATCCAAAAATCCTATTTTCTTCCTTCCCCTCCCCCGTTTACCTAACATTCTACCCTCTAACACCGTTTTCAACATTCTCTCCATGCTAAGTACTCGCTCCATCCATACCTCCTGTCTCCTCCGTATCCCATTTAAAAGCTGCATCTCCTAACCTACCATGTCCAGCACTTCGTCGTTCCTCCTCCTCACCGTCCAATTCATCTTCCTCATTCTTCGCCACACCCACATCTCGAATGCCTCCAGTCTTCTCTCGTCCTCCTTCCTAAGTGTCCACGCTTCCGCACCGTGAACAGCTACACTTCAGATCAAACTCTACACTAACCTTTTCTTTAAACTCTCACATAACGATTCTCTCATTAGTTACTCCCTGTTCATGAACGCTTCAGAGGTAAGACAGCTCCGTCAAAATAAAGATCGAATTATAGTGGGAAATTTAAACATAGAAATAAGGAAATAGTTTATCAGAACTTACATTTAGAGAATGCTTCTCTACGGAAGTTAGGCAAGGATAATGGCAGCCTCAGATAAATCAAGGATAGAGACCTTTGAAATGTGTTTCCACAGAAGAATCATGATGATCAAATGGATCGACCGAGCAAGTAATGAAGAGTAGGAGAGAAGAGAAGCCTCATTAAAACCTCGAAAAGAAGACGGAACAACCTTATAGGCTATGCCTTGAGACATGATAGCCTAATGAAGACAATCGTCGAGGGGAAAGTGGATGGCAAGAACGGAAAAGGAAGAATAAAATATATGAAAGTGGTAAAGAAGGATGTGAAAAAGAAGAAATTCATAGGTGTGAAAGATTAGCTGATCGAAAAATTGAGTGGAGAGCTGCGTCAAAGTCCGGATTCACCAACGATGAATAAATTAAAAATTAGCCTATCACCTACTCTTCCGCATTTTTAAGAAAAAATTAAAACAGCAACTCGAGGATCCTTCCAGCTCACGCGTCAAAAGAATTTAAGTAAATAACATATAAAATACCGTACAAAAATTGTTTTGAAATAAATTTTATGTGATGAAAGCTTAAGGAATAGGGCATAAGATTTCGAATTTGTCGTGTACTTTTGGATAAACAGCACGATATCATAAAATTTATTAGAACTACGCAATTTCTAGGGACAATTTCTATACAGGCATTGACATGCAGATGGAGGCTTCCGCAGAGTGGTGCAGTGAGCATTAAAAATTTATATCCTGATTTGACGGAATCATGAGAAGCATTTAATGAAGATTTGGTCATCATTTGTTGGCAGACATGAAAAATGGATGGTAGTAAAGCAATACATGAGAGTTTTTAAGATAGTAAAGCAATATGTGAGAGGTTTTAAGACTTTGGGGAGCAGAAGTACCTGTCGATGAGAATGGCAAAATTATCTATGAGAGAGTACAAAATTCTAAGAGAGAGAGGAACAAAATTGAGATAAAACGCCTGTGAATGAGCTTCCTGTTTTGTATCTGCGGAGAGAAGGCAAAGCATACTAAAATATTTGAGACAGACGTCTCGGGTAAGAGATTCGAACATTTCGCTTTTAACTGAATAAAATAACTATTTTTACCGGTGGTAATCGGTGCTGTAATAAGGGTTTTTTTGCTGGACGTTTTTCTACTATCCGCAATAACCTCGTACCTAAGGCTAAAAAAATTCAATTACAAAATTTTAGTAAACTATTTGAGGTCTCCAGGAGTGTAAAATGAATTTTAAAATTTCACCAATGGAATTTCAATTCAAGGTTTGATGAGATACTTAAGGTCTCGTGTGCCTCTATACCACAATGTATCAGAGAAAGTCTCCAAGTGTTTGGCTCATTTGTCCATTTAACATTGCTACATCAATTACGCGCTATAAGCTTGCCTCTCTTTATTTCTGTTTTCTCGTTTTCTATTCATCTTAAAGTCGTGATGCTTAAAATCGCGTTACATTTATGTTAAAGAAATTAGCTAATGCGGTTCATGATTTTTTTTACCCCTTGAAATATAAATTAGTATCGAAATCACTTTCAATCAAGAGACATTAGGAAGGTAGGGTTTGATAAAATTTAAAAAGGAGAGAATGAGAAATTGAAGAGAAAAATATGTTGGAAGAAATAATGATAATGGCAATGACCTTACGGCGATGCAGGCCATAGATGCGACCAAGTAGTCAATAACTTTCCATTCTACTCAAAACCAACGCCATAGGAATTTTCATTAATCGTATACCTACTACGCTAAAAAAAAGTACACTACATTGTATTTAAATTGATTCGGTCAATGTTTATTTTAAAAAGTTTAGTAATAACCTTCACCCGTTTCAGATCCCCGAAAACAACAGTTTAGAATCACTTATCTACCGAACTACAACAATTATTACCTTAACAGCAACGATCGACGAATACGACATCAATTTACAATTCATACCGACATTTGCTAGCAGTTTTTTCATCGACTATTACGATAGTGAAATAATTCATTGCCGACATATGAAATGGACCAGGAGTAAGCTCAGTACCCGTGAACCGCGGATAAAAGGGAGGAAAACATACGAGAGAAAACTATGACCAACCATAAAACCGCATAAAGTGTCGCCAAATGAGTTTATGCCATCCCCAAAACGGGCTAAGTCAAGAAACGGTCATAATGAACAAACAAATGTTTGGGAAATAAACCCTATCTCGCTAATGTTTAATATTTATAACCGCCTACTACGGTTTTTTAATTCAGAAGAGCACATCATCGCAAGTCCCTCTGGAAATCAGCTCGAAGATGTCTCAGAGTTTTTATCATCGAGTTAAAAAAAAACTTAAAATGTCCTTAATACCGCTAGTTGTCAAAATATTTCTATTGCAGCTTCATCCATTATTTACTTCTGTAGGTATTCTTCAAAATCCTCCAAAAAAACAAAAGCCGTACATGTCGTACCACACATCGAGTATACGTATCTACTCATCAAAATGGTAGAGTTAGGATTCGAAGGAGATCAATAATGTGCTAATTAGAGTACTAATGAAAGGAAGAGGGGGATAATCCATCAATGGTCTCCTGATCCGTGACTTCCCGAAAATCTATTTATGGTAATTTTTTACGCTTTAGTTTAAAAATGCTTATAGTGAGGGCTAACTACTTACTTTAGGGTACATTTATAAGTTACTCATACAAATGCTGCGACCTTTCCCTTGGGCTACAGCCTTAGGCGGTGGAAAGGCTTGCGCGTTCCTATGACCCCTAGTGCTGCACTGGCGGGATTAATTATTAATAATTTCCGGTAGGGCCACCCATGAATAGAATGAATCATAGGTCGAAGGGTAGGAGCTAGACAAAAGGTAGTCCACGTGGTGGTGTCACGTAAAAAATACTGTAGAAATGGAAGTGGGAAACACTACCAACTATCTCTTCCATGAAAACATGGAGTACAGCCAAATGAGCCTCGGAATCTCATCGAACGGAACCCGTCCGCAAAGGGCGGGTGTCGTTCACGGCAGCGAGGTCGGCAAGGTCCTCGGGGTCGTGAACATGGGAAATCCTTGCAGAGACTTATCATCATCAGCAGCAGCAACGAAGACACAAGAAATGAAGACCAAGAAGACGGAGAAGAAGAAGCCAGCAATAGACGTGGAGACGTGGAAAGTGAGGACAATGATGAGGGTGGGGAAGTTATAAAATATAAAAGGGAAAAGGTGAAACGGAGGATAGATAATTTAGAATTATGCGAAGTGACTAGAAAGAGTATGGTGGTAACTACTGGAGAGATATGTACCGGGTTAAATATAGTGGTGTGGAGGAAAGCCTGCGAGGGGTAGCTTTAGTATCAAACGGGAAGATGGGTAAGGGAGTGGTAGGTATACATTAGATAAGCGATAGATAGGATTCTGGTGATAGAAATTGAGGCGCGACCAAGCAATTTTGTAGTGGTTCCAGTTTATAGGCCCACTAGTAATCATAGGGAGGAAGAAGTAGATGAGGTACATAACCAGCTCGAGGAAATAATTAGAGAAACTCCCGGTAGGAAAAATCTAGTAGTAATGGCGGACTGAAACCCAGGCATGGAACTATTTAGGCAGCACATTAGAGGAAAACGGATACAGAAGTAAGGACTTCAGGAAGAGAATTGCGTTAGCAAAGGAGGCCTTCATGAACAGGAAGGAGTTTATGAGAGAATCGTTATGTGAGAGATTAAAGAAAAGGTTAGTGAAGAGTTTGATCTGAAGTGTAGCTATTTACGGTGCGGAAGCATGGACACTTCGGAAGGAGGACGAGAGAAGACTGGAGGCATTCGAGATGTGGGTGTGGCGAAGAATGAGGAAGATGAAGTGGACGGAGAAGAGGAGGAACGGCGAAGTGCTGGACATGGTAGGTTAGGAGAGGCAGCTTTTAAATGGGATACGGAGGAGACATGAGGTATGGATGGAGCAAGTATTTAGCATGAAGGGTATGTTGAAAATGGTGTTAGAGGGTAGAGTGTTAGGTAAACGAAGGAGAGTAGGGAAAAGAATAGGGTTTTTAGATATAATAAAAGGGGGTAAGCATTATTTTGAATTGAAGCGGTGGTGCTTGAAGGAATGAGATGCTCCCAGAATGCTTCTTAACCACTCCATGGAAACCCACTTTAATCGGTAGATTACTTTAAATATTACAAATGCTTTGAGCAAATCAGGCATGTGCGTCCAACGTAAACATAACCACTTGCGATCCTTAGTTATGAAGTGTTCCCCTCCCCTGACGTGACAGATGGACACTTATCAGACTGGTAAATTACTTCAATAGTCAATAGTAACCGAATGAATACAATGATCCAGTTTCTATATAATTACTGTGATTTATAACAGACGCAGTCATAGGTTGATTCGTACGAAAGCTGCATAGAAATAATAATTACGAATATTAGGGCTCAAATATCGCTCCATTGCAAAACAATATTTTATAGAATGGAAGAACGCTAATTTAGAATGAGAAGTTTCAATTTTGGGACTTAAAGAGCATTCTACTTTCATGTATGCCATTCTTCAGGTCTATATATCTTCTGGATGAAGTCAGAGGCGATTCGAGATAAACGCTGAACGTAAGGCTACATTTGGAAACGCCGGCCAGAAATATGAGAAGAATTAAGTGAAGAAGAAAAAAAAACGAAGAAAAACAATTATTTCTGACGAACATGGTACGATGACAACAGCTTCATAATGAGGCGTTAAAATCAATAGGTCGAAAAGAGAACGAAATCGGAACTTAAAAGTTTTATACTACTCCATCTTCAATGTCGTCAGGAGCACATTAATTATGGTATTTAGAAACAAATAAATCAGGTGCGCACCTCATATTGAAAAAACAAATTTTTCCAAGATAGTTTAATCATTTAATCAAATTTAAATAGTTAATTAAATAAGATTTTGTCAATAAATCATCATTGTTAAGCAGCCAAGGAAATACCAGATATGACAAAGGGAGGGACCAGAAAGGTGGAGATGGGAGTGGCAACTGTTGAAGTGAGGTGATAAATAGCAAATGGGAAAAGTAGAATCAGGAAGTACTTGTATCTGAATCCATGAGGGATTAAGGCGACAGCCGCGTCATAAATAGCCTAGGTCCGAGGCATAATGATTCAGATAAAAATCGTCATTAAGACACCAGAAAAGCGACTCAGGCAATAGGACGAGTCTTATGACCACAATTAATCTATGGATTAAGGTTGATCAAAATGGCACCTATTTAATGCATTTCACCCATCAGCACCCATTTCGACATGAATGTTCTTCTATAGGTCAGACAAGGTCCATTATTTTCTATTCGTTCGATTCAGGAAATATATATTCTTCCTCTCTCTTCTCCTCCTATCCAACATCCTTCCCTCTATCACGGTTTTCATCACCTCGTATTAAGCACCCGTCCCTTTTTCTCTCGGTCCATCTCACGTTAACCCTATACCATACCCACATCGCCTCGAGTTTATTCCCATCCTCCTTACAAATAGTCCACGTTTCCACCACGGTTAGCAATGCTTATTTTCTGGATCCCCCACAGCCCTTTCCTTACGATATATAATCCTCCTCCCACTAACTCGGTTCAATTTATAAACGCCTCGTTTGACAGCACCATTCTTTTCGTGCATATTGGTACCGTTTATCTAATTTATAACGAACTCTTGCGAGATGTCCAAATAGCTAAACTGTTCTACCTTCTCGAGTTTTCGTTGCACCTATTTAAGAGGAAACGAGGTAAGTTGAGTCAATAATGTATCAGCCTTGAGCTCTTTCATTTCTAATACCAACATGATAATAACAAGGCTTGAAGGATACCATATGTTTGGATTAAAAATTTCATAAAAATATTGAAATATATTTTAAAATTAAATTATTATTTAAACAAATTAAAATCATTTCAAAAAAATTTTGCATCAGTCATATCTCCAGAAATCGATAGGAAAATTTTAAATTCTGTTCCAGGAATCTCGGAGAAATGTTATTACGGCAATCACGAATCTAGAATGATCACTTTGGATCATTTTGGCCACCCACTAATAGAAGATGCAAAACTATATGCGGTGCTACTTTGGAGAGAGCATAAATTAGACTTTGGTACACAGCTAAAAGGAACATGATTACCAATGCAACTTGAATAAGGGAAATACACAACACGGTAAAAATGAAATAAAAATTCATGAATACCTCCTCCCTAGGGAGTCGATATAAAGTGCGATATAATTCCCAAGTTGTTACGCACATACGGGTATCCGACGATTTAAACAATAATGATGATGATGAAGAAACAACGAAACAAGGTGGCTATGTCATTCATTTTTAAAAGAGGAAAATAAGTTATATTCATCATTACCATAACTTCATATGCCACTTTGCAAAAAATATTTTAAAATAGCACCAAGGCAACACGGATGATGAAGGTTTCTTATTTGATACAGATTATTTATCTTTTCCCTTACTTCTATTATTCTCTTTGACCAAGAAAGGAGGTTTCAGACGGTTCATCATGGCTATTCACGGTACGGTAAAAATGCCATCATTACATCGAAAAAGTCATCTATGACATCAAAGAGAACGCTACAGGAATAGATATCCATGGTAAAAAAAATAAGCATGCCATGTTTTTTCCGACGACATAGCAGTCATAAGAAATATTAGGATACTATGAAGGATATTCTAGTAAATAAAGAAAAGAACAATGATTAGACATTTTCAGTAAAACAATAAGAAACAATTAAAATTATTATGTGCGAGGGAAGAGATGAAGACATGCTCAACGTTATACTAGAAAAAAACTAGAGGAGTTAGAGTTCTATTACCTAGCAAGCCGAGTAACCAACGACGAACGCAGCAAGAAGGAAAGTTTTATTAGTAAAGCCTGGGAAAAGAGGGAATTTTACAAAAATATTATCCACAAACAGATAAGACTACAAACATAGAATTGAGGTAAAAAATCATCAGAATTGACATATGGAGAACGACTCACACAGGCAATGATTCATGCATGTTGGCAGCAGCAAGAGAACTGAATGGTGTAAGCATTCGAAATATGGTGCCAACGAAGAATGGACCAACAGAGTGAAAAATGAGGAAGTCTTGAGGGGTGTAGAGGTGAAAATACTGAGGAAACGGGGCAACATAATTGGCCACACAAAGATATAGAATGACAATCGTCGATGGGCAACTGGCAGGGAGGAACCGTTAATGAAGGTCTCGATCAAGTGATTGAGGATTTAAAGAAAAAATATCAACGTAAAAATGTTAGCATCTAGGAGAATTAATGGGATTGATGCGCCAAACCCTTCTAAATATTTTCGATAGACGACGATAATTACCTGAATGTAGGGCCAAAACACCCTACCATGTCAACCTAGGATACAGCAGGATTCAGTAAGACCTGGTCAAATGTAATGGGTTAAGGGTAATGCATGCAGTATAAACATTCCAGAAACTCTAGGAATCTTTAATTATTAAACGATACATGATTCGAACTATTTGACGTGGCCATGCTATCTATATCTAATGCACCAGATGGACGGTAGCATTTAAATAAGAGAAAGTGGAAAGAAAGCCAATCAAAAAGGCTGATTAGCTGTCGGAAATATTCAACGTAATTGAGATACGAGTCACGTTCGTGAACTCAAAAGGCACTGGGGAGCATCAAAACTGCAGAGAGGCCTTAGCACAAAATTTCAGTCCTCATATTAGTGAGATGAACAAAGATGAAACCTTTAAATGGTCATATCCTTCTCCCTTTTACTGGATTAAGAACATTTAATCCTCTTAACTTGAAATGGCGTATGATTATTGGCGAGCTTTTATCGGAGATATTCGACCCATTTAGGTATTCCTGATGGCTCACCGATAGCTGGATTACAGGACTTAAACCAACAAATTAGATTCGCAGTGCACTATAATGAGTACCTACAGATTTAAGCAAATCCCAGCAATTTTGATTTCCTCAAGCTTGTCCGATAAGTGAGATATAGCCGCAATGTCTACGATACTCTCAAGCACAACGTGGGCACCATCAGGTGCGAAGACCATTAAGCTTAATTAGATTTATAAAACCTTGAATAATGAGATAGACTAAGCAATCATTTTACACTATTTTTAGGGTTAATATTAAATAAATTAGCAAATGAAGAACTCATTCTATATATATGCAATATATCTTTATATGCGGCGTAAATAAATATTAAAAATTCAAAATTAAATGAAAAGGTTAATACATAAAAATTCCTCCCTGATAAATTATCGCAGTGCATCGCATATAAATTTGGCCAATACTCAATAGGCAGAGCTAGCTTACAACGAATAAAAGCCATCATGAAAGAATGCAGAAGTACATGAAATTAATTAAATGAAAATATCAAATAATGTAATCCTAGCGACAAAGAATAATTTTGTACACAGGAAATACCTCTGTAACTTGATTTGCGATTTATTTAACCATTCCCAGGTGAGGCCACAATCCGGCCCCCCTCTTCCCCTGGGCCTGGGGTCTTTTATATGGTATATGATAAGGTATTCAGCTCAGACACAGGAATTGTTATTTCATACAATTTAATTCGTCCAATCGTCCATTGAGAATTCATAGATTTCTTCTTCCAGGCATCTTATTGAGCTAGTCAAGTCTTTGTGCTGAAATTATTCATAGATTCATGAAAAAAATTAAAATACTAAGAAAGGAAACATTGAGATGATCAAGAGAAAGAACTTTAAGAAAATAAAGACTGATATGGACGAGGAGAAAAAAAAACTTTCGCGGATTCAGAGAATACTTAGTGATTGGTGTGCAGAAAGTTATTTTCATCCTGAGTTGCTGTTAAGCAGTTTTTCTTCCCTTTTAAAAGTAAATATGCTTTAGAATGCATCCAAAAGATTGTTAGGAGCACTTTTCAAAACATTAAAATTTTCTTGTGCCATTTCATAAACTGTGTCAGCCAATTTGACTCGAATTTTTTGGATTATTGCTTTTGCGATATGATTAATATTCCTTTTTTTGAGTGAGAATGTTCATTCGCGTATGACCAAGGTAGGCAGCATGTCAATGTCATATGGTACAGTCAATTTGATATATACCAGAATTTTCATGCATTGGAATTTTGTCTTTTGTGTTTTCCAATAATGTTTCAATTTGCTGATATTAGTGTACGCAATTTTTGTGTTCACGGTTCTGAAGATTCTACCTATTCAGCCTTTGGTCAAGTTAAGGAGAAAGGTAATTTTTACCTCTTTTTTTGGATCGTCTTTTTCGTGTGTGGTCGTATAAGAAATCACTTCCTTGAATTTGCGTTTTCTTAGAATGCTGTCGACCAGTCTACATTCAGAGAGGGATCAAGGGTATCCAAATTACTTTAGATAAATTGTAATTTTGCTCATTTGTCTAATATATACAGTATAGAAGAACCTTTCTGAACCTTTTATAACGAGGACTAAAAAATTAATGCATTCTATAAACTTACCATGAGGTGGAATTGCAAAAAATGTTTGTGTTAAAATTTAATTCTTTAGAAAATCAGTAATGAAACAGCCTTAAAGTCTTGTTACAATCCTCGAAATTCTCAAAAATTTTGTAACCTCCCGGACCACCACTACTGCTGAGAGGTTGCCCCCCAGGTCTCCCACCCTCCTCTCTTGTCCATATCCTGGATCCATCACTGCTGTCGGCCGTTGAGGTTTGGAAGCCGTTCCGTCGGTAAATCTTTCTAAACGCAGTGCAATTCTTCGTCGAAGGCTGAGGTGTATAATATAATGTTTAACAGACTGTATGCAAGGGATTGGAAGGCTGCTATTTCATGGTTAGGATGTTCAAATGAATTTTGATGTATTTAATTGGTTGTATGGGTGGTTTCCGACACATGTCAAATATCAACATGTTTCCTCATCGTGAGGGACGTATCGAGGGAAGTAAGGTACCATCTCTTTCTATTTTCGCGATGAAAATAATTATAGGGACAAGGCTATTGAGATAAATCATCTATATTGCACTTATTGGTGCCAAAAATGATAAATATGTCGTCAAAGACCGTACGTCAATACGAGGAAAATAAGTAATTTTAACTTTGAAAACATTTTCGAAATGTCTCATGAAGATATTGACCAGGAAAGGTGAAGCGAGTTCCCAATTGTTGTTTGAAACATATTCTTTGGTGTGTGAAATAATTTTAGTCCTTAATTAAATTTGTGGGTATTCACTGATTTTGGGATCAAGAGAGAAGGATTCAAGCCATTTTTTAATGCTTGAATAACACTATCTATTGAAACACTTGGAAATAGGTAAGAAACTTTGAAAAATACCCTGATTTCTCCCTCTGAAAATACGTAATCATATTCTGTTTACGAATTCAATACTTTTGATAAGGGGTACAGAATGAGGGCTATCGAAATTTAGCGTGGTAATCATAGTAACTAGACATTTGCGAGAGATAGTTGGTAGAAACAATACCAGACCTCATTGGTTTCATTGGCTTTGCGTACTCATGGTGAGCACTATAATCTAGAGAGGGCAACGTTGGACCTATTTAGTTAAAAATAGGTGATTTTGTCGATGAGGAAAGGATATTCCTTCAAATAGATTTTAATTTTGTGATAGGCCGTCATTTTGTTTTAAGCCGTTTCGGTGGATTCTTTTTCATTTCCATTCCATTTCATTAAGTAAATTAGACCCTCGAATTAAGACGTTTACTGACAGTTCTTAGCCATAACCATCGCAAAAAGTAAATAAAACTTTGGCCTCATTGCAAAAATCATTTCCGGACGCTGTCCAGGAGCCATGTTCTTACCTAATCAAAAACAGAATCCATAAGTGAAATATTATAGGAAGATTCCTCAAATTCCGCAAAGATTCCAAAATCGACGGTAGAAAGCGTCGCATGATAGTTATTCAATTCCTTTGATCAAATTTACAAATTATTTTCAAATAAACTTCATCACAGGCTGGAAATATGGGACTATTATTTATCCTTACCGTTAGACAATGATGTAAATATTCCTTTATAAATATCAAAACACCATCTCCTCATGGGTTAATTGTACCCTGTTACAGTTGCTCCAAGAATGGCCTTTCTTCGGCAACTACCCTTGAACATAAAATTATCACATTTTTCCCACATTACCAAACAAGTTTGCCGCTGTATTGTCTGTTTCACTGAATATACACCAAAAAAACCATAATAATATGACTTAAAAAGGCTGGACGCACTTGTCAAATTTCTTTCCTTGTCAACTTGTCAAATATAGTTAAAATATCGATGATATTTGAGTCAAGTCCATAATAAAAAGAAACTCCATAATGTTATTAATAGGAAACTACAGGTAAACGTAGGAGAGAATGTTAAGGTACAGCCTTAATAAAGCCACATCTTCAAGTTGCATAGTGACCGTTGGTCTTTATCACAAACTCTATTAGAGAATAACATTTTGCATCGGCAGAAAATTATGGCAAAATCAACAAATGGAGACATTTTGGGAGTTCTGTAGGCAAATTTGGAATAAATATCAAAACCTATTCATTTTTGCCAGAGAAAATGGAGTATTTTTGTATGTACAGTACTTCATGTTGAATACCCACTATTAGTTACAATTCTAATGTGTAACGGATAATACTTGTTTTCAATTCATAGGAGGTAATCTGCATTAACTTTTCAAAAATGCTATAATCGCTGTGAAGAAACGAATTGAAAACGGATTATAGCCATTTTTCATACACACAAAAATATTGATTTTTTACAAAAAGACTAAGAACATTATATGGTTAATAATCATGATCTGAGCACTTCATGCCCGTCAATATCGCTTCTCAGGTATTAAACATAAGAAAAACATAATTCCCTTCATATGTCAGCGCCGCTCTTGATGAGCACCAAGAATTTCCTGCTTGCTTCCGGCCAACCCTATGGAACGTCGAAATTTCGGAGAAATTTCGGGCATAAAAACAAAAGTATCCCAAATCATTCAACTGAAATCAGCGCTACCTTGAAAGCAAAGAATTTTTAACAACCACTTATCTTACACGATTCAATAGGATAATTTGCCTTAACATATAACCTACTGACGCAAATAATCAATACTTTCTCTCATAAATACTCACGGAAACGGGTTTATGACTTAAAATGAAGAAATACAGGTAAATTAATTCCTTCCAAACATTATTAAATTATTAAATATATTATGATATTACATCAAAAATTGGGAGGAGCGAATGAAAAAAATATTTTTATAACCCATCAACGTCAAAAATTTACTTCTATGAAAGGTTTGCCTTCATAAATATTTGGCGATAGTGTCAAATTAATTTTTCATTCATTCAAAAATGTCATACATTCACAAATGCCATACACCGAAAAATATGAAAGTACGTATGCAGTACTTGGACGAATTTTCCCGAAAACAGTCTGAGATGGGGAAAAATAAAATAATTCTTCGGAAGTTGGAAAGAATTAAAATAATAGAACCCTCTTCCAATAAGCTGATTGTATCGATTGTTCAGAAGCACAAGAATATGTTTCCCTTCCTTTTCCCACCCTTCCTTTGAGACTTCATGAAATCAAAAGAAGATGAATTATATTCGGCTACAGACGCCTCAAAAAAGTGTTTTTTCCTCATACTGTGTGCTTAGTACTGGGATTAGGGTAGATATCTGACGTAAGTCCAGCAATGAAACCGTCTTAATCGCGGAATTGCATGAAATTAATTTTTTCCTTAAGGGTATCATAACTCCACTATCAGCAAAACCTATTACTTATTGGTAAAGATGAATTATTTTTAAAGACAATGGCCCTATTAGTTCTTATCGCCATAATTCAAATGTTCACTCTTGAGAGCAACATCGACTGTTCATCGACATTCAACTGACTGAGTAGTCTTCCTGCCATGACCACACGCAAGCGCACGACCCTTTGTTTACTAATGTTTTAACGTGGAAACTGGACTTTACCCAATATTTTATGCACTACGATATAATTATTCATAACATATAGTTACTATACGGTATTTTCACAGTCCTTCACCTATAAATTTGATTCAATATCGCAAGAAACACCATCATGGTACACACCCCAGTCATTCACCTGTTATTTTCGAGATTTTCAGAGACGAAAATATCTCAACATTTCATCCGCTTTGGGAAGATGTTATCATGGACACGAAAGAAACTATCACGGTCAAGATATTTCTGTATTATCGTCAAGAAAATAATCTAGTTTTTCGAAATTTCTCCGAAATCAGATAGCTTTGAGGAGGCCAGTATCGAACTTATACGAAATGTAAACAAGAACGCATATATTTTCCAGCCCTGCGTCTTGAGCTCCTTTTTGGGAGTTCAGAGAGCATTTATTTTGGAGCTTGAGCCTCAACCACGGGAAAAAAAGATAGGAGCATGAGAAATTACTCTTCAGTTATGTACATCTCCTGATGATTTCAATATCTCCAACACAAAGAAGGGACGAAAATTGGCGGTTAAAAAAACTGAGGAAATCTTCCACGCAAGGTTTTCACCCAGACCGTCCCTTCGCTTACTGTATTTACACCTCGAAATTCGAGCCTCGGAAGGCAGCCGCACGAATCAAGAACGTAGAGAGCAAGACGCAAAAATAAAGGGAAAAAGAAAGAAAGAGCAGTCGGTGGTTCGAAGAGAGAGGCGAGGAGGGGAGAAAAACCTTGACATGCGCTTTTCAAACGGCAGCATTGAGGGAAATGAGCCCAGCAATCGTTTCTGGTCCAAAAGGTTTTTACTTCCCGGGGCGCATTCCAGAACGAGGTTCAGGAAAAAAACGAGTGCGGATTACGACGCAATTGATAATATCCCAAACACACATACACCCCGACCCTACCCCGTTTGCGTCCCGGCATTTCCCCCTTCTTCCTTCCGAGAGAGAGGAGAGGGAGTAAAAAAAACTCGGGCACAAAACATCGGAACGGCGTTTAATTAGCCCTTTCTCTCCTCGTTTCGTTAAAAGTGGGGGGAAAGGAGAGAAAAGAAGGCTGCGATAGAGCAGCCGACTGTCGAGGGATGAGCGGGGTTTTTCGTTCGAAGGGGGATTGCGAGAATACATAATACCAGCAAGCAAGCAAGCCAACGGTGCCATTGGCAGAAAATTTACTTCTTCCCAATGTTTACAATATTGATCTTTAAAAAAGGCTAAGGTGCGGTCTTTCCACCGTCGGGGTCACCCGCTCCCTTAGACCCCTCCTTCCCCGCCCACTGTACACCCCCCAGCGATATCCGACTCGTCAAGACCTTGAACATCTCCCGCCGCAAAACGCAGAGGGATAGTGTTGGCCGGGTGAGGCAATACGTGAGTAGAGGCATGTGACCTCGCCCATACAGCCGGGGCGGGTGCATGACTGCCACTAGGGGGATGCCTGAGTGCCATAAATCCCTCACCCGCGAGAAACACGCCGAAAGGCACCAACTGCGTCAATGTTTAGCCTAATAAAAGTACGAGATAGTTAAGGAATTTAGATGTATGATATCAACAACAGGAAAGTGGATAATCGCGTTAAAATACTTTAAGCCTATATTCCATGATTATTCGCTCAATAATATTCCTAAGATATGCACTAACACGCTACTTACATAATTATATAATAATATATTCCCGTGAGTTCTCGAACAAATAGCATGAAAAATCGTTAATAAAGTTACACAATACATAAACCTCGTGATTTACCATTAATAAGGGGACGCCAAATCACAACCGATCAATGTCACATTAGTGTCTACGATTAAAATTACATGGTGATGTGCCTTTTAATTTTTTGTCACAAAATCACTACGTGTGAGGCGTTTTAGTCCAGGGATTGCATAGCATTATCGAGCTTGGTCCACCATGATGAAGGTTTAGTACCTCCCTCCAAGTCTAGTTTAATACTCTCCCTGCTCCTCATGCATGGCAAGAAATCCATACATGAGCCAGGAGATGCGACCTCAATCATCGTATATTGATAGAAGCTTGGCAAAAACATGGGGGGGTGAAACTCGCAGAGCCCCCCACGACGACAGATTTTATTTCTAGTTTATACCCTTGCAAACGCATCATTTTTCAATAATGACGTTTTGTCTTGCACTAGAGGATAGTTCTCCGTAGGTTAAGATGATGACAGACAGGAAATGAAAGCAGGAAACATGAAACCTCCCCTATCACAGCATTGGCGCGAAATATTAGGTTACACACGAGAGCGTGAAAGCGGCCAAAACAACAACAACAATTGTGCTTAGCCGACGTTTCGCTCCAACACGTTTCGCCAAAACACAACGCCACCACAATATCGTTCCACCCTCCTGACCCAACACGCACCCATGGCACAAACCCATCCCATCCCCGCCGGCGTAATCAGATAAAAAAATAAAAAGAAAACCCTCCCCGTCTCCTCATCGGAACCCCAATATTTTGTCCCGGATCCTTGCCCTGGGCCCACTCCCGCCGCCCAGCCAGGGAAGAGGAACACAGAATCCTCCTTCTCCTTCCCACTTACCCCTCCCACTCCCACCCTTTCGCCCCACGCCTCCCTCGAGTTTTCCGCGAGAAGACAAAAGAGCATCTACCGCGGGGAGAGGACACATACCGCACTCCCGACGCCTACGCACGCCTCCCGGAGTCTCCGGAGGCTTTTGCTGCAGCACGATCGGGCTGCCTGCCGCTCCGGGAGGTTAGCCTCGAAATGCAAGGGGTCATGCGATTGGGGTAACATACGTTTATATATATATTGGAAAGAGTGAGAGAACACTTCCTCTAGCGGGGAGGACCCGCCCTCCGCGCGCTGCACCAAAAAATCTCGTCCACACAGAATACGAATGCGCCAAGGCGCACGCACCCATTGAATGGAACCTTCCTTCCCGTGCTCTCGAGCCCACGACCTTGATGGGACACAGTAATACGAGGCCGTGTGTGTACTCTGGGAATGGAAGACACACTCACTACAGCACGGGGGGAGACAACACACACGAATACAGTCGGGGCTTTTCCACTCAAGGGCATCACCACAGGCACCAAAACTCACCTGTACTATTGCACGGCCGGGCCGCTACGGGAAAGATTCGGGGCGGATTATAAAGGATTATTTTCCACACTCCACCCAAACGGGATGAGTCACCGAAAAAACAAGGCAAACTCTCTGGGGGTGTCCACAGACCGCCTCCTTCAGACACCAGCGAGCACCTCGAGGAGTGTTGCGGACGAACGCGGGGCTTCCTGCAGCGGCGGCCCGCGGAAATATCGGGGGAGAGAAAGGGCCGCGCCTCTGGGGTCTACGCTGCTCCTTTCGGAGAGGAGGCAGCGGCACCAACACCACTAAAACCACCACCGAAACCGGCACCACTCCCCCTCTGCAAAACTCCCGAGAGGGGGAGCCACCGTCACCACCTTGGCGGGCCCAGCACACCACAGCCGCGCGGGCAAGACGAGAGGCGGTCCGCGGCTCGAGACGACACTGCCCTCCCGGCGACACCACTGACCATCGACTCCGCGGGGCGGATTTTACCCGGTCGTCGAACGCGGGTGTGCCCCAGTCCTCGGCCAGGCGAGCGAGAGGGGAAGAGGCGCGGATAGAGAGGGGTACGGCTCTCCGAGAGAGTTTGAGGGGAGGAAGAATGGGAGGAGAAGGAAGAGAGAGATGCGAGGAGTGAAAGAGAGGAGGAGGTGGGAGGATAGCGCCAATCCGAGCCGGGGTGCTGTCTTTCGTTTTTTCGTTCCGACTCCACCGTCGGCGGCGCTACAGCATCGCTTCCCCTTCGCAGCAGGGTAGCTCGAAAGACACCTCCACCCCTTACATCTCCTCGCTTCCCCTACCCTGCCATCGCATTTCCGCTTCTTCCCCTCCCTATCCCGCAGCCTCCCGTAACTTCCCCTCCAGCCTAACCCCTCCCCCCCCCCCCCCACACTCATCCTACTACCCTCAGTTTCTCCATATTCCCTTTCTCTCTATCTATCTCTCTCTCCGTGGACCGCCTCCTCCTCCTCCTCTCTCTCGTTTTCCCGCGGATCGATCCAGGGCACTATGGGAGCGCGGGTGAGGGAGATGGGATGCGCCGCTCCCCAGGTTAAAAGGGCGCCCCTGATAATCTCGCAGGCGGGGACATCTGCGGGCGAGGACGGGAACTGCTAGGGGGTCTCCGCCCGGGGAAAGTCGTCCCCGCTACACGGACCAATCCTGCTTCGCTTGAGAATTTTCTGTGAGAGGGCGGGAGTTTTCAAAAGCTCGACCTGGGCCCTGCAGCTAAATTATTGCGTCAGATTTTTTTACGTGAATATTAACTCCTTGGATTCACATACGAATATGCTGTGCTGTTCTTTGAATAGAGCAACTTAATGGATTTGGGGGATAACCCGCGTCACGACTTTAAAATGACCATGACCAAAAGTCCTGACATGAGTTACCCCCGAAATCCATATTATTGACAAACATGTACCGTGAAATCAATTTAGTGTAACTTGTTTCATTGAAAAATTATTCCCTGTTGTTAATAATAACTTTCACGGTCTATTACCACGGTAGCACCTATGACAATCATATATTTTTAAGACACTGAAAACCCAAAGTAATATCTTTTTTTATTCAAATTTTTAGTTTTTAAGAATTAGTTACAAAGGATTTTCGATAAAGATGATTGTTAACTAATTTGGTTAAGCCATGAGGGCACGAATGGGTTAGAGTACTCGTCCTGGCAACAAAATTGAGAACACATGAGCCAACGTTAGATCACGAGATATATACCAGACATCATAGCGACGCGATGATTGTGAGTTTTTAACCTAGGGTTCATGGTAATATACCGCTAAGTTAATGACCGGATCTTAATAAGGGTGTTCATGTTAATAAGACAAGATAACAACACACACATAAATCACGTACCTGCAAATAATTTTTGGAAAGAAAAAAGGCAAGAAAATTAAGATACTTAGCTTGCACATTAGGAGAAACGTGAACCCATGCAGAAAAAGAGAGACATCCACGTAAGAAGCAAAAAGGTTGTAATGAGTTATGCACCAACCAAATAAATATTAACAATACTAACTGATGACTTATTTAGCATATTTGATCAACCGTGAACGACAGTTTCGCTAATCCACCTCCATCAAACACTAACAAGAAGAGCCAAGGCAAAATGTTTACATTGAACATGCGAAAATGATCGAAAGAGAAAGAAAATTCCACGCAGGCCTATTACGGGGGGCAAAAAACAGCTTATTGTTCCCTCCACCCGCATAGAAGAAGTGTTAAAAAAACTGTTATAATGGGGGGAATGGAAAAGCCAGTTCTTTTTAATCCAGGAAATAAAGAAAAAATTAAAAAATCAGAATTAAGCCGAATACGTTAACCAGTCAAGACGAACAAACGCACTGCGCAAGCATTTATACCTGAAAACTCCCGCTGAAACGCCAGATTAAACGTAATGATGAAAATGTACGATGACATATCGACACGGAAAACACACCGAAATACAAGCTATGCCAAAGGAAATAATAAAAAAAGCCAATGCAGTAATATTAGTTTAGATATTTTAACGTATAATTTTGGCAACTTATTTTAATGACTAAGCGTAGAACAATTTACTTCTTATTAGTATAAATACATCCTCAATCAGCGGACTTTCCTCACCATTGATACCGCCGTTGCCCGCAGACCTCAAGTAGATGGAGATGCAGGGACGCAATCTGACAAAATTGAAAGATAATACAAATTTAGAAATAAATTATTTCTTTCAGAGAGGGGTATGATTAATATTGAGATGAAAAACTATACTCTTTTATTTAACTAATTCAAGAAAAAATTAGGTAACTCGGTTGCTTCTACCCAGCTGATTCCCTCCTCAGCAATTTCGGACGATGATAATGAAAAAATCCAACTCATTACTTTATAGTCCCGAAAAATTCTTCTCCATCATTTTTAACTAAAAAACCTGATCACCTGATCGTATTTTTCTGAATTTTATAGCATGCCTTCTGTATTCGAGGCACCAACACCTTTTCCCACCCCGCATATCTTTACCGTGCGTTCCCCACTTATGACCCACTCCAACATGTCTCTTCTTCTTGTGCGCCCTACATGCAGATTTTCCGTCTCATAGTATCTCCCATCGTCCTTCTTGCTTTTTATCCAGCCAATTAATCGTCATTTTTATCTATTAAATACATTACTTTGAGAGAAGTTAAAAAACTGAGCTCCTTTGAGACATCAACGATGAAATACTGAGTTTTAGAGTGGAAATGTTTACTTGAGGGATTAGTTCATTAATTATAATTGATTCGAAATAGTATTAGCTAAACATATGGATCTTCCTGGTCCAGTGCTTGGAGTAAACTTTAAATGCTTCACGCCGAATTTATTCGGAATTAGTTATTACTTGATTCATAATTAATAAATTAATCGTAATTTACTTATTAAAGTATTCTATCGATTAAGTTAGGATTCCAAGGAGTGCTTAAGAACCATTCTGGCAGCCTCCCCTTTCTTCATATACTTCCCTCTTCAATTCACAATAAGGCCTACTCTTTTTCATTCTATCTAAAAATCCTATTCTCTTCCTTCCTCTTCCTCGTTTACCTAAATTACACCCCTTAACACTGTTTCCAAGATCCTCTCCACGCTTGGTACTCCCTCCATCTATACCCTCTGTCTCCTCCGTATCTTATCTAATAGCTACCGATTAGCAATGAAAGGCATGACGACATAATTAACAAGTGCATCAATAACCAAACAAAAAGGAGAAAGCAATTTTAACAATAAAATAAATAAATAAAAGGTATTTATGTATATGATAATGGCGTAACAGCCGAAACCGTTCGTACGTTTTGAATAAATTGTGGAAGTAACGAATTGCCTTTTCCTGCTAATATGGAGCCCTTGCACCACGTAAAAACTTCAAGTTTCGATTTAATTAATAAAACCAACCTCTCCTCACCCACCACGTCCAGCACTTCGTCATTCCTCCTCTCAGTCCACTTCACCTTCCGTCCATTCTTCTCCACAACCACATCTCGAACGCCTACAGTCTTCTCTAGTCCTCCTTCCTAAGAGTCCACGTTTCCGCATCGTAAATTGCTACACTCCAGATCAGACTCTTCACTAACCTTTTCTTTGCACTCTTACACAATGATCCTCTCATTAGCTCCTTCCCGTTCACGAACGTCTCACACAAAGGATAGGTGCCATTTTTCATTGCCCGCTTATATATATATGTGTGTGTTTCTCTCACTACAGAAACTTAATTCCTACGTCTATCGTGGTAAAAGACATAGTTATTATTTGACTCACAAGTTTCCGCGAGCGTTTAACCTCGGTTTATGACTAAAATGGGGCCCTCTATGAAAGGGGGCTGGTTTGCATCCTTACAGGTATGCTTCTTCCAACTCACATTTGGATTGCTAGGTAGTAGATTTCACGGAGCGCGTCCTCCTTGCTTCTACGCCTTATAAATTCAATATTTTATTACAAATTTAGTTATTTTTAAGTATCTTAAAAACTGCTGAAATCACCTTTGCGTTTGAAAAATAATTTGAGACTTTCTCCGTAAACCATGGTATTTAATTCATGCCAACATATTACACTCTGCATTCATTCATTCAGTGCTTCAAACCGAAGATTGGTAAGGGTGGCAGCAGGCTACATAAGTCCGTGGGCTAAACCAAAAGCATTATCTCCCACCTATCTTACAATCCAGCCCTAACATACCCAACCTCCGGAGCAGCGCTGATCCACGTGGGACAGACTGGAAATATATTTAGGATCAATTTCCTAAAGCTTAATCATTGATTTTAAACTAATAATAACTATTTTTGCGAAGTTATTCTCCTTCTGCCTCCATTTGCCTAAATTTTTATTTGAATTAATTTCCAGTTTCCCGCAATTTCTTCTTTGACCAATGCACTCCCTATCGCCAATTAACAATTCCATACCTGCTCCATTTTTTCCTGAATGGTTCCATACCCAATTCCAATCTTTGGCATTATAAATAGTATTTCACCATCATTTTAATACATCAGCATCTACATAATACCCTACAAGCCGCATCAATAGGTGTTTGGCGGGGGGTGTTAGGACGTCTACCGTTTACCCAAAAAAAAAAGGAAATACTCTTACGAAGTTACGCCTAGCATTTATTTAGGTTCTTTATGGTGCGAGTGGAAAAAGAATTCCCATACCTATCCGTTTGGCATGATATCTCTTTATTTATCGTATCGGACCTGGAAACGTAGTGAGGCCCTAATGTGATGTTCTCCGCGTCGCTCATAATGATATCCATTCTCCATTACTCAAGCAATCTACTTAAGCCTAGCGCGTAGCCTCCGAGTCTTTTGTGGCTCCCAACCAAATTTGTTTAACATCTGTGCTTTCTGTACGCCCGCAGCAGTATTTGAGTGCGAAATAACACCTATCTTTTACTTTCTCGTCCGACAATATTTTCACATTGCGCTTGACAAATTCTAACTTCTTCTGAACTTTATCTTTACTTAATCTGTCGCTTTTATGCTGAAACTATCCCAAGCACATACACGGGGATAGTTATACGACCTTCGCAAGAAATGTAGCGCCATTGGTATTTATGTATGCACTAATGAACGAATCATGTCTAGTCCGGTAATAATGGATATAAATGACCTTTTGAGTACGTTTTACAGTTTTCTCCGTTGATTAGGGACCCTCCTAACATCGTTGTTGTACCACCGAGGTTTTTTTGCCATCAATTTCGGTTTTTACGGATTATATTAGTCGACGTAGAATTTCAAAGAAGCATTTACATGATACGTCGGTGATTTTACTATCTGCTTTAGCTACGAAGTCCGTGTACGATTTATCAAACTTCTTGCCAAACTTAATGAAGTTGCATGTATCAAATAAATATTCCGTTTTGGTTTTACAAATGAGTCTACTCCGATTTTTAAGGTTGCAACAATTACTCGGTGATCACTTAAACCGTCAATAACATTCATTTGTTTTATCAACTTACGGTGGCTTAATCCTAAAAAGACTAATATTTTATTTCCTCTCATAGACTTGTTACGTAGTAGTGTGAGTGAATTGCTTGTGCGTTGTAAGATCATGATAATTTATCTCCCTATTCTTTGAATTCGATTTGGAGGGTAAGAATCCCAATTTACGGATGGGAGATTAAAATTTCCCCTAATAATTATTACACCTTAGCTGCCTCCCAAAATAAATGCAGATATTTGATAATCTAATTGGTAAATAATATCAATTTCGGAGTTTGGAGGTATATAAAAAAGCTAATATGTAACACGCTATATGCTTGATTTTTGCGCTCTTATTTTTATCTACGGCAAACTTGATGTCATATTTTGTAGATTGATTTTCGGTATATTTGTTTCCACGCTTGTAGTCTAGGTAGGCGAATTCCGCTGAAATGCTTATTGCATTGGTTTTATTTATTCCCTAGAGTACGCGTTTCGGAATTTCCGTTTTTTTTCGGCATTACCGCCAGTAGTTAATTTGGCGTTAAAAGTTTCGTCAAGCGTATTGCATCGGAGGCTACTTTTAATTGCATAAATTCAGTCGTTTACAAAAAAATTCGGTGCTACATTTTTCTTGAGTCATCTGCATAGATTATGTTGATGTTCAGGATATCTCTTTAAAAAGTGAAAAAGTATAAACATCCGGATTCGAACCCTCCTTTAACTTTACCGTAACTGATGCGCACAGTATAGACCTACTCGGGCACGGAACCACATATTGGTGAGAGGTAAAAAATGGTGAGTCCAAATATGAATCTAAAGATGGGAATAACCTCGCCACGGAGACCGAAAGAGAACACTCCCACGGCGTAACGTGAGCGTGGAAGTGAGTTACCTCAGTGATTCCATCTAGAAATCTTATTTCCAATTGGGCTTATGCTCCTCGAGTTTGACTCCAGCTTCGGTGGCTAGGTCGCGTCCGCCTCCATCCTCGTCGGCTCTTGGTGGCATACGAGTGAGGGATGCAAGTCGCTTTATGTGCCAACCTCACAAGTTTTCACCGACCCGGCCCCATCAGTTGAGTGGGACTCCTGGGTGTCTACATACTTTTGAAAACGATAGTACAATAAAATGTCACCCAGTACCTGGAAAGAAAATAAAATAATGCTGCGGTGAATTTGAGATATTACAAGGAAAGTTTAAGGCAGGAATGATAAAATGAGACGATCTGCACAGAGTGACCGTTAGCGAGGAGGATTCAAGCATGCCCATTAAAATGGTGTGGTCCGGCGTAAAATGGTTCGTCCAGCGTAGTATCGATAAATAAGCAGATTATATATGAAGATTATAATTAATCCAGATGGAAGAGAGGGGAAAAGTAAGAGACCACAGACGAAGTGGAAAGACAATAAAGCGAGAGAGATCATTAAGAGTTTACAGGGAAGGGTTGAGGAAACGAGTCAAAACGGCTATATACAAGAGCCACGACGATGCTATTGATATACAGCACAGCAAATTAATTAGCAGCCGTAAGGAATATTGAATGCGAAACTAGGCGAAAAGGCCTATAAAAATTCTGAGGCAATTAATATCTCACCTTAATAATCGGTATACATATTCTTTACATGGCAGCTGTATCATCTAAGAGCGGTCAGCGGTGATGAGTATTATTAGTTTCACTCACTTTAATACACAAACTAGCTCTTATCTATTAAATGCTCAATAAAAAGGCAACATGAAGAGAGATAATAAAACACGTTGCGGAAAAGAACGCAATCCAGCAGCTGAAGTGTAGAAATCAGGGGTTATTTGAGACAAGCAGTGGCATCCGCCACGAAAAAGATGCACACGTGACAAGATGAATTTAGAAGCAAGTTAGCCTAGAAATAGGAAAAATAAAAGCCACAATTTATTAATAATCATTTATACCATATGAAACCATAACTTGCAAAGATAGTAAATTATCCATTCATTCATTCACGCATTTGTTCATCATTTACCGATGTATTCACGAATAACATATTTCTTAATTATCTCTTGAACACTAGTACTTACTGATTTTCTGAGATTGCAAATTTCAACACACTAATTAATTGCTGGTAATAAAAATTTGTATTTTAAAAGGTAGTGGTCAGGTGTTGATTTGAAAGGTTTTCTACTGCCCTTTGGTGAGTGGCGGACTAGTATCACTACCGCCAAAGCGTATATTCAAGCGAGCCTTCATTAGTAAGGCAACTACGGTTATATCACCAGTAAACAAACGGATGTTGGGTTTCGTTGACAATTCAAAAAAATAATCATAAGTCAGCAGAAATCGATATGGATGCCACGCGTATTGCCGAACAAGAGAATTCTGAGGTCCTGTGATGTGTAATCCTGGGAGAACTAAAGCGGCCGAGGCATCGACATAGAATATAATTTGCAGATGATGATATACCATGGTAAACTTTGAAAAAATGGGGTGGATTCTTATGGCCTTGCTGTAATAAACAATATATATGGAGTGATAATGAAAGTCCAAAAATTCTATACAACTTTAAAAGCAAAAAGAGCGAGTTCAACCTAGGATAAAGATAAAGTCGTTGATAAAGGGATACTTGAAGGAGTTACAAAGAGAGCAGAACGTCGACTTGAGAAATTCATGGGGAGCACAGGAGATACCTGATGTAGGTAATAGAAGAAAACAATAAAATACTCGAAGTTCGTAAAATAAGTTTAAACCAACTGGATACAACAGCTAGAACTATGTACCACCCCGAACGGAAGTATTTGGTAGGTTAAAGAGAGGTACACTGGTACACCTTATTTTATGAGCGTATACATACACCTTATTTTATATAATATATTATCTGGGTATTGAGTCAATATCAATGCTAGATTATGTAAAGTCATTTCAAATATGGACTCACCATGATAATTGACAAATTTGGATCAGCGTTAGGAAGTACGACGATAGCTCGAAGTGGCGGGAGTTAGAATATTAAACGCTGAAAATTTTCCTCTTTTAAGCAGATAGGGTCCCCTGAACATATACGCCCCATACATATAGCTCTATTACGAATTTAAGATAAAAATGGAACCCGAGTGAATCATAGCGTGCTGCCAAAAGTACTGAAGTTATTTACCAGTTTCCTAACATGAAGGTACAGGTCAAGGGAGCCTCGCATGAAATTCGGCACACGAATAAAAATCTCAAGAACAGTAGGCCTCGATTTCAGTTTCATGAGCCCGATGGCAAAAAAATCAATAACCCCTAATTTACTTAAAAAAAACGCGAGCAGGAATTCTTAAACATAGAAATTATACATAGTTTGATAAAATAACATTAAAAAATACCGACATGATCGTGAAATGAAAGAAAAGCTTAGAGGAATCTTGAAAGGAAAACTTAATAGAAATCTTTGCTGAATCCTATAAAAAAACAGATCCAGCTTAGTAATTCCTTCGCTCGGTCCAACTTTGGGTGAATAGGAGGGCAGTCAAACATCTGAGCGGGCGAGTTTTTCATCCATCATTGGTTGGTTCCGTAGGCCACGTTCATCCGTGCTCCAATTTTTTTTGTTTTCGCCGCGGACCAAAAGCGAATGGAGACGTCTCGGAGTGTACCACAAGGGAGCGTGAGGGGTCCACCGCGCTTTGTGACACAAGCTAACTTCTCGGTGCTATTCCGCATCAAGAGCGACAACACACGGACCAAGAGCCGACAATGGGGGGGCCCTTCCTTTTTGAGGTCTCAAAAGGGCGAGAGAAGGAAAGGGTGACGGTCGAAAACTGCAGAGTCGGAACGCGCATTTTCCCCGTTCGAATGTTTTTTTTCGTCTCTTTTTTTCTGACCGGCCTTCGATGTTATTGACTGCGGGCGGAGACCGATTTGGGTCAGCGTACAACTGTTTACCAACTAGGCTCCAGCGGAATAAAAAAAATGAGAAAAAAACATGTGAGGAGGGTGCAGGAAACACGTCCTTTCCAATCCAGGCATAGAGAGAGAGAGAAAGAGACCTCTTCCCCGGAGAGTGCAACAGAGTGTGATTCTCGTGTCAATAACAGACCTCTAGACGATCCCATAGAACATCCATCGGATAAGTTTTTCGTGCTCCCAAAATTGCAAGCGGTGAACTCTCACATTCGGTAGCGTGGAGGCGAATTTTTTATGAGTAAGGGAGGGAATGACGTTTGTATGCTGCGGTAAAATCGCGGTTATCCGAACTGGGGTCAACCGAAACTGCTCCATCAATGATAGAAATTTTCGTGTACCCACAATATGTACCAAGGAGGTGCCATAAACAAAAAGGAAAAGGAATCGTATATGCATTTCAGAAAGATAAATGAAATTAATTTTATCGGTGAGGCAGGGTCGGATTAAACAGGGGGGGTCATGGGGCCCAGGCCCTGGACCAACCACCCACCCAGGGCCATCAACCAAGCACAATATAGAGATAAATCCCAAAAAAATCAAAAAACATAAAAAACCATCATGTATAAAGGCCACTATGCACGGTGAATGATCATGCTGAATGATCACGTGATCATTCACAGGATCATACGAGCAAAATAGAACATGCTCTAATTTTCACTGAATGATCATGCACATGACGGTTCATTCGCAAATTTTTCTGTGATACACTGCGAATAATTTCATTTGCATGATCATTCACCGTGTATAAGACCGTGCGGCCTTAAGGGGATTCGAAATGAAGCTGGGATGTTTTTTGATTAACATGTAGTGGTAGGGAGGTGGTGGTCAGAATAAAAGTTATCTTAGAAACTTCACCTTATAATAATCATATAGCTACATTACCAAAGAGCACCTTCAGCAATTGGAGCCAAATGTCGCAGCAGCTATGGTAGCAGCACACAGTCCCTTCCCCTTCCTCGGATCCCTGCCCAACCCCAGCACCACTCACCTCCCCTCTGTGCATTTTACTCTGTAATAATAAAAATAATCTCCCATTTTTATGATTAGAGAGTACTCCCACTCCCATTTTTTATTTTACAAATTGGTAGCAACATTTGAATTCATCAAAGCCATTTCCATGGAGTAAGGCTACAAGTTTTCAAACTTCACGAGGAACTTGTCTCCCCCTCGGTACTAAGGTGTCACAGTTTAGGCCAAAATATTTATGGCCACCCTAATTAAACTACACTATCATCCCATATCTTACACTCAAGAATGAGATTTGGTATGCCTGGGTTAGTATCAAAGCTCCAAATGAAGGCATTCAAAGCAAATTTCTGAGAACATGTTTTCATTTCATTTTTCTCTAATATGTTCTAACATGTATAGTTTCTTCTATATTTGAAAACATTAAACTATAACATATCATACAAATTTGTAAAACACTTGAATTCATGAATTGTGTACAATGGACTTAGCCCTTCAAACATGAATCATTGTCCTTCTTGAGTCTGCAATTATCCCCAATGCACTGATTGGCAGGGCTTGGAGAAAAACTTGAGAGGCTTTCGAGATGTGGGTATGGAGATGAATGGAAAAAGGAAGAGGAACTAAGAGGTGCCGGACATGGTGGGTGAGGAGAGGCAGCTTCTAAATGAGATATGGAGACAAGGGTTAAATAGGACGAGCACTTAGCATGAAGGGTATCTTGAAAACATTGTTAGAGGGTCGAACGTTAAGTAAATGAGGAAGTGCAAAGAAGAGAATAGGATTTTTAGGTAGATTGAAAGGGAGTAGGCCTAACATTGATTTAAAGAGGGAAGTACAGGAAGGAAGGGAGATTGCTAGAATGCTTCAAAAATACTCCATAGAAACCTACCTTAATCGGTAGAATACTATTATTATAATAATACTCTTGATGGAAAAGTCACCACATGCCAAACACCATCCTTTTTTAAGAGGGCAGTGCTTGAAGGAAAGGGAGGCTTCCAGAACACTTCTTTAGTACTCCATGTAAACCTATACCTTCATCAGCTGAATACAAAGTAATAATAATAATTAATATTAATGTTCCAGCAATGAACTCTAAGATTTATTTACTATAGTATTCTACCGATTAAGGTAGGTTTCCATGGAGTATTCAAGAAGTGATCTGGGAGCCTCCCTTTCCCTCCAGCACTGCCTTCTTTAATACATAATAATAATTAATATTATAATGTTCCAGCAATGAACTCTAAGATAATGCAATCAATTTGGATTAATAGATTTTAAATTAGAGTGCTGGATTCGTTCAATAATTTCGAGAATTGAGAATTAGTTTGACATTTATTTCTCTGCTATAAATCTTTTGTTGATTGATTCCTGCAGATTCTTGGGTACTCCAGATTAAAATCTCTATTTTGCCAAGGCCAACACAATGAAAAAATTAAGCAATAAAAAATCGTGACATGATAACTGTAGCAACAATATACTTATATTGCCTTAATTAGCTATTCATCGACCTCCTTCTACCTTCAGGGATATCCCAGGGATATATGCATTACAAGGTGTACAATATTGCACACCTTGTAATACAAATGGGCACTACATTTGAACAAGGTAAAATATGAAGACGGCGTTTCCTTGAGCATTTTACTGCCAGTGATTAAGTCTCATAGATACGCTGAAAAATAAAGGTTTCACTCAGAAGTAGAACTCATTCTCAAACTTAACTAATGAGCGCTATTAAAGATTCGTAACCTTCAGAAATTAAATTATTTCGCAGGTGGCTTCCAATCGACGGCAGAAATTAATTCCCGGAAAAAACGAACTTAAATCCAAATGAAATAATATCACATATTAGCATCAAATTTTCTCTATATGATTCTTACATGAAAATTCACCGTAATATTTGCCATTATGGGAATTATCCTGTCTAGGCTACTTAATCATGCATCTTATTTATTCTAATGTTGTCCGAGCTTAATTTACCAGATAAAACTAGAAATATCAGTCAATTCTAACCGTTTTCAATTACCATGGTATAGAATTTCCTCTTTCCCCGTAGTCCGCTTTAACACATATCAAATATTTGAAATAGTTTCAAATGAACACATCTTCTCCCTCTTTCAATATCGCTTTTCATCTGTTGCCCCAGCCCGTCTGACCAATCACCACTCCCAATTTTGTGCCGCCATACTTGTTGCCGATCCCGTCATCAAAATTTCACGTCTCTGTTTTTGTCTACGGCGGGTTGCGTAAACTTTGTTATTAATGCTTGCGGCAGTTAAGTGATTCGTAGGTAGAATATCAAAGTCATTCTTCGAAATGACTTCGTTTTATGGTGTGTTGTTTTGTGTTTGCATGGTTTATTCCTTGCCTGTGGAAGTCAATAATCGAGATCCCATCGTATTAATTGTATCATTCGATGGCTTCAGGCCTGACTATGTTAAGGACATGGACCTTCCAAAGATAAAATCATTAATTAGTCAAGGTTCTTCTGCAGAACATATGATAAATGTTTTTGAGACCCTAACATTTCCCAATCACCAATCGATTGCAACGGGTCTGTATCCAGAATCTCATGGAGTCATTGCCAACTCCCTTTATGATCCAAAGCTGGGGAAGATATTGAACTACAGTGCCGAGCTTTACGAATATGAAGGCGTCATCCCAATTTGGGTAAATAAATTCATTTTTTTGTCAATTATTTTGGCATTAATGATGTTACCAACTTAGAAAATAATTTTTCCATGTACGTTATAGACTCTTAACGAGATGTCAGGAAGACATTCGGGATCCATGATGTGGCCAGGGAGTGAATTCCCATATGGGAAAGACTTGAAAAAGAATGGAATTCTTCCCACATTTTATTTAGCGTGGAATGAAGCAGTGGACTGGCATTACAGGGTTGATACGGCCATGGATTGGATGACGCACAATGTTACTCCTACGAATTTGGTGATGCTATATTTCGAAGAACCAGATACCACTGCCCATGTTCATGGGCCTGAATCAAGTCAAGTAAATTGCTAACCTAATGAAGCTTAATTGCTCTTATGGTATGCTATGTTTTAGATTAAACAGATTTTGTTGTTTCTTGCAGGCCAAAGAGCAAGTCAAAAGGGTGGATGACACATTAGCATATATATGTGACAAAATAGTGTCCAAAAACCTGTCGGATATCGTTAACATGATCGTAGTCAGTGACCATGGTCTCCTGACGGTCACACCTTCAAGAATTATTGATCTGTCGACTACTGTGAACACATCTCTCTACACGGTGCCAAATTATTCTCCTACTCTTCATATACATCCATTGGAAGGTTTGATTTGATTCTTGTAATTCGAGTTATAAGATAGTTATTATTATTTCGTTAATACTTAGTTTGATTATTGTGGCTGGCATTACTTTTGTTGTGTATTCCTTCTTTGTAGTGGTAATTCATTTCCTTACAAATAGGTGTGTATTACTGATACTAAAACAGTATCATTAATGCAAATTTTCTGCATAATTTAAAGTCATCATCTTCCCTGTTTGGAAACTGATACTTAATCATTTTCTTATGAGTGGGAAAACCTTTCCCTCATATTTTATCAATGCCTTGAGCCTGAATATTCTTTTTTTGTCCTTTTGAAGAATAGTTCAGTGATGTATTTTCAGGCAATTATTTTCTCAGCCAACCTATCATGATGGGGCTGCAAAAGAGGACAAGCCATATCAAGAATCAAGGCTAAGGATGGAAGGATGCCAACAGAGCAAGACAAGGTTCAGAGTAGATGGAAGAAATATATGGAGGATCTGTATGACAATAGGAATAGATGGGAAAGATTGAATTTGAGGGGGCTCTTAGGCCAGGGATCTTTGACATGGAAATCGAAAGAACGTAGCCTTCATGACATGTAGGCTAGGAAAGTAGTGGTCATGGACAATTTATCCTGTGAGTTTCTAAATAATCTAGGTAGAGATGGTAAGAGAAGGTTTTTTTAAACTAGTGCACAGGATCCATGTGGAGGAATGTTAGTTAGAGGATTTAGTGAAGAAGGTTCTAATTTCGCCACCAAAATAGAATAAAGCTGTAGAATGTGGAGATTATAGGACTATCAGCCTAACATCCCACACAGTGAAAGTGGTACTGAGTACATTAGCAGACAAATGGAGGTAAGGGCAAACAGTTGGGCTAAGATCAGTTTGGTTTCAGAAAAGGATAGTCATCTCATGACATAATACCAGTAATGAGGTCCCTGGTGAAAAGGAACCTAGAATACAGCCAGGACGTGTAGTCTGTTTCAAGGAATTTGATAAAGTTGTGTGGGTGAAGTTAATGGATATTCTCCAGGAAATAGGTGTAGATTGGGGGAATAGGCAACTCATCTGCTATATGCATGTCCCCCAGACTGTGTAAGTGAGGGTAGCGGATGGAGAGTCTGGGTAGACAAGCATTTGCCGAAGGCTGTTCACTATTGCTGTTGCTTGCATATGCTGAGGAGATGAAAAGAGTGGATTGGGATGAGTTGGAGCAGGAAAGTGAGGGGAATAATGTTAAAATCAGTGAGGTTCACCAATGATCAGGCGTTGATGAGCAATGGATGTGGCAGTGAGGAAATCAAAAGAGAATTGCATTAGCAAAGGAGAAGTTCATTAGCAGGTAGGAGGTTTTGAGAGGATTGTTATGTACATATTAGTTTAAAGAAAAGGGTTTTCAAGAGTCTAATGTGTGAGTGTAGCACTTTACAGTGAGGAAACATGAACGATTAGGAAGGAGGACAAAAGAACGTTGTGTCACAAACATTGAATTAAATATAAATGTTTGTGTCCTTATATTTTGTTTTTACATCGTGTATGAGACCATGGGCATCAGCAGCTATTATTTATTTTGGTGAGCATATGCTTGAGGATCTGGGGGTAATCAAATATGGGGTTGGAGGTGTACTTCTGTCCTCCCCAGCGATAATGCCCTTGTATGAGACAATATTACTTAGATACTATCATTGCTATTGATAACAACACTGTTCATAAATTCTCTTGCAGATTTCACATTCAACTTTCTCTTCATTTTTATTCTGATTTGTAATATAATAATGACCCCTTATATTAGCTTCAAAAAGCTTGTTGCAGTAACTAATATTTCATACAATAATTTTTCATTTTTTTCAATCTCCATATGTCAAATTTAGGGTACGAAGATGTAGTTTTTCAGCAGCTAAGTTCCAGAGCTGCATCTGAAGCTTTTACTGTTTACCGTAAGGATGATATGCCTGAGAGGTGGCACACAAAATATTCTAGAAGAGCACCACCTATAATTGCTGTCGCTGATGGTGGATATGTCTTTCAAGACTTCTATTATAAGATGGATTATTACAGGAAAAAATTCAATATTACACGTAAGTAATATGTATGATGTATTTGAATCTTTACTAGGTGAAAAAACTACTGTGTAGAATAGCATATTTTTAACTTTAAATAATTTCTTCATTTCACCGATGTACATATTTGAATCTTTACTAGGTGAAAAAACTACTGTGTAGAATAGCATATTTTTAACTTTAAATAATTTCTTTATTTCACCACACATATTTTTTCAAAATGTCTTATCAATCACACGCAGGGTTTTTACTTCACTTTTGATTCGAATTTTATGCATTATGCATGACCAGAATTTCAAACTTTTAAATGAATGAGTCATGTTTTTGTATACTTAAGTATTTTCTCACTTGTTGAGCATCTATCTGTATTAATCTCATTTATTTTCTAACGGATGTCTAGCTGTTTCTTTAAGATATTCAAGTATTGGCTGATAAATATACTCAGCAAATAAAGTTACTAATTTTACTATACACTAGCTAAATCAATATCATACTTCTTTCATGCCTCTCTTACTATATAGCTACTCGGATTGCTTATTTATATATGCTCATGCTAGATGATCATTGGAAATAATTTATGATATTTTTCAGCTTCCAGGAATCAGACATACGGAGTACATGGCTATGACAATAGCCTTGAAAGTATGCATTCATTTTTCTTTGCTTGGGGACCTCTCTTCAAGAAGGGATATGTTATACCTCCTTTTGAATCAGTAGACTTGTTTCCCCTTGTTTCTAAAATTTTGGGTCTTCCATCTCAACCTGTAAATGGTTCCTCAGAAACTCTTGACAAAATACTAGTCTCTTCGAATCCTGATCTATTAGCAATGGATTTTGAGGCAACCTACATTGTGATAGGTGAGTAAAAAAATAATTTTTACTTATAATAATAATTATTAAAAATCAGTATGGATGATTTTGTATGAGTTATGATACATTCTTTCATGTTTTTTGTGTATTTACTCTTTATTGATTATCACCTATAGTGGTGAGGAAGAGAAAAATTAATTACATATATACTCATAAATAGAGTTTTTTTGTGAAGAATTATTTCATTATTTTCTGGTAAAAAATCATCCATTTTCAACTCTTGTCTTCTTCTAGTTCTAGTATATGACAATTATTTTAAGTGACTTCTGAACACAAAAAATGTGTACGCATGGTTCTCATTGATAAGGATAGATGTCATGTCCTTTATGTACTGAAGGAACTTCCTCACCTACTCTAAAAAGTTTTAACTTGTTGAATTTATCAAAAGTTTTAACTTGTTGAGCTCAAGGCAAACAACAGCAACAATAGAGATGTTTTTACAAAGCAGGTATAACAACTTATTGTTATGTTTAAAAATACGTATGTGAGATGCAAAAAGTTCAAATTAAAAATTTTTAAATTTCAATCTCAGAAAATATCCATACTGATTTTTAAAGTAGAACCAGCAAATTAACCAAGGAAACATTTCATTTTTCTGGTAATTCTCTAGAGTTACTTTTTTTTAAGTTGAAAGCAACAATGTTAGAATGAGTAATGTCCAGAAAATAATAAATTTGTTAAAACTTGATATTTATCTCTAACTACAGACATGAGTTCGTGACCTCTTCATCCTCTGAAAAGCCCTGTCCACCTAAGAACTCCTTGTAGTTTGTAAAAACTTGGTTATTGGAAGGTAGTTTACTTGGAGATTAGGGTAGTAGAGTTATACAGGACACTCCTGATTATCCGGGCTAATGATGAGAGGCGGCGGGAATAATCAGAAAACATGGATAAACCAAACTTTACTTTGATTTCCTACTGCTACAAGTAATACCTGGTTTCCGAAAACCACGGACCCATGGCTGCGAGGTCACAGAGTCAGAAAAGTGGTTTGCACAAATGCTTCGCGACCTCTGCGCGTCGTCGGAAACTACACTGACAGACACCATACAGAGTAGTCACGTCTCGCACAAGTTGCCCGGGATACCACTGCTGCGGGAGGCGGATCCGGAATTACTGAGCCCTATCTCGCACCGCGATGCTTGGAAAAGACGAGGACAGAACTTCCATGAAGGCGACGGGTGCGCAATAGGGTGGTTTCCTATTATTTTTTTATTGCCTAAATCGAAAGATTATTACTCCTGGAGTATGTATTTCACGCTTTTAGATTTTTAAATGACGATATCTATTTTTCGCTATTAAACGAAAAGTGAAAAATTTCAAGCGCGCGAAAACGCGACGCGTAAGTAGGAATGGTGGGAAAAAGTCCGTGCGATGCATTTCTGGTTCCCCCTCCAGCCTTGTGAGGTGACCTTGATCGAGGCTCTGAGCGCTGATAGGACGCAGGATGCTAGCGGGTAGCTGAGTACCTTGCTGGCTGGTAGCGCTTGGCTTAAAAATGGTTTATTAATACCTTATCAAACGAAGAAAACTTTCCGACCTTAGGCAGTTTTAATAGGTGATTATTAAGACATGTTTCCCTGAGCTCTTTGCCTCATGCATGCATTGGTAACCTCAGAGGATGTATAACTCCTATCCTCTCGTGTAGAAACTAGGTCCCTGTGACGTCACGTGGAGTGGAATCGCATGGGCGCCAATCTGGCCTTTTTCAAATGAGGATAAAATTTGACCATTGCCATTCGTCTAAACCGGTATTTCAAAAACCAAATAATTTGTGTATTATGAATACACTAATGGTGGGTAACGAATCGCAATCAATGCCTTTCGTTTTCTGTGATGAAGGAAACTACCCTTTTACACCATCGTGCAGTAGCGGTTATAGGAAACCAGGACGTAAGGCAGGAGAAAATTGTCTAAATAGGAGAGTGCCTGGCTATGACTCGTGCTATCTCTACCTCCACTTCCCCCACTGCTTTCACTTGTACTCTTCCCTTCCTCTCCAGTTTGGCCTTGACTGGTAACGGCGTAAACATGCCCGAGTGTGACAAAATCTCCGGTTCCCTTGGACCATCTTCAACCGCATGCGAGGCCACAGCAGTAATTGCGCATTTGATTTGCGATATGAAATATACAATTAAAGATCATAGTTAACATTTCTCTGAATTTATGAATGATTAACCATTGAAGAACCTTCTCAAATTAATCGAGAGTTTTTTCCCACCAATGATTGGCGTCTAAAATGCTAGAGCAGACGTCCAAGTAAACTTGAAACATTCCCTGTCAGCAAGTAGATAAAATAATTCCACTTTAAGGAGGGGATTCTCGTGGAAATAATTAGCTCGGGTTAGCATTGTGTTTAAAACATGCAAATTCATATCTTGGTGCTTTTGCGTCTGATTTTATTTTTTATAAAGATCGCAGAAAACTTCGAAGGACCATTAACTCACGCATGGATAATCCGCAACCCGGATAAACCGCAGCCAGATAAACGGGAGTCTGCTTTAATTTCCCCAGATCGATTCTTGACGTGTTCACTTTGTGAAAATTCATCTATAATTATAAAATACGTACAGCTTTAGTAATTTTCCGCTCTTTTTTATTGGCAGAGACAGCTCTTGATGTGTAAGTGTTGAAACTGGTTGACCGAATAAAATAGTGTGGTAAATTACTGCAGCTCATTTTTTTCTTATTGTTACAATTTCCTATCGGTACGAAACCAACAGGTCCTCGGTGAGGTGGGCTGTAAGGCATCCGTTTCTGTCATGAAAAAGTGAAACTACATGAGTCAATATTGAAGTCATCCCTCCTCTTTTATTTCGATTTTTTTTTTATTTTCTTTAGGGTCTCACAGTATGCAGCAGCTATGATGGTGGTCCTTATTCACATGAAATCATCCTACAGGACCCCTTTCCATTCACGATTGGTGAATGCCATGATTTTTTTCCTCAGAAAACTTAATTTTGAATTTTTAGACTGATGGAGAATAGGTATGAGGCTACTTTTCTTAACCATGGCCGTTTCTTTGGCCTGCCTTAATTGACCTAATCCCCTCAGTAACATTCTGGCAGTTAATTACGCCCCTGATGCTCAGATTTTCTCTTCCTGGTATAGGATATTGGCTGCAGATTTGTAGTGCGTATTTACGGAACTAGGCTGTGTGTAGCAAAATTAGGGCACTCTGCTTTACATGTTTGGCTAATGTAATCCCATTGCGTGACTGATTCAGGTGTTTTATGACTTTTTTACCATCTGGAACTCCTGTATTTGGGTGGCACCTTAAAAAATGAAAATCCCCATGCCTTAAACATCCTTAATATCCTCAATTTCTGGTTTACTCTCATACACATATATATTTACATGCATATTTTGAGAATGGACAATTTTCTGCAGGAGCAGTCATTGTTTTGGTGATTATTGGAGTTTTAATAATGACAGTGGTCATTGTATCAAAACGAAGGAAAAACAATGGATATGACTGGTAAGTAAAGTGAACTCTCTTCATATATGTAGCATGTGCTTATGTGGATAAATTTCAACTCTTAAATGTTAAGTGTTGTTGAAGGGTATGTTCCTTGTTTTAACCATACTACATTTTCCTGTGAGGAATTAAAGGTGTCAGATCTGCTTTCAGTTTCTCTGTTGAATATATGTACATAGTATGTTAGGCTTTCAAACATTTACTCTTCTTCTTCCTCATCTGAAAAAATGTATTCCATGCTGCTATGACTTATCTCTGCATGTGTAAATTTGATTTGCTAAAACTTGACAGTGAATTTAGGGACATAGGTTTGCGAGAATGTGAATTTTGGTTGTTTTTCTGTTTTGACTGCACATAAGATATTGGTGATGAAAGTTTACATTTTTTTAAACCTATGTATTTGAATATATATGTTGTTAATTAGCATTTAAATTATTTAGAAAGATGATATGAAAAGTCCTGCTGACTTAAGTTATCATGGTACGTATTTTAACGGAAGTTTTTCTAAGTAGGTATCGCTGGAGATTAGAAGGAACAGTTATCTATAAAAAGAAAAATTAATCTTCAGTCATGCAACTTGTTTGTAGTGATTTACTTTGCCCAAGTGTGGATTACATTGAGTACCACTCATCAATTTCCAAATGACTTTTAATAATCCTGTATTCCACTCATACTCTATTTAGCATGATTTCATTGCCTAGTGAAATTAGTAACGGTGACCAAAGTGAACATTTTCCTCCCATTTTTGGGTCCTGACTACACAATTTTTGTCTTTATTAGTGGATATTAAGTAATAAAATAATCTTTTACTTTTCAGTCAGTCTTAGGTATGATATATAAATGAATCAGTAGAAGTGCCTGAGATGGAGAAGACAAAAACCACTATCAAGCTGGTGCATGCTGCTCCAGCATTATAGATAATCAGTTCCTATGAGTGTGACACATTTTTTGTTTATTTATCATTTTCCTACATCATATCAATCAAAATAATTATGTGATTGTGGCTAGATAGGTGAGAATAGACGAAACTAAGTTAATGGTTTTAATTTCATACAATTAAAATAATCCCAGTCGGTTCCTTTCTTTTCAGCCTCATCAATTTCCCATTTACACAATAAGGTTCCAAGAGGTACACAAAACTTTGATTCATGTAACATGCGTGGCTCATTCGTGAATGTGTATTACAGAGTTTAATGTATGAGTGGTTTGCTCTGGCAAATTCACAGATTTATTCCCCTGTACCAATTTTTGGACTTTTAGCCTACAAACTGTTGCCTCTTTTAGTTAACCAGTGTGTTGTAGTTAATGTGGATAAACTCAAGATATCACTATTAACTGGCATTTCTTTTTTCCTTTCCTTTTGTTTCTATTAAATTTCCCACCCTGTTCTTGTAGCTGCTTGAAAATGTATTTGTATTTTTAATTTAATAGAAAACTATGTGTGTATATTGTTTTTTTGTGTAACAGCCATTTTAACTGAGGCGCACTTCATGGCTAGGAAGTGTTCAAGTAATTCTTTATGATTTCTCTATGGAATGCATATTTCAATTGCATGGGTCTCTGATCAGATTGTTTTATGTTTAATTTCAGGAATTGGACTCCTTAGTGTGTGAATATTCTTGGATATTCTTATTACAGCTGATATTGAATTTTTGTCTCACTCCAAATCCTTGAGCGGGTGGTAACAGGCTGGTGCATGTTTAATTTCTTTTTTTCCTTTGCATGCCTTTTTCCATGTGCCTTTCCTCTCTGCATTCTACAGGGTGTCCCATTTATCTTGAGCACCCGAAATAACTTTTTGTCCAGATGAAAATTCAAAAATGTGTCAAGCAAATGTTCATAAGCCGTCAGGGGGACATTAATCAGCATGATTGTCTTCCTTGTAGCTTTGTTATTTACAAAGATATGATAGCAGTATGTCTTTTTTAAAGGGCTCCCTATATTTTTTATTCTGTAATTCATTTCCTCTCCTAAAGACTTATTCAAAAATGTAGCACAGTGGACCATTAACGTAAACACAACGTTTTGAAAACTTAAGAAACTTGTCCACTTCCTGTGGACGAGTATTATGACTGGTATGCATTTTACTATGTTTTCATTTGTTCACCGTCAACGTCAGCAAGTGTAGTAGTTCCAATACCCATGTATCTGCACTAAGCGCTAGAGAGTCAGTCATTTTTTGTAACACTGAGTTTATGTTAATGGTCCACTGTGTTACATTTTTGAAAAAGTCTTTAGGAGAGGTAATAAATTGCCGAATAAAAAATACAGAGTGCCATTTAAAAAAGACATATTGCTGCTCATATCTTTGCAAATAACAAAGCTAGAAGGAAGGCAATCATGCTGATTGATGTCCCCCTGACGGCTAATGGACATTTGCTTGACACGATTTTGAATTTACATCTGGACAAAAAGTTATTTCGGGTGGTCAAGATAAATGGGGCACCCTGTATATGGGGGAATTATCGCCTAGTAGCTGCAGATTTTTCCTTTGTTATGATGCGGTTCTGTACAGTAAAACCTTGTTATTTTACATCCATTAGTTAGATAATATTCTGTGCTAAATAGCCTTCAGCCAAGGGCATGCAGAAATTACTCTTAACCCTTTCATTGCTGTGAACGTACCTGGTACGTACGCACGGCAGGCTTCTGTGAAAATACTTTTTCATCCTCCCTGCCATGCGCTCAGTACTTTGAAGAGCCCGTGATCGGGGACCCTTTCCTCGACGAGCTCACCCTTGCTGGCCCCTGTTTTCAACCCTCCGAGCGGGGGGCCTCCCTCTTCATTCAAACATGAGCGCTCTGACTGTATTTTGAAAATCTATCAATCAGTTCGATCATCAAAAAATGATTGTTTGCATCGCACTCCTGCCAATCAAGTACATCTTTGAACCATGTTTCTGTGATGAGAAATAACGATTTTGTTAACTTTGCTAAAATGGCCATTTTCCGGTGGTCGGCAGCCACGTTTTTAGTAAAGTTAATAAAATCGTTATTTTTCATCGCAGAAACACGGTTCAAAGATGTACTTGATTGCTTGATTGGCAGGAGTGTGATGCAAACAATCATTTTTTGATGATCGAACTGATTGATAGATTTTCAAAATGCAGTCAGTGCGCTCATGTTTGAATGAAGAGGGAGGCCCCCCGCTTGGAGGGTTGAAAACTTGCATTTGGCAAAAAAAAAAATTGCATAATTGGCATGAGTGCGATGCAAACAATCATTTTTTGATGATCGGATTGATTGGTTAATTTTCAAATTGAAGTCAGAGCGGTCACTTTTCGGGAGGGAGGCCCCACGCTTGGAGGGTCCAAGATACGGGCCAGTGAGGGTGAGCTCATCGAGGAAAGGGTTCTGGATTAGCGAACCTATGGAGGGTGTACCACACCTATCCTGGAAGTACCTGCTCCATGTCCCTACGAAATGCATTTTAACATTTTCACCGCATGTCAGAAGGTTTTCGGATATTGAACAGCAATGAAAGGGTTAATTTATCATTTATATATACTGTTTACATATTATGAAAGATAAAATGGACTTTCAGGTCACTTAATCTTCCTATATATGTATAAAGAATTCGGAAGAAAGATCCTAATACTAACACTATTGGGTTATTCTTTACCACTTGTCTCATGATTTCTTAACTTTTACCGTGTATATCTGAATATAGTCCCCCCTTTTTTTCCAAAAATGCCTATGGTAAAAGTAAAGGGGGGGACTATATTCAAATGCATTTTTTTAACTTTTCCCGAAACTTAAGCCTCAAAATTAGGAGGGGACTATATTCGGAGAAATATGGTATTTATTGTGATGTAACATGGTTTCACTGTAATTGATAATAGTTTAGTATCACATTTCAGGAAATTCACTCACTTTTTCTCTCCTCTTATAGTGCTACCACTGAAGGTCAACAGGGATTGTAAAGCATTTTTGCATTCCTTTAGGCATTTTTGAAGAAACCTGGGAGTTAGCTGTTTCAAGGATGTGCTTATGTGTTTTTGGATGTTTTTTTGGGTTCTGCTGTGTTTTGAGATTTTCAGCACCAGCTTTTGCTGTCATTGCACATGTCATCTTAAAAAGAATGACTTTCTAGTGGATTGGCAATAATTCAGAGTATCTCCTCCCTATCTTCCTGTGGTGTGTTTGTCTACCCTTAGAGTGAATGTTATCCCACCTTGTCTTTTGCGAGTGAATTCATTTTATCTTCTGTGATTCCACTTCGTCCTTCAAAGAGATTTAAAAATTTCTCGGCAATGGTAGCATTAGACTTCAGCTTAGGCTGTTTTGTACACGAAGTGAAATGATGGAAGTCTAATTGCAATCACCTGAAATTAAGCAAGTTAGGGAAATACTTACCTTGAGAGCAAATGGACATCATAGAGGAAAGGGAATCAGGTTAGTTTGGTGTGTCGGCTTCCTGTCCTGTGGGACTACGTTCAAATGCTGGTGGTGGTGGAGATTTTTCAGAGATAGCCCGATCCCTGTTTGGGTACTTTGTGGAGAGCATTCTTTTGGAAAGGATGTTAACCTGGGTCCAGTTAGTACCTTCCATTCATAGCAGGGTAGTGCTGATGCCAGGATTCTGTCCACCCTACCTTCCCTTGTGGTGCAAATGACCTTATCTGTTAGTTGCCTCCTCCAGGGGCGCAGCTAGGAATTAAGGCTAGGGAGAGTTTTAGGGTAACTAATACTTATGGGTGTGGGGGTATTGTATACCCACCAGGGTAAGCAGGAGTTACAGGGGCCCTGTTTCAGAAATTTTTTTAAATTTAGGTTTAAAATGGTGAGTTTTACGGCTTTTTAAGGGATATTTGATAAATCCTAACACTATTCTGTAATTAATACTGATCAAAATAAGTGAAATGGATTAAACTCAAAAATTTCTCTGAGCTCTGGGGGAGGTTTTATCCCCCAAAACCCCCCCTCGCTGTGCCACTGGCCTCCTCCAAATACCTACTTATAAGAAGAAGGAAGAGAGGGGAGACGTTAAATCCTCACCTAATCACTGAGATAGTTATCCTTATGATGATGCTGTCTGCAATGGCAGTGAAAGCTTTAGCGAAAAATCTCATGATGCAGCAGAGCCCCAAAGATATTCTAAGTCATAGATTGCTGTAAAAGCATACTTTTGAGATGTACTATAAGATTTGGTGTTTTACATGCATACAATTTGTGTGTAGTCATGATGAGTCTTCCATTGGTTTATCCCTTGTTACCTATGCCAGTTGAAACATACATGCAAAATTTCTACCACCTAATGTGAAGTTTTCACTGGCAGTAAAGAAGTTTATCGAGTGGAAGTTACTTGAATGCCTAATACCTCAAATGAAATTTATATATATATGCCTGGATGTTTGCTTTAAAAAACATTTCCTCTTGCTTGTCTTATTTGTATCAACTCTGCTTCATCATTTATTTACATTTGCTCAAAATATTTTATTTCAAGATTGTGGATTAAATAATAATGCAACCAATGCTATGGAACTTTTTTCATTTATTCTTCACCCTGTCTTGCTTGATTTAGAATTTCATTAGAGAAAGCACCCTTAGTGATAAATTTCTGAGAATTGATTGTCTTAGGATTGAAACTTACATGCTTGGACTTGAATCCCACGGAATCGTCTGTGACTGTTCCTATAAGCTCGTCAAAGCCCTCTGAGCTGCCTTGTTTGATTGGATAATTACAATATTATAACCTCTTTTATTTGTCTATTCTCAAGATACTTGTTTAGCCTACTTTATTTTATTTAATCGTCAATTCAGGTAGATTTTTTATTTCTATTTGGTGGATATACTACAAAATTATCTATTTTTATTTGTATTCCATTTCTTTTATGACAAAAATGAATTTTGTCCTGTTGTCCCATGCAAGTATTTTAGAATGCTTAGGTAGCTATGATAAAAAGCATATTATAAAAGCTATGGCTAACTCCTTGTTAGCTGTTGAAAGATGGATTTTTCAAGAGGGAAAAAAATAAGTCAGATGATAGGAGTTTCTGGAATGGACTTATTCCCAGTGGCGCCGACTCCATGGGGCCTGAGGGGGCCCGAGCCCTCTCAAAAATTGGTTATGGGTGTGACGAAAAAATGTGTCAGGCTTGTCGATTTTCCCCAGAGTGTTCAGATATCAAGATTTGTGTTATCAGGGTTCTAATGCTAATCATATGACTCTTCTAAAATGCTTAAAAAACTAAAAACTCACAACTTACAAAATTTCCTGAGGCAGATCCCCGGTTTGGGCCCCTCCAATATTTTTTGTAAGTCGGCCTGCTTATACCTTGTGTATGTGAATTAATTACCAAAATTGATGTGTACAAAATGTAGGAACTGAAGCCTGATTAATGAATTTATGGGATAATGAGTTAAAGTTAGGGGTTTATTTTCATTATGACGGATCAGTGAGATAATTCCATCCATTTGAAGGTGACAGCAAAGGAGGGAACTCCTCGCAAAACAAATGTCAAGTTCACCAGTATGCTAGTTACCCATTTATTTTTAATAATTCAAGGCAAATTCAAGCCGTTATAATGGAGTAGGTGACCCACTCTTCATGAAGAAATTTTGAAAGCATGGAGAAATTGAGGGACAAATTATATCTACTTGTAGATATTTTTTCACTCGGCTGTAAAAATCTAAGACCAAAGCACTGCACTGGAACAATATTTCAAGAATATATATGAGCATGCATTTCATTCCAAGTGAGAATCTGTATGTCCCTGGCAGATGCCAGGGGTCTTGCAAGTGTGTTATTTATTTTTATAATTTCTTATTATTTTTATAAATCAGCTATGTAGTGTCCTTCATTGGGCAGTGATCATGGAACTCTCTCATAAAATCCCTCAAAAGTCAGGGTTCTCATAAGTGTCACTTTTAAGCATGTTTATACTTTTTATAATTAGGGACAATAGCATTGGGGGTTCCATTCTAGATGACCAGGGGCCTAAATATGTGCCTGTCCCCCCTCCCCCCTTACTGCACCTGTCTCCAAAACAAGTCTTTGCTATTAAACCTCTATAGCTACCATGAGAAAGGGACTGAATACATTTATATTGCCACTACTTGAGTTTAATTGGTGCACAGTGAACTATCCTCTAGTTTAAGAGAGGGGTTTTGCAAATTTGCAATAGAATTTTTGAATGACCACCCCATTAAATGGAAAGAATACTCCTTTTGACTTATGAGAAGAATGAGCCTGGTGACTTCTATTTTCAGGCAGATGGAACAAAACCAATGTCAGTCAATCCTGAAGGATATGGGAGTGGAAGAACAGCGTTTACTATCTGATTCCGATGAAGACCAATGAAATAAAATACAGCTATGAGTACATTTTAACATGACTTATGGTATCAATTGCGAGCTTTATGAAATGATTAATGCATGTTGTGACGAGCTGCATAGGTACCATTCAAGAAAAATTGCTGTGATATAACTATAATCTTTAAGTGTTTATTGCTAGTCAATGTGCTCGTAGTAATTGGGTTGTGATTTTTTCTATTGTTTTAATACTTATTCGAAAGCGCGCTGGTGATTCTTCTGCTGTACATATTCAGGTACACAGCACAAGGAGAAACATTTGACAATCATTTGTAAAGCCATTGTTTGTATTTCTGGAAGATGTCTTAGTTTTTAAACATTGTTTTTGTTACAAATGCAACGTGACCTGTCGATTCAGGCGAGGAGTGTCCTGCTTTTGTAAATGTAATTTTTCTTTTGGGTACTTCTTGAGTACTGAAGAATATTGTATACATCACTGGTTGAATACAAAACATGTCCACAGAATTGATGTGACTGAAACAAATAAACTCTTTAATAAAATACCCAGTTTACTACATTATTTCAGGAATACAGAGCACAATTCCATTCTAAGAGGGGAACATGTAAAAAGCTTTTCTTTGACCATTATCAGGCTGCTAAAAGATCTAGATTTTGAAATTATCGGACGTTTCTGAGTACCTGACAAAATTTTTATTCCTCATCAGCTTCTCCATTACAAATAGATGTAATAATAATGATAGTAGTTTTCAATGTACAACATACATAGCACAAGCTCATATTGTTAACTCTAGACCATTGGACTTTAAACATAACTTCATTATATTACAACTTGATAAAACAGTCAAACCTCTTTGAACTCTCTTCATCAAACACAGAGTGATACTATAAAACTGCATTCCAGACTACTTCAAGGTTATTTCCTGAAAAAAGTTTGAGGTTGAAGATATGAATACAATTAGACTTAAATCTGATATATGGAAATAGCAAATTTTCCCTTGTTATGAACAAAAATCACCAGAACCTGTTTTGATAGTTCAATCTGCCATTCCCAAGTGGAAATACATATTTCCTTCATTTGTAGTTCTTAAATCAATACATCTTACTCCCTTTTCCTTGCTTTTTTGCTTCCCCTATACCATTTCTTACAGACTACAACCTCGAGGCAGTGAAAAGTCAGTTGAGAAAGGCATTCCAGTTATCCCTAGAGATGCACTGGTAAGAGTAACTCTCAGTTAAATGTTTATCCTCTGAGAAAAAATGTGCTTACTCACCAATCAAAAAAATACCGGAAGAAACACTACTTCTACTCTGGCAGGATTACTCCGAGGAGACTAACCTCGGAATGTATCAAGGAAAGGATGTTAACACGTTGCGTGCCGGGATATTTTAATTCCTAGGAACGCCGATTTGGAAATATGTGCCTATTAGGGCGTAATGCCTTTGGTTTAAACATGGTTAAAAGCCTAATGTTTAGAATATAACTTTGCCCAATCAAACGTTGTGATGCATCAATTCATTATGAATAACGGACAACAACTGAAAACTTACTAACGAATACGTATTGTACGCTTTAAAATTGTTTAGGTTGACGTGCCTAAATGACGAGAATCTTCGTCATCCGTCCGGAACGTTCGGGAAAAAAATGACGAGAGTTCTCGCCATCCGTACGCAAGGTGTTAAAACTGAGCAGTTAGTGATGTGCTTCTTTTGAGGAAGGCAAGCAGTGGAATGGCTAAATGTATGGCTATTAGAAGAGTGGCAGACTAATACACCACACTAGGTCGGAAACTCACGAGCTCCCATTTGGAAGCCATTGAGGAGTAGGAAAGTGGGAAGGGGAGGAGAGCTTATGGCAGTACTGTAGAGAAAGGGGTGAGTAAGGACATAGCTTTTCTGCCATTTGGAGGGGAATGGTATTGAATAATTGGCATTTTTGTATGGAATTTTTGGGAGGGGTTTAGTTGGCAACACACTCCTGTGTACTTTTTTGAATGGATACATTACATGGCAGTAATATTTCTTGCTGCATCCAACTCAAAACTTGTCCATTCCAAATTGTTAGTATTATCGCACTGCATGTTACTGGAGCGATTGTGAGACGTTTTGTCAGAAAACTGGGCCCTTCTAGAGCTGAGCAAGATGCAACAAGGAGAGAGATGAGGTTCCTTTTCCATGTTTTGTCTTCTCTGTATAGGAGCTGATGACATTTTTACTCAAATGATTGTGCATTAGCAACTTAAAACTCAGTTAAATAGGTAGGTAATTTTTAAATGAGGTAAGTACTGAGGAAGGGTAAACCTCTAGGAGAATTAGCTTTAGGTGTGAATAGGTAACTACTGGATTAATAACATCTAGTAAAGTATTACAAATATTATATGGTGTATTTGAGAATGGTATGTACATCACTTTGATACCCAAGAACAGTAGCACCAACAAGATATCTATCGTGCGCAGCTTCATTGAAGGCATCATCATCTGCAATGGCCAATGTGACCTCAGTGCTATGTCGACTGCCACGTTTTTACTCTATTTAACAAACTCGCCCCACCTAACTTCAGTCATTGTGCTATCATCATCTTGTAAATAGCAGTCATGAACATAGAGATGTATCAGTAAATGAATGAGATTCTAATAATTAATTTTACTTCATCAGTCTAAATAAAGGTAATATGTGCTAATATTACTGCAGAAAGCTGGCAATATGAAATATGTAGTCAATTGCTATTGATTTAAATTATTCTACTCCAAGGATACAATCGATAAAATATTCAGCAAAATTACGGAGAACTTAAAAAATATGTAATCCATAGGCATTAATTTTGGCAGTCCTTTAATTTCAGACTTCAACTAAAGTAAGCATTGAGGCACAGAGCTGAATTGATGGGAATTCAACCATTCCAATTACAAATTAGAACGCAGATTGAAAATGATAGATGATTGACTTTTTCTGTAATGCTCGCTCTGTAGAAGAAAAAAGTTTTCTCACTGTCGAGTTTCATTGATAGTAATTCATCTCCTAATGTTGTTTCATTTAACCCTATATCTCTTGCAAATCAATTTTTATCAATGAGCTGCATAATAAATGTAACTTTACCCCACCTAAACTAGTCCAGCAAAGAGGTTGCATAAGCCAGTGTCGTATTATAAGGAGTTGAGGGAAAATTAGAAAAGATACTAATCTTAAAGGTGGCCCTTCAATTAAAGTTTTCTTTCACCATCATATCAAGCATGCTTAAATAATTGTTGCAGAATATGTAGAAATCACTTGTCTACGAATACCAGAACTTGGACACATTATTGGAGAGGGGCATTGCATACCATCAAGGTGCTGTGGAAAGTAAAACTCGAGTCGAGTGGTAAAGACATGGTACCCTCCGCTCCACTTCTACTCCATACTGAGTATGTCTATACCAAAGGAAAGAATTATCTATAAATGTCAAATAACATGCTTATTGTAAAAATTCAGCATAGAGGACACTTTTCCTGATCAGGGCTCATGCGAAGACTTCATTACACATAGTTGTCTTAATTACAGATGTTCTTAATGGGAGGTTTTTGCCACATGTAATGCCCATTTTAAGGGTTGGCGACCAGGTCTGTGACGCACTGAATAGTAGAGGCCTTCACGTTGTAGAAATCCATCTTACTGATTTGTAAATGAAAAACTTTGCTGTTTCTACAATTTGGAACTTTATTTTCCTGACTAGTTTCGATACACTGTATCATATTCATAGGACTATATGAATATGATACAGTGTATCGAAACTAGTCAGGAAAATAAAGTTCCAAATTGTAGAAACAGCAAAGTTTTTCATTTACAAATCAGCAGGTCTGTGACTTTGAAATACGGAGGTATTCCTGAAATTTTGCTGTATGAGGTCATTGTATAGAGCTTTTACTGTAATTTAAAGAAAACAGGTATGTATTGGTATTTTTCAAATTAGTCCATTTCCACCAGTGACAATAAACAAGAAAGGAAAGGCAATAGATTGTTAACCTTATCTGCGAGTCTATAAGTAACAAATTTTATTAAATCACATAGCTCAAATACACTCAGTTTTCTAGATTACATTTTCAGTCATCTGTTCTCAATCGGTACTGAAACCATTTCATACGTTATTTCAAGAATGGTTCGCTCAAGAGAGTTCCAAAAAAATTCAAAAAGGCAAATTCTAGGCATAAAAAAGGTTTTTACAGAAAACACATGCCAAAAGAAACAGGACTCTCTTTTGAAAACTTACCGAAGGGTCAAAAACAATTACTTGGGACAAAGCAAATAAAAGGTGAAAAAATGAATTTTTCAATGTCAAAGTTTGTCCATGAAGTAGGGGTTTCCATTGTTAGAACGTCGGGCAGTGAGAATTTCGGCACCCGTATCTGTAACAAGCAATGTGTGCTCAAACTGTGCAGAGAGCATGCCATCTACCGTCACAGCAGTCCATCGATCAGGCCACAGCTCATCTCTCCAATTCCCTAAATTAAAAAATAACGGAAAATATTTTAATTCCAAGGGATATGAATGATATTAAAAACATACAAAAACTAAAACAAACAATGACCCATGCATATAATGGTGCAATCAACCTATGGATCTCCTAACTTTATTTCATTAATCACATTATCTACATCCTTCATTTCAAAACAAAACCAATCAGACCAATGTGAACAGAATACATTCACCACACTGATTGAAAGCAAAACAAGAACATTAATATTCTGAAGAATTCTCTTGAGATGTACATGGAGGCATAAAATGGAATTCCTTGGTAGCCAGAGACGAATTTACGATCAAAAAATGATAGACCATTGAACTCCATACAAATTGAGGAGTGTCACTGATCACAGATAAAATTAGGGTACAGCTGCAATGCTTCACTAAAATAAACCATTTGGAAACAATAATTGAGTGATTCAGCTATCTTTATAACAAAATTATAGAGGTTTTGGACATTAAATCAGAACCTTTCAAAATACAGAGAGGACTTTTTATCCGTCTCTTCTCTTAGCTAAGGGGATTTGGAAAATTGACTAAATCCCATCAAATCCATGGGTTCAAAATTTGACCAAATTTATGGACTATAATTACATCTTATGTAATTCCATTAAGCATAATCTCTATAGTCACAGGTTCAACTTTGCGGAAGTTCATTTCAATAAATAAAAACGAAGAAACTTTGTATTAATCCACCAATTTATTTACGCGGTACGACTAGTTTCAACGCAGCGGCGTCATCCTTGGGTACTAAGGTTACAAACAATCAAATATCCTTATCTATTATGTGGTATCTGTGGCGGAGGAAGAAGGTAGGTGGAAGGGGGTGGCTGGGAAATCTGAAGTAGGTGATTGGGCGTTGTGGGCGGGTGGTGAGAGTTGGAGAGGAGCGGGGTGTGGAAGACAGTTGGTCAGGAGTAACGGAAGGTTGTTGGTGACTAAGGTAATGACAGAGGTGTCCGTAGGAGTGGGGGGAGGACGTTTCTTGATTAGCCTTCTAATCTCCAACTCATCAAGAAACGTCCCCTTCTTAATGATATCCTTTTTGAAAACCTTTCCCCCCTCCTAATAGCCTCCCTGAACCTCACGGAAAAACCAACAACCCATAATCCTTCCCCTCCCCCACTCCTACGGACACCTCTGTCATTACCTTAGTCACCAACAACATTCCGTTACTTCCGACCAACGGTCTTCCACACCCCGCCCCTCTCCAACTCTCACCACCCACCCACAACGCCCAATCACCTACTTCCGATTTCCCAGCCACCCCTTCCACCTACCTTCTTCCTCTGCCACAGATACCACATGATATACAAGGATATTTGATTGTTTGTAACCTTAGTACCTGAGGATGACGCCGCTGCGTCGAAACTAGTCGTACCGCATAAATAAATTGGTGGATTAATACAAAGTTTGTTCGTTTTTATTTATTCTATTAAGCATATTAATCATCTTCCATTGAGCTGACAAAAATTATGGTCAAATCAAAGATTTTGCCAAGATGGATTAAGAAAATTAACAGCAGTGACCCAAAAATGTTCCATTACAAGCATTGATAAGACAAATAATTCAGAATCTAATTTTAGCAGAAAATTTTCAGTTCTTTTGCTTACCTTCAGAAATCATGGGCTCAATAGTGAAGCAATGCCCATACTTCATCACTCCTACAGCTTTGTTTTCTGAAAAATTAAAACACATATATTTCTCTGGTACTTCAAATGCAAGCAGAGACATGTAACTTAGAGTTAAAATAATCAATAAGATATTCACGCCATATTCCACAGGAAACTACTTACTAGCATAATGAGGTATACTGGGTGCAGTGTGAAATAGTTTATGTATTCCATGTCCACAATAGCCTCTAACAACAGAAAAACCATTATTTTGGGCATGCTTCTGAATAACATTTCCAATTTCTCTGTATTTCTCTCCAGGCTTAACTGCAAGGACAAAAAATATCAATGAAATGAATCACTTATATTTAGAACTTAATTGTGCATCTATAATCCTTCAAAAACCATATGTGAACAAATAATTATTGAAATATGATTCAATCTTTGATCCAGAATTTTACTAGAGTACTTATATGCCACATGGCCTTCGTTCTTAACCCAAGAAAGAAGTTTTCAGGTTTTTCAATGACACAATAACATCAACAGTGAAAGAAGTCTGACAAAACTAGTTCAAACTAATTTCCATTTTTTTATTGCCACCCTGGAATGTTCAGTGAATGCTACCCCATTCCAATAAACTGATCATTTATATTAGAGAAAATAGATGTTAGAGGGGAAAGAGAAAATTGAAGCCATAAAAATTTTTACTTCAGAAAATTGAATTACATTGATTTAAAATTTTACCGAGCACTTAAGCAGTACTGCTTATAAAATTTGAGCTTATGTAGCATATGAATTCAATTCATCTAACTCTGCATTGCATAAGATATATGATTTAAAAAATTAACCTGAATGGTCCTAAATATTAAAGAATTCCTCTCTGATGGTCTGATCTTTCATGTCCAAATAAGAAAGACATACGTTTCATGCATTAACTTAAAATTAATCCAATAGTTGAGGTAGGTTCACATTTAACCCAGCACAAAATTTTAGCAACTATTCATTGATTTTATTGCTTAACTATTACGTATTAATTTTCATAATACATATGTCATTATTCTATTGGGTTTGAGAAATTACCTATCTGGATTGATTTGTCAAGGCATTCCCATGTGACTTGAACAAGTTTCTTGGCAGTAGGCTTGACATCACCAATAAGAAATGTTTCATTTAAATCACCATGATAGCCTCGATGGTAGACAGTGACATCCACTGAAAGAGTATAAAAAATAAATTGATCAATACAACTTGTGAGCTGTAAATCTGGACTCAGAAGGCAATTTCTTTTTGCCAGCCACCTTAACCAAGCAAGCTGATAAAAATTGGTAAAATTTTAGTTGCAACGGCAAGATGCTTGGGAAGTCCACAGTAGGCATGGGCAAAAAATACCGTAATACGTTAGTACCGAGTACTATTTTTTAAACTCCTGTAGTACCGGCCAGTATTTTTTTAGTGGTACTACCGGAGTATCGGTACTAGAAATACCGGTAATTCGACGGCGCTGCCATCTTATGTGTTACCAATCAACTACCTACCCAGCTACTTAAACAATTGAGTGTTGATAATATATCAAGCGAAGTAGGCCATTTCCGAGAAATAAATAATATATTCACAATGGCTTTCAGCAAGAAGTGTCTAATTAAGTAATGCCCAGGATATTTCTCAAGAAATCATAACAAGAAAATTTAGATGCAGACTTATGCAATCAAGTGCACAACTTGTATTTAAGCACAATAAAAATAATACTATCTGTTTATTTTCATTTAAACGGATGCTTTAAGCACTGATACAACTGATCAACGTAGGAAGAGACTGAAAAATAGCAATACTATCATGATATAGGCTTTTCTATCAAGCTTAAGCGTGTTTACAATAGTCATCAACTTTTCTAATGTATTAACAATTTTCATCCGTTTCTCGTATTTTTTACATACAACCAATCAAGAACCACCAAAAAAGACCAAATTAATTTTGCTTCTTAATTATTAAGATGCATCCTCTTTCCTTAGTTCCTTTCTTGTTTTCTTATCATTTAACGGTACTTTTACAAAACTGTGAGTTTGAGGCAAGTGTTATCATTATTGATATAGAAGATATTTATTTACTCAAATAAGGCAAGAAAAATCAAACTTTTTAGAACTCCACATATATATTTCTTTCTCTGAAAAAAATGGAACAGCGACCTACACATATAATTTTATTCGACTGCAGTATTTTAGGCATTACTAACACCAATTCTTGTTGCTTAAAATCATAAAATTAAATTTCTTAACATTAGAGGAGCATTTTCTAGGTAATCTCAGACTGACAACGTAAGCTCTGTGAATAAGAAGACTATTCATTTTAAGTTCTCGGCAGAAGACGTTCTAATGTTGGTCTCGAGTTCGAAAAAAAACCGGTGGCTTTAGGAAAAAAAACTCATCTGATAGATTTCCCAGGAGAACTTCACACTTCATATATGCCAGGAAAACAACAAACTGCAACCTAGCCTCCATGTATTTTTCCGATAAATTTTCGTAAAAAATTCCAGTCAATGATTTTTTCAGTGTATTCTTTCTGTTTGTTACGCTAATTTGCCGAAATACCGGATAATTAGGGTGATACAAGCATTAAATCTCAACTTGTTAACATATTTTATCCATTATGAAAGTACCGGTATTTTTTCGCCGGTACTACTATCATTGCTTTTTAATACTCATCACAAAAATACCAGTACTTTTTCAAGTGCCGCCCATGCCTAGTCCACAGTAGCTTGCTAATACCAACCAATTACTGTATTTGTCTGAATAGAGTCCCCCTTTTTTTTTCCAAAAATACCCGTGGTAAAAGTAAAGGGGGGACTATATTCAAATGCATTTCTTAAAATTTTCCCGAAGCCGAAGCCTCAAAACTATATTCAGAGGGGGACTATACCCGGAGATATATGGTACTACCAATTTCAAAGGCATTTCATATCAACTTAAATTCTTCTGCAATCAGTAACTTGACTATAAAAGTATCCCTAAGTTCATAAAGTTCAATCACAAATATTATAACAAAGAATGCAATTCACATAACCTTTCATCCAATTCAATCTGCACAAAACAATAATAATTCAACACAAAGCTATCTTTCAAGTCCAAATTTTCATTAGAAATAATCACAGAAATCAAAATTCAGCCAGAAATATTATATTTGGAAGGATTTCTAACATTGCTATATAGGTAATAAAATGAAAGTAAATAAATACTAAAGATAACTTTAGAAATAAAAAATAATGAGACCATTGCAAGCAAATTTATAAGCTGCAGTGCTGAATTTAATTATTAAATACAGCTAAAGCAATTAGAGGAGTATCACAAATGAAAACTTCAAACTAAATGTACAGCAAGCTTAGAGATATAATTTAATAATCTCAGAAATATTCTTGTGCTTGCATTTTAGAATAGTTAGGATTTTTACAATACCCTCCTTTTGGACCTGGTAATGGGAGAAGATATTTCAAAAATAAATGCAAAGATTTAAAAACTGTTGAAGGGACTGGAAATAATAATTCATTATTGCAAGGAAGACCTTTGTTTCACTTGCGGCTCACCATTACATATATCCCCATCTTGAAGAGGCCTAAGGTCTGGGATACCATGACATATAACCTCATTGACAGAGGTACAGCAAGAACGCGGAAACTCGTAGTAGTTCAAGGGTGAAGGGTAGCACTCTCTTTCCACACAAGCCTCATGCACAACTCGATCAACTTCATCAGTTGTGACTCCCACCCCAATGACTTTTGCTGCCTCATCCAGGACTTCACGCCCAAGCTGGAAACAACAGGAGTACTTATAACTACCATATTGACAAAATGGTAATACAAAGTATCATGCGTCATTCCATAGAAGAGTTATGAAGCAGGAATTATTAGGAAGCTGTACATAATTACACCATCATATCAGTACCCTTCATTTTTCTTCATCAATCAACTTCATATTAAATTGAAAACATGTTTCACCTTGCATGCAACTCTCATTCCTTCAATTTCTTCCTCAGTCAGTGTTCGAATCTGGGCAGAACCTCTCATCTTTTGCTCCGATAGTGGTATCCCCTCAGGGTGTGTAGCATAGTCTGGTCTAGGAATGTGACTTGGCACCGTTCTTCTTTTAGACTGAGCATGAGGCCTGAGCTTACCTAAACATAAAATCACAAATAAGTGAGAACAAGTACACACAATTTAGCAGTAGATACATTATTAATGAAGACTTACCAAATCAAACCTTTCAGTCATAATACAACAGTCATACAACATAATCCAGATCTCTTAATGAATATTACAATACATTACAATTACGAGCAACTACCAAATTCTGTGGAATAAGAAAAACTATGCATTTAGAGATGGCAAGGGGAATACTGGTACGAGATTTAATATTTTTCTAGACTCAATTTTCACATGTGTAACAAAGATATTATTAGCTGATTAAGCCATCAAGCATTTCTGGCAAAAATAAGATAACTCAGCAAATTGAGTCCTGAGATGATGAAACATATTGTTGCTACTCTTCTGAGATTTTTTTTAAGAAAATGGACATTTTAATACATTTTAAAACAAACATTGCTTTGAAGAATCCAGGCACAGAATTTCAAAGTAATTGGTAAAGTAAAGGAACAGATGTGGTCCCACAGAACTGAAACACATTTCAACAGTTATCACAAAAATGGATTGATCATTAAAACTGATTGATGGACAAAATAATATTTGGTGCACCTTTATCAATTTCCCATTATTATGTGACAGTGAACAGATTGTCAAATGATGAGGTAATCCAATGATGCAATGAAAATGCTAAAAGCATAAGAACTGGGTCTATTAATTTAGAGAAAAATAGGTACTTTAAATGAAAATAAAAATTTGCAGAAAAAAGACAAGACTCTCAGGTCTGAAATTTGACAAGAAGTTGAGCAAACTCTTTCAGCATGCAATTGGGCTAAATGTAGTGGGTACCTAAGATGAAAATAAAAAAGTAAGTGAAAGGATCACCAATGGAATGGGTCATGAAGTAGTGCTCTGATGCTGTTTCCTGACATAAACAAATAGGTTAACTTTGATGGTCAGACCATGATGCAAGAATAACTAACACAGCAAGATAGAATTAAAATAGAGAAGATAAAATGAGTTTAAGGTCCTCAAGGAATTCCATGAATGAGTGTGAATAATGAATGAGACAGTGTAAGTGTTAGAAGATCATGGACTCCCATCACTGAGGACGGTGCAACAGATTCTTGCAAAGACAAGGAAATAATATCAACAGATTCCTGACAAACAAGAGGTGATAGTAAAATTTGTTCCACTGTTTTAACAACTGTTTCCTTTTAAAACTTAGCAAAAACTAAATACTTCATATTTTTTTATTTAAATAACTTACAGAAAAATACAAGCCCACTCCATATCACTGCTGTTGAGAACTCGAGGCATATCAATTTATAATCCCCTTTTAAGTACTTTTTACATTTCCCGCATGACCATTGCCAAGTAAATGCAGGTCAACAAAGGTAAACCACATAAACAGAAAAAGTTTTCAAGATTTTTTTGGGGTCAGAATAGAAATTGAGTAAAATAGACGGAGTTTAGAATATTGGCTAAACACTATCATCTAAAATATTTTTGACTTGTAAAAACTGTTCCGTCAGAAATGTTATTTATTACTTTCGTGAATGCCTTAGTACATGTTAGGAAATATTATATATAAATCAGAGCAAAAATGGGAGTGGTTTCGTACACTCAATCAAATCGTTTCGAACTAGTTGAGTTGACATAGAATGATCCACCAATACATACTAACGAAGCCATAATAAACTTTAACCATCGGTATAAACAAATCGTACTGATGATACCCTCAATCAACAAAGGATGGTAAATAATACGTATAAAAATATGAACAGCAATGAATGAAATTAAGAGTTCCACGGTGGAGGACAACTTCTTAATTACTCAAGCATCATAATAATACCTACATACTTACCAGTAAATCTATAGTTGGGCCAAACTGGCCACTGATCTTGGTCATCTTTGGAATCTACACCCTCGCCTTCTGCAGGAAACATGAACAGCCGATTAAGCACAGGCAACCTCATTCAAAATGACATACGGCACAAACCCAACGAAAATTCAAATATGACAGAGTTGTCATTAGTGCTTCAATGATATATGAATTGGACATAGGAGTGAGAGAATTGTACATACTTGCCAATTTATGTAGAACCTTGTGAGACTTCCAATTTCCTTTAAAGCAATCCTGGAAAAAAACGTCGAGAGAAATCAACTTCGGTATACTTGAAATCAGGGAACTAATGAAAACCTAAATAAAGTAAGCTCAAATTAGCAAATATGATGACTGACACCTTAGATGTAACCTCTACATGCTTTCGACACAAGCAAAATTTCTCCATTTCAGATAAAGAGCACTCCATATGCTTGCTAATCGACACAGTGACCCATTACATAAATTTGAGAAGATTGAATGAATTTTATCATAATTTCGAAGTAATATTTCAGTATTTCTCTGAGCTCAGGAAAATAACCTTAGCACTAAAGACAAATAAATATCGACATAATAGCATGCACGCGATTAAATAAAAATATTACTTGTGAACAGAAAAAAGATCCTTGGATTCCTAATTTCAAGCATGTTGGACACTGTAATTTTGCAGAAGCATTACATCCTGGTGTTTCACACACTCGCGTGATCGTCTCCGCGGTGGCCATTTTTATTAATTTCTTTTTGTTCCACTGGTGCTTCCATCTACAAGCTTTGTGGTTGCTTCGGGAAACTATAATTTCGTTTGTCATGAGCGCGCTTAAATTTGAGGATTCGTAGACCGTCAAGATTGCCAAGGTTTGTATAATTCTTGATTTTGGACGTAAGATAATTGACTGTAGGAGAGATTTAACTTCCAAAAGTTCCTTTGGAAAGATTTAATTGATAATTTGGGTAAAAACTTTGCCCTAAACGCGTAAGCGGACATATAGCTGGTATATGACATGGTGAAAGAGGTATATTGCCCCTTGGAAATTTCCCCTCAGTATTCTCCGCACTTCAATTTTGTATAGCTTATAAGTATTTTATTATCATTTCGTGTTCCATTATCATTTGTTGCTCCCTTAAATCTCCTTTACAATGGTTGCGTCCAGTCGGTACTACTATTGCGTAACTGTGTTGTCACTGTCTATTCATTCCTCGATCCACCTGTGGAAATTATATCATTTTGTCTGATCTATAAGAAACCATAGATAATTCACCATAAAATGTATACCGGTCTGTGTCGACTGAACTTGGTCAACCATTTCCGCATGCGCGTATAAAATGTTGTTGATGGAAAAGAAATTTGCGGATGCGCATGCACACTATACTACTAGAAATTGTCCTCAGGGGAGGTTGATTTGGTGGCAAATTTTACGGCAATCAAATTATAAAATTTTGAATACTTGGTATTTGCTTTCATTTTGCCTATTCCTACTCCTCTAACAAGTTTATAGCGCTCTGCTCACCGATTTTTGAAGTAAATTAATATCTCTGGTCCCCAAAGTAAAGTGGAATGCAAGCACGTAAATCACAGTGAAAATAACTGCAAGTCTTTGTGCGCAAGCATTAACTTATTCATAACTTTTCAAAACACGTATTTTTTAATCTCAGCAATTGGTAAGTCGGTGTTCATCTTGCAGAGCATGTGGGTGTGTTAGTGGTATCTCAACCCAGACAACCTTGATGAATGCCCTTCAACCCTTGCAAAGGATTGTAATGAGTTAAGAGTATTCTTGTGAAGGATTTCCTAGATGAGGGACTGTAGTTGGTCAATGCTGTCATTCCTGCAAACCTGTACAGTTAACCAATTTGTATGTACCTGCGATCAGATTTAAAATAAAAAATAGACAGACCTTGCATTCAATCTTTTCATTACACAATTTAGACGATAGAGCTTACTTTCCCTGTTTAAGGAAATGAGCATGTTCGCCTATTTTTTTGGAACGTGGATTGTGATGGAGATTGAAAAACAAGAGATCGAAAATATTATCATGGTATAACAAAGCCAAAACAATGTTCTGTTCCACAGAGAATTAAATGTTGTCTACTAGTTTCAACAGCTCATGAGCTCATGCTGCAGCATCATATAATCAAGATAAGCAGCTGTTTTTATGACTTGGAGTCACCAAATAACTCAGGTTAATTGTCAGTTTTTTTTATGGTTATGTCATGGCAACAATTGATTTGAAGACATTGCCTCTTGACCTACAGAGGAATGGGGAAATTGCATACTTTTTATAAACAGTATGCTGATATACTGCAGTAAACACTTAGTACTGCAATATACTTTTTTCCGCTTAAAATTCAGTTTATACACTAGAAAATGACTCCCAAAAGTCTCCCGAGTTTCGCGGGCTAAAAAATACCGCCCTCACTAATCTTACGCAGTAACGTCATTATTCAGTAGGAGTCCAAGATCCGCACGCAACGTATTTCACTTTCTTCTTGGTATCAGTAGTTCCCAGCCAACGGCTGTCTACTACTTGTTTCATTATTTTTGGTTTCCGGCTAGTAGTGGGTCATGGCAATTCTGTTTATTGATTAATTAGGGGTAAGGGATATGGGATGGAAGGAAGGCGGTTTTTGGGAGTTTGTGCTTTGTTTTGTCAGGAAGGTTGTAATCCCAAAGATGAGCGATCGGTTCGTTGTTTGTTAGTGGTAGTGATTTTGCAAATTTATGGAGAGAGCGCTTTAGACAGTGCAGCAATGGAGTGATCTTCAGGTCCTTTCGTAGGTTCCGGTTACTGGAGTCCAAGATCCAAGCCCAGTAGCTGCAGGTTTAGAAGAGCCACGTTGCGTTTAAAGGAGAAAATGGCTGAAATAAGGAAAAATTACAAGTGGTGCATTGTTCCTCTATGCAATACCACCCCAGAAAAAAATTTTTCTGCATTCCCACGGAGGAAATTAGAAGAAAAGCCTCGATGTATGCCGTCTGTCCGGATGAGCGTTACGGAAAAATAAGAGTATAATAAACGGAATGATAAACCCGTGTGCTATGTGAGCGAAGATAACTTTAATATAAATAATATTTTCATATTTCATCGACTGAATAACTTGAAACTGGTATTTTTCTATAATTCGGCCGCCGTAGAATAAAAACTCAACTTCTCAACAAAAATCGAGATACTTGTTTCTCGATAGGTACGATGGACTCGAATTATTTATGGCCCTTATTCAATTTCAGTTACGGAAGGACAAGGAAAATTCCATGATGTTTAAAATCAAGGGAGGAAATATGAAAATAAAGAGCAACGTTGATCCTCATGCATTCGAGTGCCAGCCAAGAAGACAGCGTTTTCTTCTACTTTCGGCGTCAAAATGATGTGCCGCTGTACTTTGCAAATTTATATCCTGGCTTCACTGCATGCTATGATAATGAACTATACGTCATTTTAAAGGAAATTTTATCCTAAATTCTGATTTATTTTATTACAAAAAAAATTGAAAAATGTAGACACGGCCAGTGCAATAAATGACTCCGCGCACCGAATAGCCGTTTTGTCAACTTCATGATCTTTGCAACTCAACCTAAGGAAAACTACTACGTCTACAGCATTCATCTTCCACATTAATTTACACTCATCAGTGCGGATTAAGAAAATGGCTTTTGGGTATTTTTATAACTTATATTTTGTTATAAATCAATGAAAATATTTAAGCATTATCTTGTCCCATAGTTCACCCCGAAAGATAAAGGAAGTTGTAGATGGAAAAAGAATGGAATCAAGAGGTGGTCACAAAAAATGAATCGCAGCAATCTTTGATTTTATTCTACGCCGCGGCGCGCCGGCTTGCTTTTCAGAAAAAGTTGAGTCACAAGAGGAATGTTCCGCGGCCCTTGATTTGGAAACTGTGGAGACAAGAGGAAGACATGTGTGGATCAGCAATTTCCATTTGGTTGGTTGTCAGGATAAACCAAGGATCCATTTAAAGGTTGTCAGGCCATCGTATAAAGTAGGACTGATTTGCACCACAGGGGAGATGGGGTGTTTGAGGAAAAGTCAAACCCAAATTTGCCCAAAGAATGTGCAGTTATCTCATATGTTGCTCTTTCCCCAGTTAAAACCAAATAGAAATTGGATTGGGATGATATTTTCACCTCGGGTTCCAGTGATAGTGAGAGTGCAGGTGATCACGGTCATCGTCGAAGGTCATCCCTCTAGGATTTCCGATACTGAATTTTTAAGTGACAACCGATCGCAATGACGATGAGCTCGCCTTTAGAGTAGGTTTCAGATATATCGTGAGAAAAGCTCCCAAAATGTATTAAAGACTGTTGAAAAATATTCACATTTTAATGTTACTTTAGGAAGGCCTTAATTACATAAGTAACTTATTAACACCTGAAGACGTTGTGTTTATTATATTGATCTAAATGCGATTGACCGATTCTCTCTGCAGAATAGGAAGTGGCTTCCGGGTTTTTGAGTCACAAGATGGTAGATTGTGTTGGAAATTCGTGCATATTATTGCTACTAAATTGAAACAATTAATAATCTGGCTTCCTCAGATGATAGTCTTAAAGAGCCTCCTGTCGCCTTCCAGGCAAGGTATTTTTAAGTTGAAAGTATCATCGACAGCTTCGATGTGGAAAATAAGTTCACCATAAGACTCTACCGGACTGCCAAAAGAATACACATTTCACATGAGTATACGCTTTCGCCAATATTACACGCAAGTCTCACTTTGTTATGAACAATAAAACATTTCAGATACACATCAGCTACCTTTCCATTTCTCGGCATCGACTTTCGGCACCGACGAAGTCTACAGTTCCACTCAAATACCCTGGTATCATGATGGAATCAGTAACAGGAAGCTTGCAAGGATCAGCCTAAGAATAACCATATTCCTTCATCTTTACGCAATCTATCGCTTTCAATGGAGGAGAAATAGATCAAATAATTGCCCTGAAGTCACAACGAACAACTCCGATACGTCTGCACTTCAATAAATGAATCATAACCACGTCGTCGCTTGTATTCAAGTATGCAACCTCTACCATGGCCTTGCCGCCGTGCCAATAATGACGTCACTTTTCTACCAGCCAATCATCGGGCGTTTTCGATTCTCATTTGTATTTGAAAATTCTCGTGAACTTTGATGCATTAAATATCGCAAACCACGTCATAAAACAATAAAAAAACTTTCACCGTGGTATGCAAATATATATTTTTATATAATTTTGGGGCTCTTGATTATATTTGAAATACATGCAAGTTCCCTATTATGAGGGATAGCAAAAATAATGTGTTCAAAACTTGTGTACACTATGTATGTTTATTTTAAATATATTTTTAAATTGCAAAATACATCCTGAAATATATATAGTTACAGAAAACAAATAATTTTAAGATGTATTTCAGATACAAATAAAATTACAAAGATCATATTAAATGATTGATTTGAAATACAGCCATGTATTTTTATACTGCCTGGCTCTCAGCCTCGTTTAAAACGGTAAGCAAAGTATGAAGTCGAGTAGGGCACCAAGAAAAAGGGCCCCTAAGCACTGGTTTTTAAGCCCTAAAAATATCACATTCAATATATAAGAGCAAACAAGTTATAAGTTCACTCTGATATTTAAATCTCGACCCTTATTCCTAAGGTATGTAATTGCATTTATTTGTATCCAGAGAGAATCCCTACAAACTCTAAGGTTACATTTGAGGGGGTGGCAGAATTTTGTTTACTGACACTTAAAAAATGTCTGAAGCCAGCACTACCAGCTCTTTATGTGGAGCAGGTAAACAATAGGATTCTGGAGGTAAAAGATTAGGAATGACTGCCCAACGTTGTGGTGGTTCAGCTTTACATGAACCCTAGCAACCATATGGAGGAGGTACATACATAGTATGTAGATAGGGTATGTGAACAGTTCAAGTAAATTATTCAGGTCAGAAACAACCTTCAGTATGGTGTTTCTGCACTAAAATAAAATGTTTATTCTTTGAATCACTCTGAGTTCTAGGACTAAAATAAAAAATTGGACTGATCATTTGGATTGAACTGAAGTTCATTTTGCAATACTAGAAAATGATTGACATTTTATGTGCACTAAAATGAATTTAATTGATGAACAGCGACCCCTAATCTGATATTAAGCTGCAGAGAAGGAGTGTACAATATTATGCAATGAAGAATCGATCAGAGACAGATCACTGGCTTTTTCATATTTTCACTCATACCTGAAAGTCATTTCCTGTTTCCTAGAATTATTCTTATGCCCTGCATCATATATAATAGGGTAGTTTCCTTCATCAAAGAAAACGAAAGGCATTGATTGCGGTTCGTTACCCACCATTACTTTATTCATAATATACAAATTATTTAGTTTTAGAAATACCGGTTTAGACGAATGGCAATAGTCCATTTTTATCCTCATTTGAAATGGGCCAGATTGACGCCCATGCGATGCAACTCCACGTGACGTCACAGGGACCTAGTTTCTATACGAGAAGATAGGAGTTTACGTCGTCTGAGGCTATCAATGCATGCATGAGGCGCAGAGCTCAGGGAAACATGTCTTAATAATCACTTATTAAAACTGGCTAAGGTCGGAAAGTTTTCTTCATTTGATAAGGTATTAATAATCCTTATTTAAGCCAAGCGCTACCAGCCAGCAGGGTACTCAGCTACCCGCTAGCAGCCTGCGTCGTATCAGCGCTAAGCCTCGGCTCAAGGTCACCTCACAGGCCGGCAGCGGGAACCAGAAATACGTCACACGGAGAGATTTCCCGGCATTCATACTTACGCGTCGCGTTTTCGCGCGCTAGAAAATTTTCAGTTTTCATTTAATCGCGAAAAATAGATATCGTCATTTAAAAATCTAAAAGCGTGAAATACGTACTCCAGGAGTAATAATCTTTCGATTTAGGCAATAAAAAATGATAGGAAACCAACCTATTAGGTCTTAATGAGTATCTTTGGTGGCTCAAATAATATGTTTTGGTGAAGATGAAGTTACATACCTGGAGATTTATACAGATTTATTTCTTGTGGATTTTTTAGGATACATGGTCCAAAAATAGACATGCTCTTCATCTGTAGTGTCTCTCATTCAATGAAAGCTTCTTCAAGAAGTTTGGATTTTTTCTCAAGCAGCCAGATTACATCTCAAAAGGCACACTTGAGAACACTGTATGATACAGGTAAAAGGGATCTGCAGGAAAAGTAGTGCCAAATTGTCAGATGGGGTACTTTTTCATTCAGGCTGGGCAGTTTTGAATATGCAAGATTATGAGGAAGTCTTGGACAGAGGTGAAGCTGTAGCAGATGTTGTCGCTGACTTGGAGATCAAGTATGGGAAAGAGAAGGATTTGGAAGAAAAGGAAAAAATATGAATGGCTTTGCTTCTTTCAATATTTAATTAAAATTGTTAATTAGTGATGTAGTTCATGAAGTATTGTTTTAGCCATCAGCAGATTTATTTTATTTTCTTACCTAATTATTTTTACCTATTCTGTCGGTAAGCTCCTGCCTTGGCATTTTTACAGTGATTATTACATTGCAAGTGAAATAAATAGACTTGACATATATCCATCTCTAGTGGGGATACAACCACTAGTGGGCGAGATTTGAAACTGAGATTCTAACAGAGGTAGACAATGACTTAACCCAGCCTCTTTTATAGTCACCATATTTTATCATCTTCCAGTTAATTTAATGAAAGTGATGGATTTATAACTTATGAAACTTTATAGGTCAACTTAGCTCACTTGAAGACCAGTCTGTTCTGACGTCTTGGTTTACCAACCTGAGCTGAGTTGGCCAGACTAATCTCAGTGCAGTTGATTGATATATAATAGTCCGTATTTTTTTCTAAGGCTGTGCCCTTTTTCTGGTAAAATCAGGCGTTGAAATCTCCATTTTACATTTCGTATGTGCAGGGAGACAAAATGTTTATTTTCTTGGGTATTTGATTTACGTGTAATTCACGATTTGCTTGTGTCATATCATTCAGCTTGCTCTTTAAATTCCTTTAAACCTGATAGCTACGAGTATTTAACTTTAAATGCTGACACATTCGAATGGGAGGGGTCCATTACGAAGACAAAGAGAAAGTTGGCTAATTCTTTGCCAGCTTTGGGTGATGGGATAATTAAACCCCCATTTGCCGAGATTAGGATTGTGGGTAATTAAAGACTGGAATAAAATTTCATACTCAACTTTTGCAGATTATAGGAAGTTGTTAAGCCATTCTTTGTGCCATCCAATTGGAGACGGGAATCATTAGGCATTGAAGTCTCCACTCAATTCCTGCTCAGACTGGAAGGCTGTGGTGTATTTATTCAACAGCTAAATCGCATGTATTTCATTTACTCAATACAGTCACATGGATATCGATACATGTTAATTATGAATACCTGGGAGCAAGGGCGTACCCATGATCGAAACTAGGAGGGGGCAATTGCCCCCTCCTAGATTTAAGCATGAAAAAGGTGAATGGAATCAACATTTCAAGGAAAATGTAACGGCTCTTTATTAGTTTTTAAAATTATTTTCTTGACAAAGTATTATTTCCTTAAAGACATTTGCGATTTTTGCTTATAGGGGGCCACCTCCTGCCCCTCGCTGGGTGCGCCCATGCCTGGGAGCAAAGTTTACGTATAATTGCACCTTAAGTTTTAGAAGCTAACAACCTCTACTGGAACAGGCATTTCAATGGTATGAAGATATAGGCAATAGATTTTCAGGCTCGGTGGCTGTGGGGTAAAGTTCTCGTCTGCCTAATCGAAGGTAGTGTGTTCGCATCTCCCCTGGGTATAGGTTTTTCCCACGTAGGACGGGGTGGAATGTGCCGTCCATCATCGAATGATATATACTCTCGATGTGGAAGGTCTTTAGAGGCTGTCGCTAAATAAATAATAAAGGACAAAATTGTTTATAAATGCTCAGCAAATTTGACGTGACGCGCTACAAATGAGTCATCAGCCTCTTTGCGTAGAATCAGAGAAAATGATACGACATGCTGCACAGCATCGAAGATATGTATCGTATAAGCACCCATTCGTTGATAAGGTGAGAACGTGATTTTGATCAGTGACGATCGCAAGTCTGACGAATCATAACCGAGTTTCTCTATCGCGGGATAAACGATACGTGGGAGTTATGTAGGCTAAGAGGCCATCTTGGCGTTCCAGCGGCTGTTTCGCGCGGGCTAGTGGTTTCTTCGCGCCCGTGTAGGTAGCGCTGGGAGCACCGGCAGCTATCGCGGGGCTCGCGTCGCTCATGTCGGTCCCTCTAAGAGCAAGCAGTACCGCTGACTCCGCAGTGAGGTGTGGTTGGGATCGGTGGTCCACTCCTTGATTTGTGTGTAAGGATGAGGAATCTGCCGATGATTGGACCTCTTCCTTCACCTGTGAGGGCTTCAACATACTCCCCATCGACTATAATCGATATTTAACGACGAAAGTGGTTCGCTTGGAAAATTATCAGTGCATATTTCCCGCAGTGAAAACGGATTCCAGCGGGCGTGATGACCCTTGGTGAAATTGAGTGAAAATCAGGTTGTGCTCAAAAGTGCTTTTCGGTTTTGTCATTCAGCCTCTGTTTCTGCTGTAAAATCAGTCAAAATGATTTTCGAGTACTGGAGCATCGCCGTAGCCGTCATCATCATTGGGAATGGGGGTAAGTATCAGTTTACTCTGTCATGCAATATTATTTTTCAGTCGACGTGTGGAAACGTTACAGGTGGAAATGTCATCGTTATTTATAACAAACTTATTATTGAATTGATATCGCACTTATGTATTCCGCAGTTTTAGACGCGAAAAGTGTTGCTACCGTGCAAGTTGACCTTTAAAAAGTGTAGATAACTTGATGGGTGGATAATTTTTTTTCACGGCGTAACAATGTAAAAAAGTCATACAATTGCGACAATCAATATTCACTATATTCAGCATCCCTCTATTTGTATCTCCATATGATCGTGGAGCCTTTATTCATAATTTCAAAATTAACCCTTTTGATTGAACAAATATTTAATTTTCTCTCTTATTGACCCGAGCAATAGTTAGTTTTACTGTTTCCAACGTTAAAAAATACATGCGAGTAAAGAGTGAAAGATTCGCGATATGTGTCCTCTAGTAATTTCGTGAAAATACACGAATTCCGGAAGAATTATTGAGAACGCAATGATTCATGCCACCAAAATAGAATTTTATTACCCTGAAAGCCCCTGAAGTATTATGCTAAATGTAATACATTCCTGACTGACGGGATGTATTTGCATATTTTGATAGGGTTTTTCAAGGAATCTTTGCTGCTTCTAAGGTTACAATGGATCATTAGCCTACGTCATTGATAAACTGGGAGTTTTTTTGTTTTTTTTCCACGTCCCCCGACTATAATTTTGGAAAGGTCTACTCGAAAAATGCAACAAGAAATAATGCGGAATCAGTAAATTATTGCGCATCATTCAGGGAATTGGTTTCAGTTCTACTCTTAGTTATTCGTGGATTTGGCTCCTTGTATCTTTAGTCCTTGTTTATTCGTAGCGTCTCATTTATTTTAATTTACAGAATTATGGTGGGAGGACGACTTAGAAATTCATTTACTCAAGTCTTCGCCAGTTGATCGTAAATTTGTAGTCTTGATCTGTGTTCGGATGGCATTTAGTTTAAATAGATGCGGATTGAAGTAGTTATGATAAACCGCTTTTCTTCCATTTATGTATGGCTAGCCCTTTGACATTTTTGAGATTGAAGAATTTTTATTGATGCTTCGTCGAATATTTCCTACGGAGACTTTGGCTATTGCATTTATCGAGTGTCCCCAAAATTCAAATATTTTATCTGTATCTTAAAATATAATTTTTTTTTATTTTTAGGGTAAAATTTTGTCTTCCATCTAGTTATTTGTTGTTGGTTTCTTGTAGAGATGGCGATAGTATTTTACCTGTGATATCCTCGAGTATTAAAATGATGTAGAGTTTCTCCGTCTGTTTGGGGGCTTTACGTCATTTACAGCATATATCGATATTACATTATTTACAGTCTTTAGCGGCTACTAGTTGAATTTTAACTAGGATATATATCGTTCAAAACTTCAAGCCGGATGTGAAATGATATTATCAGAGATAGTGGCGTAAAATGCTTATATTTTTATCTAAATCTTAAAGAGTTAATGTTATACCTCGGATTATAGCTTTGGGATGTGGAATTCACCTTTCTTAGGCTTATAATCCATTCGTTCTTTACATTCATTGCACGTGAAATGACACGAGAAAAAATATCACTTTGCCGAGTATCAAACTTCAGACTTTTTTCTTGTGCTAAGAATATTTGCTTAGAAAGTATTGGTCGAAAAACAGTTAAATTTTAGTTTACTTGCCTTCTCAGGATCGCTCACTTAATAAGATATTCAATACTAGTCCACTAAGGTACCTCTTTATTTATCTCACCAGGTCTAGAAAAATTTACCATTATTTAAAGCTTTATTTTTGGAGTCAGTCAGGATAGATTCTTTTTATCGTGTTATTTTAATCAGATACATGTAACGCTAATAATTTTTAATCCATAATATCAATCTCGTTGTTTTTACGGATCATATCTTCTAAATAAGGGCAAAAGAGGAGTCACCACAAGGAATTACGGGATGAAAAAGTCTTGAAATTCTGGTTTCTAATATTATTTCATTCCTTATTAGGTAAATAGCTTCCAGGGCTGTAGCGAGTTGGGGCTCGAGGGGTTCAACCCCCCTCTTTTCTCCACCCAACTTCCGAAGGGTTTGGGAGCTAAATTCTTAGGTGTTAACCCCTTCAAGTACCTCCTCCTCCCTTCAGAAAATTTGTTCACTACTCCCTCACCGAAATAGTTTTCTGGCTACTGTATTGATGTCATCCAAAATACTCGCAGCTTTACACCTCTGGTTTCAGATTTAATTTTATCCCTGGGCGTCTATTATTCATTGTAGAATAATGAACTTGTTCTAGTAATCTCAATGCGTGAGGATTGAATTGGCATTTATTATTTATTTCTGCCGAAATAACTCAGATTAAGATATAGTAAGTATTCATTATTTCTAATTTTTCTCTACATTTCCCTTTTTCCAAAGTCCGAACAAAGGTACCGGTTATTTTTTAGCATTTCAAATTACCCTTTACGAGGGAACATACCACACAGGTGGGTGGTACACATATTTTTGGTATTAGACGAAAAAAATAGCGTCAGGCGGTACGTTCTTGGTGTTATCAATGTTTACTATACACATTTCCTGCAGCAAAAGTGTCTGAGATAAAATTTGTTGCTTGTCACCATCCTGTCATGTCAAACAAATGGGCCACTCCGCCAATTCTGTTTCCAGTGTGAAAAGTCTTAGATAAATCTTGAATTGCAACTTAACACGCTCTTATCTTTATTGTCTTGAGGAGCGTATAACAGGAAGACCCTTGGGAAGTGCGAGTTTGTGTTCGCATAGCGTGACATGAGTGGTTATTTATGGTGTCGCAGGTAGTGAAAGTTCAGGCGTCAATTGGGCCGCCATGCTGTCATGACCTTTTCACATCCCCCATTTTACCTCGAGTAAAAAGTGAACGCAATACTTGGGAGAAGTTTTGAAACTGATTTCTTACTGTTTTTATTTTCCACCGCATTTTTTTATTTTAAATTCAGATTTCATTCCGTTATCGCACTTAGGTTTTGTAAATTAATCATTTAAGCTATTGTGATTTCCGTTCGGGTTCTCCCTTGAATGACATTGCATCTCACCCAGTAGATAACTCGCATAGCTTCAACAGCGATATCGGATGCTGATATTGAAGGCATGTTAGTCTTTAGAGCCTCTCATAAGTCATGCACTTCACCCAAGCAATTTACTTTCTACCCACATGTTTATGAGAGTGAAGATAGGATTTTAAGAGGCGATAATATTTGGTTTCCCATCTTTCTCGAATTATCTTTTTGTTGAGAGCGTTAATTTTTTATTATCCTCTATTGATCTAGTAAAATCTCTTCACGACACAAATAAAAAGCCTTAAAGGTTCTGTGCTTGTTTGTTGCTTTGGGATTGACTAGACCTCGGATCAGAATCCAAAATCATATATATCTGAGTTCGGTAATGATATATTCTTTGCTCGGACAAAAGCAAAGCCACACCGGAGAGGTTCGATTTCTTGTTCCGGTGGAATTTTTTCTCGTAAAAATTCACTGAGGATAGTAGATGAGCCAAGTGAAGGGCGAAATCGGTCGTAATGGCTTATTTTATTTCGTTCCCTATTTTATATTAGGTACGGGTGGGGATTTTCAAGAATTCCAATTATTCATCTCTGCTCAACAGAGGCTGGTGCTTAAACAGGGTTATTAAGGGTGAATTAGAGCAGAGAAAATCCATGAATTAGAAATTAATCGGGGAAATTTTATGAAAGTCTCTTTGGGTTTGTATATTTGTCGTAGGAAGATGCATTAAATTGCCTTCTGAATTGCATTAATTCGATAAAAATCATTTTCTTTTAGTTTTTGGAAAATTAAGCTTCTGGAAGCATCGCATGAAGTTAATTTAGCGTTATTTTTGTATGTTTATTTTTACTTTTTGTCCGACGTGTCAATATGAATTTTCATATTTTGACCTGCTATTAGACTGGAATTAAAATTTCAAGTTATTTTTTCTCTTTGTTCATTGTGAAGAAATAGGTTATAAAAAGAATTTAAATATATTTTATAAGAATTATGTACTTAATTTACAATTTTTCATCGAATTATTCTTTAATTATGTAATGGGGGATAAAATAAATACAGATAAATAAAGATTTTAGCCAGGGAAAAGGTTGGGAATTGGATTCGAGGATATTGTAACATCCCGGTGAGAGAAAGACACCTGCAGCTCAGGATCGCTGGATGAAAATATTTTTCTCGAGTTTTTTCATGGTGACAGCTCCGAGGAAGTTTGAGCCCGCTCTGCCTACGCATGCCCGTTATGAGCGACTCTGGCTTTAGCCGTGGAATAGTGTAGGTGCAGGAATACTTTCTCTTGCATTCAGCTCTCGTGGAAATCTTTGTGCCCCAATACCCTCGTCCCCTAAATCAAGCGAAATATATCCTTAAAAAATGATTCGATCTACGGGCAAACTCATACATTCGCTGTGGTGCACTAATATATAGCTATAGCATGGTACAAATTAAGTTAACCGATTTCATTCACCTACCGGGAAAAGGTCTCGTGACTAGCACGGCTGTTCTACGCATTTGAGAGAAGGACGATGATGGAATTGCAGGTGGTGCTGCAGAGCTAATCAAAAGGCCGTTTTACAATGGGCACGTACTTGCACAATCTGACGTGTGTACGAAGGTGCAGTCAAAATTGCGTCGTGTAAAGCAGTGAATTGCTAGAATACATGCGAGAATGGGTAGACGTGACATAGCAAAATAGCCCCTGTTCTAATTTCGTTCATGCATTCGCTCAATTCCACGCCATTTTAGAAATTAATGCAGATCTAACCTGCGAAATTCCGTGCCCCGTGTAAAACGGCCAAAATATGTAGGAGAAAAGGCCTTATACCAGCTGTACAAAATCATAAGTGAAATGTATTCAACAGGTGAGGTACCAAAGGACTTCGAAAGGAACATTATTATCCTAATTCCCAAGAGGAAAAGAGCGGAGAACGATGAAGATTTTGGGACCATAAGCCTGACAACACATGCGTCGAGGATAGTGACAGGATCATTTATAGAAGAACAGAACGAAGAGCAGAGGAGGACAATTCGTAAACAGAAAAAGCAAGGCACCAGAGAAGCAATATTGGCCGTTAGGCTGCTCGTAGAGAAAATAGTGTATAAGAACAAGCCCACTTTCGTTGCGTTTGTGGACTTAGACTAGGCGCTTTACTTCGTGGATTGGAATTGCATTCTTAGAACCGTGAATGAAATTGGAATGACAGGAGAAGCATCCACAGTTGATACAAATGCCAAGCAGTGGTGATAAAATCAGAAAAGAAGCAAAAATTAGGAAAGAGCGAGACAAAGTTTTGCTTTTTCACTCGTTATTTTTGACGTTTACGTGGAGAAAGCCATTTATTAAATCAAATAAAAGCCGTAAGGAGAGAATATCCACAGAGAAAAAACTAGGAGAGGTAAATTAAAAACGCGATTTGGGAAGCGGAATGACTAATAATAGAGAAAGAAATTATCAGCAAAATACCCTAGGAGAAGAAACCATTCCACCAAATATCATACCTACTTGTACGTTTAAATTTCAGAGGGAAATTTAAACATAGAAGTAGGGAAACAATCTTTCAGAAGTTACATTTGTAGTGTGCATCTCGATAGAAGTGAGGCTTGGGCATTGTCCACTAGACAGTGACAGCACCAGAGAATTCAAGGGTGGAGGCTTTCGACATGTGGTGCTTCAGAGGAATGATGAGGATCGAACGGATCGACCGAGTAATTGATGAGGAAGTCCTAAGAAGAGTAGGAGATAAGAGAATCTTAGCGAAATCCTCATTTAGAAGGCGAAAAAACTTAATCGGCCATATCTTGAGGCTTAAAGGCGTGAAGAAGAAAATCGTTGAGTGGTAGGAGGATGGCAAGAATGGAAAAGGAATACCTCGGATAAAATAAATGGTACAGGTAAATGAGGAAGTGAAGAGAAGAAATACGTAGGTATGAAAATATTAGTTTACAGGAGATTTGAGTGGAGAGCCGCGTCTAACCAAGCTTAGGATTGCTGAGGAGTGGTGATGATGAATAAATAACGGGTGTGCAAACGCTCTCGTTGGAGTCATTCGATCAACCCCATCGCGTGAACTCGAATTTTGCCATTTGGACCTTCGCTCCGTGCGCATAAACAAATTATCGCTATTATGCATTGATATTTGTATGCGTCGTAGAGCGACACCACTGATTCTCGCCTTCCTTTTCTCCCGCTTTATCGTGGGTAGTCATGCCGATGAAACTCTCCCATTTGGAGTGGGAAGACGCCGACGACTTTGCCGAGGACGTCGGCCATCTTCGCCCGCCCGTAGACGGAGAGAGAGTTTCTTGTTCCTCCCACTTCGGAAGGCCTACTTCCGGCGCCACTATCCCTCTCTCTCCCCCATTCGAAATAATCCCCACCCCTTCTTTAACACCCTTCGTCGGCTGATCTTCATTTGACGACGCGACGGGTCAGTGGGTTTGAGGGCCGGCTCGCTCGGACGGAAGCGTGGAATGATTCGAGCAAGCCGGCCCCAGGGGAGAAGGAGAGGGAAGTAAGGGGAGCAACTGGGTCATGCGACTTGTGCATTTGTTATTCTCTGCGCTCTCCCCCCGACGGGAAACGCGACGCGAGTGCTTCACTGCGGAGATTTCCTGTGGTGAAAACGTTCACACGTTCCAGGGAGGTTGTAATCTTTATTTATTGCCACACCGCCGAAAACTTGGCCTTTACATCAGGATTTTCATAACATTGAACATTTAAACGTACACGAACATCCATGCCCAGGATAGAGGCAACCTACCCAAACGGGACTCGAACCCACCTCATTCGGTATAGCATGCAAGGACTTTACCCCACCGCCAAGGATTTTACCAGCACAAGGAATTATTCCGATCAGTTTTCATTCCAAATTGTTGATTCTGTTTGGTTTCAACTTGATCTGACTTCGTTGTGCTAGATAAATTTCATGCCGACGACGATATGAGCTCTCATGGTGATGGTAGGAGTGAAACATTTCTTTCAGCGAAGTCTAATTACGTAGCTAACAAACAGAATCAACTGCTCGGAATGAAAACCGAGCAGTAATTCCGATCAGTGTCAAGCACATCTTCGTGGGGAGCGGGATGTGGCATAAAGTAACTCATTGTGAGTATATATTTATTGGAAGGCTCTTGAAATTTTATTTTATGGGAATGTCGAAAATCGGTGTAATCAAGTTACTATTGAACGTTTTCTACCTGTTAAGGTAAGTTTACCGATTACGTTAGACCTGTGCGCCAAAAATGTCAAAAATTCCACGTCGGCGGCTTCCGGGCGTATTTTTTGCGGCGCACCTTGGCGGATGGTCTCTACGGTGCAAACGGGTCATTGATAATTTAAAAAAATGAGTTCCAGGAATTAATAAATGCAACATTATGGTTAAGCGTCGAGTATAAATCCTGGCACTGAGTGTAATCTGGGAGGTTAACGACCTTATTTGAAGCAAACTCGGCGTTGCCCGCTGTTAAAGTTCACTTAAAACATTTTAATGATCTCTAATTCTAACCCTTTCTAATGTCGAAGTTCCCTGGTTAATTTTTGATTGGATCTATTACCTATTACGCTATCCATTATCGCTGTTCTCCTTCCCCGCTAAACCAGCATCTATCCTTAAGCACAGTTTTCAGTACCACACGTCAAGGTTGGTTTGGATGTAAGGGAGAGCTCACCTCGGACTAAGCCACACGCGTGTGAATTTCTAACATTCAGAGTAAGAGGATTAGGTCCTTTATGTGGGCTTATTTTAAGATTTATTTTTGAGTTTCTGAAGGTTTCACCTGAGATTTGAATCCAGGAGCCTTCAATTAGCAGTCAAACGCTTCATACATCAGGTTACAATGCTTCTCCATACTGTAGGGAAGGAAGGGATATTTGGTGGAAGTGTCAGGAAATAGTTAGGTGGGTGCAGAGTTTATATTATAGGTCAGAGATGCTATTACTTTTTTGAACTACGTACAACTTCCTGTGAGCGCGAAAGCTGGGGCGTGAAGGATCCAGGCTTCTTAAGAATGCGACAAATTAAAAAGTTTTCATATTACGCATTGTGGTCATTATGACGCGATTTCATCATATCCTTAACGTCGTGTACACATTAGGTAAAATGTACTTGTGAAACTGTCAAATTTAGAATCAATTTATATTTCTTCAACCGTAACTCGTGGAATTCTTCAAACATTTGCGCTATGGAAAAGGTTGGAGATAGCTTATATTCTTAAGTCTAATGAGTCTTGAATAGTCCCAATTACTTCAAGATAGTTCCCTCTTTAATGCTGCCTTCACCATACCTTTCTGACCTTCTGATTCCTTTTAAGACGAGAGAAGATCTTCGAGTTAGCTTTTAAGGTGATTGTGAGTGTTTCCGGATGTCCTTGGAGTATTGGAATCTCTCTCTCTGAAGGAAGATTCACCGGCATCGTTGACGCAAGGACGTCTCTAAAAAATGATGCTAAATCATCTCTTTCTATTACGGAAGTCTAGAGTACGCTTGTTTTGTGGTAAATAATGGATGACGCATTATGTGCCTTGATGGATGATGGCTGTGCGTGTCCGTGTATTTGAATTATAATGATGCGATTCGTACTTATCTTTGACATATGGCGCTTAAATATGAGTAAATCAACGAAGAAAGAATCTTGGTGCTAGGTCTAACAGCCATATATCTTAGTTATCTGCCGTCGAATTGTACTCAAAGACCGGACGTAGCGTATGGAATTTTTGCTGCAAAGATAAACATTGAGCTCATACCTATAAAGCGTGTTTCGACTGAATCTTCATTTTTCAGTATTTTTGCGATCATCATTGATAATTAATGACATTTTACTTGCCTTCTAAGGATCTATTCGTTCTATAACGGCGTTCAAGATGTGGCTGTGGCGAAGAATGGAGAAGGTGAAGTGGACGGAAAAGAGGAGGAACGACGAAGTGCTGTACATGGTGGGTGAGGAGAGGCAGCTTTTAGATGAGATACGGAGGAGACGGAAGGTATCGATGTTGGGAATGGGATGTTGAAAACTGTGTTAGAGGGTAGAATGTTAGGTAAACGAGGGAGAGGAAGGAAAAGAATAGGATTTTTAGATACAATTAAAGGGAGGAGGCCTTATTTTGAATTGTGAAGAGGGAAGGACACGAAGGGAGGCGAGGCTGCCAAAATACTTCTAAAGTACTCCATGGAAACCTGCCTTAATCGGTAGACTTCTTTAATAATAATGGACCAATGTGTTAAGAATTCCCACCACAGTGAGTCAATTCATTTACGATCATGGTTTAAGGGTCAGTTTAAGAGATCTCTTTCATTCCAGAGGAGAACAATCAATTTAGCATGTATGACATCCGTTATCTGTGTATACCATAAAAGCCCGAGGGAAACCTTTTTGAATCCCACTTCATTTCTGTAATCGCTTCTATCTCGCTCGTTTCCCTTGAATGACTGCGAGTTTAAGCCTCACGCGAAGCCCGCCAACACCCACATACAGTTATCCCTCCAAGGCTCTCTTTTGAATTTCTCGCCTCATCCTTACTCATGGAACTCCACTGGAAACCTTAAGGTAGCGCATCATTCCCTCTCCACCGGTCGTGCTTCGTCTTTTTTCGCGATCAATATATCGTTAAAATTTTATTTTTTCATATCGAAATTTTAACGCTGCACAGAATCATTATCGGTAGTGAAACCTTCGGACGTTCCATACAAAAATCCTCGTATCGAAAGGTGGTCAATAGGGAAAGGAAATAGACCCCATACTCTGAATGTATCAAATTTACATATCCTTGAATAATTCTGGGATGAGCTCTACCCTCACCAACCCTTATCTACCTTCGGGTTGAATCGCCTTGTGAGTGAATCACTGACCTTTGTCTGCATTTTCCTGTATATCAGATACATCAATTTTCTGATCATGAATTTACAATTAACCCATTCGTTTCAACCCAGATTTTTGATTTTGCAATTGGAGCCCAGTGTGTTCATAAAATAGGTGCAGCCCAAATAGAAAGTCATAGAGAAAAATATTAGCGCTGAATAGTAGGTGAGCGTAGTTAGAGCACAGTCTTTTTCACAAAAATTACGTTAGCGAAGTTATTATTCATCTTTTTAGCGTGACTCTATGAACTTCTTTCTTTTAACTTTATCTGTGTCTGTGGCAGATAGTTAAGTAACACGAGGGTATATATCATTCTCATTATGGATATGGAGTGTCTCTTCACGCACCCAGAGCCTCGTGTCTTATGGCTCTTTTCGCATGCTATGCTAATGAACGGATGAAGAATGTTTCCTTCACGGTTGCCACTACCTACGGTGAGTGCAATACGGCCGTTGGAAGAATGTTACGTCGTCATAAATATTTTACGTCGCCCTCGTTTATGACATGCAGCGGAGTGAGAGTACTTGAAAGCAAAGTATGGACTTTTACTAGGTTGTTGTCGCCAGAAAAATAATGAAAGATCGAAGTGCGCGGTATTATTCATAGGTCGGGTCGGGTGGACTGCATTGCATCGTACTCGCTTACCGTCAAGGTCGTGCTATGTCACGAATAATTTTCCTCTTCCTGTCAGCAGATGGAGGGCTTAGAAACATAATGGTGTGAGTAAATTTTTGTTGATCTTGAGATATCTATGGCAACCGACTCCAAAATATACTATATTCCTAGAAATACAATGATGCAAGGTATATAAGAGTTTCACTTGGGACTGTCAGGCAGCAGAAAATACTGGGACACCCTCTTCACAGTCCCAACTTCTTTACGGATCAAAGTGAAGTGAGTCTGACTTACACCATTGTGTATCTTAGCAGCTGACACTGATTGCTGAATCACATTGCATTTAGACACCCATTGCATGGTGAACAACATCGCATATTAAACCCAATAGTGAAGAAATGTTGAATATATTAATGATAGTGGTGGTGCCGATAAAGATAAGGATTGTAATCCTGAGAACAATGACAAACGCAAAGGTATAATTAATGAAAAACTTTGATTTTTGACTTACACCAACACTTTTATAAGCCCTTTATGTATTGCTTTTGACAGGGAATGGCATCAAAGCTATCGACCTGGGTCTTTATGTCACAAAAAAAACTTGCCTTTTCCCTGTTTTATTGCCAACTTACTTGGTGATTCAACAACAAGTTTGGTCCAGATAGGTGAGAATAGTAATCCATCCTACTGGTAAATGAATAACACATATTCAAGATTTTTGCCCAGTTCCTTCCCAGTGCCATCTCGCACTTCGAGTTTATTACTTTTCGAGTTTTTTATGTTAGAGGGTGTACATAGTATTCACCTGAGGTTTGAACCCGGGACCCTTGGGTCAAAAGCCTCTCACTCTATCCACTACACTATCACGTTTCCCAGTGGTTCTAATCATCAAATGTTAAATAGCTATATTTTAATCTTAAGCATAGAGAGTAACCAAAGATTAAGCTTATAATTGCTATAGAGCCATCCTCTGTCATCGCGCTACGCGTATAGGTTATTATACATGCAGTATAACTGTGTTAGAAACTCTTTTTTCTCTGGAGTTGAAGCTTATGCTAGCTTTAATTGGGCCCGCCATCATTTATTGAGCAAAGATCTTGCATAGGGTACAGCTCTCTTGATAGTCAATTATTTATTGGTGAATCATCATGGCACAAATTAGCCGGTACGTATTTAGTTTATTTTTATAATTTTCTTCTCTTTAATTGTTGTCTTTCTCGTTGGATTTCTGCATCTTGTGTTCGGCCCCCGTGGTGTAGGTGTATATATTCTCTGTGTTATATGTTTTGAGCCCTACTTAATGATTAAGGGCAGTGGTATCTCAGAATAAAGATACGTTTCTCTCCACCGAGAAGTGCAATAGGGCAAAAGGGTTGCGTGAACACTCGTAGAATTCCACGACGCTGAGAATGCAGCTGCATTCCGAGAGTAAATTATCTCCGTAATTGGAAGCACTAAAATTTTCATTATCCGCGGGCCGCCTCCGGAGGAAACGGCAAATGGTCGGAAAATGCTTTTTCATTTGTGGTACCGTAAGAACAGTTCTAGTCTTCTGCCTCCTTCGTATATTATATATATCTCTTCTCTTTCGTTTCTCTCTTGTTTTTCCTCTTGTCCCCACACCAAGTCATCCGCTACCCACCTGCTGGCTTTCAACGACGGATGGAACGAATTCCAAAGTATTTGATTGTGAATTTCGGTATCTCTTCTCTCTCAACACAGGTATTTTTACGTCTTTCGAGTGGCTATGCCATATGGTTGGTTGGTTATTCGGGTGACCACTAACTGGTTGGATGTGTACACTATTAAGGAGTGCGGATAGATGGATAAAGATTGGGTAATGGACCTGCTACGGTAATTGAAGGTAAAGAGTTCGGGCGTATAGTAAGCGGTTAAACTATAATTGCTTTATGTGACTAATCTATGGCTCCATTTAGGGAGAATTTCGGATAGTGATATGAAAGCAAACTTTGTTTTATCCCGCCAATTTATTTTACGGTATAACTAGTTTCGATGCAGTGGCAGCTATGCCGCCGCCAATAAATTGCTGGAATAAAACGAAGTTTTTTTTCATTTCATCACTAAAATAAACTTCCACAAGTTCAGTCTGAGGCGTTTGAGTTTCGTATATCCAGGGGTCAGTAGTTAGAGTAATTTTTAGCGGGCTTCATTAACTATGCTTTTGGTCGTAATTAATATTTCAATTATTTTTATTGTCATAACTATGGGTTTATTGGTATTGGGACAAGTATGCTGCGGTCCCGATTCAAAATTATTGTAGTTAACAAAATGGATGTCTTTCCAATGTTCATTTTAATTGGTTATGAAAATGAAATGACTCGTAGTTGCTGATTATGATCTTCTCTTTCAGCATAATGTCATATTTACACCTAATTAGGCTTGGAACTGTTAGGGAATACCACTTTTCTGCTCAGCATCGATAAGGGAGATAAAATGTGTTTTTATGCTTCTGAGTTACCTGTGCGTGAGAGTCGGCAAGTTTGTACGTGGATTTCGTTTTGTATTATATGAAATTATAATGAGATTTTAATGAAACCGATTTGAGACTATGATGAAACCGAGTAACATTAATAACTTGTTTGAATTATGATCGGTAAACAGTATTTTATGGCTCAATCGGTCGATTTTTCTGTTGCTAAGGTCACACAATGTATTCAAGTTGTGTAAACAACTTTATCCCCCTTGGGTGACTTTCCCGGGGATGTATATGAAACTTGTTGACAAGTAATCTACATTTATGAAGCCGAGCAAGTTTTTATTTTAATACAAACATATCTTTATGGCTGTTTAAGAAATATTTTTCCCAGAACACCGTGTGGTATAATCTTCATCCAATTTTTTTACTCTATGCGTTCATATTTTATATTGTGCCTCAAGGTTTCGTGAGTTCACTGAAAAATCGTCCATGCCAGAACATGAATCTCCTCTATCGAGTTCCATGTTTCCCATTCTCCTATTTTCTGTCTCGTCCACTTTCACAGCTGCGTAGAGAGGTGGGTCATCGTCCCTCCAATGCCGTCGTGTTTTGAATTTGAGGCGTCATTTCATGTTCAGGGCGGAGCCCATGAGTTGGCTCGAGTCCCAAGTTCCAAGGACAACTTCATACGCTTTCAGAGATCTTGGCGGCTTTTGGGTTTTGCCAAGAGTGGAAGCCGTAGGTTGAGACTGGAATTCGCGGCGCGTAGTCATCTTGCTCGTATCACGACAGTCATCTTTTATAGTGCGTAGGTGTTTTGCGAACTAGCGAAACTACGCGACGTCGCGGAGAGTGAAGAGGCTGCATCACTCCCACTCCATTGGCCTTTTTTCGTGATGATGGTTTTTGCCCTTTCTAACCCAGAGTTACTTATGGGAGAAATTAAATTTCAAGACTTCTCATTTAAAAACGTGAAAATTTTCCACTCAATCATAATTATTGTGGCAGCTACGCATTTCGCCATCAAATTTTACAGCACAAAATCACACTTAGTTTAAATCTTTCCTGAATATGGCTGAAAATGTAAATATTTTTTATGTTATTTAGTTAGAAGCAACATTGAGTTGTAAGGGGTTAAACTGTTTCTGCCGTATTAAATTTTCCAGGAGGCCTAACGTTGACATTTTTCAGTATTCCAAATTTGAAAATTTCTGAGTGGTTGAATGGATGAGACCTACGGGGGTTCCGTTTGCAAATCTGCTAGGTGAGAGAGTGAGCTTGCAAAGTTTTGTGAATTCTTATGTTTTTAGTTTAAGTTGTTGAATTTCATACCGATGACAACCTTTTTAACTTTCCAACCCCTTTTTTTCGCCCAGTAAAGAGTGCGGCCTTGGGAAATTTATTTATTTCAATTGAACATTTCTATTCAGTGTTTACTCAGACACAATATTTTATATGCGAGTTACCGTCCAGTATAACTAAATATCGAATGGGTACGCCTTGAAAATTTCAAAATGATAACTCAACTTAGGAACGAGCATTGTGTCATGAAAGAAAATAAAATACGACCGGTAGAGAGGAAGTTATACGTCCTATTAACAATTTATGCTTGCGGTTTTATCGTGAAAATTTGAAATTATTAGGGCAATAATATTATAACTTCATTCACGGTTTTTATTTATATTCCAAGGGACGGTGATAGTTGTAATTGCCATCCAGAAATTGACTTCCTCGCGACCGTTTTGAACTTTTGCTTTGTTTTTGCGTTGTTTTCTTTCAGGAGATATTAAAATTGAAGCGTTATTTTGTGGTAACGAATCCATAGGGTTACGTTTCTAAATATCCTTATCTGGAATTTGTTAATTAATAACTGGCAACTTAGCATTCATGGTGTGACAAGGTTTTGTGGTACATGGTCACGGAATATTTTTTATCATAGCCTACTCCAGCCATGTTAAACTACATTCTAAAGAGTGATACTAAGTTCATTTACACTCCCATCGGTTTTATGATTCTATCTTGTAACTTTTATTCTTCATCCCAATATGCCATTGGCTTACCACGGTATCGCAGTAAGGCTGTTTATTATGATCTTAATATTATTTAAGTGTGACTCCAGCAATGCATTTTTCATTGGCTTCAGGAATGTTCATTTCTCTGCATTTTTCTTCGGTCTTAGTAATTTTACTCAAAGCCTTAAGTTAGTAGTCATTTTTATGAATCATGTGGTGACTTGTAATTAATAATTTTACTCTGTTTCTCTACGTGAGATTATTACGTTCATACTAGAAGGAGTTGTGTTGCGAAATGAGAGTAATTCATTTTTTTCTTAGAGTTGGCTTTCAAACTGAAATTTATGTCTTTAAATTACTTTTTTCGCAAATACGTCGTTACAGTCCATTGAATTAAAATAGCACTAAGCCGCCAAGGTTCAGAGGACTGGCAATAGAGTCTTATTCTTTATCCCTTTTGCGCTTCACTTATTATGCATGTGGCTTGAGCAACAATGCAAAATAGTAACCAAAGTGGCATATGTGGAACGTGTTTCTGTTTTTTTAGTAGGCCATCTCCTAGGACAAAAAAGATCTCGAAAGAGCATATTGAGTTGGTAAAACTTCATCAGCTTCTTCGTTAACTTGTTGAGCATCCATTTTAGAAATGAAATCATTTCTTTCAGTCAATTTCATCGGCAAATTCTCATCGTTAATACGAATAAATGCCTTCAAATTATAGTGCAGAGAAACCAATCTTATTCTCTGAGTAAGACTCAAGCAGGTAATTTTATTCGCATCTAGTAAGCTTCTGAGACGTTTTTCTCGTAAAGCACGTGTAATCAATCGAGAAAAAAATGAAGTACAAGAAATACCAAAGGGTGGTGGATTTATTTTAATGTACATAGACCAGCGTAGAAAAGAGCAGTCTCTCTTATCCGTTTTACTGCATAGAAATCGGTTTTCTCGTTGAGACGATACAGCCTCTCGTGTTCTGGTACCTTGAATTTACTGAAAGTAGAGTGGTGGATTTTTAAAACTGTATTTATTGGTCTCGGATGACTCTCCAGATTTTCTGTCCTGCACGCTGATCACGAGTCATAAGAATCTCTCTTCGCTTTGAACGAGATTCGAGGCAACGGCGAGCCGATTATTTATCTTCCATCTCTCCTCAGGATCTCTTCGCCTGACTTACGTAATTCCCGACCGCGATAGAAACCCTCAAGAGACAGAGAGCCACACATCGGCTGCACCGGCCGACTGCGGTGCGGCGGGAAATCCAGCCTTACCTTCGAGGGGCTCCCTTTACTCCCATTGCGGTGAAAAAAACCACTTGAATGCCTCCCGTGCTCATGCAACCCAGTCGTATGGTACAGCGGCGGGAAAGATCACTGGAAAGAGATTAAAGAAATAAATTGCCGCACGTGAAGATTTAAGGTATCATTTATTTCCTCCGACTATCAAGGATAGCGACAGTTGCTATACGTTTCAATGAATCGCTGTTCTCACTAGGACGAAGAGGATGCTTTTATTTTTGTTGAGAAATCACTTCCTACCTAACAGCCTTATGCTAGTTTTCTTCTCTTAAACACGTAGCAATAAACTAGCGCACGGGAAGATTAAAGATATCATTCATTCCTTCCTACTATCAGGGATAGCGACAGTTGCTATACATTCCAATAAATCGCTTTTCTCACTAGAACGGAGAGGATGTTTTTATTTTTGTTCAGAAATCACTTCCTACCTATCAGCCTTATGATAGTTTTCTTCTCTTTCACAAGGATATATACAGCCATAGGTTTACTGGATAATCATCTCTGTTGCGTTACTGAAGGAGTAGGTTTTCTTTCCATGGACTCATATGCTCTACACAATGAACTTTAAATGCCATTCCTCAGTAATATGCTAATACGTGTCGGATACTAACCCTCAGCAAGTATTCAATGTTAATTTTGTACGAAAGTATCGTATTAGCAACTACGGACATGTAAAAACTTATTGTGCATCTAACCGTTACTGCTACTGAGCACATGAAATAGATGTCTACAAATGACTACTTGTACTTAGGAGTTTTATAAAGAAAAATTTCCTCTGGAAAATTAATAAATAATATTGATTGCCTAAAACAACCAAATAATTCTTTAAAACTACCGCATTTTTTAAAAATAATTTCATTATATTTAGGATCTCCTATGGATTTTTTCAGAAGAGTGGCAAGAGTAAAATTATTTTACATTGAAATTAACACTTGCAATTTTTATATAATACTAGTGGAAAATTGTTAACGTTTATTTCAGTAATGGAAAAATTCCGCTCCATCACGCTTGGATCTTAGGATTTTATTATTAAAATTATTTCCATTTTTCATAACTATTTTGCGCATGCTATTATAAACTTGGTGGAAAAGTCATCCCATTCCAAACACCCTTTCGATGGTTTTTCTGGTCACCTGAAATGTAGAACCCCCGCGGCAGACACACGCCGGCCTTTTTATTTCATTCTCCCAGCTCCTTCCCCGCCGTCTTTTCACGCATTCTATTCAGAATTCCAGCGTCAGATGTTGGCTTTGGGGGCTGGAGAGGGAAGGGGTTGAGGAGGCGGCCGTGTGGAAGTGGACTGGAAGAGAGGAAAAGAGAGGTGCGCGCGAGAGAGAGGAAACCTTGACCTAACGGTATCTACGGAGCGGAGGAGGGTGGGGGTGTAGGGAGTGGGGAAGGGGGAAGAGAAGGAGGGGGTGAGATCTCCATGGTGGCGGTGGGAACATCGGGGAAAGGTGGGGGAGGCGGAGGGGTCTCAAACGTCACTGGTAGGTGCGAGTGGTGTGGGCACCGAAAGAAAAACATCGTATGTCAAAAGAGAAATAAAAAAAGGTACGAGGCGGCTAGAATCGTAGGCGGCGGCAAAAGTGGACTCGTGGAACATATCGAGAGGGAAGGGAAGGTTGAATAGAAGCGAGAGGGCAGGGAAGAAGGTGTATATAAAGCTTCGAGACAGCATGTTTGGTGGTAGAAAGCGTGTGAGTGTATTCAGTGGGAATGAATGGTGGGCAAACTGATAGCTTTGGTTGCGTAGAGAAGAACGGAGGTGGATTCGTATTAGGTTGGTGAAGTAGCTGGATGGAGTATTGAGATGAATGGAATGATAGGGATGAGATTGCTTTTGAAGACGCGGAAGAATAAGAATATTGGGCGAACCTGAGATTGCCTGTTGGACGTGAAAAGAAGATCGGAGGATGTATCGAATAGGAATGTTGATGTGTGTTGATAAAGCAATTTAGCAGTTTATTTGCCTATATTTTGTTTGCTCAGAAAAAGAAAACTTTTCGAAACATTTATAAAGTCTGACTGTCGGCATGAGTGACAAGAATGAGGTTTCCCATCGTGCTATTTAATGAAAATCAGGTTTCTGGTGTCAATAATGAATTAATTTTAAGATTTATGTATAATATAAGTCATTAAGTATTTCTCTTTAAGCTTCCATCAGGGTGTGTAATGAGGGTTAATTCTCACTGGCTTATAAGTAGTTAGATGGTCATGATTGTGCTTTATCCGGCTGATTCTGTATAGGTTCAATATCGACAAATTAGGCATTTTTTCCTAAACCTTTACTAATCTTTCAAAAGAGCACTTAAACAGAAGAATATTTTAGCATTTAATATTTCTCAAACGTCAGAGTGTAACCTTTTTACTGATTCGGTGTCATGTACCGCACAATACCTCCTTTGATGGGGGAATTTATTCCGCATATACAGTTTTACAAGGCCGTAACCAAAATTATTGTTAAGGGAGGATTCACTGGGAGTTCTTCAATTTTGGGACTTATCGCTGATGGTCTCTACCTCTAATATTAGCGATAGGGTAGACTAGTCCAATTTAAAGACTTTTTTTATAATTAAAGTATTCTTCCTATTAAGACAATTTATCATGAAGCATTTTTGGTATGAACCCGACTCTAACCATCCCGAAACTTAACTTCCCTCTTTGATTCCCATTACAGCCCTAGCATTGTATCTATGAATCTTATTCTTTTACTCCACTTGCCCAGCTTACCAACCATTCTTTCTTCTGACACCGCTTTTAACAGCCCGTATTCATTTATTGCTCGCTCCATCCAAACCCTCTGTTTTAGCCGTAAGTAAATTCCTTTATTTTCCTCATCTCGACCACCATGTCTAATACTTCGTCGTACGTCTTCCTCTTCGTCCACTTCACCCTCTCCATTCTTCTCAATACACATATCTCGATAGCGTCCAATCTGCACCCCTAAAAATTTGATGTTGGGTGATTAACTTTAACGTTTAAACGTCAACTATAACTTTAAACGTTTCTTTCTCTTTATGGGGAAATAGGTATTTAATTTAGTGCCCACTATAATCGAAACAATTGAATTCTCAAAAAATATTTAAAACTTGGCTCTTTTCTCAAGAAAAAAATGAGCATTTATTTTGATGCTTTGCATTGTAACAATACTTGTGTGACAGTTTCTGCGTTTATTTGTATGGCATACCTACATTTGTGGAACTTAGGTGGTTTTATGACCTTGGAGACAGCTCCCTCTCCTTTTTGCCGATACCGGGCTGTGCAACAAAACTTTTTGGGAGTAAATAAATTCCAGTAAAACTCGCTTATAACCAGTAAAACTCAAAGGGGGGCGCAAAAGATATCTTGAGCTACCTTTACTTTTGTCGTAATGACAAATAATTAAGTCAAATGCAAATATTAAGCATTTTTTACTGATAATACGCATATAAAAAACAATCCCATCCTATGACATAAAAAGTTACAATTGTGGTTCTGCAATGTTCGGCAATGCGGGCGGGCGGGCGCCCCGCGACCCCTCCAAATGTATCCGTCACTGCTTATTACGAATTTCTGGGGACCATTGTGCTATTTTGCTATACATGGGATTTCGTTATATCCTAAATAAAGGATTTTTCAATATGCATCACAGGATCGTCGGCTAATATTCCGTAAATCGTCAATGTTTAAGCATCATATCCAAAGCCATCAATCATCATCCAACCCTTCCTATTAAACGGCTGTAAAGAGAAAGATTTTAAGATCAACAGTGGAAGTAAGTGGTGATGGCCACACGTGAGGGAAACTGATGATAAGATAAGGAACGGTTAAGTAGCGAAGAAAAGATGGCGATGGCGAAATTGACATTGGCGATCTCAGGAAAGTCCAATGGACCGTGAACTAACCTCGTTTTAGGCGGGATTTCGTTTCATGCGTGATCGTTACAAGAGAGTTTTCAAGGTGTCCAGCGACCGAGAAAACCGGGAAAATCGGGAAATGTGCGTGAATTTTTAGTTCCTGGAATTATGCATGAATTATTCATCAATTTTTGCTCCAGCCTCGTATTTCAAAATCTTTTATTTCAAATTCATTTCACATAAAATTTTCCCATACCAACACCCATGTTCTGGCCTTAAATGTGTTTGTCGTAATTTTAAGTGATGTAGCTGAGTAGACTTTTTACAGTCGCATCAAAACGTGGAATGTTAGACAATTGAACAGAATCGAAATATCTAGCACTCTTAACTCAAGTAAGATTCAAAAACACGAAGTATAGAATGTCGGATGACGTCAACATTATGTCTACTTATGAGGTCGAAGCATCGTTTTGGCTGGCATTAAATAAATCTAAATAATTTCTTTATCATGATAATGATATCTTTATAATTATGGTATGAATAATTTCTATTAGAAACGTAAAATAATATGTAAATATAATATTATTAAAAAGTATTGAAGTAATTTTGGGTGCTTTAAAATTCTTATCTATCGCAGTAATCGCGTAATATTAACCTCAAATTTTGTAAAATTTCCCTAGAAAACCGGCAATCGCACATGAATTTTTCTGCTTCGATTGGCTGGACACCCTGGTTTTACTATTTAATCAATCCCATGGTTCTCCTCACTCCCTCCCGCTCGCTACGGTCTTGCGGGCGTGTAAGAGAGCGAATGTGAGTAGCTATACGCGTGAGTAGGTAGTTTTGGTATTTCGGGACCTCCCGTTGCGATACGAGCCGAGAGTCTCGGAACCCAGTGATGAACTCGACCCGAGTCGTATCGCGCTCCCACGAGTGTTCCGTTGTTTTTTTTCACCATCTCCCTCCGCGCCGGAAGCCTGATCCGCGCTTCCCTCCTCGCGGTCCTTCAACTTGATTCTCGTGCGTGCTGCCCATCGGATGATGCTGCTGCAGGAAGAGGGTCCATTGCGTGGATGGTCCGAAATAGCCCGCGGAGTCTCGACCCATTCCCTTCTTCAACCCGTCCACCGCTTTAAGTGAAGGGCGAAATTGCGATCGGTGAAGTTTTCCGTGCAGGTCGAACCAAGCTCATCCCTCAGGTGCCCATAAATCTTTCGATTGTGGAGCGGGGATCATTACGTTTCAAGGAGGCAATCAATCCTGTGCGCCAAAAGATGGTAATAAGGGTTATCTTGAAGTTTGCGGGGGTGGACCCTGGGCAGTTTTGCTTAGTTGCTTTTTCTCAGTCTCGATGCTTCGTAAGTCGTTGTAGTTAGCCATATTTTATTCTTGTGGGACCCTCCGTAAACTACCGCTTTGAGTCTTTTTTAGCATTTATTTATGGCTCATAGCATTAATTGACGACCAGTAAAGGATGATGTTTGCTAGTTTTTTTAGCAAAACTAGTTTTTGAAATACGTTTTGCCATTAAGTATCACCATCATGCCGATGGCTCTGTGATGTCGGAACTATCTGTGCTGGACTAAAAAAGTGACATGGTTGGTTTCGTCCTGAGGCCAGAGTATCAATTGCCTTTTAGTTTTAATTAACTATGGTGACTGGAAATAAAAAATATTTGCCTAGAGACTCAACCTAAATGGTTGATTACCGTATGTCGTCTCCGTAGGTCTTTATTTCGGTGACTGTTGAGTATTGTGAAGTTTTGAATCAAATGAATTGCAGCAGAAGAGCATAATTTCCAGCGTTAAGAACGCATAACTGTAAAGTATGCTGTTACTTCCTGACAATCATGGTTTCATTCACTCGGCCCCAAAGGAATCGGGAGCCATTGAGCTTAAAAGTAACATCAATCTTCTTGCGTTTTAATATTTACTACTCTGAGCTTCTCGGCCCCCTAAGACTGTGGAATATGTGGAGATAATTGTGGAATAAGAAGACAAATGTTTCAATTACAGTGTACGTATTGCATGTGGCACGTTCGCATTTAAATCCCACACTCTCTCTCTTGATGATGTACCGAGCATGATGACGTGTGGGACTAGTTATCTCAGTTAATCGCTTCCGCAGGCCTTCCACCTGTTGCATTTTTTTCTCAAGCCTCGCCGCTTAGGGTGGGAGGAAATTATCTCAGATAAATGCGAATTTAATTTTCACCTTGATATTCAAGGAATAGTGTTCGTCATCCGTGTTCTTTTATTTCATTGTTGCCGGTGATATCAGCGCCTTTATTTTTGTCTAAGAATTTATATTTAAGCTACGGAGCCACCCAAGAATTGACGCGGCGACATAGCCCAAAAGTTTTTATTCAACATGACGAGTACCTGCGAAAGTTCTAACGAAGAACTACGAAGGTGTCCTAGTTCATGTTTGCTTTTCGATATTTGATCCTCAATATCATTTTCACAATTCATTGTTTTTTCCAGATTGACTCGAAGTATTAGCTATACATAACAACCTGGGTTTTTACATTATTTGTGCCTAACTGGCTTATAGGTCGGGGCCAAACTCACTTCATTTATTAATTTTACCCCAAAATAAAGCCGTTTCTTGCAATGTATCTCTTCAGTTTATTATGACTAATGGGAATGGTTATTTATCGAGCCAATTCTGTGACGCCATTTTTATGTAACTAACGTGACTTCACTTCAATAACAGCGTTCCTCAGCTAAAAAACACAGTAATTAATCCAGTGACGAGTTTAACTTTAATTGCATCATTATTCTGAACATTCAAGGAATAAGATATATAGCGAACTTTGTATCGGATTTTTTTGTCAAAACAACATGTATATTCTAGAATTAATCGGAATTTTTCGTATGAGAAAATGGCACCGAAAGCCTTTTTTTGTGGCTATCAGTCGATGAGGTGCAAGTAGTAGACTCTCGTAGTTCTTTACTACTCATTTTACTTCAACTGAATGCGATGATTATTGGAGTTCGGTATTCAAAACTATTCGCCAACTTTACACCACCGTTTTGCTCTCTTATTCTAGCATTATCCGGGCTGATGACATCAACATTTCAGTAATACAGAAGTAATTGTATTATTTTAAGTACTCCAACATTTTGTAAATATTGTTATGAATATCTTCCAAAAAATTGTTATTCCTTAAAAAGAAAACATAACAAATTTTAAATCCTAAAAGCGAGAAATTCTTGGTGTGTACATATTAAAAAATTAAAAGCTTATATATTATATTTAAATATAAAAGAGCTATATCAATCTAATTAAAATTCATGCATGAATTTAACATGCAAATTACATACTTCATGAAAATTATTACTTCTAAATAAATAAATTATTACTTCTGTATTATTATTAATTACTTAGCCTTGATGATTCTCGAACAAAAGAGAAAAACGTTGATTGAAACATTGGCGACAATTTAACAAAATTTTCTGTAGAGCATTCCTCAATATTCCAACCCATCAGTGGTATAAAATTAATTGGACCATATTTTGAAATATTTATGAAAATGGCATGTACTTCGAGTTTCTAACCATCCCTCATAAGTTCCAAAATCGTATCTGAAACTTCTCGGCGCAAAAAAATCGGGAAAAGCACAGCTAAACTCGACAACAATGGCCGTCTCAGCTACGAATGTATACATGGGGCTATAACTCATGGAAATGAAGCCTATGCGATGTCCTTGGCGAGCGGATCCATTCTTTCCCATCACAATCTCTTGAGAAATAGACGTTGATCAGAGGTTTGAGACGGCGAAAGGCCAGACTGCTTATGCACGTCTGACGCATGATGGAAATTCACGTTCCTACGTCATGCTTTCAGCGTCTTGGATGTGGAATTTCTGTTACCAATTCTTTTTCGCATGATTTTCAGAAAGCGTTTTTCAAACTCATGGAACTGCTCCTATCACTTTCGCGAGATAGTCGTGAGAACTATTCTGTCCCTGGAAGTTACGTACATTTTGATTCATTAATTCACTTGTACCGAAGTCGAGATGAATTATGGGCTCCCTACTTCTACTTCTACTTATTTTATTTATCAGCATTGACTCAGACCTGTGTTGTGGGACGAGGTGGTTTTTGCGTCACATTCGTAACAATACAAATAATTCAGAGTAAAACCTGCCCATAATATGCTCCTTAAATCATAATAAGAGAGTAAATTCAGTTTTTATACCGAAAATTGTTGTCATAATATGTATCGTTTTGGAATTGACCATGATTATTGAAGTTCAAACAAATATTCTGGCTGAGTCTAATAATAATTAGTTTTAAAATTAATAATATTTTTACCCCGCAAAAATGAATTAGCTTGTGGATTATGGTGATTTCAATTAAATTATTAAATAGGGAGTAAATTAAATTATATATCTAGTTCCAAGAAGTACTTTCTCAGCATTGATGATATCATATTTTCTTAATGCATATGTTTCATCCCACATGATTGAAAAGCATTCAATTCTCATTTTCAGCGTGAATTTTCGAGAATCTCGTGGAGTGAAACATGGTGCTTTCTTTGCTAAAATTTGGGTGGAGACGTGAAATTTTTATCTCCGTGCCTTCACCTTAGTCTTGTGATTGCATAACTGCTGCGGATGTTAGTCGTATGCGTCACTGCGCGCTAAATTTCTCTTCTTCTGTTGTCGCTGTCCCTCGTTTATTGAAGCATCGCATCTTTCATCTCGACCGTTGAAGTCACTATTTCATTTCCTTTCCAGTTAACTGTCCTTAAAGATTTTCATCTGAAATACATACCTATGAATGTAAAGTTATTTTCTGAGAGTAGGCCTTTGGCTCATAAATATTGGAAAGCGCTTAACCATGGCAATTACTACCTTTGGATTGGATTTATCGATATGATTACCTATAATCTTTCAAGCTTTTGAAAATTGTTATTCCTCATTTGGCATTTTTATAGTATTCATGCAAGTACTTGGAATAACTCGTTAATAAATCTAAACTAGTCAAGGCAAAAATACCCCGCGAAAATATATTCCTATCAACGGGTTTCATTAATAATACCTTCCGTCATAAGGGGAATCTATCATTGTATACTGGAGTAGGTGCGAAAAATATCTGTGAATATTCTTATTTTAGGTGTTGGTGACAAATAGTAAGAGAACAATCCTTCCATTTCAAAAACGCTTGATGCCGAATTTTATTTTGGTGTGCCTTTTAAAACTTTTAGTGCTGAGAGATGAGTATGGCGTATTACATTAGAGCATTAGCAAGCTATTTCCTTGAAATTTCTCCGCAAATTATTTCTACCAAAAAAAGTTATCAATATCTGTATTGATTCAAATGACAAATATTCGGCTTCTGATTCTGCCTCTGCAAAATTTTTTGCCAAAATAATATTTAAATCCTAGTGGTAATCTTTTAACGAAGTCACAGCGCCGTACTTTAATTTGAGTCAAAACACAGTGGGAATCCCGAGAAGGGTTTACCCACATTATTCGCCGTGAAAGCATAAAACCATATTTCATGCATCGTTCAGCAAAGCAGCGGTAACCTTCAAACTAACGTCAAAATACGATAGCTTAATGATGAAGGGCCTACAGTTGGTCAAAAGATATTGAAAAAGTGTTAGGTAAAAATATTAGAATTTTACTATCCTTTACACTTCTCACATTCTATGGAATTTTCTGTCTGACCGATATTTCGCCCCCTGACAGAGAAGCATGCGTCTAAGTTCTATGATCAACTAGATTAAACATTTAAGCGCCATGCGGAAGCATTTCCAAGAGTCTGGTCATGTCGGCCCATGTATCAGAATTCTTCTCTTTTGCTGGAGCACCGAATAAGACCTACCCAACTCAAAGATTTTGATTTTTACTTTCTTGGTCCGCTTTTAGCATCACGTAATCTGGGATTTCACCATTTCATTCGTAGGCGCATGCGCAGAACCCGAAAATATACCTTGTATATATATAGTCTTCGGGTTGCGGTGCTCGATTTCGAAGACCTCGTTGCCATATTGGTTCTGTGATCACCTCCCTCGGACGCCCGCCGCACGCGTTTGACGTCACGACGTCCCGGGGCTCTCCTTGCTGCTTTCACCTTCTCAAGAGGACGTTTCGTGGAAGTTCCGGGACAAGGGATAATAAGGTCACGGATGCATTCACGTCTTGTGTTCGGAGCTTTCGGAGACAACTCTCCCGGTCGACTCTCGACCAATATGAGAAGCCACGAGTAAGACATTGGGATGGGAGATGGGATTTTCCCATCCTTCGGGAAAGGATACAGGGTTGCCGCTGGGTCTTTCCGGATCCCACCGCTGTGAGTGGTGACTGAAACGGCCAGTATATATTATGAAGCTCTCGTCCCTGAGAGCGTCTGTCTGAGCTGCATCCTGCGTAACATCCGCTTTCCTGATGCCTTTTATTTCTCTCTTATGTTAGTTATTTTTTTTCAGTCCACGTGGATTCCAGATGATTAAGTATACTGCGATTTATTTAACTTGAATGTTGGATGAACATTTCATTAATTTCTAACGGCATATGGTATAATTTGTTAGCATACGTGACATTTTTCGGACTGTGTGGTGTGAATGTGGGAGTCCAATGGCATGCTGCATGCAGGTATTTGATCACCCCCTGCCAAACACCCTAGAGGTGGCTCGCAGGGTATTATGTAGATGTATATGAACATATCCAGGGTATTTCAGGAGGTATCTGCATTACTTCAGGAGGGGATAGGGGAGACAAGTTAAAGTATTTTTTATCCATAAACGTGGGCTCGCAACTCCGTAGTTACTGAGCTGTGGCAATGCAGCCATTTCTTATCCAATTCGCGTTTACTATTAAAACTGTTTTTATTTTTTTCCTAGACTTTTCGTCATTCTATGTAATACTCTGAATTTTTAAGAACATTTATTTATTTATTTATTTATTTATTTCCATCGCCCCGAAAACAGCTCACAAGGCCTTTTACATCGGAGGGTATAACATGAAACAACAACTATCACACACAACCATGCCCTGGATAGGGGCAACCTACCCAGGCGGGACTCGAACCCGCGACCTTCGGTTTGGCAGGCTAGGGCTTTACCCCGCCGCCACCGAGGCCGGCGAAATAATTAAGGCGCGACAAAAATGTGTGATTATAATTGCATGAAACAATTGATCTCAAAATAGGTGAGATCTTATTGTTGATACTCGCTCAAAGCTCTCGTTTATGTAAGCTCAAAGATAAATTGTTTTAGATAATTAAGCCTGAATCACACGGCCATTTTTTTTCGTCGCGAAAGTGATCACTATCGCAAGCACTGCGCCAAATGATCGTCGGCGGCAATTGTTTTTCGCGATGGCGATCGCGATGTGGATTCCCATCGCCAATTTCATCACTCGTCCGGTCGCTTTTTCCGTCGCTAAAACCGTCACTAAAACCCCATATCAGCCAATCAGATAGCATGACCGTATGGTGTGATTGCAGCGCCACGTTTGACAAATGTGGGAACGGCATAAATAAACAAACAGCTATATAATTTCGTGATGTGGGTCCCATGACAACGAGCTGTGATATTGGAAATGATGCGAAAAGCGACGGCGGGAGTGACCGTGTGATTCAGAAAAATGATCACAAGAGCGATTGCTTTTCGCGACGGGAAAAGTGATCTCGATAGTGATTACTTTCGCGACGAAAAAAAATGATCGTGTGATTCAGGCATTATAATCACACATTTTGTCCAACTTTATTTATTCAATATCCTTAAAAATGCAGAATATTATTTAAAATGCCGACTGTATGCCCAAGAAAAACCATTTTCATGGCAACTACATGGTGCATCCAAAAATTGTTTTACTCAGTAATTAAGTCACTTCCACCCCATGTTTATAGACAAAACAAATGCTTAAAAACTTCTCCCCTACCACCTCCTGAAGTATTGCAGTAACAACACCCTGTATTGTGGGTAAACTTTTCTCGGGATTCCCACCGGGTTAATGTTTTTATAACGGCCAACGTTTCAGCCATTTTCTCATATTCAGCCCTGATGATGAGTGCCGAGACGGTACTTGAAACGTTGGCCGTTGTAAAAACATTAACCCGGTGGGAATCCCGAGAAAAGGTTACCCACATTATTCGCCGGGAAAGCATAAAATCATATTTCAACACCCTGTATTTTCTATTTTTAGTCCCAAAATCATGGCATTGTTATTTCTCCACAGTTATTTCTATTGGCGTTCAGAGATAAAGTGAATCTTTATTAAATTTTATTATGCATTATTCTTTGGATAAATTTGGATAAATTCCTTCACTGCAGCGAAATCCAAGGCAATTGTGTCGAAGAATATTTTACTGTATTTGACTAAACGTAAAATAATAATTGTGCGCATGTTTTAGATGAAGGAGTTTTGCAAGAAAAATGCTAGGTGTGGGCAAAGTGAAGAAGATTACCAAAAAGGAGTCTGTTCACAAGACCTGTGTCCAATATCATCATGGGATCTTCGTGTTTATGCACCTCCAAAAAGCTATTTCTCAATATTGAGAAGCCTTTCCGTTTTCCGCATTTTTTAGTAGAAGAATGAGGTGATGTGTGTGCTTTTACATATCTCCTTACTTCAGAAGGCGTCCGTAAACGATAACTATCTGATCTTTAAAGAGAGATTTGTAGGAATTCACCACGACTTTTAAAGGTGTTGAACACCAACACTTGATAAGCCTCGCCTACTCCCAAAGCTTGTTTACTCGGCCTTGCAGCGAAAGTTTTTTTCGTTAACCCATGCCCTTTCAGCGGCGGTCTGGCATCAACGTGAGCCCTCGAATTAAAGCCAACCTGGGACCTCTCATTTTAGGGAGAAAGGATCTGGTTTTGGACCCGTGGTCCTCTGAAATAGTGAACCAGCAGACACAGTCAGGCCACCTCTTTCAAAATTTTATCTGTTACCGCAACTCTAATAATAATATAACGAATATGATTCCTCAGTAAATATTTATCTTTCTATTTCTGTGGATATAGTTTCCGCATTTTCTTGAATAAGGCCTCCCTGGGTCATTTTTGCATGAAGGAAAATATATCTTGAGATTAGCAATGACCTTCTAAATGGGACCTCATTTACATTGCACTTCTTGCGCCATAATTTTTTTAACACGTTTAAATAAGAATGCTTTAGACACGTAAAATCACAATGATAAAACATCCTTAAGGAAGGTATCTTCGATGTTTTACTGGCCTACCCAGTGGCGGATACATATGGGGGCGAAGGGGGCAAGCGCCCTCCATTTTCGGGGCTGCCCGCATTTCCGAACATTGCAGAACCACAATGGTAACTTCTTCATACCATAAGATAGCATAGCCTTTTATATGCTCATAATAAGTTGGAATAAAACTATCTTAAATTTTGCATGTAACTTGATTATTTTTCATTACGATAAGGGTATAGGTAGCTCAAAATATCTTTTTCGCCCCCCCTTGAGTTTTTTCTGTATCCGTTACTGGGCCTTCCTCATCAACGATTCACGGTCAGTAAAGTCGAATTTCTGCCAAATGATGTTACACTGCGTCAGTATCTCGGTCGCCAATTTCCTGTTTTCGAAAAGTCAGTTTTTCTCTGCCCTATATAAATTGGATATTAATCAACCCTAAATATCAATTACGTTCGGTGTTTTCTGACGTTTTGAAATTAATCTTATATTTTCCATTCCTTTTTTTATATCTATCTTATACGTTATACAGCATTTCCCTAAAGGAGCATATAAATTGGTCAAAAGAATCTGCGAAGATCTTCAAATAAAAATTGTGATGCATTACTTCATAACCTTCGAAGTGAGATGACTTGTTTATTTTCTTTAGTCAAAGATTTCATCAACTTCTCATTGGAATATGAATGCTTAGAGACATAAGTCTTGTTCTCTCTTCTCTTTCTTAGGAAAAATATAAGTTTGCCACTTAGTTTGAACAGCTCGAATTCGTAGAGACGTGTTCGTTGTTACCTCTCAATTGAAGCCACAGATTCTGCCATAAAACTCTTTTCTTACGTCAGCATAAAATATTCAGATTTTTAGACATAATTTTAGACACACACATAACTTCAGGATAATCGGATGGTAAAAATCCACTCTCGAGTCGAATGGAACGCCATCACCAAACAGGGAATGTTGGGCCGGTCCTTAACCTCCGTAAAATATGGTTAATTACCCAAAATTGAGCATATTACGTATCTGTATATATTGCTTAAACCGCTTTTATTGATACGTTTCATCTATTAATTTAAATATTCAGCGCACCTTGCACCCAAAAATATATTTTTTCCTCCTATATTCGGCATTCTGCCCACTGCGCGTTGGTTCGTTGTTATTCGTGCTCTTCCTGTTTATAAAACAGCCCTTACATAAGGGCTATGACGCTGGGCACCACGGATTTTTTCGCACTTAGTCGTTGAGCGTGACATTTGAAAAGATTCGGGGCGAACAAAGGCCGTTGTGGGCGTTGGAAAGAAACCGAAAAGGAGAGACGACGTCGACTCGAGGCTGAGAAAAGAAGTGTGTCGGTTCTTAGCGGGACTTCAACTTTAAAAGGCAGCGTTTAAATATCATATGCTTTCTTCGGATACATCAACCTCCTCGTCATACATTTGTACTTCCAAGCTTTGCAATTCACCACGATTTTGAGAATCTCCGCTGTGATGTTGATTGCTACCTAGAAAACGCAGACATTGTTTAAAAATTTTCTCCCTATATCACAAACATTTTCAGTCTTCTACCTAATGATTCATCAGAAGCAGATAATTGGAATTTTTGGTGTTAAAATCAGGAAAAAATTGGCAAATAACTTTTGAAAATAATCGGCGTAAAAACAGAAGATAGTCAAATAACGTAAATAAAGTTTAGAAATACCTAAAACGTCATATCTTAGCAATGCATTGTAGCAATTTTCATGTATGCAAAAATTGTAATAACATTTTCAATTGAGAAACAGGAAATGATTTTAGGTTAACGTGAGCTATTTTCTGGGACGGATAAAATTTTCATTTCAAATGTAATTCAAAGGTAATGAACATCTTTAAATTTTCAGGCGTAAATGAATTAGTTTTTCACGGTACGCATCTGCATTGTAGTTATTTTCAGTGTATATTTATAAAAAAAGAAAAAAATATCTTGACCGTGACTCAGCATTCATTCATTTCTATTTTGTTTTAATTTATTTGTATGCCTTCGATTCTTACATATGATACTTCGTTGATTATATTTTTGGAGCACCTAGAGGATATGAATTACCTGTCGACAAAGGTTAGTGATAACTAGTTCAAATGCAATGCATTAGTCTTTATTGGGAATTGAAGACAAGCATTCGATTCGGCAGAGGTGATAGGCCGCTGCGAAATGCTCCCTGTAACTTACCTTAACAGGTAGTATTCTGCTATTTTGTATTAAATGCTATTCCGTCTTCCTCAAATGCTTGCCGAAATTTTAAATTGGTCCCTCTTTTCAAGTTCGTGACTAACTACTTTCATGTTTATTGTCAAGTTCCTCGCGACCGATTCTCTACAAAACCAAATGGCTTACTAGTGATAGCAGGTCTTGTGGTGATTAATCTTACGTTAGTGGCATATTCCTCGCAGTTTTTACTCGGCGCATCTAAAACTGCCGAGAAGCTTTTTACCAACTGGCTAATCAATCCTCAGCATCCACGGTTTTCACTGATTTAAGCATCGATATTATTACAGTCAATAGACGCTTTTTGCCTTTTATAAGATTTATAATATCACTGTACTATGTGTCTGTAATATTATGTGTACTACCGCTTTCGCCAAGTTATTGCATCATCAGGTAAGCTAACTAACTTTGCGAAACCCGTTGTGCGCTCAGTGTAAAAATCCTATGGAAGACGTATAGTTACTTTTGATTGTTATAATAATGCATAACTTTCGATTAGTAACGCCTGAAACCCTTGATCACATCAATTCCCCACTTTAAACCCCACCCCATTCTCATTCTACGTCACCCTTACCTTACCCTCACCATCTCACCGCATGAACGTTAAATGACATGGGCGATTCTGCCCTGCAAATGCTCAGTCAGGCAGGTTGCGAGGAAAGGAGCTTCGGGGGTTTCAATCCCTCCGGAAATTTCTTCCCTTGTGACCAGCAATACATCTTCTAAGGAGACTATTAGGCCAGGGGCGACTATCTTCTGACTATCCATTTTTTTATATGGTTACATTTCATGTCTGTCTGCCAATGACCAACGGTGAATTTTACTTTCAGCATTACGCCAACGAAATTTATAGCTTATTTAATGAAATATGGTTTCCCGATGCGTAAGTATTGACAACAAAATATCAGAGCTGGTAACCCGCATAATTCTAAAGCAACCTCCGAAGCAAATTAGTGGCTACGTCCAGCGGAGAGTTTACGATATATGCACCGCGTGTCCATCTTCGCAGACGACAGTTTCGCCGGCGTAGCAGCTGTCTTCTGAAGATCGATGAAGTGAAAAGAGATGTTTTCGACCTTCTTTTATACACATCCGTCGAAGAAAGGCGTCTTCTCATTGGTCCATTTAGGAATCCGGAGACTTCTCATTGCTCAAGGATTTAATCACGACGTACCTGTGGAAAGTAAAGGATAACTAGTAACTCCATATTAAGTCCATTACTAGTATTAAAAAAAATATTCCGCCCTATTCAAAATTTAAATCCTTCAATCACACAAAATCGTGTTATACCCACATTTACGGCTCGTGGTGTTCTCATCCCTGCACCTCGCGTGACAGTCGCAGAAGCGTTTCCGAGGTGGCTGTCAGTATTAGTAAAGTGAAAGAGCGAGTTGTGGCACTTTAAATAGTGTCGTTGAATCGCCCGTGTTCAAACGAGTAGGTACGAGTCGTAGAAACGAGAGAGTTCCGTTATTGTGCGAAAGGTGTCTTCTCCCCATTCGCCACGCTTTGTTGCTTCTTTCTCTCTCTCTCTTTGTTGCCTCTCACCCAGTCTCCCCCGTCATGTGGTATGTGCCACATGCACACCACGCGCCCACATGCGTACACTTTTCCTTTCCTTGTTGGCGACGGTGGCGCCGACTGCACGGAGAGTCTGTGGGCGGGACACGTGGGCGCGTGAAGCAATATGGCTTCGATGGGGTCTCGATTTCAGACCAGGGACTTATCCAGGGGGCAATACCCCTGTTCACTTCAAGGAAGAATTAGTGAAAGATGCTAGGGCTCCAGCTTTTATTGGGTTGAAGAGATGGTTTGGTGAAATGTTGCTTTATAAAATTTGTGGTTTTCTCAGGTGTGCGAGTTGACGACAAAATATCAGCAGAGGCGACCCGCAGACCGCCCAAGCTCCCCCGAATCAAATTTGTCTTCTTGCCTGCTCCAGATTCATGAGTACTTGTTTGCGGGATTTTGAATCATAGATATCTACTGGGTGAGAAGTAGACATAAGGATCCTAGGGGCAATGGCGCATGCCATGGCTACAAGGAGGTTGTAAATACATGTTTATTATATTTACAACCTCCTTGCATGACTAGCGTAGGCAATATGGAATACGGTATTTTGGGGGTTCCTTCCGGAGTCTTTTTTAAGTTGAAGATATAATTGTAGATTTTTGAGGATTTTCAGAACATTACCCACCAAAAAATGTTCATCATCATTATTGGTAAATAATCATTGGATGGTTTTATCCAGCTCTTCAATTAATCTTGATGTGCTATTTTTTTCTAGTAAATGCAAATTTCTTTTCCTTTATATCCTCTATCATTTTAAAATGTACTATAATACCGTAGGATCCTCGGTGACTATAAAGTAAAAGGCTTCAGGTAACTTATAAGATGTGGTGATCCGTGGGGTCCTTGAATCTGATAATGGGCGATACATGGAGCAATACCTATGTTGACTTGAAGGAAGAAATAGTGAGTGGAGTTTGGATGCAGCAGGTGCAGATGCAGGATCAGGTTGAAGAGATTGTTTCTATCAGAAAGCTTATATCAAACTCACCCAGTATATAGCTGGATTATAAGCCTCAGTCGTATTCTCTCATCATATTCATATGGATGAAGATATTTCTGGCTGAATTACTTTATTTTCTGGATTTACATTCGCTTGGACACTCAAAAGGCACACGTTCGTTCAGTAATTTACTTTTATGACTCTCAACAGCGATTACTCCAATATCTGCTCGACCCAGACACGTCTTAACTGGTGGAGAAACGGCTGTGAGGCGCCTTTCTCACCAAGCATCTGCGTCGTGCCGCGGATTTTGGGTCACGATATTTCAGTTTCTTTGCGCTCTTTGTGAAGCTCGCGTTGTCATTTGTGTATACCTCCCGTTCGACGGTTATGAATGCCTCTAAGCTGTGGAAAAGTGTGACTTCGAAGAGGCCTAGGTGTTTTTGTGGCGCGCAGCCATGTTTTCCACGGTCGATGTTGTTTACAGATTGCCAGACCACAGATCCCCGTTCTTTCCTTCGTTGGCAGGTTATGAGGGCTGTGTTCCGCATGCCATGCCTCAAACTGCACGTCAATGAGGATTGATGGCCTTTCAACTACGATATAAATCTTTTGTTCTGTGATTGTATTGACGGTTTTAAATAGATTCTGTTACTGCCTCGCGAGAGTTCCTTTCGTAGAGGACGCACTACCGTTTGACCGGTCTTTTTTGATGACGTATTTTTCGTTCACTATTAATGCTTTTGTTTTGAATTTTTCTGGGTATTTACTGGGGGACCTTCGGAATTTTCTTTTCTCTCAAGTTAGAATATTTTACCTTCGCATTTTCTCAGATGAATTTATTAATTTAAGGTAAGCACAAATGTAACAAAGCACAAAGCACAAATGAGAGCCTATTGCGAAAAGAGAAATTTTATTTGTTGTTAAACAAAAACAATCAACGTTTGATCAACGCTAAGAAAATCGGAGGCTAAAGTCCTTTATATTATTGTAGAGTGAAATATGCATTCTATATATGTGTGACCTGAATCCCCAGTCCTAGGGTAGCATCATTATCATGGAATGTTCCTTGGAAATATATGGAGGGGTTCGATGGAACTATTTAGCGACCTTTTTAAAATTCATCTCTTCCTCCGAGGTAACAATAATAAGATAAATACATCGTAATTTACGCCTGAAGCTGTTGATAACTCATCGAAACCTGGGTGGCGTTTTGTAAAAAAGCAGTGGTATAAGTAATAGTGAAATATCTAAGAAAACTGGGACAAACTAACTTATTGACGATTAACTTACGTGTTCGATAAGAGACCGAATGGTTACTATCCTTCTTCATTATATGAGCACTTGGAAGAACTAGTGGTTAAGTTGCTGGCTTCTTGGGTGATGCTTGATTTTTGGGACAATCCATCTTGCTGAAGATACTCTCAGTAATTCTCCGAATGTAGTCATTAAATAGTTTTCAGCGAGTATTCTCAGTTTGATCCACTTTATGCCTTTGCATTTTAGGTTTGATCTAAGATTTGGTGAAATATCTAACCTTAAGGCTGTCAATTTCTTTCCAACACGTCATAATTTTTGTTGCTTTCGAACGAGCATGTACTAAAGTTCCGAATATCAAATCAATTTCCGTCGCTTCTTTATGATTGTTTTTACAAAAAATGAAGACTTGTAAATTTGTTTCTTCGTCCTTTTATATGGCTTAAACCTCCACTTTTCCTCAATAAATCTTTCGTTGCGGTTTCTTCTGTGGCCTATACAGCAGGCATCACTGCTGCGCTTAAGATATTTAATGACCTAGCATGTTCTTGTCATATGATTTACATTATTTGAGCATTTCAGCAGCCTCTTCGCCATAAATTATGGATCTTTTGTTACATTTGTTATGCAACCACGGCCTTAAAACTCAGAAACATCATGAATACCTCTGATAGTAAATTGTTTTGTTATTATTTATGTCTGCTATATTGCATTTATACGTCTGTGATCGCCTCGAGTCTTTGAATTTATATTCATTCGTTCTTTACGGAGAGTCAATTAAAGAACGAAATTTATGTTCCTTTCATGAAATCATCTTGATATATCCTTCAATGTGTACCTTATTCGAATTTCAATGAAAAGTTATGAATTTAATTTGCTAATTTAAAAAAAAATATCATTTAGCCAATCGAAAACTTGCTACAGACTCCTAAAATGATGCTTTTTCAGATGGTTAGGAAAAATGACAATAAAAATGATATTTATGATGAAAAAAAGCTGATATGAGGTGAAAATGATGTATTTTATCATCAACATAAAAATATAATATAATATCATCATCTCACTACCTTTTGAGTTGTTAGCAATTGAATATTATCTATAACGTCAGTTATATCACGGAATTGATAAAAGTGACGCTGCGGTGAGCTCTAACACCTTGAAAATGTATTTATTTAAATATATAAATCCCATTGTTTGTCCACTATCTGAATGCCCTGATTTTTCGTTTTAGCGTAAAAAATATCACCTTATAAGCAAATATTTATGCATTAAGCATGTACGATAAGTATTTGTTCCAATTTTCGGACCTCCTTAAATCTGTGCTTTCTCGTCGAATTCCATATATCCATTAGAGCATGACATCTGAAATCGGGGGGAGGGGCGCCGCCAGCCGTTGGCGGTTCAGAAAAATATTTGTCATTCCCACCCCGCCCTATGGGCTATTCCAGACCGATCCTCATGAGACCGCAGGCAAGGTCGATCGAGGGCTGGTTTAGTGGTTTGGGTAGCGTACATTAGCCGCCCACTTCGAATTTCATCTCCCTGGCTTTCTTCACATTATTGCCTCGCAGACGTCCCGAAACCGGTTCCCAGTCGGAGGGCCCGCCACTCCTACCTGCTACGGCCCATTATCATAAAATTTCCCGCCCATGCGACAAACGTGACGTATTCGATCGGTTGGGGGGATAGGAATCCTGGGCGTGCCTCTGATTAAATCAGGAACAGCTCCATTCAAGTCACTCTGGGTCTGGAATTTCCCAATAATCGGTGGCGCAACATGCTCCAGGGGATCAAATATTTCAGTCGGCCATTGTTCCCTTGTAGCAATCGTCGTTGTGTTTCTACTTGAGATAAGCTGGGTGGGAAAGCTGTACAGCATCTTTCAGAAGGACTCTGCAACAGTTCAGCAGGTAGTGGGGGAGACAATTTTAAACCATTATAACCAATTGTACTTTTTGAGCAACATCAAAGACGTATGTATACGTTTTCAGCTTTATTCAGGCAAGATTTAAACTACGTGTTCTTTTGTGCTGTAAAGGTTGGTGGCGAAATATGTATCTGGCACAATAATTATGATCGAGTAAAAATTTTCACGTTTTTAAAATGAAAAGTCTTGAAGTTCAATTTCTCCCATTAGCAGCTCTGGGCTAGAAAGGGTTAAGCATTTTTTGTCCTTAAACATGGGGTCGTAACTCCTTAGTTACTGAGCCACTTAGTTAATGAGCTGTTGTCTGAAAAAATTAATCTTTGTGCTTAACTAAACGAGAGCTGTCAGCGAGTAATCAACGGTATGATTGCGCATTCTCACGCATTTTGAGATTAATTCGATACCTCTACTGCACAAACTCTCAACAATCGCCCACCGAATCAAATCCGCTCATCTAGTACTATTAGAGCTACGATTATAATTGCCTCAGTTGGTTGAAAATGCCTGAGGCAATTATAATCGTACATTTTCAACCAACCTTAATTACTAAATGCCCGTAAAATACAGAGTATTAAAAGAAATTTTGAATTTAAAAAAGACCAAGAAAACCCTGCCGTGATAATTGCAAAGTGCATTAAAAAAATGTTTGCGTCGCCATAGCTCTGAAGCTAAGCAGTTACGACCCAATGTTTATGGACAAAAAATGCTTAAAATTGTCTCCCTTACCACCTCCTAAAGTATTACAAATTCCTCATGAAACAGCCTGTATATTAGATCCCTCTACAGCAAACGGGTATTCTTTTTACTGATTTCCATTGCTATACATTTAGGAAACGAATGAAGGAAGCTAGAACAGCAATTACCATCGGAAATCCACCGGTTTGGGTATGTTCACGAGAAAGCTAACGCGCCAATATCATTCTTCAAACTCGCAGAACGTGTGATACGTCACCGTCTCACTCAGTGATTTTTTTAAACCATTAATGAGGGTGGTTTAGAATTATGTATACGGTAAAAATAATCGGAATTCAGAAGGAAAGTTAGAGGGGGTTCCGATTGTTTATCTGCCCCTGTGTCCTTAGCTTCTCCAGCAGGAGACTGTACTTGAGAATGGGTTAACAGTTTTTAAATTGGTGGGTTGAATAAAATAAATTTTAGTACCATTGATCTACAAATTAACCTCAGTATGACATTCGCAGAATGAATAATTCATTCCTTATGCAGGCTTCCGCGGGTCGATGAGTATGAAAATACGTCTCTTTCGGGTAATACAATGGACCCACACGGTGTATTACCCGAAAGAGACGTATTTTCATGAATAATTGATAATTGATATTGACGCAAGTGCCCTTTACTGATAGGGTTAGAAAATAAAATACCAGGCATACATTGTCAAGTTTTAGCCACAATGAAAATCAACCGGGAGGACACAATTTAGAGTTACGGGCACCGTTTGTAATCTGAACAGCGGAATAACAACTCTTGGCTGGAAATAAATGGCTCTCGAAAATACCAATTTTAGTGCTTAAATACTGAAATCGGAGTATGTTTATATTCAATATTGTTGAAAAGGGTATTCAGGAGAAATATTTGGAGGGACCCGACTTTATGGGCCCCCTGGCATTTGAGAGTTTGAGACAGTGTCGGACACACGGGGGGTATGAGGGGGGCGCCTCCCCCCTTGCGAAGCCGCCCACATTGCCTAACATTGCAGAACCGCAATTGAAACTTTTTTGTATCATAAGATGACATAGCATTGTGATGCTTATGATCAGTTTAAGTAAAACTTTCTCAAACTTTGAATGTGACTTGATTATTTTTCATTACTATAAAAGTAAAGGTAGCTCGAGATATCCTTTGCGCCCCCCCTTGAAATTTTTCTGTATCCGTTACTGGATTTAGAGGGCATGTAGAATTCTGCGAAAGTATCATCATATCGATGGCTAAGTTCTAACAACACGTATCTGAATTACAGCAAATTTTCAGGAGAGCAAATAAACGATTTATATTTTTAATTGTATAAAATTTTGATCGAAATTAAAAACCAAAAACACGTAAAACTGAAAAAAAGCTTACATTTTAAAACAAAGAGTTGTTTTTTGCTTGGATTTTATTCTTTATTGACAGTATTAGCAATATTAACTCAGACCAGCCAAATTTTGAGATACGTGTTGTGAAAACTTGGCCATCGATATGTTGGATTTTTAGGAATAATTTTGCGGAAAATGAAAGGTCAACTTGTAATTGCGAAAGATATCTCTGAGATAACTTGATTTATAGTGATTCTTTGAATTCCGTTCGTTATCTAAGTCGCAGTAAAACATTCATTTGGCGGGCACCATGCCTTCCTTCCACTCGCGAAAATTGTCTTCCAGTCCTTGATGACCCCTCTGTTTCTCCAATCCGAAAGCAGAGTATTCTTGCCCACACCCGCTCACCTTCATGCGTTCAGTCCACTTGCGAACTATAATACATGTGCGACCTTGCCCAGTCCGAGCATCAGCGACACGCGTATGAAAGCGTTGACAGCAGGAATTCGCTCCAGAGCAGTTTTTCCCTCCTCGTCGGCAAAGCCTATTTCAGTCGTGGAAAGGAAACGCCCTTTTAAGAAACCAGGCCTCTCGCCAGGTCTGGGGCGATTAATTATGATCAGGCATCGCCTCGATCTTGAAAAGAGTTTTTAATGGGTGACTCGTCGCCCGCGCGCCTTATCCAAGGCGTGTCCTTGGATACGGACCTCGAGCTTAGGCAACCCCAACCGAATTGTATCCAACGAATTGAATTGACCCACGCTCGACGTACACTGAACTGTAAAAATATGGAATGTCGATATCCCTCGAGAAGAAATTGCGCGTGAGGCCATATTGCGCTCTCGAGATTCGTGGTAGCCATAAGACTCCCGAATACCATGGCCAAAAACTACGCTGCGGACACCTGGGCGATCCGAGGTCTCTGATATGCTATCCACATAACATTTTAATGCTCATTTACAAAGTATAAACATCGATATTTAAAATGTATCGTAATTTTTCGTTTCTCGTATCCATAATATTTACCACGGAAAAACACTAATTTAGGACAAATTAGCTGCCTCCTGCGGCGTAATGGAGACGAAGTCGGAAACCGTTTTCAATCACATTTAACGAGGCTCCTTTATCTCAATTTTAATCTATACATGGAAACAGTGTGGCTTTAAATTATTTTTCTCAGCTTATATTATTCGGATGGGATTGCGACTTGAAAGGTAAAGTCATTGCAAGCGACTGATTGTCGGTAAATTTATCGAAAATTGTTTTAAATTCTAAACGGCCATTTTCATAGCAGTTATGTGTCTAAAATTGGTGAATTCCTAATGAGGCTAATACATAATTATGATTTCATATAGAAAGGGATAGAAAACAATTATAAAACAAGATACAAAATAATTTTTCGGAGGATTACAGCGGTATTGCGTGGTATTTTAATACATTGGGAAAATGATTTCTCAAAAGTAAGCTTAACCCAACCTTCGTCTAAATTGGATTGCATCATCCACAAGTAAAATATGGCATAGTATTCTCAATCTAAGGGGATGTAACATTAACTTTGCCAGCCCTCCAATCTCTTAAGCATCCTCATCTTCGGAGTGAAGAAGTATATTCATTTGTCCTATGGCTAATCATTCTCCAAAGCGTGATATGAAAGTTGCACAGTTCTTTTGGTTATAAAGTACTCTATTAAAAAGAGAAAGGGTAGTTGGTGTAGATGGACCGTACGTATCTTTAAATTGCATTATGTACCTACATATTAATACCGAATTCCTCCCCTGCGGTATGATAAGATCGTTGACTATCTATGTGGCTCCTCCAGCTTCAGGGGCGATTTGCCACCCACACAAAATTGGAATTCCCCTGTCCCTCAACTCTCCAAGGAGGCTATTATCCTGTTGACGCTTGGTAGTTGGGCGTCTTCTCATCCTTGAAGACGTTTGGTCACTACATTCGTTTGCCGTTTTCATATATTGTTGTTTACAATCGCTGCCCGTACTCTTACACGTGAAGGTGAATATCAGGGTTTTTTCCTACGTCAAATCATTGGTTGTAGCGGCATTTCCTAGTCCCTATCATTCTTTAGAGAAGTAAAATTGAACGAATCCTCTTTTACGTGAATACGGATTTGGCATTAAATTTAAATTCGGCGTCAATCCATCAATATATTTTTGGTAGCCATAAAATTTTCACCGGTGTCTTCGGATTACTCACGAAGGCAGGGGCGGATCCAGGATTTTTTTCTGTTTGGGGGCACATGGGTCTAACAGGTCTTCTCTTATTTGAGATTAAAAACAAAATAAAAGTATTAATGTAGAAAATATTCCCTTTCATTTTGATGTGAAAGTTATTAATAATAAATTGAATGATCGAGGCTCCGTAATACTTAAAACAAAACGAAATTAATGACAACCGTATTGAAAATCTTGTCTATGTGCCCCCGACCCCCCCCCCCCTAAATCCGCCTATGCACGAAGGTACCGGTCTAAGGTACGCAGTCAACGGAGTCTACGTCGACTTCTTTCTTTTGCGAATGGCGAGTGTTTAAGTCCAGAAATAATGCTTGACATTAGGTAGAGTATTATTTTTATTTTTTGCGCTTCGAAAAATGTATTTACGCTCTTTTTTGTTCACTGAAGCCCTCGCAAAATGAACGTCGCATGATTAGAAGAGCTTGCCCGTGGGTGATATCACTGCAGATGCGAATCTCAGATGAAAGCGTTGGATGAAACCTGTCCGTTTATCGATGGCAGATATTGATGGAAGGAATTAGGAATACGTTAAGTGACTAGAACCTGAGGGAGAAGGGACCGGTGGAAAACTCATCTCCGGGACGTTAGTTGCTAATTATTGTGAGTTCCAGCTCATGGCTACAGCTATTGTTCTCGTGATTTTTTCAATCTGAATCAGTCACGGGTGATGGATACAAATGATTAACTTTTGTTCCCCTGCCAATGCCATCGTTTATATGCATCATCATTGACAGCCCATTTCTCTTCGCATGGTTGAACTCTTCCTGTCCAAAGATGCGATAGATTTTTAGTTTAATCTGAAATTCCTTCTTCTGCCCTCGCTGTCTTTTTTTGCCATGGCATTTTTACTTTAGTTACTCTATTTTTAATAAGTATATTTGGATATATATTTCTACAGAATGTCAATGTTCAGGCTTTGAACTGGAAGACAGCAAAATAGGAAATGGGATTCTCAATCGAACGATTTATAATAAGTTTTTCTAGTGCAAAAATTAAATTTAATGCTGTAATTATTTCCTCATTCCCGTTTTTTTGTTTTTAATAGTACTTAAGTCAAATTTATGCCTTTTTGTTCACAATTTTCGATTGTGCAATTTCTGGGATGACATTTCTCGGGCTTATTTTCAATTACATCTGTAAGCAGACGAGAATAATTGCCTTTCCTGATGACTACTTACCTTTAGAGTGGTTATTTATATTTTAAACCATAACTATCGACAGCCTAGTGGCCTTTGTAACCGTGAATGTTTTTAGAAGTTAAATTTTAGATAGTAGGCCATTGTAATTTAATGTGAACAATAATGTTTTGTTATTTTTCCACAGTCTCGTCAGTAATTTTTTTCGAACAAGCTTCATTTTTGTTGAGTTATTATCCCAGTACACCTTTTTGCCTCCCCCAATTCCCACTTCATTCACTTTGTTCGAGCTTCTAAAACGTTTGAGTGGTGTGCCAAAATCTACTTAAAATTGCAGAAACGACTCGCAGTGGTCTACGCATCAGTATTCAACTATTGATAATGATAATGCCCTCAATTGCTAAATGAGGTTTGTACTTGATTTACATGGCGCTTATTTAGAAGTTTTTTTTGTAGCGCTTGGCTGATTTTCCGACCCCTCTTTTGTCTGTCTTATTTCTTCTTATTCAAAAAAATATTAATGGCTCCATTGGCTTTATAATAAAGATGGCCTTATAAAAACCTATTGTGACAATGGCGCCACTGCTTAGGTCCCGATGGAGAGGTTCATGTAATAGCGGTTGAAGACAAACAATGGAGGCTGATGCATTAACATAAAAAATTCGGGGTTCAAAACAAACGCGCTTATAATACATGAATAAATGAGCAATGATGAAGAGCGCAGATTTTATGAATAATGCAATAGGCCTCGAGTTCGGTTTTGGAACGTGACGTACTGGTGCTCCTTTCTCGAGTGATCAAGTATTTAATATAGTATTCACCCTCTAAGAAAGCGAAAATGCCACAGTAAACGATATTAGCAATTTTATTTTCTATTCACAAGCTCCTTATCCATTGGCGAAATTTATTAGTTGCGGCTTTTGAAATGAACACATTAAATATTCTGTGCGAAATCTGCTTCATGTTAATTTTGGACTTCTTTCTGAGACCTGTCAAAAACAATACTCTGCGTTTCAACTGCGATAATTTACTTACAAATGTTCAGGGAAATATTAATGTTGAATGAGAAGACGGCTAACGTTGATTTTGGCTTTGGAAAAGTGAATCTAACTAATATATATTTTTTTTAGATCACGAGATGTGGGTCAATTTTTTTGTTGAAAATGGTTTTCAATCTCTTCTGATTTAACTCTCCTCTGGCATGAAATCTCCTTTTTTATCCTGGGTGAAGTGAATTGATGAACAACTGGACAGCTTCTCTTCCTTGTATAATTCAAAATTTATGCTTCACGACCCCTTATTATATATATATATTTTTTTTAGATCACGAGATGTGGGTCAATTGACCCACATCTCGTGATCTAAAAAAAATATATATATATAATAAGGGGTCGTGAAGCATAAATTTTGAATAATCTAACTAATCTTCGTATTGCTTACACGAAAAGAGAATGATCAGAGAGAAAGGAGTTCAAATTCATGTGATTTAGAGGATTGGATTTCATCCATTCCGAGTACAGAACGAAGAACTTTGTGGTTATTTTTTAAAATTTAAGAGGTATAAAGTGAGTGGGAGGAAACATTTTCAAAGAAAAAATTTTATGTTAAATTAAAACCGGAAAATTTACTGGATAGTTTAAACTGGAGAGAGTTAAGTTTGCGTCTAATGCAAAAACCTAAGTTCGGCTGCGCCCTCGATTTTTTTCCGGAATTCTGGGTAATGCTTTACCATGAAGATGTAACAATAATCATATTATAGTGATAGATCCAAATAATGAAAGAAGAAAATGATTGAGTTTACATTTTAGAATTTACAACTAAATATTAGGGAGAAGATAGAAATAATTGTGGGCCCTTGAAAGGCTATAGGCATGGTTTCGTAGTTACACAATCCTAAGATTTGTGCACCGCATCTCTCAATTTTTCCCTTTCTCAAGATAATTTCCTAGTGTCTCTCTTTTTCTTGTGTTAGTAGTTCAAGTATGCTTGTGAGTTATTTTTATTAAAGATAATAGTCAAAGTAGCTGCGTAGAAGATGACTCACTGAATGATGAAACTGCTTTTCACCTCGGCCTGTCCTCATTTTCACTTTGTACCCACATTTTCAGTACGATCTCACTTCATCCTATTTTACTCATTCTCGCTTACTTATTTTTCTTACCACCAACGCAGTAGCCTGAATCCCCTTTCTCCTCAGTGTACGCTTCATCCACGCTATTTTCCTCATCTCTATCTCTGATCCTTACCCAAAATGTGAAGCTTGCCGTTATTACTCCTTTTTACTAATCAATTTGCGTCACTTTTTCTAAGACAAATTGATTACTGAGAACTTCAGGCTTGACTTTATGAAACCTCTCCATATTGGAAATAAAGGAGTAAAACTTTGTCAGTTTCACTATCATATTAATATGGGCACGACCGGGGTTTCGTAACGTAGTTACATCTTCAGGTGACTGTCATAGAGTCAGGTTCAGAGGTTCAGTCACCTGAAGATGTAACTACGTTACGAAACCCGGGTCGTGCCCATATCAATATATTAATGAACCTGACAAAGTTTTACTCCCTTATATCCAAATTGGTTATTACTGGAGGCACATGATAACGAATAATTTTGTTCAGAGCTCTTCTAGTTAATCTATTTTCATCTTTGATTTAATTAATTGCCGAGTGGTTTTTTTTTACGAGATCCATATTTATATGATCTACATGGGCAGAAATGAATTCCTGAAACCCTTAATTGATGTGCGTAAAATTGAGTTTCTCCTAAGTATTTGCTGGTCAATATTAAAACCATCCATATCAATTGCAAAGAAATTGTTCCCTTAGCTAAGTATGTTTTTACCTAGAATTCTGCGATTTCGGAACGGATATAGGGAGATTCTTGGATTTAAATTATATCTGTTATCATTTTCCGTCTTTCTATAGTTTACAATTCACAAACTTTACGGGAACAAAAAATGGTAACGAAAATATGTAGATTTATCAACCGCTCTGCTAAAAACTAAGAAGAAATATGTTTAACAACGTCTGGCTTCACTTCGTGTAAGTTATTTATATTCATAATTAAATATTCGTACTACCTTTAACATTTGTATAATATGTTTCACCGCTAAATTTAGTGAAAATTAGGAATATGTAATAATTAATATTTAGAACAAACTCAATGTCATATATCGTTTACATTTTACTCATAGATAATAAAGAAATCTGCCGCCCACTTTTGATGCTCACTTTTCATCGTTTAAATAATTTTATCTTTAATTGTAAGTTCATTGATTTCAACCTGAAGACTCTCTCCACACCTTTTATCAAGTGGTATTGTTGGCTTTATTGTCGAGAAACGTATTTATCGTGGGTGTTTTCACAAAATGCTTTCTGTTGCCACACGAGATGCTGTAGGTACATGGTATTTTTTTCCTTTCGGTATGAGTTCTTAATGCAAGTTGTGTTAATGGTGTGTGTGGATATCGCTTGGCCAATGCGTTGCCAATTTTCCGATTCGCAGCACCGTTGGAAATGCTCTCACGAACTTTCACTATCAACATTTTTGCGGTCTCCATATTTTGCGTTCCCGCCTGTCCACGGGTGCTAACCGTTGTGCAAGTGCAAAACTTGTATCCATTGGCATGGGAGGGGTTCCTTCGAGGAAAACTGAAAGTGAGGTTGGACACTCAATTAGCGTTGATATTTTTCCGAGAAGTGCTAAATAGGTCTGGAAAGGTGCGAGCGAGGCTTAAGTTTCTTTGACTTCCTCGAATACTGACTATCGATTCTGGGAGGACCGTTATTTTGCGTCATTTTTGTTACGCAATAAATATGAGTGTCCTTATGAGTCGTTTGATTGCTACTGTATTCATGTGATAAAATTTCTGCCATCTCCAGAAATATTATAATGCATTTGTTATAAAAATAAGTTGTGGAAATGTGATTTTAAAAAGTATTTCTTGATATTAAGGCTGTTTTGCTTATTTTATTTGGTCTAGGGTGATATGCGGACGGTTCTAACCGGGCAGTTATCTCTTTCATACTTAATTTTTGTTAAACAGAATTTTTTTTTAAATAAAGGCAATACCACCGTTGTTTGAGGGTTATGTATGATAGAGGAGTAGTCATATTTGCCTTAATGGCTCATTTTCTCCTGGCGTTATGATATATGTGTGTATTTACTGGATATATGTATAGTATTTATTGTCAAGTCATTTTTGTGGAATACTTTCATGTTTTACAATCATTACTTGTGTGTGTGCACTTACTGGATATATGTATATTTTTATTTGTAAATTCATTTTTGCGGGGTACTTTCATGCTTTACAATCATTACTTGTGTGTGTACACTTACTGGATATATATATATTTTTTATTGACAACTCATTTTAGAGGGGTACTTTCATGCTTGACAATCATTACTTGAGTGTGTGGAGAAAGTGATTAGGTTGGAAAAGAAAAGGAATAGGTTCCTTAAAAAACGAACTCACGCTTTATGGATTGTTATTGATCGGTAATTGCCGGAGAAGATGAAGATAAGCCTAATAGTGAGACAGACCGTGTACTGAGGGTCGTGAACACTGGGAATTGGAAGGGAATTATTTTAGACGAATGAGATAGTGGCAGGAAGATGACAGAGTTAATGGATTACACGTAGGAAGATAGGCTGTTTGACGAGATTAAGAAGAAAATACAAACAAGACGGAGAGTCCTCGGTTGTACTGGTGTAGGCTAAGTTATCACTTGCTACTTCAACATAAACATACCTCAATGGGCAATACAGTACATGAAATAAAAGTTCTCAAACTTCAGCTCTCTATTTTCCCCACTCCAAGGAGGTTGTGAATATCTGGAGGCGCTGTATTCGAGTTTTAGGATTGGTCAGAATTCCGCCATCTTGGTTTGACAATTTTCGGACTTATTCTCAAACAGTATACGTATATAATGAAGTATTCTATTTCTTATATCGCCTCTGATTAATAAAATAAATATGCAACAATTACTCCTTGATTGTCGTCGGAGTTTTCCGATCGTTCGTCATACTACTGTCTATATTAAACTGTCCATATAGTCATATCGTGGTGATAACATATCGTCGTGAACATACTTTCGTGCTATTATTGCTACCGGTCCGCTATCATAAGATTTCCATTGGCTGTAATCTTATTAATTACCAGTAGAAGTGCAGGGGAATGGATATTTTACAATTGTAAAATGTTATTTTCGGCTAAACTAGTTGCAGAGCGGAACCGTGGGGATTGACAATAATTTTTCCTTGGGAAAAGATATTCGAGGCATATTTTCACGAGGCCTTCCCATAATGATAGAAAAAAGGTTTACTGTGTTCGTTTGCGATAGTTTATTTAAACGTTACAACGATCATGACCGAATATTTCACCAAATAGTTAGCATTGACCTTATGGGCTTATCAATGTTTTGGTCAAAGTAGGCGTGGCTATCCTACACAAGCACCCCCATTCCTGCCACACTGCGCTCAAAGCTCGGAACCAGTGGTGCCCCCTCCAGTATATTTACAACCTCCTTGCCCCACTCCCATATCAGTTCATCCATTCCATTCCCCGTATTCTACGTGAGCTCCCCGAAGTGTTTATCTCTTGGTCTTCATTGTTAGGCTTTTCCTTTCATTTTTCCATCTATTACATTTCTTACATAATTTATGTGCCTAATGGCCAGGCCAATCCACCATAATCTTCTTTGGCATATGATGCCGCTCAATACCCTTCTCATATTCTATGAAATATCTCCTCCTTTCACATCAATTGCATTTATCTTCAGCATCCAAATTTAGCACCGGGACTCGAACGCTTCGATTATTTTCTAATCAGTTTTTGAACGGTACATTGAATCTAATAATGTAAATAGCGACGAATGCCTCTGCTGGACGTTGACCGTGTACCTTACCCTCGGACTGGAAGGATTGACAGTTCCGGCATGACATACAAATGCATCATTCGCCGTGCCCTACTCCCTCCCGTCTGGCGGCGGACCAAGTAGATCGGCTCAGTAAAACAAACACCCCTACATTCTACCGTTTCTGCCTGTAACTCGGCCGATTCTCTTTTTTTGAGCGCAGAAACCGCTTCACACCAAGAAGAATGGTTTCAGCCCGTTAGAAAACTCATCGATTCCTGTATATCTCGTTTTCTTCTCGCGGGTGATCCTTGATGGATGGTCGAAGGTCCTGTGCCTGCAATCACTTGATCACCGTTTCAGAAGTAGTTTTCCGTAACGAATGGAATAACTTCCAGGACTAGTCAAAAAAGGGGGAATTCATGTAGACAAAATTGGGAAGACTCGTCAATCCTTCTAGACAGGTTAAATTTTGGTCCTCTTTCGACGAATTACGTGTTAAAGACTTAAGTTGACATCATAAATTACCCAGGGTTTATGGAGTAAAACTTCTTCAATTTTTTCTGTATTTCACGTAATAACTTGCATGAAAATACTGACACAACGTTTTCATACTTGAGATACAGTCAATGTCAAGGTTTAACAGTATGAACCTACAAATCTTCAACAGAACTGCGTAAGGCTGAAACAAGTAATCCTTCGCGAAAACATACCACTCAAACCGAAGTGTTATGCTCGCTCAAATTATCTTGACAGATGATTATAGATAACTTTCACGAAATGAAATTTGATGCGTGAGAAATATCCCTGTTTATTATCGGACGACAAATACTGTTTCCATTTCGGTTGATTGAACGCCAAGTTTCATTAGCACTTATCAATTTTTATTAATTTCTGAAATACAGAATCATGAAAAAATGAGATTTCTTTGTATTATTTTTTGTATATTTTGAAGAATAACTTCGGACCAACAGCGGTGAATTTTTATGAGGTTGCCCGAAAAGGGACTTAATGGAAATGGGAGATGCTTAATGTGGGAGTTATGTTTGGCTGAGAAAGGTATAATTTGTATTGTCAGGGCAATCAATATGTTATGTTGTATAAGTGCTGATATATTGACCATAAATTGAAAATGTGGGACCTTATGCATGAGATTTTTTTCTTGCTGGGATGAATGCTCTTGAGATGGGTAGCGAACTTCACTCTACTTCATTGCAACACCTTCCCTCCTAACTTGGCGTTGTCTTTACTATCTGGCATCTGTAAGCTACGGAAATATATCCCCCGAATACTCCTGTGGCTATCCACCCCTCTTTAACTCTTTCCAGTATATGTGAGCATGGTCCTTTTCGGTCATCCCAAGTGTTTTCTCTTGATCAGTCTCCGATTTCTTCTCCTCTTGGATTTTCCATTTCTCAATTTCTTAACCCATTTCAATCTCTCTCGCTCCCAAGATGTCAAAACCTTCCGAGTACATCCGCTGACCTGTATTTATGTGGATTTCTTGGATAAAGAAAGCATCATCATCACAGCACTGAAGAGACCTTTTTCTTCGATGAATCACAAGATCTCCAGGCCATCATTCCGTTCTACGGGAAGTGCCATTGCCCCATAGCTACCCACATTTTATTTCCTCTACCCCGCACACATTCCTAGCAGCAAGATTTTCCGAATATCTGGATGAATGCTTCACACATCCTTCCCCATTTCAGCGACCTGTTAACATCATATTCTTCCAATCGGATTTTTCTTTTCAGTTAAATTAATCCCGATTAAGATTTTTCACTGTAATGCATCGCCAGCGAGGAATGTGAGACTGAAGATAAAAGTAGGTGGGGAAAAACTTTATCAGGTAAAGAAATTCAAGTATTTAGGCAGCACATTAGAGGGAAACGGATACAGCAGTAAGTACAACAGGATGATAATTGAATTAGCAAAGTAGGCGTTAATGGACAGGAAGAAGCTAATGAGAGGATCGTTATGTAAGAGTCTAAAGAAAAGGTTAGTAAAGAGATTGATCTGGATGGCAGCTCTTTACCGTGCGGAGATGTGGACGTTTAGATAGGAGGACGAGAGAAGACCGGATGCATTCCATATGTGGTTGTGGAGAAGAATGGAGAAGGTGAAGTGGATAGAGAGGAGGAGGAACGAGGAAGTGCTGGACATGGTGGGTGAAGAGGGTTAGCTTCTAGAGGAGATACGGAGGAGACAGAAAGTAGGAGGAATTTTAGAGGCGGGCAATTTTGGGCGAACGCTTGTCCATAATCCACGAAATCTTAATCTCTGATCGTGATTCGTAAGGGGTGAGGTAATGGTTAAAAAGGCTCAACTGTATCCGGGTGGGAGGGGAAGATCGACTCTGCCCTTCGTGTCTTTCTGTGGCGTTTAGCGGAGGAAACGAGACGATCGCGGGAAGCGTACATTTCAAGGGCAAGCCATCACTGATCCCCATTCCAGACCAAAAAATCTGTACCGGTATTACGGTATTCTCATGTTCAGAGCAAGGATACCGTTCCGGTCGCAGGTGCATCAGCATTGAAAATATGATTATATGTGACCAGTAGGTAGGAATACTAGGGACTCTTTTGCACTAAAAATGAAACAAGCTTTTAAATTCCGATGTAGTTTCTAGTGTATTAATGTGAAGGAAGAAATAAATAGAAACGATATTGTAGAGAGGCCGAGAATGGGAGGGAAGGAAGTTATTTATCACGGAAGATAAAGCTATCAGTGTTTCCACCTAAAGGATAGATGGTGGAAAACACCTCGAACTTAGTCGAACGTAGTCGTGTGACGTCTTCGCATTTGGGGTTGGGGTCCAGTTTCTTTCCCTAGGCAACCTCGCACTTCGAGGAGTTTCTTTTTTGGGTTTGTCAAAAGGCTTCACCCATTTATTGGAGACTTTTTAGAGAGTAAAAGAATAATTTATAATAATAAATAAGAAGAATTTTTTTAAAAGAATCTTTAGAGACACATTGTAAAATATAAACAACAAATAGTAATTTCCCTACTTCAATATACAACTCCTCTACCGACCACGGTTGTCGGACATGGTGGGTGAGGAGAAGCAGCAACTCCTAGATGAAATACGGATGAGACAGAACGTGAGGGTCGCGGGAGTACTTACCGGAAAGGGGATGTTGGAAACAGTGTTAGAAGGTAGAATGTTGGGTAAACGAGGTAGAGGAAGGAAGAGAATAGGATTTTTAGATTTAATGAAGGGGAGTAGGCCTTAAAATTAATTAAAGAGGGAAGTGTTTGAAGGAAGGGCAAGCTTCCAGAATGGTACCTAAGTACTCCATGAAAACCTACCTGAATCGGTAGAATACTTTAATAGTAATAATAATGTCATATTCAAGAACCTAGGGTTTATCTTGTAGGATAAGACCAACTAAGGTTAGGGTAGGTAATTTTAAAAGGGAATACCCCATGATATACTGTATTTAAAATAAATTTTTAATTAAAAAATTTAAGTAAATACGATATTTTTGCATAAAGTTAGGGTGTACTACGACACCTATAAGCGGCGTGCGGGCGGTAGGCGGCTAGAATACGACAATATTTCCTAATTTCGGGAGTACTCGCGGCCCCTCCCCCTTTCTATGTGCACCTGATCTTTCGTGAACTGTCGTGAATCCTGGAAAAATTCGATCGGAATCTTTTAATTAGAATTGAAGGCCCGGTAACCACTCGTGCCCTTCGGTCACATTACGCTAGGGGAGGAGTTTACGGAGAGGGTACACCTGTGGTTCTTCCCTCTCCCCCCTTTCTCTCCACGCTCCGTTAATCTCGCGACCGCACCGCTTGTCACTTGTTTCCTTCCCGGCCCGAGATCGGTGCCGGGGAGGACGACGACAACGAAAGGAAAAAAAGACAGTCGATCACGACCATTGCCTCACCCCACTCAAGGATGCGGATTCTGCGCTTACTTACGACGTCGCGTCCTCTCCATCGGAAGTTTTATTGCGACCGAACGACTCGAAACAAATACTTTTTGTATAATATTGATTACTCGAGGTTCTACTTGGTGGAATCGCTCTATAATTGGCATTAGAGTATTCTATATATTCAATTCTATTCTGTCTACGTAGAGATTTTAGTAGAATACTTCGGTTTGTTTCATTCTCCATCCACTATTAGGCTGACTACTTTTCAACCCCGATCAACGAACGTAAAATTGGAGATAAAATCGTGTGGTTGTAAAATTTTGCGCAACCGTTGGATCTAGATGAACAACCACCTAAAATACCCTTTGGAGGGTGAGCCAGGGTCAGAGAGGTCTTTAAATGTCGCTTTATTTGACTTTTTCTGGAATTGCTCTAATACCGTGAAACTTTTGGTGAAACAATTTTTATTTTTTATGAAACAGGTTCCTATTATTTTTCTCTGGAAATAGTAGTTCAATGGCTACAGAGGATGTAAAATTTGCAATTAAAAAATGATTCTTCAATTGTATTTAATCGATTTTAATGATAAAATAACTTAGAAATTTCGACAATAATACAGAATATTTTTTCAATTGGAATTTGAATCCTGGGGAGGTAAAACGATTTACCCCTGTGGAAAATTCCAACTTTGTGCGAACTTGAGCGTAGGGTTTACTCCTGGATAGTCCTCGCTTTTTTCCTGCAGTTAGTCGTAAGCAAACATTATAATGCTCAAAGTTCGGCTTTGGCATTAAGCATTCATGGACTTACGCAACATTCTAATTTCCAACTGCTTCATCCAGAAAATATAGCTTGGAACGGCTCGTCCTTCAATGAAGCACAATCAGAAGAGCATATTTTGGAGTTTCCAGGAAAATGAAATTTTCTTCGTGTTTCGGAGTAACCTCATCAGTGTTGACCTACACTCCGCATGACCTACACAACTGTCCCCTCGCTGCAATAGCGGTCTCCAAGACTGCAAAGTCCTCCCCTTTGGTTTTGCGTCGAGGTATTCGGACCCGTTCTCTCCTCGGCTCTCGGAAGAAGAAAATACCGCCATCCAGCAGTCGATCGGTCGAAAAACGGTATCGTCTCGAGACATGCGCCGACGACGTGAAATAAAGCGCGATTCGAGAGATTTTTGATGGGCAGCTAGAGCGACAGCTGCGGTGCGATCGGTCTCTGCGAACTCCCCTCCCTCTCCACGACGACCATTCTGTGAGAGGCCTCCCGGCGGCGCGGCGGTGCAGTGCCGTAAATAACAGAGTCTGGAGGTGGAGGTGCCGGTGAGGCGAGAGTTACCTCCGTGAATCCGAAATGAGAACGTGGCGAATATTTTCAGCGGGGCGTTGGAAGACGTGGATATAATTGCAAATTTAAACTTTCATGGGCTACGGCGTAGGAAAACTGTGAAATTTTTCTTCCTCTTCCTCGCTCTAATCCTGCGGCTACAATCCACAGACATATTTAATCATCGTCATTTGTCAACAATCCTATGATTGGTTTGACGCAGCTCTCCATTCCTCTTTCCTATCCGCTAGCCTTTTCATAGCGACGTTTTTTTACTCTTTTACCTTCTTTACCACCTGTCTTTTGTAACTCATTCGGGGCTGTCCCTTGCCCTTCTTCCCTTCCACCTGTCCTTCTACAATTGTTTTCATGTCTCTTCTTTTTACTTCCTCTAGAGGAAGTACTAAGAAGAGAGAGATATGTTTTATGCGCGAGCTAAATGAAATGCGAGCAAAAGCGGCGAGATTCGTCAAAAACTTTCCGAGCAAGTTAAGAGCATTATACAGTTTATACACTAATTACATCGGTAACCGCTGGAGACTCTGAGGCTACGTTCTAGGCTTTGATTGCTTGTTTATTTGAGAACGGATATCTTTCAGAGCGACTCGTAAAACATCTTAGAACCACACTTTATCCATGTTCGACCGAAACTAAAGACTAGATAAATATTTTACCAAGCAAACGGATGTATGAATTCTATATTCTACCGAAGAATAAAGGAGGGTCGGATTCAGGCAGTCAAATCTCTCACAACATGCACCTTAATTTTTATTGCATCCTCGGTCTTGTTGACTGTTGGTATCCTACCTATACCTATCTCCAAACGCTTATAGAGGCTGCTTTCAGGGTAATATGTAGATGTAGATCAGATTTAGTTTACCCTCCATGAGTTATCATTCTCATTTTCAGTGAAATAATGTTTGACGTAATCCTACAAATTACGACAATACAACAGAAAATACATCTACAGAATACCCTACAAACTATCTGAAGGATATTTGGTAAATGGTTGGTTTTTAGCAACTTTTGAATGTATATAATCGTATGCACTTCATTTTAATGTGAGAAAAATATTCTCGAACATATCTGGTGGTGCGAGCTCTTTCCTCATGAGTACCGATCCGTGCTATACGTTTAATTTAGAGGAAAGTTGCTAATTACCAATCCAGTATAGACAAATTCCGCTTCATCTCGCTGGAATCTTCCGATGTAACACAAGAATTTCAGTTTGATCATTGATGAGCGGGAAGCAGTATTAAGATTGTTGTCTTGGTTTTTTGGTTAATTACTTTCAACGCCACTTTGGTGGCTTTCGTCAGTTAGACAAGTGGCTTTTATATGACTCTGGCAAATACGTTTAAAGAAGGTTTGTTGACCTGGTTAAATAATATAATTCTTCGGAGAGCCACCTTTGATTACCGTCTGTTTTATTTTTCCAGGAATTACGGGGGGAGGCCGCTCCCCCCTTGATCCGCCTCCGGCAGGAATGCAAGGTGGAACTCATAATGAGGAAAGAGGGTAGTTAATTGCTGAATGATTGAATGAAAGCAGAGTTGGTTTGAGCGAGTAACGAGGGTCGAGTGCCTGGGTTGCATTGTAAGGAGAAGGAGAAAATTGGAGAAATGGGTTGGATGAACGAGGTGATGTTAGATAAGAAATATGCATAATCAATTAATTATTTTTATGACTGATTATGATTATCTCGTCGTTGAAGGAGGGGTAGACTGTGTATCTTCATTCGAAACTCAATCAGTGGGAAGAATTTTCAAATCACGCCGGAGATTCACTACCATAATAAACGTCGTATTATTGATTGCCCGTGAAAAATTGAAAGATGCCATACAGGTACAGGTACAGGCTTATGTTCGTATGATTTAACTATGACGTACGAATTATTACCTTTCGGAACTCATCAGTGACGAAAATGAAGAATGGGAATACCGAGTAAGAAAATAATTGGTGATTATGGGTGTTAAATATGTTTTTCTCTATTTATGTTGACATGTTCTCTCAAGTCACGTTTCTCTCGATTCAATATGACGGTATTTCTGAAGAAATTCCGTATTCATGACTGGAATTCAGTGATTCAAAGTAACTCGATTAGGTTGCTTATTCGTGTGCATTGGTGACGGTGGAATTGAAGGTGGCTGCAAACGTTAGAGTCGCGGGCTCGAGTCTCGCCTTCATAGATTTTTCGGTATTCAAGTTTTAGTTGTTTGTGGCTGTCGATTATTAATTGAGCACAATTATTAAAATATGTGCGTTAAATAAATTATTAATGCTACCTAAGCCATATGAGGCCTTGTTTTTCAATTGCTTCGTCTAATTAGCTGGTGAATCCTATCTAATAAAATTGCTGTAGTAACCTACCGACTGATTATCTAATCAATCATTAAGCTCGTCTTTCAAACTTTGTTTTTCAGCCTTGCTAATGCCCATTTTGTAGGAAAATGTTAAAATCATCTTTGAATTTGTATTGATATTCAAGACCGCATGTGTTTACCTATCGCGGCGGCCCTTCACCCTCGCGAGCACGTTTTGTGCTCTGAAAAATAATTGAAGGAATAGTCTAATATTCTGCGGGCTTGAAAAAAAAACTTGCGTGAGCTGTGGGTTTACGACCGCAGCCTTACGGTAATGCTCTGTGCGAAATGGAAGTGAAATGAAGTTTATATTCCCGTGCGCGGTTTACCCGCTGCTGGTCTTTGATCCTACTCGTTGTCATTGCTCCCCCGATAAATCCAGAGAAAGGCAGAATCGCTAGAGACCAAGCCGTGGTTCGCAGCTGTTTTATTTTGCTCATAAGTCGTTTTCGCTGTTGTACGTGAGCGCATTTGAATAGCTCACTATGTTCCGCAGGTTTGTATTGGTTTGAGGTTATTGCAGGTACAACATGCGGCGGTGAGACGACTTTGAATGTTGAAATTGCTACTTGAATTTTAATGCTAGGGATGGTGGTGCTACAGCTGAGAACGGGTTTTAGGATCCAAGCCCTCCCAGTAGAATAGGAACTATGAAGTTTTCTTGGACTTCAGACCGTAATTGAAAAATGAAATGCGTAATAAATACGACATCTTCGGACGAATCAAATGCTCTGAGGAAAATGGATATATTTTATATGTGCCACCCTTCGAAAGGATTGTAAGGATGGAGAAATTAACATGGATCAGTCGAATGGAAATTTGAATCAAAAGTCGTGTCTGAATGTTTTAAATCTACATCTTGAATTTACATCTGATTATTGTAATTTTTCATTTACGACTTGGAAGATCAGAGTCTGGTTGCATTTTATACGATGGCATTGTGCTTTGAGCCACTTATGGCTTTCAAAAATTATTTTTTTGCGACTCAGCTTATGACTTTAGCCTGATTTAATGTGTATATTTATCATTACATAGTGATTAATACATTTTATTCAAAAATGTTTCATTAAGTGGTACAACTAATATCTTAATTTATTCAATGCCTCAGTATAGTTACATCTCTAGTCGGTCGCTTTTTTCGCAATTTGTACTGTCTGTACGATATCATATGTCATCTGTCTGAGTTGCGGAATATGCTTGTATTCCGCACCATTGGGGAATGAGGACGAATTTGTATTCTGTGTGCTTCGTGCCGTGCCTGCCGCTTGCTCCCCAGCCCTTCGTTCCGCTGAGAACATTTTCCTCTGAATCATGGCGTGAATCATCCAGTCTTGAGAAAAGCAAATGTGAAACCCGCTTGAGAGTAAATTTTGTGCTCAAAATTATCTTTTTTCGTCTTGAGAAAATTGCAGGTTGAACCCGCTTCGGCATAAATTTCGTTTTTAACATCATCTTTACTTCGTCTAATTCTTGACTCTTGTTAGCATCATGTGATGAAAAGTATTCAGTCATCTGGGATGAAACCATTCATGTGATTATTGAAATTTTCTATCTGGTGAGGTAGGTTAACATAGGGATTTTTCCCCGACTGTCCACCATCATCATGTTCAATTTCTCTCTATAAGTTTGCAAGTATTCATGGATGTGATGAAGGGTAATATTAATGGTAGGTTTCACGTCAAATTTAAGGTGAGAACTCAGTATAGGATTGCCGCCAACCGGGGATGATGACAAAAATTGGCCTGTTGTTCTTCCATGAAGCATAACTATTATCCATTATGATAATGATAACTCCTTTCGTTTTCCTTCAGTTTCATGAACCAGTTTCTGCAACCCTTTCATACACATAATGATAAAGGCATACATTTTCTCAGGAAAATAATTGTTTCCATTAAATACACTGTCCACAAAAAAATCGTTTCAACAGCTTCTCAGCATGTTTTTTTTATTTTTGCATTGAGTAATTCAAAACTATCCATTATAAGAATATCAATTTGCATAGTTTGTCCCACAAGGTACTTTAGGGTGTTAAGACTGGTTATTTACCCCTCAAGTCCACTTTTTCACCCTCGTGGTAGATTCCTCCACTTGAATGGGTGTGTCCGATTGGAACTGGTTTTTCTGGGGCGTGAATATAAATGATCTCATAAAAAAACCGCTCCGAGTTTTGCGAGTTTTATTTTATGGAAAATTTAGGGAAAAGAAAGACTTGTAGATCTTAGACCTTGAAATTCACCTTATTAAGTTGGCATGGCAACGTACTGCGAGAATTGGTTAAAATCACCGAGCTCTGAGAACTGGTTAAAATCACTGAGTAGCGAACTTTCTGCGTGGAAATTATACGAGAATGGCTCACTATATTTGCTAAAATTATAATTTGAGCCAATGAAGAAAATATTGACACCAAAGGGGAATTACTTCCAGATCAATGCTGGGCAGTTTTGGAGGACCGTATCGCTTCTATAAATTTATAACTGCCCTTATAGCAGGTTTGGGATGTGGAAAATGGGTATTCGTCTTACTGCGATTTATTGCAACCAAATGCATGTATTTTCAAATAATTTCTCCCGCATACTCTTGCAGATCATAAAATCCATTGCATGTGATGAAATCCGTTTTGGAATGGCAAATTCTATGTTCCATCCTTTAGTTTTCATGAGTTAGTATTTATTCCAACTTTATTTTTGTGGTGGGTGTATCGCATGCCAAATGTGCTCGGAAATTTCATTTGAATAGACGCAAAAATTACTATCGCAAGTAATCATCCATTAAATGAAGGATTTTGTAGATCACTCCAGATTTACCAATAACTCCTCATACCCATTCCCCCGTAGACTTTCCTTTATCAGATTTGCATGAGGCTTATTACTCTTCATTCTATCCATTGAAACTGAATAGCAGTTCAGTTTTCTTCACAGATTACAAAAGGTTTCAATAAAATCTGAGTTCTCCTATCAAATCACTTCTACCTCATCTAATATTTTAAAGGTATTCTTTTATATTTTGTTGGCTGGACCATAGCGTTCCCCACTTTACGTCAATATAGGTTCCCCTGGGTGTCTCATGCATGTTGTTATAGGAATACAAAGATCATAGTTATAGGTACGTAATTTGTTTTAATTTTGGCTTGGTCTAAAATGGTGAATTTATTTAGCATGCTTAATTTAATTGGCTTCCGATTTTAACTTAGGAATTATGCGACTTTGTGATTTGTAAGCAGGAATTAAAACTTACATACTCGATGCTCTTCTTGACTCCGAAAAACTCTTTATATGTACTTTCGTTGTGCTACTATTTTTACTGTCAAGGTGAATGTAGGTTTACATAGAGCACTTTATGAATATCCTCCCAAATTCCACACCCTCTTTTGTTCGAAATAAGTCCTATCCTCAGTTATTCTTTCAATAACCCTGTCTTCTTTTCCGTATTCGCTTCTTCCAGACTATCTATTTCCCCTATAAACCCGCCAGAAGTTTCCCTCTTCGCCCACCATGTGTAGCACTTGCTCGTTTTGTTCCCCTCCTTCCATCTCTCCTTCTTCATCCTCCTCCGCCCACATCTCGAATGCCTCCAGTCTTTTCCCGTCCTCCTTCCTCAGCGACCAAGTTTCCGATCAGAGGGGTAATTTATTTTTGCATGAAGTAGGTATTCGCATCAACTTGTGCGCGTCTCAGGATAAATACATACAGGGTACATACATAAACATTTTAAATTCAAGTACAAATCATTAAAACAAACAGTCGTCGACAGGCAATCAGACCCATCACGTGATCCCGGATAATTCTATTTAAATCTTAGTAGCCGGCGCAGTAGCCTCTTATCCCTCTTGTGTTTTTTTTCTGTCCATGTGTTTACTCAGTTTATGCGCTACTCTGTTTATATGTTTGCCCTATTTACATGTTTACCCTGAAGTGTGCATTACCTTCTTCACGATAACTACAAAGATTCCCTCGTTGCCTCATTGTAGGAATGTGTCAGCTGAGCGACAACACGCCGCCCGTCATGGTGTTGGACCGCAGCTGGGTCGTCCGGGACGACGAGGCGAACGGCTCCGTGGTGACCATCGTCAAAGCTCACGACAACGAGCAGGACCGCCTCGAGTTCGGCCTGGAGACGGCGCCCACCTCACCTTCCGGGGACTACAACCCTTTCCGCATCGACCGGAAGCGCGGAGTCGTGTACCTCAACCAGTCACTCAAGGGCAAAGTAAGTACATTTATTTTCACTCCATCCATAGGATATCATCATCATTAGTCAACAATCCTGAGATTGGTTAAACGCAGCTCTCCATTCCTCTCTCCTATCCACTAGCCTTTTCATAGCGATGTATTTCTTCTGTTTAACATATTTCATAACATGTCCTATGTAGGTTCGAGGGGCGAGGTCTTGCCCTTCTTCCCTTTCACCTCTCCATCTACGATTGCTTTCATCATGCCATCATGCCTAATAATGTGGCCGACTAAGTTGTCTTTTCCTTAGGGTTTTTTGAGCAGTTTTCTTTTCTCCCACTCTTCCTAACACCTCCTCACTACTTACTTGGCCCATCTATTTTATCTTCATCATTCGTCAGTAGCTCCACATTTCGAATGCATCCACTCTTAACTTCTCTGCTGATGTCAATGTCCAAACCTCGCTAACATAGATATAAAAATTCCCCATGTGTAGCCTTTAATAACTTCTTGGGTGCTACTTTAAATCCAAGCGAGAGGGGGTTTCCTAGACATTATTATTACAATAGCAAAAACTCCAACAAGTCGACCATAAAGTCGGGTGGTAACATAAATCAGGAAGTATATAAAGACAAAAATATGAAATTCATAGTACCTACCAGCTTGGTCGATAGGTTTCATCATACAAAAAATATTTAAAAAAAACAAAATACAAAACATAAAATATCAAGTGCAAAAACATTTTTGAAAAAGCCCTCAATAATCCATTTTTACACAATACATAACACACAAGAAATAATATATGAAGACCAAAGCAAAAAATATGAAACACCAAATTCAAAAAATTAACGTTTGGAAAAGCCCTCAGAATTCAATTTTATTTAACGTAGCCATAAATATCTTGGCGTTAGTTAGGAAGGGCTCAAAAAAATTCCTGCGGTAAACCATTCCAATTCTCTGTCCCCCGATGTAGGAAGCAAAATGTTACTCTGTTTGAAAGCTGCCTTGGAGCCTTAATCTTATAAGTATGATCCTTTCTCGCCAGATTGATCGAAATTATTCCTGTCGATCGTCATTGTGAGCGGTTTGCTGTGAGTGGTTGGAAATGCAATCGGAATTTGTACTTGTCAAATGTTTTCATTCCGACGACTAAAAGCGAGGGCTCGCCTCGAAGTGCGTCGTGGCCTAGGGAAATGAACTGCTCCCCCTACCTTGAATAAGTGATACCTATCCGTATGCCTGAGGCTTTGTACGTGAGGTGAGCTCTACTCTCACCTACGCAAACCATTATTCGGATTGAATCACTCCAAGACCGAGAATGTGATGTGGCGAAAATGTTTAGTGAAGATTATGTGTATTGTAGAATGGTTTCTTTGTTTGCCCTCGCTGTCATGGAAAAGACTGAAACGCCTCGTGGAACTTAATACATGACCGGAGTTTTGCACTCACTGTAAGCCTCTTTCCGTTCGATGAGCTGAGTGTGTTGATTGCGATTTATCTAGGTCGTCATCTCTCGGTGAGCGGGGATGAAATTCGATGGAAAGCTGTTCGAAGAAAACGGTTCCTTGGTTAAGGCCCTTCTTTCTTTAGACCGTAGATGTTTCGATGCACGTACTGCCGTGCTCTATTTCCCGTGTTCGAATTACTAATGGTGAAATCGAAACGCCCTTTGCACGATCCCATCTATGTGCCACAGTCGAAATATCCTTAGTCATTGGAGAGGAGCATTAGTCGATAGAATAGACAGGAATGAAGTCTTTATATTCGGCTTTGGTCCATATTTTTTTTTTAACTTCGCCACTTACAATTGACTGAAGTTCCACTTCGTTTGCTTAAGTTTATCATGGCTCATCACCTGAGCCCTGTCCTGTCCTAGTAATGTCACCTCAGCCCTAACGAGGATTATATTTATAAAGCGAATGTCTAGAAAATAGGTGTCGTAAAAAATTACCAACCAAATCTCTATGAATAGAATTCTATTATCAGTTGGTGATCAAGGATAAGAATTTACGGATGAAAACAGTCTATGGGGAACAAGAAACGTGGATATTCGATTGGAAAATTTGGATCTCAAACGTGAAAATTGAACAATTTTAATCAAAACATTTTAATATTCCTTATAAAAATGGTAACATGTTTAAATACGATAGCTGGAAAGTGACGGAAAACAAGCATTTAGCCAACGGAATTAGATAGCGAAAGTGTCAGGTTAAATCGCTGGAACAAGTGAGTAAATGAATATGTTTGTGAAATAACCAATGCATCTTCAAGACGCCTGATGCGATCGGATTAATATTTTCATATCGCATATTACGTCTTATAGATTAATTGTGATCGGAAAAGTCCAGGGTCTCTACTCAGAGTGAAAGGAGGAAGAGGACTCACTAAAAAAAAGCAACCTCGATAAGTTGATACCTCTTTCGTAAATACATATTTATAGCAACCTATAGTAATTCAGTGGTAATAATCCAAAAGATGTAATAGTACATAAGTGAAGAAGCCTTGTGGTATATACATAAATCCCATGAAGTCACCTCACTACTGGTCCCTCTCATTGAGTGATCATAACCGAAGGTTGTTTAAGAGAGGTGAGAGCAATCTCAGCCCACACTAAGGCGCAAGTCGTTAGAATTCTCGCTTTCAGGGTAAGAGGACTATTTATTTTCCTTGGGCCACCAAACACTTCTAGGGTAATTATTTTAGGGCGTCCAAAGGCTTCACCCAGTATTCATATCTGAAACCGAGTCCCTACGATCAGCAGCCACTACGCCCCTTGTCCTTACTTGTTGGAGATGCCTATTTTTCGTGACGCTTTTAATTACCTACTTTGAAGAAATTAATGAAATATTTGTCTCTTTTTGTGCTGATTTTATGTGTTTTTTTGGGCTGCTACCCACCACGATCTCTTTGAGATCATAAAATTGCGCGTGATTTCAAGCAAGGCTAGGTTTAGACTTTCTGGATATTCCATTGGTCATTATCTAGCATGGAAATTTTGGAGATTGATCTTTGGAGTTAGAAGCAATACGAAGCATATAACCTCAATTTCCCAAACGGTCTTTTATAGCGAGCACCATACTTGTGTCTCTACTCCGTCTTGCATCAGGCCGATAGCAATACATTTGTTCCTCCCAACCAGTCATTCCAGTAAATTTTGACCTCGGATCATGGTGATTGTCTAAAATAACGGTCTATTCTATTTGGAAACGTTCACCGCACCCATCCGATATTGTGATATCATTGTTCTACGCCCTTTCAACAAGGAGATTTATTTCACATTCTTAAAAAAATATTTTTATACGTAATATTGAAGGAATGATGCGGTGATCTAATACAATGACTTCATTAGCGAATATGTCGGGCGAGTCACTATCTCATCGGATCGGTGAGGTATTGCCTAGCGTCGATAGCCATAGTTATAAAGTAGGCATTGAGATTTCAACGATGAATCATTATACATCATTTACGCAAGGTATCCCTCTTTCTTACTGGAGAGAATTGTGGCACATATCTACTTTTGAAATCAAACGAGATCGTAGATTCCTTTTTCCAAAATTGGCGACAATGTTGAAATTCGTTTTTTCTGGATTTTCTTTCAGCTAACATAAGTTTAGCCTAAAACTTGTGTCTTGAACAATAGCGTCAAAAAAGTATTTATCACCAGTAGTTTGCAAAAGTACTGTTTATTTCTCGCATAACTGTGTGGCCGTCGCTATTATAGTCTCTGCAGAACGAGGTTGAGTTCAACTTGAATAAGTGAACGAAGAAACCACCCATTGATCGAACCGCCCAACCGATCCGTATTCTTTGCACCCTAAGTTTGCTTTTTCACCTGAATGGATATCATTTATGGAGTAACCACTTTTCAGGTTACACACGTGGACAGAATTCGTTTTGGACCGTGCAGTTGCGAACATAACTCCTTCCATTTCCCTTCATTTAACCCTGAAGCCGTTTCCCGATTAACTGCGTATTGTGGATATTATTTCTTTAAGGAAGTCGAATTAATGCCTGTCGTTCGTGAGCATTAAATTTAACGGTATTGGATAATAAAAATAGCGAATTTCAATAAGTTCGTACGTCAAATTATTGCAAATCGTCAAGAGGTTGTTAGCGATTTTTCCCACCCCTGGTGCTCCATGCTCTAATGATCACTTCGTAGAAATTGGCAGTATATTTTCGTGGTGAGCAAACTACGCCTCTATCATTATCGTTCATCACGTTCCGATCAGAAATGACAGCATCGTACAATTGCCAGCCCCAATATCATAATTTATTTCCTCACGCACCGATATGATCAGGACTGCGAAGGATGATTGTGATTATCGATCTTGGCCTCGGGGTTTGTATCGTTGAGATGATCGTCTCTCCCAGTTGTCATTTCGACCGTCCTGATTCCGTTTTTCATTTTGGCCCTTCGGGACTTCCGCTTATCATTTGCAGCCACGGTTGGTTCCATCTCGGCGTCGACCTATCGAATGAATTCATTAAAGACCAATTTCAGGTGCCTTCTCAATGATCGATGTATAAATTTTCCTACGGTGCCCGGAAATATTCGGGAGGATCGCCAATCGATATTATTAAGGGTAGTCCCTCCTCAAGGGGATAGCGGTGTGAGGGATAATATATGGTATGGGAGACAGCTGAGATGTGAGCGTGAGTCCACCATGCTTAGCATGATATTTTTGCTATTTCGTAAAGTAAATCGTAATATCCACACATATTGCAGCGTGCGTGCAAAACAGGTCAAAATCACATTAATCAAATTATGCGATAAATACGCGCTTGAAAAATCTGGCAACCTCTAGATATGAGGTGGACTCTTTGGAAGAACAAGAGAAGACTTGAGGCATTCGAGATGTGGGTGTAGAGAAGAATGGAGAAGGTGAAGTGGACGGAGAGTAGGGGGAACGACGAAGTGCATGGACATGGTGGTAGAGAAGAAGCAGCTTTTAGATTAGATATGGAGGAGACAGAAGGTATGGATGGAGGGAGTACTTAGCGGGGAGGTGATGTTGAAAAGATGTGTTAAAGGGTAGAATGTTAAGTAAACGGGGGAGGGGAAGGAAGAGAATAGGATTTATAGATAGATTGAAATAGAGAAGACCTTACAGTGAATTGAAGAAGACAGTGCTTGTAGGAAAGGGAGGCTCCCAGAATACTTCTTTAGTACTCCATGGAAACCTACCTTAATCGGTAGGATACTATAATAGAAATAATGGAATCACTTGAACGATCGCTGGAGCTGTCCCTCAGAGGAGATGGAATAAATTATCGTTATATTCAGACTTAAGCAAAGGTCAGTCCTTGATTCTCTCTCATCCTCCGTTGAGTGAATGATGCAGTATTCGGCGATGATGTTCATTTCACGCTTACGTCAGATTTAAGCAGTCGCGATAGCGTGCGAAGTTTTGCGCTCTTCTGGTTCTCTCAATGGGAGTACAGTTAGGAGAAGACATCGGCGTGTGATATCTTTCTTGTGTTCAAATAACACTCTCCACGTTGGCGCGTAGCGCGGTCACATTTAATCAAGATGTAGGCTGCTTTCCCTCCAAACATTCTACTTGCTGTCCATGTTGACATTGTTTTTCCTCTTCCATATTTATCGTTTTTCTCTTGAAATAAAAGGTAGTTTCAATTTTCCGCAATTATTTTAACGCCTCGTACGCATTAAAATGATTGTGGAAAAGAGCAAATACCTTTTCTTTTAATAAATCGAACTTCCTCTTTATCACGCCTGAACCAATAGGATTTTCCTCTTGATTATTTGATTTCAATCAGAAATTCATTACTTAACAAATAATTTCAATTAATTCATGACATAAATTATCGCGGATATCCTTCGTTTGATATCCATTGTTGTCTTTACAACGATTCTTTCCATGCATGGCATGTTAGGAAATGGAATTTATAAAATTTAATGGTACCACTTCCGATGAGAATTGAATCCAAAATGTTTTGCATTAAATGTTTGATATTGATTTTGCTCTGCCTCCATATGTCCTTGGCATTTGCCCGACTTGGTAGGAATTTTCTGGGTGATCACTGTCAATGATCAACTACTATTCAGAGAGCACGTAAGTTCGATACTTTATCCGCAGGCTGGGTGGAGCCTTTTTTATGCGACGGTGATTCATAGCGTATCCTTTGGTTGTTACGACGAGGTAAACATTTAATCGTACCACTTCCAATCGTAGCCAATATTGGGCCATCGTGGACTTCGGTATCGGAATTCGGAATCGGTAGTCCATGACCGATGAAAGCCAACATTGCCACCTTGGTCTAACATTGGCTCAATGTGGGCTCAATATGATAGGCTAGTGGGGGTCGAACCAATCTTCGGACCGTTGACTGCTGATGATTATCTTCTACCATTTTGTCCAAATTCTTGCTTTCTTCCTTTTTCGCCCTCGACAGACATCCTCCTCTTTTTTCATCATCTGCAGCATTCCCCAACCCGTTCTCTTTCAGTGCGTTTTCCGAAGAAGCATTAACGTCCAGTTTTTATGCGCCACCCCTCCACGTTCATATGCCTCCAATTTGCCATATTTTTTGTGTTGCACGAAGTTTCCTTTCCAGGAAATGCATGGCCGACAGGTGTTTTTGATTTCCTGATGTAATTATTACGTTCCAATTGATTGACAAGCCATCATGCCATGCCGCTAGTTGATTATTAGTAAAGATATTCTACCGGTTGGTTTACTTGGAGACTTTCGTGACTCATATCGGACTGTTTCCCCTCCCAAGTTAGACTTCCCTTAAAAATTGAGAATAAGGCTTATTCCATTTAATTCTATCTATAAATCTAGACTTCCTCCCCCTTACCTAATTATCTAGCATTCTTTCATTAAACTTTGTTTTTTAGCAGCCCTTTCCCGCTTAGTACCCGTTCCATCCAAACCCTCTCTCTCCTTCATATTTTGGCGTGCAAAAAGTAATGAATGTAAGTACTAGATTATCGATCACTGTGATCATACCGTCAATGCCACATTTATAGTTTTTACGGCGTTTTGCCCATAGAAAAGAATTTCGCTGATCTCCGGTCTGTCTTGACTTCCACCCCCATAACACTGTCCATCGCCACCGTGTCTACTTCCCATCCACCCACGAAGCGTGAAGCCATGGCGGAAAGGGTACGGCCATTTCCTCGTCTCGGATGGTTGACTTGACCGTCGATTGCCACTCCAGAGAACGCTTACCTTTCCTGCATGTCATGTGACATGGATATCTTCCCCTGAACTGAATGAACGCAGTTCTCGAAGAGGCATCCATTAAAGCTTCTGACTTCCCACTAGACTGCCTTTTGTGTCAAATGCTGGGGCGTTTATGAGGGGGGCAGCCCCCCAAAAATGTATTTTTATTAAAGTGCTGTACCGATCAATTTAGGTTTACATGGAGTATTTTGCCGATTCTGGCCCGTCTCCCCTCCATATACAGAGTTCCCTGTTCACCGTAACGTCCACTCTCTTTAATCCTATACAGAAATCCTATCCTCTTCCCCCCACGCTCACCCAACATTCTTCCCTCTAACACTGTTTTCAACGTTTCCTCCCAACTTAAAATTCTCTCCATCCAAACTTTCTTTCTGTTTTATATCTCATTAAGGGGATGGCTTCTCCTCACCCACCATGTCGAGCACTTCGTCGTTCACCTCCTCTCCTTCAACTTTACCTTCCTGATTCTTCTCCATACCCACATCTCGAATTTCCCCAGATTGACGGATATTTTTCTTATATCTCAGTACTTCCTATCCATTTACTTATTCCATCGAACCTCCTTTTTTATTTAACATTCGTGGTATAGATAAAAATTATCATAGGGTGACCTTGGCAGTAAATATTTCTCGGGTCTCACATCGGATAAGATCCTCCTTATCTCCTTCCAATGTTTCGACAAGTAACTCGCTCATCATCTTCAGGCATTCAGGAATCCAATCCAGGACATTACATAGGGTGACCTTATTTGAAATCAACTTACCCTAACCTAAATTTGATCTCGCTCCCCCCGCAAAGATATAATCTTTTTACGCTACTGAGAAAATAGTCGTCTCGTAGCTTATAATACATTTTCCCGTGCTAAAGTTTTTTCCCATCTTTCGAAGCAATTTAATTTTAGAACAAAACAATTTGGGCAATATTTGTTTTTTAATCGCAAGATTTATTCGTGAAATAACCGCACATTAGCCAACATTAGAGCATTAAGGAGTCACCCGCCTATGTTCTCGAAGACCAGGATGGATTCAAGGGAAAGTCATTGAGGATTGAGAATTGAGGATTGCTGGTTTCACTCCTGATCATTGTAAATGATTTATATTCCATGGAATTCCGCATTCGACAGCTCATTTATTGATCAGTATGGAATTTTCGGCATTAACTGTGGTGAAGGCCGTATGAAATTTTTTAAATTAAGTTCGTACTTAATACTGAAAACAAACGGATCGAGCTGGGGCGGATCAAGGTCATTGTTTTGGAGCGAGCGGTTTCCGCGCCGCTTCGTGATGTAATGCCATACCCCTCAGCGGTAATAGGTCTTAGGTCTAATATCTATGAGTCGACAAGTGAATTTTAGATATTCATCAATCATATTTAAAATAGTTTATTTAGCTTATGAAATCAAAGCTATCATTGAATATCATATATTTTTAATTTTTCCATATATTACGTGAGGGCGGCTTCCCCCCCTCTGAATCTAACAGTAGGATCGAGCTAGAACTATCCGACCTGTTGAACTTCCAACAGATGAGAATCCCCCGCAGTTTCTCGTACTTTACCCCTCGATGATGAATCGAAAGGCTGGCGCAACAGGTCTTTGCTCGCTCGCGGTGTATATAACGGCTTTATTTTGGCCCTTGCGCTCTTTACCCGTATTACAGCTGAAGAAAGCTAAATGCATTAGGAATGTCCTCTATCTACCAGGGGCGCGACTAGGAATTAAGGCGTTTTAGGCACAACTAATACTGGGGTGTCTGGGGGTGTGGAATACCCGCCAGGGTAATCGGGAGGTGCGGGGGCAATCCTTCAGAAATTTTTCAAGATAAATGGTTCTAAATGGTGAGTTTTACGGCTTTTTGAGGGATATTTTATTAATATTTACACTATTCTGTAAGTAATATTAATCCAATTAAGTAAAATGGATTAAACTTTTTAAAAAATTCTGAGATCTGGGGGGGGTTTATCCCCCAAACCTCCCCCCCTCGCTGCGCCACTGCTATCTATAATTCTTTTTTTCTCCTGTCCCATGTAGGACAGAGAGCAAGTGTAGTCCGTTAACCGGATGGGAATTTAAATTTTATGACCCATATCAGTTTTTCTAGTATTTCATCATCAGCTACTCATTAGGGAATGAACATCATTTTCTTTACGACAACGAACGGTATTGCTACTTATGTAAAGTTATTTTTTTAATGTGAGAATTTGTCGTGTTTTTTTCTGGTTTTCTTTCGTGGGTCATTGAACTGCGTATAAGGCGAATCGTGAACTATTACTCGTAAGTTCAGGAGTCCGGTCAATGAACTGAGAAAATGTCATTGTCTCGGGACTACATGATCGTAGGGACTTATTTTGAATGTTAATTAATATGAACGTGAAAAGTAATAAAAAGATGCCCCTGTGCGTGGTTATGCCCCTTCCTTTTTTTATGCAAAGATTAATTAAAAATAGGCGTAATGTCATTACAAAAAACTGGAAGTCTCTAATGACGCCATCATTTTTCTTATTGCGTCCTCACTTGTTGACTCAGTCAGGTCCATTATTGTTCGTCTATCATTTACATTTTTTTACCTTTTACGCTTCAATCTCATCATCCATAATGTTAAACGGAAAATTCAGTTTTTTCTCCCATTTACTGTTAAAACCTTTGTTTGACACGTTTTCTATTTCATTCTAATATTATTAAATTGGTTAGCTTCTACCGTATTTCTATTCCATAAAAATAGTGTGGGTCTCAAATCTCAAGTGCTGAAATTTTTTAACCGACCGAGTTTGTTTTTTTGTATTTCCCATATTTTAAAGAAAAGGGTGAAATGGGAAGTTACTTCATAATGCGAAATTAAGTGAAATATGAAAAGCAATGCGAGGCGTGTCATCAATGGTATATTTAGTAACTTCCCCGTTTATCTGAAATATCTCGACAATTTTTCGTAATTAATTCGGCGGTATTAAATGGGAAACACGCTTCCATCGGGTTATTTACAATAGAATTAGAGAAAAAGTCGAGTGTTGTGTGGGTTGCCTATATCATAACGTAATGACCTTAGGGGTAAGGTGTTCTAATCCATGAAACGTGAGTATATAAATGGCATTTTGTGGTTTCATTTCCAATATTTATAACCACTGATGCCTCTCCGCCAAAAATTTTAAGTCACCCTGGATTTTCAAAGTCATCAAAGAGGAAAGAATGTGAGGTTAGCGGGGAAGTTGGAGGAAGAGAATAATATTCATGGATGTAATGAAATGGTGTGCATCTTATGGGGAATTTAAGAGGGAAGTTCAATTTTGCCACAGGGGGTAATCAGGTTGATTTTCAAAATGCTCCATGCATACCTTAACCAGTTGAATACCTACAAAAACAATATTATATGTTGAAATGGTAAAACTTCAAGACAAATATTCTGGCTAAAAATATTAATTCATTCAGAATAAATTCATTTCTATTAAATATTACCAAATACAGAATGACATCATTAGCTGACTGTTACAATTGATTAATGAAATTGACAAAACCAGGCATCTAATTGTGCCTACTATGATGAAGCCTCTTTCCCCTTTCGAACAAAATATTTTTTATTTACCTTCCCCAACCATTCATCATTAAATATTATTCTAATCCTCCAATTTTTTATTCACTCCCCACCCCACCAAAAATTTCTATCCATTTCTCCTATGAGAAAACCTGGAGTATATAGACTCATATGGCCTTATTTGACCTAGAATAAATAATAAAAAAGTGTAGGCATAAAAAGGCATTCATTAATGCTATTCTGGGGGCTATAATCTACTTCCCAATAGTGAGATCAATTATTGTGCAATGGGATGGATTAGTTATATAACTCATCTATATTGTGTGGGGTAAATTATGTAGAGTATTTTAATTATTTATTTGCTAAGTGAATGAGTATAATTGCATTATATGCTGGGAGTTTTCAAAATATTGTTTTATTTTTTTAGGCTGGAAAGAATCTTTTCCTATTTGTCACTGTCACTGATGGAAGACTGACCACGAAGGCTGAGGTCTACGTGAATATTGTGAATGCATCAGCTGATGGTTACGGCGGAGGCAATAGCCGATCAAAGCCTCCACATCCACCACCAGTAAATCCATTCTACGTGAGCCAGCTTTTGCCTGGGGGCAGGCCTGTACAATTTCGGCCCACAATAGGAAAGCCTCCAACTAAATTAGGTGACACCATCCAGGTCCTCCCAGGACCTGGAAATGAAGCTGGTATTCAAGAACGGAAGGATATTCTGGCCCATTCCAGTACAGCACCCCCACATAGCAACATTGGGAGACCCCCAGAAGGTAATATATATTCTCTCAGGCATCTTGTGGTAGAACTTGTTAGCATTGATTTTTTTATAAAAATGATTTTCACTACAAGTTTGGTTGTGCATGCAACTGTGAAGATGTTTGACTCACTAGATAACATACATTGTATTTACAATGGAAGGAGTACTGGGAATGAAATTTTGCTTTCAATAATTATGATGTCTCCATTGAAGATGAGATTGTGATTGAAATACTATATTCAGAAGGTGCTTGACTAATTATTTTCATTTTCACTTTATTATTAAGGGAGTAGTTATAAGTTTAGAAGTCTTAGTAAAAATAAATTTTGATGTTTTCAGTGATCATTAGGGAATTTAGCCTGATTTTGGCCATACTCAGTCTAGGATTGATGCAACTTAATGGATTTTTCAACTCGTTGATTTGGATAGGTGACAGTAGAGATCACGCCATACTCAATCACAGGCATGTGTACTGTATTTGTCTGAATATAGTCCCCCCTTTTTTCCAAAAATTCCAATGGTAAAAGTAAAGAGGGGACTACATTCAGATGCATTTTTATAATTTTTCCTGAAACTGAAGCCTCGAAATTAGGGGGGGGGGACTATATTCGGAGAAATACGGTATTTAGGGAATGGAGTGTACCCTAAATTTAGGTTAGGGGGGGTCAGTTCCTTCACACTTTTAGGATTTTCATTTGTGGATACTTGAGGGCTTCACCCGGGATCTGAAACGTTAACCCTTCAGTCAGCAGCTAAGCACTCTACCCACTCGGCTACCAGGCTCCTCATTCTGTGTGAAAATTTTAATCAGAATATGTAAGCATTTATGGCCAAAGTCAATGCAACACCATATTTGGCCTTGAATGACTCAGTAATACAAAGTAAGGTAACATTCATTATGCTTTTTATTGATTGCTATAAAACTTGGTCTTCTTCAGTTTTGAATGGTGGAACTCAATCATAAAAGTAACTTAGATTGGTATATGGTACTGTATGCAATCACTCGAAATTAGTCTTCACGTCATAGCTGGTTCTTTATAAAGATACTTCTTCTCTATAGGAAAAAACCAAACAGAAGATGAGGGAGGAGGTGGTAAAAATGTTCCTGCAGATACTGGAATGTCTAGTCTTGGTGGCACAGTAGTGCCTGTGGTCGTTGGATGTGCACTGCTGCTTCTAGTGGCTGGAGCATCTGCTGTGTTCTTTCACAGAAAATTCCGATGCAGGGATCCTGCTCAGAAAGACAAAGACCTGGTATGTGTGCCAAAAAAAACCTCCTCTACCCAATAAAGTTGATTGCATCAGGTGTAACTTGGTGGATGTATTGATTATGTATTTAAACTTTGTAATTTCTGCAGATATTTCTTCAGAATTCAGTGCGAGTAAATTTTCTCTCAATTCAATCAAGAATATACATTTTTTCAGCCAAGTTACACCAGATACAATAAAATGTATCATATTAAAAAATAACCAGCCACACTGTAGTCAAAATATCCTCATTGAACAGCAAGTATTAATTCATGTGCGATTCATGTCAAAAAATATATTGGCCAGGAAGGTAATTCATAGCAAAAGTTAAGGACCTTGATGCTTGTTATAAAAATAAAAGCCCCTTCTGGTTGTTTGTCAAACATTTATTTGAAGAATATCATGCATGTAAATTTACACCAGGAATTCTCCATGCAGAGAATAAAGGACACTACACACAATGCACTTGTGTAGTTGGATGCTTTGGAGTCAGTGGAAATTTTAAATTTTACGTTGAAAATTGTTACGTATGCTCATTGATGATATTTGCCTATATCTTTTACCTTTACCTACTTACCCTCAACCCTACTTACCCTATTCCCTGTCACCACTATCCACTCTCCAAACCCTTAACCTCATCTCCTACCATGAAGCATGGTTTGACTTGGTTACACTCAGCCAATACCCCCAGCTGTTCTGCCTTCCCTGTGAAATCCCTCTCCTCCCTCCCTATTCTGCCCTTTAATCAAACCTTTACCCTGCCTTAACCAATGACTCTAACCTCCTATCCCCTAGACTTTCATTGTATTATGATATTTTCTCTTGCTAAAGAGAGGATGTCATACAGTAACGAAACTGGTCATGCATTAAACTTTGCTTCTTTTGAAAAAATTTAATGTTCTTCAGTTTTTATTCAAGGTGAAATAATCATTGATTACTTAAACCTTTTTCTTCTTTGTAATGACCTGCCGATTCAAAGTAATATGGTGTTAAATCACTAAAAAATGCTATTCTCAATAATATTCCTCGTAAATGTTTACATTAAATAATCTTCTTGAGAATAGTATGACTAATACTGTTTGCTGATATTCTTTTTTACACATTTTTGTGCAGAGAAAAGATGCTAGCTTGCCTGGAGCATTGTCTGTTGGCTTTCGAAGCAGTGCATCATCGTCAGCCACTACTTCTGTTCCTTTGTCCAGCACTGATTCTAGCAATGGTCCCTCGATGCAGCATTGGCGATCTGCCAGAGCCCTCAGCAACCGGTATGAAAGCTGGGATACAGAGGTGAGTTCATTTTGTTCCTCCATAATGTTTGTTTTCATGAAGAGATTATTCAGAGTAGCCCTGCAAACAAATGCCTTAACAGAGCCGGCTGTCTATCAACATGAATCAAGTGTATCAATCATTGGAGAGTGCCATGTTATGAATTTATCAATCTGCATGTTTAATTCTCCTTATGCCATAATCTCTTAAATAGGTAGTGACTATTTTTTTTCTTCCACTGTTTTCCAAATTTCCCTCTGTTCTTGCTTTAAGTAGTTCATATTTTTCTGCTGTTGATGTCAAAGCATAATCTCCTCTCCTCTCTATTCATTGTACTCTAGTTCTTATTATCTATCCTAGCGTTCTTTCATCCTCAAATAACCATAGACGGATCCAGGGGGGGGGCACGGGGGCACGTGCCCCCCCCAGACCCTCAAATATATGCAAGATTTTTAATACGGTCCCATTATCATTGCGTTCGTTTTGTATTACGGTGTATCCTTGTGCCCCCCCCTGAAAAAAATCCTGGATACGGCCTTGCTTGTGCCCCTCCCAGAAAAAAATCCTGGATCCGCCCCTGCAAATAACTGTCACTTCTGTTTTATCTTTCCTCAGTGTTATTGTAGAATTTACTTCATTACCAGAAAATGAACGGTAACCCCTTATGGAATTATATTCCTGGGATTTGTAGACCTATAATGAGTGAAATGCGCAGTTTGTCTCTTTCATATCATGGAAATTTCATAAAATAAACCCTACTATGAGGAAACCAAAAATCCATTGAGCTGTCTGAGAAAAATAGTGGCGAAAGTGTAGCAAGAACAGGGATGAGTCTGTCAATCACATACCAAAACATTTATCAAATTAGATTTAAAAGAGCCATTTCATGGTGCTCAAGCAGAGAGCAACCAATAATTAACTTTTGAGTTTATGTCATATTGATTACAGTCTCCCTAAGCAACACTCTCTAGGTGGCTATGACAGTACTGACCTAAAATTTGAAAATCTTGCCATTCATTCTCCTTGTTACCATGAAAAAGTTGAAATACTCTTAAATATGTGGTATTGATTGAATTAAGAACTACTATTCATCAGAAAAATTGTTTATATCTCATTTTAAGAATGTTCATTTGGTATTTCAGCTATTTTAACTTCCTGGATTAATGAATAATATTTTTATTCGATTTTAGAGATTCTATTCTTTTGCTCTGTACTAATTTTAATGAATCTGGTTTGATAGAATGGGCCTATGGGTGGTATTGCTAATGGAAGACCTGCTGGTGGAGATGCCCAGGGAAATGACAATAGACAGCCAATGAGGGATCCTTGGGAATTTCCAAGACATCGCTTGAGAGTGTTCAATATTCTGGGTGAGGGCTGTTTTGGGCAAGTGTGGCGCTGTGAAGCTCAGGACATAAATGGTAAGTCATCTCTTAATTCACTTCTCTGAAGCTTTATTTGTATAAAAAGATCAATCAAAAAGCAAGAATTTTTGTCAAGTTTTCTTTTTGATTTTCATTCCTGCATATACCTAAATAGGTTTAGCCAGTGATTAATTTATAAAATTTTAGGTATCGGAATGTACACAACACATTTAATCCACCCTATTGTCAAATTTAACCCCCCCTTAACCCCCAAAAAAAATTCCGATTTTTAAAACTTGTAATTAAAGTTACTATGAGGAATCATGTTTTGAACGTGTGATATATAAATATGTATCATTATGCTCATGTGATTCTTATCATAAAGTGATGAAATTTTTTTGACAAAACCTAATTTTCCCTGAGAGGAGCTCTAGGTTTAGAGCTGTGTCCAACACCAAAATATATTCACATGACTAATGTATTTAGGTGAAAGAGGTGAATTAAGTGGGAAAAGTGAAATTTTTGTGGCTCTGTGAATTGGGAAAGAATCTTGGAACATTTGCAGAAATGCATCACAGTCAGCTTTTACTTGTAAGCCTTAAACCGTTCCTACACATTTAGCTTTTGTTTTTTATGAGTGTATTGCGAAGCTAAGTCATAAAATTGCTCATTTGTCCTTTTTAGTCCCCATACCTGACTGGCAATCAGGAGATACCTGTTCAAATCCCGGTCAAGATAATGGATTTTTTGCTTAAAAATTCATCCTTGATTTATATCCATGCCTACTACATATTGACTTTGGTGAAAACTAGAAGATAATAGAAGTGTAAGGAAATTTCATTTGTCTATCATATTCAATTGCACCGTTAAAAACTCTTCATTATTTCTCAGGTGTTGAGGGTCCTACTATTGTGGCTGTCAAGACTCTTAAAGAGAATTCAGGTGAAAAGGAGAGACAAGATCTCCTACAAGAACTCCATGTGATGAAAATGCTGGATCCCCACCCAAATGTTGTCCGTCTTATCGGATGCTGTACAGATAAAGGTAAAGAATTATTTCAGTGTTTCTTTTCATGTGATATTTTTATTGGACAAAATTGCATTAGGATACAATCATTGAATGGGGTCGCAATTGAATTCATTTGCATATACTATCTCAGTTCATTGAATTTGAAAATATAGTTCAAACATTATTAGACTTTTCCAATCCGAAGTTGTGAGCCCTTCATTAGCTTTTTGACTTCCAACTTGTGGCATTTATGACTGCAAGTGTTACCCCAATGCATAAAGTGAGCAAGGGAGTGATGGGCACACTTAAAGTTGATTTTTCACATGTTCAATCTGAGTGAAATTGTGATCTATCTTTAATAAAATTGCTGGTGTTTGGAGTACACTCTCCAAGTATGTAGATTACGCACATTTTCATTTCATATTTTTTTAATGGGGAAATAAGGGTCGATAACTTTCACAGCTTGATCAATTTTATCTTATTAAAATTTTACCTTATTACTTGGGTACCACAGTAGGTGTTTAAGTGACGGACAGAATTTTAAAGGCTTGTTATGTTTTTCAGATCCAATTTTTGTAATTATGGAGTACATGTCAGGTGGAAAATTACAGAGCTACCTCAGGAGCACCAGGGCTGAGCGGTCCTATGGAAACTTGCATGGAAAGAGTGAGAACCTCAGTTCAAGAGATCTCACATCTTTTGTGTACCAAGTAGCCAGGGGAATGCAGTATCTTTCATCAAGAGGAGTAAGTAGCTTTTCTAGTAATTTGATGATTAGCATTACCATGTCCGGCTTAAGGCTTACTTACATTAGCAAACAGCTATTGTGTCACCCCACTACCGGGGGCTTTGGTATAGAATACCCCCCAATTAAGCAATATCCAGGTGTTTGGTCGCCCACCCTAGCTACCTCGCCCTGGGCAGTCGCCTGGGTTGCCCGGTCCTGAGCATAACATTGACCTATGAACATATTGAGGAATCTCAATAGTATGTTATATGTGTATGTATCATCTTCATTTAAAATATTAGTATGACTCTGTGATATTTTCCATAACTATGAGGAGATATATCGTGGCTTATTTTTAAGAGGTTCTGTTCAATTCTTCTCATGAATAGTAGTGAATCTCCTATTATGGTTTTTTGTGCTATATTTTATGTATATGTATCTACAACCACAGTTATGATAAATGCTTTGTGGGATTTCCACCAGGTTAGGTCATTAATTTATGGCTAACGTTTCCATTCTTTACTCATGAATCATAATCGTGGCTGAAAAATGAATTAGGGAAGCTTTCTTCAGCCCAAATATAAGACTTAAGAGGTAAGAATTGAAACCCTGGCGTAAATAAAGGACCAAACCCAGGGGATATCTGGAGAAGAATGTAAATAGGTATTCAGCTCATGTAACTGTAAAGTGTGATGTCATATTTTGCATCCACAGATGGTTATTTTTTGTTCCTAAACCTTGGCATATGCAATCCTATTTGAACCTGATCTTATTATTTATGATGTATTTCATTACCTAATTATACTCTCAAGCGAAAATTTTTATCATTTTCACTTTTCTTTTCAGATCATACACAGAGATCTTGCTGCACGCAATGTCCTCATTTCCGCTAATAGAATCTGCAAAGTGGCAGACTTTGGCTTTGCTCGTGACATTGCAGCCAATCATGTGTATGAACGTAAATCAGAAGGTCGCCTACCCATTCGGTGGATGGCTCCTGAGTCCTTATATGACAATATTTTCACCACAAAATCTGATGTGTGGAGTTTTGGTGTCTTTGCCTGGGAAGTTGTAACCCTAGGCTCAACGCCATACCCTGGACTTGCTGCTTCAGATGTGATGAAAAAGGTTAGAGACGGATTAAGACTGGAGAAACCTGAGCATTGTCGTCGCGAGTTGTTCAATGTCATGTACTATTGTTGGGACAAGGACCCTAAAGAAAGGCCCACCTTCGGGGAGCTAGTAACCTTGTTGGAAGGACTACTCCTGACAGAGACAGATTATATTGAACTCGAGAGGTTCCCAGATCACTGTTACTATAATGTGGTCAGTTTAAGTGGGGAGAAAGTATGACGGTGCGAGGGAGAAGGGAAGCAGCAGCAGACAAAGAGAAGAGCTGGTCCTGGGGGCAGAAGAAGGGCCTACTCAGAGAGCCGTGTTGCCCACAAGGAGGCAGCAATCGAAAGGCGGAAGGGTGTGACAAGACGCAGGTCAGAGGGGACCTCGGAAGATGATCCAGCTCCTCGACGCCCACGTAGGCACGCATCACACCCTAAGACAAAGTCATAAGGAAATTCACTTCACATCAAAGGCAAGACTCGATGTGCTATTGGAAGGGTCATTTGGCAAGGACTGGTTGCCAATGCTCAAGAAAAGGTTGCATTTCATTGGTGATGACTCTTACACCATCTCAGAATTACTATGAGCCAAGCTTGGCTATCCAAAAAAATGTTGTCTTGTTTAATTTTGGTCAATTTTTTATAATTTAATGTGTACTTAAACAGGCACAAAAACTTCATGTCTCAAGATTTTAAAAATAATTTTACATGATAGTACTTAAAAATATATGTATAAAAACATGCATAGGGATTTGGCCTCAAATTGGTTTTTTCAGATATCAAAGCACTGTTGAAAAAGATGAGAATATGTTTTGGCATTTTTTGATCAATTAAAGATGATTTACAGCCTTTTGTATCACAAATTTTTATCTCACATTCATTCTTGATAACAAGCTGTAAAATAAATAATGCATGGTCATTACATATGTATGAAAACCAAGAATAAATTTATGCATAAAATAAAATTGCCAGTGCCTGCTAAGTATGCATTTCAAGAATACCTTTGTATTTGTAAAGTTTTCCCAGACATCTATCCATTTTGCGTTCTAGTTACGCTGACGCTGGGATGAAAATTGCATTTTTAAAAGCCCTAGCATGATTCTGTCCTGATCTGATGCAGATGAATCTTCCCTAACAAAATCATGTTCTTTCCTTTGGTCTCTTTGTTGAATGTTGAACTGTATTTCTTATGTTGACTTGGAATAATGCTCATCTCTTTTGTTCCCTTCTCCCATTATATATAGATATTAAACTTTCTCCTCTCCATTAATCTTTGGTTAAATGCTCAGGAGGAGTATATTGTGTACATTATATTTGTACAGCCTGCCACCAAGTGGCTTGTATGTATCATTGTTGAAAGTGTGTATTGTGCAGTGATTGAGATTATGTGACAGCAATTGCAGCTGCATACGTCATTTGTAAATATGTTACCAAGTTTGTTGTGATGTGAATAGCTGATTTTTTAAACCCTCATGTTCCAAGAAAGAGCCGGCCTTACAAGGTTGCTTTACGCTTGTGGTACCTTTCCTATGTTTTTACTTGAATCAATTGAAATTAAATTAATTGATTATTTGTTGAGTGCTTATTTTTGATATGTAACAAGAACTCTGGTTGGATTAACAACCTGCTTTTATTTAGTAAGCGAATAATACAGCAGTACACAATACACGTCCGTACTCGACCATGGCTACAATCCGAGATGCTGTTAAGTCCCCCAGTTCCTACCACACCACCCAAATGGCACCACAGTCGCAAACAACTGACACACAATATTAGCAGACAGCAGAAAATACATAACAATTTTTATCCATTTGCATATTTTATTCTTGATCAGTTAACTCACCTGAAGTGAAGTTGTTTTTCCAACGTTACCCACTTTGTAACCAATAATTGTGGAACAGGTAGGTGCATACTTATACATCCTATATTGGCAAGGCCTTTTATGGACCATTCTCTGCTTTTTTCTGATTCATTTTCTCTCCTTAATCTTCCAATTTTACCATCATTTCCTAGGTAGAACTTTATGCGGGGTATTGCAAGGGAAATTTGAGAAGGGATGTGGTAGATTAGGGAAATACCAATCAGTGAGGGTAGCAAAGGCTAATCAGTTTTTCATGCCTGGGAAACATGAATTTGAGTGTTCAGCATACCTCTCAGAGGAAGTGCATTGAAATGTGAGGGATATTTTATGATATTTTTATTTTTGCTATTCTTTTTAGGTTTTTTTACCATGCATCATTTATAATTTTATTGAACCAGAAGTACCCATCTTTTAAAATGTTTTATCCCTCCTGTTGCCTTTTAAATGTACATAGGTTTCATTTAAAATATCAAAATCAGTATGTTTAATATTTCCTATATAAACTAACCAGTGATGGGAGAAGCTAGAAAGAAAGTATCAATGGAACAGTCTACGTGAAGAGAATATTCCATCAAAAGAAAGGGTGATTTACGGCAGGAAATTCAAGCATAGAGGTTAGGAAGCAATTTATCATAACTAACATTTAAAGTTTGCTTCTCTAAGGAAGTGAGCCATAGAGAGCAGAGAAATCAAGGGTGGAGGCTTTCAAAATGTGGTGCAACAGGTAAATGATGAGGATCAAATTGTATCGATATATACGGATCGATCACGGAAGTGATGAGGAAGTCCTGAGAAGAATAGGAGAGAAGAGAAACCTTGTGAAATCTTGATAAGATGATGAAACAACCTAATCGGCCATATCTTGAGACATGATGGCTTGATGAAGACAATCGCCGAGGGATAAGTAGATGGCAAAAATGGAAAAGGAAGACTGCAAATAAAATACATAGAACAGGTATCAAAGAATGTGAAAAAGAATTGAAGGGGCATGGGATAGTTCTGTACAGTGGCACAGCGAGGGGGGAGTTTTGGGGGATAAACCCCCCCCCCCCAGGTACTCAAAGAAAGTTTTAAGTTTAACCCATTTTACTTAATTTGATTGACTTTACTAATAGAATATTGTAAGGATTAATAAAATATCCCTCAGAAAGCCTTAAAACTCACCATTTTGAAACATTTATCTGTAAAATTCCGCAATTTATTAATCTCGTACCTAACGCTTATCCTAGTGGGTATACCATACCCCACACACCTCGGTGTTAAGGTCTGTTCACTTTATCTTTGGGGGTGAGCTGGTGTGGCTTAACCGAGTTGGGGTGAGAGGAGGGAAAGTTTATCTACACTTGAGTTTCCCTCTGCCAATCAGCACACAGTAGGCATGGCCTAGCACTTCGGAATTTCAGTCGCTCTCAGACCTCCGTCGTGTCAACTTCGTGAATCTGCTAGCTGTGTTGCCAAATCTCGCGCGTTCTCTTGGTGCTCTTCGATTCTTCCATTTAAATCCAACTTATAACTTACTGTTCCTTATTCTTCCACTTCAATCCTTTTCCATCTTCTTTCCAGAAAATTTTTATTCACCTTTTGCATTCCCATCAGCACCGACTCCCTCCCTTCACCTATTCCCTCTCAGTACTTTTCCGATCCCTTTCTTACCAAACCTTAACCCTTTTCCTCAACTCCGTATTTACTTTTGGGTATTATAACCTATATAGTTTTGGATACCTCTGATTTAAAAGAGTAACACCCGAGCGTAGCTGCTTCACAGTAGCGCGAAGAGCATTGTGTTTAATGTTCTTCGTTACTTTCATTCATTTATCATTACACAGCTCATGGAAAGTGACTCCGAAAATGAAGACACTGACGGGAGGGAAGACGAGGAGGTTGATTTATTAGCCACACCACTCCAACAATAAGTTACAAAATAAATTATTTAATAAAATACCCTTCGTGCTACTTTTCTCCATTCTTTTTGCATCCTCATCCTCACGAATTCCCTTGCACTCCCCGTTTATCAGAATGTTACGCCTATGTATGCCTTTCACCAGCGGTCTCGCATTTAGCGGACAATATCCTTTCTTCTGAGATGGGATTATCCTCAATCCCCTCTAAATGAGTAGGTATACGTTGTATGCATTGTTTCGCCGCCGGGCCCAAAATATCTGTGGCCACGTATGAGTCACAACTTTTCAGTGAGACACTAGGGCGGCTATGTACATTTGGCAACGTTGAGGTTGCTCCTGCTCTCTCTCTCTCGGTACTACCCCTTCCCCTTCAGCGAGGCCCCTCCCCCTTCAGCGAGGCCCTCCGAGAGTGTCCGGGATCTCACGAAAGCTCACCCGCAGAGATAAAATGAACAGATAATAGTTGCACCAAAACCCTCCCCAGCCTTAATTCCTAGCTGTGCCCCTGGAGGGCAAGTCGGTAACTTGGGGCGCCTCGTTTGGGAGAGAGAGTTGTCGCCCAAAATTGTCTCCCCACCCAAGTCCGTAACTCGGTAGAGAGAACTGTTTCTCCCGTTCGGATGGGAGAAAACTCGCTCCGATGGGTAGTATGAAAAATTTCTAAGGCGAATCTGATATTGGAGCTTGATTTATCGAGAAATTAACCGTGTGCAATTTTAAAATGTTTTTAATTTTATGTCAAACCCATCCATGCAAATATTTTCTAAATTAAATGCATAATAACCTCATTATGACTTACTAAAGTCGGGACTACTTTTTTGACCGCGCGCAGTGATTCCTCGCTTGCAAGCGGCTGCAAGGCTAAATCCAAGTGCCGGTAAATTTTGCTTGTCACCATGTAAATTCTTCATTTCGTATCAATTACAACCTCACCAAAGTTGAAAATTAAGAGTATATTTCTAATGTGAATACAGCTTTTGCTCGCTGCTTGCAGATTTGTGCAAACATCTTTTGTGCCAAAATTGTGTTATTGTCAATGTGACAACTCCCGTAAATCTTCTGCTGATAATCACAGTGCCAGTGGTTGCAATGTACAAAAATATTGGCTAAGAGTTGTAATTATCAGTGCTCCATCGTGATTGAATTGTAAGCAGTGTTATTACCATATCGATTAATGTCTGACAGCAATGTAAACATTGTCAGTGGCGTGTTCACCTCCGTTGTTCATCGTATAGGTACATTGACATTTCACGATCAAGCTATCAAGATCAAAGCTGTGTGTGAAGTTTCTTTTTCTAGTATATTAACGAATAATAGTCAGAAAAGTCACCTGTGCCTCTTTCGTGGGCTAATTTCTGGCTTTAAATCAGTGAATTAATAGTTGTTTTTATCATAACGAGCTTAGTGATTGTAAGTTGTTCGTGATGAATAAAAGAGTGGAAGTGATTTCCAGTTTTTTTATATTTTATTTGCCTATGTCTCACTTTATATTTACGGTGTGTGCTAGTACTTAGTTTGTGGATATTGATTTATTATTGAAGTACATTTATAGCTTCTGTATGTGTTGACAGCGGAACCGATTCGCGATCTCATGTTGTGTGCACACGGTTATGCTGAGCAGTCGTATTCGTGAAACCAATGAAATGGTGAAACTCTATTACATTGTCGTGGAATAAGTTCTTTTAACAATAAGGGCATGTCTTGTGTTTCATTAACTATCTGTTGCTTTTCATAGGTAACTGTTTAGAAGTTATTTTCCATTATTTAAAGTGCTTTTCTTGCGCTCTCTGAATTAGCATTAGCTTTCTAAACCCCGCTACTTACACGAAAAGAATTCAGAGCTACAGATAATTGTTATTTCATAGGATTGCGGTGTTTTTGTCTGCTATTGAGGGTGATGGATTTTCAGCAGGAAGAGAATCGGACCATCGAAGGACGGATAGGACAACCTTCCCCTATGAAAAAATTGTATAAACCTGTTTCAAAATTTTATACAATCTTATACATTGCCATGGAAATTGTATAAATTGTATAAAATTTTGAAACAAGTTTATACAATTTTTTCATAGGGGTTCTCCGCTAATGCGGCCGGAAATCTTCCTCCCTCGCCTCAAACGGTTTATTAATATCCCGCAACAATTTCTCACTGGTGTTAATTGCCCCACTTCTCTTAAATGCACCTCATATACGAGCAATAATATTCTATGGTTTGAAAGAAAACGCGCCATATTGAGAAAATACAACAAAACACTGTCGAGATACGCACTTTCTCCATGGGAGAAAGAAATACGTCGGGCTCTTGAGGGGGACGTAACTGAAGCGCCCGTCTGGGGCGCCAAAGGCGCTTGAGGAGGCTTACGGACTTGGGTCGAGAGACTAGTACTCTCCCAGGCGACAAATAGTCTCCTTTCTCCGGCGGGGCGCCCTAGAGACTTGGGGCGGGCGACAACTCTCGCGCAGGCGCTTCACGAATCTCCTTTCTCCCATTTTCGGGAGAGAACAGAGTTACAGACTTGCCCTCCTGGTTCCATAACTAACCTCACTTCAATAATGTAAGGCATGCCATGTGTCATGGCATGCTGCTGGTCGAGGAATCAGGCCTTGAAAGTTTCCCTGTGATGGGAGGTAAAATAGGTGGCATTGGGGTCGGGGCCACTGGTTGGAGAGAGGAACTTGCCTGGAAGTCTTAGGGTGCGATTCATAGACGACACTGAAATTGCTCACTTTACAAAGTCTCTCTTTACGGTAAAGTGAGACTTTAGCTAAAGTTCGTTTCAGAGTCGTTCCAAGGATCTCACTTTATAAAGTGGAACTTTAGCTCCTAAAGTCTCGATCATGCATTGAAATTTTTGAGTGTTGGCAATGAACGCTGCGAAAAAGTGAAGAAAAAGATGACACACGATATTAAATGCGTACTTGTTTACATGTTTCTGGCGACTGGGTTTTCGTGTTGTATTTTGCTAAGGGTGCGATTCATAGACGACACTGAAATTGCTCACTTTACAAAGTCTCACTTTACGGTAAAGTGAGACTTTAGCTAAAGTTCGTTGCAGAGTCGTTTCAAGGATCTCACTTTATAAAGTGGCACTTTAGCTCCTAAAGTCTCGATCATGCATTGAAATTTTGAGTGTTGGCAATGAACGCTGCGAAAAAGTGAAGAAAAAGATGACACACGATATTAAATGCGTACTTGTTTACATGTTTCTGGCGACTGGGTTTTCATGTTGTATTTTGCTAAGGTTTTATTAAGCTGCATTTTCTCGTTTTCTCATATTATGAGCAAATGTAAATGAATACTGCGTCATTGAAAGCTTTTCTCCACTAGCTTTATTGTACGTTAATGACTGATTTGGCTGAATAAAAGCTCGCTTTTAATTAGCTTCGTGCATTGGTAATGCCCTTCGATGTTTCTAGAGAAGTAAATATTCAAATGATGATATTTTCACGACATTTTATGATCATTTTCCATGATTAACTGCAAACGGTTGTTTGGACTATATGTTAGTCGAAGTTTGATGGTGTAGGTTCATTGAAGGTGGGTGAAATAGTGAAATTCTCTCGCGTTAACTTGAAACTGTACCAATTAATTTGAAGATTTACCGATCAGTGGTTGTCTCAGTTGGACGTATATTATGAATGATGTATGGGCGTTTGTTGAATTCTTTTGAGCTTACCAGTATTTTAATTCTTGGAATGTTAACCTAAGGGGTTACCTATATATTTAGAGAAATGTACTTTCAATAATACCTACATCATCAAAACCAATGAATGAATGGCCACGCAATGAAACATTTTGAATGTGAAAATGGATTTATATCAATAAATATCTCTTTATCTACTTCAAATGATGCCTCGACATGTGAATACCTAACCCGAGTATCCATTCACGAATTTCGTAGTAAAAAATTTCAATGAAGTCTGTGATGCTGTGTAAATAAAATTTCATAACAATCTTACATCCTCGAGAAAACATCGCTTTGCTGCAGATAATATGATTATGAAGGAAAGTGTGTTTTACTTTTTATTGCTGCCTTTCATGACGAGATCTTATATCATCATTATAAACATTCAAATGCATAGACGAAAAACGAATCAGAAACTCGACTATAGTTTCAAAATCACAGAAACATGTTAAACGCGATATGGAGGCATACGGCAAGAGTACATTAAGCAATATTGAATGAAAACACTTAAAATACAATGCAAGGTATAGAAGCTAGCATTTGGCTAGCCAAACGACATGAAAATCAAGTCTTAGCGTACGAAGGCTATTGACGCCAATGTAAACAGAATTTTGCTATCATATTCAAGTATCTTTAAGGAAAATTCTAGAATATGAACGTATAAATAACCTAAGAATTCAACAATTAACTTGTATATAAAATCAACATAAATTATGGCAACCTGTTCAACCACTTACTGTGTTGTAATTATCACACGACCGATAGAGTTAAATTTCAAAATATAAGAATTGGGTCATCTCCATCAATACCGACTCGATATATATTCAGGGAAAAGACATATATTACTTGTCTGGTTATTTCTTGAAACGCGCCAGTTTGCTGCTGTGTTCTCACCAAAAAATTAGTTCATATTCATTTCCGTAACCCAAATATCTTCATATTTCAACTTCAATAACAGCCGGTGCAGCCATATTTATTCATCCGTAAAGGACACTTTAGCCCTAAAGTGAGCTCCGGTTGGGCACTTTACGGTAAAGTGACGATTCGGCCATTTTTCCTCTAAAGTGGCGTTTATGAAACGGAAAAAGCAGACTTTAGCCCGGCTAAAGTATACTTTAGCCTAAAGTGCCGTCTATGAATCGCACCCTAAGACTTATTAAGCTGTATTTTCTCGTTTTCTCATATTATGTGCAAATGTAAATGAATACTGCGTCATTGAAAGCTTTTCCCCACTAGCTATTTTGTACGTTAATGACTGAGTTCGCTGAATAAAAGATCACTTTTAATTAGCTTCGTGCATTGGTAATGCCCTTCGATGTTCCCAGCGAAGTAAATATTCAAATGCTGATGTTTTCACGTCATTTTATGATCATTTTCTATGATTAACTGCATACGGTTGTTTGGACTACATGTTAGTCGAAGTTTGATGGTGTACGTTCATTGAAGGTGGGTGAAATAGTGAAATTCTCTCGCGTTAACTTGAAACTGCCAATTAATTTGAAGATTTACCGATCAGTGGTTGTCTCAGTTGGACGCACATTTTGAATGAGGTATGGGTGTTTGTTGAATTCTTTTGTGCTTACCAATATTTTAATTCTTGGAATGTTGACCTAAGGGGTTATATATTCTAGAGAAATAGACGAGAATGTACAGTCAAGAATATCTATATCATCAAAACCAATGAATGAATGGCCACGCAATGAAACATGTTGAATGTGAGAATGGACTTATATCAATAAATATCTCTTTGTCTACTTTAAAAGATGCCTCGACATATGTGAATACCTAACCCGAGTATCCATACACGAATTTTGCAGTAAGAAAAGTCAGTGAAGTCTGTGATGCTGCGTAAATAACATTTCATAACAATCCTACATCCTCGAGAAAACATTGCTTTGCTGCTGATAATATGGCTATGAAGGAAAGTACGTTTTACTTTTTATTGCTGCCTTTCATGACGAGATCTTATATAATCATTGTAAACATGCAAATGTATAGTCGAAAAACGAAACAGAAACTCGACTCTAGTTTCACAATCACAGAAACATGTTAAGCGTGATATGGAGGCATACGGAAAGAGTACATTAAGCAAATATTGAATGAAAACGCTTAAAATGCAATGCAAGGTGTAGAAACTAGTATTTGGCTGGCCAAACGATATTATTTTGCCGACGAATTATAACGAATTTAAATTATGCCAACCTGTTCAACCAATTACTGTGTTGTAATTATCACACGACCGATAGAGTTAAACTTCAAAATATAAGAATTGGGTCATCTCCATCAATACCGACTCGATATATATTCAGGGAAAAGACATATATTACTTGTATGGTTATTTCTTGAAACGCGCCAGTTTGCTGCTGTGTTCTCACCAAAAAATTAGTTCATATTCATTTCCGTAACCCAAATATCTTCATATTTCAACTTCAATAACAGCCGGTGCAGCCATATTTATTCATCCGTAAAGGACACTTTAGCCCTAAAGTGAGCTCCGGTTGGGCACTTTACGGTAAAGTGACGATTCGGCCATTTTTCCTCTAAAGTGGCGTTTATGAAACGGAAAAAGCAGACTTTAGCCCGGCTAAAGTATACTTTAGCCTAAAGTTCCGTCTATGAATCGCACCCTTAGTTGCTCACCGTATACGAGCTCCGCTGGGGTGGCTTGAATATCCTCCTACCGCGCAGATTGGAAACTAGGGATGAGTCGATTCCACTTTTTTTCGATTCCGATTCCAATTTCGATTCCTTCAAATCGATTCCCGATTCTCGATTCCGATTCCATCGATTCTTACTCCTTATGGCAGGTGGGATTTTGATTTATCTGTAGCATCGCTGTCATTAAACTTTAAGAATTGAATGGAATAAAATAACTAGGGATGGACGGATCCAGGATTTTTGGAGCCAGATCTTTCGAATCGGATATTTTCGATTCCAAATGCATTTTCGAATTCCTGCCATTAAACAAAGTCATTATTCAAGTTTATTGCGGGTACATACAATCAATGGAATGCTTTTTAGATTTTCATACTCATTTTTATATTTTTATAAATTAAAAATTTTTTTATGGGCTTTCAAGTTGATTTTTAAAAACATCTTTACATACTCAGGGTCTAAACTGTTACGCTTGGGTCTGGAAATGAAAATAGGAAAAATCTTAGGATGAACCACTGACCAGTAGCGTAGCGAGAGAACCCCCCAAAATATAAAAACACAATTACTTTCCTTCATAAAAGGAAACAAAATATTAAAAATCATGAATTTACAAAAATGAAAAAAAAAGAATCTCTGAAAAATGAAGTTTTTTCTATTATGAAGGGCGTTAAAATTAGTTTGAAAACCTCTCCTTTGTAACCTGTTGTTTAAAAATTTCCCCCCCTGGTTTTGGACCCCCCCTTAACAAAATTCCTGGCTACCCCCCTGCTATCGACTGAATTCAAATTTTCCTCACACGCGTTTCCCCCGAATTTCACTTTCTCATCGCATACGGACCTGTGTTTCATCCGAAAATGCTTCAGTATGGTGAGGTGGATTTAGCACATCCTCGCAATTATTTACGCCATAGTGCACGCACACTGCATTCATTGGTACTCCTGTTAATGGAAATGTTTATACACAATGAAAGACATTTTTATTGGTGCATCATTAAATTACATTGCAACTGCGCAATCAGCAACACAATTAAAAGTATTTAAAACGGTAATAACGTCACGTGCGACGAGGTGCTCAACCGCTCAGCATGAGGAAGGAGTGGGCAGCAAAAGCGTGTAAAGGAGAGGTGGAGGGGAAGGAGCAGTGGCGTAGCCAGGAATTTCAATTGGGGGGGGGGGATCCAAAACCAGGGGGGAAAATTGTTGAAAAAACCGGGCACTAAATAATGGGTTTTAAACTAATTTTAGCACTTTCCCAGAAAGTCACTCTCCTAGCATTTGTAGTCTAGAAACGGAGAATTGAAGCAGATAGGCCAAAAAAGGTAAGTTGGTGAGACGAGGTAGGGATGAAACACGCTTCAATTGTTTTCGTGTGATTTGATATTTTCCTTAGAAGACAATGATTTTTGGTCCGTGTGATTTCGGATGCGAAAAAAAAACAACAGAGGCACGGGCTGATGGACGGCCGAGGGTGGTTTTCTGAAATCTACGACATAGTTACTTTTGAAATGCTGAAAATCCTGGCCACGGCTGAAATTCTACTTGCAACCTCTGCGAGAGCTTTCAAACAAAACAGTTCATGAGTAGGACAATAATCGCATGCGACGGCGCATTCGAAGAGAGAATCGGAAATCTTTCCACTCTTATGGGGCGTTACATTCACTGAAGCTATTATTTAAAATTTCCGATCCAGATCCGATGTCTTCCGCGACTTTGGATCCGATGAAGGGCAATACCCGCGGGTATTTGAATCCGAGGTATCCGATCCGACCATCCCTAAAAATAACAATAGCCGCGGTGGCTACATTCTCGTTTGGCCGCGGTGGCTAAACAATAAAGTAGCGTTCATGGCGTCGATACATACCAGAGCAGCCTGGCGGGTGCGCGGTGGCGGCGCAACCTGTCGAGTCCGCCCGGAAGCCGCGGCGGCTTATGCCAAGCAAGTATCAACTTCCTCAAGGGTTGCATTGATGAAACTGGGCTATACAAACGCGAATGTGTCTTTTTTTTATTATTGACGCAGGCGCGTGTTAGTCTAAAAAGTTACTAATATAAAAAAAACCGCTCTCAGCGCGTATTTACCTATAAGAAACTTTTTTCACAGAAAAACTCGCTCTCTGCACGTTTTTATTATCATCAGACTTCAAATGTCATTCGAAAGTAAAAAAATATATTTCGATCTATTATACTTTAAAATTGGTGGTCCAGATGAATTCTCCGAATGTGATTCATAATCGTAACAATTTGATTTGCCGTGACCAGCGGTTAATAAAAGAACGGAAAACGCATGCGCTGCTTCCCGATCCCGTGGTTTCCAATTTTTTTTCTCTGAGAGTTGCTCATGAACACGAGGTATTTCAGGGTTCGTCGGTTTGTCGCTCTTGCCGACATTTTAATGTTTCCGAGGCCGCTTAGGTATGTTTGTCGCAGCACCCGCGTGCGGGGCGTATCCTCCGCGCGGGCAAGGCTGACACCGCGGCCGCTTAGGGGTGTGGCAGCATTTATGCCCCAAACTTATAGTCTATGCTCAAAACATTTATCTTCCTGGAATCGATGGAATCGGAATCGACTTTAGGCGATCGATTCTCGATTCCGATTCCGTGCCCGAGAATCGGTGGAATCGAGAATCGACATTTGGAATCGACTCATCCCTATTGGAAACCCAAGGGGGTTGCCAGCAGTACATCCACCCACTGTTGCATGTTGTGACAGCGGATGGCAGATTTTAATTGGTGGTGGAGGCGCTCCACCATCCCATTTGCTGCCAAATGCCAGATGGTATGCTGAGGTCCACAAGTTGACTGCACCAAGTATACTATATTGGAGAGCTGGCACAAAAGGGCACTCTCAAATTGTCTGCCTTGGTCTGTAGTGATTCACAGAGGCATCGCAAAGCATGACAGCCAATTCCAAAGGAAGGTACGAGCCACGGTTTCGGTAGAGATGTCCTCCACAGGAATGACCTCAGGCCACCTTGTAAAGCAGTCTACACATGTGAGGCAGTAGCGATAACCACAGCAGATTGGAAGAGGACCAACAAGATCAATGTGCACATGTTCAAACCTCCTTCCCGGCAGGGTGAAATCAGTTATGGGTGAGGAGACATGCTGTGCTATTTTGGATCGCTATTATTGATGGCTACACAAAACGAGTAGTCACTAATTTGATGGTAGTTCTCACTCCAGGGTGTGCAGGGTTGTGAATTGAATTGAATGCTTGGCGTTGGAAAGCTGGAGCGACATATGGTCAAATGTTTGATGTAGATGTATCACACATTAACTGCCTACTGCACCCGCATATTGTCACTTTCTTTAGGATTAAAGATGTATGAGGGTTTAGAAGGAAGGCCAGTTCCTCAACAGCCTCCTGGGAACGGCCTAGTGTCTCAAAATCGACAAGTCACTTCCTCAATCCGGGACAAGGCATCAGCAACAATATTGTCGGCCCCTGCTACATGATGTATATCCGTCGAAAAATTGGCCTATCATGTCAAGGTAGCGGAATTGCCGGCGTGGCACTTATCAGACTTTAACTGGAATGCTTTTAATGGTTTGTGGTCCTCGAAAATCATGAAATTTCACCTTTCTATCATGTGTTTGAAGTAGTGAACCCCATAGTAAATGGCCAATAGTTCTCTATTGTATGGGCTTTAGTTCTTCTCTGCAGCATTGAATTTTTTAAGAAAAGAAACCCAATAGTTTCCAGCCAGTGTCAGTTTGTTGTTGAAGAACTGTCCCCAGGGTAAAATCTGAGGCATCGGTGAAAGGTCTAGGTTAAGGGAGGGAAAGAGGGTGGGTGAGGAGGGCAAAGTTGGATAGGGTGAAGGATTCGCGGTGAAGGTGGCGTGGCTAATGGTAACAGGTGTGGTTTTGGGTTCTGGATAGTTCTGTAATCAATCTCACTTCCAATAATGTAGTCGGAAATAATGTCGACCATGTTCATTCCGATGGCAAACGATACAGATGTGTACTCGCCTCTCGTTCCCGGAAGTTCTTCTCCATTGCCTTCCTGTGAGCGTCTCTTTCTCGCAGTGCCTTCCTGGCGCTAGCCTCCGCAAACTCTGATGGTATCAGCAGAGACCTCAGGGTCTCAGGGCAACGAACTCAGCCTGGTGGCACTCAAAACTAAGAGCTCCACCGCAGAATAAATAGGTGTGCATGCATGAAAAGATTAGATGATGCAAGAATTGAGTGTAGAGCTGCATGAAACCAATCATAGGATTGTTGACCAGTGATGATGGTGATAGAGGATTTAATTTCAAACTTCTTATTTAGGTCTACATGCATCATATCCCTTGCTGGTATGTTTCCAGCAACTCTAAAAAATACTTGAAAAAGTGGAAAAGGCCTAAAGAATTTTTTTTCATAGTTATCATTTAAGTATTCTACTATAGTTGAGTTAGTTTATCGGCATGTTTAGCAAACTGTTCACTCCAACTGATCTTCCCTTCAAAATTGGTCTTTTCTTTTCTGTCCACTATAACTCTTATTCCTTCCATCTAAAAATCCTATCGTCTCCCTCCCCCTCCCCTGCTCACCTAGTAGTCTTCACTCTAGTTCAGTTTTTAACATGCCCTCTGCCATAAGTACTTGCTCTATCCAAACCATGGTAAATGAACCTGGTGTTAAGAACTTAAGTGTACTTTAAACATCTTGCCACAAAAATGCTTCTTCAATAGGTAATTCTGCTTATCATAGAGCATCTTTTATGTACTTTTTTTAATGGATTTTACGTAAGAACTCTCTAGCATCTTAAAAAGAAATGAAGACAGATCATAATTAAAGGTACTCTACCAGCTAAGGCAGCTTTGCATGAAGCATTGTCCAAGTCACCCTGCCAGTCCCTTTCCATAAAACCTATTCTCTTCCCTTCCCTCCACTCCCCAACGTTCCTCTCTCTATAACAAGGATTTTAGCTACCCCTTTATGATTAGTATGTACCCACTCCATCCAAACCCTATGAACTGTCTCAGCTTAGTTACCATCAGTGGCGGATACAGATGGGGGGCGCAGGGGGCGCGCGCCCCCCCCCTTGCGGGTCCGGTTGTATTGCCGAACATTGCAAAATCACAACTGTAAATATTTTATATTATAAGATGGCATTGTCTTTTACATGTTTATTATCACTTTAAATAAAATTTTCTTATACTTTGCCTGTGACTTGATCATCTCTTATTACGATAAAAGTAAAGACAACTCAAGATATGTTGCGCCCCCCCCTTGAGTTTTTTCTGTATCCGCCACTGGTTACCATCAATAAACAAATACAATTCAATGGAATAAAAGTGATGCCAAAATTCTAGTAACTTCTTTTTATAATTAATTTACAACTAATTTTTTTACTATTGTAAAAAATATTGCCATAACCTTTTACATATAACAATTATGTACTCATTCATATAAATATAATTCATTCATAGCTATGGGCGTACCCAGGGAGGGGCAGGAGGGGGCAGCTGCTCCCTGTAGAAGCAAATATCGCAACTGTCTTTAAGGAAAATAATTTTTTTCAAGCAAATGATTTAAAAACCAATAAAGAGGTGTTAGTTTCCTTAAAATGTTGGTTTCATTCACCTTATCCATGATTAAGTCTTACCTATAACTTGAACAACCTTGGCTTGCCCCTCCCCCCCCATAGTTTTTATCCTGGGTACGCCCTTGTTCATAGCCCTGATGAAGGTGTTTAACTACATTAGCAAAAACTTGAATTAAAAATTGTTCAAGACCTACATTTCAAGACACTGAATCAACATTCATTGATAATGTTGCAGACTCCTTTGAGAAATCTACAAGGAAATTGTAAGCTGCTTTGGTAACTTCAAATTTGGAATTGGAGGAGGAAGCCCCCTTTAGAAAGAAGTGAAAACCAGAGAGGTTCCAATATTTAGGAAGAATCCCCAGAAATCACCCTACCATCACCTCCTGCTCCACCAGTAGGCTGTCAGTGGAAAATAAACTCTTGCTATACCGAAAAATATTATATTCTAGCATAGAGTAAGTATATAATTACTTAATATACTTACTCTATGATTCTAGCCGCATTTATCCTGAATTTTCCCAGTGGATCCAATTTGAATATGAAATGTCTAGAAAATATCTTCTTGAAGGTATCTTGCAGATATCAGAAAAACAGACATTCAGATATCTACAAAATATCTAGAAAATATTACAAGATATTTTCTAGACATTAGCTAAAGACGTTATAGATATATTGCAGGCATCTAGAAGATATTTTGCTGTGAGGAATGTTAGCATTGTATGCAATGGTAGAAAGTTCTATAATTTCATTGGCTATATTTGAAACTTAATCTCTCAAGTGTGTGCAACGCAGCACATGTGCCATTGCTATTCTGTTCCTATAGTGTGCTTTAATCGTAGGTATCTAAGTCTCCCAGAGTTCTTAAGTTCGGAGGCACTGAAGCTTTTGTGCAGACATCAAGTAAAACATTTTTAGCATCGTAATTGCTCATCGAATAAAATTTTAAGAAAATATATTCTCTAAAAAATTTTTTGAACTTGATAATTATTAATGCGTACTCACAATTTTCAGAGCTCTTTACTTTTGCCTGCTCCCTGTATGCCATATTTAGTAGTTGTCCAGTCTGTGGTGTTTTTCAAAATAGGGTCCTACCTAGGACACAGGTTCACAGGTTCCTGGGGAGTTTTTACATCTGTATCTTGTTTCATATCTCTTTTTGTTTTTCTCACTCACCACACACTTTCTTCTTTCAACCCTAAATGTTTCAGTTGGTGGGTTTTGTTGAACAAAATGCCATCTGGTCAATCGAGCACATTCTGTATTGGTATCCGAGAGCCATCCTTTGCACTGTTCTAAATTCTGTCCTGCTACGATTTTGTTCACTAAGATTCAAATATTCTCTAATGGGCGAAATTTTTATGGTGCCAACATAAGGATATTTTTTTACAACTTCCTTCCTCTTTCTATCCACAAAACAGAGAAATTTAGAGAGCCATGAAAACCTTTCCTTGCTCATTACATTGATAAAAAATAGAGTTTCGAATACCTACATGTTTTCCAATAAAATACATTCTGAAGCTTGGTCCCTTATTTATTCCCATCAATGTGAGCAAACCTAGAATACTACATATTATTTCCACCAGATTTGTGGGGACCTACTTTTGAAATAGCAATTTTTTTTGCTTTCGAATTTTCTTCGTAGATTTTCAAGAAACTATGCTAAATAGTGGTTTGTCTCAGTCACTATAATTGTAATTATTTCATCATCAAAAAATAACTCCAATGCCAAAGGACCGTCTTTACATGAATAGGCGAGATTTTTTGTCCAATTAAATCACACCCAAAGATTACAGGCATATGTCTTCACAGCCGATCTCTTCCCAATAGGGTGGTTTCCTATTATTTTTTATTGCCTAAATCGAAAGATTATAACTATTGGAGTACGTAATTCACGCTTTTCGATTTTTAAATGACGATATCTATTTTTCACGATTAAATGAAAAGTGAAAATTTTCAAGCGCGCGAAAACGCGATGGTTAAGTATGAATGCCGGGAAAACTCTGTGTGACGTCGTTCTGGTTCCCGCTGCCACAAGTGAGGTGACCTTGGGGCAAGGCTCTGAGAGCTGATACGATACAGGATGCTAGCAGGTAGCAGAGTACCATGCTAGCTGGCAGCGCTTGGCTTAAATAAGGATTATTAATACCTTATCAAATGAAGAAAACTTTCCGACCTTAGCCAGTTTTAATAGGTGATTATTAAGACATGTTTCCCTGAGCTCTGTCCCTCATGCATGCATTGGTAACCTCAGACGATGTAAAACTCCTATCTACTCGTATAGAAACTAAGTCCCCATCATGTCACATGGAGTGGCATCGCATGGGCGCCAATCTGGCCTTTCTCAAATGAGGATAAAATTGACCCTTGCCATTCGTCTAAACCAGTATTTCTAAAACCAAATTGTTTGCATATTATGAATACACTAATGGTGGGTAACGAATCGCAATCAATGCCTTTTGTTTTCTTCAATGAAGGAAACTATACCCTATTATTTTCTTGAAAATTCACACAAAAATGAGATGGTATAAATCTTAGAAACCTGGATTCAAGGGAGTATCCAATTGAAACTTCCAAAGTCATATGAGAACATTCTGCACTCTTTTCTTCCAGAGCGTCAAGCAAAGACTAATTGGACGACTCACGAGAGCTAGAAAGCATGGCCAACTAAGGAGGGGTTCAGGTACGGAAGGGACCCAAAGCCAAAAAAATAAAACCACCAAAACAAATGTAGGATGAAAAAACCCAACCCTCAGCTTCAAATGTCGCAAATAATATACCAAATGCTGGCAGGTCTTCGAGGTTCCGAGAACTATTAAGTGATAATGCCTGGACAGTCTAAGCATTCACTATCATTGCCAGGATGAAAGAGAAAGAAAGGATGAGGCATCCCCACATTGAACACACAAACGCTAAGAAAGCAAATGAATCGGAGCGTAAGTGGGAGACTATCTTCCATGAGCGTCCAAGAGACGCCGCTCCTAGAGGAGGCATCCAGGCACCAGCTGGAAAAAATATTCTTAAAAAAATGCGAGCACACAAAATAGGCAATTAAGAAGCACAGAACGAAAGCAGGCAGATATGTCTCACATATATACTCACTAAAAGTATACATATGGAAGCTAATACTCACTAAAAGTATACATAAGAGATAGGAATACCTAATGAAACATTCGGATGCCTATGCATAGGCTTCTGAATGTGTCATTGTATGTGCCACACACGCTTAAGGCATGGCTTTCATAGAACGCAGACGTCGAGTTGCACACGCTGAGGGAAGGACCATGGGAATTTAAAGTCACGAACCCAGGATCATAACTAGGGGGGGGGACAAGCCATGGTCTAGAGGGGTCAAGCCATGATATAGGGGGGCTAGCCATAGGTTTTATGAGATTATTCCCTTGAAAAAAGTTTTATTTTAGTTACATATCTTATACTAATATATATATAATTTTTCGTGGGTTTAAAGAAAATTGTTGAATACTTTCGCTTCAATTCAGTACTAATTTTGCTTAAAGACTTTTGCGATTTTGCTTCTATGGGGAGGGCAGCTGCCCCCACCTGCCCCTTGCTGGGTACGCCCATGGCTTGAGGGGTTAAATGACAAAGTAATGCATGTTCCTCGTGTTGTGGCAAGAAACTCTACAATGGATGATGGAGGTGGGCCTTAGTTTGATATTTGGTCAACCTCTATGGTAATTACATCTTTATAAATAATTTTATATAACAGTCCTAAGATTCAAAAGACTTATGAAAGTTAGGAAGGTGATGAAATGGAACGTAGAAGCCCTGAAGAGGAGTATGAGGAGAGAATATCAGGAACTAGTGGACATTAGTATACGGGAGATTGAAAGTACCAAGACGGTAGAGGAAAGATGGGATAATATAAAAACGGGAATAGTCAAAGCGGTGGAGAAGTCAATTGGTTACGTTGACAGTAGAAGGATAAAGAAGCCGTGGATAACAGTGGCAATGGTTAATGAAATGGAGGAGAGGAGGAAGTGGAAGAACGTGGACACAGAACAGGGCAAAAGAATGTATAGGGAATTGAATAATCGATTACTACGTGAAACTAAGAGGGAAAGGGAGGCTTGGTGGAAAAGACAGTGTGAGGAAATGGAAAAGTTCCAGAAGGATGGAGAAGTAGGCGCGTTGTACACCAAAGTTAAGTTGCTATCGGGCGGCAAAAGAGGACAAGCCATGTCCAAAATTAAGGCTAAAGATGGGAGGATGCTAACCGAGCGAGAAGAGGTACAGAGTAGATGGAAAGAATACGTGGAGGAACTGTATGACGGAATGAACAGACCAGAGAGATTGACTCTAGAGGAGGAAAGTGCAGTGGAGGAGGATAATCTTGGGCCGGATATATTAGATGCGGAAATAGAGAGAGCACTTCATGATATGAAGGCTAGGAAAGCAGTCGGCGTGGACAATATCCCGTGTGAGCTTCTGAAGAATCTAGGGAGGGAAGGTAAGAAAAGGTTTTTCGAACTAGTGCGCAGGATCTATGAGGAGGGATATTGGCCGGAAGATTTCGTGAAGACGGTTTTAATTCCGCTTCCGAAAAAGAAGAAAGCTGTGGAATGCGGAGATTATAGGACTATCAGCTTAATATCGCATGAGGCGAAAGTGGTGCTGAGGATATTGAACAGACGAATGGAGGCGAGGGCAAACGAGTATTTGAGCGAAGATCAATTTGGTTTCAGAAAAGGGAAGTCAACTCGTGATGCAATAGCAATAATGAGGTCCCTCGTCGAGAGGAACCTAGAATATGACCAGGACGTATATGCGTGTTTCGTGGATTTTTGAAAGAAAGTTTTGATAGGGTGAACTGGGTAAAGTTAATGGATATTCTGAAGAGAATAGGTGTAGATTGGAGGGATAGACGACTGATTCGTAATCTGTATATGGCCCAGACTGCGCAAGTGAGGGTAGCGGACGGAGAATCTGGGTGGGCAAGCATTGGCCGAGGTGTGAGGCAAGGCTGTCCTCTATCGCCGCTGCTCTTTAACGTGTACGCTGAAGAGATGGTAAGGGAAGCGTGGGATGAGTTAGAAGCTGGAATAAAAGTGGGAGGAATGATGTTCAAATCAGTGAGATTCGCGGATGATCAGGAGCTGATTAGCCAGTCAGCGAGGGGGCTTCAGGCTCTAGTGGATGCTTTATACGAGCATTGCGAGGAGTATGGGATGAGGATTAATCACAAGAAAACTAAGGTTATGCGGTTTTGTAAAGCATCACGAGCGAGGAATGTGAGACTCAAGATAAAGGTGGGTGGTGAAAAACTTGAGCAGGTTGAGCAATTCAACTATTTAGGCAGTACGTTAGAGGAAAACGGATACAGTAGTAAGGACATCAGGAAGAGAATTGCATTAGCGAAGGAGGCGTTCATGAACAGGAAGGAGCTTCTAAGAGGATCTTTATGTAAGAGTTTAAAGAAAAGGTTAGTGAAGAGTTTGATCTGGAGTGTAGCTCTCTACGGTGCGGAAACGTGGACACTGAGGAAAGAAGACGAGAGAAGATTGGAGGCATTCGAGATGTGGGTATGGAGAAGAATGGAGAGGGTGAAATGGACGGAGAGGAAAAGGAATGACGAAGTGCTGGATATGGTTGGCGAGGAGAGACAGCTTTTGGATGAGATACGGAGGAGACAGAAGGTATGGATGGAGTTAGTGCTTAGCGGTGAGGGGATGTTGAAAATGGTGTTAGAGGGTCGAATGTTAGGGAAACGAGGGAGGGGAAGGGAAAGAATAGGCTTTTTAGATAGATTGAAAGAGAGTAGGCCTTACTGTGAGTTAAAGAAGGCAGTGCTGGAAGGAAAGGGAGACTCCCAGATCACTTCTTGCGTACTCCATGGAAACCTACCTTAATCGGTAGAATACTATAATAATAATATAACAGTCCTTAATTTTGGCCAGAATACACCGGCACGGTGTTGTGGCACCTCTCAGGGCATATGCGCGTATGTCAAAAAACTAGCCATTTCTTTATATTTGATTAAACGCAAAACCTCATTGTAACTTTTATTACAACCTTTAAAAATCTGAAGTTTTAGGTGGCAGTGGCTTATATTTGAAAATAATTTGTGGATTACACGTTTATTGTCTGGTACCTAAATTTTTAGAAATTAAGCACTGCTACACAGCATAATATATGTATGTCTTTCACCAACTTAAACTTGCAAACCAACGACACATTGTATTTTTGACTCATAGATGAATTTATCTTTTGGAAGGTGGTGAAACCTACTTGAAAAACTTATGAAAATCGGGTAAATAATTTTTTAAAAATTTTCTGGCAATGATTCAAGTGAATGAATCAGCTAACGTGAGTTTGCAAATTTATCTGTTGGCGCGCTATCATTCTCCTTGGCGCCTTTTTGGTGACGAAACTGCACAACTTGAAATAAAGTGAATGTTAAAGCTAAAATCGTTTAAACTGGTTAAAATAATAGAAAAATGTTATTTTATAAGTAAAATATTAAAATAGTACCTTATGGAGGAGATTTTTCAGAAAATAAAATACGACAGTAGCGACGCCACGCTCTAAACTGGCTCGACTTCGGTTGAAATACGAATGACGAAATTCCTCACAGAAACTCGTTGAACTCTGACAAGTCATTCGGCAACTGGACGAAAACATTCATTAAAAATGAATATTACATCAGCAGGTAACATTTCTTGAGTTAATTTAGAGTAATAGCTTGAAAATAATTCGCACCACGTGTTTTTTCTACAAAATGCTGTAATATAATTGAGATATAACGTTTTCCTCTGATGCAAATCATATTTATTTTTATGGCCATGCTCGTCTGGTAAACTTGTCGATAAATTTTCTCTGTGATGAAGAATCTTTTTAATTTTATTTATTTGACGCGATGAAATGAATTTCTTTCAGCTGGTATTATCTCCCTCCTCGATGAGCCCATGCCGGAGCTCAAGGTTTTTGCCTTGAAGAAACTGGACTTGATTGTTGATGAATTCTGGCCGGAGATTTCTGAAGCCATTGAGAAAATGTAATTATTATTCTGCTTCAAATATTTGTTGATTCTCATTTTACATTGTGCAATAATATTTCAATTTTATTGCAGTGAAATCCTGCATGAGGATAAAATATTCAACCAGCATGAATTGGCGGCTCTTGTGGCCAGCAAAGTTTACTACCACCTTGGGTCCTTCGAAGACTCTCTCACATATGCTTTGGGTGCCGGAAATTTGTTTAATGTAAACTCTAGGTCAGAATATGTGGACACAATCATTGGTAAGTCCTGGCGGGAGGTGGCTTTATTTAAACGGCAATGTGGGTAATCATGAGCCTTATTAAAATAACGGTCACTATACTTCATAAATGGGTTGTGCAGTGAAAATTTATTCCGGAAATTTCAATGAGTGCATGTATTATCTCGTGAAGAAGTTTGTACTTTTTCCTCATTGTTTATTTAAATGGGCCTCTTGTAGCTGTTATATGTTAATGATTTCTTTCATCCTTAATTTTTCGGATAGCAAAATGCATAGACTACTATACCCAGCAGCGAGTGGCTATGGTGGAAAACCCTAGTGAAGCTAAGGAAATAGATCCACGCCTAGAAGCTATTGTGAATCGTATGTTCCAGCGTTGTATAGATGATTGCCAGTATCGCCAAGCGGTTGGCATTGCCCTGGAGACTCGTCGCATGGATGTGTTTGAGAGGGCCATCGTGCAATCGGTTAGTACAAATCAAACCGTCATTCTTTGTTTGGCCTTGTCTTTAAGTGGGAAATTTTTTGAATTATAATGCATTTTGCTAATACCCAATCTTTGAATAAGCTCCGTAATATACGAGTCAATTGCCGTTCACCAATTGTGTATTCCATGTTTATCTTTCAAGAAGTATAAAGTGATAGACTATATGCTCTGTTATTATCTTTGAAAAATGGCCTTCAGTTAGCTATTCCATTGGCATAAGCTTAAAAAAATAATCTTTAGAAGTAATCAATTTTATTTTATTTACAGGACGATGTTCAGGGGATGCTATCTTATGCTTTTAATGTTGCCATGTCTCTGATACAAAACCGTGGTTTTCGAAATGCTGTTCTTCGCTCACTTGTTGGGCTGTATCGAGGGTTGGCGACTCCTGACTATGTTAACATGTGTCAGTGTCTCATATTTTTGGATGATCCACTTGCAGTTGCTGAAGTTCTTGACAGGCTTTCTAAAGAATCTGAGGTAAGAGAGGAATGGAAAACTTCTGGAATGAGTCTTGTGTCACAGCCATATTTTATTTGCAAGTTTCCCATGTGAATTATACTATTTCATCCTGTAAGTATGCATGTGTGAGCATAATTAAATATTTAAATTGTACAGGAAAGTACTCTCATGGCTTACCAAATAGCCTTCGATTTATATGAGAGTGCCACCCAGCAATTCCTTGGAAGAGTTTTGCAAGCTATTAGGGCCACTGCTCCAGCCGAAGGGTCTGCTGCAGCTGGAGATGGTATGGAGACAAAGTCGGATGGGGATGCTGCTGCTGTTGTAGTTGCTAGTCCATCAGAAGTCGACAAGACAAAGGATAAACCATCAACAAAGGTGCTTTCAATTCTTCAGTGCACTTATTTGGTGTTTATGATGTCTTTGGAGAAATAAATTCATTGTATGACATTTTGCTATGGCATTTTCATGGTGTATGACATGTGTATTTTCAAGTCACCTTTTAATTACAAAAAAAAACAAGTTACTCATAGGTATCATTAGAAGCTTCAGTTGCTTGCATCTGGTTGAACGATGAACCAGCTTGACTTGCCTACAAAAAATAGGAAATATTTGGAAATTCCATCTAGCTCGTGAAATTGGTCAAAATGAGGCTCAAGTTCGTCATGAAAATTTCATGATGGATTGGTGCATACTTTTTCTATCCCATAACTTTTCATTAAAGCTATGTGGTGAATATGATAATCATATCTATCTTAAGTAAGACCTTTTGGGGCTCATAAGGTACTGGAAATTGTGGTGATGGCTATGAGCACTGTAATAAATTTTTAGATTTCTTGATGAAAGTGTATGTCAGTGTCTATATGGAAATGATTCATTCATAGTGAACCAGAGGCACTAATTATGGTTTAAGTACATAATTCTTTTAAAAATACATTTCCTGTCTAGGGCCAAAAGGATTGGCCTGCTTGCAATTTATGTTGTAACTTGTGGAAGTGTCAGTGCATTGAGTCATTGTTTGTAAGTCTTTTATTTGCCATTACAGGAGGAAGAAGAGAAATCTGGGGATGCTGGAAGACTGGAATGCTTGGCTTCTATCCTAGGAGGTGAATTATCAATCAGCCTTCAGCTGCAGTTCCTCATCCGAAGTAATCGTGCAGACCTCCTTATACTTCGTGGTACCAAAGATGCTGTCAGGGTGTCTGTATGCCATACAGCTACTGTTATAGCTAATGCATATATGCATGCAGGCACCACCAGTGACCAGTTTCTGAGGCAAGCATATAATTAAATTTATTTAGTGGGTGGAATTAATTGATTTTACTTAGTTCCTTAGTTTCAATTTCAATTTTTAAAAAAGAGGAATTTTCAAGTCATGATCTTTTTCTGATTTTAAATTTAGAATTTTCTTGTCCTTGGTTGTTTATTTTACATTTCATGCTTGCAATGAGTTACAGTAATGAAACCAATTGTGGTACTCAAATTTTGGGATTAGGTAGTACTTCTTTGGCAATTTCCTATTCATCAGAATCCATTATTTAAATGTGTAATTATGTTGAATAACTATTAACATGACAAAAAGGTTGAGCACAAGATAAATTAATCTTATGTTTGCGTGAAAATGTATTTTTTGGCTGCTTTATACTTTTGGGTATTTTCACTGCTGGTCTTTTCTGGTCACCAGCCTTTGCAGTAACTAGTTTTTTCTTGTTGGTATCAGTATTTGGTATTTCTGTTGTCATAAAATTTTCAATTTGTGCAGGTAAATATCTTGCTGTCATTTAGACCTTATGTAATTATGCTATGCTAGTTTTTGGGCTTAGCTATGTTGTGGTTCTTCTTGCATAACCATAGCCATGCATTTGACTTTGTCATAAAAAATAACTTCTGAACTGACGTAACGTATTCTAACTTGGCTTTGTTACAGGGACAACCTTGAATGGTTGGCAAGGGCTACAAATTGGGCTAAACTCACTGCTACTGCATCATTAGGAGTGATACACAGGGGGCATGAGCAAGAGGCACTGGCACTCATGCAGTCCTATTTGCCTAAAGAAGCTGGTCCTTCATCAGGATACTCAGAAGGTGGTGGCCTCTATGCTCTGGGTCTGATTCATGCGAACCATGGTGGTGCCATCATTGATTACCTCTTGGGACAGCTGAAAGAAGCTCAAAATGAGGTAATTATTTTATAATTGGATGAAAAGATTCTGTACTTGCTTATCAGGGTCTTGTTCAATGAAAGTAGTGCTCCATCAGAATTTCAGCATAGGTTTTTGTGGATTGTTTGCTTTATCAGTTATAGTTGAGCTTAATTCAGCAGTTCTTTTTTTTTGAAATTTCTAGAAGCTTGGAATGTTGAAGCATCATTTTATAGCTATCTAAGTTTTTTTGGACAAAATTGTATCATTAGATTTTAATGTAGGTATCTTAAATGTTCCTATCTTCACCTTTTTTCTGGTCATGTCATTTTGATGGCTGTTAAAAAATTAATTCTGTATGTACATCATGTGTAACTAAGTCTTCCTAATGTATGCAGTAGTAATTGATCACTGACTAACTACTTGATCAGCAGATGGAGATTTTTCAGAAATTAAAATTAGAAAAATGTGTTTTTCAAGGTTTTCTAGAGGAGCATGTTATTGTATGCATTGGCATTTTTTATACAACTTGGATATCTTTCGTTTGTTTGTTTCGTTTGACTCCGCTTAAGTGCGTTTATCTCATTTTGTAAACAGTGTCTGAGAGTGTTACATGAAAATTAAATTTGTCAGTGAAGTATGTGATAATTGCTTGCTATTTTGTCTGGGTGGAATATGATTGCAGTCAATAAATCAGATTTTTGCAACCTTATTAGGTGTCTCTAATCACATGTGTCTCTGCCCTTAGTATCAAGTGCTCACACGGGTGCTAGGTCTGTCTAAAGATCAAGTGTATTGCGGTTCAGGTTTACGACATGACAACCTGAGAAAGGTGTGCCCACTCTTCTACGTACCTCTCACATGAGATGCATTCATGAACACTCTCCTGTGCATGATCCCAAATTCTTCCATCATCTTTGGTTCCCAATCATTTGTATATCTGACAACAACTGCTGTTACATCTAATGCAACTGCAAGATCACAAAGGTTTGGTTGTGATCTTGATATCAAAATACATAATTAGTGTATCCTGCGAATTCTGTTGAAAAGGGTACAATACTTGGTCAACTTCATCAAACTGCTTATTTATAAAAAGATGTTCAAAGAAATTTATATGTCAGATTTATCCTTATGTGGAAGCTCTGCTGAAAACAATATGGCTTAAGATTATCCTAGGAATTGAAAATGTTAATGATTTCAATGAAAATAATACAAGAAATGACAATATTGTCAGGAATTTTGTCTTATACTTATATAGGAGAAAATGAAAGGGGGTTATATATTAAAGCACAGAATTGTATCCTCAAAAATTGGAGAGGATTATTTAAGAATAAGTAAAGCAATATGTAGTGCTGCTAGAACACTTGCTTTGATACTATATGTTTGAGTGATGGAGTGGCTTACTAAGAAAATGAATTCTTTTTGGTGTTTCCTCCATTTTCCAGTCTGTGGTTGCTCTTATGCACTTGGGATTTTTGCTTATGGAGAGGTGGACTCACTTGCTTATATGTGATGCCATATAGGTCTGTCAATTATTATGTATTTTGAGCTTGGTTGTTGTCGCATTGCTGGAAATTTTAAATTGTTGTATTTCTTTCCGCATCCATTACCATTCTCGATTCATAATTTTATTAAGCACATATATTCTTTCCAAAATTATTTATCCACTTATCTTTTGATTTTATAGATGGTTCGCCATGGAGGTTGTTTGGGTCTTGGATTGGCTGCCATGGGCACTCACAGGCAAGATGTTTATGAACAGTTGAAGTTCAATCTTTACCAGGATGATGCTGTGACTGGAGAGGCTGCAGGAATTGCAATGGGAATGGTGATGCTGGGATCAAAATCCACACAGGCTATTGAAGATATGGTGGCGGTGAGTATAATTCTCTATGATTGTCTTTATGTTTTCAATGCTGTGAATGGGATTATTTCATAATTTATTTGCTTGGCTAGTTCTTGATTGTTTTGAACCTTAAAATTCACTCGCTTTAGTGAAAAACTAGTGCTGGAAATAATAATTTCTGCAAATTTCACCTATTCCATTAAGTGATAGCCATGGGTTTTGATGAAGATGGCATTACTTATAACCCCAAGTTATCAATAAATCTTGAATGAATGAGATTAGCAATAGTTATCTATGTCTAGATGTCTAGATGTCTAATGTCTAGAATTGAAAAATTCCACAAAGTTAATCCTGAAGTAGTCTGTTTTGGGGAATAGGACAATTGCGAGCTGAGAACAGCTTCTTGAAAGACATTGCACAAGTTGATTTTTTGTAATGTATGAGCGAAGAAGCTTGAATTAGTCTTCATCCATGAAGTTTTTGGTATGTGGGAGTTGCAGTTGTGTAAGTTCATGATAATTTAAATAACTGTCCCATCAGAAGGAGCTCAAATTAATAGCTGTAGCATTTTGAAACTCCGACCCATGGGTATTGCAGATATTGCATGAGGATTTAGAGGTTTGGTCAATTTCTATTTAATCAGTGGCTCTAATTTTATCATTATTTTAATAGTAAGCTATTCTTGTATCTCCCTCACATTCTTTCAGCGATTGCGATGGAAGAAAGACATAGGGCAACTAACAGTTAACTACTCTACCCATCCCCATTCTTTAGTTTGTGTAATTTGGGGCAGTAGCTAGCTGCCAATTAATCTTTAATCCTAATATTTTATTCCTGTTGTAATTACAGTAAAATATCCTTATTGAGAACATTTGGATGGTGGGAGCCAAGTGTTTCAATCTTTGCATTACATACTTGCTCAGTCTTCTTCCTTGGATATCTTTTAATTTTGATCTAATACCTAAAATGCTACAGCTATTAATTTGGGCTCCTCCCAATAGGACAGTTAATTGAATTTTCATGGGCTTACACAACTGCACTCCCACACACCAAAAACGTCATGGATGAAGACTTCAAGCTCCTTCACTCATACATCACAAAAAATCAACTTTTTCAATGTTTTTGAAGAAGCTGTCCTCAGCTCGCAATTGTCCCATTCCCCAGATACCTAAAAACCTAAATTCATTAATTGATGCCTGGAGACTTGACCTGATTGCTTGAATTACCCAATTTGTTTAGGCATAGGAGTGATAATCATGCTGGCATTGCCTTCGAGCTAACAAGCCGATACATTTACATGATTCTTCACTTAAAACTAGGAATAGGTGGATTATGTCAATCATTTTCACTGGTTCTGTAGGTCAGAGCCAGAAGTTACCGTATTCCTCCGAATATAGTCCCCCTCTGAATATAGTCCCCCCCCCTAATTTTGAGGCTTGAGTTTCGGAAAAAAATTTAAAAAATGGGTTTGAATATAGTACCCCCCTTAACTTTTTCACGGGCATTTTTGGAAAAAAAGGGGGACTATATTCAGACATATACGGTATGTTGAAAAGAATTGCGAACATTCAGGGGAGTTCCGCTCATTGATCACTCAGTGAGTGGACTACTGCTCACCCCCTGAATGTGATTGGTTATATATAACCCGACCACTATTGAGCAGCTGTCATTTTCCTAAGAATTCTTAGGTGCACGCTCCCATCGCTCACTGATGAAGTGATCGCCATGTGATAAATAGTCCCATTATGTTTGAGGTTGATTAGTGCTTTTTGCAATTTGGAGTATTTATTGAAGCTGCAAAACATATATGTATCACTTTAATCTCTATGTGACAAGCATATAACAAAAATACTGAAATGCAAATTGAAGGATTAGTTTGACATCTCAAGGTGATCCGCATAAACAACTACATAATTGCCTTAGTGGATTTTTAAATGGCATTAAAGGTCATCGAATGGAATAAGATGGCCAGTAGGATGGGGAATATTCAATTCTACTACTATATATGACTCACTAAAACAGTGACGGAAGAATCATCTGCTAGCTCTGCATGGACTAAGTGGCCAAAATGCGCACAAGGAGAAAGAAACATGGAGGCACAATTTATGAAGGAATCAATGAGGGAAGTAATTAAAGACAGACAAATGAAGACTCAGGGGGATCAAGGGGAATAGAGAATCAATCAAATGAAAATACATGGGAAGAAAATCAATACAGTAAACTCTTGATTTTACGAAGTCAGTGGGACCGGAAAATTGGCACTTCGTAAAATCGAGTTTCGTAAATTCAAACCTTTTTCATAAGTCACGAAAAAAAATGTTCGCTTTTGTTTCTTCCGCCGTTTTTTGTCAATAGTGGTCTTATTTAAATGTTTTCGGTGGTTATTCTCGGTATAATTCATAGAAAAGGCTTTTTGCTATCGATTTATGATGTGAATAATCGTTAAATAATTATACCACCATAAAATTCCCATTTCTTGTTCATACTTCAACATCAACGATCGCTAAAGAAATTCCCGACCAGTTTAGAAAACGTAATCAAATAATGAATTGCAATGTTTATTATAAGAATTAACAGTAATAAATTTGTGGTTAGGAGCCAATAGCTACTATTAAGTATGCAAAAGATAGATATTTGTTTCTGACACCCACGGAATTTTAGCGGCAGCCGGCCTAACCGCCATTTATGTCGCCCTCTATCGCTCAGTGACGAGAAAAAAAGAAAAACAAGGGTCTTAGCCCGTTTCCAAAATAACCTTCGTAAGTTAATATTTCGAGTTACTTTGTATTTTCAGCAGAATGTGCTCTATTTTCACTGAGATTCAATTACGATCATAAATAACGTAGGATGTGATTATCTTCTGGCGAATATTTGAAGTAAATTCTGTTTGAGTTCTCCGTCCGACTACTGTGTTCCATCATCTTTGCAGACGTTGCCATAAAAGACTTAATTCTTCATCAGGACTGTATTCTTCATACCGGGTGTGAGGTGACCTGTTCATATAGTATGTTTCTCTCCTTTTATGCCGACAGGAGCAAGGTTCCAACCGGTAAACGACAGGAGAAACATCTTACAGTATCGGAGAAATATAGATGGAAACGTTATTATCCACATTGATTGTTTTCCTACAAGAGACGTTTTATCATTTCTCAACGTGGTTAAGTATTGGTTCGCTAGCGTGAATTCCCAAAAAATGACACGCAAAAACCTGTACCGTCACCTCATTTAGTTTTCGTGTTCCTTTCTCCGCCGTATTGAAAGTTAGGCAAAGGATCATTGACATAGAGAAAAGATTTTCTTAGTTTTAGCACTAAAAAATAGTCGCGCCATAATCGTAAATAAATATAGTGTGGAAAGAGCAAAGAAATTAATTTCAATTGAAAAGTCAGCTGAGAAGAAGAGAGACAATTATAAGCGCGGCACAATTTTCCCGATAGTGGAAGATACTTCTTCCGCCTCTCTCCGGTTAATAACTTCCCCCCGTTGCAGGTAAAGATGAACCATGCCCTTCTCCACAATCGGGGAACGTTCCCAGTGGGTGGGGTGAATAAGAGTGGGATGGGGATTGCCTGAGGAAAGAAGTGTGGTCAGCACAAGGACTGGTGAAGGGGGCAGGACAAAGAAGGGTGGGGAAATGGCCTTCAGCTCTGCCTCAGTCTACTTTTGGGGGCCGTATTTTTTTGCGACGCACACAAGCTCAGTCTCCTTAGGGAGGGAGTGAATGGGAAATGCTGGGGAAGGAGGGGTTTGGGATGCGTAAGGTGGGTGTCAGCAAGATCAGCCAAAGGCGGCAGGAGGGAAGGGACGGCTTTGGAAAGACAGCACCCCAGCATGGGAGAACGGGGAAGCGCGCGTGAGAAGAAAGTTCATGGTTAGACTTGGAAGTGCGTCTTCATTACGAGAAGCCTGAAATATAAATTGGCGGTAAATAGAGCCCAGTACTTAAGATATTTAAGTTGTTCATTCACAAAGGCCAATATATACACGAGAAGATATTATGGCGCGGATTGCATGTATCAACGTCCATTTCGGGATGTTATTAATTTCTGTTCCCATTTATAAAAGTAGCAAATAGATTTGAAAGAATGATAATCATGAATAAAAATATCTAAATCGATATCCAAACGCACATGAGCAAAATAGATGAATGTGTGCATACCGATCCATCGCAAGTAATACCGCTCAAGCTTCTTCCGGTATTGGACTTTAAAATCCTGGATAATGCCTTGGTCCAAGGGCTGGGACTTGCTAGTCGAGTTCGGGGGTAAAAAGAGGACTCGAACATTAGCCAATTTTAGATCTTCCACGTATTTATGAACGGTGGCATTATCCATTATTAAAACAATTTTGCTGTTCTCTCCAGCAATTTTTCTCTGTAGACGTATAACCGTTTGCTGGAAAATTTCTCGGGTCATCCAGCTGTTTTTATTTGCATGGTAAAAAACGGGGAGGGCTTCCAATTTTACATGTTTTAAGCACCGTGGCCTTTCAAATTTCCCAATGACAACGGGCTTATTTTGTCCGTGCCCGTTTGGTTGACGCACAGCCCCCCAGTAACACGCACTTTACTCTTTTTCCCCCCATGGCACCTTTGCCCTTTGAAACCCAGGGTTGCGTCAGGTAATGCATTAAAAAATAGCCCAGTTTCAGGGGCCAGCGAGGGTGAGCTCGTCGAGGAAAGGGTCCCGAATTAGGGACCCTTCGAAGTGCTTCGGCGAAAAGTAGTCAAGTAGTCTTCGAAGTACGTTCACAGCAGTGCAAAGGGTTAATTAGGGGTGTACGAAATACTCCGCGCGACCTTCCTGACATGTTAAACTACGAATTATTGTCGATGCAATGTTTACGAACAGGCACGTAAATAGGGGCATAATGTCAGCCGCGATATTTTAACTGAACTCCTACTCCCCCTAAATTCCCACAGTGAGGTTTTTGGCGACCCATTTCTCTCCAAAGTTGCATTATCATTTACGATTTCGCACTTTTGATGGACCAAAGTTGGAAGCGCTGATTTTTTAGCTACTTACGCCGGCGTAACTAGTTTTGTTGACAAATTTTTCGCCGTAGTTCGTATAAACGAATGCCATTTGCTCCTAGGGACCGAGCCGAGGTTCGTAAATTCAAAAAATTTCGTATAATCGAAACTTCGTATAATCGAATAGCGCCATGTATTTAGCATAGGCTTTTCACCGGGACCGCAATATCACTTCGTATAATCGAAAACTTCGTAAAATCCTGCTTCGTAAAATCAAGAGTTTACTGTATAACTGTTTATGAAAGAGAGAAAACAGTGACTGATGTTTGCCTCAAAGAAGAAAAGTTGGAGCAAGTGGAGTCATTCACCTACCTTGTGAGCACAATTACTTGGGACGGAAGTATGAGATGCATCAGGCATCGATAAGTTCAAACTAACTTGGTATTCATGGCAATGAGGCCACTATTATGCTGGAAGAGCTTAAGAGTGGAAACAGTGAATGGTACCTGAAGATATTTGTATGGGCAGTGGCACTCTATGGTTTAAAAGCTTGGACAATGAAAAAAAAGTGATCTGAAAAAAATTAGAGGCGTTCAAGATCTGGTTCTAGAGTAGAATATTGGAGTAAAATTGATGGAAAGGGTGAGAAACTGGAGAAAAAAAATGACAATATGAATCATTGTATGCCATAGAAGAACTCTGGATTGGCCGTGAAATGAGACATAATAATAATAATAATCTTTATTGGTCAATAGTATTCATTAAATACACAGACCTCGTCACAGATGAAATTCAATTGCACATACATATAGAATGTACAAGAAAAGATAGTCGCAGTTCATAGGCAGTGTACAATTAATAAAAATAATAAAAATAAATGAAATATAATAAAAAATATATGAATATATTAGAATACAATATCACGTGTGTTAAGAGTAAAATATTCACTGACAGAATACAATGGCTGTGAGGCTAGCCATGAGTGAATCACACTCTTGAATTTGGTCAAGCTAGCCATTCTGGCTGAGATAGGGAGATGGTTAAATAGCTTGATACCTAAATTATGTATGGAGAATTGGGTTTTGGTTAATCTGCACTGATTTAGTGATAAGGAATTCTTATTTCTTAGGCTATGGTTATGAGTTGTACTTCTTATAGGGAAAAGATCAAGGTTTTCTTTCATATATAGTAAAACTCTGTACACGTACATACTGTAAATAGTTAAAATGTTCAATCTAATAAATAGTGGGCGACAGTGTTCACGAGATGGAGAATTAGTTAGTATTCTAACTGCCTTTTTTGCAAAAGAAACACTGATTTTATATCAGGGGCACTACCCCATATTTCTAGGCCGTAATCTATGTGGCTGTTAAAAAAAGCATAATATATAGATTGCATATAATCAGAAGGGACTATCAGACTTAGCTTTCTTAAAATAAAGAGAGCTTTGGAAAGCTTTTTATTAACCTCAGTGGTGTGATAGCTCCAACTGAGTTTAGAGTCCAGATAAAACCCAAGTAACTTTGTTGGCTTGACTTTGTTGGCAGGCTTCAGGTTACAGATAAGCTTTTGAGTTTTTTCTATGTTAAGTATAAAGCCATTGAATCTAAACCAATCATTGGCCAATACTAGATGATTGTCTGCACTTTGAGCAGCATAGGTAGTAGTTTTGCATAAAGAATGGATTTTGAAGGTATACTGCATGGTAGGTCATTGATCATTACTAAGAATAAAATGGGTCCCAAGACAGACCCCTGGGGAACACCGTAATGGGTTATAGCAATTACTAGAGAACTAGTGGGCAGGAAAATTGATGAAATAGTATCCAGAGTACGTCCGAGGGACAAGTACCTGCGTATCAAGAAAGATACTAGGAAAGAGAGCCTCAGGGAAATAAATGAACGTGTATGGGATAGGGAGAAACGTATGGCTGTATTTTACCATATCTCAGGGTTGCAATACTCTAAATGAATGAAAGTGTCACCTCCTTCATGTATTCCTAATACCATCTTCGGTTATAAGCTAGCTAACCAGGAGGGAATAACCGTATTCCTCCGAATATCGTCCCCCCTATGAATATAGTCCCCCCCCTAATTTTGAGGCTTCAGTTTCGGTAAAAAATTTAAAAAATGGGTTTGAATATAGTCCCCCCTTAGCTTTTATCACGGGCATTTTGGGAAAAAAAGGGGGACTATATTCAGACAAATACCACCACCAATAAAAATCACCACCATATTGATTAATAATTTATTCAACATGCAAGTAATGTTATTGTACTGCATGAAAGTATTTCAAGAGCCTGATAATGTTACTGGAGCTATTATAATCCAGATATAGGTTGTATAACCATAATTTGGAGAATTAACTTCAATACGCCTGTAGTAAACGTGTTTCAAAATAATAGGTAAGCATTTAGATAATTTACATGTAAGATGTGTAAGTTTTTGTGCTCTGATACTTAAAATCTGTTTGCTCACAGTCATAACTCAACTTATAATTCAGTACAGGGATGAATTTCTTGAAAAATTTGCATAATATGTACTATAAAAGAAATTTATGGAAGCGATGTGATTATCATTGCAAAGAACATTTGCATCTACATTTTCTGTTATTACTGTCCACACATTTAAAACTGGAATTGTTAAAATGGAATTTTGTGTGTACTATATGTTTATTGAGTTATATATTTCATAACAATATTAATACAGGCATCCCCCGAGTTACGTATGTCTCGACTTACGTAAATCCGTACTTACGTAAGTGATAACCGTATTTCAAATGATTACGTTAATTTTCGAATGAGAGCGCGAAGAAGTAGATATTCGCTCGTACAACCTGTGGTAGAAAAAATATCGAATAGTTATTGAGTTTTTTACGCGCTAAAAATAACAAAGTGACCCTTTTTGTCATTCCTCAAAGGAATTTTCATTAATTTCTGTAGAAAAATCGCTTATAAATCCCAAGTCAGCAATCAACGTGAAAATTTGGAGTTCTAGCGATGGGAAGTGGTTGCATGGAAGAAGGAGGGGAGAAGAAGGAGACTCCTCCTTCTTCCATGGTGGTTGCGCTCACTCCTATACCATACAGCTTGTTACACAGCATACACACCCGAACTCCGACTTTCAACTATTTAAAAATTATATCCTTAAGTTTGGACATTTCCATCTGTGGAATTAAAAGAAAATAAAGTTCAAGCAGAAATTTTTATTGCGGAAAAGAATTGTTTAGTACTCACGTAACGGCATTCAAATTTTGAGTGTTGGCAATGAACGCCGCGAAAAAGTTAAGAAAAAGTTGACTCACGATATTAATTGCGTAATTTTTTACATGTTTCTGGCGGAAGATTTTATTAAGCTGCATATTGTGTGCAACTGTAATTGAATATTGCGTCATTGGAAGCTTTTCCCCACTAACTTTGTTGCACGTTAATGACGGAGTTGGCTGAATAAAAGCTCACTTTTAATTAGCTTCGTGCATTGGAAATACTCTTCGATGTTTCCAGCGAAGTAAATATTCAAATGATGATATTTTCACGTTATTTTATTGAGATATGAGAGAATGAAAGTATGTTTCCGTGCGTGAAAGATTGAGGGTATGTGCGTGTGAATGTATCTAAGAATATAGTAATTTACTGGTATTTTTTTGTGTGTTATTTACTCGTAATCTTAGACTCTCCTCCTACGTGTATTAACTGTAACAGTGAAACCACCAGATTCATCGATCAACGTAATATATAAAAGGCAGAAGATATAATGACTATAGGTAGGTAGACAATGCATTCTTTGGGCCCTTAGATCGTAGTATAACATAATGAATCAATTTAAGTAATCAGTTTAGTAATGTAGTGTTGAGATACCGTACTTTCCCGAATCCACGCGATCGGTCAACTCTGGGAATAATATTACGCATTTTGATTAGCAATGCTCGAGGTGCAATTCTCAGACTATATTAATGTTTATCGCTTTTGTATCTAATAACGTAAGAATACGCGGTAGAGTTCATGAATATCGCAGTGAATTGAATGAAACTTCACCGAGAATTTACCGTGCATTTCTCCGCTGAGAATTTCACCGCCCCGATCGAAATCTCTGAAGCACTAACGCAAAGGTTCGACTTACGTAAATTTCGACTTACGCAGAGTCTGCCGGAACGCATCTCTTACGTAACTTGGGGGATGCCTGTACCCAGTTTAATGGCGACAGCCATCTTGAACGTCTATAAGGGGGCTCCTGTGTAAGCTTGAAGCATCTTTCACCCATCCCGTGGCCTGAGGGTGAGTTGGGGGATACCTCCGCTGCATAAATGCTCAACAATCGCTCACCTAATCAAATTCGCTCATCTAGTACTATAAGGGCTATCTAGATGAGCGGATTCTATTTGGTGGGCGATTGTTGAGCGTTTATGCAGTGGAGGTATTGACATCAGTCCCCTTCAAGGGGGGGTATAAATTCAGTTTGTGAGCATAGCGGTCACCTAGGTACCCACTATGAATCTGGGCCGAAGTGTACATATGTACTTCCATGATGGCCACACTCTTTTTCAATCTTTACCTAAGGATTTCAGTATTATTCATGATTACCTTATTTTGAAATTGCTTCTATTGCTGGAGTAGCTCTTTCTAATTTTTGAATAATTTTATTTTCGTACTGTTTGTATTCAATTCTTGTACAGTGCACACCATAATTTCTCAATCTTCAAGATATTATCTGTGGACTTAGCTCTTTCTAATTTTTGAATGATTTTATTTTTGTACTGTTTGTATTCAATTCTTGTCCAGTGCACACCATAATTTCTCAATCTTCAAGATATTATTGCTTTTGAAAACCTGGTTTTCCATGAATCCTTTATCATTTATCGTCTCCCCAAATATAACCATTCCTCTTTCTCCATATTTTGTTACACATTATAACATTTTTTTCATACCTTGCCCTCTCACTGGCCACCATGTTTCTCAAACTACTGCCCTCAATCAATGTATGTATCTTTATACCATAAATATAAATAGTTCAAGTCAATATCAATAAACATAGAGAGACAAAAAAAGAAACACTCACACAGGAAAATAGATTCGGAAACTTTTGAAGTACTAACTTCTTTCTCAACCTCGGTAAGAATGAGGTTGCCGACTGAAATTTCATTTTTCCAAAACATTGTTTATACCATAAATAAATACACCTACAAAATTTCTTATTAGTCGTAAAACAATTCCAAGCAGTCCAGTTTAAGGTATATATTTTTTTCTCTAAATCCATGGAACAAGCACTACTGCCTTGATATTCGGAATCTTTATTTAAGATCTAATAATTGAAATGGTGATTATGGTTGCATTCCCTTATGTAAAAATCCTCCATTCATCTTCACCCTGGCATTGGTTTTGGCTTGAGTCTTTTCTTGCTTGTATTTTCCTGAGGGCTTTTTCTACTTTAAAGTTACATACCCTTAGCTTGGGTATCTCCTGCCCTTCTACTTTATTTTTAGTCTTTTTGGCATATTCCAGCCATCTTATAGCTCCATGAAGGCCATGACTTCTGGCTAAGCTGAATGAGAATTTTCCACTTTAACTTTTCTGCTAGTAAAATTTTCCCAAAATTTGTGGAAAAATGCCAGCGTGTTTCATTGACATGGTGATAATTAGTGCTGAAGTAATAATGAGAGTAATGGCTTATTTTTCATCTGTATCATGGATCTAATTATGAAACATCGGCAAGAGCTAGAGTCAGTGTTTGTAATTGTATGAAATGCTAATGCTATGTATCAAAGCGTGTCAGATGGTGATGTTTCATATGATTATGTGCCACTGCTCCCATGTATTCATAATATCACTGTAATATACATGCTAAGCATTGTATGAATTGCAACTCACTTGAGTCTGTTTTTTTTTATCAATAATGTGTATTGCTCTCATAAATGACTTATTTCAATGTCATGGGCATATTTAGAGACAATGGTATACATTGCAGCTTAGTTTAAGCACCTGTGGTGAAGTTATTTCTTTATCCAGGTGTTTGAGTGAACTGTATTGACACATTTATCTACGGAAAATCATAGGATTTCCCTTCCTCATAGGGAGATCTTTGATTTCTGTAGAAACAGCAAAGCATGGTTTTGCTAATAGTGGGCCCCGCCGCCCCAATGACGGTGTTGGGCTTCCCTATCCCCTCCCTTCCATCCCTATCCTTTCCCTGGAGGCATCGTTGGGCTCTCATTGATGTGGGGCGCCTCCCATTCTTTTGTCCTTCCACTGTCCTTCCCCTCCTGAGGTGCAAGGGTGAAAAGCAAAGGCTTATATACCCTGCCCTCGAGAGAGTAGCCCTGCGAGCCCACCAGGGTCCTCGTTTCACCTGTATTGACACATTTGCTTACTTTATTTTGACACTGATGAATGTATTACATTGCTATGTAGTCACTCAGCAGGTGTTATGCAGGGTGCCTGCATTCTGTTTATCACAATTCTGATGTTATGACCCATCCATGGCAATTTTTTTTCTAAGACATTTGAGAGGATGAGAAGCCAATGGTAACAAGTGATTTTTTGTTCTTAAGAGAGTTAGGAATAGAAGTTGGGTATAGAAAATAAACGAGACCAACTGGATATTTAGTGGTGCATTTGTTTTTCCACTTGATGTCAGCGCAGAACTGAGAATCACTGGTATCCCTTGGCCACCAAGTTTTTGTGCATTTCTTTTATTAATTTCAGCACCTAATGCTTTTTAGATCGAAAATCACTTGCACCCCTTGGCTTCTCACCCTCTCATTTTGTATTCTTATTGTTGTCTCCAATTTGCTACTCATGGGCTAAAAGTCGCCAAAAACCAGTCGAACTGTACATGCCTTTTATTCATTCATAGTATTGCAAAACGGAAAAGTTTCAAAAGGAGAGGTAGGCCCTTGAATGCCAAGGTTAAATTGCTATTAAGTGGCAAAAGAGAGGTGGTCTGGTCAAAAATTATGAATAAAGATGGAAGGATGCTAACTGAGTGAGACGAGATTCTGATTAGATCTAAGGAATGTGGTGAGGATCAGTATTACGAAAGAAATGGGCATTAAAGGTTAATTTAGAGAAGGAAAGATCAGTGGAGGGTTGGGGGTGTGGCTGGCTGGAGAGAGCCCTTCATGATACGGATATTCTCAAGATATGAATGTATCTTCTTAAAAGGTGTAGATTGGAGGGATAGGCGACTCATTTGTTATCTGTTTATGGCCCAGGCTGTGCAAATGAGGGCAGAGGATAGAGAATATGGGTGGGCAAGCTTTGGCCAAGGAGTTAGGCAAGGCTGTCCACTATCGTTGTTGCTGCAATATGTATGCGGAGGATTTGGTCAGAGAAGTGTGGGATGAGTTAGAAGCTGGAGTAAAAATGAGGGAGTGATGCTTAAATCAGTGAGGTTTGTGGATGATCAGTTGTTGATTAGCCAGTCAGCAAGATGGCTGCAGGCTCTTGCGGATGCATTTAACAAGTGTTGTGAGGAATATGGCATGAGGATTAATCACAAAAAGACCAAGGTTATGGCAGTTTTGAAAAGCATTGTGAGTTAGGAATAGGAGACAAGGTAAAAGTTGCTCTTTACATGAGAAATGTGGGCATTTAGTGAGGAGGATGAGAGAAGGCTGGAGATATTCAAGATGTGGGTCTGTAGAAGATTGTAGAAGGTGAAGTGGATAGAGAGGAAGAAGAACGACCAGGTGCCAGACGTGGTGGGTGAGGAGAGGAATCTTCTAAATGAGATAAGGAGGACACAAGTTATGAATTGAGCGAGTACTGAGTGGGGAGGGAATGTTGATAACAGTGTGAGAGAGTTGAATATTGAGTAAATGCTGGAGAGGATGGAAGGAAGTGGGATTGCTAAATAGAATGAAGGAGTAGGCCTTATTGTGAATTGAAGGGGGAAGTTAATGATAGGTACTATCAGAGTACTTCTTTAACACTCCATGGAAATCTACATTAAATCGTAAAATACGTTGGCAAATAAAATAAATAAATATTGCAATCCTGAGATAGGTGTGTTGCTGCCCTCCATCTGCCTTTTCCAAGCTATCTTTGATGTTTCTTCCTTGTGTCCCCCTCTTAGCCTGCCTCAAGTATTCATTTCATGGTATTCCCTGGAGTACTTTTCCCTCTATTATCACTCAATTATTTGGTGTATTGCAAAATAACCATGTCTTATAACATTGCCAGTGCACCAGGTAAGTCTCTGGGTGTTTTACAGTTTCCCTTCTCCTGTTTCTCAGCTCACTTCCTTGTTTCTCATCCTATCCAACTGTCTTCAGCAATTGCCATCTACTCCTGGTCTTTAAGGCATCTATACTTCTATGATCAGCTATACGTTTTTACTATAGTTTAAATCAGGTAATTAGCATATTTTTAAAATGATAGTAATGCTACTGGAGAGGCAGGTTTTGGAATGTTCTTGTGATTGGCGTCAAATATGCTTCTCGGTGGAACTAGAATGGTAATAGGCGGTGGTGATCAAAAACCCAGATGCTTTGTGCTTTGAGAGAAGTGTAGGGGAAGAACTTAAGGGAGAAACATGGCATCGAGGTTAGGCTACTCTTCATGAAAGGCAGTTAGGGGACTGTGGTTTTATGTCCCACTCATTGGTTGAAATGATTTACATAGAATGTACTTCGCGCAGCATCCCACGGTTTTTTTTTTTCAAGAGGAAGGCCCTCTGTTTTTCACCGCTGTTGCGGAGGTGCAAATTCACGCTCTCTGATTGGGAATACTACACACTAGTCACCTCATTTCCCCGTTATCCTCGATGACACTTTCATCTATATAAGTTTTTGGTGCGCTAAAATACGGTTTACAACATTCACAAAACAATTCGAATACTAGGGTCGCTGGAATGGTAGAACTCCAGCGACCCTAGTATTCGAATTGTTTTCTATCATGTGACTACGACCACGTTAAAAGCTCGCATTACTCTCAATGTGTCGAGAATAATTTGTATTTTTTCAGTACGAATAACTCGATTTAAACTTACCGTATTTTTTTCGAAAATTTCTCGATGTTTAGAATCGAAATTTTTCTACGTTTGTCTGTAGCTCATCTTTAATAATTTTTCATCTGAGAAAACTTGAGGCAACGTTTGGAGTACAGGTTAATTCTGACTTGAGTTAACTCTGTATACTCTGAAAACATCAACTGACAGCGGAGGTTTGGAAAGAGTAAGTTTTACCGCAAAAAGACCGGCCGAGCGAGAGTGATGCTTGCTATTACCGGTTGTAGCTTCGTGAAATTGATTTGATGCTCTTGCCCATGGGCCTACAGAACGATACATGTATACAAATTGTATCGGCGATTGCCCATTGGGTGTCATGATCCGGCCGTAAGCTTTACACCACGCTCCTGCTTTTTTGAACTGGCTGACGAAAGTGGATTGTGGGCTCGCCTTTACGTGCGGGACCTTAATAATTGAGCGTAGGGGGGTCGCCACTGTGGTAATCCTCGTAATGAAAAGGAAGCGTGTGCTCGGGACCGAGTTATTTCGGGCACCTCATTCACGGGGTCCCCAAGGAACGTAAATCGAGGATATAGAATGGGAAGGAGGGAGGTCGCATTCATCATATTTTCGGGGAAGCCCTGAGGGGGCTTAGAGGTTGGGAGGGTTCTGCAAAAGGGGAAGGGACGCAATCTAGGGCGAGTCGACTGGGAGTTTTGCGCCGCCACACCGCCGACGCCGCAGAATTTTTCGGCGCCGCCGATGCCGACCCATCTCACCAGCGCGGCGCGACCGCCACCACGCCTTCGTCGTACAAGCGGCATTTTTTAAATTATGAGAGTATAATGATATTTACTGGTTATCATAGAATAATATCTACAGAAAAGTATGTGGGGTATTCTTACTGTTATAACATTTTTTCATTTATGTAGAAACAGCTAAGCTCGGTTTTGCTTGTAGTGTAGTGTAGCGGCGCCGCCTTAGTGACGGCGCAGTTTTCTTCCATCCCAATCCTTCCTTCCCTATCCCAACCTTGCGGCGTCGTCGGGCTCCTTATCGCGGCGGTGCCTCCTTTCCCCTTTTTCTTCCTCTGTCCTTCTCCTACTGAGAGGCACGGGCGTAAAAGTCTCGGACTTGGTTCCCGGCCCTCAGGAGTATAAATTTTGCGGGCCCGCTCTGGGTAACCGATTACAATGTCAGAGAATAATAAGCTGAAGTAAGTTTTTTTAAAGCCTGGCAATTTGAAACTACAATTTAATGGTAGTCATTTAACTACTCCATTTTACTGAAACTACTCCGAAAGCGAGGGTTTCAGTTTCAGGTCCGAAACCGGGGGAGGGAAATTTTTGAAAAACAGGGTACTAAGTAGAGGGTTTTAAACTACTTTTAACACTTTTTATCATCGAAAAAACTTCATTCGTCAAAGAAATCTTTTGTAAATTTATGATTTTTCATTATATTGTTTTCTTTTATAAAGGAAAGATTGTGTTTTATATTTCGGTGGTTGGTCCGGACCCCGCTACCCCGCTGAACAGATGTTTGTTGCTTCATAAGTGTTATAAAATAGCATCATTATGATTTAATTTGTAATTTAATTAAAAAATGCTACAAAATGATTTTTTTCGCCTCATACGTTGTTATGGTAAAAATAGTTTTTTTGGGTTGGGGGTGACCTTTTTCAAAAACTAAATAGAAATAATCTTTTTTACTTCGCTTTTGAACAAAAGTTCCATCAATTTATAGCACAGGAAGAAAGGGTTACAAAAAAGTCATAACCCTTATGCACATTCTCCATGCACATGAATGTCGATCATCGTGTATTTTTCTATCAATTCACTGTGTGCTGTATGCGATTGCCCTATGCCAGAGATCTTTGTTTCTAAAAGGTTGCTTTTCATCAGCCTCCTAATGAGTATTATATTTAGAGAAAAGTGAACGATACTGTATCCTGAACGACGGTGGTTGATTAATTTCCTCATTTTCATCGTATTATACTTGTTAATGCATGGAATTTGCCTTTCGTGCATTAATTGATTTTTTGAAACACTATGTCAGTCGTTACTCGATGTCTACCGGAGAAAGGCTTTGGACTTGTTGATGGTATGAAATGCAGGCAGGTGCTAGAGATAGAAGGCGGAATGAATGCATTGAATGTGTCAAGAAGACGAGGCCGCGTGCGTATTGTGTGAATTTGCTTTGTTTGAGGAATTTCCTTGGGTAATGTCCGGCCCGCGACTAGCGTATGCAGCTATACATTTATCTTCACTCACCGAGGACGTTTGCATCAGTCTTAAAAATCTCGTCATGGGATTTTGACTATCTGGTATCTTGGATAGTAGTGTGCCGCACTTTTGTTTTAGTACTAAGTATTAGCATTTGTTTATCTGTGATATTATAGTATTAATCCTTTCAAATGAAATTAAAAAATCTCGAGTGTGCATGATGTGTTGATATTATGGGACTTATCATTATTAAAATTATCGTAAAGTTGGTTTCATTTTACTAATGAACTTTTCTGTAAATACTTCATTTTCGGCAGACCATTTATGATACATAGATGACAAATTTCGGACGATTATGGAATTATCCTGTGGAAACGTACCATTACCGTCACTAAGAGAACAAACACTTGCCAGTTCCACGAAAAATAACTTAAATTGTGACCCGAGTAACGTTTATTTCATCAACGCCCTTTCGTTAATATTTGGCTTATTTTATTCTTCTACGACCAATGTGATGATGTTGTACGAAAGGATAACCAGGTCATAATTTGAATTTTTTAGTGCGTAAAATTAGTAACTTTTTCTAAGTGATGGTTCATTTACCTATTCAGTTATACAAATTCAGTTATATTTAGTTGTCCAATAAGGGTTGTTTGTACAACTTGGAAAGAATAGTTTCACATGCGATGGAGAATTTTCAATTTTAATTTTACTGTAATACTTTTTATTTTATCGTATTTATCCGTAAAGTTGATATAATCTGCCGATGTTGACTCTTGGACTTTTTTCAGAAAGCCATGTAATTGCACTAAAGTCACGTGCACGAGAGATGTTTTGAAATGCAAACTTTCCCCTCAACAAGGTAAAAAAATATTATTATTCTTAGTATGTGAGTTGCGTTCAATGTAAAAATCTTCATGTAACAACTGCGAGAATGAAACGAATTCCCAAAATCAAATGAGAGAATAATTTACCGTAATTCGAGTTCTCTCGTGATGACGATTTATGAAATTAATCCATGCGTAATACTTCGTCGCTGGCTTATAGTTTCAATGGTGGATATAAAATTTTAGTTGAGTAATTTGTAAGTTAGCTGGTTTAATGGAGTTATTCGGCGATAGTTGTTCAACTTAAGTCCTACATTTACGGGGAATTAAATTTTGAGGAGAGTTAGTCTCATGACTGAGTTTTTCAAATGTGAATGCTCATGCATGGGCTCTGCATCACAACGAACGAGTTTAACATATGTGCACTTACACATCATCTGCATGCAGTTCATGACACAGTCTTACTTCCATGCAAGAAATTTAGTGCTAGCGACTGGCGACTTCAGTTGATACTTCCGCTCAAGTTTTCTGATCACGAGTTCTTAATAAGTGAAAATATTGTCTTTCTTACTTTTCCTTCCTACATGCCTTTTAGAAATTTTGCGTGTCACTACATTCCTGGTTTTGACGGATTCCACGCTTTTTATCGCAATATTGTAAAACCATATTTGAGATACGGGAGTATATCGATAAGGGCCTTCTCTACGTGCCCTCAACATTTCAAGATTATTGCTTTAGTTTAATAAAGAAATAAGTTCGTAAAGCGTGAAAAAATGACCGATCGAGTGGGTGCGATGCGTCCTCTAAAGCCATCAGTTGGAAGAGACGGGCGTGATGCAAGTCGATGCGCGTTGCTAAAGCTATTTTATCAACGAGATGAAGAAGTTGGATCATTTCAGTTCTAAAATCTATTCTTCCTGTAGGCATATAGAATTTCAGGGTGTCCAGCGACCGGAAAAATCCGGAATCGTGCATTAATTTGTAGTCCCTGGAATTATGCATGAATTTTTGCTCCAACCTGGATTTTCAAAATCTTTCACATAATTTTTATGCCAGTACGACGCCCATTTTCTGGCCTTAAAGTTTGGCGTAATTTTAAGCGCAGTACCTTAGTGGAATTTTTACAACCGCATCGAAACGTGGAATGTCAGACAAGACAACAGACTCGAAATGTCTAGCACTCTTGTCTCAAGTAAGATTCAAAAACACGAAGAATGGAATTCTAGGTGTCATCAATTCTAGGTGGCGTCTACTTAGGAGGTCGAAGCAGCTTCTTAATAAATTTTAATTTTGCATGCAATGTGTGTTAACTGACCTGCTAATAAATAGGCATAAATAATACTAGTTTATATAATTAATGCATCAAAGTTAAATAATATAAAATAATATTAGTTTAAAGTATTGAAGTATTATTGGGTGTTTTTAAATTCTTATCCATAGAAGTAATCACGTAAGATTAACCTGGAATTTTGTAAAAAAACGTGGAAAACCGTGAATTATGCGTGAAATCTTCTGCTTTGATTGGCTGGACACCTTGAATTACCATTTTTTTTACTCAAGCCGAAGATTATGATGCGTCTGAATTTTGTAAGTCCTACGGAGGAGGAACCTTCCCGTATCTCAGTCTTTCCTTCGTCGACGACAGCGGACCTGCAGGTGACAAGTTGGGGTACGATTGAATGCGCACGTCTGTCCTTGTCAATCGATGCATGGTGCGGAGTATCTTGAAGACAAGTGCGGATGGAAACGTCGTCTTGGCGGAATGCGCCTTGCTTTGGAACGCGTTTCCAGCTTGCAGAGTGAAATTTATTACCGTGGTATCCGCGGAAGTGATGTTCGCTTTATTATTTTGTGAAGTGCGGAAGGTGAAAATTTATTCGGAATTATATTTCTAACTCATTTGTTTGTTGTGATGGTAATTTGCGGTAATTGAGATAATATATTCTTGTAATGAGGGATTGATAAATTGATATTTCGTCCCCGGAAACAATCCATCTCAAGCACGGGTTAAGGAATACCGTCCTCCTTCACTCGCCGTCATAGCTTACATTTCAGACTTTGGTTCTGCCAATCAGGTGCGAATTCATGGCAGTTTTTATCATTCACAATGCCTTGCATTTATCAAATATTCCTTTCTTAAAATAATGTCTTCCGGTATCGCTGATTATTTGAAAATTAAGGGGTTTTGCATTCTATATGACCTCAAACAAAGTTTTGCAATCTGTATGACTTCAAAAAAATGCTTACCCAAAAATCCTTCGAAAAAGTTGAATATCGTAATAAGAAAGGAGCGTTTGAGGAAGAAGGTCTAATGTTCGGGAGCAAAAATAGTGAAGCAACCGGACATTAGAATGATGAACAAGGTGTATCGTATTGCTCACTAATTTTATTATCAAAGTTTATTGCACGTGTTTCGATTGTCACACAATCATCATCAGGTATTTGTGGTTGTTTAACAATCGAAGCATGTGTAGTCAGCTGTTATTATAAAATTTGTGGGAAATATGATACGTTTATCATTCGATATGTTGTTCGACGACATCTTTCCGCAAAAAGTTGACTTTATTCGGAGATTCTAGATTCATACTACCGGTACTGGTCCGTATAGTATACTCAAATATTCGAAGCTGCATGAATTAATGCATTGCGCATCCCGTTATGACACAAGTTCCGCATGGTCGTGTATATTGCGTATCCCTATATGTAACTTGAAATTTCAATGCTGTTGTTGGTGGAATGTTGCAGGGCAGTGGTAGAAAAATTAATAATTTGATATTCCGCTCGCTGCTCCTTTGATCGAGAGCTAGAAATACTCTTTAAAAATGACGTTATCAATTTAGGGTGCTGCGGAATAAATTTGAATCGAGTTAGTGACGATAATGGAAGTGTGTGGGGTACCGCCAAGTTGAACGAAAATTTCCCTTTATCTTGTTTCTTTCAAGTTGAGTGTCTATTAAATTATGTATCACGAATTCAAGGCTCTCTCTGAATTTAATCCTGGATTTGAGTGCAAAGATCCGTGTACGTCACACCTGAATGAAAAAGTTAAATAAAGATACGTATCTCTGAGGTGACAGCGGCTTTGAGTCTGTATTGCCTTAAAATATTCCTTCGCTGTTTATGAATTGATTCCTTGGTTGGAGAAAAACTTTCTTGCTTTGTTATTAAATTAAGTGTATATAGATATAAATAATTTGTTTATTCTATCATGAATCGCTACAGTATTAAACGAGTTGTGCATAAACTTGCACAGGTTATATGAAATGCATGAGAAACTTACCTCTGTTTAGGCCTGCCCGATTTATTAATGCATTGGAATCCGTTTTTCTGAATTTTGATTTCGGTAAAAAAAAACAGCGAACTTTTCACTGTGCCATTGTTCTCCTGTGTTTATAATGTATTTTTGGAATCCTTTCCGCGCATACCACTTAACGTCGTAGATGGTAATAATAAAGTGTGGGGATAATCGTTTTGTATCCAGTATGCCTTTTCACTGAGCTGAGTAGTTTTTTGTGTACCATTTCTTATAACGTGGACGAGTATGGCCGTTACGATTCCGATGCACTCCATTGGATGTTAATAAGAGTTGATAGCTGTGTTCCATTGATATCCTGTATATCCAAATAATGTCAGAAACACCTACGGCCACACTGGAGTGGGCATTTAAGGTGAATTTTCACCTTTATTAATAATTCAAAGATTAATAATTATCATTGATCCGTGAACGAATAATTACCAAGTCTATGAAAATTCATTATACATACTTAAGATACGCATAGGCCTTTTCACTTTCACAGAAAAATTCCACTGCAGTGCCCAATGTAGTGCAGTTTTGATGCAATTTTCCTCTAATTTTCCTTGTCACATAATATTATATTGTGAGGTCTTGCTGCGGTATTGTTATACCTTTTCATTCTTTGCCTCTAATGCTCATTTCCCTTTGCTGTGTAGAAAGCTTGGAAATTTTTCACTCCAGGTTATTGGTCTTTTTGTCCTCTGCTTGAAAATTTCTGAAATATAAATTTTTAACGTTAAATTATTCCATTGCCCATTTTTGAATGAGGAATTGTATACATTCAGGATTTTTGGTTTGCTTTGGAGTTGACATTGATGGGAAATGAAGTGAAATGGTGGAACTGCTGTGTTATTTATCGTACTCAAGTTCGCAATTTTATTCTGGACACGAGTTGGACTTAACGCCTCAGTAGATCAGTGTTTCCTAATCTATTAGTACCACCCCCAGCATTTACATTTTTCTCGACCGAAAATTATCGATCTGCCTGGAATATATTCAGAAACAAAAAAAATCGGCCCAAAGCCCCCAGCTATCAATCACTCAAGTGTCAGCAAAAGCTGTGAGATAATTTTGAATAAATTGTGTCACTTCATGGGATGGTGTGGTAAAATGTTTATGGGATCTCAGGGCGGTCGCGGTCCCGAAATTCTATAATTTATGGCTGCGAATAGTAGGTGTATGTATTTTTTCCTCATCGAAAATGTTTCTCCCTGGGGCCTAGCGTTAATTGAAATCTTATCTGCGTGTTCGTATATTATTTCGAATTCACTCAAGGGATTTGATATGAAGTTATTTTGTCATCAAGTTTCACCCTACTTCTTAGCGGTGAGAGAACGCTAAAAACCGCGATAGAGGGAAGGTTGCTTGGCAAGCGAGAGGGGGAATAGGATTTCTAGATGGAATGAAAGAGAAGAGGCCTTACTGTGAATTGGAAAGGGAATTGGATGAGGGATGCGGGACCGGACGGGAATATTTGTAAAAAGGCTCCATGTGATCCTACCTTAGCGGGTAAAATACTTTGATAATATCATTTCTCTTACTTAGTTTTTTATTTGCCCAACTTCAACTGCTTCAGTTGGATGTGGCGAAATTATTTTGGAGGCATCCTTATTAAAATGTGTCTGGCTAACGTTCTTAAGTTGGTTTCAGTGTGATGCATAGTTTTAATCCTCGGTAGTTGTCGGAACTTAATTTTCCTGAACGGCAATAGCACCAGCTTAATTAAATGTTCTTCGTTTTCGCAATTCTAATCCAGACTACTGGAAAATGTTTTACACTATCAGTCTGAATAGTTTATAGTTCGCATTGTATTTATTAAAATAAGCATATTGATTCGCACTCGTAATCGCGACTCTTGAAAATTGGGTGCTACGACAGTATATCTGAATTAGTAACAGTTTCTCTGCCCACCAGATGAGTGAGTAGGGTCTTGGGTATTAAGTATTTATTTTTTCTATTGGGCTTTGTCAAATCCTCGGTATCTTAAGGGTAGAATTTTGCACGCACATGATCGTTGTCAACGGATAAGAGAATGTATGCTGAAGTGGTTGAAAAGTCGTTTAAGGGAGGGAAAGACACTAAATGTCACTAACGCCAGGGCAGTGTATATGAAAATGAAGCGGAGGAAGCTAGAGGTATTCTTAAACAGTTATGTCACTCTGTTATCCATCGTTGAAGTTTCTTCACGCTGCGATTTACCAAAATCCATCCTTAATTATCGTGGATACCTTCAGCGCATCCTAAGTTACCGATTCCCGATTGAAAACCACCTGGCATAATTATTGTCTCTAAAATATTATGTATCAGGATATATTGAGATATAAATCTTATGGGGGTGATATTTTGAATGGATTCCTCGATTAGGTTCTTAAAATCAGGATCTTATTCAAAACATGCTAAGAAGGTAGGGCAAAAAAGTAATTTAAAAAATTAATCGCATCCCGTTTGTATTTGACGTCGTGAACGGGCAGCGAAGATGTCAGCGATCATTATTTTCTCGCCTCATAATTTTGTTAACCAATCAACTTAGAATTTTGAAAGTTTGAGATGGTTACATGACTAAATTCGAGAGCATACCCACCCATTTTTTTTTTTTACAGAGTTTAAGCTTTTTGAGGAGACATCATTCCCAAGATCTAAAAGTGAATATGTTCGTGATTTGCGTTGATATGCATTATTAATTTGTGTGAATAGCGGTTCCTTCGTTGAGTGATTATTTATTCGCAACTTTTTTGTGCTTGAAAAGGTGTATTTATAAACGACCTAACTGCTATAACACGATGGAAGGTTTTTCAAGGTGATAAATCAAGAAAATCTCGTTAACTTGTTCAAGTATATGGTCGTTATAGTCCCTGGTCTATCGGAATTTTCCTTTTATTTGTACCGTAGCTTCGGAAACGTTTCCGCAGGGTCCAGGAAGGATGATGGTGGTATTAATTATGGATGATGAGAAAGTGATAGGCGATGCTCTGGCTTCGCCCTTTCTAGTTATTCTCGATTCTGGGCTGATGCCGTTATCGGGTATTCAATCAATACCGTTTTCACCTCGTATCCTCTCGCCCCATAGGCCGGGGTCGTCAGTCTCCCCATCCTTATAACCACCTGCCACCTTCCACCCTTGCGGTTAAACCTTCGGACTATTTCAAATCTGGAATATCCTCTTCCCGAGCTGTTTCCTCGTGATAAGCTTCGTCTTTTATGGATAGGGTTAGTAAGCTTCGTGGGATGTGGCTTACTGATTACAGTAATGATCGACTTAAAATCGTATTTCTCGGTATTTTATATTGATATTAATATTAAATGTTCAATGTCTGGCTGCCTGTATTATAGGCGGACGCCATGGATTAATATTCAGTTTGGATGGGTGGTTAAACACATAATTCACGCAGTTGTGTACGCACATCCTCAAATTTCGTATACATGCATGCGTATTAAGGTATTCAACCTCTGAAGCTGTTCATATCTTGAAATGCTTTCAGAGAGCTGTTTATGTTATCCTCCCTATATTCTTTAAAGCAGACGTTTTAGGTGATATGTAGTGCATCTGCTCCATCATGAATGGAATTCTCAAGTAAGACCTGAGAATGATGTGGAAACGTTGGGACTTATTATATTTTCAATGATGTTTCTGTGCGGAATCTGTGAAGGATCTTTAATTCGTGACTTAGTGGGATAATTATACAGATTTTAATTTCAAGGTAAATTATCAATATTGACCATAGGCTCTGTGTAGGGGTTTGGTGTATATTTATAATGCTTTTGTCCAATTCATTCTGCCTGGGTCATTCCACGTCAACTCATCACAATTAAGTGGCATTTTCTACCTAATCCTCTCCGATTCTTTTCAAAATTTGGTAAATTTAGTGACCTTTGCGAGTGGTGGAAAAAATAAATTCACTTAGTTTTACACTCAATTAATGAATTAGTCAGCCGAAGATTGTGGACTGAAGGCTCTTTATTTTTACTTCCATGAAAGAAGGGAGATTAATGTAGGGTTGCGAGGAAGGGAGCGAATGGGTAGGTATTTATTATGGGTATAAGTGAGCCATTTGTTTGAGCTTTGGTATCCTAGGTTAATGATTTAATACTTGATCATTGATATCTCAAATCACCCCTTTAGTTTTTTGATAAAAATGCATTTTAGCACCCCAATCAATTGTTATATCCTATAGAAATATCATAAGTACCAGAGAAACTGTCGTCAAGGAATAAATCAATACGTGATGAAACCCATGATGAACGGAGTCGTCTGAACCTCGCCGCGGAATATTATGAGTCACGCTATTTGCCAATTTTGATTTTATATAACCTTGTTATAAAATTCGTAAAAATTCAATAATTTTAATTGCCGTGAAATTCATTATTTTTGATTTTTTTCATTACTCTTAAGAGTCACTCGATCGACAAATTTTGAAAGGAATCGGAGAAGGCCAGGTTGAACCATGTGCTGACTTCTTATGGCATGACCCGCTTTCAGTATTTAAATTCTTGATTCAATCATTGTTTGCTACTTTGGTAGATGTTTCTTGCCTACCTTATGCTGAGGTTATGTCCAGATATAAGGCTGCCATTGTCCCTTATTGGCCTTGTGGCAAAGGTAGTGGAGTGGCAGCTTGGACCCAATCTCCTTATTACCATTGAATTTTCGGGCTTCGTTCATGTGTGGTGGTGGACCCTACCGCTTCTCCGGACAATGGGTTTTAATCTCCTAACTTTCCTCAACTATCGATCTTTCCATCGGATTCTCCGAAGGCCTATGTGCGGCGTTGTGAAACCCCATGTAAACCCTTCAACGTGGGCCACGGTCTGTTACCCTTTTGTGATAATTAACTAGCTGTGTGTGGAATTCCATGTGAAGAATTTTACCTTCCATACTGTTGAGTGAGAAAAACGCCGTGTTCTAATTTTAATGATACGGCTTGAGTTGAAAATAGTCTTAATTATCTTATGCAGTAAAATAGTATATTAATAATAGATGGAATGATAGAAAGATTATTTATTATTCTAGGACTGATGTCCTCTAAGAACAAAACAATTTACAAAGCATATATACATACTTCAATATATTTGCTCAATTACTCATTGTGGGCAGTAAAAGAGAAAAAAAATATTAGACAATATCCAATCAATGATACAAGTTTTATACAATGTATACAACGGTAAGACATACAATTTACAATCAAAATTACAGCGTGGCGGTAAGCAATAAGCTATAGACCTTTGACTTAAATAATTTCAGAGACCGAATTTCTTTCACATTTTTAGGCAACTCGTTCCAGAAATTTGACCCAACAACCTGGAAAGATTTCTGGAAAGAAGTTGTGCGATGAAAGAAGAATAATCATATAAGATATAATATAGGCTAAGTTTACTGTTAGTTAGGAATAAAATTCATAACGGTTTAAAAAATTGTACGGCTATGAAATCTTTCAATTGCAAATGTTATAAATGTCTGCTACATCAGTAATGAAATAATTAATTTTTACTTTATGTCACGGTCATGTTAAGAGTACGTAAACGTCTATTCTTCATTATTCATTATATATTATGTTTTGAGTGTTGTTTTTTCTTACTATGAACCCAAAATGTCATGTTGCTTTATGTATCTGTTGTTCTTAGGGGTATGTACCCAAAATATTGAATACATTTTATTTCATTTCATAGGCTAAGTTTGAGGATGGTTGGACAACACACTTTTTAATATTCAGTAACCTCACCTTTGTTCAGTACTTTGGGAATGCAATCGTTCTAATATGATCTATCTCCTGATACCTCCTTCCCAAAACGGCGTGTCCGCCTGGATAAAGAGCAGCCTGATCTTTTATATATCGTCGTAATTAGACACATATGTAATCAAACCAGTGAATTTTATCAAGCGCCCCGTTTCGCATATCATGGGAGCGGTAAACTCTTATCTTTTCCAATAGCGTCTTTAAAATAGAACATAATTGATACTTAAGGTCAAACTCCTCAAAAAGAATGACTTTATGATACGACGGGTACAAACCCTGACGTACAAATTTCCCAACATCCGGATGATATACATATGGCAACATTGCTTTACCGATTAAAGATTCTACTAAAGTTGACTCGCAAGCGTTACTCGAATCCTAAAGGTTCAACTGCTTCTTTTTATGTTCATCACTTACAATACTTCGATTAAAGCAAAGAGCTCAGTCCATTGCCCAACCAAAGTAAGTACTAACTATTCTCTTAAAATGAATGGACGGATTCTGTTAAGATTTAAAGTCATCTTAATAAGTCTTCAAAAATATGTAAATGTTTATGTGCTCTACAAAAAATGGATGATTATCTTGCCAACAGGCGCGCAGCTTGGAATTAAGGCTAGGGTGGGTTTTAGGCGCAGCTTATAGTGGGGGGCCTGGGATATAAGTAATACTCGCCTCGGTGCGGGTGCCCTCCCCTCAGAAAATTTTTAGGATAAATGGTTCAAACTGGTGAATTTTACGGCTTTCTGAGGGGCATTTTATTAATCCTTACACCATTCTATAAGTAATATTTAACCAATTAAATAAAATGGAATAAATTTAAACATTTCTCTGAGCTCTGGAAGGGGTTTTATCCCCCAACCACCCCCCCCCCTCGCTGCGCCACTGCTTGCCGATAAATCCCGAAAACGACGCGTAATGAGTAAATATTCAAATATAGGGTGAATACGTGCAATATCTAAGATAAAATTGAAACATGTACGCTTTCTTCATTTTGCACACTATAAAAATGATCGCATCTTTGTGTTAAACGGTGTTTCTTTCTTTCATTGCAGTACGCACAGGAGACCCAGCACGAGAAGATTCTCCGTGGTTTGGCCGTCGGCATAGCCCTCACAACGTACGGCCGCCTGGAGGAGGCTGACCCCCTCGTGACCTCATTGTCCAGAGACAAAGACCCCATCCTTAGACGTTCGGGAATGTATACGCTCGCCATGGCATTCTGTGGCACGGGAAACAACAGGGCCATCCGGAAACTTCTCCACGTCGCAGTAAGTATAAAATCATATATTTAAGAACAATTAATCGTGAAGGAAACCGGAGAAGCATGGAATTTTCATAATTTTTAAATTTCTGGAAAGTCTTCATTGTTTTGGAATCATCCTGAAAGCCTTGTTGTATGTTCCCTTTTGTTTGGTAATTAAGAACATAAATATTTATCATTAGCGCGTATAATTGTGGTTATAATTTAGTTAGTACGATCAATTAATTAGAATCCGTACACGGTGGTCAGCATTAGGATGGAATTGAAGCATTTATTGCGCTGATTTCGGTATTCAACACTTTCTTCCATCTTTGCTGAATATTTAGTTTTGAATAATGAAAATGTATCCATCATTTTGTACTTCTTTTGCCTAAGGGAATCAGTTCGGTCATCAAGGAAAAGCGAGGGATGTCGATAATCGGATTTCGGTAGCTAGCCTATTTTAATGAATAAAAGTTATGTGGGGTTAAATCTTTAGGATATTATATTGTGTCGATTTAAATGATTTTACATCCACTGCATTCAAGCGCAAATAGAATATTTAAAAGTGTTGGAGGTGACTCAGAGAAATATCATAATCTCTGATATGTTTGGATATGGTTTTTTTTAAAAGAATTTTAAATACTCGAATGAAATAATGTGCGTCATAACCTTGAATATAGCTATTGATGCGTTGCATTTTGAGGAAAAAAAGTACGATATAGCCTTTCATTCACTATTTAAGTTCTTCAGTCTTTCGTGTATGTAGCTCGCGGCGGCCAACCGTTTTGTATAAATCGTCTCCTTAATCCATGCGATAGGCTTTTAATAGCTAAAAACACATGCGTAGGTATGTGCTCGATTAAGAGTTGACTCCTTGCTTTATCATTACACATATGTTCACCGCGAGCATTTTCAGCCATCATTCTCATCAGTCATTCTGCTTTTTAGGGAATGGGTTCTTGTGGTTTAAGTTACCAGTGTTTCGTGCCAGGTAATCCGACATTAAAGCTCCAGCTCGTAACGAGTGCTAATTAAACGTTCTTGTGATTGTGGTGGATTTTATCTTCCTCCAGACTTGTGTGAGCTTAAAATCTTCTCTTGCTGCTCCTAATTTCTTGCCGAGGTTAATATCGCATAGGCCATATTATCACCCTTAGCTTGCGCCTTCGTTTCACCTTCCTTCGAACGGATAAGGTCGCTGTTTGTTTTTTTTTAAATTTAATTTAAGAACCCTTCGGGATATTGCGTCCTGAAATTAAAGTAGATGAATGTTTTGAGTTACCCTTAACGGCAAGGTTATTCTCGTTTCCTCAGTTGTTCATCGTGTTACGAAAAGTCTAGCGTAATGAAAATTCTCTCGTTCGAGTGACAGGATAATTGTTCTTTTTGGGGTGGCCTTGATTTGTGTTGTTCTTCTCTTATCTGTGGTATCAAATGGTCGTATCGACTGCACTCTTTATGTAGTATGTGAATGGCTAGGTTCCTTATTTTCTGACCTTTCATTCCGTGTTAACATTGAGGGGTCAAGTATTTTTGTTCCAGTAGTAAAATTTCAAAGCATTCTCAGCCGAATGGTCCGATAGTAATTTTACTTCCTGTTATGTGATCGGATCTTTTATAGTTCATTTGGCATTATGGAGACATTCTCAGGGTGTTCATGGCCAATTGAAAATTCCTGTGTAGAGAGAGAAAGCGAGTTTCAATTTTAATTGTTCATTGTTATGTGGGAACAATCTGAAACACGTCTCAGTTAATGAGTTCCTCTGCTTAAATTGAGTTTTATAGTGAAATAATCTATTTCGGCGAATTTTGTTCTGGAAGATTTACTCTATTTCAAAGTGCTGTCTCATTATAGCTTTTTGCCGTTATTGTCTATGTATTTCTCACTTTTCCATATCGCTAATTGATGGTGATATCCTGTTTCATCGATTGTGAAGATTTTTCAGGGATTAACTCTTTTAAAGTTTGTTTCTAGTTTGTTTTTACCTCTATCGATTTTGGACTTGTCAGTGTATCAAGAAGACGTGTTACTTTTCACGGTTGGAAATATTTACAGAATGCCATCAGGAGTACTTAAGTAATTTTTTTATGATAACTGTCTTGCATAGAATTTTATAGAGCGATTAGTCTAGATATTTGGGCGCTGTTGGAATACTAATCAGTTTATCTATGCAAGTAATACTGTGATATGATCACCTCCGTCAATGCAGTGCATTATATCGAACTTTTCAGTACATATTTTAATTTTTCTCAGTTTTTGTTATTAATGAGGGCAGGCGGTAGAGAAGCTAGGAGTACTATTTTTATGACCCAACTGAGGCCCTAGTCAATGTGGTAGCCTTATTAAAGAGCTATGTCAAAGTGTGCTGTGTAAGAACTTCTTATCATGCATTCGTAGACCTCTAATCTGATAGGAGCCTCACTTTGGCTACTACTGATACGCTATGGATTGTAACGAAAAACAATTATGCTATGCATATGTTAAGTGTCTTCTGTTGGAAGTTCTAGGTTGTATATCCAAAGTATGTGTGGAATCGCCGCATTTCAAACTTCCAGTAATTTTTTTTAAATTGCGTTAAAATAAGTACAATACATATTCGTGCTTGAAATTCATGCCGTCTTCTTCCCTCTCGTAAATTCTAGGCCGTTCACTGTATTCGTTGACGTGACACGTTCCACATTAGCGAATATTACGCCGAAGAAATTTTCGGATGTGAAATTTCAAGCAACGTACTCATTGCTTTTGCACTCTCTCAAATGAATGAAAGAGTGAAGTAATTAGGTATCTGCGACTTGTTGAGAGTTTCGCTTCAGAAATGCGTTCATTAGGGCTCAAGGAATGTCTTGAAAAGGATGTAATTGCTTCTGCATCCTTGGATTTCTCATTTGCGTCAGTTGCGGGAACAGTATTTTTTCAGTTTCGAGAAGATCGTTCCGAATCGTTTGTTTCATCCAATTGCTCGATGAAAAGCCTTTCGATAAGGATGAAATGGTTACGTATTTTGGAATCCAATTATTTTTTTGAGGTGAGCGCCTTCGGTTAAAAATTAGTGCTCTTTGGCGCCTTTGTTGTGGTAGATAGATGTAATTATGAATGCCTTTATAATCATCAAAGACTCGTTTCTTTTTAGCCTAAAACGCCAGCGTTGAAAAGAAAAAAAGGTAGTTACTTAGCGTGAATAAATACTGTGTATTTTCATCATCTTAAAGTTGCGTCTTTTAGGGAAGTATTTTTGTGAGACCGCTCAATGGTGTTCTGTGGATGCGAAATTACTTTGAACTTGTGAATTTTTAAAAGGAACTGTAGTTTACGTGATGACAAAATATACAGCCTGCTCAGGGACAAAGCGTCAATTAAAAAACGCAATTATATTCAGTCTGTTTAAATTTGAGGTTACGCAGGAGGTGCGGTTGCAGCTTTAAAGAGAAAAAAATGTTGAGGTACCGACGTGAGATGGATACAGCATTTGTGGAACCCTTACCCTTGTTAGCTCTTGCGAAGTTAAAAATATTATAATCCAACTTTCTGCAATTTAAATGGAATTCCTTTTACAATGCTGGTTAGATAATAAATGCAACACTCCTGTTAGCCATTAATTTGAACATTGGCTTAGGAATGCATTGGTCAAATTTGGATTTAGAATTGAAGAGAGATGTTCAAATTTGAAGGGGTGACAATAGGACGAGAAGAAGGAGGAAATGGTCCGTGCATACATACCTAAACCGATCCTTTTGAATGCTTAAATGACGATATTGGTAATACCTCCGTAATGCTTGGAGGAATGCCCGATTTGGGTCGTTTAGTCATATTTCATCCATTGCAACTCTGACGATTTTTGATATATTTGATTGCATTCATCGTATTTTGTTTTCCAGGTGTCCGATGTCAACGATGACGTGCGCCGAGCTGCTGTCACCGGACTAGGATTCCTTCTATTCAGGTTGGTGACATTCAGTTCTCATTCCATTCCCGTGCTCTCGTCGTAGAAGTTGGAGGATAAGAGCGCAGAGCATTTCAGTCTTCGCCTCGTATATCTTTTTTCGTTCACGCCACTCGCAACTCATTCTCAAGTGTCGCATGCTGTCGAGTGATGTATCCTTGGTTGAAATTTTTTTACCTTCAAATATTTATCCCTGTGTGTCGCCTGAAATGGATGCGCGAATGTTTGTGCATCTTTTATGCTCTTAGTAACCTAAAATTCGAGTAGGTCATTGGGTATACTATGCGCCCGCAAATGTCTCGATCCCTTAGATATCTTCTTGAGAATCTTATGCTACCGAATGTTTTTGTGTGTATTACCGATGAATGTAAAGGCATCACCGAACATTTCGCGTTTACTTCGTGTACTTTTTTTTTAAATTTATGCTCGTATTCCCAGTAATAACCGTACCTTCCATTACCTTCGTGGTATTCCATTATAAGTTTTCCTAGATATCAGGCAATTACTTAAAATAAGTGGTATAAGTAACTGTCTGATATCCAGGAAAACTGATATCCAGGAAAACGTAAATCGGCACTTCATTGATTTAGTGTCGTTCACAACCACCTTAAAAAAATAATCTATTAGTGAATTTTTTGAAGAAAAAAATGACAATTAAAGAAAAACAACTGTCAAATATATATCAAATCTGTATAAAATCATGCATTAAACAATTCGTCCCTACTATGTATACATGATATGAAAAAAAGGATAGCTGAATTTTTGTTGCTACTACCGTAGGATGAGCCCTAAAGTCGAGGAGCGGCATAAAAAATGGTGGAATTGTCTTCCCGGTTTTCAATGAAAATGCTTTAATGCCTTATTTCTTAAATTGCACGCTAGGATGCATATGCTGAAGAATAGATTCTATGTAGATATGAATGTCTTGGTCCTGTCTGGGCCCCATGGGTGACGTAGCGATTTCCAATATCGTGCCACATGGTACCGTCGACCGGCTTCGTTCTTGCCTCGTGCTGTGTCGTGAAACTTCACCCTCCGCGTCTCCATTTCATGACGCGAGGTATTTCTCCTGCCCAACCTAGGTGCTATCCTTTTGAGACGACCTTCGTGTCGCTCGTCACGCCTGGTCATCTAACTGGACCTGAAAAGGAATTGATTTTTGAGTGCATTTCGCCTTGCGAGTTCTCATTGGTCGGACTGGTAACGGAGAAATTGCTTTTTGCCGTGGCTAAGAACCAAGTCCAAGGCGACCAGGAGTCGCGTGAATTTTGGTTTTACTTCGCCGTGCGAGTTCTCGTCGAGTATTGGTCGCGCCGATACTGGGTGATGTCCTCTTCCCGACGTTGGATGAGGGTACGTTCATAAAACAAGTGAGCTGATGAAATGAAGGAAATGGTGGAGAGTCGCGAAGTCAACTTCCTGAATGTTTATTTTTTTCTGCTTCCAACTCGCTCTCAAGTATCCCAAGATGTCGAGGGATGGCAAGTCGGTTTTCATCGTATTTTTTAATATGCAATGCCTGTGCTAGATGCGCGTATTTTGCTGCATATCTTAAGTCTATGACGCAAGATTCAAGTCGTATTAGGAGTGGACGTCTGGAAGATATCCATATTCAATTGATACTTAGGGGGAGTCAAACATCTTTTTCCGAAGAATGTCATCGCATTTCTTAGAATTGTCGGTATTTTACATTTGTTAAACTTGTGTGATCACTCAACAAATTTGGCTCTATGTATGTGAATCCTGTGTGGGTCTCTCGATAAAAAGTTCTTATATGAAAAGAAATTCGTTTCTTAAGCGCCATCCCGGCATGCAATACGTAATTAATTTTTAATTAGTTGTAAATAGATATTGTCTGGCCAACAAAGTTTTCTTTGTGAACAGTTAAAGTTTTTTCTCAGCACTACGAATTTTACTCAAGAATTGCAACAAATAATTTCATCTTATTTTAGTGCATATTTTGTTTTATTCGTAGTTTGTCGAAATTTATCATTGTATTCATACCGTTCATACTTATAAATTCGTTATTTATGCGGTATGGCTTAAATAATTTTCAATACAAAATGATAATTTGGTTTTGAATGAATGAAGCAAAGACTCATTGGTGCTCGGGTTTGGCGTTGTTGGAATGTCACTTCTAAAAATTTAACTAACATTTACCATCAATAAGCGTTTGAAGTGTTTTTTTATATCGTTATGAAACGCCTAATGTCGAGGATCAGTAGGTACCATGTAAAATATTTTTCTAAAAATTAATTTTTTCTATTTTTTATGCGTTTTTGTTATCTGATTATTTAAACTATGATTGATATCATAAACTCAATTCTTTCAGGCATAACTTTGTGAAAATCCCTTGTAAACAATTGTGAAGGTATGGTACTTTTTCACAGAATTTATTTAAGACGATCGGTTCCGTCGCAGTGGCGACATCTTCAGGTACAGAAATCCTTATTTTAACTATAATTTTTAATTATTTTAATAATCGTTATTTATTAAATAACGATTTCTGTACCGGAAGATGTCGCCTCTGCGACGAAATCGGTCGTCTTAAATAAATCATGTGAAAAAGTACCATATTCTTATAATTGTTTACAATGGTTGATATGTATGGCGTGATGCCATGGATACATTCTAATGAGTCGACGTGACCGTGTATCACCTTGAGTCATTGATTTCCGTGGCCTCATTGCTTCGATCCTTACCTAATCCCCGTTCCTACCTTCCTCTCTCCACTAACTGTCGGATTCTGGATCTGCCAATTTCCGTGCGTTCGTTTTCTTGAAAGGATATATTTCCCTTCTCATTCGAAGTGAGGGAAGCGGCCTGTTACGGAGCCAATTTAATATTTTCTCATCTTTCCGGAACCCGAGTCCTTTTCTCGTTGGCATGCGGATTCCGTTTTTATTCCTTTCGATTCGAAGTGTAAGTTTCACCCCATTTTCGGCGTTTCTGGCTGGATGTGATTTTGAAAGTTCTGTTCTGTTAGATGGATAATTTTACGTGATAAGCTCGGCTACATTCATCGGAGAAGTAATTTCAGGTAGCCATTAAGAATTTTCAGTGCTGTGGCTACCATCAAAAGTAAGTAATGCTCCAATATAAACAAACAAAGTAAAACACCATTTATACATAGTACGTATTGAATTTTCATAGATTTTATAATTAAGGGAAAATGTAAAATTTGTCTTGAGAATAACCAGAACTGAGAATTTTCAGTAATGAAATTACAGTTTTTCATTTTCAGACATGAATATGGTAATATATGGTACATTTTTGATTCCATGAATATGTAACATTGTTTACTTATCGTTAGATTAATTTTTGGAAAACAAAAACGGGTTCTTCGTACTGTGGAGGAAGAGCTGTATAACAAGAGCTCATTATTTCCACATTTAATGAAAAATCGACTTAAAGCTGTAACTAGAAGATGCTTGTAGGGGAGCTACACAATGATGGAAAAGAACTTTCTATGCGGTTCTTTTTTTGGGATTGCTATAACAATTCCTTTTTAGTATAACTATAAAATCAACAGAGTTTTGTTAGGCTCTACTCCAACAAAAAGAACCATTGCCTAGTCTTGACTTTAATTAGGTATTATTATGAATAAATTTCAAGAGTAGCGACTTTGTTCCGAATAAAATACTAATTTGACATAGTTCGCCTTACATTCTTCGACACATTTCCCACATTTTGTAGCCATTTTAAGCACTCATCCAGGGTTATTTCCAAGTACTTGAAATTATATACCTTTTCAAGTGGAAGACATTTTAAACATTTGTTTGCGTCACAATCTTTAAGTGATAGTGCAAATCCCAGTTAATTTGGTCTGTTGCAAATGTGTAGTATGCACATTTAATTTTACTTAACAGTTAATCCTAATATGTTTGCTTTGAACCAATGTGTTAGGCATACTAATTCTGATTTCATATTGTTCATTACTATTTCTCAATTTAACGCGTCATAATTTAAGGCGATGCTATTGGCAAAAGCAGTGCTATAAAGTCACGCGTGTCATGAGCCGGGGCTTTAAATTTTATGTTATCTATGGTGATGTGGTTATCATCGAATTAAAGGAGTGTTTTCTGTGTACAAATTAGTTTAATTAACCCTTAGCTACACGCGCCCGCGAGGATAGCGCCAGTGCACGTTTGCAGATTTTTTGCCGCACTTCAATATTTTTGGTTTTCCTAAATAGACATTAAACGTTTAGGGTATTTTGAATTTGGATAACTTCTAATAATTAAAAGCGCCTTAAATATTTTTATCTTACTTTTATAAGCAAAAATAAAGTATATTAATAAGGAAATTTCTTGATAAATACTTTGAATAATTTTGCTCAAGGAGTTGCAGACGACAATGTTCTTGGTCGAGGAAAAGTGCAGAAATAGAATACCAAAGTGTGCCACTAGTGATCTTTACGCAGTAAGCGCGCTATTTCGAATTTTCAAAGAAATGCAGCAAAATCCCCGCTTAGCGTGTAATTAAGGGTTAATCATTTATCAAATTCGTGTTTCCACGTACTTATGTTTTTCGATATTCGGTAATTCAGCGCTGATCCGCAATAACGTTTTCGTTGCGGAATGAATGGAAACGCCTGTATTACCTCACACTGGCGTGTCGGATTCGCTTTTCATGTAGAGCTGAGCTGATCTCATTCGCGGAGACTGTGCGACTGCCTTATTGCTCATTGCCCCAGCATGGGTGCTCTGGTGTGACTCCTCCGAAACGGCGTCGATGGAGCGTTGTGTTGGGTGTGAGACCCGTGAAATCGTGTCATCGATATGGCCAAAGGGTGCTAGTCTTTTATCGTTATTGCGTGCCTCAAAAGCTGCCGAAATTCAGGCTCGAATCAAACGGAATACATTCCTTCCCCGCGGCAATATAAAAGGCATAACGGGACCGAGTTGTGATATTGGAAGTAATCTCTTGCTCTCGACAATGGAATTCTTGCGTGTCTCACCGTCATTCCTTATGCGTCGGCAGCGAAAAACACAGAAATACGATCCAAGGCAGTCCAAATACCCCGAGGCGCCTTCTGAGCTCCTACCTGAAAAAGGAAATGACTGTCATTCTCTTCTGACCCAATAAGAAAATTCTTCCCTTCGTCCAAAAATGTAGACAAGATATCGTACTTACTGGTAATTTAAACTTGCAATTGAGTGCCTGTAATAAAATATTATGAAATAATGTAATGAGCAAAAGGTATTAATATATTTCTAACCGCGGCTAGGAAGAAGTATCAGGGAATAGTTTGAACAATAAAACTGGCAATTTTACTGAAAATTAAAATATGGCGACCAGTTTCGATAGCTTGTTTTGTCTTCTGGATCAGCGAATGACATGTATCTTAACAGGTCCTCATTAAATCGTTTTTGTGGAAAATTGTGAGCCTCCTCTTTCGATATGTGAGATTTCATCCGAATTAATCTCGGAAGCACATAGAATGTCAGGGAATATTGATCAGATGGAGTTTTAATAAAATGAAGTCCTTTAATTTTCTTGGAATTGTTTACTCCCGCACTTTTTTTATTTTGGTGTTTTGGTTGGCCCTCTCGAAAAATTGCTGTAAGCTAGGCGATCGGCGAAGTATTCATTGCTATTCATCGTCTAGGTATCCCATTCTGTCTATGACTTTCTCTTTTATGACTTCTACCAGTTTTTATGAAGGATCACATACCCTAAGTGACAGGGAGGAGAATATGAAATTTCCCTATAGTTATGACTATCACAACATCTAGCGAACCCCGATAAGTCGACAGCAGAAGACGCATAAAACACTTTTTTTGTGGGGAGAATGAGCTGTTTCTCTCATTTATTCTTTTTTTGCCCCTACGATGTCACTTTTACGCCGGCGTACGAAATGGGCCGCGAAATGGCGGAAAATTTTGGTTTGGAATATCCATTTCACGACAGGATCAAATGTTACAAGGGGAAGCGGGTAACAAAGCCAAGTTCTGAACTGAAGTCAACACGGCATCCGCGGCTTGACTTCTATTTCTGGCTCCTCTGTCGTGTTGACACTGTAAAGTTCCAGTTCTTCCGCAGGTGTGGTCGTTTACTTGTCTTTTGTCAGATAATTTTATCGGTCCGTTCAACTTTCATATGGTTGTGGTTCTTTTGTGAGCGTGCAACGAGCGAGATGCGGATTGTGTCATTTTTGAGCTGTCAGAAGCAGTAGAGCGTATTTAATTTTTATTATTATTGATTAATATTTAATTTAAAGTAATATTATCGTTTCAAGTTGGAAGGGAAATGTTATAGTCGATCTCACTCTGATTCCTGTATCTTTAGAGTATTTTCACAAAATGGATAATGTGGAAACATTTCTAATAACCGAGGGAAATACTTCTTTTGATATCCTTAATTCAAAGGGTTTTGCTTTGCATTTTATGTTTGAAATTTACATTTCATATACTATCATTACCCCGAAAACAGCACTATTTGGCTTTTGCAACGGGGGATACAACAATGAACCACGACCTCAATAATCTATCTCCTAATTTGGGGTTACATACCTAGGCGGGATTCGAACCCACGACCTTTAGTTTGGTAGGCGTGGACTTTACCCCGCCTCCACTGACTTAATGGCTTTCATTAACGGTCATAGCAAACGTCATCTCTACCGGTGTTGGCACGTACGGGACAATTTTTCATGCTCAGCATGCATTAAATTAGTGGTTCGAAAGGGAATGCGTTGGATTTTATAGATAAGGATAAGCCAGTTCCATCGTTCCCATCACTGTTTTCACAAGTATGGAAGAGCTCGTATAGTGGATGAAGCGTGTCAGCTGTCATTACCAATTCCGGATCAAGTCCTTCCGCGGTTGATCGCTCCAGGTATGTACAAAAGGGGCCGAGAGAGATCGCAAAGCCTATGTTCCCTTACCCCGGCTTGGAATTGGCGAGAACTGCTGTGTGTCGAGGGGATGGAGCGTCAAAAATACAAGGAAATAGGGTTTCCCTTGCCGTTTGGGAAATGGGAGTGGTAGATGGTGCGAAGAAATGTCTCTGGTGGTTGCGATGAATCATTCAGCTGTCGGCTCGAAACGGGAAGTGATGTTTGTTGGTTTGGGCACCTTCCACTCTCCAATCAAAGTCGAACGGCGTGGATTTAATTTTTAATATCGCTCGTCTCTCACATTTTAAATCTGCTGAATTGCCTTCGTTAGAATTTAAGAGGAAGCAATTCACCGCGTTTCAATTCCTCGAAACGGCAATGAAAATTGCTCTTTCTTAAGGCTTTTTATCGGGCTTCATTCAAACTTTTATTAATTTTTCGATTTTTGTAATTAGCGCGTTAAACATCATGGAAGGTAGTTAACTAGAGGGATGAGGCTTTTTTCGCCCTTGTTGGAGAATATTCTTGTCGCGGCTACTTTATGGGTAGTTTGCCTTCAGGATCTGGTGTTTGCATCAGAACAATTGTACCGCTGTCGGATACATATGTATTGCCATGTCCTTTTCTTCAGTGTATATTTTCGAATTAAATAGTCAGGCAGTAAGGAGACTAGTGTGATCTATTACGCGCAGGCGGGCAGTAAGGAGACTAGTGTGATCTATTACGCGCAGGCAGGCAGTAAGGAGACTAGTGTGATCTATTACGCGCTTTTCTCGATGGTCTTCTTTGAGTAAGTAAAAACACCTATGCTAAATTAATACACACGTGCACTTTACTGCCTTCCATCTTTGCCAAATTCCTCTGAATTCTTAGGACACGATTTTTACTTCTAGTTCTTTGTTCCTTGGCAATCATCAATTTTTAAGATAAAACAGCTCCTTTAATATTCAGCAGGAATGTCTTAGAAGCATTTGGTCACCATTCGTAGTTATTCTCTTAGGTAAGACAGAATTTTCATGTGTCCTCGTAAAATATTTTCTTTTGCATTTTTTGTTGTGCCTCTTCATAGGTAGTGTGTTTAACACAAAATTATATTAAGTAAGTTGTTTTTTATCGTGCTGTTAAGCCACCATGCGTAACTTTAACTTGAATGGCAGAATAAACATTTCCGTACAATATGTACTTCATGTCGTGGAATAATGTGTCTTATTCTTTAGCTAACGTTCCGCCGAATGTTTTGGCATCATCAGTACCTAGGGACGTTTCCTTTGTGTTGGGTTAAGTCTCATAGAATATGTTTTTCTTGTTTGCTGACTACTGTTGTCGGAAAAAATGACGAAGAATTTTTGTCACACCAGTGCTCAAATGTCAGAAAGTTGTAATTTTTATATTTAGAAACTCTATATATTACAGTTAAATGTGATGTGGAATGGAGGCACGAATGCTTCACGGAACGCTCGTGGAGTACCGAACACTGTCCCCGGTGCGAATGTGAGCCGCAGACGCGAAATTCGCCGTGTCTCCCTGGGATTAGCCTCCAGGTTAACGAAGAGTGACAGAGAGATGTGTGCGAGCACGCGCTCATGAAGGTGAGGGATGGGACTCTGAAGGGGAGCTTTGTAAGGGAAGAGTGGAAGCGTGAGGATACTAGACCGGAGAGGAAGAGGCGGTAGCTTACCAATCGTGAGTGGTAGTGCCGACCTGAGCCACTCATCTGACCTCCGATTGATCAATCTCCGTCGAACCCAGGGAGTCATTCGGCTAACGAAACCTTTCCCAGCCTTCCATCCGAGAACAATCCTTAACAGTAAAAGCACCGGAATAGTCATTTTGACCGTTTTTGAATTTTAATAGTCTCCTCTTCCTTCACAATGGTTAAAAATTGTTGACATTACGTGACTTTTAATCAATTTTAGTCCTCTGACTACACGCCAAAATCTTTGTTATCGGCTGTTTGAATTATGAAATAATTGCTGATATTCCTAAAATGACCATAGCAGCTATTTTGGTAGGTATCATAACTGTTATACTTATTATATGTGTCCTTTAAAATAAGGCTTTTGTCCCAGAATTATGAGCAGTAGTCACGTGAACAGATTGAATTCGAAACTGATTTTCTGCATGCTTCTTTACAATTTATTTTTTTTAATGCTATGAAATTATATCACAGGATTATAGCATAGACTACCTCAGAGTTTATCCACCAAAGTTTTTGTTCTAGGTGAAAAACTAAATCTTTTAAAATAATTATTTATTATTTGAAAATATTGTTAATTTGAGTAGAAAAATAATCGTACTTCAAAATAATCAAATTCGTACTTGCTCAAATCATTTTTGCTACAACTTTTATACTCAATCCATATGTATACCATTAAAATCTGTCTATCTGGCTGATTTTAAAACAGTTTCAACGAATATTTCAATGCACAAAGGTTAAGAAAAAGACTTCGCTGTTTCACAAAATAAAATATATTTGCGACCGGTTTCGATACAGCGTATCATGATGATAATCATAATAATATATATATTTTATTTTGTGAAATAGCGAAGTCTTTTTCTTAACCTTTGTGCATCATGAAGGAGTTTCACCATGTTACGCCAACCACCATCGAATATTTCGTCTATGTCCAATATGCATTATATCACTGAGCATACGCGAAGGGCCTGGAAATAATGTATCTGTTATTATTAATTTTTCAAAGGAATGAGGTATCTCCGCAGATTGTCTATTACTGTTCATTGCTATCACACTCCGAACCAGGGATGATAGGGATGAACAATTTTCGCTCTATCCAAACGCACGAGGCTCACGGAGTAGAATGCATTGGTACTCGATGGAATACATTACATTTAGTCGTTGTTTTGTTTGCTGAACTTCGAGTTTATTCCATGAAATTCCTTTCGCGGCTCTGATTTCTATGGAGTAGCAACTTCGTGTTTGGTACGGTATTTTTGAGCATATGCTACCTCAGTGTAATGAATTAGACGCTTAATGAACGGATCGAACGCGTGAAGCATTGGACAAGATACAGTAATTTTAGCAGAAATACTTCGTGGATGCATGTCTAATTCTGTTGCTAATACTACAACTGGATGTCTGTGTGAATGTAACAAAATTTTATTCGAAATTATATGATACATTTTATGTAAATTACATTTATTTTCGTCGAATATGCCGTTCACTAATCAAAGAGTATGCTGCACATCTAGCAAGTATTTTTCCGGTTATGGTTTTTCCTAGAAATTTAAGATGTGGTGTTTACAGTTATATGTTTATATTGTCTCTTCCTTTCATGACCAGGAAAGTGTTTATATCGTACAGGAAAGGCTGATACGCCTGTGAAGTTGCTTTCCTCCAAATAATAAATACCGAACTGAAAGGGGATGGAAAAGTCCTAGTTAGCCGCTACGATGCAGAGTGTATCCGGTACCTATATGGCTATCGTAATTCTCCTGCGCAATCTCATTTAAGTTTTATTTTATTTTTTTTTAGATCTTCCTCTGCTTCTTTTTCGTATCATTTATGTTCTCTTCTTACGCTCATGTGTGTACCTCTTTTCACACCTCTATTTGCCAGCCTCGGTGGCGCCGTGGTAGTGTCCTCGTCTGCCAACGGAAAGGTTTTAGATTCGAACCCCGCCTGGGTTGATGTACCGCCATCCGGGGCATGGATGTTTGTGATTGTCAAACAAGTATATTGTAACAAAGGACCATCTAGTCCTAAATTCGCTTGTAATAAAGACGACTCCATTGTTATTATCTTCGTATCGGCCTGGATCAACAGAGATCTCCTCGTCCGTCTTTTTACGATTTCACCAAGCTCGTCACTTCTCTCCGACTCATCGTAATCTTTTCCGTCGGGATTCTCCCAACCACCCTTTTTCCCCTTATATATTGATTCTTACGATCTCGGTATCATTTGCGTGAAGGAGGATCGGAAAACTTCTTTAATGGAGCATTCGTCTCCCTAAAGCGGGGAGACATTTTAGAATGGAATAATGCCCAACTTTCTCCGAACTTGAGTAATGAATCCGCTGTTGACGTAGGTACTCCTTGAGCTGCTCCTGTGACGGCTGACGAACGGGCAACTTTTTGTCCCTCTTCATCCTTCCCTCTACGACTCTGTTCCCCATATTTTTTCACCCTGCGCTAACCTTCCCGAGTTTTTCCTCAGGAGTCCACCATGGATGAATCCCCATTGGAGATGCTTCCATACCCAAGTTTGGAGACTAGTCTTCCGTACCCATGGTTCCTAATCCCTCTTGCTTTCGTTACTTTCCGGCAGTCCCTTTCCCGAGCCATTGCTCTATTCATATAGTCCTCTTGCCGTATGGAAATCGCAACCATTGTGTGAATTTTTTTCCTCATTCCCCATAGTTACCTAGCAATCCCCAGAGCACTAGTTTCAGTTTGGCAAATCGCGGCCATGCGATGTCCTCTTGGATTTTGGGTTAGTTTTTGTGGACGAGGACCGGTCCAGGTATGCTTTTTGTGTTTCTGATACACCTGCGTGTGTATTGACAGATGCATGAGGTTCAACGGTGACCCTGTTCCCATAAGGGTCTGATGGTGGAATCCCAGGCCGTTATTGCGCCATTTCCCTGGTGAGCGTAAGATAGGCTTCTTGGAGGTTTGATTTTGACTCTGAAATAAGGCTTATCGTCCTCGTGTGCTAACGGCTTTTTGACGGGCTGGATATATTTATGTACGCCTTAGATGTTACTTAAGGGTTACGTCGAATTAGCATCAAAATTTGTACATTATCGAAAATAGGTCCATACTATGTGAATGGCATTTATTTAATTTCAGCAAGAGAAGAAGTCAAGAAATCAAGTGAAACATCTCTGTGACAGTTATATTATGCCTGTTTCCGCTTTGAAACTTCGAATAATGTTTCGCTATTGAAGGCCGAGGGAAGCACGAATGGGAAAGATTTGGAGTGGGGTAAAGGGAAGTATCAGTAGCGTATGAAGAGATGGGCCTGGTTGACTTGAGTGGGTGTATGAAAGAAGCCTAGAGTTGTGTTGCGAAAACTTTGGGAGCGTCTGATACTTTTAGTATGAGAAACTTTTTTTTCATAGCAGTAACACTTAGATATGTCAGCATTCAATAATGAAGCATTATTCCACTTAGAAGCGGGTACAAGCATAATATAAATGTCAAATAGATGTTTCATTTCATTCCTTTCTCCAAGTTTTTACTATGTGGTGCTATTACTATGAGAAACGTGGTAAATGTTAGTAGAAAATTAGTTGGATGGAATCGCTTGATTAATGCGTTGAAGATAAAGAAATTTTGCAAATGCGTTGTACATTTTTGTGTTCTTTCGAATCAAAGTGTCTTTTGGAATACGTATTTGAACATTTACTGTGAAAAAGTGGAACTTTTATGTAGTATAGTTACCTACTTGTATAAAATGATTGCTATAAAGATTGAAGATAGCAATTAGCGGTTCATTTGTATAGGCAATTTGATAGAAAGACTTGTAGCATCAAATTCAGGAGTTGACTGACAGGAATAATTCGCTGGTTATTGTGCACTTGATACATATTTAACGGCACGGATTTTAATGAAGTCCGTTGTGTTTTCATTTGCTTCTTAGTTTTAATTGAATCCCAGGAGTCCCAAGTGTGCATCAATTTACTAGCTTTATGATTCGACTTCCTGTAAATTCACTAGTTTCCCACTGGGTATGGGTGTGGAAATTTTCCTTCGCCTTGGAAACTCTCGTGTGGTGGATGGACGATGGACGGAGAATTAGACAATTCAGTGCTAACAGACGTATTTCCCGTTTACATTTTTTTAAATTTCGAGCCCATTTCTGCTGAGGAGGGTGACGTAAGCGACATACCGCAACCCTCTTCCTTTTTCTGTTTACCCACCCGTATTCCTAACCCCACATATATCTCGAATGTCGTTTCTCTTCTTCATTGGCAATCCTATACACTACCCACTCACTTAGTACCAACTCTACACGCTCTCTCCTTTTCAACTTCCGATCGCGACTCTCACAGTTTTATCCTCCCACTCGTCCCCGTTAAAGCCTCGGTGTTTTCTCCCCTTTCCCTACCCACTGTTTTTACCTCCGAGCTAGATATTGGATTCCGAATTCTTGTGCCGGAAAACCCCCAAGATTGAGTCTCTCGCAAAAGAGTCGTCTGGTGGGATGGATTTCTTTTTTTAAGGAGGAGCCGTATTGGGGAGAGGATGGCATGAGAGATAATAAAAGAGGAGTATTGAGGGTGTCGTCATGGGAATGGGAGAATCCGGTATTCCGTCTCCGTACCTCTGCTTTTCAGTAGCACTCCTGTCTCTTCTGCACCATCACCTCCCGCTCCCATTCCCTCCAGAAAGTTGTTCATGTCGGTTTCATCTCCGCTATTCAGGGGAAAGAGGTGCGGAAATTAAGAATAAATTATTCATGAATAATATTAATGAAAATGTCGGAGAGTTTTAGTTAAAGCAGATATACAGCTTTATATATTTCACTTGTGGCATGCATACTGACGTGAATGTTGGCCCTTCGCTTTTAGGAGTTCTATAAAATTGCGAAGAAGTTGCGGAAATATTTTGAGGAAATTTTGGCCGTAAAGAAGGAAATAAATTTCAAGTTCGTACGTGCCTCGCTTACTGATGCACTTCTATGGGGGAAGTCTTAGCAAATTTGCGAGTGTGTAATCATTGAAGATAGTATGCGTGTAAAATTATTCGAAGAAGCCTTCATGTCGTTGCGTCAGGTGCAGTAGTTGAATAATTAATGCACCGCGAAATATAAGTGAAAATGATTTATGAATCCCTTGTACACTGTGTATTAAGCAAAAAATTCGAGTGGTGGTTGTCTAAGGAACGCTTTCGTATCTATATATTTAACTTTACCTTTAGTCTTCGACGAAGTTGCAGTATGTTTCTAATTACTGGTAACTTACATTTACTATTTGATGATCCTCGCCTTAAACGTGAATATGGGTTCAAGATGGGCTTACTAGATGGAAGTCTTAGCCACTTTGCCGATTATTTCAGTAAGACTGTTCAACGTTTGTTTTCATGCGCACAAAAATTCATAGGGTGCCTTATTCATGGGTAGTGAAGCAGTGGGTATAATTGAGATTTATTCATTAGTCCGTATGTGTAATGTGACTCTTGAGAGATAATTAAAGGTCCATGTAATGTGACACATCATAGGGAAAAGTTGATACCCTGTTAAACATGCTCTCATGCTCTTTCATAATGGGGAACGTGCACAATTGTTTTAAAGTTCTGGAATAAAAAGGCCTCTACCTTAAATGTACTCGCCGAAAATTTCGCGTATGAATAATGCTTTTTAGCTGAGTTATGAGTCTTTAAAAATTGATCTTCATCGGCTGCTTGAAAACACGACGTCATTGGAGCGTGACGTCACGGCACGGTATCCACTGATGGCAGACTGAGGAAATGGATAGAAAATCGATCTACTAGGGCTCAAATGCAAATTTGGCAAAAATAATTGCTGTTTTAACGACAAAATGCATACTGTGAATATTTTGGGTTTGCCAAGGCGTTGTTGAAACAAATAAAGGGGATTGTTTGGGGATATTTGGAAAGATTAAATGAAAATAAGTTGGTTGCTGATTGTGATGTACGTTGGACACCCACATCATTTGGTTAGTGGAATAAGTGTATTGCAGCATGGACATTCAATAGACAAACGTGTGAAAAACATATATATATCGTATTTATAGTGGCCCGCCACTCAAGTACCTCTATTTTCGTGCCGGAAAAGGACAAAAATAAGAGAAGAAAGTGGTTGATTAACTACGGAATGGAGTTAAATACTTTATTTACATTGTCAACGGGATATTTCTCAACGTAAGTACACTCTTGAATCAGGGTTACCGTAGGGTTTTATCAAATCGCCAGTATTTCTCGGATGCCCACCAAATTTAAGATGTATCACTCATTTCACCGTGTAAATAACCCTAGAAATGTGGATTGTAGGATTATATGCACAAAGGAAGGTGGCTATTCATGAGAATACATGCTGGCTACGATTAAACCACAGGGAAAAATAAGGAGTATATGAGAAATATGTGGCTTTTGGTAAGGTAAACTTAAGTATTTGCTGCTGTGATGCCCATGACGTTCGCTGCATGTCAACGCAAAATCTAAAATTTCGTCTCGTTTCTGCAGTGGGTGTCTGTTCAAAAACAGGACCTTGAGTAAGTACAGCGTAAATAGTACTTGAAACTTATTTCTGTGTCTATCAAATACTTTTTTTACCTTTTCACGATCATTAGGATCTCAACTTCGGCCGATTAGGGAAATCTATCTATGTTCCGCATGGTAGGTAACTAAGTAAATACATAAGATAGATTTTCAGCCAGCAATCGATATAATAAATCTTAACGGACGATGGACAAATAATTAAAAACGTTCGCATAATAAATTTCATTCATCGCATAATTATTTACCTACCTTATTTTACTCCCGCATCGCGTTAGTGACGAAGCAATCACTGTTTTTCAGAAAATCAGCCGCCATAAGGAAGTCGACCAAAAGTAGACTGAAATATTTTGCTTTCTTAAATCCCTCTTAAGTCAATTTGTCCTTTAAGGAACTACTACAAAGCTCGACGAAGATTTTTACTTCGATATCTTGCATTCAAGGCTCTACCACTCTTCACTCTTAGCGAAGTGAATGGTGTACCGTGCGATGACGTCAGAAGGCGTTTTAGGTCACACGACTTCAAGCGGTATTCGAGCATTTTTAATTAGCATTTATTGACGTTTGTGGAGTACTAGGAGAGTTTTGGCTTATATATTTGGACTCGTGAGAAAATTTTCTATGAGACTAACTAGCATGATGAACAAATTTCATGCATGTTCCCCATTATCATATGAAACCTCCATAATTGAGAGCAATAAATATGGTTTCATACTAGGGCAACGCTCGTTATTTAATTATTTATGAAAATGAGTTACAAGCTACTAGTTTTTCACTGCTTTCCTATATGTTCGGACTTCGGAGAGGTATATATCTCGTATACCTCTCCGAACATTGTCGTACAATATAGTTCACCTTCTGCTTTTGGTTATGGTCACTGCACGGACGTTTCAGAATCGTTAGAAAAAATCGTCGATTTCAAATCTCACGTGCGTGGGGTAAAAACAGTTTTCCGGCCCAGTCCTCTGACAGCTTTCATGGCTCAGTGTTGCAGAGCGGAATCGGTCTCCAATTGCTTGCGAGAGTAAACATGTACACATTTCTCTTACTCTGCAATCAATCCGCTGTGGTTCCGGTCGTGCCTTCCTTATCAGCGTTTTTCATCGTGGGATGTTTTATTTTCCACCTAGGGTTTCCCGCTGTGGAACGCCTCTCGTCCTCATCGGCTTGCCTTTTCATGACACACCCCTTTGAGAATTGGCGCCACTTAAACAATGAATTTCGATTCCTTTTTGGTCTATAGGGAGGGCATGGCCAGGGATTTCATGAGCCCAGCGTTCATATCGCATCGCCACTCTCGTTTAGTAGCGTGGTGAAAGCCATTCTTTCTGTGTTTGTGTTTTCCCTGCAGTATTCCAGCTACCTTCGCGTTTGCTTTAAGTTGCTCAAATATACGTTTATTATGCATGGAGTTTGGGCCCATTATAGTGTAGGATAGGCTGACTTAAAGGCACGCGAGGTATCTCAGCAAAGTATTACTAAAACAAGGCTGAACCTCTGCTTATTGAGCCCCTGTTTTCCGTTTTATTGATATTTGGTATCGTTATACAGTCAGACAATTACCGTTGCTATTCCTAGTAAGTAAATTTTATTCCCAAAAATTTTCTGTAGCTTAAGTTTTCTCCCTATTTTCTTCCAAATTTTTGAGTCAAAATTCTATGCTTATTATTTTTTCAAATTTCGGAATCATTGCTACCTGCCACGATAATCGGTCCGATTTTTGAGTTCTATGAATCAAAAGAACATTAGTCGAAATCTTTTGTTTTCCTGGGATTGGATTTGTATGCTTGGTGTGGATAAGGTTGTTATTTGAGCTTCTTATTCTAGAGCTGGTTAGTCCTCAATTAAATTAATCTCGCGTTATGTATAGTTATTTATCATTAGGGCTTTCTTTTTTTTTGGAAGTAGTTTATGAGAAAGGTAATTGTGATTTATTGTTTCTTAATTGCAGTTTTTTTGGGAATCCAAATAATCCGGTGCTAGGGATGGCTATTCGTTATTTTTTCCTAGTTTTATTTTTACTTTATGAGTATTGTAATCCGCAATTTGATTTTTACTTTATAAGTGTGTAGTGTTTAATTACGATCTTCTCGTTTTTGTCTGCGATAGCTCCGGTAATGGCATCTATATTGCTCTCGTAAAGGATACTGTTAACTAAAATATCTCGTTTTATTACTATTAAAATTTATGTTAATGCAGGGATTATATGTTTGCTCATTAGTCATTTTCTTACTGACAAATGAACAATTCTATGAAATTCTGAAATTGAAGCGGACATTGGGGAGATAGCGTGGAGTGTAGTAAATTCATAAAATGCCATCTTTTTTGCATGGAATGTAACTACTAGATTTCATTTAATTTTTTTTGTTATTTGTTGATTTAAGTGTTTGCCTGCCTACTCTAATTTTTTGTTAGAACATTTTGTCTTGCACAATTTGTATTTTATTAATGTTATAGCATGTTGTTCCAATACTTCTTCCTTGTAGAATGTATCCCCCATGTTCTCTGGTGTGTGTTGAAGGTTGTGTTGTATTTTTTCTCACCTTTAGCCTCCATATCTCATCTAAAAGCTGCTTCTCCTCTCCCACCATGTCCATGCACTTCGTCGTTCCCCCTACTCTCCGTCCACTTCACCCTCTCCGTTCTTCGCTACATCCACATCTCAAACGCTTCCAGTCTTTTCTCGTCCTTCTTCCGAAGTGCTTACGTTTCCACACTGTAAAGCGTCACACTCGAAATTAGACTCTTCAATAACCTTTTCTTTGCTATTAGAGAGCAGTTTAAGACGCATTCGATTGTATGACATAAAGTTGCCAGTTGGTGGCCGTTCGATTCCAAATGACTTCACGTATGCCTACATCTGGGTCAATCCATTTGAAGTGATCCAAGGTAGGTTGCTTGACCATTTTTAATAATTTTAATTTTTTTATATGTTTTTACTACACAAACGGGAAGTTCAAAACTGATTTTTAAAAAAATTTATTTTACACCGTTTACATGTGGTGGCCATTTTTGTTTTGAATCACGGAGCGTTTTTTCCCTTTGAAGACGTTTGCGTTAAATTGATTATCTCTGGACTGCATCGTGCTACAAGATTGAAACTGGCATCGTTTTTTTCAGTACTTTCTTCCATACAATAGTGTTTCATAGCCATAATTCCCCATGCAAATCTTACCTGTCTAAGTGGTCTCCAAAGTAGGGGGTCGAAAATTGAAGAATTCCACTTTTTAGAAATTAAAAAAACCATGAAGGAGAAATTTATCAGAGTTAATATTTTTTTCATAGTAAGATATCATTGAGTACACACATTTTATAGAGTATCAGCATTGACAACTCACTCGTTAATTGTTTATGAATTTTTAAAATTTGGATTTTTTAAATTTTTGTAAAGTTTGAGGCTGCATATCTCAGATGGGACTGGATAAAAATCCACGATTTTTACACATTATGTAGTCCTTTATGATAGCAAATTGGAGTAAAAATGTCAACATTGATATTTGACTCTGAACCAAGTTATGAATTTTTGAAAATTCGGGAAATCACCGTTTTTGCAAATCATGCATATCAGCTATTATAGTATCAACTATATGTTTAACTGTCTTAATTTGAAAAGTTTCCATATAAAGTGTTGAAATAGGTTACTTATTGAGTTGAAAAACACACAAAATGAGCAAAATTACCATGTATTATTTTAGAAATTCACTGTAACTACAATTATTAGTATCGTACTTACATTTTATTTACTGCTTAACCCAAGTGATTGTTAAGCATTGCACTTATATCTTCACAGAGTTTAGGTAAGATTGAGTAGGATCTTCCTGTTACTGTTGTAAGTTCAAGAACTGATCATTTTCTTAAGATGTTTTCCATTTTAATCCAAACATGATCATTATTAGACTTTTTAAATGATGACCTTGGCCTGGCAGGATGATAGAAGTGTACAAGTACATCTTTGTTTTCTAGACTTATTTCTTCAACTTGAGCGAGCCACCATTGGGTATCGTACACACGCTACTAAGTCACTTACTTTTAATGTCAATGTTGAGATTTTACTTACACAATGATCTTCATAAATTTTGCTTTCTGATGTAACATAGCACCTGATTACATTTTCTGCAACACCATGAAATCGATGAAATTGTCGTGTCCCTTTTATTGGTAAAGAGTTTTCAAATCTGGTTTGAAGTGTTTCAATGTGAGACGCTATTTCTTCTTTCTTGATGAAAAAGAAAGTAATGCCTTTTATATTGTCTTTGCAAAAGGTATACATATCCTCTACTGTGAGAATTTGATCTGAAATGGTTCTTTGCAGGCTAGTCTTACTAACTTCTCGCTTCGTAGTACCACCAACTCCGTCACACGAATTTTTACCATGACAAGAGGCAAAAAAATGCCACCCTGCTTCTAGTTTTAAGTCTGCTTTGTGGTTACAAATGTTGGAAAAAAAAATCTGTTTTTATACAGACTCCCACTTCCATCTGAGAAATATATCAACTTCTCAATGTTAGGAAGTGTTTCCAATATATATTGTGTTACATGCTTGTGGAAAGCGTGGACGACCTAAGTGTTGTGCTCCAAGTAGTCACTTATCACGCAAATTGATCGACTACAAACTTTATCTTCTTCATTTTTGAAATACAAAACAAATGGAAGCACAGTCCCTTGATCGTTTAACCAATGGTAACCTTGTATTTTATCCTCTACTATGAATGTAAAGTTTTCGGCAAAATCTGCCAAAACAATGCACTCAGCTGAAGATATAAGTGTAATGCTTAACAATCGCTTGGGTTAAGCAGTAAATAAAATGTATGTACAGTACTAATAATTGTAGTTACAGTAAATTTCTAAAATAATACATGGTAATTTTGCTCATTTTAAGTGTTTTTCAACTCAATAAGTAATTTCAACTCATTTCTTAATAATCACCTATTAAACTCAGTATTAATAATCCTTAAAAGTAACCTACTTCATCACTTTATATGGCAACTTTTCAAATTAAGACAGTTAAACATATAGTTGATACTATAATAGCTGATATGCATGATTTGCAAAAACGGTGATTTCCCGAATTTTCAAAAATTCATAACTTGGTTCAGAGTCAAATATCAATGTTGACATTTTTACTCCAATTTGCTATCATAAAGGACTACATAATGTGTAAAAATCGTGGATTTTTATCCAGTCCCATCTGAGATATGCAGCCTCAAACTTTACAAAAATTTAAAAAATCCAAATTTTAAAAATTCATAAACAATTAACGAGTGAGTTGTCAATGCTGATACTCTATAAAATGTGTGTACTCAATGATATCTTACTATGAAAAAAATATTAACTCTGATAAATTTCTCCTTCATGGTTTTTTTAATTTCTAAAAAGTGGAATTCTTCAATTTTCGACCCCCTACTTTGGAGACCACTTAGACAGGTAAGATTTGCATGGGGAATTATGGCTATGAAACACTATTGTATGGAAGAAAGTACTGAAAAAAACGATGCCAGTTTCAATCTTGTAGCACGATGCAGTCCAGAGATAATCAATTTAACGCAAACGTCTTCAAAGGGAAAAAACGCTCCGTGATTCAAAACAAAAATGGCCACCACATGTAAACGGTGTAAAATAAATTTTTTTAAAAATCAGTTTTGAACTTCCCGTTTGTGTAGTAAAAACATATAAAAAAATTAAAATTATTAAAAATGGTCAAGCAACCAACTTATTTATCTTTGGATCACTTCATATGGATTGACCCATCTATATAGCCCCTTATCATATCATCATAGGCTCGACAAATTGTGCAGTGGAGGTTCAAACCATAAAATTCCGGGAGGAATCTAGGCATAAAAATTGGAGTGGAGTGGAGAACGATAATGAAGTGTGCTAAGGATTGCATTCATTAAGTGTTTTAAGTGCGAAGAAACTGCGTGGTGCATTACACAATCTCAATGTGGCCACCTGAGCGGAATTTGACATCTCTGAACCCCCTTTGAATACTCGCAGCGAGGAGAGAAGTGCGACTCTTGATGGGTTCGGCCTTTGTTTTTCCTCACATGAATAACCATGAACAGTGCTTAAAATTTCCACTGAAAGATGTGAATGAGGTAATGAAAAAGCGCTGCATTCTCGTTTAAAAATATACATACTGTAATATACAGTCATTGTTGGCGTGTTTGCACGTACGAGGAAAAAGTGTATTATTAAGAGAACTGTTTGGTTTGTACAATTTGGTTTTAAAAGTCGCTCATTATGGAATTCATTTTTATGTATTTTTCATTAAAATTTTTTACATGGTAGCCTAGTGGGTAGAGCTGATCGATGGGCCTCGGGTTCAATTATCGGGTTAAGCCTTCGTACACTACCAAATAAATAATTCTCGAAGTGCGACGAGACCAAGGGATAGATCCGCTCTTCCTTCCCTGTATGTATTGCCTTTGGCTTTGTTTGAAACGACCCCTACACTCACCTATCCAAACCAAACTTCGGGATGAATCGCTGGTGAAGTGATAAGTTGTATGTGTCCCAATCTTCATTGATGTCGAATGTTTTGAGTAAATGTATGCACTTTTCCGTGAAGTTCTATGCCATCTTCGAATAAAAATATGGGTTTTCGTTGTGGACCACTTAAGTGAATGGATAGTCAGGGAGATGCAGGCTGCACCTATAGCAGGCTAGCAGTGGCCATCGAACTAGGTATTTCCCTGAGGAGCTGGAACCTGTTTTCTGGTTGTCACCTGTCTGGCAGGAAAATTATAAGAGAAACCTTTACCACCTGAGGAACCGTCGAGTATTTCAAATTTTTTTTTCAAAGCGTGAAGTGTTCACTAATCACCGTACATATTTTATGTATTCTTTTCTTAACGGGAAGGTTTCATCTTAATCATTTTCATGTTTTAGACCTATCCCAAGTTTCAAATGTTTTTTTGGAATTTTCAGCAACTTAATAAGGTGGAGTTCTAAAACAAAAGGAGTACATACCTGCATATTTTAGACCCTGCGAATTGGATTCTTTGGAAGTCTTAATGAGATTTGCTCACCAAAGCGTTCGTGAGACTGTAGACATATTTTTACCTCCTTAATGAGGCACATGCAGTGTTTTCAGGTAAAAGGAGTCGAGATTTTCGTCATGGGACTTCATTAGCGATGAGAGGTTAAAAACTTTGCCGTGCGTTGGAAGTGCTGGTTCTTTGATAATAAGCACACGTTATCTGTCGGAGAAGGTTATTGATGGTACATTACTACCCTATTCGATTCTTGAGAACGAGCAGAGGGATCCTAATTACTTTGGTTTAGGGTTAGCATTGATTATCAGCCCAAGGAAGCATTTTCTTGCAATCGACTCTGCCTGTTGATGTTTTTGGTTAGGGCTATGATATTTAATAGTCCTTCTACCAATTACCTATCTTTCCACTATTTATTTTAATACGCTCTCTTTGGAACGCGGTCTCGTTTAAACTTAAAATTTTCTTCCATTCATTATTAGGTATATTCGAGACAAGAGAATGTGGATAAAATGTGCTCTGAAGTCCCAGGTTGGGACCATCACCATCTCTTCTCCCTCCGTAATAAAATTATATGCATATGTATGCATAGAGAAACACATAAATGAGTAATACAATGTCAACTTTATCCCAAATATAGTAAATATGCAAAAATGAAAAGACCCCTGAAATTCAATATTTAAGGGTATACTATCAACAACCATTTGTTCAGCATATTTTGAAATTTGAGATCGATGTTAACTTCTTATCGCGATGAATCCTCCTGTAGAAATGGGCTGTCTTCCGCGCGTTCGTTCCTTCAGGGGTTATTCAAGCAGCTCCATCTTTGGCGCGCAACCCTTTGTTTCGCTTCGCCACAAGAGGGAGCATAGATCCCTAATTGGTGCGCCTCTGCCTAACGTTCTCTGGGAAGGAGGCAAAGGTGATTGATTATGTGCGGATTACGGGAGTACGGTCTTGTCCTTATTTTTTGAGCCGCTTCCCCTTCGAATCATTAATGCATCGCACGATCCATAGTGTGCCTCACGTCTGTTCGGGATTGTTTTACCTCGTTAATCGCTTAACGGGGTCGTATAGTGGGTGTTGTATCCGCAGATGTTTTATCACGTGAATTGTGCAGCCTGTTGTTTGATTCTCTGGAATATTGGAATCTGCTCCTGCGTTTGATAGGTAATAAAATTGCGATTAGCTGGACGATACGGATGCGTAGGAGTGATTGCAATTGAGCTGATTTATGTGGAGTATTGATGGTCAGAGCTATTAGTCAATGAGCGGATTATCAACAGGAATTAAAGGCTAACGGATTTCGGATCGTTGCGTGGGCTAGTGTAGAAATGGAACTGCATCTACCCATAACCTCATGTAAATGTATATTTAGAATCACCTGTGCAACTGTCAGGTGCTCACCATTTTGGAGAGTATTTCAGAGATTTTCGTTACGGTTTATTTCTATGATCTTAAGTTTAGCATGTCTCTTTTTTTATTCATTTTTAATTGGAATTCTATTTTTTTTCGATATGGGGTTCGTTTACTACAACTCGCCCTTGGTTTTCTAAATCCATCGTATTTTCCTGCATCAATGTAACTTTTGCTGTAAGTTAGCTTCTTCATAATAATAATAATTATTCACTCTGCATGACTTATGTTTTGCTAGTTAAATTTTGCATTCAGTAATGAATATTTTTATTTCCTATTTTCCATAGCGAATTAATTTAAAAAAATATTATAGGTAAGCATTTAAACTGGAGAAAACTGGCGGTTTACGTGAGTGAAATAATTTTTTATAAGTAAACATGTTGTAAGGATACTGATGTATTGGCGGGCAAGTCTTCTGAGAAAATTTGACCAACCCTTCTTTCGTTAATAATGTCACAGTATATTTTTTGGCATTCTACATTTAAAAATCCTATACGTTTTATGGCTGTGCACCCAAATTGGTACATGTGGGCAAAATGATAAATTTTAGAAGACAACGAAATATATTTTGAAACGAATGTTAGCTCTTCTACGAAGTGAAGACTGAACCCGTTAGTTGTAGTGTTGGTGTATCTATAATTCGGTGTATTCTGATTGTATGTGATAATATTTGTCAAGGTATGAACATTTAAAGAAAGTAGCTCTTCCTGCCTCTTGCGGGCGATTCCCGGAATGTTTGTATTTCAGGTTAAGGGTAACAAACCATTCAACTAGAATTGTGAAAGCTTAGACGTTTCTTATTTTTAACATAACCTCCGTGGCTGGCGTTCTTCGAGCCATCTATAATGTAATGATTACCTATAGTATATCAGTATCATAGTGAATGTTTCGAGTGATACTGGAAAGGCGCGTGGAATACACTTGACACTTTTCTTTTCAATTTTTAGCATCTCGTGTTTATACTCTCAGTGCTAAGTGCTAACTCCGGAGAACTTCCATATACTTGGTTATTTCCTTTTACGCTTTCGATAAATAATTTTTCCTCTGCTCCTCGACGTTATTCTTTGATTAACAGCATTTACGAACTGAAAATTATGATACGTATTTGATTAAACTGCGTGACTAATCGTTTACCTGGCGCAATGAAATAGTTAAAAATACAACTATTTTTGTTTGCTTTGATATTTTTAACTTGCATAACCCTTATTTGACACAGTAGGAGGAAACAATTTGGTGTTGTAATTTGATTTTAATTAGACAGAACAAATAAATAAAAGGGACGTTTTTTGTTTCCTTACTGTGAAGCGAAAAATCGAGACGTATTGTTGAAGTCTTCATCTTGAGATTCTTAAGTGACGGAAAGGTTTCGTTATGGTAGTATCGGAAGGGGAGTCTTTAAGAACCGTCACATTTAGTGAGCGTATTATTAAAAAAAAAATTATTACTCGTTTTCAGTTTTCCCACAATCCATTACTGCGAGGGACGAGAGGGCCGTGTGACGTCGTGCGCTTAGGTAAAGGAGAAAAACGACGGCCATATTTCACGGCGTAACTGATGATCCAAGCACAGTGGTGCTGAACGCGTGTATTTTTTTACGGCACGAAACCCATTGATCGTTCTCGGTGTGAGTAACGTCGCCGGCTGTCCGATTCTTGCGTCTCCGAGCGGCTTTTCCCGATTCACCGTGAGGGACCACGTCTTGTCGGTCCACAGAATGACCGGCTTAGAGTGCTCGGGAGTCGAAGTGCATCTTCAGGTATTTTTTTCTCGTTTCCACTCTGCTTCATAAACCTCTTGCAAAGAGAGCGGTCCAATCTTCTCCTAGAGAAGCAACCGCGCTTGACGGTGTTGTCGAGGGTGCGGAGTACATAACAATATGAAGTATACTTCTTTAAGACTCGTCTGTTACTCGTCTCCTCGTTTCTTGTGGCTCGTGTGAGGGTATTCTTATCATTATCCTTTTAGTTGCATTTTATAAGTAGTTGGGTGCTCAGTTATACGCTCACAGAGTGACCTTTCACTTAAATGCAGTCAAATTAAATAGTCATTTATGTTTACATTAATGGGCCGGCCTTACCCATCAAACATGTTGTTTATACAATCAATGCAATTCTTTATGATTAAATTGTTTTTTAATGTAAGGTCTTAAATTTCCTAATGTGTCGCGTTTATCTGCTACAGTATGAATAATATTGATAAGTAAGGCATGCAACATGCAAACCCTCTTTGTAAAATAAACAGTTTTTCTAAATATTTTGCTTATTCAAGAAAGAAATAGTTGAGTGAATAAGTTATATCATCGATAGAGAGTACTCATTCGACTACGTGAAAGTCTCCAAGTGGTAGATTGACTGTGGAAAGTGCAAATTAGTTATTCTGCCTAGAGGAATTATTTAGTAACTACCCGGAATTCAAGTCGATTAAGGCCGTTCGTATTTGATAAGTTTGTATGATTAAGAAATAGAAACGGACGGAGTGGAAAAGGAATGGGTAAGTGCTAACGAAAGTGGAAGGAAAGGAAACGTCTTTAAGAGAAACGGCGGAGACTGAGAGTGTGGATGGGGCGAGTACTGAGCGGGTAGGTGATGTTAAAAACCGTGATGGAGGGAAGAAATATGGGCAAGCGGCGACGGGGAGGGACAGGATTGAATGAATGGGTACATTGGAAAGGGAATAACCTTTATCTTGTTTGAAAAAGGAAGTTCATTGTAGGAGTGAGAATGGACCGTGATGAATAACAAAATATTTAATTTTGACCTAAATTCACCGTAGAGTTCCGTGACAATAATTCGCGTAAATACTGAAGTACTTAACTAAACTGAAACACTGAAGTAACAACAAAACAAAATAAACATAATTCTATTTCGTAGTTCCATTCGTCGATTGGGGATAAAGTCGGTTGCTTGATAATAATTTTAAGGGTTTTGTGAGACGTTAATTGGTTGAAATTTGCGCACATGATTGTGATTTTCTAAATTAAATTTCATCGGCGTAATCATAGTGAAATGTCTTGAACTCGGCAAGTATCTTCTCGTAATGCGAATCTTCTTTAGTTTATTTTTGTCATTTTTAAATTTATCTTTCCCTTCTGTGCTGTCCCAGAGGGATAATTAGTAATTATTTCACTTCAGTGTATTTTCTTCGTATTTCATTAAATATTTTCTTCGCAATGTGTGGGATATTTTGCTCCTCCTTGCTCAATCGTTCCTGGGATTTCCTCGCACCAGCGACGCTACCTCGCCACCGTTGGTCGTCCCGTACGCTCACATGCGGGTGCGGCAATGGTCTTTCCTCCCATCTCCACTCCTGCTCCCATCGCCCTTCGCGGCTATGCACTCCAACCGCGTGAGAAGGGGTACCTCTCGCGGACCGCTTTGAGTATCCTACGGGCACTCCATCATCGTCCCATGCTACCATTAACCCACCCCTTCCCACAACGCTGCACCTCACTTACCTCACCACGAGATCCGCCGGGAGCTGCACACATCCGGCCACTGCCTCGGGCTTGGGAGAATCGTCCATCATCCTCGCCTGTAGTTGGTTATAGTTGCGCCACCTGCAGTGTAGGTGTAGGACTTTGAGAAATATTGGCAACGCACAGTGTTGGATTGCGCTGATGATCGTCTTTTGATTATCGAAAATTCTTGAACCTTCTATGCTGAACATGGTTCAAATAAAATGAATTAGTTTCACTAGCTCCTCAGAAACTAAGTGGTCTTATAAATAAAATGCGACGATGATTGCAAGGCAATCGAAGCATACGTAGTAGAGCTTTGAAATACAATTAAGTGGGCAGTGCGATGCCTTTTTTATTATTTGGTATGCTGTTCCTTTATTTTTCACCGGAAAAAGCTGGCTTTAAGAGGCCCCAATATTAGACTCTCATCTCTCACGGTTACTTAAAAGAATTCAGTATATTTCCTTATTTTTAGCTTAAGTCCTATCCGTTTTTAGTGGCTAATTACCTGCGCAGCTGGTATGATAGGATACAATTATTTATTGTTTAACTACTTCAGGTGCAGAATTTTGCCAATGCTGTTCCCTTATTCACTGTGGAGTGTAGAGAAATCATGAATGGCGATATTTTAGTAATATCTTCTTGGAATTTTCGTACTTTTTAAAAGCTAACTTGTAGGAAAAGAGAAAAAGACGAGTACCTTTCTTCAATCGCGGCAAAAGTTTCCTTTTGAAAAATGTCGTAATATTTTCAAAGAAATACCTACGCTTTGAAGACCTCTAAAAAGAAACGGATCGTACAAATCTAGGGTACCCTTTCTGCGAGATCCGTTACTCATCATTTTTCCGTGGGGAACGTGTTCACCTGGTCTTTTACTTCTTAATTTATAGTCTCCAAGGATCGGGTGTCCTCAGTGGCACTTCTAAACTGGTGAGTTTCATTTTGTCCGGGAAAGAGAGCGCAAATTTTTTTTTGTTATTTTCCAGCTGGAATTGTCGAAAAGAAATTGGCGGTCTATTCACGAAGACCATTACTTTGGGAGTCGAAGAGAGGCATCGCCGGGACTCGGGGTACATAATGGAAATTTCTGAGGCCTTTGACGAGGTTAGGGGGCGGAAAAAAAAAACGCTCGACAGCTTTTCAAGTTTTTTTTTTGCTTTTTTTATTCCCTCGCCATTCAAGTCTTCAAAGAAAATTCGATGACTGATTGGAGAGTCATTATCTCCTCTAATGGGCGCACGTTGGTTCCCCCGACCAGACATTCGTCAAATACTCCCAACACTTCAATCACAACCTTTTTATATATTTTTGACGACTTTTTGAGCTGGTTACTTTCTGTCCGGCTGATTTTTGTGACTAATCCATCGCTGACATATATTTAATTTTCACCATCACCAAGAGTGTATGCTTGGAAATTCTACTCCCTTAAATATTTAATTCTTGTGATTTTTCATATGCCTTTTATATTGAAATCAGGTCCTCCACATTGCGGCCGCTGTTGTTTATTGGTGAATTGTTCCGTTCAAATGCAAAGAAAGTTGTGTTGTATAGATATCCGGTTATTGATTCTAACCTACGCTCTTCTTTATTAAAATATAAATTATTTTCAAGTTTCTCATATGGTCTCTCTGCTAGTTGACTTCATTGCATTGCTGAATAAATTGCATTTATGTCCACTTTGTCATCCTCCCAAAAAGTAATTGCAGAGGATCTTACTTGAACGAGTTTTTCGGATCTCAACTCTCAATTGCTAATGGTGGCACTGTTGACGAATTCCTGCTTTTTACTTCGCTGTGAGAGGAGTGAACCCCACGTCGTCTGTAATCAGCGACGAATGGAAATTTGCCGTCAGAGATCTTACTGACATTAAATGTGTATAACTTCTTTGAAGCGTGATTAAGTCATGTAAGTTTTTTCTCTTAGAGTCTGTGTGCGAAAGTGGTTAAAAATTATTCGCGCAGTGCAGTAGCTTGAAATTATGTAATTTATTGGATATCTTACTTGATGCATAATTTTGAGTTAAGTTTTAAAGACCGAAAGTGCGAGTAGAAAAAGCAGTTTAACGTTCCTGAGAAAAGGTGGCCAATTTTAGCAATGTTGAAAAGAATATTAGTTGCCAAAGAGCGCTTAATAGGTGTTTTTAAATATTAAAAGCAAATAACTTTCGTAAATCTATACTACTGGTTCTTGGAAGGTTTACGTGGACCATATTGCGAATTGCCACGAGATGAGAAACTTAACCTTGTGAAACGCAGGGCGCTTACTCACTATTCTCTACCCTCTTTCAGTAATAGCGAATGTGGGAAGGGGGAATTATGACGTTGGTAGGTTGGCCATATTAACGTAGGTAAGCAAGTTATTATTTAATAATAATTATCCTACTTTCATTAGGTTTATATTTACGTTCTTGATCATAAAAATATTAAAATCATCATCCGAAAGGTATCCTGTAAAATTACTTTTACTATTGAAAATAAACTTTCTACAATAGAAATAGAGGAAATATATATGTGTTATATGTGTCAACTATACCTGATTCGCTAAGAAAGGCAGTGTCTGTGTGTCTTTTCACTTCGCATCCAGCATCGAATGCATTGTGTTGATCAGTGTGTGGCCCCCATGGAGAAATACATAAAAAAGAACCCGAAAACTGCGACGCTTGTCATGTGTCAAACTGTCGATGAAAGCACCCTTACTCAACAATGCTCCCTCACCGAGTTATTAAATGGAATTCAAGATGGCTCTGTACAAAATCAACGAAAGTTAATGTGTCCGTTTGTTGTTGTTGAATTCAACTCAGAGGTTAAATCGTTAAGCAAAGTGTTAGTATCGTCAATTAACGATTAACGGATTAACACTTCTCTGCGTCAAGGTTAATAAATGGCAAAATGTGATAATTTTGAGTTTTATTTTGTAACCTCGTTAAGCGATGATAAAATAGCGTAGCATATTGAGATCTGAAATTAATTACATGATGTTGATATATTATTTCAATCCTAACACCTCAACGGTTACGAGGTAGTGCCAACATGTACCGCCATCCGTGTGTATCTTCAGTCTATCCATTTCGGGTCTTTCTTGGCCAGCTTGTTTATGCCTCTCTCGTCGCCACGGGGGAAAGCAAGCCATCTTGCCTGCTGAGCACTCCAAGCTGTGTTACGGCGTGTTCTCTCATAAGAGGTCTTGAGGTACCAATCATGTGCGCCGTCTCGCGGCGTTCAGCGACCAAAACTATCGTGGGTGGTAAAGCATCGCGTTCGCATCCCACGTAGACTCTTCTTCCTTCAGCATGCACTTCGTTTTTTGCGCTTCCATTCCCTTAATCTCGGGAAGAACGCCTCCGCGTTTCTCGCGCCGTCATTCTGGCTAAAGAATGGATTCGCCGGATTACCCTTTCATCGTCCTTTTTCATCCCCGCGCGCGCTTCCAAGCGGTGAGTCTCGCTGGATGTGTTCATTTGGCTCTGTACGTCTTTCCTCTCTTATCTATCTGGTGCGTGAAGTATCTGATTGCCGCGGTGTCGTCATCTCCGACGACCTATATTAATTCTCAAAGAAAGGGTGATCCCAAAGTCAATTTCTGTTGGAAATAAAATCTCGGGAATCAGTTTTTTGGCAGACTTTGACAGTCATGTGCTGGGATTATAATTTGATGCTAACCCGAAAAGAAAGAAGTTATGGGAACTTATCACTCCCGCTTGGCAGCCCATAATTTGTTTCGTGTCCTGAACTATTACTTGATTAAAACTTAGGCTTTCATCTCGAAATTTTCTGGTGAAGTAGAGTAGTCCCGTTTCAAAATTTGTCAGTAATTAAAGCATAAAAAATTCACTTCAGTATTTACTTTCAAGTAAAATTTTACATTCTAAGTATAGGTGAATGTTGGCAAGAATCTTCTCGAAGCAGTGGATATCACAGTTTTAACTTCAAATACATCAGGAAACTATGCCTGGGATTCATCGTCTTTTGGTCTTGTTAATGGTTGTGTTTATTATTCTTTATCCTCCTCAGGTTCCTTTTTGTGATCATGTTAAGCTAAGTTGTCGCAGAATCATGCAAAAAGTTAGTTTTATATCTGGAATGAACGTCGCGGCCCCTCCACCGAAGTTAGTCGGTTGTGCATGTTTAAGTGTGGGTTCTTTCCCTTCGTGTCGGGAAGCGAATAATCACACTCAAATATTTAAAGTTTTTTTTTAAAGTTAGAAAAAATTAAAATTAGTTGTGATTATCGTTCCGACGCGTATAAGGTTATCTGAAATGAGCCTTACACTACCTTTGCATGGAAGAATGTCTTTCATTCCTTCGTAACAGATCCTCAATACTCGCTTTTACTCGTTGAGGATAGGTGCTGGGTGTAGTTCATTTTCCCGAATAAAAATGTTTTTGTACTTTATATCATGTGTATTTATCACACAATTTAGATTTTACAATCACACAATTAGATTTTGTGGCGTTATGTACGATTTTTAAAATCAAATTTTGATGTTGTTTGAACCATTCCTCTTCATTTAAAAACTGCAAGCAATGATGAGATCGCGGAAATTCCTATTCGCAGTAATCAAGGAACCCTACAGTTACTCTTATTACGGTTCGTCTATGGAACTGTTTTCTAGCGTTACTGCGGCCCAGCGTGAAGTTTATTTTTTTACGGTCGTTTGGAATTGCCTGTTTAATTTCCGCCTTAGTAATCCCTCAATTGGCCTCGCGTGGCGTCCTAATCCTTGGTAGAAGTGTTTGTTTTGTTTTTTTCGCTTTGTTGCGGGGAAATATTTGAATTTGTTACGTATCCGGCGAAGATGTTTTCCGCGGACTTTTTCCTTGAGGCTCTTTAAGTTTCCTGAGGTTTTGCTCTCTTTGTGGCTACTCAAATATGTATAAGGGCTTTTCGCTCATTCCGTGCTCCTCCCCTTCCTTGTTCCAAGCTGTGCAGTAATCTTTATTTGCATTATGGAATGTTCTTTGCGGCCGCTTGGTAGGCTCAGGATAAGACTTTCTCGCTTGATTTGTCTTTTGCCAGGCGTGCTTCGCTGTCACCTGAATCTTGGCTTCATTTCTTTTTTCGTTTAAAGATAGCGTCTTTATCTTTTTCTACCTCTGTAATGGAAATGTAGAGAGAGCTAAATGGTTCTATAAAGATTGATGCTTGTCGTTTATTCATTGCTATATTATTAAAATTCGCGGTCATTGTGTAAAACAGCTTTTGGTACTTCCCCGCCTTCATCATTTCATCAAATCATGTAACTTAATTTTTTGTCTGGCTGTAAATTGTGGAAATATCTCTATTATTTTCTTTTTATCATCTTTGAAAATTTATTTTTGGTTTAATTTCTGAATCTGTGAATCCTCACATACGAAATCAAATCCTCACCTATGATAAAACCCAACGTAAAAATTGATATCTTTTTCATCGAAATTTCATAATTATGTATTTTTACGAAAATGGGATTTCAGTGAAGGTGATGTTTCAAAATAATGGAATTTTGTTGGAAGAAGTCTTTCAGTCTCACCAATTCTCATCCGAGTGACATTTGAAAGCTCAGCTTGGTTTTTTTCCAGTAGGCACTCGGCTTGTTTCTATTCTCCGAGTGGAGCCGCCTCTTGTCTTTTCAGAAAATCGGCGAACGGTTTTCGGCAAGACCTGCTATTCTACCCTACGACTTTGCCTCCGGGTTCAAGAGTGCACTTTTCTGTGTCCCAGAAACAACTGTGTAGTTCTTTCCGGGGTTCATATATATAGCTTATTTGGGGGTCGCAAAGACCTTATTTTTGAGCCTCGCCAACTTTCCCTCCGGTCTTCTCACTGTCTACAGCACTCCTGGAAAAAGCGAACGTTTGTTTACCTCCTCTTTGGCTTCTGTATTAATTCCTCGTCCCCAATCGCAGTGGACTTCCTCTCCCCTTTATACTTCCGATCAATGTATCGTTCCTGTGGTTTCTTTAGTGCGGATTTTCCATAGAGTTAGGCTTAAATAATGGCTTTTGGGTTTCGCAATGGGTTAGAGTCAACACGCTTGTGGTGAATTGGAGGAGGAACCGGCACTGTTGTGCTGGAGACAACCCCTCAGTTTTCTCGTTCTTATGGCCTCCCCCAAGTAAAGGTCCCTTTTGTGATATGAGGCCAAAATACGGCGCAAGGAATTTTTCCTTTTCCTTCTTAGTTTTTTGTCGATATTTTCGTAGCTGAACTTGTTTTATTACTGGTAGCTTTCTACAGTAATAATTACTTGTCCTTGTTACTCTTCCCCTAAATGCAAATTAGAAGATTATGTGCTGAGAGCATTGTCAAAGCGTACCATGTGCTCATTGGTTATCAATTAGTAGTTAGAATCATTGAGGATAGATTAGTATTTAAAGATTATATATCACTATTTAGATAAGATTGGAGATTAGATCTATTACAAGATGAATTATAGATTAATATTTATATTAAGCTTTCCTTTCTATTTTATTTTTTTTTCGTGTGGCTGATGATTTTAGTTTATCTTGTAGGAATGCTACTCTACATTCGTGAATTTCTGCCCGTATTTGGCACTTGATACAGGTGATTGACATGAACCGTTATTTGATAATAAAGGAAATCGTTGATGCCTATGACATGATGCACATTATAACTGAAGACTCATATGTTCTTATTATTAATAGGAAAGTGGTGTGTTGTGATTTAACTTTAAATCTCTCGAACCTAGAAGCAGCATGAAGTAGAAGATGAAGTATGCAATGTCTTAGTAATATCGATGTTCTCAGAAAATGTGATGAATTACTTGCTATAGATGGTAATGTACAGCAAGAAATTTTTATTTTTTTCAAAACACAGCTTTTCTACGTTATTTTCTCATCTTTCGAACAATGCTTTGTGGTGGTATGTAACTGTTATAATTGCTCGACGATTTTTGTGAAACAAATAAAATTACTCCGTAGTTTTTTTTTAATTTTTGCGCGAGAATTCCGAGTGTGGGAGTTTAACACAAGAGCTTAAAAATGGAACATTAGTTTTTCAATGCGGCGGACGCAATGTGTGCAATCCTTCAAGCCATTGTATTTACGCGCGCCCCCGGCCCCCTCTCCCTCTCTCGCCACGGTGGATCATTTGGTGGCTCTTTTTCCGCGGCATTATGTGCATCATCTACCTCCCGCATCCCTTGTTTTCCTTTCGAGCCTTTGTCTCCTCGCTATTGCCCCCTTACGCGCTGCTTCCCCACTTGGTCCTCGCGGTGCGGATAGCGGGCGTTATGAAACGTCGCTCGGAATACTCGCAAAAATCCTCGTTCCGCCCAAAATCTCTGTCGCTCCCCTCCGGTGGAAACTTGTTTGCTCTCGGTCCTCCAGATCTCTCTCTCTCTCTCCCGCTGTCCTCTCGTTCTCGTGGGCGCACAACTTTCTCTTTTCGCCCCGAAATAACCCCTGGTCCTCTCAACAGCAGCCCTCTCCTCCCCACTTGTCACCGTATCGCCCCCACTGTTTTTCTCAACCTTCGGCCCCATCCTTGCGTTTCCTTCCTTCTCTCTCTGCTATTCTCTTCGATTTCATTTTTAGGAGATCGGGTGGGCGTTTTCGAGTATATAACAGTGAAGTCTGTCTTAAGCGGTCACCGAACGGGTTGAAATAAGGGACCACAATACCTGCGATACTTAAGCTCTCGAATAGCTTGACTCGGCTAGGTAAATGAGGCTATGTATGTGTATTGAAATAAGAACATGCAATTTTCCACGATTGTAAAATTAATTGCGACCTAGGTTTCAATATTACAACATCATCTTTAGCATTGAAACCGAGGTCGTAATAAATTTTATATAATTGTGGAAGATTGGAAGTGTTTATTTCAACATGGAAAAATTCCACTCCATCACACTTGGATCTTCGGATTTTATTCGGCATGTATAGTAAATAACGTACCATATTTGTCAATACAAGCTATCTGCATTCATTTCTTGACATGCTATGAGTCATGCATGAAAATCACTTACTACTCTAAAATTTTCGTATTCAGTGACTAACAAATAGTTTTATTTGCATGGTAGCATGTTCCTGTCCTAAGCACTCTCCTAGTTTCTGGTCTGACAGCGTGTCGTTCTCCTGTGTCCGCCAAGCGAGCGCGTTTCTGATTGTCTAGGATGAATGCTGCAGGATGAATGCCCGGTGTGGAACCCTCCCTTTAGATGGCTCTCACGGTACCTCGTAGATGTAGATATGAGTGGCCTCTTAGTGAGGCTGAATGCAGGTGGGAGTTATAATTTTTTAAAATTTTATTTTATAATTTTTTCGGTGGTTGCTTATGATGAAAACGAGTCATTAATTATTTTACCACCTAAACCAGGCATGATTACATGGCTTGAGTCGTAAAATTTTGATTTTATGTTTAAAAGTCGTTGCCATGGGGTAGGTAGGAATGAAGCAGTCCAGGACGCAAGCCTCGGAGGGGCAGCTGTGTGTTTTATATTCGAGTTCTTTAGAACCCTATTTAGAGGGTGGAGTTTATGGATTTTAAGTGATCATTGCCCAAATATTTGCCTTACTATTTTTTCGAATTTAAGTTTGGGGGTTATGCGGGATGGGGGGTTAAGGTTTGACGGTTAGCCGAAAAAAATAAACCTTTTCCTAATCCTTTTTCCTCAGAGGTTCAGCTTCTGTACCACGAAGTGTGCACCCCTTTGTTGTGTAACTCATCTCCTATCTTTCTTTTCCATTTACCACGCAATTAATTCGACCCTGGCTTTTATCGCATCCCTTAGCGACGCTATCCTCCTAATGTATTTGCTTTTGCTTGCAGATTCCTAAGCATGCTTATTTATTTCTGTTCTCTATTCCTTTCTTTGAGCCCTTACGCGCAATTGTTCAACTTAGCTTTCTTTGTTATGAAAAAGTCATCTTGAGACGGAATGATGATACATTGCCAAAACCTAGGTCTTGTGAAGAAAAAAGTGTCTTTGGGGAAATAAGTACGCTTTTTCACCACCGCAAAACTATCTCTGTAAATCTACAGCAAAAATATCCAACTCGCTTTCTTTGTTCAGCAGTTACCTCATGAGGTTGGTTTTTCATGATTTATCTTCTTTTCGTTTTTCTCACAAGGCTTTGCTTGCATCTAGTGTTAGCGTTTTTAGGATAAACCCTTGAGCATGTTTTTGGAGAAAGGTACTGTCTTCATTACTTTGATGCCTTCATCCATTCCTATTTTATCTTTTTGGTCCTATTTAGTCGTGTCTATTTAGTGTTTTTTGTGTTCACGTAAAGAAACAGTAGCAAAGGAAAATAAGGATGCCCTCTTTCCTAAAACTACCTACTCTGGATTTTCCGCCTGGAAACCGTAAGCTATTTGCGTCGTGCATGTGTATCAACTTTGTGTAATGACCTTCTTTAGAAAAAAACAAACTATTTTGTATGCATCGAATTAGCCTCACAATCGTTTCTGTGAGTGTTTCATCATCATTCTTGCCTTTCGAGATGCCTGCTCCTTGCAAAACTGCTATATCTTGATTAATTTATTTCTATTGATATCCCCTTAGTTTTATTGTTTTCCGATGACATTTCATTGAATTTCCAATGTATCCTGACTCTGATGGTCATTTCTTCAAAAATGCCTTGTGAATATGAAATTAACTTACTTCTTAGCTTATTTATATTTTCCAACGCTACTTTCTGTAGATGTAGGTTAGTGATTTTTGGTCCTCCAGCTATGCTCAGTTTATCAAAATGCCAGGAATACTTCCTGTAAACAGTACTCTTATCTTACGTTGATTGTATATGTGTCTATGTATGTCTTCCGAAGCTCCGAGAGTTGTGTTTTCTCGAATAGGTTTTCTTGATTTAATGTTGGCGTGTTAAGTCTCTTTATCGATAGTATCCATGTCTTTTGTAATTTGTTTTCGTCTTAGGATTGCTTTAGTCTGGTGTATTCTTACTATTTATTAGCTCCTTTTTGTACTTTTTGCATCCACTTGAGTCTCCTCGTGGTAGGAACTTGCGGTCTTCCTTTTTCCCTTCATTTATACTTGAGTGAATAGTAATGAATGCCGTCGCCAGGACGTATGCGTGAGAAATTGCTACCTCAGCGATTCTATGTACGACGCTACGCCGGGAGGGATTTTATTCTCTCGCTGTATCTCTCATCTCATTTACAGTTTCCATGTCATCCTATACCGTCCCCATTTCTGTATTGGTGGAAGAGATTTCCCGCGGGTTTCCTTTGTAGGCAGGGGGAGTCGGAAGTTCTATTTTGGTGCAAATCTTTTTATGTTAAGTACCATGAGTCAAACTGCTGGGCTTTGATTTCCACTCCAGCGAGTGCAGTGGTACTAACGGTCACACGCATTTCTTCTTGAACACATTTGTCTTTAGTACCCGAAAAGACCTCTGCTGTTGATCTGCTTTCCAAGTAACCCATCTCATCTTTCTTTCTTTTCGCTCTGGTCCTTCATATAATGCCCCATCTCGGCATTGTTCTCATTTTTTTCAAGTTTTTCTCTGCCTTTTGTGTCATTTTTGTCTCCTTTGATGTGGTTCCGTTGTGCTATTGCGTGGCTCTCTTTTGATTTCCTCGACCCTTTCTCCAGTAGAAATGAGATATGGAGTTTTAAAATTTTACAGCTCAACATTTTTATACCACTGATGCTTGTGACGTGTATAATTCACTCCATTACTTTTTGGGCTTATTTTCGATTTTATTCGTAGAATTCTAGTTCTTATTAAAGATTTCATTTGTTACTTCGTCTGTAATTTCGGTGTGAGTTTTAACATATGATAACATTGGGTGTCTCTTTCTTTTCTGTAGTTGTGAAGTATACTTTAACTCTTTCCTCTGTCGACTGCTATACGGAATGAAAACTGGGCGTTTTTACTTGATTAACTCTTTGTGAAAGCTTCTTTGGTCCTCTTACGTTCTCCCTATTTTCTCAATCTCACTTACCTCTGCGTGTCTTCCCATTCTCGTCAAAGGCTGAGAATGGCGTACGAGTTAGTTTTTTCCGCCTTGTTTTCTTTCATTCGCACCGATGGAGACCTCGGAAGATATTGGAGGAACTGTCACAGGATGAAGAGGGCGGTGCCCGTAGCGCGAATTGCGGGGAAGGGGGGGGACTTCTCTTTCCGTAGCCTTCCTTTGATAAGTCCACCCGTAGGTGGCACCACAGTATCACCATCACGCCGTGGAAGAACGTGGAAGTTTGAGTGAAAAGAATGAGTAGGCGGGGGGAACCGTGAAGGGCGGGCTGATATGTGAGAGGATGTTCTTATTTAGTTGGAACAGTTCGGCTGTTCAACTCAGTTCCTTCGAGTTCTACGGGGACAGCTGGGAAGAGAAAGGTAAACGGGAAATGGAAGGTCGAGTCTGGTGATGGAAAGTTTTCCAGGTTAGTTCTCTTTTGAAATATGAAGTGACAATTATCGTGTGAAAAGGATGTCAGGCAGTCTGCTCCTCACCCTTTGAAGTAATGGCTATGAAATCTCTTCAGTGCGTGGAAATTTCAAAAAAGTATTTTTCTGGTACTATTTCATGGGTTCGTTGCGAGGGAAGTATCACTTTCTCGACACTTATATAGACTTATATTTTTCCTCAGCGAAAATTAAGTAATGTGGTGATGTGATGTGGTGATTAAGTAATGTAGGGTAAATTAGGGAGAGATGCCACACATTTTGTAAAATAACTATATTTTGTCCTATTTTGCTTTTTCGACTAGTATAGACTCGAAGTAGTAAATATGGTGACTACTCTTATTTCTGACGCACACACAAAAACGTATACTTATACCATTCTTCTCTTAGCTCTAAGAATTATTTTTGTAAAACATTACCTCGCGGCGTCTATATCGTATGTTGTGGGTGACACGCCGCACCTTTAAGGGTGACACGCCGCATGCTATTAAAACCAACTAAAACTGATTTCTGTATTCTGCAGCTACATTAGAAAAGAAAAATGGTCACATTTTTGAAGTTTTGAGGAAAAAAATGCTAATGCTTTTGATATATTTTTTTACTATTATTCTAATTAATAGCACGTCTACGATTATAATTCGACTAAAAACTGACTGTTAAACTGGAGCTATGTTTATCTCTTTATATTATTAACATACACACGTAAAACCAAGAACTTTAACTAAAATGGGCTATATTTATCCATATCCATTTATATCAGAGACTTAGTGTAGGAAGTGTTTCATAGAATTCCAAAATGCAAGTTGAAAAATAAATTAAGGCAATTAATTTGAGTTATACCGTGCTTAACACATTCCGTGCTGACCGTTTTTTGAAGAAAATGCCCTGTGGCTGACTTTTTGGCAAAAATTTGTATTTTTATATTATTATTTTAACGACGTGATCTTATGATTTGTGATGCCTGCTACATGTTTTCGTACTTTTTTTTTTAAAATAACCCTTCATTTGTTAAAATTTTGAAATTTAAATTTTCTAAGTATCCTGTCAAACTTTTGATACCTTCCCGCAACACACCTACATGTTTCCCACATTTCTTTGCTCTTTGTCAGTACTGTAGCGAAAACCCGTTCAGACTTTATCACTTTCTGGAAAAAACTAATGGAAATAGTAATGCAGAAAACATTATTTTTATAATCTGGAAATGATAAATTCAAATACGATTTTAAATGTTTTATTGCTCAAAAGAAAATATTGCAAGTATTACCAATATTTCCAGCAAAATTGTTGCTCCCTATGGTGGAAAAATTATTATGAACGATATGATATCCTCTGGATAAGATTTTATAATGATAAACATTGGTTTATAAATGAAAGGGAAAATTTGTATAAACGAAGAATTGTTGCAATGAAACATATTGTTTTACAAATAAAAAATTGACCAGCATTTTTATAATAATTTTTCAGTTCCTAAATACTTCGCGTAAAATAATATCTTTTAAAATAAATATTGAAATAGAAAATATAAAAGGTAAACATTAAAACATAATTTTTTACCGCTGGGTAAATAATTTTCTGCATCACAAATTCTTGTGATACTTCTGGAAACAGTCAAGACACAATCAAGGATCAGATAGGCAGGTGGGGCTATAATATGATGTATCCTGGTGGACATTCTTCTTGAAGCACTGCCTACATCTCTTCTGTTTTCGTCTTTTCTGTCTATCGTGTTTCTCATATAATCGGGGAAATGTCCTAATAAGCCCTTGGTTTTGGTTGAGGCAGGCTAGGATGACTATCTCTTCAAAGGTATCGAAGGTAGAGATATTGTCATAAGAGATTCTATAACTGGAATTAGAAATTCGATGAGAGGAATTTTTCAAAAAATTTCTTTGAATAAAAATTACGTTTCAGCAAAGTGATTTCAGTAGGTGGATTCCCAATTTTTAGTACCATTTGATGAATTTTCTTTCAATGGGAAAGTCAGTCATCATTTGATCCCAATGATCGATACCACAATTTTAATTGCTATATTCAACCACCGCCTGTGGCTTTCTTGGCGTGCACCCTCGCCTTTTCGTAGATTCGTTCATTTTTTGCACTGAATTCAGCGATGATCATCCGCACTTCCCTCTTATCCGTCCACCTTTGGATACCGATTTTATACTCATGAAAAGCCTCCACCACCTCACCTTTCTTTAATTCGTAGCAGAGCACCAAAATAGGAATAACTTTCTTGCCTCTCCTCAGTGTCCCCGTCAAGTTAGGTTTCCCATTTGGATGGAATCTAGAACTGGCTACATTGTTATAAAAGTTATCAATATGAAAGGATTAGCCTCAGTCAAAATTATCCTCCATCATTTGTTTACCATCTTCTCCGACTGCCCTTTTCCAGACACTTCTGAGTTGGAGGACCTGCAGTGCCAAACCCTTTGCTTCCGTCAACATATACAACTTCATTGCGTACCTGTAGCGCTTTCCCCTCATATATTCACTATATCCCAGCCTAGCTCTCCATGGAATCATAGACTCTTCCAAACTTAGGTCACGTGAGCGGGTCACTACTTTTTCCATTGTTTCCTAGGATGCGTCTATATGGGGCTAATTTTGAATAATCAGTGGGCCAGAGGAGTGTTAGAGTCAGAGAAGGTAGATAGGTTCTTGTTGATTTGAAGGGCTTGGAGAATTGACATGAATTGATCAAGCGACTTCTCTCTCCTGAAGCAATGCAAGTCATATAAAGATCAAGCTTTTCAATTATTGGAGATACGGGAGATTTGGATAATTCTAGCACGAAAAATAAGGCCAAAAAGTGGGGAAATTCTTCTATGGTTAAATATTTCCATCTAGTAAATTTCCTTCAGGACACGTATTGCCCATTTTATATCCTCAGATGTATATATCCTCGGGCCGGATCAGTTTCTCCGAGTTCGGCGGCATGTGACTGGGTTAGTGGAAATTGTTCTCTTAGGCATTTTTTTGTTGGGGAGGATGCCAAATAGAATGCTTGTAAGTATTTCGGATATTATGGAAAAAATAAAGTAATGAGTCTCTAATTCAAATGCTAGTGAACATATGGATGTGGAAGTCTAGCTATTGTGCATGAAATGTAAATAGTAAAAATAAATCGCAATGTAGAACCAGGACTTTAATGAAGTTATTGTAAAATTTATGCAAATATATTATTTCATGCATAGCAGCAAATAAACATAGGGATAACAACAACTTTTGCCATGAAACAACATTTGAAATGATGATGTTGATGAAATCATAGCAAATAAAATTCACTCTGAAACTTTAAAAGTATAAGAACGGAAGCATTTATTGTTATCGTAAGGATAAAAATACACATACCTGGAGTATGCCCGAAATTAGGTAACCAGCTAAGCAATTTACCACGATAGCGTTAATTGACGTTAAAAATGAAAATAACAACAAGGGAAAAATATCTGTATTCCTTCTTGTAAAAACCAATTAAGTAAACACAATCTAATCATTGCGTTAAAAGTCATAAAGAAAGATAATATATCTTGTAATAAAGTAATAACCTATCCTCGTCAAATGTAAAAGTATCTTTTTATTATTTCGTTTAGAATATTTGTAAAAGTTTTTTTTAAGGTACACGAACAATTGTGAGAATGTACAACTGTTTTCTGCATTATAAAATGAAAGTAATAAAAAAATACATTGTAAAAAGCCACCCCCAAAGACGTCCTTGCAGAGCAAAACCGGGTAAAATAGAAAAACACAGAAGAAATCGAAAAAAAATTTTTTCGGAGCTTTCCGCACGGCAAACAGGCGAAGAGTGGTCACTGACCCTCTCCCATACCCTAACAGCGGTGGCTGGCGCTCGGGGTGGAATATAACGCAAAAGAGAATCATGACGTAGCGTCTACGTCATCAGGCACTGGGTAGTGGCTGCCATGACGTAGACGCTACGTCATCAGCACGGAACGTGGTAAAAACTTTTTGTTGCCGACAGACTTAGCATTGAAAATGATCACTCTCGAACGTGATTAATTGATTTGTGGACTGTATGTTACTGCTTAATATGACAATTAATTCGATCCAAGTCGAGCCATGCTGGCGCATGCCTCTCACCAATTGGGCTCACGCCGCGGACAGGCCGATGGCTGCATCTCCCAGGGTTGCTCTTGGATGATGCACTAAGGAAGTTCACAGGACCACTGGCACAAAACACAAATTCACTCCCGTTCGCGGAGTGATAAAAAACATAAGCAAATCGAAAACTCAAAGCTCATGGCATCGCCAACAGGTGGCGTGACTCAACTTAGTGTTGAACAAAATACACGACCGAACAGAAAACTTAGCATGCTCAAAATATGTGTACAAATAATTTAATACTACACAACACAAAAAAAGTAGTTTCAGTATACACTCTTAAACAGATATGACGTTTCTATAAACGTGTTATAATTCATTTGAAATTATATTTCATACCGTGCAGCGTATATCCCGCATGGGAGAAATGCGGCATGTGTACCGAAGTTCAGTGCGACGTCTCTCATTTTCTCTACGGGTGGCTCTATGGCCCTTAAGGCCAATACGGCGTAACTAGACTGAAAACATTCCGGGCAGAACTTACTGTTGGCGCAAACCTCAAATAATCGCAATATAGCCGCAGTTTAAGGTCCGATACGAATTTTGTGCAAGGCAAGGATAAATTTGAAGGTAAAATACCAGACTTATCTCAGCATTTGCGCCTTAAAATCTGTAAAACCAATTAAACACAAAGGGGACATCCTCGCTTATTCTCTGGCATTTACTCCGTCTCTGCATTGGGCATCTATCCGCAATCTGTTAGGAAACGCCGAAACTAAGGGGGGTGCGCAGTCTATCTCGTATGCGGCATTTCTCCCCGATTTACCCTACCTACTTATTTAATGCTTTGGCTTTATTTTGTGGGCATTAATACGTAATTTATTTCTTAAACTGGAGGGAAACTTCCGGGGAATTGATTTCACATGATAAAATCGAACTTATTTAGGGGTTATGTTAAGTTTATAGTAGTGTGTGGTTGGTTTAATTTTGATGTTAAGTTAATGTAAACTTAAAAATTACGTTTATGTTTGGAATCGTTCAGGCTTGACGTGGTGCAAATGTGATATATCCATGATAAAATATAAACAACAAATGGTAATTTCCACACTTTAGTATGTACTAAGTACTTATAAATGACATAGAGTGACGAAACCATGGTCGTTAGTGGATTTATATAGTGTAAAGTGATGGAAATTAACATTTGATGTTAAGTTTTTCATGTAAACTTCCATGATATTTTTCTCGGCAAAACAAAAATTTGATTGACTTTTATCTTCATTTTTAACCCCAACTTACATTTCGTTGCGAGTTAGAAATTCTCTGGCATATTTTGTATATGAGCTGCAAGATTATATCAAAGACTTGCACTGATGAAATAGGTAAGATGTAAGTACAGATTTAATCCTTATTGTATTTTAATTTGCGTATGTACTTGAGGCATGATGTTTTTCATAATGGTGTCTTGGAGCTTTCATTAGAACTGAATGCGCCTTTCATGGAGTAAGAAAATTCATGAGAACAAATAGGATTTCTATATTTACTGATGAGCGGTTATCCCAGAAACATTATAATTCAAGACCTTCAATTTATTAAGAAATAATGATAAGGTAACGTGAGCGTGAAAGAAACGAGGATATATGATAGCTGATTCCAAAGATAGATCAAAATAATGGGCACTTGGAGTACTTTGGGAGTTAGTATTTGAATTAAATTATCCTTCACCTTGTTTCTTATTCGTCGCTTATTCATGAGGTTTTGTTTTGTTGTTATTGCTAAATGAGCGCAATAATCTCTCCATGAAGACGTGTTGTCAGAAATGTCTTCATTATAAATTATGCTTACCGATTCACGATGTCTGTGACCTGGCTCTTTTTGTCCTTGACCTTTAGTGTTTTATTTTATCTCAGATAGACTAGGGAATCGTCGTCATTTTCATTATTCGCATTATTGTGTGCACTACCGTCTCATTCCGCATTTTTTCTAGTTTTCCGATTTATTTTATGCCGACGTCAGTAAAACTTTCTTAATTTGTTACGAAAAAAAGTCATCTTGACTGAAGTCGAACTAAAGACGTTTGTCTTCACTGGTTAGTAAGCAGACCTTTAGCTCGCTATGTTCCGCTGTAATTGATCGTCCTTCGCCTTCTCGTAGCATTACCGCGAATTGAATTTATTAAATGATATCAATGTAGTTGCAGCTGATACGAAATGAATATAATACATTAATGATGATTAAAGGTATTTGAGTAGCGTTTTTTTCTTCTATGAGCAAACTTGCAGACCTTGCGCCGAGGCGAAGTTAGCGAATCTATGATTGTATTGATTTTAAAATTTTATTCCTGTGCTGCAGGATAAAATTTTACCCATTTATTCCATTTTTGTTTTCTCATTTTTGTCTTATTACTATCGAGTTGGCAGTCAATAGTAGCTTCCTCTATTAAAATATCAGGAAATTAGCGATCATGCGTTTTATAATGCGTTTTTAAAAAACTTATATGCTTTACCGCCGCCGCGAAAGAATGGAGTTGACGTCAGCCGACTTAGAACATTTTGTCGGCGCCTTGGTAGGTGTAAGTCTTTGGGATTCAGGTAAAGAAGATGCTGTGATAACGGAGATGGAGTGCGTGGAGTAGAATGTAGTCCCAGTGGTTTTCTTCTCGTGGGAGTGGTGGCCTGAGGCGAAGGTGCCTTGGTGCCTAGTGGTGCTCGGGGGTATAATGGTCTCCTGTGTCTCAGGCTAAGGGTCTTCCCCACCAATTCACCCCGCGGCACGCACTTCTCCTCAGTCCTCCAACCCCTCGTTCTCCGAGAGCCTCGTCTTTGCCCGCCTTATTAGATTTCGCTCACCTCATCGGGATTCAGAGTGCGGTGCTTCCGTGACTTCTGCGCGGCCCAAGTGTTCCTCTTCTAAAGGCCTCCGTGTGTGTGAGTGCCGCCGGGAGTTGGTGATTTGTGGTGTTTTGATTCGGAGTGCCTCGAGATGCGTGGCGAGTTGCGAACCCCGTAACTCTCGGCCGTGTTAATATTATGCAAATCCATTCGCTTGAACTGTACGTCATGGTCCACCGCTTTTAGGTATCGGATTGAGGTCAGGAGACGGAAGATGATTTTGGTCGGGAAGTGGTGGTGAGGCGACTAATTTAACGTCCATGGTCGGGCATACTTGGATATGCGTCGTGCAAAGTGTTAGAATGGAAGTAGCGTCGGGGGTGAAACTCTTTATTTAAACGCTCTCTTTTTTTACATTTTAATGGGACACAAAGCGCTGACGCTGTAGTGCAATCAAAATACGTAATGAAATCCTGTCTATGGAATAAATGATCTGCGTCTAAGTGTGTAGGTAAAATCGTTTTTGTCTGAGAATGGAAGAAAAAACTAGTTGCGTGGATTTAAACGAATGTAATTCTGTAGCTGTTTGTTCATGTAATTTTATTTTATGGTGCCTTCGATACATCTGTTGTTTATTGCTAACCTCCTTAGTAAACTTTCTCCTGATTTCATGTAGGCATCCTGTGTCCATTTATTCAGTTCTATATTCTCATTCAAAAGGAGGATTTGCTACCTTTGTTTTTTTAGTCATTTTTTATTATTTGAGACCGAGAGAAGAAAGGAAGTGGTGACTATACGTTGACGTATTGATTAGGGGAAGTTACTGAGGGAATCGAAGTGGTATTTTAGTGAAATAATATTGCTAAATTAAGTGGCTCGAGGTATTTTTCGTTACTTGTGTTGGGGAGGTCGATGGTTTCATTTCATTCTGTTCGGTGATGGATTTTAGTAAATTCATTCTTGGAATTGCTAAACTAATTTCCTTTAAAAGCTTATAACGATGTGGTTGTATGTGGACGGAAGCATAATATCCGTTGGTTCGGTGGCTTCCTGATGCTTTAATTTATTTTCAGTAACAATGTGTAGGGGCTTAAAAGAGGAACCTTTCCGTCTTCTAAAAATAGTGAATTTTATAAATGAGGATTTCGTAGCCGCTTATTATTGGAAAAACGTCATTAAAATGAATGGCCTCTGAGACCACTTTCAAATGCCTTCGAGGCCAAGGTCGGTTGCTAGTTATCGCGAGCGATTCACGCTGCCTTTTGTATCTGCCCTCGTCTGTCAACATTAATTGAAGCTCGTACTCATTCATTTAAGCCTTCCATGAACTTGCGAGATTAGTATGTACTGCTCTGTTTAATTTTCTGCGTAGAACTTAATCTGTCACTGTTGTTGTTAGCACGCGAAATTGAACTCGACTTCTGAGAATGCAGTTATATGCAATTTTCATTTATGTCAAATTTGTAGCTGGTTTAGACAACTATATTTGAGATGAGATGAATAATTTAAAGATAATTAAGAACAGCTCTCGAGGCTTGTATCGAGCACGTAAGCCTCGATAGGTATAAGTGCGATCGTAGCCCACACTACTTTGACTAGCTCTGTTAGCTTAACACACTGCTCTACACCTGGAAGTTCTTCTAAAGCATTCGAGCCCCTTGATCTACCCATTCAATGCCCCTGAACTTGTGATGAAGATTTTGAACAACTTGATTTACGTTTTTTTTTGCGTACGGACTTCTTTTAAGAGCCCGTTATATATGCGGAAAAAATACGGCTTACCCTTCCATTAATAATCCATTAGAATTTTTCGTATCAGGTTTTCTTGGGCCATACGATGTATTGTATAAATTTAAAAAATTATTTTTTCAAAGAAATAGTAGGTGTTTTTAGGAAGAGATTACCTTCAATATTCACGATTTTGATCACAGAGTAAGCTGAAGAGCATCTCAATGTTTGGTGGAAATTATCTATAAATCCGTCCAAAATATTCATGTTCCGACCAGAATACTCTCAGGTTATGAAATATTATGAAGCCATGAGTGTTTGTCTATTTTTTCTTTAAATTAGGTTAAGAAAAGGAAATTTATGGATCTGAGCACGGCTTTATTGTAAAAATAATATTATGTGTATGTAATGAAGAAGCTGGAAGGTGGTGTTGTGGATTGATTGACGGTGTTCCGATTTTTGCCGATTCCCTCGATGGTGATTGAGCCGAGTGTGTCAAGAGGACCGCGGAGAGTTAATTAGGGATATTTAGTTAACGATGAATGACGTCCATTGAATGAGTAATTTATACCTATCGATCACGTATTTCAAGTCTAAAGACAGGAGTCTCGTCAGAAGGGACTGATGTCACAATCAAGCGATCGTTCCATCATCAATTATCACCACTCGATGAAAAATTGAACGTATGAAATCTTTTTAGTCTTGACGTGGTGGAAATGCGATATATCCATTATTAAATATAAATAACTAATTAATGTAGTTACCGTACTTTAATATATAAATGCAATACCGACCATGTTTCGACACTATATCATTTTAAAAGTCCTTGAATATGGCAAAGTGTGTCGAAACTATGGTGGCAGTGGGGTTGTATGGTAATGTGTGGAAATTACAATTTTTTGTTAATATTTTATCATGAAAAATTTAAGTTTACCCTTGCTGAGGGAACATGACACTATTTTCAAATTTTGCAAAGAGTAGGTACTCTTTTATCAATATGCAATAGAGTTCCTCCTATTAGAATGTATGCTATGTTTTGCTGGTAATGCTGGCAGATGCATTTTTTCAATGTTGCTCTGTTCGGTAATCCATTTTTGCGGATGTTGTGTGTTTCGTTTTACGCGCTTCGCTGTTTGTTGTCCGAATGTATCGATGAATTATAAATTGAACGAATTCCATGAATTTTAAAAATTTTTCGGGGTAATTATTTTTATCAAGCTCACTTAATTCTCATGCTTTAATTTGTTCATTGGGGCCGCTGCACGTCTTACTTATTTAGTTAGCCTAGTCGCCGCGTTTGTATGCAACCAGCGTGAGATGGTGTTATGGTGGTTGCATTTTCAGAGTCACGAACCTGCTGCTGTTTTATGTGCCGGCAACTGTATTCCTGCTGCTGCATTGCAGTTTTTTTTACAATGTTTTCGGAAAAAAATTAGGTTGAATTTATGTGGCGGTATTTTTCAACCTTGTTGTCCCTTTTATGTCCTTGGGAACCGCTTAAAGATCTGTTGACGTATTATATTCCATAATCGGCGTATGACTAGCCGTTCAGGGCGAAAGGAAGTCTTAAATAATGTCATTTTGTAATGCCTGTTGTTAGTATTGTTTTTTTACGCTTAAATGTTAATTTTTCCGTATCTCTACTTGAAAATACGCATTGCCTTTGGAGAATGACCTTTTAATATTCTTACCAATTCTTCCTAATCTAACCTCACACATTAGAGGAATATTTCAGCGCACTCTTAGGTTCTTTTCAGTTACTTTTGAATTGGAGTATGTATATTTTCCTTTGCTAGTGTGCGAAATTAAGGATGCTCCCAAACAAAAATCCTGCATTGCTGCTTTTTGTTTCAAATCAGGTTATGGGGTATGTTTCTGGCGTATTCCTTTGATGCTTTCCGCAATATCTGCTTTTGATTTTGGGAAATTGAAAGGATGTTTGTGGTTTCGATGCAATCCATTTCCGTATTCATTTCAGTGTTGTAGTATTGCGTCTGATTATTTGGATATTATTGTAAAAAATGCTAAGTTTTTGCTGATGCCGGATACATTTGCAGTACATTGCTGTATAATCAAGTTTTTTAGTCGTAATTTTGTTAGCATGTAACAGGACATTCTTGTAAGTACGGCCGTCGTAGCTGTCCAGTAGTTAAATTACAAGCTGTATCGAAAAAATGTCATTTCTACCGAGATATATATACATTCTCTTTTTCAAACTGTTTGACAGCACAACCTTCATATCCGTAGGCTCAACTATTTTTTAATAGAATACGCGCTACAAACGGTAAGAGGTTTTAGAATAGTGAAGCGAGGTGTGCGAGGATATATTTCCCAATTTTGGGAGGTCCATTTTTACCTTACTTCATTCTTTCTGAAGGATGTGGATGTTTATGCTAGACAATTACGGTGGCTTGTGCGCTAGCTTTCTATCACCGGAGGATCGGATCCGTTCGGAGGCTAGAGTGTTAGGTTTTCTCCCGTGGTACTGGGTTCCAATCATGGCGGTGGAGGTCCGTGCTTGCAGTGCTCCGTTCGTCGGGTTTAGTTTGGACGTTAAGCTGTGGTCCTCTGGGTGTCTTTCGTTAACAGCAGGCTAATTCCGACGCTAGCTATCTCTCCACACTCCCTTCCCTGTCCTTCTTTATGGCGTTAATATAATCAAAGTTGTTGTTCGCTTCTTACTAATATCTGCATATCCAAGAACGTGTGCCCTTCCATCTCGAGGTCACGAGCACAAATCCTGGGTTTGGCGAAGAGTTTTCAGGATCCAAATCCGCACTAGTGTACTGTTTCTGGGAGGGAACTCGTGTCACTAGTGTCTTACCCGTACCTCGTGGCGTTAATGACCTTAGCTGTCGATTAACTTTCCCATGTACTAATTTTGCGAAAATGTCGAGTCGGGAATTGCGTTTTAGGCATTGCATTTCGATCATTTAATACCCCACGCGTAGCTCCCGTATCTTACATTTTGTCGTCCTCGCCGTGCGCGTGAGCAAATTGATTTTCTCAGTAGGCTTAACCGTCCCATCCCTTGCAGCCACCTGTCGAATTACGCTCCCTCATCCCACCCCCCTCGCTCACTCCTCAGATGTGTCGCCCGCGGTAGCAGCTGCGCACAGTGGTCCGGATCCGGAAAAAGGTGGACAAAAATCATTTTTTCGACTTTCTTGAAACTCACTTAGACTATAGAAGTTATGTAGTAATATGTCTGGGGTATCACCTTTCATGCTTTCTTTTTTATAAAAAAAAGTTGCTTGCTAAGATATATTGCGTCAAAGTAGCTCTATTTCTAATGGAAACTTGATTGTTCCGTTTTTTCGAAAATTACGCATTTTAGATTTATTTTTGGCTTTATGCCGCCGATTATATTCGTAAACTTACTTTGCACTATAGTAATATAGACATTTTACTGTCATAAAATAAATATTTCAACCTTATAGAGATGTTGATGATTGCTGTAGAATTATTTGAAGGGGAGTAATTTTTTTAGGAAAAATTCGCATAAATGTTGAGTTATAAAAAACGTGACGTCGATTTGCGCGAATTCGGCTATTGGTGACAATAAAGTACAGTATTATAAAGATATTAGTAAAGAAATCAGCTGCAAATCTGTGCGAGTTAGCGAATAACAACGATTTATATTCCTAGCCGCGATAGACGTGAGCGTCGACACGCTAGCATCAGCGCAGTGTAGGCACATGGTAAAATGTGTCTCCCAATGTTTCATGGGCCAGAATCACAAAAATAAGAATTTTAGCATTTTAAAATCTATTTTATACTTTGTAATCATCCAAACTTTATCTGTGTGTGGACCAATAGAATAATTTCGGAACAATTTGAATTAGGTTAAGCGCAGTTGGGACGCTGGGAGAGGAGATAAAATATTTTCTTCGATCGCTTCTCAGAACGACTTCAATCGCGATTTGGTAATAGATTGAAGTAAATACGACAGGCTACATGCACTGCTACCGGGAAAACCAACAACCGCCTTCCCTTTCTTTCAATCCGAACGGGCAAGAAACCCGTTATCCGAACACGTGTCGGACCTCAGGGAAGTGGAAAGGGGTCTTTAGTCGGGACATTTTGCCATCTTTTGTCATTTTGCTATTTTTCCACTTGGCGCACCACCCAACTTGAGTTTATTGCTTTTCTAGGGGTTGTCTGGCTTGCAAGTGAAGCTGCACGTGTTAATAGATGAGGTCTTTACCCTCCACCCGCTTCCTTTTGGACGGATTTTATTGCAGGTCCGCCGCTAGTATGTATTTTCGCTCAAAATCCAAACATCACATTTTCTTTACGGGGTCCAACCCTACCCCAACAAGTTATCCAGGGGAATACCCACATTTCGATTGGTAAATATTACTCCTCTTTTTAACCCCATCCAAATTTCGGTCGAAACATTTTGGTACCCTTCAGTTTCAACTTTTCTGTCGATGTGAACACATATCCATCACTAATTGCGAAGTCCTATTTTGGCTACAGTTTTTGTGATTTACAGTGATCTCGCAAAGAAGTTATAGTGTTGTGATAACTAAAAAAATTGTGATTAAGTGATTTATTAGTTCCTGACAACCACAAAAATAAGGATTATGGAGCAGGTGTACTATGTTTCATTTATTTCCATTTCTTTTTTCCGTTTTTTTTAATTGGTCTGAGACGAGGCACCGCTCTAATTTTTCATATTTTCCCTTCTATTTGATATTTAAACTTTTTAGAAAGAATACTGTTGTGTAGCTTTTTGCAAACCTGTGTTTTTTATTGTTGACTGTCAACAATGTCATGGGCATTTACACGGCGTAAACTGCACGAAAAAATGATGGAGAAAAAAGAGAAAACCATAGATGCTCGAAAAAGGAATTTGAATGCAATAGAGAGTTGTTTCAGATTACACGGAGACGAGGAGGCAAAACTAGAGCTTAATAATTTTTTAAAGATGATTTTTTTTTATTCCAACGAGAGAAGATGGCGAGCTAGTTCGCGATCAAACTCTTCTTTTTTGAAGAGGAATTGCACTTGGTTGGACAAAATTGTTGATTTCCCTGATGTTGTATTTCGCAACCTTCAAAGCACCTCAGGTTCGTATTTTCCTTGTATTCTAATGGTGATATGGGGTCCCCTTGGATATTGTTCTCGTAGTCTTATTTTTTAATAGGTACATACGAATTTAAAAAGAGAATGGGCCTTTTAGTTGATGTGCCGAAGCCAAAATATGGCACATCCAGTGATGGAAACTCAGCGAGGCGCTTCTTCAAAAGTTCTCGCCTATCGGCTGAAATTACTGGCGAGGGTCAATATTTTTGAATGCTTTCTTTTCATTGTTGCAATATAACATCTTTTTATTATTGCTTTATGCAGTACTTTTCACATGAAATAACGTAGTTAATTAATTTTCAGGAGGAGAGGAAGAGTTAATCTTTCAATTCTCAACAATTTTAAGGTCTTTGTCTTGTGGATTTTTGATTGATTCAGTAAAATTTAAAAAGTTCTGTATGGATACAGCGGAAAATTTTGTGAGACATTATGGTTGGTTTTACATGCCACCCACAGTGCACAAAGTGTTAATACATGGTGCAGATGTCATCGAGTCGGCTCTTCTTCCTATTGGAGAACTGTCGGAGGAGGCCCAGGAATCTCGCAATAAAGACATTAGAATATATCGCGAGCATAACGCGAGAAAAATATCTCGACTTCACACTAATGAGGATATTTTCCGGAGACTGATCCTAATATCGGATCCTTTTATTAGCACATTAGGAACTGAACTAAACAAATGCCGGGGCCTTAAAGATCTTCCGCAGGTTCGTGATCTCTTGGTCTTGCAAGAGTCTCAAAATTCTTCGAGTGAATATGAAGAGGACGATGGGTAGGATTCAGAAGAATCTGATGCTGAACAATTATAATACATAATTGTAAATTTATGAGGAATTAACCATGCTTTTATGAGAATAAAAGAGTCACTTAAATACTATTTTGACACTTATTTAGTAATTACTTTTTAGTCCATACAGAAGAATGTCACAAAATCTGGAAATCGCACCTCTTTAACGTAAGTCAATGCACCCAAAAACCCTACTTTCAGCCGATTTTTTGTTGATTGACTAATTTTAAAGATCATTAACTCATTCTATACAACTAATTATCATTTATTTTCATATTTTATCATGATTACCGTTTATCTATGCAGTCAGCGTTACAATTAGCCAGTTAATAAGTTAAAATTCCACGATATCGCATGAAATAATAGTTTTTTCGTAAAAATAACTGCAGAAATGAAAATAGCTCGCCAAAAAACATGAAGGGAGCAATTTTTAAAGACATCCAACGAAAATCTGATTTTTGTCCAACTTTTTCGCGATCCGGACCACTGTGCTGCGCCTCCCCATGTCACTCCAAAATTATTATCATTATTATTTTTTATCCCCGTTGCGAGGGAGTAAGTCGCAGTGGGGTGACATGGGAATTTACCGGTGACGGCAGTCCTTCCCTTGTTTTCTTTTTTCCCCCCCAGATCCGCAATCCCACTTCTGCACTTGTGACTCTTTCTCGTCTGTTCTTCCTCCCACTTGCCAAATTCCAACGCAATTTTTATCTCTGGTATTCTTGGGAAGTGTGGGCTCATACATTGAAATTGTCCCAATATCAGTAATTATCAATGGGCAGGTTTTATGACTTCATTGAGGTCCTTAAGTGTAGATTTCACTTTGAACGGAATCTATCATTTTGTGCCATAGTTGTACTTGCATGAAAATTGGCTTGTCTCGATTGGTTATTTCTAGATTTTTTGTCTATAGTGCTGTAGTAGATATATTTATTAGTCCATTTAGCAGTATCAGAATGCATGTGAGAAACTGTCAGAAATCTCCGAGAAATCACTTCCATATTTATTTAACTCCAATTATTCTTAATATCCATTTGTAGTACTTATTGACCCGTGACTGTTGATTTTTCATTTATCATAATAATTCCCAGCATCCGAATAATTGATAAGTTATAATTTGAGTTTGGTTGCTGGTAAGTTTAGTATCATTGTATAAGATGGTTTAATGACAACCTTACCATGCCAGGAAGAAATCGTAAAAATTTGCAGCTGAAGAGCACCTACCGTATGAGTTGACATTTTTTTCCGATAAATAAAGAAATATCCTAGAGCAAATAGTGGTTTTCAGGGAAAATTCTTCTAATGAAAATTTTTCCTAACCTATCCGCAACTTTTAATAGTATTAATAAAATATGTACCATTATATTTTATTATAATAATAGTTATAATCAAATACTGGGTTGACAGAGGAAATGACCTATTCCACTCGTCTTTCTATCTCTCATTATTTTTAAATAATGTTTACCGTCGTTACTTTCAGGGAATAACGTGCCCTAAATTTTAGGGTAATGACACAATCCAAGTTTATAGTTGGAACTTGCTCATGCGTCTTGTTCAGGGTTTGTCAAATGTTTCCTCCGTCACCCACTTTTGCTACTCGAGCACGAATTTCTGTAGGCCGAGCTCATCCACTGGGGCACGATTCCCTTGCGTGGTTAAGTCTGCTCATTATTCCCTACTCCGAAAAAATCTGTTGAATTGGGGCTATCCGCAAGTGGATGCCCTCTTGCACCCTTCTCTCGTCTCCTTCTTCCCTCTCGGTGGACTTCGCTTTCCTAATCCTGCGCGAATTGTTCCCGTTTGTAAAACCATCCCGCTCCACTTAGCTCTGATGAGGCTATTTTGTATGTTAATGCTGTGTGGTCTTGTTTTATGCTCGTTATTTTTCCTTCGAGTCGGATCTACTTGAAGGTTCTCTCTTCCCTTGTTGCTCCCCGGCCAGCTTTCTTAACCGAGTCCCATTTATTTTGAAAATGCCCTGAAGATAGCTGGCGGTAGGGCTTGGGCAATATTCAATTGGAGTTATTTAAAGCGGCTCGACGTCCGCTGTTTGGGCCAGAGCTTATTAATGCCAACTTATTTTTTAGACTCCTCAAAATACGGATTAGCTTGTTTTACTTGTTAAGTATAGAAAATATTTGTTGCCCAGTTTGCAAATACGTAGACCAGTACATATCCACGGAATATTTTCAATCGGATAAAGATCTTTGTATGTTGATCGTACGAATATCGAATTGGTTTAATTAAGTTTTACTACTCTTAATCGAAAATATAGTCAAACCTTCACGTAACTGATTGCCTTCTGAAAAAATGACTTCAGGTTTGTTTTACCCGAACACACGTAGGGTCATTCAGGGAGAGATGCCGCGCATTTTTTAAAATAACTATTTTTTGTCCTATTTAGCTTTTTCGATTGAACTAAGTACTAAAGATGGTGACTGATCTTGTTTCTGACGTACACACGAAAATGTACCTTTTATATCATTCTTCTCTTATCTATAAGAATTATTTTTGTAAAACATTACCTCGCGGCGTCTATCGCTTATTTTGCGGGTGACACGCCGCGCTCATAAGGGCGATACGCCGTATGCTATTAAAACTGATTAGAACTGATTGCTGCATTCTGAAGCTCCATTAAAAAAGAAAAAGTTTCGCGTTATTGAAGTTTTGAGGAAAATAAACTGTGCTAATACTTATGATATATATTTTTCACTATTTTTCTAGCTAATAGTACCTGCCTACGAATTCAATGCAACCAAAATGCAGGATGTAAAGCTAGACCTATGTTTATGTTATTATATTATAAACATATAAAAATTTAAGTAACTTGGCTATATTTATCCAGTTTTTACTGAAAAATACAAGTGAAACCGAAGAAATTCAGTTAGCGGAGACTTAATTTAGAAGTTTTTCTTTATTTCAAAATTGAAATTTAAAAAATAAATCAAAGAAATGAGTTTGTTATACCTTGCTTAAGTCAAATCTTGCTGTTGCCTACAAAATTAGCTTAGTATTGTTCAAAATGTGCGTACAAATAATTAAATACCACATAACACATAAACAATTATTAGTTTTTAGTACACTCACTAAAACAGTTATAACGCTGTTAAAAAAGTATTATAATTCATTTAAAATCTTTTTTCATTCCGTGCAGCGTTACCCCGCATGAGAGAAATGCGGCATGTGTACCTAAGTTTAATGCGGCGTCTCTCCCTCTCTCTACGGATGAGAGAAAGCACCTCGTGGCTCTGCGGCCTATTGTGCCAATATGTCGTAACTAGACTGAAAACATTCCGGAGACAACATACTTTCGCTACCAACCTCAAAAAATGGAAATGTAGCAGTAGTTTAACGTCCGATACAGATTTAGTACAAGGCGAGAACATTTTTTAAGGCAAAATACCAGTCTTATTTCAGTACTTCAGATTTAAAATCTATAAAACCAATTAAAAACAAACCGTATATCCTCACTTATTCTCTGGCATCTACTCAGTCTCTGCATTGGGCATTTTCCCGCAGTCTGTCAGGAAACGCCGAAACTAAGGGGGGTGCGCAGTCTATCCCGTATGCGGCGTCTCTCCCCGAGTTACCCTAATATTTTCAGTGAAACGCATAAACTTTTACTGTTTTCCCCCTTTTGTCAGTCATAGTTTATCTTATAATGTGGATTTAAAAATGATTGTTGCAAAACAGTGAAAGCCTGAGCATTAAAAAATCAGTTGTGAGTTTCCTTGAAAACCCGAAATAAGGAGAAATATTAATTCATATTTCTTGAAAACTCCCGTAAGGGGATAATAAAAACATCGATTTTATTGGTTCTATCGTAGGTAATTTGGTAGCCAACGATAATCATCCCGCTACGGCAGGAGCAACAAGAACTGATACATAAGCTACGGTCATTTTCCCAAGTATGTGAACTAGAGTTATGAAGGTTCCTCGTGTTCATTTAATCGGTTGTATTCATCTTGCCATGCCTATGCATCCATGAATGTATTTACGATTGGACTGATTCTTCTCTCCGGATGGGGCTCAGGGAATATCCGTTAATGCTGACTGCTTGTCTGCTCAAATCGTAATGCACTTCTGGGATGAACGTTGGAAATGGTAGAGGTGGTTCAAGCCGTGCACCTAATTCGATTTAAAATATTGAATTGCTTCATCCCCCGCGGTCCTTCGACTCGCAACTTCATAACCTGACTCAAGGGAGCACGATGCACCGTTGATGCTTGTGCATAATGGAAAGGGAGCGATGAATCTAATTCGATGTCTGATTAACGGAGGAACTGCTTCGCGTTCTTAGTCTCCGGTTTTCGGTAATAGTTAATTTTTTAAAACATTTTTTGGGTATAATTTCAAATCTCTTCCCACGGGTTTACTATTTAATGTTATTAATAATTTATTTGTGTCAAGATTACTGAAAAAGGGGTTGTAATTTAAGGAGTTATGTTTCAGGATAATTATGAAGCCTTATTGAACTACGTGACTAGGAGTTATAATTGACGACTTTCATCTTCATATTTGTGTCTAGGTTTGGCAGGGTTTTGATGGATGTACGTATGTTTTGAGCAATGAAATAACGTGTAGCAATGTTTATTATATCCCAAAAATGCATGTGTCACAATCTATATTGCTTATGATGTCCATTTTTCACTCAGTCCTTCTGCCCGAACGCCAAGGTATAAGCTTTATGGCGGTTGACTTAGGTCGTAATTCTGGACTTACAGGTGCCGTTTAATTTGTTATGATTATTTTTTCTTTTCATCGCAGTTTTTGTTTCGCTCTTTTGAAGCCCTTTGTTCGCGATGTGTATTTTCACGCTTGAGTAGACATGGGGGCGGGTGTTTGAGCACATGCACGGAGTAATAGCGTGCTACAGTGGAAACAGGTTTTCCTCGAATTCGATCATTCTCGGCATTTTAAATGAAGTTGTTTTTTTTCTCGTAGCTACCCAGGGAGTTAGTGGATAAATGTGTCCTTAAGCCCTTTCCAATGATTTATGATTAAGTATGTAATACCGCGCTACTATAGTTTATGGTGTATGCTTTCGTTTGGTTGGTGTTGGCGAAGAGATTCGCGATTCTATATCATTTCGATCCGGTGTTGCAATCGCTTTTCGGTTATTTAATTTAGAGCACGCCCTTTTTTAAAAGGTTCTTATTAAAAAAAATAATCATTTCGGTCATGGTCAATTGCAGAGTTATAGTTCTTTCGAAACCAATTAAATATACGAAAAATTATTGGCGGATAACTGCAGATTCGCAATTCCTCTTGTGATGCGCCGGTGATCTGGTCTAAATGCAAATATGAATTATGAGCGTACGCAGTATGAGATCAGCACCGTACAGAAAAATAAAAACGGATTTAAGCAAACTCAGCTATCGAAATAAAGCCATCGGAAACCATGGGAATGATGATTTATCCGGAATTATGTTGATTGACATTTTTGTGCGTGCGTATAATTGGGTAATAAATTGATGATGGCCCTTTTTTCCTTAATTGCTGTGTTGCAGGGTAGATAATGCGAACATAATAACTAGCTTCGTTTTAATTCTATATTGGGGCTCGTGTAATTTTTATATCTTTGTTTATGTCAGGAGGCTCGTGTGGATTCACTAGTTATGTAAATGGCTGTAGACTCCGTGTTCGTATGGAAAACTCTGGCGCTGGAAAATGTCGAATCCTCATTTCTTTATGCTTTATAAAAAGTGGGCAACATGTTAAAGAGAGGTTACCGGCCGAAGAGTACCTATTTATTATGCAGCAAGGGTCCTTAAGGCATCCGCTTGCAAAATCCTCATCTTGTTGTAATCTATTTATGAACTTCGTTGCGGTTTACTGTAGGATCACGGTGAGTGGCTAATTTCTCCTCCTTCTTCTAATTAATGAAAAGGTAGAATTCATTCGCCAACTGGTTGAAAATTAAAGAGTGTTCCAGTCAACCACCCCATCAATTTTTAAGTTGAGACAACGAGGGGTTGGCAATGATTTAATAGTGACATTATCTTCTGTCGGAATAGGAATAATTAATATAAATAGGTAATACTAATTCAACGAAATGTACGCTATCTTTACTGTGGCTCAGCATCATATTGTTTACTTCTTTTTGGGCTCTTTTCTTCTTGATCCAATGACAGCTTCGCTGATATCGATTTGTAGTTGTGAAATTATTGATAGTCTTTTATATATTCTCCATTTTTCGGAGTAAATGAGATCTACCTTTCCCCGTTGCTTCTAGTTAATTGCTTTATTAATTTCCATGCATATGCAATACAATGTTATTAACTAATTCATTCAGCATACTGCATAATTTGCGTCATAATTGGAACACATCATTGCAAAAATACAAGGTTAGGGCAGGTTGGGTTTTATCCCATCTTTCAATTTTCACACACAAAGCCGCTATTTTGGTCCAATGATAGGCATCACGTTGAGCCTGGCAGGTATATAATATTCCCTCAAAAACTCATTTTGAAATAGGTTACATAATAGCCAGAAATATTTTTCAACGCTCTCACAGTGATTCATGTTATTTTAATTAAGTTGGTGTCCAAAGTGTCACGAGGTGAATTAAACTTGCAAATGAGGGCTCATTTACGTCGTGTTACTTTTTCGTAGAGGTTCTTGTTTTGTCCCCCCCACCCCCTAAACCCGCTACGTTTTCCCCAAAGTTTTTATCATCACTCGTCTGTCTCTTTTTCGCGAGGGATTCCGATGTGAATGGAAGGCCTTAATTTATCCCCTTTTATCGCAGCTGCGTGTGTACTTCGCTGTTTCGTTTAATGGCAGGTGCAGGGAAGCATGCTGGGAGCGTTCATTTTTGCTCGGCCCTGGCGATATTTTAAGCTGTCTGCGACAAGTTTCCGTCGTTTGCTTAATGCCAACATTCAACTTTGGTTTGAGCAGCATTTGTCGTCTCCCTGACTGTGCCGTATGCCTACTTACCGTCCCTCGTCCCACGCTATGTTCTCCTTTGCGAAGTCTTCCTCCGTCATTTTTCATTTGCCCTTTTCGGACTTCATACATGATTGGCCCTGTTCTGTCTTCATTTTTTTTCGCCTTGGGGCACCGTTGGTTTTCGCGGGGTTGTTCTTGTTGCTTTCAGTCGGGTCTCATTTCGATGTATTTCTCGTCTTTACGTGCATTATATCCATGCTTTCTGATTTGGGAATTTCACGAATTTTATCGTTCGCTCTCATTTACGTGGCTTAAAAATTTCATATGCTTGAAACGTATTAATTTTCATATACACGTTTACAGGGAGTAGTAACGGACGTTAGGATTAAAAAAGATTCTTTAAGATAATAATGTCATTATCTTGTGGTATTTTTGAAATCCCTGGGGAAAACGTTAATCGTAATGGAATTGTTTATGAAAATTAGAGATTTTCTAACGATTGTGAAAATAATTATGTGGATGGCTCAGTGTGCTCCTTGAATCTCTTTTTTTCCTTTCAAGCTGTTATGTAAGCTTGCTTTTGCTGCCTAGGATTTTCAAAATTGTCTCAGTTACTTCTGCTTGATACGGGAAGTACTTATAGTTCCGTTAGTATGGATTAGTTGATAATTTCAAGGTTAACAAAGATGAAAATCCGTTGCATCACGGAAGCAAAGTGTGGTATGTAAACTTCTATTTATCTTCAGGTCCGCTGGTGTTCATTTGTAGCAATTCTCTTGTAGTAATTTTGTTATACGTTGTGCGATGACTAGCTAACAACCGTGTTAATAATTCTCTCCAATGTTTTTTGAGCTACATATAAAAGTTTGCCAAAGATGTATCAAATTATAGGTTGATATTATTGAAGAATTGTTTCATTCGTCAGTTTTCTTGTAAAAACCTCCTATTTTTCGTTTAGAATTCAAAGGTATCTCATTACTACTCTATAGACACGAGTTCGTTTCCTCTTTGTAATTAATTTGTATCCTTTTTACTCTGAAACAGTTTCATATTCATAGGTAGTGAATATGGGTAGCCATTTCGCCGATTTATTTGATTTTCTCTCCTTCTTTCTGAACATTAGGCAGTGGCTAAGGAATCTTTTTTCCCAATTGGGTAAATGTTGCTGGAAAAAGTGTGTACGTACGATATTTAAAATTGCTCTCTTTCTTTCCAAACAGTAGGCAGTGGCTAAGGAATTTTTTTCCAAACGAGTAATTGTTGTTGGAAAAAGTGTCTACGTACGATATTTAAAATTAAAAGTGCATGAAGGATAAACTATTGTGCGTAAGTGCTAAATATTTGCTCTAGTTGTGTGATGAATGAAATTTTATCAACATTTCAAGCTGCTGAGTGAGCTTCGATTGTTCTCAGCTTGCGAACCTTAAATTTTTCTCTTTCAAACAACTCGCAACTAGGATTTTTCGCTAGATTCAGATATAAAACTGTTTACGATGTACCGTGAGACACATGAAAGGCTATTGCTATGTTCCATAAAAAATATCCGAAAATTATTTTACCTGCTGCACCGTCACCCTTACAGGTATTTAAAATGGAAAGTTTGAACCCCTTGTATAACAAAAAGCTGTGCAATACGAGATGCTGTGTAAAGGTTCCGTCATGAGCTACTGATTAAGTATGGAATCCCCTTTTTGGAAGTGTATAATGACGTGGTCTATCATTTACGATCGTACTTTTAAAGTTTGAAGTTTTTTACTTCTTAAGTAAAATCAATTCAATTTAAGCAGTTCAGCTGTGATTGTAAAATTATGTAACTCTTGTTAGTTGTAATGACTGCATTTTCAGGAAGTACTAAAGTTATTTGTTACCATGTTCCAGCTTATAGTTTTCCACCTAAAGTGTTCAAGTGAAGGGCGTTTCAAATGTTGCGTAGCATTTTCATATAAGTGGGCTCCTTTTATTTTTATTATCAATTTCTTCTGAAGTCTAATGGTATATTTTTAATAATTATAAAAGATTTCGGTTAGGTTTTATTCGGAGAGATGCAAGGGTAAATATGGGAATAAGTCAAATATGCCGAAATAGGGCTCGAAGAGTACTACTATATTCTTGAAAACTGCCACATCCAGATTGACGCTCGACTCTTAGGTGTAGAAATCGAGTGGCCTTGTGACAGTAATTGAATACCTGTGCCGATGTTATTGCTGAAAATATCAATAAATGCTCATTTGATTTGTGCTTTCATGCCGTCTTCCATACCGCTTATTGGAGTGTTGTAGAATAATTTATCTATTAAGACGATTCCGTTGCTAGAGTTTATACAGAGTTCCCGCAGTTGACTTGATCCATCTAAAGCTGCTGACGGCTGATAATAAATGCAGATGTTATCATTACTCATTTGATTTCGCTTTCAATCCCGCCACATTAGTCTCTTGTATTTTGATATTTTCTCTTTTCCCCTCGTCTGATGTAAAAGTATTTCCCGGGTGGTGGGTTCTTAGTGTGAGTTGTGTGAGTTCTGCAAAGCCGATGTCCAATCGGCTTTGCAGAACTTTTCAATTCCATTTTTTTGCTGGTTAAGCTTTTTTTTATTTTAATTTTGGTGTCGTGGAAATTTTGTCTTAATATTTCAAAAAGTGTTTAATGACGAGCCATATTTGAATGCGGTTTCTTATATTTTGCTTTTTTTTTAAATGTTTATTTTCGCATGGAATAGAATGATGGGATTATCTCTTTCTGTTTGAAACAATTATATTAATAATAAGGAGATATTTATAATCATTACAGCGTTAATGAATCTATGATTGAGTTGGAAAATTATTGATTGAAACCCATTGATTAGGGGTAATTAATGACATGTTGTATGATGCATAGAGAAGATCACTAAATTACGTTATTTTTCCTTTCAGGTGAGTTTGCATCCATTGATTTCATAACTGCTCGTTGCTGTTTGTGTGAGTTATAGCATAATTTACTTCTGGTTTACGAATTGTCTTTAAAAGGTGAAGCCGTGGAATATCGTTTGTCGCTATTATTCTTTCATGGGTAATTTATCCTAATGCTCGTAGTTACCTCTCGGTTTCAATATTGTACCTGCTCTTCGAAACATTTATTGCTGGCTATTAAATTTTCTCGTCACCCTTACTCAGGGAATGCGTTTTTGAACCGTATAAACTTACTTTTCGTCTCTTTACTTTTTATATACTCCTTCATCAATTCTTGTCCTATTGTTAATGATAAGAAGTTCACTTCATGCAAAATTTCTCAAGAATCGCCTGTCGTCTATTATCTTTTGTTTTTATGGTCTCGTGGTTCTTTTGACGAGGTAGATATTACAATCAACAGTGCATTATCAAATTCCAATTTATGAGTATGTTCGACGTCTTCCATTTCGAGGTTCAATTTTCAGTTTATATTATCCTTGTCAATCTTTAACCAGGGATATTTAAGGGAGTGCATGACGTTGTGATGGATACGTTAGTCAGTGGAGATATTTTTAACATGTTGTGCTTCCTCCCGCCCCAAGACCCTTCGCAGCTGACTCTCAAAAGGTTATTTCTATCCCAGTTTTAAACTAACCTAAGACGAAGAGGAAATGCGCGAGGTCTGTATCGACTCACACGTTCGAATGCCTACTAAGCCTCCATTGATTTTTTTTTTGCTCTCCCAGCGGCGTATCTCAATCCTCTCACGAGACGCTCCGATGTGTTCCGGCATCGCTCCCGTTGGAGTATTAGTTATCGGCGTCTTTCAGACCTCTCGTCGGGGTCGATATCCTAATAATCCTAGCACCTTCTCCATGTGTTGAAGGCGATATGAATCGGACGGTGAGATGGGTTCTGTTGAAATTTATGCCTACGCTACCCACCTTATTGTTGCATTTCCAACTTATAGAAAGCCTCCGTCTTCTTTCATCCTAAGCCGCAGTTTCGCTCGACATTTCTTTTGCGGTTATTTCTCCAGGGCGTTTTTAAATTTCTCGTTGATTGGGAACTTTGGCTAGTGTTGAGGTTTTAGTTACGTGGTGGAGTCACGCCAAATAATTATAAAATGTTGGCAGTGATAGGGGTAGATTTTTATTCCAAGTATTTGATTTCATATTTTACACGACACGTGTTTTCGATAGGTCTTCCTTTAAGTGACTTTTATCTTGCACTTTCCATTCAGAAGGTAATGAAGTATAATCCTAGTTATGTGCGCATATACCGATTTTGGACTTCGTCATTGGGCTCTGTCATGTAATTAATGGTTTATACCTATTCCTGTTTTTGTTGTGAGTTCTAGTAAACTCTAGATAATAGATGCTTGTAATTAGCAAAATATTGCAGTGGAATAAGGCATTTTATTAATCTGATCGAACCTCGAGATAGAAGTAGATATATAGGTAGTGGTCGAAGGAGAAAAATTGATTCATAGTGTGCATTATGTGTTTAATAACGTCGTAATGTTTATGATGTTGTTGTATTGATCATGTCGACAAATATGCGAGATGGAAAAGCATAGATGTATTAAGGCGCCACAATGCGCCAGCCAGAGGATTCAATGTAAGTCAGACCCCTGAGACAACAAATCTAATGATAATTGATGCGTCGTCATGACGAATTACGGTGTTTGGATCTGATCCCACTACATGTAGTGTTGCAATTTGGTCGTTTTTTGAAGCTTACTTTCAATGTCCTCTGATATTTATTGACACTGAGTCCAAATTTGTTGTTATACTCTACGAAATCCACGTTTTTGTGTCCTGTATAAATTTTATCCTACTACCTTGAATTGACAGCTATTTACGGAGTACGTTTTTGCACTACCAATTATTGGCATAGAGTGCATCCTGCTCACGTGGAAATATATTTCCTTATGTAAGTAATATTCGGAGGATTCATCATTTGGCTCTACTGTTATTTTTTTACTTGCATTAAGTTGGTACAATCTCCGCGGTATAAAAATGGATATTTGTCCTCGGTGCACTGCTGCGTTGAGTCATTAAGTAATACTCCAAATGAGACACTCAATGTCATCCCGCCTTAATACCTCAACTATCGTTGGCACGTTGTGTTTGTGAAAATGATGTTCGTGATCTCTTATTGAATCTCTATGCTCTGTGCTGACGTATTTGTTGAGTCGTAATTAAAATTACTGGTGCGATATTTTTGTAAGCTTTTAGAAGGCGCTGCCTCGTCCTCGCCTTTCCATGAACGTTCCCAATTTTGCCGTTATTAATTTCTTTTTATGTAATCTTTGCGCATTGTCTTGAAAGATAGACCACGACAGTGGTCACCTTAAGTCTTCGGGATTTTGGATTTTCGAGCCGGCTTATTCATGTTCTGGAAGTAGGTCCTCAGGGGGAGAATTTTTTCGAGTGCACGACAATCAGAGGACTTCATCACGAGTAGAGATGCCGGAAGTCATGGCGTTATTTAATAAGCCTGCTACTTAATCAAGTGACCTTGTTATTTTATTTTCAGCAATTAGGGCTACTGTTACTTACTCTTCTCCTTGGATTATTAAGAGCGAGATCAGCGTGTAGGCTTCAACTGCTAACGTTCGATTTTCTCCTTTAATGTTGCCTGTTACTAATTATTGAAGAATACACGGTGCTATTTATATTTTTTCAATTATCCATTCATGGGCTTAGTTTGCTCTTACATCCATTATTTGTATCCAATTATTAAGGAATTCAGAAAATAACACCTTCAATATTTTACACCTCTTTTACTCCATCATATAAAGGATTAGACGATGTTTACTCTAGATACCATCGCCTACTCGAAAATAATCTTCATGAGTATATTCTTATTCTGTGGATACATACTAGCTGTATTTTCTTTACCCCGTCTTCAACTGATTTCCTGTGATTACAATACTGTTACTAACTTAAGGAATTGTTAGAAACCTTAGCGTTTGTTTTTTTAATTACTTATGGACTGATTAGCTGGATAAAAGGGTAAATATTGACCGCGAAAGCCTCTTGTCTATGGCGTTTAATCGTTAAAATGCTAATTCGGTTCATAATGAAAGATACCATATTTTCTTCAAGATGGAAATCGGTGTATTCGTGTTGCATTTTTTCCACACATGGACTCGTTAGTGATGTGGTTTTAACCTTTTCACTTGTAATAACGGCAGCTTTTCATATTGATTTATAATAAAGCTATAGTTGGCAGTGTTAACGAAATCAATTACTGTAGAGGCTTATTGATTTTGGGATGTGGGCGAATTGAAAATCTCAAAACCTTTTAAAAATTAACTGCAAGGAAAGAAAATATTTTTTAATACGTAGTTTAAAAGTGCAATTACCTAGTTATCCGATTGTTATTTATTGAAAGTATGGCGAAATTCTATTTGAAGAATAAATAAAGCATGAGGAATCGTGGGCATCAGTGTTAAAAATACGCATTTTGTATATTTTTTAAACACTAATTGATATGAATATAGTGAATACAGAGTAAAGTAGTTTTCCTTAAAGCGATGTAGAATAGGAATCATCTACAAACTCTTATTCGTGATTCAGAAGATTGGACGATTTTTGGGTTGTTGACGTGGTCTTGTGCCTCGCTGTGAAATTATTTTTCGACCGAACATGTCCACAGTTTCCCACAATTTTCGCGCTGTTAATTTGAAAAAAAAAACTTCTAATTGGAGCCTCGCATGTTTACATTTTTATAGAATGACCATGTATTCCTGCACGTGGCCTTCGGTATTGAGGTCATTATTTTTTATGACAAAAGTTCCAGTAACCTTCTCCCAGAGTGTATTTAGTTGTAATTGCCCTCCCACGTGTACCATACCCTATTTATGGGGAAGGCTTTATTATTAATTTTTCATTGTCTCGTGGTCGAGTGTTTTTTCAAATCGATTCAAATGGGAAAAAATAAATAGAAGCTATTGTCTCTTGCAAATGCCTCGTCCCTCCCCGTATTCCGTGTTCCCTTGACCATTTCCTTGTCCTTTCCCACTACTCCCATCGCTATTAAACCTTTCCATACGTGCATTTGTCCGTTTCCACGCCGTGTGGCCCTTTATGAATGTTTCCCCTATCGCGAACGTATTGAGTTGTTGTTGCTGTGGGTCGGGCTATCGTCGCCTACATTTTCCTCGTCTCCGTTCAACAGCCTAATTTTTCCGTGCGTGTCTCTTAGTTCATTCCTTTTAGCTACTGCGTCTTGGAATATTGCATTTTTGTTGATGCCATTATTGTTTTAGCATTTTCACTTTATATCCATTGCCATCGTTATGTTGTGTGGGACTATTTTCTTATTTCTTCAAATAAATATCCTCTCTTAATGTTAACCCCAATTTTTTTTCTAAATCTCCATATTTTTCGTTTTCCGTTCTGCAATATTTCCTTTTTTGTGACTTTTTTTTCTGCTGTAGGTATTCTTTTCCCATAATCCATTATTGAGGTACTAAAATTTAAGTGTGATTTAATTCGTTGTCTCCGGATTGACTTCGTGGAATCGACTTAACTTAATGGAGTGTAAAAAACTCTGTAATTCCATTTAAATTTAATGCTCTATGGCCTAGGTTTCTAAGTGGCACGTCATCGTCTGGTGGCTTGCCTCGTCGAAATCTTTGCCGTACACTATCAAATTTATGTAAAATCACAATGTTTTTTACATTTCATTATACTAGGTAACCCGTGCGAAAACTTCGCACACGCTATCTGGTAATAAGTATATTAAGGAAACGGTGTAATTGGGTTTTTAATAGAGAAAAAGGTGTGTCATAAAGTACTTTCTTTATACTTGTTTTCTTGCACAAATATGCAAAACATATGAATACATTGCAGACAGGAGAGTTAGGTTGCTGTAGGAACAATCATGACGTGTCTGATACTGAATAATGGCACACGATTTACAAAACTTCTTTAAAGACAATATTAGAAGATTGAGATTGTATTTTTCATCAAAAGCCGGTGATTAAACGTTTTTAATGATTCCTTATTTAGGAGTAGTACTTACGGAGCAGATACGAAATGACAGAAAAAGACCTTTCTGTAGTATTATATATACGATGTTTGTGTGTGAATTTAAATAAAACTATTGTCTGCTAATAATACACGCCTGCGGGCGTTTCCTCTTTTGCCTTATCATTACCATCTTCCCCACCCGTAAAATTGCCTCTTAGAGAAGAACATTTTAAGGCGTAGCGGCTGGAAACGCTTGCGAGACGAAACTGTGTGACTGAACCGTTTTCAATGGTAATGAAGGGAGTGTGGAATGTGATTTCAGTTTCAACCCATCTAGCAGAGGAGTGCGCGAGAAGTGAAATGGGATGAGACGGGTGGCAAATGTTAGGGAAGAGGAGGGAATTAGAGTGAAGAGCTTAGGGTGTGTAGCGTGGAAGGAAATGGGCAGTTTACCTGCGAAAGTTTGTTCCCGGTTCCGGCCGAAGAAAATTTCCGGAAACTCCCCCCATATTCTTTCTCTCTCAGGCAAATGTTTGCTTCACCATTTGCTTTTGGTAGTCAACATACCCTCATCTACCTTTGGGAAGTCAAGGAGCTTCTTTGCCAATGGATTCCGATTGTCCTCTGTGTTCTAAGAACTGAAGAACTTTAAAAGTTGTGGGCTTATGAACTCAAGCGGTAGCTACAAGCCGTTTCAGACCCATGTTCGCGGAGATTTTTTTCGCTTAGACTATTAGTAAGCAGTTTTGAGAAATTATCGGAGGGAAACTAAGCTGAGGAAGACTGACTTTGGGAGTAAATTTTCTGCACGGTTTGCGCTCCAAGTGGAGAGAGGCTGAGTGGATGCCCAAGTTTGGTTGGGACTCCTCAAATTCCGAGCCGCTAATTTGGGGGTAAACTTGTCGGCTTGCTATTACTTAACCTTCAATTTCTTATTAAAGGGGACTTTCAGGATTGTCCGGATTAGGTTTGATTGCGGAACATGTTCCTTAAGCGTTAAAAATTACGCGATAATAAGGGGTAAGCAAAATCTTGAATAATTCTTCGATTTTCATAAGTTGTTCAATTTTGTAGCCATCGTAAATTCATCTGATGGCGTCATGTTGTGAGTTGTTTCAAGCGTTTTACGTAAATGGCAGTCTGATATCAATTTCGAGATGAATCGGTAACCATTACTTTAGCAAATATTTGGTGATTTCTCCCAGTTCGATTTGAATAGCGATTGTATTATATGTAAAAATAATAGTTTGAAATAAAAAATTCAAGTAAATATTCCCATATTTAAATATATTATATTCCGAATAAGGTCAACAGATTCAGGCTTCAATTGGTGGAAGTTAGACATATTTAAAGAAATAAAAGATCGTAGCACTATTCCACAAGAATTTTTAATGCGTACAACGCGTTTCGGCTCACTGAGCCATGAGTCTTGTACCAGATGATTCCTGTAATATGAAATTCCTGTAATTTTTGGTTTTGGCATCATATGCCAATCAACTAGTTTTAAATAATTTAATGAAAAACCCGTCCATGTCATGTGTTTTGATTTAACTGAAAATCATTCTCCATTTAATGGACGCTTTCTTTACTCATGTTATTGACCAATTTTTGCGGCATGATTATTCCGAATTAAACTTAAAATAAAATATTGTTTCATAATAATTCTGCATCATTTTGTGGTTTTCACTTCTTACAATTACTGTGACGTTGAGCATCTGTGAATTATCAGTAAATCGTTTAGGATCAGAATCCAATTATACATTAGGAATCATCAACGGACGGACGACACTTTCTCCGACTAGGCGCAAATAGTCAGTTTTTCCGACTGGAAGAGGATTTCATCCCAGTGTACTGTATATTTAACGAAGAAAGATGACGGTGCTTGATGTATATTTTTGATTGTGTACACGGTATAACGGTTTACTTCTGTATTTTTTTGCACTGTAGACCCTTCTACTAACATTGACTTCAATCGATGAGCTAATTGGAATCTACTGCAATTACATAATTTAAAGTACATTTTTTAGGTAGAGTAGCATGAATCATGGTTAGGAAGGTGGTTATTTCAGTCCTTACATTTGATGACATCAAAACACTAAAGAGATATATTATGCCTCGTGTTATCTTAATGTGAACTAATACGGGGGTAACGTTTAACAAATAAAGTATTTCGCTGTTTCATGTTTTTTACTTTTTTTGCTTTACTGCGTGATTTACGAGTGCCGAGGTGGGCTTTTTTTTGTGAATTTTCTCATCTGACTTATCTTTGCACAAATGGCCTTCTTTTTTCATCTCCCTTTGCCTTTTATTAATTTTAAGCGTCCCCTTATCTGATTCATCCCTTTAAGCTTACCTAACATTTCAATCCCTTTCATGCCCTTGTGTCGAGTCTTCCTTGCATCTTATCTTTCAATTCAAAGCTTTCCCATCTCGGGGTAGGGGTGTTGTAAGGTGTATATTTAGCTCGCGTCTCTTAATTTTGGGAACCGATTCTGGCCTTTCGCCGGCCTCCTTGCCCTTGACCTTGCCTCTTCGTGACTGTATGTTTACTCATTGCCTCTAATTCGGTTCCGTTGATGGAAATAATGGTTTACTCCCGTTTCTCTTGCTGAATGTATTCGGAGATGCGACCACGTCTCAGGCACGTCGCGAGTAAAAGCTGTTCTTTAGCTGATTTTTTTCCCCTCCCGTCTCTTCCTTTAAGAATGCCATTAAATAATTACCACCCAAATCTATAATCAGGCTGATAGCTCGGTTGTGGTGTGCCTTATTACCTCTGTCGAATACTAAAGAAATTAAATACCTCATTCAATTATGTAATATTCCTCAAATTTGCTGAAATGAGTCGTGAATGTGTCGTCTCATTACAAGATATTGTTAGAATACTGCTTTTTTACCCTATTGTTATTTTTAAAGGATTAATTTTTTAATCGTTAGAACCGCAACCAGGCTAAGGTAGGCAGTATTAGCATTTTCAGTTTGCCAGAGTTTAAATTAAATTTTATGCACCGCAGGAATTGCAGACTTAGTTACTTTTTTGTGCTTCTAAACTCGTTTTCGGTATCGCATAGAAGAAGCAAAATATTTTTCTAGGTGTGTCATAGTACCAGATAAGCTTGTATGAAACTAGATTTACTTGTATGAACGTGGACTCAGTTTCCCATCCAGTTCTTTGATGTATAGAGATGCTTTCAAACTGTGAAAATCTAGTAATACCATTCGATCTCAAAGACACGTCTCTATCTAATGCTTTCTGTGCTGAAAAATCCTCGATTACAATCCCGTAGCACGTTCGTATTCACAATCTTTTATTATTCCGTTCTTAAACCCCGCTACCCTCTTCGATTTTTGTTTGTGGTAATCTACGGGTAATAGTGTGTTCTCCACGAAACTTGAACGTAGAAATTAGTATTCCATCGCACACGCCACTATTTTCTGATTGCATTTCTTTCCTTAGTTCGGTAAAGTCCTAGTTTAACCTTCTTGACCTGGAAAACCTTTTTTTATTTCCTATTTCCTTCTCGCCTAGCTCCCGACTAGCAACATCAAATAATAAGTTTATAGGATGCGGGTGGGCTAAAAAGACGCATTATTTTTCCAACTACAGTAAATAAGGAAAAATAGTGCTAGGTAGGTGAAAAATATGGATATATTATTTGATAATTAAAATTTAAATTTATGAATGTTTTGGTTGATGAGTAATGCTGATCTAATACGCTTCTAGTTCCTACGATACGGGAATTTTTTTCTTTTTCCTAGTGATTTTCAGAAAATTCCACATCTGTCACTCATTACTTAAATGTATGTTTATATATGTTAAAAAAGGATGAACGGATTTGAATATGTTGGGTCTATCCAATTAGTGGACATTTTTTTCGTGCGCTATGTCGTTTGCAACGAGAGTTGCTGGGAAGTTATGGAAATTTTAATGTGTTTTGTGAACTGTTGACTGATAAATAAATTGAAAAATTGATAAATAGGTGTCTAATTTCTAGCCGTCCTTATGGTACGTCTTTTGCCACAGCGACGATGTCATATTTTACTTTTTGGTAGTAGTTGTGGACGTATTAGGAATATTTAATAATTCAAATGTAACTTCTCTTGGTAACGTATGAATTTAATTCTGGGACTTCATTACGTGTTTAGAAATGCATTTAAAAATATAGTAGGTCGGGAAAGGAAACCATTTCCTAGTTCTTTTGTTCGGACTTTATAATTTAAAATTATATAACTATATAGTTACATAATCCACGTGATTGTGGTTGTTCTCTCCGACGATGCTATCTCGCTTTAGCTTGATGATGCATTTTTTTGGAGAGTAATGGTGTATCCGCGCTATCTCACCACAATATTCAGCTCCATTTTTCTATTTTATAATAAAATTTGTCTGCGGGAAAGAAGAAGGATAACTTAAGTTGGCGTGTCTCATTTTAAGATTACGTCTCCCGCAGATTTCGGTATTTTTAGTCTTTTAGTCGATCCATTTTTCTCTCTCATCCCACACCCCGTTTCTCATTTCTCCCGCATCATTCCTTATCACTACTTCCATCATTTCCGCTCTCCAAGAGCATGACCAACGCCTTCTGAGCGTATCGCGTGCTCTCCGTTTCAAATCCGCGAAATAGGTGGAATGGATATAACCTCCGTCTTAGCTCGACACCAATTTTTTCATCTCCTCGTGTCATCGCCCGAACCCTTCTTCTCTTTTGATCCCCCCTTCTCAACCCTGTCAGTTGAAATTCTCTTTTGAACCCTTGAGGAGAATAAATGGAAAGGGTGTTTCTTTTGGGCTCTCCTCTTTTCATGCCGCATTATTTATTTATTTTTTACTTTTAAGGGATCTCTGGAAAGTGTTCTTACGTTTCCATCGATCCTTTTGTGATACATAATGGGTTGGGTTCCGTATTTTTTTTCCTTTCATCTTGTGTAGTTCGGATGCTTGACCCTTGCGAAAAGTGGATGGACAGTTTTTGTGGACTCTCCAGATGTGAGTGTTGGGAAGGATGTGAAGTGTAACTTTGTTGGTATGATGAATGAGGTAAGTCGCGTATGGGAAGAGATGGTAGGTTGCTGATAAGTGCAATGAGGAGGAGTAAATGAATTGTCCGTTGGACACATTAAGTGGTCAGTTTAGGATGATGTGGAAAATGTTTATTAGATATAAGGGGAGCAAAGATGCGAATATTTAGGGTCTGGTTTACGTAATCTTTCATGAAGGGAACAAGAATTAAGTAAGAGAAGTTAATAACGAAAATTTGTGCTATTTTAAAAATACACCGAAACTTAAATGCAGCCTTGGCGGTAATGTTCTCGCCACGACGCGATACTATTATTGTTTTAGCCTAATTATATTTCGGTTGATTCCACTTACTTCGTTTTCTAAAACTTCATTTCCTGCATTTCGCCTTCGCTATTTTCGTAGAAGGTAGCTCGCAAGTTCTGCTTTAGCTCTATCCGAGACCCCAATGAGATCCGTTTACATTTGCTATTTTCACGTGAGTAAATCACTCGAGATTTGTTCTCTTAAGACCCGAAGTTAGTGCCAAAACAAGGTCCAGTGACGGTGTAAGCCCGGCAGTGACACGGAGTTGTGCGCGTACCCCTGTTCATGTTGTTTAACTTCTCAAAATTTCATTAGAATTTCCAAGATTTCCATTGCGCTATTTTATTCCTTTGCTCTCCTAGCTTTTTTAAGCGCTGCTTGATCTCTACCTCTCGGTTATACACAACGACGCTATTACCTAGGTGTTAAAGTTTAAAAGACCCTTCTATTATCTCTCTACACCCGTCTAAGCTTTCATATTTACCTAGATGTAATTTTCAAAATGCAGTTCTTTTACGTAGGTATTCATGCTTGTCTTATATGATATTATACGCTGAATAGATATGTTTTCTTTTCAACGCTCTTCTTTTTACCCATAATATTGCCTTTTGGGGTTTGGGACGTTCTACGCGCTTTTCTCTCATATTGAACTGTATTAATTATGGTCGTGAAAGAGAAAAAAATGTCGTGGACGGTGAATGTTGTTGTAACAATTTCATGTAGTTCTGAATATGGATGTTTAAAAAATTGGAATTAATTGTACCACCTAGATTTATCACCCAAAAAGGCCTCAACTGCGTAGTGTCGGAATAGCAGCGATTTGTCTTGTGGATCTTTCTTGGATTCCAAACCGCAGGTCTTACGAACCTGTACTACGATGTAATGCGTTATTTGAAATTTGAATCATCTTTTATTTTAACCTTGTAATCCTTCTAAGGAAAATTCTTCTTTGTTTTGTTTTTTTCTGAAATACAGGTCTACCATAATAGTCAATGTTTTACAAAATTAATTTTTTTTGCTGTGAATATACTTCTTTCTGGTGGAAAACTCATCCTGTGACAGGTGACAATTTTGATGGATTCGCGGAAAATATAGTCATCCTCAATTTAATAGCAAAATAATGCCTTTTGATTCTCACATAAATGGAGTAAACTGAATTCCTAATCTCATTTCATAGTTCTCAACCGTCAAATCCACACTACCGACCCGGTGTCACCGTCGTCGGACTGGCATCCACTCGATATCTATCGATTATTCGTGCCCTTCTTGAATTGTGTGGGAATTATGGGTACACCTGTGTGAATATATGCGCGTGAGATGGACGTTGGTAGCTTAATTAGCGTCTATTCAGCGATTCAGTCCATCCGGCCTCCGGGATTCTTAAAGGGAGAGGACGCACTACGTGGCATTTTGAAGCGGGTATCTTCATTGTTATCCGTTCCTACCTTGAATCGGGTAGGATGTCGCATTAATTTATGCTTGAGTGAGTTACCTTTTCAAGAGAAATAATTCTTCGGCCTCTCCTCCTCTCTCAAGAGTAATCGTGGTTTGCGACTGCGTGATTCCAAACCAATACTTACTGTGTATCATATTAAAAATTGTTTTGTGTTCTTGTATGGCTTTCGAAGTTAAAAAGCAAAATTGGAGTACACAGTATACAGGAAATTAAATGTTCATATTTTAAGTTAACTCCTTTTCTAGCTATTTTAGACGACCGTAGCGCCATTTTCATGTGTATTGTATGATTTTTACTTCTATTGCAGAATTCGTATGGTAGTGACTTATGGTAGAGAGTAGTCGGTGACGTGCTAACTTTTTATTTTAATATGATTCTAACGGTATAATGAACAATTATGAGTTTTTTGCCAAATTTACTTAAAGCCTTGTATCCGCGGAATGATGTAGAGGTCAAACGATGACTACACTCAATGTTTCCCTCGCGGCATTTCGCAAAGGAAGACGAATGGGAGGAATAAAAACCCCTGATCCATAACGAAACACAAAAAAGCAACCTCTGTAGCCTATTTAAAGCTTAAGGCACTTGAGGAAAAACAAATTATCTTGTTGTTATCAATGTTTTCGTATGCTTATTCAACCATTGTCATGAGAATGTGTGTTAAAACGCAGATTTTCAGTTGCGACTTGAAGAAAATGTGAAATGGAAAGCCTTTTTTTGTGAACCTTAGTCAATAAAACATCATCATCATCACTGGTCAACAATCCTAGGATTGGTATGACGCAGCTCTCCACTCAGTTCTCCTATCAGCTAATCTTTTCATACCTACGTATTTCTTCTCTTATTATAAATAAATCATAGTAGAGCATAAGTTGAAATTTTCGTGAAAATGACAAACACTTTGTTTCTTCAACCATCCTTAAACCACTCTCTCCTTACATGTACCTCGAGTGCCTTTAAAACTGTCTGTAATTCGCTGCGTGGCATTCCGTTTGAATGGCATTATCGGTTGGGATGAAGATGGTGGGGAGCAAGCGAGAGAAAGGTACAAAGGTGCGGGCTGTTCTAAACCCAGCCGTTTTACTGTCTGGTAAGAACTGATGAACCACCTCGACCGACTCCTGAGCCAGAAAAGCCTGTAAAGGGATCGAGCGTGGATGGTGCAAATAGTGGAATAACCTGCCAAGATGGATGTGGGCTTATCAACGCTCGCCAGCTCGCGGAACGAAGGCGATTTAGGCTTGAAGAAGGTAGTGGTGGTAGTCGAGTATTGTTTGGCGCCTTTTGGAAGGAGGATGAGAACAGGCTGTAGGCATTCAAAGCGTACTATGGTGAAGGGTTCGGTGGTGGAAGATCCCGGAATTAGTTGGAAATTTAAGTGGACGGGGAGTCTAGCGAAAGCCGAAGTGGTAGACATTATCAAAGTGCATATTAGCGCAGTCGCTTTTGCATATTCTTAACCATAAAGGGGCTTGGTCTTAACACCATCTAGAGTCTTATAGGTTACGCGGTTGCTATTTAGTAAGGATGTGCGAGTACTCGAAAATTCGAGTCGAGTCGAGTAGTTGGTACTCGACTCGAGCGTTTCGAGTAGCATTACGAATGTCGAGTCCATTAGTTTCGGTAACAGTGCTGTCGAGGCCAAATTTTTGCAAGAAAGTATCTACTCTTGCAGCCACACAAGTGTGTTGTGAAAGAAATATTTCTGCAGGCAGTAGTACTGTAACATGGAGACGTCAAAACCTGCTGCGTGAGCATGTAGAACAATAAGTTTTTGTGTATGAGAATTTGAAAGGATCAAATATTAAATGATTAATTTACGTATATAATCTTTATTACAATTGCACAAATGCCTACACTGAGGGCTCTTCTCAGCAGCTGGGATACATGCATTTATTAAATTGACGACATACTACTAGAGGTAAATTCAAGTAAATTGTGCTTATCGAACTGTTTAAGACTGGTTAATTTCCATTTATCTCCTAATTACGACACAATTAATTACCATCAACGTTCCTCATTATCTTTTCCTTATTAGGTCAAGCTAGGCATTCAGAATAGAAAAGTTACTAGGGAAAAATAAGAATATGTGGGAGCATGCATTGCTGTATTGCCTAGTTCAGGAATTTCCATACTCGACTCGACTCGATGCCTGCGAGTAGTTTTCAACTCGACTCGAGATCAAAAAGTACTACTCGCACATCCCTACTACTTAGCTGATATTCTTTGTCTTCATCAATGCTTCTTAATTTAAGGGGAAAATAATGATTGCCATCCCATTTATCCTATCCGTATTTCTTATCATTAGAATATTAATTGTTATTGATGAAAAGCCCAATGTAGCAAAGTTATATTCTCTAAGTTGATGCCTCATTTAGCTACAGGATGCGATATTAGTTTAAGTAAAGTAGGCGTAAGTATTTGGAATCTAGAATTCGAGAAATTGTATCAGGAAGCTCCATGTTTCTCATGAAACAGGTGCAGCCTAGGCAATCTACTCTTGAATGATTAACTTTTGCTAAAACTTATGTGTCGGAATTTCTACTCGGGTATTCAGTTCAATTCACTATGAACTACTTTCGTGCTAATGTTTCCGTCCGGTCTTTAGTTCTATTTAATTATAATATTATGGACTGCCTTTGAAATCTAATTATGTAATACATGACGAAGTTGGTGTAGTTGGGTAAATCTTGCGTAGTGATCATTGGACTTTACCAATAATAGAAGGTATGATTGAGGGAAGACTTACGCAAAACACACTACAATACGTTTCAAAAATTTATTAGGGACGTGCTAGAATGGAAGGAAATAGACACAGTTGTGAATTTAAATGCGAATCCCATTGAGGAGTTGGGAAGTAAGACCGAAGCCATCCACGAAGTACTCCATGTAAACCTACCTTAATAATGGTATTGCTATCTATACATCCTTGTGCATCTCGTCTATCAAGCTGCTTCCAAACTTCACGCACATTTCTTATTCATAAAATTCTATTTTCACCTTTTCCTATGGGGTGGAGAAGTTCGCCAGCACATGTAACTAGTTTTCGTTCCTCGTCATCCAAGTCACCGAGACGCACCTTCCCATCCCTTAAGGAACACCAGGCGTAAGTCGGCCACTTCCTAATCTCCTTCTCTATCCTTCGCGAAAAGTCTTCCTTTTCTCCATCGCCCTCCGTCGCTTCATTTGCATTCGGGCTGCGAGTGTAGCTGGAACGGTCTTGGAGCACGTGCCCGTCCAAACCCGCTCCTTCATCTCACGTCGGGATCATCTCTCCCGGCGTGTGAACTCTCAAAGTGGTTTTACCTCTCTGCTCTCCGCCAAACAAGCCCACGCCCTGTTCCGTCCACCTCGGTTCCCACCCGACCACCATGCACGAATGCTTTTCTGGCCTTCTTTTGGCCGTTTCCTCTTTCGCTGCTCCTGTGGAGCCGTTAAGCGCAGTATTCGGTGACTTTTGTGCCACGCGGGCGAATTGGTATGGCGATGTGAATCGCAAGCAGTTTTGTGAGATATTTTTTTATGAATAAATGCTCAAAGTACTGCTCTTGAGAAAATTATCTCCTGGGTGATATTTTTTGCTTTCCAAGTCAGTATGAATTGAGTGAGATGTACGCAAAATTAAAGGAACGAGGGAGTGGTAGCGTTGGTGGTCGAGGAGAGGTTTTTTTTGGAGTATTCGGCAGAGGAAGTAAAACTGCCGTATACTGAGACGCTTGGGTATTGAGTAAGCAATTGTAAGGAGCGAAGAGAGTGGGTATGTATAAAGCAATGGGAACGGCTTAAGTAGCGTATGCGAGGTTACTTATTTTCACTGAGCCCCTCTCGAAAAAATATGATACGTAATTTTATGCGTTTGCTTAAGATGTACTGTCGTTTTTCCTCCTATGGTTTACCTTATATGTGATTAGGTGCAGGGTGGATTCTGAGTCATCATCCCATTGACTGGTAATTCGTAGAATGCGAAATATGCTTTAGGAAAACCTTAAGATCTTGGTAATGTCAATACATTTTCGGACGCTATTGTTTCGTGGAACAGGCTCTGAAATAAATAATATAAATCAAAATCTTTTCAGATAACATCAAGTTTCCGTCTTTTTACCCCTGAGCTTAGGCTAAATTACTCGCAGTTGTTTTAAATTATACTCATTTCCGGTCTATTCTGTGCTTTCGCCTGTAATTCACTCCACACTGTTATTTTTATTTGAGACTGGAAAACCTCACCAGGAATGGAATAGCATGTTCCCTTAAATGAAGAGTTATTTTCCAGCTTCCTGCTCTTAACTTTTTTTTGCTTTAGCTTGGAGCAATCTCCATCGTTGCTTTTCTCCTGGGTCTTGTAATCGGGCTTCGTTAATAATGCAGGATTTATTCCGTGCAAACAACGGAACGGTGACGAGAAAGGTAGCCTATATTGTGTCGGTTGGAAAGTCTGTCGCAGTTTGCATTCATTTTATATAAAAATTCATTTTCATACCTCATGCAACAGCTATTCAGACTTTGTTTCAATTTTGAGTAGATTTGATCTTGTAAATAAGAGTTAGTTTGTCAAAGGTGTATGCGGCTTAGTCTCTTATATGTCGGAAAAAAAATGATATTAGGGTTAAGGTGAAAATAGTTTTAAAATTCACCGTTGAAATGAAACTCCCTAAGCCTTGATGTCTGCAAACTATTTTTGCTTGAGTCCCTTTGTTTAAATTTATGAGGAAACTTTCATATTGCATTTCGATTTCCGAGGATATTCAAAACCAAATACCGAAAAAACGTGATTTCATGGTGTTATACTCCGTTGAATTTCTCTCTGGCTTCCCTCTACGTTCAACAGTGTTTTTACTTCGGTGTTATCTTTAACACTTCTTTGGGTAAATACGCTACGATCCTCAGGAAATATGCTCACACTTTTTTGTTCAATAATTCACCAGTATTGAAAAATATTAACTTACTCTGAGGATCGTGGTATAGTCATCCATTGGAGCATTAGCTGCTAATCACTATGTATACTTCGGGCGGTCCTAAAGAGCTCAATACAAATAGTTGTATTATATTTGAACAATACTGGTTACATTTAAGTCTATCATCATCTTATGTTAAAAACTTTTGTCGTGAAAATGATTTGCAGGTCTCCAATCTTAATTAGAGTGTCAATTGTTGCTGTGATATTAAGAATTGTGTTTTTTGTCATTCCAAGAATTTTGTGATGAATGTGCGAAGATACTTATTTTGATGTATAGAAATGTAGGTTTTCAATCATTATAATGATATTTCAATGTTAATCATACTCTAATAAATTGCGGTCTTATAGACGACGTTACATCTGTTGCCATCTAGTCTTTTACGAGGAAACTACGGAAGTATGTTCAAAAAAGGCTATTCGGGCTTCCAGCCGGGTGGTCTCCCTCCATTCTGCCGACGTTTCGGAACACGAGTAGGGTTCCATCGTGACACAGGGTATTCACTGAGTAATGCATGGAAACCGGCACTTAAGAAAATAAGATTGGCTGCCTCCGAGCCAATCACGTTAGACCTCACAACCAACTGAAAAGTAAACAAGCTGGCATACTTCATCCACTCACCATTAGCCCTGAGGATGGAACCCGACTCGTGTTCCGAAACGTCGGCAGAATGGAGGGAGACCACCCGGCTGGAAGCCCGAATAGCCTTTTTTGAATATATTCGCCGGGAAAGCATCAGATTTTACTTTACGGAAGTATGTGTTTACAAGCTGGGAAAGGTGACTTAGAGGGTGTGGAATTACATTTTTTCCGGTAGTTTCCCATCATCTTGGTGTTCATTCTTATCCCTTTCATGCTCCATCTTTTCTTGTCGTATTCGTAAATGAACTGGACGAGTGGGGATATGGAGGTGTTACAAGGAAATGGATTCACGCAGGACTCCCTTAGATTCTCTTGTAACACTTTCCGTCTGCCTCTAGAGAAAAAAGCCTCTTTTTGGTAGATTTCACCGGGAAGCGAAGTGAATTTCATTTTCATGAAAATTACACTGAAAAATAGGCTGTTCTTATTGATTGTGCTTTCATAAAAAATCTTGCATTCACACGCCATTCTTAAATATTAGAAATGTTCTTTTATATTTTTTATAGATGTATAATAATGCATTTTGTATTCCTTCTTCCTTCAGCGCTTGCGTTTATGTTATGGAAATGTAGGTTACAGTTTAGGTTTTATTTTGTTTTGGTAAAGAATGGATATTAAGGGCGCGGAAGTTTTGTGAAAATAAATGAAGCCCATATTATTTTTACCGACGGGATTTTAATATGTAATTAACCCCGTAATAGTGGCTGAAATTCGATTATGAATTATTATTTTTTTCTCGAATGACAAGAATTATAGGAATTGTTGATTGGATATAGTATTAATTGAATTATCTGCATTTTAAGCACGCTCATTTCTTTTCCAACATAAAAAGATGCATTTCTATGAGTATTATTTTTAGAACCTAATGCCAAAAATCTTTCTTTAGGTGTGCGTTTTGAATTGTATAGTCGCTTCCAAGGTCTTTTAAAGGAAGTGGTCTGTACCTATGCTTTGTCCTGGGAGTTGAAGGATTCTCTCAGACCTTACTGCTGCTCCTTTTAGTCGATCGCACTTCTCTTCACTTTCCCTCTCCGTGGCGACTCGGAAGGATTTCATGCCCTGAATGAGAGTATTCTTCCTCTCATCCGCTACAGTGACTTTTTGTGCATAAGAATTCCCATTCTGCTCCTCTTGTGGCGATAATCCACTCGTGTCTGCGTCTGGATTTCGGATATCCGTTTCAGCTTTTACACTAGGGACGTAAGATTTAGATGATTACTTTTGAGCCCTGGGATCCGGTTTGATTGCCCCGCGACTCAGAATGTCATATGAAGGAGTCGACTTCCTCTAGGCTTGACGGTCGCTGAGTCACATTATGATTCGACCGTCAACGTAGAGTAGGTACCCTTTTTATTCAGATAGTCGGCAGGAAGATTAGTCGGTGTCTCTAGTGAAGTATTGGTGAAGATATCAACCGTACGTTACGAGATTGTGTGGGTGTTGAACTTCAGCGGATAAAAGTTTTACTGCTGTCTAAGTGATTATCTTCTCGCTCTGTTACCTAATATATACGACCTATTTATCATCAAAATATTGCTACCGTACTGATGCAGTATTAGTTGATAAAAATAGAAGTTTTAGTCGTAGATAAGTGAGGCTTCTACCATTTCTCAGAATGGTTTTGTTATTATTATAGATATACGTGTGAACCTTTTTTACCGTGGCATTTCTGCCTTTCAATCTTTTTTTCCGTTCATATTAATCCTTTTCAAACTTCTGCTATTGGAAAACCATTTTTCTAGTATTGCGTTTCTCTTGTCATGCCATACTGAATATACTGCATTTTTTTGGTAGCTCATGTCCATTTACGCTACTTCAAATATTGGTTCACCTCCCTTGCTCGGGTACTAATAAGCTTAAATTATTTATACGAGTAAAACATAATGGAGATAAACGTAATTCCCTTCACTCGAGGAAAAATAAACGCTGGTAAAAATTCCCGTCCGAGTAGTAGTGCTTGTAAAAGACTCGGGAAAAAATGAATTAATTTTTTATGCATTATTTACCGGTTTGCGTTAATTTTCATCGAAGACGTCACACCAGTTTTGTGCATCATACACTTGTCTCTATCCCTCATTGCGTCTCATCCTTCGGCTCAGTCATTATTCACCTTAATCCATTGCTCTATTTTCATCCATCTCAGAATCCCTATCGGGGAAAATATCTCTAGATTCTAGTTGGTTTTTAAAATGACAGTGAAAGAATTCCTTTGGACTGTAAGCGTACAAAATGGATGCCTTCCATTCCTTTTTTTTCCGTGATTTCGTTTTGAAAATATTTCACAGATCATTACCCGCTCAATCCTTCTAATGGTGAATTCACTCAGTACCATGTTGCGTGGGTCTATATTTTTTCTACCATTTTCTGCTTCAATCTATTTTCCGATTCCCTCCAAAGTAAAATTCCCTTTCCTTTATTTCTGCTGGGCATCGCTTTGGCGGAGTTAGTTTTTGCTGCATCTTCACATTACGCGATGGGAGTCTATCACCGGGTCCTTCCCTTTTCAAGATTAATCTCTCAGACGAAGACAAATCCTTTCTTCCCCGTTTTAATTCTCCTTCCCCAGGGACCTCTCTTTATCCCTTTTCCTCCCTCAACGCTCGCTTATACCGCCACGTTTTTTTTTTCCTTCGGCGGCAATTGTCTCAAAACTCGCCGGGCGCAAGCGCCGAGGCCGCCCGGCGAAAGGAGCTCCCTCCGCTCTCCTCTCAACTTTCACCCTCCCCTCGCTTTTTCGCTTTCGACTTCGCAAATCCGTGCTAGGTCCGCTTGGCGCTTTCCCCAGGCTTAATTCGGGCCCAGTTCATTCATTCTTTCGCCTCTCCATGGCCCTGCTCTCCATCTCAATACGTAGTATATCGAGTGTGACTTCTGGCTCCCATCAGTTTTCCAGCGTGAAGTGCCCTTTTGTTATGTATGAACTTGATGGAAGGCGTGTTCTTGGTATATTAATATTTCAGGTTTTGAGCGAGGTTAAGGCCTTTTTATTATTAAAGTATTCTGCTGGTTCAGGTAGTTCTACATGGTACATTTTGTGAAGCACCCTGGCGTGCCTCCCCTCTGTGATTGGACTTCCTTTCTAATTCTAAATAAGGGCGTCGTTCTTCTTCCTTGGAGCTGGAATAATGCGCCTCTTTAAATTTGTCTAAAGGATTTTAGCGTGGGTAGGGTAATATTCTATGAAGTAATTGCAAATGAAGTTCCCTCCGCTTTCACCTTCGGTTTTTATGTGAATTCATACCGCTTTAATCGAGCATATGACCCCACCAAATTGATGATAAATGTGTTGCACCAAGGTCATCCATTATAATGGAGAGAGATAAGAAATTTGTGGTAGAGGCGCACGCTGATTTTTGGTTGCAATTTTGGAGAATTAAGTGCGCTTATTGCCTGAGTTCTTGCGCTGTTTTTCGCGTGTGAAGATTATTCTTTGGTCGGTCGTCTTACCCTACCTACTATCCCTTCCATGAAAAAATGAAGGGAACGACGAAGTGCTAAGTGAAGTGAGGTGGGCGAGAAGAGGAAACTTGCGGAAATAATTACAAAAAGGAGGAAGAAGAGAATGTGGGTAGATTAAGTCCTTGGTGAGGAGTGGGAGAATGTTAGGCGAGCGAGGAAATGAAAGGAAGGGAATAGGATTTTTAGATTAGACGTTAGAGAGATTTTTAGGTTAGATGAAAGGGAGTAGATATGAATGCGTGTTCAAATGAGGAGTCTAATTTTGGATAAAAGACAGGCCGGGGTAATTCGTAACATTCTACATGTAAACCTACCTTTATTGGTAGAATACTTTCGCATAATGTTATAAGCATGATAATGATAACCGGTAACATACTTCTGTGTTAAATTCCACTGGTGAAAAAATCATTCGCCTTGTTCGGGATTCAAACCGGTATCCCTTGATTTCCGTCCGAGTGTTTCAGCCAATTAAGTTACCAAGCCGTCAATTCCCTCTGTTCGAGGGTTCCGGGCTGGAATCCTTTTCAAGGCGAATCATTTTTCCTCAGTGGAATTTTGCACATTTGTGCATATAGTTATCCCCGCGGCCAGTCCCGTAATAATATAATCCGTCTTCCATTTCAACCGACATTAAATAGTAATGATACAAACAGCTATAGTGATTTTCCACGCTATTTTATTTGCTCAACCTATTTCAACGTGTTCTTTTCATTATCAAGAGCTGTCTCTCGCGAGATAATGACGTTTAAACGTTGAAACCAGTTGAGCAAATTATTTAGTGTGGAAAATTACAGCAGCTGTTAGTATCGATGAATTTCCATTAAATGAACTCGTCAACAGTCGATCTGATCCGGCCTTCAATGAATGGTGGATGATCCATTATAACGAGTGATGGTCAAATCACGGCGAGGTATTCCTACCTATGGTCCATTCGAGTCGCGATATCGATACGTGCTCGTCATCCCTAAGCGATCCTCCTATTCTGGTATCGCACGGCCTTCTGCTTCCCCCGGAACAGATCCCCAGCTGCGTGCCCTCTCCGCACCCTAGCACTCATTCGCAGCTAATTTCCTCAGGCGTGTCCCTTTCACCCCTCGGTACCCTTGCCTTTCCCTCCCGCCGAAATCTCTCCCCGCTCTCTCCCCCCACCTGTCCGCCCGAAGGCTCACCGGCTTTCCCCGCTCTGCCCCCGGGAAGCGCGAGTCGTGACCTGGCTCTTTGAAACCCCGTCGTCACTCGAGGGCGAAAAACCGCCCGTCCCTCTCTCTTCTCTCTCTCTCTCTCGTTGCTTATGCCTGGGCTGGGTGCCCTTTTTGCCCTCCTTTTGTGGCATAACCCTCCTCCTCGTACATTTTTCACCCTCGTCTTGCACTCCTCCTTCCCTCCTGGTGGTCCCTCTAGCCTGTTTCGCACCTTTCCTGTTCGGGCAGCTTTCCTGTCATGAGAGTTTTTAGGCGTGCGGGACGTCCGTAGACGGTTCTCGCGGTTTTCCCACGCTTGGATTTTGGTCTTCCTACTCTCTTCTTACCCTCGTCGTCGTGTTTTTATATTCGTATAGGTTTTGTCAGCACTTATGTACTGAATGTATATACGTACAGTTGCTTTTATCTTGAGGAGATACGAAGGAGGCATAGGTCAGTATAGAGCGATTACTAAGCTGATAGGGGATACTAAAAACAGCGTTTGAGGATATAATCATATGTTCGTGATTCATTGTGGTAACTACCGATTAGATTTACTTTACCAATGGATTACGTAAAAAGTAACTCCATTTGGGCAACCGAGCAGGAAATTATGTGAATAATTAAATGTTTCTCGGGTGAGGCGGAAAAAATTGTAAGGCAGTGATGATAGCTTTTATGATGAAGCCGGAGTTTTGGTTGATACTAGAATGTTTTCAATTGATGTAATCCTATTTATCGTGAGTAATAATCTAATGAGGCTAGTACCAGAATTTGCACAATTAGTATAATCCTATTTATAATGTGCAGTAATCCAAAGAGGTAAATTTTAAAGTATTTTAGTTGACAGAAGCTCGTTACCTTATCTTGGACCCTTCTTCAGGTTTAGTATCACTGGACAGCATCTTTGCCTTGTAGGTGGCACTACAGGCAACAGAAAATTCTTCGGTTTCAGCTTTAATAGACGGGTGGATGGTGCACTCTGTTTAAGTTTAGTCTTTCATGAACGTTTGCATTTACGTGGGATAACAAAGAGGAACAAAGGGGTCTTTTGAGTCTTGAAATTGCAAATACGCCTCTGGGTCGCAGTTGGCAATTTTATGTTTAATTTTGACTTTCCGGTGTTATCATTTAGTGCTCAACTGTTTCACCTGTTCCAATGGGTTCCTTCCTCTTGAAATTGTTACGCGGCCATGAAACCATGGTCGGACAAAATAAATCACCATGTGGAAAAAGCCAAGTTTTTATTCCCTCAACTCCATGTTCCAAAGAATTTAAAGACGTGAAATCAATGTGATTGGATAGCCCTGTTATTCGAGTGTTGATATAATTAATTAATTTATTTTATTCGCTTTATTCACTCACGTCTCTTCTTTCTGCGTTGAATTTCATTTTGGGATTTCGAACACCGAAGAGATTATGGTGTTATGGAGATTTATCGTCGAAATTCGTGTATTTCGAGATAGTGAATGGCTTTGGTTTAGCTTGCTATTTTCGGCTTGGCTTTCATGTACCCGTGGGTGTGTTTTGAGTGGTTGTTTGAAAGGCACTTCTAAATGGCTAGCACCTGATGAATTATCGCCCTTCACTCTGACTTCCTTTCCACCGTGCCCGGAATTTTTCATCGGCCTTCCGGTCCGTTCTCGGTCCATTTTCATTCTGTCCCCTCTCGTGTCCACCACCTCTTTCCTTCTATTTGCCCATTGCCCTTCGCACGGATCCCTGGGACTTGGAATACGTGCATTCCCCAGTCATCCCTATCACGTATCTCAAAGGTCTCGTCCCTCCCTCGTATCGTTTTTCGCCATCCTATCCTTTCATCCTCGCCTTGAATATTCGGGCAGCTATTTAAATGAAAACGAACCAACAGAATTAGGATACTCTGGGGGAGAGTAAGGATGGGAAATTGTGGCGTCTGTTAATAGCAAAGAGTTGATGGCTGGAGCATTGTGTAAGGACGCATAGGAAATGGCTAAGGGGTGGTTTTATAATGTGTAGTTAACACTGACCATAAGATGATTCAGCCTTTAACTTTACCAAGAGGTCAGATCGATTTTTGATGAGTTCACTTTGTGGACGTTGACGGGAGACAGTTCTTAACAATGACGTGTGAATGTTGAAACCGGTTGAGCAAATAAAAAGTGTGGAAAATTACTACAGCTGTTTGTATCATTATTACCAAGGGGTGATTGAAAGATCTGGTTAGCAATGTATGGGATAAAACTTGATTAACTAGAACTTTCAGCCACCGCCAGGTAACGTTGAAGGTTGTATCATCTTATTTTTGGTGCCAACCAAGCATTTTTAAACTGGTTCTTAGAGTCGTACATAATATACGGTGGATGAGGAGACGAAATTTCTCGATGACGTGAAGAGGTCTATGATTAAAATTTAGCTTGCACTAACTGGGTAGGCGATGATGAATACCGTGATTGGAGGAAACTGCGTGCGCGGGGAAGAGACTATTTTGCCACATCGCATTTATGCATTTGCAAATACCCGAAATTTTCCCCTGAACTTAATTTAGGCAATTTTATCAGATAGTCAGAACTTGCGTGAGAACATGATTTGATCGCCATGGTAGTCAACCCTTCATAGAGAGACTTTTCACTATTATCTAGGCGGGATATTGAGTCTGCTTTGATGACTATGGGGTGGTGTAATTCTCCATAACTGTAGCCGTTTTGTAAGAAATGAACCGGGAGACCAGAGAAAATGTCACGTTGACTATTTGCGAAGAAATCATCTGCTCCCTCAAATAGGATAGCTGCAGTTACGAGCCTTTATTTCTTTCACATACATTTCCTCGACCCTTTCTCGCATCCTATTCAGTTATCCCGTCATCAATTTTCGTCGTACTTAGCCTCGCGGGGAGCTTAAGGTTTCGCTTCGTTCCCCATTATGCCTTCGCTATCTCATCAGCCGACCTTTAAATACTGAATGGCGTGTTACTTTGGCGCTTGGCGCCTCTCATCAGGTGGACCTTTTCATCATTCCATTTCCTCTCTCTCCCCATCTTTTTTTGCCCCAATTTTATCTTCATCTTACGTATACGATCCTAGCCCTTTTCTTACTTTTCTTTTTCATTATGTGTTACAACTCATCATCTTTTATTCTATATAATTTTCGCTTCAATACAGACCGAAGTTACATAAATACTTAGCGTATGCGATGTAACCCCGTATTAATGGAAGAGAAATATTTCAGGATTTCTAAATTCTAGGTGGGCATCGTAATTGAAGGGGTGAGAGTATAAGTTTTCATAACGGAGCCGGATGTAATGAAGTCAGTGTCGCAGTCCGCTGGAAAACACATTGCTTTGCCTTTCCAGGTAAATTTCTGGCATGCTTTTCTATTCTCAGTCACTTAATAATTATACTCTGCTTGGACGTGGATGATAATTAAAGATTGATTATGGAACTTAAATTTCCCGGTCAATGCGAATTTATGTATGTGCTTTTGGCCATATTTCAATTGCAGCGCCACCTTTGTGTTTTTGCCTTGCTAATTTTTTCGATGATAATAACAGCGTCTGTTGTCGTGGACCCTTACAGAAAGACTTACCGTGAAGACTTTGCAGAAATAAATATTTAGCTTGCTTTTACAATTTGAAAACTACAAGAAATAATACATTCGAGAGAATTTCAACAGACATATGATATTCAAAAGAAAATCCATAGTACCTACCATATCACAGCACCAACTTACACTCAACACATACCTAACTAGACCTAAAATAAGGAATAGTTTTATCTGGAACAGAATGGAATATGTGAATTTTGTACGCCTTTGTTTCTCCTTCCATTTGAATTAATGTTTGCCATGGAAACCGCAGTGAACCAGTTGGTAGAATACTCTTCGATTTCGTCCATTTTTACGTTGTATAACCGCGTATTTTTGTGTAATCTATGCCTTCCGTTTAAAGCAATTGCCTCCGTATACCCATGTGTTTGTCCACGCCTGAGTGCCGCGGTTGCTTTGTGACGCCCCTTCGGTATACTTACGGCGATGTGTCCTTTGTGTTGTACGTTTATTGTTGGCTAGAGATACCACGAATTTCATGGAATGAAATTTTTTGTGTTTGTAATTTCGGTAGGAGTCGTGATTGCCATTATAGTCTCTTTCCCTTTGTTTAACTAACTGTATACTTTCGTCCTTTTGTCGGTTGATGTAGTTTTTTTTTGCATTCAAAGCTGTGATGTTATTTCTTTTTATGTGTGTTTATTTTCAGTAGCTTTCAGTGCGCTTTAAATGGTTTCCCTGTTACGTTTACTCTCTGTTGTGTGATCGAACTGCGCGACGCTGTGCGATAGCATCAGCATCTCCTCACTGGAGTATGTTTTTAATGCCTAACAAGTGCATCCTAACGTCCAAATTTATATTTTATGAATAATTCAGGATTGTCTGCTTTTTTGGCGTTCATTCTTGATTTTTTATTTGCGTAACCATCGATAATTTGTTCTTAATGATGGCCAGGTATATCCAGCAGTAGGCACAAACCTTCGAAAAGGACTGGCTGGGGATGATGGATGATCGGCTGAATTAACCCCATTTAGTCCGATGAAAGAATTAAGAGCGAAATATGAATTAATGATGCATGAGTGAAATATTGCTGTGGTCGCATAATTAATGTAGTGACGAATGTCGCGTCAAATTGAGTAAACTGCTTCTTTGTATAATTGTGTTTAATATGCTTAAATGGCTTGGTGGAAGCCTAAAATGCTTTTTCAGTTATTTTACCTTGTTTTTATTATATTTTTTGCTCAAAGAATAAATGTAAATGTTCGTTTAATTGGCTTTCACCAAATCGCTATTCTCTCTCATCCCCTACCGCTGTGATGCAGTTGATTGTTGCGGAAGAGAACAAAAATAGGTTTCGATTCTCTCTCAAAGGCTTGAATTAAAACGAAAACTTTTTATTTGCGGTTACGAAAGTGAAGGGCCGGCGAAAAATATTAATTTTACTTTTAGGACAACCTCGAGTCTTTTTTTTTCACCTTTGAATACGGGGTGCGTTTCCAAACTTCAGGTTACGTGATATGAAGAATAGGTTTTTATTAATGTTAGTATGTTAATTATGAGTTGTTCCTACTGAAATGTGCCTTTTTTCCATCCTATACGGTGGAGCCGCAATTGTATGAACTTTTTGGTGCTTCCATCATCATCACTGGTCAACAATCCTAGGATTGGTTTGACGCAGCTCTCCACTCAGTTCTCCTATCAGCTAATCTTTTCACACCTACGTATTTCTTCTCTTTCATATCCTTCTTTACTTGTTCCATATATTTTGCTCGAGGTCTTCCTTTTCCGTTCTTGCCTTCCACTTGTCCTTCGACGATTGTCTTCATCAGGCCATCATGTCTCAAGATGTGGCCTATAAGGTTGTTCCGTCTTCTTATTAAGGTTTTCATGAGGCTTCTCTTCTCTCCTACCCTTCTTAGGACTTCCTCGTTACTAACTCGGTCGATCCATTTGATCTTCATCATTCTTCTGTAGCACCACATTTCAAAGGCCTCTATCCTTGTTTTCTCCGCTGCGGTCATTGTCCATGCCTCACTTCCGTATAGGAGCATACTCAAAATGTAGGTTCTTATAAATTGTTTCTTTACTTCCATATTTAAGTTTCCCGCTGTAAGCAGGTCTATTTTTTGGTGGAATGCTCTCTTCGCCTGAGCTATTCTGCTGATAATTTCTTTCTTACCTCTCCCATCACTAGTTATCTTGCTTCCAAAATTACTGAATTCATCCACCTCTATCCGTTTTTGCTTCCCTATTTTAATGTTAGTCTTGACTTCTTCTCTTCTGCTGCATACTAAGATCTTGGTTTTGTTCGTGCTTATTTTCAGTTGATATTTACTCATTACCCTACCCATATTAACCAGAATATTTTTCAAATCCTTCTCTGTTTCTGCTATAACAGCTATGTCATCGGCAAATCTTAGCATGCTAATTTTTTCTCCATGGGTATTCACTCCCAATGCCTTTTCTTTGATTTCATAAATGGCTTTCTCAATGTAAACGTTGAAAATTACGGGTGACAATGTACAGCCTTGTCGCACTCCTTTCCTAATTCTTGCTTCTTCACAGCTGGGCCCTGATTTTTATCACCGCTACTTGGTTTTGTATAAACTGTGAATTATTCTTCTGTCATTGTAAATAACCCCAATTTCCTTTAAGATTCCAAGCATTTTGCTCCAATCCGCGTTGTCAAATGCCTTCTCTAAGTCCACGAACGCAACGAACGTTGGCTTGTTCTTTTCCATTCTCTTCTCTATGAGCATTCTAAGGGCTAATATTGCTTCCCTGTTCCCTTTATTTTTTCGCATGTGTAGTTAGGCTTATGGTCCTAAAATCTTCGCACTTCTCCGCTCTTTTCTTCTTAGGAATAGGGATTATAATGTTCCTCTCGAAGTCCTTTGGTATCTCACCCGTGGAATACATTTCACTTATGATTTTGTATAGCTGGTTCAACGTCTTCTCTCCTGCATTTTTAATTAGCTCTGCGGGAATATCATCAATGCCAGACGCTTTATTTATCCTAAGGTCTCTTACAGCCGCATCAAATTCTGATCTTAAAATTGGGGCTCCCATGTCATCGGCATCCACTTCCCTCTCGTTCTCGATAGCATTCGTTCTTAAGCTGCTTCCTTTGTACAAATCTTCCAGATATTCCTTCCATCTCTTCCCTTTGTCTTCGTTTTCAATCATTAGTTCTCCGTTTTTGTCCCTAAGGGTATTACATCTTACCTTTCCTTAAAGTGGTTCCTCACTATCCTACAGGCGACCTCTACTTTTCCATGTTTAAAATTGCTTTGTACGTCTTCACAAATATTTTTCATCCACGTTTCTCCAGCCTTCCGCGCTTTTCGACATATTTCGTTCCTTATTCTCTTGTAACAATTCTGCCCTTCCTCTGTTTTCGCAGCCTTGTATTTTCTTCTTTCTTCAATGAGATCTAATACTTCCTGCGTGATCTATGGTTTTTTCATAACGACTCTTCTTTTACCAAGAACTTCCTCCGTTGCTGCATCAGACAACTTCTAATGGTTTTCCAACTCTCTTCCACTGGTTTATTGGTCGTATCCTCCCCTATTCTCTTTTCTACAGCTTCTTGGAAGGTCAGTTGATGCTGAACCTCCTTCAAATTTTCAACCTGCCATATGTTTTTCACGGCTTCCTTCAATTTTTTAAATTTCAGCTGGCGTTTCATCATAACTAAGTTATGGTCACTATCGATATCTACCCCTGGATAACTTTTGACGTCCTTCACCTGGTTCTTGAATCTCTGTTTCACTAGAATGTAGTCGATTTGGAATCTTCTAAGGTCTCCCGGCATCTTCCACGTGTATCTTCTTCGCAGGGGATTTTTGAATAAAGTGTTGGCAACCACTAGCTTGTGCTCAGTGCAGAATTCAAGTAGCCTTTCTCCTCTTTCATTTCGGTCGCCGAAATCATATTTCCCAGTTATTATTCCGTCTTGACCTTCGCCGACGACGGCGTTCCAGTCACCTAAAATAATAAGATTTTCTTCCCCTCTTACCTGCTCGATAACTTCCGCTTTATCTTGGAGACATCTTCTTCATCTTCATAATCTGACGTAGGCATGTAAACCTGCACGACTACAGTAGATACGGGTTTAGTATCTATCTTCACCATTACTATCCTTTCATTAAACTGCAGGTAGCTTTTATCACGCATCCCGGCACTTTTTCTAAGCATTATGCCTACTCCAGCATTACCATTTAGCGATCCTGTGTGTATCATTCTGTAGAAGATGTTCGACTCCAAAAGTCTCCTTCTCGGGGCCACTTCATTTCGCTGATGCCTAATACGTCGAGGTTCATTCTTCGCATCTCCACCTTCAAGTTCTTTACCTACCGCTGGTACGAAGTGATCTAACGTTCCATGTTCCTATCCTTAACATTCTATCACCTTTGACCGACGTACCCTCTCGAGTAGTCCCATCCCGGAGATCCGAATGGGGACTAGTTTACCTCCGGAATATTTTACCCGAGAGAATTCTGCTGCGACTCCTCGGGATGATAATGTGGTGGTTTCCCCTTGCCTTCCACATCGCAGTACTACAGCCGTTAAAGTAAATGTTACCACGCCCGTAGTGAAATGTGTGTCGCTGTACCGACCAGTATGGTCTCCACCTTTGCACATGTGAAGAAGAGCTGCTGCCTTCTCCCCCGGGTGATGAGAGGCATAATTGTAGGCGGCCCCCAGACGCCGAGTCACGGTATCTTTACAGGTTTCGGTATCATTTAAATGGTCTTCCTTACCCAAGGGTAGCCCAATACCCCCTCAGAACACCGCCGCTTTTTGTCCACGACTGCATATTCGACGAGAGAACTCGCTTATCTCGCAGCTAACCTCTATATCTAAAGGTCGACCCACCATCCGCAACCCGGTGGACGCACTCGGTGATTTTAAGCTCAGCGTTTGAAGTGATATGGGAACAAAATCGCAACCTTTGAGTTTGGCCCAAGGGTGTGCCGCGACTTTCTGTTGAAATCGTGGCACACCGGCGGCGGCAAAATATTTATGGATGCTCTTAACCTCAGGTGGGGAAGGGAAGTGGATATTTTTATTATTTTTTTTCTATTTTTAAGCTTAATGTTTTCTACCACAGTTAAAAAATCGATCGAGTTTTTTAAGTATAAACTAACGATGTTTTAACGATGAAATTTACGCTTTTATGGTAAAACTGACAGTGCTGTGCGTAATATTTTTTAATGCGTAGTGAGTGAAATATTCTTTTTGTATTATTGTGGCTATTGATGATTTCAGTTTATGAGGTAAATCTTGTTGAACTAAAATTGATCTTTCTTTACAGGTATGCAAATATCACTTATTTTCTTCGCTGCTATCGGATAAGTAAGTAAATGCTTTGCATGTTTCTTATTCGTTTTTGTGTTGAGAAAGCATGGAATTAGTCGGTTATTCGCCAATTCGTGATCGATTAAAGTATTGTGTATTTTTCCAGTAATTTTTGAGTATTGATTAGCATTAACTGGGTCCATCGTCGTAGTTTAGCTGACAGCTTGTCATTTTTTTATGACTTTTTGTGGATATATGTCAAATTAAGACACCTACATCATTTATTATTTAGTGGAATTATACTTAGCATTTGAAAGTGCGTGTCATACTTCAAGTGCAGTAAGTAAAATATCTGTTCGAATCATATCCTCGATTAAATCAATATAAGTATAGAACTCAGGTTGGTCAAAACAATGTAAGGAAACACATGCTAAATTAACCATTGGAGCGCTTGGTAAATTTTATGACTTTTCGTTGACCTTGCCACTCTCCTTGGAAGTAAGTATTGATGTTGCAATCCCGATGAATTACTGAATTTTGGCGCCTTTTGATGAATAGTTAAGGGTCACCTCCGTTCCTTTTTGTCATATTTTTATCGGGCGATTGACCTGCGATCTTACCTAGATGGCGGGACCATTTTTGGAGTCTGTCTCCTTTGGTGATCCCTCTCTATCTTTGAGGTTGGGCTCCTTCTCCTACCTCAACCCCTTATCCGTGGGCCACTCTCCAATCTTCGATTTATGATCTCCCAATACCCAACCTTCAAATTGCCCGCTTTCCCGGTCTTTTGTTCCCATGGTCTTTGATGGAGCACCGCATTTTTTTCGTTCTGATCCCCCTACGCCATCCGTTGCGCTCTCTTTTAACGGCCGATAGTCATCTAACTCCCGGAAAGGTGAACTTTTGAACTCTTGGACGAACGCGAAGGCCCAAGGAGGGGACAAATAGGGAGCCATAGCGGCCTGTTTTCGAGACGTTTTTACTTCACCCTGCTTCTCTCCATTTCCCTTAAGTTCTCTAAAGGCCGTTTTACACGGTACACGGAATTGCGCAATCTGACGTACGTGTGAAGGCGCAATCAAAATTGCGTCGTGTAAAGCGGTGAATTGCTAGAACACATGCGAGAATGCGTGGATGCGAGACGGCAAAATAGTCCGTTCTAATTTCGTTCATGCATTCGCGCAGTTCCACGCCATTTTAGAAATTAATGCAGCTCTAACCTGCGCAATTACGTGTACCGTGTAAAACGGCCTTAAGAGTAAAATACGCCGCGAAGTGCTGGGCGCCTGTTTCTATGTACTCATAGTCATCATAGTTGCTGAAATGCATCTTTACCCATTTAGACTGATTCATCTTACATGCGTTTAAGAGTCACTTAGTTGCTTGTGGGAATTACAATTTTGGAAAATTCGCGAGCATACGCAAGTATAGGTGTAATGTCTTGTGTACTTAATGTATGCGAAAATGCTTTTATTATCTGTTCTTTGATTTAATAATAGATTTTCGATTTTTAAGCGCTGTAGGGTGAGGAAATACATACCATGAGGTTGGCGAGAGTGGGCATGAGGCGTTGGTGATGTAGGCATGCAGGAGAGTGAAGGTGGTTAGAAGAACGGAAAAGGAAAATAGGGGTTCTACAGTCATAGTGGTCATAGTGGTTTAGGTGAGGAAGCTGCTTGAGGAGATTAGACAAAGGGTGTAGATAAAGCTTATACTCATGGGAGTGGAGATATTGGGACAGAGGAAGGTATATTTAGTCAGCGGGAAAGGGGATCATCAATAGAAAGAAGTTGAATTGACGTTATATCAATCCAAAGGTTGAAATTAACCGAGGAAATGAGGGCTGTAGGTGGTGGTTTAATTGGCTTGTCATATTCAATGAAGTCTATCTATATATTCGATTATATCCAGTGGCCAATCAGACGTTTTTTTATTAAGGGTTGCTTAGCAGTCATAGTGTATCGTAGGTGAAAATTAGTGAGAAAATTGCTATTTTTTCTGCCATGGGCTTTTGTATTCTTCCCCAATATCCTCTCATTACCGCAGTAGTAGATTCATGCTATCTGTCCTCGCTTTAATCTGGAATGTGGTTAATTCATGAACCGCACATTCTTTATTCGTCTGTAACTTTGTCTCATCTTGGTAATGGATGCTTCATTCACGTCTTAAGTAATGGCATGTTTACCTAATCGTAATGACCAGAGCCCCGTTTTCGAAAGCAGAAGCATCAATCTCAGTTTGTGCTTCTACTGTGAATTAGAGCCCGACGAACTGTCGCCGTGAGACTGTAGAAACTTTCGTTAATTTAATTTCACGAAGTAGCTGTTGGAAGTCGATGCTGCTCTGACAAATCGGTGCAAAGTTGCTTAATGCTTGACAATCTCTGGAATTTAGGGAAGGTCTTTCAGAGATTCATCTGCCAAATTATTTTATTACGTTGTATCTAATTAGGTGGTTGTGACTGGGAGTGCAGACGGTGAAGTGAACATAGAGGAAGGGGAAGGACGAAGTGCTACGTATGGTGGGCGAGGAGAGGAAACTTCTAGGTGTGTAACTTCGGCGAGTGGAGTCCTCAATCACTGCGATCACCACGGAGCTGAAGGGAGGAAAGAGAAAAATGTATACCGTTGTTTTCCTTGTGCTCCGAACGAGTGATCGTGATGCCGTAATCAGCCGATAACTGAGCTAATTGCGGTTGAATGCACTCATCGATCTACATGTTCTCGAAATCCCTTTATCTGTAAATTCAGTGTTTTTTATCCATCTTCGTTAAAACAAGTTAAAAATGGAATCCCGGTTTTAGTAATTCCCATGGCCCCATGCGGACGTGAGCTGGAATTCCGCTCATTCACTTCGTCAGTTAAATTCCTCGTGACGAGCATTTTTTATCCACGCCCGCCTTTCCTGGTCTTCTTTCCCACCTCGTCGTAGTTTAATTAATGCCCGTGGTGTTTCTTGCGTTTGCCGGCGGTTAGCGCGGAGGTGATGCTTTCACACCGGGAAGGGCAGAAATATCGCACAAACTCCTTCCAAATAGTCTAGGGGAATAGCCGAGTTCCGTGCGCATACATTCGTAATCTTGCCGACCGCTGCCCCTTCCATCTCACCGGCATTTTGCCCGGCTTTGCCTTTCACTCTCGCACCCGCCGCGCTTCTAATTAACCCCATGCGCTCAAGCTTTCTACTTGCTCCCTCTCTCTCTCCACTTCCGTAATCTTTCATCTTTCAGTAACGTCCCTCGAAGAGTCAGCGGAGTGGAGCTTACTTCTTTATTTTTATTTCAGTGGAAAGGGTAGCCTCCGCGATGAATTTAACGCCTAGGAAAAACGGATAATGAGCATTTGAGTGGCTGTTATACTCTCAGGGCGAATTTTGAGTTCTCATTGGAGGATAATCGGTAATCAAGTGACAATCGGTGCTTTTAACTCGGAAGTGCATGCATGTTTTTGGCTGGTGCTTGGATAACGTTCAACATATTACTCCTGTACAAATGACACTGTAATTTTTTGTACGTGCAAAATGATATTTTTATTAAACTGAATAATCCTTATTTTTTTCGATCTTCTGATCAATTGCAACTTAAAAGTTCAATTTATAGTATTTTTGCGTCATCTTTAACCAACCATTATCGAAAGAATACTTTAATAATAATAATAATAATAATAATTACCGCATAAACTAGCCAGCAAGCTACATGAAGGAAGGGGATGCTGCCAGAATGCTTCTTAAGTACTCCATCGAAACTAACTTTAATCCGTAGAATACTTTAATAATAATAATAATAATGTTGATAATAATAATGAAAATGCATCATCTCATGCCTTGACTTTCCCCAATTTGCTCGCGGCAGTCCATTTTTACCTGAAGATAAACCTCCACTGTCATCATGTTTTGGGCCGTTGTTGAAATCTCTCGACCGTCGTAATCACGCTAATGACTCCCGTTACGCGTTATCGCTGATTGTGTCCCAGCCGAAATACTTCCAAACGAATAAAAAAAGGTGATTAATCATAGCCAACCATTGAAGCCCTTTCGAAGCTGAGATGATGAAACCTTTAAAGCTTTAACTCTTCATTCATCGACCATCAGTCGGAAGGGTCCCAGACGGGCATTAAGTGGCTGCAAGGACCAGTGGGAGTAACTTTCCAAGCTCGTGCCCATCAAAGTCATCAGTTTGGGAGGAAATCTGATAGTTCGGGAGGTGGGGGGACCCGTGGGAGGTTTTGCGGATTCTCGTCGAGAGATTGGCCGAGTCGTTTCGCGGTCGGATGTATGCGTTCCGACTCGTTTAGATTTCCGTTTCGTTGATGCCGCCGTCGTCTTTTTTTTAGTTTCTCCCCGTTAAAAGTCCCTCGGCGGTATTTTTTGGTCTCTGGGGATGCGGACTGTGGGTTCGACGGTTGGAATGGAAGGATGGTTCCTCTCGGGAGGGATTTGGGGAATTCCTCGTCGAGTGAATCGAGTCTCCGTGACAGTCGTTGCCCCTTAGCAACAGTCACTTTTTTTAACGGATACGGAACGGTTGCTAGTCGTTACGGCAGCTCAGTCAACAAATATTGGTCGCCCTTTTTTCTCTCGTTTAAAAATCAAAGAATAATATTTTTTATGTGGAAGTTTCTCTCGCGTAATTTTTTCAGGGGAGTGATTGGAAAGAAGTGAGTGGTAGTAACCAGTATCACGCCTTGTTAAGATAGTCCCTGTGATAATTTCCGCAAAGAAATGCCGAATTCGTTTCAATTAGTATTATGGTGTTGTAACATAATGTGTGAAGCTTAACAGTTATAATATTTTACGGTTTGAATGAAAACTCGCAGTGAGATCATGTGATCAAATCATGTGAGAAAGCACCCTGTGACGTCAAACGTGCGTGTGTCGTTGTATGTCATTGTTGCCGTTGTTCCGCTATTCTGAGCTTTTTCAAATAAGTTTAATTTGACCTGATACTCAAATACTCCGGGATTCCATTATACAAATCACTTGCGCATGATGATACATTCATGGTGGAATGCAATCTACAAATAATGGATCATGACTTCTTCGATGAAGAATATTGCTTTATCATAATGACCACTGGATGCATATGAATTTATCTGTAGACGATTTTGGAGTCTCGTTGCCATAAGGAGCATTGATATTTGCATGAGAAATTCATGAATTCAACTCTGGTGGCGAAATTTCCTTTTCATCCGTTGAATGGTTAGGTTTGTTCTGTAAATGTAAATTCAGTTATCGCCACACTGTTGTTTTCCTCCGCCAGTTGCTTGAACACGTTCGTGCCAACCTCCTCCTATTTCACAAATGACGTACTTGTTTTTTAACGACGAACTTATTTTTTTCTTGGTGAGTCGGGGAAACCCCCGGGGAATTGTTCTGTTCTTGTAGTGGTTGTTGAAATTCGTTAGCTTGCCTTTATTCGTGGGATATTTTTTTGTATTTTTGCTTTTATTTTGGGTCCTTTCCTTCACACGTTCGTCTGCACTAATTTTTTCATTAGTTTTCTGTTATTCTTTTATGATCTTCATCTTAGTTTACCTGAACAAATTGTCGTAATTAAAATCGCCTCACTCTTCTAAAAATAGTTCAGCTTTTGGTTGGCAATATTTAATTTGATGCTTTATTGTTGAATAAATTTTAAGCTAAAAGAGCTTTTCGGATAAATAGTGAAGTGAATTAGAATAAGAGTGAAGAAAGATTTGATGCTTTCCCGGCGAATGATGTGAGTAAACTTCTCTCGGGTTTCCCACCGGGTTAAAGGCTTCATAATGGCCGACGTTTCGAGCTCCGACTCGGCGCTCATCATCAGGGCTACTGGATCATCCAGTAGCCCTGATGATGAGCGCCGAGTCGGAGCTCGAAACGTCGGCCATTATGAAGCCTTTAACCCGGTGGGAAACCCGAGAGAAGTTTACTCATAGAATAAGAGTTACTGTAATGGATTGCTGGAAGTACTTGGATCTCAGTGGTGGCGAACGCTAGTGTAGGACGAGAACGTTACTTGGATGGAGAAAGTTCGTATGTGCCCCGAAAGGAAAATGAATCCACGTGGGATTGCCCAACAATCATTGGTAGCATGCCTGTGGGATGAATGAATAAACATTGCGAACAGCGCCCTCGTCGTGCGCACGATATAACCTGTAGCTTCGGGTTACGACCCCATCGGGATTGGGATTCATTCCTTCACTCGCAATTTTTTTGTGCGCTTCCTCGCGCTACGTTTTCGACGTTTCCTAAAGTTAATATAACTGAGTTACGTTATTTTCTTTCGCTTTTTCCTCTTTTTCTATATCGCCGTTTCCTGTCGTCGTATCTTTGTTATATTTTAGTTCGCCTTTCGCCCGTTTCGTTTTCGGCGATTCTGTCGTCGTGCCGTCGTTTTCGTTGAAACAGGTAACGATCGTTCCCCTGCGGAATCGACGGAGACGTGCGGATGATGCCCGCGTCCAGTCGAGAAAGTGGAACAAGTGATATTTTTGGTAATATTTTTTTATGCGAGTATTTGGTGGTTCTTACTTTTACATCGATTCCAGTCGTACCTTCTCGCCGGTTAACACGTGCGACGATCGTTCTCTGCGAATGCATCGGTATGACATCTATGAGCAGTCTGGGAAGTTGATTTGGTGATAATTTGCTCTTAAGTTAATGCAACTGAGTTTGGTCAATTTTATTCTTCCGATTTTTTACTCCTTCTCAATGCTGCAGCGATTCTTGGCGTCGTCTTTCCGCGCTCTTTTAAACGTTTGACTAGGTATCTCTACGGCATCAAGTGAAGGTGCTACAAGACGCGAATTTAAGTTAATTTAGTTGCGTTAATTTTTCCGTTTACTTTTTCCTCGTTCACATTTCCAGCGATTTCGTTCGTCCTTCCTCCGAACTCGTTAAAGCGTTCTACGATCCTTGTGAATTCGGGCGAGGGCGTGCAGATGATATCCGCGTGTAGGGGATTGGATACGTTGGTAGTTAACGAACGCATCGGTCGTCCCATTCCCTTTAAATGCGCTCACCCGACTAGGTACTTTTTTTTCGCCATCCCCGCAACGATTTTATCCTTCCCGGGACCCGGGCCGACGAGAGGGGGCCCCCGAAACACAGCGGCGCCGCCATACACGTCATGGAAAGGGTGGATAGAACGTGGGCTCTCAAATTCGTACCTCCTGCACCCACAAGCCACAGGGGTTGAGGATGTAAACCCTCCCCAGAAATATGAACTGGTGCCCCGGTCGCCTCCCCATGCTTCCGTCTTCACTCTATCCATAGGGCACCTCACGCGCCTCCCTCTACCCTTCTAGACCACGGCTATGGAGATATTCAAATGGCCGCGTCGTAAAATAAGAGGGCCGTAGTCGAGAATGAAATCGCAGGTTGAATGATGTGCCCTCATATCACGATTATGTCCCACGCATGAGCCGTTGTCGATACTAAAATTACGTTCCTACCTCTCTCTTTTTGGGCATTTTTGTTACCTTATCTCTATTCATACTAGAAGAAATGCCTATCCATTTCAACGGAATAATGAAATATGATTTAGGAGTTCGCGATAATTTTACTGGCTCGTTGTACTACGTATTCGTGTCTAGAAGAAGAAAACCAATTTATTTGGTCCTTATGGGAATGGTTTGCTCAAAATGTCAAAAAAAGTTGAGCGTCATTATATTTTACTGAAGTGAAGGTAATAATGGCAGTGAAAGGAGCTCGGATATTAAGTGTTATGGAGGAGATAGCGTTGGAAGAAGGATTACACGGAAAGGGAATGGTCGTTTTTAGTTTCCATACCGAATGCCTATCATCTTCGACTTATGTATGTCTCTATTTTGCTTGAATATTGGTCTACGCTTTTATCTGTGAACCTTGTTTTTTCGACTTCCTTCGCATTTCCTTACCCTTGTTGCCGGTTATCCTATCTTCTCTGCTCGTCCATTTACATCTACCTCTCGTATTGCCATTAGCTGTTTCCTCTCTCACACACCATGCTTGGCACTTTCTTTTTCCTCTTCCCGCCCATCCATTTTAGTAGCCCCCCGTCAATCTCTTCACTTATATATGCCCTCATCCCAATTGCCTCCAACCTGTTGTCATTCTACGGCGACCACGTTTCCGTCCACTTCAACGTTTTAAAGATTGATTTGTACACTGTATGTTCGTTTTCACGGGTTTATTTTGTTTACCCGATTATTTTTGGTGGCAAGCAAGGACTGATTTGACAATGAATTTCTCGAAGGAGTAAGGCAAAGAAAATCAAAACTTTTCTGGTGTCTAGTCTGGGTTTTAACTCGAGGTAGACTATCAGGTATAAACGTGAAATAACGTAATATCTATTTGCGCATCGAATGCACGAAGTTAGTTTACTTAAAAGTTGTGCTGATTTTTCTGTGCTAGCCATCGATGCATTCATTCATGAACTCATAAATTGTTTTACCTACTAATTTAGATTAAAAATGATATTAATTTCCCCCTATAATTTATATCTTTTGGTTTAAACTTTCCTTAACTGAGACATCCCTGTATTTCTTCCTGAATTCGTTTCAGTCGTAACGGCCATTTATGCCTCAGAAAATTATCTACTCATGCTCATTATTTTGTTCCTTGTGACTAAGTATGATTTATTTTGTGCTCTTTTCCTGAATTATTCCGCAAATGTTGTGTACTCTTGCGTATATATTTATGTCTAATATGGAAAATACGGTGTACGAAATTAAAATCTCGGTGTATTTTAAATAACATAAATTAAGGGAGAGGGTGTGAATAGACCGTGCGCTAGTGGGCTGCTAGGGATGATGATGAACAAAAGTTTTAGGGAAAAATGGTCGGCAATGAAAAGGTTCAACTAGGGAAAGTTTTAGGGAAAAATGGTCGGCAATGAAAAGGTTCAACTAGGGAAAGAGGGGAAAGAGATAGGGTAATAGGAGCAAATTTAGATCTTATGTTGAGCAGAAGGAATATTATCGGAAAAGGCGATCGGCATGTTTTCAGTGTCATTTGGATTCTTAAGAATGTTTGCGGATTGATTTCATCCAATACAAAAGAAAATCCACAAAAATGTAAACTGTTATAGAATAGTTCTCGGTCTCAGCGACGGGTCCGTCATATTGTTAGGTCATTGGCACTTCGGTGTTACTGTGTTATTCTCCTGTCGAATTCTCCTCTGGTCTTCGTTGTTGTTTTTGCGTATGAGATTCTTCTCAGAATATTTAATATTTTACTTATTTATATTAAAAATATATAGGTACCACAATTTTCATAAATTTAATTTCTTTTATAGCAATTGCAAATGAATAATAGGAGCTGGAAGGAAATCAATGAATGACAGAAAACGAATTTTATGTGATAACCTCATACTGACCATTGACTGTTATATTTTTGGCAATCATGCCTAATTAATGCCACTTTAATTTCATTTTGAATAAGACTTTATGTATATTATAGCATAAGAGTATAAATTTCCTGTAAACTTGTCATTGGATAAGGAAAAGATCTCAATTTCTGGTGGGAGAGTATGTTAGGGCAGAATGACGATAGAAAAAGAAGGTTTAATTAGTGATGATCTGAGCATATGCGCATGGAGTAGTAAACTCGTCCGGGAGGTACGAGAAGGTAGTCTTGAAAATAACAATATCCTGACTTTCAATGTAGGACTTGGACTCGTTGACTAGAAGTAGAAATTGTGTGGGGTAAAAATATAAAACGCTACTTGACGTAAATCGTTTTTAGTATTGCTAAGCGTCGCCCGCCCCCGAATAGCCTTATCTGGTGGATTGTAATCATTTTTCGGTTTAATCAGTGATAATCTGTTTAATTAGTGCATGGAGTTGTGAGTACGTCCGGGTAGGATGAGAAGGTATTCTTGAAAATAACATTATCTTGTCTATCAATGTAGGACTTGGACTCATGCACCGGGAGTGGTTGTGTGGGACAGTAATGTAAAATGCAACTTTACGTAAGTTGTGTCTCGTATTGCAAATCGTCGCGCGGCCCTCGAATTGCCTTATCAGGTGGATCGTAATCATTTGGTGGAACCTCGCATATATCGTTCACGAGGGTAGATCCCCCTCCGCGTGGCGCAGTCTAAACCAAGCCTCTCCCCAGGCCATTCGAACACCGTCCTCCTTTCTCTCCATCAGCGTTTCTCAGCTTTCCTCATTCCATTTCGCTCGTGTTCACTTGATTCTAGGGATTTTGTGTGTCACGAGTGGATTTAAGCCTCGGGGATGGAGTTTTCGGTGGGGGACTCGCAAAGGGGTTGCACCCAACTCACGGAGCAGCCGTTTAGTGGATGTGTTGGCTACGTGTGAGGGGGCTTAGAGTGTGGCTCGCCAGCACCATTGTCTTCCATCCTTCTCGCGCCGTGTTATTTTCCCTGAAAACGTTTCTGCGCCGGCATGCACTGTGGCCATATTTCGTCCTCTGGGGGTGAGGGCCCGTGGAATCCGCTATTAACCGAGAGGCGAATGTGAGAGTTAGGAGTTTTTCGGCAGCAGTGGGCAGGCGTAGATGTCTCAGTGGGCACGGTGGTATCCTCTGTAAAATGTGTCGTAATATGGTGGGGAAATAATGGTGCAAGGTTCCTGCGAGATTGCTGTTTGGATATTTTTGTCTTAAACGGTGCGCTAATGTGTTTTGCCTGTTAGAAAACCCGAGGGATGCGAGTGTTTTAGGAACAAATTTGATCTCTCAAAACCACTTTGCTTAAAAATATTACTCCTAAATTTTATGTTTTCACCGACTAATCATAGAGTTGAATATGGTCTCAACTTGGTTATTCAATCCCGACTTGAAAAAAATGTTTGATTCGCTTGCTCTTCGATTTAAAGCTTCAATTACGATTATTAATATCGATAGATACGGTGGCTTTCATTAGGTGGAAATTCATGCTCAATGGAGATAAATAGCTTTTGTAAACTTCCACAGAATTTTTACCAATTAGAAAAACTGTAAATTAACAAAGGTGGTTTATCTTCATTAATTATTATTCGTATTCACCGCGAGGAACTAACCATACAGTGCTTACGAGCAGATAATGCTTACTTTCACACTAAGTTCCTCCGCTTTTTTCCTAGAAAATATTTCCTGCTTTTACAGTATATCTATGATACTATTTATTTTCCAAATCGAGGTGGCCACCCCTCTTCACGACCTGGAAATATAGGGAAAGTCATGGAGTGTTAGGGAAAAAAATAATCTGGAAAAACCATAGTTGCTGTAAAAGTCGAGCGTTGATTTTTAAACACTTTGTTACGAAATGGTAGGGGTATCTCCGATAAATTCATATATATCCAAAATATACAATATATCCATTCATTTAATTCAAATTCGTTGAATTTTAATGCCGTGAATGTACTTTTTATGAATATGCTTTATACATTTAATTTATAATGCGTTTGGGACCTTATCACATTTTTATACGCAATAATGAATGTACTGTGTAATACTTATTGTCTGTGTGATTAAAAATTGCGAAAAAAGTCCGGAAAGTCTGGTCCAGTCGGGACTTAGTGTTCACCTTGTCAATATATTGCTATTCAAATTGATTCTCAAACGATATTCGCTCAAATGAAATACTTGTTAACTTCTTGATCTGAATAGTTTTTTGGAATGACTTGCTAGTTGTATTAGATTTCATTCTATTCATTGGCGTTGTTCAATGCCATTTAGTGAATGATTAATTTTTTCGACATTTAATTTGATCTGAGTTTAAATTTAATTGCTCATTGGTAGCGTGTTACCAAAAGAAATCCGTGTCTTAGAATTCCAAGAACCAATTTTCGCTGATCGACATTCAGTCCCATAAGATGTCTCTGTTGTAAGTAGGCCATAGTTGCTGGATTATTTATTCGAAAGAAGGTCGAGATATGACTCTTTTCTTTTGCTTAAAGTTGGCCTGTTGTTTGAAGTGAATGGGCAAATCCGTAATTAATGCTGAAAGTAGGTGAAATTTCACTTAATCGATATTCTGGGTCGCAAACGGAAGTACTGAGTATTCACGGTTTGATTGCCTACTTAGGTACGTAGATGTGCTGTCCCAGTTGTGTAGTGAGTGTGCTTTGTTATTCAATCATTATGCATCATCTTCATTGAATGTGAGTGACAATTGTCTTTCAGTTTGCCTTGGCTTGAAGCGCCCTTCTAGCACTATTGTAGTGATTTCCGCTCAGGGTGCGACCTATTCAATTATTTGAGGGAACTGGATGTTGAAGTCGGAATTAGTATATGCACCAACCAAAATGTCTCCATCCTGATGTGATTAGGACATAAAATTCTGAAGTTGGCCCGATGTATGTGACACGATCTTAAATTCTCGAGTGTTAGGATGAATTTCTCAGCTAAAGATAGAAAGCAGCAGCTGAAGGTGCCTATCTTCTGCTTTAATCAGAATTGTCTCTCATAGCTTCAAACAATTAACCATTCCGTTAATTGCATGCATTACGGCTACTCTTACAATGCTTCCTCTGTAGTTTCCTGATTGCTATGACTGTAGCAAACGTTTTCGATTGCCAGAATTCTACTCTTTTGCGTAGCCCAATTTCTGCTTTTCATTTCCCATAAAAACTTAAGGATGTATCTCAGCTAGTTTTTTGTTTTACCAGTTTTGAGTGGTGATTTTAGATTGTGCTTATCACTCGAAATTTCGACTCAAGTTGTTGGATTCTGTATGTAAGAAAATGGCGCTGAATGCTAAGCACTAAAGAATAAATCATCGAATTTACTCAGTGTGGTCGGAAGGCTCGTACGTCTTGCTGTGAATCGTTTGAATTGATGGAAGATATTTTTTGAACTAAATGGTATACTTCCTTATTTTATGGGTTTTTCCGTCAAATATTTTTCACTGAACCTGAATTATGTGACTGCAATGAAAATCCTTAAGTGCGTCTAAAACACTATATGTATTCTATGTTTAATTCTTAAATTATTGCTTTTCGCATATTTTCCTTTGACAAAAAATTAACAAGCGTTTTTTGTGTTACGTACGGGACACTAAAATAAATACTTTATATTTTATGAATTTTGCGTGTGATTAATTTCCTCTTAAACACTGGGGGTGTTAGGATACCGGCCGTTTACAAATAAAAAGGAAATGCTTTAACGAAATTACGATTAGCATTTATATAAGTCCTTTATGGCTCGGGGGAAAACGAATTCCCATATCTATCCGTTCAGCTAAATATCTCTCTTAATTTATCGCTTCTGTCCGACCTGGAAATCTAGTGAGACTTTAATATTATGTTCTCCGTGTCGCTCTTAAAGATATCTATTCTCAGTTGTTCAAGCAATCTAAGCCTAGCGCGCAGCCTAAAGAGTCTCCAGCGGCTCCTAGCCTAATTCGCTGGGTAACGCTGTCTGTACGCCCGTAGCAGTGTTTGACGAACCGCGCAGCCTTCCTTTGTATTTTTTTCAGTACGCGGATTTAGGCCCATATCGTCAGTCGCTCCTTCAGATCTCGTCTTCACTTAGGATTCCTTCGGCGGCCTCCTTCGCGAAGGACGCGATTACGTTCGAGAGACGATCCTCAGTGAAGCTCTTCTTTATCTTCCGACTTAAGCTGGTCTTTTGGATCATTTTCGTCGCTCATGGAATGTCCGGTTCTGAGATCCGTTCATCCAGTCAAACAAAGACAAAGCATAACTCACCTAGCGTCACATGGGTCACAAAATATGCCGAAATGGAGCGAATGGGTAACGCGGAAAGAGTTTTTCTGTTTAATTTGGTAATCAAACATAGGGATATTCAAGAAAATAAGAAAACGGACGCATTGACAGTTTGCATTGGAATCAGAAATTAAATTCACCGAAAATTCATAGATAATTCATACTTCAAATATACAACAGACCGAAGCGTGGGAAAAAAGCAACAAGTTTCCTCAGTTAGATGATTAGTAAATATCAACTATAGTCTTTAGTAGTCGAAACGTACACCTAAACAATCCAGCATTAACGTAAGCTAACATGATGATTAAATAATTCCTGAGGCGTAGGTAATATAATGCAAAAAGTTGTTTGCCAACGTGTTGTTTTATTTTAAAGCCATCATTCCCTTTCCGAATAAAATTCCACTGGATGTTGGCAATTCCTCAAGTATTGCCGAGATAAGTAATCCTACGCGGAAAAAAGGTTTAGTTAGAACTATCGAATTCTGATGAAATTTAACAAACTTTTCGGTCGTCATATGGCTCATTGAAAAATTTAGTAACAATTACCAAACCAGTTTGATAAATTATATAAACAATTACGAAACCAGTTTGATAAATTATATCAAACTGGTTTGGTAATTGATACCGAAATGGCCACAGCAGTTCGATAAAAACTATCAAAATCAAGAGATAATAAAACCGACGTAGCGTGCACAGTGCGCGTGAAAGATTTTCAATCCAGAAGGCACTATTCTGATTTAAAATCATAAAATTAATAGTTTAACGTAAGTTTATGCTAAAGAAATACAAAAAAAGCTAAAAAAAAATTCACCTGCAAGCAGCATCGAACGTGAGCCCTCCGCATGGTAGCGACGGGCGCTAACGACTGGGCTAAATCGGTTACAATAACGTATCTATACACAAAGGCAATAATATTATATTAATGTAAATAATCAACCTTTGCGTTGAAATGTGAATATGATGTGACTAAACTTTCCCTTTCTAAGCTTAAGAGGAATACTTGATGCACACAATTGCATTACGTAGTTACTCCATATCCATTTCTAGTGCAGATGCGCAAGAAAACTTTATTTGTAGGCTTTTTTCATCGATGTAGAGATGATTTTAACGTGCTGGGTGATGGATTGAGTCTAGTATGACGACTTTTATCACATGTCATTCAACATGATCGCGAATGATTATGCCTCAGGAATACCTCTAATTAAGGTTTTTATGTGTCGAAATACACAAACATCTCCTTACAGCTTTAATATACATGATAATACGCTGTTCAATCATTGCCTTTGATGCACCGGCTTACGGATAACATTGAAATGTAAAGCAGAAATAAACAGAAAAATGAACGTAAACAAAATTAAAACGTTATCGCCATCACAAATAATAAAAACAAAATCATTTCTACCAACCTATCTTTTATGTAAGGCCTGTTTAAAAATCTTTAAAGTGATGAAATGGTTGTGAAGGCTGGGTCAGACCAACCTACGCTGGCGAGGAGTCCTTCACCAGCAAAGTGCGCTGAAGAAGACCTTCGGACGTCTCTCGAACTGAAATCTATCCTTTAGGAGCCGAGGAAGATGAAGGATGGCTAAAGAAGCGACTGACGATACGGGGCTTAGTCTTTCTGCATTACGCTCGCTTCATATTCACGGTGAGGATGGACGAGTGCGAAATTGTACCTTTCTTTTATTCTCTCATCCAAAAATCTTTCCACAATACGCGTGAGGAATCGTAATTTCTTCAGGGCTATGCCGCAAATATTTCGTATATGTGTTCTCCATGAGAGGTTCGAGGTTATCGTTACTCCCGGGTACTTCACTTCGTTTGTTGCCTTTATGTTAATACCATCTACAGCATAAACATGTGTATAGTTGGACGAACTCCCACCGTACCTAAATGCATTTGCTCAGATTAAGTTCGAGTCCCTACTCTTGGCTCTAGAAATGAACGTTTAAATCCGAATATAGAATTTCAAAGTTAGAGTGATCACTAATCTCACGAGAGATGACAACTTCGTGTGCAAATAAACGTATTTTACTGCCAATTCGGTAGCAGAGGTCATTAATGTGTATAGTGAAGAAAAGGGGGCCGATGACGCTCCTTGAGGAACGCCTGATATCACTTTAACTGCATCAGAGCAGATTCCGTCAGGAACCACTTCTGGTTTATGATCACTGAGAAAGTCGCGTACAAATTTTCCACTGTTTCGTTTTATCCGCATGAGTGTAACTTGTATAAAAGTTTGTTGTGAGGTACCGTGTCGAAAGCTTTCATAAAATCTAGAAATAATGCGTCAACTAGTCTTTTAGATTGACCAGATTTGACAACGTCGTGAAGAAAGAGCACGAGCTCTATTTAGCATAATTTAAGGAAAATTGTATCAGATAAAACCCATTCAGATAGTTCGAAAATAATTCGGTTATACTATAAATCAGAAGCCTATTACAGTGAAATAAGGTTGAATAAAATAGAAATATTTACGAGTATTCTGTATTCCAGATGTTCATGAAATGGAAAATAATCGTTTGGTTTGTATGTATGATTATTTTAATTTTGACGAATTTTATCCCTTTTTCCGTGGAATGCTCCTGAATGGATAAGCGACTCATTCGTTACACAGTCTCAGACAGCACAGGTGGCGGGAGAGGAGATGGTGAGGGAGGCGGGGGATGAGATAGAGACGGGAGTTAAAGTGGAAGGATTGATGCTTAAGTGAGTGAGATTCGCGGATGATCAGTCATTGATTAGCTAGTCAGCGGAAGGGTTGCAGGTACTGACTTGATGCATTAGGTGAGGAGTGCGAGGAATATAATATTGATATTTATTACAAGAAGACGAAAGTATTTGGGGTTAAAAAATACATCGCCGAGGTAAAACATGGCTGTCTCAAAATATAGGAGATGGAATAGTTCAACAATATAGGCAGCGTGTGGCGGTAAATTGATACAACAGTGAGAACATCAGAAAGGCAACTGCGTTAGCAAAGGAGGCTTTCATAAATAAGAAAGAGCTGATGAGAGGATCGGTATGTAAGAGAATAAAAGGTCCTATTTGGTAGGGGAGACCGGACTGTTTGTGCGCAAACTGCCCAATGTAAAACTACCCTAACCGGGGGAATACGATAATAGTGATACCCGACTTCTTCAATCACCTGATGAATTTCACTCGGTTGTCTTACCTCTAGCATAGATAATGCTATGTAATGAGTTTATCTACTCAAAAAAAGGATTGGATGAGACATCCAGTTTTAATTGGATAAGTGAAAGTTGGATGCAGTATCCACTGTAACAGACACGGCAACCAACGCGATTAGGTGGTATATCTAATTAAATTGGACAATCATAACTTGGTTGTAGTGTCCAAGTGTTGGTCCCCACACCAATCTCGAAAATATCCGTCATCCAATAGTTGGATCTCACAGCCAACTCGATGGATAAGGCGACTATTATCGCTTCTGCGTCAGTCATCACTATAGCGACGGACTCCCAAACAGTTCTTATAATAAACAACTCGTAAGTGTTTGGCGTGCTTTGTGGTAAGTAAATAGCTTTTAAGTTTGCTCTTGCAAGTGAGAAAATATATAGCCATTCAATGCCAATTTTAATACTTTTTTTATATCTTAGAGCAATTTAATACGAGACGATGACCGAGGTAAGGATTTTCTTGATGCTTAGGACCTGAACCTTCTCGAGGAAAAATTTACCGGTAAGCTTGCCTATTGTGCTTCGTTATTATGCATAACTCTTATTTTATTTCACCGTTCAAGATTTTATCTTTTGGGTTGATGTTATCCTTAGGTTGGATATTGTATTTTTTAAACCTTACGTTTCCTCGAAAATAACTCCGGTCAAATTTCGATGACTACCCGTATGAATTATGCATTTCGTTACTAATAAAACGAATGCATTTTAACTTAATACATGTGTACCACAGTATCATTAGTTCTGAATGATGTTTTTATTCTCATTTAATTCATTGATGCAAAGTTTCAAGTAGTTTTCCATTAGATTTCAATTTCAATTGGATTGGATTGAAGTTCATGCACACCGGATAACCTAGTTCCACTGTACAAGTAGAAATGCAGATACTTATGCACTAATTATGCGAAGGACTCTATCCTAAATGTATATAATATCAAAGTGTAATATCAGACACTAGCTTCTTCCAGAGACCTCTTTATTCATTTCATATCACAATTTCTTATTCTCCTCTCCTTCCTTCCAGCTCATATTTAAATGGCTTCCCTCTCAACAATTCCCTCTCTCTTTTCAACAACTCCTTGGCAACAATCCAAATATAAACATCAAATAAATAATAGAAATCAAAACATAAACATAATATCAAACGTTTCAATGCGTATGAACTGCAATATAGAGCTGTGTATCACGAAGTTTAGAACTCAAATCGAGGATATATATAGACCTATATACAATAGTATCCATATTGCAAGGTTTAACATATCACAGAATTTTTAAAATCATTTTTCTCCTGATCTAGCTATTCTTGATGTTTACATGTCAAGAAGTTACGGCTGATTTATGTACTGTATAAATAGCTTAAGTTATGAGTAGGAAGTAGCTTCCTTTCCATGTAAAACGTTGGTAACTAATTGCAAAAGAGTATAACCAATAATCATTAAGGCTAGTTTAATTATGCAAACATTTTATATATTTATTCCAGTTCCTTAGTGGAAGATTGTGAGGTGTTGATGGACACTGTGAACTTATAGGAAAATTCCCCGTGAGTTTGTGTCAGCTTGCCTTGAGGTGCCTTGGGTGAAGAGGAAGTTCACTCGTTACCGAAGTGGAAAATGTGTTGCAGTTGGTTTCGACGATTTCAGCCTTCCTGAATTTGGAAAAGTGGACAGAATAATTTCCAACGAAAATGACTGAGTGTTTCGTCTACAAAGCTCTGTACACCTTGGATTTCGACAAATATTTGATGTTTACGAAGTTCTTGAAACCAGCATAGTAAACTACATCAATGTTGAAAACTTAATATCTTTTCAGCCTGTAATTTATGTGAGAATGCCGGACTATAGCAGCAAAATTGTATGCAGCCTTCAGATATTGTGTAACAAAATTTTTCAACTGAAAGTTTGTTTCTTTTTAAAAAGTTGCTTCATTTTTTAATAAATACGTTTCATAAAAGATTACTGCTTTCTTATATCATTTAACCTATTTGCATTATTTATGGCATTCAATTCCACATGATAGTAATCCGAGGTGAGTAAGTCTTCAAGGTTACAAGTTGCAGTGAAAACTATGAACCCCAAAATTTACGGTAAATAATAATTGTATTAAAAAAATGTATTTTCTAACTCTAATGTTCATCGTAAGTGGTGGAAATAGTACGACGAAAGGATATTATAATGTTACTTTCAAATGGTGACACTATTAATAATAATATCCGTTGAAATATTACCCATTCATTAAACGCCACGGCAACAATTTCGCAAGGTTGTGGCATCCAATATAGGTGGACGTAAGACCCAACAACGCTGGCTTGTTGTATCCAACGAGTTGGTTGCCACAGCCATTTCTCGCCCAGCCATTTAAAATGGCTCCCTTATCCAACTAACTGGATGGGGCCATAGCAACCATTTAAATTGGATGTGGGATCCAACTATTGGATACAACAGCCAATTTTTTCTTTCAGTGTGCGGTCCACCATTATGGCTAAATTATGTCCTTCTCTGTACTTCGTGTCATCCTGTTTTGCCTTTTTTAGCTCTAGTAAAGCCCCACGGAGCCCATGTTCTTTCCATCGTCCGAATACATTAAGTTTAGATTCCCCATTCAGTGTAGAGTGAAGAAATTGGTTAAACATAATTTCATAATTTTTATTTTTATTATGTTAGAACTAATTTACATATGTTACTAAATAATGTGCGTAAAAACTGTTCGTTTAATGGAAAGGATAAACGTTAATAATGCGAAAAATCTCTCAAATGAATAAATCTTCAAATAGTCTAGGTAACAATTTTATCTCACAGTCTTTTATTTATTTGCTCCCAACTCCTCATCTTAGTGATTGTTCCTTTCCGGTTGGTAAACTTTGCTGCTACTTCATGACACATAATTAATAATTAATTCATTTATTGGATTGGAAAAAGACAGAGGATACCATATTTCAAGTGAGGTGGTAAGCTTTTTTGACTGCTATGCTATTCCTAATTGTTCGGTATTTAATAGTGTTTTATAGTGTACCATGCGCTTTAATGTATACATTTCTTGCATTGATGATTTTTTTAATCAAATCTTGTATTTCTGTTTACTATGTTTATCCTGCGGAGCGCTATTGTACGCATTGCGTCGAAGAACAGTGCTCATCTTGCTTCCTTGGTGCCGTCAAATCTATTCGTCGTGAATTGAACCCACCTTAAGTTAAGTGTTCAGTTAATTTGATTCTGAAGCATTCTATGCGAAGCAGTTCTCAGTTCCGTCTTCTTGAATTCGGTACAATACCCGGACTGTAACATGAGGAGACTTCAGTTTTCTTGAGATAAGCTGGATGCTAATTCTCTCCCCGTATACATTTTTAATTTAAATATTGTTCTTCTTTTCTTCTCCTTTACAAAGGAGTTGAGGGCTTGAGTTAAGGACTCATTGTTTCCAGAAAATCATTAATAAACATTGGGAAAATCCTTGTCTTTAGCCTTAGAGAATGTTGTAATGAACGCTATCCCTCTCTCTCTTTAGTAAACCGTTAAATACTTGAATTTTATTTATGTTACGTAGGCATGTCAAATTGAACCATCAGTTCGTGTCGCTGTGTTGGAGGTACAAAAATGAAATGGCTAGTGTCATCCTTGCGACTTGAAATGTGAGAAATATACTTTCCCAATGAACCAAATGGAGAGAAATGAAGGTAGAGAAAATCTAGGTCTCTTGAGGGATAGATTGTATTCCACAGAAAGACATTGTGAACAAGGAGACAACTCGCTACGTTCTCCATTCTCGTTGCCGTTTGATGCTTTCGTGTCCTTCAAGAAAAACTATTTAAAATGGGAAAAATTTTTCTTTTAAAAATAATCAGGGGGTGACCCTCCTGTAATTCCCTAATGCGGTATAATGTTTTACCTATCATATAGCTATAGGAGTGTTTAGCCCCATTTGCGACGTTACTTGGCGTAGTTTAACTATTTTGACTCAAACGAATACTTATTATTTTCTGCCAATCGCAGCTCCAAACTGCTCATCAATTAATGAGAGCTATTTTGAAGGAGTTTTGCTAGCTTTCACGTCCACAGCTGGAGAGTTTTATTGCTATTTGTTAGAATTCAGGTAAAGCTTTTCTCGTCTTAACATCCGTTTTTTGCATTGAAGAGAGAATATTGCGAAAATTCCACAGAGAATTCGCCTTGACCGGCGAAATATTTTTTTCTCTGTAGAATTTTCGCACAATTTGCGCATTGCGGTTGACTCCTTAAAGTTATCACCGTGGCAAGCCCGGTCTACTTAAATTTGGAAAGGGAGTTCAATTTGGGAGTGGAGACCGGACGGGGTTATTCGTAAATTCCTTCATGTAAACCTACCTTAACCGGTATACTGCTTTAAAGACAGTCTTCCTCCGAGGTCTATTTACGCCGCTTTAGTAAATCGTGAACAAGCAGACGTTCTTCTCAAATTCTCGATTCCATTCTATTCAACTCCAACCTTTTTTAAGCTTTGAACCCGGACTTTATGGTGGATCGAGCAGAGATTATAAGGCAGGCCTTCATTTGCGTCCGTCTCGAGCGCTTCAAAGTCAACGCTACCGGGTTTTCATCCACCTCCTTATCTTCCAAACAGGCGCCCGCTCCTCGTGTCTCCAGGTATCTTCCTTTCTCCTCTCATCCCTCATCTTTCTCCAGCCGCATTTCCATCTCAGGCCACTCTAATCCGCCACCCACTCCTCTGCCTTCTCCACTTTCCCCGCAAATGGATTACCATCCATCCTCCTCCATTTGTCCCTCTGAAGCCGAGCTTTCGATGCGTCAGCGCTCTCCCTAAAGCCTACTCAGTGATATCGTCGCCGCCGTGGAAATTGACGAGAGAAACGATTTAGCCGTTCGTGCGTGATAACTTGTTCGTATCCGTCGGCCATTCTATTATTCTCTGTAGGTTTTTTAAAATTAGGAGATAGTAACGTTTTAGGGGTAGGAACACTGATTTCTTTTCAGTAGTGCTAAAGATTCTTCCAACCTGTAGTCCTATTGTGAATTAGCAGGTAATGCTATCAGTTGCTTATGCTGCACCCTCTTACTTCTCCTGCGGCTGATTTAGTTAAGGTGGTTGAAACTTAAATAGCTGGTCTCAAGTTGCCAATGTTAATGTGTGCACCCACAAAATTCTTGGTCAATGTAGTCGAATGGATATACAAGTAGAATTTGGGAATTATTGCTCGCTTAGTAGTGGAAGCCACCAAAAAATTATAAATACATTTTTCCTGTCTTTTGACATGCTACGAGAGCAAAAATGTGAAAAAGATTTTGTTTTAAACTCTATGAATTAGTTATGTTCCTTTATTTTTCTTAGGATCCTTAGTAATCGTATGTTACACTGTATATACTCCTTAGAAGATTGTGTGATCCTTATAACCTGAGTCTTCTGGTGGGTTTCAGTCGTACAGCTCTTTTTTCGTCGGTTTCCCTTCTCTGTCCATTTTAAATTTCATTTTGGATAAGGAATCCTCTATTTTTTTGGATGAATGCTCTTGTAGCTAAAGTTAGGAATTAAACGGGAAATAACTTTTCTGATATTCCTGGAAATCAATTCACTGTGAACAAATTTGCCTAATTTGTGACCAAATTATCCCATTTTTGTTGCTTTGATTTGCAATGATTTGGACATCACGATGCGTTTTTTTTTTGGGGAACTTACATTTTCTTTTTCAGTCAAAATGTATTTTCGATACATGGCAGTAGCTATTGCGTGTTCGAAGAACAGTGCATTGTACAGGTATACACTTCGAAATGCGGTCATATTTCTTTATTTTTTAGTATAACTATTGATTGGGTCTTTTACCTCGAAATAATGTGCCAATATATATGTGTAATGTTCGTTCTCCTGTTGATCTGCGTTTTCGATGGAATACACAATGTCGACTCACGTTGAACTCCTTAATGTGTACTGGGTGAAAAATATGAGAGAATTATTAAGTCCTTCCCTGGAAGACTGTAATTTACGAGGTATAATGTACAGAACCTTTGTACATGGCTGTGTCTGACGTCGGCGAGCACCCTGTCGGCAAGAATCATGAGGGTTCAAGGCGAACCCTCTTGAGGATACAACACACCGGGGCCGGGACCCAAGCCCGAGGCTTATACGCCCGATCACCCGGGGAGGGGCTGGAGAGGAAGGAAAAAGGATAGAGGCGCCGCCGCGATGGGAGCCCGCCGACGCCTCTGGGAAAGGATAGGAGCGGAAGGGAGGGACGGGGAAAAACACCTTAACGCTACAGAGCCGAAAGGGCCCACTCTGTCGGCAATTGGCTTTTATTAAGAGGCAGTGAAGTGGCAATTTCCGTAATTGGTAACTGGGGCCCTTTCCATTTACCGTTATTGCGTCCGTAGCCATGCTTAGTGGCGGACTTGGGGACTCATGATTGAGCGGTGAGGTTTTTCATGGATAAACAATTGGTGAGTCACGGATTCATATAACTATGGTTACCGATCAGGAATCTGCAGCGAGAGCGTGTCAACATTGAAAAGATTCCTCCCTGGGCGAAGATTGACTTGAATACTGCTGGTAAACCCCGTACGATCAGTTGCTTGTGCCAGCGTTCCTTTTACTTTTAGTTGTCTGAAAAGTATTCATCTGATTTTTTTGCTCGATTAATATCTCCTCGAATTAGTAACTGCTGAGGGATAAATAAAATGTAAATAAATTGGTTTTATCCTGTCATGGTCGCGAAAAATCTAAAATTTGTAGTTATTCGCGTTATTTTAAGCCGTGAGTTCCCAATTGCCGCTCTTGGTAAGTATCGGATCCTAAAGTGTTTTTACTAAATTAAAACCTTTCTAGTAAAGCGGTCGCTATTCTGCAGTTATGGTTAACTTAGAGATATGGAAGTTAAGCTTGTATTATATGCTCAAACAGCGCTTTATTGTCACATCTAAACGGTGAGTTGTTGTTTTTGGATAGTTATTGGTGGTGCGAAGTAGATAATTTTCATGAGAGGCAGTCGAGGTCTTTTAAAACAGACATTCGGCGGAAATTTATAATTTTTCTAATACATTGCTCTTGATAGTGTCATCTCAAATTGGAGGCCTTTCTCTTCACATGTCAATGTATTTGGAACTTGTGCAAGCGTTTCAACTCTTCCCTCGTTGGGTGTCTGCTAAGACATTTCACTTATTTTAGTACTTTCTTTATGGCTTTCCTCGCCGGTATATTTCGAATCGCGGCGTTATGGCTGCGGTAACATCGTCTAGGATTTTGGTGAAAGTGCTCATTTTCGCAGTAAGTGTCACTCACCTCGCCCTTGGAGCCCAGTTAAACCCCCTTGAAGCCGTTAAACTCGTCTTAAATCCTCCACTACGTTGTTAAAGCTCTTGGAGATTTCTCCCTCTGGGGATGGAAACTAACCGTCATACCAGTAGACTTAATTTTCCATGTTACACCGACCGCTAGAATTTCTGGAGACAGGATTGCCTTGCCTCTTGCTTTATCATTTCCCTTGGCACATGTTCAGGGAGTAATGTTCTCCTTTTTGTGCGTGATTTTTAAAACTTCTTATGCGCCTACCTTGGGACTCAAAATGGTATTCGTTTCGAAAGAATATATTTGTATTGGTACTTCAAGTGAGGGAGAAGCTCTCCATTTTAATTACTCATTTATGAATCGTGCAGAAAATGGGCAGAGCAGCAAAAGTTTCGTTGTTATTATCGTATAAGGTGATGGTGAATGCCAAGTTAATGTTCATGGAAGTTTAATGTGACTGCTGGAGCAGAAAGAGAAGTCAAAGCTCCCATGTTCTCTTTTGCTTGCGGAAAAAACACATTTAATGCTGATTTCCTCTATTATAAACGTAGAAGCAGTGGTATTTATCAGATTTATCGGCTGGATTCATTTTACTTTCTCTTTTTCCATCCCTAGAGTTTCACTCTTAGTGTGCTCAATTGGCGTGGTTTCATTGGAGGAGTATTCATTTATTTTCAGTATAAAATTAATATATGATTATTGAAATGAAGTTATGGTATGCACTCACTAAGTGAGCATCCTATTTTATATTTTATTTTTGTTGCAGGGGTTGCCATAATTTCTCTTCTGCATAATTTTTTTATTATATTTTACGGTATAAATCTTAAGCTACTTATTCAATTCTCGGATTTATTATTTACTTATTAATGGAATGCGTTTTATTTTCTATGATTTTTTCTTTTGAGGATTGTTACCGTATTGATGAGTAAAATATAAATCTTTTAAGTTTCTCGAACCTATGGGGTTAGTAAATATTACTATGGAGTGAAACCAAGTCATTATTTCACTCTTCGGCGCACACTTTTTCTATAATTCATGTTGCAGATTCTCTAATTTTTTTGCATTTTGTCGTGGTCGTTCTGCTGATTATTTTTCGAAATGGCCTACGATTCAAATAGTGTTTACATTGCCATTTATTATCCATAAGGTGTGGGCCACGGCTTTGAGTGTTTATGGGGACTTAGAACCAAATTCCCGGAATGCCTGTTCCCCCTTCATCTGTCATCCTCTTTAAGATTGCCCCATCTAATTCTTATTCATCACCAGCATCGTTTTCGTGGATTTCATTTTTATTCATCTAATCGTTTTTTGATGCCCGGTCTCCCACCGTTTTCAGCTTCCTTCCCGTTTTCATTCTTTTCCTTCTCGGCTCCTCCATCGATTACCTCTCTCACTGCGCCATTATCCCTGTTTTTCAACCGTCCTTTTTCGTCTCACCCCCTCATTGTGAGTTGTAGCTTAGATAAAGATATTTCGAGTGGAAGCTATTAGCCGTACGAGCGCGATTTCAGGAAACACGGCTGTCTATCGTGATGCAGTGACCACCGTGTTGCATATCTGTGTTTTCTCGTGGTATGAAAGTGTGTCTGTGGATCTGAAATACAATTAAGTCTAATATTAAAGTCTATAAATTCTTTTTTTTTTAGTGCAGTATAAAAGTATGAATAAATTTTTTTTTAAGTCTTCCAAGTTGGATAATCAGTTGAAATTATGCCCAATATTAGTCTCCAGAATCGGATTACCGTATCAAATGACGCGTGAAATATAAGTAGGTTCAAAGTGCATATTTTTTAGCTATGACATTGTCTTTTCATTTGGGTTAATATTTTTTTCAGGATGAAGACTAACCCATCCAAATCGCGTATTTCTTAACGCGAAGGCTTGAGGTGACGACATTGTCTCCTCAATTTGGTGAATATTTTTTTACGGGATGAATACTAGGCCATTCTAATCGCGTAGATCACCACGAAAATGTTTAAGGTGACATTAAATCCTTGCGGAGTGGTTTTACTGTTAAATTGTGCCATTCTTAATGTACCACAATCGCTGTACAACCGGTCCTCGATTTTCACCGTTCTTCTCACGGCTTATAATTTCGGCAGTTTTATCGAGTATTCGTTTTTTAAAATACATTTTCACGTTGGATTATTGAGGCGATAAGCTTATTCCGCGAAGGAATTTCGGTCGGATATCCCCGTTCAATTTTTGGAAAATATCTATCACACTGCCCCAAGGCCCCTTCTTCACTTCAGCGGCTTTAATTTATCCTTCGCCGCTCACCTTCACGTCCCAGTGTCTTGATTTAGCCGGCGGATTCTACCAAGCCGTGATGCGCGCACCGGAGTGTACGGCCTTGCTGCCTCGATTGGATGATCCAGTCAACTATGGATCTTTCGCTTCACCCGACTCCTATGGTTCCATTGTGTCCGCGGTCCCTTGCACACTCCACCCCGTCCTCATCCAAATTCTGATCGGAAATCGGCGATATTCGTGGAGATTGAGGGGAAGGTGTCGGTGAGGTTATGGCGGAGTCTTTTTTCAGAATGCCAGTCAACTTTTTGTTGAAAATATTCGTCGGATATCACTTTGAAATCCTTAGGGGTTTTAAGACCACGTAACTTGAACTTATGTCGATGTCGTTTATTGATATTCCTTAAGGCTGTCATTACTTGGTGGTACCTTAATTTAATGCTCAGGAATTAGGAAAGCATTACAATTTGTTGATGTTCCGTGAGGCGAAACCTGTTGAAAAGTATGATAAAGTCGTTGAGTTAATGTTAAAGTGGAAGTATTTCGTTGGAATGGTTAAAAAAAACTGTATTTTATCGAGTCAAGCGCTCAATGAAGATGATTTGAGCCCTTGGTGATGATATTCGCTGTGAAAAAGTCGTTTTACCTTGCCGAAAGGTGAATCCTAATTTCCCAATTTTTGATAAAATATGCTACAAGGTAAAGCACTTAGTCCAAGTTCGAATCCTTGTTATGCTAAATTATTGGTATGTGTACTTTTTCTGCAGCACTTGTTATATCTTTAACTGTCAATAATTGATTGAATGCGATGATTAATACTGAGCGGTTGCAAGTCGATTGAAAATTTTAAATTAAACATTCGACTTTGGGAGAAAAGTGCAAACAGAGGGGGATAATGAAACTGAAAGTGTCTCTCACATGCCTAGCAGGAATAATTGAGAATTTCTGTCCCATAGCAACTAATATAGCAGCATTATTCAATTAAAATTCCCTATATTAAATATAGCTTTTAATTTCTACTTTGACACTTAAATAATAAAGAATAGGATTGACGGACAGCGTTCATTATGTCTCTATCGTAAATATTTTCGGTAGTGCAAGTTTACCGTCGAATTAATCCGTAGAGGCATTAAGACATGTGTGTCCCGATGGCACCATGTGCCAGCTTATTACGATCCCTGGATTTCGTTCCCTTCGTACGGCGTGCCGTACATGAATGATTGACTTCCCATAGGTTGTTGTATCGTATCGCCGTACCTGTCGACCGAGGACGAGATAACCTGGGGTCAACGACGTAACACTAGGTCGTTTGGTTGTGACAGCTTCTGCGACGGCTTCAGGGATGTGGTGAGTCCTCCTACATCCGCTATTTTACTTGAGAAAGCACTGGAGACCGAAAAGGAAGTATCAAGTTCTTGATCACAGTGGCACCGATCAAGTTAGTATTGGAGTGTTACAGTTTTCACTGCCATATCCCTGAGGATTGTGCCTATTTTCCGATTCTTCTCCAGTCCTCTCTCTCTCTTTCTCACCAGCTCTGTTTTTTTCTCGATCGTGTCGTAAGGCTCGAACAAGATGTGAAGTGGAGAGGCGGTCCAAGTATAAGGGAAGCGAGAGAACCCTGGAAGAAAAAGTTGTGGAAGAGGGGTGGGTCTTCGCTTCGTTGGACTTCCTCTTCAAATGCCTCCATCCTTGTTTTCTTCGCTCGGTCTCCAGCTATAAAAACACCGCGTGGGTTTTCTTTCTACCCTTCCCGTATCTCTGTTGTTCTCCTGAGTGGTCCCTCAGTCCTTTCTGATGCGAGTGCGTGTTTCGATATTCCTGAAGACTGAAGAGGGTGGAACGAACTGAATTCGTGACCATGTGTTGGGAGGAAACTTTTGGAGGTTAGCAATATTTGAACCCTTCAAAGATGTGTTGTTATTATGCTATTCAGCGGTGTTGAAGGAAGTGTTCTCTGTTCTCGCGTCTGATGCCGAGCGTGTAGAAAATGGCCAATTTTGTGTCGTTGCGAATCGAATTCATGGACAATTTTCCCTAGGTCGTTTCACTTTCAGCGTTTTGCATTTTGTTTTACTCTTGAAAGTTACCCCAAATGATCATAGTCTTTCTGTAATTAAAGGTTATTATGGAATTGGAAATAAATTTGATGCAATCATTTTTATTCTGATGCCTTCATACGTGATTTACCAGGTATGTAATGATTAGTAATCGATGGATTAATGATTTATTTGTGAAATTTTATAATGAGGTGGAAAATCCCGTAGTGGTGTATGATTATGCCGTAACAATTTAAAAATGTCCAAATTGGCCTCGATATCGATATAATGAAAAGTTTTCGGTGTCAAAGGACGGTTTAATTTCATTAATAAGCCTATTAATTAAAGTTTTAACTGGCGGAATGAGTTTATGAAGTTGCTGATTGGTCCACGGTGAATATTAATGGAACCACCCGCTGGTGAGGTATCGTTCAAAAATTCCGAAAAGAACCAGAATTTCCCTCGACCTAAAATCGAGTGAGGAGCCATCATAATTCGTTCTGCGTGCGTTAGCGCGTTACCAAAAGGTCCTTTCCACTTAAGATTTTCTCTCCTTTCATTTGCTTTGGTTTTCCTGGTTCGAGTGTAGGTCAAGGTGATTGATTATTCCTCGCTGGATTCTTTATTAGAAATGTCAAACGCTCGGTATGTGAAATCAGTCGTGTCATTTCTTTTCTCGGCTCATTGAACCTTCGTCGTGTGGATTGTGCTCCCATCTCAATCGATGTCGGAAGACGTTTCACTTCAAGTTCAAGGTACAGGGAGCGGTCTTAGCTAATACCAATCAAACTCTTTGCTCCCACGGACCAACACGGAAACCCTTTTCGGAGTTGAGGAATTGTGGTCTCATTCGCGGGCATGAAGAGTAGTTTACTGACGACAAGCTGGAGTACATGTCGAGCTTGTTGAGATGTCTAGAATAGAAATCCCAGTGCGGATATGTTGCATCCTAACCGCGAGATTCAGTTTTATTTTTTGTGGGCGTCACGAAACTGTGATTTGTAGCATGCATATCATATTTTCAAACTTGGAGAGATAAGAAACAGATGGCAGTCTTCATTTATTTTTATGTCACTTTTTTCTGGGAGGAAGTAATGAAGATTCTTGTTAATTATGTACCCACGTGGTAATAATCCTTTTTTTTAGTCGGTTTATCATTTCACCATACTGAATCGACATATATGGTTGTTTTTTTTTAAGATGGATGAATTTGAGTTTTTTTTTAGTGGTGTTCATCGATAATTTTCCTTAGTTGGAAGTTTATCAGTGTCATTCGTTTTATACCAAGTTGATATCTAAGATAGTCGCGTTGATTATTAGGTAAGGGCTGTTTTCACAGAAAAAAATTTCTTCCGTCACATATTTTGTTGTAATGGTCGTAATTATCGTAATTCATCCGCTTGGTTACCGCAAAGATTCGGGTAGTGTAATGGCGATATTACAATTCATCGAAAGACACATTTTCCCATTCTCCATTGTTTATTTTCAGCCAAATAAGGAGACTTGTCGCAACCTATGATGCTAAGAAAAAACGTTCGATTAGGAAGTTAAGGCTCTTTGTTGACTGTGGTTAATAGAATACATATAGCGTGAACGTGAGCTTATTTACATTTTACCTGTGTTCTTCTACACAGTTGAAGGTTTTTCTCTTGACGTAGGGGAAATCCATACGAGTTAGCCGAACTAAAGAATACCGTCATAAAATGTGGTCATCTTGATGGCCTCTTTCTTCACAAAATAAAATTAAAGGCATTCAATCAATTGTATGTCTTCCGGCAGCTCTCTGTTTGGTGCCGTTGATCGATGTTGGCTCATGATTTGGGAATTCAGTCATTTGTTACTTTGAGCATTGGAGATATTTTTGGCCCTCTAATTTCCCCAACGCGGAGTTATTCCACTTCGCATCACTCATACCTTGCCTTTTTCCCCGTGAAAACGTTTGAAACATGAATGACGTGAGGCACGCAACGGAAGTATTCGACGTTCCCTTACTCCGGGGGGATGGCAGCGAATGGTCAGCCGCTAAAGCGAGCGATGTTAATGGCGTTATTTTTGGTTCATTAGCGTGGCTTCTATTCGGAGATTTGTTTGATGCTGGTCTGGATTCCATTTGGTCATGTTTTTTCAGCTTATCACTCGCCCTTGCTGTAGCTAGATCCACCATTTGTATTGCATATCAGATTTTATTTTGGAGAAACGGAAATTTAGGTCCAAATATAGCCATTCGGAATATGGAGACAGTTAAATATGGCAGAAATTAACGATGAAACGGTTAAGGAAATATTGCCGGTAATTTTTTAATCCTAGCGGCATAAAATCGGAGGCACTGTTGCCGTGAAATGGCCATAATGAGGGAATGCAAATTGACCATTCACTCTGTATATTTCGGGGAAACTTTTTTTTTGTTATACTCTCTTTATTTCGGTCATGCAATTGAACTGTAGTTTTCTCTGCACACGGCTCAATGTTTTTTCAAACTCCTCTAAACGTTTAGTCTTCATTGTACTGTTTTTATTTATTTTAAACGTCTTAGTACTCATCATTCTGCTTCAATGCTTGAATTTCATTGTATACAATCGTATATTTCCCTCTTTCATGGCGATACAATCTTCTCTTATTAAAAGAACGTCCGTCCACTTGTGATTTCCTCCCGCCTGTTATCGATGGATCTGAATTTAATATTTATCCTGGTAGTAATCCTGTTTTAAGTGGGTCACTCCGTTTCCCTCATAATTCTTGCTTATATGATGTAAATAGAAAAAAATTCGTTGATCATATTTCGCGCATGTCTGCTCTGCTCGTGTTTTCTTTGTCATAGGGAAATTAATTATGATTGTCCTCTTCACAAAGGTATTAGTTTTCGGTTGTATGGAGTGGGTTGCGAATTTCTTTCTTTGGCTCCCCGATGATCATTCTTTCTTGATTGTATAGGATTTTTTTCCTTCCCACTTCAGTACTCACATCACTTCGACGTTTTTTTGTGTTGCCAAAGCGGAAAAAAGATCGCGAATCATTGGTATTTTTTATTCTATTTTTTCATCCTCTCACGTCACCAGGATATCGAGAAATATAAGAGAGATCCTTGAACTGAGAAACGGGTGTAAAACTTTTCATTCCTCTGCTGTAATCGTAGCGTCGCTTATCGTTTCGATGGACTTATCGAAATAGCGGATTAAGACAGTGATTGCTCTTGTGATGCTTAAATAACTTCTTCCTAATAATGCGTTGGCATGGTGAAATATATCCTGTGAAGGTATCATCAAATCGTGCTGTTCATAATTTTGTCTAGCCATGAGTTGGTTTGCTGCTCGGTACTTGACCCTGATCGTTTCATTTTGCTGTAACTTACCATATTTTATAGTTACCTGTTGTCATTTATTAATGTCCCGGACTGAAAAAAGGCATTTTAGTTTGTATTTACTAAAATTAGATTTTGGTGGCGATACCTTTGTAATAAAAGTAGATGTTGAGGGGATGAGCGAATGTCCTTTGCGGAAGTATACAAGAAAGAATCTGCAGTAGCGAGGAAATTATGTATGGATGAGTTAACGAGGACGAGCTCAGGGAAATAATTCATATACTGCGAAGGACATAAGTGTGGAGTACATGTATTTTCGCTTTAGGGTTGATAATTCAATTGTTATTGATGGAGATAAAAAATGAAGCTAGTGATTTGTATGGAAGGAATCCGGGTCAGAAGACTTTCCCCGACAATGCGGTAAGGGTCCATTTAAATTATACGCCGGTACTTCCAATGATTCAAGTATTCAGATAAATCCACTTCTTAACCCTCTAGGTTGACAGGAGTTAACGGCGGACTGTTTACCAATTTAGCGGGAATTAAGCCTTATTGCTGTTGGAGAAGCCAGCTACTTCTCTTCCTATGTCAGCTCGTACTTTCACACAAGTTTGCCACCATTTTTTTCATCCTTCTCGATCTCTCCATATCGTGAAAAGTAGGTATTTATTCTGACTTTAAAGAAAGTTTAAAAAAATTAAAATGCATACCTTGAAAAGGCACAGTTGACATAGAAAATTCACGTATTTAAGGGAAAGAAACTGGCCGAGGAAGGTAGGGGATCACAATGTGAAGTAAGACGTGAGGAAGAAACTCATGGAAAAATGTGATGATTGACTTTTGACTGCATGAAAAGGTCAGTGGGGTTCTTTGAATTGACCCATTTCGATCGATAGGAAATTGGCTGGAGGGATTTACTTTTAATTTTGCGGTGATTATTTTTGAAGCACTGGTGTAAGCCGTACAAGGTAGATTAATAGATTTTCTTGAACATCTGTCATACGAAGGATATCATCTAGGTTTTCCCTGTATCTGTTTATTCAGGGTGAAAATTAATGTTTCATATTTTCGGGAAAATATTTTTGGCACCAGGAGATTTTCCTTATTCATGCGTCTCACAATAATTGATATCACTGTACAGTTCGCCGTGAAGCGATACTTCGTAAATTTTATGCGCAAAGTATGTATAGTCTTTGTCATTCCCAGGTCGGTCTTTAATTATCTACGGAAAAATTCTTTCCTTCTTATCACATAACTAAACGGTAACATTTAAGCATGTCATAAGTGCCTACATTTACTTTGCATAGTCTTCCTGGGGCTACTTCCAAAATGATTTAAAGTTGATGTTACATACTGCGGTAGATATTAACTTTCGATATTACGAGGATTCCTCGGGAGAAAAATAATTATTTTTCATAAGGGGGATTGGCAGCCTAGAGCGGGATAGTCCGGAGGGAATGGGTGGTCCGCGGTTATTTCTTTCAATAATGCGGTTGATAGTGGTAAGTACATAGACTGATACTGCCGCGATTTGTCCCAGTTTATATTTTAGATAATGATTTAAAATATAAACGGCTATGATACCTTTTTGCAGTTTCAATGGGTGGCCGTGTGCCGAAATAAACCAATTTATATAGCCTGTGAATATGGGCCGTAGTAGCTCGATGGTATGATATCCCACTAAAACCACCCTCTTCGTTTTTATTGTATGAGTGATAACTTTCCCGAGAAATAGTTTTGTGTACGTTGGGTAGAATTGGGGAGTGGACCTCGCCTGCATTTACTGTGGTCTGTTAAGGTGACCTCTTTGTCGCACACCAAGGATTGGCTTGGAACGCGGTTCTCCCTCCTAGAATTGCCTACCGCTTCCTCGCCGGCTGTTTTACCTCCAGTATAGCCCTCATCTCGGGCGCGAGCGGCTATTTGCAGACGTGTGTGTCTCGAGTGCAAATTTCTTTCGCGATTTAAGGTTTACATTTCCAGTCTCCACTTCTCTCACCTCCTCTTTCTTTGGAGTACTCTCCTTTAATACTATCATCACATTGTGTGGAGTTTCCTTTCCTCGTGTCGTATTTCCTCCTCTTTTTATTTCTGGCTGGCGGGGAGAAGAAACTTCGAGATGAGGTACGGTATAGTCAGTGGGTGTGGATGGAGCAAGTACTAAGCGGGGAGATAATGTTGAAAAGCGCGCTAGAAGGGGGAATGTTTGGTATGCGGGCTAGGGGAAGGAAGAGGATAGGATTTATAGATTGCATCAGTGTGAATAGGTCTCATTGAGAAAGGAAAAGATCATTTGGGGATGGGGTCAAGCGGGGTGATTCGCGAAATGGTGTGTAAATCTGCCCTAACCGGTAGTATTATTAACCAAATCTCAACCAATCTCAAATCTTAAAAAATCTCAACTAATTATTTAAAGTAGACTCTAGACACAGCGTTATAGTTTGCTGATGATGGCTTGGATTATCGCGTGTTACATTTTAATTACATTTTTAAACGTTTTATGACAGTAGGTGTCCTTAAATTTTTTAATTTAATGTATAATCACGGTGTAAGGCTAGGAGGTAAGTAATACTTCACGCTTGAAGTTTCTATGACGCTCCATTTAAAAAATAGCTCTTAGATCCTCGCCTAAGTTCATAAATGTTTGCATAATTTATTCTTCTTGTCTCTTGTCATATTTTATTCCATTTGCATCCACTTTTTCCAGCTTCGTAACTAATATTAAATTACTCGTTAACCTGAAATTCCTTTCTCCATCTCTCGCCTCGAATTCTCAGCGCCTCTGTCTTTCTCTCCATTAGGGCTTCATAAACTTGGTTATTTGCCTTTGATCCCTGTCCACCTTTGTGCCAACTCGTCTTCCTTGTAGCAACACTGTCTCGTTGCATGTCCTTTGTTTCTCTTCCTCGTCTTAGCTAACCTCTTTACCCTCGCACTCTCTTCCAATTTCTCACGTTCGTCCCCTCCCGTCACGTGGGCACTTCCTCGTACTTCTTTTCTTTCACTTGTCTCGCCCCCCTCGCATCGGGAATGGGATCCTGAAAACTTGCTGTGGAAAGGCCCTCAGGCAAGCAGGAGAGGGGGACGTGGAGAATAAGATAGGTCAGATGGGTTGGCGCTGAACACCCTTCAGTGTGTATTTGCTCACTTTAAACTTCACCGGGTCGTGCTTAGTGCAAAAGCCCTTAGCCATTGATTTTTATAGTAAGAAATGATAATCACTGGGTCTAACCTCTGTCCCCTACGTGCCCTCTGATAATACCTATGCCGTGATGCCTAGTTGAAAGTTTCCGCAACGGGTAATGCATTTAATGAAGTTACTTCCTCTCCATTGCAAATCATTATTTATCGATAAGTCAAAGAGGAGAACTGAGAGAAATCTGGAGCCGAAATAAGTCGTTCCGTATTTTCAAATCAGAGGGAAGTTAATGTTGTAAGCCGTGCCATGGGGAGAATGTTTTGTCAGTAAAAGAGGGGTCGGATGGATGTAGGATATATGGATAGAATGAAAGGGAGTAGGCGTGTGGAAGAGGGAAATCCAATTTGGGAGGGTGGACTGGCCGGGGTGATTAACAAAATGCTCTGTGAAAGCCTACCTTCACGGGTAGAATGCCTTCAACGATTAAAAAAACCCTTTACCTTATTTCCCTTGTCGCTCAGTGGCTCCTACAAAGAGAAAGAGGTAGAGTGGCAGGGGTCACAGGTGTGGGCGGAGTAGCCTCCTCCCTCTGCGTCTATTGTCTGCGGGACCCCTTTGAGGAAAGAGACGAAGCGGTAGCAATTCTACCGCCCTTCGCAACTCCCACCCCCTACTCCTCCCCTCTTTTCATTCCCACCTCTTTTATAGGCTACCGCGGCGAAGGTCGCGTCTCTTAGACTGGCGCCATCTCGCGCCTTTTCGCGATTGCGTCTTTCTCCGCCTTCCAACTGGTTCTTCATCCCACCCGCTGTTCTCCTTTGCCTCGGCCGCCTTTTAATGGCATTGCTTCGTATTTAATGGCAGGAGGGCTTAAAGTGGTTCAGGTGGAAACGTTAAGACGGTTTGGAAGTATATTGAAAGAGAGTTATTCAAAGTCTGTACATGTTTTGGGAGTTAAGTGCACATTTCGTGTTGAACTGTTGGTAGTTGCTGGCGATGGGTACCCAAAAAAGTACACTGGGCCACGACCTAGATACGGAGTATCTCTCTCAGAGGTGGTCGTAACTGGGCTCAGTTGAAGTTGCTTTGCTTAAATTTGTGACCAGTTGAAATTAGTAGGTATTCTGTCGAAACAGTAGTTAAATTATTGTTAGTAACGAGTTACTATTGCTAGTAAATTGAAATTATATTTAATATAACTCTTGTAAATATTCTCATAGTTTTCGCCGCGCTGATCTTTTGCATAATTATATTTTAAAGTTTTAATTGTTATATCTCGACGTACGTACAACCCAAGTGCGGAGAATCCCTAGCCCTTTCTGAGTTTCTTCCTTGTGCTTTCTTCTTGTCTGTCTTCTTCCGTCTTTTATGGGCTAATTTTGACAGCTGACAACCCGCCGGGTTTATTGGGGCAATTAACAGAAAGTCTGGCGTCCTACTTTATCGTGAAACTGTTGCTTTTCTAGCCTCCACTCCGGGATTATGTGCGTTTGTACCTCGGTGGTCTTTGGAACGTGGATTAAGGGTCATTTTGTGGTGGAAATTTGGTGTTTTTCTCCTTTGGAGATGAGAAACTTGCTTCCGAGGCTTTAATTTCGAATAAAGACTTGGGAGTTGATGTAAAAATAAGTCTCATCGGTGAGAATTGTAGGTAGGCTCGTGTGCATTTCCGCTGCTGATTTTTGGAAACGTGTTTTTCTCGCGGAAAGTTCTGCGAGAATAATCAAAGCTTTAATTAGTAGGAGTTAACGCTGTCGTAATTTTTTGTGATATTCTTGGTTTAATTTTATGCTCCTAAGTAGCACTTGTCTTTTCTTTTGAAATTTCCTGCTCTTATTTTATTGTTAGTAATTAGTCCGTTTTATTCGAAAGAATTCCGTCATATTTTTTTTTAGCCTCCCCAATTTCCTATGTAGATTTGAAATTCTCGCAGAATTTCTCAAATTGGGTTCTGCGGCCAGTCTTTCCACGTAATCTTGTGTCTCCTCACGCCACAGCTGACAGTGAGTTGTGGCAGAACAAAAGTAAGAATTTTGGCCACTGTGTGCTGTGATTTGGTTTTATGTATGCCAATAATAAGCGATTGAACAAAGAAAAGGAATAATTTACAACGATGAGAAAGTGGTTTGCTCTAATGTGTGTTTTATTTTTTGTAGTATGCCAGATTCTTTATTGTTACTTACGAATGATGGATTTTTGTAATTATTTCCGTGTTTTTGAAGTGGCTTTCGTGCTGCCATATTGTACCTAATTGGTCCATTTTTCTCATGTATTTACCAATGTGGACTGCAGTCCGTCATTCGTCATTTTTCTTTGTCATTCCAATGGCGTAAGAAAAATTTGAAATTTCCTTGAAGTACTACTTATTTTGTTTTTCGTAAAGAGTGCTGTGTAATTAGTTTCTCACTGATGATAAGGTGCCGTATTCGTCTCCTAATTCGATTGTGATGTGAGGTGAATTCGTATGTCGCTCTCAACTTACAAAACTTCTTAACTAGCATCAGCTGATATTTTTGCCAGCGTATTGAGATAAATAAAAGGATCCAATAAATTGACAAAAGTAAATCGTATAACTTACCTTTTCACAGACTGCGTGGTTGCGAATCGTCATGGAAAAAAAATCCAGCTGAAGCACAAAGAGCGTAGACTGGATATATTTTATTTAGAGTATAAATGTCCGTTATTTTATTAAGTCAGGTTTTGAATTGTACGTGAATATTGCAGTATTTCATTTCAACATTTCCCTTTCAGAAGAGCGAATTTATTAGCAATCTCGGCCTTAGAGGTCGAGTTTGATACTTCTTTTCCTTTACAATCTAAGTTTTGGAGCCAGGTAATGAGCGTTGTTATAGGTATGGCAATGTAATTTGCAGTGTAATTGACTTTAATTAATGAAAAATCAAGTTTTGCTCCGTGCAGAGGTTTTCATAGATTCGTTTATTATTGCTTATTGGAGTTTTTACTTTCCCAGCACTTTCTTTTGGATAGGGGATAACCTCGATTCACGATAAAGCTTGGGTTTTAGTCTGGTAACCTTCGCGGTGACTTAGTATTTCCATTTAATTCAAATCTTGGCTGTGTCGTGAAGCCATAGCATAAATATGAAAGCATAGAGATACTTTAAATAGAGGAAGTGGCCTCCAAGTAGGCCACAAATGTTGACCGTCACCATTTTACTTGTATATGTTACTTCTAGTAAATGTTTCTCAATGACCTCTCTTTCGACCACTCATCACCACCTCCTTCTAACTCACCTGCTTGAGATGTCTATCACGCACCTTACCGTCACCTAGGAAATCACATCACTCTTGAGAATTAACCAGCAGTGATCCTAAAACGTCGGTGAAGCACCGGACTAGTACGCGGCGCTCCCGAATAATCATACATATCATCATAAGTTGAGGAATTATGTCAAGTCGCGCAGCCAGTATTTGGGACGTGTGTACGAGAGGTTTTGAGAATTTATAATTAGGAGTATACTTGAAAATGTGTTGTGTGATGCGGGTTTTGCAAAGTTAGCAGCACCGTAGACACGGTGAATTTATCCATGCCGTGACCCCCTCCCGCGTGGCTGGCATCCCTTCCTTTTCCTCCCATCTAACTTCACCTTTTGCCCCGTTGGGGATTTCCGCCCCAGAGCAAACATGTGTCTACTAAACCCTATCTCCTTAACCTCGTCTTTGCGACCCCTTCCCTTATCGGTTGTCCCAATTCCGGCACCCTCTTTGATCCCTGGAGTCTTTGGCGGTCGGAACATCGTCAGGACCCGAGTTGCGCGATGATGAGCCGAGGGAGACTAACCGGAGGCAAGGGCCGCTGGGGGTGATGAGGAACATGCCTTAGGGTTTGAGGTTCTGTCCGGATAGTGGGGACGATCGTATTCTTTAGTTCTCCATTCCTAATGAATTCTCTGTCCCCTAGAGGAGTGCACTTGAATTTTTCTTCTTTCTGCTATCTTGTGACATGGAAAGTATCAGGAAGAAGAATATTCTCAGGCGTGATGCGATGGATGTTCTACGAAAATATAATTTGGGATTACACGGAGCATTTTTCTAAATACATTTACCTGTCTCCCCAAGCACCACGTAAAACTTCTCTCATCCATTCACAGACTTAATCTGGAAGTGTGGAAGTCCCATCAAAACCCTAAATACTCAAGTTTTTATATTGAAAAAGTTGGATTATTAGGAAATAAATCATAGTGTATTACTGGTGTATTCATTAATAAGCGACTTCAGCGGTAGGATATGTTTGTAAATGTTTCATTAGTAAAATATAGCGATAGTGATGGTCTTAGCATGGTGGGAAGCTTACTAATAATTTACCCGTACTTGCTTTGTTTCCGGAAATGACATGAATCACGTTGCACTAACGTTATTGAAACGGAAGTTATTCATGTCGCAGTGATGAAATAGGGTTTACATAAACTTAAATCAGTTATATTTTCACCGTGCCTCCTGTTTACACGGTTATTAAATAACATTCTCTCTTTTCATACCCCTCCATCACGTTCGCTCAAATACATAATTTTTTTCTCCCGGGGTTGAGTTTCAATTAGAGGAGGCTGTGAAGATAAGCTGTATTTTCAGTGTTAAATTTTGCTTTATGTTCTCAAACTGGTAGACGGGTTTCATTAGGAACATAATTATTTTTCATTTTTCAGTATCGTGGGCTTATTGTGCTTGAGATAAATTTGTGATAGATAAGGCTAATAAATTGGAAATCTATCTTGTTAGCGTCTTGTCCTTGTATTGCGAAGAGTTGAGTGGTGAGGTCCTTTTCTTTTTCCGTGAAATAATAAATTTATCTCTTCTAGATGACATTATCGTAATTCCTCTGGATTAAATATGCGTACGCGGTAATGACAATTAATTTCATTCTTATTTAGTAGGTTTCCACTGCAAGTAATCGCTGAGCAATATTTTTTGTGAGCAGAATTCACCTGCCTTATGTCTTGGCTTTCATTTTGCGGCACTCAGAGGTGCGATTTTTTTCTGGGTGATGCATTTTTTCGTTGTATCAAGGTCCATTTACACATGTGTGTTGCCACTCCGTGAATTGTTCTTTACTCGTATAATGGTTTAATCTTTAATATTTCTAAGGTTAAAGTATGTTATTATCATATGAATATCATATTAAGGTAAAGATAGAGTAAAAAAAGCAACTTTTGAACTCTGACGTGTGCTATTTATTATTTATTTGTGACTGTGGTGGTCTTGTTGATTTTTTGCTCGTCCTTTTCTGTTCTTTATTTTATTGCAATATTTTTTATCTAAGATAAGGAAATGGTTCGGGGAAAGAAATAACTCCCTTGAAACCTTTCAGACGAAATAATTGTGGGTAGGGGTTGTATCAGGCCGAGGAAAAAATAATCTTTGGAGGAAAAAAAACAGCGAATCAAAATATTATAATATTAGATTAAAATATTCATAACACCTCCATTGCTTGTTTATATATGTTTCGAGGTAAATTTTGTCACTCAATATTTATATTCTCTCTTCTAAAGTGGGAAAGGGCGGAAATTAGATATGTTTTTTTATTCGTTCTCTACCACCTAGTCAGAAATAACGGAGTATTGCTGTTGGTTACGCTGCCGATACAACGTACTGCGCCTATTAAATTCTTAGTCCCACGAAAATTGCCTACGTAATGGAAATGCTATGCTACAAATATACCTGAGTCAACTTTTATATTTTGCTCTAAGTTAATAAATTGACACACTTAGTCTCTCATTGATGGTTTAACTACCCCAGTCTATTTCTCATTCGCAGACATTGCTGTGGAATAGTATGGGGTTAATATTTGTCATTTGCTGTTTTCACGTATTTCGAATGTCCCGTGCTTGAAGAATACCGAGGGTAAATACAACTCAGGATGTCGTCTCTGACCTGTTTGACTGATTTCTCTTTTCACATATTCGTTGATTCCAATCCCCTCTCGCTAACCTCTTTTGTCCTAGATTTCCCCCGGGAAGTTTGGCTTTGGGCCACGCATTCGTTATTTGGGTCTTCTGCCTTCCGGAGGCATTTATTACGGCTGATCCCATTTCTCGAATCAATAGAGTGATTCTATCTCACTAGTAGCTGATAGTAACATTCGGAGGAAACCTATTCCACGATCGGTATCGTCGAGCTGCAGTCATTTTGTGATAAGACCTTTTCGTGTTGAGAAAGGCGGGAATTCAGTTCTTTCTCTTTCCATTTTTAGTCATTCTTTTAAAATGGTGTATTTCTATCTGGAATCGAATATTGCTGAAGTGCAAAAATAAAAACAGAATTCTCGGAGAATATCGAATTAAAGAGCGCTTTTTGAGTGAACTCGAGAACACCTGTAGTGTGTCAGTGCTGTGGAAAGATTCGAAATCGTATCCAAAATTGATTCAGTCTCTCTTGTGATTGGCAAAAACAAACGTTGATGCTAAAAAGACTGGAGAATTCAATTTCGCATAGTTTGAATTGCAATCATTTGCTTCAGAGACTAACACTAGTGAGTGAGGTTCATTATGAAAAGTCTTTAGCCTAAAAATAAAAGTACCCAATCCTGGAATTTTATGTACGTATTTTTAAATTAAATGCTCGTATCCTATTCGTCTACTTTATTGTAAAATTTATCATGCCTGGTGGTCAGTACTCCTCGGATGAACATTTCATGTCAATGGAAATAATGTACTCGGTGCTATTTTTTTGCCATTATGAAGAGCTGATGTTGGGACAACGATACCCTACGAAAGCTAACTCTTGAGATTTTAATACGGTAGTTTTATTAGTGTCTCCCGAATGCCATCCAAAATTCCTTTGGTCGCAGCAATGCATATGATATAATCTCTTATCTTGTTCTTTAACTTGAGTATTACTTTTTATAACTTCCCACGGTATAAAAACTCTTAATAGCGGACCCTCCCGTCATTTGCCCATTTTCTTTGATCACTTCTCATGTCGTCCTAGCAATATAGTTCCTCTCCAGTCAGATTTACTCAAAGCGTATTAAAATTTTGTTTATTTCAATTGCGGCAACACCCGTTTCACTTTATTTTTTCAATTCAATTTTCTCTCCCCCAACTAATGGCACGGGAATTAACGATTAAAACACCCATGATTCTTTTTCTCTTTTTAATTTCCCAAGAAAGTATTACTCGAGAAAATGACCAATTCGACCAACAAGGCTATAGTGCTCCAGAAAATTTTTAAAGGCTCAGCGACACTGGTGAAGCATTTTTGATCGAATTTATTACCTGGTTTGAGGAGTGAATTAAAATAGCCGATAGACAATAAGGGTTTTACTTAATTAATACAGAATTCGCATTATTTTTATTCCCGTGACAGTTTGTACACGTCGCCGCTGCCTCAAGTCTTTCCGTTCCGTCTTTCGTAGGGTCCTCCTATGATTTTATTCTGTATGGGCATACTACTGTTCGTGTGCTACAGCTGTGTATGGAATTTGATGTGCGTTTTTTTTCCGCCGGGCGGGCTGTTATCATCTCACATAATCCTGAATATTCTGCTTATCCCCAAGTTTACGCAACCATTCCCAACCTTGATCGTCAGATTTTTTTTCTTTATTCTGTGTGGTTGTTGAGTTTATGCATGGAATTGCGCAAATTTTATCTTGAAAAGACTGTGTATATAATATAAATGCATAATATGATAGCTCATGTTTTCATTGGCGGTACTAAATGCGAACGATGATAATCTTTATCTTTTATTTTATTTGTTGTCAGCTTACGTTTTATGTGTAATTATGCGATCGCGCAGTTTGTATTCGGGCTATTATTTAAAAAAATATTTTTCCTTCAATTTTTACCTTTAGTTGACGGGCACGACTATTAATGCGTTTATTTCTATGAACTCAAGTCTTTATTAGGGCAACCTCTATGCTTTAAAGCTACTGAAATTGTTTTCGTGTAACGGCAGGAACGTCATTTAATATCTCCACGAATTTACTACTGATGTCTTGGCAATATAACTGGTATCATCGAGTAAAGATGTTCTATTTAGTTTACCCTTAGTGTTTTCAGTCTTTCCTTGCCCATATGCCTGAGTACTATGCAATTTTTGTTGGCAAAGGCCTCCTTAGTGCTCTTGGAAACTCCCCTGGTGCTATTAAAAATCCATTTAATCTACCGTAAGTTACAATTTTCATAAAAATCGAAAATTCCTATGGAGTATCCTTTAGCGCTTGCCATCCATTCCTACGAGTTTCTGGAAGTTTTCATATTGTCGTACGTCATCCCTCTCTTCATCCAATCTAATTAACCTATTCTAATATCTATAATTATTCGAATATTTTAAGATGAATATCGTGTGATAAATACCGGAGTTGTGTCTCAAATAATCGCGTATTACTCGTCCATTAGTTCCTTCCGTGTGTAAGACTTATTCATTTCTCCCGCAGAAGTCCTGAATGATCCGTCGGTATCCCGCTGTCCCTTTCACAAAGGATCCACTGTGGGATCTCACCAAGGGAAACGTAATTATCTTAAAAGAGGTCGGGTGGGAAGGGGTTTCGGGGCGCATCGAAGGAATGGGGCGAGTGTCGGGCAGCCTTCAGGTGAAGCACGAAGTTGTGCCGGGCACAATGGTGGCAACGGATAGCGCTCATCCGTCTTCTTCCTTGGTATCCGCGCCCACGTTGCCTGGTGCCCGGCGTGTTTGTCCATCAGCGTAGTTGCGTCCACGAGCGGGCGTTGGTCTGTTCCCGTCCTCTTTTCCTTCCTCCCCCGCTCATGTCCCCTGAGTCTTCCTTTCTCCTCCTCATCACTTCAATGGCGCCCTGTGATTTATTTTCGGATTCGACGGGGGTGGACGGCCTTTGTGTTCTGTTTTGCAGGGTGCATATTCGGTGGACACGGAAGGTCCAGTGGCTGCAAGGCCTTTGCTTACTAGCTCTCTTGCCCAGGATGAAGCCTCAGTCGCTATCCGCGGATGGGAATATAAAGGAAATGTTTGAGTTATATATGCCCTAAAGGCAGTATGCTGTCCCAACGAGCTATGGGCACGTGCAGAAAAGGCGGAGTTGTAAAAATGTCGTTTCAGTTGCGAACAATGGCGTTTTTTCTTGCTCTTGTGTGGATGATTATATCCCTTCTCCTGAGTAAAAATTATTAATTTCCTACACTTACCGTATTATTTTTGTATTAAAGCTGAAAGTGGAGTTGGGATAATTTCCAGAAGTTCGCGCCCAAATCATTGTTGTTGAGGAAATGCTTTTGGCTGTGTATGTTGACTGACTCATCGAATATTTTAACTTATTATAGGGCGTTTTACTGTATCTATATTTCCGTTGGTCATTTGTTCTAGAAGCAATATCTTTCACCGCCGATAAAAAAATATTGTGCTTCCGGAGATAACTCTTTTTGTTTTTCTTTCATGTTGTTTTGATTGGTATTCGTGAATATTTTATTTAATCTCGTCCGGGCTTTGATGCTCTCTTTCTTAAGTCTTTTTTTTCGTGAAATTTCGTCTCCTCGCTCAGTAATAATAATTGAATAGACACGTCTAGTAAAATTACCATAAAAACGAATATTCTAAAGAGGGTTCTGAGGTTAGGGCAGAAGTTGGGAAGAACATGGAAAATAATTGAAAAAAAAAACGGGCCTTCATTTTCTGAAACAACACGCGGTGAATTGTGTCGGATAGGCCTTAAATGAGAATTATGATCTGCCCAAAATCCTATAAATCAGCTGATACGATGTTCACGTATTATAATTTGTAGTATTTATGACTCGTGTTAAAAATGTCTTTTTTGTAAAATACTGTGGAGGTTATTTTTTCTAACAGCGTTTGGGAGGCGGCAAGACATGAAAAGTTATGTGCATGATTACATGGAAGAGCTATGTTCTTCTGCAGGCTGAAATGAATTAATTTAATTACGCTGTCACGTGCTCCCTGTTTTTGGGACTTCGGGTGTATTAGCGTCTCTTTTGAAACACCATACTTCCCACAGGAGCCGTCTTATAGAAGAAGTTCGACCTGCTTCGCTTCTGGAGCGATCGGGACCCGCGGCTCCCTTGCTTGAGAGCTTTTTACCGTCCGCACTTCGACAAAACGCCAGAATTGGGTCTATAGCTTTAGTTTTACTCTTTTACTTGGCGCGGAATATCTCCTGGGAATGGTTGCGTGGTATGTACTGCGAGGCTTTCGTGCACTCTTCAATACGCAACTTTGCAATCCGAAGTCGACTCCGCGGAGTGTGGAATTGGGTTACTTGGGCGAGGCGGTATTCTTACCCGTGATCCTCGAAATATCCTCCCGGATTGTGTCGCGGTAGCTTTGTTGGTTAGCCTCCAATCCCTTTCGCGTTCAAGTCATCTCCTCTCCTGTGATTACAAGATAATATTTTCCCTCCTTTTGCTCGGGTTCTCTCGGTAGGTGGAAATTGGGTTCCAGCTTGCGCGCAGAGCCGAATATAAGTAAAAAATCAATTTCCGATAGTTTTTTTCTTCACTTCTTTGGATCGTGATCACTTTTTCATGGTGTCCGTGTTCTTCTTGCCCCGCCTTTCCTCGTCGTTCTGCTTTACCGCACGTTCGAATGCCTTCCCTCTCAGTCCGGATTTCATCAAGAATTTCCTTCTTTCGCTCCAGCGATCAGTTTGAAGTTCTGTTATCCGCGTGCCTTCATATCCCGTGTAGTAAGGATTGACCTGATTTTTTTCTGTCAGTGGTATCTTGAGAGCAGAGAGCACTGGCTCGGGTGCGCGGGGAGATTAATGCTGCTGAAAATTGCGAAACGTTAGGTTATTTTTTAGGTCTTACCGGTGGATTATTTTTTCAATGTGAACATATTGGGCTCGAGTGATTGGACACATATGAAGTTGGTAATCCGTTTGAACAGTTGATTGTGTCGCCTGGTGGGTTTTACTATGTGTAAAGTTTAATATTTTTCTCTTTTTTATGGCCTCATGCGTTTCGTACGTTGGCCAATGATGAATGAGTGTGAACTCAAATGAAATGAAAATTCTTATTTTTCTGTTTTGAAATATTTAACACATATATACTGAGGAGGTTGCTCGCTCTTGTTGAGAGGGCTTACTTTTCATAGCTTATATATCACTTTGACGACGTAAAAAATGGTTTGCTGAATAGATTTGCATTAAAATTAGACTTAAAACTGTGGGTATTGCTCATAAGGATAGTTAATTAATTTGGTATTGAACCTATGTAATATTAGTTTCATTCCTTATAATACGAGAGGCGCTAATGTGAATGCCGTGCTATAAGTTTATTTTTAAGATATACGTATGGTTATTATTATATTAGATCATTATATATTATAATTAATTGAAATATCCTAATCGTTTTTATGCAAATAGTATCTCCGTTTGTGTAATGTTGTATGCTGTTTTATACTCTAAATTCGCTTGGATGGTTTATGACGTTTTTTCAACGAGTATCTCAAGAATTTATAGAAAGTAAATGATTTCCCGTGGATCCAATACTCATATTAAAGGCGGTATATGCAACACAATCGAAGGGTTCTGTACTGTTGATGAGGACGTTTAGTACTTAAGTTTGATAACTGTGCGGAAAGTACTCAATTCCTCAAAAAATAACAGATTTCTTTGTTAAGGCTTAGTATCTTTGTTTCTAAAAATTGAGTGCGTCCAAATGCGCTGATGGCGGCGTAAGTTAGTGAGGGTAAGGAAAAATTTCCCCCAGAAGTGCTACACACTTCGATAATGGAGAGTTTCCGCCAGTGGAAGGAGAGGCAGCGAGGGTGTGGACGAAGATTGAAAGAAAGGTGATTGTGTGCGTGTGAAGGGAAAGACAGTGTCTTCATGGAAGGCCATTTATCGGCTTCTCTCGCCTGTTTGTGATCGAAGACGGAGAAATGTAGTCGGGGCGAGTTGTGCGAGAGTTGTTTTAATTATCATCTTCCGAAGTTCCTAATGCATCCTTTCTCGCCCCTCACCCACTTCCCAATTTTCACGCCTTGTCCTCTTCCAATTTATCCGAAAAGTGTGCAAAAATTCCGGCTACTTTCTGTAGTCGCCCTTTAGGTAACTTGTTTCTTGATCTTGTTTTCTGCAGTGGGCGAAAGAACTGATCGTATGCAACATTGATCACTTTGAGAACCCTGTTCTTCATCCCGCCTTCGTGATACTTAATCGGGTAGTTTTTCTTAGTGTAATTTTTTTTAACGCATTCCTCCGATGAGCGCATTGTTGGTCCGACAGAAGCTATTAAACATTAATAAATCGACTTAATTGGGCGAGATTTGGAATAGGAAGTCCCATCTTCCATCTAACCCCTAATAGATCCCTGTCTCCTCACTCAGATAGATAGATAGATAGATAGATAGATACTCAGATAGATAGATCGCCTCACTCCTGCCCGACTGTTCTTTTTTCACGAAGATTTATACATTTAGTGCTAGATGAGTAAAATTTAGAGGTGATACTAAAAAAACCCCGAGCCGGGAGAGTGAAAGGCATGCGGTAGAAGAGAGGAATGAAATTGAATTTGTAAATATAATGAAATTTTTAAGTCTGGGTCGTTCTCAAAAGGCTTCTCGAAATCTATCTTAACAAGTATATTCCTTAATAAGTATATTGACAAAAATGTGTACTCGATCGCATTCACACATAGGTTTGCTTTGAATACTGCTTGTGTTGTGGTAATAAAGCCTTTTGTTGTTATTAAAACCATGATAAAATAGTCCGAGGGGATACTACATGTAAAACTACATCAACTTGTGTAATATTTTTTATAGAAATTGCTTACATTTTATGTGAGAAATAAGTCGCGAAGAAAGTCCAAATTTGACCGCTAGAGAGGGTGTGATGTGACTTGTTTCTGCCTCTCTTGGCTCTTTTATGAGGTATCTCTTTCCTCCTCTCAGTTTGCCTGTCATCTTTCATTTTCCTCCGGTGTGACGAAAAGCCCTGCGGGTGGGCGGCATTGGAGAATGGCAGCCTTAAGACAAGAGCCCTGGCTGCCCACGCAAGGAGGAGAAAAGGAAAATGGTGTACGGCGGAGAAAGGAACTGTTTACTCATTCCTTTTTTTTTGCTCTTCGGAAGTAAGCAGAGTAGCTGTTCCCGTCCCACCATTATGTGTGTGGGTACACACGGAAAGAGTATTTTCTTCCATAATTTCCGCGTTTTCATTTCTTGCCTGTGTTCGATGTATGGGGTTTTGAGCGCTTCTCCCAATTCAACCAAACTTCAGTGTTCATCTTCGGCTAGGGTGGTCAAAATGTTGAAAATATGGTGGGAGTTCGCTCAGGTCCTTGAGAATCCCTGGGAGATGTTATGTTGCTACGTTTTTGTATTTAGTTCTCTCTCTGCAAGAGCTGTCATTTTCTGTTTCTTTGGTCGAAAAATATTGGAGCATCAGAAAATGTAATTTTCACGTAGGCAGTCATAGTTCGTGTGTTAATGAAGGGTCAATTAAGGTGGATCGCTTCATATCGAAGAGTATAATGAAATAGGAAATACGAGTTCACTGTCGTATGTCTGTCCTAAGCGATAGATTTGTCGTCTGAAGACAGAATAATCAATGATAGCGTCAGAATATTAATGGACGGAGCTAGATTTAACGGACTTGGCCGTCATGAATTCGCTGTGGGAGGTACTCAAGAAACTTGGGTTTTAAATTTTTCCGAGATATCAGTGATGGCGTACTCGAAAAAGTACTTGCTGAATGCTTGGAAGAGAGGCATATATTCGGATATTAGCTGTCATTGTTTAGTTAATATCACCTCTCATAACAAATCCATGCCAAATTACCTGCAATGCTGTAGTAATATAAATTTGAGTATCTCTATTTTAGGAATTAACCGCGGGTAGAAAGAGGGGTGCTTCAGCGCTGTCTCCCGCAAGTGCTGACTGACGTTAGTTATAATGGTTTGGTCGAATTTTTTCTCGTGGATAAAGTCTTTCCTTGAAAAAGTTTCCATATTGTTTGAATGTCGATTTGTAGCTCATTCAGTTTACGGCTGTTGTCCTAATTCCTTAGAATTAGATTCCTCGACAGGCCTGTTTAGACGGCCTTCAGTATATGTTGATTAATACTCATTAAATGAGATGACAGTGCTTATTAATCCGGCCTGAATCCTGTTATAATTGTATTTTAAACTTCATTTTAGAGAGGATTGGTTAATAACGGAAAGATTTGAACTAATGGTGTATTTAGAGGCCATATTTGTCGTCATTTGTCGCCATACTAGTTTCTTCACCATTTCCAATTCAAACTATTGTTTTATTACTACGTCTTAAAGTAAAGCATGGTAATATTATGGGCTCTGAGGGTAGTTCGTATATCTCGATTGTTACTCATTAAATGAGAAGACAGTTCTTATTTATCCGGCCTGATTCCTGTTATCTTTGTATTTTAAGCTTCATTGTACAGAGTTGTTGATTGGTTATGAACAAGAAAAAATAGAGCCATGGCTGGATTTAGAAGCCACCTATGCCCTCATAATGTTCTTCACCATTTCCAACTCAAACTAATGTTTTACTGCTACGTCTTAAATGTAAACGTGGTAATTTTATGGCACCATCAATCGACTCATCATCCGTTTTCAAGGGCGTAAGCCTTTCATGGTATTAATATTTTTTGCGGTATGTGAGGCACGTTGGTCGTATCGTCTCTCCGACTGTCGCCCGCCTCTTGATCTCCTCCTCCGTCGTGCGGTGCCGTATTTCTTTTATTCGGGCAAATCCCTCCTTTTTGTCGTAAATCCCAACCCTCGTGCTCCATGCTCTCCACGTCCCTTCGTCCTCTCCATCCGCGGCCGTTCTGCCCCAACGCTGCAAAGGGAGGTCAAAGAACGCGCATACCCTCCACTGCGACAACTCTATCTCCATTTCCTTATGCCTGTCCCAATCCGGGGTGGATATTCGCTACGCTTCAGAAGCACTCACAACCATATGGGAAAGTGATTGACGCGTGTTCTATCTATCCCTCTGTTATGGGATTGGCCTCGGCTCTGGTACCTCGCGAAGATTCCAGACACTTAACGTTCATGAAGTCAATTTGTGCGCAAAATACGGGTGCGCGAATTGGAACATTGGTGAATTAGTGGAGGACTCTCCTTTTCCTTCTCTTTGGCTCTCTAAAACATCTTTCACACTACTTGAGCTATCTTGAGCAACCAGCCGCCTTGAACACGTGGAACCAGTCGCCTTGAACACTCTTCGAGATTTAATAGACATTATAAACCGTTCAATACGAGACGGAAACTAATTGACTCAAGAGCTTTCGAGACATGACGTCCGCAGTCATGACGATTGACAGGACGTCATATCCATTCAAGAAAGCTTTTGCAGAGAGTCTTGAACGGAATTTGAAGTCTACTTGAAAGTGTGAAGCCGCCGTAAAAAAAATGAGAATTTTTATGTGCCAAACTGGGAAAGCATTTCCTCGTGGGCGTGGCGAAGAATTTTAGGGTAAATAGATGGTTAGGAAGAGGAGTGACAAAAGGACTAGACATGGGTAGAGAGACGAGGAAACCTATAGATAAGACAGGGAGGAGACGAGAGAATTCCCATGCAGCGCGTATTGAGCGGTAGGGATGGTAAATGCCGTATTTTTAAATTTAAAGCAATAATGTTGTCCAGCTGGGAGCAGGGTAGGAAGAGAACAAGAGTTATGGATTGAATGTAAGGGGTTCATTCCGCTCAAATTCGACTAGGTGTTTGCCCATTGGGTAACCAATTTAAACCAAATTTGGGCAATCGTCTTCATTTGATTAGAAAACGAAAACCCCGAAGTCTTCTTGTAATGCATGCAACGGTTTCCAAAATTATAATGATTCAATGCTGCATTTTTCCGAAAGCGTCTTCGAAATTGACTTTCCGGTAATATATCTCCGGAAATGAAATACATCAAATCATGCAATGCCTCATTTTAAGGATCTTGAATTAAAAAAGATTTTTAATGGGTTGTGTAATGAAATGTAATTACTGATATTGTTTTAAAAAAATTAAAATTTTTAATCGATTTTTGACAATGTGGCTACCCATTCCATTTTTCTCGTTTTTTCTAATTTGGGTGGAATGACCCGAGGGAATGAGGATTATTGAGGGATGGAGAGGGATATTCAATTTGGGAAAGGGGTAGAGGGTGGTCATTCGCAAAATGTTCCATGCCAACCTACCGTAACCGGTGGAATACCTTAAAAAGTTCTGTTCGGTGTGTATGTTGCTGAACGTTCCTCAGGGAGCTACGTGGGCATCCTTTTAATCCTTCCGTGCGATCCCTAAGGGCTGGGTAGGTTTTTGGTACACGCTGGCCACCCTTGCAGTTTTAATACAATGGCCGACTTTCTCACGAGCCTCGAGGCCCTTCTACTTCCTTTCGCCTCGCCCCTTCTTTTTCTTCACTACGCCCATGTCCATCTCATTTCTCCATTTTTTTCACCGAGCGTGCTAGCCCGCGTCGCTCTTTGCGTTAGGATTGTATGACAGCCTGGCGGCAAGATTTTTGGACGCACCTATTCCTTTGTGGCGCAGTCTTTGAGATGGATTTAATGAAAGCTAGAAATTTTGCTTCCACTTTCTTCTTTCATTCCGTCCATTGTTGTGCTCCGTTATCACCGCTCGGCGGAAGACTCATTTCTTCTTAACGCCTTCTTGCTTTTCTCTCCTCAAAAATTCGTCCCCGGTGAGATGTAGCATTTTTCGTTTTTTCTCCAAGAGAGTTGGGTCCTTTCCTCAGGTGCAGTTTTTTCTCGTGGTACTTTTTTTGATCAATTCCGTTTAGCATTCCGAGGAACTTGCTAGCTAAAGCTAAGCATTTGGAAAGTTTTTTTTTCCACCATAAGGAAGGCTTTCAATGTGTGTTTTCTATTCGTCGACACAAGGTAACTCTAGTTGACTTAAATAGCAGTGTTTGGTTACCATGCAAAGTGTGTTCTCCGGAGGAACGGACGTGGGATGACCGGAAGAGATTTGCCGGAATTGGTGCTGTTAATTGGCGAAAGGTCTTACCAAATGGTATTGATGTACTGAAAGTATATAGAGATGAAAAGTGATCTGTTCTATTCTGTGTAACGTAAAATTCTTTATTGAACGATACATCGCAGTCATCCGCAAGTTTCGGACTGCCTGGAAAAATTAGCGAAAGGTCAATTCATGGCGTTCATGAATTCGAGCATTTTTCCCCAAAATTTGCTAGGTGGCAAGATACGTTGTTCATTGTTCCACAGATCTTGCGTCAAAATCAACATTCAATCGTGTAATGCCATCATTGAAATGTTCACTCGGAACGACTGGGTTTTTCGGCATGAATGATATTCTCTCTAATGTCTCTTCTAGGTTGATGGTCTATTTAATTTCCGCCAAACATCTTCTTCCCTTTTTTGAGAAGCGGAAAATTTTTTTTATGTCGTCATCCCGCTACTTTCATATTGCGCTCCACCTTGTGATCTCTATCAAAATGTGGTCCTCCCATCTCCCTTACGGCTCGCTCGATATCCTTTCTCTTTCCGTGCATAATCAGGCGAAACGGTTTAATTTTTTTCCTTTCTCTCTCTTTGCGAATTTTTTTGTTTACGATCCACCTCCCGCGTTCTCGTCTTTTCTCATTTCCCTGCTCAGTTTTTCGGTGTTGGCGGCAGATATCAGAACCTTACCCGATCCATCAGTTCCCTCTCTTTCAGGATTCTCACCGCCCGGGCGCGCCCCTACGTCACCTTTTTCCATCTCTTTCCACCCCAGCCTCAACGCCGACCGGCGAGATCCTTTGGCACCGACCCGGCAAAAAGGACGGGCTGTTTAATTTCAGCAGGTTTTCATCTCCATCATAGTTGTTTTCATGCCGCGAGCTCTCTTTTTCGTGGATGTCGTCGGATCAAATGACCCGACTGGGTTCTTCGCAGTCTTCACGCTTCGAAAGGTTCCTCCTCCTTCCAGGGGGGTACCGAGTCTTTTGACGTGCCTCCCCGAAATTCGAGCTGTCACGTCGCAGCTCCGGGCTCAAGATGAGCACTGCCTCCTACTCCTCCCGTCTGTTTTTCGGCGCATCTCGGTGATGATGATGTAAATTTTTTTTTGCCCCGAGTGTGGATTTCGTTGACGCCTGTTGCTTCTTCACGACGAGAAAAGTTTTCGCCGATGAAGAATATATAATATGCCTCATAAATTATTCGTTAATACTTTCACCGTTGCCTACAGGTTCCATGGTGTTCATATCTATTTTATGTTGTCTTGTGGCAGGCTGTATTGTAAGTTCGAATATTTTTCTGTGTTGGTATGCATTAAAAATGTGTTGCCTGAAAGAAATTTCGCTTTAGAATTTGTGTATTTCATTGAAATATTATAAGGTTTTTGAGGAGCTTGGTTCCCTGTTGGGCAGAGAGCTTGACTACTGTCTAATGCGCCTGAGTTCAAATCCGGAGTAAGGTCTTATAACACCCCTGAAGAATATTCTCAAATTGCTAGATGGCCTGGGGAAAGGAACGGGCTATCCTATCCTGAATGCGTGATATTTACACGCCCGTGGCTTAGTCTTGGGTGAACTCTTCCTTCACATATTTACATTAACCTCCGGGTAGAATTAAGGATTAAGAATGATAAACGATTTTGGAAATATGACGATTTTTTAAAGTTAAAATACCTTGGATATAAACATTGCTAGGTACTGAATTAATACTAATCTCTGGAAGTTGGTTATGTACGGGAAAGGAACTGTCCCTTCTACCGTGAATGAGTGGAAATTTCTTACCTTTGGCTTAATCTGGTGTGAGCTCAACCATAATTTATCCATACCAACCTCTTTGTTCAATCACGTAGGGAGTTAGGGATTATATTTTGTGGTTTTAATGAATTGGAGAATGTCGTGAAAAAAAATTCCTTTACCGTATTTCTCGTTTGAAGCTCTCGCGGATCATTGTAGCCATTGGTGATGTTTTCTCGGGTGTGCTCCTCGTACTTATTCGGTTTATTGCCCGACGTTTCGTGGCCGTTGCTGGTCGCTTTTTCTTTTGAAGTGAGGGTAATTTTTGGAAAGGAAAGGAGCAACATCGTTTTAAGAAAATAATAAAATAACTCCTTCACCCCCTCCCCTTTCAATCTCCTTCCCTCCACGAACCCTTCTAAATAGCCTCCATTGAAAACCTATCTTTATTCCCTAAGAAAAAGTGACAAATAGCGGTCACGGAACGTTGGGCAACAAACCGAATCGACTTAGTCGACTTTTTACGTGATGGAGTATTATCGTGAATGGTACGAAAACTATATCGTGCCATTTTCTTCGGTTCCTTTCCTTTTATAAAATGGTCACAGAACGTGTAAAAGCATCACTTTGTCGGCGCAAAAATTTTGGAGAAGTTCTTACTCGTACGATCGCGACTTCGTCATCCACAGCATTTCCTCCGTTCTCGAAGATAACTCTTGAATAAGTTACCAGTGTCGATGAGTTGGAGATTTATGTCTCAATAAAAGGAAATACCCTAGCGAGTGCGTGAATAGTCGCAGTGTTCCGGGGAGGATGTGATCGTTATTTTGGACGCGAGGAGAGTTAAGCGTAGAATGAGGGGGTTCGTCTCCATCCGTCTCTCTCTCTCTAGAGCTTCCCTTTTTCCACCGTTGCTCGGCCCGGAAACTTTCCCTGCTCCAGTCGTCCCACGTCTTTTCATTCCAGGGAAAAGGTCCTGCGACGAAAGGGAGGAGAAAAAAAGTGCGATGTGACTTCGTCGTGATAGTCGGCAGACTCGCCGCGGGAATTCGGAATCAAGCCTGGGAAGATTTGATTCGTGAATTTTAGAGGAGAAAAGACGCGAGTTACGAGTATTTTTTCTTCTATTAAGACGGAGAGAAGTTTGTCGTGGTGTTGCTTGCGAAAGCCTGAAATAGCTTAAGGCTGCACCGGGAGGAGCGATAGCTGTTTAGTACATATTTTTGCTAGTTTGAAGTGGCCAAAAAGAGAAATACATCTCGGGCCTTGAAAATCCTCAGACTTGTCCACAGCATTGCGTTGAGTAGCATGATCAAAGTTTGAGGATATCCCAAGAATTACAATTTTCTAAAAATATTTTCAAAGGTGCATGTATCTATAACTTCAGTGAAGTATTTAGTTTAGTGTATAGCCATTTAGTTAATATTTCAAAGACTGGTGCATTTAGTTTGATGGCAGAAAACACGCCTCCCATTAACTGTTTCATTTTTCTGTGCGTGATTTGGAGGAAAAGATATCACATTTTTAGGCTTTGTCGCTTGAAGAAATTCTAATCGAGTTTTATCCTTTGGAATAAAGTACTCCCTGAGGATTTTCTCTTATTTTGCCCTCTCCCTCCTTCGGTATTTCTCTTGCTTAGTTGGTGGTGATGCAGGAATGGGGGATAGTGAGTATAAGAATGTTGATCAGAGGGTAGAAGGTAGAAATCGGGGAACGGGGATGAAAAAAGCTGGGTAGGATGTGATGAAAGGGAGATAAGAGCGGAGAGGAAGAAATAATGGTGAGACAGGCGGTGATAAAAAGGATGGGCTTTAGTTATAATGCGAAAGTCGAGGAAAGGTGGGAATTGGAGGAATTGTTTCAACTTCCTCCGGAGGGAATGGAGTAGCAGAGGCGAAGATTGACGAGAAGCTGTGGAATTGATTCCTTTGAGAACAGCAATTGAAAAAGCTAAGAATCATGTTATTTCAACATTTATATAACAGTTCTAGGTGCATGCTTGAGTCATCTACCGTGACAGTGTTTGTACTTAGTTTCTTCTAGTAGTTTGTGCTGCCATCATGGAAGCTTTCATGGGCTTAATTTTTCTTTACATTCTAATAAAGTATTTTTTATATATTATAAAAAAAGGTAGATTATTTGGAAATTTTATAGTTTATTAAATTTTTGGGCGTAATATTTATTTTAGCGCGGTAAATAAGAATTTTCTCTAAAGATAACTTTTTATGATGATCTAGATGATAAAATGTTTGTAATTAGTAATTAATGGACATAATTTAAGATTCTTCTCGGGCCCTGCACCAGATTTTGGTTATTTGATCCCTATCCTCCAAAATAGAAATACGCTCTTGGCAGGCATAACTTGGTGCAGACCCCTTCAAGAATTCCTAAAAGGTAAGTATTACTAAGTGAGTCGCCATATGTAGCCGCAGCGAAGTGAGAGGAGTATGCAGCCGTGTGATTTCCACTGGCGCATTAATTGAACCGACAATGATTTCAATAAATGGAAGAAATGAACCGTTGGATCTATTGGGAAACGCGAAAACTCTTTCTACTTCAGTTCGCCGGGAAAGCGTGTGATACCAGCTGAAAATGATATCATTAATATTTTATCGCATTTTTAGGCATCGAATTGAACACTTAAGTGCTTACATTATAACTGTATTTATTATTATTAAACTATTCTACCGATTAAGGCAGGTTTCAATAGAGTACTTTCCAGAAGTATATTCTGTGCGCCTCCTTTTCCTTCAAGAACTACCTTCTTCAATTCCTTATAAGGTATACTCCCTTTCATTCTATCTAAAAATCCTATTCTCTTCCTTCATCTCCCTCGTTTACCTAACAGTCTACCCTCTAACACTGTCTTCAACATCCCCTCCCCGCTAAGTACTCCCTCCATCCCATAACTTCCGCCTCATCCGTATCTCATACGCTATCCGTATAGCATACGCCAGTAAAATATTATGCCGTGTTGAAACAGTTTTTTTTTAATGCTATATCAAATCTTAGATAGTAATAGTTAAATTCTCATCTAACTTCCCAACTGAAGAGCATATTCACCCAGTTAGTCCCGCTTCCGTTTCGTTTGGCCTGTGTTAATTAGCTCAGATTCGGCTCCAGTACAGCAAGCACCCTAAATGATCGACAATCTGATGTTGGTCTGATATGGCTCTGGACATAATGGGCGAGGAGGCATCAATCATCGGCCAAATCGATTAAACACCCGACGCTGTGCTGCTTCACGCGTGAAAGGGACCTGTGCCCCAAAACTGTGCCCCTTCCAAAGAGGTGTAATGAGTTACTCAATTGTTGGACCCTTTGTTTGCCACTAATTGTCAACAATGGAATGCGTGACGGTGTCAAAAATTAGCTGCGCCTATATTTGGGTCAGACAATCTTAAAGTAACTATTTCTTTAGGGTTGTCAATAAAAATGAAATTATTGCTTATCCATGGAGTACATATATGGATATATTTTTTTAAATTCTTAAAATCTTATGCAGATAAATTAGAGTTTTGGTATATCTGCAACCATATTGGAGAATTTCCAAGTGCCCAAATGATGCATTTAAATTTATGTCAGTTTAGGTAAAATTATGTCACCTATAATATTTTATCTTTGAATCTTTAGACGTAAAATTAAGTTTTCTTTCGGGTTCAATTTATTCTTCTGTTCAATCGATTGGCTAGTTAGCGAGGTACAACACTTCTTAATTGTTCATCACAACCTTTTTGCAAGAACAGTCTACGCTCGGTGATTATTTCTCAGAAACGGTAGCCTTTAGCATGCATTTAACGCTCCCTCTAAGGCCGCTTTTTGAATGCTCTTTCGCGATATCGGGATCTGAATGGGCATTTGGGAAGGGTCGGCTATTGGCGAGGAAATATTTTCTTGGGACGACAGTGAGATATATTCCTATCCCAGTAATGACTCCTTAACTTACTACTTATCTCGAGATATCGGCGTGGAAAGGGTAGCTGAGTGAAGGATGGATTCTTGGTTATCCCCGGTGTTCAGACGATTTAAGTGGCTACTTTTGCTTTAAGATTCCTTTCGCGTTGTTAGTGCCATTGGAGGCGATAGTTCCTCGGGGCATCGTAATGAATCGTAAGTTAAAATGTGGGCACACAAGCAGAGGTGAAGACGCGATAGAATTATAGGGGCAGACTATGTGGGCAAAATCTCTAAAGAAGTGCGTCGTTCTAGATGAGGGGTCAATTGATGGGAATAACGTTGGAAACCTAATGTAGGGAATAGTTAGAAGCGGCCGACTTTGCTGTAGGATGAGCTGAAGGGCTGTCTTTGGTATTAAGTTCTTCGAGGGATCGTTCGACATTCTCTCCCAGTAAGTGGGACATATTTACATGACTGTTCACGTTCAGTATCCAAGGTTTGTTTCAACCGTTCATCTTTATCCTATCTGGCTATTTCCCCGGTTTCTTTAAAGAGGCTTGAAGGTGAAAAGGTTTGGCTGTGGGGGACGAATAATTGGATGTTTGTTTCTTTGGAACGTCTCTGTACTTGGAACGTGTGTCCTTCAAACTTCTATTTCTGCGACTTATTTTTTAAGTGACCGAGGTAGCAGTTAACATATTAGCGTTAGTGCTGGGGAGTAAAACGATGTGGAAGACGCATCGAAAATGGAGCTATTTTTTTTTAAGCCGCGGATAATTTATTCCCTCGAAATTAGTTCCAACTACAGTTTCACATCTTTCAACTCCGTTCTTTGAGCGACTTTTGGTTGCCTGTGAATTAATTTATATCCGCGTTAGAATGTTAATTAAGGATATCACTTTTCTGCTGTTGATAGAGAGGCTCTTGCTTGGTTTTCATGCATCCGTATGCTCATCATCCCGAGGGACACTGCAATACTGTGACCGATTCTTGCTGCGTATCTGTCGCGAAATATTTTTGTTTATTCTAGTGGCTATGCAAGGCTTATTCTGTAACTGACTTATGTGTCCCTCAAAAGTAGGTTCCATCATGAATTACTTATTTTTGGTCTGTCGTTAATTTTTTCATGCAGACCTCTAGGCTCCAATTTGATTAAGTATATGGTTTTTTTGTTCTTGGGGAACATGTATCTTTTAACTTGGATCCTTATTTCATTATTCGAGACAATTTCGATCAATTTATCTGAGAAAGGCAGTGTGAGACGCTTAACTTTTACTTAATATATGACTATATTTTGTGAAATGTTACCTTCCTCATTACTTTATTTGTTCTTCATCCGCTGTAATTGATTTAGGACTGATACGAAGCTATCAAGTAAATGATGCGCCTCCTATTTCACGACTGCAAGGCCCATGGCATATATTTCGCCTGGAATTGGGTGGTGTTCATTCATGCAAAATTTATTCGCGATGTGGAATGGTGGCAGACACACGCCAGTCTCAATGTCTCCCTCGGTAAACACGTTGAATTGATGTTTTGATTTTGCTAGGATTAGCGAGCAACTCGTTTCTGAGCGTAGTAGTGTTTGAGGAAGCCGTTGTGCACACCTGGGGGGTGTTTCAGAGTCTCGTAGGATTGGCGGCGTCGGAAACGGATTCATTCCGAGTCGATCGGGAACCTATCCTACGCTCGTCTTCCGTGCGTTTCACACATACTATCGGAAAGCGTTCCGCTTTTGGTATGACGTCAACAGTCATCCTCCTCCGGGAAACGAGAAAACGTCACAATTTTCAAGTGACAAGTGAGCAGCGAAAATAACCTCCCGCAAGATTTGATACTTCACAAGGGAGGCGAAAGGTATATACGGGCATAAATAAGTGCTAATTGATACATTGTCACATAATTGACGCTGTTGCCGGGTAAAATAATTTTAGAATTGTTCGTATATAGTTTTTTTTAACGTAATACCCTGTCGTTTTGAGCAAATTACGGGAATGAAGGAAAATTTGGAACGAGTTTGTTCTGTCATTCTCGTGAGAGCATAGTTGATTGTTTTTAAGAACTAAACTACAGGCAGTCACGATATCCATCATTTTTTCCAACAACATATGGTTTACTTACTCTATTGTGTAACCAAATTGTCATATTTTCATTCAGTATCTCAATTAAATATGAATATTGATCATCATAAATGATGTTATGGCCTTCATGATATGCCGTAAACGTCTTACAAATATTCCGTGAAAGTGGAGCTACGCTGGAAGAAAATACAGTGTTTACATTAGGTTGAATAGTGTCCATTAATAGTAATGGCTCGAGTTATGTACGCTAAAATGACGCAAAATAATTTTGTTAGTTTGTTATCTGTTTTGCACGTTCTCGGTTATTTCTATAACACCATTTTATTTGGTACGAAAATGACAAATTGTTGCTATTGATGCACCTTTAAATACATCTTATAAATTATATTTCAGTGAGCGATAATTCCACAAAGAAAAAAATATTCGCTGCAAAAGGGAATCGAACCCATAATCTTTACCTCGCTGCATACTGCCTTAACCCGCTGCGCCACCGTCAATTGTTGATAGATGGCTGAAATTTGTAACCTATAAATAAAAGGATGGCATGAGGGAGCTTCGGTATAGTTGTTATCGTGGCTATTCCCGTTATGCTTGAACTAATATTTCGTATTAAAATGAATATTTAGAATGTACATGGAATGTACTGAAACCATGTACCATGGAATCAACTGAATTAGGTACATAACCACGTCTAATTTCGATGTGACTACGATGCCTAGTCATACACACAATCATTTCAAAATATACAAATTGTTATACTTCCTAACCCACGGACACGTATTCAATGCGCTATGTTACCTGCATATTTTTAAGTCATTACGCCATGCATTCCAACTTGTTTCACGTTCTTTTTGCCAAATTACTCGTCCAAATAACAACGCAAACGAACTTGTACCGTCAGTGATACAGTCTGCCTATTTATCGCCTAATTTACACGAAAATTAAAGTCACTTGCACTTATATTACTCTATCATAATATCCACATATGTCAGCACTCATGAAATAAAGTGGTATGATTTTATTATAGCCAAATACTTAATAAAAAACAGCAATATAACATATCTCCACTCGTCACCGGAATGAGTTTCCGGCACCTCTAGCCCACTCGACTTCTATCCGATAGGAAAGCCGGCCTTGAGTCGATAGGAAGCCCGTCTGAAACGCACGGATTGCCTGGCCGATAGTAAGTGACGTAGAATCCGCGTCAAGTCTCCCGATCCGCTCGGAAAGGGAGACTCTGAAACACCCCCCAGGTGCGGTGGAAAACTGCTGCTTCCGAACAGGTTTATCCATGGCTTTAAACTCGTAACCCTCCTGCCGTAGCATCGATTAAACAATGAATCCTTTCGTTGCACTCACACACGAAGCTTCTGAACTCCTCTCAGCCATCTGGTGACGTGTCGGCGCATATATTGACGCCGTTACTCAGAGATTGCTCTATGAATTTTGGGCGGAGTTCGTCTCACGGCCCGTTGAATTTCCATGGATTTGCTTGACCTCGATGCTAGCAGTAATGCACCGTGTATTCACGTTACTTATCTCATAATTTGGATATTTAGCCTCTCTTTGAAATCAAGAGCTGTTACCGAATGGTAAGCCACGACGTTTTTCAATAACGGTGCATAATGTTTGGCTGATTCATAGTTTTTTTTTTAAATTAATGCTGGCAAATGTAAGAGCCATGATGATCTACCTTATTTCTAATTTCATTTCGTTATTTGTGGACCCATTAGGCTAAAAAATTACATACATTATCATTTATTTGTCTCTTCAATTTATTACTCGCCATTAAAGTTAACGAACCAAGGGCAAATTACTTCAATGCGAAATGCATAGTAAAAGGTCAAATGAATGATTGTCCTAATAATTCCTTTACGCATATGCTTTCCTGTATACTTTTCACGGGCCGAGTCTGGTGTGTGTATAATATTTTGCTAAGTAGTTACGTATGCTATGGTACAAGCGTATTCAACATGTACTCATATGAAAGTCAGAATTTGGTGTTAATATTACATTTTTGGTCACATAACGTTAATATGGTAGTGGTAATCAGAAGATCGAATTTTGCCAGATAATTTACCGGCCAATTATATTCAGATAGTCGAATACATCTTTTCCTTGTGGACGATTGTTTGAAGGTTGAAAATATACCTTGCATGTTAGCAGTAGTTCAAAATGTCATTTATTGTTTCAATATTTTATTTTTCAACTTTGTATGAAGTTCGTTTTGTTTGTTCGTATTGAAGTTGGTTCGTTTTTGGACAGAATAATGTTTAGAAGAGTGTATGCTTTATCAGCTGCATCTTTTTTGTCCAATTAAGACCATCCATTGCTTAAATGATTCAGTCCCGGTTAAATGATTTTTGGCGTAAATGGTGGAAAACTTAATGTTGTATGAATAGTTTTTGAATATTTAGGTATACTTTTATTATTATTTCGAAGTTCATTAATGGCTAATTTCTTTATTTACAGGTAAGGCCAATAATTTTGCTCTGTTCCTGGTTCTACGCTACCTTTGGTAATGTACTACTTGTATTATTTTCACTGCAATCGTTTTTTCATTCGTGGGTACCATGTTCGCGATTCAACTTGAACAAATTCGTGACCTAAGCATATTGTTAATCTAGTGTGATAATTTTTTTTCCAGGCTTTTAGTTGTTCGTACCCATCTGCATGCTCATGTCTTTTTAACTTTTGCTCATGCAGGTACTTTAAAGGCCCTTATAATTATTGTAAAATTTTCATCAATTTTGTGAATGCTTCCTTTCGAGTGCTTATGAGCTCTAACCAGCTTTATTCATTCCTCGTTTTCGTTCGGGGCTTCTCCCTATTCTCCTTCAGATTCTCATCTCCAATCACATACTTTATTCTCGCAGTTATTCCGCGTAGCCAATTTTCTGCCCTATAAAGTGCACGCTCCGCATAAGGCTATTCCAATTTCTGCCATTTGCATTCATATTCAAGGTCTTCGTCATTAATTCTCTCACAGAGTGATGTCATATTTCTTTTTGATACCGTTACTTCCCACCCATATCCATTCTAATTTTGCTGGCATTCTAAGAATTCGTTTTTTTCCGCCCTGTGCTTCGATCATCTCCCTTATGTTCTATGTATTAGAAAATATTAAAATTTTACCCAAGTACATTGCTATCGTTCTCTCTTTTTTATGATAAGTCTTACATACCGCATTGCTGTTGGTTAAGATAACCTGTGGCATTAGTAACGATGGACTGGTTGTTTGTTGTCTGTCCTTAAGTATTCATTCTTTATGCTTTCCTGCTGCGTTTATTCCTCATTTCCACGAAAAGGCCGAGTTAAGGTTTTAGTATTGAAGTCTGGCTTCTTTGGTTACCCTTTATTGAGTTTTTTTTTGTAATACGCTTTGTGATGATAATGTGCTTCTTTTTCTTCTAATTAAGTGCATCTGACTACTCTTAGGCAATAATGAATACATACTCATTTTATCTCTTGATACGTGTAGCTTTTTTGTGATTTTGCCGTAGTTGTTGAGCCCATCGAACCCCAGTTGCAGCCATTTTAACGTGGCTGACACCATATGTTGTAAGCGGTGAGAGCAATCAAGGCAAACTATTCCCATAGATTTAGTAATACACCTCATAAACAGCTATTACACTATACTTAAAGCAATATATCAAAGCCCTAAATAATGCCTGGTGAACATGTTTAAGTTAGTTCATGACTGGTAGGTCTGCGGGCACTGATACATCTACGTCCTTTCGAGAAATTGAATATGATTAAAGAAGCCGTTGAAGCAACAAGCTTTACTTAGACAAAGAGCATATGAAATAGTCATTGGTTGCTAACTGGAGATTGGAGAAAAAAGTATTTGAAAATTCGTTTGGCGAAAGCGATCACTGAAAATGATATTGTTGTAAAAGATTTATTTTTGGCATTTTCACTTCGATCTAAATAATCTGTTTGTACTTGCCGTTACCTAGTAGACACATACGGGCAACTTAAGTTCGTTTTCTTTCACATTTACACTTTTTTTATTTCAAAATTCATCTCGGTTTTATGTGCCCTCTCTCTTGATACTCTTTCATTAGCTTGTGGAATGGTGTTAACTTCCATCTAAATTTACTTTCCGTTATGGTTCAAGGCCTCATGAGATGGCATTATTATCGAATAAGGTGGGTATTTACATACTAATTTCCTCAACTTTTCCCCTAATATGGACGAAAATTGTCTCCTCATTCTTCATTTCCGCTCTTATTTCAGTTTTCAATTTCGGAAGAGTTTAAAATTACCTTCAATTGCTTCCGCCGACACCCGTCTCCAAACATTTTTGCTGCAAGTCTGTTTAAATCAAGTCGCTTTGATGACTATGATCGAGTTATTGTGACCATCCTTACACGTTTTGCCTCTCTCGGCCCGAGCGGTGGATCCTCCCGTCTTAATTTTGCAGGCGCTGGGATAAGGCAGTCACGAGTCATTTACCTCTCGTAATGGTGGTCCCCAGAATGCTTCATAACCCCATTTTTACCCCTCCACCACTTCGAGTGCGTTTCTCATCCCCACTCATTAGGAGTAATTCCATTCTTCATTCTTTTCGTGCTCAGTTCCGTTCCTTATAATCGCCTTCCCCCACCCTTGGAGCTCTTTTCTACCCCTGTACGCTTGGGTTGGTATCCCTCCTCGGTAATACGGGTTGTCCCTGAATCGTCGGAAGAACTATGAAAATTTTCGCCCCCATATTTGAGCTTTCTCCCCGTGGCGTATTGCTTTGTGCTCCCGAATTTTCAGTTAATAAGGTTTCCCATTGCAACGGGAAAAATCGGGTGGACTGCCTTTTTGTATGGCGCCTACCCCTCGACCTATCGGCGTGAGTGGTCATACCGGGGGTAATGACCTCTGCCCAGTTTCTACATGAGCAGCACACAGCAATTTAGCAGGGTATCTGGAAGAGAGCTGCGTAAGTAAAGGTGAAGTTTATGAATTGGTAACAGTAAGTGATAGGGTCGTGATGTAAGGGTCTTCTGCTTTCTCTGTGGTTCTTTCTCTTCTGTATTTCAATTAGCTGCTCTTCTCCGCACCTACGATGTCGATCATTTCCTTGTTCCAATGTCCTTACACCCATCTCACTTCCTCAATGATATTACATAACCTCATTCCTCATTCCAATCCCGCTCTCCACAAACCTAACCTCATCTTCCTGCGTATTTTTCTGCACCGTGGTCTTATAAAGTCATCCTGACGTCTTTTCTTATAAATTTTTGTATCAAATTACGGATATTAATTATATGTTGATGACATTCGTATATTTCAATCATTTTTCATTTGATCATTTGGAAGGACTATTACAATTATATCGGGTTTCATTCCAATATTTCTGCAATCGCAGAAACATTTTCATTTTAGATAAGTTTTTGTCTCATTATTTTCTTCGTTATCCTGCAGGTAATTTATTTAATATTTTTACTTTGGAGAGTACTTTACTTTTACTTTAATGGGAGAGGCCGATGGGAAGTAGGCTGATTTTAATGCAGGATGAGATATTTTAGTGCTTCGGATGTGATGGTGAAGACCCTTGAAAAAATATTCCTTCTCTTTTCAGGTATTTTTCGAGAAGGCGATCGATTGGTTTAAGTCGGTTTACATGTATCAATCTATCTATAGTATTTTGATGTTACTTTGCCCATTTCTATTAAAGTAATCATATACTCTAGTTTATGGTATATAGATATCGTGATAATATGAGCTCTAAAATACGTTTGAATTTGCATCCTGTGTGCTTTTAATATCGCTGGTAATCTCCTATGGACGGTAGCTTTTTTGCTTTTCAATTCAAAACTTATTTTCATAATGCGGAATGCATATTTTTAATCAAAGTTGAGTTAAGCTTATGGAGTGCCATTTTTTTCGAATTCCCATCACTTTGGAACATCACCGTCAAATTTAAGTTTTATGAGAGTCGCATGCATTCTCCATGAGTCGGCAATCTCGCCGTTTCTTTTCCGCGCGTCACTCCCTTCTGATTTGGTTTCCAGTGAGTTAAGGGAGTGTTTCTTCCCATCCGTTATTCAGTCATTTTTCCTCGATTTCATTTTGCATATGGCCCCTACATGAATTCTATTTCCTTTTCGTTTCCCCGGAAGTCTGTATCCTGGCCTTATGAGTTACGCGAAAATCAATGACTCAGTGAGGAATTTGCCACTCGTCCCTCGGAAGACACGCCGCGACTTGTAGACTTACCGCCACCCCCTACTCCTTTTCCACTGATTCCGACACACAAAATTTCAAAACTAAGTAGTTTTCTGTTGTTATTGTCCTGATAGTTATGGTAACTCTCCGTCTCTGCATATTGTCAGAAATGTTCGTAAAATTCTCTTAACCTGACTGGTGGCTATTTTGTTGACTTTTATACCCAGCCTCGTGCCGTCTCATATCTTTTTGTCGTAGATGAAAGCTATTACGTAGGAAGCTCTTTCTTCTGTAGCAGGTTCTTAAAAATGTTATAATTGGTTTATTATCTACCGAGAGAAAGAAAACTTGAAAAAAAGTTATTAAAATTTCATAAACGATAGTGACGATTTCTTCCTTGCAAAATTCATACAATATTTACGCTTGATCACCTTCAGAGTAGCCTAGTCCCTTGGTCTAGGTTTCATATCTATGTATGGGGATATAAATATGAAATGTATGTTTCGGCTATGTGAAGGCATGCAATTTTAAAATTCCGGTGTGTCGGAGTTGCTTTGTTGTGATTGAAGTTTGGAGGTTCGTGTATAATAACACCGGGATAGAGGGCTGTGTATTTGGGTGTTAAGCATATTTGAAATTTTCTTAGTTACTTAATGATCAAAGAAATCAAGGAAACTGTTAGCCATATTTCATTTAAATCTGAATAATGTTAATGTAATTATCAGCGACGATATATACCTTAAGCTCCCGGGTAGATCATACCAAGTCAGCGGCTTATTGCGTCTTAATTGAAAACTAGGCGAAGTATGTAAGCCAATATGAATTAATTTACGGCCTTTTTTGATATCGTCTACTGCAGCAGTGAGTTATGAAGTCATATGCCTGGTATATAATCGCATCACCGAAATATACCTATACTTGGTGATTTATGGTGTCCCCTGCTGAATAGGAAATAGAAATGATATTTTTCACCCTGTGATGTATGGTGATTTTGACGGAAAAACCAAAGCCGGGAAAGGAGAGTTCTATACCGACAGAGGAAATTGGATACGGAATAAAAAATAATAATTTCAATTTCATATAGCCGTTTTGGGGAAGAACTCAAATTCTTTTAACGTGTACTTAATGACGCAGGGTTTGTGTCATTGAATCTCAATACTTAGCCTTCTAGCAATATTGATAATTGGCGTAGAAATATTTATTCGGAAGTGCACTGAGCACTGTCGAAATATTTATGACAGGTTTGAAAATGAATCGTTTAATTCTATTGAAAAAGTAAACAATTGTATTTCACTCATGAGAATGATAAATTGGCAGGTTTATTTTTCGGCATTTTTCTTTGCCGGTCAATGTATTTTTGGCTTGCATCATTATCTCCTCGGTAACGATTAGTGTTATTTGGTGGCTGCTTTGTTGTAGATTCATCCATTGGAATTTACTTGTTGCATTAAGCTCCACTTCGGCATTATTTGATGCCTATCATTGCCATACACTTTATAAAATACAATTTAACCAATGATATTATGGTCTAGACTTATCCTCATAATTGGCTTATTTTAATTTTTATTCACTTCTAGTCTTCTTTCGTAGCCGAATTAGTATTTTACAGAATTAAAAAAAAATACAGCTGTATTATTTCTCAAAATAATCGTCGTGGCTCTTTACTTTTGGACCATAATAACTTCATGTTAAACTACATTAAATTCCGTGCGCTTCACGTTCATTTATATATTATCGTTATTGATTTTACTGATTAAATACAGTCTATGATTAGCCCATTAATAAGCGTCATATTCGTGTTCTCTCGCTACTGGCGGTGGGCATGGGGAGATAAATTCTCTGCATTTACTCCTTCCCCTGAACTCAAGTTTGCCCGTGTGCCGTGAATGATGTTTTTGAGGTAACCAAGTGCGACTACGTCAGAACTTTAGGCCTTGGGTAGCCATGAGCGGCATATCTTTGCCATGGGAGAAGGCGAGGACTAGAGGCCAGAGTTGATATATGGCCCCTGTCTACGGCGCGTCTGTGCACGAAATCCCGGTCCAGTTTCGCCGTTCACTCATCGTCTCTCGTCTGTGTTGCGCATTCTATCGCCTCATTTTTAGAATCGGTCATTCATCTTCCCATCTGTCTTCCTAAAATGTAAACGCAAGTATTTCTATTCCACGGCTAACAATAAGTTTCTTTGTCATCATTAACTTACAGTAGAACCTTCTCTAGCATTTTCTTCGGTTCTCAGCTTTAACGCGGTAATTATTCCGTTTCTAATCTCTCTATTGGCGTAAAGAGTTATTAATTTAATTGAGTGGGCGAGAAGCCAAGGGGTGCTAGGATGTATTTTTTACACAGAGTTAGTTACAGAAATTAGCTATAGAAAACAAACGGGATCAATTGGATACTGAGTAGTGCGTTTGATTTTCCACTCGATGTTTTCACAGGACCGAAACTCACTTGTATCCCTTGGCAACCAAGTGTTTGTGTATTTCTTATAACAATGAGCGGTTTGGAAGTCAAGGGGTACAAGGGAGTTAGGCACAGAAATTATATATAGAAAACAAACGAGATGAATTAGATATTTGATGCAGTGAATTTTATTTTCCACTCGATGTCAGCACAGAACTGATACTCACTCGTATCCCTTGGCAACAAATTTTTGTGCATTTATTCTAACAAACCCACTTTTAATTCAATCTGTTGAATTACATAGAGCGTCAAGACAAGTAAAACAACACACAGGTTGTATGCCAAGCATTTGAATAACAATTGAACTAATTGGGATCAAAAATATACTATAATAATGGTGTATAGCTGTAATGAAATCACGAATCGTTCTCCCATCAGTTATTTCTCCGAGTCGCTAGAGCGACTTCACTGTCGTCGCTGGCGATATTCGCTCTTGTCGAATGTTTACATTCGCTGTATGCTCGCCAGACAGAACGAGAATAACTTTTTCGTCGCCAGAGGGATGAAGCGAAACTTTTCTGGCGAAATAAATAGCGAATGAAAACGATAATACGAATTCAGTCACTGTTCGCTAATATTTTCGACAAATCGCGTTGCCTATAGCCAGAAAGAACCAGAATCAGGCCCCTGGTAGCTCGCGAGCTGCATGGTAGCACCCTTACTAGTTTTCAGATCGAAAAGTAAGACTAATCGTCTTACTTTGAATATGTTTTAAAGTATTTTGGATAATTTTTTGCCGTTTTTGGAGCTGCACAGCCTGTAATCTTTTTTATTGAAAAAAATTAATTCCTAGAATGAAGTTGACGTGGGGTAACGGTCTACATAATCAACTGGTTTGAGATTTTTAATTTATGCGTAAGCTATTGTACTGTATGACATTCGCACAAAAAATTGTCACGGAAGGCTGTATGTGTAACGGTAAGCTGTAAATACTAAGAAGTGGACTTATGTTTCTGTATCAGTCTCAATTTTTTTGATTGCTAAAAATGTATCAAAGTTTGTTTCTTTTTCGCACTTTACTATGGTGAGACTTAGTAGTTTATTGTCTCTCTCCCCGTTGGTTTTATTTGTTCGACTATCATAAGACGTAAAGCCCTAAGACAGTGCAGCTAACACGCGCGAGGCTGGCGTTTGGACCTGAACCATTTGTTCGCCATGCCGGCGCGTTAGCAACTCGGATTCCGCGGTCGGCTTTAAGGTCTTGGGGTGTCACTGGTTCAACCATTACCGATCTCGGGATTATCCAGACCCATCTGTTTTAGCTTCGTGCCTGACGTGTCGAAAAATTCCGCCGCATTACATTCTCGTGGCCTTCAGCGATGTGAAATGTTTTGACGTGTCATGTAATTCTGCGGTCGGTTATCAATTGGGATTATTCTCGAGCTGCTCGTAAATCCGTTGGCAAAACTCGACCCTGTGTCCTCTTAGGCCACCCTCGTCCCTTGTTCTCGTCTTTACATTTTTATCGTCTTATTCCCCGCTCTGCTCTCCCCTGCCCTAATCCGGCGACCCTAGATCCTCGTTATATCATCCTCCCTTCGCACAATTTTTTCTCCCCCAGAAATATGCTCAGGGCGGTCGCCTCCAGCCTCTCTCCCTCTTGCTCTCTCTTCGGTCGCCAGGTCTTTCACGTCTCACCTCCTTATCCCTACCTTACCGTGGTAATACGGTTTGGACTGTTCCAGCGTGCTTCTTATCTAAAATGTCCTGAAATTGGTGTGCTTATATTCGAGGTATGCGTGTATTATTTAGTATGCTACGCAGAAGTATTTCCTTTGTTCCTTGTGTTCTCCTTCCTTTGGTTAATAGAATAAATTGAATAGATGTGCGAAAATTCCTGTGGGAAAAAAATCATTTGCCTTAACCAAGATTCGATCTCTGATCCCCCGATTTCAGGTCGAGTGCCTTAGCCAGTTAAGCTACCGAGACTTAATTCTCCTCTATGGAAATTATCACCGTGGATGATCTCGGTATACTTAAATTGAAATATACTTCTCACGGTTAGCATTACCCGTGTCTATCCTAAATAGTTTGTAGTTTTAAAAAAATCCTCATCACTAACAGTTTTTCATGAAAAACATGAAAGTTTTGCCCTGTATATTTTTTACGTTTTTTTCTAAAGTAGCTATACAATATCTTTACAACTGTTTAAAGGTCACGTAGGCGACCTTCATCTTTTTCTTGTGAAGTTTTCTCTGAGTTTAATCTTTTCTCAATTATCTTCATTATACATGCTCGAATAATCAGATATTTAGAAACCTAATCGTTTATACTCTCATTATTGCTTACTTAAAAATTCGCTTTTTCCATTTTGCGGGCATCTACTTCCATAGGTACTCGCACTGCAATATTAGGAATCCATTGATAGAAGGATATTCACTTCTGCTTCCCATGCTTCACTTGTTGACGTGCTTCCCATAATAGCCTTTACTTTAGGTGGTCCATGCTGGTTTCGTGTGGTGCGTAAATGGTATGATTCAAGTCCAGATGAGTAGGTAATGACAATTCTAGTGAGCTATGTACATTTCGTTGCAACATACTGGTCATTCCAGCCTCTCATTTTGCTGCTCATGCTCGTGTGTCGTATCGTTTCAAATAAATACCTCGGATCTACGCCGCTCCCTTCTAAATTTTAATGGCCACGCTGCCCTACGCCCTTGCTGGCGATGTTTCTTTTCCACCGTTCCGTGTCCTTGCATGCTTGTCTTCGTCCCTCGGCGTTTCTCTTTTACCTCTGTTTCGCCTCCAGCGTCGGTGGGTCGCTTCCCTCCAGTCGAGGTAGTTGTGCCATGAGGCCATTAATTTTGGAGTGCGCCAACCCCGCGCTGCCCTCCCTTGCTCCCTCCACATGACTGCCTACATATGCTGCTTCAGCCCTTAAATTGCCCCGTTCCCCTTGGTAAAAAAATGAGTGGACAGTGTTACTCAAAGCCGTGGAAGTTTTAGGGACGGCCGTATGGATTCCTCAGGAGAAAAATTATTCTTTCGGGATCGGGTCTGGTGTCGACATAATTTTTTCCTGACCTAGATCGTGATCAAAAATTGTGTTCCTTCAACTCGTCATAGTATTTGCTCGTAACCTCACGTAATGATGTATAAATATAAATTATAATAAGCCTTAACGGGCTAGTGTTTCTCCTCACGTTTTGTAGCATTTACTCTCGAATGTCAACACTGGGAGTAAGCTGATGTCGAAAATTGTTTTACTCGTGATCACTAAATTATCTAAAGTCACGAGAGCAGTTTCGCCAGCAATATGGTTTTTTTTAATTTAACATAAACCTAGTACCTACCTAACGTACCCTTTCACTCATGTGTTTACTATGATCAGAGTTTTTGTCCTCTTTGGAGCTGCTGCCTCCTGTAAGAGTCGTTCATGATCTTCCTGTCACCAGGTTGGGAAGAAGACGCGTCTAAAAACCCCATTAGTGACTTAGACGATGAGGGGAGGGTAATTAAAATAAACTTAGCTGTTACAATACATCTGTTTGCATGCATTTGTAGTCGATATCACGTCGAATTTCATATCGACTAACGCGTGTGAAGAAATTTCATAAACAATTTAGTCAATATCACTAAATAAGTCGCGCGATGTCTGTTCATAAAGAAGTTTTCGTTCGGATGTCTCAGTATCTTAAGCTGGATAACGCTTCTTTCTCTGCCGGAGACCACTTCAAGTCTAATGATGTCACCTAAGTTGCACATCAATATGTCCTGATTATGGAAGAGGGCAGGGGTAATGGAAAGGAGAAAATGTGTTTTATACGTACGTGTGATTTGTATCAATAGCGTAGAATGACGGAAGGGGCAAAGGTTTGGAAAAAATATTTCTTTTGTTAACGAAAGGGAGGGTCACCAGAAATGATAATATTGTTTAAATACGAGTTTTTGCTGTATTCCTCGCTTTGACGGTCCCCGTATTCCATCCATACGGGACTCCGCTGACCCCTGACGAAAGGTCTCCGTCTCCATATCTCTGTATCTTTACTCACCACCACCTACTTTCGTAGTCTCTCCTGCCGTGGTATTGCACGCCAACCTGGTCATGTCCTCGTAGGGAAAATTTAATCACCTTCCTTTCCCTTTTGCGTTCCTCGTAGTGTCCCTTTAGGTTTCCATCCCCAGAGTTTTTGTAGGCCGATGCTTTTTAGTCCTACAATTTCTTTAATCGTCCATTAGCATAACTCGGATTAACGACTGCGACGTTAAATTTTTGTATTTTTTGCTCTTAAATTGTCTCCATGCATGGCATTTATATTCTGGTTGATAATTTTAATGCATACATTATATTTAATGGGCATTATAGACTTGAGGGTGGAAAATTTTATCTTAATTCTATTTCAGTTTTTCAGGTATATTAAAAAAACTCATGGGATATTCTATTTACTAATTCAGTTATGGAGTTGAGGTCTTAAAGTAAGCGTAAGTGGGTGGTGGGTTCAGGATGATATTTGGTCGCCAATTAAAATGAATTATTAAGGCGTGATGTGTGCTTGTAAGTTTTTGCATATATTTTAGTCTTTATGGCTTTTCGGATAATCGTGCTTTGGTCTTTATGGTTTCCTTAATTGAAATTCTAATCTTCTCTCATAAAGCGAGTGCTTGGAAAATTATTCAGCCATTTTATGTTTCAATTCTCGCGGCTAATCCTTAAACGGTATATTCCTTGTGATAGTTCTATCATGTAGTTGATTAAAGAAATCTATTAAAGATTGTTTATTCCCCAAGTTCCTATCTCCTTCATTCGTTAGTACAGTTAAAGAAAGTTGGTGTGCATTTCATGAATGTGAATTACTTTTATTTTCAATGAAATAAAAATGTAGCTCGCCGATACTTGTCATGATTTATCTGCTATGTTCGAGAAAACCTTCAATCGCACTATCATTTATACGGAGAGGTTATACTTATTTATTTTCTTCGAGTCTTTTTTGTGCCTTCATGGGTCGTTTTTATGGTCAGGCGTTAGGATACCCCTAGTTTCCACTGGTCGCTATTATCATAGGCGCTTATGCGATGGAGGCGCCCTACAATCTTATATATATTTTACCTAGGTGCAGAATTTCTTTGTCATTGTGTACCACCTTATCCTCTTCTTCGACCAAAATAAATAGGGCAATTATTTTCTGTGCCTTAGAGAAATGAAGAAACTTGTATTTTTTCCATAAATGATGTCGCTATTAGTTGGCATTGGCTTTCTAATAATACCCTTTGGTACTATTAGCAGCGAGTATAGGCGCTATTTGAATGACTACTACCTCCACGTGAACTCTTTCCGAAAAAAGGTCGTTCGATGTGACCATTGTCATGCATTTCTATGCAAAATTCTGTCACAGTAGGCTGGTTTCTCTATACTACTATCGATTTTCTTTTTTATTCCCGAAGTTTCCGAGTAGCCAACAAAGGTCTGAGTTTGTTTCCACGTGTTTGGAATATGTGATTCATACTTGAGGCAAGTACTCTTGCCTTCTTAGTTTCATTTCTCAGGATAATTATCATGGCCATATATTCCATGTTAAAGGGGTTAACAAATCTCGCGGAACATACTTCAATATGTTCTATTATATTGAATAGAATTGGGAATGACATTCTATATTTAGCTATTACTAGAATTCTGTAGCGTGTTGAAATTTGAAGTTTTTGTTGTATCCTTGACGACTGCTGGGTAAATCATTATCTTAAGTGGTGATCTTAATAAACCTAGAGAGGAAATAATTAATAAACTGCTTTATCCCGTAATTATCTTATCTTCTTTTCCTTTTGATATGAATCTCATCAACATATTTCGCCGCTGCTGCTATCAATATCTCGTCTCGGAATTCATTCTTGTTTAGTTTTCCCGGAATCTCCCTTTTGCCTTGATTATTTTTTCTTCGGCTTCTTTTTAATGAAATTTTTTTTCTGTGGAGCTTTCCAAGTAATTTCTAATTTCTGCGGACATTTTCAGGGAAATTGGAATATTTTATCGAACAAGTGCCAGAAAAAAGTTAATTCGGTATAAAATTGTTTCAGGTTTGATTTTGTGGAATATTATGGATCATGGAGTTAATTCGGATCTTGGTCTATCATCATTTTCTAGAAGTCCTAAATTTAGGGGAAAAATAATTTTCAATAGACACAAACAAACTATTCTGTACATTTCGAACTTTGTTCTCAATAAAATAGCTAGTCATAAAATAGTCTAGTAATAAAATAATAAAATAACTCCGACGTTGTCAATGTTTAATGCCTGTGTAAATCTTTCTGAATCTTTCTGAGTAAAGTGAGTTAGTCTGAAAAGAATAGTTCCTACCTCTCAATTGCCCTGTGAGACTAACATTCTGAGCTTGAGGGGTCACTCGTGGAACTGACGTCACTAGGGGCTTCTTGCGGACCATATTCCGGCAGCACTGTGCTTTTTTCTGGCTGTGTAGTTGCATGCTTCTTTATCCAAGATAATTTGGCATTTTGAAGCTCTTTTCTCGTCGGCAGTGACCTCACGTGCCTGGTCTTTCATTCCTCTGATAATCTTCTCTAAACCCTGTCTTTTCTACACCCCGTCCCCAGTGTGTGCGTAAACGTGTGCACTAGGGTTATGTAGGTCAAAGACAATGCCCTCGCCACTCACCAAAATGGAGGCATGCATAAGGTTTCAAATGAGCTGTCTTGAAGTACTTAAATCCCTCGGATACCGTGCAAGGATGTTGTTGTAGTACGAACACGTTTTCTGAGAGTTTTATCGATAGCCCGTGCGCTGTAACTGGCATTAAGCTTAGTGCTTACCCGATGAAATCTCTTCTCTTCTATGGGAGTATTCAGTTGGTCACAAACGTCATTGCCTCTGATCTTTTTACCGTCTTCAGACGGTGCAGCTCTCGCGTGTTCTGTGTGCAGTGGTTGTATTTCTCTCGAAGGACCATGATTGCGAGATTTCAAAGGCGCCCACCCTAAGTAAACTACATAATGTTATTCTGTACTCATTCTTATCCCAGGTAATTGTGATAGAGTGAAGAAGGTGAGACAGACGGCAAGGGAAATAACTTAAAGTGCTCTCAATTGCAGGTGAAGAAAGGTTGCTAGATGAGATGGGGGTGAGACCCAGGTTGTCAATGGAATGTGCGCTGTGGGACAAGTTTCTGGAAGCCGTCTTTAGAGAGTATTTTTTTTTGGGCCAACGGAAAAGGGAGGTAAGAAAACATGTTTCATAGACACGATGAAGGGAGAAAAGTATTGTGCCCAGAGGAAGAAGGGAATACCAAAGGAAATTATAAGCATTGAAGTAAGGAAACGATTCATTAGGTGATACGTATGGAGCATGTTTCTCCATGGAAGCGAGGCATGAGCGTTGACAGCAGCAGAGAAGTCAATAGTGGAAGCATTCGAAATGTGGTGCTGCCGAAGATTGATGAAAATAAAATGGATCGACTGTGTAAGTAACGAGGAAGTGCTAAGAAGAGTGGGAGAAAAGAGAAATATTCTTTATTTATTTATTTATTTAGTCCAAAAACAGCGCGAGGCCAATTACAGAGGACTACAATAACAGGAGAAATAATTACATAACATTAAGCAACGTAACCAACAAAAACAAAAAATATTCAACAGTATTTACAAATAATAACAAAGAATAGTCATCGGGTGGTGCGAGGAACAGGGGGAAAATTACGATAGTGATGGTGCAAGTTGGGAAACATTAAGCAGAAGACGGAAAAACTTAGTTGGCCACATTATGAGACACCGATGGCCCGATGAAAACAATCGTAGGACAGGAGGAAAGGTGGCCCCGAAAGTGGTACTCGGGACAGGTTATACAGGGTGTAAAAGAGAAGAAATACGTCGCTATGAAAAGGCTGGCTGATAGGAGAGAGGAATCTGCGTCAAACCAATCTTAGGATTATTGACTAATGATGATGATGATGATGAAGGCTTGAGTACGTAATTGAAGGTTAAATGTTGTTCTTGCTTTCACATGCAGCTACCACAATCGATAAGTAAACGTTAATGAAATAATCAAGTACTGTCTACATCCTCGTGTCTGCATTAATTTCTTAGTAAATGATTTGATAATTTAGGTATCTTGTAACCAGTCCAAATATTATTGAAGCGCATTTAAAGACTTGAAACTGAAACATATCATTGAAGCAAACTATTATTAGCGCGTTGAAGATACAATATGGTAGGAAGACACCAAATTGACTATTGTCCTGATTATCATTTCGAGAAGTAGTTCCTATGTCAAAATCGCAAGGTAATTGTGTTCCGCCATGACCAGTAAAAGGCAAAGAAACCGTCTGGGAGTGCTGTGAATTTATGTAAAGAAAAGATAGGCGAATGTGAGACTGTTTTTGTGACAGATCGTATCCTCATTACGATTTTGAGAGGAAAGCATCAGAGAGAGTTGGGGCGTGGACATTCTCATAGATGAGAAGAAACATTCTTGCGTTATTGATGTTATTGTCATGAACGCTTTTGCTTTGTATCCTGAAGGACTTGCATCTCGTTGTACTTATGACAGTGTCTCATTTCAACAAAGTAAATCTGTGGAATTTCTAGACCTTGTATTGAAGAATGTGAACATGCGTTAATTGGAGAATTCTGATTCTGTGCCATTAGATGTTTTCCGGGAGAAATAGAAAATTGTCGGAATTCTTAAATTTGGTGGCTTTTTAGTAGGATCAAATGTGTGTCATTATTCCAATATTTTGACAAAATCCTGATCATATCCCTCAAATTTAGGTTGTATTTTGTTTATAGTTAACTTTTTTAAAAACATTTTGATGTTGAATTTTGCGATTGCATTATACTGTAGGTATGATATCATATGAACTACTGCAGATGATACTCATTATTTCATACGATATCTTTTCAAATTTCTTTTTTGTCTTCCTCCTGTGATTTTGTGATGTTATTTATCGGGAGCGTAAATTACGTACTGTAGTACTTTGGGTCTTCTTTCTACTGCTCGGAAAAAGAGATTACGATAGTTTCGTTCTCCACAAAAAAATAAATATCCATTCTAAGGGTGTCACGTAATACTCGCCCTTGGGAGCGGACTTTTGAAGTGGTACATATCAAAGAGCTTAGAACGTTTTCTCCGTGACAGTAGCAATTGGATTGCCCCAATATTTGATTCTTCTTCGAGGCTTCGCACAAAGCTGCTCAGCTCCCAATTCCCCTTGCCGTGTACGATTTTGAAGCTCTCCCAAGTTGTATCGCATTTTAGCCAAGTCCCTTTTCTTCGAATAGGTCTCGAGGAAAAAATCCTGCCTTCAATACCTTCAGGATAGCAGTTCTTCGAATTTTCAAATGAACCTTAAACTCAATCATTGTTTCGTTTTTAATTTATCAAAGTAATTAGAACCCGTCATTTGGTAAAAGTAATTTGTTTTCTTATGGAAAGGGTTAATTAAATTGTTTTGTTAAACGGGTATTATTGTCTTTATTGGCAATCGTTCATAATGGCCTAGTCTTTAAGTTCCCTTTCCTTAATTAGCTATATTCGCAATTCATTGTCGTTTTTTTAGCCATGTGTTTGATCCTATTTTATTTTTAAATCCGATTGCATTGAAGTCTCATTTTTGCCCTTCATCTCGTGGTAAGCTAGTAATTACTGGACCTTTAATACCATTTGAACCTCTCGACCCAAATCGTATGCATGTCGATGGAAATATTTGAAGCGTATTTGTGTACAGAACTCGAGTGTGGGTAATTTCAAACTTTTTAATGAGCGTTCTCTCCACTCTGACGTCATGGGTGAATGCTCGTTAATCTTCGTCAGTCGTCTTTGAATGCTTCTTTGAATTGAATTGTTGAAATTCTTTCTATGCGATCCTTTCTCTGTGTGGGTCACTCTTTCCTATGTCTTTGTGATTAATTATCCTTTCGGCCCGTTCCGCCATTGTACTTGTTGAAAATGCACGTCTTTTTTGAAGCTGTCTAAATGCATTTCAGGGCTGACTATTGCCGAATGTTCTCTTTCTTTCGAGGACTCATTTCCCTCTAGAATTTTCCTCTCTTCGCATAGCGATAATTCCTCTTGCGCTTTTCTCTTTGAAATCCATCGTCTTAGTTATTTGAGTGGAAAGATTGAGTCAGCGGGAGTATGTTCTCCATATTTGTAGTATTTTTTGATTTTTCTTTCTTTTCTCTCGCCTGCAGATCTATTTGTTTTTCTCGTTCGTTGTTACATATTTTCCCACATATTGTACTATTTTTTTGCAGATAGAAAGTTTTCATGGCGAGTTTTTCTTACGTCACTCCTATGCGACATGTGATTGAAAATTGCTTGTTATTTGAATTTTATAAACTTATTGTATTCCTTGGGTTTACCCCCCGCCGTTGTTTTCGAAATCGTTTCAATATAATTCTTCACTACCCGACGCCTTTGTTAATATTTTTTTTTTGCCCAACAGTTCACTGGCTCAGCTAACTTAATGTACTTCACTACATGTATTTAATTAAGGTACTTACGTATTACAAATTAAGAAAGGTCTGAGTGAATGCCTCTTTTATTGCAGTTTTATTATGCGACATATCTTTATTTTAGCTTTTCTATCGCAATTTCACCAAAAGGCACTGAGCGCCTTGTGTTTGCCTTCAATCACGGATCCTCGATATCATTTTTTGTTTATTCAAGTGGCTCTACAATTGTTGGTGTATCGTTACAACTCCGATGGTCTATGTATATTCATAATCAGTGTAATCTGCTCTGCTCTGCCTGCTTTGTATCAACGAAATTGGTTTGTTTTTGATTGAAATGTCTTTTTGAATGTTTAAATAAACACACAGTATTTACGCATTATTAATATATATCGCGTTTCATTTCGAGCATAATACCCTCAACACTCGCGTTGCCAAGGAAAGATGTGTCAAGAAATATCTCCTTGAAAATTAGCGATGTAGTCGTGTAGAATTTGCGTGCTCATTTATTGCTCACATGTCTCACGAAAGGATAATTCATTGAAGTCAACCTATTTTATGTAGGCTAATATTTCTTGTCGGTTTAAACGCATGCAGTCACCAGTTGGATTCCCTTACTGAGGCGGTGAGCACGTTTAGGGCATCAGGCTTCTTGGCCGAGGTTTGTTTTAGGCTCCTCGCTGATTTGTTATCTGCACTAAACTGTTCCGACTCTTCCTCCATGAAAAGTGTTTTGCGTTATCCACCCCACCCAAACTTGAGAGAATATTTGGGTTCCCCGCCTTGCGTTTTCTACTCCAATTCGTCTTCCCTTCTCCCTTCTTTGGAAGCGGTGCGTGGTGTCTCAAGCTTCGCTTTCTGCTCCCGGCTGCTTGGAATTCTTGTGTTTCCACCCGCCTCCGCTCCCGTCTCCTTTCGTGATAACCAACCTACGTTTTCCTCTCCATTTCAGGTTACAAGATTCTATTTCCCCCATCCTTCCAGCCGTGTGAATCAGAGGATTTTCCCATGGGGAGGGTTTTGGGAGTAAGAATAGCTCACTTTCTCTTTCGGAAATCTTTGGACCTGATATAACTTGAGACTAATTAATTGTGTTATCAGGGATAGACTACCAATTAAGTTATTATGTGATGGAGGTTGGGTAATGGTTTAAATAATCTCGTATACCTTTCTTCCAATTCTATTTTCGTCATAATCTCCGCATTTCGCTGTCGATTTTATGTATATCATCCATTAAGTCTTCTTTAGTTATTTCTCTACTCCTCTTATCGAAGCACCTCTTTTAAACTTGGTTATTGGTGTCCTCTGTTTTGGGTGGGCTTTTCAACTCTGCAGGTCATCGATTTTAATACCTTCACACTCAATTTATTTGCCAGAAACTGCAACAGAATTAATTGTGTTACAATAGGAAGCGCTCATTTACGATGTTGAATAAATGCGTAATCAAAACTAAGTGATTTTGCCGGCGTATACCGTGCAATCATTCTTTAATTGTCTTTAAAATCATCGTCAGAATATTAAGAAGCAATTTTTGGTGTGCTGTATTTTATGCCTGGCTCGAGAACGGTGGTGAAAATCTCATAAATTGATACGGGAAAATGATTTCAATAGCAATTTATGTGAACAGTTTTGGTAAGTTTTATTCTCCTATGTGGATTTATTAGTTTACCTCACCAAGGAGTCATTATGAATAGAGGCATAAGGGCAACATGATTACGTATCTTGTTTTTACTCATGGAAATTACTGAAACTCTCCTCGATTGTGGAAGCGTAGAACAAAATTTTAGGTATTATGCGAAAAAGAGCGGAAGAAGGCTTGTAAAGGGTTGAGGGCTTCACAATCCTGTGGAAGAATATTCCCCGGGTGGAGTATGTCAAGTGCCATTGGGCCTCGCGGTTTCAGGAACGGTAGAAGCGTGTAACTTTCGTCATCTCTTTTCGAGGGCCAACGCTTCCTCCGATATTGAATTGCGATCAAGACTCTTGGCGTGGGAGCTGGCGGGGAAGAGTCGTGCTGCTCCCGTTCGTGGATGGCTTTATTCCGCAGTCACCTCGATTTGCTTCGAGGAATGAGGAAGGTGGAAAGCATTTCTCTTCCGAGTGTGCATTTATTGGAGAGGAGATGGTTGGATGTTCTGGTAATGTCGTTGTTTTCGGGGAAATTGACGATATTCCGAGAGTCTCGTGTGCCCAAATGCCTCGTCAGTCACCAGTATGGGAAGACATGTGCTTGTTCCCTGCAGTTTTATTTTTCGCTCGATCGGGAAATATTTCTCATATTGGATGCATGCTTTCTGGCTCAGAGACTCAAATTCGTAGTATGAAATTGCACCGAAGAAAATTTTCATTTTTGTGTTTGAAATAGTTTCACAGTTGTTCTCTCGATGATTTTTTAATCCTTGAGTATTTCTATTTGCCCTGCGTCATTCGGTAATTATCATCTGATTCTGCGATAAATAGCATTTTTAGGGCACATTACCTTCAGCAAGCGTGGATGTAGCCAGCTCAAATATCCAGAACTTTCCTAAATTACTATGGCTGTATTTTTGTTTGTATATTTTTATTTAACTTTAAGTCGTGTTTCTTGTCTTATAAAAGGAGCTTGTCATGGCTTCATCTCATTTAATTCGGAGAAGTCGGATGGTCACTTATTCTATTGCTGACCTCTTTTCTATTCTTAGTCATGATTATTGAAGTTTAATTTTGATGAATACCTGTGCGTTGCCGTGCTTGTGCTTGAAGCGCTCACTCCGTGGTGGATACAAATAGTGATGCACCTACATATATTTCTTTCCACAAAATATTTAGTTTCTATGAGGTAGTTATTCCAAGTATTAAAGAGGTAGCACATTGTTGATTGCAACGGTAGGTACGTTATATCGTCTGCTGGAAAATGAAGAATACATTGTAATGTGTGTTTTAAGGTATAGGAAGTATTCGACCCCTTCGGGTTCCATCACTATGTCGGTGTACTCTCAATAATCGTACGCAACTGCTAAGTCGATGCATGGCCCACGCTATACTTTAAGTACTGACGTATATATTTTATGAAAGAGGGTATTTTGAGAATGCCCAAGTTCTTTAATGAGGACGCATTGATAGAGAAGAGGTTCGCGAAGAAAATTTTTTCTGGTCATTATAATTTTCATGAATTTTTTACATTGTTGAGTATTAGCTTTTAGACACTAATGTTTTATAGAATATGAATTATATTAATTTAAAATGTAATTATCATTGGTAAATGCAACGAAATAGAACAGGCTAAAAGTCCTAGAAACCCAAGCGTCTTTGATTCGGAGACTTTTTAGATTTGATGTGCTCATCATGAATGCGAGTTTCTGGGTTTATTTTTTCGGGAAGTTGTTGACGTCTTTCACAATGCACTTAACAGCTTCAAACGAGAATTGCAAATCATACAGACTTATTCACAAGAATGAGAATGATCGGGTTCTTAAAAGCACCCGCAACGTTCTTTTTCAGAAGAGCACCTAGGTGGAATGAATTAGAATGGGTGTATTCATGACGAGGCCTCTTTGAATAAAATGGGGAACGAGGTCGCTTTACCCCCATTAGTCTTCCCTTGCGACATGCGCTCTAAGAGGCCCACGGTAATGCTTTTATCCCCTACATCCATCTCTCACTTGCGCCGAGTCTGTGCGTCTGGAGTCGGAAGGGTAGCTACTGCAAACGCATTGCTTGCGAAAATGGACCGGTCGCGGTTTTTATTCATTAAAGTTGTAATCCCTCTTTGGAACAGAAGTTTTTGAATGGCTTCCGCCGAGAAAACATGCTGACGTACATCACTGAAATAAAAATTTAAAAAATCTTCTTTTTAGACGTCGTTCTTTGAACAGCTATAAAAATTGAGTATTTCATTCTGTGTTTCTTGAAATGCAGATTGAGAAATTTAGCTCCAATTAGAGAAATATTGAAGCTCAGATTGTTTTCATTTTCTCGGCGTTACGATGACGTTTATTTCAACGAGATGTTGCCGTATTTATCACCGGAAACTGGTATAAAGTACTTAGTAAAATAAGTTTATCAGTAAAAATGAAACGTTTGCATCTCACTGAGGTACATTCTATGTTTGAAGCTGTTTTTAACATTATCGGAATGGCACTGAAATCGGGTCGAATGCAGAATAAGTGTTATTTTACAAACATTATTTTTGTTGCTTTGTAGCATATCTTAGCTTTTCAATATCTGGGGATGTCAGTTGTGAAAAATCAGCTTTTTTTCAATTTTTTAGGAAATTGGAATATAAGTATTTGGTTTGAGTAATTTTTTCGCTGTGGATGAACTTCTTTTGTGGACTGACTGGATAGAGTACTTAGGTATATTATTTCTTTGAGGAAGGGCTCTAGCTCAGTGTAAGGTTAATTAATTTGAAATTAGGGCACTCGATGATACGATATTTAATATTTTTAATTGAAGTGAGTTTTGCAATATTAAGATAACACGCAATTACTAATAGATGAATAGGAAGCACTATGTTAGCTGTGAGAGGTTGACAGCTGAAACTCTAATATATTTCCTAATTTTGGTGGGGAGAGGGGGCGAAATGGGTATTACCTCTGAACTGACTACTCGATTAATTTGATGCTGGTGGAATCAAAGTTCGGACTGTGTTGGGATGTAAGCATTGGCATCGCATTCATTGTGTGGTAGGCTTCAAGCCCGTATGACACTTCCCAATTTATTGGCCAATCCATTGGATATTCGATTTTGGTCAGACTGACACACACCAATTTCTAGTCCAATATTTTAAATATATTTCACAATATTTTATACAATTTCTTGCCCAATTTGGAATTTAGAACAGGTTCTATTTTTTCGCGGCCAATCTCCAATCAGAAGTCAGTTTTGTTGACTCCTACTGGACAAAACAAGAAACTTATCGCAAAATATCCGGTTTGGCTGTAAAACATTGGTTTTGTTCCGAAAATTCGCTTTAAGTTTCTAAAATTTGTACGAAAGAATTTTTTTCAATGCTGATTGAAGCGTACAAATCACACGAGTGCTTATGCAACGTATAATCATCGAAATACAATGGCGTTCTCTAACGGGACATTGAAAACCATTTCGGCCAATATTGGTGAAAATATTGATACGTGTCATACGGTACGTAACGCCCAATATTTTAAACAATATTGCACGCCGATTTATTGGCCAATAAATTGGAAAGTGTCATACGGGCTTTAGGGATGCGAGCGTGGGGCCCTGGTGGGCTAGCTCACCATGTTTCGCCTCGCACGCCTATGTTAGGTTAGGGCCAAGGACGGTGCGGGGAAGCGACGCCCGTGGGCGTGGGGGTGGTTTTGACCATTGAGGGAAGCGCACGGATGCGGTTGGGAAATGGATGACTCGGATGGCTTTGTTTGAAAATGCCGGAGTTGACACAGATGCTCTCTCTCGGTTTCCCTTTGCCGATTTCCTTCTTAGCGCGCCGGATGTATGAACACAAACAGTGGTGGCCTGTTCCCTTTTCCCCTTGCGCAACAGACTCTTTTTTTGCCGCGATAGAAAAGGGTTATGCGTTTCATTCCGTCACAAGTCGATATGGTTCCATTGACGTGTGCTCTTGCGCGTTCTTTGGTGTTTCTTCATGTGTTAAGCATTCCAGCGTATGTAAAAGGGTTCTATCGCGACTACGCGAAACAGAACAATATGCTCAATTCTAAGCTTCTGTGTACGTGGCTTAAATACTACTTAAATTAGTGATAATTATCTTTATAGTTATTATGCGGGATAAGGTAGGTTTGCGTGAAACATTTTGTGTATCACCCCGCTTGTCCTCAAAATTGAACTTCAATTCACGTTGAGGCGTAAGTATTCCCTTTCATTCTATCGATTAAACCTATCGTGTTCCTGCCCTTGGCCTGCTTAAGCAGCCTTCTTCCCTGTACTACGGCTTTTAAAACGTAAAGGAGAATTCTGACAGATGAGGGCATTCTTTAGGTAGTTTCCAGCATCATTGATATATGAGTCAGGAACCCAGCAATGTGAAGCCAGGTCACTGTGAATGTACTACAAATCGATTTATTTTCTTTGGTAATCTAGGTTTTAAGACGTTGTTGTTTATGAGGGTGCTCGTGGAAACGCGCTACGATATCGGGTATATTTTTTTTAACATAGACCTAATTTTTTAATCCAGTTCCCGTGGAATTATTTTGTGCGATTTCCCGCATAACTCATTCTACCATCGCGTGTTTGACATAAAATCAATGGCGGGCTTCTCGCAGGGATTTGTCGGAGTATTAGAACCCATTTTCGGTATTTTTCGCGTTTACGGGTCACCGCTCCTTTCGCGAGATAGGTCATAGGAGTGATCGGCTTTGACGTGTAGCTTTAACAGTAAGGGGCGTTGGTTTGCCCCTGTCCCTATCTTTGGATTCCTTTCTCTCAGACATGGGCCATCCGAGAAGAGTCCTCTGTCAGTGCCCTTTTGGTGATAAGGCATTTGAGCCGTATGTCCCGATTTTATGTTGGTTGAATTCGTGTCCGAAGTTGTGCTTCGTTTGTGCCTTTATAATCGGTTCACAAGAATTAACTGTCATTTTATCAGTAACAGTCTTCATTCTTGTCACTCGTGTGTTATCCCTAGCCCCTTAAACTTCTTATTATTTTCTACATTAAAGCTATTGGAATGAATAATTTTTCTCTCCGTTGCCACTCTGTTATCCTTCGAAAATGTTCCCGGCATCGCTCCTCATTTGTGTATTGAGTGCTCATTTTGCATTAGTTTAAAATGTTTTTATTGATTTTTTACGTTATTATCATTGACATGTTTTTTTCTCTACAAAATGATTTGATGAAATGATACCCGATGGCATAATATCTTCTTAGTTCTTGGAGGTGGTGGTTGTCTTGCTTTTCTTCTTTTTGTCTGGTTTATCTTCTTTTAATGTCAAGAAATGTGTTGTCGACGCATTATTTGTTTCAAATATATTGGTGGAAATAAAACTGCGAAAGAGTTCTTTGATCAAACATCGCCGTGGGAAGGGTTTCTGTGTGCCAGATGCGAGTTCGTACGAAGAGTTGTATTCTTAGTGGGTTAAGTAGTTTTAGGGTTCCCTTCGTCTTGCTAGTTCGGGGCCGCTTCTGACTGTGGGGTGCAATGGACGTGTCGTGCATTATCATATCGGAAATGAAATGTATGGGTAAGTAAAGCTTTTTTTATGAAATATGCTTACGTCTTACATTTTGGCATGACCTGTCATTTTAGGTCCAGGAATTTTGTTACAATCTGCCAAATGTTTGCGTGAAATTGTATGTGTGATAAATTATTTTTTTTTCTTGTTAATCTCCTTGCTTAAGATTTCTAGAAGCCAATGGGTTCAAGGGGTTCTAATTGTATTTATTATTTTTCTTAGGGTAGAACTAAATTTTATTCCTTGTGCATCTTTGTAAGTGTTCTCTCGTGCTAATAAATAGGGGAGCATTTGGTGAGTGATATTAATCATGGATAATTCTTTAAAAAAGTTTTAGTCCAAGCATTAATAATAGTACCTGCAACGAAATATTTAAACATAAGTATTTCAGTAAGGCGTCACTTCTGTATCGCCTGCGGTCTCGAGGGTCCTTAGTTAACGTTTAGCGCCTAAAGTTCTAAATAATTTTTCTTTTGATCTTTCTTTTCGGCAGTAGCTCACTATCTCTCCGCGCAAGACTTAGGAAAAGGATCCAACTCCGCAGTTGTTGGTGTCATTGGATTTTCTCACAGTTCCCGACTGCCATTATGTTTAACTCCCCAGCTCTCCCTTCCTCCTCTTTTCCCGCAGGTCGCATATCGCCCGGGGATTCGTTTAGATCGTGGAGCTCGTCAGTGGTATTCGTCCCCTCAGCCTCGAAAAGAGATGAAATGGAAATACCACCCCTTTGGTTATTACGACGGCGGAGAAAAATCGAGTTTGCCGCTCTTCTCTCGGCTCCTTTCTTTTGTCTCCTTGCGTGGCCTTCCGTGCCGTTTCTCTCTCTCAGTTCGCGGTTTCGTTCCTTTGTTCTCCGCTGCGAGGCTGTAATTTTCAAAAGGGCAGGATGTGGCGGGGATCGCGTTGGTTTTGATTCCTCGATCCTCGAAAATTTTAAATGCCCGTTGAAGTAGACCTAATCGCGGTGCATTATTTGCCCCTCGTTCCTTTCGTGTAGACGCTCTAAATCGTGCGGCTTACTTGACTTATGATTGCCCTGAGGTGGAAGACTTCTGCGTTTCAACATAGTCCATATTTTGAAACGATTTTATTGATTGGTGGTAGTTTTGTAGATTTAGTCCAGTAGCTGAAATCCAGTAACGCTTCGGTGAAAATTTTGGACCTTCAAATTCTTTAACGTAATTAAATTTGGTTTGATGGGAATTTTCATGATTTCACTTTCACCCGTGTGGAATTTCTCTTTGAGTGTATGCAAAATTAAAATCACAAAATTCGCAAAAATGTAAAAATTCCAATAAAATTTAATCGCCGTAATTGAGTGATGGGCCGTTTTTTTTAGCAGTGGTGCCGGGTGATCGATCATACTGGGCATTTACGAAGATAAGGACTTGAAATGTTCACCGGTATAAATACTGTTCATCATATACATTTTCTCTTTCTCGAAGCTTGTTCTCTGATTCAGTTTCTTTTGTCACTCGTGCATTTCTAATAAGCTGTACCTCGTACATCTGTCTATGAGTGTCAGTAGTTTCCTGCGAAAGACATATTTAATGCATGATTTTTAACTCCATGTTGCATAGCGTATCTCAAGCCAAGTTTATGTGGTATTAAGTTCTCTCAGAAAGGCGGGAATTCTTCATGTGTAGTATCAATATTTACAATACACCACCGTACATTCTTTTGAGCGATTGGAGTACCTCTCAAACTAAAGATCCTCTGTCAACCTTGCATCCTTCTCTTTTTCTTTTCAATTGAATTGACGTCTACTTTCGCAAAAGGTACCAACTAGATATGTCTCCTCTGTGTTTTGTATGTCAGTAGTTATTTATTAATATACCGTCTTTGTCAGGAAAGTTTGAGATATTATAGTCACCGATAAGTGTTGCTTACTCGCGCGCTACTGTTGGGTCTGAGGGGGTGAAGCACATCCTACAAATTTCCTTCAAGTCCATCCTTCATACTTTACACGGCCGAACTATAAGAATCCCATAAGTGGAAATCCATAATGACACCACGGTCGGAGTCCACCTCGCTTATACTGATCTATTTCTAGCATAATTCACTTTCATTGACGAGGTAGGCTATTATTTTTACCCGTCTATTTTTAAATGTCGATCATCAGCTCATAGGGATTGGCTGGGAAATCATGTTTTGCTGTCAGATTGTGCCCATAGATGTTTACCGTTTGAATCCGCGTTGTATAAATTGATTGAGGGAGACTTACCGATAGAATTAGCCTAAAAGCTCGTGTCGTCTGGGCGATCATGTAGGGAATCAAGTATGTAACTCTAAATCTACGGCTCGTGGTAAAGAAGGTGGTGCCTTCTATAGTCCAGATATAATGTATGGAATTTGTTTTTAGTCAAAATTTCAGATGAGATAAGACGTCCTCTTTACCTCGCCTCGCCGACAAGTGACTTATTCAATGTGTTACCATTGGAAGCCTATCTTATATTTATTTACAAGTATTGTGACGAGTGAAAGGATCTCAATTAGGGTCTTATACAGTTTCAAATTCTTTCGCAGCTATTGGAAATGACTTTTAGACCAATGCCTTTAGTTTTATGCTGTTAAGTAAATTTACTACTTTCCTTATGCGAAGTTCCCCCGAAGTGCTGGGGGCTAATACTTAGTATTGCTTGAATTGTGACGTGAATCATGTCTGAGCCGGTACGAATATAACTAATTATATTTTTGTATTTTACCGCGTTAAAGCAAGACAGCCGTGGACTAGCTGCGGTCTCCTTCAAAACTCATTCACATAAAATTTTCTCATAACTAATGTGTTTGGTGTCCTACAAGTATGTTATAAAGTCTATTTGGACGTTTAAAATTTTTATTTCAAAATTAAGTTTTTGAATACCATAGATTAGAACGATGGCTTGAAATATTTCCTTTTTGAATTCATCTTCATCATATACCATGGAAGCTATTATTATACCGAGTAGAAAGAACAGCCATTCTGAGATAATTTTAAAGTTTTGGAATAAATCGAAAAATGAACTAAACAAGAATTTGGACAAGCAGCCCATTCTAGCTCTCCTTGTAATTTTCACTGTTTTAAAAACGATTTCCATGATTGTCTTTCGATTTTGCTTGAGTAAATTGTCAAGAGCCGGCGTTAAATAGTGAGGGAAGATGCGAAAAATCGATGTATTTAGGTCGATCTGTTGTTGGGGCTGAGGAAATGTCCTACGAAGATTTGCGGTCTAGTGGAGGAGATCACTTTCGTTGCCTTACGGTGTTATGGGTTCGATCGAAACTTTTGTGAGCGAGCCAAGTTTTTTCGGAAAGTTTGGCAATAACCTGACAGGGAAGTTTAGGTATTAAATGCCCAAAAACTTATCGTCCCAGATGTGAATCACAAAATCCAGGGCTGTGATATATTTCTTTATTATCGATGCTGAAATATTTTTAAATTCTGGTTTTTAATTAACTTGGACGGTCTTATCAATTTGATTTCTTGTATGAAGTGAAGTACTTACATAGTTATTAAGAGTGGTTAATCGATGAATTCGCTTTGTTGTCATTAGATCGTGTTATTCTCAATTATGAATTAATGGGACTGCTACAAATTCATGACTTGCCGAGACAACATATATTGTATCTAATTTATGTGTCGGGTTGAGGTCCTCAGCATATGTCTTTTCGAGATAAACGTTTAGGCAGATTCATTCTCTCGCCGTACGGCTAAGGAAGATTGTTGGAGATGATGGTTGATCAATTAAACGAGCTATATTTTTTTCGCGTAACCACAGATATTGGAATGAAAATACTTGCGCAAAACGGCCAAAATAAAACGCTCCGTTACGAAAGCCTATATGTTGCAGCATGCTTATTTTTATCAATTTAGGAGTTTACGTTAAGTAAGGGCTAAGTGTGATAAATTCTTGAACAGAACTTTGGAATGAGCAATCGTCCATGCATTGTTTTCTTAAAGCGAAAATTTAATTTTTGCCTGCAAAACTAACGAAGGGATCGTAAAAATTTGTATAGGAATCGCTAATGGTGTTCTCAAGCGCCAATAGGACATGCGTCTTTTTCACTTCATAAAATGGCTATAAATGGGTGAGTTGATGTTGCAATAATTTTATCTTCGGGCATTTATCTCTTCTGTTGCACGGGCAGTTGATGTAGCTATTTCAAAGTTTGTTTTCGTCGTAAGCTCCCTCACATATAGGTAGCCCCTCGTTCCCAATCTCATCCCGTTGTTCTGTTTACTCGGTTGGCCGCCGTGCTGTATTTCTCAAGCGCCGTCATCTCTCGTGAACCCAAACGAGTCGAAAAAGCCTTGGGAAAACTTCCGGCCGTAACCCGTTTCCTATCGTTCCGATAGCGGAGGGGTGGGCTTGAGGTCAAGGTGTCGCTAAATGGTCGAGGCTGCGCGCCATCTTTTGACCTTTTCCGCCACTTCAGAGCTCCCTCTCTCGGCAGTCTTCGTTTCCGCGCGATTGGCGCCTCTCCATCTGTCGTTCACGAGTGTCAGGGTTCGACCCAACTTGATCTCCCTCTTAGCCTATCCTCCTGATCAGATCACTTCGGGTCCAAGGATACCGTCGGGATGGGTGGCGTTGGAGCACAAGAGGGGTGACGACGTATAGCCGATCATTATGAAAAAAGTGCTTCTTCGGCTTCTCAATATTTTATCTGGAATCAAGTGGTATTGGTCGTTGCTGTGATCGAGGCAAACCACCGTTGCCATACTATTGAAATTGCTTTTTGAAAAGAACGAATTACTTTTACGTGAACTCGGTGGTTTATTTTTCCCAACGTGGTTGTGCTCTCTTTCCTAAGAGCATTATAATTATTAAAGTACGACATATTCTACCGTATAAGGTAGGTTAACTTGCAGCATTTTTCGAACTACCCCTACCGATCTCTCCTTCCGAAAAAGGACTTGACTGTCTAATTTCTATTTCTTTTCATGCTGTTTATAAACCTTATGTCTTCCTCCCCCTTCCTCCCTTTCCTGGCATCCTCCCACTAATACGGTTTTTAGTATTCCTCCCCTCTTAACAATTGCTCCATTCAGAATCTGTCTCCCCGGTTCTTCATTTGGAAGTTTTCTCTCCTCAATCACCGCGTTCAGCTTTTCTTCCTTCATGTGCCTGTCAATCCACCTCAAATTCACCTTTTTCCTACGCACCCGACATCTGGAACGCCCATTGCTTATTCTCGTCCATCATCTTTTGCGTCCAGGTTCCTCTCCGTAAAACGCTCCACTCCAGATCAGACTCTTAATTAGCCTTTTATTTATACTTGTAAATAATGAACCTCGCATTGGCTCTTCCTCTGATCACAGCACGTTTTATACCAAGTTACTGATCTCTTAGGTGGATTCATGCTCTTCATTTATTACCGGCCTCGGTGACGCCAGGGTAATTTCCTGGTCTACCAACATAAAGGTCTTGGGTACGAATCCCTCCTGGGTGCATTTACCACCATCCAGGGCAGGGATATACGTGATTATCAAACAAGTAAATTGTAAGAAAGAACTGTCTATTCCTTAATTTGATTTAAATAAAGACTAAATGATAATTATTTTTCACTCAGCCGATTGCGAGTCGACGGACTCTTTTCGATCAGATCGCTCAGGGTCGGAGGAGACACTCAGGTTGGGTGAGGTTGGAATTGGAGTGGTGGTAACGTTTCGCCCACCCCCTTTCCACACTTTTGCCTATTTTGCCCATAACGTCATCCCTCGCTGACTCCTTTATATACTCCGAGAGGGGCCCTTCTAATTCCTCCGCTGCCTACGCCACCCCCGAGTGTCCTCCACAACGACCCACTCCGAAGTCCGTGCTGACTCGGCGCTATCCACTTTTATCGCCACGTTTTCCATTCTCCTCCCCTCTCGCTCTCCACCCCCACCCTCCTGGTTAACTCTACTCCTCATTTTCAGGTCCTTCTCCCTTTATATAAGCCCTCTTTAATCATTCCGAGTCGGGAAGTTTCCTTGAAGTTTCATAAACCTCCCGAAGGTCTCTATTGTAGGTTTTTGGTCTCTCTCTTCACTGTTCCTTTTCGGAACTGATTTAATAAATAGCGAAAATAGTTGATCGCGAAGGCTTTCATGGCAAGTACAATTTTATCTGATTGTCTCTCTGTGCCAGTCCGTTCAGGAAACGCATGAACGGGATAGGTAGATAGATTAATTTTTCGTTTTTCTGAGACACTGCCATGTAAGTGCAGCCTATAATATAAAGCGTGTCAATTGCCAAAGGTTCTGGTGAACACCGAAGAAAATAAAGGAAAAATATTAAGAGCTAGCATTATAAAATAAAAATCAATAACGAGAATGAACAATATTATTAGCGTTACCATTACATAATGATAATGCAATACTACAGTAATAATAGACTAAAATTTGAAATCTCACATCCGCGAAAAGATATCGTGAGCATGTTCCCGAAATTAACACACTGACTACCCAATCGTAATATTAACCAGTAAGAAGTTTCATACGCGAGCTCCTGCCACTACTTGAGATCTACGCAGCAGAATCACCAGTTGATGGTAGTTATGCTTACTGAGCCGTTTCTGAAAAAAATTACTTGCTCTTTTTCCTCCATGTATATTCTATTCATTAAAAGTTTATCTATTCTTCAAGAAGGGTCTTAAATGACTCATAAAGACTCAATCGGCGCAAATAGCTCAATAACGGGGTCGGGGCTGCAAGAGAACAGTGTTCGAGTGAGGGGAGTTATTTTTCGGGAGAGGGAGGCTATTTTTCGAGGTGAATTGAGAATCATCGGCGGTGAGTAGAAGCCATCAGGTTTTAAGGTCAGAATTGAGCTCTCCATTGGTTACTTATGCCATAGGTTACCGCCATCTTGTTTTAATATTCCTATTATGAGTCCACCCTTGGACAATGATTGGTATTTTTTTTTCTTCCATTATCATGGACGACTAATAGAAGTATTCTTCTGAATCAACTTACTCAGTCTATAATTTTTTAGTTTATTCATTGCGGGCACCCCACATGAACTCGTTGAAATGAGGCAACTTATTCAATCGTTCGGTTGGTAAGGAAGTGGACTTTAAAATTAATTAGAAGAAAAATTCAATTTAAGATAATTAATGGTTATTTTGATATCTATCGCCCAGGTAATTTCATGATTTGTTGGGGCAGAATTGAGTTGCTTTCAAATTGGGATCCAATAGCCATAATTTCACCTTCCGGCGACTTCACTGGCTCAGAGGTTCCCAAAAGAGATCACCAACCTTCGTGCTAATGCATAATATAGTGGCGTAGCCAGGGAGGGATTTTGCTTGTAACACTAGAGAGTTTGAACGGGAACTGTGAATTCACTGTGAAGTTTCAGTCAAGGGAAACATCGTGGGAGAAATGATATCGCATTGAAAATTGCTAAAAATATTGCTGTTTCTGAGTGATATTTTCTCTGGCTCACGCTAGCGAAATGAAAGGCAGCCGACGTTGGCAGTTCCATCACCCATTCTCAAGGCTACTAAAACCTTGAGAAAGTGGCGACAAGTCGGAACCCGAAACGTCGTCAGCATTTAATTTCCTTACTTGGTTTACAATCTTTTATCTGAAATAAATGGTATTAGTCGCTGCAGTGATTGAGGAAAATCAGCATTTTCATTGAAATTACTTATTGAAGAGATCATTACGGGAACTGGACGTTTTAATTTCAAAACTTGGGTGTTCTCGCCTTCCTTTGGGCACTATAATCATTGAGGAACGTGATATTCTACGGTCCTATTATAGGTGGCAATCTCGAAACAAGTTCATTCATATTATTCTCCGCGAAAGTGTTGAATCTTACGTATTGCTCTTTATATTTTCTCATTCTTATTTATTTCCTTTTTTGATGAACTTATGAAGTAGTAATGATGTAGGAGCTCTTTCGATTGTTCTTGCTAAACGTCTCTCCCACCCTAGAGTCGTTTACGGGCTTAGGTAGTGCATAATGGTCTGCATTTTGACTTATCTCGACATTTTTTAATGTGCTGGTAGAACCTCAGTGGCCACTGGGCTCCTTTCTCTCTCCTCGTTCTCCGTGAAACTTAACTCTTAGGGACACTTAACCTCCTCGCCGCTTCCCTCCCTTCCTCCCCCTATCTTCTCCTCGAGGAAAAGACCCTACCCCCTGTTAACCTGCCAATCGCCCGGGGCTCGACCCCTTTACCGCCAAGTGGAAGGCGGCGGGGAAGGGAGTTTCCGTGTCACCGGCTTTCTCCTTATTTTATGTATTTTATCCCGCCCCTTCGAGTGTGGGCGGAGGAGGGCGCTCCCTCGCACTTGTTTCGATGGCCTCTCCTCACTCTCTTCTCTCCTCCATCTTTCTTTTTTTTCTCTCTCTCTCTCGTATTCTCTCCCTCTCCTTCTCCTCTTTTCCACCTCTCATGGCCTACCTGGAAGCCAGGTTGTGTTCTAGATTACTCATTCCCTGGTTCTTTTATGTGGGTGTACTTTGCACCGTCTCTTTTTCTTTAATTTTTCAATGTATCTTCATTCGGATAGCTTTATAGCTTCTATGGGTTTATATCACGTGTGTGTTCTTAGGACACTATAAACGCATCAAGCTTTTCTCTCACACCATCAAGAGTTTATTCGACAATTACTATTATAAGTAACTTTTCTATCGGTAAATGTGGGTTTATATTGGAGAGATGTTATACTCATATATTATCACCCCCACTTTTGCCCGTCCCGAATAGCATTTATTTCTTCAACTCTACATGAAACCCACTTCATATTAGTTACGAATTATGTCCTTCGACTCTTCGCCGCTTATCCCTAGGCTTATGATGAAGGTTTTCAGCCACAATCGGCGCTAAGTAAACGCTCAATTCACAATCTCTGCAGCGCCGCTACATCAATGTCGTACCTGTCGAAAACGAGGTCATGAACCTCCGAGAATATGCTCATTACCAGAAGTCATACTCCCTTATAATCTCAGTTTTTTACTTCCTAATTCTTGCTACCGAAAATTTGTAATCACGTGTGAATAATTCGCCTCGTTACGACCATCTGCCTGGACGGCTGTGTGTGTAAAAAAAATATTCTCGCACGCTGGCGCCATCAAGTATTTTCCTATGGTATACGGTTGCCGGTCTAGCGTGGGTGAGAATGGGGAAGAGAAATTGTTTAATAGGAAAAGGAACGAGGGATTGTTAGACTTAGTAGACGAGGAGGAGATACTGTTTGAGGAGGTTAGTATAGACTTTGAAATGATGTGAAGTTGATGTTTATTTTTATTAACCAGCTGATTGCACGGCTTAAAGACAAATTCGACTATAAACTGCTGTAACCTAGAGCGTGGGAAAGCTGCTAAATCGCAGTAGCCGGCCTCGAAGGGGATTTGTACGCCGGTTGATTCCAAAAACGCGTTTTGTAGCACGTGCTTCGGAGAGGATCTCGGTGCAATGGAATTAGCGGTGAAATCAATGTGGTCTTGTTACTTCCCTCGCCTCCACGGGCCCGAATCTCGCTAGTGTGTGGACCCAAATGCTTCCTCGCCCGCCGTCTCATTCCAGCTGTAGCCCGCCGAATTCACCGCCCTGCGGTCGACTCAGACGAGGCAAAGCGCTCGGTAGTTGGAAACCCAACGATCCCAGTAGACCCCATTGGTGGTTTTACACCATAGGCATCCCTCATTCTGACCGCCACACATACCTCGTTCACTCGTACGGCCTAACTCAAACAGCCTCAACTCGTTTCGATTTAAACAATAGTTTCTCGGAGAGATACGTAGTCTCCCTGCAACCTCCTCGCAGTCCGTGACTCTCTTCGTTGTCGGCGTTAGTCCGAATGCGTCGCTTCCTCATCGGGGTGCGGCGATTGCTATAAGTGTATCCATTTCGGTCGGTGTGAAATATTGAGGGCCGCATTTATAGTGGGTGCCTAGGATCAATTCAATTAAATGTTGGCTAATAACGTCAGAAATGAGGGATAATAAAGTCATAGGCGAGGAACGGAAAACGTGTAGAGAATGTACTGAGAGAGCGGTCGAATGGAAAGAATACTGTGCGGGGAGGGGTTGTTCAAAGCCGTATTGGAGCGAAGATTGTTAGGTTAGTGGCGAAGTGGGAGGACAAGAGTGATGGTAATAATGAATAACTCTTACTGGAAATTCAAGATGGAAGTTCAATTTGGGAAGGGGAGTCAGGCGAGGTTAAGGGTCTTGTCATAATTCTCTGTGTCCTTAATGATTCACTTTTATTTCACTTCTGCGAATTTAAGTCTCAAAATAAGTAAAACAACGTATTTCAGCTTTTTGCGTGGCTAGTCTGAAATGTGAAGCTATTTTCCGCGTGTTTAATCTCAGACTCATATAATTTTCAGCGAAATCTTGCATCGGTTCCATCCGTGTGTTATCATCCAACCCACGCGCCTGTCCACATATTCTTAATGATACTAGCGATAGAGTAAACTTACTCTAAATTTAAAATATGTGACCGGTTTTGATAATTATCGTAAAATTCATCATTTTTTCTGTTGAGATTGATTTTACAATGTGATATTACCGTAAACCGATCAGTCTTTGTGGGCACCTTTGAGGGGAAATAGTATACATTTTAGAAGAAGGAATTAACTATGATTGATGTATAGTTTATCGCCAATTGTTGGTGGTAGATTGATTTCATAAATTTTATTCTCTTATAATCTTGACTTTATTTTCAATTTTTCTTATGGAAACAAGATTTATAAGAATACGACTCCTTATAAAACATAAAAGCACTTTAAATTTAATTAAACGAAGTAATATTTCGGGCATTTTTTTCCGCGTGATACTCAATGGTTACTGAACTCGTAAATTATGGTGAGAGCTGGAATTTTATCTCTTCTCACTCCTTTAATTTGAGTCATTACGATGGCGAAATATACAGAGATTGAACATTAATTAGAATTATAAGGAAAAAAATGGAGATCGGACGCTGATACCTGTGAGCTTTAGTTATTACGATATTATTTGTACAGACTTAGCATTTAATGATAACGAGTATTATTCTTTCGTTTTGTTTGGTTTGAGATGAAGGAATAGGAAACATATACCATTGGATGAATTAGATGGACGTCGAGATGGTATCAGCTCGTTAACTCTTTCCTCACGACATGTTAGATGAATTCGTAAGCTCTTGAAAGTCATTGGATTACCGCCAAAATCTATTCCATTTCGGGTGAACGTGTCAGACTGCCTTTCCGTCCGGTCTCTTCGTTGACGAATGTGTTATCAGCCAGGACGTCGACCAAAGCGAGGGTGATTCTCTTGCCACAACTCTTGTCGTTCTCTTTCTGCCACTCACGTGCCGTACATTTGTAATTCCCTGGATGCCCACGGCCGGTAGGTGACGTATCTACCGTCTAGCGTCCTCATGTCCTCCACATATTTCCTCTATCGGCCTCCAATATCTCTCCGTTGCGTTTGCGAGGCCTTGGATCCAAAGCAAGCTTCCTTTCCCCGGGAGACTGAACAATTTTCTTTCCCAATTTTCTTTGCTCCGAGCCGACGGAGTACCATCAGAGTGCTTCTTTGAAGCTTCACCGTTGAAGTTGATGGCTAAATTTTTATTCCTAACCTATGATGGAAGCATTTCCTTCACTTTGAAAGCCCAAGTTATCTTATGTTTTTTGATGTATGTATCGATTCATGTTTTCTACCATTTCATTTCACTTGTATAATGTGACCTGGCAATATTTTTAACTTTAGTTTTAACTACCTTTATAGGATCTAGGCATCGCTACGGAAGCCGAATTCATTTCAAATGTTCCTTCTGTAACACTGAATGTATATGTATATAACACTGTATATGTTTCATCTGCTTCGTAACAAAATCTCTAGTCATCTGAAAAACATCACGTTTTAAAATTTTTGTGGGGCGCCGTAAAAACTTCGCTGCAACACATTGCAATAGTTATTTTCATATTAATGTTTACATAAATACGTTTTTTACATTCCTTTACTGTATTTGAATATTTAATTATTGCCTTAATGTCGTTATTGCAGTGCGTAGGGATACCTTTTTCTTTTTTTTGTGACTTTTTTATGAATGAAGTATCTCTATCCTTGATTCGGTGGTTTTAATTTTTCTCATTGCTCGGGGTAATTTATGCTGCTTATAACATTTTATGGGCGCTTAGGATGGCGTACCATAATTAACGTGACATGTAATCCATGACGTAGAAATTTTGAAATTTGAACTCGTGGCTTGGAATGGGGTAATTCATTCTGCTTGCAACATTGTTTGGGCGCTTAGGACGGCGTAGCATAACTAACGTGAAATATAATCCATGACGTAGGTATTTTGAAATGCGAACTCGTGGCTTGGAATGGCGTCCTAATTTTGTAAACGAAATTTTGGAATTGCACTATTTCCTGTGAAAATCACATCATTAACAATATTTCCTCTGTTTCGTTGATGAAATTACACTCACAATTAATTTCCCTTTAATTGTCTGTTTCACTGCTTGTGTAATCCTATGCGACTATCCCTTTGATTTCATTCGTCCATCTGTTCTTTGTACTTGCTCTTCGATGTGACTTTGTTTCCCAGCGTTGTCATTGTCAGCAAAATCCTTGCAAATTGCTCCCATGTTGTTGTATATCATTAGTATCCAAGTTAAAAAAAAATAACTTTGCAGGGTTCCCACTCAACCGTGAAAACCTTAAAACCGTGAATAAGCCGTGAATTTCGTCTACCGTGAAAAAACCTGGAAATAGCCGTGTATTTCATAATATAACCTTAAAAATCTCTCAAACTTATAGAAAAAGAAATACAATTGAAATGACAGATCGAAAGAAAAAAAAGATATTTAAATCATTTTTCAAGGCCGAGCCTCATAGAGACACATTTATCTCCGCACGTATATTCGAATTGCAATTATTGGTGCCTTGTGCCATGACGACACATTGATCTCGAGCCTGTGATTGGAAGACTGGGCAAACGAAGTATTCATTAATCCTGGCGAAAAATCAGACACTTCTTTACTTCCCTACCTCACTGCTCCCTCCATTTGGCCACTCACGACCTAAATTTTCACCTAAATTTTGATATCGATAGATGACGTCATGAGAAATAGCACTTTCATTGCTACGTTTGAATTCATGGCGCTTGTCGCGGTTGATACATTTTTAGTTAACGTGCGGGCGGTGATTGTTACGTCGTCAATATTTCTGCCTAAAATGGCTTATCAACATACCGTGAATTTGATGATATTTAGACCGTGAAAACCTGGAAAAAACCGTGAATTTTATAATTTAGTTAGAGTGGGAACCCTGCTTTGGACCCAACCTTTGTTTCCAGTTCACCTCTGTCAATTAATTTCCCCTTCCCTCCCGTTCTATTCGCGATTGTCGAATCTTGTCTCGGCCGCGACTTGTCACTTTAGGGTCGGCCAGTGCTCCAATTTTATCCCCACTCTGATTAAAAGGCAGCTTCCGCCGGTTGGGTTGGGTCTTGGAGCTATTTCGGTTGGATGGAACGCAGCGTCGCGGGGGGTTGCAAGTACCCCTGTTGATAGCGTGGGCGAGCGAGTGATTGATGGGTCCTGACCATTCCCCAAGGTTCTCCCATTCCGGTCGCCGTGCTCTGGCTAGTAGGCCAATCTTTAATGATTCCATTCATCCCTCGGTCTCTCGAGCGCACCAGGGCACTCTTTCAACTGTGGGGCTTATCGTGGGGAAATATTTTCGGCTGTGGTTTTTGGGTGAGGTAATTAAGTGGAAAGGATTTATTATTATTAAAATATTCTATCTAAAGCATTTTGCGAAACCCCTCTGCCTGTCTCTCCTAAAAAATTTGGACTTACCGTTTCTATTCATAATAACACCTACCCCATTTCATTATCTCTGAATCCTCCTCTCTGCCTCCCCCTCCACTGTTTCTTTAACATTATTTCCTCTAATAACTTTTCATCACCGTTTTCTACGCGATCCTTCCAAGCTCTTTGTCTCCCCCGAATTATTTTTTCTATCCGCTCCCAACACTTCGTCGCTCCACTTCCTCTCCTTCCACTTCGCCCTCTGCATTCCCTTCCGTACTCTGATCTCGAACGCCTCCAGTCTTTTCTCGTCTTCCTCTCGACTGCCACGTTTCCGCACCTTGAAACGCTACTCTCCCCATGAAAATCTTCACTGGAATTTATCAATAATAAAACATGGAAGATTATTGTCATTGGCCAATGGATATTCAGTGTTGGAGGTCGTGGTGTGGAGATGTAGTGTTTTCTTTGGGAACATCAAATCAGGAGTTCAGGTAAACGAGAGAGAAAAAGGTACAGACATATGGACAACTTGCATGCTGTGCAGAGCTTTTTTTGTCCCTGTTATACTTTAAGAGAGTTTAGAAAAGTAATTCTAAGACAAATCTACTACTTTCATCCCTCTACTTAATCCATTTCCGTGTTTCACCTTTATTTTGTGTAACCCCCAGTTTCCCGACCTCTTAAGAGGAATGAAGTGTATATCGTAGATGAAGGATACGTTTATCCTGGTAAGTAGTGTTTATGAAGTTTCATATACGCATTTAAAAATCGTGTTCAGAAGTCGTTTGCTGTTAATATTTCGTCGCCTTACCCTGCCGTCGCCATTTAGGCTAATTTTGGTGGCCGAGTTGCTCGTTACATTAGAAGCCTATGCCTTCCTGCCCTGGTTGTGAACCCGAGAAAACTTCACCAATATTGCGTGAATGCTGATCAGCGCTCTCCAACACCACTCGGAGCCGTCTCGCCCCTGCTCTGTCCTCGAGGGACTATTTTCACCAAAATCCCCGTCCATTCATTTTCCTCTCACCCGTCGGTGTTACCCTCAGACTCTCTCATGGGTCAATGTGTCTTTTTCGGGTTTTGTAAATGAAAAGCTTTCCAATCTGGGGCGGTGTTTGCTTCTCCCGGGCCTTCTTGACCCATAAAATATGCGCTCCTAATCGTCGGGTAGTTTTGGCGCATTGCGACGTCCCTGAAGTAATTAATTACCGTGTGGTGGGTGGCATTTTTATTTTTGGTTGTCGATGTTAGTTGCTGTTCATTGGAGCGTAATGGAATCTCCTTTTCATTGCTTGCTCTGGGGGAATGTTTTGGCTTGCATTCCCGCTCCGTGGATAATCTGTGTGGCCGGCCTATCGTACTTAGAGTGATGTACTTTCAGAGTAATTTCGAATTGCAATATCCAGCCCTGCTCGGGGAGTACCCATTGAGGAGATGAAGGGATGTCTGAAATTACCTAGCTGATAAATGCCTAGTGTTAACTCGAGGAATTTTCTCCACCTGAGTAGGCTAGCGAGTTACTTGCAGGTATGGCTTCCTCGGTGTTGTGATCTCAGTACTTAAGGAGAAGCCATCCCGGAATCCAAATATCTACCAAACTTCAATCCTGAGGATAAATTTCATATTCACCGCCGTTGGAAGAAGCTTCTCTGCACAGAAACGATCACCTTATTAACGGACCATACAGGGAACGTCACTCGCATATAGAAGACAACTCTATCTCTGCGAATATTTCTTCGACTTGATGACGCCTTGTGGAACGTAGTTTCGCCTACTATTGTCTCCAGCAGCGTCATCGCGGTAGTATGCGAAAGTATTTAGCGAGTAACTTGCCCACAATATTTGGAATTGGCCCTGTAAAGAATCTTCGGTTGCTACCATCATCGCTTTAAATCTACAATCCTTAGAATGGTTTAATACTGCTCTTATATTAGCTCTTCCATTAGCTAGTCCTTTCTTTTACGCTTATGAGTTTTGCGTCCCTGAAAACTTTTCCTCCGTTTTTGAAAAAATATCATCGGGAATTGGGTAGACCAGATGTGCTTTTGGTATGCTTTACTAGTGTTTCATGAAAGCTTAACTTTCCACGATGTATGTGAAATACTGGCGATTAAATATTATGTAAAGGAAAAAATGCGATTCGCGAGAATTTTATGCCCGTGGTGTATGTTTTAAAATCGGTCAAGTCTTAGAAAAGAAAGATTTCGGAAAACACTTCCCTTCCGAAAATTCCTCGCCTCAGGTTTCTCTCCTTTCTACATACTAGTCGGGATTTAGGTTCTCCTTGTAAGCGGTGAGTCTCTTTGTGCTGTATCGTCCAATCCTGTAATGTCTCTATGCTTATCACTATATGCTCTATTGCTTTCCGCAGTTGTCGTTACAATTCGATGATTAAATATTTGTTTGTGGCGATAAATCGGATTCAGGGATACTTTTGGGCCTGTGGTTTCTGTTTTCAAATTGGTCGAGGCCAATCTCTGAGGAAAGTTTGATCGAAAAATTTATCGTCTTTGGTTTCTCTAGTATCTCCCTATGTATTCTTTGGTTTATTTATACCTATTAGCGAGGAATTTCGGTTACTTGTGCGTCCACTCCTGTAATGTGTCGATCATTTTCCCTGCAGACGGTCGCACTCTCCACGCTGCCGTTACGTCAATTTGCTGTCAAAGCGAGGGCGAAAACCGCGCTTGAAAATTTAAAATGGCACGCCAGGGTGATGCCTCACGCTCTCCCAATATCACTCGATGCTCTCGACACTTATGAAAGGCCTCCCAACACCCCCTCAACTCCCTCCAATATTTGTTTAGTTTCTGCGTTTTCCGCCGCCGCCGACTGGAATTAACATTTACGCTAGCGGATTGCCACGGTGCACGCCATTAATCATGGAAGCGGCTCGCGCGACACGAGACCTCATTTCCTCCTTTGCCTCCCTCATAAGTGTGCCCACGCCCCGGCACCGTTCGAATGGAAAGCAATTAATTAGCAAGCCGTTCCGGTGACTAGGGTGACGTGTGTGTGTGTATGTGTGCTTGGGACCTTCATAAAAATCCAGTGATTGAATTTCATCCCGGTCTAAAATGCGGGCATCCGTATAAAGCCTTAAGGCCGCCACACTGCGAATGCGGTGCCGAGCGAGGGAAGTATTCCAGCTGATTTCGTACTCACATCAGCATTTAGTCGAGCTGAGCATGTGCATTATTTCCCTTATTATGTATGTACAAGTTTTTTGTACATTAGGTTTGCCGAGAGAATAATTTACCAGGTTCGATTAATGTTCGTCTTTATTTATCTTGGATATATAATTATCAGTGGGGAAGGCTTTATTTATTCTTCGAATCTATTTATAAATAGGTATATTTTGTTAGATTAACATTAAAAATCTCCCATCAAGTGAGCATTGACGGGATAAATTATCATTAACATGAACTGGTGGCGAACTACCTGTTAAAATAGGTCCACGTGAAATCAAGAATTCATTTATTAAAGTTCATTCCTTCCTATCCCTAAGTTAATTGTTTTGAATTAATTTCGACTCTTGGCTCATCTCTCTTCTTTATCAACGCTGTCATATTTATCAACCAGGGTCTCTTCTTTCCCTTCTTAACTTACCGTAGGTTTTTCCCTAATAAAGCCTTCAATATCTCTTCGAGCCTTAGTACACCTCTAACATACTCTTGTTTTTCCTCTACGTCACTGAGAGATACACCGATCTTGTTGTGCGTATTTTGGTAGAATGTTTTCCGTCCATCAGCATGTTTTCTTGCTGTTCAAAACTAAATTCAATAAACCTTAGACTTCTCTACCATCCTCCTTTGAATTAATTGCTATTTATCGCAGCACTTTAATTAGCTATTGATGCGTCTATTTTCGTTAGAGAGTACCTGGTATGGAAATTGATGTTTTTCACGTTAGATATATTCCATATCAACTCAATGTTCAATAGTTCAGTTGATTATAAGGCAAAATAGTCACTAATTATAGACTGGCCTTACTTTCCTTTGCTTAGCGTTGCTCTCCGCGTGTGTAGGGCTTCATCCGTTTTCAAACCCGCCCTCGTGGCTCTGGCGTTCTCTCTGAGCGGATAGCCATCAATTCTGTTTCCCTCTCGATTCCCAAACCTCAGGCCCTCTCAATCCTGTTCGTTCGTTCAGATGACGGTGATGGGCCTGCTGGCGATAAAATTCTTCCTGTGTACGGTTGCAACACGGTCTGTGCTTGCTTGTTCTCTCGTGTGCGGTTTGAGAAAATAAATTTTGACAATGCGAAGCAGAGGTGGATAGGGTTTGCGCGGGGATTAGAAAATGATAAATATTTTGGTAAATGTGTTTGAGAAGTTAAAACTTAAGGGACGTTTCCATGATATTTTCGATTTGGTTGCTTTGGAGAAGGCGACAACAGCTTGCTCGATGAAGGAAAGATGAATGGAGGGAAAACTGGCGAAGGAATTGCCTTTCTTTTACCAAAAGACCCCAAGGGGACCTTCTCATCAAACAATCATCCGACTGCCCTTGAAGGATTCTCCTGCATTGGTCTTTTCTAAGTTGTGACTGACTTGCGACTTGCAGCTCTGACCTTTCATTTTCATTTATGCAATGTTTTGCCTCTACCAAATATTTTATCTCCGGAATTTTATGGAAACTTGGGAAAACTGAAACTATAATGAGTACTACAGTAAAATCACTTGTAGCGTAGCTGGTCATCAGGGATGTGCTCGCTATGGGTACAGTAAACAAGAAGGTCTTGCCATACTTCACAATACCATCCTGGTTTCCTAAGTTTCAACCAGCGTATCGTGATAATCTTCCCGATTAGTGGACGCAATTGAAAGTAGAGATATCAGGGATCATTTTTACGGCTGTAAGATCTTGCCTTCGCATAAATTACAACGCTTTGCCCAGATAATGGCTCACCTCCCTTCATCCTAGCGATTCATCCTATTTCCCTACGTTCTGATATCCGCTGAACGAACGTCCTCGCATCTTTCGTGAGGCATTTAATATCCCCCTCTCGTAGGCAATCTTCTGGAAACATTCATGTTGCTTTCCTCTATCATTTTGCCTTCGGTTTACTCTCCTTCCCTACCTTCGGAGGCATTCCCCTTTCTCCAATGAATGTCATTGCGAATCTTAATTCTTTACTGACCTATCTATCGCCTTCTCCTGTCTTCAATATTCTAAGCCATTTATGAAGCAATACTCAGTTGTACCTTTCCTTTGGGCGACGGGCTTGTCATAGTGGAAAAAAGGCATGTTCCGATGACCCCCTAGAGCTACGATGTCATAAGTAATTTATTGCTCTCCCCTGGCAGGAAGAAATTCGGGAGTAATTTTCTTTGAATTTTCTGTGTATCTATTTGGTGTGATCCACGCATGGATTTTGTTCCAAGCTTAGAGTAAATAAGTAATTACCTATGCCTCTTGCGATCGGAGTACAAATTCATTATAAGCAGGTGGTACCTGTAATCCACAACCCCTGTTTTTCCCTTACCTTTGTGAATCCTGTATCATGCAGTCTGATGTTTAACTGTATTTAGTGTCAATTCTATGCCTGTTTCGCTTTGTGATTCTTATTTATAATTTTTTTCTTTTTTTCAGGTAAGGGCCTGAACATTCCATTCCGGTGGTTGTGTGAGGTGTTTATGGTAAAGTTTTTACCTTAACATTAAACTGCTTTATGATATAGTATAATAGGGTGATAGTGGTTGATTTATTACGATTGTTTTCTTCTAATTGCCTTATTGCTTTCAGAAAAAGCTAATATTTACTCTAAAATGGGTGCTTATGAGTTATGTTTATAATTTTCCCTGAGTTTTGTACGAAATAATCCACCTGAGTGCACCAGGAATTCTGTTGAGCGAGTGTTAGAAGTCCAATTTCTACAAAGAATGAGTATCGAGGAACTTATCTTTCCAAAGGTTTCTCATTAATATCGAACGCCCAATGGCTTTCATTATTGTAGATTCTTCCTTGTCCTCCCTTGTCAGCGATCCCCATTCTTGTTTTCCCTACCTTTATATGCCTCTCTTGCGGCTAGGCCGCTGGGAAAGACTGTTGAAAACGCGGAAAATCGTCTCGCGACTTTGCCTCCGGAGTTCGCCTCCCGCATTTCGTTTATACGTCTGCGGATTTGCGGGACGGGGCTAGCAAATTAATTTCCATTCCCTGCCCTCCTCTCTTCATCCCCTCGCATCCGCCAGCGTATGAATATTAATTTCTTCCCTTAAGCTTTCTGTGCCAGTTCAGCGCGGGCGGTATAGAAGGGGTTGCGACGCGATCATCTGTTTGGTTGACAAAATCCCCCGTGAGCTGCGGAGACGGTTCTAGATGGGTCCTCCAGTGGTCTCTTTTTCTCTGCCCGCGCCATAATTGAAGTCGGAAAGTGGCGGGGTGGGACGGTGGATTCAGGCTGTAGCTCTATAGCGTCATCGTATCGTGGGAGAGTGTGTGTGTTCCTTGCGGACGCGCGTCGCTCACCTAAATCACTGGGGGTGAACATGATTCGTCCGAGATTGATTCCGTTACGATATATTCCCGATTGCTCATTACCTATTAATGACAGTGTCAATATCATAGTAGGTTTCAAATTCTAAGCCACTAAGTGACACCTGAGTATGTATCGAATTTCTCCAACCAATAAATTTATTGATGAAGCATTTCATAATGAGCTTACATCTGTGGTCTTTGTCAACGCTCATAATAAGGTAAATAACGTTATAACGATCTTGAGCCTTTAGGTCTTGGTTTACAAGTGTCACACATTATTGGTTGCGTGATTCGCTACGGCGTGATCTCCAGTCGACTAGCTTTAAGGAAGGTCCACTTTCCTGTTTTCATAGCATCTCGGGCTGCCCGAGTGCGCTATCGCATTTCGTAAACAACGTAACGGAGCAGTTTAATCCGGGGCACTTATGTGCGACTGCGTCGTGGGATGTCTGACGCTGTAGTTCCTTACGTCGCGTAGTGATTTGACGCAAGCATGCGAACTACTTTTCAGGATATTTGATAAATATTGTGGTGCGTAGTCTCTTTTTGCAGTGTATCCCATGAATCATTAGAAACCGTGTCTATAGAGTAACAGTGGAGTGTTTGTAATCCGACTATCTGTGACTCGCACTCTCACCTCTTGCTTTGTTATTATACCTTCCTACCCACCTTACTCCGCATGATTGTTGAATTTTCCCTCTCAGATTTTAACACCCAGAAGGTTTTCGTCCTGCAGCATGAAATACAAAGGGTGTTATGTCTCTATATTTAAAGAAAAATTGACCCGGCAGTAATATTAAATTTAATGTCAATCCCTGGAAGTTCTCGGGAAAGCCGTGATGTTCCTGGAAGAAACCTGGATTTCGTCTACATCTGCCAAATGACCCGCTATCCGCCTCAGTAAGCGGGTGCCAGAAGGTATGAGGGCACTAACTGTTAGCCTTTGCAATAATAGTAAAATATTGTGCTGCGTGGTGGACCACTAGAGTTCGACCTTACATCTTTGTATCTATGTTATTTTACGGCAACTGACATCTTGTATCAATCCGTTTGGGATCCATCTCTCCTATTTCATCGTTTCTATCGAAACTGGTGAATATATCTTGGTTCTTAGATCATTCTCTCCTTGTCCCTCTGATATGTACATGTTCGTAATTGGTCAAACAATCCATGCGTAGCACGTGGCTTCGTATTCTTTAGCGTTTCCCCACGTATTTCTAGTAATACGTGTGTTTCGCTCTCTGTTCGCTCTTCGCAGTTTTTGACGCGTCTCTCAGATTTCCTTTGTCATTCATGTCGTAAAATTAATTTACTCCGTAAAATATGATTCGTTGCTTTCCCGGCGAATTATGTCGGCAAATTTTTCTCGGGATTCCCTCCGGGTTAGAATATCCATATCTACCGATGTTTCAGTTTTTACTCAGGATTGAAGAACTGTTATATTTTTACGATAAAAAAACTTTTTATTTTTAAAATAAAACGACTCATAGCATCCCTGAGGATGAGCCCCTAGTCGGAGATTTTAACCCGGTGGGAATCCCAAGAAAAGTTAACGCAATATTTTACTCCGTGATCATCGCATCGTAGGTGAAAGGATGTGTTCCTCGCGAATCCGCGTCGTCCGCACAACTGCTCTCTGTCATTATGGTCGACAGCCGCATGGGGGTCTCTGGGCGAAAGTAAACACGTCCTCAAGCTCTCCGCGGCATTTCGGAACAGTCATTTAGCGCCGTGGATGTGTGCAACCCGCAAATCAAAGGTGTATTGAAACACCGCATTTATCTACGGCGCTGCGTTGATCTTTCGCCGGGAGTGTGGGAACTAGCATTCTTGCTGTTTCGCATAAAAATACACACGCGTTCTAGTTATTTGTTCATATGGATGACAGTTATTATGTAATGATTGGTAAAAATTTGTTATTAACGGTACTCTAAATGCTACACTTGTCCCTCATACCTTCTTACGTGCCTTATTTTTATCTTTTGCTCTTCGTAAAAATCCTATCTCATTGTGAGTGAATCACTTAAACTTTAAGTGCAAGTGATTCATTCAAAATGTTCAGCGAATTCCACAAAGTATCGTCGGAAACCACCAACCTATCTCGCTGCGGCTACTAATTCGATATATTGAGAAATATTGTGAAAATCTAGTTTTTTTATGCTGGTTTTCGAAATTCTGTATAATTACGTTCATTTTTTAATTTACATGATACGTATTTTCTATTGTTGATATTTTTTAGCGTGAGAGTTTGCAGTTTTGAATCTTTGAAATCTCGGATCGTATTTTCGCCTTGTGAATTGGAGAGAGAATTTCAATCTAAAAGGGGAATAGGACGGGATAATCAGTAAAATGTGCTATTTTAATCTACCGTATCATGTTGATAACCATGAATAGATTGTCTCAGAATTTCATTGTTATTTAATTCGAATTCAGAATGTATTAAGGTGCATTTTTTCGTTGATCAGATAGTAACAGTTGATAGCGCTCTTGTATGCTCTACCGCATTTTCTTACTGTGAAGATGAAATATTTATTTTTCGTGTGCCGAAGGTAGTTTACAAATATCATCTTTTCAGTGAGCTAGGAGCAGTCCGTTCTCCATAACCCTTGCTTTCACTGTTTACCACTCCACAACGTTGTTTACCTTACTTTTATGACCTCCATTCGTTTCTCGCGCCTCATTATCGACAAGGGTGGGCAGGTCCCTGTTCCTCTTCTCGTTTCGCGAATGTATCAAAAGAGGGGAATCCTTAGCACGAAGGCCGCCTCTTTCGTGCGACTCTTGAATTAGTTTACGGGGTCGCTCAGGTTTTTCGTAATTTAGGCGTTGAAGAAAATTTCTCTTCCGAAAGCGAGTTGTATTGTCAATAAGTGCCTCCGGTTAACGCGAGAACTGTACTTGATGAATGTTCTCGGTGCAGAAACATATTTTCATGTTTTTTTTGTCGCGTAAATTTTATACAGGTATCCCCGTTTTTGTGTGGAAGACATTCTCTAGGTTGGGATCTTATGGCTTTGTATGAAATTCTTTTCGAAGAAATTCTTGATGCTGGAATCTTATTAAAATACGTTGAAGGGTCCTTCTCTCATCCGTGTACCTTTCTGTGAGGAAATAGTGAAAGGAACAGGAGATACAACTGATGGAGTGAGTCTCCAAGAGCAGGATTTTCTAAGGATATAATTTTCTCAATCCTTTTGAATTTCGCTGCCCACGCCCTTCGTCCGAATTCTCCCTATTTCTCTGGAATTGGTGTTCCGTTTTCTTTTTGTTCGAATGGGAAGGGATTACGAAATGGTATAATTGGGTCTGTGGTATATTCTTTTTAAAATTGATATTCATCTTGTTGCACGATAACTTTCCGTTAATATATATTTAATAGCCACCTCAAGCTTGTTATCTTTTTCTCCTGTAGTTTCCATTTTAATGATTAATTGGATCGTCCTGGTGATTGAAGTTTCAATAAATCTTAATGCCTTGCCAGGTCTTTTTTTGGGTATGCCTCTAGCGTTCGCTGAAATATCGTCATAATCGTGTGTATCAATTAGGATGACGGTAATTGTTGATATAGGATACAGAAGTTTACATTTACTAACCGAAATTGTTTAGCGGTATAAGAATAAAATTGAATGGCGGATGCTAAGTCAGTTTTCATGCGAAGACACCCGCCACAAGTCCACGGATTAGCGCTTTTCGAGAGTTTATATCCACTTTTCCCCCAACTCCCCCGGCGTTGATGTCGTAAACCTTATCTTGCAGTTATTTGTTCCGTGCTTCGTCATCTTCTGGTCATTACGGTTCCGCCGGGGGACTCCCCGCGCGATGGTTGAGTTCAGCAGCTTGGCCCAAGTGCTTTCGCAATTAATGTGACGGAAACATGGGAAGAGAGGGGCTCTCACTCTTGGCTTCTTCTCCTGTTCCCCTTTCCGCGCCCGCGTTCTTCGAATGAGATTTTCTCTGAGCTCCCTTCCATTTCCTCCCTAGTCCCTGAACTTATCCCTCCCGCCCTTGGTGTACCTCGTTCTCGTCCCCTTGAACCAACTTCCTCGCCTGCCTCCTGTTGCGCCGCTACGTCTTCCGCGGCAGATACTTTTGAGTGCCTACATCACTTTCCACTCTTCATCTTGGCGGAACGGGGCGGCCATCCCTTTAAACAATGCCTCTTCCTCCTCTTCTCCCACGTCGTGTGAACTAGGAAGATTAGGTTACCAAATTCTCCTCCGTTTTATTTTCTTGCTTATTTCATCCCTTGCATTAGGTGCTTCTTTTGGCTCCTCCTCTGCGCATATACTCGCCGGTATTCCTTCTTGTGTGGCCCCGGGCTGATGTATATTTTAAAAGTTCTCTCGGTTCTACTCTTTGGGGTATGTTATTTTTTTCCCTACGCTGGGAGCTCGAGTAAACCGCTAAGATAGTTAACATTATGTATTAAAATCCATTTTGCATCTTGGTTCGAGAGGTACTCGGTATTCTTAAATGAGTATATGTCAGTTTCTTCTAACTTGTAATATGTTAAATCAAATGTTAAGCGGAGGCTGAATTAGTGGAATGGTTTGCTGGATTAATCGTATTCAGACTTAAACAAACACTGACTGAATTGTTTTCAGACTTAAAGTCTTAACAAAAAACGGCAATAAATTATTTCAAGAATCCGGATAATATGTTTTCTTACACACTGGTATAATTCCAGTACATAAGAAATTACGCCAGAAAATGAGACTTATTAACAATTTAGGTTGGATGACAATCCCGGTTACAGACCTGCTTTAACGTCATTCCATGGAATTTACAGTTTAATCGGAAAGAGTAATATTTCGGTGTTTTTATTATTGATGAGAAAACTACGATGGGTGCTGTATACTTTTTGACTGGCATTATCTCTGGTCTTTCTATCTAATCATTAATATATCAGTAACATGGTATATTGAAGACTACATTCGCTACGTCAGATAGAGACAGGGTTGATAAAAGTATTGAATTTTTTCGAATGTAATCAATAACTTCTGTGTCTTAATTCCTTTCCTAGGCATCAGGGATGCAATTCGATCACACCAATTGCTCAATTTCCTCTTGGATGCCAGCCTGTTGGTTTCCGTTTTTAGCCTTTGTATAGACATTGCTGTGAATTAGAAATAGCCTGAAATCAATCAGATGCATCTAATTTATTCTATCGTTTGCCTATTTCTGTATCTCTCGTGGAGCTCTCGGCTGAATTGTATTCCCGCCTCTCTGAAATTCTTTTCTTGTTTAGATTTCCGTAATGGTGTACTCTCAGATCTCTCTCTCTCTTTTTCTCTCTCTCCTATTGGTTACATGCTTCAGTGGTCCTTTTTGCTTCGTAATTGTATTTCGCTCGGATGTCCCTCAGTGTCTATCTCCTTTCTTTCAGTTCTCGGATTGCACACAGTTAACCTGATTAGGGATGCAGTCGATTTAAACGAATTAATCAATGAATCTCTCGCATCGGCCGGTGGTGGTCATGCACGTTCGAACGCAGGGACCCCTCCACGGAGATTGAGTTACAAAGACCTCGCTCTGTTGTCTGGGTGTCACTCGTAATGCATGAGTCACTGTCATGGTACGGTACCCAGCTCTCTCGATCCGAGGTCCCGTTTTGTTTTTGTCGTGCCATCTTTCATTCACCTTTTGATCCGTTTCCAGGGAACGCACGTGCTCAAGCACTTTCTCTCTTCCGTACGTGAGGTAAAGGAGGTGCTACGGTTTCATCCGATTGTAAATAAGGGAATTTTTTCCGCCGCTACATAAACGCCCGGGATACCATTCTGTATTTATATCCTTTAGATGTTCATTCGTATTTCATTTGCATTTATGCAAAAATACATTCTTAAAAGGCGACATTTTATAATACGGAATCGTTAATTAGTAAATCAGGAGTTTTTTTTTTACTAAATTTTTTTGGCACTTTGAGATATTGTTTTCGTCGCTGCATATACTACTAGGATATCTTTCTGTTTTTATATCCAATCGATGTGCAGTTCTATTTCATCCGTATTCGTGCAAAAATCAATTAGGCAAAGGGGGCAAAGGATGATATAATACGTAATCGTTAATTAGTAACTTCGAAGGTTTTGTTTGCTAAATTTGTCAACACCTCGAGTCTACCTGAAATAAAATGTTGAATCGCTATATATATATATATATATATATAGTTACAGGGTGAAATTTCTAATTTTTTCCATTGATAAATTTTGTCAAAATTTCCTATGATTTTTTCGGAATACATTGTAATTTTTCGCTGATTAGCTTATTTCATTTGGAACGCGTTTGCCTGTTAGCATAGTGTCGTTCAGCTCTTTTTTGGTTGAAATGTTTTTTAATCCATGGTAAGCCCTTTGTTGTTTTAAATTTCCCTCTGGGACAATGCAAAGTAGGTTTTTATTGTTAACCCGTTACTCCGCATCGTGCCTGTAAGAATAATAGATTCTCATGGATTCATTTAATTCGCCATCATTATTTATCGCTAATAACTAGTCAATTGCGCTGTATCCTTCCTTTTTGTTTTTTTATCGAATTGTAGGTAGCGTGGTAAGATCTCTCCCGAGGATGAATAGAGAATTTGGGTAATTATTTAGTCTTAGCGGCTTTTGACGAGAAGGGCTTCCTAGGGCTGATTTGGGTCTATCCCTAAGTGGGACTACTGAATGAGGGCGGTGTTAGTGGATACAGGATGGGTCAATGAAGGTCCCCTTTCATAGGGGGACCTAAAAATGTGGGAAGGAGAGTCTCAGCCTGGTCGACGCTCGTAATTCGCCAAGAGCAACTCATCCATACACGCGATTCAAAGGGAGAAAAAAAGATAGGAGTCTCGGAAGGAATTTTTTGTAGAGTGTTTTTTTTTTCAGGAACCCCTTTACTTATACGTTGAATTTTCTGTGAAAGGAAAAAAATGAATCGAGGCAAAGTCTCGGGTTGGAGTTGAGTGCATCGAGTCAAGTGTCTTCTCCCATCGGTTGGGGGCACGAAGAAATTTCTCCATCAGAGCCGCGGGTTGAGGAAATGGAATGAAGAAGTGCCGTAAATTCTTCTGGGAGCTCGGTGCGGAAGTGAGAGGAATGGCTGGTCCAATACGGTGTCGCGTGCGCATTATGATGGCTTTTTGGGTCGTCTTATTTTTTATACGCTCTCAGAAGCCCTCCAGTCGGGTTATTTTTGTTATTCCACCGCATATTTTGTTTTGCACGGCTCCATGGAATTTGGGATTCTTGGCATGCTCTCCGCAATTTACAGCAACGCGTTTTCTTCCATGCGTCTATTCTGCAATAGCAGGCTGAATCCTCAGATTTAAAACTTACTCTACTAAAGAGAAGTTTTGCTTCATTTTTTTAAGGGAATGTGCGCGTCACTGCGAAAGATGTGACGTCTTTAAGAGCTGATTGAATTGTGATTTTCATGAATTAAGCTGTCAAGTAGCGGAACCTGACTAGCGTGTTCTCTGTTTGGTTTTGTGCGATAACAATTTTATCATTTGGGAATTCAAATCGTGTGCAGTGTGAAGGATAAAAGACTGAAGTAATATTTATAATTAGTAGTACTGTACCGTTCACGATTTCATTAGACGTTTTTAAATCGTTTGCATTATGAAGGATAAAACAGTGAAGTAATACTGTTAGTAGTCATGTTCCGTTCACTATTTTATTAGACATTGTAAAATTTATTGTTGAAATACTTACTTTTATCGTAATATTCCACCAAATCTCGTTCCGAACTCTCTCTCTAAACGATTGAATTCGTATCATTGGTTATTTCTCCCTTCTTCGCATTTCACTATTTCAGTGCCTTTCTATTATCGAGAGTTGCACACCAATTTACCTGCGTTCGTTTCCTCTGCTGTTGGTATTGTTAATAAATAGTTTATTATATTTTGCAAACAAATGATTTTGTATGAATATATTTTGTTCCTGAAGATGATGCGAAAGAGCGTGCCGAGCCAGGTTTGAGAAAAAGATTATTGTTAGTGCTTTTTCGACTTAAACTTCGAGTTTGACATACTTGTTTTTATATAGGCCTCATCTTGCTGTTAAGTTGAAAATCTTCTACGTACAGCGTCGCTGGTAACTCTTTCTCTTGTTTGGATTAAACGATGACTCCACGTGTCGGAAACGGTTTACGCCGTCTCCCGAAATTCCTTTTCTCAGCGCAGAGGAGCCTACGCCCGCGAGAGTTAGCCTAGGCAGTTAATGTCATTGAAATCTGGATGCATTATGCGTCCGCCTTGCTTAAATTATGGCGCAATGGGTGGGGCGTTATTAAAATCGCCTTCTCTCTCTACCGCTATGCTACCGGATGGCTCTGTCACGTATACTGGCGAAATGGAATTACGCGTCCTTGTTCGTTCCCCGCCGCTTACTTGGCGCCCTTCTCCCGCCACTGTCTTGCGCGAAGCCCCATCCCCGTCGTGGAGTAATAGGCGTTAGTCCCGTTGCCACTTAAGGTTGCCATCCCATCTGCTTCCTCTCGCGCCCCTCCTCTCAACTAATAGTTCCAATTTGAGCCGCTCACTCCCGCCTCTTCTCTTCTTCTCTGTCTCCGCCTCAATCTCTCCGTAAAGGAGTGAAGTTTCCAACTCATACCTCCCCCTCCTGCTCTCTGCTCTTACCTGCTGTCCTCCCCTTCCTTCCTTGCTTGCTGATCGGCAGCAAGAATCGTCCTTGTCGGGCGAAAGAATTAATGATGCTCCACCGGTCTTGAGTTCCTTTAGTTGAAGATTGAAGGTATCCCATGCAGGTTTGGGCCACGTAGCACCGGTATCAGAACTTTTTTATTTAAAACATGCGTCTAGGCGTTCGATCTTCCTCATGCGTTTTACAAAACTCCGCTTGTAATTGGGTTTTGGAAGTGTATCATAGTTTATTAAAATACTCCTATCTGTTTTTTGTGTTGGCTTCATTTTTTTTTAATTAAAGCATTTCTTTTGTGAACATCTACCTCGTGATGAATGATTTGAAGATTACCTGATGAATGCTATGCAGATTAATTTTTCGGTTACCATCCGGGGCATAAGTGTTGTTTTCATTAGAGTCGGAGGAGATGACTCTTTCCGTGTAGATGGGAACCCTAGAAAATTATTTGCATCTTCATCTCGCTCACAGTCGTTTACGTGGTGGAATGAAAGGTTGCACAACTAGTGTTTGTCAAATTAGCAATTTGGTCTGCGAAGAGACCTGTAAAACTCTAGGCCGGTAAATTAATTGTTGCTCGATCAGTTGCAACTTTTGGTAAGGCTTTTACTTAATGTGAATTGCACCATCAATTTGCGGTCCTTGTATGAATGATCGCGTTGGTCATCTCGGTGAGTGCTTGCACCCGTCGCGCTTGTCTTTTGTAGTAGTGTTTAAAGTAGTGCTTGATAGTGTAAACTCAAAACATCCCAAACACCTATGAGGTGAGTTGCAGGGTCGCAAGATTGTTAATGGTGAGTGCAAACGCTATTCTTTGTGAGTAGGGGAGTGAAGCTCCCTCCTCTCAGTTCCTTCTTTTGCTTTCCATCCAGCTCCTTTTTCAACCCAGTCTTCCGTATCTTTGCTTGTTGATGGCCTCACATATTACATAAAGTTACAGGTTACATAACGTGGGGTCGACTTTACGAGCATCCCACCATCGTGCAGACCGTGAAGTGATGCTACCCGGATATCTCTACTTGAGTAGGTTGAAGAATAAGGGTAGAGATTGGGGAATCTCAGCCAGGAATTTCATTGAATTAGCTGCCAAATTTTGGACGAAATGTGAAGTTTTTGTATTGTCGTCCGTGTACCTCCTTGTCTTAAAAATGTGTGTGTCGGGTATTAGTGCATTGTACTCCTTCTGTCCATTTCTGATTGCTAGAGATCTGGTGTTGTGATGCTCCCTTCTTTGTTGGAATTAGCAGAAATATTGGCGCGAATTTTGTTCCATAAATTGAGCAAAAATTGAGTAAAAATTATTGGAAGCCAATTTTGTTGTTTCTAGTTTCATGAGGTACTTGTTTTCGCTTATCAGTAAATCCACATCCTTTCCATTATCGCTACAGCTATTTACCTTTAATACAACTCATTTTCCAGGTATGTGTTCATTGTTGAAGCACGGAAACACTGAGCTTTAAAGGTCACTGGTCGAAATTGTTTACAGCTAACATTTCCCTGTGTGAATTTGTTCGTCTAAATGTTATTTCACATTTTGGTTCTCTGGTTTCCCATTGCGTAATGTAGCTAAAGAGATTAAATAAGTCGTGTGTGTACAAGAAATGGATCCTTGAAGGTGGATATATTTTCGTTTTCGGAAGACCGTCTGCCTGGAGAGGAGTGCCTGCCTTAGTAGGGTGGGGAGTTACTGTGCCGCGCGACGTCATTATATCTAATGAAGAGACTCGCTACGTGATCTTTGCTGTGGTCGAGGGCTCTGCTTTTTTGTTTTGATAAAAAGAAACGTGGAAGAATAAATGAAGCACGATGAATAAGAAAGAGGACGTTTTCTTCTGTTGGACGCGGGCCTTGCGAGGGTAGGTCACTGAGATTAAGTCCGCTCGTCCCCGTTTCGCCCCTTGTATCTCCGCCTTTTTTCTTTCCTCGGTGTCTTCCCCTCTCTTTCCTTGGCTCTGCTCGGATCGAGGCCCCTCTGCGTCTCAAGCCCTTTCCACTCTCACCTGCACATTCTCCTCTTCCCCATCAACGTGCTTTCCATGGTTCTTTGTTTTTCAGGAAATGTTGGCAGTGGGTACAAGATTTTTCATATGCAAGTGATTCTTTTTTTCGTGGTCTAAAAATCCTGTATGTGAAATCACTCACGTTGTTAGCCATGAATTATTATATTTCGCCATCAACTTGCTTTTCATGGTTCTTTGTTTTCAAGAAATTTTGACTGTGGGTCCAAGATTTTAGCATTTGCGGACGATTATTCTTTTCGTGATCAAGTGCATGCGTCGAAAAATGGAGCATGTGTAATCATTTATGTGATATTTAGCGGGCGTGACATGGTGGAAACCCTTAATCGTTTGAGTTGAACGGTTGAAATCTTTTCGTTTTTCACATGGTATTTATTTTGTCCGACCATGGTTTCGTTACGGTGTGATATTTTCAAGGTGAAAAAAACCTCCTTGAAAATGTTTCGTGGTGTCGAAACCATGGTCGGACGAAATAAATCACGATGCGGAAAACGATAAGTTTTTATTGCTTCAACTCGTGCGATGTAATCATTTATGTTGTTTGTGATAAGTTATTTTATTTTATAAAAGTATTCTCCCGTTTGAGGTTTGGTTCGCATTTTACAATTTAAAGTCACTGGTACCATCCCAAGTGGCGGAAATAAGCATCTATATTGATTTCAAACGGAAAGTCAATACGTTGAAAGGACAACATGCTTATCCAGTCACCTAAATACGTGTATCTTAAAAGCTCTGATTGTATTCGGTGAGCTATTCTATGATTCTCCTATCATGTTATAATTTTTGCTCTATCTCAGAGATTCCTTATGGAATTCATTTAACGTTTCAATGTAGATAGATTCACAAAATGGTCATAAAGGCGGACCAAGCCATTTCGATAATTTTTTTCATTTTTTGATGAAAAATGCGTTAGGTACTAGTTTTCTGCGTTAACGTTGCATGAGAATTGTGCGCGATACAGAATGATTTTGGTTTGTATCTGGTTCCAGGTAAATATTTTTCCCCCGGTTGAGATTTTACTCTGGCTTTGATGTGATTTGGTAAGAGGAAGTATCCCTGATCTTTCGCGACCCTGCATTGAAGCTAACGTCTTCAATCTCTTCTGTCTTTATTCCCCATCCCCACAGTTACCGTAGCAGTCCCTAAGAATCATCACTTATCTACATCCGTCATAAGTCTGCTCAAATGTTTGTTAACTTCGTTGTGAAAAGTTTTTGTTAAAGTGCGTGTATATTATTTATCGATTATATGGTCATTTATTGAAGGTATTATTGGATCATATATTTATTTTGATCCTTTGTTTATTGAGAATTGGCGGTGAGTATTTTTTGTAGTAAAGTAGCCTGTGGATTCGTCGCGAATCCTCGCGAGTGAGTGAATTGATGTTAGTCCAGACCTGGAGGAGTTATTTTGGCCCATTAAGAATTTCAAGGCAATCTTTACATGGCTGTATTGATTTTCAAAGCCACAACAGTATTTCTTCAATATTTCTTTGAGAATGTTTGGTAAACAAAGGAGGGGAATGAGTTATTAGGAGTTGTAGTTTGAATGAAAGGGAATTGTTTCTTGAAGACGGAAGTTACGTTTGGGTGGGAAGAGATGCTGGGACGATTCCCAAAATCGTCCATAATTACGTTCACCGATAGGACACTTTCAATAATAAACAAGAGGAAGAGAGAGGTCAGAATTTAAGGATGAAATGAAATCAGTAGACCTTATTATGCATTTAAAGTGTAATTGGGCTTATATTCTGAAGTATTCTATTATATAAGGTGTCTATATAATTATATATGTATAAAATATCAGATCTCGTTAGACCTGATAGGATGATTTGCGAAATGCTCCATATAAAGCTACCTTCACCAATACAATACTTGAATAACATATTAATCATCCTTAATAGTTGTTGCATATCTCATTTTTAATATGATTCATTGCTTTAAAAAAAGGGTTTTGCGTGAAATTTGTTTGAGAATTCTTGGCGACAAAGTTGAATCTTATTCAGTTGGATCTTTTCGCTGCTCTGGATGTGTTTGGCGAAAGACGAAACTCTCTCTTCGCACCCTATGCGACGCTGCACTGCAGCTATCGCCTCCTCTCCACGTACCCCCATCCTTATCCCCAGTGAGCCGCGTTCATCTCTGCGCGGGCCCCGCAGCGACCCTTTACTCGTGACGGCATCCATCAAGACGCACGCCGCCGTCTCGGATCAGCACGCGATAGGAAATTGGAATCAGGGTTTGGCTGTGTGTTTGTGCTATTTTTTCTGCCCTGGGGCTTGGCGACGTGGCCAAGGCACGAAGTCATCCCCTGGAAATGTTGGCCCTCTTCCGTGCTGTGACGGCATCGGCAGTCGAGACCTTCGGGACGCGATTTCATTTTCTTCTTCCAGATTGCACGCAGCTGTAGCCTTTTTTTGTTTCGTGATCGATTTGGTGATCATTACGCGTATATTCGTGATCAGATATCAAACGGCTTGAAACATGGTTATAAATGTCCGGTTTATTTATAGATTTCCCACGTTTCGATAAATGTGTCAATATTTTGATGTCTTTTATCTATACCGATAGCTCTCAAGGTGTACCACGGGCTGAATTCTAGGGAAATTACGTAAATGACTAAAATTACTTTTAAAAATGCCGTGGTCAAAAGTTGATTTAAAGTTATTTTCATGTGTTTGATTATAGTCTTGGAGGAATATTTTGTGTCGGGTAGTTTGTGATATATATGGAAAACTACAGCTCTATCTGTTGACTTGAATTCTATTCTTATACAGGATTGAATACTATTTATACCTTTTGAGTTCTTTTAATCAGTAATTAGTGCTCAAATTTACCTTAAGTGCTTTGAGTGTCTATTTATTTGTATGAAAAATTTTGATATCACTTAATAATTACTGTCTCACACACCTCATTATTTCTTGGTGTCTTCCGGCATTGTGCATGTGTCGTAAAAATATGGTGGGTAAAGTTGCATCTGCGCTTTGGTTTCTGCTAGTGATGTTCCTAATAGATTTTGATCGAAGGACTTAGCCCTTTTTCATCTGTAAGGTTATACTACAAATGGTTTCAATGTTTTACGTGTTGTATTCGGCAAAGAATTTTACGTAACGATGATTTTTTCCTTGAATTAAAGGTGATTGATTGCAATTATTTTGCACACGGTATGAAGATCATCGATGCAATATGTGCACGTAATAATTGGAAATTACTATTTTATACATTGAGAATCAGTAAATGGTTAAGTTCGAGTGTTGTTGAAAGTTCAATATATCTGTTATAAATGGCTACCAGCAGGCACAGTTACTGATTATATTGAACTGCTTCATATTTTTATTTTCATAGTATAAAAATTATTTTACGTGAATTTATTCCTCTCTGAGAAATATTTATGAAGTCCCTCTTCCACGTGTCATTTTCCTTGCAGTCGTGGAGCTACCTATCTGTCAGAAGTAATTCTCTATTCAGCGCTCTTGCAGTCAAGCGAACGTCAACTTACCTCGGAGAGAAGTCGTCCTATATATTTTTTCCATTATTTTCTCCATTTCAGTAATACCTTGGGAGGCGATGAATCTCTCAAGAGTGGTCGTCAAGATACGCCTTTACCGGAGGAAAATGTTTTCTTTAATGCGACCGTTTGATGGGTGGGTAAACCATCGGGAAAGAGCTGCTTGCGACTTATGACGGAAGTCTTTATCTGCACTCCCTTCTTCTCCGTGCCCCTAATCCAGAAATATTCCTGCAGCGATGTGTAGCGAAATCGTGCATTCTTTTTATGCCACATTACGAATCTCAATCTTGATGAGATTGCGAGAAAAGTACAATTTTTTTCTTTTTGGTTGATGAAAATGCCCTCTTATGTTAAGCATTTTCTTTTGAATTGAGGTACCTTTTCCATGTTCAGTGCTTCATTTTGATAGTTAACGGACAATTGGGTTTCAGCTTATTAGTGCTCTTCTTTTGTGTCTTTTTTTTTACTGAACAGTGGGCAAAATATTTTCTTTTACTTCTTAATCGAAGAATGATGATTATTTGCTGTCATACACCCATCAATATTCATTTAAGGGGAATATTGACGTCAGTACGAAAAATTATTTGTATTATTTATATTGAAAGGATACCACTATGAAAGCCTCGAGTTGATGGCGTTTTTACTTACGGAATTTTGACTAAGATTTCCTCGGGGCTTGAATGAAGGCCTGTCCATTTTTTTCACTGCGTTTGAGTTGATTTGTGACCGCTATTTTGCCCAGTATTCTCCTACCGTTTTCAATTCCAAGTGTAGCTGTTGTCACTCATCAAACGAAGCTTGATTTACGTACATGTTTTATTTTTATTGGTTGACGGTTATTTTGCATCGAACATGTACACTATATCTTCTTGGGCCATTTATTTGATACAGTCATTAATGCTTCTTTTGCATCACAATACTGCCCTCCATTTGTTGGTATATTTTATTTTCATATATTGGCTGTTTTCACCTTGCTGCCAAAAGGCAACGGCGAGGAATTTGAATGTGAGAAAATTTTGTAGCGTTTTAATGTTTTGAATGGCCGGCAAAATTATTTTCAACATGTTATTTAAATTTTCCTCTTATTCAGTAACACCATACTCGACGTATTGACGGCAAGTAGCAATTAAAATCCTTTCGGAAGGAATTGTATCTTAATCGACCCATTCGCTGGTCGCTGAGTTACGTCCCAGTATATGCACATTCTGCCTCATAATGGTAACCGTTTTTCACCACTCTAACCTTACCAAATTATTGCGTTTTCGTTCGTGGTACCTACTGTCTCATACTTGGTCTTAAATGTTCTTCCAGCATCTCCCTCTGGCTTTGTCTTTCCGTAAGCCGTATATTTCTTCCTACCCTAGGTTCATTTCCCCAAATGCTCTTGATGTCTTCACTCGAGAATTTTCACATCTCTACCTCACCATTTACTCCTATCGCATTCTACTCAAGTGCCCTTGAGTCTCCTTCTACCGCGCAAAATAATGTTAATATCACAAGAGTCTTCATTCCCCGCTTCAATAAGGAAGTCGTTTGTTTTGGAGGGACCTTTGTTTGTTTATTTTTTCACGTGAATGCTTATTCATAAAGGTGGGTCAGAGGTCTGACGTCAATTGGAATAAAACTTGGATAGTCAAAAAGGGATGGGCAAAATCGTTGAAGGACGTATTTGAGGGGTTGGAAATTGCTGACGACGATGATTGGGGTTAGTTATACGAGTGACGTGGGAAATGAATCAAAAGCGTGGGAATTATAAATTTGGACTCGAGATGTGGGTATCAAAGGAATTAATCGCAAGAAAAAAATACCTACTGAATGATAGAGTTTGGGGCCTAGTTTAATGAATGCTGTTTAAATCTCTGCGTTAAAATAAATGAGGCAATTTTTTAGAGGCATTGCTTTGCACTCTTCTTTGCGCATGCTGCTGAAATAGATAATGAGTTTAGCAAGGTCTTTTCACAATATTTTTTAGCACTTTGCTTGTCTCTTCTATTCTCAAATTAAGAGGGAATTACGATTTGGGATTGAGGAAGAAGCTGGATGATTCCTGAATTACTCCATTTAAACCTTTATTGACCGGTTTAATTTTGCTAATATTTTATTTGGTCATTGGCTACTTACAGTGATATACAGCTATACAGTGATATGCAGTTTTGATTAATAAAGTCAGTTTCCTGAAGATTTTTATAATTTATTTTAGTGCTAATACCACTGGAGGTATTTGGATAGCATTTACCTCGTTTCCATGTCTTAATTATGAAGGTATTTCTGCCTATGCGAAGTAATAGTTGTCATAAGGAGCTGTATTACCATCCTTTAACCTCATAAATTTCAACGGTTCTTTTTTCATTCCATCATTAGAGGGTAGTATGGGTTTGGAATTCATAGCTGAGAATGTTATCTCCATCATCAGTTTTTATTACCTAGCCTTTTGTATGCTTAACTCAGGAAAGTTTTCTTTACCCACGTCTTTTCTTTTTCCTTTCTTGCTTTCAATTTTCTGTGAAGAGGCCCAGATCATGTGTTAGTATTACAATAAAGGATGTAAGTGCATTTTGAGTATCTCATTCAACATAGGCAACTCGCCCAGGGCTGTAAGCATGTAATATGTAAAACCCCTAGCGTGCTATATTCTGCAAAATTTATTCAAGTACATTTTTAGTGAATGGAATTTTTTATAACAGCCAAACTCCAACGGAAATTGGCTTTATGCATGGAAATCTTGAGTGTGTATTAGTTCGGAATTTCAGGTTCCTTTCAATGAATATTCCATTGTGAAACCTTTTTTTCTGAATTTAGTCCAATTTGATGGGTGGAGTTCTTGAGGACGAGGTTATCTTCATGAGAATACTTGTTGCACTTAGTATACGTGCAGAATCATTTTCTTTTCCACGAATAATATTTCATCATCAATTGTGCAGAGCTTGTTAGGCTCGCCGAAATCTTGACATGCTTGTTTATCTCTAGCATCAAGCAGTGTATTGTAAAAAAGAAGACTTATACAGCTTTTGCGGAGATATGGTTGTCGGAAGAAATAAGATGTTCGAGGCCGCGCTACGGTATTGCTCTACACATTACGATGAGACATGAGGTGTAAGGCTAAGATGTCTAAGATTGTGATTTATCGGCTTGTAAAATTTCAACTCAAATGGAACCCATTGTCGCTGAACTCCGTTAACGAGATCGTCGAAGTTAGACGTTCGTCCTTATCTAGGATTGTAGTTTTGATGCGTCGTTGGTGATTGCTATTTTTGACTACTGTGGCGTCCTCATCGGGCTGGTATGGTCAGAAGGGTAGTGCGATAGCATAGCCTCAACCATTTTGTCATTTTATAGACGAGTTAAAGAGCCTAAACGTGTAGCAGAGGTCTACTCTATCTGCTTTGAATATTTCAAAACGATAGATACAGTTTTAAACAAGTTAAGCGTTCAAAAGAATGGCAAATTGCGATCTTGGGGTCGCGTGTATCGTTTTACCTCCCTGAAAGAGAGACTATGGAGTTTGGACAGCCCGATTTCAATTACAAGACGATTGAGCGCTCTCCTCCGTATATTTTATTATTAAAGTATTCTACCGATTGAGATAGGTTTCTATGGGGTACTTAAGAAGCATTCTGGGTGCCTCCCTTTCCTTCATGCTTTTCCATCTTCAATGTACTATAATGCCTACTTCCTTTCATTCTAAAAATCCTATTCTCTTCCTTGCCCTCTTTCATTTACGTAACATTCTTCCATTTGACATTGTCTTTAGCATCCCCTCCCCGCTAAGTATATTTTACGGTTAATAACTGACCGTTTAAAACATTCGTACGCTGTGGGGAGAGAAATTGTTCTAGCAAAGCACAAACCCACGAGCTTCGTATTGGCCAGCGAGGACTACTTCTCCGCCTCTTCAGTCGTCAATTTAATTTGAAAACGTAAATGCGTTACATAATTTAGCCGAAAGAAGGGAGTTAACGACGCACGCGGACTTCGCAGTAAATTTTAATTCCCAAAATTTGCTGGAAATTCCGAAGCTCAACTTTTTTATTTTTTTTTCCGCGGGGTAGTCACACATTATTCGTTTCCTCGGGGTGTGTCGGCACGCCATCGCCGTTTTTCTTTCCTTTCGCTTTAATTTGTCCCCGCCGTGGTTTTACCCATTGCCCTCGCATACCCACCTTTTCCGTCCCCCTCTGTCACGGTTTATTTCGACCCCCTTCTCCCAGGTCTTTCGTCTCCTCTCCACCGCGGTGACTTCATTAGCTCCGGGAGCGTAGTCATTAAGGGGGACGCTGTGGAGTGGCTGCGATCCCTCCCTCACTTGAAATCCTCCTCCCCTCTCCACCAGCACCCTTTTACGGGGAACTAAAGCCTGGGGAGGCCGCGGTTGTGAGAGAAGGTTGAGCGATGTTGCGATATCCGTGCGATGTTGTTCCTAAGCATGAGATACCGCACAATGACTTTTGTAGTATGTTTATTTTGGACTCACCACGATTCAACCTCTTTAAATAAGTATATTGAGCTAATTGAACTCATGTGTAGGCTCTCCTTAATTGTAATGCTCTAATACTATGCCCTATACAGGTAGTCGTTCAAAAGCATGAGATACCGAACGATGTCTCTTGTAATGTGATTATTTTTGACTTACCACGATTCAACCGTTTTACATTATTATATTGAGGTATTTGAATGCGTGTCTAGGCGCTCCTTAATTAAAATACTCTAATACTCTGCTCCTGTATAGGTAGTCGTTCAAAAGCATGTGATACCAAAGAATGACTTGTCTTATGTGATTATTTTTGGCTCGCAACGATTCTACCTTATTACATAAATATTTTGAGCTAGTTGAACTCATGTCTAGGCGCTCCCTTATTAATACTCTTTAACACTCTGCCCTGGTATTCGGTTGACAGTACGTTGTGATTGTTTGAGATGGAATCAATAGGAAACATGGTAAATGCAATCAATTTCATTTTAGTTCTGTTCTCGTGCCCAAAATGTTATTCCTTTGTTCAAATGGGAAGTCAGGTAAAATGTTGGTCCCAATATCAGTTCATTTTGGCCGAATCAACTCTATTAAAGTACTAAGTACCTATTTAAATCTTTGGGGTTTGAAGTGTGACATTAAGAAAAAAAAGCACACGCATCCAAATTGACTGGAATGCATTTGAATTCAATATCAAGAAAATGTTTCCAGACATAAAGTATTGGAAACAAATGGACATATGAGAGTCTCAATCTTGATTTTCCGAATTGTTTGTTCAAAAATTAACAGCGTCGTCCAACTTAATCACGTCAGCGTCAGGAAGAACCTAGAGCAGTAAATGTATCGGTGATAAAATTTCTATTCATTATTTAGACTGTAATTTGCATGCGCTAATAAGGGCCCATTATGACACTCGAAAGAAAACGAAAAAACGTTAAGGAGCATCAAGGAACCTCATTAATATATCCGATGCTTTCTTTACATCACAGGCTCACATTAAAAATCATTTCTGTCTTCCAAGAGCGGGGATGATTTTTCGGGGAATTACTTTGATAGGATGTCCAGGTGGTTCACCGTTTCCGTGGCCGATTACCCCTCGACCCTCACCTTTCTTCCATAAACAGCCTTCCTTGTTAGACCCCGACACCTAGGGTTCCGGAAACCCAGATACCGGCCGAATTCTTTCACTGCCAACCTAATTGAGTCCTCGCTTTTCGGTCTTTTTTTATCCCTCCGTCATCTTATTTTCGGTCTCAACCCTTCGCCGATATTCCGACCCACGAATAATTGCTCCTGGTTTAACGTCACATGAAGTGCTCTCGGAAGCCTTACAGAGAGGATTTTGCCCCCAGTCAAGGATCAAAGCGAGTGCTAAGCCCTGGCGAGATTTTCGGGTGGCAACAGTTTAATCGGATGAGCATATGCGATGGTGTTCTCCGTGGCAGTGGCTCGTCGGAAGCTACATCGTTGAAACGAGTGAGGCCTGTAGTGATTTCAATTGCAAGCCATAAAATGGTGATGATGTTCGTTGTTAGAAACCGCAAAGCGTGTAGAGATGCAAAGAGATGAATAAATGAATTTCGCTGTTTGAATAGAAGTTGGTTTACTCCCGTCGTTAGTGGTAGGTCCAGCGTGCCACTTGGTTTTTCTGTTGTTTTTTCATATTTTTACGTCGAACGATGATCTATTTTGTTCCATTTTATTTTAATGTCTTTGGTGCTAGGACTTAATTGCAAGGGATTTCGTTATTTATCGATGTACCGATGTAGCGATAATGTGTATACGTATTTTAAGCGGTATATCGATCAATGCTGGTATATTTTTCAAGTCGATGTATTGTTTCGGGTTTATCTTCTCACTATCGATACCTGATAAATTTTTTTGGTAGTTTTCATTGGTAGTTTATATATTCAAGTTCAGTTATAATTAGTTCATATTAGTTAAGTGAGTGAAATGATTTCAGGGCGAAGGATTGTCGAAATTTCCTGTCGTTATTGAAGTATTTTACCATTTAAGCTTGGTTTCCATGGAGCACTTACGAAGTATTCTGGTAGAATCCCCTTTATTCATGCACTTCCCTCTTCAATTCACAATAAGGCCCTAATCCCTTCTATTCTAAATAAAAAATCCTTTTCTCTTTCTTCCTCTCCCTCGTTGACCCAACAAAGTTCCTTGTGGCAAAGGAGAATGGAAAGAAATTTTCCTGTTTTTTTGCCATTTTATTTTTATATTCTCTTTACAGTACGAATGGAACGATTTGTGCGATTTCTGTCCAGCCTTGGTTTGCTGATGAAGTGTTTCTCCTATTCGCCTATTTTGTTGTGACCGTTCTCTTGTAGGGTATAGCCCAGTTAGTTAAATTGTTCCACTCTTGCAAGTCTCTTGCCATCGTAAGGTTACACCAAGCCCTAATTTATTTCGCAAGGGTAAATAGGGTGATTTTCAATATCTATCTTATCGCATTTCGGAATTCGTTTTCGTCCACATCGACCCAAAATGCGTGTGACTGTGGTGGCGTGACATAGTCGTGATTATTTTCGAGCGTGCATTAGGCCTCGGTAATCCCACCGCGCAAAGTGACATTGGCGTGGGAGGTGACCGGCTCGGAGACTTTTAATTATAGAGTTGGGAACGTCCCGGGGAGACATTATCGGTCTCTTAGTAAGAATAGCCCTGTGGTTTTGGTCGTCTCTGGGCATGGCGTGATCGGGCCTCATTTCCTTCAGATTTTCCCACTGCCTTATGCTCTCTCTCCTGTCTCCCTCCCCTCTCGCTTTTCACTTTTTCTTTTCTCAAACTGGTTCAACTTCCCGGAATTCCAATCGAACTTCTCGCGCTAAACCTTCCCTCCTATCCGTTGTTTACTTTTTCGGAAAAAACAACCATAACTCAACCATATTTGTCAGCTGTAGCTCCCGAATTTCGGTAGTCAGTGTAAGATTTTTTTCAAAACTCGGAGGCAATTATTCTTTTGAACAATCTTATTGTTCCAAAATGATGTATATAAGGTTTCTCAAAGGTTATTAATACTGCATATTTTTATGTTATGACTATTATAATTATTGCAAATATGTCCTAATAGATCTGATGGTTTTCTCATCTTTTATGTGCTGTGCCTCATTGTAATTTTGTATTGTCAACAAGGCCGCTTGAAATGATGTTGCCGTTGCATTTAGTTTTATTTTTTTGAAACATTTATTTTTTCTTCGTAACAGAGTGACCTGCTTAATAGGTGCATTAAGTACTCTGGTGGGGTGAATAGTAGGTAGTATCTGAAGAATCCATGCACCCGTTACATTTTTACGGACTGTTGACACTTTTGAGCTCTTAATAGCTTCGTTATTGTATTAAGAACGCTATTTTAAGCACTTTAATATTTTTACAAAACTGCAGCGGCTCGTGACTTACATGAGGCGAATGACTTTAATTACAAAACGTTATTGGCATTTGTCTTACTTGAGTACATAATGGCGTTTTTCCTGGCCCCTCCATGGGACATTAGAGAGTAGAGGTGTGGCTTGTATATCTTGGGAGGCATCTGCAGCAACCATCTTGGGATATTTTTTACCCACTCTCAGCCCACCGTCCAGGTGGCCCCTTTCCGGAATCAAAACGGATTTTTGGGAAATAAATCTCCTTTTTATGTACACACATAATCCCTTCGTACCCCTTAAGGTATTAGCCTTCAGCTCTCAGCGTGAGTGATTATTTTCCCTCTCCTTCGGGGATCGACGTATCAGAGGAAAAAGTTTCAATCCGAGGCTTCTTTCGAAACTCTTGGGAATCTCCTCGGTTCTTATTTTACTTTGGAGTCTATGTAGGGAACTAAAAGATTTTCCCGTGTAGCCAATAAAAATTGGATCTTGCTTTATTTGTTTTCTTTTTTCTTTGCCGGAACCGTTTCTCTCAGACCAAGGTTTCTTACTTTGATCATATTCGAAAATCCCCCACTCCTTTCAGGTTTGTTCTCAATAGTTGAAAATACCTAAATTTCATAATTCCAAGTTTTTCATGTGCTTGTAGCGAGCTGTATTACCATTGAGAAAGTTTGTATGACAATGTGTTTGGGAGAGGAAATATGAAAAGTAGTTCCGAATATTTTTGTGTGGGCTTTGAAATTGCTTAGGTAGCTAAACAATGAAAGTAAGTAGCTACCCTAACCAGAATACTTTAATTTAATAACCAACGACACAGATTTTGGAGTATTTAACCCTTAGCTTTGTAAAACCTCTCAAGTTTTATGCATACGGTAACATCGAAAATAATATTATCATATTTTCTTCATTATGGTCATGAAATTTTAGGGTAGAGATGGCGACTTATAATCCTTATAATCTCGCTGTTTAGCTAAATATTTTTGTGTAATTTTAATGGTTGCTTCTCGTGTACAGACAATAAGTGAGTGCTTAGGCTTAATTTGTTGTGATTTCTCAGAAGTCATTTTTTATGTTGTTTTACTAGTTTAGCTTCGGTATTATACTACTACGTGAATTGAGATAATGATTATTTAATTGCATTTAAATCATTGCCGCGCTCTTATTTTACACCGTACGAGTGCCTAGCATTCATAGTTTCTCGCAGGATAGTTGAAAGGTTTCATTCATTCTTCACATTTCATGGAAGAGAATTTTCTAAATTATCTCATGCTCTATATTCAATGAGCTAATTTTTCATATATGCTTCCTCTTTATTAACCACCTGACCCTTCCTGTGATCCTGGCAACCCCTAACTTTACGGCTTCCAATTTTGAGGGCAAGCCTCTCTGAATACAATTGAAGTTTCCCATATCACGTATTAGCATTCGGTGGCATACGAGGAGTGGATCAGTCAAAACGGGCGAGAGTTTTCCTCATGGATGTGTTGTGAGCGCAAATCTCGCCCCTTCCCACTATGACTAAGTTCTGAAGGGTTGAGTAAATGAATGGTACAATTGTAGATTGCGAACGCGGTGAGTGGGGAACCCGGATTCCTTTTAGAAGATTACCTCTTGAATGTATTCTTGTCGTGTCTGTGTATCTGTGTCCGTACCTTAGACCCGCGGTGATCATTTAAATTCTCATCCTGCCCTTCATCTAAGGGTCGACGACTGGGTTTCCTGGTCGTCTCTGTTTCTAAGGATGGTCAGCGAACCCTTCTCCTAGAATCCACTTATTACAGAGCAGCTCGCCAGTTATCTTATGCTTTATGTTGAAACTTTAATGCATTGCGTACATGGTATATCGTTTGTTTTACGGGGCCAATGTAACGAAAATCGATTCTATTCCCTTATCTAGTTCGAAAGAAAGCTTCGTTGCACTACTTAATCGTGATCTAGTTCAATAATAGTGATGAGGCCGAATAGCCAGTTTTAATCGATTTCTTCGTTTCTTTGGATATATATCCTTAGGCATTGATTCTCTGGATAGAGTAGCTCGATAGTAATGCTGTTCTTTATGTATATTCATTTTACAGTGAAGGTGTAATCACGAATAAATCAAGTATTAGAAAATTTTAGCATAAAATTTAATCTAGTAATGTATGGAAATAGATAATTGTCTTTCATTTTTCATTTTACCCATCTGCTAAGTTGTTTTGATGTTGGATTATACAAGGCATAACATTATTATCGTACTCTTTTTTACCTTAGAGAACAGCAAAATAACCTATGCTTCAGATTTTTGCTTCCGATGATGCAGCTAACTGTAGGCATGTTATTGATATTTTTCGATCAGTCGTCAGTATCATAGCTAAAGCATGAACTGCTTGGCGAGAATTTTGTATTTGATCGAATCATCAATTTTTGAAAAATAAATGAATTATCTTAATTGTTTTCAGCATTATTTTAGAAGATACACTTAATGATGCATGCAGTACACAAAGGTTGAAATTGTCGGATACGTTTGCGGACTAATTAAAATTTTATCAGGAAAGAGGGTCAGTATGAGAGAGGCTTCGAGCATACTTTCTTTAATGTGGTAAATCAAGTTGTGATTAGGTTATAAGTAAAGGTTTTGACGAATTTTCATCTAAGGTGAGCAGAGACAGTGCGTTAGTGATTAAATGTATTACTCAGAGAGCCACTATGCTTCCGCACATTTCATTGCATAGCAGAGGCGCCGACTCTATGGGGCTTGAGGGGGCCCGAGCCCCCTCAATAATTCGTTATGGGTGTGAGGAAAAAAGTGTCAGGCTTGTCGATTTTCCCCGGAGTGTCCAGATATCGAGATTAGAGTTCTCATTGTTCTAATGTTGATCATATGACTCTTCGAAAATGCTTAAAAAACTTAAAACTCACTACTTATAAAATTTCCCGGGGAAAGATCCCCGGTTTGGGCCCCCCCAATATTTTTTGTAAGTCGGCGTCCCTGTTGCATAGTCATTTTTACTCAGTAGGTCATGAAGCATTGTTATTATATTTGGTAAGACTCTACCGACTAAGTAAATATATGACCCAAGCCACTAGCGGGAAATTAAGCTTCTTTGCAAAAAAATCATTTCTTAATGTTGAGTGCAAGTAGTATTATTTTAATGCATGTATTTGTGGATAATGATGAAATAAATGTAGTTTTCTGTTTCAATAATCAAGGGGATATTTAAATCAGTTCCATTGTATCTCCGTTGAATGCTTTCAGATAATGCATATTTATTGTGCCGGCAATCGTGATGATTATCATCGGGCAGAAAGTGTGGCCATCCCTTTGATATCCCAATATAAGTAGCTCTTAGGATAATTAGCCTGCCTCTGTGGAAGCGCGCGATGATATTTGAATTATTTTTTCCCATTTCCGTCCATAGCTCCGAGTCTCATTTAATATCCACGGAGATCTCTTAGCTGTTGATCTCTTAGCAACCCTCCCTAGGTCTCATTGTGTTAATTTTCGGCGAATTCGGGATTTGGTGTCGTGTTGTGCGTGGAATATTTTTAGAATTCTGCTATTCTGCACGATTTTCCATTTATACTCCTGTTCACGTTAACTCGCTCGGCTGAATCTAGATCTTAATAATAAATGAGTGGGAGGGGATGGAACAAGATCGCATTCTGAACGCACGACAGCGGACGGGAGTCGCCTGACCCCAGGGATAGGTCTGCTACGATCGTTGACCTTGTCCATTCAGCTCTTATCATGCAACCGCTCCAGGAGATGCCAATATATTTGCGTTCCCCCCAAGGGTTCTATTCCGAAAATCTCCGTTCTGAGACTTAAGGCTGATATTCCCGTATTATTGGAATTAATGTTCGGTTAAGTTAACAGAGAGATCAGTTGTCAATACGCAGTCTTTACACCCACATAGTTCATTCTATCATAAGCACATCGTTACATTTTCATCCCTATCAATATCATTATCTCCATCCCTTTTAATTTTCTACCTATACGGAATTTTACACCGAGGCCGTTTTCTTTGAAATAGTAAGGCTGTTTTTATTTGCCATCATTGAATCTTTCTCATCATGGATATATGTATCGTTCGGACTAGCTTTTCTTGTGGCTTGGAGAATTTCTTTCAATTTTGAAGGGTTTGGTTGGAATTTCGACTCGGGAAATTTACCGCGGCAATCCAAATCATTGATGCGTGCATACCCTTCTACTAAGGAACTATGTGCTCAACCAATCAGCTCAAAGAGAATTGCTGAAGGAGAATTGCCGGCAATGAGTGCCTTTTTTCTCCGTTTGAAGTTCTTTAGTTCTATATTAGTGGTGTGCTATTCTATTATCTATAGTAATAAGTGGACTGTAATCGGAGTGTTACCTCCTCCTAAATAGGAAGCCAACCTCAAAGAATAATTGGTGATATATTCGAGGCAGATAGTCTTTGCGTAAGGCGTCGAGAAAACATTTCTTGTTTTCCTGCCTCCTCAAGCCATACCCAACGACTCTACTACGGTGTTGTAATTCTCCTCAAGTCGTGGAGGAGTCAGTGCGCGCAGTGTCATTGTTTTTCTTGCGTCTCACCTGTAACCTTACCTCCTTTTGTGCTTGGTGGTCGTTTTTTGTCTCCACCTGCGCACAAAAGGAAAGCTTGAGACAATGTTACTCGTGCCTTTTGTCCCACGGGCCGCCGTTGCAACATCTTTGAAGCAGCCTTCGTCCTTCACTGCCGTCCTTCCACGCTCCAGCACTCCTACTGTTGCCCTTTCACGTGGCCAGTTGATTCAACTTCGTTCCCATTGGGACGTGACGTATGTTTCTCTTTTCATTTGGTGTCGCTCGATAAATCCGATGTTGTTATTGCCACTGAGATGTTCACTGCTTTTTATGGAAAGAGTACCCTCTCTTTTCGTTGAAAAATATCGTTTTTGTCGCCGTAAGAAACGTGGCTCGATCGAGAATTCCCGTTAACGTTTTTGTTGTCCGTAGAAATATGGTTCGATCGGCTGTTATAGGTATTGTTATGATAACACCGACGTGGATGGCATGATCACACAATTGAGTATACGTCCCGTTTCATTAGCGATGCTATACTATCAACTGCGGTTAATAATATGCTCGGGTACGAAACTTGTTCTTTATGATGGACTTATGTTGAAGAAAATTGTTTTTTTTATTCTCTTTGCATACAATGACCATGAGCCGTAAAATTTGTTTTATTTCATTCTGTCGTAAGTCCGTACGAGAAGAATTTTAGTTTGCAGCCGTATTTAGACATGTGGAAATATTTATCAAGGAGCATGATCTCCGTTGTCAAGCATATAGCCTATTAATGCTTGAGTTCATGATTTGTGAGCGATATTCTGCCTTTGCGAATGAATAGTTCCACGTCGGTAATAATGCAGATTTTGTTTAACCATTCTATTTCTTCCAGATAAGGTGTGGGAATCGGATTGGAGTGTCGGCTTCCCACACCGTGGACTCGGGTTCAAAACCCGGCGGTGGCAGAGAATTTTCTGAGACTGCCTGATCCCTACTTAAAAACCTTCCACACCCTTCTCTTATGGTGCAAATGGCCTCAGCTGTCGGCCGCCTCAGGGGAAGAGTGGGCAGGATTGTTGCCTAATCTGGGCCTGGTTAAATAAGCTAAAAGTCAAGTCAAGTCCTCCTCTAAATACTCTACCACCATCTAGATAAGTTGTTTATAAAATGTGAAGGAAAAGTCTCCATTCCTGTTTTTTGTTTTCCTTTAGTACTTTCTCCTGTTACCGTGGTTGTGTTTACTATTGAAGTATTCTACGGTGATATCATTAAGCCACTGCTAAAACAAGGGGTCCAAAGTTAACTGAGAATTCACGCTTCTGCTTCGACAGCAGTGGCCACCCGAAAGAGATATTCCTGCGAAATTCTCATCTGTTAGCCCAGTCGCTCTAAAGCTGTTTTTCGCCTAGGAATACTTTAGAATTGTCGTCTAATTAGTGATCCACTGTCAACTACAACTTTATAATAGCATATGACGTGTATCTACTTTGACGGTAGTCTTAAGATACGTCTTCTCAATAGCTGAACGTCTTCATTCATCCTTTTAAAAGGTCGTTAACAATTGCTCTTCGAGTTGGCTCATTTCCTCTCATACATCGGTTAAACTGCCGACTCTACTCTCATTGGTTCAAGTTCACATCATCGCGTCATCACCACTTTGAATGCCTTCCAAATTCTTTTTTTTTTATTTTACCAGCGTTTTTGCGTCAAAACTTTCACGCAGGAGGTATTTTTGTCGACTCAATATTTTTTTGCTTATCTCTAAATTGAACCAATCGGAGAGGGGTGTCGTCGTCGGAATTATCTCCAGGCCATGATTTTGGGTAGCCTCTGAGCCTGGAGGTTTTTTTTCGCCAAATTACATTTTTTTCATCGATGAGGAAGAAAATCACATCGCCCCTATCGATTGGGTTGAGGTGAATGTGATATCAAGGGCCTCCCATCGTAAGAATGACCCTGCTTAGGTAGAAGCAAGTTAAAAAAAATAAGTTCCGAAGGTTTAATTAACTCAAAACAAATCCCTCCCCTCACTGCTGAAAAACTCTGTAAGAGTCCTTACCTTTGATTTTTCTTTTTCAAATCGCCTATTTTCTTCTTATCTTGAGCTACTCCTAATTTTTTTTGTAATCTGGAAGGGGCTACAGGCCACGTAGATAATTGGCTTCGGCTACGATGGGGAAGTTGGTGTGGAGATAACATAATTTGTTGGTAGGAGGAAGGCTCAAGGGTGTAAGTTGAGGCATACAATGGCCCAGTAATACCGAAAGGTGACTAGAAGTGTATAATCCTTTTCGCATTACGCTACCTTGGTTTGGCAAGGTTCTAACTGACCATCAGCTGGTTTTGAGAAAAACCTTGTCAAAGTTTTAAACTGCTCTATTTCTATTATTAATAGGAATTTATTTTTGAATTTTGGCACATACAATAGTGATCCACTAGATACACTAGTAATTATTACTTTAAGAAAATATGTTATTTATTTTATTTTTTTACATGTTTATATGAGTAATAAAATAAGTAAAATGCAGTTAGAACCTTGTCACACCAAATATTAGTTTTTTCTCCTTGCAGTTGGAACTTTGTCACTGTTCTAAATCTGTTATTATTTTACATAGAGGAATAAAAACCGGTGCAACACATAGAGAAACATAAACTTAGTTATCTTGAGTGAAAACACCAAATTTTGCAAAAATGTCAGTTAGAACCTTGTCAAACCAAGGTAGCGATTAGCCCTTACAGAACTTCGCCAACGTCATGTACGAGGCACCCTATTTGGGAGGGGGCCTGAACCTTCTTATGCTTACATTAAAATTTTATTGTTACAACATACTACCTTACCCCTGTTAGTGGAAAACGTAAGACACCTAGAACAGTACTAAACAAGAGTAAAGGGGTATATTCGATTACATTTGACGATAAAGAAACTATATTTCCCACTATTACGTGATATCCTTGTATTTAAGGTGAAACTGTCTAACGGGAAAAACGTTGTAAGTTTTATTTTCCTCCTAAAAATATGCGAAAATAGACAATGCCTCGCCATGACTTCACCAATGTATCCTCACCTTAGAGTATTTGGAGAATATTATAGTATTCCATATACAAGATTAAGAATGTGACGGACTGCAATTCACTCCATTAATTGGTAGATAACTGCTGATTACCTCGTATTCCTCATACTTTTTCTCTCCTATATTTTCGTATCCGTCTTCATTTTTCCTCTCTTCATTCCTCCTGCCCTCTCCCCGCTCTTCGCCTCACCCTAAATGAACCCACTAACACTCGGGTGCTCATTGGAGTCCCCAATCCAATACAAACTTTTTCCACTCCCTCCTCTGTAGAACCACCTCTCCAATTGACTTTTCTCCCTCTTTCGTATTTTTTTAACTTCTTTACTCTCCACGGGTTCTTTTTTTATGACTCCCTGAAGTTCTTTCCCACTCAGCTTTTCGCTACTCAAACGTTTTTCCCACTCCACGCCTGGTCAGTTTATTTTTTTAAATGTGCTGGTCACAAGATGAACCGGCCCCGGGCTCCTTTTAAAGTAGGATAGCCTATCTTCTTCAGACTTCTTGACCGAGCAGAAATATCTTGGAAATAGGATTTCAGCTTGATTTGTGCTCTGTTTGTCGATTTCTCTGCGAAGTTTCGCGTATTCATGGCTCAGAACATCACCTTCTTTATTCAGAGAAGTCACTTAATATGATGTTCTAAGTACTGTTTTAGGGGATTTAAATACTTGTGTTTCATCTATGCTTGGATTTAATATTTACCAATAAGTAATGGCATTTATCGAAATAGCTCTTGTGCACAACATAAAACATGGCCGTAGGTACTTCTTATTTCAGCTTTACATGTAAGTTAATGTGTAGGTTTTATGCGATTGAAATTCAGATGCAACGACAAAAATCTGTTGGGAAAATTCCTCGTTACTTATTCTAGGCCTTTCCTTCGGTTGATTCAATTTCCTGAGGACTGGAAGAGCAAAGTATGTATTTCATTTCAATTGAAAAACTATATGAGACAGTGCGAATGTTTAGTCCTTGGGAAATAATTTTACCTTTATTTTTTCAATGCTCTTGGAAGTACGTCAGAGAGAATTTCCGTCGAATGTGGTTATTGTCTTCAAACAGATGAGCTTTTAATTTCCGTTTACTTGCCTGCAAAAATTTATGGAGACGCTTCCATGGAATGAAAACCACACCCGTTAATCCCACCGCATGCCATTCTGAGTAAAAAACGACGTTTTTGCTGAAAAAGGTTTTTCTGTAGTCCTTTGTTATGTGCGTGGGATATTTTGGCCATAATGTGGTGGATATTTTCTCTATCTATCTTTTCTGTTGAATGCCTTATATTTTTTATGGCCTTCTGTCAGCATTACGACAAGATGACTCTTACCTTATTCGAGGGAATGGTACATTTGATTTACGCCTCTAAGGGATCCGAGCGAGTTTTGCCATTGGAAATACTTTGAGATGTCCCTTGTTTTTTTCCGCCTGCTCGGGCAAAATTTCGCGTCGGTATGACGACTTCTTTGACCATATTCTTTCCTCCTCCCTGTACCGGTGCGGAGAATCGACTTCCCGAAATACTTACGGTTCGATCTCTCGTGGAAGTAATAACTTCGTCTTTTTTCCGGGTCTCATTTCCGCGATTGGTTGCTCCTCATGGATCTTCCGGGCTTCTCTATGCGCGGGTTTTAAAGATGTACCCGATTTTTGTCGGCATTTTCTTTCATCCCGCCGTTTTGTGGACGGCGTAGGACTGGGGACGGTCTTCTCAAGGTATTCACGTAGCTTCTGAATCGCTTTTCCGTTCCCTTTTTCTCCATTGTTATGTCTACTCTCACGGGAGGCTGACATCGGCCCTTTTACCGAATTCACTTCGCTCAGCTAACTAACCAAAAATAAACATCCTTTGTGTACGCGAACTAGCCTTTTGGAGCGGCAGCTGAGTGGTGTGGGGTTAATCAGAAGTCACGGCGTCATCGAACTTCGATATTTTCGCCGGGACAGAGCTCGGTTGTAATCTTCCTTCAGGCCAACCCTTTTAGTTTCATAATAGCTGCCCGCATGCGCTGCCGTACTCCTTTCTCCTGTATATTTTTTTCGGCATCTTGAATGCGTTATCAGTGCCCTCACACAACTCTTAGTTCTAGGGGTTTACACAAATTAATTTGGATGCTTAGCTACCCATCAAGATGATCGATGCATAGTTCAGAGCCGTCACACGGGAAATATATTAATTAAGCACTGTGGGTTGTGCCTGGCCTTTAATGTAAGAGAAAACATTATCGATTATTTGTAACGGGTGTCTTAATTTGTTGTTATGTCAGCAATTATGAAAAATGATTTAAAGTGGCTAAACTTGCTTATTATGAGATAATAATACGATTAGATTCGTACGAGTTGGTGTTAGAAATGCCTTTTAAGGACTAAGGAGAAAAAATTTATCTTAAATCGCGGGGAGACAGAAGGAGACAGGAAAGGTTGCTCCTTGTCCCACATTAATTCTTCCTTCAGTTAGCTCTCCTTACTTTCATGAGCTGGGCAAAGATTGTCGTAAGTACTTGAACGCCAACGTTTTAGCTTCATCCTTATCATTAGCGTGGTTATTTGGAGTTTAGCTTGAATCTATTGTTTTCCCTGTCAATACACTGTAAATCTTGTCTATTCATATCATTCATTGATTATGTAATAAACGAGAATTTGGCTACTACCCTCCATCGAGTATGTTACTTGCCTTTTGTCGATAAAGTAGACGCAAACCAAGTGTTTGCCTCACAATTCCCGTGGAAGTTGAAGTGAAGTTTTTAGTGCTGTTAAAGTCATTGATTTGGTGCCATTGTGTCTCTGTACGTTTATGTTTTGGTGGAAAATGATTGGAGTCGACGTCATGATCTTAACTCGCAAATATTATCGCTGCGACCGTTTCAATATCATTTCGTTTGGGCTTAGTAAGAATTTCCATCTTTATTAGTCAATATATCATTCCATCTGTGGAAAACCAATTCTTAAGAAAAAAAAATCCTCTTCTAATTAAAATCGCATGAAATTGAATTACATGTTCTCCTTGCAATCAAGAAAAAAATAGACCCGTGAATTGGTAAAATCAAGCATTCTCCCCATTGGTAGCTTAATATTCGTTGCATTTCAATGACTTTTTTCCCTGAATCACTGAAGGCGGCCACCTTCATATCAATCCACCCGGGTCTTCCCACGTAAACAGACTGCTATTCTTTTTATTTCCTTTCCCTCTTCGGTCTGCCCCGCTAGGGTTCGCCAGGGTAATGGGGAGAACACTAGCCCTTCAGAATCGGAATTCATTTCACCAATCAGCAGACGTTCCCGGCAACCTCCACCTTCGCTCCCATCCTCCCGTCCTCCGTCCCCGCCTACCTGTTTACTTCATTACTATCTTCCCGTCTCCCTCTCTCTCCAGCTCTTGCTATTCTTCCTCCTGCATCGCATTTTTTTTCTCTGCTGATTCATTCCCTCGTCAGGGACCTCTAACGCGATTTTTTCCTCAGCCTCACTCTGCTACAGATAGAGAATTCGTTAAATTAATACTCCTCTTAGCATTCAGTTAACTCATTATTTAGCTCTTGATCGAAGTTATTAAGGGTTTAATGATTTGTTGCAAATGAGACGTACGTAGGATAAAAGGGGATGTTGGATTACCTTGTTTATATAAGATGCATTTTTAAAATAGACCCAGACATTGGAAATTAAAATATTTGATTAGCTTTGTTTGCATGAGGATGGATGTAAATTCTGTGTACGATTTGTAGAGAAAAATGTTGTGGAAATGGAGGATGAATTCTTATTAAGTGCGTGTTATCATCCTCTTTCATTATTTGTAAGAGGGTAATCAAAAGTCCTTTTTTCCGTCATTGAAAGAACATAACTGTTTGTTTTTAGCTTTCTTTGTTTCAATTCTTGTTGAAAATTCGATGCTGTAAAATTAGATGGATTTTTGAAGTTTTTAGTGATTATTATTGCACGCTATTTTTGGCGACTTCAATAATCTGTCGCGCGAAAGGTCTGAAAGACATTCCCGCGATTATCAGCAAATATTATCCGCAAAAAATACATTCACACGAATTTTGATTCATTCCCTCTAAGTAGGCCTTGACCTGCGTAACGTTTATTTTTAAGTAGTATGTTATGGATTTATTGAATTATTGGGAATTAAAATTTATATAGTCAATGTATGACTTTGTTTTAATACTTACGCATTTAATTCAAGTTTATTAATATATCCTTCGCCGGTCTTTTTCTTACTACCTACATTTTTACGTTTGTGTTGGCCTCTTCTTATATTTATTTCCTTTACTTCTTCGGATATCGATGCCTTCAAAGTCGCAGTACGTTACTTTCTCGTTTGGCTGTTGATTTATGGCTTCAGAGTTATGGCTATTTTTTGGAACCGGTGGCAATCAATATATCCTCGTATGTTTGTGGAAGGCCGGATTTGTGGAAAGCAGAGGAGGCTTATGGCTATTTTAGATTTTTTCGTTTGAATTTTATTTTATATTTTTGCTGTAGAATCTACAGTTCCTCTCGTGGTTTTGGATCTGTAAATTAGATATTGGTTAAGTGTAAACAGACCTATCAAATAAAATGTAATATAATGTATCAAAGGAATGTATTTGTGAGAATATATTTTAAGCATATACCTAATACTTTAAGTTAGTCACTCAGACCAATCGCGCGACAATTTGAAGACATTTTATATATTAGCGTACATAAATAGGCGCTAAAAACTTTAAAAACTCATATAATTTTACAGCATCGAATTTTCAGCAAGAATTGAAATAACGCCATAAAATTAATGAAAACTCACAATAGGTAGGTAGTAGTATGGTAGGTACGTAGATGTATTACCTGTAATCACTCATTTTATGAAGGCAAATTACTTGTAACATATTCTTGCTACCTCGGCATGAATCATTTTTAATGGTGTTGATTGAAGTCAGCTTTTTTAAAATGACATGGCCGCTTTCTGTAGTTAGCCTTTCCTGGCACTTGTCCGTTGAATGTTTTGAATATCAGGTATTATTTTTCTCGCTCTTTTTTTGGAAATACTCGTTTATTTTTTCGCATAGTTACTGTAAAGATTAGTTGTTATAGTTTTTAAAGGCCTCCTTTTAGATCAAACGATCATATTAATCATAGACTAATTTAATTAATTCGAAAAAATCTTATTTTAGTTTTTATTGTTGATGTCGTTTTTGGGCTAATTATTTTTTGTCTTTGCAGGTAATTTTTCTGATAAATTGATCGGTCCCGTCGAGTAACCTGCACGCATTGTGAGTAATAACTGAAATAATTAGTATATGATCTTCCGATTTAGTTAGATTTTCCTTGGACGCGACTCATATTTTATATTATACCTTTGACTTCCTTCCCACTTAGAGTTGGCTTTGTCATTTCAGCGGAAAGGCATTCTATATTGTTCCTATTTCTATTATTGTTCTATTAATCCTCCTTTCCTACTTGCGAGATTCCTGTAGTTTCAATGTAGTGGGAGTGAATTAGATATTAGAGCGTGTGGGGATGGTTGGATGTAGATGAATGGGATGCCAATTCGTTTGTACTAGCTTCAAATTTTATTGGTTGGAATTTCGACCCGAACCGCTATGAGTAAATATGGAGTATAACATATTTTACCTGCATTTCAGTGTTTACATTTTTACTTGACAAGTCAACCATTATTTGGACAGCTCTTAAGAGTTTATTTATTATAATTCACTCGAATTTATTTCCGGGATTTGAAGCTACCATGGCAGTGAATTCGACACTTTACTTGGGTGTAATTCAATTACTTTCCCGTGGAAGTACTTTATGCCGGCTTCTTGCTGTGAAAATGCAGTGAAAATTATATTGACGTCTTGCTTTCGTTATCTTTTTAGTTTTTGATTACTATTAATCGCCAGGAAGCTTGCAACGCTCACTAATTGTTTTTAGTAGTACGCGAATAGCGGTGAATGTCGATTCTGGGAACCAGGATAGCCTTATTTTGGCATAGTAAAATAACATTGGAGTGGAGTGGTAGTGAAAAAGCCACGTTTTGAGAAGCCGCACTCATTTTGTTCGGGCGTCTTCGTTTTGCAGAGGAATGTTACCCAATCTCCGAAAGGCAGCTATTGCGCAAGAAGGCCGTGCTCATGGAGAATGACGGGATACATGCTTATGACTCTCAGCATTGGTAGTGGGCTGATGCGATTCTCTTTGTTGATGCAACACTTTTAGGAGAATCCCTGGTAACAGGATGCGCTGAAAGAGACGTCTCTTTGAGTGGATTCCATGCATTCCCTTGGTCATGAATCCGCATATGTTACCTTTATTTCATGGGAATGCAATCCCAAATTGATAAATGGATTGGAGTGGGAGGGAAGAGCTTCGTCATGGGTTGCGGAATTTATGTATGTATGTTATAGAACGCTGTGGTAGGTTGGAGTACTCGACTTTTCGTGCGCTTCTTCGGTTGGAACTATTATTATGGTATGGATTCTTCAGTATGTCCTTTAATTTTTTATTTGAGGTCTGCTCTGGTAGTTCTTCTTTCAACGATTTTCTTTTACCTTTGGAATTGAATTTTTACTATAATTTTCTTGTGGTGTGGTCTGATTTTGCGTTACGGGTCGCTTTAGTAAGCGTTAAGATGTCTGCCATTTTTTCATAAGAAACCTGGTAGTTATTTACCTAGAAGCCGGTGGATACTTAGGCAATTTTTTCTAAGGATCTCTTCTGGTCCAATCGGTACTGAGTTCTTGCTATATACCTATATTTTTCCACGATTTTTATCTGGAAGTAGTAATAAAGCATTATTAAATTACCAATTACACTTACCAAAAATTACCTGTGTACTGAAATTTGGAAGTGTTGTTACTAGCAGTATAATTATAATTGTTGTATTGATTGTTGGGAATGAACCATTCAAATGATTTTCCCGTTATTGATGTTTCTGAAAGGTTTATGGATTGGCTTATTCGTCTATTAACGTGACGCCATCCTATCTTTGAATAAGTGATTAAATCTATGAGCTTTATTTCGTCATGATGTAATTCATTATGCTGCAAAATGTGTTTACAACTGGTATGAGTTAGCATAAATTCCCAACTGTCTGCCATTTCTGCTTATTTAAAGTTACCCGTGTTCTCTGCGATTGTGGGTTGCACGATGGTAATCGATTGCTCTAATATCGAATCATCTTCATCGTGCCCCTCTAACATTAATGGGGAAACATTATTAAATCGAATGTGCTGAAAATGCGAAGTTTTGTTACCAGAGGTATGACTTATTGTGGTATCGCTTTTTGGGAATGTACCTTTCAAAAGAACGTATTGTTTAGAGTGGCCATGTATAATTTTTATGTGGGTACAATTAGATTTATGAATAATATATAGAGGCTTATGACATGTCTTCCTTATTTAAATATCATATTATTCCCAATAGAAATAAGGTATTCACACTGTTGGCAACAAATTCGTATGCGTGTTCAATACTGTGCAAGAACAGCCGCTAGACATGTTTGATAATCGTAAATGAAAAATGATTATATACCTGTTTTAAATTAAATTGAATGGAACGTATGGATCTGGACTGGATTAATACATCCTGATAGTATATCTTAGCTGATAACAGCGGATTCCGTGTGTTGATAGGGTCCGTATTAATTATGGTCATTTTTTACGGTCGTCGGTGCCGTATGTATGAGTAATTATCATTATTATCTTGATTAATCCTACGTTCCATATTTTTTTTGTGTTGAAGCGTAAGTAATTGGCTGTTAAAGGTATCAAGTCCAACATTTTCTCATGATTTTATCACAAGGGTAGTTTATCAGTGGCAAAGTTGATTTATTGCCTCAGCTGGAGAGATAGGCGGAAACGGACGTAGCTTTCCATTTTACCTCTCGGGAAAGTAAATCTTTCGATCTCGTTTCCTGGGAGGATGAGATTTTTTGCTATCCAACCCTGATGCTTTGGGCAATATTATTCGCTCCGCTCATGCCATTCGTCATCGATGAACGTACGGAAAAAATGGTCGATAGACAATACGGACCATAACGACCCACGGATCATTAAATAAAAAATGGACTGCGTGCACGTTGAGAGCTTTAAAGTTAGGTTTCTGCCCCTCGGGTGGCCACTGCTGATTCCGTCCTCAGAGGTGCTTCAAATTTTGGGAATGTTTAGCTTGCCTTCCAAGTGCACTTAAAATCTTAATGCATCTTTTGTTCTCAGTGTGTCTGTGCATGAGTTTATAAGATTTGCTAAAGTTATGGATGATAATTGAAAGGCTTGGTACGTGGTCAAACTATTGATTTCGCTCTAAAAGTTACGGCGTAAGTGACATACATGTTTTACCTTTTAAATGCCGGTATGACGTCAAAACCTTTTGTTATGCAATAAATTGCGTGGTAATGTGCCAAGTGTTTCAGTTATAATCTTCCAGTTAAAGAATCCTTTTGCCTTGATGACTACTATGGTTTGTTTTTTTTAGATTTATGGGGAAATAAACATAGAATATTTTTTCAAATTGATAAAACTCTACAAAAAATAGTTGCCCAAATGCATGGTTGGCCTGGGGTGAGTGTGCATCATAATTTCCCATAACGCAATCATTTTTCTCTGCTCTCGTTACGATAATCATTTCCATTTAAAATTCATCTTATATGTGGAACTTATCGACGATATTCGTTTGTCATCGTTTTAATCTATTTCCGAGTTGAGAAATTCAATTATTTGTAAAGCAAGTGAAATTTAGGCTGCAAGGTGTTTGGTTCATAAGCTCATATGACTTTTACCTGTTAAGAAATTCAGTTTTCATTCATGACTTCTTTTAGGCTTCCCGGAGAGTTGTGCTTTGAAAATTATTTTTTTTGCATCCTTGGTATCTATTTATAAAAGAGATTAATGGTTTATAGCGGAAAATTTCTGGAGAATTGATTTTTGTTTCGTGGCATTCTTTCAGCCATTTAACTCACAGAGTCCTTGGAGTAAAAGTTTGTGTGCGGCAATATTCTTACCGAAATATTCTGGCATTATTTTTCTGCGTAAGCCAAAATGAGTTTTCTAGCGACGCGCGTTCTTCTGCAGATAATATTCGTTGCGCGCATGGCAGGTGAACATCTGGCAAATTCTCCCTTTCTCTCTTAGTGAGCGTCGCCCTGGTAGGATTTCTCCCTCGCTCGTACGTGAAACTTTCAAATTACTCGTAAATTCGGCGCGTAATGGTGCATTTATGCGACCTCAGAGGCTGGGATCCGGCGGTGGAGGCACGTGCGTGCAAACCACGTTGGTTTTACGAGTGAAAGCCGAGCGTGCACACGTTGAAGGTAGATCAGCTTCGGGGGTTGTCGCTTCTGGGAAGATCTTGTCCTACGGAATATTCGGTGGCGTCCACCCCTATAAATTGGAAAGGTTTAAAATAGGTTCATTGGTGTTGGGTAATTTAAAACTTTATCTTGAAAGATATTGGTCCTTCGCCGGTTTAAAAGGACCGTAGTTACTTGCCCGTTACTTTCTATGAGGCTGTCTTCTCCTGCATCATGGGCTTACGTTAAGATTAAAGCTGTTTTTAGAGAGGATTTAGGAATTATTATTATTGTATTCTACCGATTAAGGTAGGTTTCCATGGATTACTAAAGAAGTATTCCGGGAGCCTCCCTTTCCTTCAAGCACTGCCCTCTTAAATTCTCTGTAAGACCTACTCTTTCAATGTATCTAAAAATCTTATTCTCTTCCTGCCCCTCCCTCATATACCGAACATTCTACCCTCTAACACCGTTTTCAACATCCCCTCCCCACTAAGTACTCGCTCCATCCAAACCTGTCTCTTCCGTATCTCATCTAAAAGTTGCCTCTCCCGCCTCGCCCACCATGTCCAGCACTTCGTCGTTTCTCCTCCTCTCTGTCCATTTCACCTTATCCATTCTTCTCCATACCCACATCTCGGATACCTCCAGTCTTCTCTCGTCCTCCTTCCCAAGTGTCCACGTTTCTGCACCGTAAAGCGCTACACTCCAGATGAAGCTCTTCACTGACCTTTTCTTTTAATTCTTACATAGCAAACCTCTCACAAGCTCCTTCCTGTATATGAACGCCTCCTTTGCTATTGAAATTCTCTTCCTGATGTCCTTACTACTGTATCTGTTTTCTTATAATTTTCTGCCTAAATAGTTGAACTGCACTTCCTGCTCTAGCTTTTCCCCACCTACTTTGAGTCTCACATTCCTCTCTGGCGATGCTTTACGAAACCGTATGACCTTGGTCTTCTTGTGATTAATCCTCATCCCACACTCCTCGCAACGCTCCTCTAACACATCCACAAGGGCCTGCAGTCCCCACTCTGACCGGCTTATCAACGCCTGTACATCCGGATGTAATAAATACAGATGATATATCCGTAGAGCTGATAGTGCTAGCCGTGTTGTTTCTTGCTATCCGATTCTTAGGAAAAAGCTCAGATAAATGTTAGACAATTTTCTCTGGCGGCATCCAACCTGGTTAAACTCTTCATGTTTGTTGATGTTTTAGTGTTATACTTCTACGTTGTGCTCAGGGCTGATTCACTTATGGTCATTGAGCGTTCATGAAGAAGTAAGATCTGAGAACGATGGAGAAGGATATCATCGAAACTTGGTAGACATGGTGCCTAAACCGGGCAGAAACCAGAGAAAATTTAATGGCATTAATTTACCCGAAAAGCATCAAATCGGTCGCTTATACATTGAAACATGATTATTTACTTGTTTACAAGCGGGAATTCATTATTTCCGTTTGCAGTACGGTTCTGTGTGACTAACTTTCAATATCGAGGTTGATCACTTAGTGATACTTCTATGACTATCTATCTCTAATTTTGGCGAGAATACACACTGTGAACGTATGCCTCAGTTATTGATGTAAGCGTTAGCGTTCCGCAATCGGCAGAGACTTCGGAAATTACTTCATTTATACCATTAAGGAGTAATTAATGCGTCACATTTCTCCAGGGAATTGTCAATATCAGAGCTATCAAGTTGAAATATGGTTCACCAAAATTAAACTAGCTGTTTGGTTTACCCGTGATTCCATTATCACTCAAACAAATCCTCTGAAGGCCCGTGTTACCGGTAAGTATCATTAAATAAGTGGTTACAAGTATTTTTAAATTATTTAATTACAGCATTCAATATTTTCCATGATTATTTATCGTTTTAATCAGTCTGCGATCGAATACTCATCGTGGCTCTGGAAGTTTTAGAAACCCACATACCTGCGCTCCTCCGGTTATTATTATTCTTCTCTTAAACTGTAGTACCATGACCATTTCTTTCATCTGGTAATTCTCCCTTTGGGGTTCCTAGTGGTTAGGTGATATCTGTTGTTCGTATTACATCTGTTTCAAACCTTACTTTCTGGAAGTTTTTCTGGGCTTGAAATAGCGACTGTTTGCAATTGAGGTATTGTCATGCCCGTGTAACATACAGCTGTACGGAAGATGGAATCGTCCAGATTCTTTCTCTATTTGCGAAAATAGCACACACAAATAATCGCGTTTAGCTTGCGCAAATTGTTACTGCACGCTCATTATCCATGGATTTCTGCTTCGAGTTTTTCTCCGTTGCTCTACGCATATTAGTTTCCGCTGCTTTTTGTGTACTCCTGAGAGGTATCTACAGATTTGGTTCTGACGTTCCCTTTTCGTGTGCACTTTCTCTCTGAATAATGTTCTACAGATAAATTATTTATTCTTCCATTATTTAGCATGTCTCCTTTTTGTAATCATCTTCTTTGGATCCTAATTTATAACTTGTGTACTTAAGTTTCTTGGCTCCATCTAATGCTTAATTTGTGCATTAATCAACACTGCTCAGGCCAAAGATATGGGATATGCTTACTAAACATTTAGCTGTACTGTCAACATTATTCTTGAATCAAATTGATTGCACGCAAACAGACCAGAGCTAGTCATCTGGCAAACTATGAATCTATGATCGCTTTCCAAACTATATCACTGCAAAATAAATGCGGAGCAATCCATCACCGGGCTTTCATTATCAAATACCAATTTTGTAATAACGATGTTCAGCCGGTGTTACATCATTTCGTCATCGAAGAGCGTTATCGTTTGCGATACATTGCATTCAATGTAGTGTTCTTTAATATCCAGCATGAATACAGAGTGTGATTTTAGTGACGCTAGTAAGTAGATTAGATGATGTGGGAATGAAATATTTTTAAATGGGAACACCATTAAAGAATGGTGCCGAAGGACTTTTTAAAGTGAAGTCGAAGGCACTTTGAACTGTCGGAAAGAGTTCACAGGGAGAGGTTTTTGACAGCGCTACTGGTTGAAATTCTTTCATCATACTTCCCATCTGTTTCCCGCTACCTCCTCCGTATTTTTAGCTTGCATTCCCGTGGTGGTCCTTTGGAGCCTTATTTTATTCCTCTCACTGAGCTTACCCATTGTCTCTGTTATTTCCACTTTCTTTTTATTCTTTCGAAGAAGCGGCCAGCGGGCGGAGCAAAAATATACGGATGAAGGCGCCTGAGTCGGGAGGTAACTCCGAGGACGAATAATTTTTCAACCGTCCTGTCGGCTTATCCGCGCCCAATTGCCTGAGTTGAGGAGCAAAAAAACCTGAATTTCCCCGAAATGGGGAAGAATTCAAATAGTCTTGGTATCGTTAAGTATGCAAAAAAGTCGGACTAGTCCCCGTCGAATTTTTCGGAAATTTCTGTCCCTAACGAATTTCATTATTTCCTCGCACTTTCTATTTTTTCACTTAATGAGTCCGTTAAATTCATCGTCTTATTACGATGTTTTTCATGGCGAAGCATCTTGTGGCGGAATACATTTTCGGTGTGTTAATTTTGTTTGTACGAAGCTACTTGTTCGTTGAAGGGGTGGATTTTGAGGAAAGATTATGGAGGATTTTTCCAGCTTGAACTTATGAATAATTCCAAGAATTATGGAAAAATTGGACTTAACTTATTAGGGATATACAGTTTTCCGGCGGTAATGGTCCATTTTTTCCCTTAATTTATAGTTAAGTATCTAGTATTCAATGGGATTGTGTTCGCAAATTCACTTACTATTGCACGAAAAAATAGCCAAATGCGCAAATTGAATTTTGTATGGAATTGCAGTGGAACAATGACTTTTATTTAACATATATTAATTTAATCAAGGTATGACCCTGATGATGAAAACCATTAGATTTGTTGCTCTCACCCTTAGGGGCAAAGCCGTCATAAAAAATGGATTGATGGGTCTATGGAGGGTAATCAGAACTATCCGAACTGTAGGAATTCTTAACCCGCGTAGAATTTTTACCATTTTTTTGCGACGCATTGCGTGACTTACCGTAATGATAAGACATGTATGGTGTGGTGCCGTAAGCATGAGTCGTTGAGTGCGCGTATCAATAATTCTTCCTTACGCCGGAGGGCTATGGCCTTACTTTCTTGGTGTCCACACAACTTTAACGTGTAATTTATCGAACTTGTAGCAACGGATATCAGGAAAAATAGTATATTTTCATTAATATGAGCATGAAATGAATCACGAAGACATTTTATATCGTGATGTTTGAATATCCTTCAAGTTACGTTGATGTTATAAATAGCGAATGCCCGAGGAAATAATGATAGGTAAGCAGTACAGGGGAAGAAAGAGAGCAGTGTATAGAGATAATGAACAGCCTAGGCCTAATGGGAATTGAACAGTGAAGTCATATTGGAAATACGCCGGGATATGTCGAAAAATGGTTCATGTAAACCTAACTTGACCGATAACTTACTCAGTTCATAATTGATTCCTATCGTGTTGCCGCAATCAAAAAGTCATGAAGGTTACAGAATTTGCTTATTATTAAAGTATTTTTCTTCGTTTACTTAGATTCGATGTTTGTTTTCCTCTTCGTATTTCTTGGAGCAGCAGTGTTTTAAGCCGTATTACGCGCCGTTTAAATCAAAGATGTGGACTCCGTAGCGCCGCCGCTTGGCGCAAAAAAACACGTCCGGACGCCAACGCCGAGGGATAATACAGCTGGCGCACGGGTCTAGTGCAATCTCCCTAACGTCTCTCTCTCTCTCTCTCTTGCCCGCAGCCCTGCTTTCTTCCGTTTTTTTTTCACCCCCTCCGCTCATCCATTTTCATCCGCGTCTCTACCTCCTCCACCCTTCACCTCCGTCCATTACCCCTAGGGCGGTCTCGCGAGGCTGCCCGCTGTCTTCATTCCCCTGCGATTTAGGCTGGCCTTCCCTTCCGACCGCTACCCTTTAAAAGCCTTGACTTTCTGAATCCCCGCCGATTCTGGGACAAGCGGGTGCTTTAGCATGCTTGTCGCCTGCCACCGTTCGCTGCGTCATCATCATCACCCTCTTCCTCCCATATTTCTTCCTCATCCCTCGTCTATCTCTCTTCCTCCCCCTTCTTCCAATCTTTCCTTCTCCCCTCCATTCTATCTCGTCGTCCTCCGCCTCCTCTTTCAAAATTTTCGTAATCAATTCATCGTCGGAAGCTTGGTATATTCCCGATTATGTTCGCTTAGGGTGGAAAAATGACTTTTTCTCTCCCTCTTTCTCGCGAAGGCAGAGGTTATTTTTTTATTCTTCTGCCACCTCCCCCTTTGCGAGTGGATGGTGGAATTTATTTTGGGATTCCTAAACTTGATCAAAATCGGAATCAACTTAGGTTTGGTCTCTTGGTGTTCCATTCTGCCTTATACACGTCGTTAACTGTTATTGTTGGTTAGCTTTTACAGTGTATAGCATGGATTTCTCTCCCGACTATTCATAATTCGGACAGTGTTAGAGAGCTCTGAAGTTGCAATGAGTTCGTGGTTTTCGTTTGAATACTTCGTTTAGAAGTTAATCTTTTTTTCACCGCCTGAGGCTTAATTCTTCGTTTTTTGCTTTAAAATTACGCTTTTTGAAAAACTTTATATCGTTTTTGTTTTACCACCATTCTATAGTTCTTCAGAAGTTTTTCTTCAAATTCCTTTTCTTTGGAAGTTTCATTCTCTCAATCTCATATTTTCTCTTTCATCTAGCTCTTATTGCCCTTTTATTACTGAAGGAATCTAATAATTTTTCATGTATGCCTACGCATGCTGTACTGCTACCTCTGTGACAGGTTTTACTTCGCAATATTTAAGGAAAGAGGAAATCGTTGGAAAATATCCATGATTGTCGAATTTTCCATGACGTCATTAAATAATTTGCCCATGAGATATAGAAACACAAGAAATACGAAATTATATACTTTTTCGTATTTTTATCATTAATTTAGTTATTAGCGTGATTGTTTTTATTTATGAATTTGCGTATGCTCTAAGATTCTCTTTACTAATCCATTTAAGGATACGCTTACTTGATGTTCTCTTTATAGTTTCTTGGTGAAGAAAGATTTAGTTTTACTAAATGAAATCCTATACATAGTTGCTACGCAAATTTTACGTTAGGATTAAAGCTACGTCCTTTCGCTCTGTCTGCCATGGCGGATAGCGTCCTCAGTCTAATCTGAATTTTAAGAATTCAATCTTCTCTTATAGGTTTATTTTGTCTCTTGCTTTAACAGTTTGTAATGCTAGTTGCTGAATACTTAATTTTATGGTGGTCAATTTTCATTCAGTGGATTTATCCCAGTAAAATTTAATTATTAAAGGTATACACAATCCGGAATCAGGGATTGTATTGTAAACCTGATGGAGGTGCCAAAGTGGAAATAAATCCCGCTTGTTATATCGCTTGTGCTTCTTTTCATTAGATTATACAATTAGCGAATTTGATTTAATCCTTTGCCGTGGTGTCGTGTTGTTCTCAGTTATATAGTTGTCGAAGGATCATGTTTTTTCTAGTTAGGAGGTTTTTAAAATTTTCAGCGTAGTGTTTACGGCTTACGCAGTGTTGAATTAATTTGATGAGCCTATTCCCGGAAGCTCAGTCTACCGGGGAAGTTAATATTCTTGTTCATTTCTTGCACATTTCATTACGTTTGCACTGAAAGCACTTCTCTTAAAGGTGAAGACTTTTGAATGCCAAGAAAAATGATATGCATGCTCCTTCTCGTCATCCATTTTCATAAACTTTGCCTCAGCTTGTTGCCTCCGTTATTCATTATGTCGTGAACTCCGCGGCGCACCATCGCGGTCATTAGCTGCTGACTAGCTACCCCCTCCTCCATTTCCTCCAAGGAGGTGATTCTGTGGAAAAGTCCGCACCAGAGGCGTCAGTAAATAATTTCATGGCGATTTTTTTTTCATGCCTAAGTTGGCTGTAGCTCGCCACACTGCCAACTTCGTTCTCAATTCTCATCCTTGATCCTCTCTTCTCTGGAGGATAACCTTCACCTCGCGATGCTTTGGAGTTTTTTTTAACATGTGTATTTTTCAGGTTTTCTGCTTTTGTGTACTCTCTAGGTGCCAAAAATTGTGTAAACTACACTATTGATTGGTTGAGTTTACGTGGTATTTCCGTGTATCCTGTTGCTGCCAATTTATAAAGATGAACACGTGATATCGCTGTTCCTGAAACACCTTACTACGCCGTTTGATGAGGAAAATTTCGTAGGCCAGGATTTTTCCTAATATACTCGAATACAAGTGTTGTGATATCAAGAATATTATTCAACCATTCAGATAGATACACGGGTACCTACCCATGTACTCGAATACCTACTTACGTGTGGACTAATTCCTCCCGACCGTAGGCGGTTTTAATTCATCCACGAGCACTTTATTACCTTGTCAAATTCATCGCGGGTGTTTGTTATATGTTCGAATAACGCCATATACCATCGAATTCGTGTAAGTAATCATATACCCTGACAAATACAAATAAAGAGAAACCATGGTCGGCAGTGTGTATTAAGTGAAGGAACTCCTATTTGTTTTTTATATTTTATCATGGGTGTATCGCATTTCCACCACGTCAAGCCTGAAACAATTTCATACGTAAGCAACGTGGTTGCCTAGTAGGCGGAGCCTTTGGTTGCTGAGTGACGAGACTCAGCACCTATTCCCGGGAAAAGCATTCGGACTACCCACAAAAAAAGTCCTCAAAGTGCGAGGTGGATAAGGGAATTAAAGTGGCCCACCCTACCTTGAATATGTAGACCTTTAACCTGAATATGTGGAACTATGATTTATTCAGGATTGATATCAACCCTAACCTATTTAAACTTAGGGTTGAATCACTGAATGAGATAGCACCCGAGTACCTGTCTGGATACTCGAATACCTCTATAGCTAGACTATATTTAAGTACATAGTATATTTAAATTAGTGGTAGATTATATTAGAGAGTATATTTCTCATACTTCTAGCTTTAGCTGTATTCCTACTTATCTTCGAAAAGCTAAGGTAATAAATTTTTTGGGGCAGTACACGAAAAAGAATCCTGCGACTCATGCCTTCCATAATCCTTTCGATAGTGTGACAAAATCTCCCGCCATAGTGATGAGGGAAATAACTGAAAGTAGACTATACCGATATCCAGAGTTGACTTTCCCTCCCGCGTGCTTCGCATCGAAAATTTCCCTTTCGTGTGTCTGTCGCCCTGTACATTACTCCGGCGCACCTGCTCCCAGCCTCCTCTGACCGCCTCTCCACATGCTTCGATCGTGAAGATTTATAGCTACCCTGTTTGTGAGCGTGCCTACTTTTACGTCTTCATCTTTACTTTTCCGTTCGTTAAAGTTGTACTCAGTAAAATACCATGAGACTCGATGTAAGCCTCTCCAACTTTTCAGCGCATTGAGTGGTGATCTTTCATTCTCATGGTAATCTACCCTCCGATCAGTTCTTCATACCCTTCACTGGTTTGAACGTTATCATTCCTAGGTAGATTACCGTTGGAGAATTAAACTGCAAGTAATTTATCTCTGAACGTTAGCGTGATGCTAACTCAGCTAGTTGCTAGAATTTTCCATGCAATTTCTGATATTAATATTATTTCGATAAATATTCCGGAAGATAGGTTCTATTCCACAGTTCATTCCATTCCACAGTTCTTTTCTCTCCTTGTGCATTTACCTTTATTACGAATTCGTTGCCATATTCCCTTTAAGCAGCCTTAAATTCAATTGGTATATTAGTTAACGCTTATTTAATTGAAAATTCTGTTGCATTCACCTCGTAATGCAAATTTGTAATACCGACAATTAATTGCCTTTGTACTGATTGTAGAAATTATATTAACGCAAGAGGTAAATCATGGTATTAGAAATGAAAGAGGCGTGTTTTATGAATTGGTTGGACAATTCGGATTATGTATGAGATTTGTGAACTAGGCGTCCCTTTCATACCATTTATCGCTTTGAATCTGTTTTTTAATTGCCTCTGTACTAGAAGAAGTAGAAAAATTTCTGTGATAAATAACTTTTGACATTGATTTGTTCGTCGTTATTTATCATTAAAGGGAAAGTGTGGTTTAAAGACTAGTAAGGAGTCGTCAGTCAAAGCGAAGGCAGTTATGAAAGATTGTACCGAATGTGGACTCCGCGAAGCCGCCTTCACACATCCTTATTTGATCTTTATAACAAACGTGTTTATGGAAATTCACTGAGAATAAAGCTGCTTTTCATTTTAGAGTATTTTACTGCAGTATACGTCTCATTCCATTTCTAAGCAGCGTTATATTCAGTATATTGCGGATTCTGATATTCAACATGTCTTTAAAATGTGGGAAATTTTAGTGGGGGATAATACTGTCAGCGGAGCATGCGTCGCGTTTAAATGTTAATCCTGTAATTAATACTGGTATTTAATGGAATGATATTAATTTATGAGAATTAAAGCCATGCTTCGTGCTCCACGGGATCTTTTTTGTCCGACATGGGAGGCAATGGCATTTAATGGTTGATATCGTATGCATCCAATTTAATTCTTCATTAATGCATTCAAACATGGTAGGTGAGCAGAGGAAATTGCTTGAGGAAATAACGTGAAGGGGGATGGTGTAAATAGAACGTATACTGAGGGACGAGGGGAAACAGTGATTGTGGGAAATTGAGATTGTGTGGCTGAAGGAGAAGGGGGAGGGATAAAATTTAGTTAATGTTGTATCGTATGAATTGGCAAAGAGGACTTTCATCGGTCGGAAGAACGAAATTTTTTGTGGGAGTGGAGGAAGATGGGGGTGTAGAGTAATATTTGTTGGACTATGGAAAAAAAGCGCACAGTGGAGCGCAATTATACGTGTGTGTGAAGAAAGCGCACAAGGGGCGATGTGACAGTTTAGGGTAGGGTGTATGTTGCAAGGAAATGAATACTTTGAGTCAGATAAGAAACTGGAAGGAACTGCGAAGAAGCATTGAGAAAATGGAATGGAAGTTTCTCACCTCCTAAAACTTGGCTGGACCTTCTGTCAAGAAGAAAAGCAAGGCAAAAAAGAATGTAAATAGTAAACAGATGATATTGACGAAGCTACACTTAAGATGATTTAAAACATGCCTAAGAATGCAGTACTAACTGTTAATATATTTAACAAGTCACCATTGGCAAAGGTACACTTTTGCTGATTTTGAATCTACAAAACCTCCAATACGGTTAGTGATGCTCTGCATTCGCAATGCGCTTTTTTCGAGACTCCATATTGGTGTGCCTTCTGCCATTTCAACTTAACTACTCGTAGATTACCCCCTCATAATTTCTACCCTACCGGTTTAGGAAGGTTTTATATGAAGCATTTTACGAAATACCCCGTCCGGTCTTCCCTCACAAACTTTGCTTCCGTGTTAAATTCACAGTTACACCTACTCCTTTCATTTATCTCTATAAATCCTATTATTTCCGCCTCCTTGCAGCTTGTATAGCATTCGTCCTTCTGGTGCGGCTTTTTTCGTCCTCTTTTTTCGCAAAGTACTCGCTCCGTTGAGACTCCTCGAAGGTTCCTCTAATGCCAACTTTATCAATCGTGTCAATCAGCCCCTCATTATATTCCTGTACTTTTAATTTGATGCTGAAGATCAAGTTATCATCATTAGTTATCATTAGTCCACAACCCTAAGAGTGGTTTGACGCAGCTCTCCATTCCTCTCTCCCATCCGCTAACCTTTTCATAGTGATATATATTTTCCTTTATGAACTGTCATATGTTGCTCATTCGAGGCTATCCCTTGCCCTTCGTCCCTTTCACCTGTCCTTTTACAGTTTTTTCACCAAGCCATCATGTCTCATGTGGCCAACTTAGTTGCCCAGTTAAGGTTTTCAAAACAATTCTCCTTTCTCCCACTCTTCTTAGCGCTTCCTCACTGCTTACCTCATCTAAAAGCTGCCTCTCTTCTCCCGCCACGTCCGAAGTGCTGAACATGGTGGGTGAAGAGAGGGAGCTTTTAGATAAAATACGGTGGAGACAGAAGGTATGAATGGAGCGAGTACTTAGCGAGGAGGGGATGTTGCAAACAGTGTTAGAAGGTAGAATGTTAGGTAAGCGAGGGAGAGGAAGGAAGAGAAAAGACTTTTAGATAGAATGAAAGGGAGTAGGCCTTATTGTGAGTGGAAGAGGGAAGTGCTTGAAGGCCAAGAAGGCTCCAAAAATGCCTCCTAAGTACTCCATGGAAACCCACCTTAATTGGTAGAACATTTAAATAAATATCAGGAAATATCGGGATAGCTTTTGGAGCTACTGTGACCTTCTTCCCATTCATGTCCTCCAATTCTCCTCTACTTTTAAATCTGGGGCAGGGACCAGGAGTCCTCTATGTTCCCTAACCTTTCCTTTAGCTCTGCGCTCACTCTGCTGTCCCCTGAATCCCTTACTCGCATTACCTCGGTCGTTTATATCACCATTGTCCCCGTCCCACGGGGACTCTGAGCAGGAGCTCTTAATTCTCCATTTGCCGCACCACGTGTGGCCTTCCCGCCTGATCCTGCGCTCGCCGCAAGGTTCCCCTTCACCGTCTGCCTTGTCCATTCCAGAACACTCCTCCATCGCCTCATCCTTCCCGTTGGCTTGGCCTTCGTGTGAAATTTTCTGCGTTAATTATTGACCTGCAGTCAGGGAAGTGGGGAAGCGTTCAGGAAACTCAAGCGGCGTCGTGCTTCACCCATTGCGTGTGCCTGCTCATGCGCTCTTTCCACATTTCTGGCGCCCCTATCTTCGTAACTTTCCACGTGCAATATATGCATGAAGTCTAATCGATTGGAGAGTTCACAATTACCGAAAAAATCCTGACGCACGATTTTTCCTAGAATAGTTTGGCTCGGCGAGTAACCTTAAATTATTTGCTTTTATTTGTTAGTTATTTAATGACGCAATCATAATTGAATATCGATGACTTAATGCTGACGAGTTCACATTTTGCAAGTACATCTTATTAAATTGAGAAAGTACTTTGAAAACTTTGCTAACCTTTATTTCCCCTGTACCAGTTTAGTCGTATTTCACTTCTTCAAAGCTTTCTGGAAAATTACATGATGCAACTCAGGAGATATTTGCAAGCATTACGTCAAAGGTATGAGCATGTCCAAGCTTCACTTGAATGAGTACACTTTTAAATCTGGTTCGATTTGAAGCTAAAAGGGTCGACGCATTTTTTACTAATTTCGTTTTTCGTAGGATTGAACTTGAGTTCTCTTCTTGTTGGAATCGTGTGCACTTATTTCTGTTTCATATGCATTAAAAATGAGGGATGTGAACTTGAGGCATTTTAATGCGCAGTTTAGTAGAAGGAATCATTATAGAAGGCATGGCAATAGCTTCTCTTGAAAGTGCTTTGAAAGTGCTTGAAAGTGATGGAGGTTATTACGCTTCGGATATGTTCAAGGTTAATTACGTATCCCTTCATCTCCTTTACCACCTCATCTGTAACTCTGAGATACCCCACCTACTGGCTACCACTTACCTATAATTCCCTCAATAACTCCTCTGTTAATGTAACATCATCTACTTCATCATCCACTACCGCTGTGAAACGAATACATCCCTTAAACCTCTTTCCTTTCTCGGTTATTCAAAAATTCGCCGATGCAAAAGATGCTGTTTTTCTTGTCAGTGGATTCAATATTTAAAGTTATCGATTTACCATTTTTTTGTCGTCCTTCGTGTTGTATTTATTGTAATTTTGTTTTTCACCCTTTTTTAAGAATCAAATTTAAAAAGACACGTCGGTTCATTTTCGATTTTATGAAAAACAAATAAATAAAGGACATTGAGAGTTAATGATTTGAAGTATTGCTGGGATCAACTGAACATTCGATCGAAGATTTTTTTCCTATATTCTTTTGGCATTAGGAATCTAAATTTTACTTTATCAAATCGTCATCGCAATTGTATTGTTAATAATACAATACGTGTTGGGAGAATGAGTGTGTTACCTAGGAGGCGATACATAACTTTAAGTTCGTCTCCCGTGAGTGTATTTCTTCCTCCATCACTTTTATGGGATAAACTGGGTCTCCTATCTTATCCCTTCAACCTTGCTTACCTATTCAATAGGCTCAGTGGGTGCTCTCTTTCCGTTAAGGCGTAACCCTGAAAAATTCAGTGGCCGTCTTCGTTGTTTCCCGTTTTCCTGTGGCCTATCCCTCGGCCTTCCCCCTTGGAGATTTCATCCTATTCCGTTGTATTGGAACGTTTTTGTCGTTTCTGTTTTCATTCAATCCGATACATCCGATCAAAAATTTCTTTCCCACTAGCAAAGATTGTGGACTGATGTTTATGTGATTATTACTAATGGGATTCTACTGGTTAAGATAGGTTTTCATGGCGTATTTTGCGAATCACTCCGGTCTTACCGCCATTTCAAATTGAACATCCTTCTTCAATTCACGACAAGGCCTCTTTCATTGCCTCTAATTACTATTATCTTTCTCCCTACTACGCTTAGCTAGCATTCTTTCTCTAGCGCTTCTTTCTACATCAATGAAAATGATCCTACTTTGAAACCTACGGTTAACGGTATGCAACTTAAATACTGATGATTGGAATTTAAAAAAATATTGTTATATAGTTTCAGTGAGTTTGGACGAGAAGAAATTATTTACGGTGATATTTATTATTTCCTTTTCTCATTATCTGCACGTCTACCGGGGAAGTTACCGTTTTGAGAACTACCATAACGTTGTTTTTTTAAATCAATAAGGCATCATTCACAATGGTTGCAGTGAAAATGAAATTATTATTATGTTGGTCTTTTGCTTGATTTCGTGAGGCACAACCTAAATGAGTAATCGTTTTAAGATATAGTTTATCCCAATTAGGATATTTTTCGACGCAAGTCTGTCGTTATATCAAGAATTTCAAAACATTTATTTGACTTATGCTTAAACAACGCTCTACACTTTATATGTCTTTACATAACTTTCCCAATTCATGGCAACTTAACGTAACGTCACGTAGCGAGTATTAGAGCATTCTAGGTTATCCGAAAGAAAGCCGGAAGCCAAAAATTTATGCCGTGTATTATCAAATTGTATTTCACTTTCATCTTCATGACAAAGCATACTTTCTATTTATAAATTCATTCTAAATATAAATCTTTTTTCTCCGCCCCCTCCTTGTTTACATCATCTCTTGGTTTAGCCGCCGATATGTAAGTGTTTTGACTGACAGTTAACTGCCGCGAACACGATATAATATGTGGAGCGTAAATCTGTCTGCAAAGCGATATGAGTTGGGATAGAGGGTATACCTCGTGCTAAGAAAATTCATCTCATATTTCCCTGCTATCTTTGATATGTGCGACCTCCCTTGAAGTCCCTCGTACTCCGAAGTTCCATATCTACATACCTCCCTGCAACCCGCCTAAAAATGCATCCAACGGCTGGTGTTAGGACACCTGCTATAACATGTATGCGCTCACAAGATTATGATTAGCATTTATTTAAGTCCCGTATGGTTCGAGGGGAAAAAGAATTCCCATATCTATCCGTTCGTTAGAATATCTCTCGTAATTTATTACTTCTGTCGGACCTGGAAGTATAATGAGGCTCTAATATGATGCTCTCCGTGTCACTCTTAAAGATATCGATTTTCAATTGTCTAAGCAATCTAAGCCTAGCGCGCAACCTTCGAGTTTCTTAAGCGGCTACCTGCCTGATTCGCTTAACATCTGGGTAGCGCTGTATGTACGTCTGTAGCAGTGTTTGACGAATCGCGTAGATTTCCTTTGTATTAATTTCATTGAAGTTGTACCCCGTTGCTATAGAAGGAAAACAGTCATTTCCTTGAATTTCTCTTTTCCCCATCACTTTTCCTTCTCGGGATCGTTGCGCGGAAAAACTGTCCTCTCCATATTGCATTTCAAGGCATTTCTCTTTGGTCCTCTTATATTTCACCATTCCGCTGCGTTCCACCGACCCCGAGCCGACTCATGCAGCGGAAATCCAACCAGTCCCTGGCATGTTTTTCCTCGGTCGTATGACCATTCTCGGGCATCGTCCCCCCATCACCTACTTCACCTCTGTTCTGCTCCACACGCAGGAATGGGTTTCACGGGGGGAGAAAATAAGAATTTCGGCTGCTCCCAGACATGACTCTCGCTCCCGTATCTTCGGTGCCACCGCGACCCTTTGATATTTTCCCCATTATTCAAAACTGTCCTAGTGTGTTATTTTTTTAGTCTCCCCTTTCATGTTTCATCCACAATCTCCTTTTGGAATGGAGATAGGTTGGTTGTTATGGTCTAGATCACTGCTCACCTCCGGTTTTTCCTTTGTCCTGGCTAATATACGTTTTACCCACCCGCGGTGAGCGTGAAATTTAAAGTCCCGGTTCATTTGTTTCTCCTTCTTTTCATTTTGATTTTGATGGGCATCTATCCACATTGCGATTTAACCGCTTTCCATTCATTGAGGGCGACAAGCGCTCTGCGGCTACTGTTTTGCTTGTATCTGCTCGGGTTTCGCCCACGTTGTGTTGCTTCGCCGTGTTTTATTGTAGCTACGGTATTTACCAGCTAAGGTCTTTCTGCGGTATATTTACCTCTTTTGATGGTAGTATAAAGGCTGTCTTTTTCCGCAAGCCTATCATACCTTATTCGCGATGCGTTCGTGTTGATATGTACATGTCTTGCCGTCTATGGTATTTTTTTTTTAACTATTACTGACTTAAACTTGACAAAATGACTGGAAACCTACCTTAATCGGTAGACTACTGTATAATAACTGACACAATGCGTCCCGGCTTTGATATATTTTATGTACTTCATTTATTCATTCACATTTTGCTATTAGTCACCTTTCAACGATAGCGAATTCGTGTATCATGCAGAAGCAAACGAAAGAGTCAAACATCAAAGGCTGTGTTATATTTGCGCGTATGTGCTCCGTGAAACCGTACTTTTCAGGGAAATTTCCTCATCGCATTAAGAGCAGATATATGGCATGGTTGCTTGTTACAGAGGTTTAAAAAAATGGGATATGAAGTCTTCTTTTTTCAGGTGAGTGAGAGAAATGATTTTAAAGCCCTACTGGGGTTTCTCGTCGTCCTGCCTCACGATTTATCACTACCTCAAATGATGATATGTAAGGATAGCAGCTGCTATATTTTTCTTCTCTTTTATCTCCGCAGCCATGCAATCAATCCACTCTCTTGTTCAGGAAAAATTCATGTAAATGTTTTCTGTTGACTTTCGTGCTCTTGACTTTTCGCGTTAGGTTTTTTTCTCAGCCCGCTTTTCTGGGGCGAAACCTCTCATTTAAATCGCGGTACTTCCCGTGTGGGACCATGAAGTATGGTGATCGTGCCGGGAATGTTTGTTCATTACAAATCTCTGGCCACGTATGGTATCTTTCCTACGGTAAACTTCATTATTTTCCGTTCGTTCCATTTTTATCGCTGGTAGATTAAATTGCTTCAGTTTGAATTTTCCTTTATTGGGTTTGCTGACCATTGCTGGAATTTTAAGGGTAGAGCATTTCGTTACCTAGGTTCTGAATGACTTTTTCATATCAGTATGTACCTCATTATAATAGAATCATATAGTATAAATTGCTAATTGAGTTAATCTTCAGTGCCTCTTTGATTCCTCCAATACATCCCTGATCAGTAATTTTGGCGTTTTACTCGGCATGATATTCAAAATATTTTATTGGTACATGTTTTTATCGTTGAAATAAAATTAATATTTATCTGAATATTTCAGATTATCGTAGTTGATAGTGGCACTTGTTCATTTTTACAGAGTAAACCGTTAAATATTTTAATCATTGTCTCGGTTGAGACTTTAGAACGCTTTGTGTGCTGGAGGATGGTTGAAACTGACATGCTACAATTGCACTGATTGGTCGGTCTTGTGGATGTTTCTCCGAAGTTGGATGAAACAAAAATGCTCTTAAAACATTATAATTTTATTGATGTGTTTCATTTATTATAAAATACCATAATAAGTGTGTTCTAAATAGTTTTGAACTTGGGTCAGTAATCGAATGGGTATTGTTCGCGTCGTAGACTGGCTTATTAAACTTTTATTATTTGGAAATTCATCTTTAAAATCGGAAGAAATCAATTAATTTATTTTTCGGCTAATTCAAGGGTCTTTTTTCAATTTGAAAATACTTAATATTGTGGTAGCTGATTAAAGGCGTTCCTATTGGGCCAAAATACGGCAATTGAGTCTACGCTGAATACGAAGTTAAGTGTTCCTTTTAGTTATTTTGAATGCGCCATCTTGAACAGCCAACCGCATGATTGAAACGTACGAGCTTTGCAATGAGTCGGTGTGCAAATACTAGACACATTATTTACTCCTTTCGTTTGCAATCGTCGATAAACCCGTAATTCAATTATAGGTAAGCTCTAATTACACGACTGAGCCATATGCAAATGAATTACCAGCATTGGATTATAATAGTTAGTAGTGCTTTGGACCTTATTTTTAATCGTTGAAATGTATGCGTTAGCCTTGTGAAGCCCTTAAGTCCTCAATTGCTTGGTTTTAACTGCCTATACTTCCAGCTGGTAGCTTTTTAAGGAATAATAAGTTATCAATTGCGAACGACTGAATTTCAGAACGACTGAATTTCAGAGGTTCAAATGCCATGGAATTCTACGTTGAACATTAATTTTTAATTTGGTTGAACACTGAAGTTAACTATCGTTGCTATATTCTCGGCTTGTGAATGAAATTCTTTTTATGGCCTTGCCCGCGAGCTCCCGGCCATATTGTAGCCAAAATGGCTTAGTTGTGTCCGCGTTTTAATTTTCGCGGTGTGAGTGCCTTTGCCCTCTCCAAAATCGCAAAATGCTCCTGATTTTCTTTTCAAAATTTTTTTCCGTCCGATTTCTTTGCACTCGCCAGATGGGATCGGTCTCTAAATAACTCTGCCTTTTGTTTCTCTTGGTGCTCGAAGCTCCCGCTTAGTCCAGTGAAAAATAAAGCAAAAGCAATCGGGTTCTGTAAAGGAGATAGACGGTGGTGACTAGTGGTTGCGTGATCAATAACTTTCTGGAGTGATCAATTGCGTTTGCTACGCCGAAGCCATCATATTCGCCTGTTTGTGGAAGATAATTTCGTCGATGTTGTGATGAGTTCCTCCCGGGTTACTTTAATCTACGATATCGACCGGTTACGGTCGCAAAATACCGCCTATTTTCCACGGAACCCACGTATTTGAAAACATAATTGTTGAGACTACTTAACATCACTTTTTTGAGGGGATTGGTTCTATACTTTTTTTTGTAGATATGACCTAGTTATTTTATGTGCTTTAATTTCGTGCTTATGAACTTAACTTACTTCATATTGTCTGTGGTTTGAATGTTCATGTATTTGGTAAGAGTAGAGCTTGTTTTTCATGCCCTGAAGTGAATGCTCGTTTGTTTTGTCTAATCAGTCTTGTCATATCTGTGTGCCAAAATTGCCAAATAAAAGTAATCAGTTAAGTTTTATTCTTAGTATTGCTTTCGGTCGGTTATAGATTGCCAGTCCAGGTTTCGGATTTACTTTTGAGATTATGAAGTACCGTAGATTCCGGTTAGTTGGGACATAATGGGACTTGTGCACTTTGCCCCAATTAAGCGGCTGCCCCAATTAGGGGAACTATCCTATATATGGGCATAAAAAAACGTTGAAATGATAGAAAGAAGACTGAAGAATGTTTATAATGCAACATTAGTTTATCAAACTATTAATTTGATTAATAAATCAGTGAGTTTAATTAATTTATTGTCATTTTTAAGAATTATAACAATTTAGTTAAAAATATTTTTCACAGCCTCGGGCGACGCTGAATGAATGTCTTTCACTAAGTCCTATTAAAGAAAAGTCCTATCCTCTTGCGGATATTATAACAACAAGAGCTTTCAAAATAGGGCAAGAATAGGAACATTTGTGAAAAATGAGAGTAAATCAAAGGAGGAAAATATAAAAAAATAGTATTCTGAGAACAAAAAAATTTAATTTCGTCGCGAGTATAGAGTCTATGTCGCCGACTCATGGCCCAATAAAGCGGCATTCTGTCCCAATTAAGCGGAGAATACTCCGGGATATTCCTCTATTGGGTTCTGTTCTTCAAGATCTGCCCCAATTAAGCGGCTGCCCCAAGTAACCGTTGGACCCATTAAACGGAATCTACTGTATTAATTTTTTACAGAAATGGTTTATTTGAGGGTATTTTAAATAATTTTTTGAATCATAGTTGCGCCGTGATAAGGTTTCCGCAATATCGCCGAAGTTTAGTTCGAGGTTGCCTCTTAACCAATATGCCCGGCTCCTTTCTTGTGCGATTAGCTTTAAATTTCAAATGAAGTGATATTTTTACCTTGCCGTGAATGTTATGATGCCGTCCTCCCGTGTTTAGTTTTTTATTACTCTCAGTAATGAGGTTTGGGACCGTATTGCTTGCTTGCCAAGCTCGGGTGCTTTTAAGCTTACATTTTCAACGTAAATAATTAATAGCCGCGGAGTAAAATATGAATTTCTAACTTAATTTTCTCTCTTTTTTTATTTTCAGGTGAGTTTCCGAACGAGACGTAAATGTTTTTTGGGTTTTGCCTGCCGATGATTGGTGAGTGGATCGATCATTACCCCCAGCTTTTCCTTCCCGCGTCTGTCCGTCCTACCTCCCTGACTCTTATATTACTCCCCAGTTAATCTTTTTTTTTTTTATTACAAGACCCCATCCTATTTGCCTTTCTCCCTTTCCAGTCCGTCGTGTACTCGTGCCTTTGCAGGCCATTGAGAGCGGTGGTCAGATGACGCCCGCGTATGTGTAGGTGGGGGGGTCGGGTGAGGGAAGCGGCGAGGGAGAGTTGAGTATTTCCATTTCATTCGTCGGTGTAAGGCCAGCGAAATGTTACCCCAGCTCATATCGATTACCCTCGGAAACATTTACGGAGCTTTTCCCTGTCGCTGGGCTACTTCGGTGGCTTGTTGTTGGGTGCAACTCTTTGCATAGTGATTTTGCGCAGCACATAATTTTTTAAAAATCCTCGATCAACTGCTCTGATTCTATTCCTATTGAATGCAATTCTTTGTAAGTTCCAATTAGCACACGGTTTTCCTATTCGAAAGTGATAGAACAACGTTGTATGTGATCTAGTATTATGTTTATAGGGCCTCTCAAGCGTATTTGACTCTAGGCCTGGTTTTCTTATTTTTTTGTCTTCATGAATAGCATCGGTGACCATTAAATGAGTTGTTGGTCACGTCGGTTGGTTGTTTTTGTATGTTGGCCCAGTGTTCACCTTTCAATCAGTTTTTGGCACAATACAACCATCATAAATTTCCAGGCTCTCTACGTTAGATTGTATATTGCTTTTTACAATGTTTGTGTATGTTTTTATTTGTTATCACTTTATTGATCATGTCATTGTGATGTCATCATGTTTGATTCCGCTGTTTGATTCACAGTAGGATATTGCTTTATTTATTTGTAGCTATCCCTTTAAGTTTTCCAGTTATTGAAAAACGCTAATGATGATTCCCCTTCCATCGCAAACCATGTTTTTATTAAATTTAAGTTTATTAAATGAACTCCTTTGGTGCTAAACTCTGTGTTCGAAGTCGAAGTTAAGTTTTAATTGTGAAATGGTTTGCTCATCACTTAGGTTGCCAGTCAATTTCATCATGAAAATTCATTAATACGTCGCCTAGCAATTAATAAATCTTGTTTTAACTGACTTTTCCTGTTCCTGGTTAGCAAAGAGGAAACTTGAGTGAAATTAACGTTTGGGACTTAGCAGCGTGCTGTCTTTTGTAGTTTGTTCAAGCATGTAACATTGTTTGCCGAGCTTGATGAGTAATTATTGGATGGCTGTTAATCTTCGAGTCGGGAATAATGCTGCTCTTCGGTTTAGGGAAAATCGAAATCTGTGTTAGGCTTCTTGAGTATCCATCACTTCATGCTCATGATATTCTTTCTGTCATAGCGGATAGATATCCATAAAGAATGATCAGTATTTTGCACTGGTAAATTTAATTATTTTGTGGATAATGTATATGACGTAATGTGAATGATTGTCTGGTATAAATGAATTGAATACATATTTAAATAAAATAAAAATTGAGGTGGAATAAGGTGTTTAAATGTTCCCTTGATTTTTAATCCCTACAGTAAAATCTTAAAGCTATGGTTGAATACTGAAAACTTCCTAAGTATGTTAAATGGTCTCTGCATGTTGTACTTAAGGCCGATCGCTTCCTCTCTTTTGGTCTTATTCCTTCTTCTCTCCCTATGAAATTACTCATGTTACCACCTGGAAATTTGCAGATTTTTGGGAGCAGAGCTTCAACAATATTTTCCTGTATCCCAAGTAGAAATATTGTAGACCTGAAAAATATTGAAGTGAAATTTTTAAACTAAAGACACAGAAAAATGTTGATTAGAGTGTACTCCGTAAACCCAAAAAATTCGAGTTTGAAGCTTAAATATAAAAATTGTAATTAGTCGCGAATAAAGACAGGTCTAGCGGGAGTGATGCGTTCATCTAATCTATGTTGACTGTCATTTGACTAATGAGTGTATAAGTGCAAATTTCTCCAAAGAGGAACTGTAACTGTCTTATATCTTGAGGCAGAAGGACCATTTTCGTCCATTTTTATTACATATTTACATTTATTTACATATTACACAGCTTTATTTATCTATATTTTTTAATTTGGTATGCGCGTATCTGAATGCATTAAATATATTTTTCAATGCAATTCAAATGTCAACGTTCAGACGCTTTTTTTTTATTGCAGTGTAATTTGTGCGCATTGTAGGGTATTAATATTTTTTTATTTCTCTGCGATAGATTTGAATTTTCCCTTTATAAATCTTATCAATCTTTTTATCACATTCAGTTGCATTTCCTTGTACGAACAAACAACGCTACGATATTATACAGCGTCTGCGTAAATATCATTTTTCTCATTGAAGGCATGGCGCACCCAGTTATTTTCTGAATAGAAAGTCATAGACCGTGCTTGCGTTATCGGCCTAAATTCCTTTTTCGCGCTGGTGAAAAAAAACTCAACTTCAGCCGAAAAATCGAAAATCCATTGGCTGAAAAATAAAAGAGGGGGTTGCTTTTCTCCTTTAGAGAGTGCACTATGATTTTTGAAATAGAAATCCTGTGACCGTAATTGTTGTCTGCACACTTTTTCATGCGTTAAATTTATCTGGACTCCATTTTTCTTGTGGGTGCATTGTGTGGCGTGCCGTGGGGAACATCTCGCTGGTTTTTGTGTGCAGCAGCTGTTTTCCGGGGTGCGGAGTTTCAAGGGAGCAGAGGGAAACGCGTGTTCTACAGGTTAGCCCTCGTAGCAATCGATAGTAGGCGCTTTCCACTTTTACGGGTGATGGCGAGCGGCGGCAACAATCGAAGCTACGTCAACCCATTTAGTAGTTGGACAAGGTTCATGCTTACGATTCTATTTATTTACTAAAATGCAACAAAAGGTGGCCTTTTGCATTGAGGAAATAGCTAGATAATTAATACACTACTGGTAAACTTAGACACCAGGAGAATTAAGAGTGACTTCAATTTAAATCCATTGAGGCTTAGTCAAGTGACTATAAAGACAAGCATTTTTTTGATGTGGGGGTAAAATTGTGATCGGTGAAGAAGAGGTCAAATGAAATGCGAGTAGAAGAAAGTTGTTGCTCAGTTTCGGGGAATATGAAAAGGGTTCATGAGAAAGTGAAGGACGAAATTTGGGTCGGTGTAGATCATCACTGCTGCAGGTTTTACGGCCTGGATCATGAAGGGGGAAGGAAGTATATCGCTTTGGCTTAATATATTGTAATGTGTTACGAATCGTATTTGAATTATGATTTTTAAAAAATGCTGGCATTCCTTCCTGTTGGTAGAAAATTATAATAGGAAATCGGAAAATTATATCAAGTGCTTATTATGAGTTTTTATTAAAATTTTGATAATCCTCTTTTTTGTAACGAAATTATGCAATGAAGTATGGGTGAGGAAATTTTTTTGTCGAAATAAATAGCATGTTGAGAAACGCTATCGTCTGAATCAGCCAATATTATCCATTAGGGATAGCGTGGATAGATATTTTATTTTAGTCTTAATCGCCTGTGTAGAAGCAGGTAATCGCTTAGTACCTATAGTTCGTACGCATTGCTGTTGAATAGTTTTTTTTATAGTGGAAACCGGTTCACGATTTAATGCACCACCAAGTCCTGCGTGCACGATTATGACAATTGAGGATTCTGTAGTCAGCCACTAGTTGTCCTTTCACCTGCCGCGCATTTTAATGGGCTTACAATTTTCGCCACTCGCGACGGTAAGAGTAGAGCGATCCCAAATCCTGGGGAAATGAACTTAGTTTATGAATTTTTACTGAAATCAATATTAGTGATTACATAATGTTTCGAATTCATAACTTTTAAATACAATTCATTCGCGTGCAAATATTTTATCGCAAACTTGAAAAATGTATGGGTGCCTATGGGTCGCCGTGTTGCGTACGTTTTGAAACGAGTTAGCCGACCAGTTCTGGGCCTTTTATGTGTAGTCCCCATGCCTACATATAATGCTCCCACTGCCGCTTCCCTCTCCCCTGCACCCGCTCACCACCCTCGTATAACAAGTGCCATGCGCCGTCTCTCGCCGTTCTTCCCACATCCTGCCTGAAAATTCACTTTGTGCGCGACCTGGGTGTCGTACGACGCCTGACGAGTGTACCTCGCACACTGAACTAACCATCGCTCATTCCCCATTTTCTGCGATAACCTTTCCCCTGTCGTCCTACATGTGCCCGAGTCTCGATGTATCGTTGTGTTGCCTCAACAATTCCCCCTTTGGGCCCCATAAAATTGGACCAACCTAGGGTCAGACGAGGGAGTGTTGAGACCATAAGAGATTAATGTATTTAGAATACAGCCGTTCTCCAAAACTTTTCTCGCAAGGGGTGATTCAAATGTGTAAATGAGGTTTATTCTCATAATGTTTAATGTTTCAATGTTTGAAAGACTATAATTTTAATCAAGTCACAGAATTCCCTTTCTTAAAAATAAATATTAGTTGGGAATGTAATGGAAATTATGAAAAATGTAGAGTGAAGGTAAAGATGGCAGTAGAGAAATATTAGAAGGAATTTTAATTATGACCACTTAGAAGTTAATCTTAGAATATATTTTACAATACGCCCACAAACTTTGTGGGCGTATTATCTACATAGTATATATAAATTTACGGTGGGAAACAGAAAACTAGTTAAAACAGGATGTAAGAGGGTAGAATGATAGGTAAACGAGGGAGAGGAAGGAAGAAAATAGGATTTTTTTTGCATAATAAAAGGGAAAGGGCCTTACTGTGAAATGAATAGGAATTACGTGAAGGGAGGAGAGGCTGCCAGAATACTTTTGAAATACTCCATGGAACCTACCTTAATCGCTAGAATAGTTAGTAATTATAATTTTCCTCGAGAACCTCCCCGCCGTTGGCCGGCAAAGCAACATTTCTTCTTTTCTATGCAGGAATATCGATAGGTTAGAAAATAATGCGTGTTATTGCTAGTTACTGTACCGGTAATTTATTTGTTTGGTTGCCTAGTTGCTGGTATAAATGTGGTCATTTGAGCGTTGAAATCCACCCGTTTTATCACCCATACTTATCATGACACGCCATATTGCCGGCTGTAACATTATTCCGTCAGATGTGATGGGTCGAAGTCACAAAGATGGATTATTATTTGGTTAACATAGGATGCTTTCTGGAACTGTGTTTGAGGAATGAATGTGTGGACATCGTGCTTCTTTTAAACGGTGACTCCCTCGGATTTTCACGTTTCAGCAGAATCCCTCATCTTTCGGTTCGCGTCAAAATCCCTGCCGGTCATTCGATGACTGTGATACGCCCCGATTCTCATCTGGGAGTCGCGCTTGAGTTTTTATCTCTTTCACGAAGCATGGTTTTCTGCCACTTCTCTGCGTTATCCTCTCGCCGTCCACCCTGCAGTGGCCTTTGAACTGTCAATCAGTGCCCTACACTCTATGACGGCGAGTGCGGTGGCCGTGTTCCTGATCCCATGCATCCCCGATTCACTGGTAAATAGAGGCCGAGGCAGAATTTGGTTTGCGTGGATGGAGCAGGTGACCCTGCTTACAGTCGTTGTGTGCAAACTAGGAGGTTGCAATCCCTTTGCGGTTCATACCCTTTCTAACCGTTCCCTTATAGTGCAATCCCTCTTTTCCGACGGTTCCCAATTGTTTGTGTCCCGTGAAATACTCCGGGTCATTAGGTAACTCCCGAAACCCCTGTAGATTCAGCAGTGAAGGTTTCTGTGGATACGATAGAATGACTAAATCCATGTCATCTACACTATTTTCAACTTATGACCAAGGTATTCTTTGGAACAATTATGCGAATTTTCACTTCTGGCAGCGTATTATGGGAGGTATTTATCGGTCAATGGAGGGAGGCAAGGCTCTATTCACAGGCTTTCGAGTTTAATCGTTTTGTGTCTTAATTCTCTTAGATCATACTGGCGGTGATTAAATATGGATGAAACATATGTATGGTTGAAATCGACGTAATCGTTGTGCAAAGAGGGAGAAACTTCATTTTCGCATATTTTGGCTCTTCCGAAATTTTAGCGTAAGGACATGAATCCTTTTCGCATAATACTCTAGATATTTTGCACATGGTTTCTGCATTCCGTTCCAAATGCCTTAGTGTTAAGGTTATAATGATATACCTAGTTCAATTTTCTGAATTTTAAGCCGCTGGCTCATAATTTGAAATGAATTTTTTTTTTTTGAAGTGAAGGTAGCAAATGTTTTTCCAAATTCTGATTTTTTTTTTAACTTTCCTTGCGCGAGATATACCTCGAATTCTTTGGCAAGGACCTATTATTCCGTTTCGAATGGCGTTGACCTATCGTCTTCCAACCCCTTGTCCCTATACGCGTTTGAAGTGTTTGTTGCTTTGTCGGTGCGAGAGTCCTCGAAAAATTCTCTCTTGCTGGCATGGTGTGCCGTGATATGACCTCGTTTTTGGTCTAATGATGTGTCTTCGAAATCCATCTCGAGCATGGTCTCAACTTCATATTTGATTTGCTTTCAAGCCTTTTGCACTGGAGTAAAAATGCATTCTGGTGCCCCAGTCCTTCGTTTTGCCCACCATTTCTGGTGCATTGAACGCCGTTCTTCTTTGTATTTTTTAACGAGGGATTATTGATCTTTGCGTCCCTGTGTCACGATTTGGTTTTATGATCTTCATGGTATCCATCCCAAGTACTACTACTTAAGTAGTATAGTTTCTCTTCAAAGTTGAGTAACCATTGTACCCTCTTAGATATGTAAATTATTACCTGTCCTGAGAAACGTATTTTGAAGTGGGTACCCTTCTACAGAGTTTATTTATGGGACGCCAAAAACAGCACTATGATCTTAACCTTAGGGCAACTAGTAAATAATGCAAATATGATAAAAACAAGTATCATAAATTCATAAATAACAAAAAAGTTTAACAAATGCAATATTTACATAATGGTGGTTATTAGAATGAAAGGCATTGAAGTTAACAGTTGAAACCGATGCGGTAGGCCAAGAGGTTAAGGGAAGAAGAAGTATTCGAGAGGGAATTGAAAAGGGAAAGTAAACGGTATTCTGTAGTCCTGCTTAAAAGAGAAAAGAAGCCAATGGGAATTGAAATTAAGTTATATTTCAATTTCATTTCATCGTGCTGCTAACGACTGCCTTTGATAACCAAACATCTGTGTGAGTTTTGTCTCTCTCTTCAACGAAGGATTCAATAGAGGCAGGACCTAAATTCAATAGGTATGTTTACACACTATAGTAACATTGGTAATTCGTAGTAGAAATTTGTAGCTAGACAGCATTAAAGGAAGAACATTTGTGAAAAACAGGTAAATGGTGAACTCATTTTCGCTAAAATTGACGGTGCGACCTCATGTAGTCTTCTTTATTTGAGGTGCATGTATTCGGTGATTACCTACGGTGGAGAATAGCGTCGATGAGCGTGGTATCGATATAGTTTATTTCAAAGTGCAGCTCGGATTAAAAGGAGTGCTTCCAAGCCGCCTGACAAATAGGTAAGCTCAATTTAAGCTCTTGGCTAATCCGTCCGTCTATTAATGTTGCAGAGCTTGGTAGATGATGAGGTTGTGTGGGTATCACCTAATGCATGCGTTTCCTTTCTGTTGCTTCAGACTTGATTACATGGAGTGGAAGGAAAGGACCTATTTCAGAAAAAGGCGGGGACGTTGTTTATCTAGATTTCAACTCCTTCATGGTCCTCTTGGACGTCGATAAGAGGCGCATTTTTTGTCGTTTTCTATAGCTCTCAATGCGCGTTTAGATTGGTTCCTTTTTTAATTTTTATTTATTGATTAGAGTAAATTAATCAATGAAAATACCCACATCATACTTAATGTAACCATCACTCTCCATCAAACGAAAACTCTGTTAGTTAAATGCTTTAATTATTCAATTTTTTCCCTTCGCAGCATCTTGCCCAGGTATCTTTTAAAACCATGATTGAAACTTATCTATAAAGAGACATTCAGCGTCCGCTTGGTGACTTTGTTTAAATTGTACTATGTTAAGCGTTGGTTTTTTGGAAGCATTTTTGGTTGAGCATCGTTGAAGAATATTTGATGAATATAATTATCTTCGTGCTTATTTGTCAAATCTTAAAGCCTTTGGTTTTTCTTAGAAAGTCATTTGGAATGGCAACGGAATGGTTCGTTAAAGGAATTCATTGCGGTTCTATTCACTTCTTCTCTCTTTTAAAGTCATTTTCTCTTCTTGAGAAAGTTCAAGTTGTTTACTTGGCTTTTGTTGTATGCTCGGTAGGTCCGTAAGTGGGAGTGGTTTTCTTTGTTCGTAATTGGCTTGAAGAAGAATTAAGTGCCGTAGCTCCCGTTAAGTAGGCTGTTACGTCCTAAAATATTCTCTCTACTCAAACCGTGCTTTAATCTTCCGGTTGGAGTAGCTAAGGCGCTTTGTTTCCTTTGGCGGTGCCTGCCAAATGTTTTATCCCACTTAGCTTTCACCGAATCAGTAGACGCGTTGGCGGGAAGAGGAAAAGTCGGTCGGTTTCCAGAGTACGACAACCAGCATGATTGCACAGATACCAATGCCTTGGCCCTGGAGCCCGACATTAGCTGGAGTTTTAGATCACATGCATTTCGGAATCCTTCCCCTGACTGTTTCGTTTCATATATATATCCGTTCGTCATCTGTAAAGTCTAGCCTAATGGATTTCCTTGAATGCACGTTTATATCTTCAAACCTACGTTAAGCGATGGAATACTGTAATAATAAACTTTAACCTAATCATGACATAGCTGAAACGCCGTACAAGGGATTTAAAATTATTTAAAAGCGATTTAAGTGTTTTATTGCGATTTGAGGACAATAGTCCAACTTATGGTGGAAGGCTGGCGGTGGCAATTCGCAAAATACTCCATGTTAACCTACCTTAAAGGTACAAGATACTCCTTGCATATCGTAAACACATCCCGGTTTTAACGTGATCAATTCAGGGAATAAAACGCGGCTCTTCTGGATAGGAAGCTAAAATTGACCCTTATAAACACATAAACTCAACACAAAAATTTTAACCCACATGTGATTGCTGGTAAATTTCCTCCCCCTGTATTTGACTTAGAAATGAGAACATTGAACCGTCGCGTCGTTCTGATAAAATCCTTATTTCTTCTCAGCGCATGAGGTGCGGTGATTGGTCATTTCTTTGAGGGGAAAGGGCGATGGTGGGTAGCCAGTTAATGGGTGTGAAAGCCAGCAGGTGGAGTGCACAAGAGAAAGAATGGCATCGGGCGAGAACGCAATAATGATGAGGGCAAAAATTGTGAGTTGTGGAAACGTTATGGAGACCAAAAGTGAAAGTTCGGTTAGTCCATCAAGCTCATGATCCATTTGCAAGTCAACTCAATAAATGTGAATGCTTTAAAGGAAAGATATACCTCGCGAATATCCATGTCTTTACTGGACTATATTTATTTATTCCAACGGATTACACCATTTTGCTAAATCGAACTGATTAAGAAAGTAACACTAACTAAAACATAAAATTTAATGTATAATAAGTGGTTATTACAACAAAAAATATGTATACAATAATCAAATTACTCAAAGAAATTGTGAACTAATTTCTATATATTTCATACTTTCCATTGCGTAAATCACTCTTTTGTCTCCGCTGTTTAGTTCTCCGCTATTATTTCCGGAGTAGGTACTCATTGTACCCCGCACATGTATAGCGTTCTTTATTGTAAATAAAGAGTAATAACTTTATTATATTATCATTATAGTATTCTACCGATTAAGGTAGGTTTCCATGGAGTACTAAAGAAGTGAATTAAGAGCCTCCCTTTCCTTCCAGCTCTGCCTTCTTCAATTCACTGTAAGGCCTACTCCCTGTCGATCTATCTAAAAATCCTAATATTTTCCTTCCCCTCCCTCGTTTCCCTAACATTCTACCCTCTAACACCATTTTCAAAATCCTCTTCCTGCTAAGTATTCCTCCCATCCATACCTTCTGTCTCCTCTTATCTAATCTAAAAGCTGCCTCTCCTCGCCAACCATATCATTCCATATAATTTATAATACGACCGTGGTTTCGACATTGATCGTCATATTCAGGTGCAAAAACTAAGGTAAAATAACAGATTTCTGTGGTCATGCCATACCATGATGTGGAATTACAGTTATTGAGTTTTTATTTCAGTATAATACCCATTCCAGAAAATTATGCCTGAGATAACAACATCCGCAGTGTTTATTTCCGTTGATTTATATTGGCATAAACCAGAGAACGTATAAGTAATGGCTTCACGTCTATATTGAGCCTTCGTTTAATTTGATTTCGGTGATAAAGGCATGTTAACCTTCTCGGGGCGTGCCGCAGCTGACTATTTTTGAGTTTTGACACGGAATGGGGTTGTAACTAGCAGAACTTTGTTGCTAGCAATGGTTTTCTTTACCTATGGGCTAACTAATTAGAGAATGGGATGCTGGGTGTGAAACTATCGTTACAATTCCTAATTGACTTTTCCGATCTAGCACTTTCTGCCTAGAGCTTAGAACCCTTAAGCACCACTTTCTGCGGAACGCTTTTTCCCGTTGTCACTCTCCCCAAACGATCTCTCTCTTCCATGCGGTTAATCACTTGGTAGTTGGGTCGCTTGAAAAGGGAGCAATCGATTGTTTGTCTTTCCCTTATTTTCTTTAGTTCAATACAGTCCGTACGAGAGGAATCAACATAATTCATCCTTTCTCCCGTTGAGTTATCGTTACTCTTTTTTTCAGCAGAAGTGTGGCGTGTGTTTCATTCTCGCGCATCATTTGCGGGTGATGGATGATTATTGCCTCTCTGCCACCGATAGAATTTGTCAATTTTTCTTTCCACGTCAGACAGCACGGCTGGAGTTCATTGATCCTCCCATTCACGTGGACACCCGATGGATTCGTCGGGTCAAGTGAGTTGAGAATATTGACCTTTATAGTCCTTAAACAACCAGTTAATGAAGACAGCCTCCAAGTAGAAATTTTGTATTGCGGCCAAAACGCCAATGCCGTAGTTGACAGTTCTGATTGAAGAGATGTGGCCTTGAATACGTGGTGGATACCCTTGGCCGTCTGGGTACCCGAACGAAAATCGTCTTGTTGAAGTGGCTCTACTCCGGATATGTTAATCTGTACTGTGGATTAAACTTGCGTTAGCTCTACATTCGCTCTATTGATCTTGGAATTCGCAATGGTGCCAGGAAGTTAAATTTTACCTTTAACCTGCAAATTGAGAGTCCCTTTTATGACGCGAATTTGCAGTCAATTTTCTGGTGCAAAGTGGATGATGATCATATGATGCTTGATGCTTGTCAGTTTGTTTAAAGCGCTCTCAGTTGTATGAAAAATAGTCCATTATAAATTTGCTTTACAGCTTACCGTGATATTCAGTGCATGAAACAATGGTGATATTAAATGAAACCGCTTGATGCAGAATGCCATAAGTAAATGTAAACCGTTATTTTGGGATGGATTATTTTATTAAGTTAAATTGAAAATAAAATAACAATTTATTTCTTAAAATAGGTGGGAATAAAAGATTGATAAGTCGAGAGATTACTAACTTGAAATACTATGACGGGACTAAAAATGAAAAAAAAGAGTCAATTTCTGTGTGGGCGTACTTTTTTTCTTGCCACACCACCGAAAACATCTCCATGTGGCCATCGGGGTTTTTACAACATTTATCAATTGGACGTACAAGGACATCCATGCCCTAGAATGCGGTAACTTACCCAGGTTGGGCTCGAACAGGCGACCTTAGATTTTGCAGGCGAGGACTTTATGAAACTACGGTGACATTAAATCAAGCCGCTTGACGGAGTGTATTGTTGTGATTCTTTTATAAATCTTTTATCGGTTCTCCATTTTACCCGTTAGTTTTCCGTTGACGGTTTTATGGAAATAACGGCCTAATATGTTATCAGTTATTCACAAAAAATCCTAATACTAATGCATTATTCTTGTATTGGCTAAGCATAGATAAATATTCAAATACATTTCGTGCTCTGGGCCAGGAATTTCATTTTATATATTGTTCTTTGTCCATCGTAATTTCAAATGGAAAATGGGATTTTTGCATGTAATTTTTTTTAGCTTTAGGCACATGTTGAATTTTTTATAAGTACGCGTTCACTGTTTCTGGATTTCCCTTCCTTGGATTTTGGTAAGCTTTTTTCTTTTTGTGTAAATTCCCTCTATTTTTTGAGCGAAGTGGTCCTTGTAACCTTTTACATTCATTAAATGCCTATGCTCGCTCGTTTGTATAGATGAATATTTTAGGGCCACTTAATGGACCATTATGTATCTGTTTATTTTCGAATGCTATCTTGCCTGCATTATTTACTCGTGAACATTTCGCTGTGACTTGTTACCTCAACGAAGGAAGTGCACCATTGTAGATTTGATTCACAATTTATTTTATCTTTTTCTTCCCTGATCTATTCGCTTTTGGCCATGTCTAATGCCAGCTTCTGTATCTTGTTCTATAAGTTAAAAGTAGTTTTATCGTGAGCTCGTTAAATTAAGGTATGGAGAGCGTTAGCTGCAGTTTTTATTTCATATTTTCAATTAAGCATTTGATCATTCAATCTTTTTCATGCTCTCTCATAGTTCAACTTGCATCAATCGTAGCTTGAAAGACAGGAAATATACATCCAGAAAGTATTTCGTGAGGAGAATTTTATAAAAAATATTAGTATGAATCTACTCGAATTCATTTCCAGGAAATTCGTAATCAACACATTATGTTTTTATTAGTTGTTTCAGGATTGACTTAATGGAATCTGCTTTACATAATGGAAAGTAAAGAAAAGTTCGAAAAAGTGGAATTACAAATTTGTCTTTACTTTTCATTATGACCGTCTCATGTTGTTGAAAAAATCTTTACGCAATACTTTCGATGCCTTAGGGATCAGACCTTATTTTTTTATATGTCGCACTGAAATTGCCGGAAAGCATGCAAATGGCCATTTCAGTCGGAATACTAAAAATGAAAGTTACGAAAAGTATGGGTTATAGCTGAAATTTGAGGTTAGGGTTTCTGTTGTGTTGATTAAAATTAATGTATTTTTAAAAGTTTTCTTTCATCCGGCTTTGCGGAGCCATTATAATTTAGTTTCTGTTTCATTTAATCTATGCGTTCCACTTCAGTTACCGTATTAATTTGCTGATTATTCATACGCAATGTGGAGATTTGCCTACGGTTTATTCCATCGGGGATTTAAATCAATTAAAGCCCCTTTTGAATTTTTTTGAAAATATCATTGGTAGTCGGTGCAGGCACACTCCATGTACCGCTTGTGACCGCAGGTAATCACAACATGAACTTGTGAAATATACGTTTGGAAAAGTATATTTTTCGTTGATTGAAAAAAGTATTGTGTGTAGGCAGAATATGGATGAAGAGATATTTCTAGTCATATTTATCTCGATTCCACACATGGCGATAATTATTTATTTACATTTGTTTTTACCTATACGGTAGGTTTGCTTGCGTCAATTAGCGAATCACTCCAACTTGTCTCTCTTCCCAATTTGAACTTCCCTTTTCAATTCTTAATAAGGCCAATGAAAGTGGAATTTCTATGTTGGAGAGTAAGCTAGCCGGAATTGTTTGAAACATGTAGCTTGCAAACACACTTAACCGGTTGATTATTTTAAATGATAATTAACTGCCGTTATTCGTAGTAATAATGACGGTAAATGTTTCTAATTTCATCGAGTGTATGCCCAAGGAAAAATTGTTATTAATGGAAATTGACTGGTCAAGGTTAGTATACAGTAAAAATTTTGAGAATCGTCCCGTTTGTTGGTAGCATGGAGAAAAAATTAAAAAGACGTTTAAACCTACCAACTATGTTGTACCAGAAAATTTGAAGCGCTATTAAATAAGCTTATACTCTATTCAAAGAAAAATAAGGAGTTGAAATATTTGAGCGAAATGTTTATCTATTGTTTAATGCCCAATTGGAAATTGTATCGCGTTAAATTGAAGGAAGTTAATTTTATTACAATTTAATGTTCATGGCTTTGATATCCGTATTGTGATTTGTGGCAGGCTTAGTTAACCCTTCATTCGGTGTCTGTGTCCAGAGCCCGCTCATCCTTCTTCTCCTCAAGGAGGATCTTCGACCGCCGATCCCTTCTCCTAATACCATGAAGTGTTCTCGTCGCAACACCACACTCCGGTAGAGAACCCCCACAAGCATTGACCCCTCTAGCCTAAATCCCTTACTTCACTCCCTCGGGAGCGACCCATCATCCTCAAAGACACGTTAGATTCTTTCCATGTGTTCTGCGGACTTGACCTTTACCGTCTTGCTGACCCGTAAGTGGGTTGTGTTTCACATGGGTATTTTAATTCTCGTTTAATAATTTTTTTCTATTATCGGAGAAATTCCATTGGGACTGGTGGCACTGAAGCCACTGACTGATCTGTTGCCACAGCAGTCAGCTGATTGAAGAAAATAAGTGGCAGAATGAATTACTGAAATGAAAGAATGGAATATTTGTGTGGTTGTGTGAATGGATAACTTTTATGCAGTAATTTTTTCAAGTACAGAGTTCTAAGCATCGGCAAATTTCGTTTAAGGACTATATCCTATCATTGGACATAATCCATTGGGTAAGTTGTCTTGAAAGCCGGCGTGAATAATTTTCTCTTCATAGTTGCAGGTCTCCATTCTTTGATTTTTTCTCTCTTCAGTTCGGTAATTTCATTGGGGTCGAAATGCTGTTCTTGCTGCTTCCATAGCTATTTGATTTCTATAGAGACTCCCTCTTTGGCCGTCGATCAAAAAGTGAAAATGAGGAAATTGCAATTTAGAGATATGGATAGTGATGATGATCTACTGACACCCGACTGTGAACATTACCAATCGTGAAATTACTTGAATGACGCCAAAATAATTTTACATTGTTCGATGAATCTTCGATTTAGGATTGATTGCAGCGCACGTACTTAACTATGCGTGCATTTACCACCCACCTCTCGATATATATGCAGAGATTAATTGGCGACCTTTAACCCTGCGACGGGTACACCCTGTCGTAGATGTCACATACGTAACGAGTTCCGATCGAGTCTCAACTTCTCCTATCCGTCACGCATTAGCGCCTTTTTTCGTTGTTGTTCACTCTCCTTATAGCGATTTATTTCCTCATACAGGGATTATTTTTTGACGAGCTAACGTACCAATGCTTTGATGATGTCAGCAACTCGTGAAAGTTGGGCGGTAACTTTCGCGTATTTTTTAAATTTATTTTTTCTAATTTCGTTGTAACCTTTCTCCCTCTTCCATCTACCGATTTATTTTAATTACGGTTTCTGGTTTTAGTTAACAACCTTATGTTGTCAACCGGTCTTAATCATCCTTTTCCTTATGCTGGAAGAAGGCTAAAACAATTTCAACGCGCATTGATTTGTTTTTCGGTTCCCATTTTTGTTCCTTTTTAAGCGCTCCTTTATCCTGTGAAGAGCGGTGTAGCTTTTCCAAATGGCGCAATGTTAGCATAGGTTCTCCGGGTGGGGGTGTGCAGTCAACTAGTCCAGCATAATGGTGCTCGCAAATCCTATTCCCTAAGCGGGTCCATCCTCCGCTGGCTTCGGTACTAATTGTGGGCCGGGTCAGTTGGTGAGGCTTAAACAGCAGATGTATCCAGAGTGGATAGGAGTGCACGGAGCGTTGGATGCATATTCGCAACCCTCCCCATCCCTTTTGGTGCATTGCGTCGGCCTTCCTTCGCGAATGCTTTGCGTTGTAGATTGTTTTCGCCAGTCATGTCTGGCTGGGGAATTTAATTATCGCATCGGAATCCGCTCTCTCGTCCTTTCTTGCAGAAAATGGCGCAGTTCCTGGAGAATTTAGCCTAAATTTGCAGCTGTCAATTCCTCCTCCCTTGAGTGTAATTTATTGCTGTGTGCTCCCTGCGCCAGTAAATTAAGAAGACGTCTAACGTGTGTTGGCTAAAACTTTCCTTCATGTTTTCCCGTACTAAGGCGTAACCTCAGCGTTCTAAATTAATTAAAGTTCGTGCTGATTCGAAGGGGGAATCTTCATTTTTAGTTTGAAATTTGAGATTCATCAAACGATGTAGAATTATTTGGGCGTCATTCAAGCAATTTCACGATTGGTAATTTTCGCAGTCAAGTGTCATGCGAATGAAATCTTTCACGGAAGAGGATTGAATTTTATTTGGATATGTGTGGATGGTCAGCGTGCTTTATCGTTTGGCAGTTGCGACGGTGGAGTCATTAAATGCTCATCGACTTCGTAATGCATAATGATTATTATTCTTGCTCATTTCCATATGGCACGGTGTTGTTTCTTGAAAGCTAATCCGTGGTATTGCTTTCCTCTGGGTATTTTTACTTTCTGAAATCTAATAGAAAATGCATATTTAGCCAGTCGTTCAATCATATTGAGTATTTTTTTTTAACGAAATTTAAGATATTTTGGTTCATTATATACTTTTTTATAGGGCGCCCCGTTCTTGAAACATTAAAGTAGATTTTGCTTTGTTTCGTTTGGCATAGCTGAAACCATGGAAGCGAGAACGGTATTGTTATTCCCGGGACGCTGTTGGCAGCGCAGTGTATTTTTTTCTAGATTGGAATGTTATATTTTCATTCTCCCAGGTCATTCGTGAATGGTTGTCGCATCAAGCTTTAACTCTTTCGTGTCAGTTCCTCAATATGTTCAACGTGGCGGTTTCCTAGGTGGAATGTCCGTGCCGACTCATTTCCATTAAAATGATGTCGAGAGTGATCACTCTCATTGATGAACAAATGTGAAGTATCTCGTGTCAGAGAGGGCTCCGTGGAATTTTATTAATGGTGGAAAATCAATCCTTATCGCCACAGTGGGTCCCTTTCGTGCGGATTAAGCTCTGAACAGAGGCTAGCGAGGATGATCGTGTGTAAGTTCTCACTTTATCAACTCCTGCTGTTAGAATTGCTACTCTTTTGTGTGTTCACAGGAAGCCTGAATTTTAATCGTTAAGGTGATTACTTATCAGGGCTCGAAGCTCTCGTCCCAAGATAATTACTTGGTTTTCTCTCGATACAGTCCGTTATGCATGCCTCCTGTTTGTATTCTTTATGCGTGCGCTATCACTCATGTGGTGTCCAGTTCCATTTCAATTAATTTCATGAAACTTTTATCCTCATGCTATTCATTGTCAGGCCTTTGTTCGGCGGGTAAAACCTTTTCGTCAGCTGTATACATTTTTAGGGCTGCCATGATAGCGTTTTATTTTTATTGACTTTTTGTTAGTTTAATTTTAAATGTGATTTTATTTATTCCTTTTGCAGTTCCCCTTTTTTGCTTTATCTTCCTACTTTTGAGTTCGTATTAATAATTTAATATTTGAATTTTAATCGCTGTTATTTAATGCAATGGCGCGCCAATTTCCTGCAGTAGATTCTGGAAGGCTATTTAACATGTATTGTTGCATTTATATACTTACGAGTTTACTCTTGAATATCGATAATTGTACTTTATTAAAAGAAAATTGGTTAGTCCGCTTTCGCAATGGTCTGAAGGACTGAACGAAAAATATAACCTACATAATCTCTTATCCGTCAGGTAGACTATTTTGAAGCGTTAGTTTGTTCATAAACTTGCACCGTATTATAACTTTCATTTTATGATTTTGGACGGTGATTTTTTGTTTCTTAGCATGTTCTTTACGTTCTCTTCATTCCTTAACGTAGTGTACCAGCAATAATATACTTCATGTGCCCAATGGCACGCCTGAAGTGCTATTCACGCCCCATGTGTTGTTTTAAAATTTACCCTGTTGTTTTCCCTTTCCTTCGGGACAGTAATTAAAATATTTACCCATTGCTGTAATTAAGTGTGACATTCGTTATTTGAAATATAACATTAGTTAAAATCTCAAAGAAGTACCCTTAAGTAGAAGATTTATTTCGTTTCACGCGGTAGTACTTGCATCTAATGCTTACAAAACAACATTTACCTCAATAAAAACTGTATTAGACCACAGTCGGTATATTTTTTGAATACGGGTACTATTTTTTGTGGGAAATGACATGTTTCGCACTAGATGTTTGCGTTACAATTTGTTTTTATCATCCTATATATTTAATACATCCCGCGTTACATCCTAGTACAAAACCTTATTAGGTTCATTATAAACCTTATTAGGAGGACACGCTGTGCATTAGGGGCCACTCTTTTTGCTAACATGATTTCAAAATGGTTTCCAGTTTTTATTTCGGTGGACGCCGCTTGGGTGGTTCGAATTCGCCTGAGGGGCTGGACAATGATTTTTTTCCTAAAGGTTCGGAATTGGCCGTTTTTGGTCGCTCGAACTCCCTTTATCTGCCTCTACGTCGCCCGACAGGGTACGTATTCATCGTAACGGCAAAGCGGCACCAGGCCCAGATCATCTATCTTCCATCGTGCTCCACCTACTCCCCTTCCCCCCCCCCACCCCCCGATATCGTCGAGAAGAAAGTCGTCGGGTGATGGATACCTTTACTTCAGGGCCGAAGACAAAAGCTTAGTATCTCGTTCTTACTTTTTCCTTCTCTCTGTCTCTGCTGTGCTTACCCATGTCCCTTGATATCGCTTTATGAAGTTATGCGTACTCTTATAATTTTCTTTCCCTGGTATTTAGAAGCAGGAGTCTTGGGTAATGCTCTAAAATACTGTAGATATTTGAGTGCCTTTGATTGCGTTTGACTTCATGTGTCGAATACTTAGATAAACTGTCGTCCCAAAGTTGGCAAGTCCACAGAAGAAGTATCTAGTTTGTGAATTGATTGCTCTGATAATTTTTTATAATCACGATTTTTTTTCGTAGGTACCTTGAATATTTTTCTTGGTTGGTATATTCTAATGCTGAATTTTCACTCATCGTATTTTTAAATTCTTCATTAGTTCCCTTTTTTAATTTCACGTCCTACAATCAGGTCTGGTATTTTACTCTTCTTTTTTCACGCCTGTGTGATATTATCTAGTTTGCAAAAATCTGAAGGACGCTATTATCTCTCTGAGGTTTTTCCACAAATTTCTGATGCCTCTGTTTATCCAATCGGTGCCCATTCACTTTTACAGATATTTCCGCCGTAAATATCGTCCTTCATTCCGTTCAAGGTCCTTTAATTATCATATCACTCCATGAATTATATTTTTACGCTGAATTACGTGCGGAGATTTCCACTTTTATCATTCATTGTGTGAAACTAATATAGTGGAAATATAGTTTCTGGTTCATCGTGGAGCTAAGCAGTGGCGAATTACTATAATTAAGTTTCTGGCACAAATTTACTCCTAAGGATTTTATTCTGAGCGGTACAGATATTTCCATTAGTACCACTTCAAATAAATGTGTCCTGTATTTGTTGTGGGTTTTTTCCCCTGTTTTTGGGAATTTCTAAAGCAGCTCGATATAAGGACGCCCGCAGGCAAACGTATTTATGCTAATTTTTTATTTCTCAATTCCTCTTGCTTTTGCTTGCCTTGGGGTTCGTGGAGCGGCCGCAGGGAATTCATTTCATTCCCGGCTGGCGTTTGACAAAGTGCGTGGTTAGCGATTTGGATCAAAGAACACATTTTCCCCGCCGTAAACGTTGACGTTTTGACAAATCGACCGCGTGGTTCCATTAATGGCGTGGAGTGCAGCGTTTCGCTCTCCTTCGCAGTTATAGACTTCAGGGCGTTTTGGGTAAAGGATAATGGAGATGGGTGTACAGATGAAGTATTTGCCGTTCAGGCATGAAACGTAGCTAACCCCTAGATCTGTGCACTCTGGAGCCTATATGTGGGCAATATGTGCCCATAAATGGCCCAGTTTTGTGCAATAAGTATCCTGCACTACTTATAACTTTCTACAATTAGTACTATCTAAATATAGTACCTACTTATTTCATTCTAAAATTCATCTGATTCTACTCAATCGATTCCTTTCTTCTTTTCATGCATGTAAAGTATTTATTGTAGTGCAGCATTAACATGAGAGAAGTGGTACAGCGAGTCTGATGGCAGCCAGACATATAAATGGATATTGAAAAGGAAAGAGAAGTTTTCGTTTGGGTTGTCGTTGCTCTAAAATTATTTCTTTATGCATCTGTTAAATCTTGCATCCTTATATTCTTATTCTATCTACCAAGGACGCTATCCAAACAATATGTCCTTCACTGAAGATAGCGTTTCCCTTGTTCTTCTGACAAAGGAATCATGATTATGAATGTGTTCCTTTTAATTTTTGTCCATCACAGCCTTCATCTAAATGATACATTTGGAAAATATATGTGTATAAATGAATTCTAGATGCTCTTTTTGAAGTTGTTACTACAGCTAGTATTTTGTTGATGCATAGTGGTTTTGAAATGCTCGGCGCTGGTATTTTCGGGCCGTAATATGAATATCTTTGGCAGTTGGAACAGTTTCCCAGGTGTATATAACCGTCGTTTCCTCTTCGGCGAGAGGAGCAGACCTTTGGTTGTTGCCCTCTGTTCTCAGTCATGGCAGATGCCATTCAACCCGGCCTTTCTCCTTGCGGTGGAGCTGATTTTCTGTCATTCCCTTTATTCTTTTGTGATTCAATATCTAAGCCCCACCCAGCGTGACTTTGTTTCTATTCTCCCTTTTTCCTCATGGGTTCCACTTCAGTCATTCATCCGTTTGGACTCAAATATCAAATGGAAATTGTTTCTTGGGCCTCTGTGACAACAGCCCAATTACGACCTCTGAAACAATGTGGAACATCTATAAAGCAATTCTACGTTTTATCCATTATCACAGTTAGTTAACCCACCACTTTGTGTTTGAAGTCTTCTTGGATGGAAATGAGACCTGTTCTTTGAGAGTCCAATCTTTTTTGAGATAGGAAAATGGTCTTCTTATTTTTAAAAATATAATTGAAGTCCCTCAGTAGGATTAGGCCTAAATGACAGACATGCTTTCTGTTTCATCTTCAGAAATGTGTGAGGGAAAAGTTCAAGTACGTCGTTAGTTGTGATGGTAAGATTTTTCTAGCATTTTGTTGACCAATATTTATTGATTCTCCTCAGCTATAGCGTAGACTACCTGGTGGTAGATTAAATCCATCAGTATGCTGAAATGTCCCAAAGTAATATTTTTTACTTAAGCCTTTCGTGTTTAACTTCCGTAACTGAAGCCATGAGTTCGGAAAGTTATCAGTTCATCTTATCACCTTGCTTTGCTATCAGTCGTCTAATTAGTTCAAAGGTTCGCCAGAGCCTTCATGAAATTTTAACTAATTCGGAAGGAGCTAGAGATAACGAACGTTATTCAAGGCAATACGTGTCCTCATTCTGGTTGTGTCCCTTGGCAGCCACTGAGCGGTAGTGATATCTACCTTCTGCTATCCGCAGTTCACCCCATCGTACCCATTGGGTGCATTGTTCTTCCAACGTTGTCGCATAATGCCAAAGACACGCTCACTCCCGTCATGGAGCAGTCCGTATGGACCCGCTCCTGCGAAACCAGTCGCCATACCCACTGTCTATTTCGCACTAGATCGCGCAATCGGTCCCCAGTTCCCTCTCAATCGGACCGAAATGATCCAAAAAGGTCGGAACCACTTAAACTCCCATTAGCGACTGCCCCTCTGCGTTCAGACGGTGCCAGTAGCGCGCACACACACACACAGCGCGAGACTTAAAAAATACCCCTCAAATTACCGGCGTGGTCCTCCGGTTTAGCCAGTGGATCGACCTTTTGGGCGATTTAAACGGACACGGCCCGATGTAAAGGGACTTGATCCTCAGTAGTTGCGAGACCGAAGTATAGCCCGCCAGGCGGCAGACTCTTCAATGGTATCGTGCTTTTCATCTCTGGTCGTGTCCCATTCCTTCACCGCCTTTGATCGTGTGAGTCCTTTAGCTTTCCTGTTTGGTTTTGTTCTCCCAGTGCTTCTCTTGTCCACCCTTCTATCGTTCTAGCCTTCAACTATCTTGAGGGGCTCCGGCGAGTTAAGGTGTAGACGTAATTTTCATTTACTTACCATTTCAAAAATATTTGCTTTTTTGATTACCCTGCCATTCTTATTGCCATCAAAATTTTGTAGTAGCCATGGCAAATCAATGGCGTATTTCTTTTTGTTTCATTTTAAAAATCACAAATAAATCGTCTCTTATGGAGGTTTATGCGTGTATAAAATATTTATCAAATATATATAGGAATATAGAATAGGAATAACATTTCGATTAAGCGGTCAGGTGAGTAAGTGAAGCTGTAATGGAATTATCAAGATGAGTTGAAATTGGGTCTCCTCACCTTGCTTATTTAGGTTCTAATAAACAATTTGATTTAAGTCACAATACATTGATGCTAGATTATTGCTTAGAAGTTGCTAGCTTCATTCATAAACTTCACAGTAAAGTATCACTTAAACAAATGCTGACATCTCCTCGCTAGAAGAAATAGTTCGTAATTTCCTTCCCCTTTCCACGCTAAAAAATGAATAAAAACATAATTAAGGTGTCTCCCTACATGATTGGCCTCTAAGTATCGATTTCCTTGAAAATTGACATGTTAAATACCGTCGACGAAATTTGGTACCCTTCCTAGAACCCCAACGGAAGAGAGACTTCCTGTGTACAACCTTAAGGTAGCCGGAACGCTGCTCCACCGCATTTCTACCCTTGGAATGTACGTCTCCTGCCTCCTGTACACTATCTATCTTCTCAGAAAGGGCCTCTGAAGTCGACGACTCCGCTCCCCCACTCGCCTGCGAGTGGGAGGAGAGCAGAAGTGGTTGCGAAGGGCCGACCTCTCGCGTTCCTCCTTTCTCAGTGCCCGCTCTTCTCTCCATTGATGTCTCCATCAAATTAGCTTCGCGATGCCCATCCCACGGAGCAACAGCGCGACTGCCTCGCTTTTACCGCGTCTCCCCTCGCGAGTGTGTAGGGCACTCCATGGCGATCGCCCGGGCCTGTGATGCAGTCTCTCGCGGCCGTTACCCGTGTTCACTCGCGCGCCGTCGTTTGACCATCGAGTGGTTTATTCCCCATTGTCGCGATGCTGAGGCTTTGAAGGACTGCTGATCTGTTTCTGGGGCTTCAGTCGAGCGGTGTGGCCCCTCACGTCGCCTTTTCAACGTCTAGCCACCTTTTTTTCCTCTGTTTCTATTTGTTCCTCATGTTTTCTTTTTCAAAGAAGTGTTTGCTCGTGTCGTGGAATCATACCAATTCATATCTGCATGCGTGCATTCTTTTTTCCCGCATGGTTGTGAATTTGTAGTTGGATATTGAGAAGGTGTTGTGGCTTGATAGCGCTAATTGGAAACGTTGTTTTTTTTCAAATAAAAAGGTTTGCTGGAATGAATTATATCCGCGAATGTTAAAAAAGACGTTCACGATTCTTTATCATGTTAGGCTACTCTAGAAGCGTTACGGGAATGTGCTAAATTCATTTTGTCGATTTTTAAATGTACATTATGAGTTTATTGAAAATTTTTCAGTGTTGATCGTAACGGAATAATTCATGTCCTCAAGATTTCCCCCAGCAATTGTGACAGGCAAAAACAACTTCCATGCAAAATTTCTAATGTTTTTTTATATTTCTGAAATGATGCATAACATGCTCGTGCCTAAGCTATCTTAAATGAATTTTATTTTGTTTCCAATATTATTCGTGCGGGAAAAATAATGAAACCCGCAAAAATCCAATCGTAGGTTTAGAAAAATTGTTGCCATTGTATCCCGTCACAGTATTTCTCAATCAATTAGTGGTACTATTGGACTAAAGATAGTATGCGTATTATTTTGCTATGGGAAACTTTCTCCCTCGATCCTGCCTACCCATGTCGGGGTCTTGAAAGTTAAACTGAGTCGGGCAGCAACACTTGAATAGGTCGCCTGATGATTTCCGAAGTGGCGCCGGAACCATATTGCATCCCCCAGCAGTCCCTTCGATCTCCGGGTTGAAAGAGAGAGAAAATGTCTCCGTTCGATATTTGCTCTCGCCCAGCGGAAATGACGGAGTGCCTTCTGTTAGAATCGTTAAGCTCATTACTGACTTATTGTGTGAGCCTTGAAAGGTCTGCTCGGATATTGCGAATTTAATGGCCTCCATAAAATGTTTTGCGATCTTTCAAAAAGCTCATTGATATTCTGGAATTCCTCTACTCTACCAATACATACTTTCTATGTTCTGTAATGCTTTTGTATGCATGTAATGTCCATCGTGATGTTTTTATCCTGAAGAAATGCTTTTAAGGGAATAGCTGACAGATTAAATGTTTCTCATGCGTATAATTTGTCGCGTGATATATTTTAAAACAGATTTAATTCTAATGGTAGATGGTGCCGTGATGCTTTTGCTAATGATATACATACCTTAAAAATGGATGCTATGATGCGAATTGAAGATATCAGGGATCAATATGTTATGGAGGTAGGGATTCTGGAATCGAATTAGTAAATATTTTTGAATCCGTGTGCAGATGTTTTGTATGCTTAAAAAATTATTTTTATAATCGGGCTAGCATTCCTCCATCAAGTAACTCAGATAAATCTGTTTTACCAGACGGCTGTGGATTAAGAAAACGATTTTTAAAATTCAATTTAGTGCATTCGTTGGTAGCTGCAAGTATGATTTTAGTGGAGATAGACGTAGTGTTTTTATTTTCCAGTTATTTTAGATTAATAGAGCTGAAAATTTTCATTACTGTCAGTGATGTGGAAAAAACCTGGGCGAATATAAAGTTGGATTTCTGTGGGTAATGGTGGTGAAAGGACAATACTTGTATTTAGTAAATTGTTTTTGTCGTTTTAGAAATCGTCCACGAGGTTTTCATAGTGAAACAAGCATGGGTTTTGTTTCACCGTGAACATTTCATCGTTCCACCAAGTAACGCTCAAATCAGTTGATTTTATTTGTCCACTTTGGTCTCTTTTAGGTCAAATTCATGCGATGTGAAAGACTTCATTGCTCTTCGGCTCTTGAAAGACGTCATTGCTCTCAAGAAACATATTGCTCGTGACTAAATCTTTATCATTCTCGGCAAGGTATTATTTTCTCTTCCAGTTAGTGGGGAAATGCGGCGAATGGATCGGTACCCATTCTGCTTTTCCGATAAGTTTCCCGAGAATCTCTCCTCCTCCCGACTCGAGACTTTCTCTCCGTGGGGTCATCGGCTTTAATTCTTCCGTTTATCTTAGTTTATTTTTTACTCGTTGAGGGCGAGCCCTTCGGGGGCGGTGAGGGAGGGTGGTTTTGAAATCCAGGTATTTCGCGCCGAGCCCCACCGGGCTCATTTGAAATGAAAACGTTATTTTTAGAACTTTAGACGGATGGCTGGGGCCGGGAAGGTTGGCCGAAGAAGGGTGGGTGAGGGTTGGAGGGATGTTCGGATCGGAGAGAGGTTGGGTGTCTCTTTTCACGGCCTCACGCGACATACCGACGAGTCGATTGCGTTCTTTTTTTTTGCTCTTTCCTGCGATTGGAGGCCGACGTGTTGGGAGCATCGGCTTCATTCAATCTCGCAGGAAACGGAAAAATTGGGGATGGGTCAGTTTTTCTTGCAGGAGGCCTTGCGAAAATTATATTTACTCTGGTTATAGTTACTATTACTGCTATTTTTAATGGTATTCTACCGGTTAAGGTAGGTTTCCTTATTCGCCCACTTAACTTTCTCCAACTTCTGGATGATGTCAGATTCGAAGGACATGTGATACAATCTTATGATAATAGTACCAATATGAATAATAATGGTAAGAGGCAGTGGCGTAACTAGAAATATGCTATGGGAGGGAGGGATACGGGGACTTTGGGGGGGGGGGGGGGTTAGTAGGGGCTACTCCCCCTCCCCAAGAACCGGGTATTCAAGGAAAATGTTTGAAAAATAACATGCCTGAAAATGCATTTCACATCATTTTGGCACTTAAAATTTAACTTTTAGTAGACGTAGTTAGTATATTAAATCCAGACAAGAGTTTTAAATATTTTTTTGATTTCTTTGAGGCTTTTAGGAGGGGATACATCCCCTCCATAGTTACGCCATTGGTAAGAGGTAATTTCTCGGCTAAGGTATTTTTGTGTCATTCAAAAGTATCTCCCTAATATTGTTGAATACTTTTGTTAGGGAAAAAGATATGAATTCAACCGGGATGAGGAAGTATTTTAGTAAGGTTTACGGAATAGATGAAGGTATCTAGGCCCTACGCCAAGCCTATGAAAGGTATTTTAATTATTAGAAGTATGTAATGAGGTAAGTTCTCATGGAAGTGATCACTTAAGGTTTGGGTACCCTTCACTTCGCGTCGTCCGTTATTATATTACAATTCTTCCTTCATTTCTTCCAAGCGTATTTTATTTCTATCAGTCCCATGAACCCTGCTATCTTTGTCCCCCTTCACCGCTTTCCCTACATCTTTCCTTCTTTGATGTATCTCAGCATCTCCTCTCCCTTTCGTAAAAGCTCCATCTCTTCACCTGTCCCGTGGATTTAACTGGCCAGCATTAATAATGGAAAGAGAGGCCATTGTTTGGAGGATATTGCTGATGTTGAATTGTGTGGTTCGAGCGCAAGAGATATAGAAAGGAAAGACAATATGCTGTATGAATGGCATTTATGATAAGCAGGGCTTTTGATAAGCCGAAGAGTAAAATCGTGGACGAATACTCTTATGAATTGAGACAGGCCTTAGATAATCTGTTTATGGGCTATCATTTGTTTGCCTCATCTTATTTTAAGATGCTATGGCCTTTTTTATAGCGCTAATTGTTTTAACTTATATCTATTTTACAGATAGTATTTTAGGTTAGGTCAATCATTGGCATAACCTGCAAACCAATCGGATTGTCAGAATTTTCTCATTGTTCTCTCTCCATCCATTCTTGAAGATTTTCTCCCTTGTCCTTTATGTATTTTTACCTTTTATTGTTAAAAATGTATAGCATATTTTTACTTTAATTAGCTTTCTTCATCATGTCATCAACAATGACATAGGATAACAATCCTTCGAATGGATGCTCGCTGCCATCTACCCCCTAACGCAACTATCATCTTATCTGATTGTAGTCACCTTTTCTCTTTTAAATTCTCCACAACCAGTCTCCTGTACTCACGCGAAGACTTTCTTCGTCCCGTCCATGTAAATTTTCTTGGAATTGTTAGATTTTTAGCTCAATAAAATATTGTTTTCGGACTTCCTAGTTTTTCTCTGAGAATAAACTTACAATTCTAAGCCTAGATCATACTTTGATGTGATGGAACCATAATTTCCATGTTTTCTTAACATTTTTATACATTTTATTCACATTCTTAATTACGTGTCCTCTATTTCCTATTGGAGCCCTTTCATTCTCGTACATGTAAATATGATCTTGATTTTTAGATTCAAGCTCAAAAAAATAGCAGCGTTTATGCTCTAACCACCTTTCTCTCACTCCCTCTCTCAGAAGCAACGTGGAACTCAAAAGCCGCGATCATATTGTCGAGTGATGACACCATTTTTGCCACGTTTCATCGTAATTTTATCTCCATTTTGAACTGAAGGGTTTCGTCAAGGTTGAATTTTTTCGCTCAGAGATTTCCTTAATTCCTGCTATTTCCCGCTTAATGCGCGCATGAGGTTTGCCGAGCGGGAACGCGTGGAGTAGAGGATAGAACGGGTTGTCAGAATCATTATGCGGGGACATGAGGCGTTCGACGAGAGGATCTAAGGGAGGGAGCAGCCTTCAGCGGGAGAGACGTTCACGCACTTACAATTAAGGTCAAAATAACCTTGTTCTACACGAGCCTTTTATCAATCCCGGGCAACGTGGGAATTAAATGACAAAAATTCTCGTGGTGCCTTCTCTCTTCACTTATCGCGTCTACAGTTGTGAAGGCGTGTGGTTGCTTTGTTTGCGACTAGTCAATCATGCACCACTTTGCGTTCTCTGAGGCCTTGGGTATGAAGTAATCCCGATCGAGTTAATAGTCTCATTTTATTTTTTTGATATCTATTAGACTAAAGAGAATAGAAATTTTAGATAGAATGAAAGGGAGTCGGCCTTACTGTGAATTGAAGAGGGAAGTTCACGTAGGAAGGGGAATGGAAGTTGCAGAATGCTCTTTAAGTATTCCATGAAAAACCTTCCTTAATCGGTATAATACAGTAGGGGGATTTCATCTCAAATCAGGCAGAGGGGTGTCAGGTGACCATCACCGATTTCTCTGAAATTTATATATGTGAAAGCAGTATCCTTATGATGAATAACGATGACTTTACCTCTGCTCAGAACTGAACCGTCATAAAGTTACCGCCCCTTGAACATTGCAGTGTCAGGCCTCAGAGTAAAAAATGAAAAATCACATAAATGCTGATTACTAAGGAACCATGGCTTATAAAGCAGTGGTTATTGTTTTATTTTGAAGAGAATTTATTTATGCACATTATGGCATAACTTGCTAGTCATTTGAAGCAATAATAAACAAATAGGACTTGTTTAAACAATAAAAATTTGTCATTATTTAACAATTTATTACTAAAAAAGGCCACCTTTTATTTTCTTTAAAATTTATCAGTGGGTAGTTCAAATGTTCTGCTTTCATTTAAAAAAATAAAAAAAGGTAGTATTTTTATACTTTTTGTTTTAAGGCATGTCAAAGTTAGGCATGTTTTCGACTCTTATACACCAAGATTGCATACCTTCAAGGGGAAAAAAATGAAATTTCATTCTTCTTAGCATTCATAATAGTGAAAAGTTCATATCTGAATGATTGGTTACATCTATTGAGTGAAAGCAAGTTCAATCTTGTTTACTTCCATGGCATCCAATGTGTGCAAACACCCACTGCTACTGGCTGGAAACGATGAATGAGTCGCAATTTGCACAGAGTATTTTTCAATGGCACTTCACATAAGTCTTCTACTTTGGCCATGTGGATCATTTTGATGGACCATGTGGATGCATAAACGATACACTAATGTCATTCTCTTCTAAAGACACTGCAGTGATTTTAAAAATTCACCAGGTTTTTCGGAAACACACAAGGAAGTCATTCATGGTGAGATTTTGAGTACTGTACGTCTTTATATCTGGATTTGTTAGTGTCACAGCCTGTTTGATTGTGTGGATTACAGAGCGATCGATAGTTGTCCCGTGTCTGTTAACTACCAACACATGAAACTGTTGATGCCATGTACAGGTGCTCCTTTCACCCAAACATTTTTTTGTGTAAATTGAGCTGGTTAACGTGTGTAAAATGGAAGTTTCATATTAGGCAAGAATTTACTTACTGAAAGAAACTGATAAATGTCGAACATGTACTTGAAGACTCTGAAGAAGCGAGAGTGAAATGTCTATGAGTGGCCATGTTCAAATTTTATCATTCTTTTCCACGAGTTAAACTAAACAACATAATATGGCTGCTTTTCCAGTTTCAACCAAACATACAATTGACATATCATGCAGAGCTAAAAAAAACAACTAGGAATATGGGCCAATCTGATGTATACTGTTGGCATCCTCTTCCTCATAGTGCTCAAACAACATTATGCTCTCATTTTACTTGGATGATTATAAAGATTGTTCTTGTGTAACTCCTAATCAGCAAGATGTGTTCACTGCCATTGAGAATCATTCAGACAAATTCATTGCTGAAGTTTAGGATTGAACCAAGAAAGGTGTGTATCACAAATATATCCGTAAAATAGAAAGGGAAGATATTCAAAAAGAGAAGTTGGTAACACTAATTTTTGAGGCATTGGTGCTTCATTTTGACTTTTCCGAGAATTGGAGTGTGATTCTTCAAGATTAAGTACAACCGTATGACTGGCAAAAATTACAGATATCAATATTTACCTGTGTGGTATATAATAACTAAGGTATGCAGGCGCTTCAGATGATACCTCGCATGACACTGCACATTCTTTTCTTCAGATGAATCAAATAGAAGAACAATAGTGTAAAAATATATCATATGAAGAAATAAATCATATATATTTTATTAAAGTCAGCCGCTAATTTAAAAAAAACAGATTTCAGATATTTGACTTGGGGAAAGGTGTTAACAGGAAGGAAGTCATTGGTGGTTGTTCAGTGCGACTGGACATGAATAGGGGCCATCTGATAGAGTATATCCTTGCCTAAATTCAAACTTTTGCATTTAACACATGTTAAACTAACCGAATAGGGTAATTTCCTTCATCAAAGAAAACGGAAGGCATTGATTGCGATTTGTTACCCACCTTTAGTGTATTCATAATATACAAATTATTTTATTTTTAGAAATCCCTGTTTAGACGAATGTTAATGGTCAATTTTAACCTCATTTGAAAGAGGCCAGATTGGCACCAATGCGATGCCACTCCAAGTGACGTTACAAGGACCTAGATGCTATACGAGTAGATAGGAGTTTTACATCATCTGAGATTAACAATGTATACATGAGGCACAGAGCTCCGGGAAACATCCCTTAACAATCACCTATTAAAATTGCCTTTGGTCAGAGAGTTTCCTTTGCTTGATAGGGTATTAATAATCCTTATTTAAACCAAGCTAGAAGGGAACTCTATGCTAACGCCATGCTCGGCAGCAAGCAGCCAGAGGTCACACGGGCTTTTCGCAGCATTCATACTTAACCATTGTGTTTTCGTACGCTTGAAAATTTTCACTTATCATTTAATCGCAAAAAACAGATATCATCATTTAAAAATCTAAAAGCATGAAATATGTACTCCAGGAGTAATAATCTTTCGATTTAGGCAATAAACAATAATAGGAAACCACCCTATGTAGACAAAAAAATGTTTGGGTGAAAGGAGCACCTGTACATGGCATCAACAGTTTCATGTGTTGGTAGTTAACAGACACGGGACAACTATCGATCGCTCTGTAATCCACACAATCAAACAGGCTGTGACACTAACAAATCCAGATATAAAGACGTACAGTACTCAAAATCTCACCATGAATGACTTCCTTGTGTGTTTCCGAAAAACCTGGTGAATTTTTAAAATCACTGCAGTGTCTTTAGAAGAGAATGACATTAGTGTATCGTTTATGCATCCACATGGTCCATCAAAATGATCCACATGGCCAAAGTAGAAGACTTATGTGAAGTGCCATTGAAAAATACTCTGTGCAAATTGCGACTCATTCATCGTTTCCAGCCAGTAGCAGTGGGTGTTTGCACACATTGGATGCCATGGAAGTAAACAAGATTGAACTTGCTTTCACTCAATAGATGTAACCAATCATTCAGATATGAACTTTTCACTATTATGAATGCTAAGAAGAATGAAATTTCATTTTTTTTCCCCTTGAAGGTATGCAATCTTGGTGTATAAGAGTCGAAAACATGCCTAACTTTGACATGCCTTAAAACAAAAAGTATAAAAATACTACCTTTTTTTATTTTTTTAAATGAAAGCAGAACATTTGAACTACCCACTGATAAATTTTAAAGAAAATAAAAGGTGGCCTTTTTTAGTAATAAATTGTTAAATAATGACAAATTTTTATTGTTTAAACAAGTCCTATTTGTTTATTATTGCTTCAAATGACTAGCAAGTTATGCCATAATGTGCATAAATAAATTCTCTTCAAAATAAAACAATAACCACTGCTTTATAAGCCATGGTTCCTTAGTAATCAGCATTTATGTGATTTTTCATTTTTTACTCTGAGGCCTGACACTGCAATGTTCAAGGGGCGGTAACTTTATGACGGTTCAGTTCTGAGCAGAGGTAAAGTCATCGTTATTCATCATAAGGATACTGCTTTCACATATATAAATTTCAGAGAAATCGGTGATGGTCACCTGACATGATTTTGCACTATCTGCCTGATTTGAGATGAAATGGCCCAGTACTACTACTTAACGAATAAATATATTCTTGCATTTTATATGTCGTTACTTAGATGATGTGTCTATACTCCGCGATGCAATAGAAACGTAGTTAGTTGGAACTGCTTGTCGTCGATTTAATATTCTCTATCGAAGGGCCTAATATTGAGCCAAAACGTTTCTGCAATCCAGCTGCCTATTGAAGTGAGTGAATCTGTATTACTCTGAGATACCTATTGTAAGACGCCTAAAATCTCTGGTGAGCCTGTCGTTGAGATACCAGTTAGGGGACGTTACAGGGAGGAATATTACCTCTAGGATGTTTATATATATATAAAATTAAATGGGCCTTATTTTGAATTGATGTGGGAAGTCCAATTTGGGAGTAAACACCATGATGGGTAGTCTGTAAATTTCTCCTTGCAAACCTAGCTTAACTGGTGTAAAACCTCAATAAAAATCGTCGTAATTTGTGGTGATCATGAATAGAAAACAGGTGTCCTCGGAAAAATTGTTACATTGTGAGAAAAGGCTGGCAACACGTCTGATATGAAGCTGAAACATACCATCGATCCAGCGCTTCTTTTGAAATGAGGAAATTAATATCGCTGTGAGATACCGATTGTTGGGCGTCTAACAACATCAGGGGTGTGCGTGCCACGGGGAGGGGAGGATTGTGGGATGGGAACGGAGGGAAATAAGATCGGGGCTGACGGGGGGAAAAAATGAAACCCTGGGAACGTGATTCCCTTCCACACGGCGCAGGCACCTGGGTTGGGGGAAGGGGTGCAGACCGGGGGGTAGTGAGCCTTCGACCACGATTTATCTTGCCACCCCCTCTCCTTCGCCCTGGGGTTGGGTTGGAGAGGCCGGACAGATGCCCCATGGGGGGAGGGGTGCGCTATCGATTCCTAGGGGGGCGGGAATGGGGCAATAGGTTAAGGGAGGGGGAGAGGGTGGTTTGTTGGGAGGAGGGATTGTCAAGGGGTCCCGTAGGCGAAGGAAGTGCGCCCATCGTCCGGGCGGGATTATTGGGGTGGGTGCAAAAAAAGAGACTGGCGGAATTGCGAGCGGTTTGAGTCGGGAGAGATAATGGCCGGCCAGAGATCGGAAATTCCCCTCCCTCTGCCAGAAGCGAACGGCACATCATCTCCTGCTGCCTCTCGCCCACCATCCTACATTGTGGCAGTGCTATTTTTTCATAATAGTTCCGATACAGTGAGTAATGCTGAATAGAGGCCCGCGGCTATTCTGTAGACAACCATCAGGGTTACACCATGTTAAGTTTTTGGGTAGGTCGAACTGTCAAATCTTCAGCTAGAGCAGAAGCTTAAATCTTAAGATACTTTCTAATTTATGGCTAACGTATGCAATTGGCTGATCTTGCCTTCATCTAAATGTAGGGAACTATGCAGTCTACCAGATAAGTCTCGGCTTAAGTCAGTTAAGGGAGTTAGTTCATGAAATTCATCTCTGCATTAACATCATCTTTTGAATCAGGGAAACTAATGCTGGCCTTGTTAATTTCATTTGAGGGCTTCAGTGCTACAGCATTTCGGCTCCTTATAAAAGTTGCAATAAATTTAGTAACTGTTTCCAGAAGTTCTGTCTCGGCCGTTTCGGCTCTCTCACCTATCACATTTACGTCGCTACGAGAACGCAACGACCCATCATTAATTGCTACATATCTACCGCAGTCCTCCAATGCGGTTGGCGATAGTCTTAGTTGTTAGTTCCCGGTTTATCGTTCCCGGCTGTAGCAAATAATTCCAGATTTTCATTAAATTAACAATATTTACGAGAAAAATGCGCTATCTTTTCAGATCCAACTAACTAAAATATTCTACTTTTTTTAACCGTAATTTTCTAGGTGTGGATTTTGTTTTCAAAATAATTTAGATAGGGTGGGAAATTCCCAAGGGAAGAATTAGGGGTCCGCATTCCACCACCATATTGGATTTTGATGAAACGATTATTAAAATAAATACATGTTTGGGGACAGTTGTTGCTTAAATACCTCCTTTATTAAAAATAATTGTTATTACTCATGTCTGATGGATCTAGTTTTTATTGATTCCGTAGAATATAGGGTACCAAAATCACTCCTGTTGGCATTATTTCCGAGCAATTCACGTGTTAAATAATTTAAATGGCAGCGATTGGTTATAATTTGTGCTACCAAGAACCAGCGCGATGCTCATAAATGGATTATCTTTGATGAGTGGTGCAAATTATATTTTCAATTTGGGAAAGGCAGGAAGACAAGTAATATTTGGGTTGTCTCCCGTGTAAACCCACATTACCTGGACGAATAACTATAATAATAAATGCGTTTCTATTGTCTTGAGTGAATTACGTGATTGAACGTGGCGTCATAACCGAAGTCCTCGCCAAGATTCTCAATGCGGTAATCCCCGTGTGGCCGCCTGCAAGATAGGTTGAACTTCGACGTTGATGCTTCACCGATTCCCTTGCCCGTTCCATACGGTGCTCTGGAGGAAGATGATTCCCGCGAATGGAATAACCCATCTTTCAACTTTTGCGTGGACGTCGGATGGAAGAAATAATGGGAAAGGTATCCTGCGGTAGCCCGGAGCGTCGACTCATGGCCACCCCGTAGGGATCGGTCTCATTTCGGCCCCGCAAGTCTTGACCCCATCTCTCCCGTCTTTTCGGTCCACTCCACTCCCGCCTTCTCCACCTCCCTTCTCCCTTCCCGACATTCACGCGAACTTCACAATGATGGGCAGTTTTGTCTTCTTTTCTGGACTAGTTCATTTCGGTTATCATTTCGAAAGAGTTGAAGGATTCCGTTGTGTACCCGTTTTTTTTAAATAACTGCGAAAAAAATTGTATCACAGCAGTGCTGTTGGCCTAAATCGTCTTCTTAACGACTGCTATAAATTTTTTTTCGAGGTTTTTTAAAAATACTTCATTATTTTGTCGAACATTGAGCGGGGATATTATTATGTAAATTTTGTTAGAACAAAGGACGTATATTATGCAGAGAAGATGGTAGGAGTAAATAGGATTTATAAATAGAATAAAAGGTAAAAGAACTTGATGGTAAATGGAGAAGGAAGTTCAATCAGGAAGAGGGTGGAGGCTGATAAAATACTTATCTTTAATAATTTAATTTCCCTTATTTTTAACGAATATCAAAGGGAAGGATTCATGATTGTGGGCAAAGGGTAAAAGGAGATTAGTGTATGTGAAAAGGATGAAGTGACTCGCACTTATTTTGAATTAAAGAAGTTCACTGTGGGAAGTGCCTCTTGTGAATATGTCTTAATGGGTAGAATACTACTATTGCAATTGCTAAAATCGTTGCACGAAATGCCCCGTATCGGGTTCATTGCAGCGGAGCGAGATTGTTCCCGCAGTAAAATCGTTGCTCAAGCGGATTCGGACGAAATGAACGAACGATCCGTCTCCACTGCTGCGTCATCTGTGTGGTCTCCCCCTTCTACTGGCCACGCGCCACCATAAACCACCCCAGCGCCAGCTCGAGACTCCGTCACTCCTCTCTTCTCTTAGGTCCTTATCTTGGTGGTCCAGCCCACGTAGGTGTGCCCTTCCCGACCTCTCCAAAGCGACGTTATTATTATTTTCCATCCCTCTCTATCGCCCTCGACCCTCAAGCGTCGGCGGCCCGAGCACCTCTTGATCCTTTGGTCACTCGAGTCATCTCGTGACGTCCTCCCGTCGGGACCACCTTAAAGAACTCCTTGGTCCAGCCCAAAGATATCTTTCCTGCTCCTTTGTGGAATCTTCGAGTGAAAACATTCTTTTTGTCCCTTTGGCCTGCCCCTTCCATGTGCTCACTTCCCTGTCTCTGCTTACACAACTCCCCGAGCATTTTGTGCCCCGAACTCTCTCGAAACGCATATGGGACTTTGTGGGACACTTGGAAAGGTGATAAAAATTGCTAGCTAATTGTAGTTGTTCTATGTATGAGTGAATAATAGCATTCGCAAAATCCTCTCGGGTTTAAACTAGGTTAGGTTTCGAATACCAACGCTACAATGAGTCATCATCTTAAGGTTTGAATGTCTATGTCAAGAAAAGAGTGTAACAATTTTCTTCCACACGATTTTATTTAAAACGTCCGTTTTCGGCAATTCTATTCGCAAGTCAACTTGAGAATGGTGTCACAGCCGAAACCGATCGTTTTTATATAAAATCTGTCGAAGTGGCTTTATATATTTTTTAATGGACATCGTGACAAAATTCCACCGCATGAAGATTAGAACTACGATTTTATTCAGGTCTGAAATGTGAAACTTGAAAGGCTTTTTGTGAAATACGTAAAAGATCATGTGATTATTTCTTGCTTAGGTGGAACGAGTAAAGGTCGGGGAGGATGTATTGAGCATCGTGTTAGACGGAAGTATGTAAGTTATGGAGAAGAAAGAAGATAATAGATTTGTTCTCATTTTAAGATGTGAAAGGCCGGGGTAATTTGGGAAATTCTCCGGGTATACTTATCTAATATTGAAATAAATGCTTGAAATTTTCCACAATTCTAAAATTCATTACGACCTAGGTTTCAGTGTCACTACATCATCTTCAAGGTACAAATGGTGTGTTGTGGATTCAATTTATACAATTTTTAACTGGTTTTAAACTAAATTGAATACTCTACATACTATCTGTACCTTGAAGATGATTTAGTGACTTTGCAGCCTAGTTCGTAATAAATTTTATAATCATGTGAAATGTCAAGTATTTATTTCAATTTGGAAAAAAATTCCACTCCATCACGCTGGAATCTTCGGATTTTATACCCATCTATTTATTAAATAGTAGCTTCATGATAAGCGCGGCACTAATTCGGCATATATTTCGTATCCCGTCATGGCCAATATCACTTTTTTGCCCTTTTTCTTCCTCGTGGATCGTATCCATGTTCTTCTAGCTGTACACTCCCCCGCATTCGGTTGACGTGAGGCGGTGATGCACCTCCCGAACTTGAGGAATTGTTTCCTCGCGGCTATCGACCGCGGTGGTGGTGCAATGGAACGCCACGTCAGCTGTCTCCCGGGGCGATTACTGCCCTATCTCTTTTTCTCCCAACGGCCTGCGTCCCACCCGCGGCGATCGAAATGTGGGCTCAATTCGTGAAAATTGTGAGCTTGACTCTTTTTCTCTGATATCAAGGTGGAATGACAGGACACTTATGCTGACCGTAAAAAATTGGCTTAGTTTCAATTGCTCTGCATCAAAAAACCCTGATGATTACTTATTTTTCGTACAATTAAGTTTGCTTTAATTATTTATGGATTGTTTTATTCCTTCTTCATAGAGTAAATAATAACTTAGTTATGTAGGACTTTACTTTTTCCCGGCGATGACTCAAATGGATTAGTTATTCAAATTATATCTCCCGATTCTAAGTGATTCAATCCGAAGGTTGTTCTTAATTATCGGGGGTGGGAGTCACCACGTAATAAGCCACAAGAGTAAAACCATTAATGTAATTACGTATGCAAAGTTGTATTTTCTCTGCTGTAAAATTACCGTTTTAGCATTGATGTTTAAATACCGATTCTGTGTTTTTTATCTCTATATTTTGTGTACTTTTGAAGGATGACGGTTGTTTGAGGCCATAATGTAGATGCTGATATTGTTCTATTGGGGGAGGAGAGCTTAGTGCTTTTGCGAAAAAAAATAAAGAAAAGGAACGAATGTTGGTGAACCAAGTTGATTTGTAGAATTGTTGTGCCAACTTTCATGGAAACCTACCTTTACCGTCCCATTATTCGTGATAATAATTAGTTTTTCTTTCCCGCTATTTTTGAGTGAAACAGTGGCAAACATGATGGGACGTATGGCTAATATGTATTTTGTGCCTGGTGTGACGACCATCAACGTGAATGCTTTTATTAGCCCGGCTTTAAGTTTCTTTTCTTTCTTTTACCTCCCGAAAAAGTCTAGTTCTCTCTAGGCTCATGTTCTCATGGCGAGATTTGGGCTTAAATGTTGAATTCTCACGAGAGATAATTGACAGTCGTCTCTTAATGGAACGAGACATTGGCAGAAACCGCCAGTGAGTAAGTCTACCATTCCGAAAGTTTTTCACTTGACGAGAGAAACTCTCGACTAAGTTCTCGGCTATACCATGCGACATGGTTTCCGTTTTACACCCGGGGAAAAGAACGCTGCCACAATCCTCTTGAGCGATGCATTGTACCTAGTTTCCAATCTGAAGTTAGCGAATAACTGAGTCTGTCCTGTTGCTTAACGCCGTGGAGTAGTCGATGTACGTATTATCTAGAGCAGTTGGATTTTAAATCATTTTTATTTACCCTGGTGTTATCTGTTCATCCTGAGTTGAAGGGGTGACAACTGGTCTCTCTTCTCTTCCCCCCTTTGCATGGGGATTAAAAAAAAAAAAATTGCTGTAAAAGTTGGTCCAAAAGAAGAATCCAGTTTTGGAATAAGAACTAGTGACTTCGCGAACTGAATTTTATCGTGTTCTTCTTGTCATTAGTATTTTCTATTGAATTAGGTCTATTCTGTGTGTATTCACCGTATCTAAAATTTCATGCCTATTTTTCTTATGTTTTCTTGTTTTTTTATCTTTACAGGTTAGCTCCCGACTGATTGTTAAATCCCCCTGTGCCATCCCAGTATGTGAGTAAGGAAAAACTTCATTGAAATAATTTTTATGGAGAGAACCGTACCTGTGATATTGCTGGTAGTCGATAACCTGTCTCTCCGTAAGAATTCCGCCTCCAAGATGTTTTATACTCTCAGGTCTATTTGGCCTGATATTTATTTAATGATTGTTTTATCAAACCCAACAAACTATTTTCTATGAACAGTGTTCAGATGCTGCTAAATAGTTTGCCCGAAAACTTCGTGATACTTCTGTTTTATCAAACAGTTCCCAATCGGTTTCTGATTAATAATTCCTCGGATTGCTATCCAAAAGTAGGTTTTCTTTTATCATCCACAGTTTATCTCGCAGTTCACCTTGCGAGTCTGAAACTTTTGATCCTCGGTCTAAAGAAGCCAATAGGTATCTTGACTATCTTAATGGGGAAAACGAGGCGAACTATCTTCTCACCGGAGGAGTTTATGTAATTTAAACTCTTCGAACTATCTACGATCAAGGTGTTCTTCGTTTTCTCTCTTTTTTTCGGGAGAAATATGAATACCAGGCGGAGTTCTCAGCTCCGAAGCGGGATTGGCCCATACTTCAACCCCATGTACCGTGAGCATGTGTATCCTTGTGACACGCCCACTTTAGGATTCTCAGCCGGCGGTTGGGAACTGCTGCGTTGCCTCTCTGTTGCCTCCGTGTGTTCCTCGTAACCGCAGCCTCCAGCCCCGATCTCGCTCCCTTACCGAAGCCCGCGTCTTATCTTCTCATTCTCCTCGCACCCCTTCCCCCCCCCCCCAGCCCCTTCAATCCCACCCCTTCCAACCTCTTCTCCTCCTCTCCCACTTCACTTGATTTCCGCCCTTTTCACCCATCCATCCATTATGGAGCACTTCCTTTTTGCCTACCATAACGTCTTTTCCTTCCCACTCCTTTTCCATTGACCTCGCGTCTCTCTTCATGATTCTACCTTCGACCCTCCCCCGATGGCTCTTCCTTTCTGATTTGAGCCGCGTTCTCCCTATCCCTTCCAGAAACTTTGTTGCTCTCTCAGTGATTCATCGGGGCCCCGCCCATGTGCTCTTTTTCCTATATATATTGTGAGGAGTAGCTATAGTTGTAGTATGTTTGGAAGATATTTTCCTTCCTATTTCATTTGGTTTTGTAAAGAATCCCGAGCGAGGAATGGGAGACTCACGTTAAAAGTCGGTGGGGAAAAACTTTAACAGGTAGAGCAATTCAACCATTTATTTATCTCAATTACCCCCGAAAACAGCACAAGGAGCACTTTAAATCGGGAGTTTTAACGTTCAACAACAGACTATCACATACAACCATATCCTGGAAGGGGCAACCTATCCAGGCGGGAATCAAACCCCCAACCTTCCGTATGGTAGGCGAGACTTATCCCCGCCGCCACGGAGGCAGACAAAGCAGCACATTAGGGTAAGACGGTTCGGTACAGTAGCAAGGACATCAAGAAGAGAATTGCATTAGCAAAAGCGGCGTTCATAAGCAGGAAGGAGCTCATGAGAGGATCGTTATGTAAGAGTTTAAAGAAAAGGTTAGTGAAGAGTCTGATCTGGAGTGTAGCTCTTTACGGTGCGGAAACGTGGGCACTTAGGAAGGAAGACGAGAGGAGAAGAATACTGGAGGCGTTAGAGATGTGGGCGTGGAAAAGAATGGAGGAGGTGAAGTGGACGGAAAGGAAGAGGAAGGACGAACGAGGGAGGGGAAGGAAGAGAATAGGATTATTAGATAGAATGAAAGGGAGTAGGCCTTAATGTGAATTGAAGAGGGAAGAGCTTGAAGGAAGGGGAGACTCCCAGAAAGCTTCTTAAGTACTCCATGGAAACCTGCCTAAGTTGGTAGTATACTTTAATTAATATTTGAGTGGTTCTCTCATTTTTTGCTATTCTTGCTAGATTTTGGTTTTTAAATTAGTGATTGCTGATTTTTTTTAAATTTTACGCTCTCGGATTTCTCTCATTCTCTCACTAATTTAACCCGAATATTGATTATGGTGCTTGAGGCCAGAACTCACCCCTCACTAAGTCACCAGCGTGTGAAATTCACATTCAGGGATGTGGTCCAGGTCCTTGTATCCCTTGGCACCACAAGGGTTTTCGTCAGGTGTGATCGTAGTCTTCACTAGGTATTAGTAACCGGGGCCATCAGCACATTAGCCTAACGTTCTTCCAACTGGGCTGGCATGCTCTTTTTATGGTTGTGCTTCATATTATATTTTGTCTAAACGAGTGTGAAAGAGTTGGACTAGAGGATAGGTGATGACCCTGTGGCACACCTGTTCAAAGTGATACTCAAAGCATGTGGCAGTAAGCCACATACCTTGCCAAACACATATAAACGTATCTAAAAATTCAGGCAGTTTGATTTTTCAAGCGGTCGGATTTGGTTGTTAAAAATTATGCGGGCAACCGGCTCATTTATTTTACTCGCCAGCCGCTTCTTTTTTTTTCGTTAGCACTGTTGTACACAATCTTTGTTCAAGTCCTGTCTGCCCTCTTCACAATCCGTCGGAAACCACACAAAGAATGTCGTATATCGTCAACCTTCCATGCAATACGTAGGTCATCATTCGTGTAAGTTCTCATTCTTTTTTTTTACTTTTGGTCATGAAAAGTAATTACTTTTTATCCTCGAAGACCACCTGTATGCCGAAGATTCCTTTTTGATTATAGCTCGAATCAAAAGTGTTAAATTTTTTAAAGGTAATGGATATTTAAATTATTCTCCCATCCACTTTGAGGAGCTCTAATTGCTTATTTTTCTTGGCCCTCAAAATGTTATTATGTCATCGTCCTGAGTCAGAATTATTTCAAAATGAAATCCCGAGTTTCACCCTTATATTTCGCGGAATCAGCTTTTTATGCCGTCTTCTCCATAATCAAGATGCCATATCGTCTTCTGCGCTTCTGAAAATTCATTACAAATTCCAGGTTGCTAATATCCTCCTAAATTGTCGTGGTAAATGTTTTTTCAATAGCCTATTTATCACAGTTTTTCTTTGTGTCTTGTAAAAATAAATATTCGTGTCTAGTATATAATGAAGAAATGAGTGTCAACTATGATATCGCTGTCAATCCAGTGACTTCCTGTACTATATTTAGTGATGGTACTCATAGTAAAGGCGTCGTTTATCTTCTGCTCCATTAGAATTTGATTTGATAGTACTTACTTTGTGGATTTGCAAATCCTTCTGTGATTTCCTTTGTAGGTTTTTTTCGTGCACATTTAATGCAGATTTAGATTTATTTTCAATGAAATTTTACATCTCAGGAACGAAATTTCCCGATCTTATCCCTGAGTACTTACCTTATGTCTTTTTCGTACACTTCTCAGTGGGCACTACGTAGGAGATAATAGTTATGTCCTAATGTGGGCTTAGAATTTAATATACTCGAGTGTTAGTTCCAGTCGTTGTAATTAAAGAAAACATTTTAGTGTTAGTTTCATCATATCTTGTTCAATATTTTACTAGTGCTTTTATATTTACGTTTACTGTGGATAATCAGGACTAAATTTTAATGGACTCGTGGGCAGTGAGTAATTTTTGTTGTTGAATACTCGTTTTTTTCCTTCTATGTCTTGGTCGAATTAACTTATTTTCATATACAAGTCTTCTAAATATTTCGATTTTTCTTTGGTCTTTTGTGAGCGTATTATCTGGATTTCAAGTGCTAAAGAGGCTTGAAGAAGTGAAGGAGGAGTGCTGAGAATATGGTCCCTCGATTAAAAATTTATTGTGATATTATTATATGATGATCTGTTAAATATTAAATATGCAAGGCGTACTAGTAACGAGTAGATGGTGCTGTAGATCGATCACCTAGTGAACATGTTTTAAGTTGGTGTAGGTGTACGTCTTTTTTAACATTTCATCGAACTTTCCTCGGAAGTACCCGACGTTCTTAGCTTCGTTCGTTCATGCTCAATAGCTCGTGTTGGGAATCTTGAAAATACCTTCCTTGAAAAAAGAAAAACAATCAGTGAGCATCCATTTCAGTGTGAGCAGTAAAAGCGTCTGGGAGGCGGGATGTATACTTTCCATGGCGATCTCTGAAAGTTTTACCTCTCATTCTCCTCACGCAGGATGTTTAAAATGTATACGCCCGAGCGGCCTCCGTGCATCCCGAGTTAGAGATCCATCGATTCTCCCGTTTTATGGAGCCTAGTGGAGTTTACGGCCGCATTCTTAGATCTCCGCCTCTCCTCGCAGAATGCTGGGTTTACTCGCTCACTCACCCGAGCAGCGATAAGCGCACGAATCCATATCCGCGGGAGAAATAAAAAGAAACAGTTTTCCTTGTCCGCTCTTGGGTTCGTAGGCCTCTTACTCAGTCACCGGAGATGAGGTGGAGCCAGATAGGTCGTTGTGGCAAGTATTATTGCTATTCGAGTCGAGCATAGTGTCCATTTTGGATAATTTATGGCGTTCCCTTTTGCTCGCTAAGTGTGTGCGTCAGGAAATATTCACTAAATTTAATATTGTTATTATTGTTGATAGTATTCTACCGGTTAAGGTAGCTTAGATTCAGCAATTTGCGAGTTTCCCTGGTCTGTTCCCTTCCCTTAATTAAAAGTCCATCTTCAGTTCAGAATTCGGCCTCCGAAAACACTTACTTGGTCTTCTTTTTTGTGTGCTGCTGGTATCTCTCATTGAGAGTTTCGCCTTACGATGACCTCAAGGATATGCAGACCTCGCATCTGCTAGCAACACTTGCTTTTAAGGGTCTGGTCCCAATTGAAAATCTGAGGCTCATTTTGACTGTACTTAAAAGAGATACTTGTTATGGTTTCCCACATCCATGTCAATGGTTATTTTTACTTGTGCTATTACTTGGACTACATTTCGTTTCGGTCCTATCCTTCAGCGAAATTTGGGCTCTTTTTGGGAGTAATTGAAAGTCAAGAAAAGTTTTATGGTGGTCTGCGAGTTACATTTTTGTTCATGGGTTAATATGTATTGGACTGTTGTATAGTGCGCACGCTTGACTGTTCAGGTAGAAGGATGAAAATAGAATCCTTTATTTTGTGATATGGTTTTAGATGATATTGTAATGATTCAATCGACGGACGGTGTAGCGGACGAGGAAGAGCCAAACATCATGGGCGGTGGAAGACGATTGCTTGGGACGAGAAAGAGGAGGTATTTCAATGGACCATTTGAGAAGTGGCCAGGAAAATCTGAAAGCTTTGATTTACGACAGAATATTTGCTAATTTATGGTGAGGAAGGTTATGGGTTATGGGTGGAGTGAATTAAAATAAGTCATGCGCCAAAATAAAGAAGGAAATAATATTTGCGTATTTTGGCTTCCATGTGGAACAAATTCGGTTGGTCACCTCATGTATTATGAAAAAATACTATTTAGGTGAAATTTTATTTTAGTGTGTAGGGGTCAAGTATTTGGTGGAATTATAGGAAGAATAAGAAGAAAATAAGTTGGCAGTTACCATCGGCCTTGATATTCGCATATTTTTGTGCTAATATAAATTCAAACGGTTAATTAGACTGGGAACCATAAATGTCTTATTATTGATGATTGGTGTTTATAAATGGATATGTTACAAACAGCCTTCCGCTTTTCCTATTACATTTTTAATCTTATTTTCATTTGTTCTAAATTCAATTGCATAACTTGTATGTAATCCGGCATTTTTCTCGGTTCAAACTCATGTTGTCTAATCTAAGTACATCGTAGTTGTTTGTCGAAGCTTATGAATTCACTTTGTGACTTTAAGTCTTCGCCAACATTTGTTGGTTGAAATTTGATAGGTTTGCATAGTTTTCAGTGCAAGAAATATCCTTTTTAATAACAGTATTTGTGGGCAGAAGTCATAGGTTATCTCTTAATAAAAGCTCCTTTCCCCTGGGGAAATTCTTCCTACCATCTATACTTCTGAATGCATTTTTTGTCCTTAAAATGCCTATGGGATAGAGGAGTAAAAGCCGGTAAATATTGGGGCATTAAGTTTCGCGCAATGAGTTCCTCTCTCCCACAAACCTCTCCTCGGCGAGAGCGTGTGCGGTCCCTCTAACACGCAGAAAGGTTGCATCTGTCTATATTTACCCACGAATATCCCAATGCATAAAAAAATCGGTACAATACTTTTATTTTTTAATGATTATTTTATTACAACTTTATCACAATGGAAAAATAAAGAATGTGAGCGAGTCCATTCTTTCATTATTGTGTAGAGGTTGGGCATATTTCAGGCAAAGCAGATATACCAAGGTGAAGGTTGAGGACCACGCCCAAGCCTCCCAGAGGCTGCATTATATCTTTTCCTCCTGACCTTTCGGTATCATTTCCTCCTGCCTCAATATTCAAATCTTTTTAACCTCACACCAGGCTTTCTCCTCGCCTTTCTTTCCCACCTGCCATCATATCGTCAATTACTCATTTTCATTATTAACTCCCATCGTCCACCCTCTCTCGTTCAGGAGCACTCAGCATCCTTGGTTCTTTGAGAACAACGCGCCCAAACTCTCTTTTTTGGAATCGTCCCCTTCTCTCGTCCCTTTCGCCACTCGCTACTTCCTCTTGCCTCATTTTATCTAGCTTCCTTTACTCTCCCTCTCTTACGACTACACTTGGCACCACGCCTTTCCTCTAAGAACTCTATGGCCTTTGCTCCTCAGCAGGCGCGAAGTAGGGAAAAGGTGCTTTGATTGGAGGATGAGTGGTTCTCGAAGAGAAACTGAAAGTACACGGGGTGCCCACTCTCCTGAGCTCAACGTCTCACGAGCCCTCAAACCTGACTACCGACCCTCAAAGGCGACTTAAGACCCCTCATATATATTTTTTTGTGTGTGACTTCGGTTTATAGAGGGTACACTTTTTAGTCTATTTTTTTATCATGTTCAGTTTTGATTTTTAAAATTTTATAATATTTTCTGTTTTAAACCCCCAAGTTTAGTTTCACGAGACGTCCCTCAAATTTCCATCACACATTCTTTGATATTAAAACCTGCCGATTTCGCTTATGAATCTCTTGGTTCTTCCTATTTGAACTTGTTTCTCTTCCCTTTCTATTTTTTTCCATCACTAATTTGTATTTTACTTACATTTTTATTTATTATTCTGTTGTCATCTTTACATGTGCCCCTTTCTTCTGCCTATCCCATACCGACATACGGAGACCTCGAAACTGGGCTTGAAAAAAGGCGCTATTATGCCCGTTGAAACGTTACGTAATGATCACCCTCCCAGCTTCGAACTTACCACTTTTTCAAGAGAAAATCTTTCTTCTACCTTATTATTTGTGGCACCTTTCTCAAAATATTTTGGAAAAAATAGAAATAGTAAGATGGCATATTTTGGACCAAACCTTCATGTTGTTTTGGAATAGGTTTTTAATTTATGCTCGTTCGCTTATCTGTTCTCTCCTTCATATTTATCAATTTTCAGTGAATTTTTAATGGTCAGTTATGTTTATACTATGTTTTTGCCTTTCTTACTTTATAATTAGTTTTAGTCCAATTCATTTAAGTGAGCTTCGTGGTGATAGATCTTCGGTTTATTTGAACCGATCTTATGTGTACTAATTACTACGAAGAAAGAAGTCATACACTCTTAAATTTATTTCTATTAGAAATTTATGTAATGATATCTATTTACCTACATCAATTATTTGAATAGCAAACACCTTACCTTAGGTTAGCAATTGAGATGTATGCACAGTTAGCTTATGAACTCACCTATATTTCTGCCAAACGTCAGCTTCTCTCTCATGGTAATAATTCCTCGTCTTGAGATGGAAGTTCCATGTCATACGTGAATAGCATTTACGTCGTGCATTATTAAATAGCCATATCGTATCTGAATTGATTAACACTAGAACCGCGGACGGGACTTTTTTGTCCCATCGCCCTTTGCAAATGTTTGCCATTCATGTACTAGAGATTTGATCCCTTTGAAATTGACTGACTTTTACTCATTTTTTATGCTATTTCGAATGGTCATAATGAAAATATTGTACGATGTTTTGTTCGCGAGAAAAACGACGATTTACCTATGGGGAAAACATACAATTTCAGTTTTTTTTACATTTATTTTGTATTTAGCATAATAACAGTTTATTACGAAGGGGATCGATGCACAGATACCGTTATTCTGCCAGTTAGAAGCGCAGAAGGGAATAATCTGTGCACTGCGCCGGCCGCCTACTCCCGCAGCGCCGGCCGCGTCACCTCTGCCCGGCGCGACTGCAGGTCTGAGCTTGCAACCAACACGTCAAAATAAGTTTACTGTATTCCTAGTTATACTTAATAAAACGTTTTAAATATTACCTAAACACGTGTTTTGTTCACACAAACCACAAAAAACCGTCAATTATACTTAAACGTGACAGGATCAACGTATTTTGTCAATGGGACAAAAAAGTTCCATGCCGCGGTTTTGGTGGGGTTGGAAAGTTCAGCGGTTCTAGTGTTAATTCGTGGAATCAATAATGTGTAATACAATGGGTCGTCTAGTCTCGATTAAAGTGAAAATATTTTGTTTTGTGCGTTTTTTATTTATTTGTTTTGGCTTTTTCAGATGCATTGTATAATAGGGATAGTCATCGTAAATAGTGTCTTTGGCCTTGTTTCCTGGGGTTACTAGTACTGTATGTCGTTAGCACCAAAAATTTCATTTTTTACCGTACATGGTAACTCTTTAAAGTGGCCGGGCCCGATTTTCTTGCGTAGGATCCTTTTGAATAATCCGTAGGAAAATTGAGGTGCCTCTAATTCAGTGTTGGCATTTGAAATAGTTTTTAATTTCATTGCAACCTGGGTAAAGCCCGTTTTTTTTTATTTTACTTGGTTTGTCAATTTTTACCGTGGGAGATCCATTACGGTATAAGTCTCCGAGTGATACGGATGAGTGCTCAACCCTTTGGAGACGCACTTTATCTCGCATCAGAATGGCTGATGCGGATAACCCGATGATCTTTCCCGGTTACATTTCCCGCTGTGGATGAATGCCTCTTCAGAATGACGATTCAAGTTCATATCGAGCACAAAGCCTTGATCGTGGGAAAGTTGCGAGGGAAGAGCGTCTCTTTCCGTTCTGGTACGACCCCGTGCTTCCACTACCTCCAGCCATCATTCATTTTTCATCTCCCCAGTTTTTTCTTCTTCCTTCTTGAATCCTATCTGGCTGACTATTCCTTGCCATATCCTCGCTTCCCTTCGCTTCCAGCCCTCGTCTGTTTTCTCTGCCCTGTCCTCTCTCTCCTCTATCGTGGGCTTTGAATCCCCTCCAACCGACTCAGCTGGGCTTGTTCGATTAATCGGAAACATTATTGATGCTTCGAACTCTCAGTGCTCCAGTCGTTCAAGTATCGACTTATTTATTTTCCCCGTCGCAGGATTCATCGTCAACCTCAATGTTGTCCTTATGCGATTGTTAGTTTTTTTTAGAATCGCTTTCAAATCGTCTCGCGTTGAATGTAGCGCTCATGTTAGCATATTGAAGAAACCTTGTTCAAAGTCAGCCATGGTGCTGTACCTCAAGGACCGCTATGTTCATATGTTTCTGTTATCAATAGAAATGATTTTTCATCTATCAGCTGAGGATAGTACAAATGCTAATTCAATATGTTCAAAGCAATATTTTTATGCGTGACGATATTTTTTCCACGAAATTTTGTAAGTTTTTAAAATGAAATTCTGTACCCAGGAGGGGTGTAGAAGAGCGAATTTTGAGGGGTATAGCTAATATCGAAAACCATGAAGTACGTATAATATCCCCACACTTTTACCTAAGCGTAGAAATGGACACCGCCAATAGGCTTTCCGTTGATAGCATTGCATTGATTTTATTTTAGGTGAAAAGCTATTTTCAATAAATTTATAACTCACACTTGAAAGATACCGGGTTATGATTTGAAAATCTTAACAGGAATTTATTATATGACTTTTTGTAGTTTTCTATTGAAGCCGGCATGGGAAGTCATGTGGTCCCAATGGTGATATCATTTTCGTTTACTGTGTTGCAAATTCTAACGCTGTTAATACAATGTAGGAAGGTACGTCTCGTCTCTCACGTGGGCCTCTTAATGTCACCGATTCTGGGCATTATCCGCGCACCTGTCCTAATCCACACGATACTAGAACCCCGTATCCCTCCTGACCACCTCTTTATTCAATCACTCCGCCTGGTAGCTCTCTAAATATATCTTTCTTATTCTGTTCAATTCCTGTGCCCCGATTCAATTCAAAGAAAGCCTCACTATTCTACCAAACTGTGTTTGAGCTCTCCCTTTCTCACTTATCCTGTTCCATGCATTTTTCCTTCGCCCTCTCTTCATATACAGACAGACTTCTACCCAGTGTTCATCAAGTCCATTTGGATCATTTCCTCTTTCCATTTACGCTGTGATATCTTAATGCAACCCCACAAGACTCCTCAGCGTGTGGAGGGGTTTGTTAGGATATCAGCTGTTAATAGTGAGGATAGACAGATTAATAGGATATTGAGGATAGATAGATAGATAATGCAGAGGATAGATTAAGCTGTACGCTGTGAGTATTTAGAATGCATCCTAGTTCTAATTGAAGTTCATCGTGTGCGAGTAAAACGAATCCCCTTACATATCTATTCGGTTAAGTATCTTTCTTAAATTATCGTGTCTGAGGGACCTAGATTAATGTTTAGTGAGGTTCTGAAGGGATATCCTCAAGGGTTTCTATGAATTTTTCTATTCTTAATTGTTCAAGCAACCCAAGCAAGTCTTTACCGTCCGTAACCTTTCGAGTACATAGCGGGTCGCAACCTAATCCTTGTAAAGATTGTGTATCGCTCGCAGTTTCTGACGAATCGCTCCCATAGTTAGTATTTTTTATTTATTTAAATCATTTTTCTCGTACAGCCGTGACGCCAAATTTTGGTAAAAATTTTAACGAAACAAAACACGTTGATCCATGCACTAAATATAATTGAATCGTTTTGCACCGGATTCCATTGGCTACCCTACTTGCCCTCTTATTCGAGAGTCAGCCTTAAGGGTGCGTAGTAGCATCTCATTCTCCTTTTCGTTTACGAGTCCAATAGTCCATTTTCCGATCCGCTCACAACGTCGGTTCATCCATTTCGTCCTTTCACGTGCTGCGAACGCGAAAATGGGATCGTGAGGGTGCACGGACGACTTCTCAATGTGGAGCTTAAAACCGAGTTGCGAATTGATGTGAGGATGCGTGTTGCTCTTAGTAATGGAGTACTTACCTTGCTCGGCGATCGGTCCTATTGAGTACCGCTTAAATCTCTTCCGCGGCCGTTGCTGAGGCGTGCGTCGAAAGGCGTAGTTTCAACGAATGATCTCTCACTTCCCATTCGTCCTAAATCAGAGCTGAGAGAAATTTCCTGGGGCTTCGGTGCTGGGGGAATTTTGACCCAAAGCATTTTCTTTTCATCCCCGAATCTTTTGAGATTGTGGGCCCTTAAGTTGTCGTTACGCCGACCTCAGTCTTACATACAGTAGAATTCTTGGGTGGCTATTATTTTTCCATTGAATTTTATTGCTGTATGATCTTTTCCATTGGCTCAATATTTTCAGAATATGAATAGTCACGCTCGCTAAAAATTATATGGTGCATTGAGTCAACACATTTCATAAACGACCTGGATTTAAGTTATCTGGTATGATTTTGTAAACTACTCAGGGAATGCAAATATTGTGTTATCGTTTATGCATCCAAGCTGGTAGGCATGTTCTGTTAGTAGTTGCTTTGCTTGATAGATGCTTAATCTTAAATCAGCGTAGTAGCTGCTGAGCAAGTATGCTCACTTCAGTATTCGCAATGCGATCGTTATTTTTCTGCATCGGCGCTGCCATGCTCTCTTGTGATTAATGAATTGTCCCATGGCCAATTAATACGAAAACTAGCATAAGTTCAAATTTTGTGCTATAGCTTTACCGGTTCGAGATATATTTAGGCTACATTGCCTTCAACGTGGTGTCGTGTCAACAAAATATTATGTTTTCCTCCGTCTTGCGTCGTAAACTGCAGGCCTTATCGTATTATACAGCATGCTCGTTCGCTTCAATCAACATACTTTGGTGTTTGGTGCGTTACATTGATAATTTCCCAAAATTTGCTGTTTATACCCTGCTTTGCCTTTGATTATTTTATAGTTGCACTTCAAGAACCAAAAATGCGTTCCTTTTCCTTGTTGGTCAATTACATGCTTGGTCCGTGATATGATGTTTCCCAAAATTTTATGCATGCATGGAATAAATTATCCCGATCGTTATTTTCCCTCATGTGTTGCAGATTTGTAATACAGTTCGTATTTATTTTGGAAGAAAACAAATTTGCATTATGGAAATCGACGTTTGTTATTGACAATCTGTAAACTTCAAGTATGCATGGTGATTTTCGTAGAATTAAATATTTAAAAATTCTATACTTAAATATTCATGTCGATCGAGTTATTGGGCAAACTGTTTGCATGAATGGAAAATGCCGTTGCATTATCAAATATGATGTAAATGGCAGCGTTCTCTCTTTTTATCTTCTTTATCAATATCCTTGTTTTAAATTGTTCATGGAGGCTATAACTTTTAGCAAATTGCTTAACATTTCACAGATTGGTTCCTGTTAATAACCAATACGAACTGGTCGCTCGAATTATTTTTTCCTCAGTCTTGCGTAGTAAACTGCAGGCCTTATCATATTATACAGCATGCTCGTTCGCTTCATACAACATACTTTGGTGTTTGGTGCGTGGTGGTGGTTTCACTTTTGCTCCAGAGAAAACAAGAGGCGTATGTTGGAAGTTGTTATGGTGACAAATAAGTGATGGTTATAGTGAGGTGCTCTTTTTATTAGTTCTTGAAGATTCATGTTATGTTTTAAATTAATTTCCTACTCTTGAGGCTGACATATCATTTGTTTTATTCATAGAGGAAAAAAGCTTACTTAAGCACGGGGAAGATATAGAACGTTAGCCAGCTTACTAGATGAATCAAAGAAAAATTCTTTCGGTGGTCAGGGTCTGCGTCCGTGAAAGTAAAATTCGTGCGGTATTTTTCGCATTAGCCTTTGAATCCTTTACTTGTTTGTGAATAGATGATTTTGGTGGAATTAAATATTTAAAAAGTCTAGACTTTAATATTAATGTCGTGTCGAGATGTTGGGAAAACTGGATGCATGAATGGACACTGCCGATGCATTATCCAGTATGATGTCAATATAAGTGTTGGTTCGTTTTATCTATCGACCAGTTATGAAAACTTATCGACTGTTAAAGTATCACGTGATTTTTATTTTATTACCATAATTGAGGGAAATTGGGATATTTTCCCCGGTTTATTCATTTCATTTTCAAAGCATTTTTCAGGAATAAAAGCGATGCTTACTTTGACGGCAGCTTTTCATATTGTGTTGGAAAATATTTTCCGTTTAATTATTGACATCATAATTTGGCTGAGAAATTAACGCTTCCATCGATTTGAAAAATCTGATTAAAAATGCGGGAATGGAGTTATATGTTGCCCGCTTGAAATTTTTATGAGCACGTATATGCAACATAATTTTTTTTCTCAATTATGATGGCGGTGAAGGTGAATATTTTCAAGTAACCTTTGACGATCTTTGAATATTATCCATGGTGCCGTGTCTACTAAATAAAGCGTAAATATTCACGAGAAGTATGATGTCGACCAGTATTTATGCATAACTTCGGATCAAAGTATATTATAACTTGGAGTATCAGTCGATAGGTAATGTATCGAGTTCCTTAAATCATAGAATTATTTACATACTATGTTCTTCGTAGCCAATACGGTAAGGTATTGAAATTCGGCCATTAGACAGGTATCCTCGGAAGGGTGCAGCCCTATCTATCGGGCCAATAATGATGCAGCCCTATCGGGGAACCATCCCTGATTGATTGGTTGAATGGAGAAAGAGGAACTGCTTCTTTTGTCAGTAGTGACACATCTTATTGCATTTTATTGGATTACTTGCATTTCGTAGACAGTACAAGAATTCCGCCTCAAAGAAAAGCGCGTTTGATAGAGAGAAAATATTACCAAGGTGTTTAAGTTCAGAAATAAAACTTTATCATTTCTTAGTAATGGCATTTTGGTATTGGCGATAACATTTGTTCCCCATATCCCGTGTAAGCTTACGATGGATAATCCGTCTTTGTAATAATGTACTTGACATCCGCTAGGAGATCATAGGTCTTCAACTGTCATGTAACATGTTTTTCTATCGCTAATTTATAACCTGAGACGGTTGACAACCGTTCCCTAATATCGTATATCATCGGCAATTGAAGAGCATGAACATACAAGGAATGTTGTTGATCTTTAGCCATTCATTTATTGATTGATTGTTCTATATTCCCCGGTTAAATTGAGTCTTATGCCAATCAATGTGATGGCAAAAATCAGCAATCGAGCATGGCTACTGCACCGGTATTTTTCAGGGGTATACCTCCTTTGAGAACCTCCGCGCCACATTTCTGCTACCCTACTTCTGGCACTTGCATCCACCCCTAACGCCCCCGATAATGGAAAGGGGAGGCGGCGCTCCTTCACCACTCTTTTGCTCCCCCTGTCTTCCGGTTCCCCTTCCCCATACCCTCATGCTCCGTCTTCCTTTGAGCATTCCCCCGGCCTTTGAGGCTTGGACGCCACTCCTCCTGCTTCGGCTCACCAAAGGGGTTAACGAATTTGGCCCCGTCGTAATTATTCTGTTTTATTCTGAAGTGCGCCAGAGATGAGGGTGTAATTGGGGGCGCTGGTCTCGTTGGGGTTTTATAGGATTAATGGCTGCGTGTAAATAAAATAAACGAGTCCATTGTTTTAGCCTTCCAAATCCGATTGTCTCCATGCGCAAGTGGTAGAAAAATGTTTTAGGTGGATTTGAAAAGGGCGTATTTTTTATTTTAGCTTTTCACAACCTTTTAGCAGATTAGCTCGTTGGGTAGTTAGTTTTAAAATTTCATTGTGTTCTTCGTGCTCAAATATTTAATCCCCGGAGGCTTTAGTGTTTCCTATGTTTACTTTATTTTTTCGTTAATTTTTGTCATTTCTTAGCGAAATACGATACACATTTCATTTCGTTACGTAATTATTGTATCCGATACCCTGGCATGTGTCGGATCGAGGTTTCTGCAGCATTTGTTCCAGTGAGAGTCATGCGCCATATTAATAAAATTTTTAAATGCGGTACTATGTATTTTTTCCGCATGAATTACTTTTCACCCTAGAATACTCACAAAATTTGATTTACTTTTCACCCTAGAATACTCACAAAATTTGGTTTAACGGCAATATTGACATTATTGGGCGCATTATTTATGGACTTTCCATTAAAAGTGATTAATACCCTTATTAAGTGTTGGTAGTGCTTCAAATATTTGCTCATTAGCTGCAGGAATTTCACGTGCGTGTTAAGGAGACGAAAATCTGACGATCGTAAATTAAGGAAAAGAGGATAAGAATCCATATAGTTAGCGTTATCCCTGACCGCTGTCCAAAAATATTATACCAGGGTTAAAGGATGGCGGTTTCAAAGACATGTATGCTTATACCGTGTGTACCTACGTAAGATGCATGTTGTGGAGAAGCATTTGTCAACCATTCCAATAACAAATATTTTTTCTTTGCCTCGCTCCCTTGTGCGAAAGTATGTAAAATAGGATACTTATTATAAAACCTTATTCACATAGCGTAGTGGTTAAATGAAATGAATAATTAGCTAGATAACCCGTTTCCCTTGGTTTCGATATCGATATATCGGAAAATCCGGTCATGAACCGCGGGAGCTCATTGATTTATTGACTCTTTTAGAGTTGCCGACCTGGAAGATGATACTGTTGCCCAATAATGGGATTAATAAGTTTACGACGGCATGGAATTAAAAGGATGCCATTGAAATATTTTAGTTATTGTTAAAATTTTTAACTTCCACATAATGAACTATTTATTTTTTACTTCTATCCTGTCAAGTATTTACTTTCTCATACAGCGGTGTTAATCTTGTTGTATCGCGTAGACGACACTTGTGCGTAGACTGTGATATTGCTTAAGTGAAACTTTTCAGTTATTTAGTTGTTGATAATAATTTCCGCGTTGAGTTGAAACATAAAACGACTACTCAATATTCATGCAATATTTCGATTATGATGCAAATCTTAATAGTTACCATTGAAAGGCTTGCATGTTGGTCTCATATTCAGTAGATTCAAGGCATAAAATTGAAAATAGCCGAATAGAATAGGATAATTCCGATATCATGCGTGTCTCGTTATTTTAACCAGAATTTAAATATTTTTGTAAATGATGTGATATTAGATGGCACACATTTCGTTCGATAGTAATTGAATTTTTACTTCTCTGTTAAAAATTGAGTCATTACCCGTAGTGAATGCTACGAACGTGATTACCAACTTTGCGTCAGGTGTTAGCGCAATTAATTTGACTCTCACGACTCGTCTGTGGATCAAGGTTTACTTGTTTATATTTGACTCGCAGATATCAGAGCTATCAGCTTTAAAATACGCTTACGGGGATAAGTTAATCTTCAAGGATGTGAAACACACGTTTTATAGAAAACATTCGATTTTTGTCAGCTCCCACACACTCCTGAGGGAGACAGAAATAATGGGTAGTGAATTTTCTCGTGGTTCTTGTTTGAAAGCTAAGTAATCTCCGTTGACAGTTCTTCGTATTTTCATGAGACAAATGAGTGCCTGATTTTTATTTTGGTTTTTACGCATGACTGAGCTATAATCGAATTCGGCTACGTCGTGCATGTGACTAAGCAGTGATTATTTATATATATGTTTCATTCGTGAAATTAGTGCCACTGTCGCATTATTTGCCATTAGTTGTTCTCAATATGTCCCTTCCGCCACGTAAAATCCAATAACCAATGAAATCCATTGGCTTATGTAAAAGGGAGCGTAAATGTTTCTTCATACTTTGCTACATGACGTTTTTGGGAGGACGGTCAGTGGAGGTCTCAGGACCGATGAACTTATGTGTAAAAACAATTGCAACGTAAATGCAAATCATCTCTTACATCCATATCGTGTCACCTCGTGGAAAAGCTAATATTCCATATGTCATTCATCGCTTTGAAGTCACAATTGATTTCCTTACTGGTGATCGCCTGGCTCCGATTGATTCTATGGCTAATTAATAGATATGCTTTGGAAAATATTGGGTGTCGTCTTCATTGGTTTATCGGGTTATCTGCCTTCTGGGATCGCTTCCTAGCCGCTTGTGGTCGCGGAGAACTCATGATCAACCGATGCTGATTCCATGATCATTCTGAAAACTTCTACTAATTCTCGGAAGGTGTTTTCCTTTAAGTTCCATAAGAATTACGATACGTATTATTTAAGATAATTATTAGCATGTATTAGTTTTTTAATCGCAGTAATGTAACAGTTTAATTGATTTTCCTATCTTACCATGCATTACCCACAGGCTTCATTATTTTGGTCGAGGCAATGAGTCACCTTAAGGCTGGATGGCGATACTTGGTGGAACTTTGGTGACAGGAAACATAATAAGAGATACACTGTTGTATGTTCCACAGAAGTTTTCTTAACCGACCCCGGTTTCGACATTACACTACGACAGTAATCTTTTATTATGTTTCGAGGCAGTGAGTGAAATATTTTTTTAAAAACTCGACCGCAATATTCTGTAAAGAGCTCAGCGGATAGTCCATCAGTTTGTCTCAATGCCGTGGTTAAGTTTCGGCCCGGTTCATAAGTCACGGGGTCGGGGTCTCTCTTGTTTTTCTCGTCCTCAAAATTACTCATCAGTTAAGGTAGGGCATCAATTCATTCACAGGGCAACTTTCACCGCATGTTGTGATTTCAATTTGGATTAATTGTCGAATTTAAACGTGTTTTTTCTTCTACCGTTAATTAAAATGTCGTAATTATCCACTTATTATCTTTTTGTTTGTTACTTGAGTTGTTTTATGAATAGTAGTAAAAACCCTATTCAGGATCTGTTGCCACATCTGGTGGAAAGTTTTGGTCTAATTCTCAATCGTAATCGTTTCTTATCTTGTCAGTAATAGAAAGGTGGGCGAGTCTCATATGTTGGAACAAGTATCTTTTATCACGATGTTAATATGTGGATCGCTGCCGCCTAATATTAACGTTCTAAGGCATTTTTTATGGGGTGGGTGAGCAATTTATTGCGTTCATTTGAATCATTGTCGGTGAGTATGAGCTTCATAATTTTTTGGAGGTAGTCAAGCCTTCTGCTTTGATATCGCGTGTGCCATGCATTCGTATTTCTGGCCACCTGCGTTGGCGTAGTGCGAAGGTGTCGCCTTTTGACGGCTATGGGACCACAAGGATCTTCATGAATTTTGCAAGCGCTGGTGCTGAATTCGCGAGCGAGTGAGGAGGTTTTCCACACGATCTCTGACGGACCGAACTCGGTCTAATCGTGGTCAGTGCAATGCTTCGATCGCTAAAGCGAAAAGCGTTATTATCTATTGCGTAATGGAATCGTGAAATCATGCTGTGTAGTTATTAACTGATCATGCTCCTCAACAACCTTACGCTTAAGCGCCTCGAGTAAAGGCTGCTTTGGGATATCGCTCAGTTTTCGATAATGCGTTTTTGTTTTTTTACTTTTGACTATGTTTCTTCCGTCTAGAAGTAATTGTCTATTTGTTTTTTTCTTATGATTCTATCTTTTAAGTATATTGTATGGTGGAAGATGCAGTGGTAAGATGGTATGGTCATGCTGAATTAACCTTATTCAAAAGCTGTTCGAGGCAACCATATAGTGGAAGTTCATTTGGAAAAGGTAAATGGTTTATATGAACAATTGAACTTCTACTCTTCGTTCGAATGTGTGGCTTTATAACGAGTCGCAAGTAATATAGCTTGATCACCTATTGCCTCAGAATGGCCGTCTTTATAATAAATATCTTTGAAAATGAATTTTGAATTCATTGTCGTAATTTCCTTCCCGTCTCTAGTAGCTGAGACGATGGTTGTAATAATAATTTTCCCTAATGACAGTCATTGGTTGAAGGGTTAGAGCCACTTGTAATGCTGGCTACGTGAGGGTTTACGTTGGTAATTTAATGTTAAAGTGAATAGGAATCCTATATGTTTACGAAGCTACCAGTTCCCGGAATAGTATTGTGCTACGTATCAGTCACGGCTATTCGAGCTTGGCAGCGGGAGATGTAACGGGTAGTAAGAAGGACGGAACAGGGAGTTATGAATGATGAATTTGTGCGGATCAGCTAAGGTGGTTGCCTAATATACCATGCTGATTGGGTATTAAAGTGTTTGGAGGAAAAAAATTTGTTTGTGTGAATAGGAAGTAGGCTGTTCGCAGTCTCATGCAGAGCATAATCATGAATAGCGTAGGTAGGTAAACTGATTATTCCTACGGGATAAATATTTTAACTGGCATAGCTTCTTCGGTTGGAAATGCTTGTATTTTCACGATGTGTTTTATTAATGAACCAGTGCTTAATGCAAGCAATAATGTGGTTATCAATCACTTCCTTCAGGTTTGGTATTACTCTTTATTATATTTGGCATCCATGCGGGATATGTAAACAAACCTACGGGTTGGTTCGTGGGGTTAGAGTGTCGAGAATTTGGAACATTTGGAAGCTTTTATATTATCAAATATTTGGAAAAAGAAAACCTGAGAAGAGTCGTACTGGAAGTATATTCGCATATAATTAAAAATACAATTCGAGCAACTTTCCAAACAGTGTCCGCATTCCTTCTCATTACTCTGTCCGCAAGTGCCATTTTTGGCTAGTTTATTAGCTACTATATGCATGTAGCATGGGTTCGAGGGAGTAGATTGTTAATTAGATTCTTTTACTGGGTCGTAACTCACTTCCAATAGATATTTGTTGGTAAATTATTACATGCATTTCTAATTCGTGATGAGCTTACATCAAACAAGTGTTAAGGAATATTAAACTATGATTCATTTACTCTTGTCACCTTGGAACTATTTTTTTTAATTCGTGAAAGAGCATGTAATTTTTTACTACGCAAATCGATAGACATCAAATATTTATTTTAGGTGACATTATTTGCTATTGCAATCCCATGAAAATGTTTTGCAGACCTCACTTGACGTCCTTTCTCGCATTTCTTACCGTTTTTAAAGGAAGAATGGATTGAAGCTGTTATGAAACATCAGATTTCGATCGTTATCGATTTCTGTGGACATCTTTACTAACTTAAAACTGTTAGTCACGTGCAGCATTAGTTATGAAGTGCTATTTATGATAAGAATTTGAACACCAATTGTCGCTTCGTTTAGGGATCGTATGTCCTCGTCAAAGGGAAGGAAATGCATGAAATATAAATAAGCATTGCAGCCCGGAAAGAATTGCCATTAGCCGTGGTGAAGTGGCGAGTGAAAAATGCGTGAATTATGCGTTCAGGTACCTGGGAACCCTTTTAGTCCTTATCGGAGATGGTGCACTTAATGGCCGCTTTCATTCTGCATTGGATATGCTACCGAGTGATCATTTAGCTTTTTTCTGTCCATCCCGTTTTTTACTTCCAGTGTGTTCATTATTACGCTCTGACGTCGCTACCCTTTTACTTCACTCTCCTAAATACTCTTTAATGGTGGACGGTCGAATTCTTGACATTTAGTTCGTGAGTAAAATGGTTTCTAATTCCCTTCGTATTGCTTATATCGCCTATAGTAATAATCTGTTAAATATGTACTATTCTCTTAGTAAATATTTCGTCATATCATTATCACGCGGGAATCATCATTATAATCTTAAGGTTGCACTATGCTTCCTCAAAGTACTTCTCACTGATATGCTCAAGGAACAGTCGTGCCCAGCGTTGCATTATGTTCAAACCTGATCCCTGAAATGAAGTGTTCGACGACTACTGTTGTCCTTCTTAGTACATGTATAAACTTGCACATGTAGGGTAGTGAGGGGTAAGAGCCCCGAAGTATTTGTGTAAATGCTGGGATGACGCTACTTGTAGTCAATCGGTTTCATTTAAGTAACCGAAGGTAGCACATAGGGGCTATCAGTGGAAGACAACAAAGGATAGAACTTGAGTTTCTCTTATTTTTCATTTTTACGCAACGTTTATCTAATTTGTAGGACCGCATAATTTTTATCTGTGGTACGGGCGTTTAATGAACTACTAATTTTTTCTAGCGTTCATTTATGTGCAATATTTGCCTCGAAAATCCATGCAGTTAGCTGGTTCGCAGCTCACCATTAGATCAGGTTAGAGAAATATGAGTGCTATTTTGGGTCGAAAAAGTCCGAAAAAGCAGGCAATGGGAGCATTAGGTGTATTTTGGTAAGGTAGAATTAATAATGAACGTTTAAAGGAAGATAATGTGTATTCAACTGATTAAATAATTTCATTAAAGCTTCTCTGGTTAATATACATGGGAGTGATTATCTATGGCATGGAAAACTATTCCCGGCTATTGTGATCAAGCAGATTCATTTGAAAGATTGACAAATTTTGAGTAAAAGCAGTGGAGTTTCGTCGTAATGTCGTAAAAATTTGTCACATAGGAGTCATATAAGCTTGAGGCACGATGTGTCTCAACTAATTAAGTGGGGAATGTGTTTATTAAGTTTTTTTGGAAAACGAAATTAGTTACGTATCTTGATTGCTCGTGCTGAGTTACTGCATAATGTTATCTGGTATCTATAAGTCTTGTTTACTTTTTGAAGCTTCGTGTTTAATCTTGGCCTTGGTATTTTGAATTTCGATAATTTTAACTATGTGTCTTACATTTCGTTGAACGTTTTAGTGCGGTGTATTCGCCAAATTATTGTGCCGCTTTTTATTCAATACATTCTCTATACAATTTTGTGTATTCCACTTGCTTTGCCACGAAAATTCTTTCTGGCTATATTGTTGCGTCCCAATTCTCTGTCCTAGCCTTTTCTCTAACCTTGCTAATCAAAGGAAGGAAATACATTCTTGGGAAGTCCACCTCACTCACACCAAGGCATCGGAGAAGGGCGGTTCGAGGTAGTTTTTCTTCTCGTTCGTTTTCCTCCGTCTGGAATGACCTGGCTCTTTTTCTCCGCAAATTCCCGGCTTTCAGCTCTTTCCCTGGCTATCTTTTCCCTCCCCCTCTACCGTAGGAAGCAGTGCAGGCCCTTCGGAATGCTTTCCTTTCCTTACTTCAAGATTTTTCCCTTTGAATCAACTTCCTCGCTTCCTCCCCGAAGTCTCATTTTTCTCTCCCGTGTTGTCCTTTCCTCCATGCTCGCTATTTTTTATTCGTAAACGAGGGATGTTCTCTCAGCAGAGGGAGAAGTCGAAATATTCCATTCCTGATCACCCCTTTGTCTCGTTTCATGAATGGCCGTCTATCTTCCCTCCTGTTTTATTCTCTATTTATTCTGCCGTAAGATTGTTGCAGTCGACCCTGTTTGCTTGAGTTCGCTTTGATTTTTTTTCCTATTGACCATATTCTATTGTGTTGACCATGGTTTTCACTGTAAGCGGTACTCCGATGTTTTGTAAACTAGTTCCTTGCCTATGTGCATTGAGTCATGCGTACTGGATAGGGTCAGTGGACGTTGCAGGGACGCTGTTTTTCTTCTCCTGGTTTACTATTTTATTCATTTTTTATTGCGATCGACTTAATCCTCTTGTGTATTGGTGTGTAATCGTAATTAAATGAGTGCTTAGTTCCTTGCGGAAAGATACTGTTGGCGCACCCTTGTAATGTTTCCTCTCATTATGATTTATTAGTATTCTACCGGTTAAGGTAGACATCACACTACAGCCTACTCCCCTCCATTCAGAATATATATCTTATTCTCTTCCTCCCCCTCCCCGCTTAGTACTCACCCAATCAAAAATCGTACTGTCTCATACGTATCTCCTCCAGACTTTCCTTTCATTGCCCACTAAGTCTAGCACTTCGTCATCATATTCTCTATCTTATTTATATTATCTCCTGCAGGTTATGTTTCTAGTATTTATCTCTAACTCTAGCATTTAATCATCCATGCAAATGTCATCATTCAAGCATCGTTATTGATATCATCACGTTCGGTGCTCGTAGAATATGTGTATTTTATGCGAAGTTCATCGATGTCTTGGATTTTCTATGCCTGAAAATGAATTGCCGTGCAAAAGAGATGTGTGTATGTACCCAGGTGATGAGTATGGGTTTTATGCTATGTACAATGCGACTTATCCTTAATATCCCTGTTGTTGTACAATTTTTCCAATTCAAAATTCCTCTATGCTACCTCAGATTGCATTCGTGAAGGTCATAACTATTATTATTATTCTTGATTTTAGGAGTTTACATCATTCTACATCTTTATTTTTGTGACGCCATGTATTTTCACTTCGCGGTTTAAAAGTGTGATCTAGCAGTTCTCTTGATTGTACTTTTCTTACTTTATGAGTTTACTTATTCTTGATTTGAGTATTCCCGTTATAGTTGGATTTGTTAACAATTCAGTCAGTAATAAAGTAATTTTGTATTGAATTGGTTTCGTTTTATCTTATTGATATCCATAGCTTAAGTTTCCGGAAGCAGGTCCTCTCCGACTATTATCTATCAGGCATTTACATAAATGATTATGCACTCTTTCACTTTGCGTGAGCCCAAACGTCTATCGCAGTGGCGAAGCCATGAATTTCGTTAGGGGTCTAAAACCATAGGGGGGAAGTTTGAAAAACTGAGTACTACTAAGTAGAGGGTTTTAAACTAATTTTAACCCTTTAAATAATCGAAAAAACTTCATTCGTCAAAGAAATAGTTTTTAAATTCATTTTTTTCGATATTTTGTTTTCTTTTATGAAGCTAAGTACCTGTTTTTTTATATTTCGGTCCGGATCCCTTGGACCCTCCCCCTCACTACGTCTCTGTTCTATGGTATGGTAACCTGCTATATTTATGCATCACATCCTTTTATTTTTGCCTCTGACATCTTTGATTCAATAATGCCCATATCACTTAGCCAAGAGATAAAAGTTTCTTTAAATGCGCTAGTTTCCAGTATCTTGCAACGTTTAATTTTATTTTATAAATTGTTAAATGCTTTTCTTTCCGATCTCTCAGCGGTATTTTGTGCTGTGGATTGTGGTTATCTAGTCTGCATGAGGCTTCGAAAGACTTTCTGTTATATGAAGAGTCCAACCAATAGCTCTGATATTATCTCTTTTCCTTACAAGTTACCAAGGGACTTGACCAGTTAGTTTTTTTTTATATTTTCGACATAAGTTTTCCCCGCGCTATCTCACGGGCCTCTGGTTCCTGATACATCCAGACTCTGCGGCTATCAACCGATATTTCATGCTACGCCGGTCAAGATGCCAAATCGGGAGAAATTCATGGGGTTTTATTTGCTCCTCGAATTTCAAATTCCGGGCGGACGTAGCTTTCGGGTCAAAATATCTCTTTTCGCTTCAAACCAACGCTCCTGTTCTTTCCCTTTTCCTCTTCTGTGATTTATTGGATTTATTGCTCCTCTTGCCAATTTTTCCCGTCTTCGTGGCCTGAGCCACTTGAAGAGTCTTGAATTTTGTATTCCGAAGCCCTAGCTGGTAGCTTCTATGCATTGCCTTTTCCGGCCAATGATTTATTTCCTTCTTTTACCCTTGTCACCAATTTCGAGTATTTTATCGTGTTTTGTCACCAATGTCTTGCCATTTATAAAAAAATAATCATCTATCTCTCGCGGCGATGGTTATTTATAGCATTATGACAAATCAAGAGAGGAAGGCTGGACATGCCTTATAGATAGGCAATTTTATGGCTCATGTTAAAGATAAATGTGTGTTTAGAAAAAATATTTGCGAGTGCATCGATAGATCCGTTTATTAAAAATAATCGGCAGAGGAAATTGGTCATTTTTTTACATGTTACTCCAAGACGAGGGCGGCTGAATCCCTTTCAAGGAGTTGGAGAATTTTACATCACACTTATCACACTAATAGGTGGTTAAACAAATGAGATTACTTTCCTGATACGAACTGATAATATAATAAAGGACCATTAGGCTACCTTATCACTCTTAAACTGTTAACCTGTTCGTCGAAAGTTTACCCTGGTTGATCTAGCTTTCTTAAATCGCTCTGGATTTGTCGCATGCGAATGCGAATTTTATGCTATAATCTTTTATCGTACGAACTTGCACGCTTGTCTAAAATATTGATGTAATGCAATCTATGTAATTTCAATTACATTGCTTATATAGCGGAATTCATTGGTTTTTCTTTTGCATAATTTTTAACACCATCATTATCAAAATTATATCCTGTTATTTAATTGGCACGCTATGATTTTCTTCTCAATATGATCGGAAGGAAGGAATCGATCTAATATCATGCCTTATCTAATTCACGAAAAGTCTTTATGCTCTTAGTTTACATCCTCAATTCGACAATATTGTGAATCACTTCCCTGGTATCCTACAAGCTACTGGCACGCTGAGGAATAGCGAGTGCATGCGTTGCTATATTTTTCTTCGGAGTACATGAATATTAGGCGTGGAAAAATTCACTATTGTTATGTAGTGATCATTTGCTGTATTCAAGTTTTATGTATGCATGCAATCCATTGGAAAAATAGCGAGCGTAATCTATGACCCATTTATAAGTTCGTTGTTTCCTCAAATGAAAGAGATAAAACTTCTCAAATATAAGCCGACAGTGTTTTCAAACTACTTGCATATGCCTCAATAAAATGGTTATCTTTATTCGTGCTTCATATGCTCATATTGTAATAAACTTCCTATCTTAGTGAATTCAAATTCTTTTTTCTCCTAATTATGTTTGCTAATAAATAGACAAAACATGTCTACGAAGGTCAAATTTTTAACTGAACATCCATGGAATGCACCATCAGAAGCCTCAAATATAAGTTCGTATTAAAAATCATTCTGATTAGAACATTCGCAGGAAAAAATTCACATTTTAGGCTTTTTAAATTGATCTTTGTTTCAAATATTTGGTCATCTGCCACTACCCATCGTGGACGGTTTAACATTTATTTGGGAAGATGTTATTTCCAATGAAGATGTCTGACAAATTTTTTTCTTTCCTCTCCGATTGACGTAGTAGTAGATTGATTTTACAGGTGTTAATGAGTTTTTGATTCCATAAGGCGAGGATGTTTGTACAGCTTGTTCAAATATCATAATGATAGCTTTTTGTAATTTGTGTCCTTGTTCAAGAATGAGATGTTACGTGGCGCAAGACCTTGTTGCGAAAAGTATTAATGCAAATGATCTTACTTTCAGTAAAATGCCCTACCCTGACCAGCGCGTTATTTATGTCTCCATTAAATGTAATCATCATCAGAATTGGTATTGTGTACATTTGGCTTATTAGTTACTTCCTTGGACAAAATTGAAGCTATTTTGAAATATTAACGATCGTTCGTCTGGCGTAATTTCAATATTTGTTTCCATGTAAATTTAAAATTGTACATTGGATCCATGTGACTGCCCTTTCCCAATTATGTCTTCCATTTTCAAGATTGTTCAAAATTACTTGGAGGGGAGTGCATTCAGACGAATCCTTACAATCCAAATTTGTCTGCTTGCAATGAATGTACGGGTCGTTCAACTTATGTGTTAGTTATCTAACTCATTTATTTTAATTGTGTAAATGGATTCGCGATTGTTGCTTCAGCGTCATTTTAGTGAGGAGCGAAATGAAGTCTTTACAGCGGGGTTATCCTGAATTATCACTTTGATTTATTATCCACTCGAATAAGGTATATTTTTTACTTCCTTTTTGATCAATGTGTGTACGGACTACACTTTTCCTTGGTGATAACACAATCCTTGTTGCCAGGTATTAGAGATTGTATTTAGAGGACATTTTTACGGACAAGGAACTGACATCAATTGACATGCTAAGAAATCTGTTTGATAACACCGGAACATTCAGTAACAGTTTTACATATATACGATATATTAACATCAGCTCGATTTATGTGCAGATTTGCTGTTCACGCTTGATATTCGCCTTTTACCTTTCTTTATAATCCCAGGTTTGTGGATAATATTCCGTTTGCCTCTTTCACTAGCACTCGTTGTTTTTTCCCCCTTATGATCTTCGTAAGATAACACTCATCACTTTTTTGTGCAGATGACACTTATTAGCTTGAATTTCCATTGATATTCGCACCTAACACTTAAAGGATGTTAACAGCAATCGGAACTGAACAGACACAACTCAAAATCCCATCAGGTAACTCATTTACACATATTTTAAAGGCTAAACACACTCCTCGTAGAGAAACAAGCATAATTCACATATAGGTTGCTACACATTTACAATTATTGTTGCGTAAATCACTCTGAAATGAACGTTTAATATAGCCATCAGAATTCAGAATTTTATTTCCACGTTTGAAGCACAAAGTTTTCGTCTTGCATAATTTAATTGGAAGAACCGACACGTATCCACCATAATATCACCGAGTTCGCTTCGAGAATGCATATTTCTAAAGCTGTTAATTACGCGTGCAAGCTCTCTCACTGGCATGCGTGTAATGTATGCGTAGCACGAACGTGACCGAAGCATCAAGCACTCGCTCAAGCGTGCCGTCCCTCGCGCTACTTCACTTCAGCGATTCACACCCGCACGTCAACGAGCATCGCATCACTACACAGCAGAGACACACAGGGGGCACTTGCGGCTCGTTTACAACGCTCTACTTCACCTTACCGTAGCGGCACAGGAGCACTTTCTTGAAAGCCTGTCGGAACACTTTGTTGAATATGGTATAGAACACGGGGTTAACCATGGAAGAGGCGTATCCGAGCCACGTCACCAGGTCCATCACACTCGTGGACACGTTCTTCTCGCACTCGGGACATATCGCGGGCACGAGGTTAAGGACGAAGAATGGGGCCCACAACACCACGAACGTGAAGAAGACCACGCCGAGCACTTTGGTCGCCTTCTGCTCCAGCCGGATGCTCCTCCGGTGTTTGGACCACGTGCCCCTTCGTCCTCCGCCTCCGGTCGCTCCGCCCCCGGCCCTGGGTCGCCGTCGAGACTTGAGGATGACGTTGGTACTCCTGGCCAAAGGTGATCGGAAGGAACTGCCGCCGGAGCGGGGCTCCTGGATGGCGGGCGGGGTTTCGATGGTGACCGAGGCCCTGCCCAGCGGAGATAGCCCGGTCGTCGAGATTTCCACCGAGTTGGTCCCTCCTAAGCGCTGCGGGTGCCATGTGGCGACCGTTTCCAGCCTCACTGTGGGCTGGCTCAGCCTGGGAGAGGTGTTGTTTGGCTCGGTGCTGGTTTGGTTCCGCTCGTTCGCCGCCTCTCCGAAGTAAGGGCAGCGGCAAGGGGGTAGTGGAAGCATGGGGACGGGTTTGTCGTTCGACTTTTCTTTTTCCGATCCTTGGTCAGCTTTTGTCTCTGTGTTCCCCATCTGTATTACCCTTCCTGAAAACAAAAATACCCGTTACCATAGTATTTCAACTAGTTGCTCAAACTTCGCGTTCTTGTGATGAATTACGTTCAATACATTTTATTCATTTTTGTGAAATTACTGGTGATAAAATCATTCATTTATTAAGAATACTGTATAGATTACTAGGAATGACTTTCGATATCATGTATTGTAATTCGATATCTGAGCTATGAATTCCATTTTGGTTTCAAATTGACGGTGTCATTAGCCTGCGATTTGTCTTAAACTCTAAATAAATCTCTCTTGGAACCGTCTGGATTTTATCATAAAACAAATATATATCTACTTTAAATCTTTCAGTTGCATTTTAATAATGTTGACTGGCTTACTTTTATTTAAGCTTAGTTTTAACTCCTCTTTTAGGGTAGATATCTAGTGTACAAAGTTATCTGTTTTACTTGGATGAAAAAAAATTGAGCGGACGAAACCTTCGGACTTGGACGAAAAAATTTCAAGCAGTAGGAGGCGTTATATTACGTCTCCCACCGTTCTAGGTAAAATGCGTTAGCACATTTCTATCAATAATATCTTTAGCCTTCCAAAGATAAGTATGATTCAACTCTTTTCTGGCGAATACAATAAATGAACATATCTGGTGTTTGCGCGCCGGTCGGAAAAATTTAATTGTGAATCACACAAGTTAATTTTTCTCACCCGCTGGCAAGCCCTTAATTCAAGTGTTAAGTGTTTTAGTTTTGGTTCGCCTCACCGTCCGTGGCGTCTCCGTTCGCCTCGGGTTTGGTGTCAGACTCCTCTTTGCTGTCCGGAGAGCCCTCTTTACCCTTGTCCTCTCCTTCCTCTTTGGAGCCTCCACTATCGGCCTCCTCCCCTTTGGACCCCTCTTCCTCCTCCCTCTCCTTCTCCTCCTCGCCTCCTCCCTTGTCCCCCTCTCCCCCAGACCCATCCTGGCTCTGCAGCTGTTGTTGCTGCGCCTTGCGGTGCCGTCGACTATGATGGTGGTGGTGATGGTGCCGGTGGTGATGGTGGTGGTGTCGGTGGCCGCGACGACTCTTGCCACAGCTCTTCTCGCCGTCGGGGTCCGTCACATGGATGGGAGGCGGAGGGCGGTGACCTCCCGGGCTGCCAACGTCAACCCGCCGCTCCGTCGCTTTCGGCGGGCTCGGGCTGCTAGTCCTTGTCGCGGACCTGAAAGAGTCCCGCAGTTAGAAAGCATTATTGCTCTTGGTTTTATTTATTAAAGTATTCTACCGATTAAGGTAGGTTTCCATGGAGTACTTAAGAAGCAATCTGGGAGCTTCCCCTTAGTTATAAGTGCATTTTTTTGTCATTGATAGAACAGGGTGCCAAATGAAATAAGATTTTTTAACGCTACGTAAGCATTTTTATTGCTATTAACACTAAGTCAGGCTCAATTAAATATGTATGTTACCCTTTATTAGGTCTCAATATCTTCAGCTTCGGACTGTTGAGTTGGATTTTTATGAATAGCATTGTCTTGGAAAAATATTTCACCCGTTTTTAATCCTTTTATGATTCAAATTGACTGTTATTTCTTATAAAGGACGATGAGATAGTTTTATGAGTTGTTGGAACCACAGTAATAGGTTGTTTCACAGAATTGTTTTTCATTACCCGTTACTGTTATTTTGAATTCGTATTTCTCAGCCAAGTTAAAATCTGCTTGTTCTGGTATTTCAATGATCGTACTCTGATTTTCCTTGTTAGTGATGTTGATGATGTTGTTGTTGCTACCTCGCTAATATCCACTGTGCAGTTTTACTGCTCATTTAACGCATAATGTTTATAAAATCTCATAAATATTGATTAAAACATTAGATAAACGTTATTTTCGTATTTTGCCTGATCAGAGATTACATAAGACCTAAGAGTAACTACGTATGCGTGTTTTCATGAAATCATATCGCGGTGAGTGATGTTGTAGATTCGATTAAAGGAATGGCGATTGGTAAAAATTTATCTATTCCTAAAGCTTCTGTGTATGTTGAATATTTCATTAATTTTCTCTTTTAGTTATGCATCCAGGATGGCGTATCATTGGATTATTCAGAGAGAGAGAGTGTGTGGTAGGCTGCTATAAATAGGCTTTAATACTATCAGAACATCGCTGGGAGGTCTAGAAGTTACTGAACTTTAATGAAAACTTGAAAGTTTAATCTTGTGCTACACATTCTCTTAGGAAGCAAGTGGAAAGGATTGTAGGTATAGCTCCAAAATGCAGGTAACTTTCTATATTAACGGAATTTTTGACTAAGATTTTAATAAACTTGGCTCATCTTTAATCCACGTACGTATACGAGTTCACTGTGGAATATATTATCGTATTGAGTCTTTTACCATATCCTAACAAGATTTGTTTACGTGTTTAATTTATATTTTAACCACGCATGCGGTGCTGTAATTTTGAGCGGCTAGAGCAAAAGGAACATGTAAATGGCTAGTGAGCACACTTGATACTTATGCGCCTGCTTTCGATTTCAATGAGGTTTGATAGAAGTTTCGGGTAAGTATATTCAAGAGCTTCGATGCGAGTTATTTAGTCTTATACCTCTTTTTATTTTGCTGTTCCAAATGAAGTTTTCGAGACAAAGGAATTTTCCTGCATATTAAACGCATTCCTATTATTCATTCAAGTTCATGAAATTACGACGGCGGTATTCATTAATTGAGCGTATAACTTGAATGTCTTTATCGCCGCATCATTTTCGCTGAGGTAGGCGTGAAAAATATTGAAACGACGCGGTCTGAGGGACGAAAGCGCTAATAGCATCTCAGACACTTCAACGACCGTGAGAGCTAAAATTGTTCGAAACGTAGGCTGAGTATACTTGATACCTCGTCTTTTGGTAAGTCCTCGTGTTGGAGGACGTTCGAAACCACTTGTAAAACAAGGGGCCAACGATTTTTTTATGCCTGTAGGACCCTTTCTTGTAGTTAGGTGGACGAAATGATGAATCGTCGATTTTTGGTGTGTCCTCCTTTTAGCATTGTGTTGTTATGCGAGAATATTGAGAATAAGTCGTTGCATCCTTGTTCTTCTGGTGTTTTTTAAAATTTTGTTCGTGTTTATGTCATTTTTCAACTTTATTGAGTGGTGCGTTTTGTGTTTTATAGAAACTTAAAGCGTCATTACTCGACTTGGAATGATCATTAACAGAAGCACAAGTGTCTGTTAGTAGAGAAACATTAGTGAGTAATGGAATAATTACTCTCGAGAGTCACATTAGATAACGAAAGCTCTCATAAACTGATTTTATCTATTTATGAGGGAAATTAAGTCAATTTCCGCCCTATTAAGTTGCTATGAACCGATTTTAATAGTTAATCATTGTGCCACTCACGTGTTGTTGACTGTTGAGTTGATCACTGGCTTGGGACGGGTCTCTGGCGGCCTCGTCGGCGGCGAGGAAGAGATGTGCTGCGGGTCTGGCTGGCTCTTGGTTACGACGAACTCGAGTCCTCGTGACAAGCGGAGCATCTCAGCTCCGAATCGGTGCAGTGCGGGCATGGGCCCTGGGGAGTCGCTGTCCTCGTCGTCGTCATCGTCCCAAGTTGAGTCCGGCTGGACGGGCGACAGGTTGGCTGGGAAGTGATCGGGCCGCGGCGTGAGCAAGCCTAACTCCGTGGCGTCCTCCGTGTCCGTGGTGGTCGTGGATGCCGTGTTGTTGCTCATGACCACGCCCGACAGCGATCGGCCGGTCGCGGATCCTGTTGAGCTGCACAGGGACTGCAATGAGGAAATGTGTTAATCGCTTCTGCTCTCTCTATAACACTCCCCATTTGCGTACTCAAAATTAACCTCCTTGGTCCTGGCTTATTGTATACAATACAGCGACGTTAAAATTTTTTGCCGCCTGGCTAAGTGAAATGTCATTATTGCAACTTGTTCAGTGCTTCCTGACAGATGGCAGCATCATGCAGATGCACATAAATTGCTAATGTTGCTTGTTAATATCTAATTAACCAGAAAATATGAAATTCAGACTAAAAGTAACGGCATGTGTCCAGGAACTAAATAGGTTAAGGACCACCAAGCTCTTAGTATAAGCATGGTAGTATGTCCAAACAGGGGAGGCGGGTAAGAGATTAAGGCAACGGTCGAAAGCCCAACAGTAACCGCGTACGTGCAGTCCGCAAAACAGCAGTCGGGGTCCGGTGGACCGTGTGCGCTACAATAAGTCAAAAATCGCTCTCCATTCTGAAAAATTGTCTCGTAAAAATGAGCGTAATTTGTAATTTTTTATTTCATTTTTGGTTTCTAAGTGTGGTGTCATGAACTAGTTGTCTAAACACGACGGAGTTATACTAATTAATTATGTAACACTTATTGTAGGTGGTGGTAAAAAATTGTATTTTGCTTTTTTTAGAAAAGAGTCACACTGGCTATTGTTGGGCTATTGATCAGTGCCTTAATCACTGCACGCCTTCTCTGTTTGGACAGATTGTAGTTGTGAATCGATTTCGGAAAAAATGTTTTTTGATCCTCCGTCATTTGTGTCATCCGAGTGCATTTGACCCCTTACCATGGCGGCGACGATGGGCGAGGGCGCGGTTGGTGATCCCCCGGGTGATCCGGCCCTGGGCCCGAAGCCGCGCCTCCTGCGGGCGGCAGCGCCTGCGGATGCTGGCGTGGGTGGGCCGCCGCCGCTGTGCAGCCGTCGCGGCGTCCTCGTGGGCGTAGAGAGGGGGGACGAGGTGGAGGTTAGCGTGGCCCCGCCGCCGCCCAACCACGTGCTCCGCTGCGACCAGCCGCCGCCGAAGCTGCCGATGTTCTTCATCTGCACGTGAAGCAGCCTCACGGTCAGCGCGTACGTGACCAGCATCACCATCAGCGGAATATAGAAGCACACGATGGATCCGATGAGCTTGTACAGGCGTTCCGGGATCCTGCACTCGCCGTCCACCAGCACCGAGTCGTGGTCCTGCGAGCGAAATAGAGGTGTTGTAATGCACGATCTGTTTTCGGAATACAATGGGGAGGTGTCGGGGCAAATTCGACGCGTCGCGCACAAATGGAGAACCGTGAATAGGTCATTCTTGAAATTCCTTTCGGCTTTGAAGTTACTAGGATAGTGCGAGAATTTTTGTGAAGATCTCACACTTGCCAATTTTAGACCGATTTGACCCGCTCCAAAAGTCTATTATCGGATATATGTTGTCTAGCCTTCCTTAAGTTCCAAGGTATGAACTCCTACATCCTGGTAACAGAGATTGTTCCAAGTATACGAATTCATTATTTTATTCAATTTCCGTTACTTTTAATCGAATCGAATTTTGAATCGAATTGCGTGTTTAATTTGGAACTTAGTTAATGGTTGCAATTTTCAAACCAACAAAGTGTTTGAGGCGACACTTAGTGGAATCCATTGATTTTACTAAGGAAATAAAACTTGGTTCAACCAAAATCAGCCACATACGCAGCAGTTTTATCTAATAAAAAGGAACACTCACCCTTCACTTTACTGCTCTCTGTGTTAATATGAAAGTATGAGTTTATATGCTTTTTGGTATTGAAGTTTGTCTCTTGTGTGAGTAGCTATATTCCAGTCGGTATTTATGAATTATTGAAGTGCGTAGTCCAACTGCATGGCTCCCGCGTACCCTTCTATAATGATGAATGTATTTTATGAACTGAATGGGAATCACTCACCTTGGAATACATGAGGGACAGAGGTAGTGACATGGCAATGGAGAGGAGCCAGACGAATAGGATCTTGAGGATGACTCTTTTTCTTGTCTTGTGGCGACCGAAACGTATTGGGTATCGCAGTGAAAGGTAACGGTCCACGCTGATGGTGCACAGGTGCATGATGGAGGCGGTGCAGAAGAGAACATCAAGGCATATCCATCCGAGGCACCAAGCGGACGATAGCGGGAAGTGACCTGGAATCACAAGGACAGGAGATTAAAAACTATATAATTTTGTGTTGCTTGCAGGTTTTAATTCTAAGGCAGGAAGTAAACAAGAGGACTGCTCGCTTTGATTAAAGTGCTGATCCGCATGATTGGCTTAAACTCTATTTCTTGCAGACATGACTGGATTTGTTGGGACTCTTGGATTAGTTAAAAAAATACTCGTAATAGTTTCAGTAATTGTTTTCCTGGAACTTGTCACACTGGTTTTTTAATTGATTAGACCACTTTTTTATTTAACTCCTAAGAAATATTTCTTTTTGGATGTTTTTGGAACTTCCAAGTCATAGTTTTGCAGTGGTCACTGTGCTGTGAAAATAATTATTCTTGAGAATTTTTCTTCCCAAAATTTTGAGTAGATGACGTATTGGTGGCCCCAATTCCTTTCTTATTTTACTCTCCAATTTCCTTCTACTGTTACTACTGTTCCTAGTGTTAAATTGCTTGCTTATATCTGGTTACCCGTCATATTTACCTGTAATATGTCATTTCATACTCCCCTACCCAGCAATCATTCCCTCTCGCTGCACGAAGTGTTACTCTTTTTTTTTGTTTACAAAGAATAGTAACCTGTTCACTGCACAATGCACTCGCTTTTGATGAACATTTCCCACCCACATTTCTCTCCCCATGCTTGTTAAGCCATTTTATGGGACCCCATGCCACGCAGTACACGTTCCCTTTCGTCATTTCGCGTGCCTTTTGTCACCCATCGATACTCTTTTGTCTGAGACTCACGGTGGCGTTCCCTTTCAACAAGCACCTTCTCACAGTCTACTCTTATCGTTTCACGGCGTGCTTCAGCGGTTCTTTCCATCCAGTTTCCATCCTTCTCAGTTCCTCCCTTGTTTTGCTTTTGCACGTGAATGGACCGCAGAGAGATTTCTTGACGCAGCGGACGCGTTCTTAAATGTATTCTATCCGATTTTTTTCCCTTTTCTTCATGCTTTCGTTTTGAAAACTCCCGAGAATTCCATCTGCGATTCAGGAACCCCTTTCCCTCATGTACGTGAGACTTGTTTGCCTCATGACTTTCCTCCGGTTGAAAGTAAACGTCCTTCTTCTCTTAATGGAATTTTTTCTGATTAAATTCTCCGAGGGCCTTCGTCTGGCGAAATTCGTCCTGGTGATTTTCGTGACGCGGTCTGGCTCGATTTTCATTCATTCTGTGGAATACTTAACGCTGTTCTGCACTATTTCCTGCGACACTGACTTGGTTTGTTCAATCATTCCGTAATTTTTTGAAGGGTGTCAAGGCATAACGTAGTGAAGACTTAAATCGTGCTGTTGTCATCTAAGGAACTTGGTTGAGGATGTACGTCTAATTTCTTATTATGCTTTGAATTTGTTTCTATGTTAAAATTCAAGGAGGCATTTAAAATTATGTATATTATGAGCCGCCATTAAAATTTCTGTAATGAGTTGATCTTTGTTTTCAGTAATTATTTGTTATATATTAAGCAATATAATTTCTCTGTTTCCTTGTGGTATCATTGCATTTTACGATGTATACTCCAAGTGAGTGCTAACCTCACGTCAGTTCATGCACTATTGTTTTGAAATTTCTCACTTATTCGAGTTCCACGGTGGCGCTCCTCAGCTCAATAGATTCAACTAATTTTCTACCGGCGCCGCATTGGAGAAACTTTTCTTGTCTATCGTATGCTCCTTTCTGTTATCAATGCATGGCGTCGTGGATGTCCTTGTACTGATTAAATTGGCTAAAAATTCTCTCAAATTCAGGTTTCCTGGAAAGTAGTGTTGAACATTTCTGGTTAAGCGGCTAAATTCGACTGTACTCAGTCAAATTTTGAGTCGCACATTTACTTAATGGGTCAGGGTCGTGTCCTCAATGCGAAATATTATTCGTTATTCATGTTCTCGCAATGAGAAAAACGACTTCGCGCCTCGCGGCTTCGGGCACTGTATCCCGTATCACCGAGGCCACCTTTATCCCGGGTACTTTGGGGTGGGTTGTCATTTCCTCAGCAGATAGCTTGAGCAGTAAAAGTAATGGCAGCGATTGGTCTCTTTTTTATTAAAACTAAACTATTCATTACTGAACGTAAACTGTAAGTGGACTATATTAAATATACCAAGGTATAGTTTAAGTTTTGTTGATAACACCGTTTACACATGAGCGATAAATGTCTGAAGTATCCGTGAGTTTTTTAATTGATGTGAAGTTTTATCCTAGAATAAAGTTGAGCATCCTTTTAAATTCTACGATAAATCATCCGTATTTGTAGCAATGACGCGATATCTTCATTTTGATTGCTGATGGAGCATTAATAATTGTCGCAAAACTGGGGAAAAACTTACTTTCTAGTCTAATTTTTGGCAACTTCAACACTAGAATGAGCGGATCCTCGAAATGACTGGGAAAATTAATCCTAATTCTTGACAAATTAATCCCAATCTTGGAATGCGTGGAAAATTTTAAGGGTGGTATTGCCAAGGTCAAGCAGCAGAGATAGTGATACAGTGACGCTTTCGGCCAAGGTAGCGACCGCCTTAGCCAATGTCGCTTGACTTTTTACGACAATGCCAACGCGTTTGCATCTCTCAGAGATCTATCACGTTTGTTTTTGTTCTTCATTGTGTGTATTTCCAACCGTGAAGCCATAAGATCTCTTTCGCCTCCACGTTTCCGGAGAACTGAGGTTTCTAATTTTTTCTGTCTCTTTTTTTGTTTTGATCGGTTCGCCGATCTCCGCCGCCTGCTGTTCCCCCCCTTAAATTTGAAAAACCCCGCAGCTTTTCGCCGCTGATTTCTCTAAATTTATTGGAGGGGAGATTGCTTTGGCGTCTTCAATCGGGGACCCCATTTCCTCTCTCATCTCCGAATCCTCTCTTCCACTTCACCTTGGATTTTTTTTCACCGACATCAACGTCTTCCTATGGTTCTCATTCTCCATCGAACCTATTTACTACCTCTTCAATCGCCTTGATAGCTCCATTGACTATTTCCTATCTTTCATCTCCTAGAATGAAATATGCTCTTCTAAGTTTAGAATCACCATTCTCCCTTTCCATCGAATCATTGTAATCCCGCGTCTTATCTAGATTTCGTGTGAGCTTTTATTTGAATGACAATCTACTGGTTATGTGAATTTTGATATGGAATAAAGCACACCAACATTAGTCCTGAAAATTATTTCCCGCCCTTGTGGTTAAAATTTCCAGTTTTACTTTACTTTGAATAGCCTATATTCCTTGACCATATTCATATTTGTTGTTCTTTCCCTACTGTCTTGCTCGTATTCATTTCATCTCATTTTTTCCATCCTCTTCTTCCTTGTCTAGTATCTCTTCGTTTTTTTCCTCTTCGTTTGTTACTCTTTCCAGAAGTTTTCAGATTTTTTTTTATTTTCTGAAATTTGGTTGTGAATCACCGCATATGATTCATTTTTTCCCGAAGAAAATTCCCAGGTTCCCTACAACGGTTCACGAAGACCATAACCTCCTCTAACTTACGGCTTCAGGCTGATTTCTCTCCCGATTGCTCCATCAATGTGTGTTATACTCGTGTTAATCCTCTATAATGTACTTATGCCTCATTCAAACATCCATTGTCGTCTTCCTTCTTTGGTATATTCATCATATCTTTCTTACTATGTTTCTCGGAATTTTATCCTACTGGGTTATCAATCAAATGAAGTCTCTCGACGATTCTACAAATCCAATAATGATGTTCCCTTATTTAATGTGCATCTCTTCCGCTTGTGAACGTTTAAAAGTTCTCCCTTTTCCTTGATTGCTTTCGATGACGTAATTTAAATTGTTTTCTTAATCTCTGCATCGTGGGTGTAGCGTGTTTGCTTTATAAGCTGCGGGGTTATTTAAAATCTCTCGTCAGTTACTAGCGCTTATTCAAAGATTTATGTAGTCTAGTGGATGTTTGAGGTGATCTTTGCTTGATGCGGAGGGTAGACTTTTCGGAGTATAAAAAAAATGAAGTACCTTTGCTCCGAGGGTTGTTAACATATCTCTTTATTTTAGCAGTTTTCGTTTTCTATCGTCGTCATCCCTTTTTCCCTAAATTCTCTGTTTGTTTTGCCTCGCTATATCTTCATTCAATTTGAGATTCCAAGTTGTGTATTGAAATGAGCGAGCTCGGACGGAGAAGCTCTCTTTCATGGTCTCAACCATGGTCAACATACCCTTTAAAGATATCTGTAATCTGCTCTGGGCCATCTAAAGCCTTATGGGGCTAGAAAAGGGATTAAGGGAGCCATACCCTGTCTTTCTTCTTCTCTGCTAAAGCAGTCTTATTTACCTGTTATATTTATATGCTATTTTAATTCCATTGCAGGAACGCATTCGTGGTAGATGTGTTCCAGTGTTTCCTCTAAAAATTGTGTGTAAATCCTCTAAAGTGTAAATTTACGCTTTAAACAAAACAGGAAGCTCAATGAGGCTTGGAATGACTAGAATTGAGGGTTCAGTACGTAATCTTCAATTATAGCGAATTTCACGCGGACATTGTATTTAGGTACCTAATAATCTGTTGCTGAAAGAGTTGCCATTGATTTTTTCGTTCATGGAAAATGAAAGGTAAATTTCATGATATAGGAATCGCAATTGGCTTCCAAATCATCGGGTAACTAAGACATTTTTTAATTATTTCGGGCCTGAGTTACCCGTTCGAAAGTTTTCGTATGTTATTGTTCTAAATTTATCCATGCTATTCGCCTTTCTATGATGGTGTACCTCGATTGAGCAAATTTGTGGCGTGACTTTTCGCTTAATTTTGATGAGCGCTTCATACTCAGATAGTCTGTGTTTATTTACTTTTGGTGAGGACAGTGGAAATAACTGAATGTCGAAATGTGAGGTTCAGTGAAAATAAGTGACAAGTGTACCTTAGAACCGTCATATTTTCGACAGGTAGCTGTCTGGTTTTGCATCTGATAGTGTCCCATCTATGTACTTATACACTCCAGCACTGCCACATACTTATATAATCCCTTGAGTTGTTTTGGAATGGCTAAACATAGGGTCTGAAAAAGAGGGTTGGGAGTGAATGCAAAGTTGACAGAATATCCCCTTATGTTGTTGGCTAGAAAATCCAAGCTGGGATATAATCGAGAATATTTGTAAGTTATAGTTTTTATGACGGTAGAACTTACGGCGAGCCGAGGATAACGTAGAGGAATGAATTTGTGAATCGTTGAAAAGTAACGACGTGATGGACAGGAAGAACTGGGAACTCTTTATCTGCCACTCCTTTCTTTTTTAATCTCTCACCCCGTAGATTAATTTGTGAGGTCCTCACTTATCACACGTATCAATTCCTTTTTTTATTCGATTTATTATCATAGCCTTTATGAATTTTTATCATTCTTTCTAATATTAATGGCGGGAGGAGCTGAATCTGTGGCGTTTTATTTTATTTTCTCTGCTAAAATAAAAATGAAATAAACCTGTACATGTTCCCCTTCTCGGTCTTCCTCTCGCGTGTTTATTCAGAGAGCTTCTCGTTCTCTCCGTTCTCATAATCCCTTGTCGCTTCCTTAAACTCAGTATCCTTTCTCCATCCGTTCTCCCCTGCTCGCGTCTTATCCTCTACCTGCACTTTCTCCCTCTCGTTCCCCTGCCTCCCCTTTCCTCTTAAAGGCACCCCTTGCTAGTTCTCTCCCCGGTTCCTTTTTTTTCGGGAAAGCGGCTTATCTGCCCGCTCGACCCCGCTAACGGAAGATCCTCCCCATTCCATCGGCGTAGACTCATCCTCCTTCACTTTTCCTTTCAGGTCTCCTTTTCACACTATTCTATCCTTCGTTTTCCATCCCTCACGCTCATCCGCCCTCTCTCCGTCTGCTGTAGATCGTTCCACCTCTCATGGGGCTTAGCAAGACCCCCGTTTGAAGAAGGGGTCGCGATAAGCGTATTGCGCGGGTTTGCATGTTTTGCGCACACTTTTTCTTAGTTTATAAACGCGGTTTAAACCAGGCTGGAAGTGTCCATTTAGAGCAGCATGTGAATAATGGAATTCAATGCTCTCGTGTTTTCTCATAATCCCTTCGAGTGATCTCCATCGGGTGAGTTACTCCATTACTGTCGGAGACCCGATAGCATTTCTTTCAATTAACCCGTTTGGGAAAGCACTTAGTCATTCTCGAATCGGCTCTTGTTTGGCTCTAGTTTTGTTCGTAAGTGCGATGTAAGATGCGACTGCCAAAAATGTAGCCCTGCTGACAGAAGAGAAAATTTAGCGAGAAAACCTTCATAATATGAGCAATAGCACAAAATATACTTAACTTCACTTCAATTGCGCGTGAATACTTGTTTAAAAGATGCTTCCTTAAGTGCATTTAAAGATTTAAACTCGATACAACGTTTAATTTGACTTTGGGCTTAGTAAACTATTTGGTTTGCCATTTTATGCATCGTTTGCGTTGATCGTGTATTATTATAGTCTTTCTCATGTTCAGTAGGCTAATGAAGCAATGGTGTGGCTTATGAGTTTATGCTAATGGCTGGGTTATAGATTTACAAAAGTAGAATATGTTAAGGATTTCATCTCAAGAAATATTTTCATCAGGGGATCTCAAATATGGGCGACAATACTGAATGGTTGAGGCCTTAACTTTGTAGAAATCTATTATAAGGTTAGGAAAAATAACAACTTTGCTTTTCTAAAAACACACTTATACTGTCGGCAACTAGTTTCGATGCACTGTATCATGACCTTCTCTCATGAGTCTTGAGAATGATATTGTGTATCGAACCTAGTGGACGACAATGTAAGTGCGTTTGTAGAAAAGCAAAGTTGTTATTTTTCCTGACCTTATGGGCGTCAGTATTTTATTAAATGACCGATTCCTTCTTGATCTGCGATAAATTATTTCATCGATGGCGTCTACTGTCTAAGTTTCCTGGTAAAACAATCTAAATCTGTTGCATTGAGTTTTCGTGTTTTCTGCCATTCTTCTCTTCCCTTTCCATTACGCCGTAACCTCTCAATACTCCTCCCACCCAATTATGCTACCTCTTCAAAATCCCTGCCGCTCACTTCTCTTCCATGTCATCTTACGCTCAACCTTCTTTGTCTCATTTGCGGACCAGATTACCGTCCTCAGCATTCAACTTCACTCAATTTTTTTGTGCGTCTTTTATTCCGTCGGCTTCGAATCCGCACCTTTTTCTACCCATATTGCTCAGCTGATTTAGGTCATTGAATTTTCGCTTCTATTCCTACGTCGTCAAATAGTACTTTTTATTTTTGTGTGTATTTTCACGAGTCTTTATCGAGGGTCAGAAATGTAGCAATTAATTCATTTCGCCGTATTGATTATCGCTTTATTTGTAAATCATGTCTTGAGGTATCTTACTTAGTAGGTACCAAACAAGCCTGATTGTGAATAAGTGACTTTTGAACATTTTTTGCGTTGCTTGTCAATTTTGCGATAGTCAATAATGCATTGATGAAGTTGCGAAATTACCTTCAGGAATATATTGTTGGTTTAGCAAATTGAAATTTTGCGGAATGAGCCCTTCTGGTGGGAAAATACCTTATCCCATTGTAAATGCATTTTAGAAATCACTCTCAACATTTTTCGTTATAGACCAGATAAAATCCGTGTTTCGATGCAAGCTATCGGCTTTGAGGCTCAATCTCACTTTCATTTTTCCGTATTGCCCCGTCTGTAATACCGGGTCGTAAGCGAGACTAATGTCTTAAGTTTCAGCGTTTAACTATTGGAACCACGAAATTGGAAAATAAAATTTGCTTTGTACGTTTCGTTATAATTATTTATTTCCGACTATGGTTTTGACAGCTATGTCATTTTTAAGGTGCCCTTCAAGGTGTCAAAACCATAGTCTGAAATACACTATTAGTGAGTAATGTGCGAAACGATTTTTATTTTCCAGAAACTAGCCTCCATGCAGATCATATTTTCTCCATGGCATTTTTACTTATTTTCCTCTCATAAAGAAACGATCCCATCTCTTTACCGCAATTATTAAGGTCTATACATTAATGTTTTGCTTCCCCGATGAATAAAGTTGTAGTTGGTAGGTGGAGGGTCGTGGAAATAGTTTTAGCTTCGTTAATATTAATGAGGCATTAATTTAAATTTAGCTAAAAATATGAAGTGTTCACAGAATGGTTTCCAAACGAAAAGTTTGTCATTCTGGTTCAATTTGCTTTCTGCTATAATTTTAATATGAGGGAGTTAATTAAGATTATCACGTCTTAAAAAATGCGTTCTTGGAAAATCTAATACCAATACAGCATGATATTTTTTAGAGTCTTATGAGTTCCTTCGAGGCAGGTGAGGGGCTTTAAGGTGCAATGTTTAACCTGGTGGGTCGGAGACGTTACCACTGTTCACCTCTGAGTGTAGTCTAAAAGGTGAGAGTATGGGAGGGAAGATGGTAATGGTTTGGAGAAACTGAAAGGGTATCTGTCCGGGGAAAGTTCGTCGACTCTCATCTCATCAGTCGCTAGATCCACCCCTCGGTTTCAGCCTCCAACCTTTTGGCGCACTCCCCGCCTCATAGCCGGAGAAGTTGAGTTCGGGGGAGGTACGGCTGAGATAGAGAGAGAATGTTATTGGCTTAGTAGCGTGTAAGCAGATATTTTGGGCTTTTCCTCCCACCGTATGGAGCTCTCCTGATGATTTCCCGAGTGAAAATTAAATAAATATTCTCGAGGGAAATGTTTGCGTTCTGCGGAGCAAATGTTTCCCTTCCGAATGAGTTGGCAAAATCTCTTGGTTTCACCTCATGGGCACTTCAGTGAGAAAGAGACGGCTCAACAGTTTTAAGATTTTGAAGGAGGGAAGAAAAGAGTGGCTTGTTTCGTAAAATCTTAAATAAATGTGAAAAATTAAAGGAAAAGTTTCATTTGTACAATTCATGGCTTTGTCGCGGATCATTTACGTTTGGATGCGCTACTTTTATTTTTTAAATAAGTTATGCAAATAGTTTAATGTGCTGTAATGATGGTGATTTAGTCTTTTTTTTGTCTTAGTTCGAGTTACACCTCACTTCATTATTTGTCTACTTCAATATGTGATGATAACTTTGTCTCTCCAATGTAAGTTTATTTTATATCGAATGAATAGATTTTTCCTGATCACTTCCTGGCACGGCAGAAGTCTGAAGTTAGCTGATAAGATAAGATAGCTGGGGTTAACTGAGTTGTTAGATCTTTGGTTATTTACTCTCCCGTGAACGTGAGCTTTTCTCTCGAAGTACTTGGTAGTGCTAAGGCCGTTTTACACGGGGCACGCACTTGCACAATCTGACGTGTGTACGAAGGCGCAGCCTAAATTGCGTCGTGTAAAGCGGTGAATTGTTAGAACGCATGCGAGAATGCGTGGACGTGAGATGGCAAAGTAGCCCCTCTTCCAATTTCGTTCATGCATTCTCGCAATTCCACGCCATTTTAGAAATTAATGCAGTTCTAACCTGCGCAATTCCGTGCACTCTGTAAAACGGCCTTTAAAAAATATGCATTATCATATCACCGGATATGACTCCAATTATCATCAGGTAATGGTCGCTAATGATAATTAGTGAGTGATCTGTACTTGCTTAATGCTAAGAAACTTGAATGATTGTGTTTCATTTTCCACGTGAACCCGCGGCTCATTTTTGGCGAATAAGTGGATTTGTTAACCGATCATGACGGGAGGGTAACAATTTTAATGCAGAATGGCCCCGTTGTTTTGCCGTTCACGCTCTCTTTGTGTTTGCAAAGACCGCTGTCGATCCACTTTCCTCCCCGAGTTGCCCCTGGGCAAATTAATATCACGAGTCGCCGGTTATTGCGTCTCCGTTCAAGGGTTCAAGCATATTGCCGTGGTCGGGTCGGGCGGGCCCTCGGAATCCCCAGTCCCCGTCGGAGCTTTCCTGTCCCTATCAAATTGCGATAGGGATTCAAAGGGTGCCGGGTAATAGATGATAGACTCCGGCCGGGGATCATATGATCCGAAAGGTATCCAGCCCAATCTCACCCTGTTCGGGTCTGGAGTATGTAGGTAATTATGTCGGATGCTAATTGCGAAATTTATTGGCATCGTTCCAAAAGGGTCCTGCGCTCCTGTAACTGGCGATACATACGTCCTTTACGTACGGATGTGCTGAAAATAGTTAATTGCATTATTAGATCGGATTTTCGAGTGCAAAGTTTCCTGCAAAGTTCTTTGGAAATATACGTATTTCTTTATAATCTTAAGGATTATTTTCTATAGTTTACTTCTACGAGAAGGAATTGTTGGGATCGACATTTGAACGTGGCAAATCCTGTGGTCTTTTAAACAAACTTATCTCGTTCCTGGTCTAAATAATTTGAAGCAAATGCACGTGATTTAAATTAATATGCAGCGTTTTCTGCGCATAAAATAGTTTTTTTTTAATGAATTTCACCTTTCCATGAATTTCATTAAAGGGTTTCGCAGATTATTTTATGTATTTAAAGCCTGTGAATGAAATATCGAGTTCGCAATCAATAAATTTGATATGGATTTTCTATTTTAAACCGATGCTGTCATAATTCTACGATGCCGTATTTTTCACCCGTCAACCTTTTTTTGCGTATTTCTACATTCCTCTCATGCTCAGATTTTTTTTGGCAGATCGAGTTTCCGATTTCATGTGGCTCTGACATGAGCTCTTTCATTTTTAATGATGCGTTTAAAGTAGGTCATACACGGACTTGCGTTGCTGTGTACGTTGACAGCGAACCTAGGGACTCCTCGCGAATTTTTTAAGCACTGGAGTCATGTACCCAAAAGAGGATCGAGACTTGTGGCCATGCATTTTTCACCGTGGCCAATTCCGCGGGGTGGTGGTGATTTGAAGCATGCCCGTTGAGTGTGGCAGAGAATGGCTGGGTGCCGGGACGGGAAGTTAAACGTGGGCGCGGCGCAAAGTCGGGAAAAGGTAAACTTTCTCTGGAGCGCCTGCGACTGAGATGAGATATTAAAATGTTAAGTCCGCGAATGTGTGCCGGACAGAGTGGGTGCAGAGGGGTAAAGTAGGTCGGTCACGTCGTTCTCCGAATGCGGTAAGACCCTCTTGAAATAGATAGTGGCGGATGAAGAGTTTTTGTGTTCCAGTTGGTTGCAAGGCCTTCTGTCCAAAAATTAATTTTTTCATAATTTTTGTAATCTTCGCTGTCCATAATTCGTTTATTTTCCTTGAAAATCTCACTAAACGGTGATTATGTTATTTTTTTAGTTGCTGACTCGGGGATCATAGCCTTGAAGCGTTGGCCATTATGGAAAAATTAACCCGATGGCAATCCCGAGAAGAGTTTACCCATATCATTCGCCGGGAAAGCATCAAGTCATAAGACATTCCCTAATTTTTTTCTTTTGAATTTCTTTGTTCAAGATCACTTGACAGTGCTATACAACGACTGCGTCATAATATATGCATTCGATGGAAAATATTGTGAGCCTGTTTAAACTGGAAAAAAAAATATTCAGCTTAAGGTGCCGTAAGTAATATATGAACTTCGTTGTTTAATTTGGGTTGAGTAGGTTCGTGCAAGGTTTGTAAACGTTAAACGTTACATTCTTACAAAATTTTTGCATGATTGTAACTCTTAATTCACTCTAAATTTTATTATCGTTATTGCTAAATAACTTCATTCATAGTGCAGTGATCGAAACGAAAGAACCTTTTCAAAGAAAACCCTCAGGTCGTTTATGACTGCTTCACCGTCTCTACGATGCGGCATAGGTAGAAATAAAATTTCTGCAAAATATTTTGCTGTTGCCTATTAGGTATGTATGTACCTGTTAAATATTTCTAATTTTACCGCAGTTTATTTTACCTTAAAGTCAAATGAATTTTGTATCCTCGTTGTTTGAGGAAACCCTTGCCTTGTGTACACTCAAGGAGTGTTGTGCTGGACTTGATGAAGGAAGTTTATTCAAGTCTCGTGTGAGCCGAGGGCGTTTATTTTCAGTTTAGTCGTTCAAGACCTCTTTTATTGCCGCTTGCTCCTGCTCACGTGGAATTCTCTCCGAAAGCCGGTCGGGAAGAGGGGTTTTCCCTCAGTTTTCCTCGTACTTCGATTTTACTACCTTTCCTTCCTCAGTCTCGTGCTTTTCAATGCTGCCATTTCTTCGACTCCCTTTTTATGTTATGCTTTCTTGAAGATAAAGTACGGGCTGCAAATGCCTTTATAAAGTTTTCAAGTATATCTCCATCTCCGTAGTTTCTTCTAGCTTTATGAACACTAAACCTTAGTGCTTTCTAAATTATGCGTGGCATTAGTTTTCACGTTATAGCACTTCTTCTATGTGCGTGCTCTTCATTCAGCGAAGTCCTACTTATGTTCGATTTCTCAATATTTTCTAGCTTTATTTCTCAATATTTTATCAATAGCGTTTTTGTTTTTAGCAATTATAATTTTGCTGAATTAATTTGAATTTTCCGAGCGAGGGCTATGGCTTCAATGATGTTGTCATGCATGCAGTTATCATTGAAGGCATTAGAAAATTTATTTTTTTCGAGAAAGATGCCATAGATTATGACGATGATCGCAGTTGCCTACGTAGTTCCTTCTCGGTCCTCTTTATTAATATTCGTAACCTTAAATTTTTTTGCGAATCTTTAGGCCTTTACAGTTCGCCAATATGAAAGGTTTTCAAAGGCGCGCAATATTTGTCGTCGGATTGGTTCTCCCGTTCTGAAATGCTTATATGTTTCGACTTAGAACAGACCAGCTCGCTATCTACAAAGAAGTTGACAAAAAATGAAGGTGAATGGTTGTTACACTAGAATATTTCGTTTTTTGGATGAAGCTTCATGTACCTCTTTCCTTGCTCAATATCATACGGTAGGAGGATAATAAAACGGATGGGACAGGCTTTGATACTATGAAAGGAGGTATACCGGGCCGAAAAATGAATTACAGGAAAGGCAGGCAGTTGTGAATCTCTGTAAAGGTGGATCTCCTCCCTTTGAAACATCCCCGGACCATATTGCTTACATTTTAGTGTTTCTCAGTACCTAGTGAATGAGCTGTTGAATATGAGGACCGTTGAAACCAAAATTAAAAGTTTTATTATCTCATAAACATGGGTTTTTGGTGTTTAAGAATCTTGCTCCTGGTGAAAATAATCCTTAGGACTGTGGTGAGTAAAGTAATGGGTAATGAGATATTTGCGTACAAATGCAGACTCAGGATATCTCAGGAACAAGCTGAAATGAAACGATTTTTAAATCATCTTATTATATCAATTTTTTTATTTGTGGTTGTTCACCAGTTAAAGTTAGCTATGGCGAAATCCGGAAGACCATATTGTGTATCGCTTACTTTCCTCAAAATTTCAATCCTTAGAGTTTTTTTAAATAAATAAAAAATCGTAGCACTTTTCCACAAAAGTTTTAACTGCGTACCACGCGTTTCGGCTCACTGAGCCATCATCTGGTACAAGATTTGTCTGTCTTGTACTGGATGATGGCCCAGTGAGCCGAAACGTGTTGCACGCTGTAAAAAATGTTTGTGGAAGAGTGCTAAAATCTTTTATTTATTTAAATTTGTCTAACTTCCACCAATTGAAGCCTGAATATTTTAAACCTTAGGGTTGCATCCCTTAGCTTCCCATCTCATAGTTGAAGGATTTAGCCCTGGCTGTTGATTTATCGTGTCGCGAATTAAAAATAGTATAGGGAGCACCGAGTCCACTTTGCATTTAGGAAGCTAAAATGAATGACCTGGATTCGAAACAATGCCATAAGAATTGACGTAACTATGGCTGTCTAATATCGTATCCCCTTCCCGAAGAAATATTACCAATTGGCATCTAGGCGAAGAGAAGTCTTTCCAGAGGCGGACATAACTCCCCGATCGGAATTCTCCAATCTCGCGAAGCAGCTGGAATCGTCAATTTCCGCCTCGTCATTGTGGTGGGTGTGATTTATCGCTAGCCACGTTACAGGAATCATTTCGTCGACGGTGTGCATGTGTGCCGTCGGTGTAGCCGCACATGAATCGGTGACGGGCATCATTTCACGGCTAGAAGCCGTGTCATTGACGGCAATTCCTGGGGTTCCTCTGCGATGGGCGACCCTGCCTTTCTCATAGTTCCATGCTCCGATGCCCTGTCCCATCCGCAACAGCTGGAGGTGTTCGGAATGCATCGTCCCGGTAGACGCCAGCGTAGCTCGTATGACAATCACGAATTCTCCTTCAACGGCTCACTTCTGTCCTATATTGTTGTTGTTGTTGTGAGGTTGTTTATATGAGGGTATTACGTCGTCCCTCCCGCCGGTTATATTTAAGCATTTGGTTACAGGAAAGCGATCACCGAGGTTGATCGTTGACGAGTTCACTTTGTGGAAATACATTGTAATATGATATAAACGGCTGGAATTAATTTCCACACTTTTTAAATCGCTCACCCGGTTTCAACGTTTACACGCCATCCTCAAGAGCTGTCTAAATAAGAAGAAACTAGCCTGGTATATATTTACATTGCTTGGAGGGAAGGTGGGGTAAAATGTAGAAGTAGATTTGGGTTGTGCACTCATTTGCGTGACAGAGGTCTAATCAGAGTCTTAAAAACCTTGTCCGATGACCCTGACTGGACCTCAGTCATGTACATGTGTCCCCAATGATATTTGAAATAAGTAATGCCTCTCGTTTTTTCGTTGAAAATGGGGAAAATTATGTGCATAGAAACCATATTCAAAGAATTGTGTCAATCGATTATGGGTGCTTACCACTGCTCCTTTTTTATATTCATTCATCTCATTATTTTATATGACACCCTAATAAGGCAAATCTCACTGCAAATAAATAATAAAATTCCCCGTTAACACTTCAGCGTTTTTGAGTTTGTTAACATTTAACGTTCTATTTTTGTATTTGAATTTCCTAATTAGCAAATTTCGTATCGTTTCAAATATTTTTTGTCCGGTATTTTATTTTTTTAATGTGAATTTTCTTGATACTTTTTCCCTTGAGTTTCAGGGTGCCAAATCGTTAACCACAACCTCTAGAATTATGAACTGTGTGGTATTCCATTGTAAGATATCTTGGTCAGTTAATTTTTCTCATTCTAATTATTTTTTTACATAAAGCGACCCGCGTTTCGATGAGTTCTCATCATCATCCTAAAAAAAAGATGATGATTATGGCTTATCAAAACCCGGGTCGCTTTATGAAAAAAGGTAGTGTTATAAGTAAAAGTCAACTAACCAAGTAACCTGGGAGTATATATATTTTCTCCCTTTCCATCGTTTCGAGCAATCGGGTGCAGTGGGATGAGACACCGATTCCCGCGAACGATCGCTCGTATCGCGCCGCATAACTCATTCGCGTCGCGATTTCATCGGACGGGTTCACAGGGTGCTGGTCAATTATTTCTCTCTGCGGTGAGTTTTCGGTTTGCGACGGCGGTCATGGTGGCGAAGTGGTTTCGGAATCGGAACCCGAATGTATATGGGAATTATACGAGGCCTCCTCGAGAGGAGCTTTTGGCGAATTTATAAAACTGGCACAGTTAGTGGCGGGGATAGCGTGTGAAATGCCTATGCATTCACGGAATTTGGCGTGGAGAGCACCGGCTTGGTCATTATTTCCTGCTATTTACGCGTGCTTGATTGGTTTTCGAAATTAATGGCGTTATCGAGGTTTGGCGCCAATGCGACAGCAGGAAATCGTGTTGGAATGGACTTAAAGTAATTTTAAAAAATGTATAAGGAATCAGTCCTATTTGGGATACAAATAACTGTGATTTTAAGATAATGTTTTGTCAATGGGGGAAAGTAAATATATAATTCATATATAATGCTGCCGTCTTCACTAACCAAAAGGGCATTCTTTACTACTCGATTTTCCTGTTTTTTCTTATTAGGCTATGTTCTTTAAATGTGAATTTTTATGCGTGGCTATTTCAGTTGGCAAACTAACTTATCGATATTTTACTATAAGCGTGAATATCGTAAGGACTGATATTAGCGTATAATGTTTAAGGAAAATGATTCCAAAGTATCGATCTAATAATGAGTTGAGTTATCGATGTAGAATTTTTGCTCAGGAAATCTGCGATCTACTCCGTCGTTTGTCCATCACCCGAAATATTTTGCTATTGCGAAACAGTCGACAATTAGCGCATTAAATAGTTAAAAAAGAAAAATTTTAGGGCGACATATTTTGGGGGCCTTTTTGTGTTCATTGAATAACATTTTCATGTTTTTGTTTCATGAAGCATCTACACCCTTGTACAATCACGATATACTATCTTCCCATTACTGTTCACCCGGCCTGTCCTAATATCAACATTTTACTTTCTTATCTTAGTCCCCAATCCTTCCAGGTAGGAACTCTACCTATTTTCTAATCCTTGAACTGGGTCCTACTGTTTGTCGATTAGTTCTAATGAAAATGAAGGCTGATTTTTGTAGTATACTTTTATGGGCTCAGCGGTCTGGAATACTTGGGATTATGGAACTCGTTTTACTTAGCTATTTATTATTGGACGAGGCTATCATATCTTATATGGAGAACGATTCGCAAATTTTTCTCATCTTCCCTGCTTATTTATCATGACGCAGAGATTACCTCTATTTTCGGCTTACGGACTCTAGCATCATTTAATCCGAAAACCGTTCTCTTATCCCTTTCCCCTGTATATTTTTTTCACGTTCTTTGGCAGAAATTCGGAAGAAATTTCCTTGAAAATGCTCGTTCCAATCAAGTGGGATTGCAGCGATCGGAATGTGGCCTCTTTGGCAACCCGGCGAAATCCATTGTCTCGCGAGTTACCCGGATAGGACCTGGGAGGGGGGAGCCCGATCGGTTATATCGGTCAGCGGTGCCCGACCCTCGACCAAATCCTTGGAGAATCCCCAAACGTCACCATGTGATGCTCCACCCATCCCCCCCGCTTCAAAGAGTTTCACATGGCTTCCTTTGAGAGCGAGCTGTCTGTGCATTCCCGCCTCTCCTTCACTCGCAAGTTGGGGAATTCCGCGTGCCCTCTGATATATCCTCCCTCACACCACGCCGCTACCGATCCATCCTCATTCATATGGGCCTCCCAAGTGTGAAAGACGCTCCACCCTACCTCCTCCGAATTCTCGTTCCCGCCGCTCACCCCGCACCCCTCCGTGTCTCTCCGACATCCTGCACCCGTCTCATTGTCGCAAGAGTTTCGGAGGGGCTGACAGTCGTGATAAGGGTCCACCGATCGATCCTCTCCACTGTCGGTTCCTTACGCCTCGCCCCGTCCTCTCTCTCGAGTCTGTGGCTTTTGCCCACAACCGCCGGGGTAGGTTCGTTGCCTTCGTAAAATATTTGGGTTTGGGATTGTTCTCTGACGTAATTTACGGAAATGCGTTGTATGTTTCACGATTTTTTGATGCTTTGCAATAACGTTTACACCTTTACTTCTTCTTTAAAAATAATTTTGAATATTGAGGGCTTGCTACTTCGTTAACTCAGTTCTAATTTTAACGATTCACTTGATATGACCGTGGAATATTGATGAAAAAATTGCATGAAAGAACATGTCTTGCAGTTACACGTCTTTTTTGGATGTCAATGAATATATATCCAAATGTTTAGAGGTAGACGGGAAAAAAACATTGTCGATCAGGAGGCTACGGTGATAAAAAGTAATTTATAGAGGAATTGGGGTTGAAGCGTGAAAGAACTGGTAAGTTATCCCTTATCACATATATCGAAACCTCTTTTACGTGAGAGAATTCTTCCCATAAGATGAGGTACGCTTAATTTATACTAAAGAATGTTAGTCGCCAAAGGCTGTGGATCTTCGTTCATTGAAATCTGTTGTGGAGTGTCAGGGTTTTTAATAACATAACAACAATTACTGTCTATGCCCTTGTGTTTTTTAAGACAATGATAGTGTTTGCGATAGTTACGTCAGCGGTCAGTAGCCTAAACAGGTGGAAAGTAAATTAGGATGTAACTATTATCTTTCTCTGGGATAACACCAGATACCATATAGTGTTACTTGGAGAAATGGACGCCTGACTTTCTAATCGATTATTACCATCGCTTAGGAAGAAACCCTTAACGTCTACAATAGTTCCTTCCGAATGGTTTAACCAACGAAGGTGCCAGTGTTCAATTATTTAAAATCCATGACGTCATATTCCACTGTTCTGGTTCTTTGGTATCTTTTTGTGGAGTTAGGCTTCAAGAAAACTCATGCATCACCCCCGCTCCCACATCTTCAACTTCAGTCTCTATCGCAGTTTCATTTCGAGTGCAGGACCGAAGTGGCTCGATAATTTTCTTTATTTTCGCCAATATGGGGATATTTTCCTCGAATCCCTTTATTTTTTTATTTTGAGTAGGATGCGATTTGGTTTCATGCCTGGTTCTATATTTATTATTCCGCTCCCACTTATGTGACAGGTTTCGCGCCTTATCGCCCTAGTCATTTTTCAATCTGCTGCCTCGATGATTGGAACCCGGTCGTTACGTCAATGCCAGGTGGGAGGCAAGGTGTCGGGTCGTTTTCGAGAACGTGGTCTACTTCAGATCTTATGATTATTTATTTGTTCCCCATTATTTGGGCTGAATTATTTAGTTTTTTTTTAATTTTTGTCGAGGAATGTGTTTGAAATGGTGAACTCAGAAAAATCCTCATTTTAATTCATCCTTGATACGTGAAGTAGCCTGTATTTTCTCTTGAAATATTCCTGTTCTCATTTTAAAACTCGTGGAAACTGGGTTTTTTCCTTTGCTTTATGTACAATGCCTGATGCTTGCTTCTCCCAAGTTGACTGAATATGCTTTTGTGAATTTTTTTGTTTCGATGATTTTTGCTTCGATGGCGAAATGCTCCTCTGGCAGTGTTAATTTAAATGGGGAAAGTTTCTTCGCTCGTGATGAATTTGAATTAGACTCGTCGAGGGAGAACTTCGAGAGCTCATAGCTTGCCGAATTTCCTTCTGGTTTTCGTCTAATAGAACATGTTATACTGATGTTACTTTTCTATGCCTTTTTTGCTAACTTTCTTTTTCGCCTTGGAATTTCGCCCCAGTGCCTCAGAAGGGCTATGTAATTCATGGAAATCTTATTGACTACCTGTTTTTTCTTTTTAGATTTTATCGCGTATTATACTCGTGAAACATTAACCATTGGTGTACATTAACGTCCTATCTCTAAGTTTTATGGATTCAAGGGCTTCACAAGTATGTTATTGGACTAAGAGTTAGGATCAACATTATTCAAGAAAATGTCGGTGGTTTTTCATCTTAAATCTCGTGCACATATTTCACTGTATTTTCCATTTGCTTGTTATCAGTTTAGTCAAAGGCAAAGTCTAAGTTAAATAGTGTAGTTAAGACTTGATGTATTGTGCTGAAGTTAGAAAATCATTTTCGTCAAAGAAAGTCAAATCCACTTTTCCGATACCTTTCGCTTGGTCTGGCTGTAATCTCGTATCTATGTTCCTTACCCTTAGTATTTCAGTGAATCCTTCCCTTCGTTCAAAATTTTCCAGTATGCTCGCATCAATGACGAAGAGAATTGATGGGTCCCCGGAGTGAAATAACGAGATCACGCAGCTAATGATGCATAAGGATTTGATTTTTATTTATACGACTGGCATGTTTCATTAATCCCCCATGGTTGAAGTACTACGTGACTGATACCGGGGCTTTTGGATGTTGCCCGTCTGGTGTGTGCGGCGGATTCCTCCGGGAGGATACCTTCCCATCCCTCACGTAATAATTTGCCCTATCGACGGATTTTCTCCGGAGGAAAACGTTCCAATCTCGTTTTATAACCCATTTGAGAGACGCATTATAAGTCAATTGATGTATTTCCGTGTTCATCTCAAGAATTTGGATGTGGGAGTTTTTATTCTTCCCACGCGTACTGATGCCATAGCGTTTAAGTTAGTGATTATTTCCCGTTTTTATTGGAAATAAAAATCTGGGGCTTGGATTAAAATTTTAACGTATAATATCGTTTTGGTCTACCTTAGGTCAGTTACCTGCACCATAAGAAGTACTGATTGGCACTGCACTTCCATGTCCCCTCAATCCCACCCTGTGGTAATGCGTTTGTCTACCTGTTAAAGGAATCAATAGTGAATCAAATTTTTTGGATCATCATAAATAAACTAACGTCTTAGGGACCCATTATAAATTTAATGATTTATTTACATGTTAATCTCAAGAATTTGAAAGTAGGAGTTTTCACCCACGCGTAGTTACCCACGTTATAGAAAACTACGCGATTAAGTCCGCAAAGACGTTTTTCGGACTCCGCACCAGAATGTGCTTTCTGTTGACACCACTGTCCACTCACACTACACCGAAGAAATACCTGTTTTTCATCTTCAGGGTGTGTTCTGAAATCAGTGAGTTCACAGAATGTTTTTGAGACGCCTGCGTTGTTAGAAAAAATACCAGGTTCGAACACGAGAATCGTTTTTGAAATGAAGTCACTGAGAAAATATAAAATAATTGACTGAGTCTTCTCAATATTATTTTCGTTAAAACCTGCAGGAATCTACCGCAAAGGGCTGTGTGGAGTAGACAATGTTATGAATATACATATTTAATTAGTCATGAGGAAGTTTCTCCAAGTGGACTCGCAAACAGTGGAAGACATATTAAAATCTAGTTTTGTGTCATCAATTGGGATTAAACCACCGCCTAATAATTTCGTAGATCTGAATACCTTGGGGATGTATTTCGGTGTACTCCTACTTACGTCTCCCAAGTCCTTATTCGATTATGATTTCTCCCATAAAATATTCATCCACCAAGGATTTTCCCTTTAAATGGTTTTTAATTTTTCGAATCGGATCATCACCGGAAGCGTTCCACCCCACCCTTATTCCTTTCGTGCCTGCTTTTCCTCGAAGGGGTTAAACGCCGAGTTCCGAGAATGCGCTTCCGACGGTTCCCTAACTTCGTGTTCCCCCACCCTCCCACGCTTTATCCCTTTTGGCCACACTCGGTAGGGCACAGGGACCCTACCCTTATTTCTATCGATGTAGTTATCCATCCAGGGTAGAGTGGAACGCGAGTATTTTCTCTCCAGACCTTTCAGAGAAGGTGGCGTCTGGCGGGAAGCAGATATCGATGTTTTATGTTCCTTGTTTCTACTACGCGTGCTCTGTAATGGCTAGGTTTGTTGTTCACGATACTTGAATTACAAGCGAAGCAAATTATCACGCCTACTGCATAGCGCGTGTTTACAGTGCGATTTTTCACCCAAGTCACTTGCTAACCTCTGCCCGACAAGCCAGGTTAAAGTCACTCACCTTAAATAGCGTGTCTTGATAGAATAGCGTTCCTGTGCGTTTGTTTTTCGAATCTTGTGCTCTGTCAGCGTACGTCATAGTAATTTATCGTGTGATCTTGTGGAAATTCTCGACGTGACCCTCGTATTTTTTATTTATGTCCCCTTATTCACTATTATTGTTATATAAGGTTATGCTCCTGGTCAAGGTAGGTGTACGTAGAGCATATCGTGATACACCGCGGCCCCTTTTCCTCTCGCAAATTGAACTTCGGTCTTCAATTCACAGTCTACTCCCCTTCATTCCATTAGTAAATGCTTCTCTATTCCTCTCCTTCCCCGCTTACCTAGTATTTTTCCCTCTTCGTGCCTTGTAACATATCCTCCCCTATCAATGGGGATGTACAAAAACGGGATAGAAACAATCTCTTCAGGATACAAAAACGTACTTAGAAACAGAATTGCATTCCCGGTCGGCGCTAACGAGCATAAGATTAGCGTGTATAAGAGGTTAGCCATACCACGTTTCATGCGCTCTCTCTTAATCCTCGCAAGGGCCCAGGGACGCTACCCTTATTTTTATCGATAGAGTTATTTATCGGAGGAGAGGTCGGTTGAGTTTTCCCTCCGACCGTGAAGGGGAGGTGGAAGGCGTCTGGCGGCAAGCAGATATCGATGTTTCTCGAACTTGGCCGTCTCGTCTCCCGTACCCCGCTCCTTGCCAATGCCTTCAACCCCCCGCCCTATCTTCCACTGTCATTTCTCTCTCCCTCCCTGGATTAATTTCTTATTTTGTTACTCATCGTTTTCTCCCTTTTGGAGAAAGTTTTGCGGAAACTTTTTTATATACTGCCTCCAGTTCTTTCCTCTAATTTCGTTTCATTCACCGGGGGGCGTATCTTATTCTATCTTAACTCGACGCCTGATCGCTCTCGCACTTTTGCAACTATTCATAAATGTTTTCTTGTGTGATGTCATGCGTAATTGTATCTTTATTACATTAATGAATTATGTGAAAAATTTTATCTCAGTTATTGCTGAAAATTTTCAGTGGAGATTTGACTCCGTATTAAGGTTATTAGGAGGGTAGTTACTAGGGGTGTTTTCACGACGTGAAGGGTAAACCAATCGTGGAATCTGCAGTTCTATTCATCCTATCCTCCTCTCCAAACGTGATTTCTCTTTTCCCGGATTGGAAATTTATTTCTTCTGTGGAAGTGGTAAATCAGAAATTCTTTTGTGGAGAACTCTAGTTTTCTTATTGCCCTGGGAATTTATTTTACTTTGAGTTTAAAATTCCTATTCTTTATTGCAATGTTGCAGAAAGGGTTTCCCATTGTTATGCTCGTAATCATTGCTTATTTTTTACCCCAGTATTCTTGGCTGGAGAGTAAACTCCGGACTTTAAATTTTGGGCTGTTATTTAAGTTGGATTTTTTATTGTGTATTTAATATATGATATTCCATAGAAGCCTTTGTTGATAAGTTTAAACATTTATTGTTAACGCGGTTAGTAAGAGGGGACGGTCAAGACAGAGACGTTTGATCGATGAGCGTGAGGAATATTGGGATTCCTTAACTATTTATTATAAATCTCATTTTATTTCATTAGCTTTGGTTGGGTTGGATTTCTTTTTCATGGTTTGCAGTCTGTTATACAGTGAAATCTTTATTTGGCCCAGGTCTATTTTTCCCTTAGGTCTTTTTTTATTTCATTGAATGGTTTTGAATATTCTTTCTCTTTTTCTCCCCCTTTCGTGTATTTCTTTCTTAATCTTCGTCTTTTAGTCCTCGGCGGTGGCACATTCCCTTAAATGAGGTCGTTAGGTGTTTTGAGGGTGTGAGGGGACTTGTTTGCGATACGAAACTGCCCGGTCCCTTAATCCCAGTGGAGTCGCCTTTTTTGTCCTCGCGTGGTCATTAGTTGCCATTCTAGTCCAATTATATCTCGGCGACGACATCCAAGCTCAGGTCAGCAGATTGCCCCACGGTCAGAAATGGCTCGTGATGATGTCCGCTTCTGTTATTCACGAGTGTCTATCACAAACTGAAAGGATTTCTCTCGTGATTTCGCCACTGTTGCCTATTACTTTGGACAATTTTCCTGTCATTAGTATTTACGTGGCATTTCCTAGACGGTGAGCGATTTAACTCGATCAATTACGTATGATATTTTTCATTGAAATTCATTCTGCCATTTCTTTATCTAAATAGTTCTTCAGTGAACACAAAAAAATTATTTTCGACGTGAATTCTAGTCATTTTTTCTTCGCACTCCAGGCATGGATGAGGTTCTATTTTTCATTTGTAATAGGGATAAACGCCGATTTTATTGTCCTCATCTGTGAAATCGTTATTTATTGATGAAGCTTAAGAAGAATTTCATCTTCCTACTTGCCTCCCGTCCATAAGCATTTCCAGGATTAAGACATCATGCCAATAAGTGTAGTTTTTCATGATTTAAAGATAGCCCTGGTTGATAACAATATGCAAAAGCCTCAAATATATAATTATTGTTTTTGTGTTCGGGTTTTCAATGAGGATTCAGGTATTTTTATTGGGATATTGTAATTCTACGTAATGAAAACTTACTTCAAATTATAAATAACGCACTTTGGCGATGAATAATGCATCATGACAATTTTTATGGCTTTGCAACGCGATAAATAGTCTGAAAATCGTCTTATCTCCCCGTCGTCTTGTTATAAATTTTCAGTACGATTTTCTACTAACAATTTACTCTAACACTGATGGTGGGTCAGTTATATAGCCGTCTCAGTACTTTTGCTGTTTCCGTATTGGGAAGGGGATTTATTTGTTATTATTCTTCCTCTGGTTCCCCTTTGGAGACTTGCAGAGGCATGCCAATTTTTGCGGCCTTTCTGATTACACCCTTGTGATTCGCATTGATCGTTGATGAGATTGCCCTTCCCTGATATTCGCACGCTATTCCTTGTTCTTTCGCGTGTACATTCCTTTCGCGTGTACATTCTTCCTCGGAATGACATGAAATCTAATTGGATTACTTAATCTGTGAGACAAATTGTTACATTCTTGCTGCCCTCGCAGCTGATAGACGGACGTGGTAACCAGAAGATAAGGAAAATTTCGCTTGAGAAAAAGTATTTCATATCTACTTCTGTGTTGTTATAAAAGGAAGACTTCGGAAGAGCATATCGACGACCGTACTGTTGTATTGTCAATGCAGTTATTCTGTGATATACGTATGTGTTTTGTTGACTAGTAGCGCTGCGCATGGCAGAAGATAGCCTGATGATGATATTTGGCGCATGATTTCAATAAGCGGATCGTCAATTATGTTGACATATCTGTTGTATTGGATTATTGCCTGTTTGTTGACTAATGACTCCAGTTTCAGTGCGCACCCCTCGTTTTGTTATTTTCTACTTCTGCCGTGAAGGCAAACTTGGTTTATATATTTTTTCCTAATCCTAATAGGTTTTCCATTTGAATTTTAGACTTTTTAATAGCAGCAGTTGCCCCTAGTGGAATGTGTCTATAAATTATTCCTTATTAGTTTCGGAACATTTTCACTAAAATATTCTACCTAGACCTTGGTTCCATGCCTATTTTATTGCAACTCCAATTATGATTTTGCGTTCGATTATTTTCTTCAACCCCCGACTCCGTCTGGGAGAAAGGGAGCTGATTACAGCATAGTTATCATTTTGAGATAATCTAGCGAATAACATGGGTTCAAATGGAAGTCTGCGGCCGATATAGTCTAATTGCTCTCAGTATTCCGGTTCCTAATGGTCGAAGCAGCTTATGGGAATTGCAGTCAACCCAAAAGGAACGCGACTCTAGATATTTTGAGGCTTTTTAAGACTGGCAGCCCTTACGGAAAACGGAAAGTGTGCCCAAGCTGGTCGGAGGCAGCTGAGCTTCCGAATGTACAAGCATGTAACGGTGAAGTAACCTGCGTCACTAAAAGGCTAGCGGGGATAATTTTATCTGCGCCTTAAAGTGGCTTGATCGTTTGATCGATCCTGATAAACGTCTTGTTTATGAACTGCCGCCCACTCACTCGCTTCGGACTTCGTAGTACCTCGCTCGGCGAGGGATAAAATCGCCGCAAATCGTTCGCGGCATCAGCGCTATTAATTTCCAGCGAGCGCGGCCTGGGAGTGCAGGATGGTGTCGGGGGTGCGGTCGGGGAGTATCGCACCCGGCTGCTCTTCCCGCGATGGAGTAGCGTGACTGCGGGCTGGCCGCTGCTGTCTGGCTCGATTGAGACCTTGTCCCAGTCATCGGACATGACAGAGTGGCGATACTACCGAGCTCGCTGTACGCCATTTGCCGTTAACATCTCCGGCCAGTCAACGCGTTCGCGGCGTCGCCTCGTCGCTAATGCCCTTGCCACGTGGTCAGGCTTTTTTTTATCTCTATTGACCTACACTCGTGAGCGTGGGTGCTGCTGATGATCCGTTCGCTTCGATCACGGCGGCTGGAAAACAAAATGAAGCCGTAAAGCGTCGGTGATTACTCAGTGATAATCGTAAACGAAATAAAATAAACGAGTGCTTTCAGTCTGCCTTAATACGGAATCGGTTTGTGACGAAGGGGAGTCTTTCGTGTCTTTTTTTATTATGTGGCTTTAGTTTTTAACATTTTATTTGAAAAAATGCAAATTCTGCCTGCCGTGGTTACTTAAAACGCAGTCCTCATTCGAAGAGATAATATTTTGTTTTAATCACTTGCTATTTATCTCTAATTACAATCCTCGCGATTTCAAATCTTGAATTATGATTGGCTGAGCAGGCAATGAAGCTGATGATGATGGTTTTATGTCATAAAACTACTATTTTTTTAAGAGAATCAAATTCGTAATGTAAACTTTCTTTATCTGCATGGGTATTCCATTTGTTCTTGCTGTTTAGAAAGTTTTGCGAGGAAAGACGGAGCTGAATCTAAAGAATGCGTTTCTCCTCTCATGAATAGATTTTAGAACCTTTTGACTCATTATTTGCATCCCCTTAAGGATTTTACTCTCTGCGAAGAAAGTTTTCTAATTGAGTCTCACCATTTTCCTGTTTCTCAGTAGTCCGGCTCTGATATCCCACTTTATATCGTTCATTTAGGAGTAATACTAATATTTGTTCGTGGGTTGACAGCATTATTTTTCACCAATAAGTATTTATTTTCACCATGGGTATGTAGATGTCATTATCTTTTGGTAAACCTGTGTCGGATCAATTTTGAGGTACTCATTTTGCTGGTATTGTTTTTCAAGTATTAAGTTTGAGGGGAACTTACAAGATAATGAAAGAAATCTGAGGACACTTTTTCTTTTGACTCGACTCGAGTGCCCATTAAAAGTTTTGAGCCTAAAGAAGATAAACTCATGAAAGTCAGAGTTATCTCTGAAGACTTCCTGCAAAACCTTCAGAGACCTCTTTTGTTCCCATAGTTTAGAGCTGAAGAATTTAAGGGAAACTTTCATCTTGGAAATTTTAATCATGCCTAACCCTTATGTTTTCTTTTATTTTCCAGGTAAGCGTCTGGAAAATTACTTTTGCCGTCTTCTCCTAGACTGGTAAGCCTTCGTTTTACTTTATTTTTTGCACATCTCATCGGTTTTGGTTTTTCGTTATCTTGGTGTTTTTAGGATTATCTGTTATTGCGCCATTTCCGTTATTGAAAGTACTTACATTTTTAAAAAATCGGCTTTACTTCGCGACGAATTGCAGTGTGTCCTAATTGAATTAATCCGGAGATCTCAATTGAAGCAGCAACTTAGTTTCCTACCACAAATTTATACTCTTGGTAGTATATGTTTCGATATGTACGTGTAAGATACCTGGTACCTGATGATGGCGCTGATGTGTCGAATTATGTGCCGAGGAAATTAATCTTAGGAAGGAGTTCAAGGTATAGGGTAATTTGTGAGAGTCAGCGTCCACATACTTGTGGCTGATACCCTTGAACGTATTCTGGGGATTCATTTTTCACAAATATGGGGGCATATGGTACTCAGTGTTTACTCAGTGGTACTCAGGGATATCGAATTTTCCCATGTGTCAACATTTAAGAGTCTCATCCAGTCTTGGTTTAATTGAGGACTGCAATTGAATTCATTGGTTTACCTATATACTTACTTTCAAGAACAAGTCAATATGTTTTACCCTCTATGTGAGTGTTCTGGGGGAGCAGTACTACTCGATGGGGAAAGGGCGATATGACTTCATTCTGTGGAAAAGTAAATTCTGAATTTACGTAAAGCCCGCGGGAAAAGTAAACGTGGCCGCGGGAATCGGCTTAATCCTCATCCTTGGCCGGCGATCCGTTATTTTCCATTCGTCTATAGTGGCCACGAAATGTAATTGTAATCATTACAACGGAATAAAGGATGAAGTAGGGGGAAGTTGACGTGATGGGGGAAGAGGGAAAACTAGTCTTGTGAAATTGAGCGCAGATGGTCGCCTATCGTGGTGAACTTATGGAGAGGTCGGAGGGTACTCAAAAGATCGAAAAGAGAATGCTGGGTTGGAAAATAAATATGAAATTGAAATAAAGTTTGGAAGTTTTGGGTTCTAAGAAGGATAGCAAACAGCATGAGAGCTTTAAAAGACGTTTAGTCCGGTATTTGCTAAAGGAAATCCAAGATAGAAGTATACCGAATATTTTTGAGTCTTCCTTTACGTTTTCGGACGTTCAGAAGTAAATATTTAATAATTAAATAACTCCGCATGCGGCGTCAAGGCATATGTCGACGTTTTCTGTTCGTCTCTAATCAAGAGGCTACTTCCAATCAGGTCCACCTTTCCTCTGTTACTCTAACGAAGGATTAATCTTAATCATATTTTCTACAAATCCACTTTCTGGTGAACCCCGGTGGGTTTCTTTGAAAGGAGCGTGCGGGAATTCAAACGCTCATTTCATTTTCATGGTTCGTATATTTGCCGCCGCGAATTTCCGCCTTTTGTAGATTACCTGGGGGATGACGCACTGTGCGGGCAGATGGTGCTGAATAAATGCCTACGTGGGAGGAAGCAAAGCAAATCCCTCCACCCTTCCGTGGGCCTTCTTTTTATTCTCCCCGCGAGATACGCATGCGAGGATAAAATACGATTCTCAGACCGCATTGTATACCGTTTTGTTTGCTAATGAAAAGTCTTTCCCTCTATCTCTGGCTCTCCCGTGTGCCTTTCCACAGTTTCTTCCGACGATAGTCTTTCCGTGAAAGCGATCTCTCTCGCTGGAGGAAATTCGCGATTTCCTCCACCATTGGTGAGATATTTCGGCCGGTTTCACTTGGATAAAAGATTGGTGGAAATCCTCACAATAGCTGTTTGTGTGCCGGCCTGTATGTATGTATGTCTGTTTTTGTATTGAGTAAAGTGTATCAGGCCAAGCAGTTTTTCTGGCTGTTGGAGGCAATTTTATTCGGTTTATTTATCCCTGCGTATTGTTATTTCGCAATGAGAGACTGCGATTTGGAGAAATTTAACGTATCCTCGACCCAGTATACGGCACTGTTTTTTTTTTGTTTGATCAGAATTATGTTATAAATTGGAGAGCTCGTACGCGCAGTGGTCAATGTGTATATAATTAGAATGTAATCTTGAGGTAAACGTCAATGTTTTATCCAAATGCCGAGCATTTGAATTTTATGTGTATGGGGTTTAATGAGACGTTGGTGGGGAAACCTAAGTTGGCTAGTGCTAATAATATTCCAAGTTAAGCGTAGAAGGGAATAGAAAAGAAACGTGCTCATGGATGGATCAAATCCTACAACCCTACCAAGAAGGGAACTCATGTCAAAATTATTTATATTTACGCTGACTCGTACATTCATCAGAAGTATGACCATTATCATATGCATTCCGCCATGGTTAAATGAAATATTCAGAAAACTGACCTTAACTACCTATTTTTCATTGCCTAGATGAATTACATGCATCTTATTCAATGGTGCATCGTTTATTTTAAGCCTAATTTTTATCCACTATCACCTAATTCTCTAAATTTTTAAATATTTCGTTTTCTTGCATCACTATGCATTTTTTTTTCTTGATTCTGAATTTTCTTCAGATTCTAGCTTCTTGTCATTATTTCCATTCTTTTCCACCTCACTTCATTTTCCTTCTATGTACTTTCCCCTGCTTTCCCTTACTATTTGATTTCCTCTCATAATTCTCCGTCTATCATGGGATACAGACTCCACGAATCGGAGAACGCAAATCTTCTTTTGGCTACCGTTATAATTCACTATTTGTCTTACTTTAATATTTCCCTTATCAGTAACCGCTATCCTTTGAGAGGAGAGAATGTTAAAGTGTGGGGGGTGCGCTGCGCCCAAAATTAGTAACGTTAGCGAAATTTCTTGAGGTTGATTTTGGTGCGCGCCTGCGGTAGCTTTCCTCCTTTCTCTCACCGCAGCATACGTTTCTGGTTTCCTTTGCCCGCCCCGTTGGCGGAAATCTAGTTCGTTGGGTAATCGGGCTGTATCTCCCTCTAATCTGCACTCGAGGGCTTCCTGGCTGTTTCTACTCCTTCATCGGATGTCACGTCTTCCCCACTCACCGTAGTCCTGACACGTCCACACGCGGTCGCGTCGCGATCGTGCCAATCCGACGATTAATCTGTATCATATCGGCATCGGACGGCCTTGCGTAGACTCACGGCCGTAGGAGGCAATGATGTTAAGGCGTGCGTTGGATCAGAATGTCTTGCAGAGGCAAGTGTGAGGAGAAAAGAATGAGATTAGTCGACCGAGAAACGGAGGGAGATACGTGTGGAGCGAAAATGTAAAGCAGCCCTTACTTAGCTGCGGGCCGTAGAATCCAATCGAACCGAGGAAATAGTCTTAAGGGCCACTGAAATAACGATAGTAAAAAATAGATTTGCGGCAAAATTGTCTCCCCCATTCGCATCCAAGATCATTTTTTTTTGGGTAATTTGTTACGCGAGATATTCAAAACCCACGGTGGACTAGAACCGTGTCGGCTTGAATCAGCCAATTTCAGCGAAAATGGGGTCGCATTAAGTATTTCTTCGACGGCTAAATGCCAATCATGAATGCTATTTTATATGTAAAAAAATGAATTCAAGACATTCTTCAAAAAATCTTTGCGACGTCGACGTAATTGCATTATAGTTATTGACTTGTTATATATTAAATGCCCAATCCATTTTGTTACTGGCTAACCCAATGCGATACATGCAAGTGTCTACCTTTGGTAGGTGTAATAATTGCGTAAGATTTTGGCACTGACAATAATATTGTCCTCGCTAATCGTGACGAATCCCTGTCACTCTCGTATTGGAAGCCGCTGTGTGGGATTGATGCGTTCAATTTGCTCGAGCCAGCCTTTTAAACCGTGGTGACTCGTCATCTCTTTCTCGAGAACGCGACGTAAATAATTCCCTAGAAACTTTCCTCATTTAATGGCCTTTCCTCCTCCTCCTGCGCCTCCCTTTTCTGTTTCTCTCTCTTTCCCTTTTCCTGCTTCCGTCACTCGCTCGCCTTCCTCTCCTCGCAAATCTGCCGTCGGATGCTGCGAACGGCCGAGAAAGACTCTCTATCCAGCTCCGCCGCGGGGAAAGTGGTGGTTGGGGATTTTCGAGCAACATATCTGGAGGTCGTTGCTTTAAAAGTAGTGCTCTTTTATGAAGGAGCCGGTGCCTCGTCTTTTGAAGGATGGTCGTGTTTGAGATGGGGTTCGAAAAGGAATGGGATGTATCGCAACCGGCGTCTGTTTTTAAAGCGCCTCACCACGGTCAAGGGGTTTGAGCGAGCCGCATCGAGCATTAGCCGCCTCTGTGTGTGCTCTAGTTTAGGAGGAGTTTACGTATGGTGCCATTAAATGCTATAGCGGGAAAAGGGAATGAGAATTTTCACTTGGGTTGAATAATTGAAGCGTGAAAACTTTTTTCCGCAAGAAGATTATATGTATAAATGATGTTAGATTTAGGGGTATAGCAGCTGGAAGAATATGTAATAGTACCGATTTCAAGACTTAATTTGAATAGCAACGAATATTCTCCAATTTTCACATTTAAAACTCCTTAGTTGATAAATACTTTTGGGAAAGTAATGATTTCTTTTTGCCTTATAGGTAATTTTAATGACCAAATTATTTCCGAATCTAATAAGTGTTTATGAATAATCTTCATGGATTTAACTCATGCCTTCGTTTTAAATAGCGGTTAAATATTAGAGGGCGTAGGGATTAAATTATATTAAAGAGAAATATGCTTGAATTATAGATTAAAGATAAATATACATTAATAATAGAATGAAGAGAAAAGTAGTTGAATGTAGTATTATGTACAATTTTTGGCGGAAGAAATTTTGGGAAAATCCTGGGTATTTAATTTTTTAATCCGGCAGACGTAAGATATTTTATCCGTCGTGGAGGGTAAGTGACTTTTAAAATTGGCTTGTAAAGGTGCAATAGTACTTAACCCTTTTTCTTCCTAGTTGAAATGAACGCCACCTAGTGTGTGCAATTTATCCGCATTTTACGTGATCCCCTCCTATTTCTACAATAATTTGAGCGCCCGTTGTTGATTTTTTTCCCGCTATTCTCCCGCCTAGCGTTGAGCTCTTATTTGTGATGCAAATGACGAACTTTCAGAACGAGTTTTTGTACCACTGTCGACAGATAAAGAGTCTTAGGAAATTACGGGTCGACTTTGATTTCCTCTTGAATGTCTAATATGACTTTTTATCTTTTTTTCACCATATTATTCGCTGCAGAAACTCAAGGTACTTCACCGGTTGTTTTAAGTCGATTTTAAATGCCTACTGTATCATTCATGAGACAAGTTGTGGGTCATTGTGAAGTAAAGATCCTATGTGATAGGTGAAGTCTTTATTTAAGGGGATATATTTTGTGTCCAATGCCTGTTTAGCATTTAAAATAGCCTTATATGTTGAAAATCTAACCCCATCATTTAAGGACTGTTCTTTACTTGTCCCAACGGCGTGAGTCTTTTTATGATCTCTGATGATTGTTAAATAACTTTCCATATTTGAAATATTTACTATTCAAATGAATTTTTTCCTTTGTTAATAAATATCTCCTGCTGCTCGAATATCCTCTGGTTTATTTGAATGGTAAATTATAGTAATAGATAAACGTAGTATCTCAAGTTTTGCTGTGTATCGAAATAAAAATGATTGCTGCTGAAAGGGATTGCTGTTGGGTCAAAGTGAGGATGTTTTCTGAGGGGGAGTAGAATTGGGGATTATGAATTGAATCTTTAGAATGTGGATAAAAATGACGTGCAGCATAAGAGAAGTTTAAAAAAATCCCTTCAATATGGAGTTGGCAATTTTTTAGCGTCTCCCAAGAAGGAGCAGTCGGTGTTGATTTTTCACTTTACCGGCTGCGAATGAGATTTGTTTTCGATTAAAATGTATAGTAAAATTGTTAAGCTACGTCAGCCGTGGTCCAGGTCACCTCTTAAAACTGTACTATCTATCAAATCATTATCATAAATGCAGGAAATGAGCAGGTGGTGTCATGAGAACTCGTGGAACCGCAGCGGATGTGGTTATATTTCAAATAACTTTGATGGTTAGAGTTCCAGGTGATAAAATTCATCCCCCTAAATTATTAAATTTAAATATTTCAAACTTTAATCTCCAAAAAAAGTGAACTAATAATGTTTCAATGTATGTAACAAGTTATGAATATGGTGGAATTTGGAATTACATTTATCGAGATCTAAAGCTATTGGGGCTAAAGAATGCCCCGCCATAGTTCATGTCTGCAGTCACTCCTTTTCTTATCGTCAGCACGTGCATTACGACCCGTAATTGCCCTTGAATCCATTCCCTAGGTTCGTGTTGTCAGGGCTAATGCCTTTACCTTGTTCCCTTATCGTTTCCCCTGTGTCACATCAATTTCAACGCGGGTCTTTAAAGTATGTAATTCATTTAGATCTCAAGTAGTACACCGCTACTGTTTTTCCCAGGAAGTTGGGGGTGGGTTCCCTTTCGTGTTCTTACGTAACAAATGCGATTGGGACGAGTGGAAGAGCTCATCCCGTCACATTCTCGCTTCAGCCTCCCCGGCGTAATCCTTGTCCTGGGACCCGCTATCACGCTCTCTCCGGGTAAATATTAGTCCTTGTAATTTCCCTTAGTCTGACGTAATGAGGGGAGGAAGTGCCTCTATCTCCGTCACTCTTCGTTTCCAACGTGATGAAGTGTCTCCTTGTCTCCTGACTTTCTCCTATCCCTTTCCTCCGTATCATCGTGACTATTCTGTGACCTGGATGAGTAAGAATGGCGAACATTCCGCGTGTTACTAAGAGTACGGGCAGACGCAATGTTGGAATGCTGTTCAAGGTACAGTTTAAAAAGTAAAATTTCCAGGGTCGGGTTTATGATGCATGGGTTGCAGTTCCTACACTTCAAGTAATTCGAACTCAGTTATATCTAAAAATTACACGAAAGATTTGGGTTGGCATTTATCAGTTCAAACTGAAAGTAAACGTAGCTTAAAATTGTGCAAAATGGGATTCATGCGGAATTATGCACTTAGGATTATTTACTGCTCGATGCTCATTTAGTAAAATATAAAATAGGTCGAAGAAAAATGTGTCTAACAAAGAAAGATGTCTAATGACAATTAGTTGCTTGCTTCTCATAGAGCTGATCAAGGTATAAAATTCTTAAATACACGCATAGGTTTTGTTGCCGATGACACAATAAATGCTGTTATTTTTTAGGTGAGCCATAGTTTCAGGCTAGGCCGTCGCTTTCAACGTGCCTGGTGTATTCTTCTCCGGGGAGGGGGTGGTGAGCAGACTTACAGTGAGTGACCTGCGTAATGATAGAAGTTAGGAAAATATCTCTAGGGTCGGAGAAGTCTCATTTTCAAAAATAGTGTGTTGCGATTCAGTTTTTGCCGGATGGATTTATAAAGCTATAATCTCTTATTTGTGCTGTCAAGAAGAAAGGGGTAGAGCGAAGGGATATAAATGTGCGAGTGAGGAAATGAACCAGAACTGAGAGAGCCTTTTTTATTGAGGCTCTGCATGGAAATCTACTATTTTATTCAGCGGTTTAGGTTTCGTACTTTTTCGTGCCGTTTTCGTTTATTTTTTGCGTTCAGGGTCTCTAAATCATTTGATCTCACCTTTCGTTTAAAGGCTTTGAAGTCCTTTTAACTCGTTAACTAGGAAATTGCTTTTCATGTTTTGCTTGGCTTTCCCCTGAGGGATTAGCTTTCCCGAGATCTTTCCTGCGAAACTCGCTTTTCTTGCCAAGTGTCCGGATTCATTTTCTCTCTTATTCCCTGATTACTCTGCTTTTTTCGGGGATATTCCCGTTGCAGTGCGCTGACAGTCTTTGATAATTTGTGTCACATCTTGTCGTTGATAGCGGATTGACTTGAGCGCTGCACGTGATTTTATTTATTTTTTTGTTACCTGCGTTTACCTTGTGATACTGAAAGGGTTTTAATTTTTTTCTTTGAGCCATTTTAGTTTTTAAGTATTTTCCCCAGGATTGACTTCGCAGTGACTGTGCCGGTAAAATATGTTCGCCTACTGCATTGCTTCAATTAACAATTTTTATGCGGATGATAATTTCTTTGGAAACATGAACTGATTCCGTTGTTCGAACCGTCGTGTCGTGCAAGTCTAGGCCAAACTGAATTGGACTGGGAAGCGACGTACGCCAACAACAGGCCCTATTACATCACAGGTTGAGACATATTCTCCTCCAAGTTCATAGTCAATCAAGTCGATCAAAAACCCAGTTTCTTTTTTATTTATTCCCATAATTGTCTTGCGGTTAATGATAAGTGTGTCCTTAATCCAATTAAAATAGGAGTCTTAAATATCTGAATGCGGTTCTACTGTTGGCCAGACAGCCATTATTGGGGATGAGAATGTGTCTAAACCTGTTTTATGATGGTTTCCTTGCCAGTCTAAAAACGGGTCTCTTAGAATTTCTACCTTTTTTAATTGGCTGTGTCCTACATGTCTGATTTTCATTGCTGCCAAAAGCAGCTCCTCTCAATTTTGTTTATGCGGATAATCACGAGGTCGGAAAAATTTACGACTGTTTCGATGGATCGAACCGTCGTGCGAGTCTGGGCCGAGCTGGCGTGGGTCTTGCGGAAGGCGCGTCTCGTCGGTCTATGTGTGTCGGGGGTATGCAGGTCACGGCGGGGGTGATCGATGGGATTTTTCCGGTCGCGTGGGTTTATCCCTTCTTCATTCCCTCGGCGAGAGCCTCTTCACTCCTTCCGACAACGCGGGCGAAGAATACGGGCTTTCCAAGAAAGTCTCTTGATCCACTCCCCTTGCCTTCTTTTCTCTGCCTCTTCCCCTCGCAAGGTCTCGCAATCTCCATGTCCTGTTTTTTTCGTCCTGTCGGTTCCTTCTCGTTCACGGCGTCCTGAAACAAGGCCAAGTTCAAGTCTCATCTTGTTGCTTTCCGCGGATTCTGTTTAAGTCGCGCTTCCCTTAGGGAGGTACAAGGTTGAATGTAAAATTTTAGTTTAGTGGGCTTTGTAAACTTCCAGCCTTGTCATCATTTGGGTTGACATATTTTTAATGCGTTGCTATTGGATGATTTCTTGCGTAAATTTTCATTCCATTGGTTTATTGCACCTATCGGGTATGTTTTGCTCTCAATGTTAGCATGGGCAAGAATGAGCGGAATAAAGACGAATAAACCCTTTCATTATGCTCGGTAAAATTAATATTATTTTTTTAAAGACGAGATTCAATGAGATCAAACATTTGATGATGGTGCGTACTCAAGAAAACTGGATGGATGAATGCATCGATGAATGCTGCGATAATCACGGATAGACTCGCCGCTGAATTTTTTCGTTACATTCGTAATCGATAGTATTCTCGGGTATTGCTGCAGTAACAGAGTGTTTTCACTGTTTCATTTGAGCACTTCTGCCTTATATACGCTTCATAGTGTATTAATTTCAGTATTAGTATAATCTCCCATTAACTCATGTCTTCTACCAGCCACTTAGATTGTAATTCGAGCACGTGAAGAGCATTGAATAAACACATGTGTCATGCTACTGGTGTCATTTACAATGACACTTGAGAGTGTGTGTTTGAGCCGTGTGATATTAATTCTGGCTCATAAACAATGGTGATGTGACATGGCTGCGTAGCAGGCACTACTGCTATTTTCCCGGTTAACTTAATGACCCACTCGGGGGCCAGCCAGGTCACTAAAGGAATATATATTATTTGCTCATGTATTTGCATTGTTTGTGGAGTTTTTTGTGTGAACGGGAATCCCAAACCTTTTACAATAAGACATATTCATGTAAATGGCAAGCAGAAGAATAATTTTTTTATTAAAAATATCAATTATATATGGCACCTTGTTCTTCGTGCGTATCATTTTTTGATATATTTTTTACTTATATCTCTTGGTGAATGCAATCTATATACTTTTATGTACTTTTATCTCTTCTGAATTTAATATCTTGTGATATATTTTATACCCTTACTTATATTTTTCTTCAGATGTATCATTTTTTGATAATTTTCAATTACCTTCGACAGGGAAACTTTTCTTAATTTCGTAAATTAATGAACCATTTAATAGATCAGTAATGAGCGCTCAGGATTATCCCGAAGCCGGAATATATCTCGAAAGATTCAAGCTCTCCTCTCTGCACTTGAATGTTTCCTGTCGTCGGTCGCCCAGCAGTCAACCGCCCAAGTGACTAACCATCTTCGGATCGCCTCTCGACACGTGGTTTTGCGCTCCAGTCGATTCATTTTTTTCCGCGCGAGACGGGACGGGCGTACCCGGGAATGATCCACAGCCCTGCTCTCAACCCCTCTGCAGCCCGGCCTCTTCCTCAGCCACTGCCTCTCCACCCCACCTCTCAGTGGTTGCCGCGATTTTTAAGTGCTTTTCCCCGCCCCAACGCTTTTCGCTCCACTCTCACTACCTCTCTCTATCTCTTTCGCGCACAATTCCTCTCGCCCGGACGACTCTCCGGTTTTTCTCGTGCCCAATAAATTTCACCGGAAATTGGATGTTCTCTGCCTCAATTACGCGATGCGTAATTCATATTTTTTTATTCCCGCCTCTTCATCTTCCTTCCTCTTCTTTGCCCCCCTGGGCGGAAGGGCCTTGCGGTGAGAGTGCTTTCTTTTTTTTATCCAGGGGTGAATCAAGGAATTCGCGGGTTTATTCCGTATTTTTCTCCTCTCCCCCCCTTTCCGTCTTGCCGGAATTTGCATACTTTTTACTCCTCTGTGGTTTTCCCATCATCGCGGTCGGCGATGACCGTATATCAAGTCGAAACCGTAAAAAATGTCCTCTCCCCCGGTGCCTTGCTCCCTCCGCTCGCTTCACGTGGTTGAAAGTCGAATTGCCGCCATTCCGGCGAAACTATTTTTTTTCCAGCTTGAATCGCGGGAAAGATTTTTTTCGAAGAATTTCTGTGCAATTTTTTTCCTGCGGGTGTATAAGATCGATGGGAGAGGGTGTGAATCATTTTGAGAGTTTAAATGGTCGTCGGTTTTTTATTGCATTCTCTTTCCGCCCCCCCTCCATCTCTCTCTCTCGTAGAAAGGGTCTATTATTTTATTTCGTGCAAGTGCCCATTAATTCGCGACGTATTTTTGCGCTTCGATAGCTTCGTCATGGATGAGGAATGTGCCGAACTCGTAGGTTAATAATTTGGACGAGAGGCTCGGGAATGATGGAAAATAAGAGCTAGGCTGTGGGGAGGAGTATGGATATTTTTATTTTCAAGTGCGGCGTTTGAGTTGGTTCGTTGTGTAGATTGTACATATTTTCTTTTCATGAGTTTGAATTTCGGTGTGCCTTGAATTTTAGTGATGAAATCGTATTCTACCCTAACGCATTTCCTCTGGGAGCTCTTTCACCTGCTTTGTGTGACAAGAGTAATTTTTAATTAAATTTATATTAGAAAGCTGGAAAATTCGTCATAACGCTGGTTTCGTTGGATTCTATTGTTACTCCGATTTTATTTTTTCGTGGTGAGGTTTTTATGTTATTTGGTCTATGATTTGGGTACGAAGTTTGCTTCTCAGGGTTTAAAAGTATTTCCCTGTGTCATTGCCCATTTCCTTCAGTGAATACTTTCCCTGCGGTTTTGTTCACCGTATCCTAGCATCAAAAGCCTTTTAATTAACATTCTACCTAAAATCCAATTCTAATAAATTTACTGAATGCAAGACGAGTTTTTCAGGTATCTTTTGAGATTTTGTTTGTTTCACGTGACCAATAATGGACTGTTTCTTTTTCTGGCTTTCTATCCTTATTATTTGTATTTCCCCTTCTTGCCACTAATCTAATCGTATTTTTACGATAATTTATCCAAACCAGTGAGTAGAGCTTTTTTCCGATACTTTGCCCATCCCTTAAATGCTTAATCACGGAAATATGTTTGCGTTTATAATTTCCGTTAACCAGAGGGTTTGAGGTGTTTCAGAGTTGGGTTCCAGTTGAAAGGAATTCGGGTCACTCATTAAATAGAAAACTCTCATGTCTTGTGCTAAATGAAAGCGCGCCCGTCATTACATTCTTAAGTCCTCGTTGGTTTTTCAGTCGAGACTTAATCCTTCTTTTATCCCTCGTATTTTGGAAAGCGTTTTTATTTCCTGCATAAACAAAAGCTGGGTCCGTGAAGCCAAAAGATGACGTAAGCCTTTGAGTAATTTCTATGTGTACTCGCCAGATTTGTTTTTCTCTGCATTGAATGTTTTTGTCAGCTTTGAGGGAACTGCTGAATAGTGGCATTAATGAAGTAAATGAAAATATGATCGATGAAGTTAGGCTAAATTTTAAGCGTTATCATGTGTTTTGTCCGAGTGTAAATAAGGTGCAGTTAAAGATGGATTTAACGTGCTGCCCTTCTTGATCGTATTTCACTCCGTACAGTCCGTGGCTACAGTATTCTAGTATGTAATAGTAGTATGGTATCGCGAGATTTTCATCGCGAGTTACTTAAGTATTCGTAGAACTAATTGCTGACGTGAGTTCGTGATTTTCGACGTGATAACCTTGAATTTCATATGACAGTGTGTGTTTCAGGAAGTATTTACCTAGTTTCACGTTTTCACCACCATGCTCGCTGCTCATTAGTTGAGGGTAGTATATTTTACTTGTTTTTACATATTTATTAGTGGGTAGGCTTTCATAGAACGTGGACCATGTAAATATTTATCTTCTTGTGGCTACCGGTTAGTTGAGAAGACGCTAAGAACTGCTTAGAATGGTTGGTAGATGCGATACGGTGCCGGCGGCGGAGAGGCGGAGAATAATTGGATCGCGCGCTTAGAAAGAGTCTCGTGATTACTGGCTGTTACCTCTGGGTCTTTCCTACGTTCCCTCCGCCTTCACATGAGCGCCTTGAGAACTTCTACCCTTCGTTGCCTTTCCCTCTTCCTCGCTCCTCTCACAGAAGGGTAGCCCGTAATGAGCCACGAAACCTTAACTCCGTCATCATTTTTCCAGATACTTTTTTCCGCTCTTTTGGGTCTCGGCTTATCCTCAGACCTGAATGTTCTATCTACTCGTACCCTGTTGTATTCTTCGTAGGAATCCAGCTAACGATTGCCATAATGCTATTTATTATTTTTGAAAGACTGGCCAGGAAACGAAGAATATTCGCATGGGTTTAGTAGTTGGAAAAGCAAAATACTTGGTTATTTTTATCATCATTAAAGTTCTACGTGTTAAGGCGGGTTTATATTGAAAATTTTACGTGTTCTTCCATCCGTTTCTCTTCCCAATTCGCTTGCCTCTTGATGTACAGTTTCATTTATAACTCCTACTCTCTTACCGCCCCTAACATTGTTCCCTCTAGCACTTAAAGAAAAGATAGTGAAAAAAAAATTGAAAATGTCTCTCTCGCCGTAGGAATTACGCTGAAATGAGCCTTCTGATGTTGAGGTATTCAGGGAGAACAAACCCATTCCTATTTTTGAGGCGTCTGAAATCGTTCAAACAATGATTCAAACTCGAACAGCTCAATTAGTGCCCTTAGGCATCCACTCTCCCAAAGTGAATTGCTTTATCGTGGACCGTAATACGCCTGGATCCAATATGAATCGTGGATCAAAGGTCAGGTCGAATCAACGCATTCGGCTGAGGGTCTGTAGGGGAGGGCAATGAGTGATTAAATGCGATGAGGAGCACTTTTCAGCGGATCAATGCTTGGGAGGATTGGATTCCCGATCTCCGGGTTAAGGAGGTCCTAGGAAAAAAGTAATCCTCGGATCTGGCTGAGGCAGCCGGGCACGGGTTCGAGTTGAGTGGTTTGAGGGGTGTTTTAGGGCCTGCCTTGGATATCACTTCTGAATTTGCCACGACTCCGTCTCGTCAACACTTCAGGCGAGCCTGGCCTGCTTCTATTCCTCCTCATCCACGCCACCTCCTTACTCCCTGCTCGTTTCTAGCTGCCCGTTCTTTGTTTTCCAGCGCATTTGGGACTAATCCAGTTCTCCCATAGCTTCCCAGCTTGTGTGTAAATGCCCAAAGGTGTTTGTGCTAAGGATTAAGTGAGAATGGACAATGACTAAAAATTGTTTCCGTAAAAGCATCTCAAGTTTTGTAGCGACGGAAGATCCCTTTCATGCCCCAAATTCAACAATCGCGCTCCCTTTTATCAATAACCCCTTCATTGCCGATATGTTTCCCTTGCAATAGCAAACTTAAAAAAAGGAAACAAAATACCATAAATTATAAATAAAGCTCGATACAAATATTAGTCAAAAATAATTTTACGTTAAAAGTCATTTCATAAATATCAAGGATGCATTTCATTAGACTCAACAGGTTTTTTCTTAACCATACCATGATTTCAACTTAAATATTGATCTCTTAATAATTACTGTTAAATAGAAATAGATTTTCCAGTGAAAATATTATTATAAAATTTCTATTTAATATTTCATTTTAACAATTGTCATCACATGTCACGACATTATTGATGTATACTGAGAATTTCGTTAGATTGTGTGTCGGTTACGTGTGTGCCTTAATGACGTGATGAACGTTTTGATTCACATGCGTAACATACCAACTCACGAATATTAAAGCGTTCCTTTCAAGTTGGAAACTGCAGGTATTATTAGCATTATTAAGTAATTTAATCAGGAGTGGTCCATAAAATTTTAAATAAAAGAAAAATCAACTTTCCTTATTTATGCATATCTGTTTTGACGTGTAACCCATGAGAGCATGTATTATGAAAACTTGAGGGGAAATCATAGGGATATTTTCAACGAGATACCATCTCTATTCTGCCATATTCCTTTCCATTTAGTCAACCGCCCTCGGTTGCCGCCCCAGGATAAAGTGCATAATCATCTCTGGCTTGGAGGCGGGAATTTTGTGAAGGGGTGAGAGATAATCCCGTTCATTTATTCGTCGCCGGGAAATCGTCTTTAGCGAGCAATGAGATTTCCGCTTATGTCCTTATTTTCATATCGTGCGCCTCGCGTGGCGTTTCAGAGCGGAGCGGGAGGGTCGTGTAGCGCGCTCTCAAGGTGGGCGTATTTGGAGATGCCCCAGGCACGTGCGGTGATTTATTGACTCCGGAATTCGCGCAGTTGCCTTGTTGTTCCTCCGTGATAGGTCCACTGACGCTTTCAAGGCAAGTGTGGCCTAAATTCTCTCTTCCTATGTTCCTTACATAAGTACCTCATTATTCTTTAAACGTACTAATCATACTTTTCTTTTACGGTTTTATCCCAATGATTTTGATAGTATGATAATACTTTTCTATCCTTCTTTAAATTTTGTCACGTGTCACAGTCATTTCTTTTAGTTTACACCTGTATTACGTCAGAATTAGATTTTTTTAAAGGTTTGAGATTTTGACAAGTTTGTTTCTCAGCGCTTTCCTGTGAGATATTTTATTTACATCTGATTTAGTATCTGCGGGCCGTAAATAACCATGATTGGAATTTAGTTGCTCTGTAACCACATCCAAAAGAATTAATTTTTATCCAGCACGTGTAGTATGTTTTTCCGAGATGAAGAGCATCCCTTCTTCATTCCTTTCTACGGAAGTAGAAAATAGAAGGGTAAGTCTCTTGAAAAAATACGTATTTAAGTGACTTCAGCTGCTGTTGTTGTGTATATATTTAATCAATTTTTGTCGTAGATCGTTTTTATTAAGTTCTAATTTTAGTCTTTGTCGCCGCCGTTCACTAGCTTCTAATCAGGGATTATTAATCTTTTCCCGTGAGAAAATATGGTACTCTTGATCAGCACTTGAAGTTCGCCCTCTCCCTTCGTCAAGGAAGCAATTTAGTTTCCCTATTTAGGGCAGTAATTACGTTCCCAAGATGGGAAAATCATTTCGTAGCCCGGCACCGCTTTTTATTGTCCACTCCCCTCCTCCTCCGCAACCAATTTTCCCTTTTCTGAGATTTGTTTTGCGCAGGACCGTTTTCAGGGGATACTGATGCACTTTTGCAAATTGTCTTTCCAGAACTTCATTAGTCTAATGACATCTTGCCTTCCCCGTAAATATTGCTGGCATGATCGATCCTGAGAATTGAGGAAGTCTCCTCGCTCCCATTCGATATCATTTTTGCGAATCTGTCGGCTTTTGGCGATCTTCCTTTCCCCAATCCCTCTCTAAATTCCCGTCCAACCTCGCTCTTGTCTCTCCATTTTCCCCCTTTCCACTGTCTTTTCTTGTAATCAGCTTCGTCTTCCACTGGAAAAGTCTTCCCATCCGAAAATTCGCCCTTCTAAAAAATTGTATTTGATTCCTCCTGCCCGTCTATCTCTTATCGAAGTTATCTCTCCATTCCATTTCTTTCGATCGGTACATTCTCCCTCTGTTTATTCATAACCTCCTTCCATCTCTGCAGCATTCCTTCGTTATTGGTTCTCCGGTTTGTTTTCAGTGCTAATACTCTCCCAAATCCTGATCCATATTTCATTTATTGTTTGGGATATATTTATATTTCAAATGTCATTCTTAGCTCTTCATACCGGCGTTTTTAATGCGTCTGATTCATTGAATTTTTATGAACGTTATTTCGCGTCAACATGGCGGTGTGACGGTAATCGGTGGATAACTAATTGTTAGGAAAGTGGGAGGTGGTTATTAATAGAAATTAGGGGTTTTGTGTTGAATTATTTAGCTAGTTAGTTATTGATGGGGTTGTGGATCATGTGATTATTTAATGATAATGTAGTGGCTTCCATGCCTCTACTATTCGCTCGATACCGTTGAAAGCAGACTCCTGATTGTTTAAAGCAGAGACAATCCGGAGCGATTTGATAATACTTTTTGCTTTGGATACACCTAAGTGGAGAGTACGATCTTCGTCGTCAGAATATTGGTATTGCTGTCGATTATACTAGAATGGCGTATCATTTGCCCAACGGGCTCCTCCTCTTCTCTCAGGAATGGGAATTGCAGAAGTTTGGCGTCCGACTTGATGTGGTGTAAATTAGCGGTGTTGACTTACGGGCTTCATTTTCTCTTTCACCTGCTCTTTTCCTTTTCATCTTTTGTTGCTTGTAGTTTATAATTGATTAGCATACGCCGTCCTTATAACGCATAAGATTTTACCCGCCCGTGGCGTTAGCTACCCATATCATATAACCTGCTGAGAACCAGAAGCATGGTATTTTTCAAGTGTTTCGGAATGCGTGACAAGTGCGTATTGTCGGAGAGGCATTCTACTTGTGATCTATCCTCTTTAAATCGGCCGCTGGTAATTGCTTTTCAGGCCGAAGGGGGACATTTAGCAATGGTGACGACCGATTGACTCTTCAATCCCTACCCCCATTTCGGCCTGTGCGAGTACCTAATCAATGGCAGCTTCTTCTTTTTTCTAATATTCACTCCCTTTGCACGGTAACATTCCCATCGAATCGAGCCTTTGTTATCTTCCTCCCCTTCAAACTGTGTGTTCGTAGGAAACTCGATTTGTTTTTGCGTGTCTTTATGACCATTGAAACCATGGTCCTTTGTTTTCACTCGCGCGAGCTTGCTATTGTCAACCCTCATCTTTTTCTGTTTCGTTTGATGTAAGAGCTCGTAGGGTTTGGGGCTCAATTTGAAGGGCGAGCGTTCATTGGTTGGACTTAGCTGTTAAGACGTTAGCCGAAAATAGCAGTCAGGAAGTAACAGGTGAACTTTCTTATAATCTATTCTAACGTCAACTTTGTGGTCATTTCTCCAGGTTGATGATTTGAATCAATTTCATTTGATTTTTAACATATCCTCTTTACCTTCTGCCCTTTTAATTTTGATTATCTTGGAATACGTCGGATGAATTCGAAAAAAACTTGCTTCTTCTACTTCCGATCCGAACAATTTGTTGTGTATATCAAATTTGTGCCATACTGAAGGGTACTACTTACGTTCATACGAAGACGAAGGGCATAAGGAGGTCAGTAATTCATACGTAATTGCAAAATATGGTACGGTTACTCCAGGTGCTTAGGATGATGTGTATTCTTCTGTACGGAAAAGGATAATGGAGAAATTCTTCAGTTGGACCATGGATATTCTCTGTTAAAAATCTCCGTTGAAATTCCTTAAAACGTTTTCTACAGAATTCCTTAGAATTTTTGACTGTTACAAATTTGCATTCTTAATAAAATTTCTTACTGGTAATCACGCAATTTCACCAATTGATTCCGGGCAGCATCAGTTTCATTAGTTAGTGTTAGTTGCCGGCCTCGGTGGCGGCGGGGTAATGTCCTCGCCTGCCAAACAAGAGGTCGCGGTTTCGAGTCCAGCTTGGGTAGGTTGCCCTATCGAGGGAATGGTTGTTCGTGCACGTGTGATTGTAAAGTTTGTTGAACACTCAGATGTGAAATGGCTAATATGTGCTCAATTCGGTGGTATGGGAATAAATGAATTAATAAAGATTATAGTTGAGAAAAAATAATTGTAAGTAACCATTTAAGCTTGCAACACCGACTATTTCGATGTTATCCATTACCTCTGACGAGCGTGAGGATTCCGAGCGGCATGACGAGCACGGCAACCATCAGGTCCGTGATGGCCAGCGACATGAGGAAGTAGTTGGTGACGTTGTGGAGTCTCTTCTCCCGCGCGATGGCCAGGCAGACGAGGATGTTGCCGGCCGCCGTGCCGGCCACCAGCACGAGTGCCAGCAGGGCCCACCAGTTGGCGCCCCCGTCGTCGGACACCCCTCCTCCGCCCCCATCCACGACAGTCTCGTTGTCCGCCCCGTCCCACGCCGCCGTCGCGTTGGCCTCCCCGCCCCACGTCGGGGCCGCCCCGGAGCCCAGGGCCTCGTCCCACCCGCCGCCCCCGGGGGCGGCCCCGCCCTCGTACCACCCGGCGCGAACCACCCTGCCGGACCGAAGGACCACCACGGTTTGTCACCAGCCGGATGCTCGCCCCTGACCGGACAGCCCGCTCCGCCTGCGTATCTCTCCACCCTCCGCGGAACCGATCTCAGCGTTTTCCCTCGCTGCCTCCGGTAGGTCCTCGTCAGGGCTGCCGTCGTCTCCGCCGCTGGCCCCCGTGGTCGTCCCGGCGGCGCCGAGCGGTGTGTGGCGGGAGGGTCGCGTGGCTTGGCGGGCGCGGGCCGAAACCATGGCTCCCACGCGGCGCTGTCACCAAGTGTGTGCACCACGCCGCGCTGCCATCTGGTAAGGGTGCGAGACGCCTCCGGATCAGAAGTCCCGGCTAGGCCCGCTCCACGACCGGCTTCGGTTCATAGCAGAACGGCTTAGGGTCTTGGTCAAGGCCGTCGGTGAAAGTTTGTCCCGCCTGTTGAAATGAATGAAGTATTATTATTAAGGTATGTCTACCTGGAGCAGTTTAGGAATCATCCCGCCTGTTCCCCCTCTCCACTTTGAACCTCCGTCTTCAATACACAATAAGGTATTATATTCACAATCACGACCACTGTTATTAAGAATCTTACGTGGCTACAATTTTCAGCCGCCTTGAGAGAAAGGGTGTGGAACGTACCGAGGAAAAGGGTATTATAGAAATATTGATAAGTTGGACTATTAGAAAAAGTGGGCGTTTCTTTTGGAAAGTACTTGAAATAATTTTACAGGATAGATAAAAATTGTGCTGTGTTAGTTTTAAAATATGTCCCCAATAGTGCGCGCATAACTGCTCGTAGTGTGATAGCTTATAACATTAGAACGAAATACGAGTGAATGGAGTGTATGGTATGTAAAAGATCAATATTCGCTGCCTGAATTTCCTTGTCGTGGTTAATTTTGTACACAATAAGTTAAATTATCAATGTCAGCGTGCAGCACCGTTGAGCTTATGTTTAATATTAGGCTAAATTAGTTAGTGAATCATGGATATGATAAAGGCTGTAGTTCCCTCTCGTAAAATTAGTATTTAATATTTTTCGGCAGCTCTGCTCGAATTGCTTTTTACCTTCGCCGAGACAGGGCTCAGTCCCCAAGGAAATATTCGTGATATCTCTAAAATCCCAAGGTCTATTTTCTGTAGCACGGTATAGGTGGTGTTCCTCTTTAACGTGTATTTGCCAGGATGAGCTAAGCAACTTCCTTTTGTGGCGTGGGATCCGTCTCTTTCTCTATTTTTTCCATTTTCTGGAACCCATATCACTATAATCGATACAACTAGTCCGCTGCCTCGGCACGAATTCTGTTTCGAGGAATGAAAAGTAATCGCATGCTATTGAGTGGTTAAGCTGTCGGTCAAATCGCTACGTGACGAAAGATCGACATTGCGTAATCTATCCGGTGCGGGGGTCGAAAATGTGTTTCGCTTCAGCATTAATGGAATCTTTCCGTCGTAAGGGATTAAAAACGGTGAAGTTACATGTCCAATGCCTGAGTAATTCAATTATTAATTTTTTTCTGTTTTTAAATTTCTGCACTCTCATGCCACGTAATCAGTAAGTATAATTTGTTCTTTCCTTTTCATTGTAGTGGGATTACTGTTGGCAGTATTGGGAAGAGATTATTATTTAGCATCACAATACCATGTTAACTATTTTTATCGGTTGTTGTATTGAGTTTAATATAACTTTTTACAGAGCTTTCAAGTTTATTTTCTTAATCAGAATAAAGGTAGATAAAAATATATGTTTCATCTAGTCAAAATTAACCCCAAGAAACTCGCACGTTCGTACTCAATTGTCCATCAAAATTACTAGCCTATTTTTGAAATCTACCTTTTAGGTACCATTGTTGGAAAAGGTTTAGGTATTTAAATTGTCACTACACGGTATTATAATATTCTTTCCTGCGAATTGCAATTCTGATACAATAATTTGAGCGATGATCAATTTAGTGGTAAGTTATTGTTATCTAAGCAATTTTAGAAAATTTTCACCAATTTTTATCTATTGGGCTTTGCGTACTCCACTACGCCGAATCTCTGTCTTCATTTCTCACTTCGGTTTGAGGCCATTTCCTCTTCAATTTTCACTTATAATAGGCAAAAGTTAATATCTCTCCCAACTTTGTTCTCCTCGTCTCCTAGTTCCGCGTATTTAACGTCGTATACCCACGTCCGTTTTCTCAGTATGCCGCTTGGTTAAGAGGCCTGGTTTGCAGGATAATTCTAGGGATGATTTTCACCACTATGTGGGATATCAGCTGTGCGCCCTTAAAATCCAGGCGGTCATTTCTTCTGAACGCACCTTGCAGAACTCTTCAATACGAACGTGTTTAACATTTCCCACCATGCACCATATGGGAAAGCACTAGCGCTGAAGCTGCAATTGTTTTTCTCCCATGAGTCACCCGGCGTTTGTTTGGCGAGCAAGTGTAGCGGCGAGTTGCCCCGAGGGAGGTGTGTACATATTACTACGCGGGAGACGTATTAATCGATTCTGGCTCATGCTTAAGCGGGATGGGTGATGTGTAGAATAGTGGGTCGGCGGGGCGCGAGACAAAAGGATGAAGCCGGCCCTTCCAGATGTGGCCTGACGTGAGGGTAATGCCCCTGTTGCAGTGGTAGATTTGATGTCGAGGAGGGACAGGTTGCTCTGCCCTGTAACAGGTAGATTTTCATGTCAGTTATCAGGACAAGGACGCGTGTACGTCATTTTGATTTTATACGTGTATTGAATTCTATGCGCTGTTTGGTGATAGTTATTAACATCATTTTAGGGGCTAAATTGGAATTAGGAAATATTTACTATTCCAATGATGAATTTGGATTGAAATTGAACATTATTTCAAGAATTTGGGAAGGTTGCATAACTTTAATTCAGCCATTTATAAAGAAAAATTAATCTATTTGAAATAGCGTTCGTTATAGCGTTTTTGTTCTTTATTTGTTAATATATTTCCTTCCTAATGCCTGGAAACAGCTTTTAAATTTGGGGTGAATCGATTAAACAGGTATGGTCAGTGCGAATACTTAAACTGCGTGAGAGGAAGGCAAAAGTTGCTGTCTCATTCGGGGGATAGAAACCAGGATTAAGGACATTGGAATCGTGACTTTCTATTGAGAATTGATGTTGAATAACAAATGTACTCCCAATACGAGTCTAAAAAGTATCACATTTATTTTATTCGATTCATATTACTAATGGATTATACTTCCAATCATTGTGAAGAGATATATATTAATATTCACACCCGCCCTCAAAATATCATTCCGACACTGAATCTTTGAGTAGACACTATCATTTGGTAACTGAGAGTTCCTTCGCGTTTGTATGTGACTGGCGAAACTAGAAGGCTCTCTACGTGCCAAAATAAACCTTCGCCTCTTCTATTCTTCCACTCACACTCCTACACGTCTTCAGTAGGGCTCGAGGCATAGCGGCCGGAATCATGTGTCTGAAACATGGCCGCCAGCCGCGCGGAACTCTCATCGTTGGTAGGGATAGCTTAAGTCATTAGCTGGTGTGGATGTGTGGAGCCAGATATTTTAGCCTGCTGGGCGTAAAATCCTACGGGGCCCGTTTCCCTTCCTTCGTAAGAGAGTGCTCCTGTATCCCTCTCGAATGTTTCGCGCGTTTTGAATCCGTAATTAATTTCAAAAGCTATCCCTCTTAGTTCTGGAGAGACATGGGGGATATGATTGTCGTCGTTGTTGAAAATTTATCTCCTTGGCCATAAAGAGTATATGTTTTTGAGATTTCCGAGAACGGTCGCCTGTCATGATATCCACATTTTAAAGGCAAGCGTGCTGTCATCGTGTTCGCCTTCATGGTTTTACTAAATTCAGTTTGTTCGAGGAAAGTCGCCGCAAACGCCGTAGGTTTTTATTCAGGCGGTGAGTTATCCATAGCATTTATGTGTATCAACATTAAGAGAACTTGTTAAGATACGAAACGCAACATAATAGTATCTCTTTGAATAGTGCTAATTTTAGAGCGAAAAATTTTCTACCAGATACTCAGTAGCTTTTTGAACTAGTTAAATGCCTTGTGTGTCCTTATTCTCGTATAATAATTTTAATATTGCCCAATAGTCAACCTTTTTATTCTTGCCCAAATTCTACAAGCCACTTAAATTAAATTCTTATCTTAAGTAAAGGGTCAGATTTACTTGCAGTTTTCAAGAATCGAAAATAAATATTTTTTTCCCCAACCGACGTCAAAAATAAGCACCCTCTTGTAAAAGATGCAGCACCAATACTGAAACTGTGAGTACAAGAAAAGCGAAGTAATCGGCTGACTGCCTCATTTGGGACGCTGTATGCTGGGAAACTTTTGGTATCAATGTCGATTGTTTAATGTTAGCTTGAACTAAATTTTTCGATGCTGAATAGAGAGGGTGTTGATACGGACAGGAGATGTGAAGCATATGAATGCTAGAAGGTATTTAATGATGTAAAGTCTTAATGAAACTCATGAGCATGTATTCAATTTATATCCTCGATGGAGACGATACTGTAAAAGGCCATCTTTTTATGTTAGAACTGGAGGATTGCCTTAAAACTGGGTACCGGTAGTTACGGCTAGGATTATTAAATAACATTATTCAAGAAATAGTTAAAGCAATTTAAATATTTTCTTGTGGGAGAATGGTTGTGTAGTGTGTGGAGTCCTTGGATGCTGATTAATGGGTCCTTGGTGAAGCCTCCGGACACTTTCAACGAAGATCGGGGTGGCAAATTGAAAGGAAACTGCCCCCTTTTTCTGATGGTGAAGATTTCAACTGAGAGCTTAGCACGTAGTGAGTTATACCTTCGCCTACACAATCCACCCTGTAGTTTGAAATACTGAGTGATTGAAAATTTCTCTATCTTCTTCGTGACGGTGTTCGTTAGATGTCTCAAGCGTCAATAATTATGTGATAATAACTTTAGTTATTTCCAGTAAGGAAAAATAAACAAATTTACTTTCTACAACTTAACCTTCAATCGTCGACTAGTTTCAATTCACCGTATTATTTTCAATATTGAAAAAGTCATACAGCGTCTTGTAAATAGTTGATGATTAAATATTAAGTTGTAGAAAGCAAAATTGTTATTTTTCATAACTTGAAATGGAATTCTACATGGTTAAGAACTCAACAATTCGGTGCATAGTTATTTTCGTCTGTAGTTTTACGGAGGCTACGTCTGAGGAGATTCCAGACTCTTCAAATACTCATGTGTAATGCAGGTAAGGAGTCCCCTTGCATATTTGAGCACTTTCGATGAACTCTATTGTAATCGGTGAACTGCGATTCCATATCTCATACCTTTTCCATCTTTCCAATAGCTCTGCCACCCACCATTCGCTCGTGGCAGTTTTAAACTCAATGCGCGCGGTTCCCACGTGACGTGAACAATGCGGAACTCACCTAGTAACGGTAATGGGGCCGTCAATTCAAATGCAGGGCCTAAATGGACCGAGAGTTGGGACTAAGTGTGGTTGGAGTTAGCGAGAGAGCTTAGGGCGCTGAATCGAGTACAATTCCAGAGGGCGAGGCAGTTATTAGGGTTGCCCCCATGCGGGAGAGTGTGAAGTCGATTGTACCAATAGCCCTCCCACTTACGGTATTGGAGCACCCTTCCCATCTGTTAAGGCCCACACTTTGCCTAATGTGCTGCTGCGAACTTAAAGCCTCGTTCACAGCAACTTAAATTTGTGTTAATTGGCTCATTATCATCCAAATTAGTAAGTGATGCATTCCTTCACTCACCAATAGCTCACAAGTGGTAAAATCAATTTGAGATTTCATTTAAAAGTGTTTCGGAATATCGATAGAAATTATTATTCCCCTCTATTTCATACATAGGAGAGAAAGTGGAGTTTTCTCGACTCGGCCCTCTATCTTTGTCTATCAGGTGATTGATCATTAGGTGTACTACCGTTTATGATAGGCTTACTTGATTAATTTTGAGGATAATCCCGACTATCCTCTACTCCCCAAATTGAGCTTCCCTCCATTATTCCCTGTCAGGTCTATTTCTTTCCATTCAATGTAAACATTCTTTTTCTCTTCCTCCCTTTTCCTCGCTGACCTAACATTATTCCCTTAACACGAAATTTACCATCCCCTTGCCGCTTTGAGTTCGCTGCATCATCAGACCATAGTCTTGTACGTACGTAGTAAAGTAGTAGTAGTAAGCAGACCATAGTCTTCTACGTCTCGTAGTAAAGTAGTAGTAATAAGTACGATGTTATTTTCCTAGCGCTTCAGCGCATACATTAGAATGTACAAAAGAATTTTCCGTTTAAAACGGCCTCCATAGTTTTCCAGTCTTGGAGAGGTTTTATCCGGGGAAAGGGGTCGATTGTTACCGACAGCGCTCCGCCCTGCCTGATATGAGCACCCTTGCACCCCTTAATCGGGGAGTAAGGGGTTTCGGGAGGGATAAATCACCCCATCTCCATTTTTTATTCGCTCTCGAGCGCGCATAAGCGAATGGAAATTTTGTCGCCGCCCGCTGACCACTTTAGCCGAGCCTCCACTCGTGTTGGAGAGGCCCCGAGAGGGATCTCTTCTCAGAGGCGGGCCCTGTGGGAAGGGGGGGTTAGTCCTAGGGGAGCTTCGGGAGGCGGCTTGAGGGTTTTCGATGGCGGTAGGGGTAGCAGGTGTCTCTAGGGGTTTCGGGCGGGGAGGGAATTTTTTTCTGAGTGATGCACCCCGGCCACGAATTGTTACATGGTGGATTGATCGGTGGGTTATGTTGCCTAGTTTACATCTTTGTGTCGCCCTCATTCCTATGGTAGTTGCGGTGGGTGCTAGATTTCACCCGTAGAAACTATCTTCGACTCCGATTTCGGCGGAGACTTTATTCGCCGAAGCCTAAGACCTCGGGTGAGATCAGAATTCTCAGTTCTTCACAGCGTTCTCTTTCTTTTTTTGAGCTTTTCATAGGTTTTCTTCATTTTGTCATAATTTGTCTCTGTCGTTCTTTGACAGTCGCGTAATATCAAGAAATACTCGTGTTAAGTAAGGAAGAGAACTGGTTTCATGGACTGAATTAGGTCATTTGAGGAGTTGACGTTTGATATACGATGCGATGAGGGTGAATTTGACGATCGAAATCCTTGTGAACGTGTTATGTTATCCTTGAACTGTAGCTTTCTTTTATTAAAACATACGAACTCTGCTCTCCTTACTGCAGAGTAGGTTCCAAAGTGCACGTAGGGTATTAAATGTGCGAAAAAGGTTTTGCGCATCGTTGATGAGGATTACCTAAAAATCATCGCGCAAGCAAGGACGGTATTCGTAGAGTTGCCGTTTGAAATTTAATTCAAGTAGAGTGCATCTTATCTCATTTGTCGTTAGATGCGTGTTGACGTATAACTCTGCCTAGTGTTTTGATCTGTCCTTGTTTCATTTAGGTCGATATAGAAATGGTAGAATACCAGGGATCTCCTAACCAGCTTTCATTCGGCAAATGAATTTTTATATTCCAAATGTCTATTTCTTAATGTCCACCTGATGAATTAATGGTCGTGTTTGAGGAAAAAAGGAATAGGTGTATGGCTAGGCTGAGCATATTCGGAGTGTAAAAATTTGACTCTTTTTAGGAATGGCGTCCTACAGTTGTGAATTCTAAAGTAAAGTGCTCCTTTTCAACTTGTGCCCCTTGAGGGGTAGATAAACTCTGATAGTGATGATAACCATCTCTAGAGCAATCCGAATTCGCAATCTTTTTTTATATCCTTGTCGTAAATTTCCCCTGTATCACTCACTCACTTGAAGGAGTCCCTGGCCCACTCTCCTCCAACCAGTATAGCTGCCTGCTTCAAACCATTATCACCTTTCCTCCTGAAACGTGTTCCGAATCTTCTCGTTAACCTAGCGTATTTTCCATTCCACTTTTACTACCCTTTCATTCATTTTATATGCAATTTTGTTCTTTTTGTCAGCGGAATTATAGGGAATCGAGGGAAAACGGGAAATGCAGTAATGATAGGAAAAAAAAGTCTGTGAATAGTACGCTGAAAAGATAAAAAAGTACGACTGACGATTACTTGTAAGTTTTTACTATAAAAATTGGCTTACTGGGTTATTCTCCACATGATTATCACCCGCCTCATGTCGGTCGATTGTATGGTTACAGATTTTGTATCATAAATATGGTTACCCCCGGGCTGTTTTCGGATACCTCGTGGACACTCAACTAGGCCCTTATCTAGAGTGGAGACATTAAGGCGACTGTCTAATAGTATAGAGCGCATTCAAGCGGCAAATCTCAATTTTGAGTGGGAGTACACAGCTTTAAGATTTCTCTGTACTCTGAGTTGCCCGGAGATCGATCTCCTTTTAATCATTTCCAGTGTTACGGTGAATAGAAGTGCGCATCGACCATCTTGAACACGTTTGAAAATCTAAAATTGATTGCATATTTTGCATTAAGTGTTTTGGCGGAAATTTCGCTCTTAGGTCTGCGATACAATAATGGAAAATATGCTAAGTCCAGTGGTTGTGAGTAAGGCTTTACTATCCTCATTTTGTATGTTTTCTTTACGTCTTCCCTCTTCTTTTCCTTCTTTTCTTGAGCACTGGTTCCATTTGCTCACCTGTTCTCAATGGTGCGAACGATCACTGTTATGGGTCTCCCTCCCGAAATAACAAACCCCCGCGAAAGAGATGGAAAGTGGGCTCTTGGCGGGAAGGCAGGGAGCGGTTCGGAGTCGGGGAGACGGGCCGAAACCAATATTGCTCAGCTGAAGAGGACGAGAGAAAAAAGGCGAAATTGGAGGATTTGGTGGCATTGAGTGCCCCTTCAGGCCTACAGGATCCCCGCGGATTACCGAGAGCCCCAGTCTTTCCACGGCACGCCTTTTCGCTTCCCTCTAACCCTCCTCCCTCAATCTCCGAATCCGTGCGCCACTGTTCGCCGCCCACGTCTCCCTTTGCTTTTCTCGGGGGCAGACAGCCCCAACGCCGCCGCCACAGCCGGCGGAGGCTTCCCCATTTTCCCCGCGGACAGAAGAGTGGAGCACTCCCCAAGGAGAGAGTGAAAGGGACTGAAGGGTTGGTTGGTTATTTGTGGGTGGCCCCCGGTGGAAGAAACCATTTTAAATAAGGGATGGTGGGTTTCTCTCTGCCAGGAAGAGAAAACATTAGCTGACTCTTAGCAAAGTCATATCCTTAATGGTGAACAAATAAACTTCTTTCCATGTAGCTGTAATTGAACTTCACAAACCAGCCTAGGTGTCAAAGACGGAGGATTATCTCGCTACCATGCGCTTTTATTACGCATATCCTTTTTTGTCTCAATAAATCAATTTGAAATGCTTTCCTGAAAATTTTCAAAATATGAGTTTGTAAACCCCCTGACAATTTTCACAATATATGTCGTGAAGATGAAGAGGAAACGAACTACTACAAATTACGCCGATTTCAAGAAGGCCGAATCTCTTTAGGAGTCTAATTCTTTACGCAGCTTAGTGATGTTCAGAAAATTTTCACCTTTTCACCGAGTTCTTTAAAAAGCGAGGTGGCAGTTATGCAAACTTCTAGTTGACTAGAATCAGGATAAGGAGTTGTAATTATGCTGTATCATCTATCATGGAAGTGTACTTTAAAGAGTAAATTACCATGTATATTAAATAATGGGTGCTAGACAATACATTGGATACCGTTCATTTAAGGAAATGATAATATTTTTCCTTAATAATCATTTACCTTCAGGAAAAAATGAAGTTGCAATTGACTTGACGTGAAAAATGAACATGTTTGCGATCGGCTTTTTCTGTGAACAAGTCACTTGCGTGTTTTAAAAATCGTATATAGGCGTATTGTTTTATTCGTCTCACCCTACCGCTACCAGTGCACCGATCTCTTCCTTCACCCGGCCACACGATAGTGGAATAGTCTTCAGAGGGTGAAAGTCAACTTTAGTTGGTTGGCTATTTTAGGCCGGCCTGCGGTAGAATAATGCCATTTTAAAAAGAGAATGTGTTGCCTTTCTGTGTGGAATAGCTTGGAAGAGATAACTGTGCGTTGACATTCATCCACTTCGGCAAAAATCGTGAAATTTATTTCGAAACAATTGATTTGTGTACGATCGTCAACTGATTTAATTTTTTGACCTAGCTTTCGGCTACGAAGTTTCATTATCCCATAAGCAGGTGCTGACCTAATACATTTTTATGCATTAGGGTGATGGCCTCCTCAAAGGAGACCAATGTCCGCTTGGTATTCTATGTTTTTCTTCACCACAATTTGTTCACTATATTATTGAGTCATGCATTCCCCAGAATCTTGTAGCTGATGATGAATTTGTGAGATCAAAATGCGAATGCAATTGCGATATCCGTAATTTTTATGCTTACCACTGGCAGGATATATCGAGGCGAGGTAAATCAAAGTCCCCCTCGAAAATTTTCAAAATATTAGTCGTGCAGCTAATGAGGAAACGAACAGGTGGTAAATCATGCCTATTTCAAGGAGTCTGAATTCCTTGAAGTGATGCTAATTCTTTACGTAGCACAGTGATGATTAGAATATTCTCACCTCTGTACCAAGTTTTTCGAGAGCGAGGTTGCAGTTGTAGGAACCTTTAGTAGATTAGGAGAACTTATTCGTTATTAGTTGTGTAATATATGGTGGACGATGTCTTGAGAACGCATGGATAAATCATAATCCACAGAATACATGACGTGTTGTAAACAGAAATTTCATGAGGTCTCACCTATATAATGTAAATGTATGTGTGTACCCCTATTGATGGCTCAAAATGCTGCAACAGTAATAGTGAATTATTCAATTTTTCTATTGCATTTTCCGTAAGAGCACGATGTCTTTTCCGTATTGGCAGTTACCATTCCCACCGCGTGTCTCCTGAATACTAGGATTTTACTTTGCTCTCATAGCCTTTTTTCATATCGTTGGCCTTATTACCTATTTCAACATCATCAACAATCCCCAGTTCTTCATCATATGGCCATGCAGCCATGCTTCCGAAGCGACTATCTCCTCCCATAGCACTCCTCTACAACCACACCTGCCTAAACATGCTCGCGAGGTGTCTTTACTGCATGTTATGTGGGCCGAGCGCCCGTGTAACGTTGTTCGATATCGACCTGACCCTGAACCCGTTGCCTCCACAATGTATTCCGTGCTGGTTTACTACCCTGCTAGTTATAAAGGCATGAACGGCGAAGGCTAGTACTTTCCTAAATAGCGTCGTGAGATGGAGCACGATGATCAACGTGCAGATGATAATTAAGGCTGCGTTCTCAGTTCTAAGCGCTGTTAATTTTTTAGGTATTCTGGCCGAGCCGATCAATAAGTTTGATTTTCACGTATTACATAGTCTTAATTCTCAATTTTTTTAAATATGCATTCTCGTTAGTTTGTTATTAGTATGTCTTGTTCAAGACTGTGAGGAATTTATTTTTTTGAAACTTTTTATCTTTTTTTCTTAGAATTGGTGTTACATTACCTATTGTGTGTTGCATTGGTATGAAGTTCATTAAAGGAGTCTTCGAAAAAAACTTCTTTTATGCTCGCATAATCCTTCGCAAATAATTATGTCAGCCTTTACTAGTTTTCAGTGGAGTCTCCCTCTAAAGGGAATTAACAGAACCACTCAAAAGATCAACTGAATGGATGTAATAGTATTTAATGTGATATAAATTACAATCCATCGTCTTCAAACTGTATATCGGTATCGGATTTGTTCGCATTTCAAATCTTAACCGCCTATATTCATCATCAAAATGATTTGGAAATATCTGCTTCCGAGGGATGAAAGATATTTCATTAGTCAAAAGTAAATTAAGTTTGAAACGAAGGGGTAGAGTGAAATTCTTGAATGGAGACAAGCAAGGAGGAATGGAGTCTTTTCGACGGACGTCACTCGGGCATCATTCTGCAGTGATATGATTTTCCTCCTCGGCCATCGACTGATATTCTTCGACCGAATTTTCTCTGATTCCGGTGGCCTTTCCTCCCTCGCCCCTACCCCCTTCTCATCATCAAGACAGAGCAATTTCCGTTCGGAGCCCGCGGTCGGGTCTCGAGCGTCACGTAGTTCACTTGCTATTATAATTTCAACGGGTCTGGATCACAGGCTACCGTCCGCGGCCGCGCGTGTGGACCGTGGGAATCGCCCGTTAACTCTACCGCGCCCCTCCAACCCTTCCACGGTCGCTTTTGTCGCCCGCTAATGGTAGAGCTGTCACTTGCCCCTGGGGGTACGTTCAAATCCGGTCAGGTGGTAAATACGGGCCGGTCTATTCGTTCTTTTTTATCTCACCGCTCGCAATTTTTGCCGACCTGCGGGGAAGAGAAGTGGGGAGAGTAAGGTTAGTGAATGTGATGGGGAAAAATTAAACTAGTGCGTGCTCTGTGGATCGAAATAATGAGTCGAGATAACGAGGATTTACTTAGGTTTTATTATAGTATTCTACCGATTAACGTAGGTTTACATGGAGTAAGAAGCATTCTTGGAGCATCCCTTTCCTTCAAGCACTTCCCTCTTCAATTCACAGTTATGCCTACTCCCTTTCATTCCATCTAAAAATCCTATTCTAAGCCTTCCTCTCCCTCGTTTACCTAATATTCTACCCTCTAAAACAGTTTTCAACATCCCCTACCCGCTAAAAACTCGCTCAATCCAAACCTGCTGTCTCCTCCGTATCTCATCCAAAAGCTGCCTCTCCTCACCCACCATTTCGAGCACTTCGTCGTTCCTCCTCCTCACCGTCCGCTTCAGTTAACTTAGTTAATACGTGTTAATAATGACATAAACGAAGAAGAAATTTAGTATTAAATGTGAAGTTTAACGTAGTTTAAAACAGATTCTCGCGAATTCCGGTGAGATCATAGTTGAAGCGTTGGATATGATGATTTGGCAGAGGATTTTCTCCATATTTCTTAGTACCCACATCTTAAACGCCTCCATTCTCTTCTCGACCTCATTCCTCAGCCACCACGTTTCCTCTCCGTATATCAGTGCATTATAGATCAAATACGGGTACCAAACCTATGAGAAATATATTTCCGACGTATCGTTTTCCCGCGTGTTAGCATTCGTTCGAACTCTCCCGGGTGCTGAACCCGATCCAGTCCATTTCGTTCTCCTTCTATCGCCCTCTCGTTTTTGTTGTCCCTCTGCCTAGCCAATATCTCCATTTGCTCGACCGTTGACAGATAATCCACTACGACCTCTGTGCGTCCGCGCGCGGGATGTTGCTGCGGGAGCAACCACTAGCCTATCGTCGGAAGCTTTATGTATTTTTTATCGGCGGACTGTGGGCACACGTTAGGCTCGCTTTTGAATGATTTCTCGCCCGCTTTAATTCATCGTGAGACCAGCTTTTTGCATTCTGGACGGTTAGCGGGGATGTAGTTGAAATAAAATAATATCTGCTCGACGTTTTGTTTTGCTTTTTATTCACCTGTTTGAGTGGGTTTCGTGGAGATGGCCGCGAGTGTAAATATGCCATCGGTGCGAGATTTTCGCTGGACCACCGGTGTATGAATTTCTTTTGTGTTAGCATCTGAGATTAAATGGACAGGTCGGAGAGGCGATGATGAAGTCATTCCAGGTGTCGATTAACTATGGAGGTCAAGGATACCACGAGAAATATGCGCCAAACTTTCCGTGGCGTGCGAATATTAGCCACGAGTGGAAGATATTTGTTAAGAGGTTGCCGCTTAAATTTCGCACGAGCGCTATGATCATTGAAATGGACGCCATTCCCCGTACAAACATGTTTTTTTTCGTGTGAATTTAGCACCTGAATTTATGGGCTGAGACTCGTATGGCGATTCGCTGAAGGGGGGACGTTTTTCTCGCTAAAGTCCGTTAAAGTAATCAAAAGATGCCCTTGTTATGAACAAAATTTAATTTTTTATGCTTTATCCTGAACTTAACATTTTCAAAAGAGTGCGTATTTATTTTATGTAAACTTTATGCTACACATGGAATTAATAAAATGCAAGAAGTTGTTAAGAGAGTTATCAATGGTAATTGCACCCTTTTTACCCTCAGTAATTAAGAAAAGCATCGCGAAAATGCCTACAATGTGATATAATAATTTGTGAGTTTTATAATTTGGGTTAAATAGTATTTCAAATTAGCATCGCAATTTCAAAAAAGTGAAAACCTAAGTATTTTCTGTTGAGGTAAACTTTTAGTATGATAAGAATTTTAATTCGCAAAGAAACCCTTCTCGAGTGCGTGCTCAAAACAGTGTTATTTTACATCGCTTTCGGTCGTGATCACGCATGTATTTTCGTCTCCCTAACCCATTTATTCTACCGTCGTCATCTCTTTTCGGTTTAAGGGCTTGCAGGGTATCAGCTCCCACTTTCTCCTCAACAGGCACGAGTTACGAGGCCAGACTCGTCGTCGGAGTGTTTTAAGAGGGTCTACTCTTGTAACCTGACCGCCGTCCGGTGAGGGCATCCTCCATATGGCGGTGTAGGTTTTTGATTACGCGGTCGGGCAATATCCCTGTCCCTAATCTGGTGCGCCATCCATCATTTTCCATTTTCATTATGCTAAAGGAGTTCAAGTAACAGCATTACGAGAGATTCTTGACGCCCCGCAGGAAAAAAGCCCGCGGAATAATTCGATAACGCGCTTCAAACTCGTCGTGTACACTACTTTAGCTGAAGTGTTTTTCTCTCGAGGAAAAAATTGGTTTTCCTATGGAATGAATATAAATGACCAGCGTAATGGGCATCGAAGCCCTTGGGTTTCCAGGTAATTGGAATCGACCTGCAAACTGCTTAGGTTCCTGTTAATCACGGTGCTGTAATGTCGGCAGTTTTTCGTGTGAAATCGTTGGATTGAAAAAGAGTTTTTGTAGCTTGAAATTCGCCGTCAAGTATGGCAGATTTATACATCAATCACAGCCGTTTCCGAAATATAACTAGTACCACAGTTCCGGGAAAAATCACTTATCTAGCTTATTTTTCTATCAGCATTTGTTAGCCCATTCCTACTTTTTCTGACCTTTTCTTAATCAGTTATGCTCTCCCTCACTCAAATACACCAACATCGTTATCTTCCTTCCCATTTCCTAATTTCCGAAGTTTTTCAATTATGGTTTATTTCTTGTTCTAGTTTGTGTCATGGTGGTAAGCTGGAAGCAATTGCCTATCGCCGTTATTAGAGGAATAGGTCTGCGTCGAAGTTTCTTCCCAATAAGCCACAGCTGGCGGATAATTTCTCTGGAGAGAAATTCGTTGTCCCCGTGGTTTGAAACTGGTTATAATTACTGTTTCCTCAAGGCCACACTTCCGTTCTCCCAAGTTCGCAAACACTGCCCTGCGCAACTCCTCTTATAGTCTGTTGTGATTAAGTAACTTGCTTGTATTCGACGCGCAACCTGAGCTGTCATCAGCACGTTTCTCACGCATGTTTGCTTTTTCAGCCGCCTGTAGTGCTGTTTACCCTTAGGCGATGCCGTGCAGCTGCATTTACTCAATTGGTTCCCCGCCACCTATGTGCATCGTCACAAGCGTATAGTTTGACTCTTTTGTCTAATGCTGTTGTCCCACTTATCATCAACTTTTACCCGGTCGAAACCCCTTGGTTAGCCCAAAGTCTGCACACCTATGTTAATGGATCATTTCCCGTTAACGCATCGAGAAAGAACTCATTAGGATTATGTTCTACTGTCCTTCAGAGGACAATAGTTGTGGACAAAACTTTTAAATTCGGTAGTAAACGAACCTGAAGTACATAAGAGGTTCATACGCGTTTGGCTCAACGAGCGGTCTATATTTTGTGACAATCCCGAAGCCCCTACATCTACATACTACCACGGAACCCGCTCAGTAGGCGTATGACGAGGGATGTTAGGACACCAGCCGATTACTCATAAAAAGGAAATGCTCTAACGAACTTACGCGTAGCATTTATTAAAGTCCTTTATCGTGCGAGGGAAAAACTAATTCCCATGCCTATCCGTTTGGTAAAATATCTCTCCTAATTTATCGTTTCTGTCGGAAATGGAAATCCTGGAAATGTAGTGGGGTTCTAATGTGATATTCTCCGTGTCACTCTTAAGGATATCCATCTCTTCTACACACCTATGTACAGCGGTTCATTGCTGTCAAGGTTGAGAAACTTATTTATGTGGACTGATCTCTATAGAACCAAATTAGATGAAAAATATCAAATCCGTGGTGCATACGAACCTTACGTACCCTATGATCCTTCATTCTGGGGACAACTATCTACCTGTGACTACACCCTCTGAAAGGGACAGCCTCCCGTAAGGGTTAGGAAATTATAAGGGTAGGGTTTCCTTGACATTTAGGAGTAGTAAGCGGAAATTCAAAACGTTAAATTCCTGTGAGTATACAAACCTGAAGTACTTTGTGGTCCATGCGCACTCGGTGCAACGAGTTTTCAACACTTTCCCTGTACTCTTCTTGCCCTCCGCGCGCTCAGCGTACCACGTGGAGGGCTTTGCATGCACTTTCGCCGCGGTAAACTACCGTGGAGAACGGTTTCTTCTCGCTTTGCTGGCGAAGGCACTCTTTTATTTAGATTCCGAGGTGTAACCTCTCTCTCTCAAAATCTTCGGGTCACGTAGGGAGCTTACGGAACGAAGCGCAGTCTCAAAGCTCTCTTCTCCGGCTGGGGAAAAGTTTTCACGAGTGCTCCTCTCTCTCCTGAGATGTTTGCAGGTCGGCGCCGTCTCCCACGACCACGTGTGGGGTCCGAATCAATTTTCTCGCCAGCGACAACGTGTGGGATCCACCGGGCAGACGGGATATCCCCGCGGCGGGTTTTTCCGGCGCGTGACCCCCGAAACGGTTCGCGCACACCTCTCCCTCTGCAAGAACCTTAGCGACTTGGCTGCCTCCACCATCACCATCGCAGCCGCCGCCGCCGCGACCGACTGCCGCCCCCGCGCCTCCCCTCTCGGCCCCCTTTTCGACTCCCCCGCCGCGCCTGCGTGCTCCGGGACCGCGGGACGGCGCCGTCGCTCGAACTTACCTATGTGCCCGCTCCCGCCGCGAGTACGTGTTCACGCATTTCGCATCCTTTGAAATGAGGAAGTGGGTATGATGCGATGTGTAATTCAGGGTGGCCGCTCATCTTGAATGCGTGGAAAGTTATGGATATTCGTGTAATTTCACTGTCTAAGATGTAGGTGTTGAGAAGAATGGAGAAAGTGAAGTCGACTGAGTGGAAAAGTAACGGCGAAGTAGGCTAGGTATGGTGGGCGAGATAAGGAAAATTCTAGAGGATATACGGAAAAAACGAATAGACTTGATGGAGCGACTAGTAAGGGGTTTGGGAGTGCTAAAAGCCGTGTTGAGGAGAAGAAAAGTCGGGTAAGCTTGAATGGGGTAGCTTGAAGCTTGAAGAGAATAGGATATGTGGATGGGAGTATACCGTTCTGTGAATTGAAGAGGGAAATTCCATATTGAGAGGAGAGACAGGGAGGGTAATTGGCAAATTGTTCCTTGTTAGTCTACCAAATAATCGTTCTCTCTATACTATAATACTTTTGAGCCTTATTTTACGGTAGGTATTATGTTTTGTATCAGTGATGTACTCAACGGGAAATGGTGTTTACTGAGTAGAGAAGGAGTGAAAGGGAACTTGAAAAGAATGAACATAATTTCAAAGTAAGGTGGTAATTTCAGGCTGTGAATGGGACAGATTGAGAGAATAAGTTTAATTACTTTAACCATTGAAAACCATGTCTTTTATGAAAACTTTCCACTCCAAAACATAGTTTTGCACGTATGTCTTAACATACACTCAAATGCCTTGTCTTGGTCACTACATCCTCTCTTTGAAATTATTGCTGATGGACGTAATTATTACAATTGAATAGTTAATGTTTTTAAATTCAGTTTGCATTTATAGGAGGCTTCGCTCTGAGCTCCGAGTGTTTGTTGTTCTTTGCAGCGGGGTTATGGTTCGGCGGCATTGCCAAGTCGGCGTCAGTTCGGACTTAAATTTTTTACGGCTCCTGGGTGGTAAGATTTTACTACCTGGGACTGTAAATATTTATCGCTACTATCTAATCATACGCCAACGTTTTGCGCGTAAGAGTAAAAATTGCACAACTAAGCAACGTGAAACTCACTCGCAGAAACAAAACTAGGGGCATCCGTATCTTTATCTCAGAAAACTAATGAACAGGCACACTGGACCGCTGTCACCAATAAATTAAGACTCGTGGAGCATTGAATTGAAAGATGTAGACATTGCTCCGTAATTTCCCGAGGCTAATGCCAACATGAAAGACCGAGCCGAAATAAAAGAGTTGCTTTTTGTCTTTGAAAAAACATTTTCTGTTTCTGGTAGGTATGATTTTTCTGTCGTGGACTGTACTAACCCATAGTATTATTCTTACCGTTAATATTCGTAATGTGAATTTCAGAATTCGTCAGAAATTAGAATTCGCGTCTTCGCGATAAGCCACGGTGCAGTTTCCCTTCAGGGGCAGAAGAGCGAATATTATTATTTGAGATGAGCCTAGCTTATTACAATCAGTTCTGGGCAGAAAAAGAAAACTTAATTAGTCTGCTTTGTGGCACCGCCTTCTTAAAAACAAATGACAAAGGCGTTTACTCTACCTTTGTTCCTTATCTCGGGGAAGCCAAGTCTTTCCTCGAGTTGTCTCTTCCCTATTATGGCGTGGAACTATTATTTCTCTCGCAGGTGCAGGTGCGGCGGACGCCAAAGAAATAACGTGATAAGTTTTGAGCTAGAAATACAGCGGAGGAAGTAATCGAACAAGAGGCGAACAATTATTTGAGGATTCTTTTAGTTACCCTGACCTTTGGTTTGTTAAATTTTTGGTATTTATTCATTATATTCGTGCACCTTCCATCTTCGTGAACTATTTTGACTATCGATTTTTCTTGCTAGAATATTACTAGAGATTATTTTAAAGATATGATTTTTATCTTGTGTTTTTTAAAGTTAATGCTTGAAATTATAAATTTATTCTTTTAAATTAATGTGTTCACCGTATTTTGCGGCCAACATTGTCCTCTTTCCTGAGCGTCACCGTTTTTGCACCATATAGCGCTACAATAATGGCAAAAAAGGTTATTCATTCTTAACTTGTCAAATATGCTTTCAATGATATGTTAACTAATTCCATTGTGATCGTCCACCCCATGCTTATATCCACATCTCGAGGGCCTCCAGTCCTTTTTTTGATCTCCTTCCTCGACGCTGCACTCCTGATCAGAATTTTTCCGTAATAACGATAATCTCGGGAAATTAGCGAAAGGGAAAGCGGTGATGTAGTGTGGCGCCGGTCGGAGAAGTCTTATGTAGGTCAGGCCCCTGCGACGACAACACATGTGCCCCTTCCTTTTCCCTCGAATCTCTGGGCTCGTCTTCCATCTATCTCCCCTCAACCCTGGCCTTGCAGTCCTCAAAACATCTCTGTTTCTCATCATTTGGCATTCATTTATCGGATTCTTCTTCTGCGAGTTGCCTCTCTCGTTTACACCTTACTTTTTTCTTCAAGAACAACGCACTCACTTCGTCTTCCACCCTTTCCCCTTAGAAGTTGGCAACTCCTTGGAATTATATGGGGTGTCCTCAAGTCACGTATTACATTTTAGACCCCTTCGTCAACCATTTGTCCCACCTCTCAGGGTGTTAGGTCTGAGGTGATTGTCTTTTTTTAGGGAAACTTATTCTTTGAAGACATATGTAAAACTGTTGAACACTTTTTACATTCATTTTTCATGTCACTCTGTTAATGTATTATTAATGAAGTATTCTACCAATTAGGGCAGGTTTCCATGGATTACTTAAAAGGAATTATAGCAGCCTCCCCTTCCTATGTGTACTTCATTCTTCATTTAACAATTAGGCCAATTCCGCTTCATTCTATGTAAAAATCCTATTCTCGACCAACCTCTCGATCGTTTACTCAACATTTTGCCCTCTAACCCTGTTTTCAACATCTCATCCCCGGTTTGTACTCGCTTCATCCTTACCTTTTCGCCTCCGTATTCCATCTATAAGCTGTCTTTCCTCACCCACATGCCACTTCGTCGTTTCTCCTCCTCTCCGTCCACTTCACCCTATCCATCCTTCTCCACGCCCAGATCGCGAACGCCTCAAGTCTTTCCGCACGTCGCGCGCGAAAGTTTTGCAGGGACATTGGAACGCGTTTTGAGGGAATAAAATTTGTGGATGTATTGACCAATTCCTTAAATGAACACTATTTAAAATATCCACGACATCGTGCCACAAATCATGCATGATTTTGGGAAGAAATGATGGGAAACAGGCCTAACTGAGACACCTGTTCAATTTTTGGGTGATACAGACGGTGTTAATTCGGATATCACAGTAGGTAGATATCCGGGTTCCGTCCGCGTGGTCATTTGCTGACTTGCCCTAATACGAATTTGAGCGCCGCGAATTAGAAAGATAATTCGGATATGCTCCATCTACTTATACGTTAACCTGTAGAATTGCGTGAATAACCTGACTTGAGCCCTATTTCGAAAACTGTTTTTCTTATGGATTCATCTCTTTAAGAGGTGGTAGCCCTAACCATTTCCCCTCCCCGATATACTCTCCCTCCCCACTTTATATCTCCTCGGTTCATTCACGTTTGTCCGCTCCGTGTCGCGGTGGTGCGATGCCAGATTAATTGGACGAAGCTGAAGAGCTTACGTAGGGAAGTCAGGGGACGGGTATGAGTGCAGCCCGTGAGAGAGTAGGGGAGGGCATTTGCGAGGGTGGAGAATATATCCGAGAGATATTAAACGCGCGAAAGCCACGGCTGTAGCCCCGGTCTACAAAAATAGCTCCTCGATCGAAGCCTAGATCAGTCGTATTCGACTAGTCGTGTTGTCGTGGTCTCGAGGCGTTGACGGTCCTCCTTGAGGCGGGTGAATAATTAAACCGAGAGTAATTACCAGGCTCTGCCAACGTTGCCACGGGAGAAGGATGCAAAATGATGAACCAGGGTTTAATATCCAGGGTTTTACTGACGTAACGTATACTTCTCGCCCTTTGTTGCTTTTCGTCTGTAATGCTGGCACTAGTGTAGGTATCAAGGTGACCCTTTGTGGCTACTTGATGTATAAGATGAATGTGTAGGGGTGTGTGTTTGATGCAAATTGGAATTATTCCCCTATGATTTTTCAGAACGATTGACCTCTAGTGGTAACTAACGCAATTTGACTCCGTGGTGTGTGGAAATTTTCATTCCGACGACGGTACTTAACCTCGTAGTTTGTTGTCGGATTACAAAATTTGCAACAAATCGGAATTCAACTTTTGGATCAAAACTCTATCGGAATAATTCCAATCAGGATCAAGTTGAAGTTACAATTTGAAATGGTTGATAGCTTAAAAATAATTTTATATATCGATGGTCAATCTGTTAATGATTAATTTCATAATTTCTTGGGTATATTATCGGAGAATTTTCACCTCGCTTTGATTTTACTGTCAGCACTAATACATTCCCTTATTAACTTAAACGGCCTTAATTTGTGGCGAATTCGGCTTGGACTAAAGTATTGAAATTGTGTCACTTCTTATTTTTCGCTTGTTGGTATAGCATGCTGGTTTTTATTATATGAGTGAGTGTTAATCGAGGAATAGCCTCAATTTAGAATTTAGTTTTAAATAATATTAGCGCACGCTTTCGAGTACGGCTTTAGACTATGATTGAGAACGCAAATTCTTATTATTCCCATAAATATGAACCAGAATGCCAGGTTAATTATGACTACCATGTGGATAGTTATTTTCATTAATTATCCAAATCGTGTTAGTTTTAAAATTAGTATCTAAAATTAGTTTTGCAGGCTGATTTATTTGTTTTTCCACGTATTTGCTTACTTTCAGGTAATTATGTGTAAATATAAGTTAATTTGATGGGTCGTTTCACGTTTTCAATCGTTTAAAATTTCGGTCATCAATGATCGATGTGTATGGAGGATTATATTTGCATAACTTCACTTGGATTCACAAATAATTTTGCGGAATTGATGTTATCAATCCATTGAAATAGTTCAGTTACCGCAGAATAGGATTTTAGTATTTATCTGTTTATGTCCCATTTTCATCCACGAATTTATGATCCACGTTGTATTGATCTTTATATAACAGGGTGGTTTCCTTCATCAAAGAAAACGAAAGGCATTGATTACGATTCGTTACCCACCATTAGTGTATTCATAATACACAAATTATTTGGTTTTTGAAATACCGTTTTAGACGAATGGCAAGGGTCAAATTTTATCCTCATTTGAAAAAGGCCAGATTGGCGCCCATTCGATTCCACTCCACGTGACGTCACAGGGACCTAGTTTCTACACGAGAGGATAGGAGTTATACATCGTCTGAGGCTACCAATGCATGCATGAGGCACAGAGCTCAGGGAAACATATCTTAATAATCACCTATTAAAACTGGCTAAGGTCGGAAAGTTTTCTTCATTTGATAAGGTATTAATAAACCTTTTTTAAGCCAAGCGCTACCATTCAGCAAGGTACTCAGCTACCCTCTAGCAGCCTGCGACGTATCAGCGCTAAGCCTCGCCTCAAGGTCACCTCACCGGGCGGGAGGGGGAACCAGGAATACGACGTACGGAGATATTTCCCGGCATTCATACTTAAGCGTCGCGTTTTCGCGCGCTTGAAACTTTTCACTTTTCACTTAATCGCGAAAAATAGATATTGTCATTTAAAAATCTAAAAGCGTGAAATACGTACTCCAGGAGTAATAATCTTTCGATTAAGGCAACAAAAAATATTAGGAAACCACCCTATTATCACATTCTTAACCCCATTTCCTCATCTCTTTTCATGGTTTGTTATGCATATCACAATATCCGGTTATCCTCACCCATCTTTTGCTTTTCCAGCCGCATGAAGCACATTTTGTAGCTCAGGTTAGCCCTGATTGGGTCTTTGTGCATTAATCGCTTTTGATCGCTTTCTTGTCACTTTGCCTGTTCTCACAATGTTTGTGTGCCGCTATTTTATAAAGGATCGTTTTTTTCGGTGATATCTAACGTACTTAAATTGAATACTTTGAATTACAAAGAGTTCTTGGCTTCCAGGTTTTCCGACAGTTACAAGGTATGGAGTAATGCCTGCCACAATGGCTGCGGTGCTATTAGCAAGCTTCCCCGCGATGTTCAAGTTCCTCACTACCATCGAGTTTGTAACTCAAAAATGCCTACGAAAACTAGAGGCTTGGAGGCTGTTGGCAGCATTGTACTAAATAGGAAATGTATTGCATCGAAAATTTTCCTAGAGTTTCAGAAGATTTTAGAGGGGGTCGATTCTACGACTATTTGTCGTATCTCGTTTCGTTTACCGCAAATATTAGTATGAATTCGTAATTCAGTCACTCATTGATCGGAAGTGGGTTTTATAATAGAATGGTATTCGTGATGAGGCTGATGTTATTAACGCCTGAATGGAGCTCTAATGTCTCTGGCTTAAAAATAAAATATGATTCTTATATAATTCTACATGCGCTCTTGGCTCGACTTCTTAATTCATGGCTCTTTATATTTAATGTGTTGGAATTTTAATGGGTCCTTTTAGGCTACTTCGTTGATGAAACGTCCCCATTGAGCTTTTGGTATTTAATTCGTTATTCCGTTCAGTTATTTCATTATTTTTCTCAGACACCTCGTTCATTTTTGGTGTTTATTGCCGACACCCTAGAATTTTAATCACGGAAGAATTTGAAGCCTTTGCATTGCCAAATGGTCATTATAGGAGGCTTATGCATTTCACTTTAAGCTATTCTTAATCCCCAAATATTTGGTTCTTGGAATTTTCATTAATGAAATGAGGATATATTGCTTTGCTGGTACCTTTCTCCGGAGTATTAGAGAACACTGAATACAAACTCAGCGAGGGAGCTACATTTCTGCGGTTCATCTGTTGGACGTGTCTCGATGATATTCTTATCGTTAGTATTCTCTGCTGGTGCAGAATAGAAAAATGTGTTTTGCTGAAGAGTGATGGTTCATGTCATAACGGAGTCATTTGATATCTAGCCATCACATCAACCCTTATTGCACAGTGAGGTTTGATTCCAGTAGCTCTTGTAGATAATTGCTCAATCATGTTTTTTCTGAACAATTGTTGCGCCTTTAATTGGCATGAGGGAGCAGAAGTCTGATTTTTAGCTGATCCAGCGATACTCAACTTTGCTGAATTAAAGTAAAATAATATATTAATGGATCATTTACTTTTTTCGGCTATTGTTCATAGAAACTTGTTTTCATGCGGCAGAAGAGGATAATTGGATAATAAAAAATTCAATCCGATTTCCTGTTTAGGCCGTCGAAAAATATCTATTTATCTGGTGAATTCCCGGTGTTGCCGAAATATCTGTGTGAATAACCAGTGAGTGAAATGATCTTGAAGTGAATATATATCATATAGAAGCCAATATATCATTCTGAGTGATATATCCAAATGGCTTGAAGTGTTATTTCGTATTTCTTTTTGAAAATGTTTACGTTAAATTTTTCATTTGTACTTCCATCACGTTTCGCTTTCGCCAGAACAGAATTTAAAAATTATATGTATTTTAAAGTTAGTAATCACCTTCATTACATTCTAAATTTCCGTGCGAACGATACTTGTTTACTTTGGTCTAGTTTGCTGGATCGTCAAATAACAACACTCCAATCTTAACCACACTCTCTTTATTGTTACGTACACTGACACAATACTGTTCTTTATATGAAAGTCATAGGCAGATTTACCCACAGGCGTATGAATTTAATCGTGAAGGTGGAACCCTAATAGGGATAAATAATTTTTTGCAGACTAACATTAAGTCCACTAATATTCCTATAAATTCTTTCGCATGGTAAAAGTATCGAATGTAATCATTCCCGCTCGAAATAGAACGGAAAACAATACTTTTACTTCAGCCTAGTTAACATTTTGCGTATAAATATTGTATTTCCTTTTGTTTATTTACGGTCTTATTAAATTTGCATGTCGCTCATTTTTCTCTATCGGTGAACTTTATCGTGGAAAATATAATCAATGACTTTCATGGTTTACAGGCACGAACCGATCTCTGTACTCATTTCCTCTCGGTAATGAGCACTCTTCCATTAACCCTCCGATCGAGGGTCGAATGTCATTCGAGTGACTCTCAGAATGGGAAAACTCTACTCTTTCCTTTTATTTTGCTTTATTTTTTAAATTTTTATGCAGCGATCCCCCGGGGACTTTCTCTCCGTCAATACTGGAATTGTTCGCCTTCCACCGGGGTCCCGTGGATAAAATTCCTCCGCTCCACGGCGCCGTATGCTTTCTCCCCTTTAAGATACGTCTCCTCTCCTTAATTTCCCCCATCTGCTACCCTCAAAGAGAACTGTCCCCCTTCCCCGCTCATTTGCCCTCTACAGCTTTCGTTTGGCATGTGTGTGGGCGAGTGTACCAAGAAAATGAAAGATAAAACGAAGCGACTTCCAATTTTTGGAGGAATGTGTCGCGGAGAAGGATAGTAGACAGGCGAGAATTGCGAGCACTCGCCAGCATATCGAGGGGTGGTATTTTTTACGCCAAGTGGTGTTTTTTTATCCCAGTGGCTTCCCCGAAATGGTTCATTGCGGATCTGTTTGTGTTTTTACATTTAGCGACTCTCATTTTTGATGTAGGGGATGTATATTTCCGCCACCAACCAAATGAGTTGAGATGTTAAGACGTACTTGTTCTGCGTGCGTTAGGAACAATTATGGAGATATTATCATGAAAATCGACAATGTATGCTGAAACGGATGGTCGTCCTCTGCATTCGTAGCTAGTTTAAATCTTATGGTCTTCAGTCACGAAATCTGAATTCTAATATGTTATCCAGTCTGACTCTTCACTCTATCTAGTGAATTTATTCTTTTCCTTCTAACACGGTACGCCAGCATCCTTCCGTATCTTCCTTCAGAATACTTATTCCCTCAGTAGCTCTTCCGTACTCGTATGTACTCTTATCTTAATCTTTTTATAATCCACCATCCATAATTCCTCATAAAAGTTTTTATACCATCTATTTTGATAAAAATCATCGAGAAGACCTTGCACGCAGATTAATAACTCAATATGCACATGTATTGTTGCTGTCCAAGTTTTCGACTTAATGTTAAAAAAAATTGAACCAGAATCGGTATGCTTATCAAGGATTTTAGTCGAGGAATGGTATTGCATTTCGGAAGCAGAACCGTATTTTGAATCCCAGCTGATACCCTCGTGCTTTCGAGCGCTAAGCCCTTGAAGCCAATCCACCTCATCTATCAATCAGTCGTTGTTTAGCTGACCGGAGTTCAATTTCCTTGCAGGCCTTTGGATCTTGTTCCAATTATGCATCGGCCTAGGATCCAACTTACATCTTATGGGTAACCTTAGTGCGGAGGGATATTCATTTGTGTGGCTGTGAATGAAAAAATAAATGGATAAAATATTTTTTAATTAAGGAAGTTTTAATTTTAGATGAACCAATATGATAGCGTGCAGATATTAGTCGAAGGCTTGATTATTGTAGGAGGAAAATTCGTATATTATGATGACTTTAATGAAATGGTGAAAAAGAAGCGGTACAATTAATGAGAATTTAAGAAAAAAGAGGTTGGCTGAAAAAAAGAATTGATGACGGTAATTATAAGAAGACAGTCAATGCAACCTAAAAACATTCCTCGAAGTTGCCACGGTGCTGAATGTAGTTTGTAGCAGTAAGTGTGTACTTTTTTTTAACTACATTTTGTCCTGGGGGAATGTATTAAGGATAATGTGAAGGTTAAAGTGATTGATCTAAATTCAGGTATACAACTCATTTAATTACGATAGTTCGTTGACTAGCTGCTACATTCATCTCTGCATTCTTATAGGTATGCTACTATGTCATGCAGCATTACAGCATCATTTATTTCAGTATTTCGGATTAATATATATTATATTGGATAGCTATGCGTATTTTAATTTTAGATTCATTGCGCAGGGAAACCTTTTTTAACTTAATTTATTTCACCCTAGGGTAACTGGCAAAGATGGCGAATAACAGATGTATGATTAAATTTCTCCTATTATTTTTGATGATGGTTCTGCTTTAAAAGGGAAGAAATGAAATTAGTAATTACCGGTTGATTTTATGGCGAAAACTGCTTCATGTTTTTTTAGTGAAAGGGGGCTATGTGTTTTAAACGGGTTGCAGCTCTTGGATATCTTGCGTGGATATTGAGCTCCTCCATGGATCATATGAATGTTTGATGCATTTAAGGTGATCTGAAAAGCTTAGGGATTGAATAAGGATCGGTGTTTCATGCCTAAAAAAAGAAATTAATCTTGAGAAATTATAATTAAGTTCAGACTTTCCAAAAATATCGAAGATATTTTGTTTTTCATCTTGGCTTACCGGTTCCAACGGATGACCGAAAATATGTGTTCTAACATTATGTTTGGTCAAACTCTTGTTCTTAATTAATTCCAAAAATTTTAATGCCTCCAATTCGACTTACTTTTTCTCACATTTGATTTTGCATTTAATTTCTCAGTGTCCATGGTGATAATGCTCTACTGTATATCCACATAAAAATCTCTCCTTTTCCACTTTTATAGTTCGAGTGCATCAAACCATGTTGGTTATCCGTAATTCGTATTCAAATTACATTTAATAACATTCACAAGGATTACATCATTCCATAAATTTCATCATCCGTCAATTGATTGGGTATCAAAATTGCATTAAGAGATTTAAATATTGTATCCAGAGCTTAGTCTGCCTTCTATCCCCTCGGTTTGGTTATTGACAGCTTATTTTGTGTACGCGTAGTTAGTTTCATTAAAAAGGGTATTTTGCGCAATGCTTTTTATTTCAACGTATTCGGTTTGATTTCGGGAAAAAAGTATTTACAGTTAATTGATTTTAAACAAAAAGGCACTAATCGTTTTAAGAAATTCAATAATGTTTGATCAATTATAATTCTTTTAGTATATTCATGGGAATTTGAGGGATCTGAATAGTAAATATTGTTTCGCCGAACTTATTTTGCTGTCCGTAGTCATAGCACGCATTCCTATCCCATAATTGTTTGAATACGGCGTTTACTACTGATTGCTTTTTTCCCTAAATACTCCAAATGTTTGTGCAATAAATCGGGCAGGTCATTGTTAAAAATTTATAAATGTTCTTCTGTTTAAGCATAAGGTTAAATTCATGTATTTGTTTAATAAAGACGAATGGATGTCAGATAACTGCGTGTGAGAAGAATCCGGTTGTTTTCCAAACATGTTTGGAGGACAAGGCGGTGATTTGTAATACGGAATGTAAGCTGAACACAACGTTTAAAATGGTTGGTGGTTTTGTACATTCCTCGATTATGCGGCAAGCCATAGTTATGCTTTTCTCTTTTTGAATTATCCGACAGATATTTTTCTTCTGCCCGGAAACTAAATACGTTAGCCTTTCTCTCGACGCATTTTTCCCCCTAACAGCCATGAATAATGTGTTCTCTATCAATTAGAATTAGGTTGTTATTAAGTTCTCGAATTTAGGTAAAGATAATTTGTTTTTTTTGTCATTTAATCCATTTATTCATGCTTATTCGTTTATTGATGTGTTGTTTTCTTTTTTCGCAGGTAATACACGTATTCTTTTAATATGTGTCTTCCATCCTGAAAACGTTATTCCAGTGCATGGTGAGTCAGTATGTTTTGAGTTTTGTGTTATGTTTTTCGTACTACATCGTTTTCAGAGGGAAAAATCTCTCACTCACGGCAAGGTTGCTGCCCATGTGAGCAAAATGAGTGGCAGGCTTGTAGGAATTCGTAGTATGTCGGTATTTCGAAACGGTTGAAAATGACGATTGGAATATTTTTTGTGGAAGTATGTAGTCATTTGCTGTAAAAATATTGATTTTCGCCAACCCTGCAAAGATGTGCTACACGCGTACAGTGAGCCACTTAGATGATTATTCATGAGATTGAACGCTCAGAGAGTTATGAGAAAAATGAATGGAAAATTGTTGGTTATTGGTAGACCGATTAGGTGACTCTGGTAGCCTCTCCTTCTATTTGTAATTTCCTCTTCTAATACTTAGATTGTGATAATTATTGAGTTAGGACTCAATTTCCTCCTAGGAAAGTTTCATGGAATTGTATTGAAATTGCTTTTAAATCATTTAATTCCAGAATTTTTCGAATTCCTTCAAAATAACAGCATAATATCTAAGTGGTTAGATTTCGTAGTTGGGCTTACCTTTCTCTTATTACATGGCACAATGCGAGATCCTCTCCCACGTTTTCGGCCCCAACGCTTCCGGTGATTGCTCGGGCAAAGTCGTTCCTCTCTCCTCAACCTTTTGTGCAGAAACATGCTTGACGCCCAAAGACTTTGCTCGCCCTCCGGCTCTTGCCCATTGAGTGACCCATTCATTGGATGGCGGCTATTCGGAGTGAGACGCCGCAGGGCCCAGCCATCGGCGCTCAGGCTTTCCTTTTCAGTTGCTGCGCCCGCTTGCAGCATTGGCAGTGCTTTGTGGATGAGGGAACGGAACCTTGGCCTTCCTACTGTACACTTCAGTCATCTTGCTTCCGGGAAAGCTGGGTCGACCCTTTTCACTCCTCTCCTGTCTCGCAATGCTCGAGAGATTCGACGAAGGAAAATTGGTGCCTTCGCTATGGTATTCTACGATGGCAACCCTGTGGTTATATAACGCGCCTGCTTTCCCCGCGAATGACAATGGTCCCGGCGCGTAGCTCGGGAACAAAGGTCTCTCGTTTCTCAGCGACGCAAGTAGCTCTCCAAGCGAGGGCGCCCTTTCGTGTATGATGTTTACGCTACGAGTGTGTTTTCAGGAGTGTGTATATCGAAGTGGGTGACCTACTTATCTTTTTAAAGCGAGGTTTTTTGTCGCATATCTCTGAATGTAAGGCTGGATAGTTCATTTGTGATTCGGTGAATTAGCCGTCGTACGTGCGGGATGGGGCTTTTTCTTTCTGACGAAGTTGTTCATGCTTATCAAAAATATACTAGAATGGCTCCGTGGAATATCTTGATGTATCTCCTTTAATGTACCGTTTCATTGTCTGCTTATAAGGCAGCATTTAGCCCAAAAATTTTAATTTGGCCAATCAGTGATTCAACTCAAAGATTGAGTTGGATAGGTTAGGGTAGAGATTTACTCAACCTTGTCATGGCCGTATGAAGTTTGCAAGTTCTGGTTGGGAGGGTTAGTTCATTTCCTTGGGCCACCTCGAACTTTGAACTCGAAGATTTCTCCCGGGATAAGAACACGGGACCAGTGGTACTAGTAGATTGTAGGCAAGGTAAACTTTAAGACTACGCTGTTCCTTCGTTAATAATATGCGGGGGTAGTATACCGTTTCTCTATCTTCATATTTGGCTATCTCCCCAGTATTTGATTGTATTTTCTCCATTTTTAGCATGCATGGCTAATTTCAATGAAATCTTCAGTCAGCATTCATTTTGTAAACTGGCCGTTGATGTTACCGATCAAAACTTAATTTCCACGAAATTGAGGTAATTGCTGTTTTTTCTTGCAGTGGCGACAATCGGGTATCAAAACTGATGTTAATTGCTTGATTTCATTGCATATGGGTCCCTTCATATCCGCATGCAATATTGCGCTTTAAGTTATGTGCTCTTTATAGAGTGGCTCGCTTATTTTCTTTCCCTATCCAACTAACAATTTTCAGCAGTTATACGACGTTGACTTTTGGCTACACTTGAGTTGCCGTCTTTCTTTCGGATCGAGTATCATTAGCCTGGAAACTTATCCTACAATAGCTTGAGACCGTGAAGTAGTTCCCGTGATTTTCTGCGATATTGCCGTTATCCATTGAGATGTCGGGGGCGTACTTTTTCGTGCGCGAGTATGAAGAAACTCTTGCCCCTGACCATCGCCTTTGTACCTACCTCTTCCGGTCCTGTTCAAGTTTTATGGCCTGAACTTTCCATTATTGAAACCTAAGTATTGTATGGGTTTTTTCTCGCTTCGTTATTTCTAAACTTGTATTATGCGAACGATTGCTGCGCATTAGTAATCGAAAGTTATGTATAATAAGGCTAGAATATCCAGATATATGAATATTCACTCGTTTAAGATGAGAAGGCAAGCTACATAGCAACATTTTATTTACCTCTTAGAAAAAATTAGTTTTATTTACGGGTGAGTGTAACTAGCGAGTTGTCAATGACCCATGGATAAATTTTTCCCTGTTGCGGGTGCTTTGCCTTAATCAGGTTGATAGACTATGGTTCGATAATGACCTGCTCACGGTCCACCAAAAAGGATAAACCTATCGCCATCGATGTCTACCGTAGTATTTCTTGTGGCCATATTATCCTCTCACCTTTACAATGCCTAAATTCCATGTAAAAATAATTAATCCAGAAGAGACCTTAAGTTTTCGTGTGATCTGTGCCAGCATTAAGATTAACGATGAAAGCCACTTTGTCGGTACTAAGTGAAATGGAAAATAGAATTATTCTTCAATTCATCGCTGTTGAAAGAGAGAGAACTCGCGTGGATTTGGCTAGTGAGCTGGAATTGTAATTTACCCATGCAAATTGGAGTGACCAAAAGAAAACAGTGGTAGTGCGATCATGTAATCGGTTTGTATCTAAATTTATAACGTCTTCCTTATTTGTAAGTAGTTTTCAATCTTTCTCATTCTCCGCCGTTAGCGATCAAATCTTTTCTCTTGGAAGGATCTTAAAACTACTGAAAGATATTCTAATCCGAAATCGTTACAGTCGTAGTAAGGTATGCGCTCGGGTTATCCGATACACAAGTATATATCATTATCCATTCATTTTATTACCTTTATTATGCCACGTGCCTCATAAGTGAATGCATTTTCTCTTATCTTAGCTCTATTCGTGGTATTATTGTCCAGGAAGGTACTTAATCGTACTTTTTCCTTTATTACTATCCAAGAAACTGTGGCTTACCATGCTCGCGACTGACCTAGATTTATAATTGATGATCTCATCAATATGTGTGACGTCAAATCTCCCCCCCCCCCTCGCCCACGTGAACTGTATCAAAAATAAATATTGCCCCGAGCAGCGTATTCTTCGAATCTACTTGCATTATTGCCCTTAAGTGCTGCAGCAGTTTATATTTTCTCATTTACACGTACCATATCAGGATTAAAGGAGGAATTTTAATGGGAATTCCGTGGAAAACTCTCTGCGCGGACGCAGCAGTAATTTTGCGCTCCGGTAGACCTTAAACTCTTGCCTCCGTGATTAGTCACTTTTCCGAAAAGTAGGGTCTCTTCCGGAGCGTCATTTAATGCCGGGAAAAATATCTGCCGCCCTCGTGAATCTATCGACTTACTCTTATTTATATGCATGCGTTGCTACTTTTTGTAGGTAATTATTATATTGGTGACTTTTTTTCTAGTAAGCGTCTCTATTTCCATTGCTTGGATATGATTTTCAAATGTTTTTGACACGGTTGGGTGACTGTTCTTGCTGTTTGTGTTCGCACTTCGAATGTAAGCACCAATTAATGCTGTTGGTGGTTGGAAGAGTTTAGTTACTTGCAAATGGATGGCACTTTATGATAATACTCATATGATCTGGTTTGAGCCTAAATAGACTATATAAATGGTCTTAAATATATTTAGGGTAATTTGAGATCGTGGTGGCTCATACCCACTTTCCTCTATCTAAAAGTCAATGCTTTCGAAATAAATTTCCTTAGGGTTTTCCAGGTCGTCACGCTAATTGGAAAACAAGTGGGTGATTTCTGGCGATGCTTCGTAGAATTTACGGAACAATTTAGATGAATAAAATTTAAACTTTTTCACAGAGTTATAATAAAAATTCTGTGGTTAAAAACCGTTTCAATTATATTCATCCAAAACGTAAATCAAGTTGTTTTTTTGAGGACAAAGGAAAAAGGAAAGTTTTCTTCTCGAAAATTTTATATTAGGTTGGTCTTCATACGGTAGTATTTCGGATTGCTGTATGATATTATCGCTAATATTTTATCTCCAGCTTTTCGTTCCCAAGACCCAGCTTTGAATTCCTATGTTGGTTTTTCTCACCTTTTTATACCTATTACCCAAACGACGCTAACTTGAGATGTATAGGTCCCTTTATTCGCTCCAGGCCCCCTCCTGTTTAATGACGCCAAGATTCTTATTGTAGCTAACATCCAAACGAGGAATTCAAAAGGCATTGCTGTAGCCGGGAAAGTTGAAGTGTGCCTTCAAATTTGATGCATGGAATACCTACATTCAAGAGCTGACACTTATGAGGATTTCTGAAATTGGTCCTCTGATGTGGGATTCCGACTCTTTATGCTGAAATATTCGATTTTACATTTTCAAGATTTTTTTAATCTAGGTTTCCGCAGTTTTCCTCATTTTCACGCTTTCTGCCACCTAAATAGTAACTACGACGAGTTAAAAATATTTTCGAATGCTCATAATAGGTGTGTTTCTAGGGGAATTATAATTTATTATCCCTTTTTTCCGTGTCTCCGATTGGTATATTTACTATCTGTTGGTTTAATTTTATTGAGGGATCTTTTTTTTTTATCATTATACTTAAGTGTTTTCGGCCGCAATTGGGGGGGTGTGCGTCAGCCTCGCATGTAGGGCAATATATGAATTCTTCTTTCTTTTCCTTTCCTGCTTAAATTGTACCTTGGGAACCTAACATGTGCGTTTTAATTTCAATCGATTGTTGCGTCATAAAGAACATGTTTAGACATGGTTTTTTTTATTATGTTTTGTCTATGAGAAAAAATTCCTGCCATTCTATTTTCCCTTAGGTTAGTGATATTTAATTTTGGTCTGTTAAATTATCTCAAAAATAATTAGGATATCAATTTTTGGTGATGTTTGGATACGGTTTTACGTTAAATTGCGGTTTTCTCGCTTCTTCTTTTCCTCGCTTCTTCTCGCAGAAGAATGTTTTTTTACTCTCCTCTACCACAGGTTGAGAGCCTCACTAGAGATCGTTATAATTTTCCAATCGAATTGTATATTTGTTGAGTGCGATATTGGGATGATGTTTTTGCCCCATATGAATTTTCCAAATGAAATTTGCTGTTCTGTTTTATTCTGATAGGTTAGGAACCTCTCATGTGGAAAATAATTCTTCGAAATCAATTGGTAGAGTATCAGCGTAGGATGATGTTTGGATAAGGTTTTTTGCAGGCGTCCTCGTCTCTAACCGCATGCGGGATGCCTGCCGTGCAGTTGCATCCTACCCACCACCCGTCGATTCGTATAAATTCCCGGACGTCACCGCTATCGGAATGTGATTCACTCGGTGTAATGTGTAAACGTATATCCGAGTCATTGTGCGGGGAGTCCAGGTTCCCATTCCCCCCCCCCAATCCGCGTTCCCCATGCCCCCTACCCATGCGATGCATCTTTGCTAATTTCCTTCCTCTCCGCTGAGCCGGAAAACAGGCACCTCAGCATCATCCTCTCGCCTTCCCACCCGACACCACCCCACTGCTCAGCTGGGCTCCACCCTCTGCGGCGCCCAACTCCCCCCCATATACCGCCAGGAAAAGTCTTCCCACCCCTATAGTATCCCTACTCCATGTTTCACCCCTGCCAAAGTCTGTTGCGGTCTCCATCATGCATATTTATGGAGTCAGCAGAGTGGTGCGGTATCTCCTCTCCGCCGCGCCTTCTCTACTTTCCATCCTCCTCAACTCCGAAAAAAATCTTCCTAACCCCTCTCTTCATCTTCGCCTTTTGTCAGCTAGTCGTTCATCTGTTCATTCTTGCCGCGAGATTGGCTGAAAGTGGGAGTAATTTTTTATCTCCTCCTCCATTATTTTTTGCCGCGTCAGGTGTGCATAAACAATTATTACGGTTTGGCAGATGAAGCAATTTTGAATAGGAGAATATGTGGAATTGTTCATTCGAGCTATGAAGTCAGTCTATCTTGGTTTTCTGTCGTCCACCCCATCCACGACGTGTCGTATAGGTATGGTAGCCTGTCTGGTTTTTAAGAGGTCACACCAACGCCTTTCTAAGGGCTTTATTTTTTCTTTTTTTGTGTCGTATTTAGAGTTTTAACTTAACGTTATTGTTCTCAAAATTTCAGTGTGTATACAGTAGAACCTTTTCAGTATTTGCATGAATAAAATAATTTGCGTCTGAGAAAATTCTGAAGTGTGTTTAAATGTGGGATACAAGCAAATACTTAAGTGTGTCAACTCTATGCATCTTGAAAATTTCCTTACGATAACGGAAGATTGAAACTAGCTTAGGGTATCTTAAGATAAAAGGTAGCTAGAATGGGAGTTATATGACATGTTATATGGTGTTCCACTTTCAGTTCCTTTGGGCTAGGATTATTATTTAATTCTTTAACATGTTGAGCCATCGTAAATTAGAAGGAAATGGTGATATGTTTTTGAGGAAAAGATGTCAAGTTTTTCAGGTACAGATTTCAGATAGCCATGCATGCTTGAACACCTTAAAGGTTTTACGTCCTCATTCTTGGTTTTTTACCTTACATGCGCATAATTACAACACCGTGGTCTCAGAAGGCTAATAATAGATGGGAGTGCTTCTGTGTACTCGTAGCATAATTATCAGTTCGTTAAGTTATATACCGCCCATTAAAATATCCTCTCTCATCCTACTCTGCATATACTTTCATCTCTTGGCTTTTGCAAGCTTTCCTTTAATGTGCACTGAAGACAGCGACGGAAAAAGATCAACAAATTGACGATGTTTGACGGAAGAATTTTCTTGTTAATTAGGATTTGAACGAGAGGATCTTAACAGTAGTTGACGAATTTTAAATGTTATTGGTTTGATGGCTATGGCGAAACTTCACGGCGAATTTTCTCAATCCTATACCGTGTTTGGTAATGTTAGGCACCACATGGATTATCATCCTTCTATTCCGCCAAATTAAATATAACTTTGTGTGTGGTTTATGTTTTATTTGCTGCTTGTATAAGTGTACATTTTTCTTTTAAGTGTTCTATTTCATGCTCTTAATGTTATCTTCATTATTTTTACCAGATATCTTTCTTTTTAAATCTAAGTCTATCCTGTCTCTCTCATTAATCCTTTTCTTCGATTGGTAACATCCTTCGTATTCCCATTTTTGCATGCAAACTTATTCCTTTACTTCATTTTAATTACTTCTATCTATCTTGTAACATAGGTAAAAATTTTATCTCACGTCTTGGTTCCAATTTTCTTATACTCCTGTCGCTATACGGTGTACATTAGTAGTACCGGTGTTCTTCAGTGATATATTCCAATACGGAATAGTTCCTTAGGTGAGTTTTATTCAGATTTCTGACATATATTAACGTAATCAATTGTACCTCTTAATTGCAGAAAGTCGTGGAACTTTATCCACCAAATTGGATTGGAGAAGCTCTCAGGTTTTAAAACCTGAGAGCTTCTCCAATTTGGTGGATTATCATTTTAAGTAATTACTCTTGGATAAAGAAATAGATTATCTGAATATTGTATGATTGCAGAAATCAACTATTACGGTGTATGGTTGTTATCATATTCCTTGTCATTTTGGTATCTACATTAAATTGTCGCTATTTATAGGAAAAACTTGTTTTGTTTTACCATTTCTTTGTATTTACGGAATCCTTAAAATTATTGAATTCTTACTAAAAAGTACTTTGTTGCAAAAGTTGACTGTTCCTCTGGTATGAGATAGAGCATTGGAATGTAGCTTCAACTGTACTTTGTATGGTATTTTTTGGTCTGCACTGAAAATCTTACTTGCTGTTTGTTTTTTGGTTCTTTGATATGAAATGTTTTTTATTCATACGATTAATTAATCGTAATAGGATTTTACCATTCCCTTCGAAAGCAGTTGGTTGAAGAATGTAATTGCTTCAGCCTCCGCAGATAGTTGGAGGACATTTAGCGAAACGATTACGGAGACAGTGGAAATTTCTTTCTCCTCTTATTTTCAATTGCGTCCTAAATCCGTGGTCTGCAGCATACTTTCTAGCAATTTACAAACAGTAAAGAGCTCAAGACAGATAACTGATGCATAAATGGAATGCTTGAAGGTTGATAGTTTAATCCTCATACGGTTTTCACTGTCAAAAATTCGTGCACCTAGGTATGAGATTGAATGCATTGAAGTACGTATAGGAAATTTGGATCATTAAGGAATTTCACTGTAATAAGACTGATTGGTCAAGTGCACTATTGAATTTTGGTGTATTGAAATTTATTTAAATAAATGCTCGCGTTGTGTGTAGATGAAGTGGGTCCTTCGAAGAGAAAGTAGCAATTTCAGTGCTTAGATATTCTTATATTAGCGTATCACATAGAGAATCACATGAGGCCGATGAAGGAAACGCAGTCAGGAAACATTCTGCGGACTTTAGGTTAACCATTGAATGGAATCTAAAATGCTGAGTGAGGTAGGTACCCAGATTCTGATGGTGTTGCTAGTGGGTGCCTTTATACTGAGAGTCAGGCAACACGTCAGGGCTCTTGTGTGTGTTGGGTTGCGTTTCGGAAGCAATGCAGGCTCTTGGGAACTGATGTAGAGCGACTTGAAGCGTGCTTCGCAGCGCATACCTTAGAGGGTTGCGATCCTTGCTTCTTACCAGCTAGTGTTATGGAGTACATGTCAAGTTTGGTATTTGGTATTTTTATTTATTTTTTTAATATTTTTCCCGGAAATTGGTTTGTTACTTGATGACGACCATCTACGTTTGGTTTACCATTTTTTCCCCCTGGGTTGCTTGAAATGGAAATCTCACTCAGTCATTCAACCTGGAAGATAGTTTGGAAGGATTAAATGGAATCTTTGACCTCGAAATTCATTCTACTTAAATGTTCTGTTGGAGAATGTTTGCTGTGGAGATAACTGCATCGCCTATATTACGTGTTTGCTTTTAGTATATGTCATCGAGTATTATTATTTAAATCGACGATGAAATTGATGAAGTTTTTACCTTTGGATGCATTGATTTTAATTGCGTTATATATCAGCAAAGATATCTGTAATTAGCGACACAAAATTTCCGTTCTCTCTCTAATTTCACTAGGATTCAAGGCTATTTCCTTTCACGCGTAAATTCGCCTCTTCCAACAAGCGCAAACTAAAAATGTTATAGATTTAAAAAATAAATCCTTTGATAACAATTTATTCCTTCTTTCCGAGGTCAGCATATAAATGACTATCTGTTTTGATCATGATTTTCATTGCAAAGGTTTGGCGCCTTTTGTTGTCTTGCCAGTCATTAAGGGGATCGTTCTGATGCCTTAATCCTTCGATCTTCATTATTTTCGCTTCGTATAATGCGATACAGCGTGGGGTGTCTTGAACCACATTTGCCTCCATTTCGAATCTTTTAGTCATGAATATACGTCATCCTGCCTTTCCTTGTGGGGTTCTGTATTCATAAGGAGTTTCCATACTAATACATATTAGGCAAATGTGTGTCATTTCTCATTTTGTGTCACGTGTAACTTCGTTAAATGTGACATTTTGACTCGCGAAGCTCTCGCGTGTGACGCAAAAAGCCAGTACACACTTTTTTGATGTAACACGTGATTATCACGAGTATTGCATCAAATAGATCGTATGATATCATTACGGAAAAGCATTATGCCGACATTTGAATGCCCTCTGCGGTGAGTTACTCAGTATTAAGTGCATAAGCATGTCATGCCCTTATGTTCGTAGTAAAACGTACTTACTTCACTTATAAATGTGCTCGCTTTATTGAGGAAGATAAGATCTAATGTAAGCTCCGTTTTAAGAGTCTTATCGTTGAATTTCCATTATTTTAGTAATGTTGAATGGATGAACCTGTAGGTAAGGTATTATTTTACAATGAAGTGCTTGCAATTTGTGTGAGAATCTTTTTTCACAAGTGGTTTTCTCTCATTATCTTAAATTAAATTGAGTGAAAATTTTGCCTATTCCCTTAAATTTTGCCCTTATGGCGTCAAACTAGCCATGCTGGAAATCGTAGTCAATATAGAAATGGGGCTTTAAACCTCTTTTAAAGCAGGAGGAATCACCTCCAATTGAAAAAAAAAACTGCGTGCTAGCTATAGGTAAAATTACGGACTCGGCCTTACGTGCAGTAAAAAAATCCAAAAAATTGCATGGAAATTTTGGAATTTATGTCACCAGTATACACAATACATATATCTAACTATCACCATTGGATTATTGTCATGCCATAGGTGTGATGAAGCCCATATCTCGGCTCTCCTGTAGGTTAAGCTTTTCAGATTTACTCATGTCTTTATTGTTATGGCCTTCGCAACCGTGTGTACTGATCTAAGCAGGAGATTATGTTGTCTCATTGTTTTGCTCAAGCTGTTGTAATTATTCCCACCATAGGCGATTGCGCGACCTGTTAGTCAATGAAAAATGTTTTAGTAATCTTGTTAATATTGTCTTAGATTATAGTAGTAGCTGTAGCAGTTCGCCCTAACACGCTTTTTTTAAGTCGTAAGGTATATCTTAAGCAATATTAAAAACATTACTGAAAGATTTTGTAATGACTACCAGATTATGTTTTAAATAATGCGTGTAAGGGCGAATTACACGCCCAAATTTCAACTTACTGTTCCTTTGGAATATCTCTTTGCTTCTTCTCGCGTGAGTTTCCATCTTCATTCGCTTCCTTTTTTCCCTCTCTCTTTCTCGTTCTATCGAAGCAAAAAAACATTTTCCGGCAGTCTCTGCTTCATATTTTTTTACTCCCGACCCTCATAATCTATCACCACTTATTTCCGACCCGAACGTTGCCACCCTGCCTAAGGCGAGGGAATGGATTAGTCGCTCGGTCCGGTGATTTTTGTGGCCGAAATGGGTCAGTTGATGCCCCCCAACCGCCCAGTTCCGGGCAAATTAAGATGCCATCCCTTCTTTTCTTTATTTGTTTTTATAGCCTGCTCGAGGCCCGTGGGTAAACTGTGCGAGAGTGAAGCGTGAAATCCCAATGGGTAAATGCGAAGGGCCTTTCTGGAAGGCTTGGGGAGGACGTGAAATATTGTTGCGGCTGTGGTGCTGCCCTCTTTAAGAATTTTTGTTTGGTTCGTTTACTTTTTCCACTGTATCAGGCTTTCCCTCTTCGTTCGGAAGGATTCGGCTGGAGTTGGTCAGGGGTGATTTGCCCTATCACACGGCATGTGGTTTCGTTCTCCGTAGTCAAAATTGAAAACAGGTTTATTTGGTATGTAGTTCTGCATGCAGAGTTGTGTTGTCGAATCACCTCTTTCAGCGCTGAAGTTTTGAGAATATTTATTCTTTCCATTGCAAATTAAATTTACCATGCGAATCAAGTTGTTTTTTTATTAATTTTCCATGCAAAAGTGATGTTTTTATCTTAATGACTTATTATCGGTCATTTTATGAATTTCCATAATGGTTCTCGTAATTGTGGATACAACGGTTATCGTTTCATTCAGTCACTTCAAAACATTAAAAGTTAGGGTTTGCTAGTGGGGAAAATCATTCTGCGAAGGTTTAGTGGATGAAGCTTGATTTCATTTCTGTCACGACATTTGCTCTTTGCTGAACTTGACTTGACTCTTGAGGCATATGATATGACTCTTTTGACATGACTTCGCTCTGACTTTTTTTGCTGCTCTCTCTGAATGAGGAATGTTGTATTTGTAAATCAAATAACCTGGATCAAAGGATCTCTATCTCTCGAGCGTCATTTTTCCGTGTTGTAGGGTGTTGAATTCATTCATTCCTTTCAGAGATCCGTTCTCCAATAAATTTACTTACCTGGCGTCTACGGATTTCTTTCATTTGGGATGGGTATGTCTTACACGTGCCTTTACAATTTGATGCTCGATATGGTAATGAATCTCATCAAGTTACCTTCTACCTTGAATAAACCTAATCTCTTCATCTTCTACATTTTACGCCCTTAAATTCGTTTGCTCCATAACCTACGTTAACTACAAAAGTAGCTGTAATGGCAATATTTATATTTCTGCCTCATTTCGGTTATTTCGTCCGATGCGTTTCGCCCTATGTCGTCGGCAGTAAATGATTGGGTGAATCTGCACTTTCATTGATATCCTATTATAATGACTGTTAAAAAATGCAACTAAATTGCATTGGCTATGTTAAGTGCAGTTATCGCGGGAGTGCTTTAATTTATTATTTTTCTCCCATTATAAGTAATGTTTCTCAGTCGGCTAAGTCAGCGGAAATCGAAAACATGATGAAATAATTCGTTAGAAATCTTGGTATGATTTGATACCTGTATGTCTATAATTTCTAAGCCTATTGTTTAAATGTGATTACCGCGTTATGTCCTTGCCTCACCATCGCGTACATCTAACGTTTATTCGTGAAAATATGAGGAAATGATTGTTCCTAAGGCAGTCTTCGGCTTTATTCCCGCCATGGATCTGTGAGTCGGGCGCAATTTTCTCTCCCGAGATTTTCATGCAGCGTGGAACGGGGAGCTCCTTGACGTTGCCTATTGCTCCTCCGTTGTTTTTATTTTATATTAAATATCTTTCAGCGTGATGGGTGCAGTGATACGGTAGATGCTGCGCCCTAAAGCGAAAGACGTGCATCATACCCGGGAAAACATCTCGGTGAATTTAAAGCTCTTTATCTACCTCAGTGGGTGAAACCCGTGCGCACCGGCTGCATTCTTCCGCCAGCTTTCTTTTCACCCATCTGGGTCACATCGCTCTTTACCGTCGAGCACTACGGATCATGGTAACTTGAGCCGGGTCTGTTAAGGAAGCGGGAGAAGTGCAGTATTAAGCGTGGATCCTCTTTTATCTTTTCGCCCTATCTTCCCACCCGTATCGCCACCATTCCTGCGATTTTCACTTTTCCATCCCCCGGCATTTGCCCCCTAGAATCTTTCGTGCACCTCAGTCGATTCCAGGTGGACATCGCGGGAGGAAGGCAATAGGAGTTATCGGTATTGATTGAGAGGAAAGGAATTAAATTTAGAATTATATGTCAAATTTGGGAGACTGGAGACTGTTCGCAAAATGCTATACTTTGAGCCTATTAAACGGGTAGAATGTGATAATAATAATGTATTATGATGCCTGTTTAAGTTTTAATCAAGCCAAAAGTGTTGCATTGAAATAGCATTTTACGGAAATTCGATTTTTTGACTCGGTTTTAAGCTGCATAGTTGTCTCTTATTGCCTTATATTAGTCACCATTTTTCTAATCAACGATGCTTTTCTTGGTGTATTATTATTATTTTACCATTGTGCTTTCCTTGATATTTATCTCTTATTTGTTTACCAGTTTCTCATTATTCGAGGGTATGAAATTAACTTTGGCATAGATGTGTCTGTAAATTCCTGCTCTTTTCGCAATATTTAATTTTTACCTGATGCATTAAAGGTCCTTACTCGTAGCGAATTAAAATGTTTTATCATATATATATTGTTGCAATCACTATTTAAATTTACTCTTTTTGTGATATAAAAACCCATTTTCCAGGATCCCTGCTAGCCATTCGATGTGAGCGTTCCATCTTTATTCCCGGAATTTTGGCCTTTTTTAATTGTTACTCCATTTATTTTTATTTGATCTCTTCATTATGATGTAATGTCTCCCTTGTTTGTAGGCCCGTGAAGTGGAATGTAGTTTTCTCCTATGAAAAGATAGACTTCTACTCACAAAGACGCATGTACGAAAGCGCTTGTGTAATCCTTGAAAACATCTTTAAATTCACGCCTTAATTGGGGGTTTCTCCTCAGCCAAGGACTTTCTCGTTTTCTCTTGTGATTATATCCTTTTTTACGTCTTTCACTCACGCTTGATTAAATTAAGAGCGCAATTCTTATTTTTTTAATCAAAATGTTTATTTTCTGTTTACATACTCCTTCTTGAGGCCCTACAAGGTTTGGGTGGTTTCTTATTTTCTGCTTGATGTCGGTGGTTTGCCTCATTTGTCGTCTTTTTCTTACCGTTGGGCTAAATTCTCAATGTTTATCCCCGTTAGCTCTTTTGTAATTGTTATTTTCTTCATGCTGGGGTACACCTGTTAGCGAGCGCCGCATCCTGGATTTTGAAAAGATTTACGTTAATGTGTTTCGCGGCGTCTCTCTCTCTCTCTCTTTCTCTCACATCAATCATCTCCCTCGTCGCCTTGGAGGTACAAATGCTAAACTGCGGATAATATGACTTTTAAGTGAAAGCGCTCGTGCTTCGAGAAAAGTGAATAAGCCCTTGTTTTCTGGTTAGGAGCAGCGTTGAACTATTACTCGTTGCAGTGCATATTCTTTCCTTCGGCGTGGGGCCCAGAAGACTTGCGCGCGAAGATGTTAGCGTGTCGCGGTGAGTCATTCCGTCTCCTCCTAAAATGTGCCCTCGGGTTTTGGCATTTGTGTGCACACAATCGCCTTACCCCAAACCTCTCGGCGGTGGTTCTCAGTCAGTTGATTGTGGAGGGGCTAGAATAAATCCGCGGCTCGCGGTGTTCATTTTGCAATGCTAAGTACTCTCTCGGTACCCTGGGACTCGTTGGCACTCCAATTTGCGTGACGACGGTGAATCCCCTTTTGTTTGCTTTTTGGCTTATTCAATCTCGTCGTATTCCTCGCCGCCGACGCTTTGAGCGTAATCTTCCGTCTCCATCTGCCCGCCTCCCCTGTCCTAATTCTTTTCCGTCTCTCCTTCCCATTCTGGGTAGCTGTCAAGATGCCTCCGTGGAAATGAAGAGGGATGCTATGCACAGTCTCTCAACCAACCACGCCACCGTAAGACTCTCTCTTTCTCTTGTCCATTGTATTCCATCTCCGCCCTTTAGTCCATCATACTGGAGTGAAAGCTGTGGCGTAATTTACGGAAAGTTACACCTCCTTTCACTTGCTTCAGCGAGGGGATCCGCTTAAGAAAGTGGCGGCCGATTCAATAGTGTCTCAGAAAAATGGTGATTTAAGAAAAATGTTTTATTCTTTATTTTGCATTATGACCGGGTAGGATGTGTTACCTTCTTGGGTATTGTGATGGAATAAAACGGTCGAAGCGACACGAAGGGAAGTGGCGGAGGATTGCGGTAGCGAACGAGGCATGTTGTGGTCGGGGAGTGACGAGTAAAACCTTGTTTGAGTGTTTGGGAAAGAACAGAAAAGAGTTATATTAAATTTTCATGGGATGTACTGCAGATACTTGCACTCTAGGAAAGTGTATGAAATGAGAGTTTTTGAATATGTGCCCACCCGGAAAAGGGTTCCAAATGGGTTGAACTCTTATGTTCCAAATGGGTTGAACTCTTTGGTTTCAACCGTCGTAGTTGGTGCTAAATGCTATTCGGAGTGGCGGATTTTGATGATCAACACCTGCATTCACTTTCTTATTGATTCATCCGCAGGTGCCGCTCATGAAAATGGTGGGCAATTCAATTTAACTGTTTAGCAAATACAGAGAAATCGGAGAAGTATTGTTTTTATTTTTACTTTTTTAAATATTTTGGATTCTCTTTAATTATTTTCGTGTGCCTAGACGCGGGGGATGTAGATCTTTGCATACAGTAGGAAAATGCAATACTAGCCTTCATTGGTGGTTGGAAGCAAAGATAACAGAAAATGAAAGCGTACTGAACAGGTTAATGATTTTTTTAAATAAATGATGTACCGCATTTTGAGCTCGAGAAATAAGTGGGAAGCGCAGGAATTTGGCTTTAACGGCTTTTAAATGATCACTTGCTGCAACCTTAGCTGATGTAATGGCGCCTATAATATATTTTTAAGTATTCTGGGACTGGCCATGGTGATAACTTCACGGGAGTCACCCGCAGTGCACAAATTGTGCGAAAAATCAACAGATAAAATATCATTCGCCTTGACCAAGATACGAACCCGGATCCCCCAATTTCCGGTCAAGTGCTTCTGCCATTTATGCTACCGAGGCGTCATTCCTATCTGTGGATATTTGTGGACACTACCAGAGAAATATATATTATATCCTATAACATATAATATATCCTATGATATTATTATTATTTCTAAGACCTCAATGGCTAGAGAACCTCTAAACGAACGCTTTTCCAGCTCTTCCATAACATTTATTTTACATTTGGCACCAATAATAGGTGGGAAGGCATCGTTTTTGTTTTTCCCTGGTAAAGATTTTGAGCGGAAGCTGTATAAGCTTTTGCCTGGTAGTGAAATACTCTTGAAATAAATATAATTTTCGAAAGAGAAGCGTATATATTCACTGCAAAAGTCATGTACAATTACCGTTTAATGCCGCTGAATTTGTTAATTAAACGACACGCTCTAAGACCCCTTGATTGCGGTGAGTGTTCTTGCTCATATATTCTCAGTCCTTCTGTATTAAAGCTATGCCGTGTAAAATCTCGCGTGTTAGTATGAAGTGTTCCAACTTCGTTGGAGAAAGCTTGTTTAACTTCTTCCATGGACTTCTCGGGAAACGTAAGTAGGCAAGGGAGTCCCACAATTGTGTCCGAGTAAGATTCACTGGGAGCATGGTAAAGTTTATTGTCTTAATGACCTGGTTCACCTTGCTTAACCCCTACTACTTAAGATTTGTGAAAGGAAGTGCGGTTGGCTCATAACCCTTCCGTTGTCCCTTCCCACGCATAATATAAGCGATTGATTAATAGTTGACTTATTTCCCTAATCCGCGGCGAAACCTACCCTACTATGAGAAAATAATCACGCTGCATATTTACGTAATTTTTAGATGGATTTTTTCTGCATAGTTTATTTAAGATTTTAGACCACTGAGAAGTGATCGAGAGATCAAGCTTTTTTATCTATCAAATTTTTTTAAAAAAATTATCCTCTAATTACTTATTCAATGTATCCGTTCATCCCTACTCCGTAGAATAACAAAACCCATCCTCTAAAATGTAACCTTTTTATGATCTTCGGCATGCGTTCTGCCTTCTTTCATCGTGCTCCCGTTTCCCATCTCAATCCTATCTCAATATATCATCATCTCAATTTTGCCTATCAGAAGTGGGTTGTTAAATCAGCCATCCTATATTCTCCCAATCATTTCCTCACGATTTTCCTCCACCCACCGCGTGGATCAACTGTTCCATTCTGTCTCTCCGACCATGTCACCTTCTCAGAAGTCAGCAGCCATTCTCGGTAGTCACATCTCAATCTTTCCCAGCCCGTTCTCATTATCCAAGCGAGGAGTTCAGCTTTATTAAATGTACACCGCAGGACTTCGTATTAGACACTTCTTCTTTCTACTTAGTATACCCTTCCTAAGTTGCTCCCTCCTGTAGTAAACCTCTTTTCTAGCAAAATGTCTTGTTACCCTGTTTACGGCGGCCACTTATTTTCTTCGGCAGTGTAACTTAAAAGCTAACGTTTTCTAACGTTCATTTCCCTTTCTAACCCCGAAAGAGGCTCTTCAAGGCACTCAATACTTGTCGTACAAAGGCGTAGAATCAATTTAAACTCACTAGAAAAATTAAAGAGTTTGATCATGCATGGAAGATGCACATTTAGGAAAGAGGTACGTTCCTGATGGTGGTGGGCTTAACTCTGTTCAACACTCTCCGAAGGAAGTTGAGATAAATTATATTTCATAAAGGTTTGAGGACAGCAACCCAGGTTTTATCTGTTTTTAAATAATTATAAAGTTAAATAAGATTGTCGATTTGCAAGTATCCACCAATACTGGCTGCGCCAGGGAGGAGGAGAAAATGAGGTTTAATGAATCGCTGGTTTAGAGCATTGGAGCGAAAGCAAATCCTGAATAGAGCACAACCCAGAGCTATATGCGCTTGGTGCTTTGAAGGAAGTACGCGATGAGGTTCGTCAGAAGCCGGAAGGCGTTGTGCCGCTAGGCCGCGGGTATTTACGGCTGTGGGAGCATCAAGACGCGCCTCATGCCGAGACGTTTCACGGGCGGTGAACCGGGGAAGTCAACTGTCAGTCGAGTCCCTTGTTGCCCTGAGGTTATATGCGCACCGGCCGCGCCCGCTACGTTTCCCTTAGCTGTTTCCTCCGTTTTAAAGGATTGTGGTGAGATGATTGTGGCATAGGAGGGGAAGGAATCCCTGTTGGTTATGCTCGAAAAGTGGATGATCGTCGCGTAACAGGTTGTTTTAGGCGGTAATGGAAGGCGTAATGTTTGTGAAGAGATATATTTAAAAAAAACTTTCTCGTGATGGTATACCACCGTACTCGCAGGAAAGGACTAATACGACCGCCAATTTATCTTTTCAAAACCCGGCTATTATTGAACACAACGGAAAATCAGCGTTATGATTAATGCAATTATTAAATCTTGCCTTTTTTCTTCCGTGCGTGTTAAGTCGAGTTTTAAAGGTTCGTAGATAGAATGGGTCGCTAATGGGTCGACCAGGATTACGTATGTAGTTGAAATGGTTCAACCAGGATTTGCAATTCAGTGCATGGATGTGTCGGAAAGTGAGGAGGATAAATTTGTTAATAGGTTTGAATAAGAAACGTAAGAGCTGAAGAAAAAAGTAACGGAATGAGAAAATGCAGTTTGCTTCTACAATTAAGAAGGGAAAGTTCATTTTTTATGAAAAAACCGGAATTCATCGGTGAAATAGTTACTGTTAATCCTGGGTCGTCAGAATCTAACTTATGACTGGAGGAAACACCTCTATTATGTATCACAATAACCCAAGGCAGCATTATGTAATGAGGGATATAGTGAGCAGTGGATTGTTTTATAAAAATGGGCAGTAACTCCCATAGAACTTTTCTTTGCTAGTAGTGGCAGAAAGTCCACGTTTCGCTTACCGGGGCACGTTTCATCCACTTGCCTCTTGCTTCATTTCACTTCCCTCGCTTCAGCGAGTCAAGAAACTCTCAAATGAACTTCTATCCTTATCCTTCATTAGAGAATGAGCTTTCGTTTTCGCCTATCGCTTTCAGCTACCCAGAGGCCGGAGAACGTTGGCCCCGTTGTAATTCTGTAGTTTTCGCTTGATTAATCAAGGGTATCTTAGGTAGGATTGGGTGGAAGCCTTCCCTTCGACCACTCCTACTCGAACGTTTCATGTAACGTGTACACAATGAGGCGTGTTCACAGTCTCTTCTCTCGTTTTTGAATTCCTGACGTCAAATGTTCAACGGCCAGTTAAATTTTCTTCGTGCGGCCTAAGTTTTTGTTTTGTAAAATCAGTTATTTTCTCTTTTTAATGAATCGGTATCTAGATATTACGCAGTACCAGCTTGTCATTCGAGATAATGGCTGCATTTCCACCTTAGGGCATTATCAATGTTATATTTCAATAGTTGTTGTTTATTTTTTGTACCAATTATCATCTAGTACTTATTTTAAATTCTATATAGGCACCATACTGTTTGAAATATTTGTTTTGTCCCTATCATAAGCTGTTTTGTTTGCCAAAAAATGATTTGTGGTATAAATAGCTTTACTTCGGAGCGTATTTAATTCCATAAGGTAGCCCGAATATAGCTGTCTATTTAATTGGCGGTTGCATATTTGGCAAGGATCTATTACAATACTGATTGATATTCATCAATCTTTGTTTTTATTACCTAAGGTAATCTCGATTCATCTATGATTGTTCTTTTGACAAATCATCCGTTAAACAACATTTTTCAAAACCTGACGACACTCACAGGCTTATTTATCGCTTTCATCGCTTCTTTTCTCTAGATGAGGTGGCAGTTTTTATGAGAAAATATTACTCCTCGTAATAGCACATGGCTTTAGCATATCGTGATTTTATTCCACGCGCATATTTTGCCGTCCAATTGAGTATAGGCCGGTGAAATGACCGCACGCAGCTATTTTTTGTTTTTTTTTTCGAAATGGTAATCGATCTCGGGGTTTAATGGAGTCCATTTAAAAATGCCATGTTTACACGTAAATACGCTTGTTGAAATCCACCCAATGCGGTCAAAAGGAAATTAACTTTCCTTTTATATTCTCCGATTTAATGTTTTTGCAAAGTGTGTGGGTTGTTCGATCCGTTTCAAATCATAATTTAAATCACCCGTGACATGCGATTGAAATTTTTTGCTAATTGTCCGATATGAATATTTTTTTTCTGGATGCCCAAATGTTGCAGCCTTTCCAAAATTCGCCCTTAGTGCAATGTGCTTGTTTTTTGGGGTGGAATGATTCATTAAAAGGTAATGCAACTGAGATAATGTTGAGGTTTATTAATATCATACCTGTCTTTTTCATGCACATTCGTTCTCCAGGGGTTATCAGTCCTTGCCAATAGGCGTTAAAACCTTGAGGCATTCAGAACTTGGTAATGCTTTTCTGTGTAAACCTATGCCTTCATCGGTGATTATATATACCTACAAAATTTGTGGTCTGCGTTGTATATAGTAGCAGACGTTTTTTCTGGAATTCGTGGAAATTCAGAGAAATTGTGTCTTTAAATTCATGGACTTCCTGTGAAAAGTGAAAAAAGACGGCAAAATCAAAATTCAGTAAAACACCTCCGGTAAAATTGTGATAGTGATTTTCCTCACTATATTTCGCCGAAGTGTATCTTAGATATTTAAGTCTCCCATTCCCAAGACGCCAACTGTGTGGTACTAAATATTTGTTAAACTATATCTTAGTATGTTATAATGATGAATTAAGGCATACATCACTCCCTCTCGAAAGGTCGTATTTTTTCATTTTTCTTCACTTACTACCTACTATAACAAATGGTTTTATGCTATTTAAATATCTACATATGCAGGGAAAGTTTGTGTCAGCATTTTATTGTTCTCCATTACAAAAATTTAGCATTTTAAACTGACATTACCTATTTAATGTTTTCAAGTGTCACAGGAAAATTTAAAATGTGGTCCACTCTGTGTAGGCATGGACTTTCACGTTGATAGGGAATGTATCAAGCTAGTTATAATACACGAGAATAGACCGGGAATGAAAAATGTGGTTCACTCTGTATAGACATGAAATTTTAAGTTGATTGAGAAAGTATCAAATTATTTATAATACACTAAAATAGACTGGCGAAGCAGGGTTAATGCGTCCCCTACATTTGTAGGTTTAGGTTTGAATATTTTCTGTTTAAGAGCTTTGACTTTGGTTGGCGTTCCTAAAGTCTTTCGTGTCCTTGTGTTCTCTCGGCGATGCTGGCCTCAGCTCCATGGCTGAATCATCTTCGTCCTGTAATGAGAAATCGCCCCTCTGCTCCTTCATCCTGGCTTTCGATGGGAGCACCTGCTTTGAAATCCACTTCGGGCTACTTAGCTCACCCCTATTGCCTCTTGGTGCTTCTCGATCCATGGCCGAGCCCTTGACGCTATTATGTGGCGGGCGGAAAGGTCGGATTCCATCATCGCCGATGGAAAGCGCGCTCTCGCCTGAAGTAGCCGTAAAGCGATTAAGCGGGGAGGGACACGTGAGGGCTGTCAGGTCTTGGATGTGTCCGGGGTCGTCTTCATTTCGTCCTCTTCGCAAGGTAGGAAACGGGTACAATCAGGCGAAGTACATATTTCAGGGTATCTGAAGACCCGCTTCAGTTTACTTCCTTGAAATTAAAAAGTTGATTTTTTAGTTTTCTTCGTATCATTAATGTTTTTCCCGTGAAATACCTAATGGCCCTTATGCCGAGCTAAAATAAGAAATACTGTGTAGGAGTGGAAATACAGTGAATATAAGGGTAGAGAGAGAAGGTGAAGGTATACTTAACATTGAGTGCGTCCTTTTCCCTTTAATCGTATTTTATGGGTACACCTCCTTTTGTATCATTTTCTGCCCGGTTAAGTTTTTATCTTCTCTTGCACAACTCCTCTGACGATGTAGACGCTACTCCTGCCTAGAAATCGTCCATATGAATTTCCGCAAATAATTTATTGGTGTAATTGATTGTAGTCATAATAATTTTGTTTGATCTTTCCATTATTTTTAAAACTTTAATCACTTATCTGTTATCTCCAAGATGTGTTTATTTCACCGTACACTCATATATTTTCCTTTTCGTTGTTTATTCAACATGCCAGGAACCATCGTTTAAATCGAGAGGATATAGAATTTTGAACAAAGTTTTCCTTTAACGTACCCATTAGTTTTTCTGTTTTTCCCTACCTTGGTCACGGTGGGATGGAGTCCTCCCCTACCAGTATGTGTGTCGCGGGATCCGAATCCCACACAGGAATATTTCCCTCTTTAACGGTAATGATGATGGTCGATTTAAAAAAAAAGGTATTCCCGTTTGTTAGAATATCAATACAATTCGTCTCCTGAGAGAGCGGGAGGTATATATAATCGATTCAGGACTTAATTCACTTCATTGCTCTTTATGAGTGCGGAAAGCCATGTGGACGTGCAGAGCAAATATTATTTCAAGACACATACCGTTTATTGAGGGCGTACGAAAATAAAATTACCTTGCACGCTCCACACGTCACAGTTTATTATTTGATGTCGACACCCCAGTCGCTATCAAGGCACAAATTCTTAGATGACAGTTCCTCAAATGCAATAGGATCAAAGAGGGGCATTTAAGGAAGTGACTTTTTAGAATTTGTACCTCGATAATGACGTAAATGGTAGTGGTAAGCGTGATTGGTATTAAACTCTCAATGTAACGAATATAATAATCAGATTTTATTTTCCTATATCGAGGTTCCACGAAGTTGTGCTGAAAATATTAAATAGTTTTCATTCAGGGAATACTCAAAGTTGAACGGTAATCAATCGGTCCTTAGATACATAGGGTTCTGGTTCACACTGAGCAACATGACCGTAGAAATCCTATCGCTATCCTTGCAGAGAGGGAAGCTCTGACAACACCCTGTGAATTCAAACTTTGGTCCCTTGCCATCACAATTTTCAGAGCAAGGAAGATAAGGGTTACTGGTCGAATGGATTGGGGGATGTCTGGGCAAAGACGAAGGAGAATTATTCGGTAAGTAGCGTAGTTTTTCTTGCCATATTTTTGTCTAGGATTTAAATATTCACCTTTGACTAATGACGATGTAGCCAAAGCTAGGAGAAGGGTTGCATGCAAAATGATGGGTAGTTGATTAAGAAAATAATTTTTATGTGAATATTACTTGAGTATAAAATCATTTCCTTTGCCTTTACTCAACCGTGGATCAACCGTAGAATTCAGCAACCTCACTTTCCAAACAATTGTCCTAAAATGCTCCAAAAAAAGCACATATTTATGACAGTATGGCTAGTTTTTTCTCTCGCTCTCCTAAATTTTCGGGCTTTAAGTAAACTTACTGGTGACTTCGTAAAACTGCTGGCTAGCCTGCGGTTATTAAACCCACAAAAAAATGGATAATTATCATTTTGACTTGGGCCTGCGTGTTGTATGAGTCGTGACGTGATATCCAATTCGTCGGGGCTTTATTGAGCCGTGATTTTGAAAATAATTTTTAATTTTTAAGCTGCACATCATTTTGGTCGTTTAAGGTAAACGAAGGAAATTTCGCTTCGTCCGCTAGAGAATCTGCAACGCAGTAACGCAGTGCAAAACTCCCTTGGCGGCTGCACCTGCTGTACAATCTATTACCGTCTTCTGCCACCCATCGCAACGCCGCGGCGGCGATGCCGTGTTGCTTAATATCTTCCCGCAAGCCTTTGTCTGGCGCCTTCGTTGATCCACCCTGACTTCCTGCTTTCCCTAATGTAGGTGCGCTTTTGTACGGCCAATGGTGTTATGGCTGAAGCATCCGCCTAGAGCGCGATTAATTCCATATCCGTCTTCGGCGTTAAAGCCATTACATCAGGCGTCAGAACGTGACTCAAGGTTAAAGATAGAGGGTGTATTTAACTAGGAATTCCGGTGACATCGCTCACGGTGATCGTCGCAAAGTTAGCCGGGACGGTTTAATTATCCTTAGACGTGTTTTCCTCATTTAATGAACGTATGGTTTATGCTAACACATGAGCTACGTATTAGTGTCAATTCACTCACAAGACATGTTAACCTGACGCGGCTGTTATACCGATTTCATTTCCCTATCAAGTGATTATTCTGGGCCAAAGTAATTTTTATGATCGGTGAATTATGATTTTATACCAAATTTACTCTTAGCACTCTTTTTTCGGAGAATGAAGTAATTTTAAAATTTACTTTTTACAGAGATGGAAAGCTTACATTCCGATTTCAATTCACGGTACGGCCTACTCATTTCATTCTACCTATTGATCCGATTCTCTTCTTTTCCATATTCTGGTTAACTATGGGCTAAAATAATTGGTTTTTATTAAGAAATAATTTATGCCCGATGTGAATACATATTCCGGTCGAGCAGCTTTGCCATGAAAAAGCTGGCGTAGAGGTTTCTCTTTATTTCGAAAAGATTTTAAATCCGAGGGTCAGCTTGGATTAGTGTGTTCGGCGAAACTTTGTCCTTTTGTCTCTCTTAATTTGCTGGATTACGATGGACTGTAGCCGATTTCTGAGAATCTTTTAAACGGCATTATCTTCAGTCTTCCTTTTTTGTTGTGAGGTCTAAATCGATGTGAGTTGTCGAGAAATGTCTCGAAGGTGGAACCACTTCTTGGAACGTCGCGTCGCCTGAGGAGTATAAGAACTTATATCCCGTATGGAGACAATGTGCTGTCCCAGGAGAGATCTTCTCGGAATTTTGCTATATCTAGTCCCTAAAGAGGGGAAGGAAGAGTAAAGGATATTTGAATAAAATGAAAGGAAGGAGGCCTTATTGTGAATTGAAGAAGGTAGTTTGTGAAGGAAGAGGAGACGGCTAGAATACTTCTTAAGTACTTCATCGAAACCAATCTTAATCGGTAGAATACTTATATAATAATAAGAGTCCTCGAAGAGAATTAAACATGCGTTAGGGTTCATAACATTATGAAGAACATGAAGGTTGGATTAGGATGTTGGAGTAGTCTTTTCGAGTATATCCACCCGAGAAATTTCACAGGGTGTACGAGAAATAATTCCCCGATGAGTGTCTATGATTTTTTGATGCCCATCAACCTTGAGAACGCAAAAAAATCGAGTAAAATTTTAGTTTTACGAAACTGTAGCATCTTTAGCATTCTAGTTCATTTTTTATTCATTTAATTTTAGCAGCTCTGAAAGTTGTTAGTCAGACTTTTTCCATTGTGGCAGGTGAGAGACTAAAGAATTTTGAAGATACTTGATTTGAGTAAGTTTTTCGGAATTAATATCTAGCATATAATGAGCCTTGGGTAAAAAATTTGCTGGGTTAATGTATCGCTTTTTTACTAATGTTTCCATTAGTTCAGAAAATAAAATGTATGAATTTAATGAAGAGGCTATTGAAAAGTGTCTTATCGGGAGTGCTGCGCTTTGCATTGTGCATTTGAATTGATTCAATCGTGAACGTTGATGAAAAGGGCGAAAAAGTATTTGGATGGAGCGATTCTTAAGCGGAGAGGAGATGTTGAAATCCGCGTTGGAGGGAAAACGTCAGGTGAGCGGGGAAGGGGAAGAACAATGTAATGTTGTGAAGAGTCTAAGGAATATGGCCTCTCTAGGAACTGAAGAAGGAAATTTAGTTTACGGAGGATAAAGTCGAAAAATGTTTCATTAAAACATTATTCTAGGGACTACTGTCAATCACTTCGTAGTGAATATATCAGTTGCCTTGCCATCTTGGGCCCCTTATGTTCGGTACTCCTTTCGAGGAAAATGCCTTTCAGAGGTCGTTCCTACTTCATGAATGGAATGATATGCGGGAAATGCTATGATTGTTCGTTTCTTTGCGTGAGGTCTGCGCCTTTTACGTGGTTCTTGCACTGTGGCAAGTGTGTCTTTCTGGGAACCGATTGGAGCAGACCTTCCGTGAAGCCGCCTACACCCAGCTGCTCGTTCCCTCCCATGTGGGCGAATCGTGTGATTTATCGGTCCGCCGTGCTTCCTCCGGCACTCTTAATCTCGGTGATGAAGGACTTAGTGTCACCTTCCCCAGTTCCCATCGCTTTTGAGACGGGTGATAAGTGTATCTGCTCCCCCAAGAGATGCTCCGTTTTGCTCGAGTGGTTAATCTCAATCGAGCCTGTTTTCCGTCTGTCATTTTGGCTGCTCTTTGTCATTGATTCATCGCAGTCTTTAAATTGAGATACTTTTTATCTTATCTACTCTAAAAAGCATTATATGTTGTTTCATGCGTGCTTCGTTGGATATAATCAATTTTCAAGGAATTCGGCAATTTTCCATCAGGTTTTCTATCCACCTAGAGCGTTGAATTACGTACTAAACATTTCTAGTTTTAATGCCTAACTAGCGTATTATTGTACGCTTTTGTGTTAAACGCTATTTATATTCTCAGCGTATCTTACGGGTACCCTGATCTCTTTTTTCCTTCTAGCTGCAAACTCTATAGAAGATAAGATATTTCTACGCTAACGTAAAGTTTTTGGGAGATAATCCCCGGCTTACTCATTTAGATGGAGGAAAGAACAACTCCATTGGTAATTGATAGTGCTAGATCTTTTACGTAGTGGCGCCCCGCAGCTCGTAAGTCCTGCTTTACTCACCTGAATTGTAGCTGAATTTTCTTCCCTCCAATATAGATTTCAGTATCTTACTCTCCTTCATGTTCAGTTTTCGTATTTTTAAGGCAATCAACCGTTTGAGGTTGTCCAGCCCAGCCATCTGGTATTTGTCCTCAACTCCTTGACCAGCCATTTTCCGTCTTATTTTTCCCCTATTACAATCCTGTAATTAAATCCGAATGCCCAATTCTTATTCTCTTCATTTTACCTGCATCTCATCCTTATCATACCTTCAGAACACTCTCGCCCCTTAATTTCCGCCTAATCCACACAACTACCTCCTTTAATATCTTTGTAGCGTATCATCTATTGAATGTAAAATTAATTAGTTGAAATATAATGTGAATAAATTTCATACGTATTTGTGAATATTGTTGAATCCTTGCGAAAAATTTCTCAATAGCTTTCTCGAGAAATTTCTTTATTCTGTCTTTGAATTAAATTTCTGATGGAAATATAAGGACACCTGGACATATTTTGCAGATCTTTATGATGGTTGTCCCATAGGCCACGTATATCATTTCCCATGTTCGAGTATGTTTTTCGCGTCCACCTCCGCCTCTAACCGTCCTCTTTTTAATTTTTTTCGTTTGTCTTCGCTGCTTCCGCTATTAATCTCCGTTGCTCCCCGTTTCCCTGATTGCGTCGGGCAGCCACCTGAGGGAGAAGGAAGAAAGGAGGTACATATTTCATGCTCGGCGCGCAGCGAAAACTCCCGAAAACAAAGCCATTAATTTCTGCCGCCCCTGCTGCGAGAGTGCCTCACCGTTTCCTATGTTACCCCTTGCGTCTCGCCCATACTGGAAGAGCGAAAAGCTGGTAGTTGCAACGATTGGTGCGCTTAATCTCCGACTCGTTTCCATCCTTATACTGTAAATATCCATCGATACAAATTTAATTGATATTGTCACCTTATATCCTTAAATTGCATTAGTAACGCTATGGACGTTGGAATAGCAACGGCAAAAGTGACTGCTCCATCTCGCCTCACTTCTGTTTTGCCGCATTTTTCAAAATCAATGACCCAATTTTTTTACTGGAAAAGGATATCAAACTGAAACTCGTAGAATATTGAGAGAAGATATGTATCAAAGAAGCAACAATTTGGTAGCAATAAAATGACTTGTGTCCGAGTTATGGTGCTTCGCTCGAACAGATGGAATAATGGTTAATCGGCCTTATGTGATACAAATGGAGGAAATTCTAAGTGGGAAGGGGGAATGGCCTTATGGATTGAATTGAATACTTTTCATTGGATTTTTCTCTTGTAAAGACTCAAGATAAGAGGCCAAGTTCGGAACTTTCATGGAATTACGGATATCACGGTTGGGATACTTTCTAGTCTCCACTCACTATCAGTTTATCACTATCTCGTGTTTTACCTGATGGTAGCCTGAATGCCACAATGATTACATGTTTTTAGAAGTTTTTGGCGCCCCAATTAGATTTTTGTCGTCGAGTTTAATTTCTATTACTTCTCATTCACTGTACGCTTCATTCAGACTTCGGCCGACAGTTCAGTGGAGAACACGCTCAATCAATTTGATGCAATTCTTGTCTGCCGATTTTGAACTGATCCCTTATGGGAAATATGTAGATGTGACAGGTTGAAGAGGTGAAGGAAACTTGTATTGCCATCTACTTCGGAGTTCGTTGTGTATGTGTTTAAATTACGAAACATTTTTTCTCAGTCCTGGAGGATGAGGAAAAGTTTTGTGTCTGACTCGGTCAAGGGCCTTTGCCATGTGCCGCAGAAAATGGAAAGGCATCGAATTAGATGTGAGATGAATGCTTGCCTTTTCAAGTTGCAGTCAGGACGCCGCTCTCGTTCCGGGAAAGAGTGCGGTCACTACCGAGGAAAGCCCAACAATGCGGTTAGGGGAGGAAATGCAACTTTTATCGCTTGATTGCTTTTTCCGCGAACGGAGGCACCTGTGGCTTTTGCGATGGTGGCGGTTGTAGGCATCACCTGATTTGAGAGCACTGAAGTGAATAGCATGTTGGTTTCTCTGTTTGTTTGTGCATTACCACTGGCTTTTTGCAACTGAATTGCTGGCACTAGAGAATTTTTGGAATTTATTTCAACTCGGTAGACTACGCAACCACGCATAATTCTTCATCCTTTTTGATCGTGAACGTTTTTTTTTTTAAATCTCAAGGTCAGAGATTTCTTACCTCCACAATGTAAAATGGTGTCGAACCTTAAGGCCGTTTTACATGGGGCACGGAATTGCGCAGGTTAGAACTGCATTAATTTCTAAAATAGCGTACAATAGCGCGAATACATGAACGAAATTAGAACAGGGGCTATTTTGGCATCTCACTTCCACGCATTCTCGCATGTGTTCTAGTAATTCACCGCTTTACGCGACGCAATTTTGACTGCACCTTCGTACACACGTCAGATTGTGCAAGTACGTGCCCCGTGTAAAACGGCCTAAAACATGTTGAAATTGCGAGAATGCGAGCTTGCAATTAGAGCAAGGGCTATTTTGCCGCCTCACGTGCACACGTGTGTTCTAGCAAGTCACCGCGAAATTTTACACAACGAAATTTTGATTTCGCCTTCGTACGTACGTCAGATTGCTTAATGACGTGCCCGTGTGATACGACCTTCATTGATGGAAAGTTAATGGGTTAACGCTGATGGAGAAAGCAAATATGGTCCATGGATAGAACGGAGAGTGATAGGCCGTTGACCGAACTAATAAAAGAAAGGCCTTGTAGAACTTGGGGCAGGCGGTGGTGAAGAAGAATAATGAGTAACGAGTTTTCTGTTAGTCTCCCGCAAGGGGTAAAATACCGCTCATTATAAAATCTATAGGATATAATACTTAGGCTTTTTATACTTGGGCCTCCGGAGATCCAAGCGAAATTGGACCCTGTGGTTGATAGAAACTCGCCCTTGCTTCACTACGTAAGTGATAAAAGTTGCGAAAATGAATGGGACGCTGTTTTGCGTCGAATGTATTCATCTGTATAGAAAAAAGTGTATTTTCAATGTTGTTGGCTGTGAAACAATAATGAATAAAGACGGTCAAGCGAGATTGTATGGTAAGACTTCCAAGGGAAAAAATTCACACTCCACGATAATATTTAGCCTACCTTGTGGAGGCAAACAATGCCGAAAATTTGGATAGTCACGGCAAGAGGGCCTTACGGGGCCAACTTATGGCGCATTTGGTGGGCATGGGTGTAGAATTAGTTTAAGAAGCCCAGGGCAGGACTCCGCGACTGAATACGTTAGGAAACTAGCATTGACATTGAAAAGGAAATTGGTAAATAGGTACGAAATAAGAAATGGAAGCTTGTAGTAATGTTCCAGTTGAAAAAAAATCTGATTGAAAGTCTTAAGAATGAAAACAACAGTCCTGCGGATATTGTGTTATTAATCTTTGGAAATCGTGTCCAGGATATGTTGCGTGAGAATTTCGTGAACATTTACGCTTATTCTCATATTAAAATATTTCATCTGTAGGTTAACCGTTAATGGATGAGTGTTAGAAGTCAACTGTAAAATAAATGCGGGAGAGTATGTATAGGTTGCATTTGAAAATGTAATGTGAAAAAGTTTAGTGGTTTCGTCGTTTCTTTACGTGAGTGTATTTCTCTGCAGTTTAATTTTGGGAAAGTAATTGAAAAAAAATAGTGCAGATAGAGGATGACGTTAAACAGAATCTCTTATTTGGTGAAAGCCACCTAGTGGTCGTTGAAGACCCCTAATTGGTCGAGGATTTTGGAAAGAATGAGGAGATTTTTGTTCATATTATTTGTTGTTGTTGATTGCTATACGTAATTAGAGCAACGTCTATTGATTAAAATGTTGAAGTACATGAAACTAGCTGTCGTGCATTTAACAATCGCGGACTAGGGATTTAATTTACAGCTCTTTTGTGAAATAGGAAGTGCCCTCAAAGCCCTAATATCCTACGATTCGGGATTGTCTAAGGTTTAGATTCCCCGCCATGGTTTTTTCTTACCTTGACTGGTTTATTGCATTTTCTTGGTTTAAATTACTTCGTTGCGCTCTCATGGTGAGATACGATCGTGTGTGCAAATTACTCTGTGCTTTGAAGACACGGTGGCCTAGAAAATATTACCGCCGGGGAATATATAGAGAATGTGAATCAGAGCTGTTGATGAGCCACTAATTCGCAATTTTGAAGCCTCAAAAGGATTTACGGTGTGTCTAATTTCACAAAATTGCGATTCGTGGTTCCATGCATGATATTGTCTCTAGTCGTATATTTTTCATGTGTCCTCTGAGCCGAACCCTTAATTACTTCCGCTCGAAGTTTTAGTTTTGCTGACTTAGTGAGGTTATTTTATTTCTCTTAGCGAAGCCTTCGTGAGCTTGAACGCATCCCTGAACCCGTAATACTATAGTATTTAGTACCAGAGTTATAATTAAGGTATATTGTTTAAATTTTTTCCATTGTCTGAGACGATGTGGAGTGCATTCGCGGCCTAGGGATTTAATTTACAGCTATATTGTGAAATATGAAATGCCTTCAAAGCCATCATCGCAGCCATTACGAAACCCTAAGCGAGGAATTATGATTCTACAGCAATTTAATTTGTTATTTATGCTCTTTATTTATTTAATTCACGTTAATATCATGAAAATTATTTATTTTTTACTCTTTTACCTTATTATTTCTAGGACAAATAACTTTTCTTAGCAAAGTGTTACTTCAATATCTTCGTTCACGGTGGAATGAGACCTCCTCCGTTGGAATTAGTGTTCATTTTGTGTTTTCAATTTTGAGTTGTAAGAAATTTTTTATGGCGAATGATTTTTCTTATTGTATTTTCTTCCCTTTTTTGCAGGTAATACTTCTATCCTCGTGATGAATGTTTTCCTCCTGTTTACCTTGCGCTGAGTGTCCTGGTTCACGGTAAGCCCATACGTATGGTTTTGGAACTGTTTTTGCGAATAGTTTCGCGTCGTGTGGCTTTTAGGTGACCCATTTGATACATACATTTGACCAACACAATTATTGAGTTTAATTTTAATATTGGCGGTGGAAGCAATAAATGACATGTAGGTTATGCCATCGAGTACTTCGTACGTACTCGGAAGTCTAGTTACTAGAAATTTAATTTTTTGAAGAATTCACTTGCAAAATAATTGCATAGAATACGAAGCGTATTGGATTATTTTCGTATGTAGTTATCTTAACTTCGTTTTTCAATTCAATTCAAATTAATCCCATTGAAATTCGATCCGGGACTTTTATTCCGTCATTATAGATGTAGGACTGGTGGGATAGGTTACATCTTTTTCTATTATATATATCTTCGTTCCTATTCCTTCATTCCTATATATCTTCGAAGAAGTTGGATAAGCTGGGAAAACATTCGTTAAATTTCAGGATTCAGAGAAGTAAAATATCAATCGAAATTTGTCTTAGCTGTGAAATAAAATTCCTCCTTTACTTCTTTCGCAAGAGCCGAGCTTATCCCTCTTTCTGTTATACAGGTATCTTCAAAAATCGTCGTTTTCATTGTGTTGGTATTTTTATTATTCTTGCTGTCTTACTATTATGTTGATCATAGTATGCAGTGGTGTAAAATCCATTATCTAAATGTTATCAAAATGGTTGTTTTTCGTTGTTTCTAAGCATAAGCTCCGATTTTTTTATTGTTGGTTCTACTGAGTTCACTCGTGCCGAAATTAGTGAATGTGTGAATTTAGCCTTTGAAACCTTAGTCATCTCCATATTTAAGTAATAAAGATGTAGGAATCGGTCTTTAGTGGCTGTTGTGATCCGTTCCCATCCCCAAAGCCCGCCTTCTCGGAAGTGCCATGAATATTTCGCACCGTTTTTTGCGTTATGGAAGCTCTGCAATGATCCGAGTTGGTACGAATTGTATTCGCCTTAGCCAAAATCGTTTGTTTCTTACCGCCGAATATCCATATTGCTTTCTCGTCCCCGTTCGATTTCATTAACATTCGATCCGTTTCCAAATCTCCTTGGATGATCTGGGTGTGAGTTTTGCTTTTGTCTCCAGGTGTTTGTGTAGGTATCTCGTCATTAATCGCCCTCCATTTGCATTCCAGGCGGCTTGATCCCCGCGTGGGGCCCGAGGCCCTAATGAGGCATTGCCGTTCTCTTAATGATGTTTGCTTGTTCCTGCGTCTCGAGAAATCCCTCGTCGTTCCCCTCTCCCTCGCCCTTTTGTTGTCCCTTGCCGCCGGTTAAATTGTAGTTTTATACACCTTTCGCACACCAAGGAAGACCAAGTTTTGGTGGATGTGTATTCAAAGATTTTGTCTTAAAACTGGAGGAGGCATGGCATTTCGTTTGGGTGGATTTTGAGGGTCTTAAGGATACGAAAGGTGTCAGGGGACTATATTAAAGAAGAAAAAATCCTTCTCGTATGAGTGGTGGTGGAAGGAGAAACGGCTGTCCGTGTGCAGACTCTATGAGTAGGGAAATATTAGCATCTGTGGAGTTCCCTTCCCTCTACCGCTAATTTGAACATGTCTGTGATGAAGAATTGGAAGTAAGAATTAAGTAGCTTGAAATTTCTTGTGAACTTGTAATCAGTTTTTAATCTTGCCTTAATTCCTCCATTGCGATGAAGTCAATGGGAAGCTCCGATGAAAGTCATGGTAATCAACTAATTCAAGTGATTACTCCCGTTTATGTGTCGTCAAATCGTCAACCTGAGATCAAGACGTGAGTAACTACTGCTTTGGCTTTTTTGAAGAAAAATGGGCATGAGAATAACTAAAATGCTACAAAATTACAATTAATGACTGAATTAGCCGTATTAGGCGACTTCTTGTTCGAAGGTATGTGCGTATCGGATTTATCAACCTTAAGTGCTTAAGAATAAAGCAATTCCCATATCTCGGGTTCAAGTCTCTTTTGGCTAGTTTTTACAGTGTCCATTGATTAGATATTATTGGCTGGTGGGCAACCGATGTCAAATTTGGCCAATGATGTGTAATACTAGAGCGGTAGTACATTGCGTTAGAAGGTAACTGACCATTATTTTTGCATGTCGAATTGCATTTGAGTATTCTTCAAATACCATGCAGGAAGAAAAACGCTTAAAAATAAATCGTAAGCACTCCTCACGCAATGCTTTGTTTTCTCGCGTATCTGCGCTTTTTTTCTCAAATTGGTTTTATTTTAAATTCTTTGAAATTTTATTTGCCATCAAGTGTAGTAAATAGCCTACTAACTAACCATTTAATTTTATTTATGTTTGTATTAGAGGCTAGTGGTTAAGGTTACGAAAGGTTGTCTTTAGAACCCCTCTGAAAACTCGGTTTTCCCTCCTTTTCAAATATTCGTCCGTACTATTTCTCTTTCAATCCGTTGACGGCGCCACTGCGTGGGTGCATTCGCAATTTGGTGACGGTCGGCTGATATTGTTGCCACCTAATGGAGAAGAAGTGCACCATTATCTCGGTAGAACATAAATGCTGTTACTGTTTTGATTTTTTAGATTATGTCCCCCTTTATATTTGGTATCTGGTATTTCCCAATTGTCCTCTTTTCGAAAGAGTGGCCAAGATTTAGTGTAGTGCTCTCAAAGAGTAATATTCATTTTGCGATAATGATTGCATACTGCATTAATTGAACTTATTTGACGAGTACATCATCCCCTGGGTGAAGTGCTTTTCTATTACGCTATTTTTTCATGTTGCCATTCACTCAAAATAATGGTTAATTTAAAGTACCCATTGTCTTTATTTCTCATTAATAATATTTCAAGATAATTATCAGTTTTTGGAATAAGAGTCTAATTTAGGCAATGGGACCTACTACCGTGTAATTTATTACACTTTCTGTTGTTATGTCTGTTATAACATGCAGGATTATAAATTTCTGAAATTGTTCTTTGAATGCTGAGTAAAATATCATGTAAGGGCCACAATTTTTCTCCAATGTCCTCGTTTACCGGGTATGAATGAATCATTTTGAGGTAAAAGGTGCATGTATTTACGCCTTCAAAAAGTGGAAATAGGAAGAGAATGGACGGAGAGGCTAAAACAGAGTCATCAATTTAAAATTACATGCAAATCAGTGGATTCATGCTCATAGAAATTGAAGACAATGCTACACAGCAACACAATTGAAAGGAAAAAAAAGTAGTGAACAACGTATCTAGGAATGCTCTTTTTCTCTTCACCGTAACTCAGATTGCGTTAGGAGTTATATTTTCCTATCTCACTCTGTCTACGTACTTTTATTATTTATTGTTTTGAACCTTTCTATTGGCATGCTGTCCTAACGGAGGTCGAGATTATTCTCACGAATCGTAATCGGTCGTCATCGGAATTTCCGTGACGAAGGTTTTTTCATATCAAGTTTTATTGGAAAATCTCTGCGAGCCGTGACGCAAGCGCCACAGGTGTCCGTCGTGTTATCTTCTTTCAACCTCCCGCCCTCTTCCATTGGTATTGCGTCAAGCGTTCCGCGCACTTGAGCGCTGGTGATTTCCCCATCCGACGCCGCGAGGCGCCACGGCGCGCTCTCGTTCTCTTGGCACCAGTAGGCGCCTATCTACTTCGCCATCTGTTCGCGTATCCGAGCACTCGAAAGTTCAGTCGTTGGGAACTTGCACGATAAGGCGGGATGTTCACCGAGATTGATGAGTAGACTTGATTTTACTCTTCAATCATTATCGTAACGTTCTACTCATTGAGGTTGTCTTAAGTATTGGTTCTCGTGTTATATGTGAGAATTTTTGTCATTAAGTGCTTAGTAATACGAATTTCAGGTCATTATATAACTCCTGCCGCAGTCGCGATATGTTGTGACTGGAATCATCCCCTGGTTCTTGGGGTTCTGTGGTTCGATACAATATGTTTTTATGGAACTACTTTTTGCACTAAATTGTCAATTTATGTTCATTGTATTTACTCAGAAGCGAAGGTATGCTGGAAACGGGTTGGAGGTTGTTCCGTTCGGTAGAAAGTCAGAGGACGAAAGTACGTTTAAGGACATTATTAATATTAAAATCCTGATATCATGCTTAAGTGACGTTCTGTCTTTCTGAGTTCTTTCCACCTAAGTATAGCTTTTCAACTAAATGACTCCGGCTAGTTGTCATTTAATATTTGCAAATGTTATAATGAATAGGATAAAATGAAGTCAATCGTTCTTTCCTCCAGCTTTCTCCCTTCTATATCACTATTTTATTAGAACCCACGTCATAGACTCAGTCTGCTGACTCATTCGTAGATAACATAGCATAATGTGTGAGTAACTGATCGTAATGTTATGTATTTTACCTGATTTTGACGTATATTTCAGAACCATTACCATAGCGTAGTCACAAAATAAAAAATTGCTGTGTTCCAACCTTCATTTATGATGAAATCTTAGCTAGTGTGTTACTCAATCTTGAAATTTGTTGTTAAACATATTTTTAAGGGTGATGCTACATTAATACTCGTATAAGCTCCACCTCCGGGCGGTAAGCTTTTCTTATCAACATAGTTTTTGTACATACTACAACTTTTTCAATCCTGAAGGTTATTATCTCGTTTCATAACTGCTGATGGGAAGTCATGATAATCCGCCATGCCAGTAGAACTAGGTTTTTTTCCAATTTTGTGTAGGAATTACTAGACTCATCAGATTTACTCTCCAAGATTCTTAATTCCACCGTCGACTACTCCGTCGAATTTCTGTCTTTTATCAAATTTAAAGTTCCTCTCCGCCCCACCCGTTCTCTCATCCTAATCCATATGCTCATCTCTAGACTTTCACTTACTGAACGTTCGTTTATTTTCCTCGAAAGCGCTTCCTCCACTCATTGACTCCTTTGCCTTTCCATTGAAATCCTATATAGCCCTTTCTCTCTCCTACTTGTCATCAAAGTATCTTTTTCCTGTCTAATCTCCTTATCTTTTTTGTAAATTTGATTCTTGTTTCCTCTTGATACATTGCTTTTATATTCTCAAATCTGTGTGTTGTTACCTGGCCACTATAAATGGAAACTTGCTGCGTTTGGTTATCTATCTTTAAAATTAAAATAAATATAGAATTTGCTTCAAGAAAGACCTCTCGATAATCGCAAGAAAATGCGGTCGTCATGTTTCTCCTTTTTTACATCTCAGTTACAAGCCCTTGTTATGGAATGCATCAAACGTAACAATTTCCATACTGATGCAATTTCTCATTTTCTTTTCAAGGTTCTTAGTTCATATTCATTTATCGAATATCCTGTGTGAATAGAAATCGGATGACGCCTGTGAACAACGGCTTTTTTTACCGTTAGCCGAAAAGCTGGATGATTTCCATTGTAGGACAAAGAGGCGATGAAAATTTCGTCGGCTCATCTCAAATGCAGGCATTCATTAACCGTGCATAACTTTTTTTTACATCTATTTAGTCTTTTTTCCCCTATGTGAATTCATAATTGCAACCGTTTGGAGATTTCCGTATTGCGCGACTGGATATTTAAGTTGTCTACTGTGTATTTACTCTACTCATGGGATTATTAATATTGAATGGATGGTGAAAAAGCCATTTGGATTTGTCCATGAACGTGCTGTTGTGATTAATCACACAGCTATTTTGATGCGGCTGTATTTATTTATTTATTGGAATTTATTTTACTGTTTTTTATGTGGAGGGACGTTGTCATCCCTCTGCTCGAGTAATGCGTGATGAATTCTGTTGTCATGTGAGCTAATTGTCTGATTTTTAAACTATATTTGAAGAAAAATGGAACCCTCAGTTGTCGTTTTTAATATGCATTCTCATCGCGTTCTAATTTTTCATAAGTTCATTCAGCCGTTCCGAAATAATGGGATCGGATATAAATGTATATTGTTGTGGAAGAGTCATATTGTGGAATGCTTTTCATATCCCAATTTGGGCAGTGATGACTGAAAATTGGTGGAAACGAGGCGGATTTATTGTGTCTTTCATCATCATGGTGTATTTTTTTCTCAATAATGACACATTTTCGTTATTTCTGGTGATAGAATGTTAAAAATTACGCTTGCTGTATGCAGGTGTATCATTTTGGCCGAATAAGCTTCAATTTTATTTTTATAGCTAAATTAAGTTTATCTTTTTTATATGCGTGACAGCTGCTCTCATGATCTGCATTTCTTGTTGAATGATTATTTCTAAATGTCCGTTATTGATTTGTATCCCCAAATATTTTTCTGCTGGCTTTATTTGTGTAGAAAAATCCGTAAGGTTTAGGGTTTAAGCTATTGGTAACTAATAGTTGTTTTTATTATTCTACCATTGTATTACTATAATAAATAATTGCCACGGATAGGTCGCAAAGAATGTTATTACACTGGAGTGTAGGTTTTGAGCATTTAATGATATGAGTATCCAATAGGATTGATCAGTTATTCATCTACTTTTATCTACGTATCTCAATGTTGCCTCTGTGCCAGAAAAATGACGGCAGTCGTGAGTGATATTCAATTCCCGTGGCAAGTTTCACTTCTAATGTTTCGTACAATTGCAGCGTGAGCCGTGTAACTCCAAAGCATGGTAATATTGCGGTTTTGCTGTAACATAATGGTGTGTATATGGACCATATAAATTTTGGTTATGAGTATTGGTGGGAAAGCTTTTTTTCTGAGGGTAGGTTCTGTACTCCTTCCTTGTTTCTAACTTTAGATTTCCCTAACATTACTGCGAATTGAAGAAGGCTGCAGTCTTTGCTCTGTCATTTGTTGCCATCGGGATATTTTCTTATTAGAATTGTTAGCAATTATTGGTGTGAAATTCTCATTTTGCTGAGAGGTAGGTTTCGTTATTATTCCTTGTTTCTTTACTTCGGATTCCCCATCATCACTGTGAAATTAAGGAGGCTGCTGTCTTCGCTGTGTCGTTTGTTGTCATCTGGGTGTTGCGCGTGACAATACTGGCGTCTGAGTAAAATAAATGCCCATATCACTCCGCTCAGAGGCACGGGTGTATCTGCAGCACATGACCTTCCTTGGGCAGCTCGGCAGATGCCTTCGTAGATTGGCCGCTGAAGTCTCGCTGGGATCATCCTGTCTCGCTTGCCTATCCACTCAGTTGCCTTCTCTTCTTGCACGGTCTTCGTCTCCAGCCGCCGCGGTGTGCGCACCGCATGACGGCTTTGGCTGCCAGTCAAGCCTCGCTGATCTCCGAGAACGCATACCGTCTTGATCTCTTCGCCTCGTTCTAAGTGGGTTTGGGACTTTTCCCTTGCATCCTATCTCGTTTATTTCTCCGAGCCAGCAACATCGCGCTCACAGTACTCGCTCTCATCCTCTCACGGTGATCGTTGTTGAGGTATTTTGGTCATGAAGTGGAAGATAAGGTCCACGTATTTTTTCCTTCAACAAAAAATATTTCATGAAATTTTGTTTTGCTAGGGGCATCATCAATTTCTTAATCATTTATTTTCAGCTCGTATTGTTTTCTAAAGTTAAAAACTCCTAATATTTTTTGTATGAACTAAAGTGACTTGGCGAGAAAAGTAATTGATGAATCAATTCTACCTTAATAATTGCTAATATTTCACTCTTGCCGAGTTTTTATCTATTTTCAGCAGTATTAAAAATTTTATAGCACCTTAATTATTAATGTTTTCTCTCATTCACGAGGAGCTTTTTCTCGAAAATTCATTCATGTGTTTTTCATTTCAGTTAATTCAACAAGGATCGATTTAGAGAAAAAGTAAATCGATTTATAAATAGTTTAAATGATTGCTTAAAAATAAAGAAGTCTCCTGCTCAGAAAAAATTATTGGACTCATTTGTTGCAAAATAACAATATTAATAGGCATAAAATATTTGGTTCGATAGTCCTTGGCCAAAATGTGCTGTTATCTGCAATTGTAGTAGGTCCTCGTTCTTCTTTTAACATCTTATTTAATAACTCTTCAATTCATCGCGAAAAATGGGAGAATCGAACGTGGGATCGAGTTTTTTTGCATCATTTGTAGTAGGATCACGAAATTTAGTTCTCACGTTGGCATGGGGTATGATAGAGAGCCTCCGTAACACATTTCTCCATAGTTAACGCTATCGAGTTTGCGTGAGTGCATCAGGCCTCAGGTACTATAAATTTTACTTCCACTTCGGATTTTAAAGGAAAAATGATGTGACTTTATTATAAACCAATTGTTTCGATCAAACGTGACTTCATCATTACATTGCTTTATTCTAGAATCCATTCCTCGAGGAATTGATGCCTTGATATTTCGTCAGCCTTATTTTGGTCTCTAATTAATTGTATGAAATATTTCTGATTTTTCATGCTTTAGTTTTAATATCCGAATAGCATTTGTTCTCCAAGATTCGTGTCGCTGAAAGAATTTTGATTAACCGTAATATTATGCTTCTGCAGTGTAGAAACAGCAAATGTTCCTACTTCTGAAGGTTTAAAAAAATATTTCATTTCCATGTCTGAATTTTTAAGATTAGCTTTATGTAATGGCGTAAGCTGCATTTCCACCAATACGTTCGATGGCTTGTCAGTTGTCATGCTCTGATGTCCAGTAAGGAGTCAACTGTACCGAGCACTTAAAATGCCTTTTGAATTACTGGTCCTGGATTACGTAATAGTTTTCCCTGTGACCCGTAAATCTGGTTGTCCGTGTTGCGAATCCGGATGGAGGTCCATTATTTCTATATTAATTGATATTATTTAATGGGGGCTATTTTAAACCGCGATTGAAGGAAGAAAATTAGGTAATCAGGCGAGTGGAAGGATTATAGGGCTTCATGTGTAGAAGGAAAGGGAATTTACCTTATTGTGGATTTTATAGGGAAGTTCAAAGTGGGTGGGCGGCCTAAATGAGGTGAACCGTAAAATGTTCCATGTAAACATAACTTTAACTAAAGGATAACAGCAATGAATCCTGTAGGGATCCGTCATAATGCATTCCTCACAATAATTGTAATGAGTGAGTCAATGGAAAATAATATAATAAGGCAGTCAATGTGACAAAAAAATCGGATAAAACGGTCCACTGAATTGATTGTCGTTTAATGCGCTATTTCCTTCCGGGGGAGCAATGCGCATCATCATTAGTATTTTCTTGCTCGGCAACCGTGGCTGCAAGGGGCACTGAATGCGTGGGCGCTCCTGATGACGGCATCAATCCAACGCACAGTCGAGAATTACGGCGAAGAGGTAGCTTACTCTGAGCTCACATCGTGCTGCATCATTCTGTCTGGACCCTCCAGTTCCCTCTCCAATAGCGCTGCCCTTTTGCCAATCGGTCCCTGGAGAAGTGTCCTCTCCTCGGAAGGATGCGAATCTTTGCCCTCTTGACGCAAGATGGATGCATAGCCCTTCAACCTTGTATCTCCAAGAATTGGCATATACTCTTCTTCAAACCGCGGCTCCGACGATTTTTCCTCTTATGGCACGTAAGCGGTTAAAATGACCATATCCTTTGTCCGCACTTCTATCCTATCGTTTTCCTTTTTTTTTTACAGGGACTTTTATAATGCCTTGAATGATATTGCCCTGAAGTATGTATCGTTTCTCTTGAATGACCTTGCTCCAGCACCATCCTTAGGAGGTTATTAATATCATTTCAAGTTTTGAATTGCTCATTAACCTTCATCTCTTTGAATAAATGACGATAATTGCTTAAAACCACGTGCTATTATTAAATTTTCGCCTAAAAATGACTCATATTGCCGTAGCTGAAGCCGTTGATCATGAGTTATATTAAGTTTTATGTAGCCTTGCAGTCATCTCTCTCTAGTCTTAAATTAATTCATGTGGCTATAGCTTTGGTTTATAATAGTTCAGGTAAGAAAACAAGTTCATAATAATGCGATTGCTTGCGTGGCAAACCTGAAATCATCGCGCTTTCTACATGCATTCCGTTAATGTTGATTCCGAACTCACCAATTAAGCGTGTAACGACATGGGTTTGCCGGACTTCTTGGTTGTTGGTAAACGCGGAAGGAGTGAAGTGGTACGAGATTCCCATATATAGAATGAAGAATATATGGTCTTACGTGGAAATGAAGAAAGAAATGCATAAAAATGCGGACAAGTAGGGGTACTACTGTCGTTATATCTACCTTTATAACTTACCTAAGCCGTTAAATGGTATGTACTAATAATAAACCCAGTATATGCATTTGTTTGTCCATATTGTCATTCTTGAAACAATGAAGTGCTAAACCTGGTGGGCGGGGGATTTAAGCTTCTTGAGGAGGTTCGGAGGAGTTCACGGACGAATTAATAACAAGAGGAGACAGAGGTCTTTGATGCAGCGAGTGTAATGCCAAAGGTAGTTGGAGGTAATGCCATAAAACGTGTTAGAGAGAATAATTTTATGTTACGGGGGAGGGAGAGGATGATAAGAGAATTTATAGATGAAATGGAAGAGAATATGCCTTAGTGTGATTACTGCTGGGGTGTAATTCAGGGGAAGACGGAGCACTGGGTAAATTTGGGATTTCTGTGTAAACCTACCTTAGCCATACGTATCGTAAAGAAATAATTTACCCTCTCCAAGGATAAGCCCCTTGTGACCGATATGTCTTCCAGTGTTGATGATTCGAGATAGGACTGAAGTGAGAGTCATTTACGGTTAGATCGGAAGCCCTTTCTAAGAATCTCAAAGCTGCGCTTACGTGGATGCGGAAGATTGAGTGGTTCGTTTGCTCCTGAGACACTGTTGCTGTAATTCGCGTCTCGAGGCGTGGGGTGTAGATTGATGCATCAACAGATCGCCCCAGCCCCCCCCTGTTCCAACCCTTGCCGCGTGAGATTCAGAGTAGCAGAATTTGCGAGGCTCGACGATGAGTATCGTTGGAAAAGTTATTGCCGGTGAGGGAAATAAGGGATAGATATTTGTTTTTAATTCTGTAAATCTTGTATGAATATTTTTACTCTTATTGTAGAAGACGTGTTATAACTGTTACTGGAGAAACCTACGCGTATTCATTGTTCGACACACACTTACTAAATTCTCAATCATTTAACGCTTACCCTAATTTCTCCTTGCTTTCACTCTTTGAAATCGTTTAGCTATGTTCCGTATTTTGTGATATATTCACCACTAAAACTTGATTTCACCTTCAAATGATCTACTATTCCGTGAGATTCTTCTGGCACATACTTTGATCATTTGTAGTTACCTTCTAATTAGGCTTTTTAATTTTGTAAGCTAGAATGCATGGCTGCGATGTATTAGAAGTTTTAAAAGAAATTATATAGAAGTTTTCGGAATGTAATGTCGCTTATAATTTTGTCTTTTTACTGCACCTGGGCAGTTAATGCCTTGAAAATTGTATAAATTACCGTGAGTTCAGCCAACCTAAGGGTTGAGTCACGGGAAGCTTGCTGTTCATAATTACTAACAATTGTGTATGTCCCTGCGACCTTTGGTTAATAAATACGGAAACGATGAAGTGTCTCCATATGACTTTATGTGGCCCAAAGTAAACATGTTAATTAGAGGAAACGATTTGAGGAGCAGTGTAGGTGTTCTAAAAATCCCGGAATTTCATATACACATCTATCAGCACCATGTCGACCTTACCTGCATGTGTATATATTTTAGCCCTGCAAGGCCATATATTTAAATTTCCGTGTCATATGCGTGAAGGTCATCAATCTTCATTTCCTCATGTTCATTCAAAGGTGAAATATCCACTGACCTGTTATTATTTAAATTTATGGACCACGGTGGATTCCATCGCATCGGTTGTGAGGATGATTTTTTACCTCCTCTAAAATGATTCCTAGAGCCAAATTTCACCTAATAAAAAAGCATTGTGAATCACCTGGTCACGAACCAGTATCCGCAGCTTGCTAAAGTTAATCAGGCCAACATTTTACCTTTGACACATTAGTATTCCAACTATCACGTCACTCGGCGGATATACTGCAGACCACATAAGCCATCCTGGTTTATAAAGAAAACTATTAACGAAACAATCAAATTCCCTCTGTGAAATTTGCTTAATTCTAGTTCATTTACGGCTGATCGCTGACGAGGCTGCAATCATTTTCTAAAACAGAATAGATTCCCTTTTTATATGACCGCTTCCAGGAACTTCCGTTTCTTAGTATTATTTTTGTCATTTTGTGTGAAACTCTAGTAGACGAAAAAACTATTATCAAAATCATCTACGACTACCTTTATTGGAACCAACATCCACCTTATAATGGGTGCGCCAGGATCGAATCAATGACCTCATGGAAAAAAAATTCCTCCTCAGTGGAATTAGCCTAATGCACCAACTCCTTGAGATGACGTATAAGTTGAATGAGGCGGAGTGCACATGGGGTCTACCGCTGATTAGTACGTGACTGTTCCCAAAAAAATAGTTGTTCTCATCTCGATTTAGGAAAATTACCTGTAGAAATTGTATATCGAGCCTACCACAAATACTAGACTGCGAAAAATACCCATATTTATCGCTCAAGTCCCTACGGCATTCGACCAAACTTCTTGCGCCCTGTGAACTTTCATCCCTGGGAATCGAATCATTTTTGCATTCTCCCCGCTGGTACAGTGATGACGCTTATCAATGCGCCCAAACCTTCCCTCTCCGTTCCTCGAGGAGGAATTATTAATGGGGCGTTACGCGGGAGTGCATTAATTATTTTTGACTCACATTCCGTTGGGGAAAACTTCTCGCGGGATGTGGCGAATAAGAGCCGCTCATTTTTTATGCATCCGGTGGATTCCTAAGTCTGGGACTTTTTTATTTTCACGTGCATGACGGCTAGCCGTATTAAGGAGTCCTCTACGAAAGGACTTGATTTCCTTTCCCCACCGCGTTACGAAAACCAGGTTGGGGTGGTCGATTCGATTTGCGAGGTCTTTCATTTCTGGTTCAAAGTTCAAAAGTGTTACCGCGACCGAGCGCTTCCCCGCATCTTTGTAGTATTCGGTCTCTGGAGGGTATCGCGCGGACTGAATCAAAGTGGAGATAGCTGTGAGAAAACCTACTTTTGAAGCGAGCAGAAATCTTGACGCGAGGGATATGGAAGGACTGGATTTGTTAGCGTTGGGGTCTCGGATTACTATGTAAGTATTCAGATCATACGATTGTCGTCGCTTGTTTGAATCCCGCCGATGAAAAGAACTTTTCTTTCGTAGCGTTTCTTTTGAGGTCTAGGCGCTAGAGGTAGCGGTAGCGGGTTGGATTAAAGGTAGGCGGTTTTTTCTTTTAAGAAGAGGAAGGGGAAAATAGGATAGGTTAAGGGAATCACTGAGATTCATCTCGTATCAGATGTAGTTGTTGCATCGAGTTTTCTGGTGTGGGAGTCGGCAAGATTGATAAAGTTTGATATTATTTAGTTATTCGAAATGAATTTATTAATTATAAATTATGAAGGGAATTATATGTATTTAATCTATGTTAGCCTAATATATACGGCCGGGTTTAGCCAAGTTATGTGCTGTTGTTCTTATTACGACCTCATTGTCTTTGGCCCATATTAATATAATTATTTTATGATCGCGAATAGATTTTTCTATAATGTTAACTATAAATTCTCACCCTCGGCATTGCAGTGGTATTTTTTGTTGTCTTGTCCTCTGGGCGTCAAATTATTGGAAGTTTTCCCGCGGAACCATTTTTTCCCAGCACCCTGCATGTCAGATTGGATGGCAAGTTTTTGTAGTGTTCCTTCTCTAATGGCTCTGCATTCGAAGCAATAGAAATCCTCATTTGCTCACAAAATGAACCAGTACTGCATTCAGAGGCTTTGTCATCTGGCAGCAGAACCCTAGCACGACGACGTTTGTGTTTCGACGATGGAATTATTTTCAAGGGCTCTACATTACCCTACTCCTGTAAGCGGGAATGTATCTGCATCTTTGTCGTCTGGAAATCGTGTTCGTTCGGAGTCGACGCTGGAAAGTTCCCATCTATCTTCTCACTAGAGTGGCACGATGCGTTTAAATGCGAGCGTGGTGGGCTAATGGCTCGAGCTTCGGAATATACTCCTCCTTTGTTGCATATTTGATGGCAAAATGTCTGAGTCGCAATCCCGTATGAATTATGGATGGCATCCTTGAGGTTAGATAAAAGGTTCGGGTTTTTCACCGGGATCATCCGCGTGAACGTTTAACCTTTTTTGTTTTCCTGCGTGTGCGTCTTCGATCTTCCCTTGGTTTTTGCGTGGTGGGAATGCTCATTTAAACCCTGTCGGGATTGAACAACTACTATTTTCTTAGAGGTATTTGCTGACAATAGTTTATTGTATTTTAATTGTAAAATATCGTATAACAATAATAACATATTTTATTCTCGGGCTAGTGCCCTTTTACCTTATTAAAAATGAAATTTATTGCACAATTGCCAAAATTTACATTAGTATGCTTATAAATACATCATTAGAGAATACATACATACTAAGAAGCTTGAAACAAATAGGCATCGTTATTTGGAACTAACATAGTGCAATATATGGGAGGAAAATGAAATACCATTATGATTAAAATAGTTAAATAATATTACATTATTGTATAAATTAATAGTATTAGTTTAATGGGTAAGTTTTAATACTCCAAATGTGCGGGACCACTGAAGAGAATGATTGCAATGAAAAATTATTGGTGCATTTGGAATAGCCATGAATATTACTCATGGTGTATTCTACAAGTGTGTTATTTTTGGTGGATCGCTTATCCGCGATTCAGTGGTTTGCATCTCCTTTTTTTGGAATAGTGCATATTGAATTTTTCAGTTAAGGATCGGATATTTAATTTTACATTTCCCGGAGAATGAAATAGTAGTTAAAAATGGCTGGCGCGACGCCCACAGAATGAGACCGATTTATTTTTTAAATCCATTGAGAAGTTTTTTCTTTCCTCGATGCAGTCATTGGCGAAGTCTCTCGAGTCTGAATACGTCTAATCCCTCGACACTCCACTTAATAAGTTTCGAACTTCTAGTTGCTCTTACTTCTCTCCCTGGCGTCATTGAAAGTAATATTTTCTTCGTGGACAATTTTGGACCAGGATTATAGTCCTCACCACTTACACTACCTTCAGTTTTATGTATGCATTACGTAATGCTCTTTTCCATATCAACTGTTTAAAGTGCTATATTCTCAATGTACCATTCATGGTTTTTGTGAATATTATTTGAAATTATTTTTTTTTTTTTACTTTTTTCCCCGGGCCAACTTCCTGCCAGTTTCACTCGCCAAACCTCGTACGTAAAAGCTATTCTGGAGGGTGGATAAGTTTGTGGTGTCGCTCTGCGCCTCGTGCCCCGTTCACAACGGATTTACTTGGCTAATTATGAACTATGTATATTTATTTAATCACTTCTTAAATCTCATATCAATCGTGAAAGAGATTGAAGAAGCCTTACGTTAGTTTTAATACTTTACGATAGGTAAAACAATTTCCCTTGCTAGGAGATGAAGGAAGTGGACTAAAAGCATTTTGGAAGCCTCCAGGAGGCTTCCAAAATGCTTTTAAGTACTCTATGGAAACCTACCTTAATCGGTATAATACTTTAAAAGTAATAACTGGTTAATTACTATAGATATTAGAATTTTTCGCTTCTAAGGATATTCAAAGTGCAATTACGCTACGTAAGTTGTATAGTTACAGACGATTTTTTGAGTTTTCAACCTAATAGGTAAATCAAACTAAGTTGTTAGGAGCAATGATTCAGGACTCGTAAAAAAAATTGCTTGGCGTAACTATAGAGGCGAACATTTTATAAGAACGTGGACAGTTTTACGGCAACTTAAAAAGCATGTTAAGTCGACATTATGGGGTTGAATTCTCATCAGTTAAGTAGTAGTTAAAAATAACCGGTAGCAAGGAGGGTAATGTAATGTCTACTGAGAGTCATGGGAGCTATCGGATGACATTTTATTCGATTTCATGATTGATCCAACACCTGATCCATGAATGTAAAGTATTATTTTTATAGTTGTAGGTGGATTTAAGTAAAATATACCAGGTTAAGTTTTATACGGCGCCTTACTTCCACCTTCCTCGGGAGGCTGTGGGTCGATCGCTTATGCAGGGAAATGCCTTGTCGTGGCACGGATAATCGCGCTCCTGAAAGAATTCCCACTTCTCGACCTTGGCTCTGGTCCACTCGCGACTGTTGGGGGGGAATTTCTTTTTGCCTCCCTCGCCATTGGAATTTGGCCAGTTTTTTATTCCCCAGCCCCTCTGCGACGCTTTATCAAGTATTTGCAAATGCTGAGAGCGCACTTACTCCGTTGCCCGATGAATATGCATGGGTGCTAGTCCCCTAGTTTCCTGAATTTGTCGTTGCCGACGCCTTCCCGTCCTCCTTTGTCTGTCCTTTCGAAGAATTAAAAGGGTCTCTTTTGTCTCTTGTTGTAAGAAAAGGTCCGCGAAGAGCTTTACCATAGTGTTTCGCTTTATGCGGGGCAGAAACTTGTACTGTGGGAAGGAAGATACTTCTTCTTAGGCTTCTGGCGTTCAGCTTGTTTTTCATGGGGTATATTTCACATTCGCGCACTACAAGAGAGCGGGATGCTTAGTGCCGCGTTAGGGAGACGAATGTTTTTCTAGTTAATGAGGCTAAGGAAGAGAAAAGGATTTACAGATAGCATGAAAGTGATTAGGCCTCATTTTGAGCTGAAAAGGGAAGTTCACATTGAGGAGGTAGACCGAAAGGGGTAATTCGTAAAATGCTCCATATAAACCTACCTTAACCGGTAGAATACTTTAATAATCCGAATAATGGCACAGTTCTCCAGTCCAATCCTCGCTTAGCTTCCGTTCAATCTGAAACCTTTGGCCCCTCCGTATCCGGGCGGCAGGTTTCCTGTCCTCGCCCGCCATGTATGTCTTTCTCTTCGTCTTGCGTATTTATTTGCTTCCATTTCTCCTCTCCCTCTAGCTGCTGAGGCTATACGCTCTAGTTATTGTGATTTCAATAATTTTGTTTATTATTACTTCTTAAATACTACAGGAAAACCTACCTTAATCGGTAGAATATATTTGTCAAATCGGTGAAATAACATTTTCCCTTCCAAATATTTTTTCGGTTGTGAAATACGGGAATATTTACTCTCTATAGTATCGGCGGAGTTATCTCTGTTGCGTTGCATTTTCTGTACTATTTTGGGGGATTCAATTAATACATTCTCATAATTTATTCTCTTCTCTCTCTCTCTGTCCATTCTGGTTAATGTGGTGAACGACCCAGCATGTCATCTTGAAATCCGTTTCATAAATAAAACGCACCTTGTTATCACTGTAGCAATAATTGATTTCAGCGGAGTAGTCGTTTATATGATTGAGCGTTAAGCCTTTGAGTTCTTTAATTAGGTTTCGCTGTCTGTTGTTGAAGCGCATGCGTGCCGAAATATCGATGGGGACATATTGAATGGCTGATAAATTAGTTATTCTATGCGCTTAGGAGATTGTGGATTACTTGTCCTTCTTTTTGATCGTGGATTACTCATTCTTCTTATAAAATGTGGATAAGTCCTTCCAGTGACGTCATGAAGCCACTCAGAATAGCCTGCTGTGTGACGTCAACGAAAGGCAATATTTTGATCCGTGATATGATGTGCGAGTACGTCTATATCTTTTTGAAAGGGATCGTTCCAAATGCAATTTACTCATTTAAAGGAGTTCATTCATCATGTGTTGCCTACATTGCTTCACTTTTTTTAGATATCACTTTTCTCATTGCCGGCCGCCATTAACGTATGTTTGTTTGTTGTTTTACGAAACACGATTCGTGCGAGTATTCAATTTAAGCTGGTTTACCGGTATGTTAGGTTTGTTAAGTGAGACCACGTGGGGCGTTTCCAGTGATTTTGCTGCATTTTCCTCGTACCGAAAGGTATTTTTATCTTTTTCAATTTACGCCCAGTAAAAATTGACGAGAGTCGTTTTCACAGACGCTTTGTTTCGTGTTACTCGTATATTCTAATTTAAATTATGTGTAAAAATCTACTGCTTCGACAGAATATATTACGGCCTCGCGCAAGTATGCTAGCTTAGTTAACAACTGATTATATTTACCCGGGTAAAGTTATTTGTGAAAATTTTGGCCGTGCTGTACGTTTTCATTCGTCTCAAGACGCTTGTATAATCTTATTTTGACTTCTAAATTGCAGGTAAATAAACAGTTATCAATGTCTTGATTTTTTATTTTCGTTGAGAGGCACTCTGTTTTTAGCTACTGATATCGTCCACACAGGATGTGGTTAACTTAGTAGACAGTGATGATTGGTATGTGTGTCGATATCTAAGGTTTTACTGCGATATTATTTTGAAGTGTTGCTATAAATTCTATTTATGTTACAAATATTTGGCATTAGTTTGGCGAAAAGAAAATAGAAACCTCTTAAGTTCGTTTAGTTTATGCTTCCGATGTTTAGTCGTATTTTTAAGTTAAAACGTTAGGTCAAGTGTTGCGTAGAAGCGCATGGCTTGCGAAGAGGAGGCAAGAATGAAATTTCTTCACCAACCCAATTCAATTCCGATTAATTTTTCAGCATTCTGACAATTTTTCTTCAAGTTTCATGCGGTGGCAGTGGTATGATGGTTGAATAATTATTTGGGTAAACTAAGCGGACATTAAAGTCATTCCTATTTTTACGAGAGATTAAATATAGCATTGTATGCATGTGAAACATACGCTGGGCATATGTTGGCAGTTTTATTTCGATATTAATTTTATTATTGTGCTTTGTTTAGTTGTATTAGGACTTTGCAATTTCAAAAGAGTGAGGTGCAAAATGGCCTGTGCTATCGATGATCCCTAAAACAAAATTTACTGCTACTCGGATTTAATTGAAAATATTTGTGGAAGCCGAGAATTCACATTGACTTTTGAAATTATGCGAAGTATTAAAAAGATATTTGCTAAAAATGCGGGCATGGAAAAGGAAAGCTTGTAGGAATACGGCGTATCGTTTCTGAAAAAGATACATCATAACGTTGCCGTTCGAATTGGCAGGATTTCGGATGATGAGTCCGATTTATCCCATGCTATTCTATCGAAACGATTGGGAGAACTGAGGGGTTATCTTTTGCACGGATAAGCCGAAATCTCTGTAGAGAGAGAGGTTGAACTGAGTCCACCGTGAATTAAGCGTTGCATTCCGTCCGGGTGGGCCAGTGGCTTGAAATGAGGTCGTCTCGCCGGTTTGTCAATCGAAAAGCTTGACTTGTTCTGCACTTGGTGACGGGGTTCCCCCTCAAAAGGATTCCGGCCCAGTGCACACAACGCTGTTCGAGTGGCCTTATTCATTCCTCCGAAGGGAATCCCACTCGCGGCATTCATTCCGATCGATGTCCGGCGATGAGATTTCCAGCAGCGGCTGTGCCTTCTCCCACCGCCCGGCTCCGTTTCCACACACACACACGCCGGTGGTGAAACACGGGCGAAAGGAGCTTTCAAACAGGCGCGCGGTCGTGACAATGAGCAGCCCAACCCATTTTCCTCGCCGTGATGCGGGAACGAGCGTCTCTGTCCCGGTGGGAGGACGAGTTAAAAGGTGGGCCCCGCGCTGGGCAACAAAACAAAGCTCGATTCAAGGAGATTGAACTTCATCTGAATGGCCGGTCTTCTGGATAACGTTGAAAAGTTTGGCAATGGTGATGAAAAGAAAAATGACTAAAAAGATCATATTAGCTCTAAAAGTAGTTTTTTGCGGTGATTTTTCATAGCTTGATATGAGGTTGAGATAAACCTGCTGTGTGCAGAGAATACAGCTTGTTTTTACGTATGTGCCCAAAAAGTTAAGGGAGATATGTAAGATTTGTTCTCCCATTGGTGTACAATCTGGTTCAAGTTCTCTCACCTTTTTTTACCGTTGATCACTTCATTTCGATTCAACTAGAGCCTCTCGTAATCGGACCGAATTTGGCTCATTTTACTCATCTGTGTGAGCAACGGTAAAACTAATTTATAATTTTTGGGGCATGTTTTTTCAAGTTCACACTGTTGTTAGTTTGGTAGTGACATTTGTGTGCACCGATCTATAGATTTAGATGACTAAAATTTGAAATAAAACTTAGTTTTATGAATACTGCATTATGTGTATTTTAAATTGGATTAAGCATATCGGTAAATTGATATTGAAAGTGCCCTGTTCATAGTCTATGCGTCGTATTAATTGTTATATAAATAAGTTTTGTTTAGGGTGGAAGTTTCCTCTCCTCGCCCAACATACCTGGCACTTGTTCGTTTCTAACCTCTGTGTCCATTTATTCTTCCCAATCCTCTTCCATTCTCGCTTCTCGAACGCCTCCAGTTTTTTATAGCTCAGCATCCTCGACATCCACGTTTCCGTACCGTTAAGTCCTTCACTTGAGATAATTCCCTGCCCCAACCATTTCCATGAACTCTCGAAGATCGATCCTTTCTCCAACTGTTTCGTTTCCATGAATGCCTCATTTTATCGCCCAATTCATATCCTGATATCTTTATTGCTGTGTCAGATTTCCCTTAATTTGCTGCCCATGTAGGTGAATCGCTCAACCGGCGCACGTTCTACCTAATTTTCTATCTTGAGTCTCAAATTCCTTGCTGGCAATGCTTTACAAAACGCATAACTTCGTTCTTATTACGTCCAAATGCTATCACTTTTACCTCCTCGGCCTTCATGAATTTAGTTGGTTTGAGCGATAAATTTTCATTCTAAAATTTTTTGTACATAGGAGAAGTCCTTTTCAACTATTATGGTTTGACCGATTAGGTAATACGTTGGGAACGGGTGTATTCGTTACTTTTTTGTTCTTAAAAAGGAATTCCATGAACGTGAAATTAGAGGTGGCTGAAATTTTTGGAATATTTTATGTATAATCATTTATGCACATGAAATAGCAGTATGTGACAGGAAGCGAGCGATAGGATTCAAGCTCACATTTAGCGAACGGCTTAAGCTCTCTTCTTGTGCAAATATCCATCTTTCTGGCTTAGTTTCTCTTTTAATTATTAATATCCGTATTTATGAGGGTCTCAGCTTCTTTTTATAACGTATTTTCCTATGTTATCCTTCTTTCATTTTCCTATGGCACTCAAAATATTATCTCTGTTCACTATATCCTTTGTCTTCTTTTGCTCCTTATTGCAATCCCCGTGATAATAGCTCCCATTACCGCCCCTTTTCCTGATTTTTTCCTTTGAAGCTAGCGTATATTGATTCATCTACCTCTTCAAGGTATTCGGATGTATTTTTTCGAAAATATAATTGATTGAGATAATATTGATTTTCAATGTCTCTTTCTTCGAAATAGTTTCCTAAGCCTTGTCTAAACGTCCTCTTTTATATTTACCCTTCATAGTTGTTTCTTTTAAATTTCTTGGTGTGTTGTATCATTTTATTTTACTGATCGGATTTTCCCTAGAGCTAAGAGGCATTGGTGGGAGAGTGGTGTTTAAAAGAGAGATATTTTTAAGTCCCTCTCCGCTGCAAAGCTGCGTTTATCAGACATTCCAAACCAATTTTCTTTTTTTGCTTCAGTCTTTGTGTAATGAATTCTATTATATTTTTTGACAACGGAGGAGTTAGCTAGATTTTATTAAGAATAGACTTCTAGCAACTTTTCTGTAAGTTAATGAAGTATATCCGTGTTATTAAATCTCAAATGTGAGATTAATTATACCTAGAACAGATCTATTCTTCCATTTTTGCCATGATTCCGTTTTTCTAAATAGACCCTATGAATTACTCTTTCCTAGTGTTGGACTGCATCCCTGTCTCACAAGTTAATTCAAGTAAAGTTTCGAGGTCTGTTTTAAGTACCTACGTTTTCTTTCTTTGTCATGACAAGCGCTTAATATGTCATTGAAGATGTTAGGTTGATTTGTTTTCTATGGACCGAATTTAAAATGCGAGGTCTACTTTATGAAGACGCTGACTTATCTTGACGTCAAGTTAGGTAAGGGAGTCGTTAATATGTGTTAGTGGTAGCTCTAATTTGTTGTCATATAGCGGACGAAATTTCTCGATCTGGGTAAAATTTTAACTGGTAACTACAAAACCGGGCCTAAATCCTGAGAGAAACCTGAAAGAGAAGTAGATTTTACCCATGTATGTTGGAATCGATTTAAGGAATTTAAAGCTTTTAGGTATGATTGACCTCAGTGAATTTTTCATCATAATTAGATTTTTAGGGATGAAACGTGTGATGTTTTGACCGGAGTAGCGCTACTGTTTTCCTTAATTTAATTTTCTGGGTGAATAAATAAAATGAATAATGTAGATGTAATTCCTCAAATAATCTTACTTATGTTGTTCTTTTCTAAAGATCCGAATCTTGTACCGTATCCGCTCCTTTAGTTATATTTATAATTTACTAAATGTGTAAATTCTAAGGATCGGTAGCCTGAAATTTTCGTGCGACTTTAAGAGATGAGAATATGGTAAAGTGATATTACTTGGGTTAATCCAAGTAATACAATTTTTTCGCTTCTTTTCATAATCAAGTCATTGTCACCCGCTCAAAAGTTCTATTTACTTTCCAAAACAGTAATTCTATTTGTCATTTCCTGAGAAATACCTTTTTTTCGTTCAAAAATTTTGGAATGGCATAAAAATATTCATGCCTAGATGAATATTTGACCATTTACACAATTTTTTCTTATTCACCAAAAGTTGTGCCAAAGTTTTTTAATTTTTTTTCCGTCGAAATAATTTATTTTGAGGTCGCTAGAATAGTATGTTGAGAACTATTTTTCTATTGCAATGACTCTGCTAACATGTGTAGGTTTGCTTATGAATTAGACAGCTCTTTCATCTTCTTTTCGTAATTTTGTATATTTCCGCAGGAAACTTTCATTACTTGCAAGCGGAGTTGAGGTTGATGTTCTCCCTCGAAATTTTCCTTTTTTGCAGCCTTGAATTTTAATGACGTTTTCCTGCTTTCGTGTGTATTTAAGATTAACCATTAACTTTCGCGTTGCCCTTGGACGGGCTAAATTAATTTTATTTTCGCAACAAGGACACGTTTGTTACCTAGAGTTTCTGAAATGAGTTCGAGTTTTCGTTGCAGTGGTATTGGGGTCCATCTGTCAACTGCCCTTCCCTCTATACCATCCTCCCGCTCTCTTGTTCCTCAGAAAACAAGAGGGGAGCACCGTGCCATTGATTAATTCTAAACCCCACACCTGTGAGCCCCGGGCTTGGGTGACCCTCCCACAGGAGCCCGCCCGTTGTCTATAGCTTCGTTTACTGCAACTTAACTTAGTTGTTCTGAACGAATGTTAGAATAAAACACTGAAGAGTCCGCAGATATGCCCTTTAATGACTCAAGTTAGCGTAATTTAGCTTCATTTGACTGCTACGGATTAGTGAAATATTCCACCAATGGTTTGGTAGACCGCGCCTTAATCTTGAAATCGATTTTAGAGTACTTTCCAAATTTTTAGGGCCACAGCAAGACGTCATTTTCCTTGCCATTGGCAATAATTAGGGGAATATTGGTCATCGCTCGCTAATAACTACACCGAGTTCTTGAAGTTCCGAGTTCTACACCGAGTACTTGAAGTGGTTTTGAATTAAGAGACGCTTTTATCAAGTGTTCAACTCTTTAAGTCTTGTTAAGTTGTTGAGAAGTCTTAAGTCAGTCTCTTGCCTTTGCAATCTCGGGTGTCGAGAGCCTCTAGTCCCGGTGCTTTACTCGGTTGGCCTTTTCCAATCTCCCTTCTATCACTATCAGTTTTACAATCTCAATCGGTGCCAGCGACCTAATTATGGCCCCATGGCCCGCTTTAATGCTCCTCCCAGTGACGTAGGCAGGATTTGGAAGTGGGGGTGGTTTACCAGAGATTTCGGGACCCTTCCGGTGTGTATGGAAAACATCCCAGGGCAAAGGGGGGTCCGGGGAAATTGTGGGATTTTTGATGTTGAAAACGTGATTTTTAGGACTCAAAACGGTAACTTTGTTCGCGTATTTATTAAAATTAAGTATTTTTATTTATTTATTGATGTCATCTTATCGTTTTCGGTGCCTCTTTTAAATTCTTACGGGGGTTTGTAACCCGGAAACCCCCCGTGGCGTTGCCCTTGGCCCCTCCCAATTCTTTGTGCTTCCTCTTTTCCTCCTGTAAAAACTCATTGGAGACTTAGGCCTTCAGCGCCGTAGGAAAAAAATCACGTCGTGTCGTTCGGAAATGATTATTCGATTTCCTTGGAAATATGCCCTGATAGTTTGTACTTAGAGGCTCATTATTCTCCTTAATGTTGAACTAACGGTTAGTTCAAGTGATTTTTAGAATGATTTTTTTTCGTAGTAACTTTCCAATGACCCGCAAAAAATTAGCAGTTCTCTCATATGTTAAAGGATATTTTACGACCGGCGTGAACTTGAGAAGTAAGAAATGTCCAATGGGGCTGGTCGTTTTCTCCCCATCTCACCCGAAATATTCTGCTACGATTCTGATGACTTATTTAGCTGTCGCTATACCCCACGCAGCACTGAAGTATGTTTCTTATTTATCTGACGGCTTATTTTCAATTCAATAAAACATCCATCTCATTAATTGAAACCTCCATGTTTTACTTCCGAACGACAGCGTATTAATTGCAATATTTACGGCATAATATTGATCATCTTCTTCCAGAGTAATGATGTAGGTATCAACAAACCTGGTAATAATGATGAAGGAATTCAGTTTGGTAATCTACAGAAGTTATGATTTACTTGCGCATTTATTTGTTATTAATCTAAGACGCAATATAAAGTTCGGTATTTTTTGGTACGACCCAAGTAAAAAATAAATCAGCAGTAGGTGTCACGTGTTCAACATTTATTTCTCTATAAGTTGTAGTAGGCCTGACCTAAATGACCTAATTCGTCTTTTGGAATTATCAATGCTACAGACGCAGGGATCATAAACCATGCAGTGCGGTTTAGGGCACAAAAGAGAAATGAGTTGACAATGCCGTTTAAGATAAGGAAATATGTCCAATGTTTATCCTCTTTCTCGTACGCCGTTGTTATTCGATCGACGAGTGTATGTAAAGCATGCTAAATAGTCATGTACACACTATTAAATCTCTTAAAAAAGGAATAGGTGGCTGCTCATATCATCGTATGAATGATTGACTGTGCCCTAAATGCCTTCGTCGACGATTCATTGTTAACTTCAGGGCCCTTCGAGCATGTCTATTGTTTATGCGTCTCTAGGGAAAAATATCGGTCCCGATATCAAAAATCTTTTGTTAGCAGTCATGTGCAGCTTTATTTGCACCAATAACGTCACGCGCCTCACGATTCGCGCTGCTCCTGCGATATCCTAAACAAGTCTCCTTAAGACGTATCGTGTTATCAATCGGCTTTTCAGGTTCATTCGCCTCCACATTTCAAACGCCTCCAGTCTTTTTTCGTCCTCCATACTCTGCGTCCGTGTTTCCGCACCTTAAAGAGCTACACTCCATAAAGAGTCTTCGCTAGGATTTTATTTTTCATCTTGAATAACCGGTAAAGTTTGGAAAGACGAGGTTAGAATGTTTTAATGTTTGCTAAACGAGGAAGAGGAAGGAATAGAGTAGGTTTTTTGAATAAAATGAATGGGAGTAGGTCTCACTAGGAATTGTAGAGAGAAGTACTTACATGAAGGAAGGGAAGGCTGTCATAGTGCCTCAAGTACTCTATGGAAACCTACCTTAATCGATAGAACACTTTAATAATAATAATCTTGAATAACCTTCCTATGATCACTTCTATCCTGTTAATGAGCGTCTCCGTTGCTGACGCAATATTCGAACTGATATCTTTACTGCTGGGGACGCTGATGTACGTGTCATGTGGATGGATGCGTGAGATGCGGGTTTGTGACGTACTTCCGAGATTAGTCCTCCCACCATCATCTACCATTCTTTCTGCGTGCTCTCAAGTATTTTCAGATCTATCCACTCCCCCTTCCTTTGCCGCCTCCGGGGCCCAAATGTGACATGGAACGCACTTTGAGAAATGCGACCTTTTCCTTATTGCCTTTCTTCCATCTTGAGGTCTTCCCATCGTGCCGGCGTCTCGCGTTATGACAAGGCGGTTGTTGATGTATTCCTCTCCCAGGGAGGAGTCCTCAGGGAGCGTTCTTCATAATACCAGTTCCGAGCTGCCGCACTCGCGAAAAATATATATCACGTGGCCCACATCAGCAGCGATGCTAAAAGGCAAAGAAGCGCCTCGGGGAAAGAAAAAGTAACTAATGTGCCATGTACTTAACGTGACTGGAGATTTTTCTGCGTGAGAATGTGTCCGCTAGTAAGTATCTGAAAAGTTACAGATTAGCATCCATTTTGGGTTAAGATTTGTGGGAGAAGACTTGAGATAGAAGATGTTGAGATTAAAAAAGGTTGCATAAGTTAACAAAACTATCGGTATTCGATTATTTTCCAGGGTATCCCATCAAAGTGTCCGATTGGTCCAAAAATGAGGCAGGCTAAATTTCAGCCCAATATGTTTACATTTACCTGTGCCTTGTTCAGTCTTATGTTGGAATAAATTCTACTTTTAGGGAAACATGGCAAGTTTTTCTGCCCAATTGGAATTGATATGATGTATAAGCATAATTGTTATTAGGGCACAATAATGCGTAATAAACTTCGCGAATTACGAGCTTTTTAAAAAAAATTTATCTCATTAAAATTTAACTTTCGAGTCACAGCTGCATTATTGAAATCGAGTAATGAATGTCGTATTTTTTTTATTTTTTTTTAGGCGCAAGCTATGTTTCTTGCAAGAACGATGGAGAGGAAAAGTGGCAAGGTCGTGGATAAAGGAAAACAGTTGTGGAGTTCATTTGCTGTTGGGGAAAGGGATTATGGAAGAAGCAATTTACGGAATGATGATAAATTGATCAGTGTTAAATTTAGTTGTGTAAAGCGCTTCTTTCATTCTCTATCCTCACCTTGTAACTTTCACCCTTTGTCCGCATCGTATAATATTTAAAGTATTATATACATTTTTCATCCTGCTTAAGACATTTAACTTTTGATAACAAGTAGGAAAATGTAAGATAGAGTCCTTTTAAAAGATGCCTTTACCATCAAACGTCTTGTGCACTGTGCTAGTGGAAGGCCTTAAGAAATCGAAGATTGAAATCGAAAGAACGATGCCAATACGACTATGGATTGTTTAGTTTTGTACGTTTGTTTTAGATTGTTCAGTTTATCGCGATACGCGATCAGAGCAGTAAACGGATTCCGCGGCATTATTCTATCATACATGGTGTCCAATATTTTAATCCTGCCAATGTTGTTAATCCCCTGCTGAAGGCAACCGAGGGAAGGTTACTCTGGTATTGTTGGAAATTAATGCTTGACAATGGCACTGCTTTTCATCGTGACGAAAATTGCCTTGGGGCTTTTCTGACATTTATTGCGTGCTCATAAGGCTTGTGGTTTGATCGGAAGAGGTTATCGTTAATCATTCCAATAATTAGTCTTGAAATTAGCTTTCATCCTGTTGTAGCGCTAGGCCTGGCTACCAAATCCCTTAATTAGATAGCTTAAGGATAAAACTAATTATGTTTAAGTCATATTTGTAGCGTTGATGTATCTTGTCGTATTCGATCAAAATAAATGATTGAATTTGCCGTTGGTTGGTACCTATCTTTCGTGCATTTATGCTGCCAATTCTCATGAGTGTGGGATGCTTGTGAAATGGTGGTAAGAGGTTAATGCCATTACAGAAGGTTTCAGAGTGGAAGGGCTTGGAATTTTGGAGGAGGTGAATTTGAAATGAAATTGGAATTGACTGACGTAGTGAATGCGGCATGGTAAGAGCTACGAAAATGCTAGAATTAAGTGCTGTCAATCAAAATGCAGTCTCATGTTTAGTGCTAACATTATAGATTATTTTCCCTAGCCTTACTATTAATGGTGAATTAACTCAGATTAGCCACGGATAGGATTCAGTATTAGACCACTCAAACCGGTTATATCCCAAATTAGCTAATTTATCTTATGACTATGGTATAGTTTAATCTTATGGAATTGGATGTTAAGGTTGAAACACTTGGTTGGAAGAGATGTACTTCATATCTACTTGTTCACTTTTTATTTCATTCCACTTTTATTTCCAGATGCATAATTCTAGGTTTTTTTCTTTCTTGGGATTGAAGTCCGTTTCCGCCACCGAGCTCTTTATGAAATTACTTGGAATATTGCCGGATTAGGAACGATTTCCAATTATGTGAACATATTAAGTGGAAATTGGTGTGACAATGTATCCGAGGATACGAATTATGTCGACATCATGTAAGGAAGGATTTGCGCATTCAGCTGTTAAATCATCGTCAAAACGTTCGTATTTCCCGTGAATATAGCGATTTTTAATTCGCACTATATTAGCTTCCCAAGGGATTTATGGCGTATGTTATATATATTTTTGTTTCTTAGCTCATCTCTTTATGTTTATTAGTTCATTCAAGAATTTTCTGCCTATGGAAGTTGAGGCTTCAAAAGTGATTTCAAATTCGAGTTGGTTGCGCTAGAATTGGAGAGGACGTTGAATAAAAATAATTACGTCAGTTAATATGTCAATAAAAGCTTGAATTTGAATTTTTTTAAATCGTAGCGGTTACATTTGAAGAAATGCTTGCCACCTACCACCGATACCAGTACAAATGAAAATACCAATGTTAACCAGTGCATCGTAGCTTATGCAAGATGAAAGTTGCGCAAGCCAAGAGTATACGTTTTGTGGCTTAGATGGAGTGCAGTTGTTGACATTCTCATTTTTCCTTTTGTCGTGGCTCACTGTGTTGTACTCGATGTTAAGCCGGATACAAGGTGCTCTTAGTTCTCTCCTTAGTTCTTTTAACTCGCGTACGATTAGGGAGAACTTACTCTCATCCTCGCATCTATCTCGCCCTCATTTTGCATGCACAGCGACTTGTTAATCTTGACGTGAAACTGAGTCGTGATAGTGATCCATATCTATTTCCTCGTAAGGTTCAGGATCGCTCGTGGGGATCTCGTATGTCTGATGGATCGAGGACCCCAATGTAATTTGTCAGTCTACCTAGTTTTCTCTCACGGGAATATTTAATGTGTTTTATTTTTTTGACTGGAAATTTTGTGCCCCACCGGTTTATGCACTTTATGTTTCCATTATTTTCATTTTTGTATGTCATGACCAAGGTTTCTTTTTGCGTCATAAATAGGGGAAAAGTAAATTGATTTTTCAGTAGTCGAATAATGGATACAGATATTTCTTCACTGAGTCATTCTTTTGTCTTGACATTATAAATACCTTAAACCTGCCTCTTTTATGGAGATGATAGCATTTTTGTTTTTACATGCATTTTAACTTCCGTGAGGCTTTTGGTTTTCATCGTTGAGAGTGGTTGTTTAGTTGAAATAATTTGTTCAGGCTTGGAACTTTTTTAATTTAATGGTATGCTCTAAAATAAGTCTGGGTGTTCAGAACCTTGACAAAACAGTTCTATGTGATTTTATTCACTATCGTTGACTGGCTCTCTTTGTGTCATATTCATTCATTTATTTTATGCCTCCTTTGAACTAGGTTTAGCTAGACCTTAAGACGTGGATGTTAGTGGAGAATTTACCTGCGTGCAAGAGGACTTGCTTCCCGATGCTTGACTTTTTTGACCTTGACGCTTTAGATTTGTTTCAAAGGGCGCCATATCTTTCTTGGCGTAGGCCCTAATTGAAGAGTTCTTTGGTTTCATTACAAGTGGTTAAGTGTATAACTACGGTCTCTTTGTACGTACGAAAATGAGTATTACGTGATATAAAGCAACGCATTACTTTTTCCGTAATTTCATCGCCGAGGGGTGAATGGGGCCTTGTAGAAGGGTAGGGATTTAACTGGTGCTGCCGAAAGTGAAGAAGTTGGCCCTGCAGTTCAAGCTGACTTACTGAAGTTTTTCTGCTATCCAATGGTAATGTCATTCCTACGATTGCCACAGGCGTTGATGGTGTTAAAATATGTATTCTTCTCCTCTATACGCCATCGCGCTGCAACAATTTCTGTCCCAGGGGGTAGTCTTTAATAATTCATAGCCTTTTAGTTTGAGAAACCGAATAATTTATATTCCAGTATATTTAAGAGCATACATTCATGACTTATAAATATTTGAAAAGCATTCGTCACTACAGAGACAGCCTGTGGTTTTTGATTTTGCTTGAAATTTTGCATTCGAAGTTAAAATTTACCCCTGTGGGCGATGAATTTGGCGATAATTCTCCCCAGATTTCATTGACTGTGGTCTCATTATTTGTGGCCTAATTTTTCATCTGAACTCTTGGCTGTATTTCAGTTCCCATTCTGGTCAAATTCAGATTTGTAAGATTGGGCTTGTTAGGTCTCAGTTCTTTTCATTAAGCACGAAAGCATGACATAATTTTGCGTAAAATTTCCATTTCCATGTGCATATTGATCGAAAAAGGTAGCGTGTATTGAGATTGAAAAGATGACTGGTGATGTTTTTTGTTCAATTTCGTTTGTTTATTATTTAATGGCTTTGCTTTGTCACTATATATTTCCCGGCTTTTATTTTTAACTATTTAAGTACTTCAAGCACATTTGCATAGCTAGAAAAAAAACGATTCTGACAAAAATCGTGAAAATATATCCTGGAAATTTGTCGACTTTTATGTTTGAATCACTTTCTCTCGTCATTATAAGACTTTCGACTTTAGGCCTTTCTGGCCAATCGGCCAGATTTTACATTTTTTTGTCTGTCGTTTGATCCTCCAGGATAACTTTTTTTGAGCGTTTCTCTAATTTTAAATGTTTCGACGATTTTCCTGGGGTTTGTGACGATTTTAGAGTGACTTTTTATCTCGTCTCCTCCACCCCACGCATTTGTATGATTCAGTCCACGAATATTGCAAAAGATGATCCTCAAATATGTTGTCACCCTCCGCGCATTAAAAATAGTTTACAAAAGTCGCTACTCGTGTCGTTGACGGACAAAATGATCCGAGTTCCAAGTGGAAATAAGGTATAATTAGTGGTGTTAACCAAAATTTATATACATGATGATTTGGTATACCAAATGCATAACTTTTCCGCGATATTCCTCGCAATTACTAACACTTTGCTGCAAAATATTGAAAAAAGTGGATCACATTGCACTCATCACCACGCCGCGGACATTTTTGAAAACCGATAAAACTGCGACAGAAGTGGAAACAGAATTCAGCCTTCCATCGGATACAATTGGGCCGCCTCTATGCAGTACCCTTGAGTCGGTCAGTCAGTTGTCGAAAGGGGGTTTTATAGTACACAATTGAGTTTCATATGGATAGATATACGTATAGATCCTGTATAGAAATTTTGTAGGACACCCTGCGAAAGAATTTAATCGTAATCCAAAATCGAAACTCAAATCTCAGTTGATAGTTCTGTACGTAGCTGCGCCTGAGCAGTGGGTGCTATATCTCGAGAAAATGTGGGAAAATTGAAAGTTATTAATGGATGCACCGGAACATTGTTCGTTTTTCCAGCGCGCGAGAATTTCTCGGCGCCGGCTTCCGTAATAGCTATGCAAGGAGACGGGGTAAAAAAATCTCACCTGGCGAGACACTGCTCTTCCGTTTCCACACTTTACCCTCCGGTGCTTCCGGTTGAGTCTCTGCCTATTATTCCGTTCGAGAAGTTATAAAAAAAGGAGCCTACTCGTTCCGTTTAGGTGCTTTCTTCACACTTTTTGTGACAACGAATATCTGCCTAATTACCGCGTACAATGGGGCGCCGATAAATCCGGTTCTTTCTTCTTCGTTTATGTTGTCGTGCTATGCTTTCAATGTTGTTCTGCAGATCTCATTCTTTCTTTGCTGCATAAGCATTTTCTTACTTATTGCTCTCTTGGCGTAGTGCTCATTATCTCTATGAAAGAAAGGATTATACGTTAAATGAATACCTCTTTCCGCAAGTTCCTCCTTATACCACGTTCACAAGTTCAATAAAGAGTTTATTATTATCCATCATAGCGTTTAGTTTTTGCGCCTCAAGTGTTTTTTTTAACTTTACCCGTGGAAAATTAGTCCTAAGGCCTCGGTAACGTGATAATCTGTTATAAGTTTTTTTTTCTTTTCTTCTTTTTGCGTGGAATATGTTCTTTGTGGATGATTCTTTTTAGCTGACGAAATACAAGTATGGCGAAAGTAATTATATGTGATCAGGTTCAATTTATCCCGCGAAATTGTTCTCTATATATTTTAATTTCTTTTAAATTCCCCTTCTTTCTCAGTGTACGTTAATACACATTTCAGTATCCAGAATTTTCGTAAAAGCTTTCAATTTAGATTTTTGATTCGTCATAATTAAATGATATTGATGCGCTTTATTCCCAGCGTGAGACCTGGTGGAATGTTCCAATAAGATAATAATATCCTTTTCTTGTGCTTCGATTTGAATGAATTTTGAAGCTGTATTTACCGTTTTAATGATTATTTACGAAGCCTGTCATCGTAATCTTGGTGGTTATAATTTATTCATGTACATATTCACTATGGTAAGTCCACGGTATAATTCCCCTGGGTAATTTACCAATTCATTTCTTAATTTCTCAAAGGCATTCATCCTTTTACTCAGAGTCAGTCGTGCGAAATCGTATTTTGTGGCATCTCCCTCCATGTAAAATCATTTATCTCTATGTTACGAGAGACAGATTTCTAACTCATTTCCTCCGTCATTGATGTCGTGTAATTGCCTGAGAAACTCGTAAATTTTAATTAATTTGCGTGTATTTCTCCGGAGCTAAGTAGATGAGCACATTCGGAGGGTCACTCATTCATGCTCATAATGGCTCAAATATGGTGGTAATAAAACCGCTCTCCGGTTCGAAGTAGTCTTTTTGCTTTCCTTCCCGTGAGCCCCTCGCGTTGCTGCCCTTTGCTCTCAATTCGGGGTCCTTTTTTCGAGGTCGATCGTTAGGATGACGAGCTGGGATGTAAGACTTGGGGAGGGGGAGCAGGTGGAATTTTTCCCAGCCCCACTAGGTATTTGCTCACTTAAACCCTTACGGGGTCGCGCACAGTCTAAAAGCAATTCTAATTCTAGAAGTGATTCAGCGAGTGATTCAACCTGGTGCATTACTGGGATAAACAAGACCTTGCTACACAATTTCACCTATAAATGATTATCATTCCATGTGGAGTGTCGTCCTCTGTTTGCGTTGGTTTTTATCATTGACACGTATGCAGTAAAACTAAGTTGAATTTCTTTACTCAACTGTGTATTTATTACCCTTCTCCCTTGCGCATCCTTATGTCGCAGTTAGTGAATGGGAAATATCACGCAAATGTTATGGGTGACTGCGTGAAAAAATTCGTGTCTGTGTTTATTCCCTCTGGAACTTAAGCTTAACATATAACTGTTCGATTTTCGTCTGCGGTCATTTAAACTGAGCATGCATGCGCTGCGCAAGCTAGCATCACTGGCATGGGCAGGCTTGCATAAGAGGGATTTTGTCGTCCCTTTGCCTGATTGCACTTCATCACACTAAGTAGATCGAGCGTATGCAGCTATCCTCCATTTTAGCAAAGTCTTCCTTTCTTTCCGTCCAGGCTATTTCATCTTTGGTATCACCTCAATACCTGCATCTCGAACGTCTAGTAGTACTTATTATTTAAGTAACTTTTCTGTTGAGGTAGGTTTCATTTAACTAGGTTTGATTTGGTTTAATCCTGACTGACTTTTTAGGTGGTGAAAGATTCGGGAATATTTATCACCTACCCACTGCGAGAACCCTCTGTCCGCCTTTAGGGTTCCAAGTCTTTTACGGTATAATTGAATCCACAAAGGCACTACTATTATTTCCAAACACTTGGTCGGTGATAATCTTCAGAAGCAATTATGTTTTTTACTGAGGTGTCTTTCCAAGGACGCTGTATTTACTTCGGATTTCATCGTGATATAACACTAGACACGGTCCAAATTAACAGTATTTGAAGTCGAAGCGTATTCTTGGTGGAATCTTTAAATATAGTAATTCATAATAAATTGGTCAATACACGGAAAAATAAATATTAAAAAAATATCCACGGAAGAAATTTGTCCACTTTGTTTCACGTAGAGTATTTTTCCTTGGCACTTTGTGGTTTGTTAATTTTTTTCCTCTCGTAATAGCGTCCAATATAACTGGACATACTCGGAACTCCGCACTCCATTAGTGGCATATGGTTAATTTCAGGAAATCCTGCTTCAAGTTTCCTCTCCGGGTACAACCTTAACCTGCCCTTCTATCAGTCCTTCGTCGTCCTAATTCGGTTTTCTCAGCTGCAATTTAAGTAGTTTCTTTCACTTCCAGTCGCCGCAAAGAATTTATTCTGCCTCGGTGAAAACTTTGCGCTTCAGAAGATTCGGAAAGTCCCTCGGCCGTTGTATTTTTTCTTCCCTCCCGAGTTAGTACCACTAGTCTTTTCGTGGCTGCTGTCAATAGATATCTGGTGAAAATGCTGTCATTTATTGTTTAAAGGTCATCTTTAAAGTATTTTATTTTTGCGCAAGGAATTCTAGATGCACTTCGGGTTTGGGCACTTTCGGATAGGTTTTTAGGGTTTTATATTTTGTTTTTCTGTTTTTATGGAGTGAAGGAAGTTGGAATCGTAGCATTAGATTGGATGGCCCCAGGATATCAGCGAATTATGTTGTAACTTGCATTGACGCATAAAGGTTACGCCAGTGCTGGAGTTGTACATTATTAAGAAAATAGTGAAAAATTTCTCTGAGCTAAAATAGTTCGTTCTAGCCTGAGCTCGAATCTGGAACCCTTGTTACCTTGTCGAGTGATTTGATCGATTAAATCTTTGAAACGTGCCTTGCGTCTTGTTTAGAATCCAAAGGCCCTATTCAGCGAGTTTGCGGACATATGAGCTTCATGAATGTCGTAACTTTGATATAGCGGCATCGAAAATGAATTTGAGTGGCATTCGAGTCGTAGTGATATTTCGAAGTTGAGACGCCGTGCTCGCGAAAATTTAGTGGCTCTAACACGTTAAGAGGATGTATCACTCTCAATAAACTGGTCATATTTTATCTTTTTACTTCGATTACCTCAAATACATGTATCATCGTTTGTATATGAGTTTTTAACGGCGAATTACTTTTTCTAATATCTCCGACTTTGAAGCTGTGAAATCTCCCCTTAAACTCGAAAGTACTACTAGTTTGGAGTGTTTTCTTCGGACTTGAGACTGAGGTAAAAGAAGGAAAGGTTCTATCTTTACGTTTTTAAGCTGATAGCGTACGTTATAACAATGTATCAGAAAGTCAGACCGAGTATGAGTGATGCGTCCTCTTAAGTGATTTTTAAAATTGTCGTATTCGCCGCTCACCACCGAGATCATGGCAAACTAACTGTTGGTGGAAATATCACACGTTAGCGCCTTTGCAAGTGACTCCATAAAGGATCACCAGGAGCTAGTCTGCGGTTGACTCCAGAAATTTGTCGGGCATAGAGCCTGCCATCACTAAATGCCACCCAATAGAATGTGTTGTAGAAGTGGGCAGAAATCCCTGCGAGTGCTTAACGAGCAATCCTCTTCGCTTTGAGTTACATCGGTTCCCTACGCTCCCCATTGCCTCGTCTGAGCTAACATCAATGGCCGGACTCAAAGAGCAGGGTGTTCGTCCCTGCTGGCATTCCGAGAATGTAAATTATTCATGCCATGTGGTGTTTGCCCGTGCGTCTCTCATGGGTCGTTCAATGATCACCCGTGTTCTGGCAAAGCGTTCATTTCCCATTCATTGCGTTCCCCGCGTACTGTTTCGCGCCCGAAATGTATCTCGGGGGTATCGAAACTATTATATCACGATACAATAGGGTAGTTTCCTTCATCAAAAAAAACGAAAGGCATTGATCGCGATTCGTTACCCACCATTAGTTTATTCATAATATACAAGTTATTTTGTTTTAGAAATCCCAGTTTAGACGGATGTTAATGGCCAAGTTTAACCTCTTTTGAAAAAGGCCAGATAGGCGCCCATGCGATGCCACTCCACGTGACGTCACAGGGACCCAGATGCTATACGAGTAGTCAGGAGTTTTACATCAAATGAGATTACCAATCCATGCATGAGGCACAGAGCTCAGGGAAACATCTCTTAATGATCACGTATTAAAATTGCCTTTGGTTAGAAAATTTCCTTCTGTTGATAGGGTATTAATAATCCTTATTTAAGCCAAGCGCTACCTGCTAGGGTACTCTGCTACATGCAAGTAGCCTGCATCGTATCGGCGCTCATAGCCTCGCACCAAGGTGGCCACACACAGCGGCAGCCGGAACCAGAATGACGTCACACGGGCTTTTCCCAACATGCAACTTAGCCGTCGCGTTTTCGCGTGCTTGAAAGTTTTCACTTTTCATTTAATCGCGAGAAATAGGTATCGTAATTTAAAAATCTAACAGCGTGAAATGCATATTGAAAAGGTAATATATTTCGATTTAGCCTATCAAAAGTAGTAGGAAACCCCATTGAAGATTTTCAACGGTGTATGCGCTTTTGATCCGTTCCCGTAGCCTAAACAGTCGTCAAATGCTATCGTTTGCACTTTTCGTCGTCGCCTCAAAGGGCGATGGGGTTCATTATCCTTGGGAAGAGGTTGCAATGGTAATTGAGTTGAGGTGATTCAGTAAAGTCCTAAAAATACTGCTTAGGGCTAACGGTCGTAAATGTTTTATACATTTATTTTGGGTTCTGCTATACAGGTTATTAAATATCTGAAAAAAATATACTCCCAAATGGGTAACCAACTGGCCCAAATCACTAACAAAGGCTGTGAATCACCTCCATTACTCTTTTCTTAATATTGCTTATAATTGAGAATTTTAAGTTGTTAGGTGTTATGTAATTCAAGAATGAAATGTCTTCAATCTATACATTCCTTAAAAATGCTACTTATGTTTTATGATGCGACAATAATTGAATTTTTCTTAAAAACTTTCAGCTAAAATACCTAAATGATATCGGACTAAAACCATGAAAGAAATCCCTAAAATTTTAGATTTACGATGCCTGGGATTGCTTGACTTGTATGCTTCTATGAATTTGATAATAAAACCATCGTTGTACTCAATACGTTTATGCGAATGCTAAATGTTCATTAATTTCTAGTATTATTGACTTCCATCAGAGAGCAGTATCAGGAACAGTGTTAGCCGGTTTTCTAATGTCTAGTTAAAATTTCTATTTTAGGCCACTAGCCACTAGTAAAATTGTCCATTTAACTTCACCTTAATGTGGCTTCCAATCATTATCGTGTTAACCGGCCCTTTGCGTTTCAATTCAATTATAATGTAATTTGTTTTAGGTTTAAACATGGGTTCATAAGTTAAATTACGATGTAAAATTGGCAGTATTGTTTAATTATTCCTATTGGACTTTACCTCTTGTGTGCACTATTTTCGTAGGTATCGGTATATCCCGTCGTTCGTATTTACCCGGCTCACTCTACTCCTCAGATTAATTAATTGTCATTTACAAATTAATCCTACGAATTAATTCTCATTTCGTAGATGGAATGAATGGAAGTCGGCCTTTGCCAGAATTGATAAGGGAAGTGAATTAGAGAGAGAACATAGGTCAGGGTAATTTGGAAAAGTATCAATGTCAAGCCACCTTAACCGGTAGAATATTTTAAATGAACAGTATTAAAGTAGAGTTCTGGGATCCTCCCCTTCCTTCAAGTACTTCCTTCTTCAATTCATTATAAGGCCTACTCCCTTTCATTTTATCTAAAAATCCTATTCCCTTCCTTCCTCTATCTCGTTTGCCCAGCATTCTACCCTCTAGCACTGTTTACAACATCCCCTCCCCGCTAAGTACTCGCTCGTACGTACCTTCTGTCTCCTCCTCCTCTCATTAGAATGGAACACTTTGATAAATAATAAAAATTTCATTTCCTCTTTTCCCACTCCGGTTAATTTCGAATGGCTTAAGCGCTGTGAAAGTCTCTTCCCTCTCATTTGCCCGCCCTCCTTTAAAACGGTCGTAAGGCCTTAACTTACCTCCGTCGGGCCGATGCGCAACATGTTTCTCACGGGACGCCATGCGTGCGTGAAGTGCCGTATCCTACTTGCGCTCTCTTCGCATTAATTTCTCCCCCGAGCCAACCTATGTGTGCTACATTCTCTTGAATTGCGGTCTTTCGACGGTTGGCGCAGCGGAACGTCGCTACTCTTTAGCAGTCAGTTCAGTGGAATCTGGGTTCGTGGCCTATTATTAGAAGTGCACTATATTGGGTGGTATATGACTTTCTGTAATCACGGGTGTGATTTCTAGTTCGTCCCCCTGGAATTGTTTTATCATCTGAGTCGTAGAAAGTGACAGGCGATACCGTTGAACGCCCTCAGTTATGATTGGTGGATGTTGTCACTTATTTTTCTGGATCAAATAAACCTAAGCTGACTCTAAACAATCATATTTATAATTATGTATTGATTGCATCTCACTTTGTGCGCAATGATACTCCTACGGGCGATTTTTTTGCTAATGATGAGCATTCCTTTTATTACTGCGTGTTCTAATGGCTAAACAATATTTGTTTTAAGATTTTTCCTCAAAATGTTATTAGAGAATTGCATTATTGGATCAAGCGTTTTAATGAAAATTTGCATTTTTGTTGATTCCTCAGGTATGTTCCATTCTCATGTTGTGGCACTATTTTCAACTTTCTATTCATGTAGGTATATCCCACCATTTACAAATATGTACGATGAAGAAACATATTCCAGAATTTTATTTCATGGCAATGTAAAAATAATAACGCATTTTAAAGAGTTGAAAATACCAAAATGAAAATAGTATATTATGTTCGTTTCCTATTACTTACAATTAGTTAAGAGGTTATTATTGCGAAAATATGCAGTGGATTTGTACCTTTATTGTAGCTGCTGCTATTAGTCGGCTTTGGGGAAAAGATGTCATCTAGGCTGATTCGCCGGATTTTGATCACCGGCATGCTACAGCAATAGTCTTCGATTTGATTATATTTTGACGCTTGATCCTTTGAAACCACGTTTCACTACTGTTTAACCGATCGTATTTTGTCTTGGTTTCACGTGGTATTGATTAAAACTCAAGTTATCTTCCTGAAATATTCAGTGTGTATCGCCCTAATCTAGGATCACCTATATCTCAAATACAGGCAAATTTTGAGTAGGATTGGGTATATACATATACCCTGAATATACAGGGTGTTTAAAAAAGAATATATGCATTTCGAATGCATATATTCTTTTATTTATTAAAATTTAAGACGTACGAATATGAAACTTTACTCACTCATTTACGGGACTCACGACTTTACAATGCAGATGTTCAACATGTCCTCCATTAGTTAAACGAACAATATCACATCGATACTCAAATTCCTCTCTTAGTCGGGCGAGCATGTCCTTTCTCACTGGCTTTATGGCACTACGGATCCGGTTCTTCACTTTTTACAGGTAATTTGGCAGTTGTGGTACGTAAACGTTGTCTTTAACGAAAGCGCACAGGAAGAAGTAAATCCGAAGGGCCGTGGAGCCCAGCTGAGACATACTAAGTCGGTAGCTCCTTGACGACCAATCCAACGTTTGGTATAGCTTCATTCAGATATTCACGCACTGGTGACTCCTGTGAGGGGGTGCCCCGTCTTGTTGAAACATGAAGTTGTCTTCGTGCAGCCTCGAAAACAAACAAGGCGCAACGATCAATAGTCTGTACAAAATAATACTTTGTAATACTTATATTCTTCTTGAAGTACTCCGTATTTGTAAGTGATAGCGTAAAATTCTTATGAGTGATTCTTCGGGAAAAGATCAAATACGACCTGTTGTGGGGAAATAATACGTCTTTTTAAGTGGACTGGTAAGTGGCCTTGAATAGGACTCTCCTATCTTTCATTCTCCTGCTCGGCACGCGTCTCTCTGCTCTTTATCCCATCGCGGTCTATTATCCCTTTATCCTTCTCCTTACGCATCTCGGCACCCTTCCCTCAACCTCGCGTTTCATTGTTCCCTCACTCTCCATCACCCACTTCACCCAACTCCTGCACCACCTCGTTATCCTCCTCAGGAGTTTTATTATCGAAATAGTTGAATTCTCGATGAAGCAGCCCTCCTTCTTGATGGGCACCAGTGTGGGGATATTGGTACTTGTAGTTGGTCTTTTGATCTATAGTTTTGATATCTTAATTTTAGCAGCAGGCGCAATCAGCACCTGCTAAATGCTGTTTGAATGAGAACAATGATTTCCTCGTTATGGTTTTAACAACTGAGGACTCACCGGTTAATTAATGACCATCCGACCCCGTGATGACTGGCCTACTTTAATGAAATACTCTACTCCACTTGGTGGAAAGAAGTGGAGCCAGGGGATATAAATGAGCAAAAGATTTCAATTAATTCTTCAATTAATTGATATCTTTTTCAATGAATTTCAATTAATAAATTTAAGGGACGAAAATATTCCGGAATCTCGAAAATTGTTTTGCAAAAAGGAAGGCTTTAGGAAGAGAATGGGATTTATTGAAGGGTTGTAAGGAGACAAGCCGTGTGCCGAGAAATGCCATAATAGAGGATAACTGTCATAAAAGCCAAGATAGGTGTGCCGGCTGTTATATGAATCCACCTTTTGTCATAAAATTCCAATGCAAAATCTTTTGCCAACATAATTGAATCTCATATTTGCTTACCATCCATAATTATCCGAGGCAATCGCTGGATATTGGTGATAGCTGGGTATTATTCAGAGTATAAATCGCTACTCATGATAATTGGAAATCAATTTGTTTTCTAATTTCCTCACCACAAATGTAATTTATGAAGTACAAGCAGATCATTTAAGGTGATTATAAATTTGCATTTAATGAAATGGACGACTTTTAATATCCAGCCTGCCCTTCCGCCTCGTTTTGCCAATTCATCGAAATTTCAAGGTACTAATCATATGATGCAATGATAAATGAAAGTTCAATTCTTCTTCAATTGATCTTTAACTGTTTTTTACCTTTGTAATAAAGAATTGAAAATTTTTTGTCTTGTTTTCGTCTTTGAACATCTTTCGCACCATCTGTTTTCTAACATCATTATCATCAGCATTCCATTCTAAAGCTTCCTCGCTCCATTATCTGAAAAGTTTATATGTTTCCTCCTTGGGAAATATGCGAAACTTTCAGTTTTGTGCGTTGCTCGAAGTTTTCCCGGATTTCGTGGTATTTCGAGGGAATTCGCTTCGAACTTGCAGCTAACTATCCTCTCTACGCTATTCCTGTGATTACCTCCGCCTCTATTGGCCACGAGAGTTTTCCCTTGGGGTGTGTGCGTTATCCAACCTGTGTTCGCCTTTCGAATTCAAGCGGGGGTGGGCGAGATTAAAAAGTTCTTCCCATTAGGTCCGTTTCAGTGTTTATAATTGCAAATTCTCCGGCCGTAAGTATGTACCTATTAATTTCCCATGACGCCCGTCTGCATTACGGGGATAATCGCAGAGTGCTCAGCGTGTAAGCGGTAAACGGTAAAAAAATCGAGCAGCAACCGCCGCGCCGGTGTGAGAGGTAGTTCTCCTTCCTCGGAGATGTCAGGAGTGCGCCCGTTGTCAGTTGTTCTCTTCAATTATTGCCGTCATTAATTTCCATTGTTACGCGGTAATGAAAGCTCGCGCCTCGGGGGATGGTTTTGGGTCCTGGTGCCAACCGGTTCCCTAGAACGCGTCTTTCAACCCGCTTTATCCCCTCGCTCCCTCCGCATGTTTTTCGTACCCCTCATGTTTGTGTTTTTCGGCTTCACCCTTTTGCATGCTCAGCAGACTGTCCCAACCCTGCAAATCCTCCCCAGTTTACCGCAGCCAACACTTTTATTGCCCTCGTTTTTTTTTTAGCAATGAGGTACACATCTAGTACGCTCTCAAGTACTCATTTCTTTGACCTCAGTGGGAATGGGTAGTGTTTTCGTGACTCTCTGGTCGCAGGCTCGAGCCCCACTTGAATGGGTCTTTAGCATTCTTTGGCATGGCTGTATAACTGTCCAATAGCATAAAGTAAGAAATGAGGAAATAGTTTTAATTTCACATTTTAAACCGAGAAGGTCATTAATATATTTTCATTTCTTCAGCCAAAGGGGAACGTTGTGAATACTGCCTCGTTCACAAGGCCTTACACCTCTGCTTTAAAGCGAAAAGTTTGGATAACACAATTGAAAAGCAAAGTCATATTATTAATATATATTTTTTGGCCCACACATGGTAAATGATGTGAGGGAGTCGGGCCGTATGCTTAGTTGAAGGTATTATCACCGCTGGTTAGTGAAGCCAAAAACAGAATGATAAACGGGTATTTTTAAGCAAGGTTAAAGTAGAAGGGTAATTAAGTAATTAAGTGGGCTTGCCTATCTTTATCTGAATATACCAAAGCTGACGGATTACCTATTTATTCTGATAATCTCTCCGTTCACCTCTTTTTTTTCTTTTTGCCCCTCGGATCTATTTTGCGGCTCCACCCCTCTGCCTCCTCGCTATGCTGTCTCATTCCGTCAGATCCTTCTGAACCATCGCTCTCTTTACCCCATTTCCCTTACGTCTGCTTTTGTATTATACATACCCATCTGTTCCGCCGTCGCCTGCGGATCCCGTGCGCCACGTATTTTCATTTTCGAAGGCCCCACACTTATTCCATCTGCCACCCGCCAGCGGTTCTCGCCCGTCCCGTCCCGTTTGGAAGCCCATACACATCCATTATTTTCGGCGTACGTTCTTGATCCTCCTCCATCTTCCTCCACCCTGGTAAACCTTCCATTCCTTTCTCCCCACCAGGGAAACCCACTTGCCCGATTCTCCATTTGATGGGGGTTTTCTTAAGACTCCCGCGCGGCTTTCCGTTCCATTCGGATTTGGTCGGAGTTGCTTATCGACTGCGCTCGTGGTTCCATGTCGACTTGTATCGTGAGCTGAGTGTTTTTCTTTCCTTTACTGCCTTATGTTCTATGCTCAGTCCCCTTAAATCTCTTCCCTCCGTCCGTAGCAATAACTCCACGAAGGGTTCCGCTTGGGGTGGATTTTTGGTGCTTTGTCTGTACGTTCTGTGGTTGTGAATAATCGGTCGATTCATTTAGTCTTTTTCTGTATTCGATCGTCACTTAAGGCTTTGCATAGTGAGGTCTCGTGTATGATGTTTGATTTGATTGCTAGTGAGCACCTCGAACCAGGTTACGTTTTGTTCTTCTATTTTCCTGTCATTGCCCCTCCTTAAATAATATTTTCTCCTCCTTTTGAGGCAATTATGATGTTGAAAATTTTTTTCTCATAGGGAAAAACTCATAGAAAAACTGGTGAAGAAACATTAACGACCTTTAGCAAGTGCCCTGGGTAATTCTCAGGAAAATGGTACTTGGAGGAACATTCTTTCAAACTTTTTTTTCCATTGAATCAGAATACTACTTTGGCTTGAGAATTGTGCCTCTCGTTTCAGGCTTTCTAGGTGTACTGAACTGCACGAGAAAATTTGGTATCGGAAGTCTTTCCATGCCCACGTGCCACATGACCAAATTGGCACGGCTACGTTGATGGAGACTACTTGTAGTTTCTCTATTTTTTAATCAATAAATTAAAATTAATGTCTTAAATTTTAACGATACATTTCAACCTTGTCTTGTGTAAAATAAATTATAGTTATGCGGGTGGAATGAAACTGTTGTTGTTTCCGCCTGGCCCGCGAGTGCCCGACTTCTGACGCACTACCTTCATGTTTCAACTTTGGTATATCATGCAGACTTCATTACGCCTCATTTGAACCGTGCGAAATTTATTTAATTTTTATTTTTTTTGCAGTTATTTGGGAGAAAGTGTTCCATTGTGACTCAGACCGCCACCGGTCCTCGTGAAAATATCATACATATCATACGGCGGGTGGCTTTTTTAGTCTATTTGTCTTTCCTACCAGCGCGAAATATTCGTAACTGGGTTAGAGGGACTCTTCACTTCCTTTATTTGTGTTTCCTGCGGAAGAGTATTGGCGCTCCTATTTCTTCGTTTTCAGATCTGAATTCTCACGTGAAAGTTCCACGCTCGGTTTTCCTTTTATATTTTCCTGCTTCCGTTTTCATGCCTTGGCTTTTCCTCCGCGGAGAATCCGGAAACTGCGGCGCGGAGCCGTCTAATGTTTCCATCTCGGTAAATCCCGCTTTTCCGATATACCATCGGGCTCCCCCGTAGCGCACCCCGCCCCTTCGTCCGTGCCTGATCTTTTCCCTCTTAGACGCACTCTGCGGTAACAACCTTCCCTCGCTCACACCACCTCACGCACTCATGTTGCTCCCACCTCTCTGCCGCTTGCAGTCCATTTCCTTTCATTATATCCTCCAAAGTTTCCCGGATTAATTTTCGCACTTCGTGCTTGCTTAGATATCGGGGAAAGGGATTAAGAGAGGAGTATTAGGTAATTTATCTTCTGAAGTAAAACGTACGTTTTGATATTGATCTTAAAGGAAACAATGGGTCGTCGTATGTGTGATATGCTATTTTTTTCGACTTTGTGTGAAACTTTCAATGCAAATGGAGATAGAGTGGATTGAATTAGGAGGAAGTAGTATGGAAGTAAATTCAGTTGCTTGTGTGCCCTTAGGGGTAATTATAATAATGATGAAATTCTGATAGATCTCTCACTCTCGAAGTTCTTGATAAGTTATTTCAAATAGGATGAGGGCGTGGCAGCCCAGTGGTTAGAGCGAGTGGCTGTACCCTCACATATCCAAAGCTAACTTCGGTACGAATGACTGATTTAATGATAGTGTATTAAAATGATTTCTGGTAATAGTTTGATTGGCAAAAATCATTGGCATTGATTCCGTTTCTATCGTTAACGTTTGTTTTTCCATTGTTCTAATTTACAAAAAATGTTAATATTTTTAAGCTTTGGTTTCCTTGTGCAGTAGGTCTCAGAAGACCTTGTTTATTGTGTTTACACTTTTTATTACGTCTTCAATGTAAGATCTTGTTGCCTTTTACTCAATGAAATAATTTATATATTTATTCCCCGTGCGAGCTCATTACGATAATATTATTATAAATTTGAAACTATTTCCGAGTGAAGATTAGGATTTCTAAGATTTATTTTTGTTTGAGGCTCTCAAATTCTTCTTGCTCCTACGTAATTGCTGAATAGAAGAATAAATGAAACATTTTGCACGGCACCTCAAGTTGCTCAGCCCTTTGCGAGAAAGTTAATTGCAATTACTGACTTATATTGAAGAAAATAAAATATGGAAACGTTGGTACAGCCTGATTATGAAACATGGTATGAGCATTGAGTATGATTACCTCGATTAAGTTTGTTGTTACTCAAATCGTAGATGGAGAAGAAATTAGTGTATTAACGTCAGGGAAGACAACTTCTAATTTAATAATTTATGCCTGCGGATTTGTCTGTCTTTTTATCTAGAACCTTGATTATACATTTTAGTGCTGGTTTGTTTTTTATTTCATCTTCCTTCATTTAATATCTTGTATTTGAAAATAAGGGGTTATTTATTTTAACATTCCGTTTGTCCATTAGTTATTTTTCCTAGACTTTGAGTGCGAGGGCGTCGTAAATTAGATCCTATGAATGGCCTCAGACCGAAGAAGCCCAGAATAGCTTGGCATTTTTCGGCGATTACTATCTTACCAACCTTTTATTTCCAGGCGTTTTCAAATGCAGGAAACTTCTCGATGTCACGTGTTTCGTATAGTTCTTTTCATATTTTTTCGTGTCTCTTTTATTTTGTCGCGGATTCAGAATCTTGAGTTGTCGTAGAGGAAATAATTTTCTGTCGGACCTAATGTAGTGTAACGGTTTTGACAGGGAAAGTATTTTAATGGTTGCGAGGGGATCATTTCGTCTTCATTTTATTCATTTTCATATTTTAATCGAATGCCTAATAAATTTCGAGTGCTCCCCTTTAAATTCCTGTAGTCAATATTGCAAGTAAATAATTAGTCCTAAAATTTATTTAATTTTTTAATTTATTTTCCCCTCTTTCCCAAGGGACAAGTAATTGACGAGCAGCAATTTTAACTCACTTGGTCCGAGTTAGTTCAACCAATAAACAAATAAAACTAACCCTGCCACATCTTTTGTCAAATTTAGCCGGCGCAGGCGGTCCGAGGAGAAAATCGTGAGGCTTGAGAAACTTTCTGGTTTAGAATGTGAGAGAGCTCCGTTTTCGTATAATCGTTTCCTTTCTCTTAGTTGGATAATAGATAGTATTTTCCGTACCTTACGCGTGTCAAAAAAACTCGATTCCCTATGACTTCTATTCTAAGAATTTTATGAACGATTGATGAGTTTTTTAGAAAGTGAGATTTTGCCTGGATTAACCGTGTCTGTTTTTAAGGGGATATAGTTGGGTATGACCACAATAATGGGCGTATTTTGAACGTAATTTGTGGAAGGTTGTACATGCATGGAACGGAATTTAGTGGAAAGAGTGTTTTTATCGAATTCTTAGGCTTCAAGTTAGGGGGGATAATGCTTAGTTCCTTAATGAATAGCGGATTGGCTCTTTAGTTATGCGTTACGAGTTTTGCATGGCCATTGCGGTGTCTACGTAATTTGATGCGAATTTTGCCATTTTTATGCGAATTGGAACGGTGATAAAAACGTCTGCCAACAGGGAAGGAAGTCAAGTAACTGGGTTCAGAGACCCGCATTGCTCACACAAGTTTTTTTGGTTCTTGACGTTTCTAGCCGATACAGACCTATTCGTCTCATTTCCTTTCATTAAAATATCTCCATTAGCTAATTAAAAGTTAATCATTAAAGTCATCCCATTCTGGCGGTAATGTGCCGGTGTTTCTATGCATTGCAGTTGCCCGCTCCGGTCAAGGTTTTTCCAGAAAATAAATTAATCGGGCCCGCTCTTCCTTTTTCCAGCTATCTCATCTGGAAATCGTGGAATGGTGCCCATACACGTATCTACTCCCCCGCGCCCCTTCCCCTTCCCCCCCCCTCCCCAAACCTGAAACACAAGCCAGCCAGCCGGGATGAAGCAGAATGCATCTGGACAGCTGCCTTGCTTATTTTAATTATCTTGATAGAGCGCCATGCATTTGAAGTCGGGGCCGGGAGTATGTGACCTACCCAACTCCTTGACCTCGTCTCCGTACCCTATATTCCGTAGGTTTGTTCCTTTTTTTTCCTCCGCGCCGTATTTTGCCCGCTATGCGCGCGTATTAAGTCTCAAGATGGGGCGGAAATGGTGGGAACAAAAAGTGTCATCCCTGGACTTGGACCGAAATGGATAGTGGACCGCTATGTACTTCGTTAAGCAGAGGAGGATGTTAAAATCCGTGCTGAAGGAAAGGTTGTTAGGTGGGCGGCGAATGGGGAAGAAGATAGTAGGTTTTATGGATAGTAGAGATTTTATAGTAAATCGAAGAGGGAATTTCAGTGTGGGAGGGATTATAGGCGGGATCCGTTAGCAAAACGTCCCATACAAAGCCACCGTGACCTGTAGAACAACTAAGTAATAATTAAGGATGACTCTGTTTCACTTCTTTGTCAGTTCCGATTCTGGTTTGGTCACTGTCATCGGTTCGAAGTTCTTTAGCAAATGTTTAATTGTCATTGGATTATTCATAAGCTATAAATGATTATTACTAGGTAGGTATGAAAACTACCGAAAATAACATGAACTTTTGTCGCTAATGATTAGATCTATAAAAATATTTCATTTGTAAATCTTGCTCTACAAATGATTTGAAATTTGGTTTTGAGCAATTTTTTCTGTAGAGATTCTTTTTGGCTTATACCTAATACTTCCCTAATACTTAGTGATCACCTCTCACGCTAGTTATGCTCGAATGCTAAATTTCTTCAGTGGATATTTAAATTATTGTTCGTCGGCGGTCTATATATATTTCGTATTGGTAAATGCAGGAAGATATTTTATTCGTCAGGTTAAAGGCACCCTGTTGTAACTTCCTAGATGTAAATAAAAACATTGAGAAATGTTTTTACTCCTGAGGAAAATCTTAAAAAAAGTTATGATCGATTAAATTCTGCCATTGGTAGAAGCTGTTGAAAACTCCTATATTGCGACTTCCTTTCCCCTACGTTGGTGTCTATTAAACAAAACTTACAAGGGGAGACCACGAAAGTTGCTCCGCCTTTTTCAATGCCGTATTTTTTATGGCCTTCGGAATGGTGAACACATCCCTGAACTAGTAGTGGTTCCGTTGAATGGGCCTTAGTTTGGCTGTAATTAATTAATTTTCATGCGGTACTTTTCACAAGCCGCGTATAGTTTCATGATATCGCACCTTACGTCCGGAGAGACAGGTGGGGTAGCGGTTAGCGATTACGGCTACACCCGGGGGACCAGGGTTCAAGGCTTCGTGATGGCTTTATATTTTCTTGTCTCCATTGTGATCACACGGCGTCAACTTTTACATTAATTTTAATTGCGACAAGCATAGACATAAGACTATTTTTTATCACCATAATGACGTTTAGGTATTTAAGCAGTGTCATTTTCAACGCGGAGAAGTGAAGGCTCCACTTTCTACTCAAAAACATAACGAAAGATTAACGGGGGGCTAAAGCAGTGGCTTTTTTTGGAAGACATGACATTTGTTGGCGCATATTTTGTTATTATATTGGAAGGGCTACGGAAGATTTTGGGAAGCGGCGAGCACAAGACACATTGGTGTAATTGTTGCTTTTAACCCTCTAGCGGGCGCGACTGTTATTTCTTCACAACCGGGCGAATGGCGTACTTTTCCCATGTTATGTGCATATATGATAATACTCGATTTTTGTTAAAATTAATCTTTATTTGTAGAAATTAGTAAAATCTTGTACATTTATAGGTGATACAGATATAAAGGTACAGAGGGGTATACGGCCGGTCGCCCGGCGTAATTTATACGCCACGTGTGACGGGTTCCTCTTGCTGATCTAAAAAAAATTAGCTACAATACCTCGAACTTTGAAAACTCGCATTATAGACAGTCAAAGTACATTGTAGGAATACACGAGACCATTCTAGCCCAGAATGTACATACGATGTTGAAATCTTTGGCTTTCGAAGATTGACGTATTTTATACGCCACCACGTCCGGTCCAGGGTCATAAACTTTTATTTCATCCTATTTATTAATGGAAATTATATTTCGGAATGGTTCTTTTAGCACATAGGTACTGTGTAAGTAAACTCCCTTTGGAGTAAAGTGAATTACAAGTGTTCGAGAGATATGGCATTTTATATTCGTTTTGTGTTCTTATTAATTATGTCTGTACGCATGTTGTTGGTCGCCGCGAGCCTATAATGCCATGTGCTCTTGCAAGAGTGGTTTCCATTTTTAATATGGAAGTTGATCAATATAAGCAATGAAGAAATTAACAATTTGGCGCACACCAACCCTTGCTAGTGTAGTCGTCGTATCTCCGTGTTTGAAATGACACTGCTTAAATACCTAAACGTCATTATGGTGATAAAAAAATAGTCTCAGCTCTATGCTTGTCGCAATTAAAATTAATGAAAAAGTTGAGGCCGTGCGATCTAAATGGAGACAAGAAAATATGAAGCCATCACAGAGCCTTGAACTCTGGTCCTCCGAGTGGTAGCCGTAAACACTAACCACTACCCCACCTATCTCTCCTGACATAAGGTGCGATATCATGAAACTATACGCGGCTTGTGAAAAGTACCGCATGAAAATTAATTAATTACAGCCAAACTAAGGCCCATTCAACGGAACTACTACTAGTTCTGGGATGTGTTCACCATTCCGAAGGCCATAAAAAATACGGCATTGAAAAAGGCGGAGCAACTTTCGTGGTCTCCCCTTGTTAGTCCCGCGAAGGAGTCTTACCGTTTCCGTTAGTCCATTGCTATACCTCAGGGCCCTTGTTTGTAGTAATTAGTGTCCCTCAAATTGTCCAGTTTCGCGTCTCTGTGCCTTATTTGCTTTCTCGTTTGCGCTTCAAGCAAGTTGTGGTCCGTGGAAACAGTTTCGAAGGAAGATCCGAGCATGCTAATGAAGGTGGATGACTTGAGGAGTCTTCGGTAGTCGGAGGCTTGGGGGCCGTGTTTACAGACGGCGGTGTTGCTTCGTCGTTTCTTTTCAGTGACATGTGCGTTCGTTCCATCGAAGTATGCTGGTCAATAGAGCGCTGATGGTAGCTTCTCAGTAGTCAAAAGCTTAGAACAGCATTAAAACCCCCTACTTCAGAATTAATATGGATAATAGAAATGGGAAATAAAAGGCTGATGAATAGATTTTATTATTCAAAAAGTTACATGCAACAGTATTTTAGGTTAGAAATATGCCGAGTTTTATTTGATTATTTTTTTTATAATTTCTTCATTAGCTTATTGTCACTGCACTTTTGTGGCAAAGAGGTATCAGCATATTGGCATTATTGTTTTTTCTGGTGAAATCTCTTTCTTTTGCGTCATCGTCTTGGAAAAATTGTGTGAAAACGTACGGATGTTGCCATAATTCCTATGGAAAATACCGACTTTCATTTGTGATCACTTACTGTTAGTATCAGAAAAAATGTACTTCCATTTTTCCGTATAGCCTCTTAAAAGACAATGTTTGCAGTTTTGTGTGACTTTTCTGTCAACCCGCGTGGTGGCCGATCTGCGTTTGGACAATAGAGTGGTTAAACGTCATGATTCAGCAACATTTTGTCCATGGGTGAATTGTGATCGAAACCTGTGTTCGTGTCACAGCAGCTTGTGTGGCGAAGGAGTCGCAAATAATTTCGAAATCAAGAGACATGATTTATGACCGCTCTTGGTTTGGATCGTCAGATTCCCGACGCACAGATGTATTTAATAATCGAGTATGGGATTTTGTTGTTCTCAGAAATTCTCGAGAACTCTCGAAATCGTCATAGAATTTTTGTGTCGATAATTTCATTCACTCTTGACTTGAAATCGCAACTGTATTCACGAATGCAGAAAATTGTTGGGAAAATTTGTTTTTTTAGGAAGTAAATCATTGCACTTGGAGGCCATTTGAAGAATAAATGCAATTAACTTGGAATTTTTTACATGAAAAATTACAGACTTGCTCTCACATTAAATTCAAACTGCCACAAGTTTGAATGTCATTTGGTCTCAGACGTGGCAGGTATTGGGACAGAGTTAGTCTGCTAATCTTCCTTTTAAACTTTTCGCAAAACGTTTTCTCTCTCCAGTTAAGGTATTTCAAAAGCAGTGAATCCTTTCCTGATTTTCATTATACAAATATCGTTTTTCAGTGGGTCAAGGTAAATGGAAACAGCATGTTAGGTGGTGACTGTGTTCTGTTACACTGGTAGTATCAGTCTATTTGACTCATGCAAATCTTTCTCTCCAAACTAATGTCTTACTTCGGCCATCGTTTTCCTTCCTTTGTATATGTTAAGGTATGATGGGTGGTGGAGAGAATGAACTAGGAGATATTTCATCATTAATCTATTCAGAAATCATTCATTCATTTGAAGCAGAGTTAGGAGCAGAAAAATTATTTAATCATTGATGGTGAACCTAATTTGCTAGTAATATTCTCAAGCTTTCATACTTATATATGCGCTATTCATGGAAAATATATAGGTTAAGATATCGCTGCGTATTCCGCCCGAAACGCTACTCTTGGCTTGATTCATCTCGTTGAGTGCTTCGACTGCGTTGGAAGATTTTCATACTATGATAATTAGGGTGCAAGGCTGTTAGCTACTAGCCAGCAATATCGCTTCGCTTCACCAGCGGTGCCGCGCTTGCCGAGGGATCATAGCGTTTATTCGGCCAAATCTGATTTTGGAAACCACGTAGTAAGCTTTATCTGCAGACATGATCTCCGTCGACCTCAAATCCTTTCATTAAGAAGGCATTCAAAGGTATTACCGTGCTATTAACAAATGCGAGTATGATTTGGTGCATGTGTTTCATTCCACCTTTGGCGTAGTTCAGTAGGCTGCAATTACCCATCCACTGGTTGGCATCCTTCCATCAGATGCACTTCAGCGCAGGGGATTGACGTGCCTATGCCTTATGATCGGGCCTTTGGATTGAAAGTGATGACGAATCCGCGTTATATTCTAGGTGTTGATTATTTTCCTAATTTTTGATCAGTCCCTTATTCTATTTCCGTCAGAATGATAACCCCCTCTAAATATTTTGGTGACACTGGGGTTCCTTATCTGTGGAGTACCTATTAAAACCTGAGGGTGTCATATTTTACTGTTTAATGTACGATTTAGTTAAATTAATTTTATGTGCTTCAGTATGAACCGCAGCATGAACTATTTTCCTTAATTTTTTAATCTAATTTTCTAGAATAATCATCAGAATATTCGATAAATTCGTAGTTCCTCATTACAAGTTTTTATTAGATGATATGACTGTCAAGCCCTAGTATTTTTATTTCTTACTATCATGGACCATACTTTAATGCCGTCTGAAGTGTGAATCTATCCTATGTCCACAGGTATGAAGATTCGTTAAAACTATCGCCTGATATTGTGGTTTAGAGGGTGGTATCAGTAAAAAGTAAAGCAACGAATAAATTCCATAATTTATTGGAACAATTATTGTTATAGTATTTTACCGATTTGTGTAGGTTTCCATGGAGTACTTAAGAAGCATCCTGGCAGCCTCCCCTACCTTCATGTATTTCCCTCTTCAATTCTTAATAAGGCCCACTCCCTTTCATTCTATCTAAAAATCCTATTCTCTGCATTCCTCTCTTTCGTTTACCCAACATTCTACCTTCTAACACTGTTTTCATCATCCTCTCTCCGCTTAGAACTCCCTCCATCCGTACCCCCTGTCTCCTCTGTATTTCACCTAGAAATTGGAACAATGCAAATTGTTGACAAATTTGAGCCAAGACCACGGCACTTGGGGCAACTGTAATAGTGATGGTTGATGGGCAGGGTTTGGGACAGAAAGGAACCCAAGCTTATGCGTAGTCGGAGCTGAAGAGGCGGACCAGGAGCGGGGTAGAGATGACGGCGACACAGCCTCCCACATCGGGGGACATTGAGCAAGAAGCCCCAAGCTTCTCTGGGCCCTCGAATAAATACGAGCTGACCTATTAAATTCTCCGGAGGAACCGTTGACTGCAACAGCGGGGCCAAAGCTTCGTCGACCTCCCGCGCTGCACCGCACAAGCAGGTCATTATTTGCGCTTGCCGATGTGGTTTTTCCGCCTTCGCTCACAGCTCACGTTTTTCTTGTTTGTTTCCTTGGGTTTCATGAATTTATAGTTTTATTTAGCTTGCTACATTATTTGAACTTTGGTTGCTCATCCGTGTCAGAATATCAGTAATTAAAATGCTCAAAAGCTCTAAAATGTATTATAGTACCTCTACTCATCGAGATATTTCCCGCTGCGAGATTTATTATCTCGATAAAACTAAACTTAACTCCATGTTTGAAGCTGTTGTTTGAATGTCGCTATATGTTTCTGTTGACATTTCGTCTGCATCGTCGATGAATAGTACCACTTCTTCATTCGATCATGTGGAGAACCATTGCATCATGTATACTAATTTTAGTGGAGATAATTTGAAGTTCAGTCAGTTGATTTTCAGTGTACAAATATCTCGTCTCTGCTTCGATTCTGCGTATATTTAGATAGCTAGTGACTTTTATATGTATACTATATTTATATTTGGGTTTTTGTTTATCGTGAAGGCCATTGTGAGAGTAGCAATTAATGGGATAGAAACGGAGTAGGATTACGGCGTCTACAGGCAAGTGTTTTTATTTCTTCGTTGGTATTGTCTGTGTTATTTTTAATATCGGGTTAACAAAGCGCGGGCTTCCTAGGAATTGGCAGTTACGGAGCCTACAGATTGCGTCTATGGGTTATATATCTATATGCGTTGGTCGAGCTCACTGTTTTCCTTCGATTCAGCGACAAAGAATTGCCACAGGTATGGAAATTTCATTGGATGTAAATCTGTCGTTTTGTGTGTGGTTCCTTAATTACAGCGAGCTGTCTTTTCTTCGCCTTTTCATTTCGCAGTTATTAATAGCTAGTTACCTACCTGTATCAGATGTCTATTAGCATTTTTACCCACTATAGAGTAATGCGAGAGAAATGGTGTGGGATTATCGTAGCCTCATAAAAAGGTGGATTTTCTGCGTCGGCCTTTTCTGTGACAATGTTACCACGCCCTCGTTTCTTTGGACTTCTGGGAATTTTCCGAATTGACAGTTGTGCTGGGCGTTTCACCGCTGTGTGTGCCTTCCGAATAAATCCCTTGCTTTTATTTGCGGCTATTCGATCGTACTATTACCCCCCACAGTTCTCTCGCCGTGTTCCGCAGAATCGTTTTATAATCCGGCGCCGGGAGTGGCGAGCTCTACAAGAGCGGCCTGCGAACGTGCCTCTCTTGTGATATTTGAAAAGCGTCCATTGGCACCCTGGATACACGTCTCCAACCCCTGTTCTCTCCACGCTGTCTGAGCCCAATAACTTGCTTTCTTCGTCTCTTTCGCCGTCGACCCTCTTGTGTGTGGCAATTGGAGGCGAAAAGCCGAGCGAATAACTACTTGGACTCGCGTCATTGATTTTTCTATCGTCTCCCGAGGCTTTTCTCTGCTTTTCTGACGTATCTCAGATTGTGAAAGTAGTTTCTTACCTATAATAGCCACCGCTTATTCCGACGGCTGTTTCCGTTTTATACACCCTTCGAGGAGGACCGGATGAGCGCTATGACAATGAACGTGATTCTTTTCATGAATCGTTTAAATAAGGTGTATTTTATTTGATACGTCTTATTTTTGTTGCCATAGGTAATATCAATATTATAAGGAAAATGAATTACATCGTGATAAATAAAGAAGTCTTAAAAGCCATCATTTATCATAATAATAGTTGTTCATTCAATGTAAGTTCGTACTCTTGGCTTCGGTGCATTGTGTCATCATTTGGTAGAGATAATATAATCATCCCTTGAAGATGAGTCGTGGTATCGGTACGAAGGTATTGTCATTTTATCTGATTGCTTTGTGTAAAAGAACGCGTAATATTTTATATATGACTGAGGTCAGTGATCCATCCGAAGAAGCCGGAGACTTTCATTATTTCATTTTTTCAATCGCCTCAATGCCTCCAGTGTGTTGGGTACTTTTTACTTACCGTATCCCTGAGCACGTATCCCTGAGTAGTGTATTTGTGATGAGTTATTATTTAGCCATGCGTGAAGCCATTTAGCCACTGTTTTGCTACAGTTCATCACAAGCTATGAACTATATTATCCTGTAAGTCATAAATATATACTCTGATATTTCACATCACTATCTGTGACTATTTCATCCTTGGCGGAAGACAATTTCGACTCCTCATCAAAGCAGGCAGTGGGTAAAGTTCATTTTTCTATGTTGTCATTAATTTGCAGTTCAAGGTGCCGTTCATTGTCATTGAATGTTGTCGTAAGTAGAATGTTTGGGCTTCAGTTATCACGAAAATAATCACATTTTTTGATGATGTGCTGAGTTTTTAGTTTAATGAACTGTGCGTGGGACTAACATTTTCACAGGGTTCCTTGGTGGCTACCATCTGAGCTCGCTAAATTTTCTCTTCCTGATGCACTGACGATCTCATCCTCCCCGTCCTTACAACTCTTAACTTAATGAAGACATTAATTTAACGTTATGATATTAATATAAGATTTTTATCAATGGTCAGGTCGAGCCAGATGTCCTAAATAAATCATCTGGATGTTACGCCTAATTGAAATGGAAAATAAAATAACTTCCTGGTTAGACATTAATTTGAAGAGATGTGCTAAGTGGCTTTAAGATAATGCGTACGTTGCAAATAAATGGGTGTACAGTTACTAAGAAATTAGTGTCGACTGATTTAAGTTAAGAAATTGTCATATAACTAAGCTTATATTTATTACCAACTTTAGTCATAAAATTGTATTTCGGGCTAAAACCACTGTTTTTTTTTGCTTTGCGAAATGGAGTATTCGACGCAGACGGCTGTAGCTTGAGGCGTACTACCTCAGTTATAAAGCCAAACTTCCGTTAGAGTTTTCTCATAAAGGATGTGGGCAGTTTTAAAGAAATTGACCAAATTCGGAAGGAACCTGGAGGGTTGGCAACCCCCACTCCTGGAAAGTATTGTGGGGTGAAAGCTTTATCCTCCTGTTCACTGAATTTCCGTTTTCGAGAGCTGTTCCTCCCAATGCTTGCTTTTCCTTCAATACACGTCTTTTATCTCACTCCCTTTTTCCACACACCTCCGCCTTCCAATCCTTAGAGAGCATTCCTTGTTCCATCTGTAGAGCTCAACCGAGAGTTTTATGGTGTTGCAGCACGATTTGAAAATTCGATATTTTGATCAAACGTTGGAATTTAACTTTTTTTTTCGATTTTCCGTTCAGGTTAAAACATCCATATCAGTCTGTAGCCTTGCCTGTTGAGGTGACCAAGTTTTTGACAAACTCTGTCATTTTCAAGGTTAAAGTGTCAAAACCATGGTCGGTAGAGGAGTTATATTTAATTGTGGAAATTACCGTTTGTTGCTATATTTTATCTTGGATATATAGCATTTCTACCACGTCAAACTTGAAACGATTTCAATCTTGCTTGTAGCTTCATAGTATTGGATATAGTTATTTTACTTTTAACTCAGTATTACACTTAAAAATAAGAACTTTGTGCTTTCACATTAATATTTATTCACAAATTTACGACCATGTTTTCAGCGTTAGACGATGACGATGATCACCTGATGGTGACGTCTAACGTTGAAACCATGGTCGTAAATTTGTGAATAAATATTAATGTGAAAGCATGAAGTTCTTCTTTTTAATTTTAATAATGAATCGCTTTCACCAAGTTACGCCTCAAACAATCAATTTTTAAACTCAGTACTATACCGGTTAATTTAGGCTTACATGTAGTACTTCGCGATTTACCCTGGCCAGTCTCCTCTCCCAAATTTGGCTTTTAAGTCACAATAAGCCATATTACTTTATATTCTATTGGTAAATCCTATTCTCTTCCCCTCAATCCTAGAATTCTTTCTTTTCTCATTTGCGGTTTGCAGAATCCATTGCTAGAGATTTGCCCGTGTGACAAGGCTACCCGGAGTCATTCCCTTCCCTTTGCGGGCCGCGCTTCCGTCGGAATCTCAGCGTGAGCCTAATGCTCATTCGCATTACATGCGCCCCTCCTGCCTCAGTATAGCCCTCTGCACACCCATATATTTTATCCTAAATCCGTGCTGTAATTATCCTCTTTATCGATTCTCTGCTCTTCCCCTTGCTTCTTAGGGGAGTACGAGGCAAGATGAAGAAAAGGAGTGAAGCGTGAGAGGTTTAAGTCTACCTCCTAGCGCCTTGGATTCATGTCAAGCCACGGGATCCTGCTGCCGTGATAAGTCTTGGCACTCGTGCCTTTGAAAACGAATATGCTTGGTTCCGACGGAGAGAAGTATTAAGTTCAATGGTTAACTTCTGGAGGCGTATCTTATAGGAAGCCGAGTGTGCAATGCATGTAATTTTACCCCTGTAGCAGCTGGGTGTGTTTCAAATGGGAAGTTCATCCTCCCTCTCTTTTCAATGGTAATCGTGTTTGAATTTTTTCACGTGCTTGTCTGTGGGTGTATTTCGTTGTCTGTGAACGAATAGAATTTTGACCATTGAAATTTGAGAAGTTAAGGAAATTTTTCAACAAATGGTGTTTGATCTCTTGTTGCCACATACCTGTTTTTTTCGCGATATCCCTGGTGTCATAACGTCCCTTACTTCGGTGTCAGTAACGGTACATTTTTGTTTAATCGACATTATTTTGAATTTTATGTCGGAAAGTAATCTACCCATTACGCGGTTTAATTTTGATGAGGCCAGCGAACAATTGTTCCCTGTTACGGTCTCAAATAGTATGAGACTCGAAATTTTCTTGGTAAAAAAACCAGATCATTTACATTCTTTTATTTGTCAAAAATACTTCAAAGTAATTACAGTGTCGGGAGCTACATCGTAGTACATCACGTAGATGTATCTTTTTTATTATGGTACCTCTGCTGGGTATCATATAACGCAATGACAGGATATCAGGTTGGTTATAGCGCAGCCTTATCATCTACTGCGGAAGGTATTAGATAACTCCCTTTTCTTCAAGGTAAGGAAGTTTAAGCTAAAATGAGGCCTTGTTGAGTGGTCGATTTATTTGCATATTACATGTTTGTGTTTTCACACAATTTTCTGCTCCTTTAGAAGACATTCATTTTTTTCTTTGTTTTGTCGGCCTAAAAAGAGAAAAAGAGATTATATTAATTCCGTTTGACTCTACGGATGAATTAAAACGGTTTGGATTCTCTCTCTATTTCTCATTTTTTTATTAATAAAGCCTCTGTTCTGCTCTGGCTTGCTTTAGCCGTCTCCACTTGGGTCCCTTGGTTCCGTTTCTCGCACCCACCCGTCTAACCTTGGGATGGTCCCTAGTTGCCGTCTGTTCGCAGTATATTTACCCCAGTTTCTCGAGTGCCAGCAGGCGCATGCATTAGCGCCTGCGGGTGGATATGTATTTCGAAGTTGGATGCTCCTATTTCACCGCACAGAATGTGTTATTTCGTCGTCGATATTAATGCCAAAGCATGTTTTCGTCCTTCATAAGAAAGGAAATGAAGGTGGTATTTATGTCTATCCTAAGGCTTAGATAGTTGTTAAAATAAAAAAATTGTATACCAGAAATAAACGAGCCATTTGGCGCGAACATTTTTAGATTTTTTATTACAGCTTTTCTTATCCTGCAGCCCATGATGTTAGTTAAATGCATATCCTTTTCGTGATCCTTGGTCTATTAGTTCGTACCATAGTGTCTTTTTCTTTAATTTGTAATGCTGGCAGTTTGCTATCAGTCGGCGAATAATTTACTTTCGTCGTGCCAGTAACAGAATGATATTTTAATTTTTCGGGTTTACATTCTATAGTTGAGTTTTTGATGTTATGAAATCGCATCTTTATGTTTCTTGAGTTTTTGATCCGTATTGAGAACTTCTTTTTTGTTTCTCTGGGGTGGTTATTTATTAAAAACTATCTCAGTTAAAATTTAAGGAATTCAATGAATGCAATACTTATCCAACCAAGTTTCATCTTCGCTCCTCATTCCTTTTTTACTTCTTTATGTTGGTAACATATTTTAAAGGTTTTGTATTTATGTTTATTTTGAGTAATGCCATTAACCATTCTTTTAAATTGTAATAATCGAATTCTTTCCTCTTTTTCAGGTAAGGCATCTGTCCATCCGATGTGAACTTTCATCTTATTCTCCCATAATGCCAGTTATTCCAGTTCATGATGTTTCGACAGGTAGATGGTAAATTCTACGATAAAGGTAACAATTTACGGCGATACATGGTGAAAGTTTACCCTTTCTGAGTTCACACTTGATTTTTTCTGAGAAAATTCGGTGCGTTACTTCGTTATCGCTTATTTATGATCGTGTATGAAAGTGCAAAATTCACTCCCTTTGAAATGTGTTGCAAAATTGAGTCAAGTATAGTGAATGTCGTTGAATTTAATGTTGGAAGTAGCGTTTTACCACTAGTAGTGTTCGTGTACCCTAGAAGCTTGTGCAAGGCGATGATGTGTCCTGACATAGAGAAAAAGAATGTATTATTTGATTCCGTGCTTTATAACTGCTATCGAAGTACAGTTGAGGCTTCAAACGGTAACCAGAAGAAGGCAGCATACGTAAATGACACATCGGGTAATAGCTGCTTTCCGATATAGACTCTGCTATAATATTCACTCTTACGTTCTTAGATGAAAAATTATAATTCACCGCCGTAGGAAATGTGCTAAAATTGTGATCCTATCAATTACATACATAGGGTCTCGTTATTTCTCAAGTCCGCAGTGCGGTCTTTCACTCTACTTCAAATTGGGTTTAATGGAATCCTAATTTTTTAATGAAATATTTTACGTAAATTCTATTTCGTAGTGCATGGCTTTCTGAGTGTTTTGCTAAGCGTTCGTAGATAGCCGTAAGGTACGCCGACAAACAATGGGCTAAATTAAGGGAGTGGAGGAGTTGGATATCGATTTTATTGTTTTTCATTTGAGTCTATCGTCGTCAATACCGCCGCATAGCTGCTTTAAAAGTTATCTTTCGTCTCTCCATTGATTCCCATGGCCAAGCGTTGTGCCAGAAACTTCTCCCTCGGCGTCTCCGTCTTGAATCTTGACGTGAATGTCGCTTTTATCTGTGGGGCACACTTTTCCTCCGTTCAATAGGTAGGCTGGTTTGTTGGAGTACATATTTCTTCCTTCCAACCGACAAGACATCCTCCATCATCCTTTTCCCACGACGTCGCTCCGGTCGGATACAGCTTCACTGCTTTCCTTCAGAGCTGTGTCATCGAAGGTGGAGACGATTACTAGAGTTTTAACGATAGGTGGAGCTACTTATTTTCGGCCGAGCGCCATTGATCGCCATCGATAAATTAGCCGATTATGAGTATAGCTACACTTTACAGAATTCAGTACATGAGCGATGCTTCTTTCGGTTTCTTACCCCTGCTATACATCGCTTTCTCGGGTAGTTTCATTTGTCTCTCGTGCACATTATGGCTTGATAGTAGGGCATAAGTGACAGGCTCCGGAATAAAAAATCAATTTTCGATTTAAAAACTTTCTCTTGAGCCTATGCGTTGAATAGTTGAGTAAATGAGATTGTTCTATTGATGTTACTGTTGCAGTATAGATATAGCTCATCGGTGTCTTTAAAGTTAGTTTCTGGAGGAAGTATTTTGGCCTTTCAAGTTAACTTACTTTTTATGCAATTTCCTCTTTACTTGAGACTCGCGTGGTATTTTCTATTCTCTTTACATACCCACCAACATTAGCTGGAATTTTAGTTTCCAATGCTAAAAATTCTGGTGAAACGAGTTGGGAAGTCCTTAGTTGTGTCTGCGGCCATATCATCTATATGTTCTTACGCCTAAATTTTCATCTATCCGCCGTCAGCAGAAAAAAAACCGTTGGCATCGTTCTTCCTTGCGATTATTTTTAATACTCACCTTCTTTTAATCTAGATTGTTTTAGCTGGTTGCCATGTTTCTCGGTGCAGGTATTTTGCGTCATGATATCGTTTTTTTTTCTTTGCGGTCGATAATCTGGATTACTCATGCATAGTACTTCCTCCTCCTAGGCCCATCTTATTTATTTACTGTCGTAGTTCCTCTTGTCGTCTTTTCCCAACTGTCGTCTCGCTCTCACGTAATAAAAATCATCTTTTTTCCGTCTTTTTTTGTGTTACAAATCGTTTCAAGCTATATTCTGGAGTATGTTAGGGAATAACGATGGCATTTATGAATAGGATGGAGTTAATGAAGGAATTGTTGTGGAAACGTTCAATTAAACGGACAGTGAACAGTCGGATCTGAAGCTTTATGGTGACGAAATATGCTCACTGAGGAAGGAGGGAGAGAAAGAGGATCTCGAGATATGGTTTGTGGGAGAAATGAATAAGGCGAGGATAAGGCGAGATGAACGGAGAGGATTGGGGATTAGGAAGTGCTGGGTATGATGGGCGAGGAGAGGAGATATGAATAGGAATAAAAGGTAGTTACGAATGATAAGGCGAGAAGGACGGAGAGGATTGGGGATTAGGAAGTGCTGGGTATGATGGGCGAGGAGAGGATATATGAATAGGAATAAAAGGTAGTTACACTTTTCCACAGTTATTTTCTTTAATAATTAATATTTTCCACAACCAATCGGTACAAAATCTAGAGTCTTCTACCAGATGATGGCTCTGTGAGCCGAAACGCGTCGTACGCATTAAAATAATTGTTAAAAAAATTCTACTGATTTTTAGCCCAATGTGTTGAACTTCCATTGTATCACGCCTGAATCGGTTGAATTTATTCAGAGGATTTGAGGGTGACAGGTAGATAGGGCGTGACTCCTTGACAGGGATAGGGGGAGAAATAAACTGGGAGAAGATGTTAACACATTGCGTACCGGAGTATTTAAATTTCTAGGAACGCCGATTTGGAAATATGTGCCTATTAGGGCATAATGCCTTCGGTTTAAACATGGTTAAAAAGCTAATGTTTAGAATATAACTTTACCCAATCAAACGTTATGATGCATCAACTCATTATGAATAACGAACAACAACTGAAAACGTACTAACGAATACGTATTGTACGCTTTAAAATTGTTAAGGTTGAGGCGCCTAAATGACGAGAATCTTCGTCATCCGTCCGGAACGTTCGGGAAAAAAATGACGATAATTCTCGCCATCCATACGCAACGTGTTAAAAAGGGATAAGGAGGGAAGAATTTTAAGTGAGCGAGGAAGGACGAAAATATGATTTACGTTTAAAATGAATGAAAGGCGACTTGGCCTCCCGTAGATTTTCTTCTGTGGACATGAAGAAGCCAACTGTAACGTTGGGGAAATCTTGCTCACGGGTAGGGATGATCGCGAATGAAACCCGAAAGAACAGTCTCTTTCGCTACAATACCCAGCGGAAGCCTTCATGTTGAGAAGGCCTAATTTTCAATTGAGGAAGGGAAGTCAACGTGGGAGGGGTGACAGGTTTGAATGATTCGCAAAATGCTCCATTCAAACCTACTTCAACCTGTGGGATAGGTTCCTTTAATGAGTACCTTTTCTCTAGCCCATTATTTTGCTTCATGAAATCGTTTTGTTTCCTGACGCTCGATAATCAACACTGCTGCTCCAACCCATAGATCGTTGTCCAAAGCACAGTCCTCTCCCGTGGCCACTCGTATATCTCCGCCCCGTTTTTCCCTTCAGTCTCGTTCTCCTCCTGGAAATTTTCGCTTCGCCTCCTGGGCACAAAACCCTCCCTTTCTCCGTCGTTATTATGTTCCAAATTGTCTCGAGCGCTTTTGAGAGGGAAATCGGCCTTCCCTCGCAGTTTCCTCCTCGTTTCGGCATCCCCGCTTGCATGCAACTTTTCCACATTGATAAATTTAGCATATCGTTTAAGGAGGTGGTGCACGGTCCGAAGACCTTAGTGTCTTAATGCCCGGTATCCCTCTTAAAATATTCAATTTCGACATGAAAGAGTGTACCCTGAAGTTCTACTAAGGCCCTTTTGTTAAGTCATCGTCCCTCCCACCCTTCATATATGCTAGCTACTTTAATCCCATTCCCCGGAATTTCTTTGCCCTTGCTTCTCATTCTCCCGAGGTTATTGGGGAAAGGCGTTGTAACGTTTCCCGTAAGTCGCTTTCGCGGGATCGCCGAAGTGTACGCAGGATCTCATTTTTGCCGGCAAGGGAAAATTGGATTCATTATTTTATTCTTTAGATATAGGATGCTTTTCAATGCCGTTGATTAAGGGATCATGTTTAAGATCATGTATTTCTACCTAATGGTTGTGGAAGTGAATTCGTAAGCGACGAATATTTTCTTTTAAAATGACTTTGGGATTCCCAATTTGCTCTGTATCGTAACTCATAATACGATAACGGTGAATGTTATACTGCGGTAACATTGTGGTAATACGTAGTTTTATAGGAGTAATCATAAGTCCACGATTATTTCGAGTATCAATTTCAAGGGTGATCTTCACCTTAATTATACCACGTATTTTATAATTGGTGGCCGAAATAAATGATATCAAAATATACGAGGTATCAATAGCTTCTTGACTTGACAATTCTGTATTTTTCTCTATACTTTATTGTTGACATCGTACGTTATCGCGGATTGCCGATATCATCGCGATAATTAAGAAACATAACGTATTATTAGGCTCAGCTCTTGGTTTCTCTTTGTCATCGTGCATGGGAATGTTGCTTGATCAATTTACAGAGTGAACTAGTAAAAATAGTGCAAATGATATTTTAGCGCTTGTTTTTTTATCAGTGAAACGTTTTGAAGTTTTAAGATCTGGAAACATATTGCAAGTCATCTTGATATTTTCTTTCTTTCCATGTTCCGTTTTCAATTGTTGTGCCGGAGGCATATTCACAGAGCCGGAAGGTTTCGGCGATAGCTTCCTTAGCTGGTGATTTTCATTTCTAGGTGGCGTGTCATCATCCATCGTCGTGTAGCGCGCCATATGGGCCTTTCCCATTACTCTTCTGTCACATACTTCATGTCCGAGCTGAGGAGAGGCTTGATAAAGGCCGGGAGTCAACTGCCCGTTGTGCATGATAGACTTCAGGAGGCGGGCTGACGGACTGCCTACATCTAGCTTGGGGAAATATAATTCGTGGTTGGTTTGGTTTGGATTTATCAATATTTAGTGCCATCATACTTATGTTTTCGCTTAGGCTTCTATGAGATGTCAGTAAGGCTTTAAAGTCCTCGAGTTAAGTTGGCGCTGTGAGGATGACTTCATATCTGCATTCTATTATTAAAACTCGATGGAATAATTCCGCTCACACGTGGATTATAAATATTAAGGCTCCGCTTCAAAATACCTAATGTTCCTTGAAATGAGTTGGAAAAAAAATTGTGAATGAAAGGGTAAAATATTATACCAGATGAAAACTGACGCTTGTTAGAAACATTGAGCAGTGTACCAAAAAATGAAAAAAAAAATTTGATACTGGAAAAACATTATTGCGATCAGATTCACTATATGGTTTTTGCCATTGTTCGTAAAGCCATTGAGTCAGTTTTACTTTAATATTTTTCCCCCTTTCTCAGGCATACCTGTAGAAATTTTCATTTTATTTGCGGAGCAGTTTCAGATATGGGCATGCGAGCATGATTCGGACATCAGCTGCTGGCGCAACCATGGGCTTCCTTTGTTATTTATGGCATTTATATGCTATATGCATGTTGCAGCTCATGATTTTACGGGTCATATTGATTTTTATTATTCCTTTCATGTTTTGTTTATCGTATCTTACTGTTATTTTATATCGCTAGTGGATTTAGATTATATTCAGTTCATCGCCTCTGCACACTTTGACATTGGTTTTTGGATGAATTCACGTCGATAGGTTGTAATCTTGATGTTTATTTGCACGGCCTCTTCATTTTATGAGCGTGATTTTGAATCTATGTGTTGAGATACGTATAATAAGCAAGGGTATAATTTGCGCAAAGAGGTGATGGGTTATATCTCGATCACGGTATTTGTAATGCCGTCTGGTTTTCTCAGCCGACCTTCGAGAAAGTCATTGCAAAACTATCGTTAATGTTTCTTTTAGGAGAGATTGATCATTTTCTGTGAATTTAAACGGTAAGGTTGTTTGGTCAACAAGAAGGTGAAATAGAGATAAAAACAATGATCAACATAGAAATTTCTACGTTTTTGCTGAATATTAAATCGTCGAGATAGAATATTGACTGTTTGTGTGTCAAAATATATTGAATGGATGGAGAAACGTACCTCAGTGAGTGTTCTGGAATCAATGAATCAAATTGAAACTTAACGGACAGTAAAAACTTCGTAGTATAAACTATGAACAGTATAATTTAAGAATACCGGGACTAGACTTGGTGATATCTTTACGGAGGCACCCGCATTCCACAATTTGTGCGAAAAATCCACGGAGAAATAATCATTCGTCTTGACCAGAAATCTGGTCAATGCGAATGATTTTCTTCACTTTCACTTTAAACAGGTGATTCCTAAATATTCTAACACGTATAGCGAAATTAAAATGTCAACGGATTTGTAACATAAGGCAATGATGATCTTTGAAGTAATATACGTGTAGCGAATTCAATGTAATAACCTGAAATTTATTCGGTTATATGACCTTCCACTATCGTGTACCCTATTACAGATTACTTACCTCAATTACAGATTCATTCCTGTCCCTTATGTTATTTAAGTATTATTCCTTATCCATTGAATGCCAACTTGAACACTTATCGCAGAGATCCACTTTATTGCATACATCTTTGGCTGTAGACAATGTTTCTCTGGCACTCCTAATCTTTTCGATAGAGTAAGCTCAAAATAATATTCTAACGTGCAGTCACCATCTCTTTTTCGAACGGCGTGTTCAGTGGTAGCGAGGTTTATGTAAGTCCTCTGGGGATAATGCACCTTTGTCGGTAGCGGATGCGGTTGCGAAATTTTTCCAATTTTTCGCCGCTTCGTATGTTTCTCCCCCAACCTACCACCGAATCTGCCCTCTCCTCTTCAAAGGGGATGGATTAATCTCGATACCGTATTCGCCATAGTAGTGTTGGTGACCGCCAAGTCCGGCGACGCTATCCCTCGGCCTGGATGATTAAAAGTGGTCCCGTGCGCTTGAGTTGAAGCCGTGAGGGAAGGGAAGAGGGTGTGCTTACTTCCATGTTTCCAATGGATTAAAATAGAGCTTCGGTGTGCCTCGTTGTGCGCTCTTGAATGTTGCAGTATATACCTAGGCCGGCCGTCTGAACCTCCTCTGCCATCCCTTTGGCCATTAGACGTCCCCATCGTGGGTGGTTGACTTATTGACTGATCTCATGTCAACGCCTCACATAGGGAACTCAGGCACTTAGTGCATGAAGTGAGCACATTGCTCTAATTGCATATTTGTTGCTCTACTGCAGACCATCCTCTTTAGGTCTGATGACCTTATGTGTCGTATGCGCTCTTATCATATGAATCATCCTATGTGTTTTTTTTAAGTGTTGTTCTGTTTAAAATAGGTTAATGTAGGACATTTTGCCAGCCACCTCGACTGTCCCCTATTCCGAGTTTCCCTCTTCAGTTCCTAGTAATCCCCTTTCTTTTTATCGATCAATCTCATTCTCTTCCTCTCCTTTCCCCGATTACATATAATTCTTCCCTCTAGCACGACTTATAACAACTCCGCTCGGTAGTCTTTCCATCTTCTATTTTGTTCTCGATGCCCTCATTTAGAACGCCTTCAGTCTTTCTTGTCGTGTTTCCTCAGCGTCCACATTTCCTCATTGTAGAGCTCTGGACTCCAGATTTCGCGTGTTATAAATTTTTTCTCCGTTATTTTCCTCGCCTGTTTCATGCTTCATTTGTTGAAAATGAATATCTTCTCTTTCCTGTTTTCCTGGGGTAGTTTTTCCTTAAATAGTTCCTAACTAGCAGGTTTAAACAAGTGGTTCGTAATAATTCTAACCCGTTAGTAATTCCTTGTAATTCTAACCAGTTAGTTCTACTAGCAAGTTGGGTATCTTTTACGGAACTCTGCCGAATGCCTGAATGGAACAGCTCATGTGGTCATCAGCCTCTTTGATTCTCTCTGGTTATCTTTCATAATGTGCAGCTTATTATTGTCAATTTTGTTAAGCCGAATATTACTCATTATCCTTAAAATATGATATCCCATAAATAAATATTTCACACATTTTTCAGATCATTATATATGACCTTCCCCTTTCTCCGTGGTATACATTGGTACTTATATTGAAAGTAAGAACTAAATGCTGTGGTATTATTGTCATAATCCCAGTTTTTCTTAGTTGCACGACCTGTGGATGACTTCAGTTGCAATGATTCCTTACTCGTATTAAACATTTGTGGTGTATTAATGCTCTGATGTCATATCATGGAGAAGTTTCCCTTTGAATGCTTGTGTACTTTTCGTTTGAGAGATTCTAATCCCATTCGCCAGGTTTATTCATCTCGTTACTCCAACGCATATACTGAAGTAGACAAAAGTTGGGGTTCACGCCGCCTCCCCAAATAACCAACCATCCCCTCGCATTTTCCCAACCTCCTTCTTGATTCATGAATACCCTTTGGTGAAATCTCTTCAATTTATATTCTGGGCAGTCATCAGACATTGGGTGACCCCAGAGGTGAGAGGAATTAAGAAGTTTACGAATTCAACAATTTTTGTCCTCTAGGTCTGTGGTGGAGAGTGCTGTGATGAATTAACACATTTCCACCTCTGTCGGCTGCTAGTTTGGGAATTCCCGCCCACTCCCACGTTGTACAGGTTTAATTTTCAGAACTCCCTGACGACCGCACATGAGTGTTTAGCTTTAAAGGGAATGGGTAATCCTCCTGGCCGCACTTTCAACGGATGGATTCAGCCTTTACTCCAGCTGTTGTATTAGGGTGCTTTATCTGAAATGGGATCATAACTTATTGGAATCATTATCCTGTACCCTTAGCTAGCATTCATAGTGCTACACTTCTTCTATCAAGTATTGCTTCGGCTACAGTGGTTGAGGAAATCGCGACTTTTAGGTGCTGATTTTAATTTTTTTCTGTGATTGAACGATGAAATAGTGAATTACGTAACTTCAGGACTCTTTCGAGAAATCCAGATAAAAAAAGGTTGCTATCTGTAGTAAATTCATTTCAGTGATATATATTTAGTTGAGGATTAGTTGCCTTTGTTCATATTTATTTTAGTTTCGTCGTCCTCAATCAAGAGCTTAGAAGTATGACGGCAGTGGTGTCATTGCGATTTCATTTGAATTTTCTGCTAGCAATGAGGAAAGTTGATCCCTTAGAATGTTGCATTTTGAATAAATGCGTACAGCGTATAGTCTGGATTTCAATGAATATTCTGAACTTCAATCGTAAGGTTCTGCAGCGATCCATGTTTTGCTAGACCTGAGTTTTGGACCCTGTTTTGAGACATTCTGGGTATTGAGACTTATGGCTCATTTTAAACCAAGTATCTTAAGACCCGGCTGAGCCCGAAAAACTGAGACGACGATATTAATGTTGATCGAAGATTGCTTAAAATATTTGTTTCCATTGAGGATCTGTATGAAATTCATAAGTTATTGGGAATGGGTTGATACACAATACAGTATCAAGCCTGGATTTTGTCACGTGTAATTATTTCCTCATTCGTCATTATTATTAAATCATTCATGCAGTTCATATTCAATTCATTATTATTTTTGGTAATTCACTGGGTAAAGTAAGTTTCAATGGAGCGATTTGCGAATTATCCCGGCCTGTAATGGTCCTTAGTTATTTTAACTGGTTTTGCTATATATATTTGCAGTCTTTATCAGTGCATTGATGCTACAGCGGTGCTCCCGGGTTTGAAAAATGTATCATTTGTTGTGCTAGGATATTATTAAATGAAGGAGTTGGTATCGAAATTCAGATCGCGTCTGTCTTTATCCTCCATGGTGTATTATTTCACCTGCCTATCAGAGCGCGAAATCCTCGCCTTTTTTGCACACCTGTTAGTTCATCGCCGCGAGAACTTGTCGGTTTGAATTTCATAACCGCGTCATTGTCGCAGTATCGATTGCTGTGAAATCCTTTGATATCTCCAGAGTGGGCGCGCGCGCCGTTGCTATTTTAAAAAATGTTTCCATTGCCGCTTTGTGTGCAGTGTGCTCTTGCTCGGGGACCTCTCGACGCTCCGTGGAGGCTGTATGGATGCGCAAATCCAGCCGCTGTTCCCGCCCCCGCTGCGTCGCCTGTTGCGAAATCTTAAAGGGGTTATCCACTGAAACACAAGGAAGCTTTTCCGGCGTCGGTCTCAGCGAGCGGAAACAAAGAGGCCCTATAATTTTTCCTCTTGCCTCATCCTATTCTCTTCCGCCTCCTGTTATTTCCTAGCCCACCTCGGGGAAACTCTAGTCAGAGGGGAGAGAGATGTGAAATCTCGTGTTCTTTCTAGAAGCCAGTGCCCTCCACGATGACTCCACTACATCGTGTTTTACGATTTTATAGAAAAGTGTCAAGTAACTATGTCTAGAGATTCATTAAACATTTTTGGACGTAAAATTCGTCGTATGCGTTTCGTGTATTGCTCTACATATTTCCCAGTGGTGTGTAGGAAAGACCTTATAGCATTTAGAAATCGAATTAAATCGCATCTGACGACACTGAAGTGGCTTGGGGTGGTGGCTGTGTTTATAAGGAAAGGAACGATGCGCAAGTGGTAGTCAGCAGATTAAGATCCTGATGCCGCCGGAAGTTATTTTACTTGAGCTAAAAATGTTGCAACTCCTTTTTTATTAATTATTTTATGTTATATAGAGGGGGAACAGATTAGGAGTTATACATTGGGTGAAAGGGAATCGGCCTTACTAGAAACAGAAGAGGAAAGTTCAATTTGGGGATGGGTGACAGGCGTGACGATTTGGTAAATGTTTCCAGTAAACCAAAGTTTACCGTTGTAATACCTTTTATGATGGTAATACTAAATTGGTTACGGTATCCTGTATGCGGGTTCATTAATGAACCGCTTAAAAGCTATCTTTAAATGACCAATCTTAGAGATATTTCCGAGATCCAAGCTTCTGATAGTCCCCTCGTAAGAACAGACGTACGTCTGGCGTTTCACTCGACCTCGCCGGGGTATGGGTCATGGAAGATTAACCCATTTCTGTCCACGACACGCTGGTGACCAGGGGTGCCCGCCTTCGCCGCCTTGTGGTTTTTCCGCCGTTCGACCGCGGTCTTCCCCTGCTCTGACTCTCGTTCTCCCCGGTCTACTCCACCTCCTCGTCTCGGTGGTGTGCTCTCCCGTGTCAGTCGGACCTATAGCCTTACCTGCATACAAAGGAAATCCTTGAAGTCGATAAAATGTGATCGATGCAAAATAAAAATCCCGCTCCGTGATGTTGATATAAAGGTATTCTTTAGTATATCCAAGGTACATCGTCATAAATCACTTCGTTTTCATAGTGAAGATGGCACCGTGAAATTAATCTGCAGAATTGTAATCTGAGTGCAACAAGTTCAACTCCGATCGAGATTATGTCAGAAATTTATCTTATTTTCGGTGGAATTCATGTTTTGTACCATTTAAAGTAATATATCTTGCTTGCCCTGTCTCGAATGGTGTTGGCGGTGGATCTATTCCTTCCCTTTCGTTGATAAGTTTATGATGACTCTGACTCTTGCCGAGCGACTCACAGAATTTCCGCTACTTTGGCGCCGCGCATTCGTCTCACCTGGTTCATTGTCATTAATACTTATAAGCAATTCTTTCCGTCAAGGATTGGGTCTCTCGGGTCAAATGAACTAGAACTTAAATGACGTCACTGCTAATGAAAAATAGGCGGAAGCTTTAGTATTTTCTCCTTTTCAAGTTTTGGGAAAAAGGCTTAGTGAAAAATATTTTTTTTTCGTTACGTAATATCATTCCCATCCATCTACCGAATTATCTTATTAAATTGCGATTTCACATCTGAGTGAACAACTAAGGGGGAAAGTATAAGATTGGTTTGCCGTCTTCATTCGCAATGGTAGACTTATCTTATCAACGTAACTGATCAATTTTAATGTGTATTTTTAGTTTTTTTAGGCATTTAAAAAAAGTCTATTGCCAAATATTGTAACTATCAACGAGCAGTTTTTTTCTTTTCTGTGGAAACACTTGATCATGAAATTATCTTGTATCTTTATGGGAAATGTTATCCATGCAAGACCTTGTGTTAAATCATAGATTTTTTTATAGAGGGTTCAATGATGAAGGGATACTTAACGGACGGCTCCTACTTGCTGCAATTTCAGTCAGTGTGGTGTAGCCCTTCTAAGGCACTCCCAATACTGTATTCTGTGCCTTCCCGTCTATATTTTTACTTTTTTTTGGAGTACGTATTAATGAATGAGTGCGAAAAGCTTTCAAACGCGCTCCTTCCCCATTACTTAGGTGTTTGGGTTTTTGGACCCTGTCTGACTCCCATTCTCAACCCTTAGAAGTAGTATCTTTCCTTTTGGCGAAAACACCGCATTTTCGCCAAAGAAATTGGCGAATGCTAGAAGGCCCGTGTGCGTGAGATATTCTTTTCTGCCTTTGTCCCCGCCCTTTTCGGCTTTCACCCCTTTATTATGATACGCCCTCTCTCCCCCGTCTCGTCTCCCCACCTCCACCCTTTCCCTTCTCCTCCTCCCCGACGTATCAGCGCCACCCACCGTCCGCCCCCGATAGCCTCCACGTCTCCGCCACCGTCCCGCCGGACGCCCGGGGTCAGGTGGTGGTCGGGGTTCGGGTGAAGTGGATTCGATCCCTGCCCACCCACCCTTTGTGCCCTTTGTTTAGCCCTAGTGTTCTCTCTCTCTCATGAATTCCTCCTTTTGCGTTCCCGCAGTACGTGTCTCCAACCTTTATTCCTCTTCGTACCTGCAGGGTAGGTTTAGATCTCGATGTTTACCTAAGCGGAGGCGAGGGTGATTGGTGGAAATGCCATGGTTTTTCGATACGTTGATTCTTGGGCCTTGAGTCGCTGACATCCGGTGGCGGTGGAATTAAGTGCTCCACTGCCAATTTTGTGGTCGCGGCTTCGAGTCCAGCCTAAGTGGGTATTTCACCATTCGAAGCAAGGATTTGTGTGAAGTTCAGTCGGTCCGTTCCAATAAATAACCAATCACAGGCTTCGTCTTCTAGGATTCTAAGGGCAAAATAGGCCGATAGAATCTTCTGATTTGCGGAGAAAAGCATAATACTCTAACTAAGCTCAGAAGCGGAATGACGAAACATCCCTCTTGTGTGTTACCAATAAGGGAAGGAATTTTCTGCATTGCCATCCATTTAAATGCGAGGAAATACATGTCACGCTACAAATATCCCTCAAAACATAAAATTCTGATTGGATTTTAATGTAGAATACATTTATTTGGTCCATTAACTATAGTGTGATGACTCCTAAACGACAGGTCGCTCATTCAAATATTGGGCATTTTCTCATTCCCAATACATTTCATTGAGCAATATGCCCTCAGGCCGCTTGCAGTTAACGCAAAGAAATGAATTGGGAGTTTGGCCTCAGGAAAGTCCAAGTTTGAATTTAATTTGCCGTCGCTCGCAGGAGGTGGAAGAAATCGTTCGGCGTTACGAACATCTGGTTGTAACGGTTAAATACCAGTGGTAAATCTACAGATGGGCGAATATAAATATTTGTCTGCATTTTTTCTTGCTTTCGCGGTTGTTATTGGAGGAGGATTTGGTACAGCTGGAGACGTTCGTCATGTGGGAGATGGAGAAGAATAGAAAAGACGATGTGGGCGGAGAAATAACGGACGAGGAAGTGAGGGTGGGGAATATGAGAAGAGGAGATAGCAGGAGAAGATTAAGAAGAGGGTGTTAATGGCGCGAGTATTAAGGAAAGGCTGAAAACCGTAATGGAGGGATGGATTTTGGCGGGCGAGGATGGGATGGGGTTGAATTGAAAAGGTTTGATGGTCGCAAGCGTAACGTTACGAAACTTCATGTTAGTTGAAATGAAAATATAATGACTGTAGAACAGTTGAGACCTGGGTCGGTTATTAAAACTCTTGAAAATTGGGGTATCTTTTTTTTCTTTTGGACACGGTTGGAAGAAATTGGCAATAATACGCTTTATGCCTAACTGAAAAAGAAATTTCGAAGCTGGATGTAGGCGCATGACCATAGATTTTTTCGGGTTGGTTTGTTTAAGGTCTAATGCATTTCAACCGTGGTGTCCATTTCAGGTGCCCAAAAGCGGACGAATTCCACTGGTATATTTAACTTCGTATTGAGAGTTTTACCCGACGTTGTATATGTATGCTTTTGTAAACCAATGAAGCTCTTTTATAAATGATTATGCGCCAGCTAACGTTATGTTTAGTCAGCCGCTAATATTTTTGGGAAAGCTGATTAAACTTCCGGCTGCATAAGCCCGAAATTTAATCAGCTTGGTTACATGCGCCATGTTTATATAATTTGCTCCCTGGTTTCGTGCCTCGTTGGGAGGCTGGCTGAGGTCATCATTTAAATCTTCCAAATTACGTCTACTGGTGTATCACCTATAGTAATAATAATGATGGATATATTTTTGTGCGTATTTTTTTGTGGTATATATATCGCAGCCACGGCATATTTCAAGCCTTTAGTCATCACACCTTTGTCACCGATAACACTGGGGAACATTTTGATGTATTAGATGTATGACTTGTTTTTGACCAACTCTTGGCCTTTGAATAAGAAAATCAACTCAGTTTTTATCTATCAAGTCAACTTTCTAAGATACAGGGTACCCTCTCTTTGTCTCATACGCCGTACAAAATTTTTAAAACGAAGGAATTCAAAGGAAAATTTTACCTTCTGTGGCATTTTTCAAATTAAATTTATAAGTGATGAAAAGGTATAGTTTGTCGATGCGGGTAAATTGATAATAAGTACCCGTGTATGCAACCTGCTCAATATAGGTCTCCCACGGAGTAAATGGGCTACTTATTGTCCTCCTCTTATAGTATCTCCTGCATAACTAGGTGCCTGTTGTCAGTCCTATGAGGTTATTATGTATCTTCCAATTGGCGGGTAGTGATGTCTCTTGTGATTGACGCACAATCTAACTTATAGTTGTCACAATTAATCTAGAAATAGTGAAAAACCACGTGGTAGAAGAAAACTAACTTCAGTTTTGAAATCAGCATGCCTATTTTACCCTAACGCAGCTCAAAAATTGAAGTGGACAAAAAATAAGTTAAAAATTGATCCCCCCGTGTAATGCTTGAATATATATTTTTTGCAGTTAGAAGCCCGCTTTTCGCCTCGCATCGTATGTACATTGCCTCCGCGACTCGTCTTCATCGTTTGCCGAAACCGTTTTTCTTCGACCCCCCTCGCCAGATCCCCCAAAAGCGCTTTCTCCCCATCTCGAATGTGCCTTTCTTTTTAAGGAGTAGGGCGCTTTCTAACTTTGCACTCATTCTTTGCTTCAAGACCTCTCTGGCCTCTTCTATCTCTTGTCGTCGGTTTATCCGATTCTTGCGTTACCGTCGCCTTTTCCTCTCGTAAAGGAAGTTTTTTTTATTCGACAAGCCTTGTTTTTTTTGTGTTTCTGCCGAGTCAAAGGATGCTTGAGTAAAGGGTGGCGGGAGTGGTAGTTGGTGCCTTGGACGTCTTGGGCTTCCGTTTTCGGCTGATTGTGCTTTTTTCGTTCATTTGTTAGCAGTTTGGTTACCTTCCTTCGAGGGGTGATGCAAAGAGTTGACCTGAAGTCAGCTGTCCCTAACCCTTAAATATTTGAGGAAGGTGAAGCAATTCTTCTTTACACCTGTCCGTCGTGTATTCTTCTTTTTGTGGTCATAATTGTTACTTTTTACTGATCTTGATTGTTTTAAATCGAGCCCGGTAACTTCCGAATATTGTGTAAAATAATTATTTCCCTATTTAAGCAGGACCTGAGGAGTTATTGATCGATTAATCTAAACGATAGTGGAGTGGAAACCGCTACTACTAATGCTTCCTTGACTTCCTATATTCGGACATGATTCTAGTTCTAAGCTTGATATACGTAATGTTTTGCTGTAATATTCTTATTTTTATCTCGTTTTGCTTTATTGCTGAAAAGGTGAACTCTAGCTAATGTTTCCGGTCATGATAACGTTTTCCTCCCGAAAAATATTTACCAATCACCTAAAATGCCTTGATTCAGCATGGCCTAGGATTTTAATATTTATATTTACGGATATCCTAAAGCTTTAGATCCCGTCCCCTGGGCAGCTTGTACCTCCTCCTTTATTGTGGCGTCTCGTATACAACAGTCACATAAAAACTTATTCTTTTGCCCATCATCCCCGCTCCAATATCATTTTCATTCTTGGTTTCTTGCTTCCTCCCAAAGCCTTTCTTATTCGCTTTTCCGTCATAAATTTGTGTTTAGCCCCATGTCTGCTCCTTACTACCCGCGAGCAATAAATCTTGTCTTCCAATATCTTTCTCGCATAAATTTATGATTGCCATGTTGTATATTCGTTTCCGTTTTGCTCTCACATGCTTATTTCTATATGTCGTCTGGCTCCTTATGCACTATGAATTTCTTTCTTAGATTTGACTCTGTTATTTCGCTGCATGTAAATGAAATCCCGCGAAAACATCCTTAAATGTTTGTCATTTTACATTGTCATACCTATTAGTGAATGGGAGCAAAAATCATAAAACCATGTATGGTACCTACCTTAACCAGATGCTGAATTGTGTGTAATAATTTAAGTTGCCGTTGTTCTTGGTATTGCAACAACATACATACGCTTTATCTCAAAGATGAACGAGAAAGAAATAAAATTTATGAAACTTCCTTGAATTGATGCGTCATAAAACTTCAGAATTTACCTATTTCTCCACAGGTAAATAATGTAAAGAGGAAAATGAGATAAAAAATAATGTATTTTTATGTTGTAGAAAAGTTGCTTTTTGGGCCTATAAGTCCTGTTTTTCCTATTACAGCCAGCTGTACCGAATGCACACTCGCCTGTAAGTTTTATTTATATTAATCGCGTCTTTAAAATCTTTCCGTTGTTTAAAGTTGAAACTCTTACATCCTCAAACGCGACCACTCGTATCATCTCGAGATCCGAGAAATTTATAATTCCAACCAATTATATATTTTTTCAATATTTTATTTTTCCTCTCATCATTTCTTCGGCTGAATTCAGTGTAGACATTGATCACTACCAGGAAAAGAGCTGTTCTTATTATTCCTGCGTTGAAATCCTTGAAAACCTCCTCTCAAACGTGGTGGACGCATGTTTGATTCATCAGCTATCCGTTATTGATTCGACACTTTTTTGAATTCCCTTTGAAGAAACCCCCTTTAATCTTACCACCAGCGGACGTAGCATCTGAAACTCTGAAAATAATTGCAGGGTGGTTGTCGAGGAAAAAAATCGCAAAAAAAGGCCTTGACGGAGTTGCGACTTAGCCTTGGTAGAGGTTCATCTCAGCGTGACCGAGGAGATGATGATCCCTCAGGTCTCTTTCTTCCCAAACCTCCCTCTCGGACTTAATGCCTCGAGCTCTTCCTGCGCCTTTGACCCGTTGACTTATTTTCTGCACCATTCACTCCCTGGTCCTGGGATCTTACGCGCCGATTCTTCGGGATACTTTTTTTTGTGTGCGCACTTATCAGCCTCTTTTGACTCGAACTCTGCCCCTTTCGCTCTTCCTTGACGGACGCATATTCCGTCTCGTAGCCGCGGTAATTTCTCTAAGCTCGCTGATGTTGCATCACGAGGAAAAATGCTCTGGAGAGTAATTTTTTCGTCACGTCTCCTCACTCGAGAAGCGCATGCCTTTCCCGGAGCACGTTTATATGCTGCCAGTCCTCCGTGGTTTCCTCCGTAAAACGGAGCCAGGAGATGATCTAGACAAATTTAAAGGCGGTGCACCGAATAATAATATTTCCCTCGTCCACTGCTGGTTACGTGTTTCTTTTTTTCAAATGAGGGAGTTGAATGTTTCATTGTCACCTTTAAGAGTTAGTACATGCATCTTTGAGTGCGTTAAGTTATTCTCTGCCCTCAATCGTCGCTTAAATTGTTTCTCATTCAGACTAGACGATCCACTGGTTAAAAATATGAAAATGCCTGGAGAACGCGGAGTTGAAGAGGAAAATAGATTTAGCTTAACCCGAATGCGTGCCTAATTGTAGCAACTATAATTGTCTGCATGCTGAAGATTTACGTAAAAACAATGCCTGGTCCATAATATAGTAACCTTTTCTTGCATCGTATGCTTAATCCAAATCCACTTGAAATAATGATAATAATTTCACGAGAGACTGAAGATTAAGGAAAAATAAATGCTGGAAAATGGTTTAAGCGATCCTTTTTCCTGTAACCTAAGTAATGTATTTATATACAACTTCTCTCTTTGAAGACCTCTCCAAAAATCAGCCTTCTTTTTTTTGTGTTTTTTACTGTGTATTGTAATCGGAGTTGGGGTTCGAATTACTATTTATTTTTAATAAATTATCGATTTTAAAGTTTCTCTCTCTTGATGTCCCCGGGGCATTAGGCTATTGTTTTTCATGAAGTTTTGTCTTACTGGAAATATTTCATGTCTTAGAAATCTGAGAAGTTAAAACTTGCTTCTTAAACTGAAACTTAAATGTAGTTTAGTCTGTGATTTTCCTATATTTTTATTTTCTTAGGTTCGTCATCACCAGCCCCAAATTTTTTGAGTGAAATAGGTTTAGATACAGTTAGGTTTCCCTGCCTGTTTTGAACGCCTTGCCTTTGATTCGTAAGAAAGGGGTAATCGTCACCGTTTGCGGATTTGTGAGCTCTATGTCGGAACGTGGGAGGTCAAGGATAATGTCGTGCCGAGAACGTGAGCATTATTCTCGACCGAGGTCCTGGGGAATATTTTCCAAAGGGTACTGGTATTGGTCTGCAAACACGGCAAGTACGTACCGTGCCCCGTTGGGTGTTTATCTCGTTCGTAGCCGCTTTTTATCTCAGGATTTAACCGAGTTTTATGAGGGCTCTAGCCCTTTGCTGGGTCGACCGAGGATCTTCTTTCGAGCTCGTTCTTGTGTATCGCAACGGCGTCGTGAGTTTTGTCGAGAATGACGGGTGGCTAGTGCGTGCTGGAAGCGTTGGGGCTCCTACACAGGGCTTGACACATCCCGCGTTCTCTCGTCCGTCCGTTTTTCTTCACTGAGTATTAAGCATCGAAAAATTTCGATGAGAAAGAAGATCTATGTTTGATAACCATCACTTGCCACGTAAAATTAAACTCGATTTCCGTAGATTGATGACACGCCTTAATGAATTTTAAGGATATTATGTTTTTGGGATCGTGAAGTATTTTAACATTCATATTGCTCTCGCGTTTTACATTAGCCGTTAAAATGAATAATGAATTTTAAGGATGTTATGTTTTTGGGATCGTGAAGTATTTTAACATTCATATTGCTCTCGCGTTTTACATTAGCCGTTAAAATGAATAACGAATCGTTCCATTAAACGTTTTCCCTCTACGTAGCGCCCGAAAAGACGTAATGATTTCATGTATCGAGGTAGTCTCTCCGTTTGATTAGTTATAAAATCAAGATTGACTTACACCTTGATTCATGATTGTCGTTGTTTTCTGGTAATCTCCTGTTGCAATATAATAAATGAAAACAGACATTCTACCAACAAAATAGAAACAGACGTTCTACCACATTCTGGGGATATGTAGGCATAATCAATCATGTCTGGCAATCATGTGGCTTCGAATACTTCAGCTTAATGAAGCCTTCCATTACGTTATCCTAAACTCATGACATATATGCATAGCGTGCAGCTAGAGTTGCAGGCGAATTCGCGTTATAGTCATACGTAAGCATCACTGTCAGCATTGGTAAGATTTGAATGTTAACTGCGAGGCCTTACAGATTTTGCCTTTTCTATTCTTTCCTTCTCTTTCTAAGTACTATTATCACTATGTGCGTCTCACTTGTATCTAAAATTTCAAATATTTTGATTTTGTGTAGAAGAAGTATTGGAAGTGATTCTTCGTATGGATTATACTTTGCAGTATGATGTATTGGTGCATATTAGGTATGGGAATTAAATAGCATGGTGATAATGTTGGCTTGGCGGGTACTTACCTTGTTAAGCTCGCCGATTGTGTCCAATCCTGTCCCAATGTAATGCTGGCAAATAGCTTAAGCCATCATTAAATAACCATATTTCGTTTTATGTCATACATACCTGCATTGTGCAAAAATTATGGTACGAATTATATGTACATTTATACATTGGCGAATTAAATACCGTCTTTGTGTTTGTTGTTTCCAGAACTAGCATAGTTGTGGCTTTGTTGAAATTAAATTTTTGGCAACCGACTATTATTCAAAAATTGTTTGTACAGAATGCCTAAAAGTTTGCCTAAAAGGACCGCTGGGTCAGTGACTGTATTCCGCGTATACTTTACCATCCGTTAGCAATATATTATCGCAATTAATAATTTGGGATATGTAGGGACCTTCTTATGCATTGGTTATTTTGCAGTATCTAGTGTGCGTGATGCGTATGTTTGAATGAATATCAGAGAAGACGTTTTAGATTATAAAAAACAAATTTCATTCAATGAGTTCGGTTTGATGATGATGTGAAGGTGTTGAAACATAGAAATTAAGTAAATATTTATCTACTGTGAAGAGGGTAGTTCAAAATTGGAGGGAGACGGATGCTGGGATGATTCGATAAATATTAATTATAAACTTAGTTTCGCTGCTGAAATACGTATTCATTAAAATGACAGTGTATATTTATGGCCGAATAGGAAAGAGCCGATGAGGAAATCGTAGAGTAAGAAGCGAAAGAGGAAGCTTCATTTTACGATGAGAGAACGTGGAAGCAGAGGATATTGAATAAGAAAATAACATAGCTTTCGGAGATGTGGGTTGGTTAAGTGGGCGGAGAGGAGAAGGATCGAGAAAGTGTTGGGCATAGTGGGTGAGGAGAGGAGATTTCAAGAAGAGATACGGGGAGACAAGAAAGTATGGGTGGAGCGAGCATTGAACAACAATACTTGAAACTGTGTTGAGGGAAAAATTGTTACGTAATCCGGAAATTGGAGAAGAGTATTATTAGATGGAATGAAAAGGAGTAAGCCTCTTTGTGACGCTGATACGTTATGTTATTCTACCGTTTTAGGTAGGTTTCCATGAATTACTTAGAAGTATTCTTGCAGCCTCCCCTTCCTTCATGTACTTTTTGTGGCAGTAGGCCCCATAAATAAATGTCCATTTTATTGGAGGCTGAATGGATTAAAGCTGGAGATGCAATTTAGGAGAGGAGACAGGCCTAGGTGATGCGTATGATGTTCGATAGAAACCAACATTCAGTGGCAGAAAACCTTTGATAAATAAGTATGGCCGACCTATCTTTGTTGGGCGCGTCGGATGTGGCTCTTATTCCTGTCTCTTGATTCTCTCATCCACGATTCCTCTCTCACTGTGATCCCCACCGTTCGGTGCTCCGCCCTAAAGATTGAATGACTGCTGCCTGTCGACTCCCAGGCCCGTGTTCGGACTAGCGTCTCATGCATTCGCATGGCGCGAGGCAGGTGTGGGTGTCGATAGACTTTATTTTATCATCCCTCGCCCTGGGCCTGAGGACATATCGGCGTCCCGCACGCATGGCTTCCCCGTCCTCTACCCTTTGTCCACTCCGAGTCCTCGCCGATGAAATTGGTCTCCGCAGTTCTCTCCACTCCAGTGATGGGTCAGTTGTCATTCCATCGCTCGGGATTGCAGTAGTCCGACCCCGTTATTGCACGGTCCCCATGCGAGCGGTGAGGCGAAGTCTCCTTCCCTACTCAAAGCCATTAGATTAGATTGCTGGTTAGACGGGAGAGAGGTGAAATGTGTGTCAAGAGTCAATAAAGGTATGATTTTGAGAAAATTTGTTCCAATGGCGGGCTCTATTGTGACTTGTTTACGTCGCGGTACGGATTGTAGTGTTGATGGCGTGGTGAGACGTAAACATTTCGGATCCGCATGCAGAAAATTCCATGGAGAAATATGATACTGGCTCTATCCAAAACCCTCCGTACCCGCCTCTAGGTGTATTCATTAATTATATTTTATTTGTCATTACATATTAAAATTGTTATGGTACGTAGGGCTGACTCGTGACAACCAGTGCTCGTATCTCAAATTTGTTATACCTCAGTGTTTGAGGGACATAAAAGTAGTCTACTCCATGCTCCCTGAATATTTCAATGTCATGGAGTACGTTTACAAAATATATAATAGGTACCAAATAAAAATTCTCAAAAATGTATCGTTGATGAGAGAGTGATGGGTCCTTTGGAACTAATAATTGCAATTTATTATTCCAATTGGCTATAAATGCTCTTAGTTGAAAACTTCTTGCATAAGAGAGCTTCTAGGTTGAATCATAATTTTGGCTTGAATGGCAGCAACATGAAATTATATTGCTTTTTTCCACGCTGCATAGCCCCTCGCTCCCTATGAGACTCTTCGTTAGCATTCTCGTTACACACTTGCGCAATGTTTCGGGGAATTTCCGCTTTGGGGTCCTTCATTCGCTATTCAGGCAAGATTGGTTACTATACAATTCTACAAAGAGGACAATCGTTGTTGGTTACCTATCATAATGTTAGCGTCTTAAACCCGCATGAAATCAAGAGGAGACGAGTTCGTGCTGGTTTATTTGGTTCGAAAAAGGATAGGTTGATAGAGTAATTTTGATGTGTACTTGACTGGCAATCAGCCTGGGTGAGAAAGTAATTTTTTCTCCGCGGAAATTCACCTCTAGCATATATCATTGCTTTAGTAAATGACGAAATTATAAATTGAAACGAGCTAAAAAGTGAATCAATGTGTAATAGTCAAGGAAAAGGCTGATCTAGAATCTTATTTGGAGTTTTTTTTACGGCGAGGGAACGTGGACATTGAGGAAAGAGGATGAGAAAAGACATGCTAGATATGGTGGGCCGTATACATTTGACGGATGATTGGAATGGAGCGAATACCGAGCGGGAGGGGATGCTGAGCGCTATATTAGAAGGAATAATGTCAGTCAAGCATTAAGAGGAGGAAAATAATAGAATATGTTGATGAAATGGATTAGAGTTAGCCGTATCGTGGACTAAAAATATAAGACCAAAAGGAGAGGCCGTGTTTGTTCTCAAACTTCTCCTTGTTAACCTACCTTAATGGGTGGAATGCCTTTAATTATATTATATTACTCCTCCACTCTCAGTTCTTGCGTCTTGCCATTTCCGGTTGCAGACGTTTTTCTTGCCTGCTAAACGCTGACGCCGACGAGCGGCAATCATGAAGCAAGCTCCTCGCATTAAGTGCGGAAGTGCGTAAAGAGGCATGCCGTCGAGGGAATTTTGCAAGTGGAGCGGGGGGGAGTTGAAATCCCGTCTCTACGTCACGGCCGCCCTTTCACCTGGCCGGAACGTTTTATTTTGCACCCCACCAAGCTACCTCCCTCAGTGAGGCATCCGCCTTTTTATTCCCAGACCGCCCATAACTCTTCCGTGGAAAAAAAATCTCCCGATAAAATGAAAGACATAAACCTGGCTTAGAGCACTCCCTTGACCTCTGCGCCCCCCAAAAAAATATAACTATATAAAACAGGCAGAAGTAAAACTGTTTTGTGTGTGCAAGGCGATATGGGATAGGTGGAGAACTTAACCGTCTGGACGGAGCGAACCTTGACGCCCTCCAACCACTTCATTCATTTCGCTCGGTCATTCGTCTTCTGTTTCCCAGAGTGCGTTTTATTTCTTGCGCGCGCTCACGGCCGTTCCGCTATCCTCCGTTGCCCTCTCTTGGGTGCCCGGATTAAATTTTACGGCTTCGTTTTTCTCTTCTCCCCCCGCGCGTTCGTTTTATTTTTCTCCTCCCTCCCAAGTTGTTGGTTTCTCTTCTGGTATGCTAAAAAATGTGTTTACGGAAGAAGTTCTGGGGTGAGTTTCGCTCTCTTCCAATGCTTAAATTATCGTCTTCTTTTATTTAGTAATTTGTGGTACTTTTTTTCTCTCATTAGGTTATTGTGTATCCATTATTTCTACTCGACTGGATTGATTTTTGCGTTGTTAGAGCTATAGATATCAATTGTGATATTTTTATTTAAAGTGCCTGGAAAAGGTCGTAATGAATTGTGAATACTTGGGACCGCTTAAAAATTCTCGTTAATGTTTCGGAGATAAAAATAATGCTGCCATTGTTATAACCGGTGATTTCACCAGTTGGTACGGTTACTGTATTGGCCTTACATTTCACATTCAAATTTTCTTATTTTAAAGTTCCCTACCTTAACAACATCAATGTTGACTATTTTTAAAGTGAATTATATAATGATATGTTGTCATAAATATTAGCTTCGCATCATTGCGCATAATTGCACTAGTAGGGTTGTTATGATTTTCGTGGAAATTAATAATCAAACATACCCAGGGGCCAGGTGCCTTTTGTCTGAGGTAACGGGATGTTTGCTGTTACGTGGTTATTTATTCAACTAAGCGAGTCCACTATTACTTGTTGAGGGTCCGTTTCTTGATTATCCCAGTTGCTGTCCATTCGAGGGTTAAAAAACTTTAGAAGACTTTCCTTGTCAACAATCGTATTTCTGGCTCATGATGTCCCAGTTGGTGTCATCCAGTAAATGTTTACTACCTTCCTTGGCCATCTTAAAATCTTATTTAGCGTAACCTCCGATTGGAGAAGATATTTACGGATTTTATAGTTTTATCATTCCCGTTTTTGACTTGATGTACGCAGTCAGCATATAGCAAGTAATGCGTATTCTAATTACCAATAGTTAAAATGCTTTTGAGATTTTATTGTTTAAGAGTCATTTAAGTAGTTATTTCTAGTAGGTGTTATTACTCTTGTATTGATTGTTTTAATTGGTGCTTTCATTCGGTGCTTCTTGCTAATTAAATGGAGGATATCACTCTCGTGTCCATCGTTCCATAAGAATACTTTATCTTTTGAATGCTCGTTCAGCGTTTTGAGAGTCTTCTCCCGCTCGTCTGTCCATTTAATCTTCATTTCCCGCCTCCGGCTTTCAATTTTTTCTCGGTCATCTGGTCTAGTACTTGTCCGCTCCGATCCTCAAAGACTGTATCCTTTTCATTTAAATTGAAAGTCTCTTGGTTTTCGTCCGTGCTCGACCCAAATTTTCCTTATCCAGCTTCATTTTCGGAGTCCATCTTCGTGCTTCCTTTTCGCTTTGTCGAGAACTCTTTTCCCGAGGCGGTCGATATCGTTGTCAAGGCTTCGGTGGTGAGGATAAGTGAGTCACCGCAACACCTCGGGACGTGTTCCTCACCCTCAGATGCGATTGCAAAAAAAAAATGTGAAGAGCAGCCGGTCTTCTCCGTAGGTCAATCATCACGACTGCCCACCATTTGCTTCCCTTTATATTTCCTACCACTGGCGAAACTATTACGATACAAATCGAGGAATATGGAGGAAAAAATATAAAATAATGGAATAATAAATCCGCTGCCGGAAATATTCTGCTGAGGAAGTGCTAGACATGATGGGGAAGGAATTAAAACATCTAGTCGAAATAAAGAGGGGGCAAAGGATGTGGTTGGAGCCTGTATATTAGGGAGGGGGGGTGCTGTAAACCGTGATATAAAGAAGTATTTCGGGCTGGCAAAGGTGTTGGACGAGATCAACGCTAATGGAGAGCATTGAGAATAGTAGGAATAAATTTATGCGAAAGTGGGAATTAAACAAGGCATGCCGAGGTGGTACTTAAAACATTACATCTAAACCTATCTTATCCGTTAGAGTAACAGCAATGTGGAAGGGCCTGGACTTGAATCAAAATAGAATAGGTTCGTGGTATTTTTAAGGAGATTCTTATTCGAACCCAGGTAAAGATAAGCGCTTATTCATCGGGATCTTCTTAAATTTATTCTTCTCCATGTATCACACTCACTCCTTCAAAAGCGAAGATAAGCACTCTAGAATGAAAAATTGAGGATTTTTGTGATGTCGTGTACGATTTTGATCGGCCTACCTTTATTGTTTTGTAACCATTTTTTATCCCAAATCCCTTTTCACTTCTTTATTTCCTAAGTAGCAGTAGGTCACACTTATTCTTCTCATTAATTGCCCAAAGATTTCATTTCCATCTTTTATCTTTCCCTTTTAATCTCTTTTTCTCTCCCTTTGCTTCTTAATAAAAGCTCTCTCTGGCTAATGCATTACGAGCTCTTCTTCACTGGACTTCCCTCTTCAATGTTCTTGATGTTGACCCTTGAATTTTCTACAATAATAATTTTCAAGATCTTAGTTTTTTCCATGCATACTCTCCTGTGATTTGATGGTCCTGTTTGCCTCAGTTTGTGACCAAGGGACTCTGGTTTTGTGCGCCCGAAAATGTCGGTCCTTTTCGTCATTTAACTGACTTTCATCGCCCCTTATCCTGCTGAGAGTCCTCTTGGTTTTATTGCACCACCGACAGCCTCGTTTGCAGGCGCTAAAAGAAGATGACAGCTCCTGTTAAAGCCCCACCCTTTAGTCCTCTGGTTGCAAAAGATAGAGACATCATTGAGGATCATAAAGATAAGGAGTTCTTCGTCCAGTAATTATATTATATGTCCATTTTACGGTTGGATGTGATTGCCCATTCAGATGTCGGAAGTTCTCCGTAGTGGTCGGGAAACTAGGGAGTTGGATCTCTGGTGTGTGATTGTCTACAGGGAAAAGTTCTTGTCTTAGCAACGTTCCTTTAAAGATACTATACTTCGTTCTCGTAACGCACAACTCTATTCGTTGTTTAGAAAGGATAAGTCTTGTATAACTGGGAGCATTTGAATAGCTGAAGTATAGTCCTGTAAACATTTTCCACTTAAGAAGCGCTGTCAGTTTGTCCACGTAAGGAGGAGCACATACTTTGTCTCTGTGCGTTAAATGATGATTAATTTTTCCCATATGAATACTTTCTTGGTACTGCATACTGTGATCCTAAAGATTATATCAAGCTTTTGAAGATGGGTATGGTGTGCCAGAGAATAGATTCTACATATGTTGGATTTAAAAAATGACGAGAATAGTTAGTACGAAAAGCAATTGCCAAATCATTCTAAGCTCTATCCTTATCAGGTAATTTTGAAAAACATTAGTATGAATTCCGCCTTTTTGCTTCGAAATAAACGTTTGTGAAACAAAAGTCAGGTCTGTTCTCGTATTCTTCCTTTTAGTTAAGACCAATATTTTTTAGGAAATGGCTTTTTGAAAGGAATGGTCTCAAAATTTAATTGTTCACCTTTTCCAAACGAATTTATTATAAATAATTTTTTAAACAGTCGTGAATATTTGTTAGTCCCTTTTTGTATTACTATAGCCTTCGTTATCTTACCAACTTAGGAAGAAGTGTATGCTATGGAAAGTACTGCTGCTATGGAAAAATAACGTTGACCTAATTGTACGTGGAAGTTCTGTCGAAATTAGCGTTTATTTTTCCCCACACAGGACCATCTATTGACTCCATTATTGGATCAACGTCACGGGAGCAGCGGCCATTTAATAACCACGCCGCTACTTGATTGACTTCGTATTGATCACTCTTTGATGGGTGTAATTAGACATCAGTCATACTACAAAATGTTGAATCTCAGCACATGTGGATCCAGTGAGGAATCACTGTTCGAGTTCCCAGAGGGATTTAAATTGGAGTATCAATTTGGAAATTTTATGTGAGACTAGTTTAATGGATCAATTATAAGTCCTTAGTTTCTAAACTGATCGGTCATCATGAGTAATCCCTTTTGATGCCTCCATTTCAATATTTCTCTCCAACGTGTTATAGTGTCCTACTTTTTTATCTCAATGAATAGTTCGATGACACAATTCGATGGCGTGTTCAATTCGTTTTTACAACAATACTCGATCATTGTTGATTTCTGTGGTACCATAAAGTCATTTTTATGTGATTTTTTAAATACAGATATGTAGCTTTAAACTCAATTATAATTATAGTTGTAGTGTAAGTTGGCACTAAGACCTAAAAACCTACGACTAATAGGATGCTACCTCACAGTGGCTCATCGGTCGATGCAGACGTCATGTAATACCGATCCTTGTGTGGAGTGGTTAGTACTTGAGGCGGTTATTATGTTAAGAAAATTTTAATTTTTCACGTGCTTTCTTTTGAAAATCTGTTCCTAAGCTAAATAATGGCTCGTTTCAACATTTTAGCCGCTAGTTTTAATCGCTTAATGATATTGCGTTAAAAAAATTCGAGCAAATGACGTTCGATATTTAATTCCTGACACGGTTGATGCCGATTGTAATTGTGAACACACTCAGCTAGCATTTTTGTGTGTGGTATATTTATAACCTGAAAGAGCGCTGAAATTCACATTTGTTGCTATTGTAAAAAATAACTCATTGCACCATGAAAATCGGCTAATGTTTCTTGGGATATTTGGTGAAATTATGGTCTATTCAAATACGGAAAGCCAAAAGTTATTGAGACATTGCTTCACAAGGCAAAAAAATTTGAATTGTAGTATGTTATTATCTCATAGTTATCCGATAAAATTTGTCAATTTAAATACCCAGTGAAATAATGCTCGTTTTGTGAGGAATTTCAGTGGTTAAAATTGGTGTAGCGTCTAGTTAGGTCGTTCTTTACGGTAATTGCCCCCGAATTGAATCATATCATAACCCATTTTCATGAGAGTTTTGTTGCACGGGACGTTTGCCTTGTAATTTTCTTAATTGTAAGAGACTATCGCCTACATTAGCAGGCTTTTTCTTTGCAGGTTTATGTCTTTAAAGCTCAAAAAATTATCATTGTACGGAAGTCAAAAAAGTATCTAGCCTAGTAAAGTATACGGATACTTCGTTCATCATTTGAAATTTTTCCGTAATGTCCAGTTTCCGAAATAAATATGGTGTCCATCTGGCATAGTGACCGTATGCTACCTAAGATTTATCGGGTTAGTGAATTGTACATCTATAATATTTCCATTGTTCGCTTGACCCATTTCAGCTTCCTTAATTGCATAGTGATTGGTCTCGCCCTTATTTCCGCGGTACCATTCAGCGTACTTAGTTCCCAGAACGTTATTCCTCCCCAATGAATCCGCTTCGAGTCTTCAGGGACCCCCACCGCGCTAATTTGGAACTCCTTAATTGTAGTTTCACTTTGGTTGCTCGGTTGTGATCTCGGGGTTGAATCTCGTTATTAAAACCTACTGAATTACATAAGTAATTTTTTTACCGCTTCATGAATTGCATTATCCGAATTTTACTGTTAATTCCATTTTTATCAGCTGCCTATTTCAAAACTATTTTGAGGAGGTTAATTGTGAATCGCCTGAGAATATGTACTTCAAAAAGACTAAAGTAAGATTTTATTAAGGTTATTTTCTCTATGTTTAAGTAGCCATTATCGTAATTTACATGCTGTTTAGACGAACCTTCGTGAGCGAAAACTTATATTTTTCTGATACATATGTTAGTGACATCAGTGCTCTGAAAATTCAATTATATTGCGCGATCAAATTATCGCATAGCACTCCCCGCACAATATCAGCAAAGTGTACAATTTTCCTTTTTCTTCGATGTTAACTTCTATATTAATATGGAACTTGAGGCTCATTTTTTTGGGTTGAATCTGTTTTTTGTGTCGTACCCATGTTATAATGGACGTTTTTTGCGTTTGGAAACCGTAGGTTATTATTTTATTCTTGCTAAGAAATTTTCAGTTATCAATGATTTTCAGTTATGTTTAGTGACCGATAAAATCCCGGATAACTTGAAGAAGTTTGCTCTAATGTGTTTTTAACCTTCGTGTTTTAACTTTAACCTGGTACATCGCATTACCTGGCCTTTTTTCTTACCAGTATTGTGCCGTCATTGAAAATGCTAAAAAACTTTTGGAAAATCGGTCTTGAAGGAGTATGCCTTTCGTGTTTATTAAATTTAAGGGCACTTCATTTAGTGAGGTAAAGTCGCACAGGAGCGTTTACCTTATATTTCTGTACTAAGCGGTGTCTTTTCCTTCGATAATGGAGGAAAATATTCTGAAGTGTATGTACGAACCTTCTTCCCTTTTTGAAGAAAGCTTTTTCTTTTTTCTTTACCGAAGACCTACGTCTATCATGGAACTACTTCTTTTCAATATCCATGTTGATGGCTCTTCGTGAATTAACTTACAGGAACAGTAAATCTCATTGGATTTTATAGAATGGAATGAGTGACGGCCAAAGTGGTAGCTTGAAAGCTTTTCAGCTCTCCTTTGCAGCTCAACTCATTACTGATGCGATAGGAAGACGCAGGCGATTATCCTACTTCGCCTATTTCTTGTGTTTAAACAGCCTAAATTATTATTGCCTGTGTTCTAAGTTTATCGCAGTTTGTTCAACGTTTGATGTTGGTCTACCAAACCTATAATACAACTGCAGATCTTTTCGAACTTTCTTAAATAAAATAAAATAAAATTTAGTGTTGTCACCGGACTGGGTTTTGAGTTATCGTCAAATGAATCCTGTAATCGAAGCCAAATAGGTATTTACGTGATAATAGTCTCGCAGTTTGATCAAATAGCTAGGAAAACTATGCATTCAAAAATATTGGGTTTGAATTATCCGCATTCTTTATGCCCTAATTTTGTTCAGCTTCTCCACCTCTTTCGATTTTACGTATAATTGTGAACATTTTTTAAAAATAATTCTGCGAAAAGTTTTAATTTACATTGAAATAAATCTTTAAAATGGCAGTTCTTATGCGCATCACCTTGGCGTTTTTTACGATATAGTATATTATTTAATTTTCCTGTCATTTAAGAAGTGAGATGGGCAGGTTGATGAAGGGTCCATGAATGTGCTAGACGTGGTGGATGGGGGAGAATATTTCCGGAGGCGATAAGGAGAGGGCAGAGAATGTGGATGGAGCGTATAATGAGGGGTGAAGAGATGCCAAAAACCGTGATGGGAAAGAATGTTGAGGAAGAAGGAGAATCGGGTTCATCGATAGAATGAAGATTGATAGGCCTTTTACCGAACCGGGGAAATAAGTACAATTTCGGATTGAAGACTGACTATGTTGAAGATTGGAATATGTTTGTATCTTCTATAAGTATTAACGAGAATTGACCGTAATATTACCTTTTTATTTTGGAGCCGAAGCCCAAGTATACCTCGGGATGAAAATTTTCTGTCAGGGTCCCGACCCCGAGTAGAGCCATGACCACCTAGATACTCTACCTAGATGAGTATTTAGGTGGTCATGGTAGAGCTGGGGCAGTCGTATTCCATTACATACGTGGAAAAATATTCCGTGCGTATTTCTTGAGCCCGAACGATTTAGCCTATTTCTTTAGCCATCTGGTCTTTTTGTATGGAAGGTGCTTTCCTTTAGCGACCCATAACTCCACTTTTCCGGATTAGAAAATGATTTTATATATAAACTATAATAAACACTTGGTTTCTCGCAACCCTCACATGATAATATCACGGGCTTCAAAGTGTTAATAATATTCCTCACATTACCCGTCATCAGCACCAGATATTGTTCTCCCTTGCGCTATCACCGAGTCGATTCAGAAGCATTTTTCGCGGACTCACTCCTCATCCTGGAAGTTCGAATCGATGCCCATAAAAAGTGTATAAATCCATGAATTATGCCTCGAAGAGACAGGATCGGCGAAAGTCGGCGAATGATATATTCCGTTTTCATCACCCAGTCTCTTTACCACCTCTCCCGCTTTGTCTCCGGATAGAGCAGGCCGTAATTTTTTCTCGTCTTAATTTTTTTTCTTTGCACATCTACTCGCTTCTTTTACGCTTTCACCGCGCCGCGGGGTAAAGGTCATATGGCGAAGGACTCGGCTTTTATAATGGGTTTCGGATTCCACCCCCTCCCCCACCTCAGCCTCCCGCGCGAATAATGTGATTGGACTATGTACGTTCGTCCGTGTTTCCAATTTTTTTTCTTTCGCGGCTCTGATGTCCTCTCGGTGTGTTGGTTTGCCCCACGGTGTTGGTGTTTTTGAGGCGTAGACGTGTTTTGAAGGTGAAGTATATGGCAAGTGGTAGCTGTATGTTTTTTTGACTCCTACGTCCTTTGTATGCAAATGCTCTCTTCCTTACCCAGATGACGGTCTTCTCTAACACCGTCCCTAAATATATGTCTTCTTACAATTGGCCTACTCCTCTTGGGGTTCCGCTGTCACTCCTCATCTCTCCTTAAGGTTTATCCGCGATAGAGAGGTATCCGCTATGTATATCATTGTGGTCAATATGAAAAAATTAAAGTGATTTTGTAATAATTTCTTGATCTCGTGTTCTAGCTGTCACTGAACTCGAAAGTCCGAAGTCGCTATTCTTCGCGCAGAGGATCAATTGAAGTAGTCCGGTGCCCACAAACGTGGCCAATTTACATGTACTTTTAATGGAAAAATAAATTGCATTATTAAAAATGCGAATTTGCGATGATTAGAAACCCAGCGGAAAAACATATGAATTTAATGTAACGCGATGGGAACGTGATCTGACAATCATCGTTTTCGCGGTTGAGCTCGTTCTCCACTAGCCCACCACCGCTATATTCATTGCATTTCAAAACGTAAAAGATACACTAACAGTGAAAACTGGAGCTAGTACCCAGTATATGCACTCGAAATAATTATTAAATCCAACATAAATAGAAAAAGAATTCAATAATTAAATAAACCTCCCTTTGAGTGCATATATCTTCAAGCACAAATGAAATATTTGCGGTGCATGGCTAATGACAACAAAAGGAGTAAGGGAAACTTTATTTCCAAGAGAAGCCGGAGTGGCGCCACAAACTTTGTCGTATAACTTTGTGAAGTGGCTGTACATTTCCTTTATATTTCCGAGCCTATGTCAGAGTCTGTTATAGCCGCTTATTCATCTGATTGAGTAGAGATATTCCTCTACCGTTCTACTCGTTGAAGTAGTCAATTTTCGCGTGTTGCTTCAATCAGGTGAATTTCATTCATTTGTTGGATGTCTATTACGTTGGAATAAAGAAGGAATAACATTTTTATCGCCACTATTTTATTCATTTTCAAAGTCTCTCAGGGAAGGTTAGCTGTAGATCTACTGGTATTTATTGACCTACATTTCTTGGCTGCGTTATTAACGTTAGTATCAGTGCATGCGGTGGACGAAACTTGAAATTGATGTAACTCTTATAACCGTTAATCGATTTGAAGTTCATTAACTTAATTATTTAATATTTCTTCATTTGCTATTTCAGCGGAAATTAAAATGAGAAAATGTGATTCGATGAATAATGAATATTGGTTAATTATGAATATTGACCGTTTCATTTAATTACCTCATCAATTTCTGATTGACTGCGAGGGACGATTTTTCACGTTTTTTTTACTGGTTGCTTGCCACGTGTTATCTTTATAGTTATTTTTACCTCTTACATAATGAATGAAAGGGATAAATTTTGGTGCAGCAACGTCGAAGCTATTCATGGAAGTCTATCCTTTCTCAAAGCCAGGACTATTTGCTTAGAATGATTCCATAGTCTCCATGAAAAATGTGTTGTTATGACCGACTTCATCGGATTCGAAGTATTGGTATCACTGGATCATTAGGAAATAGCCTCACCAAGCTTAAGAGAGATGAATTGAATTTCGATTATGAATCGAATGCTTTGTATTTAAAAATTGGAGAGTCTACGGTGGATCAATTAGGACACGATACATAGGGTCACACGTGCTTAGCGCCGTCTCTGGCATTTTATATCGCAGCTCTCGTATCTACTGCCTAAGCAGTGGGCCATGAACAAGGTAAGGATAATATTACCTTACAGGTCACTGCGTTGGTGTGACGAATCTGGAACCAAGTTAGCTGCTTGCAAAATTATTTTGACCCCTTGCTATTGTTGTGTTTATGGCACAGTAGAGTCGCATTTCGTATTATTAGAGATGGCACAACAGCAGGGATAGCATGGTAACAGCATTGGCGGTGGGGCATTTGGCTACTGATCTAAGGTCCCGAGTTCTCATCCCTGGTGAAGCCTTCGTCCCGCTCACGAGGTTTGCGGTGGCACAGGGAAAGAAACGATCCCCCATACGGTGGATTTCTGTAAGTCAATCCCTGTGGCTAAGTTTGGGGTGAGCTCTACCCTCACCTATCCAAACCAACCTTGGGATTAATTTATTGGCTGACAGTGATGATACATGAAAGACAGATTTCGCGTTATTATATTAAAAGTTCTTGCGTTTTCCTCTAGAATAGAAAGTCAGTTTTTAATTTGGATCATATTACTTCTAATATGAGCTGTATCCATTTTATTCACCATGAGTCCAATTTTAAGTCAGATCATTGTCCAACCAATGGAGCGAGATTGCGTTCTCTGTTATGTGCGATCCGCGGAAATCATTCATCGAATTCATCTTATTTCCGCTCGTGAGTTATCGGCTTGCTCATTAGTCCTGCTGCGTGATCTTTGGAGTCGAAGCCAGTTAGAATTAATTAGTGCGATGCTTTGGGGCGGGCATCAGATTCTGGAGTAGTTTTCCCTTAGTGCAGCTTTTCATGACTAGGAGTTGTGGCCGCAAGTTTTCACGTCTTGGATCGCCATCTTGGATCGTCAATGGGTATATGTCATCGCTGTTCTTAGATGGACTGAAAATGGCCGAGTCATGTTTTTTGAGCTAATTAACTCTTCTTACGCCCCTTATAGTCATTAAATCGGGTCATAGTTCTTCTGCTCTCACCCTGACTCCGCTTTTAGCCTATACGAGGCTGGGAATCCAGGATTTCTCCCACCGTGTTTCATCGTTGAATGTGTGCCATCCACGTGATCTAGAATTGGAGCGACCTGAAGAAAATGAACAGGAACGCATGCGATACTTTTCATCCATGGTGATGCCATAGCAGCATCATGTAATCCATTTCGTGAAATTATTCTTTCTTTCTACAACGCTAATACGTATACCCTAAGTATGTACGCACTGGCCTTCAACCATCTGAAATTCATGAGGGCGAAGCTCCTTGCCTTATTTAGGCGCTAGTTTTCAATATTTTTTAATTTGTCGGTAGCTGTTACTTTGCTATCATTTTCAATTTGTTAGCACAGAGACAACGTTATTTGAATAACTCAATATCTATTGTATTAATTTATTTGATTGTGAATGTTTTTGTTTTTTTCGTGGATTTTCTATTGGTCATAGCAATTTTCCAGCGAGTGGGTCACGGAATCGTTGAGTACAGTCTCCTGTAGCTTTCGTGAAACTGTGACGTGATCCTTTCGTGCATTCGAGATGAACTATGCCGACTTGAACTAGTTTGCATTACCAACCCGAATTGGTGCATTGTTGAACTCGAATTTCCTGTTATCTGTATTTTATATCAAGTGCATACTTGAACAGCTCACTGCGAGTTAGCTATGATATGAATTCGTTATGGGCTCCACTTGCAAATTGTGATTGTCATTGTCGAGTGTGCGTTTGTGAATTGGCTCCATACGTGAGCGCATGCTAGTCTTTTTTTAGGCTGTATAACAGGTGATGGATTTTATGATTCAGCTAGCCTTCGGAATCATAAAGGAATAATGGGAGATATCTGCCCTAGAATTCCATTTCACGCCGGGCGGCGGGTGGTCCTCTCTTTACACAGTCCCGGCTCCGGTACACCTTACACAAGTGCCTTTAATCTCAATCCTAACGAGTTCGAAACGCGTAATAAGTGTAGCGCGCTACCTGGCTGCTATATTGGATAGAGTTCATCAGCATATTGAATTTTGATTCCGTTATTCATGATAAAAATTATATGAGCCAACAGCACGAAACGAAGTGCACTTACATCTCCATTATATTCGGAAGAATATCTTCAATGTGCTGCCATCGCTCAGCGCATGCATTCAGAGTCTGTGAAAGAATCGCGTTTGCGCCCGCTGTAGTGAATATTTTATTCTCTCTTTAAAACTAATCGGGACGTAGTACGGGCGATAGGGACAAGGTTTAATCCTATTCTGAGCGTGATGGCTACATTATATTTTCCCTTATTAATCTTTTTTGTGCATTGATATTTGAACTATGTTTTCCTAGACGCAAAACACGCGCGGTTTTTCATAAGAAACACATTCAAATTGTGGATTATGTTTTTTACGAATGCAATATTAGTTCGTCAGGTAAATAATAAGGTACACTCTGTCTGTAAGGTAAAATCTGTCTGTAAATGATAGTTTTTTGGGGTTCTTCAGCTGATATCTCTGAATGTATGGCTTGAATATCATTCCCCATCGTTTTGTGCCTTTCACGGAGTAAAATGCGTGTGATACAGAGAAATGACACTTTAAATTACGTCATTACTTCACTCGTCAGGATGTGGACTATCAAATTTCCTGTTTTCTTATTTTGTTCACAGCCTATTTCTTAAATTTAATTAATTCATCATCCTTTTTATCCAGAAAGAGTAAAATGATTTTAATACAACCTTACCTTGTGAAGCCATCGTGAGGTTACAAAGCGTTTTTGGCAAAAAATATCTCCGGAGATGGGCCAGCTAGACTCGAAATTCTCGCCGTCCTTATGCCGTAATGATCTCGCGGCATTAATGAGGCTCTTGCCTCAATAAAGTCTGAGGTTAAAAGCTGATAATAGCCCCTTCAGCCGGCACTCAAATGTCGCCTCTCTAGGGATTGGGGAGGATTCAATTTCTACATTTTCGAGAGTGCGCCCCCTCTGTCACACCTCTTCGATCGATATAATTGAGTGTCTCAATGTTTGTCTGAGTGCCATCGAAAGATTTTGAATTCCACGGGTAGGAATTACAGAGGTCGGATTGTTCGTTTGGTGTTGGAGGCGTTCCTGGCTCACGTATAATCGAACTAGCTGCCATCCATCCCTCCTAATTAAAATTAACGGCGTTCCTCTATCATCCTCAGCACCGCCCCCTCACCCCCGACTGACTTTCTGCTTTCCTTCACCCCACTTCTTCTATCTCCTGCATTTCGTACCGCTTCTATTTATTTTTCATCATAGCCCTCCTCCCGATACGTTGTGTTGGTATCCTCTAATAGCTTCTTATCCGTTGCCTTCTCTCCTTATTCTTCAATTTAACTTTCAACATCTTAAGACCGATTTGCACGGAGCACTGATTGCACTTGTTAAACTGCATTAATTACTCATTGTGGTGCGCAATTGCGCGAATGCACGATCGAAATTAGAAGGGACAATTTTGCTATCTCACGTCCATGCATTCACTCATGCGTTCTAGCAATTCACCGCTTCACACGACGCAATTTTGACTGCGCTTTAGTACACACGTCAGATTGTTCAATTATGTGGCCCGTGTAAAACGGGCTTTACTCCTTCCTGTCATTTAAGGTTTTCTACCGCTAAGGGTGGGTGTACATGGAGCATTATGCGAACCACCTCGCCCGTCTCCCATTTCCAAATTGAGCTCGCCTCTCTTCAAGTCCCAGTAAAGTCCATTCCATTTCCAAATCCTCTTCTCTTCCTTCCCGTTCCCACGTGGTGAAAATTCTTCATTCCAACGTGGTTTTAGCATTGTAGCCCGCTCAATACTCGCTACATCCAAACCCTCGGTCTACCTGGTGTCTCTTTTTGAATTCTTATACCTATGAACATGTTTTATCACCTCCCAATCTGATCGGCATATTAAGTAAAATTAAGATATAGTAACCAGCTAGAAACATCTACTCCCGTCACATCCAGTCATTAAGACTTAAGTAGGCATTCCCTAGTATCGATTCGCTCTTTTCTCGCTAATTTTCTGCCTTAATTATTTTTACTCGATGCAGTTGTGCCCCAATTTTTCTTCTTTAGTGTCACAAATTTGAAATTCCGAGATTGCATTCCTAATTTTGTGAACACGATTTTGAGATGATTTCCCATTTTTTTTCTTTTTTCTTGTCACTTTCCTGCCACCACTAACTTCAAGAGTATTTAAACTCTATTATATCACCCTTAACTTGACCATTGATTATGTGAACTTCTTTCTTTCTAATCAACTTCAGGACACCTGGTCAAATAACCCGCATGTACCCATCGATCCACGTAACTTATTTCTAGGTCATCACTTCCCCAGTGCGCGTCTTTATGTTGCTTTTCTTTATTCCCTTCCTGACAAAGGCCATCGTTTTTTCCTGTCATCAGATATCTTCAACGCATAAGCCAGATCCCATGCATAAAAAATACTCCAGTTTCTGTCATCTTTTGGGGGTTATACGCTCATTACCTATCTATCGCGCCGAGAACGACGCTCAGGCTATTAATGCCTTCAAATCGTGGAAAGTGACGTCGAATGCAATTTTCCTGAATCCCATTCCGATCTTGTTGAAAATTTGAGATAAAGTGGACAGCTATGTTTCCAAGGCAGCTTGGTTATTCAATCGAGGGATCAGTGGATGGAAATATGACGCCAGAAGTTAATTTTTTCCCTTATACTTTTTCTGCGCGGCCCTCTGCATCAATCGGAATAGTGAGACTACCGTGCGTTGCTTGCCTTACCGAGATTTTCTTTGATTGGCGTGGAAGGAAATGGTGCTGGCGGCGCTGATTTAGAACAGGAAATGGACTCAAATGGATGAAATTAGTCAAGAAGAAATAAGTCGACTTTATTTTTTGCAAAGGCACAGGGGTTTATAATGGAGTGTGACATAGGAGTTAGAATGGCGCTTATCATTTTCTTTATTATGACAGAGGGGGCAAATTGGGGCTCTTGGCTTTTAGGTTTTAGTTATATTGTATTGAATCATTCTTTTATTTTCCGCTCAATTTATTTCGTAATAAATCCCTTGCGGTTTCAACAAGCTGACGATATTTTAAGCAAAAATTAATCATTCTACTGGTTGGAGTAGGTTCAATCACGTTCGTGAAATGAATCAGCCGTACCGCATCAAATTCCTCATAGGTCTTGCCGCTATTTTAATGGAATTATTCCCTTGGGGACGATGTAAGAATGTTTAAATACCGTTTAGTATTTGCTAGCAAAAAATAAGTGGAAATTTTTAAGTTTTCAGAATCTAGGCATTTTCCCACGTATTAACACTGATTTCAAAGAAGGCTTAGTACTATTTTTTTCGGGATTCGTCGGGAAAGTATCAGATTTTACTTCAAGCACTAATTTCCCTTTCACAAGAGGTATGGAAGTCAACTTTTCTCAATCTGAAAAAGTTGATTTCGATGTATAAAATTGTTTCAAGCTTGATTTTGTGGAAGTTCGCTATATCCATGATGAAGAACACAAATGGTAATTTTCACACTATTCAATTCAACAATCAACAACCGACCATGGTTTCAACACATTGTGACATTTTCAAGGTAAATGACACAAAAAATGGCACTGTGTGTTGAAACCATGGTCGGTTGCTGAGTGTTGAAATAAAAAGTGTGGAAATTACCATTTGTGTTCTTCATCATGGTTAATTTCAATGGCTGATGAAAGTAACTGTCAGGGATAAGGAAGCAGCAAATTCACGTTAGGCAATGGAGGAAGTATACGCATGTTGTATTGAGTCAGTGTCACAGGAGATGTTAACATACGCGTTGGAAGATGGTGTTTGAGTGGTAGATATATGGAGAGAGACGATATTTTCCTAACTTGTGTATCTACATCTAGGACCATATTGATTGGAGCTTTGCCAAGACGCTGAGGCTATGTTCATATGGCCTATGAAAGCAGTTCTACGCGAATTTCGGCTGTGTGATGATGGCTCCCTTCAAACTAGTTCATAGAGGAAACGTATCCTCCTTAACTACCGCTCGCTCAATATGTCTATCTTTGTCTTCTCATGTGCATTTGGTAGGCGAGTGTGGGTTTACTCTGCAGTAAGGTGTTATTTTATTGGGCACGACGAGGAACTTTTCTTATGAGGTCATGTTTAGGTTGAAACGGCACGTTATTAGTAATGCACGTTAACCCTGGCTGTCTCGCGCTACATTCCTTTTCAATCCAAATGGCGCCCGTAACTTGCATTCTCTTATTCCCCCTCCTGTACTGTACATTGGTCCTTAGGAGACCTTAATGTGAATACATGATGTGATTAGAAATGGAGTCTTGTTTAAAATGAAAGCCTCAGGCCGTTTTACTTACCGTAAGCATAACGGTTGCCTTTTTGTGTTAATTTTTCTACATTCAGCGGAAACCTTTGAGGTAATACAGTTAGAGGCTATCGAAATTGTTAACTTACTAGTCAGCATATTCGTTTGATTGATTTTTGTGTTGAACATGATTTTTATTGCGACTTATCCCCCATATTTAATGCTCAATCATTGGAGCTTACTACCCTACCGAAGAGCGAATTACAAAATGCTTTAATTTTCTGTTTTTCTAAGATATAGTTTCCGGCGGATTATTCACTAATGAGTTACTAATTATTTACCGATGTTTATCGATGAATTGGATAATGAGCGAGCGAATTCATTTGATACATGTCGATGATAACTTTAATAAAAATACTTGGGTGTATGGGTGAATTTTTATGTTTCTGTTTTATAACTCGCAATTTTCATTTGCCTGATCCTTCGCGACTTACATTTTGTCGTCAAATTTCAGTCTGTAATGGAAATCGTACATGCAGCGCATAAATGTTTCAAATAGAACATAGGTAGGGGCCATAAATGGAACAAGGTAATTTTAAATTCACCTGGTCGTTTCATAGAGTAAAACCTTTAACGGAGATACTTTGCTTCTCTAATGCGATATTGATTTAATGAACGCGCCTCATTTGCATTTTATCCCTTTTACGTGTCCACCAAGTTTTTGATCACGTATATTAGTATTATTCTGTATGCTGAAAGTGTAGTTCCTATGTCGCTTGCGCAGCTGGAAGGATAAAGGTCTCTAGCTTTAATACGTAATGCTTCGAAGGCTAGGCGGTTGCATTGCAGGCTATCGATCAGTACCTCATTGCTCGGAAGCCACATTTCCATCCTGTGGTGGCATTCTCAATTGAGCTCATTGCAGTTGACAATCTCCTTGGAGTTATGTCATATTAATCACGTAACCCATGCAGAGCATATGCTCGGGTGAGGTTATTAGCTTGTAAATAGTGTTGAAATTATTCTCGTCAATTCGTTTGATGCAAATTTGGTTTAAAGTTCTGCATGCCATCAAAACTCTAAAATACTTTGAAGGATTCCCTTAAACTGTAGCATTTCATGATTCTAACAAAAAATTAAAATAGATGACGCGCTTGAACTATCAAGTATTACTAGCCATCATTAACTCTCAAAACTCCATGATCACGGGATCCCCTACACAGTAGTATTGAATAACGATACCCTTTCTCAGGGTGAATTAAATTAATTTGAAACCGGCCATCTTCGAGGGAAATTTGAGTGTTACACTCCGTTTGAATTCATTGGATATTTATAAAACTTTGAAAATGTTTATAGTTCATTGCGATTTAGACTATAAAACACTGGAATACCTTGAAGCTTTAGCGTTGAACTAGCACTAGCCACCCGTATTTCCTGCATGATATCGTTTGCAATGATATCCCCGGCGGTATTGTGAAGTCCTAGACTTAAACTAATACCATGCTGTGTGAGGCAGTCATCATTTCATTGTATCGAGCTTAGCATGGTTTTCGATCGTTCCACACCAGGCATCGATATCGAAGCCCGTACAATTACCTTCTACCTAGATGAGCCGGTGAACTTCGTATCACCTTCGTGTCTATATATGTATATATAAATCAGTTGCAGTTGGTTATTCTCGCTAAAACTAAAAAACGGCTAATTCGGTGTGGCTAATTTTGGTTGCAAAATATATGTGCTAGTCCAAACATTTGATGTTTCTCCCATTGTTCTACCACGTCACGGATTATCTAATCATTGTGTCACGGATAATTATATCAAGAAATCAGTACCTGTCCTACATTGTTTCGGTCATTACCGTTAAAGGTCTATCACTGCGGTTATTAAATAAAACTTCCATACAGTTCAAATGAAAATAATGTATTCATTTACATAAAATACAATACAGTTCATCAACTTAATGCTTTCTGCTAAACTAAATTTTTTTCATATTTTTTCGTCTTTAAATATACGAAGATGAAGAAGTCACTTGAAAACAACTTTTATATTATTGAATGTTTGCCAATTAGGGTTTAGAATCATTTCCCATTCCAGAAACTAATGGGCGTAATGGATTTGATGGTGGAACCAATTGTGGACATTTTACTTTTCCTTGAAGTATATGAGACCATTATCTATAATTTTAAATATGCAAAATAAAAAAGGTCTGCAGCATTTGTAACGAACTTTACATGCATTTCTTATGTAAATGGATCAGGGCCCTGCAGAATGATATTCTCACCGTTTAAACCTTTCCTGAACTTTTATAAACATTTTAAAACCAAAATTAGCAAATTCTATCCATCCGCTCCCGAGTTTTAGCGAGGCTAACGCATGAAATTCATTTTTATTATAATATATAGAAGATATGTATGGCCAAAATCGCCTTGGAAACTCTGAATGATGTAGTGGCTAATTTTAGTTTACTGGGACTAGCCACGGTGATAACTACGGAGTTACCCGCAATGCATAAATTGTGCAAAAATGATTTTTTTTCTCTTTGGATTTTTCGCACAATTGGTGAAGTGGATATGTCTCGCGGACCCGTAGTGGGATTATATTGAGATGAGAGAGTAAAATCTTCGGGAGCTAGCTTGTGAATGAGGGAAGGTGGATGTTTACAGTCGTCCAATCCTACGTTTTGAAGGGACTAATGAATCACACGTGTTTGAAAGCTTGGTGAGGCCTGGCTTCGGGAGTATTTTAGTATCCTCTCATCTATTTCGGTGGCCGCCCGCGAGTTTGGTATTTTTGTTTCATTTTTTTATGCCGCCGCTCATGGACAATGGGCAGCGTCTAGCGTGGCCGTGCGTACCGCGTCGGACGTCTGACTCAATAAGCCTCGCATGTCATTCGGCATGTCATTTTACCACTGCGCCAAAGAAGTCGCGAGCATTGTCGACGCGTCGGCACGCCCACCCGCACCTGCTTCATGCAGCGCCAGCATGTGACGAACCCGCGCACGGCGAAAAGGCGAACACTGCAGGAATGACATTCCCGCGTCAAATGCCGCCCTGGTTTTTTATTTTTCATTTTCGACACTGCTCCCAGGGGAGAGAGGAGGCTTGTAGCGAATGCGTGTCGCGCTTCAAAACAGTCGTTTGTTCTTTTCGCCCCCTCCATCCCCGTCTATTGTTCACTGGGGATGCAGTGCATTCCGGGCGATTTTTCTCTGGGTGTGGATTTTTTTTTGTAATTCGCATCGCGGATAGAACTACATAAGGATGGAGTTCGGAGGGTGTGGGAGGATTAAATGTGGAATTTGAAGATCTGGTGGTAGAAAGGGTAAAACTACAATCTGATCAACCTAATTTGCCTGGAATTGAAACGTGAAGTAGAGCATCTGGTAGGTCACAACAACTTCATGCGGGTAATTCGACTTTTCATAGTTTTTATTAGTTAAGGACAGCTCATTTTTCTCTTTTGAGTATATCCTAACATGGAAGATATCTGTTTTCATCTCTATAAAATATTCACAGTCGTCAGAAATCGACATCATGAGTAACACCCGGACTGAAATCTAATTGATGGAATATCTCACTTGTAGGTATGGGTCTTTAACCTTTAAGTTACGAAAAGTTAACTGGCGGTGAACGGGGCTTCAGTTTTTTCCTCGATATTTAATTTTCCTCCTTGAGTACGCAATCAAAGCAACATTTTGTTGCTTAATTTCGCTAAGAAAATAATAGATAAAATTTTGATCCCGAAACTTTTTACTGGTGTCATGTATGACAAGTCGTAATCAAGTAGAGTTCGTCCCCAAATCGTATTGGTTAGTCCATGATAATATGTTTAATGTGTTTCAGAAAACCGATTTCCAACAAAAATTCCTTTAAAAGTTAATAAAAAAAGCTGTGGGGTTTTGTGTATATATTCATTAAGTAACACTTTACATAGTGATGCAAAAAGTTTTATGTCATTGATTTCGCAGCCAATAAGTTTGCGATTTTAATCTCCGAAATTTCCCTGGGATATTTTTTTTTACGTTGTGCAAACCTTCATGGGGTTATGATTAGTGGCCATGAAACATTAGCGCAACCTGTCAATTTAAAAAGCAGCGAAATCATATTAGGTGATTCATTTATTATTTGAATTGCGACATTTATTTTGTGTTACATCACAAAGTAACAAGAAAATAGACATCATTCTAAATGATGCATACTTATCAAAAGACACATTATTAAAATGTAATTTGAAGGAAAATATGAAAAAATTCAAATTACGTGTCCAATTAGCTTTGTTATCCTGATACTTTGAGTTAGCCTGCTCCAAGCCTGCTCCAAGCGGATTCTCTTATCCCGCCGCCATGAATTATTCAATCTGCCGATGTATGCTATTGCGTATGACAAGCTCAAACCCGTTATATGACAGTGTGTAGGCTACAAACACTGAGCCTGCGTCCGTGCGAGTCAATAATGACAATATTGAAGTTTTTCCGGTTGTTGTATATACTTAGAGTTTTGTTTTCTCTATGCCAACTTATTCACTATCTCTTCTTTACGTTTTTTTTCCAAAAAAGTGTCTCGTAATCGTCTCAGTCTACAATTTAAACGAAAATTAAAAATATGTACAAAAAAGTTCAGCTAAGTTTTAAGTCTTCAGTTTTCTTGCGTGTCTTCAGTCTAATTACTCTTTGTTTTTGCCATGAGTAGAAATGTTGCTCTTTAATATCCATTTATTGATAAAAATCTGATTAACAGCTGTAACAGCCCTAAATTTGGGCATGAAAATTTTTATTTGAACGAAATATGTCTCTGTTTCATTAAATTAATATTAAGAACTTCTATCACATCATGTCGCATATCATAAAATGTATGAAAATTGTTCATTACAAATTCCTTTCATATGGATTTAAGTTCGTTTTTTAATTCTGTCTCCCCTCACGCAAGTAGCCCCTTTTTACTATAAATCGTTGCGTTATGCGGCGCTCACGTGGATAAATAGTTGTGAAAAAACTAGCGTGCTCTGTTTGAATCGTGCGGTTGGGGAAACAAATGCAGTCGAAGCTGTCAGATCTTCTAGTGGAGCACATTGCTTGTGACTTTCCGAGTCTTCTCTTCTTTTCCCTCCCCCTATCCGTCCCGGAACGCGGTTCATTGGGCATTCCACGCGTTCCTTCCCGAAATCTTGCGACTGCAAGGAGGCGCCCAGACTTCCATCTCTCTCGTGGAAAAATAAATATGCGCGTGTAAAACAACTCACTCGCCTCGTCTCAGTCTCTCACCCCTCGGGTTTTTGTTTCCATTTCTTCCCGCTAGATGCTTTCCCGTCCCTCCTCATCTCCCTGTTCCCTCGGCTACGCTTGTCCGTAAGTGTGATCAGTTGGAATCATCGCTGTTATTTGTTTGTGATGGGGTTTCAATCATATTGTCCTTACGGACGACTTTAATTTGGTGATAAATGGTAAGCTGATTGTCTATGATCAAAAAATTTAGTTTTCCCGGCAGTTAGTTTGAAGGAATAATTCTCTAGTTTTCCACTGGGAAATTGGTCCCTACCAATTCGAGGGTATAAATAATTTAAATATTGACCAGAATTTAGATCCACATTCTACCCCTGAAGACTATGGCAGACTCAGCCGTCGAAACGTTAGGAACAAATGCCTATTATTTTAATTTTTATTATTTACTATTCCGTCAAACGATTGTCAACGGGCATATTGCTTGTTAATCAAAAAACTATAGTTGGTGGGGTTATTTCGATTTAGAAAAAGGTTTACGGTTACGATATGGCGGGTTCGGGCGGGGGAGCAGCCTAGGTTCAAATAAATTAATTACTCCGTCAAGGGATGTAGTTGACGCTGATGGGAATAATTTGGATTTTTTTTATCGCGAGTGGTTGGCAATGCGATCGGAATTCCGTAAGATCGAAGTTATTCTTTCCGACTGTGAAATGAGCAACTGTAATGAGTCGCAATTGTGGATATTTTCAAACAAATGTTAATTCCGATCGCGTTGCGAACCGCTCATAATGGAAACTGCTCGTAGTAATTCCAATCAGTGTCAAATACACACCTCCCAATGGCCATTCACGCACACGCAGTTCGTCTCTTGCGGTGCATTAAAAAGTTAAACAAGCGCTGTATTGCAGAAAAGTTTCTCGGGTTTTTCACCGGTTGATGTCGTCCATGTCTCCCGACGTTTCGATCCGCGACTTGCTGATCATCCTCAGGGGATCTTCCGAAGATTCCCTGAGGATGATCAGCAAGGCGCGGATCGAAACGTCGGGAGACATGGACGACATCGACCGGTGGAAAACCTGAGAAACTATTCTACAACTGATACGCCGGGAAAACCTAAGATCATACATAAGCGCTGTATTGGTCTTCTTTTCCTATATAAAAAAGGGAAGTGTCGTAATTCGCGATCACGTGGCGTGTCGATATCATTCATCACATTTTTCACATCGTTTAATTCAATTGCATATTTTATCCAATGAATTTAGTACTCTAAAATAAGGAGGAGTAACAGGATTTCATTTTCTAACTCTTTCCATTTCCCATGATGATACTGAAGAAGGGTGAGCAGCCACCTTATGCAATCTTGTGTACATTAAATTTGAGGTTTTAAACTAATGCGTAAGTCGCAATTCATTCTTTTCACTTTTTTTCTGTCGGAGACCAAAGGATAACCGTTGAATCACGACCATAACTTTCAATACTCGCTCTGGTTCACATAATGTCATCAATCGATTGGTTTTCAGGAAATTGTTTCGCTAAAATAAAAAATCGAGTGCGTATCGGCAATAGAGTAATTATCTATAATGGAGTGACTAGCGAATACCGAAATAATGTTTTTGATCGCATTAATACACCATCATATTATTATGCACTTGACTGGTCCTATTCCCGAATTCGACGGCCACAGCTACCACTTTCTCGCCTTCCACATCCGTTGTCAGAATGCCCCTCTTCAAGATCGTATTCGTTTTCTTCGAGGGAGCCAGCTCCTTCATATTTAATTCAGCCGGAAGTCCGAGATGGACTGAAATAGGCCCTTCGCCGTTCAGTGTCGGTGGGCGGGTAATACCTCACGCGTGGATTTATGAGGCGTTGATATCAGAGAAAAGGCTTTATGTGTATAGGTTCTTGGGTGTTCAGTGGGAGATTGTATACTCTCCCAGTAATAAATAAGCCGTTTATTTATCGGCACTCACATTAAGGTTCTCCCTCAAGTTCAACCGACGGTAATTGTATTGGTTAGCCACTTCCGCCTGGGTCATAGGCTATTCAGTCTTTCTCCCTATGAATGGTGATCAATAACCTATGATTGAGACGGGAATTCTCTTTTCATTTGTTTTTGTTGTTTTGTTTCTTTCGAATGTAGGGCTTTGATGCGATTAATTATACCGACAAATATCTACGTATTTGATGGTAAAATAAATTTTAATTTTATTTTAAATATTGCTTTTGACTTTCTAGAATCATAAACGGGACAAATAAAGTGTATTTCTTATTATCTTACATCCCTCGTACACCATTTTTTATAACTTACTGTTTTTAGTATGTATGCCTTCTAGATGAAGCTCATCTACCTGCTAATTTAAGTTTTTATACCATACAAATTACCCCAGTTTGTTAGCTTTCTCTTATGCAAGCATACATATGTATGATTGGATTGTTAGTACCGTTAGAGTGGCTTACTAAGGTTGAATAAGTCATCTCATATCGAAGTCAATTTAGTTGACGTCTATATTTCGAATCTTGTTTAATTTAATGTTGCCAAACGTACACATTGCTAGCCGTTTCCTTGTCAAACTGAACACGAGTAAACATGTTAGCATGAGAAGCAACGAAAATGTGAAATTAAGCCTACTTCATTTTTATTTTATTGAAGTTTATTCCCTTAGTACATATTTTTTCCTGCGGTTCGTAAATATTTTTTAGCATTTTTGTCTTCAATAGCGCCCTTAAATATGTGCCTGTGATGCACTAATTTCTGTTTCTCGTGCCATTTTATTTCTCGTTCTACGATAATCATCTAATCCAACAGTCGCGTTAAAATTTTGTGGAATTTTTTTTTGTGCGAGCATAAATGCTTGTTTTCGTGTTACCTACGCACAAAATTATTGATCAAAGGAAATTTATTTCAATTATTCTTTAATTTAGAAGTCCTAGAGTAAAGCTCAATTTCTTCCCTGCCGAAATACATTTTGTAATATCCGCGCAACGAACGGCGCACGTAATTGCCTTAAGAAATCATGCCTCCTGCTCTCAAGTGTGAGGATATTTTCACGAATGGATTTATTCCCGCGACTGCTGCGACGGGAGATTCCCCTGCATTAGCGTTATATGCATACCTTCTCCCCCGCGATGCCCCCTAGTCTCCTCCGGGATGACTAAATGAAAAAAAAGAGGGAAAGAGAGAGGGAGAGGAAATAGGCTGGCTGGAATATCTTTTCCTGTTACGTCCTGGAGTTCCTATGATGATTGAAATTGCTTATGCGCCTTCCAGCCACTCATTAGAATTCGTCCCCGGGTGCTGCATACAGTCTCGGCTCCGCAAAAGCGACCTGAATTTACCCTCGTGCCTCTCTCTCTCGCTCGCTCTATCCCATAGTCCGCCTCTCCATCACGCGTTCTAACTCCGGCAAGGTCCTAGAGCATGAATCCGTGAAAACCACTAGGTCGCTGCTATTTTCGTGTAGTCTGCAGTCGGTCGTGAACTTGATTCTCTTGCACAATGTAGGTGCATGACGTGGCTCTTCGTAATATTGTAATTAGAGGTTAGCTAGAGATAAGGTTGGCGGAAATGTCGTGAAATTTTGCGTCCCGTGCCTTATTAAGGATTTTTCATAAATTCGTAATGCGTTTGATCCCAATCTGAGGATATTACTGCCCTTAGTCTCTCCTGCACATCTGCGCAGCTCCTTATCTCAGTGAACTCAGCATTCATTTTTCCCAAATTACGTGTCCGCATTTAACATGGATTTGTAATTAGCTTGATTTTCTCGGGTTTCTTGGGCTAGATTGTCGCATAGCGGTGGAATTTTGTCTCTATCGTAATTACTTGCTAATATTGGTGAGTTTCACTCACAAGAAAATCCGTTGTAATGGGTCAAATGGATTTTTTACGTTAATTACATACATACAAAGGCCTAGGCGATCAACGACTCCTGTGGCGTATTCTTTTTGGCGAAAAATTCCATATAAGGAATTCGATGTCCTTGAATGCAAATTACACGATTAGAGGGAGCAGCTTGCCCTGCAAGCTTTCCCTTTAATTTTATCTTTAAATACCATTCTCCTCCTGTCCTTTCCCCTCTTGCCTAAAATTCTTCCTTCAAACACGATTTTTAATATCCCCAACGGGCTTAGCACTCGCTCTTTCCTCTTCCCACCGTTCCCTATGTACTTCCTCTAAGAAGTTCGTGAGAAGGATATGCCATCTAATAATTTGCTCTCAATTTGGTATCCTCTAAACGAACGACGAAGTGTTGGACAAGGTGGATGAGGAGAGGCAGCTTTTAGATGAAATACGATGGAGACAGAGCAAGTACTTCGCGAGAGGGGACGTTGAAATAGCGTTAGAGAGTAGAATTTTAACTAGGGAGAGGAAGAAAGAGAATAGAATTTTTAGGTATAATGAAAGGGAAAGCATTATTTGGAGGAAATCCATGAAGGAAGAAGTGGTTGCCAGAATGCTTCTTAAGTACTCCCATGAAAACCTACCTTAATAGGTAGAATACTTTAGTAATAAGGCACCGTCTTTAGGTTAACCATTATCAATATCTGGATTTATAAATTAGCCGGCGACATTTTCAGTTTCGGTTTCATTTGTCAACTGCCCCCTCTCTCTCCAGGCCCTTGGACCAATTCTCCGTGCTCAGTATCCTTTCCCTTACTCCCTTATACTTCACCTATCACCATCTCGACTTGTCACTGGTCTATGTAGCGGGCCTGTCTCTCTCCATCGCCTTTCTCGGTGCGTTTTTCTGTCCCACCTCCCGCCTATCACCCGCTCCTTTCCGTGCTTGCGTAACAGATGGTCATTATGCGTGCGACGGTGTCTTTCTTTATTTTTCCTCCTTGGGGGATGACTCGGCTTTTGGAGGACGTCATGTCCATCCGCCCGGTGTGGATGGATGAGGAAAAGCCATGGAAATTGCTCCGCGTGGAGGAAATCTCATCCGCGTCCCTCGGGAGCTCGGTGCGAATAGTTTGGGCCCTGGGAAAATGTTTCCGCACTGAAATTTCACATCCGATGCTGTGCACTCAGCTAATTTTTTGGAGTGAAGATTCTCTGCGCTGTTACTGTTCGGGATTTTATTTACGAGTATCCGTCAGCAGTGGCGATAACAGAAAAATATGTTTGAATTTTGTTGTTGAAGTTTTCCCGGGGTTTCGACCGGATATAGCTATTGTATAACGGAAGGAAATTATCTTATTCAAGGTGTAAATACTGGTGGACTATTTTTAGATGCTAGAAACTCTAGGTAATTGTATCAAATATCTTACTGATAAAATCCAGTGATGCTGAAGGACTGCATTTCGAGCCTGATATGAAATTGAAGAAACATCGTGTACCCATTGAAAGAAGTTGGTTCTTCATAATTGAGGAAGATGTACTTATTTCATTCTTTTAATTCACGTTTAAATTTGAGGCAATCTCCGATTCAGGATAAAGTTACTGCGCCATCAGTAGGGCAAAATTGCCGAAACTTGGTGGGTGTTAGCGAACAAAAATATGGAAAAAGATTAAATCATTGTCATGACCCAATATATGGTGTAAAAATGTTCTTTTGTGTTGAATTCTAAATTGGTTGAACGATTTTTTCCATTGAGTTTGTTCAGCTGCGCTCACTTATGCGTGCTTCGTTTAGTATCTTTGGGAAAAGGTAAACAGCTCGTAATATGCCGTCCTATATTGTCAGCCTGTGCTCGCACGCTAGTGCAGAATTTTTGTGGGAGCTTATCATCCCGTTTCAAAACGTTATGTACTTGCTCGAAAAAGTGCGATTTCTTAAGCATTTGGGAGCTACATCGGATTGGAGATTACATTGTTATCATTAAATAGAAATTTAAGGTGCTTCGTATGATTTTTCCACCTAATATGGCGGATTCAGCCCAGGATGATCGTTCTTTTCAAACCTGTGGTGATCAACCCGTGAAATATAATGCGAAATCAATTTTAAATGTCAACCCTATGTCATTAATTCCACATTCTTCTGTGGAATCACGTGTTTTCTATGTCAACTGTTATGTTTAAGTTTATGGTTTTGTCATCAGCTGGTAGCTGGCTAACGTATGCAAAAAAAAATCCGTGGACTTGTGTAGTATTTTACAATCGAGAAAGGTTTTCTACGTTCGAGGTCGTTGAGGGATGCTCTATGTTAATGCAGTTTCTCCTACCATCTTTTCCAGATAGATTAACATGACTACTCCATCTGCTTTTAAGAATGGTAGTGAATTCATTGTAAAAACCTTTGTTACTGCTGTCTAATTAGAATTCAATTAAAAATGTAGGCTGTAAAATCCATGTAAACAGAGTTCACATTCTCAAGACTCAACGACTAAGAAAAGCTTGCAAATTAGAGACTCTTGTACTCACTAAGAGTAAGAGCTTTTCAGCCGAATTTTGTGTCTCGCTCAGCTTTCATTTTATTTTTTTTGTCGCATTTTTTCATCTTGAATATTCCAGCAACACATCTTGTAATGTGGAAAAGCCACTCGTAGCCCTGTGGCTCGTTAAGCAGGGGAATCGGTTGAGGTACGGTTGTAGAATTTTGGGAAAGGAAAAAAGATGTTCGACATTTTCCTGAGAAAAGGCAATGCTGAGTGGGAGGGAGGAGTATTGCTCGTGAAAGAAGTTTCTCTACGTCGTGAGTGCTTTAAAAATCGGTGTAATAGAGACCATTTCTTTAAAGGGGTTTCGAAACCGAAAAGATATAAAAAGCATCATTATTTTAAGATTATTCACTTATCATTTATGACTAAATTATAATCAAGCGATTAATGAATTAAAAAGTAAATGTATGCGCTAATTTTGCATTTATTTTACTGTCGCGGTTTAAGTTATGGATTTGTATTTGCAAATGATGGGCCTTAAGAAGGCCAGAATCTCCAATTATCACTATAAATACTTGTTCCTCTGCATCTCATATACCACGGAACGCACTGGTTTATCTCATACCAGACATTCCAGTTTTGTACTGAACATTGTTAATCCGCACAAGTGCTTCCTTCTTTCACGGTAAAATACTGTGATGTATGGATGATCGGCGGAACTGCCCCTTTTTAAATTTTGTGGACACGAATAAACTCAAAAAGGAGATCAACTCCTTTTTATTCTTTTTCTTTTCATCTTATTTCTACTCCTTATTATCTACTCCTTACACATATAAACAATGAAGTTGGATAATAAAAATTTTATTACGTTTGACTTATGTGAAATTGCATCGCATTCACTAAATGCTAGTTAAATAGATGAAAATATGGAAGCATTTTGGATTAATGCGTGACACTTAATGTCGAAAGAACCCAAAATTCCGGGGAATCACTGCAAAAATTGTGAATTTTAGAGACATTAGAATGTGAGGGAGGTGGACTATCCATTCTGTGGAGAATTCTTGCTATACTTAATTATCCTGGCTTATTATCAAGAATTTCCATGAAACTCTTCATTCTTTTGTTTTCTAGCGTGCATAGTACGACGGAAAAGAGATGCTAATGGAAAGTAAATTATGTCCTTCGCGGCGAATTTAAAACACCTGTTCAAGGTGGATGGAATAAATCTCACCGTAACGCCGCAACTTGCTACCGTTCTCCTTTGGGTGTGTGGTGTTAGTGGTCGTGGCTTTCGAAGCTGCTCACTAATTAGGTAAATGAATTTCAGGTTTAAATTCCAACCGCTGTTTGTTTATCTTTCGGCATTTTATAAATTTATTCTACCCTTTCATTCTGAATTCTTGTTTTGTCTCCTACGATTGGTATTTTCATTTATGCTTGCGGTTTTACAACAATATGTTACTTTGCTATTTTGGTTACTTCTATTCTTAGTGCGATGGGCATATTATCCGCCAGCTATATTATAGGTAAATTATTCGTTAGTGCGCATATATGGTTATTCTGTTTGTTTTTGAGTGGATTGTTATATTTTTATGCTGATTTTTTTTTCTAAAAAGTTCCCGCAAGCTGTGACACTCAAAAGAAACCTTCAGCGGGTAATGCAACCGCTAGCCGACGGTACGATTATCCAGAAGCATACAATTATGATGTTGGGTCCCCATAATGATTAGAAGTAGCCTCATTTTGGACGTTTTTCCTCCTTCTAATAACTCTTTCTATTATATTGCGTTAAGATATCACTTCCCGCGCAATCTCCATTTCATTATTTCATATTACTAGTACGTGCTTATTTTAAAGTATGTAGGGAACATAGTGGGGGTATATATTTGAATGGGCCGTACTCATGATGGTTGAAGGTTGTTGAATATCGTAATGAAGGGTAGAATGTAATGAAGTTAAAGTTAGAAGCCTTGACATGGTAAAAGTTTTTCGTGATGTCTGTAAAAGAATAAGCTTTCTCCCATTCTCAAGGTTTTATTTAAAACCCACCGTTTTCGGTGGTTAGGCCATTTTCAAATGACAATGAGGTATTATTACCATTTATGTATCGTTAATAAATTAAAATATAGTCACACCTTTTCCTCCACATTGGCTATGTATGCACGAAACTTGTACTCCATTGTCATTTTCAAATGGCTGAACTGCCGAAACCGGGCGTTTTTAAATAAAATCTTAAGGAATTGACTTTTATTCTTTAATAGACGGTGGAATGTTAGGTAGTTAGGGAATATAGGAGTATAAATGAAATAAAGAGGCGCGGGTTAGATGCCGACTTATAGGGTAAGAATTTAAATCGGAAGTCGGAGACCTACATTATGAAGGCTAAAATCTGCTTTCGGGGATCCACGCGATCCCATCCTAGCCGGAAAATTACCTCCAGTAATAACATTTCCCTTTTCGACCTCCATTTATTTTCCGAGGAGGGCCAGGTGCGCGATGCGTTTTTCCGATGACCTCTATTTTTTTCTGTAAAAGTTACAGCTGTTTCACATTCTCTTACGGCCGAAAAGCCCTTTATTCTCTGCTTCTCTTTTTATTTCCGTTGTCATTGTGTTACTTAAGTTATGTTGTGCATACAGGTACTGCGGATTATGTCGTAAGAATTGAACCAATGAGCCATTGCTATTTTTAGGATTAAGTCATTTTTTTAACGCCTATACATCCATGTCGACTTAAGTTCAGATGATACCACTTTTTCACTAGTTAAATTCAAATGTCATAGCCAGGCATATCGGCAGTTATCATTTGGATTTCGATATGCCCTCGGTATCATTAAGTCCATGAAAATTACTCAGTTTTCTGAATTTTTGAGATCACCGAATACAATCGCAATGCAGTTCCAGCATTGCGGCAGGAGGTATTTTAGGGTTTTATAATGTCGTAGGTGTTCTGTGAACATAGCTGATGATTGTACCTGATATTTCATCTCCTCTATCAGGATATTTATGTGCTCTTGCCGCGGTTTCGCTGGAGTTTGAGATCGTCTGCGGAAATGGAATGAACATCGCCGTTTCCGAAGACGATTATGGAGTGAATAATTTTGACCAACCTTCCATCCCGTTGCTCTTGCTGCGAATCTACGTCAACAGTAGATTTCACCCCCGTAATCCCTCCCTACCCGTTCCGAGACTCGCGGCACTCACAGTTCTGTTTGGTGTAGCGACCGTATCTATCGTGAGTTGAAAATTTATTCGCGAAAACCTTGCCAGCCGGGTTCAGTTGAGCGAATAGGGAGAGAACTGGTCGGGTTTGACCCAACTGAGAATAGGGTGTTATCGCGTTGCGTGGATCGCCATCCATTCCAACTGGATTGCCGAGGTGTGCGATTTTTTTTTGCAATTCGCCTGCATCTTTGTATCTTAATTGCCGCTTGTGTGACCCATCCACGCTGCCTCCGCATCAGCGTGGTATGATCTCGTGCTATCGCAGCCATCGCATTAACTTAGGCGAGCGGAGATCGTGTCCAACTCGTTGGTCCAATGTATGAGCGTGTTATCTTTTCGGTGCACCTCATTCCCATGTCAGTGTCTCTTCCATTCGAGAAAACATAGTTGATACATGAATGGCTGGAAAAGAACTCGGATAATGAAAAATTCTTTTGAAATAGCAATGTAATTCTCGGGATAGAGTAAATGATGATCATTATTAATATTGTATCGGTAAAAAAATTCAAGGCGACAGTATGTGGTGGAAAAGTATGAATGAAGGAAGACTCATTATTACCGTATTACACTGGCCAAGATTTTACACGTGGTTAACTTGACATAATTATCTCAAGATTAAGTATCGAAGCGCGTGAAATGTGTAGTAAATAAAGTTTTTACCTGTACAATGCTGCATCGTTTTAATTTATTTTTCCGTATACAGTGAAACTAATGTAATTTAATCAAGGGACGTAATAATCTTCACTCTATGCATAAAACTGGTCCTTGGCCTCTGATATTGCTAAAAAATTTGCCATTTGCATCCCTGAGAAGGGTTACTAACTCAGGAATCAACCGTTGGTTGGTTTCGTCAGTAAGGGTAGAACTAACTCTTGACCAAGTCAGGCGTGTGAAATTTCCGCTTTCAAGGTAGGTCGGCCAACTCCTTATCCTAAGCCACCTTGCACTCCGAGGTATATTGAGTTGGGTCTCCGACGGCTTCACTGGGATTTGAAACCGGGATCCTTCGGTCAAGTGCTCTACTCACTAGACTGCCGCTCTTCCCCTGACAAGGGTAGAATCATAAATACGTAATGAATTTAAACTCCGTGTCGCACTTCATGGTAAAAAGTCGAAAGATGAGAGGAAAAGGTAATTTACGGCGAAAATGAAATCTTCCTCATTTAGCCATTCTCTAGTAATTTCAGAATTGAAAGATGCCCCCCCCCCCCTTTACATGAGCTGATGACGTCATATTTTTGGCTCACTTGCTCGTTCTCGGAGAACCTTTCATTGAGGCTAGTAATAACTTACTTGAATTTAAACTACAACTTCTCATGGGAGGCGCTCGCACTTGGCAGATTAATGGCTGAGAGGCGTTGCTTCCTACGAAGTGAGATCATTACTTCATCAACTTGTATGCGAATGGGTTAAAGCATTGAGTTTTCGATAGACTAGACAAGTAGGCCATTGATCGAAAAACGGAAAAATACGTGTATTTTTCTTTTTCAAACTTATCATAATCTGGAGTGTAGCGCTTTGCGGTGCGGAAACGTGGACACTTAGAAAGGAGGATGAGAGAAGACTAGAGGCGTTCGTGATGTGGGTCTGGAGAAGAACTGAGAGAGTGACGTGGACGGAGAGGAGGAGGAACGACGAAAGCCTGGACATGGTGAGTGAGGAGAGGCATCTTCAAGATGAGATACGGAGGAGACAGAAGGTATGAATGCAGCGAGTACTGAGCGGGGATAGGATGTTTAAAACGGTGTTATTAGGTCTTATTTAAGTTACTTGAATTCCTTGGAATGGAATATTCTTTGGAAAAGCTGGAAAAAGATTAATTTGTATGTGGAGAACGAGGCGCAATATTTGTTGGTCATTTTTTCCTCCCTTCTTTTTCTTTCATCTTCGTACAACCCCACGCCCCTCGGCCTTCGATCGCTTTTGCCGCGTCCGTCGAGCTTTCTCGTTGGAGGGAGGGTATCCTTCGTCTTCGTCTCCCTGCCCACCTTGACGACGCTCTCTTTGGCAAGGTGCCGGACCCTCGTTCTATCCCACCCCTCGTACCCTTAACCAGCTGTCGTGTTCCCCTTCTCTCAAGCGTATCTCCCGGCATTCCATGCTCACTGCGCCACCTCAACACATCTCCCTCCACCCGACCCGATGTTTTATGTCGTGTTTGAAACTCTGAAAAACTCGGAAGGTCGTGAAATTTGGTCAAGCATGGAAATTACATATATCATCACAGATTATGTTGGAAATGAGTTGGTGTCTGTTTGAAAGTAAACCCGTCAAATCCTCACCGTCTTCGCTAGTTTTTCTTGCTTTTTTCCTCGCTATTCTAAGGATATTTTAATATTTTATCAATTGCATTTTATCAATTAATTTTAGCCTTGCCACTAAATTTTCGTATTGGAGATTTGTGGAAGTCTTCAGATGCTTATTCGAGAAGCCCGGAAAATTCCCTAGTTGAAAGTCCTCATGAATACATGTCTTATCCGGAAGATACTTTAACATATTTATCTGAAGGCATTCTACTAGTTGATATATTCAGTCATTCTTTTAGAATTATTTTGCATATTAACTTCTTCATATAGATTTAACACGAATCTTATTTTCCAACTCCCCCTTGTACGTTTTTGTGACATCTTTTTCCTCTATCGCAGCCTCCAGTATCTTCTCTCCACATTCTTTCCCTCGCCTCATTTCGTGTGGAAATTTTCAAGTCATTGTGACATTCTTAATTCCAGCTAATTTTCTCCGTGTTATCTTTTGTCATCCTCTCCTGCTCATTATTATGCCTTCTGTTTAATTTCGCTGCACCATTCGAACCCGCATCATATTTCCTTGTATTCCTACCTTACCTGCGCAAATTAAAGCAACTAATGAACCACATCTTCGTTCCGTGATTGACATTTTCACTATAATTGATCGGAAGAATCAGTTTATTTCTTCCTTCCTCAATCTTGATGACTCCTTTTGCCTGCCATATACACGTGATAGCTCATTCTTGTGGCATTATCTTCATTAAGTATTGCATTTTTCCTTCCCTGAGTTCACGTGTGAATTACCTGTCCTTCCCTCTTTTTTACACTCCTAAATCTGCCTTTTCATCGATATCAACAATTGGACCTAGCCGACTTTACTTAGCTTCTTACTTATCATTCTTTTCTATTCTCACCGATATACTGCTAGTATAAAACCGCGTTGCAAATGTTCGAGTCCTTATCGTTGAATGCATTAGGGGTACAAGCGGTAGAAAATATGTTAAAAATAGTGGGTACACTGTTCCATTGTCTGATAGTTTTCTCTCGTCACGATTCTCTGCGTTAATGAGTAAAAGGTATGCCTAAAGCCTTTCAAGGTATGAGCTATTTTCTGATGTGCGAATTATTTTTGAAGCGACTTGATTTAATACTTATTCTTGTACTTATGAATGCGAGAATGGATAAAAGTAGACTCTTGAAATGGACTACAATTGGAGTGCCGAGAACTCCTTATTTTAATTCATTAGTGGGCTCGAGTGGCTATTTAAAGTTTTACTGGTGTATGCAATCCATCATGCGAATTTATTTTTCCCGCAAAGAGTACGGATAGCCGAAAAATCGTTTTAAATTTAGAAAATTTCTTGCTCTTCACCCACCCGTAACCACAGGAATTCAACAAACGAATGTGATGTGGCGGTATTACTCCCGAACCTCGTTCGTGTTTACATTTTGGAGAGAAAAATTTCATTACTCGTGGGTGGAGAAAGCTTCTTGTGGGTAAAATGTTTCGTTTTTATTTTGTATTTAACTTGAAATGTGTTCCTATGGCTTCATACGATTTTATGTATGCCTCGGATGTTTCATGCAAAGAGCACCTATGTATCTATCCCGTTCTGATTTATGTCTCATTGGAGCGTCTGTTGGATTTTTTTAAACAATGGGCGTCCTTTGTACATATTGTTTTTGTCACATGCCCAACGGCAGTCGAAATTTGAGTACACGCGTCTTTCATGTCATTTTTATGTGTCACTCGATTTTGATATCCCTCTTGTCGTTCGCGAATATGAGTGAGAATTTTTGTCACTGTTTCACCGTCTCATTTACGCCACAGCGTTTTTTGTGCTTTAATGATGACGTCGGCTTGAAAATGAATATGTTAAAGGCCCGTAATGGTGATCAAGTCATCGTTGTGATCGACTCGTTGACGCGACTCGGCCATGATCATCAACATGCTTGGTCAGCTCTCTACGCGGTTCTCCATTTAGCGCTTGCATCACCGTATGCAGATGTTCCCAGCTGGAGCTGTTTCGATCTCTGCAAAGTTATTTTTTCCTTGCTCCAGGTTAGCTAATGAAGGATATAAAATATAAGTTATCCCTAGTCAGCGTGTCGCTCCTAGGGGGGAGATGAGGCGTGAAGGAAAGATGGGAAGAGGGAAAAAAATATCTTTTGGCTCGTGGATACATCGCCGCGTCCTAAGCTGTCACCGCAAGACGTCTCAGCTTTTGTGATTCCAAATTTAGCCCGCTTATCCAGGCGAACGTGAGACGCAGGGACTCTTTCTTTTACACGGGAGGTACCCCAAACGACAAGGGTTGCTGGCAGCCCGTCTCATCATCGCGAGAAATCCTTACTTCGCTTGTGGCTATTTATTTTTCAGTCGTATGAAGGGATAGCCTAATGTTGAATGGCCAATTTTGTTCCCAAATTCTTTACATATTTCGGAGTCATTCAATATCATGTTTGTGTGGTAGTTCAAGAGTTCTTAATATCACATTTTCTTAAACCCTGCATCAGAGTTAATCATTTAGTTATTGGTATTTTTGGAATTTGGATTAAATTTATAACCGTTATCTGCGCGGGCCTTCTCCCAGTGAAATAGTATATTTTCTGCGGATGACCCAGCTTTTTTGACTTCGCTGTAAATAAATGCAATATTGAAGAAAATTTTCCGTAATTTAGTCGCTAACTCGTTGCCGGAAAAAAATTGCATGAACTGGACTGGGATGCGTTGTAACTTTTTGACTCATGTGAATAATAAAAGAGCAATGAACTATTCAAGTCCAAAGCAGAAATACGGTCTATTTCCCAAATTTTCTCTTTATAGTCTCCATGTGAGGTCCGGTTTAAATTGATTGCAGATCGTCGCTATTTCGAACCGGAAAATTCCTGTTACTATCATAAAAACTCCTATCACGAACTTTTTATTGTTATAATCAGTTTAGGAGTTCTTATATAGGGCCCAATTTGGGGTGATCTCTGATGTAATGCTGTATTCATCCAGCATCACCCATTATTGCTCTCTGTACTGTACAATTTACTTAGGATTTATAGTGTGTAGGTTATTGATTCCGTTTACTTCGTTTTACAATCAACCCCAATTTGTTACTTGATTTTTAGTGCTCTTACTCATCATCTCTGCCGATTGATAGTTCACCAAAATACATTTTCAATTCACTCCTGAGTTTATTTTTCCTGTTAATCCATTTATGATATGTCTCTTTTCTTAATGATTATTTTAGTAGTTGCCCCATACCAATAGATCACCAATTTGCTCGGGTATCATCTGCTATTTTACCCAGAATTTGTTTTTCCCTATGATCGTTGGTAAATGAGTTTGCGGATGAATTTGGACTATGTCTCCTAAGCTCCGAGGCTTCCCTTACACGCCATTCCGTTTTTTATTCTGATTGAAATCTGGAAAAAAATATATGCGAGGGAATCGGATTGGTTTCGTGTACCCAGCGAGAGAGTCAACGATTGCTTTTGTGGAAACAAAGCATGTATGAGCCGCTGGGGAAGGAATCTTTTTGCGCGCGGCGATTGTTAGCCACGTCGGATTCTGGCATTTTACCCCGTGGATGAATGTTCATGAACGCGATAAAGGTCCATCCGAAGAATTCTCATTCCTCGGAAAACCGTCCAATATGCATCCCGGAAAATGTTGTATGATATAATGCGAGAGATTGGGAGGACTTGCAGCGAAAAGAGATGGCGTTGTAACGTGTTATAATTTCGCGGTGTATTCTCTATGTTCTGTACAAGTGAGCTGTGTTAGCAAAATTGGACGTTAGTAACATGTTGTGTCAACTTCAGCGTGAATATTGAGAACATTGCACTATCCAGTGCTGTAAATGCCGTGTGCTTACTTGGTGTTATTCTTAAAAATAAACACGAGACCTCGATTGGCGCACCCAGTAACGCGCATTGCTGAAAATACAATCGTATTAATCATGACAGCCATGATCAGCGTTGAACGTTAGTCCCCGAGGGCGAAGAATATCGTGTCACAAATAAGAGCTCAACTATAGAGACATAAATGGCGCGTATTAGAGTCCCTAGTGAAATGGTTATGCAAACACAGCGATCGTAATAATTCTCGTTTATAAAACCGTTGTGAAACCCGGGAAATCTTGCCGGCCATCGGCACAGGAAGCTCAAAAACAAAATATCACATGGTATGTATATTATGGTAAGATAGTCAGTCACTGACGCCAAATGATAAGAGTCAGTTAAAATAACGGATACACACCCCATTTTTGTGGTGGAATTTTTAAGTGTCATGCACCATCCTTAATTTGAGTCGTATATTAAAATTTAAGATAATTCCAAACGAAATAAGCCGAAACCAGTATAAGTTTAATATTATAAAAATTTTGGTAGTATTAAGCTTGTTCATAGTTTCAGTGCTTCTGCGTTCTTCCCTGTCACAGACGGTAATGTCCGGGGTCTGTCGCGTAACTTGGGAGATTTTGCTCGTTTTGCCTGCAACTCTATACTTCTGTTTTGGTTATGGTAACTGCCGTTTTTTTCTCATTCTTCTTTCAAAATCACACCAATAAATCAGAAATCAATTTCGGTCTAGCTATCGGACCAGTGATGTATAAATTGGCTGGATTTTTCAGATGTCAATATGAAGGAGTTTTTATAGTAGTTATTAACTCTCCAAGGTCAATAGAAAAAAACTTTGGTGCGAAAAATAGTTATATAACCTGCCCTGATTTCAAGAAGTGAATATAATATGGTGTTTTAAAATTCAAAAAATGGTAGCGCGCTAAGGGTTACAATTTTCAAAAATGCGCAACTCCCGTAGTACTATCAGCAGAAATTGAAATTAAAGTTATTTGAAATTTTCATTGTCACGTCTTCTACTTTTGTTTGAATAATGTTTTTGTGCGAGGAGTGCCAGGATTATGGAGGATTTTTTTTGTTATCTCTTTAAAACTGCTTCAATTTGAGAAATGCTGTTTTAATTTTCACATTAATTTGGAGACACAAATTAAGTTTTTTGGTCTGACATGCTAGTTAGCCTGTGACAATGTTTACCTCAAACATTGCAGTTTATAACTCATCTTCTCCTAACGTCCACAACGACTTATTTTTTGTTTTGGATACTATGAATTGATATCGTTAAAGCGCTGAGATGTGTATGATTTTAGACCTGTAAAAGTTAACTGAGCATTCGAAGGAAGTTGCACGTTCTCGTAAATATGGTACTCCGTCCCATTCCACTTGATTTGCTATTAAAGGTACTCATTTTGTCTTCCGCATGGACGTTAAGTCTCGTGGCTAGTTGATGAAGGCTTTCTGGAGCTAAAATTAGCTTCCATACTGAATGCCTGAAACGTGTGCGCTCGGCCTGGTGTGTGCTTTCATGTCTGTGAGGATACTCTTCTATTTAGCACCGTCTGAAATATGAAGCCAAGGTTGATCTGTGGCGAGTACGTCTATAGATTCAGGCTAGGGAAACAGCTGCCCCATTGTACAAACGAAGCATGAGTTGGCTCCCACGGCTGCATAGCCTCGCGAATTCATTCTGCTTTCCCATTGAATGCTTTTTGGCCCGCTAAAGTGCAGTTTTGTCGCCAGGGTGGCTATTAGGAAAATAAAAACATCCCTCACCTACATTTGAATTAGCAGAAATGCTTTATTTTCTCCTTAATGTTTGTTATAAATGTGTACAGGTAATTGGTCATTGTTGGTTCATGTCTATTCGTCAAATATTTTCATGGATGAATACCTTTCTATGTATGAATGCTCTTAGAAAAACGCACGTAGAAATTCTCTTATTGATCATTGTACTCTCTTCAATTCGGGGTTATAGCGGTGCAGTGTCATGGACCTGTTTGCGTGGAGTTTCTTTATTTTTAGAACAAATATTCGGCAACTACTTTGAGCGAACGTATTTTGAAGCTCTCTGCTAGCGGAAATGATTCTTGACTCATCGCTAAAGCAAATTTTGTCTCCTGGCTGCAGCACGCTGCGTAATTTTTAATGGTGTCTACTGGGAGGGCGTATGAACTTACCCAGCTACACAAAGGGTTTAATGAGTCACTGATGAAATGAAACGACGCATTGGGAGCAGTACGTCCGAGATAATAAATAGATGATAAAATTCCTTTAGCGTGCACATTGCACAGTGGCAATTTCAAATAAACCAGCTTTATATTTCTTTATAATTTTACCTCTTGATTCAGCTCATGACATTCTGTTACATTCACAATATCTACATCTAACATATGTTACGCCCTGTTACATTGCATGTATTACAGTGCTAAATTAAATATGTATATTTGGAAATAATGTTCTTTTTTAACTTCACGGTCTCGATATGCACACTTCTTTCATTTTATAAATTTTTTATCATTCATATGTTACCTGTGCTCTTCAGAATTCACTTATTCCTTGTGAAAATTTTCATGTGTTGACTTATAATATGTATACACACAACCACAAGAAATTAACTGTGATATCTCGTAACATGTGCTTAAGATCGGGCTGTTAACATACGTGGATCACTAAGCTATTACAGCGTAGAGAATATGCAATTGCCACTTGAACGTAACACCACAAGAAAACAACGAAACTTCAAATTTCTAATTTTAGAAACCCTTGTTGGGTGAATGTGTCACCGGATCTAGAGAACTTCATTTTTTCACGACGTTTTGTATGCACGTTGTTATCAGAACACTGCACAAAATCGGTGGAATCCTTGGAATCTTCTTACTTGCTGTATCCATTTGATAATCCTGGTCAAAAAATATGATGATAGAATTTTACACCATATGGAAACACTGAAAGATTTATCTTCCTTCAGAACATTGATTTGGTGTGGGTAGAGCTGTTTTCCTCGGCGATGTGCACTTCCTCGTTCACGCATCGCCGAGTAGCACTAGACAATGCACTCTAGTAGAACTACTACTAAACGCACCTCCATGGAATTTCCTCTTCTTACTTGCTGTATCCAATTCCGTGTATCCATAAAAAGGCCACTTCATCGATCGCATCACTGAAGTAAGGTAGGGAAAGAACTTCACAACAGATAAAAACGAACGCTTAACCATCCTTGAAGTGGTTGGTTAAATGTTTCCTTGAATGATTTTTTCCGGCGCACGTTATCACCACTTTTCACATAGTGTTTGAATAACACTATAGTAGGTATTTGGTAATCCAAAATACGTCCTCTTCTTACTTCCTGTATCCGTATCGCACTAGCACATCACTGTTGAACCAATATACTAAACTTTAACCTCGTCACGGTAGGGACAGAAGGAAAGCATTTTTCATGAAAGAGGACCGAGGTACCAGAACTATGAGAACAAGGTTTTTCTTGCACAGCGAATTATTGCCTCTTTTCTCATATCAAGATATGATTTCAGCACAGAATCACATAACCCAAGAACCGTCTTCTTACTTGCTGTATCCAAATAGGGAAGTTCACTTTAATGCACTTATTAACTACACTTGTCTTGACCGCTAGAGGTATTTTCAACCAGAAAGCAACACATATCGTATTCCTAGCCTCGCACTATGCCACATCTTTTTGACTGTACATTTCTTGGTCATGAAGGGAAAAATTGACGAGCCCGAAAATGGTGTTCAGGGTGTCACGTTATCCTTGATCGGTTAATATACATTTATCATGGCCACGGCAGAGCGTTTTCGTTGACTTAAACTTAGTTCCCATGAATTCAAGGTATTCCACACTATGCTAGCTGGACGAATCTTGGTCACAATGAAAATCTTCCAATGAAATTTGACTGCTTTGAATGGCAACCGGTATCACGCAATATTTCCGATTGGTCTCTGTACCTGTCGTGACCATGAAATCATGAGTCTGCTGAAACGGGGAACGGAGAATCCAGGGTGCGACATTAGTCCACAATGAACTACACTAATCCCAGCTACTTAACGACTTGTTCACTGGCATATAACATATGGAGCCACACTGTAGCATTTATTTTTATATTCGCTCATCTTATTGTAAGCCAAGGAGGGACACATTCCACTGAATAACGGTACACACAGTCAGTATGTAGGGTGTCACGGTATTCCACAATGGATAAACTACGCTCATTTCATCCACGATACAGCTCATTCACTTTCTATTTTTACACAGTATATCCAAGGTGATGCATCATTCCCTGACAGGTCGATCTGCGCAATTCCAAGGACGCATACAATGAAAATTGGCTCTTGCACTCATTGCACTATCTCATGTGGGAGTCACGTTAAATGAGCTTCACTTATCCAAGTCATGATGCGAACCGTTTATTGACTCTACTCAGAAGGGGTATCCAGGATGGTGCATTACTCCATATAGTTTAGCCGCCCTATGTGCATATCCAACCCACTGAAGAACTTCACCACGACAATTAACCCTGGGAAATCATTACCGCTGGTGTCGAAGTAATCCTGATGGGGTCATAGAGATTCGAGATCATTGGTATGGATCGATTTGGATTGGTAACAATCACTTTGTTCGACATTAGATGTTGAACTTTAAACCAAACGACGACACGATCGTTCGACAACTGTAAACAGACATGTGACCTTTAACTCCAGATAGGATAAACTGCACATAACCACACTTCCCTGATAATTTGGGCTTCCTTTCATCATCACGGGCGTCGCATTATTCCAGACGAGCAGAATATCACTCGTACAGGCCAGCGTTGCCACGCCTTTTCCCCGGAACCTCTAGCTCATGCGAAGGGTGCAGCCCCGCCCCGCTCCGTCACCTCCTTTGGTACTCCCCCGAACCTCGCTCCCCACCTAGCGATTCCGGCACGGAGGACAATCCGTTTCGGGCCTCCGGCTCCTGCCGGCTCGGACACCGCCCGGCCTCGGGGGACTGCCCGGCAACCGAAGGGTCCCTCGACGGCGTCTCCTCCGTCTCGTCGAAGGAAGCCGCGTGCGCCCAGTCCTCACGTCTCGGCTCCCGTCCCCAACCGCCCCCGGGCCGGCCACCACCTCCACCCGCCTCTGAATCCTCCCAGGTCCGGTATGAGGAGGACACGGTGGACTCCTCCCAGCTGGTGGTACCGCCGCTGGCGACGTTGGCCGCGGTGAATACGGCGTCCGGCGAGGAGAGCAAGGACAGCGGCGACCTCGGGGGCGGTCGGCGGCCGAAGCCCCCGGCGGAGGCGGGGGAGCAGTTGCACTTGAGGAGGCGGACAAAGGCTGCTCGGAAGGTCCGGTTGAAGGCGGTGTAGATGAGCGGGTTGATGGTTGAGGAGACGTATCCCAGCCAGAGGGTTAGCGGGGCGAGGGAGTTGAAGATGGGGTCCTGGTTTCCGTGGGCGTCGCGCGGGCTCACGGCCATGGCCACGTTGAGCAGGAAAAAGGGCGCCCAGCATAGGACGAAGGTGGAGAAGACGAGACCCAGCACCTTGGATGCCTTCTGCTCCGTCGCGACGGCCGTGGCAGCGGCGAGAGAGCGGCGCCGACGCCCGGACAGGAATCTGAGGGAGATTTGGGAAATGAGTCGATTAGTTGTACATAGTTGAATTCGAGTTGATTTACGGATATGTTTATGATTTATCTATTGGCGTATGTGGTGAACGACTCTCTGAGATTTCTAAAATTTTTGTGGGAAGATTTTATAAATTATGATTTTGTAACTTCAAAGAGTTTATGAGAACTAAGTAAAATTAAGTATTTCAGTTGCCAATTAAATATATAAGTTCCGTTTTTCATGTAGGACGGCCGATGTTATCTGAAAAGTATTCCGTAAGACTACCACATTATGTTGATATACGATTCAAAAAATAATTTCAAGTGAATTATTATTACATTTCTATGCATATTGCAGAGTAATGGCTGTTAATTCAAAGGCAAAGCAATCCTGCCAAAATGTGAAATAATTCCTCTGATTAGGATATAAATGTCTTGGTACATAAAGGATTTTCCGTCACCTTTCGTCTTTATTATGAATTCCATATTCATGGTTCTGCAAAATATTCTATGGCCATGGAATTAATGTGGTAGTAGCACAGTGGTTACTTAGTGTTAGTATCACAGGAAAGCACCTCTCAGGATAAAAAAAACTGCCCGGCGATATAACTGAAAGCTAGTGTTTAGCAACGAGTGCGCTTGAAGGTTTGAAAATGAGCTCAGGAAAACTTTTATCAATCTCGAGAAAGACTTTCAACTAAATGTCTGCCTCGAACTCTGTAGGTGCTTCATTATTTTCCCTAACTCTTGGTATTTAAGCTCCGCCTTATAAGATATTTTGTTCTAGTCAAATAAACATTTTTCGTCCCTTACATCCACTTCGGATTTTTCAAGCCCGCCCTTTCCCCATTGCATGCAGGATTTTTCCTCAATGTAAAATATCAGTCCATCAGCATGTAAGTGATGCCCGGGGGCATTGTCAGCCTCCATATTTTTAATTGGCCGAGGATCTTTCTCTGCACTGTAATATCCTTCTAAAAAGTTTCATGCTAGCGAATTCCTTAGTATTTCGTCTACCGAATTCTTTTTTTGGATAAATATAAATAACCTCTGCCTTCATTTCGCCCACTTACAATCAGTCTTTTATTACTTTCTTTCACTACAACCGCAATGCTCTGCTGATGGTGGAGATTTCCAATTGTTTGAGTCTTCTTATAGATTAGCATGAGTTAATATAATTTTCAAATGTAATTTTCCTGTTACTTAGTAGACATATCCCGCAATGCTCTTTCAATTTTGGAGATCTCCATCTTAATGAGCCTACCAATAAATTAGTGCAAGTAAATCTAATTTTCAAATTTTATTTACCTGTTACTAAGTGGACATTTTAATATCGCTTGGAAGAGTTTTATCATTCCAGGTTCAGGAATTCTGCGCGCGTAATCTCCTAGAGCCATCACAGCGGCGGCGGCACTTAAGTGATTGTTTCCACCTCGAGTGACTGAGTTGAGTTTCCGCGGAAGCCACTGCCGCGACAAAATAAGGTGTTCGGTGTCGACCCCAATTTGGGCTCCGCTCGTTAGCGAAAGGGAGAATGAGATCACAATCCCTTTCCCTGGCGGAGGACGTGATCTGGCAGCGATGCGGACTCAATTGGTGCCTCGCGAAAGGCAATCGTGTTCGCTCGACGCGTGAGCCAGTCGAAGTTTTTATCGCACATCTCCCGTTCGAGGCGCGTTTGTGAGCGTGAGGGAGATGCTTTGGTGCTTCAATTCACTGCGTATCCGCTAGGTGTTTCCAATACTCCAAATTTGCTACCACAATTTTTTTTTATTACCACGCATTCGACCTGTATTTTGTTTCGATTTACTTATGCACTACTTGTTTGAAACTTAAGCTATCTTTTTTTTAATATTTAATGGTGTATGTTGCCGACTCTAGTTAGTAGTTATCTATTTTTATATTTTTTTAATCCTCAAACCACCGAATACAGCTCATATTGGCCATTTTAGATCGGGTTATGCAACATATTTAACAAGTGAACGCACACGAACAACCATGCCCTGGGCAGGGGAAACCTACCCAGGCGGGACTCGAACCCGCGACCTCTTGTTTGGCAGGCGAGGATGTTACCCCGCCGCCACTGAGTAATTCAAGTATGGACACTTTCCCACTATTTTGCCACTGACATGGGTGAAATTTCCGTGAAGACTTTAGGATGATATTTTGTGCTTGCAACAAGCAGTACTTCAGGAAATAAAAATATAATACCGCAATTCGAGCGGGAGTGACGGCCTCTGGTGATAAAGTGTTTATGTTCTGTCCCCGTTCCCACATTGAATTTCCTTCTTCATTTGAGCATGATTCCTATTTATCGTCATTCAAACACGTTATCTCATAATTCTTTAGCTTATTGTATAATTCTTAATGCATATCCTTAAAATTCCATAGCCGTTCATTCCCTTCGTTCCTGTTATGGATTTCTCGCGTAAGCATGCATAAATTCCTCCAAATATTGGCAAAAATCGAAATAAATTCCAGAAAGCGATGTAGAGATTCTACAGAACTATTACGTTTTCTGGAAGCAAGACTTAGCCTTACACGGATTTGTCCGCGTTGACGAGCGTGTCCGCGATTTTCCTTGTTCAAATTAATATTGTGCTCTCAGAGTCTCTACCTTCTCATAGAGAGCGTGAAATCGTGAATTTCTCTCTTCTCTATGTTTGTATGACGAAGAACTCGTACACACTAGTCCATTTACGCAGCACTGCGTTCGTAATTGTCGGTGTAAGGTGCGTGTGGCGCTTTTCACGGGTAGCATACCACTCCGCGTGTGGCGACCTTAGCCGTATTTGCAGTCTGCATTTGGCGGAACCTGAGCGTTATCACCTTTCGTTCCCCCTCCCATTTCAGTCCACCCTCTCGGAACCGGGAGGGCCCTCGCAAATATTTTGCACCATTCCTCCGGGTTCTTGCCAAATTTGCCTTGTTTAGGCGTGCCCCGTCCTCGTTCTCCCCCCCGAAAAAGGCCCCCTTCCCTCCGGAGTTTTTCGTGGTGAGGTATTTAATCTGCCCTCGCTTCAGCGTCTCCCGAGAGAGAAATTGCCTTTTTTGTCGTTCTCAGATCGGCACGTCTCTTCTTCCCCTTCCCCCCTCCTCTAGGGAGTTTGTCCGGGGTGGAGGTTGCTCGTTATGGCACTTTCTAATGATTCCCTGGCGATGCTTTTGCAAGTCCCTTCTTCTCGCCACGTTTTTCTCATTCCGTCTCCGTTCGGGGTTTCCCTCCCTTGTTCTCATCCTGGCGGGATGGCGGGCTATTTTTCCTCCCGTCTCCCATCCGTCCTTGTCCCAGGACCCTCTCTACCTTGAGGAACTTGTTATATCTGCAGTCAGTTGAACGAACAGTAAATTTCCTCATCAATGTTGTGAACTCATGCTGCTTCCTTGACTTTCGGCTGTAAATTAACGAGTTCGATATTTCAAGCAAGGGGGTTTTGGAATAAGCAGTCATGGTTTCCTTCTAAAAGTGTTGTGGAAGGTGAAAATGCGTAATATTTGTTTTAGTAATGCTCCGCCTTAGTTACATTAATGCTTGTGGATTGGAGTATCCTTCATCAATTTTATTGCTAGACTATATTACTATTTATTTCTTTACTCTCTACTCATCTAAAAGGCTACGTCTTTTCAACTGTGCAATGGACATCATTGCAATGCTGGTGCGGGAATGAAGTGACCCATAATTTAGCATTGTGTGCACAGAGGTGTCCTTCGTATGATATCCTTCCCTCCTAAAATTAGGGAATTTTTCATGTATTTCTACTGTATCCCTTCTTCCTTGATTTTCTTAGAACTGGTCGTTTTGTTTCTGATTTCGGTCGGTGTTTACGGACGGTGTTTCAGTTTAATATGGAAATCTAGCGGGTAACGATATTGTAGTCGTAACTAACCCCGGCATCACGCAGCCTTCCCAGAGTACGATGCATATTCATCCTCATTCGGTCATGCAAACCCTCCTCTCTTAGCTCTCCGAGCGTGCGCGCAGCGCTTACTAATGCTTACCTTCCCGGCCCCCATCGCCCGCGTCGCCGCAAGAAGTTCTCGCCCACGCTCGGACCATGATAAGGAGCAAATCGTCTCCGTCGCGGGAAGTATTCGGTGCGGAATAAATGGGGCGGTCTGCTCTGGACGCTTCGGTCCTGTCGCGCTCGTCCGGTGACGAGTGGATCTACAATTGGAGACGTACTACCTAAATGTAGCCCGGCCTGAGCTGCAGAATGAGAATGAAATCGATTCTTTGCTAAAGCATCCCGTTCGAATTTTGGCATATTTTACAAATTTAACCGTAGTTTTTTATGGTATGATAATCTCTCTCTATAGTAAAGTAAGGCTTTCCACTTTACGTGAATCATTTAAATGTACATTATGTATAAACCTCTAAATTACTCGCAATGGAACTAAAAAAAATATTTTAATTGTTATAAAATATGAATGAAGCTCTTATAATTTCTCCAAGAATGACATTAATTTTTTTTTTCGTGAAAGAAAATAAGAAAATCCCAGTATTCACGACGAAGCCCGCGTATTTATGGTGTATTATGGTGGTATTTCAGTAGGCGTTGCTTCCTTCGAAGCCGTTAGATTTTCGGGTATACCCTGTTGTGCACTTAGTGACTCGATGATATTTTCAATATGCCACTGTCGAAAATCACAGTCTCAAACTTTATCCTTATATTTCGTAATAATTACCTATCTAACCGCTCGATTTGAAATTTATTTTCTTATTGTTTTGATTAGTATGCTATTCAGGTACGCAAGCTTTTTGATTACTAATATCAATAGGAGTAGCAGTGGAATGACATTGCTTGTAAACTGTAGGAGAGGGGGAATGAATAACTTTTTATATTAAAAATATAACTTTTCAATAAGTAAAAGAGGAAGTGGAAATGTATCTGGCTTTATAGAGAAACGTTAATCAGCATACGTAGTTTATACGAAGTGTTGAGTATCAATTCCTTTCGCAATATGCGCATATGGAAACTCTTCCTTCATTAACTCGTACTCCTAGGGATGATCATGTGTTCTTTTTCTGAACTAGTTGCTGTTATTTTCCTTATCATTTGCGGTAATTTCTCCGCCTTGCTTTCGTGAAAGCATGCGTGAGTGAACTCGGAGGCTTGAATTACCTTAACAGCTATTAGTTTTCGCAAATCTAATTAGGAGTTAGTTATTTATTATCCTCCGTTCCTCGCCAACACGCGAAACATGGGAACAGGGTAGTTTCCTTCATTTTTTTATTGCCGGCGGGTCGAGAGGAGTGGGCGGTCTGATGAGTCTCAAACCCATGGGTGTTGGGCCGGATCCAACGGTGGCGCGAAGCCTTTCGAACGCCCACTTTTTTCCGGATCACTTTTGTTCTTTAACTTGTATCCGCTTCATCTTATTCCTTTGCCTAACATTGTCTTGTTCTTCTGCCACGATCTGTCTGGCAATCCTCACCTTCCATGGATTTTCCTTCACGTTTATTACTTTCTATATTATAGCAGATGAGATACGTTTGAAAATCTCTTTTCTCTTTCTTTTTGCTTTGTTTCTTTCAATTTTGAGCCTAGTTTCGTACGTTCTGTTGCATCACACTCAGTCTTCCGCTGGGCATATTTAAATAAAATTTTAAGTGACTGATACGGATGACAAGGAGTGAAATTTCGCTTACTATTATTGGTATCTGCTGGATGAGGTAGATTTACATGGAGCATTTTGGGAATCACCTCGAATGTCACCCATCCCCAAATTAAACTTTCCAAATTCCCCTATTATCAAAAATTCTCTTTTCTTAACGATTTTTGACGTCCCCTACCTCTTGTTACTCGCTCCACCCAGAACCGCTATCTCCTCCGTATCTTACCTGGCATTCCTTCTACTCGCCTACCAGGCCAGGTTAGACAGTTTCATTACCTGACGTGATATTATGATCAGGATAGATTTTGATGAAGAATTTTTTGGATACACTACATAGCACTCGATATGGTTGTAAAGGAAAATTATCTGTTGAGATTAATACATTGTGGTGAGTGTAGGAAGAATGTGTACTTACGGGCGAGGGCAAGATGAAACCCATGATAGAAGGAATGGGAGGTGGAGCGAGGAGGGGTAGTGAATTTAATGAGAAAGGACGGGCTTCATGTCGAATCGGCGAAGTAATTGTCATCAGATACTCAGAATGAGTTGAGTTTAGAGTGAGTTAGACCCGATAATTTAGTACGATTTAATACGATTTAGTTCCGATTATTGTCTAGTAAAAATAAGGTTGGTTCATGTGTAAGTAAAGAAGTCATAAAGTGAATACAACTAAGTATTATTCCATTTGACGGAAATTCTTCTTTTGTATCAACCAGTTTCAACCTATTTGGCCTAGAAAATTACTCTACGTTGAAAGATTGGTCCGACACATTAAAGTATTCTATAGAACGTTCTAATTTGTATTCATGTTATTTTCATTGGATCCCATTAAGTTGCTCCTAACGTTAATAAATTTATTTCGTCACGCGTTTAATCGTATCGTTCTTTTTCGGGAAATGAATAAGCTGTTTCGTGGGTACTCATTCATGGAGTTCGGTGTTGCTTGCACCTTCATTAGCCTTCTCTAACACGTCCAGCCCTCGACTTGATCTAATCTAGTGCCTTTCTCCGCCGCGCCGCATCGAAAATCCTTGCGACCTGTCCCCAGTCTCTTCTCCTCAAGGGTCCAAATATTTTCTTCCCTCCGTCTGCTCTCGCTCATCTTACAAAGCTCCTCTTCCGTCGATCTGTTTCTCCGCGAGTCGTCGCAGCTTGCCGAAGCTCGTGCGGTACGTGTCTCTGGGACTCCGTATGGAGTTGGGTCTAAAATCTTCACTCCCATCACGTATCGCTCTAGAATTACTTACGGCGTAAGTTCCGGGAAGTGATTCCGGATCGGTCTTGACATCGAAGCCTTTGATCGGTTTCCTGCAGTCTTTGGTGATCTGCAGCCAAGTAAACTCGGTTAAGGGTTGGAAGTCCATAGCGTATTAATGTAATAGTAATTTATTACCTGATCTCTTCCTTAATCAGTAGAAAACTTTAATAGCAATAATGAAACTCCCTCCTTGCTTTTAAAAAATATTTGAATATTTTCTCCGCATATTTTATGATTATTTGCTACCATAACCGAGGTGGGCTTTTTGATATCTGGGCTGCTATGGTTGGTCGCAACATAAGGATATATTTGATGTGGTGTCGCTAATTTTAGCGAAAGGGCGCGCTGGTGTTATCCCACGCCCACACATCTATTCCAAAATTGTTTTCAATGAGGTACTTCCAGTGTAATGCGAGGAGATGTTGCGGAAATCAGTGCATTGAGGGAGGGGATAGAATGTATTTTCATTTTTCCCGTTCTCAGCCGACAGGTGTAACCTCCGATGTCATGATATATCAGTTGATACAGGCTTCATTTTGCGATGCAGAAAAGTGTGCGGGGTCAAATGTTTTAAATAGATATATCCGTCGTAAATTCTAATCTGCGTTGTCATGTGGCCCCAAAAAAGGGTTCGGAAAATTCCATTTAAGTGACGATGCATTTCATATTTTCAATGGGATTATGTCAATTATCCCTAACTGGCTGAAGATCGTTCGTCCGTACGGTGACGGGGAATAAGAAGTGTAGCAGAATTTTATGTTGCGTTGCCCGAACTTTATCAAGTGCAGGTAGATGTGCACATTTTATACATTTCCTTATTTATGATTTAAAAAAAAGTAGTTGGTGGTATTTTTTAAATCTTCAATCTGTCTTACCTCTGAATGAGTTTTCAGTTATGATGCGTTCTGAGTCGGAAATTTAGCATATTTTGATCTAGGCTCAATCAAACTCACTCAGTGGTAACTGCCACCTCATTTTCTTGTTTAATTGTGATAAATTTAAGCTGTAAATTGCATGATATTTTCAGTTTGCCAACATCCCTCTAGCATTTTGCATCAACATTGCGAGGTATATCGAATTACTTTTTCAATGTCTCCTGATCCCTTTGCCCTAATATAAATTCTGAAATTTCATAACGTGTTACCTCATTCTTCCCTGAAATTTTATTGTTGAGAAGTTTTTTTTCTTCAAATTTCAATGTGGCTGATTCGTTAGTCTAGTGATGAATCACCGCCCTACGGTTATTTGAGTTTTGGAATTCCAATCCAATGACCTTTTGCCCCCCAGTAATACATTTTCCATCTCTCGTATTGGTTTGGGGCTCGGTGGCTTCCAAGTTTGGCGGACCTTAAAAAGTCAAGATATCGTTGTGATTCATACCCAGTCAAGAGGAGAGGAAGTGGGAAGAGGAGTGATACAAAAAATTGAAAATGGCTTCAATGGAACGGATCGCGTAACTGGTGAAGTGAAAAGTTTTACTTTATTTTTAGTGCGCATAAATGTCAAAATTTTAAGGTGTTACTTATTGTGTATGTATTTTACCGGTTGAGGTAGGTTTACATGGAGTAAGTATTATACGAATTACCCCGGCCAGTCTCTCCCTCAAAATTGGACTTCACTCTTCAATTAACAAAGGCCTCCTTTTACTTAATGCATGAATACTCTTCCTTCCTTTCACTCCATTCGTATCCACTGTCTCAGTGTTCTCTTAGAAGTTTTGTCTCCTCACCCGCCACGTCTATCATTTCGTCTTTCTCATTCCTATCACTTCACATTCTTCATTCTTTTCCATACCCGTTTCTCAAACGCATACAGTCTTTTTGCGTCGTACTTCCTCAGCGTCTATATGTACAGGGTATTTTTGGAATAATTTATTTTAAATAATTAAACTTTGAAAATTATGGTTCGTGTGTATACACTTAATGGGTTAATTTACTGTCTCGTCGATGTAGACATAGTTGCTATTTTATAGTATTGCTTCACATAAGTTAAAATATGCATCTCATAATTAAGGCCATGTGAGGTTGATACTTGAGAAAGAGTGATGGAGAAAGGTTAACCAATTAATCTACCGGTCGAGTTGTGAAATTGAAGTGCCTGCTAGCGATGAGGAAAATCGTGCATCAAGGGGCGCCTTCGAGACTTTGTACGTCTGCATTCAACTGTTTTTCTATTTCGGGAGCCACACGCGTGGAAACTCAGGAATTCAGTCCTAAAATTAAGCATCAGAAGCATTTAAAATTCTCTCGATAGATAAAGTCTTAACTATGCTAAATCCTTATATATATTTACCTGGTGAAGTCGATAAATATTCCCTTTATAAAATTCATACTTACACGACGACTTACTTTCCTACTGAATATATTTATTGAATTTAGATCGTTAGTGTAAAAATTCCTAAACTGGAGCACTAGTTTCATCCAAACCCTGTCTTTGCTACTTATCTCCTCTTGAATTATCCTCTCCTCGCCCACCCATCTAGCACTTCGTCGTTATACTTTCTCTCAATCCACTTCACCCTCTTCTTCACGTCCACATCTTGTACGTTTTCATCCTCCTCCTTCCTTGATTTCCGGGTCACCGTACCACGCTGCGATTCATGTTTGGGCAGAGTGTGTGGATGCGAAACGAATTTATATAACAAATAATCATAGATAGTTTTGAGTTATTTTTACATTAAATCTGCGTATGGAAGACTGAAATGTTCGAAGAGTCTCGGTTGTCAAGCGTTAGAAACTGAATAGCTGAATAGTTCAGCTTATTGTTGGAATCTCACAATGGAAGTCGTGCGCTCTTCGTATCAACTTGAACCTGAGAATCATCGTTACTCAAGTCGCATTTTGTGCAACGCAGGAGATTTCAGTCGGTGAATTAGTCTTTCCGAATAAAAGCACGGATGTTTGAATTCCCAGGGGAAACGTTATACGCATTGCCAGCGTTTTTCTTACCTGGCTCAGTCTTTCCAACCCAGTCGGGAGCGTTTTCTCATCATCCCCGTATGCTTCTCCAGTCTAAGGAGATGGCCAAGGCTAGAGAAGGCATCTGGATGCTCGAGGCGAATCTCTCCCTATCAAAGTCGTTGGATCGTTTACTCTCGCAAATTGAGGGAATGATCTTAAGCCGTGTGCTAATTTTAAGACGTCATGGGCTTTTTGGTGAGGCTGTCAAGGTTCTTGTTTCCCGGTGCCCCTAGGCGTCCCGAATTCGTCCGTAGTGCCTTCATCGCTTCCTGTGTAAACCTTCCCTTCGCTTCAATTCTTAAATCCATCAAGATAGCAATGGCATTCGTGTGGGAGTGGTTTCTTGAGTGTGCTCATGGATGTGACGAACCTACCTCGCGATGCATTTCTTCGTTTTATAGTTTCTATCGTAATAATAATGCTCCTCTTGTCGAGAGAAATGTCAGCGTGACTTTTATCGGGTATAGTTGCAGATTGGGACGTGGAATGCACTGATGCAGGACTGCGACTCAGAAAATTTGCTCCTATTATTATTTTTTTCCGGCTCGCTGTTCTTCGCGAGTCAGTGTTTGCATCAGAGCATACATGCAAGGTCGACTTGTGAGACGACCTTCTCGTTTTGCGACCATGAAGTATGAATACGAATACAAGTAATTTTTTCGGTAAAGTTAATAGCTATTAATTGAATTTAATCGACTCAAATCAAAGATAATTCAATAAGCTCGATATGCTAACCGTATTATTTCGATATCGAAAATATCGAAGCATTCAAATTTACAGGAATTGACCCGACATTGCATTAATACATTTGTGTCAGTAATCCTTTCCAGAATATACGTGCATCGCAGTAGGCAAATCCTAGGGCTGGGTTACCTTTTTAACTCACACTTGGCTCAAGAGCATATTAATGGCTAAGATTAAAATTTTGTCAGGAGTCCTTTTTTCAATTTATTAAATTCGCGTTCATTATATTACGAATTTCGTTTTCTTTCCATCGGAAAGTTTTATGGGTATCCAATTCAAATAGATTCTGAATTTTTAATCCTTATTCGTACAATTATATTATAAAGCGTCGCGTTACTCATGGTTTCACTCAGGAATGGCGAAATCATTTTCAATTTTATCATTGGGCGTAGCGAAGTTCATTCTTTTCAAATTGTGGAATTACGAGTTGAATTTTCCACACATAAAGTCCTTTAATAAAATGATAATGGCCTCACGCTACCTTTGATCATTTTTCATTTATTATGTATTAGTCTCCCCATTACCATACTCCTGCAGTTATCAGCACGAATATTATATCCTGCCCGGTTTAATTGATATACCATTCAATTTTGAAGCAATTCCGTGTATTGCTATATTGAGGGTAATTGGAAACCTTTTTACCGCATCGTGTAATGGGTGAGTGTGCGCAAGTTGTAATAATTTTTCCTGTTTCTTTTGGAATGGGCGGTTCGTGGACCATTAAATTGTCAAGAATACTCTCGCTAATGAAGCCGGGCGTCGAGACTATTTTTTTTCACTGCGGAATGCTTTAGTGTTTAGGGCATGGCTGTTTGAAAGTGTTCGTCGCGGCCGGAAACGTTATGACGTGGGAATTATAGAAGTTTTTTTTATTCTTGGAATGACTATTTTCATTTCTCCGCCGCTGTCCAAGGATATGGAGAATCCGAGACATAGTGGCCTTTTTTATTAGGATGGTGTTCCTGTCATTCTAAATCCGCTACCCTGCCTCAGAGCTTTGTGTGTGATATGAGAAATTTAAGTCGGCGGCATGAAAAAAATAACAAACGTTTCGAAAAAAAGGCCACGGTACCATGTTCATCTCTTGAGCTTGTGATACTGGTTTATATTTGTTTTCGTATTTATATTTTTGATCAAAAGCATTTAAGTTTCGGATATTTATTTTACCATAAAATTTGGAAAAATATCATTTATTGATACGTAAGTTTGAAAAATTAGTGTGGTGGATTTTGTGCGCATAATCCGTGTTTTGGCTTTGTAAATAAAAACTTCCTAAATGGAGAATGGGAAATTGAATTCTGGCGTAAATAATGGAGGAAAGTACTCCAGAATAGAGACGTAGATTAATTAACGTTGTTTCATGTGAGAGCAGTGTTAAATAATTTACCTTCGCTGGTCCCTCGAGGCAGTTTATAGGATTATTGGATGATGAAAAGTGTAGCCATTGCAGTGGTAATTGAATTAAAGGTAACTAATTAATTTTATTTATCGCATTCGTCGAATGGCAACCTAAATAGTCATTACATGTGAATTTTTTGGTGTCGTGTATGGCCTTGATAAGCCATAATTTAAATATTATAATAAGTGAATGAAACTCTTGCGCGTTATGTTATTCTTCTGCTACTGTTATTATTTGTTGGTAAATTATATTTCCATGAATTCCTAATATTCGTATTTTTTTTAATTTCCCAGCGGGGCAGTTTGTATATTTTCAATGCTGCAGTGCGTTTCGTTTCATTCCATTTCAGTAGTACCTGTAAAGTGATCGTTTTACCGTCGTGTGATATGAGACTTTTCCTTTTGTCTCTTGGGAAGAGTATTCTATCCTTTGGAATCTATTTGGTTGAAAGGACTTACGGAGGGGCTGGAAATGCACGTATTATTTATAAACAATTACTACTGTTTAGCAAGTTACTTTAATGGAAGTATTTTTTTAATTTTAAGTACCATATAGTGTCAAAAGACCTCAGGTGTTTGGCTGTCCATCTCTTTAAAAAAGGTAGTTAGTTCTGTGCAATGTCTGTCCTCAAACATCATGGCTGTCAAACCAATGTATTGAAACTTATACGTTCCATGACAATTTGAAGAGACACTATCTGTTGATTGTAATCATGATTTCATGCTATCTTAGTATACTTGGCTCGTGACATCTTTCTTTTGTTAAGGCGAAGACAGATGACTTATGATGTCCGTAAACTGTTTTGGGCGGGTCTCTTAAAATGACCGGTAAATACATGTGCCAAGTAACATATTTGACCCGCAGTTACTGCTTATCCTTTCTCGTCAGATCAGAGCTTTACATCATTACTTCAATAACTGGGTGATAGTGCAGCCGCGTCGATCTATATTTGCTGGTGCAACGATAACGGAACCCTTTCGTTCTTTTGTTTCGACGTGCGCCTAGTTTCACCCGCATCGCGCTGGGGAAACAATCCACGCGTATCCCCCAAGCTCAAAATGCGTCGCTGCGTATTTATTGTTACGTCCCGCGGGCGATATATTTTACTCCGTCGTGAAACCTCGGCGTGGAATCCGCGGATTTAATAGAGTGCCACTCACAGGGTGAACTCCGCGTGCCGCATATAACCGCCCCCGCCCGTAAAGACTCTCCCTCCGACCATGTGCCCATCCGTTTCCCGCGCATGCCATGTTACATCCCGGCTACTTCCCATCAACCACTGCCCAATCCAACTCACATCTCTCCATTTATTATCCTTTCGCGATGTTTTTCGCCGAGATGGATTATGCCTTTCTCTCAACCTCGTTTGGAATTCTTAAGGTGAGACGTGTGAGTAGAAGTTATGTATTGTGTGGGAAAAAAGTTTTTGGATATAAATCAAATAATATATTTCCTATTAATACATGAATTCCTGGTAGCTATCGGTTATATTTTATAGAAATCTATGTTAGTGTAACGATTTACGTTGAAAATATTAAATTTATTTATCCATAGAATCAACATTGCTACCATATTTTACATTTCAAATAGACAAGGTTAATTTAGGAATCCCTTTTATGCATCACCTGTATTGGGATACCTCAGGGCAAATTAAAATACGAATCAGTAAGCTGAGACCAGATACGAAGCATATATTGGTGTCTGAAAGGATAACAATTGTTTTTTTTTTCTCAACCTGTCGTGCATACACTATGTACTGAGAATGAACTGCAGTCATAACAAAAATACATCTGGATGAAAAATTCCTATAAAAACTGAGTATTAATGTGCGTCATTAAAGAGCATATTTAAATAATGTGATTATATAAGGGAATTACTTCATTATTATTTGTGTTAAAGCATTTAATTATGTTACGTATTTTCTTGCTCTCTTCCTTAGTAACGATTCTTTTCTTTTTTCCAGGTAACCTTTTGATCGTGTGGAGTAACAGTTCAGCTGAGAGAATTGAGATGATGGTATTTATGACTTAGAATAAGAAGATTTGTAGGTAGAATTTATTCAGCAAAAATTAACTGCATTATAAGTAATGATTTATTGGATTAAATAGGAGACATAAAAAATTAACATTCAGTTTTCGAAAATTTTGAGAATGCTAAGCGATCGTGCTGGTGACCGATCGGTTTGTATTGTCAGGATAAAATATTTTAGAGTTACTGTAATTTTTTCTTATTACAAAACTCTTATAATTATTATTACCTTAAATTTTATGGAGAGATTTTGGAAGAGAGGTGGTGAATGGTACAGTCAATGCAAGTGGATTGATAAAACAATATATCCTATTACTTAAATCTGGAAGTGACAACGACCGAGTTCTCTTACAAGCCCTAGCCCTCTTGTTGACCCTCTTTTAAGCCTTTAGTTGTGTGTGTGGAGATTCCTCGAGAAGTCCTCGATTTTGCTGGAGATTCCGCGACCTTTGAAGAAATCTGTAGATTCATCGTTAAAAATGGAATTGATGCTAAATAAATGAACCCGCGGCACTAATATCCTCCACAATGACTTCCAATTGGCCCAATGATTATGAATGAAACAATGATTAAAAGTGCCATCCAGTTTTCCAGCCCACCAAATGCCCAGAACCTAATGCTGCACCTCCTACCCAAAACCAGCAGTTAAAGGCAACAGCTTTCCCCGTTAATTTATGTATTTTTGTAGGGTTATAATTTTTATTGAGGCGGAATTGAGGAAAAATTTTGATTGGGGCTCTAGCGCAGGAATAATTTTGTTTTTTACCTTGCTCTTTCATCGCCATTTGTCCATCGGGGTATCTCATGGTTTAACAAAGGGCCCATTTTGCACGGCGTCAATGGAGGACGCATTGTTGCTAGCCTTTATTTTTTCCTGCTATTCCGACGAACTGAGGAGGCTTTAGGTGACGCGAATTTGAATGGTTTTATCTGGGTCGAAATACTGTGGGTTTTTCGACGGTGATTGATTGGCCCCGAATAAATTAGCGTAAAACTAAAGATTCCAGAGTCAAAAACGTTCCATCACGCTCTAATTGAGTCAATTTTGGCAAATTTGACCTCCTTTCCTGGTCCTGCGGAAAAAAATTGGTGGCAGTTCTTTTCTTTTTTTCTTCGAAAGTGATCGCCGTGAAACAGTGAGCACGGGTGACTAGGTTTACGATCGTAGATGGGCCAATTTCGGCGTCATTTTCTCGTTCAGATGGAGCGAGTGCTTGCATCTCCTAGGCGTGAATAATGTCCCCATTCTTTAGGGCTAAATCGCCCCTCCCACTTTCATTCATGTCACCACTGATAAAGTTCATGCGACCGCGTGTGTTTTCCGTTGCGGTCGGAATCACCGCCTGCAGCATTCAGTCACGAGTGTGTTTATGTTGTGCTTCGGTATTTTGTGCTGTTCGACGCATTTCCGCATTTCTTTTATGTTTTCCGACATCCAGCATTTTGTTCTCTGGTGATTTAGCACTGAGTGGACACGATTCGGAGATTTCGTTAACGTGACTTTAGTATCGTGTCGTTCTTTCAAAGTAAATTAGAGGACATTGTATATTTGGGGCTAGCGCACTTGTTCAAGTGCTCCATGAATACTGACAGTGACATATTAACTTTAAGCGCTCTCGACTTCAGTCTGACGTTACCTTACAAATATTGGACTCCCGGGAAGCGTTTTCCTCTTCAGCCTGGCCTGATGACGCTTTCAGCTCAGTTGGTGAAACGTCGCCATCAAAATGACAACGTGGACGGAACAACGTGGACGGAACTCGGAAATCAATCCTAATGCGAATCTGAACGCCGTGGAAACTTAGTATTAAAGAAGGATTTCTGCCTCCATTTCAGTGCACTCTAATTGTATTGGATCGAGTTCGTGTGCAAAATAAAGAAGTTTCGATTTCCGCAGGTTATCTTGGCCGTGGTCTTCCCACGCTGCTTGTAGTTTGGTCCGTGGATTTCGGATCCGTCGCGTTATTCGTTTGACTAAAGGGACCGACTCCTCTCTGTGACTGCGCTGCATTGGACGCCGCTTAAGAGCCCGCGTTATCCCGCTGTCAAATGGGGCCACTGCGGCGTCCGCTGGGTGGGGATTTTCCCGCGCATCTGCCGCCGAACCATCCGCCAGCCCGCCCTCATTATCTGCCGATGTCATTATTAGGGGCACTTAAAGGGAGGAGAGATTCGAGGGCTACCTCAAATGTGGCGGCAGATAGAGAGAGAGCGGCAAAAGCCCCCCTCGGGTCTTGTGGTGCGGAATGATGGTCGTTATACGGAGCGCGCGCGCGTCTTGTGTGTGCCGGGAACCGTTGGGTGTTGCACGAATCGTTAATCCGTGGGAGCGGAGGAGGAGTTAATTTACGGGCACACTAAGCCCCGGAAACATCAAGGAGATTCTCACGACCTCTCCCCCACACTGTGCCCATTCGTTCCATCTCCTCTCTTCGTCGGCATTCTCCTCCTCTTTCCATCTTCGCCTCGTTTGGCATTTGCCGTAATCTGGCGGTGCCTTGTGAACGGACTTGTTTCAAAACAAATTCTTGATTTAACTCATTGTTTTAAAATACCGTTCTCACTCGCTAAATTATTTTAATTCTAAAAACACAATCGAAGCCAAAACCAAGGGGACTGCACAGAGGCCCAATTCCATCCCACAAAAGGTTAACGTCTGTTGCCACTCCTGTCTCATTTTAAGCTGTTTTCAAAAATTTCCGCGGATCGGTGATGACTGCAGTGTGATCCACTTTTTTCCAATATGTTTCATTATAACCTTTGTAATTGCGGGGAATGACATTGTAAATTTATAAATTTGATTGATCACATTAATCTTGTGTATAACTTTCAGTTAACCGTCTAATTATACCTCGTTTCCTCGTGAAACTCAGATCAGTTTGCCCGTCAAGTACGCGAGTGGCGACTTTAGTGAACCCATTTAAATGCGCGATGGGTGACAACACATTTAGAGGTCGACTTGAGGATCCTGTTTTGTAATATGCGTGTTCGCCTCCTTCTGCAGTGGCCGTATTCATGTGATACTGTGAGCTCCGGATAAATTCTTGATTTAACTCATTGTTTTAAAGTTCCGCTTTCACTTTTTACATTTTTCAATCCTTTGAAAGCACAATCCAAGCCAAAGTATTGGAATCGCATCACTCCATTAAGCAAAGTTTTGAGGCGAGCCATTATCCCTGTGCATTTTTCTTAGATACCTAAGGAGTTAGTTAAAATTTCCTTGTGTTTCGATTTTTACATTACTCTTTAATAATATTATTATGTATTAATAATAATTTGTATATATCCCATTCGTAGAAAAAAACGAATCTGAAAATGTTGCTGACTTGTTTCCAAACAAATTCTTGATTTGAGACATGGTTTTAAAATACCTCTCTCACACTTTACATTTTTCAATCCTTTAAAAGCACAACTGAAGCCAAAACAGCGATAAAGTATCACTCCATTCAGGATCAGCATTAGGTAATTACTGAAAGTGAAAAATGGAGTATTGCCTGTATCGTATTGCTTTAAGAACTTGGTAAGGTTCAATACTGTTTTCAAACGAATTCTTGACTCCAGCGTTTCGTAAATATTACATTTTAAATACTTCTACATGCATATGAGATTATCCGGTGCTCAAAAGCAAGCATACGCTTAGTAGGATATAAATTACTCAAATGAACATAATTCCCAAATTTCATTTTATCGTGAATTTTACTGGAGTGGTAGGGCTAGCTGTTGTGAGAGCAATTGCTTGTCAAACTAGTTGCAATGATGCGAGACTCCGCTATCTGTATTTGGGAATGACTGAGTTGCTCTCGTTTAAACCGCACTGCATAGCAACGAACCTGGTGGTGATAATACCTCGCTCTGTGTTCATACCGCGTTGTATCCCTCGTAGAGATCAGAATTCCACGAAGAAATATTCCCCTCTGTTGACACATGAATCTGGGTCTCCTGCATGGGAAGAGTGTAATGAAAGCATCTGAGCTTCCCCATCCTGCGGGATTTTCGAAAGTAATTAAGGTTTTCCTCGGCGAATAAAGAAACTTCGCTTTTGGCAAAGCGATGTTTTGGGACGGAAGGTGCGTTTCCAACCTTCCTTTTTCCGGCGTAACTCCCGTCTTTGAGCCATAAACTTGCATTCCCTTAGCCTCCCTCAGGTATTACTTCCCCTTGTCTTCGTTCTTAATTCGGCATTCTTAATTAATTTTCCGTTGGTGGGGTCGTCTTACAAGGAGCACGGTCGCTTCACGTCGTCTTTATTTTTTTTTTACCCTCATCCTCTTATTTTTTGCATCGTCTTTTATCCAAGGTCACAGTTCGTTTCTAGGAATTTGCAGAAATTTCCTTAGTCCTGGTCTTTTCCGCGTGCCGTGTCTTAGTCAAGTTTCGCACTTATAGCCTACTTTCTGGACTTCTTTCACGATCCTTATCGCCGAGAGCATCAGCATGAAATGAACTTTGTATTTGCTGGAGGGGAGAATACCTTTCTCACCAAAACTTATCCCACTAAATCTGACAGCATTGTAATTTGTGAAATACTAATTGGGTTAGTTAAGTGCTTTTGGCTGATCCTACCTCCATATAGTCCACTCTATGAATATAGCTAATTTTCTTTGTTTTAGTCTTCCCAATCTATTTCCCGATAACACTCTTTGTGTGCTCGGATTTTGATGCATTACAAACTAAAAAAAGTAATGGTCATCCTGTGTGCTGCACAATTCACACGCCATATATGTATGGATCAGTATTTGATCAGTATTAATGGAGGTTTGGCTGAGTTAATAATGTTTATTGATAATAATTTCTACTGATAAGTGGTATTTCTACTGATAAGTGGCTTTCAAATCATTTATTTTGGAATGCATTTTCTTCAAGAGGAAACCTTCTGAAGGTAGTAAGAAGGAGAGTGAGACATTACCGACTCGCGGAGTCCTAACTTTTTGTGTCATTCATGTATTTACTCATACGGTATCGAAGTATTCCTCTCAGCGCGACATAATTTTTTTTTTACGCCTCATTGGGTACAAATTTGAAATTAAGTACCCCTGTTAAAAATCCCCTTAGCTTTTCGCCATATCTTTAACAGCCTCTCCTTCAGACCATTTTCCCATCCCACCCTCAGAAGACCTTCGTTCGTTGGAGTCGTGGAACTTCTAGAAATAACCGCTGTCCCTTTCTTTTATTATTATCCAGTCGACTTTGATGCTTGGTGCCTCACTCATCACCGAGCGATGTCCCTGGGGTGAAATATTTGGCGAGTATTTGTCTTGGCTTTGTAATTTCTTGCTTGGCTCAAACGCCGTTCCCCGTCGCGTATCCTTCCTTTGCCTTCCTCTAGCTCTCAGTAGCGAGCTAAACCATCATCTTAGCTTCGTGCTTTATTAAATACATTCATCTTGTTGTCATAGCGTAATTTAGGGGCTTCTCTCCTTTTTGCTAGTGTCGGATATATCGTTGTGAGTCGAGATTTTCTTGGCAAATTTGTGTCTCTGGCGTCTTATGTTTTGTGGGATGCCTGGGAATATTAAAGCTAGTGTGGGAGAAAAATATTTTGACGAGATGCTTCAATTTTTAGTGTTTTTTTATCAATTAAATTTTAATTAACGAATTGGATTAATTGAAATTTGGGAGAAACATTCCGGGAAGGTAACGATGCTCAAAGGATACGTTTGGGGGTGAAAATCTGGCCCTGCCGTTGGGACTAATGAAATAATTTTGGAATGCGTATTTCCCTAAAGATGCTAGGAGACAAAATTGGAAATATTTAAGGATATTAAAAATATTATGACTTTTAATTCTGGTGATAGAATGTTTTGAGTTTAGAGTATGAATAATGGACGTATTAAGATCATGTCCGAGGTGACTAAAGTCAGAAATTATCGCATTTCACAATATCTTTGCTAGTTAAGTATGCTACCAATTACACTATGCAGCTGTTTTTTTCCTTCACATACAGTACCGGGCACAGAGGTCTTACCACCCGGGATCAGAATATCGAATTGAAGTCTGAAATTGACGCCGATTTAGCAATGCTGTTGAACCATGCCTCCGCATCGGAGAGCAGCAAACCCTCTTGAGTTGGGAGGAGTATAAGAATCCACAGATTTCACCCAGAACCCTAAATTTCTCTGGGGGGGTTTGGTGGCGGATAACGAAGGTGGCGCTCTGTTCTATAAATAAAAATTGCACTATTTTACGATGAGAATAGTTTTACAATTAATGTATTATATTCGTTAATTTTTTAGAAGGGGATTTTTTATTCTCCGTTGCGGAGATATGGTTGAGCGGCATTGCCAATTCGACGTCATTTCGAGGCTTACAAGTTTTTCGGCTCCTGGATGGTAAACTTTTGTGTCCGGCACTGTAGATTAAAGTGAGATTTTCGGAGTGTTTCGGTTTTCAGTAAGAAATATGTGTGCTGAAAATTATCGTTTTATTCATGCCACTTAACTTTAAAGTGAGATTGTTCGACATGACTAAGGATGATCCTTAGTGGAGGTAATTTTCGTATCTAAACTATCGGAAGAATTCAAGCTACGGTGTTAAGGTTCCTTTTTTACCATCTTGTCTTTTATTTCTCTCTCTCTCTCTTTTGCAATATATTCCAGTGTTCCCGTCGGTGTCGTAACCAGTAACTGAGGTTATCTCTTCCCCTGTGTATACTGAATTAAATCGCTTTTCCCTTCGATTAATCCAAGATCCCTCAAATTGAGCTTGTGGTGAATAGCTGTATGAGGATGAATTTTTTTTTCTACTTTCGATAGTTATGCGTTTCATATATTGTCGTTGATATCTTTATCTTAATATTTCCACCCTCTTATCCTCAAACCCTCAATCAGTTGCTCTTTGTTAAATATTTATATTTCATGTTAGTAATTTCCATACGAGCGAAAATATTTTCCTGTTCCAAGAAATGCTCAAAGATTTTACAATCAAAATCAAAATTTGGTTGAGGTTTTCTGGAGTTATTGGCGGAAACAGAGTATCAGTTCTCCGGTCACTGCTTTGTAACTGTTTTTGATTCTCCATATGCCTCGTGTCATTTACGACTTCTGAGGTTACCTTGGGTTATAAAAAGCCCCTGCTCGGAGTACCATTAGGAATAAAAGTAAATTTTCTTCTGTCTCATCGTCGTACTCACATCACGCACTATACAGAACGCATTATCTTATGAGAAGAATTCATGCCTGCCGAATTCTTTTCCTTTGGCTAGGAAGATATTAGTGGATTAGTGATAGTACGTTAGAATATCGACTGCTTGTTATGCATGAAATGACTCCCTAATTTCGTGATTCTACATGATTTAAATTCATGGTACTTTCCAGAAATTTTAATGAACCATTTTATTTTTTCTGTAGAGTTGATGGGAAGACGATTTCGGAAACCAGTGTGAACTTCTACTGTAAAAGTTAGTGCTTCCTCTGTGGAGTACTTTTCGAGATCATCTGATGCTATGTCGTGGAAGATTGAATTGAGTGACGTATCATTCTTCAAGCGATACAAATTCTTGGTATCGGAATGTATGTGTCTTTTAAGTACTTAGATATCTTAAGACTGTCCAAGCCGAGACAGCATTACTTTTTTTAGGGTTGTTGATTAATAATATTAAAATTACTACCATCGATTATTACAGTAGTGGTTCCTCTGTCCTAACATTTTTGGAAATGCTTGCATATCCCGTCGTGTAAGAGGTGGGCAAGCGTATTGAAATATCGCAACAGATGTCAATATTTTTCCTGGCCTATTGATTTTTTTAAAATGTCCTGTTCTAGGTTTCCTCGAGCCTTGGATTGCAAAACGTTCCGCTTTTTGGGGTTTCCGTCGCGTCTTTCCATGTTTTTTTAGCGTTTTTCCCCTGCAGGGTAGATAGGCGTAATATTGACCAGCAAAATGGAACAACAGATTGGGAACCCCGATTTGCGGAAAGTTTTTATTTTACAATTTATCTGATCGTTGAACGTGGAATGAGTCCCAATCGTAATCCCTTTGAGCAAATCTCCCCGTAGATAAATATTATATCTCAACTTGTATATGGAACACCTATCGTTATACCCTTTCTCTGTTTATTGTTTTTTTTTCAGATTTATTTTTAAATGTGTAACATCGTCCGTCAAGGTAGATATATCGCCGTGTAATCCTCATGGAGCAAAATAAACAGGATATCCCTTCTCACTAAATTGTGGCGTACCCTCGCTGGTAAGCATGACAAATTCGCGAAATCGGAATCGGCGCCTTTTCCGCGAGTGGTACCCCCACCCTCTATTTCCCCTTTCGCAGATCTCGAGGCGTTTTTGGGTCCTTGCGGTGATGAATTGCAATTCGACAGGTTAAAAATCCCGTGTTCGTGCCGCTTCGAATATCTTCTCGTTTGCACTGCGGATCCGACGGAAATATGAATGGGCCTCGGGACGGATTTGTGAAGAAAGGCTTCTCCTTCGTCTTTTTGGGAGGAGTCGGCAAAGGAATTCGAGGAGGCTGCTCCTTCACCGGTGACGCAAAGACATTCCAGAGAGCCGCAAAATCTGTCGAAGGCATCGGAACGGCGCTCTCTTCAAAAGGACCGGGAGTTACGCCCTGAAAAGGCCTTTTGCGGACAGTCTTGCGGGTCCTTTCAAGTTTGAGACGGTCTGGACCCTTATCGTTGGAGTGATACGCATCAAGTTTTCTTCTGTAACATCGATGTTACTGGATTTGTGGTGTGCTCTCTCAAATCTTAAAATTCTTCAATGGAATCTCTTTTTCTTTGAGGGAATGGAATTCCATACGTTAACATACCGCCATTCTACTTTAAGGTTCTGGTCATTTCCTATTTATATCTACGTTGCTTATCGTTTCATGCAATGTCACCCCATTATAAACATTAATTATTCTAGAAAATGTATTCCATAAAAAAAGAACTCGCAGCTAATTCTTTGTCGTGGATTCATTCATTGTTTTTATCTCATAACCTGATGGTTTGAGGAAGTATTGGTGAGACTAGACTGGTTTGATCAGTATATTCCTATCATTTTTACGACCTACCTCCGGCTTGACTGAACGTTATCTGTAGCTTGCGACATCAACGTTGGGCATTGAAAAATTAAAAATAAATCTGCGACCATCGTAGGTTGCTAATATTAACGATCGTTTGTTTTCATTTTTAATAATTTAAGGCTGTCTGCGATTTGTGCTAGTTTTCGATTTGCGGAAGTCTTCAAGATTCGATAGTTTTCGATTTTCTGCGTTTCTTGATTGTGGTAGATTCACGACAGTAGTCGTTTTTTTTTCAAGATCTTCAGCGAGAGCTGATTATCTATGTTACCGAAGTTATTAGTCTTGGTTTTTATAATATGTTATTTGGTATCTATTGTTGATTTTGTTCAGTAGTTCATGTTGATAGTATGTAGAAATCAAGTCAGGGCACATGTAACTACTAGCGGATTACCTAAATTTTTGGTCCAGGCGTTCACCGATAATCAGCGGCCGTCATAAGTTGTGATTCAAGTTGCTGGTGCTGGCCATCCACACCTGAAAGTCGCCTTCGAATCGTCAGCGGCCGAAAACATCGATGATATTTGAAATTCATCGTACCATGGAATAAGTCTTGTCGGATTAGAGCGGTGAATGGCGAAAAAAAGCCTTTCAGGATGGCATTAGAGAGGGAGTTGCTTCGTTTGCCCGCTTGCCCCATTTCTTAAACGGTTCAGCTTCAGGGAGCTCCTCTGAGAGGCAGTATCAAGTGCAAAAGAAACACGCAGAAGTCTTTAGAGTTTGCAGTCTTTTTTCATGGAAACAGAATTCATTCTCTGTACCACTCTTCCAGTACATGTTCGTCTTCATCTTCAATTTGCATATTGTTTCAAGTTATATTTCGCTGTTTTAATAGAAAGTGAGTAATAGTATAAATATGTAAATGAAATATCTTCCAGTTGAAAGTGATTGCTTGTAAAAAGTATTAGTTAATGGATTAAATATTGTATTTATCGTACACCTTGTCAGCGGTCGTCAAACGAATGGAAAAAATCCATAACCTTCCAGGTACACATTACGGGTTACCGGTAGTCCAAGGCGATCTTAGCATCATTATAATCCGTAAATTAGCATAAATTCTAAGAGTTAATGTTTTTTCGTCACAATTTCTCTTCAATCACATTGATATGGCCATGAATTACATTGGATAACGATTTGTTGTAGTATATTATATAGTTTTAATCCTCGTTATTAGATATTTTTCGCGTTCTCTGATGGAATATATTGCAACCGTCTATGTTTCAAAAATATGACGGCTAGAATTCTATTCTCTCTTTGTGGATTTTCCCCATTTTTTTACGTTAAATGAAAGCGATATGGTGGCCATTTATTGCTAAATTTAACTGTTTCTATTTTTTCTCGAATATTTAATTTCTTCGGAATTTCGTTTTATTCCGATGTTTGGTAAAACGTAATCAGTATTTAGAAATGGTTCAATGCTTGGCAAAGCTGTCCAATAATCGTTCAAATCTTTGAATTAGCGGAGTGATCTCTCCGAAAGCGTGAAGGGGTCGGATGATGATGACTCACAAAGGGATTTGCATTGGAAAATCGGATAACTTTGTGAAATGAAAGGTTTAAGATATATCCATCGAAGAGGAAAATCATTGGTGGAACGATCCGTTTGGGGTTCTACTTTCCCTCCGTCAAGATTTCAGTGGCGATTATGTCGTTATTTCAATGTTCCATACTCCCTATTTTTCATCGTTACATTTGACCTTCAACGATACTTTTACTGATTTTCATTCAAGTTATAATATGGGGTTGAAATTAAATGATTTATTCTTATCTCTGTCTAAAACCTCTGTGTCGAGTGATTAAAAGTATCACAGATGTAACTCTTTCCTATTATTTTTCCTCTCCCCTTTTTTGTTCATTGTGCCTCCTTAATACAGCATCTGTTGTATTAACGTGGGTGGTAGCTGCTGCAAGATTACATGTAGATCTCAAGGTGTTTAAGTGACGCCGAATTTGCGTTATTTTAAGTATTTCCGGGGCAATATTTGTTTTTATATCTGCTGTACTTTTATACTTATATCTGTTTATGAAGAGGTGAGAATGACTCACAAAATAAGGGAGAGAGTGAAACGGGTATTGAATCCAATGGAGTTAATGAAATACTGCACAGACAGCGATGTGGAAGAAATTTTTAGGACTGAATGTTTCACCTTAGAATTGGACGAGGAGTACACTGGCTGTATGTTGCTGCACCTAGCGACGATAGTGTTGGGAAAGATGAGGGCCTTCTGTTTTTTTCAACGTGTCGATAAATTATGTGCTAAAGGCTTTCGCAAATGCCTTACAAACGGGAATCCTCCTCGCTAGTTTGGTCACAAACTGCGGTCCGGAAGGCCCAATATTTTTAAACCGATCAGCTAAGAGCATCATCATTGGGTCGTTTAGGTCTGCAATAAAACTGGTGAAGCCGTAAAATTGTTGCTGTGTTCGTCGGTTTCAGGTCGGCGCAGAATCATCTGTAACTTGTACGCTTAAACTTCGGTGCTCTTTTTAATCCGTGTCCTTTTATAGGTTTCTCATTACTCAACTACGGGCGGTTTAAAGGTCGTGGTGTGGATGGTATCTGGGAGGGTTAAAGCAAATCCTTGGCGTAAGCTGTGGAAAACGTGACCAAATACAGGGATCAAATGTTAAAAATGTAGTAAAGTTCCATCGGATCCGTTTGAGGCACCACGTTTTTGCCAATTCATAATGTAGTTGTAATACCATTGCCTTAATTTAATTGCCATGTAATAGCATTGCCATTCAGATTTATCGTGTTTTCTTTTCATACTTTTTCCTTGTAAAATATTTAATATGCATGGACATGTGGACATTCATCTGTTAAATATTATCCAAAAGCCCTGTAGGTGCATTCAAATTTTGATAAATGATGGTAGACGAATTACAAATTTTACCTTAATTGATTTTAGTTTCTTCTAGACCTTATTCTTTTACCTGGTTTTGTTGTTTTTTTCCTCTAATTTGCCTCGTGGTGAAAGTCAACCATAAAGAAGCATTTACTTTGTTGCTCTAGAAGTTTACTGCTGATAGTAATTTTAAAAATTGATATTGTGTTAGGTGAAGGTAACTAGTCGTATAGGAGCAATCATTATGCGTAAAACACAGGTAAATTTATTTTCTTAAGACTTTATAAAAACAAGGCCCAACACTTTTTGGTAAACGGCTATCTGCTAAAAGCAATGTAACTTGTGTTGTTTTAGCCTTATGCGTCAATTTTAAATTTGTAATAGATAACTAATGGGTTTTCGAGGTGCTTGACTGTATGTGTCCTGTTCTAATCGAAAGGTGTTCTATCCATGTAGACGCAATGAAATGTAAAAGTATATTTGCAATAAAAAAGAAACTCCCATTGGCTCTTAAAAAGAACTTCGCCGTCGAAAGAAAGGTTCTCTCCTCCCCCGCAAGTGGCGCGGGAAAGGGTTCGGGGAGGGAGCTCTCTTCTTGTCATCTTGTGCGAACAAGGACCCTTTTGAATGGCATGGCAGGAAGGAAGGGGACTTCCCGATAGCCGGAGAGGGTCGGGTCGATGGGCGCGGAGGGAATGCCTTCTATCCGACGACGTCGTCCGTGTTTAACCGTGGAGTGGGCGTGTCCCCCTCTCTGCTTTGAGGACGTGCCACCGAGACGCGGAGAAAATGTTATTTTCGCGAAAATTCCAAAATATGCTCATCTAGGTGTACTTTATCTTCATCGTCTACCGATGAAAATTTGGGCATTTCATTCGTTACTTTCTTTTTGGAAATTGCATGTAAATTCTTTCTCTGAAGAAGCTTTACTGTGGAATTTCTGGGACTACCAATAGTCTGGAAGCTAAAATCCATTTTTTTACTTATAAGGTTTTATTTCACCTCACGGAGTAATAGGTCGTTGATGAGTGGGGCAATCACAAAAATATTCCAGGGTGGTCCGAGACCCACCCTGGCGTAAATGTTTGGATTCTTTCGCGACAACTTAACTTAGCGTTACTGTGGAGCTGAAAACTATAGAAGTGCCTCAGCTAGTTCGACAGCAACTCAATAACTTGACTTGGAATTGTCATTAGCTGAGAAAAGTACAAGTGTCTATCAGTCGGTAGCGAGAAAAAAAGATTTTCCTCTCGACGATCAAATGATCTATCTTTTGATGGACTATCTATGCAATTCCTCTTAAGTCGACTTCTGGATAGATGCATTGTCTGAGATGTGGCTGAAGGAATATTTCTCATGCAGGTTTGAGTAATCTTAAGTAACGCCAAGTTATCTTGTTGTGAACTCTTGAACACATAATTTCGCGGTCGAGGACTTGACCCCGCTGAGAGGGAAAGATCAATTTGAGAAGGGGAAACATGCCGGGTGATTTGCTTTATGTTCCATTTGAACTTAACCTGTAACGGTAGAATATTTATATAATTGAAGTCTTCATGACATGAATAGAATTTCTTACGTAATATCCAATCTGAGCTTTGGTTGTTGGAAGATTTAACTTTTTATATTAGGTCATAATGAGTCAAGTTAAATTGTTGTGAACGGGACTTTAGCCCTTGTAGTGGGCGTTGCTACTACTCTCCTTTCACGACAAATCTCTTCAGCCCGAAACACGACGTGTCGTATCTACACGCAGGGATGAGATGGCCCTCGGGTGGTCCCCATTCTGTCAAGTGGTCCCCTTTGCCTCCTTTATTGAAACCATCACGACGCGTCTGTTTCCCCTCTCGTCGTTTGGGACGTGCCCTTGTGGCTGTTTCTTCAGCTCTTTTTTCTCTCCCGTTCAAAATAAAACCTCCGATCGGAAAAAGTTTCCGGAACCCTTCTTGATTAACGTATCAATCCTCTCCCTCTCTTTCTCTCCTACCTTTGAAGTTGTTTCGATGCTTGCTGATGAAATGTTTTTGGCGTCGCGAATGCGCGATTTTGATTGATACACCCTTAAGGTTCCGTTTCGTTGGGGAACGTTTATGAAATTCCCTTCAATTTCTTTCTTCGTTCATATCATCGCCTCTCCGAGTCTCGGGGGTTAAGAAATATTTTTGTTCAATAAGATCGTAACTGTGAGGGGCATATTGCTGGCAAGAAGGAAAATTGTGGGATGCATCCATGGAGTGCAAATGCCTTGGTACCTTTATTGTAAAGCACACGTCGATACTGTTATATCCATAAACTTTTAGGGACATGATTCTCAAGTATTAAATGATATAAAAACTTCTGTGATTATGATTGGACTTCGGTAAAATTGCTAATCGTGCAAACTATACTACGATAAGCACGACTTTCTTCCACCAAAAAGGATGAAATTATTGTGGAAGTGCAATTGACGACTCAGTGTTTTCTGATGGAAACTTTTCTTTATGTGTAGAAAATTCGTAAGATAAGCGTATTCTTGATCATTGTTGCATAAAGGGTACTTGGATGGTAAAAGATCCTTTCGTATCTCTAATACTTAAAAAAAAACTGGAAAAAAGTTCCTGCGTCGAGTATATTTCCTCGAAGTCATCATCTGACAGTAGAGCTACATATTTGGTTGATACTTTCCATCTCTCAGCAGGTGTCTTATTTCAGTGAAATCCGTTCTAAAAACTTTGAAGTGATTAACCCTCCTGATTGATTCCTCTTTCGAATCGCGGGGGCGATATATTTTTTTCTTAAGGATCCCCAAAGTTTCCTTTTCTCTCTCTCCTTCAACCCACTGCTGGGTCCAATAAAAAGTTAAGGTGGTGTTTTAATTGCTTTATTTGAGGGTGGTTATTTTTTGCCCTTATTAGTGGCTCAGATGAAGATGAATCCAATAAAAGCGATATGGGCGTATTCTGCCGATGTAGTCGACGGTACCTCACCCTCTTGCTTCCTACCCTTCTTGTAATACCCCTTCCCTGTTCTGGTCCGACCCTTTCCCTCCACTGTCTCCGCAAACTTAATCCACCCTAATCCCTAGCCCTCAGGGCTCCGTCCTCCACTCATGCGATCTCTAGTATCTCTGGAACCTTTCCCGAAAACAATTGGTTTGCTCGCGGTAGACTATCATCCCCATCATTTTTTTTTTCGCCGAAAGGTCAGTGGGATTGGTATCATTTTTCTCATTTTGCCCTTCTCGGGTTGACCAAATATCCTTTTCTTTCGCCTCGTGTAGGTGATAAGGAATATTTTCCGTCTAGATGTAGATGGGTACATGGTAGAAAGATGCTTCGATCGTAATATTCATGGAACTTATATTTCATCGATGATTCTGCGTTATTTTTTAATCCTTAGATGAATCATAATTCTTGCATTTACTCTTAAGGTGTCGTTTCCGTTCAAAATAACGTATGTTGCATTTCAACATCCCATAAAGGTTAGAAATGATGTATCTCATTGAAAGCATCGGAAAGTTCAGTGGATGAAATATGGTTTCATTACATGCCCAGTTCCTTATTACTTCTATTGATATTATAACCATTTTACTGCACTTTTGATATTATAGCCATTTTATTTTATTCCTGCAGAAAAGAAATTTTTGGGAGATGCCGTTCATTTTCTTCTAATAATCTATCCAAGCTTGCGTTCAGATGCATTTATTTCTTACCCAAATTCCACGTACCCAATTCAGGAATCCAGGTTTTATATCCGAAATTCCTTTTATTACCGTGATCAAATTTGCAGTAAAATAACTGGAATTGTAATGTGCGTCTCACCCAATGAAGCATTTTAAATCTTCTCCGATGTGGAAATTCAGTTTTCCTGTAAGTTATGCAAATCTGTGACCTTCGCGTGTATATAATTTTGCCTCGTGCCCCCTACTCTCAGCTTCGTTTACGCACTCCACGTTTGGTCGATTGCGAGCGGCGACCTGTTGGCTCCAAAGACTCCTTAATGAAGCCATTTGTCATCCAATCTTTCCTCTCCATGACCCCTATAATTAATGACTTTTAATTAGCACTATTAATTTTAGCAGCCGGCGCGAGTGCAATTGCCCCTTCCTGCTTTTTTTGTGGCACTGGAGGAATCCAGCCTCTGCGTTTCTGAGCTGTACTTCGTGGAACTGACGTGGAGGGCATTCCGTCGAGTCCTTACCTGTCCCATAATCTCTTCTGCTCCCTATTCACGTCACCTGTTCGTCTTGCCGGTTCTTCACTCTATTCATTCCTCGTCCGTACCCCTTCGCTCTCTTTATCCATATTCCCATTGCCCTACCAGACCAAAATTTCATCGGGAAGCCAACGAAATACCAAGTCAGCCTTAGAAGAAACCTCGTCTTAAATACCGCCGTAAGGTTAAATAACCCATCACTCCCGCCCGAACGGTATCTTTTCGTGACGAATTACTCCTTTAAAACTAAAGCTATCATCCAAAAAATTGCAGAAAATGTACAGTTTACCTTTTTCATCTTTTGAGTGAATTTTCTATGTTCTATTGGCATTTCCATTGTATATCTGTTTGCAATGGAGATAAATAACGCTGTTTTAGGCTAATAACTCAGCATTTTGAGGTATTTTCTCAAATCTCTGGCATGAATCAATGTTATTGTCAGCCAGGTATATTTTTTCGAGGTACTTCTGCAAATCCATGCTAATGTTTTTTTCCTGTCAGATTATCATTTTATGTCAGACGTGAGTGCTCAGTATTATGCTAAGTCGAATGAGAAAATATGGCTTACTCATGAATCATCCACGTTTACCTTCGTTACGTATTGTCAGAGAATTGAACTTGACCTCCACACCATTAAACGTTGGAATTGCCAACGTCCATTTGTGTTCAAGGTTCTTGATTGTTGTTTACAACTATACGATGTGTGGATGGCTTCTTGAATTCCAGCTACACTCGAATTTAGAAGGAAGCCGAATATCTCGTCTCCGTGACCCTGCAAACGGTTAAGTTGAGGAAAAAGCGACCGCTCTTTTTCACCAGTCGTGGACCGTGCAATCAAACCTGTTGGTTTCTGCCCCAAGGGAAACGATAAACAAACCAAGGAGGAACTTAGCGCTTCTCTAAACCAAGTCCTTTTTTATCCCCGCCCGTCCTTTCGTCTCTGCCCGCTAACCTCCTCGCTCCATTACCATGGGCAACCTTCCGCGTCCGAAAAAAATAAGCAGAAACTCGTATCGTGGGTGGTGTGAGAGAGTGGAGGAGGAAGGGAGGACCTTTCGCTTCGGTTCCCAGAAATAAATCTTAGGCTCTTCGGCCTTCGCATTCGTCCGCATGGGCTCTCGTAAGTTCAGTGATGGCTAGGGTCTGGGAGGAACTACTCTAGTACCAAGTTTTCGAGCTCATAGGTGCATACGTTTGCGTGTAAATTATGATTTCTCTGCCCAGAAACGAACGTTGACTCTTTAACCTTCACACATATCCGCATGGATTCTCGTAATTTCAGTGATGGTTAGGATTGGTTTTGGAGAAACTATTCCAGTATCTAGTCTGAGCCCGCAGGTGCATAATTTTTCGTGTAAATACGATTTCTGTGCCCAGAAACAAATCGTTGGCCCTCTAAGGCCTTCACATTCTAACGCATAGGCACTAGTAAGTTCTTTGATGGCTCGGATGGGTCGAGGAAAAACGACTCGAGAACCAAATTTTCGAGCCTTCAAGTGAATTCTCGTACGTTTAAATTACGTTTTCGGTGCCAGGAAATAAAGCTTTGGCACTTTAACCTTTCGATTGACTTTTCATAATTGTCGATCAGAAGTACAGATGTCTGAACTTAATATTTTTCGCTAAGTTCCCCTCATGTCAGTATTGCATATTGTTGCGAGAGGTTCCTTCTGTTTTATAGCCTGCTTTTTTTCTTTTCCGTTGAATATTGCCCGTAGGAACGTGGTTTTTTATCGACGACCGGGACGGAGAACCCTTCGGAATTTTCCATGCTGTGGGGAACTCGTTTGTAGAATAAAAATGTCTGTTGCAGCCACAAGTACGTTTTTTATAAATTTAACACCTCCATCGGCCGCTTGTAGTGACGACTCGAATTATCTCTCCATAAATTACTTTTTTTGCTTAAAAAAAGTTTTATTTGTTTTCATTTTCTACTTTTTTAATTGCCGACTCAAATCAATGAACACATCCACTTGATGATCCCTTCCTTTAGTACAAGCAAACACATTTAGTTGCATCGACGAACACGTTTCTGTTTGTTTTGATGTGTGTTCGTAGGAATATGTTTATTTAGCTTCCAAATTACTCGTGTTTTTACCGTCGCTCACTTGTTAAACGGTGTATCATTTCTGGGCTGCGAGATCGGGGGAACAAAGATGATGCCCACGAGACGTGACGAACGAGGTTGGGGGATCTAGCTGTGGGTGGGGATCAATTGACGATCCATCTATGGGTATTTTTATTTTATTTCATATTTTAGGAAGCAATGGTGCGAAAACGTAATGCTAAGAAAGAAACGATTATTTTTTCTTCGCAAGATCAGTGTTATGCAGAAGCAATGCTTAATATCATTCTTCAAAATTTAGTATCAAATCTAAAATCACTTCATGTAACGTAACTGATATAATTCATATTTTTACGTATCTCATCTAAATGAATATTACTCATTCAATGCCGTCTGGATGGATTCATTCTTAATTTAAAAGAAATATATTTATTAATCGATAAATTAACTTGTGTAATCCATTCGGGTGTTCAATATATTGTTCGGAAGAATATATGCTTCATATATTGCAATATTACTTTTTCCTAGTAGGAATATTTATTTTGGCTCTCAACTCAATGAGTTTAGACGTACTTTAAACCGGAAGCATATCTTGACAATAAAGCGAGCTAAATTTTCATTTCTGTTAAGTCTTAAGGACCTTGAGGGTCCACGTCAGTAACAGTATTTTATTAATATTATCATTATTATCATAAAGATTGAGTACCATATGCTTACATTTGAAGGGCCAAATTTTGGTGGGTCTGTTATAGTAATTATAGCACGGTATCGGATGAAGCAGGTTTACATGCAGCATAATGCGAATTATATTTTGCGCTTTTATTCAAGGGTTTGGAAGTAATTGTCCCGCTGTCAACGAAGAGGGGATAGGTTTTAAAAAAATCAACGAAAATGGTAGCTTAGTTGATACACGGCGGCCCCTAATCCCGATGGGCACCGATAGACTCGGTCGCGAACAGCCAACACTGCGTTATTTCTTGCTCTCGCTGTGGGAAGGGGAGGAGACATGATTGGAGTATAGCACGGCTAGCAGGTCTTCAGAATGGGGGTGAGCGTGGGTGGTATTTGGAATGAGGCATCCGCTCGGCCGGGAGTGGCGTGCTGTTTAACTCCGAAGGGCGAGTGCCGTGTCCCGGGGCGTTTAAGTATTCATGTGGACCCCGAGTGGCGAGTGCCCCGCACTCAACAGCGTGCCAACCTCTTCACCTCCACATACTCCAGTCCCACCCCGTGCGACTTTCCATGGCTCTCGGGGTGGACGAGGAGTGAAACTGCAAAGTAAAACTTCGTAGTTTTCTACTGCCCACTTTTTTTAATGGAACGCATATTAAGTTCGCATTGAACGCCGTAGGAAAACTAAGCCAAAACCGGGATTCGATTACACTGAGATTCATTCTCTATTTTCATAGAAATGGTCGTGTGAATTAAATAACCAATCTTGAATCATAGCATGCACTGTGCCCTCGATAGATCTGTGCCTCCATTTCCGTTAAGGGTTATTTTTTTCCTCGGCATTTATTTTTTATGTCACCGCCGCCGAAGGTTTGAAATATGCATCCACACGTTAGGTGTTGAAACGTGATGTTTCATTCAAATACAACAGAACATAAAATCTTAATCCTTGTGTACTTTCCATTGAATAAAATTTAGGAAATGAGAATGCTACTAATTTTTTCCCTGAAAGTGTAAATGTTCAAACACGTCCAGCTTGATTGTAATGAATCATGGACAGTATTATCCTATTTATTTATACTTCACTCTGTGCTTGTTGAAACGATTGTAGGTTTTACCTAATTAAATTGTGGAAAGTGAGGTACTAAAATTTTAAACTTAATCGTTTGTTACGGTTTTCGGCCATATCTCTCCTTGATTATTCAAGCTCAAAATGCAGTGATGTTGAAGGGTAGATGTATGGGGGGTTGGTGATGTAGGGCAGGGTGCTTTCCGGGATTGTTGCTAACGGTACCAGTGCGAGCAAAAAACCACGGTTATCGGTGTCGGAGTTGTCATTGTGCTCTGCAGCGTACTCATGGCCTACGGAAGAAAATGTCGCGGGTATGTTGAAAAAAAAATGGAAAAAATCTTCTCTCTGCTAATCGAGCGGCATTTTGGAGCACTTGGCACTATAGGGTTTGCGGTCCACGCATAAATTTCTGGAGAAAAACATTTTGTGCGTGCTGGAGAATGGGAATGTCGACCAATGAGCACGAAAAAATATCAGTTTTTGCTGAATTTTATAAGGTTACGCGGCTTATTGGAGGGTGTGGGTGAGGCTTGGGCTAAAGGGTGAGGAGGTGCTGGAGGTGTATAGATGGTAGGATATTAGGTAAGTGGAATAGGCTGGAATAGAAAAGAGCTCATAGCTATGATGAACGGAGAAGGACATGGTTGCAATCAGAAAATGGAGTTAATAATATTCTGATATAAATTTGCTTGAAAGTGCTTCATAAAGCAGGAACAGCTCAAAAAAAGCTTCCCAGGTAAAATCTTCTCTCTCCACAAACTCCCATAAATTCCCAATATTCCTTTTACAATTAAATTCTGTTGCCGATAATTTTTTTAGAGCATGATAACATTTTCATGGGAACCCACATTCAGTAAAAGGGATGTTATTCCATATTCTCCAGTGGACAATAAAGGCCCATTTCTCTTAGGAATTTTCCAACTGGGTGAGGTGGTGAATATTAAATTCTGGGTGCTAATTTCGTCGTGAACCTATCACAATAGAGGATTCCGTTTCAAAAAATGCTGCTTGAACTATAACAACGTCATTTATCAATAGTTATTTTGTTGTGTTGATGTTTAGATTGTTCTTTTTGTGTTAAGAATAAAAAGAAAAGTCTGCATCAATGTTGATCAGTCAACTTCTTTTTGACTCTAGTTGTCCAAATACCCCATCCCTTTAACACGACATGCTGTTTGTGTGATGCCGTGGACTTGTTGTTCACCTCAGGCTGTGTTCTCTCCGGTTCCCCCAGCTAACAGCTTTCCTTCCACCCTCTGCTTGGTCGTACTGTTGGTTATTACATAGCCATCATGTCAACCCTTACGACATGAAAAAATCTCGTCTTAGTGGTTCCGGCGTTAACGCGAAAGCAACGAAATCAGGTGTAAGGATTCGGCCACTCAGTCATTTATCTCGTAATCCATCGTCAGTGTTCTCATATCAGGCGTTGGGGTTGATGCTATCTCGTTAATAAATGAATATGTGCTACGCTTGACGTCCTGTCCTGGAGTACGATTTATTCATACGCTCATTGACACGCGACCGGATTTGGTTCATGAAATCTGTGCTGTTCGTGAGGGTTATCTAGTAGCAAGTCTGGAGGTGCACGTTTACCTTTACGGGCTCCAAATTTGTAGATGGGGAGGCGAGAATTCTGATGTATAAAGGGGCCTGCGTTGTGGCTTTATATAGTGGAGATTAGGTCTTATCTGCGTCAGTGTCAACCTAATCACCGTTAATAGCTGTGAATAAAAAAATGTCGCGAGTGTCTTATTTCAACCCGGTGGGGTGGATGAAATTGTTGTGGAATATTATGACGTGTTCAGATTTAGAGTAATATCTTTCCTCAAATTATCGGCCGAATCTCTAAGTTTGATTAATCCGTTAATTCCGTTAGTTGAGAATGCTGCCTCAGTAGGTTAGGGGTGGGGAAAGCATAGTACTCAATGTTTTCGTATTAGGATTCATCGTATAGGACGCTAAGCCGTGGTCATATTTACAATTTACGATGCGAGAAGAAGTCGACGATAGACAGATGCCAGATTGTCTTAACTTTCCTCCCATTCGTCGGTTTAGTCTATTTTAACCTCCTTTCTTGCAGTTGCACGTTGTCCCATTTGCGATTTCCTGTAAAGAAAGAGAGCAACGACGGACGAATTCCAGCTTTATTTCAATCTCGTTCCCATTAATTTATTCCGTTATCTTCCTTATGCCTTTCATAGTGCTATCCAATATGTAAGTCATTTTCTTCGATTGCGTTTGTCTAAAATAAAACATTTTAAGCACTCTCTCAAAGCATCCGTAATATTTCTAAATAAAAATTGGTCCCTAGCTGATTCAAATAGAAATATAAGTACCTACATCTATTCATTGACTAATCTGCGTACTGTTCTCCTTATTTTGTTCCGTAACATTTTCTGTCTTACTTTTTACCGCACAATTAATTTAATGCGCTTTTATTCTCGACGGTTTGTAATCAAGAATGCTGTTTTTAATTGCATTCCCGGCAAATCTTCCTTAAGTCCCTCCTACTTCCCAGTAACTCTCACTCTTACGCTCTCTCACCGCGGCGAATCCTAATTCTTTAAAATCGGGTAGCGTTCGAGATTTTTGTCCGTGAACTATCTGTAGATGTTTTCACTCCTCTCCCCTCCGCTCCCCGGTTCCTCCCTTGTGAAGTTTGTTTATCTAGCGAGGGCGTCCATTTGCGAACAATAAAGACGGCGGGTGAATGGAAGCAAAGGAAATGGGTGTTGGATTTCTCTATCCACGAACTGTAGGAGTTATCTTCGTCCTTCAAATCCTTTACCAATTTTTTTCGTCTTTCAGTTTCTAGTTCATCACTTTTCGCTCTATTTCCGCTACACTGACACATTCTGTTATTTCACTCCCGATTACTCGTGCGTTCGGTTTATGTGAATTCCTCAGGGAATCCCGATAACGTATTTATCGAAGGTAGTTTACCTGTAAGGTGGATCAATATGGATGTAGCATTTTAAGATTCACATCCGCTTTTCTATAGTCCGCGCTTACAGTATTTTTTACCAGTTAAATTAACTTGAGGGAGACCGCATGCTGAACTGAAGAATGAATAACGTTTTCCATCCCCTTCACCTTAAGCCCGCCATCATTATTTCTAAGCCGTCATTCCCTCTCCCCGCTGTACACGATCCAACCACACCTGCCTCCCTCATGGAAGGTTACTCGGAATTTCCACCGGTTGAGGTTCTCCATCACGGCCGACGTTTCGATGAACGAGTCGTCCATCGTCATCAGCGCGTGGACGACTTGTTCACCGAAACGACGTTTGTGATGGAGAACCTGACCCTGTGGAAATCCCGAGTAACCTTCCACGATGCAATTCGCCGGGAAAGCCTGTGATTATCCTTCTTCTGCGACCATGTGCATGCACTCGGTTGTAATTTCTTTTCTGAGCTAGGTGAATAGTATAGCCTCGACGAAACTAATTTTGACCTCACGATTCTGATATCTCCCAATAATGACTGCCGGAAAGATCAGATTTTTCAAGGATGATACGTCACGTTCACGATAATGCCAATTTTCCACCAACACTCCATACGGAATAAGACACAAAGGTTTATCGCCGTACGCCAAAAAAACAGCCCAAACTAAACATCTCATTTCTACTGTGTATATATCCTTATTGCTTGCATTTTTGTGCAGAGGCTAATTCCTCTATGCTTTGAATAAGACTTAAGCAACTCAGTATTCTAAAGAAGACGCATCGTACCAGCTCAACCGATCGTATTTAGTCTTTTTTCGCGACCCATTACTCAAAGCTTGAAAATGAAACTGTTATATGGAAGTATTTTTTTATAATTATTCTTCCATAATTTATAAAAAATTCTGTATAAAATTTAAGGGTGTATTGACTAAATCCTGTCCTATTCAAACGTTAGCTTGTCTCACAAATACGAGAATCACGTTTGTAAAATATCAGAGGCATAATTTTCAGATATTCATGCATGTTAATGTTAAATAGGTTTGCACTATCCACTCAGAAAAATTGAAGATGATAGCGTTGGCATTAAACGGTAGTAAGACATGTTGAATGACCAGTCTATCGGGAGTGATACGCCATCTTCAGGCTCATTCTCAATCCCATGATTATATAGCTTCCCTCGTCTTCCGTCCACCCTGTAGCCTCCAGCAGCACTACCTTGTCACCAGCATTACCCTGTCGCAGGTTATCCTCTACATGTATAACTCACTCGCATATAATCGAGTTTGCTCCATTTTCGAGCTCTTTTGGGTTTTCCTAGGGAGTTAAGGCATGTATGGGAAAAGGAGGGAATTGGTTATGTCGTCAGCCCAAGGTTTGCCATCTCATCTTCCTATCTGGTCCGCTCCCACTCTTTCCTCCAGTTCTTTTGTAAATCTCAGTGGAGTTTTCTCGGGAAAATATTTGAACTAGGATCGGCATGTCTTCCGGTGCGGAAGACCGTCGTCGTTCTGAACCCCATGTTAGAAAATTCAATTTCCCTAAGAAGATGGAGGCAAGAAGAGTTTGAATTTCAAGTGAAAAGGGACACTGTTATTCCCGAAGCCTGCTATCGTTGTTATTTGGATATATTTTTTCTTTCTTATGCCTAATGTTTTTGTCGTAACCACTTGCGAATGACCAAAAAGTCGTAATGGCAGTCGTTCTTTTCCTATTACTATTTCACTGCTCCGATCATTGCGACCAAATCAGTTAAATATCGGACGGTAGTGTCTTTTAAAATTTTTTTGCTGTTCAACTATGGGCTGTTTCTTCTGCTGCGTGAAAATCCTTTTGTTGTCCGCGACATCCAGATATAGCCTCAAAATATATGGGTGACGATTATTTTAAAAACTTTCGTGATTCGGAAATTGCACTAAAATTCACATTTTTTCCTGGCGCCATAATTACCCAAAATTGTGCTTAACTGATTTTGTGAGGAGGGCCTTGTGGTTTCCGCATTTCGTGTTATTTATTCCTACTTGAGTTATTTACAGTTTTTTAATAATAAAAAAAAGAAAACGTAAAAGAAGCTATTTAAACCGTGATTTCCAAAACAGCGCTTGCCCATTCTACAAAGTTTTAAGGCAAACCAATTATCCATAAACATTTGAAGCTACCTTAGCCATTTCTTCCAACTTTTCCCACGAATAAATATCTAAATCAATAAATACTCATTCATAGCAGAAAAAATCGAACCAAGAGAGAAGAAAATCGAACCGTTCCAACAGTTCCAACTGTATAGATACTAAAACTGTTTATCCCTAATTCTCCCTGTGTGTGGGCTTCTGCTGTTTTGGAAAGCATGGCTTCAGTTCTGATCCCAGTTTTGTAATACAGTCGGCTCTCGCTTAACAGTAATAATCCGTTCCAAGGGGCTGATCGTATAGCTTCCATCATATGTTGAATCGGCATTATATCCGAACTGTTTAAATAATATATTTTAAATGTTGCTTTGTTAGCTAATGTTCCGTAGACGAATAAGTCATTGAAATACATAATTGATGATATATTGTGCATGTGGAAACATGGTCGGCAAATTTTGAAATTTAAAAATACAGGCGGAACATCAGCTCAGATATTGATTTTTATAGGAGTCGAAAATATCGTAAAGTGGAGATCTACATTATTCTAATGTCCAGGCAATGAGTCTCGTCCTCTTTTTGTCTGAAATACTACTCCCAAAGGTGTTGGTGACGCTTAGAATTAAATTAGTCGTCTGGTATCGGTTTCATGTCGCCCCTGAGAAGATCTTCTACCCCCTTGGTACACAATCCCAAGACCCCCTTAATAACATCCTTGCTGCCTCTAGCATAGGTGAAAGGATGACTCCGTTTCTCTATCTCTCTCTCTCTCTGCTTCTCAAGGTCTAGGCCGTGTTTTCTTTGTCCGCAGAGAGAGGTCGTCTTTCCGCGCTTTCCCTTTCGCCTCTTCCCGTCTTTTGTGTTTCCTCTCTCTCCTCCCCCGCTTCCTCTATTTGGGGATCGAGGAATCCGGAGGCTGAAGGGTTTGCGAGGCCGTCGCGAGAGATTCATTGCCCGGATGACGGCAGCGTGGAGATGCGAGAGGTGCCCCGCGAAGGGAAGGGAATCAGTGCCATCAGGCTGTTCGACGGACCAAGTAATCGAATTTCTCGCACACCTCGTTTTTTTTCATCTAGAATTCGATGAATTTGTAATTGCAGTTATTTTTTTTACTTCATTTTCTCTCGAAATCACGTTCGATAGTAATGGTCCAGGTAAGAAAGAATTTCGTCCAATATCCTAGAGATTTCTGTTTGGATAACGCGAAAGATTCAACTAAAATATTTTTAACTTATTTTCTCCCAAAATCATTTTCGATAGTAATGGTTAAGGTAAGGAATATTTTGGCCAATATGAGAGATATTTCTTTTACTACTTTTTCCCGCGAAAGTTTCGACTAATAAAAAATTAAGTTTGCGAATCTTTTGATTATTAACTCCTATTTTTAGTCTCACAGCCTCCGAAATGCTTCGTAATTAATAAATAGTCTCTTTTTTTGACTCTCTCGTTCTTTTCAGTTTTAGAGATGAAAATAGTTTCGCTTTAATTAAAGGAGCGAAAGCTCCGAGTACATGATCCTCATTTAAGCGTAATTAATGTCAGAAGGGAAGTTCACCTGTAGAAATAATTAACTTTCATCTTTGAAATACTTGTTTTTCTAGCTCTGGGTTTTTTTATTTCGTCATTCTGTTTCCTTAACCAAATCATGGCTGAACTAGTGTAAGCGTTCTCTTCAGTTCGGGCTGGATTCAATGAAACTTAGTCTCACACGTCCATCCACTCGATGAAAAGTTAAAGAATTCAAATTTTGTCTTCTTTATGGTCATATAATTAAATTATATATTGCTATTTTTCTCTACCTTGATTGGTGTCATTATTATGTGTCGTGCACCAAGGTATCTACCCGTCCTTCTTTAAGTATTCATTATCTCGAGACTAGAAATGTTTGATTACTAAAAGGTTGGCATTACGTAATTACACGACTGTCCAAAGGAGAACTGTATTGTTTTCAGCTGTTGAGTATAATTATATGTTTCTTCCATCTTAGTTGCCGGACGAATTCACCGATCAAGATAAACGAATCAACGTGAGAATGTTTGTATTAGTTAGAGTGTCATAGGTCACATTTCCTTAAAAATATCACTACGGTAAAGACCGTGAGTCGCCAATTTATCAGATGACATGTAAACCGCCGCATATTTTGCGACGGACATAAAGCATTATTATGTGACGTTAGCGAGCCATAATTTAGTTCAAAACAATGAAAGAATACCAAATAAAAAATGTAAGATAGCAGTTGACATTAAACATTTCCAAACAAACATCTCTGTTGGGTGTTTTCCACGACGCTTCTTTTCCTTTAATCGACTCAAATTAAGGTCAGTCTGAAGACAACCAATCCATAGTTATGGCCTCTGACTTACAGGGTTTTCCCTTACGTCTCGGTGGTTTTTTCCACCTTAGCGATTCGTAACCTTCCTTCACGTCCAACTTGTCGCGGTCATGAGATGGCGGAGGTATAGTGACTCTTTTGATTGGTTTCTATCAATGACATTTTTTATTTGACCCATTCTCCTCGCACTAGTCTATCTTCTGTCCTCTCTTACCAAAACCCACTCATCATTTCCTTTCCTAGCTCTCCTTTTTCATCCCGTTGTTTTCTGCAACGTTCACTTTACTGCCTCAAATCGTTTCCACGAGGAATCATGCCCTTTAAGATAGTTCGTCCCGTCCTCGAGAAGAGAAGTTATTTTTCCGCGAAGTTCGATTTTTACGGGCGCCCCTTCACAGGTTTGATATTAGTCGAGGACCGTACCGCGAGGCCAATTCTCCTGCCGGAGTAGTGAGCTGGAAGAGAGTAGGTCAAGCGAAAGCATCTTAACGTCTGCGCGCGGTCGTCACTCATGCTCTCCGCGGCGACGAAAATATCCGTCGCTTTTTGGATTGTGCCCCGAGTACGCAAGTGACGGAGAGCACTGTCGTGGAGGGGACTGCCGTGCTTTCAACTTCATTGGGCGCAAAAGCCCATGTAACCACTACAGAGCAGTCTCGACTGGTCTACGTGGGTGGATGGATGGTGACATAAGTCCAGTCTTTTTCTCCGTCTCCACTGGATGAATTGCGGCTTTCTGTGGAGCGTAATTTTTTTGTTTTTCTCGGCACGTAGTGATTTTCAAAATAAATTATTTTTTTGAACGTGATTGTTTTTGTTTTTATGATGATATTTACGAATATTTTAAGCGGTCGTCTTACAAGTAAAATTTAGAATATTCAGGACGCTATTGATGATTTTTCGATGCAAATGATTATTCATTGCTGTTGTAATTCCATCAGCAGCATTCATTTTTTGTAGCCTTCATATCTTTTTGTAATTTCAAGTACGTTGTACGTTGTTGTTAATTATCTCAATGTGGGCCTAAAGTTGACGACTACCGTTAAAATGTAAATTATATTTTGAAGTCGTCGCTATGTGAGTGACTAAATATAACCGGTGAACTCATAGATATGCGAGTTTCCCGGTTTTATGTTATACCTTTGGAAGATTTTATATGTATCAGTTAAGTCATAACGCCATTTATTATCGTGATCTTCTCAGTTGATTTTGTTCGTCTTTTGATATTATTTCTTAAGCCTGTATGTGGATAAGTTAGCTATTAAAAATAATGTCTTCCTACTGCATACAACTTTTTCCTTTTATCTACAGTATTTAACCTTAGAGGAGGCGATGTACTTAATAAATGCAACGGTTTTTTCATGCGTCCATCAACGTATTTGAATTCGCTGGTGGGATCAATTTGGTTATCGGTGGGAAAGGTAGGTAGAGTAGTCGTCTCCGATATTACTATCCTTACTTCTCACCCCATGAAGACTTTTTACCACTCAACCCTTCGGTTATTCGATATGTGAACGTGCGTTTTTGGTGATCTTAGATTACCCCTTAACTCACCTGGTAAAAGGTGAATCTATGGACGTGCCTTTCAAATTATGCTTTTCTTTGCATTAAGGCCTCATCCCTTCGTCTACTGCTTACGCATCGAATTTTCAGTAAAGTCTTCTGTTCGCTGGAACACGATAAAAATCAAGTTTTTGAAGCATTATTCTTTATTCTTCCCTGATAGGCTCTTCGGAATATTGGAATGTATTTCGTCCCCAAAGTACTCACGTATTGGTTTTTCTGAAGTGTTTTTCATCGTACGTTTTTGGCCATTTCTCCGTTTTAATATGGATAGAGTTCCTTTTAAAGCTTGTTCAGGAGATAATTTTTCCTTGCGCGGTCATGAAAGGGTTAATGTTTTTCTGAAGGTAATTAGTTTTGATGGAAAAATCACCTTTCGTTTTAAGCCATGGTAGAAGCAGTTTTCATGGCGACGTCAGGCTACCTCATTAAAGAGCTTTTATTTTTATGATTTCGGAGTTTTAAATCGGAAGCCTCTACAATTGCTGATTTTTTTCTGGCCGTAAAATTTGGCACATTCACTCGATGGAGAAGCCATTTTTTGCCTACTTATAGTTCACTTATCCTTATAATTGCTAAAACTTACAGTTCTATTTCAATCTTTTGTGCGAGCGAATGTTTGTGAAATTCGGCGTTGAATGCGTTTATGGCTTTAAATTGAAATTGCTGATTTTCTCAAAATTTAGTTTTGCATTTAGCAGCGTATTAGGTATCGGTTTTCAAATTTAATGTAATATTCTCTGGCGTATAAAGCAGAGGTGTAATGAACTCTGAATGTCATAATTTGTATTTAGGATTATTTCTACGGCGTTGGATTTATTTGATGCAGTTACACGTTTTAATTTTTTATATCAAGTATGTGATAATTTTATAATTGTATTTACCTACTATTGAGAGCCGATTTTTCTCAAATCCACTGGAATCGAGTACTCATGTTGTTTACATATTACTCATGCGTGTTTGAATTACGTCAAAAGGGAGCGTTTAACATTTGTTCAAATTACTAATTTTATTTGCTTAAATGGATTGGGCATAATTTATTAAAATACTCTTCGTTATAAAATGAAATCATGCATTCATTGCCAAAAAAATGCTTAGGTGTGGCTGCATTAAAGCCTATTTCAATGACTATCCAATTATTGATGTCTGTTAATGATATTTATATTCGTAAAATGACGCTTTGCTGAGCGCGACTTAACATTCGACGAAGTCAACATTTTTCCATCGTATGTTAGTAGGTAATGCTTCCATATATGTTTCTTGTGCTAACGAACCTTATATATACGCTAAACATTAGTAATCCAATTTCAACGAATATATTAAGAACTTTTGCCTGTCACAGTTGGCTTACAAATTTTTCCAGTCATTTTCTTTATTTTTTATTTGGTGGCCAAGTGGATAGAGCATGGGATGGTATAGCCCCAGGTTCAAATCCCGGGTGAAGCCTTTGGACTTCCCCGTACAAAATTCTGGGAGCAAGAAGTGGCCCTGGGAAAGGAATTGGCCCCGTTGCCTCAAATGTGCGAAATTCACGCACCCTGGAACCCCTTTGGGGGTGAACCTCACCTCAACAAACCAACCTTTGAGATGAATCACGATGTGAGTGAGGTATTTGTTACTCGTTCCCATACTCTTTTGTCCTTTAGCAGCGTAAATCAATCAATGTGATGTACCCAGTGAAGGCAGGATACAATGAAAGACACTGTCGCTAATAGGTACTCCTTAACGCTGGGGAACCATTACATCTTCGCCCGATTCAGTCTTCAGGTCGACCTCTTTTCCTTCATCCCATCCATAAATCCCGGTCTCCTCTTTCCAATTTCCAGGCTACTTCACCTTCCTTTGCTCCGGACTCCATCATTCCATAATCCCTCGGTAAATCTCACGCATCTCATCCGTTTGTCTCTTAACTTCATTGAGCTTGCGGAGTACTCTTTCGGTTTCTGTTGAAACGTCTTACTGGTTGCCCTCTAAATTTTATGATGATGTTAAATAGTGCAATTTCTCGAGTCAGGTTATTTCAAAAGTTAAGCATCTTTATTTCCACATTTTACATATGTATGGTGTTATCGTCACTTGAATATTTTTTGGTTGAAGTGTTCGCGGAAATGTTAACTTGGCTTTTTTTCCATTTTTCTTCAAACTTTAAATCATCTTCCGATTTTTTTCCAATCGATCCTACCATGGATGATCACGAACTCCTTAATGTGGATGAAATTGAATATTGTGAAATTGTGAGGTTTATGATAACGAGTCAAAAGTGTTGCAGCGCAAGTAAACAACCCCACAATGTATATCAGGGTAGATTTTTTTCTCTTTGACGACGTGGAGTAGTCCTTATTTGGATACTGTACTCTATTGAGCACTCCGATCTGTACTTGTAGATATTTGCCGATGTATTTTATTCTTATGCTCGGGGATATTTTTTTTATTTGCTTTGATAGAATGTGTTCGATTTACAATGGTGCTTTGAGAATTTTCGAGTGTGTCCGGAATGGGAAACGTATATATAGAGAGGGAAAAGTGTGAACTAGCGATGTTAAAAAAAACGCACTGACGGAAAGCGATCCGCGTCGCGGATGGCCTTAATTGCACTCAGCCTGCGCATACCATTTCCGTCCCCTGGGCTGGATGTCGCTTTTTCTCTCTCGTCTCCACCCCTGCAGTCGTTAGCGTTTCATTCATCGCGTCCTGCACACACAGACACAGCCGCCCCCTGTGCTTCGCTCCTCCCTCACCCTCATTTGCAATGCGCCTCTCCGCGGAAATGCCGAGAGTGGACGTGAAAATCCCGCGCGGAATGAGAGCGATGCGTACCGGCTTCGGGAATGGCCTCGTCGGGGGAAATATGTTACCCGTCTTCCATTCGCGATCGCGTCGGATCCCATGCACCTTAGAAGGACTCACCGCATCCTAATCGGGAGTGTTTTTTGAAGAAAGATGGATCCTTAAGGGGGTTTGATTCAAAAAACATCTAAATAAATTAACATATTAAAAGATAAAGGTCAAGTAAGAAATGAAAATAAATTGTGTAGCGCCTTATTTTTTTATTAAATTAATTATAATGCTTTTGTTTAATTGCCAGGAAAGCAAGAAAGGAGGGCCTTAGTATTTAAATTAAATTTCAGGGGAGATGGTGGCGGAAACTACGCATTTTTGAAATTAATTTATCCTTAGAGTAGATGGTGATATTTTGTGGAACCATATGCCAGGTAAAATAAGAACAGAAAGAGCTCGTGTGGTCCACAAATGTGTACTAACCGTCCCAGGTTCCGAAATCTATATCAAACCTCGAAAATGACATGGTTTGTCGAAACCAAGGGTTGGTTAATAAAAACCTGTGTACTAAGCAGAAGTTTTTCTGTGATTTTTCATCAGATAAAAGAGAGTATAGTGGCTCATTAAAGAGGTACGCCTGATTATTCGTTATCGATCAATTACATCAAATTTTGAACTTTCGAAGACTTTGAAATATATCAAGCATGATGGGGGAAGGATGCATGGAGAGAGCGGAGAGTGATAAGCCATGTGCCGAACTGGGGAAACAACTTTCAATCGGGAAATGCTGGGATGACGAACATGTTTTTTTTTATTTCCACTTAAACATTTCTTAACAGATGGAATAATAATGATGCCAAAGGTGTAACGTGGTTGTCGTCGGCGCGATTTCCATGACTCGGCTCCAGCGGCCGTGGCCGTCGTCTCTTGGTGGCTAATGTTTCCCTTCCGGATCTCCCTGCAGGTGCTTACCTTCTGGCTCCCGGGCAGCCCTACTGCTGGTGATGTTTGTCAGGCCATTTCCCACGCCCAACGGGCGCCTTGCTTGCAGTGTTAACAAACACGGCCCCCCGGGGAGGAGACTGGGTTGGGGGTCCCCAGTGGGTGGTGGTGCTCCAACCTTCCCTTCCCTGCCTCTTCTGGACACTGCGTTTTCGTCCCTGACCGCCGAGATGAAGATCTTTATCTTTTCGCGTTCCCAGGATTCATCACGCTCTATTTCTTTTTACGGGAAGTTTCATCTCTTCTATCACCCGTGGCCTCCTTAGGATTTAATTATCAACCGTTCATCTATTCATATAAAATGCATCACTTCGATACCTTTCTTTGTACATCAATGATTTCTACTTCGCCTGAATTCTCTTTCTTCAAACTAGTTCCTGCAAATTTCACACGAATTTACGGGAAAACGAGAGGTAACATGAGTGGATTGGTGAAGTTTCTGTATGTACACACAATTTCTTGAGGCGATGTTTATATTGTTCATCGTGGAGTCTTTCGGTATGAAGTTTCTTTTGTATGTCGTTGGCATTTATTTGTTGCTGTGGATGAAGAATGAAAATTTTCTCTGTTGTATTTTTCCTCGTAATCATTTCTACCTATGCGTAAGGTTGGCTTCAATCCGTTATCTTTATGACCTTTCACGTTTCATATCATTTATGGATCATATTGGTGTTGACGCTTTATTCAGACGCAACGGCTTTTCGCCGGCCGCCGTCCACGGCACGGCACAATGCCTTTAAATAACCATTGTTAGCAATGGGTGTCTTCAGACGAGTCGAATCACGCCGTGGACGACACGACGCCGTGGACGGCCGCCGTGGTATCCACGGCTCCCATTTCAATCCGGCCCGGCGTACGCCGTCCACGGCGTGAAATAAACACTGTGGTGTATTGGACTGTTCAGACGCGACGACTTATGCCGTCCGCCGCGTAGTTCTATAGAATTCAGAGTAGCGTGATCGGCGAAGAAATGCGGACATGAATAATATTTCATCGTTCCCAAATTTTAAATTGTGTTTTTGAACGAGATGGGAGATTTTATAGTGGATGTTGACGCTTTTCTACCAAATCCAAGTCATGTAATTACGTGTGCGATATGTCCAACAGCTATCAACCTATCTAGAGCTAATCATTTATTTAAATGGAGAAATAGAGAAAAAAAGGCTTAAATATGTGTATTCTATTAAGTAAATAATAAGACTAACGATATACGCAAAAATAGTCTATATGACTTTATGTACATATCAATTGTAAATTACACCGAGTCTAGACATTCCATACGATCGGGGAGCTGCCGCGGACTGAGCGCGCGGCAAAAACATCGATTTTTATTTTTAGTTGATTCTAATGGTCGTATTTGATTTCTTTTGATGGACACTCTAAAATGTTTGATGTAATTAAATGTAAATATCTTGAGATAGCACGGTGACCCTTTTCTTATGATCCCAAATAATAGTCCTACAATTTGTATCGTATCGACGATAAATATCGATAATTATAACGAAGAAATTAGGTTATATGAAATGTAAATTGAAGGTGGCACTAAATAAATTATATCTTATATGTAATTAACTTGCTAAAAAATTCACTTTCCAACGTCCGTCGAGCACGGTATTCCCCGTGGACAGCTGAAAGCTCCGAACTGTGCCGCACGTTCGAAAAATCGATCTTAATTTCGGCGTCGCGAGTGGTCGCTTTCTCCTTTTGGTATCACTCTCTATAGGTTTTGTTGCATATGTGGTGTAAATATCTCGAGGTAACTCGGTGATCCTTTTTTTATAATCCTACATGGACATAAAAGTTGAGCCTGAGGAATAGAGGAGCCTAGTAATTTAAACTTTTTTAAAGGAACTCTACCAAGCATGCATAACCTCAAGGATGCGGAAACAGTTAACTACCAAATCGAAGTATTGAACATTCTGGAGAGGATACAGCAGTTGCGAGCAGTTTCTTCTCCTCTAGCAGGATCAATTCATTCTCCGACATCACTTAATTCTACGCCGTCAAACCAGTCAACTTATTCTGTGAGAGAAGTGGTATAGTGTTTTGGGATATGGGATGCAGCGAAAGGTTTCAACTTTATCAATATTTTATGTATTTTGTAAAAATTCTTTGTATTTTTTTCTTCCTGTTTGATCTTTTTAATTATTTGAAAGTACTGGAAAGAATTTCTGATAGATAATGTTTTGAGAAGTAAACAATAAAAAATTCTAAAATCGGACTGAATGAAAAAATCACTATGATACACACCCCAGCTCACATGAAAGTGTTAAGATCTATTACATTATCTTTCTTTAGTAATGAAATTTTATGTTTCCTTTGTCTAAAAACAATTTTATGTAAAATAATGCTTAAATAAATAATTTTAAAAAGAAATTAAATAATAATAACCTATCAAATGAGTTACTCATTGGCTAGTTACAGATTTTATATTTGTATCGAGGTTCCCTAAACTAAATTTTATATATAAGCAGCATAGATAAAATTTATATCAGCAGTATAGATAAACAATTAAAATAATAATTTATTTAATATTTTAAAATTCGCTCCTATTCATGATAACGACTCAAGAACTATTGAATAAATGTCGCTGATGGCCGTGCCGATTGCTTGCCGTACTGTTCTCTGTATTTAACGACGCTCCGCGCCGTGAACGGCGACCGGCGGAAAGTCGTCTCGTCTGAAAGCTGCCTGAATTTCACGGCGCGGCGCCGTGGACGGCGGCCGGCGAAAAGCCGTTGCGTCTGAAAGGGGCCTGATACTCTACCTCAGATTTTTCGCGAATATATTTTTTAATTGTATATTTAACTCAATTGTGGTCTGTGGTTTGTGATTTTAAGAGCATATAATGTTTTTAAATTTGTTATAATTCTTTACATCCTTGGTCCACCAGCGTTTCATTTGAATTTTTGATGACGTAGGATTTTGCTGCTATAAATTCATACTTAGTATTTCCTTTCCATAGCTTAGGTTGAACTGTGTGTCAACTTGAGATGGAAATATGTTAATTTTTAGGCTAAAACTTTAAATGCTACCATAATGGGAAAAGAAGTCTTGAGTGCCTTAACTATCACTTTGAAACTAATCGCAAGTACTTATTTCAATTAATATATCAGATGGGCCTTTTATTGGTACTTAACTCTCAAAAAAAAATACTCGTATATATAAGAGGCTTGTGTCCGTATCGCTCGCGAGCATGGATACCATATTGAGCCGTCATCTTTGGCCCATGACACGATGTCAGCGAGTAGCAAGTAGGTCACCTTTGGGTATCCGGCTATATCTCAGACGGTTGTGGACCTCCCCCAAGTTCAGTAAACGGATGCTAGGAGTGTCCGAAGCCAAGTCGCGAACGGCACATCGCTCTGCTATCGACACACATCAGGGGCGTCGGAAAAAACATTATCTCGCCGAAGCCTAGTCGTTCCACCTACAGTGCGGAGCGAAATGGATAGTGCACTGCGCTTACTCCGAGGTGTTAACTCGTGGAGCAAACTTCCTTAGGATGATGGCGATCGACGAATAGCTCCTCCAATGCTGCTTTTTTGCTACTGTTCCCTCCAGTGGCGAGTAAATAGTGTTCTACCAAACCTTCGTTTGTCTCGTCTCCCTGGTCTTTTCATCAATAGTTTTTCCTCCTTAACTAGTTTTTAACACACTTGCAGCTCTTCTTACCTATTTAGTCATCCCATCTTATAGGAGATACTGTTTGGTGGTTAGATGAGATGCGAATGTTAGGAGGGTTTGGATTGAGCTATTACTAGGAGGGGGAATAAAGTTCAAAGTCGTGTTAGAGGTAAGTATTTTTGGTAAGCGATGAAGGAGGAAGAGAGTAGGACTTATGAATGTGATGGAAGGGAGTAGGCATTATTGTTAATTGGAAAGGGAGGATGGGTGCCAGGTGGAGATATTCACTACTTGCTCATTGTAAACCTACCCCAGCAGTAGAATAATTACAATGAGATGAACGTGATGGAAAAGGAACGTGGAAGTGAAGAATCATAATGGGACAGAGTGTGAATAATGTTGTGGAGGTGTCGCTGAAAAAGGTGATATAGCCTGTGATCAAAAATGTGATCGCTAGGCGTACCAATATTTATCTTTTCCTCCCTTTTAACGTATTTTCAACCTCTATCACTTACACTTCTCATCATTCACTTGTCCTTCCGGTCTCGTTTATCTATACTCTCTGTCACATTCTCTCTCATGAGAACTTCCTCTCCATACATCACTATTATATCTTTAAGCATTATCACGTCTCGGATGCTTATTGCTGGATCTTGTCCTACGGAACTGTCCAGACCATGCTACCTACTAATAATTTATGTCGCTAGCCTTTTCATTACTCTTACCCCTGGTACAATGAAGAATTTTGGATAGGCGCGGAAGGAAGAGGATGAGAATGGGGTCCAATGAAAGAATAAATGATAATAGGCATTCTGCAATTCCGAAGAAGGACATTTAAAACGGGGAGGAAGGCTGGCCTGGATGAGCGTATTTTGTTCAAAATTAACCTTTCTAACGCATTTAAAGACTCAGTATGAAGGCTGGTTTGCATAAGTGAGGATATTGCTCACCTCGTAAAAGTCATGTGTGTGAATTACAGACAATCAGGATGTGAGTTCAATTCCTTTCCCTGGGCTACCTCGCACTTCCAGGAATTATTTTGGGGCTGTTTGACGATTTCCTCCTGGGTTTGCACTCTTCAATTAAACGCCAAGTGCTGCACTATGTATTTTACCACCCTCTCAAACCTATTTTGGTGAGTGATAGCAGCCTAAACGTTTGGAAGAAAAATCAATATCTGACAGTTAACATGCTATTTCTGATCTTCCGGGATGTACCTCATGACTTAGACGACGACGTTCAGATGTAGAGTGTAAGGATCACTTCTTTTAAAGTTCCTCGGTCACTGCTCCCTCACCTCTATTCGGTCTCGTCTTCTTCGCCCATTCTTTTTCGAACCGTCGCGCTACTTGCCTCCCATTTGCCTCCAATCACGACACTTTGCGCTCCCTCCATTCTTCTGCGGTGAGAGAGAAGTTTTCGCCCTTCAAACCTCGAACCAATTTCAGGGGGAAAACTCGTTTGAAAACAGTTCGCGGGAGTTAATAGCTTTCGGTGCGGCTCGCCGGCGGGGGTGGCTTCCACATAAACATTACGTTGCCGCTCGCGCGCCTTTTTGCGTTCTTTTGCATATGGGGGGGCATTGTCTGCGCGGAGAAGGTGGCGAAGGATGGAAAGGGGTACGGAAGAATCAACGGTGGCCTGCTGTTGAGTCTTGTAATTATGCCTTCAAAGGGCGGCGCAATTTTTTCCTCCTATTTTTCCCATTGTTCGTCTCATCTCCTTCGGCTGTTCTCGAAAGAAGCGGCTTTTGCGTAGAAGTAGGTCTCTCCATTGAAGCAAGGGAAATGGTGGGTGGGAGATATTTTTCATGCGGAGAACTTGCTGAGATTTCTTGCCTTAAAAAAAATAAGTCCATGCAAGTTCCTTGCTGGCTGCTTATCTGCATTCAGTTCTGCTGTTAAAATCGGCCTGCTTTCCTAGAAAGTCTCTCGTCGGCCCCGGTTGCCATCTCCTGAATCCTTGAATACTACTAAAACATTACATTTTGATCTTAAAATCGATGTTTCTTTCCTAAATATTGTTACTGAGATGATTTATATTTTTTTAAGTCCATGTTATTCTTGCTGAAGCGATCTTGTGTGAATTTCGTTCGTAGTGAACTGGACAATGCAGTGGAACTCAAGATATAATAGGTCTTGTCTTTGAATAAATATTTTATCTGTTGACAACGTGTAATGATTTTCGAATGCTTACGAATTTCTTTTCGATGTCGCCTAGTTAGCCTTGCTGAATGATTTAGGCTATCTCCGTTTTGATTTTGCCTGTTTAAAGTACATTTCCCATTTTATTACATGTGGACATTTTTTATTTGGCTCAATTGCAATAAAAGCAATAGCGCTTAGAGATGTTCCTATCACGCAGTAATTGTCTCGGAAAGTTCATCTACTCGTCCTGCATTTTCAGTGGCCGAGGCAGTAACGCATTGAATAATTCCGCATTTAAAAAAAAAATATTGTGTTGGTAGACCAATAGCGTATGTTATCTCCATAAGATTATTATAGAATGACTGTAGATAATAAATGACACTCGCGTGAAATATATTCACATCGGCGCATTTATTTTTTGAGATATAGGTTTATTTTGGAAAAGCTAATTATTTTTTTTTACTTGGGGGCTTCAGTAAGGCAAGGATATTAGTAACGTCCATCGATAGTTATATAAACAAACGGATATTCCTTTAATTAGATTTCACGATATCTTCACGGCCACCGTGATTGGTAGGAGATTTCACACATAGGTCTGAATGATATTAAGTCAAGTTACGCCAAATTAATTTGCCGCGAAAGAAGCTTTAAACTTTAAGGCATTTCGCCACCGCTAGGCTTCAGGCTCTTTGAAGTCAAGTGTGCACTCCTTATATTTATCAAGCTCTTAATCCCCATTTTTATGTAACTTTTATGAAAACGCACGATATTTTTTCTATTTCGCATCTTTTGTCATACTAATTTCGTAGATGTAGTAGAGGGGCTTTGAATCATCCATTTCATGCTAGCGTCTCTATCACAAGAGCGTTATTCATCCATAATGTTATTGCTTTTTTGATTCATACGCGCGAGGGGCACAGTTGAATCCGTCGCCATCCCGAGATTGCCTCGTCGAAGAATCAGGATGCGAAGTGCGAAGCTGTCTCCTAAGAGGTCGTTTCGCCTCTCGCGGAAGATTTGTCCGCGAATTCTTTTTTTGCGAACGGGAGTGATGTATTGCTCTCTCCGCGCTCAGTGAGTCAGTCGGCTAAAAGTGCTCGCTCTTTTATGGAATTTCAAACTTTTCGCGTATAGAGTCCTCGATATTGATTCGGCGACTCGCGGTGGCGGAATGCGTTGAAGTTTAAAGCTTCTTTCGCGGCAACTTAATTTGGCGTAACTTGACTTAATATCATTTAGACCTATGTGTGAAATCTCCTACCATCACAGTGGCCGTGAAGATATCGTGAAATCTAATTAAGGTAACATCCGATTGTTTATATAACTATCGGTGGACGTTGCTACTATCCTTGCCTTAATCATACCTTTTTAAACTAATGACTATTGTAGGTCCAGTTACGCTGCTTTAAGATTTTAACCTGGAGACGCTCTTCTCAATTTTCCGACTCCACAGTTACGCTAGTTAGAGTGAAGTTCATATGGACGATATTATCATATTCCAAGACTGCTATAAAACATTCAGTGAAAATTGCAAAATTATCTAAAAAATGAATAGAATTAGATACAAAAAGCGTTTCTCGGGAATCACAGGAAGTGATGTTTACTAATGACGCTTTCAAGATAGTGAATTCTGACTCGACAGTGAGAACGCATGGAAAAAAATGGACAAACCGTCTGTAGAAGCGTATAAAATATAACCAATGCTTAGCTCGTGAAACGTTTCAGTCCACCGGGGGAGTGTTAAATCATTTTGTTAATAGTGTACTGAGTAATTTCTTTTGATGTATCTCAACTTGAAATATAACTGGTTTTGGGTCCAGAACATTCCAGATTTCGCGACGCCTATTTTCAGTGGACTGACCAGAGGCGTTTTTTATAAGCTAAAAAAAGACATTATTCGGAGCGCCTGTTACATGTGTCTTGTATTCAGAATGGAGAATGGTATACAGAACATTTTAAATATGTCGCCAACGACAACAATAAATAAAGGCTACCAGCCTAAATCCATGTAATGGCCTTCACAGTGGTACCAACGTTTTAATACCGAAAGAAGATTAAAATGCAATACATTTTTCATGGAATTGAAGTTTGATATATGTGTGATCTCCCGGTTTAGGCTAAGTTAAGTTGTGAACGCTGCTTCGGGGTGACGAATCGTTGCGTCAAGGAGGGCACTTCAAAAGGATAGCTTCCGTGGGCGAGTCTACATCCGGAAGAGGAGAAGTGGAGGCTACTTTTCATCCTCGTGTGCGTGCGTGTGTTTGTGTGTGGAAAGGGTCCTGCCGCAGCGTTTGGGAAATGAAATGGGAGTGAGTGAGGGTCAGCGCAGCTGGAAGGAAAAGATTGAAATGGGACAGCCACTCTCGAGACCGTCAAAGATTTGGAATTCCTTCTCTGCGCCTAACCTTTAACCCCTTCTTCTTGTGTTTTTTTTCCTTTCCTTCATCTCCTTGTCATCTTTTCTCGTATGGCTTTTCCGAGTACGAACTTGACTTTTATAAGTATCCATTTTGTTCCGTAAAAAAATATTATCCGCCTACTTGCTCACGGATATTCGCGAGTACAACTTTTATGTGAAATCATATTTGTATTGTGAAGTTTTGAGTAGTTTGCGTCACGAAACGTGTAGGTGTTATTTTCTTCGAATTAAAGTCGGTGTGAAAAATTTGCAGTTTAACCATGGCCAACATTTCTGTCTTTATGCATTTTTGCGTAAATTGAACTTGAAGCGACGCCGCGACGTGACAAATGCGAGAATGCATGGGAACTGCACTCTAACGGATTTTCAGTGAATAGTTATTTGAAACTCCTATAGAATGCTTTTTTTTAATTTAGAGACATTACCGCCATGAGTTTTGACCTGTCGAATATTACCTGTCGAGAAATAAACCGAAGTAAAATTCCTCATACTATATGGTATGCTTTTATGTATCTTGCGGCCAATTTTGTGGTTACATTTACTTTTTTGTTTTACTGTTTTGTCTTGTTTTGTTTACTCATTGTAATCCATATATTTTCGATAGGGTAGCGTGATGTTTTACCTTCTCATTTTCGATTTTTTGTGATTTTTTTACGCTGAAGGGTATAGTGGGTAAGCTAGAAACCGAAAGAAGGGAACAGGGTCAATGGATAGGGTATGAGTGATAAGTATTTATTCCCACCTGAAGTAGGAAGTACAATGTTGGAAAAGAAACTGATAGGAGCTAAGACCTTTAAGCCTCTATAGCGTAATTTCTGGCTGCAAAAATATTATAGCTGAAGAAGAAAATAGGGCCCATAGATAGAGTTAAAGTTATATATCTTAAGCCGGTCTGAAGTAAAACGTAAATCCAGACAATTTACACTCATACACGTTTTTATAGATTTTATGTGGCCTTATGGTAACACTGTGCGTCGAAACGCCTTGTAACTTACTTTCCTCATTAAGAAGAGTGTGCATAACAATAGTTTTACTTACGCAAATCCATCATGTTGCTCCATCGTACTCGCCTAGTACTCAATGAGGACCTGAGATTATCATCAAGTACAGTGCGGGAAAAGGGAGCAAGTGAGAGTGAAGAGTCTTCGTTTTAAATGTAACTGTGGAATGCGCTTTTATGATGATATATCTTCTGAATTAAAAAATATCCAATGGGTAACCCCTCTACATCCTTTTCATCTTGGAGTGCTAGTGTTTGGCCACTGAAAGCCTTCGTCCGCCCCGTTTCAGTGTATCTGCGGGCGTCCCGATGTCCGTCGGTAATGTCTCGTGCCTTGACCTTTCCGGTGTGCTTTATGGCCCTCGGAGCAAACGCCCGTGAAATCCAGGTCAGCCGTGTGCGCCGGCCCTGGTGCATCCTCCTGTCTAATCGAGCGATTGCCCGAGAATCGAAGCTATTTTTGAGGTGGTTTGGTGCCGAGTTGGGTCTTCTGAGTCTTCTTCCACTTTTCTACAATTTGGCAAGAAAACTTCCCTTGGATGTTTTATTTATAAGCTATCGTATCATTTCATAGAATATCGCAAAGTACACAGGGCGTAACACGGTGAAAGCATTTGATGAGCATGAAAAAGGACGTGAGGTTGCGCGAAAAATTAATGGTAGCATGGATTATTCAAGGAGTATATTAAGTCTTACATGGCAGCTTCTATGTATTTCTTATCCTTAACTCTGCGTGTCAAATTTCAGAGTGTCACACCGTCAGTCCTCAGTTTGCAATGCCAGGATAGAAGGAAAGGCGAAACTCATCTCCTAACATCCGACCAAGTAACTCGTCAGGGCTATATTGGTAAACAGGTCTAGATCGAGAAAGGTTGAGATGTCACCCCGACAAAATTCCGTCTTTTCCATCCCGCGTAGGCCTTATTATGAAAACTTCGGTCTTGCAGATCATTTACTTATAGTAGCTGCTTGTAAGCGTCCGCTCATCGAATTTTAACTTATAATAAAACAAGCTATAAAACAACCACACTTCGTTCCGATTCAACATTTTTTATTTATGTTATTCAATAAACCTATTATACCGATTAATAAAAGTGTATACGGCACGCATGTATTTTTTAGTTTAATTCCTATGCCCATTCCTTAATTCTATATCATTGAATTTCATTTCGTTTTTCAGTTTCGAATATGAATTATAATTCCAACTTCCATTCGCCCTCCACCCGCAACGTTTATTCGCACATTGCAAGTTTTTAACCTGTTCTTCTCTAATATTCATGTTTTCTGGTTGTTATGATGCTCAATAAACATTTCTGTGTGATTGGTATTTATTGTACTCTCAAAAAATTTAAATTTGAGTAGTTCGCTCAAGGTCCATCCCCTTCAAAACCTCTTTCTTGTTAAATGTGTGTGTCTTAGTTTGAAAATGTATTAGCTATTAAGTCTCGCGTGCACTTAACTAAAATGGTTTTAGAATTGTAGTATTAGCATTTGCTGTATGATTGTTTGGCATCATTGTGGTGTATTAAACCCTAATCTACCATTTTGGAAGTTATTAACGTTTGCTACAGGAGCAAATCAAATTGAAACCCTCTTGCGGTAGGGTAATGACGCATTCTAATTGCCAGTGAACACCTCATCCCACGGAACTTTCTCAGCTGTATTCTCTCTTGGCGTCAGAACTTGGGAATTCTCTCTTAAAGGATTTTTTAGTGCCCGAACGCTAGGATCAAATGGAAGCAAATATAATATCGGCATTGCCGTGTGATTCAATTTCATCATCGTGTTTTCTTCCATGTTTATTTATTTTCTCATCGGCATTACTTTTAATTTCTTATGTCCGTATTGAAATGGGTTGGAATTTTCTTATTAACGATTTTATTGTATTTTTATGTCCATTAGAAAATTTATGAGATCGTGAAAATTATGAGTAAGTCTCTTCAACTAGAAAACTCTCCGGGGAAGTCTACATGTACATGAGTATGTACATGGGTACCTACGGCTTGCTTTTCTACAGGACTGGATGATATTTTTTATGTTTTCCGTGAACTGAGATATACCATTTTTATTCCCCTTGATTGGTCCCCTATTCTGTCTTTTCGCCCCGCAAACTTTGCAGTTCCTCGGCGGGAAAACCTCGATGGGGACGGTCGCCCTTTTCCCGCGGTACCCCCTCCCCACAACATCTCCGCAAGATCGAAGATTGGAGTGGGCGGGCAAGAGTTTGCCCCTTCCCGCGAGCTTTTTCCCAATCAGGGCGACAGTCCCCCCCAGCCCCAGGCGTTCCTTGCCCTTCCCCTTCCCTTACTCCTCCCAGGCCTTGCTCAACATCCCCCCCCCCTTTTGGTCCCCTTTTGGTAATTTCTCAAAGCCCCATCACGTCGAGGAAGTGTGGGAAGTTACCTCAAGGGTGCAATACCGGATCCTTCCCTTTCCGCGTGACGGTATCATGTGAGTCGAGGACCTTTCCCGCTATAGTGATCGTCCCCTGCCGGTTAAGGTGGACCCTTAAGCCTAGTTCACAACAACCTGCGGGGACTTGGTCGATTCTCATTTAGATATTTAATTGTAACTTAGCACCAAACACAACTCCGAAATTTAAAATCGATCATGATTGTATTACCGTTTTATTACAGGTAATATACTCATTTTAATCCATATATCCTAGATAGGGTAGCGTGATGTCCCACTGGGTAGAAAATCAGGCTACTTATCAAAGGGTCCCAGGTCAAATCTTCGGCCTCACTCAAGCCAAAGTCTTCGAAGTGTTAGTTGGGCCAAAGAATAATACTTGTCCTTTTCCCCTGAATGAGTGATCACATGACTGTGGAGTAGTCTGGGATGAGCTCTGCCCTCAAAAATCCATATCAATCTTCTAGTTAAGTCGATGAGTGTGTGATATGCTCCAATAGGAATGTTTCGAAGGGGTTAAGGAGGTCACTGAGGATATGGATGAAGCGAGTAGGGAGGGAATACTGAAAACTCCAATAGGGGAAAGGATGTTGGGCAAGCGAGGATGGGAGAGGAAGACAATGGGGCTTATGGATATAATAAAAGTTAACAGGCCTTGATGTTCTTGAAAGAAGGGACATCAATTTGGAAAGTGGACAGATCGTAACTACACGCGAAGTATTCCACGTAAATCTACCTTAATGCATGAACATTTTATTGACATCCCGGGCTTTGCAAAATGGATCTTGATCTGTGAAACTTGGGTTTTGGATAAAAATTAAGTGGAATTCGTATCGTGCCTGCTTTCCAGAAATAAGTAAACTTATTCTAGTCTTCAAGTACCGATATCCCTCATTATAATCAAATACATCGTTAGGATTTGATAACCACTGTAAAATGCTGGTAAATTCGTTCATAGCTGGGTGATAACGTTTTCAGTGAAATAAAATTAGAGAGCGGTTTTGATGGCAAGAATGAGCACGGTAGTAATGGTTGGTTTAAAACATTTTGTTATATGTGGTAAAATCGGCGAGTAATAGTCAGTGTTATCCCTTGAGAAACCTTTCTGTCTGAACTTTTATTATCCTTGAATATTACATCCAAACCGAGAAAGAGTTTTCTCCAGTCGTAATTAAGTTGGCAGGTGGTTTATGCCGGAGTGCATCGCAATAGGAATAAATTTAAGGGTATCTGGTTTCTCCGCCTCTGAGATTAAGCTCCAATAATTTTCGAGGGACAGCTTTCTGTTGACTGTCCCTCTGAATACGTACAGAGGGACCTGGATTAGACGGCTGGGGCTTCGTGGACTACGGGACGGCGAGGCGGAAGCTAGATTTTGATGGCTCGTCATGGAGTGCGAGAAATACTGTCGTCGTGTCCTCAAATTGAGAGAGGTTCCTTCGGGCAAATAATCCTTTGTTGAACGACGAGGAAATCGTATCGCGCGTTCCTATTGGTAACAGTTAAGTAGTTGCTTGAAGGCTCGCCTTGAAACCACATAATTCTCCCGTGGAAGTCGAGCGTTTACTCCCTTCTAATTACTGTTCACGTATTTGTTTTAGTACGCAGATTTCTGTTGGACATGGGGATATATTACCACGATGGGTGGCAATTATATTCCTAAACGAATTTAATGGTTGGAAGGGCTACGAGGGTTATTATATTCAATCCATGAAAGAGCCGCTAATTACTATGCTTAACCATATAGTGTGGATCGGAACTCTGCCCGACTGCCCTCCTCCATAAATTTATGCATGAGGAACAACTTATTCTGCATATTTATTATATTTTCTCAAAAACTTCGTGCTGTCATGAGGAATTCTCTACATACTCTCATTATTTTTTTCGCTATGAATATTTCTAAAGTATAAAATAAAGAAACTTATGTCTTAAAGATTTCAATATTCACAGCAGCTATATCGAAATTTATGGCACATTAATCGGACATTAATGTTAAAAACGTATCCTTATTCATTTTCTCCGTTCACCGAATGATATATTGACATTCGTTTTGACATGTTGAGATTATTGGCGTATTTTCGGCCAGAACAGAAACAGGATGCATTGTCCCGCGGCTGAAAAAAATTAAGTCCCCCTAACTTGTCATCCGTGTTTCCCAAAATTCTCTTCGTGGCCGGATTAAATAATTATGAGTTCCATGGCTTAATTCCCGGACGAAAGTAACTTATCTCAAAATGTAATCCGTTTTAGTTTCTACCTTCGCGTACCTCTGGAAAATTGTTCCTTTTCTCTCCGAAAGTGTGTGGTTTTCAGAAAGGAGTAGCCTTGTCCCAGAAGCGCCTTGGGCAAATTCTATTTACCAGCGTAATAAGGAGACGACGTTCCTCAGTCCAAGGAAGACGTACTTAAGGAATAAAGTCGTAAGCGAAGTACCAAAGGCACCATCAAACGTGGATCTAGTCGTAAGAAAATCGCCTCAAGGCAACGCTTCCCTGCTAGTAACCCGTTGAAGGCTCAAGTCGTTTGACATCCTGTTGGAGTCCCTCAAGGTTGTCGTTTCAATTCCGACGAAAAATCAAATTATCTACCCGTAAATTGGATCGAATTCCTTTTCAGGGCACTCGGGTGTTGGAATTGCCTTGTAACTCCCCACTCTTATTCTATTTGGTGTTTGAAATTGAGTTTTCTGTGTATTATTTTACTTTCACAAATGTATGACTTATCTCGACTATTTTTCTCCCTGCAATGATAATTCTCATCCTATCTGCAATGATAATTCTTATTGTCCATTACATAGTTACCCTGTTGACAACTGAATAATAGTGATCGGAAATACCATTGTGTCGGCTTAGATGTCTTATACTACATCCGTGACTTCAAGTTCGAAATGAAAATTCCTTGCTTGATTTTTTAATATTGAACACTATCTAGAGTTTATCGACTCAGCACGTCTGTCCCTCTCGAGTCCAAGCAATACAAACGAATTGGCTTAATATGAATAAAAAGGATTCTTCGACCGGTTAACGAAAACTGTTTTTTTTTAATATATATATATATCCAGCCGTCGAGTCGATTATTATTTTATCGTCACCGTTATCTGGATGCTAACCGGTGACATGTAGGGAAAATACGTTCCATATACGGCCATTACTGCTATGTAACCTACTAGTAGGCCGAACTTGGGCCTTTGAATAAATCCTCGCGCGAACTCCTTATTTTAGCCTGAAAGAAGGAAATGCGCGCCTTTTCACTCACCTGTTTAGTCCCAGTGTGGATGCCCCCGCGTGGAATCTGAGTCGGAAGTGCCGCCCTTCTCCGCTGCCTTCAGAGTCCGGGGTTCGCACTCCGTTGTCGCCGCTGCCGCCGCCCTCCTCGGAGCTCGGGGACTCGCCGCAGCCCCGCTTGCCGCCTCCGCCTGCCACCACGGCCGCCTTGCCGCCCCGCCCCCCCGACCCCGACAGCAACGGATCCTCGGCACAACGCCTTATGGTGGACCGCCTGCCAAAAAGATAGAGAAACGGTCATGATATGAAGCACGAGCAATACTAGTTTCTTACTTCCTAATTTGTTGCGTAGTACCTAAACTTTAGAGGTCGTCACAGGTCAGGTAAATGAGGCTGATCAATGGGGCTTTACACGTAAAGCCCGTCGTGTACAAATGCTTTTCTATATAGCTCTACATTTGCATCTTTTTCTCGGACCCAAAATCATAAATCGAATGGTATTTTGTTATGATCATTGTGGATTAATAGCCGTTAGAGTTAGTTTTACATGGAGGCAGCATTGCCGACAACTGTCTTACCCGAGGCTTACCATCTCCTGTGCCAGTGGGCATAATATGGCGTAAGTACTTCTCTATCTTAGCAGGCTCATTTCATTTTTTGTGTATTGCGTAATTCACTCTTTGAATTTTTTGTCAAAATTTTATGTACATTGAGTAGTCAATGAAATATTCCTCGGCCGGTATAAGTTACTTTTTCTCCGACTCCAATTCTCGGAAAATTGATTTAAGTTTTGTGGGTTCTCCGAGATGCAGAATTGAGGCGTAGGTTTTTGTTCGTACGCAAAATTGGCTGCGAAACTTTTTTCATCACCGCCTCTCTCTTTCAAATATATCTCGTTTAAAAAAGCGAGAGAATATTCAAAGAGTTTTGATTGAAGCCAAGCGTATCCCAGTCATTGCCATCTTCATCGTGCGGTCGAGGGATAAAATGAATCCTCCGACGGCCCACAAGGACATGAATGTTTGAAAATTCCGTCGCCACCGGCCGGAACCCTTCACCGTATCACTGGTCAGGGCCGAAGCCTTTAAAATGGAGTGTTCGCCTTTGGTCTATAGCTGAAGAGTTGAGCTCACATACATGATCTCGCTTGATAAGCCTTGGCCGTGTGTGCCCTTTTCCCTTTGCAATTGGGATAGCCTCCGCGAAAGAAAAAGGACGACGAAGACTTAAGTGAAGACTAAGGGTTTCCCTCACAATCAGAGAATACGACTTGACCCAGTAACCCTTAATGCTGCATATGGACTATAATTATTCGGAGGAAGACCTTTGGAGATGAAACTTCTTGAGGCTGCTGTTATAGTTGGTCTATCGGTTTTTTGAAATCTTGATTTAAGTTGAAGCGTGGAAGCACCTGAAACTGTACGTGTCTTGTTGGGCAGTTTTAGTTTTCCTCGTGGTGTTAAATATATTGCTATTTATATATATTCGCATATTTTTTAAATGTATTTTGCAATTATACTTCCGTATTTATGCTCTTTTTCGTGTGCTCGTGCGCAGTAGGAAAAGGAGTTTCTGGATGAGGACAATGTTGAGAGCATATTAGAAATGCGAGAGAATAGAAGAGCTTAAAAAAATATGAAGTTGCGAAATAAGCAGTAGTACGTATTAGTATGTAATCGCTGATGCTTTTGCAACGAAAGCATAGGAAGCACGGGGAAAGAGAAACAATTTTGGTTAGGATTAGTAAGATCTAAGTGGCGGAAGACAACGGCGCATTTTGCCTTGGAAATTTGCGCCGCATAACTTGAGGAATTATTGAGGACTACTCTCCGTATGGTTAAAATGAAAGCTGCTGTAGTAAACACAGTCTTTTCCTAAGCAAGTATAATGTGACAATTTTTTTACCGTAGCATCACAAATGTAACCTTTTATCCTCACCAAAGTGCATGTATTTTTCCCGCTATTTCATACCTGATATCCTGCTGATAATGTTTTTCGAGTGGCAACTATGAACTTTCTCCCCTTAGAACAGCCTGCCATTCAGCCTGAGCACGTCCTATCCATTGGTTTAATTCAAAGTTTATCCTCGTTAAAGGACTCATTCTTGTATCCCTTTCCTTAATTTTCTCTCGTTCTTCATGAAACGTTTCCTGTCTCGAGGATCACTCTCAGCGTCGAGGAGGGAGTGGATCTGGATTCGGAGTGAAGAAACGACGTCATGCCGCGGAAAGTATCACAGTTTTAAGGCAAAGAATGAGTTATAGTTAAAGCAACTGTCCCCTAATTGCACACACTGAGCCATTCCGACCCTTTGTCTTTGGGAGCAAGTTTTAATTGGATTGTCAAGTGCATGCTCAGGTTTTGAATGTCTTCATCCGCACCTTTTGCCGTAAGATGTTCGCGCCTAGGCGATATACTTTGTATCGTTCCCGACCGCGAACGACTGGGACTTGCAGCCTCTTTAGGAAGCACGGGGTGGAGGCGGGACGTGAATCGTGAGTCGGTGACGGGATAACGGGAATGACACTGGCACGGAACCTTAATTGGCTCCCCACGGAGAAGAATGGCGCGAGGGAGTGAATATTTAATCCCACGGCAACGAAAAATTTCCGCGTCAGGCATCAGAGGAGTGTAACTTAATTTCGTCGCGAATACCTGGGGCTCCCAACTTGGTGAACTTTTTTTTTTCGCCTTGCCCTTTACGCGACGTTTCGTACTCCAAACGTGCTCTGCAGTGCAGTCTGTACCATAGCTCACGCTCCGGCTTGTTTGTAAGTATGGCTGTCTTTGAGCGTGTTTGAACAACGTTTGCTGTATTCCTTTTCCCATGGATGCACTTCTCCCCAATGAAAAAAACATAGCATATCACTGCCTCCAAATCTTTTAAAGTATTTTTTAAATATTTTTTCCTCTGAAATTTAAAAGCCGCACACGAGTTAATGCATTTTTTTCCGCTGTAAACATTTTTCTTGAGACTCGAGCTTCGACCTTCGCGTATGTTTGACGATGTTCAGACGTGTACTGCATCGTGTGGGTTCCAACACCACAGAATGGAAAGGCTTTGAATGGAAAGTCTTTGTTAAGCGCCGGCCGCTGCGATCTTTTCTAGTGGGACATAGTTCAGCTGTCGGTTAGGCCATGAGGAAGGATATTGGTGGCGACGAATTGCGTATCCCGGATATCGTTGGTATCACCAGGTATAAGCTGTAATTGGTTTATAATATGGTAAAGGGTAGTACAATATTCCCAGAACTGTCTAAACAAATTGAACGAGAAGCCGAAATGCATGCAGTCGTAAACGGTTTGTTGGGGTCAGAATGCCTCACTTCAATCATTTCTTTATGTTGAATCCGGCAAAATCAATAGCATTTTCATTTCCCTGTAGTCATATATGTATGGAAATAGCTCGTTGATTTTCGTTGAGGCAATGGTTCCTTCGAGAGTAGTTGTTAGATAACAGTCTGTAACCTCAACTCTCTACTCAGGCAAGACTGATAAATGGGACGCCAAATATCATTGAAGTCAACTCAGAAAAATACACCCGCCTCTCCTTTGTGTTTAAGTAGAGCTAATAACAGACTCCTTAGCGTTTGAAGATGGCTTTTATTGTGGTGTTCGAATTGCGGTGAAGGCTCTGGTGGTCTTAAAGCGAAAGTATGTACATAGGACGACTCGCAAAAATAAGTCTTACTTTATAGCTAATACGATATGTTTATGTGGGAGATGGCGTTCCTTCTTCGACGCTCGTGTTCCATTGAGGTGATCAGCTTTGCTCGTCGTGTTCTCGTCCTGTCCCATTCAGGGGTCTCCAGTTGGGGCCTGCCGCCCACGGCCCGTTAATTCGTTGATTGGCGCCGCATCGATTGGCGCCTCGTTTCGGACGCCCTGCGCCGGATTGAATTGAGCGGGCACAAACCCGTGGAAGCGTGCGGATGTGGACCGTGACAAGGGTGGAATTTTCTCTCGAGCCCTTCCCCTGAGAGCCCCTCTGCTCTATCTCCCATTCCCACTACTCTCCGCCACTCTCGGCTTATCTCCACGGCCAATGTTTCCGGGCCGGAATTTTTATGGTTCCATTTTTCCCAACTTCTTGTGGGAGTTTTTTGTCGTGTGAATTCGGAAAATGTTTTTGGGACCAGTAACTTCTCATCATTGGTTGCGAGCAATTTTGCCGGTTTTGTTCAAACGTGAACATTATGGTTACAATATTGAAACTTTTCTCGGGATTCCGCGCGGGTAAGATTTTCACAGAGCACAGACGTTTCGGCTACCGACCAATCCCGCCCCTCCTGATGCTGAGGTTCGGCTGTCACTTCAAATATTTATTCAGTAGCCGTGAGAATGGGTAACGAGTCGGTACCCGAAACGTGGGCGCTCTTAGAAAATCTTACCCGCGCTGAATCCCGAGAAAAGTTAAAGTATTCTGTTGGCCGGGAAAGTCTAAAATCTTACATTATGGTTACCAGTAAGGTTACAATTCTGGATCGCAATCGATACATCTAAATACTATCCCCCAAGCCTCCCCAATATATGTGTGGCGGGGATGTTAGGACTCCAGCCGTTTACAAATGGAAAGGAAATTCTCTTGCGAAGTTACGCCTAGCGTTTATTAAAGTATTTGTCCGGGGGAAAACGAATTCACATACCTATCTATTCATCAAAATATTTATCTTTATTTTATATGCTTCTCAATACATTTTATCTGAATGGTACTTTTAGGGGTAAACGGGAGAAAGCATGACGCTTCAGCATTTTCATGAGGTTAGTGTTTTTCTTGAGAGATTGAGAACTAAATCTAGAATCCTCATTTAAAGCAATTTAGCTTATAAATATCGTCCCAATTCTATGTTAATTTGTTTTTTATATGATTGAGTTAAAGGAGACTTCAATGGCTATAGCCGAAGCCAAGCCAAAAAGTTATAATATCCCTTTACAACTCTTGTTGCGTTCCTTTTCTATGTAATCACGATTGAAATCTCAGGTAATGCCGAACTTTTTTCTTTTCTACGGAGCTCAGTTGCCCTACTTTTGGGACGTAAGAAAGAATTACCCTTGAAAATTCTGGTTGTCATCACTCTCATTAGCTGTCGATTATCTCTGTTCTTGAAAGTTCGTGTTGCGGAGCCGTGTAAATTTTTTTGGTTACTACATCATGGGTATGTGAACTATCTTTCCTCTCTTTCACGTGAAACTTTTATCATAGTAGAATTTTGGATGTAATTATTCGGACAATTAAGATTCTAGTTTGTGTTGGGAAGAGATATACCAATTTATAGTGCTCAAGATTGTCATCAAGTGCCTAAGATGTGTGAAAGAAATGATTTTCTCTCGTTTTTGTTGGCAACCATAGACTAGTTTACCGTAGACAACATAGGCATATTAAGGAAAGACTGCTTACATTTTTTTCTCCCAATCCCGCGATAGTCTACGGCTTTTCGTTCGGGGCCTGTCTGGGAATTACTGAGATCCCGCGATAAGGCGCGGCTGGCAATGTCGAGGCGTCTCTTTCATGTGTCACATGTTTACGTATCAGAATGGACGGTTGCTCCGCTCCCAAATAAACGATTTTGGTAATGGGTTGCGCCACGTCAGAAAAGGAACCCCTTTGTGTGGAATTTGGACATGTTCGGATCGGAAAAGCAGGGAATTTGAAGAGGGGATACTTGAGACAGCAATTGGCAGCAGGGCTGCGCTTGGTATCTTATGATCTTGACCTCGTAACACAGTTCGGGTGAATTACTTTTCCCATGTTCGATCAGAATGGAAACAGTGCTACTCGCCGGAGAGTCACCTCCTTTTCATATCCATCTCTGAGTCGTTTCCTCCTCCGTTAAAGCTGTCCGTTTTTTTTTATTAATAAGTCGGCTCGATAGTTTTCTGACGTTTCAATATGATAAATGTTCATGGTGAAACAAAAACACAGTACTATTCCACAAAATTTATTTAAGCTGTCTACTAGTTTCGACGTTTACACCGTCATTATCAAGACTAACTGAGCCAATGTTAAATGTTTATAGTTTTGTTGTAGTAATTGTGACATGCTGTCAGGTGGCCGTAAGATGTTAGGTATTGATCGGTTTTCGTATCATTTTTTTCTAAAATTTCTTTCAGCAGGAGTTTTGTCTCTTTCTATACAATGGTGTGCGTTTTTGCTGACGCGAGTGTCCCGCTGTGGTACCAGTCCCTCGTCCTTATTCGTTATACTTCCTTCTCCGTCCGTTCTTTTTCTTCCTTTATCCTCTAGACATTGCCTGACGAAGCCAGCTGGCATAAGTAAATACATAGTAACTGTGTGTGTGTTAAAAATAAAAAGAATTTCATGAATCCCGAAAAAGCTGAAGCCGTAAGTATTAGGGCTATTTATCGCTCTTTGATAAATAAATACAAAGTGAAAGCATTTTTTAAATCGTTACTTGCCAGGTTCAGAATATAATATCGGGAATATCGTAGTCAGGAATCATATTAAGAAGACTCATCACTCCCTCTCGAGCGACCTTATTTTGTCTTTTTGCACGATGAATCACTCGCTACTATCTTGAAATTTTCAGGGTATGTAGAGTCGACCTTATTCAACATTATTCTATATGTCTAATATAAAAATTTTAAACGTGAGATGGAATAAGGGTAAAAGCGTTCGTTGAATTTGAGATGCGGGTAAATGTTAACAAAGGGCATCACCACTAAACTGAAGCTATCATTATATAAATTGCAATGAATATACAATTTACCTTTGTCATTATTTGAATTTGTCCGAAAATTGAATATTTTACTTAGTGTACTCTGGGGTGTTAAATTTTAATATTAAGCTCTAGGCAAATATATATGTAAAGCTCTACCCTATATGCGCGGAAATCTCGAGATAATAGCGTAAGACTGAAACTAGAAATTCGTCGTTAAAAGACCAGTCGAGCGTAAATAATGCATCCTCTTCTTAATTCTTCCGCTTTCCCTGCCAATAAGTGGTTTGATCGGAAATTGAAAACCACGTAGTTTCAATATCCTCTGTTTTTGCATTTAATTCATATCTCATTGTGTTATCTTGAGGTTGCCACTCTGGCCAGTCTTTCTCACATACTTATATCGAGCTATTGCTCTCCCTCCCTACCGTGGTTTACCCCCGATATCTCTCCCTCAGGTGCGAACATCTTCCCTCTCTCTCGAGGCAGTGGTTACCCCACGGCCCCTTTGGGACGGCGCCAAGATGGGAAGAACCCTGCCGTGTTTATGCTGGGATGTCGGCCGAAGGGGGTTGCGCATCTCGGACCGGCATGGTGTCGGGACCCGGTCGCGTCGGGTCTGCCAGAGTTTGCGGCCAGCCCGGTGGCTTTACTTGTCCGTCGGAATTATATCACGAGATTAGGGGCTTGCCGGCGTACCGGATAGGTCGGCGTTAATATAGGTCGTAGGGACTCGAAGCCATCGTGTTTGCCGACACGGTTGATGATTAATATTAATGAAATTTTATACCCCCCACGGTTGATGTATCCGTCGCTGTGTGATACCATGAACGGTGAGGCGAGAATAACTTTACGTCGGGGAGAAGTAACGTTGGGCGACGAAAAACATGTGGCCGGCGTCTCGAGCCCTCATCCTTTATGGATGGCTTGCTTGAATTTTTTGTATGATTTATTCGATTTCATTCCGTGGATTTTTTTCGGATGGAAACTGGAACGTATCCATTTTAATCGATTGGCATGGTGAGAGGAGTTGTGCGTTATGAAAACGTTATTCTGGCGTTCCTAGAAATGAAAATGTTGGTTGGCCCTATTCTTTCAGTATATGGACCATAATGCATACAGTATGATTTGCGTCGATCACTTAAACTCTGGATTTCTATTTTTACTGGATTTCTAATATTTGCTGCACCAAATACCGCATAGTAATTCTTTGTGGCTGAGATCCAAGCTCTTTCTTCCTTTACTCTGATTGTAATTTTCCGAAGTATATTCCTCCTTTGCGTTATCAGCTTATGATTATTATGAGAGCAAAACATTTTCATGTTCCGCACATTTTAACTAAGCAAACAAACCATGGTCTCGTACTTTCTTGCCATTTTAGTTACGGTGATCCTTGAAAATAGCTTGTACATAGTTTAGAAACCTTGGTTGGATTTTGTGGAAAATGAAGCAGTTTCAAATATGAAGTAGTATTATAAAGGATTTCCTCCAAAGCTTGCCCCGGAAATAGTATAAAGTGAGATGTAAGTCTATTTAATCGAATGCTCGGGTGTTTTCAAATTAATATCCTACAAACTAGTTTATCTATGATCCAAATTGCTTACCTATGCGCTGTTAAACAGTTCAGTTGGATATCAGTTTCGTTCTGAATAGTTCTCGACATTTTTGTGCGGCTGAAGCCGAATAAATCCGGGATGGGGAAAAGCGTTAGATGTGCTCCCTTTCTCGTTCCCTCGCTAGTTTCATCGGTGGCCTCAAGCCTTTTAAGGCCATAAATCATCCGAGAGAAGTTTGCGGGGTCCCTGAGAACTTCATCCGCGCAAAGCGTATGTAACTACGCGGACTTCTTCCATATTCCATCCCCCGCGAACTCTGCAAGTACCTCGTGGTCTCCCTTGGACGTCGCTCTTGCAAGTACAAGCGATCCGCCATTCCATCCTCTTCCACGCCGCGAACTTTTCACGGCCAAGTTCAACCCTTGTCGCTGCGAATTTGGGGTGGATATCTTTGTGGAGCATCGGGAAGCAGTAAATTTAATCGCTTTCCGGAGCTTGCCCTCAATCCTTGAAAAGTTATTTCAACTCTAGTGCTTGGATTCCCCACGTGCCGTCCGAGTCATTTCCGTCGTTTCGTCCGCTCAGGGGAATCGTTATGGTGCGTGGAAGTCGTGTATTCATCCTCATGCCCGTGTCGAACGAAGGGATACAACTAGTGTGTGCATCGAGAATTTCTTTTTTTCGGGCGAAACCGTTTGTGTGAGCTACGGGAAAGCATGTGTGTGGAAACTGTCATGAATTTATCGTGAAACTGCGACGATACGGCTGAAAGTGGCTCGAGAATATAGCAATTTGTAAAATTGATAGTTTGAGACGTGACTCTGTGAAATTGCTTTATGTTGAATCAAAAAACCTTGTAAATTTCACATAGATGATTTTTATATCTACCAGTTTCGTGGTTGTGCGTCATCTTCATCTCTTCCTGTATCCTGTATTTGCACCTGACGATGTCGCACAGCGGTGAAACTGGCAGATGTTAAAATCATTTATGTGAAATTTGCAGTGTTTATTGATTCAGTCGAAATTTTTGTGAAATCTCTCTTGAAACTTTCTTGCTTCGTTTTGTTGGAGTTGACTAGATCTCCCTTTCAAACCACCTTAAAATAAGCGAAGTATGCTTTGCGTGTCAACAAGAACCGTTTTGAAATATTGCTTTGATCATAAGTGAACACTCGAAATAGTTTCGAGATAGTTTTTAACAGAGTTACAAGGTAGTTCAAGGCAGTTTTAACACAAATTCTTCATTAACCGGAGATATGAAAGAGATTTATTAAACATATTGCCATAACTATGGTCTCCGGATCCAAATAAGTCTAAATGACTCCAAATTCGTCAGCATTCATTAGGTAGCGACTTTTGGTACTTCATTTCATTTCAATGGGAATGCTCACTCGATTATGTCCGGCGCAAGAGCTAACTTACGGCGATTAGGTCCGTTTCCGAAATGTTTCGAATAAAACTGTCCTCATTTTTTAAGTTCTCAAGCTTTCTTTGCCATATTTCGAGTCATTTTAATCAGATTTTCATCATATTATCGCGGCCAGAAGTATTCAGAGCGCCAGAAAAAAGTTCGGAAGTCCATAAATTATCCTCCCACTCGTTCTTTTTCTCCGATGTTTGCATAACTTCCGTTATAATTTTTTTTCTCCGGTTTATGCTCTCAAGCGGCAGAGAGAAACCCTGAGTCAATAGTTCCGCTTTGAGTTTGACATGGCTCTTTATACACCGCGACCATAACGCTGTCATTTGAATGAGTATTTCTCTTTTAAAACACGTTATTCCTGAGTGCGGAATTTTGGAGGAGTGCCAGTCGGGGCTCGTGTCTAGTCGACGTCGCTAGTGTGTGAAGCCGAGAGCCGGCGTTCATTTTTTTTCTCTTCCGTATTGCTGCATCGCCATAAGAGTTGAGAAGGAAAAAATCCATTCAAATCTTTTAAAAAATCTTTAATAATATTTCGGCATTGCAGCAAAGGATCGTGTGACACGTGGTTGTGCATGCTTGGCCCCTGGAAGCATCACATGCGGCTTTGCATAACACCATAAATTTCCAGTGCAAGTGTACAGTGTAACGTATGATAGCCTTCGCAAATGGCTCGACTCGTGTCGACTTAATAATGCATTGCGTTCCGATTAAAGTATATGCATTTTGTAGCCCAAATCGAGTATTAGCTCTCGTCTTTCCCAGCATTACATCAACTGGTAGATTTGTATCAGTGCGCCAGTAGTTGTATCGTATGCAGAAAAATTTAGCTCCTTTTGGTATGGGAAATGTTTCCGTGATCCTAAAGTAACAGCCAAATTTAACGACAGATAGGTTTTGACGTTCAATTCTCTTTTAGTCATTCGGAATAATTCTTTTCCCCTTTTTTGGAAACTACCCTTTATTCATGGCTTAATTCCATGATGCTTGGTCATGCATTGGTATATAAATTTTGTTTCTTACATCCTTAGGAATTGGCCACTTGGCTTGTTCATTTACAATTAATCCTGAACATTGAACTTACTCGATGGAAATCATTAAATTACTCTTTTCGTAATAGAAACGCGACGTTCCTTTCTTTTTGGTGAGATGATATTCAATCAGTATAGTACATGGCGTCCATGAATTTCATAGGGAAAAATTGTTCGTCGATCGCTTCCTTTTTTACGTTAAAGGTAGAGATTTCTGAGAGATGAAAAGGAATGAATTTCGCTCTTCTCATGATTTCCTGTAAAAAATACAATAAAAAGTCTGATGCTACTTGTGTGAGTTACTAAAACGAACCCTTAGCTTTTTCATATCTGTCTTTATTGAATGAAAGCGTAAGATTGTTTGCAAGTTCGTAAAATTGTTGATTTACCGTTGGAGGTAGGTTCTGATGGAAGCAGGAATATCAAGAAGCCCACGCCTTTTCCCAGGAATTGGTTTGACTCCGCTCTTGCCTCATTACTCCCGCATCGAGTCTTCACCGGGAACCCGGGTCAAGTCATCGAGTTTAATATATTTTTTGTGCGCTGGGAAGCGATAAAGATCCCCCCGCACTTAGAATTGGGGTTTCACTCGATGCGGGAGAAATTTCAAATAAGAGTATTTTCAGGCCATATTTAAGTTGTCCCCTACCACTCGATTTAAAAATCCTAACTTTACCTGTCCCTTCCCCGCAAACCTAACAGTCTTCCCAGTATAATAGTGTGAATTTCATTTTATGATTATAATAAATGTATGTGGGAAGTTTTCTTAGTCTAGCGCTGAATTTAATATCTTTGTTGAAGCTCTAGAGGCTCATTGCAGCTGTTGGTGATATTTTTTCGGGTGTGCCCCGCGTACTTATTCGGTTTGTCGTCCGACATATCTTGGCCGTTGCTTCTCACTTTTATTAGAGAATTTCAGATCCATAGATTTTCAATCCTTGGAATTTTCTTAGATTCCCTAAGAAAAAGCACCCAGCAACGGCCACGAAATATCGGGCGACAAACCGAATAAGTACGCGGGGCACAGCCGATAAAACATCACCAACAGTAAGAAGTTTAATGTTAAGGTACTTTTACAAGGTACTTATATCCTTAATACAGGTAAAAACTTATGAGGGAGAAGGGAAGAGAGTTGGAGAAAATATGATAAGTTAGCTGTCCAATTAGGGATTTGCCTAATAAAAAGATATTGCTTCTCCAATACTTGAAAACCTACTGTAACCGATAGTGAACCTCCACGTATCCTATCGATTTTAGAATTGGAACTGGAGAGTGGTATCTGATTAGATACTGGGCTGGGTATGAAAGACCTACCATTGACACGTCCGCCATGGCTTGAAAAGTATTATGTGTGTTGCAACCCTACGGCTTTGTGTTTTGTACATAAGTTTCAATTTCATTTCAGACGATCAACTGTCGCTAATGTCGTATTTGTCGCTGAATTACCTGTGTTCGGAGCACAATGGTGTTCAATTTGTTAGCTGTCCAATTAGGGATTAGTTTTTGAACAAAGAACTTGGGAGAGGCTTCGCGTGTTACTAAGTGACACTCACCCAGAGTCGCCCTTCCGTTTGGCGCCCGCCGACCTCTGCAGCCGCACTCGCCGCGCCCCCTGCCCGCCCTCGGCCCTCTGCAGACTGCCTCCCCGGCCGTCGCGGCATGCGGGCGGGAAGCGGTGTCCGGTGGGCGGCGTGCCGGCGGCCGCCTCGGCGAACTCGGCCTTCTGCCTCCGTAGGAGGTGCACGGTGAGCGAGTACGAGGCCACCATGACCACCATGGGCACGTAGAAGGCGAATAGGGAGCCGAGGGCGAAGAAGGCGCGGTTGTTGATGGTGCACTCGTAGGGCGAGGGCATGATGTTGGTGGTGTCGTGCGCGCCCAGCACGGTGATGGAGGACGAGATGGCTCCGGACAGGATCCACGCGGCAGCGATCTTGAGGGCCGTCAGCCGACGGTCCAGCAAGCGGGACCTGTGGGCGAGCAGAATCAAACGATCACGATGATGGAATGAAAAACCAGCTTTTGTAATTTTCCACCCTTAAATAAACCTTACGCCGTCATAGGTTTCAACGTTTAACCGTCATTCTCGAGGTTACGCTCTCGGTGTCCTGTTTAAACCTAGGTTGGTGTGAGTTTTATTAACCTCCTCTGTCCCAGGACGTATGCCGTTATTTTTTGTCTGAATTTCATGTACTCCGGTGAGTAATCATCATCATTGAAAAAAATACACCATATTAAACCTGACTCTATTGTTTTTAATAAGTAACTGATAGAAGTATTGTTCTGCGAGCAGTCCCATTGCTTGTAAATAAATTTATCATGTTTTGGCACTATCATGACATCAGTGAGACAAAGTAGCGGGCGATAATTTTACTGGCTGAATTATGTTCGTTATAACGCAAATTACTGATGTGTTTTTCCGCGGACTTTTGACTGACCTAGGTCTCGGAAACATTATTGCCATGACTTGTGTGGGTGAATCCCTTGAGCATCATAGGAAAAACTCCTCGTTGAACGAAATATTAATATAAGTAATTAGTGTTGAACATAGGACTTTCTCTGGCCTAATTTGTTTGAACTTCTTTGTACTTAATTAGTAGAAAGTACTCGGTTGAATTTTCATTGAAAGATAAGGAAGGATATATTTACTGAGTAATATCTATTCTCTCAATGTCAAATTATTATTATTTGTAATTTGGCGTACCAAGATTTAGTACCAAGAAAACCCCTCATGTCTAGTTCATTCATCCCAGGGTACACGTCAATTATGATGCTTCATACATACTCTGTTCTCAGCATTATTGCCTTCATTTCGTGGTAACGTCATGCGTTGGAAATCATAGATTTGGGATTTGAAGAGTCGGGTGTGTTTACTTTGTTGTCTCTGGAGCTTTTAAGTCTTCTAAGCGCCAACTTCTCTCTCCATTAAAGTAAGACGCTTAAATTTCTCGCCGGAGGGTTGAAATTAAAGGCTTTTCTCCGCTAGGATTCCAATTTGGTAGGCTTTTCCCCTCCGCTGCTTGTTTTGTCGCTACTCTTATTTGCATTTAACGTCTTCGTGTGCTTAATTTAGTCGAATTGCTCGTCTTGGGAGAATTTCTGTTGACCCGACTTCTGGGTGGTGATCTAGGAATCTCAACTCCTATGTTGTAATTGAGGTCATATATACTGCCCAACGATGCATCCTCGTATCTAACTTTTTTCCACTAATAATTGGAAGCACTTATAATGTAAGCTCTATGAATGGCTCCCCTAGTATTTATCTTTTGTGAAAGGGGTGGGTTTTATTGCAGGTTTTACCCTCGACAAAAAGGGCTTTATTGTAGGTAAGGATTGTATTATATTGTGCAAAAAACCCTGGGGGAAGAGGAAAACAATTTCGTATAATATAAGGAGCGGCGATGAAGGCGGTTGTTGAATGATTGGAAAAAATTAATTCTCAATAAAAAGAGACTGCTTCTCTGTGGCTTGAAAATCTACTGTAACGGATAGTCCACCTCCAAATCAACGGTAGTTCACCTCCTCGTACCCTATCGATTTTAGAATTGGAACTGGATAGTAGTATCTTATAAGATACTGGGCTGGGTATGAATGACTTACCAATAACACGTCCGCCATGGCTTGATTATGTGGTGTTGAAACCCTATGGCTTTGTGCTTCGTACATAAGTTTAAATTCCATTTCAGACTATCAACTGTCGCTAATGTCGTTTTCTCGAAGAATTACGTGTGTTAAGAGCACATGGTGTTTAATTTATAAATCATCAACAGTGTAGTGTAAGACTTTCTGGAGTTATCATCTGGTTTTCTTGGAAGTTAAAAATTTCTTTCTTGAGTTTCAAAAAAAGCAATTCTTTGCATTAGTGATCCTATGATAGCCTTCTTGGAGTTCTCCCTGGCTTTTGGGTGGTTACTCGAAAACTTAGTGTCGGAAAGTGTAGGATTATAAAAAGCCTCAATACACTGTGCCTCATGTTCTTATATCCATCGGTTGTACCTTCTTACCTGTCCTATTTTTTCCCTTCTCTGCATATCTCGCATCAATTTGACCCTATGTTTCGTCGGATACCTCCTTGAGTTTAGCCCAAGTCATTCTAAACGAATTGTTTTTCCGCTGGAAATAGCATTTTCCTTGCATCGTGCATCTCCAGAGGGATTTTGATTTTTTGATCTCCATGGGAAGATGCATGTGATGGTTACTTGTTTGCCTCGTTGCTTCATTACATAAGGGAATTGCTTCTCATGGCTCAGGATGTTCGTAGCCTCGAGCTCTTGAATTTTTATACGTTCCTGTGTTGCTATCGATAAAATATACATGGCATGCGATAAATTTTTTAAAAGAGAAGTTGCAACTTATTGTATCTCTCTCGCTCCGGTGAGGTGTATTTTTTCCTCGCTTTTTTATATTTTTGAAGAAATTTTCCTATCTTTCATGCTCGACTTTTTACGGTATCGATGGCTACATGTTTGACATCTAATTTTTCTTCAGCCTCTTTCCCTTGAATTATATTCAGAGAAAACGATAATTGAATCGTATTTTGGTATCTTTTCTTTTATAAAATTACTTTAAAAGCACTTATCATCTTCGCTAAGCCTGGTTTATGGAAAACGCTTGCATTTTCAAAGGATCATATCACACTTTGTATGAATTGGAACAAACTTGTGCCGCATACTAAATGATCGGAAAAAAATTCTCTTCAAAATAGGTTCACTTAGATTTGTGAACCTGGTTGTAAATTAACGCTTAGTGGAGTCAGTTCTTGTGTTGGCATTATATTTTGATGAATTCTTGCTATTTAGGTATTGTTTTCATTGTAGCTAAGAATTCAAATAACGTTTAGATTGAATTTTTTTCTTCATCGTGGAGAAGTGCGAAATGATTTTGCGACTCTAATTTTATTTTATCGAAATTTGAGTCGAAAATTGCAGAGCTTGTCGGAATCCATGTCATCCAAAAGAATTTTAAAATTCATAATTGATTAAGTTGATGTTCATATTTCCGTAGCGGCTAACTTCCTTAAAATTTGAAACCATTTCCTCTGGTCTCGTAATCGTTTTGAGGGTTTTGCATATTAAATTTTGGAAAAATGTCATGAATCTAAAGTGTCTAATTGGTTTAAATTTGTAATTCGGTGGCTGATTAGAATTTCGTAGAAGGCGAGGTTGATTTTTTTCCGATGAAAAGTTTTCGAACTCGGTGTTAGTGGAAAGAATTTAAAGTCTCGCAAGCGACATATTGTGGGTGTAGGTTCGTGAAATTGGTTTGAGAATGGTCTTAAGAAAGATAGTAGGCTTACTTTAAAGAGTATTGACTTCCTTCGGTTTCAATGCAATGCTGCTCGTGTCTTATCAAGCCGACCTAATTTGAATCGTAGGTTATCTTTGCATGAGAAGTAAGAATACATAGACATCTTAAGATACATAGCTGTCTTTTGTGTAACAATCATCACCTGTATGATTACTTTGATTGTATCTCCAGTGGAAGTGTACTTAGTTTTTCTTCTTGGCTTAATACGAATTATGAATATCACAAAGTCACACGTACCATCTAATGACTTGGGTATTTAATTGTAATCTTCGGAAATTTTGCGTGGTAATCTCAAAGTCTCTTAGCGATATTTAATTAATTTTAGTTTGAAGAGCATATTTTGAAATTCTGGCGGAAATAAAATTCGGTTGCAGAAAGGATTATTGAATTATCGACCGAGTAATTAGCTCGGGTTTCTAAGAACGACTTGTTATTCATCCTGAGGGGATCTCTTGAAGTCGTTCTTATGAACTTCGGGAGAAATGGAGCCAATTACCTGTGGAAAACCTGAGAATGATTTCCGAACCTGATACATCAGAAAAATATAAGATCTTTAAAAAATTCGGTTGGTATATCGGTAGAACTCGATCCATTCTAAATGCTCGAACCTCAAGTGTTAAGATTCCCCCACATTTATGTCCTCTTGACTGCTTAAAGAGTGAATCGGGTTCATTTATTTTTATTGCGAGAATTCTTTTCTCAAATTCTTGCCACCCTCGCCGTACTTGCCTTAAATCGGCCCTCTTTGTGTGGCCAGCCCGTTCACCACTCTCAAGATGAGGGATTTAAGCGTTCCGGAGGATGTGGGCCGCGTGTGTAAGAAAAAGCACGCATTGCGGGGGGAGCATTTGTTGAGCGGTGGTTGTCATGGATACGGCTCCACTTTGATTGCCAACTCCTCTCTCCACGCGCCGTTGCCCACCCCACCCCCTTCCGTATTCACACAAGCCCCTCCTCCCTCTTCCCTCGGCCGCAGTTTAAAGGACCAAGTTCCTCCAGTCGTTACTCTCCTTTCTCCCGAGGTTTTTTTTCTTTCCTTAGCTTTTTTGTTTCCTGCGGAGGAAATTCGATTGGCTCTTCCGTTGGGTGGTTGTCTAGGGTCGACGCAAACTTTGGAAAGTCGGAGGGCAATCCATCCGTTGTACTCTCTTTCAGTTCTAGTCGCGAGTGCTCTAGTTTCGTCCGTTTTTGAAGGTGGTTTTTGTGGTAATCATGGGTTCTTGAATTTAAAGTTTTTGGAATGTAGAATAGTAAGATCAGATGTCAAATTTCATCAAATTCCATTTAAGTGGTCTTCTAGTTGAGGTGGGTTTACATGAAGCCTTAGACGAAATACCCTGACCAGTTTCCCCTGCCTTGATGGACATCCTTTTCAATATACTATTAGTCTTACACCTTAAGAAATCTTAAGGTCTACACCTTTCATCCTACCTATTCTCTTCCTTCCCTTCCCTCGCTTATATAAAATTCTCCTCCTTCAACACAATGTCCCATCCCCGCTTAGTACACACACTATCCAAACCCTCATATGTCCTCCATCTCTCTTTGAAGTTTCCTTCCCTCGCCCACATTGCCTAGCTCTATTCCCCTTCTTTAACTTCACCTAACCCATTCTCCGTCTCACATCTCGAAATCCTCTCGTCCTCCTTCCTTAGCGTCCATATTTCCGCTTCGTAAAGAGCTGCATGAAGGACTTTAATAAATGCCAGTCGTAATTTTATTTGAGCATTACCTTTTTTTATATAAACGGCTGGTGTCCTAACACCCCCTGCCACACGCCTTTTTGGGCGGCTTGCGGGTAGGTGTATATTGTAGATGTATATTTATGCTGAATCTATCCACATTTGAACCCGTTGTACAGGTTTCTTTTTTTTGTGCTCTGGACGAGAAAAAAAACTTTCTCGAAGATTCCTTGCAAAGATTTCATCAGTCCCCTCAAATCTCTCATATCCTCGGTGTTGTTCTCTCTCCTGTGTGTACCCCCCATCGCCTGCCCCCACTCACACGCCCCCCCCAGTGGCCGCGTAACCATGACACATGCCGGGCGAAAGGGTCTCGCTCGGGGGCGTGACCGTCACGCCGTGGAAGGCACAGCCCGTTTTCTGAGCCATGTGTCGCGGCGGGTGGTGCGTGCGCCCCTCGAACGAAAACAAAAGGCCCCCCCTGCGAATGAAGGAGCCTCGCTTTCCTCTCCTCGTTCTTCTGATTCTGCGTGTTGGGCCTCGCATGTGATGTGAGACACCGTTCGACAACCATTGCCATGTTAACATGCTTAAAATTTCGTTGTCTCAGACCCGAAATTGCAATTCAGTAAAAAAATTATGTAAATTAGGTGTTTCAGGAGGAATCTGCAATACCTCAGGAGGTAGAAGGGACAATATTATTTTTATCCGTAAACATGTGGTCGCAACTCCTTAGTTGACTGAGCTATGGCAACAAAAACATTTTTGGATGCACTTCTCAGTCACCATGAAAACTGTTTTTCTTGGATATACAGCCTAGCAACATTTTATTTGATACTCTCGATTTTTAAGGCCATATAATTACTGGAAGAAATTGTGCGATTATAATTGAGGGGGTGAGAAGCCAAGGGTTACAAGTGAGTATTTTCACAAAAGGGTTAGGTAAAGTCTATTGTAATACACAAAAATTGGTTTCCAAGGGATACGAGTGAGTCTCAGTTCTCTGCTGACATCGAGTGGAAAATCAAATGCTTTACTAATTGTTTATCTAATTGATCTCGTGTTTTTTTATTACCTAATTTCTGTACCTAACTCTGTATAGAAAAAAGAAATCACTTGTACCCCTTGGCTTCTCACCCACTCAGTTTTCTGAAACAGTGTATCTTAAAATGGGTGAGATTCCGGAATCGTATTGTTGATACTCGCTCAAAGGTCTTGTTTACTCAAGCTCAAAGAGTAATTTGTTCAGACAATTTTTCTGCACATTTTAGTCCAACCTTAATTATTTAATGTCCTTAAAATCTAGAATATTAAAAAACAGTGGGAAAGGCTGGTTACCCAAGAAAATCCGTTTTCTTGGTAAGGGCGCAGTGTACCCATAAAAATGTTTGCGTTGCTCAGTAACAAAGGACTTACCACCCCCATATTAATAGACAGCATTTGCTTAAAGTGGTCTCCCGTACCACCTACTTAAGTATTGCAGATTCCTCAAGTAATACACCCTGTAGAAGGGAAGGATAAGTAACGATGAGAATAAAAAAACTTCCCCAGTCGGTCATACCTTGTCCCTGTGTTAGGCGTGCGCGTGCCTATGACCCCTAAAGCTGCACTGGCGGGATTAATTCTAAATTACTCCCGGTTGGGCCACCCATGCCGGATAGGGAGAAGGGTAAGAGCTATAGCACCGAAAAGTAGCCAGAAATGGAAACTGCTTTTGGGGCAGTTGCATTTTATTTGTGTCTCTGATCTCCACTACACCGAACCGTTAATGCTAAACCCTGAAAGAGTAGGATAAGATTATTCTGATCTTGAGGGAGTGGAAAGAAGATAATGGGATTTTTAGGTAGAATGAAAGGGAGTAGGCCTTACTGTGATTTGAAGAGGGAATTGCATGAAGGAAGGGGTGAGGTTGCCTGAACTCTTCTTAAGTACTCCACGGAAACCTACCATAATTGGTAGAATACTTAAATACCTAATAATAATTGTACGGAATCGCTTCCTCAACTCAGTACTGAATGGTGTCGATTTCCTGCGTAGGAACTGTCTTTAATTTCGGGCACTATGCGCCAGAAACGCTTTTGGCACCGTGAAACGAAGGCCTTAGCGGGGTTAAGTCCCAAGCGGATGCTGCCTAAAAGCGAAGAGGAGTTATTCGGAAAGGACATATACGCGTTTAGTTCAGCTGGGGGTTAGGGTTTTTGGTAGCGGGTGTGGAGAAAAGGGTCGGGGTACTAATGGCGTGGGAAAATGGCGGTTTGACGCGGTCGGTAAAAGACTTGTTGTGTGTGCGGCCTTATTTGTAGGTGGCGAATGGATTGCTCTATTGTCCGCCTACCCGGGGCGTGGACCCCGCGGTCCTAATCACCGAATCATTGTCTCGCGGAGCGGGAGTCGGACGGCGTTTTGCGTGCCGTTTGATTGGCCCAGAATGGAAACTTTATTCCCCTCTCTCCAAGCCCCCCGCACGGGTCGTGTTTATTCATCCGTGGCTGTGTGGCCCTGCCGTTGCGTGCGGGGCCCGAAAAAAGTAATTCGCGAACCCCAGAGGTGGCCTCGTTACCGACGTGCCGCTACACATGGTCCACGAGTTCACTGCAGAGCGGAAATAGGGTCAAAAGTCTGCCTCCCTGCGCGGATTCGCACGACTCTGGGGCAGAATTTAAGGGATGCGCTCGGTGTTAAATTGTTTGGCTCACGCTGTAGAAGAGGGAACTCCAAAATGCGAACGAAATGTTTTCGGATGAAAAACTCCACTATTTCGTCGATGACTCCGACGTCCGATTGTATTATCCCTGGGCATTTTTGTACATTTATACTTTTCAGTTTACTTGAGAACTATCATGTTCTTACCCACATATTTTTACTGTGTAATATAGTTTTATAATTATCAATTATCTGTAAAATATTATTTTTTCATTTGCAAGACTTTTCAATTTAAGACCTTATGCTTTACTCTCCATCTCAATATTATAAAGCCCTCAATAGGTTTTATTAATTCATTGGAATGTATTTGGTTCAACATTTGATATTAATTTCTCTCCGTTGTAATGATGATCAAATTAAATTGGTGGCCAACGGAATCCCGGATATTATGCATATTTGGTGGAATTATTAGTAAAGCTTTAATCTATTTGTAGCTTTGGATTATTCATTGCATTAGTGGATTGTTTTGTGGTTTTATTATTTTATGCTAATGATTTTTCATTTTTTGTGGCTAATTAATGTGGATTATTATTTTTCAGGTATGTTGAAAGCTGTGTGAATGAAGTGAACGTTGTTCTTTGCATACGTAAGTGTGAATCACCCATGGACTACGATATAAATTATCGTTATTCGTTTACAAATAACCTTATACTAAAAGAAAAACTAATGTGTTGTGAAGGTGAAAACTTGCTTATCACCTCAAATTATTCATGTGAGTCACTATGGCTAATATTAAGTGGCATGCTCTCCTAATATATAGCCACTAAAATCATGGATAGTGTTGTGACTGTTCTTTTTTTCCCTGGTAAATTTTATCGTAGGTGACTATTATTCGGTAGCATCTGAGTTGTACGCTCAATTTTGGTTGTGTGCCTAGATAACCCTAGTCTATTCTATTTTTTTAGCTTTTTGTTAAATTTCTGCTTTTCGTACATGAAAAAATTTTATTTGCAACGATTGGCATTCCGTGTTGAAAACTGTAGTTCTGTGTACTCTGTAAAATATTTTAGCCCATACAGTGGGCTTAAGCTGCTTCGAATTATTTTGGCTGGGTGAAATCATTTGATTTCTAATTTAAATTATAAAGGTTACATAATGTGATGAACAATCGTGGACCGCCGCGAAGACATTACCAATATCCAAATTTGATATAATTTGATATTGATGAAACGTTTTTCCATGCATTGAAACTACAAGACGACCTCGGACTCGGACAAGAAGTGTTTCGTTTGAAATGCTAGTGCTATTTTTTGCCAGACGGCATGTTTGCCGGGATTGGCGTATAGTCGGGGCAGAGTTTCGTGTAGTGAAGTAATGGTTGCATTGAGTACTTGCCTGAGGGGATGCCTTATTCCGATGCACCGCCCCACGCTCACGAAGCACATGTGCATGATGGAGGATGAGCAAGCCAGCACGTCGCATGTCACGTATACATTGCACCAGACTGCTCCAAACGGCCAGTGACCTGTAATGAGAAGGGAGGGCCGTGTTAGTCAGTAATTAGTGCATCCCAAATAGTGCGCATACAGGGCTCGCTAAAATAAAAAAGAGGATATATTGAATTTAAGGTTAGTGTGTGTTTCAGAAATTTGATGTAATCGTTTTTCGGGCCGGAATAAAAGTTATTTTAGGCTATAGTTATTTTAATGCATTTCAAATTTTATGAGGAAGGAAGCGTTGGGAGGATATCTTGGGTAATCAGAAACGAGAGAAAATCAGGCGTAGACTTTAACCGCAATAAATAGGTCCAAAATAAAATTGTAGTAATGATACTTTTATCGAAGTATATAAGTCTGCATTTGACTCCTATATGGAGCGATTTATAGAGCAATATCCATAACTTGAAATGTTTTTGATATCATTGATAAGATTATAGGAATTGCGTGAGATGTAGAGAATACTGACTAGTTAAGTTTAAATAAATCTTCTATCGATTGAAAGAGTATAGCCTCCTTAAAAGGCAATTGTTGTAAATTCATTATTCGTAAAATGTAGGTTAATGATATCGATGAAGTGTTGTGTAGTCGATAATGGAAATACAGGGACGGGAAAAACCTTCCAGAGAAGCAGTAGATTTACTTGTAACCAGAGGATTTATGATTTTCTTAATCTGTATAGTTTTTCTCATTAATGGGTGCTTATTCGAAGTTATTGCGAAATTTCATTGAATAAATTAGCAAAAGTTTACCAATAATCGATAATATGACGCAATGCAGATTAATATGAAGGTTAAATTAGTAACCCTTCGTTAATGGCTGCGAGTGCTTTTTACTCATGTTTGAGATGGGAACTATGGATGAGGATTACCGGAATGATGAAATGTTTGGGAGATCGTCCCAACGGGTCAAACATTCCTTTAATTTCATCTCAAATCAGGGGGCTCTTTACTTAGTTCCGTCGGTTTTCTCCTTGTTTTAAGTTCTCCGCACCCACAACCGTAAGGGATAATGCTCACGCGCGGATGAGTAGCTCCCAAGCTTTCGATAACCCATTTTGAATGCACGCGGTGATGTGGGAGAGGGGAAGGCAGTTTATCCCGGCTATCCGCCCATCCTCCACGCACTCCCCCGCGCAAACCATCAACCTACCCCACCCGACAAGTTCGCCGCCGGCCTCGGCTATAATCCTTCCCACTCCGAGCTAAATCCCACCTCAAACACCGGCGACGGAGCGGGTGTTGGAGCAATGGAAATTGAGTGCGCGCCGCACTGTGGAGAGGTTGAGGCTGTGCGCGACCAAGGAGAGGTCTGGGGATGACGAAGAGGCAATGGGGAACGCAAATGATGGAGTACAACGTGTTTTTTTTATCTTCTCCAAGCAAAAAAATACCGAAATCACCACCTCTGCCAGCCTTATCGTTTGGAATAGGGATCTAACGCTTTCCCGTAGCATAAAATGGGCGAATGGGCTCGTTCGCTGAAGGTTTTCATCGCCAAAATAGGATAATTCATTGTAGCATACCCGTAGGTTTTCCTATTACCAGTTGGGAACCATTAAACTGCTGTGGAATGTATTCTGAACATCTTTCAAGATTTTTCTTTCATACCCCAAAAATCCCACCTCTGTTATCTCATTCAAAAAGTCTGCTCTCTTTCTTCTTGTTTGGAGTCTGCTTGGTTGTTTTCCTCATATATCGACGACAATACTCGATCGAATTTCAAGGCTGGGTAAGTTTAATACCGATATTTTAACATTTAAGGGGGACAGTTGGTTTGAATAGAGTGAGTACGTAGCGGAGGAATAGTGACCTACATTTACGGATAAAATACAGGTAATAACTAAGATATTGTTTTTGGTACGTTTGAGAGAGGATTGAATTCATAAATGAGAAAAGTATGAACTTGATGGGATTTTTTTCTGGTTTTTAACTAGTTCTAAGTTGAATGGACAGTGAAGTTTCTGTAAAATGGTCTGCGATCATCGTAGAGGTAAATGAAATACAATGAAACCTTCCTTGTGATTGACTTTCTATGTCATTCATTGCAGCTAACGCTCGCGTCACGTTCTAACCATCACTATTACCGAGAAAACTTTATTCCCGGCATTTTCTAGGAAAGCTTTCTTATTTTCGTAGTATCATTAACTTAATTAACCTGAATATCGATTTTGACGGGAGAATATGCAGCTTATCCCAGAACAGCCCACAGGCGTGTGGATATCACAGTTTTTTGTAAAACTTGGGGCGGATTCCTTTCCCCGAGTCATATCCCATTCTGATGACATTTCTTGGAGGTTTTACTTGTTGTAATTGGATTTGAATTCAGGACCCTCTATTAAATAGCCAAGTACTTAAGTATTTGGCTACCACGCTGCCCTTTTCATATCTTTCATCGTTGAAAAATCCTAGATTTTGCGAGGGTGTTGTGTGGGCTTAAAATAATATCCGCCTTGTCCACCTCACTCATGGGAGAAATTCCATTCATTCACTTCAACTTGTCGTCAACCTCTACCAGCTGGACATGACATTCTCCATTCGGTAGACCTTTCACTCGGCGTTGCTCGTGCTCAAATATATTCATAGCGAAATGCATACGAGAGTGATTCGACGTTGACGTGGGCCCGAGACTTCATCCAAGATTTTGACCTCGCTACATGCACTTGTCTTTGAAGAAGCATGTTTGGCCTTCGGTTAAAAAAATGAAATCTTGATCCGCGTTGTTTTTTTTTTGCACCTGCATTGACGATAAAGGAATCGAACAGCGTCGCGGCACACGTTCGATTCTTTTGTTCTTTTTCGAAGGCGATTTTGCCCCTTGAATTGGACTGTCACTATCAATTTTTATCCCTCAGCCTTTCAGCTGCTTTCTGCACAAAACTCCCTCTCGGGGAGAAGATTTTCGTGTTGGAAGTCGCTGCAAATAATGGCAAGGGGAATCGACGTTCAATGTTTGTTATCCGTCGTCACCTCCTTTATCACGCGCTCGGGAGGCCGTAGTCGAGTTTGTATCGGTTCGTGACGTGCCCGGGTGCGAAATTAAATTTTCCCCCCACGCCCACTACGATAAAGCGGAGCGCGAAGTTTTTAGTTTCGGATTTTCCCGCACGCAAATCACGTTCCGCGCGGCAATTCCCTTGTGTCGGAGCGAAGAAGGATGCGCCGCGGATAGCGCCTACGTCGCTGCAGGGGTCTGATTCATTTCCCGCGAGCTCCGCTGCGTGGCGAAGCAGGGTCGCAGCCCAAGCGCCTCCCCCTCAAGAAGGCGCTCGACCGGGTCCATTTTCTGACGCGCTGCTTGTTTGAAACTTTCGCTAATATCTTGAGAAATTTAGCGTATATTTAGTGAGCCTTCGTGAATACTCACCTTTGTGTATATAGAAAATATTAAGTTCTGCTCAAGTATTTTTTATGGGGTAAAATTTTATATTATTATTATGATGACGGTAGAACCTGGATACTTCGAACTTATTCAATTCGATATATTCTTTAATTCTAATATTTCTCTTGGTACCTAACATTTCGTATTCAAACAATGCTAAAAAATCGTGGATAATTTGAATATTTGGTGTGTCAAATTAAGGTATACATTATAATCTGCGACTCAAAATAATTGTGAATTCATCGGAAAATATGCTTTACTAACCCTATTGTAAAAAGGTTTGTGTTTAGCGTAGAGTCTGATGACTCGCTCTTCCCCTCCCGCCCGCCGCGCCGACCGTTCCTAACCAACTTCGTAGTTTTTTTTTTAATTAATGCATATTCCTGTTTTTAGGTTACTTTAATCTTGTTAATAGGCGTTAATCAAGGTATTTATATTTCAAGAATGTCAATTTTATAAAGAGTTTTTGTTGGAAATATGAATTTATTGTTTTGGACCTAATTATTAAGTACTTCTTTAATTCGAATTTTTGGATAGTTCGAAGTTTTTAACTGGTCCCATGATGTTCGAATCATCCAAGTTCCACTGTATTATTATTAATTGAATTGCATTCAAGTGCCTAGTCTGTATAACCGGTAAGTTTCAGGTTAGTAGCGTAAGTTTTAAGTGGCAGTTCAGTACTTCAGACCGGTCATCACTAGAGGTCATCACTGTGTATGATTTTCTGACGTAATGTTGGATGAAAACTTGGATATCACATTAGTATTTCCTAGGCATATACAATAGTACCTTATCATCCTGTGTCCTTAGTATGGAAATTTCTTCGTATTTCTAGTTGTGGGGAAATAGTTTCATGCTTGCGATACAAGTGATTTTTGACTACTATCTGAACCATGAAAAATCAACAAGTTACCTTAAATTTTGAACAAGTAATTCACTTGGAAATTTAGGCAAAATACTAGCCTTGAAGCGGGTGTGATCCGTCATTTTAGGTCGACTCGACTCTGTGAAAAGGGTCCTCATGTTTTTGGATGAAAGTACTATACCGTCTTTTATTTTATTTTCGCTTTAATTTCCTCTAAGGGACTCACACAAAATTCGTTCTGCGTTAAAAATATACTGCATTTTAAAATTTTTATCACAATAAATTGTAACCAAGCTGGTTGAAATGAACAACACCCAATAAGTATTATAACACATTAATAGCATTGCATAAGTGCGTGTATTTGGCGCTTAATTAAATAACTATTGCAATAGAATGCTCATGGATATTATCGTAGATTAATTGATAGTATGAGATTAAGACATTAAGTTTCCATTATCTCCTCGCAACTTTCCCTTGAGCATCTCCCTCCCAACCGCTGCCTTGCCTGTGGACGCTCAGGGCTTGCGATTCCCCGCCCTCGTCTGATGGAGAATCGTTAGGTGCGGAGGATGAGTAGGGAATTTTGGTCCGCGTTCATAAATCCATCTACGCTTTGGTTTGCCCATGGTACGAAGCTCGGACAGAAGAAAACTAACGTAGTGGTATTGATAAAAAAGATAGCGTTGTGTCTTATGACATACATATTTTAGAACAATATTTCGACTTATCATACCGTGATAATAATCTCAAAATGTATTGGAAAAACATGAAAACAACTGGTAAACAAAAAAGGATATATTTTAATGCTGTCGAAATTTACCCGTGGAAAGAATGCTTCTTTAATTCACGGACTGAGGTAATTTAGGGTGTCAAAAGTTTTTCGCTTTCTTAATATTTTAATTCCCTTTTTTGTCTTTCGTCTGCTTCCTTGTTTTTTCCTGTAAAAAAATTCCGTGAAGGGTACCTGTCCCTTTTTTCTAATTTATTTAACGCATTTAGAAATTATTTCACTATGCAACGTATTTAAATTATAAATGTCTTAAATAAATTGAAACAATACTGCCGATTGTTGTGTATTTATCTAGAACGATTCTGCTAACTAAGTTTCAAGTCAGCTGAACAATCGAAGTGGTTGAAAATTCATACAGACGACAAGCATTGATGTCATGTTGTTTAAAATAATCTGAAATACTGTTCGCGGTTGATGCTCACTCTCAGCCTCTTCTTTGCGGAAAGCAGCGAAATTTCCTTTAAAACATACCCCTGCTGTGAGGTACCAGAAAAAATCCCTAAAAGTCGTAATAAAATACCTATTACAGGTCAGGTTACCAGATAGTGGTAATAAATTTTCTCCTCTTCCTACGCATTCTCGTATGGGCCATCGCCGTGATGCCCGTTAGCCCTGCTTAGGTTTTGCTCCCTCTCAGAGATTTAAGGGCCGTGGGGTTGAATGGGGCCAGAGGAGGTCAGGAACGGGAGATGATGCGTCAAAGCATTTTATTCCCCCTTCGCCGCATCACCCGCCCACCCCGGGTTGAGCGTCGTCATCGGCCGGGAGGAGGAGCGCGTGCCTTCCCCAGTCCATTACTCAACGTCCGTCTCCCTTAGCGCTGACGTCTGACTCCCACACATCATTGTGTCACGGCGGGCCGGGATGTCGGGCCGCCTTCAACCCCCGTACAAATTCTTCGCCACCACCCGTTTCAGATCATCCTCCGCCCTCGTCAGTCCAATACGCCGCGTTCACTTTCCTCCCCCAGGACCTGCGGCTCGTCTGCGGCACTTAGTCATCCCTCGCCAGTTGCTTGCATTTTTGCGGAGAAACGCCTGATTCTCCATCTTGACCAAATGCTGGGGAATATCGCGAGCGTTACCCGAAAACGGCTCGATGAGGATGGGGCAATTTATCGATTTTACATGGAACAGTTATACCTTGATCGCTGGACTTTATTGAAAGCGAATACATCTAATATAATATTTTCGTTCAAACTTATTTTAGTCTTAGATACTGATTTAATGCGCATTGTAGTATTTAAGTTTTGATGAATTGTTATTATCTGCATTTTAACCATACTTTAAATTGGATACTGGAATGTGTAAATTTTTGGAATTTAGTAACAGACGTAACGAAAATATTAACGTAGCATATTTCAAACTTTTCTTTCGTGTATATATATCGTGTACCAAATAATTACATTGAATAGTGGCAATTACAGCTCGATGAAGTAATATGTACTTGCGATTGATTGCAGTGTAAAAAGAACCTCTCCTCTGCTGCTATCGTAACCAAGACAGTGCCTAGATATCAGCCGATTTTGATGGGCCTAATGGAATGCTAAAGAGAAAGCCTTAGTATGGTTTCTGAGCGGAGGAAGGAAGGTGGCTGGTGGAGGAAATTAGAGAGAGGCGGAGCAAATGCATGTAGCAGGTTAATGGAAGTAGGGGATGCTGGAAGCTGAGGAAAAGGGTTGGAATGTTTGGCAAGCGAGTGAAAGGGAGCTAGAGAATAGATACCCTAAATGCATGTGTTGGATACTGGTATGAAAAATTTTGTAATTAAAAATTACTTGAATGAATTAGGAACTACATATAATTGGAGGAATGTAGAGGATATTTGGACGGATACGCCTGTCATGAGCAATCAACAATCCTAAGGTTATACATTTCTTTGTTTTGCATTCTTCATCTCTATATACGTGCACATCATCAGAGGTAACCTTTGCCGTACGTTCCTTCCGCTATTCCGTTGGCGATATCTGTTGGCGATTAATTGTTCTGTAGCATGCTTATTAAGGTTTTCAAATGACATGTTTTCTCCCATTTTTCTCGAAAATTCCATAACTTCCGCACGACTCATCCATTCAATTTTCATCTTTTTTCAATAGCAACACAATCAGAATGCCTAATCCCATGACTTAACTGATTTTCCCATCGTCCACATCCCACCCTCATATAGAAGACGCCCGGCGGTGGTCGATGGAACTTGGCGAAAAGTTGGAGCTTCGGGGAGTGATATTTTTCGGGCTATGATTAATGACGCGAAGCGAATGAAAGATTTTTATCTGAATGATGGTACCACATTTCATACAGAAGTTATTTGATTACAGCATACTTAATCAGCATTATCTATTTGCCATAATCAGTATTTTGCCATCAATAATAAACATTGTTTGAATAAATGCTAATTGGATGCTATCATGTTAACCACCAGCGTCAAAAATAAACGTATCTTTTCATAATCGTGGGTTGCCATCAGTAATCATAGCATTGACGAAGAAGTGACTACCGGACGCCATTTTGTGAAATTTCCCCTCGCCAAAATGAGCGAATTCCTCGCCGTCAGCTTCGGAGACAGCGTGAAGCCGGCTTTGTTCGGTACACACCCTCTAGACCGCAGCGTAAATCACTTCATCCCTTGGGTTCGTTTGGCGGGCTACTCCTTCAACCCCGGATGGCGGTAACTACCCCTAGAGACTGATCATTTGTTCGTGATAACATTCGGGTGCCCTTGCTGAATTATTTACTTGCCGCAAGCGTAATCAGTCGTGCCGTAATGCAGATCAAGTCGTCGCTTGTTTAATGAGTAATTAATGAAGAGTGAGTGGAATTGTACGGTGAAAATGACTGTTTTACCCCTTGCTCAACTAACCACCTGCTGAGTGACTGGTGAATTGGGGAATGTCTTGCGAAAGATACTCATTGGTTGTCTTTCATACTTAATGGGCTAAGTAAGTGCTTAATTCTGACTTTGCGTCTTGCTTCTTTATTCAATAGTTTTAATTGACCTGGTGGGGAAGGTGATGACGCATGATTTGTTAATTTCGTTACTTACTCGAACACTTCCTTTTTCGTAGTAAAATTTCTATTTTAAAATGCCAAAAGTCCTTTCGTCTATTTTTTACTGGTGGTTTAATAAAAATCAGTAATTTTCGGCTTTGGTCATTTACTGCTCGCCTGGTAACCATATATTCTGCTTAGTTGAGCTCCTTATCTTTTTCTTAACTTTGTTTTAAATATATTTAATTTCCTCGATATCTTATTTCTTTGATGATTTAACTAGGCAATTTCTTTATATTTATGACATGCGTAAATAATTTACAGCTGTCATTTTCTATTTTTACCTTATATAAATCACGTTGTATCTCTCATGTACCATTCCATTCAAATCCATGCAGGACGTGTGTGGTCACCATCCGGGATATTTCTCATAAATATACGTGTTTTGTAATTGATAGATCGATGTGATTTTATCATTGCTCCATTTATATTTTATTCTTAATGACCTTTGCTCTTTTCATCACTGAATGTCACTTTTTTCCCGAAAGTGTGTGCTTAATGCTATCTCTTTTTTTGCCGTGTTGGTATCATAACTTCACTTACCATAATAATGAGTTTTTGCTTTGTAAGCTCGGTATCTCAGCTCAATCAATTTCACCGAATGAGCCTGCAGTATTAGATAATGAAAGACGGAATAGCTTTCACTTTGATAATCAAGGCTATCTTGATTGCAATTCCCGGAAATTAATCCACTAATCGTTGTGACCCTATTATGCGCTTTTGATTCTTAAGGCATTATGAATGTCTTGTTTTTTCTTGACCCGCGGCTTTAAATGTGAGAGGAAATATAATTTTTTGTTCACCTATGGTATATAGTAGTATATTTACTGAAGTTGGTTACCTCTTACAGAATGTTTTCGTCTAATCAATCTTAGTGATTGAATTCCTATCCAAAGATATGAATTTTTTATGTGACTTTGTTTTATAGTTACTATTCCTCGTGCTGAGTTATAGTTACTATTCCTCGTGCTGAGTAATGTCTCTAATTTTATTGCCAGGCATCCTTATACAACCACGGCTATCCTCTTGAAATCACTCCTTATTGATTGCGGGTCAAGGGCACAGGTGGAGTCAAATCACACGATCCTCATTGATACTGAGGATACACATTCGTAGTTGATTCAGTGTATTTATTATAAGTGTATTTTTACCCCTACATTTGAATAGGATTGACATCCAAGGTTTCAATTTTTTAAAGGTTTCCGTCCAGTGTACAATGGAGCGCTATCATCATTTTATTAAACTATGCGTGATTTATTTGGTGCAATTTTTGTCGCGTGGTGTTGGTTAGTGTGGCTAATCGTAATATGCCTATGACCCTTATGGGCGTCATTACTAATACTTAGCACCTTCATAATTTGTCCCAAGCGGTAGCGAAGAAGCCAGATTTTCAGACATTGAGGGTTAAAAAAAGTGGATGAATCCATTCTAAAGTTTCAGGCGAGATATGGTGTAAGTTATTCGTAATTGAAAAGAAATAAATGCACTTTTCCCCTGATTTTTATCTGAAAATTGTACTCTATAATATGATCAGTGAAATGCTCAATTGTTTGCTTCATACTTCTGTGTTAAACTCACTCCCTCCACACATCGACCCCTTTGTACTTCCATTGAAATCCTTCATAAGCCTTTCCCTATCCTATCTGTCACCGAAGTAGGCTGTACCGGCAGATTCTTGTTGTCCTATTGTTTTTGTGAATTTAATCATTGTTTTCTACTTGTTATATACTGCTTCTTCGTCCTCTAATTTATGTATTGTTGCCTGGCCACTATAAAATGGCAACTGTATGTGGTTCTCTTTCTTTAAAATAAAATAAAATTGGTGGATGAATTCATACTGAACTTAGGAGGAGAGCAGTGTTTGTTTCCTAGTATACTGCATTCTTTCAGTAGTTCAGAACACAAAACACCGCCGCGTTTGGAGCCTTTATGGAAGAGGAACCTTTCTATCGGATTTTACTGCTTCTTTGTGTCCTGTGTAATCCAAATTGCTCGTCTTACCGGTCGACCCCTCAATCCTTGTAGGTGCAAACGACCCCAGTCTAAGATCGTCTTTCGAAGTAACTACTCCATCAGCAGCACACCAACTCCCCTCCCTGGCGAGATTCCAAGTCCCGCCAAGCGTAGCTTGAACGTCTCGTGCCGGAGATCATCGGGGTTGGTGTTGTTGTGCAATTTATTCCGCGCACCTCCGCATTCGCTTTGCAATCAAGGCAGTGAATTGCGTAGTTCGGTCATCATCGTGCGTGAAGGAGCCGATTGTACTCCCTCAAGTCGGGGTTGACTAGTCAGAAGCTCTTCTTCGACTTAGCTTCTCCGTCTACCTCTTCCCTCTCTGTCAAATTTCTTTTTTGTTAAGTATTTTTATTTATAACATCAATATTTTCATTCAAATTTAATGTTATTTTACAGGCAGAGGTAGTTTTACATGGTTTAGCATTTTACTTATCACTCATACCTTCTTTCTTCTTCCGGTCGATATTGGGGCCTTAAATTTTCAGGGAACGATAAATTAAAGTTTGTTACATGCGCCCTTATTTCAAATTTGGAAATTTTTACCTCGCTTGTGTTAGAAGTGTGTGGCATAATTTTTTTATTTTTGTTTACGCCGTCCAAAGGTTGCAGATTGTGGGTCGTTTTTACAGACCTTGGGATTGTCTGCAAGACATTTTGATTTCAGCAAACGAGTCGTAGACCGCGAATGAATAGAGAACGGAAACTTGACTGCGAGAATCGCACTGAGTAATTGTTCCGAGCCTTGCAGACGACATTTAGCACCCGTCGACCTTGAACGTGTTAATTATTTTCGCTCATTTAGGTGTCCCCTCCTCTAATATGCCATCTCTCAGAATTCCATCGCGCCTTTCCCCTCGCTAAAATCCACCCAGCTCCTTACCTTTTAACGAGAGCCCGCCTCTATTGTCCCTTTTCCCACCTTCTTTTAGGCTCTTTGCGCTAAGGCCCTCGTCATTAATTCAGAATTTCAAGGGGGCCATTCTTCCTTTTGAAAACGTTGTGGAATGTCATCAGATCCTTCCTCGTCTCCCCCCCCTTAGGGCCCGTTGTGCGGGTGTGTTTGAATTCGCGAAATATTGAAATATCTTGCGGGAATGGCTTTGTGCTTCATATATTTATATGTGACTCGTGGTAATGTTCATATCCAAGTTAAGATTTGTCGGAAATGTAAGTTCGTCGGTGTACAAGCCAAGCCAGGGGGATGTCCAAAAATGGTAACTTGATAATGATAATAATTAATTGATATTCGTTTGTCAAAAAATTATAATCTCTAAACGTTTTTCGTGTGAACGATAAATTTTGCCCAATATGCCTCTTTGGTTTTAATTTTACTTATCTTTTTTATTGTGTTTCTGTTCATGGATATAAAGGGCTTACTTATAAAATATAAGACGCAGGAATAAATTAATGGTTTGACGAGGAAGCTAATGACCTGAAAAGTGAACTTAATGTTTAAAATCTCATTATGATTTGGAAAATTCATCTTTTTTCCCTCGCAGTTGTCCATAATCTGATTTTTTCCTCGATTGATTTTAAACGTCTTGCTCTCATTTGGGTTTATCTTTTCTGCGCTTAGATCTTCTTTTGGTCAGAAAAGGTTACTCAAGTCTTATTTATAATCCTATATTATGCCCATCCAATCACTACGACAGGTTTTCTCGTTCTACTTTCCGTGAAAAATCAACCTTTTTCCCAAGTATGGCAATACATGCGTCTTTTATTTTTGAAACGAACCAGAGATTTTCTTGCGTGTTTTTTATCCTTGCCTGCAGAAATTCCTGTGGAGTCCGCCTCGTCAATATGCCGCATTGGAGATTGGCGTTTGTGATAAGGTGGTATCGATTTGTATACATTTTAGCTTTTTCTATTCTTTTTTCGTATGGAGGGACCTTCTGAGTAGCTTTGCGATGATAGATGTGAAGATGTTTCTTCGTACCATTTCCATTAATGGAAATGTTACGTCAAACTTGGATACGGATTGTTCATCTCCTCAAACCTTTGGTACTGTTCATCATTTTTACCCCTATGTGCTTCTTTTCTGGTTAGGCGATGGAGAACCGGGTGTATCTAAAAGGGTATTTTGCCGGTTTAGGTAGGTTTACATGGAGAAACTTGCTAATCACCCCACTTGTCCCCCATCCATAAGTGAATTACCCTTCCCTTCATTCTTTCAGTAAATCCTATTCTTTTCCTCCCACATTCCCGCATATCAAAAATTCATCCTTCTAGCACGTGTTTTTACATCCCATTCTTTCTCCCGATCGCTACTTATCATCAAACATACTGTCTGCTACGCACTCGTCTTGACTTTTTCTCTCCTCGCCAATCATGTGTTGCACTTCGTCGTTCCTCTTCTACACCGTCCGCTAGTGGGTAGACTCCTTGGCTACTAACTTAGGAATCGCGAATTCATTACCGTGCAAAGCCTTTGGAATCCCCTGCAAAAATCCTTGTAGTGGGAGATGGTTCACGGAAAGCCTCGAAGCGTGTTTATGATACGCATGGCTAAATCTGGAGGTATGTGACCTACCATAATCTATGCACCCCTCGGAAGGAGCACTGCGTGAGTGGGGGTATAGAGTAGCCCTTGTAGCTGAATGATTATAGGGCATTCGGGTAACTGTCTTTTTTTTTAGTGAAGATGGATCGAAGTGCTGGAACTTTCAATAATTCGATTTCGGTTGTCGGGAGAAGTAGCGGATGTCATGGTTACCAATGAGCGGGTTCGATAATTGGTTCTTCTAAAATTCAGTCAATATGAGCGCTAATAAATAATTCCCGAGCTTAAATTTTCTAAGTGAACGGTTCAAAAGAATTTTTCCCATTCCCCCTCAATATTTTCCCGCTTATGTACAGTATGACTTTTACCCTTTCGATGGTGAAAGGGGATTAAAGCAAGATCGAATTATTGATGTTGCGCATTAAAATGTTTGAAGTCGCTTAATATTTCTTTTTTTTTTGCTGGGGAAGAAAATTCAATTACTTGCAATTTTGTTTATTAGTTTTAATGAGGTATCTGCCCGTCTTTTTTTTTGCTATAAACTTGCTGATGTTATTCTCTTGTTTTCGGGGATCACTTAGGTTTGTACTTCCATTTCCGAATTTATTGCCGAACATCGTTATTTTTATTAGTGATGAATTCATCTCTAGTGTTTTGTATATGTTAATGAATTATATGAATGTGCATTAGGTAATATTGGAAGAAGAAAAAATAATACGAGCATCGTTTAATTCATCGAAGCGTACCTTCGTTGGTAGTTCACATTTTATTTTATCGACCCAATCTTTGAGTCCTCAATTTCCCTATTTTTCATCCCTAAGCTCGTATTTTCAGTCAAAATTAATTTGTAATGCGGGACTCAATTTTTCAGTTACCAACGTGTAAAAAGTTCCAAACAATAGATTCTTGAAGTAATATGGCTAGTTATTCGGCCCTTGGTAGTCCATGTATTAAATATAACAACGTGATATCTAAACGAAATAATTTTATTTTTGTATTTAAAAATGTTATTCTTGATAATTTTTGTTTCTTGCCTAAATTTCTCAAATTCTATTTATTGTTAATTCAATATTATCATCATGATCATTGCGGAACCATCCCGTTTGGTATGGATCACCACCCTCATTGCTTGTAGTTGAGTCCCTTTCCTCAGCCTTCCCAGCTTTATGGTAATTATTCTACCTTCTATTTCGATTTAGCGAAGGGATCCGGGAATAGGAATGACGGTCCAATTGCTGTTATCGCAGTCCAGGTGCGTGACGCTGAATAACTTCCCCGATCAGGATGACTGCATCGTGATTCGCTCGAGCCGTTGTGTTTGTGTGGCGAACCCTCCTAATTAGGCGCGCGGAAACGTTGAGTATTGACGTAAACTCCTGGTTTTCGGCATTTTTATGCGTTTCCTCGGACGGAGTCTCATCTGGGGCGCTGGAGTGATCTTTTCTTCCCTTCCTCAGGAGAGGTTCGAGAGACCAAGTACGCCAGGGTCGGCTCGGAAACTCATCCAAGCGTGAGTACCTAACCATGCCACGAGGCTGTTCTTCGCGCTGGCTCAAGTGATTTTTTCGTGCTCGTAACCTTTATTTTCGTGGACGCGATAACCGTGGAGGCATAGAGCTGGTGTAGATGCTGGGGTAGTGAGTCTTCCTAGCCTTGGCCGTGGCCAGGAGAAAGCTCTTGGTGGGGCTAACGTGTAGGGGTACACTTTTAAGACTGTATCTTCCAAACATTTGGAGGGGTTGTGGCCGCTAGATACCACTCGCTCGCTATGTGCGCCGAAGTCCGATGCTTTAATGATCGTAGTTTCTCATCGCTAATTGGTTCCTATTAGCGCGCATCACTTATTTCTTCGTGATTGCTATGCTATTTGGTGTTTATTAGAGGAAAGAAAGTTATTTTAAAGGAGGAGAGGTAAAAAGAAAATATTCTATCCTATTTAGGAATCGTGTGAAAGGAAAATAGCCTAGTTGGGAATAGAAGAGGGAAGCTCAATTTGAATGGGTAGACAAACTGGTTGAATTCTGCACGTAAACGTTTCTTAACCGCGAGATTACTTTAGCTAGTAATGATAGAACATTTCTTTTCCGGATACCAAATAATTGCCGCGCACTCCAGGTGCGACCACATTACTGCGAAATAAAACTGCTCTCTTTTTTTTGCTTCCTAGTACCTTCTAACTATACTTTAGGTTGCGGTGTCCAATCGATTAGATAATGATTTTATGGATAGTTGACTAACGTTAGCTCGCAGATGGCCTAGTGAATTTCTCTGCGTTTCCCCCCGTTCCACCAGTGGGTCTACACGGGAAATCCGGCTCGTGCGTGGATGTTTTCCGTCGATTGGCAATTGTTTGTTTACTCGGCCCCCATGCCTTTCCGACGTCTGCCAAAGCGCTTCAGAGGGCTGAATTGTGAGTCATTTCCTTCGCTGCTGTTTTCCCTGCCCGTTCACTTTCGCCTCTGCCCATCATCGTGGGTCCTCTTTTCTGCCGAGGAATCCACTTTCCAACCATTTTAAGATTTCGTCTTTGAGGTTTCCATCTTATTTTTACCACTTACCAGTATGTACGTTCGTCGCGGCGTGAAATCAATCGTTAGTTTGTCATTGTTGATCCTGCTGTTATAAAATCTCCGCCTATGTGAAAGCCATATTCTCGATAAATCAATAGTATAGGTGCGAAAGTGAAATTAATGTAATTAAAAGGCGGTAAATAGGATAAGAAAGATTTTATGCTTTTCGTACGAATTTGATGAGTGAAGTCCTATCGTCTTTCACAAGATCAGATTTTGTACTATTTCGTTGATTTCGTCGAGTTAACATTCCAACGTTAAGTCGGTGTTCATCGTCATGCCTCAAAGTGACTGTTGCATTGGCTAGTGGTGCTGGGTGGACACCAAAGATAATGATTGCACCAAGGGTTTGTGCCAACATCACTTACAATGATACATATTATATTATTCTTTCGAATTAAAATTTTAAAATACTAGTCCTCGACGGGCGAGTGATAGCAGGGGCGGGATCCGGCTACCCTGCCCTGAATATTTGGATTGCACACGCCTGCAGCTTAGTCTGGGTTGGGCTCTAGCCTCACCTATTCAAACTATACTTTGCATTGAATGACTGATAAAGTGAATAATTCTTTCTATGGGTCACAAATAAAATTATCTCCACTGCACGAATGCGCCTTTGAACCTCCGAAAGATTAGAACGTCACTTCGTAATGAGGATTTCTTCCCATTTCTCCAGTGAATAGCCGGCTATCCGCGTGAAACATCCCCATTGCGGTCGAAAGGCCAGTCCGGGACCCCGGAATGGGGACCAGTGCCCCAAAGCCACCACACAATGCTCGAACCCTTCGGATACCATCTCTTCGATCTTCGCTCCGTCTGTTATCCTTTCCTCTTCTCGCCTTGAACGGAGGAAACGGAGGGTTTCATCCTTTTCTGACAGCGTGATATGCTCCCCCTCTCCCAAATTCGATCACGTCCTTCGTTCCATTCACCGTGCCCAAACCCAACTCTCTCTTTCTATTCCATCTTTTTTCGTCCGGGAATTCTCTCTTTTTCGCCTCGACCCGTTTACCAAATTGTGTCGGCCTTCTTTCTTTAAGCCTCGCTCACAACGACTTAGCTTAACTTGGTGTGAACTCTGGGGCTGAAAACTCGAAACGAACGTATGCTTGTTCAATACAACTTATCGATACCTCCACTGCACAAACGCTCAACAATCGCCCACTGAATGCAGTAGTACTAGATGAGCGGATTTGATACGGTGAGCGATTATTGAGCGTTTGTGCAGTCGAGGTATAGTTAAAGTGGCGTAACTAGGCCTGTTATATTCTATTGTTGAGCAAAGCGAGTATTTTCATGAAAAATACTAGGTATCAGGAAGATAGATGTATCTGTTGAGGAGCACATACTCTGTTTTCTATGTTGATTCTTTCTATCGACGCGCGGTTGATCTATGGAGGCTGTGCCAGTCATCGGTCTGTTTTGTAGCAAGTTAAAATAATACCAGGCTAACATTCATTTTAGAATATTTTATTGTAGCCTTCTTGAGTACTTCAATTATTTTTCCAACGCCTTTGACCTCCTTGAGGAATCATTATGGGCTTGAATCTGTTGTTTACTCAATGGCAGATGATTTTTGTTGAGATTCATCTTTTATTTTGTAACTTGTACCTATAAAGCATATGATACTGGCCGAGAGAGAAATTAAAAAAACAAAGAAAATCAAATAAATTCAAAAAAATACTAAGCCTTTTATTTCCAACAGAATTTGAAAGGAGAGGCTTGTTGAATTTAGTTAGTGGAGGAGGGAAGTTATGAGATGCAGACTGAAACTGTAAGGTGTACGCCAAGTTAAGTTTTTGTGAAAAGGGCTTGACTGAATCAACCTCTTCTTTTTCTCCTCAATATATTCGACCGACCGAATAAAAAAGCCTTTTCGTGGGTGTGCGGCGACGCAATTGTATGGAAAATGATGGCCCACCCTCCCAACCCCATCCTTCCTTCCTCCTTTGAATGTGTGCGTAAGTACGTTTGAGTGTGTATATTTGCGTTTATATTCTCACGAGCGACTTGGGTCCTTCGGAGACCGTTTTTTCCCTCCCACGTAGACGGTGAGTGGGGTGGAGAGTAAAATGAGCGTGGATGTGCAATGCATGGTCAGGGTCGCCAACCTTCGGGGAAAAAACAGGAAAGTCAGTAAAAATCTGGAATCGACCGTCTGGAAGTTTTCGGAAAAAAATCTAGAAAAATCGTATTTTTTGCAAGTCATGTGCCGATTTTTCCTCATCCCCTTAGGCAATAACGTATCTTATGAGTGTGTACCCCCCATTCCATGCATTTCGTTCTGAAGGGTTCTCCGTACTTGCCAAAAATAATTTTGTAGGGTATTTCTACTGAATTAGTTCTAATTTTTAATTTTTCCGCATTTGATCAAATATTAATATCTTGTAAATGTGGATATCCTTTTGAATCACTGTATTAAAAAAATACCTGGAATTTTAAGAAAATAGTCTGGGAAAGTGAGAGAGATTCCGTTCCCTCCTTCAGTGGCCAACCTGATTGTAGGTGAGGAAGGATTCTTCTACATAAGATTGGAAGAACGACGGTTTAGATGGAGCCAGTACAAAGCGGTGTGGAACGTTTTTATCACAGTGATAGGTCTTGCTGTTTCTATTTGCACCCGAGATCAGGACTCGTAGAAGCGTGATCGTTCTTCATATATTCATTCATACGAGCCTACTTTAGCGTGTAATGATAAGTAATGATGTTATACTTTAACGTTTGATAATGATAAATAATACTCTATTCTTACTCTGTGTACAGAATATCCAATTTTAACCGGATCTAGATTGTGTACACAGCCGTTCACATTGTATAATGTATGAGCGCCAAGCACGTAAATGAGTCATGGGTTTGGCGAACATAACGCATATCAAATCCTAGGTCGTTATTTTTTTTTCTAAAATATATTGTAGTGTGGTATACTTTTTTTCATTTTCCCTAACGAATACCACGTCACGTTAAAATTTATTTCCTGTTCTATTTTTTATTCGGATACTCCTCCTTTCCCTCGACGGCTCCTTTCCTCATTTGAATGTGTGCCTGAGTGCGTTCGAGTGTGTATCTTGCGTTCATGCGCTCTCGAGCCTCTCGGGACGTTTGCAGAGCCGTTTTTCCGCCTCTTCCGAAGGCGAACTTGTTCGTGTTGACTCCTAGGATGAGGGTTAAGGGAAGGTGATCGGTGTTTTCCCCGCGAGATTTCTGCTTCCTCCCGCATGTTCTTGAGAATCTGCCCGTAATTTCAATTCAGGATCTCGTAGAAAGTTTGTCGGCTTATCGACTAAAGTTTGGTCCTCGAACCCTAGGATAATGGCATTGTTTGCGCGCAATGAAGTTTGGAATGCATTAAGCAGTAGGAAAAAAATCTTAAATCTGTACGCATCATGATGAACATAAATCGTTAAAACGCTAAGTATGAACAAATGACGTCCGTAGGCATGTTTTTCAGTTTCAAAGATTTAAGTACTATTCGGCTCTTTTTGAACCGTGTAATATAGTGTGTATTTGAAAATTGTTTATTGATTTTTATAATGAAGTATACGGCAGTCTAATTCGAGCAAGTTATTTCAAATTTGGTGTTTTTACTGTGTGTGTGTGTAGCCCACAAAAATATTGCTGTAGCGAACTCAAAATTGATTTTACTCGTAAGTAATATGATCTCGCGTAAGCATATGTCACCTTTGCATGTTAAATAATTCTCTATAACATTGTTCGTACAAATGATTCGTCTCGCGCGTTTCCCACCGATTTCACGATGTCGAGAATTTGTCGCCCGTTATTTTCAAAGACTGTTTCACGCCCGATTTGGAGGTTTACTCTGCGTTGGTGTTCAGGATGAAGAGGAGACGATTTTCTTATGCGGTATCTGCAAAAATCTAAATTTCTCCGTCTCCGTTCGCTCTCTTTGATTCGAATGTGAACCTTTTTACTTTACCCTCACTTTCTTCTCCCACAGTCCTTTTCTATTTATGTATATATTCCCCACTCGGTTTCCGCCTTTATTCCACCGGCACACGGTTTTGATAAACTCAATCGCTGTCAGTCGAGGAAATTTCCCTAGGTTCCTTTCAGATTGATTCGATGGGGAAGGTGGTCGGTAAGGATTTTCTTTGTGAGCTGGAGGGGAAAAACGTTTTTCCGTAAGAGGATGAGTCCGCGGAGTAATTATTTCGGACGGTCTGGAAAAAATTGCATTGGAAGCGGTCCTTCCCTCGGAATGAGTTGGTAGGGTGTGCTTTTCACGATAGTGAGATTTGGCAACGTCGGAGATTTATCCTTTTTTATGTGGAGATAGGGATTAATTTGTGTGTTTCATTCAATCATTCTGCTCAAAATACGGGGAATATATCAATGCATTGGTTAATCACCGGAAGAAATCGGCGGGTAAGCTTCTTCCTCATAGAAATTCATTTATTGGCGCATACTAGAGTGCTCGAATAAGGGAGTTTGGCTCCTTCTGTTTTATTTTTTATTCCCCTTTATTAACAACCTCATTCTGGCTGTGCCCACCCGTTTCCGACTTGGACCCCCTCGAGATTTTTCATAACCTTTGGTATTTACTTATACCCCCTCGACGTAAAAGTTTCTTCTTAAAACTACCGGAGAAGAACTGGATCCGGAAGGAAAGGACTTTACAAACAGAATTGGGAAGTTTCATTCCGCAGGACTTCCCATTTCTTTAGGAGTTTAACCACCCCTTTGTCCAATCCATCCGCAGTTGGCCCCAAGCGGGGAAACAATTTTGCAGTTCGGTCGGAAGTAATTCCCTCCTCGCGCCTTCTTTTTCTACGTGTTTAAAAACTCAGGAATTTGCCGTCGTGATATTGAATCTGACGATGCACGCTCTTGCGCAAATATCTGTCTATGACGGGGTACGTGTTTTGGCCCAGGGTCGTATTACTTGTACGGGCCGTGCAGTTGCATTGAAAGATAGCCTATGTGTGGAATTATAGAAAGAAAATCAGGCGTAGTAAGAGGCCTAAGGGTGCAAAGTGTCTGTTTTGGTCCCTAAGTGTCTTTGAGTCCGTATCTTTGAGAGTCTGCTTATTCGTTTAATCGTCTATGGGAATGCTTATTCTGTCATAACCTTCGTAACGTAACATATGCGCAACGAGTTAATGAAATTTACCGGAAAAACCGGTGGTTGCTAATAGAAATAAATAAAAAAATGACAGGAGATGGCAATTTAATAAAAAATTCCCGTCATGTTACAAGTAGTGCTTCAGATGAGAACGGAGAAGTTTAGGTGAGTAGACGAAATAGTGGTTGAGGATAGGAAACGTGCAGTGGAGAAACTGCTTTGCAAAGTATTCCTTCAAAACCCGCCTAAGCCGGTGATATACGTATAAAATCAGTCATTCATATAATTTTAAAGGCCTTTACAATCATAATTCATGTCTTTAAACCCTCACTTGCATTCGATCAAAGGTCACCGTTCCCTCCTCTACCCTCCACGTGCCCTTGGGGTCGCGGCCTCCGACCCCTTAACACTGTGCAGACCCTTTCTCCACGCTCGGGTGCCTCCAGGACGGGGGTAGAATGGTCCTCAATTTCGCCGCTGGAAACGGCTGCCGATGCCAGTGTCCCAACACCCAACCAATTCCATACACCGACCCTCCCACCGGCGGTCGTCGCGAGAGTTCTCATTTGGATTTCGGCAACTCTTCCGTGGAAATTTCTGCTCTCCCGATGTCGCACCGGGGGTCTGCCCCCGCAGTGCGATGCGGAGTTCATGTCAACCGCGACCACTTACTGTTGTCCTCGGGAGTGTCGTAACCCTTCCCAAAAGATCCCTAGGCCACACGACGCGGGAGCTACCTCCTACGTTGACCTCCTCCCCTATCCTCCTGTCTCTCGGAGCGTGAAATTTGTGAATGTGCAGTCTCCTGGCCTTTTGTTCCGTCGAAATTTTCCCCAAGTTTCACTTGTTCATGTCCCCAGTACGTAGTCCCCATCCTTCGCGGTCGATCTTCAATGGCAATAGATGTGTGTCGGTCGAGACGAGAAGTTTGTCACAGTACGCCCGACGTGCGACTTGGGAGACGCTGATGGAGTTAGTTGAAGACTCTTTGGAAGATCGTACATGGTTGTACATGCCTCGGCTTGGTGGCTAAGGCCGCTACTTAACCTTATGTCGTGATCCCCCTTGACCTCCGTTAATATGTCTGCATTCATAGTTAAATGCAATAATTGCGACTGATATTTTCCCCAATTGTCAGAAAATAACTTCCGCTCTGCTTCGCATTTCTAGTTTTTTTGAGGAATTACATTTTGGTGGATTTTTGACATACTTCAATTAAAATTGGTATTATCTCTTGTTTAATGCGAACAAGAGACGGGTAAAGAAAATGACATGAAAAAAAAGAAATGTTAGTTTGGATACTTTTTAATTGACACATTTATCAAACGCAAATACTTAATTTTTGAGTTGTTGTAGATCGGAATTTGCAGATTATTATTTCCATAAATCTTATGCCAGTATTAGATTATGAAGTGAATACATTTTCATTTTTGGCATTCTTTGAGTTGGCTTTCTATTCTTTTTGCGTGTATGTTCATTAATCTATGTAATTTATTTAAAATATGCATGCGATGGACCGTAGTTGTCCAATAAAAATTTTATTAATGGAATATTGAAATGGATTACCATAGGGAAGGCATGCGTATATTTTTTGTCTCTACTGAGTTGCTAAATGTCAATCGGACCATTTTTTTTCCTTTATCACTGGTGATATTTGGCAGTCAATTCTTTTTTTGCAGTCGTGAAGTTTGTTCGGGTGAGGTTGAAATATTCAGTATATTTACCTATTTGGAACGCATAATTAAATAGTCTTGCTCCTACTTTAATCACAGTGTATGTCATCTGTGTTTAAATCAGTTTCTTTTTTGTTGAAATAGTTTTATGTGAATCAATGTAAAGGTATTTCGTAGTCAGTTTTTGCATTTTAACGCCAGCCAACGTCATAATTTACTCAGGGGATAAATCCGAGGGGTGGTTCAAACTCTCGAGCTATGACCTAGTAATCTGATTTCCACGCTCCGTCTGTAATCTTGGGACTCGAGAGTTTAAAATCCAATTTTCTCAAAATAAGTTTCCCTCCCTGTAATTTTAAAGAGACTCGGAATGAGTAATAAAGGAAGCACATTTGTTTTGAAAAGTAATTTTCCTGATCTTAAAGCTACTCATAATTATTTTTTGCACCTTTTTTGCCGAGACTAAAACGATTTTTAAGTATTTGAAACCTGAAATGTAGGGGTTGGAAAACGTTAGTGTCTTGAAAGTTATATCAATATCAAAGGTTTACTAAAGTGTTATCCGTTAAGCAACCCATCGCTGACTAATTGAAGTTACAATTCTTCCGTCCTGCTGGCTTTTTAGGTAAAATATTGGTCGTAACATCTCAAATATTCATGAGATACTTGAAGGCAGTTACCTGCTGTCTGGTAGGGTCGTCTCTAAGGAGCTTCACGAGGCTTTAGTTTTAGTATATGAGTGCATGCTAAAAGGGCAATTATAGTGTGCATATAAAATAATAACGCTACAACATATAAGTAAAGGAAAAACTGCAGTATTATCTGTTTATGCATTACAAGAAGAATAATTTAGGGGCACAAGGTGGCCAAAGTTAAGCATTAATAGCCGCCGTGTATAAATTGCAACTATGTGACGTCAACAGGATGATATTGGGACCAAATACTCGTACCTTTTCGGTGTATCTGTTCACGATCGTGAAAGAAATTTTCTGTGAAACAGCAGAGATGAGTTTGAATATGGTGTTTTGGAAGGTTTTTGGGTTAGAATGGATGAGATTGATCTTAGGAAATATCTGGTATCTAGTTTTAATCCATAACTCTATTGCCTTTATTCGTATCTATAAGAAATTTGGAGCGCGCAGTTCACCAGTGTTCAATATTCGCCTGCCTCTAAAAATCAGTAATCTTGCACTTTGATACCTATCCCTAGAACTTAGTGAGGAAAAGTATGCGGTTGTGGAATGCCTCGTGTTATCTCAAGAGTGGGCATCACCATGTGTGGGAGATTGTAATCTTGCCTCGTAAGAGATGCGAATTAGTTGATGAATACTAAAGAGCAAGACTAATTCTTCGCATTCCATCAAACGTGGGAGGCATCCAAGAGTTGGAAACATTCTTCTTTACTACTCTTCGTTACTTCTTTGCTCTTGCAATTGTACCTACTCTTTCTTTGTAAAAATTCGTATACTTTATTTTTTTTGCTCTTAATTTGTTGTTTTGCTTAACTTTTTCGACTTTTGTCGAAAGGTTTCTTTATGCTACAATTTTAAAGAATATTGGCATATTTTCCAAGTATTTGTGATTAATCAGTTGTTCGAAGGAGGTTTACGTACTGCATGATTGCGTAACTGTTTTGCGTCATCTTTAATGATTGCAGGTTTACTCAATAATGTTATGCACAAATACGTGCTTCAAATACGCAGTGTTTTTAGTAAAATTCTTAATATTTTAGCCTTCCTGAGTTTCCTTTGTATGGACATTAGGGGAAGATAGTGTGTTTGTTCCATAAAAAGTGGATATTTACTAAAAATGGCGTAGTTATTATTCGCTTTCTCGGTCCTTAAGGGTTTTTATTTAGCTTGAACGATTTTTTTCGTATTTTTTTTGTTTTAGTTTAGATTGGTTTTGAATATTTTTGGATATGTGAAAATTGAGGAATAGAATTGGCCTTAATGTGCCTTAAAGAGAGAAGGTCAATGTAGGAGGGGAGACAGGTTATTCAAGAAAAGTTAAATTGTAAACCTACCATTGGAATATGATGGAATTCATTGCATAGGAATCATCCTTGGTGTATGATTCTGATGGTAGATGCTAGTGGAAGTGGTTTAGCATTCGGAAACGTAAAAATTTTCGATTCGTCCCGCCGTTTATCCACTCGTTCTACGATCCGAAAAATTTCCACCTCATGACTTTGGTGAATGCCCCTTGAGTGCTTCCATCGTTTTCGCCCGCTCGGGCGAATTTGAATTTGATTATTTAAGTCCACCGCCCGGCGCCATGTTCGGTAGATCCATTGCTTTTAACGGGCATATGGTGTGGGGCGAAGGGCTCAACCCTCATCATGTCGGCGGTGACCAAAGCGGGGGCCTAAGGGAAGACTTTAACACCGCTGCGCGCCGTCACCCTGAGCGAACACCTGTAACGGAGGTCCAAGCACTCCGGGCGCGGGTGCTCGGGCAGAAAGGGCGCCTTTGCCGACGCCTGGTCACCCCCGTCACGGTTGTGCCTCCGGGATGAGTGCAGGGCTTTTGTTCCTTTTGAATTGCCGCCTCAACGACTGGGGTCTCGTGTGGCCTTGTGTGTGAGGAATCTACGGGAGTGGTACTGATTTTATTCTCCCCTTCGAACCGCCCGAACAATCTTCTACTATTTACCCGTTGGCCCGCAATATTATTATTAAAGACATTCTGCCGGTTATGAGTTAGCGTGCACATTATTCGAAACCCCTTACATGTCAGCGTCCTGATATTGAGCTTCCCTCTTCAATTTCTTAAGAGTGGCCACTCTCTGTGTGCTATGCAATATTTTTAATATTTGGAGGAAAATCTATTTCAGGTATATATTTTATCTTCATAATAAGATGCCGTTCTGGGGGAATTAAGACATGAAATTTTTGTTATTTTTTCCCCATTGCAGAAACCTACGCTATACCTTAAGGGTAGCAATGGTGTCAAATAAAGTGTTCCACTGGCTAGGGTTGGTTTATGCGAAGCATTTCTGGAATTAACTTGGATTTTAACCCGTCCCCGAACTGGATTTCCCTCTTCGTGTCCCCTTCCTCTTTCATTTTATTTATTAATCGTATTCTATCCCTCTTTCGCTTGCTACTCGTTCCATCCAAACTTTTTTTCTCCTCCGTATTTCCTCTAGAGTACCTTTCCCCATGTTTTTTTTTAATCCCTACGCTCTTTTTACTTTCTAAACAGATACCAACTCTTCTTTAATTTTTCTTACCCTAGTTATTATCCTTAATTAATCTAATATAATTCTTTGAAAAACGTTTCTTTCGTATTCCGAAATTCTAGGTTAATATTTGAAAAATATCCAGCTCTTATTTTTATTCTAATTCTAGATAGGTGAAAAACTCTCAAGAATCGTAAGTTTCATCCATTCCTAGCATTATGAACTATCGGGTATCGACTTTTCTTAAGGATCCTCTTCTCGAGTTTTCCTATCCCCTACGCCAGTTCTCCGCCGGGCCAGTCTTAAAACGTCATCTCACTCTCCTTCCCCCGCGTTTAAGATTCCTTAAGATTCTCCCTCGCAAGGATCCTCTTCAAAGAACCCCAACATCCCAAGGGTCTTCTTCCCTCCCAAGTATCCTTATATGTTAAGGATCCTAAGCAGCAGAAAGTGTCCTAATATCCTTATCGTCCTTATTCATAGTATCCTAAACGAATATTTCGAAGGTACTCCATCCCTCCATGACTCTAACTAGGCGCGTATCGTAACCCCTCGAAGATACTTTCGTCTCAAGACTGCCATTGTAATACCTTAAGCTTCTCTAAGGTTCTCCTTCACAGTGTCCTCCTCTCGTTTTCTGGCTCTCAGAAGGTTCTAAAATCCCGCTAATACATGCGCCTGGGGTAATAATCATGTTTTTCATGAGATAGGAAGATGATAAAATTGTTGAACCGTAGTAGGGACGTATTTTGAAGCTATTTTTGCCATAACTGATTTCGTGCGAAAAATTTTACGCATTGATTACTTAGTTGGGGATATTAGTATACGAGATTAAAAATATGCTGTTGTACATCATTTGTCATTACCCCTCCGTGAGAAGGTAATTTCTATCAAGTTTCTCTGTTTTCTAATTCTATTCCTCTTGTTATGTTATTCAAATTATTGATGTAATAAATACTTAAATAGTTTAACGCCCTCCTCTCAGCCACTCCTCTTCCTCCCGTAGTTCGTAGCTGTACATTCTTGTGCGAGATTCGTCCCCTCACCCCCGTATCAGTTCATGAACAGAAACTGTGCTGACGTCACCAACTAATGGAAACTGGGGGACTACTTTTGCCTTTTTTATGTTCATCTTACAATGGAATGGTTTCATGAGGATATTCATTCTTCGTAACATATATTTCCTTTCATCTAGCGACTTGTTGAATGAACTTCGATTTCGGGTCTGAGTAGGCGATCCATATGCATTTTTAGCCCTAGTGGAGCTCGCGAAATTTAAGGACGAATCATTTCATTTAACATGTCCTTTCAATGTCATAAGAAGAAGTACACATCTACCACGTAAAGAGGAATATTATGATGTGTCCATTGGTGGCTGAAATGTGTCTATAGTAGTTTTTTTCGTCGTAAATGGGGCTGATAATAATAGTAATAATAATAAGATGCATATATTTGGGCGAGGTGGAGACTATGAAGGGCCCTCTTCCACCTAACCCCTCGATAGCGTCAAATCAAACATATTTAAAAATGGTAGATAAAAGTTTACAATACAAAACATGTACAATATAAAATATTTACATCTTCAGTCTCCTGACGAAGTTCCCAGCAGGAGGAACGAAACGTCGAGTTAAATATTAAGCACGCAAACGTACACCCGAATAATGGAATGTAATAGTGCATCTAATCGCTGTGGAAACCTTAAAACCAAAATATACAATAAACACTATTTCTGAAATGTCAAAAAAGATAAACAGTTATATGTGAAATTGGATAGGGGCTGAATAGTCTAAAGGCAACACCTTTGAATACTCTTTCAGGCCCCAAGCGTGCTGGAACCTGAGCGTTGTGCCATTTGTGGGATACGCACTTCCTTCTGTCGTCTTTCCTGCATTCCTTTTGGACAAATCTCCTGGCGCCTCATCCCTTTCTCTCCTCCACCTCGTCTGCTTTTCGGCTTCCTCATCTCTTCCCGAAGATCCCGCGGGACTACCCCATGTCCTCCCACCATTTCCCCTGCCCCAATCGCCCTCTTAATCGTCCATTTTAACTCACTCCTCCCCCTACCCTCCAGGCTCCCAAGATTCACGTGCCTAATGCGCTGGGGGTGAGGTATAAGGCGGGCGAGGGGAGACCCCCGAGTCAGATAAGGGAAAGTAAAAAGGATCTTATTTCTAAATCCCCCCCTTCTCTCTTCTCTTACGAAGCTTAGTTTTTCCTCCAATCCTGTGTAGCGTTCCATAGTTTACCCCCATCAGGTCTTCTTCCCTTTTCTCGTTCTCCGTTCGTTTCCATTCCGATTGAAAGCATCCGTTGAGTGCGGGAAGCAGATGAGGAATCTACCAACGCCGTGGAGAATTTATTTATTTCGCTGCATTTTTATTATTAAATTTCGTTGCTCTTTTTTTTCTCATTTTATGTTCGTTCCCGATGGCGGCGGAGTTGAAATGGTTCTGTGTGTGTGTGTGAAGTCCCTTTTGAAAGTCTCGAGTTAATATTCATGGAGTTTCCGCTCGGAATGGGCATTTCCAGCGGATTATCAATTTTTTGACCCTCTGTGCGCCTCGTGTGTGTCATTTACAGTGTTGCATTTTTGTCGAATTTGGGGCTCGCTGAATGGTAAAAAATGTATACCCGTCATCTACGCTCTATTCACATTTTCCATTTTCTTCAGCTTTATTTTGTCACGTTATCGGGAATATTAATTGTTATTTCATTCTTTGTGAGCATATGTAATGCTCCTTGAATCTTTTTTTGCTCATTGTATTCTGGAGACAATGGGCGGGGGTTCTTTTTTCCCCTCAGTTTTAATTCAGAGTGGCCATCTATTGGAGTGGATTGGAGTTGAATTGGCCTATCCGGTTCGTGAAATCATTTTGAATGGTGGTATTTGCTGAAGGTGGAGCTTTCTTGTAACTTTATGGTATTAAAAATCAGTTACAGTGTTTTCGTGCTGTTGGGTGTATTTGAAGCGTGGGAATATATTCGACTGAGTCCTTTGATGTGAAATAATTTTTCTTTTTTTCCATAAGCACTTTCGGCTCTTGTATCGCATTTTTTCCACATTGATCTCGGCGCCACACCATAATATTTTGGATAAAGCGATATTTTGAAATGTTTGTGGTCAGGAATATTGACTTAACGGTGAATTTGTCTTCAAACGTGGTCTTCATTCCTTTTCGAAACCCCAGTCTTCGAGAGTGCTTCAAATTGTCTCCATCCACTTTGACGTGGCCATGAAGGGCTTAAGAAATGCTAGAAAACGTCTAATCTCCCGTTCAAGTACCGTTGGATGTATTTCTCTCTGAAAAGAACGAATAAAGATCTTTTTGCCGATCAGTTCATCCAAATTTGTGACCTAATTAATGCTTTTCATCTTGAAAAAGTTTTACCTCAAGAGTTTAACTTTTAAGATAAACTTTGGCCTTCCGCAGGCACTTTGATCTGATACTCTCACTTTTAGTCGAAACTTGTTAAAATTATTTTCATTAGATGATCTTTGTGTTGGTTGAATTTGAGGTTAATTCATAAACTGTATAGAAAGGTGGTCCACTTGAATGAAGACCACCTTTAACCTACCATCCTACTACATTCTTTCTTTATTCGTCCATTCGCTAGTATCATATATTTTGGGGAAAAAATTGGGAAGTAATAAAGTTTGGAATTTGAAACGCTTTTTATTCTTATTTAAGAGGCTCCCACATTACTTCTTAAGTACTCCATGGAAACGTACGTTATCGGTAGAATAATTTAGTAAATAAATAAGTTAAAACATTAATAGCATTTGCCATTTCGCGTCATGGAAAACTTTTTTTTTCGTAAAATTGTTTTTTTTTTTCGACGAAGGAAGTGATATATCAAGTTGGTTGCTTTAGTTGGAATAAACGTTGCATAATTTTGTTGCTGGAGATAATTCTATCCGCCCTTTCATTTCACTATTTCTTTCTTCATGTCGTTATTTTCTTTTTCTGCCTTAATGTTGTACACTGAGGGTATTAGGGTATTCTCTTGTCTCTCATTGAATTCAGCTCTGCCTCCTTCTTCTCCCCCCTCACTGCCGTCTCTCAGTTCCAGGCCAGTGAGCAAATGTAATGCGCCAAAATTATGCAAATGACTTTCATATTAGTTAATGACAAATCTAGCTCCCGAATGGCTGGTTTTCATATTTTGGTTAAGTCAGTATGTAGATGAGTTCTGTGCCATTTATATTTTTTTACTAGGATTAAAAAATATATTTGTTCTATTTTGTTCAAACTGAATTCATTCCGTACATTGTATTTTTACGCCGTTGTGAATTCTGGAGCACCCATTGGGAAAACGTGAATATGATAATTGAATGAGGGCGGTAGAAAAATGGATTAACGTTTAACATTAGTCAATGCTTTATTCATTCAGCAAAGAAGTGTTGTTCATTGTTATCCCGGTATGGTCGTCTGGGGAAAGCAAATATATGGAAACGTGCAAGGTGGAAATCTATTTTTCGTCATTCCTGCATATTTGATTCTAGCATAAACAGCAAAACAACGGGTTTGAAAAAATTCACCGTGAATGTTTGTATCGTCCGTTTACATGAAATTTTTGTGAAGCTGTAGTTCGCGCAATATTTTATTCGATCCCGGATATGGAAAATAGTGCATTAAAATATGGATACCCGAGTTTTTCCCTTCTGAATTATGTCATGAATTAGTACCTATTCATGCCGTATTTTTATGGAGACACCTTTTGCCTATCTCATTTACAAACGGTGCTGCTGGTTGCTCTACGTAAGTAATCACTTTTCGCTGACTGAATAAATGCTAATACACAACTAGAGTAGAATGCGATAAGATGATTCAGGATATTTTTCTGCTCTGTACTGAGCACCGTATTTGAAAGAAATGTTGGTCTTATTTTTGGTGTCTAATTGTGGAGACGTGTTATTGGTGTCCTTTGAAGTACTAAGCGTCGAGTTTAAAGATAGGGCTATTTTCGGAGCGGAATAATGGTGAGGCGTATTGGTTCCCCCAGCCCACCATTAACCCAAGTACGACAAAGAGTTCGCATCATCATCATGGTAGTTCAGGTCTATACCCTACGAATAGCTTTGTATAGCATTATGCAAGGAGGATACGTACAATAATATGAGTCGAAGAGAAGTGGAGTATTTAAAGCGTTAGTGTGACAATTTCAGACGTAATATCATGTATTTACCAGGATTGGAACTAGTTAAGCCACTAAGACGCGTTTCAAATAAGCTCTCGGTCCAAATTTGGAGGATCCTGGTTCGAATACGGGTAAAAGCAAACGATTTTTTCCTCATTAACATAATTGAAAAAAAATCTCATTTACTCGTTCTATGGTAAGATTAAAATGAAAAAAGGCGGAAATTGCCGCACGCTTTTCATGAGTTGGTGAAGTCAACAGAGTTTCGGTTCATGCTCTCGTACCGGGTGGTCGAGGAATCTCGCTCAGGAATGTATAGCAACGAACTACAAGAGAAAGAGGAGTGGCTTAGAGGAAGTGATCAAAACATTAAAGTATTTGAGAATTACATCTCTAATTTTAAAGGTATAGCAAGAGGAAGATACTAAGAAAAATGAGAAATTTCGTAAAGAAAGATTTGGTGCTTTCCCAGCGAATAGACTGCGTGACGAGTTCTGGGGATCGCCACCGGATCAGAAACTGCATTTTTGCCGACGCCTCGATGTCCGACTAGGCCATCGCTCTCAGGGCCGAGGTGGACATCGAAACGTCGGCAGAAATGCAGTTCCTGACGAGCTCTTCTCGAGAATTTGATAAACATTACCTTCACCCCGAAGGATAAAAAACTAAGAAACCATCACCGAGGACAGAGACGTCAAGTACAGCAGCACATTTTCAATCTCGTCCCCTATTATCTCCAACAAATGCCTATGAAAATTCTGTAATGACTATAATAATATTAGGTTACTTACAATATTATTCGTTGGGTACTACACTTTGATGATGATGGTTGGACTCTAGAAAGCCCGTCGGCGAGGGTCTGAGGTTCAGAGCATTAAGCAATCGAGTGGGAAGTGTCTCACTTTTCACTCGAATCCGGTGGGCGGGAATAATCCCCTCGTGGGCTCTTCCCCTATTTTTTTTATTTAATCGCTCCCATCGAGTGGAGAGGCGAAGTCCGCCGGTGGAGTTTTACCCATCTGCTCCCCTCCGGTGTCGTCGGTTCCTCCCGGTTGAAACCCCGTGTAGCGCTCTCCTCCCTCAAGTTCCTCCTCTATCTTTCTCGCTCCGTCCTTCCCTCGTGACGGTGGGCGCTCCTCCGCTCTTAGTCTCTCAGTCCTCCGCCCACGGGGGAATACTTGACTGATTCGTCGGGAGGCTTTTTGGAGATCCACTTGGCGGAGAGTTTCTTCGTCGTCGCGATCGATATCGGGCCTAGGAAGTCGGTCGTACGTCTTGTGTGTGGACCGATGTCTCTCGTTGTTCGCCGCCCTAATTTTTATTGTTTTCCCTCAGGTCTTGTTGTGCGGGAGGCATTGTGGGTAGTTGTTAAATTTTGGGAAAATCTGTTATGTTCGTGTTGGGGAATATTATCATTGAAGTATTCCGCCGGCTTAGATTGGCTCTGATGGAGAATTTTGGTAATAGCTCCGCCTGTCTTATTTAGGCCTATTTATTTCCTTTCCTTTATCTATAAATCTTATTATCTTCCTTTCTTCTACCCTTGCCGAACATTCTCCCTTTGAAAACACCTCTCAGCTAACCTTCCCCGCTCTTGTTTCACTCAGACCCTCTGTCTCCTATAGAAGTTGCCTCGCTTTACTATGTCTCTAGCGTCTTGTCGTTCCCTTCCTCTCCGTCTTCATTACTTTCTCCATTCTCCTCTGCACCCTCATCTCGAACGCCTCCTGTCTTTTCTTGTCTTCTTTTTTCACCGTCCACGTTTCCGTAAAATTTAGTGCGATCATATGTAAGTTACATTTAATGTAGTTTTTTATTGAGGACGTTATAAGCGGGAAGTGAATCTTGAAACCTTGTCAAAAGGAAGTATATAAGGTGATCGGAGAAAGTGGGGAAGTGAATATAATTCGTGGGCGGTATGAAAGGGATTAGGCTTCATTGTTAATTACCGAAGGAAGTACAATGCTGAATGGGAACAGGCGGAAATGAAGTATGTAAAATTAAGTTTTAAGGTATATAGTCATCATGCGCCTTGCGAAGAATGAGATGGATCAAGGTTTAAAAAAATCTGCTCCAACTGATCGTTCATGCCTACTGTTATATTTAACTTTTTACTGATAACTGCGTCCCCATGGTTGTGCCAATTTCAATACGCACCTCCGACGGCAATAAGAGATTAACGAAGCCTTTTAATGGATTCTGATGACGATAAGGTATACTTGTGAATGAAGATATACAACCTTTGTAAATGTTCACGTATTTTTTATTTGGTGCTTCGCGTTTCGATGCTAAGGTGCCATTCTCGGGTACAAAGAATAAACCTTAGCGACTTAGCGTCGAAATGCATCGTAAAAAATAAAAAAAATCTGTGAAAATGTTTTAAGTTTGGGTATCTTCATTCAGCATTAATTTTAACCAAGTGAAAGCCGAATCGATCGATTTCACTCGTCTTCCCAAAATGCTGCCACTCCCTTCCCGCTGCAAAACCATTTTGTCACTCTTCAATGCTATTGTTCCCACTAATAGTTCACCCGTTGCATATCTGCGCCCAATTCCATCCGTTGTCATTTTTTTCCCTTTCCCACACTCGCCCTTGTTCCTCTTGCCGTTCCCTCCCTTCTTGGATTGTCTTTTTTACCACTTAAAACGTCTCCTGCCATCTTTTTTGCCGCTTGCGACATTTCCTTTCATCGCCCTCGAAAACTAATGCCTCCTAATTTGTTTTCCTTTCCACTTATCGCGCACTTACTATCCTTTTTCGTGTCATCTTAAAAGCCTCGACCGAATTGATTGAAAATACATGGGAGAATTTCTCACTTCGAATAGTCTTTTTCAGATGTAATTTTATGTTCCGTCCTGAAACCGTACCTTAGGTTTTCTTTTGCCGAGCCATAGTATTCACAAATTAACCAATTTTGGGGTTTTCTATTGAGGTTTCACCTGATTTCTGATGGAGAACACGGTTTTCTGAACAAGCGTCTAGTCCGTAATTTGGCTCAAATTTATTTTTATAATGGAATGGACCTTCTGTTGCCTTTTGTGTAGGCAACCTATGAATTTAATAGAAGACTAGGTAGGACATAGAATTTTTTTCTGAGGGGTAGAAATTTTTTGAAATATCTACTGTAATGATACGGTTACCTAGATTGTTGGTGATTTCAACCAATTTCATTTATGCTTGGAAAAGACGGAAGAAAGCTAGGCTATTTTTCGAGCCTTTCTCTATCTAGGTAATAGGTATTTTTCTCCCTCTTCGAAATTATTTTTATGCCCGCATTTGTTTTTCGCTTCTTAGTTCGACGATGTATTTTGGATGAGAAATAGTTGGTGAGTTAGTTACTCTGCTTGCCGAATTGATCTTCGGGCGAGCATGTCTGGAAAAAATCCTAATTTTATTTCCTCTCGGCGCAAAAATAGTCTCTCCGTCGCATAAGTAAATCTATTTTTTCGTATGACTTCAAAGAGGCCTTTCTCAGAGAATGCAGTGGAGCCCGAATAAATGACTTTGTGTGAGCACGATGAATGCGCTGCGTACTACCCTGAACTTTTTAAATGTGCTTTGAGATTCAATTTCCCTTAGCCTTGGAAAACTCCATTCCGTGTATACGATCTTCACACTTTTGAGATCCTTCTTGGAAAAGCGGGGTTCATTTTTGGCTTTCAATGTTTATTTGGCCTTTTCTACATAATATTTATGACTCTGCCAGATTACCGAAAATGGAATTAGTTCTTCTTTAAGTTTCGATTTTTTATCTCTGTAAAAGCCTATCTCAATTACTAGAATATAGTGCTGGCAGATTACTGATTACTGAGAATGATAAGCAATCCGGGGACAAATTTTATTAGGCTTTTGAACAAATTTGAAGGTTTGCTGTTGTGTATTTGGCATTGATTCGGTACTTCTTGCTACAAACTTGAGGAAGGAAGAAAATGCATTTATATGGCCTGTGCGTGGAAAAAAAGGGACTGGTGTTTCGTTAAGGGTATCAGGAGGAGAAAGGCTCTTACCAAGGAGGTGTTTACCATCGGGAGAAAGTTAATTTCTGGGATATTGGGCAGTGGTGTAGAGAAAGACAAGCAAAGAGTCTTATTTGGAGGTAAGCAGCGTGTGGGAGGAAGAGATGTTCCGTGAGAAAGGAGAATGAGATGGAGGCGCGCTGGAGATTTCATTGTGGAATAGATGGGAGAATGTGATATGGACGGACATGAAGAGGCATTAGGAGCTTCAAGGACATGGTGGACGAGGAGGGGAAACTGATTAAGGAGACATAGAGGAGATTAAAGAAGTGAATTAAGAGTTAACGTATGGGTGAGACGACGCTGAATTTTGAGGTGGAGGGAAGGATGGTTATTAGGAATGGAAACGTGCTTAGGATGGTGTTAATGAATTTTAAATGGAGATGACTGAATGCCGAGAAATGAAATAAGATATGAAATCATGATTGGATATGGGGAATTTTTACATGGATACTTCCTCACGATTATACCTAAACTGGTAAAAGTGCCTTAGCAGGATTTTTTTGTAAAAAAAATTCTGTAAGTTCTTAAAAATGTCTTTGTTATGCATGCTACGAACCGTTTTGACACCAAAATATATTTTCCCTTTCACAATCCAGATTCTCTAAAATGAATTGGGCGGTAGGTGTTCACCCGACTCACCGCATATGTTTTCACTCCCCGTGCATCGTAGGGCTCTGTGCATCCTGTCACTATTGGTCTTTACGAGAACTGTCCACCATAACCTCATTCCATATGAATATATCGTCTGCAGATGCTAATACCATGCCGTCCGAAAACCGAGTCAAGTGTTCTATTGAGGTACAATATTCTGAACGTAAAGATAAACGTGGTACTAGAGTACTGGGTAGTTCTTCCTTCCCTTTTGTACTTCTATCAAATGCTTGGTTAATATTGCCGAAGGCGCTCCTCTATAGGCTTCCCCGGAAATTTTCCGGTGGTTGGCTTATTCGGTTCGAAATATAGGTTCATTGGTGGTCTTCCAGAACTAGAAGCCGTAAAAAGGAAAGCGGATCTGAAGGTGAAAGCGTGCCTCGGACCATTTTCCGAGACAACAGTAATGGACGTGGCGGGTATGAAACGGTGAACTGTAAAAGGAACGCGAGGTAGATAATCGTGCTCATGTCGGACTCGCATCTGGTATCATTTGGGCTTCCTTTTGGAAAGGACATCCGCATTAGAGCTGTCCGAGAACGTATATATTATTTTCGCCGGCCCTAACCTTCCAAATTCCCTCCGCCTGTATGGATGACCCTGTCTTTGTGAATTTATCCATGCTCTTCTAGTCTGCCGCCACGTTTCTATGATCCCCACCTCCACGGCCGTCCGCATGTCGCGGGGCAGGTATTTTCCACGTGCAGTCTTCTTCGCTTCTTTTATTCCGCCTCATTTTCAGGGTTTCCATCCTTTGTCCCCGTTTAACCCTCCATAACTTCCCCTCCGCTCGTTCTCTTTAATTTCTAAGCGACAGATTCGCCCTATGTGATGGTCCAGGTCTAATTAAGCACATTTATGCGACTGAAATCATTTTTGTTCCGTGTCCGCCAGTTCTGCCTTCCCAGTATTGTCCCAGACAAGGTCTCCTGCCTCTTTAAACTTCCCTTCAAGGGTAGCAATGAGTACTTTATTCTTTATTTTTGGTCCTCGCGAAATTTTTACGGCATTGTTCTCCGCGTATCTCGAGGATCGTGGAGGAAGGGAGAGTACCTATTATGGGATACCCATTCATGCGGCATGGCTGTCTTTTAGTGGGCGTCTCTGTTGGCTATTCGAAACAACCATGATGTCCCAGTCTAAATGTTTAAGAAATGAATTTAATAGAGCTGTCTGGTAGGGTTGATTGCTACCTCAGTTGTGATGCATGAGAAGTCTGTCGTAAATGTTTATGAAAGTCAGCTTCGGCTGGCTTGTCTCACGATCTGTAATCCATGGATTACGTGAATTTTTTTGTGGATTTATGGAAAGCGAAGCGGAGGCTAAAGGAAGAGAGAAGGATTTATGTGTATAATTAAAGGGAGGAACCCTTATTATGAATTGAAAATAGAAACTTCAGTTGACGTTCTATTCCGGTATTCTTTGCAAATACTTCTTGCTCACATATTGGACGACTGAAGTGCGCTATAAATTTCTCCTGTTACATACCTTAGTCTGTGTAAATACGGCTTTTTAAAAATGTTAGCAATAAGAGTTTATATTTGTAGATAAAAAAAAGATTGAAAGTCACCTCGTTTATATTACGTCAATAAAGAGCGATATCAGAGAACGAAGGCATTCGCTATGTAATTATAGGGATTAGATGACATTTACGAACTTTTCCCTCATTTGCAACGCGTTGTAACGGTATCAAAATTTATTAAGTTCGATTTATGTCATAGATGGCGACTATTCTCAAGTCTTATGGGGAAACTCTATGTCACCAGAGCATGTAATGCGAGATTTATGTTCTGAATCCGGGATTAATATTGTGCATAAGAGTACTAAACGTATTTTTACTCTTTTTGTCCGCATCCCTCGTGTGGAAGCCGCTGTTGGGGCTTTTTATTAGATTCTGCGAGGCGCACTTAACTTCCATTTGAAATATACTCCGTAGAGAATGCGAGAATGGAGCAAAGTCATAGGTTGGGCAGTTATAACGCAGATATTGTCTGAAAAGTCTAGTTTCATAGCTATGGTCATGGATCTTGAAAGCACGGAAGCGAAAGTTCCACTTCTGCCCCCGTGCCTTGGTTTATGCTCCTGTTTTCCTTCCTGAGATGTGTTTGGAGTAGTACGGGAAAGTTGATAACGTTATTTTTAAGGGACTTAACCGATCCGGATTGCCTCATTCCGTTTCCTCAGCCATCATTCTGATACGGCGTTTGGTACTATGACACGGGTGCTTTGGAGTGTCATCCAGTAATTCGCCTCTCTTGCCTTGTGGGTTTTAGTGCCGGAAAGTTACGGGAGTAGGAGATATGAAAACACATTTATAGGAACAAAGGAGAGTCCGAAATCGTAGTTCTAGGCGATAAATTGAAATATCGTAAAATATCACATCATTCAAATTTATCGGGAAGGCGATACTGAGTTATAACATTTTGCGATTAATCATAATACGATTAATTTCGACATATATCGCTCGATGAAGTGTATCCTAAATGTCGCTCCGAGTAAAAATATCATGATAGAATAATTAATTTTATTTAGTTAAGAAATCGTCGCATGATAAAATATCACGATATATCATTTGACACAGTGATTCGTGATAATTCGTGTTCCTTTGAATTCCAAATAGAGATAAGTCTTATTCTCTTCCTCAAACTTCTTTGCATGTCAAGCATTCCCTCCCTATGATACGGCTTTTGACATCCCTTCGCTGCTTAGATGTGGCTCAATCCTGACATTGTCTCCCCAGCGTAGAGTCTAGATCTCTTTTATTCTCCATGTCATCATGTTTACCCTCCTTGCCCACCATCTCCAGCACTTCGACCTTCCTTTTAACTTTCGTTGACTTAAAGGCGGTTCATATACTAATATTAATTTCATCGTGCTGTTTACTTTTCGCACCTCCTTGTGCCTGCAACTTTTTTCGTCAATTGGCTAATCAATGTATCTGAGAGCCTCACTGACATTAGTATCAATCTCAGATCATACTGAGCAACCTTACCGTATTTTTTTTATTTTAAACCTACGAGATAATGCCTGAAATAATATTTATTGGGTCTAACTTGTGTTTCTCTTGTATACTCCGAATTCAATTTATAAATATAGACTTCGGTTCCGAGGAATGACCCCTTTTGTAAATGGAGACGAGGTCGATGCGTTAAATCGGTTTAGCGTCTTTCATACAGGCCTTGCCCATATATTTCAATGATTGGACACTTCCAAGACTAAGGATTTTGTAGCCTCAGTCCTTTGTCGAGTCTCCTACTATTCATACATCGACGTGTGTACTTATGATCGATTTGGCAACCGGGCCGGCATCAATGGTCCATGGAGCGTGCTCCACGTTGATCGATTGGCCGTAAAATATCCGGTTATTGAAATATGTCCGGGGAGAGGGCGGGCTCCCTCACCCGAGGCGGGGGTTTTGTCAACGTGGCGGTGGGGGTGGAGAATATCCCTCGAGCGTAGAGGGGACACGCGTGGAGGCCAATCGGCGTAAACAAGGTGAAATGTCAAGGGTGGCGTTTGGGACCTGGTTGGACCGATGGCATATCGAAAAAACAGTGAAATTCACGCGTCACTTAATTAATTTGCATTTTTTATCTCGTTTTATTTTTTTATCGCGGACGATGCTTCCGATAGATAGTTGTCTTTCGTGAAGGTTCGTGCTGTTACTACCATCCCGTTTCCTCGCATGCGACGTGGGTGGGTAGGTTCAACGTGATGAGTGAGGTGCGAACTATCGGTCTGAGCCATCTATCCTTGTAGGTGGGATTTTCATGAAGACAGATCATGCTTGTAATGGCTAGGATGGAGGGTTTGAAGCAATAGCTGCCTATAATATTATCTTAATTTTTTTTGGTAATCTACTGCCTGATGTAGATTTTCAGGTGCTGATACCGTTAGGCTGATGTAGGTTTTTTAAAGGTTTAATGGAGGTTTTTTCAATGAGTCTCACCTTCGATAGTGAAGACGAAATCAGGATGACTTACAAAACTGATGTCACTACTCAACAAATAATACATTAAAAGAATCCGAAATATCTCGATAGTCACTATGTGTAAGTGATGGAATAAGTTGATTTTAGGGCGAGTTTTAGGAAATCATGATGCAAATCTTCATATTTTGCATATTTCACCTTACTAGTCCAATAACCAAAGTCCAGTTCTCCATGAAATCAATACTCTTCTGTTTTTGATGAAAGTATGAGAAGGAAAGGGGGTGGTTGAGCACGTACCTCCTCGTTCCCACTCGTGCAAACTTTTGGGCCCTCCCTTGCCCCTCGCGACCTCCCATTTCTGGAATTCATCCCCAGATCGGAGGCCAAACAGAAATGAACCTTGGGTCATTTCCTCCCCCTCCGGAGCTTTTGGAGTCAAATCGGAAGATACCCGGAGTCGTAGGGCATGAAATGGGTTTCGCGGTGTTTTTTTTTTCCTTTTCGTATTTTATCGTTATTGTTATTTTCGACCTCGACGTGGTTCCCAAGAAACGGTGTCGGCAAGGCCTTATTTCGTGGCAAGTGAAATCTTTCTTCGTGGGGACCCCGCGAGTTTTCCGAGATAAATCCTAAGAGAGATGTGCTTCATCATGCGGGAATGTTTCTTCGGTAACTCGTCGTCCCACGCAGTGGCTGCCAAATTGGTGGATTCTTTGTTCTTGCTCATTTATTTTTTCAAGCCCTGGGTATGTTTTCCTTCCGTCGGCGATCTAGCGGCGTAACCGCCTTCCGGAACGGTAATTGCTTTTCAGATTTACGTTCTCGATACATACGAGGGTTTTTTCCAACCCTGGCGTGTGTTTTTTTCGGTTCCATTACTCCAGTATCCATCCGTCTCCACTATTCGCGGAAATAATTATTATGTCCACAAAGCGCGTTATCTGATGGAAAATTGTGGCAGCCTGATTAACTGCGTTCTCTTTTTGTTCTTTGGAAAATATTTTGGCTCTGGTTTGAGTTAGTGAATTAGATATTTCGTCATTTTTTCCTGTTTCATCTTCCTACGTTTTGGAAATGAAAACAGTCCGAAGTTACTTTTCTTTTCTATCTCGGGGCTCATTTCAATTTCACTTATTAGTGCTTTCGTCAATATTTAACAAGTTTATTGGCGCTTATTATGTGTGATATATTTTGAAAGAACCCAAGAAGGTCGGTGATATTATCCAGCGTTATATGAGTATTCAAAGATATCTTGATTGATTTGCTTTCTTTCTGTGAAACCTGTTCCATTAAATATTCATTGCAATGGTCTATTTAACTATGAAATAAATTGGTTACAGCTGGCTTTTCCTACGTATCCAATTGTATTATACTTATCGTCATTTCAGTTCATTATTAGGACAGTTAGGAGAGTAATTTCTTGAAGCGTTGTCAATTATTGCTGGTACCATGTTACTGGAAAGTATTCGTGTCAAACACGGTATAAGAATATTTATCTAATTATCTGGCTGCGCTGTCCGTCGCGTAAAGATTATTCTTTATTTACGCTGAGTGGTGAATGGTAGCAATTTTACCTCTCAAATTAAAAACAAGGATTTTCGCAATTATTTTTTCATTCTAGTTCCTTATGTTTTGGTTCTCCAACAAATTTTAGAGTAGGCTGAAAAGGTACTCTTGACCCAAATTTTATTTTCAAACTTTCACAAAACTGCTTGTGAGGTATATTGCGGGAGAGGCATGCCTGCGTGGAAAATTTAACCATTGTTCATAATTTAGGACAAGTAATTTAGTCATTGCTCTTTGAGTGAACGTAAGTATGATCGAAACTCCTTGCTTTGCAGCCTGGCAGTGCAAGCATGTAATGTTGCGTATTCTGCTGAAAATATGGCGAAGTAGCAGCTCTCTTCTATAGCTGTGCAGTGAAACTAGTCTGGAATTTAATTCATGTCTACTTTGTGTTCTAATTAAATGTACTGTCTATTGTTCTGTTCGGGGCGTATTTCATCCAAAAGCTTTCTCTCGTCGTCAAACATGTCGGACACAGGTGGTCGTTAGTTTGTCTCCTCCTATCTCACCTCTATTCTTTTCTTTAACCATGACTCGGAATTTTTCTCATCATTATTCCTCAGCGTCCAATTTTCCTTGCATCGTTACGCAGGTCATCGGCTTGTTAGGAATGGGCTTACATTGAACATTTTACTAATCCGGAAGAACTATTTCCGTTCTTTCTTTCCCCTTTTCTCTAGCATCTGGTGTTAGGCATATTGAGATAAATTATGGTAGTCCAAATCCGATAAAGTTAGAAAAAAAGTCTACTACATAATGGTGTTAAATGAATAATGTGCCTCGGACTGAATTACCCATATTCCTCGTAATGTTAGCAACTCATGTCATGCCAGGTTTATAAATTTTTAGGAAGCCTAAGCCGGTTGCAATGTTGCTGTAATATTTATTTGGTACGTAGCGGCACTTTTCGTTGCTAGGTTACCTTTAATCAGCGACTATGATCTCATTCAACCTCATTCCTCCTATTTTTGTCACTAATAAATGAAGACTTCGTAGCACTTTCTCTGATAATTTGTTCTACGTATTGCTGGGGTCTGGCCAAGTGTGGTATTCAGCTATTCATCACCACGTGTCGCCCTCGTCATGGGCTCCAACAACCCTCTTAACTCGCTTGAGTGAGTGCTGAAGCATTTTGCACCGTAATTGTCTCAGGAATCGGGAAGATGTTGTTGGCGCTTGAGACCTGGGTATAGCGATGAGATAGACGGAAAGAAAAAGATTCTATGCCTTGGATAACGAGAATCAACTGCTTAAGGAGACGTATTACTCCCTCTTACCCGGTCGTATTTTATTTTTATTCTAAGTATTACTCATTTATAAGTTAGGTTATCCTCCAGAGCTGAAAACAGGACATAAATTTGGGATAGGCCGGAATGATTAATAGAATGCCATCGAGGGCTTGGTAGAGAGTACCAAGGGGACTGCATGGAGGAGGCCCAATTCCATGGAAGACTGTTTTCTGTTGCCACTTCAGTCGCATTTTGAACAGTTTTCATTAATGTCTGCGGCGTGGTGATGAGTGCAATGCGATCCTATATATCCATTATTTTTCAGCATAATGTTTGTCTTTGCGAGGAGTAGCATTGATAAGTAATGAATTTGATAGATCACACCATCATGTGTATATATTTTAACTAATAACCTAATTTTCACCTTATTTTTCCGTAAACTCGGATCAATTTTTCCGTCAGCGACACGAGTGGCGTCTTTGTAAACCCATCTAAATGCGAGGTGGATGTCAACTCATATAGAGGCTTACTTGAGGATCCTCTTTTGAAATATTCGCGGAGAGTGCTATGCTTTAAGAACACTGTTAGCATATTCTTCGGCGGATGAAAACCTATCCTCCTCCCTGTAGGTGATCGCTAGGTCAATAGAAAAATTTGTCTCTGAGGTGTTATTTTTTTCTTGTTGAAATTGGCGTTCAGAGTTTCCTGCCTTCAGACACTTGACAAATGACAAAATTTGGCGAACGAGCTCATTCGTCGTAGATGTTCTGGGGCCCTTGCCCTATTTCGCCTCGGACGTGTAGGTCACGGGTTAGTCCTGTCGCGGGAGTGGGTGAGTGCTCAGAGCATATTGCCCCGTAATTGTCTCGGCGAGGAGATAAGGTGGGTGGGTTGTTGATGCGGAGTGCGCTCGCCTCTCTCGGGGTGAGGGTGGAGCGTGGAGGAGGGGTTTTTGAGAGATTCAAGAGGACGACGGGGGTTGTGGGAGGGAGGGCCGAGGGCGCAGCCCCGGGGCAAAGGAGGTAATCGAGAAGTGGAAGAGGAGTAGGCTGGGATGGGGAGGCTGTAATAGTGGCCCCGGAGTCCTCCGCTCCCTCGCGCTTGGGATATTTTCCACCCAGGTGCCTCGTCTCACACGTCCTTTCTTGTGCCCCTATGCTCCGGGTTAGGAAGTGCCCCGCTTGCCGAGGGAATGGCACACGGCCTCCGTGAAGTGGGGGGGATGAATGTGATTTTATCGGGTGGAGTGACATTAACAGGTGTCGCCCTCACTCGCTTAAGGGAACACTAGTGAAAATTATCAATATTGGCCCTCCAACGGTACTGGTATGTCAGTGAATTCTTTTTTATTCGTAAATTTTTGTGCATTTCTTACTATTTATTTTAACGAATTTTGCCCCTTATTACGTACAAAATTAACTTTATGAAACTAGTGACTGTTCGCAGACACGCGCACAGTTGCTAACCAATAAAGAGCAAGGATGCAGTGCTTTGAAATTCGTTTATCGCCGAATAGCGACAAAGTAGGGTTTATTTCTCCGTCAGTGGCTTGGTGAGTGCGACCTCCGCTCCATATGCCACTGTGTGGACTTGTAACGTCAGCACCTGGTCCGGTAAAATCCGTCCTTAAGTTCGCTCTGAGAAGACGGCTTGGTGGTGTAATTCGCTAGCACGCCTGACCGGTAATCGGAAGATCCGGCTTCGAATCTCGGCTAAACTAAATATTTTTTCATGGTGAACTTCATCCTTTGGTGTTTATAAAATTTAGCTTGTTCAGCACATATGCATCCTTTAATGATCATCATCACTGGTCAACAATCCTAGGATTGGTTTGACGCAGCTCTCCACTCAGTTCTCCTATCAGCTAATCTTTTCACACCTACGTATTTCTTCTCTTTACTTGTTCTTCTTTACTTGTTCCATATATTTTGTTCGAGGTCTTCCTTTTCCGTTCTTGCCTTCCACTTGTCCCTCGACGATTGTCTTCATCAGGCCATCATGTCTCAAGATGTGGCCTATAAGGTTGTTCCGTCTTCTTGTTAAGGTTTTCATACCAAGGCAATACTCTCAGGTATTGTCTGCTGTCACCATTCACTGGTGATTATTGATGGGGGAGTTCGTAGTTGTGGCTTTCAAGTCTTTAACTTCTGCCACTTCTCTTTCTCGCGAGGGAATATTTTCCACTCTGGTTCCAAACACGTCCTCTCTCGCGCACTTTGCTCCGACTGAGAAAGTTCCCCCTCTACCTATGGAATGGTATCGTCTGTATTAAGTGGTGGGGCTCAATATGATTTTATCGGGTGAAATTAAATTAAAGGCTTTCTCCCTGACTTACTAAAAGGAAAACTGGTGAAAAATATTGGCGACACCTCTCAAAGGAACCGGGATGTGTCGATCGCAAACTGGGTGGGTTGGGGTTCATCGTTAGTGATGTTGTGTCGCTCTATTACGGAGACACTTCGAGCAAGCTTCAAGAAACAACCTGAGAAATAGTAACTCCGCACTTTACACATGTGTTATATTGTGAGTGTATCTCTTTTCTTTCGTGGGATATGGAACATTTTTTTTCCTATTTTTAGTGAATTAGCCGTGATAACCTTCTGATGGCCGTTGAAGAATTTCTATCTTTGTAAGCATTAATAATGTTATCGTGGAACAATTAACTCTGTATCTCAAGCATGGAAGGGATACATGTGGAAGGCGAACGGGGATGGAAAAAAACAGCGTTTGTGGATGAAACGGAGGGAAGCCTATATATAGAATAGGAGGAAGAAATTCAATTTGGCAATGTAGTTTGTTGAGCCTTAGTGTCGGAGATTTTGTCCTACGAAATTCAAACCTGTGGATTACCGAATTATATAATAATCAAATTGTATGTGTGCTGAACGTAGATATGGCATAGGTATGTTCGACTACCTATCAGTTAAGAAGTATACAAAATCATTCCTCTTCCTAACAATGGAAAACATGCTTTTTTTTTAAGTGTTATGCACTGTTCCGTTGTACACGAATGGCTCTCCGTTTTCATTTTCATTTGCCAATCCTCTTTATGAAATGGATAGGATTGGCAAGTGGATATGACCTACTTCATGGCAACCTACCTTAATCGGTAGAATACTTTAAAAAATAAATGAATGAATAAATCATTAAATCTTAACTAGAAGCTATGATGAAGTGAAAGGATTCATGGTGTTGTTCAGTGGAGGCTTAGTGGCGTCCACAGTTCAATTTTTATAAATTACCGTTTTAGATCGTCAGGCTTATCTTATTCGGTAGATTATTTCGATTAAATTTCTTTTCCTTCCCCTTATTGGTATATATCCTTTTTGTGTGACAGTATGCAATCTTGTGTGGGCGTGGTAGGATATTCGTACGTAGGTACGTAAGTAGATTATTATCCTTAAAGTCATTGCTAGATTTTCATTTCTCCCGCCCTTCTCCCTGTTTCGCTCTACAGCCTCCATGCATATTCAAGTACGAAGATAAATTCCTATTCGCGTATGATTGTCAACCTCATCTTCCCTTCCCATAATATGATTTCCCGGAGCTCAGCTCTTTTTCTTATCGGCGCCCCATAAGTCCCTTTTGTTCACCATAAATCTGTTGATTCATTTCGCTTTTTTTATCCGCTGAGTTCTCCTTTTCCTCACGCGACGATTTTACCCTGAGGATTACGTGTCATCCTCCCTCTTCGCTTAAGCGTCCTTCATTTTATGTCTCCCTCATTATTATTATTTTTTAATCTAGCTCGCATTCGCTGCTTGAAGAGATTCGCCCTTGGAGACGCGAACCTCTTCTGCAGTGATCGAAGTCGCCACTGTGAGTGCCTTGTTTGTTTTCCCCATTAAGGAGCTTTTCAAGTAAGTATTAATAGCTCATCTTTCCCCTCGTTCCGTGGCTGGGACATCTCCGGTGCGCGTTCGGTAATTTCAGTAAAACTATCCGAGTTCCGACTCGCTGAGTGCAATGCCGCCACGTCTTTCACAGCACAAAAACTGGCGTTTCGCATTGTTGCCTGGATTGGGAGACTCTTGAGGGGATCTATTTCCTTCGCTTGGCAGTTTTTGCTCGATTAGCGTCTTACTTACTCAAGTAAGTGTGTATAAATTAGTACATTCGAAATTGAGGGCGTGTTAAAATTTCACTCTACTTGTCAGCTTTCGATTACATTTGCGAGAGAGTAAATGTCTAGAAGTGGCGAGGGAAGGAAATATCGCCAGTAAAGCGTTGCCGTATGTGTTGCGTTGCGAAAGTGGTACATATAGTCTGGAATTATTCAAGTATTATTTTGCATCTATTTTTGCATTTTTCGATCCCTGCATCCCTCATGTAGTACACTCTGATGATTTCGATCGATCGATGATTTCGGCGATCCCTTTCCTCCCCCTGAAAAAATACGCATGAAAGAAGCACGTTTCTGCGTTTCTATGACTTATCCGTTGAACATAGCTGGTTGTTTGTGTACAAATTTGGACAACTTCATCATCATAATCTCATAAATTTTAAGCATGTGATCGATGAGGTCAATCAATTGATATGGGGTGTATTTATTTATGTATCTATTTAATGAGCCTTCATTAAATCTTGAATTTTAGTTTAGCACAACATTCACTTAGGCCCGAAATTGCATTCTACTAAAATAAATGCGGTAGATGCAAGATGAAGATAAGTTACGCTAAAAAAATCCACTCCAACTGCCATTCTGTTATACGTTTAATATTTAAATAATCGCGAATTTCTCCGCCCGCATTTCATGAATTGGTGACGTCGTTATATTTACGATTTATTTTCTAGTTCAGAGGGAGATCAGCATATCAAAGGAAGGGATCGGTCAAAATTGTCAACGAAAGTGAACCACGCGAGGACCATGCGTGAGGGCGGGTAATAGCTGAAAAGTGGTGACGCTCTACATGATTTCGTTATCTAATTACTTAACTGCTAAAAGGGTAAGGTCGTATATTTTCTTCGTGAATAGTTTGTAATGAAAAACCGAAAAATACGGATCCATTTATTTTTCAAACGCTAGTACAGTCAGCAATATAATAAAAATTGTGAACGAACACATTTTCATTCATCTTAAATAAAGATTTGCTTTAATTATTGTTTTGTTCATTCAATTATTCTTCCCCCTCTTTCTCTCATTGTTGGTTGATACTAAAATGATCGGAGGCGAAACGATGCGATAGCCAATTTTGGTCCTTAAACAGACGTGGTCCGCATTGGACAACCACGGAAGATTGGGGATCTGGAGCGCTCACAAAGCAAACACAAGGACGAAAATGAATCATATCTGCGGCGGAACCGAAATCACATAACGCCACCACTTTAATTGGAGCCCACTTGTCTGCTTAGTTGAATGGAGACAATTTCATATTCGGCCCAGATTTCTTTTCTTTGTTTCTCACTCTCTGCGGTCCCCTCTTGCTCCTTTCCCCAACTCGGAGTCTCCGTTTCATAATTATCTCATAACTTCGGAGAAGGTCGGCCATATTGGTTGAGCCCGGGCCAAGTATTTTTCGGTGCCGGGAGCAATGCATTGAGGAGCGCGCTCCAAATGTGGGCTAGCGACCAGCCGTATGCAGTTGGCGCGGCCGGCCGCAATGTGCTATTCAGGTTCCAAGGCCGTATTTATGCCCTCCACTCCCATCCGAAACGCCTTAGTTTTTTACCTGTATGTCGCACTGCCTGATCATTTTATAATTCCACGTTAAAGACAAATAAATTAAAGGTTATATCGTAAGTAAGTGACATTGTTACCGTTAATCTGTCGGTAAGTGAGCTCCACCTTTTAGCGCAATGGTATTAATTTTATTAACTTAAAATACTACATAGAAACCTACCTTAATCGGTAGAATAATTTAATAATAATAGTCCATTACATGTATAATTCGGTGGAGGCTAATAAATATATTCGGTAATATTCCTCACTTTCTATTTTATACCCGAACTTTCGACTTTTTCATTCTCTTTCTTTTTTCTGTTCAGTATGATGGCATCTTCTTTATTCATTTGTCATACCCACTTATCTCTATTTTTGCATTAAATCCTACCCTCCTATATAAATTGCTACTTCGATTCGTCCCCGAGGATTATAGGTATCCTTTCCTCCTGCCTCCTTTATTTCACCTCGTGGAAGTAACTTACACGTGTGAAGTCTCGCATAGTGGTCTAATCTTTTGTTTAGCGTAGTCTGACAAAATGTTTCAATTACATTTTATGTATGGCTGTTTACATAACTTGTTAATATCACTCGTCATATATCTCGGTTATGTGAAATTGTGCCCACGCCTGATTCACCCATCAAAAAAAATCAAGTGGCGAAAAGATATGGAACGAAGCGAGTTAAGGTGAAAAGGAACAATCTGGTCGCTTGATGCTATGCACATTTCCTTTATGTTTATCGATGCTAAGTGTATAATGTGTTGAGTTGTATGTACAAAATATCGTATCATGCTGCGTTATTTTACTATTAACTTTTTTTAAGATATTAAATAATTCGGTTACATAAAGTTAGGCATTCACAGTGCTCTTAACCTAACCTGGTGTCATAATTTCGTAATTTTGACTCCAAATTTGAGCGTTTTATCTGGATGCCTCATGTGACACGGTGTCCCCCACTTTTTTTCCCATTGTTGAGGTAAGGTGAGGATGGCAGCACTTACTCCCTCAGTTGTTTTTCGCTCTACTGTTTCTTTTTTCCAGAATCGCTTTGCTCTTAACGCTATCCCTTGATTCTAGTTCAAGGATAGCACTTTGAATATTTTAGCGCTACGTTTTTTCCTTCTTACTCTTCCGAAAGTACGAAACACTCGGCCAGGTTATCTTCCTCAAGGGGCCTAGTGCCTTCCCGAGTTTTTCTGTCCGCAGAGGGCCGCCGAGGGTCTAATTTTTGCTCAAAAACGGTTTGTCGCTCTCAGAGGGGAACAAAAATCAGAAAAGTTGGACTTAAGTAGTGTGCTTGCTTTGTTCTCGGTCCAGTTTTACAGTTCCCTGAAGATACCTCTCGTCACGAAAGCGTCTGTTCCCATTCAAGAGTGGGTCTTTACCGGACGTCATGAAGCTCGGTGGACATTTTTCACTGGAGTCCATGTATTTCTGGTGAACAATTTTACTCATTAAATAACAATTGAGATTTTCTCTCTAAATTGTTAAAGTAAGTTCACTTTGTAATGAAATAAGTCTCCTTCCGTGAAATCCGTTTGATTGTTCACTCACTGATCACGCTAAGGTTGCTCATGAAGCGTGTTTAAAAGCCTCTGATACGCCTTTCTTGCACCCTGGAATAGCTTTAAGTACCCGTGAAAGGGTCTCTTTTAAACAAGACTATCCTAAGTTCATTCGGACGTCGGGCGTATCTCGGAAATTTACCGGGATCCTCCATGGACACACGAAGGCGTAGCAGTAAGCTTTGAAAAACGCTTCATATGTGGATGTAGAAGGGTCACTGAGGAGAGACTGCTGAAGTCTAGGGAGGGGTTGTTGGAAGGATGAGAATATTGTTTAAACATGCGATGTGAAGGGGAATATTCGCAAAGGAAACGATTACGTCGGCCAAAATAATGCACGAAAAGAATAGCATTTTATCTGAATCCACCTTGGCGTGCATCTGCTCTCTGAAAGTAGAGGTTTTGCTATAGTTTAGGATTGTGGTTTTCGATGATTGAGACCCGGTCATCCCTTGTCCTGCGTTAATATTCATCCTGCCCTTTGGAGTTAGCTTCGCTTTCAGAGTTTTCGTCCGTGTTTGAAATAATTAGTTCCATTTTGAAACTATCCCCCGCCCGAGGATCGCTTCGTAATTAACTCAGTTCCGAAACAGCTCGTGTCGTGTTCCCCTACCTTTTGTCGTAGTCGTTTTCTGCCCTCCCCCGGTACCCATTCCCCAATTCCGTCCTGTTAAAACGTTCCCTCCCCCTTAATAGACCTTCATATTACTTTTCATAACGACCTTTCACCGTATTCAATTTCCGAAAGTGTTTTTGTTTATTTATTCTTCAATTATTTATTTGTCACTCCATCCGCCGGTCGTGTAACCTGTCAACGGCAATACTCTCGATGACCCCCCGCCTATTTCCAAGGCGCACCGTCCACCTCACCCCCTTTGTTCATCCGCAGGGTCTAACCCTTTGCCGTCACTCGCCCTACGCTCCCACCTCTCCTGCCAGGGTTTGAGTCCCAAGTGAGAGATGGGTCGTTCCGGGTGAATTCGGTCATAGAACGACTCATGACATGGAACGAATCCGCTTGAGGAACAAAAAAGAAAGAAAACGGCTACTGAATGAAGAATGGTACGATTTCGTTACAGCGGAGCATATGCGGTTACGGGGACGGGAATCAAGAACCAGAATAAGCAAATGCGTGTGATAAATTATAGCTAAATTAAGCACTGGATGTGCTGAAAAAATTCTTTTGACTCGTCCATAGTTTTAGTTTTGAACAAATGATTTATTCATTTTATTTAAGGGAATTTATTGGCATCCTTCAGTGCAAATAATATAATGATAGTATGCTTTAAAAGTAAAAAAAAATATATGCGTGCTTTCCTTTACATGATTTAGGCTTACTTCAATGTCCGGGTGACACATATTTTTGTCTAATTTTAAAGTTTTTTATTTTTTACGAAACAACGTGACTGATACGTCAATGCATGAATTTTCCATGGAGTTATCTCTCTCAATATTGTTCACATTTTTCCGGCATTTAGGTATTCTAATGTCGCGAAATAAAGTATGTATGTATGAAATAATCTTAGCAAGTTAAGAACCGAGACAAAACTCATTGCTTACGAAGATATTTAGGGTTAATATAATAAAATTGTAAGCGGATTTATTCTATCGGCTTAGGTAGATATATATATCGTACTTTTTGCGATTCGCCTCAGACTTGTCCCTCCCAAATAGAGTTTCCCTTTTTAAATCGCTTGCCATTTATCAATTTCAACTAACCAATTTCACTATATCCATAAATCCTTTTCTCTTCATCCCCTTCTCCGCTATCTAAACCCAGCATTATACATTTCTTGGATTATTGTATCAGAGGCAGTTTAGTCTAATTGAACAAACTATTGAAAAAGGTAAATTATGTATGCGCCCCGTGAATGGAGACATAGCGAGTGTGTGTTTTAGGCTTCATCTGGTTGATGTCTAAGGTATTAGTATAAATACTATCAGTTTCCTACAAAAATAGCATGATAACTTTCTGACGGGATTTGATGTAGTTCGTATCCTCATGTTAATATGAAGACTGTCTGGAGTAGGGGCGAATCTTCAAACTTGCTCATTTTACTGAAAAGGACTGGCATGAACTGCTTAGTGAAAATGAACGAGACTGCCCATCACCCATGCCCAGGGATCTCCTTTCCCTGTCGTGCCTTCACTTTCTCGAACCTTCCCATCCGCCCCTGCGTCCCAGGGACTCGTTCGCCTCATAATAAACCCTCAGGCTCCACTCTTCAGGAGTAGGTCTCTCTCTCTCTGCGGGTCTGTCCGTCTGATGCCCATGGGGACATCGCCTCCTTCCGTTTAATGGATGAGGTGACAAACCTATTAGTTTCCCGGGGTTAATAAGTCCCTCTCACTCACCCCAGGGTGCTCTCACCCCCTTTTGTCTCCGGTTGTCTGTCCCCCCTATCGGTCCACGGTCTCGCTCCCAGAAATTCCATTCCATGGCCTTCTTCGCCTCCACTTCATCCTCGTCCTGTATACATTACAGGGGAGGACGTTGACAAGGACTCAAGGGTGAAGGGAGTCTTCTTGAAGAATTCGTCATCGTTCTACGCACGGTAGTCCATTGATAGTTGGGTTTTGGTACATTAATTATGTGAAATCTCTCATTTCAGATATATCATTTAAAATTTCTCTTAATCTATATAAGTATACTTTCCTTCAGGTATCATCGCCCGGCAAACAGGTTCTGGGTTCGTGTCTCATTCAAGCCAAATTTTTAACCTCTGATTTCTGGATTTTTCCATTTTCCTCTGAACCATTGTCTTTTTCCATTTTGTGATATATTTTGTAATCAATTCTTCCTCCTTATGTGAATTTATATTGTTTATTTATTACTTCATACCCACTATATCTGCCAGACATGCCAGTGAATTTGAAACCTTGTTTAATGAATTCGCCCAGTATTGTACATTTTTTTTTGGCAATGATCAAATGAGTGTCAGAATTTTCCTATTTCATACTACCTAAGAGGGTTCTTCGGTTAACTATTCGTTTTCTGAGGTTTTTGCTGGAAGAGGAGTAGGCAGGCATATTAATTACTTGGGCTGCACATTACTGGAAATCGAACGCAGCCGTAAGAATTTCAGGAAGAGAATAGATTTAGTAATAGAGGCGTTTATGAATAGGAAAGAGCTGATGATAGGATCGGAAGGAAAGAATTTATAGAAAAGGATGGTGACGAGTGTGGCCTGGAATGTAGCGCTTTTCGGTGCGGAAACATGGACGCTTAGGAGAGAGAACGAAAAAAGGGCTGGAGATGTGCAGTACTCCACCAAATGGTAGTGTAGTTTTTCATTAGCTTCTCGAAATAGAAATATTATATGCACTGAATTGTTGAGGCCTTTACTTTGTAGGATTCCATATTTAATGTTTGGAAGGAAATTTCTTAGCTTATAAGATACATAATATACTATTACAATAGATTGGACCTACAGCACTTCTTTTGCGTGTACTGGTTTGTTTCTGTTGTAAAAGTTCAGCATCAAGCTATGGTTTTCACATTGCCTGTGCCCTCAGTGGTCGTTTTTTGCCACTTAATCAGATTTATGTTGCTCGTCCGTACATTATATGCCACCAACTTCGTGTTTTAGGGAGTTCTGGGGTTACTCGGCAATTAAATGGTACCGGAAATAATTTGAATATGAATATTAGTATATTTTCTTGATTTCACTGTCAATGTCGCATTAACAAAGACATGACATTTTACAGATGGTTGTTTTGCCTCAAAAAATGGGTAATTCCTCAAAAACTCGTGAAAGTTCGCCGTTCATACAGGAAAAGCAAATATATTTAGTTTAGAATTTATAATGACGTTTTCGGCATGTATTGTCTTCTGATTCTATCGGGATGTCATCATAATCGCATTCATTATGTTATTTTCATAATATGCGTTGAAATCACACCTCATTCACGAATGCTTTAAAATCCTCAGATTGTGTTCGGTAGGGGAAGACGTAGGCTCGGCGTCACCGATTACTGCGAAATAATCACAAGAAAAAGGATATTTTGAAAGATAAACATCTTCTGCAATCAAGGAACTCTTTTTGGCAATCATCCTGTCCTGTGTCTGTCACCATGACGTTGTTATTGTTATCGTCGCAATCCCTTCGCCAAGTTCCCATCCTCGTACCCCTCCCGTGGTGTATCCCAGCCCCAAACCTCTTCATCCATCTGCTCCCATCCCTTTACCCACGAAACGACAGAATCTGCCCCATCCCAGCCGGAATCCACACCGCAGACTGCGGCCTCGCTTTAGTGGTCCAATCTGTACCCTTTCTTCTCTCGAGAGTCGTTTATCGCATTTTCTATCCCTCCATTAAACTATGTCGCTAACCCTCTGTTTCCCCTTTTTGCCCTCGTCAAGACCTAAAAGGCCTTAATTAATGCCTTCGCTTTATTTTCATAATTAATGTTGCCAAAGTGGATGTCTCCTTCCTGCAGGGCTCGTGCGGAAATTTTTATCAATTAACCCGGTCTCTCTCGGTTACAGAGGTCTCGTGTAGCGGGTCCCTGAAGACGTTGTTTGTCGCAGGGTACTGGCAGGTCGTCGTGGAGTAGGTTTTTTGACGTTCGGCTGTATTTTTTCTTACCATAAACGCTTTCTCTGTTCAGTAATACACTCGTTTTCTTGAAGAGACTTTTTGTAACCTCTTTTAATTATGATAAATGTTTATTGTCCTAATTATAAGCGTTGGTTTTCACCACCTGAGGCTTATTAATCAATCTGCCGTAGTTATTCGCTAAAAAGTGAATAAAAGTGACAAGCCTTTGGGACAATATTTCAACAAGATAAATGCCTTTTCCATTGTTATCTTTTTCGCCATCCGCCGTCAAAATTATTAATTATCTTAATGTTGTCTATAAAATCGTGAAAATGTATTTTTTGTGCAGGCTTTTCTCTATTTTTTCTGTGTTTCGATATTTTTAAGGAACCTCGATTTTTGCGCGCCCTAAAGTTATAGAAAAATATTTTAGGCCTATTTGTCCCTTACTTACATACACGCGATAGTTGCTCATAGAATGATTGTAATGACATTTATACATTTCTTTATCCCTCGAATTTTTTTTTATTTCTTTCTCAAGACCTGAGCAATCTAAGTGGAGATGATAATTCTCGTGGGATTACGTATTAAAGTGATCTCACGGGAGATTTGAGGTGTCAGTAACGGTGTGCGAGAAATAAGGTCTCTCGAGAACGAAATTGGAAGGCGAGAGAAGGGATTGGAGCTAGAAAAGATCGCAAAGTGTTACTGTGGAGCTACTTTCTTCCGTTTGGAAGAGGGTAGATATGAGGAAAGGATTGCTTCTCTTGGGCCGATGACGAAGGTGGGACTTGAACGCTGTAGAATTTGGAAATGAAATGGGGTGCCGTACAATTTTTGAAGCCGTTTAAAGTGGAGTGAAAATGTTAGCTATACGTGGAAGAAGGAGAAATAGTACAGGATTTAAGGATAGAAGGAAGATTTAACAGCTTTAAACCTAACTCAAAGAGAGCCGTGGATCGTGGATTTTTTTGTTGCTTCGGACTTAAGATGAGACGAGAATGCGGAAAGCCTATCTTTCTTTGTTCGATTTAGAAATTATATGAAACCAATGGTATTAAAAATTGTTTGAATATAGCTATCAAAAACGAAGCTGAAATTAAATCCATCATATTTAGTTAGTTTGATGTCGAGTACTGTTAAGGGTAAAAACGGTCGATTTTAGGATATTATCCAGCGTTATTTGCAAGATGGAGTGATTCAAATCCGTTGAAAAGTGTGCTTTGTATGTCTCATAAAAGATTGACCTTGTACCGATATTTTTGGATGATTCAGTGAAACGGCGACCTGGATCGTCCATGTAAACCTATCTCTCCCGATAGATTATTTCGTATAGTAATGGTGCAGGGGACTTTGAAAAAAACTAGCCCTTTTCATCATCTTTTACTTCTTTTTGAAGTTATACACTGCCCTCATCGAAGCGTAATCTATTTTATATCATCTTTCGGGAGTACTTTACGTGATATTATAAGGAAACTCTCCGAACCAAGTCATTTCTCCCAACCAATAATCTATAGGTAAGCCTTAAATATGCCCGAGGCCCCATGGCTTGGATCCCCTTTGAAGCCCTTGTTGCCTGATCTCCTATACGGACATTCTTCATCCCACAATTCTTTATCAAGGTACCGGGGAAGTATTTACTCTGCAATCGATACCCTTAAAGTGCACAAAATTAAGTTATTACTTACAGTTTCAAATGAAAAATCAGATAACGATACAGGCTCTTGACCACGTCCATTCGTAACTTATTGTACCTGTCGATTTAACCAAAAATATATTTCTAATTTGGTCAAATCTTTGGCTAAACTTCGAGGTATATTGTTTATCCGCAGCGTTTTCGCATTAATTTATACCAGTGTTTGGCAGCTCACAGGCTGTGCGCGGTTCCCACGACTATCAACAGTTCATTATTTATTGTCTTTAGATATTGGTTATGCTTAAGGGGAAATTTCATCGTTTGAATTTAGTAAGTAAGTCGGTATGTTATTATTTTTTTGTAAATCCGATTGCGTTATTAGTATTTTCCGTCTTAGCCATGACCGTGGGACATCGTATTTATTAGAGTATTCTACCGATTTGGGCAGGTTTCCATGGAGCACTCAAGAATCATTGTGGGAGCCTCACCGTCCTTCACGCACTTCCCTCTATAATTCATAATCAGGCCTCCTCCCTTTCATTCTATGTAAAAATCCTAATTTTTTCCTTCCTCTCCCTCTTTTACGTTAAATTCTACCGTCTAACACTGTTTTCTACATCCCCTCCCTCGCTAAGTACTCCTCCTTTGCTAATGCAGTTCTCTTTCTGATGTAGACATCGTAAAAGGTTACCAATCCCTGATTTATGGCATAAGATGCCTGGAAGGTTGGAGGAAACACATTTTCATAATTTTTTGCATCCTTTAAAACCGGTATAATATCTAACAGAAGGTAAATCCCGTAGAGAATAAGACATAGGCGTATTTTTTTTTTCGTGAACAAGAACTGGAAATTTTTTTCCAGTCGATCCAACCGTCGCTCTCATGCAAGCAATCCTTTGATAATATTGGCGACGCACACGTGGCTGGCTTCTCCAGCGATGCTCCTCGTTTGCCTCTGCTCCCGGTGACCCCCAGTCACCCCGTCTTCTATAAATCCTACCCCTCATCATCATCCCCTATCATTTAGTTACTCGTGTCCCTGTGGAGGGAGGCCGGATCCCAGTCCATCCAGTCTGCGGCGGTGGGTATTTGCTTCCCCACCGACGACGACGCTCAGCCGTCCCGGGCTCGGTGAGGTGTCCCCTGGGAGATCCCTTTCTCTTAAGGGGGCACTCTCCTCCGTGGGAAGGGAAGGTAACGATCGAAATGTGGCTGCTATTGGTCCTCTATCTTTGTAACTCTCTGGAATACCATCTTGATTATAATGCCAGTAGTCATTCTAATGCATGTTCATTTACATCAACATGGACGTAAAAACAGTATTTTAATGAGTGATGATTACTCTTATTACCTCTCGGCACTCAAAACAATTACCATTAAAGTATTCTACCGATTAAAGTAGGTTTCCATGGAGTGTTTAAGGGGCATTCTGGGAGCCTCCCCTTCCTTCAAGCACTCCCCTGTTCAATTCACAGTAAGACCTACTCCCTGTTATTATATTTAAAAATCCTATTTCCTTCCTTCCTCTCCCTCGTTTACCTAACATTCTAACCTCTAACACCGTTTTCAACATTCCCTTCCCGCTAAGTGTTCCCTCCATCCATACCTCCTGTCTCCTGTGTATCTCTTCTAGAACCTGCCTCTCCTCACCCACCATGTCCAGCAAATCGTCTCTGCATCGATAATTTTGCCAGCAGATGCCGTCACGGGTCATTCTAATGCCTATTATTTTACTTCAACATTCATATAAAGACAGTAATTGAAAGAGCAATCGTTATTTTTATTTACTTCCAGCGCTCAATGAAATAAGAATGGAAATTGTATCTTAATCAATGCAGTTGATTGGAGAGAATTTTCTGAAAAAATGAATTTTAGGTAAATCAATGCGTATAATAAAGTCGATTGGATTTACAATTAACTTTATTCACCCGATTAAATAATTCCAGCTATATATTTTAAGTGAAAGTAGTTTCAAGACGCGAGAAAGTAAACCGATAAACCGAGATGTTTTATTAAACGGGCCACCAGCCTTTGAAAGATACCCTGAGAGATAGTTACAGGGAAGTGGTAGGTAAATATAAAAACCATCTCCTTGAAAAAACACTGTGTGTCTACTTTCATGGTGATCGATATAATAGTGTCGTTGTCTATTGATCTCGGATGTTCGAACACCCATATGTTTTCTTAATTTCATTGAAGGGTTTCTTCCATTGAAGGTAAGTTTGCCGAGAGCATTTTGCGAACCACCCCATACGGACAGGACCCCCACCCGCGCTGAACATTCCTCTTTAATTCACTTTATGGCCAAGTCACTATCATTGTATCCGTAAAGCCAATTATATTCCTCCCCCTTCCCCGCTCGACCGGCTTTTTTCCTGACGAATTCTGTTGGTCCAAAATTTCCGCTATCACATTGAAATTTTCGAAATGCATAAGATTTAGACACTGTTAAAAATTTCGGTACTCCACAAGCATGAACATTTACCTCAGAATTTTCTCTAAGTTTTCTTTTAATTGAAGTACAGGTAAAGACGGCCAATACGTCGGGTCGGTAGTGGTACATCCCCTGAAAATGGAAGTACTCCTAATTTTTTTTGTAACCTAAAGTTTTATATTTGACACGCAGGTGCATGTAGACAAAGTTCCTCCTAGACTACGCACCATAGAGAATCCGAAGTCAGAGAGTAGGTTTTAAACAAAGAGTTCATAAGAAAATTAAGAAGATGTGCGACCGAGAGTGATACGTTCCCTTAAAAGGGAAGTTGTGGGTCGTCTAAAGGCCCTGTCCACCACCCCCCGTCGAAGCCCCACAGACCTCATAAATCATTGGGGGGCTCAAATTGAATCCGTGGATCGGGATAATCGGCTTTGGCGAAGAAGGTGTGCGGAGCGATTGGGCTACAGAGAACTCTCTCTCTCTCTCAGATTCCAAAAACAAGATATGAAGTCGAAATCAATCCGTCCAAGGGTGATTATTATTCATCGAGTCGGGATCCGCTCGTGTTTTCATCTGTCGCGTCGGACGAATTTCTGTCATGTGTGTGCCTGCCTTTGGTTCGATTTGATTTGTTTTCCTATCGCAGGAATATCGATTTTTTTCATTTGGAATAAGACGACGGCTCCAAGATGATATTCGAATTCATGAGGGTTATAGAAATATTGAACATTTTATGTATCTGCATGGTTATATTTACCAATGGTGTTGTTGTAGTTAAAAAGCTTCGGTAGGCCTGGTATTACGATTTGTGAGAAAACTTCATTCCAACTTTTCGCTCATGTTGTGTGAAAGATGTTGATTTTATGTATAACACCCTATTATGTTATGAATCAATTTTTGGTTACGTAGCATAAAAATCAAGAAATTTATGAAGTAACTAAATTGTTTTTTTTCTGAGCCTTTTACGTACCTGCCTTTTTATCAACCCTCACTTTCATTGCTAACAACGTAAGGTATCTAAGCAATGCTAAAAACATTGTAACCATCCCGAGCTCAGCGAAACGGACAAAAGCCAAGTGTCGGTATCGAGGTCTATTCGCGGATAATCTACGAGTGACTTTGGAAAACGAAACTCCGACGTACTCCCCAATTAATTAAAATACTGTGTTTAGTTTTTTCCGTGTCCCATCTGTCCTCCAGAGCATATTGAATTGTACGTCAGTACATGTGAATCGCGAGCACAATGCGCGAATAATACACGCCGCGGAAAAGGCGGGAACGGATATGAAAAGTCTTTTTTAGTTTTCCACGCGATTTTACATTGCCCGGATGGTAACGAAATGGAATCTGAAATTAGTGATGGAAAATCTCAACCAGTGGGAAAAGACCCAAGAAGTGTTCACTCATCGCCAGGAAACCATCGAATCTTTCTTTGCTCGGAAACGCATAATAGCCATTTTGCTGTATCGGCACTCTTGCTGCCTTTTAAATCCTCAGTGAGTATACGATGACCACGCATGAATTATGAATGAAGCGCCAGCTCCATTATCATCATCACAATCATTCCTACCCAGCCTTTCTGCGGACTCCGCAGGTCGAGCCTCTTCTCTTGGACAGCGGACCCAACCTCGGCCGTGACGGGTGCGATGCCTGTGCGTAATGTTTCCGGATGGCATTTGCGTGTCTCCCTCGGGAAGACACACTCCTCGCCGATTTCCCCGTTTTCTCCCACCAGGCTTCTCCCCCCGTTCCTCCCGCGCGAATCACCCCCATCCCCCGCCGCTCGGCGATCTGTATTCCGAGGGAGTGTCGGTGTCGTTGAAAGGCGGCGCGTCTTTTTCTTCAGGGCTTCAGAGGGGATGGGTGTCTATCCTTCCTCTCTCCACCCACGCGCTTGTCGCCGTTTCTCTCCACTCTGCCCCCTCTCTGTTACGCCCAGATCGACGGGATGGTTGTGTGTTTGGCAGGGGGGTCATTATCGGGTGTCGAATGGAAGGTTTTCCCGAGAATAATGATTTGCGAAGTTATGGATAGGCTCGAGCGTGTATTTACGCATCTGCCGAATAATCGGGAAAATATTTTGTCGCCGGATAGGTGATGGGTGAGAATGTTGTGTTGCTGGCAGGGGTTGATCGTGGCGAGTGTTGGATGGATAGGCTTCGGGGTCCAAGGTGTAATTAGCTGCAGACTCATGGATTGGTTTTAGGAATTGTCTTAACAGCTGGTGAACAATTATTGAGAAAATGCGTCGACGGTGGATCTAGAATCAATTATGTTGCCTAGTTGCGCTATAGTCAGTCACGAACTCTTGAAAAAAAACTTACATTTTAAAAATAGCGTTTATAACTTCCTTTTTTCTTTAAGCGCTTATAATTTCAAAAATTAGCAGTTCATAACAGTAGGACCTGTCAAGTTTTTTCTTAAGTTAAAACTTTTGCAACCTATTTGCCTACGGATACCTTATACTCAATCTTCCGGACACGTTGAATAGATTTTGGTAAGTTTAAAGACTGGTACCTAATTTTTAAAAATCTCATTTCTATTGGAAAGAGCTGTATTTAGTTCCCTGCTTTCTTTAAGCTGTTTTTTTTTATCTTTCAGACTTATTTGCTTGAAAAATAGAATCTATCATTCAATATTTTACCTACTGGTTTCAGCGGTGCCATGTTTTGCTCGAGATAGTCTCAAGCCTTGGTAAAATTTGTCGGGGTGATTTCATATCTAAGAAATATACGACTCTGCTCGACCGCTGAAGATGGTCGTATAGATCTGTGGGTTTTGCTGCGTCGAGTTCCCTGACCGTACCCGCTACATCTGCATTTCAACCGCGATATCTCCACTTGGGTCGCCCGTTAAAATTTTATTGCGCGTTGAATCTCGCGGGGATTAAACTCATAACGGACACTTACGCCTTCTAAACCTCCAAATGATCGTAAATGTTGCTACAGAGGATATTTTACATTATTTTTCTAAATTTGAAAACCATGAAACGCATCTATGCAAAATTTACTTATTATTTATTGATAGAAAAGACGTAATTTTAACCTTTTTTCAATCAAATATTTATAGTTTACATATTATTATTCTTGATTTATTCTCAATCAAGTCTGAAAACGTTCTTTTTTCCTTCTGTTATTTTTTTCTCTCGTGCCTTGGGTGCTTAACCGTTAGATGGTAGATTTCTGTTCAAAACTGCGAGCATGTCTACTTTAAAGTAAATGATAGATCACTGCTTCTTTAGCTCCAGCTGAAGTGGATATTTCCTCGGCCCGACGTTTCATCTATCAGAGATATCCGTCGATAGATAAGAATTTTATCGCCACGTCAAGTACCTGCCAACGTAACATGTGCACTGCTCTAGGATTTCTTCGCGCGACCTTTATTTTCTTCTCGTGATTTTGCCTCCGTGTGCTACTCTTCCATCCGCTAGGTTTGCCTCTAAAAACATAAATTTCGTTAGTTTACTGTAATTGCAACGGATAATATAGCGCTTAATGCTAAATCTGATGTTTTTATGTAGCTATTCTGTTTGGAAGTCTTCATCTTCTAATAACTTGGTGGGTTGATAAAGAGAATCGAAATTTTTATATCAAGCATTTATTTGGTTGAATACCTCATTTCGTGTAAAATAAAACTATAAAATTCACCTTAATTTGGTTGAGTAGAAGGTATTTCTATTTTAGACGAAGACATAGCAGAGAGCTATAGATCGTATACTGACGAACGGAATTCCGCGAGATAAGCCTGGATACGGCGGCTTGTTATTAACCTGATTTTGCTATTAGATCACCAAAAATTTCTTTAATTGAACTAATTTTCCATCCGCCTGCTTTTCATTATGTATTGAACACTTACATCCCTTGGCCTCTTCTTGTTAGCAAACTGGGCCTCGTCGGAAATTATTTATTCCTACTCACAATGAACTTCTGTGCTTTGCTATGTTTTCGTAATGAGCGCCAATTCGGTTCGTATACATTAGCCCTCTATAACCTGCTTCCCATTCTCCTACCCGCGAGCTAAGAGCGGTTAGTTTAACTTGTTTGACTTTATCGACCGCTTTTAAAGTATAGTGAAAGGCTGTACTTCTTACGATAATGCAGGGTGACCAGCAATTTATATTTCAATCGTGCTGGAGTTACGAATCCATAGCAATCTCATTGTAAAATATTGATTTTCGTTAAAAAATTAAGGTGGAGGAGTGAACGAAAAAATTCATTTTTTATTTTAAAATTGGTAGAAATCAGTGAGAGTAATGAAGTTTCATTATTTTATTTATCTAGTCTATTTCTTTACGTGGCAACTCTAGTACAACTTCTCTGCGTTATATTATGAAACAAAGCACGCAAGACTTGATGCCTTCACATTTCCTCGCTTAGTTCCACGTTCTTCCCTTTTTCTCCAATTACCGCTGTACTACAGGTAGCGATTTTATGGGTCGCTGTTTTATTTCAAAGTCTATCAAAGCCTACGAGAAAAGTATTAATCCAGTATTAGTCATTCGCTCGTTTTAGTTAAATAGTTGTCGGTACTGATATTAGATAATCTTTATCCTAACGTTACAAAATAATTTACGTGTCTTACATTAGATTTGAATTTCATTCCAAAACGGCAGTTTTCGGTGACTTGTTATTCGCTTCCATGTATTATTATCAGTTATTTTTCGTTTTGTAATTTTCAAGATGCATAATTTAGTTCGATTCAAAGTGGAAACGTCAGAATAAGCGTTATAACTCCTGAATGATCAGGGCGGACATCGTGCTGGAGGCATCTCAGTCTCTCGAATGCACGAGTAAAGAGCAAGACTAAATGGCTTAAATGCTGCAATGAAAGAAAAACTCGAGCGTTCCTTTTGGAGGAAAAGTAAGGTTCAGTGGAGGTTTATCAATTGCTGGCGTCGGGAATTGATTCTGCCGTCTGCTCTCGCCTAACTGCGATAGCGTACGGCCGACCCCGCTGAAATAAGCCTTCAATCCGCAATCGCTCTTTTCCGGGCACTCCTGCTCCAAGGACAAGGACCTTGTCCTTGACGCAGGGGGATGATACGGTGCCTCTTCGGAGAGAAAACACATGACCTTTCTCGGAAACGCTCCTGCGAAATCCTCCACGGCCCAGCAGCTGTGTTTCCCAGTAGTTCCGGCCGGGGGAAAAGGGTCAGGTCTTAATTTCCCAGAAGTATGGCCCCCGAAATCAGTCCAGGAAATTCTGTATGCTTTCCCCGAAGGAATAGTCTGCAAGTGATTCAGATTTTGTGGAAGTGCGGCTCGTCCTTTTTTCCATCACCCCTCACCCCTGTTGGTTTCATCCCCTGTGTGCCTATTGCGAGGTTTATCCCTCGTGTACTCGGGACTGGAGCTTTACTCAACGAAAGGTGATTTACGCTCGGCGTAAGTTTCCATGCACCACAAATTATATGCGATCACCTTATTGCAAATAATAGGGGTGTCTTTCGTCTTTTGGTCGAGTGAATTCGGGTTAGAAAGGGTAGCCGGCACAGAATTTTATTCTCGTATGTAGGGAGAAATTTTCTATTGTAGTCTACGTCTACGTACTACCCCGCAAGCGGCCTCAATGGGTACGTGGCGGGGAGTGTTAGGATACCAGCCAATTACATGTATGTGTGCTGAAAAAATAAGGGTTTGTGTTGGCACGGTTATTTTACTGCGGCATAACATATATTAAAGTTCATTTTTGCTCGAGGGAAAACGAATAATTTTACCTATCCGTTCGGCATAATGTCTCTCTTAAGTTATTCTGTCGAATCTGCCTATATATTTTGGTTCCAAGATAATGTTCTCCTTGTCAATCTAAAAGTTTATGACCGTAATTCCTCAAGCAATCTTCAGCCTGGCATATACCCTCTGAGTCTCTGGCGGCTCCCGACCAGATTCGTATTAAAGCTGTGCAACGCTCTCTGTTTGCTCTTGGCAGTTTTTGTCGAATCTCACCGCTTTTCTTTGTGTTTTATGCGTTCGCGAATCAAATCTTTCTGTATCGGAACTACCGTTGACATTGTTATGGACATATTATCAGTGTTAATATGTAGCCCTTCCACCACTTCAAAGCTTCTAGCTTCGATTAAATACGGTGATGAACGTTGAAGTTATGGTTGATGAGCTCAAAACAAGGATATTGTGAGTGCAGAGTGTTAATGGCGTGACAGGAATGGGCTTCAAAAGACAGATAGCGATATCTTAATAGTAATGTGTATTCCATCAGTTATAATTGGTTATCATGGAAAATTATGCTGATCGCCCCTGCATGTACCCTCACCCGCGTCCAATTTCCTTCTTCGGTTCATCATGAGCTTCATTAATCTACATTTTAACCAGGAACCATGTTCACTTTCACAACTTTATTTGCTTACCCCTCATCCTTCCCTCTCAGCGTTTTACTAAAGTAATGAAGGCGATAATTCATCAAAAATGTTTTCCTACCTGTAGCGTACCATGGCACGAGGAATATAAACAGAAGTGTTAATGGGTGCTTAGCATGGAAAACCGCTGTTTGGAGGTCTAGAATAGTGGAGGACGTAAACCGGGAGCGTTTAGTAATTTAAGGGGCGTATTTAAGAGGCCGATCGACAAGGGTGGAAAGTAAAGGAAGAGGATTAGAAGTTAGGAGTGTTGGGAGTTCGGAAGGTTATGATAATGCACTTTTAATGGAGCGAGATTGTGACTTGAAAAGTCCCTTCTTCCATGTAATCCCTTTGGTATGACGAACTTCAGGAGACTTATTATGGTCGAGTTGTATCGCGAAAGTAAGTAAATATGTGGAGACCAGAAGAGGGAATTTTTTAAATCACTACCAGTCATTCGGTCATGCCAATTACAATTATTATTAAACTGTACAAGAATATTTTGAGATCCCAGTACAGTGTGAGTGAGTTAGAGATTGTTTGTAAGTACTGGGTTTTTGATTCATCATGAATATCTCATCGTACCACCGAGTCACGCCAAAATCAGTTGATTTTATTATTAATCAATTAATCTACTGGTTATGGATAAATTCTGTGTTAATTTTAACATAGTAATAGCTAAGTTATTTATTTTCGTATTTTTTATCCACGCGTTCTTAATAAATCACGAATATTATAACCTAATCACGAATATTATTACCTTCGAACTTCAAAAAATTCGTTGCCTCGAGGGGTGATAACAATGGACCTTAAGTCACCTTTGAAGTCCACGCTCGGACTCTCATGTTCGCTCTCGTCGATGCCTGAATTTATATGCTGATAAATTATTCCGTCCCTCGTAACCTGGCCCCTCTGTCATTTGCATTTGCTATTCCAAGCTAGCTTTGGGGCCGAGCATAGTGAAAGTCTCTCTTTTATCCCTCTATATATTCCTTGCATGAATCATTAAGAGTAACATTTCTACTTTAATATTTTCTACAGTGTTTTTCAGCCTACGGATTATCATTTCGGGAATGTGTAATAACTCCTTCCACCTGAGACCATGCTCGGAGTGATGAAAAACAAATGCTTGAACTATGCTTTTTATATTAGAGTTGTCTTATATCACTTGCGTTTCTATCTCTTTCATCTTTATTACTAATGCTCGTAGGTCTCACAAGTTTGTAACTTAACGACTTGAAAATAGGATTTAAACGCATTCATTGATACCTTAATCAAGGAACCCATTCGTCGTCATTTAGGATGGAGAAGTGGTTAATTAGATGACGGTTTTGTTTTTGTTATTGCCTTCGAGGTAGAGGTTTGCTTCGATGTAAAAATATACTTTAAGTTGGCTTAAGCTCGTTCTGAATATCATCTTCATGAAGTTCTAGACAGAACTAGGGAGCTCGAAGTTCGCGGAAGGTAGATCACGCAGGTTCTTCATGTTTATTTCATTATAATGCGTGTTGGAATACGTAAATAGCTTCTCGGATAGGTTGCATGGCATGCTTAAACAGGTGTCCTTTCAAGAAATACCATCGTCCAAGGAATTTGCATGAAAGTGACACCCCGAGATTATCTTACCGGCGATTCAATTTTGCGGGTTGCGTCTTTAATGTCTCTATTTTAATGGTAAAAATTTCTCCATTACTGACGTGTCATCAAAAATTTAACTGACTTCTTTCTCTTTTGTTTTCAGGTAAATTACCACATTGACACGTTTAACATTGTAACGGGCTCCATCATGAGGTATGTACTGTAATTTGTGGGCCTACGAGCAATATACTTCGTTAAAGCCATTCATTACTATCGCAAACTCGCCATAAAATCGTAAGTAATTGTGAGACACATGTGCAACTTCGTTAATGCGGTATTTTCTTCCATTTAATTACTTCAAAACTCGTAAATAACTCCATGAACTACGTGGATTTCGCGCAGAAAAGGGGAGCCATTAGAACTAAATTTCTTATATGTCAATCATTTTTATAGTAAATTAAGGTAATGGTTGCAAAATCAGCGCTTTAGTGCGTAACCATGTGTTGAATTTTTCACTCCAATGAAATAAGTTTATAAGTCTTTAGCTCCGATGAAAATTTTGGTACAGTCGATCTCCCATGTCTGACACTTCAGAGCTTAGCTGAGGATGGACTGACAGGGGAAACTTGTAGTACCAGGTAGACTTTTTTTATATTTCATGCATGGAATTAAATGAAATCTTGAAAATATTTTAAGTATTGATTATGATTATATTAGAGATCGAAAAGATAGAGAATTTCATACGGTTATGTTAACATTAAAGAGTTGGATTTGTTCATTATCTCTGAATTCCACCGCGTAAACTTTGAGACGTATTCGCTGAACTTGAAAGTCTAATTTTCTGCGATGTTACCAAGCTTAAGTACTTAACTCTTTCCGATAATGTTTCTATGACCATTGCCATGCGTCGAAGAAGTGAAATATATCATACACGCTTAAGAAAGTGTCTACTTCTATAGAAGCCATATTGCTTATTCATAATTGATGTCAGAGCTATATGGGGTTTAAGCTCTGACGTCGTTTTAATTAGAGTCGTAGTCACTATGTCAGAATGGGCGAGTAGAACTTTATTGGGCATCATTCATTATTTCCTTGGGCACTCACCGAGGAACCCGGGGATGGCCCCCAGGGGCATGACGAAGAGCGAGACCAGAAGGTCCGCGATGGCCAAGGACGTTAAGAAGTAGTTGGTGACGTTGTGGAGTCTCCGGTCCTTGGCCACGGCGAGGCACACTAAGACGTTCCCCACGGCCCCGGCCACCACTGGCACCACCACCAGCAGGTACCACCACTCGTAGGAAGGGGGCGGGGGCGGCGGGGGGTTCAGCCGCCCCCGGTCCCCGCACCCCAGCTCGCCTAGGGCAGCGCGGCACGCGGCCTTAAGGGGTCCGCACCCCGAATCCGTCCGATTCCACCACGGACACTCGACCGCGTCGCACGCGGTGATGTTGATGCCGCAATTCAGGCCCCCGGGGGCGGGTGTAGTGTCGTCAGGGGGGCAGAGGAGGCGGTGGCACAGATCCTCCGTGGTGTTGGCTTCGTCCAGGAGGGTTCCGTTGCCTCCGCAGTTTGCGGCCATGCGGGCGAACTCGAGGGCCATCCGGGTGCAGTCGGTATCGTTGACCCCGGAGGCGGTGGGCGAGGTCCTGTTGCCCCCATCGCAAGGGGTATCTCCACCCCCGTCTGCCCCTCCGCATCCCAGAGGTTCGCACCCCAAGCAGTCGGACACTTGGGTCGCATTTCCCAGGAGGAATTTCAGGGCATCGGTGACGTTCATTGTACGGATTTAAAGCACACTTCCCTGCCGCCTGTTCTTCTGGGGCCTGGGCCCCTCAGTTCAAGACCCTCGGCTATGAGTCCACATAGATCCTCTGTGCGGGTCTCTCAGGGCTCGAGGAAACCTTGTTTAGGTGACTACAGTGACCTTTTTCTCAAGGGGGAGATAGGAGACAGGCCGGCTGAAAACCCGATCATCCACACCAGCGATCACCGTGATCAATGAGTCGCGCGAATTATCCCTTCGATGGGCAAATTTACATTGTCCCGAGGGGGCTCAGCGTGCAGGCCATGCAAATTAGTCGGTTCCTGAAGGCATTCACTTTTCCGGAGACGCTCTAAAGTAAGGGTTAGTCTGTCAATCGATTCAGTACTAAGGTTCGTTCCCCGGATGTTTTTCATAGTATTTCCATCTGTTTATTTTTGCAAAGAAATACGCGATACATTCGTCTGGGCGTAATTCGTGGAGTTAAAGTTTACTGAGATATTCATTAGATTTCTTTCTCAATCTACAAGTATTTTTGTCTTGTTAACCTGAGCTTCATCGTTTTCAATGTCACCAGTGTTTACTAGAGTGAGCGAAGAATTACAAAGATATATATTCTCAAGATTTTTAGTTGGCTACGCTGTTGAATCGGAGTGTTGAAAGTGAAGCCAGTTAGTAATGCATTGTGTCTAGCATCTAGTCTTGAACTTCTCTGTTTTCATTCGTGAACGAGATGGTTGAGAAGATTTTTAAAGTCGATTGTCAACGTGTGGGCGTGGTGACGCATTATTTAATTTTTAATTTATTGTCGAGTCCACCCGTCAATATTACTTATTTTCGTCATGGCTAAAATTAAAGTTAATGCCGCATAAGTAGTAGTCTTTTCTTCCTCTTCATTGATGCAATTTCTCAAAGCCAGTCTTTATTAAAGTAATTGTTGGCGTAGTTATCGGTCGATAAAAGTGTTCGCAATCATCTGATTTGGCGTCAGCTTGAATTAGTTTAACCCCATCTCCGAAAGTAAAGAAAAAATTCCGATACCTCATCTAGTCACGCTCTGAATTCAAACTGTTCGTCTCTCCGAGTCACCATGTTTTAGTGATCGAAATTCGAGGGTTAAGGTCGATTTTTTTGCTCAGTCGATAAATGCGTTATAAGTCGATATCCAAATAATGGCCGCGAAAATATGAACTGCAAATCCAGTCTAAATAAGATTTTCGTTTTATTATTATTTTTTCGGAAAAGATAACACACGATACGATTCAAAAGAGATTATTGATTGGATTAATGGCTTCACGAGGGTGTTTGAGGGAACGGAGGTCGATTCTGCGAATCCGTATGAACTTTCTCGAAGTACTCGTCCTCGTAAGTCAGTTTCCAGCCTCCGTCTCCGCGCTCATCAGCCCTTACCGAGTATTACACCGTAGCGTTCCTAACCCGCGTTATCGTTGAGGACGTTTTAAAATACGTTAGCAATGCACACACACGAAATCACATCAAGTAGCGGACGATCTTGAGGGAAAAAAGTATTTTTATGTATATTTTTCTTTAATACCACTTCCCTAAACTCTCCGGGCGTACCGCGCCTTCGGGGGTGTATCACTCTGCGAGGAGACAAAAGGCGGTCGGCACCCGCGCGCACCAGGTCCCGCCGCCACAACACACCACTCCCACTCCTTTCGAGAAAGCGACTAAAACTCTCCGCCGGCCGGCTGTGTGCCGCTTCCTACTCTGCCGCGCTCCCTTCTCCGCTTCCCCTATCTCTTCCCCTCCGCGCCCCACTCGTGTGTTCCCGCACCCCTCTCTCCCCGGCCGCTCCCCGCACCCTCCCGCCTTAACACCTCCGCGACCTCGCTTTCCGGGAAAATGAATGAGTTACCCCGCTACCTTTTGCGTGTGTAACCCGTCTCCACCGTGTCTTTCTCGTCTCCGAGATCTTTTGTTTCTTGAGTGACTCGCGCCCCACCTACTCCCAGAATCAGTTCCAGGTAATTCCTCTGATTTTCTGAAGATCTGGTGCTTTCTCGGCGAGTATCTGGGTGGAAATTTTCTCGGGGAATTCTACTAATTCGAGATCTTCATTGTCTGCATTGTTCATATCAATTTCCGTTAGTGCTGATCGTGCAGTGATGATCATGAACGAATGGGCGGCGAAGTAAACGTCGCACAGTGGGCTGAAATCGAAAAAAGCTGGACAAAAGTACAAAATGAAGTATTTTGAGATAAAGACTTCAAACGTAAACACTTATAAATGATGACCAACTATAGATGTACGTGCCATTTTACATCAATTCGACCTCTCACTGAAGAAATACAGTGGCCCAAACATGACCAATTTTTTTTTAAAACGCGCGATCTCGTTTTTCTTCGAAAACCTTTGAATTTAAGCAGGTGGTGTTGCGTTGATACGATTATTATGAAATAAAAACTCAATATTTATTTGACCTGATACTTTGTCTATACTTTCTATGAATTTTGGAGATTTTTGCTCTCATCTAACTGGTTTTACAACGCAAAATGGCGAACGCGTTTTTCACGTGAAATTTGACATAAAGTAGACATTATCTTTCGTTTACGAAATATGTTAACTCGGGAAATTCGCATGACGAGGTAAAGTAGATATTTATTAAGAATGTGAAGTAGAAATCACGGAAAAAAAGTTAGCGAGGAAGGAAATGAGAGCGATTTTTCGCGTCGGATAAAATGGTGCCTTTTTTTGGTGCATGGGCTTATTTCCACTTTTTCAAATTGTCCACTATTTTTTCCACTCTACTCCAAGTGTAATCAGTTCCGACCACAGTGACATCTCTTTGCTTTCCAGGAAAATGAGTTACCCCGCTGCCTTTTACGTGTGTAATCCGTCTACACCGTGTCTTTCTCGTCTCTGAGATCTTTTGTTTCTTGAGTGACTCGCGCCCCACTTACTCTTAGAATCAGTTCCAGGTAATTCCTCTGATTTTCAGGAGATCTGGTGCTTTCGCGGCGAGTCTCTTGCTGAAAATACTGTCGGGGTTTTCAGCTGGTTAAATATATCTATTTTCTGCATTGCTCATACCAATTTCCGCTAGTGATGATCATCACCAATTAGGCCACGAAGTAAACGTCGGATAAAATGGTGCTATTGGGAATTTTTTTCAATTTTACCACTACTGTTTCCAATTTACTCCAAGTATAATCAACTCTGATCACATTAACATCTTTTTGCTTTCCATGAAATTAATGAGTTACCCCGCTAACTTTTGCATGTGTAACCCGTCTCCACCATGCCTTTCTCGCATAATCGAGAGGTCTTTTGTTTCTGAAGTGACTCGCACCCCACCGACTCCTAGAATCAAGTTCTACTCAATTCCTCTGAATTCCGGATTTCTAGAGATCTGTTTCTTTCTCAGCCATTTTTCAGCTTGAAATTTTCTCAGGTTCTCGTCTGATTAAACGGTTATATTTTCTCAATTGTTTCGATCACCAACCGGGGGATAGTCAACTCAATCGCCTGCCAAAGATTATCACAAAACCTTTGACAAATGAAGCAAAATACGGAGAAAACGTAGAACTGTAGAAAATTGTGAAATTTATATGTATTTTTTCGTCTGTAGAATTGGTTTCTCGAAATTCCTCTCTTCTGAATACCGAGAGAATTGAATCTAGTGGAAAGGGAAAGTATCCTATCTCTCTACCTAATATCACGTGGTTTAATCGGAAGATCTCAGTATACCGCAGTAAAGTTTTCTCGGGTTTCGCACCGGGTCAGGTCCTCAATTGGATTCCTGGATCCCTGATGACGATGGGCGAATTGTTCATCGAAACGTCGGAAGGCGATATGGAGGACCTGACCCGGTGCGAAACCCGAAAAAACTTTACTGCAATTGTTCGGCGGGGGGGAAAAGTCAAAAATTATATCAGCTCAGTATAGCGTCTCCAGTTGCGGACTGAACATTGCTCGCGAAGTCCAGCCCTCGCATCTCGTCTGTTCCTCACCAGTCTGCAGTCGTCAGCTCTCCGCCTTGAAATCCTGGGAGAGTCCTCGCTTCCCAGGAAACAAATGGGTTTCCTCCCCGCCCAACCATCTTGTACGTGTGTAACCCGTCGTCACCTACCACTTGTCTCCCCCCCTTGGTCTTCACCTGCCCGACGACTGTTGTTCGTGTAGGAGACTCTTTGAATAAGTATTTATGTCTCTGGTGCGTGGGGATCGTCTAAGAGATTGCTCCTTTCCGCCAAACGTCTCCGTAAGGTGGTGGTGAAGGGTACACTCAAGAGAGAATAAGCTTGGAAATTTCCACTTACCCTTAAATTCTTGTGCGTACTATACATAATTCTGTCCAACTCCCATTTTATGCTCTTATTTCGCGCCGGAAAGAAATGAAGGAAGTAAACATTTGCGGAAATAATGCGAGTTCATGAGATAAATGTGATAATATTTCGTTCGGCACGATAAACTTTTCCGTCATAATTTTATAGCGTGTAATGATGAAAATTTATGGAAAATTTCTATTACGACCCAAATGTTTGAAAAGTTTGAAAGAAAAGATTAATATAATCGCTAAAAGAAGTTTGGATGCATTTAATATAGATAAGTCAATTAATGAAATGTAGCCCTCTTTTATTAAATGTTATGAGATGGTAGCAAAAAAATTACATATTTTCACAAATTATTAAGTTATCTGTAATTTATATTTAGGCTTGCTTACGACCTATTTGTTGATATTTTTGGTTTTCACATCAATTTAAGATATTTGAAAAGGACAACTTCGTATTCATTTAAAATTAAGTTTGGAGATACCTTCATTTATCACACACACTTTATTTTGACCTATAAATCATATTTTAGAATATGATGAGAATAACTCGATGGCTTATCCAGAGCTCTTTGATAAACCTAGAGCGGTTTCTATATGTGCTAGCGTCTTGAGGCAGTGTTTTTTCTCATGAAGTTGGTCCAGTAACTGGCAGTATATTAATATATCATACATTTGGATGGAAATGGTGGTATTCCTAAATATTCTATCGTCGTATTAGTTTATAAGGAAACGTAGAATTCCTGCTCCCAGTTATGTAATACTAAAATCATCCATGACCTCGCCAACGTAGGAGTAACTCCGTCTTACCATCCGTGTGTTTGTTACCCAGTGTCTTTTCTTTCCACCTGCACCGTTGTTTCTTGAATTGCCTGCTCCACTTATCCTAGCGACTCCTTGGTTATTTATGTTTATATCCTCGTCTGCGAGATTGGCTTGCAAGCTCACTACCTTGAATCGTATGTTTCGCAAGGTGATAACTCCAAGAGTAATAGAAAATATACCAAACTCGAAATTTTGTACCTTTGATGAAAATGTTACTTTTCTCATTCACGTAAAAGCTGATTTTGAAGCTTTTTATTTAAGACGGTGGGTTTATAACAGATAATAAGTTTATCGAATCCCTAGTTAACAATGCTCTCACTCGCTCATCTCTCCGTTTCATTGCTGCATCTTTTCCAAATGAATGGTGCAATGATATTTTTTTCAATTTATTAGTTTAATGCTTTAAGTATCTGCAATTTTTAAATCCCGATTCATCATAGATGTTTTCTTCCGTTTCGGCCGATAATCCGTTGTAAAACTGAAGTTTGACCTTGGAAAATATGCACTAGGTAAAATGGCAGAAGGTAGTGTAAAAAGTCAGGAGTCATCCTCAATACGTTTATTCTCAAATCACGAGACTTTTTCTGCTGTTCCCTACCGTCACTCCATCCGCATGACACCTGTGTATTCCTTCCTCACTTGTCAAATATCTTTTGATCTATTGCTGACTTCAGCATTTTCTCAATCGCCCGCCAATGATCATCACAAAAACTACGGCAAATGAAACATATTAGAAAATGATGTCTGGTAGTTAAAATTAATCACAGGAATAAAAGATGTATAGAAAGTATTAAACACACCGAATCTCAAGCCAGCGATATATCTCAGATAGTAATTTATTTTTTATAGTTTACTTGACTTACACTTTGCGTCTAATTTACATATTTCAGCTCGGTCGTGGCTGTAATTGCGATCACTTTAGGTGAAAACCTTGCGGTTGAATAAAAGCCGAAATCCATTGCCACCATTTAATTATCTCCACGTATTTTTTTGGATATCAATTCATGTTAATTATTACCGTCGTTACCCCATCTTAAATAATCAATGCCACTCTTTCATTTCATTATGATATCTATTTTTTCCGGTGGAGGTTTCTATAATGACGTGCTGGGTATTTTTTAAATATATGTTCAGCAGAATTCGAAGTACGAATTGCCTCAGAGACGCTAAGCTGAGATAGAGCTTGTTTTATAATCATCGTGGGTACACCTGGATCTTGAGTCATCAATCCAGGGCTGATTTTGAATCAACGCTCTACTCGAGCTTCCTACATATTTGCTCACCTCTCCACCTCGATGGATTATTTCGATATCACTCCATCTTTTGATCTTTCTTGCCTGTTAACGTTTCTATCATGTTCCATTGGCTCCTGAAGACTTTGATTCTACTGACATATTGTATATCCAAACCAACCCTCGGAATGAATCACTGGTTGAGTGAGCATACGTGTGATTGGGGAGTGGTCATTTACTATTGGCATGGAATATCATCTGCTTCCTCTTTCGTGCGTTTATGTTACAAAAGCATTGACACTAGCAAGTATGTGTCTGAACTTAATTTCTTTAGAAATTTTTATCCAGGATGTATATTATATTTGAATTTTAAAGGTTATTTGTTGGCTAATGGTACTGATAAATATCAAAATATATTAACTCGAATTGCTAAAAAGGCTAGTAGTTTAAGGATGTATGGGATGTACCTGCAATATATACAGCGTCCATTGCGCCAGTTGAAAACTAGGAATAGCATCTGGTTTATCTTTCTTGCCTATGGTTCCCTTATCAAACTTTCTGGACGTAGCTTGCAGGGTTATGATAAAAATCCACCAAGTCTGTCATAAATTAAGAGAGTTTGTGAAAATACTTGAGAGAGGTAGGCCTGAGAAGACAGGGCTGTGTGAGAGAAGTGAACCGAACTGAATAAATTAATACAATCAGATAATTAAGGCTTGTACATTTAACGACTAAAATTTGCTAGTCAGTTTCTGTATGAACGTTGCACGGCTTTATTGTGTCCGTTTGTTGTGTGTGTCGCCAGTAATGTGAAACGTATTTTTTGGATTTTTTCTGAGATGGGTTTAACGTGCCCTTGCGAGGTGCTTATTTAAGAGTTTACTTGAATGTTTGAACGGCCTTGGAGAGCTTATTGATGCCGAAATAGTTCGTGTTTACCTCATCATTGATAGTGAAGATAGGGAACGATTGGATTAGTTTGGTGAGTGCATGTGTATTTGGTCGTGGCTGCTGTTTACTTATGAGCGGATAGAGTTTCGTGACATAGTGAAGGACGTGATGTAATCGGTGGTGGAAGGGAATTACCTTAGTTGATAAAATGAAGGGAGTTCTGACGTATGTCGTTCATGAAGTATGGACTGGATCTGTGATGGTAGGAACTTACCTTTCTCTACCCTCACCCATCGGAACCAATCTTTGGGTTAAGAGGGTGAGTGAAAGACTGTACGTTATCGTAGAATGCAATGGGAGTTTAATCTTCCACCTCTTCAAATTCTGAGTCATGGCCTGCGTTTTGATAGCTTACTCTGTCTTAGTTTTGAGGGTGTTTATTGCTATAGTGTTGAATGCTTGGCCTTGTTGGTCGATTTTTCTGTCTTTCTTTGCAAGCCGGTGAAATTTAAGTTGTGCAATTTTAATTTCATATGCTTTGCGTTTAAATGACCTCGAAATTATGCTCACTTATTCATGCTTAATGACAGTATAATATTATACCGTGGAGAATTATGTGCTACAGAATACTTATTATTTGTTAATTGGGTGTTACGCTTATGAGTCCATCTAATAGCTTATTTAACTAACCGATTTAAGAAGGTAGTCGTTTTATTCTCGTATTAATGTTGTGAAGCGTTTACTTTTGTAAATGCATACATCTCCATTACTGGAGATACTTGAGAATTAATTTATCGGGCCCCGAAACTGAATGTGTTAAATTCACACGCCTCGTACTTAGTTCGGGGTGAGCTCTGCCCTCATCTATTTAAAAGTACCTTCGTGTTAAATCACTGAGGGAGTGATCTCCATTACTAAGCACAACGGATAAACTGCGCTCTTTGCCTATCTGTAGATTTCACTTCTTCGCCTCTCTACCGTGAAAGGTCTTGTACGGGTGTTTCACGGTAGGAATGCAGTGGAGGAAGATGAAAGATGATATTATTATGTGCGGGTATTAATCCGCAATCCTACCTGTTGTGCGTATATAGGGGTTGCTACACCCGCAGGAAAGCCGTACCATGTCACCCGAAAAAAATGCTAAAAATCGGATGCTTCGATTATTATTACAGTATTCTACCGATTAAGGTAGGTTTCCATGGAGTACTAAAGAAGTGATCTGGGAGCCTCACTTTCCTTCCAGCGCTACCTTCTTCAATTCACTGTAAGGCCTACTCCCTTTCAATCTATCTAAAAATCCTATCATTTTCCTTCCCCTCCCTCGTTTCCCTAATACTCTACCCTCTAACACCATTTTCAACGTTCCCTCCCCGCTAAGTACTCCTCCCATCCATACCGTCTGTCTCCTCCGTATCTCATCTAAAAGCTGCCTCTCCTCACCAACTACATCCAGCAATTCGTCGTTCCTCCTCCTCTCCGTCCACTCACCCTCTCCATTCATCTCCATACCCACATCTCGAATGCCTCCAATCTTCTCTCGTCTTCTTTTCTCAGTGTCCACATTTCCGCACCGTAGAGCGCTACACTCCGGATCAAACTCTTCACTAACCTTTTCTTTAAACTCTTACACAACGATCCACTCAGAAGCTCCTTCCTGTTCATGAACGCCTCCTTTGCTAATGCAATTCTCTTCCTAATGTCCTTACTACTGTATCCGTTTTCCTCGTACGTACTGCCTAAATAGTTAAACTGAGAAACCTGCTCAAGTTTTTCGCCACCCACTTTTATCTTAAGTCTCACATTCCTCGCTCGTGATGCTTTACAAAACCGCATAACATTAGTTTTCTTGTGATTAATCCTCATCCCATACTCCTCGCAACGCTCGTATAACGTATCCACTAGAGCCTGCAGCCCCCTCGCTGTCTGGCTAATCAACGCCTGGTCATCCACGAATCTCACTGATTTGAACATCATTCCTCCTACTTTTATTCCAGCTTCTAACTTATTCCACGCTTCCCTTACCTTCTCTTCAGCGTACTCGTTAACGAGCAGCGGCGATAGAGGACAGCCTTGCCTCACTCCTCGTCCCATTCTTGCCCACCCAGATTCTCCGTCCGCTACCCTCACTTGCGCAGTCTGGGCCATATACAGATTACGAATCAGTCGCCTATCCCTCCAACCTACACCTATATTCTTGAGAATATCCAATAACTTTACCCAGTTCACTCTATCAAAAGCTTTTTCAAAATCCACAAAGCAGGCATACACGTCCTGCTCATATTCTAGGTTCCTCTCGACGAGGGACCTCATTACTGCTATTGATGCTTCGATAGATATTCTTATTAACCGTGTGATCTTCACTTCTTGTAATTTGTGTCGAATACGTATAGTTATAGTATCGGTACTAACATACAAACCCTTTATATTGTGGTATCTCGTTTTTTTTACTATACCGGTGTACAGGGACTGAAAATGTGTTGCTAAATACACTTATTTGAGTTCCAAAAACTACTGGCTATGTAGAAGCTTAAATTTTGGATTAATCGGTGGAGTACTTAAATAATAACTTGGTGTTTAATTGTTCTAGCGTAAATTTTGTTCATTGCTTACCCAAAGAATTTCATAGGTAAGTCACGTTATAAAATGACGCCATGTGCAATGCAGAATATTTTTCGTAAAGAGGCAATTTTCCATTCTAAATACTAAGTTTTTAACTAAGCTGAATCCATTGGTATAAATAACGTGGGAAGTCAATCTAGAATAATTATTCTAATTATTAATGGAAATAAAAAGCCGTACCTTGTTGCCCGAAAAAAATGCTAAAACTTTTATTCTTCGACTGTGAGATAGGATGACGCCAGTCGAATCCAGGTTAAAGCTCGCGACGGAAGTCGACTCCTGTCTTTCAGCTTCGAGCACCCTCGCCGGGTGCACTCCCACGATACTAAAAGGTCTCTTTACATTCATCAAAGGATTTTTCTATTTTTTTCGAAGTGGGCAGTATTGTTTTCCCTTTTTTCACCCCGTGGGGTCTCATCGTTCTGTATCCTGCTTTCTGTCTGGCTTGTCACAACCGGTATTTCTATTTTAAGATCAGTCTTTGATTCCTTTTTATTAGTTGTCCAATTTCTTCCTTTTCAAGCATGAATCTGTCTATCCTTCATCCTGAGTGGGAGTAAACGAAAGATCAACGGATATTGAAAAACAAAGAGTAAAGTAAGGTGTATTTCGACATCTTTTTCTCCTGAGCAGAATCGAAGGGGGGTATGTTTTCTCTTCTATCTTAATTTATTTAATCAAAGGGAAGCTTATTGGTAGTAGCTGGAAAGTGCGATAAGCTTAAAACACTTAATTCTGAGGCTCGATGGAATGAATAACTTTGCAATTTTCCGCAGTAAGCATGAATCAATACCCAACCCGTTTCAACGCGAGACGGTTATTTTGTATGTACCAACACTTGAAAGCATTTAAAATTACAATTGGGATATTATAATTTTTATTGAAGATTTCATGAGAAATCGATGCTTTCCTCGATTGAAAACCCATTTCGCCTGTGGAGGGGTTGTAAGACACAAGCCCCTCCACGTCAGAACCTCCGCCAAAACACTGCTACATAAATAATTCGGTATCTGGCGTGTCTTTGCGGAATCTATAATTCATGTTGTATTTACGACTATGGTCGTGTAAAAATTTATCCCATGGAAGTTTAAAAAGCCTTTTTTTATTTTGGCGTAACTGCTATCTAACCCTGGATGGAATTGTTTTTAAAATTATAGCTGGTTGGAAGCGTGTTGTAACTTGTCACCGAGGTAAAGGGTTCTAAGCGATGATATTTCCTGAGTCAGTGTGCGAATCCTGGTAGCTCTGAGTGCATGCGTTTGTCTACGGGAATTTTTTCGGTTAACCATCTTTTTCCGATTTAGCAAAAACGTGTAAGTAATAGCTGACTGCACGGAGCAACGCGCGGCTGTGAAGTTTCGATTTTTGGTGGGGAAAACTCCCGCAGGAACTCTAGTGATGCTTAAAACTGCTTATGGGGATATTGCTCTGAGTAAAACACATGTCTACGATTGGTTTTCGCGTTTTAAGAATGGACAGATCTCGATTAATGATCATCCTCGTTCAGGGCACCTGTCAACATCAAGAACGGACGGCAATGATGCGAAAAATCCTCTCCCTCGTTCAAGAATATCGTTGTCGAACCATTGACGAACTTTGTAGATATTTAGCTGAGGTTGAGGGAAAATATCGGGAGAAAAGGGCGGATCATTGGCGCACTGGTGATTGGCTTTTCACCACGACAACGCACCCGCCCTCACCGCGCTGTCCATGAAGCGGTTTTTGACAAAAAAATTGCATGACGCCAATTGTTCTCCCCCCCCTTTTCACCAGAATTTACCACCTGTGACTCTTTTTATTTCCTCGACTAAAAAGGGATATGAAAGGAAAACGTTTTGGAACTGTATATGAGGTTAAACAAAAATCGCTAAAACGCCTAAAGAACATCGATTCAAGTGAATTAAAAAATTGTTTTGAACAGACGAAGTAACAATTAGCTAAATGTGTTGCAGTCAATGATGATTACTTTGAAGGCGATAAAAATTTGGTGGGAAACTATTGATTGATAAAAAAGTTATTTCGAAATTCCCGTTATTTTTGGGTCCCCTGTTGTATTTCTTGAGTGTTCTGTTTTCCCCTTGGGTCATATGGAACTGTTCAAAGACAGCCCGTCAGGGATAGGCGAGAGTAGATAAGATAGGTTCGAGATATCGGTTGAGAAAGCACGATTGATGGTGTTGAAGACAAAGGATGAAGTTCTTGCCGACGTATGCGCGGATTGGAAGTTACTCGAGGAAGTTTAGAGAAATCAGAGTTGGTGAATGGAGCGAGTGTCAAGGGTGATGGGATGTTGATTGTGATTGGGGAGGTTGGACGGATGTGGGCGGATAATTTCACTGCAATGAAGTAGGGAGCGTGGTGAACCGTTATATGGTAGGGCTAGTGTGTGCTTGATTGATGGTTAATAATTGAGGAAAGAGGTAGCGGATAGAACAATATGCAAGTAATTGCAATGACACATCAAAACTTTGGTTTTGCTGCCCAGCATCACTATTACATGATATATGTCTTCATTTGCATTGTCACGAAGTTGGTGGAATTTTTAAATTACTTTTCTCGCACATGCAATGGAAGAAATTGTACTGAGCATGAACGAAGTAGGAGGGGAAATAGTAAAAAAGGTTAATGTGAACTTTGTCGTATTATTTGTGCATTAACTGGTGCTGATACTGACAGCTTTGATTTATTAATTGTAAGAAATATAACGTATATGTTTCGTTACAGACAAGGTCAAAGGTTAGGTATGTGAGGAAAGCAAAAAGGATGAAGAAACGTAATAACTCAAGCTCAGTCATCACTGGTCACCTGCGTGAATTCTGCTGCATTCAGTGATCACTATTCCATTTGTTTTCAACTTGTGGGACCACCCAATTGTTCAAAGGTTCTGGTGTATCATGGGGTTTTCACATTTAATCTTTCAGTCTTGAGGTTCAGTCGTTATTCAGATGCCCATCACAACGATTCCAGAGCTAATGGCCTTTTGGAAAAAAAATAAGAGAAAAATATTAAAGTTGGATGAAATGAGAATATGTATAGTTTTAAAGTGTTTCTGACAGCTGATGATTGTGGAATACTAACTAATATCCCATTAGTCCATTTTATTGATGTGGAATCCTTATGTTTCAATGAGAATGACATCTTACTTATATACCAAATTTTATCTCGGGGTAAATAGGTATATGCGCGGCAGTTAGAGCGGGCTATGTCTGTATTGGCTGCATAAAAAATTCTTTGAGTTCATGAAAGTCAGTGGTAAGTTCATAACAAATTTAGTCTTAGTGGGTGTATCAACTTAAGGGCTCTAGATGGTTAAATATAAAGTACTGTTCAATTATTATAGAATCAATTGCATTCTGTTATTTCATGGTGTACCTTATGGATTCCATGAATTGTAAGGGAATATGCCATACCTGTAGTTGAAGAAGGAAGTTCGATTGGGAACCGAAGACGAGCGGGCTGATTCGCAAAATACTCCGTGTAAACTTACCTTGACCGATAGATAACCTTTAATCTAATGGATTGCATTCTTTCAAAATGCATTACGCTCTGCTTAACGGAATATAACATAATGTGTAATTTGTAGGTGCTCATTCTACCACATATGTGTTTGCCGTGCATTCTACTTATTGGCATTTATTCTTAGTCTCCCTTAGATGTCATAAGAGTCGATGAAATCGTTTTATTCGTGTCCAGTGGTCCCTAATACACGTACGTTGACTGCTTCGTGCTATCATTTTCACCTATTACGTCCTCACGCTCACTTTATCCTCTTAAAAAGGACGTGATCCTGTGTCGTCATCGTCAAAGACTCTTGTACTCGATCCATCGGGCTCCTTACGTCTCATGTCTCTTCACTTCCGGAGTAAGTGAACGATTTAACCTGTACCCGGTTCCCCCCTTCGTAACTAAGTGCCTGACTTCGGTTACCATCTTGTACTTACCAGTCAAGCCTCGTTCTTCTGCCAACTTCCCCGTTCCCCACGCAGAACATCTCACTTGTACATTCTCCTAGGGAGAGTAGCCTATTATGTTTATATTCTATCTCAGATTGTGTCCTTTCACTGCGCTTCAGTGCAGTGGTAGATGCTGTAATAGCAATAATTGGTAATTTCAATCAAAACTTAATATTCTGGCTTATTTCTTGGTGACTATTAGTACGTCTGTCGCGATTTTATTTGTTCCGGAAATGTGAGGAATTTGTTACGCCTTGCTGATATAGTAAATTCCAACGAAACCTCAAGAAAATATAGTTTTCCTCTAATGTGCTGCCTGAAAAGTTGAACTGCTACATCCGATCCAGTTTGTGATCACCTACTTTCATCGTGTCATGTGTTCCTTGCTCGCCATACTTCACAAAACCGCATATTTTAGCTTTGTTGTTGTGCCCAGATATTATACAAAATAATTTCTGAAAACGTGGTAATTAGTCCACGAAGGAGTAGTTGTTCACAGCTGTTGTGGGTTTTCGTATGAATGTGAACTCATTGCCTCGGTTTTCGTTCGAGTGGTGTTATATTGCAACAGCGAGTTCCCGGACTGAGCTGCGCAACCGTCCCATCCCCGAAAGGTTTGGGTGGAATTGATTTGCTGCTCGCGGAAAACAAACGAATGTTTTACTGGCGTGTGTGTATGTGTGTGTTTGTGTAGTCGGCGATATTCCTTTCGGGGAAATCAGAGCATGTCCCTAGAGAGGGATCAGTCTCACCTGGAAGCGTGGAATCATCCACTGGAACGTTCTCGGAAAGGCTATCTCGCGAACCCCGTGATTCCAAGTTAGCCTACGATGTGTTCCATGAATTCGCTAGAAACGCGCGTACTGAAACGAGTGGAATAATCGAGAACTTTAATACCCAAGGACATATGGTGAACTTCTCTCAGTCTTGTTTGTGTTGATACATGTATTCCCGCAAAACCTCGACCTTCATGGGATATTAATCCGATTGGAAAATACTGGTAATTAATTATCATAGATATTCTGGCGTTTAACATGGGTTTACACGAATAAATCCGCCTCATCATCATTTCGCATGCCCCCTCTCCGTTGCACTTCCGCCTTTAAATTCCCAGTTAGGCCTCTTCCCTCTCATTTTATCTATTAATCATAAATTTAACTTTGACAAAACCTGATCTTAAAAGCCAGGTCCTATTCAGTGAGTTTACGTGGTTCATTTGGTTGTAGCCCATGTTTTCAGGGAAGAGGTAGTTTTTAGGATTTCTCACGTGCATTTCAACTCCGTTTTTATTTTCGTGACACCATCAGTTGGGTTGTCTTTCGTCGTATCCCTCCCTTCGGCCTATCTGGACATGATGGGCCCTGCCCCGAGTATTTGAGAATTATTTATGCTAGTGCATCTCTAGGGGTCTATGGAACGCACAAGCCTTTCCACCGGGGCAAGTTTGTTGCCGAAAAAGGGAGAGAACAAACAAAAGCGAACAATGAAGGAGAAGTGAAGTAGGAAATACAGTTCTGGAAAGGAGACTATCAAGGGTTCCAGGTGGACCTTCTTGAAACGGATGCGTATCTCAAGTAATATTTATCTCAGTCTCATTACTGTAATTTTCTCGCGGGTGGCCTTCATTTCGCATATTATCATCATCATCACTATTTGTGTTATCATAATCATTTAATAAAAATCTTAATTTGTATTTCTCGATTATATTAATTATTTTGAAGCATCGTTTCTTTTGTAAATTACTCAGCCTCTATCCATTTGTACGACAACAGTTTCGCTGTCAGTGCATTGCACTCGGATTCTTCAGGTTTCACTCCCTGAAGAAGCGTTATTTCACTATCATCTTCCAGCAGAAATTTACGGAAGAATTAATTATTTTGTTATGCCCCCTAATTTTATCTCTCCTGTCTCAGATAGCATCGCTTTCGCCCTCGGTTCATTGGATTTGGGCCCCAATCCAAATTCTCTCTCTCTCCCCAAAACGAAATCACAATCCGAGTGTGGGAATTGTCGGAAGGAGTGAAGTGAGGAAGTGGGTTGGGAAACGTGATGAGAAAGATAGCTGGATGAAGGGATCTGCCGCCTGCGTGTCTGTAGTAATTACGCGTCGTCGGTAGAGCGGGAGGGTAAATATATTTATTCAACCCCCCCCCAGTAGCATTATTCGGCAGATTTTCTCTTATTTTCGGTTCTCAAGATGGGGCAGTGTCCCCGCAGTGTCCCCGAGCTCCCTTTAAAATTTATCCTTCTCCCGCAGGGAACACTACGGTGTGGCGGTTGAGCATCAGAATGGTTTTGAAAGGAAACGAGGGGGGAGAATCTGTGAGGAGTGTCTCAGGGTTCGGTGTGAGAATAAGGGTTTGGATTTTCTAAGGGTGCCGGAAGAGATTGATTTGTGACAATTTCCTTCTGGTCCCCTAAGGTTGAGTTCCCCTTCCTTCATCCCAGTGTTTATTTATTTTTTGACTTCTCAAGAAGGGCCTTGTGTGGGCGTTTGTGCTCAGGGCCTCATTTAGCCCGAAATTTTTTCGTGGGTAAGAGGTTTCATTTGGAGGGTAGGTATATATTTTGTGGGGTTCCCTAATGCAAAATTTTCGGATGTTTTGAACCTCATGGCATGGGGTTTTTATCATTTGATACCCTTTATGAGTCGAGAATTCCTTCACAAAAATTTTCCTTTAATGCATTCAATTGAAAAAGATAGATTTTATCTGTTAATGTTGTTCCAGCACGTGGAGGGGTAAAATTTACTCTTCATTCCCGCGGGTCATCTTTCTTGAGCCATTAATTTTCTTCTATTTATTTCCCCTTCCCCTCCATCCTTTCCTCGATCGCGGCCTTCAGCGTTCCTTCGCTCTTGAGTTCGCAATCCATTCACATCCTCTTCCACGACTTCATTTTTTCCTGCACTAAGTATTTGCCAGGGAGGCATGCAAAGCAAAATCCTAGAAGTGCGAGGTGGCCCAGGGAAAAGAAAGAAACCCGCCTCTCCTGCCCTCTACGCGTGAAGTTCACTTGCCTGTGGCTTAGTTCGGGGTGAGGTCTACCATCACCTATCCAAACAAAACCAACTTTCGGGGCAAATCACTGAGTGGGAGGAAAGGAACGAGGGATTGTTAAAAGCTGTGTTAGGTGGAAAATATTATGTGAGCGGGAAAGGGCGAGGGAGATAATCGGTTTTATGGATATAATTTGGAAATTGGGGACAGTCAGGTTGATTTGCAAACTGCTCCATGTAATGCAACCTTAAAGAGAGGGAATAGCTCTGAGACAGGGGAATTTGATATAATGGTGTGTTCGGCATGTAAAACAACATGTGCTCTTCTAAAAAAAATTAACGAAGAGGCATGAAAGCATTAAGCTTTTATACAGCCAGGAGCACATAAAAGGTGTATAGATGGAAGACTAGTGTTGCGAATAAGGATTAATAGCTGGGGACGGAAAAACTTTCCACCCGTCATTTTGACGTGTCTTGGTCATTAATCTTAAATGGGTGTTAAAAGTGAAATTTTTATTTCCTCAAAATTTTTTATGTTTATTTGTATCATACAGCGTCAAAAATAATGCAAAAAATAAGGTGGTACAGCGAAAATTGTTGGAATTGTAGCCTTCATAATAGTGGCTAACCGTCAGAATGACGGGTCTGGTCCTTCTAGTGTTAACCGGCAGGTTTACATTGATCATTTACTGTCCCTTTAAAAGTTATCCCTTCATTCTGGGAAATCCTAAGGATGACCTTTCTGGGTCTCAGCCGCGATTTTAGCAGTCGTGACCCGTTTTTCCCGACGTCTCTTTCTTCCGAGAGGCTCTTCTCCTCCTCCGGATGTGAAATTATCCTCTTCTTCAACGTCTTTTGCTTTTGCGTCGGTGACTTTCCTTTCCGGAAGTTGGGGGGAATAGGTCTTTCTCAAACCTGGGGAAAGTTGTCGTAATTCCATTCCTTTTAAAATTGTGTTAAGTCGTCTACCACATCTGACTCTTCCGAGGAGTTCGAGATCCCTTCCTTTTGAAAATGGAAGTGGGGTCGTCAGAAAGCGTGTTTCTCAGGCTCTCTGTGGTCCGTTCGTTAAACCATTTCTCAACCTAGAGGTCTCATCTCGTGCGAAGGTTTGAGTTTGCGTGTTTTTCTAATTCCGATGCTGCAGGAAATGTTTTCGGAATTTCAGGGTGTGGTTGTTGGCAACTCGCATTGAAAGGTGAATTAAGTAATGTTACTTGTGGTTACCCGCCTAGTGGTGTGTGTTATTACCCGCCTAGGCTTGAGGGTAGGAATTTTAGGGCACCATCGGTGCGCCTGAAAAGTATCACGTATCATTAAATATTTAGTGATTTTTTTTTATAATGGGATTATTTTTGGTAGCGTCCTGTATTGCTCATGGGAAAATGAATTCGTATCATCTTCGCTCGGCAATTATCCATTTTATTTTAAGGCCTCTATCGGGCCTGCAAATAACTAAAATCCAAAACTATATCATCTGTATCATTCTGAAAGTTAGGTTCTCAATCATCCAAACGATTTTAGTTAAGATGTTAAGGTTTAAAAATTCCAGTAAAACATTGTAGACCGGGTCTGCTATTTGGTCGTAGTAAATGGCCCGTGGTTTTTCTCATGTAAAAATCATATTTCTAAAATAAAAGTAAAATTATTTATATTATTTAGGTGCAAGTCTCTTTTTTTACGTTCAATGCGAAAACATATTCAGTGACTGTTCGCTTGATATCTAAACCTCATTGGATGTCTTTCTTGTGTTTGCATTTCTAAATGCAACTTACTCCACTTAAAATACTGTACTTTTTTCCTTCTCGTACCTTTTTATTTTAATTTCATCTGTCATCCTTTCAATGCATTTAAAAATACACTTTCCAATGTATCATCATGAAAATTATGTTATTTTGTGAAATTACATATTATCTGATAGTAAAATATGATAGTATAATATAAACCTTTGCCTCAATCACGGATGGGTTACGTTCATTATTTTTATCTGGCAGACTCCTTTTTTATATACGACCGTGTAATTCATGTGTGACTTGAAAAAAGAATACCACTAAGGATAAGTGAGTAATGGTGAGATTAATTTCTGCTTACATGCAGCGCATTACCGTTGTTGAAGCATCACTTACCTATTCGTTTTTTTTCATTGACTTGGGGTGTTCTAATGAAAGGAATATGTATGTTCACAAATCTAGACTTGGAAAACTTATAGTTTTGTGCTCCTATTTTCGAAAGTCGTTTAGAATTATTACTACCTCAGTAGCCAACAAAAACTATTGCAGTTCAATTACCCGTATTTATTCGGAGTATGTACCGGTTAAGTGAGCTTGTTATGTAAAATATGGTCATAATTATTGACTCAGTAATTCTTTCTTTTGAGAAAATATCTTGGAATGCTTCAGGATACTTGTATAAACTCGGTTCTGTGTGAATTATGACCCTAAATTAATTTACGACTAATGAAATTGATTGCCAGCTTTTGTTGGTGGAATAGTCAGTTGCAGAGATCTGCATTCACATCTCCTTTATCCTCGTAGAGGTGCTTGAAATCAGGGAAACTCTGCTCTAGTGTCTCTTTATGTGGCAAATTATCGTATGTACTCCAAGGGTCGTAAAAAATTCTGCACTTTTTACGGCCTTTGAGGTTTTACTGATAATATAGAGCTTTTGTACTTAAATTTAATTAGGGTTTTGATTGAAATTCTTTTGAGCAAGTTTTAATACTCATTAAGTGTGGACCTTAACTCGTTCGCCTACCCCCACGCTTGGATAGTGGAGCGAGTTACGAAACCTCGCTAAGTTTCGTGATGATCTTTACCCATCACCAGTTAAGCGGCTGAAATGCAGTCTTCTCAGTTAGTGATTAACCTTAAGGTTAGTCGGGCGATGTTGGGAGGATCTCATTTGTGCTAAGCTTCGGGGCATGTGAAGATTTCACATGGGGGCCAGTGCCTTTCCTTCGGCCACCTGCTGCCTCTCCAAAGTTCTAGCTATCAGGACCGCGTTGGAGAGCACTTAGGCACCTCAAATCGTGTTGCAGTTGTTCAATTGTTGGAATGTCCTCTGCTTCGTAACTTGAAGCTCCAACCACCTGGAATATCCTAAAACCAATTTTAGTCGCGGAACTCGCAATGAATACTTTTTGCCATCGATAATATTGTCACTAAGAAATTATTGTTATTGATTTATGCCGAAAATGAATCAACACTTCGTTAATGTTTGTGCCTTTGAAAGTGCTGAACTCTGATGAGTGACGTAAAGGGACCATTGTGTTTTGGGCTAGTGAATTATTATTATGATTATAGTATTCTACCGATTTTGGTATATGTTGTGCCAAAAACTGCTTGGAGGTGTGGCGGCGGATTTTGGCGCGTAAGTGAATAGTTATGGGATGTAGATTCAAATAAGTAAAACGTTACTTAAGAGGGCGAATCACTCCCTCTCATTATTTTATTTTAAAGTAAGTATTTTATCTTTTTTCTTGACGCATCATTTTTCTAAAGCATACCACTTCATCTTAAAATTTTGAGGGTATATCTGGAATAAAACCTGGAATTATTTGCCTTCTCATAAAATTTTTAATCTGAAAAAATACTGAGGAAAATTTTCGTTCTGTACTTAATAGGTACTGAAAATTTACAGAGTGCTTAGTTTCTAAATACGAATTTAATTATGCACCGCAAAAAACCGGTCGAGCAGTATTCATATTTTGTCCTAAGAAGCTTTTTACACATTTGGAATATGAGAACGCTAGTGCTTCGTTATACATTTTGCCGATATTACCCGCTTATAACATCACTCGTGTTTGTAATTAAATTCTATAATAAGCTATTGATGACATGACCAAAATATCATAATGAATATAAAGAAGGATATGGTCCGTCCAAAACCCTAATAACGAATGGTAATGGCACCATATTTTTCCTTATCATTTGGGAAGCACTTGGTTGCTCATGTCCTGTATTCTGTAAAATCGTGTCTATTTTTAGAAATTGCAATAAAGGTTTTTCGGTTTGCCCTTTTATGAGCCGGCAATTGATTTCGTGCCAATTAAAATTTCAATTAAAATTCGTTGTTTTCCGTTCCTATTATATTATAGTAAATGTTTTATGAGTAATATGGAGTTTGTGCACGTCGACGCGGTCGAATATGAAAATAGAATGAAATCTCATTTAATGGAAAATTTGAAAATGAAATAAAGATGCTTCTTTATGCTCTACCATGTGATAGTTTTCGACTTTTGAACGGTTTAAAATAATTATTTTTATCCCTATTGGCTTTGACATTTCTGTTTAGATACGGCTGTTTCACTCTAGTGGGTCTACGTTGGTTTACATTAAACTATCCATCACGACATCTGCGAAACGTGAAGTAGGTATTTTGTGAATTTGCCCTTTCTGAAAACAAGATGTAGTTACTTTTATGATTTAATATACCTCCGCACTCGAATATTCGCTGAAAAAATGGGTTTCCATATCATTTACCTTGATGTGTTTTTTGCTATTGGTGACGTTTGACTATAACTAATAAATCAGTTCAAGATACTTCAATTAGGAATTAGAGGAATGCAAATTTACCGTTTTTCGTGAATTTTAGTATCTAGTACCGCATTACTCTTTTTTATAATAGCTGTTCAGTTGTTATTTTTATTTGCACTTTGGAAAAAAATTGTGAACGGAACACCCTCAACTACTAGGTATTTGCCCTGGAATAATTTAGAGAATCAACCCATAGCCCTTAGGATCGCGGAAGATAAAGGCTGCATAAGTGTAAAAATATCACCGTCTTGGGTGCTTTTTGTGCAATCTAGAGAATGAAGTTCTCAGACAAGGATATGAAAAGATGAGCGATCGAAGTTCTCCCATGAGTTCGTGTTTGCATTTGTTCAGAGCAATTGCGTTTTCAGATGTTCGCTTCCCCTTTTGCCATATTTATCCGTCGGTAATTACGGAGAAGAAGTGTGGGAAGTTACCCTTCCGTTATCTCTAGATATGTGAATAGGTTTGTTTCTATGCTACCCTGGATAAAACATCCAAGTTCCTACGTGCTTGTGTTTTTTCTCTACTTGCCATATCTTGCCCTTTTATCTCTAATAGCTAGCGCCCGTTTACTATTGGTTATTGCAATTGCAACTCAATGCATATGGACTTAAAAATTTTAATCGTCGAAAATTAGTGATAGGAAATACGGAAATCATTGGCTTCCATTTCTTTATCTCTTGACACGAATATGAGTATGTATTAATGATATCATGACCAAGTTCCTGTGTTCTATCATTTGCTCTCTGCTTGCTACATCTCGCCGTTTTCTCTGTAATTGTGAGTGTCCTTTAATTGTGTAGATGTTGTTCTTCCTTCGTCCCATTTATTCCAGTCTGAATATCGTTTTTGCCACATGCCTTGATTCAACTAACAGTATCCCTTCGTCGCCTGCTTTCAGTCCATGAGGTATTCCATACCTATCTTGAAGGACGCAATTGTTAAGTACCTAGATAACTGTCTACCATAGATTGGATATGAATCAGTCCCTTGAGTTGCCCAATCCAGCATTTTGATGCTAGTGAGAGCTAGTATATACGTGTTTGGCTGAGATTTCCTTGTCATTACGTTAGTATAATTGACGTGAAATGGGGTGGTTATTTACTGTCTTAAAGATATTCAAAGGAATTTGAGCCAAATAATAGAAAGGGCAACACTGGTTGGCCGAGACTCCACCAATCAACGACGACCTGGTTGATGCAGAATCGTTTGTGTACCCGGAAAGACGGAGCTACGGCGTCTTACCTAACCCCTGAAGATGCTACAAAAGAATTCTAGCGGAACGTCGCCAACATGGACCATCTGACCTGGTGTCTTTCCCGTGAAGAATGCATAAAATGTCACGTCTCTTTTTTTTATTTGGAATCACTAAAAATACTAGCTACTTGGGCACGAGGTGGCCATAATTAATTTATTATTCATATAGTGTTGAATAGCGTTTGAATTTATTGCGTCATCAATATATTATGAACGTCAATTGAGTTTAATTTATTATTACGTTGTATCCGTTAATTAATACACTGCGAGTTTAAAACTATATTACCTGCTCGTTTCGCGCATGTAACGTTTTAAATTATTAAATAATAAACGTACTTGCCCTGTATTTATGCTTAATTAGCGTGTTAGTTTTTGGCCGTGCTAGCTCCCTTCTTTTTCAGCTCTTTGATGGTGATCGATAGTTGCACATAACACTTCTTGCTCTCCTTTTTCTCCTCCATCCTGCTTTCTCTTTTAATTAAAATTGTGACGTTCTATTCGCCAGCAGATAATCTGCGACAATAATAATACGGAATCAATCTCAGAGTTTCATTGTTAAGGGAAGAAAGAGTAGGAATTGGACGGTAAAATATAAGGACGACTGAATACAAAAAATAGTATCTAGAAATTTTTTATGATAGGAAAGAAAAACTATCTGAGATGTTCTCTTTCTCCGTCTTCAACACAGCTTTCAATATCCGTTCCCGCTCGGTACCCGCTTTATCCAAACCCTCTTGTGTCGTCCGTATCTCCTCTGTAAGTTTCCTGTCGCGTGTCTAGCAATTTGTCGTTCCTCATCCTCTCCGCCCACTTAACCCTCTTCACCACCTTCGACAACCATATCACTATCGCCTCCAGTCTTTTCTCGTAGTAAGAAATACTTTGCAGGAGCATCAGTAAAGCTACGAAGAAGAGAGTATCCCTGATAAAAAGTCTTCTATTAATGAGAAAGAGTTTTTGAGGGGAACGCTGTTTATGAGGGTTTTTGATGAATCGCGGATTTGAGGGAGCAAGGTTGCTGTGATTCAGGGAAGTGATAGGGTAATTTAAGCAAGGAAAGAGGAGTGAAAAGACAGGGCCCTTGGATTGAATGAAGAGTAATAGGCGCCGGACTGTAAGAAGAAATGCCACTTTTCGACCAGAAACAGGCGGGAGTGATAAGTAAAATGTGAGTAGTATTCCATGTTAACCGGCCGTAACCGGTGGAATACTGCTACTGTTAACGTTAAAATTACTTGACCCCTTGGTAAATTTTCTCAAAGTACTTGCGTGGGAGTGAAATTGTGGTTTTTGGAAAAAAAACATCCAAAGTATCGTTCTTGAAAATAAGCTGAAAAGTTCTGGACGTAGTTGCACGCCATCATCGTAATACAAGTTTGCAAAATTTCAAATTGTGATTAATTCTTTTGAGTGCCTTACTCAAATGCGTTGCCACACATTCTCTTTAGTTTGTGCTTACCAAAAATAGAAAAGAGCTTGAAATTGCGGATGTGAACGTAGATTAAACGAAGTTTGTTGATCAATACTTGAAACTTTGGTCACCCTCGTTTGATAGATAAGAAGTTTTAACCTTTCACAAATCTCTATGAACGTAGAATAAACAGTGTCTTCTCTCCGACATCATTGCGACCCATTTATTAAATCTTTGCAAATTGCCTCGAGTAACCTTCACAATATCTATAGTAACTTGTCCTTCAGTGAGCATTACTTACTTGGTAAGTCGTCTTTTATCGCTTTGAAAGCCACACGGACGTAAACACGATCAAAAGCTTCGCAAATCTCTGAAAGAAAGTTTTAATGGCCGGCTTAGAGAATATTCAAGCAATTTCTTGGCTTGCGTAACTTTTCTGCTCTCAGTAGTTTAGCTCAAGGCATTGACTTAAGGCTCAGTTTAGAAATTGGTTTTCAGAGTGATGGCTTTATTTTATTATTAGAGCGTTAATGTAGGTGTTCTAAAATACTCTCTAGATTTCCGTAGTCTTGGCGAAGGTCCTTGAAATTTTGGTCATTAGTATTTTCACATGTACATTATCAGGAGACCGAAAGTTCCCAATTGTGTTCTTGAGATTGAATGATACTAAAATGCCAATTGCATATCTCTTGAGATATGGGAATACAGTTTAATGTTGATGTGGTCATTTTGTGGGAATTTGTGACTTGAAACAGCAGCGTTGTTGGATTAGGTCGATTATCCTTCTAACGCATGTTTGCGATTACTATATTTGGATTGCACAGGCTTTGAAGTTTTTCCCTGTTACAATAGAAATGGGCGAAAATGTGAGCTTAATGACACTTTCAGCTGGCTAATAGAACAGTCCGCCTTTGACTTAGTCACCTGGTGCTATGCATGAGCATTTAAAATTAATAATAAGGAATTGACACCTATTTTTATGCACCTTAAAGAGAGAATAAACCAATTTCTTTTGGTGTGTAATGGAGAATGAGTAGTGAAAAACGAGAGGAAGTCTGTAATTGATCATTAATTTTATAAATAGTAATATAGTTAAATGGGACGGAGAGATTTTGTTGTCCAACAACGTATAGGTAGATATTACAAGATAAACTGAGTCTCACATCGTTTAGCTATACTGCATCGTGCATCATTTGTTCCAGACGCTTGTGCGCATGGATTAATAACATTATAATAGCGGTTCAATTAAAATATTCACAATTTGGGATGACGATTTTCTAATCAATATTTAGGCATTTCTGAGAGAATTCCGAACGACACCGGATTTTGTGAGAATGAAGGTGAAAATGGTCTCTAGTCCAGCCGAAGGCCGTATTCTTATCCCCTACCCCCGCTTGTCTGATCAAGTTAAGTCGTGTGTACATCACAGTTCTGTGTGTAATTCGTCCCGTTTGGGTAAGTTGTTGACGGTCAGAGTGACCAACAGTGGAAAGAATTCGGATCTAAATCTCCATCACGTCATTCGACTTGCCAACAAGAATTTACACGATTTGTATCGACGCCAACGAAACGCGTTATCTTAGTGTTAGTGTTTTGGAAAGTATCCAAAACAAAATCAGGTGGAAGCTCCTCGAAATATGAATGGCCCCGTATCTTTTAGTGCAGATGCCCGAATTTTCTTGCTTTGCCTCCATGAAAGTAACACATCTTTCGTTCAAGATCCCGTGCTGCGTCTTCAATTTAGTTTTCCTTATGAAGTGCCTCTCTATCTCGTATGTGTGTCATCATACCTGTTGATACATTTTGGGAAAAACTTTAAATTCCGATTTAGTAGAGATTTTTCCAACTACAGTTTTTTTGCGGAAGGTGCTTTATTTCTACACAGTAAAATTTTTCTCCTAATTATTGGCATTTGAGGTTGGAAAAATAGTGGTTTATCACCTCAAGCAATAAGCATGTCATGGACTCAGTAACCAGGTCTGCCTGTTAAAGACTGGCCGATATCGATTCGCGGATTGCGCTGGCAAAAATAAGTTCAGGCAATCTTGCTCTCTCCTAGAAAAAGAAACGTATTTTGCTTTCCGCTGGCGATGCTTCCCGCCAATTACCCTTAGATTAGGATCTCGCTCGCCAGCGCCCTGCGCTAGTTCATGCCCTGTCAAGGAGTCGCGGGACGCTTTTTTTTTTGCCCTGAAGGTGACAGCTCCTTTTGCGGGGAAAAACCCGCGGTGGCTGAGTCGAAAATTAACACGCTTTGAAAACTTTGTTACAGAGGACGCTTAAGGCTGGACTTGTTGCAATTAAGGGAGAGTTTTTCGTGCTTTTCAGCTCTTTTACGGAAATGTGGTGACCGTGGAGGACTTGTCGTAAAAAAGAATGTCTATCCCCGACTTGCTATCTTAGAACTTTGTATGGCGCATTCAGTAATAGACTAGAGAGGCCCTTTTTTCCCTAAGCATTCTTCTTAAACATATTATTTTCAAGGTTAACTATTTTATGGTATTAATGCCCTTGTTCCCGAAGTTCAGACTCAAAAAGTGGTGTTATCTTCGCTATCCCTAATATTTCTGCAGTTACACTCATAACATTACCATAATTGAAATTACAAACTAAATCATCTCATTAATGTATACTACCTCTTACGTTTATCATGCATTATCAAACCGTTTATTACAAAAGTATTACTTCATTCGCATGGCCTCCTTCCATGTTACTGCTTTCTTTCTCCTTAACGGTCACAATTCGTTAAATTGTTTTGCCGTCTTCTTCATCTTAGGAATTATTTTTCCCGAAGCAATAAACGTGTTACTGTCACCATCTTGCCCTTTTGTGTCCCTCCTTGCTTGAATCACATTCCAATAACCTTGACTAGTTTTTGCGAATATTGCTCAACCGTCTCGCCTCATGGTTCTTCGCATGTGCCACGGTGTAAGCGATTCATCGTGATTGTACAAAAATGAAGTTAATTTTTCCATCGACCTTCAACTCGTCAATAATAAATGCTCCTTGAGATGTTTTCATTCAGGAACAATATGCTGAATATGTTAAATACTTAGCGAACAAGTTAAGTTTATAAGGGTGAACGAAGCTACGCATTCCTGCTTGTGCGATATATTTTCCTGCGGTGATATTTCGCTTCGTCTGGGCCTTTTTCGAATATCTCCATTCAGTCTGGTCCAAATGACGTATCAAAGGTCGTGACCTCATTCTTTTTCTTCCCCACTCATTTTACAACTGTGGTGAAAAAATGGCGCGTAAAATAAACGCTTGAGGTCACCATCCTTCGGTTGAATCGGTTTAGAAAAGGCACTTTAAAAGCATTTAAGAATGAGAACCGTGAGCGAGGAGCCCCTTTTCGCTCGAGCGAGAGAGAGAATAGAGCGGGGGTGGAGACCGATTTACGTGGGCTCTTCTCCTAATATAAATGGCCGTGACGCAGATCTTACCTATCCCATTATGTATTCTAGATACGACGCTAAGCGCCCCGCCGTGGACGTAGTTGGGAGATCGAATTTCTTTCGGTCCCGCGTCATTTCTTCGCGTCATGAGAACTATCTTCGTTCTGAAAAGAAAAAAACAGCGGATTTACATACGGCGGCGGATCTTGTGAGGTTACCCGTAATTCAAAACGTTAAAGTTTCACCTAAGTTTGAACAATCAAACGGAAAAAGGAAGGATGGTGGGTTTTAAATTGATGTCTATGTGGAATTTTTCAGTGGAATGGTCTTTTTTTACTTACCTGAGAAAGAACTTGAATGCATATTGGGTGTTTAAGTTGGGGCTGTAAATTAAGGTGGAGGTGCTATGAACGGTGGAGGTGATATGAACCGTGGAGGTGAAATGAGGAGGCGGCTACTAACGGAGAGGTGATGAGAATAATGGGTGCGAATAAGAAGCTGTATTAGATGGAAAAGGAGCCAGGTAATGGAGCACGGGGAGATATTCTAGCGAATTTAAATGCGACGTAAGAAATGAAGCTATTTGTGAATGGATGAAACTCTAAGTAAGAGACGAATATGGGTGGAAATTTTCCTTGGCGGAAGAATATGAAGAAATAACAGAAATCCCAGCACTCCCTTGGTCACCGAAGTCAATAGGATGCATCACACCTTTTTTGACCGTTCCACAATTTTGTCTAGATGTGTTACTCGCTTGGTAACACCTTCTTCTTTTATACTCATTTTCCTGTATGTCTAACATAAAATTTAATGGTCGAGATTCGTTGATATATCAATATATCATATAGTATTTCATATTGAGGTTTACTTGCAAAAGCATCGTCTTTTGGTCGGCCCTTGCCTTAATTAGCATATAGAGATAGGGAATAAAGCAAACTGAGCGCCTAATGCAATTTAATTCTGAATTCTGATTAATTTTTAGGGATTGACCAGCCCTAGTGGCTGATTGAGGAAGTCGCAGTGGTTTGTACCGATTGCTAATCTGCGTTTATTTCTTAAACCAATCCGTCCATCCACTCATTGGCTAGCCTCCGGGTCCAGGTAGAATCGATAACGCACTCTGGGATGCATCGGAGGATGAGCTTGGAGTGCGAAGCGTGGGCGATCGTCCCTCCTGGCCCGCGTCACACTTCAAGTTGATGGATTTCTCGAGAGCCGAGTAGGGTGCGCCAATGTCTTTCCCGCCGCGCGACTCGTGGGCTACTGGCGTCCTTCGCGGGACTAGAATGCGCGCAAAAATATTTTTCGCGCCAGAAAGCGACTGGTTGAATTTTATCCCGCTCGTGGTAACGTGGTGTCTTAGTGACCAATTTTTTTCCCGAAAACCGTGGGCAATTTTCCTGTACTACTCTCGTTCGGGACTACGAAGAGGGATGAGCCGAGGGCGACTCGCCTTGAGAATTCTGTGTTACCTCCCGGTGTTTGATGGTTTTCGCAGGATCATTATACTCGAAGTAGGGCGTCTTTTCTCCACGGCTTCAAGCGGAATCTCAGAAATCTCGTGCATTCGAGAGTTAGAGCGAAAAATTCCTCGGGTAGTTGAAAAAGACGGGTGGTGCGGTTGCATTTTTAATCGGCCTCGTTTACCTCCCAGTCCCTCGCTCGGAAAGTGAAGGGGATGTGTCGGAGATGTTTATTCCACCCCCTTCGGAGTCATGAGGAGTTATGTCCCAGGCGGGAATGTTAATTACTAAATCGTTCCACGTGTGGTGTAGTCACTTTGGCAGATATTTTGGGATAAAAGGTTATTCATTTATATTAAAGTGTAGTGTTTATTATATTAAAGTAGGTTTACTTAAAGAATTTCTCTTGATTGTCCCCTTTCTCAAATAAGACTTTCCTTTCAATTTCCAACTTGGTCTACACCCGTTCATTCCTCTACCATTCCCGATTTCCTAAGATTCTTCCCTTTAATACGGTATTTTATCCCTTTCCCGCTCAGTACACGTGCTATCCATAGAAGTTTCCTATCCTCTGCCACCATGTCTTTTCCGTTCCTCTTTCTCCACTTCGCATTTTCCATTCTTATCCACAATCCCACCTTGGATGCATCCAAATTTTCTCGCCATATTTCCTCAGTGTCTAAGTTTCCGTTTCGCAAAACGCTCCAGTTCGGTTACGCCCGGATCATGTTCTAAGGATAAGAAAATTATCTCGGGAGTAGTGGATAATAATGGTGTGATTAGAATCCTAATTTTATCCTTAGATTTAACCCCACCTTAAGATTATCTCTGACGAAAATTTATTTTTCCTCTAGGGGATTTAGTCCGTGATGCCACACTCGCCGGGCTTGGTATAATATACATCTGTATAATACAGTGCGAGCCACCTCTAGGGTGTTTGACACCAATCGCCACATGCACACCATTAGGACAAAAATATTATTATCCACAATAACAGCAATACGTCCACATTCATACAAAAAGAAAACTTGCCAGGGTTAGTAATTCCTTCAATAAATCCATGCAAGGTTATAGAAATGGAAAAAGGTGAAAATGCAATTAGTCATCCAAGGGAGTGACGCCAACAATTTTATTGATCGATACTCCATTGTTATCCCGGACGAAGAAAGAATGACGATTTAAATACCTCTGTTTTGTAGTATAGTTCCTTTATTTTCTTCTCGTAGTCTCGTCTACCGTAATACGACGGTAAACAGAAGGATATTATTCACGTCGTCTGAAAAAAACTTCCCGATTTTACAAAGTAAATTTAGCCTATACTCTAGTGGAAAGCACTGCTTTCATGTGAAGATTCCCATTCTATCTCCCCTAAGATATTGGAAACGCTGCACTTTTTATCGTTACAAATCATCAATAGCCGCTCTGCGCTGTACTCTATTGATTTGAGCTATCAGTCCCACTTCATAAGGGTCCCACACGCTTGCAGCGTACTTCAAATGAGGCCTTACTTGAGTAAGGTATCTTATCTCTTTCACCTTTCTCTAGCATTTAACCATAATTATTTTTACAAATCCCAGTTTACTTTCTGCGTGCTTTGAGTACGTGTTTACTCCTTTAGTGATCTCTAGTAATATTAACCCCTAAGTATTTTTCGAATTTGGCATTCAATATTTGGATCCCAATTTCTGTATAAGAGATAGAGGGAGTGGTGCAAAAGTGGAAACCCTGTTTTAAATTATGTTATAACTAGCTTGTTTTCTAATGGAATTTTTCTAAATTCGTGGAAAAAACTCACAAAGATACTACCCTTTATAACCGCTTTTGGTTTTATGCTAAATTTATCGTTTACGTCTTGAAAATAATATTAAATTATAAATTGACACTTTGATTAGATTTTCAAAATATGCTGGTAATGTGGAAACGTTTGTATTCTGACTATAATACTATCGCAAAGTGAAATATCAGATCATCAACTTATTATTCATTGAAAAATCAACGCAAAGGCTTAAAAAATAGCAATTTTCAATAAAACGTTCACTTGCGAAAGCCGCAAATGTAGTTCTCATTTTCACAACCGGCTCACAAAATATGTTCTTCTTTTCTCCTACGGAAACAATCTCATTTATCATAGGTTGTTGCACTTCCCAATTTTCCCATTTACACTTGGGCTTGGGGCCAATAATCTTCATCGGCTTCTGACACTGTCGAAAAGGTGATGTAGTAGACAGAACATATTTAAGTGAGGGAAATGTGGAAACGTTTCCGCATTTACCCCAGTGTTGTGCTGCCACATTACCAGCATCGGCATTTTGAACTATGAAGCTAAAACTATGCTACATTTTCCAGCTAGTAGATTACCGGATTGTCGCATGTTTTATGCTTAACAATAACTTATATAGCACTAAGAAATAGCTTGGTGGACTAGGTGATTAAATTAAACTTAAAAACTTACCTCAAAAGTTTTACCAGTGAAGAGACACTTGGAACAAGTATTTCACAGACAATAAACCATGAGTTGAATGTCACCGCTCCGTCAGGCTTACTAAAGAAGTAGGCCAAGAAGTTGATGCGGTCACCGCTAGCCTACAGTACCTACCAAGCCCTAAAGGTTATGCTTTCAAATTACCAACGAGCTCCCACATTGGCACTAGTCCCTCTATCCTTTTCCTAAGAATTCATCACCGTACATTTTTCAAGATTTAATTTGAACTACCACGTACTGAACCATTCATTTATAGCAGCGAGGTCGGTAACTAATTCCTGTCTATCGCAATGGCCATCAATTTCACTGTACATAACTATATCATCTGCGGAGAGGCAGAATTTGCTCGTTGGCGGTGTGGCAATTTCATTAATGTAAAGAAGAAGCAAATGAGGACCTATAACACTACCTTGGGGTACACTTGAGATAATTTGTATTGTACCCGAGGTAAGAGCTAACTCCATTCAAAATAGCAATCTGTTCGCGATTGTTTAAAAAATCCTTGATCCAACCTATAACGTGCTTACCTATCCCGTATGCTTTCAACTTTTGAATCAGCTTTGAATGCGGAACCTTATCGATAGCCTTTCTGAAAACTAAAAATATAGCGTCGACTTGTATATGTCTGTCACCTGCGGCTAAGATCTCTTGAGCAAAAAGTGTTGGCTGGATTTCACAAGACCTCCCTTTTATTAATCCCAACTGTTCTTTGTTTAAAAATTACAATATGTTGCACTTTCTGTTCATGCATACATTTTTACGCACTTACTAATATATAATATATATCTTGTAACCACACCTTTATGAATTATGTTCACTTATCTGCCTCACGATTTCTGTGTTCTCCATCGTGTTGTGACCTCCCGCTCCTTTGCGGCCTTAACCTTTCGTAATCGCGGTGACGGCTGCGTCAATGATTCCTAGTGCCCTTGACCTGCACCGCTACTGCGAGGACTAGTTCGGGGTCGGTCGGAAAAAAGGATCTTCTGTCGTCACCGGAAGCAGAGCTTCCAGAGGGCGCATTTATCAAGGCTACTAGCGGTGACGCGATTCTTTCATGAGTGCCTTGCGGGAGTCACGTCGTTCGCCCGCCCTCCTAGGCTCAGACCCATTAAATAGGTCCTCCGCCATTTTAGACTCAAAAGCACTCCTTATTATTAAAGGGCTTGGAATATGGGGGAATGATGCTTATAATGTATTTAGGGTGTGTTTTAAAATAAGTTTCCTTTAAAAGAAAGTAATTATCATTAATAGTTGCATTGCTCATTAACGGTTTAATAACGGCACAATCTGCAATGATATATTATTATTGATCCCATTTATTCTCATTATCATTCCTCAAAGAGTTCTGTTAAACCTTCTTATAGTCAACTCTTCCCCATTTTCTCCAATTTCCACCTCTTTCTTTGCTCTTGAAAATTCGCATCTTACTGATTGAATGCCTCGGTCGTTTTACGGCCATGATCCACTGCTCAACCTGGAAAATGACAGAAATCTGCTACCTTCAAAAGCACACTTTCTAAGACGATTCCATTCTTTTTCTTTTCTTTCTTTTCTTTTTCTTTCTTTTCTTTTCTTTCTTTTTTTTCTTTCTTTTCTTGAATTACATCTATATAATATGGCAGAATTCGCGCCTTTGTGGTGCGGTACTGCATACTCTTCGTAATCTATAAAACCCAGTTTTTTCCCATCCCCTGACTAGCCTGCCTACAACCCTTTTCTTCTTTTTCCAGCGGAATTTCATTCGATGATTTGTAATTGGGGCACAAGATATGTCTTTTGTTAACGGAATTTATTTTTGATGAGCGCATTCTCCAGCCGTAAGTGTGGAATAGGATTGCATTAGTAGTGTGGATGTGTTTTCTCAGCCGTGATCGGAGGCTATTCGCGTTTCTATTTCTTCGTAAACACCTGCTACCTTGATTTACCTGAAGAATCGAATTCATTGAAAACTTTTCCAAGAACTTGTTTAGAGCTTCAAGTTCTCTAGCGGTATTGCCTAGAATTCACTGCCCTTTGCAATAAAACCGAGGTTACTTATCAGGAGGCGAAAAGGTGACTCGAATAACAAAATTCAGATTTCATTTGCTGGATTAGCTGTTTTACATTAGAACTCTAGGGAAAATCCCATTTTTAAAACTCAGCCTTTCTATTTGACAGCATTGCATTGAAAATTAGAAGGAACACGGATTGCTTAATGGTCGACGAAGTGGCTCGAAAAACCAAAGATCAGTGGATCGATTCCCAGTCCATGGATGTTGATGGGAACTAAAATCTTCGATGGGATAGATAACTATGATCGTTTGTTAATAATTTTGGAAATGTCATTTTTGTTTAGACCTTAGTCTCAAGATTTGTGCACAAGCGTACCTAGTTTCTAGTGAAGTAGTTCCGCTCGAAATTTCTGAGAGAATGATAGTATTTTAGATAAATAGATCTATAGTACTTGCATAGCCAATCCGTCGGTCCATTTAAACCCCCGGATGCTACTTGTAAACATGTATGCTCTCCAACACCATCACGAAAAGAAATTCTCCGAAGGAAAAGATTCGGATCGTAAATTTTGGGATTTAATGAAAGCTCTTTTAAACGTGAGGCAACGATTTGACCTTAAAAAACAAAACAATTTAGCTCGAGTTCGCGTTTCTTTTTATTATTGCCTCTTACGAATTCTCGATACGGCTTCCTGTAAATTCATCCTCGTGTGGTGCCCTTGAAAAAAATGAAAGAGGTCTCACCAAGATTCATTGCATCCAAACCATTAACCATCCCGACATTCGGTTGGCACGTTTTTCCCAACAGGTCCCGTAACTTTTTATCTGCTCAATTTTTTTCGTGTGGGTGCATTTCTATCTCGACTTTCCCGAGACCGCAGGTGCATTTTTCTTTCCTCGCCGAGAGGATGCGCTGCCGTCTCGTATTTTCCAATTCTCCCGCCTTTTCGGGATGCCCCATTTGATTATCGTGTTTATCGTCGGAGATGCTACGGGCGCTCCTTCTCCGATGTGCTTCTCGTATTTCGGAGGGTGTTCCAATACCGGGCCTGGCTTCTACCTTTCAAGCAAGAGGGCTTGCGGATGTTACTGTAAGTCAGTGTGTGAAGGTCAAGAGACAAGGAGGTCTAGTGGCCACTTCCCACCTGAATGAGGTGCACGAAGTACGTTCGTTCCCAACTTAAAGGGTCGGGGTCGCTTAAAAGCCTACAACGGATAACGAGGGGTTAGGTCGATTGGGGTCACGTTGCCTTTTGTTTCATCTTTTTTTCTTGGAGGGAATTTTGTTTTGCGGCAAAATTTTTCAAGCTGAATCAATATTGCATGTGTGATGTAGCTTCCCAATCGATTTATGTCCGACCGAAATTTTGCTTCAAACATTTAAAATCCTGCAAAAATAATATAATTGTCATTGTCTATGGTCAAATTGGCCATATTTTTATTTGTAAATGTCATTAGTTATTATTATAGGCACTAAATTTTCGCGAACCACAATTTAGCCGTTCAGTGCAACGGTGTCCATTCTCGAAAGTATTGTCAGGATTAAAAAATTTATTTAACGACTACGTACATAATTTTCGTATAGTCTAGACTCTAGAGTCTTGGAAATTATTAGCGGACTTGAATAGTGTGCTATCGCGATTCATGAAAATTCGGTGCCGTTGCTTATGAAGAATATTGGTAAACCCTAAAAGAATTGTAATAAAACCAATTTTCATCAATTTGATGGCCTCTTACTGTCCTTCGCGAGGTCATGTCAGTGTGTTGTCGACAACCCTTGGCACATGATTTTTTATTTCAGACGAAAATAACTGATTGAAGATATTTTTAATGTCGATGCCGTAGATATCATTGCAAAAAATTTCCAATATGAGTGAAATTGGTCGGAAGTTACGTGATTGGACTACAAATTACTCTGCAATATATCGAAATTTAAAAATCAATATGAATTACCAAGCCAGTCGGGTAAGATCACCATCGTACTCTTTTTCTGAATGGATATGTGAAAGAATTTTTTTGGAACTGCTCTCTTATTATCAATCATTCACATATGATCGAATGATACGGCTGATGTATGCATGTCGAAAAGGATGAAAAGCATATCTTGAAGATCGGCCAGAGAAGTGGTCCAATGGGGAAAAAATGACAGATGGTTTGAGGAACAGGCTTGTTATGCTGTCATTGGTGGAGAATTTTTGGCGATCCGGGAATAAAAACTCTGAATTTTCGGAGGTAAACAACGTTTGAAACGTTCCTTCCTCTTTAATCCGGATCCAGGTTTGGGATTTCCTGACGCTCGGATGAATCCTAGCTTTCTTCAGTGTTTGCCAGTAACCTGTCCGAGTTAGAAAATCAATTGTTTGTACTTTGTATCAGCCGATCAGCTTTAATTTTCAACTTTTTTTCTGGTCTGTGAGCGGTAAAAATATTTATTTTCCGTTCGTAACTTCCCTGTTATTACGCATGAGAAAATTCTTTATCGGTGAAATATTTTTTGCGACAGAGAGCGTATGGGAAAGGGCACATTTTGATTTTGCTACGTACTGTTTTTTTTTCTTTTAATCATTTTGGAGGTTCTCATTTTGCAGTTATTTTATGATTGATATTGATGAGTTGATTTATCATTTATTGATTGTAGTAATTAACAACCTGTTTAATTTATAATAACAGTTAATGCCGACTGAAGGGGGGGGGGACATATTAACAGACGGCTCCAGGTATTCCGAAGGAGACCCTCATTAAACCCTTCTCGCTCGTTTGCGTCTTAGTCCGCATCCTACGGTAGTGACCCTCCACTTCAGGAGGGTTCCTGAACTGCTCGCGTGCAGATCATTTTTCAAATATATGAACATTTTAGTATGCCAATTTTTTCGCATCGCTGTAAAATAAGTCATATCGCGACATGAACGAGCGTATTTTGATCGGCCTTTTCCTATGGAAATTAAGGTTCATAGGCCGTGGAGAAGAATATAGTTTGTGAAGTGGAGGAGAAACGACGAAGTGCTGGACATGGTGGGTGAGGAGAGGCAGCCTCTAGATGAGATACGAAGGGGAGAGAAGGTATGGAAAGAGCGAGTACTTAGCGCGGAAGCATTGTTGAAAACATTGTAGGTAGAATGTTAGGTAAACGAGGGAATAGAAGGAAGAGAATTCGAATTTTTTTGATGGAGTGAAAGGGAAGAGTTTTTAGGGTGAATTGAAGGGGGAAGCACATGAAGGAAACGGAGGCTCCCAGAATACTTTTCGACTTCTCCATGGAAATCTACCTTAATCGGAAGAATACCTTAATAATAAAAGTACCTACTGCCTAGGGAATCCGCGTATCAGACTTGGCAACGCTGCTGAGTAAATAAAAATATGGGGATTATTTTTAACTGTAATTCAACAATGCTAGCAGTAACCAAAATTACTTTTTCGATGTATTATTTTTAATATCCTGGTGACAGTAACTCTCACTGTTGCCATTTCTCATATTCTACCTAGACCTTTCAGCTCTGTTTTATAATTCCACTGTGTTGTATATTTACAGGTGCTTGAATTTTTTCGTGTTACTCTCGGGTTCACTACAGAAAAAAATTGTAAAATGTTCATGTAAATTCCGTCCAATGTTGTTAACAAATGAGATTATGATCAACGCTTGTATTATGGGGAGTTCAGTTCACTCGCAGGTTTGCCTATATGGTATAGTAGTCGTCGTGATGGCTCATCTTCCACGTCGGGAAGCGGTAGGCATCGCTGATGGCAGCACTCGTGTGAAACCATTACCGTGGCATGTATGTCATCATCAAGTGGTGATAATGGCGTAATAGATTACGTCTGGTTTCGCCGACAAGTCTTGCCTCGGGATGATTCCATCCTAGATTCTGCGACCTAAAGCGTGTCGTCTTCATAGATTTGAGCTTCTATTTTTGATCTTGTAATTACAGCTTAGTCATGGAGTGTATTTTATCCGATGTATTTATTTGACATCAAAAATAAATTTACTTTCGATTTTTGATCAGCTTTGTGATATTTTTTCTGTGCAGCATTACAAAATGAAAATTGTTTGCGGGAGTTTATATTTTGGATATTTGTGGCCATATATTTAATTGAAAACTCTTAGTTATATTCGAATTATTGCTTACTCATGGTATGTATTTTTCTCCATGTCGCAGATGATTTCCTTGAACACGAGCTGGAGAATAATGCATTATTATGAATTATGAGTTGGAGAGTAGCGGTGAACATAAACTATTTCGCTTGTGGTTGAATATTTCCTTATTTCCTCTTGTCTTCTCTTGCGATAAAAGACTTAGGTGATGATTAAGTGTCAATATGTACATGATACTAGCTATTATGGCGCTTTTTCATACCTTATAGTAAAAGTCCTCAACTTACTTTTGATCCTATAATCCATTTTAAGCTCATAACTAGGGTTTCTCCCCCTAACACTAGGACAACTTTCAGCATTTAACGTGTAAGCTAACTGCTGCCCGCCGCTGTGAGTACTTGTAGTACTTCCTGGACATCTACCACGAACATCGCACAACCTTATTTTTTTATTTTTACGTTTATTTTAAGTTAATATTATCATGAGGTGTCCTTGTTTAATAGTGCTCAACCTAACCTTTCATTGATTTTGACTTCCCCTTTCGCAAGGGATAATCGTTTTACGCTATTGCTCGTAATGATTTGAAAAAGTCGGTTTATCAAGAAAGTAATTAAATGATCCGGAATTTAGTTTAATTCTGATACAATTTTATAATTTTCCGCTCCATTTTAATTTAGCTACGTGGATTCAACTACGGATTATCTTAACACATGGAAATAAATTAAATTATTTCGCGAACAAAATGGAGACAAAAATCGGGGTATATCTTTTAAGCATAAATATAGGTATTCCAGTTTTAAAGCTGATATAATCTCTTGCCATCGATACAAAACGTTCACTTCACCCGACAGTTAGCTCGGGCCAAACATGGAGCAAGCGTAGCGAGAGGCAGTTTATCAGACGGGCCGAGTCGACGCGTGTCATTTCGAAAAGTGGAATGTTATTGCTATCAGTCGATCTCCTGCCTTGTGGAACACGCAAGGGTTAACTTTTATTCAATTTCGCTTGATGCGTCAGATTAATTGTGGGCTTTTGTTCTGAGGCACATCAAATGATCGTTCTGAGCTTGGAGAAAACTTTTTTTCCCCTGGAATTTTTAATAACCTCTGCCAGTTAAAGCTATCAATCACAGGTATCTACTGGCGCACCCAATTAAAGTTAGGTTTCAATAAAATTCAGGTATTTCCTCTACTCCATCGGCATTCTTATGGGCCACATTCATTTTTAATACTTTCGAAGTACCTGCTCAAGCAATTATTATCATAGTGTTAAGGTAGCGATTAACATAGGCTTCCATGGAGTACTTAAGAAGCATTCTGGCAGCCTCCTCTTCCATCAAGCACTTCCCTCTTCAATTCACAATAAGGCCCAATCCCTTTCATTCTATCTAAAACAAAATTCCTATTCTTTTCCTTCATCTCCCTCGTTTACCTTACATTCTACCCTCTAAGACAATTTTCAATATTCCCCCCCGCTAAGTTCTCCCACAATCCATTCCTTCTGTCTACTCCTTATCTAATCTAAGCTGCCTCTCCTCGCCCACCTATACTTCGTCGTTCCTCCTCCTCTCTGTCCATTTCACCTTCTCCATTCTTCTCCATACCCACATCTCGAATGCCTCCAATCTTCTTTAGTCCTCCTTCCTCAGTGTCCACGTTTCCGCACCGTAAATACCACCCTCCAAATCCAACTCTTCACTAACCTTTTCTTTAAACTCTTACGTAATGACCCTCAATAAGCTCCTTCCTTTTCGTGAACGCCTCCTTTGCTAATGAAAGCTTAAGTGATACATCATATAAATTTTTGAGGGGCATGAGAAAGTGTCTTATATATTTGAAATATTCACCAACTTACTTATTGTTAGATTTTTTTGGTTGGAGATCCAGCTTCGCGCGCCGGCCTACATAGCCTGTTTTTAAATCCACCCGTGGAATAACCTGCCCGCATTCTGATTTCCCTGCGTGCGTGTTGGCGGAGTTGACTTCAATCCCTTCGGCTGGGTTGTCTCTTCATCATGTCTTGCTCTCCTCACATCAGGGCCCTCTGTTGTTGAGCGATAGTTGGTCGCGGAGCGTGCTTGACGCCATCACAACCAGCAGTCTGCCGCCGATGGTGAGCTGGTGAGAGTGGGTGGATGGATTGAAAAGGAGATGGAATAATTTTAATGCCAGGTGACGCGATTCTCAGTCATTTACGAGGAAGGAGTTTGTTTTTTATATAGAATGAATTATGGAGCAAAATTTAGCTATAAAAATGATACGCGTTAGAGTATTAAGCGAAAAATACATCTTATAGGAATCCATCATATGTCACCTAGAAAAATTTCAGCGAGATCTGGTACTTGAGGGACTTCCCTAGTAAAGCGTGTAATGGTTTTTTTTAATAAGAGGTACCGGCTTTATATTCACGCACACACATTCATACATTATTAACCCAGTAACGCCTGAATTAAAAAGTATGTGCGATTTTTGTGGTAATCATGTATCTAAATGTCAATGAAGTTATGAGTCATTAGGTGCAAAATTTATTCTTTTACCACTGATAGCTACGCCTTGCGATACCATATGGTACCACCAAAATGTTTTGCATCATAGCATCCCAAATATTAGGCTCACATCAAATAACCATACTTTATGTGATATAAAAATGTTATAACAATCATAATAACATAATAAAACTCTTGTATTAACATTGCATAAGGCGTAAGTAAAGAAAATCGTAATGCTTGCTCTAAAAATTCCGTTTTTTTTTGCTAGTTGATAATTCTCAATTTTCAAAACGGCTCTAAATGCGTTAATTACAGCTTTAAAATAGCAAACTTTTCGGAAAAATGTTATTGAAAATATTCGTAATAATTTAAAATTCTCAACAGTTATAATAAATTACGATGAATGACAAAAAAGTTACGTTTAGCACTGCACTCCCAGCTGGTACCATTTGGTACCGCTAGGCGTTAACGGGTTAAATGCATGCAACGATGCCTTAACCCATGCGCACCCTTTGCCATCTTTTTCATTGCTCCGAAGATCAAATCGTCGGGAGACGCATGGTTTCAGAATGTATGTTAACGAAGTTGGATTTACTTGAAAAAAAAAAGGAGAATGTTTTACTTTTCTGTATCAAATAAACCCCTGATTGTTATAAATTTAAAATTTCAAAGCATAAAAATACGGAAGACAACCAATATGACGATTTTTATTTATTGATTCCTGCCAAAAAACTACCATTTGATATATATTCGTTAAGCTGTGGGACGTGTGACGTCAAATATTTGAGAAGTGACGTCCATGATTCGAACTAGTTCGTTATGATTTGTAGTTCTTCATGGTGGGATTCTGGCTCCAATCGAAGCAGTGAAATCCTAAACAGCACAAGTCCATTCAATAAGTTAATGAACCAACTAATTTCTCAGCTAATATTCAAAGCTTCCAAAGCCATCACTTCAACTTTCCTCCTTGAATATACATGGTAACGTCAATTCATGGAAAAATATATCGAAGCAATAATTAAAGTAACCCTATATGTGTGCTAATAATACTGTTCGTATCAAATTTTTCGAAAGAGGACGGGAGACGTCTCGGAAATCATGTTTTCAAATTTTTTCACCTGGAAACGAATCCAAATAGCCTAGAATGATCGAAGGTAAATTTGAAGAAAATGTTTGTTTATGTACTTAGATCTTTGTGGTGGAACTCCTTCAACTAGTGATGAATGCAGTTCAATTTCCACCTTTTTAAAGTAATTACTTACTGAGACGTCTTCGAGAAGATACGGAAACTATAGTTTATCTCGAAAATCAAACTTGAAGATGGTGGAGAGTGCCGAAACCGGTCGACTCATTCAATTGCATGACGGTCACTATTATGAAAAACCAAGAAAGTCATGGAATGTCAGGGAAAATCACCGTAGAAGTCTGTAAAGTCGTATTTGCTGTCAAAGTATAGTGATCCACATGCAAATTTGAATGCAATTGGCACTTCTTAAAGGTAACTTTATCCGTGCATTTATATTCAATTCCTCTATTGCCTCGAGTCGTAAGTGAAGTGTAACAATTTTGCGTGTTCTAGTCGTGCCGCATCGCCAGTCTCGAGCGTGTGGCTCAGATTTCTGCAAAAGTGGAGCGACGAATTTCAGCCGAAATACGGGATTTGGCGCGGCGGAACAACTTTCAGAGGATGGAAAAGCATTTCGTGAGCCCCCGGTTTTTCCTCTCGTGGTCCACGCAACGTGGGTGTATGGACTATTGTTACCTTTTTTTGTTTTTGTCAGCTCATGCGGAAAGGGACCGCCGCCCATTCTGGTGGGGCGTATGAAGCCGAAAAGCGTGCTAATACCTATCTGTTGCGGTATTGATTCTGTCAATAGCCGACCCTTCTCTCACGTTGTGTGCTGGGCATATTTACGGGTAGGAAATCAGAGAACAGCATATTGATGTTTAATATTTTTTGCGTGCGAATTTTTTTTCGTTAAAGCGCTGAGAGTTAGTACAAAAAGTTTTAGGGTTTGTTTATTGTGTCTAGTGTGCGCCTGGCCGAGGGAATCATTGGGGTGTATCGCTAGTGGGGTATATTGTAATAAAAATGACATTTTTCAATTCAGAGATAGGAAATCATGCGGGGAAAATAATTGGACGATAGAGGACTTCCATGAGAACTGCACGTGACCTGGGTAAAAAAAAGGATTAGCCATTTTCTTCTGGCTCAAGCCAACTAAATAAATGAGTTCCCCCACTTCACGTGACTGTCCGTATCTTTTCACCTTGTCTTAAATTCTCTTGTGCGTATTTCGCTCTTCTGGACGTGGAACCTCTGCCACTCTGATCCTCGCCTTGTCAGCCGACAAACCAGCGTCTTCTCTCCGCCACATCGCCAGTTACGCCGATCGTTCGATCCACCTGGAGATTTCGAGCCATCCATCCGACTCTCCAACTCTGCTTCGAAATGAGTTCTTTCGACGAGTAAGTTAAGCCAAAGTCTCACATGTATTCTTACTGAGTATTATTAAATGGACTTTACTTAGAACTGGGTGTGTATTCATTTATAATGACTGCCTCTGTTAATTAAGATCCTTCTCTACCTCTAGCTACGAATCCCCCAAATAGTATCGTGCTCTTTCGAGGTCACGACAAATGGTTCTTTCTTCCACATGTCTTCATTCCTAGGCTTCCTCTCTCCTCTTGCGTTTCTCAATCCCTTCCCCTCACACTTTTCCGAGTATCTTCGCCTCTAGCCTCATCGTTTTTCATCCTCGCCGTCCACTCAATTTGACCCTTACCCCTAACTCCTTGCCTACTTCCCCAAAGTATCGTCTTACCCGTATATTTTGTCGATGAACCAAGTTCCGGGGCCTTCCCTTGTAACGTCCACTATCTGGATCTTCATTAATCTCATCTTCGACGCTCGTTGACATTGATGAGTCAGTGGGTGTATATTTATCGATGATAAGATTGCCAGTGGCGGTAAATTGAATTATAAGGTGTTTTTTGCTGGCATTTTGCCCATCCTGTTGTTTTACTTAGTGAATCACCAAGGAGCCAATTAAAAATCCGTACACCCTAATTCGAAAGAGATGTTCTCAAAAAATTGGTTTACTATCGTATTTTAACCTGGCTATAGGAAGGATTCATTTATTTTTGAATTTTGAATTTATTTTTTTTTTTTTTGTTGGTTACGTTGCTTGATGTTATGTAATTATTTCTCCTGTTATTGTAGTCCTCTGTAATTGGCCTCGTGCTGTTTTTGGACTAAATAAATAAATAAATAAATTTTTAATGCATGTGATGTTTGTATTATAGTGATGGTTTTAGTTTAATTTTATATCGGTAATGAAACATCCAAAATTAACATTTGTATCTTGTAAAACTAATATTGAAAAAATTCGTGTCCATACCGTTGGGAAACTCATTTTATAATCACCATATAGAGAACATTGTATGTCGGCCTAATCTGCAGCTAAAAGAATATAATTCGATCCAATTTTTAAAATAGTTTCGCATCTGGTCTTACTCATTCGAAATAAAAAATGGGTGAATCCATACCTAAATGCTTGTAAATAAATTTTTCAAATGTAATATATTCAAAAGAAGTAACTACTGGGAAAAATTGTATGAGGCAGCAAAAATTAATTGCGGGATTGGAAAATCGGTTGAAAATATTTTAGCGGAAGATTTAGAGGAAAAAATTGTATTTGTGGGTTCAGGGGAGTCGTGGGATTGGAATTTTGGACGATATCAAGGGAAGAAAAATATTGGAATATTTAATTAAGAATTTAATCCTGACATTTTTAATGAAGCGCTGAAGAAATTAAGGAAGGGTTCATTACCGGAAAAGCTTTGCGTTCAATTACTCGACCGCCTGTGATATAGACCTTTCATTTGGGACTGTAATCAGCACAGCTTTCCGCCGACCCAGCATTTAGATAATATGTCGAATAATTCGAGGAGCCATCTAGATGAAAAAGAGGCTGCATAATCTGTACAACGAAGGCGGTATTCGACTAAGCGTTTCGTGACCATGCTACTTCATGCCCTTGGAATAACTGTAATTGTAGTCCCTTTGGTTCGAGAGTTGGAATTGCAAAAAGAAACTCACACAGGGAGGGAGAAATGGTGGGGCAGCGCTGACCCTAAAGAATAACTTGCAGCCATCAGACGAAGAGATTACGTAATACTTCAGATTCTAGCTGACCAAGCTAGTCGTTCACCTGATCATGAATATTACCAACGGCTTCACCAGTCGGCTGTGTCATGTGTTGTCATTCACCGCGCATTTTAACGGAATCACAGAAATCGCCCTTCGTGTAGTGATGATGGCAGAGCGATATGAATTTCAGAGGTAAATAAGCTATAATGTGGGACCTTAGCCCAAATGTATGTTCGTGACAACATCGTATAAAATTTTCCTAACTTTTCTAGGCTATTACTCTCAAGTGCAAATTATTGATTGAGGATAAATGTATCGCTGTGCTCGTCGCGCTTCAGACGTATTTGAAAACCGATTAAAAAGCGACCGAAGTGGGAGCATAAATAAGGCCTCCCCCATGTTGTCCTATTACTCTAGCTGATACCTTAAACGAAGGCGAAAACTCGAGCTCAAAGAATACAAGATGTTGTAGAATCTTATAGCCTTCTATGATGATTGATGATGATTTTTCTCCTCTCTTACTCCCTCTGGACATTGGAGAAGGTGATTTAATTCTAGGCCTAGGCAAAGGAGGTGTACATGACTCGGAAGGACCCTTAAAGGATCGTCGTGCAAGTTTACAGAAAATGCTTGTGAATTATCTAATCTGGATTGTAGCACCTACCTGTGCAGAAACTAGGATTCTCGAGGAAAGAAAAATTATGAATAGAGGCATTTGAGACGTGGGTGTGATGGAGGAGAGAAAATGGAATGACGAAGTGCTAGTCATGGTGGGCTAGGAGAGGAAACTTCTTGATGAGACGAAGGCGACAGAGGGTCTGGATGTTGCGATACCTGAGCAGGGATGGGATGTTAAAAACCACATTCACGAGTAGAATGTTTGGTAACCGGGGAAGGAGGAGGAACAGAATATGATATTTAGATAGTATGTAAGGGCAATATTGGGAATTGAAGAGGAAAGTTCAATTCGGGGCGGAGGGGTGGTTTGTAAAATACTCCGTGTAAACTTACCTTAATGGGTGATACACTGATACATCTTTTTATAATAATCGTAGGCGTTATATCTGATAACATTTGCGTCCAGTAGCCATAATTTGTGCGGACAATCCCGCCATTCCTTAGCTTTTAATTGAAAAATTGCTTTGTAATTAACACTTCTTCGGCTGTCTGATATTATTTTTAGGGTGAGCAGTAATAATTTTTAATTAACGTCCTTCATCCTCATCCATTTCACGTTCTCTTAAATTGTAGCCCAATTTAATTAAATCTTGAATTCATATTTTTAAGTAAGGTGTGTGGGTAGGATTTTGTCAAATGGAAGGCCAGCTTTTTGCATGTTGCCTCGTGCATGGAGAAAATGACACTCATTTTCTCCATTAATTCTCCACTCCGAAATTTTTTTTATTTTATGTCTGTGACGGCCTCTTTACACCTCAGCTTGCAGGGGGATATTGAGATGGTCTATTCTCCACGGATTTTAAGGCACTCTCAAGTCGGGAGATCAGTGGAGGGTAGGGACCCATTTCAGCAGGGTCGGATTTGATCGCATTTAATTCTCCATCGCATATGTTTGGCTTCTGGGGAAGGTCCTTTTTGGTCCTCCCATTGCCTTACCCTCGGCCTCTTCGTTTTATCCGAATCCGCACTCTCCATCCCGGTCCAATATCCAATTTCCATCGTCCTTAATCCCCTCCCAAACTCTCGCCGTAATCCCTCTCCTTCCACCACATTCGCCACCTCGGTCTTTCCTGTCCGGAAGACCGTGCTGCCGAAGCGATAGGGCGGGGGTCGAGCAGAGATTTCACGGGTCCTGTCTCGTGAGAGGCAGGGACCTCCCCCGCTCATGTGGTTCACGTTCGATGGATTGAATTATCGATACCGTCGTCGATGGTTGGTGCGATGGTGACTTTCGATGTCTGTCGTGGGTAAACCTTTTTTGTGGTCAATGGTCTCTGTTATGCGGAGGAGACGTAAGGTTTCGATGGGGCGAGCAGTATAAGACCTTCGAGGGAAGAGTGTTAGATAAGCGGGGTGGGTTGAGAAATAGAATAGGATTTATGAGTGGATGAGAATAGGCCTTCGTGGGAATTGAAGAGGGAAATTCAATTTTGGGGGTTAGACCGGATAGGATTAATCGCAAAATACTTCACGTAAACCTTCCTCCGCCAGCAGAATAACACTAATACTTTGACCACTGATGCTAATAATATTTGATGTCTTGGTTATACTCTTTATTGCGAATCCTTCCCATGGTCAATGTTATTGTAATCTTACATTTTCATATGAAATTTTCCGGCGTATTATGACCTCTCTCCTATCTTAAGACCTATACCCTATCTTATAAAAATGGTTATGTTATTGCCTACCGATTATTGTTGAACGACTGTCTATATTAGGAAACTATAGTTCACCATTTCTATTCAATGGTCATGGAGTTGATTTAGCAGTTCCTTTCTTTTTGTGAATGGCTTATTAATTAAACCAATCGAATTTCAATGGTCGAAATTGCTCATCGCCCTATTCTACGCTTCAGTGCTTCATCCACTTTGGAAGCCCTCTTCAGCCTTAGGTTTATCTTTTTTTATTTCTGGTTAGCTCCTTCCGTGACGGTAGTCATTTGTTTTAAAATGGAAATCCGCGTTTTTGTTTTTCATTTGCCCGAAGTACCTGAGGCATATTTCATTATTCGCTTTGCTGTGTGGATCTAATTACATCCAGCGTTTTCCCTCCTTTGCGTACGTGGGTTTCAGTCATTTTCTCTCTGAGCCTTCATGCGTTCGATTTCTGTTGAAGAAATTGAGGGTACCGAAGGGCGGAACTTTTTTTTTCTCGATCGTGGTCTATTAACCTGGTCGTGCTTCTAATGCTACCGACTGATTTCGTTCGTCATTGTATTTTCCTCTTTGTAGAGTTGAAGTTCGAGAGGGCACGTGTTGGTTTTGCTTTCTCTTTTGAATAGCGATGTGTTACGTGAACGTTCCGAGAGGCACTGAGCGTGCCTATTGGCTGTGAGACTTCTCCCACTTACTTCGTGTGGCCTAGACGTTTCGTGTCCTTGAGAAAAATATACCTTAATATTTTTATGTTCTCCTCATTAAAAATGTTGTAAAATGTCAAATAGCGGTTATTTTTTATTGCTTATAGTGCTGACTTTGTTTATGTAGGGAAATTCAACCTTGTGTAATTTTCCTTTTATTTGGACGAATTACTCGTTTGAAGCTTATCCAATCGTCTTGACACTTTCAGGTGAACCCCTTTCGGCATTTACTCCTGTTTCTAACTTTATTTCTAATTTTACTTCAGAGGAAATACTGAGGTAGAGTGTCCGTATCTTTAATGCAGTGTGTTTAAGAGCCTACTCTGTATATACCCTGAACGTTGCACGTTGATGGTTTTCCCGTCTTCTAAGGATGTTCAGAGGACATCTCTTTTCTCCTGCCCTTCACTTCTGAGCTTCCAAATTCTCCCTTCGGTCCCTTTTATCTTCGCAATTCCTTAATAGCACCATATCACATATTTCAAAATGAAAAAAATAGTGGATTTTGATTTTGACTACGCCGCCTCTCTCTAAGTTCCGCCCGAGTCGGACGCTCTCTTTGCCTCCCCTGATTTGCATTTTAAACTTGATATTATATTTAAAAACTACGGCACTGCCCTAGAGTTTGCCTCTTTAAAACATTTCGAAAATATTTTCCCGTGAAGAGCTCTTGATTATTCTCTCAAAAATTGTATTCGTTTGATTATATTAGTATCTCTTTAGAACGTTACATTTATGGCTTTTCATTCTTTGCTAATTTCAGTGCGGATTATATTTCGATTTTAGAGTGCTATCGTTTAGGCAGTGATGATTCATGTTATTGATTCAACCTCATCCTTTTCCAATTTATGAGATACTCATCCACCATTACCGATAGTCGCTGCTAAAGAGTTCCGACCGTGAATGTACGTTACGGTAACATGAATATTATTGGGAAATATTTTTCGTTCTGCCTGGCCCTCCTTCGACTCGCAGATCTAAGCATTTCCGCATATTTTAATGTGTGTAATTTCTTGACGATACGATGCTATAATCACTCGCCTCTTAAGGCCGTTTTACACGGTACACGGAATTGCGCAAGTTAGAGCTGCATTAATTTCTAAAATGGCGTGGAATTGCGCGAATGCATGTACGAAATTAGAACAGGGGCAATTTTGCCGTCTCGCATCCACGCATTCTCGCATGTGTTCTAGCAATTCACCGCTTTACACGACGCAATTTTGATTGCGCCTTCACAGGTACGTCAGACTGCGCAATTCCGTGTACCGTGTAAAACGGCCTTTAGAAATTCGCCAAATGCTCCCTCCCCTTCTATCCTCTGCACAGTTTCCGAACTGTTAAATCCACGAACGTTGAACATCGGAATTGTTTGGTGTATCCCTAATCGTACCCATTTACGACCTTATTTTGAAACTTTCTTACTTTGCTTCGAAGGTTTTGGTTGGTGAAAAGTTGTCCCAGGCCCGAAGCTTGTTTTTGTTCCGGTAGCAAGAGAACCCCCGCGGCCGTTGCCAACTCAATTTCCGTTTTGTATCGAGCGGCGCCGGGAAAATGCTTATGAAATAACGTGACATGTATTAACTGACGCCCGTGACATTTAATATGTGTGGGAACAAATGGCTCTCCCTCCAAAACTTACCCGTTCTCGTTGTCAGTGATAGGCAAGCCAATTTTATTTCGGGAACCACCGTCTCCTGAGTATATTCCTACCCGGCTCCTTGGGGTTTCCGTAGGCTTGGGCCGAAGCAGTGGCGTCATAATGGGTGGGAATGAGGGGGATAGATTCCCCCCCAAGCCTCAGAGAAATAAAAAAAATATTTAAAATTATTGTCTAGTTTTTACATAATAATTTTATGTGCCAAAATGATGTAGAATGTATTTTCAGACGTCATTTTTCAAAAATTTTCCCGGATCCCCGTTGCCTGGGGGGTGGGGGTGGTCGCCTTCCCAGCCCCCCCCCCTTTAGCATCATTCATTCTATGAAACCTTACGGTCCAAAGCCACTCTTTCGGATTTTATTTTGTTAACATCTAAATTAGGATTTCTTTTTTATTTTTGGGCAACATTTTAGTTTTAAAATTACTTGCGTGAAGTACCCCTGAGAATTACATAATGAGAAGGATTGGATGCCTCTGCTCTTCAAACTTGAGTGCCATCAGTACTGAGCTTCATGTTTAATATGCTAGGGATAAATAGTATCTTTTTCTATTATTTTTTATGGGAATTTTCTTAAAATTATTGGAAAATTGTGATTACAATGACTTTTTCACAGAAATTTTCATCTTATTGAAGCGTATATGAAGTATGTCCGTGGAAAAAAGTGAAGGTTCTGGGTATTCAGTTATTGATTTCGTCTATGTTTGATATTCGGTGGTTGATATTATATGTTGCTATTCTTTGAGGTTTACTTAATCCTGTTTTCAATAATGCAAGCTTCAAGGGATATCCTTTTTAGCTATAACAGTAGTTATTGATTATTGATATGCTTGTGGCAAGATATTTTATTTAAAATGTACAGAGAGTTATACTGAAGCATCTTCTATTTTATTTTTTCAGGACTCCCGAGCAGTGTCCAAGTGTTGTGTCCCTCCTGGCTGAGAGCTACAACCCACATGTCCGCTATGGAGCTGCCATGGCTCTTGGTATTGCTTGTGCTGGAACTGGATTAAAGGTGATGTATCATTATTGCCCCTCTACTTTCCTTGCTCTTATTTGTGAATATATTTCTCTTTAATGTTTTGTGCTGCTCTTCTGTTATGTGTTGTCTTTAGTTAATTGTGATAGGTAACTCACCAAAAAGTTCTCTTTCATATTTATTCAATACCAAAAACAGCAACCAGGCCTTTATGATTATTAACAATCATAAATAAATTCATAAATAGCAAAGAACAATTAAAGAAACAATAAAAAACAAATCAATGGTGAGAAATTAGATAGAAAGGTATTTACTGAATTGTTGAAACTATTGCATGAGTCATACAAGTTGAGGGCTGGGGAAGTAACCAAGAGAGTATTGAAAGGGGAAGGTGAATGGTAAAATAAGGTTTGTTGGGAAATTGACAGATTTTAGAATTGTGTAAACTTCCTATATTGTGGGTTATGCAGGTTGGCTTGTGCAAGGTAGTAAAGAAGGAAAGGAGATCAGGGCAACGGAAAGATCCATTGATAATTGAGTGAAGAAACTTTAAGTTAGATGAAATTCAGCAGTTGGTGGGAGAAGATAGGTCAAGTGAAAGAGGTTGTGAATACCTAAGTACCGGCTCTCCTTTTGGAAGGAGAGATGTTACTGAGGTACATGTTTCGTACTCTATATGAAGAGAAATTGAAAGAATGGTTGAGAAGTTTTTGGGTAGTTGGGGTAGGGGTTGACCAGATGGGAGAGCAATACTCAACCACAAGCTGTTAATTATTTTTACATTTAATATAATGAGAGTGCTCCAAGAGAGAGTACTGTGCTTGAATTTGTTGCATTTATTAATTTAAATACCTCCCAAAGGCACTGGTGTATACTAGGGCCCCATTTGGCCACACCAACTTGGTCAGGTGACATGCAAGTAAGGCCAGCCATGTGGTAAAATAAAATTATGTGCAGACAATAAATTTCAAGCAATCCTCCTAATTTTTATCCATCTAACAATGAGAAGATTTGTGTGACTGAAAGTCATTGATTTGTACATTACAGTTGTGAATTCAGCAAATTAATGTTCTATTCCACTGCTGAAAGTATTTAATTTATATTTACTGTTATCTTGCATCAATTTTTTTCTAATGATGATTTCCTTTCTTATTTTAACAGGAAGCTATTGCTCTGCTGGACCCCATGACAAATGATCCTGTAAACTTTGTTCGCCAAGGAGCCCTCATTGCATCTGCCATGATACTTATACAACAAACTGAAGTTCTCTGCCCCAAGGTAAGTTTTATTAAGAGGTCTATTGCGATGTCTACAGTGAAAACTGTTTTTAGTCTGATATAGAAGCATTATCTCACTTGGATATATTGTGATGGAGAGGGCGCTGTTTTATATTGATTTTTCTCATTTTTTAACCATTTCATTTCTGAAATTGCAATTTGAGAAATATTATTTTTGGTTATTAAACATTTTGGAAACTTGGTTTCTATTTCCCTCTTCTATTGACTGAATTTAGTGTTTGCATGTCTTTGTTTAATCATTGAGTTAACGAAGTATATTTTAATCGAAAATATGAATTATCAAATATTTTAATGGCTATTTTATATTCCTGTATTTCTTATTTATAGTGTTAGCATAAACCATTGCAGAAGCATTAGAAATATTATTAATTCTGATTGGAAGTGATAAAATCCTCATAAATTCCTTATTCTTCACAGGTCAAAGATTTCCGTGCTTTGTATGCTAAAGTAATTGCAGACAAGCATGAAGATGTTATGGCCAAGTTTGGAGCCATCCTTGCCCAGGGCATCATTGATGCAGGTAGGTACATACTTTGTACTAATGATTCAAAGGTGATCTGAATTTTATTATTCCAGTGTACTGGTATCTATCTTCAGTGTTTTGCTCTGAATTATGATTACTATGCAATTGATGTTCTGGTCCATAAATCTGCATTCATACAATGTGCTCATACAGTGAATGTCTTTATTTTATATCAATTGTGTTAGCTTTTTCTCTTTGGTACTCCTGAAAACTGCATGTTTTATTCCTATAATGGCATTAAGTTTTTCAAATGTTTTTGTCACACATTTGCTGTATATACTGCCTCTATATATATGTAACCAGAGGTTATGAAACCAATACTCTTAAAAATAAAGTTCCCGTTAGATCAATGAAGCATGCTAAATGATGAAATTTGATAAATGGAGAAAAAATGGATGCTGATAATACACTTATGCTTATTTGAAGAATGTTACAAGTCCTGGGTGTGTGTTGTTCTTTCATTTGTGCTACAAATGGAAGCCTTGACAGGAAAACTATTTGTGATAGCAGACTGGTAGACGATAGTAGGGGAAGGAAAGAATAGAAACAAATTAGTAGAATTTAGATTAGGAATGAAAAACGATTTGGATTCAAGATAAAGAAGAATTTTGTAGAATTTGTCATTAATGGGTTGCAGAAGATGAGAAGCCATGAGAAAAACAAAAAAAAAACTTCATGGAGGATCTGTATGATCATTGGAGCAGGATTGAGTGATAAAATTATAAAAGAGAGAATTGCAGTGGTTGAGGATAATCTGTAATTGGTCATTTTTATGAGGATAACTATAAGGCCCTTTAGTTTGTGAATTTATGGAAACCTCTGGGCAAGGAAGTGCAAGACATTGTGTGGGAAGAGAGGAAATTTCTAGAGGGGATGCAGTGGAGATATAGGGTTTGGACAGTGTGAACACAAAGTGGGAAGGGGAGGCTGAAAACTGTGTTAGTGGAAAAAATTATGGGCAAGCAGGGAAGTGGGAGGTAGTTAATTGAATCCATAGATGGAATGGAAGGGAATAGGCTTTAGAATTGAAGAGGGAAGTTTAATGTGGGCAGTGGGGCAGGCTAGGATGATTTGTAAAAGTTGCTCCAATTGAAGCGATACTAAAATGAATTTTATGAACTTGTATATTTTTTCTTAATTTTTGAAAATACCTCTGTAATAATTAGTTTTTCCTCAATACCTCATGATACCTTTTTAATTCATTCATTGTTTGTCTTTTTCACAAGGTGGCCGAAATGTCTCAGTATCTCTTCAGTCTCGCACTGGTCACACAAGTATGGTCTCAGTTGTGGGAATGCTTGTGTTTACACAGTACTGGTTCTGGTTCCCCCTGGCCCATTGCCTGGCATTGGCTTTCACACCCACTTGCCTCATTGCTCTCAACTCAAAGCTGAAGGTAAGGAACTCATGAGAGAAATTCATTCCATTTATTAGTGTGTATTATTAATTAAACTTTAAAATTTAACAAAATATGTTCATATGGGTTAGTATCAAGTACAAATTTATCTTTTATGAGATGATACATGGATTTAAATTGCTGGATAATACATAAAGGGTTTATGTTTACCTATTGCCGCATTTGTAATAATTAAAATGTAAACTTGATGTTCCTGGAGCCTGGATCTAAAAAACTGTAGGCTGGTATATTTGAAAGTTAACTCGGTTACCTGAAATTGATATCCAGTAATCAAAGTATGGTAGGTTTATCTCAATTTTAACAAAATTGAATATTGTGAAGAAGTTTTAATGTACACAGCTTTCAACATCGTATCCTTATAAAGTGCTCGCACCATCTATGTCTTATGTTTCTTCTGTATCTCCTATATAAGTTTCCTCTCGTGACCCATCTCCCTCATTCCTTTTCCTCTCAGTCTATTTCTGCTTATGTATTCTCCTTATACCCACAACTTGGATGTCTCCTATATTTTCTCATCCTCCTTCCTCAGTGTGCATTTTCTCACAACATAGGGTGTGATGTTCCATAACATATTGTCTTCTCATCAGATCTCTCCTATTTATGAAAGTGTCCTTTGCTGAAGATGTCTCCTTCCTGATATCCTTACTGCTGTCTCTGTTTTCCTCTAAGTTCATGAGATTTAATACTTCTATTCTCTCTAGATGCCACGCCTGGAATTCCGCAGCAATGCCCGCCCAGCCACATTTGCGTACCCACCACCCCTTGAGGAGAAGAAGCGAGAGGAGAGGGAGAAGGTGACCACCGCCGTGCTCTCCATCGCTGCAAGGGCCAGGAGGAGGGAGACCGAGAGACGTGCCCGTGGCACCAACATTCCAGCACCACCAGCCACGACTAGCTCCACCACCACCTCGACACCCACGGCCACCACCCCTGCTTCAGCTGCAACACCTGCCTCAGAGGAGACTGGAATGGAAGTGGTGAGTCCCAGAGAAAGGGAGAGCCTTTATAGGTACAGCTTGTGAACTGTACACGAGGCTTATCTACAGAAAAATCTGTGGAATATTTTGATTTATAGAATATTCTTCCATTTCTGAAGGAATGGCAGATCATGGTTTTGCTAATTGTGGTCCATGCCAAACTAATGATAGCATGGGACTCCCTATCCCATTCCCTCCGTCCCTATCCCTGGAGGCATCATCGGGCTCTCAACACAGCCGTGACTCCTTTCCTTTTCTTTCCTTCCTCTGTCCTTCCCCTCCTGAGGTGTGCGCGTGAAAAGTCTCGGACGTACAGACCCGGCCCTCAGGAGTCTAACCCTGCAAGCCCAACCTACTTGTTTCTGTCTTACTCAGGGCTACAGTCAAGTCTCAATTATGCTTGCTAATGAATGTGAGGCTTAGCCCAGATAATTGCAAGGCAAGAATGATGTGAAATATAATGAATTTGACAGGAACATAGACATTGCACTCTATACTGTGGAAAATAGTTAGGATTCATACAGATAATGAGTCAGGATTGCAATTTAAAACCCCATAAATATATATATTTGTGGTTATTATTAATGTTTGTGAATATCCTCTATGTTAAAGTAACATCTTCGGCATATGCATATCAATTTCTGCCTAAAAACTGGCAGCTTGTTTATTCTACTGTAAAATAGGTAGAAAAAATGCAAAGCATCTAGCATTACATGCATAACACACATACCAGATTTTATGGACTTCAGTCAGGTCATATACAGCCAAGTATTCATAAGTTGGTCAAAATACAACAGCAGTTATAAATTTATGTACAATATACAATGAGATATCATTCGTATTTAAATATTTGAATAGGGAGTTGTATGGATCGTTTATGAGATGGAATCTGACTTTTTTTCCTGAATTAACTCACTTTCTTTATTGGTGTAAGATGATAGGGTAGGTTATTATGGATATGTGCAATGCTATGGCAGGGACTATTGTTTGTGAGTCCCTCACCTATCCCAACCAACCTTTGAATTGAAGAATTCTGAATGAGTAATGCATAGACTAAAATGAATTTGATGTTAATGTCTTTACTTTCATGAATACTTTTCAGGACGAGGAAGTCCCTGCAGAGGAAGCCAAGGATAAGAAAGAGGAGAAAAAAGAGAAGAAGAAGGAGGAGAGTACCGAGGAGAGAAGGGGAGAGAAGAGACCAAAAGAAGAGGAGACAACCAAGAAGGAGGAGCCAAATTTTGAGATCCTGGGAAACCCAGCTCGTATCATGAAACAGCAGGTGAGACTTCACAAGAGATGTCCAATAAAATTCAAAATGATGAGACAGTAGTATCATAGTTCAATATTGAATTGAATTGAAAAATTAGGGTAAAATTAGCTTGTGACAGACCTTGGGCCATATTCCAGAGTGCTACTCAAACTAGACTTAGTTGCCACGTTGGTATTACTAGACCTTACTCACAGTGGCGTTGCTAGGGGTGGACAAAAATATTTTCAGCCCACCCAAATAAGACGGAAAAATTTCAGAATCAAAGTCCAAAGTTAAACTTAATTTTATAAAATTAAAATAAATTGTAAACAGTTATAGGCATATAGAAAACCACTCTGTTAATTTGCTAAACAATTTTTTTATTATCCAAATTAACTCTGTAAAGTAAAACAAATACAATCAAAGTGGATTTTATGACGGCGAAGGCCCACCTATATTATAATCTGGCCCATCCATGTGACACATGCTAGAGCCATTGCTGCTCACTGGTCCCAAAGCTCACTCAGACTATCAGTGTTCCCACTCAACCGTGAAAACCTTGAGACCGTGAATTAGCCGTGAATTTCGTCTACCGTGAAAAAACCTGGAAAAAGCCGTGAATTTCGTCCTAAAACCTTAAAAATCTCTTTATCTTGATAATAATACCTTCCCAGAAATTTTCAACTTCGTTCGTAGTGAGCGCACTTCTATTCATTGTGGCGAGCATCGTCGCATGGGTCAGAAAAGCATGGGAACGAATGTCGCCTGAAGAAAAAAAACATCTTTCCCCAGCGCAGGCCTTTTTTCTCCCCCCTCCTGAAATATGACGCCACTTCTCATCAGCTTGTTTACTTTCCTGGAATGGCTTGGTTTCCCCTCCCTCGGTCACTGCTTAGTCCCCCTTCCACCCAATTAGGCTTCCCACTGGCTGCAGCGACCACTTTCGAAACTAAATCTAGATGGCCTTTGTGTCGAAAATTTGAACGTTTATTCAACACCCTCAATCCTGACCCGCGGTTCCGACGCATAATTTTCCCGCATCCATCGTTTGACGAAAATGAGGCGAAATAAATAAAATGTGTCATTTATGGCTAATAACGACAAGCACATAGTTGGAATCTTCCCCAAGATATGGAACTACCATTGGGAGAAGCTCAGTGCCGTGGGAAAGTAACATTAGCGCATTTCCCAAGATCCGTTACCCCCCTCCATTCAGCATTCGCCTCCCCCCTTCTGACGCTTTCCTCTTCTTCAAAATAAAAAAAAGTCCCAGCTCGCGCAGGGATGGTATTACGAAGACGTTAACTTCGAAAAAAATTTCGAGTTACACAAGCACAATAGAAACGTGTTTCGCGCTCCCCCCTCTTCTCACCCACTGACCTTTTTCAGCCTAACTCCTTCAAAGTTCCCAGTTCCTGGAGGTCAACTGCTGCATGAGTCACCTATTAGCCCAAAAGGTATCTAACAATGATATTCAGCAATTGCTATTTTGCTTTTATTAGATTGGAATGTTAGTAATTTGCTCGTAATAAAAAAAAACGAGACCAAACACGACGTATTTTAAGCAAGGAAATAGATGGAAAAATACGATGGTGATTTTTGGCGAAACACGATATCCTCGTAGCTGAGCTTCTCGGCAGTTAATTCGGCATTTTGTTCCGAAAACATGATATCAAGTTGTTATCAGTTATCAATTTACGAGCTATACTTTAAGTCTCACTTGCCAGAGTTACTGACGAAGGGATATCTTCTCAGGATTTTTGTTTCTCCCTACTAACAATCCGAATTCATCTGCTCATATGGCGCTACGCTAATTAGAACAGAATGGGTATCTTTAGCGTAAAAAATTTCATGGCGCAGTCATATGGTCACGCTTCGCCCTCTGCAGTATGCTCTGCATACCCCCGTACGCGATAGCATCATTTCCGAACTTTACCTCGTACGAGTGGTTCCCTACTTTCCAGGGTGGCTGGACTTCAAACCACCGAGTGTTTTCCATGTGGGTTTAATAAAGTCAGGTTTCATTTTCACTAGTTTAATTTTATTCGTCTTCGGACCATGGCCCCTCCGAAGAAACTATTGAGAACTTTAAGAGATGGACTGAAAATAATTGAACATGAAGAAAAGAATCCGGGCTAGATGCACGTGAATATTGCAGACCTTGGGTTGTCCGCTAGCACATGACGGTAGGGGTGGGGGTAGAGTGAGCTACCTGGAGAAAACAAGTAGAGATATGAAGGCGAAGATCCAGGTGGGCGTGCCGCTGACGATTAACGCAACATTGTTCACGCTTTATACACTAGCTCAATTATATTAAAAATATATTCATTAGGCAGGAACAATTCAAGTAATAGACTATTTTTGGCCTTCGTGATCCATCTCACAACCAGTCACTGCGCCGGCGAATGCGGTTGTTTTAGGCACAATATGCACATTGCTCTCGTGAATACGTGTAGTGGAAATGGTGTTTGATGGATAAGAATTTTTACATCAGACTAAAATCCATAATAGCAGTGCAAATGCCGAGTGGAGAGCAAACATTTTTTCTAGTGAGGTGGCGTTTTCCTTCAGAATTTTGAAAGAGATATGGGTCGAATCAACAATATGACCTATGTGTCTTGATAAAGTACTACTGTTCCTGTTATTATCTAAAATATTGTTTGAAACCTTTAATGAATATCCTAATTACTCGCCAAAATCCTGCGTTTCCTGGGACATGGGCAACCTAGCAAAAAATAAAGCATTTACCGTTTTTCCGCTTTCATTTTATAATCGTATCGTTATTAGGAAAAAAATGTTTCCCCTCGTGGAGTTCCAAAAAAGGAGGGTAGTCTTAGAATCTTGTTCGTGTTAGATTCGTGCAAATACGGTGTATGAAATTGTTTTTCGATTTATTACCTATGTTCTATAAACAATTTTCATAAAATATTTTCCGTTAAATAAGAAAGATTGGGGGGGGGGGAAATTCGGTTACTGTGCAGTAATAACAAAGTGCGCAAAAAACAATCTCTCGGCGAGGAATTAAAAAAGGGCCTCGGGTGTCCGGACGGAAGAAGGTCCGAAGGGTATTCGGCGTCCAGGCAAGAGCGCGGTTGGACTGGTCCTTTAGTCGGCCCTGAATTTTGCAAACGATAGATCACGTCATAACACATATCACTTTTCATTGCGGCGTTAACATTCACGGCGTTTGTCGCGTACGTTAATTTTCTTTTGATATACGGCCAGTGATTTTCTTATTGCTGGCTTATTAACGGACCGTGAATTTAGCGAAATTGAGACCGTGAAAACCTGAAAAAAACCGTGAAAACCTGAAAAATAACCGTGAAAACCTGGAAAAAGCCGTGAATTTCATTATTCAGGTAGAGTGGGAACCCTGACTATGTATACTCCACATTTTACTCATATTGAGTCACCAAGTTCCAAGATGTCCTCTGCTGCCATCTCACATTTTTGAAAAGTTTAGGTAAATGCATTATTTTGTAAATTTGACTTCTCAACATTGCCACAATCACTCCAGCTCTAGTCAGTTATGCTGAAGCTGGTTTCTAAAATATGAACGCAAACTCAAAGTCAACTTGAGTCTGAGATCTTAACCACCAAGTGAGGACTCAAGATTGAGTCAGGTTCAGAAATATATGGCCCCTTGTGGCAGAAGTGTGCTGCATAATGTGGCAGATTTTGTGGTGCTGCACGCATTCAGTGTGGTCACAATTTTGATTTGTGTGTGTTTTACGGAGTTTGTATGAGGTGTTCCACAATATGAGGGGGTGAGTTTTACTGGTGTGTACCTACTCTGTTTGGTAACAGTGCACTCCATTTGATCAAAGGGTGTATAGTGTGCGTCATACTGTGTTGTCAAACTGATAGACACTGTGTCAGGTACAATTTAGGCCTTTGTTGTACTCCTATCAGGTTTTTGGCTCATCATATTCACACTTCTGTCACAGACCATTTCACTTTGTGCATTATGTGTCTGCTATTTTCTCTGGGTTTATTTGGGGGGGGGTCATGATGAAATTATAAGAGATTGATTCCTACATGTCATCAAAGGTTAATGAAGTATTGAGCGTTGTAAGTTATTCCTTACGAGAATCAAACTCTAACAACATATTCCATCATGACCCCCCGAATTGGCAAGCTAAATGGTGATATGCAGTTATAATTGAGACTTTACCTCACAGTGCAAGATGCCACTCATGATTAATGTTTTACTTTCTTTTTCCAGTTGAAAGTAGTGCAGTTGGTTGAGGGCAGTGGTTATGTCCCTATGAAGGACGTCTCCATTGGAGGAATTGTAATGGTTCGCCGCGTGGGTTCAACTGAAGCTGATGAAGAACTCGTAGAGCCTGTTGCTGGTAATTAATTTTTTCTCCATGCATAGTGTCACCTGCCCTACATAGCAAGGTTTTGCCATTAGGTTATCATTCTGAATAAGTGAAAGTTTAACTTTCTTGCTTTCACTGAACTCTTTTCCTGCTATTTGGTATATCAATATAGTAGCCACCATTTTCATAATTATAAAATAAAAACTTATTGGTACTCATCTCTTTGTTCCAATCTTAATCTGCTTATTTCCCCTAGCACCTCATGGTTGTTGGCTGCTAAATTTTGTCATTTGTACCTAATACCTGGTTGGACAATGTTTATAAATGCTGGCTTGAATATGTTGGTTATTCTATAGGAACATATTTCGATAAATATCGATGATAATATCTTAACTCTCTACTTATAGCATTTGGCCCAAAACCAGTGGAGGATAATGAACCTGAACCACCTGAGCCATTTGAGTATACTGAAGAGTGAAAAAACTGCTGCGATGAAGAAATCAATTAGTGTTATGGATCAAAAGCAATGGTGCTGGTTTAATCTGGCCTCTGTGTTTTAATTTTTCGCTGTATAACATCAATTTTACTTTTATTTGCTGCACTGTGTACCTATGTATGGAAATAAAACTAGCCCATGAATCAAATCAAATATGAGTTACCTCATTGAATCTGTCTATGGTCATGTTAACAGAAAATTCTCCAACTAGCCCTGATATACCCCTTCTAGTAAAGTTGATGGTTTGAGTCGTTACTTTATGGAATTTATTCATATTGAATGAAAATTGAACTATATTTTTCCACTTAATATATTTATTAGATCACTACCATGGTTTCGACGCTCGTGTTAGTGTCAAAACCATGGTAGCCTTCCTAGTATTATATTTTGGCTTAATTTTATTATTCTACATGCTCTGATAAAGCGCCGTAACTATGCGGGGAATGAGGGGATAGATAGAGGGGATAGCCCCCAAGAGAAATAAAAATTTTATTAAAACCTATTGCCTAGTTTTGAAATTTAATTCCATATTTCTCCGAATATAGTCCCCCCCCCCTAATTTGGAGGCTTGAATTTCAGGAAAAAATAAAAAAAATGGGTTTGAATATAGACCCCCTTTACTTTAACCATGGGCATTTTGTGGAAAAAAGGGGGGACTATATTCAGACAAATACGGTAAGTGCTTCTACGTAAAGTTAAATTTTTATTGTCAAAATGATGAAAATGTATACATATCCAGGCATGTCATTTTTCAAAAATTTTCCTGAGTACCCTGGGATGGGGGTCGCAACCTCGGGTCATCCCAGCCTCCCCCCACCCCCCAAAGCATATTCCTAGTTACGCTACTGCTCTAATTCATATCTTTCTACTTGCATAGGGGAATATATGCATAAACTTCGATAAAAAATTGATCTTATTTTAATTCTGGAGCATGATTTTTATCGTGAGGTATGGCAGAAGTCAAAGGTGGAAACATATGATACGTGGTGCTGTTGAAGAAGATCAAATGGATTGACCTGATGAGTAATAAGGAAGTGCTAAGAAGAGCGGGAGAATAGAAAAGTCAACGATAAGACAGGAAGATTGAATCATGAGCCATGATGATCTGATGACAAATTTCAGAGGACAAGTGGATGGAAAGGATGCCTCTAACAAAGATTTAGAATGTAATAAAGAGAGAGCAAATGTTGGCAGAAAAAGACAGGCTTCTGGTAGAATTGAATAAGGAACTGCATCATACCAATTTAAGATTTTTGACCAGTTATAATGACATTGAGTATCAGAGGAAGCTTAAGTTTGCCAGAGGTGAAGATTGTGTTAACTGATGTGGTATGCACTGATTGTTTGAAAGTGGGGCTATTTAGAAAGTATATGTATTAAGGACACTGATAAGCATGTTTAGTGTTGCATACAGTTTTTGAACTCCTCCTAAATACAGGTCAACTTAATTTCTTTTTGGGTCAAAAAGGTTCTAAATTCTGCTAAAAGTGGGTCCCATAAATAATCTGAGTGCAGTGGAAGAAATGAAGCGACTAAGGGTCAAAAGCCTTTGGCAAAACCCAGATGATTGAGTTTCTTGGGTATTTAAAGAGGAGGAAGCTCCAAGTCACCCAAATGGATGTCATAGTTGTATAGACCATGTCAATGGAAATGATCCACATTGGATGTGTTAAGATGGCATAGGCATGTCCAGTTCAGGTGCAAAGAATGTGTGGGAAAGAGTCGAGCAGGTGCTTGTTAGGGATTTGTGGAGGTAACGAATCAAAGAAGTTAAAGTATTTATGGTCGAATTATGTGATGATCATTAGTTGACTTTACATCAGAATAGATTTTGTTTTTAATGTGTCTCACTTAAATAGCAATGGCATATTGGCTTCGACTAGGAGAAACATGAGCCAGATCTACTGTGTCCAGGTGGCCACAAGATGCTTACAAGATGATAGAAATGAAGAAGCAAAATTAACAATGGGGTGGTGCAAGGAGACAACCTATCTCCAGCAATTTTCATTGAATATATGGAGAAGCAATGATGGAAACAGATGAACGCAAAATCCAAGGAATCAAAGTGAATGGAGATGAATCAAAGTGCTATGCTTCACTGATGATATCGCAATTGTAGCTGGAAATGAGTAAGACCTGTACAACTCATTCAGCACAATTGAAAATGTATTACAGGATACTATGTAGGTATGTATGCATATGGAAATCATTAATATGAAAAGCAGGATCTTCTCTGCATCAAATTTTCTAAGGCATTAAAAATTAGAGTAGTGATAAAAGTGAAAAGTATTTTGCAAAGCAGGCATCTGTAAAAAGTGAGCTGCAATCTCTATCTCTGGGGGTCTAATTCCCTCTCCACAATCATGCTTAGAGGAAATGGCCCCTTTTGTTGTGCCCTTGGATCCTGTTGCAAACTCCATGGTTGTCTCTATGACTAATGTTTCCTTTTCTCAGATCAGTCACAGTTTCTTAATCCCACTCCTCTACGCATCTGCCAAATCTCATAACGTTCTTCATTTTTTCAGTTGCAGTGGAGTAGCGAGGGGGGAGGTCTGGGGGGTCCAAACCCCTCCCCCTGAAATATAAAAACACCATTTCTTTCCTTCATAAAAGAAAACAAAATATTGAAAAATCATAAATTTACAAAAGATTTCTTTTACAAATGAAATTGTTTCTATTATGAAAAGTTAGGGTCATTCCATTTCAAATCACCCAATATGAATAAAATTTGTTGCTCGACATTTTGAATTATCCTTATATTTTTATCATTGGTTCCCTACAAGTAGACAATGACAAAACACCATTTGAAAAAAATTTACTAACCATACTTTTTTTGGCAGCCATTTTTAAAAGGGCGGCTGGGCAAATTTTGATGGAAAACATGGTTTGCATAAAGTTTAATTTCGAAGCTATTTTAAAAGATATCAGGATAATTCAAAGAGCAGTGTGTTTATCATGAAAAGAACTTTTGGAAACCATTTTTTTTTAATTTTTCTATCATAAATGATAAATGGTCAAAATCTTTGCGTAAAAACTTGGGAAAAATTTATCAATACTAACTTTTTAACGCCATAATTTTTTATGGTGGAAACAAGACTCACTAATAAAATGTTATTTCTGAGTTGAATACTTAAAAAACTACTTGCAGTATAAATTTTAGCACTGAGAGTGCAATCCTTTTTTTCTATATCTTGTCAAACAATGTCGAAAGCCTTTTAACGTTGTTTTTTGCAGGCCAACATCTAAAAATGGACTGAATGAAAACAAGTAAAAATTTTACAGAATGTTCTTTATACACATAAATATCTAAAAAAAAATTATGGACCCCTCCTGAAAGAAATTCCTGGCTACGCCACTGTTCATTTGCACTAGGTTGCAACCCAAATCCACACCTATTGAAGGAAAATTACAAGAATATTTTATGCTGTTTCTAAAACAATGTGTTACCAAGATGTTTGACGTATCCTTATATTCCTTGTCTATGGCTAGGTGCACGTACTCTCAAAATATTAGCAAAGCCATGCATTTCTGATGAATAACTTGTTCATCCTTCCTACTTCTTTCGTCCTTCAGTTGTTTCTTTCCTTATAATATTCCTCAATTTCTTCACATATGTCCCTTCCCCTTCATTCCAATGACTTCTAGATTTTCTGCCAGGAATTCCCTCAATTATATCCTCTTACTGTTCATGTACCCCATCTACTGATTCTTCCAAATGATTGCTAGTTGGTATACTCATGGATTATTATGAAGTTTGTAGGTTATTCTTTGATTTACAGCACCTGCAGGATCCTATTGATTACTTGATTAATATGTAGTACCTTCAATCCAAGGCCCTCATCAGAAAATATTTTTGGGGGATAGAAAGTTCATTGGGAGAGGGTGTAAACTAAAATCTGTATCTACCCAAGATTTGTGAGGGGAAAGGGGGTTTGAAATCATAAATCCTCCTCCACTCCCCACAGCTTTGCTCTTTGCCCTCTTTCACAGTTAACCAATCTGGCATTACCCCATGCACACTTTCTTCCCTGCCATTAAATCTCACCTCCTACCATCGCTACTGAAGTACATATACACTCCTCCTCCACTTCACCTGAGCATTTTTCTATTCCACCATCATATCCATACTCTCTTTCACTGTTTTCTGTTTGATATTTTCTTGCACTCTTGTTACCACCATTGATCTAAGGTTTTTATAGTGAATGATTTGGGTGAATTCTTCTGGTTTCCAACCTGGCTTGGGTCTGCATAATGGATCGATGCTGACTTTGCCTACAGTTTTCAGAGGGATCAGCAACTAATTTGCAACCTAAGCATGATTCTGACCACAGAAGTGAGGGTTGCCGGAGTATCAATTTGGCCTAGCATTAATAGAGGCCTAAGACAATACTGTTTGCTGTCACCCTGGCTGTGTTCAATGAGAATGCAAAATAGATTGTAAAGGAGGCTTAGAAAAGTTAAATGCAGTTTGAGTGAGGGGATTAGTGATTTATTCAATGACTTTTACCGATGATTGGTTTTGAATAGCCAGCAGACCCTCATATATTAAAAACAATTAAATTGTGCATAAAATTACTCTGAGACCAAAGAAAGTCATTCAGTTTTGCAAAGCTTCAAGAATGGCTTAACATACTAGTAGATAGTCATAAACTGGTACTTGCGGAGTACCAATATGGAAGAGAGTTGCATTAGAGGAGGTACATGTTTATGATTAGGAAAGAGACAATGAGAGTATCTTTAGGTAAAAGTGTAAAGAAAAAGTCTGATCTGGCGGATGTTGGGTTTAAGTATGAGAAGATAGTAAGTAAGGATGACCATTTAAGACAAAAGGCATTCAAGATGTAGATATGGAAGAGAATGGATATGAAATGGCTGGAGAGATCAAGGAATGAAGAAATATTTGACATGGTACCGTAGAAAGCTTTCATAGGAGGTGAATTAGAGGCATTTTGGATGGAGGGAAGGCTAAATAGGCAGCAGATGCTGAAAACCATGTTAGAGGTAGAGGAGATGTTATGATGCACAAAGGGGAATTGAATTGGTTCGATACAGTGAAATGGAATTGGTTTTACTGTGATTTAAAAAGGGAGTTAAGGGTACAGGCTGGGGTGATACGCATATTTTTCCTTTTAAATCAGCCATACCCATTATAAATACTGAAATACTTAACTGGAATGTAGTAAAGAGAACTATTTTAGAGCACATCCTCTGAGTGGCTTCTATTCCTCCATATTGTCCTTCATACCTCCCATTCCCAAATCAAGACTTGCATTAAACTCACAAGTCACAGTGATACATTTACTAACTCCATGTGGTAGGCAAAACCTTTCACTGCTATGGTGCACAATCAGAAGCTGCACCTTGGAGTGGTGCTCATTGAAGGGTAGGCTTGGTTTGAATCTTTTTTGTTTGATTCTGGAGTATGTTCATTATTTTTCCTCTGACATCAATGGATCACTAATTGTAAATTATTAGCTCATTTATTCAATATAAACAGTACTTGAGGCAGTATGCTAAAGGGTTTTGGGGGATAAAACCCCCACCCAGAGCTCACAGAAATTTTTAAGTTAAATCTATTTTACTTAATTGGATTAATATTACTTAAAGAATACTGTGAGGATTAATAAAATATCCCTAAGAAGGCCGTAAAACACAACTTTGAACTATTTATCTTAAATTTTTTCTGGCGGAGAATCTGCAACTCCCACTTTCCTAGGCAGATATGCCATACCCCCAGGCTCCCCAGTATTAGTTGCACCTGAAACCCCCCCTAGCCTTAATTCCTAGCTGCGCCCCTGTTACAGATAAGGGGTAAAAGGTAGCAAACATGACAAATTACTGGCTCGACATCACCTGAAGACAGACTCTGACTGATTCCCTGTTCCTCCATTAGACTGAATTGTGATCGACTTGACATTTCTTTTCTATTAGTCTTTTCTTATCAAGGCTACTACTTTTATGAGTGGCCATTGTTTCAACTTATATTTTTAAGAGCCAATTGGATCACTTGAATTCTAAACCCTAACAAGACAAGCGGATCAAGAATTTTCTGAATGACAAGTACAAGCTATTAATGGCAGCTCTGAACTAGCTGGTATTTCAAATACAAGATGGGAATGTGGAGAAATTTAGAGTTCCCAGCATAACGAGGAATAGAGTGGGGTTGGTTTGTCTACCTTCTTAAGATACTTGAGGGATTCATCTACCTGTACAGTGAAAGATAAAAGGTGCGATGGTTAGGACTACATGCAAATTTCCATCTCTAACAACGAAGTGAATGCTTTAGAATGGAAATAAATCACCATGTACATTCAACCTATCTTGATATTTTATCACCAGACGGAAGGCCTGGCAATGGGTAGTCCCCTGTCTACGTTATTGGCTGATATTTTTATGGCAAACTTTGAGTGTAACCATTTAATTCGGGAAACCAACTTTTAAAGAATTATGTAACTTACTAGTATAGATATGTGGATGATATCATTTGCTGCTGGTCGGGTAGCGATCGCCAATTGAACTGTTTTTTAAAACTTTTAAACACCCAAAGATTAATTTTAAGTTGGAGAAAGACGAAAGTGGACAGCTGAATTTTTTAGACTTGAAGATATCCCTGATCAATGGTAATCACGAGTTAGGAGTGTGCCGGAAGAAGTGCTAAAAAGATGCAGTGATTCCTACAGACTCGGTCCATCCCATTACTCACAAACTGGCATCATTCCACTCTTCAATTCATATGCTGGTGTCCCTACCCCTTCAATCGGTGGAATTCTCAAAAGAACTCAATGTAATCAAACACATATCTCTGGCTAACTGCTACAATGACGGTTTATCTCTCTGTTCTTTTAATCCTTATCTTGATATGTTTAAATCTAAGACCTGAATAGATGATTAGACACAACTCATTTCTAACCTGAAAGAATACATGACAAGGAAATATAGCGACAGCATCTTAAGTAAATATGCAACCAATTTATATGCAAAATTATAAAAACATTTATTAATATTATGAGTGAGATTTCATATCATAATTAGTGTAACAGAGGAACTCATTAGCTAAATTATTTTTATGAGTAGGCTTGAAGTCACATCTTCTAACATTCAGGAGTTTCTTGGCTAGATTCTCCATTACAGCACCTGCAATACAAAATCGCTTCAGCATCTATGTAAATCAACATGGAAAAATCACATTAACAATCGAATATTCACCTGTGCAAAGGATAATATTCCCCTTGGTCAAAAACTTCACAGTTATAGCTGTTTTAGTCAAACACTCTTCGGAGAGAAACGGGGGATCCACAACCACTAAATCAAAATAATCTGCCAATTTCTGTGGTAGGTCCAAAGGGCATTTGTAATCATAATGAATGAAATCGCTTCCATAGACAGAAAATCTTTGGTCATACTCAAACAACACAACTGTAAGAAGTTAAACATAATATTAGAAGCTTTGATAAAATCACCAACAATGTTGGCGTGAACGAATTCATAAACTTCATTAATTTCCACTCACTCTGATTATTTTCTGTCGCCAGAAGTTTCACTGCAGGATAAAGAGTTGGACAAGAAATTAGGCCGATATTTCCGCTGGGTCCGGCAGCTTTTATTGCTTCTTTGGCCAGAAATTCAGTGGTCGCCTCATCGTACCAAAACTGGCTTAATTGCTGCAAGAACGCATTACGGATATCATCATGATGTTACCGCAACAAACAACAATAAAATTTTCAGGATAGGAAATTTTCAGTTTAGAATGATATTTCTCTCACGACAAAAACATCTAGCGGGCCCAAAACTCACCCAATCCTCGCCAAATTTGTCACTTGTCCCAGTACTCTGATCCCTTTCAGCATAAAATTCATTCAGTGCCGTTAGTGCTTCCGCTGAAAGTTTCGGAACATCCTCGTCATCGCTATCGGACATGCTATGCACTATTCATACAATTTCAAAGATACTGCACAAATGTCAAACGCCGCTAGCAAATTCCAATAAAATCACATAAACGAAAACGAAAACAATCAACGCAATGACAGCAATTTCCCATCACCATCAACACGAGTGGCGAGAGTCATTTGTAGTTGACTTTCGATGAAGCGGGATTTTCAAATTGAGATGAGGTAACGGTTGATTGTTCACTGAAATATGCTCTTTCAGTGGCGCAGCGAGAGGGGGTTTAGGGGGATAAAACCCCCTCCAGAGCTCAGATAAATTTTTAAGCTTAATCTATTTTACTTAACTGGATTGATATTACTAGTAGAATAGTGTAAGGATTGATAAAATATCCCTCAGAAAGCCGTAAAACTCACCATTTTGAAACATTTATCTTAAAATTCCGCAATTTATTAATCTCGCACCTACAGCTTATCCTGGTGAGTATTCCATGCACACACTCCGGTATTAGTAGCACCTAAACCCCCCCCAGCCTTAATTCCTAGCTGCACCCCTGTGTTCTTTCATATACATGTTCGTACAAGATACGTTATCCAAAACACATTTTTAATCTGTTTTATTTCTTAAGGAAAAATGAATATGGTCCATCGATAAACGCTGTACAGGCTTGTTACTTTCACAAACAACACCATGTGGAACAGAAGATAATAACTTTTCAGGATTTACTTCTTCCATATCCACCGGTGACCCATTTCTATCATTATTTGTTCGCGTAATTGAGGGTAATAATGTAATCTGGTAATTCAAAGAACTAGTTTCCACATTTTCATATAGATGTGAAAATAGAGTAATTTTCCTATTTAGATTCCCTATTTTCACATCTATGTCGCAAGTCGTAAAATCCAGATTTAGGGCTAGTAAATCAAGGTTAATAAAAATCGATTATTTTGTTAAATCTTCATAGTTCACACACACTTTTGGGCCTTAAACTGAAAATATTTTATTATAGCTAAATTTGTTATCCCATGTGAAGCAACAAGAAATGTAGGTAAGGTTTTCAAGAGGATTTTTCTTCAAAGTCCTCTTGAAACCCTGTGATTGAGGAGCCTATAATTTTTTTAAATATGCTTGAAAAACTCATCCTTATTACGCTTACATTGAAAAACTACCTCTGGGATTATTATTAAAGTATTCAACCAATGAAAAGGCATTGATTCAACCGATTAAGATAGGTTTCCATGACATATACTTAAGAAGCATTCTGGTAGCCTCCCCCTCCTACTTGTAGTACTTCCCTCTTCAATTCAAAGTAAGGGCTACACCCTTCCATTCTATATAAAAATCCTATTCTCTTTTTTTTCTACCTTGTTTACCCAACATTTTACCCTCAAACACTGTTTTCAACAAACCCTCCCCACTATAAATTGTAAGTACTCCCTCTGTTCATACTTTCTGTCACCTCCCTATCTCGTCCAGAAACTGCCACTCCTCACCCACCATGTTCAGCACTTCATCATCCCTCCTCCTCTCCGTACACTTCACCTGCATTCTTCACCACACATCTCGAATGCCTCCAGTCTTCTCACATCCTCCTTCCTAAGTGTCCACTTTTCTGCACTGTAAGGTGTTACACTTCATATCAGACACTTTACCCACCTTTTCTTTAAACTCATGCATAACGATCCTCTCATAAGCTCCTTCATGTTCATGAACGCCTCTTTTTCTGGTGCAATTCTCTTCCTGATGTCCTTAATACTGTATCCGTTTTCCTCAAATGTGCCACTCACATATGTAGTTTAATTGCTCTGCCTACTCAAGTTTTTCCCAACCTACTTTTATCTTGAGTCTCACATTCCTAGCTTGCGATGCTTTACAAAACCGCATTATCTTAGTTTTCTTGTGATTAATCCTCATCCCACGCTCCTCTCACCGCTCGTCTAACACATCTAGAGCCTGCAGTCCCCTCGCTGACTGGCTAATCAGTGCCTGATCATCTGCGAACCTTACCGATTTAAACATCATTGCTCCCACTTTCACTCCAGCTTCCAATTCATCCCACACTTCTCTGACCATCTCCTCAGTGTACATGTCATAAAGCAACAGTGACAGTGGACAGGCTTGACTCACTCCTCAGCCGATGCTTGCCCACCCAGATTCCACGTCAGCTACCCTCACTTGTCCAATCTGGGCCATATAAAGATTACGAATCAGTTGCCTATGCCTCCAATCTACTCCTATTTTCTTCAATATTTCCATTTGCTTACCCTGTCCACTCTATCAAATGCTTTTTCAAAATCATCGAAGCAGGTAAACACGTTCTCGTCCTGGTCATGTTCTAGGTTCCACTCCACCATGGACCGACATTGCATCACAAGTTGACTTTTTTTTCTAAAACCAAGCTGATCTTCACCCAAGTACTCATTTGCCCTCTCTTCCATTTGTCTGTTCAATATATCCTCCGTGCCACTTTCGGCTCGTGCGATATTAGGCTAAGAGTCCTATAATCTCTGCATTCCACAGCTTACTTCTTTTTCGGTAGCGGAATTAAAACCATCTTCATGAAATCCTTCGGCCAACATCCCTCCTCATGCATATCCATAGGCTGGCTTAATGTGAAACTCATTAAGTCCGGAGCACATGGGGAGAAATCATATTGTATATTCGAACATTTATTTTTATGTATTTATTTATCTCAACTATCCCCGAAAACAGCAGAATGAGGCCTTTACATCCAGGGTTACAACTATTAGCAGTAGACAATCACACACATCCATGTCCTGGATAGGGGCAACTATTCAGATGGGACTCAAACCGCGACCTTCAGTATGATAGGCAAGGACTTATCCCCAATGCCATTGAAGCTGACAACTGTAGTTTTAGGACCAATAAAAAAAAACTGGCACTGCTTCCCAGTGAGATTTGAATTTTTAGACCACAACTTAGCTCTAAAGGCCTGTTTAAATGATACATTAACACGTACGAGTTAATGTTTATTTGCATGAATGATTTTTGTGGACCGGAAAGCAACATGTACGAATGCATGAACCATATTAGAACAGGTTCTAATTTTTGTGCATGCATTCGCACAAGTTGGGTGGTTATCTGGTGCATTTTGGCATTCATACATTTAGACATTAATCCATACGTGTCAATGTACCATGTAAACAGGCCTTAAAAAGGTGCATTATTATTACTTGAATAAACTTGGAGAAGACTAAAAGGCCAGGGAGGTGGAACATGGGTGCCCTGAAGAGGACTAAGAGGAGGTAATACCAGGGAGTGAACAAGTCAAGGCAGCCCATGTTGAGTGCTGAAAACATAGGCTGAGGTGTGAGACAAGACTTTCAATTGCATCAACAGAGAGGAGACAGTAAGAGTAGTGTCAGGAGAGTGAGATGCTAGGTTAGGTGGGCGACTTGAAATTTGAATCAATGAGGTTTATGTATGATCTTGCAGTAACAAAAGGTTTGCAGGCACAGGTTAATGCCTCAGAATTACTGTGTCTACAATCTTTAATCATAAATAATCACTTAATGACTTGTTTCATGTGGTTACACTGATCTAGCTGCATATCACTGATTGAGAATGTTTTACGTCCCATTTTGGGTGGGATGTGCAAAGATTGTCAAGTTTATTTTCCGTATGGAATTTGCAAGATTTTAAGTTATTTCAATTACTTAAATTTATTGAATGCATCTAGATTTTTTCCCAATGCTAATTATATATTTAGAGCTTAGAATCATAAATGTATTATGGGACAGGAGCAGATCCAGGATTTCTTTCTGGGGGGGGCACAAGCAAGGCCGTATCCAGGATTTTGTTCTGGGGAGGCACAAGGATACCTCGTAATACAAAACGAACACAATACAACACCGTATTAAAAATCTTGCTTTTTTTAGGGTCTGGGGGGGGGAACGCACCCCCCCTAGATCCGCCTATGTTATGGGACGATATTAATGAGATGGCATGCCATCTCGGCCTGTTTTGTACTAGCTGGGCAGCCTGTGAAACGGGCGCAATCATGAAATAAAATGAGTAACAAAACTCAGGCCAATATAGCGACCCAATCGCAGTAAAAGGGTAAATATTTTTTATCACTAATTTTAAAGAATGAAAATAACGGTTTATTTCTAGTTATGTACACAACTTATCTCAATTTGAGTAGTGTAATTTCTTTCTTCGAGTGAAGCATAAGGTTGGGAAAAGACATTGATCATGCATTCATGAATATAGGTGGGAGTCAATAGAGTTGTGTGGGATGGGGAGGGAGAGGTATGTGAATGAATGATTACCCAAAAACACTTGTTGCACTGTGACATATTTGGAATTTGGAGGAGGCGACCAACAGCTCAGGTCATTTGCACCATGAGGAAAGGGTAGGGAAGGAAGGGTGGAGAGAAACCCTATGTTCGCATAGTCTGCATTAAGCGGTAGACATAAGGGGACCATGGCTTCAAGTCCCATATAATAGATGAAGTGCTGTACTCGTGTTATTCTCCACAAAGTACTCAAGCACTAATTCAGTAGTCACTGGAAAATCTCCACCATTGCTGTGGTTTCGACCTGAAACCAAAGGATCAGGAAGAACCCTTCTCAGCTGATACTAAGAGGCAGTGGTGCAGTGAGGGGAGGGGGTTTTGTGGGATAAAACCCCCCCAGAGCTCACAGAAAAGTAAGTTGAATCTATTTTACTTCATTGGTTTAATATAACTTATAGAATAGGGTGAGGATTAATAAAATATCCCTCAGGAGACCGTAAAACTCACGATTTTGAACCATTTATCTTAATTTTTTTCTGGAGAAGGGTCTCTGCACTTCCTGCTTACCCTGACAAATATTCCTTATAAGATCCTAAAATTATGGTTTCTGGCTAAGTTTTGGGTAAAAAAAAGACTTAAAATATATCCAGCGGCTGCCACTGCACTGTGGCTTACATTTGTGATTACTTGCTTAGTTTTGAAAGCACCGTTTCTGATCGGTGTATATTAAAAAAGTTTAACACAGGCCCCATTTTATAACAAATTGTATTTTTATCAGTTACTGCAGGTAAATTTGCTATAAAATATATCTATATCCCTAAGTAACTTTAAAAAAAGTTAGATTATATCCAACATTACTTTTGATGCAATGAATGGTCCTATTGGGCCTAGTTACCGTAGGTCCATCACTGCTTTTAAAAAACCTATTTTAAATGAATTGGTTTTCAATTAAACAAATTGAATGCAATTAAACAAGTCAGAGTATATGAATAAGCATATCGTATATTAAAAATTATAATACAAATCGAAATTGCTCCATTTCGATCATCACAGAGCACATTATTAAAAACAGCACTGTATAGCAATTTGCAGCTTTACATTATCTCACAAAACAATCATACTCGTAGATAATCCCTTTATTTCACTTTACAATCGAATCAGCCCAATCAGGACATGATACATAGATATAAATAGATCAGCTCAGTTCTAGTTAGCAAACTAAAGCACAAATAAAAGCATTAGGGTGAACACTGCTCCTCATATTCAATTCTTCATCCTGAATCTCAACTGTATTCTGCCTTGAATAAACAACCCAAAGTCTATACAAGAAGTATCAGCACCCAATTTTTCTTCAGTTGATAATGGCCTTCTTCATTTCAAATGACCATGCTCAAGCACCACAAGTTCTCCCAGCACCAATGTCCCATTAAAAATCAATTATTTCGATACTAAAGGAAGCTAGGTCCCATGGTTTCTGATTTAGATAACGAACCATCACTTCTCAAAAGATCATTAATGCAGTTCCAGCGGCCATCTTCATTTTCTTTCCACAAGGTAACTTTGTTATCACCACCAGAAACCGCCAATACATGACCAGTTATTGACCAAGATACACTCCACACTACGTCTTCAAAGGTCTTCAATACTAAGGCAGACCAGCTGACAAAATTATCACTCGACCAAATGATTACTCTCCGATCCTGAGAGCAGCTGGCAATTACTGTTCTAGGAAGCCCAATATACTTGGCCCAAGCGACATCTCTCACCCAATCTGAGTGACCTTCCAACTTCGTCTCTTCCACCCACCTATCATCATCCTCTCTCCAAATTTTAACAAGATTGTCACATCCTCCCGAAACAATGCGTTTAACGAGTGCTGTGCGAGTAGCTGGCATATCAGAAGTTGATAAAGATACGTAAGTGGCAGGGCACCATGTCACAGCATTACAACCAATCGTATGAGCGTTGGCAATCTTCTTAAATTCCCAGTTGGTTCCACCAACATGTGTTAAAATTGAAATAGCACCATCAGAGCTACCACAAGCAAGTATCAAACCATATTCACTGGGAGCCCACCTTATCGAATTAACCGATGATTCATGAACTGAATGTTCGTAAATTTTGGCCCATTGATTTGTTTCTTTCCATATTATCACCTTTCTATCGTAGGAACATGATGCCAGGAGATTTCCAAATTTCTGATGAGACCATGCCACTTGCCAAACCGGACCATCATGACCCTTAAGTTCCGCAATTAACCTTTGCGTTCCACTCCTCAAGTCATGTATTTTGACAGCATGATCAGATGAGCACGTAGCAAGCCTTACCCCATTGAAATCTAACTCAGCATCATGAATGACATCCTCATGGGCAGTGTCAACAGAGGTAACAAGGGAAACCATTGAGTCAAGAATTTCAGGCGAAGCCCTTTCAGTTAATAGAATGAACCTGCAAATAAATGAAATAAAAACTGAATTTACAAAGCCTGTGCGCGTTTTTTCACCCGATAAAGGCACACAAGTTCTTTAGTGACTCTAACCTACTAAAAATATTGACAGAATTTCCCGTTTTCAAGAACACACTTTGGGAAGACACTGGACCAAAAGCTATGCTTCACTTTAAATTTACAAACTGACAAAGAATTAATTAGATAATAAACTTCAAATTAATACCTGACTGCCCGTCCACGTATGGAACGTGAATACAATATTTTGTTAAGACTTCGGTTACATCAAACAAGAAAAGCACACATTAAACTGCGCCTTGAATTCATTAAACTATCGATAAAGCAGCTCTTAGACACAAAAGGGCAGCGCGGGGCAGCGTAGACAGCCAATTCAGACCACTTGTAAAATTATTTCTCAACGTAAACAAAACAATATATGAAATTGGCAACATCGGAAGACCCCGTCCACCTCTAGGGAACCACCGGCAACAGAGCATGAAGCGCAACGGCGTAGGCGCGTTTCATCTGTTTACAGGGAGTTTTGAATGTCAACATTACCTGTGTGTATCAGTGTCGATATCTTTTATATTTATTGTAGATCCGCAAAGGGGAAAGTAAATTCGTGAAGATTTTATCGAGAATTGTTATTAAGTATGATTTGAAATATTTATTGTGATGTGACAATTTAATGGGTGGCAGAATGCATTCGTACTCATGGCTCGTATTTAGTTGTATGGCTCTGCCATGGTGTTCACGATGATGAAAAATGTGGGTATCCCTTGAAGAGTGCATTTTACACATGATTTAGGCAAATTATATCCTGTTTTACAAGTAATCAAAACTCTTGCGTCTTGAATTCGCCCTCGTGTGTGCGTTTTTTCTTGTGTGCGAGTGTAGAGGTGAAAATGTCCAATATAAACAAAGTTAGCCGACAAACCTTTTCTGTGGTATTTAATATGACCAGAAATGGATTAATTTCAAACTCTAAAACGTTTTCATCTCACCCATCAAACAATGATAAAGATGTGCGAGTAAGATTTGCTCCTAGTCCAACTGGTAAGCGACGTTTTTCATCTTCTGTCATTTGAGTCTTAAGATTCTATGTAATATTTCTGGTAAATGCCTTTTGGCGCTGTTTATATCCTAATTTTAAAGACATTTAATCGACCTTACTTTTTCCTAGGGCAACTGCATTTGGGCAGTATCCGAACTGCTCTTTACAACTATTTGTTTGCCAAATCACGAGGTGGCAAATTCATTCTTCGTATCGAAGATACCGACCAGAGTCGACTAGTTAGTGGAGCGATGAAGCAATTAGAATATGACTTGAAATGGATCGGTCTAACAACAGATGAAGGGCCTAGTGTGGGAGGTGATTATGGCCCCTATATTCAGTCTGAAAGACTTGGCTTATATAAGGTAAGTTAGCTCTTAATTTTTCTTTGCTTTGAACGCGACTAAGAGGAAAAATAGGTTGAGCTAGCTTTTATCTATGCTTCGTTTGGTCTATCTTAAACTGTGTTGCTTTGTCTATTTCATGAGGGATTAAATGGGTTAATAGCTGCTGAGTATTATTCGTGACCTTACTTTGTAGCAACACTATCAAACATATTATGAAATCTCCTCTGTTCTTCCTATTACCTAACATTCTTTTTAGTAACGAAGAGACGTCTAGGGATGTTTTATGATAGGACATAATGTTGCACGGTATTTTTGATTTCTGTTTTGATGTTTCATTTCCAAAAGTTATTAGACATTCAATTTAGGACTGATGTTGAGGACATATATACGAAATGTGAATATTATTGGCTACCCTGGATGTATACTCTTTGGAACACACAATAATCTCCATATAGTTATCATCTGACTGACTCACTGAATCTTCATTCATGTTGTATTATGGAATATCGTTGATCAAATTAACATATATTTATTCAATTTGCTTATGTAGACAAGTGAGAATGACTGGGAAACCGCCATAACCTGAGCAATTGGTTTTATATATTTCGCAGTCATTCAGTCGAAATTCGTGAGGGAGTGAAAAAAAGTAATGCCATTAAAATTTTTATTTTCTGTGATTTACTGTTTTAGTCAAATTGTACCTTGATCTCTTGGAGGTTGTTCTCGCGGTACTTTTTCAGGGTCCTTGTTTTTGCCATATGCATAGTGACACACCATACTAGGAGTTGGCATTGATTGGTCAAGTTTCTTCCAACTTTCATAATAAGCTTAGTGTCCCACAATCTCATTTGTGTCAGCTTCATTAGTTTTTATACATTAAAAAAAATAAAAATATGGCAATTTGAAGGAGGCAACTGATAGCTAAAGTCATGTGCACCAAGAGTGGATGGTGAAAAGAAACCAGGTACGAGCCTGAGCCTGCTCTTCTCGAAAGACATTTAGGGGACTAACATTTTACATTCCAGTGGACGGATGTAGTGCTGCACTTTAGGTTCCCTCCATTAAGCACCTCAGAAGGGATATAAAGCAGTATGAAAAAACTCTGCCACTTCTGGGAATTGAACTCATACCCACTGTATCTTGTATGATGTTGGGCATAATATGGTGGAAGTTCTTAAAATTAGTAAAGTTAGACATTTGCAATGACTCAGTGGAAATATTGCGATGTCTTATTTTTACTAAAATCATACCCACTGGTTCGGAAGCCAATGCCCAGCCACCACACTATCCCAATCATTTCGTATATGCTTAATCAGGGCTGGATGTTCTAATGGGCTGACTAGGCTTCAGTCTAGGACCTAAAAATCAACAGGGGCCTGCATTCAAATTGTTAGCAAAATTAAAATTACACTATGTACTCTAAAAGCAGTGAACACTAATTCACTGAATTATAACTCAGGAGAAACTCTATGCAAATGACTAATGAACAAACGTGAAAATGTATTGTTTAATATATTTTATTATTTCTCATGTAATTTACAAACTTAAAAATGGGAGGTGAAAACATCTCTTATGATGTGTGGAATAGCTTAGGGCCTCTTTACATCTAAAGCCGGCCCTATGTTAAAGGGAAAATTATTCTATCAAGTTAGCGATTTTATTCTCTCTACTTCTCAAGAAAGTGAAGAGATATATTTTATATGGTTGTATGTACATAACTCTTAAATTTGCTTTACCAATTCACTAATATAAGTGGGCTCATTTTTAAATTACTTGTATGAAAATTGAGTCTCAAGGATTAATTGTGCATGAAATTAATTTCAAAATCATATTTTTACACAATTTCAAGTTTAAAATCATGTTTAAAATTAATGATTTCTCTAATCATAGGAATCAATTTGGTATTTAATTCCACTTACTCGAATGTACTTTTTCAGGAAGCAGTTGAAGAAATGCTTGACAGGAAGGCTGCTTACAGGTGTTTCTGTACTGACTACAGGTTAGATTTGCTTCGAAAGGATTCTTTGAGGAGACGTCAGGTTCCTCGCTATGACAATCGTTGTCGTCATATCGACCCTGAGTCTGCTAAGAAGAGAGCTCTGGATGGTGAAAGGCACTGCATCAGATTTAAGGTTTTCTATCATTTAAATTTTGATGTGTACTTCTAATCATCATCAACAGTGGTCAGCAATTCTAAGATTTGGGTTATGAGAGTATCCACTCATTTATCGGATCAACGAATATATTTTACATCCAGATATGTACATCATTTTTCTCATTCATATCCTTTATCACTTATTTCATGCATTGCATGCAAGTCCTTCCGTTCAAATCCACTAGCACTTGAAAAATTGTCCTCATCAGACCAATGATACTATTCTTTCATCTTATTAAGGTTTTGATAAGAATTCTCTTTTCTTCACTTTAGAAATTATATGGAAAATAATTAATTGAAAGTATTGATATATTAGGCTATATGATGTACAAAAAATAAAGACAAAGAACACATTCCTGATGTAAATTGTTCCATCTTTTTACTGGTTTTCTTTGTCCTCTAATTTTTTAATGTTTTTGGTTCTGTGGCTGCTGAATGTCTAATTCAATTGAATGTCAGAAAATATATAGTGCTGTAAACATTTTTTCTTCTAATTTTACTTGAGGAGGATGAGTTTGGCATCTGGAACCTTGTGATTTGATCAAAGTTCTGTAAGCCCTTTATCTTCATTCAAGGATGAAGGTTAACAATCTTTAATGACATCCTGAAAATTTAATTAGTGATCTTTTCATGCCTTGGATCTCCAGCTTTGAAAGTCCGTTTTCTATCCAAGTATTATTTAAGACTGGGTTGATCATTTTTTTTGCTCTTTTGTGGTAATGGTTTTGAGGGAAATGGGAAGGACTCAAGAGTAGTAGGAGATGAATTGAATGTTGAAGAACCAATTTGGACTCACTGAATCTGTCAGTTAAGAAATACTGGCAGATAAAGGTGAGGTATATGGATCATTTGGAGAATCTTAAAAATCTTCTCAAGCACTTGGTTGCCAGGCTTCCTTTGATCTACCATCAATATGAAATGGGTTCCTGATGACACTTAGTGGGGTTCAATATTGAGCATTAATTTAAACTTCACCATGCAATTATAATTTCTATTTGTTAATTTTTCGTATTATATATTATAATTTAAGCAATAAACTTCACATAGAGTGCAGTTAATATGATAGAAGAACTTTTTCGGAAGTACCCCCTGAATTCAAGCAGATTCTTAGACCAAATTTTAATACACCACTATTATAGCTTACATCAGTACATAAACTGACCAACTGTTCCTTTCTAAAAATAATAATGGTGATAATCATATGTCCATAGTGTAACGTTAAGAATTTCAAGCATAAGCCGTCAATACAGTTTACAAAAAAAGCCTTTTTACTTCCAGATGGATGGGATAGAAGGCCTGAAATTCCATGACCTTGTCTATGGATCTATCTCCTATGGTAGCGATGAAGGGGATCCTGTTATTTTGAAGGCTGATGGGTTTCCCACCTATCATTTGGCTAACATTGTGGATGATCACCATATGTGCATATCCCATGTCTTGAGGGGTGTTGAGTGGCAGATCTCAACTCCAAAGCATATCCTAATGTACAGGTATGTATTTATGAACACTTAAGCTGAAAACTTGATTTCTTTAGGTGACAAAATCAATTTTGTCTTATGAAAAGTTTTGGTACGAGGTGCATTCCATCATTTTATAAGGGTCCATGCTCTTAATAACCATTGCTGCTTTCTATTTTTCATCTTCTTTTATATCTATAGCTCTTTAATGCTGCTGCCAAGTACTTGCTGGGAATTCACATAATAGAGGCTTTGAGAGCCTTATGTGTCTGTGAAATCTTCATAGTGCAATAAAAATTGGGTAGAAGTGAAAGAGTAAGATTAGAATCATGTCTGATGTTGTCAGGCAATTTATTTGGTTGAGATGGTGATTAAACTTGTCTTATATCTTGGGGATCTGGCTCAGTTTGTTGATGAAGCTATCAAACAACCCAGAGCTTAAAAATCAATTGGAGGTGACATAAGTAGGCCAAAATTCAAACTGCAGAAACTAAAGTAAATTACATACACATGAGTTGCCATCATGATCAGAAGAACTTGGCTATGCATGGTGACATAATTAGCTTATGTGAATCAAAGTCTTTTTATTGTTACAGTAGACCCTCGTTAATATGAACAACATTATTATGAAGTTCTCGTTATTACGAAGGAAATCGTTGGTTCCGACGAAAAGGCCTATCCAAGCTATAGGATAAGAAACGATATTACGAAATTTTTGTTTTTACGAAATTACGAACCTCGGTCCCGGTGGTTACAAAATGAACTTTATTACGAAGTTCCACGCATAAGCAATGGCATTTAAGTGGATATTCACTACTCTAAGTTTTAATAATCGCACCACGTTTAAGTTCTCGTGTACTGTGACCAAGAGCATCAATTATGGTTCTATCTTTGCCATACACGCAACGTCATATATCAAGCTTCATTCCTGGGGATTCATGGTGACGGACTCATTACAGCTTGTAAATTTGATGTACAGTTAGTCCTCTACGCACATTCAATTTTCGAAGTTTCAGAGATACCAGCATTCAAAAATTTCAAATTTTGAATTTGGCACCTTTTGATTTGGCCATTGCTACGCAGTGCGATGTAGAGGAACTCGCACTCTGGGCATAATCTGAACAAAGTATCATTGAATCCGGTGTGAAGTTAGGAACTGTTCAGTGTTTCGCCCGTTCTTCCTTGCTGTGGAGAGCCATTTTTTGGCTCCGGCTGCATTGCACGCCCAGCTAGATCAGTTCGTCACAATCGTGAGTTAGCGCACTATTGTTATGCAGTGTTGCATTCTGCAAGATAACCGTACTCCTCGATGCCTTGCATACAGTCCGGCCGGCGAGTTTTCCGATGACGGCACAATAGGAGGGGCTGATAACCCTGCGCCAGCATGGTTTATAGCCAATCGCTGTCCCCTAAACGCACCTCACACCATCGCCTAGTAATACAACGTTGTCAAATGCAGAAAGAGCACTGAAATAAGCCTGATCCACCAAAACATGCTCTTTCTTCGAATCACCAAAACAAGTGATTCTTCCTCTGGGTCCTTCACGCTCGTTGTCCCTTCCAGCTCATTTCTTCATGGAGCCCTTTGTAGGCATTTCCCTTTCTTACCTGGCAATGCTGCGTCGACCTAGACCATTCTGCCTGTCATCGGACAACTATTGGCGGCTGGACTTTAGGTTTATCAACTTAGGAACAAAGTCTTGGAACGCATCTATGTATTTTGTATATCGGACTTACTGTATTTGGGAAGATATTAACCTGTCATCATATCATATGTCATGCCGCATTTTTCTGTTGAGAAAATGAAACGAATTTTCCTGTTTATATATATTTCCACGTAATTCAATCGCGTTTATCATATGCGGTTTTTTTATATGATTCCTAAAAGAAACGTTCATACGAATTTCGTTATTACGAACTTCCAGTTTTTAGGTCCCGTGAACTTTGTAATAACGAGAGTCTACTGTAATACAATTAAGACTCACCATAGCTTGCCACTTGTAAGCACACCCATATTTTTGGTTGTAAGGTGGGCTTTCCATTTTTATGTTTATTTTTGTTGCTACGTCGTAGAATTTTCTTAACTTGGAAATAAAAGCTTCATGTGAAAAAGTCACCTGCTCAACAATGATAGCATTTTAGAAATTAGTCGCAATTTTTTGGGCTAAATTGAACAATTTCAACTTTTTCAGGGCACTGGATTGGACACCACCTTTGTTTGCCCACTTGCCCCTTATTCTGAATTCTGATGGCTCAAAATTATCTAAAAGACAAGGAGATATTCAAGTCAACTATTACAGGGAAGACGGAATATTTCCTGGTGCCCTTTTAAATTATGTCACAGATGCTGGTGGTGGATTTAGGAATAGAGATAAAACTAAAAGTCTAACGATTGATGAACTAGTTTCACATGTAAGTTGAGGTTATTACTTTTGTGTAATTGTTTACACAGTGGTAAATTTTGAGAATTAATTTTGTATTATTAGCTTCATAAGCTGAAGTGAATACATTGTTACTACTTACTTTCACTAGTTAATGTAATGATATCAGTAGGTTTTTTCACTGGGAGATTTGCTTATTGTTCTTTATTGACCCTCTGTTGATAGATTATTTCATGCCTACCTAAGTTTGCTCCTAATTTACCTGTATTGGTACATGATTGGAATTGTAATATCCTTTATTATTAAACATCAGTATTTTCCATGGATAAATAGACTTTTTTCTTTACCAAAGTGAAATTATTGTTTTCTAGTTTGACCTTGGTCTCATTGGTACCAACTCCTGTAGACTTCGTCCTGATCGTTTAGGGGATTTTAATAGGATGGAAATAAAGCGCCTTCTAAAAAATGAAGAATCGAGTAAAAAACTAGTCCAGATGTTGCAGAGTATGATTAAGGAAAAATTCCAAAGGTAAATACTCTCTACAAATTGAATTATTTTTTGCTGATTGTACCCTTTGTAAATATAATATCAAAGCATATTCTTTAAATTGAGTTGATAGTATTTATGCATATTTAAAATTTATGGTATTTTTTAAAATTAATTAGTAGATATCTGAGAAAGAGGTTTCTTTTTAATTTAATTTTTGACTTCAATATTTGAGAAAATCTTGGTGGTGGAATATGGTGTAATTTCAGAATTCTAGGCATTTTTTGGCATTTCATATTGCATTAGCTATAATTTAGACTAGGGCTGAAGTTTAATGGAAAAATTTCCAAATAATGTTTCTTGAAATTTAAATTTACAACATATGTATTTAATTGATCTATTCTTGGTACAAGCCTTCCGTCAGACTCATGAGATCGGACAGGCAGATCACCAGGAAGTTAAAACACGTAGCTCTTCAAGTAGCTCTTTATTTTTGACATGCTTCATTCAGCATTACTGCTTACTTTGACGTTACTTCTCATTGTGAGAAGATTGTTTTGGAGAAGCTCATTGCACCCAAACTCATCATATTACCTACCAGGGACTAAGCATGCATGTCAATCAATATTATTGCTAATGATTTTAAATTAAAGATGGAAAGGAAAAAAATATAGTTAATTTCAACAGATTTAAATGAAAATTTGTGGTTAAAAATTGTAGTGCTGTACCATAAATGATTATAGCCTTAGTAGCAAGTCAATTAGCATAATTAGGGCAAATAATGTTATGTAATTTACGTGCAAAAGTACATTGAATTGTGATTTTAAATAAACTCTCTTCCTTCTTCTCCCTTATTTACCCAAAATTCTACCCTACCAACACCGATTTCAACATCCCATTCCTCTCAGAACTCGCTGCATCCATATCTTCTGTCTCCTCCATATCTAATCTGGAAGCTGTCTCTCCTCACCCACCATAGCCAACACTTTGTTATTCCTCCTCCTCTCCAACAACTTCACCCTCTCTATTCTCCTCCAGACCTATATCCCGAACACCTCCAGTCTTCTCTCGTCCTCCTTCCTAAGTGTCCATGTGTCTGCACCGTAAAGAACTGCACTCCAGATGAAACTTACACCTTTTCTTTAAGCTTTTACATAATGATCCTCTCATAAGCTTGCTGTTCATGAACACCTCCTTTGCTTATGCATTCTCTTCCTGATGTCCTTACTACTGTATGCGTTTTTTTCTAATGTGTGGTCCATGTTTCTGCGCCCTCAAGCGCTACACTCCATCCGAGACAAAATCATTCATTTTACTGAATGTGATGTTACTCAGTGCCCATATTTTTATCACTCTATGGCTATATTTATACAAGATGTTTATAGTGGTGAGTACAAAGAAGACTGAATCACTGCAGTCTCATGTATATGTGGATGTATATTTTTTTTAGCAGGAGTGATGATGAGCTTGAATTGGGAGAGCTCCATATCCGACGAATCCTGTTATGGGGTGTGGATCGAATTCATGCCATAAAGGATTTAGTATCCCCCGAGTTTGCCTTTTTATGGGTTTTACCATCATCAAATGCTGTTTCAAGTGATGAAGGTTAGTTTAATTAATATTCATTCAAAACATATTTTCCATAACACATTTCAAACACATTAATTCAAAAGAATTTTTTGTTACCTCTTCCTTCATTTTTGGGGATTAATGACTTTGTATGCCTTTCTAAAGTAATGGTTGGCCTAGTGCACAGGCAAGAAAACTTTATAATCATTAATCAAATAAATTCATCAAGTCTTCACGTGTAGTTGTATGCCGTGTCGATATTTTGTTCATGATAAATTGATGATTATTGTTAACTTACATCTGTCACATACTGCCATATTTTTGCCTTTCAGATGTTTTTATGAAGATAACTGGTGAGCTTACAAAAATACCTGATAAAGAGTTTACTAAAGATAAACTTAAAAGTAGGCTTCGTTGCTTTGCTGAAGAACATGGGCTACCTTTTGGACAAACTATGAAGTTGATTAGGAAACAAATAACAGGATTAAAGGTTTGTAGACGTACACATGTACAGTCACTTTCAAAATTAGGTCTCCACGGCCAGTGTGAGCAACAACGTTTTCCTCTGGGCTCGAACTTTGGGAATTGCCTATGCCCTCTGTGCCTTGAAAGGGCCAGTTTGACTTCCACCGTCCGCTTAAGTCCTACCGAGGCATCCTTCACTATTCCTAAATTCTTCGCGACTTCCCCGACTCCCGGTGCAACAACACAAGTCAAAGCATAAGTTCTCAGTCATGCGATTCTCGCCCTCATAGTATTCTGAGATAGATGGTCTGAGTTGTCTGGCTTGTAATAAAAAATACCGAGATGTATCTGTGCCGCAATGCACATATAAGAAAGGAACGAAAATAGGAATTTACATCTTAAAGAATATACTAAAAGTTGCCTTTAAAATAACCTTCAATATTATGCCTTTAACATATTATAACCAAACAGTACTATTGCATATTGCTCTATTTTTAAGTATTTAAGATGCCCTGAAAGCAGCATGCATTATTCCTAAGCATTTTCTTGGGATATATATTATCCTACATTTTTCTACATGTCTCATCACACTATAAATCAAAGGTACTGATGTGTGCTAAATTATTATGTTTACTTTGGTATGATATTTATTCCTGTCGTTAATAACATTTCCCCAAGCAAATATTCAAATACATATATATTAATATATTCTAGGCATCAGTAAGTACCGTATAAGCGTGTGTAAGAGGCGCACACGTGTAAGAGGCGCACCCCTATTTTGAGCATTTCTATGAAGAAAAAATTTTGGCGGCATTTTTTTAATACTATCGCGCGGTGTTGCAGACGTACGCCTGGAATTTCGATAGTTATCGAACTTTCCTCTTTCAATATTAATTTAAAGAGGAAATTTTGATAACTGCGGCGATAATAGCGGTATAAGAGGGAGTAGAAAGAGTTCCGATCCTCTCTTCGCATACGCCGTTGCTCTACGATGCTTGTCCTATTCACGAAGGTTTGTTTAAATGCTCTCGCAGGAGTATTGCAATAGAATTGCAGCCGTGGAAAATTTTAAGGCAAAACACGACAGGCACATAGCATGAACCTTCCCAAGAGCTTGGACAACAATCGGGGCAATCTCAGCGCCGTAGGATAATAACCACGTCGTAGATTTAACTGAACCACACTCGGTCCTCCATCAGCCAATGCCTCTGCCGTTTTTTTTCCTTTCCGAGACCCCACAGGAAAATAGGAAAACATCAAGTTACAGGGGAACAATGGAAACGTGTTTCATCCCTACCCCGTCTCACCAACTGACCTTGATCAATCTCCCAGTTTATGGAGGCCAAATGCTAGGTGAGTCATCTACTGAGCCCGAAGATACCTCGATAGCTTTCAATAATTGCATGACACGCACGAGGTTCAAAAAAAGAAAGAGATCTAACGCGACGCATATCTGACAGAATTTAAGTTTTTTAAGCTCTAATTGTTTGACACAAAGATTTATAGTTACAACAAGGCTACTAATATTCAAAATAGTCCAAACAGGACAATTTCGGAAGAAACAAGCGTAGCATAAGCGCATTCAAACAAGACGAGACGGACTGGAAACTTGAGGCAACGCAAACTGCGTATATCACATTGCTGCGCCTTCGCCCCTTCGCTTTGAAGGCAGCGACGTCACATTCAAGATCGGACGTGTTCTTCCCGTGCTCCTTCGCTCATAGCCTCGTAGCTTGAAATACGGAGGGGAGGGAGCGCTCTCCTTCCCCTCCGTATTTCGTTGCTTGCTTCGAAGAAGATCGCGCTCCTTCCCCTGGACCTCTCCTTCCGCGCTCTTCACTTATAAGCATTTCTGATTTCTTCCATCCACAATTTAGTCCAACAGTGAACACACTCGTTCGAATTTTTTAAAGCGCAGGTTTTGACACCAATATAATTTTCAGTTGCAATAATCCTCATATTAGCGTCTGAAGATGATTTTTGGAAAATCAGGTCCTCGGCGTAATGGAAATTACTCGGCAAGACAGATATTGACTATTGACCAGATATGTCATTCAAAAATACGCGTTTCTCTACGTTTGATAACCGATTACTATATGCAGTATAAATGCCGCGGGATGCCCACTCGCGGCAGTAAATTTAGCGCGCCCTTCGGAGCGAAAAACCCCCGCGCGATCTTTTCCATGTTCATCTCTGGGGTACCGACGTGACGGCGCGATGCTTACAAGAAAAGCAAACAGGAGCATTTTAAAAATACGTCACTAAGGGAGAAACTCCCCTGCCTGCCGCTTTTTTTTGACCTAGGATTACAGATGACTGACTCACACTGAAAACCAAGGCCACTCAGTTCCCCTTAGACTTGCGACCGGTGAAGGGGAGGGGGGAAGATAAGAAGTTTGTGTAAGAGGCGCACCCTCATTTTCGGCTGCAATTTCTGGGAAAAAAGGTGCGCCTCTTACACGCGCTTATACGGTAATTAACCCATTGCTTCATGTTCATCGAAAGTTCGAGTGTCTTAATAGTTGTCATAAATATATTTTCGATAATTAAAAAACCATCAGAAGCATTAATTACAATATTTGTTTGCCTATTTCTTACCATTTTAAGGCTCATTTGGTACAGTAGACTCTAGTTATTACAAAGTTCACAGGACTGGAAAACCGTAGGTTTGTAATAACGAAGTTCGTATGAACATTTCTGTAAGGAATATTCGTAAAAAACATAGTTTGTCAAAATTTCTTGTCTCTTGAACCTCCTGTACATGTAGTCGCTCTGCGAAATAGCTTCAGAGTCTAGTGTATTATATTTATGCAATTAAATTATGTGCAAATGTATAAAACAAGCACATTGTTTAATTTTCTCAAAAGAAGAATGTGGCATGATGCAATCGAGGGTTGATATCTTCCCGATTACAGTAAGTGCTTGATATACGAAAAAGATGCATTCCTTGAGACCTTGCTTATAAGTTGATAAACCTATGCAAGGAATTGAGGAGTGCGGTTATCCTGCAGAATGCAACACTGCATCTCAATTGTGCGTTATCTCACAATTGTGATGAACTAATCTAGCTGGGCATGAACGCAGCCGGAGGTGAAAAAAATCGCTGTCTGTGGGAAGGAAGTATGGGCAAAATGCTGAACAGTTCCTGACGTCACACTGAATTCAATGATGATTTGTTCAGATTATGCCCAAAGTTCCCCCACGCCAGAGCGCGACGCATCGGCCTACTTGAAAGACATAAAATTTGAAATTTCAGGCACGCTTGAATTTTTTGGATGTGCATTTCCCTGAAAGTTCGTATAGTAAATGTGCCTAGGAAGAGGACTAGTAGTACGTCCAATTATTGAACGATAATCAGTGGGTCACCATGATTTCACAGGAGTGAAGCTTATTATATGATGCTGTGTGCACACTGAAGTATCTCCTACTGAAGAAAGAGCCATGATTGACTCTCTAGGGCACAGTATACAAGATGAACTTAAATGTAGCGTAGTGTATACGCACCTAAATGCCGTTGCTTATTTGTGGAACTTCATACTAAAGTTCATTTTGTAACCCCTGAGACCAGGACTGAGGTTTTCAATTTTGTAGTAACGAAAATTTCATAAAAAAGCTTCTTTTACTATAGATCCTTTTTGACGGGCCCAACGATTTACTTTTTAATGATGAAAACTACGTAATTAGGTTGTTTGTATAAACAAGAGTCTACTCTATATCTTTTACCTTTGCCCCTTTCATGTAGAGGTCATACTAAGTCTTTCCCCTTTTTTGCTTCTTTTGTCTGCAAGAATTGAGAATTTTCTAACATATTTTGCGCCAGATGATGTGGAGAAAAAAATATTGGAGTAGTATGTTCGAAATGCACTGAAACTTTTATTTGTGCTGTATGAGCTGTCTATTTGTGCTTTAAGTTCACCAAACGACTCAGATGTTCCTCTCTCTTCCTCGTGCGTTTACTCGCCGAAAAAATCCTTAGATTCTTTTCTGCTTTCTTTGATGGTGGAATTTTTTGGCTGTGGAGGGGGGGGGGAGGAGGGTTCACTGGGTCTTACTGGCTCTGAAATCGTGCTTGGGGCTCTTGGCAAGGGTTAAAGTTGTCAAGTTGCACCATTTGCACAACCCAATCAAGTCAAATCGATCCCCAGTGGACAAGGAACGCAAAAGCAATACGTGAAGGTCAACTTCGAAGAATACGGATACGTCTGCATCAAGCATGTGGATTGACTTTTGAAAGTGATTGTACGTACACCCATGTCTTGTATAGCGCAATTTCGATTAGCGCAATTTCGATATAGCGCAAATTCGTTCCCCGGGGAAACATTGCAATACAGTGTAGCCTAATCAAAAATCTTAAACGCTCTCATGATAAAACGTGAACTTGCGCTAAGTACACACGAAATTTCTATCATTTTACGCATATTAATATTATTGCTTGCCTCAAATCTTCTTTTTTGTTTATATATGAATCGAAATCCATTGCTGTGCACTGGCCAAAAGTATTACTCGTCATTGGATCCAGATAGCCGGCCTACCAAAGTAATTTATCTCGTCTCCTTAACAGAATGAGTTTATTTAGATCATTAATTAAGCGTGAGGCTAGTGGAAATGAGTTTTTTTTAGCAATACTGGTTGAGGTTGAGACGTAATTTTTGCCGTCATAGGTTATCGGGCGATTGCATTCCAGGTGGAGGGTCTACGCTAAAGCCTTCAAGGTCATCGGTATTCACGGGGGAGAAATGGAGTGGTGGCCGAGTTGCGCATGAATAGCATCAACATACAAGAGGGTCCGCTATAGAGTCTCAAACACAATAGCTTCGTTCCCTCCCCGCAGTCATAGGCCCTCTGCGTCTCAAGAATTCAGTTCAGCAGAAGAAGGTGATTTCAATAGAGCTATGTGCAGTAAAAACCAAGAGAAAATGGCAAAAAATAGGAATGCGGGTAGAAAAATCAAGAATTTATCAAGAAAAACCATAAACCTTGAAGAGAAATTGATATGGGTCAATTGCTTTGAAAATGGAGAATGTCAAAGCGATATTGTGCGGAAGTTTAAACGCACGATGCCTTATTCTGAATAAAGACGAAGTTAAAACATCAGTGACCTCAGCCGCACCAACTTCAACCAAGCGGTCTACACATACGGAAAGTTCATAGTGAATCAGTACAAAAATACGAGAGTGGTAATCGCTCCGAAACATTTAGTGAAAGCTCCGGTTGGTTCCAGAATTTAAACGGTAAGCAGATATTTTCAGTGCGGCGATATCAGGTGAATCTGCAAGTGTTGATAGCGCAGTCACCACAACATTTTCTGATGAACTCCAAGCTGTGATTGAAAGTGGCTCCTTTCCCCCTCAACTAGTTTTTAGTGTTGACGAGACGATATTCTTCTGGAAAAGAATGCATTCTCGTTCCTTCATTTTCAGGGAAGGAAAACCTGGGTCAGGTTTCAAGGCATTTAAAGACTGTTTCACGTAGCTGCTAATGACTCGGAGGACTTCAAATTAAAATGATTTATCATTCATAAACTCCGCTAGCTATGAAATGGCATTCAAAATAGCATTTTCCTGTCATTTCGATGAGCGACAAAAGGGCCTGGGTGACACAATAGTTGTTTTTAGACTGGTTTGAAAAATCGTCAACTGCCGGCAATGCATTACGAACCCCTGAGATAGCAGATGTTAGCCGACCCGAATTTCTAAAGCACGTAAGAATTTTTTTTGACGTGAATAAAAGTCTTCAAATGCGTGCATACTATTTTTAAACATGTTATAAACTATAAACATTTATATAAATAATGTTTTCTAAGGCTATTTATGGGAATATATATTTTTTAGAGGAAATTCAATACCCAAGACCTATGCTACCAGGAACGCATCCCAATCTTCCCAATGTTAAAACGCTCTCGTATAACGCAAATTCGTATAGCGCAAAGACCCCAAGGAACGCATCCCTTGCGCTATACGAGACATGGGTGTATATATAATTGACCATACAGATATGACTTCTTACAATTCAGTATGCTTGTTTTGTGAGCTTTTTATGGACATGCTATGGCTAGGACCATGCAAATTGTGCTTTCCTGGAGCATTGACTAGTTACTTTAATGGATAGAGCTAATCTGATAGGGTAAGCAAACATTGCTTCTGGTCACATTATGCTAATTAGAATGGTTGAAGGCCTGTTTCATAAAATTTTCATAAAAAGTTAATAAGTTTAATTAATTAATAAGTTTCATAAAAAGTTAATGTCACCCACCAATGTACTCAGACTTCCTAAAGATTGGTGGCATCTCTTTTGAGATGTTGGTAAGGCCATGCTTGTATTTTCTGCTGTTTGTTATTTATGAGTAGGGATGGGTATTTCCAATGTTCATGCTATTTTTTTATTTGAATCTTTCTGATATTAAGCAAATAAAGGAAAATCTCTTATGCATATTACTGCAGAATCCTCTTTAAGTTTTTCAAGAGGTCCAAGTTAGAAAACTTGTTACAAATTTTATGGGATATTCACTTTTACAAGGGTTGTTCAATAAGTCCTTAGAATCTCCAAGAAACTGCTATCTTGGTAACAAAAATTAATGTAGCACTCATGACTAGTCGGCTGTTAAAGGTAAAGGTTAATGGTCAACCAAAGAAAAAATTCATAAAGATATCACAGTATCAAATTCTCCCATTACGAAATTTGGACTGCTTTCTATCAGTTGAATATAGGAAACAGTCAGTGTTACTATTGTTCAAAGATGTAAGTGTTTGGTCCTCTAAGGCATAAGTGAAAAGAAATCTTCATCTGACATTGTACTAGAAAGTTAAAATATTTTCTTGTGCAATGAATTAATATTTTATGGTGTAAGAAATGAAGTAAAATGTTGAAAGTGTATTCATACCAGTTTACTTTGATATTTCTAGGAGGGTCCAGGTGTACCTGAGATGCTTGATGTGCTTGGGAAAGATAGCTCATTGGCACGTCTGCGAAGGGTTCTACAAAAATCCTGATGAGTAAACAATGTAAGTTATTTGAGCAATTTTGATTAAACTGTGATGGTTTCTGTTGATATTTGTCTTGTCATTATTTTAAATACGCCATATTTTCTAATCCATAGTCTTACATTCTTTATCAAAAAAGGGTGCCATTGTATAAAGCGTGTGATAGAAATTTAGACTCTTATAATGGAAATGTGTATCTTACCTTAGCTCAGGGCTGAAGCATGGTAGCACTCTTTCTTAGCTTTTTTTCTTATTGTGTTTCTGGCCAAGTGTGGTGGCTCAGTGGGTTGAGCGTTGTGGTACTAATTGGAACAGTTCCCAATTCAGATCCAAGCCTTTGGAAATCCAATAAATTAATCCTCTAAGTGTGAGATGACAGAGGGAAAGGACTTGCTACCTCTAACCCTTTATGTCTGTTATATACATGCATATGGCTTAATTTGGAGTGAGCTCTGCCATCAATAATCCATTCTAACCTTCAGATTGAATAAATGGGTGAGTGAAACTGAAACAAAGCACCGACCAATTAGATTTCATAAACTGGCTTACTATTCATGAAATTTCTAAGAAGAAGTCTGTGGGCCTAAGGCATTTTCAAGAATCACCTGAAACAATAAAATATTTTTTGTATGATAATGTGTACAGGTAACATAGGAGATTTCTGATGGTGCTGAGGTACTGACAATGAGTGGGAACATAGTATGTGCATAGAAAATTTATATGCCATGCAGGGAAGAAAATGGTGGATTGAATAAACACTGTGGGTTTGGTCCATAGGGTATTGGTAACTGGATTCTCTGTCTGCTAGTCAAAGACAGATTTTACAAGCTGAGTGATGTTCTTCTTCTATTGACTGCTTCTGAGAGCAAAATGGATTCAGGACATCCGGAAGAGAATTATGTTAGCAAAGGAGGCATTCAGGAACAGGGAGGAGCTTATGTAGGGATCAATAGGAAAGATTGCAAAGAAAAGGCTAGTGAAGGGTCTGATCTAGAGTGTAGGGATTTATGGTGGGAAAACATGGACTCTTTGGAAGCACAACAAGAAAATACTGAAGGCCTTCAGGATGTGGGTATGTAGATGGTGAAGTTGATGGAGAGGATGATGATCTACGAAGTGTTGGACATGGTGGATGAGGAGAGGTAGCTTCTAGATGAGATATGGAGGAGGCAGAAAGTATGGATGTAGCAAGTACTGATCAAGGAGGAGATGTTGAGAACATTGTTGGAGGGTAGAATGTTGGGTAAATGAGGAAAAGGAAGGAAGAGAATAGGATTTTAGGATAAAACGAAAGGGAGTCCTTATGGTGTATAGAAGAGGGAAGTGCTTGAAGGAAGTGGAGGCTCCCAGAATCCTCTTTAAGTCCTCTGTGGAAACCTACCTTGATTGGAAGAATACTTTAATAATTTGGCCTTAAAATACAATTACGAGATGTAAAAAATCTTGTAAGGAAAATTGATTGAAATAATAAAATACTGTGTTTCCACTGAATGACATTAATTTCAAACCAATATCTTGAGTGTAAGTAATTCAAAAGAGCAAATGGAAAAAGTTCTTCATTGATTTCAATGCTTTTCAAATGAGGTGTTAATTGGGTGAAAACTACATCAAACTTGTTTTTCTCCCAAAAGATTTCTTCGTGCACCTAATTTTAATACCTCAGCATGAAAAACTTTTGTTTACCAAATTTTGCTCCTATTCGTCCAGTAGTTTTGAGCTATGCCGATTATATACAAGTCGTTCAATAGGGTAGTTTCCTTCATCAAATAAAACGAAAGGCATTGATTGCGATTCGTTACCCACCATTACTGTATTCATAATATACAAATTATTTCGTTTTAGAAATACCGGTTTAGACGAATGGCAATGGTCCATTTTTATCCTCATTTGAAAAGGGCCAGATTGGCGCCCATGCGATGCCACTCCACGTGACGTCACGGGGACCTAGTTTCTATACGAGAAGATAGGAGTTTTACATCGTGTGAGGTTACCAATGCATGCATGAGGCGCAGAGCTCAGGGAAACATGTCTTAATAATCACTTATTTAAACTGGCTAAGGTCGGAAAGTTTTCTTCATTTGATAAGGTATTAATAATCCTTATTTAAGCCAAGCGCTACCAGCCAGCAGGGTACTCAGCTACCCGCTAGCAGCCTGCGTCGTATCAGCGCTCAACTCGCCTCAAGGTCACCTCCATGGTCACCTCACAGGGCGGCAGCGGGAACGAGAAATACGCCACACGGAGAGAGATTTCCCGGCATTCATACTCACGCGTCTCGTTTTCGCGCGCTTGAAAATTTTCACTTTTCATTTAATCGTGAAAAATAGATATCGTCATTTAAAAATCTAAAAGCGTGAAATACGTACTCCAGGAGTAATAATCTTTCGATTTAGGCGATAAAAAAATAAAAGGAAACCACCCTATTTGGACTTTATATAAATATAGATAAACCACCAGCACTTGTCTATAATAAATTTTTATTTTTTACAAAAATGTGGTAATTACATGTATACACTGAATACATATGAAATTAATACATACAAATTGATGTGGTTTACTTCTTTATCTTTTTTTATATGCAGCAGAGGACACATAAATTTCCTTCTGCATGCTATTTGTTTAATACAAACACTAATAATTAGTTGTGTGACATTCATACAAAATTATTCTATCCTGAAAGGAACAAAATATATTTTGTCACACTACTTGTAAAGTGCTTACATATCGAGAAAATATCCTTTGGCATTCATGTCTTTTGATCGGAATTGAAGACTTCAGATACCGTTCAGAAATAAATCAATGTAGCCTTATGTTTTGCAATAGTTATTTAATGGAGGTTTATGATTGTACATAAGGATCCAGAGGCATAGGTTATATTGGATTAAAGGGATTTTGTTCATGCTGAATTGTTACCAGGTTTTGCAATGCACATTGCAGTAAAAATTTGCCTGTACTCTCCAGCAGAGTTATTGTTTTAGACAGAAATCACATGAGAGTAAATTAAAGAATTACAACCTTTTTTCTTTACACTAAAGTGGCTAAAAAGTTTGTGATGCATTTCATATTTTGTCATGGGCTTTAGGAACAGTCAATCTTGCTCCAAGAATTTGTATTTTTATTTAGCAATAGAAATGTTTTAAAGAAGATCATTTGTGAATATTTTTGAATTTATTATTTCTATTATATAATTATTATTATTATTTAAGCAGTCAACCATAAAATCTAATCTTCCTGATGGGTTTGATTTACAAAGGACAGAGAACCAATTTTACTTATGACTCTTTTCAGTCCTTTTTGCCTTATTCTACTTATTTCTTCAGTGTAATGTGTATAAGGACTAGTACACTTGTTTACTATGATGAATTTTGAAATAATTCTGTGTAGTTTAGGTTTAGATTAGTGAAAACTAGAAATGTGAAAGATGAACTTGAAAATTATAGACTCATTATTGAGTGCACGTGGATTTCCAAAATATTTCTTTTGATTTTGTTAGTGATACATTCCTTTAAAGTGTTTCTTCCTCTATTTTCTAAAATACATCCTTTCAAAAAAATATCTACCATGTAATGAGTGAATTGACATTTCTATACCCTATAATGAATGTTTTCTCCTGCTACATTGCACATTTAGAATACAAATACACTGTTATAAAAATAAAAATAAGATTTTTATAAATTCCAGATGAAGTTAATCGACTTTCTTTCATCTGCATTGTAATTGTTGATGCTACTTAAAAATCATCATTTTTCTCCTAAAAATGTTATTGGACAAGAAATTCCTATTAATACATAATACAAATATATTTGTTGACATTTGCGAAATTTTTACTGCAAAAATAAGAGAATTTGCTTCTAATCTTGATATGCCATTCTCATTTGGCTAATGTTTGTTGCAAATGCATATGAATTTGTGACTGGTGATATTATAATTTATATATTTTCCAAAATGACCATCCTCGCATATCATTGAGATTAATTTAGATGCACGTCCACACCTTACTTTGTTTCTTTATTATTACAACGTTTTTTTATTCTGTCTCCTCTATTTGACAAAAAGGACTACTATATTTGATGGAAAAAACATTACATACTGACATTTCTCTTGATTTTATCTTCAAAATATTGCCTTTTTCAATTTCTTAGATTATAAATGCAATTATAAAGCCTTGTGTACGCCATTTAACAAAAAAATTTACTCTGGCAATCCATGTAATGCATCGAATTTCTTAAGCAAATTTGTTAATCATGATTAGTCAATTAATGATAAATTAGCCATATGAAGACAGATCCATGATCAATAAATTTCAAGTAAATTTTACACTCTCATGAATAGGGATGGACACAGGATTTATAAAGAGTTATGTTTACTCATTACAATGCTTGCTTTATATGAAAGACGGGAGAGTATGTTAAAAAGTGAAACGCATGATTGATTCATCACTTCATCATTTTACTCCTTGTTGCCCTTAGCAACTGAAATCATAATTTCATAGTGCATAAATTGTGCAATGCAATGGTAGTTAGCAGCTCACATAAATTCAGTGTTAGCCATAATGTACACCCATAGTGATAAAGAGATATTAAAAGTTCAAATCACATTCATGTATGGAAAATGTAACATGTGGAACTGAAAATTTAAAAACTTTTGTCAGTAATAAATGCTAAAAGTTTAAGTTCATGTGATAAATCAATTTGCCTCAGTAAAGTTGCTCCAAAGTTCCCTAACAGAATAGGTAATCTATTCTTTAATTTACTTCGATTTCTAGAAAAATCATTTTTTAAATTTACCATTTGTTGGATAGAGTTGAAAGTTTATAGTCCTCACCTCCATAAAAAAATGGAATGCTAAACATCATATCCTTATAAAAACCTGCCTCTGGAAAAGGAGGGAATTAAAATGACTCCCATCGAGTGCATGCTGATTATTCATAATCAGTTAATAATTTAAGAGTGCACAACCACTATGTTATTCAAGATGTCCAAAAGTTCTCTGTTGACACTTTTTCCACTTCTAATATTTCTACAAAAACACAAAAAATAAATATGATAATACGCTTAACTCAGGATGGCTCTCAAAGCAGTCCAATTCATCGTTCAGAAGTTATAAGAATCAGAGGCATACACCTTGATATGTTTGCAACTGATGATTTTTTTCTTTTAACAGTAGTTAATTTCACTCAACTTCTATTTCTCATTTTCTGTAAATGTTGTGCAGACAGTATGAATTCATTTCAATCATCCAATTGACAGATCAACACCATAAATACTTGAAGGAAAATCCTATTTCTCTTCTGAAGGTTATGGGTGCACAGTTTTTGAAGTAGTACATCTCAGGCTACCTCATTTGTCCTCAAGCCTGGAATAGTAAAGAACAGACATCATTAAATACACTTATCATTATGAAAATTAAAGTAAACTTTGTAATTCCATAATATATTAAGTTGATTCCATAAAGTCATACCTGAAACAACTAATTATGTAAATACATACACTTAAACAATATATTTCTTAAACTTAGAAAAAACTTTATTCCTTTCAAAAGCATCTACCTATTTAAGTTTGTTTATATTTCATTTACTTATCATCGGTCATGTATCTGTTTACTTCGTGAAATCATTGCCCTTTCATTAGTCAAAATATCATTTGGAACTTTTTTCCTGAGTATGTACTTGAAGGCAAGGCATTGGTTGGATGTGGCTGGATTCTATGCGAATTATCACAAATTTCACTAGTTATTATAAAAATTAAGGAGGGATTGGTTCTGTTCTTTGCTTCTCAGCTCTGTTAGTTCAAGAGATTAGAACTGGAAATGGTACTGAAGCCAAAATGAGTTTGTACCATATTAATGTGGACGTAAACCAATTTCAAAACTTTTCTTGGGCATAAGTTACATTACATACTTTAAATAGAATACTATAGTGGATAAAACTCTTTTGAGATTACATGATATGTTGTTTAGGGGAGTTTTAATTGTAACCTCATGAAAGTCATGTTTAGGCTCTTGAAACTAAGTAAAGAAAATGAAACACTTGATGAAGAACTAGGACCAAGAAATGATGCCAGGAACTTAGCCAGAGTCTGATCAACGAAATAGTGGAACTGACCCAATCTTCGAGCAATTTTCAATTTGTCTGTTCTTCTATGTTTAATTTCTGTGTCATTCTTTCCCCTACATCTTTAACACCCATTTTATTGAAAAAAAATATTTAAAATTATTAAAAATTGTTTTTATGTTGGGAAATATAGAAATTACCATTGGCGCAAGAAAGGTAGAACACTGAACTTGAAATATTTGTATGAAATTCCGCCGAAGAATTCCATTTTGGCAGTGAGCATTGCCACGGGACGATTTTCATCTTTGTGGTTTATTTTAAGCGGTACGGGAAATATTTTTCCCGTATCGCATATGTAACTTCGATATTCATGGACTATTGTAAACCTCGGAAATTGAAATCTACCTTTCGGCCATTTAAAAAATCAAAGAATGGTCAAAATTTAATTTAACAAGCTATTTGTAATGTGAAGATGTTTCTCTCTCTATAGAAACACAATGAAGAGAACCAATCAAATATTTTGCCCATGACGAGTCGAGGAACACGGGCCGTGATGAGCCCGGGACGACCGTTTCACCTTTGTCATAGTTTTTTTGCATGTTCTTTGTCACTCTTTTGACTGTAGAAGCTAAGCGTTTACTTTTGAATACTTTTTAATGATTCATTGTTGAATAAATAATGAGTAAAATGGTATATTACACTACCCTATGGAGCTTTGGTAGAATTTCGTACAAATGCTTAAAGTTAAGCTATCTACCTTTTTTGCTCCGATAGTAGAGAATGGAGGAGGGTAGGGAGCGTAGAGTAAAGGAATGTCTGGGAGGACTTGAAGTAGTGATAGGCAGATATTCCAATGAATGGCTGATCAAATGACAAATCATCACTCTGCACTAGTTAAGTTGTAATTTTGCCTTGAAAAAATTACTTGTGTTACATACTATAACAGAAATTGCAAAAACACCTGCTTTAAAGCACTGTTTTGCCTAACACAGAAAATTTCCTAGGGAATGAAATTACATGCCGTAAATTAAATGGTATCTTAACCGAACTGTGCCAATCAAATCAAATTCACTTGGGGCTAAAGCCAGAGTTCTATACAGATAATATGAAGCTGATGAACTCCACTACATCCGCTATCAGGTGCTACTCTTGCTGAGGACTCTATCTGCCCCATCTAGTTCAATATTGGCAATCTTTTCATAGCGTCAAAATTCTACTGGGGAAAATCCATTTGCCTTGCCTGGGACTAAGACCCAGATCTCCTGAATTTTTGGCAGACATTCTGCATCTTGAACTCTCAGGGTATTTCCTCCCTCCGCATAGTTTTTTGCACGCTACGTGCAGTTGCAGGTGACTCCATAGAGGTATGCTGCTGACTAGTGTGAAGTTATTTCCTTCGTAATGTCTATGGTGAATGCCCTAAAGTTCTAAGTTCTGGCTTTAGCATTAGGACTGTGGCTCCATCAAACATACTGCCCTGTGGCATTGTACGCCTGGCAATATAAACTCTCATTATCTTAAGCCTCCAAACCTCTGCAGAGGGAGAAGATGCCTCAGTACTTCAACGCCTATTTTGAGTTTGGAGATCTGGGTCCAAATGTCAGACAAGGCAAATGACTTTTCCCTCATTGAGTTTTTGCATGCTACATATAATTGCGGGTGACTCTGTGAAGGCTTGCCAGTGGCTAGTCTCTGGCTGTTTCCTTGAATAATAAATTTTATTTGGCCTGGGCGGTACTACTTTGTCAACTATGGTTCACAAATCAGGAGAATACATGCATTGGAATGAATTTTTCACATTTTTTAATCTCATAACAATTCTAGACCTGGAAACAAAGAATTGAAGAATCGAATTCTCCTGCCACCATTACATAATTATTATTGATAAGTTGTGAAGATCCATTTTTTTTTGGTATTTACTCTATGAAATATTTTGCATACATACTATTGGGCTATATACTTGCCTCTCTGGATGCTATGTCACTGCTGATGATTAGTTTAGGAGATGTTGACAGTGATTTTTGTGCATTGACATCATTTTTTGTGTTCTGAGTTGCTGGCCTATTTTCTTTTGTTTCCTTGCTGGACTGAGAAGTCCAGGCACTTGGAGCAATTGGCACAGTTGCTAGAAGACCTAGACATTGATAAGAAGAAAAAGAAAGCTAAGGATTACAATGGTGAATTGTATAAGAAATTTGTCTATGGCTGAAGGGCTATTTTTTTCAAAAAGTGGTAGAAGATAGAAATTATTTCAAAACATTGTCACTTTTTCTCTTATCTCAAAGTAAATGCAACATTTTGCTGTGAAACATGAAATAATAAGCATTTTCCTTCATATAAATCTGGTGAAACACCAGAGTATCAATAGGGAGAGTTATAAAATGCCATTAAAATTATATTATTTTTGTGTGAAGTGAATGGTTTCACCTGGGTCAGAGGAGCTTCATAAAATTAGATTACGTCAGAAAGTTATTTTAACCCTATTTTATCATTCAAATTGTCCAAGATTTATGTTGATGTGGTTGCACCTTAGCTACTTGTGTTTTTGATCAACCCCGATATGTATCATTACTTTAAAACAAAATGATAGCCAGTTCGAGTTTTAATGAGAAAAGGAAAGGCTAATTGGTATCATACAACCATTCCAACAATAATAGATTATATTTATTAATACTTTATTTTTAGAACTTATTATTGAGTCATTGCTTGAAATTCTATACTAAACTTATTTTTCCATTTTAATACAAATCTTTGTAGTAACTCACAATTAAAGTGATGTGCATATAAAGTGAAAGTAGATAAGCCTCTAAAGCAAAAAATATTAATTTTCACTGGATTGTATGAATACTGACTTCAGTTTTGCCAAATGATTAGAGGTGATAAATTTACATGAGTAGGAGCTGTGAGTCATTCCCAAACACTGATGATGCCTTGATGTGTTCAGAGTATGTGTTGTCTATTTATCAAAACTTGACTTTCAATTTAATTTGATATTTCATCTTCTACTGAAATTTTATGGTGGCACCAGGAAAATATATATTTGTAGCTCAATATGTATGAATAAGCATTCAACTTAATTGCTATAATATTTATTTACATCGTTCTAATAATTACTTTGCTGTAAGTGTGGTGTACTTCTCCTTCAGGGACTTTGAGAGTAGGTACATAAATGTATCAGAAATTATTAAAATTAATATTTTTCCCCCGTTTGATTTTAATTTTATTTTGACAATTTAGCCTTCAAGGCAGTGGTATAATATATATATCTGTTGCTCATTAGTTGTTGCCCATAAATGTTTTTAAAAACTGATTCTCCAATGTCCATTATGTAAATTCATCAGCAATTAATCAGGTTGTTCATAAATTTAAGAGTTAATGGAGATATTGATCAGTTAGTGATAGATATCATCTTAAATGGTAGAAGTTTCATCAACAATTTTTCTTAAAGGCTAATTTGGTTTAAAAGCTTATGATTTGTTTATTTACTAAATTTGGGAACTAAAATTGTACATCTGCATAAGGATAAGGTAAGTTGAATTCTTCTTGAGTAGGTATTTTAAATTCTTAAATTTTTTTGTAGTAGCATGCCAACATAGTTTCAGGTAATATTAAACAAAAGAAAAAAAACATTACCTTGGCCACATGCAAATGGTTTATCCTCAGCAAATTGAACACAATAGGCTCTTAAATAAGTTATTTTATAAAGTAGGCATTGTCAATAATAGCTGGAAACCCTATCTTTAGGTACATATCTTTTTAACTCATAATAGTGGTAGGATTCTTCATTTTTTACTGTGAGGTCATTACTATGTTCAATTCATGATTCAAAAAATGGTATGCACTAGTTTGATGTCTTAGTTTGTCCCAATCATTATTGGATGCATTTAGAAAATCTTCAGGTTATAGCTAATTTCACTGATAACCACACCTAAAACTAATTTTTCATTACCTCAAGTATAAAACATTGGGAAATATCTACCACTTTTGATAATGACTGATTAGTTTTACCAGCGCCTCTGCCATTAAACATATGTAAATTTTCCTAGTTTTACCAGCCACAAGGTGTTTTGAAGACACAAGATTTGTGCATGTACCATGCCAACACCCAGTGGCATAGCTAGGGGGGGGGGGGGGGGGGGGGGGGAGCGAGGGGTTCGGACCCCCCCAAAAAAGAAAAACAAAATTATTTTCCTTGATAAACGAAAACAAAATATTGAAAAATCATGAATTTACAAATTTTTTCTTTCAAAAATGAAGTTTTTTGAACTCAGCACCCTTTTTTTTTTTTTTAAATTCCCACCCCTGGTTTTGGCCACGCCCCTCCCCCCAAACGAAATGCCTGGCTACGCCACTGCAAACACCCTGTTATTTAGGATTTACATACATGTACAAAAATATTTATGTACATGTAATAAAGCAAGTAAAAAAGTAAAGATTTTTCACTTGCAGTGTGTATTGTTTCAGAAGATGTAAGTTTTTAAATCAACACTTCATCAATATGGCAACAGAATCTGATGTCTATGCTTGAGGTTTGTAATTATTGTAATAAAGTGAAGCTTCAAATTACATGATTACTGCATTGCATGAGGTTATGTTTGAGGAACCATCAGCCAGCCTTTTGAAAGAAGTTTTGAATATGACAGTAAAAATAAGAATTCTTTGAAAAGCATTTTGATTATAATGAAGATAAATCGTGTGATGAGCTCATATTCTGTTGAAAATCCTACATCATGCCATGGGATCGGCCAAAATATCAAGAGAACGGCTATCCTCTAATTTTTCTATTGCTGCACCTGGGAATTATTGGAAAAATGTATTCATTGTTTGCTAATATAAAATGCCACCAGTTTTGAATGGCAGTATGTATACAATGCTCATGAAATTATTAACCACCTTTATATGTCAAATAATTGCATACATTATAAATGATAAATTAAAAAGCCAATAAAGAAGGTTAGTTCAAGCTGGCTGTTGCTAGTGCCTCACACTATTAAGGCCATTTTACACAGGGCACGGAGTTGCGCAGGTTAGAGCTGCATTTATTTCTAAAATGGCGTGGAATTGCACGAGTGCATGAACGGAATTAGAACAGGGGCTATTTTGCCGTCTCGCATCCACACATTCTCGCTTATGTTCTAGCAATTCACCGCTTCACATGATGCAATTTTGACTGCGCCTTTGCACCTACCTCAGATTGCGCAATTCTGTGTACTGTGTAAAACGGCCTTTAGGAAGATCAGAAAGGCATACATTCACTAGCCAACCAGTGAATGGTACTGTTAAAGTCAAAAGAGTTGTTTTCTGTATCAATATGCAACAACAAATGAAATACGAGACTAACATAATAATGGGCCATCAGTGACAGTGTCAGAAGTGATTATGTTACTGTTTATGTATATGGATCATTTTTGTAGTCCATCTTCATAAATTCCTCTTTTCCAAATACAAGTCTCATGTAATTTAATACTGTAAATTCTGATAATTATAATGTCAAACATATCTGGTAAATTATATTCTAATGTCAATATCGGTTGATAGGATGAGTCAATTTGTCACCGTAATCATTATCACATAATTATGGGTAGGTATGAAGTATTTATCTTCAAATGATGGGTTCATTTAAGGAAGTATTTTTTGCCAGATTTTTACCTAGCTCAGTGTGTCCCCACCGAACTGGGTAAAAGCAAAGCACTATGCATCATTTGGTGAAGTAACGATTTAAAAACTGGATAAATGAGAACCCAGGAAGTTTCGTTGAACTTTGTGACAATTGTAAGGCTGCTAGAGGTGATAAACTGTCAATTACAGTTATTTGACACATTTTCATTCCACTGTATATTACAGGCACATGCTCTATTTGCTGAATTTATAGTCATAATTAATTTAACTAATTAATAAAGAAATAACTGAAAATCAAATTGATCAGAAGTTGTAAATGTTTATAAAAAGAGCATTAATTAGTCAATGCAAATATTGCTAAGTTGTATTCACGATTCCATTTCTTTGATAAAGGATTATTTTACATCCATTGTAGCTTAGGACCTAGCTTTCAATTTAAACATTAATCTGCTTTTCTTTGGAAGCCATGTATGAAAAACATCATCTTTAATTTGTACAAAAATAGTGTTTTTTAATCAAAATTATCGGGGAAAATGTGGTCATGGTACATGCATAAAAGTGGTATCACCACTCTGGCTTCTGTTGTTCATCCTCATAATAAACTTGAGAAGACATAAAAGCAAATTTTGTTTGCAACTTCTACCATTCTAATGGTTTTCTTATGGGAAGCGCTGGTTTGACTAATGTGTCATAGAAATTCTTAAAGAGAAAGGAAAGGTGAGGCCATTTGTAGATGCTGCTGCCTGGACAAGCCTGCCTCATCTCGTTCCCAAGAGAGCTTCCCTCCCACTATGCAATAAGCGGCTCACCAACAAAACACTCCTTTGCCGAAGGACGATGCTCAGACCCTGCAAAACAGCAGTTGTGGGTTGGTCATTAATAAGGTAAATTCAAAATGTAAATGGTTGAATGCTCAGACTGCCTTGGCGGAAAAGCTTTGCTTTTCGCTGGTTACTACTGATATCTCTGACCCTGCTCATACTAAAGTGGTGAGCTTAGTATGAGGAGGACCGTAGATGCTTTGTGGATCATGTCATAGTTTAATGAACATTTATACCAAATTATTAAATTTAAAAAATAATACTCGGGAGTCGTGTTGCCTGAATTATTTTTATAATTCCTTGGAAGATATTGATCCTAACTGAATCAAACATGCTGGAACAGATTACATGATGTACTTCAAAAGATGTTCCTTGTTAACTATTGTTTATAAAGGAGCATTATGTTCTCATGAGAGCTTTGAAGTTAAATAGGTGAAAGTTGAAGTAGGTATGTACTGATTCTATTGAAATTTACTTCATTCACTGCCATATTATTTCACATAAACCAGCAAGAAAATCAAAGGCTTTTAGTTTGCCCTATGCTGAAAATTTTGATTTTGAAATGGATAAATATTTATTCATTCTGTAATCTGGTTGCAAACTTGGCTAGGTTTGCTACCATAAGGTAGACTTGAAATTGCTAATTATATTTTACCCAGCATAGGAACCTTTTTAATGGCTATTTGTAAATTGAAAACCTCTTTTCCATTATTAATCAGTAGTCTCAAGCCAACTGGGGCTGTACTGGACCCTGAGACTGATCTCTAACAGTAGGGTGTGTTCGTAATTCTTTTGAACCGTTAATGCAATGCCACTGGAGATTTTTGTGATACACTTCATGAGAAAATCTGGTCAAATCAATAAGTTTGATAGTGCTTCTACATTCTTTTGCTTCCATCATGATTGTATTTTGCTTCACTGTTTAAATTGGTTATTCATACTTTTCATGAATATTCCTTAAGTGCTGAATTTCCTCAAGAAGAAAAACCATTAGTCTACAATGTGACTCAAACCCAGATCCCTCTAAACACATTCAAAATGCTCGAACCAGGTACTACAGCCAAAAGGCTGCACTCTCTGGAGAAAAAATGAACAGAAGACCCTTGGCACCCTCAAATAATGTGACCAAGGATTTTGGTACCGTTAGCCGAGGAGTATCATCCTAGATTCTCTTGGAGAAGCACCCTCACCACTTGTGCTGCATAACAATGAAAATCCATGGTCATCGTTGAGTCAGTTTGGTTTTCAAAGCTTACAGTGGCTGTAATTTATCGCACATTAAACCTGTTTTTATTAATATTTAGAGTTAGGTTTATTTACTCAACAAGACAAGGCTTAAACCTGGACTCGAAACCAAGAGCAATCCTTCTCGTCAATTATATAAAAACCATTGGTATCATAAGCACCAATGATCAATTGGAGGCTGTATCATTCATAGCATATATAGTCATTTTCTTTGATGGCCATTTTGTGACAACAATAGCTTTGACACCATTGATATTTACATAATTGACCCACTCGTTTAAGTATAGGTCAAAGAAAGTAATTTTTCCTTGGGAAAGGTTTCACCCCTTTTCACTTTTTTCGGACACCTATGGACACTCTGATGCACTGAAACAAGTTGGCAAGTCCAAAGTTATTTCCTAAAAATTTAATAAACCAAGAAGTAATGATTTATTTAAATCAGTGCTATTCTACAACTTCAACTGTAAACAAATACATTTTCTGCTGTCTGTTATGTAGGCATTCTCAAAATTCTTTATTGTAAATGCAGTAGAAAAAAGCAAATACCGTATATGTCTGAATATAGTCCCCCCCCTCTTTACTTTTACTGCAGGCATTTTTGGAAAAAAAAGGGGGGACTATATTCAGAGAAATACGGTATGTATCAGGTAATTTCTAAGGACCACCTCTTATACTGGTCAATATAAGGTATAAACGTTTGTGGTTGATCATTTGTATAAGATATTCTATTGGTGGGTTTTTAATTCACACAAAAACTTGCCAGCTTTGTCATAAAATAGATTAAAGCTCTTCAGCATGAATCAAAGAGGATGTTGACTTTTAAAAGTGTTTTTCAGATGCTGGAAATTCAATTTAATCCCTAAAAATTGAAAAACACCACTTCAAAGTCAGTGGTGATAGTTGTTGTTACAGATGAGACATTGGCACGCTAAGTATTTGTTATCATTTGTTTGATTTGATCAATTTCATACGAATGACAAATTTTCAGATATGCATGCATAATTTCAGTATGCAGATGTACATAGTGTTTCGTATTGTAAATACTATGGATTATATACTTATTATATATTTACTCATCTAATCCTAGTTACCCTTGAACCAGTAGTATGACCTAATTTATATATGTGTACATATTTTGAATGAGATTTTTACATGCTTTTTATGATGTATGAAGTTGTTCTAACTTAAAATCAAATTGCATCACAGGAATGTAGTTGTTAATCCTGAGCCACTTCATTTGGGAGGGTGATTTGCTCCTGGCTGTTACATAACTTCTCTGTTCTCTTATAGGAAAATTTAAATGAATTTGTAATTATTTTATTTAAGTAGTGAATAACGTAAGATATTAATGTTGCATTTTTGCAATGTTGGGGTTATGTTAATTTTCCATTGCTCTTTCAATTTTTTCTGGTACACATTAAAATAATAAGATGCTCAGCCATTTTTTCTCAATGAGTTTATCGATGCCCAATTGAATTGACTTACAATGCTATGTGTTCAATAGTCATTTCCTCACATCCTAATCATAAACATAACCAGTGTGCATAGGCTAAAGAAATTTTACTCTGAGATTCTTAGCATTAAATGATATGGTCCTCTAATGAAAATTCTAACCTATGGTTGGTTCTGTAACCTATGGTGAAAATGTTGGGTGTGTATTTTTTCTGTTGGATAACAGCTATGCTAGTTCCAAACTTAGTTTGGATGCTCTTCATGTCTCGTGTAAAATGCTGGTTTATTTTGTAACTTGTGAATTCCATGTTCAAAACTTTAAAAACAAAACTGCTGGTGCCCCCAGTTTAGAAATATACTACCCTACTTACCCTATTTGTAGCATAGTTTGGAGTTAGCTTTACTACAATCCATCAGAATCAAGTTTTGTTTACATAACTGTGTTAATAATTGTTTGCTTTTGTTGTTGATTAGTAAATGGTTGTTTTTAACTCCAAGGATGTTTCAGATTTTCATCTGAGCTATTTTTAGAGAATCAAATGAAGAGTATAGAATGAAGACAATGAATACCCATTTAGAAGCTGGGCTTTCAATCAATATTTGAGGCTGAGGTTTTGAGAATTTCTATCCATGTAGTTAAGAAATTCACAATCATTGGTGTAATGGACTTCATCAAGCCATGTTTGTCACATGAATTAAGTAAGGTGAGCTGCTAATTGGCTTCAAGTGTTTATTTCATCAGAATCAAATCTAATTCATCTAAACCAAAGTCAATTTTTTGAGAGTCTATTTATTAATTTACATAATTCTTGGAGTATTCCTTCCTTTTATAATGTTTATCTCTGCCAAGTTGTGCATCATAAAAATATCTTTATTCCTTCTAACATATTATAGATGTCATTTGTGACATGTAAAATGCTAAATAATTATCTTGGGTACCTTAGGTGTCATTTATAATAAATTCCTTTTAATCTCACTCTCACCATAGACAGGGCCGGATTTACCCAAAGTTACTCTGTAGGTACCTCTCCATTGAGCGCCCCTCCTCACGTGAGCCCCCCCCTTCCGCAATTTTTATGATAAGGCATAGCCACTCGCATGAGGTAAGGTTTGGAAAAAAAGGATTAAACAGATATATGGCTGACAGTATAAGTTTATGCTTCAATTTTTACGCAGGGAAAACATAGACAATTCAATTAAAAAAACAGCTTGGAGTAAAACTAAATGAAAAAGTGCACAACTTAGCACATTTAATGCCCTAGCAAAGAGGGCACCTGCAGGCAGACGGAACCCACATAATAAGCCTGCTGACGGCGGTGCCCTTCGATGCACTTCCAGTAAAGATCATTGCCGGTTGCCTGACAGAAGGTGCCCCTAGGCACGTGCCTATTATGCCTTACGGTAAATCTGGCCCTAACCATAGATGAGTTTTGATATACATATATGTGCCTGTTTACAGAGCATATATTAATATGTATATGAATTACTTTCACCTTTAATATCTAGTCGATTTCTGTAGTCACTATTACACACTTATTTGATCCCTATTGTTCAGATAGTAATGATGGTAAAAAAATCGTCAGTTTACCCACCTTTGGCAATGGATTATGCTATTTTGCTTTTTGAAATCTTCTGGAAATCTTCATCTGGATTGCTTGATGTTGCAATTCCCTGTGAAATCTTATACCTCTGAGAGGCAAAAAAGCCATATTTTTCATTAAATGGGCGAAGAAAAGAGAAGAATTGTATTTCATCTGAATATATAATCTAGTATCAGCATCAGTTTAGATCCTTTTAAGAGAAGAGAATTTCCATTTCCAAACATCTTTGTCGGAACAAAAGATCAGTATCTACATATAACCATGTTAGAAGCAGAATTCATACCACATGCTGTAAAGGAATTAGCAATGGATAGAACACTTCAAGAAAATCAGAACACTTAAGGCCAGCTGCGTGGTAGTCATTGTGAAATATTAAGTGAAAAGACATTATTTGTCAATGAAAAAATAAAACTAGGTAAATGGAAAGAAAATGAATCCATGATTTTGTGACTGAAAATCACTGAATAAAAAAAAAATACTATAAAGGCTGAAGTGGCCTCCGAATATGAATGCACCAGACAGCTGCTTCCAAATCTTTGGATCCTTAGCATAAACAATAGTAATTACAGCATAAAAAACTGTTTATGCTGAAATTAGCTTCAAATCACGTCAGAAAATGAGGATGCAGCAGAATTCAGCAAGTGAAATTGTCAAAAATTGTAGAAGCTAAGAAATAACAATTGTATGGTATGTTTATACCAGAAGGAAATCCCAACTCGAAAACCCTCTTTGTTTCTAGAAGAAGCTTTTCTGTACCATTAGGCTGAATGCACAAGGATAGCCTCATGATTTCATGGGATGATCAGAGGCAGATCAAATGAGGCATTGCCAAGCCTTAGGCTGTAATCATATACATACCATAAGTATGTGCAATGATTTTTAGTCCATGTTTTTCAAAGTTTGTCCTACAATATGCAGATCTAAATTTATTTGTATAGAAGTGTTATTCTCTTTATGTGTAGCAGTCTATTGTTGAAATGGATGTTGAACTTAACAAAATTCACTTTCGAATTGCACCAGAACAAATCTAATTGGAGGAAACTATTTATTTTATTGTATAAGTCATTTTTATTAAAAAATGGGTTAATAAAATTTGAATTTATGTTTTTATAGACACTTTTTACGGACCCTACATTTCAAAAATGCAACATTATTGTAAGTAAAAATATGTGACATAGATACAAAGTGTGTCTACCAAAAGAATGTAGCAATGGCTTAATTAAGGAAGGGAAATTTATTTAGCAATGAATAAAGTATAATCGATGTACATTATTAATGGTATTAGGTTTCTTTGTCATCTGACAGCTTATCTTTAAAATAAATGAAACTCATCAATTGTGAAAATCATTTTGTGAGCAATCAGGTTTTTTTTATGCATTGTAAAGTTAAGTGAATATGTATCATAAAAGTAGATGATGCGTGCTTATGAAGCAATGGGTTACTTGTAAAATCTCCAAAGTACCTAAATTAATACGAAGAATAAGGAACTTTTTCTTGAATTAAAATCATTAGGTAATAATCAAGGTTAGAATCAGTCCCAAAAATAGAATTTAAATGTGATAACATAGGCTGAAAAATTAAAGAAATTTCGTGCTTCAAAAAATTCAACTGTAGTTTTGATGCTAAATAGCTGATGTTAAATGCTTGATGTGGTTGGAAAGCAGTGGATAATTTTAAGGAATTTTCACTGCGCTACTCTGAAACTACTTGAACTCCTTTGATCACCCTAAACCCCTTTGCCGTTGGAACTAAACGTGTGACTGTCTCCTCCAGGGTTTGCGATTGTCTGTCACATGTGTCCTCAGGGCTTGGGTTTTAATGCTTCCTGACTTAAGTTAAATGCAAGTAGGACTTCGATTTTTCTTGCACTTTTATGCATGCAAAAACCGCAGGATTTAAATTATGTGATGATCTTGGTGCTACAGAGTGAAGTACGTACCGTATAAATGTGTGTAAGAGATGCACCTTTTTTCCCAGAAATTGCAGCCGAAAATGGGGGTGTGCCTCTTACAGGAATTTGTTATTTTCCCCACCCCCTATCCCTGGTCGCAAGTCCAAGGGGAACTGAGTGGCCTTGGTTTTCAGCGTGAGTCAGTCATCTGAAACCCTAGGTCAAAAACAAGCGGCAGGCTGGGGAGTTTTGACAGGAGGGAGAAGGCGCAGCTATGTGATTTACCCAGGTTGCATTGCCTGAAGTTTCCAGTCCATCTTGTCTTGATTGAATGTACTCATGCTATGCTTTTTTCTTTGGAAGTAATGCTGTTTGGACTGTGTTGAATATTGGTAGCCTTGTTGTAACTATGAAGCTTTGTGTCAATCAATAGGAGGGAACACCCAAAATTGGGATAATTGAAGCTAGTTGACCGGAAAAGGTCAGTCGGTGAGACTGGGTAAGGATGAAATACATCTCCCTTGTTCCCATGAAACTTGATATTTTCTTTTGAAGATAATGATTTATGGTCTGTGTGGTCTCGAAAAGGAAAAAAAAAACCTTAACAGGCATGGGCTGATGGAGGGCCAAGGGTGGTTTTGTAAAATCTACGCTGTGGTTATTATCTTACGCCACTGAGATTCCCCCGATTGTTGTGCAACCTCTTGGGAAGATTCACACGATGTGCCTGTCGTGTGTTGCCTTAAAATTTCTCACGGCTGAAATTCTATTGCTAAGTCCCGTGAGAGCTTTGAAACACAATTTTTTGTGAGTCGGACAAGCATCGCAGTGCAATGGCGTATGGGAAGAGAGGATAGGAACTCTTTCTACTTCCTCTTGTAGAATGTTGCATTCACGAAAGCATTGATTTAAAATTTCGGATTCAGATTCAATTTCTTCAACGAATTTGGATCTGGATCACAAGGTAAAGGACATTATCCGTGGATATTTGGATCCAAGGTATCCGATCCCACCATCCCTAGTAAGCATCGTAAGGTTAAGAATACAAATGAATACCTACTTATCTCTGAGTACCATACATATTGCGTAAATTTAGCTGAATAATACCACATAAATTTTTAGTAATGAAAGTGGAAATTTTGATAAATGATGAAATTCCAGGAATATGCCTGCAACACAGTGCGATTGGATAAAAAAAATACCAAAATTTTTTTTCTTTCGCTCCGATGATCAAAATAGGGGTGCGTCTCTTACACATATTTGCACGGTAATTTAGGAGTCTAAAATGAGAATTGCTCAAAGATATCAGAAATAGTTGCATTGTGTTGTGATAACCCATTCATTATTGCTGTACAAACTAGTCTCTTTTGATATAGTGTTCCTGCTGTAAATAATTTGGATCTAAAGTTTAAAATTTTATTTTTTCGATAGAGTAGCATTAATTTACCCCTCTTAAATATTATAATTATCATTCAAAGTTTGCTTCTATTGCTCTTTTTCTCCAACATATGTCTTCCAATTCACCTTTACTAACTACATATATTCACGTACGTATTGTCAACTACATATTAGATCTTGGACCCTTAAAGAAATGTCTTAGTAAATTAGACCATTTCAATTATCAACTTAAGTTCTTGATTGATTCCAACTAAAGTTGAAGTTTGAAAATAGCTCCTAATGAAAGTACATATTCCTCAATTATCTACAAACTATATCATGGCATCTAATAGCATGCTTTTGGCTTGAAGACCATCAAATTAAATGATAAAGAAGAGTGAAATAAAACTTCATAGTTGATTTTTGATGGGAGCAATAGAGCCTAATCTACAAGCTAAGTTGAGACCTATATTTCATAATCCATATACAAATGTGCTTTCTGTAGCTAGTGTTTTGACAAGATTTTTCTGCAGCAACCAGCCAACAAGGACAAATCCTGTCTCTGAGTTTTGTATCTCCAGTTTCCACTTTCTTTGGGATAAGGCTCAGGACACATTTCTGTCTGCTATTCATGATCCAAGCAGTTCTGTTGTATGAATTCAGGTGTCACTGGTATGCGAATCATCATTATCCCTGGAACAGTGATACTCGTATGTCTCTGATCAAAGTTATCAAACCTCAAGTACCCAAATTTTCAAGAAATCCTTTCCATATAGGATTTCTAAGACTGACTGAATTATGTTTTCAAGCCCCTGTAACAGCTGGATATAGGTTTACTGATAAATTTAATACTGTGTAGCTCATACTATAAACAGATTTCTTCCATTTTTCATTGTATATTTTCCTAAAACATTGCTTTTCTTGAATCCAAATGTGAAAAGGCATGTTAGGTGCTCATCGAAGCATTTTCTCAGAGGAGACTCTATGTAAACATTTGAGAAAGTAGACATTCAGATTTCTTCTGATATCTATTACTTTTTCAATATCCTTATCTACCTACCCAAATTACATAATGACAATAAAAAATTATTTTTTTATTAAGAGTAACCTTGTGAATGACTACCGACGAGCCACCTGGCAATAATGGGATGTGACTTAACATGTCTAGTGAAGAACTTTGCTTTTTTGGCATTTGCAATCATATACTACAGAAAGTTTTATTTATTATATAGTAAATATGTAATCATTTTATCAGCATAATTGTCCCTTTTTGAGACATCAACTTTATGCGTAAATTGAATAAGGGTGAACTACTGCCAGAAAATCGTACACCGATTACATAAATTATGTTGTACTCAGCCTTTCTAGTGTACTTCTAATTTAAAATATCCTCATTCACTTCCATGCACTGTAAAAGCAGTTCAGGTGAACAAATTATAGGTACCATCAAATATGAATTAACTATGATGCGAGGTAATATTTTTATTTTCATTTTACCATACTTGTGCGAGCTACACCCTGTGGGAAATGAGGGGTTTGGCTTATATAAGTAAATATAGTACTAAGTTTCTCGAGGAATGCTGCAAATTGTTGCATTTTGCTTCTACCAATAGCCCATTGCTTAAATTAAATAGCATTGCTTTCATTCATGCTATTTGAATACAAAGAAAGTAGACAAATGAAAAATTCTTACTTCTTTACATCACTGCCCAGTGAGAAATGAGTTATCCAATCGCCGTCGATTCGACGTCGAAGTAGTCATCGATAAAACGTCGATGGCAACACATCGATCGATGTCTATATGGTCCGAAAATCGACGTGTTTTCGACGTTGACGTCATCGACGTGTTTTCGATGTCGATGTCATCGACGTGTTTTCTATGTCGACGTGATACCGTCTGCTTACCTGCGATTCCTAATAATAATTACGGAAATATACATCTTTTCGGCTAATAAAGAGCATCTATTGCTGCCCCAACGACGGATTTCACTCGAGCACGCATTGTCTTAACAAATGAAGGCTGAAATAATTAGACTGTTTCAAATTTATTATGGTGAATTGTAATCTCAAGTCCTTCTTATTTATCTTCAATAACAATCAGAAACCCTTGAGAAAAAATGTGAGATGTTGATATCTATGACGCGAGGCTAAAGGTATCGAAATTATACGAAACGAAACACCGACAGCAACCGACACAAGGTTTCCCATGGTTCAACCGGCTTATCAGATCGACAGAGTCCAAAAATTAGTAGAGACCGGTAGAGACTGTTGGAGACTGCCTTCAAGCTTCAACGTCATGCACTTCCGGTATGGTTACAGAATGAAAAGGAATCAAAGATTGTTCTCCGAGATTAAGAGTAATGTGTATGAATTAATAAAATAATTATTTAATTTTAGCTTTATTATTTGTGTCACATATATTTTAATAGTCTCACCGCTAATTTTCAGACTTTGTCACAACATCACTTTGTCCCCCCTCAGCCAATCAACACGCTGACCCCGCTGACCAATGAGAATAACACGTCGAAAAATCGTCGATTGAACAAATAAAATCGACATCGACCACATATCGATCTATAGGCGTCAAATCGACGAAGATTCGACGTAGATTCGATGATCCATTTCTCACTGGGACTGGTACTACTCCATCACACAAATTTAATTGAAAAATTTATTTTTTACCACACCATAGCATTATATAAAACATGACTCCGGTTCCAAGGATTGATAATCATAGTGCAATACATATGCTGAGATGACAAATAGCCCTGAGGTACCTTTCCTCCGACACTCCATTTTTCAATTTAGCTATATTACTAAAGGTCTGCTAATAAGCTGTAATAAGTTTAACTTTCAGCATCCAGCATTAAAAAAAATATACAGCTGATTTAATCAAAGGCATGATTTACCAATGCATGCAAATAGGGAAAAATACCAGTATAGGCAACCCACATACCACATAAGCTCCCACAAAGCTATGTTCTGGCTACGCACCTACCAATACATCTGCTGAGAAGACATATAATTTCATGGTGTCTGCCAAATGACAAAAGATGGATTTAATTTTCAGATTCGTACAAACAAATATGCAGCTGAAATTTTATGAGATTTATTATTTTATGCAAATTGAAAAAATATAACAGTATAGGCAACTAACGTACCTCCCAAGCAGCCTCTGAAGCAAATTTCTTGCTACACATCTGTGGGGTAGAGGTGGATTCATTGTACAGTGAACAATGTTCCCACCTCTGTGTTCAAAGTGAACAGTTCACTTTGATCCTGTTCGGTGAAAAGAACAGTTCAAGATACCTGTTCCTGGCAAACAATCAGAATCATTCGGGTAGAAAATACTGTTTATCAGGCGTTTAGAGTACATATATGAAAGCTTAGTGTGGTATCATATCAGCATGTTATAGTAATTTCAAGCAAATTCTATCCCAGACCTTTACTTGGTTAACGGTGTGCACGAAAATATCTGCTGTCCACTTGTAGAATAAGCCAGAATTTATATTTATCAACTCAGCATCTGATGCTATTTGCGGTTTTTGAATGCTCCTTTCATGGGCAACTTACACTTTTATATACAGCTAACTGCTCTTTATAAATATTTTGAGTATAAACATCATTTGTGAATCTCTCTTCGGTAAATCCTCTGTAAGATATCAATTCTATTCTCTTCGTTACACTCTGAGTCAGTTATCTATCCACTCTAACGATGTGATTAACAGGAAATAATAGCACTTGTAAGACGGTGAGAAATAATCTGTTTCATTGCCAAATTAGTAGGTACCTTTGGAAGAATGTAAAAATATAGTAAAATATGTTACACCCATGGAATTCTGAAACATGTTTAAACATTAAACATGGAAAACAGAGGAAGAGTTAACGCTTTGAGGTGTACTATGAGCAATTAAGCTAAGTGGTCACAATATAATACATAAAATGTCGCTATGTGAAAAACCTAATGTCATAAAAAGAAATCGCCATAGATAATGTATGTATTTCATTTCTTCGAAAATGATGGATATACGCCTCCGTGGACTTCTCCAGAAGAGAATGAAGTCCTTCCCCTTTGATGTCTAATTACATTACAAACAAGTAATTTGAGGAAAGTTGGAGCCCAATTTGTGTTTCCCAAAATCATCAGCTGTGAAAAGAAAGCATGAGCACTATCCACAAATGGAAATAGCGTATTCTTCAAGTCATCTAAATTTCTTTCATGCTGTGAACATTCTGTAATCATGCACAACTAGTATCTATGTAGCCTCAAAGAGTGAAAAACATAACTTTAGGATGGAAACATGCACAGAAGTTTAGGACATAAAGAGCTTAGTAATAGATATAATATAAAACATATGTACTCATAATACATAACACTGGCATATATACAACACCTTATCTATAAAAACAAACTTAAGGGTGGATTTTTAGTTAATTCACTCACCAGCTCCACGATATTTGCTAAGCTGTTGATAGACTTGTTTCATTCTTTCCATGTTCACCCTGCTTGCCCCTGCATGGTTCACCATTGGTACAGAATAATCCTTTCCTATAATACATTTGGCTGCTTTCTGTACTGATTCTGGAGCCGTCCATGGCTCATGGATGTACTTCGTTGGAAAATTCTTCAGGGCTGGAATGTACCTCCTTAGAGAACACAGCATGAATTAATTTTAGTTGAACAGTTTTGTTATTTAGCCTTGACCCGTACATTATCCACGCTCCAAAAAAGATAAAACATAATGAAACACTGACTTTTTTACTGTTTTGTTTCATGTAATCTTAAAGATCATAATCCCTATCCTGAGTGGTCTATGGGGTAGAAAAAATTATTTGCTTGCAAAATATCTTCATAATCTTTCTACAGTCACATATAATATGAATAAATTTTAGTTCAATTGATCTGTTATTTAGTTTTGTCCCATACACCAAACTCCATAAAAGATGAAATAAAATGACACATTGAAAAGGCTATGGTTTCCATCTTTTTTTACTGCTTTGTTTATGCTATTTTAAGGACTAGTCACCCTGCCCTGAAAAACCATAACGACAAAAAAATTCATTTTATTATTTGCTAAATATCTTCATAACCTTTAAACTATTCCTTAGTTTTAGGATCATATCCACACGTCCCTTGAAATAATACTCTCATCCTGTTTTTCTTTGTTTTAATATAATATGCATTTAAATTCAAAATACAACTACAATGCTTTGAAAGTTCATCAACATATATGCATATCGATGGCTAAGTTCTAACAACACATATCTCAAAAATTGCAACTTTTCAGGAGAGCTAAAAAACGATTAATTAATTTATTTTACTTGTACATACACTGAAATTAAAAACCAAAAGTTTATAACACTGAAAAAGAAGCATTCTTTTGGGAACAAAGAGTTGGTTTTTGCTTGTATTATAACCTTAACAAACCGCGTTGCCATCCTTGATGGACCGCGAGGGCCTAAAACCTAGTACCATGAGCCTCGGTATAGTTGCCATGAGAATTAAAGAACCTGGATAGTGTAGTGGTCTGCGCAGTGGCCCGGAAAGCCAAAGGTCCTTGGTTCCATTCCCGGTCCAGGGGAATTTTTTCTCATGGCAATTCTTGTATATTATTACACTTTGTTTAAGATACCTATCTCAAACTGGCCGAATTTGAGATACGTGTTGTTAGAACTTAGACATCGATATGCTGCAACAAACTTTCATTCATGAATTCTTTGGGCGGATTTCCTAAACTGTCTCAAAATCCAGAAATTCTGTGATGTAATGATAAAATTCTTTAATTTGCAATTACCTGATAAAGTCGCCATTGGGATCCGCTTTACGTCCAAAACGCACTGGGCAGTAGCAATGGAAAAATTGCTGGAAAAATGATGAACAAGATAACCACATCCACATTCCGGCATTGACCGACCAGTCAGCATCCAGTAGTAATTCCTCAAACACCTATCAAATGTAAATAAATCATGTGTTTTAGGGCAGGGACACAGTGGCACAACTGCAATCATGATTTTAAAGGGATGAATTTTAAATCATAAATCCCATTCAGCATTAATGAATTAATATTCAAGGAAGTAACAGTGTACAAGCCAATATTCAAATGTGACACCTTTCCAGAGGCACCCACAGTCACAAAATGAAGTGCAGAATTTCCAAACAGGAAAAACATTTCCCTTTATCCATTATCATCATTCCCAGGTCAAGGCATGTGACTCAATCACGATTTATGAAATGGGAGAGAAGTTGAAGGTGGGATCAATGTCATGAGTGCAATAGCATTGTTTGGCTCTTGCAGGCTGATGACTCTATGAAATTTTCACAAAATACAAAACAAAAAACAAAACTTTTGGTAAAAATTTTACTGAATCGTTCACTCTGACTTGGTATCACGTTTCATTCAAATAACTAAGTACATGAAAGTGAAAGACAAGTAAACAATGAAAAAAAACTTCCTCATTTAGTTTGTCTCTCGAAAGCTAAAAAAGAGCAAACTTTCGGTCCAATGTCTCATGAATTAGAATATAAAAATGGCCCACCTTGAACTGAGACCATAAACTTTTTTACTTTTTTATTGCCATAATGTGCTACAAATGAATATTTGCCAACTTTTTCTCTTGGGTGGTCTCAGGGCAATACCGTATCTGCCCCTTAGTAGCTATGCCACTGCAAAAATGGTGGTACTTTCACATTACATATGTACCTTCATTCCCTCTTCCCAAGAAATCCAAAGGTCGCCTCTGGTGAGGAAACATGCGACTGCGTGTCTAGCTATATGATGTATCCATCCCTCTTCTCTCAGCTGTGCCATGATTGCATCAATCCATGGGAATCCTGTCTGCCCCTATGTCACCAGGAGAGAATATTTATTTGTAAATAGGCAATTATGTAAAGCAGTCATTTAAATTATTTCTCCATAATTAATTTATTTAATTGATGTAATGATAAATTATTCAAGTCAAATAATTATAAATAGTGTTTTAGTACTTGAAGGAATATACCATTTCCCTTCTGTGACCAAAAAAAATTATCCCCATAAATTACTAGAAGGATTAATTTGAATCATTTGAGATTTATTCTGGTATGTAACCAAGAACCTGCCGAATAATGAATTAATGAGCATTTGGAATTATTCTGCGCCAGAATAGATCTTGAACTATTCATGCACAACCCTCCTAGGGTTTGAGCTGGTGGCCAATATGTTGCTTGCTTGCTTGGACTTTTTGATCTAAGCAACTAAGGCTTATATTTCGGCCTCTTGGAAATGAAAGGGGTACAGAAAACTATGTTCATTTTGAAGTTTTTCAATGAAGATTAAGATATAGTGAATGATTCCTTCATAAGCACACTTATATTTTATATGCATGCAAAAATACAATTTTTAAAAAATCTTGTCAGCATTGGTCACTTAGCTGAGCAAAACAAAGAACAGGCATAGATAAATATGATATAAACTTACATATGAGAAATTCTGATGTTATTATTTTTTTCAGTGGATATGTGATAGTGAATCATAATACATATTTTAAATACCATGCAGCTCTTAATAATATGAACTTAAGATATGATCGTCATATTCTTATTGAGACTTCCCATAATGGCAACTGCTCCCAGACTAATTATACTTGAGATGGTTTGTGAATGTATATTATCATTTTGTGGGATCTATCGGCAGTCAATGCATTGTGCGGCATTAATTGAACATCTATTTATAAGTATAAGAAGGAATAAGGAATTCATGCTAAGATAGGGTTAAAGGTGTAGTCCAGTGGCTGGGATAAGGGACGGGAGCCCTGTTGAGTTGGGTCCGAAATCGGAGAGACGAGAATACCAGGATAATTCCACCCCAAAAAAGAGCTCTGCACAGAGAGGTTTCAAATATTATTATGCTACTTGTAGCACAGAAAATGTTATACTATTGTAGGCATTGGCAGGAAAGGGTCAAAGAGTATCTCCAGTTTAAATTAAGAATGGATCACAGAAGTTAGAGAGGAATCCAAGAAACATGGTTCCGTACAATGGCATCTACATCATCACAATTGAAAAATCTATTTGGAATGCAGTCATATCACAGTCATCAACTTTTTTTTTAGGAAAAATAGCCTTTAATCAGTGAAGTTACTTTTACCCAATTGTAAAACATCAGCCCAGAATTGAAATGGACGTAAAGAATTGAAATGACTCCTCACGTTTGCCCACTTGGCTAGGGCTTCTTGGTTTTTGTCCCATGGAATTTGAACACAAATTGGGTTACCAGCCATCTTATCAAAGTTTGGATTTTGTGTTGCTGCACAGTAGAAAAACTCCCGCCAGAGGATTTGCCCGTGGAGAGACAGGGGCGGCCGTGCTTTCTTGATCTGAAAGTAAAAATGAAACATAAATATTTTCATCGTGTACAAATAATGTATTATTATATGGTGGACAGGTTTTTCTATTGTCTACACAATTTTAGTGAGCTATGATCTATAATTTATGCATATGATTACATATAAGTGAATAAGAGAATGACCTGATGTCAAACTGGAAAGGAAAATATTAAGTAGGAATAAAGAGCAGCCAGTTGAAGAGTAACATTGATGTGAAATTTTCATATGATCCTTGATAATTAGTTTCTCATACATATAAAATTATAATTGTTGAGCACTAAAGATAATTACTATATGTATAACATAACCTCCCATTTTTATTCGAATGTTTATAAAAAGGTGTTGGTGGGTTTAATCATGCCCCAGACGAGTAAATGCAGTTTGCAACTTGAAATCCAAATGTGGTATACTTTTTATAAAATATTTTGACCATATTATTAAAAAAAAAACAAATGCTGCTAATTATTTGCAACATATAGTTGCTAAGAGATTGGGGGAAAGGATTCCTTTAAGGGGTAAGGATTAGGTAATGAGTACGGATAGCATGAGCAATAATGAAGAGCTAGATATGCTGGGAAAGATGAAGAAATTAATGAATGAGATGTTGAGGGGACAGAGAGTTTAGATGGAGTGATTATTGACTTTGGTAGGGGATGTAATAAACTGTGTTAGAGGTAAGGATGTTGGGAAAGGGGAAGGCATAAGGTGAGAATAGGATTTATAGATAGAGTGAAAGTGAAAAGGCCATATTGCGAATTGACGAGGGAAGTTCAATTTGGATAATAATAATTTTATAGAAGGAAGGGGCCAGTGTTTGTAATTGAGTCCAACTGTAATTCTTCGGTACTTTTTCCATCATTGCTAATGAACGACAACACTGATCAAACCTTAAAATATTCTTAAAAATCCTTACATAGAAATAAATAGAAAATGCATACACAGTGAATCATTTCTAATGTTTTTATATTTTATCAATGCAGTAGACCTCTACTTTATGATGGGTTCAACTTTTGATGGCTTCTACTTACAACTTACAGTTAACACTCTGAGCTAGCTATTCTTGAATCATTTCAAATTTTTCCATTTTTTCTCTTGCACAATATGCCATCAATTATATCATTCCAAGCCTTATTTATTAACGAAACACATTTTAACGTGGTTACATTTACATTTGCTAATGCACTTTAAACTGATTCCTCATCTGGAAATGATGTCATTGACACATACTACATGGGATTCGCTGTTCAATTGGTCATCCAATGGATTAATATCATATGAGGGTGAGGGTCAACTGCACCCATAATAACCTTGAAAAACATACCTTCTGGTAAAGGTCAGTCAACTGGTAGTAGAAGAGCCTTGTGGAAAGGCAGCCAAATCTTAGGTAAGGTGATAATCCTGTCTGGCTTGCTAGTAGTGACTGTGGAGTCATCTTCGGTCGACCAAAGGAGGCAACCCAAGCTTTTCGCTCCAGGTGTCGCTCCAGTCTGGCCAATGCTTCAGATTCACCTCCTTGCCAAACGGGTGGGAGCAGCCCTTCTGTGTCAAAACCTTTTAGCGTAGATACATCAAAACAGATTTCATTAACAAACAGCCTCTGGTCATGCATTGAATGATTTGGCTGAAATCATTGCCCTTTTAGGTTTGAACAGTACAAAGGAATGAACCACTATTCCTGCATTTTAACTATCCAAGACACTATCTTTGTGATTAGGAGTGATGGTTATATTTTTGGAAAAGTTAATGCATTCTAGAACACAATAGGGTCAAGTGAGGAATAAATCGCTAAGAATCTCAATTTGTGGTTCATTGGATACCAGAATTCTTCAACAACCAATTACAACTATTTTTTATTCATGACTGTCTGAGTGATAATGCACATTAATTTATCCCTTCAGTTACAATAGTTGAATAGACAACAGTTTCACCACTACCTGATAGCATCATGCCATTTAAAATAAGTGGTTAACTGTTGGGTAATGAACCTACCAGCTCACTAATGATAGAAAATATAATGTATGTATTATAAAAATGTTTAAATTAATACATTTTGATGAGGCTCTACAGCCTGCCAAACAGCATTTCTTGTTATTAGGTAAAAATAAATGGATATGCTTTAATTGTGTAATAATAGGATAACGATAGATTGTAGTGCCTGCTAAAGATGCAAATTCTAACAATCTTATGATATAGTATGCTAAACCTAAATACTCCAACATATCTTTAAGCAAAATTTCCTATTTATAAAGATATTTTTGCCTGATATTGAAAAAAATATATGTATGTATTTGGAGCACATAATTTTTTGGCTTAGAGACACCTATGCGAAGAAGTGACTTCTCATGTAAGAAAATTGTTTCTGCTGTCTGTTTAGTAGGGTATGTTCTATTTTTCAATGAGTATTATACTTTGTTATTTTTATTGGTGTTGAGGCTGAAGGAAGTGAATAGTTTTCTATTTCTCTGATGAAAATTTGAATTTGCTGCATAATTTACTTTAAAGTGACAGTGAAAGGAAATGAAATTGCCATATCTTACTGAGTTTTAATGTCATAACCCAGTTTCAACACTAATGTTATCTTTAGTACCTTAAGGTCATGCAGAGTACTGAAACCTAAATAATGAATAAAAAAACTCAGTAGAATTTGCAAAGCTTATTTCCTTTACCTATTGTGAATAACTAGTGGAAAGTAAATGAAAGGCTGAGTCCTGGAACCGATTTATCAATTGGTAACATTTCAAATTGTAGATTTCTCTTTTGTGGTGGTGATAAAATGTTACGGATACGTAGGCCCATTTTTTTTTCTTTCTTAAATATTAAATTGCCAGAATATCTGAAGTTGCAGAGCTGCATAGTCATTTACCTAGTTCCTCCAAAGTTGGGACCCCGTATTTATCATCATGGTCATCGAGCACAGGGGTGTACGCTGAGCCGACAAATGGTGCAGTAATAGGAGGTGCGGCACATTCTGGTCGGTCCATGGATGCTACAACCTTTTGGAACTGGTGGTACGTCAGTGGGGGCTTTCCGGCATTTTTAGATATTATGCTGAGGGGAGAAGGGGCAAAAATTGAAAATAGACACATTTCTCTTCATTCACATGTTTTAAAATAGACATTAAGTGTAATGGATGATAAAGGGCGTATTTAATTTTCTTTGAATTATGGATATCTTTCTGACAGTTCACAACTCAAAGCTAACTGATGCCCACATGATTTGAGATAACTCCAATTGTAGGTCACCATTATAGTACTTCCCTTATTATCACTGCAAATCGCTAGAATGAAGGATATCATTGAAACAAAACTTGACACGCTACAGAGATTTGAGTTCGTGCATTCAGTGCATTTTTAAAGCAAGGCATCATTATTGGTGGAAGAAAATAAAATACATTATTACACTATTTTTGAAGTTGCTGAATACATTGACATTATAATATTTAATTTTTGAGAAACTCATTTAAAAAGTTTTTATTTCATTTATCATTAGGTTAAGATTTCAATGCTACCCTCTTTTAATCTGATAGCTTTATACATATACTATTTAGGAGGCTATTTTGAATAGAGTTCAGCACCTGGCATACTTATCTAAGTCTTAGCATTGCTTAAAATTGCATTCCTTAAAATTGCTAATGACTTTACTGAATTACCAAGGGAGATTCACGTGGGTTTCTTGTACATACTAGTGTTCTTACCTACTAGTCTGTCCCTATTCAATTTATGATTCATACTGCCCTAGTAGATCTTAGCTAGTCCACCACTGATGACTGAATGTGGATATAAACTTCTTTCTTTGTCCCTGATCTTTACTTCGACAAAAAACTTTATAGGATACTATTCCTTCGGAATTGCTCTCTTCTTTTCAGGAAACTTCACTTCTACACTTATTCACTCTAACTAGACTTCACTTCACGTATCAAGAGTGGGATACATACATCCTTTACTCCATATCATCAGTGATTTCTAAAATATTTATCATTAATTTATTATATAATGAGTTTGTATGCATTAGATAAGGTCAACCAATACACAACTAACACCTCATCGTAAATATATTTTTTCCTCGCCCCAAGAATTTTGTTATAAATAGGTTTGGCAAAAGTTTAATGATATTAAACATCCTTATTCAGACAAAGCAGGATCTATCATATTGCTTTAAGCTTGGATTTTAAGGCTTGATGGGTATACTAGATGCAGAACTCTGGCATTGAAGTATGTAACTAAATCAGGAAATAGCTTCCTCTACGAAAAATTTTAAATTAAGCAAAGGTCTTTGAGGTCCGACTAAAGTCATTCTAACTTATAATGACATCAGCCTGACCAATGCAAAAATTTCACTGAGGAAAAATCATTCACCTTGAGCCGGACAAGAATCTAGGATCCTCATACCTTATGAATTGATTTTACCAATTGAGGCAATGAGGGATGGTAAATTAATTGGTTGATGGAATCAGCACGAATTTGGGGGTTTCTGATTAAGGCCTGATCAAAGCAAATGATTTCTCCCAAGTGGACTTTTTGCACTTTTGAGTGCCCTTAAGGGTGACTGAATTATCTTTCAGTGGTGAGTTTTTCAGATTTATTTATGAAATCAGCCCACAGATTGTTTTTGAAAACTTTTTCAGTGCAGCTTCCAGCTAACATTAACGTGGAGGTCTGCAGGCAAGCTGCATCACCATAGAATAATTGAAATTTTGCCAGGCCAGGGCTACTCTATCACCTGTACCACATTCTATAATTTATAGACTGTTGCTGACCGTGAACTGATTTCCTTTGAATCACGCTGAGTAAATAATGAACTTGGATGCCATCTGACTTAAGATTACAAGCTTGTGTTAATTGACATCAGCCGACTCATTTCCATGTTGGCTTATGGAATTTGTACAGTCTCTAAGGTTGATAGAGGTTGATTTATACTCACTTTTCAAGTTTGTATAACGTGTGGGACACCTTTGAGCACACTTCTATACCATTTTCTTTACACATAGCGATGATATTCTGATCCCGCACTCGCCCAAAAGGTTCTGGATCTTCTTCAAATGTTAAAAATGTTGTTCCCCATTCCTGATTAGAAAGGCAAAGAAGTGAAAATCACTTATCCAGAATAGTTGACAGTCAAATGCAATACAAATAACATATTCTATGAGGGAAACTTTTTATCTTCTCCCCAAGACTTGCTCCAAGCTTCTTCTTCATCAAAAGAGAACCAAAATAGGGTTTAAAATAGAACTGCATACAATAAATGATGAGAGCTATCAAAAATTTCATGACAGATCCCAATTAAAATTAGATTTGAAATTGTTGCAGTCCCATCTGGAGCAGTTATATTACTGAAGTTTACAATCTAGATGATGTATGCATCTGAAGGTCCTGTTACTTTCCCAGAGAAGAATTTATATCCAAAATTGGGGAAAAACAATGAGATGAAAGGAGAATTAATGTTAAAAACATCATCAATAACACTGATTCATCATGGAAGAGAATTTATATTTTTGTCCATCACCGCTTTTAGCCCAAACCAAAATTTTCAGTCATCAATCATCAGTTTTGTTGTTGAAAATTCAATATGTATTTGAGGCCCATCATAGATGACACTAAGGAAAGTAATAAGTACCTTGAAAAGTTTGGGAAGTGCATCTGCTGGTTGACCTCGAATTACAAAAAGCCTTGAGTTGAGCTTCTTGAGACTCCGGTCCAGATCTTCCAAACATTGCAGTAAAAATCTGAAAAAGGCAGTAAAAAATGATGATTTACAAGAGCTGAGGACAAGTGAGATGATGATTTGAAAAATCAGTTAGTTAAACAGCAGTTCATATTTCTTTTATGGGCTCTCATCCACTGTAAGCTAGTAGCAGTTTTATTGCTAAATGGTCATGTCATTAATTCTTAATGGCCAATTGCTAATAACATTGCAGTACATTTCATGGTTGGCAATACTCATAGCAAAGACATTTCGTTATTAGTCTCTCATTTTGGGGCAGTTGTGTATTTATGGAGGATTGGGGCAGGGGGTCCAGACCCCTCTGTAATGAGGAAACTTTTAAGCATTTAAGCTGCCCACCACCCACAGCTTAACTGGTCCAATGTCGAGGCTGGCTCGACAGGCCTGGTGCAAACATCAGGTCAAGTTGAGTTCAACATCACAAGGTTATATAAGCGTATTATACAAGGGCAATGTTTCAAGAGATGTCACACATATATGAGTATTAAATAATAAACTATTTAATTGAACCAATACCACAATATTACAGTCAGTGGAAGTTTACTTGGACCGCAAAGGGTTAAAGCCTGAGCTATCGCTCTACATATTTCCTATCTATCTAATAGTAAAATCAAGAGGTGCCCATGTTTAAAGTACATCAACCTAACCTTAGACTTGGTTTCCTCTCAAATATGTAATGTATGTACGCTACTGCTTTGGAGAAGCGATTTGTGCCACTCAAACAAAAGTTGGGGTCTCACACAGGGGTTTCAAGCTTTCGTTTTTGCGCCAAAAATAGCGATTGCCCCGCAATGCACCAACGTACCGCGTGTCAGTATCTCAGCCTACGGCTTGTACCCTATCACTGGCACGACTTGCAATGGTGATCGAGAGGTGCCACGCGGCACCAGAAACCATGTAAACGCGTATTTCCTTTCTACATTGACTTAATACAGAGCACATATCCTACTTCATCGTCTGTATCACCGCAGCCTAAGTGTTAAACACTTCACCGGGCGACGAAGAAATACGTATTTTTGTTAATCTACTCTCAAGACTTTCCGAAAAATGTTAATTAATTCTCATATAGCCTTCTTTGTTACATTTTGATGCCCATGCATCCATATCTACGGAATGCTCGCTATACCTAAAGGAAACGCATACTTTGGACAAAGAGTACCGGATCCGATGTGTCACAATAAACCAGAATGTAATGTATTTTTACTGTGAAGGTAAGAAGTCCGATTTCATCGTATGATGTTAATAAATACTGGTGGGTATCGAAAATAATATGATGAGATTTTAAAAGGAAAGGAAATTTTAAAATCATCAAAAACGCATTCACTGGAGTGTTTTTATTAAGAATCTGGAATTGATATTGGCCTTGTAAGGCCTCTTGCACACACACCGATTTTGGACGGCCGGTAAAATATCGGCCGATATTTTACCGGCGAAGCGATGCTTGCACACACGCCGGATTTTTACCGGTCTTACGATAAGTTGCTATATTTTTGAGCCGGCGCGCCGGCGATCCACAGTGACAATGGCCGGCAGCTAACCGGCATTTTGCCGTACCGGCGCGTGATCGGTGTGTGTGCAAGCTCCAATGCTCTCCCACTATTGGAATGTGGACGGCCGATATTTTACCGGCCGTCCAAAATCGGTGTGTGTGCAAGGGGCCTAAGACGCTGAGTGATTTACTGAAATTCTGGGGAAAAAAAGCTTCGCATCTAAAAGAAAAGACTTAGAGGTTATTTAATCAAGCGTGTTGTTTAACAACTTGAATTTGTTAAAAAAAAGGCAAGACCCCGAAGGAAACGAATATTTATAAAATGTTTCATGTTTTATTAGGAGAAAAAGTCGAAATGAGCCAAAATATGTTTTAACCCATATAAAGCGTAGTAAATTACGAGGGTTACCCATATAAAAACAAACATTATCAAGCTTGAAGATAGCTGAGCAGCAGATATTTTCTGTAAGACTTTTAACGTGATTTTTGTAATAGATAGTGCATTAAAGTGTAATAATAGAAATTGCAAGTTTTCAGGTGAGAAATGCTCGGCAACATCAGATTTCCTTTAATTCCCTTAAATGAGTAAAGTAAATAGGTAAACTGTTCGGAATTATAGATTAATAAAAATGGAATTGCCCTGTTTAACATTTATAATCCAAATATTTTTTAAATCAGCATTAAAAATGATATTAAAATGAAGCAAAATTGCCTCCAAAAATATTTTATGTCATTATAAGACATAATTCATATTTATAATTTAAAATCATAATTTAAACGGAATTTTTGAATTTGAATTTTTCGTTACAATTACAATTTGATAGCCTTTTGACTGTTAACATGTTAGAAGATTAAAGCTTTTTAAGTCAAACATTCGCTCTGAGTGTGCTTGGATTGCCATTAACTTTGCTGTACACATTTCAATTGGAGAAACGAAAAGAAAAGAAGCGTTTGAGCTTACTTAAGTAATGAAATTTTATTTGAATGAGTTATTAGAATCCTCGGATAAAATATCAAACTATAACTTTGATGCGAAGATTTTAAAGCCTGTTTATTTTTGATTATCACGAACTGTATCTCAATAAATCATTTTCACCTTTCACTACGATCTTTCAGAACACGTGCCAATTGGAAAAAACGTGGAATGATTCCAATTTAGGCGACAGAAAATCTTTCGAAATCAAGAGCTGATTGGATGAAAAGACAACTTTTAATTGGATCGCTCCGAAAATTATTAATAGCGTATTTCTGCTGAAAATTTTGAAGACTTTGGCATCATTTTAGGTATCTGCTCCTTTTTTTACCCTGAGGCGCGCGTATACAAAGGAATGTATAAAAATATGTTAAAGGAGTTTATTTTCATAGGAAATAATCATGACGATTAGTAGGTATACAAGTCTTAAAAAGGGTCGAGTTGGGAAAAAGTCAGTGAGCGACTTACGAATCATTTGCACTCTTTTGTTCATTTTGTAAAAAACAAAAATTGAAAATATAGTAGCCCAAGCCAGCCAATGTTTACGGAAGTCACTAAAACGCATCATCTTCTTCGAAACTTTAGTTTTCTCTGCCTTTGGTGTTGACATTTTCTTGCGTTTTGTGTTTACAATGTTAATTATGTAATTGAAATTTTAATTATATCTTATAATTAAACTATTTGTTTAGAATTAACTCACAATTTTTATTTTAAATTATTTTGAAAATATGGAACATTTATTTTGGAAGCTTTACGGATGTAATGTAATACGAGGACGCTTTCCAGAAACTTTCAATATGCACCGTATTGTCGTGAGTTTTCAGGCGGGAATGATTTCACATTTATTTTGAAATACAGTTGCATGCCTGAAATCCATACTACGATCGTGCTAGTGGAATTCCATGTTAATTATTGCGCAAGGGAATTCGTGGAATTCCGAACCTCCCATGAAATTCCGTTCACTTTACACGCATTATCCTCACTTGAGTGGCACTTGACAAGCTTCGTCCTCCGTAAGTGGCGCCAAAAAGGGAGGGCGGTCTACCCCAATAATTTCTGGAAAAATTGAAAAGATTTTTCAGGTGGTTCTCAAATGAAAGTTTTTATTTCACTAGGTTGACGAACAATGCTTAAAAATATTTGATTAATACCAAGGGCGGATCCAGGATTTTTTTCTGGGGGGGCATTTCTTGTTGTCTTTGAGGTTAAAAACAACATGCAGCAATTATTAAACGGAATACTCTCTTTATTTTAATATGAAAGTCATTTATATGAACTTAAATGATTGAGGCTCCGTGATAGACAAAACAAAACGAACGTAATGGTAACCGCATTAATAATCTTGTCTATTTTTTAAGCGTCTGGAGTGTGGGAGGTCACGTGCCCTCGTGCCCCCTTAAATCCGCCTAAGATTAATACCTAAAAAATACTTGTCTGAGCACATAACACCTCTGACATAATCGCTGGGAGATATTGCATAACAGTAAGGCGCCACACAGAGGGCTGAAATTGAAAAAAGCGGGACAAAACCTCAAAAATGTTTTTGTTTTTGGAGTATGAAAGTTGAAAATGTGCTCAGCTGTTTTCAATACATTAGTGCATATCTGTCGCAAACAATTTTTCATAGGTTACTTTATTAAACAGTATACTTGGCCTCAAATTTGAACAAATTTCGCCATAAATTTCCCGTATAGATTTTTTTTGCGAAATTCAGCATGTTAAAACTAATGGCACACCTTTTGCAGCTATTCAATAATAAAAAAATTAAAATATTATTTTAAGGTTTTCTATTGCTAAATCATTGTGTAATCAACTTTCTTGACTTAGTTGTCCCTATTCTGTGGTTGCAGTATTAGTGGCCGATACGATAGAAAATGGCGGACCCTGTTTTTCGTCGAATTTTTGGCACTCCGTGGAGAATAATGAACCGCCCCTCCAAAACAACTTCCCAAATCCTCCGTGAGGTGACAACCCTCAGCTCCGAAACGTCGAGAAAAAAATTGGTGCAGCTGAAGGAAAACAGTGGCCGATACGATAAATAAATGGCGGGCCCTGTTTTTCGACGAATTTTTGGTCCGCCCCAAAGAGCAATGAGCCGCCCCACAAAACAGCTACCTTAATCCTCCGCTTGAAGACAACAGTCGGCTCTCGTAACGTCGAGTAAAATCATCGTTGCAGCTGAAAGAAAACACCGTTCAAGCGTCCACGCGCGCTCACGAGGGCAATTTATATGCTCGGTCCGATAGTACCATGCCGACAGGCACGTGATGCGACGCGGGAAGCGTCCGTATCAATAGGCGTAAACATCGGTCCCCCTTTCCGTTTAAAGCCTACCCCTCGCATCCTCCTATCAAAAGCAGAGCGATGTATTGCCATTAACTTCCTCTATTCCCCTCTCCACATCTGCCTCCCACAGACACGTGTGCATTCACCCGGCCACTGTAGGAGAGAGAAATAGGTTTATAGTAATTCACAACGGCAAGATTTTCGCATTGTTGTATAGAGGTTATTCAGAATAACGATTTGAATTATTCAAGGAGTAAGCCGCATCAGGGAACTATACTGAGATACCCGCAAGTGTTCATAACGCGCGAAAATTCCTCAGAGGAAAAATCATTGAGGAATCCAGGTTCGAATCTGGTCAAGGCAAATAATGTTTCTTCCTTAAAATTTCTTAAATGTATTTTATTCTGAAAATTTCAAAATTTTGCCACGGAACGTACTTAATGCGTAATATCCACACCTTAGGTCACCTGTTTCCAAGAATTCCTGTCTCCAATTGTTCACAAGTATTTTGAGAAAAAGATGCTTGGTTTCCAAGGGTAAACGCGGAATGACTTTCTGAAACGTGATCAGGGTGTAAACACAATTAACAAACCAAATGTCTCCGAAAATTCGTTCCAGAATGAATCTTTTCCCTTTGTTTGTTTCATGTTTGCTTCCCGAAACCAGTTAAATTGGCCGATGAATTCGGAATAGAACACAGTAAATTCCAAATTAAGGTTTTATGAGGAAAAAAGCCCTTTCACACGACACTAAACCTTCCTCGCGGTTCTCCACACAATTATCCTATTATGAATCTTGTGAACCCTACGTAATTCTTCTGATTTACAACTTTCATCACCTGCTCTATGTACAGTGGCATAAACAGGAGGGTGGAATGGGGGCACGTGCCTCCCAAAAGACAATTAATTTTAGAATAAAAATATTAACCTATAAAACAAATTCATTCTATTCCAACAATATGTTTAGCAAAACAGCTTCCCGACGACCGATTAATTGTGTAATTTTAAGTTACAAAATAGCATTAAATGTGATTCTAGAGATTAAAATGCTACCATTTTCCCTTACCACCCCAAAAACATCATATTGGCTACGTCCCTGTCTATGCATCTCATCCTAGGCCTACCTCTGCTGTTCTTCCTTTCCACCTGTCCTTCCAACGATAATTTTCACTAGAACGTCCTGTCTCAGGGTATGGCATTGTATTTCAAGATTCCTTTTCTTCATGCTTTCCCAGAAACAGGTGTCCAATGCAGTCGAAAAAAACAAAGGCTCCGAATTCCAAGAATTGGAGCCTAAAAATTCCAGAAACCCTTTCATGTAATCTCAGTCTCATTCCACGAGGCAACTCTCCCATACCACTTGTTTCTAAGCCTTACACCAACACTTCACATTCTGTGTACGGACTAGTTTCAAGGAAATGGCGCACATATTCTTAAAGGCGGTGTATCGCGCTCCAAAATGACTTCCCCGAACCGTGATTGTGAATAAAACGATGACAAAAACTCAAGTTTATTTTAACACTTATCAAACAAGGAAACTTGTTAAAACTCATCTTCCCAGAATCTTCCTGTTTAATTCATGATCCCTTTTTGGCACCTTCCCAGAAAAAGTTCGATTCATTCGAAATTCAGAAAAGAACGCGGTGTGTACCGAAATCCGAAAGTACCCGGCATTTCCCCAATCTCCTCTCAGCTCTCGCAACCCACTTATTTCTTCGTGGTTAATCTTCACGCACCTTCTGATTACGAAATGTGGTTGTATTAAACTTATTTATAGTGTAAAAGCGGTGCGCATGATCCCAAATTAATTCAGCGAAATGTGACCATGATGCATGAAAAAAATCTTATCATGATATTTCCTTCCAAGAATCATCTATCTGCATATTTAATGCAATAAAACTTTTTATGTCACTAAATGGTTCACACGGCTAACGTGAATATGGTGCTAATACGTTGAAAACGCAGTCAGTGTTTCAGGAAATCTGAGGAGGTTACGAAGTTTTATTAAATTGATATGAAAGTTATCCACAAAATGACACCTTTGGATTCTCTTTCAATTTTCTCTTTATTTATTTCACGATCCCTTTGAATTACGCCTTCCCAGAAACAGTCGATTGTCCGATGCATTCGGAAAAGAACGGAGCAGTATAGTCTGTTGAATATACAAGGTTTTATTTCATTCAGTGGCATAACTACGGGGGGGGGGGGGGGGGGGTTAGGGAGATAGATCCCCCCCAAAGCATCAGAGAAATCAAAATAATATTCAAAACTATTGTTTAGTTGTCTATAGTAAATTTTATTATTGTCTATACAAAACTATTGTCTATAGTAAATTTTAACGTATCCTTTTAATGAAACCCAAATTTTAAGAGCTAAAATTATTTAAAATATATTTGCAGGCTTGTCATTTTTCCAAAATTTTCCGAAAAGGGGGGTGGTGGGTGGGAGGTCTCCCTTCCCCATCCCCTCTCATCCTCTCCCCAAAGCATATTCCTAGTTACGCCACTGATTTAATTCATTAAGAAAGTTTTCCACACAGTGACATCCGAAGGAAGTCCTTTCATTTTACCTCTAAATTTATTTCACGATCCCTTTTCATTACGCCTTCCCAGAAACAGCCGAGTGTCCAATGCATTCGGCAAAGAACGGAGCAGACCCTGAATTCCGGAATTACGACGCGGAAAGTCCTTTCACTCGACCCCAAACCATTCTCTCGCTCTGCGGGGCGGCTCTCCCTCCATCATCCCCGCGGCCCACCTTTCGCGTTCACTGCGAAGGATCGATCGACGCGGGAGGGGGCACGTGTTCCGTAAAGCCCTTCCGTCGCCCGACCCCCTTTCCTCCCCGCGCGGGACATGCGCCTCCGGTCACGTTGGCGACCCTTAGGTCCTCGGCTCTCAAGGCGTTGACTTGCGTACACACAAGTGTGACTCCGGCCGGCCGCGCGCTATGCCAGATACCTATACTCTCCCTTCCGACAACACAGACGTCTCCCGTAAAGGTCTCCTCCCGTCTGCGTCGCTGTTCTTCTGTTCGTTTAGGTAGCGCGAAAGAAAAAAAAAGGTCGTGCGCTAATTGAGACGGGCTCTGAGGAGAAAAACAAGGAGCTCCGTATCACCGGAACATTTCCTCGTTTATTTCAAGTGATGGTCTCGTCAGTTTGAGGCGAGAGGAACGTTTTGAAGGAGACGCTTAGGAGATAAATTTAGTGTGAACGGAGGTGTGTGTTAAATGATTTGAAGCGAGAAACAATGTGCATGTAATTTTCATAAAATATTCTAAATATCATCTCATTAATATGTTTCATCAACTGATATTGAAAAAGTCTTTCGAGCAGTAATTTCCGGTAATTACATTTGAAAGTCAGATTTAAACACACATTATTATGGTAGAACTTAAGTGAGTGGCATTGAAAAAAAAGGAAAAAAATATGCTTACTGCTAGAATAGTTATGTTCAACTGAAAAAAAAGATATAAAGTTAGTCTTCCTGTAAGAATCATAGAAGAAATGAAACTTCGACACAGTACCGCACTACCTACAGAATTATTAAATTTAAGGATCGAATCACCCACATTCCCTGTACCTTATTTTTTTCAATCTCCATGGATTCCGTCTATGAAAGAAAACCATTTTTTTATAACATAGGCGAAAAATATCCGTTTTGGATCGCACGATCGTGAATCTACCGTCTTAATGGGGTCACGGGTTGCAGGAAACCGAGGCACAGGGAAGGTTATTGAGTACGCCAGGAACAGAGAGTATGAGGACAGACCGTGGCCTATACGGACAGACCTTATGGCCAATTCAAGAAGGACATTGAAGGTGCTCGCAGGAAGGTTTCTAAAGATTTCAGAGGTGATTGAAATTTTTGAATTTTGCTCTACGTAAATCAACCAAATTAGCAGTAGATTTCCAATAACGAATGGCTTCGGGATCAATTTTACATAACAATTCTCTCAACGGCTCTTTCCAATTCTTAAACGCCTCTCTTACTACCGCGTTTCCCTACCAACTTTAATCATGTGTCGGATAATAAAAAAAATTGTTTAGATATGAGGTCTAACAACGCTACACATAGTTTTGATGAAGGATTTCGAAGCTCTCCTCTGCATTTCTGCCACAAGATTGAGGAAAAGGAATTCCCTGAGATTGCCCATATGTGATACCCTGAATACAATTGTCATTACCTCTGAAATTAATTTTCCTCTTTCAGAATGATAGTCAGAGAGCAGTGTAAATTTTAATTGCTCATAAAATTTGAAGAAACACATCAACATTACTGTTCTCATACCTTTTTTTGTCTCATTTAAAACCATCAAACAAACTGAAAAGGAAGATACTTCTTCTTATGCTTAGCAAGCGTCAATCAGTAATCGATTTATAGACCATCGTTCTTATCCCGTTTCCCCAGACAGCTTGACCATTATCTCTGAAATTTCCGTTTCACCTACGGTTCCATGATTTGTAGCATCCTAGATCAATTCCATGCCATAGTAAGAGACAACTTTGAATGCCTTCAAAAGACTATTACGTAACTCTCCTTAATAAATGTCCCTATAAAGTTGAAGATTTATTTCTGCGAGTATTTCTGTATAAATATGTTTTTCATTTCTCTTATTGCATCTTTTAAAATATAACGTGTTCTATATATTCCTTGTAATGTCTCCGGATAAAAAAAATCCATTCAATGAAATCTCAATCTGACATGACCTCGATCGGTAATCCATTTAGGTTCGGGAGAGGGGAGGAAGAGTTTAACACGCGACTGGCTAAATTCCTTACCGAAGACAGGAATGGAAAGAGAAAAAAATAATTTTCACGGCGAATACATCCCGGATACGGTTTTTTATTTTGATGCCATTTTTATATTTCTGTTGAATATTTGAACGGTCAGTCTAATCCTTAAACATGCAGTAGGTTGATACAGAAGGTAAACAGTAAAAAAACATACATTTCGATGGTAAAGACACATCTCAATACTTTCCATTTCTATGAATGCCCATCATTTATTCAGCATCTGGGAATACGACTGATTGATTCAATGTGCAGAGAAATACCATTTTCTTAAATTGCAAACACTGAACAACAAAAAGAATAGATTTGACGAGTACTCAACATAGTGTTGAAAGATTTCGAGTATTTTTTGCCGCAAGAATGTGAAAAATGCATTCTTGCAACACATTATTTGCGAGGCTGATGAATTATTTTTATTCTGTAGCAAAACATTGTAATATTCACTTTTAAAACGATGCCTTGATATAATAGAAGCTTTTGGGTATGTAGTAGGCATTATATGATACTCTATCCATGAGGGCCAAGAAAATGAGGAAACTTTAGATCAAGGGAAGGATATGCTCGAGCACACATTTGTAATCATACTTCCACTTCGACCCATCTGAAGCGGTATATCTTACCTATTGCAAGAAATCATTTTCGCTAAAGGGTAGTTTTTACTTCATGTCACTTTTCAAATTTAGGGCAAGATGAGCCTTGCAACAAATTTTCGCATAAATAGATGCTTTTTCAAAGACTTCGGAGGTTACAGCTAACTTTCAGCTCCAATAACTGGACGGCTTTGGCGTGACCGAAAATCCCGAAAATTATTGTTGCGGTCTCTTGGTAACAAGGATTGGAATGTTTATCAACGTTACGATATATTGTACATACATCTTTACAGCTATTTACGATAGAAACATATCGCAAATTGCTGATTGTGTCGTCCTGGGCACGCACGCAGGAATTTTCGTTTTAAAAAAAAGCATATAATTTCATTAATAATGTTGCCTCGATTTAATTTTTCATCCCGAATGTATTTAAGAGATTATTTAATAAGCATTTTTAGAATTCTTGAACGCTTCGAAAACGACGAATATAGGCATCATAATAATTCAAAAAAACCTTGATTCCTGCGACGCAGTAAGGGTGGTTACGATAGGTTTCATATTATTAGTACCCATGATATCAGTATTAAATGCAAGAACGAAGTGCAAAAATAGTGCTGTATTCAGTCTCTAAGAAAAAAAATTAGACTTAAAATTGTAAATCCCCTTCGGAATGCTTATCCCGGCTGAATTACTCCTCAACCGTCGTATGGTTTCGGGAGCTGGACTTACTAATAAAGAGTAGGCTAAGAAGTTTGCACGTGTGTGTGAGGTGAGTTCAAGGAAAACCTTATGCACAGAAAGTAAGGCAGTAGCGGATACAGAAAAAACTCAAGGGGGGGGGGTGCGCAAAAGATATCTTGAGCTACCTTTACTTTTTCCGTAATGAAAAATAACTATGTACATGCAAAGTTTTAGAAAGTTTTATTTAAACTGATGATAAACGCATATACAAGACAGTGTCGTTTTATGATATAAAAAAGTTACAATTGTGTTTCTGCAATGTTAGGCAAGGAGGGGGGGCGCACGCCCCCTTCGCCCTCCATATGTATCCGCCACTGAGGTAAGATGAATAAAAACTGGCAAGTCGATAGGAGACACTGCGGAAAACTAATAGACAGCTATGTATCATGAAGAATGTGATACAAATAATAATTAATAGAAAGAGATGAATGGATTTATTTATGAGGTAAGGTAAAACGTAAGCATAGCAGTTAAAATTTTAAATATAACTTGACAGGGTACAAAGAAGAAGAAGGAAATTTGGACGAAGCGAGTATTAAGAGATGAAGGATAAGGAAAACAGTGACAGAAATACCACATACTTGAAGCGATAAGTTGCTAGAGATTTATTTCTCTAAGTAATGTGCTTTTATAAATAATCAAAAGCAAGGAATGTGAGACTCAAGATATTAAATTAGGTGCTAAAAACAAGAACAGGTTGAGAGGTTCAACTATTTGAAAACGATCTTTCCCTGAGTTAGATTTTAAATACTGAAAACTGCGTCAGCAAAGGAGACGTTCATGAATAGGAGAGAGATTATGAGAGGATTGTTGTGTAAGAGTGCAAAGAAAAGATAGTGAAAAGTCGCTAACCCGGAATGTAGTACGTTATGGTGGCGAAACTTCAACTTAAATACTTTAGAAAGAAGAAGAGAAAAGACAGGAGGCTTTAGATATGTGGGGGATGAAGAAGGTGAGGTATACAAAGAGGAAATGGATGACAAAGTTCTACACATGGTGGGCGAGGAGGTGGAACTTTTATTGGAGATACGGAGGAGATGGAAGGTTTGGATGGATAGCACGCTGAGTGGGGATACTAGAAACCGCGTTTGAGGATAGAATATCACCTTCGTTGGGAAGGGGAGGAACAAAAGAGGTCTTACAGATGAAATGGTAGGGTATAGGCTTTCTCGTGAATTGATGAGGGAAGTCTGATTATTTCGAAGTGGAAAATCGACGGGGTGATCCAAACAATTCTCCATCTAAACCGAACTTAACCTGTGGAATACTCTCAGAAAACTGATCGAATTTTAACTTATACTTTCATTTTTTCATTATAAGAATCACAAACAATGACCAGTTAGTAATTTATTCATGACGATTACCAGAAAAAATAATTTAAGTTCACTTCTTGTTCTTGAAGTTGTCGTGAGAATAGTAGAAGGAAGGGACTGGCTGAGGTTGGTGACCGCCAGGTTCGGCATGTTACGTGCGATTAGTATCATCCTCGAATGTTGTTTTTAAAAGCAAAGCAGTCGTTTTCGTAGGTTCTCCATTTTCTCTTGGAGACTCAGCAATGTAAGCAGTTCACTTTGATTATCCACGGAAGAGTCAAAACACGAGGCCTCCGACGTAGGAGATGGAAATTCGGCTTTCTCTTTAAGTCTAAGACGAGGGTTTACTCAGAAAAATCAGCTCAAGTTGTGCTTCTGGTAGTGGTCAGGAAGTAAGAAGAGCTACACAATGACGTCAAATCACCAAGACCTTTGAATTCTTGATGCGCGATTTCGTAGCATGATTTTGTAGAGATTTCATTCCCCTCATTTCAACAATTGATTTTGATCTAAATTTCTTTTTCCGACTATATTCACCTAAATTTAAATACCCGAAGACCGTTTTGCAAAAAATAACTTCAATTAATCGCATTTAATATTTCAACGGTTTTGCATGAAAACCTACCCTGAAACGTAGTGGAATCGTATTGTTCCTTATAGCTCTCCCTGCAGTTTTTTAAAGGGACTTATAGGATTTACCATATTTTAAAGCAAAACCTTCCCTGAGACATACACTTATTACATTATCATTTAAATTAATTCCATGCCATTTTATATTACGATTAACTTTTAATGTTTATAAATTGTAAATTAACTTTTCTTAAACACTTCATCTGAGAACTCACCTAAACGTTTCCTTTTTATGTAGAAATATATAACTTACTTTCAATAGAAATCAAATTTGGTGCCAAATTATAAATGTGTATGCAAAAATATATTTGATTATTCACTTTGTCCCACACTACGCTTAGAGATCACGTTTTATATTCATTACCAGAGAAATTTCCGACCTAAATGTGCGAATAATGGCTGCTGGAAGAGGATGTTTCCGACGTAAAACAATTGCACAGACGCTAGGTACTACTATTTTACTTTCTAGTGAACTTGAAGTACGCATCTTGATACAATACCATGGAAACCGATCAAAAACAGACAAAATTTTACGTCTCAAACGAATAAACCTGGTAAATAACGTGCAGTTGACGCGTCTTTGTTAGAACAATCAACCCAAATATGAATTGACTTAAACGCTGTTGTAAAAATGTTTGACGGGAGAATACATTTATTTAAATGATTATTACATGAATGGAAAGTGATGACGTAACGCATTTATGGTAAAAACGAAATTATAAACACATTGAAAAGTAGTTCTTCGGCTACACTATTATTCATAGCAGTCATTCATGTCCATTCTTGTGTTGTTTTTGCAAAAATACATCATTTGCCGTTAGTATTTACATAAAAGAGCACATGGTAAGGTTTTTTTTTTAATATTCGGTTTGTCTGATTTTGCAACGGGAATGACGATAAAAACGCGATAAATTATTAGAGCTAAGCGTTGGTGTTTTTAAATATATTTTTTGAAAATCGAAAAGATACTTCCATGAAAAGTTAACATAATCTGAGGTGAATTTAGTTGCCTTTATTTATTAATTTTCATTTTTTATTTTAATGAAAGAGAACCACGTACAGCATACAGTTGCCATTTCATAGTGGTGAGGTAACAATACATAAATGAGAGGACAAACAAACATTATAACAAGCGGAAACAAGAAATAATTTTACAAAAAAGAAGACAACAAGAATCTGCAGGTACAAGCTAATTCGGTGACAGATAGGATAGGGAAAGGCTTATAAAGGCTTTCAATGGAAGTGAAAAGGGGTCAATGTGTGGAGGGAGTGAGTTAAACACAGAAGCAATGCGGTAGAAAAACTAACTTTTGGTAAGTGAAAGTCTAGGAATGGGCATGTGAATTCAGGGATGAGAACGGGTGGGGCGGGGTGGAACTTTAACATTGATAAAAGAGAGAAATTCAGGGCAATCGATGGTGGAATTGAGAATCTTTTAAATAAGTTTTAATTCAGACGTGAGCCACAGTCCACAGATTTTCACAGATTCAGAATTCAGTAGTGAGATTAGGGTTGGAGAGGGAGGAAAGAATAGCATTAGTGGACAGAACTTAATACAGTATGGTTATACAGAACGAAAATCAACGCACGAACATTGAAAAGATTAGCTCCCTTCAAGCCAATTTCAACTGTCAGATTAGATCCGACGAATTTCATCGCTATTGAATATTACGCCTATTTAATGGAGCCAATCAGATTCATAAGAATGTTCGAATTATTAATAAACTTATAGCGCAGAATACAATCCACGATCTGCTACACAATTATCGAAATCAACTCATAAAAGCAAGCCGCATTTAACCTAGTGTTATTGGGCGAGAAATCCATCCATGCATATATTACAGAAACAGAAAAAAGCATTCACTGAATTAGGACAATGATTGTTTCGTCATTCTGTCTTTTACACGGAGTCTAAGTGCTACTCAGTCCCAGACCTGTCACTGTTGGGAAATGCGCACCTTTCAATTCTAGTTCACTAAGGCATAAATTAAGGTAGACCCACACGCTAATGGGCAGCAAGCTTACAAGGCTTATTCCCCGCGAAATAATTGATTGACGTATCTTTTTGTTCGCAGTATAACAAAACACCAGACCCTTTGGGCGGTGAGGATTCCATGCTATGTGTCATCATTGCGAAACAAAAGAAAAACGTGGGGGATATAGGTTAAGGTCCTTAATTCATCGAGGCTTTACAACTCGGGTACATACATGAATATACTAATGAGGACTGCCACGTGCCTTCGTGAAGAGCTAGAGATACAATGGGGTGCTGGGATTTCGCGTGACCGTGCAGAGAGTGGATGGGGTAGATGGCAAACGTGATATCACCTTCACCAAAAAGTGCTTTTTCGTTAAGGATCGGAATTCGCAAAGGACGATCACGGTAAAAATTAATTTTCGTATTATTGGTGATATACCGATCGTGCCCGAACTCCAAATTCGGAGCCAAAAGGGGAGGTAATCATGGTCCCTTTTTCTTCTTACCGTCTGCAGAGCGCTAGTTTTCGTCTTAGTGAAGTATTCAGCCTGTTTAGGTAGGTTCACTTGGAGCATTTTGTGAATTTCCACAGACTGTCTATTCAAATTGGACTTCTTTTTTCACTTCACGATTAGGCCTGTTCTGCCCTTTATTTTACCTATTAAAATCATATTATACTCCTCTCCATCTTACCTAACATTCATGATTATTAGCATGCCCTCAATGCTCAGAACCCGCTCCATCCAAACCATGTCTCCCCTTCGTATCCCATGTAGACGATTCCTCTCCTCGTCCTCCATGTCTAGCACTTCATCGTTCTCTTCCTCTACGCAAATTTCCCCTTCTCCATTCTCCTGAACTACCACATCTCGAACGCCTCCATCCTTTCCTCGTCCTCTTTCTTTTGTGAATTATTTTCTCCATGAGTTAGCAGTTGATAAGTTCTTTCTCCTTTCATAAGGTAGCCAGTTCATGATGGTGCAAAGAATTCTTTACTTGGCATCATGTTAACATACCCATTCCGCAGCGGTAGTATTGATTTATTATTTTCCACAATGGCTGTGGCTATTTTAACTAGTTCTATAATTCTCATTCCTTACACTAGCTAGCCTGGATTTTCCGGCTGAGGAAATCCATTTCTAAAGCCACAAGCTCCTTTCCATATTTCATATTCATTTCCTATATTTCACAGTAAACTTGAAAGGTAGTTTTATTTAATAAATAATAATAGTTATGTTAATATACTAGTAGATGCTTAAATTTTATTTTTAATTGGTAATTTATTTGCAGCTACTGAATTGATTTAAACCAAATACGAGTTAGCCTTCTGACGAAAATCGTCCTCTCTGCTGAAGACGGCATTTCATAAATCGCTGACTTTGGGACCCTGGGATTTTCATCCAAGGAATTTGACTTTGAATATGACATCACAACATCGTCTGCCAAAGCGAACCGTTTTAGTTCCAATGCACCAAACTTCGAACGCAAAGCAAATGTGTTCACTGGCAAACACCTTTGCTATGCGGCGAACACCTTTGCTATCGTAATAACCTATGTAACATTAGAAAAACTAAAAAATACACGGAAAGCATTAAAAGATACTATTTTATGCAAGCACTGACAATAAATTATATTTTCGCCCTAAATAACTCTGAATGGACTACCACGAATAAAACTAGGGATGAATTACTTACTTTTCAATCCTTACGCACTTTGGTTTACTACTGCAAGAAAGGCAGATCAACTGTACTTCATTAGCTGAACACCTTCGTATGAAGCACAAAATTTTATCTACCCTAGCTCGGTTATAAAATACAACGGTGCTGTATCTGAATACATGAAGTATACCAGCAAGGAAAATAGTTGTTCTTGGTGTCTGCACAGTACGCTTTTGGCCGCAAAGTTATCTTTTAGCAGCTCTGACCTCAAAATATCCATTTAAAAACCGTGGCTGAAAATACTGACAGAGAAGACGTGAAGCTAAGACGTGACGTCATTTTTGCACGGAGATTTCGAGAATCGAGGTTGAGACTCGCTCTTCAAGAACATTAAGAGATGCTATATTTATTCCGGAATACTTTCTCCATATCTCAACGGGATCCATTTGGTGGTCCTAAAAATCGAACGAGTGCAGCCGACCGAAAGGAGACGAAATTATCAAAGGGACCGGCCGTAGTTGAAATTATAATGAGAGGGAAGACGCCCGAAATTCGCCAATCTTTTCACACATCCCCTCCATAACACCATCCTTTTTGCGATCCTGCGCTATTTTTGGCCTGACCTCTTCTCACCGCGCGTTTAAAAGTCAAATGATACGCATGTAATCGCCCCGCAACTTCTGAAAGTGTCACCTCTCGATCATCCAGCCTCGGACGGCATTCACGGCGAGACGGGTAAGATCCGCTCTTGTTTCACGAGAGGTTAGGAGAGTCGTAACCATCTCGTTGGCCACGCTCACCTTCGGCCATGTAAACAGCAGACGTGTTGCTATGGCAAAATATTGCCCCTAGCATCAGAACTTCTTCATGAAGATTATTGAGTTTTGACCCATTAGAGCCCACCGTAATTTATGAAAAAATCAAACTTGAAGATATGTCATCTATAAAATGTGTAAATTTTTAGGTTAATCGCAATTATCATAGCAGCTTTATCTTTGACCATTTCATTTTGCCAAATGAAATGACCAGTAGTTCATATCTATCTTTTATGTAGCTGTTCACAGTGTACACATAGTTCCGACAGAGTTCACCGGGAACACATTTTTAAATGACGTTTCTTCATGTTGCTCAGAAACAACACTGGGTTATAAAAGGTTAAGGCTAAGGCGTAAGGTTAAGGCGTAAGTACTAAGGCGCTGTCAAAATTGCATATTGTAAAGCGGTGAATTGCTAGAACGCATGCGAGAATGCATGGACGTGAGATGGCAAAATATCCCGTTCTAATTTCGATCGTACATTCCTGCAACCGCAGACCATATTGAGAAATAAATGCAGTTTAAACCAGATCCATAAAGTTCCCCGAGTAAAACGCCCTTCAAGGAGTTTGATCGGAACCAATGACGTCACGCGGCTCATGTGTCGCGTAGCTGGCTGAAAATCATGTGAATATGCTCCTCAGGTGAAATAATAAATAGTATGTCGTCCGAGGTCCGAGTTATGGCTAGAATAAACTCCCTTACTGGTAAAGTGTATATAGAGGCATATCGGTTAACGCATACGATCGAAAGTAACCACCGTAACTACTGGAGGAAAATTTCAAGGGGAAAAATTTTCCTTGGTCAGTACTCGACTGCGAAACACCAAAATATACAATATGTCTATAAATTGAGTCTCTAAGGCTTAGAAACTTATTTGGAAGAACATCTGGTGCGAATTTGGGAAATGGGGGATCGAATCCTAGTCAAGCAACTTGATTACTCTCCAGTTGAATTTTCGCAAATGCAGATGACTCCAAAATAATTTAGCGCTGCTATCCCGCGATAATAAAAAATATACTGCTAACACTTAAGGTTGTACTCTCCTATTATTACTCTTTTAAAAACTCAAATTTCTAAAAGCTATCTACTATTTGGGGCCGCATGAGTAACTGAAATTGCTGGTTGTCGATCACTGCATTGAATTAACAGGATTTCACCGCCAATATATCAAACTATTCTTCGTAAAACTTAAATATTTTTTTTCATTAATCAGTCACAAGGAGTACGCATATAAGTAGTTTGATTTTGAAAATTTAAGCTAATATTTTTTTAAAGCTACAATCAGCACAGGCATCGCTTTATGTCATCGACCGTCGGCAGCCGCGGCCGTATTTAAAGTGAAAACAACTTGTCTCCTCCATATTTTCGCTGCCTTTTCTCTACCTCCATATGGCATTTCTCGTTGCTTTCAGAAGGATCACTCGTCTATGGAGCAGGGGAAGTATTAATTTTAACTCTCCACAAATCTCAAAATATAAATATACTCTCGAGAAGCTGAACTGATCACCTTGGGAAAATGATGCAACAGCTGGTGTGAAAGTATTAGTACTTATGATAATAAGTTACGATTTGACGAATAAAACGTTTTCCACGAATACAAGGATCAAGAACTTTGCTATTTCCACATAATATTTTATTAGCACCGACCATGGTTTCGTTACATAGTAACATTATCAAGGTGAAGATTTAGGTAAATTGACAGTATATATATAGCAGGAGTCGTTGGTTAGGGGGAGGTAAGGGTTGGGGTTGGAACTGGGTTTGGCGTCACTGTAGGTGGGGTGGGTGGAGGGGTGGATGAGTAAGGGGGAAAGTGGAGGAGGGGGGAGCAAGTTACGCCCTCTACGATTAATTAATTAAAACGTTTTCCTATTTTGGTATAGAAAAATTCGCGTTAATTTCATGATAATTAGCATTCTCAGCCAAATACTTGCCTCTATTTTTTCCTAGACCAGGAAACTAACCAGTTTTTTAAAGTACCACAAAATTAATGACATTTTAACTAGATACCGGTCGAATTATGAACTTGCGATTGATCTAAACCATGAGGGCTCTTATTCCCAAGCGCTACTAGCTAGCAGGGTACTCTGCTACCTAGTCGTATCAGCGCTCAAAGCCTCGCTCCAAGGTCACCTCACTTGCGGCAGCGGGAACCAGAACGACGTCACACGTAGTTTTCCCGGCATTCACACTCAGCCGTCGCGTTTTCGCGCGCTTGAAAATTTTCACTTTTCATTTAATCGCGAAAAATAGATATCGTCATTTAAAAATCTAAAAGCGTGAAATACGTACTCAAGGAGTAATTATCTTTTTTTTATAAAAAAGGTGTAAAAATGAAAAGGAATCTTTCCATTTAGGCAATAAAAAAATAAAAGGAAACCGCCCTCATCTCCAAGAAAAGATTTATCTTTGTTTCCATAAGCTCTTCATTTTATTACATTCATATTTTACAAGAGCAGCAATCGCTGTCTCACAAACTATCTTGGTAGCATTCATTTTTTGTAAAATATTTTTAGTATTTTCAAGAGACTTCATAAACAGTGTGCCACGTACTAGGGAAATTTCGGAAATTGCCTTAAATGTTAGGAAAAAGATCTTATAGTAGAAAGTGAAGCTTCAGTCATCATAAAAAAGGAAATAAAGGAGACAAATAATTTATATAGATATTTCTGATTTATCAAAACTTATAGCTTGTTATTTTGAACCTATTGAAATATAAGGAGTTTCAAGCACTCTGAAATTATTCCGGGTCCTTACTGTTGGACACCCCTGAAATTATACTGCACGTCATAAACACGACCGTCAAATCACGTATTTGCATATGCGTACCTCTCCGGCTCAATTGGTGAAATTATATGCACTGCCTGCAATTCATACTCTTGGACATCCTGTAATTACACCCCAAATCTATGCAGTTTTTAAATTAATTTGTCATTTTTGTCGTTAAGTATCACATTTCAATATTATATCAGCCTGATATTAATATTTAGTACCATTTTTTTAGGTATTTAGTTGTAATTAAAAATTTAATGACATGAAAAGATTAGGTATACATAAATGAAGTATTTTGTAATTGGCCCTGGCCTTTTCCCTTTCCACTATAAATCATAATCTAAGGCCTATTCCATTTTATTCTTTCTATTGACCATTTTATCTTTCTCCTGTCAACCTATACCTCTCCGAAGTCAGTGGCGGATACATATGGGGGCGCGCGCCCCCCCCTATGCGGGGCTGCCCGCAATGCTGAACATTGCAGAACCACAATTGTAACTTTTTTATATCATAAGATAGCATTGTCTTGCATATGCGTATAATCAGTTTAAATAAAACTATCTTAAATTTTGCATGTAACTTGATCTTTTTTCATTGCGATAAAAGCACAAGGAGCTCAAAATATCTCTTGTGCCCCTCCCTTGAGGTTTTTCTGTATCCGTCACTGTGCGAAAATAGGAAAAGAACCGGGAAAAGGTTATAGTGTACAGTGGGAAACCTGAAAAAATCCAGAATTACATTACTGCAAGTGAATGGGCATCATGCATAAGTCACGAGATCTGATGTTGGCTGAGATATTACGTTAGTGCACAGTCAGACAACTTGCCCTACGTGTCCAATCTAGAAGTAAAAATCTCGTTCTGCCACCTTTTGCTGAGAATAGGCAATGGCTAATCACACCTGAATTTTTTCTCTCTTGCTTCTCGTTTCCGAAAAATCTTTTATTTATCAACCTACTCTCCTGTTCTTCAAGACACCAAAATTATCGGGAGCCTATGGTCCTCCAGAATACGTATTAACTACGTCACAAGAGCAGGTAAATAAATCCATAATGAATTACGTCGATCTTTCGATCACGTATTTGAATATATTAGGGATCGACTCGGATTATCTTAGCACGTGTAACTCTCAAGGAAATAGATTCATGCTTCAACCAGCTAGAATACGATAGTTTTGACTTCTTACGTGACTTCATGGCTACGGAATACCTCAGCTTATAACCAACACCATACCAATGGGTCACTGGCGTCAATGAGCCATTAATATCTGGGTTTTTACGATACATGTCGATTGGGGGTATAACGGAAATTTCCAAAATAGAGTTATAAATTTCAATTTGAAAATAAAATCATTCGCAACTGGTTCCTAAATTTCGTGTGATTGTTGAGGGTGGAAAAATACACCTATATATGTTACTAAATGCACAAAATTTACTTTTCGTATCAATCATCGGAAGATGGTAATAAGATGTTTGGTATTGACACCTCTCTTAACGTACGAAATATTGTAGGGACACGTCTAAGACCGTGTGATACTTGACTGCCCATATTGATAAAATCTCATAAAAATAAAATCATTAGTTATGGAAGACAAAACTGGTCAATGACCAGTGGTCATAGCCATCTCGTATGATGAGCCAAGGTCAAGTCTAAATTGAACCAAGTCATCCTAGTAATGAGGCTTGTGCCATTTGTTTCCGATAGGGGTCATTATTGAATCAAAGACAGCCACAACTCTCCGTCATAAATTGAGTGAAAAGAAACACCACTTAACAATTATGTAATGAGTTGATATGTTTCTAACAACAATAAGTATGTTCTCCAGCAAATATGTGGTATTCCATTTTAATTTATTACTACTTATTTCATACAATATATTGAAGTTACTAAATTAACAATTTTGGTCTACCAATTGTCCTTGTACCACATGAATACGTAGTTTCTTGTTATTTAAGGACTTAGGCCGACGGAACATCTTGATTTTCCTTCTTTAAAAAAAGAATTGGCACGCCGCTAGATAATCGGCGTGTCAATTCCTTTTTTCTTCTTCCGAATGCACTTCAAAGTAGCTATTAAATCCTGAAAATCGAGGTCAACAACTAGAAAACGAGATCTGCTATATAAGACCCAGACTTCTGCCGATAAGAGCGTTTTGATAGCCTAGTTTTTTCGATCAAAATAACAGAACAGTGAAAGTAACCACGACAGGATAGCAGAGCTTTTAAAGTAAAAAAAATGCGTCGCGAATTAAATATTGACTAATATAGTATGAAGAACAATTATGAACTTGAACTCGCATATGATTGTTAATTTTGTATCCTGCAGTATACAAATGCTAATTAGACGACATGTTAACAATAATGGCGCAAGAAAACTAAGACTTTTTTGCTGTAACAATTGCCGATATTTTTGCTATTTTTCTTTTAATTTGTTTCTCTTCAGCTCTATTAAGGCCGTTTTACACGGTACACGGAATTGCGCAATCTGACGTACGTGCGAAGGCGCAATCAAAATTGCGTCGTGTTAAGCGGTGAATTGCTAGAACACATGCGAGAATGCGTGGACGCGAGACGGCAAAATAGCCCATGTTCTAATTTCGTTCATGCATTCGCGCAATTCCACGCCATTTTAGAAATTAATCCATCAATACCGTGTACCGTGTAAAACGGCCTTTAAAAAGATAACACAGCTATAATTGTCTTGATTCAAAACCGTAGTCGATCTGAGATGAACATTTTGAGCACCAAAAATGTACTAACTTGATTGAAGGCAAGTGTCTAAAAATCTCCGCTCCTTCGTTTCTAGAAGACTACTTTTCCTCACAGAAGAAAAACAATACCGATTCTCAAGACTACTGGATGATGAAATATGCATGCAGGGAAGAATAGGAACGAGGGTAACAGCGGAAAAATTAACGACGAGCATCGCAATTCATATTTGCACACATCACGTTTGCATATCGGAATGCATTGCTGTTTCATGTATATAGAACACTGCACGGTATTCATTTACGGTTGATGCCTCATTTAAGGTTCTATTAAAAAAATGTTCGACTGAAAACTTTCTATCTTCTAGGCAGGGAAAAAACTAAACTCAGCATCCCTCTACACGACGCTCTGTCGTTTACTGCGTATATATATATAATCGATTGGGCCATTTCATGTTCATATTTTAATATATATCGATTGAAATTAGAGAATTTCTTTGCAATAAATTTTTTTTAACTAGACGCATACTTGTTCCCAAAGTTGCTTAGTTGAAAAATTGACTGCTTATGAATAAAATACGAACCGGAATGTGGAGAGCTATGACACTTCCATCGTGTATTTTGTATTGTGTTGGCGTAATATTTCTTCAGCTCTTTCCTATTCACAATCACCTGATTTGCGGAAGAAATTATTTAATTGGCGCCTTTACTTCTACGTAATTTACCTTTATTGTTCTGTGGTAGAGCGAAAACTTTTTTTTGTTTTTTTTCCGGTTGCGACAGATTTTGCTCGAGACTCGGAGGCTACTGATGCTTAGGTTGCATGATCAATTGAGAATAGATACCTTTCAGGACGACACAGAGGCCACCATCTAAGAACCTCACAAAATTTCTATGTCCGATAGAAACGATAAATTAAGATAGACAGTGACGTAACTATGGGGGATGAGGGGTTAGATCCCCCACTAAAGCCTCAGAGAAATAAAAAAATAATTTAAAACCATTGTCTAGTTTTGATATATTACAACTGCATCTGCCTTAAGTTAAATTTTTGGTGCAAAAATGATGTAAAATGTATTTCAAGGCATTTCATTTTACAAAAACATTTCCCTGTCCCATTACCTGGGGGCGGGGTCGACCGCCTGAGGTCATCCCATCCCCCCCAAAGCAATTCCTTACCCCCACTACACAAACGCTCAACAATCGCTCACCGAATCAAATCAGCTCATCTAGTAGCCCTAGTAGTACTAGATGATCGAATTTGATTCGGTGGGCAATTGTTGAGCGTTTTTGCAGTGGCGGTATCGATATTCCTTGTTATGCCACTTAAGATAGATATATTACCGAACGGTTTGCATAGGAATTCCATTTTCCTCTGAAAAATAAAGGACTTAAATGAAGGCTAGTTGAGACTCAGTACTGAGACTGAGACTCCTGTACATTATTTTTCGTTCTCTTTTTGCACACGACTGGTGTACTAACACCCCTCGCCATACGTCTACTGATTCGGCATGCTGGATATTATTTAGATGTAAATATAACCTTCTCAAGCAAGGAAAATCAACGCACCGCGCAGCTAACAACTTTCGGGGTCGCACGACGAACATCGAGGTCTCAGCATCGCTTGGTGCGCATTCGTTAGGGCGACCGGAGACGCGTCCTATGAAAAAGAAAACAAAACACAGACGGCGCGGCGTCCTTCTTCCAAGCAACTCATCCCACCTGTGAATCACGCTGCCTCCGGAACACCCCGTCCTCATCCGCAAGCAAATATATGCGTCCGGACGCCCTGAGTATCTCCGGTGGTGAATTGCGGATCGGATATTTCGCACTTCTTTTTTTTCCTTCTTTCTGGGCGGCCCATTTCTTATTCCCCTTGTCGGAAGACACCGTTCCTAAAATAACACTCCTCCTCTCTTCCATTCCCATTCCTCCCCGTATAGGTCAGTCACACTTGTGGCGTTCTTATGCAGGACCGCCCGACTGGCCAAAAACAGGTGGTGACGGAATTGTTGACTCAAGTGAGGACCCTTCTACACCTCGCGTCTCGAGTTCCGGGGACAGCTCCAGTGATCACTCCAATGATGGCGGAAAAAATGACCGTTTCGCCATCATTTTCCGCGATGGCTCGAGGGATGGAAATGCCATCCCTTTTTCCGTTTCTGGAAACCTCCTTCAGCCAATCAGAACGCACGGCCGCTAACAGCGATTGTAACGCCACGCTTGGATTTAAATTGAATCACAGTTGTCATTACGGATGGTGACGGAATGAGCGATGGAAAAGGGACGGTGGAAATGACCGTGAGATTAAGAAAATGACGGGTCGAGCGATCACTATTTTGATTCCTGAAAACCTATCGTCGAAGATTTCATTCTGAAGGAAGGAAGAAAAATGATCGCGTGATTCAGGTTTTAAACCAAGTTACCGTTTTGGGAGACTTTCACAAACGTATGCTGCAAGGTGGCTTCATTTACAACTGCAGTATTTTTCAAGCACCCCCTACGACACTCATCGCTGTCTCAACAAATGTATTCAATCCTCTTCATCCCTAAGGGAGAATTTATCATTTACTTTTTGAAATATGTAATTATTTTTCGTATTCATCTGAACTCAAACAATTACTTACAATCTTTGCTATCTTTAGCGTTTTTAGTGTTAAAACCATTTCGGTTAGTAGGGACATTTATGGCATATTCATTTCTAATAAATCCTCATTTTTTCACGAGTATTTAAATGCTATTCCCTGATTATTGCTTTATCGTCGGTCTACAGTTTCGGTTTTGGGCTTTTTAAAATAAAATTTTCAAGTCATATTTGTGTATTCATATGCTGATATTGGGTATTCTCTGAAATCACTTATATCCAAGTTTTAATGAAGAAATAGCATGATTAATTGCATTAATGCACAGAAAACGAGATGATTTGAAATCGGTTATTAATTTTTTCTTGTTTTTTACCTCAATGAAGCAAAATTATTACAATAAGTACTGTTTAAGACACTATTATTTGAAATGTATTCATTCTCTTGAATTAGGAACTCTAAAATTTTTCCCAAGAATTTATTTTGTTTTCGCTAATTTTCCGTTTTGGGTGATTTTCACTGACTTGTGCTGCAAGGTGGCTTCATTGACAACTGCAGTATTTTTCAAGCACCCCCTACGACACGCATCGCTGTCTCGACAAATGATTTCAATTCTTTCAAAATGTTCTCGAGTTGCCGTTTGGAGTGTTGTTTTAAAGGTTTCACCAATGCCTCAGCGGGGATCTTCGGGTTGAAGTGAAGAGGTAATTTCCAATTTTTGTTAGAAATTCTGGAAAAATCTTCTCTCAATAAGACAGTCGTGGTTGAGAGAATAGCTAGTTATTTTCTTGCAATTTTTGGTCAATTGTGGAGTTATTCCATTTTTTGGGTACATCTGTTCACTTCTGGTTAGAAGGTAACCTTTCCAAATAAACATCTCCACAGTAAAATCTCTTAATTAATTTTAGCGAAATATCTGTTTTCTGCTTTTTTTCAAACATACTAACATAAGACTGAAAACCAGCATTGATAGCCAAACATTTGCTCGTCAAGATAACAGTCGAAGAAAAACATATAATGCGGTGAATCACATAAAGAACTAACATATATAAGCCATGAGATACCAGAAATAAAAATTTTTCAAGCGTAGATTACCCGTTTCTAACAAGCAATTTATCTTCAACTTGAGATTTGAACACAATTCCCGACCTATAATTCGTTCGCCGCAAATACTTTTGTAAAAAAAAGATATTTAACCTACAATTCTGGAAGCATGCAAAGAAAATGTACCTGAAAGCAAGACACTTGGGAAATGAACTTCACCGAGAATTTAGTATCATTAATATTTTTTCAGGAAGTTGTTATTAAATGGTAAATTATTACTTTTCAGGAAGCGAGCTATCCATGCTTACCAAGAAAAAAAAAGAAGGAAAATAAATGAGCTAAACAGAAGACGGAAAAGGAAGAATATTTGGAGCTACGTTTAATGCCCTCAATTACTTTGTAAGGTATTTGGGCAGGAACTACGATGCTTTTGTAATAACCTCCTCACTATATCTAGCGAAATATAAAACTACTGAAGTGATTATTTAACCGCCACTAAAATACCACAGCTCCACGCAATGCAGTGCCATCCGCTCATGAGTCAACGACTTTTTTCCTACGCTTGCATTTATTTTTCAAGTGTTGATGAACGGTTATAGCGGAAGCACTAAATGAACTCTTCAAAAATGTCACGCCTGATTGATTAGCAACTACGTAGCGGCGTAAAAAATGTTACACTATATTGACAGTGGTGGCCTTCTGTTAGCATAATTAACGGGTAAACACGAAATTAAGCAATTACAAATCATAATAATTTTAAAGTTAGTACGTGATATTCAACCATTTCAAAGACATAGTTCGATGAAAGTCCTAAAAAAGCAGGATAAAAAGCTCTCTCCCATAAATATATATAAATAATATATTAAGTTGTACCAATACTACTTAAACAACACGGCTCGATATAAATCAGAAGCGCTATATAAGTAACGCAGAGAAAACTTGCAGAAAAAAGCGATGAAATAGAAATTAAAAGAACGCTTAAATTAACGAGGAATCAAACCGAATTTTAAGTAGCACAACTTTAAAGACGTGAAAGACGTTACAAGGTTTCAATTGGAGATCCTTTCCTGCGCAATGCTACAAATTTTGATGTCCCAAAATTAGCCGACGGCCAATTCGGAATACACCCTTATCTCCGGCATGAACATTCATTAGACGAAGAAAAAACCATTGCTGTTGTGTAAATTGTCGCGAGCGGGGAATGTGAGGCTTCTTAGAGTTTAGATGAGCTCATGCTATAGCTGGTGGAGCAGCACTAAGAATGGAGGACGACAAAGACTGGAGGCGTTCGAAATGTGGGTCGTCTTTATTTATTTCACTAGCGAATTTAGGACTAGATGTTCCTCTCTTACAATTAACTTGTTTAACAATCACATACATCCATGCCCTGGATGGTGGTCAAACCACCCAGGCGAGATTCGAACCCGCGACCACGAGCAGTCGGGGACTTTACCCCGGCACCACCGAGGCCGGCAGAAGAATAGAGAAGTGGGTGTGGAGAAGAATAGAGAAAATGACGTGAAAGTAGAGGAAGAGGAACGACAAAGTGAAAGACAGGGCAAGCAAGAGGAGGAAACTTCCATAGCATATGAGATACGGAGGAGACAGAGAATCTGAATGGAGTACTAAGTGGGGAGGTGATTTCTTCAAATAGCAAGTTATCATTTTTCACGAGCAAGTTCAGGGATGGCTGCAATGACTGCTCAAATGATGACTCATGGACGGTATAATTTTTAGGGATGACAGCAATGATAGGGATCACTGTCCCTATTTCCCCCAATTGTTGCCATCGCCTTTTCCATTACTGAACACGTTGGTGAAATACAGCAGCAGCCACTCAACTCACGAGACTAAGCGCGTGTTACGGCGAGCTTTGACCTTTTTGATATCGAACATGGTTATCATAAAGGACGTCTTGAATGGCCGGGTGATACATAAAATGAAGGCTTAAGCTATAATTTTTCCTGTCATAATAGCTGAAATGATCACTGGAATTTAACGCGAAAAATGACTGTATGATTCAGGCTTCATGGCAGCACAGAATCTAGCCGCCAGTTCTTTCACAAACTTATCCCTAACTCACGGAAGAGAAGTGCATAGGCAAGCAAATGCACTCTCATAACCAAAGTCTTCCTTGCGAATGAACTCATGAGACAGTCGCCTCATAGCGTATTACATACATTGCGTAAGACTTCCTCTTCATTCCCGCTGACACACTTAGATTTGCAAAAGCGGGGGAGGCGAAATGCGAGCGTGGGGAAGGGGAGGGGTGAAGTTAGGCCTCCGTCGCCCTTCACAACCTCGAGGGCATCCAATTACTCCCCTTTCCCCCTACCCCTCAATATACCTGCCCCCGAGCCGGGCCTAGACCGCCGAGAATCACTCCCCGCGGTAACGGCCGAAGCCGGACACTCCTCTTGGTAGAGCCCGTAACCCCATGGCTTCTCCCATCTCAGATGCGAAAACAGATGATTGTACACTGAAACCTGTCTAAAGCGGCCGCTCAAAGAGGTGACCGCTGAATCAGGCACGTAGCTAAAGTAAAGCCTGAATCACACGATCATTTTTGCTCGTCGCGAAAGTAATCACTATCGCGATCACTTTTCCCGTCCCGAAAAGCGATCGCTCTAGTGATCATTTTTCTGAATCACACGGTCACTCCCGCCGTCGCTTTTCGCATCATTTCCGATATCATAGCTCGTTGTCATAGGACCCGCATCACGAAAATATATAGCGTGTTTGTTTATCTATGTCGTTCCCACAATAGTCAAACGTTGCGCTGTAATCGCTCCATATGGGAATGCGTTCCGATTGGCTGATATGGGGTTTTAGTGACGGTTTTAGCGACGGAAAAAGCGACCGGACTAGTGATGAAAAATAGCGATGGGAATCCTCATCGCGATTGCGAACGCGAAAAACAATTGCCGGCGATGATCATTTCGCCTTGTGGTCGCGATAGTGATCACTTTCGCAAAGAAAAAAAATGATCGTGTGATTCAACCTTAACTGGATGAGGTGCTTCTGTCCATCCGTTATAGAGACATATCATTTAGAAATTTTTCATGAGTTTCCACAATGATTATTTAAACTTATTATTGCATCTCTCCATGTATAAACATGGAAGCCATGAACTCAGGCTTGGGGCTTCAGCACCCCAAAAACTATTTTTGATATCGAACACAGTAATCATAAAGGACGCCTCAAAGGACCGTGTGATATAGAAAATGATGGCTTTAGCAATAATTTCCCCTCTCATCAAAAAGCATAGTTTAAATGATCCCTGGACTTGAACGTGAAAAATCTCTCATTCCTTGTGGCGGATGCATGTGATACATCGGCTGAGGATACCACTATCAGGGTTTGTGGTCTCCTCAGCATTCTTGCCTGTATCTATTCTTCCTCAAGATCCATCCATAGTCGATGTAGTCACAATTCATTATGCCTGCCAATAACCAACGATAGATTTAGCTTTCAGCATTACAAAAACGAAATATAAAACTGATTTAACGAAATGTACAATGCTTTTCTGATGAGTGTGAGTTGACAAAAAATATCAGTACGTACAGACAACCCGCATACCTCCCAAAAACCCAAGAAAACACCCAAGCTTCCCCGAAGCAAGGGCGTAGCCAGAAATGCGCTCATCAGTAGGAGTGCTTGGATAATGGCCGGGTTGCCTATACCGATATTTTGTTTTCGGATTTTCACAACAGGACACCATGCTTTTCATCAAACTAGTGTACATATATATCGATTGCATAAACTAAAAGTTAATTTCATCGTTTGTTACAGGCACAAATTATGAAATTTAACCATATCGATAAATGCTGAGTCAGAGTGTAAGTGCCCCTGGACTAGCGATCTCAGCCGATCACGGGTAACCACTAGAGTTGCGTGAAAATCGCAAATGCGATAAATGCGATGTGCGCAAATAAATGCGACATAGATGCGCTGACTGGACTTTTATGATATTTTTACGCAAATTTGCCTTTTCGACGGCAAAATTCGTACAATTTGTGCCGAGCGCAGTTTAAATGCGCCGCCGACACTCACCGCTTAAAGCATGTGAGCGACTGGCCAGCTGCTAGTTGGCTGGGACTCTACGTGGCCGCGAACTACAACTGGGCGCGGGCTAGCTACACCTCCGCCACTATATGTCTTATTCCTTAATTTATTATAGTTCTATAATATAATTATTTAAAATAATCTGTATTATTTTGTAATGTAACTGTGTTTCACTACATTTCATCGTCATCTACCTCATTATGAAAATAAAAAATAGACGCTACAAAATGCGATGAACTGTTATTGAAAGTGCGATAAAATAAAAATGAAAGTGCGATTTTCACTTATCTCTAGTAATCACCACAAGGGAGAGAATTACGACCCCATAGCTCCATAGAGACAAGCGATGTAAGGCTCATAGGAAAGAATATTAATACAATGGGCGAATTAATTAGCTTTCTACGAAATATTGACATATTTATCAGTGTATACTTTAAAAATTTGAATTCCATGCGTATATCCCATTAACAGGGGTATAGATGAAGCAATATTGGTAGCTGTTTTCGTAAGACTCCGAGAAAAGCGGAGTGGAAAATTGAAATGTGGCGGTCATACAGGCATTCTAGAACTCAGAACGAGTCCGATGGCTTCGCGGACGAGACGGAAGAACATAGGATAGGAAAGAGTCTAATCTGAATTGTAGCACTTTTAGATATTAAAGCGAGGACCCTAGGGAATGGGGACGAGAAAAGACGTAGTAGCCCCTCTTACACCGAATGTGTTATATTCACACGCCCTTGGCTTAGTCAAGGGTGAGCACTACCCACACCTAACCGCACAATTCTCAGAGTTGAAGCTGAAGACCGGCTAACGAACGCAAACTCCGAAATATCCCTGGCTCGGAGCCCATGACCGCTTGAGTTTGTTGCTTGTACTCGCCATGATTAAGGTGGTGCTCGTCCGTAAGTAGCCCTTCAGGCACGGCCTAATGTCCGAATCACATGATCATTTTTTCCATCCCTTTGGAGGAACAGCTCCAGCGATAGCGAAAAAATGACCGTCCCTCGCGACCATTTTCTGCGATCGCTCGAGGGATAGGGTTTTTCATCCCTTTTTCCATTTATCGCCACGCCCCTTTCTCCGTCGCTGAAACCATAGGTTGCACCGTCCTTCAGCCAATCAGAACGAACGGTCGTTAACAGCGACTGTAACGCCACGCTTGGCTTTTCATTGAATGACTGTTTTAAATACGGAAAGTGACGGAAAAAGCGATGGAATACAGAATTATCTACAGTTTATGTTTTTATACTATAAGAATTTTTCGTCTCAAACTGTTTTTAATTACAAAATTAATAATTTTCTAGATCTTCGCCCTTAGTCGCTCGTCAACATTAGCCTACTCCAAACGAAAGGCTCCAAAGGGACCACGGCTTAACGTCCCATCTCAAGGCACTCAAGCATAGGACTGGGCAGCCTCTGAAAAATCTCTGCCGCCCTACCCCTACCATTTCCTTATGAATTACTGAAACCGCACCATTATTTTTTGATAACCCTGTATAAAACTTATTTAACGGAAACTTATTGGTGAGATGCAGAAGAGACAGGTATGGATAGAGCGAGTACTGAGCGGGGAGGGGATTTCGAAACAGTGTTAGAGGGTTGAATGTTGGGTAAACGAGGGAGAGGAGGGAAGAGAATATAGGATTTTTAGAAAGAATAAAAGGGTGTAGGCCTTATTATGAATTGGAGAGGGAAGTACAAGAAGTAAGGGGAAGCTGCTAGAACGCTTCTTAAGTATTCCATGGAAATTTACCTTAATAAATAGAATACTTTCATGAAAAAACTGTTACCCATGCATTCGAATTGACTACACTATATCCGAATAGGCAACCAGCACCCCCTCGGTAAGGCAAATTCCTGGTAACGGCGCGGCGCACCGAGAGGACTCGCTTTCGAGGGAAAGGTTCTTCTCGATCGCGTCATCGCTCTTAACTCGTGAAATAAATGACTCATTGAACGATTCATTTGGATATCCAACAGCTCTCCGAATGCGGTCATCTTCATTCGGAAGTACGGCCCATGAGTGAGTGAGGACGTAGAGTAAACGCGGCATTTGTAAAATTTTAACCTCGGATCGGCGATAAGCGTGCAGATGTTTAAGTCGTTCGTTGCGTCCCGGTCGTCCTTCGCGAGAATGCCACGCGTCTCTGCGACTCGTCCTTGGCGCTGGGCGCGGTCGAATCTGAGCTCAATACGAGGGGAAGAAGGCGGTGGGGGATTGAGAGGGGGGGGGGGGCGAAGAGGGTACAATCGTCGCACAAGACGCCTCGATATTGGCTTGGGACAGGTCAGGGCGAATTTCTTCAGGAAACACGTCATCTGTGAACGGGTCAAAGGACTCGGAAGAAACATAAGACGTGCTCATTGGAACGTCCGCGACCATTTCCAAGATCCAGTCACGCGCCCTTACATATGTCTCTTGACACTGTTTCGACCACATTTCAACTGGCGGGCTTAGTTCCACTGAAGTAATTTCTTCCACGAGAATGAAGTCCGGTGAAGTGATTCGCTCACACCACTGCATGAATCACAGTTGTAGACGGTAAATTTTACGGGGGACATATGCTTTGGTCGGAAGTTGATCGGATTGGATAGCACGATTGATAAAATTGTTGCTACGGGGATTTTGGTAGTAGTGGTTGTTGACTGTAAGAAAAGGAGAGATTGTGTGGCGTTAAAAAGATATATGAAATAAAAGAGCGATATTAGCAAAGGTGGCGTTACACATTGTCCATTTTCTGATATCGGGTTTTCAGGATTTAAGGCTACATTTTATGCTAGATTACTTAGGTTTTCAAGGCTACTTATGCACCATTTGGAGGTCGTCCATGGGTGCTATAAAGCCCAAAAAACACATTCCTAAGATTTAAGGGAGGTTATTCGTAGGAGGTACATCTAAGTCAGCGTCGCCAAAAAAATTGGGCAAGGGGTTTGAAGTAAATAAATACGGGAGGGATTATAATCGGCTTATATAATGAGGTAATATAGTATGAACTGGATAAAATTAATAATGTATCAAGCATCCTTACTCTAGAATTATGATGATTTTGCACCTCTATACTTCCCCTAGCCAACTAATATCTCTCTTCCTAAGATTTTCTCTCTATGCTGACCTCGCCTAACACCTCTTCCAGGAGCATCGAGGTAAGGAATCGTCAGTGGTGTTGTGAGCACGGATTGAGTATTGATTCATGGAGAGTGACGAAATCGCTTAGGATATTTCCTTGTTTCCGTTGTGCAAGCCTAAAAGGAATGGTGAAAAACGATAGCTGAGCATGAAAAAGGGCGATTGCAGCAGTCAATTAGATGAAAATTCACCTGACCTTACGTCGGCTCACTCGGGTCACTTAAGCTCGCATACTATGGGGTGACTATTCCATTGCAAAATATTGCTAGATTCAATCTTAGCAACCTGAAAATGAACGAGACTAAAATATCATTTTATACTTGCCAAAGAATTCATGTTTACGAGGAAGGCAGATTGCAATAACTAAAATCGTCACACCCACACACATCCAACCTCCGATTGTATCTCCTTCTTTCCTTAAACGTAAAGTTCAAAGCTTAAAGCGTCAAGCTTTTCGTAAACTCAGCATCATTTCTATAAGTCATGCCTTCTTTCTTTACCTTCCGCTGCTAACTAACGTCCTTTCTTCCATTAGGGTCTACAGCATCTACATCAACGAGATACTTTGCAACCCACCTAAGACTCGGGGCGATTCCACACCAGGCATGCAGCACTCATCCTAGCCTTAATCAGAAACGTGCTCGCCAGCCGGACACAGTCCAAGCACACAAGACGGCACGCGGTCAGACCAAAAACTAGGAGAGCGCCGTGGATACGAACATGCCACGTACCATGCAAATTTGTATTCTTTAGTAATAGAAGTCGAAAAGTTAACGCAGTAACTGATTCATGCATAAGTTGACTTTAAGCATCTCCTTTCCCATTGCATAGAGCCCAACTACATCATTTTCATCGATAGCGGACACAAGGGAACGCCGCGAGGGGTCATGCCCTGCCTAGAGACAGGAAGCTCCTGAACGCTGACAAGAAAGGAATTTCTACGCGCGTTGAACAGGGAAAATGAACCAGTGAAATACTCAGGCTAGGAAATAGCAATATCTAATTAGAAATATTTAAATCCTGCCGCTTGAACGATGGTGACGTTCACACTTATTTCCATGGAATAAAAAACTCCCTTGAACTGGGCATCGAAAACCATTGTTTTCCCGAGCCACTGCGTAATGCGGGGTCCTTAATTCCAACACCTAGCAACACAAGCCTTCGTAAAATTAAGGAAACTAGAAACGAGGGAATTAAGAAACCTGGGTGGCGTAGTGGTCTGTGAAGTGGATCTGAATGCCAAAAAGTCTATGATTCGATTCCAGTTCCAGGGGAGTTATTTCCATGGTAATAAATATAAAAAATGCCTAAGCCAATTCCAACACCTTGAGCGCAAAGTTAACTGAAGAAAATATTCACAGATATATTTTTCACGTAGGGGTGAGGGATGGCACGAATGACAAGGTATAATGACCAACTCTCGCTAAACCCGGCACCTGTACCTAGTTCCTTAAAAAATATTACTCAATGCAATTCTAACAACCTAATAAAAGGCGCGAATTATACTATGATATCAGAGTTTTCTTGCCGTTGATTACATATTTACTTGGAAGCAGATCACAAAAACTAAAATCTTCTCATCAACAGACCGCCAACTGTATTTCTTCCAGGAAGAGATCTAGAAATCTTTCAGTTTTACCTCCTCACCCACTATGTCCAACACTTCCTCATTTATATTTCCCTCCCTACCACTTTTACCTTTTCCCTGCCTCCCTAGCCCCTCCAATACTGAATTCTCGAATGTCCCTAACCTCTCATCATCCTCCCTCCTCAAGGTCCACATTTTCTTATCGTACTGATTGTGAGTTGCGCTTCGTGCAATATCCTTGACTTTCCGTTGCACTCTTATCATTCAATCATCTACTCTTTTCTGTTGGTAAACATTAGACGAGAAACAATAATAATATTTATGTATTAACGCAATGTTGAGAATATGGGCAGGCGGAGTCAAGGACGATAAGTGATTAGATCCAGAACATCAGGAAACAATATTCCTAAGAATGTGGAGATGTGTGAGAGAAACTATCCGGCGAAAATAAAATGATATTTTCGCATTCCGGGTTTTGAGACAAAGATATAGTGCCGATAGGAAGGAGGGGGAGATGAAAAGTGAGATATAGTAGGAAAGAAGGAATTATGAAATAATGTTAATGGAAGTTAGAAATTATTCACGGAAATAGCCACGGACTAGCCTCTTCCTATGCTGAATTCTCGCACTCGCGCGCGACTCCGTTAGGGCATGCCGCGGCAAGTAGGCCGCGGTTATTTGTCTACGCTCAACGTCCTTACGGTAGAAGTTCAGGCCATATACCTTAAGTAAGGATCATGGTTCTGGCTTCAGCCTCGGGACTACGGCGTTATGCACATGAAGATGATGCCTAGTGGCATTGTGTGTCTGACCGCATAAACTATCCTGTCCCCTAATACAAAAAAAACTGCTTAGAGGAAGAAGATATCTGGAAGTTTAAGTGGATGAACAACTTAATGAGGTAGATCCGGATTCAAACCTCGGTGAAAACTAATGATCATAACTTTTCCTCAGTGTAAATCTACAAATTTGGTTGGGTGAGGCAGTGGGTGTAACTTCATACTGGAGATGGATGTTATGCCAATTCAGGGATGCAAGGGAAGCATCGGTACGGCATGCTGGCTGGTGGTCTGTTTTCTATCGAAAGGAGCCTGGCTAAAATCCTGGTTGTAGGCCTAAGGAATGCCGATCTTGTATTCCTGGAGTACAGCTCGCCATTCGATGGATGAACTGTTAAGCTCCTTTTGCGCCTTTGCTTATGAGGATGTCAATACACACGCTGGGTTTCTCTACAATCTTCCAATCCTTTCTTTCATTAGGGGAAATGACCTTAGAAGACGATCGTCTCTTCTTATACAAACAGGAAAAATAGGAAATTTGAAGGACTAGGTACTGAAAAACTATCTGAAGAAACGTCAAATTTTATTGGCATCAATTTCACGTGCAATAATAATTAAGAGAAAACTGCCAATTTTCCTGGAATTTCGAAACAATACGCAAATGGATCGTTGCCGAGATCATTGATGATTCAGAACCTGATTTCTTATGAAAAGATATTATGCAAGCGACTCGGTAGAGATTTTTAAACAGATACTATATTTATGCATTTATAAACTCAGTGTTTCAAATAATGACATAACGGTAAGAAAAGATCATATTGGTACCACTTAGGCAAACATAAATGTCGCTGGGGAAGCGTGGCAGCTTAGTGGGTAGTAGAGGGCTTGCATTTTGATCGAAGGGGTCCGTACAATTCATCGGCTAAAATCGTCGTAGGAGGTGGTCATTGGTCACTCTTACTTTAATGTGCGCAATTTAGCCGCTTGTGACTTAATCTGGGGTGAGTTCTAACCTTGCATATTTTAACAAATCTTCAAGCTGAAGTACTGTGAGTATACACTCCTGATTAACGATTCATCAAAGGATATCTGCACGGAAATTATGGAGAAAATCCCAACCTTTGGTATGCACCAACTTAGAGACTTCGAAGAGTGATCTAAATTATATTCGATGAGTTTCAAACAATAATGAAAAATTGAGCTCACTTACTACCACATCTTGTCGAGGAAAAATGCATAATACGTTCATGTGTAAAATTTAACTAATCGAAATTTCGTCCTCAGGAGCCGGTTGTGAGATCAAAGAGCAAAGCATGTCCAGGGTAATAATTCTTCTCAATTACGTCTTTTTCCTTTTGTTAGCTGTCTCCATTAACCAATTAATTTCTCCATTATTTAATTATGATAACATTCTTAAGCAGTGGCGCAGCGAGGGGGGTTTTGGGGGATAAACCCCCCCCCCCAGAGCTCAGAGAATTTTTAAGTTAATCCATTTCACCTAATTGGATTAATATTACTTATAGAATAGTGTAAATATTAATAACATATCCCTCAGAAGGCCGTAAAACTCACCATTCTGAACTATTTATCTAAAAAATTTTCTAGGGGAGGGCCCCCGCACCTCCCGCTTACCCTGGCGGGTATTCCACACCCTCAGACACTCCAGTGTTTTGCGCCCATAACCCCCCCCCCTCTCCCCTAGCCTTAATTCCTATCTGCGCTTCTGTTCTGAGGTAATACCTATGCTCTCATAGAACATCTCCAGTGCAATGATGAGTACGTGCGGATAACTTTTCAGAGATTTTTTTTCGAAGATATTACTGTTCAGTTTAGAAAATGGTTATTTTTATACAAATGTGGGCAATGGAATACGAAGAAAGGAAATCGTATCATGAAGATCATCATCATCTATGAAGAAGATTATTACGTCTTACATTTTTGCTGATGCGGGTAACTAGGCCGTGATTTCGAAAGTGACGCACTTGGATACTGGCGCCGGAAAAGCCGGCATCAAATGAATTTTTATCCTTCCGATCAAAGAAAATGCCGAAATAAATTGAAAAAAAGGGATACTGACCCACAAGGTGAAAATTTTAGTATAAGTAACCCGTTTCGGGTTATTTGGCGTTCAAATTAAAATATAACCACCTTTAAAACGGTTAAACGTACACTAAAACTATGCACCCAAATCAAGAAAAAGGAATCTAGTTAAATTGATAATTTGAGGCGTGACTCGGTGAAATTGCTTAATGTTGAATAAAAAACCTTGTAATTTCACATATTGATGGCTGAGTTCTAACAACACGTAGGTACCTCAAATTCGGCCGGTTTGAGAGAGTTATCTTAAACAAATTGTAATAACATTAAAAAAATAAAATACAAGCAAAAAACAAATCTTTGTTTGCAAATGAATGCTTCTTTTTCAGTTTTGTGAACTTTTAGTTTTTAATTTCAGCGTACAATTAAAAAATTAATATTTTTTTTGCTATCCTGAAAAGTTGCTATTTTTGAGATACGTGTTGTTAGAACTTAGCCATCGATATATGATTTTAATAACGACTAGTTTCGTCGCTGTGCGACACCGGCAGGTGCAAGTATTGTCGTCAGGTGTATCTGTGACAATGTCGCACCGAGACGAAATAGTCGTTATTAAAATCATTTATTTGAAAATTTCAAGGTTTTTAATCAAGGAATGTCGAAACGATTAAATTCATTATGATGCAATCTTTTTCACTTACGCAGGATCAAGTAAGGCTATATTTGAATTATAACTAGGATTTTTTTTATTTTCACATTTGATTATTAAGCCTTCTCTAATAACGATCAAGCTGACACTTGATGCATATTCATATTATTATTCTTAACCGTTTCAAAATATAAGTTTCAATAATTTATTTTTATTTTTTTTGGGTCGCAAAATTAAAAAAAATAAAACATGTACGATCGACCTTTCAATTTCCTGCATTTCCATTAGGCGCAAATGTACCCCCCTCCAGCTGCGGAAACGCAAGGGGGCGATCACCGCTGGAACAGAAAAATCGTAACCACGAACGTTGTTTTTCACCAAAAGTAAGTTTTTAATAACATCAAAGTAACGCGGAAAGTAATAGACCATCCCCGTACACCGGAAGTACGACATTAATCCGCCCCTGTAAACCTTTGAAAAGAGAAGTATTAAAAAAATATTTGCAACCTACTTCGTTAAATGCGACTTATATTCGCTCGTGCGCTAAGTTGCCTTCGCGTAAACGATGCCATAGTGGCTAATTCCCTAGCAAAGCATATTTACTCGATTTATGTCGCGATATGGAATACGTAATGATGGAAATTAAGGCCATATTGCATGGCAAAACAAAATTAAGGGAGCGTCCTTATTAACCGGAAGCGCGTGAGGGAGAGAACGATGACTCAACTCCAAATTACCACGGAAATGGAATTTATACACAAATATTATTAACTAAGGATTGTTCTGATAACAATATTAATGAGAAGGATCGCAAATTTCCCGGAATAAGTCGCAAGTGAAAATTATAAAGTGAAACTGCCAAAGTGCTTCGTCTCATAGAATTATTTAATTATAGTAAAGAAAAAAAATTTTACTTACCTCCACTTGTTGATGCCAACGTTTGACGAACCAGCGAACCATGGGTCCAAAATAAACACACAGCGAAACGTAGTTGCACCTTTAAGTCCTTCCCTCAAACTAGGATTGTCATGCAATCTCAGTCCCTTTCTAAACCAATGAACAGTATGCTTCTCAGGATTATCGTTACCCATTTTTATCCAGTAGTAAAACCACTCGATAAGACGCAGGTCATTGTGGTGCACACGCAAATATTTGACCGCTTTGCGAACGCTCCTTAGAACAGACTACGAGCCCGCCTCAACGTCGCGCATAATCATACCGTTGATTCCACACCGCCTTCAACGTGACTTCCAAAGTTGGGGGAGATGATGTTCGCCTCTGATTGGCTACTAGTGGTCACGTGGTATTTTGGTCACGTTGCGAGCTACGAGCATTTTACGAGAAAATAAAAATCACGAAGTTTCACCATGGAAGATATATCACAGATAAAATACTTGCAAGTGTTTTTTTGATCAATGCTGCCCTCTGGCTATTATTCACAATTAAGCGCCATATTTGAACTTAAGATTTTTTGTGAAATTAAGGCAACGGCATTAATGTAAATATCGATATTGCATCAGTCATACCATTCAATGGAATTACGTAAAATAGAGCTGCAATAAAATCTCTCCAAATTGCAATTTTTTGCAAATGCAATTAGCAAAAATAATCAATGTTTGAACTTACGATGTTGTTAGATATTTTCCATGTGATGGATGAAAAGCGAATCTATTATCGAGGTGATAGGAAAAAATACAATATTACAATCTAAATATTTGAAATGATTTCTTATAATTGGAGCTGAAATATCACAAGGTTATTTTTTCATTTCATGAGTAGTCACGGCAAAAATTCCTGTCTATTCACCATCTTCAGTTTCCTCGTGTGTACGAGAATTGCTGAATAACCTCAACATATTCCGCATTTTTCGAAACAAATTAGTTATTTCTCCTAATTTATTCCTTAAATTTAATCCTAATTAATTTCGAGAATGTCTCTCTCCGTATAGAAGCTTTGTAAATCGCTACCTGATCTTTCTGACATTTCAAAGCATTAGGCTTTGATTTATCCTATGCCGCCAACAGGATAGGGTATATAGTTTCATAAATAATGCATAAGAAATAGCTTTTTATAAACCCGCTTTTACTTTTTTGCTCAGGAAGAAAGTGAAATTTTATCCTACTTGTCCGTATTGACATTCCTGGTATTGACCAAGGAAGTGTTCTGAAGCGGCCATTTCATTACTCCTTCATTGAAAATTTTCATACATTACATCCTTGCAAACCCATCTGAACCTGGAGTTTGGTCCTCTTTTTCAGAGAATCCTTTCTTGTAATTTTATAGAAAGAGTGTTATGGAGTTTATTTGAATTATTAATCGCTGTATTTTGACCAAAAAGTATGTAAAATTACTTTATGCGCATGTGACTATCTACAACATCAACCGTTTTACTGGACTCTTTTGTTTGGGTTTGAGATAGAGATGTTTCGCGGTTAAAATGGCGAAGAGTTTGAAAACACCGTCGATATTAGGAAAGAACATTAAGAAACCTCTAACGTTGGTTGATGTTGAGTGCCCAGTGTGTCAGGATGTTTTTATCGAACCTGTTACGTTACCCTGCAAGCACCGTTTTTGCTTCCAATGTTTCGATGGGACGATGGAGAATGTAAGCCTGCAATGTCCTATGTGCAGAACTAGGGTAGGGGGCTGGCTTCGGGCAGCTACGAAGGACAACCGAGTTATTGACGTTAAACTGTGGGAATTAATAAAGTGTGAGTTTTCCGAGTACGTCGAAGCAAAATTAAGGGGTGAAACCAAGGAAATAAGATCAGGTAATTTTATTGCGATTGCCAACTGGTAAACAACAGACCTCCTTCCTCTGTCTGCCAACTTTGTTTACATGGAATCTTGCTCTTGTAACTACGGTTTCTCAAATGAAGTATTATGCCTTATAATTGTAATTTTAATTAATTTTAACGTGATATCATGATTGTTTTTGTTTTCTGTTTACTTATGTAGAGGTTGTGCTGTTGTGTTACTTTTCCTGGTTACTGAGTATAGTTCTTAGTTAAATCGTGTTATTTATAATAAATCACTCGGAGAGTACCTTAAAGGCTTTTAAATTCATTACTGATCCCTTTACTCATTGCTCATTTACTCGCTGAGAAGATTCAAGGTTAATCCGTAAGGTATATTGTTTTGCAGACTTGCCTCGCATTTGTGTTAGTCAGCCTGGGGAAGTTAGAAAGGAATATGAATTACATAAAAAGGCAATAGAGGAGGAACAAAGGAGAAAACGGGAAGAAGAAGAAAGAGCTAGCGCCGATTTAATAAGGAAATTACAGGTATGATGAAAACTCACAAACGTTTTTACTTCTGTTTAGTTCTTAATTTCATAATAAATCCTTGGAGAAGGTTATTTGTGATGCTCTATATGGTGTAGTATTATTCTCTTGTCGAGGATGTTATTCTCAAACCTATAATTCTGGTAATTTTTCCTATGTCAGAAACTCAAAATGATATTTTTTAATTGCCTTCAATGGTCCAAGTTTGACTGTATTTTACAGGTGTTATATGGTATGTCTAGATGGTTCAAATTCGCATTTTTTTTCTGGTTTTAGGTTTTTGTTGTGGATATTTATACTTTCTGCTATAGTTGGGCCAATGTTTTTTTTAAATTTTGAAGTCCTCTTAGTAATCATATTAAGTACTTAGTTTGATATCAGGTTTTGCTGAACGATTCACTTGTTTTTGAATTTCTTGAAGAAAGTGCTGCTATATTGTCACAAGTAATATATTTAAAGACCAACTAACCCCAAAATTATTAGGAGGTATTTCTAAGTTTCATGGATTGAGCTGATGAGGAGTGATAATGTGAACAGCTTGTATCAGGAATTCATTCAATTTATTATTGATAAATTTATGGTCATATTGAGGCCGCATATTACTTGATTCACATATTTTTGTGTACTCAATTCCTCTTTTATTACAAGTAAAAATTTTAATACATGTAAAAACTCTTAGATATAAATTGAAGTAAATTATAGGTTTTTTAGTGTTAATAAGATTCAGTATTGATGTAACTTGTAGTCCTGAACTTATCTGCCTTAAATTTCTTGGTCACCCATAGTTATTCCAGGCTTCATCTACGTTGTGCAAAATTATATCTACATAATGCTCAATCTGAGAAGATCTTTGTTCAAATCATGGTTATGCCAAATGAATGTTTCATAGCTTATTTCAGCTGGTGCAATTTTTAACCTATGCTTGTGTACTAAGTTAAATCTTATTATGCTGTACAAGTGAAAATTTTGCTATTCAAAGTAGTGTTCACTGTACCTGACAATGGCTTAGTAAGCTCAACATAGGGTCCTATTTTGCGATTTGGACTTGGATCTTGAACATGTTGTTTGATTACTCCTGTGAAATTTGCTTAGTTATATATATATGGCATGGTTGGGATAGCCGATCTCTTGTTAAATATGTCTGCTAAAGCCTGCCTTATTTAATACATCTTCGACAGGAGCATCATGCTTAAGGTATGAGTGGTAGAGTGACCCATTGTGGCTAGTCTCTTGGCCAATTGGCCACCTTAGTTTCAATTTTGATATGCTAATATGTGTAGAATTGAATGAATTTTAATCTCAAGAAAAGTTTTACCAGCTAAGGGAAGGTACCAAGAAAGTTAAATTATGATTTGAAAGTATTTTCTCTTGTGATTTTATGTTATGTAGATGCCATGGAATTCTATTAGTGACCTTATGCTGCATGAAATGTGTGCTTCAATGTGAAACTATATGATAAATTAACTGTTGCTGAGTTGATATCTGAAGTAATTTTGTAGTATTATTTTTATATGAAATCTTTTACAGGAAGAGGAAAATGAAGAGTTGACCAAAAAGACGGTGAAGATTATGAAGGTGTTAGAGCTAGACGAGGAGCTGGCTAGGAAGATGATGCTGGATGAGGTATATCTTCTCCTTGCATTGTTTATTTTCTTTCTGGGCAGATTTAGTCAGTCACTTGTAAAATGAAATTCATGGATTGATTGGCACAGATTATTGGCGTAGGAAGGAATTTCGCTCAGGGGATCCAAAACCAGAGGGAAACATTTTGGAAAAATAAGAGTACTAAGTAGAGGGTTTTATACTAATTTTAACACTTTCCATATTTGAAAAAACGTCATTTGTCAAAGAAATCTTTTGTGAATTCATTACTTACAATATTTTGTTTTCTTTTATGAAGCAAAGTCTCTGTGTTTTCATATTTTGGGGGGTCCGGACTCCCTGGACTCCCCCTTGCAATGCCACTGGCACAGATAGGCTTTCGGGTTGTCCTGTGCATCGATTCATCTTCTAGTTTTGCTTATACTCTGTTCATTTTCTCTTTGTGAGTGAGCTGGTGTAGCTAAAGCAAGTGAGGGGAGGGAGAGTATCTCGGCATGTGACTTTCCCTTTGCCAATCAGCAAACAACAGGCATGGCCTCAGTCAGTCGCTCTCAGGCCTCCGCCAAGTTAACATAGTGAATTTGTTCGTGGAGCAGTGTTACCAAACATCACTCTTTCTCCTTGCATGCCTTAAAGTATGCCTTTCACCCAGTGTACCTCATTCAGTGTGGTAGATGACAATGCCATGGGATTCTGTGAAGGGATTATCCTCAGTACCTTACTAATGAGTAGGTATATTGTCTCGGTGCCGGGCCCAAAATAACTGGAGCCAGTGGTGTAACTATGGGGGGGGATAAGGGGATAGATCCCCTCACAAAAATAAAAAAATATTAAAAATAGTAACTGCATCTGCTTAAAGTTAAACTTTAAGTGCCAAAATGATGTAAAATTTATTTCCAGACATGTCATTTTTCAAAAAATTTTCCCAGAAACCAGTTGCCTGTCCCCCACCCTAGGACCCTTCATCCCCCCCAAAGCCTATTCCTAGTTACGCCACTGCCTGGGGCCATCCATGACTCCCACGTTTTCAGTGACAAAGTAGGGAGGCTATGTACATTTGGCAGTGTTAATTTCAAGTTTTTCATGGATATACACAATTACTGATACCACTTATTTTTTTGTATAAGAGCGCGACCCGGGTTTCAATGAATAATCATCATCATCATCAGGCACTAATTTAATTTAACCCTTTCGCTGCTGTTCAATCTCCGAAAACCTACTCCTCACATGCGGCGAAAATGTTAAAATGCGTTTCCTGGGCCCATGGAGCAGGTACTTCCAGGATGGGTGTGGTACACCCTCCGAAGGGTCGCTAATCCGCGGCCCTATCCTCGACGAGCTCATCCACGCAGGACCGTCTCTTCGACCCTACCTCCCGAAAAGTGACCGCTCTGACTGCAATTTGAAAATCAATCACTCAATCCAATCATCAAAAAATGATTGTTTTTATCGCAATCCTGTCAATCAAGCAATCAAGCATGTCTTTTAACCGTATTTCTACGATGAAAAATAACGATTTTGTTAACTTTTCTAGAAACGAGGCTGCGGACAACCGGAAAAATGGCCATTTTAGCAAAGTTAACAAAATTGTTATTTTTCATCGCAGAAACACGGTTCAAAGACGTACTTGAATGCTTGATTGACAGGAGTGCGATGAAAACAATAAGTTTTTGATGATCGTATTGAGTGATTGATTTTCAAATTGCAGTCAGAGCGGTCACTTTTCGGGAGGTAGGCTGCCTGCTCGTAGGGTCGAGGAGACGGTCCTGCGTGGATGAGCTGGTCGAGGATAGGGTCGCGGATTAGCGACCCTTCGAAGTGCTTCGGCGAAAGTACTGACCGTTTGGCTGGGAGGAAGAAAAAGTACGTCCACAGCAGTCTGCCGTGCGGACGTACTAGGTACGCAGTGAAAGGGTTAATAAGGCATAATTAGCGCCTGATGATGATGATTATTCATTGAAACCCGGGTCGCGCTTATATAAGAAAATAAGTGGCATAAGTAATTGTGTGTATCCAGGAAAAACCTATAATGGAATACCACAAAGTAAACCAAGAGTTAGTGAATAGTGTTAATTTCGCTCCTATCTCTCTCTCTCTCGGATATATCACTACCCCTCCCCCATTAGCCTCACGCCTGTGCTCTCACTAAAGCTCACCCGCAAACATAAGGTGAATGGAATATAGTCACTTGTTACATGAAATTCATGAACTGATTGGTGCAGATAGATTCCTAGGTTGTCCTCTGTGATTCATCTTCTAGATGACAGTTCTGCTGACGTTGCAGCAGGTGTCTGAAGCCTGAAGACTTCAAACCAAAAGATATTTCTGCAATGCCAGCGATACTGTCATTTAGAAGATGAATCACAGAGGACAACCCAGAAGCCAGTCTGTACCTGCTGAACCACTCCGGGGAATCCTCCATAAACTCATGAATTGATTTTTTTCACCATGGTTTATCAATCCTCTTTATACCTTGGGAAGAAATTATCATTGACTTTTTGAAATAAGTATTTTTCGTACTCATGTGCACTCAAATAATTACTTACAATCATTGCTATCATTACAGTTTTTGTGTGAAACCCATTTTGTATAGTGGGCATATTAATAGCATAAAATCCTTATTTTTCCATGATTATTTAAATTTTATACCCTGATTATTGCTTTTTGGTCTACAGTTTTGGTTTTGGACTTTTTAAAATAAAATTTTCAAGTCATATTTGTTATTCATATGCTGATATTGGGTATTATATGAAATCACTTATATATACGTTTTAATGGAGAAATGGCACGGTTAATTGCTTTGATGCACTGAAAACCTGATGATTTGGAATTGGATATTAATTTTTTTCTCTATTTTTGCCTCAATGAAGCAAAATTATTACAATAAGTACTGTTTAAGACACTATTATTTGAAATGTATTCATTCTCCTGAATCAGAAACTATAATTTTTCCCATGCATTTATTTTATTTTGTGCTATTTTTCAGATGAATCGGTACAAAGTTACTAGTCCAAGTGGATCAACAAAAAAGACTGTTCAAATGTCATTAGACAGTAAGGCAAGCTCAAATCAACCAAAACGAACTGAAAACAAGGAAAATAAAGCATTGAAAAGCTCTACATCTACTATGAAAGGTCCAATGGATATTTTTCTGGGTAAATATAGTTTTCCATGTCCAAGTCTGAATGGTATTGTAGATTCAGTTATATTACCTTATAAGGGATAAAAGAAAAGGTAATATTATTGAGGTGAGAGTATAGTAATCAGGTAACTTAGTTAAATGAAAGTATTATACTACATATATGTTTTTCAAATGGATTAGTTCCAATGCATTAAAACAGAACAATGTGCCCTTCCTGGGGAATAATTCATGTCAAAAATTCGAGTTGTGAACATGAATCAATGACTTCAAGCTTAATTATTGCCTAATGTGGATTAACAGACATGGCTAGAAGTCAAATGTTGTGTGAAGATTGTCTATTCTCTGTCTTTATTTTCTGATGTTTTCCACAAAATTTCCCTCCCTCGTTTTTGGAAATTATTGCTCACTAATTGACATTTTTGCCTAATAATAGTAGAAGCCCAGGTTATTCTCGAAATTTCTGTGTCCCTACTCATGGGCTATTGATGTTTTTCCTTGAGGTGATAGCATGTTTACACTGTCTTCGTGTACTGCAAAAACTCCAATAATAAGTTCTAATGGTTCCTGAAAAGTAGCTCCTTATAACCATGTTCATCCCATATCAGTTATATGGATGAAAATGAGAAAACTTGAAAAAATATTCATTTATCATGAAATTTGTCTGTTGGTTCCTCTGTTGAGTTTTTTTTTAGGCTTGTTATTTTTATGTACTTTTTCTACAAATGAGAATTTCTCTCTTTGCCTTGCATATTTGATGACAAATTTTTTGATAGAATATTATCTATGTATCTTGTCCCATTTTTAACTCTTCTTTTCTTTGCTAGGTAAAAAGAAAGCATCATGTAACACAATGAAGCCATTGGCATTTGGAAGCACGGATAATGTAAAGGGTTTCCTGAAACACGATTTGCTTGCAGGTTAGTTTGTTTAAATGGTCTGCTGTAGAGATAAATTTGCATAATTCATCATTAGTGGCTGCAGAAGTGATTGTGAAATGAGAAATACTTTTGTTCTTGGAGCTTTGTTCTTATCATTACAAGCATGCTGTTGCATGCTGTGATTCTAATGTACTTAACTTCAATTTTTGAAACTCATCAACTGCTTTCTTGCCTCTCCAAATGTCAGTTTCAAATTATTTTACTATACTTATGAACTAAGTTTCTTTCTTTAACTGACATCTCTATCCAGAGAAATAACTAATATTTTATTCTTGCTACATGAAACGCTTAACCAATTCCTCTTCATTCTTTTGTTTCTAAGTGCCTCATCCTGTAAATTTCAATCCTGTTATTTCAATACATATGTCCTACCAACTTTGCTTGTTTTATTTTTTCCCTGGCCAACAATTTATTGTTTTTAGTGTTACTAAATATTTTTTGCTCATTGGGCCGTTCATCTTTGGTCTCTATGTAGAATTGTATACAATCATGTAACGGTTCCGATTTTAATCCTGATGCCATGAAAGAGCTGCCATGTTGGTACTTCCTTGCTGTCCTTTTGCCTTAGCTTTTTCCTTAATCCTTTTGCCTTAGCTTTTTTATGGGGTTTGACCTCTTACCTTTTGCATAGGGTGGTGACTAAATTTGGTAATTGCTTTTGTTGAATTAGGTGTTGCTAATGACTTCACAAACGTTTTACTTTCTTAAAATAAAGTTGTCACCCACGTTTTAAATAAATCTTTTATTCTTCTAAATTGTTGCTCACATTTTTTATTGTTTTTTGTAGTAAATTTATGAAGTAAGTGTAACTAATACCTATGTGATCAATGCCCCTATGTTTCCAAAATGCTCACAAGTGTGTTTTGTTGTTTTTATTGAATTACCAATTTTTTCCTCAACTATTTATCTAATGTATTCATTAAAAGTCCCTCTGCTCATTTGTGTTTCAGAGGGTGAGAAAGGCCGAAGTTTAAGTAGTCTGAGCACTGGAAGCTGTGATAGTATCAACCAAGAAATGCATCACTTTAAGCCAATCAAGGTTGCCCCGAGGACTCCACCGAAGAAAATGCCTGGTAAGCTTACTTTCCTCCCTTATAGTTAAGAATTGAAAAGGTGCCTCTAGATTATGAGCCAGCACATATGTTATGCTGATCTGGTCATAATTACAGAAGAAGATAAATTAGAAAACTAATGACTTATAGCCCAAAGTGAGTGTTGAGAAAGGAATGGTACAGAGGGATTGATGATACAGAGTCTTAAATGAATGTTGAAGATGACAAAGAGTGATGGTTGAGTTAACCCTTTCGTTACTAACAACGAAAATATGTGGCAGGACGTTTCTTGATGCAGGAATCGAAAGGAGCAAATTTTCGTTGGAGATTTTTCTACACAGGAGAATGAATGCCGAAAATATAAGATTCCTTATGCTCCCCCTTTTATGACGTTCCCGGGTTCGCAAAGTCTTACTTACGGGAGCCAACAAAACTGGAATTAAGCCGTACCCTCAAAATCCGGGAGCAGGTACCCGGACCACTCGTCTTATATTACCCGTCTTTGTGTAAGCGATAAGTAAGGGATGGTAGGTAGATGTGCGGTCATTCCATTGTTCATTGTCAGTTTTTGAAATAAATATTTGTTCCTTTCTCAAAAAATATAAACTTAAGAATTGAATTCTGTCTTTTGAGCAGGGTTTACAATTTTTAAACAAAATTCTGCAATAAGTATTAACATATATTTCGATTTCAGTATAAACATCAACATGGAAATTGTTGCTGCATTAAATGCGTTAATATTGAGGGTACAGCTTTTTTCAAAATTTGAAAATTCTCTGAATAAAACGAGGAGTTCAATTCAAAATCTGCACTTTAAGTGCAAGCAACAATTATCCATACAGCTAATTCATATAAACAAAGCATGATTGACCGTGAACCAATGCCGCTGGTAGGGTTATAAACCCCGAAAGGAGGGAGCCCAACTACCCTCGGAGTCTGAGATAATGTGGAGTCCCCACTAGGAAGGGTCAAAAAGATTGGAGCTGAGAGTGTATGATTATCCGAGAGACCGTTCTTAACAAATGTCCTGGGAAAATGCTCAGTACTGAGGGGATGGAAAAGTCTCTTGGGGCTCAGTCCAGCAGTCATGCTAAGGAGAGAACTCCACCGTCTCGAAAGGGTTAAGATGAAATATGCTTGATGTAAGCCTGGGATGATTCAAAGTGTAGGGTTTGTACTGTTCTGGTTAATATTAGATTTCATAACTTAAAATCTAAAGGTTATGCTTTTTTATTTAATAATCGATACTATGTTGTCTTTGAAATTTGCACGTGAGTGCTCCCCTTATTGCCACTTACTAGAAAACTAGGTTCAAGTTTTTCCGATTTCCTTAATCCTTTGTGAAAATATATTAGATGTTTATATTCAATGATTATTTATTTAATAATTTAGAGGCATAATTACTGTTTGGATATAAGTTTACATTCTGCTTTAATGCATGTTTTGGTATTTTTTATGGATTCATCAATATCATTAATGTCTATTCCAGATGGAAGAGTAATTGAACCAAAACTAGTGAAAATAACACCAGTCCACCTTAGCCCTGGGATGGATGATAAATCAGGAAGGATATCACTGCAGAAGTAAGTATCATTCACATCTCTTTAAACTTGTTGCAATAGATCCATACTAGATAGAATGGTATACGCGCCATGTCTACATTATGATTAGTATATGCATCGCCTGAGAATTAAAAATTTGTCTAGTCCATGCCGCAGAATCCAAGCATGCCCAGAGTGACTGCCTCCATGTTCTATTCGAATTCATGCCATGATGCTCATTAAATCATCTCATCGCATGAGAATTACCTACAGTGGAACCTCGTTAAAGCGAGTACGGGCTATAGCGACACCCCCGCTATAACGAGAGATAGCCGATGCACCCTCAATTGACCCTATAATAAGCGTGTTAAAAAATTCGTTTTTACGAGACCCTTTCGGTGTTGGCTCTCGCCATAGCGAGGGTTTCACCGCCGGAAGACTTTCATCAAGACTCCTTAACCTCTGTAATTGCTAGCGATCTGTTAGAAATGAAGTTACTGGAGTGCTCAGTCTCAAATTTATGTGGTAAACTGTCGTTCGATAAATATAATGATTGACGAAACAATGCTTTGCATGATTTTTATTCAGTGCGGCGCTTATAAATTGTTTGAATTGTTAGTCGTTATTTGAGTAAGGAAATTTAGTGATGCAAAAAAACATCGCCTTTCGTCTGGATTTATGCTTACGTTTATGGGATAGATGTTTATCTGTCGCCGCACCACTCCTGTTCCTGTATATCTGTTCGCAACAGGTATATTGGCTATTATTTGCTCCACCTCCGGTAAAGCGACAATTCGCTATAGCGAGTGTTTATTAGTGCACCGTGGGGTGTCGTTATATCGAGGTTGTACTGTATGTAATTCTATTTTACACTCCTAATTTATTGAAGCAAAGTCCTTGTTTGTCGATATGAATGGATAAATCAATGATGTCACCAGAGTGCCACCTCAAGCTTTTAAAAAATGTATGTCAAGATACAAAGAAGATTCACTCACTGAATATTGATAGCCATCCTTGGTGTATTTTTGCCAAAGACTGATTTGATTCTTCCTGTCTGTCCATTCTGCTCCCAATGGAATTCAGCTTATGTCATTAATGAAAATACGTGAAACGGAAGTACATAGCACCCCATCCAGGATATTCTCTTTGGACTAAATTTAAGCCAAAATTAAAATAAAGCAGTGCGAAACTGATGTCTTCATATAGTGATTTCACATGGTGTTTCCATGCTAGACTGTCTTGGTCATTCTCAATCTTGAAGAGCAAAAAGAAAGCTTAGGCAATACTGACTAATGACAATGAGCAAGGGCAACCTTGCCTACAAAAATGTTATAGCTTTCATTCTGCTGATGGTATGACTACTCTGCATGCTCATCGAACCTTGTCCCCATACGACTGCCTCTTGTGGAACTTGGTGTGATGTGACGGTTTGGCACAGTGTCTAGATTATGATTTCTGCCATCACACAATGATTTAATCCATCTCCATAACTGCTCTCCTCAATGCCTTGCATAGGTTTAAGCAGTTTAAGCATTTAACCACTTACAAGCAAGGTCTCAGAACACATCTTGTTCGTATATCGAGGACTTACTGTATTTAGAATGGTATTATCCTATTGTATGATACTGAATTCTTTTATTGAGAAAATGGAACAAATGTGCTTGTTTCTATATATTTGTATAATTTAATCTCTCATATTATACGCTTGACTCTGACGCTATTTCACAGTGTGACTGTAAGTTTGGGAGATTGAAGAGACATATTTTGACAAACATTGTTTTTTTCTTGAAGGTTCCTAAAAGGAACGTTAATATGAACTTCATTATTACGAACCTCCGGTTTTTCAGTCCTGTGCACTTCGTAATAATGAGTCCTCTGAATCAAAAATCATTTGCCCCTAACTAAAGGCTCCATCTAGACACTCTGCCTCTTCTTTTTCAATGGTAGCAGTTTTCTCTCATCACCTGTTATTTTCAGCACCTCATTCCTTTTCATCATCATCATTTTTATCTTCTTCATTCTCCTCTTAAATTGTATCGGGAATGCCTTTAGTGTGCTCTTATTGCCCTTTATCAGCACCCATGTTTCTAACTTGCACAGCTCCACATCAGACTTTTCACTAGCTTTTTCCCTACTTTTCTGTGCAAAGTTCCTCATGTTAATACTTCCCTAGGGAGCTATTAGTGAACGCCAATCCAAACAAACCGTCTCATTGAATTATTGAGTGAGAGTGATTTTGATAGAAAGTCGGCAGTTGACAGTTACCTACTTCCAGCTTTCGGACGTAACTTTATGTTTAAGGATGTAACTTATGATTATTTGTTAAACAAGTTAAGGAGGTACCTTGTCGAGAAATTGTAAAGACAGTAATTTTTCAAAATTTAGTAGTTTGACTAGGTGTAAATGTAAAATAATGTGTAGTGATTTTTTTGTATCTTTTTTCTTATTCTTGTTTATTATTTTAGGTGCCTGGGTAGTGGTGAGTTAAATCTTGTGTCTGCAACGGATGCCGCTCAAATTTCGCCGAGAAGTAATGTTGTGAGGGAACTGTTTCCACCTGTCATATCTCCTAATGAGCCCCGGGGTCCATCAGCTTTTTGTGGTAAGTTACTAAATAGTGTGTAGATTTTATTATAATGGCGTAAAAGAGTATCTTAGGTGGAAAAGAAATCAGTCAGTCATAGTTTTAATGTGTTTGCTGCAGAGCTGAATGTCCCTTTCTGGGTTCAGACTGCCAAGGGCCACACCAAGGTTTATCTTGGAGCCATTGCCTTGAGGTTGCTTCCTCCTGTGACCAGCCACCAATGGGAGGAGGTGTGAGGGAAGTAGAGGAATATATGGCAACCACCAATAGGGTGTTTTCCTATTATTTTTTTATTGCCTAAATCGAAAGATTATTACTCCTGGATTACGTATTTCACGCTTTTAGATTTTTAAATGACGATATCTATTTTTCGCGATTTCAAATTTCATTATTGTGAGGCACTCAAATGTTAAGGAATGTCTGATTATATGACTGGAGGTGCATTCGAAATTGCCAGAATTCACGATTTGAATTTTTTGAGGGGCCTCTCAAAGTTCTTCTAAGAATTGCTTCTCTGTATTCTAGGGATTTGACGAAAATAAACAGCATAACGCAATGAACACATATTATCCCCCTACTCGATTAATGCACAAGGGAGGGTTCACACTCAACCGTGAAAACCTAAAAACCGTGAATAAGCGATGAATTCTGTCTACCGTGAAAAAACTTGGAAATAGCCGTGAAATTCGTCATAAAACCTTAAAAAACCTCTCAAACTTGATTGTAGATCTACCAACAATGGATCAAAAGAAAAATCGATATGTCAATCACATTTCAAGGTCAGTCACTCGCAGACACTGTCCACGCATTTAGCTACACGCATATATTCGAAGTGCAAATATTGGTCCATGTGCCGTGAAGACACTCAGGCCTTAAGGCAGTGATTGGAAGACCGTTAATCAAAGTGATCATTAACCCTGGCGAGAAATCAGACACCTCTTCACTTCCCTGTCACCCTCCATTTTCCCACTCACAACCTTTAGCCAGCCCTAAATTTTGCTAATGATTGGCGATGTCATGCGAGCGCTTTTATTGCTGCGCTTGCATTCCCGTCGTTTATCACGTTTGCTATAATTTTAGTTAATGTGCGGCCAGTGATTGGTATGTGATCAATATTTCTTCCTAAAATGGCTGATCAACAGACCGTGAATTTGACAAAATTTAGATCGTGGAAACCTGGAAAAAACCGTGAATTTTATAATTAGAGTGGGAATCCTGACAAAGTTGTAATCCTCAGAAAACTCTCATGTGTGGTATGCTGTCAACTGGAGGTGTGTGGGTAAAAATGAATATCCAAATGCTATGCTGCAAGCCGCATCAATTAGGGGAATGACATGTTAAAAAGGAACTGCACACTTTGAGATCCACCTTGCCTTTGTTAAAGTCCTTTACTGTTGAGGGGATGAATTAATTCCTATACCTATCTATTTGGCAAAATATCTGGCTTATTATCATTTCTGTCAGCCTTAGAAATATGATGAGGTTCTAAGATGATGTTCTCATTGTCACTTGGAAAGAAATCTATCCTTAATTGCTCAAGCAAGCAAAAAAAGAGGCAGCACTTAGCCTCCGAGTCCATTGCTGCTTGACCATGGTTATTCATGCATGTGCTAAATATGTTTTTCTTGTGATTTTTTGTGCTGTAGGTACTGGAGCCCTTGAGATTGACAGGGGCAGTGAGTCTAAGAAAGATAGCTCTGGTCCAGTTGAGCCGAAAGTGCCCAAGAAGGATGCTGGACACGTCAGCATAGAGGCCAGTGCCGAAGAGGAGATGGAGGAAGATGAGTCGAAACATCCTCTGAGGAAACGGAAACGTAAGAGACAGACCTGTGTTGCGGAAATCAGTGGGCAGTCGACAAGTGAGATGCTGTCAAGTAGCCTACCTCTGGATCATATGCGAGGAATGGGAGAAGGCCACAGTAGTCAGTATGATCCGTTAGTTATTGCATCAGACATCGGCAGCTCCAGGACAGGTGTTTCGGAGGCATTCCTCCAGCAGCAATTTCTAATGGAAGCGAAGTTGAGGCAGGAGAGGGAAGATATGGAGTTGGCCCAGAGGTTACAGCGGGAGTGGGAAGGTGAAGACAGGAGGGTAGATCGAAGAAAAGGTACATCGCTGGAGTATGACCTACGCAGGAAGTTGCCCTCCGAGGTGAGAGAGAAGCAAAAAGGTCGAGTTTGTAGTCGTAGTTTACCATCCAAGGTGAACAAGTCCCCTTTAAAAGGTCCCAGGCAGCGATTGCTGGGAGAATTGATTTCCCGCCAAAGTAAAGGCGGAAAGTAGCATGGATGCCTTCTGCTTCACACGTTGACATGATATCATGCTTGATATTCTTGTCTTCTCTGCCAATTTTACTTGATAAACTTCCAAATGCTGGGTCTTCAGGTTGTGGAGAAGTTTCATATACCACAGCTTTGTGTTGGTCATAGTATGTATCTGTAAATCAAGGTGCTTTACCATGCCAAGAGTTTGTATATATATTCAACTTGTATATTATAATTTGGCTGGTTGTTATAGAGTCATAAGAAAGACATATTTTTTTGACCGAGTGAGATTTATGTTGATACTCTTGGGAATAAACCTGGTGGTGTTGCTGCCTTACAATTGATAAAAGATGTAACCATGCTCATTTTCTTGCTTCAATGGAGCCGATGGTTTAAAAGTCACTGGTGGTAGATGAATGGATTTTTCAACTGATTTGATTCAGACTCGTATATTGAAGGACCTACCTGCAGGTATTGTTTATCTGTGCAGCTAGTGGAGTTTTCATACCTCATTTTCATAACCAGCACTCAAGGGCCATCCATTTTTTGCCTCTTTCCATTAGATTGGCAGTTGTCTAATTCTAAAGGGAAATCTTGTTACAACCATCAAGCATGGTTGTTAATCTACTGCTTACATGTTCTTGGTACCTGTCAGATATTCTGAGTGGCATAGAAAAAATATTGGTAAAGAAAATTTTATTCCTTTAATATGTAGAGTCCATAAAAATGTAGATATGAAAAGATAAATATATGTGACAACATCATTGAGATGTTTGTCTTTGTTAGCAATCCAAGTGCTCTAAATAAAATGTGTTATGATGCAAGAGTCTTCTCCCAGTTTGTCTTATGGAAATGGGATTTGTATTTTGGTTAAAAATCATTCCTAATTGCACAAGTTTTATTGAGGAAGAAAGTATCCTTCTCGAGCTCTTCTAAATGCTTTAATAATATATGTTGTGATTTTGTATCTGAATATCTTAATGACAGAGTTATTCAGATAATCAAATAGAGTTAATTTTGCAAATTTATTTTGTGGACTGTCGATTCCACGGAGGGGATCATGTATTAGCATTGGTAACATTTTCTTTAGAAGTGATGTGAAGTAATGGGCAAATGTGAAATTCAAAGAATCTAATGCAAAGCTTAGCTTTCTCTCCTTTGGGATATTTGATCTCTTTTGCTCTGTTAATAGTTTTATGAAGTATGCCATAAATATATTTCTTAGTTATTTCTATTTTCCTTGTATAATAGTTAAAAAAATATGAACTTCCTGTTTTCTGTGGATAACAATTATTTTGAAAGGACAAAATATGGACAGATTGAGGAAATTTACTTGTTCTGTTACTATTTTTTGTATTAGTTATTGGAATATCAAAGCAAACAACCAATGCATCGAATGATTGACATTTGAGTTTAAATTTTTTAATAACAGTCCTTTAAATGTTCTATTTCTTTTCAAGTCATGTGTTGCTTGTTTTTTATTTAATTTACATCACATTTTCTGGACAATAAGAATTCATATGAAGTAGAAATTTTGTTTTTAGCTAGAATTTCTATCAGTTACATGACTGAAAGCCTTCGAGGATTGAAAGGCATATCACTTGCTTCCTAACAATTGGAGGAATCATACCATTGTTCCTATTGTGTTTGTAGCTATATCGTGAAGGAGATAAAAATTTTGCCCTTATTTGGTATTGTAAAAATGTGAATAAAAAGTTTAATTTTTGTGCAAGACATTATTGCATCATTTGGCAAGTGTTTGATTTCATCAACTCTTTATTGGTCCCATTAATAGAAATGAAAGGGTGTATATTATACACTCTATTGATCATGTTCAACTGATACTACCATGGGGCCGGGTCACTGTCTCATTAGGTTGGTCCTTATTTTAAAAGTTTTCGAATTTCTTTTGGGATGCCCCCCAGTTTTGTTCCGTTTGGTGAGAAAATAAATCTTGTAAATTATTTTTGCTATCAGATACGGGGAAAACGTGCTGCATTGCACTTATGGTTTTGAAATTTTGGTATTATTGGGTGTTATTCGGACATAACTGAAGATGATGTCACTTTCAGATTATTGTATCACTTTTCTGTTTTTTACAATGACTCGTCAGACATTTGTAGCATATCACCTCAAATATCTTTCATTTTTGCCCTTTGGTTCCAGGAATATTGCACCAAGAGTGGGTGGGAGCCACCTAAGGCAGACATTTTGGGTGGCAAGCAGGTTGCATACGCTCAATATTTGCTGATCATTCTTAACTGTCATAAAACCATGATGAAATTATTTGGATAAACTTTAAACTTCGACCTTGATGGTTATATTTATCACTCTTTATTGCCAAAACTGGCTTAGTACCAGTGATTTATTCTCCTTAGGTGCCTCTAAATTCAACCTGAATCTTCGCAAAATCTTTAACTTTGAGACCTGGGCGGCGATTAATTTATAATATCCAATTTTGAGAAATTTCGGATCTCAGCCCCTGATATAAGTTAGCAACTTTCCAGCATATTTGATCCTAAAAAAAATCATTTTCCTGCCCACCCTAGTCTATACCCTAGACTGGCCCTGTTGCCAGATGCTTGGAAATTTTTTTTTGTTGCGCAAATGATTCAATTTGGCTGTTAAACCACAATGAATGCAGGTGGACTATGTGCTTACTAAATTTTTCTTGATAGTCAATCCCTTTTGTTATCAAACTCAAATGGCTCGTACTAACATGGACTCGGGTGACAATAGTATGCTTTTTCTCACAAATTTTCTGGATACAAATAATACAAATGGCTATCATAAAGTCATTGATTAACATCTTGAGGGGGGATATTATTTTGGCTATTCCTATTAATTGCGTGTTATTTTGCTTTCTTGAGTTCATTAACCCTTAGAGTGCGGGAAAGTTTTTATACGTTTTGCACGCTGGACGTGGCATTTACCCAAAATTTTATTGCTACCTGTCTCTCACCGTAAGGATTGCTAAGGAGCTTCACTCCCCTCGTAGCTGGGGGTGCCTCCTCCACAGGGGGTCTCTTCTGCACCGGCTGGCAGCTTAAATCGTGATCTCCCGCAGGCCAAGGGTGAAAGTGGAAAACTCAAAGGTCGTAGCTGTTTTTTATTAGATATTATTTTTCCACAAATTCAATATTATGCAGCACTATTATTCCAAAATATGTTCTTCAAAGGTACAGCACATTCCCGATTATCCATGCTAATGATCGGGAGAGCTCAGAGTAAGGATAGGGGAGAGGGATTTTTGGTTTCTGTGCATGCGTACAACATTGAAGTAACTGTGGTGGGGGTAGGTCACATGTCATCAGTACTTTTTGATGGAATCTGCTATTTAAATGCATGGGATTTTTATGCGAGGTATGCTATGTTGCAGTAAATTCAGCAGAAATATTTTTATTAAGGTGATTCTAGTGCCCTCACATTGAAGAAGAGGTATTGCTTTTATCACAGAAGAATCTTTGGGGCAATACATTGCGTATTTATTGTATGAATTAGCATAAAAAGACCCACAAGATGGTTATGTATTGCTGCATTTGGAATTGTACGGAACCATATGTGAAAGGTGGAAAAATTACTCTCCTCTCGTAAGTATTTCTTTTTTACCTTTGTCTATGTGTTTTATTTCTGTCTGCTTAAACTACCCTGCTATAAATGTGTTGAAATATAATGTTTAGCTACGTTGGTGAAAAGACCATGTGATTAATAATGTGCATGTGTGCTTCTGTCCATATCCTTGGTTGATGATTTTTAAATCAATTGCACCATTGTTAAAAACCAAATACTTTTTTAATTAGTAAATATAGTTTATGGCTCGTGTTAAAAATGCGTACACGCTGAACGATAGAATGCAATAAGTTCTTTCTGTCTAAGAAAATCTTCGCGGAGTCGGAAAATCAAATTGTATGATTTTTTTGCATATTTTGCACTATCTTTAGATTCCCAGCTAATGAGGAGCGATGGAGGGAATGGGTGAGAAACTTGAGGAGAGAGAACTTCGCCCCCAGTAAGCACACCAAGATATGCTCCAAGCATTTTATGGAGGACTCCTTGGACATGGATAAATTCAGAGGGCACTGCTGTGCCTATGTTATTTGATTTTCCGTATCACTTATTGTCCAAGGAGAAGAAAAGGAAATGCCCCTTAAAAAGGAAATGCTGCGAGAAGAATGTTGAGCCAGTGTTTTCAAGTAAGTGGCATTTAAATTGATTATTTTTAATAAATTTAATCTAGTTGCGATTTCTGAGGAAAATTGATTGGCTATATCATGCCAATGTTCATGCCATTATGAAATTATTATCACTCGTCAATAATCTAAGGATGGCTGTATTTTTTTATGGCTCATCCGTAAATTTGCGGTTTTGGTGTTTTTAGTTGAAAATTTCTTTCCACCCACGAGTAGTTGATGCTCTGGAGTGAAACTATTACCTAATTCCTGAAAGAGTATTTAGTGCTAAAAGGAAATATTTTTGATAATAGAGATTTCTGTTTTATGGTGAGATGTTATGTTATCCAAAGGAAATTGCATAGTATCTTTCGTTCAATCGTTCGGTATTTATTTTGGCACTAATGAGAACTATTTTTGAACCCAAAAACTCACCCAGATAGAACTTAATGGAAAGCATGTGCCCATTATCATACCTATAATAACTTGTAATTAATCATTCATAAGTATTTAAAAATAATTGGTTTTGATAAAGAGGAGTTTCCTTTTGTGCACAGATGATTATTTAGAATTTTACCCTAATCTGTTGCCAATATTTTGATACCAGAACTTAAGGCATTTTGTGGAATTTCACTCTTACTTACAGATCATTACTTTATGTTATTTAGCTATCAAAAGTTTATTTAGAAGAATTCTTTGTTAATCGTATTAAGTCAGTGATGCGATTGTTACTGAATGTGATCCCAACAAGAGGCAAAAGTCTTTGGGCTGAAAATAAATTTGAGTTAGGATGAATGTGGTACCATATTTCTGAGATTTACTTAGTCCTTCTAAGACGAATGGATTGGTATTGGAATAATGGAAATGTGACAAGAGTTTTGCAATGAAGTGGGTGGAAGTGAAGAGAGGTACCATGATTACACTCCTACTATATTCAATTAATAGCATAGTTTTTGCAGGGGCACAAATATGGTAGTTTTGAATAATTTAGTTGCTAGCCAGAATTTCTCTATGTGCCTCATTGTATTCAAATACTCAGATCTTGGATAATACTGGCAGTGGGTCTTTAATATTTCCTAACTAAGGTTGAAACTAACAAAAAGGAAAAAATAATATCTTTAAATATGAGATCATGGGCATAGGACTTCGGTTGAGTTGAACTGGAATGACTCAGTATTAAGAGTGTTTCTGAAGGTGATCCCACCAACAGGTAAATGCTGATGGGCTCAAAAAAATTTCAGTTAGGATAAATGTGGAGTTATTTTTTCTAAGATTGGATCTGAGATTTGCTGCGTCCTTCAAAAACTATGTATTTATTGGATTAATGGAAATGTGACAAGTGTTTGCAATGAAGTGGTGAAGACAGGTACCATTACCACTCTTGCTTTACTCAATTCATAATTATCTCATATTTCCAAGTCTGTGTGATATTGGGGAGACCACATGGGAATAAACTCATCGTTGCCTGTGTTAGTTATTATGATATGGTTACTTTTAATTGGTTTTCTTTTTTTTTACTTTTCTTAACTGATTATTATTTCAGGTGTCCCCCACTCTTGTGATCCTGTGCCTTCAGTGGTGGTCTCAGAAGTTGTTTCTTTCCTCCAAAATGAAGATTCACAACCGACCACCCCTCTCAAGCCTTCAAAGAAATACCGGTACATACTTGTTTTATGAAGTTTATAATTTGTGTAGCTAACAGAATGGCCAAATTACTTCAAATTTATTCCCTGGAAATTTGACTTTCACACCTTGAACATGTTCTCTCTTTTTCCCTAAGGTATGTGGGAGATTTTACAGAGGAGGATACAAACTCCCCTTCAAAAGCTCGCAAAGTTCTTTTCCTAGCTCAGCAGAAGTCTTAAAGAAAGAGGAAGTAGGTGAAGCAGTTGCATAATAAAGCAAGTTGGCTGAAAGGCAGGTGGCATCACTGAAGGAAGTCTTGGCTGATTTGAAGAAGAACTCATTTATTAGTGATGGTGCTGGAGATATTTTGGAGGTATGGCAAAGATCTTTTTTATCACTAACTTATGTAATCCATGGAAAAGTACAGATTTTAATGTAGTTTATTCATTTTGCATAGTGAGTATTGTTATTGTGAGTCAAATTATCCTCTTCTAGTGATTACTAGGTGGTTTCCTTGTATGATGGATCACAAATAAGTGAACCCTGAGGTTTATTTGTCATTTTGATCTGTGCATATGAGCATAAGCATGCCATTATCATGTCCAATAGTATCGTTCTTACTTATGAGGGGGGACCCAAAAGTAACAGGGATACATAGCGTTGTGAGGGGGCGGCTGAGTGAGGGATCGGTTTTTCCCATGTAGTGTTCTAAGCCTTGACATTTCCTGAGTCAGTGTGCAAATCCTGGTCACTCTGAGGGCATCCGTTTGTTTATAGGATTTTTTTCGGTTAACCAACTTTTTCCGATTTTGCGAAAACGTGTAATGGCTGACTGCTGGGAGCACCACGCGGCTATGAAGTTTTGTTTTTTGTTGGGAAAAAGTCCCGCAGAAACTCTAGTGATGCTTAAAACTGCTTATGGGGATAGTACTCTGAGTAAAACACATGTCTACGACTGGTTTTCACGTTTCAAAAATGGACAGATTTCGATTGATGACCATCCTCATTCAGGGCACCCATCAACATCAAGAACAGATGACAGTGTTGCAAAAATCCACTCCCTCATTCAAGAAGATCGATGCTCAACCATTTACAAACTTTGTAGACATTTTGCAGAGGTTAAGGGAAAATATCCGGAAGAAAAGGATGGATCTTTGGCACACAGGTGATTGGTTCTTCCACTATGACAACACCCCCGCCCACACTGCACTGTCCATGAAGCGGTTTTTGACAAAAAACGGCATGACGCCAATTGTTAACCAGAAATTGCCACATGTGAATCTTTTTATTTCCTAGACTGAAAAGGGATATGAGAGGAAAACGTTTTGGGACTGTAGATGAGGTAAAACAAAAATTGCTAAAAGGCCTGAAGAACATTGACTTAATTGAATTAAATTGTTTTGAACATTCGAAGAAACGGTTAGATAAATGCGTTGCAGTCAATGAGGATTAATTTGAAGGTGATAAAAATATGGTCGGAAAATATTGGTTCATAAAAAAGTTTTTGCGAAATTCCCGTTATTTTTGGGTCCCCCCTCGTATGCCAGTTGTCCTTGTGATTTGGTAATGGTCACCTTCTCTTATATTTCATCAGATGTCTCTTCCTGGACCTGTGGCGGAACTCCTGAAGAGGAGTGAGAATGGGCAAGGGAAGGCAGCCTACTCTCCTGATTTAAGGGCATTTGCCTTAACTCTCCATTTTTACTCCCCCCCCCGAGCATACAATTATGTTCGCAAGTCGTTTAATTCAGCGCTCCCCCATCCTTCTACTTTGAGAAAGTGGTGCTCCTGTCGGAGTGACTCGCGGAACTTCGGTTTCGCGGAAAAGGTTATCACCATTATCGCGAGCCAGCTATTCTCCTCCCCATGTGACGAGGCCGACTAGTCAACCACTCAACCCCTACCCCACCCCGGGCAATGACCTTCCTATCAATCCGAGCGGTACCTGCAACCTTTGCTCCTCAGGATTGACTTATATTGAGGCGCCGTCCTCCGGCCGGTACCTTGTTCCTTCCTTCCCTTCCTCGGTCGCGGGTCGCTATCCGACCTCCTCCGAGCATCCTCCCTTACTCGGTCGCGGGTCGCTATCCGACCTCCTCCGGACTTCCTTCCTGCCTTCCCAGCCTCGCCAGGAGCCGTCGTACCGTCCGCACCCGAGTCGCCGTCCGTCACCGGTCTCGTCTGCCGCTGAATTCATGTGAGTCTTCATTTCCCCCTTATCCGCTGTGCCTGATCGTCCAGTGTATCTGACTATTAAAAACCCATGAATTAATTCACTGTCTAGTTATTGAGAATACGCTCCCCACCAAAAATGTTGCGACCGCCAACCACGCGACATTATTTTGGTGTCAGGTGTGTTGGGGATTTGAAGAAAAATTTAGTCCCGAGCCCGTACTATAATTTATAATTTGAAACTGGTTAATTTAGAGACAATTTTGAAATTTATTTCCATTCGATAATGCTTGCATTGAACTAGTCGTAATGCGAAACCTTTGTGTTGTTTGATTTTCGCATTCAGTCTCACCCGAATCTTGCTACTTCCGCTTAACTTTCATGCACTTATTTTGCCATAGTTGGGGCCCTTCCGAATTTTCGTTAATTTTTACCACCAACCACGCGACACTCCTCCCTTATAACATCCGTTGGGTTTTCCAAAGACGTTTTGCCTACCCTGAAGGCATTAGCTGAGAGAGGCAAAGAACAACAGACCCCCATCTACTGTGCTCTCTCAGTGGATAAGATGGCCATCAGGCAACATATGGTGTGGGATGGCTCAAAGTTTGCTGGGTACGTGGATTTGGCACAGGCCTGGACGATGACAATCTGCCTGTTGCCAAGGAAGCGTTGACCCTTATGCTGCCTACCATTAATGGCCATTGGAAAGTTCCCATCGGGTACTTTTTCATCAATGGCCTTCATTCCATTGAGAGGGCCAATTTAGTCTGGCAGGTACTGGACTTCATTGCTGAGACTGGAGTGGAAGTGAGCTGCATAACTTTTCATGGACTTCTTTCCAATATGGGCATGGTCTCATCATCGGGGGCCAACTAGTGTCCTGATAGTGTGGCACACTTTTTTAATGCATGGTGGCAAGAAAGTGTACACTCTTCTTGATCCGTGCCACATGCTGAGGTTGGTAAGGAATGCCCTTGCCACAGAAAGGGTATTGTGGATGGTGTTGGGAGGCATGTGAAGTGGCAGTTTATAGAGGAGCTGGAAAAGTTTTAGGGAGAGCAAGGGCTCCATGCTAGCACTAAGTTGAGGAAGCAGCTCATTGAGTGGTACTAGGAAAAGATGAAGGTGAGGTTGACTGCCCAGACCCTCAGCCACAGTGTTGCAAGTGCCATAAAATACCTCGGCTGTGCACTGACACACCCCCGTGGCTGTGAGGCTACTCTTGAATTTATCAAAAAGTTTAACGATTTCTTCGAGATTCTGAACAATAGGAACTTGCTTTCTGGTGGATATAAGGCACCCGTGAAGGAGAATAACTTCATAGAAAGGATGAATTTCGGCAGTCAGGCCAGTGGTTACATGCAAAAAAAATGTGATGGTGTGCGACTGTTGGACAGTATAAGGAGAACTGTTTCCCACTGTCCCTATATTGGGATTTTTCTTCCTCATAGGAAAATCCCACCGGGATGGTGGTAAAGAAATAGCTTTGCTTGGTTTCGCTAGGTAGGGCCCCTTTTGCTTACATAGCACTGGGGTGCTCTATCCCTACTCCCATCTCCTTCCAGCCCTTTCCCCTCCCTGGAGGCGCCGGCGGGCTCCGATCGCGACGGCGTCTCCATCCTTTTTCCTTCCTCTCCGCCCCCTCCCCGGGTGTCCTGGCGTATAAGCCTCGGGCTTGGTCCGGGGCCCCGGTGCGTTGTACCCTTAGAGGGTTCACCTAGAACCCTCATAGTTCTTGTCGAAATCATGCTCTCCTCCACTAACTCTACTTTGATTTCCGTAGCCCTGCTAAGTACTTGCTCGCTGTTTCCTATATTTCGTAGTTGGCGGTCGCAACATTTTTGGTGGGGAGCGTATTCTCAATAACTAGACAGTGAATTAATTCATGGGTTTTTAATAGTCAGATACACTGGACGATCAGGCACAGCGGATAAGGGGGAAATGAAGACTCACATGAATTCAGCGGCAGACGAGACCGGTGACGGACGGCGACTCGGGTGCGGACGGTACGACGGCTCCTGGCGAGGCTGGGAAGGCAGGAAGGAAGTCCGGAGGAGGTCGGATAGCGACCCGCGACCGAGTAAGGGAGGATGCTCGGAGGAGGTCGGATAGCGACCCGCGACCGAGGAAGGGAAGGAAGGAACAAGGTACCGGCCGGAGGACGGCGCCTCAATATAAGTCAATCCTGAGGAGCAAAGGTTGCAGGTACCGCTCGGATTGATAGGAAGGTCATTGCCCGGGGTGGGGTAGGGGTTGAGTGGTTGACTAGTCGGCCTCGTCACATGGGGAGGAGAATAGCTGGCTCGCGATAATGGTGATAACCTTTTCCGCGAAACCGAAGTTCCGCGAGTCACTCCGACAGGAGCACCACTTTCTCAAAGTAGAAGGATGGGGGAGCGCTGAATTAAACGACTTGCGAACATAATTGTATGCTCGGGGGGGGGAGTAAAAATGGAGAGTTAAGGCAAATGCCCTTAAATCAGGAGAGTAGGCTGCCTTCCCTTGCCCATTCTCACTCCTCTTCAGGAGTTCCGCCACAGGTCCAGGAAGAGACATCTGATGAAATATAAGAGAAGGTGACCATTACCAAATCACAAGGACAACTGGCATACGAGGGGGGACCCAAAAATAACGGGAATTTCGCAAAAACTTTTTTATGAACCAATATTTTCCGACCATATTTTTATCACCTTCAAATTAATCCTCATTGACTGCAACGCATTTATCTAACCGTTTCTTCGAATGTTCAAAACAATTTAATTCAATTAAGTCAATGTTCTTCAGGCCTTTTAGCAATTTTTGTTTTACCTCATCTACAGTCCCAAAACGTTTTCCTCTCATATCCCTTTTCAGTCTAGGAAATAAAATAATTCACATGTGGCAATTTCTGGTGATTGGGGGGGTTAACAATTGGCTTCATGCCGTTTTTGTCAAAAACCGCTTCATGGACAGTGCAGTGTGGGCGGGTTCGTGTGCGAATTGCAACCTTCTCTGTATTTCGTACTCATAGGGAGGGTCTTCCGCGTGGGAAACGGGAATTGGGGAGAGAATAGTATCCCAAGGCATACTTAGTTCTCTACCGTGCATTAGGTAAGCTGGGGAGAATCCCGTGATTCTGTGTCGGTTATTTCGATAAGTAAACAACGCAAAGCCAAGTTGTTCGTCCCAATCGGAGTGATCTTGAGCTACATAGTGTGAGTTCACAGTGGCAAAGGAATGGTGTGCCCGCTCTAGGCGACCGTTTGCGGCGGGATTGTACGGAGAAGTAAATATAGATTTTATATTCAGTTTCTGGCAAACATTTTTCATAAGTTCGGAGGTGAAATTTGCACCTCTATCTGTTAATAAATATTTTGGTACACTGTGACGGCAAATTATATGTTCCACAAAAATTTCCGCTACCGTTTTTGCTGATTGGTCCGGAATTGCAAAAGCTTCGGGATATCTAGTGAAATAGTCTTGGCAAGTAAGAATATATCTATTACCGCGTGAGGAGACGCGAAAAGGACCGACAATGTCTAAAGCTAATTTTTCTATCGGGTAGGTTGCTTCATTGACGGGCTGTATTGGAATCTTAGCCGAGCGTAATTTTTTCTTCTGGCACGCGATGCAATGCTGCACATATGTGAGGGTGTCTGAATAGCAACCCTTCCAGTTGAAATGTCGTTGAACAATTTCAAATTTTTTTTCGATCCCTCGATGTCCCGATAAGGGATTATCGTGGCAACGAGTCAAAATTGATTTCCGCATACTTCTGGGTGCACAAATTGTGAATTTTGGGTCTATCTACGCGGGTTGCACCTTATATAGGACGTTGTCTCCATCGTAAAAATAGAGTGGATCATTCTGCCGGGCCAAAGCGTGCAATGGCTGTACATCAGGGCAATCGGACTGTTCCTGTGCTATTTTCTCTTTATCCCATGTGGGTTCATAGTCCATAATTTCTGAATTTAAAGAATTAACGGTGGGAGGCATTCTAGATAACGCATCTGCATGTGGTATCTTAGGTCCTGGTTTGTGCATGATAGTATAGGTATATTCGCTAAGCTCCATGATCCATCTTGAGAGTCGGGGTTTAGGTTCTTACAGAGTTAATAGCCAACGCAAGGGTTTGTGGTCCACGTACAAGGTAAATTGACGTCCGAGTAGGTAGATTCTAATTTTTTTTTTACCATTTCTACTACTGCAAGGCACTCAAGCTCTGTAGCAGAGTAGGAGTTTTCACCCTTTCTCAGTTGTCGGCTCGCATAGGCAAGTTCGCATAGGCAGCGACTGTTCTCCGTCCTCGAACTCTTGCGAGAGTATGCCCCCGAGGGCGGTTTGAGCTGCATCTGTCGTTAGGATGAAGGGCTTTTCGAAGTCTGGAAATTTAAGTACAGGTGTCGTTGTTAAGCACAGCTTTAATTTTTGGAAAGCATTTTGCTGCTCTGAACCCCAAAAAAATTTCTCTCCTTTCTTCACTATAGTCGTGTTAGGACGCAACTAATCATGGCGAAGTTTGGAATGAACCGCCTATAATACCCTACTACGCCGATGAATGATTGCACAGCCTTTACAGTCTCCGGTATTGGGAAATGACTAATAGAGGAATTTTTTTCTTTGTCTGGTTTGACCCCATCGCCAGTGACAAGATTGCCTAAGAAATTTACCTTTTTCTGAAAGAAATTGCATTTTTGTGGCTTCAGTTTTAATCTTGCGCCCCGGAGTCGGGAGAAAACCTCACGAATACCCACTATGTGTTCTTTTAGAGTCGAATCGTACCGAAGAATATCATCTAGATAGCACACACAGCCACGGTGAATCAATCCGTCTAAAACCGTTGACATTAGGCGCATGAAGGTGGATGGGGCGTTCGCCAAGCCGAACGCCATGCGATTGCAGTGGAAATGGCCATCTAATATACTGAAAGCAGTGTACTCTTTGCTACGGTCATCCATCTCAATCTGGCAGTATCTGCTGCAAAGATCCATGGTGGAGAAATAACGGGCCCCGCCCAGTTCACCCAGTGGCGGATACAGATGGGGGGCGCAGGGGGCGCGCGCCCCCCCCCTTGCGGGTCCGCTTGTATTGCCGAACATTGCAAAACCACAATTGTAACTTTTTATATCATAAGATGGCTTTGTCTTTTACATGTTTATTATCACTTTAAATAAATTTTCATATACTTTGCCTGTGACTTGATCATCTTTTATTACGATAAAAGTAAAGACAACTCGAGATATGTTGCGCCCCCCCCTTGAGTTTTTTCTGTATCCGCCACTGAGTTCACCCAATATCTCGTCTATGTTCGGCATAGGAAATACTTCTTTCTTGGTGACGCTATTTAGTGCGCGATAATCGATGCGAGGTCTGTACTGAATAGGACCTCCGTCCGCGGATTTCTTTCTGACTAGTATAATTGGTGCAGACCAGGGGCTTTTTGAGGGTGATATTATTCCTGCCTGCAGCATTTCCTTTATCGCCTAATCGAGAAACTCCCTCTGAAAAAATGGGACACGATACGGCCGTTTTTTAATGGGCTTGGTATTTTCTACTTCCATCGTATGCCGAACTAAACTAGTACAGCCTAAGGAAGCGTTTCCATGCATAAATATGTCAGAAAATTCAAGGATTAAATTTTTTAAGGGTTTTAGTGCTTCTGGTGGCACGGCTTGAAAGTTAAACAGGGAAAATAGATCCACCTATTGGGGTTCTTCTGGCCACAATTCTATGTCCTCGCCCGAAATATTATTCACTGTCGAAATCATGTCATGTATCTAGATGATATTCTTCGGTACGATTCGACTCTAAAAGAACACATAGTGGGTATTCGTGAGGTTTTCTCCCGACTCCGGGGCGCAAGATTAAAACTGAAGCCACAAAAATGCAATTTCTTTCAGAAAAAGGTAAATTTCTTAGGCAATCTTGTCACTGGCGATGGGGTCAAACCAGACAAAGAAAAAAATTCCTCTATTAGTCATTTCCCAATACCGGAGACTGTAAAGGCTATGCAATCATTCATCGGCGTAGTAGGGTATTATAGGCGGTTCATTCCAAACTTCGCCATGATTAGTTGCGTCCTAACACGACTATAGTGAAGAAAGGAGAGAAATTTTTTGGGGTTCAGAGCAGCAAAATGCTTTCCAAAAATTAAAGCTGTGCTTAACAACGACACCTGTACTTAAATTTCCAGACTTCGAAAAGCCCTTCATCCTAACGACAGATGCAGCTCAAACCGCCCTCGGGGGCATACTCTCGCAAGAGTTCGAGGACGGAGAACAGTCGCTGCCTATGCGAACTTGCCTATGCGAGCCGACAACTGAGAAAGGGTGAAAACTCCTACTCTGCTACAGAGCTTGAGTGCCTTGCAGTAGTAGAAATGGTAAAAAAAAAATTAGAATCTACCTACTCGGACGTCAATTTACCTTGTACGTGGACCACAAACCCTTGCGTTGGCTATTAACTCTGTAAGAACCTAAACCCCGACTCTCAAGATGGATCATGGAGCTTAGCGAATATACCTATACTATCATGCACAAACCAGGACCTAAGATACCACATGCAGATGCGTTATCTAGAATGCCTCCCACCGTTAATTCTTTAAATTCAGAAATTATGGACTATGAACCCACATGGGATAAAGAGAAAATAGCACAGGAACAGTCCGATTGCCCTGATGTACAGCCATTGCACGCTTTGGCCCGGCAGAATGATCCACTCTATTTTTACGATGGAGACAACGTCCTATATAAGGTGCAACCCGCGTAGATAGACCCAAAATTCACAATTTGTGCACCCAGAAGTATGCGGAAATCAATTTTGACTCGTTGCCACGATAATCCCTTATCGGGACATCGAGGGATCGAAAAAAAATTTGAAATTGTTCAACGACATTTCAACTGGAAGGGTTGCTATTCAGACACCCTCACATATGTGCAGCATTGCATCGCGTGCCAGAAGAAAAAATTACGCTCGGCTAAGATTCCAATACAGCCCGTCAATGAAGCAACCTACCCGATAGAAAAATTAGCTTTAGACATTGTCGGTCCTTTTCGCGTCTCCTCACGCGGTAATAGATATATTCTTACTTGCCAAGACTATTTCACTAGATATCCCGAAGCTTTTGCAATTCCGGACCAATCAGCAAAAACGGTAGCGGAAATTTTTGTGGAACATATAATTTGCCGTCACAGTGTACCAAAATATTTATTAACAGATAGAGGTGCAAATTTCACCTCCGAACTTATGAAAAATGTTTGCCAGAAACTGAATATAAAATCTATATTTACTTCTCCGTACAATCCCGCCGCAAACGGTCGCCTAGAGCGGGCACACCATTCCTTTGCCACTGTGAACTCACACTATGTAGCTCAAGATCACTCCGATTGGGACGAACAACTTGGCTTTGCGTTGTTTACTTATCGAAATAACCGACACAGAATCACGGGATTCTCCCCAGCTTACCTAATGCACGGTAGAGAACTAAGTATGCCTTGGGATACTATTCTCTCCCCAATTCCCGTTTCCCACGCGGAAGACCCTCCCTATGAGTACGAAATACAGAGAAGGTTGCAATTCGCACACGAACTTGCCAATGAGTCTAATAAAATTTCCACTGAGTTGGAACATCATAAACATAACTTAGACTTGACTCTTCCCACACTAGATGAAGGACAACTCGTTCTTTTACGTAATCAGACTCTAGCGCGCGGACAAGTGCGAAAGTTAGCCTCTCGCTGGCTAGGACCCTATAAAATAGTGAGGGTAAGATGCCCTGTTACTGCAGACATACAGGACCTGAAGGATGGTAGACGACTTCTGGCTCATCTACGCAACCTTTTACCACTCCCTCCAGATCCTGATCCTCCTTTACCCGTGTTCGTGGGAGACGGCTCCAAGCAACAAAGCGCTGAAAAATCTACTGCCCCCTCCCCTGTAGAAGAACCCACTCATACATCCCTACTACCTTCCACAGCCAAGGATTTAGAAAAATCCGACTATCCCTCCCCTCCCTATAACCTCCGACCTCTCCCTGGAAGAATCCTCCCTTCCCAACCTACACCCCCCCCCCCCGTAAGGAGCGGCAGGGTTGAGCTGCCTATAGGATGACATCACTGAAGAGGCGGTTAATTAATATCTTTGGGAGCGACCTCACGGACTTGGATTGCGGGGACTCGCAGGAATGCAGTTCAGCCGCCGACGCGGAATGGAGTGCCCCCGTCACGCCCGAGCGACCGCCCACCCCGGGAGGAGACTTGCATTTGGGACTGCCCATGTGTGTATCCTCTATGGCTACAACCACATGTGCTTGGGAGGACGATGGCCGGTTCCTGGACGGCGAAGGTAGCAATTGGCGGCCTCGGACACCGGGTAGAGACATCGATTGGACCTTGGTGATCCACAACGGACCGGACCTTAACCGCCAAAATCCCCCTTCCGCAATCTATACTCACTCATACAATCCCATTTCCGTATTTCCTACCCCCTTGGACAACTCCCGGAAATCCAGAACCCTTTCCTGTCATCGCCGCCGCCGCGAGCACAATCGTCGGCGGAGGGCCATAAATGTAGCACGGCGCGCCCAGAAAATGCACAGACACCTTCTATGATTCCTTCATCCCATCCTATTATCCAATAGTAATAGCCATGGCGAGTGTACGCTTGCAAGCTCTCATGAAGACTTTCATTTCAGCCACCATGTTTCACTTGGCTTCAAGCACCCTGCGCTGCACCCTACTGGCCTTCGTAATTCCGCCGCTGGCCGCCGCGCTCCTGTTTGTGCCGAAGCACCAGCTGCTCTTCACCCAAGGAGAGTGGCTAGTGCACATCGATCTGCGGACCGGAAACCTGCGAGAGGCGCTGAAGGACGTGCGAAACCAAGTTCTCCAATTCCATGAGTTAGGGAACAAAATACTCCATTCCTCATCGTATGTGCAAGTGGAAGTTGAAAATATTCTACACGAATACATAAGTAGTTTAAATCTAAGTTTGTCACAGGCATTGCTCAGACATGACAACCTTACTTTTCCTCAAATTTCGCGATCCAATAGAGGGCTTTTTGATGCGCTAGGATATGGCCTGCACTACCTGGCCGGAACGGCCACCAATGATCAAATAAAGAAACTTCACGCCGAGATCAACAATGTCGCGCGAGATTAAATTGCCCAATCGAATGCCAAGGACACTCTCCTCAATGAAATATCCGGCACCCTAAAAAGGCACGATGAGATGCTCTCCCAAACGGTAAGGTCCTTAGATTTATTACAAAATAAGATTATCCAGAGTAACAACGCCACAAGTAAATTAATTAACGATACCCGACATAATATGGATGGTAATTGGTCCATTCACCATGTATTTATTGTTGTTTCCCGTCATATTACTGAGTTATCGAATGAAATATCTAGAATTGACGAAATGTTGACGTTGGCAGAGCAAAACCACCTCTGTCCTTCGATCCTCCCCGCAAACCTTCTGTCACAAATCGTGGCGGAGGCACGACCGAAATTACCCCCAGGCCTGGATTTCGTCCGAACCCGAGAGAACGAAATCCACTCTCTCTATCGGTTCGCGGACGTTCGCTCAATTCGGCACGCAGAGAGTATCACCCTCTTAGTGAGTTTGCCACTGTACCGCCCGAGAATGGTCTATGGACTATATGAAGCGCACGCCTTTCCATCAATGAGTGGCAAAGAAAAGCATGCACTGATTCTGCAGCCCGATTCACCCTACTTGGCGGTGGCCGAAAAGGGAGGAACATTTGTCCCGCTTCAAGGCACGTACTGGCGAGCGTGTAAAAGAGGTGACGTTGAGGCCTGTCCCCCATCTTCCCCATACACAATAATTCCTCCAGCACGTGCAACGTTGCAGCATTTCTCAATGCTAGTTCGTCCATTCAAACAAACTGTAATATTCATCTCACAAACCCCAATTACGAATTATTTCTTGAAGGAAGCAAACCGGGAAAATGGTATTACGCCTTAAGCCATGCTACTAAGCTAACGATATGTTGTACGAGCGAACACTCTCACCTTACGTTAAGGGGCCGCGGGCTCCTCAGTGTGCCGGCAGGATGCTCGGCGGAGACTGACCACGTTTCGCTCAAAGCGCCTTTGGACGGTTTTTTCAGTAATTTATCAATAGACGTTAAGGTGGCGATAGATCCACTCCCTGATATTCAATTACCGGTTCACTTAACGAATGACACTGATGCAGTACAGTTCGCGGATGATCTCGTGCAGACAATTTCATCCATTAAAAAGATCAATACGCACGTAGTGCCGACCATATCCTTGCAGGAAGTCACCCGTCACATTAAACTTCTGTCCCCCCTTCGTGATCATGTTCGCATCATTCAGTACTCAGCAATGCCTGTAGCAATTATTTTTATCTTTATAATTTGTGTAGTGTGCCTGTGCCTAAAGTGTCACAAGAAAAACTTCTGTTTTTGTAAAAACATGGCTGAAGATTCCACAATTCCAAAAGAAATTTACCCTATCCAAATCGTCAACGCTCCACAAGCGATAAATCAAAACTCGACCGCAGTGACCCTAAGTGAAACTCCCTTATTCCCGTCGCTAGCCGACTGTGTTTAAATATAGGAGTGCTGCGATACCTTGACCTGATTGTTTGTGTTAAAAAGACTGAATTACTATGCAGTGAAAAAAAACACTATAGCAAGCTCTCAATTTTCCCAAATTGGGATTATGTGGTTTATGTGCATTTAACCCTTAAGGAAGTGATGACAATCTTATTTCATCTCTACATGTGTATTTAAAGTGCTCAGGTTCTATCATGTATTTATAATTTTGGTGTATTCTATGCCTTGAAATATTTCGGTCATGGCACAGCCCCCCTCTGTAGATATCATTAACGGCTAACGCATTCAGCACCCCGGGTCTGATTTGCCGCGAGGGAGATGTCGGAGTGACTCGCGGAACTTCATTTTCGGTACGGTTTCGCGGAAAAGGGTATCACCATTGTCGCGAGCCAGCTATTCTCCTCCCCATGTGACGAGGCCGACTAGTCACCCACTCAACCACTCCCCCACCCCGGGCAATGACCTTCCGATCAATCCGAGCGGTACCTGCAACCTTTGCTCCTCAGGATTGACTTATATTGAGGCGCCGTCCTCCGGCCGGTACCTTGTTCCTTCCTTCCCTTCCTCGGTCTATCCGACTATCCGACTCGCGCTATCCGACCTCCTCCGGACTTCCTTCCTGTCCTCATTTCCCCCTTATCCGCTGTGCCTGATCGTCCAGTGTATCTGACTATTAAAAACCCATGAATTAATTCACTGTCTAGTTATTGAGAATACGCTCCCCACCAAAAATGTTGCGACCGCCAACCACGCGACATTATTTTGGTGTCAGGTGTATTGGGGAGTTGAAGAAAAATTTAGTCCCGAGCCCGTGCTATAATTTATAATTTGAAACAGTGGTTAATTTAGAGACAATTTTGAAATTTATTTCCATTCGATAATGCTTGCGTTGAACTAGTCGTAATGTCTAAACCTTTGTGTTGTTTGATTTCCGCATTCAGTCTCACCCGAATCTTGTTGCTTCCGCTTAACTTTCATGCACTTATTTTGCCATAGTTGGGGCCCTTCCGAATTTTTGTTATTTTTTACCGCCAACCACGCGACACTCCTCCCTTATAACATCCGTTGGGTTTTCCAAAGACGTTTTGCCTACCCTGAAGGCATTAGCTGAGAGAGGCAAAGAATAACAGACCCCCATCTACTGTGCTCTCTCAGTGGATAAGATGGTCATCAGGCAACAAATGGAGTGGTATGGCTCAAAGTTTGCCGGGTACGTGGATTTTGGCACAGGCCTGGACGATGACAATCTGCCTGTTGCCAAGGAAGCGTTGACCTTTATGCTGCCTGCCATTAATGGCCATTGGAAAGTTCCCATTGGGTACTTTTTCATCAATGGCCTTCATTCCATTGAGAGGGACAATTTAGTCGGGCAGGTACTGGACTTCATTGCTGAGACGAGTGGAAGTGAGATGCATAACTTTTGATGGACTTAGTTCCAACATGGGCATGGTCTCATCATTGGGGGCCAACTAGTGTCCTGATAGTGTGGCTCACTTTTTTATGCATGGTGGCAAGAAAGTGTACACTCTTCTTGATCCGTGCCATATCTGAGGTTGGTAAGGAATGCCCTTGCCACAGAAAGGGTATTGTGGATTGTGTTGGGAGGCATGTGAAGTGGCAGTTTATAGAGGAGCTGGAAAAGTTTTAGGGAGAGCAAGGGCTCCATGCTAGCACTAAGTAGAGGAAGCAGCTCATTGAGTGGTACTAAGAAAAGATGAAGGTGAGGTTGACTGCCCAAACCCTCAGACACAGTGTTGCAAGTGCCATAAAATACCTCGGCTGTGAGCTGACACACCCCCGTGGCTGTGAGGCTACTCTTGAATTTATGAAAAAGTTTAACGATTTCTTCGAGATTCTGAAAAATAGGAACTTGCTTTCTGGTGGATATAAGGCACCCGTGAAGGAGAATAACTTCATAGACCGGATGAATTTCGGCAGTCAGGCCAGTGGTTACATGCAAATAAATGTGATGGTGTGCGACTGTTGGACAGTATAAGGAGAACTGGATTCCTTGGCTTTCTTGTGGCAAGTTCCTGTGTGACAGGGTTGTCACAAGATCTCATTGGTTCAGGGAAGCTGAAGTTCCTAATGACGTACAAGCTGAGCCAACATCATGTGAAAACTTTTTTCAGCTTGATAAGAAGCAAGGGGTGCTTCAATAATAACCCCACTGTCAGTCAGTTTTCGGCAGTGTATAAAAAAATTCTCCTCCATAAAGATCTCTCCCTAACACAAAATGGCAATTGTATCCCCCAAGAAATAACCAATGTGTTATCAATTTCAAGTGCTGTTCTCTCAAACTGCTCTCACATCCCTCAATCAAATTTCCCTGAGTTGGAAATCACCTCTCCTGAAGTAATAACTTCCTCTCACGTAGAGGAACACAATTACTCCAAACTTTCTCAAACAAAGGCGGTGTCATCATATGTGGGTGATGTAGTACGATGCGTAGCTGGATTTGTTATGAGGAAGCTGGATAAAAAGGTAAAATGTGAGGAGTGCTTGAATGCACTTGAGACGGAGAGCAGTGGCGAGGTGAGTAGCCTGCTGTTAGTGGCAAGTAGGGGTGGACTGAAGGTCGCTTCAAAAACTGTATTGGCTATATGCAAGGTGCTGGAGAATGTGTACCGTAGGTACCTGGCGTGTAGCAAAATAACTAGAAACAATATCCTAGGGTATTTGGAGAGGGATTCTCTAGTCGAGGTTTGTGAAAGAGGAGGAAATTTGTTCCCTGGGAGTGAACACATTTACGAAAATACACCCACTGAAAAACACAGAAACATGCTGATTAAAACTGTCATAGATCAATATGCCTCAATAAGACTGCATCACACTGGTAAGATTGCCACACAGGAACTAAGGCGGAGAAATACAAGAAGTATTAATACAAAAACTGTTATATTTATGGAACATTAAGCAACTAATATTATTTCCATTGAGACTGCATGATTTTCTTGTGAATATTGTTTCCAGTGCTAAAATACGCTCTTTTTAATACCTAACCTGAAGTGAATATTTCTTAATCCTTCGTTTAGTGCTGAGTATTGGGGCATGCTCATGACATTTGCTTTGAAGCTTCATAATTTTTTTAGTGCTTGTGAATATTGTTTTGAGTGCTCATAGACACTCTTTTTAATATCCAATATGAAGTGCGTGCTTCCATATTTCTTAATGCTTCTTTTAGTGCTGAGTATTGGGGGATGTTCATGGCCGTTTTTCACGGGGCGCGTCCTTGAGCAATCTGACGCACAGTCCTCTGGGTGGCAGTTCTCTACACTACTCCCTCGTAGGGTGTAGTGTATAATCAACAATCCAGAGGACTCTGATCTGACGTACCTATGTACCAAGGTCGGTAAAAGGCTTTTACCGACCTTGCCTATGTACCATGAACATACCAGGTATGTCCATGCTATGTACGAAGGCGCAATCAAAATTGCGTCATGTAAAGCGGTGAATTGCAAGAACACATGCGTGGATACGAGACGGCAAAATAGCCTCTGCTCTAATTCCAAGCTCGCATTCTCGCAATTTCAACATGTTTCCAGTGATAACATGCGCAATGAAATGCCCCGTGTAAAACAGCTTTAAGAGTCTGTAGATATGGCAAAACAAAACTTGTCGCTGCTCCAGAGTTGCATATAGCGATATGGTTATTCAAATTTTCCGCTGCACGTTTGCGCAGGCAGATGTGCAGCCACGTTTGCACGTGGCGTCAAACCTTTGCGCACGCGATCCATCTCCCATTAAATTACATAGAGCAATGCCCTCGGAGTAAATACATACGCCCTAAAGGTGACTTCCAGTAATCAAAATCTGTTGCCAACATTGAAACATCGGTTTCAGAATAATTACGGAGAATGGAAAAGCTTAGCAAATCCAATGCTTCATCGTGAGTTAGCAATAGTGATTCTCGACAGCAAATTATCGTTCAATTAGCATATAAAGTAGTACAGTTTATCATAAGCAATAGCTAGTCCGGCAAGCAACTCCTCCCCTACCAATCCACTTTCCCACAGTTCACGTATACCAAAGCATCATTCGCGCTAGAGGTATTTTATGCATGCGAAATTTGATCAAAAAATTGAAACATACGCAAAATATTAGAAACTTTTCAGAACAAATCTACCCTTTCCCTCCCCCGTATGAGTAAATTCATTAGAATCTCCTATCTCAGAACTGCCCACAAACTCCTTCATTTATGATTTCATCTGCCACCATGTGCATAATTTTAAATCTAAGCTGAAGAGGACAAACAACACTGCTTACAGACCTTTAGGACTACGACCTAAGTATCCCAACAACACTGCCTCAACGAGTCACTCTTTTACGAGTCTTTTTTTTTTTGAGGGACCGTCTAATCATAGGTTAGCAATTATTAATATATTGTTTTATCTTTCTAATTATAAAATAAAATTATTAAAAAAGGAAAGAAAATAATTTTTTAATAAATTTCGCAGGAGGGAATGTATAAAAAATGAAAATGATAATAAATAAAGAAAAATTTAAAGAAAACACTAGTTTGGGAAAAAAATAGTTAAAAATCAAAATTGATTTGAAGTATAAAAAATTGCTGACAGCATAAGTTAATGCTTGAATTTTTACGCAGGGAAAACATAGAAAATTCAATGAAAAAAAACAGGTTGTAGTAAAACTGTATGAAACAGTTTAACTTTTATGCAACTAAAACACTTTATGAATACCTTTTCCAAAAATAATGTCTAGCTTTAATTCATACAAAAAAAGAGTATCTTCAAAAATAAAAACATTACGTACTGCTGTAACTGAATGAACTGCGGTAGCACGAAATGTAGTATAAGTTAACTAATTTTAAAACTCGTGAAGAGCTGTGGAACGAACTAGATTTTCAATTGAACAAAGCCTCTAAGATACAAATACGGCCTACTGCATATCTTCCTGCATTATCTTCTAGAGAAATATCATTGCAGATTAAAAACATGAATGAAGACAATGGGGCCCGCCTCCAGTACGGATCATTGCCGGTTAACAGAAGGCACCCCTTGGACTACGACGCCCCTAGGCACGTGCCTATTTTGCGCTAAATCCGGCCCTGGTCTTGGTAGCGCTTGCTCATTACTTAATCAGTTGATCCATTTATCTGCATCACTGTATAAATTGCTCACGAATAGATTTTATTATCATCCCAAAACTTCCCTACCTTTTGAAGTGTTATTTTTTGGTAATTAACTTTGAAATTGAAATAAACTGCGTGCAGACATGTTTGCCAGTGTTTTCTTCGCAAACGCAATCGTCGCATCGTAGTCAGACTACCAGAACCATCGCTTTATCTCAGATTTTGCCCTTTTTAATCTTGATCGCACGCGCAGAAACCGATATTCACTCTCGCTCAGAGAATATGCTCCGTTTTCTTTTATGTGCAAGGTCTTTAGTCGAAGCCGTTGAAAGCATGGCAAGCTTTTTGGATAGAGCGATTGGTTGCTGACCGAAAGGTCCAAGGTTTTAATGCTGGGCGAATTCCTCAACAAATCGTCGAAGAGCAAGTTGGCCCTGGGAAAGGAACTGCCCCCAAACTAGGATGTGTACCTACCCCTAAAACGCTTTGGGTTCCAGGCTTTGTCCATACCCTCACCCATCCAAACCAGGAGCTGATTTAGGGGGGGAACACAGGGGTCCTGAACCCTCCCAAATTTTATCAATTTTTTCGAAGTTATAGTAGTTAAATTGTTTTCCGTAGTCTTGTAAATGAGTAAAGAGATTGTATATAAAAATGCATGGCTTCAGTCCCTAATGTGAGACAAGTTTGAATGATATTTGTCGTAGAGCGTAAACTCTCTCACTCCCTGCGGTTAAAAAGCCCCTCTCTCCCGTGGGGTATTCCACACTCCCCGAACCCAGGTCACGACCCCCACCCCCAAATATGATGCTGAATCCACCCCTGATCCAAGCCAACGTTCAGGCTGAATCACTGAGTGAGTGAGTCGAAAACGGTGGAGCAGAATAGGAATCTTATGCAATCGTACGAACATGTTTTCAGCCACGTTTAATGACCCTTCTCCGTTTAGAAATTGTTTGACCTAGTTGAACGATCGTTCCAACGGCTGCCAGTGGACGTGGAAGCGTTCCCAACGAACGCCTTCCGTCAGAAATCCTTCAAGCTACATGGCCTTTTCTGCTTGATACCATACTACTGAGTCAAAGCCAACCGTAGGATACAGCTGGCACTACACCGGCCTCAGTTCCCTACTGGAGGTATTGAGGTGCATATCGAATGTTTGTATGGTATATAGAGGAGGCGACCGACAGCTGAGGTCATTTGCGCCTTGCGGGAAGAGTAGGTAAGGAAGGGTGGAGAGAAACCCGGCGTCGGCATTAGCTTGCTCTAAACGAAAGGCGCCGAAGAGACAACGACTTAACATCCCATCCGGCGGACGGTGTGTTGCGCTTGAACTGTCCTCCTCACAACATTAAAGCAGGACACTCCCTAAACATTCCTTGCCACAGCCGGCACTCGAACCCGAGCCCTCGGGGATTGGAAGCCTAGACTCTAGCCACCACACCAACCCGATCCCCGCATATCGAGTGTTTCTTTGACTTTGGAGGAGCTGAAATTTTTGGATTTATTGAAGAATTATCGTGTGAACCAGTGCTAAAGTTGGCGGTGCAGTAAGAAATCTTTGTGCTACAGTTGATGGAGGAATGCGTGAATGATGATGTGCCACGAAAAGCGAAGTTGGTCATGCAGAATTTGAGTAGTGCTTAGTTGGTACTGCTTGCCCCTGTGTAAGGCAATGAACCGATTATACTTTTCTGGACTACGATTCCGAACTATTCAAAACGTATGGTAACGGCCTTTTCTTAGCAAAGAATGACGAAAAAATATGTGACTTTTTGTCATCCAGAGGGAGTAAATTTCACCGTCACCATCAATTCGAGTGAGTATTTTAAAAAAAATATTACAATTGTTTTCCGAGAGATAGTTAATATATCAAGGCATTAGAAGTGGCGAAATGTTTTTTTCCTCAAGCATTATGATGCATTATAGCTGTCATTTACATTAGAGAATTTAAAATGACTTGTGATTACTAATTAGTTCGGGAAATACGTTTACGCCATTAAAGACTGTTTTACTCATATTTGATGTGCCAAAGCGATTTGAAAGATTTAACTCATAAACAGAAAGCGCTAGATTTTTTACGTTGGAATTCTTTGAAACCATAACCCATTGAGCTCTCGAAATATTTATTTTCCTCAGGGTAAGTGTTGTTATATTCATATTCATTGTTTATATTCATAAGTTTAATCGTTTATTAAGTCAACTAGATTTACGGCCACATTTCATTGAAAATGGATATTAAGAAGTTGATTCCCTGATCTCTGATCGATTTTCCAGTAAGTGTAGCTCTTGTCGCATCTCTTTTACAGCATTTTGGTCTCCCAAAGAAGCAACTCGACTAAAATACTAGACAAATTTTCTAACACTTCAACGACTTATGAGACGGTAGAAAGCGATTCAAAACTTTTTGAATTGTTTTTACGTCATTATTTAAGTAAGATTATTACTATCCAGTGGGTGCCGCCAGATTGGATGTGATAAAACTTTTTGTTTAATGTCCTGTAAAATTAACCTGCTCATTATTAAATTGTAGGATTGTACGAGTGACGAAGTATTTCGGCAACATTCGAGGATTTTCGTTAGCAGACATTTAAATACCTAGGGAGTATTTTTTTTTCGATAAATTCGCATATATTTGGAGAATATTTTTTCTTATTCTTAAAACCGACAAACTCTCCATTTTACCTCCTCTGGTCTGTAAAATTTCGTTGCAATGTTTTGGCATGGGCCTTACCTTGATCACAAATTATGAAACCCAACAACTCGTGCTCTGAGACGCTGCTTCAATTTTACGCGCAGCGATGTGGTTATTTAAATTTTCCGCTGTTCAATGCACAATTTACACCGTCGCGATGGCGCGTCGCCACCTTAGGAATTTGACAGGTCACTCAGCCTCTGCCACTGGAGGAAGCTACCCTTCGCGACCGTGTAGCCATCAGCCACACCCCCACCCCCTGTGGTATTTTCTATCCAATCTATAGGCCTAGTTAAACGGTTTATTAACACGTAGGAGTTAATTTGTGAATGCATGAACGATTTTGATGGACCGCAACGCAGTGGCGGATACATATGAGGGGGGCGCACCTCTCTTGCGGGGCCGGCCGAACACATGGTCCATGGCCGACATTTCAGAACCACAATTGTAACTTTTTGTATCAGAAGATGATGTTGTCTTGTATAACCGTGTAATAAGTTTAAATAAAACTTTCTAAAGGCCTGTTTACACGATGCATTAACACATATACGGGTTAATGCCTGTTTGCGTGAATGATTTTTGTGGACGGGAACGGAACATTTACGAATGCATGAACCAAATTAGAACAGGTTCTATTTTCCTTTCATACATTCGAACAATTTTGGTGGTTACATTTTCGTGATCATTCTCGCGTTCATTCATTTAGACATTAACTGGTACGGGTTAATGTACCGTGTAAACAGGTCTTTAAAGTTTGCATGTGACTTGATGTTTTTTTATTACGATAAAAGTAAAAATAGCTCAAACAGGGGCGCAGCTAAGAATTAAGGCTAAAGGGGGGTTTTGGTGCAACTAATATTAAGGTGTGTGGCGGTATTGCATACCCGCCAGGGTAAGCGGGATTTACGGGGACTCTCCTCCAGAAAAATTTTAAGTTTAATGGTTCGAAATGGCGAGTTTTTCGGCTTTCTGAGAGATATTTAATTAATCCTAACACTATTCTATAAGTAATCATAATCCAATTAAGTAAAATGTGTTAAACTTAAATATTTCTCTGAGCTCTTGGGGGGGTTCTATCCCCCAAAACCCCCCCCCCCTCGCTGCGCCACTGAGCTCAAATCATCTTTTTTGCGCCCCTCTTGAGTTGTTTCTGTATCCGCCATTGCCGTAACGGAGCATGTATAAATGTATGAGCCAAATTAGAATAGGCTCTATTTTATGTTCATGCAGTCGCACAAGTTGAGTGATTATATCGTGCATTTTCGCGTTCACGCATTAACGCATAAATTCGTGCGTATTAATACATCGAGTAACTAGGTCTTAAGACAAAAATAAAACAACTAGTAGCCACTGCCTTATTCCAATAAAATTGAATTGATAACTGCGCTTAAATTGTTTTGTACTATAATTTTCAATAGGTGATGTGTCGGCCCACCTGTCCCGTGTCCCATTTTACTGGGGCCGAGTCGGTGAAAGGTTGAAGGCTGAAGCGTGAGGCAACTTGCGCGCATCCTTTGCTCTCACGGCTCCAAGGGTCGAGGACGGATGCGGATGTGACTGGGCTAGCGAAATAGGAGTCGAACGTTAGGAGCCAAATCCCCTGCGGATGGAATGCACTGAGGAAAATCACGTCCAAACACACATTGGGCCGCGGGAGTGTTTTCTTTCGGGCTCCGAGCAGTGTCGTAGCCCGAAGTGCCGAGCAGTGCCAGAAATTTCGGGGTCCAAAACCATAGGGGAAAATTTTGGAAAAACAGAGTACTAAGTAGAGGGTTTTAAACTAATTTTAACACTTTTAATACTCGAAAAAAACTTCGTTTGTCAAAGAAATATTTTGTAAATTCAATATATTCTCATTTTTTTCTTATATCGAGCAGAGTAACTGCGTTTTTATATTCGTGCGTTCGGACCCCCTGAACCCTCTCGCTATGCCACTGGCTCCGAGGAGAAGTTTTTCTTCTCTTAAGGTTCGTATTTGGATGTCAACCTTAGGTATGACTCAGTAGCCGAGCAGGTTAATTTCATACTGGGTGGCTGCTGGAATAGGTTGGGGGGTTCGAATCAGAAGTAATCGTACTTTTTACATTTTGTGGAAGATGCATTATAAACATCAACTCAATCGATAGAGTAGACTCGAGATAAAGTTGATGCATACTAATTTTTTTAACGACTAACTTTATGGAAATGATCATGCGAGACTTGGGTAATGGTGGTCACCTAAGGGAAAATGAGTATAAAGCTTCATTTTGTTTTAAATTTGTAATGCAGTCATGTGAAATCGCTTACGCATAGTATGTTTTACCTATTGCAGACCTTAATTGAGCCCTAACTAAGCTTACCTTTTGGTATAATTAAAATTATTGCAAAATCAGCCTTGACCGGTATTACACCTACACTGGAGTAATGGCAGTCAGGTATGCCATGTTCTACGAAATTCTTGTGAAATAAGAAATATGAGGAGTTTTGATGACATAGACACGTTAAACTGGAATATTTATACTTGTTTTATCAAATAATTCTGCATTTAAGAAATTACAAAAAAGTAATTAAAAGTATGGACATAATATCAAGTCAATGGTTACAAAAATATCTCTCCACAGTAAAAAAGGGTCTGAAAAATTTAAGGGCACTGCTGGCATGATTATATTAGTTTATGAGCTTTTAGAAGCTTAAATTAATTTTACTTTCTGGAGCACATGTCACATAAATACCCATCAGGTATGTCCCATCCAGAACATTCTTGATATGACCATAATGCACAAGAAGTGCACCGATACCACACATCTCCATCTTTTCCAGTGTCTTCGCAAAAGAAAGAGGTTTCTTTACCCATTTCCGTCACTTTCTCATTTGTCTTCACAAATCTTTTTCTCGCCAATGAAAGAAGTGTCTGAGTCAGATTCAAAGATTTTCCCACTCATTTTATTTTGCTTCAATTTTTTGTATATTTCTTTCAGCAATAGCAGCTGTTTTCTTATGATGTTTTATTGAAGATCTCTGCTACACGCTAATAGTTTTATTTTTTTTCCTTATTATTTTCTGGGCTTCTGAAGCATAGAATAAAAAATGTATGAGCACCAATGGGATAATGCCAGTCAGTTGCCAAAGTGAATGCCATTACCCCAACTGCATGTTTTCATTCAATGACTAAAAAAAATAAATATCAGTGATTAAAACCTTAATAAAACGCTATGTGATAGGTATGGCTTACCTTGTTATTGCAAAATCAGTCTCGTCCTATGATAAGTAAATGGTGAGAGCTGATAGTGAATTAAAATACTCTCTCTCTTGTAAGACAAAATGTCAAAACAGTCTTTCTTACACAATTGGCAATTTTTGATTTGCAAGGCAGCGAGCACTCCAGAAGTATATCCATAAACTGTCATGAGTTGACCGCACCAATCAGTTTGACTCTGCATTGTCCACTTTACCAGAAATCATGATGACTGCCATTACATACTTGCTGAGTACCATTACCCCAGTCTCCCCATTATCCACTGACGAAAGATAATTTTTACTTGCATATTTTACAAATATTCCGGCCGAGGATCACATCAACAAATGATGAAAGCTCACACACATACCTGAAAATATAATTAAATCACATTAATGAAGCATTTTTATGAAACATGCTTATCAACGATGATTGATACAAAGATAGCTTCAGAGCAAAGTGAAAATGTGGTTCTTCACTACTGTTTTAATAGGAGAGCGAATAGTTATCATAACAGAAGTATTCAGCATTGAGGTATTTTGTATGGCTTTATTGTAATTTACCCTTATAATACTTTGCCACGATTTACATTAGCTATGAGATTTGCACAAATGATGAGGTCCAAATTTTTGCGTTCAATTTTCATCCGATTCCGAGTCCTCAACATTTTTTGTTGCTCAACTTAGGATCACTGGGATCCTAAGTTGAGCAATTTAGGATCCTAGCCAGAAAAATCCAAAGCATTTCCCCAATTTGCATAGCCACAAGGCATTTGTATTTTGGCAATTGCAAGAGCGGAAATACAGAAAAAAATACTAAATGAAAACATTAATTACTATGCACATAGTTTTGCCAGTGCGAGATGAAAAAAGGCAGTTTATATGCTAACCTTGGAAAATTTATAACACCATGCTAAGCTGACTAAATCAGGGAATAATTTGTCACATTATTGCAGCACTAATACGTAACAAACTTTCTATGCATTTTGCGCACAGGTTCTCTTCCTCTATAAAATTTGTAGAATATAGAAACCGAAAAACCCCTGTCCATCACGATATTCTCATACAGCATACTGGGGTAATAAGTGAAACCTTTCATATATAATGATTTTTCTGGCAAGGAACATTGCTCTTATGTTTTGGGTCCTTTTTTCCGAGGGCTAATGAGCTTTTGAGCTACAGAACAGAACTAGGCAGTGATTTGTGATAGAGAAACTGTATTCCAATTCCAATGAAAGTAAATGATTCTAATGAAAGGAAATAATCAGTAAAAGGGCATTTTATTTCAGTAAATAGACCAAAACCGCTAGGCCCAGTGATTCTCTCTTTTGATTATGCAATAACTGTATTATTTGTTGAAGTTATCGCCCTAGTTGAGAATCATTGGGGCTTTTCACCAAATTTCTCATGAAAGTATGAGATAATACCCATAAAAACTACAGATTATTTCTTCGTTAAAACTTTCGCGGGTTCTCGTCATTATGATTAAAAACTTTTGGGCTATGTCGCTGCGTCAAATCTTGGGTGGCCCCAACGTTTCCCGACCGATGCTGGTCGCTTTTTCAAGGGATTATGAAGAGATGGGAATTAAGGATCTTTTAAATAGGTATCTGTGTCAGATGGTGGGGGGAGGGGAGCCGGAGGTTGGGGGAGTGGGTTGCTGCTTGTTTTATATCCAAAGAAGATAAGAATAATTTCAACAGAGACACCGGAATGAAAATTAGCCGTACTTGGCAACCCATAATAAGAAAAAACAATGATATCCCATAGTCTCTTCCAGTTACTTGTGGAAACAAAAATTATGTCACTGATTACTTCTTTCATGGAACTGCCATATTTAAATATTTTCATAAATTTATAATTTAAAAATTATGAATTATTGTTTTTCTTTTTATCAAGTTCACAGAAACCTCCAAAAGCAAATTTATGTATACCAGGACTAGCCACGCTGATAACTTTACAAAGTCACACGCCATGCATAATTTGTGCAAAAAATCCGCAGAGAAAAAATCATTTGCATTGACTGGAATTCGAACCCATATCCCCTGATTTCTGTTCAAGTGCTTTAGCCAGTTGAGCTACCTATTGGATGGATGGATGGATTTTTCGCACTCAAAAAGCAAACAACCCACATGTCTGGGCTATTTTTTTCCATCAAACAAGTTAAATTTAACAACTTTGTTCTTTGTTCTCAAGGAGACTTTTGAGAAACTAGAAAATTTTAAGATTTTTTTAAAAAGATATTTGAAAGCAACATAGGCTCTGGTGAATGTGTAGCATAAATAGTGCTAGAAATATTGCATTAAATTAAATGAAAAGAAGACAAAGGTAATATGGTTTTGTATAGTATCCGGGGTCACGAAGGTGAGGCTAATAACATAATTTGATGGGCTCATATGTACTTTAGCATATGGAGCACTTCAACTATTTGGGTTGCACTTGAGCCTTGTTATGCAGCCATTTTAGGATACCCTATCATGTCAGCTTCCTTTATTCTAATACTTGAGAGAAATTTCCTGTTTTATTTTTCCATGTCTCCTCGTGCCTAGCTCTCTCTGAAAATTTATCCCATCTCTTCTTCATTTTTATAATAATTTCTTTATTGATTCATTTTTTAATTCCAATTCCATATTTGTATCCATGAAAATTTTCCTGTGCAGATATTTTATGATTAGGCCATAGAAAATAGGCATGGAAGAGGAACTTGGAGGAATCAATTATTGGCATCCTGCCTCTGGAGATATGCAAAAAAGTACATACATTAAAATGCAGTGGTTGGATAGAAAATAGATATTTGGCAAAACAAAATTCTTCAACTTACATCCATTAATTGTCAGTGTAAAAGTTAGAATGCATTAGGGATAATGATGGAAAATGATCTCATTAAAAAGAGATTCACATGTTAGAGCAGATGTTGCTTTCTAATGACTGATGTGGGAGGAAAATGGTTGCATAACGCAAAAAATAATTCAAAGAGTTGCTATTCTCATAATCTCATCTCTGGCAATTTTCAGCAGTTTTTGAGTACATGTGGTACGAACATGGCATAAATTTGTATAATTATTATGGTGAGCATCTGCAAGAGAAAAGTCTGCTTGGTTACAAAAGCATTTTGTGTGGATCCCCATTTTGGTCCCCATAGTGAGTGTTTCATCGGAGAGAGTTTTTAGTTTTGGAGGAAATATTATCTTATACCAATGAGCAATGTTAATGCTTAAGTAAGGCAGGCATATATTTTTGCATTAAGGGTACCTGAAAAAATAAATGAGGGTGACAGTATTCTTGCCCTGGTTGTATTCATTGAGGTGATCAGATGGCCACAGAAGCATTCGCTTCAAGAACTATCCACCTTGGGTCAAGAGGTATTCAAACACCGGTCTATGTATTTATGTGTTCATCTGAGTTGTCGTGTTCCTTTCCTGGTACATACTTGGGAACTTCCGTGGGTACATTAGATCCTATCCCAGTGAGAAATGGGTGGTGGAATCCACGTGGAACCCACGTGGAATCCACGTTGAGTGGTGGATATTTGGTGGTGGTGGATATTGAGTGGTTGGACCCACGTGGAATCCACGTTGATTTCAAGTGGATTTGTGGTGATTAGCATAAAATGGTAAACAGAATTTCTAATTTGTGGAACTTAACTCTCTGGTGACATTGCGTCATTTATCATCCTGAAACCACGCTAGTTATGTGAAAATGTATCGCACATTCTATTTTTATATAATTCGTGGAAAGGCAGACATGAGGGCACATGAAAAATCGTAGACACATACATATATAGAAGGTTTAGCTATAGAGTGGTTGAGGTTTTAATGGTTTTAGGACAGCACCTACTGCTGTTTTAATTTTTCCACCATATTTCCACGTGGATTCCACCACCCATTTCTCACTGGGTATCTGGGAACACAGGAGACTGACTAGGAATACAAATGCCATATGGATACTTGAGTACCAGTATTCAAGTACATTTGACACATTCCTACTCATAAGGAGCATTAACCAAGTGTATGCCCCAATTTCAATGAAACTTATCATGCTTACAGAGCGAGGAGGAAAATAAATTCTGTGAGATTTTACATGCCCTCGTGACCCATGAGTCGAGGTACCTATTTGTGATAAAAATAGGTAAAAACGCAACCCAAACAGCACAGTGATGTTCAGTGTTCAGTGTTTCTACAAGTGACAATCTGGCGATGGAGAGCTGCTCCTGGCCGCAGACATTTGGTTGAATGGTGCAGTGCCAAAGTTTCCTTGTTTATTCATTGGAAAGTGGTTACAAGCTGAATTCTTTCACCATTTAGAAACTGCAATTTATCCCATTAGCCTTCTTTATTTCATGATATCATAATGGGCAATTTCCTTTCTAATATTAGCCTCAGTTGTTGCATACGTAATAAGTTTGCCAATGAGTGACCCTTGCAACAGATTCTTTTCTCAACCCTCTAACACGTAAAGCACAATTACTGCGGAAAGCATGCTGCAAGGAAATGACAAGGTACAATGAAGAGCAGGCATGTGAACCAAAGAGGGAAAATACCTCACCACTCTCTCCTTAGCTCAGCAATCACCATGGCAATGAGAATGATCAGGCAGTGCTTATATGTCCTTTAGTGAGATTTCTATGGTTCTTCTGAATTTCTAAAACTTTTACACCGTTTGGCACCTTCCATGCAGATAATATCCTCAACTCAATGATATATATTTAATACTGAAACCATGGCCATGAGGCCCAATATCAAGGAAACTGCTGCTGCATAAAGATAGGGCTTAGGCATTGACAAATATTGGAAATATTTAATGAGCTGAAAAGTATTCGCAGCTGATGACCATTCACTATGGTGGTTCTAAAAAAATCGTGTATTTGTGGCCATTTCTATGCATACCCTGCCTTAAACCATGCAAAAATTATGAACTTTACCATTGGAAGGCATTTTTAGGAAAAGCACGAGCAATTGCATCTTAATTATGTACATTGACCCGTGGGTCATGAGAGCACGTAAAACTTCACAGAATTTATTTTACCACTGCATTCTATGAGCCTGATTAGTTTAATTGAAATTGGGGAGTTAAACTTGGTTAATGTTCCTTATCAGGATCAATATAAAAATTTGCTCTGATGTCGTGGCTGCACAGTGACCGAAAGCCAAGATCCACATTGAAACCTCAACTTCAGCGTTATTTTGGGAAATGGAAAAAGTAAATAAAGGAAATACTCATAGATTTTATTTAAATCCTGATACTTCTCTATCTTTAGAGTTACTAATTAATAGATTTAAAATGTGTAGTGGAAATGAACATCTTGTAAAGAAATTCTGTTGTGGATAGGGTGAGTTTGATGGCAAAATGTTGGCGTCCCACCCAATGGGTCTGGGTTCCAATTCTGGCAGTGGTAGAGAGAGATTTTTCAGAAACTTCCTTCTTGAAAACTTAGTGGAGGGCTCTTCAAGTACAGAAGGACCCTTTGCCAGTCTCATGGGAAGTTATGCTGAGGTTCCCATAGTGCCTTTTGATAAGAGCATGCTACCAATGGCCTTAGATATTGGTCTCTTCCTCTAAACACTACACCGTACTGTAGCAAACAAGTGCTATCTTGGGAATTAGGCAATCAAACTCATCAGGATCTGGGATTTTTGTCATTTCAATATGAAGTACATATATATGTAGAAGTTGAATATTGCTCATGTGAGTATATAATTTTAGAGGTTGACCACTTTTTGTGTCCTTTACGATATTAATGTGATGAGTGTAGCTTAGCTTCAGGTCAGGTCGGTTAAAAACCTTTTACTTACGGTTAAATTGATCACAAGAGTGTAAAAAACAATGAATCACACGAGTCCCATGCACAGGGCTGATTGATTGCGGAGAAGTGGTGACCAATACGGAATGAGTTCATGACAGTACTGTAGCCAGGAATTTCGTTCGAGGGGTCTAAAAGCAGGGGGGAAAATTTTTGAAAAACAGGGTACTAAGTAGAGGGTTCTAAAGTAATTTTAACACTTTTCATAATTGTAAAAACTCCATTTGATATAGAAATATATGGTAAATTCATTAATTTTCTATATTTTGTTTTTTTTTATGAAGGAAAATAATTGTGCTCATATATTTCGGGGGGGATCCAGACCCCCCGGACCCCTCCGTGGCTATGCCACTGGGCAAAGTTTAAGAAAGTTTTAATTTATATGATTATACACTTATACACATATAAAAGGCAATGATATCTTATGATATAATTAGGTTGCAATTGTGTTTCTGCAAAATTTGGCAGTATGGGTGGCGCCGCATGGGGTACACACCATGTATCCGCTACTGCCTCAATGTAGGGGTGGTAGGGGGCACTCGACTTGTGCTCATTATGGGGCCCTCTTTACCCTGGGGATTTGGGGGTCCTTCCCTGGAAAATTTTTGGAAGTTACATACCTGGAGATAGCTTTTGACTCATTTTATTTTTGATTTTTTTCTCATTTGATTCTGGCTCATAAAAAAACGGGTTTAAGTTTATGGAAATAGCAATTCCATAAGAAAAAATAAAATTAAAAGTGATAATTTAATGGAATTTTATAAAATTTAATAATACATTACGGTTCTATTATCTATTTAGTAATGTTTTCTTTGAAACTGCACTAAAATCTATAAAAACCTATAAAAAAACCTATAAAACCCAAATTTTGATGATACCTTTCAAAAAAAGCATCAGGATCCCTTTTATCTCGTGACACCTTTATTTTATTTTATTTGTTGTTTATTTAAATCTTTGCACAGGTCAGTGAACATGCTATAATGAAGCAATTAACGAAAAATTAGAATTTTATAATCACAAAAAACTTTGGTTCAAGTAATCTGAGTCTTTTTTACTAGCCATTTAATACACGCTTCATGATAGACGCATGAGTTTTGGGGGCACTCAGCGATTGCCGACCGGGGAGAGGTCCGGACCTACGCCACTCGATTGTGACGTCATCAACGTAACTGCGAAAGGGTTGTGGCTGTCGAATTGTGTACACGAAAAGCTTGGGAAGTAGGCCAAGGATCGAGGAACGGAAAATACTAGTCTCTTCATTTTCCAATTTCTGACATAAAAGGCAATGAGATAAGTGAAAGTGCCTCAGTGGCGGATACAGATGGGGGGTGCGGGGGGCGCGCGCCCCTCCCTTGAGGGGTCCGGCCGTATTGCCAAGCATTACAGAACCAGAATTACGACTTTTTTAATATCATAAGATGGTATTGTCTTATATATGTGTATAATTAATTTGATTAAAATTTTATTTTACTCTGCCTGTGACTTGATTACTTTTTATCACGATAAAAGTAAAGGCAACTCAATATATCTTTTGCGCCCCCCCCCCCTTGAGTGTTTTCTGTATCCGCCTCTGAAGTGCCTATAGGCAATTTATTGTGTAATCATCGAAGAGTCATCTGTAAAGGCAATGATTGGTCATGCGAAATAAGTTGTACGAAAGGAAATCCCAGGGGTGGTGGGTACGATAGCGGCGGGTGAGGAATGTTGTAGGCAGTAACGTCATGGCGAAATTAGCAGCGCCGGAACCCTTAAATAAAATAAAATAAATTAAAAATCCTTAAATTTCTTTAGAAGTGAAATATTACTGTTTTTTTAAATTACAATTCGTTTTTTAAATTTTCTTACTAAATTTTTTGTTTAGGTTGCGAATTTATGAATTAGAAATTTTGAGGTTGCAAAATTGATAGAAGTGTTATTTGACTATTATGTCTTTTGTTGACGAACTTTCAACGCCGTCCCGGCACCAAGACACCACTGACAGACACACAATGCCACAAGGCATCATCTTCGTGTGTATAACGCCTCATTGTTAGTCTTGAGGCTAAAGCCAGAATCATGATCCTTATATAATGACCATGGCCAGAGCTTTGACCGTAAGGACGCTCAGCATAGACAAAATTCTAGGAAATAACCGAGGACTAGCCAGCCGCGGCGTGCCCTAACTGAGTCGCGCACAGGTGCGAAAATTCAGCATAGGAAGAGGCTAGTCCGTGGCTATTTCCGTGAATACTTTCTGACTACCGCTGGTTGTAGTTTCCTGTTGCCCCATCCTATTCACCGACCAAAGATGCTACCCAATCTGATAAAATTTTATTATCATTAGAATATTCAAACGATTAAGGTAGTTTTCCATGTAGTACTAAAGAAGCGTTCTGGCAGCCTTCCCTTCCTTCATGTACTTCCCTCTTCAATTCACAATAAGGCAAACTCCCTTTCATTCTATCAAAAAATCTCATTCTCCTTCCTCGTTTACCCAACTTTTTACCCTCTAACATTGCTTTCAACTTCCTCTAACCGCTCAAAATTCGCTCCTCGCTATTTCTCAGCTAAGCACTATCTCCTTCCATATCTTCTGTCTCATTCGTATCCCATCTAAAAGCTACCTCTCCTCACCCAGTACATCCAGCAATTCGTCGTTCCTCCTCTCCGTCCACTCACCTTCTCCATTTTTCTCCACACCCACATCTCGAATGCCTCCAGTCTTCTCTCGTCCTTCCTATGCGTCCACATTTCAGCACCGTAAAGCGCTGCACTCCAGATGAGACTCTTCACTAACCTTTTCTTTAAACTCTTAAATAACGATCCTTTCATAAGCTCCTTCCTATTTATAAACGCCTCCTTTGCTAACCCAATTCTCCTCCTGATTTTAGAGGATCATCTTCATTAGTCATCAATCCTAAGATTGTTTGAAACGTCATTCGCCTTGACCAGGGTTCGAACCCGGATCCACCACTTTCTGGTCGAGTGCTTTCCCCTCTTTGAATATTTCGCCGAAGGCACCTCGACTGCTTAACTGGCGAAAGCACTCGACCGGAAATCAGGGAATCCGGGTTCAAATACTGGTCACGGCGAATGATTTTTTCTTTGTGGATTTGTTGCACAATTTGTGTATTGCGGGAGACTCCGTAAAGTTTTCAGCGTGGCTAATTCCGGTATACTGTCATTAATCCTAAGATTGGTTTGACGCAGTTCTCCATTCCTCTGTCTTATCCGCTAGCCTTTTCATTGCGACATATCTTTTCAATGCCAGATGATGTAATTTTTAATTTTTAACGCACATTTGTTGAATCTAGGGTGTATTTCATGGGAGGGTGTAATTTCTATGGTATCAATTGTTGAATCTACGGCCCTATGACTAGGTTCTGTGAAATTTCAATTTTTATTCTTCTATTCTTTAAGACAAAGCATCCCACAGTATAGGTGTATAAGACATCCAAAAGGAAGATAACACCGTAAGAAATGCGATCCGGCATTCATCCGCCCACCACTGCAAAGTCCGCCACAATGTATGGCGCAATGCTCAAAAAACTCCGTAGGACGTTTGGCATTGGCATTTGGCCATTTTTCGATGTTCTTGATATTGACTTAGCTTCCCGCATGTCCGAGATAAACTCTTGTTCCTGATGGATTGACTTGAAACCGGAATCAAAGATCCATTTTGGAAATCGATAAAAGGAAGGGAGTAGAGCATTCATTTCGTGTGTCCAGACTTTTTATTTCTCTTTGGTTTGAATATGCCGAATAGCATCGCATCATCAGTCCTTCACGGGAACGTACGCAGGCCGAATATTGATCCCATCTAGTCTCAGGAGTAGGAAGCTTCGAAAAAGAAATTATATTCTGAGGGGAAAACTAGGTATCATATGGTTATTTTATGCAACTATCATTGTATCTGTTATAGGTATTGTATTTAGTTTCGTGCTTTGTTGTGAGACTTTTGATGGAATATAGTTTTTATTGTGTAATACATTAATAGTGTAGTATTATTAAATAGTATTTTATTACCCATAAATATGCTATAAACATTCGTATTAATAGCCACACTTTAGTCGAATTAGTACGCACAGAAATCGTTCCATGTAAATCCACATAATATTAATAGTTATGGAGGTTTGATATCCTTTAAATGAGATAATACATGGTAGAATGTGCCATTTATTATCTCATTTATGTGTATTGTAAATCATTGTTTCATTTTCTATTTGTATTTAAATTTCATATTCGCTAATGGCGACCTGTAGAGTATTTGTTGAATTATTATTAAGTTTTTTTACTGGTTGAAGTTGTTTAGCAATGAGCATTTTTCGAATTGCCTCACATATCCCCCTCCTCAATTTAAACTTCATATATTATATATCTATAACAGATACAATGATATAGTTACATAAAATAACCATATGATACCTAGTTTTCCCCTCAGAATATAATTTATTTTCCGAAGCTATTCCCTTTTATTCTATCAGTAAATCATATTCTATTACTTTCCATTCCCAGCTTACCGGGCATTATTCCCTTTAACACAGCTTTTAGCAACACTAGCTGATTATTCGCTCCATTAAAACCATGAATGGAATGAGGAAATGGAAAAAGAAATTATATTCTGAGATAAAACTAGGTATCATATGGTTTAATGTATCTAACTAGGTATCATTGTATTTCGTTTCGTTTTTTGTCGTGATTCTTTTAATGGATTATTATTGTTATTGCCGAAGATGATACTCATGGTGAGGAAGGCTATGAGCAGTGGTTATAAGTAAATAGTTCCGTCTAAACCTACCTTAACCGTCAGAATACCCTTGAAATTGCTTGAGCAATTTAAGTAAGATTTATTTCACAGCAATGCAAGGAACGTCATCTTAGAACCTCGCTATATATCTTGGTTTGACAGGCACGGGCGTACCCTGGATCACACCTAGAGGGGGCAAGGTGAGGTCGTTCAAGTTTTAACGCAGAAAAGGTTATGAAAACCAAAATTTCAAGAAAATTATAGCAGCGCTTTATGTCTTACTTTTAAAATTATTTTCTCTGGCAAAATATCTTTATTTTAATGAATTGTTTTACCCTAATATCACTTTTCTAGGATTTATAGAAAATTTGTTTAAAACTTTCGTTTTTGAACTAAATTTACTTTTGCTTCTAGGGGGGTAAGCTGCCTCATCCTGCCCCCCGCTGGGTACGCCCATGCTGACAGGGACGATAAATAAAGAGAGATATTTTGCCGAACGAATAGGTATAGTAATTTGCTTTTCCCCTGATGAATATAAGACTTGAATAAATGTCAAATGGAGCATAGTACGCGCATAACCTTTCATTTTTTTGATAAGGGCCCTGGTGTCCTAATATGGAGACAGCTCGTGGGTTTATCTGTAGTTGTAGATATGTAAATTATAAGCACAAAAATTTGCAATGACCGACGAGCTTAATTTAAAAATTAGTCGCGGAATTCGTAATTTGACAGGGCACTTCTCCACATTGGAACATTAGTAAATACTAGCAGACCACCCGGCGTTGCTCGGGAAGGATAGTACCCAGAGAAGTGGGTAACCAGGAATTCATGGTCACCCAGCATGATTTTTATGTTTCATCTATGAGCATGTTCAGAAGTGTGCCTACCCTGCAGGATAACCAATCGCAGAAGTTGTATGACGTACCGTAACAAAAACTAATGAGGAAGCGACGCAAAGGACGCGTCAAATACCACAAAAAGTAGCATCATGAGGTTTAAGAGCATGAGATGCACCTATGTGCCAACTTAGTTCGCAATCCGTCCAGCCGTATGGAAACGCATAGCGGACAGACAAACAGACATCATCTTTCATGTATATAGATATTACACGAGGGATTTTTCCTAGTATGTATTTAAGAATGGAAAAAAGGTTATGCTATGCGGAGAGAATATACTTGTCTTTAGTGGTGGTCTGGGCTCCTCACGCTGCCCACCGTCGGTCATCACTCGGGAGAGGATGCATATGTTGGAAACGAGGACCTTTGTTATCTGTCCTCAAATAAAATGACCGAGCGGGAAGAACGCGGTCGACCCGCAGTCGGGGCATCCCTTTCCGGGAGAAAAATTATTCCCCTCGGGGTTCAAAAGTAGGGGGGGGGGGGACGAAAAAACTTTTTCTTCATTCTGGGAGTAACGAGGGCTCTCTAGAGCACTGGACGAATGGCATCCGGAAAAAGCAACGGTATTTAGAAAATCTCGCCCGAACCATTTAACATTTTTGAGGAGAACTGTCGGATTTATCTTCTAGTGATTGAAGATTGTTCCACTGTAGTCTCTTGGACTCCTGTAAAATATTTTCTGAGGGGAATTCGAGGCAAGGCTTTAAGAGACCTCACATCTCTTGAAAAATCGGTGTTCTTTGGTCACCAATGACTCCTTAAAAACGTATTTTATCATGAAATCAAAGTTTGATGCTTTCACGTGGTGGATGTATGCCAAAATTTCTGTAAAAGAATAAACTAAGTCCCTTCCACAGAATTTTATTTAAAAACGACCAGTTTCGGTGGTTACTTGAGAAAAGTATTACTGCCAAAAGCCGATCACTTTTAAATAAAATGTTTTGAAAGTGGCAATGTTCATAAAGTTTGTTTTATAGGCATTATAATATTATCTGGATTGTATAAGGGTACATAAAGTGTAGTTTTCAGGATACATGAAACTTGTTTACTTTTGTCTGTATCACACACCCGAAAAACTACATAGGTATTGATACAGAGGTTACTTTTTTTAAATTTTGAGGTACCAAGAAATGCTGAATAAGTTCTACTCTGTAAATTATCAGAAAATTTCAAGATAATACCGTTAGTTTTTGGTGAGTAACACACAAAAAAAGAGTAGTTAGATTGTTAGCTGTGACTAAAAGTTAGGATAGACCGGAGACTGAATTTTCCGATGCTTTTCTTTCATATTTTTTTTAAACAGATCATATATGCATGATAGAAGCACTTTGATGCACCATTGAAAATTATTCAACTAACTTATGTAAGAACTACGAAATACTGGACATGGCGGGTGAGAAGAGGTAGCTTCTAGATGAGATTCGGAGGAGACAGAAGGTATGGATGAAGGGAGTAATTGGTGGGGATGGGATACTGAATTCTGTGTTAGAGGTTAGAATGTTTGGTAAACTAGGGAGAGTAAGGAAGAGAGTAGGATTTTTGTATAGCGTGAAAGAGAGTAAACCTTATTGAGAATTGAAGACGGAAGTGCGTGATGGAAGGGAAGGCTGCCAAAATGCTCCCTAAGTACTCAATGGAAAGCTACCTTATTCGATCGAATACTTAAATTGTAAACTTTTTTTTACTTTTGCCTGTGTCACACATCCGAAAAGTTGGCATCGGTAGTTTTACAGAGGTTACTTTCTATCTTTGACTTATACGCAAATGTTGACAAAGGTCTTTCTCAGTAAATGCCCAGAAAAATTCTATACGATGCCGTTAGTTTTTAGTGAATAACACACAAGTAGGAATAACAGATCAGAATAGTTGGAGTGTTATAAAGTTGCAATTTGAAGTAAGGATGGACCGGGGATTGGTTTTTCCGGTACCTTTTTCCTAATGTTTGAAAAAATGTAATTTATGAATGATATGAGCGCCTTTGAAATTTACGTAACCTAAGCATGCAATCCGCAAGTTGTCAACTTTACCCATTGCTATTTTCACCAATATTTCCTATTTTTTGAAAAAAAAGGGCTGAACCATTGCGGGTTATTAGTAAGTGTGTAAGTTATTAATACCTAGGTATTTAAAAAATTTTTAATACTAAAATAATTTCCCTATCCTCGTATTTTGCATCACTAATCGTGATAATTTAGAGAGGAGAACGATGAGTTTGAAAATCGACAGCTGCTGATTTAATTTGCATGTCGCACAGTTCTCGGGATGCTTTCACGAGCGACCCCCGTGAAAGGGTTTTTCCCTGATTAGCATTCGCCTCTAACTACACTCCGCCACCGTGACGAACGACAGACTTGGATTGAAACTGCCAACAGCATTAGTTGCCCAAACTATCAGTCGTTGGGACCTCAGTGCCGGAAAAGAACCGAAAAAGTCATGTTCGTAAGAGTCCCTCCTCTTTGGGGGATAAAAAAGTTGGGGGAGACTTTGGAAAAGGATTCAGTTCATGCCGTTTGAGGCATTTAAGGCTGGCGAGAAACTCATAAAAATTCAAGGCGTGGGCGAACATTGCAGCCATCTCAATGGCTTCGTTAAGTTAATTCTTGGAAAAGTTCTCCACCTTTTGCGCGGTGGGCACATTTGTTTGCAACTCTTTCCAGCTTGAACGCAGTGGTCGCAGGAAGTCCGACGGTCGGGGCGTGACAAGGCTTGAATACACACGTCTCACTTGTTTGAGCATTGCTACTGTTGGCATGAAATATTAGGTGTTAGGGTTGGTCCGGAAAGGAGGGCGAAGCAAGCAATGCACGGAGTCGTGAGTAAACGCAGAGGAAGATGAAGAATAGACGCCATAAAAACCAAAAGAAGTGACGGACGGAGATCTGATTGGTGCGTCGGCTAGAGAGATCAAAAATCCGAAATTTTCCCGGCGCATGATGTCATTGTATTTCTGTCGGGTTTGCAGGCTGGTCAGGATCTCAATTGAGGACCCTAGAAGTGTAGGGGACCCCTAATAGTGGTTCAAGTGCAATTATTATAATTTTGGAGATAAGTGCAGATAATGATTGGTGGGGTAAAGAATGCTGTCGAATACGTTTTCCGTTTTTGACATCTGAAATGTTCTTCTAAAACGTGATTTTTATAAAAATGATTTATATATTTTAATATTATACATAGTTAGAAAAAGATCTTTGAATACATTCGGCCGTTTTTTACTTCCTACTACCACTATCCCTTCGGTCAACAGTGTGGTATGGCAGTTGAAGGGGGCGATCGACGGCTTAGACTCTTGGCTCTGCGAGATAAAGGCCTTACCTTGCACTTGACAAAATGCACTAAGGTGACCACAACTTAGCGTTCCATCCGACAGATGGGGGTGATGCAGTTGAAGTGCCCTAACTACAACATTTAAATAGGGACCTAGTAAGGGGACATCCATTAACCATGAGAGGCGTTTAGGGGGTTCAGGCTGATTCTCACCCAATCTCACGTCGGAAAGAGGGTGGGTCCAGGAAAGTATCACGTAATTTTTTTCAACATAAAACAGTGTAAAATTGCGATATTAGTGATCTTAAATGCATCAAAAGAGAGGAGAATAAGACAAAAATTAACTTAAGCATAAGCTTGAAGAGGTGAAAGAGTTTTCCTACCTGGGAAGCCGAGTTACCAACGATGGACGAAGCAAGAAAGAAATAGTGGAATAGGGCAGGCGAAGAGAGCTTTGTACAAAAAGAAGAATCTTCTTACAGCTGAGAATACAAGCATAGAAGTAAGGAAACCATTCATCAGATCTACACATGGAGTATGTTTCTCTATGGAAGCGAATCTTAGACGGTGACAGCAGTAGGGAAGTCAAGAGTGGCAGTGTGCGAAATGTGGTGCTACCGAAGAATGATGAAAAGAAAATGGATTGACCGTGTAAGTAACGAGTGCTAGAAGAGTGGGAGAAAAGAGAAGCCTCCTAAAAACCTAAAGCAGAAGACGGGACAACTTAGTTGGCCACATTTTGAGGCACGATGGCCTGATGAAGACTATCGTAGAGGACAGGTGGAAGGGAAGAAGGAAAAGGGACGGCCCCGAATGAGTTACAAAGGATAGGTTATAAAAGAGAAGAAATACGTCGCTATGAAAAGGTTAGCGGATAGGAGAGAGGAATGGAGGGCTGCGCCAATCCAATCTTAGGATTGTTGACTAATGATGATGAGTGATCTTAAATACTAGGCGTAACTAATCTTAAATAAAAATAATTAAAAAATTGCTATTAACAAATTCAACACAATGAAGCGTGTATTGACATCCTTACATTGAAAAACGCATTTTGAACAATCTCACGTGATATTAGAGGTAGTTGATAGTAGAACCAAATCTCACGATATCTCACTAAGGGCGGAGTAAGGGTCCAAAAATAGCCAAAATCACATAATGTAATAAATATATACCCCTAACCTCTTAAAAGACTCTCACTAAGCCGGATTTGAACTCAGGCTTACGTTATTACAAAAAACCGATCCCCTCAGCCACCATATGTAGCTGGAACTACTATACACAATTAAAGTATCTCTTGCACCACTACCTATATTAGTATCAGTAGCAAGGACATCAGGAAGAGAATTGCACTAGCAAAGGAGGCGTTCGTGAACAGGAAGGAGCTTCTGAGAGGATAGTTATGTAAGATTGTTGAAATGACACATTGCAATATTTCCACTTATAGATTTATTTTACACTACGCGTTTCGTCGTTACATTGACATTTTCAAGTGTGAAAAAAGTCTTAAAGATTTTCCTTATATATCTTGGTGCTTGAAGGGGGGGGGGGGGGGAGGATATATAAGGAAAATCTTTAAGACTTTTTTCACACTTGAAAATGTCGTTGTAACGACGAAACGCGTAGTGTAAAATAAATCTATAAGTGGAAATATTGCAATGTGTCATTTCAACAATATTACGAACTTCCATCACATCGTGCCTAACATCATACAAGTTATGTAAGAGTTTAAAGAAAAGGTTAGTGAAGAGTTTGATGTGGAGTGTAGCTCTCTACGGTGCGGAAACGTGGACACTGAGGAAAGAAGACGAGAGAAGATTGGAGGCATTCGAGATGTGGGTATGGAGACGAATGGGGAGGGTGAGTGGACGGAGAGGAGGAAGAACGACGAATTGCTGGATGTAGTTGGTGAGGAGAGGCAGCTTTTAGATGAGATACGGAGGAGACAGACGGTATGGATGGGAGGAGTACTTAGCAGGGAGGGAAAGGGGAAGGAAAAGAATAGGATTTTTAGATAGATTGAAAGGGAGTAGGCCTTACAGCGAATTGAAGAAGGCAGCGCTGGGAGGGAATGGAGGCTCCCAGATCACTTCTTTAGTACTCCATGGAAACCTACCTTAATTGGTAGAATACTATAATAAATAATAAATATTGTGTATGAAGGAGTTTGAACATAATTTTCCGGAATTGTATTGGGTTGGCTCAATTATCGTCCTTATCAACGACATTAGTCTGTGCCCAAGTCACTAACGATTAATTAATATGGCTGGTGAAAGTTGAGAATTGCCTCTAGCTCTTCATTATCGGCTGTCATCGATCGGATGATCAGCTTGTCTCTGTACTCCGTTCCAATCTCCTAAACGCTAACCAATTCATTCCGAATCATAATTATCATTTGTAATCCTTAAAAGTCGAATGTCAGATGCTTTTCACCCTTCATATGTTTTTCCATTTGCAATTTCCTTACCGCTCGTTATTATGCCGATAGATAATTATGATGGGTTTACCTCTCAGATAATCCGATATTTTCAATGATGCTTCTGAAAGCATATCTTACTTATGAAATGAGACCGTGACTAGTGATTGATTTCACTAGTGATTGATTTGGCTGCCGTAGGTCTGCTACGCATAAATGGGTGATTGGTGATGACAATATGACTGCGGGGGCATTGAAATTACATTTCTTCACGATTTCCTGTGTTCTGCCGCTGTACTGCGCTCGATAATTGTGTGATACTCTTTTGTTTCATCAAGTAGTTTAGACTTGATTTCTTGATAGGAGCTCTGTTTTTGAGTATAACTCGTACATTTATTTTCTCCTGTCTTAGCTATTTTAATTTATTTCCCCAGTTACTCTGAACTTGTATTTCTCTTCGTAATAATGTCTTGCCATATTATTCCTTATATTATTCCTGCTTTCCTTTTAAGTTTATTAATCAGGTTCACGTTGTAAATATAAAAAAATGTATGAACTACGGTGACGTCATGGCAAAATTAGCAGTGCCGGAACGCGCTTTCCTTGAATTTTTTTTAGAAGTGAAATATTATACTGTGTGTTTTTCATTACAAGTTATTATTTATATTTTGTTACAAAATTTTTTGTTTCGGTAACGAGTATATATAATAGAAATTTTGTAGCAACAAAATTGATAACATGTTGTTCGAGTATTATGTCTTCTGATAACCAGTACCGGAACGGCGTTACGGCGCGTTCCGGCATCATGAAACCACTGATTAAATATTAAAAGAAAATGGAAATACTAATAAAAATTAACAGAAATAGCTGCACGATTTTACCCTGAGCGAGTTCATGGGTACTTACTCTGATAAAATGAAGACATTAAATGATAATAAATGATGCAGTACTGTTTGATTTAATTTCTCTTTGCAAAGGAGTATTGTCTAGAATTCAGCAGAATTGGTGGAGAAAAGTGAGTTAAAGGTATATAAAATTCAGAAAAACTTTAAGAACGCAATTACAAGGTATTTTTCATGGTTCTTGTCAATCTAAAATACGGTATCGAATGGGATTTAAAGTAATGGCTCAATTTTTTTGACCATTCAAGCCACTGAAATATCAATGGACGTGAATAGTGAGAAAAAGTGACAGTCACATCGAAAAGCCTTTGCCCAAAATACTTCGTTATTTATTAGTAACACGTAGCTGGAGGGGGTGTACGGGGCTTTATTCCCCTCCCCCTAAAACGAATTTTTTTTCTTTGTGCCCACTACCCGCGTAACACCATCTAAGGAGACCACCAGCCCTGGGGAACCTATCCTCTGACACGCCATTTTTCGATTTAGTTACATTACACAATGTCTGCTGCCGAATCACGCCAGAAAAGATACGTAATTCAATCTCCTTTGAAACAAGGCAGCATATAGTAATGAAAAAGGGCTATTCGGGCTTCCAGCCGGGTGGTCTCCCTCCATTCTGCCGACGTTTCGGAACACGAGTCGGGTTCCATCCTCAGGGCTAGTAATAATAATAATAATGGAAGCCCGAATAGCCTTTTTTGAATATATTTGCCGGGAAAGCATCAGATTTTACTTCATATAGTAATGAATTTACGGAAATATTGAGAGGCCAAGGAATGAAAACGATGGAGAGAAAGTAAAAGGTATTGGTCGACTTCCTTGAAAAATTACATTTTTTAACATTAAATGAATTAATAGTTTCATTAATAAATTTTCTTAAAAACTTCTCCCCCGTGTATGCTGTGCAGTACATGACAAATACAATTCAAGTTGCTAAAATTCACTAAAACCGTGTCGAGGATAAATTCTGATACTAACGTAAAACTTTTACTCTCGTATTAAGATACCTACCTCACCGAAAAGCATAAAATCAGACTTTCAGTTTAAAGTATACCGGGACTAGCCGCGGAGATAACTTTTACGGAGTCACCCGCAATGCACAATCGTGCGAAAGATCCACAGAGAAAAAAATCATTCGCCTTGACCGGGATTCGAACCCGGATCCCCCGATTTCCGGTCGAGTGCTTTAGCCAGTTAAGCTACCGAGGCGTCATTCTTCCCTTTCGCACGATTGTGCATTGCGGGTGACTCCCGTAAAAGTTATCACCGCGGCTAGTCCCGGTATACTTTAAACTAGTCTAGAGCGAACACCTCTTTTTGTTCTATGTCCGGGCCTGCTCCCCGGCTGTGGAGCTGTGCGCACGATTTGGACTGCTTGTGGCATCATATGCTCAGCAGTCCAGCAACATCTTGTCCGGTAGTGTCCGAAAAATATCCACAGGGAAGAAGGACGCCTCGGTAGCCTAACTGGCTAAAGCACTCGACCGGAAATCGGGGGATCCGGGTTCGAATCCCGGTCAATGCGAATGATTTTTTCTCTGTGAATCTTTCGCACGATCAGACTTTCACTCAGTATGATCCACGGTAAAGAGTTGTAAAATACAAAGCAAGTGGTACATTAACCTTGATAACTATGCTGGAGAAAAAATAGCTAAGTTTTTAAGTAATCAGTCTCACAGACTGTAATTTGTATCAAGGGCTTGGGTGGATAGCGGATTGCCCATATTGAAATTTTGTTGGCAAATCCCACGCATCGGTAAACAAAACATTCCATTGAATCAGGTTTATATTTAGTTTGTATGTTGCTGAAATCAATAATTATCTTTGCACTCACTCTTCCTGCTCGGTTGTCAGTATAGTCTAATCATGCACATGTGTGTTTTCTTCGCCATAAAGATACACAATTCTTTTGAGGAAGATAAATCCTTGAAGTAACAATATTTTTTGGACACCAAGGAAGGAGGAGGAAAGAAGATTGGAGGCATTCGAGATGTGGGTATGGAAAAGAATGGAGAAGGTGAAATGGACGGAGAGGAGGAGAAACGATGAAGTGCTGGACATGGTGGGTGATGATAGGCAGCTTTTAGATGAGATACGGAGGAGACAGAAGGTTTGGATTGAGGGAGTACTTAGAGGGGACGGGGTGTTGAAAACGGTGTTAGAGGGTAGAATGTTAGGTAAGCGGGAGAGAGAGGGGAAGGAAGAAAATAGGATTTTTAGATAGATTGAAAGGGAGTAGGCCTTACAGTGAATTGAAGAAGGCAGTGCTGTAAGGAAAGGGAGGCTCCCAAAACACTTCTTTGGTACTCTATGGAAACCTACCTTAATCGGTAGAATAATATAATAAAAACAAGATTTTTCCTTCCCCTCTGAGCAAAGATTGTAAGCTTATTATTACTGTACTGTCTTAAAAATCACCTAAAATGGGCCTTATGGTGGGACAAAAAGTATAGTCTGGCCGAAATTGTTTGCATGTGGAATAACAAGGTTTTCATTTGTTTAAATAAAAATATTAGGTTTTTTTATAGTATAAAAATCTCAAGCCACCTCGAACTTTTCTCAGGATTTGGAGCCACCCTACCGTCGCAGTCTATGATAATCCTAGCGAAGGCGCTCCGTCGTGCGACCAGATTCAGCAGCGTCGGAAACTGTGTAAATTCCGACACAGCACGACAGCGAAGGCTTTTTCCGGCTGAATTCTAGCGGGCTCAACCGGATCTGCCCCGATCTTGCAGAGGATAAGAGCACCATCCGCGGAGAGTCCTCGCTGGAGTGTGGGGGAAAATCCGCGCTTCGATGAGGCCTGGCGAGCATGTAAAGGCTCGGGGAACAGGATTCTACCCTTTCATTAGCGGCCGGAGCTATTATGAAGCCCACGACAAACTTATAAGCTGGTGCGCCGGACCCGGGACTCGTCCGGACCGACAGTTGAGTAAGCACATTGCGGTGCGGCATGCCTGGCGGTAAAAAAAAGATTTTTCTCCCCCCCCCCGCTCTCCTCCCCGACGGCTCGCGAGAGAGAGAGAGTCGCAAGAACAGCGGCACTTGGGGTCCTTCTAGGGAAGCGGTAGACGCGAAGGGTATGCATTTTCATGGGATTTTAAACTCGCAAAGTTTCTTTCGCCGACCTCTGAGAACGGGAAATGTGCGGTATCCTTCCACGTTTTCCGGGCAAGTGCCTTGCAGGGAGTTGAGAAGAGCTGAGAGCTCACCTTTGCAAAGTAAACAAACCATTTTCGCCGGGCATTGACCCCCATACAACCGGGAGACTTCCCTTTTGATTGGGTAAAACGCAGCGAGTCGGGTGGTCATTGCGAAGATGTTATTGAAGACTGGTGTGGTTTTTATGATGAGGAATAAGTTGGTGAATCAAGCGCGTAATAAATTGAAAGTTTTGGACCAGAGGTGTCATGGTGGTTAAGAAAAGACATAATAGTCAAATAACACTTTTATCAATTTTGGTGCCTCAAATTTCTAATATTAATCGTAACCAATATAGAAATATTTTTCGATTTGTTTATTCTAAACATGCTGAAATAATTTAAACACAATGAGTAGTATTTCGCTTGTAAAAAAGTCGAGAAAAGCGCGTTCCGGCACTGTTAATTTTGCCATGACATCACTTTTTTGGTCTTAAATTCGTGAAAATTTATCTCTGATTAAATAAGTAAATTTTTCACCACGATTTGTCTTTTTAGACTACCGGTCTCGTCCACCATCGGAAATCATCTTTAAAATTTTTAGTACCAGACACGAATAATGCAATTGAGGATCCTATAGTGGCCCTGTAGATGTCCAGTTAACCACCGCTCCTTGTGAAGAGTTTACTAAAATCGGCACTCGTGTCGCTGACGGGCATAGCGATCCGAATTTCACGAAGAATGAGATGTAATTAGGGCTACTAAATGAAATTTATTTTTGAGAGGATTTTATCTATCAAATTTATAACTTTTCAATACCATTAATCGAAACTGGAAGTGCTATACGGTAAATATTGAGAATAAATGGATCGCTCTCAAGTAATCGCCTTTGAGGGGGTTGCGGAAGCATTTGAAAACTTAATTAAAATGCGCCCGAAGTGGCAACCAAAATCAAACTTCTACTGCTCGAAAAGGTGCCTCATCTTTGCAGTCTACGTGGTCAAAAATATAAATACGTCAAAGGTTAGAACAATGCGGTAAGGATTTGGGATACATTGGAACTTTTTAGGTAAAAACAAGCATTAAAAACCTTGTCTTACGGAGAATAAAATATCGCGGCTAGAGGTAATTTGGGAACAGAGGGGCAAGCATAAAACCCAAACACTTTTCATATTACCATCTCTAGGATCATTACTGATCGATACTTCATTATTAGCCAAGGGCTCGTATTTTATGTCCCCATATTTCAATAGGGTGGTTTCCTATTATTTTTTTATTGCTTTAATCAAAAGATTATTACTCCTGGAGTACGTATTTCACGCTTTTAGATTTTTAATTGACAACATCTATTTTTCGCGATTAAATGAAAAGTGAAAATTTTCAAGCGCGCGAAAACGCGACGCTTAAGTATGAATGCCGGGAAATATCTCCGTACGTCGTATTTCGGTTCCCCCTCCCGCCCGGTGAGGTGACCTTGAGGCGAGGCGTAGCGCTGATACGTCGCAGGATGCTAGCGGAAAGCTGAGTACCTTGCTGTATGGTAGCGCTTGGCTTAAAAAAGGTTTATTAATACCTTATCAAACGAAGAAAACTTTCCGAACTTAGCCAGTTTTAATAGTTGATTATTAAGACATGTTTCCCTGAGCTCTGTGCCGCATGCATGCATTGGTAACCTCAGACGATGTATAACTCCTATCCTCTCGTGTAGAAACTAGGTCCCTGTGACGTCATGCGGAGTGGAATCGCATGGGCGCCAATCTGGCCTTTTTCAAATGAGGATAAAATTTGACCCTTGCCATTCGTCTAAACCGGTATTTCAAAAACCAAATAATTTGTATATTTTGAATACACTAATGGTGGGTAACGAATCGCAATCAATGCCTTTCGTTTTCTTTGATGAAGGAAACTACCCTATTGTTCCCAAAGATGAAGTATCTTGCCCTTTTATTTTTTCTCAAGTACTTCAGTTCTGAGTCCCTGCTAATTGATGTTTGGCTTAGTGTGGGCGTTCTATTCTTACTCGGCACTTGAATTGTCAAATTATTATTAGTAAATCTTTTAATGATCTTTCTCCGTTAATTACGACTGGTGTTACACGAACCAAGTCGTCTATGAAAGAAACCTCTCAGCAAAAATCATGTAGGTACTTAGTAAATAATGCCCTCTTAAAAATTCGTATTTTTGGTCCAATATGGCGATGGATTTCACTGTCCTCCGACAAAGAGCGCGGTATGTGCCTTGGTGTTTCCCCAAAAACGAAACTTTTGACTGCCATATTTTATTTGAATTTCGTCTCTAATATTAAAAATATAAGAAAATTGAGTGTTATTCATTGAATTGCAATAAATTTCAATTTCATTAGACCAACTGTCTTTTTTTCTCATTGGGGAAAAGTGGGTTGTTGTCGTTTATATAAATGATCGATTTTTCTTGATTTTATGTTGGGTTTACTTCAATTTTTTCTTACTAAGCGTGTCAACGGAATCCCGTAATTTATAATGTATCGTAAACATTTAACTGCCGTTGAAATTGAAGCCGCCGAAAGGAGTGGTTGCGCTTCTATCTATTTCGGAATGTTTATTGTACAAATGGATAGTGAATGTCGGCCACAATCAGATGCTATTATTTTTGGCCCATTTGAGGAATCGATGGTCAAATAACAACCTTTCTGTGAAAAGAGTAAAAAAATTTCGTTTTTATTGGAATGCTTTGTAAATTACCACCAACGGCCGTACGTAAACATGAAATGTACCTTTTTTATATGATTAATGTATCGCAATTACCTATCTTTCACAAGTTTATTCGTTTAAGTGATGGGTATCAATCAATGGAATCGTTTTCCATGAATGTAAAGATTTTTATGTGATATTTTCTCACAAACAACGAGATTTTTAAGTTTGCTGATCGATGCATTTAATTTATTATTGTCATGAATTGGATGTTGATTAAACGGTATCAGTAACGGAATCGAAATATTCCTTTGACTAGTTCAAGTTCTAATTGCCAGCATAATATCATTGCATGCATATCTTATTTTATGTGAACTTCTTTTAGAGTTTTTAGTTTGTCACCAGGTTATGAAAAATAGCTATCAAATGAAAAATTAGATTTGTTTTTTTTAACCCTAGGAAGACTGAAAAAAAATTATCGCGTAGTAGCCTGACTGGGTCCAATGGACCCTGAAACATTTTTTCCACAATATAACCACTTTATGATAAATTTAGGCTGAGTTAAGAGATGGTTTCCATCTTATTTACTTCCTTAACATATTTCTTCTCGTATTTATTATTATTATTAAATTATTTTGTTGGAAGCTAATACTGCAGCGAACAATAATATTATTGTCTCTACCAGAAATATCACTCCACCTTTCCCATTTTTATGTATGTTCATTAGCACAATTACATGAACGCAAATTACAAAATGGATTATTTGCTCATGTTAAATAAGATATGTAACAAATTTAATGAAACAAAATTATGATGCATTTACAAATGTTATGAACCGTTATGCTACTGCAATCACCGATTGCATAAAATTTCTGAATGCTCTTGGAATATATTTTGCGCACATCGTGAAGATGATGTTTGTGTCTTTCTATACTTTTTGTAGATTTACTTACGACACTTATTTTCCTAGGTTGATAAGGTTGGGGAGGAGTTTGCCATAATTTTCTTTTTCACGATGTAAATTCTTCCGATAGTTGATTTTCTCTTGGATTCCATGAGATTCATGAGATACCACTTTGTTAGGAAATCCTGTAGGCTGTATGGAATTTACAGACGTGAGCTCGGGTGGAATCCCTCGTTTATTTTACCTCATGATCTCTAAAATCGCTAAACCTCTGGAAAGTAGTCGGTGGTCTACTTTCACATATTATGTTTCTGGCTGATTAGTCCCTCAACCATATCTGTAACAAATCTTTTTCCTTGATTGACCTCTTGGCATCTACATATTATAATCGCTACCTGTGTATATTTGGGTATTCCATTTGTATGAATCACTACTACCACTTGAAGCCAAAATTTCAATTTTATTCAAAGTTATAATACTATACTTTCCTGGTTTTGATGAAACAAACTCTCTAATGGTAGAGTGCCGACGGAACATCAATAACTGATGTCAACTGTCATGCAGGGTCCTGGCACGAATGCATATTTCAAATATTCATTCCGCCCATCAAATATCTCTCTAATAGTTTGCAACTTATCTTCGCCTCTGCTTTTCCTCATTTCTGTGGCATTATCAAAGCGAATAACATGCAGTATTATTTTGTCTCTATAATACTGTTGAATATTGGTCTTCCGTCTAGTTTACTCCAAAGTTGTGAAACATTTTCATTTTTGACTTGTAAAAATTATAAATACTAGCAATTCCAGAACCTTATTTATTCCAGTCATTTTCTTCATTCTACTAAGCTTGAAGCAATGGTCCATTTTCTAACAATCAAAAATCTTAGGACGCAAAATTAGCAAAAGAGCAGAAGACAGAATAAAAATTCCGCACGGCGTACAGGATATGACGCAAAATATTACGCCTTTGCGTTCTACCCTTTTTAGTGGCATGAGGTTTTGTTTACCACTTTTTCAGATTTTGTGAAATGAAAATTTTCTCTCGATAAGAATTCCCCATTTTCGTATTTCTATCATTTTCTCAGCAAGATGAAGAAAAAATCGCCCAAGGTTTAGTTATACTCCATCCTTATTCAACACTTTAGGCTCCATCACCACTGGAGTCACGACTACCCTCCTCCTGTCAGCTCTGTATGTTTAGATGCTGAACACGTTCTTCTGCAATCTTTAGATGAATGCACTCTAAATGTGTCACTATTAGCAAGCCTGTGAATAAAGTGACAATGAAATTTATCAATTTTTCATTCCAAACTTTACTTAGATATAAATGGAAGATAACATTGTTCGTGCTACTCCTTTGTTGTGAATTGAGGTAAAAATTAGCAAAGCACTGTCTCATATTATGTTTCTGATATCATCAAGCAATCCAAAGAGCTCAATAGTCATAGTAGAACAACCAATGTTTACAAGAACTACAAACAATGCTTTTTTATTATTATCTCAAAAATATCTTGATAGTTATTTTGACTGTAATATCCAATGGGCGACGCCGATTTCTTAGCTCCTCAACTACACAGTATATCAATAGTCACTCTATGAATTCAGTCACATCAATACCTCACAACAAAAAATTTGGTACCACTAAGCATCCTGTAAAGTTAGGAATAATAAAATTGCTGTATATCATAGTAGATGAAAATCAATACACCACTTCATCTAACTAATCCATCGGAGGAGTAAACGATTTGGTAAATGAAGTAAATGCTGAAGTAGTACATTAGAATGAAATACTACAATCTGTTATATAATCCATAAAGGTTTGTACTTACCATGTACGGTATCAAAATGTAATGATGGAATTCAAATTCTTCAATGTCTTCAGTTAGATAGTTGGAACAAAAACAAACAAACAAAGCAGCAAGAATACTCCAGTCTGCGAACGTAACTTCTGACTGACCACCACGAAAGCACTGCAGACGTTAGATGAACGGTCTCACATACAAAACTAATAGATTATGGGACTGAATGTAGATAATTCACACTGTGTATGCGTCAAACAAGAGAAAGTGGCAAAAACTACCCATTACGAAACGGTGTGGATACATGTTTCTGACCGTATCACTCTGAATGTGACGTTGTAAGAGAATATGAAAGGCTTCCAGCCCATCCATAAAAATCGCCCACTAATTGGTAATAATTATCGCCTACGGCTTTGTTTATAACTCCGCAAGCATTGAATCTCCCAGAAATACAAAGTAAATAAGAAAATTGCTGAAAAGTTGAAATGAATTACCCATATCATTGAAAATAGTCAACTGGGTCCAATGGACCCAGTCCGTCCACTATGTAACTTTGTATTATACCGTAAAATGTAATGAGCCCATTCTCGTTATTTCTTGCTATTTTATAGAGGACATGCATTTAGGAAAAGTCATGGCGTCAAAATCAGTTTCGTGCATTTTTGACATAATTATAAACTTTCAAAACTACCAACTGGGTCCAATGGACCCAGTCCGTCGTTCTAGGGTTAAGTGAGCCGAAAATATAAAACCGATAGCAAAAATTTGAGAAAAATTCCTCCATTTTTTGCCTTCGCGGAATAGCAATGATAAGGCTGGTACTACGGGATCTCTTCTGTCGACCTGAATAAGAGAAACATGAAAGTTTACGAAACATCTCTTTTATAAATAACGGCGTATAAAATATCCCCTACAGACTTCATTCAAGCCTCCGCGATTTTTTTCTTAAGCTCTACCACCTCTCAGATGAGGATCTCTATGATCTCGGAATATCAGTGTTAGGAATATTTAGACAAACTTAATGAAATTGGGTAAATAATTTTCCTCTTAAAATATTTTGCTTAGATTAACTCAACCTATTATAGCCGCAAAAGGAAACAGTAAAATAAGTTTAGAGCACCGCATTTAAAAGTTAACTTTCCTCGCAGCAACGCACACGAGTGAAAAGCTATACACACTGCGGGTGCATGACAATAAAGAAATCATTTGAATTACAGTGATTGGAGGAAAAACGTTACTTCTCCGATAGTTGCCTGGAAAGTACGTTATCCGTTTCCTGCGTTAAAAATGTAGATCTAAGACGCTATCACTTTGTTCGGGAAACCTCGTCTGGAGTTAGAGGGAGTTAGCTTGATGATGTTACTGGTGAAAAATTTTGCAACCGGGATATCCGGGTTCGAATCCCGGTGAAGCTTCATGATTTTTATGGGAATTTTATCTTTGGGTGTGAAAATTAGAGCAGATAAAGCATTTTACTTGCTTGAGGAGGATTCTAGAAGTGAGCGGTTGCATTGGCTAAGAGATAATGGGGTAAATCGCCTTTGCGACGGGGACATTTTGCTGGCCAAGAAGGAATAGATGGCGCGTACTGTGAGCAGAAGTGAGACGAATCCCGTAAATCTTAATGCGGTAAAGGATCCCGTATAGCTTAATATGGCTCGGTGCTTTATGTGGTTCAGAAACGTGAGGAATTCGAAAGGATAATGAGAACATATTCCGCTAGGTTACTTCTAAAAAATCCCATCTACGACCTCATTGTGGTTAAAAAAAAAATATAAATCACGCGAGGTGATGAGAGGCGATAGCCGTGAAATGCATCACCGAATGGCTTTCGATGTACCATATTCATAATGCTAGCTCTGTTTTGATCAACATACATGATAATATTATTTTCTTTTCAAATTGTAGGATGATCATAATTTAGAAGGGATGGAAAGTGAAACGAAACGGCAATGTTTCGATTCGATCCGGAGGGAAACAAAAAAACGAAGCCAAGGTTTAGTTTCGTTCCTTCACGAAATTAAAATCACCAAGGAATTTAGTTTCGACCCGGGACGAAACTAGACTGCGCGGCTCATAGTTACGTTTCGATCCGAGAATTTGAGTGGAGGGGCATAAGAGGGAATAGTTTCGACGAATTTCATGACAGAATATGGCGAGGTTAAAACATTGAGCTTAAAAATCGAATGGCCAGTTTGAGTTCACCGTTTTCCTGTTAGTGGTAAAGAAATGAGTGCTATATGCATCTAATGGCGGTAGTGCGAACCTATACTTCATTCAACCCTACTCGGTGTGTGGGTCAAACTTAACCGTCGGAAGGTGAGGCACGTGGTGCCTCCGGCGCGAAACATTATCCGTGATTCGTTTCGACCCTGAGTTTAGCTCCCTAAGTTTAATTCTTTTTCCAGCCTTTATATCAACTCACCAACCTGTCTGTTTGTTTGTCTGGTAAAAATCTTGTAACTCAAATTTGACTCACTTCCTGTGAAGCAAAAACGCTGAAATTTTGCACACTTCTTCATTTCCGATGACAATACATGAAAATATAACTTTTTCTCTCCAACCACCCTTTAACCACCCCCCAGTCAACCTATAGCCCCCCAAAACATGTTTATTTTTAACATAGGGGGTGGCATTTTTAACATAGGGGTAGGCATTTAAAAGCATAGGGGTGGCATTTTGAAACATAGGGGGCTTACCATTCACTGAAAATTTAATAAATATAGTGACTTTTTTAATACGTCACTTTTGGTTTTTCGGGGTCACTGAGTTTTTTTGCTTTGTGTCATATATAAACGTTGCTCATCCCCTGTAATCTAAATATAAAGGCTGGTTTAAAAAAAATTTTTTTAATAAGAGCTTATTCGCTTCGTTTCTACATTCCGCTCCCGGTAGAGAAACTGTTGAAATTTTACTGGTTTTGCCTTTCGTTTTGTTTCGATTGCCATCCCTGTAATTTAGAGATGGTATTACCTACCGACTCAATCACTTTCTTCTACTAAGTCCAGGCCCTTGGTGTAAGGGAGTAAGCTCGGAAAAAAGAGGTAGGAGCTGGGAGATTTATGGTTCATAAAAATAATTAAAGGGGAAATATCTAGAGTGCTAAATAAATATGCGTCGAAATCCAGGGATTATGAATTTTATAATCTGGCTTTAATAGATGCTCTGAGATGTGTGAAAGTAGAGAGAACAGTATCATGGAAAGAGTCATATTTTTCAAAGAAGTCATCATCCTCGCTCAGCATGTCTTTTTTGGAATAGTGTATTATTTAAAGCTTATGATATCATCTTGAAATTTTGAAGGTAAATGATGTAGACCATTTTAAATATTTGCTTGCATCTCAAATTTGAAAATTTAGCCTAAGCATTTTCTCATTTGTACAATATCAATATTTATATCATATTTCATATTATCATGTTTAAATTACGGGGAAATGTTGAAAGAAGAACAAGAATATATCCCCTGAAAAATTCAATACCCTAACATTAGTTTTATCGAGTAAATGGACCAAGTTTTGAAACAAATTATTGGGCATGAAAAAAGACAAAATAGTTGAAAGAAGGCCAACACATCCTCATAATAAAAGGTGAGTTATCTGACCATTTGACTATAGGGTTTTAATCTTGGCCGCATGCTCCGAAACCAATAATCGCTATATTTCCTGTCCTTACTCCGAGGGATTAACGCAAATCCCTGGCGCTACTAAGAGCTGCGGTTATGCGTTTGGTAACGGGATATCAGGTGTCTTTCGCGGGTCGTAATGCCCCCTTTAAGTTCCACGGGATGACTATATCCTGCTCTCACACTCTTCCATCTTCGTACCTGCCTAAGCTCTCCTCCGGGGGGAAACCATCTTCCAGACTTTTCCTCCCCAAATGAGACTCCGGTCTGGCGAGGTGGAAGGGTAGTGTGAGTGAGACTCGCGTCAGGAGGGAAGAGGTGCGGTATTAGCGGTTGTTATGAAGTTGAGGAAGGAAGGAGGAGGGTGTATGGCAGGGGGGTTTTGCAGTGGATGGGGATCTTCAGAGACCGCTGCAGCACTTACCTCGCCTCTCCCGCGGACGGCTAATTGCCGCGATGAAATATGAAGGAGGGCGGAAGAGTTCCACGCAAGGGGGACGTGAGTGGCAGAAGTGGGAATGTGTGGGGAAGGCAAGTCTGGGGAACTGAGGTTTAAAGCGCGCGTCATCAAGATTCGAACCTTCAACGGCAGTTCCAACGCGACTACGCGAATCAAATATGCTCTGAATCGCGTCGTCCGCTCAGAAATAATTTTTAAAAGAATATTTCGGTAGATGAAAGGGAAAGATAAGTTAGAACGATAACAAAAATCTGGGGAACTGAGGTTTAAATCGCGCGTCATGAAGATTCGAACCTTCAACGGCGGTTCCAACGCGACTACGCGAATCAAATCAAATATGCTCTGAATCGCGTCGTCCCCTCAGAAATAATAAAAAAAAATTTATAATTGCCTTTATTTGCACATACAAACTTGGTCCTTCTAAGCCATATGGCTTGTCAGAAGGTAACAATTATTCAATACAACATGTGGCACATTGAGAGCATAGCATTTATATTACAAATTTCAACTTCAACTTTAGGGGCTTTTAAACAGAAGTACGATAATTTAATATATTTTGCACATTTCAGATCAAAATAAAGAAATTACAAGTTTACAATATCACATATTAACCAATCTTTCACTTTTCCTTTTAATGTCGGCCAAAGATCTGAGATTACATAAAGCCATATTTTTTGGAACAATTCGGTAGATGAAAGGAATAGATAAGTTAGAACGAAAACAAAAGTCTTCCTTATTAATATATTCTCTAATTGGTGTAAAGTAAAGCACGTGAAAGCTGCTGCCCACTTTTCATGAGTTGGTGACGTCATTAGAGCATTGATTGTTTTACTCAATGAGAAAGGACCTTCCACCGAGAGAAAGAATCGCCAGAAAAAGTATAATAAAACAACAGCGAATCGCATGATTCCGAGGAGTAGCCGGGAAACGTGGCGACACGCTTGGCACGAGTTGGTAACGTCATCATTTTACCTGCGAAAGAGATGAGATCATCGATTTTACGCAGAAACAGTGGCTCAGGACGAAAGAGACAAATCGAGAAAAATAAGGATCTTTTTATTTTATAAAATTAAATTCTTTCGAAAATGGAGTAAAAATGTTAGGAGGAGCTGCGATGAAATATGAAGGAGAGTTCCGCGAAAGGAGGATGTGAGTGGCAAAAGTGGAAATTCGAGGGGAAGGTAAGACTGGGGGACCGAAGTGTAAAGTACGCGTCAGGAATATCCGAACCTAAAGATGTTGCAACGTGACTACGTGAATGAAAATCAATATGCTCTAATTGACGACGTGTCGTCAATTAGAGCATATTGATTTTCATTCACTGCGACCCATTATAGCTATTCATTAGAACGATTCGGTAGAAGAAGAGGAAATGTGAATTAGAACAGTAGCAAAAATCTTCTTCGTTCAGTCATCTATATTTTTTCTTGTATAAAAGAGAATCTATATTTGTATGTCCACAATGGATTTCCACACGGCTGCACGGATTGCAATTAAATTTGGTTAGTAGGTGCATCTCATGTTCCCATAGGTAATCGTGTTACTTTTATTGTTGTATCCGACGTTTCCTCAACGTCATTTTCTCATTACTATTTATTACGTCACGTCATACACCTTCTATGGTTGGGCATCCTGTCAGTTAGGCACACCTCTTGACACGTTTTGAGGGAAAGCATGTCTCAAAGGATTCCACACTTTACTAATAATTCTTTTGGTGCAAATCTTTTTGCTGGTGTACGCGTTCTCACGATGTTTTTGGTGTACGCACGTACCGACACAGATGACGATCAATGTTGTGTAGTATGGTATATTCTGATCCCGAGCGCGTTATACGCTAACCATTTTTTCCCTTGTTTGCTGTTACATATGTATGCCATAATCATACCTTCTTTGTTCCTTTACCTAAAAATCCCATGCTGGGAAAGCTGTCACTATGAATTCCAAGTTCCAAGTTTCTCACTTCTCTCGTTACTATCCTATCCGAGCAACTCCGGATGGCCTGCTAGTTAGCACATAAGTATGAAATGAAAATATCCAAAAGTAAAGTACCACTTTTAATGAGTTGAGGACGTCATTAGAGTGTCGGTTGTTTAACTTAATCAGGAAGAACCTTTTCCTGTGGGAAGGAATCGCTCGCAGGATTGAAAAAAACAACGAATGACACGGAATCCAATAACAAGAAAGAGGAGTTGAGGAGAAGCGAAGACACGCTCGACATGAGTTTGCGTCATATCCACCTCATTTGCGAAAGAGCTAAAACAGACCATTTTTAGCTCCAAATAGCTAAATAAATTGGAGACGGATAGAGAAACGGAAAAATAAGGCTCTCTTTATTTTTCAAACTGTAAACTGTGTATCTCATTCGAAAATAAAACAACTGGCATAAGGAGTCCATCCGCGCGATGAAATATAAAGGAAGGCGGAAGTGTTTCGCGAAGGGGGACATGAGTGGCCAAAGTGGAGATTTGTGGGAAAGGGAAGTCTGGGGACTGAAGTTTAAAGAGCGCGTCGGGATACTGGGAAGATCCGAACCTAATGAGTTTCCTGCGCGACTACGCGTATCAAATCAAATATATTCTGAATGGGGTCGCCCACTTAGACACGAAATAGAAATACTTTGGAACGATTCGGCAGATGAAAAGTAAGGGCCGTATTCTTAGTCGACGCTGTAGGGCCAACCGACCCTGGATACGTCATCAGCCCCTACATAAACCGATCTCGCCCTACATACGCCACATCAAGCCCTACACATGGCCGTTTTTGGAACTAAACGGGCCCTACTTGATGTAGGGTAGCTGAACCAGTCCTACACCCTACAAAAACAATATGCTCGGTCATAAATTTTCGGTCGTCTTTTCTTAGTTTCATAGTTAGTTCCATTACACCACCAGAGTGTAAAATTAGCACTGCGCCATCATCTACGTCATCTCAGAGAACTTGACGACGGAATTACCCCCCACCACTTATGTAGGGTCGACTGAGAAACGCATGTAGGGGCCTTTTGTTATGTAGGGACGGATATGTAGGGTCCACTAAGAATACGGCCCTAAGGATTAATTAGAACGGAATCAAACATCTTCCTCATTCATGCATTCTCAAGGCCTGGTTACACGGTACATTAACACGTACAAGTTCATGTAAGTTTTCGTGAATGATTTTGGTGGACCGGAACGGAATGTGTACGAATGCATGAACCAAAATAGAACAGGTTCTATTTTCCGTTCATGCATTCGCACAAGTTGGATGGTTACACGGTGCATTTTCGTGTTCATTCACGCGTTCATACATTTAGACATTAACCCGTTCGTGTTAATGTACCGTGTAACCAGGCCTTCACGTAAGTATAAATTAAAACATGCGAAAGTTGCCGTCCGTCTTGTCATACGTCGATGCCGCCATCAAAGTCCTGGTTCTTTTACTCGATGAGGAAGAACGTTTCACTGAGTGCATGAATCGCGAGTTAGAGTATTAAAAACAACGAGCCATATGAGTGCGATGCGCGAAAATGAGGAGAAGCAGGTTACCGTGGTGACCCGTTCGGTATGGGTCGATGACGTCATTAAATTATCTGCGAAAGAGATGGAACCTGGGATTTTAAGCAGAAAATAGCTCCAGAAGTAAGAGACAATACGAGAAATATAAGGCTCTTTTTATTTTATTGACAGTAATCCATTCGAAAATGAAGAAAAACTGTGAGAAGCAGTATGAAAAATGAAGCAATGTGGGCATAAGAGTTTCGCAAGAGGGGATATGAGTAGCAAAATGGGGTTGTATTGGAAGGGAAGTTTGGGGTCCGAGTTTAAAGTGCGCGTCAGGCTGTGAGGTAGCCAGGATTTTTTTTCGGGGGGAGAGGGTGGGGGTCCAAAACCATGGGGGAAAACAGGGTACTAAGTAGAGGGGTTTAAACTAATTTTAACACTTTTCATAATAAAAAAATTACATTTTTCAAAGAAATATTTTTATATTCATGCTTTTTCAATCTTATATTTCCTTTATGAAGCAAAGAAAATCCCTCGCTACGCCGGCGCCGGCGTCAAGACTACGGAGAATATCCTAACCTAATGTGGTTCCACCGCGACTCCGTTAATTACATCAAATATGTCCTGATCCCATCCTTTTTAGATCTGCTTAACAGGACGCACACCTTCTGCTTGATCAGCCCTTTTTGGTGCCTGATAACTCTGTTGAAAACTTATGCTATCATTTGGAAATTCTCAGGGTATTTAAGAGTTTATTGGCCTAGGCGGATCTAGGGGGCGGGGGGCACTGGGGCACGTGCCCCTCAGTCCCTTAAAAAAAGGCAAGATTTTAAATACGGTCCAATTACACAGGACAACAAAAAAATTTTGTTTGAAATTTTTTTAAATTTTAATAGCTGATCTTTATAGATTTTTATGTGCCAAATCCAAAACTGGCCTTAATTTGATGAAATCTTCTCGGGAAATCAGCCGGGTGATGATGGACATTGCTGCCAAAGTTTCGATGGCCTTCTCTGCCATCGTCTTCAGGGCGAAGAAGTTTCGATGGCAGAGAAGGCCATCGAAACGTTGGCAGCAATGGCCATCATCACCCGGCTGATTTCCCGAGAAGATTTCATCAACAGCATTCGCCGGGAAAGAACCAAATCCTTCTTGGCCTTAATTTTTTTGTTTCACCCATAGTTTCCAAGCAATATGTATTTAATATTTAGTCTAATACCCCCATACGGAATTCAGGGAAATCAATGAAACACTGTGTTACATCATAAAATTGTTTGTATTTACTGTTCACTACATCGTGATAAAATTGTTTGTATTTACTACAGCGTGGTAATACAGGGTTCACTTGTCAACTGGAATTGGTCCACATTTTCTTTCCCTTGTTTCCTTGAAGCTTCTTGAGTAGCTATTTATGCGATGAATCGCTTGCTGAACTTCTCGGTGAAGTACCAACAGTAATCCCCATTATCTTCGTTCAATAGACCTGCTTTTTCAATTTTATTATAACTATAAAAAAGCTGTTAAATTCTAAAAATATTGCTTGATTTCATAAATTTAACTGTAAAATGCGAATAAATGGTGGGTGATGCAACTTTAAAACCATCATATTTTGGATTAAGCAACTTTAAAAACATAAGAATAAGGTATTTATAGTAAAAAGTTTTTTCATTGTTGGCCTGTGTTATCTTTTGCGTTCTTTTTGTATTACGAGGTATCCTTGTGCCCCCCAGAACAAAATCCTGGATACGGCCTTGCTTGTGCCTCCCCGCAGAAAGAAATCCTGGATCCGCCCCTAATGTCCAACCAATGTACGTTGGTCAACATTTGCCTGAATCTAAAATCTGATGATTAGACATCGGTGTTTTATCAAATGAAATTTTCTTAAATTTAAGAAACAGGAAAATTTTGACCTACTCCGCGACTCCGTTGATAGATAGATAGATTTAGATATCCTAAAAAAATCAGGATGATAGCGTAAGTTTTAGACATACATCAACTAACAATTTGAAATAAAACCGGTCTAGAGGGAGGCACGCGTTCTATTTAAAGAATCCGTCTATTTTCATGGCGGATGAATAACTCATTAACTTTTGCTCGATCATCTTGAATTGGGAGCGGGAATCGTAAGTCATTAGAGAATTTAATAGATGGAAGGAAAGAGGAGTCACGAAGAAAAATATCTCTCCCCTTTCTGCCTTTCTCCCTTTTGTTCAAAATAAGAAGATACGAAAGTTGCCACTCACTTTTCATAAGTTGTCGACGTCATTAGAGTTCCTATTGATTTTCTCGTTTAGAGATAACTTTCAAAGATTGAGGAGAGAGGTCATGAGAGTGAAAACAACAAAAACCTCGTTACGCCGATGAGAGAGGTACCCGAGAAGCGGTGACCCATTCAACAGGAGTACTTCGACACCTCCACTGCACAAGCGCTCAACAATTGCCCGCCGCGGCGATAAAAAATGGTAAATGTTGACCAACGTATACTCTTAAATACCTTGAGAATTTCCAAATGATAGCATAAGCTTTCAACAGAGTTATCAGGCACCAAAAAAAAACTGATCAAGCGGAAGGTGTGCTTCCTGTTCAGCAGAAAAAATGTATGCAGTGGAACTTGGTTATAACGTCATCAAAGGGACCAGAAGATTTTTAACGTTATATCCGAGTGACGTTATAAAAAATAGCAGCCTTTAATCTGAGTGAAAGGACAAAGTAAAGACGCAAATGTTCTGCCATATACAACACTGTTTATTGAAAACTACTCGTACATTGGAATATGTATAATAAAAAATGATATTCACAATTAAATATTTTATAGCCTAATAAAAACCTTACTTTACTGTCAAAAAAATCTGTGATCTTCTTTTGAACGGTCCTCTCAGAAATATAAATTCTCTCTGTTGTGCAGCAAACGTCTTGAAGTGCGCTGAGTGTTGAAGCAGTGCAGCAGTGAAGCACTTTTGCAACCTAAGAATCGCAAAATCTTTGACGCTATACCCGAGCGTCGCAATATTTGTCGACGATATAAACGGGTTTTCGTACAACATAAAATGTTCAATTTTGGCTGTTCTGTATAAAATGTGACGTTAAACCCGAGTTAACGTTACAGCCGATGCCGTTATAACCAAGTTCCACTGTATATATAAGTCTAAGAAAGAGAGAAATATCTTCACGACAATCTGATCTCCCCAAGTAATAGTGTACAATTATTGGACGACGGTATTGAATTTACCAATATTTCTAGTGCAGATTGATCTGTTAAAACAAACTTTGATTCTTTGGGCGCGCCGAATCAAATCCGCTGATCTAGTAGCCCTAGTAGTTCTAAATGAGCGGATTTAATTCGCTGGGCGATTGTTTAGCGTTTGTGCAGTGGAGATATCGACTTGGCTCATCATTAGATTACTATCACAGTTTTACGTTCGAGGATTTTTTCCTCTCGAATAGCTTGGGAAGTAGATAGATTAAAAAAACGGGAAAATGTGGGTTTACCTATTTTTCAAACTATATAAATCGACAGTGAAAAGAAATTTGTGAACGAGTAATTTTTCGAAGTGTATATGTAGGTAAGACCGTATTTAACATTTCCTTGTTTCTTATTATGAAAGATACGTATTTTCTCATATGTAAAATAAACGAATGAGATACAGTATGTTGACTGCGCTTTACACTGAATGCACTGGAAAATTTCAATATTATAGGATAATTTTGCACATGCAATGCGTCTCGAGGACTGCTCGATCGGTAGTGAGACATAGAATGGATATGCAATGGCGGTGCTGATAAATATCTAGGGTTTCCATCCTATTCAAATCCATTGCAAGAATGGATAACAGAGAACGTAATGCATATGCTGCAGAAATATATCAGAGACCCAGATAACTTATTTGACCCATATGGAAATCCGAGAAATTTATCTGTAAATCCTACGTGTGGAAAGTCTGAAATCATTTATAATGACTCTTTATGATAAGCTAGAATCATGTTCTTTGGAGCGGATAAATTTTCTGCCTAGACTCTTGCATTGCAACGTTGGAGTTGTCGTGACCAGAAAGCCAGATTTTACTTCGTTGATTCAAAATAATTACGACGAAAGGTGAGAAGGAAATTAGTTTTGATTCAGTCGGTCACCATAAAATTTTCATGTGAGATCTCTAACTGGGGATGTGGAAAACGGAAGCATTTTCCTAGTCCATTCGTGGCAGCAGAAGCATATATATCCCTAAGGTATGTGACGCCCTACTCGGGAATGGCGAAAGAAAGTATTCTCTCTCCTCCAGAGCTAGGTGGTGACGTCATCGCGTTTGCTCGTCCGGAATGAGATGTCCGTGCCCCTGGCCCATCGCCCCTGGCTCATCGACTTGCGGCGGCGTAAACTGCGTCCAAAGGTCACTTGTTTAATGAACATTCCCCAACCACCCCGACTACGTGTGCTAGTCCAATGCATACATACATGAAATCGCGGTCGAGGTATCGGGGCGGCCGAGGGTGGGGGAGGTTCACAAGGATTCTCATCTCTAGGTCGGCATATTCGGAGTGCGTGCACCCTATTTCACGGGGCATTGCCCATGCATCGCGTGAACGCAACTCCTAGGCTATAGCAATGCACGCCCCAGCTGACCTGCGCAGAGCGGGCGAATATATATAATACCGACGATGGGTCGCCCACGTTTTGGTCAAAGCCAAAAGGTTTTTAGCCTTCCTTTTTGGATCGGCCTATTTTACTTCTTTACCTAGTGTGTTTCAATGGAACTGCTCGGGCCAGAAATTGCTTTGATAAGCATTCTGCGGTATGGAATTGGAAGTTGTGATTAAAGCATTTTGATAAAATGGGAAGGGTTCCCCGGTAGTAAGAACATATCCCAGATAATTTCTCTTTTAGTTGACGAATTCGGAGAAAATTCGGATGAGAAATCGCTGCTGTAAATTGCTAAAATCGTTGTTTGATCGTTGCTGGTAATTATGAGGCCATTTACCCCAGCTGGAATTACTGTTTCCCTCAAGATTTCAGTATATGAATGTAACGGGCAGATTTCTGAAAAAAATTGTAAAATCAGTAATGGACCCGTCCAACGTCAGTGATGTGAATCACTATTTTAAGTTTTTTTTACATAAAATCAAAATTATATGTAGCATTAAATAGGAATTCAAAGCTTTCATTTCTATATGAAACAAAGCGCCGAAATCATTAATTTATTTTTACATTACTCGGATATGCCCTCTGTCATTATTTATCATTAAAATATCGAATTTTGCTACCTTAAGGTTCAATTTTAACAATTTATAGGCTGGACCCATCAATGAAAAAAATGTAATGCCTCCGAAAGTCTTAGAAAGAGAGAAATCTCTTCACTATAATATGATCTCCTCAAGTAATAGTGTACAATTATCGGACGACGGTATGGAATTTACGCATAATTTTTCTTGTACAGATTAATCTATTAAAACGAATTTTGATCCTTTGAATTTTATGTGAAAAATGCATGGAGCTTATCGCTGGGATCTTTCAGTTTTGCGTGTCTACTGGTATTGTTCATTTTTGTTTGATTCTATTATCTTCTGCAGTAATCCCCACGAAAACACAAAATGAATTATGGTAAGCCACGGGCTAGCAAAAGAAGATATCGAGAGTTGAATAGAAGGATTATTTAATGCATAAATTACCCAAAACGCAATGCAAAAGTTAATCAAGTACAGAAGCGAACGCATGCAATAGTCTTAAAATAGGTAGGTAATTTATCATTCAGATGCTTTTTAAGTGGGTTGAAACGACGCGTTTTGAGTTGGGAGTCACGAAAACAAGAACGTCACCGCGAGGAATTCATGCTTTAATGAATCACTCCGAGAAAATGAAAGCATGACTCATTAAAGTTAGAAATTTCAATGAAAGAGATAAACGATTCCGAAGTAAATTTGCTGAAGAGCTCATGTTTCTCTAGCGTAAATTTCCATACTTTTGAGGTAGAAAAAACCAAATTCTGAGTTTCCAACTCCATTTTTATCTACCTTTCCTTAACTATCTCACCAAGTTTATCTGCGCGTTGACAATTAATGTTTCTCTCAGTCATTAGATATGAGTATCGCGTCATCTAGCCCGAGCTACCTATACAAGTGTATACTTGTACGTCGGCTTCGTGATTTATTGTAGGGAGCAAGGGTTGGCATAAAGTATCCTCTGAATTCTCAACAGGGCCGGATCAAAGGGCGATCCCAAGGGGCCCATGCCCTGGGCCACCCACCAATCCGGGGCCACCAACCAAGCATGAGCCTACCGCCAATATAGAGGTATATCTGACACAATCGGAAACAAAGAAAAAAACCATAATGTGTGGGGGGATTTCAAGTGGAACTGGGGTGATTTTTGGTTAACAAATAGTCGTCAAAATTGATGTTAATAAATGGTTAACGCTGCTGATTACTTTTTGCTGGAATTTGTGTTAATTGAATTTCCTATTATTACTTAACGAATTGCATCACCTTGAAAAGTGGGCCTCCCGGGGTCCCACAAAAATGGACCCCAGGCCACCCACATCCATAGGCGGATTTAGGGGGGGTGTACGGGGGCACGTGCTCCCCCAGACGGTTAAAAATTAGACGAAATTTAAAAAAATTTAATAAATTTTATGATAAAATTAAGAGCATATTTCGTAGAGTAACTGTTGCATGTAGATTTTTATCCCAAATATGAGAAGTCCGTTTGCCAGTCATACCGTGGTGCCCCCCCAGAAAAAAATCCTGAATCCGCTCGAATCTCAATTCCGGCCCTGATTCACAAGTCCACAGAAAATTCGATCAAAGTTGACAACTATGGGGATATAACCAGGATGGATATAAAGTATTTCCTTCAAAATCTCACGGAGTAACATTCGCCGGGTACACGAAATTCACCACCACCTTTTCACGAAATGGAGGACTGCATGCACCACGCATGTAGCGCGGGAAATGAGATCAGTTGCAAATGATTTTTCCCGCGCTCCGTAGATGGCTGGACTTTGCCAGCGCCCAAGAGTCTGGGCCGGTCCACTGGCAACTGTTGTCATCAGCTGTGAAGTGCTCGACGCCCTCTGGGTATTGCCTCCCATCGGACCGCGAAAAGGACGAGCGTTATGAACAAAAGAACATGAGTAAAAGATCCTATTTTTGCATGCTTACGTTCTATATCAAAGAGGACAAATCTCATCAATGATTTTCCCCATCCTTCTTCAGCCTCGTTTGTACGAAACAGTTGGAAGATACATTGAGTTATCAAGAATAATCTTTACTTTTCCATGGGCGCGGTGACGTAGCCTACTTTTCATCTCTTCTCTAAGCCTTCATGGTGATAATTAGAGAACAATTACATTGTTGTGGGAAACTTGACGGGAAGGGTTTTTGATGATATCAAAAGCAAAACGGATCAGAATATAATGTATCACATAATGTAACATATTATATTCTATCTTAACGACTGGGCGTCCTATGTAAAAACGAACACATATGAAAAAATACGCATTTCTGAAATCCATAGTGGCACATGATTTAATCTAATTATTTGATCTAATTTCATGCTAATGTATGCGGAATGAGGTATGGATGTTAAATAAAAACATGGACAACCGAAAAATATAGTCATGCCTCTAATTTACTCAATAGGCTCCAGTATATTTCATTTAATAAGAGCAGAGTAATATGGATCACCATTCGCAAGCTCGACATTAATTTTAAGACACCCAATATCAACCCTTAAAATAGTTAGTCGGTTTATTTTTTTGAAATTCCTAGAGGGCGTGTCACTCTTACTCGACAGGTTGTATTTTTCCTTATTTCAGCTGAATTACTAGTTCATAGCTGTGGCTACAATCTTGACATTATTGTGGTGTAGACGGTTAACCCTTGTAAATATTGATTTGTATCTGACGTATAAATATTTTATTCAAGACAAAATATTGTGGTTTAATTTCCCAATTTTTGATGAGTTAAAATGCTGACGAGTTAACTATCCATGCAGGTACTGAGAAAATTTCGAGACGACGACATGTTTTGAACAAGTAAAATATATTGTAATGCCTGTCGAGCAGGAGTAATGCGTATTCGTCAATATGGATTGTTTCTTAGATATGTTAATGCCATTGCAGACGAAAATCTGTGTTAAATGATCATATTTTAGTTAGATTTAAATGCTGATTCAGGAGTTCTCCACGCATCTTGAGAAGTTCAAGATGACAACTTAAGGTTGTAATAATTGATACGCCAAATAATTGACCGATTAAATGGGTGTATGCATCCTCTAAAGGGAGAAGACGGCAGCATGGGTAATTCATCAATCGTATTATAGGATGATATTTATATAGAGTTGCATGCAATGCAAATGCGTGATTAATATGAAGAATGTGTATCCTTTCACAATATTATTTTTCAATACCAATGATTCCATTAGAAATTAACCGAAATTTTAGACAAGTTGAGGTGAAAAAATTAATTTCTTGGCTTTCACGTCACAGTAAATCGTCCATAGTTAACGAACATGTTCGCTGGACAAAAATCCTTTTAGCAAAGGGCAGACTGCACATTAAACCACATTAAACTCTGACCTCATGAGGCGAACCATAGAAGTTTTTAGGGTCATCTAGAATTGAAAGGAATTTCTGCTTAATTGGACGGAATCGCAGAGGTGTCGGCCACAAATAAAAATGAATGAGATGCGGCCGCATGTATTCCTCGTCCACCGCCATGTAATCATAACGCAGACATCCAGCTGTTAAGGGAATGGCCAAACCGATAATTATTTTGGCCTTTTTGAATTACCCCTTTTCCGCAACCTTTCACTCATATACTTTCTACACTCAGGCTCAGACCTAATAACCTCTTTCATCTCCTTTTAAACCTTCCATATTCGGCAGTGATAATCTAGAAAAGACACTTATTTTGCAAGTGATTATTTATATTTTCCTGCAATTTACATTATTTTACAATGTTTTTATAAACTCCCTTTTTTGTTTGCCATCTTGTCCGGGTCAAATCTTGCACCTCTATTTTAACCCACTTACCGATTGACTATCAAGCTGAAATTTTGAGGATAATTAAGAACCAGGTGACAATATAATATTCTAACACTTTTATTATGATTTTAACTGCGTCTAGATTTCTATTCAGGATTAAAAAAAATAATATGGAGATTATTTAAAACAATGCCCACCTAAACTAATGGAGGCGCTGCGATCATAATAAGGAAGAAAATTCTAGAAAATTACAAGTTTTATTAGAAAGTTTATTAAAAAAAATGAATTATTTTTTCTTTTTAGTTCACGATAAATACCTTTTCATTTTATAAAAAAATATTTTTCTAATATAATTACTATTAGTGATTACGGCAAATGGAGCGTGGTGGTATAGTGGCTAGAGCGTTGGGCTAGTAACTTACCTAAGAGACCCGGGTTCAAATTCAGGTGAACTGTTAGAACACAGTCATAAACCCTCGTCGGCTAGAAACACTTTTAACACACGTAAAAAAGTCATAGTTATAACGAAATTAGTCTTATTATCTTCTTACGCATAGATCCATATTTAAAAGCCATATATTGCATTTTACATGTTTGAGATTTGAAAAGCCTTCTACTAATTTCGAGGTTATTTATTTTGGAGGTTAAAATTTTACCCTTTTGATGGAAAACCGCATTTGCATGAGCAATAACCTTCTTCACGTTTACCTTACTTTTTCCGCCCCGAGTGATCATACTTCAGGGATAGGTAAAGCCGTTAACTTGCTCAAGTTTTTTTCATCGAATATATATTTTAATTAATTTTGATTGCATTTCTCTTTTATGACTGCCTCCAGTTTGTTTAGAATAGCCTCGAGGTCCTCCTGACCCTCAGCAAGGGCATTCAAAGACATCAGGGTTCTCAACCTCGTCAGACCCATGAGTCTCTGAGGTGTTTTATTTATGCTATGCATGGTACTTTCATGAGCAGGATGGATGGAAAAAATAACATCACAGTGAAATTTGAATTAAATTTACGCTAGCAAATATTTTACAGCATGGTATATTTACGTGTACCTTGGGATTATACGACTATGTTTCTGTGCACTACGATAAGGAAAGAAATTTATTGGATTTTGTGCTTCATTATCTTTCGTTTGACTCAAAACACTTGAAAATTGGAGGGAAAATGATAGAAATATTAAACTTACCAGAGATGTTTTTTCGACGCACACTCATCTTGATTGCCGTTGTGTCATCCATCTTGTTTTACGAATGCAGAACAAAATATGTACGCCACGTCGTGGCAGAATAGCGTACTTCAAGGCACGAAGAAGAGCAGCGGCGGGTTTAGACGAGAATAATTCACACTTGAAGGATTATAAAAATAAAAACGTGGAGGTGCACGTGTGTTTACCTTGAGCCTGAAGAGGTTATGACGATGAGGTATGTTATGAGAACGGTAGCAATTTTCTTTGAAGGAAGGTTTATTTGAAGCATTTTGAAAATCATCCTGGACTCCTCCGGTGTCCGCTCCGTGTTTTCGTGCGCAATGGCGGTGCGGAATCTCGGCCGAATGTTAAGGTACGTTTACACCGTGTAACATGTTACATAAAACAAGTTACACATAACATGTTTTACGGAAAAGTTACGAATCTGCGTAACATTTTGTTATAAAACAAATTATCGTGTTATACAACAAGTTTTTTGTTTCCCACGCGAAGCGGGAAACCAAAAACTTGTCGTATAACACGATATTTTGTTTTATAACACAATGATACATATAACATGCTCAACGGATTTGTAACATTTTTAAAACATGTTATATGTAACTTGTTTTATGTAACATGCTACATTGTTACACAGAGTAAATGCACCCTTACTGAGTAGGGATCTTGGTGATATCTGGCTTGAAAAGATCTATCTCTTTCGGACTAGGCTCTTTCGCATTATCTTCCAGAAAAATGGTTTACAGTTCTCGCTGAAGAGAAACTAACCAGTGTGCAAGGGAATTACAATTATTCCATAATCACAGTCTATAGCTAAGAGAAAATGTGTAGCCTTGCACGCATCACACCAGGAACATGGATTTGAAATTAATCATGTTGTCTCGCGCATTCTGAAACCTGCGAACAAGTGATGTCTCACGCTCAGTTAACATTTATGGATCAGCACCGATTTCCATATCTTCCTAAGCTTAAACTAAGCACCTAGATAATGGGAGTTATCTTCGTGGAACAGCGACCGTCAACCATGCAACTGCAGGCATCGCTTCCGGAATTTCGACTCGGCGTTTGACAATGTCTCTCTAATCTCCATGGGGGGACCGCGATTTTGTCATCGGTCCAGCGGGAAATAGAGTTGGAAAACATCCATGCTGATCTCATACGGCCATAAACGCGACGAAACACGGTGAAAATGTTAGATTTGGGTGGATACGAAATCAAAACTCTGTGCTTTGATGGCCTCCTTTAATGCAGTAAAAAATTGTGGAATCAATTAAGAAGGCGCAAATAGAACCATAAGTACCATTATTTCGAGGAAGTAATTTTCCTTTCTTTTATTTTCTAAAAAAAATACATCAGGAAAGCTTAAGACTGAGCTATCAATGTTGCTGGATTGTCCAACGAGGGCAATTATTTTCCCGTTTTGTTTTATCTTTCGCTAGCGACTTTGTCAGGATGAACAGCTGACTAGTCCGTCGTTACTAAATTTTATCATCGCCTTAAATCTTGTTACAATTTCCGTGTCGTCATTTACAATATTCATTGGTAACAAACCTTGCAGACGACATTAAGATTTTCAACCAAAAATTGCAATATGCTTTTGTTAGCAAATATTTGTCACTAACTTAGATAATTTCCGTGTCCGTAAGCAGTGACGGATCTTTGGGGGCTATAGGTCTCCTTGGGATCCAATTTACACTAGATAGAATGGTATTTTTTTCCGACCCCCACTACTGCTAAGAATTTTAACCCCCACTTAGCCCCTCCCTTGTCCCTATCCTGGATCCGCCACTGTGTCCGTGCATTACCAGAAATATTCGCCGATAAATAGCTACTCTTGATTGTAGAACATAATGGAATGCTCAAAAATAAGATAAATTCAACATATATTATGCAATCCTTGTCTTATACAAAAATAAAAAAAACACAGTACTTATTATTTTGACAGAAAATTTAAGACCAAAATTTCTACATGTTTCCCCGCAGGGAACCTGAATATGCCTGTTGGGGTGCATAGGGAGTTGCTTGGACACCAGTTATTTACCTGAATACATGCGATAGTTTTAAGCAGCTTTCTTAGGGTGATTTTTGCGCCTTTTAATCAATTAAATTCCTTAATTGCTCGAAGGAACAATGCATTCCTAACCCTATACGTTCGGCAAAAATCTCTCTAAAATCGGTTATGTCGGACCTGTAAATGAAATGTAGAAGCTAAGAATGCTAATATAAGGCTGGGAAAATTAATAAACAATTCCCTGTCAATGTCAGACGAGAAAGCGCTAAGACTTTGGCTAGAATGTGTGTATTCATTTCACCATGTATTTACCGTGTAGAAAAAGAAGGTAGTCCAACGGTGTAGCTTTAATAATAATTTTTAGCCTGTAATATATTTTTTAAAACGTTCAGTCTCATTATAGCATATAATATTATTCTAGCTATAGTATAATGATACTATACTATCTTATAAATAATATTAAGATAGGAAAATTCATGAACAATTCGTTTTCAATATTAGACGAGAGAGTGCTTAAACTTTGGGCGTAAAGTATGTATTTATATCACAATGTATTTACCATGTAGAAAATGAAAGGTAGCCCAACGATCTAGCTTTAATGATGCTACTCATGCCATTCATGGTCTGCAATTTATTTTTTAAATGCCCAGTCTTTTTCCATTTAGCGACCGACTGCTATGTTCGTTCGACAGTGATTTTTTATCGGGCCGATACTTCGAGGCCGGAAAACTTTGCGGGCGAAATACGGGGATCGTAATTTTCGGCGCACTTAAGTGTCGGTTGCGTGAACGTGAGCCTAGCCGATCGCTCGTCCTGCCTACGTGCTCTGAATCGCTCTTAACGTCGGCTATAAAACGTGGCCAACACAATGCAAACAGAAATACCTTTACACCCCCTCGACTCATGCCCTGGAAATGATTGAGCACCGTAGCCGCAACGTTCGCTTTGTCGACTGTTGCATTCAGCTGGGTGGCATGGTGATGCTGGGAAATGAAATTGCGATGCACTCGTAGATTTAGAGAACGCTGGTAAATTTACGCAGACCACGTGTAGAGAGAATACAAGCCGTTAAGGTGAGTATTTAGCATGAAAAAAATAAGGTAGTCCAACGGTCTAATTTTAATAATCGTCCTCATACCATTCATAGCCGGTAATATATTTTTCAAATGTTCACTCTCCTTATAGTGTATAATATTATTATAGATATAGTATAATGCTAGTATACTATCTTATATATAATGTTAAGTTAGGAAACTTCATGCACAATTTGCTGTCAATATTAGACGAGGAAATACTAAAACTTTTGCCGTAAAGTGTGTAGGAGAGTCATCTTTATTTCCCTAAGATTTGCCGTTGAGGACGTAGCGATGACTTGAGGTTGCGATTAAATTCATTAATGAAAGCATTTCTGGGCTATAATCTTAGTTTTGCTTTCTTGTCATGGTATTGTCCCTTCATAGATTTGAAAACCGTAGACCATGTGTGCAGAAGATACAAGCCGTTAAAATGGTGAGTTATGTATATTTCGCCGGAATTGGTTGTTGAGGATGTAGTAATGATTTTAGGTTGTGATTTAATTCATTAAACAATGGAATTATTTCTGTGCAATAATCGTAGTTTACCTTGTTATGGTAGAAAAGCCCTTTTCCGTCCTTTTTTTGCATGTCTATTATCATTATGAAATCCAGTTAAAATATTTTTGATAAATAAAAATATTATTAATTTCTACATTTTTCGTTCCTTGTTACCTTTACAAACGATAGCATTTAATGTTGCCATTGTAGGATAAGCAGTCGGTGATTTTTACTATCCATAGAAAAAAATATAAGACAAAATTATATGATGCTGCTTAGTTAGAATACACAGTTGATTTTTTAAAAAGAAATTATGCAATTGAAGTTAGCAATGAGCCGTTTTACGAGCCTGTGTCGCGTGTTGTTTTGGTTTCGACCGACACGTCACGTATCACTACGTGACGTGTTTGTCGTGATACGTCACGCGACGTTACGTGATCCTCTGCTGGTCATTTATTCACAGGGATGAAAATTGCTGCCATTGTTTGCTATTACATAGGTAAATAATTAAAGTGGAAAGGGTGTATGGGGAGGGAGTTTGGAGCAGGGGCATGATGAAAGCTCAAACCTTGAGTTGAAGCTCTAATTGGGGGGTGATGGCACTTTTATTTTGTCAATGGAGTCACTGGAGATTCAGTGGGAGGTGAAATATTGTCTTAGTCGATCAAAAAAAAGTTTCAAGAGGTTTTCTATCAGCTATATTAATATATATTTTATTAATGATCACGGATTTGATAGCGCATGGAGAGTTTGGTCATTAAATTCTATGTATTTTCATGGATTTTGGAAATTATTCTTCCATCGCAGGAACCTTTAAAAGGCATGCTTTAGAAAAGCTAAGCTTAAGTTTTGATAAAAGTACTGCGCAAGAGTCATAGAAGAAAGTTCAGTGAAACGGGAGATCGCAAAAGCGACTTGCTATTATGACGTCATTCTACGCATCTTTTCAGCCGGAAATGACCAGTTAGACCGTCCTGTAAGATTTTGGAATGAAGTTTATTTTCTGCAGTAAATTAATTTAACTGCTAAGTTAAGCTGTAATAATTAAGAAAAGTTGGTAATTGGATGAATTGAAAATATCCGAAAATCGGGGAAAAAACTGAAGTTCAATTAAAGTTGGAAAAAAGGAAATCTCCAAAAAGAATTTTCGATTGATTTTGCGGTCATCACTGGGGTAAATTTTGAAATGTTGAGTAAAGATGTTTAACCACCTAGCGCTGGAGGTTAGTTTAGAGGTAGAAATTTAAACTAAAGTTTATGTTTTCAAAAGATATATCACGAGAAAAAATTAGCTCTATCGCTACAAATGTACTATTTATCATCAATTTTGCATACATTCCCTGATTAATTATGAAATTAGGTATGGAAATTATTTTTATTGTGAAATGAATCAGAATTATTAATTATTCCTACTCTAAAATTTTCCTTCCATTTTTACTATTTATGTTTATTTCCGTACAAAATAGCTTGGTTAGAGGCTGGCTTCTTTTCACATTTTGATGCTAGAGATACGGTAAAAAAGTTGATGGCAAAGCAACGTGGTCTTACCTGCGGAATACCTAGTCGCATTTTATATTCCGGGCAAGCTGTATTTCTATTTTGATTTTAATGTACGACGGCGCAGGAGGCGTCCTAGCATACCTAGTTTTATCAGCTTCAATAACTCTCTTTCATGGTTGCCTGCTCTCTTCTCCTAAATAAAGCGAACCTGTCACCGTGACTTCCAATGTAAAGTGATGACAAGGGAATTCAACCTAAGCTTACTTTCATTTGAATATCTGTGCAAGGATCTTGGAAGTGATTCCTACGAGAATACACGTGTTCTCAGTTCGCGAGGGATCGGAACAGATTCCTTCCTTATAGGTGAACTCAGAAAATACTTTATTTATTCTAAGCTTCATGACGCTTCGCTCAGGTTCACAAGGAAAAGCACTGCCTACCACTCTGAAATCGGCACTTCAGCTTCGTGACACGTTTCATACGGCGGAAAATGCGTTCGAAAAGCTTGTTGCGACGGAGGCGCGGACTGTCACCCACAGGTATGACGAGGGACGCAGCGTTTTTATACGAAAACGTGGTTGCAGAAGCAGGAATGACGGGTACGTGGGAATAAACGATTCCCAGCTTGGCTTCGCCGGGTGTCTGGGCTTCGGAAACATGGCAAGGATGTCATGTATATCGTGAATGCGAACAGGTTTGAATGCAGTGCTGGAACAGGATAAACTAAGTTTAGTGGATCGTAAAATATGGAATGTATGGCGGTGTATAATCTTGATGAGACAGCCACTGGCACAGCACAGTTTCGATTAAAATTATTCCAAGCTTTTAAGATTGTACAAATATTACAACTTTATTTTTAATCCCGCATTCTCCGGATGAAACTAATTTTAACTTCTCTGATTGGACCTAAAGGTAACAAGCAGGATTAAAATAAATTGAACCGAGTTATTAGCATTTAGGGTGCGACGTATCTAACGTATTCGTATATTTCTGGCTTTGGATCTGGCCTTCGGATTTGAATCAAGTAGTATCGGAACTAAATTCCGTTCCGTCATCCGAAAAATTAGTAATAAATACCAATTATTATTTCCCCATTGTATAAAAAACATTCAGGAATAATGATTTGCAATATTTATCTTCCACTGATTGATGAAAGTAGTAACTTTCATGGAAAGTATGACTCCGTGCGCATTGCGCAGTCTGTTAAGGATAGGCTGTATTTTATGAAATATTAATTTCCTGTGTATACGGACCACTGCCCGTAGCACCTTAAGAGTGTGGTGTGAATCGACGTATTCCTGAGAGTTACAGCAAATACAACACGTAATATAATTCTGTTCATGCAGTATGCGTCTTTAATTTTATTTTAATGAAATATCTTAGAGGAAACATTTTGGCAACCTCGGTATCCTGATTTTGGTATTTTGTTCAAATCATCATTCTTTAAATGCCACCATTCAATTGTTTGTTACATTTTCCGCCTCGGTAAACCTCGAGTTCTAGATTTCGAAAGCTAACAACCTTTGCATTCTGTCTGCAAGTAGTCGTATTTATGATGAGAATTAAGTATTTTCACAATGTTTGTGAACGGCGCCAAATAAATATTTTATGCATAAAAAACTATACTCGAAGTTTAATAACATTAGCTGGCCTATATCTGAGTTACAACTGATTAAAAAAATATTTTCCAACTTTAAGCTTTAACGGAGGGCGGCCATATTGTTTAAGTTGTATACTTTTCTAGTAACTATACGGCAGTCGTTTCGTTTTGGAGCTGATGGCTTTGTTTGCACTCCCGCTGTGTTCAATAGACTGCATTAAGCCGTAAAAATGTGGTATTATAAGCGAACTAGTACTGAAATATGTTATATCATGATTTTGCGTCTTGGGATCCTCTATCTTCGTGGCCTCAGTGAAGTGCCGAGTCGTTCCGAATTGAGAAAGAGTCAACCGTCCGGGATACCAAGGCCATGGATAGAATCTATCCATGAATAGATTCTATCCATGGCCTTGCGGTATACCCCACAGCAGCGCCAAAACGGAAAAGTAAACGACTACGTGCAAGTACACAGGGCCATGGGCGCAGCTAGGAATTAAGGCTAGGGGGGTTTTTAGGCGCAACAAAACTTGGGGTGTGTGGTATACCCGTCAGGATAAGCGGGAGGTGTGGGGACTCTCCCCCAGAAATTTTTGAAGATAAATGGTTCAAAATGGTGAGTTTTAAGGCTTTCTGAGGGATATTTTATTAATCCGTACACTCTTCTATAAGTATGTTAGTCAAATAAAGTAAAATGGATTAAAATATAAAGTTTCTCTGAGCTCTAGGGGGGGTTATCCCCCAAAACCCCCCCCTCGCTGCGCCACTTCACAGGACCACCACACACTAAGATACACCACTGGTGGGTAATTAAAGGAAAGATCGTAAAGAGAGAAGCAACCATCGAAGAATAAAAATAATGCTTTTGTATTTAGGGAAATGAAGAATATAATAATGAAAATGATATGAGAGAAAGTATGAAACTTGTAGAATTGCTGAAGTGCATACAAATGGTAATTCAATTCCCCCTATAATGCATTACAAATCGACAGAAAGGGTCAACCTTTTCGGTATACTGAAGTATGAACTTTGGATCTGGTTAATTGCTCATTATAAGATTCAAAACAAATCTACAGAAAGAGCAAACCTTTTCAGTAGACTCAACTATGTACAATGAATTTGGTATTCTCAGTATAAAATTCAAAACAAATCGACAGAAAAAGTCCACCTTTGAGGTAGGTTCAACTATGAACAATGGATGTGGTTAAATTCTCAGTAGGAGAATCGATAAAAATCCACGGAAAGAGTCAACCTTTTTGGTAGACTCAACTATGAACAAGTGATTTAGTTCTCAGTATAATATTCAAAACAAAGCGACAGAAAGAGTCAACCCTTTTCGTAGACTCCACTAGTGGTCCCGTGTACTTGAACTTAGTTATTTATTTTTCCGTTTTGGCACTGCTTTCGGGTAAACCGTATAGTTGACTCTTTCTCAATTCTCTAAAAGTCGTAAAAATAGGCACTGCATTCTTTCCTTCTCTACTTTTTAGCTTATCGAAAAATAACTGAAGGTGTGATATGCGAAACCTTTTCTCGCATTGATTTTGTGCCACGAGGCATCTCAGCTCATGACGGAAAACCCCTCGTGCAATAAATTACCTGGGACCCTAGTAGGTGGAGTAATGTTTCATGCCGCCGATCACGTGTTTAGCCGTGGGATAGTTGGCACATTCCCCGCTACAGTCGCCTTCGCTGAAAACTGGCGGAAATGCGGAACGTGCCTGTGTGAAAATCTTTGAGCAACTCCGTCCTACTTGGTTAACTAAACTTTTCGGGGTCGAACGCCTGCCTTGGAGAGCGGGGTCAAAGATTGTGAAGTTGGCTACTGCTGTAGAAACTCCTGTAGTAATGAGGCGGGGTGGGGATGACGTGGAATGGGGTGTATGCAAAGTTATACTTCATGTTAAAGCAATAGGAGCACTTCATACTTTCGCAATATTAAGATACACAACATTGTCCACAAAAATTTAGTGAGTTTCCCTTTTTCTGTGTTTCTATGCTTTAAAATCTAGTTATTTATTCATGTTTCACCCGCGGAAAAGTTTTCCTCTTGATCACACGAGGGTATCCAGAAATTTAAAATGCTTTCAAATTAAAATTAAACCAGTGAAGTTAGAACAATTTTATTGTATACATCTTAAAAGTTAAACTTTATTTTATTTTTCTTCATAGCAGCCAAATCGATTCAAGCTCTAGTCGTATCGTTTAACAGTCTTTGCAACCCCCTCTTCATAAAAATCTGCCGCATGTAAATGGAGCCAACCTGATACGCCGCGGCGTTTTGAAGCTCTCCGTCATTGTTGAACCGCTGATTGATAGAAGCCACCGCTTCATGTGCGGAAACAAGTGAAAATCTCTAGGAGCCAAGTCCGGGCTATGCGGGGGAAGTCATTAATGTCCAAATTAAACGCTTCCAAGAGTTCAATTGTTCTTCCAGCTGTGTGAGGCCGGCATCGCCCAAAGAAATTCTATAACACCACGCACTTCACACTTGGCGGGATTTTTTTTATTATGGCACTCATGTTTTTAGGCTATAAATGGACAACGCGTCCGCCCAGTAAGGTTTGAAGCGTACTGATATACTGCCCGCGCCGATCTCAATATGCTACATAATACGATATAATATTTCCTGGAGTTTAGGTCAATTTTAAAACAAGTTTCAGCCAACGTTTCGATTTATTTTTAAATCAATATCAGGGCTATGTAAGAAAAAAGTATGAACAATATAAAATACAAAGATTAAAACGATATACAATATTTATACATAAAAAAGGTACAATCGGTTTTTTTATACAATAATATAATTAAAAAAATATATACACATATATATAAGAACAGAATGAAATACACAAAAAAATTTGACATACCTCTTAACTTTGAACATATTTATTAATGTTTTGTTGCTAAGGTATTGCCACACCTAGGTTACCATTAATTTTGATGTAAAAATAACTGAATAAATAAATAAATAAATGCTACATAATAATAATGGCGTCGTGTCGTAATTAAATTGGCATATTATTTACTTCTTAACCTCTACTAGCTATTAGATTGCTATCTACACGCCTTGAAGTTAAAAATCCTTCCAGGTTACTTACCGTGTAAAGGGCTTTCTTCGTGTATCCAGCCTTTCCAACATTTTATTTTATACTCAGATTTATAAGGACACTAAATAATTAACGTTGACCAAAATTGTGCGATTACAATTGTATGGAACAATTAATCTCATAATGGGTGAGATTGCGCATTCGTATTGTTGATACTGCTGCCAAAAGCTGCTCACCAGTAGTCTAACTACGGGCGGAATGAGAGGATAGATACCCCCCAAAGCCCAGGAGAAATAATCTTTAAATCTATCGTCTAGTTTTGCCTAATGAGCATACTTAAACAGTTTAAAATGATTCTATCAATTGTAGACAAAATGACCACATTAGGCATCCTGGGTAAGCAAATAAGTTCAAGTGTTCCAGCGTAAAACATTTACTTTATTGAATCTGCTCAAAGTTAAATCTTAAGTGCCAAAATGATGTAAAATGTATTTCCAGGTATGTCATTTTTCAAAATTTTTCCCGAAACCCCCGTTGTTTGGGGGATGTCTCCACCAAAGGTCCCTTTATCCTTCCCAAAGAATATTCCTTAAGCCACTGCTGGTTACAATACTTCATTCATTGTTCTTGTGCTTGCTGACGGCGAGGCTGTACTCACAAGAAAAGGTATGGAAAGCTATAGGATTTTTAACCTCAAGGCGTGTAGCTAATAGAGGCGAGCTAGTAGAGGCTATGAAGTAAATAATATGCCAATTTAATTACAACTCGACGCCATTGCTATTATGATTGACTCTGTTTTTATGAAATATAACAGATTCCGGTTATTCGGGAACTGAGTATTATGGGCATTTTTTTATTAGGGACTGATGTCTAAGAGCAGAACTGAATTGAGGAATAACCTTGATTTCTCTCCGCTCCATTGAGACAAACTTGCCATGTCTCAGTGCAATTTTCTCAATTTCAACTATATCCGTATTTTTAAACAGTAGGCACCGATTTTGTTCTTTCTGCCTCTCCGCTGAACCCAGTTTGAGCACGTTATTGTATCTCGCCGCCATGTCTACTTAAGTTAAAACACATGTTGTCATACATGGAGCCTGAGACAAATATACACCTATCATTCATACCCTACTCTCAGAATTTAACAAAATATTCTTATAATATTAGGTAGTATATTTTCATGAATATAGTTTCATTGATAACCACGCAGTAAAATACGTAATCAGCACGCATTTTTGCTCTCAAAAACTCTTCTGTGTCACATTTAGATGTAAAAAATATTTCCGGAATGTTGGAGATAAATGGGGCAGAGTGCTCCTGTTGCGATATGTTCCAGTAAAGCGGAATGTACACTATAATCTTTTAGCTGAAGTATAAATGGGATTTTAATGTAAAAAGTATTACAAATGAAACTTGGATATAAGACAGGTCTCAGGCGTTACTTTGTGGAGTTGCTTCATAATAAAATGAAATAACTTTGTTTTATTCCACACTTTACTTTAAATAGCACGACCCGGGTTTCAGCATCTAATGCTATCATAAGGTTATATATCACCGTATGATCATATATATGAATAAAACCCGGGAGAAAATATAGAATAAAACAAAGTTATTTTATTTTATTCTATAAACTTGAATGGTTCTGGGTTTGAAGGGAGAGTGGCACCAAATAGCCCTTAAATTCGTGGGAGGTTAATGGGGATTTTCACCGGGTCAGGTTCTCCATCTTGGCCGACGCATCGATGAACGACTCGTCCATCGTCATAGGGGCATATCAAGTCTCCTAATATACATTGCATAGTCCTCCTTATATAGTGATGGCGGTCCTCCTTATATATTGATGGGCGGTCGCGAGACTTGACATACCCCGTCGACGATGGACGACTCGTTTTAATAATACGTCATTAATTTCCCTTTCTTTTTAGCGATTCCATCTTTGTGATGAATGAATTAGGAGCTTGACATTCAAGAAATATAAGTAAAGAAACATGTGTGGTTCCTAATTTTATGGCCAAAATTATGCTCCTTGAGCCCTCCTCTGGCATCATACCTGAGGGGGGGAAGCAAGCGGGGTTCCTCTTTGTGATGGCGTGTTCGAATTCTACCTGGTAGGATTTTCCACCACACAGCTTGTAGTTAGTACTCTAATTGCTAGTGGAGTAAAAGAAGTAAACCAAATGCTAATTAAATTACGTCACGATGCCATCTCTGTACTGATCGAGTGTGTTTATGAAATACTATCTGTATCTGTTTACTTTTAGTTATACCGTCTTTGTAAAGGCCGTTTTACTCGCTGCACGTCATTGCACAGGTTAGCACTGAAAAAATTTATTGAAATTGTTAGAATGCGAGCTCGGAATTGGAGGAGGGGCTATTTTGCCGTTTCGCATTCATGAATTCTCGCATGTGTGTTCGAGCAATACACCGCTTTACATGACGCAATTTTAACTGCCCATTCGTACATACGTGCTCCGTGTAAAACTGCCATAAGGAATGAATTAGAAGCTTGGCGTACCAGAAATACGAGTTAAGAAAAAGTATAGTTCCCAATATTACGGTTGAGGCCTCTTGTGGCATCGCACCTAAGGCGGGCCATGCGGAAGGATGAGGGGACCCTCTTTGTAATGGCATGTTTCAATTTTACCTGGTAGGATTTTTCATCACACAGCGTGTAGCTAGTGATCTATTTACTAGTGGAGTATACGAAGTAAATTATATGCTAATTAAATTATGACACGACACCATTACTTATATCATTGATTGTGTTAGTATGAAATTGATATATCAGTTTCCTTTTAGAGATGCCATCTTTGTAATGAATGGTTCACATGATATACCAGAAACACAAGTAAAGAAATAACATTTACAATATCATTTTACTCAAAAAATACAATAAATGACACTTGTATATATTTCTAAATAAGAAGGGAAAGTTATGCTTTCGTGGCGAACTAGCCCTTAAATTATATTTTTTATAAATACGTCATTAATATCTGTTTCTTTTTCACGGTGCCATCTTTGCAATGAAATGCAAATAAAGAAACGTATATACTTCCCAATATTAGGGGTGAAAATGATGCTCTTTGAGCCCTCTTGCGGCATCGCACCTGGGGCGGAAGCAAGCGGGGTCCCCCAAGGCTCGCCGCTGCAGCGGACGAGCGGTGATTTACGGACGCGAGGAAATTGGCAGAAATAAGGTGCGCGCCAAGGCGACATATTATTCATTTCCAGCGGCGGCGGATGAGTTACGGTGCGCCACCTCGGAGGAGGCTGATTGCCAAAGTTGCGGAGACCGAGAAATGCAATTGAACCCCCGCGAGGGAACGCCCGCCCCACGAGTTACCGCTGTGACCTCGACCCTCATTCTCCCTCGGGGCAAGCAAATGAGGTATGGTAGATGTGTGGAATGAATGGGGGATAGGGCGGCTGTTTGGAAATGTCGCGGAAAGAAACGTACTCAGGTGTTAGTAAAAATACATTCCAATTATTGTGAAAGGGAATTTTAATTTTCTCTAAATAATATTGTAGTAATAAATCAAATATAGGGGTGAAAGGAGTACCCCAAGAGGAAGGAGTTCGGCATTATTATTTAAAATATTCTAATTTATAAAGTGGGTTTGCTTGTTTTATTTCATAAATCATAATCCCGCAGAGTACTTGACGTGTTACAAATGGACATTTTGTTTTGCCTAACCTATACAGTACGATTTTTAAATAGAATGAAAGGGAGTATGCCTTATCGCGAATTGAATAGGGAAGCCCATGAAGGGAAGGGCGACCAACACAATAATTCTTAAATACTGCATGTAAACATATCCTAAGTGGTGGAATACTTTAATAAATTAATTTTGATAAATTTGGGATAAATAATGACTTATTGTGACCATTAATATTTTTTACTATATTAAGCTAATAATGCCTTCAGGTATGGAAAGATTTCCAGGACTCTTTTTTATATATCAGGAAGCAATCCAAAATTGGCCCCCCAAATACTGATGATTGAATATTCTGGATACTCTACATGTTCCTAAAAACGTATTGATTTCATTAATCCTTTCATCAAATCCTGATATAGTGGTGGAATACTCACCCCAAATTAATTCATCGTGATTGTCGCACTACTAGGTATTTAATAAGTAGGGGAGCGTGGCCCATAGGATCGAGCGCTTGGGTGCTTAATTAAGGGTTCCGGGTTCAAGTGTCGGTTGAAGCTATAGGACACCCCAATTTAAGTGCGAAGGTGAAGTAAGAGGTGACGTGGAAAAAAAGAACTGACCACCGTACCCGGAATATGTAAGTTGCACACGCCTGTTGGCAATGTGCTCAGTACTCGCTCCATCCAAACCGTTTATCCCCACTGTATTTCATCTACAAGTTTCGTCTCCTTGCCAACCATGTCCAGCACTTGGTCATTCCATATTCTCTCGAATGGGGAATAACACAATGTACATCATTCAGAAAATGAAACGCAACAAGCGCAGCCGGTACACCAACCGAATCCTTTTAAATTGCTTCGCATTCATGAATTAAGCGATGAAAATAGATATGTGATGGAAGAGTGCCACTGTTTTGAAACTAATTTATTTCAAAAAAATTGAAAGGTCGGGTTCAATTCAGTCTAAATATACCTCCCCTGAAGCCATGTCAATAGGCGTATAGCAGCGTGTGTAAGAATTAAATTTCGTTCCCGCACGAAATTAAAATCACTAAGGAGTTTAGTTCCGACGTGGGACGAAACTTTACTCCCGGAAACGAGATTAAATTAATCGAAATCACGCTACTCATATTTACCTTTCGATCCCAGAAGTTGAGTGGAGAGGGGAAAGAGGGAATAGTTTCGACCCATTTCTTGAAAAAATGTGGAGAGGATAAAGTATTTAGCTTCGTAATATTGCGACTGAATACTGCGTTGCGCATTATGAGCGGAAAAGTGCCCCATGCATCTACACGCGGCAGGGCGAACCTCCACTCCATTCAACCATACTTCGTACTCGCTGTGTAGATCGAAACTTAGCTGTTCGAAGGTGTAGCACGTGGTCCCTCCGGTGCGAAACATAATCTGAGTTTCGTTTCGTCCCTGAGGTTTAGTTAAGTTTCGACCCGAATTAGTCTTGACTCCGATTTCGCTTCAACCCTTAGTTTGGCTCCCTGGGTTTATTCTTTTTGAAGTGAAAACTTCTTTAGCAGCGTTAAGTACTTTTGCGGGATGGGGAAAAAGCATAGAATTTGCGTGAGCGTCACCGACCCGACACCGCGATCGCTACAGCGAGATATACATATGTATAGTGTGTATAGTGTATACAATGGTATAGGTTGCGTCACCGCTATACTTTTACGTACTGAATACTGGCATCTGTCTACTTCTAGTTCTATACTGTACATATGTACTTTTTCTATACAGTACGTATTATTTTGTAGACTGTTAATAGGGATTATTATATACACTTTGTTAATATATTGTTAATATATAGACTGTTAAAGTCTTTTTGTTTTAAAATTATTAAAATTGAAAATAAAAATCTATAGTGTATATAGTATAAGTTCATTAAATATAAAGAGCTCGTGCATGAACGTGCAGAGGATTGTACACGCTATAAAAATACAGGTCAGTACAATTTAAGGCAGTTTCTTTTATGTGCAAAGTGAACAATTATAGGTTTAAAGCATATTAAATAAAAGAAATAAAAGCATAATATATTTTAATATATAAATGATGTTACTTTCTATTCATAAACATCGTATTTTTAATATATATTTAATAATAAACAGTTTGCTGAAAAAACGATTTCAATTTTTGTTGAAAAATGAGTATTACTGGAAAAATTAGTTCTTTAATGATATTAAATCTATATAAATAATAAATGGATAATAATTATTTCAGTTTTCACTTCTGTCGGCCAGTCCCACGACTGCCCCGTTTTTCGTTTCTACATTTCGTTTCCGGGAAAGAAACTATTGAAATTTTAATGGTTTTGACTTTCGTTTAGAGACTATTGCCATCTCTGCATGTTCGAGAATGTATAAAAATTAAGTGCACGTTGTGAGAGGCTTAAGAGTCTGAGTTTCACCTAGCATTCAAAATCTTTTATCAAAAGTTTTTTCATTCTCCCCAACATGTTTCATTAATAATAAAAAGGGCTATAATTTGCCTTTTCCCAATATTATTATTATCCGACTATTATTTGCTCTTAATTGTTTCTGTGGCTACAATTTTCTGTGCTTAGGCGCTCGGTAAAAGATCTGTATTTTTTCATCGTTTCTGACGGCCGTGGGAATATAATGCGGTTCTAAGATGGTGTTTTCTGTGTCGCTCTAAAAGACATTGGTTCGCACTTCTCAAGTAATTTAATCGATAGCCAATGTCTATCACCACCTGGATTTGGTCTCAGAGATGGTGAGCCAATTCTCTGGCCACCACCTCAACCCGATCCCAACAAGCTAGGCATACCTGAAACTGAATAGAGACCTTGTGAAATAATATATCTCGTTGGTAACCCATCAATGTTTGAGTGGCGCGATGGATCCAACTTTGGCATCTATCACAATTGGTTGAGGCAGCGCAAATGATGGGGTGCATAGCCTAAAAGCATTCTGCTCATGGGAGACAAATGCTGGTAAGGGTTTCCACGTCACATCATAGTCTCCTTGTGTTCTTCAATGGCCCCCGTAGATTGCTACGCGGAATATAATTTTTAATAACTGAATGCTTGACCAAAATATACCAAACTATTATCCGTCCTAGAGTTGCATAATGGTGTAGTCCACATTATTCTCGAACGCGAGGATTACGTTTTGATACACTTTCAGTGGCGCCGACTCCATGGGGCCTGAGGGGGCCCGGGCCCCCTGAAAAATTCGTTATGGGTGTGAGGAAAAAATGTGTCAGGCTTGTCAATTTTCCCCAGAGTTTCCAGATATCGAGATTCGAGTTATCAGGGTTCTAATGTTGATTATATGACTCTTCTAAAATGCTTAAAAAACTTAAAACTCACTACTTAAAAAATTTCCCGTGGCAAGATTCTCGGTTTGGGCCCCCCAATGTTTTTTGCAAGTCGGCATCCCTGTACACTTTCGCACACAAAACGCGTTACGATTTATTTATTTCTGAACTTCTCGAACGAAGATGCTAATCCTGCTTTTGCTTTTTCGCAAGTCAGTTTTTTTTATCAATATTTTAACTTGAATTTTGATTTTTAACTTTAAGGACAACTTAATGCGAACTTTCTCCCAAATAATTTGATAATTATTTATGATCTAAGAATGTAAAAGAGAACTTCTGGTACTGCACGAGTAATCAGATCAACCGTGACCAACCATGCATAAAAAATCATGAAAAGTTTTAATTAAGAGGTTTAGAGGTGTTAGTAGCGCAAGGATGGCTCAATAGTAGAGAACAGACCTGAAACATTAGCCATTGTTAGTCTCCTTTACCAACACTTACTCCGTGACCTATTTTTTAAAACCTGTAGCATACCTAATGGTGTTTTCATTTCGGTAAATTTTATGACCTATATTCATCACAATTTAAACCAATTTATCTTCATTGTCAGGTACTGATATGGGGATTAGATACAAAATTGGATTAATTTTGTTAATACATGAAAATAATCAGGTTCCTCAACTGATAGATTGCTACTAAATATGTAATTATGTCAACAAGGTTTATCTCGATACTTCATATTCTAATTATAATTATATATTAAAGTGGAAAAATATTTTGCTAAACATTATAAACACATTGATACGATGCGTAAAAAAGTTCTTTTAAAGCAAAAGATGAGGATCACTTTTAGTGCAGCTGAATTTAAAAAGTTGCGAAGGAACATGATGTAAACCACTTAGGCATTGAGGAAGACAAATGGCAGGAATATCAGCTGTGAGAAGGAAGTTGCTGATGGTAATTGGTGGCTGGGTAAATGGATGGATCAGATGATAAGAGACAGCATCGAGAGAGGAGAGGGATGATAAATGCAAGGTGAAGATATGAACGCTTGAGAGGTGGAAATGAGTATTACGGGAGATGGAAGCTATTAGGTCGTAGGAATTAAGTACGTGAAAAAATTGCCTTTAATTGATGAGACTGATAATACTTTTCTGGTAAATGAGAAGAGATTTTATATCAATTAAGCAAAGGTTTTTGGATACCTGGGTTTCTATTTTCGATATAGGGTCTGGTCAGAAGTTAGCGTTCATTTAGTAAACCATTGCTGTTTTAAAAATTAGGACGGTTCGATAGGATAGTATGGCAATTATACTTTTGTGAAAAATCTGAAATCCAAAAAGACATGGTGCTCTGGAATACACTCCGGAAATATGTAAAAACAAATCTCAAAATTTCATTGTTAATTACTGAGTTGGATTAATAATCATAAATATCACTTCACCTTGACAACTCGACGCGGCTCCACTCCGAAGACCGAGGTAGTGTAGTGATTAATTTTAAGCCTGCCTTTTTAGAAATAATGTTAATATTTAACCAATGTTGATATGAAAGAGGAGGCCATTGATCCACTACTTTTTTGTATCCATAGAATACAAATATATGATAATTATATGTTGTTATAAGTGTTATCTGTATTAAAACAATGATATCAGTCATAGATTACGGATTCGTGTCATAAAGATAGGCTTATGGTATCATAAGTTGAAAGGGACGCGTGTGGTTTAAGGCTGTTGGAGAACTTAGCGGTGATTTTACGAAGGGTACACCTCCCTAATGGGTGGTTCATGTACGAGTGGTGAGTAGCGAGGGGTTAAGGAGAGTTAAATGATTTAAGGACACGAATCCTGGGGTGTTAGACGCGAGGATTTTTGGAAATTTATGCCGTCGGGAATGGTAGTTTGGGAGAGATTTTTCCTTCTCCCACATCGCGTCGGCACGGCTCCAAAATTCAGAAACGAAGACAAAAGTTTTCTCGGTGTAAGAGGTGAGGTTAGTATCGTTGTCCTTTTTCGACACATTGGAATTGAGTCAGTTATGGAGTTTCCACGGGTGACTCAGGGATAGGAGAACGAAAGGGTATAAGGGTAAGGATGGGAGTTTTCCTGCGGTCGTAATGTCTGTGCGATTTTTTTGAACCATCGAGGGCGGAATGCAGTGTATTACGGAGTGGTTAGTAATGTTAAAATTATCAAAATTAATTTTAGCCACTAATTATCTTAAGTAAAAATTTTGTTAAAACAGGAAACTTCGAAAGGAAATTAATGTTTGAGAAAAAATTGAAACCGGCTTTTAGGTTGACTTGGAAACCATATTCCGGTGGGAGAATAGATGTAAATCTGTAAAGGGCAAGGCTAAGAGCCTATAGATTCTTAGAAAATGGAAGAATAAAAAACACAGCAATTATCACTCCCTTTTTGCGTAGGCATTAACGGCTTACATCTTTTTCTCCTATTTTTGATGTCTGCAAAGTCCATCGGTTTATGTTTATTTTGGCCCACTTTATGTTTACTACCTTCTTGATATTTAACTTCTCATGAACCCGGCATCAATAATTGTTATTATTTAAAAATTAGTTGAAACCTAAAGCTATCCTTCACTGTGAAAAATATTTTAATTTTTAATAAATATTTAAAAATAATTTAATTAGTTAGTACTTTTTTCCAGGACAATTTATATCAGGACATGCACAGGCTTTACCCTGTTTAGAACCCGGGACAGACAGAGGCCCGACATTCTCTCCACTGGAAAAACACTTTCTTCTGAATCTTTTGAGGTTGAAAATAAAAGCTAGAATTCTGTCTGTGATTGAAGAATAATTTATGACCGTACCTTTGTAATAAGTGAATTCTTATCCCCACTCTTATTCCCAGCGGATTGGGGTCTGCATGATGGACCCCAGCGAAACGTCAGCATCCATATCGCAAACCCTAACCCGGAGGGTAGCCCGAGAAAAACATTTCCTTATAAATCCCGGGTAAAGCATTAGATCATTCCATATATCTATTATTATCATACGGAAAGTAGAACAATAAAAAAAATGCATAGGAGGAGACAGAAGGTATGGATGGAGCGAGTACGGAATGGGGATGTTGAAAACAGTGTTGGAGTGTAGAATGTTAGGTAAAAAAGGGAGAGTAAGGAAGAGTTTATGATTTTTGTATAGAATAAAAGGGAATCGGCCTTGTTGTGAATTGAAGAGGGAAGTACATGAAGGTAAGGGAGGCTGGCAGGATGCTTCTTAAGTTCTCCATGGAAACTTACCTTAATGAGTAGAATACTTTATTAATGATGAATAAATATTATAAAGCGTTAAAATCCCGCTAGTCATTTGAAACAACCGGTATGACTCATTCAAGACAGTTAAATTGTCACTTAAAACAGTGTATGGTAGATCGATTGTCAGAAACCATACATGGAGGTTTAGCTTAATTGAAGAATCGGAATAGCTCAAATTGACTTATTCACCTCGAGGAAGAACTTCCAGGGAGCCATTGAGTGGGACTGCATAGGGGTTAGCGGGCTGTGGAAGCGGAGGGGAGATAAACGCGAACGCCTCTTCACTGGAGAATGAAATTTGCGATTTTTTTCATCCCGTCCCGTCTTTACGATCGTGATAACGTAATGACTAAAAGTCCTCCCTCCCTCTTCGAACGCATTTTTACCCATCCCACGTCATTAAAAAAAATAAAACCTCAAGAATTTCAAGTGGAGTGAAGAAGAGATGGGAATAGTAACTCAACACTATGTATGTATAAAATTTTTCCCTTCTGTGAGTCAGGGTGAGGAAGGATTTCCGTAAAAAATAAATATGCCCCCGGGAGATTTGAAAGTGGAGGACATATATAGGGATGCCGATAGAGGAATTTCATTTACGGGGTGGTCCAGAAGGATTGAAATGACGTTTTGGGACTCAAATCTGTACGGATTATTTAACGTGAGAATAGTTTCATATGTATGTCTCATTTTGCCAGAGTCTTTATTATGTTTTTTTTTAATTCTTTCCTTTTTTTAAAATCCACCCCACACATTTAAGAGCCCAAGATAAGGAGAATTTATAGCACACGAAGCGGATTCGTTGTGATTAAAGAGGAAGGAATGAAAGAAACTTAACAAAAATGATAACTTATGACGCGAAAAAACGATAAAATTGTGTCCAGGGGGCATTTCCTGGTTTCATTGCTGATGGGAAAGAGATAAATTCACGAGAAGCACAAGGTGTTTGCTCAGAGTGTATGTATTTAGTTAGTCCGGTGCTTATGACTGGCAGCTCAATTAAAATTTTGACGTCGAAATACGTTAAAAATACTAAACTGGGATAATATATCAGTTGAATTGATCTCGGGAAGGTAAATACTTCACGAATAGTCGTGATACAACTTCCAGCACTCATTGTTTTGCAAGCTTATCGAAGTTAATTGAAAAAACGGTGAATAATAAGGATTCAAGCTACGCGTACAAAAATAATCCAAGTCCTTAACTTGTGACACAGAAAAATCACAGCTGCATTCAATTAAGAAAAAAAATTTGGTAGCACTTCCGTGTTTTAAATTATGGCGTTGTTCTATCTGTTGGAAATGGAGGTACAATTTCGTTGGATTTTATAATCCAATGACAAATTATATCTTACATCTTTCAGGAATAAATAATATCAATTTTTTTTCCTCCTTTTGGGCGTAAAATTTTTATGGAGATGCTAGTCGTGCAGATTTGAATAGCCAGAATAAATAGGCATAAAATAGCATGGGTTTCAAAAAGTAGTAAAATTATAAAATGTAAGGATTTACTTCATTGCTTTACCTCCATTTACGGCGTCACAAATTACAAGTAATCATCATAGAGTATTATCACAAATTGCTAGTATTTAGTACGGCAAGTTACGTATTATGCTTTGTTTGAAGTCGATTTTTTTGCATCATATTCATAAAAGTATTGTGCAGATGTAAGCAAGTTTTCATGAGTTTCTTATATAGTTACTCTGTGGTATCGCTTACTCCTCTATCTTTACATAAAAGACTGAGCAGAGACTGAGGTAAAACGCATTCAATTTGTAACCGTTGGAAAGCTATCTTCCAGAACAGGCCTAAATGAACACGGCGTTGAACCTTTAAAATGTCGGTAATCCGCGCGGTGAAATTTCATAAAAACTTCCTATAATGTGAAAAAACAGGCTATGAAGGAAACTCAGATGTATTATTATATTAAAAATGACTTTTTTATTCAAAAGTACTTTCAAATATAGATATATTATTATTGTTAATGATGGATCTGATGAAATATGTGGAAGTAATTAAAATATATTTTAACTTCGTTTGCTAATGATTCACCAGTATTTTTTCCTTCCAATGCAATTGAGGAAAGCTGTGAGCATGAGGAAATAGGTAAATATTTTTTTAATAAATATATAAGAAATTAAGAATTATTCATTGCATAAATTGAGAACGAATTTAGCGTTTGGTGAGTTGAGCCCCAGGGAAAAGTTGAAGTGAAGGATGTCAAGTTGTCATTTCATTGGAGAGTCTTTAGCCTACTATTGTGGGCAATACTTTTGGAAACTGAAGCCAGACATCAGGGTAGAGCACTGGGGGTCAACAACTACTAATAAAATGTAATAAATCCGAATTATATCATGTATGTTTAAGTATGAATTGTAATCAGAGGGGATTTTATTTTTTATTTTACTTTACGGTCATTCATAGAATAGGATGTATATTTTCACGATTGTACGGGATACATTTCAAGGAAGAAATTGGTCACACTTCTTCCCTTTACCGTGGTATGCGGTTGTAGGGTGAAAACAGCTAAGCATAATTCACATGGCTCAATTGAAGTTAAACAAGTGGTTTATAAGACTATATTTAAAAGGATACTTTTTGCCTTGAAAACCAATATTATTTAAATTTTCTGTTTTACTAATAAATATTCTTTGTCTGCTTTAACATCTTTAACGTAAATTATTGCATTTAGTTAAATATTGCAAGTAGGATAATTATATGCTTAATGGAGAGAATTGAACTCAGACCCACGATAAAGCGTTGTTGTAATATTAAAACGCGAGCATAGACATTGAGGAATTTGTAATTACCGAAAGGATAAGGGATAAGGTTATTATCGGGACTATTTTTGCTGCTCTACAAAGGTTATTGTCCCGGACCCTATTAGTATCCTCTCCGTTTGAATTAAGGACTTGCCCGTGGGAAGACCAATTATAATGTAATTAGCCGTGCTGCTGGGTGCACTTTTAATTTACGTGCATATGGTACCTGCAATATGCGTGGGGGTGTCGTGTTAACGATTGTTAATGCAATAAATTGACCATAGGCGAACATATTTTTAGGGGAAGTTCCTCATTAAAAATAAACGGCACACTCTCCATAAATAAAATCGATAAAATGTCAATATTTATTTTTTAACATGCTAAATAACATTGGATATGAAATTTTCATGGGATTTTAACGGAAAAACTAAAAATGTTGTTATATTTTACTAGATTATTGCATAAATTACATGGGATCGGTAACTACGATTGTTTTATGATAATATATATACTCACGATTAATTTTTGTTTGAGAGATTTACATTCGTTAAGGCCTGGTCATATTGAGCCGTTATTTGTACTGTTTCAAAATGACGTGTAGTTTGTCAAACCCACGCATACATAGTCGCTCATTTTAATACTTACCATTAAAAATTGCAATTTTATCTCCTACGCCATTGTCGGTGAAATTTTCTCCTGCTTAGATCGTTACACAAAAAAATGGGCGCTCAGCATTTCGCTAACAAAAGAAAAGCATATTTATTCATGGTATCCTTTTTTCAAGCATCAATTCATTCCATATCCAGCGGAATTACCGCTGGGGATTTGACAAGTAGTTTATGAAAAAAATCGTACCGTCAAAACTCCCCTCATAGTTCGGTGCTCTGGAACATAGGCATGGAAACTCTGTGATCAAAAGTTTGAAGAGGAGTGAAAACTATGCAGAATAAATGCACCATGGAAGCTTGCGTAATTGCCTTTCTCTTCAAAGGCTGCTCATGACGTGACCTCCCGCGGATATGTGGCGTTCTTTGTGATGCAGGATGCGCGCTATAGCTAGGGCAGTGACCCCTGTGACTATCGGAGGGTGAGGGGGATGTGGTGATTTTTTCCATGCTGCAGCGGACTGTGTCGCACGCCTGTCTTATGTATCAAGGCTTTATGCTGGTCAACGTCATCATCTTATGATATTTAATGTTCCCTCACCATAATGTAAAGATGGAACCACCTTACTTACTCTCTCTCCTGTTATTTTCTAGAGATAAAATTTACCTCTGGTCATATTTAATAAAAAAAATTGAGAAGTAATTCTGAAAATAAATCAGTACGATCAGTGTCAATGGGAAATAGCGCTTATTGTGTTTCTTGTTGTTGTTGTATTTCAAAAATATCGATAATGAATCGCAAGAAACTGATTATTATTATCAAAAAGATATATTATTTATTTAAGAATTTCTCCGGGTAAGGTTGGTTCACATGCGACGTTTTACGAAGTATTCCAGCAGGTCTGTCCGATCAAATTGGATTTCCCTGATTCATCAACAGTACGGTCAATTCCCTTTCAATCTATCAATATAAATTATTTTCTCCTTTCCCTCCTCAGTTTCCTGAAAATTCTTCTATCTAACACGGTTTTTAGCTTCCTACTCTCAATTAGTTCGCTTTCTTGGTACTTTTTCATTATTTCTTAGATGGTACTAGTAAGCCTCCTAAAGGACTTCGTGTGATACAGACATCGAGTACCTTTCCGAGCCTTGAACGACACCCTCCCTTGCAGGCCAGGTCCAGTCAATGTATTTCCGAGGCTAATTAGATTGATGTCCATGCTTTCAGAGAGTAAATGTATGGTAGGGTTTTCCACGATCATTCCAACACTGATAATTATCTGACCCCATTATGTTCATAATTTTTTTGTTTGGCTCCTACCCCTTAAATCTATGTGGCAAATACTTACCCCGCCAGTGCAGATTCAGGTGCCACTGGAGGGTGCTAGGCTTTCTTCCGCGACAATGTTGTATCTCCAAGGAAAGGATAAGATGTGTGATAATGATTTCCTTAAGAAGGAATAACTTTGATTGTAAATGGACTGTGGGTAGTTGCGTATGGTATAATACTTAGTGCATTTGAAAAGTATTTTTGTAAGTGCGGACTCATTTAATGTAGGACAACAGGGAAAATAATTAGTGATAAGATTTCGGGGGAATATAATTGAAGGTAGAGGATATCACTTAAGGTTATTAATTGGAGTGAGAGGCTGATAAGGAATGTGATGCAGGGATAGAGGAATGGACAAAGGTTAAGAAGTATGAGACGATGGGTATTTACGTTAAATAACCGGCATCAGTAGTCCAACTGGGAAAAGAATACCTTGAAATATACACCCTGAAACGATGAGATGAAAGACATTGTGGGCGAGTATAAGAAACTTCTTAATGAGGTACGGAAGAGCTAGAAGTTTTAAATTGAGCGAGTACTGGGTTAGGACGGAGTGCTAATAACCGTGTTAAGGTTTGGAATGTAGGATAGCAGGGAAGGAAGGTGAGGATAATATGAAAGGGCTCGGTGGCTGTGGGGATAAGTCCTCGCCTGCTAAACACACATTCGATATCCAGGGCATGGGTGGTTTTACTTGTATTTAGTCTACTTGTCTGTAAATGTCTTATATTGAATTGCTTGTAATTGGGAAAACTCTAAGCAATGAAGAAATCATTATTATTTAGTTATAATAAAGGGGCATAAGTCTTAATATGAATTGAGGACGAAATGGATGATCAATTAGGATGCGGAGAATGTTTAAACGCCATTAAATAAAGACCGAGTTTGAAGAATAAGTGCCAACAGAAATTGATGCTAAATATCATAATATTGATCCAGCCAAATAGAACCAATCATATGGCCATTGAATTTTTGGTGATGGAGGCGTCTCATATCATCTCTCCCCTTATTTAAGCCCCTTCATTCCCGGAAGGATAGCATGATAAAAATAGTGGATGTATGAAATATGGAAGAGGCAGAAGGTTTAGATTGAGCGAGTACCAAACGGAGGCGAAAATTAATAAGTTTAGAATGAAGGATAGCAGGAAAGGAAGGGGAAAAGAATATGATTTAGTTGAATTGAAGCTTAGGCCTTTATAGGAATTGATAGAAGATCAAGTTGTGAAATAATCGATGTAAAAGTAATAAAACTACCTTAACCGAAAGACTATTTCAACAAAACATATAATTTTACCTTGCTTGCAAAGGTGAACTTTATTTCCATCCGACATGCTGTTTCACAGCACAGTTAGCGCAAAAAATATGCGAGCAATACATCATTCGTATCTCAAAAATAATTCTGATTTTTGTAACAGGTAACAAATATTAATTAAATAGGAAGTTTAAATTCAAATAAATAAAAAGCGAGTTTGAAGAATAAGTGGCACTAGATATTGCTGCTTAGTGCTTATTTAAAAAATTTTTGGATCAAGCAAAATCAAACCAACTAGATGGCCATTGAGAGTTGCTTAGGAGAAAGATGGAGACGATCGTGTTGCATTCTTTCGGGGCGTCTCATATCATCTCTCCTCCCGTTTTATCCTTCCCTTCATTCCCGGAAGGATGCTGCGGGACCAGGGGCGGAGGTTGGGGACGGAAGGAGCTCTAGATAAAAACTCGCCCCGATTGTGCACGCTCGCAAATGACTTAATGCTTCGGCACGCGGAAGGAATGCTTTGCGAAATGGAGGAGGAGATACGAGGGACAGGGGGTGAGGACAAGAGAGTTAAAAAAAAACAAAATGCGGCACTGCGCCAAGGGGATAGCAGGGACCCTTGTGAATCGAAAAAAGGAGCAAGGGTGGAGGGGAGAACACGTTGTTTTGCATTTTTTCGCCATTTTTTTCGCCATCTAAACCTCCTCCCCGACCAGTCTCTGGACAATTACGCCTTTTCCTTCCCCATTCGGAAAAGTTCTCACCCGTTCACCAGAGGGTGAAAAAAATCCCCTGCATGAAATTAGCGAGGGATTTTTATGCTCAACCTTAGTTTTTTATCCCGCGCACTTCTGTCGTCTCAGGGTAGAGAGCTGCCAGGATATCCCGAAAACATCTAAAGCCCTCAACTTGCTGCACAAAATACCCATAAAACAGTTTCCAATTTCGGAGCGCAAGGGTAGGGGGCGGGAGGTTTTTGAAAGAGTCGGGCGAAATTCGGTCGTCGCTTGTTTCCTCAAAATCCTCCCCTGGTGGGGAGCTTGCCAATCTCGCGAGGGCTCCACGGATGCCCAGTCCATTAGTGTGATTAGTCTTCGGCAAGAAAATCTATACGGGATTGATACGTAGCGAACATTGAATTCTTTCAACTGGACACGTGGAAGTTTTTTTTGCACGAGCGTCATCGGTGTTGGATTCAGTATAAACAAATTTCAAATGATGATCATGGTCAATATAAGAGTAACGGTAGGCACTTTCAAATGCAATTACAGGAAGGCACTCAGGGGCGATTACAGAAACTTCTAAATCAGGGCGAGAGAGTGACCAGCCAGTAGGCATAGTGTGTGAAGGACAGAATTTTTTTTACGAAGCTAAAAAACACTCCAATAACACATTTTTTGGAGCAAGTATGATAGTTAATCAATGAGGAAAAAGGGAGGAGGTAGGAAAAAACCTTTAATCCAAAAATTCTATAATTTGTGTGGTGTGACTTTGCCTTTCTCCGTAATCGAATTGATCTGCCTCAGAAACTGCCCCCTACTTGCAGTTAATATTCAGTAAATCCATCAAGCAACACGAAGTACCTAATGACTGGAAAATCGCTAATGTAACACCAATATTTAAAAGTGGGGACAAGGAATAGCCATCTAATTACAGGCCGATATCTTCAACGTCCATCTCATGCAAGGTCCTTGAACACATCGTAGTCAGCTCGGTAATGAAACACCTAGACGCACAAAACTTATTAATGGGAACTCAACATGGATTCAGGAAAAGCAGATCGTGCGAAACTCAGTTAGCGCTTTTCGCCCTCGATATTTTAGTCTCAGGGGAAGACAACATTCCAGTAGACGCGATTTTTCTTGATCTCAAAAAAGCATTTGATAAAGTACCCCACGGAAAGTTAATAATAAAACTGAAATCTTACGGTGTAGACGAAGATGTCATTTCCTGGATAAGAGAATTTTTGAGCGACCGCGTCCAAAGAGTAGTATTAGACGGTGCAGTCTCCAATGAGGTTAGAGTCACTTCTGGCGTCCCTCAGGGTAGTGTCATAGGCCCACTCCTATTCCTTCTTTATATAAACGACATTGGTGAAGTACTACGCAGTAAAGTACGATTATTTGCAGACGACGCTGTAGTTTACCGAGAAATCCATTCCAGCAAAGATATAGATGAACTAACTAATGACCTTGCTGCTATCCAAGCTTGGTGCGATGCTTGGCAGTTAGAATTAAATTTGAAAAAATGCGTCGTAATGAATTTCTGGAAGAAGAACAACTCCCTCCAACGTAGCTATATAATTCAGGGTACCCAATTAGAGACTGTTGAATCTGTGAAATATCTAGGAGTTAGACTCAATAATGATCTATCATGGAATAAACATATTCGAGAAATAACCGGTCAAGCTAATCGTAAAATGGGTTTTGTTAAAAGAATATTAGGAAAGTGCGACGACAAAGTGAGAGAAATTAGCTACTTTTCCCTCGTTAGACCACATTTGGAATACGCTGCCAGTGTTTGGGACCCTCATGAAAAAGGCTTAATAACAGAGTTAGAACGCGTGCAAAGAAGAGCTGCCAGGTATGTGAAAGGTCGTTACGATAGTCTTGTTAGTGTAACTGACCTCTTAGATGAACTCGGATGGGAATCTCTGTCGGACCGTAGATTGAAAAATAGATTAAACCTTTTAGATAAATTCAAGAGCAGTGTCTTTTCTGACGAAGTTAACCATATCTTACGGACGCCAACATACTACGGAAGATCAGATCATATGAATAAAATAAGAGAGATAGATTGTAGAACAGACAGATTCCGAATGCCATTTTTTCCTCGATCAATAAGAGATTATAACGGCAGCAATAGAACTCGTAAGCAGATTGCATGACTTGTAGTATAGCCTACTAACATATGTGAAAATTAATGCATGTTTCTTAATTCAATTATTATTTCTAACAGCATATAGTAGTATAGTTTGTTAGTATACGGGACGTTTTTTTAGACGATGTGGTGTGCATGTGGGAGTCAAAATGCATGCTGCATGCTGGTGATTGATCACCCCCTGCCAAACACCCTAGAGGTGGCTCGCAGGGTATTATGTAGATGTAGATGTAGATAGATCTTCCATCTTCAATCCATATGAAGACCAATGCCCTTCCATTATACCTATAAGTATCACATACCCTTCCCCTTTCTTCCTCGCTATGTTACGTTCTGAACCCTGACACGGTTATTAACACTCCTCCATTTAGTACTACTTTAGTTACCCGTTTAGTTCTAGCAACACTAGCTCAGTGCTTCACCCTGAATATTGGTTTTAATAGTTGAGGATCGAATTCATTGTATCCTTGGCCACAGGCGCATGAGTATCGTACATTCAGGTAGAAAAATATAACTTAGGGAACATTTTTGTTGGGCGTGTCCTAAGGGTTTACCAGGGGTGTGAGCACGGGACCCTTTGATCATTAGCCCAATGCTATACCCTATTTTACGATTCCTCCACGCTTCCCTATTTTACATTTAATTTTTTAGCGTAGGGTAGGTTTAAGACATAATTGAGGTTGGTTTTTGGTGTTCCCCGCCACTATTTTCCGAGGAGACTACATCGCAGGTGTTTATCGAGTGTCACGTGTGCATAGGCGCTTCTCTTCCCTCAAACGAAGAGGGAGATTAGTTAAATGAAGAATTCCAATATTTTCACTGAAACCTATTCCACAGAATTCAGTAATATTTCATTTAAATAATGTGATTGACTTCCACCATATAATGACACTTATCGTGCAAGAGGAGGGTGGTAATTGTTTTTCATATCCTAGAATCTTAACTAATTTTACAAAAAGCACGCCATGCTTTTCAACAGTTCCCCATAGGTCAAAACGCTTACGCCGCCAAGATGATACTAAAACTTTTGTGGCTCTTGACCATAATGAATGAATTAGTTTTCTCGGTTTTAGCCATTTATAAATCAAAATAATATGATCATTTGCGAGGATCGCTGTTATAATGGTTACCTAGTATTGTGCGACTAACAAGAATTATATGTATTCATCATATTGACCGAGCTGCTTGCATTTGTAATTAATAGATAAGGTTTCATAACTATATCCACAATGTAGCCTTCATAGCAGCCGTCCGCTAATAATGCTATCTTCGTTGCGGGAATTTCACTCATATTTTGCCTTCCGGCTTCCATTACATAAGCACGTTGTCAAAAATTGTAGTGCACCTTTTTGACGATTCTAGAACCGGATTGTATGGCTTATCTTTCATCGATACCTTAAGGGGAGACACAGGGTTTGAATAGGACGAGTACTAAGCTGGTAGGGGATGCTAGCCGTGTTAGTTGGAGGAGAGTTAGGTATGAAGGTAGGGGAGGAAATGAATAATATTTATAGATAAAATAATAGGAATAGACCATACTGGGATTTGAAGAGGGAGGAATTTTAATTTACGGAGAGATGATAGGAGGAGTGATTGGCCAAAAGCTCTATTGAAGCCTATCTTAACCGGTAGTATATTTTGAGAATTAAGAAAGTGGCTTGTTAAGCATAACTTCGTCTTCTGCAACATATTGGAATTCAAGGTTCGAAAATTTTATTCCCTAAAGCCACCCAGAAATTCTCCTCGTAAAATGGTGACTTGGTGGTTTTAATGGTTGTGAAACCCACTGGCAATTGACTAATCTCGGTTCGGATTTCTGTAAAGTCCGAAGACTTTTTCTTAGCGCTATGTTTACATCTTGTTGCCAGTTAAAGTTGCAAAGAACGGAGCAAATTTATTTGTAACATTGAAATGAATGAATGCAGCAGCGCTTTGTAAAAATTAGCCATCCGTGAGCAAGAAAATCATGTGATATTCTTGGCACATCTCTGAAATGAGGACCTAAAAATACGCCTATGAGTGAATTTTCATTTCATACCGGCAGAAACATATGAATTACTACCACTCTCTCTAAATTGAAACATTTGAACCTTTGCCGACCAATCCAACTGTGCGATCTCTTTCTGTTCCTAATCTTTTCCTGTATCAAGCCACCCTATGTTCTTCTTTACTCAACGATTAAATGTCGCGGACTACAATATAATATGATGATTTTTATTTGTACTACTCTACTTCATTCATGTATGAAGTTCATTATAATGCGGTATAATATTTTATTATTCTTGAATATAGCTCCTATTTTAGCATATACTCATTGGAGTATAGTGCGGATAGCGGAGCGGAAAGATATTTGTGTACAAAATAAGCGCCATATTGGTGTCAATTTCGAAGTCCATGGTGGTGATTGTGCCCTCAAACATCACCATTCCGGAAGATGAGTTAAAAAATAAAAATGAATCATTAGTACTAAAAATATACATGATTCACTACATTTGATGAAGATTGCAAATTTCATTGAAATAATCTCTCTGATGGATTCATCATGCAATATTTATATAATGGGAAAAATTGGACTGTTGGATATAGCTTTAGAGAAAGGGTCTGTGGCCAATATAATGACGAAAAGTGGGTCACTAAAATTAACTGCGAAAGACTTATCTGCAGAAAATATTTTTTAACCTTAAATTATTTTTCACCACATGTGCCTGATTGCAAATGGGTTTTGGTAAGCTTTGAAAATTTTCATTTTGCTCAAAATGAAGCGCTAAGCCTTTATGGTTTTTAATTCCCCGGCAATGATGAGAATGAAATAACTCTAAATGTAAATGAGCCTACTCTTCTATGCTGGTTAATATCATTGTTTACAAATTAACTAAGTATTAAGTCCAATGTTTCACTTATTCACTATATTAACGAGAATATCAAGTTGCTGTGTAACATTCCTACCGCAATCACAAGCCTCAGCAATATCATATTATAATCCATACATTTTTATCAAACAAAATGCTCTGTTCAAATCGCAATTGAGATGAGAAGTTCACTCATTATCGTAATTCACCCGCTTATTGATTGTGTAGAAAGCATAAAATACGATAGAAGATATTGACGAAATATTTAGTTATCTGAAAGAGAATAATAATTATAATGAGCTGTTATTTATTGGAAAATTTCAGTTTAAATGTTAGAATAATATTTAAAAAATAATCCAGAATCCAGAGATGATAAACATACTACATGTTGAAAAATGTTGGCGGTCTTGTGTAAACTTATCAATAGTTGTGTGACGTGTATGAATTTTATTCGGAATATCACTGCTATAGGCGTAGGTATTCCGCGCGACAGCATGTCTTCCGGGATTTTTAATCACGAAAAGCTTTTGATTGGCACTGACATGACGCAACAAAAGGGATTCACCTCGTAGGCGATTCCCTGAGGAAGACGAAGACCTTTTGAAATTTTCGATATCGAATAGTGACTTCACCAGGCATATAATTCGTTTAAGCTTTTTTACGTACTGCTCGAGGGCCATCAAAAAACGGCACGGGGGATCGATCAAATCCATGTGATCAAATATATTCATGCGTCCCAAAAAACTATTAACTATCAGTGATGTACATTCCGGTTAATTGAGACATATCGGCACCCGTGCACTATGCCCAGATTAAGACGACTTCCTATTTATCCGAATCACACCATCAATATGAATACTTGGACGAAGGAATATGAAATGTAGAAAAGTAGACAAATTTAAAATATAATCGTTATATTATTTGTCACTTAGCTGTAACGACAAAAACATATTTAACTATAACTATTGTTTCTGAAATCGTATGACTACATTAAAAACCGATTTCTCCCAGTATCCACAAATGTTATTGGCATTAGTAATGAAAAATAGATTTTTTGATTAATGAAAGCTTTAACTTGAAACTTGAGGGAGCTATAATTTTGGCTGATTCAAAACTTCACTTCATCAATTTATTTGTGACTATCAATGCTAAAAACCCACATACCATTATGAGTTCATGTCGTTTTCACTTTTAAAATGAATTTCATACATGTTACTTTGACACACACTTATTAAATTTTTTACATATATTCATGCCGTAGGTACTTATTAAAATAATTATCGTAAGAAATCGATAATTCATTATTATTGTGATAGGTCAGTATATCACTTCTACTTAGTATCCTTGATGAGAGTTGATAATTATAGGTTGAAATATGTTTTCCGTTCAGCTCAAATTTTTACCATGGTATCTAACACGATTTTTCCTAACACATTATTTCAATAGTTATAGCCTAGAATAAATTGGTGGTACGTGTAAAAATGTGTGAGATGTAGAACTCAATATTTTTCCGATGCGCATCAAGGATGCAAATTTGATCCAGAGGTATTTTAGTTATTATGGCCTTGTCTAAATTTTAATTGCAAATTCACTTGATTCCTCTTTTTCATGTGCCGGAATGCATCATAGTTCGTATCAAGCAATCAAATTTTTTTCATGGTCTCCACCGAAATCTGCTTGACCTACTTTAGCGAAATAGTCCTCTCTTACGAGCGTAAACACCTGTTCTGGATGGTGAAGTTGAGCTACGCTTGCAGTCACTTCCGCAAATAATCTGACATCCTCATCCGCACTTATACCTACCTGGGAATGTCGATTTAGCAATCTTGCAGTTGAAATTGCGGTTTTAATTTCAGGATATAGTGATCTTTTCTCACAATCCAAAGCGATAACTTATTGATTAAAATATTATGCATAGGTGTAATAATGTGGTGTATTAATAATAATAAGTGTTGTGGGATCCATAGATCCGATAGATGCGTTCTTGTAGAACGTTGTAATGCATTTCTTTTAAATACAAATTTGTTGAACAAATAAGGTGGATATGCAGAATAATGGATTTTATAATCCATTATTAGGGAAAAATAGACTCATCTTTCTCGTGATTTTAGCCATTTGAGATTTATATAGCCATTTAAGGTTATAGGGATGCAAGGGGACATCGCCGTTACCACAGTGAACCCACAGAACTGAAAACTTAGGGAATTTTTGGAACTGTTATTTAATACTTACATTCATGAATTAGATGACGTAAAATATGAAATTTGGATTATATACGTACATATTTAATTAATGCTAGGCATAGGGTTAAAATATGATAAAGGTGGTGGGCAAATAGTAAATATTTTATTGTATGTATTGTTGAAAGTTGATATTATAAATAATATTAAGTCAACAAATACAGCATCTTAGTTTGATTGATTACAGCTCCGGTAAATTGTCTCTCAAGGGTTGCCTAGCATCGTTTACAGATTGGTGATATGCTTTGCAAAAAGTGAGTTTTAAAGTTAGAAGCCTTGTGAAATATAAATGCCTTTTATGATGATCCCTATCCTACTAGTATAAGTTAATTCGTGTACTATCCACCGATAGTACAAGTAAATGATTTTGGTATATCCACCTTTTCCTCTGTAAATGACTTCATTTCTGGTCAAAATATCATCAGTACCACAAAGAATTGGCTAGGTATTTTTAGATAAATTATTTTTTTGGACAAAATCCCAGCGATGCATGCTGAGTTTAGCCCTGATAATTACTATGCACCTAACCCAATGAAATTGGGTGATGAGGAGGGTGTATTTGGATTGTTAGCCAGGGATACCGGGAGAGTAAGTGAAGGGTGTTCGAAGCAGATATAGTAAGGTTGGCACACAAAATCTATGAGACCTCAAGCTTGTTTAAAAAATCGGATTTTGAGATAACGGCTTCCCTGGAGTACATTGGTGTGGGTGTGTTCTCTTTGGGGGGAAACAGTTCTGAATTGAACGAATTACGATCCCAAAGGTAGGGAGACTTATTTGCCACCATGGCAAACGGAGAGAGGAAGAGAAATCACTAATAGGGCGCGAAAAGTGTACATTCTTTTAAAGAGAGTGTAGTCAAAGCATTGCAGAAACAAGTGACTTTATACGCAGTCACGCGAGACAATATTTGACTTGGCCAGGATTCGAACCCGGATATCCCGATTTTCGAAGTTCGCTCTGAGAAAACGGCTTGTTGGTGTAACAGGCTAACACACCTGACCGGCAATTGGGAGATCCGGGTTCGAATCCCGGCTAAGTCAAATATTTTTTCATATTGAACCTCATCCTTTGGTTGTGAGCTCTACTACGCATACCATCCACTCCTAGGAAGGTTACTCCTCCTACGGGTAACCTTTCACGGTTCTATAGGCCGGAAAAGACTGCGATCATTCTTCTACTTCTACATATTCTTGGAGTCGATTCACATTGTGACTCCTGAGGAGCACGAGTTCAAGGTCACCTGGCTGTCCGCGGTAGACCTCATTTACTCAAATGCACCATTTAACTGCTATCGGACTGGATGGTGCAGGGGGGGGGGGGAATTAGGTGCACCAGAGAGAAAGAGAGAGAGAGAGTGTGGGAGAGCAAATTGACGAGCGACGAACGGTGGTGCCATTTCTCGTGTGAACTCGGTCGCGAACTATCCCTCGCGAGCCGGCCTTATGTATGGGCGTCGAATGCCATTTGCGGCCGGGGCCCGTGTTGACGCGCCGTCGCTCTCAATTTACTCCCCGGGCGATGGCCGGGGTAAATCCGCGGAGGGTGGAGTGGCGACTCCCCGGAGGGGGTTGTACCTACTCCATCCGAGGATGGATAATGGAATGGTCTCCCACGGGTCGCGCCTCCAGGCTCTTTGCGGGAGCTGACGCCGCTCCGCCCGGGATGTTTACGCTTCAACCCCCCCCGGTCGGCATGTCTCGATGAGGTTACAGTGAGGTGCGGGGCCAAATGTGGTGGTGCCCAGAGCCCACCTATCTGGGAAGGGAACGGGAGTCCACTTGATGTCGCCCGCTAGAGTTTCCATGCCATCGGGCCAGGCAAGTCAGTCTCTTGTCTCATTGGATATGCCAGGGGTCGATTTCCTCTTCTCCGGGCTGCTGATCTTAGCGACGCATTCGTCGTGATAAGGTTTCTAATGACATTCGTGCAAGGGTCATCCCAATTCGATTCAGCATTCCATTGACCATTTGGTTCACAGACTTAGATGAAAATTTCTTTGTTGGTAAATGGTCGATCTCTTCATCTTCCGAGTTTTTTCCGCGTTGTTTGTCTTAGTTTGGCGACAGTTTCTTTACCTAAACTTCGACCTGAAGACCCCTGGTGGAATCCCGACGAAACTCTCGTCAACCTGTGACATAAAACGCGGCAAAAACCCGGAAGATGGAGAGATCAACCAATCAAGAATGCCTAGGAAGAATTTTAAGAGACAACTTTGTTGGTAAATGTTGACATAAATCGAAATTCTCTAGCTATATGATCCCATGCACTTTTAAAGTCAAAGTTTAAATTTGGTATTATAAGCAAAAATTCTTTCTCGCAAAACGGTCTTGGAGTATGAGGTGAATAAGTTACACCTATGTGCGAGTTTTCATCAAAATCCGAGTCCATAAGTGCCAATTATTTAAAATAGAGGTGAAATGGCCCACTTTCAATAATTTTATTTCCTCCTTCTCGATAGATGCGTATGATGACATGATACATTCACGGTATTCATGCCTCATATATTGTGACTCATCATATTTACTATTCTCCTATTTGCATGTTGTCGTCCTGGCTAAGCATGCGATCTTCATCATCCTCCTCCAGCGGCGAGTCGCGAAATATTCCATCATTTTCTGTTCACTTTTTCTCGTGATTCATATTTCCAATCCGTACAGTGCCACGATCGCCTCAAATATTTGCGTAAACTGTTTACACGCAATTTTAAACTTAATGTTGATAATGCATGACTTTGATTTTAAATTATTTCCTCTAGTCTCCAGTGCCTGTCAAATTTATTTACCCTTCCAGAAGTTTATGTTTTTTTAAACGTAACAGTATCTCGTAAACGGTTGCATACAATATCAAATAAGTTCAGCTGATATTTTTATTTTGTTATCAAATGATGACAATATACCATCGAAAGAAATAAATTCCCAAAAGTCGTACTTTTTGCCTGAAGCATTGCTTTGCTTCAGGCAAAGAGTGCGGCCTTGGTTAATTTTTTTTTAACTGTTAAACTGGCGTAGGACGTTCATTTATTAATGCACTCTATATCATGTTTGGTCAAAATCAGGACCCTAAGGGTTGTTTTTTTTCGATGAATTTGTCAAATATCTATCTAAAAATGTGTAACATATACGGATGTGTAACATATATATCTATTGATCGACACCATAGAGATGCTTCTATTGTTTGTAAGTCATGATGTTTTCCATCAGAATATGATTTTTCCATGTATTAATGCTTATTCCTCTTGTCCTGCACAAAAATCGGAGATTACAACGATATCAATTTCCATGTCTCTTTCGAAATTTCTATTTTTTTTTTAACAATTCCTATTCATATTGATGGTGCATTGCCTGCCGCAGACCCCCTGGGCTGCCAGCGGGACTGCATGTGTACGGACGGGAGGAAACAAGGCCTTCTGTCGCACAAAGAGTGAAAGAGATGAGGGAGAAAACAATAGGAGCGTGGTCGGACGACCGATTGAAAAAAAATACGCGTCCTTCTCATCGAGTGCGTGTCGTCCCGACGCGCGGGTTAGTCGCGGGGCGACCTCGGGCGATTGTCGCGGAAAGCGACGAACACGACCCGCCACGACAACTGGTCGTCCGAATCACGAACGCAGTGTCGAAACATTTTGTCTCGCCTTGTCGGTGCCGCGTGTGGTATCGGAGGGTGTAACATTACCATCCGTCGTTCAGACAAGGGGGGGGGGGGGATAGTGGTGATTTGTCGGAATTCGGTCCCTCTCGATGGAAATCCTCGAATACTAGTCATTATTGGAGAAATAATACACTTTGTATCATCCAAATAGAATTGTTTTTACGAACAACTGGTTTCCATGCTGGTGGAACATTCTCAATGTCGCTATCCTCAGTGTATAGTTATTCTATTAAAGTATTCTACCGATTAAGGTATGTTTGCATGGAATATTTTAGAAAAACTGGCAGTTTCCCTCCCTTCATGGACCCCCTCCCCTCTTAAATTCACAATGAGACCAACTCCCTTTCATCCAAACTAAAAATCCTATTCTCTTCCTTCATCTCCCTCGTTTACCTAACATTCTACCCTTTAACACAGTTCTAAACATCCCCTCCCCGCTAAGTATTCGCTCCATTCATACCTTCTGTCTCGTCCGCATCTCATCTAACAGCGGCCTCTCCTCTCCCACCATGTCCAGCATGTCGTCATTCTTCCTCCTCTCCGTTCACTTCACCCTCTCCATTCTCCTCCAGACTTACATCTCCAACGCCTCCAGTCTTCTCTCGTCCTCCTTTCTAAGTATCCAGGTTTCCTTACAGTGAAGCGCTACACCCTAAATCAGACTTATCTCTAACCTTTTATTTAAACTCTGACATAGTGATCTTCTCATAAGCTCTTTTCTGTGCTTTAATGCCTCCTTTGCTAACGCGATTCTCTTACTGATGTCCCTACAGCTGTATCCGTTTTCCTTTAATGTGCTGCCCAAATAATTGAATTGCTCTACCTGCTCAAGTTTATAGAGAGAGAATTCCTGGGTAGGTTGGGATAGGGCTGGTGTGGTCTTAGGAGTGTTGACTTAATACCGATTGGGCCCGGGTTCAAATCTAGGCGGTGGTGGAGATTTTTCGGAGAATGCCCGATCCATACTCGAGTGCTTGTGTGGAGGGCAACTCAAGGGGTGCTCTACGTCAGACGGGTGGGACTTCAAGCCACGGCCCCGTGGCCTCTTCATCAAGAGAAAGCTAATACCGATGCTGGGTTTCTTACCAACCTTCCTTCCCTTCCCTACCTTTGGTGTATATGACTAAAGCGGTAGGTCGTTTCTTCCAAATATCATGCCAAACCTAAGAAGAAAGTAAATTCCTTGGATAGAAAAAAATATCTGTGGTTGAAGGGGCGAAGGATGTTTTTTTTGAGGAGGAGAGTGCCTTCAGCGGCGAATAATTTTTTAAAAGTGGACGATGACAGCAGCAGAGAAATTAGGATTAGAAGCTTTCGACATGTTGTGTTTCAGAGGAATGGTGAAAATCAAATGGATAGATTGTGTGAATAATGCGGAAGTTGTAGGAAGAGTCGCAGAGAAGTCTTTTGAAGAAGGGACAATTGAATTTTGAAGGGACAAATGGCATGATGGTCTAATTAAAATTATCGTTGAAGGACAGGTGGAAATGAAGAACAGTAGAGTTAGACCACGGGTGAGTTTCTTAGAACAACCGATAAAGGATATTAAGTTCATGTAAGAATTACGTAGGTGATAAAAGATAACAAATGTCTGTAAAAAAAAGCAGGTCACCCCAGTTTTAGGAGCTCAAGCGTCTAAATGAAGCAATCAATTTAAATGCAACAAAAATCATACAAAATAAAATTAATTTCTACGTTGGATCAAACACTTTTAAAAATTTTAGGCTCCATAGTATTTTCCGTACTTAATTTTTTCTCAAAAAACCGTCCGCTTTTTGCGCGTAAAATCAAGTTGCCCGACTTTGAGCGCTTGGTATTCCCGTAGTTTTCGTTCCAGTAACTTTCAATTTGTATGTAAGGAGGCCAGATCTAGTATTAACAGTTTGCAGAAAACAAATTGTTTATACCACCAAAATTTATTTATTTGTTCTAAGTAATGCAAATTACGGGTCTTGCTTTTATTACAGTCGGTAGATAGGAGAATTGAGAGAAGAGCAGCTCCAAACCGTTATTATGATTTTATAATTGATGAATACTGATGATGAAATCTGAAACCTGAGCTTTTGAAAATTCGGTTTTACTTCATGGTTGGATATGGCTCGGGAAGTTGAGATTAAGTATGGGTGTCTGAGTGGGAAAGAATTGCTGATTCATGCAATGTGGAGAGACAGAGAGTTGACGTAGGATAGTATCCTCGGGGAGGAGGGAGAAGTGAACGGGTATTGCGAGTCATAAACATTGAAGGTGAAGGATGGGTCCGCGAAAAGCCATAGTACTGCACAGAGGAATAAGAATAACTTCAAAATTATAAGGATCATTTAAAATCAATGGGCACATCATCCTCGTGTCTTTAGCTGAAAAAATTTCTGAAAAACCAGCAGTAAAACATTGTCCTTTTCATGCAAAATCTGGCGCGAAAAACTTAAATGCGTGTGCTGCAATATAGGTAGCCAGGTGCTCAAATCTCCAAGTTGACAAATTAATAGGAAACACGTTTAATTTTAGGAAATACTTAGCATAATTGACGTAAATATAAACATGAAAAAGTAACAACCGCGGTTAGGCGTGAAGGATCTGTTGGGTTCAATAAAAGTTCTTGGCTTCCCGCGATACTTTGTGGAATTTGCTCAAAATTGCGGGTGAATTTAAAATTTTATTTTTACACATAATTTTTTATTAAACTTGATTAAGTTGTCAACGGTCAATTTAATCTTTTAGAAGATGACGTTAAATCGTCGAAACCATGGTCATGTTTTAATAAAACATTATGTGGAAAGACAAATTTTAAATTTATTCATAAGAAAAAAAATGTTTCGATTAAATTTAGCGCAAATCATATTATGCTATACCAATTTTCAAGGGGATTAATAGTAGAGTGACAATGTTTAATTATATGACGTGGGATGAACGGGCAATATATTTCACAAGCGTACAATGTGCTACGTACGCATGCATGTCATACATAGTCCATCCTGTAACGAACAATTCAATATCTCATCCTTTCCTCAAGCCGCGCATAGTGAGTGTCGTCTTCCTGATTCTCTCCCTCTTAAAAAAATTTCATCTCCCTCAATGTGCTGTCATGCCTTGGCACGTCGTCGATCAATTTATGCTGCTTTCTCCGATATCAGTTCTTGTTAGAATTGTCTTCTCTCACATTCCTAGCAATCAATCCTGTCATGACAATTTACGCTACGGTAAAATCATAACGCTGATCGATTTTAAATAATCTTGCTGTGATTTTCTATTTCATGCTGATCTGAATTTTCAGGACCCAGCAATTGCAAGAAGACAGGGAAATCTAAGGAAATACCGTGACGCGTGGATTCAGCTAAATATAGGGGGGACCTTGAATCCCTCCTAGAAGACCACCCTACTAATTTGAATGGCATAGTTTTGTTTCTCAAGGAAACAGGCCTGTTTAGTAAACTTTGAATTTTAATAAATGATGTCTATTTAATAAGTCTCTAAATTATGTAAATGAGTAAATAAATTATGTAGTGACGAAATATAATCGGGTGTTTTCCCGGCGTAGGTGTTGGATGAAAATTTCTCGGGCTTTCCACCGGGTAATAAAATCCTTCTCCGCCGACATCGAAACGTCGGCGGAGAAGGATTTTATTACCCGGTGGAAAGCCCGAGAACTTTTCATCTATGTTGTGACGATTCTTCTAATATACGACTTGAATCAAATGATTGAGTAGTGGTGCAGAATGATCTAGCCGTCGACGCACCCTAACGCTCAATGCTACTCAATACTACTACGTAATCTAAGAGTAAAAATGCCATATCAGATTTATTATGCTTGGTGTGAACAGGAAAGTACAGTAAGCCGATTAATTATTCAAGACTGGCTATCGTGCAACCAGTGCCAAGGACGGGCACACGAGAACTGCGCATCATATGCTGAGCATAGAACGAATACATAATTGTATTTATAACAAAATAAATAAAAAGTGGATATTTGATGAATATATATTTTACACAGGCAACTATGATTTTAGCGTCGAAAGCCACTCTGAAGAAGTTCGAATGTATGATGCGTTAAAAACGCGGTAAAGTGATAACGGATAGGAATGTGCGGAGGAATAATGTTTCGATAGATAAAGCTAGAAAATATTGGTTAATTTAGAGAGAATGAGGTTTTGGTAAATAATTAATTATCCACAATACACAATGCCAACGGGTTTGGTGAAGTAATGGATAGTGTAGGGGCTAGTGTCGGGCCTTTCCGGTAGTACTTGTTATCCATAATCGTGGTCTATACTTGGTATGGCTTACTTCACTCTCTGCACAGGTAAAATGTTGCTATTTTCGCAGTAATGCTAATATCGTACAAAAGTTGATTTGTTGTATTACGACCAGAATATTTTACAGGTCATAATGTGTATAGTAAGTTCAGATGTTGAGTAAGTTATGACCACGTTATGGCAGTGTGAGTATGAGATAAGAGTGAGTTAACATTTGTCGTGGAAGGATTAGCCGAAGAGGATATGATAATGTATTCGTATCTAATGGAAGCAAGAAATAAAAAGAAAAAAAAGGGAAATATAAGACTAGTAATGAAAAAAGTGTTGGTAAGAAATCAAACTATTTTTTCCGTGGAATGATTCAAGTTTTAAGTTTAAACGAGTTCAAGTGAAGATCTTAGCAAATGTCTACTTTATCCAGTCATCGAGCAACGCTGAATGATATGTAAATAAAAAAAGAAAAGTTATATTTTGAACGATAACGGTCACAAAATCATTCTATCACGGCGGTTTTATGAATAATCGATTTTAATTAAGTTTTGTGACCCATCATAAAGCAAAAATATATGTTTAGACATAAATAACTATAAACCTAAAGCTGGATACCGATATTTATAGACGAGTTTTGTTCGATGAAAGGTGGAGTGTCACATGATTACAGTCTATGAATTTATAACTCTAAGGATAGGTGCGCTAGTTATGGATTAAACTCATGCATATAGACATTTTATTTAAGCTCGAAAAATTTATTGGAGCCATGAAGAATAAATTCAAATAATTTGAAATAAATAGGACTAAATGTCAGTAACCGAAGGCCTGAGCGAAGCCTAGCTCGTTATAAATATCTTGCCGCTGCGTTGAGTTTTCGGTTTGAATGGTTTTTCTTGGAATACTGTGACTAAGGCTTGTGATTTCGAATATTGTGACCAATAATAGCCAACGATTATGGATACTAAGTACCACCGGAAAAGCCCTGCACTAGCAGGGTCGGATCCAGGATTTTTTACGGAGGGGGCACAAGGGTCTGACAGGCAAGCGATCTCATGCTTGAGATAAAAAAAAGAGCCAACAATTAATTTACGAAATATTCTGTTTATTTTAATACGAAAGTTATTAATATGAAATCATATGATTGGTGCTCCGTAATACACAAAACAAAACGAACTTAATGATAACCGTATACAAAATTGAGTCTATTTTTTAAGCGACTTGGGGGAGGAGGCACGTGCCCCTGTGCCCCCCTTAAATCCGCCTATGTACACTAGTACCTAAACCATCTACTGCGTCCCGTACCCCGTCATACCCCGTCAGATTTGTGCATTGTGGATAAATCATTATTTATCGAAATGTTCCTCATTCCCTCTTAATAAACCAATCCATTCTAGCTTTAACTATCAATTAATTTGGTTTGTATGATATGTAATACCTTTAACCTAAATTTTGGTGGGTTTGGGACTCTTGGGAGACTTGGACACTATATCTGCATTCTGACCCGCAAGCCACCTCAGGAGACATGTGGCGGAGGTTTTAGTTAGGCCTGGCAATAGAAACTAAACGAAATTCAAAACCAGTAAAATTTCAATAGTTTCGTTTCCAGGAGCAAAATGTAGAAACGAAACGAAATGGTTGTAAACCCGGGGAGATAAACTCAGGGTCGAAACGAAATCGGAGTCAAAACTACTTCGGGTCGAAACTAAACTAAAACTCTGGGAGGAAACGAAAAGCAGATAATGTTTCGCAGCGGAGGGACCACGCGCTTCACCTTCGGACAGTTCAGTTTCGACCCTCACACCGAGTACGAAGTACGGTTGAATGTATTAAAGGTTCGGCCTACCGCCGTTAGATGCCTGGGACACACATATTTTTACCACTAGCAGGAGAACGGAGTACACAAACTGGCCATTCGATTTTTAAGTTCAATGCTTTAACCTCTCAGCACGTATGTCAAACGTACGGGTCGAAACTATTCCCTATTTTCCCCCTCCACTCAACTACTGGGATCGAAACATAAGTATGAGTAGCGGGGTTTCGATTAATTGAGTTTCGTTACCCAGAGTAAAGTTTCGTCCCGGGTCGAAACTAAACTCCTTGGTGATTTTAATTTCGTGCGGGAACGAAACTGAACCTAGGCCTCGTATTTTCGTTTCCCTTCGGGTCGAAACGAAACGTTTCGTTTCACTTGCAATCCCTGATTTTAGTACACCAGCCGTTAATTTAAAAAAAGAGAAGTAAAGGTGATGCACGTTGGAGACTGCAGAGTGCAACCAGGCATTTATTAACGTCCTTTATAATTCGGGACAAAAACGAATTCCTATGCCTGATTGTTCGGCTAAATATCATGTATATTATCATTTATGTCGGACCTAGAAACAGTGAAGCTTAGATGATATTCTCTGTGTCGTTCTGGGAGATATCTGTTATTCATTCCTCAAGAAATCTAACCCATCAAGTTACCTTCGATTCTCTAGTGACTCCCTTCCTTATTCGTGTAAATTATGTGTTTCGCTCTCTATTCGCCCGTAGGAGTTTTTTTACTTATCGCTCAGGTTTCCATTGTAATTTATTTAATATTTCAGCGCCTAATCCTATATGCTCCCTGCGATTTAAGGTGCAATCTGACGAATGCAAAGTAGCACCTCGCTTTAATATCTCATCCATAAATCCTACCCCACAAGAGGCCTCGATATGCATGTTGAGGGAGGCGCTATTATACCAGCCGTGTATACAAGAAAACTTATTTGCGCGTTGTGAATGACTCAATGCGAATGGTCAAATCTTAAAGTAATTTATTTCTCGGAGGAAAAGCCGATTCTTAAATCCATCCATATTTAAAAGTATCTCTCTTATTAAGTTAAAGAGTTATATCACGTTTGCGTCTGACCTGGAAATGGGACTTGGAAGATATTTCACTAATGATTGCCTTCTATCAATTTGCTCAAGTGAAATTAAATAAAAAACTCGCCTTAGAATAACTCTGCCGATTTAGTATTTTGAACGCCAAGTCTGAAAAAATTTATTGAAGAATTTCCCCGAATGATTGACTCTTATCACTTTATTCAAGGGCCATGAAATAGAAAACAAGTTATTGGGTAATTATGCTAATTTAGTATTTTGCGGGCAAAATCGGAAAAAGATTAATCCTCTCAAAAAATTTCTGAACCTGGTTATCGCCTCCCCGCGTCCATGGGGAGTGGTTGTGGACGCCCCTTGAGGACAAATGGCCCCATAACACGTCGGACACACAAGTGATACTCATCCTTTGGGTGTTGAGAGCCCTGGTGTTCGAGACCCAGTCAGTCAGGTCGCCGCAGTGGCAGTAGCCCACTTTCGTCAAGGGCGACCGATCCATATCGGGGTCCTCCCCGTCAAGGGTGCCTCCAGCGACGAGGACTAATTGCCAACGGGGTGACGTGTAATCGTGCACCCACGTTATACCTGCAAATGAAGTTCACCCCAGGCAGTATGCCCTACTTCCTGGTGCCCGCCACCATTGCCGCGCCACCACGAGTAATGTGCCTGTAACCTTTTCTCATTGACATCGTCAAAGACGTATACGTTTTGTAATTTTCGATAAAGGCATGATTCATTGTGGGCACTACAAATTTATTGGTAAAAAGTTGATGCAGCGGCTTAGGGGCATTCCTTTGTGGCGTGTTGAACCGACGACGCGAATTAATCACAAGCTACAAATGTTTATTTCCACACTTTAATAAGAAACTCCTCTACCGACCATGGTTTCGTCATTCAATATCATTTTCGAGAATCTTGATGTGATGTCATTTTCGTATGCTATGTCATTTTCAAGGTCCTTTGAAATTGAAAAAAAACATTTTTACCATTAAAATTACCAATTTCAGTTTATGTTTTATCATGGATAGATCGCATTTTCACCAAATCAAGCCTGAAACGATTTCATATGTTGATCAAAAGCGACTGAGAAGTGTGTTAAAAAAATCAATAAGTTCAAAACTAGGATTAAATATCGAGTATGCATCATATTTCTAAGAGAATTATGTGAGATTCATGATCTTATGCGATGGGGTTAGAAGCCCAGGGGTACAAGCGATTCCTTTTTTTCTAAACAGAGTTTGGTACGTAAATTAGGTAAGGAAAACAAACGAGTTCAATTGGATATTTAGTAAGGCATTTGATTTTCCACTTGAAGTCAGCACTGAACAGAGACTCACTTGAATCCCTTGGCAACCAAGTTTTTGTATATATCTTCTAGAAATTAACTTTACCTAACCCTGTTTAGAAAACTATCTTTGTACACCTTGGCTTCTCAACCTCTCATTTGTAAGAGACTTGGTACCGGCGCCGCGGCGTGGAACAGTTATCAATGTCGGTGGCGCCCGCCTCTAACGACATTAATTGCCCATATGAAGGAGTGGGGATAAAAGAGTGCCAAATATCACCTGCATCACTGCATTTCCCAAACTATTTTGAGGTAATGAATGAACTGCAAGCTCCAACTTATTAAGCAATACAAAATTTAAATACAAATAAATAATACTAATTTGTTGAAATTGGTTGTGAAAAAATTAGAAAGATTTGTGTTAAACCAAACTTTAAAGTGATAATATCTCAAAACACTAGAAATGATGATTGGCACTCTTTTAACCCGACCCCTTCATATTATAGGAACCCTCCGTTAGTTTTTTGGCGATTATTCTTTCGTTACATAAGTGGTTTCGTACACAATACTGAGTTGGAATTAATGGCAAAAAGACCGCTACATTTATGCATGGATACAAGTTTCGAGACAAGAAATAAGTACCAGGGCACTTGCTTGCGGAAGTAAAAATACAGTGTCCGGCGCTTCAATGATGAGAATTTCGAGGAGATAAAATCATATGCCCACCATGGAAGCAAAATCGGATGAAATGCATCTAGAGGCAGAAAGCACAAGTTAAGAGGGTATTTATGTCTAAGGAGATGCTATTTTGCCCTAAGAGCATTAGTGTGATTACCGTGGTCTTAGAAACCAAATGGATAAGAACAATGGAACATTAGAATAGGGTGGTTTCCTATTATTTTTTTATTGTCTTAATCGAAAGATTATTACTCCTGGAGTACATATTTCGCGCTTTTAGATTTTTAAATGACAACATCTATTTTTCGCGATTAAATGAAAAGTGAAAAATTTCAAGCGCGCGAAAACGCGACGCTTAAGTATGAATGTCGGGAAATATCTCCGTACGTCGTATTTCTGGTTCCCCCTCCCGCCCGGTGAGGTGACCTTGAGGCGAGGCTTAGCTCTGATACGTCGCAGGATGCTAGCGGATAGCTGAGTACCTTGCTGAACGGTAGCGCTTGGCTTAAAAAAGGTTTATTAATACCTTATCAAGCGAAGAAAACTTTCCGACCATAGGCAGTTTTAATAGGTGATTATTAAGACATGTTTCCCTGAGCTCTGTGCCTCATGCTTGCATTGGTAACCTCAGACGATGCATAACTCCTATCCTCTCGTGTAGAAACTAGGTCCTTGTGACGTCATGCGGAGTGGAATCGCATGGGCGCCAATCTGGCCTTTTTCAAATGAGGATAAAATTTGACCCTTGCCATTCGTCTAAACCGGTATTTCAAAAACCAAATAATTTGTGTATTATGAATACACTAATGGTGGGTAACGAATCGCAATCGATGCCTTTCGTTTTCTTTGATGAAGGAAACTACCCTATTGCTTATCTGAAAGTATTTAGAAGCCTTCAGGGCTTACAATTAGTGAAGAAGAACGTTAAAATTTCGGACGAAGAGGAAATTGAGCCGGTACGTAACAAACATCTTCTGCTAGTATCTTCTACATATTAGATGAATTAAGTGGAAGAGTAGTGTTGTGTGATCTTAAGTAAGCTAAAGAAGGGGACTATGGGTTGGCTAAATCTCACGACATAGTATTTATACGTATAAGTTAATTGAAGAAAATCGAAGGAATTGTCACAAGGAAGATCAATAGAGACGTAATTGTAGAGAGTGAAGAAGACCCATTCTGGATTATTGATGAATGAGTGCATTAATTTTTCAATCGAAAGCTTAGTAAATAAATAAGATCAGCTCAAAATATACTTTAATTAGTTTTTATGTATAATATGATCGAGGTTATTTTGAGGGCATCAATAAGTCAATTTATATCTTTGTTTAGAGGTCCTGTCACTACGTAATGGGAGGGATTTTTAATAAACCCATGAAAGTACTTCGCATATTGCATAAAGGTTGACTTGCGATTTTTGCACAGAGTTTCGCCCGATTGAAACAAAATGCGGAGAATACGCAATACGCATCATACTACTTCTCGGATGATATAATATTGAAAGAAAAATTCAATATCGATATCCTTATTAAATTTATCGTTGTATTTTATTTATTGACTTATGACGTGCTCTTTCTTTTTTAATGACCCAATGATATTATCTAATCGTTAAAATGTGTCGTTAAAGCTTATAAAATTTTTTAATATGAAAGCTATCTTTCTCACAATCAGACGCTCCTTTGCTATTAAGCATGTATTAATTGGCTACAGTAGTGTATTGTAAAATGCGATATAACTGGGTTGTATTTTATAATTATATTTGATCTTATTTTCGCTTCTCTTCACTAAGGATGACAAAGCCAGTGAAGTACGGAATTATTTGAAAGCATTGTAGTATCGAAAACCGCATTGTCAACCAAGTGGCATTAATGCTGAAGTCGTTGAAGTGGCATGTACATTACATCAGCTCCAAGATCTTGGCGAAAACTCTGCGATATATTCAGAAGCCGATACGGAAACTTTAAAAGCCACCCTTAGATTTGGAGGGTGAACTTCTTCGGAAGTTTCATTTGAAGTGCATAAAAAATTGGAAAGTTTGAAGTAAAACTCTTTCCAACGGGAAAATAGTAGAATTATCGACCAAAGTGTTGATAATCGTCACGAATATCTGTTGAAAAGGTACCATCCCTTTTGCTTATTGTTGAAATATATCCAGGAGGATACTACTAGTGAGAAAACACATCAAGTGGTAACAGAACAAATCGATAGACAGGTTGTTTTAATAATTCTTGATAATGAACTGAGAAGGCAGAAACCGGTAGGGTCTTTAATAAATACTGAGTGGAGTGCAACAAAGTTTATTGCTGATTCTATCATGTCATATTTCCCCGAAGCGAACTCGTGAAACATTGATGTAAAGGTCTTATTCATTGCCCTTATATACGGGCCATGAATATCGTATACAAGGACCATGGTCTTATTATTAAAGGTGTTTCTAAAAGAATATAAGTGTTACAAAGTATTATTTTGTGCAAATTATCGATCATTCCGCCTCGGTTGTTCCCGAGGCTGCAAAAAGAAAACTTCATTTTTCAAACAAGACACAAGAACATGCCATAACATCATTGAGGAAGGACAAGCTTGTCCGAGTACGGGAGGAATTTGAGTATCGATGTGATATTGCTCGTGCCGCTGATGGAAGATATATTGAAAATCTGTAATCTAAACTAGAAAGGTAAAGTTTCACATTCGTATCTCTTAAAGTTAAATGCATTCAAAATGTACATGGTGAAACCAAAACCCAGAACTGTTCCACAAGCTTTTATTTGCTGTCGACTAGTTTCAACAGCTATAGCGTCATTATCAAGACAAACTATTTGTCTCGATAATGACGCTATCGCCGTTCCTTGTTTCACTTGTTTTTGTTTCACCTTGAATATCTCATCGTTCCACCAATTTACGCCCAAATCAACTGATTTTTGCATTCCAAATGCATTATTAAATGCATTATATGCATCGAAATACGCATATTCTTTTTGAAACATCCCGTACTGTTATAATTTCGTTCCCTAGGTCTTTATTTGGGATTTATATTTTAACCTTTGGTGACATAATAGTGAAGTCATAAAATTCGAGATAAACAGGTGCAAGGAGGGAGGAACGACTACGGAAACCCTCTTTCAATATTACTTCGCCGATGCCAAGAACTCTCCTTTCTCCTTGAAGTGAAATAACAATGTTCGTGTGAGTGTAAGTACCACCACGCGTTCATCGCAGGAATGTTATTTTAACTCTCACCATAAAAAGGGTCCTATAAGGATCGAATGTTTTTTTGGAAAGAGAAGTACAGGGGCATGAGGTGAGGAAGTGGGAGGAAAGTCACAACCTCCGTAGCGTTCCCTTCCGCAAGCTGTCTCCTGGATCCCATTCTCGCCAATGTAGACTTCTACGTCCATTTCAGAACTCTTCATGGGCAAAGTTAATCGTTCTGTCTCTCCATATACTCACTTCTACGCTCGAGAACGTATGAGAAATGAATCAGTTTTTTTACCTATTTTATGAGATTTAAAAGCATAATTTTTCAAAATCAATAAAAAAAAGCATAATTAATCCTAGAATGGGCTTTAGCAATTACTTCTTTACGCTTCACAGGAATTTTCTCTATGCTTTATTCAGTAAAATTTTCTAATATTCACTGTAAAATATGCGTCATTTAAGTTGTGTGGAGGTGACACAAGTGATTTTATCGCATTGTCTGTTGTCATGGTTCATTGACTTCATTAATGCCGAAATAAATGGTTAGGAAGGTATTGCATGAGTTATGTATAATATACAAAAGAGTAGTTTAAGGTGAAAACTGCTAGATTCGTTGAGGACCAAGTTATTACTCATTATTTAGCAGTAATTATTCATTTCTTTTAGTCTTATATAATTTCATATTTAAGAAGAGGGGAAAATCTAGAAACAGCAAAGGATAGTCTTTTATTGATAATAATAGTTGATTAAATCTCAATTAACGGCTACAAATATAGTTTATAGATTATCATATTTCTCAAACCGAAGATTATACAGCCTAGTATAAAATTATATGCTGGCAATGTATAACCTAGGTTTATCATTTATAGTGTCTTTCAACAAACATATTAATTTAACCTATCTAAAGATATTGAAAGTGTAGCGTTGTTGCCGTTTTGCCTGGAAGAATCGTATGAAGTAAAGTTAAGGAAACAACATTAATTTTTCTCAAGGGGGATCCATTATGCTACCTGATAAATTGGTAAACTTTTCTACGAAAGCGTTTGCTAGAATCGTTTCCTATATTAGGCCTATGTTGTGCAAGTCTTGTTCCAGGAACATTTTATCGGGTTATTCAAGGTCTATGCCTCATTGGCCCGAGTACTTCACTTTGGGCCTTTTGTCCTATTATTGCCTTTGTTTGATTAGCACTCTCGTAGGGGAATATAGAGGAGCAATGGGAAAGTTAGCCGTCTCGGCAAACCACGATACCAAGAGAAACAAGTGAAAGTTTTTTTCTGACTACTCAAAAAACACCATCAAGAGGTGCTTGCTTTTAATTTTCATTAAATATGACGTAATACTATAGCTTACATAATTTTTTCTGGGAATCATAAATTCTGCTATAATGAAAGTCCGTGATAAGTCTTTGATTTGCACTTCAAGTCGGTAAAAAATTGACGTAGCCTGTATGTGGATGGCCGTGGAAAAAAACATAGATTTTTGGGTTAGAATATTCTTCGGTTAATTTCTGCACCTTTAAAATTAGTATTCAATTACAATTTTTCGCTGCAATTTTTTTCCAAAGTGTTTTTAATTATTTGGAATGATGAAATGATCTTCTTTCAGGGTAAATGATTGTCAAATTATGGATTTACATAAGATTACTCAACTATGGAATGAAGGAAATCATGTTGTGTTGGTCACTGTGCCTCAGATACATTTTCTAACCCACACTGATGAGTGCGGTTACGTGATAGACGGTAGAGAAAATTGATATTTTACGCAGTTTTTTTAAATTCCAGAGCTACTATGTATAAATTTCAATATCCTTTCAAGTAGGGAAAACCCTGTAAATTTTGAAAACTTTTAAATGCTACCTGTATCACATTAAAATATAATCACTTGTTTTTGGAGTAGCTACCGTTTTTTATTAATTTCAAATATATATAGTGGTAATTTGGAGTCAAATAATGTCACCTGCGTGAAAAGTATTCTCTAATGTTCTCGTACTAAGGGCACTTGTGCATAATGTCCTCCTTGTTGGACGAAGAATATTATTTTCAAAGCTACAGTTCAATTTAAATGGAAACGCCATGAATTTGTAGTTTTCAAATGTAAAAAAATTGTTTTTGTCCTATTGAAAAGATAAATGGAGTAAAAACATGCAAGTGAATGGATTTGAATGTTAAAAAGCGGGATTGGAAAAGTTTCGTGTTTTTTACCTAATTCAATTCGCAAATTTCAGTGTAATATGCAAATTACACTTCTCATCGAAGAGAATGAATACATAATCACTGCAAGTTTCTTTTTTATAATGAGTACCACAAACTCGAGGCAAATTTAATTTCTGGGACTTTGAATATTCTATATATTTAAATGTAATACTTCTGAATATTCAGTTACATAATCGCAGCGAGATGAAAGCTCTAGTAAAATTATTTTTACAATTATCTTTGTTAATTTAAAAAATGATATTACCATAAAGCTCTTTGTTTCATTGTAAGGAAAAATACATGGGTGTAAGATAATTTTTAATGATCAGAGTGAGGCCATTTCTTTTTTATCTATCAGGAAGAATCATAGTGAATGATAACTGGTGTAAGAACTTCTGTGTAAGAGTGATACATCAATCAGAGAGTATTTAAAAGTATTTTTTTTTAATCTTAGGAGTTGATTTGGATTTAATTTTTTATTATTTAAAAAGAATGTCTAAAGTGCTTCCTGAATAAATTAATCTATGCGATATGCCGAAGTCCCAAAATTAATTGGTGAGGTGATTTGTGATCAAAGTTCATCAAATAGCTACAAGACTCCTCTTTCATTAGCTAGCTATTAGATGGAACTCCGTAAAATACTAATTTGATAATTTCGTAATTTAACAGTGATTTTATGAAGAGCAGAAGAAAACTGCATCGGATGCTATTAAAAAAATGACAAACTATATGTTGAAGTGGAACTTTTGCCTATTGATTTTATGCTACATGGCATGCATCCTATGATACGAAATGCGACATATATCACCGTGTAATGCGGCATGTATGAGTATTAAAATGTATCCCAGGATATGATGATTGCTTTGAAAAATTGAATATTACAACCTTTGAGTTATAAATAGAGTAGAGAGTAGGTACTTCCCAAAAGGTTTGTATTTTTCATTGATTTTCAAAAGCTACCCTCGCTGATTTTGCACATGAACCCTTGGGAGTGCAGTTCAACTGATTTCCTTTCCAACTCACCTGGGGCCGCGTCATTTTCAGAGTACACTCATCCACACATCCTCAATTACCACGCCCTCCCTGCTACCGAATTTTCACTCCACGTCCCGAAGGTTTCGGCTGCTTTAGAACCTTTCATCGATTTGAAGATAAAATGGAGCGGATGATCCTTTTAAGAAAAAGCGCCATCGGTGAATACGGAAGTGAGCTTTACAGTTGGCCCTGGAAGTAACTAGTCTAATGAATGAATAAGCAGAAATATATTCAGTTGTCGAGAGTGAAAGTTGAGAGGAATAAAACGCTAAATGAGCTCAAAACAAGCGAAACGAGTTTTAAATAGATGTTTCTGATTCCAAATTACTGCCTTAAGACATATTTTTCGTAGCTGCTGATGACGTTTTATCGGGTGTACTCCGAGTACTTGGTGGGTTTGTTACCCGACGTTTCGTGATCGCTGTTGGTTGACTATTTTTGAAAAAGTGACCAGCAACGGCCTCGAAGTACGTCGGGCACACCCGAAAAACATCAACTGCTATAAATGACCCGTGAAAGCTTCAACGAAGAAATGTGTTTCGGCTTACTTGGGTATCTGGCTTGATTATTTGGATATCCATTAGTAATGTTTTTAGGTTATGATTTATGGGTGAAAGATGATTTTTAATGCTTAGAGTGAGGCCATTTCTTCCTTATCTATCAGGAAGAATCATAGTGAATGATAACTGGTGTAAGAACTTATGTGTAGGAGTGATATATCAATCAGAGAGTATTTAACAATATTTTTTTTAATCTTAGGAGTTGATTTGTAGAACACAGTTAAGATTATCATCTGGTCATCGGCGTGCCGGATATATTCCCCTTCTGCGTCACAGTGAACGAGAACTTACGAAAGAGACCAAATTCTCAGGTGTCAAGTCGATTGATATGAACTTAAGAAATTTCGTGGCCGACTGTCTGATCTGGTGGAGAGCCCATATAGGCTTGAATATTATGAGATGTGTATTTAAAAGTTCCACCATCAAAGTAGCTAGTGAAGTATTGCATTTATTTAATGCCAACGGATGTTAAGGAGAACTTACGAAATACCGCATTTTCAGCCGTCAAATCGATTGAAATGAGCTATGGAAAGTGCATAGCTTACTGTCTGACCTGGTGAAGAGCTCGAATAGACTTTATTATAATTTAACGAGTATTTAAAAGTTCCATCATCAAGGTAGTCTGCGAACTATTGCATTTATTTATCCCAGTGGACGTCAACGAGAATTGACGAAAGATACCAACTTCTCCGCCATCAAGTCGATTAATATATATGATTTATAGAAAGTGCGCAGCTGTCTGAGTTGGTGGAGAGCTAGTATAGACTTTACTAGTATCAAATGGGTATTTAGTACTTCTATAATCAAGGTGGACTACGAGATTTTGCATTAGTTTAATTCCTACGAATGTCAGCGAGAAATAACGAGAGAGGCCAAAGTCTCAGCCGTCAAGTCGATTGAAATGTACTTTAGAACGTTCGGAGCTTATTGTCTGACCTGGTGTAGAGCCCATATAAACTTTACCATTATTAGATGAGTATATAGATGTTCCATCATCAAGTTAGCCTGCGAAGTAATGCATATTTATTTTATGCCAACGGATCGCTAGAAGAGAGTATGTGTTGGAAGTCGCTCCCTCGGTGGCCTTGAGCGAAAAAGGGAGAAAACAAATATTTATCATCGCCAGGGTTGTTGAGGGGTGAGGGAGGTTGGCAGAGGTAGTGTAGTGTGTCGTTCTCTCCTCCAGGGACTAATTTCACCACGCTTTTCCCCCATACCCGAAAATACACGCATGTATTCCATCCATCTAGTCTCGTCAACTTCGCCCTCCTGAGTCCTCTCTCTCCCCCCCCCCGCTTTCAGCTGGTGATGTGACTCCCCGCTATTTTTTCCCATCATTCTTTGCTCCGTTTACCCTCTTGTCGCTCGCTCAATACCGCCGGCGGAAGTAGAGGAAGCAAAAAGAATCAAATTAAAAGAAGAACGTATGGAATGAATTAAATCTTTCTCTATTCTCGAATCTCGAATGTGAGGGTAACGACCGTTCAAGACGGAAGAGTTTTGCCCCTCGTCAATCTTTCGTATGCGGGGAAAAATGGTTTCATCCCAGTGAATGACAAATGGTACGGGATCGATAGTGAGGAATGGTAAATTTATTTATACGAAGAGAATGTTCCTAAAATTTTTTGTTATTATACTTAGCTTATTTTTGTTTATACATTTCGCCTGAAAGACCATCGGCTTGTCTTTAATGAATATTTAGTTTCACTTTGCACTCATTGTAGTGCCTCAATGTAAAAAAATAAGATAAATGTGATAAAATGTTAAGAAAACGTTCGCATTCGAATAAAATACAATATGAGTTATAATAAGTACGTTATTTTGACTATACATGCCGAAAACACGCATTAGCAACTAAAAAAATCGATATATTTACCTCTCATTGCACATTTGTATAATTAAACAATATTTAATCATTTGTGGTTGGAGTTAGAGTAGAGAGCGTCATATGATTATATTAATTACTGTCTCACATTATCAATGTGCTTACTTAGCTTTGATGCAGCCTTGTGTTAAATTATTGGTATTAGAATGTTTTCCTAATTTCTAGTTATTAGTAAATAATATGGCTACTTATTTTGTGTATCGAGCAATGAAAAGGGTTTTCGTGGAAAAAAATTCATTTTTTTGTATTCGTCCTATGTAATTTTTTGTCCTCAAAAGCCATCTCTTAGGTAAATGTTAGCTACGTTAATTAACAGAAACTCACCATATTCGTTTTTTTTGTGCAAAATTAATCAGTTGCATGACAATTTCGCATCCAATCAAATGCGTTTTCAATTAATGAATATTGACGTTTGTGATCCCGAGTGAGTGATTGATTGATCGGTCCCGCCTAATCACGGCCGAGGCGGAAATATCGTAACCGAGTCAAAAATTCTGGGCGTGATGCTTTACCCGCAAATGTGCCAACGGATTTTAATTAACAGCTCTTCATTCGGGCACTGATCTTCTATGAAGGCTGGAATTTGTGTCCGTCTCATGAATGCAAGGGATATATTGAGATCAGATAGAACTCGTTCTGCGGTTACAATTTTGAGAAATACTTATTTTTTAAAGCATTATGAAGCCATGAATTCCAATGCGACACGTGCAAACTTGGCGTCAATGCAGGATTAGTATTTTTATTCGTTATTTTTTGGGGAAATTTGAACCATTGCGTCTATTTCTTATCCATAATAGAATATTAAGTAATTTTGTATATCCGTTCATGGATTAATATCGAAGTGATGGCTTAGGTAACTCGGGAGACATACTAATAAGTGGTAGGTTTCAAAGCATTGCTAAATTAACTTGTGCGGATTAGAATTCAAGGCTTTAGATTATCGTTTTCATTATACGTGAAAAAATATCTCTCTAAATATCCTATGCTTACGATGTTGGAATTATTATGTTTTTGACTTAACAATAATCAAAGCATTTTAGATACTATTATGACTTATGTTAAACTTCCTTTATGAAATAATGTTTCGATTATCTTTCGCGGCCTTCAATAATGTCCCATGCTTCCATTATTACTACTAAAATGACCACGCCATTATTGGTTTTTGTCTGGTTGACAATGGTTTCCTGCCCGTCTAAGATTGCCTTAGTTTAATTCCAACTGTCATATTGGTGTCTTCAAAAACACTTGAATTTATGTAGTATCATAGAGTAAGTGTATACTTACTCTATGGTAGTATCTAATCACGATTCATACTCTACCTGATAATTTGTATTAATGGTTAATTTTTTGGTAATTGTTCTTCATACAAGAGTGAAGGACGAAAGTATGTGTCGTATTCATGCCAATAAACAAATTAGCAACGCTTGGAGCAGCCGCGATGAATAGTTATTGATTTCGTATTTGCGCACTCTCGTCTTGAAACCCTATCAACTCTCGCATATCTATTGATATTTAATTTCTCTCGCTCGGAATGTTTTTTGGATACCACTCTCCGTCGCCCGCACGGCTCCAATTGCCTCCCTCGATGTTGAAGTGGAATGAGGAATGGCAATCTCTTGTGAGTGAATTCTTCCTCTCCATTGAAAAATTGATTTGCATTGTCGTATCTGTTCCATTTCCCTCTACCTATCGATTTTTCATCTCAGTTGTCCTGGGAATTGAAACTTTTCCCTGTTTGTTCTCAGGTTTGCTTACGCACTTCTCACGCTACTCCTGTTTCCGTTTGTTCAGTGCATTGGTGGGCATATTTTTCATTACTTGTGCAGTTGTAGACATGAGCGGCGGTCGTAGGTATTCATAGAAAAAAATTGGAACTCTCTTTTCAGTAGAGGCAGAGATTCTTTGTTACATCCGAGTTCTATTTGCACCGAAGCTCTTGGTTAAAAAAGTAATTATAATTAATAAGCACTTTTCAAACATTCCAAGCTGCAATCACTCACTCCATTTTTCAACCCGGATATTGATTTTAATTAGTGATGTTTGAGTGATAGGGGTACCCAGCGGGGGGAAGGAAGGGGCAGCTGCCACCCCCCTAGAAGCAAAAGTAAAATTTGATCAAAACGAAAGTATCATATCAGATACGTTATAAGCGAGTGAAATCTACATTTCCAGAAGAGGGGCTAGAATCATTCGCTGGGCCAGCTCGCTCTTCGAATATTTTAGCTTGGATGTGTCCGAAAGGTTTCTAATAGAAGGGTCCTAGGGTTTAAATCCAGGCTGAATACATTAATTAGCTCACCACTCTACGTGCTGGACCTACGTGCTTCCCCCATAAGAGACGGTACACCATTAATTAAAGAGCTGTCTCTTAATTGGGAATGAGTTGAATGACATAAAATTCCCCTGCCTCAATGAGTTCTACTGATAGCGGTAGATAATAATTATGTCATGCTTCAAAAGCGATATACCGACGTAATTGAATCCACAATACTGAGAAATTTATTTAAAAATAAATACTTTTTCCTTTTTCCTTTTTATTTTGTTTGGTCTTTTGTTTTGATATTAGCTGTGCCATCTGATAAATTGAATCTAGGTACTTGTACGAGGTAAACTCTGAATTAAATCATTACATGTAAATTTAAAAATGTATAAAAAAGGGGATTTTTTTCTCTGAAAAGTACTTTTATTCAGAACGTGAATTTAGTACATATCAGTCAAGACAGAGCAGTATTACATACTAGTGGGGTTTCCTAGGCAACACATCGAAAACAGTAATACGTATACAATAAATTCATTCACGTTGAAGACATCATGGGTTCTGAGAATTGGAAATGTAAAAAAGAGTGCATGCATAATGTAATACATCTAGTTCACATAAGTGAATTAATCGTTAAAGACAATTTATCAGAGAAAATATAATTTATATAACATGTATATGGGACAAATATGAGGGTTTGAAGAGCTGCGGAAAGTGATGTACCATTTCTTTGGCGGCCGGACCTGTACCACCTTACTTAACGAATCGTCGTCGAGCGTAGCAGTGAAGGGGACTGCATTGAGGAGGACCAATTCTATCACACAGAAGGCTGATTTCTGTCGCCACTTCGGTCGTATTTTAATCGGTTTTCAAAAATGTCCGTGGCGCGGTGATGAGTGTAATACGATCCAATTTTTTTTCAATATTTTTCATTATAATGTTTATAATTTCGAGGAATAGCATTGAGCTTTTATGTTTTTCTTAGATCACATTTAAGTGTATATATAAATCTCGGTTAAAACAGCTATTTATACCTTATTTTCCCGTGAAACTCGGATCAATATGTCCGTCAGCGACACAAGTGGCGACTTTTGTAAATCTATTTAAATGCGCGGTGTGAGACAACACATTTAGGGGCGTATTGAGGATCCTCTTTTGTAGCGTCCGTGGTCGCAGAACTCGACCGCAGGTTTCCAGTTACTCCACTAGATTGCGGAATCTTCGTCCATTTACTCGTAAAAATGTCCTCCGTCTTATTAGTAGCCGACAGATTGTGGCCGGGTACGGAAGCTCTACGTCGGAGGTGTGGACTTTGAATCGCTGTCAGTGGTGCAGATGTCCAGTTTATCCGCGAGGGCTTGCTACTCTAAAACTGTCTAATTAATAAGTTGGTAAGCGTGGGGATATTAATCGCACTATTATTCACCTTTTCCCTCCAAAGTTTGATTTAATTGTTAAAATAACTTGCGTCTCAAATACCTATTCTACCTTCTTTCATGAGAACCAAATGGTACGTATGGAACCCGCGGCCTCATGTTGGCAGGCGAGGACTTTACCCCGCCGCCACCGAGGCCGGCATCAACTTTGTATCTTTTATTGTGTTTCCTCTCACTAAGTTCCACGAAGTATCGCCATCCAGCCTTAAGTTAACAACGGCGATGTAGTGATATCCTTCCATCTGAGCAAAATGGATGGGCTTTTGGAAAATGGATAGTCAGTAACGATCCGAAGACGAAGTGGCTATCGGACCAACTTACTCACCACCTTTTGAGTCACCCCCATCAAAATATTGCCGCTCACGAACTGAAATATTGGACTTCCAAGTGACGATCAATGGTGATGTTGGAGGATGATAAAAACATCATTACCTCAACTTTAGCATATTTGGAATCTTAAAATATCAAAGGAATGTAGAAAGATAGGGATGAAAGTCGAGATTACAGCACTTTAAAGAGCACGTGTCATGAGATGCGTTGGAATGGTACGTACGTACGGAAATATGGAGATCTAAGAACCGAATAGCAAAATCCATATAAATATTTCTTGAATTTATTCTTGAATGCTACAGTAAAATTACGCAAAATTTCGCAAATATATATAATCATTTACCAACTGAAATTAACATTGTGCATTGAGGGTATCTCCAAAAAGATATCACCCTGGCTAGTCCCGGTATTCTTAAATTATGAAATTTAAATGTCTTTCTTGGTAAATATTTTAAATTATGCATAGTATAGTAACGTTGTAAAATGAGAATAAACCAAAATTTTCCCGTGTGACATCCCTAGGTGGAATTTAATAATTGAAGGGAATTGTTGTTATTCTAATTTTTGATGATGTGAGATGCTCTTTTCATACAAAAATATGGTACCAGTGGCCTGATAAGTTGATTTTTACATAAAAGTAATCAATGTTTATGTCCTCTGAAAATGACTAAAACGTCGTCTCTTCAAATTTATAACGAGATGCATAACTCACCATACCTTCTCCTTTTTTATTTATTCAGCCAAAAACTTAATGAATATTTTATTGGAGTATGAGTTACAAATAATAGAGATAAAATTGGACGGTTCTCATGTAATGGTCTGACAATATGGAATGATTGGCAAAATATAAAAATAAAATTTTTTTCATTTGCCAAGTAAATTGAAATAAATGTAAAATGTACTATCAAAACACAAATTTTAATCACAGTATGCATTGGTAGTTCATACTGAGATAAACTGAATGTGACGTGTGATTGGAAAGATATTAGGGTTTTCCTTCTATTGGATTTTAATTATTTTTGTCAAGTGAATAACTATTCAACCAATCGTCACTTCATCTTACGGAAATTTTATGTCAGCAAAATGTTATGACTGGACTTGATTTAATCACAGAAAACGCTCTGCATGGTCATTTTCACTCAAACGATTTGTTTGCTTGATATAAAAATTGGCTGTTTTAGGCAGACTATTCTGATTGGTTCCAATACATGAACCATACAGTGTTTCAATAATGAAATATCGACACATGTCCATTTAAAACAAGAACCAGCTAGATTTGGCCGGTGAAGTATCTTTTAGCCAAGTCTATGAAAGCCTGCTTAGTACATTTCATAACTGGCAATAATTGTATGAGAGGTTTTGTGAAGAAAACATATAGCAAAACCTTTTCTGATCCACGCATCAGAGAATGTTTGTTATTTAGCAAATTATATTACAATAGCCTAAATATTAATGATTTTGGCCTTTGGATCGTGTTAAATAGGAAAATTCAATGCCTTAAAAGGTTATTACGATAATATTTCGTCGAGCTGACTGTTCATACTGCACTTTTACCATGCCCTGCCCTACGTTTTATCTATAAATCCAACGCATCTCATGACGCGTGCTCTTTAAAGTGCTGTAATCTCGACTTTCATCCCTATCTTTCAACATTCCGTTGATATTTTAAGATTCCAAATATGCTAAAGTTGAGGTAATGATGTTTTTATCATCCTCCAACATCGCCATTGATCGTCACTTGGAAGTCCAATATTTCAGTTCGTGAGCGGCATAATTTTGATGGGGGTGACACAAAAGGTGGTGAGTAAGTTGGTCCGATAGTCACTTCGTCTTCGGATCGTTACTGACTATCCATTTTCCAAAAGCCCATCCATTTTGCTCAGATGGAAGGATATCACTACATCGTCGTTGTTAACTTTAAGCTGAATGGCGATACTTCGTGGAACTTAGTGAGAGGAAACATTATAAAAGATACACTGTTGTACACACAGAAGTTGATGCTGGCCTCGGTGGCGGCGGGGCAAAGTCCTCGCCTGCCCAACATGATGACGCGGGTTCGAGTCCCGCCTGGGTAAGTTACCCTTATCCAGGGAATGGATGTTCGTGTACGTTTACTTGTTGAATTTGTTGAATACCCCGATTTAAAATGGCCTATGAGAGCTGTATTCGGGGGTTTGGGAATAAAATAAAATAAATAAAAACACAGTTCTGTGGACCGTATACAACAGTGTACCTTTTATATGTTTCCTATCGCCGTGTTTACCCCTTTGTATAACAGTCCTCGCCAAAGTAATCCCGATATGTGGCCACATTCACAAGATCTACGTTAAGGGTCATTCAAGTATTATCTCAGAAACTGGCGCAGCGAGGGGGGTTTTGGGGGATAAAACCCCCCCCCCCCAGAACTCACAGAAATTTTGAAGTTAAATCTATTTTACTTAATTGGATTAATATTGCTTAAAGAATAGTGTGAGGATTAATAAAATACCCCTCAGAAGGCCGTAAAAATCATCATTTTGAACCATTTATCTAAATATTTTCCGGCGGAAGGCCTCCGCACCCCCCGCTTACCCTGGCGGGTATGCTATACCCCAAGCACCCCGTATTAGTTGGCCCTGAAACCCCCTCTAGCTTAAATTTCTAGCTGCGCCCCTGATCTAAGATGTTTAATGAAGTGACGGATACATGTGGGGGTGCAGGGTGCACGCGCTCTCCCCTTGCGCGGCTGCCCGCATTGCCGAACATTGTAGAACCACAATTGTAATATTTTTATATCATAATATACCATTGTCTTATGCATGCGAGTAATCAGTTTAACTAAAATTATCTTAAATTTTGCATGTAACTTTATTATTTTTCATTACGATAAAAGTATAGGTAGCTCAAAATTTCTTTTACGCCCACCTTGAATTTTTTCTGTATCCGTTACTGGTTTTATGTGGGAAGGATCGAGGTATTCTTACATAGTGGGACCGAATGGTCGCGGGCTTTGTTACGTTAAAAAACTTACTAAGCATTGTAGACAGGAGAACATTTTACCGTAGTATTATGTGAAATTCCGGAGTAAGATGGAGGAATCGTATTTTTCTTCAATGATCGGCTCGTGAAGTCATGATTATAAATATTGCTGTATAGAGAATTGAAATAGAAAAATAAGTGACGGAACTCGAAGGAATATATCGATTATTTGCAATCCCATCTTAGGTGATATAATTCCAGGAAATTTTTATGATATGTGTTCGCAAAAAAAGGATTCATTTCGTTCATAACTAGGAAACGTAAGTTCGAAAGGTTTTACTTGAAGTATTAATGGGAGATTTATTATGGCAGGAATATCTACGGTTTTTGGAGGACAATCGGTTCGCAATGAAAGCAGGAGCAGTCTAACGGTGCGTCGTCGCCTGCGATTTATAGCTTGTAATTCAAGAGAGGGGTGACTATAATGCATTTGCTGGCAAATAGAACGCCATAAACTGCTCTAGTGATTGATTGCGTGCGTTTCCACGTCTTTGCGTCGAATTCGGCAGCGTTGCTTATTGGTTCACGCCGCTTTCATAGCTTTACAGAACTGCCAATTACGTCTGTGTTCCATTGAGTGCCTTTAGGACTGAGGTGATGCATATCACTTGAGACATTTCATTTCGTGAGTTTAACAGCCTCTCTGCTCCTGGGTGTGTAGATTGGATAGCTACGCCCGATCTTTATAGGATATTAGCTTTTGGTTCTAATAGTCATGTTGTGATAACAATTATAACGAATTGTTACAGTAGGTATTAACCCGTTCTAACCCAGAGTGGAGAATTTATATTTCAAGACTTCTCATTTGAAAAATGTGAAAAATTTCTACTCATTTATGATTTTCGTGCCAGCTTCATATTTCTCCATTTAAATTTACAGAACAGTAGTTAAAATATTTCCTGAATAGAACTGAAAATGTATACATTTTTGATGTTACTTACAAGCTACTTTGTGTTATAATACGTTAGTTCGTGGTTTTAAAATTCTAACACGGCATTATAACGTTTTACAAATTGAATTTACAATGTTAGGCCATGGATTATATTTGACTTTCATTGGTGGTTTCTAAACAATTATAGTTGTTTTCGAAAGTTTAACACGAAAAAATTCTCGGTGAGATTCTGAGGTGATGCATGCCAATTGAGACAATAACTTCACGGGTTTAATAGCCTCTCTGTTCTTGGGTGTGTAGATGTAATAGCATCGTGCGATCTTTATAGGATATTGGATTTTGGTTCTAATAGTTATATTGTGATAACAGTGATCACAAATTGTTACAGTAGGCATTAATTCGTGGTAATAAATGCTACGACTGCTATACTGCCGCCCTCCATTTACCCCTTCCCCTTTTCGTAATTTAATTTGCGTATCAACATCGCATTAACTAATTATCGATGAGCTCTGCATAAAATATATTCCATTCAAAATGTTGTAACGTCGGGATTCCTCAAATAGTATAAACTTCCTTGAAACTATTAAATTTGGCATTGCCTCTCTTTATTGCTCGTCTTCTCGCTTAAACTTTCTTTCCAACAAAGCACACCTTTTTACCAACAACATATAGCAACGTTCTTTAAAAAACAATTAAACATTTATTGAAATATAATTTTATTCAACCAAAAATCAAAATAACGAACGAAATTAAATAAATAAAGTTAAAAAAATATATAAAAATATAGTTGGACAAGTCACAACGTTACAATATGCAATGTTTAAAAAAATAATAATATCCTCGAATAAGCTTTTCCAACTTCACTAAGTTTTGAAATTAATGACTACAATACTTATAGTCATGACTAATCACAAAAAATATATAGCCCTCGCCATTTAAATGCAGAAATTACGGCTGATTAGCTAATACGATGTTAATATCAAGATTATTTTTATAAAATACCCGTTCATGCTATGTAAATGGCGAAAGATATCAAAAATTTATTCACTGGATCAAGTCATCACCGAACCCACGGAAATGATGGAAATAACGGGAATGAGTTGAATGTGAAGAGGGGCGGAATAATAGGGTTTTGGAATTGAAAGACCGCCCTTCCCTCATAATCCGCAATTTGTGAGTATATGCACACAATTTTACGCAGCCAAGTGGTTCTCCATCCAACTATTTGTTTCGCAATCGTATTACCGAATTATGCATATTTGGTTTTGCGTGTACGCATTTCATGCATTTAAAATTTTCGATGGCGATCCTTCCGAATCCTCAATTTTTTCGTAGTTATGCATACCCCTTCAGGCAACCGAATAGTAATGAACCTTCCGCCCCCGATACAAAGACCTTGCGTTGCTTTGGTGGTGGTGGCAAAGGTGGAGAATTGAGAATGTGATGTTATAAAGCGACACGGACCACTTGTAGTTGCATACTGTAGTATGTAAATAAACAATGTGGCAAGCAGCGGCATGCGTACCGTTATTTTGATGGCGTCGAAAGTGGGAAGCAAATCATCTCTTGCATTTCTACCACGTACTTCATTATAATTGTAATGCTAGTTGGTGGTGGACGCAAATTATTGGCTAATTCATAGAATTCTAATTGAATGGAAATCACACTCGGTGCACAAAATTTTTTAGGTTTTTAAGTGGGGTAGCCTTCAAGTATTGTAACATCATGGCATTTTGGAAAGATAAACTGCACGATAACAGAAGAAACCTCAGCGTATGTCATCAAGTATGATTTTTTAAAATGGTTTTGGGGATCTGCGCTTCTATCCTTAGATGAAAGGATCATTCTGTCAACTTATTGCTCTGAACAAATGTGATACGACTAAAAAGTGTTAATTGCATTTATTTCGTGGAATCTTAAGTTCGGTACATCAATTTAATATGATGAGGCATGTTTGTGGAGTCCTACACTGAATGTGAAACCTGATGAGCAAGGTAGAAAAGAATAGAATTGATATTTTGAGGCTTAGGTTGGAGGTAATGGGTATGTAGCGTGATTAATGAGAAGGCAGGGAGGGATCACTAATCAAAGACTTTCAAGAAGATAGGGATACTGAATTGCTTATATTTTAACCAGAGCGAAAGGGGCCCTACTAACAGCGAAACCAAGCGAAACGCAATTAATATTTTACCAATCCTAGTGGATTTTCCTATGAGGAAGAAAAATCCATCGACCGAATCGGTAGATAGTAACTACTGTCAAGTAAAGGGTTAGATGTCGTTGTTCGTCATTTGTGGATTTTATAATTCATGAAGTACCTTTATAACGGTGCCGACAAGGTGGTCGGCCAAATAAATAGTGCGGAGAAATACACCTAGTTTTTGATTTTGACATGGATACTGATTTTAATGTAAGTTTAACCAGCCAGCCTGGTGGAACACCAAATGATGTGGATGATATTAATGAAAACTATCCGTTTTGATGCGCTGTGTAATTTAGAGCGAAACCCTTTCCTAATATCTTTCAGTAGAGCAAACTCTAATTATTCCTCTAGTCGTAATGGTGTACTTTGCACAGTTCCTCATATCATGTGGAGAGGGGGTGGGGGGGCGCGATAGCATTATCGACCAGACGTTGAGTGCTCAGACTACCGCCGAGTGAGGGATTACATCTCGTCGGTCGTTATTTGTGGAAATTTTGACTTATTAAGTAATGGGCGCTTAGAGATTTTGCCTCGTCTTCATATTTGCCAGTGAATACTCCCTCTCTCTCTAGGGGAATCGTCCTTGTGTCGGAATCCCTCCTCGGCGTTTTTCCCCTGGATTTTCTTTCCCCTCCTCCCGTTCCCATCTGAGCACTCCCCTCTTATTCCCTATTCCCTAACCCTATTCCCCAAACTCGCTTCCCTCCACCCCTGGCTTGCCGGCCCTGAGCGGAAAGAGCCGCTTGTTTGCCGATGGCGTCGAGGTCGTAATATTCATTCACAAGCGGTGGGACCCATTGTTGACCATTGGAGCGTGGTAAATTACTTGATTGTTACCCAAGTCGGATTGAGTGAGTAGTCCTTTTTTTAGGCACTGGTTTCTCCACCCACTTCCGTCACCCACCTTCGGCTCCCCTCCCATTTCCCTTCAACCAAAGTCCTTTCGACGTGGCTAATGAGTGGGAAGCCTGAAGGGAATGGGGCTTTCAATCGGGCCAGTCTGTCGGAACGGGCGTAAAATGGCATGCTGTGCGAGTTGGTACGGGGGCATTTGACAGTGGGTGTTGGCAATGGGAGGGAAGCAAATCAATAAAATTGGGAGATTCACGATTTCATAGATGTTTTTGATGGACAAAAGTAGAAATGTCAAAATATCGTTATATACGCTTATTCCTACGCTCATTTTTTGTTGAGAGCCCAATTAATAATAAAAATATTTATTCCACCTTTTTAAAGTATACAAAGTATATAAATATGCAATAAATGATGCAGTACAGTGGAATATGAGAACCCCGCAGGCTAATCTCATTTGGTTACTACCTTTAAGAAGCGGCTGGTGCATATTTAAGAACATTAAAAAAAATCTAATATTACAAAAATACTTGGATATTCAAATATATAATGGGTGAAGAGTGTAATAAATAAAATAAAATTTGAGAATTATAAATTCCAACAATTCAAATACAAAATATCATGAACTCAAATAAAAAAAATTAACGCATTTTTTCTAGATGTTAGAGTTTAAAATGATGCCCATAAGGAATAACATCGGAAGTAATTAAATACGTTACGTTTGTCAATGTAACTGTTATTATCACGAGTGCGTAATTTGCAATGCGTAGATGAAAAAGATAGTAGAATGATGAAACTATTTTTTTCAATACTTTTTATACCCAAAAATATTAAGAGGACGCATCACTCTCTCTCTGCCAGTCTCATTTCCCGAAGTATTCCTTTTTTTTTAAATCCAGGTATCATCTTGAAATGATCACTTCCAGATTATATCAGCAGTTTTCAGCTTCTTAAATGTCGGAATGCTACCTCAGTATTCACTCGAATGAAAGAATTTATATTAGAGATGTAGAAAATTGTTGACTAGGACGTTTTCTGCACACTCTGAACATTTAACGTGATTGAGCATAATTAAACTAATTTTATATCATGAATAATGACCAAATACTACTCGTTAAGCGGGAGTGGTACGTCCTTCTTCTATGAGGCTGAAATAAAGTCATTACTTCGTCAGATAGCTTGCTTTATTTCAGCGCTTCCATAGCTCTCTCATAGTCCTCATTTTTTCCCAAAACACCACACTTATTCCATCATCTTCAGGATTATTTCGCTTTCTGTACTGGAAAAAATCAAAAATCCTTTTTCCTTTTGATAATATGCAGGTCCTTCCTCCCCTTACCCACCGTGTTGGACCGTTCCTCGGTTATTTTTCTCTCCATCCATTTGATTGAATCTATCCTTATACATAGTCACGTCTCGAAAACCTCGAGTCCGAAGACCTTCAACGTCTTAAATTTTTTCAGCCTTCCTCTGCGTCCGAAGTCCCGCAGTATGCACTACCAACGTCCAAATCAGACGCTGCTATAACATCTTTTTTATTCTCGCTTCAAGTGCCTCTGCCATCCAATCTTTCCAATTGCCCAAATTTCTCCTCAATAAAGATATCCTTTTCCTCATATTTCTGTCCTTGTTTGCTATATTTACTGTCCATTAAATAATTTCACGGGATAAATATTCAATATTCATGACTTTTTTACATGAGAGGGTCAAAACTTTATATTTTAATTATTATCAATATTAACATTTACCATTATTCCTATCCAGGAGAATTTTTCCCATTGATAATTTATGTGAGAACGCAGGGAAATACGATATGAGCAATAACGACTCGGTAATTTTCTACACAGCTTTAATTTAATCCATGCTGTTACGACACTCTGGAATTGTACCCTTGAGAATGACCCAGTAAGAGTCGGAACCGATCGCGCTAAATTAGCGTTGCGTGAAAATTACAAAGCCATTAATACTTCCATTACCAAGGCTAAATTCCTCAAAGTTGAGCTGGCAACGATTAAATGTCGATAAATTATAATCTCAAATAACTCTTACCTTCTGGTCTTTACGATGTTGCATCTTTTTATCCTGAAGTAAAGTATTTCGGTTAGAATTCAACTAACTCAATAATTAATAATTTTAGTTTCAGCCCACCAGAAATGTACAATGAAGGCAGTACTAAGAACATGAGTAATCGACTGATAATATTTTTTTACATGCAAAAAAGTGTCTTAGAATGTAATTGAACTGCTAAGTGAAATCCAAACTCATATTTATTGGGAGCACGACATTTTAAACTTGCAATAAATTAACGTAGATTATAATAATAGAATAAAAGTGGGAGGAAAATGAAAAGGAAGGGGTGAGGACCGGTGGAATGCATAAAATGTCGGTTGTTCAAATATCAAACCGAACGGGCTTAGTGGTCGACGGACTGATTGGTGAAATGAATGGCCCGAGAGGAATAAATCGTCGACGCTGAATAAATAAAAAAAGCGCAAATGAATTCCATAGGAACGCACCCATACCATTGCACGATCATTTAAAATACACATTAACCTACGCAGGCGGAACGAGCCATTGATGTGAACGACGTTTATTTTTCTCACTTTTCTTTTTTGGTGGAAGTGAAATATGAGTTTGGATGAAAATATAAACGGGGTGGGTCGTTAGCCGTTGGATATCACTCGACCTCTTCGCTAATTCCATACTCATCCGCTAACACGCGCGCACGTACTGTTCCAAATACTGGCGCTATTGCATCCGATAGTCGATTTTTTTTCATTAGACTTTTTTTAAAATTAACCATTGCCCTGTGGAGAACCGGGGCAAATGTTTTTTTTAGTCCGTGCTCAAAAACTACCTCGCCCCGGCGCGCTTCGAAATGTGTTGGGTGCTAAACATGGGTGAAAATCGACGATACAAGGCTGATATGCCTTTTCAAACACGTCGCCAGAATTAACCCGGAGGGAAACATTTTATTTTCATCCTTTTTCCATAGTCCTTATGCCGTTTTCCCTGTAGGCCGCCAGGAGGGTGTGTGTGGTCACGGACATCGTAACGTTGAATTAATAAAAAAAAATGAAAGTCGTTGCAAGGACTTGTTTCCCGTCTTTCCCTTCTGGGGCATTCAAATCCTCCTCATCTGCCCTATTCGACCCTACCTCGCTCTCCCACCTTCCCGATCAGAACGGCGCATTCAACCTTCGTTCCGCGAGCGCCATAGGTGTTATATTCTCAGCACCGAATCGTTGGAAAACAAGGCGACCGATTCGTGTTCATTGAAATTTGATGGGTTTGCGAAGGTCCGTGAGTCTTTTCTTTTCAGTTTTAATGTGAGTGGGTGGATGTTTTTGGAAGGGATTTTAACGGACTGGGTGCTTGTGGAGGTGGGATAATATATATGTTTTACGGTTTTTTCCCCTGCTTGGTCATAAATTATACCTGAAAGTTTGCTAGTAATTAATGCTCTTGGGAAAAATAATAGGCCGGATGCGGTTTGTGCTTACTTGGGCTCTTCATATGAAATGATTTTGAAAGGGAAAGGTTATACAATAATAAACGTCCCATTAAAAAATATGCGCCCCTCTTTTTTTCAGTATTTTTATAGCATCTTTTAAATATGTGTACAATTCACTGTGATAGCATATTGTATGAGTCCTTATCAACGTATTTGGAATTATTACGTTCAGGGCCGGTTATAGAAATTTGTCTAGTGTAAGCGAATAATATTCCGCCCCACTGCCCTCAAAAATATGGTGAGAGGTAGTAAGGATTCTCTCTGGATACATCTCAAAATAAATACAAATACTTTAGGAATAAGGTTCGAGACTGAAACATCAGCGTGAACTTATAACGTGCTTGCTCTTATATATTGAAGGTGATATTCTTAAAGGATAAAAAGCAATTATAATGAAAATATACCTAAAAGGACTGAGCGCTCGGCCGCCCCCTTTTACTTGGCACCGTACATAGCCGCTCGCTTTGCTTTACGCTTAAACCGGCCCTGAGTACATTGTCCATCTATGTACAATGTTCATAAAAGAGGATATCTATTGGTCTGTTCACTACGTGCTTCCATACGGATGCGCGGATTGCGACCAAAGTTAGTGTATACGTCTCATCATCTCAAACCCCGAAGTACTTCTTTCTGCTGCATCCGATGCGTCCTTTTTTTCATTATTATTTGTTGGGTCATTCTCCCACAATCCTAAAAAAATATGTCCATGGACTGCCATAAAAAAAAACCAAAACTGGTAAATCAAAAATAGAGTGGCATATTATTTTATGTACCCTTTTACTAGTTTTAGTGACAAATTAGCAAATAAAAAATTATATTCCCCAAATTTAATCCCCACATGACTATGATTCGTCATGTCCGTGGACAGTCCCACATAGATTTTTTGAAGAGGTGTTTATTGTATTAACATTCTTTACTAAATAATCTATTATAAAATCTATTATTAAACAAGTTACAACAACACAAAAAATCCAAAATAGTCTTTACAGTTGCTTTTAATTTAATCCCCACAGACAATGATTCGTCATGTCCGTGGACAGTCCCACATAGATTTTTTGAAGAAGTGTTTATTGTATTAACAACCTTTACTAAATAATCTATTATAGAACCTATTATTAAACAACTTACAACAACATATTAATTCCAAAATAGTATTTTTCGGTTCGGTTTATTTTATAATATTTATTATAAAATAAAAAAAAACATTTGTCCTTCCGAAAAAAGCAATGTCCGTGGACACACAGGAAATAGAGGGAATTATTCATGGGATATGGTGGCAGCCCAGAAAAGCCAGTGTGTAGAGAAAGATCTTGTCAGCTATTTTGGGTTGCTTGAGTATATACTTGCTTTAGTGAAAGTTTTAACGCTGGAAGAAAAATTTTGGTTCAGTTATTTTGAAAGAGCTAAGATCATCACTCATCCCCGTGGACAGGTAAAAATTAGTAAAAGTAAAATCTTTTACTAATTACAATTGAGATATCTTTTGCAGCTATGAAATGCAATTTCAATGTAGTAAGGTCAGTGCCCTAACTTATTGTAGGTCCCAACTATAACTTAAGTTAGAGGAATTCGTCATGTCCGTGGACATCATGTTCGTGAAATCTGCATTCCATGGACATGACAGATGGTAACACACATGATGATACTTACACTATGACTAGTTGCAGAATGACTAATGGCAAATTTAAAAAAATTTTCTCGTGAGTAAACGCAATATTCCTCTTCTGCTGTGTCCGGGGACAGCACAAAGGTAAATATTTAAAAAAAGTGTAAATATTACTAACGATCTCTGCCACTTACGTCATTAGAATGTATGATTGACAAACTGAAATTACACAATTTTGGTTCTCAATGAACAAAAATTATATTTTTTTTAAATTTTTCCTGTGGAAAATTCACGTGTTTTGGAGATTGACCCTGTTACGTCACGTCATACAACTTCTGTGGTTGGACATCCTACCGGGTAGGCACACTTCTTTACTTTCTCATAAGGAAAACATATTTCCAAGGATACAACAATGACCTATTAATCGCGTTTGATAAAAAATCGCGTTTGTTCAAGGTAGTCTCTTGGCGCATCTTGGCGCAAACCTTTTTGTTGGGGTTAGAGTTCACAAGACGTTTTAGATCTATACAAATGCGGACACACTTAACGATCAATGTAGTGGAGCGGGGTATTAGCTGATCCTGTTCCCATGATACGGAAATAGTTTTTTCCTTTCCTTGCTGATCAGCGTGCCTAAAAATCCTACTGTGTCACCATAAATTCCAAGTTCCAAGTTTCCCCTTTCTCTGGGTACAGTCTTCCCCGAGAAATGCCGGATGGCCTGCTAGTCTTGTAAAATTGGTAAATATATTTGAGTTGTTCTGCTAAATCTAGCTTATCTCGCTTATTTAGCCCAAATTGTTAGAACATACGGTCGTTATAATGTGATCAGTGGCCAACGAGTCGAGTAAAGTTTTATAAATACGAAGTAAGAGTATTCAGTACGTAGTCTCGCGGATTTTTATTGGTGAATTCGCGAAATTATTATTAAAAAGTATAGTGAAGATATCTCACATGAAAATGTCATTTGGTGTTGTAAATTTTCGCCGAAATTATTCACATTCTCAGTCATATGTATGCCCTGTCAGATAAGGCTATTCCATTATCTTAAAGTCAATTTATTAATGTTGGTAGGTCAACTGGAAGATAATTAACCATTTTAATAGATCTTTATTCATTCATTTAGTGATTTCTTGATTTTAAGATATGCAGTCACTATCAGTCCTTAAGTGCGTATGTGAAAATATTAAATTTCAATTTTCATGAGGACCATTGATTGATAGTGCCGAAGGAAAGCATTTTTTAATTCTGTAATTATTATGAAAGCATCATAATTGTGAAAGTATTTAATGAAAGTGGAATATGTACCGATTGACAAAAATTACAAATTTCACTAGGTAATAACAATACTGACTTCAAAATATAAGGCTTTTTTTGTTAAAATTATTTCATTATACGTCATAGACATGCCTTTTTTCATCCCTGTAGGATCTGATTTTTAAATTGGTTTGTAAGATTGTGATGTTTAAGGTTGTGTAACATTATACTTCAGAGATTACTTCATTTTCGTTAGAATCGTTTTCCTCATGTTTTCAACTATCCTTTTCAACGTGCCAAGGCAAGTTAAATATAAAAAGTATATCTTAATTTCCAAAAAAACGTATATTGTATTTTAAAAGTGATTAAAATACTGTTTTGTAGTTTGTTTTTCAAATACCCAAGTCAAAGTATTTTGTATTTTGCATTTAAAAACATTTGGAGCGGTATTATATATTTCAAATACTCTTCGCCCAGTATTTTGCCCAGCCCTGACTCTATCCTTGCGGGGAACGTGCCCATAACTTTCCACCAATTTTTGAATTAGCCTGCACTGAGGTAACTACATGCTTAATGGAAGGGAAAATGGTATTAATTATTTTTGCGCAGTAGAAAATTGTTCCCTTTTTCGTGAAATGGCAGCGAGGGATTCAGGTCGAGTCGAAAAGCTTCACGACCATCCCTTCAAAACTAAAATATTTCCGGAAAACTTGGGCATTGGAGCCTCTGGCCATGAACATATCGGTATTTTGAAGAAAAAAGGAAATATTGGCGGACTGCCACTCAGGCCTGCCGAATGATTGACGTCAGTGGTCGGTCGCATTTCGATGTATCTTGAAGCAAGTGGAACCGGATAAAAAGCATTCTCCCATTTCGATGGCTACCATTTCCCTTTTTTAAGTAAGCGGAACAGAAATGGTGACTTTGTTCTGCCTCTTCCCCATCTTCGTTCCGAAATAGCAAAGTTGGAGTTTTGAGGATTACTTATTGATTATGTTATGAACGTTATTTCAGTGTAAATAATTAATTTAGCTAGAGGAAACAAAATCTGTCCTTCGTAAGTTTATAGAGGGGTCTTGTCCTCAGGCAGTAAATACCCTTGAAGTAAATTATGGCCTTGGTCAAAAATGATTAATTGGGTTAAGGGAAAAATTGCTATTTTTCACATTTAATAGTAATTTTGTTTTACTCTTGACTGTATCACTTTTGAGCTACTAGCATTTATTGATCAATGTGTACCAATATGTCGATAGTCAGATACAAAAATCAGCACCATTTTGGCTTTATCTTGATTATACGTGCAGCAAAAAAAAGCATTCCCAAAAAAGTAAAAACATTTTGGTAGGACTACTTCTAAAATGAAACAACCTCTCAAGAGTATTGGGGAGTAGCTTACACACATAATTGCTTAATTAATTTAATCGGTAAAAATAATCTTTGGGTATCTTTTATGTTTCCTGTTTTCGTCAAAAAAATGTATTTAATATTCATATCAATCACTTTCACGAAGCATCTTTCCACACCTCAGCATGGAATTCTTACATAATAACTCCCTCTGATCCATCTCATTAAATTATTACTTTCTTCACTCCCTCCATCTCTGATGCATATTTGTCCTCACTCCTCCCCGTCTTCTTCACGCCCGTAGGCCTTTCCAACGTTCTCTTGGTGATTTATCTCTTCGATAGAGCTCACCCTAAACACAAATTTGGCTTTTTATTTTTTTAGAGTTGATATAGGATAATGGTGGGCTCACGGGCTGCATGAGGCTATCTTGAACAATTTCTCATCAAAATTAAAAGAATAATAGTAATGAAAATAATAATAACTCATTATTAAGGCTCTGCATGAAACAAGTGACTTTGTGCGTAGTCTCGCGTATGGGTACAAAATTATATATATACCAAGGATGAAGGAAGGCATGAAAAATTATTTCGCTTAGCCGGCTATGCCAAATATCTTTTTATGGCTTCATTATTCCTTGGTTTATATAACTCATTATATTTATATTATTAATCCAAAAAATGTCTAAAGATGTTATAAATGTAATATTCGGTCCACGGTGTAAGGATGCATTTCCAAAGTTGTCTGCGAGATCATTTTGCTTAGCCACCCCTGCTCTGGAGTTGAGTTCCTATTTCTAGGTTATCCACCGTGCGTGGCGCAGTTATAGATGATAATATTATGAAAGGATCATAGGTAGTATATTTAGTGCCATTTTGCTGGAATTAAGTCTGCAGATCATCTAGGTCCCTCTTCCAGACCATCGAGAAACCCTCTACCTTTTCTACTTTCCCAAATAATTTGAACGTCGAAATTGAGGGTTATAGGACTTGAACCATCCGCTTGGTCGCATTCTTTTTAATAATGGAGTCGGTTACATCTTCGATGCGAAACTGACCAGTTGTGATCGCCGTTCCGGCACTGGTTAACAAAAGGCATAATACTCCAATAACACCAAAAAAAACCAAACCAAAAATTATACTCCAATAACACTTTCATCAATTTTGGTGCCTAAAAATTCTAATGTATAGGTACATTAGTTACCAAAATTGAAAAAAATGTAATAAAACGTAAATAATAACTAGTAGTAAAAAACACTCACACTTCTAAAGAAAGTTAAGAAAAGTGCGTTCCGGCACTGCTAATTTTACTATGATGTCACTAGAACTAACCTGCTAAAATATTGCTTCATAATCCGTATTTATGTACAACCCCGCAAGCCGCCTTATTAGGCGTGTGGCGTGGGTGTTGTGGCACCAGATGTTAATTTGAAAAAAAAAAATCAGATCAAAGAAAATGAGCGCGTTCGAGATATTTGAATACTGAGTCCCACGTAGAATTTACGAAAGTCCTTTTTAAATAGGGGGAAAACGAATTCCCACACCTATCCGTTCGGCAAAATATCTACCCTAATTTATCGTATCTGTCGAACCTAGGAGCATAGCGAGATTCCAAGATAAAATTCTCTCTGTCACTTTGAAAGATATTTATCCTAAATAGCTGAAACAATCTAAATCATGAGCTTTACCTAGATAGTGTCTGTGTAACTTTGAAATATTTCTGTTCTAAGTAGGTGAAGAAATATGAACCTTGTACGTAACCTCCAAAAAATCTGAAGGCTTTCAGTCTAATGCGTGTAATGTGAAGGCTATGTAACGTAACGTAATGGCCTTTGTTTGCTCGCAGCTGTTTGTGGAAAATTGCACAGTTTTCCCTTGTATTTGGACAAGTTCAGGGATTAAGGCTTCAGATCTTATATGTTCACCCTGGGGCGTGTCCAGGATTTCTTTCTGAGGGGTGCACAAGCGAGGCCGTATCCAGAATTTTTTTCTGGAGGGACACAAGGATACCTTGTAATACAAAACAAAAGCAATGATAATGGGACCGTATTAAAAATCTTGCATATTTTTTAAGGGTCTCGGAGGCACATGCCTTCGTACTTAGGCCCGCCTCCTAGATTCGTCTATGTGCTCACCGCCTATTCAACATATGGCTTGATGGGTGCGAAGTAGAACCACTTTCAGTTTTTCGTCCGGAAACCTTCCCAAGCAATGGAAATTCTTAGAAAGCATGGAGATGTTAACATGAAGAATGTCCTGCAGGTTTGCATTTTATGCATCATTGTTTACTTTACACAATTGTTTTCCAGATTTAAGGGAAGATTAATGACGATTCTAGTGTTTGAAGCCCAAAGTAGCCGCGGAGCGTTTGGAAATAACCAATTTTAAAACATGCTATGTTGACGGTGGTCTCGATTTGCGTCATACCGCTAAACAGCTCGCCGGGGAAATGATGTCCAAAGAACTAAGAATTTTGTGGAGTACTCAGAGAAAGGTACTAGTTTCCCTCTACCGCATTCCTACGTATTGCTAGGTTATCAATCGAACAGAGTAATTGAAGCAATTGACAAAAAGCCAGGGATGTGTGTATATCCTGTTGCCCTTAAACAAAAAAATTGTGGTTTCGCATTTGAATGACCATCTGGGGTGATTTAAGGCTGGATTTTGACCTGGTCGCATGGAAATAGAGGCTTTGGGGGTGGGGGGTCAAAGTTTGTTTTAATTGAATAAGTTGAAAAAAAAAGATGAGTTATTTCAATATTCGTCCGTGTGATGTGGATTTTGTGTGGCGAGTCTGCTGTTACGCAACGAAATGGGGCTCAATATCTCATCCGGTGCTTGGCTGGTAGGAATGGCGGAAACTATTTCCCTCTGGTGGGTGGAGAGGGAACTACGTGGGAGAGTCGTGGAGGGGTGGGCACACAGAGGTTTCAAATGGACCACCCGGGTCAATGAAGTGAACCGAACGTTTTACATTGCCAGCGCTGAATATGTATTTTCCGTCGAATGAGGCTCGGTAACGTTTCAAAAAAAAAAAAAGAAAGGAATAAAAAAACGAGAAAATTTGAAAATAAAAGCGCAAAGACCGCAGCGTGGATGGCTTTGAAGCGATATTTCAACATCCCTTCAATCCACATGATGATGAAAATAGAACCTTCCCACGGATACGTGTCTTTGGCATTCATTTTTTCCCCCTTTTTACTGTTATTTTCCGGAAAAAAATGGGGGAAATGCTTCGAGAATTAAAGACACGTGATTGAATTATCTCTTGATGTTGATTTGGTTTCCTGCTCAAATGAAAATCTGATGTTTTCCGAGTACTCTTTTTATTCGCGCCCTGGGTGTTTCCTATTGCTGCCGTCAGATGGAGGCATGTGACGACATTCTTCTCTCATTTCCCGTCCATCTCGGTGGAAAATAATGAACAGAACGAAAAATTAAATCTGGTATTATATGCCTTTTCCATTAGAGATGGTATATTGTGACTCGAATTCCTGAATTGCTTAGCGCAAAAATCATAATTCCTTATTATGGTATGAAATTGTCATTTGAAAAAGGCATATTACTTTTTTGGGCATGTTTTCGTTATATACCCCTTGACATAGACCCCTGTGTTTTATCCCAGCGAAAGGGACTAACTTTTTAGAACATATCGCATTTATTTAGAAATATAACCGTGCAAAATTCCCAATAAACGCCAAAATATCACCATCGACTTACTGCTTTGACGAGTATGATTTATTTTACACAAAATTGGGCGGTGGTTGAATATAGGTTTATGACTGTGGGGGGTTGGATATAGGTGTATAAATGAATGGATGATTATATTCCAGAACATTTTATATCATACTTTTATTACATTTGACTTGACTTCAATTCAATCGACAGTTAAAATTAAGCTATACCGCGAACGCTTACCTTTCATTCCCATTGTCTTTTCATTATAAAGAAATCAATCTTTAATAAACCTCCTCTTTTTCAATTCTGTCCTTTACATTATAATGAAATCAATCTTTAATAAACCTCCTCTTTTTCAAGTCTGTCACCTTTATTTAGGAGGTAAAATACTCCCTTAATGATAATACTCATATATATATATATATATAATAGAGAGACTGAGAAAAATGTGTGTAATATCGAAGAATATGCATATTTATAATATCAGAGGCACGTTAATTTTTGATGGAGAAATAATTGTGAGGCGATGCATGATGTCGAAAATGCATTTTTTGAATTAATCAAAGCGAGTGGCATTAGCATTTGGCCAGCCTAAATTGCAAGCATAACCAGGAAAATTAATGAAGAGTAAATATCCCTTTATTGATATTCGGGAAGAGAAAAGACTATTTAGAACACCGAAATAAATAAGGAAGTTATTTTAAACAGATATAATTGGCGAAAAGCTCTAACATTGTGTTATTGTAGACTTTCACGCTAACAAATCGAATGTTGCCACGGCTGAAAGTATGAAAACATCCCTTTTTATCTTGTATCTTCAACTATTTGTGCGTGAATCATATTTATAATGAACAATATTAGAGAAAAAATAATACATAGCAGTACGATAACAATTTTAGAGATAAATCTATTTTCAAATTTCTGTCCATTGAACTCTATGATAAGAAAATGGTGTGAAGAACTTATTGCTTCGTTGCCTCGCTCCATTTTGGGTTTGAGCAGGTAGGCATGCATTTCTCATTAATAAGAATTTGCAACGTGTACTCAGGATATAGGTGTTGTGGAACGGTTAAATAATATATCTAAATAATAAATTTCAGCCCTATTGTATGACAGAAATAGGTTCAAAAGATTACATTGACGATAAACTATCATAATTTTGTATTGAGGTCGGAAGTTGAATAAATATGTAAAGCAGCATTTGCAGAAGACCTGCTTGAATAATACGTCCTAAAGCTGCAGTACCTAAGTAAATAATTTAGGTAACAGAGCATAGTCTAACAGGTTGCGTGCCTGAGGGTGAATATAAAAACACTGCTTATCATGCAAATTTAATTAAATTATATCATTCGCATGAATGAACTATGTTGACTCCTCGAGATGATCTGAGTTCACTGTTGCTAAGAAAGTAATTTTTGATAATGATTGAATTACCAATTAAAAAAAAGATAATTTTTACTCTTATTCCACATTGATATGACATTACTGTTTGTTCAAGAACAAACTTCAAAGTTCGCGGTATTCTTTACAAATAACAATGGTTTGGTGGTGAAATCTGATAAAAGAAGAGTACAAAATATTCTGGGGAGATAGTAATTTATCGTGGTCGCAATTAATTTCTTCTCGAGACAACTATCTCGATTTTCCCGTGATAAATATTCATATTCACTGCACGCTTAGATCATAAATCAAAGTATCGCGGCGCAATCTTAGAATTTGAACACTAGGTCTTGATGTGCAACGTATAGAATCACGTGTTGTTTACTCGGAAGATGAACTGTATCTTCGAAGGTGGTCGTACGTTCATTTTCTCCGAGCATTGCAATTCTGCGTTCTCTATCTCCCCTTCCGCGAAGCATAAGAACTTTTTAGGGAAAATTTACGGGCAAACTAGGAAACTCCTGTTAATTTCTCTGGGTCGTTGTTTTTGCCTCGAACTAGCTCGTTACACTGATTAATCCTGCCTACGAAGCGTAGCCAACTGTCTCGAAAGTTTACACAATGATCGCTAAACTTACGACTTCAATGGGATATCAAGCATGTGAAATGGAACGTGGTAGAGTTGGTTTACGGAGGTTTATTTTTTTTACCTTTCTCATCGGAACCATAATAAGAAATCATTCGGTGTATTCCTCGTCTCATGATGCCATCGTCTCGGAGAAAAATGGGTCGATGAGTTTGTGAAAATGGCATTTTTTTCTTCTGGAATGATAGGAGAGAATTCTGAAGTTGATTAATATTTTGATTAGCGTCATCCTCGAGAGAGAAGCCATAGTTAGCAATCAATTACGCGGTGGTTGCACACTTAAGTCTCCGTCACACGGGTTCGCTGACGTAAATTCGTCTGTCATGTAATTGAGATTCAGAATTACTTCATCGCTATTGCGGTTTGGGTCTGCGGATGGGATTCTGATAACTATTTGCGTCGCTTCTGCAAAACTGCTAGCGACGGGATGGAATTACTTGAAGGAGCATCTGACTGAGGAAGCTGTTGGCAGGACAGAACATTAGTTGATTCATAGGCGGATGAAATGGGAAGAAAAACTATCTGAATTTGATTGCCTGTATGGATATTAGTCTGAGGACATTATGTCCATAATATCCTCATATTAATGTATAATATCCCCAAATGTATAGCATACGTAATTCCACAGATTAATATCATATATAATATATGGATATTATATACGCTAACCGTTTCGCATGACTGATATAACCGATCGAACGGACAAAATGTACTATTAAAAAAACACAGAAACACATAAAAGAGAGACACTCACAAAAACTAGCAGCCGTTTCAACGGGATGACCCGCTATCTTCGGTGCCGAAGGTGAACTGCTGCAGGTAGGGGAAATTCCTCCAGTAGTCCTCCTTCAAGGAAGTAAAATGTAAACCTTTGATGTTTTTTGCCGTGCCGCAAATTGTCTGTCCTTTCCGGCCTTTTCTAACCGTTATGATTACACGTTAATAATATTAACGTTATAATGAGTTTTTTTATTTTCCTACCTCTGCATTAATTTTAAATTTGAATCTAAGAGTGTAGGTCTTTTAAATGAAATGCAATTTTCTCCGACCCGTCGCGTCGCGACGCTTTGGTTTATTTATAAACCATCATCAGGGCTTGAAATAAAAATTTATATACTGGCTGATTCAAAAAGAATACCACAACTTTAAAAATCAATAACTCTGCAGAGAAGAAAAGGAGAGCTATGCCTTATCTGTCGTATTGTTTAGGAAGTTCTTAAGTTCTAAAGCTCTAAAACTTAAAAGTTGCATTTAGTTGCTCATTTGTTCGCTTGAGGTTCTGTTGACGTCAGCCTATGGCAATGCACTTCATCTCAGGCCTCCAAGAAGCCCTGACTCCATCCCCTGTGATTTTTCCTTATAGGGTATTGCGTATGTTAGGGATATGGTGTTGTGACTACCTCTACCATTAAGTATTGATGATCTAAAACACGAAATAATAGCATCTATCCATACCGTTACGACCGATATGCTATTGAGAGTGTGGAACAAGTTCGAGTACCTGTCGCCTTGATATCGCTTTATTGTCTGAACGGGGTCATATTGAACATTTGTGAACTTGTTTACAAGTAAAAAAATTTTAAAATACTCTATTTAATGATGTATATTACACGTTTCTATTGTGTTCCTTTGATTAAACACAGACTTTTAAAGTTGCGGTATTATTTTTTAAGCACCCAGTATAATTTAGATACGTAAACAAAATAAAAAGTTACATTAATGTTTTTTTTACTAATAATACACCCAAAAAAATAACATTCAGTTGTTAATTAACAAAAAAGAATGATTTTTACATACTTTTTTACAAAATTTGTCGATGGTAACTTAGCTGATATATTTGACGATTACCCGTCAAATTAGATTAAATAATAATAACTTAAACTTAAACTGTCTGTCTGATAACTATTTTTTATTTAGGAAATACATACCATTCTATAAAGTAATACTTTTTTGGATTATTTAAGGAAATTCTCAAACTTTGGAAAAATATTTGCTGAATCATTTTCGGTATCTAAAATTTGAGTATCAAACACCATAACGTAAAGTTTACCTTTTAACATTCACACCTATCTTTCAGTTGCATTCAGAGCCCAGTAACCAGAATTACTACGATTTTGAGGGAGGTCATTAAAGATGCGTTTCAAAGAGTTTCAAAATGAAATAGAGTTTAGTTAATTGCATGTCATATCACCCAGGTTCACAAAAGAATTTTACGCTCTAAGCTAAAGAGATTTTCTCTTCGTTCATATTTTTACTGAATCCAAGCGTTGTGAAAGTTGATTACCTCTCTTTCTAAGTTTATTATCTCTTTAAAACGCTTTATTTCTCTTTTATTTTAATTTTTATACCTTTTAAAATAATGATAAAGCTCTATGCATAACGGAATTTTAATGTGCTATCAAAGGATACATGAAGATTCAATAACAGTGGCGTTCCAAAAATTCACAGAAGAGGTGAATTTTGTGGAAGAAGGCCCTTGATCTCTTCTAGAAAAAAACAATTTATGCCTGGTATTCCATAGGGACTTCTTAGATTTATTACCTGATATATTATGTTTATAGGACACTTAGGATATTATATGAAATATATACAATTTTTTACACATTTTATACATTATGTGAAAAGGCCCTAACGATTAAGTTAGATTTAAGGTATACGAGGGGAGACCCAAAAATAACCGAACACAATTTAAAAAATTCAAAATTATATTTTTTTGCGTTAAAAATGCTAGTCACCTTCGAAATACTCTCCATTTAATTTTTTCCACTGCGCAAACCACCTTTGATACTCGTTGTTTCCGATACCTTGCAAGACCACCTTCGATTCCATTTTCACCTACGTAATTTGATGAAAACATTTCCCTTTCATCACCATTTTCATCCGAGGGAACGAAAGGAAATCACAAAGGGCGAGATCTAGTGAGTAAGGTGTGTCAAAGCAGTGTCGCGCAATTTTTTACCAAAAACTCAAGTCGCGTCAAGCAGCAACACGTGCCGCTTTTTCATCAGGAGTCAGCAAACGGGGGATGAATTTCGCCGCGATTCGTCACATTTGCTAATATTCAGCTTAAATTCACTGCAATAAACTCAAAAAAAGACCGGATTGTTCTTATCTTTCCTCCATTTTCTAAGATTTTCCCCTTACCTCTCCGTTCACAACTCGCTCCATCTATATCCTATCTTCACCAAGGAGACTACATAGCGGAGGTACAAGTTCCTCCGGTAGAATCTTGATTTATGCAGCCTAATTTGATGCATTATAATCAGATTTCAAAAATTTCCTAGGTGGTGCCATGTTCTCAAAAATGACCCAGGTCCCAATTGGCGGTTAGCAGTGGCGGATCTATGGGGGGTAGGGGGTGAGGGGGCCAAAGCCCCACCCTTGTGTATCCAATTTACACTAGATAGAATGGTAATTTTTTCCGACCCCCAATACTGCTGGAATTTTAACCCCTACTTAGCTTTCCCTATCCTGAATCCGCCACTGGCGGTGAGTAAAGGGAAATCCATGTATTCTGTATTTGCAATATCATCATCACAAGTCCTAAAATCCGCTTGCATTTTCGTAGAGACATATTTCTACTCTTTTAAATCATTTATCCCCTTTCCTGTATAAACTACTTGCAATGTAATATTAACATTCACGAGGAGCAGACTTGGACAAAAAAATTTGTTTGATCACAGGATCGTGAAGATTAATTTTGGTTAGCGGCCCTGATAATAGCTTATTACTCACTGAGTTTTGGACCACTTAGGCCGTTAGCGACACGCTGGGGATTTTTGTAAACCTATGTAAGAGCGTGGTGGGGGACAACTTACCTAGAGGCGGACTAAAATATCTTGAATTGTATTATTCGTGGTCTCCACCTTATCTTGGGAACTTACCTTGTCCATGTAACATCATTGGAACAGTAGAAAACATTGAAACTTATCTCCTGCTGCCTCATCTGTTTTTTTCGTATCCTTTTTTGTATCTTTTTGTATTTGTACACATCCATGTTTACTTTAGCTCTTTCTCGGTAGGTTTTCGCAGGTTTTTACACTCCCCCTTCAAGTGTGGGCGATTACCTGCTGTGGATTTTTTTCTACTGAGGACAGATCTATATCCTTTGGTATTTCCCACGTTTGTTCACATATTTTTGCAATTGGTAAATGTAACTTTGTTCACTTCTCATTTTTCTGTTTTTATTTTAAATGTATACATATATGTCTCTATTGCTACAATTTTACAGCATTTTTTTATGGGTAACTTGATAATGTATTCCTCTTCAAATAATCAAGGTATGGCGAGGGTTAGATGGGACTTTCTAGTCCCAATCTAGCCCAACGAAAACGAATTATTATTATTACTATATTTAGTTGTAGTTTCTTCTTTCCGTCTTCTGCCTTTGTGTCTTTACCATTCCCGTTTCTTTTTCTGCCTCCATACGCTTTAACTTCTTTATTCACCCTACGCCTACATAAGGAAGAACAATTGATTATTAAAAATCATTTGGTAAATATTTAAAGGAAAAAACGACATTCTAATGAGATGTGCGTGTGAAAGGCTGGGATGAGAAATCCATTTTTAGAAGCTAAGAAAAGAAAATAAATTTTAGACTATAGTGTGGGTTGTTTCTACAAAATGAACGCTAATGCAGTTTTTATGCGAATAAAGAGTATATTTATGACAGAGGAAACATCTCACGTTCTCATAATGCTGGTCATTAATTTGCTGTTTGGTTACATGGCAAGAGTTACAATTTTTTCTTAATGTGAAGAAAAATTTTTATCGCCCTACTTTCAATGAAATTTTTTACTTTTCGAGTACATTTGAAGAGCAAGTATCATATTTCATCATTGCGAGTGCCTTTGCAGTACATTTTACTAACAGTCATTCACTTTCTTTCTTCCGAGTACCTTTGGAAATTTTAAAATTCAAACCAACTAGAGTGTTATGTTATTTAAAACATCCAAATGTTATCTAAAACATCCAAAATATATTTGGTCATTATAAGTGCAACATTTTCATGGATAATAATAATGAATGAATGGAAATAACTGAGTGTTAATTAAATATTCATATAGATGTCATATATTTGTCATTTCCGTAAGACCTGAAAATCCATTTTGAGATTCATCATGAGCTAATTTACGAGATTTTACATAAAAAACATTAAGACCAATAGAAATTATTCATAATATTGGATGAGGAATGCATTTATCCATATCGTTCTCGTTTTTTTGGTATGTTTTCAGGACATATATCGGCATTATAACTCCAGAGTTACCACTCCGAAATACCAACCCAAACACCGAGTGGAACAAAAAGCTAAAATCTTTCTCTTCCTTTTGGAACTTTACTAATTTCTCATAAAGTATGCATTGTACGGTATATGTATCAGTTATAAAAGCTGTAAAAATGAAATATGCTACGATTTGTGAAAAAGAGTGCTCTGCATGCTCATTTTTATACGCTTAGATATAAATATGTAAAATCAGACGATCTTTATCAATAATGGTTTTGTTATCCATTTTGTAATATTTAAAAAGAAATATTCGCAAAAGGATAAATTCAAGAAATTAGCAAGAGAGAAAATGAATAATGAAAATTAAGAACTTGTTTTTAAACTGTAGTATTGGACTAAATGTTTTGGATGACGCAATGAATTCTGGGATATATAAGTCGGATTATAATTGAGTTTTTAGTCTTTTGAATTGTTAATTACAGAAACCCCATTTTTTCGATTTTAACGTACTTATGAATGTATAATTTAAATACACCGTTTGTTGGAGAAAATACTCTACTGCATCTATTCAAAATGCTATATACTTAGCGGCAAACTATTCGTTTAGTGCAGAAACCCCTAAATTACAGGAGTAGTAAGTAATTTATTTTAAATTCCCTAAAATTTACAAATTGTTGGTTATGAGATTTTTGTAATGAACGATTCAACTAATGAAAATATTTTGAAATAATGTTTGAAAATAAACAAATGAATATTGAGGGATAAGTCTTCTATTGATAGCTTTTATGTTTGAAACTTAAGTGACCCCGATTGTAGCGCCTCTTTTGGGTGGTTACGGTCACCAATCGTAACTCTTACTGGACAATCCAGGCAGAAGGGGAACCATTTTCCTCTTCGCATTCCTGCGTGTACAAATGCCGCGCGTCCCCACCGAAGACAGAAGGCCGTTGAAGAGACTTCCATGGAGGAAGACGTGAAATGTGGTGTGAACCGACGTGAACCATGCGATGGCTGAACTCGAGTATAATAGCTTGCTCACTCGTGTATGTGTATGGGGGCCGTTTTGGGCTCATCCTTCGTAGGAAGCGTAGGAATGTCTGGTGTCAGCCGAGTGACAACCAGATCCGCATACCTATCGCTCTGTGGACACTGCCAACCCGTCTCACCTCCAGTAGGTATTTTTTTCCAATTCTTGTCTTAGTCCAACTACGGTTTTTCCTTTTTTGCGACTCTTTAAGGAAATGTGAGAGCATTATATTCTTTTTCTACTCATATCCGGTCTTTTTGTATACGATTTCGATATAATATGGGTTTTTATTGGAAAAAAGTTAATAAATTCGTGTTAAGGAAAGTATTTTTTTCGCCTAATGTGAATGGCCGTCTCAGGATGCTCGCAGGAATCCAAATACAGTACGACTCGCGGCTCAAGATGTTATCAGGCGAAGTAAAGAGGCCAACCATACCGTGCGGTATTAAAAATAAATATAAATACTAATTATAGTAAAATACTCCGATACAAAATTGAATATGACCGTGCTAGTTTATTATGATATATATTTAGCATTATTTGTAACGATGATGCATTTGACGATAAACCGATGAGTGTTTTTCGCTTGAGAATTTCATGTGCATTAACGAAGGATTTGCCGTATGATTGCGTCATAATACTTGTGTATCTATGAATATTTATCCCCGTAAATATAAAGTCCCGATACTAGCACTACCATGGCGGAACTACTATTGAAAAAATGGAACATGTTTATATGATGTTGCATTAAAGTAGTGACGTTAGGCTGTGTAGTGTCAATGTAGTATCCATAGTGTGGCACTTTACTTTGGAATGATGTTTAGTTACCTCTCTTTAAATCCTTAAACTTTTGACGGTTTTGATAAAACGTGCAAGATGCATTTGCTTATATGTTTTCAAGTAAATTGTAGCCTTTTGTTTGTTGTTTAAGCCACCGCATACAGCTATTTTGAAGTGAAAAATCAATACTGCTGCCCTAATCTTGCTTGTCATCTTTTTTATGAAACACTTCCTCCGTTGGCTTTTATCCTATTCTAAATTTTTATCTCATTCCTCTACCCATTTTATTTGCTTGTACTCTTTTCAGAGAAATATGGTGTCATTTTCATTAAACAGAATAGGAGGACTCTTTCCGCCTTCGCTGCATTATTTTGCGCCGAAGTTCTCTACGCTATCGTAATATTATTCTTGATAGTACGGATATTCGACTCCGTAATTATAATTTCTCAAATAGTCTTGTTTTAAAATGTTCTTTCAGCATTTTTTTTGGATTTCCAGTCAGTTCTCTAAATAATTTACGTTGGAATGAAAATCCAATCCGATATCAGGTATATCGGAGATTAATGAATTGGTCATGTATTAAGAATAGAACATGAAATATTAAAAATATTGTAAAAGATCAACAAACTTCATGCCGTTTGTGGATTTTTATTAATTACCTTCATCTCATGTCAAGAAAATGTATTATATTGAGCAATTTGAAGAGAAAATGGAGCCATGTGAGAGAAATAAATTAAATAAAATTTCAAAATTTCGCCAATAACGGGGTTTGCATGACGTTTTTATGCCATTAGATTTCTTCCCATGTACCATTAAGTATGTCAGTTATTTGTGGCTGCAGGAAAATTAACCTTAATTACATAGATTTTAGGACTTAAACATAGATTCAGAGCTGGAGTAAGCCGGTACGTAATACCTAATAATATTTTAGAAACGAGAGAAAAATAATTTTACCAAAAATGTAAACTCATCCATTTTTTCAACTGTATGAGAACTTTTTCTAAATTTATAAACGGAAATTTAAAAAGCAAAAGCTATGTAAAGATTTCTTCTATAAATTTTGTAGCACATTATATAGTTGTTGCGTCCAATCTGGTTCAACTCCACGTAATTTGTGGGTGCATTTCACATTAGCTACACAGTAGTTATTTATGGATGATATTCAATTATAGCGTTATTACCAAAACATTTGAAATTTACCATTATGCTCATTTGGTAATGTTATTGTTACGCTTTCGTTTTTCGGCAGATAATAAATTTCAATATTTGCATGGAAAAGGTGGAAGACAAAAGGTTCGGTGAATGAGCGTATTGAAACGTGTCTTTAACAGGGTAATCACTGTTGCGCTTATACGAATTCAATTTTGTAATCTGCCTTTTACGCAGTCAATTGCATTTTCGAACCACAATTCGGTATGATTCATGAATATTTTAAAGGATTAGCTATTATTGAGGCAGATTATTTATTCATAATGTGGCTAATGTTATTCTTGTTCGACCAAAATGTAACGATCAGTACAGGGCTACGGTTGTCTCATAACCGCAGGCAGTACGTTGCATTTGGCTCTTTCGGTCAATTAATTTACACTGTGTTGATCTCGAAACATTTGGCATACAGCCTCTGGATTGGAAGTGGTCATTGGTTAGTGGAATGATAATTGGTTTCTATGTTTGATATTTTTATAGATAAGTTTGCAAATAGATAAATAGGCTCTCGATTTTAGATCTTGATCCCCAATCAAAACAATACACATAAAATATACCCTTTAGGACACAAATTAACACTGGATTCTTTTATTGCATTATATTGCTGACAAGTGTCTGATTTTCATTGAGACATTAGTCGATCATGTGCCTGTGAAGGGTATATTTCTATAAACAAATATATAGCAAGATTTTTTTTACTAACTCAATAATTATGCATCGACGCTAAGATCAACTCTTATCCCCTTATTTAATAACTTTTGAACCACTGTATATCATGAAAAACTAGCTCCTTGAATATTCATCTCTTCGTTGGATGTACGCGGTGTGCAAATAATCAGTTGTGCGATAAAAATAATGAGGGTACAGGCGTTCTCTTGCGAGGTTGTTGCATCAGAAACAAGAGGGTATGCAGTGCCAATGCTGCAAAAACTTTGATCACGATCCGGGTGTCGCTTTAAAATGCTGTCGAGAAGGAAACTCGAGTCTTGATTAAAGGTTATACGCTTAATTGTGATTAAATACAATGACGTTAAAGGGGGGGATTCTCCGCCCGTAATTTCTGGTAAATTGGGAAGATGGCAAACATTAAGGTGGCTCTCCAGTTACAGATTTGGATTTGACTGCTTAAAAATCAGTTAAAGATTATACTTAAGCCTAAAAGCCACTTCAATGAGTACATAAGACTTCAGCCGTATTATCAAGGACAATGAGTGGTATTGTATACCACCAAGACGCCGCGGGAAATGCTAAGGTTTCACCCACTTCAGACAACTACCTTTATCTTCCCCTGGAGGAATTGGAAATATTTCTATTTCCCATTCGTAGTTTAACCATCTCAATTAGTTGATATATAATTAATGCTAATATATTAAAACGCAATTTAGATATAGAATTGAGTAAATTAGTGCTCATTACACTTGTGTCTCCTTCTTAATCCCCATCCGGAGTTCCGATTGGGGGACTATTTAATCTTCGGAATATTTTACCGCGGAGAATCCATCATATTAAAGGTAAGACTGCGTCTTCTAGGGAAGGTAATGTGGTGGTTTCCCATTTGCCTTCCACATCGCAGTACTTCGATCGATTCTATGGACTTCAGTTTCCAGAAAATGTCAATTTTATCGATAAAATAAATTCGGTAGTTATCTGCTGGAAGTTACACGATTTGAACTTGCGGCTTTCGGATTGGGAGTCGAAATGTCAGTAAATTATATCATGCAGTGAATTTCCGCCTTATTTCTCCAAACAAGCAATTGGGCTTTAAAACTGCACTTGAGCTCTCGATTTTTATTTGCCTTCAACTTCAGGAATTCCTTCTGCATTTCGCTTTGTGTGAAATATGACGGGATAGAACACTACAGCTACTCTACTACAAAAGTTTTACAGTTTTGTCAGCTTTTAATTCATGGCTTGTCATAAATCATCAGGCTAGTGCGGAACTAGCCATTTTACAGGGGCAGATTCGCTCATAAATGTTATTATTTAAGTACAAGGAAGTAGGAAAAAAGTAATTTTTAAGCCAAACTATGGCCTATGTAAACTAATTTCACTGTATTGTCTTAAACCTTAAAATTTTTAACTTCTGAGAGTTTAATAATAGACGGCAAAATTACTAATTTAAGGGTTTACGTTAGTTATTGGTGATTCGTGTGTGTCTATTTTTTTATAAATACTGAACTGCGTTGTTATTTTACTTGTTACTTGTATCTTTCCTTAAACATGTAATTATGGCTATGAGATATTTTACCTAAACTTTGTAGGCTAGGTGTTACCGAGTTTCTAGATCTGAACATCAGCGTCCCGAATGTTATTATATACTTGATACAAGACTGCGGTACGATTCCAAATTCCTAGAACCTTAGCCATTTATAGGATCAATTGCAGCCAGCGTGGCCTCTCTCATACTGTCGCCTACCCCATTTGACCCTTCACGCGTGCTGCGTTCGAGGGATGTCAAATGGTTTCCCCGAAATTCTGTAATATCGGATTCAGAGTATGTGGCTAGGCGATTGCGTCAGGTGAATATTTCCACCCGTGACACTGCGACGTTCGGTTAGTAGAGAGTGGTATCATCTCTATTGACCCGGACGCCCAGAGATTTTTTGTTCATCCCTGCTCTCTCTCATGGAGCCTCACCTACCCATCGGAGTATTCACGTAAGGGTTTAGCCTTTGATGCCCTCAAGTGCCAATTATTCTGGTCGAGGTCAATGCTTGAAGTTCTAACTCTGTATAAATACATTGTATAGAGATACCTCTCAAAACGCGGCTTCCCAAAATGCTGATTTCATTCTTACGGTTTCAAAATCCTTCCTAAGTTTCGTCACATGATGTTTCAATTCGATGTAGTTTTCATTGGAATGGCATGTAAAAATTTAAGCAAAAATCAGTTTAGAAAATATCGTACCTAACGGACTTCGAACGCGGATTCGCGCCACGAGACAACATACCTGTTATTAACCCCGCGTTTGAGGAAGCTTCACCGTATTATTTATTCACCATATCACCTTACAATTAGAATTGGTATCCTGCGGCCTTACAACTCTTGCTATCCTATGCGAGTTCATTTGATTCCCTTTTCCCTGTAATTTTTCTTCCCTGCATTTTTAGGAACTGCACCAATATTTCTCGCTTGCTCCTCTAAAGGGGACTTTTTCTTCAAGTTTTTCCTTTCATTTTCCTTTCATTTCCTTTCAGGTAGGTAGCTGTTGTTTTATAAGGACAGACTAATTTTTCTTATTAATGCGCATATGTAAATAATCGGATTCAGAACATATTCTTTTTTTAGAATTCAAGGCTTTGATAAATCAATGCTTTGAAATCCAAAAGATTTTTCATCCTTTTCATCTCAAACAAGTAACCCATCTAAACTATATATGTTCGTTCCAAAGCTTCCCATCGTAATTCGGGGAATATTATTATCTCCATGAGGTGAACGTTTGTTAATTATGATACTTGATAGGTTATTTGATAAAATACGATCCCTGTATTATCTTTTTTAATAGTTGAAAAAATATAGCCAGTATAAATAAAAATTATAAGGCTTTCAGTTTTTTTAATCTTATAAGATAGAAAGTTATAGTGCTTAAGAGAGACCTGTTTATGTATCAGACTCAATGCTTCATTTCCCGCTAGCTTCCGAGAAAGGCAATTGTATTCTAATGAAAGCAGCAAATTAATTTACAGTTCCTATGCGCCCACCTGTCATACATATGCACATCAATTAAATTGTGTACTCTCTCTATCTATCACTTAGTGAGAAATGACAGCTGGGTGCATTAAGCTACGTGTATTATGGAAATTATCGTTCGCCTATAATCCTATAGTGCAGAGTAAAAGTCTTAACATCTAAGGATATCCACAAGATTTTTCGTCCTTTTCCATCCATATTTCCAAGTTATAGTCGATATTAGATCAACGCTTCACCACCATTTTGTAACTGAAGAAATTTCTTAGATAAGGAAGGTGATGACGTGACGTATTTTTATTTTCCTTCTCCGAAAAAAAGAAAATTTACGAGAACAGCGGGAATTTTATTATAATTGCAATCATCGCAGGCAAACGAGACTGGTGGTAGTGTGTGGCGAATTTGCACACCTTCCATTCTATATTCACATTCTTCCCCTCCTCCCCTTCCCCTCCTTTCGCTACAGCAGCGTTGGTTTCATCATTCGATTGAGTTTCGGGCTGCTACGGGTGAGGCCTTGGGGGGTGGGGTGACTTGGGATGGGCTGAAGTGAGAAGCAAATTCAATTCCCGGCTCCCAACCGTTCCCTCCGAACGCGGTAACCATCGCTCGCATCTATATGTGTTTCTCCATCACATGAAGAATCCTCAACCACATTACCTTCGGGGTCGCTTGGGGAACCAGCATGGCAACATAAACCTGGGAGGTAAATCAATAAGTTGGAAACTATCCTGATATTTAAATATATCGGAACCCCAATAAATAAAAATATCACGGTACATATGTGCAATACGGTATAAAGCTGTTCGTATCTTATTACGTACAATGCATTTCCAAAAAGTGAACTCTTCAATTATCGATCTGGTCCGATATTGAGTTTTAGAATTGGCGACTACTTATATTTTGATAAAAACTCATACGTGCTCGGCAAGCGTGAAGACGCCAGCTGCAATGCCGGTGAATCTTTCTTCACGAAGATAAATCGACGCGGAGGACAACCCGAAAACCTTAATGCATCTAGAAGTGATGAATTTTTCCTTTGTGTTCACTTTTTATTTTCAGGTAAGAAGCTTCCATTAACCTGGGTAAGCATACGCTTGAAGAGATGAAAGAGTTTTCTTACCTGGGAAGCCGAATTACCAACGATGGATGAAGCAAGAAAGTAATAGTCGGTAGAATAGCGCAGGCGAAGAGAGCTCTCTACAAATTGAAGAATTTTCTTGCAGCTGAAAATACAAGCATAGAAGTAAGGAAACAATTCATCAGATGCTACATATGAGGTATGTTTCTCTATAGAAGCGAGGCTTGGACGTTGACAGCAGAAGATAAGTCAAGAGTGGAAGCATTCGAAATGTGGTGCTACCGAAGAATGATGAAGATAAAATGGGTTGACCGTGAAAGTAACGGGGAAGTGCTAAGAAGAGTGGGAGAAAAGAGAAGCCTCCTAAAAGCCTTGAGCAGAAGACGGGACAAATTAGTTGGCCACATTATGAGACATGATGGCCTGATGAAGACAATTGTAGAAGGACAGGTGGAAGGGAAGAAGGGCAGAGGACGGCGCCGAATGAGTTACATAGAACAGGTTATGAAGGATGTAAAAGAGAAGAAATACGTCGCTATGAAAAGGTTAGCGGATAAGAGAGAGGAATGGAGAGCTGCGTCAAACCAATCTTAGGATTGTTGGCTATTGATGATGAAGAAGCTACCGAATTAAATTTAGGATGATCACTCTTAATTGCTTGGTGACTAAAGAGTATATATAACTTATCACTATTGAGGCGTATTATTAGGGTCACTACCTGTTAAATCAGGTTTACGTGGAGAATTTTTCGAATCGCCCCGCCTGCGCCCTCTCTAAATTAGCTTCCTTCTTCTATTCTCTGTCCGGCTTATTTTCAATTATTCCATAAATGACTCTTATTCTCCTCCAATCCCTTATTCACCTCCATAAAATGCTTCCCTCTAACAAAACTCTTAATACCCCCCTGTTTTGTGGTCGCTGCAACCTAGCGCTGTCTCCGTATCTCCTATAGAAGTTTATCTCCTCGCTAATAATATCTAGCATTACGACGTTCTTCCTCTTTATTTTCCACACCCTTTCTATTATCCCGAGTCGATGTATATAAATAGGCTCTCAGTATTCTTGGAAAGTGTAGGTCAAAGTCATAAATATAGTTATTATAAAAGAGAGCGGGGAATGTAACCTACCCACCGTAACCTAAACACGCGGCAAACTCAGATAGAACAGAAAAGTATTGATTTCAAGAACCTAGTCCTTCGGACTCTGGGTTCAACATATGTTGCAGTTATGAAATAAACGCACTCTCTCAATTAAAAAATGTCACAGTTACATTAAAAACAGCAAAGAAGACCTTTACAGGAATAAATATGACATATATGAGATAATGAGGAAATGATTGGCCGGGTATCCACAAAAAATAATCCTCTTTAGATTATGGCACCAACCTCCAACCTAATAAATATCACTTTCTGGGTGCAAATTTTAAGTTAGCACATTTTGGAGGTATTTTATAGTACACTTGGTTATATGTTAGACATAAAGAACTACTAACAATTAACAAATAGTTAAATAAAAACCAAAATAATTAATTAAATAAAAAAGTTTGCACAATTTGGAGATGTGTTTCAGGATTTAGCGCGAGTAATTATTATTGAAATCTTCTATCGATAAAATCAAGATTACATGGAGTACTTACGAAGCGTTCTCGAATTCTCCCCTTCCTTCATGTAAGTGCTTACTATTGTTTACTGCTTCTGTAAGAGCTATTTTTCTCAAAAGATATTTATTTTACGCTTCATCTAGGTTGTATTAAACAGAATTAAATGTACTTCCTATTGTTTACTGCTCCTGTAAGAGCTAAGAGGAAACAGATACATTTTTTCTCCAATGTTTAGGGAATACATTTGTTTTGAAAGATACCATAGTCCGATACCACGATGAAGAATTCTAATGAAAGATTTAAGCAATCAATTGAAATATAAAAGAAAAATTGCTGGCGTTTCAATTTTTTGCTCTTCAATTCATTATAGGTCTACTCCCTTTCATCATGCCTAAAACTCCTATTCTCTCCCTTTCCCTACCTCGTTTACCTAACATTCTATACTCTAACAATATTTCAAACTTCCCCTCACCGCTTGTTGGACGACTAAGCGCGAGGAATACGACCTATCATTGATCGGATTGGGAAAGTGCTTTTTGCTTGGAAAGGAGCTGAGTATTTGAGGGGAGCGACTCGAAAGGAGAGCGTTTGACATCCTTGCGTACAGATAAACCCCGAAATAGCAGTAGCCGTGTTCACGAGAACTCTAGAACTTTGGTGTGGATCGCCGTTTTTGCTTCAGATTAGAGTTTGAAAGGGGCAACCTGTGGGCAGAGTTTTATTGTACACTAGAATGCAGTCGCGTGCTTTCTCCGGTTAATATATGTTTTGAAGCTGTCCTATTTTTCTCAAATGATATTTATTTTACGCTTCATATAGGTTGTATTTAATAGAATTAAATGTATTTCCTATTGTTTACTGCTTCTGTAAGAGCTAAGAGGAAACAGATAATTTTTTTCTCCAATGTTTCGGGGATACATTTGTTTGGAAAGATACCATAGTCTGATACCACGATGAAGAATTCTGATGCAAGATTTAAGCAATCAATTGAAATATTGAAAAAAATTGGTGGCGTTTCAATTTTATGCTCGTTAACAGACGAGGGCATTGCAACGCAGTTAAAGAATGCACTAATTATTAGCACATTAAATGATGATCACGTTGTTCACCTACTTAAAACTATTTGCACACTGCACTAGTAATTTGCAGAGAAATCACCAATAATGTCGTAGTATCGTAGTCTTCAGCCTGCTTATAATCAAAATTGAGGACTATTTTCCCACTACTAATAGTTCGTTATGTAAGAGTTTAAGAAAAGGCATGTCAATAGTCTGATCTATAGGGTAGTGCTTTGCGATGCGGAAACATGGGCACTTGGGAAATCACACCCTGGCACTATAAATGTTAGGTATACGAGGTAGAGGAAGGAAGAGAATAGGATTTTTAGGTAGAATGAAAAGGATCAGGTTTAAGAGTGAATTGAAGAGTAAAGTTCTCGAAGGAGGGTGATGGTCCAAGAATGCTTCTTACATACTCTTGGAAACCTGCCTTAATCAGTAGAATACTTTCATTAAATATTTATCAATGATACATGGACAATGACCGCAGCGGAGAAAGCAAGGATAGAGGCCTTCAAAATGTGGTGCTACAGAAGAATGATGAAGAACAAATGGATCGACCGGGTTAGTAACGAGGAAGTCCTAAGAAGAGTAGGAGAGAAAAGAAGCCTCATGAAAACCTTAACAAGAAGACGGAACAACCTTATAGGCAACAACTTGAGACATGATGGCCTAATGAAGACGATCGTCGAGGGACAAGGGGAAGGCAAGAACGGAAAAGGAAGACCTCGAACAAAATACATGGAACAAGTAAAGAAGGATTTGAAAGAGAAGAAATAAGTAGGTGTGAAAAGATTAGCTGATAGGAGAACTGAGTGGAGAGCTGCGTCAAACCAGTCCTAGGTTTGTTGACCAATCATCATGGGAAACTGACTTGTTGTCCTACTACATGTTGTGTCTTGGGGTAACTACTTCAGTATGCCCCTTCAGTCATATCGGCACTGTCTCCAAATCATCCGCGTCATATCTAATATTAGCGATTCCCACCTCCTCCATAGCTCTTCACATCATATCCATGGGGTTCTGATAGCGAAGCCCACAAACGCACTATTCCGTTTGTCGTGCCCCATCCGCAGAAACCTTAGCCGCAGCCTAGCCGCACCTTCACCCCGGGGGGCATCCCACCCTCGAGTGACTTAATCGTCCCCGTGACGTCCCGCAAACCGAGTGAGGGGGGAGGGTTTGAAGGGGTACACGCACAGCTATCGTTATGCTGTATAGGGTTAAAACCTTATCCCCTTCCTCCTCCAAACACCGCTCTGGTTACCGTCCTCCTCACCAATCGTGTTTCCCTCCACGTATCCACGCCCTCGCTACACTTCCCGTTTGTGTAGGAGCGTCCCTTGTCATCACCTGTTGTGGCTGTTTTACGGCTTAATCTCTCTCTCTCTGTCGCAGCGACGAATACTCCCGGCACACCCCAAAGCATATTCGTCGCCGCCATTACCACCGACGTTCCGCCCACGCGGCCACAGCGCGTCAAATTCCACCACACCTCTTCCCGCACACCTACGACCAGCGCAGAACTTGAGTCGTTGATTCAATCTGCCTTGGCGTTAGTGGTTACGAATATACACTAATGATGAACGATGCGTTACTAGCAGTGATTGAATCATAGTTTGTTGTAAATTGATGATTGTTGTAAATTGTTATATATTAAATTTTGTTTTTATTACAGTGTATTTTAGCTACATTGGACGCGGAATTTGAATCGTTGATTCAATCTGCCTTATCGTAAATGGTTACGAATATATACTAATTGTTGTGACTGGGATTGTTATGTTCACTGGGATTGTTTTCGATCACTTTGGTATTGGAAGATTTCACCATTTTTGTTATTTCCATTTATGTTTTCCATTTGTCTTTTTTTATCCGAGGAAGTGAATATAGTTTCACTTTCGACCTTTTGAAAATGGCCCTCAGACATTTCCCTTGGGACGATTGACTAGGGGGGGGGGGAGGGGGCACGTTCCCCCTCCAGACCCTTAAAGATATTCAAGATTTTTCAATACGGTCACATTATCATTGCTTTCATTTTGTATTACGAGGTATCCTTGTGACTCCCCGGAACAAAATCCTGGATACGGCCTTGCTTGTACCCCTCCCCCCAGAAAGAAATCCTGGATCCGCACGTGATCACAGATACTGAAAAGTAGCAATTACTACCAGCTTGTAACAATGAATGTTTAGTGTTGCATATTTTAAATATATATTAAATTTTGTTACTACCGCTTTTACTGATTAAACATTATACCAATTAAAAATTATAGAATTTAATTAAACAGGCGTTGCCTCAGTCTGTGATTCTAAACTGTGATCACTGGTGGTAATCCTAGAAGCTGGTCTGACCGGCAAATGAGCTTTGACCTCAAATGAGCTCTGATCTAGGCGATTTGGTGGCGATATTGAATTCATATGGCAGAATTGTCTTTCGATGCTAAAATAAGTGCGTTTCTCATTCGTGAAGCCAGGATAATTCATAAGAAAGGCAATTAAAATTAGATTACTCGAACATACCTCTAGATTATCTTAGTGTTGATTACGAAATGCGTATTAGAGGAATTAATTAATTAAAAATGGAATGATCACTGAAGAGTGCAGTGAAGAGATATCGCGAAGGCTAAAACGGTAACTTAAAACATGGCCGGTGTATAACTCTACGGGAATGCGTTTTCGGAATTTACTTTTCAGCAAAGAGGGGTACTTAAATAATAGTAAGAAAAGCACATTTAGAGTGTGCATTCAGAATAAGAAGCGTGAATAACATCAGGGGCTACATCGGATTTTTACATTTGAATGTTCACTCCGATATTATTCGCTACTAGTAATCACAGATACAGCCAAATTGTAATGATAGATATTGAATTCATTGGAATGCTTCAACTTCCTTCCTCCCGAAAGCACGCCTTAAACCACAGAATGTCATGAGATACCGTTGTAAGTATGCCACGTTTATCGTAGAGGTAATCATAATAAGGTCTGAATGTCGACAGCTATATGTTATGAGGGTTATCAAGTAAGTAAAGCACTGTTCCTTTCGGGTTAGTTCCGGCGTCATGCATTAAAATGCCAACGTTTCGTCCCTCTTAGGGTACTTCCTCTGGGCTAATTATCTGCTTTTACTGGTCATCGATCGCATACATCATCATGGGGTAGGAATTATCTTAACTTACGAACCATTCGCTTAGATCAATTTTTATAAATAAAATGACAACTTTTCCTTTCTCCATGTGTTACACTTAAACATATTTTGATCTACGCAAACTGCTTTCCATTTTAGGGGACAACAGCTTCATAGTAGGTTGTCTTGTCTGAGGCTTGAGCCTTGTATCACGGCTTGGTAATTTGAAGGGCGTTCATTAATGTGTTAGCGCTTACCAACATCTACTCGACGATCGTGAGCACTACGATATGTGACGCATAATGTTCTCACTTAACCCACGACCTAATGTTCTCACATCGTTCCAGCATATAGCAGTGTAGCACATCTATCATTACGATAATCGTAAGAGCAGAGCTCTGATAGTTATGGCGGCATCGGATGTTATCAAATGAGTAAATTAATTAATTCAATAATTAGTAATTAATTAATTAATATTAATGCATTCCTGAGTTTAGTACATTGAAGCCTCCGATTTCTCCTTCCTTCCCCCTTCACTTTTCACGCCCTTCCCTTTTTGTGTGGGCGTTTTCCTGCACTGGGTTTTTTCGCTGAAGGATATTACACCCTTTTCCTCATGTTTTTTCCCACAAACAGAAATCTTTTTTACACAAAATTTTCACATATAGTTGTTTATATTTTTGATATTTCACAAACAGTCTATATTGTATATTCTTTGTATTGTAAAAGTTTGTCTACCATTTTTTTATTATGCTTGCATTGACGTTATCGAGGGGTTAGGAGGAAGAGGGGATTTTTTAGTCTCAACCTCGCCCGAATAAAGGCATTTTATTATTATTATTCCCCAGCAAGCTTCTACACTTCTATGATATTTTTCAGTCTTGTGTCCTTCGTAATCTTTTTTCTGCCCCATGAGATTGGCCTTACAATGGGTTCCATGGGCCTCCAGGCCTCACCTGGGCTTCCAAAGGGTTTCAATGGGTTTCACATGGGCTCCCAAGGGTTACCTTCAATTTTTCCTGCAAATATCCCTTAAATTGACGTAATTACTGTTTTTTAAGGTACATGACCTATTCATCGAGTCCTTCTCTGGCAAATGGTCATCCTTAATTCTCTTTCTTTTCCTATTCTTCGGTAAACCTCCTTATTAATCACCCTATCTGTTCATTTAATCTTCTTTCATCGTGTTCCTTTCATCTTTAGCAACTTTATGAAAGGTGGTTGATCGAAATTATAATTCTTATCGTATACGCCCTTAATTCCGTTGAATTGCATCCCCATGGACCAGAAATTTAAAATGCGTAAAGTAATGCGTGATCCCTACTATCAGCATTGAAATACATGGTTTTGCATATAAATGATTATTAGAACACACTCTTTTAGATCGGATTTATGGTCACTTATCTTACGAGCGCCAACATGTTACGGTAGATCATATAAATAAAAAGATAGAAAGACTGTAGAACAGATAGATACAGTAGGTATGTATTTCTTTCCACAATCAATAAGAGTTCACTCAATAAGAGATCAATGTCAGGCAACGTCAGAACTCAGGAGAAGGTTAAATGACTGTCAGCTTACTAACTTATGTATATTTCTGAAATTTCGTAATACTTCTAACAGCATTTTTTGTGTGCTCTAGCTTTATTGGCAGATAACCTGAATGGTTAATTCGCAAGTTTGGCTTTTGCATGAATCTGGTAGTATAATTTGTTAATATGCGTAACGTTTTTTCGGACCGTGTGGTGTGCAAGTGGGAATCCAATTGTATGCTGGTGATTGATCTTCCCCAGCCAAACACCCTGGAGATGGCTCGGAGGGTATTATGTTGACGTAGATGTAACCTATAATTCCCTTCCCAAACACTTTCACATTCTTTACTTTTCAGTGACAAAGGCTAATGGTGGTAAATTGAAAGATAATCCTAGACTTGAGTGAAATTGTTCGTCCATTTAGCATTAATTAATTTGCCTGTCCCTTCACTTAATTCCTCTATTTACTTCAGCAATTCTAAACCTTCCACTGCATAACTGAATGTCTTTCCGAGTTCAATAAGTTTCCGACATCTCCGGAGGGATTTGCTTTGTTCAGTATTCGATTGAGACTTCATTGTATCATTGGAATCATAAACGGAAGTCGACGTTCCCCTATTTATGCGGCGAGAATTCTAACCTGGGTGCTTTAATTCAATGGGGAATTTTGGGGCGATGTCAGTGAGAAATCCGAGTCAGGCTGCTTTCAATTCTAGTTATCCTCATCATTAGGTGATGCAAAATACATCGTCATTAAGACGAGTACTCAATTGTTCCCTTCGTTGGTAATTCTGTTTCATGAAAGAATGAGATAATTGAGGGAAAGATTTATAATTTCTTACTTTTTTTCTAGATCGTGGAAAGAATTCTCATTTTAGTTGGAAATTATGGAATGCCGGTCTGTCATTTAATTCTCTCTTCTTTGAACTTGCTAAGCCCATTATCACGGCTCTGATCATGTGGTCCAAGACGCGAGGACCGTTCATGAAGATCAACTGATATTAACCCTTAGCTACACGCGCCCGCGAGGATAGCGCCAGAGCACGCTTGCTGCTTTTTTCCTGCACTTAAATGTTTTTGGTTTTGCTAAATATACATTAAAATTTTAGTGTATTTTAACGCATTTGGATAACTTCTAGCATTAAAAGCACTTTTAAATATTTCATTTATACACCAAAATTTAAGCATATTAATATGAAAATTTCTTTTTAAACACTTTGAAAAATTTTTCTTAATGAATTGCAGGCGATAATGTCCTTGGTAGAGGAAAAAGTACAGAAACGGAATACCAAATTGTGCCACCAGTGATCTATACGCAGTGAACGATCTATTTCGAATTTTCGAAACATGTGGCAATGCGGGGCCACATTTTTCGAAATTTCGAAAAATTTGGCCCCACTTAGCGTGCAACTAAGGATTAACTTAGGAGTCTCGAGTTTATGAAATAAAACTGTTGAAGGAAATACCTGTATTTCGTATATTGCCTGAAATGTACTCATAGTTCGTAAAACGAATTTTTTTGTTTGACTTCTTTGATTTCTGATTTTAGCGTGGGGTAAGATTAGAGTTATTACAATTTTATTAGATTATTTAATTAATCACCGCACTTGATTATGGGTGCGTATTTAATATTAACTGGAAATTTCTACTTCAGTTACGCAATCTATATGACTGGGTGATTTTGGCAATGCCTCAATTTCAAAATTAGTCTGCGCTTGGATATTATGAATGGGCAGAGTTTACGGAGAAGTCGTTCGAGGAACCAGCAGCCATATGAGTCCCTAGTGACGATGATAAGTCAATTAGTCATTAAAAATAGTAAATGGCTTTCGTGGGATTTGGAACGGGTGAGATAGAGGGGGGGATGAGGTTTGGGAGTGCGGAAATCATTCATTGCCCGCCACCTGCCGGGGGAACCCGGCCCAAGGGTTTCCGTCGTGTTCCCTGCCCTCACCATCCTATCTTCCTTCTCACAGCTCTGGTCGGTCCCGTTACCACCCCAAACCCAGGGAGTCCTCTCGTAATAAGTAGCAGGAATTTGAATCCCCCAAAATTTCCCGGTTTTTCCGAGTATTCCCTTTCATATTTTTTCCCCCGGTTTTTTTACCTTAGAGCATGAATTTCTTCGCTCTAGCCTTTCAAGTTCCAAGGGACATACATGTCGTAAATTTTAGAAATTCTCTCAAAATTAAATGAGAAGGTGTATGATTGTAAGAATTGGTTCTATTAAATAATAAGCCATTGGCTTCTAGTGTTAAATTCTCATTATGATACCCTTTTGACATTGTAGTTTCCACTTTGTTGAGAACTTCCCCTTAATATGCTGTTTATGAAGTGGGAATTTGATAGTTTATAACAAAGCAACAAGAAGGTCAATTACAACAGGACTTTCGGTTTGTCCTTTATATGTACCTCGCCTGTGGAGTTAGCACGAAAAACTCCGCATTTGTGATTTGATTTCACAAATTAGTGTTTTTATGTAATGGGACACTTATGTCCCTGTGGACCACAAGGGAGCGAGAATTGGTATCATTTCACGTCCCAGACTGTATCTCAGAAATTATTAACCGTTCACACTCAAAATTTCCCATTTGAGAACAGATTTATTAAAAACTCATGAAAATTATGTTTAGTATCCGTGATCACTTTCATAGCTTTTGTTATTTAAATAAAATATAGAAGTATTTTTTAAATTGAATAGCATGACTTATGTGCATACATTGGTCTTTCATTATACCTTTTAAAAATGGGTTATTTTTATCATCTCTTTAAGGGGTATGCGATTTATTCGATATTTTCCCATACCCTCGCTCTCCAGTGACAAATGCTCATTTATTCAATAGATATGTACGCATTACGTTGTTGAAATTTAGTTTTTTGGTAAAGTTTATATTTATTTTTCACGCAACAACAAATTTTTGTGGCGTGTTCCCATGTGGAAACATTCTTGAAAACGCATTTTAAAATTTGTGTTCGGGTTTTCTTTCATAACATCTCGTAATTAGTTATAAAATAAATTGGACATGCAAAAAAATTATGAAAATAAGTTGATAAGTTAGTTCGGTCTTTAAAGGGTTAAAGATATCGCTTTCATATTGTGACGGTACGACTAGCACCGTCGTTTTTTTTCAATGATTTCATCGCGATAGGTTCCAGGTGTGAGCCATCGCTCATTTAAATTTAGCGGGCACAGCACTGTTAGAGCGGCGTCCCCATCAAGTACAAGGGTTTTTCGAGTGTCATTTTTTTGTTATGTCACGTGAACGCCGCTATATAACGGGTGTTCACGAGGAGACGGGAGGACATTTGTGTTTGGAAGTGCGCGGAAGCAGAGAGACCTTCCGAGCCGAGATAAGGCCAGCGCACAAGAGAACGAGAGTCAACGGGAGATAAGGAGTCAGTCGGAGTTCACGACTCAACGTGGGAACCACCCGCTGTGCTTCGAAGCCGCAGGCGGAGAGTAGCCTGTTGGGCTCAACCAGCCGAGACGGTGATTCGACAGAGAACCACACCATTGATGCGGTAAAATACTCCAACCCATCTCCCCGGATAGTGCATTATCCACTCTCCCTGCTCGATCCAACATAATTCCTCAAGAAGAGACCCCGAGTGCTGTTCACTCGAAATTAGTGATTTGTGGAACGATATCACGCAACCCTTTGCCAAGCTTTTTCAACATTCAAAGAGAAAAGTTGTATCACTAATCTCCCGTCCACGAGGTTTGCATATTCAAAGCGATAGTGCTGGACATTTCGCAGAACTGGACGAGGAGCCTGTACATTCTTTGGCATTTGTAAATTCATCATTCATCCATTCATCCTATTATTTTTCTTGTATTAGAATTAAGTAATTTTGGTGGGGTAGTGTTCTTCGTCTTTTGATTCATTTATTTTTCATTTATGTTTCATCACAAAAGCAAATCATTCATCCCTCATTAGAACTAGGAAAGGGTATTTCTCTGATTTTTTTGTTTTTTTTGTACGGTCAATTTTTGCAAATAAATGTGTAAACCCGATCATTTTGTAAGAGGTCGTTTCTATCTTGTGCTGTGCTCTGCACTGAGGTCAATCCATCCCCAGTATTTAGATACCTTTATCGCGAACGCGCGCCGCAGAACTTCCACGATATTATTGTATAGACCCGTGATCTATCACAATTGGCGCACCAACGTGCGGGGCCGCTCGAATAGTTCGTACTGGCATGGAAAATTCCTTTCAGTTGAAAGTGACCTTCAGTCAGCACCACTTTTTTGAGATTGAATTTAATGACCAATGGTCGCAATTGACGTCCATGAACGCGCGGTCATATTTCGTATGAATACGCGATTCATTTTGTCAAAAGGGTTACGTCGAATCAAAATTTTCAGATTCCGTATCATTGGGTTTTGCAAGTTTAATTTAAATAATGGCAGACAAGGAGGATCAGATGGCAGCGTTTAGACAGTATCGGGAGAAAAAGGATGACGAGGTCGATACGGACGACCAGAGCGTTCATTCAGATACCGATGGGTTGGCGCTCGGACTAGCGGGTATGGTGTTAGAGACCCCCGAAAGGAAGGAGGTTGGATCTTTATCCGTGCAACCCGGCGAACCCGGTAGTCTCAATGTCAGTCAAACGGAGTCCCGCGAAGACCCGCTTAATACTCTCCTTTCCTTAATGCATTCAATGCGACAGGAGATGAAAAAAGGTATTGATAAATGTAATGAGAGTCATGAAATCACGCGTCAGGAGATAAAAGAGATAAAGGGTAGTAATGATACAATGCGTCAGGAAATAAAAAGTAGTAATGATACAATGCGTCAGGAAATAAAAAGTAGTAATGATACCATGCGACAGGAAATACGTGAGAGTAAGGAAAGTAATCAAGCCATGTTTCTTGAAATCAAAGCTGAGATGAATAGGTGGAACGAAGGTTTTTCGCAGGAGATTTCCCAAGTAAAAAGGAAAATTAATGAGGTAGAAACACGGTGTGCAGACGGTGTAAAAACGATAGGAAGGGCCGTTCGCGAAGAATGTAGAGGAATGGTAAGTGCGGAGATTGGCGATGTAAAGGTTCGTACCAGTGCGTTGGAACAGGCTTACGATGCAGTGATCGCGACGCAGAAGGAAGTGAAAGTACACTGCGACGTTAGAATCAACTCCCTTGAGTCTGAAGTGACCGCTTTAAAAGATAGGGGCACGACCACGCAATCAGCGGCCGTATCAACCCACTCTCTCACAAAACCCACCTTTTCTGCCCTTAGCAACGAGCACCCTATTGCCTTCCTAAAGGAAGTTAATAATTATTTTTCCATAGTCTCTGTGCCAGAGGCGTTGCAACCACAAGTGTTTTTTCAAATGTTGAGCGGTGATGCCAAGATATGGAGTAACTCGCTATGGCCAGTTCCGTCAACACTTGCGGAATTTAAGGAAAAATTTTTGGCTAACTTTTGGGATACTGACACCCAGTATAATTTCCGCATGCAAATCATTACAGACAGGTATGTGAGGGGAAAGTCGAACACGATGAAACAGTTTGCGATTGAAAAAGTAGCGCAAGCGCGATTGTGTTCCCCACCGATGAGTGAAGAAGAAATTATTCAAGTCCTAATTAGACAGTTTTCCATTCAGATTCAGAATATGTTAAAGTCAATTGATCATTTAACGGTTGAACGACTGATTGTATTACTAGGATTGTATGACCAGTCTTATCAGACAGGCACGCTGGCTACTCAAAATTCGTTCCATCCAGGTGCATTGCAAGGTTCCGAAAATACGAGGCTGCGAGCAGCTGATAAGGGTTATCGTATAAATTCCGTCACGTTTGAGCGAGGACGCAAGGTTGGGAAGGAGCGACACAAGGAGAAATCCCCCAGTCCGCCTCCTCCCAGCGCACCTCGAGTAGAAGGTCAAGACTTCGCGTTAAACTCGCGTCGGCTGGTGTGACTCACCTCCAGTCCCCAGCCGAGACAGATGGAGAGAGGGTAGTGGGTAAGATAATATCCACGTGTGAATTGGTAGGTGAAAGTTTTGAGAGCGGTGTGCAAGGCAGCACGTACTATGAAAGGCGGGTATGTCCCGTTGTTGAGTGTTGGGTTAATGGGGTGCTAGGGGAAGCTTTGTTGGATACCGGTAGTGAGATTTCCGCGGTATCAGATAGATTTTTGACAGAATTAGAAGTAAAAGAAGTGATCCCATCTTTTCCCCTTAATCGATCAAGGATCGTGTGTGCGGATAGCCGCAAGTCCCCACCAATTACCCGGCAGGTTTTGATACAACTCCAAATGCGAGGGATTGAATTTGAAGTAGTGTGTCTTGTGATAAAAAATCTCATAAAACCTCTAATTCTGGGAATGGATTTTTTAGCAGACAATAAGGTTCTTATTGATTTCGGCGAAAAATTAGTAAAAGTGAGGGGTTCAGGTTCTGCGGTGATAGATTTTCCCATTAAGATTTACAGGGAACATAATATCGCTAAAGTATTGGCCATGGGGAATCAAGTAGATGAGGAGGACATAGAGGAGGCGGTTTGCAGGTCTAGTCAGCTAAGCGGCGACGAAAGAGATGAATTGCGTAAGCTGCTAGCTAAGTACACCACGCTATTTTCTTCTACTCCGACCTTAATAAAAGGTGTCCGCCATCGGATCAAGCTCTCAGACAACCGGCCCTTCGTTCAAAAAGCCTACCCGATTCCTATAGCATATAAACACCTAGTGCAGGAAAAAATCGAGGAAATGCTTACCCAAGGTATCATTAAGAAAGAAAAAACCGCGTATATTAACCCATTGCTGGTGGTTAAAAAAAAAGACGGTGGAATACGTCTGTGTTTAGATGCTAGGCGATTAAACAGTATCACTATTCCTGAGAATGATGTTCCCCCCAGGATAGACGATATTTTGTTGAATTTTTATGGTGCCAAATATTTTTCAAGCATTGATTTTACCGCGTCATACTGGCAAATTGAGCTGCATCCGGAGGATCGGAAGTATACAGGGTTTTTATTCAATTCTTGCAGTTATGTATTTCAACGCGTGGCATTTGGACTTAAGAATAGTGGTGCCGCGTTGATACGGTGTCTTGATGACATTCTAGGCCACGAACTAAAAAAATGTTTAACTGTTTACGTTGACGACATACTTGTCGCTTCTTCCACCTTTCCTGAGCATCTTACGCAATTAAGTTTGCTTTTTGAGACACTTTTGAAAGCAAACGTGTCAATGAATTTATCTAAATCACAATTTTGTTGTAAGGAAATAAAATTTTTGGGACACATACTGTCCGAAAAAGGCGTCCGGCCAAGTCCGGAGAAAATATCGGCCATTGAAACCGCTCCACCTCCCGTTAATGTAAAACAGCTGAGGGCGTTTCTGGGCCTCTGCAATTTTTATGCGAAGTTCGTGCAAAAATATTCATTTTTGACTTTACCTTTACTGCGATTGCTAAAAAAGGGCACTCCGTGGAAATGGGAGGAGGCGCAAGACAAAGCATTCAAAAACATAAAGCAATGTTTTTTAGATTCCGTCATGCTAGGCTTCCCTGATTTTTCTAAAAAGATTTTTGTTCAGACAGATAGTAGCGACCTAGGACTAGGGGCTGTTATATTCCAAAAGGATGAAGATGGCTGCGAACGGGTTCTTTCGTTTGCGAGTCGGTCTCTGAAAGGCCCCGAGGTTGCGTACTCAACGACCGAGAAGGAAGCCCTTGCGATCGTGTGGACTTTAACGAAGTTTAGAACGATTTTGTTGGGAAGAGAATTTGTTATCTTAACCGATCACAAAGCCCTATCATTTCTTAATAAGTGCCACTTCAATAATTGTAGACTTACGCGATGGGCGCTTTTGATACAGGAATATTCTTTCACTGTTGAATTTTGTCCGGGAGAGAAAAATGTTGTAGCAGATTGGTTAAGCCGGTTTTCTATTTGGCATCCGAAATTGGTAGAGCAGCCATCTGGACATTACCTCGTAGCTGAAATCGACCTTCAGTTGGCACCCTTCCCCAAGGATGAATTCAAGAACCTCGCACAAATGCAATTTGATGATCGCGACTTGCGCCCTATTGTGAATTTTTTTCGAGGGATCGCGTTACCTAACGACGCACGGCGCAATCGCTTTCGAAAATTGATAGATTCTGCGGCATTTAGAGGTGGGATTTTATTCAAGAAAATTTCTTCTCCCAACAACGCTGTTCGTTACCGAGTGTGGTTGCCCCGTGAGGTCAGAGAGCGTGTTATTACTTTTGCACATCAAAATTATGCTCACTTCGGCGGTACTAAGACTGCTGCCGTGATAAAAACCAGGTATTATTGGCCTAATATGGACCGAGAGATTAGGAAACTTGTTTCTAGATGTGACGTCTGCCAAAAAACCAAGTATCCATCAAAAAATTTCCAAGGCCCAATGGCCAACATTATTCCAAACAAACCCGGCGAACTCCTCGCCGTAGACATTTATGGAGCCTTGCCGAAGTCGAAGGGGGGCTTTCGATATGTTTTTGTGTGTGTGGACGTATTTTCTAAATTCGTCCAAGTTTATCCTCTGATTAAAACAAAGGCTAAGAATTGTTTAATTTGTTTAAGAAAAGAATATTTTCAGTTATGCGGGATACCCAAGGCAATTTTATCGGATCATGGAACCATGTTCACAAGCGAAAGATGGAAGGATGAGTTAGGTGGATTAGGAATAAAAATCATTTACTCATCCATTCGACATCCCCAATCAAACCCGAGCGAGAGAATTATGAAGGAACTGTCTCGCGTCTTCAGGGTTTATTGCGGTGGTGAACATCGGGCTTGGGTAAAGGTTCTGCCTTTTGTGAATAAGTGGTTCAATGAAGTAAGGCATGAGTCAACACAAATGACTCCTATTGAGGCTCATTTCGGTCGAAAACCACCAAATCGTTTTCCCGATGGGTTGACATGTCCGGAGGACGCCGTAGTAGGCAAGGAAACTATCATCCGTTTCGCTGCTGAGAATTTAAGGGGGTCTGCCCGTAGGAGGAGGGAATGTCAAAAAGTGGTGCATTCTAATTTCCAAATCGGAGACTCCGTACTATTACGAACTCCGCGGGTGTCCGACACCAGACTTGGATTATTTCACAAGTTCTTTCATTTGTTTACTGGTCCATACAATATTTCAAAGAAGGTTGGTCCTAATGCTTACTTGTTGTCAAGGGAGGATGGATCCGAATTAGGCATTTATAATGCATTTTCCTTGGTTCCTTATAGGGGATAAGGAATCACTAAAGTAAATTTGTTTCTTGATTTTTTTTTTCGTGCATAAGCTCGAACTCATTTTTCATTTTTCTTGCATTCATCTTTCACCCAGCAAGAAAAAGGAAAAATTCGTTCGTGCTGGGGGGCGATGTGACGGTACGACTAGCACCGTCGTTTTTTTTCAATGATTTCATCGCGATAGGTTCCAGGTGTGAGCCATCGCTCATTTAAATTTAGCGGGCACAGCACTGTTAGAGCGGCGTCCCCATCAAGTACAAGGGTTTTTCGAGTGTCATTTTTTTGTTATGTCACGTGAACGCCGCTATATAACGGGTGTTCACGAGGAGACGGGAGGACATTTGTGTTTGGAAGTGCGCGGAAGCAGAGAGACCTTCCGAGCCGAGATAAGGCCAGCGCACAAGAGAACGAGAGTCAACGGGAGATAAGGAGTCAGTCGGAGTTCACGACTCAACGTGGGAACCACCCGCTGTGCTTCGAAGCCGCAGGCGGAGAGTAGCCTGTTGGGCTCAACCAGCCGAGACGGTGATTCGACAGAGAACCACACCATTGATGCGGTAAAATACTCCAACCCATCTCCCCGGATAGTGCATTATCCACTCTCCCTGCTCGATCCAACATAATTCCTCAAGAAGAGACCCCGAGTGCTGTTCACTCGAAATTAGTGATTTGTGGAACGATATCACGCAACCCTTTGCCAAGCTTTTTCAACATTCAAAGAGAAAAGTTGTATCACTAATCTCCCGTCCACGAGGTTTGCATATTCAAAGCGATAGTGCTGGACATTTCGCAGAACTGGACGAGGAGCCTGTACATTCTTTGGCATTTGTAAATTCATCATTCATCCATTCATCCTATTATTTTTCTTGTATTAGAATTAAGTAATTTTGGTGGGGTAGTGTTCTTCGTCTTTTGATTCATTTATTTTTCATTTATGTTTCATCACAAAAGCAAATCATTCATCCCTCATTAGAACTAGGAAAGGGTATTTCTCTGATTTTTTTGTTTTTTTTGTACGGTCAATTTTTGCAAATAAATGTGTAAACCCGATCATTTTGTAAGAGGTCGTTTCTATCTTGTGCTGTGCTCTGCACTGAGGTCAATCCATCCCCAGTATTTAGATACCTTTATCGCGAACGCGCGCCGCAGAACTTCCACGATATTATTGTATAGACCCGTGATCTATCACAATATAAATGTTATTAGAATCTACGCATTAATATTATTCTAAAAACCTATTTTGTTACACAATCTAATCGCTGCTTTTTTATGGATCTTAACCCGGTAACGCCTGAATTAAAAAGTTTCTGCAATTTTTGTGGTAATTATGTATCTAAATGTTAATGAAATTCTGAGCCATTAGGTGCAAATTTTATTCTTTTGCCACAAATAGTAACGCCTAGCGGTACCATATTTTCACACGGCCCTAAATGGGTTTATTACAGCTTTAAAATTGCAAACTTTTCGGTAAAATATTATTTAAAACATTTTAATTAATTTAAAACCCTCAAAAATCCTAATAAATTACGATAAATGACAAAAAAGTTACGTTTAGCACTGCAATATCAGCTGGTACCATTTGGTACCGCTAGGCGTTAACGGGTTAAAGGGTTAAGAAGAAGATGCAACAACTCAGTTGGCCACATTATATGAGTCATGGTGGCCTGATGAAAACGTTCATAGAGGGACAGATGGGTGGGAAGAACGGCAAGGGACGGCTCCGAACGAGTTACATAGGACAGGCTATTAAGGATGTGAAAGAGAGGAAATATGTCGCTAGGAAAAGTTAGGAGAGAGGAATGGTGAGCTGCGTCAAACCAATCTTAGGATTGTTAACTACATAATGATAATGATGAGCACGAATTTCATCGTGGTGGCATTCAATACCACCTATATACTTCTACAATACTTTGTCATGGTCGCATGAACAAGCTCCTTCTTGCGTCAAAGTTTGCGGGAATGCATTCCCATCCACGTCTACTAACTACTATTAAAGCCGCCTCAGTATACGTATGTTAACACACTAGCCGTTTACAAAAAAAATTAAATAAAAATTCATGTAAAAACCTTTCTTAAGGCAGTATAAAATGCACTAAAAAGTAAAATAAATGTTTATTAGAAATTGGAGAGGTAAGTGTGGGTGCTGATACCGTTTATTACAAATGAGTGTTGAGTAAATTGGCCCCCGGCTTATATAGCCGGAGAAGGGTCAGCTGCCGGTGCGTAATATATGTACCACCTTATCAGCGGCGATGAATGTGAGTAGAGTGGTCACGCAGGGGACATTGACGATACAAGTGAAAAGGGACCAGTATAACCTTTCTAGTTTAAGTGAAGAGTTGAGTAACCTGACAGGTGAGTTAGCATTTATATTGATTAAGAATCAATATTAATACCTAAACCTAATCAGCACCCACGCTTTATTCTCTGACTGATGAAAAGCTTTTTTTTTTACTTTTTAGTGCATATTATACCTTTTTTATCTAATTTTTATTTTCTACTTATTAGTAGTGAATCATGAAATCGATTAAACCAGAGTTATTAAAGAAATGTCTGCCAAAAACGTTTGATAAGTAACACCATTTATTGAGAAATTTAAATGTTTTTTCATACGAAAATTTAGTTAGAGCACAACGGAACAAAATTGGAAATGCATGATTATTTAATATTAGTTTGTCATCAGAAGCGAGCAATTGAAAAAAAGTTCTAGCGGATCCGACAATGAGAGGTTAAAAATCGGTTACAAGATTTCACTGATGAAATGAACGAACATACGAAAGAAGTTAAGAAAAAGCGTGTAAAAATAGTTTTTTTTTCGCACGCTTAAAAACGAATTTTTCCCCATTTGTTATTATCTCTTATTTATCGTTTATATCGGACGTGGAAATATAGTGTGGTACTATAATGATGTTCTTCGTCTTCATTATGGTCATATGATTTAAAATTATTTGTGTTTCGATACCATCAGAAGAAACATTGCTTTGATGAACCTGACCAAATTATGTCTCTGCTTTACATTACATGCTCATCGGTTATTCTTCACTGTTTTTTTATCATAGAATTAAAATACTAATGGATGTTTTTGGCCTCTGAGTATAAGGGAAAGGTTGCTTCCGAAAGCGCCATTGATGCTATCTCCACTACTTTGGAACTCAAGATTTGGCCAAGTTCTTATCATTAACAAAATTACTTTTAATGATGAATTTTGACGTAATGTGGAGTCAGTTGAAATGGTAAACATAGCATTCTTTGCTTTTTAGGAATATGATGTAATTTTCGACGGCTCAATAGTGTGCATAATTGGTAATATAACATTATGGTTACTGTTACACCCATTGCCGGAGACACTGATATTATACTGCCTAATTTACATGATGTCGAACGATCTAAAATTATATTTTTTGTGCATTTTAAGCTAAATTTATGTTGTTCTACTTCTGTTTTAAGGTTAGATGGAATAAGGGTCTTTCAAGCCTTAATCTCACCGAAATATAGATAAATGGTAATTATTTAACATACTAAACTATTCATGGCCATCGATTATCAGGTAAGCTATTAGATATAAACTAATATAAATGTAAAATTATGTACTACGTTATTTGGATATCACCAAGCTTTTTACGTAGATGTTTTGTAAAGAAAGTCTTCAAAAATTCATTGGAAAATACTTAGGGAAACGCATTCGATATGGTTGTTGGAAATTATTAGAATTTCCCGCAGAATTGGTATCGTATAGCATAACATCAGGATGGAATTAAGTTTTTTTTCCCGGTAACTTGAGAGAATTTCAGGATTTTAAAAATAATTCCTTGTTCTATTCTAATTCCCCCAAATTTACGAACTGGTAGACGCCCTTTCAAACCATTCTGGTCGCCGATCGCAAAATCAACGTTCAAGTACCTACCTGCTTTAAGGTCGCGAGGCGTGATAATATTCGTCACGTGAATGTGCGAGAATATGGAGGCAAGCTCTCACTCTATTGCCTGATCTACTCTCAAATTGTGCCGCCCCGTGTGTGCGCTGATTATCGAATAGCAATATTCATTTGCTCTTGATTGCCAACTGTTCATTAAGCACGTCGCGCGGGCTTGCCTTCGACCGCGAATGGAGCGGTTCAGTATTCAGATGTATGCCGCTGCTTTGACTTCGGGTACAGCGAACGTGATGATATTAGGACCATTTTAATCATTAATCCTATCACACTACCCTTGTGCTTTTCCAGGGGTGTGTGGGGAGATATGCTCATTGTAAATTGGAAAAAAAAAATCAGCACCTATGTAACAGAAAATATCTTCATCGTCCACTCCTAAAATTAATAGTATGCAGACCCGAGTGTTGACTATTGAGCAGTTATTTCATCGTTGAAATATGCTGTCAAAACTCATGTGGCCATAGTACCGTAAAATAGTGAAATGGGGTCGCGATGAAGGCAGAGGAGATGACAGTTTTGTTGAGGAATTTTAATGTTTTTATTTAACTGCATTATCCCCGAAAACAGTATCCACGGTGAGGCATGTTATGCCGGGGGTTTTAACAATCAGAAATGAACAATCACAAGCACCCATATCCTGGATATCGATCACCTTCCCAAGTGGAAGTCATACTCGCGACTTACGGTATGGCCCATACCCGTGGTGGCCACCACCACCGAGGCTGCCATCATCTGCGAGGCTGTTCTTTGACATAGTCGAAAATAATACTCGAAAAATAGTCGTTAATAATGCAATCCGGATCTTCTGATTGATGATTCAACTATGATACGCGTTGCACCGCCTAGTTACCATAGTCCAAGGCGAATTCCAGTCTTATTTTCGCTATTCGACTTCTGTGCCGCAATGAAGACTCCCAACACATCTCCTTTTATGCAGACACAACGCCTTTTTGGTACAACCTAGTGTTGAGTTGTCAGGGGATTAAGTCGGCGATATAGCCGATAATGTACGTGAAGGGCAAACGAGAGGTTTGGGTTCGAATTCCTGCTAATCATAATGATTTTTTCAAGCTGAATTTGATCCTTGCCTTAAATAACCTTGCTTCTGTCCGCGAGACGGCTTATAGAGCCCCTTGATAGTTGCAGTACCTTGCAGTACTTCAATTTTTCTGCTTCAAAATTTTTTTAAGCTGTTGAAATGTTATGCTCGCTGGTCTCGATGGTGGCGGGTAAAGGCCTTGCCTGACACTGGAGAGGTCGTGGGTTCGAGTCCCGCCTGGGTAAGTTGCCCCTCTCCAGAGCATGGATGTTCTTGTTCGTTTGATTGTCAAGTTAAAAACCCCGATGTAAAAGCCCATTGGAGCTGTTTTTGGTAGGATAGGAGCAGTAATGATCACTAAAAAAATTACAAACTATGCTAAATTCTGGCATAAGGTATATATACAATGTTAATATTTATGACCCTGTGACCCCGTACTATGTTAAGTTAAACTGGTTAAAATTAAAGCACAGAAGGATATACCAACTATCTGTTTTCATGTATAAATTTATCTGGTAAAGCACCGGATTACCCCTATGAAAAGGTAATTGCAAACCTAAGCAATGTATTAAATACGTCTATTGGAGTCAGATAACGATTCAAAGTTCCTAAATGTAGAACAACTGTATACCAATTGTCCACCATTAATTCATGTATAAGGGTGTGGAATGATATTCCTGACTACATATCGAAAGCAAAAACTATAAATCAATTCAAAATAAAAATGTTTGCGTACCTGATTAATGAATGTTATGGTGATTGAGCGTGTACCTCTACCGTTCAATCATTTATTGATTTTTTTTCCTTTCAAAGAATCTAGGTTAATTTCATTGAAGGTTTTTGTATGTTTTTTTTGTTTATTCCATTGAACTGGCTTGATATTTTCTTTGTAAATTCTGTCATTGTATTTGATTTTATGTTATGTTTGTGTTTCAATGATCCTGTTATAGCAAGGTGACTTACATATATCTCTTGTAATACCACAGAGCTTGTTCTTTTTCTTTATGTATTGGATGCATGTTCCATAGGCTTTGCCTTGAACAATAAATTTGTTTTCTATTCTATTCAAATAAAATAAAAAAGTGTTAAAATATTGGTGTCTCCAACGCAGAGATCATTTGTATTTTACTGCCATAATACTTCTGCCTAGTAGGAGAAAGTGACTGCAGGTGCGCATTGTGACGCATCGCCATCTCGTCTATTCATTTCTCATCCTCAGGAGGGATTGAACAAAAGAAAATTTTCGGGCACTTGATTTTCCGACCGTAAGTGGTTTGATAAGCGATTTCCCTCTCTCGGGAGATAGCTGGGGTTCCGCCTCAACAACTCCAGACCTGCTCGCGCCACAACACTCGCATTTGGGGAAATACGACTCGACCCGACCAACTCCTCTCCACCTCACAACATGGGATTTCGACATCATCCTCCCCCCGCCGTCAGTATACCCACCCGACCGGAAGAAAAGAAAAATCATCCCTTGCTAGGGCGTGAATCCGTTAATTCTTCGCGTCAATCTTCATATCGTTTTTCGGGGGTTGAGGGTGGGGGAGCAGCGGTTTTCTGCATCGTATGGATTTTTCTCTCCAAACCGAGTGCGTAGGAGCCTAACTGAATTATCCAGTTCCCCTTCCACGTCGTTCCTCTCTCTACATATACCATTCTCTTGTGATTCCCCTTCACACGCTATCCTCCGGATGCTCTTTCGTATCCGCGGGAGCATACACTCCTCATCGCCACGCCCACCATCAACTCCGGTAACCTGGGCTGACTAATTTGATGGGGGATTAGTTACCCGCCGTTATGCGTCGGATAGACCTCAGCGAGAAGAGCGTAAGCAGCTTGGAGATGGGGTGAAATTCGTGGAGTACATGTTGATACCAGGCATTAATTATGGAATCTCTGCGGTTTTACCTGAGATGAATGAAAGTGTTATGTCGAGTGTCGCGGCTAATATGAGGAATACTCGAGGCTAAATTTGCGTTTGAAACGTGATTTCTATCACGATGCTCTTGCAACGTGTTGTCATACAGTTTAGTTTGCTTCTTTTTCATCGATGATTTTTGGCTAAAGTATTAACTTTTTTCCAATGTATTGAAAAAAATGAAAGATTTGACTATACAGCAACTATGTGTGTTGAATGAAATTTGAGGAAAATGAAACCCGTTTTTCTATTATGGTCACCGGCCAAAATATCGAGCCCAAATACGTTAATTTCATTCTAAAAAAACTATGCGTAAAATAAAATATTTAAACTTGGTTTTCAATGAACAGGAAAATGGTAAACATTTGAGCAAAAAACCATGGATGAAAAAGAAGCGAACTTAACAATTTCGCGTGTGCTCATTCAATATTAACATTGATTTGAATGTATTTTATTTTTAAGGAAGAACTTATATCGAAAAATACTCTCGATTATAAATTTTTATAATAAATAAAAACAATCTTATACTATCGACTTCAAGTCGTGTGAACACCGTGTAATTTAAGTTGACTTTACTAGGAAAATGAAAGGTAATGAATATTTTTTATTTTATTTTTATTTTATTTTAAAGAAATATGACCACATACAGCATATGCCATTTTATAGTGGCCAGGTAACAATACATAAATTAGAGGACGAAGACGCAATATAACATGTAGAAAACAATAATTACATTTACAAAAACAAAAGGACAACAAGAAACTGCAGTGACAGACTACTTCGGTGACAGATAGGATAGGGAAAGGCTTATGAAGGATTTCAATGGAAGTGCAAAGGGGTCGATGTGTGGAGGGAGTGAGTTCAACACAGAAGTAATGCGGTAGAAAAACGAACGTTTAGTGAGTGAAAGTCTAGGAATGGGCATGTGGATTAGGGGATGAGAACGGGTAGGGCGGGGTGGAACTTTAAAATTGATAAAAGAGAGCAATGCTGGGCAGTCGATGTTGGAATTGAGAATCTTATAAATAAGTTTTAAATCAGCTGTGAGCCTATGGGTAGTGAGATTAGGGATGAAGAGGGAGGAGAGAATAGCATTAGTGGACATGTTGCGTAAATGCGGTATTCTATTTTTTACTATATTGGCAAAGAAATTGCTGACACAGTCCAGGGATGAGAGGTTGGTTTGTGAAGAGATAGACCAAATGGGACAAGAATAGGTAAGAATTGGAAGAATGATAGATGAAAAAAAAGTTCGAAGTGCCTGGGGGTCTTTAATTTCAGTGAAACGGAACAGGAGTCCTAAGAGGGACATTGCTTTAGACTTGATGGATTGTATGTGTGGAGAAAAATTTAATTTATCATCAGTGATAATGCCTAGGTCCTTAGATGTTGATACACGTTTCAGCGAGTGATTAAAAATACTGTAGTCAAATTGATGAGTTATCTTCTTTAGGGAAATGGACATCACACTACATTTATCTGGGTTTAATGCAAGATTCCAGACATTACACCAATTCGATGTCTGACGTAAGGCATCTTGTAGGTCTTGGCAATCAGATGGTTTTTGAATTTCCTTGAACAATTTACAATCGTCAGCATAAAGGAGAGTTTGAGCTTGGGAAGAAGGTAGCAAAGAAATACGTTCTACTGTGGAATTATTATAGTGGAGAACCCATTCACTTCTCATGCACCACATTTGCTCCTTCAAATCGATTTCCTTTCTCTCTGCTTCCCATCCGTCTTTCAAATTGTTCAACTTCAGTGTCCCACCCAAAAACTCGTCCCCAACTTTCCCAACCCAAAGACGACCGGAGAAATCCCAGACGCCATCTTCTCAGCACTTTCCACTAAAAAACTACCCAGTCCCATTATGCTGTTTTTTAAACCGCACTCTTCCATTTCCATCCCTCGGCTAATGAATAATGCTGTTAGGGCTGGAACCGGCATGTCGGTTCACTTATAACCGCAAAGCCTTTCAATCTGATAACCACCTTTTATGTGCATATTACCTTAGTTAAATATTGTTATTTATGTTTTTTTATACTTAATTTTATCATATTTGCATAATTTTTGTATAACCAATTGTAAAAAAAGTTTCAATGGACTGGGTGCTTCTAAACCTCTAGGTCTGAACTGGTGCACGAGTGTCGATAACAGATTATTTTCTTCGGAACCGAGAATTAGTAAACTTCTTGAATCGTCTAGCTCATAATACTATTCTTGCCAAGTTGTTACAGCAAACCATTCCTTATACTTTATCCCATTTCTTCTTAAGTTCTATCACCTTCTAATCCCTTGTCTGCCCACCTTAAATCTTTTACAGACTGGGAAACTCAAAATGCTTCTCTCTCACCCGTAGTAGTAATACAGCCTCATTCAACCTCTGTATGAACATGCGATTATTTTCGGATGCTCAGCGTATGCACAAGTGAAAGTTTGATGCATGAGATATAATTCAACGTATGCGTGTGTATTGTCTATATGTTAATGGTGATTTTCGCCGAAAGGCTTGGTAGAGGTAGAATTGAAAGCTATCTGCTGTGACATACGTGTAGAGCTATCCGTCGAATCGAGAATAGGGTGGTTTCCTATTATTTTTTTATTGCCTAAATCGAAAGATTATTACTCCTGGAGTACGTATTTCACGATTTTAGATTTTTTAATGACGATATCTATTTTTCGCGATTAAATGAAAAGTGAAAATTTTCAAGAGCGCGAAAACGTGACGGGTAAGTATGAATGCCGGGAAATCTCTCCGTGTGACGTATTTCTGGTTCCCGCTGCCGCCCTGTGAGGTGACCTTGAGGCGAGGCTTAGCGCTGATACGACGCAGGCTGCTAGCGGGTAGCTGAGTACTCTGCTGGCTGGTAGCTTGGTTTAAATAAGGATTATTAATACCTCATCAAACGAAGAAAACTTTCCGACCTTAGCCAGTTTTAATAAGTGATGATTAAGACATGTTTCCCTGAGCTCTGCGCCTCATGCATGCATTGGTAACCTCAGACGATGTATAACTCCTATCTTCTCGTATAGAAACTAGGTCCCTGTGACGTCACGTGGAGTGGCATCGCATGGGCGCCAATCTGGCCCTTTTCAAATGAGGATAAAAATGGACCATTGTCATTCGTCTAAACCGGTATTTCTAAAACGAAATAATTTGTATATTATGAATACACTAATGGTGGGTAACGAATTGCAATCAATGCCTTTCGTTTTCTTTGATGAAGGAAACTACCCTATTGCCTCATTTCCAGCGGTATTCTCTTAGGTGTACCCACGTACTGGCTAAAAGTTATCTATTAGTGTTGGTGGGTTTCATCTACACTTAATAGCCTAGAGTCTCGTCTTTTCTGCTGGTTATGAGGGCGTCTAGGTAGGATAGCTTGCCAGAGTTTTCTTTTTCATTCGTGAATTAGGTTTTTTCGACAGTATTTTTTGAAAAATTATGAAATCAATTAAGTGTCCCTCGGTCGTATTTCCATATTACGAACGTATCATCGACGTATCTAAGCCACATCTTCGGCTTGTTCATTCCATTTTGTAACTAAACGAAATTATTATATCATATCAAAACTAGTTCTTGCTTCGTTATATGAATTCTTTATGCGGGTCAAAGGTAGAATCAGGGCCTTAGCTTGAAAAGTTTTAGCCTTTTAGAAACGTGGAGGTAAGGGCTCATTCTGGGAGAGTTGCATTTCTGGTGGAGTTTCATTCGTAGGAATAGAGGGTACACTGAGGACAGTATATAAAAAATATTCCAGGATTCTAGCGTAATGGGGTGGAAATTTTCCATATAAAATAAACATTTTTACACATTATTTTTATAGTTTGTATTGTTTTTATTATATATTTATTTACATAGTTTATAATTTATATATTTATAGTTTATTATTTTTTATTATTTTTTTAGTTTTGTATATTATAAAATTTACTAGTAAAAATGACGTTATATTTCCGTGGAACAGTGGAAAAATGCAAATATTTATTTCAATACTTTCAAAAAATGTTTAAGGGACTAGAATTCCTTTCCCTCCCTCTCGCCGATAGCAAACATTGAAAGGAGTGTTATATTTTCAGCCACTCGGTGTGAAAGTATGTTCATTCCTCGCGTCAGCTCAACATGTGAGCCATTTCATGAGCAAAATATCTCCATGTTTGTCATCTTCGTATTATGTTCTATTTATTATCAAAGTTATTTTCATTATTGAATCTTAATATTATGTTGCTTAGTCTACAGTATTATTTAGCGTTTTCTATGAAAATGTTTCGAATATAACTTTCTACATTTAGTTGTGTAGGAATGTGGGCGGACTAGGATAAACTTTGTCGTATAACTGTGTTATTGAGCAGCCTACAAAGTAATATTTGGGAACCAGATTTATCATATGAAAAATATTTGCTTGGAAAAATTGATTAAAATTCTATTACTAGTGAAATTTATGTAGTAAAATGGACACATTTTCAGTATTTTATCAGATTCGTTATATAGCTTTATCTCTCATTTTGTGTCTCCTAATCAAGATTTTGGCATGGTAAGGGATAAACGAGCAGGTACAATCTGACGCTGGAATCAATATCGACTGATGAGCAATAATTTTTTTATAGATTTCATCGGCAGATCAGCAGCAATAGAGTGGAACTCGTTTTGCCGGCCTTTGAAACGTTTCCCTTAGTCAGAGGAAAAATTGCTTCAAACAGCTCCGAATTCCTTTCATTTCACTTGGTAATACGGACTGTATCCAGTTTTGTTTCTATTCCATCCAGAGCCAGTCTTTTCTCTCGCCTGTCGTTTCTTTGTCCTTGATCTTGTAATTTTCACTGCATAAAATATTTGTTTTCTTTATTCTAATATCTCCACCAGCTTAAAGTAGAGTTCATGTCAGATTACGATTTTTTACGATTATGGAGACTCATTCTACGTCCAGTTTTGATCATATTCATTAAACATGTTAATGCAAAGTTAATTTTGACACTTTCGGCTGCCACAAGACCATTCAATACCATTCATTCATTCATTCTGAATGAGATTGAAGTGTTTACCTCTCATTATTTGTATTTATTTAAATGCATAGAAATGCTCACATTTTATGGTATCAGAATTTTAAAATTATTATTATTATTAAAGTATTCTACCGATTAAGATAGGTTTCCATGGAGCACTTAGGAAGAATTCTCGGAGCATCCCCTTTCTTCAAGCTCTTCCCTCTTCAATACAAATTAAGGCCTTCTCCATTTCATTCTATCTATCCCACACGGAAAATAGATATCTATAGATATCTATATATTGTCTATTTTCATCTATGAATAGATGTATATCTAATAGATGTCTATTAGACACCTATTAGATGTGCAGGTGAAGGGGGCGATTTTGGATACATCTCCGAAAGTGTGTTTTAAAACGCGATTAATGAGCTATGGAAGCGATATAACATTTGATTTAGGGACAAATTTTTTGGTTCCTTACTGGAGTGATGGTGGACTTAAAAAATTTAGCGACACGTAGAACGATGCGTGGCGACTATGCCAACTGTATCTATATATTGTCTATTTTCATCTATGAATAGATGTATGATTCCATTGAATGGGCCTTAGTTTGGCTGTAATTAATTTATTTCCGAAAGGTATTTTTAACAATTGTTATATAATTTCAAAAAAACTCTATGTTTACAACAAGATCAGTTGGTGTAGTGGTGAGCACGATTGGTTATGGAACGGGGAACACAAGTTCAATGCCATGGCGTGGTATTTTTTTTGTAGTTTTCATTTTGATCATACGGCGACAATTTTTTCACTAATGTTAATTGCATCAATCATAGGCATGAGAAAGGTTTTTATAGATATAGATAAGTATAAAACAGATAATTAAATATCTAATAGACATCTACAGTAGACATATACAGTAGATGTCTAATAGACATCTACCGTAGATATCTATTAGAACTGCTGCTATTTTGACAATAATATATCTAATAGATATCTATGATAGATGTCTATTAGATAACTATTTATCTATCTGTAGATATCTACTAGATATCTAATAGATGTTTATTTTCTGTGTGGGATATAGCCTATTTTCTTACTCTCCCTCGCTTACCTAACAGTGATGGTGCTAAAAAAACATCTGCAAACTCTTGAATAATGTAAAATAAATAATATATCGCAGTTGCAATACCATTAACATGTTTAAAAATTTATGTCCATGCTATTGGAGAGTATTTACTGGTTTTCAAACTTGTTAAGTATGCATTTATTTATTCGTCATTGAGATTTCAACTATTCATAATTAATGTTTTATAACATTATCCTCAGGTCTGTTTGAAGTCGAATGCCATATTTGTTGGAGTAAATGATTTATCATTATTCATGTTCTACTTATTTAGTTATTTAATTATTCTTGTGATGGGTATATGTGCATACTTAGGTTTTCTTTCTATGATTGTTTGAGTTAACTTCAAGATTTCATTTCTATGCCCTGATGTGTTAGTTGTGCTGAATTCCATTCGGAAATATCTGATATATTTTGTACAATTTTATTTTGTGATATCTTTTGTATGTAATATCCATCTTATGTTCTTAATGGACAATTTTTCCAAGAACAATAAATATTATTATTATTATTATATTGTTAACATTCTACCGTCCAACACCGTTTTCAACATCCCCTCCCCGATAATTACTCCTTCAATCCACACCTTCTGTCTCCTACGTATCCCATCTGGAAGCAGCCTCTCCTCACCCACCATGCCGAGCATTTCGTCGTTCCTTCTCCTCTCCGTCCACTTCACCTTATCCATTTTTCACCACATCCATATCTTGAACGCCTCCAGTCTTCTCATGTCACTTTTGTTAAGTGTTCACATTTCCGCTTCATAAAAACGCTGAACTCCTTACTAACCTTTTCTTTAAAGTCTTGCAAAATGAACCTCTCATAAGGATGGTGCGAGAAATACTTCAGAATGTAATTTTGTTTCAATGGTAATTCTTTCAATTTCTTTTTTCATATAGCCTTTCTCCTTACGGTGAGTTAATGGAATCAGTGATAAACATTGAAGGCAAAATCTTCGCACAGGTAAACGAGCTGCTGATTGTGAAGAGAGCAATGATAAGATTGACGGGTTTGTTGACGTAGTTTTAATAGCAAAACTGCGACTAATTCAAGAGCAATCAGATACAATCAATTAATTAATGTAAGAAAATATAAATTGTTAACAAATAGTTGTCTTTGAACGAAAGTGTAAGTAACGAGTAGTGGCCTGGAAATTTGGACGAAAGTGTAAGTAACGAACACTGGTATGGAAATTATGTGTCGGAAATTTTCATCAATATAGTCCATCTGCGTACCAAGAGCTGCCGATGCTGAATATCATTCAGTTATGCTTGGATATACCAGTTTTAAGTTATGCTAATGTTAATTATTTCAATCCTAAACGGTATAATTTCGGTCGACCCAGCTTTGACGATGAATGAGCGTTTATGTAGCATAAAATATGCGATATCATGCACTAATGGCAGTGAAGGATATTGTATGACTTACAGCTTTTAATGAAAACGCTGAATATTCAAAATAGGGCCTCAAGTGATGCTTCGGCATAATGTTTAACGCTTTTAATTTGCATCCTATCCAATGCATCAGAATATATGTTACATGGGTACTCATTATCGTAATTATCTCCCTCCCTACCTCCTATACTCGTCTGATGTATTACCCTGACATGATTCACAAATGTAGCGGTCGATCTAGATAGCGATTCATCGAAACATTCATGAGATTGATACCCTCAAAAGATTTGTCTCTCTGCGATTTAATGATTTCATTAAGGCATTAGCGAGTAAATTTTCCTTTGCGTTCCTCCTGCATTTTATCTTTGGTTTCGATGATCAAATGCCAAAAGTTAAGCCTGCCTTATGTCCTGAGAGACCAGGCTATATGTATTATCGAATTGAGAGTAGGCTCCTACTTCGGAGGACTTGAATTCGTGTCCCGGTCGTGGAGGAGATTTACGAAGGACTCTGTTTGTTTACTTGTCTGCTGTTACTATGGCCGGATTTAAAAAAAGAAAATTTCGTCATCCGATGGCACTTACAAGCTGCGGTTTCCTTGTCGTCTATGGTTGAGGGTTGGAGAACACAAATGTCGGGTTTTCGCCGTCCATCTATACTAACCAATTCACACGGTTCAAATAACCTTAAGTGGATGCCACCTTCTCCGACTCTACATTGTGCGTGGTGATTTGTAAATTGTGATGGTTTCATAAATTGGTCAGGTTAAATGCGATTGGTAAATTTACTCACTCTTCTCATGATATGGATGAAAAAAATAAAAAAAACAAAAATTACATTCACACGATCACCTATGAAATAATTTCTGTAAATATTGGGCATGTGAATGCATGGTTTCTATGCATAAATTCATTGAAGAAAAGATGTAAGGCGTGTGAGTTAATATGTGAGTGAAATTTTCCTTTCTATTTTCAATATTTCAATGTGGTCATGGTTATTGCCGTAGATGATATTACCGCAAACCTGAGTGTGTTCGTGTGCGAAACCTTCTAGAAAATATTTTTCCTGCGTGCATATCTACCAGGTTAGTAAGCGAGTGCATGCTAGTGCCTTTTCGTTTCCTTTTATTTTTGGTTTATTTCGCATATTCATTTTACTAACTGTCTTCCTTTTTACCTCGTCTCTGTCTGCAGCCAAATCCTAAACTGCCCATTAACGAGTATAACTTCAACGAATTTATTTCATCTACTACACGAAGGTTAAATTTTTATTGATCTTTACGCTCTAATTGAATTATTATTTAAAACAGAATTGGATGGAAACTTGAGAACATAAAATGGCGAGTGGAATGTTACTGTTTAGCACATGAGTTGAGTGTACAAATGAGGACTTTTTCAGCACAGGTTGTCAATAATATTCCTTGAATAATGCCCGCAATTACTGATGGGAAAAAGTTTCGTATTTAGGATACTATCGATTACTTACAATGTTCTTCCGTAAATAGCCAAAAGAATTCAATGATGGCATAAGGTTTGATTAAGTAATACGTCCATTGGAAAATCTTGCTTTCAGCCAACAATTCATCCTCAGCACATGATACTCAGGGATCAGAATCCTCGGGGAAATCTTCCCCACTGCAGGGATTTGGACGTGCACCCTCAAGGTTCGGAAGCCAGCCTTTTAGCCACCACAGCATGCCATTCTCCCCTTGTTTATGGCCTGGAACCCAAACACCTCCTGCAGCATCCACTGCGGCAACTTCCGCGGTAATATATGGACGTCCTCACGGCAAGAATGCATCTGTCCCGGGTTATGCAGGGTTCATGACCCGCCTCGCCTCTTCCCACCTTCTCCGACGGAAAGCACCCGATTTGACGCGGACCATCGTCCCAAACGTCACCACGAATTTACGCCGCGTTATACGGTAATGCCCCCACCCATTTAATGGGGAATGTGTGGGTCATTCTAAACCCTTCCATCTCACCCTATTTCCCCACATGTGTCGTCATGCCAGGAATCCCTCGAGGTCTCGCCAGCCTTCTGCCACTGCCATCGTCCTCCGTCTCCCAACGTTCAACCCTCGAACCAAAGGGACTCCGCAGAGGAGGCCCAATTCCATCCCACAGAAGGCTAATTTCTGTTGCCAATTCGGTCGCATTTTAATCGGTTCTCAAAAATGTTCGCGGCGCAGTGATAAGTGCATTGCCATCCACTTTCTTCTAAAAGGGGGATCGAGTTGGTGTGGTGGCTAGAGTGCTGGCTTTCCACGCTGTTTGTCCCCGGTTGAAATCCCGGCGGTGGTGAATATGTTTTCGGAGACTTACCGATCCCTGGTTGAGTGCTTTGTGAAGGGCACTTCAAGTTCAGCTCTCCGTCCGTCGAATGGGACGTTAAGCCATGGTCTCGGCACCTTCCATTAAGGGCATGCTAATGCGCAAGCCGGGTTTCTCTCCACCCTTCCGTACCTACCCATGGCCTACCCTCATGGCGCAAATGACCTCCTCCAAATACCATACCCCACCTTTATCCAATATTTTGCCACATAATGTTTCCAATTGCGAGGAATAGCATTGAATGGTAATGAATTTGATAAATGACATCATCATGAATGTAAGTTTCGGTCGACACCTCTAATTATACCTTATTTCTCCGTGAGACTCGGATCAATTCGTCCGTCAGCGACACGAGTGGTGACTTTTGTAAGCCCTTTTAATGCGCGGTGGGTGAAAAAATCTTTTAAAGGCTAACTTGAGGATCCTAGTTTGCAATATTCGTTGTCATCGCATTCCGCTATTTTTGTCTTCCTGTTTACTGTGTGAAAGTAAAGGTGGTAGGTAGTCGCTCTGCAGGAATTTTCCTTAATCTATGTAGGAAATGAAGCATAATGGTTTTAAAAATCCCGTTAAAAGAATTAGAACTTGATTGATGGGAGTTTAATTTGTAATTTTTCGCGTTTTACTATTAATAAATTATTGCTAAAATGTTCCTTATAGGTCACTTATGAATTTATCATAAATTATGATCATGAAAAATGCGGCGAAAATAGCATATTTAAAAAGTTAATTTTACTTTCCCCCATAAGACTATAGAAAAATTGGCGGAATTCTCAATTCCCATGGTGGAAACGTATGCGACGACTCAACTCAGTGAGGGAGTGGTTAAGAGAACTGCCATCCAGAGGACTCTGGCCACTATGCTTGTCTTCCGCCACCCGGCGTTCAACCCACAAATCATCATCATCTTCGTCTCAATCTTCACGGTGATCAGGCAGTCTCCTCGGAGTGTTTTGTGTGGGGCTGTATTTTGCCAAACGAGAGCTAAACATAGGTTATAATTATTAAAGTACCAAACTGGCTTACATTAGTTAAGTTTGCATAGAGTGTTTCGCGAATCACTTCGGTCTGAGTCCCCTTCCAAGTTGGCTTTTCTTTTATTTATTGTTTTATTTATTCCAATACCGTCGAAAACAGCTCACATTGGACTTTTAAATCTTTTTCATAACAAGATAACATTTACTCGTGCACGAACTACCGTGCCCTAGAAAGGGCTTGGCAGGTGAGGACTTTACCCGCCACCACTGAGGCCGACATTCTTTTTTCAGTCCACATGATGCTAATTCTCTTGAATTATATCTATAAATTCTATCGTATTCCTCCTCATTACGGGCTCATCTAACATAATTCCCTCTAACACAATTTCCTTTAAATCCATTCTCCACTAACACTCGCTCTATCCAGACCCTTTGTTTCCTACATATCTCCTCTTGAATTTCCTCTCTTCTCTCATTATGATTGGCAGTTCCTTCTGTAGTATTGCCGCATAGTTGGCAATATGTGACAGAGGGGCGATTAATATAGCTTCTAGTCTACCCGTCAAGTATCGAACAGAACATGATCCGTACATTAGACACTTAGCCTCAGACTCACCTGTCCCCATTCCCACATTTTGATTCTTCCTTTCGCTGGGAATTAAAACAAACGGCTTATTCTACTAGGCACTTTCCCTTTATCAAAAAGTCTTACCTCTACCACAATTCTGAACATTCCCTAACCTTTCAGTGCTAGTTCCATCCACACCCAGTTTCCTTTTCCTCACGTTCAGCATGTTCCTTTCCTCTTGGACCGACACACACCCTTTCCTTACTCCCACCTTACAGCTCACGTACCCTATTCGTGCATCTCGAATGCCTTCAGCCTGTCTTCTTTTTCCACCTATTTTATTTAATAAGAACTTGAGAGCTGCGACGTTTCCCTTGGGATGTGTATGATGGTGGTAATATGTTTCTAGAAGTATACGCATAATTTTTTTAAAAGGCATATTAATATCGTAAAGAAGAAGTGAATGAGATTCACAAAATGTTAAAAATGGGAAAATTTATATTTTACTGCATTAATAGTTTAAGTTGAGATAAGAATGACGGGATATTATTCGTCTGTGATAAAAAAATGGAAAACTGGTATATATATTTCTTCAGACGAATGATTTTGAGATCAAAGTCTTATTTCTGGACGCGCATTGCAAATATGGGCTTATTAGTAGTTTAAAAATGCTTGAGTACGTATGGCAATTTTTTACAGCACATTTTTCCTGTATTTATTGGTTCCAAGACGTATGTATGTGCTAAAATCCTACTTATATTTTTAATGGAGTCCAGGAAGAGTAATAATTGGTACGCTTGTGTGGTAATACTTAAATCATAGTTTTATTATCATTCCATCATTTATTATTACTTTCGTAATTGAGTTGATAAATAAAATAATATTAGACTAAATATGTGAAAAATGTAGTTCCTTAATGAAACAGTAACTTAGTTTTATTCCATAGATTAATGTACCAGGATTAATGCTTGGAGGTTTGTCTTACAATTATTAAAAAAATTATATGTGGAAGAAAACTAATTCTAAACTACCTCTTCATTTGTAATCGATCCGTGCTTATTTTTATATCGTCTTCCATGCATTATCTCATAATATGGATGCTATAATAAATTATGTAGTGTACTGAGAGTATGTCTCGACAGGACTTGCATTATTTTAGCTCCTGCACCGTTGCAGAGTGAAATTCCCGCATAGCTAAATCTAAACCCCATTTCACTGTCCCTCGATTTTCCGACCCCCGGGCAAGAGTAATAAATCCATTTACATCGAGTCGGAGGAAGGATTGAGCGAAGGGTGCAGAGGGAGAGGGGGTTGGGGGTTGGTTGGTTGAGATGGCGGAATCAAATTACTTTGCGCCGAGTTTGAGTGATTTATAACGCTCTAGGAATAATAGTGGTCCCATTAGACGCGACCTATCGAAGCATCCTTAGGGAGATTGGGTTTAATATTCGCTGGATTGAATGCTTGTTGCCGCGAATGATGTGATTTATGTGGGAGGGTCCCTAATTTTTTTCCCCTTTATTAATTCCCTTCCATTACGATGCTACTGTCCATAACAAGGTTTTTTTTTGGTGGGCCTGACGTATTCCTGGAAACGCCGACTTCTTTCTCACGAAAACCTAAGTAACGAGATTGTGCTGCTTGCTATAGCACGTGTTATTAGGTTAACATGTGGTTATTAGGATAAATTAGAATACTAGCCTAATCCAGCGAATAAAATACTAGGAGAGTGTTAGTAAAATTAAAAAAGTAATTTACTTGGAAAAATTCCGCGTAGATATGTCTTAATTTGTTGTTAAATTTATATTAATTGAAAGTATTGTATGCCATGCTCTGACAAACGAGGAAATGCAGTCAAGGATTGGGAATAGTTTAGATTGCAGTGATGCAATGGATCTTGTAGCTGTTAAACTGAATCAATGAAAAAAACACATGTTTCTCGAATTGTGAATGCTGCAACCTCAAGAAACTTATTTTCAGTTTATACCTACACAACTAAACACATTATAGGACATTCAAATATCCAAGCCTTGAGTTGTTGAAGTATAAGAAGCGTTAAGCTTTTATTTATTTATTCATCTACCACCGAAAACAGTACCGTTTGTCGTGTAAATCGGAGTTTTTAACTGAAAAATGAAACGTATATGAACATCAATGTCTTGGATAGCAACCCAAGCGGAAATTGAACCCACGGCCTCTAATGCGACAGGGGAGGACTTTACCCAACCGCCATTGAGGCTAGCTATATTGTTAAATAGTACGCGATTAATATTCAAGGAATAAATACTGTGAGAAATAGAAAATACTTCCAAATAACTTCAAAATACACTGCATATTTCATTGGAGTAGTAGCTCGATTACTCCTACTAGTGGTTACCACCATCGTGGAGTGGAAATGAGAATTTATGCGAAAAAAGCTCACCGCGAAAAAGCGCACTCATAGTTGATCGCGAAGAAAGCTCTCAAGGACCAATGTAACAGTTTAGGATAGGGGTTAAGTTACCAGTAAGTGTAAAATTGGTGCTGCTTGGAGGTGAGGCATCACGCAATGCATTCCTCCATTCCACCACAGTTCAACCCAGCCTTCCAGAGTGTCTTCACGAAAGACAATAGCTAAGGTATTGTCCTCCCGAGCATTCTTACCCATCCCATCTTTATCATTGCTGTTCTGGTGGACCTCCATGTCACTCCGTAAGCAGAAATTGTCCATTTCAATGCTTACAACTTACCTGCGTTAAATTTAAAGTTACTGGTTTACATAGTGTTTTGAGCATAAATTCTTTTTAGTATTTTTACATGGTTTACACATGATCTTTATCAATTCTTTTAAAAACGTGTTGTACTTCCGCTTTTTAGTTGGTATCGCGGAAAGCGCTCAGTTTTTACCCTTTTGGAGTTATAAAAGGATTCCAGCCCCTATCATCTTGGAAATAAGGAATAGTTGGAAATAGTTATGCATTAAGAAAGAAGATGGATGGCTTAATAGCTTGGCGTTCCTTATCCCTTTCTATTGGCGAAGATAGGGGCAGGAATCCTATTGTAACTCCAAAAAATTAACTGTGTGCTTTTTTCGCGACGCCGACTGAAAAGCGGAAGTAATAAAAGTTTTTTTTTAAGAATCGATAAAGATTATATCTTCTGGTTTTGAAGATATTTCCTTTTCAAACTTAATTCTTAGCATCCCACGCGGTCGTACATAGAGGCCCTTAGGGAGGACAGCAGTTCGATGAAATTGATTGATAAAAATTTCATTTTGTTCCATGGAATTAGAACCCCAAATCTTCCATTTGCCGATCAGACAACTCAACCAATCACAGCCCCAGGTTCTGATCGGTGGTTGAGCATCGCAATAAATATCGGTCAATTTTCACCAATAATGACCCAATACATCTTAATTGTGTTACACATTAAATTATAGAGAATTTTATTTAATCACTCTAGCTACAATAACTACGATATTAAAATTACCTTTTTCATGGCGAAAACTCTTAAATCACTTCAGATGCGTTATTTGGGACCATGTCGCTGGTAGTCTCGTGTTGGCCGGAGTATAACGTAGGAAGGGTCGCTGATCCGCAACCCTTTCCTCGATTCTCTCACCCTCGCTGGCCTCTCTCCTCGACCCTCCCGAAAACTCACCGCTCTGATTGCAGTTTTTACCTTTTCAACTACGAAATGCAGCAAAATATTATTCTTTGCACCGTGTTCCCGCCAATCGTACGATCAATTACGCCTTTAAACATTGTTACTGAGTTATCACAGAGGCTTCCGCGGGGATTAAATTGATTATTAGTTTTCTGTGTTGATTCGCGTCGACTCATTTTTGGCGGACGACAGTTTCGGGTGCGTTCCAGCTCCCGTCTTCGGACCCGGACTTCCGAAATACTTCGGAACCGAAGACTTCGGGAGCTGGAACGCGCCCGAAACTGTCGTCCGTCAAAAATGAGTGGACGTGAATCAGCACCGAAACTAATCATCAATTTAATCACCGCGGAAGCCTCCGTTATAACTCAGAAGCAATGTTTAAAGGCATAATTGATCGTACGATTGGCGAGAATACGGTGCAAAGAATAATATTTTGCTGCATTAACCCGGAAACTAATCATTAATTGTTTCTGAGATTGAGGATTTTGTTTAAACTGTAGCTGCGTCACTCCGGGAATTGTCAAAAGCGCTTGGGGAGGGGTTATCTTGGTGGACCACTGGAGTGAGTTTCGAGAATGATTTGTTCGTCTCGTACTTTCCGTTTCCCCATCGAGGCTTCAGTTACTTTACTGGAGAAACTGAGTTACATGCGCAGATTTGAAATGAACCCTCTTGGCTTCCGCGAGTGATGTATTAGTGCCGATAAAATATTCATTGGTTTTTAAAGGTTATCTTGAAAGTAAGATGCTAGGCTTCACGAAATTCTGTCCCCTGGGAGTGGCCTGGAGTACTGTGAATGTACCCCTCGCAAAGAGTATCCTTTCATCATGTTAGTTTATAAATTTCCGATTTTATGATAATTGTTATTATTACTTCGCACAGGTTGGCTGCATCTCATTGTATTGATTTTAAAAAGTTATTTGGGATTCCAAAATGTAATGATTTTTTTGCCAGAAGTGAAAAATTGCATGAATTATATTGAAGGATGCAACATAAAAGATAGTAAAAATCATGTGTGAATAAATTACTTAAAATTTTAAGATAATAATGACGTGTGTGCTCAGCTGATATGGTAATGAAAAAAGACTATTTCAGATTGAATGTTAGAGATAAGAGTTTTTTGCTCATCCGTTCTCATCGTCTTCTTAATTCCTTACTTGCCCCAGGAGAATGTCGACTTAACGTCGTTTTCCAGATAGTCGCGTTCTACAGGCCTTTTTGTCACTCATATCCTCTCCTTGAGGTAAAGGTTGGCCATTGACAGAACCAAAGTAGGTTCTCCTTGGTTTCCAGTCACTTGCATACTTGGCCAGAGAAAGGGAGGAATATTGAAGTGTGAACTGCCAATTGGTTAAAAAGAATCTTTCCGAACATTGGAATTCCAAATGACACAAGTATTTATCGTGGATGTAGCCCTATTTTGGCTTGAAGGGTCTAGCAGGTTAAGATGGTGAAAAAAGCCCAAAGTTATTTTGAAAAATAAAAAATATACACTTGAAGCGCACCAAATATTATATGTTTTCCCGAAGTTTCAGGCCTCAGCAATGACAATTAAACCCTAAAAAAATTGAAACACGATTTTTAGTTTTTTAACCATATCTCCAGTTTTTATTCTTGTGAAAACGTTTTATTGATCAATGCATATGCTATTACGTTCTTCCATACTGATTTTTTCAATTTTTTTGACCGAAAACTAAAATTCTACGTAAGTTTGAAATTTTCAAAATTGAATTAAAAACTTTAGGAAACAATAGACACACTGAAAAAATATATCGTTACCCCTACATCAAAGTATATTCCTTATTTTTTTCCGGATTTTTAAAATTCGAGGAATACGCTTAAAAACACGAATAACGGCTCTGCGCCTTTCACGTCTATGTATTTCACGAGGAATTTTATTTCATTGTTGAAAGCAACGATTATTGTTTAGTTTGTAATATTTTTTATTGAGAATAAATGTTAACAGGAACAATGCTTATTTCACTAATAAAATCTTAATTAATACTTATAACCGTGCTGCTAATTTATTCAAGCTTTGAGAAATACAAAGTCTGCCGAAAATGATTTTTTCATATCAGCTGACTCTATTTAACCATGAGGTTATCGCCAGCGTTTGAGCCTATTTCTGAATAACTGCAAAAATATGACTGGATTCTCAGGGAATAGTTTTCGATGAAGCGGATACACTTCATCATTGCTGATGACAACAATAAACTTTCTCTGATGCTTACTTTCTCAATAGGTGAGAGTCGAAAAAAATCAAAATGCATCTGTATTATTAATTTTCTAATATAGCGAATTGCAACATCATGATGATTTCAGTTATAACCTTCTTTATTTGCCTTCTTCAATGCTTTGAAGTGACATTGATGTTTATGATAGTGAGTTTTTATGCTCAATTTTTAGTTTATTGTGGATATGTGCCTGTGTGGCATTATAATAAAAAAGTATTTGACCTTCATATTTCCTATAAAATTGTGTATTTACTTGCTAAATGAGCTTATATAATTAAAAAAATTAAGTACTGCGCTTTTCTATTTATTTTTACACATGATTAGCTTCCGATGCAATTATTAAACCATTTTGTGATATTCTAAAAAAAAAACGAAGCAACCTTCTTTCCCGATACTGATATTTGAGCCATTTTTATATCGATGAAGTAGTCATAAATATATTTGTGAAAAGTGTGATTGATAATTACGAGGTGGTTTTGACGTAATACAAGTTAAACGGAAATATGTTGGGATGACAGAAAATTTGAATTTTATTTATGCTTACGCGAAAAATATCTGAGAAATGTTGTCATTTAATGTTCATAAATATCATTTTATATATGAATTTGTATTCCTTGAATCAACCAAGGATTGTGGGAAAAATTAAGGATATAAACCGTGTTAGGTCTCTAGATCACGTTGCATTCAACGTACGTTGCCTTCCCGTCGCAATAAAGACGTGCGTAGGATTGTGACCTCGAAAAAAATCGAAATATTTGAAGCATTATCAACGTATGAAAAATGATGAAAAATATTTGAATTGCTTTTCATTTTCTTGTTTCTTTTTCATTTACCTATGTTTCATTAGTTCCTCGAAGGCTATATTCACTCCGTAATCAATATGAAGTCCTCCCAAACAGTCTCGTGAAAGACTGCGCGATTTGGCACTGAAATTTTCGAATTGCAAGTTCTTCGCGGTTAAGAGTACCATCTGAAGCTGCCTATTTGAAAGCAGCCTCTGAAACCGATTCGGAAGGTAACCCCATGGGTAAAATAGAATTAGAGGTGGGTGCTTATAATGATGACAAAGGCAATGTGAAACGAGATGAAGCCAACCTGCTCGAGGTTAAAACGTTTGAGTCACGGCTTTCGGGCGTTCCTCCGCGTTGTGTTGTCCATTGTTGACGACAGTTAAAAGTTAACTGGAGAAACGCTGCGGACACCTTAAATCCAAGTTAAAACAATTATCATAAAAACGAAAAATTATAAACTGACATGAGGAGTGGAATACCCTGGGTTAGTGGTACAGTCGTCACAATTCACAGTGCCGCAAGCCACTCCTAAGTCAAAATTTCGTAAAGACTAGCACCTCAATTTCATGATGTCAGTTAACAGCCCACATTTAATAGACACTATTACAGCACTCACCGGGGCCTAGAGGGTGCATTTCAAATATACGCATATTACTCAGCTACTCCGGTAATGTAACAAAATCCTCTGCGAGGAAAGGAACGGTACGAAACGGACTAATCATGCTCTCTCAAATAGCCCGCTAACTTATCCCTCCCAAAGAGCTTTTTCCATTTTGCGACGACGCACTGCCGCAATTTTAGCAAAAGTAACAAAATCGTCAATGTCTTTCGCAGAAACAAGGTTTAAAGACGTACTTGATCGCACGATTAGCGGGGACGCGGTGCCAACAATAATATTGAACCAGTAAATCTATTTTCTTTAAAATAAAGCTATTTAAAGCACGGTCTGGATCATTATTAGATGATGTTGTTGTTTATGTTTAGATCCCCTAATTGAAAGAAAACAAATTAGACTCGCGGCAATTGAAGACCCATTTGTTTGCACAAAAATAACTGCTAATGGAATGGGGCCTTACTATACGATGCTACGGCAGCAGAATGGAAATATGCAGGTGTTGATAGAGTGTATGAGATTGAGTAGCTGGCATAATATTTGATTGACAACGGGAAGAATTTTAACAGTTTATTCATGATGCCTTCTTGGTTGTAATTTTGTTATCATTGCTATCGTCGTCGAGCGTGTTATTTTATGGGGAAAACATATTTGTTTAGTTTCCCATTAGACTATTAATTAGTTGTCATCTAATTTATAGAAATTCGAATTAGGCACACTAAAACAAATGAACTGGAAGAAATCCATTAACGGGGCATTTTCTCGAAGATATTTTTCTTGTGCCTCATGTGTGAGTTAAGGAAATAAATAGGCATGATCACATCATTCACGAAGAATTATTGAATTGGCGACGCGAATTTTCTTGAGATTTAGCGTTATTAAATTAACAAAATTGTTTATGCTTTTATGTGTACATTTGTGGCTTATATAATAAGATTTTATTCCATCTTGAACTGTTTCTTTCAATGCGCAACATGTAATAATTTCTATTTTTGCAGAATAATTTGATATTTTCGAGTGTATGCAATATTGTTTGCTAAACTAATTCGGATGGAATTCGGGTGTTGCGTGGCTCATGGAAAATGGTTATAATTCGAATTTACTATTTACAAAACAATCTCGAGTTTGAAACCCCTACCCACGTGTGGTAACCTTATGCTAGCCAGTGAAGCGCTTTTTCAAATGCATATCGTTAACCATATCATCTACTTATTCCGAAAGAGTTGGGAAACTCTTGTGATGGGAAAAGGGAGTAAAATAAGTTAACTTTTGTGATGAAAAAAATAGAGGAGAAAATGGATCTTTGGAGAGAAAAAGAAGTCCTAACTGACGTCAGTTACGTCGTGAGAGAGGGAAATATCTTACTCCGAGTATGCATGGAAGTCCATCAGCTGCGTGGTTCGACGTTGGTCTTCGCGAGAACTTTGAAAATGGAGAAAGATCTGAAGTGGAATCTCTCAACTCCAGTCGCGCGACGGGTAATTATTCAAAAGTAAATGTCATTAAGATGCAGGGGGCAGTGAAGGATGAGCGAATTTCGGAGAAGAGGTGAGGAAAACCCTTGAGCTGATTAGATCTCCCGGTTCCATCCGAGCGACTGGCGGGCTGGTGAAATCGTCCTGGTCCAATGACGCTACCCTGATGTACGCCGCTCTGCAGGACCAGATTCCCTCCTGCAAGCTCCTTTCCTGTCTATTTCTGACGAAAGTGGGCCCATTTAGGGCCAATTTAATCTTAAAACATCCCTGTGTAAATAGAGTTGCTTAATTTTGTTTGATATTAAATATAGCAAAAAATAATGAGTGTATTTTGGAAAGGATAAGAATACTTGCAAACGTTGAAACTCCATGCAAAAATGGATTGCTCAAACATGTTTAACGAAAGAATTAACCACAGAATTCCGTATTTGCCTAAGTCTTTAAATACCTCAATCTTATCCATCTTCCAAAGCGTAAGTATGATGATAAGTAGAGCAGAAGGAAAGATTACACGTCCGACAAGGCTCTAAATTTAGATCTATCTGATGACTAACTTTTATCATCATTACATATCCATACCGCTCTCCTTATTCCGCGAAAATTTAAGTGACCCAAGACTTTCGCCGAGCAATGCCATTAACCCCTCCAGACTTGAAAGATCTTTTGCTTAGCCGAAGGAAGAAATAACACGCGTTTACATTCCTGCTTGAGGTTTTGGCAGTGCAGCAGATTGCAGTTTTCTACATGGTTATCGGGTTAACTGCGACGAAGTATGGTATTCGAAGGAGGCGACCGGCAACTTTTGCTTATGCATTATGAGGGGAGGGTATGGAAGGAAGAGTGGAGAGGAATCCGGCTTCGGTATTAGCCTACTTTCAAGGAGAGGCGCCAAGGGGATCACTGGTTAACGTCCTCTCCGACGAACGGAGTGTTACGCTTGAAATGCCCACCACTCAAAATTTCAAGCCAGGATCAGGCTATCTCAGAAAATTCTGTGCCACCACCGGGTTTTGAACCTGAGCTCATGGGGTAGAAAATCAATACTCCATACACCACACCAACTCGATCCCCAGCTCGTCTAAGTTGTTTTTAAGATGACATTTGGTGGCCTATGCTTCCCACTTCTTCAGATCAGAATGTGATTCGCTGGCCTGGTTTGAAGATATGGCCAGTGTTGGTCATGAAGCGTCATCTTTAAAAAAACTTCGACGAAGTTAACTTGAAAAACATGGACTGTACCAGTGTTCGTAAAAATATTGAGAAAAAGTAACTGGGCTAAACTATAGTAACTACGTACAAAAGGTTATCAATTACGAGTAAAAATCACTGATTTACAGAGTAATTAGTAAAATTACTTCTTGTAAAATTGTCCACTCTAATGAGCAACTGGAAACTATCGAATATTGCAGTAAAAATGTGGAATCATCGAGTCATAGAAATTGTTAAGTGCAATATCATGTACGATACATACAATTATAACAGTGGCAGTCAGGGACACGAAGTCATCTGTAGGCACAGATAAGTTAGTGCAATCAGCAAAGAAATCGCCGATTACGAGAAAGTAACGGTTACAACGAGGTAACGATTACACCTCAAGGAATAAATTACAAGTAAAAATTACATTTCTTGAAAAGTAATCGTTACAAGTAATCCAATTACTTACCAGCAATGGAAAGAACTGCAAATAATACGCGTCTCTAAGGGAATATTGTTCATCATGAGTAGCAAACTCGTTAGTATGGTACTAACGTGTGCGTGGTAAAGTCGCGCTCATTTCAAGGTCAAAAGGTATGAGCGAGGTCTCGATGGCTGGAGGCTAACGGCAGGTCGGATCGATGCTAAGCAAATCAGTCGCTTTGAGCGTATAAGAGAGAGAGAGAGAGGGCAAAAAATACACCCCTAGTTGTTCTCCGGGCGTCGGATAAGGAGCGGAGCAGTTGAAACTTCTGCATTCGGCAAGGGTTACGGAGGAAGAAGCGGGGAATCTCTTAAGAGATCGAGGGACTTACAAAATAGCCGGAGGTGAAAACAAGAATTCTCCTTCTTTGCTTAAGCAGAGGTGACGCATCAAAACGAGATTTTCCGCGGGAAAGCGAAATTATAAATTTGGGAAGGGAGATTGGGCTCCCTCAATAATTTTTTTAAATCGCTGAATGTGGTATACTTTAAAAAAATAGTTGGGCCCGTATTTCCCGTTTGTTCTTCGCGTGTCTTTCTTCTCGAGGTATTTTATGAATCGTTTATTACTGGAAACCCACTGCAGACATATTTTTCGCTTTTTTGCTTTCTATTGAATTTTGAATCTGCAGTTTTAAATACATCGTTTGGTACAGAAACTAGGCTATTGTGACTATTATTTAGGCTTTAGCCTGAGCATCAAATTATTTGTTTATTGCCGAAACTCCTAAATTACAAGATTAAGTTTTCTGCACATTCCTAAAATTTCCAAATTTTTTGTTATAGGACTTCTGTAATATAGGATCCATACGGGATATGAAGGCCCAAAACAGATAGGTAATGTTTTTTGTTATGATTCCATTTTGCGTGTGTCAGAATCTTTATGTGTTCTTTTGAGGGCGACTGTGTTCCCTGAGCAACATTTACTGTATTTCGTGTTTTCTGACTTCACCCCCGAGGAAATGCGTATTTAATGGATTCCATTGAAGTCAAAAACATGAATAGCTTAATAACATCTTTTGCTAATATGATTTGTACCTTTATTTTGCTATTTAACCTTAACGGATATCATATATGATGGTCAAATTTTTTTAGCGACAAGGACGAAAATAATTTGTTTTGGATCGTGCATTTGCTAAGTTAAATCATTAAGTTTAGGAAAATCTCACCATAATATATTTACAATGTAGTCTTTTTTTTTAGCAACGTTTTGAAGTATTTAAATACACCAAGGGAATGTAGCTGGCCCTCAACCCAAAGTGTACTATTTTTACCCACTTTAGGTTTTGACTCAATGAGTTAGAGGAGAACTGCGTGATATGTGGCTGGAAAACCGTTGTTCTTTTCCACAAAACACGTTACGAATCTTTTGACACATTATCAGATGTAAGAAAAATTAATCATGCAAGAAAAGCACAAATAATAAATATTGTAGGAGGTAACTTACTATTAAAATGTAAGGAATTCACTCCTATACTCTGTAATTATATCTTTTATTGCTTGATTTCATTGTCTTTCTCCTGATTATGGCTGTGTGATTTGAAACGAGTTGCGTAGTATATACATTTAGGTGAAGTATCCAATTATCTAAATTTTTCCATTACGGATAACTTCCACTGCATCACGACCTCAAGCCCGAATCGGTCGATATGATGCGATATATGTGCTTCAATAATTGTACCGTAATATCGATGCTCACTTCGATACTTCTAGGCACCTTTGGAGAACATCGTTTTCAATTCGAAACTGGAATCATTCATCGAATAAGTGCGACAGAGAATTCATCCGCGATCACAGCTCTCAGCATCGGATCAATTCAAGTGGTGGCGGAGGGGGAAGTCGAAATAGGCAATGCCAAACGCGGAAGTGGGTCGTTATTCATTTTGCTTTCTTTCGATTGCTGCGAGCGCTGTTATCACGCGGGCCAGGATAAATTGAGATCACGAAATGGAAAAAAATGCGCGGTTTAGGAAAAACGCTCTCAAGCGTCGGCCCTGGTGCAACAAAGATAGCCATCTGCATCTAAATTTCCATCTGAACGACCGGAATTGAAAATTCGACGGAGTATTTTTTTTACTCGACTCGTGAGCGTTCACAGATTTCTAATGGAAATGTAATCCGTCGTGAATAATTTTTCTGAAGTAAGTTCGCGCTCGTGTAATCTTTTCAGCTGGAGGCACACGAAAAAAAGATATTTATTTCTCTTTTGCGATTTAAACCGGTACTTTCCTCGTCGGATAAGAGGTAGACAGTTTTTGGTCTCAGCTGTGGATACACTCGAGTTTAATAGACGACGGAATTTCCAAAATTATGCCTCAATATTATTTCAGCTTTCACGGTTATGATCAAAGTTTCTTAGAAGGACTGAAGATAGTTGTATATCCAACGTAATTAGTCAGTTCACTGGTTATTAGCGGTGAAAATTGAAAAGATGCGTTTCACATTCCGCACGAAGGTAACGTTTAATTTGAAGATGAAAAATCTTTTTAAAAATGTGGCTCCATCGCCGTACTCAAACAGTTTTCAGCAGCATTACGACACCTTAAAATCTGAGGTAGTTCGTTATATCTGCTATGGAGATAAATGAAAATTGCACCTAAGTGTGAAGATCAATCCTGTTGTAGTTCAAATAATTTGCTCTGAAGTTGAGACTGCAATTTGAAATAATCCAGTATTCAATTATTTGATTTGTGGCGACGCAGCTCGCTAATATTAGAAAAATGTTCAGCAAGAATCAAGATGCTTGGAAAAATGAAAAGTGGGATTGGCACGCCGAAAGGGGGGGAAACCACGTCAGTTACTTAATTCACATATGCAAAGTCAAAATCTTGAATATTAAAAGTAATCTTTTTTCCCTTAGTTATTTCAACGCGCTTTTCCCGTGTTTTTTCGTATTGCATTATTGATAATATTTTTTCTACTTTTATTTGGATTGGTGTGACTATTTCTTCCACAACAATTGTTGTCAAATTCTTCGATGATCATTCAAACGGAACGGTGCCGTGGGAGAATTCAAGGGGGTAATTGGCCATTAATTGGGCCCATAACACACCAGATGAAAAATATTCATAAGAAATCGTGTTTTAAAAATTTCAGGCTCCAAAGTGTATTTTATTTCGCCAGATCCCACTATTTTTCTATAAAAATATATTATTCACTTCATGGCAAATGAAATTTAGATCAGACCTCTTAGTATCACCATTTACTCTTTCCCTTCATACTCACTTTTCCATCCACGAGATCGTTGAAGCGGCACTGGCATTTGCTTAGTTTTCGTGATAGGAAATCGTGGAGAGCTCATATCGGAAAAATGCTACTAATCTAGTACCTACTCTTGTCGTTTTTTTGCACGAGGGAGACTTCTTTAGTACTACATATCTGAGTAAACATTTTCAGAAATAAAAGAAGAACGTTAAAAACTGAGAAATAACTTGTCTCATAACAATGTCCGAGGACTATTGATGTTAGGGGCATCAAATCTCAAGCCAGAAGTAACTGATATATTACTATCCGTATAAAATATTTCCATTCCTAATATTATATGTGATCATGAATATTGTGTCTATTTTTTATGAAATAATAACAGAATAAAATAATATTAGATAAATAATTATGGTTTTATTATCTAATATCATTATTTTATTTTAATTTGGACAATGATTGTAAAGTTAGTCCATAAACTGCTCTTTAATGGTTAATGCGATATTTTTTCCCTACATACACTCTCCAGTGACAAATGCTCATTTATTCAAAAGATCAATATATATTACATTGTTAAACATAGGTTTTTGTTCAAGAATATATTTATTTTTCATGCGATAACAAAATTTTATGGCGTGTTCCCATTTGGGAACATGCTTGAAAACGCATTAAAAAAATAGTTCGTTTTTTAAAATTATATCTCTTAATTAGTGTAAAATAAATAAGATACGCAAAAATAAACGATAATCAGTTGGCAAGTTAGTTCGGTCTTTAAAAAGATTAACTAATCGACATATTACACTTTTCTTTTCTACCCTACAAAGAATAATGTTTTTTAACGGAGACACGCATTTATGGCCATTAGGAACCTTTTGAGTAATCACTGTGTGGTAGTACCTAATATTTCGGCTATAATTCATTACATCCTGAATCTTTATTGCTATATCTAGTTACCCCTAGGTATCGAAATAACACCTTAGAAAAATCTTCCCTAGTATTTTCTATTTTATTTTTCGCATCGACAATTCATCCTATTTTGCCGAACGGATGGATATGGGAATTTGATTTTCCCTCGAACCATAAAGGCCATTTTACACGGGGCACGTACTTGCACAAATCTGCCGTGTGTACGAAGGCGCAGTCAAAATTGCGTCGTGTAATGGGGTGAATTGCTAGAACACATGCGAGAATGCGTGGACGTGAGATGGCAAAATAGCCCCAGTTCTAATTTCGTTCATGAATTCGCGCAATTCCCCGCCATTTTAGAAATTAATGCAGCTCCAACCTGCGCAATTCCGTGCCCCGTGTAAAATGGCCTTAAAGGACTTTAATAAATGCTAGTCTAATTTTTGTTTGAGCATTTGCTTTTTATGTGTAAACCGCTGGTGTCCTAAGCCTTGTGACTTTTTAGGCAAACTTGTGGGGTAGTGTATAGATGTAGATGTAGATTACAACACCAACATGTTCTCAACACTACCCTTGAATCGTCGGCCATATTGGAAAATTACGTCAGCGCTTTCAGCGCCACCATTTGAGTCTTGAATAGGTAAAATTATTAAGACGTAATTTTAGAAAATCCACGAATTTATCATTACAGCAGTGAAGCACTGTAGGGGTGCTAGAAAACCAGCTGTTCACACATAAAAAGCAAATTCTCAAACAAAATTACGACTAGCATTTATTAAAGTTCTTTATGGCCCGTAGGAAAAGCAAATTCCTATATCCATCCGATCGTCAAAATAGGATGAATTGCCGATCTAATGCGAAAAATAAAATAGAAAATACTAAGGGAAATTTTTCTAAGGTGTTATTTCGATACCTAGGGGTAACTTGAAATAGCAATAAGGATTCAGGATGTAATAAATTATAGCCCAAGGTTCCTAAAGACAATAAATGCGTGACTCCGATGAAAAACATTATTCTTTGTAGGGTAGAAAAGAAAAAGGTGTAATATGTGGATTAGCCTAAACGCCTTAAACCTACATTCTCTCTTTAGTCTACACCTGTTCGAGCTAGGATTGAAGAGGAGACAGATGAATGTGCGTAGCGGGCACATTTGTTTTTCGACTGAGTGAGTGAAGGGGGTTAGAGTTCACTCTCCTCCGTCCCACCCTTTCCCTCTCTGAATTAAATTTCGCCCGCAGTACAAACAACCACTCCACGCACAAACTCCATCCTTTCGCCCTTTTCGAAATCCTCCCGTAGGGAAAATAAAACCCGTGTTTATATTTCTCCGAAAAAATCCATTCAGGAACGCGGCGGCGTCGGTGCGACTACATTTTCCGACGGTACTGCGAGGCGAAGAATTGGAGACGCGGAGAAAATTCACGCGTTTGACGGGGAACGCAAACGAGAATGTACGTAACGAGTGCAAAGGTGTTGGTGTAGCTCTGAGACGGTTGATGGGAAGAATACTCTCTTTTTTACGATTCAATCACTGTTTCAACCCATAGGTTGGTAAGCATATGTAAGGATATTAGGGTAGAGCTTACACTACAGTATACAGACCGTAGACGGGTGCATGAATTCCGTCCATTCACGGAAAGAGGGGCCATCCTTTTCCTGGACAGCCTCGCATTTCGAGTATTTCCGTAAAGGCTTGTCTGAAGACAATACCCGGGATCCATAATGCAGAAAAAGATATTTCTCCAATGGAATTCGGAAGTAGAGCTCCGAGAATACTAATCAATTACCTTGGAAAACCACACTGACAAATCATTGGAATCGTTGGGATTTTTTCTAATTTATTTTAACGCATAACAGAGGCTGAATAATAAAAGATAGCTTTCTCACCATCGAACGTTTGGTCAGCGCTTGATTTCGAATGCTTAGCCTGCCGGAGGTCGCGATGTATCCAAGGCATGCTGCAACAGAGCAAACTCTTGGCTAATCGGACAGCTACGCACAAACTTTCTGTAGTTCAAAAAGTTTGCGTTTTCTACCCAAGCATCATCAGTAATTTTGGTTCCTAGGGGAATCAGCTATCGAGGTTTTCAAATCAAATTTTCCTGAAATAATTTTTCTCCACCCTGTATAGCTGATTTAATAAAATTTTAGTTTTCTGATGCGCGCCAATTGACAAAATATCATTACACGCAATCCGCATGCCAAACAAACTCCCTACGAAGCAAATTTATGACCTCATGCCTGCAGGTGACGGTTCATAGTGAAATATATGTGTTCTCTTCCATATTCACCGGCTTTATTCGGCAGATTACTTCCAAGAACGTATAAAATTTGGCTATCGCCGAATACTGATTGGAGAAATTTGCGAAGATTTCAAAGTCATCCTATCGCATGAATGTATCGATGGTGAAAAAGTGGAGCGAGTTAGCTCAGACCTCGCAAAATACGGTTGAGATTTGCGTTTCGATGCATAGACTCCACCGAGTGAAAGGAAATGAAGGTTATCCCGCTTGGAGAAGAAGGAAATTGAAAGAATTCTAGTTCAATAACGTAAAATAAAGTGAAAGTGTACGAGGAAAGAAAGCATTTCACTGATCGCTCAGAAATCCATACTTACTCACCACCCCAGTTGCAGAAGTCCTCATACCTAAGTCTCGGCAATCGAAAACAGCGTTCGGTTCCACCTTCTATCATATTCGTAGGCAGTCATGCCCCTTCATGCAATTTACCACTAAAGCTGTTGTTCCCAATATCAACCCGAACCACTGACCTTGAGTGATTTTTACCAGAGGAACGCATGACATTTTTTTGATATAGTTGCTTCTAATCGCGCATACATATGGTGGCTCCACTGTGGTCCAGGTACAATGTGGTACAATGAATCTCATGACAAACTTAAGGTGAATTGACCGATATTTTTCCTAGTAACACATGAATTGGTTTAACGATCGAATTGTTATCATAAAAGAATGGTGGGGTTTTGAACATGGTTTGAATGGAAGTAGAATTACTTTCAACTTGTTTTTCATCTTTATAATTTGTCATCTCGAACAGAAGACAAATTATAAAATTGTTATTTCACATAAGTAATAACTTTAAATATGCGTGCCTTTATTTGCTCGACAAGAGAGATACCCGGCGTCGACGTTGGCCTACTCCTCACGGAAGGTGCCCCTTGAAAGTCCCCGCCACCCTATCCCTACCATCTTCCGATGAATTACTGAAACCATATCATTCTTTTATGCTACACCAGTAAAATAGAAAAAAAATTTTCTCCTACCCCTGGGCGGAAATGGATTTTCTGAGAAATGCTATCAAAAATTCTCATCTATCGAAAAAGGTTTCTTCCACTAAGTCAATGTATTACGCTGATTTCGAGGCCATTTTATGAAAAATGTAATAATAGTCTCTTTATATTTGAAGCGTCTCCTGTTTGCATTCCATTTCATATTTATGCGACAGTTTACGCAAGGTTATGGTCCGATTGAATTAGATGGACACAGTAAAACCCACAAAATAACATAAATATCGTCCGCATACTGAAAAGAATGGGGATATTTATTATTTTTTCAGTCCCGGGGAAAGTCTTCACGAATTCTCATGAAATTGATTTAATGTTGGGATCACTATTTTTCCATAGCAACGCATCAATTGTTTTAATGCTCCAAGGGTTCAATCTACAAATAAGGTAAAAAAATACTTCCTTCCCCTCAGCCATATATGTTACATCATGGTCTTCATAAAATAAGAGTAGGCCGCATAAGCATCCTGGCTCTTTGTTGAATAGTCTAGTCCCTGAATTCATCTACATCTACATCTACATAATACCCCGCAAGCCGCCTAAAAGGCGTGTGGTAGGGGGTGTTAGGAAACCAGCCGTTTACATCTTAAAAAAAAAAAATGAAGTGCTCAAACGAGGTAGGGACTAGCGTTTATTAAAGTCCCTTATGGTTCGGGGGAAAAACGAATTCCCATATCTATCCGTTCGGCAAATCATCTCTCTTAATTTATCGCTTCTATCGGACCTGGAAATATAGTGTGGCTCTAATATTATGTTCTCTGTGTCGCTCTTAAAGATATCCATTCTCAATTGTTCAAGAAATCTAAGCCTAGCGCGCAGCCTCTGAGTCTCCAACGGCTACCAGCATAATTCGCTTGACATCTGGGTAACACTGTCTGTACGCCCGTAACAGTTTTTGACGAAACGCGCAGCCTTCCTTTGTATTTTATTCAGATCGCGGATTAAGTCTTTCTGCACCGGATCCCATACGCTCGCTGCATATTCAAGGTGCGGTCGGACGAGAGCGAAATAGCACCTTTCTTTTACTTCCTCATCCGAAAATGTTCCCACATTACGCTTAATGAATCCTAATGTCTTCAGGGCTATGCAGCAAATATTCTTTATATGTGTTCCCCACGTGAGGATCGAGGTTATCGTAACTCCCAGGTACTTCACTTCGTCTGTTGCCTTTATGTTAATACCATCCACTGCATAAACATGGTTAGAGTTGGACGAATTCCGCAAGAGATGTACCGCTATGCATTTGCTCAGATTAAGTTCGAGTCCTCACTCTTGGCTCCACAAATGAACGCTGTTTAAGTCAGATGATAGAATTTCATAGTCAGAGTGATCACTAATTTCGCAATAGATGACAGCGTCGTCAGCAAATAAAAGTATTTTACTGCTAATGCGGGAGCAGAGATCATTAATGTATACAATGAACAACATGGGGCCGATTACGCTTCCTTGTGGAACACCTAATGTAACTTTTACAACATCAGAGCTAATTCCGTCAAGAAATTCTTTTTGTTTACGATTATTCAGAAAGTCGCTTATCCAGTTTACAACTGTCTCGTTTAATCCGCATGACTGTAAATTGTATAAAAGTTTTTGATTCATGTCGAGTTACATGTAAACGCGTTACGGCAAAAAATGTTAGCGAATGCACTCTCAGCCCATATGGTCATTGGGAAATCTTCCGGCTCCAAGGAACCTCAAGCATCCAAAACATCCCAACGCCACGCATCGCGTAAAAATTAACCCCATTAACTAATTCTCATGCCTTCTAGGAAACAAGAAGTGGTCGATTGAGCAAATGCTCATAATAAATGTCAAACTGAAATCAGACAGGATATTCTCAGAGTCTGAGATTACCCTTATCCATAATCATTGGTATTATGTTTTTAAACAAAGAATTTTCCAATTGATTGCAGTGACCGCGGTTGATGTAATCATTCGAAAATCTTGCTCTCAGAATTGTTTACCGGATTTATGTGACCGTTTCAACGTTGAAAACAATTTTAACGCTCAGTTAACTCAGCTGAATTATTTTGAACGTTTTTGCAAATTTCGATATACTCCATAACAATAGAAATGCGCGGTATTTATATTGAAACAGAACCAACATTTAGTAAATGCCATTGTTATTTCTTCAGGGTAGAATTGTTTTGGTGTGATATTCGTATTGCTTAGCATTATTAAAGATAATAAAGAATTTTGGCTAAGTTTTATTAACATTGGCAAAGAAAAGTGCTTATTTTATTATTACATGCACCACCATTGCAAAAATATACACACACGCCGGAGGAGGTAGAAAAATTTTAATACTCTGCTTGTAGGCGTTAAAAGAACAGAGACACAACATTTGCAAAGAAAGTAATTAGCCCTGATTAAGGACGTCTGCCTTTAGTTCGAGTTTTAAACATTTGTGCTAGAACAGTCCGCTGCATCTCGTTGCTGTTTGATGGTTAAAATTGAGGTTATTGGCATAACACATCAATATTTATTTTCCACTCCGAAGGATATAACTGTAAAAGGCATTAAAGAATATTTTTAAGTTTTTAGCAATAGAATTTATTAAAGTTGATGATGTTTATAATTATTTATCGAGGAATTAGGCACAATAATTTGTTTTATCTCAACATGCAAACAAAAATGGAATCAATTAGAGGATCTTATTGATTCTTTTTGGCTAATCAAATTTTCCTCTAATTTGCTGTCAAAAGCCAATAATGAATTATTTTACTTAATCTAAATGAGCTAATATTTACAAGTTTTTCATAATTTAGCCTTAGCCAATTCTTCAAATTTTTATAACTCATGTTTTATGATCCTGTGATATTTCAGTTATTGCTTTTTACATTATTTGTCTCCGTGAATAGGTTATGAACAGTGCTCTATCAAAGGAATTCAAAGGCGATTTATTGTTGCAGATATAAAGCAAATATGTACTTGGGCTTGAAATTTTTCGTTAAGTATGTGAGTTACCCTCATTGAGTCCTATGGTACGGACGGTTGTGTGCAGAGAGGTTTGATGCATTTTCCCCATGGGAGAATCCAGCTCTTGTGAAGGTCGTTATGATGTTAGTGGTTCGTCTAAGTGAGCCCTAATCTTTTATCCTCATTTAGGTCTTAGCGGTTAAATAGTATGGCTTATTATATATACGATAATAACTCGTCAATCATAATCAATCCACTATAACCTGGGGAATCGATGCAGTAATCTCAGATGGAAATTGAGAACTAGGAAAATTAAAAAAAATCAATATAGAGGAAATTGTAACTAGTTTACTGATACATACGCTTTTCGTGTATAATTTAGGGTCCACAAAAGTATTACTGGAGATATTAGAGCGATTTTGGTACATTTATATGGTTTTATTGGGATAGCATAAGGGCTGGGACAAAGAAACGTTACAATGAAGGCATGAAAACTGTTTAACTCTAATTGAGTGTTATTTAGAATAATTATCATTTTTAGACTATAAAACATGTTCTAAAATAATAATATTTTTCTTTTTAAATTTATCATCTATCCCATCACCACCATTAACCAGGAGTCTGAAGATAGGTTCGACGTTGCTCCCCGCTCACTATTACTAGCAGCTTATTTTTAACTTTATGTACATAGTTATTCTGTTTTGCACATATCTTATTCGAGATAATGCTATTCTTACCTTTCACCAGGCTTTCAACGTTTGTTTTCATCAGATCATCTTGCCTCATGATGCGGCCGATTAAGTTGTCCCTTCCTTTTTTAAGGTTTTCAAAATACTTTGAAAGGTTGATTGTTAATTAAATGGTCCAAAAGCCGTAACAAGTTACACTTATCCATTTTACACTTACCCGGAATTTGCTGCGATGGTTTGCGAAATGGAAAGGATCGCAGGGAGCAAACACAGCCTCTCAACCGGTAAGCCTTTGCACTCACTCACTCACACGCTAAGCTGAAACTGCCGGGAGTAGGCTCATGAAGAGTGGGTCAAGATGTTTGAAAGGGAAGTGAGAAGCGTACACTTACAGTCTTACACCGACCCGGATTTACTTCAATGGTTTGCGAAGATGAAAAAGAACTACAGGGACCGTACACAGCCTCTCAAACGACCAGCCTTGGCACTTGCTCACTCACACACAATCATACGTATTCACCAAAACACACAGGCTAAAACTACCGCGAGAAAAGCTCAAGAAGAGCGGGTCAAAATGTATATCGCTAACACTATCCTCTATAACTTCTATGATACCACAGCCACCCTACTCTCCAGACGTGGCTCCATCAGACTTTGTTTCCAAGGATAAAATCACCCTTGAAAGGGCACCGGCTGGACTCCATTGCGGACATTAATAATTATTGTACGGTGGAAGTGAAGAGGATCACTAAGGCGGCTAACCAGGCAGGATTCGAGTGCTAGAAGAAGCGTTGGCAAAGGTGTGTCATTAGCCAAGGCATGTACTTTGAGGGTGTCAAGTGTCCGTGGAAATAAACAAGTTATAAAATCAGTCCGGTATTTTTTCGATCACACCTTGTACAGTGTACAATGTACATATTGCTACCTTAACGCTCCGTTTGATAGCTCTCCGCCTCTAGGTTTTGTGCGGGAATCATCTAATGATTTTATCATGATTGATGCCTTTTTTTCCGTGGATAATCTTATTCGTGCTCTGTGAGTAAGGAACACTAGCCCTGTGTACTTTAACTGCCGGCAAATTTGCTCTTTAACGACGATTATTAGTTTTGTCTAATGTTAAATTGAGCGGTTGTGGTGAAAGACCCGGCCACCTCTTTGCCATTCTCATTTAGGTACTGTATGCCCCATTAATTCTGATATTTCCTTTAGAGTGATTCATGCAAGTAAATATTCCTCGCATCCCGTATCCCTTTAAAGGTTTCCACATTTTCTTTCCTTCTATACGCTCATAAGCTCATTCTACATTTACCCGTTAACGCCTAAAAGTACCACAAGGTAACAGCTGGTAGTGCAATGCTAAACGTGACTTTTTGTCATTTAATTTTATTTATTTGGGTTTATAAGAGTTTTTAATTGTTAAGAATGTTATTAATTACATTTTTACTTTGTTATAAAATTTTGATTTTTTTAATGCTGCAAGAAAAGCATTTATAGTCGTTTAAAAATTTAGAATTATCAGCTATCCCAAAAAAACGGAATTTTTGATTGTGGAAGCATTTCGATATTCATTACTTTCGCCTCGTGTACTCAAGATGAATGTATCTAACTACAGCATGTGCATTTCAAATGAATAATGGATATTTGATTTGAAGGTAATATTTGGGACGTTATGGTGCAATACGCTTTGTTGATACATAATGGTACCGCTAGGCGCTGACACTGCCGTGCTTTGGCGGAAAGCGTATATTTTTGAGCGATTTTTTTATGTATGCGAATATTTCTGTGGGGTATCAGGCTGTAACACCCTAACTGTTTGTGCTAAAAGAATGAAATTTTCACCTCATGATTCAGAATTTAATTGATATTAAACTATAAGATTACCCGAAAAACGCAGAAACGTTTAAATTCAGGCGTACCCGGGTTAATGAATGGGAGTGCGAACACTTCATTTGACTTCCTAGCATATGGATCTATTTGCTTCAAGAAGAATTGGTTATCTAATTGTAAACCATTGTTTCTTAAGACCTGTCTGGTAATCTTCAGCACTTTCCTAGTAACAATGTATCGTTATAATTATGTTTGTATCAATTTTAAGGTGTCTTTTAGATTGTTTTTTTATTGTTTTTAAAAAGGTTCCTAGATAACTGATATTATATGTCTCCTCTGTTGCAATCCGGTACTGTTACGGCGGAACTATAGTCCACTGGTATGCTCTCATTTTCCCAAACAAGCCGCATTACTCTTTGCATTTTATTTAGAAGTAGCTGCCCTCCAGCCTTTTGCAGCTCTTCTGATACTCTGCCCTCTTCAGGAGCTGTTTTATTTTTCAGCGACTCTAATGCTTCCTCCAACTCTTCTAAAGACATTCTACTGTTTTTAAATGCGTAGCCAGCAACCTTAATGTTGAGAGCAGTGGTAGAGGGTAGAATGTTAGGTAAAAAGGGAGAGGAAGGAAGAGAATTGTATTTTTTGATAAAATTAATGGTAATCGGCCTTATTGTGAATTGAAGAAGAAGATGGAGAGAGTTCTTAGAGGGTAGGGCGGGTAGGGGGTGTTGAAGACAGTGTTAGAGGGTATAATATTTGTTAAACTAGGGAGAGGAAGGAAGAGAATAGGATTTAAATCATGAAATGAAAGGGAGTAGGCTTTATAGTGAATTGAAGGGGGAAGTGCTTGAAGGAAAGGTAGGCTTCCTGATTGCTCTCAAGTACTCCATGAAAACCTACCTTAATCGGTAGAATACTTTTATAAAACATTTTAAATTGCAATCAAATAGTCATCTAAATTTAGTCTTGGATCGAAACTCATCTTCATAATTTCTATCAATTTCCGTGGGTACTCGAACTCGTGCTCAGTGGGTTAGGAAGCCAAGCATTCCAGACGATTCAAACGGAAGCCATAAGACATGCTTTCCGCAAGAGAGCGGAGGGTAGATGCCCGCCCCGTCTCTCCTTCCGAATCCCCTGCATGGAAACTTTCTCATTTCGCTCAGATCTTCCACCGCTTCCCAGATCTCTGGACCCTTGCCAAATGGTTCGGGAAACCGAGGGGGGGATCTGAAGAAGGATTGGAAGGGTGTCGGGTGGGGGGAGACTAGGGTTTGGGCTCGTATGACCTTCAATCAAGATATGACCCCCCCAACAAGCATATCTCCCCGCCCAAAACTCCTTCCGTTGCGATCCCTTGCCCCCCACCCTAACCAAGAACCATGACATAAGCGTCCCTTCGCCTCGAACCCGCATATCCTCGCTCATACATATACCACCTTTTTCCACTGTTGATCCCTTACCCAAAACGGCCCCGCCGACCTGATACTCTGTCAGGTCTCCCCGACCTTCTTCCCACTCTGCGTTCCCTCTACGTCATAACTCGTGTAGACCAGCATTCCAGTTTTCCACTTGCGTTTCCACGATTACCACTCTCCTCGTAGGCGATATTTTCTTCTTGGCATTCGAAAACCTTGGGAATTTACAACTGAAGGCATTGTGACAATAAGAGTTTGGTGAAATTTGTAAAGCCTTCGTGAAGAAGACGGTCGATTTTAAGAATAGAAGATAGTCGTTCCTGAAACAATCCGAAGCCCTTAACACTATTATGCTAGCCCATTTTATCCAATCCCTTACAACAGTGCTGGGCATTTTATCCAAAATTAGAAATTTTTAATAATTTAACTACAGTACATAGAAATTTGAAATGAAATCTGCCATTTCTAAAACTCCTTCTAGTGTATTTTCTATGCACAAACTCGTCTGAAGAACAATATTACGTAGATGTACGACCTTTATATTACGGCGGCAGTATAAAAGACTAATAGATTCAAATCCACGTAGTATTAGGTTGCCCATAGTCCTACGAAGTTTCGCGAGAACCTAATATTACGTCTTTCGCACATAACGAGTTGACTACATAATGATGGCTTTCTCGGAACGCTGCATTTTGAGTTAACATCATGTAAGATGATGCAACTCTCCCACTTGGATGTTACTTTTTTCGTGAAGTATTATTCATTTTTAACTTATGATATCTTCTTTAAATTTTCAGGGTGCATATAGTGATCTCTTTTCAGCATTTGCTTGTGTTTTAAATTATAAAATTTAAGTTCGAACTTTTGCGGAGAGATGAATTGGAACAACATATCGATTGATAAACAAGGTATCGTATTGCCTATCAACTTGAGCATTGAAATTAATGGGCAATACGATACATTGTTTATAATTGGAAAATTCAACTTCAGTAATTACCCAGTCGTAGACTTTTATATTGATTTTATATAAAAATTCCGAACAAAGTCTACTTACTACACCGTGAGAACATCAAGAAGATAAAAAAACATTTCAGCAGGTAATTATACGCGAAAAAAGGCAAAACACTACCGGTTGATCTCGAGTGACACGTCCTCTTATCGTCTAATGTGCATAAACACACACATACGTACGTATTCAAAATGTGCTCACCAAGTATCAGATTTGTATGTTTCAGTTTTTTAAAAATGGCAGAACATGTGCATTTCTTTTGATTTTTAAGCTAGCGACTTTGAAACGCAGTATTTTGTTACCATTCCACGGTAAGGAACGTGGACGGTTGATGATGAGAGTTTTTTCTGTAATCGGCTCTCAGAAGACGTCAACGACTTTTTGAAAAAGCAGGAAATTTTTCAATATCTGTTTTGTACTTACAGGTAGACCGCTGATTTTTAAAAGATTTTTTCAATACCTACGTGTAGAGTTTATTTTATAAAATCTCAGAGTATTCATCAATTATCCCATTCAGTCCTGAAACGAGAAAAGAATGTTTATTGGGTTCTTCGACAGTGAAAATTAAATGTTGCCGTTTTCTGTATTGAAGGATGGTGTTTTATCCTAAATTCATCCTGAAATTGTATACAGGTGGATGAAAAGATCTCGAGACTACCATTAAGAATCAAATATTAAGACAATGGGCCAGGCAGTAGTCGAAACGTCGGAAGCATTCCTGTGCCTTACCCGGAGGCAGCCCCTAGATATTTAAACTCACTCTATTTGCCAGAAAAGTACGCTGTTGGCCTGTGTTGCATCAGTGAAGTATGCACAATATTTAATTCAGGGGATATTTTATTCACTATTAGTGTAAAATTGTGTAGAGGCACAAAAAACGTATGCGTAAGTTGAGCGAACCAGTTGCAACTTGGGTAAATCTAACAGAGAATGAGTATTAATTGAAAATTTTATGCTAGTATGTTATGCATGTAAATATAAGTATAAATTACGAAGTACGTATGTATGTAATGCACAATATAGACTTCAATGGCGGGTGATGTAGCAAAAACTGCAATAGAATAATTTTCACGATTATACATTATTTTTCAAATTCCTTGTTGTATCTGCAAGCTAAATTATACATTATAGTGGTGTTCCGTTAATTCTATACCTATCGAAATTGTTTTTCAAAGTATAGTGTACTCATATAAAAAATAGCAATGCATTATGCAATTTAATAAAAAATACAAATGGAAATTCGTAGAAATAAACTTTTGTGAAAACAAATGAGGAAATTAATCCAAGCATCCTTTTTATGAACTAAGACTTTTTCCATTCATATAAAATTTTATTGCTGTTAGATTTTCAAGAATAGCGGTGAGCATATTAATCCCTATACTATAATAGTATAGCCGAGGATCCAGAAATAAATCCTGCATACTTCTTGTTTACCTCCTGCAGACGCATAACAGTATTTTACAATATATTTTTTAGGGTAGTGCTGATTCTTTGATGTATGTGCGATCACTATTCTCTCGGTGTATATCCAAGTTGTACACGGATAGGTAAAACACAACTTGTTATACAACCCGTTGCGTTTCTTTTGGCATTGCCAATTCATATCGTATTCCATGGCGAGGCTTGGGATACTACCCTTCCCACTCCTTCCTCGTCCTCCCGGGCAACTTCCACCATATCCTTTTTTACCCTCCATGCAGCGCATTCCACGTCGGGCTCACTCGCGACTTATGGGCAGCATATTTTCCCCTTATTTCGCGATTCCATCCCCGCGTTCCTGGGCCCTTACGGGAACCCCTATAAAAATATGTAACCCCTTCCCCCCTTTTCCCTTTAACGTTCCTCCCTCTTTCTCTCTCTTGAAACCCATTCCTCCTCACAGAAGGGTGTCGAAACAAATGTGTGAAACGTCCCAGAAACCGTTCTGGGAAGTTTTCAGAACGGTCCTCCTCCTCAGGGGTCCCACACACAACACGTGTCCGGAGGATTTATCGTAATATCCCGTGGCCGACGCTTGCAGTGGAATGTATGCATTGTTTGTTTGTTTTTGATTTTTTTCCTCTCCCGGAAAAAAAATATTTCAATCCGCCTTACGTGTCTAGCAAATGTAGCGTTAGCGATATGACGTTTTGCTGCCTTCATAACTAAGACGAGGATGAATTTATGGGAAAACATGGTTGCTAATAAACAAAAATCATTCGCACATTAATAATAATAACGGAATTTTATTGTTCAGAGATATGCATCTCATCCGAGCAATGAGCGTGAACCGCATTTTAACTCAATGAATAACATGATAGCTGAAAAATAGCAAGCGCAGGCATATTGCTCTACAGCGCATTTAACGGAATCTGATAATCAAAACATCATTTGCATATAATTAACTTGTGCAACAAAATCGTTGGGATGAGTCTAAATTGGCAAGTACCGACTGCATTCCAATTTTAGGAAAAAATGTTGTATAAATCACTGTTTTCTCATTTTTAGATTTAGATAGTCTTCTCAAATAATCTCTACAATTGATCCAATTTATACTCGAGTATCAATTACAAAAATTCCTCCTTTCCAAGGTCGAATGATGCAAAAATTCATATTATAAACGTCTCTGATTCCATGGTGAAATAGTATTTTTAAAAAAATTATATTTTCATTCAACGTATGCTAACATATAAAACGTAAATAATTCTTCAAAATAAATTAAATTAATCTTTAGTCGTTCTTTTACTACCCTCTCATTTTTTCCAAATCCCTAATGATATGTCAATCAAAGCATTTCAATATTTCAGTCCTATTTTTCTTTTTAAAAAACACCCTAGCAATGTATTTTACTTCGAGAAATTGTTTTATTAATGGAATAATAGTGTCAAAATGAGGTCTGCAATTGTGATTATTAATTACCCTAAAACCATTCATAAATCAGTGTTCACTTCCTAATTTTTGGTTATTTTGTTCTTCTTGACTTTATAGCTTTCTAAATGTTTATAATCTGAGTAAGTATTAATGATGTTATTGTTTAATACCGTTTCATGAAATTAGGTAAATTCTAGAAGAATGGAATAAAGTCGAAAGAAAAAGCGTTAGCTGATAAATAAAGCCCGTGCCATGCTAACTAAGCCATGATTAGCCGGGAGAGATAAAAGCAAGTCTTAGGAATGCCACTTGTGGAGAATAAAAACTGGAGATTATTTGGGCGGTTCAGAGTTGATTTTAGAATTTTGAGAAGACGTGAATACTAAATATGTTCTGGCTAAGTGATTGAACGGCTGGAAGAATTGACAGCCTTATTGACAGCTATCCGAAGAAAATTTGTTCTATAATTTTGCAAAATTAAATAAATACAAATCATGCATATTGTAGATATTAGTTGTTTTAACAGATGATATAACTGCATTAATATCAATGACAATCGCATGGGTTTCTCAGCAGGTTAGCCAGTTTTTAACGGCAAAACAGAAGGCTAAATCGTTCTAAACTGCCTCGCTGTAGTTCAACCTGATTTGAAGCCTGGAAGGACTTGATTAATGCGATTCACTGAGAAATTAGGAGACCTCATATGAAATTAATACTTCTCTATTATTGGGATACGCAGCCCTCACTCAAAGTGAGCCTCATAAAATTTGCGCCCTGCACGACTCGACGGGCGGAATATGCAGTGCAATTATCGATTGAGGGAATCTCAATCATCAAAACCATATTTCCACCTCCATCGCTGAGCCACCTTTCATTTTTCGCGCATCGGAGGGAATCTGCGCATTTTTTTTCGCGGGAGGATACTTTATTCCCACCAGTTTATCCCAGTCAATTTTTTTTTACCCGCCCTCACAGCTTTTCCCTTTCCCTCGGCATACAACCCGCCGGTTTCATCTTCTGTGCCGTGTGTCATTCGGCTTTACGGCTCAAACCGATGTCGCACCTTTAAAAGAAATCGATGGCAGTAAAAGAATATAGTCAGGGGAGCGAGCTGCTCACTATCAGAGAAGAACATGACGCCATCTATCTTTGTCTCTCGGATTCCTCTATGCCCTCCGCTTCCCTTCATTTTATTCCGTATCCTTCGAATTTTTCTTTGTATACCTTTTGCACCCGAATTCTTCCGTTTATTATCTTCATAAATGATGTGATTTTGCGGTGGGCATAGCGTTGGTTCGTTGGGCTCCAAGTGATAGGAGGGGGGATGCAATGATTTGCTTTTGTCCAATTTTTGTGCAAAACCCTCGTTTTGAATAAGTATGGAGAGTTTGAAGTAAGTACGTCTCTTTAAATTTTGACTGATTTTTTCTATGCCATTAAATCAATCAAAAAGGCATGCGAATTTATATGCATGGAACTTGAAATAATTACCTTTAATTGTGTGATTTATGCCAATAATTCATTTGCAACTTGATTTGTTTTCGTGCTTGATGAATTTTTGGGTTTGTAAATTTTATTTAACAAACTTAAGACTTTGATGATAGGTGTTTGGTAGGAAGTCGATTTAATTGGAAATAATTTTAAACCTTTCTTTCCTTCATACATTTCAATGGAGGGATTAAATTTTATGTAAATACGATATCAATATGTATTATGCGTAAATGAAGAAGAGCGGGTCAGAACTTTCATTGCATGTTCAATAAGGCCCATTAATGTGAGTGGAGCGTAATGCAGACAAATTCAGGTGTTTTGAGAATTTTATTGAAACATTCTGCAATGCTGAGTTATGTAAATTATGCTAAGTCATGTGAGCAATCGCATGTATGAAATAAGGTGACGCATTGAAAAAGGTAAATTATCTTCTCCTGAAAAGAAATCAGTGGTAACTCAGCATAATAATATTTTTAAGTATATTATCTGGGATACATGAAGATGAGGATGAAGTATTCAAGCATGCAGTTTTCTTTAGCTTACACACCTAAAAAATATGGCCCAAAAAGGTATGGTACAAGCCTAATTTTAATGGAGAGGAAGAAACACAATAATGCTTTATTTGGCACGAATCGAAATTATCAGAAGATTATCCGAATCCTGGCACGGTCTAAGTTATATGTGAAGTTAGGCATAAAGATAACCATTTTTCTACTTAGTCGATTAGCAGGAGGAATGGCTTCAGGGCCAGATTATTCCAAAATCTCGCAAATGTCTTCCTGAATTTAGTGAACTTTTGTGCAGTTGCCCTGAGCGGTTAAGCCTAAAACTTTGGCTCATCTTCCCCGAAGACGTTGAATTATTCCTAAGTTCTTCCACGGAGTTTTATTTCTGCTCTTACATATCTTCTTTGGCTGTACCTGACCAGGTTTCCCTAGGAAAACTTTAAATTATTATATTGGTAGGCATTTGACAATTTTACTTACATAGATTTTATTTTAATAGTTTCATATAAGCATATTAATTATATGCATATTATTTTCCTCATTAGTAATGTGCAATGATACACACATATTTTGCTTAATATTTTTGAAACGATTGTTATAAAAAGAAAAGCAATCACTCTCCATTTCATTCAAGCTTCATTGAATTACCCCTTAACCCCAATTACATATCTCACCTAGCCTTCTTACGCAGGAATAGGGCAATATTATTCCACCCTCAGTCTACTTATATGACTATTTATTCTGCAATGGTTAACTACTATGTTTAATCACGATGTTGCTGAAACGCAGTGAAACATGTTGACTCATTTTTAAATAAATATTTGTGCGGAAAAGTACAAAATATCTTTCCTTCATATCCTAAATGAATAAAATTTTGGATGCAGTTTCCTTCTTAGTTTCTATATTCAGTACATAATGTCAAAAAATCATGGTGATCCCGTTCTCTTTATTTTATTTAGGTTTTGGCAATGCTACTCGGTGGTAATCATTCCAATTCTTTAATATTTATATACATGCTGGTGATCATAGTGACTCCCGAATGCATCGAAAGGGTTTTAAGCGGGTAAATACCCATTATTAATCAATAGTGTTCATGACTTATATGGTAGTGGTAAACAATAAACCATTACCATATAAGTCATGAACACCAGAATATTGATAAATAATGGGTATTTATCTGCTTGAAGCCCTTACGGAATAAAAAAACTAATCTAGCAGTGGTAGGCAAGGCAATATCAGTGGTACGCCTGGAGTGAAGCGGATGCACAGTTCGTGTTATATATTTCTTTTTAAAAGAAGGCACAATATCCTATTTTTATTATCATTATCACCTAATTCTGGAAACGTGTAAGCAGCACTTTTATTATTAAATACCGTAGTTTAGTCAATATTTACCCAAAACGTAGTCTTGATTTTAACTATACATCAAAATTTAGACCAAATGAATTTAATAGCGCACGAAATATTTCGATAAATTACAAAACATTCTTTAAATGTAAAACAAATCTCGTCGTATCTTAACGAATTCTGTGGAAAAGAATGGATGTGTAATTTAAAAAAAATGTTAAGAATTTACAAAATATCTCGCCACAAAGCACGAATCGCATTTTCAAGTGCCCTAGACACTGGGTGTTTATCGTGCTCACACAACTATAAGAAAGCATATACGAATATTTTCGGAAAAATATTCCGTCAAAGTCACGTTACCGAACAGGGTGAAATATATCGTTCCGCTTTTTCCGTATGGCGCCCTCTGGGCGTTTCCCCATGGAGAAATTTACGTTTCTATTCCTCCCAGAAATGTTCCCTCTCTTTCCCATCCCAAAATTCATCCGTTTATATTTTTGCTGGAAAATATGCCCAAAGGAGATGGCAAGCTCTCATCACATGATTTGATAGTGCGAGAGCGATGGGTAAAAATCGGCGCTCGGGGTGTCGACGGAAAGGCGTATATCCGGAAGGAGAAAAAAAACTGAAGATGGAAACTACTTTAGGCGGATTTAGTGGGGGCACGGGGGTACTTGGTCCACCCCAAACGCTTACAAATAGACAAGATTTTTAATTTAAGGTTATAATTACGTTCGTTTTGTTTAGTGTATTACGGAGTCTCAATCATTTAATTTCATTTTATTAACTTCGATATTAAAGTAGAGAGAATATTTTTCTGGCACTAATTGTTATTTGTTGTTTTTAATCTCAAATACGAGGAGATCATTTGCCTGTCAGACCGTTGTGCCCACCCAGAAAAAATACTGGATCTGTCCTTGGAAACTACAATGCCAAAGATACGGATACAAGTAATAATGCACTGAATAGTATTTATATTTTTGAGTTTAGAATGTCTGGTATTGACAATAATTAGCATTTACTGTTCAAAACAAATGAAAAAGGTTGTGATAGTTATATTTCACCAGAATTTAAAAAGTTCAATTTTGTGATCGTTCAATCAACTAGTGAGTAAACCAATAGGTTGATTTGAATAGGTGAGGGTAGAGCTCACGGTAGATGAAGCCGCAAGCGAGCTATTTATTTCCATTGTGGTTAAGGGGTTTTCTTGAGCCAGTTATTTCCAAATGGAACCTCGACCTTCGAAGATTTCATACGAGGGGCCAGAAGGCTTCATTAAGAACTAGAACCTGCTCCTAACAACTAATCGCTCTGCTCAGCAAGCTACTAATATTCGTCATAATTTTTGTGGTGGAAACATTCTATTTTTTACATTGTACAGTTGATTCTGAAGAATTCTTTTGAAATAATATATTATCTAATTATTATTATATTATCATCGTCTATTGATCGGAAGGACTAAAATATGTTAACAGTTCATTAAAATAAGTCTATCTGCGCAATATTAGAATTCGACAAAGTTTCACTGGTACCATCTAATGATGATGGACCCGGTATATATCTACTCTGTTTCTTTATTCGCCGTCTTCCATGTCTCAAGTATTATAAATTCCTGAAGACGATGACTAGCGACGGATGTCTTGGTGGCCCTTCTTGCCTTGGGCATCAGTTTTGGATACTCGAGATGAAATTTTCTATTCCCCTTCGAAAACTCTGCTTCAACTAAACTGCTCTAAGGTTCTGTAACAAGCCCAGAACTTCGCTCACTGCGTGAGGGGTGTTATGGAAATTGGCTCACCCCGAGGGGAAATGTGACGAAGCATTTCAATGAAAACGTCATGGAATGTGCAAGACTATGTCGTTTCCAAATTTATCCCCTCAAAGAAAAAGAAAATTGAAAAAGAAAGCTTAGAGATTGGATGAATTTGTGAAAAATAACATTTACCTGCAAAACCGGAGAGTGAACTATAATTGCCGACCAAGATATTACTCTATTGAGGAGAAAAGTGGCTAAGTATTTCCCTCTGCAGCCAATTACAGAATAATGACCAGTATCACTTTAGGTAGGTAGCGTTGCCAGTTCCCCAGTTGAGGTGTTTTAAGAGATCACCTTCAATCACCTTGTTATTTCTTGCACTTTTGGCTTTTAGTGAAAACCATTTTCACCATTTTAGCAACACAATATATAATGACATGCTCCTATATGGAAGTGAGGCATGGACGATGACCGCAGCGGAGATAGCAAGGATGGAGGCCTTCGAAATGTGGTGCTACAGAAGAATGATGAAGATCAAATGAATCGACCGAGATAGTAACGAGGAAGTCCTAAGAAGAGTGGGAGAGAAGAGAAGCCTCATGAAAACCTCAACGACAAGACGGAACAACCGTATAGGCCACAACTTGAGACATGATGGCCTGATGAAGACAATTGCCGAGGGACAAGTGGAAGGCAAGAACGGAAAAGGAAGACCTTGAACAAAATAAATGGAATAGGTAAAGAAGGATGTGAAAGTGGAGAGCTGCGTCAAACCAATCCTAGGATTGGTAGACCAGTGATAATGATGATGATGTCATAACTTTGGTATATTAATGATGCTTTGTGCGATTCACATTTAGAGCTCAAGGTTAAATAACACGGCAACGTTTCACTTTTATCCTTCCTGATAGCTAAAACTAATGCTCTGAATAAATACATACAATGCATATATATAATGCATAATATGCATATGCATTATGGTGTATTGGGAAATTTATATCGGATCAATTTCAATAATTCTCAATGATCTTATATTCCGAGGATTTATTCAATTCGGCACTTAAGTGATTGCAGTACCATCCGCTTGGTATTTATGCGTCCATCACAATAAGAGTCCATTCACCCGGTTTTTGATAGATCATATTATTATCATAATTCTTAGTTATTAATTCAGGCAATCAAATTACAATGAAATGCGTATATTTGTCACATTCCTATATGAAGTTAGCAGAACTTTATAGCATTCCCATCGTATAGCAGCTTACAATGCGAGATGGTTTCAAAGATTCACGCTATATGAGGGCTATTAATAAACTTGGGAGGCCAGAATTACGTGTGAGTAAACTTCTCTCGGGTTTCCCACCGGGTTAATGGCTTCATAATGGCGATTATGAAACCTTTAACCCGGTGGGAAACCCGAGAGAAGTTTACTCACATCATTCGCCGGGAAAGCATCAAATCTTTCTTCAGAATTACGTGGTTAGATGAAGGACAGTTGATTGCGAGGCACTACCATATGCGATGATGATGATAATAATAATTATTATAGTATTCTGCCGATTAAGTTATGTTTCCAAGAAGTATCAAAGAAGTAATCTGGTAGCCTCCCTTTCCTTCCAGCACTGCCATCCTCAATTCACTGTTAGGCCTATTCCCTTTTCAATCTATCTAAAAATCCTATTTTTTCCCTTCCCCTCCCCCGTTTACCTAACAATCCACTCTCTAACACCATTTTCAACATCCCCTCTCTGCTAAGTACTCGCTCCATTCAAACCTGCGTATCTTATCTAAAATAAAAAAATAATACTTATAACAACAACAATGATAATAACTAATAATGCATAGAGGAAGCAGCGGTTGGTATATGCTTCATGCACAGTTCCTTTCAAATTTCTAATAAATCTAGTTCTCCACCATTTTTCCATTACCACCTATTCTCCAACTCTATTTTCCACTCCCCTTCCCTATACCTTGTGTTTTAGTGGTAGCGATACCAGCGCTCCTCGTGGGCCGGAGAGGAAGCGGCGCAAATAGTCTGTATCAGATGCTTCAGTGTTTGGGGTGCGAATGTGGGTCCCTTCCGGCTTTAGATATCGATATTTACGGTCGAAGTCGGCAGAAAGGTACCTGCTTCATACTTGAGGCCAAAGTTTTCCGTATGGACACGTTTTGTGAGAGGCGGAGGATGGGAAAGACGTAAACGGAGTTAGCTTTCGGTTTTCGGGGGCAAAGGCAGTTTCTAGGGAACATGTTATCCCATGCTGTTTCGATAATGGTTTGCCCAATAAAAGTTATTGGGAGAGATATAAGGTGCTTTGCCTGCTTTATAATTTAGAATCCGTTTCTGTTAGCGGAGTTTCGCTAGTTAGTAGGCAGTAAATTTTGAAGGCAGCATTTGCAGGCAATATGTGTTGGACGCATCTTCGAAGTCCTAGAAATAGGCATTGTGATGTAATTAGGTGTTTTATGTACCTATTTACCGAACTGTTATGAAACCATTCTCACTCCAAACTAACGTAATTGCCTCAAATGAGTTAAATCAAGATAATGCTGAGCAGGCGGCTTGATCAAAGTAGAAAACGTGACCTTTCGGAAAGCATTAAGCTTAAAGCAATCAGTGAAGCTAAATATTATCCGAAATTTCCCGCGTAACAACCTAGTGAATGCGTTCATTACGTAGGTAAACACCATTTTTATTTTTCTTTGATTGCGCCGTGATCAATACGCTAAGTAAATTTCAGAATCTGGCTGAATTGCGCTTTGATTCTTTAAAGCTGAATAGCCTGACGTTAGACTAGATTAGGCCCACATGTTTTTATATTCCTTAACTGTAATAAAAATCATATACTGCATTATTTTCGGGGTTAAAACTTTTTAATCCTTATCTTCGGGATTAATTCGAAGGTGGGACTCTCGAGTTTCAATTTCGCCCAATAAAAACAAATTATTTTAATTAAGATAAACATGTAAATCCTTGTTCTAGCTATTATCAATGCATGGCGGCGATTATAATGGGCCGCAAGTATCGAAAATATTATTTTCTGCCTATTTAATTACAATATTATGCAGGCACTCACCGGGAATTCCTTGAATATCCGCTTCAATTTTAAACCGTCTCCCTCTTAGTGAATATCGTGGCCAGACACCTCGATGTCTAATACTATTATGGGGTCCCTAACCTAAAAGAATTACAAATGTTTCAGGAAATGCCAATGGTTTGCTGAACATAATTTCTCAATCTGAATTTAGGATGGATTTATTAACATTTCACTTTTCAGACTCTTAGCAGACTTTTGCCGATGCCTTAACTATATAAAAAAACGTTATGAAAATTTTTTTTAGAAAAGTAACCAAAATTTTTTTCGATAGTGTTATAATAGGAGAAAAAGTGGTGTAAATAACTTGCTAACCTCAGATAAATGAAATCTAGAAGCTTGAAAGTGGTGAAGAGTACCCAAAGTGGAATAAATAAATATTAAATGCCTTGCAATCTTAATATGAATGAATTTGCTAACTAATCGCCATGATGTTCTTTGCCAGCTAATTCCATCGTTGCCCGAGGATGCAAGATACTAGTGGTATATTTTCCTTGCTTTTGCAGAGATAAATCTCGCGCATAAGACGTGGCATAGGATCGCTTGCCTTCTTGAATATGTCGCCAGGTTTTATTTATTTAATAACCTTGCAAGTGTCTTTTTAGCTATTACTATCCGTTGAAGCCTATAACATTGTTTTTTACAATTTGTAATCCTTGTTAATGATTCCGAACCAACCCGCAGCAAACATGATCCCCGCTTGGCAAAATTTTTAAATTCCACATTTATAAAGCCAAGTTATTCATGGCCATTCTCCTCATTATTGCGTGTTATAAGGTATAGGGAATGCGATTGATTATATTTTTTTCATCCATAAACAATTTCCCGTTTTCCTACGACATTTGTGGCGTAACCAGTATTTCAATAACATGAATTCAACATAAATTACTATTTATGTGGTGCTATTTGTGAGTTTATTGCATGGTTGTTATGAATACGTGTGAGATATGTTTATACACGTCAAATACGAGCCTCGTATATAAGCCAGAATATATAGTATATATTTAGGATATATTTTTTTATAATTTCCGTACTTGATACTGGTGTAACAGCCGAAAGCGGCCAAAAAATGCATTGTGGAAGTAACAAAGTGTCTGTTGTTGATAATAAGGAGCCCTTCCACCACGCACAAGCTTCAAGTTTCGCTTTAGTATAGAAGTAATTCCATGATAGTGGTAATGATTCCTTAGATGTTAATAAAAAATAGTCATTTTAAAATTGACGAGAGCTTTTATTATGAAACCCAGAGATTTTTTTAAGGAAACGATTAAAAATGTCAAATTAAACAAAAAAATTCCTTAATAGAATGATCATTCATTTATTCTTATTAAATTAGTCTACAAATAATTTGCACCATGGACATCCATGTAGAAAGATTTTTATAGCTATCATCGGTTTGAAGTGTTGCGAGGATTTTAGGAAAATCCCATCAAAGACACATGCCCTTTAAGAAAAAGTCTTCGTGGAAGTAGCGCGTTAAAAACTTTACGGTGTTAACTCTTCGAAATGCATTCCCAAAGTGAGGGACTACCGTCAGAAGTAAGTCAATTTCCTGGCTCCGCTTAGCGTCTAATACATTCCGCTTTAAATGACTGAAGGATAAGGAGGAAGGTGTTCGTTTACCCTTGCGCGGTCTGGTATACGATTTGGCCTTAAATCTTCCCTTCCTTGAGGTCTTTCTCTACGCGTATTTTTCCAACACCCTTGCCTCCTCTTAAAGCCCTTACATATCTCCTTCACGAGACCGCCAGAGATGTAAGATAGTCGTCATCGCGCTCTTTCGGCAAGCAACGAGTCTTTTGACCCTTTTGACCTCGCCGAATCAGAGACGTGGTAGCGTCGTCCTTGACGTTATGATTGCAGTCTTTGTCGCCTCCTTCCCCGTTCCATGTGACTAAGGGTCTTTCCCGAACCCATTCCATCCAACCAATCCCGCCATACTCATACTCCTGACCTTTTGAAGGCATCGAACTGAATCAACAATCTCTCGAACGTGGGAATCCAAGATCTTTTTCCGGTTATAACCTCTTCTTTCATCCTTTATATATTCTCTCACACCATGGTTCGTCTCCTCATATTCCTCGTATTCCTCCCAGTTCCGTAAGGAATCCCGGTGCTGGAGTGTTTCCTTGCGGCACTCCTCGTAATTTCATGGTTCCTTCCCTCTCAAAGAGAGTCCTCAGACTTGAGCGGCCATTTTTGAGCGCGAGATATTCCGAAATGCATGCGGGTTCAAAGTTGAGTACTCCAAAAGGCGTTAGTACGTCTATCCAGTTACGATTTATACGCGCTCCGTGAGTCTTATTCATGGAATTTTCGGATGGTAGGATTTCGGCATTAAAATTCGGCCTTGATGATAGAAAATTTCGGCTCGAAGTTTTTTAGCGGAATTTTAGAATCGAAAACGGTAAAAATTCTCATCTGCGTCGCTCATTAAGTTGCTGGCGCCTCGAATTTTTAGAAGCCTTTTTTAGGCTTAGATTGGTTTTATATTTTTCTGTTTTAGAGAGTAGCATTATTCAAAGCCTATCGCTGTATTTTGCTGTGGATTGGTATAGAGTCACCAATAATATTTTCATATCCCATAGCAGATGGCTTTTCACGTCAGCATATTAAACGTGCCAAGTACTAAAATATTGCCCCCGCATTTGAGCGTATTATGGGGAAAAACAGCTCATATAAATAAAAAGTACGTTTAATTTTTACTTATTGAAAATATATTTACCATTCCAAATATAAAAAATTTAAATTTAAATATTCAAAGTTAGAAACCCCAAAATTTTAAATCTGTAGAAGCGCAAAAATAATTAGAGTACTTATCGAATTAAACTTACTTCCATCGTATTAAAAAAATCAAGATAGAAAAAAATCGAAGTTTTATATGCTTGCACTTTTTTCCACATCGGGAAGCATTCCTGAAGTCGACCTTGATGATAATAATGCCAGTAATTACATCCATTAGCATAATTAAAAGTGAATTAATACAAATTTTGAAGGGGTTGAAAATTTTATGAATTTGTAAAGTATTTATTTAGCAACACACCAATATGTTACGCTCTCTTTTTTAATTAAGTCATCCCTAAAAGTTATGTAGAATGTAGATGTATAGCCAACAGTAGATTAAATAATGCTTGCTGAGTTATTTCGTCGATGATGGCTTCTACGCATGGCGTTTAAAAATAAATAATGCATGCTCAGAAATGAATATTTACCATTCATTTTCCAATACCAATATATATAATATATTTTCAGGCAATTTTTTTGCTAAAATTCCATGTTCCTTGCTTTAAAAATAGGAATTCCATTTCAATATATTTCAGGTTTTTTTTTCATATTGTGCTACGAGCTACCTTATACTATTTCAAATCTATTTTCAAATACATATATATTATGCATTCTCAGATTATGTTTTTTCTAAAATTTCATATTATTGGGTTCTACAATAGTTATTCCATTTCAATATAATTCAGACCATTTTTATTTCCATATCGAGCTACTTGCTGCCTAATGCTCTTTCAAATCTATTTCTAGAATTAAAAAACCTGAATCTTCAGCTGTCGTCGTGACATGAGTCCCTTCCCTTGAACCTCCATTCTTCTGCATTCGATTTCTGCCACGTACTGCTGTGCACTCGCGCTCCTTTGATATTTCCCGCCCCTGAAAAGGCTTTCCACTTTTATCCCCACTCAATTCCAAAATCTTTTACTCCTATAAAGCATATTTTCGTGCAGGTTATTTTCATCTTCAATTTCCAAGAACCTCGGAAGCTTGCAGTCATCATCTTCGACCCGACTTCCCAGCTTTTTTCGTTCCTCTGATGTATACGACCCCGTAAGGATATTTCCGTGATGCTTCTTTGTTTGAAATTGCAGTTTCCTTGAGAAAAGAAGCTTTCTCGTTATCAAGGGAGCCTTCACCTGAGCTAATCTGCATTTAATATCCGGCAAATGTCTCCCATCTCACGTTCTTGTGTCACGAGAAAGGATTGCTAGGGGTATACGAGAAAAGAGGAAAATGGAGATTCACCTACATCATACCGTCTGCTTTAATTTCGTGCGAAAATATGTTTTTTTTTGTAAATTTAAAATGCAAAGGGTCTCGTTCGATCACCTTTTTTTTTTACTAATTTACGTTTTCTAGCACTTTTTATATCTCTAAGAAGATAATTATAATAAATTAATTGTCATAGGATAATATCCTCAGGAACACATGAAGTATATATTTACATAACTGGACTCCATAATATGACCATATAGGGTAATGGAAATATTAAAATGAGAAGAAATGCCACATTGAATAATTAAAAGAAGAAAAGATTAGGTGCAGAAAAAAACCAAAGTCATCAATACGAAATAAAACTTGGCAGTTAAGATTTATCTAAGGATATTTAAAGCAGGCTTTTAGTCTAGTACAAACAACAGTAATGCCTCACCATAGAAGATTGAACATAACATAAGCATCACCAAATGATACATCGAGGTACTAGTAGGTACTGAAATAATAAAATTCATAAACCGAATAATTAGAAGCCTATAGTTATTGAGAGAATATTTACGGAAATGTAATATAGTGAAATTTATTTACATAAACGCATTAAGTAGGTAATATACAAGCATAAGCATTTCAATATATTACTAAGAATATTTAAAGTAAATTTTCAATTTATTACAAAAAACTCTATCTGTACAATTAAAATGTAAGCGTTATAAGGTTAAGGGGTATAAAGGTAGAATATTAGAGCTCTTTTTTTACACGATTTATTGATGTATGTTAATGCTATAATCCTGATATAAGAGATTTTTTCTCTCAAAAGTAAACTATGACGTCTTTCATGTTCCTTAATACAATATATATATGTATTCCGCGGCTATTATGGGTAGCGTTAAAAAAATAGGTAATGAGCCATGTTCTGTTTCTCTGCTTTAGGGGATATATTTCAGAATATAGAGACTTCACTTTCCTGTGTCAAGAAATATAAAGTTGAAGTTTTTTATATTGGTAATATCGCAGTTTCTCGTCTGAATTGGTCATCCTCAATAATTCCCTACTATGCATCTTATTTTGTGAGACCGAAGGTTTTAAGAGATGATTTAATTTAACTTTATTTTTCATGAGTAATACATTTGGTAGTTAGTAGTTACTCCTACGTAGCATGAATGGATAGTAAAATTCTATTTTGTCCTTGCTTAGTTGATGAAACAGGTTTAAAATAAAAGTATTACTACGAAGTGATGATAGAATGTAGTGAAAGAGGGAATTTTTACCGTAGTTACGCTTAGTTTCATGTAAAAAATTAGATTCGGAACGAAACGTGGTACCTAGCCAAAGTTTTCTTCTCTGAGGATATCAGCAGCTTTGCAATAATGACTGTAGATAGTGAATTGTTTTCTGAATTGTTCTAAACAATGATGCGTAAACAATTTTCTCTATTTTTGGCTGTTTGGTTCTATTTACTCCACATCAAATTATTGATCACGAGCCCTGAGTGTATATTAGGAAAATGATACTTTTAATATATATTCTTTACGATATTCCGAATTTTATATCAAAATAGAAGTATTATTCATGCACGGACTGTGTAATATGTCATCAAAATGAAGAGTTGAAAGTAAGGTACCAATGCGAAGAAAGGCAAAATTTCATATTTTTCGTTACGAGAGATTTAAAAAATGATTCAATGGCAAAAAAAATCGCCTCAATCTTTACGTAATAATTGAAAATACAAAGTGATTTAGTATGAACATTTTATATTTCAAATCGTCTATTGACAATGCTGATTCTTATTGCATTCATTGTTAAAACAAGAGTTATTTGGGCATGGTATCAAATAAGAAAATACTCCAAAAAACAATTACCGTTTTAAGTGATACTTGATCCATATCCAATGAACCCGTGAGTACATGAAAAAGAGTACAATTTGTTGAAACTTTATATTATATTTTCTTTTGAAAAATTATGGTATATTGTACAGTTTTTCGTCTGAGTTTATTGTTCTTATTGGTTTGCCGCTATGTACTTTATTTAGTATGGTAGGAAGGTGGAATCACCTTTTGTTAGTCAGGGATATATTTTATTAGATATAATAAACTATTGGAGATTTGGGATTACTAAGTTGTGTAAATGCTAGAAGGCTATTTATAAATAGTACTGAATCGCAGAACGTCCACCCAATAATGTATCTTGAGTTTGAGGAGGCATTTAGTTACACGGTATTGAACTCATCTCTATATTACTAGGAACATGCCATAAATCCTTTGTAGCGAAGTTTTGGACAGTTGGGTATCATTTTTGATAAGTCGGTGAAAATAAAAAGAATACAGTCTCCACTAATCCATTATCTATATGAGATATGTTTTACCATTTTATAAGAGTACTATCTCCCGTATAATGTACATTATATCAGTCCAATCTCTTCAAATATGTTTCATACAATTTCTTGCTGAGGAAATTTCTCTAGCTCCCTCTAGTTGCGGAAAACTAAGCCAGTTTAAATAGGTTTTCGTGAATAGAAATAAAAACGAAACTTAAGCAGGTGAAAATAAAATATCGTGTTCGGAATCCGAACCCAGATCTCTCTCAACCACTCAAACCACTTAGGAAGTAAATAAATTCGGCTTGCATTCACAAATTAACCACTGCACCGCATTAAGAAGGGAGCGGGTGATCTGGCTCTCTCAACGTTATCTAAGGTTATTAATAATCTTCACATCAAAAGGCTGCAATGCAAGACGGTAAATAGACTTTTCAGGGTAACAGCTTTATTTTTTGATGAAATGTAAGAACTGTATAAACCACGAAGCCAATAAAATATGCTTGTCGGAATCATGTGGTGTAGCATATAAAATGCCGCAATAATTGACCATAAATGGGATAGCGGATCCTCAGGAAATGTATCGCGGGTAGTCACCATGAATGACAAATTTTTACTACTTTTTTTATTATTATCATTATTAATGCAGATGCAGATGTATTTACGTACTCATAAGTTATTGGTTAGTATTTGTTACAAGTGAATTTAGGACTAGACAATTGTTTCTTACAATTTTCATACTTGAGCATCAAATTCATACATGCCCTGAGACCACACAGGTGGGATTCGAATACGCGACCTTTAGGTGGGCAGACGGGGACATTACTCCAGCACCACCGTTGCCGTTATTGATTGATATGAAAATATAAACGTACATAGCATGATTATATAAGAAACGAGTGGCGTCATGAACAGGAAGGAACTTACGAGAGGATCGTAATGCAAGAGTATAATGAAAAGATTTGTGAAGAGTCTGATCTGGAGTGTAGTATTTTGCGGTGCGGAAACGTGGACACACAGGAAGGAGGACGAGAGAGGACAGGGATGATTCGTAATATGCTCCTTGCAAACCTTCGTTTACCGGTATCACATATTTAATAAAAATTTTCGCGGAAACGTGGGCACTTAGGAAGGTGGATGAAAGAATAATGGATGTGTCCGAGATGTGGGAGTGGAGAAGGTGAAGTGGATGAAGAGGAGGTAGAACGATGAAATGGTGGGTGAGGAGATGCAACTTTTAGATGAGATACGGAGGAGACAGAAAGTATGGATGGATGGAGAACTTAGCGGGAAGGGCCTGCTGAAAACTGTGGTGGACGGTAGAATGCTACGCAAACGATGAAGAGGAAGGAAGAGAACAGGACTTCAAGATAGAATGAAAGGAAGTGCGCTTTACTGCGCATTGAAGAGGGAAGTACTTGAAGGAAGGGGATAAGAGGATAGGGATTTAGTAATGGCTCAAGGCTGCTCGTAACAAATTATACCATGGGACTATAGATTTACATCTTATTCAGTCGATTTCATACAGTGTTCATTGTATCACATTAGCAATTATGTACCCTTTTAAATATTACATATATATTACGGATAATGGACAAAGAGGAGGAGGAACGACGAAGTGCTGGACATTATAGGTGAGGAAAGGAAGCATTTAGATGAGATACGATGGAGACAAAAAGTATGAATGGCAGGAGTACTTAGCGGGGAGGTCATGCTGAAAACCGTGGTATAGAGTAGAATGCCAGGTAAACGAGGTTGAGGAAGGAAGAGAATAGGATTTTTTAGATATAATGAAATTGAGTAGGTCTCATTATGAATTGGAGAGGGAAGTGCTTGATGGAAGGAGAGGCACCCAGAATGCTTCTAAAATACTCCATGGAAAACTACCTTGACCGGTAGAATACTTTAATTTAGGGATGGTCGGATCGGATACCTCGCATCCAAATATCCCCGGATATTGCCCTTCATCGGATACATCGGATCCAAAGTCGCGGAAGACATCGGATCTGGATCCGAAGTTACGTAGCAGAATTTCAGCCGTGGAAAATAAAAAGGGCAAAATACGACTGGCACATATTGTGACTCTTCCTAAGAGACTGAACCATCATCGGGGGTATCTCAACGCGTTGGATAATAACTACGTCGAAAGTAACTACGTAGCAGATTTCGGAAAACCACCCTCGGCCGTCCATCAGCCCGTTTCTCTGTTGTTTTTTTTCCGAAATCACACGGACCATAAATCATTGTCTTCGTTAGGGGGGATCCAAAACCAGGGGGGGAATTTTTAAACAACAGGGTAGAAGGTAGGAAGGTTTCATACTAATTTTAACACCCTTCGTATTAGAAAAAAACTTCTAAACCTCCTTCTTCTTCTCTTCTCAAAGAAATCTATCGTAAATTTATGTTTTTCAATACTTTGTTTCATTTTATGAAGGAGAGTACTTGAATAATTACTTCGTTTAATAGCAGAAATATGAAAATGCATTTGGATCCGAAAATATCCGATTCGAAAGATCCGGCTCCGAAAATCAAGGATCCGATCCGAATCCGGATCCGAAAAAAATCCTGGATCCGTCCATCCCTACTTTAATTATAATAAGAAACGAAAGGAAGTATGTGGGAAGACATCCAGATGGGGCCCAAATGAATTCGGAAGAGGGAGCAAAATATCGGCGAGGGCGGTAGCGGTGAAAAAGCAGTGAGGGGCGGAGTGACTGAGTGCGAGGATTCGTGGATTAAGTACAGTGGAGGCGAGGGAGGTGTGCCGCAGTTGGGGGCGTTTAAAAAAGCGTCTCATGGGGACTTAAAGGGTGTTCGAGAAAGGGACGCTGGAAGTGATTGAAGGCTGAACCGGGTCGGAGGGTCAGAGGTGGGAAAGTGGGAAAGTTAAGTTCGGGAGCGTTAGGAGTGTGCCGAGAGATTGTGGAAGGAAGAGAATGGAAGTTGGGAGAAAGAATGTCGCGGCAAGAATGCCTAGGATGGAAGACTAAGCAACCAACGCACTTAAGGTCTCGTGAGACAAAAAACGTTGGCTGGATAAACAACGCCGACCCGTAAAGTTTTCACTGCCGCTATTTGCTGGCCTCGCTGGCTTTTAACTGGCTTTTAAGTCCTCGCCTGCCGAACCGAAGGTCGCCCCCTCTAGTATACATACGGTTTTGAATGTGTTTCGTTTACAATGTATATAGTAAAATATAAAAATACTCTAATTCATTCATTCACACGACGCCTTAAGCAAAACATGCAAATAAATTCAAAGGGAAGAAAAGAAAGGTACAGGAACACATAGTAGAAAAAGGACGTGAACAACGGTGCTGTGATAGATGGAAAAAGCCAGAAACCAGAGGGTAAAAATGCTGAGACTGAGACTAAAACTCAGAAAAAAACAGCGTTTTTCTCGTGACAATATTTCAATAAACTATGGTGGGAACAATTTTTTTGCGATGATTTGCAATTATTCTCCTTCCTTTTAATGATCACATCGCCGTCATAGGATTTTTGTTGTCATGTGTAGAGCTAATCTCCATATTTAATTTAAAATTCTGAATAAAAATATTTGTAATTACATTCCTTCGTACCTTGGGCGCTGGAAAAGCTTGCGCGGTGAAACCTTGTTGCGGCGGAAAGGCTTGCGCGTTCCTATTACTGCTGTAGTTGCACTGGCTGGATTAATTATAAATTATTTCCGGTAGGTCTACCCATTCCAGATAGGTCGAAGGGTAGGAGTCAGACGAAAGGAAGTCCGCGTGATAGTGTCACGTAAAAAACACTGTTGGAATGGAGGTGGGAAACCCTACCAACTATCTCTTCCCTGAAAACATGGAGTATAAACAAATGAGCCTCGGAATCTCATCGAACCGGACCCGTCCGCAAAGGGCGGGTGTCGGTCACTGCAGCGAGGTCGGCAAGGTCCCCGGGGTCAGTGGCGCAGAAACCCCCCTTAAACTCAGAGAAATATTTAAATTTAATACATTTTACTTAATTGGATCAGGATTACTTATAGAATAGTGTAAGGATTAATCAAATATCCCTCAGAAAGCCGTAAAACTCGCCATTGAACCATTAAACTTAAAATATTTCTGGAGGAGGCAAATCCCGCTTACCCTGGGGGGCATGCAATATCCCCATAGTATTCGTTGAGCCAAAAACCTCCCCTAGCCTCAATTCTTAGCTGCTCCCCTGCTCGGGCTAGTCAACATGCGAAAACCTTGCAGAGACTTGTCATCATCAACAGCAGCAGAAATGAAGAAAGAAGAAAAGATGACCAAGAAGATGGGGAAGAAGAAGTCGGCAATAAAGCTAGGGACGTGGAATTTGAGGACAATGATCAGGGCGGGGAAGTAAGAAAATATCAAAAGGTAAATGGATAAATGGAGGATAGATATCTTAGGATTTTGCGAGGTAAGGAGGAAGGATGGGGGGACTCTTGTAGTAATGGGTATAGAGTTATATACAGTGGTGGGGAGGAAAATCAGCGAGGGATGGCTTTAGTATTTAGCAGGAAGATGAGTAAGCGTGTGGTAGGTATAGACAGGTAAGCGAGTGGATTCTGGAGGTAGAAATTGAGGCACAACCCACCGACTTGGCCGGCCGATTGTGGCCGAATACGGAAGTTGTTTTGTAGGGCTCTCTTCTCAGGGGAAGGGCGGGGGTGAGGAAGTAGCATTGGAGGGGGAGGGAAGAGGCTCAGTTGGCGATCTATGCGTGAGTGGTGTCATTCGTTGTGTGCGAATTTGCTCATTGACTTTGAAGTGTTCATTCCCTGTGTATTAATCTGGGAATATTTTGTGTTGGATACTTATCATGTAGTGTAAAACGCAGCTCATCTCACGAGAGGGCACGGTTAACAAGTGGTAAGTGTTCTTTGGTTTCAGCCTGTTACTTAATACCACATAACAAGTGCTTGATATTTACAGAGAATTTTTCTGTTAAGCTTGTTAAAGGTTTATCTTGGTTCAGCTCATTTTATTTCTACGACCGCTATGTTAGGTTGGCTGCAACGTCAATTTTCAACTGTTACTTGGGGTATCGCTGAGTTTCTATTGCTGAAAAATTTTCATGCTCGTATTAGAATATTGCATGCTTCTATTTATTATCTCCACCATATTTTGTGTTTATTACTAATGACTTAATGCAGCCAAGTGAGTAGAGAATATGGCTGCTGGACGATGGGCCAAGGTTCAATATCTCACGTGAAGCCTTCGCATTTCCTTAAAAGAAAAAGTGCGATATAGCCTAGGTAAAGGAATAGGCCCTGAAAGTTTAATTATAATTCGGCTGTGGCTAAATCAGGGGTGTTCGTCCGTTCAAATGTGAGAAAGTGAGTTATTTGGCGTAGTTTAAGGTGTTTTTAATTTTCAAATCATTTCAAAGTTTTAGTCTTATTTTCTTGATGATTGCTTCTGGATTATTTTGGAATACATCATTATGGATACAATTTTCTTTCGATGCTAGTTAAAATCAACATAATTGGCAGAGGTTTTTCAGAGACTGCCCTATCTCGGCTTGAGTGCTAAGAGGAGGGCACATCAAGCACAACACTCCGTCCGTCAGATGGGACGCTAAGCCCTGATTTCCTTGGCGTCTTTAGTTAAGAGCAGGCTAATGCCGCCACCAGGGTTCTCTCCACCCTCCATTCCCTACCCTTTTCTTTGTCCCAACTGACTGCAGCTGACGGTCGTCTCAATTCCATGAAATACTAATGAATAAGGCTACCATGCCACGCCAAGTAACCTCGAGATTCTTCGAATGATCATAACCATTCTTAACTGATGAGTTATTTTACCATTTATTATATTTTGTTAATCATATTCATCTGCCATTAAGTTTGGCCGAAGGCTGATTTATTATGCAAGCCAGTACTAAATGCGTCTGTGGTACTTGTGGTACTTCGAAGTGGCAGAACATGCATGCAAGATAAATTTTGTGAAACGAGGAAGGATTATTTGGTACCTTGGCAGGAAGAGACAATGACTTACTTTGAATTTGAGAAAGAGGTTTAAACTGAGGGTGGGGGACAAGCGGGGAGATTTGAAACTTACTCTATGTCCACGTTCCATACCGTAAACGTACCTTAACTCAGTGGAGTAGCAAGGGGAGAGATCCGGAGAGTCGGGACTCTCGAAGTATACAAACACAATTGCTTTGCTTCATATAAAAAAACAAAATATTGAAAAATTATGTAAGATTATAAAAGCTTTTTTGGAAAAACGAAGTTTTTTCGATTATGAAAAGTGTTAAAATTAGCTTAAAACTATTTACTTATTACCCTGTTTTTCAAAGCTTTTCCCCCTTGTTTTGAACAAAATTCCTGGTTACCCCACCACCTTAACGGGCTGAATAATAGCATGGTATTTGTTATGATATCTACATTTATTATAATTGATGTCTACATTTAAAATATCATTATAATATGCATATGTATTAGTTATAATGAGTATATTTATTATAATTTTTATCAGTTATTTAAGAAATGGTCACTATGGCAGGAAAAATAGTTTTTAATGTCAAATATCGAACATTTTAGGTAAAATAGTTTCATGGGATCATAACCGATTTGGAAAAAGTTTCTCCTGTTCAGTCGATAACGATTTGGCACTTCTGTAAGGTTAAACATCAGCTGCTAAAAATTACTTTTTAACAATGGGCGGAGGAAGAATTGGTAAAGTAAGGCTCCGAAGCGCATCTTCCCCCGCTCCCGGCTACTCCACTGGCGTAAGGCATTCCCTAGTCGGCGTTTACTTGTTTTGACTTAACCTTGGCTAAAATGTTAGCTTCTCGCCCAACTTTAATGGGGAAACACGTGAGAATAAGTATGTAGGATGCCCAGTCGAATGGGTAACAAACGAGGACTCTGCGTGACTATTCTTGCTTCATTTGGTCTCCGTTTTACCATCCTTTTCCGAGAATAGAAATCTCCTCAGTTATATTGCACCATATAACCTGAAGAGTTTACGAACAACGACGGCTTAAAACGCTCACCAACAGCTGGGTTCAACGTTGCAAGTTCGTTTGTAATAGGCTCTCAACTGAAGCTTACCTTCCTATTCATAATTTACTGTTGAAATTATTTTTAACTTTATAATGCTTATTATTTCGGCAAAAAATGGTGTTTAGAATAGAAATTTAGAATGTCTTGGCATGTTGTTTATGAATAATTAAGTTAAAGAATTTTTTAAAACATTGAGTAAATAAGGTTGGGCTAAAATTTGCGGTTAAAATTTTCTGAAACAATTAATACTTGAGCTTAATCAAACGAGAGCATTGAACGAATATCAGCAGACGATTAATCTCTCCCATTTTGAGATTAATTGTTTCAAACAATATTATTGCACATTGCTGTCCAACCTCAATTATATAATGTCCTTAAAAATTCAGAGTATTAAATAAAATGCCGAAAAGGCTGGATACCCAAGAAAAACAGTTTTCTTGGTAACTGCAAAGAGCATACAAATAATGTTTGAGTTGCCAATTTTAGCACAGCAGCTAATGAGTGGCGACCTCATGTTTATGGATTAAATATGCTTAAAATAATACCCCCTTCCTCCTCCTGAAGTATTGCAGATTCTTCTTGATACACCCTGTATACGATATCAAGCATCAATTGCTCTCGGCAATTGCTCCCGTTCAGTAATTCACGTGTCCAGCGGCTCATCTCTCCGTGTATTGTTTTTACTCTCGTGCTCTCCCTTTCATCTTTACTCAAATCACGACCTCTAGAATCCTCTCGCCCTCATGACCTTATATGCGTCGCTTCACGAGAGAGAATAGGACTTATCAGGCGGATAACTGGATGGTCCTCAAATGTGAAGGTCAAAGCGGGGTCACCTCTCTCAAGCCAGGCTACACCTTAAATGTATCTCCATATTTTCGAAACCTGTGCCATTATTTCACGGAAATATTTCGCTGAAGCTGAGTTTAATGACGTAATCGTTCGTTTCATTCAATACTTGCAGATTACAAGCTGGTAGTAGCTGAGAGGTGGGGTAAACTATTTTAAGATTTTAGAGGGACCCAGGAAAGGTCTTGCAGTTGGGCTCCGGGGTAATATAAGGTAGGTACACGACACTCAGTTATACTCCGAGACTCTATTGCATAAAAATGCTTCAAAATTTCATGCGTATGAATATTTCTTAGGGACTCATATTATATGCATTTCATACATTTTATGCCCACGAATAATTTTATCCTAGTTTTGCGATAAACTTATTAGTTTTAACCAAAATGTTTAATGCAATCCTAAATATTTCAGTTTTAGAAACCTTTGTTTCTAATTGTTTGTGCCTAATGCTACCACACTATGTTCAATGACTATTTTCAACGTTTAGATTTTTCCATGTCTCAAGCTTTCACAAGTTAAGTTTAAATCCTACTGTTTGATCATTTAGCCCATGTATATTTGTTTTAGAAATTATGAGTAACTTATCAGTTGGCATCATCCCAAGCAAACTTGTGAAATATTAGCAAATTCATCTAAAGCAGAGGAGAATGTAAAAATATCTTCTAAAATGTGATTTACATATTTTTCAACGAACGCATCGGGAGAAATTAGGTTCAGCATGTAATTTATGGAAACCGATGGAAATATACACTAAATCATCAATAAGCGATGCAAATTATTTTTAATTAGGCAGGGATAAGTTTAATTTTATATTTAACGTGGGTGGTATTGTAGAAAATTGTCCTCTTGAGGATAATCTAGTAGCCGCACGTATGATACTATGAAAGTTAGGTATGACTTGAATGTTTATTCGAAAAATGATAGGTTCAATCATCCTGAGTTCTGTATTGTTCTGCCACCGCGTTCTACGCTTTAAGTAATGCTGAGGATTTAAATTAAGCGTTAATCTCTATTTTCATTAATTTTATGTTATGCGTTGCCTTTTCTATAGCATAGAGTCCGCAATATAATGAAGCGCGTCGAAATTTTCTTAACTTTATTTATATATATTTCTGCCGATTCAAACGCATAGTTCATTTCAAAGTCCTATTAATAACTAGTCTTAATCCCTTGGTTTATCGATTTAATTTGTTGGATGTAAGGTTTTGATGGGAAAAATGAGTAGGAAAATGAAGATTGATAACTCGATTGAAGTAGTTACCCACCTAGTTCAATTAAATCTCGTATGGCTACCTTGTAGTCAGTCATACATTTGTCAGTCACCTCTGTTCGTTTCTTTTCCGATATCGCAGCGTATCAGCTATGCATCTCACGATGGAGGCATAGACCGTGTCGAAGTAGACACCAAATCTGTGGGATATTTTTTAGCCCTCACCTCATTAACCTCTCTAACAATTCACTGCAGCAGACAACGAGTAACGAGAGCATCAAGAAAGAGATGATCAACTCTTCCGTGACGCCATTGTTGGTGAGTAATTCTCTAATATCGCCTTACATTTATATTTTTCACAAAAAAATAATTTATAATCCTTATGCTGCAATGCAGAGTTGCGATTATTGCTTTATGTGTGTTATCGCTTTTGTTATAATATCTATGTATCTATATTCACTGATAGAGGAGAATAACACAACGAGTTATTTATTTCCGTATGTTTGCTTAGTCCGTCTTTCAGTTATTTCCGTATGTTTGCTTAAATAAATGAACTTAATGTCTCAAACAGGCTAATATTTATACAAGCTAAAGAGATTCTCCGCTGTGAATGTGCAAATCAAAATAAATAGGTACTCTTTGCAATTGTTATGGAGGAAAATGTTTTGAAATCACGGTTAAGATCCATCGAGATAAAAAAGAAAATTGAGAGTACGTAGATAGTGGAAGGAAAGTGGATGGATGGTCAGATGGAAAGGCAAGCCGTGATCCTTGTGGCGCCTTTCGTTAAGAGCAGTGTAACACCGACACCAGGTTTTTCTCCACCCATCCTTCCTTACCCTTTATGGCAAAATCGCCCTCAGTTGTCGGTCGCCTCCTCCCAATACCGTACTCTCAATCAAATTTCTCCGTCGTTTCTAAGGAAATATTCAGCTCACCTCGTTCTTCTGCATTTTATATTTCTAGCTACGTTTGGCCTTTTGTAGATATTTCTTATTTCTTGTTTTTTCTTCTTCTTCTTTGTCCTCCTTAATTTGCCGGGCCATACTTACTTCAATGCATTATTGTCTAATAAGTTTTTGTCTTCCCTTTTGGAATATTTCTACTCAATATAGTATGATTGGGATGATAATTTACGTTTGGGATAAATTTCGTCATTGTATTAATTGCTTATATGTGTCTACATGCACATTTTTTTTCTCATTTTAAAGTCATGTATTAACTTGGGCATAACCAGTAATTTAGGTAAACTCGTTACCAATCTATGTTACCGTTCGACCGAATGGTCAATTTGTAACTTTATTATCTATATATATAAAAGAAAGTCGAAAATCGTGTTAGTTAGAACACTTATAACTCGAGAACGGCTGCACCGCTTTCAATGAGATTTGGTTCTTTGGATTCGTCTCAGGCGGGGTTAACATATAGGCCGTTAAAAAAGGATAATTTCACAAAAAAAATTCATCTCTTTCCTATGGACATGCTTTTAGGAGTTATAGTAACACAACAATTGATAAGTCGGTCAAAACTACAAATTAAATAATTTGTTTTGTTTTTACCACTTTAATAACTGAATTTCGTAACAATATAACATTTTAATTACTAAATATATTCAAAATATTAATTAAATTGAAATTACATTTTTTAAATTTAATTCGAGCTGATTGTAAGCCCAGCCGTGGCCCAGCTCGAGTTGACACTTCACTACCGTGTTTGTAAACAAATCTCCAAGCAATTGTTGACAAACGGTAATGTCCGTGTTCCTGTCGAGGAATCGAGTAGTTTTAACTCATTTCCTTGGAATGATTGCAAATTAGTTTCAGTGAGCTCATCAACAAAGAGTTCCAGAATATGATTGATCACCAAAAGAATCAAAGATGGTTGATTTAGCGAGCAAGAACGAAGATGTGGATGACTAAAACGAGGTAAATTCAAATAGCTCGTACTCTGCATGGATTCGAATCTTTTAAATGTGTAACAAGCGAAGACGAAATCACCAACTATCTATCTGAATATTTTAAGTCCTTGGACGTACCTGGCTTACCAAGGCACGATTTACAGAAAAATGTAGTTTCTGTGTTCATGATCTTTCGAAGCCTAAACCAACCATAACTATCCAACGGAACGTGTTTGGTGATTAAAATAATTGGTAATGAATGTGATTCGCGCAACTTTACTCGAAGGAAAATTCAAAGGTGAGGAAGTCCTTATTCCGTAGATTCCATGATCTCAACTCATATGCCCTTTTGAGCTTAAACGTATCCAATTTCCAATTCGTGTTGCATTCGTGATAACGATTAAAAAATCGCATTGTTAGTCTTTCAGTTTTTGTGTTGTTTGTGCTCATGTGCTAATGAAAACCCATGATTTTCTCATGGTCATTTAACGTGCTATGTTCACGAGTCGATAAACCATCATCTGTATTTCTTCCTTCGCTTCAAGTGCGTAGCTAGGATAGGGGGTTTTGGGCGCAGCTAATACCACGGGTCTGTAGGGTATAGAAAACTCACTAAGGTAAGCGGGAAGTGTGGGGGCACTTCCATCAGACATTTTTTAAGATAAATGGTTCAAAATAGTGGGTTTTGCGGCTGTGTGAATAGTTAAATATGTTTTGTTTGTTAGTCATCCGTCCCCCTAATATTAATAATTTGGGGGGTTTATCCCCCAAAACCTCCCCTCGCTGCGTCACTGCTTTGCTTCGCTATATTTATTTAGCTTCATCTGCTTCATCTTGCGCCTGATAACAAAACAAAAACTGTTGTTTATCAGAAAATGCTTGACGCAATTCATTAAACCCGAATGTGTAGGGCACACCGTGGTGCGTTTACGCATGCAGTACGTTTACGCAGTGCATTTTTTCCAAACAGAGATACTAAAACTGGCGCGCCTTAAGTCATTTAATGCGAATGCTGCCTGATAGGGGCTTTTCTTGCACGATTTTGAGCATCAGTCAAGCGTCAGTCTGGGGTTGTGTCAACCTCCCCCCTGAATGGGCCAAGTGTATGCAACAGACTTGGACCTAAAAACATTTTTTACAGCTAATAACGCAAATAGCCAACAACTGAATGCGTATAATTTTTATTTCATGAACTGCTTTATTAAACCACAATGTCCAAAATTTCTTAAGCTAAAACGTAAGAAAATTTGTTGAAAAAAATCCGCGTAAACGTGCTCCGATCCACCCTATGTAGATTCAATAAAGAAAATGTCTTTCTGACTAGCAATTTTGGTACTCATTTACGTAGTTTTATTGAATTTGTATCCTTATTTTATTATAATAAATTAAACATGATTAAAAACGATACAGCCGCTCTTGATTTATAAATGGTGTAAGTAAACTGTAAGTTCATTGATTGCTAGGCGGTACGAAGTTCGCCGGGTCAGCTAGTTATAATAATAAAAATAAGTTTTATTTCAAACATACATATTTCTTATTTTGAAATTTAGCGGATCTTATGATTCTGTATATCTTTCGTTTTTATTCGTTATAATACTCAATATGATTTTAATTGATGTCACTGTCTTGAGGAAAATATTCTTGAAAGAACTGTCACTGAAATGTGAAGTGGGACGCAAATGTAGAATCGCACCTCCTTTAAGTTACCGGCGACTTAGTAATGTAGTCCAGTGGGAACTCCAATGTTTGGAACGCCAAATTCACACAATACCTTTTCTCCTGTATGCCATTCTTTTGAAAGCAGGCGCAGCTAGATGAGCATAAGTTGGAGTTGAAAGGAGATGGTGGTCGAAGAAGTTGGCCATATTTTGAGGCATGATGACCTGATGAAGACAATCGAAGGAGGGCAAGGGATGGCCTCGAATGAGTTACATAGGACAGGTTATAAAGGATTTAAAAAAGAAGAAATACGTCGCTATGAAAAGGTTAGCGGATAGGAGAGAGGAATGGAGCTGCGTCAAACCAATCTTAGGATTGTTGACTAATGATGATGATGCCATTTCCAATTATGCCACTGATAACCAATCTCAGCTACGACAGCATTGGGAATGCATCCTGTCAGGTCCAGTAGGTCAAGGATTCCTTGTACTTAAACAGAAACCTCTTGCACATCTTTCCTCACCTTAAGCTCACCGGTCTTCATACGCTTTCCTCGCAATTTCTAACCTATGATTTCCCCTCTCTCCTCTGCCATCTACCCCTCTTGTAGACTCTCATTTACCTTGTATCATCCCATTCTCCAGCCTGATATATTTTGGCTTGTAGATGATTCAATACCTGCGTAATACACAGTGTGCATGCAATTTCCGACTTACGACTAATCCAAGCTCTCACTGAATATTCGGAACGCATCGTGTTCGTATGTAAGGGATTCCTCATAATTAAACCGGTGCCTCTGGCCAGGGCCGGATAAAAGGCGGGGCCTTAAGGGCGCCTGAACCACCCACCAAGCATAAGATTTTCACCAATATAAAGGAAAATCTCACAAAATCGGAGAAACAGAACAAAAACATCATGTGTGAGGGGATTTGAAGTGAACCTGGGTAGATTTTTAGTTAATATGTATTTGTCTACATAGACGTTAATAATTTTTAATTGGATTTCAGCGGCATCATGGCCGATTTTTCAGCACGAAAATCATGGAATCAAGTGCCTGAATTATTATGCATTAGTCACATGAATGTGTATTGTTCATAATTTTACTGTAAATTATGCCACTTCCACGTCCTGTTATTACTTTACTAATTGCAACACCTTGAATCCCACCGAAATGGGCCTCGGGCATCTCACATCCTAAATTCGGCCCTGCCTCTTGCACATCTTTCCCTCTCCTTTAGCTCACCTGTCTTCATATCCTTTCCTCAAAATTTTTTTCCTTTCATTTGCCCTTTCTATGCTGCCATCAACCCCCCTTGTAGACACTCATTTACCCAACATCACCTTATCCTCCGTTCTAGTGGCGTAAATAGGAATATACCTTGGGGGGGATGGGATGTCATGGGGTGGCGACTGGGGTGAGGGGTCAACGTCAACTTTTTGAAAAATGACATGCCTGGAAACACATTTTACATAACTTTGGCACTAAAAATGAAACTTTAAGCAGATGCAGTTATTATATGTCGAATCTAGACAATAGTTTTAAATATTTTTTTATTTCCCTGAGGCTATGGGGGGCATCTATTCCCTTACCCCCCCCCCATAGTTACGCTCCACTGCTCCTCCATCATTCCCTTTACGTTCCTCCTCCTCACTCTAACTATTACCTTAGTCATAATGTTATCCAATATTTATATTAACAGATCTTGTATATATACAACGTGTATTTCACAGAACGAATCTACGTCAGTTGGTACAACAACGTTTTATGATAGATTTTGGCTTGTAAATGATTCAATACTTGTTTACGCCATTTCCGCCGTATTCCCAATTCAACTTAGGACAAGTATTGGCAACTTATCCTGTTCGTAGGTCAGGGATTCCCTGTACTTAAACAGAAACCCCTTACACATCTTCATCTCACCTTTATTTCACCAGCAAAGATTATAGTTCACCTGTCTTCGTACCCTTTCCTCGAAAAAATTTCCCTTCAATTTCCCCTTTCTCTCCTGCCATCCACCCCTCTTGTAGACACTCATTTACCCTGTATCACCTCATCCTCCACCCTTATTCCCTTTACCCTACTCCTCCTCCTCCCTCTAACAACCATCTCCTCTCTTCGCCTCCGGTCGTGGTCATGAATAAAAGATATTACCCCCTCCACCCCAACACATGCTCACGTACACAAGAGTATACTTTCTCTCCATCTCTCTCACCAGCAACCCAACCACCGCACCTCGTCTCCTAAAAAATCCTTCACCCCATCTCCTCCGCATCTTTTCCCTTCAGTCTCTCCACCTACAGCCATTGAACTTTTCCTTTGTGACTCCACAATCCTCCTCCCTTCCCCCGAGGACAATCCTGCCATCTCGGATCTCAGGGTGGGGCTGCTGGGGGGGGAGGAAAGGGCCCCGCGGGCGTTTTAATACGTTTTTCCCTTTGTGTGCATTCGTTTTAGCGCCAGGTTGTTGGTAACGGTCTGGCACCCTACTGGAAAACAACTCCTTATATCCATCGCGAAAGAAAAAATATAAAATTGGGGAGCGGATTTTTTTCTTCATTTGTTTTCTTTATATTTTTTTTTTCATCTCGTCTCCTCTCCTCTTCGTCGAAAACTTAGCCCCATTTCTCCTTTTTGGGAGGCGCCGTCTCCGCCAGATCGTTTTAATGGCGTCGCAATGGAGGATTAAATAACTTTTATCTGATTAAAGATGAATTTTGCCGGGGAATCGCTTTTTCGGCGCCAAGTCTGAAGTGGAGAGAGTGTTATTTTTGACCCTCTAATCGTCAAGTGCTTTTAAACTTCGACCGATATGCTAAATAATTCTGGGGAAGAATTGAAAAGTGTCTCGAAGGCAGTTTTTCGTTCCATTTTTTTTGAACGCCGAGAGATAGTAGCGTGGCAGAGCTAAGCATTTTGAATTTTTCACGTTTCTTCATTATTCAAACCTTCCATAGCGAAAGTCTGATTTCATGGGGACCAAAGAATTAAATAAGTTATAGTGAATCCTGAATGATTGATCGCATTTTTCCTTATTGCTGTCTCCTTAATGTTCCATGTACTGAGCCATGAAAAATTATCCTTTAATGTGAATAGACATATTAAAAATATCAAAACAGCGTGTTTGGTTTCATTAACGTGGCTAAAGAAACAACAAGGCCAGAGGAAGATCAATGAAAGTAGCAGGGGTTGTAACCCCTCACCAAATTTTATCAAAATTTTTAATTTTTATGAATTTAATAGCTTTATATACTTGTGAAGGAGTAGAGGGATTGCATGTGCAAATTCATGGCTACAAGTCCCAAACGTGAGAAAAGTTCTAGTTGTATTTATCGTTGACCGTAGAACTTCCAACTGCAAAATCGACCCTTTCTCCCGGGGGATATTCCAATCTCCCCTGGCATTACCATTGCTAGGGGCCGCAAAATCTACCCGGAAGATTTTCCTTAAAGATTCTGTTTGCCATAAAAACAATAAGTTAGTCCCAATGGTTTTAAATGTTGCAAGTTTAACGAATCGGCTATGTAAATTTGCTCCTCAAAAAACGTTCAAAAATATTTTTCATTGAAAATTTGTCCATTAATAAAAATGACTAATTTTTGTTAAAGAAACTTTAACATCTGGTTATAAAAACGAATAGTTCTTATGAAATTAAACGTAAAAATGTATTTACTTCTATTAGCCATAGAATTTCGTAAAAATAATATTTCACCGTTCAGTGTTTTTTATTTATTAATTTTTATTTTAATAAAATCGCACACATACAACAAAACGGTCAATTTATAGTGCGATTACAACAAATAAAAATTAAATAAATAAATTATCAATTACAATTTTAAATCAATCAAAAAACGAAACAGCAAACGGATTACCGTGGCCTCAATCACAATATTTATCCAGTTATATTATCAATTATGCTTTAAATATGTTGATTGTAGTTTAATTTAACAGAAACAATAGTATCAGGTGAGTAAGAGTTTTAACTAACGAAGAAAACGGATCAATATCATCCGGGAGAGAATTTTTCGGAAAAGAAAGCCTGTGGAATATAGACGGTATAATTACTGATAGCCTGGGTATAGACATGTGACGTAAAAAGGTTGAACGGGTGTAGCGGTAAGGTACTCTAATGTTGAAGAATGAAAAATTATCAGGACTATCGAAGTGGAAGTTGAGGGCATTGTGAATGAATTTTATGTCTGATTGAGGTCGGAGACGGGAGAGGTTACGGAGGGAGAAAGAGAATAAAACTGCATTAGTAGGTGCATCACGGATATTTTGGTTTCTAAGTTTTACAATTTTTGCAAAAAAAGTTGTAACATTGTAAAAGGTGGCAAGATTTGTGGGAGCAGATATTGACCAAATTGGGGAACGAATTGGGGTGATCACTGGAAGAACTAAATATGAGAAGTAGGATTGGAGTGCCTTAGTACTGGTGATATCAGTGAACCGGTAGAGTAGTCCTAAGAGTGGCTTGGCTTTTGATTTGATGGCATGAATGTGTTCAGAGAGCAGAAGTTTATGGTCCACAAATGTTCCAAGATCTTTCATGGCTGACATACGATTAAGGAGCAAGGATTCCATTATATAATCAAAATAAAATGAAGATTTCTTCACAGATATTGTCACTGTGGTGCACTTGTTTAAGTTCAATTTCAGCCTACATAGACTGCACCACTCTGTGGTCTTTGTTACGGCATCCTGTAGCTCATTAGAATATGCGATTATTTATCTGTTCAAACAATTTGAGGTCATCAGCGTAGAGTAAGTTATGGGCTTGAGAACAGCGGAGCATAAATTTTACGAGTCATTTTCATTAATTTTCTGTACCCTTCAATCTTCTGTCCTTTAAAACCGTCTCACCCGGATATAACACTAGATAATTATGCGAATTTTCAAAGGTAGCTGCTTGAAAATGGCTTTAAATAATGGTTTCACGCAGGTTGAATGAATTACTTTGAAAGACTTTTCTTCGCAATATTGCTATCCTATGATTAGTATAATGGTTCACTATTGCCTTCCAGTCCTTCCAATCCATATGAAATCGGCATGATGTGGTGGAAATGCAATATTTCCATGAATAAATCGAAACCACAAATGGTAAATTCCACGCTTTAATGTATAACTCCAATGTCGAAACCATGGTCGGTAGTGGAGTATTACATTGAAGTTTGGAAATTGCCATTTGTAGCTTAAATGTTATCATGGATACATCACACTCCCAATCCGTGCTAATTCTGTTACTTCCTTATGGCTATTCTTCCCTGTTTCCTTTGTCATCGGCCCCAGGTATTGTTCGAATGTTTTTCTCGAGGTCTATCCTTTTGTTTGATCTCTATTGTTGTCTCACGTAATTGCTATCTCATATTGTGGCAGAGCCAAAATTGTCTCTTTTGGATTAAAGAGCTCCACACGGTCCTTAATTCCTGCTTTCCTCTAGGAAGGTCTTCGTAATCCATATCCCTATCCGTCTATTAAATCTTCAGTACACAGACCCAGGTGTATGCTGAAGATCAAAGGGACGAGCGCAGTGATAACACCCCCGTATTTTTAGATTTAAATCATATCTACTTTAGGTTGTATAGTATCATAATTCAGCAGCGAAAGAGTTTTCTTCTGGGAGAGTGAACTTATTTCCCTAAGAAGTATGTGTGTTAGAACATTTTTCAATATGTAAAGGACAAAGGAAGTTCTCTCCCAATTTTTGACGTCAATATTCGATTTTCAATCACAACTTGGAGTTTAAGCATGGTAGGTTTATCTTAATCAATATTAGATACGGAAATAATTAAGAAGTTTTTCCGGCGATAAGCTTTACGCTTTAAAAGTTGACATTGACATAATATTTCAATTCTAGTTCACTTGAGCATCAGTGATAGTGACTGGTTTGAATCAGTACCTGCTTTAATGATAGATTATAATAAAAAAAATTGGTAGCATATTTATATTCTTTCCAAGTTTTAATTTTCACAATTTTGATTGCATAAGTTTTGGACCAAGCTCCGAGAGCTGTTAATGTCTCATGGGTTATAACAAAGTTAACTACCGAAGGTTAGCGAGTCAATAAAATTTAAATCGTCGAAAAAAAACTTTGCATCACTCCGGACGACCGAGGAATAAAATAAAAAGGAAGGACCGTATAAATTTTAAGGAATGTGAAAGATCTTAAGATGTGCCCTGGGGGTGGAAATTTTAAGGGGAAGTGAAGGCAGGGGTGGAGATTACGGCCGACAGAGAATGTAAAGAGGTCTGAGAAGAATGAGAATGGGGATTAGAGATCGTAAAAAAATCCTTGCCAGTCGGCAAACAGTCTGAGGAATGAATATAAAGGGGAACGAGTATAATAAGGATCTCTTGCCGTCGGTTCCTAGATGCTTTCAAAGGGAAAAAAAGAAATATCTCCCAAGACCTTTTCTTCTTTATCTCTTGCCTGGTATTATCAGCTGCTCTTGGCTGGAATGTGTAAAATTTCTGGTTCCTCATTTCTCGGTCATAAGCCTCGCCTTGACAGAGAGGTTTGGTGTGTCTATTTTAAGAAGATACTGGGATTAATAAACGTGCTAATGAGTAACTTTGCCCTATCGATTATTTCATTTACTTTAAGAATAAAACTTTGTAGAAATATTTTTGAATACAGTTTGAAGAGCAACCATACATACACCAATACTATGTCAAAGAAAGAGACGCAATTACATTTATTTTCTTTTCACCACCGTTAGTCCAAAAATGACATGTTTGTCTCACCTTGTTAGAACAATTGAGACGGTGGGATAATAACTTGCAGAAGGAGTCAGAACATTTATTTGCCACTATTAACTTTATTAATGTAAAATAACTTGCAGACTGTAAAAATAAGCATTTTTCTTGGTTAATAGTCATCTTCCAATTATCATTCTGCCAACGCTGTTCGTACGAAATAACTTTCAGATTTGGAATAATATGCGAATACAAAAAGAGAGTCTCCAATGGCCGTAAAATTAAAAATAATGTGCCCTACTGTGTGCGTGAGTGAATGATTTTAGTGATTGTGGGTGTGATTATGTGAATACTTGCCATCCTTAGCAAGGTCCTAGTATTCTTAGCTCTGCGAAGGATCACCAGTGGTGTGTTTGTGGTAATAACCCGGCATCCTTAGTGAAGTCCCATCAAATCCACGAAGGCTCCCAGGTTACAACCCAAGGTTACCTTAGCGAGATCTCTACATCCTTGCCAAGGTTACATTGGGGTAGTGTCTGCGGCTGTGGCAGTCCCTGAGTTCACTCCCGTAAACTTCCACAAGAGGTTTATTCTGTTAGAGTACCTAGTTGTTGAATTTGACGAGTGGTGGCAAATTGTACAGCCATCGGAGACTATTCTTTTCTCTCTTCATTGGAGACTTTCTTTTATTGCTTAGAGGCCGTAGAGTTCAATTTCCCCTTGTACTATACGCGAAATTTGATTCAAATCTTTCGAGCATCACTCTTATAAAAACGTCTTTCCCTTGCATATGAAGAACCTGCATAAGATTCATCACTTTAATTGGTATTGTATTTGATTTAGGAGAACATGATTTTAGTTGAAAAGAAAGGGGAAACTGCTTTGCATGTAACGAGAAAATAACCCAGATCATTTCTTGGTCATATTTTGGCCCCGGCTGAATGTTAACGTCACCAAAGTTCTTCGTGAGCTTTTATTAAAAGACCTTGAGGTCACGATTTGTCCTCACTGGTTGAATAAGAAAAACAACCTATCTTATATGACTTCTTGAAACGGGTAAGTGACTTGAGAGAGGTCTACGTAATTAACTGCAAGCGGTATTCGTGTATCACGGGGCTAGTGCATGGGAGAGGAAGAGACCAATATCAAACTTAGCATTTCGGCCTACCGCAGAAGTTTTGCCGACGCCACCAGAACACAGCAATGACAATTCTACTCCTAGAAGTTCAAAAATTCGAAGCAGTTTCTTGTTAAGGAAACTTGTGTTGCCGTCGGCTCCCGCATATTCCACTTCAGCACGAGTTGCTAGTGCATCCCTTTGTCTTGAGGCTCTCACATTATTTCGCGAGGAGAGACAGTTGAAAGTTTAGAACAGATGGCGGCTGGTAAATTGCATAAATTTCCTCCCTCTTTCATCTATGATCTTCTTGCAGACGCTCTGATGGCTTGAAGTGCGCAAAAAATGAATTGAGGTGCATTCTACGGGAATGCATTCATCTCATAGGATGTGTTGACTATGGCTACAAAAAAATATACCGGCATAACATTTTAAAAAGTACGTAATAATTGACATCCAATTACAAAGTATGTGCAATCGATTTCACAAAAAAAAAGGATAAGTCCACAAGCAACACTCTTGGCATCTGCTTTGTAGAAATTTTAGTATGTTTGATAATATAAATCGATCTTTTAATTTTTTGCAGTATGCTGAATTGTCTGGCTCTCATTTTTTTCCCTAATAAATACATTTACACAGGAAATTCAAGATTTAAAATCGCCAAATTTTCAATAATAATCTTTTTCTTAGTAACAATATATTTTTGCAGGTATTTATTTCATAGGAAATTTGAAAGAATTGTTTACTCAAATGGCCGAGAAAGCTAATCTGAAAAAGATTAGTTTTCGGATTAATTCAGAAATCATTGCAAATATTCATTCAGCTGTGAAATATTGTTTAGTGCTTACATGGAAATTTCGTTCAAGATTGCCATTAATAGGTGGCTCAATTTTTAATATGTTCCATTGTTTCGATTTTATTCTCTTAAAATATTCTAGAGAAGGCTATATCGAGGAGTCGAATCGAATATTTCAAAATATACTTAGGTCGTTAAAGACCGCTACATTTTATAAAAATTATTTAAATCCAATTAACATCAAACATCATTTCCTGGGGTAGAACGCATTAACACGAGCAAGCATATCACATGTGATGAGAAGTGAGATATGGTAAGGAGCCAAGGGGTACAAGTGATTTTTTTCTAAACAGAGTTTGGTACAGAAATTGATGGAAGAGAAATCGATACAAAAACTTATTCGCCAAGGGATACGAGTGAGTCTCTGTTCAGTGCTGACATCGTGTGGAAAATCAAATGCACTTCTAAATACCTAGTTGATGCATATTTACCTAATTTTTGTACCCAAATCTGTATAGAAAAAAAATCGCTTGTACCCCTTGGCTTCTCACCACCTTACATGAAATCTTTTCAGGCTTGCACTAAAATACCCTATTCAATGATGTCCGTTATAAATTTTGGACTCCACATCGATCGCATTCTAAATTGATGACATGTTTGTATTCTCGCGATCGAACTCGTATCCTCATTCGATAGACGAGACCTAGTTCGCATCTGACCTAAAAAGTACTCACAGATCGAGGCTTCAGCGAGGAGCCGAATCGACAGCGTGCTGGGTGCCCGAATCAAAGATAGAAGGCAGTGCAGTCGGACCGCGTAAGGAGCACACCGAGGACCGTGGATTGAGGGGACAGGAGATTTTCTGAGAATTTCATTTGTTTACTGGAAAAACTTAATAAGATATGCCCGTTTGCAAATTTTCTATAATTTTCAATCCGAAGTTTTCATAAACCTGGCCTTCTAGCAAAAAATCAACGGCTACATTGGTTTTCCATCCAGGCGTTGGTCATTCTCGGTATTAATTCGTTGTATTGACTATTCCAATTAGCTATTGGAATTCTATATATTTAAGGAAAATACAGATTCGAAATGTTTCGAAAATTTGTCCGCCTAGATATGCGTTCTCGATAATGCAAAATGATGTAGGGCAAGATGTTCATCAATCGCAAATTTCATTCTTCTAACTTGAATGCATACGGTCATACTTATGCCATTGTACGTGTTTTCGAGAATAATCGAAACGAAGTTCCCGTCATACTGCCGGCTCTAGTGACAAAATCTCAGTACTTAAGTTTTCCCTTCCAGGCAATGGTATTCTCATTATTAATTCCATTCATCAGCTACCGTAGATGATAATAATATGCAAGTTATAGACATACGATATATTTCACGAAAACGCAGATTCGATACATATCGAAAATGAGTCCCCTTAGATCTGCCTTTATTAGTGTGGAACATGGTGTCATCTAGATGCACAAAATCAGCAAATTTCATTCGTCTAACTTAAAAGCATACGAACATATGCAATTGTGCGTGTTTTCGAGAATAATCGAATCGAACTTCTTGTCATACTGAGTACTCTTGCGAAAAATTCACGGCACTATTGTCTCCTCTTCCAGACAATGGCCATCCTTATTTTAAATAGTATTCATTAACTCCCGTAGATGGTAATTAGTTATAAGCTTTCGATGTATTATTAAAGAAAAAAAGAGATTCGATATATATCGAATGTGAGCCCACCCACGGAAATGTATTCTAGTGGCCCCACTTTAATCGCGTTGATATGCAAGAATTCTAGCGGTCGAACTCGTGTCCTCATGCGATAAAGGAGACCTAGTTCGTATCTGACCCCAAAAGGACCCACGGATGGAGACTTCAGCGAGGAGCCGAATCGACAGCGTGATGGGTCCCCGAATCAAAGCTAGAAGGCTGTGGAGTCGGACCGTGCAAGGAGCACGCGGAGGACCGTGAATTGAGAGGACAGGGGAGTATTCGGAAGGGCGATGGCGACTCTTACGCCCGGTGTGACTATCTGTAATTGAATCTGCACCCGGTCTCTCTCTCTCTCTCTCAAGCTGTCGAAGTCTCATTGCTTCGAGAGCATGAGTGGAAATAGGCTACCACACGTACTCCTTTCGGAAGGGTAGATTTGACATATGAGTGCACTAGGGGCCTCGATCGCTTTGAACTCTAAGACTGTATTCACCGAGTGATGCGCGCGTACATAAATTCGTTACGAGAAAGAAATATTCACCGGCATAGTACATAAGTACCAGGCGATTAAAAAAAAAGTACTGTTTTGAAACATAAAAATACCCGGTAAACTTTTTGTGACAATTTTATTTTCACATAGAAGGCCAACCTTTAGGCCACATCTTGAGACTTACTGGCTATCTGATGAAGACTATCATTGAGGGACAAGTCAGAGATGCCGACTTACAAAAAATATTGGGGGGCCCAAAGCGGGGATCTTGTCCCGGGAAATTTTAGAAGTAGTAAGTTTTATGTTTTTTAAGCATTTTAAAAGAGTAATATGATCAACATTAGAACCCTGATAACTCAAATCTCGATATATGGGCACTCCGGGGAAAATCGACAAGCCTGACACATTTTTTCCTCACACCCATAACGAATTTTTGAGGGGGCTCGGGCCCCCTCAGGTCCCATGGAGTCGGCGCCACTGGGACAAGTGAATGATAAAAATGGAAAAGGAAGACCTCGAACAAAATATATGGAACAGATTAAGAAGGATGTGAAATAGAATAAATACGTAGGTGTGAAAAGACTTGCTGACATGAGAATTGAGTGGAGAGCCATCTAATGATTGTTGAACAGGGACGATGATGATTATGAAAGCCCAAGATTTTAAACTGCTTTTCCACATAATTTCCGTTAACATTAAGGCACTTATCATTTCGAACAACAAGTTTTTGTACACCGTCGTCATAGCCAATAGGGTAGTTTCCTTCATCAAAGAAAACGAAACGCATTGATCGCGATTCATACCCACCATTAGTGTATTCATAATATACATATTATTTGGTTTTAGAAATACCGGTTTAGACGAATAACAATGGTCAATTTTATCCTCATTTGAAAAAAGCTAGATTGGCGCCCATGCGTGACGTCAGAGGGACCTAGTTTCTATACGAGTAGATAGGATTTTTACATCGTCTGAGATTACCAATGCATGCATGAGGCACAGAGCTCAGGAAAACATGCCTTAGTAATCACCTATTAAAACTGGCTAAGGTCGGAAAGTTTTCTTTGTTTGATAAGATATTAACAATCCTTATTTAAGCCAAGCGCTACCGGCTAGCACGGTACTCTGCTACCTGCTAGCATCCTGCGTCGTATCAGTGCTCAAAGCCTCGCCCCAAGGTCACCTCACTTGAGGCAGCGGGAACCAGAACGACGTCACACGGAGTTTACCCGGCATTCATACTTAGCAGTCGCGTTTTCGCGCGCTTGAAAATTTTTACTTTTCATTTAATCGCGAAAAATAGGTATCGTTATTTAAAAATCTAAAAGCGTGAAGTACGTACTCCAGGAGTAATATTCTTTCGATTTAGGCATTAAAAAAAGAGTAGGAAACCACCCTATTCCCGCCTGAGTTGACAGCCACTGCAAAACTGTCGTTTTTAAACTAACTTGAATGATGACGAATTCCACCATTCCATGTATTGCAGTTTTGTTGCAGGTGTAACGTAGGGTACCAATTTCTCAAGTATTATGAGCAAAAATAATTTCTCAACCACAAAAAAAGCAAAGTAAGATTCTCGTATATAGTATTGCTATTCTAACATTCTTAAACTTCAGTCCTACCTCATTCCGTCCAAAATCTCTTGTCTCCTCTGTGTCTTATCTGCAACTTTCCTATAACTGCCCCCCATGTCTATTTATTTGTCGTTTTGTTTCCTCTCCATCCAATTTACCATTTCTCCCAATCGTATATTAATACTCTTACCTCCCTATCGCTCTTCTATCCTGTTTCCTTCTTGATTTGTCATGGCCCATGGGTAATTGTCCCTTGCTCTTCCTCTGGGGACTTTAACATCCACTTTTCCTTCCATTAAGTTTCCCACGCTACTGCTCTCATTACGTGTCCAATTTGTATGTATCTCATCATTCATTATCCAATCCACTCATTTTATCTTTTTGCGTTTTCCTCCAGCTCCAGGTCTGTTAAGCCTATCTCTTTTTCCGTCCACTTTTACCGATGGTCTAAGCTTCTTAATCATAGAATGATTGGCATATACCATAGAGCTCCTAAATGTACTGGCTTAGGAAGGAGATTTGGAAAAAATCCTGAGTTTTATGTCGAGATTTTATTGATTGCGATCCATGAAAAACTCAAGTTTTTATTCTTAGGTAATCATAATACATAAGACGCTATTAGTTGAGGAATACTCCTGATTATATAGTGGGACGTACATGGGACATTTTTCGAACCACCTCACCTGTGTCCACTTCCAAAATCGAACTACCCTCTTCCTTTTCTAGTAAGCTCTCTAACATTTCAACTTATCATATTCTTCCTCGACTGTCCTGTCTCACCAAGAATCCTTATCTCTAACACTGTTATAAATTCTTCTCACTCAGTTACTCGCTAATTCCTCTCTCCTTTTATTCTTGATTCCCAATTCCTCCGTTTCACATCTGCTAGTTACCTATCCTCGTCCACCATGTCTGTTTCTTCGACATTCCTCCACCCACAGTCCCCTCTCCATTCTGCAACAATATCTAGAATTTCTTCCGTCTTTTCTACAAGGTTTTCTATCTCATACTTAATTTAGGTTGGATTTATTATAAAATGCTGTATTTTTACAAAAACAGTTCTTCCGAATATTCGCATCCAATTCAAATCCAAAGGAAAACAAAATTTTTAGCATTAAACATTGTAATTTTGAAATTGGAATCTCATCCCTATTATGAGTCACTAAAAATAATTCTTGAGTCACCAAAAATATTCAATGACTATAAATTAGTCAATCTATTGTTATACACTGGTTGAAAATATTAGTCTTGGAATTATTTCTATCGATAGAAATCGAGGTATTTCCCGATTTCCCCGAGGTATTTTGATTGTGTGTAATGCGACCCATCATAAATATATTTAAATACCCTCTGTACAACTTTGAGATAAATATTTGATGTAAGTGCAATGCAGCAAGCCTATGCATAAAATTGTAACGAAATCAGGCAGTGGCGTAGGGGGTCCTTAACCAGGGAGGGAAATTAAAAAAAAGGGTACTAAGTAGAGGGTTTTAAACTAATTTTAACACTTTTCATAATCGAAAAACTTAATTTGTTACAGAAATATTTTATAAATTCATGATATATCAATAATTTGTTTTCTTTTATGAAGAAAAATAATTGTGTTTTTGTATTTCGGGGGGGGGGGGGGGTCCGGACCCCTCGGGCCCCCCTGGCTACGCCACTGAAATCAGGGAAGAGTAATTAAACATAATTAAGGGTTTAAAAAAAGTGAGTATAATTTTGCCCGTTTAACTTAGTAATAATGAGAAAGTGATTAAAGGTTTTCCTTTTCAGTCATAGTTCGTCGATACCATAAATTTTCAAGGTTTCAAGTTGATACCTTTCAAGGTTGATACCATAAATTCAATAGGTCTAAAATGCGAAAGCTGTACACTGGTGGATTAAAATACCGGGAAAGGTCTATGTACGGTGGCACTAGTAAAAAGGTCCATTTTTAATAGCTTTGATATTTCCCACATATTTGCGTATTTCAAAAAGCCTTGAATGAATATTGAAACTGGTTCAAAGAAAAAATATCCGAGGCCAACTTTTCTCCGATTTTAAGATCTCTAAACAATAAGAATTCCTGGGAAAGTAACGATAAAGCCCCGCTCGGAAACTCTAGGAAAATGATTTAAGGAGGAATAAGAGGAGGAGAAGACGTAGTCTGGACGACAGTGATACAAACTCTGCTTGCCCGCGGGGTAGGATATTTGTTATTGATACGGTCCACCAAAGATCACGAACTTCCTGGGAGTTACGGATGAAATGAAAAGTTTTCGAGGTTTATGATTCCAATTTCATATTGGTCTTGTTTTTGTTTCGTAGGAAATTCCTCTATCAAATATGTGGGCGTGGTTCTTATTTGCAAAGAAGAAATATCCGTCCTAGTATGGTATTGAGAGCGAGGCAACGATTCAAACACGAATGGAAAACTTAAATGTTTGCTCTCGATAATAATTATGAAAGATTCGGTGTGAAAAATGTAATAATTAAAAAGACTAAACAGAATATCGTACCTATTACGAATTTCAGAGTTGGCGAATGTCCTTTCTTTTTGTTACAATTACTGAATAAAATCTCGATGCACGACCCTTCTGAAGCCACTGGCACGTGCAGTACACCCAAACGATGATGTTTAGCTGATGCTTATTACCGCTGTTATTAAGCTATTACATTCTTAACTTCCTTCGAAATGCTGTGCTCAGTCGTTTGGTAAATATGATACTTCATAATTCTCTTGGCGGTAAACTGAGGGAGCTATATTTTCTGCTCTATTATGTCATTCTAACAGAGTATGTACGTATAATAAAGTTTTAAATTTAGGATAATAAATTTGCTTGCTTTTGCTCGATAATAAAAAAAAGGTTTAAAATTAAATGGCATGCATAGCGTTTAATTTTGCATGGGCAAAAGACAAATACTTACTGACTGAACCTTTACCGTACTCGCGTTGTATGTTTCAAGCAAAATTACAGCTAAGCCGGAGGAGGGAAGATTTCGCTTAATAAATTAGTTGGGAAGTGGTAAACTAGGAGTGTCTTCATTTGAAAGACGACAAATTCATTGGAAAGACGATGAAAACAGGCTATATTCCCTTGAGATGTGGGGTTGTATAATATAGTATTTGAAATCCCAACTTCTTATAGGTTGGTAAATCTATCTCCTTTATGCAGCTGCCAACAACTTATACCATTGCTGCATCGGATTCGTGTCCATGGTATGAGATGTAAAAAGAATAATGTAAGGCGTGCGTGTCAAAGAACGAGTGAAAGATATAGCTGTGAAAATTTTAAGGGAATGAATGCATTTTTATAACTTTGCTGTTTAATAAAAATAAAACTTTAAGTTAAACTGGTACGAATAGCGATAAATTTTGGATAGGTAAAAGACAAATTGATGCTGACTGAAATTTTACTGTACTCGTGTTGTATGTTTTAGGAAAAATAACAGCGGAGGAGGAAGAGATAAGATTTTGCTCGAGAAAGAAGTTGAGAGGGTTTAAATTAGGAGCGTGACATTATATAGCACCAAAGTTTTAGTTTATTGGAAATTCGATGGAAACAGGCAATATTCCCTTGATATGTGGGTTAGGATTTGGAACGCCAACGTGTGCCAGCTTCTTATAGTTTGGTAAATCTGTCTCCTTTATAAAACTGCCAACAACCTATCCCCTTTTTGCATCGGATTCGTGTTCGTAGAATGAGATATACGAAGAATACTATAAGCCGCACATGTCAAAGAACGAGTGAAAGATATAGGTGCGAGCTTTAGTAGGAAATGAAAAGGATGTGGAGAGGGAGATAGAGTTCATTCTATGTCTGGTAAAAGGTATTTTTGATTGATTTACTCGACAAAAATCTCGCGAACTTCACACGTGGAACGGAAGTGATGGAATAGCTTTCGAAGGAAATGGACTCCTTTTTTTTCTCCTCCACTCGTTTTATTATGTGTTATTTTCTGCTAAAGGGATCTTTCTAACGTGCAGACGGAGTGGATTACAGGTACGTCGTCGAGTTATGTACACATAAAAACGTATTTCTTGTCCCAGGCGTGCCTAAAAGTAACTGCTGGAACGGTGACAGGAAAGAAATGGAATTGATGTCAAAGTCGGGGCTGAGTGAGTGTTTTTTGACAGGCGCGAAGTTTACGAAAACGGCAGCGAAGCCTGTGTTTTCTAGCAGAGTCTTGTGATATCGCCGATCAAGCGCATCGAGTTACTCGTTTACTACTTTTGTGATTGTAGCTACCCCGAAATATTGGACGTTTTTGATGAAAACTATTTTTAAATCGATGATTCATGTAATTATGTAATTAACCTAGTTTAAATATTTGCAAAAAAAGTAATGATTTTTGCTATTTTTCTTTCTTTGGCAGGAAATGAATTTAAATAACAATCTTCCAAGAGTTTTATGCGTGAAAATCTAACGTAATTTTCGTGGAATATGTACGAAAAATAAGAAAAAAATTAGTCTCAAGGAGATATTTATGGAATGAGTCACTGGAGAATTTAAAAAAATTAAACATAAATAGAAAGTGTATGGGTAGTTTTCAAAAACCCATTGCTTGAAATGTTGCTTCGAAAACTAGATCATGAAAGAAATGAGTATTTCATCTCTTAGACGATTGGTCGATGTGAAGGTAGTGATGGAATAAAAAAAAAACTGAGAAGATACAACGAAAAGATACCGCCTGCATGAAAATCTCATTTTGGACGGTGAAATAATGGCCAGTGGCATTGAAAGACTTACGCCAGGAATGGAATCATGTGGCTCCGAATTTGGCGAGGATTATTAAATTATTCATCTGTCATCCGTAGTAATGTGTAAGTATTCTGAATCAGTGGTTACGCCAGTCGTTACGAGCCTATTTACGCGTGGGTGCACTGTTCACCTGTGTAATATCAATATTGAGGACATTTGTTTTTGTACGATTTCATCAATAGCACTACAATTTTGGAAGGCTTTACGTGATGTATTGAATTAAAATTGAATTTTTATTCTGCATATGGTCTTCAAAGGGAACATTTTTGTCAATTTACAAAAAAGGCAAATATGTATTAGAGACCCCCATCATACAAATATACTTCATCACTATCATTGCAAATCCACAGATTTACAAATCACAACCACTTATTGTTAAGGCAAAGGAGGATATTCCTCACCGGTCGTGCTTACTGCGTAACTATTGACTACCTTATTTCTTCTGAGGTTCTGACACTCTGTTATTTTAAATCATCAGTCCTGGTGTAGGAAATCGATGTAGAGGGAATTGGATTGTATTTTCGGTCACGATGGGTGAAAGTATCGGTGAAAATATCGCTATAACTTACGTGGAATATTGATTAAACTGAATGATGCTTTAATATAGGTTTGGCCTTCGAACGGGATCCGTGACTTATCTGGGATTCTCATGCCCGTATTGTCACTACGATGACCCCAATTTCCATGAAGCAACTCTCACTCCTCATAAGGGGCGAATTGCAGTGCTGTTGAAGCTTCTGCGTGTTGATTTTGACCTTATGATTGTTTGTCAACAAAGAGCTTGGATTTCGTCCTCTCAAGGTGAACTCATTGAAAGTTTGTTGATAGTAAACAGTTATGTTCCCTAACGCTAGTGTGTCTGAGGGTTTGAATACGCTCTAAGGTGAATGGATCTGTATCCTTCAGTACACCGAGAAGGTCTCAATTAGGATTCCGAATGTTTAGGATGGAAATTCGTTAGTACAATATTCCATAACACTCAAATTTTAACTGTTTAATGCTAATGCCTACTAGGAATTTATGTTGCTAATAACGTCGAAGTATTCGGACCAACGGAGGATTCATATCAAAATATATACTGATTTCTTTTTCTCGACCTCGACTACTTAATATGTATAACATCTTGGTCTCTAGGTCTGAGAATGATATGCAAAATTGTTTGTCAACCTTTCGATATATATCTTCCATCTTCTTCTGAGCTATGATGGTACCAATAAATTAGTACACGAAGTCATGAAGAATTGTTGCGATGTTTTTTACAATAATACAATAAAATATATGAAAGGAATTCAATTGTTCATAAACGATAAAGAGGTGACAAGAATTTTGGCATACGTTATTTGCATTTTTTTTACTGTTTGTACTATCATGATGTGCTTACTTAATTACAAACGGTAAACAAAAAATTGCGCATAATATTTATCAAAAAGCTTGTCTCTCCTTTTTCGTTTATGTACAATTGAATTATTTTTTATATTTTTACTGTATTATCGTCCAAAGTATTTCATCAGTCTTTCATGTATTTATTTATTGTATCCATCATGATTCATAGCCCTGAAGAAGTAATAAGAAATATATCGAAAAGTTGGAAAACAATTTAGCATTTCATCGCAGACCTATGCTCCAAGACGTTCATCATCAAAATACACTCTACATTAAATTTTATAATGAAATCGGGTATGCATTATTGACATTGCATAGTAATGTTCATCTACGTAATATCCCCCAAAATACCTCAGAAGGCGTTTGGTGAAGGATTTGGCAGGTTGCAACTTTATGAATACAATATATGTCATAGTTAATGAGATCGTACCATTTCACTGAATATTTTCTCAAATACTATGATTGATATCCATCTCATTATTCCTTTCTTTTTGGAGAGCTTTTCGGGAATCGTTTTAAATTGACACGTTGAAAGAATTCAGTGGTGTCTGGTAATAAAGAGGATGCTTCCATTTATTTAGGATATCTGCAATCAATAAACCTTTCACGCTCTTTATAATCGAATAAACGCAGAATTTTATTCTAATTTCTCGGTCAAATCAAAGAACAAATTACGGCCAATCTTACCTTATTTCTTACCTTTACCAATATTAACCTTTTGACAGAAAATTTGGTGATACATAATGGTATTTTATTTCATCTGAAAATGATAGGATTATGGCAAATGATTCGGTATTTATTATGAACTTACATATAGCTGTCGGCCTCTTACGCGTAACAGTAAGAAATCGTCATCTGCACTGAATTTGCGGAATTCACACGCTATTGTGGCTACTTTAACAACAATTTTGGCTGAGTTCGGAGTTAGATTAGTCTTCACCTTTCCATATGAAAGTTTGGTTGTTAATTGTTTTGCATCATATTCCTTAGTCTTTCCTCCATTGGTGGAGACATTTAACTTATTTGCAAATCGCAGATACAGTTTACGGAGACGAAGGAAGGGTGAATTTAGCATAGCAAAATTTTCCCAAAATGGTAACTCTACGTTGTTTGAAATCAAAGGGTACTGCATGAAGGAGGCCCAATTGCATCACAAATTAGGCTTATTGTAGTTGCCATTTGGGTCGCTTTTAAATCGGTTTCAAAAATGTCCGCGGCGTGGTGATATGTGCGATGCGATCCACTTTTTTCCAATACTTTGCTGTATAATTTTCGCTACTGCGAGAAATAGCGCTGAAAAGTTATGAATTTGATAGTTCATGTCATTATGTATATAAATTTCGCTATAAGTTTACTAATTATACCTTATTTCCTCATGAAACTCGAATTACTTTGTCCGTCAGCGAAGCAAGTGGCGACTTTTGTAAACCCATTTAAATGCGCGGTGGGTGATAAAACTTTTTGGGGCAAACTTTACCCTCTTTTGTAATATTTGTGATTGAAATGCTAGGCTCATGTGAAACGTTTTGTTCCAAAGCAGTGTCAATAGCAATACTTCGTCGTTCTGAATTAAAAGAATAAATCTAAAGCACCGGATGTAACAACTATGCCGGGAATCGAATCGGGGTTTTTCGGTTACCAGTCTGTAATATGGGAAAAGCTGGCTTAGTGACGAATTTGCAAATTCATTTTTTCATCCTGAGTTTTATTCTAGCTATAAAAACAATTTTTTAATTTGACCTATATGTAATAATGAATGTTTTTGTGAAACATAGTTGACGTTTGAATAGTAAAAAATTAAAATATATCGTTGAAATTGGAATCCCCCGAATATTTGTTTGTTGCTGAATAAGGTCAACATTTTAATGAAATATTATAAAATAAGGAATCCATACTTTTGTACTAATAATAGAGGTGGGGATGATCGTGTTGCCGGATGAGAGCTAAAAAATACCAAACGATGCATTTTCATTTTTTAACACAATATGAACCAAAAATGTGATTGTTGAAACAATATAATAATGGCAATATTTACAGTAGCGAATGCACATTGAGTTAGTAATATAACCATTGTTGGTCTTCTAAGTAAAGTTATTTATGTAAATAATTGCTTATTAAAAAAAATATTGCTTCGATAACTACGGACTGTCATTTGACAAACCAAAGTAGTTATTTAAAAAAAACTTCAAGGTGGCTATTAGCTTTTTTAAACTAGGGCGTTCCCATTAGTTTTAATCGGCACAGGGTTAAGACCTTAATGCTACTTTGGTCCTAGTTTAAGGATCATAATTGAATTTAATTTATCCGTGGTGAAAAGTGTATTATTTTTACAGAGGAGGCCTGTTGAAAGCTCGCCTCTAAAGCAGAACATGTCATCGAAAATTAGGGCAGAGGGTTTTCTTCAAGCTTTTAAAAGCGGAGCGAGTGCCTTAATGCAAGTTTCGACGAAGTGAACGTAAGAATATATTTCACCCCAAATGCGTGCGCTTAAGTATTGAATCCCAGAGAACTTCGAAAATTTTGAAAGCTGTCCGCACAGTAATGAGAATTAGTGTATTCTTTCCCGGAACAAGAAATTTCGGCTTCTTGCTCGCGTAAAAAAAACTGAATTAGAAGAAAATAAGAATATCGTATTGTTTTTGATCAAGAAAAATTCCTTTTTAAGCTTATATAATGCATTTTTGGATGCTTTTGTTTTGTCTCTATTTTATAAACCAATCAATTGAACAATTCTGCGATAAACAAAGAAAATCATGCGGATGAAACTGGTATTCTGCGTCCATGCTGCTTTGTTTATGATTTTTAGAGCAGTTGTTATCCTAGTTAATAAAAAAACCCTTTCATAGAAAGAATCATACTATGTGAAATATAAATCTGCATAAATAACTCATCTCCTTCTCTTATAGTTATAAAAATCCTTTAAGGCTTTTATTTATAAATTTAATCAAAATTGTCTATCAATTACTGAAATACTGTGCTCCAGGTGGCTTACTTTCATCCTATATATATACTATAATACTAAACTCGCTTCCGACCACTCACTGACTGACTCACTCACTCACACAAATGTTTGGGGTGAACGAGACGAGATACGACAAAAAGTCGTAGAATCAGCCCCCTCTAAAATCGTCTATAACCTTGAGAAAATTGCCGAAACTTAATTTTCTATCTATAACACTATTCACGAGAAAGATTTTATTGTAACTGTCTTCGATTTAATTAATACCTCTAAATGCTTTGGTTCCATGTCTCTTTCTATTTTTAGCGTATTTTTTGATAAAATGGTTGTTACCATTATCCTATGGACTATTCAGGGTGTTAGGTAACTCATCATGATAGAAAATCTTACAAAATTTATTTTATGTATTTCCCAAATGTGAGGTATGGAAGTTCGTCTTTAGGCTAATATGGAATGATAATAATATGAGAAATTGGGTGAAATTATGGAGATTGATATATTCCTCGCAACAGCCGCATTGAATCTGGTCTCTTTCTTGAATGAGAGGATGCTGTAGAAAATTTCCGTGATACATTTCCTAGATTTCCGGTCCAAAACGGAAACGCGTGGTCATTTTTGAGCGAAACTAACAGTAGGGCATGAAGAGAGAAGAAGGGGAACTTGTTATGCCTTCCCAACTTTCCCCAAGTGCTTCCTTTTGCGTCCAGTATCATCTTCTCGAAGATCTTTCTCAGCGAGAGGGAAGCATTCTGCCAACCCATCCCAAGCGCCACCTGCCACACGCACTTGACTCAAACCACGCCCTCATCATCTCAATCTTTCAACGAGTACCTACAAGGTCCTCGGCATTTCTCGGAATCCATCCTTCGCTCCATCTCACGCTGTGAGTTCCTCGCCCACGATCCTCATCGAAATCAATTATTTCACTCGACTGATTCGCACGTGGATGTCTGAAGAGTGGAATTTTGCCCCACTTCATACGCCTCTCCCAGTTCAACCCTAACCGAAATCTTCGCTCCTTCAATTTTTATTTTTCACCCAATTTTATTTTCAATCTCGGAATTGGTTGGGTGGAGGGAGGATACGTGTCGGTCACCATAGTAACTTTTTTTAAAACCTTTTCATTTACACTTTTTGTTCTATTTTTTCCCTCATGAATGGGAGATTCGATGAAAGGAGGGATTGAAAATGAGAGGAAGTGAAAAATGTCAGTATTTAACTTTCCCTGTGTGTTCTGGGAACTTGGATGGAATCGGGCTCTCTTGGGAAATTTTTCTCCGCGCACTCCGAGCAGGGCCTCGGCACAGTGTGTGTGAATGGGTGCTTGAAAGCCAGCTGTGCAGGAATAGTTTCAATAGTATAAGAAAAAGGGGAGCATAAAATTGAGCAAAGGCTGGATGCAAATCTGGGTGGGAGGAGTAATGCAGTATGTCTGGACAGAATTTGGAATACTTGAAGATTAATTACCCTTGGTGGATACCCGAATACGTGTGAAATAAATAAATGAAAAGGTTATGCTAAGTATCAATGACTTACTGCAGGTCTGAGTGTGAGTAGATAAACTATATTACTAGTCTATCGTAAATCACACAATACCATGTATACTGTATCACATTACTGATATGTACTAAATTATATACCCTAAATATTATGTCAGAAAAAGGTTTCATAAAACTGCGCACCGCTCCCACTGGATTTTTCGCGACATATTGCTATTTTCATGCATGCGCTATCTTCCTTAAATTTTCTGAGGGCATAAAGTAGGCTTTTTTCAGCATTTGCTATCGCCGGGACTTTTTATATTTGACTCCATATATTACCAAATGTAAAATTAGTGCATTCAAGATACAGGAAAATATTGACTGGTTTAGTTTAAATTTGGTGGGGAAATATTATGCCACGAAATTTTAATCCTGGATAGCTGATGCCATTAGGAACCAAACATTAGTAACTGATGATGTTTTGGTCGGAAATGCACCATTTTTTAACTACACAGACTTTGAGCCAAAAGCTCTGATTGGCCGTTTGCTCTGTTACCGGGTGCTCAGGACTAGTGGCGCAGCGAGGGTTGTGGTTTTGGGGGATAAACCCCCTCCCAGAGCTGATAGAATTATTTAAGTTGAATCCATTTTACTAAGTTGAATTAATTTAACTTACAGAACAGTGTAATGATCAATAAAATATCCTTCTGAAAGAAAGAGAAACAAAATCATGCCATTCAAATTAGTAGGGTGGTCTCCTAGGAGGGATTCTAAGTCCCCCCCTATATTGAACCGAATCCGCGTGTCGCGGTATTTGCTGCACTCTGTCAGGATATGTCGGATACTTAAAGGAAATCCGCACTCATCGCACTGATGTGCTTCCTTCTCTTAATTATTCTCCTCCCTGCATATCCTGACCATTTCAATATAACAGCATACGTTTAAAAATGGAATACATCGAGATAAATGGCAAAATATATCTGATCGAACGTGAGTGATTCGTTCTCTGGACGGGAGGAAAACTTTGTCATTTATCCGGGTATTTTGAGGTTCGGGAACACTAAAAGCTATCTAATATTGCCATATGCACGTCAAATTTCCTTCAAGTTTCATTGAAAAAGCTTTACTGAGTGGCTGTGACTGCTGAGAAATGAATGTTTGAAAAGAGACATTTGAAAATTTTGCAGAGGGAAAGTTCTTTTTCTTAGTATTTCCACGCACTTTTCCAAAATTATATCAATGCAAACTTTAATATGGATTACATCAAAAGAGATTTTCAAATGTCAGATATAAGTGAATTTATGGTATCATATATCGCGGGAAAATAGAGAATTTTATACCATTCTTGAGGGCCTCAAGAAAAGAGTTATCGGTGATGTTAAGAGAAGATATGAGCAAAGCATATAGTGTTAGCCACATACGCGACATTCGTCAACAGTTCAAACCCCAAAGAGTACCAAAAATAAACTTCAGGAATTAATTTTTCTATATCTAAGATTTCCTATTTTGCATCGTGATAAATAAGAATCTGCCGTCCAACTTCGCCTTCAAGTATGTTCAAACGTTATGTCAATCGTCATGTCTCCGTATATTTTGTATTGAATTCTCTTGAATCCTTTCGTTGACATCGAATTTGTATTTTTTTTCGAACAGTTCTAATTTCTATTGAATCTCGAATGGTTTGGAAGCGTTTCAACCAATCAGCGAAGGTTTCCTATTCTTCCATCACTTCCTTGGAGGAGGGATGAGAATTGACATCATGGCCGCTTGTGAAAGAAACGCCATTGTAGCCCTAATTAAATGTTACTAGGAGAAAAGGTGTTTGTATGAAGTGTGCTCCTCAGACTACCACATGAAGCAGAGAGAGGTTCGGGACTACAAATAAATTGCTACAAATGTGTTGCCTGTTAGTTAAATTATGACTACGGTCACGCTTTATGTTATTGTTTTGTCGATCATGTTGACTTACGTTATCCAAGTTAATTCAAGCTTTCTACGACAGTACGAAAGGCCATTCAACTCGATTTAAGATATATTGAACAATCACTCTTGAAAGGTCGTCTCGAACGGTCTTGAATCTCATATAAGCGTTCAAGATGACTTGTTTCATGTTCCTTTTTCAAGCCATCTCGCAGAGTGTGAAAGATGCTTTAGAAGTTATTTTTTTCTTTCATCTCACTACTCATCGTCATGATCTTAAGTTGAGTAATCACGGAATTAAAATGATATCCCAGGACAGAGTTGCGCATTGAGGCTCTTCCTTGTGATATTTTTTTGCAAACCCTTGGCATTGGTTTAGTTATCGTGGAGAAATTAAATATTTCACGGTATTACGATGCTTGGTTTTGTTAATCATATGATATCTAGAATTTTAAATTAGGTCTTTGAGTGGTCAACGAGGAATAAAATATTGGTGGCTAAATATGGGGTATTGGGATTATGTATGATGATTTGTCAAACGTAAGCATGAAAAGAGTAATTAAACTTCGTGCATATTATAACATTTATAGGCTTGACATATCAAAGTCAAGTTCAATATTATCCATTTGGTAGTACGGCCAATGAAAGGGTTTAAATTGAGAGTAATTGATAAACCATCAATTTTTTTTATTAGAATTGTTTGGTATGGAATAATGGAGAGTTAAATTTAAACTTTTTCCAATCGTCTAGTTGTACCAGTCATGGATGATGCGGAATAGTGTTTTTTCGCAACTCTCAAAACGCACACGGTGTACGTTAATGGTGAAGGCTTGAATGGAAGCTAAAAATGAGATGAGAGTTTTTCATTAATATCGCTCATAGAATGTTGCTCGAGTTTCCACCCATTCGAACAATGAGATCGGTTAGGGCAGTTTTTGTCGTGCACATTATGAACTTCATCTCCCATTCTCTGACCCGTCTGATCGGCACAAAATTGAATACTGAACGCGTTTCAAAATAGCATTGAAATTTCCTCAGCGACTGTTACTGATTGTGGCTCCGGCGTTTTGAATAAAGTTTGGAGGATTTTAATTTTCTTCCCTCTCATAACCCACCAACGCTACACGCTAACATTCACGCCATTGTTCGATGATTGGCAGGTTTTCACTCTTTTAATTTTAGTATTTTCTCGTGTTCACATTGAGCTAGAATTTTGGCATCAAACTCTGACAAAATCGTCAATTTTAGAGTTTAATGAATAATTAAATTAAAATATGGTTTAATACTTTAAACCTCTCGAGTAAAATATTTATGTAAATATTCATTTTGTATCCATAATTTTTGTAATGAAGATTTGACGTGATGAGCCAAGAATTACCAATCATTCACGTAAAAGAAATACGTCTATAGTTAAGAATTTCTCCGTAGAAGTGTGCTTGGTATTTTGATCCAAAATTTTATTTTGCTAGCATTAAAAACCTTTTGACTGGTATTCCAAAAATGGTTCAAATCAGGCAAAATATAAAAACGTCTGATTATTTAGAAAGGTAATATGTAGATTTACAAGTTTTCAGAGAACACATATGCTAAATATTTTGGAGCGGAGGAATACCTACATTTTATGAATGAGAGGGAGAGATAATATTGAACATATATAGGAGAGATATATGAGAGAAAAATATATTTTGGACAAACAGGGATCTACATGATATAATGCATGGACTGTCAGAGAGAGTTTGAACTCATGCGTAGGGAATATTTAAAATGGAAAAATTAAAGCCTTAAGTTCAAATGTTGCTCTTTTTAAGGTTTGATTTGTTTACAAATGTGGCATATTTGGCACACTTTGCACGTGTTGCTCATATCTTCTCATGTAATTGCCGACGACACTTTTCTTGAGGCCCCCAAGAATTACGAAAAATTCTCCATTCTTATGATACATGATACCATAAACTCACTTATAACTCACATTTGAAAATCTCTTGGGATGTAACCCATATCGGTGTTTTCATTGATTTAATTTTTTAATTTCGAAAAAATGTGAGAAAATGAAATTTTCCTCGGCAAAACTTTCAAATTTCGCATTTCAAGCATTGATTTCTTGGCAACCATTTTACATCAATTTTGGATGAGCTTTCATAAGGTCCTCCACACACGTTAACTGCATTTATTTTGATGGATTATTAAGAAAAAGTCCTCACCGACTCTCAGCTATATAATACTTATAATTCATTTAAAACGTTTTCTTTCGTTTTCTATTCCGTAAGTTATTTTCATTTGCCTTGGGATAAAGACATGACATGAGAATCATAATCTGCTCAGGATTTTATCAAGGAAGTAAAGGAGTAGGTGAACTGATTATCGTAGCTAAGCTATAATATGGAATAATAGTGTGCGCGTTAAAATTTACATCAATGGCAAGTTATAATATCTACAATGACATTTTTCCCCCGATCATGGTAATTTATTTATGTGCGGAGCTGAGGTCAATGGGAACATGGAATCGAATATTTATGGAGATAAAAAAGGATATCCATGTATTATATTTCTGTTGATCGCTCTGATCGTTCTGATGATGTAATTTGCATTTGTGAAGTCCTTTGAAACACCCATTTTATTCTAAGCTAAAACTATTAAAGGTAAAGATTTATTTTTCTTTAAAATGCTCGAGGGTTTTTATCGACGACTTTTTATTTTGAAAGACCAAAGCTTTATGAAGCTTTATATAATCTAAAATAACAATGTTCATAATAATGAAGGAATGGAAATACAAATTTAATGTGGCCATTGCTGTTGAAATATATTCAGAATATTATTTTCCCTGGAAGTTCATTTAACGTCACGAACGTACATTTAAATTTTAATGAATACATTCCAATGCTGACCTATATTTTCAGAATGAATAACTAAGCATTGAAGCTCAATCCAAATAGAAAGAAGGAACTATAGTGTAAGGGTGGAGATGAATTGCATAGAATCAAATTTTAGGATGCAAATGAATGCTACTGTTTTAAATTTCAATGTTTATGCGCCAGAATTCATTACCACCCGACCAACATACATATAAAAAATTCGATACACATCTATTAATTAGGCTCGAAAATAAGCCGTACAATAAGATATCCGGGACGTGGCCCAGTTGAATAGGCGTAATGAGCTTCGCGAATATAAATAGTAGTTGTCTAAGGGATTTGTTTGATAACGTCAAATTTATTACGACACCGTAATAATTTTGCTGGACAAGAGCTTGCACAAAAACGCGAGTACTCTGCTTCAATCAAAGTAAGGCCTGGGAATAACACATTTCACCTGTTATTTATCGTTTTCAAATTCTATTTCATGGCTGCATGTATTTTTTCACGAGTACATGCTCCACCTGGATGTTTTGACGTCTATTTCTGTGGAATTTATGAAACAATGAGTCAATGTCTTTTTTCCCAATGTTTATACTTTTGTTCTCGCTCAACAAAATGTGCTAATCGACCGACTGCCTGAGGGATTCTTTTCAAACATCGAAATTGCCGTAGAAATCATTGCACGAAAAGCAAAAGACCACTGAAAATTTTGCGTTGTTTGATTTTTTTACCTACCCGGAGTATAAAAATGGAATGGTCTAAATACGTCGGTAATTATAGAGAGGAAAAGTTAAATCAAACTTAGAGAGAAAATAAATTGAGGGAGTTAGTGAAGTGTTGTTGAATGTGACAGATTTTCATGTGATTCAAACACGGTCCTTTGATAGATTTTTCTCACCTTTATTAACGGATTTTTGGAATTTAGAGAATATTGTGAAAACTCAATAATTTTTTCTGAAGTTGGCCATACCCATCTATAAATTTGAGGTCTATGTATTTTCTTTTTTCTGCACTCAAGGTTAGCGAAAAGTTTTACATTTGAAACCATTTCTGTACAACTGAACCCAAACGAGTGAGATATAACATTTAAGAACCTTTTATTTTATTACAGATGAAAAGTTATGTAAATCCATTAACAAAGATGCACTTTTAATAGCATAAATGTTTTAAACTATTTACTTCTAATTGTGCAAAACAAGCGAAATCCTTCGGATTTGTGTTTCAAAGGCTCTATGCGATGGTTATAAACCAACGTATCGTAATAAACACCATAAAAACTCTTTTCCATTGCATTAAAGAGTTATTAAAACAAGTCAGAATTCTGTTTAACTTTCAATGCTATGCAATCTTTTATGTCTCCCATGATTATATTTTTGGAATCTTCATTTTCTGTAAATATTTTATGATTGGTAAGACTTAAATATTTATACTTATTTATTGCTTTAGCAATAGCGGTTAGTTAATAACAGTTTACAAACGTTTTCTGAGTCGACGGTGGGTAAAATAAAGCATAAATATAATCAGAAGAACCATGACTACCTCGTTCGAAGGATGATTTTTTTGGTATGTTCCTGAATCGGTTAAAACTCCGGGCGCGGGTTCTGAATATCCTTGCATACGTGCCAAGGCTTATCATATTTTTACTCGGTTGATTATCTACGTTAAGACAACTCTCCTCACATAAAAGAAGGTCTTTAGCTGATTCACTTAAGAAGGCGCTATCTGGCTTTTGATACCAAGACACACCTCAACTATGGTTTGGCGATTAAATGCAAATAGATACAAGCGGAATATAGCATCAACTTAAAATGGGTAGCACCATAATGATCGAAAAATATTTGCACCTGCAATAAAGCTATTGAGATTTGTAAGGACCGAAAAGAAGTTTAATGAAGACATTAAGTTTTATGTCAGCAATGCGCAAAAACACACAATGTAATGTAACTTAAAAGAGAATATCCGGAAACTAGTCAACGCCTAATATGATAAATCAATCAAAGAGGAAATACCAAAAAATTTTAAGTTCCTATAAAAAACAAGCAGCCAGCTGATTAATGAGATGATCGCTATTCAAAAGTTTCTGTATGGAAAAGTGTTCCTGAGTTGCTGAAACGAATCACCGGATGGGGAACTCGAGTATTTGTATTTGTGTTTAGGGTGCCTCGACAGCTAAGGTCATTTGCAGGGGAACTCGAGGAACGTTCCTATTAGCGAGAGGCGACCGACAGCTATGGTTATTGCGCCAGGAGGAAACGTTATGAAGGAAAGGGTGGAAAGAATCCCAGTGTAGGCATAAGCCTACTTTTAACGAAAGACACCAAGGGGAACACCTCTTAACGTCCCAACCGACGGACGGAGTGCTGCAGTTGAAGTGCTTTTCACAGAGCACTCTAGTTGGGATCGGAAAGCCACATGAAAAATATCTGCAATCGCCAGGTTTTGAACCCGGAACATTTGAGTATCACTCTGGAAACCATACCAACCCGATTCCCCTCCTTAAACCATTTATGTCGAGAACTTTTTTTCGCAAAATTTGCAAAACTGTATTAATTTTTTATTTTTCTGTATCATTTCCTTTTCCTGATCATCGGAAAAAATACTTCAAAAATTCTATGACCTTTGGTTTAGTGTAAACGGGATGGGTCGTTAACGTCCCTTTCGGCATATATGCGTTAATGGTGTGAAAATGCCCTCCTGAGAAAAACAAAATTATATACGCAAAAAACTTTTATTACAAAGGAATATGTTATTATTAAAAAATACAATATAAATATTAAATCACTTTTATTTATTGAGGATTATTACATTTTCTTAGATTTGTTTACTTAGGATGATACATTTTAATCGAATTTGTTTTTGGTGATGCATTGAAAAACAATATCATGAAGAGAAAATTTTCACTTCGGACATGGTTTTACTGTGTCATTCATCCACTTTGCGCAACGTGTTCTAGCCTGACCGGTCACAATTAGATACCCTCCATTACCTGCACTTGTTTAGTTTTGAACTCGGGATGTGAAGTTCCTGCCCCATAGACTTAGTCCCATAGTGATTTAACCCGAAGGTTGGTTTGGGGACGCGAGGGCAAAGCTAACCCATAATATAGCACATGCGTGCGATAATCACAAATGTACGATATTGGCGACCTGGATCATCCTTGGTCATCTCAAATTTTTGTTTTGGGCATATGAAGGTTCACCGAAGATATGATTTGTACCCGGAACCTTAAGATCAAAAGCCAAGTGCACTACCTACTAGGCTGCCACGCTTTCTAACGCGTAAGTACGTTCTTTACTGTTAAGAAAATTAATCCTGGAAGTATGAGTGGATCGTTACATAAGAGTTTAAAGAAACGACCCTGAAAAGTCTATTCTCGAGTGTAGCGCTTTGCGGTTCGGAAACGTGGACTTTTAGAAAGGAGGGCGAGAGAAGCATACGAGATGTGGGTGTGGCGAAGAATGGAGAAGGTGAAGTGGACGGAGACGAGGAGGACGACGAAGTGCTGGATATGGTGGGTGAGGAGAGGCAGCATTTAGATGAGATACGTAGGAGACAGAAGGTATGGATGGGGCGAGTACTGTGAGCGTAGGGGATGTTGAAAACAGTGATAGAGGGTAGACCGTTTGATAAAGGAGGAGAGGGAGGCTGAGAATAGGATTTTTAGATAGAATGAAAGTAGAAGGACTTACAGGGAATTGAATGGCGCAGTACATGAAGGGAAGGGAGGCTCCCAGAATGCTTCTTAAGTCGTCATTATCATCACTGGTCAACAATCCTAGGATTGGTTTGACGCAGCTCTCTACTCAGTTCTCCTATCAGCTAATCTTTTCACACCTACGTATTTCTTCTCTTTCACATCTCTTTTTACTTGTTCCATATATTTTGTTCGGGGTCTTCCTTTTCCATTCTTGCCTTCCACTTGTCCTTCGACGATTGTCTTCATCAGGCCATCATGTCTCAAGATGTGGCCTATAAGGTTGTTCCGTCTTCTTATTAAGGTTTTCATGAGGCTTCTCTTCTCTCATACCCTTCTTAGGACTTCCTCGTTACTAACTCGGTCGATCCATTTAATTTTCATCATTCTTCTGTAGCACCACATTTCAAAGGCCTCTATCCTTACTTTCTCCGCTGCGGTCATTGTCCATGCCTCACTTCCGTATAGGAGCATACTCCAGATGTAGGTTCTTATAAATTGTTTCTTTACATCCACATTTAAGTTTCCCGCTGTAAGCAGGTCTCTCTTTTGGTGGAATGCTCTCTTCGCCTGGGCTATTCCGCTGATAATTTCTTTCTTGATTCTCCCGTCACTAGTTATCTTGCTTCCCAAATAACAGAATTCATCCACCTCTATCAGTTTTTGCCTCCCTAGTTTAATGTTAGTCTTGACTTCTTCTCTTCTGCTGCATACTAAGATCTTGGTTTTCTTCGTGCTTATTTTCAGTTGATATCTACTGATTACCTTACCCGTATTAACCAGAATATTTTTCAAATCCTTCTCTGTTTCTGCTATAACGGCTATGTCATCGGCAATTCTTAGCATGCTAATCTTTTCTCCATGGATATTCACTCCCAATTCCTTTTCTTTGATTTCATTAATGGCTTTTTCAATGTAAACGTTGAAAATTACGGGTGACAATGTACAGCCTTGTCGCACTCCTTTCTTAATTCTTGCTTCTTCACAGCTGGGCCCTGATTTTATCACGGCTACTTGGTTTTTGTGCTTCTTAAGTACTCCACGGAAACCTACATAAATCGGTAGAATACTTTAGTGATAAAAGCCTTTATTTAACGTCTTTCCTCTCCTCCTCATCCTCAGATTTTTTGGACTCCGAACACGCAAAACAACCATGTGAAATTCCTGCATCCTTCTTTCAAGAGGGCAACTTAAAGTGCTGGGAATTGGAATTCGCCTTCATTATCGAATTCCACTCTTTCTATTCCTTTTTCATTTATATGTTCCTTTTCTCTCCGTCTCGACAAGTGCTGTAGCGGGATAGTGGCATCCTCATTTCATTAAGCGCAGTAGGGATGCAGGGTTGTTGATGCAAGACGTCTGGGCGATTCCCCTAGGGAGTTTTTCATTAAAACTAAGATCTCACACTGCAGAGCATGTGGAACGCGTTGGTCATTCCTTGAGATAAAAAGGGATCGCGCTAAAATATTACTACGCCCTTAGAGAAACCAAGATGAGCATTGAAGCAAGTGCGCAGGCAAGAAAAGAAGAAGGCGAAAACTATGTATAAATTCTGTATCTCATATTTTCCTGTTTTTCATTCTTGGATATACCGTATTATATTTGCTTATTCCCTTTTCAATTGGTTTCTATTTGGTGGCCATGTATCAAATATATATTTTGACTAACATCTTAATCATCTCCTTATTGTTTGAAGCCACAGGTTGCATTGGACAGGTGTGGTTAGAGCTCATCCTGGACTAAGCCATTGTCGTCAGCATGGCACTCGTTCAAGGAAGGAGAACCAGTTGCTTTCCTTTCACATCGTACTTGCATATTTTATTAGGAGTTTCGGAATCCTTCACCCGGGATTTGAGCCTCTTAGGCCGTTTTCACACGTACCGGCAAAACCGGTGCCGTTGCCGGCACCGGCGCCGGATTCAATGTAACCAAATGGAAGCCTATATGTACACGTAGTCCGGTCCGGCATCATTGCCGGCGCGATCGCCGGCACCTCCAAGTGCTGCCGGCGATGAACTCGGCAAGTCGGAAGCCGGCGCCGGCACCGGTTGTCGGTTACAATGTTTCTTTACCTATACTTGCCCACGTAGGTCCATTTTGCCGGTGCCGGAGAGGAGATTGTCTTCAGCCGTGCCGTTGCTCCTGCGGTAATCACACATTTGTGGCTCTCTTTCATTTCCGAAAATGGGCAGTTTTAAGTATGATATAGCAACCCTAATCGAACTAGTGGAGAACAGGCCTTGCTTGTGGGATAAAGCTGCAGATTGTTTCAAAGACAAGGTGGAAAAGCAAAGAGCATGGAGAGAAGTTTACCAGTTTTTAGAAGACGATTTTTTAGATGGATAAGAAAGAACAACGCAAAATAGGTAAGTCAGTAGGTACTTTATTGCTTAAATAATATTCATACCATAGATATTATATTTTATTCATTTGCCATGATAATGCCCCATTAGGGCTAACAAAGTAATCTGATAAACGATCTCTTATGTTTATTGCTGTACTTGTCGGTCTACCACATGGAAATCTATTAACGTCATGCAATATTTGGGTCATATATATTTCTTCAGATCTGCACCCATCTTTCAGTCGTACTAAATTATGAAGAATCACGCATGCTTTTACTATGTCTTTGGTGAATTGTTTTGACACATTAGAGGCTCTATGAAAAATTCTCCATTTATTGCTCAAAATACCGAATGCGCATTCAACGTATCTTCTTGCTCGGCATAAACGGTAATTGAACACCCGCTTTTTCTCCGTAAGATTGTGTCCTGCGTATGGTCGCATCAAGTTTTCAGACAGCGAAAATGCTTCATCTCCCACAAGCACAAATGGAAAATCTTCACTACTATTGGCGTGTAAGGGGCACGGGGGTGGAACATTCAATTTATTGCTGACCATCAACTTAAAAAAAGAGGTCGATTGATAAACAGATGAGTCACAGTCTTTTCCATAGGCCCCTACATCAATATATGTAAATCTGTAGTCCGAATCGGCGACTGCCATTAACACAATAGAAAAGTAGCCCTTGTAGTTAAGGTTCATTGAGCCACTATGAGGAAACTTCACTACTCGAACGTGCTTCCCATCGACCGCACCCAGGCAGTTGGGGAAGTGAGCGGCCTTTCTAAATCCACTTGCTATTTCTCGCCATTTCTCTTCTGTCGGTTGAGGCAAAAATTCGGATTTTAGTGTATCCCACAAGGTATTGCATACAACATTTACTGATATACTGATTGTACTCATTCCTAACCTGTAGCTGTAATGCAGGTCAGTAAATGTTGCGCCGGTTGCCAGGTACCTGCAATGTGGAGGAACGTCAAGTAAATAATAGAATATGGAGGAAAGACACGGTGTAACTTTTTGTATTTTATGGTCATCACCAAGGCTAATTAATGTCTCTTTCCCGATAACTGTTTTTTTTCCTATGAAAGAGCAACCAATTCATTCCTTGACTAATTTTTATTTTTCCATTATTCTGATTCTCAGTTTATCATTGTTTGAATTCATGCATATTTTTCTAAAACCCTGTTAAGAGCTCAAATCATTCTGATTTTGTTCATTCTTTCCCTTGATATTGGATATTATTCGCCTTACGATTCCACTATCAAGAAGCGTCTCTTTGTTAATTTCGCGTAATCTGGTGCAGCTTTCGTTGGTAAAGTGTAGCGATTTAATAAACTATCGGTTGACGAGATAGTTACTTTGTCGATCACATGAGACAGTTACATTTCCATAATCTAATCTTCCTAATTCTAAGATTGCTCGCTACGCGTTTGCCCTTTCATATCGTCTAAGGTATTACTATCTTCCCCAGCATCCAGCACTATCGCCATTAAAATCACAATGAAATGTATTTTTTCATCTTTTTAGGCGAACTTATCATGGCGAAATGGCAGAATATCAGGGATTCTTTTGTGAAATCATTAAGGAAAAGATCTGATCAGAGCACTCCAAAGAAATATATTTACCACGAGAACTTAAAAGTTTTGATGAAAATCTGTCAAAAAGATGATACAATATCAAGCATAGAAGACTCACAGGAGAAGGGACCTGATACTGAGGCTGATGACCACTTTGGCGTGGATATAGAGCATCAGGAGGAGGAAACCTGTAACTGGGACAAAGCCTGCCACTCTCGCAAAAAACCCAGACGCCAAGACGACATAGATAGAGCCATTCTAAATGCTCTTACATATTCTAAACATGAACCTGACGAAGACGAAGCGTTTTTTCACTCTGTTTTACCGGTTGTGAGGAAAATGGGTGAAGGAGAAAAAATTGAATTCCGAATTGGTGTCATACAGCTTATAAAAAACATCAAAAGCCCGACCATAAATCACGCGGCCCCTATCCTAGAATTTTCTCCTACCCGTTCATCATCACCCTATCAGCATTCACCATCTTTTGCCTTATACCCAACAGGTTCCATACAACAACCATCATCAGTCGCTTCAAGTCAACAATTGTCATTGCCTCAAAGTGAACATCTACAATCCCCCTGTGACCCTCAAACCAATCACTCAACCACCTTTATTCAAGAACTTTAATAATACCTTTGTGGATAAACCTAAGTAAAATTTTCTCTGTACTTATTACAATTAAAAGTTAAAGTCGAACCAGCGTGTGTATTAATTTAAACTCACCTTATTGTTACTGCGAACATTTCCATCGGTGGTATACATGCTCTCATAGTAGTATCTTGGCGCTGTGTAGCTTCTCCAATGCGTCCCAAGAGAAAATCGTATGTATGTATACTCATACGAAAATAATTAAAAAACTTAGATTCATCACTTCTAAGCTTTTCATACGTTGTGTAGAAATTCCCTTCCAAATATCTAACTCTTAAAAGTGGATGTACCCAGAACAATCTTTCTCGTCTCCTGTATTTCCGCCTCAGGTACAAGAGCAAGATCAATTGGCGTCTCCTATCTTCAGACCACATCTTTCTTCTTACACGGTCAGAATTAAACTGGCTACCGATCCCGGGGATGCCGGTGTGTGTGAAATGGACCCGACCGGTGCCGGTGACGGCGCCGTCACCGGCACCGGCTTTGCCGGTGCGTGTGAAAACGGCCTTACCCTTATGTCAGCTGCAAGGGGCACTATTAGCTACGCCTCCTCCCTCCCAAGAATTCTTAGAACTTGAAATGACAAAATGCAGTGGCATATTATTTTGAACCATTTAACGAATTACTCTTGGTCCACAAGTTATATTTTCTTGGCGATTCTTATTGCATGGTGATCTTAATGTGGATTATTTGTCGCAAGTAATTTAAATCGTACCTGTGATAAATATTTTCTCATGCTTTAACCAACAAACTATGATACGTTCGACAAATTCGGATTTTCAAATAAACTTAGCCATAATTATGCCTTAGAAAGGCCAAATAGTCAGTGCTGGACGGACTCCAGAAAGGGATGAAATTAGGAAGTTTCATGAAATTGGTATTTTCTTATTTTTTATGCAAAATATTTTTCCGAAAAGATTGATCAACCAGTGGTAATTTCGCTCATGAATGCAAACGCACCCCTTGCCCCAAGCCAATCGATCAGGCTGAAGAGGTAAAATGGTATGAAGAAGAAGTACCAATAGTTAACTGGACTCACTTAGATCTTACGATGAATTTCAAGCACATTTTCGCCTTTCTCTCCTGTCGTGGCATCTAATGAAATTTTACGGGTGGCCATGGTAATTCATTTTATCCAGAGTACAAAAAATGATAAATATTGAAGTAGACTTATCCGGCTTGGATAGACTCTGGTAAATATAATGCAGCATATCGTACAATAAATGAATTATCTAATGATTAATCTAGGTAGGGTAGGTTAAACTAAGTCAAATATCTCACCACGCGCCCCAAAGACCCCTTTCACAAGGGGGCGGACGGACCGCGCTACGCGCGCGGATAAGGTTCCATTGACGTTAATGGAAGCTTACACATGAGTGCGGACCGTCCGCTCGCGGAGGAGCCCTCCGCGTGCGTACAGACCACAGAGACAGGTTTGCGCTAGTTCAGCGAGTAGTTCAGTAATTATGGTCACTAAAGCGCCTTTTAATGTTCTTTGTGCTACATTAGGGTGCACCCAAAACCTCCTTTAACTGGAACTTTTCTTCCGTTTTTTCCTAACCTGGTACAGAGCAATTGCTTGAATTGCACTTGGCAGTATGACATTCTTCTACCTTGGCAAGCTACACACAGCTGACATTGCACCGGACGCGGATGTATTTCGTCCGCGCCCATGTGAACAACGGCGACCGCTCTCCGCGCCCCGGGCGCGTGGCGCGGAACGCGGACCGTTCGCGTCCATGTGAAACGGGCCTAAACTTTTTAGTTACTGGTTACTGGCTTGTGTTTTAACATCTCCTTCCACACACCTATCGAGACAGCTTGTAGGGGCGTATGTAGATGTGCTTTTAGATGTACTCAAGTGACGACTCGATAAAGAAAGGCACGTACTTAGATCATGTGACGAATTTAAAGAACTATTTCAAGCTCCATAGTTGGTGAAATTTTACGAATAATGGATGGAAAATCGTTTTCTTTCCTAATGAATAAAAGACTTCATCAAGTGCTAGGTGGAACTCAGGCAATCTCTCTCACATGGTGCAACTAAATTATTTTGAGCCCTTGAACACGCTAACGCCTGGTTTCCTGACACAGCCCGCTACACGCTATTTGAAGTGGCTTGCGGGATAGGGTGTAGATGAAGATTTTACCGCGACGCGTCATCTACACCCGAGTCCGTGGGTAGAAAATTGATAATGGAGCTTGAATTACCTGAGCTAATTCACCGGATCCCGGTATTGAGTGAAACTAGTCGCGGGGAGCCGGAGACATTATATAATGAACGGTTTCAGGAGAACAAACCCTTCACAGTCTCCGCAAACTCCCTATATATACTCTCACGATATCGTCCCTCATCATATTCCATAACTTCCTCTTGCCTGCAACCCACCTTTTCTAACTCTAAGCCTCTCTCTCTCTCTCTCTCCACAGCTCCTCTCGGTCTTGACTTACATATTTTAATAAAGCCACCTTATTCAACTCCTCCTCTTCCCGTTTGCTTACATAGTAAAGGCTTATATAGGGCCCCTGGAGGAGTCGGGAGTGGGGAAGGCTTACGGGGTGGCTGGAGTAGGGGGACTTAGGGAGGGATAAAGGGATGAGAGGAGGGAAGTCTCGTGAAGGATAAAATGGCCAATGTGTGGAATAACCGCCCACTTTGTCTTTAAGGGCTGGGGAGCCTTCTCTCTTGCTCTTTTGTTATGCTCTAAAGCGCAGAAAAGTATTAATAATCTTTTGTCTGAAGGGCTATTCCCTTCTTCCCGCTTTGTTTGTTCCTCAAGTGGTGCGGGAGGGATGCGGAGACCGTAGTCTCACCCTCGGGCCCGCACCCACGCATGTCCACGGGGCTGTCTCGTTCCGCATCCGCTGTGAGCTTCAATTGAGGCTGCATGCGTCTCGAGTTACAGTGTAAAATTTCTGAGTGTTTAAATAATTAGAGCACGTGTGGAAAACATGTAAGACGATATTTTTTAAAACAGGGTACTAAGTAGAGGGTTTAAACAAATTAAAACACTTTTTATAATCAAAAAAACTTCAATTGAGGCTTCATGTGTCTCGAGCTAAGTATAAAATTGATGAGCCTTTAAATTATTAGATGTATGCCACCACATATGGAAAATATGTAATACGAGGAGAATTCACTAAGCAATACAGCAAATTTTTTTGAAAGAGAGGTAGTTTTATTCAGCATTGAAATAAATCGTACTATTTCCTAATCTTTTAACTACAGAAAACTATTTTTCAACGTTGGATCTAAGGTTTCCGCGGCGTTTCTTCACATGAGTCACGGCTTTCGGGCGTTCCTCCATGTTGTGTTGTCCATAGGTGACGACATTTTCTCCAGCCATCCTGCTGGCGTCTTCAAGTCGGTTCCACTTCTATCCCCGTAGCGGCGGTGATGAAACACGCGTTTCCCAACGACTTACCGTGCTTTTGTCGCCTGCCAGATCACTGTAGACATGCTGCAAGTACCTATGAGTATGTGAGATACTCTGGTTTTCCTCCAAATGAAAATCAATCACAGCTAGTTTTTTGGAACGCACCTCCGTACAGACGCCATTTTTAAAGCTCCGTATAGCATGGTTATCAATCGGAAGTCAATACGACTTTATGATACAAAGTAGGAATGTTTGAAATGTTCCATATGAAATGCCAAGTTTTTTTCAATGAAACTGGCCGTGAAAAAAAATGTGTTTCATTTCTTATTGAACCCACCTCGTATTATGTATGGATGTAAGGTTAACCATCATTGACTAATAAAAAACGAATGTGTATATTCAAGTCTTTGGGCCCTTTATAATTGCCTTCATAATTAAGGAGGTGTTTGAAAAATTACGCGAATAATTACAACTAAGCTTTTTCTCTTTTATAAATTTATCAGAGATTTGATTGAGATTTCAGGAAGAGAAATAAGTAGTAGTCACATACAAGTAAAAGATCCATGTAAGAATAATGAAAAGGAACATTTTTTTACGTTCTTTTCGAATCAAATGAAAATAAAGTTTGTTTAAAGCGTTTAAAACGTTTCGTTTTTTTTCAAGGTGCATTTTTCAACATATTTTTTATCTATTGGGCTAACTTTGGAAATAGTTTTATGGGCTGCTTCCAGATAGACGGCGGCAGCCGTCTTAATCACGTATGTTTTCAATTGCATTGTCGTTTCGCGAAGTCTGTTTGGCAGGAGTATTGATCAGGAAGTGAATAGAGCCTTCGCGGAGCTCATAAATGTTCATAATTTTCTAGAAAATTAAATGAAAATCAATTCAAATTTACAAGCAATAAGACTGCTTATAGTAGTTCGTGATTTAGAACAGAGGTTCCTCTCAGTGCATATTTTAAAAGGTATTTGTTGATTGCGACTGGCTGTAGGTAACTTCGTCATTGACTTCGTTCTTCGCCGATCGCCTCTCTATAAAATGTCGTGGATATCTCCGCCTTTTTTTTTGCTTTGAAAAGGTCAAAAGTGTTATGCAGCCTCATGAATCAGTAAGAATACAAACTACTAGAGTTTTTATTTTGAAAACCAAGTGAATCCACCGAAGATGATCTGGAAAATAAGAGGGCATTCATCAGTTACGAGAGGCGTTTAGGGGGGAGGGGGACTACCCGATTCTCACCCAATCGCACGTGGGGGACTGGGGAGTCCAGGCAAGTATCACGTATTTTTTTTCTGCACGAAACAGTGCACAATTAAGGAAAAAATGGGTTGAATTGAGCAAAACGTGTTTCTCTGTAATCTTATATACTATTTTTAATTATCATAGATGAAAATAATCAAACAAATTGTTTTTTTTTATAATTTCAACGCAACGAAACAATGAAAGAGAGAAACGCATTGACCCTGAAAATAGACATTTTGAACAATCTCACGTGAGGTTATAGGGAGTGGGAGGGAGTCGAGCCAAATATCATGATATCTCAATAAGGGGGAGAGTTTGTTAAGTTTAAAGTGATCATGCACAGGAAATTCAGAAAAATTACAACCCGTCTATTGTATGTTAGCAACGGAATGTGTCAAAGTAAAATCAATAGCAAATGTTTATCATTAGTAATGAAAAAATTAAAAAGTTTCAACCTTCGTACGCGCTAATGCAATTGTAATTATTGAAATATATTTATGATCTATTTAGTGTCAACGATTATGGGAGACCATTTTGAGACCATGTTGTACGGGTATTACTAGTTAAATTATAAAGGAGAATTTAGATAATGGGAATAATAGAATCAAATATTATAGGATCTACTGGGAATTGAAAAGGGAAGTTCAAATGGGGGAGTGAGGACAGCCGGGGTGATTCGCAAAATGATCCTTGTATAACTACCTTAATCGGTAGAATACTTTAATAAATAATAATTTTTGTAAGCTGACCTTCAGCCTGTCTTAAAAGTCCTTTGTGTTTACAGACCTTTTAACGCCTTTTATCCTATATCTTTGTTGAGTTATCTTGATTAGATACCCTTAGAAACCCATACGTTTTGGAAGGGCCAGGAGATCTTTCCTTCCGGTCTTCTCAACACTATTGTTTCAAGTTTTTTATGCCATTCAAGCCCTCCCTTTGCTCAGTTTTACCCTAATGTACAGCCTCTTTACTTCAATCGTTTCAACTCTCTTTTAATCTTCCTCATCCTTTCTTCTACATTCTATTGTTTCCGCCCCACGAACATTTTACATTTTTTTCTCTTTTCACTCCGGTTTCATTTACTTCTCCCCCTCTTTTCTCATCATCGAGGGAAGTGATCGACTTCAAAAAGATCTCTCAAACCCCCCCCCCCCAACGTCTCGAATTGCCGCCTTGGACTATCGAAGGTGGGTGTCATTATGTCATTTTTTACGATAGACATTTTATCTCGTTCCAAGGTTATTTGACCCATTATTTCGAAAATTAATATATCCGCTTCATTGACAGGATTTACGACGTTGTAACCTTGTCGTTTCAGATAAAATATTGCTTTCTTTTGCCTTCAAAGATGAAATATTCGCCCGCAATCACGATGATGAGATATCGTTCGTTCATCCTGTCCGAGGTGAAGTAATCGGCCATATACACACTCAGTACATACCAGGTCCTATAGCCTTGCCAGTTTCAAATACTTCCGTGGTTATTGAACTGCTTTTGATAGAAGTGAAGCAGGATAGATTTTCTTCGAATTATTCCATCGTTCCATTTCATAATTTTGATGAAGATATATCGTTCGTTCATCCCGGCTTCATGTAGTAATCGGCTTTGAGTTGCCGGTAAAGTTAATGTCCGGAGATAGCTGTGATCGTATTGTGGTTAGTACTTTGCGTTGTGGCTGCAACAACCCAGGTGCGAATCCTGATCACGGCAGTGTGACGTGGGACTTCTTTTTTGCCAGCCTCTCTGGCAGCGGGTTACTGCCCATGTCTGTCAAAGAGAGAGTGGCGGGTTCGAGTCCCGCCTGGGTAAAATGCCCCTATCAAAGGCAGGATATTTAAAGGGCAAAAATAATAAAATTTATTTACCTACGTTGAATTTTGACAGGTTCTTATTCTGAACTGGCAAATTCAAGTTTTTACTCGTCAGAAAATTATGAATTTGATTGTAAACAAATATCAGTATCACGGAAAATGAAGTTGAAAGTTGACTTTCAGTATCTTTCCTAATCATAAGATTTTATACGTAATGTGTATAATATTTGAAATAAACTTTATGATAAATTAGAAATATGATTTTAAGCCATGTATCTGCTGACATCAGTTCCACCTAAGATGGCATAATGCTAACTGTCGCCATATTAATGTCTGAACTATCGTATTGAACTGATTCCACTGAAAGGCTGAAATATATGCTAATTTTCTGTCTCCATTAATCTTCATTCCGCAGAGAATTTTATTTAATAAATTTCTTGGGAAACATTTAAGATAATTTCATATTTTTCTATTTACTAACTTTCTGACTGATTTATCCTATAAAGTTCTTTTTTCTTATGTTAAAATTCGTGGAATGGGCTCTGAATGTGTACATCAAATGTTATGCTGTAGCTTTTTCATAAGTATTAAAAGAAATATGTTTTGATATTGAAGAGTTGAATACTAGGTTTGGATCTTTAATCCATTACCACGCTTTCCATGAGTTATTGATACTTGGTCTTGGATTCTAAATCCAATAAAAAATCGTTACATAAATACCTCTGTGCGATACTAATTATCGCGACTGCCATCTAGATTTCTCAAGTATGGCAGATATAATGTATACGTTTTTGGATAAAAGTTAACCTTTGAAATTTCTACGAACTAATCATGATGATATTTCTCATTTATTTAGAAGTAAAATTAGGATATTTTCATCCTTGCCTTTGCTATCTTATCGTGCAAATATCAGGGGCCTAGTTTTTCTATCGACAAAATCATGGCTAAAGGCCGTATTTTACAGTAATGCGACCTTTCCTCGGTGCCCTACCTTTATTGTGTTTTTTTTGGATAAAGGGTGTATTAAACATACATTAATTACACCCAGAATGTGAGGCTGATTGATATTAATTTGTATCGAAACCTCAATCATAAATAATTATCAATTGACTGAATGAAAACTGTTCAAAGCCTTATTATATTGATTCCAGTCGCTTTTGAGCAGTGAAAAAGCTCGGTGCATAAATTTTCATGGGGCATTTGGTATGTCAACATTTAATTAAAAATTTCAATTTAAGATGAATCAGATGGAGGTTTATCAATTCCATGCGACAGCTGGCTGTAATTTTTTAACTCATCACAGAGTTACAAAAAGAACAGAGCAAGCTTATTTCACTCCAATTTATTTACAGTAGGTCATTGCTTTCATAGTGTATTTTTTTAAAAGCACCGTGGCTATGATTTAACTCTTAATTTGTCTTGCATTACTCGTAAGAGTGCGTATAAATAAATTCCATAAACTCTTGGAAACAAGAGGCTGATTACGTTGCGATGAACAGGGCTCATCGGTCCTGATCACAAAAATTTTCATTTCACATACAGATGGAGCCTATTGGTATTTCCTTTTTTTTAGATTGGCATCAAATGCACTATTTAAGTAACAAGGGAGTCATGGAATTGATGAATCTAAGGGTCTTCATTTAATATCTTTAGTCTTAATTCTGTCTTCATTTAATAACTTTAAATCTATGTGAATTGGTCCAATCTGTGGGGTAGCCAGGAATTTCGATTTGGGGCGAAGTGGGATAAAAAAACCAGGGTTTTTTGAACCGAATACAAAGTAAAGGGTTTCAAAGAAATTTTAACCTTTTTTACAATCGACAAAATTTCATTTGTCAAAGAAATCTCTAAATAATTCATGATTTTTCAATATTTTACTTTCTTTTAAGATAAAAAATGAATTTGTTTTTATATTTCGGGGTCCGGACCCACCGGACCTCACCCTCACTACGCCACTGGGTAGTGCCCGTATTTGGGTTAAATGAATGTTGAAGCCAAAGGGAAACTCAAGAGAATGCATTGAAACCCGGATGTTTGAAGTTATGGTTCCTGATTATAATTTGGCTATCATCATTGTCTCATCACCGCATGTTATCACTCTATCCCTGTCATACTCTAAGAAAAATATTGTGCCATTGCATTATCTTTGGCCCCATCTCTCATGAAATCTGTTTGAATGGTTTTCCAGCCATGCATTCGTGTTCTTCATCCTATCGACGTTGACTTCGTGGAGAAGTTCCACTACTTTTATCGATAGTTCTGCATCGCAAGGACTTTCGGATGCCTTGTTCCATCACCCGCTCATCGCACCTAATGTAGGTCGTAGACACTTGGTGATCATCATCATCATTATCATTACTTTTCAACAATTTTTAGGTTGGTTTGACGCAGCTCTACACTCAATTCTCGTAGCAGCTAATCTTTTCAAACCTACGTACTTATTTTATTTTACATCCTTCTTTACCTGTTCCATATATTTTGTTCGATGTCTTTCTTTTCCGTTGCTGCCATTCACTATTCCGCCGACGGTTGTCTTCATCAGGGTATCATGCCTCAATATTTGGCCTGTAAGGTTCTTATCAAGGTTTTCATGAGGCTTCTCATCTCTCCTACTCTTATTAGGACTTCCTCATTATTAACTCGGTCGATCAATTCGATCCTCATCATTCTTATGTAGCACAACGTTTCTAAGGCCTCTATCCCTGCTTTTTCCACTGATCATTGTCCCTTTCCATGACATTTTGTGGGTACTTATTATTCCAGGGTTTAATCGGCCGTTAATTGTTACAGGATACGCCACGCGAAAGTGAGGCTGATATGTGAGAGTAAGAGGGTCATAGAGACGGATGACGTCCCCTGATACCATAACCCCACACTCTGCATCGCTTCGTTGCTCTAATACCCCTTATTTATCTGTAATCGAAATCCTTTATCACAATTAAATATTTATTTTACATTCAAAGGTTTGTAATTTGAAAAATCCTTGGCCAAAGGTTGGAGTCAATAACATTTAACATGTAAATTTTTGCATACGTCCGGCTCTGAGGATACTAAGGGTTCACCTCGGTAGGGTCGCGGTTTAGTCCTCGGCTGTCACACTGAAGGGCGCGTGTTCGAGTCACGCCAGGGTAGGTAACTCTTAAACAGGGAATGGTTGTTTGAGGTCTTCCACTGTTATGTGTTGTAGCCCCCCCTCGCGATATTAAAGACCTATAGCACTTTTTTCGGGGTCATTTGTGAATTAACAGGCGACATTGCATGAGGCTATAGCTATTTTTTTATTTACGGTAAAATTGGCGTATTTTCGTCTCCAATAGAGCCGTAATCGATAGGTACGAAATTAATAACTTTTATGTCGTTTTAAGTTTCATTTATTCTCATAAAATTCTCAAAATTTATTTTATTTTATTCCTCTTTAGTGTCTTGAAATAGTATACCAGATTTTAAAGACGCGTAATGCAAAGGGTTGTGTTAAATTTCTTTTTGGAATCTCATGGAATGACTCATATGGAATATTTCTATGAGTGATGGTTTTCTTGCGATTAAAATTGTATATATTTCAATGGGTCATCTCCAATTTGAAGCGATTAAAAAATTTCAAATCACTCTCTTAGAATCCAATGTTTATTATTCATTATACTTGAACTAATAAATATGTGCGAATTGTGTATTCAACAGTTGGTACTAGGGAATGAAGCCGATAGTCCATTATCAGAACATTTTATCTCATTTGTATTGAATATACCCCTAATCTACAAACTATGGTGTTCATGTTTCTCGTTATGTTATAGAAGTACTTTTAAATCAGCCATAAATAAAAAGATATGAACAATGGAAACCTTAATACAATTAGAAATTTGTTTGAAGGCAGTTTACCACTTATTTTCAGTATCTTTGAGCGCTAAAATTCCAGAGATAAAAGTTTGATTGTTTTTAGGCACTACAAATATGCCCAGGTACAATAAATTAACATCATTGAAAAAGAAATAATGGCGGATGCTTTTTTGTAGCTGGAAGTCTCCTGTGGGAAATGACCTGAAATGCTTTTTGACCGGCGATAATTTACACGGTCGATAAAAGGAACAAACTGCATCCAATAAATTAAAACTGGCGATAAACAAAACTAAAAATTGGAGATCTTTGGTATTCCCAAATGACCCTCTTATTAGCCAACACAGCCAACAGTCCAATACAGCCCTACGATTTAATGCTTCTCTTTCCCACTCGGATCGCTGACACGGTGTCTTGCGGAACTTTTTATCTCCACAGTATAGTCCGGTACTTGCAGACGATTGGCAGTTTGATGGGTTTAAAAATGCAAAAAAAATACTTCTTGCTCTTGGATAGTTGTAGAACCAGCTGCAAATATGGTGTGGTCAGATGGGACTAAGTGCGTAGAAAGCCAGAATGGTGATAGTCTGCGGTAAAACTGGAGATTTTAACTTCAAAACTAGTCCTTATTAGTCGCATTACTCCGTACTGTTATCCCTATGAAAGGGGTATGTACTCATTGAGTGAGTTTGTGTTTGTAGGTTGAGATTCGTATTTTATGGAAGCATATTAGACTACAGATTTCCACGTTACCCGGTAATTCTACCTAATAATGGACATGTACTCTCCATATATGTTGGAATTATGGTGGAGGTTGACATACCTATAAAAAAAATTTAATTTTATTTAGGAAGTATAAGGTTCTCTTAATGGGTATTAATCAATTTACGTAAAAATTGTACAAAAAACTAATTATGTGCATAAAAAAAGAAACATTAAGGGAGATATCGTAAATTAATCCATTGCTGTGTTGGATTTGTAACATGATTAGCAGGAGGTAGTCCCGGTCAGGTTATAATAATTCTTGTACCTTACCATGAAATTAGTTGTATTTTTAGTCATAGGTGGATTATAGGCGTTCCAATAAATGCAGTGTTGACGCAACAGAGGTTTGACCTATATATGTATAAAATAAAAATATTAACCTTGCAAATAGAAGCTCACTGCTAGAAGTGGAACTGAATGCATTTTTTTAATTGATGGTGCCTAAACACTGGTTTTCCGATTGGGTATTCTGTTTACCAAATTCATTAGCAAGAACTTTCGTCCATGAAAAAAGGCGTAATAAAGTTGAAGAATTAGGTTTTCATCTCCTTCTTCTTGAGCGAAGCAAGGTAAAATTTATTTACTTTAGTGTCTCGTTTCCATACTTACATTTTTTATTTGTTTTCTTATTCGTATGATTTATTTTAGTATTTTTTCACTTTTAAATTGATCACGAAGTATATCGTGATATCAAAGGGTGTTGAAATATGAAATAACTCGTTATCTCATAGCATAAAAATTGAGGTATCATTTACCTTAGTTTAGGCCGTAATGAACGCATGTTTTGAGTGCCCGATCCTGTGCACAACGCAGCTCATTAGTAATGTAAGCGATATGCGACCGGAATTTCATTAGTTCATTCTACTTTGAAAGGATTCTGTACTGCAGAATCCGTGCTTTCGTCAAAGAAATTCTACCTCCAAATCTAGCTGCGAAGACTGCTCGCTTATTTTAAAACCTACTCATTATTTGGCTTTAAAGAAATAAACTTCAAGGCTTTGAATGGGGCAAGGTATTTTTCTTCGATGATAATCAAAACGGTATTCCTGCGAAATTGCTTTCCATAGTGTTCCGAAAAGCGGTATTAATGAACTTCCGTGTATTCCTTTAGGCTGATGATCGTCCCCTTTACCGCATTAGTCGCCGTTTATTCCCAAAAGGTGTAATTGCAAAAGCGCCCGATGGGCATCATTTGAATGCTATTTGTAGCTTATAGTCAAACTTGGGGCAAAGAGAAGATACATTGAAGATTAATCGAAAATGAGTTGTAATGAGGGAAATTAATTATTCGATTAGTGAAATCTGCTCATTAAGTGACACAATATTATTCAACTATTTTTTTAAATTGTGTATCTCGTTGTCACAGTAAAATAAACCTAGAAACGCATTATTGGTGATTTCTAATGTAAACTCAAAGAGTTTAAATTGGAATATATAATTCATGTCAGACTTATTTTGATGCCATTATGATGAGTACGCTCTGATTGAATAAGGCATGTTTTCAGTGAGTCTACTGTCCACGTTAGGCTTTATATGTGTTTTAGTTAATTATTTCCGTGAATTAAAACTTCCAAATTAGTACAGGCGCTAATTTGGTGAAGTATTTACTTAAAATGGTATGGCATAATACTTTTAATACACGATTGATTTTATGAATGAAAACCACTATCTTGACTAGAAGACGGTCAAGAGATATTAAATATGATTATTTATCCGCATTGAATATAAGCTAGAAGGCCTCTGCGAACTATCTTGGGAGACCTGGTCTTTAGAGCTCTCTCCTACGAAGTTTTTCCAGTGTAGAATACATGTTTTGAAAAAGCTCTGGTTTCATTCCTTCAGTTGAAGTTCCAAAATGCAGACCGGGTAACTTTATATAGGGCAAGCCAGGTCAAAGGCCGAGTTCTATTTTGGTGCACTTGTTTCGGTTAATCTTGGAAGACGCGTTCCCACGTATTGGTCATTTACCTAATAGTAGTTTCAAGGTTCTTTCTGCTTCCTTACTTACTTATTCTTTGTTTGCGCCTCGGTTGGCTTCGTGAGTTTATTATTTTTCTGGTTATTTGATTTCCAGTTAATATCTATACCAAACTCTAACTTCCCTATAATCGTAGCTAAAAATTCTAAAGGTCGCTTTTAAATAAAATTGTTAGCATAAATTTTAATACATTTGTCTTTGATTCCATTTTTACGTTAAGTTGTTACATTATGCTAGCGTTATCTATATTGAAAGCGACATAGCGTCTAGTAAATGAGATTAGCGTAAAAATGCAGGTCCGCGGAGGCATTCTGTCTTATAGCCAAATCTGAAAATTATATTATTACCAAATTATCCTACCGATCGAGGTAGGCTTCCATGGAGTAATAAAGAAGCATTCTGGTAGCCTTCCATTCCTAAAAGTACTCCCCATTATTCAGTCTAAAAATACTACTGAAAATTGCAACAACTTCGATATTTTAAATCTGTATGGCAGCATTCATTTCGAGTTTTTCACCTTGTTTTGTCAATTAAAAATCTCAGCATCATGTATATTAAATGTATTAAGGAGATAAATGCATAAAAAGTATCAAGTGCTTTCCAATTTCCTCGATCAACTACCTCGAACAACAAGTTTTTTTTGCCAATTTCACGCCATCCTGTCTGGTGGGTTACCGCTTATTAGCACTGGGTTTTCAGATATTTGCAGAAATTCTGACAATATTTTCCCAACCGTTGTTTATATTACGCTGTATAAGTATTTCTAAATCAAAGAGTCTCTATTCGTCTCTATCCCGCAAAAAAATATTTGACTTGAAACTGTCTTGATTCCGAAATTTGATTTGAAATAGATTCATCTGTTCGTAAAATTCTCTCTGGCTTACAACCGTATCCAGAGGAGGTGCTAAGTGGGTTTAAACCCCCATAAATGTTTGGGTGATACGTTTCAAGAAAACCCTTACTAAATGAACGAAATCCAAACCCCTTTTAATGAACCCTGCTCAAAAAATATGTTTTGGGTATGGTCGGTAGCCGAGTCAGATTTGTGGCCATTTTCAACATTTCAATGGCTACCCCCGCTATCGCTATCAGGCTATTGAATTTCCTAAACTGAGACTTACAATTAGTGAAAATTGGTCTTAAGTAAAGCACCACACAACTTATCAGTCTTTATTTTTCATGCGCTATGCTTACACTTGTGAATGAGATCCCACGAACCAAAATTTTCTCCCAAATGATTGAATTTCAATTGTGTTTACATCTATCGTGGGCTTTTTTTAGCGAAGTATTAGAAAATATCTATATCATCATTGTAACTTGCATGTGGAGCAGTTGAAAGTTTGTACAAATTTTGAGTGTCGACAGAATTTTTGGTTTCATAATTTTCAAAAGTGGCCTACTAAAAACCATCAATTTCATTTTATATTGTACTGTCGTATTCAAAAATATATATTCCAGAAATAGAATGTAAAACAGGTAGATTTAAAATGAAGTTTTGTCCGTGATCGACAGGAGACTATAACGGTAGCGTTAGGATGTACAAATAGGTTTGTTTATCTTAGCTGTAAGAGTAGACGCTTTCAGTGGTGGTGTAGCTTACTAACTCATTCCTAAATGCATGTTTCTGAATTCTTCCAAGTTTTTCTAACACCATGTTTTTCATGTTATAGCTTATGTAGATTGCCTTCATAAGTAAGATATAGATAAATAATTTAGATTATGAGTCCTACTCAGCGTATATGTTACGTAATGCATGTTCGTGGGAGTAAATTTTTAATCTAGGCTGCATGTTGGGGATGGTTCACCCAACGCCAAACACCTGTGCAGGTGGCTTGGAGGATAATATGCAGATGTAGATGTCGAGGGGGTCACAGCTTCTTAGATAATTCTCTGCTTCGCGTGGTTTGCTATTGTCTACACTCTTGTAAGCGATTACTTCTATCAAAAAGGGATGATTCCTGTATGTCTCAAGGAAGAGAACTGAAATTACGTCACCAGCTCATGAAAATAGGGCGGCAACTTTCACGTCGTTAGAATTTTAAATTAGAATGCCTCAATGAAGAAAATCATGTTAATTTTATTGTTTAAAATTATGTTTATGCGTCACTCAAATTTCCACTTAATTAAATGGAAACTAGAAGTTTGAATGTGGTGGAAGAGCTCCATATTAGCACTTCGCGGCTTTCACAATTTATTCAAAAAATACGACCGGTTTCAGCTATCAAGCTATTACTAGGTACATAAACAACAATGAAAACATATGGCGGGGATAGGTTTATGTATGCTATGGGGGTTAATTAAAGGGGCGGGTTCAGGGCTGGGATTGGTTAAGCAGAGAGGGGAATGGGGTGCCCTTCCACGAACCGTATTCGTTTAATGAATTGCTCTTTCGAGACTGAGTGATCGACTACATTTCTCTGTGTGCTTCCTGTGCCTAATTTCTCGAGTCTATAATTTGAAGTGCTGTACGACTAGTCACTCAGTAGGGTATATAAGTCTATCCGCTGCGCTAGGAATACAAAGTAGCTATCCTTCCCATTGTTTACCCACTCGTTGACACTTGCACATCCCCCCTATCCGTCTGTGACGTAACTAGCGTCGCGACGAGCATCTAACGCCTTTCACGTCTTGTCAAGGTTTGTTTGTCCCAGCCAACCATTCTTTTCCACTCCCATCTCAAAAATAATTTACCGTTGCCGTCTCACATACATGGTACAATCTTCTTAAATCATTCAAAGACTCATCATCCCTGTAAAAATTCAGGAAAAATATATTTATTCCTTGCTAGTCTTATTTGACCATTCTAACGCTGTGGCAATTTGAACTTATTATAGTCTTTTGCAGTTTGATTTTTATATTTGGGTTAACGTAGAAAATTTTAAAACTATGCTGCATTTGTTAAGGAATGACAACCGGTAGCATAGATGGCAATTTGCCTTATGAAAACCTGTTCCATATTATTTTTATTTCTATAGCTAATTCTTGGTTCTTGTTTACTTTTCCGGCTATTGTCTTTCCGATTTTACGTGAGAGTGGTACTGCAATATTTACCATATAACAAGTTTTAATATTTTGTCAATAAACATAATATCTTGTCTATTATTGACAGTGGTTTTATCTCTTTGAATCAGAAAACTGTCATGTGATACGAGCTGTTTTCAAGCACAGTATCAGGGTGTTATTCATAGTATGGTGTCTTTGTTATCTACTAATTTGTGCTCATAGGCCATTTTTTGGTGAATAATTCTTGCAACTAGATCATTTCTGTTTAGATATTCTGTATTGTCTAACATCTTACAAACAGATGTGATAAGTTGAACTGTTTCTGGCACGTGAAAACATCTTCTACATTTATCATCTGTTGCACTTTTTTCACTCAGTATGTAGGTATTTTAACCTGGTCTTGTATGGTTGTCATGAAGCCTTTAGTTTCTCTGTAAAGTTCATCCAATGACACCCATTTGTCTGATGGAATTTTATCAACATATGGTTGATCGAGGTCATTGGGATGTCGTCTATATAATTTTTTCTGGGCCCATATGTCTACCTTTCTATTTAATTGAACGGTTCTTTTGTTGGCTGTTCTATAAGACGAGCCATTATTGTTATTATCATTACCATCGTCATCATTATCTCACACACGTTCACCACCGTGGGCCGACTTATTCTTCGCCCGACGCAATATCCTGACTTCGTCAACTCGTCTCCATCTCCTTCCCCACCTCCCTTCCTCACCCATTTACTTTTTAACTTCCTTTATTTTTATGCTTGTACACCAAATTCCCTTAATTGCATCCGTGGCGTCTTCCCTCTCTTAACACTCCCCACATTTCGACCACCTCACTGTCTCCCATCTTCCCTCCTCACTCCAATTAAATCTCCCCCAGCACCGCCATTTTTTTCCCCATTTTTTTCTCTTCAATTTTTTCCTCCTGGCCTTTCGTCACATCCTCCCCGTACGAGAAAGAAAGGAGCAAAAAAAAAGGAATCCTTCCTCCTTCTCCTCTCTCTTCCTTGCTGACTGTTTCCCCTTCTTTGTTTCTGGGATAGTGGGTAAGGCTAAAGGAGGAAAGGACTCAGTTTTTTTATTTTTTCCCTACACTCATCCTCATCTCATCTTTTTCTCGTGGTGCTTTTTTTCTAAATGTGTTTTCTCTCCCTCCACCCTCAAACCCTCCTCATGGCCTTTCCTCCCTTTCACTAATCATCCCTCTTCTTCCCCAATTACTTTCCCCCATACATACTACATCCTTCCCGTTCGTGACAGGTGTTTTCACTCATCTACAAGCTCACTTCAAATCATGGGACACGGCTAGCGGTGACACGTTGGGCTAGGGTCGGCTGTCCGATTCCTCGAAAACCAGTTTAGAGGTTCGGTTCTTATTAGATCAACTTCTGTGTATATAGATGTCTGTTTATCTATCTGCTGTGCATTTCAATATGACCTGACAAATTGCGACCAAATGAATTGCATAGGTGAATATTATCCTACCAAATTCCTTAGTGCTACTTTCGGTGCGTCAGACGCGTCATTTGGGTCATTTTCTCATTACCGTTTGGAACGTCACGTCATACAACTAAGTACTGCCCCTGCGGTTTGAAATCCTGAAAGGTAGGCACACACATTGATACCTTCGCAGAAAAAGCATAACTCAAAGGATACTACAATTACCAATAAATCCCTCTGTGCGAACCATTTTACTGCTTTCACAGGATGGTATGGTATTTGGAGGAGGCGATCGACAGCTGAGGTCATTTGCGCCATGAGGGAAGGGTATGGAAGGAAGGGTGGAGAGAAACCCGGAGTCGGCATTTGCCTGCTCTTAACGAAAGGCGTCATGGGGACCACGGCTTAACGTCCCATGCGACGGACGGAGTGTTGCGCTTGAAATGTCCTCCACTCAACATTCAAGCAGGAATCAGGCAGTCTCTGAAAATTCTCTGCCACTGCCACTGCATTTTATTTGAAAATGTCATTGGAAAATGTACTACTCTCACAAACATGCTTTTTGCAGGTCTGTGAGAATGCTGTAAACATTTTTACAAAAAACTTTGGAGGTGCTGTCGCAAAAAATGCTTAAGTTGAAAACGCATGTGGAATGTTCTCCCTATTTTTTTCTGGATTACTTCCTGGAATTTCGTTTAATTTTTCTCGTTGTCTCATTCTTTTTGCACGTTATATCTTAAAACAAGCTATTTGGTATACATTACTTTTAGGTTTTCCAACAGGAAATATAGGATTTTTTGAATAATCTCGCCCTGACCCCCTCCTCAAAATTGACGTCCCTCTTCAATTCCCTGTATAGCCTGTGCCCTTTAATTTTATCTATTAATCCAACTTATGTTATAATTCTCTTCCACTTGATTAAACGCTTATTTACATACCCTTTGTCGCGTTATATAAGGGATTATTTTCTCATAATGATCCTATTTATGCTTTCGGTAGCAAAGTAGCGTATGAAATTTTCCGTGGTTTGGGTCTGCTAAATAACGAGTGATTTACGGTGAGGAAAAATGGACGCTGAGAAAAAAGGGCAATAAATGATTGAAATTGTACGAAATGTTTGTGTGGAGGAGAATTTAGAATTTTAACTGGCCGGCGAGGGAGTTAAAAGAGACATGTTACATATGGTTGGTGAGGGGAGGAGACTTATGGAGGAGATAAAAATGTAGATAAAGGTTTTGCATGGAGTGAGTGCTAATTGGGGACGAAATTTATAAACCAAACTTGACGGAAGAAAGTTAGGTAACTAGATAACGGGAAGGAAGTTAATAGGATTAATTATAGAATAATCAAAGGATGAGAAAGTAATAAGCTTAAGCTTTATTGTGAACTGAAGGGAGCACTTCATCTACATTTTACCCTATTAGCCAAATATAGGGTGCTTAGGAAGGGGTGATCAATCATGCAGCATTTATTAGGGTTCCCACATGCACACTACACTGTTATAACAATGTTACGCATACTAACAAATTATAGTTCCGCATTCATGCAAAGACAAGCATTCCCAACTACTTATGAAGGCAATCTGCCTATGAAGCTAGAAAACACAAAATAGGCTGTTAGAAATGCTAAGACTATAAAACTGGAGGGCGGATATACCGGGGTGATTTTCGCAATACTTCAAAATGGAATAAACCTCTAGCACAGACGTGCCCTTATTTCCGCATTTGTACACGGATAAAAAAGATTTGATTTAATGTATCAAACTGGTGTGATAGGAAGTATTATTGTTAAATATACTTAAACTTTGATGTGAATTATTATGCACTTGGTTTATTTTATCAAACGCTCTTGATATATTTCATCGAACAATTTGATATTTCATAATTTGGTCAGTTTTACGAAAGATTTTGGTAAAAATAACTGAATTAATTCAATACGATTCAGATTTTGGCAACGTTCATCGAAGTTATGACTAATTTTACGAAGGTGCTTGCTTGTTTGATAACATTTATGAAACTCTATATTGTTAGCAAAATTTGGTTTGATAAAATTTACTAATCGTGTTTCATAATCAATCGAACGGACTGTCGTTCCTGTTTTGTTTATATCTATCCACGAATACACAATTGCAGTTGAAAGTTTCTTAAACAGGCCTTAAGTTACTTAAAGATAGGTTGTCAGAAATGAGTTTATTTTTTGTGGCGATAACGTTCATTTTTCTGTTTATTTCTGCTTTAAATTTCAATGTTATCCGTGAGCTGATGCATCAAAGACAATGAATACGTAGGATAAGTGCAATTATGGGCTTTTCATTGTCAATTTTACAACAATGCGAAGCATGGCATTACGAAGATCACGTTTCATTGACCGACTAATTGTATGTAATTAAGCTTTTAAGGTCTCAAGTCTCAACTTTAGTAATATCTTGTTTATCAAAGTTTGTCATCTTCTACTCATAAGATGATTCAATAGCGTATTAACATGGATATAAAAGCTGAAAAGAGATGTTTGTGTATTTCAACACATTAAAACTTTAATTATATGTATTCCTGAGATATAATCATTCGCGATCATGTTGAATAATTATGTGATAAAAGTCGTCATACCAAACCCAATCCATGCTAAGGATATCACCTAGAACGTTGAAGTCAACCTACATCGATATAAAAACCCTGCAAATAAAGTTTTCTTGCGCATCTGCAGTAAATATTGATATTGAGTAACTACGTAATGCAATTGTGCGAATCAAATAATCCTCTTGAGCTTACAAAGAGAAACTGTAGTCACACCTTATTCACATTTCAAAACGAAGGTTGATTATTTACAATAATAATATATTACGGCGTATGTGTGAGGTATCATTATGGTAACCGATTTAGACTAGTTGTTAGAGTCCGATGCTACCACGCGGTGGCCCATGTTTAATGCTTCCTGCAGGCGTATTTTTTCTCCACTTTCTTTGCATTTCCTTTGCAGAAACTTACGTTGAATTCCTAAATTCATTATTTTCAATCAATCAACGTTTTTCTGGGTGGAAAATCTTTCATACGTGCACGCTATGTCGGTGGTATTATCCTTTTGATTTTAGAAGCTTTTATAAAACTGCTGTGGCCAGTAGGTAATAATTACCAAGCCAGTTTGATAGAATTTATCAAACTGGTTTGGTAATTGTTAAAGAATTTTTCTATGTGCCATATGAACCGAAAAGTTTGATAAATTACATCAGAATTCGATAGTTCTAACTAAACATTTTTTCCGTGTACATTTTTGATATTTTCATTAACCGGCCAGTGCAAAAGGAGCTATGACCATTGCTTGGACAATAAGTACTCAGATATTTATGTATTTTGGGTATTTATCTTGGCTTTTGTGAATTTGATTATTTCAACTTCGTTGAAAACGCCTATTATAGATGAATAAGTACATCAAGGTAGAGATTTGAGCTAGTAATAGAATAATTTGCCATAATTGACCAGGCTTCACACTAACAATAATGTTAGGTTATGGAAACCACAGGAGCAACTTCAAATAATCTAACTCAAACCCATTAAACGTATTCGTGAACGGAGGAACTACTCAAGCGCAATGCACGGATAATACGTTTTCCCCAAGACCGATATTGCCAGAAACTTGCATATCTACGTTTGCATACTTGCATATCTACAATGTGTTGAGACGAGTCGAGATAGCGCAGAATTTCATCAATTTCGTTAAGTGTAGAATCTGGTTCCATATTTATCCCGGGAAAATATCATCAAATGAAGGTAAGCAAGTCAGGAAAATTTCTTGACTCGGGCACGTTGCTCTCATTCGTACCTCTCGTCATTAACTTCCAACATCACGCTGGGCTGATTCTCCTCCGCTCCCGACCCTCGGCAGCGACAAATATTTAACTTTCCCCGGTCGGTCGGGAGCTCCCCCCCGACAAGAAACAACCTTGCGAAAAATTCCTTGCCTCGATAATTGAATGAGGCCTGAGTCACCACGGTGTATACATCTAGTGCGTCGAGAATTTTAGGCGAATGACTTGTGCTGACTCCACTTGAAAACACAGAGGGACGCAGGGTTGCCAAACCTACTACTCGAATGCATATGCACGTTCAATGGAAATCAAGAAAGGGTAGCAAAATTCCCCTCGCTGATCGAGTATTTTCTTTGCCTTCTTCCCCAGGACTTGAAAAACACTGACATCTTTTGTCTCTTCAGAGAAAACTCTCACGCGCGGGTTCGTATTATGACTGGGCTAACCATTTCGGGAAGTCCCATCTAGGATTCCCGATTCGTCCAGGATTCATCTTCTCCCCTCAGGCCCTGCTCCTTTTCCCTTATCTCCATACCCTGTTCATTTCCAGCAAGGGTTGCATCCTCCCTTTTTCGGTATGCATCATTTTCATCTCCTTGCTGCCCATGTTGGGGTCTTCTGGGGCCTCAGAAACTTTACTCAGCCTCACTTCCTTTCTCATGATGTCAATCCCATTTCCATTGGGTAATGTTTAGGTAGAAATGTCATCAAAAACTTTTTGTAAAGCATTAATTCCTTAAGAGTAACTGTGGTGGAATATGCTAGGCTGACCATGGGCTACTCTACTAAGAGGAAAGAAAATCACACATTTATACCTAGCCATGTCGCCGTTAATCTAATTGAAATCCGTTATATAAAAACTTCTTTTCGGGTCGTAAACCAGCGGTTCGGTAGTTCACTACGCTAAGATATAAGAGAGGGGTAGAGATTCGACCATTCGCGCGGTTAGCAACCCGAGAAGAATTTATGAATATTATCCATCGAGAAAATCTTAATTATTTAGTCTGTTAAATCAACTTTTAGTGACCTATCCATCAGAGGTTGCCCTCAAATCTCGATTGAACCTGTAGAAATAGTTTGTTTAGCGTTTAGGTTTGAGCATGGTGGCCTAGTCGTCTCAACAATGTGCTACTTATCTAGCCGTACCATGTGCATTTCTGAGTGAAGCCTTCAGAAAACCACAAACAAATATCATCGGAGTACTAGGTGGCTCAGTGTAAGGAACTGACACCCGTACATGTGTCAGTTCATTTGTCATCATTGTGAGCGTACACTGATTGAGTGAAAATTTCGCATGTCTTTGGCTAAGTTAAGTTAAGCTCTATCCTCACCTATTTCTAGTAACCTACGGGTTGAATAACCGAGTGAGTGATGTGAAAAATGGAAAAATATTTGCCTTAAGCATTGTGATCCTTTAAAATCATTTCTTTCAAATTGCATTACGTCTCCTGTGGGTTGATTTGTATTAAATCGATGTGATTTCACTGACTTAGGTCCTAATTAAAGCCTGCTGAGGTGAAGATATATTTTTAAATATTAATTTAGGTAGTTAAAGTTTTTGAAAACTTATCGGAGGAGAAATAAAACTAATAGTAGGATTTGTAGTTTCTTTATCTCCGCGTTCGATAATCGATTAGCATGGATAATTTTGCGATTTGTAGCAAAAGAGCATCTACAGCTAGACTTGTAAATTAAAGTGTGATGAATTCATTATCTATCATATCGTGTCAAAAATATCCTTTTTGAACTCAGATAGAGCTGAAGATCGTTTCTGAGTTTTGAAATAGTGGCAGGAATTTTTCGTATTATTTTTTTCCTTAGATTAACCGATTAAGGTAAACTTAAATGTTGGAAACCTCAGTGATTAGAGAAAAATGATAATGATTAATTTTTTGTGATTTTTAGTGAAACATATGTAATATGGTAATGAAATTTTTATTCACTGACTACTCTCAAAGAATTTATTAAAATTCAATGCAAGGAGCATGTAATTAACGATGGGACTGTTCAGCCCATTCCTCCAATCCTTCAATGACCATCACCTCTACATGTGAGGATGGTTCGAAATGGTAAGTGATTATTATTGTATTCTTCCTTTATTCACTACATAAATGAAGTGACGATCCTTTAAGGATGTAAGTAGATACCTTACAAAATCTAAAAATATATTCCAGTATGCGACATTATATAGAGATTTAGCGTGCCAATCATGGTAGTTTCTCTTTTTCTGGAAGGCGACGACTCTGCTTGGTGAAGTTGAGGTCTTTTTGAGGAATGCGGAAAAGTCAAGAAACTTATATTGAAAGGATGCATGCAAGAACAAATACCATTAACAAGACACGGAGATGTAAAGCGAAACTTGTTAAATGGCATATAATTGCACACAATAAGTTTTCACTTACTCGGTTACTCAACCCTAGGGTTGAAGTGTAGAAGCAAGTGTAGAGTTCACCCAGGAATATACAATATGCGTGTGACAAAGGTACTTAGGGTCCTGAATGATTTAACACTATCCCTGCGAATAGAATGAATGAAATTTTATCGGGTTTCTGCGCGGGTAATAAAATATAGCCATAGATTTAGATTTATATTAAGTCTTAAAATTATATTTAACCTTAGATTTATATTTAGCTTTAGATCTCTCACCCGCGCGGAAATCCGAGAAAACTTAATCCATTCCTAGGGTTTCTTACCCTGGGCCACTCCGCGCTGCTAGGGTTTCTGCTTGGAGTTATTCGAACTCTTCACCCAATAATACGAAATCATAATCCTCTAATGAACTGACCAACATAGAAGATTATTCGTCTCGCCACGCTCACTTAAAAAAGCTCATGAATGATAAAAATGGAAATGAGCGCTCACAGTCAGTTTCTTTTTTTCTTCAAGTCCCAGACAGCACGATTCATCTTACTGATGAAAATGATGCGAAATAAACTTGCTTGAAAAAACTATTAATCTAATGATTACTAAGATTATTGTATGCATTTATTATTATTTTCCTCCCCCATGGCGTAAGGAAAATTCCATAATTTCTAATTTTAAGAGAGCGGTAATACCCGGTGGTATTGATATCGTATTCATCTATGATTGGGTATAAAAGAAGTGTCATTGTGGAAGAAAATTACGCGTTAAGAATATTTTTGAAATTTTGGCCTTGCTCATCATCTACCTTGGATAAAAAAGTGCAAGGCGCACGTATAATGTGTACCTTTCTGAACTTTTTCACATCATAAATATAATAAGCCATATATAAACTAAGTATAAATGACATCCACCTCTAAATGGGAAGAGGTTACATCACGCAGTTCCACATTTATGGCATCCGAAAGAAAAATGTAGTACAAATCGCCATAAATGTTCATGCGCATGAAACAGAAAGGGCTGGAGACCGCAAAACCCAAGAACATTCATTCCACGAAATTGGGTTACCACAATAAGTATTTTTTGGGGGTCAATATCTTATTTATGTAGCTCTCTCAAAATGGGCGCAAGTGGGATAGGGAAGGAAGGAGCGGACCATCGAGAGAGAGAGTTATGCTCCGCAGACAAACGGCGCTGTTTTCCTCCTCGGCGAGTCCCCTTTCCCTCGTCCGTCAACGCCTCTCCCCCACCTCCTCCCTTATTTATTCCTCTCGCATTGTTCCCACCACTACTCTGCCCTCTTTTCTCTTTTAACCCCGAGCACTCCATCTCTTATCTTGCAGTCCGGTCTCCTCTTCCATCTTCCCTCTTTCCCTCCCTTTATTCCCATTCCACTTTTGTCCCCTTTGGCCATCCTCCTTCACCCATATCCTCCCTACTTGCGTCATAGTTTGAATTTCGGGAGAGAGTTCAATATGCATTTTGAGTCGCCAACTGCAGAATGGCATCATGTCCAAGTTGGACGAATTTTCTTATTGCTTTTTTAAGTTGCTGCTGGGTGCAAGACTCAACGTTTCCTACTAAAAGGAAACATGCTATGGAAATATAATCCACAGTGTCCGACGATATCTGGTGGAAATGTTTTATATCCATGAGAATAAACTAAAATGGTAACCTTCCACACAATTTTATTTACTTAAGTACCGACTCGGTTTCGACACGTAGTGTCCTTGATAATGACACTACGTGTAGAAACCGGGTAGGTACTTTAGTAAATGAAATTGTGTGGAAAGTTACAATTTTAGTTTGTTCTCATAGATTTTATGGAAACATATGCTCGGTGTTATTAGCATGTCATGTTTCCTTTTATTAGGAAACGTTTAGCCTTACACCTAGCAACAACTTAAATGAAAAAAAAAGATAAATCGTCCAACTTGGACATGATGCCTTTCTGCAGTTAGAGATTCATTTAGAATTGAAACTCAAAAGGATGTATCGCTTCCGCTCAATCACGACATATCGGTACCACGATTAATGAATCGTCGTGAACTAAATTTATCACGTGAGAAATTTATGTTTTTATGTGTGCTATTGTATTTACTTCAACGTTAATATTCTCATCTTTAACCCTTCCGTGATTATTCCTACAAAACTTACGCGAATGACTGTTTGTGGTATCTCAGGAACCCCATTTATAATTCATGCATTATATATTGTATTCTTGTCTTTCCTGTAATTCAACACCATGGATCTTTTTTCAATGATATAATTATCTTGTTTTGCATACTTTATGAATAAATTGTAGGCTACATTTAGGATTTTTTATATTGATTTTGTGCGGAATTGCAGGAATATTTCATTTTTGCTATTCTAATTGTACATTGACTAAGATGCTACGAAAAAAGAAGTTCAGAAGCTGCCATCATGTAGAATATTGGCATTATTTAAGTTACAGCATAGTAGAATTTATTGCATTCAACTTTTATCCCTGCAGTCATATAAAAAACAAGTATTTTTTTCTCCCGCCAACAGCTATTCTAACTCAGTTACCCCACCAATAAAAATTGAAGTTTTTACAAGCAATTTAAATGCTAAAAAAATAATTCTTTGCCTAAATAACGACTAAGTGGTTGACCTCAAGTAAAAAAATATCGAAGGTAAAAATAAAAATAATTGTTTTTACAAAGTTAACATAATTTGGGGGAGCTTAGTTACCCCGCACAGTCACGGAAGAGTTAAGGAAACTCCTCTTTTTCAGGAGTGACCTCTTCGCTTTACCATACGTACTATTTCCTTTTTGCTTTGTCTACCGTTGATAACTTTCCCACCCAAGTAACAGAACTCCTTCACCTGTCAAGTTTGTAGTGATCCGGAAATGGAAGATTTCCATTTCCAAAATATGGTTAAACATGTTGTTGTGGGACGTCTCAGAATAGCCAGCTATGACAAACTATACCTCAGGATATGCACCTTTCCACTTTCAAGAACGCCTAACCTTCCCCTTCCTTTTCCCTTCCTCTTTGACGAAAAAATCCTGGTTCTACTTCCCTATATAATGGCACGGTGGAGATGCTATTGACACACACTCACTAACTTGACGCAGCTACTCAGTCACCAGTAGACACACCAGTGGTCAGTCAGCACTGTAGCCGTTGGCTGGAGTCGAAGCGCGGGCCGTATGGCCCGTGCGACCTAAGCGCCTCGCTATCCACCCGTGCCATCACCAGCAGCTCCTCTCCTTACCGAGACATTGGTAATATCGTATTCTAGACGCACCGATTCATCATTACTTTATGTATTTTCATTGAATTGATTTGGAAACTGTGATTTTAAAGGGAAATAAACTTTGGGTTAAACACTTAAAATATTTGTGTGTGATTATTCTCAACATCAAGGGCAAGAACCCACACAATTTAAAGCATGCGACCCGCGACTTCGAGGTGGCGGACCGTACCATTACAAGTTCATGGTTTACTAATGGTTGTCTTCGCCTATTCTCCTCCACTGTAGACCAACAATTCAGCTTTATTTTAATTGATATTCAGCTTATATCGTCACTATGTTTTAAATAGTGAACAGAATTTTCTTCAGGTGTATATATCTGTGTCTGAATTTCATCAGTGGTGTAAATATATGTGGACTCTTGCATGTCACTGTGGAAGAAATAAATTTTCACATGCAATACTTAGGCCAGCATTGGTCGTTGAATGAAGTCAAAGTGGGGATTTTCTTTCAAAGGGCGTTAATTCTGCCAATTTTTAAGGATTTTATGAACTGCCTTGGTAGTAACGGCACTTTTTGCCAATATCCTTTTCCCTAGAAAATAATCGAATTGAAGACTTCAAAAGGGACAAGAGCAACTCAATCAGTGATGCGTGGATGAGGGTGCTTGCCAATCAGTGTTTAGCGGAAGAATGGCGAGCAATAAAAAATGCGACGAAGTTACCTTGTTTATTACCTTCAAATTAAAGACTAGAGCAGGTTGACCCTTGAAATTGTTGTCTCTTCAGTCAACAAATGCGGCTGAAGGATCCTAAATCCTACACTAATTACGAGAATTTATCACGAAAAGCTACGCAAGAATTCTCCTCTCCAATTCCCAGTAGAACCTTTTCCCTTTCACCTTCAGGCTATCCATCCTATCCTACTCTCCTTCTCCCCCTTCTTATGACTTATCACTCAGCGATACAGAGTGAAGGTTTTTCATTATTTTTTATTTGTTAAATCTTCATCTCCCCAAAAACATCTTTTATAAGGCCTTTACGTCACTAAAATAATCAACAACGTTGGATTATCGATGGTTGTTGGCTTGGATGGGTAACGGTAGAGCTCAATTCATTGTGATGCCACTCAGTCAGGGTAAGAAGGACCAGTTCCTTTCTGCAAGTCAACTCACATTTCGAATTTTTTTTGTGGTGTCCGAAGCCTTCACGCGATTTTTGGACCTGGGACCCAGTGCCCTAAAGCTTTGCCTACTGGGCTATCAGATTCCCCTAAGCTTTTTTTCAATATATACCCTATCATAGCCCACTCTATTAAAATTCATGCAGGCTCTTATGGATAGTGTGCGTCATTATCTCGGTTATTTTTCAAATTTATATGCCTCGTATACATATATGAATTATTTAAAAATTCGCCACTTTAAATTTGTGAAGTTAATTTTTCATTAAGTTCCGGTCGTTAAAAAAACAACAAAAAGACCATTCTGGCTAGCTAGGGGAAAAGTCAAATGCAAAATGTCTATAATTTGGACAATAAGTAGACTATAATGTCGAAAATGTCTTTATTTTACAATAATTATTTATTGATTTCACTAATTAGAACTAAATAAAATTTAAGTTGAATGGGAAGTGAAATAAACATTTAAAATTGTTTAAAAATCACAAAATTGTGTCTTCTCTTGCAATTTATTTTTACCCTTTGCATAAATTCGAATGAAATGGCCCCGCAACATAATTGTACTACCTGGTAATTCATATGCCAAATGTGCAAAACGTTCACATAATATACCTTTGGCGCTACAATCGTTGTTCTCAGACACACGAATAGTTGCTCCATCTGTTCAAGTTTACGTTCATTCCTCCTTTTGGGTTGTTTTTTCTCCTCCATAGGCGGATTTAGTAGGGGGCCACGGGGGCCCGTGTCCCCCCCAGACGCTTAAAAAATAAACAAGATTTTTAATACGGTCATTATTACGTTAGATTTGTTTACTTAATTACGGAGCCTCGCTAATTTAATTTAATATTAATAACTTTAATATCGAAATGAAAATAATATTTTCAACTGTTAATGTTGTATTTTGTTTTTAATCAGTAATATGAGAAGACCTGTCAGACCCATGTGCCCTTTTAAGAACACAAGAGTCAAGAACGACTTCCTTTATGTGGTCAAAGTTCGGGACTTGCTCTCCGGCTGTGGCGCTGTGCGCACGATTTGAACTGCTTGTGGCATCATATGCTCAGCAGTCCATACCACCTTGCCGGGTTAATAGTCCTCAATTTTCAACAGGGAAGGATATGACGACTGGGTAGCTGAACTGGCTAAAGCACTCGACCGGTAATCCGGGGATCCGGGTTCGAATCCTGGTCAAGGCGAATGATATTTTCTCTGAGGATTTTTCGCACCTTGTGCCCTCCGCGGAATAAATCACGGATCCGCCCCTGCCCTCCTCCATATACATGATCGTAGTAAAATAAAGAAATATGCTAAGTGTGTAAAACGTTCACGAGATAGCTGCAATCGTTTTTCTCAAACCCGTATAAGGAGTTGCTCCAGCTTACGCTCACTCTCTCGTCCTTTTGGGTTTTCTCCTCTCTCTCCTTCCTTCTCCTCTCTCTCCTCCCTTCTCCCCCCTCCCCTCCCTTCTCCTATTCCCCTACTTTCGTCCTACTTCTCCACCGTCGCCCATTTTTCTTGCAAGCTCCTCACCACCCGACTCCTCTTGGCCCCTTAAACCCTACTTCCTAACTTTCCGTTCCCCATTACACAACCACTTCCCTCCACTAACCATTCCTCTTCGGTCCTTTTGGACGCTCTTGCTTTGTTTCCTCCTCACCCATCCCTCTTTGTCGCCACCATCGCTCTCCCATCCCTCCACCACGGCGGATGCGCAAGAATACTATCCTCGTAGACGCTCTGCTGGGAAGAAGATGATTCTCGGAAGAACATAAATGGAAAATCTGTATCTACTACCGATCCACTTTGTGCTCTAAGGCGTATGCGTCTCGTCATTAGGGTTAGGACCATTTAGGAATGTTTTATGGTCTTCAGATCCTATCAAAACGTTTTGTGCAAGGTTCCCTTTCAAAATTTGCACATGGTACGCAATTATAGGTAAAAAAGGAGTATTATTAATGAATAGAATAAACGATAATAAAAAACATTCGACAGTTGAATGCATTATATAACCTGTAAGCTATTTAATTGGTATTCATGTAGGGTTTGTGTTATGGATCATATTATCATTCCCGTAAAATATTGGGCAGGTAGTATTATTATCACTCAGACTACTGCAAATTTGTTATTGTCGGATGGCACACTGTGGTTAAACTTCAAGTAATGAATGACAGCAAGAAACTTGAAAATTTTTAATTATTTTCATATGTTTGATCGAGTAACGTCAGGTAGATTAAGATTCTCCCCGATCGATTTGCGTTTCATGTCGTAAAATATGGGAAAATCCAAAATAAAAAAAATTGGAAAGCTATGAATGATGCATAAAGTGAAAGAGCAACCCAAACAGTTTAATATTAAAGCCTAAAAGTGTACAATGCGACCACAATTCGTCACTCGGTACACGTCACGTCGATATGCGAGCTCTTCCCAAACGTTGATTAGTGTCTTTCGAGTAATTTTGCAACAACTGCTTCGATCATGTTTCTTCATTGGTAGAGGTGAGCTTGTTGTGAAGGCATTACTACCTGGAGGATCACAACCGAACTCAATAAGGAACTCACATTGCACAGTAGCTACAGATTCCGTCTTTTTAAAGTTTAAACATTAAAAGCTTTCTGTTCACTAGTCACTATACTTTCTACTAGCGCTTCTGACTGATGGCGGCGGAAGCATACGGTACAAATGCGCATTGTTGCCGAAAAACAAAACGGTTTGCTTTGCTCTTTCATTTATGTAGTACTTATAGCTGTAAGTTAAGTTTAATAAATATTATAAAGAGTTTAAACCCCACTTTTTATTTTGACACCCGGTAATTCCAAATATGATGATAAAGAGTGCGAAATGATATTGAACAATATTTTAAAAACAATATAGTTTTCAAATTAAATCCTCAAGTATGTTTTCAATTCCACTGCGAAACCCTTATACCGCCCATATTCATTCATCCAACTGCTTTCATTATCCACAATCCTCGCCCACGTCACTTCCAACTCATACTCTCCCCGGTCTCTTAGTGGTGACGTCATGTCCTGCCATACACACGTCCTCGCCTCTCCAATACCATTTTCCGTGCTTTTCATCTCCTCTAATTTACGCGAGTTATTTTCCGCTCTTCTTTTGTTACCTTCCCCCGCACACTCCTACACGATCGCAAGTTTGGCATGATTTCATCTCCGTTCCGCGCTCCTCTCTCCGTCGAGTTTCCTTTTACACCGCGTTCGTCAAGGACTCTCTCCTCGTAGCTTCTGTTAGCCTTTTTTTTCCATCGACTGGGCGATTCCATTGTTTGGAAGAGGTGTTAGATTAGGAAGTGTAAAGACTCGTTAAGTGATTGATGGATTATGGAACGAAATGTTTGGGATGATATTGTTTTCGTTCATTTTTCTTCGTGCTGATCTACCTGAGGTTGTAGTGACTGGAACGTAGCAATGTCCGCTTTGACATAATTGGCGTAATTTTTCCGAGTGACCTCCCACGCGCATGGGACAGGGAGCTAGTGAGGTGTTCCATGATTGTTTTGCGAAAGTACAAAATCATCAAGCGGACTTCATCATCGAGATCTATGGTAATTGAATGAAAAAATACTTCATTACTATTTCGGAAATTTCTGATTCATGGTAACTTGATCAGAGGATTTTAACGAACCTTTTACTTAGGTTCCGAAGAAAAAGATTGCGAGTAGCGCGGATGAGTTTCTGCACTTTTAAACTCAGATAGCAGGTGATGAGAGTGTCATAATTTGGAGAGTTTGCGCTTATTCCCTTTTTCGAAACATTTGGAAACAAAGAAATACCCTTCTCTATAAAAAATTCATCATTTTTGTAACGTCTGCGAGAGAAAAGTGTCCGGCAAGTGAAGTGAGCAAGCATGGAGCGGTGGTTCAAAAGCATTGCCTTTATTTTCCTGAGCATAGAAAAATCTATTAAAGTTCGATAAATATTTAATATTGTACATAAATACATTGGGTTGATCACAGTAAATTCTCAAGGAAGGGCATAAGTAATAATTTTTCTGAGAAATAAAGAGCTACTCCATCTACGTGAGGATAATAATTCACCAATATTTAAGGCTTTTTGAAATTTAAAAGTTGATATTTTGTTAAGTAATAGTGAGTAGGTATTTATAAAAATACCTCATGCTTTTTTTGAGCGTTTTACATGCGCGTGTGAGGTATTTGACTTATTTGATCGATAAAATGGCTCAAATGTTATTACGATATTATAAAATAAATATTTTTCGTGGAAAATTGTAATTAATTAAGGTATAGGTATCTCTTAATTTTCTTTCTTTTTCTACATTTTTACAAAATATTTTTATGCTCTCGCAAGAATGAATATACGGGTTCTAATTGTGATCCACCTCCATCTTCATACCACATGTTCACGGAAATATTTAATGGTACATAGAGATGAGCACCAGTTCTATGGTAACCTTTGACCAACTGAAGGGTGATTAAATGTGAAGGAAGGGAAGAGAATTTTCATAATACTGATTTTTCTGTGCCTACTCACCATTTTTGTATGATTATTTTGACTTGATGCATATATTTTCTTTTACTTATTTACCTACATTCAATATTGTTTGACTACCCCTCTGAATAGTCACTCGCAGAGAATTGAGTAGCATGACAACCAGTCTCTCTGTATCGAATGTTAATATACGAGCTCTACTTAAAGAGGAACCTCCATATATTTACCACATGCGTAATAACGTATTTAGATGTAGATTGAGATGAGCACCAGCTTCGTCATGCGCCATTGGCTGCTGGAGAGTGTAAGGGGAGAAAGGGGAAAAAAATGGTAAAAAAGAGGTCGGAGGCAGAGGGCGCTGAGGGTCAGGAAGGCAGGGCAAGGAGATGATGGTAAGGAGATTTGAAGGCAACACGAGAAGGGAATGCGAACGAGTGGTATGATGAGGGGCGGGCCCTGGATAGACGTGATAAAGGAAGAGGGATTGGAGAAATTGCGTTCCGGCATTCGGGCGTCAGCCCACGGATGGTTTGCCTCTCTACGGGGTGGAAGGATGAAGGGATACGCGGTCCGCACCAAAAATCACCCAAATTTCTACTTAGTTTCCTGAGAAAGTTGGCTTCTCAAGTGATACTTTATCCGTCACCATGCACTTTTGATGCAAACTTTAATCAATTTTTATAAACATTGTGTCGCAGATTTGTCGGGAGGGAAATTTGAATTGGAGTTTTAAGTTTACCGGGACTAGCCGCGGCTATAACGGATAACTAAGTAAGCGGATAACTATAACGGAGTCATCCGCAATGTACAAATTTCAACGTAATTTAAAACAGTCGTTACATGATGTAACTTACATCATATGCTCTGTAGCTTAACTGGTTAAAGCTCTCGATTGGAAATCAGCGGTAATCTGGGTTCGAATTCCGGTCAAGGATAATGTATTTTTCATTGAGAAATTTTCGCACAATGACTCGGAGCTTTCCCTGTGGATGATATAAACGAATTTTTCCCGGGTTTGAAACGGGGCCAATCAAATTTCTACCGAGGTTTCAGTGCAAGTTGGATTCTCAAGTGATATGTTATCCGTCACAATACACTTTTGCTGCAAACTTTAATCACTTTTCCTTAAATGTAGATGGCGTCGAGTCGTAGACTGATCGGTGGGAAAATATAACTTGGAGCTTGGAGCAACGAGTAATAGTATGGATACCATACATTCAAGCCTTATAGATACATAAGTTCCGCAAGACTTTTGATCTCTGCGTGGGAGTTTAGCGGTGACTTATGTTAGACGAAGCAGTTGAGATTTATTGTGAGCAACATAAATTTCGGCGAGCTATCTTCTCTCCTAACAGTAAAACGGGCCCAGAGAAGAGGGCAGACGAGTCGCAAAAGGTTAAAAGAGGCCACCATCCAACGAAAATTCCAATCAACGAAGATAAACGATGAATAAAGTGGCGGTTTGATTGTGCAAAAAAGTAGTAATTGGCGAGGGTGAGTTTGCTATCGATTCGGTGGAGAGGAAAGACGAGAGTTTGTGAGATGACTGGAAGAAACAAATGGACCACTTGGGAGAAGACGAGTGATCACTTGGAGGGGACTGGGTGAAAGGGATGGGAGAGAAAATGAAGGCCCAGTTGGGAAAAAAAACTTGGCAGAGAGGAAGCGGCAGCAAACATGATGAACAGCAGACAGCACGGTGGGCCAGATTTTTGGAGATGGAAGCTCTGCGAAAAGCGGCAACAGCCCGAGACAACAGCATCGCTATTTTTTTTCCTTCCAGCGTAAAACAAAGTCTCACCCTAAATTCCACTCGATTCATCACAAGTCATACCGAAATTTAACCCCTTTTTATGTGACATTGCAGCGGGCACTCTCCACACAAATTGGAACTATTGGAAATATTTCAAGTTTTAGTGAGATCTTTTTGAAAGAAATAGAAAGCGCTAGCCGATGTATGTCTTAAAGGGCAATACGCTATGAAACGCTGTGGCTTTCATACCGTATTATGTGAAGTTTTCTATAATATAATGTCAATTAACTTTTTAATAATCAATTTAGCTGTCCTCTCTCAGGCGTGGTCACTTTCTAACAACTCTTTTAGAGCTCTAAGTTTAGTTTTGGTTTATTATATTATTTCCAAAAGTATGAATACATTTCAACTGCCTGTAGTTGGATTCAAATTGTCTTTACCTGCGATGATATGTAATACAATTATTTACTTAATGCAATTTGTGTGTCATAAAAGGAATTAATCATGGTCCATTAGCTATATATATGGTCCTTTAGCTATATATCCTATTAGCTATATAGCTATAGGTCCATGGTCCATTAGCTATAGCTACCCAGTGGATACAAATCATTTTAAGTTTAAAACTCAAGCTCTAAAACATCAATATTTCATTTTGTGTATGAAATTGGCTGATTCTTAGCTTAAAATGTACACTTTAATGACTGTAAGGAGCGCGGTTTAGGTTTACAAGCGAGCGTCTTCGTAAAGAACGCTTGTAATTAATATTTTATTTGCCATCCATTATCTTTGAGTAGCAGATTTTCATGCAACCTAATATCATGCCTCTGCCTACGTAAGTAAACTATTTTTGAGTATTTGAGAAAAAAAAAATGTCTCTTTTTCCCGTCGCTAGACAGCTCTGAGTATTTGTCATCACGGATATATTCAGACTTCAGCATCTACAAATTACCTAGTAAGCCGCCTAAATAGACGCGTGTCACGGCACGCCGTGACACGCGCGGCGATATATTTAAGGATGGCAGCCGTGGAAACTTTGGGAGCGAATACAACATTTTCTTTCTCTAATTTTTATTTTTTACCATGAAAAAAATAGAAAATAAGTAGAATATTGCTAAGTTAAGAGGTAGTTCCCATATTTTTTTAATCCTGGTTTGAGTTGTTGAAGCTCCTGGAAGGTTTTGCGGTGCTTGACACCAGAATATCATTGGTCTTAGTTCCCGTTGTCATGCGGTCAGAATGGTATGCCCACTATTTAATGGTAGCCATGAAGAACCCTTGAATACGTTTTAAATCCATCTTCGTTTTCATGGTATTAGCGATTCATGATGAAGCCATGATGATTCTTTCAAATGGTCATGGTTTTAGCGATTTCCATTGCTTCCATCATCAACAAGGTTAGCCAACACCTCTATTGACACTTAAATATTTCATTGTATTCTTTATGCTATGCTCTGAAACGTGAACTATTGGGGAAAACCCACTAAAGAGAGTGGTTTTATGACTAGTGATTTATAGCAATTTAGAACAATTTATAAAATATGTTGCCGGATAAATTACATTTTTATAAAATTAACCTTCTGAACTTCTTAGTAATTCAAGCGCTTCATATACTTTAGTAGTGCGTACAGAGGATTGGAAACGAATGAAATACGTCTTCATGTTGCGATGATGGATTTAAAACGTAATGAAAGGTTTCAGTTCCAGTTAAAAATTCAAAAGGTCGAAATTGTAATTAGTAGGCATCTAATAATAAATTCATCATACGAAGGACTGAATACATCGTCCTTAAAGCATGTACTGCAGTGAAAGGAAATCCGGAGAATGAAGATTTGTGAATGGATACGATAAGCTGACAGCTACCTTGAGGGCTCAAAACCAAAGAAGCAGCAATCTAAGCCTAGAGTAAATCCTTTGGGCCTCTAGCGACTTAGGTCTAATACCTCTAAATGATGCGGAGTCACTTTGTTTCTTTGTACCAATTACTAACGAAGCTTGGAGCTCTCCTTTGTATTTCATTTATTCCTCGGATTAAATTTTTGCGTCCAATCTTCCAAAAGCGTATTCAATGAGTGATTTAACTAGAGCGCAGCAGTCTCTCTATTTTCCTCTTCCATCTTAGGGAATACTAATTAATCCGCGTAATTAATTCCAGTTACTCAAAAGTTGCTGGGCAGATTTTTTAATATGCACTCTCGAAGATAGGGATAGGGTTGCAATTATATCAACTTGCTTGATATCATATAACCTTAATATTTACTTCATTAACAGCATAGATATGCCTCTGCACTGAATTCAGCCAAAGGTCTAGCAGGTTAAGGTGGTGAAAAGTGCCCCTTGATATTTTGAGAAATAAAAAATATACACTTAAAGTGCATTCAAAATTATGTGTTTCCCCAAAGTTTCAGATCTCAACAATGGAAAATAATCCCAAAAAAATTGAAACACTTCCGCACTTTTCTGGGGTTATTTTCCATTGTTGATACCTGAAACTTTGGGGAAGCACATAATTTTGAATGCACTTTAAGTGTGAAATTTTTATTTCTCAAAATATCAGGGGGCACTTTTCACCATCTTAACCTGCTAGAACCTTTGTTTTCATTCCTCGACCTTTAGTTCTACGATCATATAATCTTAGAAATCAATGTTAGAGGTTAGAATGTTGGGTAAACGAGGGAGAGGAAGGGAGAGTATAGCCGAGAGGGAAGTACATGAAGAAAGGGGAGGCCGATGGAATGATTTTTAAGGACTCCTACCTTAATGGGTAGAATACTTAATAATAACTAAGAAATATGTCAAATGACTTGTGTGGAAAATCCACAGAGAAATTGATTCGCCTTGGCCATTCACATTCCCGGTCAAGGTGAATGATTTATTACCTGTGGATTTTTCGCACATTTTGTGCATTGCGGGTGACTCCGTAAAGTTATCACCATGGCTAGTCCGGTATACTGTAATATGTTAAATGAAATTAAGTTGCTTCTTATAGAGCTGTTATGTCATGATGTTTATGATAAATTATTTTCTGTGGTATGTTGAAACCAGTGTAAAAGGGTTGAATGCTGGGCATACGAGGGCGAAGAAGGAAGATAATAGGGTTTTTGATAGAATGTAAGGCAGTAGGCCTAGTTGTGAATTGATATATATTTGATTATAATACTGAATAATTAAATACATGAAGGAAGGGAAGGCGGCCAGAATGCTTCTCAAGTGCTCCATGGAAACCTACCTTAAACGGTAGAATATTTAAATAATTCAAAGATATATTTCTTCAGATTACACTGAATCTGAAACAAGATGAATAGGCAAAGGACCATACTTTAGGAGAGGAGAGAATAGGATATCTGGATAGAATGAAAGGAAGTAGGTCTTATTGTGAAATGAGAAGGGAACTACACGAAGAATGGTAATAAAATGCTTGAATAATGCTAATACTTGGTTAATAATGCTTGATAAAATGCTTCTTACTATTTGGAAACCTACCTTAATAGGTAGAATACTTTAATTAATGAATTATGACTTTAAGTGCTGGAATTAACGGCGACGGATGTTGGATAGAAAATATGTGAAACATTATGCTTCGTAAGGTAGGGGTAGAAAAATAAATAGAGAAAATGGTTCGTAGAAGGTTACAGTAAGCCCATCCGTTAGGCGCTGTAGGAAGGAGGTCTGTGAAAAGGGTCTGGACTATTGCAACACGGGTTAGGCTCGTGAGAGTGTGAGCGTGAGGGGGAGAAAACTCTGCAAGTGGTGGTGGCTTGAGTGAAGTCGGAAGCCTTAGCTCATGGACACTTCACGGTTGAGGCTCAAGAGAAGAAAGCCCAGACTCCAACCCCACCCTTCCTTACTTTTATCCCTCCGAAAAGCGCCGAGGGTGGAACTGCAAGGAATGGGATTCTGTGTGTAAGGGAAGACGAGTGGGAAGGAAAGAGCGCTATTCTTTCCGTCCACACGAAGCTTAAAGCCGGTTTGAACAGAGACCCCCCACTTCCCTTTTTTTTCATCAACCGCACACTCTATATATACCTACATTTTTTACTTCCTCTTTTCGGACCCAAATGAATGTTCAGCTCAAATAAAAGGGCGTAAGGCGCACCTATTGTTTAGAGGTGTGGTCATTGTAATGCCTTAGTTCCCTCTTTTGCGTGCAGGAAGTAAGTTGGTGAGAGAGAGGAAGGCTCTCTTGTGAAAAATAAAAGAACAGAAAGATATCTTTCGGAAGGTATTTTAATGGTGGGGAAAGATTATTTTTTTGCTCAATCCCAATTTAAGTACCTTCTTCTTGATACTCCTTTTATTTCCGTTAAATAAGGTGGAAAAAGTTAAATTACACCTGAGGGGGTAACTTTCTACTTAGCGCCGAGTAAATACGAGAGTTAATTTGCATTTTGTGAATACCTCCGTGGCAGAGTGTTATAATGGAGTATGAATATATTTGACTCGTGCTTCAGTAATCTACGTGGGTTTGAAAATTTTTCGTCATGAATGAATCCATTGTTCTACGTTTTGTTATTATGAATTTATTCTGCCCTGAAATTACTTTTGCACTTTGTTATGCGTCATTAGTATTGTCTCTTCTGTTCCTTACTGCTTTGTTCTTATTTTGAAGGGGCATTTTTGATTTCACAGGGTGAAAGAAATGTTATAGCTACGATTTGTATCAATTAAAATTAGAGACTAATTCCTTCTATAACAAGGAGTCATTTTACGAAGGTATTATCTCTTTTGAATTTGAATTCATTATGTAAATTCAAATTATTCTCTATGAATATATATTTTACTGATAGCTGAAGATTTAAATTTATTCTGGTTTTCCATATTTGTTTTATTTGATGGAAAACTAGGCAATTTATAAAAATCTTATTTGAATCTAAAATTGATGAGGGCAAAAATGTTCTCTTTTTCTGTTCCTTTCCTCCTTTTTCTTTAAAAGGATTTCACTCTATGATGTTAGGTTTGGAGTCAGTCTTTCTTTTACTAAATTAGTTTCACTAGCTGTTCCAAAAAATATTGAAGCCGAATCAGTACTTTTGCAAATATATTCCATAAGATTATTTATTGACTCACATTTGCATAAACAATGCAGAGGCCGGTAATATATTAACAGAAAATATAAGTCGCCAGAAGAAAAATATTGTACCTTGAGGAAAGGGAAAAACCGATAAATTAGAAAAAAACTTCAAAAACATAATATTTGAATAATTTTCTCACCACACGTGGGTGGCAGATACATGTGGGAGTCACGGGGGGCGCCACCCCACTTTTAGGGCCGCCCACACATTGCCTTACATTAAAGAACCACAATTGTATCATTTTTATATAATAAGCCTTTTATTGTATATACGTGCCTATTTAAATAAAACTTTCTTAAACTACTTGATTTAAGTATTTGTCTTTATTGCAAAAGTAAAGGTAGCTCAAGATATCTTTTGCCCCCCCTTGTGTTTTTTTCTGTATCAGCTACTGCCACACGTGCAGGTGAAATATCTGGTAACAAGTTTCAAGGACAGAACGCTACTGGAAGTTAAAGGGTTCTACCGCATTCCTGGCCAAACTTGCAAGAAGAATTATGTAGTCGAAAAAGGCAGTTCGTTGAAAATCCGCGTGGAGTTACACGAGAATGCAATGTTTCAGGGGTACTAAAAAATCCGCAGTAGCCGATTATACAGCGCTGTGACGCTCAATCGATTTGTAGAATACTAGAATCCTCATATCCTATCCTATCGCCAAAATCCTATCGCCAAAGTATATGGCCTAACACTAAGGTCGCGTACGTAATACGCGTATGTTCTAAACGTCAAAAAGGGTCCAAAAAAGCTCCTTTAATCCGTACCTCTGTATTCCGCAAATGACCAGTAGCTGGGGATTGTTTTGTGAGAAAAAGTCTCGGGAACTGCGAAGACTATGTAAGAGAAACGGGCCTCGTTGGGCCTCATTTAGAGTACGCTTTTGGTGTTTGGAATCGTCATGAGATAGACTTAATCGATTAGCTGGAGCGCGTGAATTTGGTTCATGGTTTGGCCAATTATGTCTAATATATGCCTCGACCAACTAAAAATCACTTTTTTTACAACGCATCAAGATGTTTTCTGCCTATAAGCAGTACCATAACGATACATCTACTTATGATCCGAGAGATGACCTATTACCGTTGGCATAGCAGCAATATGTGAAGTTTGGACGCTCACGGTCAGAAATGTTGTGTTAGGGGTAATGTGCGGGATACGGACATTAAGAATAGTTTCGGTCAAGGAAGATTTGGGCACTTTGAGGAAAACGCACTTTCGTATCTACCGAGCCAGGTAAAATGTACAGATTATAAATGAGCCTTAAACTAAGACTGGTGATAGAGACAATAGAAATTCCAGGGCAGGACAAGAAAATTTTAATATAGACAACGGTAGCAAAATTAATCGGTCATGGCAGCCGTTTAGTGTTAACACTATCCAAACACAGAATCCAAACCGTCAAATCTGTTTCCACCTTCCTCCCCTACCCCCTTTCCGCCACATACAGCACCTTTATAGATGCTAAGAAAAACCCCTGCATCACTAGATTCCCTTGAGAGAGTGACCAGCATCGGTAGGGAAACGTTGAGGCAACTATAACATTGACGCGGCGAAATAGTGCAGAAAGATATTTAATCAACAACACGACCACCCGCGAAATATTCAATAAAGAATGTTTTGATATAAAAGAGAGTAAATAATTTTTATTGAAGGAAAAAATTTCGTTCGCATAGGAGAGTTTATGAAGAAAGATGTCTTGGGGATAATAAAATAAATACTTCAGGCAAATAAACAAAAGCTGGGGACAGCATCAAAAGCTTTTATTTAGCCTTAACTTCTGCTGCATGCGAAAGTCCATTCATTCGTACTCAGGTGAGTGTGGTCCCCATTTAAGAATTGAAGCATAGATTCCATGCTTTATATTGCTGTCTTGTACTAAGCTTTTAAAGCGAGTTTCCATCCCTTAATATTAAACAATGCACACAGTTAACTTATTTCTTGGACAGACGTAACTTCCTCCATGACTGTCAGCACGGATTCCGAAAAAATAGATCCTGCGAAACACAGCTCGCGCTCTTTCTTCACGACGTTATAAAATCTGGTGAATCGAAAAGACAAGTTGACGCACTATTTCTAGATTTTAAGAAAGCTTTCGACACTGTACCTCACAACAAACTTTTATACAAATTACAGTCATGCGGATTAAACGAAACAGTTGTAAACTGGATACGCGACTTCCTCAGAGATCATAAACAAAAAGTAGTTCTTGACGGAATTAGCTCTGATGTTGTAAAAGTTACATCAGGTGTTCCACAAGGTAGCGTAATCGGCCCCCTGTTGTTCATTATATACATTAACGATCTGTGCTCCCGCATTAGCAGTAAAATACGTTTATTTGCTGACGACGCTGTCATCTATCGCGAAATTAGTGATCACTCTGACTATGAAATTCTATCATCTGACCTAAACAACGTTCACTTGTGGAGTCAAGAGTGGGGACTCGAACTTAATCTGAGCAAATCCATGGCGGTACATTTTTTGCGGAATTCGTCCAACACTAACAATGTTTATGCAGTGGATGGCATTAACATAAAGGCAACAGACGAAGTGAAGTACCTGGGAGTTACGATAACCTCGAACCTCACGTGGGGAACTCATATAAAGAATATTTGCGGTATAGCCCTGAAGAAATTACGATTCGTCAAGCGTATTGTGGGAAGATTTTCGGATGAGAAAGTAAAAGAAAGGTGCTATTTCGCTCTCGTCCGACCGCACCTTGAATATGCACTATGCAGCGAGTGTATGGGATCCAGTGAAGAAAGACTTAATCCGCGAGCTGAATAAGATACAAAGGAAGGCTGCGCGTTTCGTCAAAAACCGCTACGGGCGTACAGACAGTGTTACCCAGATGTTAAGCGAATTAGGCTGGGAGCCGTTGGAGACTCGGAGGCTGCGCGCTAGGCTTAGATTGCTTGAACAATTAAGAATGGATATATTTAAGAGCGACACAGAGAACATAATCTTAGAGCCACACTATATTTCCAGGTCCGACAGAAGCGATAAATTAAGAGAGATTTTTAGCCGAACGGATAGATATAAGAATTCGTTTTTCCCCCGAACAATAAAGGACTTTAATAAACGCTTGTCCCAACCTCGTAAGAGCACTTCTTTTTTTTTTTTTAAATAGCTGTAAACGGCTGGTGTCCTAACACCCCCTGCCACACGCCTTTTAGGCGGCTTGCGGGGTATTATGTAGATGTAGATGTAGATTTCATATCCTGATTTTTTACAACACTCAACTTACCTGTTTTTGTTTTGGTAAGCATTATATTTTTCTACGCATTCTTTCGTTTTTGTCTGGATCTTGCATGTTTTTATTTTAAGCGATTTACATTTAAAATAGCTCAACTTTACTATGAATTCCAATCAAATCAAATGATGATTCTTAGAACCTCTCGAAAGTGTCAGCAGGACGAGGCCAGCAAGAGAAAAAAAACTAGCGTCGAGGAATGAGACTATTTTGCGTGGAGGGGAGAAATGTGACCTGTGAGCGGAGGCTGGTCTCTCGGGATTGTCCCATTTGCATCGCTACATGAATTCCACCGGAGTCTCATGCTCCAGCCAATTTGCGGTGGAAGTGGGGTGCTGGAGGGAGGAAATTTCCATGGTATGTTTGCGCTATAAGTCTCCGTACTCGAGGCGTTATACCAGTTATTTATGGTAAAATATTGAATGGTGATACGAATAAAAAATGTATGTACTTTAAAAAATCGTCTGGTGGTAATAAAAGAATGATATGAAAAATAAGTTACGTCGCATCTTGCAGGCTGTACTATTCGAAATTTGGCCGCGTGTTGACTCAATAAATGCTTTGAGATATTGTGAGACATTAAGAAAATTGCGCCGTGCAGTTGAGAACAAAAGACAAGGAATGCTGAGTAAAGGGGTCGTTTCGCTGCATGGCAATGCCCGTCCGCACACTAGCTGTCAAACTCATGATCTTATTGCATCATTTGGTTGGGAACGATTTGATTTTTCTCCATACAGTCCCGATATAGCGCCGAGTGACTACCTTGTTTTTTTATCTGAAGAAACACCTAGGAGGCTTGCACCATGATGACGATGAAAGCGTGAAAAGAACAGTTTTGCAGTGGCTGTCAACTCAAGCGGCAATTTTCAATGGCGTAGTACAAAAGCGCGTTGCTCGATGAGATAAGCGCCTTAAAATTAACGGAAATTATGTACAGAGGTATGTATTTTAAAGTATGGTCTTTAGTGTAAAAATAAAATTGTTGCCAAAATTTTACTAGTCGTTTTTAATATTTCAGAGCGGCACTAACTTCGGAACTAAGCGGAAAACACGCCTCGTATAATAATGCCAACTCTCTTTCATCCAATCAATAAATGCTATTTTCCGTCTTAAAAATATGGCGGATGTTATACAGACACAGTAACAGCTTATGAATGTTTATCGGGCGACGTTAGTGGTCCTATAGATAATGCTGGGAGCAAATGTCACAGATGGGGGGGAAGTATACGATGGGGAGTATCTGTTTACGTACATGATCTAAGGTTGCGTGCCAGAAGAGAAGAGGCGGCAGCGGAGAGGAGGGGAGCGGGGCCAGGATAGGAGAACAAGCGAGGCATGCAAGTTGTATGAGGTGCACGATTTCGATCCTGCATCCTCGCCGCTATTCTTAGTCTCCCGGAGCACTCACGGGGCCATATCCTCGCTACCGGCGTGCCCTGGCCACCCGCTCAAACTCAGCCCTCACATCCCTTTCCTACTTTATCCTACGGCCCAGGGATTTCCCAGGCACTAGCGCGGAGATCTATTTTGTATCTACAACTAATTTGATATCGAAAGTAAAATAATGCTAACGCTCTGCAGAGTCGTTACCGTAGTTTTAACTGCCTTTGTCTTTTTATGTAGACAGAGCGTTTGTGCATGAAAACGTTTCAGGCAGTTGCGTCGCCAGGAGTTTCGTTCGGATGGTGGGGGGGTCCAAAACCAGGAGGGGGGAATTATTTGAAAAACAGGGTTCTATGTAAAGGGTTTTAAACTAATTTGAGCACTTTTCATAATCGAAAAAAATTTTTTTGTAAAAGAAACATTTAGTAAATTCATGATTTCTCAATATTCTTTTTCTTTAATGAAGGTAAATAATTGTGTTTTTATATTTTGGGGGGTTAAGAATCCCCCGGACCCCCCCTGGATACGCCACTGGTTTCAGGATTGATGTGGTGGAAATGCGGCCATCATCTTAAGTCAACAATCCTAAAGGGCCGCAATTCACGGTGATTGATCATGCGAATGAAATCATTCGCACTGCCATCATTCACGGGATCATGCGAGCAAAAATAGAACATATTCTGATTTTCACCGAATGGTCATGCGCATTACGGTTCATACGCAAATTTTTCCATTGCACAGAGAAAATGATCTCATTTGCATGATCAATCAGCATGTATAGCTGCCTTAAGATTGGTTTAACTCAGCTCCCCAATCCGCTCCGCTATCCGCTAGCCTTTTCACAGTGACGTATTTCTTCCCTTTTGCATTCTTCATTACCTGAAACATGTAACTCATTCGGGGCCGTCCTTTGCCCTTCTTCCCTTCAACCTGTCCTTCTACGGTTGTTTTCATCAGTGCCTCATGCATCATAATGTGGTCACCTAAGTTGTTCCGTCTTCTCCTTAAGGTTTTTAGAAGACTTATCTTTTCTCCCACCCTTCTTAGGAATTCCTCATTGCTAGTTAAATCCAGCCATTCATCATTATATCCATGATAAACATGAAACATCAATTGCAATATCCATATTTTAATGCAAAAATCCTCCACCGACCATGCTTTTGACACATTTACACATTTTTTACGGCATTGGGAATGACCAAAAAGTGTCGAAACCATTGACAATAGTGAAGTTTTATTCTAAAGTGTGGAAATCACTATTGGTCTTTTAATGATGGATTTAGCGTATATACCTTAAGGCGTTTCCACGGATATGGCCAAACGTAATGAAAACTCCGAAACTACTCCTATGAATCCGGGTTTCTCTCCCCCTTCCTTACCTACCCCATCCCTCATGGCGCAAATGACCTCAGCTGTCGGTCGCCTCCTCGAAATACCATACCACAACCTATGAATCCCATTGCAAAAGGCGAGGATTGCGAGGATTTAAATGGCAAATTTCCTCAGTAATATTTGAATAACCAAAGACAGAGCTCCTGCTCTATGGGCCGTACTTTCTCTTATTTCCTCGCGGCTCACTAGTCCAAAGCTAACTATATCATCCCGATATTTTGAGGGTATTGGTGAGGAAAAATGGCAACAAAGCGGTCGACACGGTGTTTGAGGAGAGGAAACTTGTAGAGGAGATAGGGAATCGAAGGGGACGGAGGATTTGGAGCACTATTCTGGAGGGTGATGCTAAAAGTCATCATAAAAAAGAGAAGAATATTGGGAAAGTGGGGAAGCAGGTGAGAGAGAGAGATAGTAGGATTTACTGATAGAGCGTTAGGTGAATGAGTTAGGTTTTGTTCAGGGGAAATTTTAATTTATTATTGGGGTCTGGGCGTGGTGATTTGTAAAATACTCAATGTAAATCTATGTTAGCCGGTGAAACTCCCTTGTTAATAAATGAGTGTGTCAAATATGAAACCGCCTATGAAATAAGAAAGCATTTCCTCAAAAATGAAATATTGATGCGGTAAATTTCAATATTTGAGATGCAAAGATATGTTAATTAGAGTCTAATCCATATGCTCTGAGAATTTCAAAATGGGAGAGAAAATATTATGAATAAGAAACATGCCAGAAAAACAGATCGCTCGAGATATGTTTGCTTATGGGGCTCACTACCTCGTTGGAAACTCTCAAGGCCATTTCATTGTTTCGTTTGTAAGCTACTAACGCCTAAGTAGCGTTCTAAGTAGTAGTATACTAGCAAAATGGTATTCGTAGATCGTTAGTAAGGTCTACTAAGCTTAGTATGCTACTATCTTAGTAGCCGGCTCTCAGTCGCCCACCTGCCTTGTCTAAGGGAGTTACTAAATATGGCGGACCGTTGTGGATGATCGAGCCCCGGTCTTATTTGTATACTGCTATGAATTTTTTTACGCATTTGTGCCAAAACGGAACACGAAAATCCATTCTTAAAGTAAGGCAGGCAACATGTGTAGTGTGATTGTAGACAGGAATCGAATTTTTTTTATAGCTTCAAGGAAACTACGACGCGACGTGCAGTGAACTTTGGTCTCCAGTGTAAGTGAACACAATTTGTGCTTTTACTGTATCCCTAAGTGAATTGATTGCATATAGACGATGAAGTAAAGAGTGAAACAACAAGTGAGGTGATTATTAGTGTATGAGCTTCGGCAAAATTATTTATTTCTTCCATACTGGTTTAATCAACCGTTTACACATCCATCAAATGTATCTAGCTGTTACGAAGGGGATATGTTTCTATATTTGAAGTAGTTAGTAGTCCTTAGGAATACAGCGAACGCGCATTAATTTTTATTCGTTTGTACACTTACAAGTTCTGTTTAATTTTATTACTTATTCTGATCACTTCATCTTGAAATATCACCACTGTTTACATTTCACGCATTTCGCTGCGCTGTTGTTTCTGTTTTGGTTACGCTACGAGCGGTACGAGTGATAGTGAGATTGGAAGTTTGTTGATGTTTCAATAACTGGTTTAGCAATTTGTTTCAGCCTATTCATTTCATTTTGTACGTAATGGTAATGTGAAATAACATGAATTGATTCTAAATCGTAAGTGATGAGTGTGAAGTGAGATGTGAAGAATCCTTTCGAACTTTAAGGAGTGCAAATGCTTTTAGTATGTGCAGAGTGATTGGAAAACTGATTATAATGCTTTATTAGTGTTACCTTATAGTTTTTAAAATTAGATTGAGTCAAGTTTTTCATTGAATCAACTGATTCGGAATGTACTGATTATATGTACAATAAAGACAGCTCGTAAAACGTGCAGTGAAATGTTGTGCGCGTTGTAGTGCTATTTGTGTTACGATCAGCAATAAAGAAGTACAACAAGTTAGCTTGATTATATTTTTTTATATTAACCACCTTTAGTTAACTATAAGCCCTTTGTTCTCGCACTTGTACGCTGTCAATAGTTGAAAAATTGTAATGTGGCGAGGCAGATTTTTGTATTTTCTTGCTTATAACATTTTAGGAATCGCAAACGTATGTTACTAATTTCTCGCTTGTAGGTATTTCTGACGTAATAAATGTGTATCATTCACGCATTTCCCTTAACGTTATTTTCTATTCGATTCTATTCTGCATTGTAAAATTTTTACAACTTTTCGTTTATACTCCGTCATTGAGGTGTATTTCTGCATTTCGAGTATAAGTTGTATTACACTGTCGTTGCTAACTATGTATTTTCGTACTCATCTTGCATACACCAATGCAACCATGAAAATAAATATCGGAAGAGCATTAAATATGCAATACACATCATCAATGATTACACGGCCGTTTTACAAGAATTACTGCATCTCAAACATACAAATGCTTCGGTAGTTCGCATAAATCTCTCCTTTCTCAATGGTGTAACATAATTTGTTGTGCACAGTAATCAATAAATATATCTTCGATGGATTCACATCGATTTATTCATTACCAAGTAAAAAATTCGAAGCATTTTGCTACAATAATTTCTTCTTTTGTTTGATAGTTTTACGAATTTTCCGCGCCGCTGAGGAGTTAGATCCAGTGTTGCCAAGAGTAGCCTAACGGGTAGAACACAAATCGCTACAGAGAATCTGCTACCGAACTGGCTTGTGGCATACGAAGTTAGTAGCTCAATAGAATCCAAGAATACTATTTCTTAGTAGGCGACTAAAAGGTCTTAGTAGCCGACTAAGTTAGTCGCCCTACTAGCGTGTTTTAGCGGAAATCTATGAATACGGCCGTTACACTTTAAACATCTGAGATTGGTTCTTTACCTTTGCTTGAAAAAATATGCTATTCAGCATTTTTTAATTCAAAACTGTTACACGCACGATGGAAAAAAATATCACCCAAGATACGCATGTAGCAATACGCGTCTGGTGTATGTTCCTATAGAACACGCGGAGCTGTAAGCATTGAATCGAGCTACAGGAATAGAAAATTCTAGCTAATAAGTGGATAAATACTGGATAAAGGTATCATTTATAAATTTCTGATTATAAATTAAAATATTTGCGGCCTTCTTTTCGATCACTTGTGTCCCTAATTTTCTTTCTGTCAGGTCTGGAAATATAGTTTTCGAAACATGAAATTATAGACACACCAACGGATGAAGTTCGTATTGTAAGTGCGGTCTGTGGTACTGGTAACCTAGAGTCTTCAGTGGCTTAAAATGGCTCTTAAAGCTATGTAACTTTCAGTCTTTGCTAGTAGTAGTTTTAGCTCGTTCTGCTTGATAGTGCAATTTATTATGTTTTTAAATGTATCCACCTGATTTCAGTGGGAACGAAATCTGAGATGTAGAATTTATAGAATGGATCTCATGGTACAGAGGTATGTTTCTAGTACCAGAACACTATAATAGTCCCTCGTTAATGTTTATACATTCGTAGTGCCACGGTATTTTAATCTTCCTGTTGTATTACTATCACCAAGGAAGAGAGAGGTCCATTGAGTTGTTCTCATGCTTGTTTTAAAGAGCAATTTCCATTTAACCACTCCACATTTCTTCTTTGTTTCTCCACCTCTTTAGGTTCCTTTGATGTCATTACGATATCTACCAAAGGTTCCTTCCAATGTAGTTCTTCTTTCCATTTAATGCCCGATAAGCATGATTCTCTTATTTAGGTCCGAGTGTATTAGTGACCATGATAACGAGCAAAATCTATGTATTTTTTATGGAGTAAGGCTTGCAGGAAATCATCCATCATGACAACCTTCACAGCTGGTAAGCTTGTTTTCAGTATTGGTGCGATCCTAGTTTTCATTCTTGCTCCCAGTAGGATCATAAGACCGTCTGCGTTTGTCCAGGAAGTTTGCCATTTTAAAGTTTTCATTTCGATCGTCAATTTTACCATAAAATATGTTCTATGAAGTTTTTCGATACTTCATCGCGATTTTATTTCTGCTTCATATTCCTCATACCAATACAATGCCAATACGATACCTCCCCCTGCACAAACGCTCAACAATCGCCCACCGAATCAAATCCGCTCATCTAGGATCCCTTGCAGTACTAGATGAGCGGATTTGATTCGATGGGCGATTGTTGGGAGTTTTTGCAGTGGAGGCTTTTGCTCGTTGGGGGGGGCCGGTCCCCCCCCCCACTTCCCCTAAAATGGCCTTTGGCCTATTATGATCCCTATGTAAGGTGAAATGCTTTTTTCTGCCATTGTTACTTGAGAATCGTTTATTTTTCAGTTGGCTAGATTAGATATTAGGGTATTTCCATGAAAATGTCATCTTTATCTCTCAAATTAATATTTAGGCAATAGATATTTTATCTTGATAGATCTACATCTAAATGATTTTATTTTATGAAATATGCATTTGAAACATTATTCAGAGCCTTATTGAAGGTTTTCAAATTATACTTCGATTCACAGATTTTTTAAGCCTGCCTGTAGGGTATGCATAGGCTATTGAACACGGGCTCACCCACGCGTAAAGCAGACTCTATCGACCAGGCTAATCGGTTGCCATGATAAATATTACAAAAACGTTTATTAACTATTTTTCACATTACTCGACCAATTTCTTGAAATATGAGTAGGTTGTCACTGCGGTTTCCCCTCGTAAGATTAAGAGAGGATGATACACACAATAGAATTCCGTAAAAATTGACTATCAATATCTAGTGCTAATGGGCAAAGTGGAGATCCTTCACATGAATATTATGATGGGGGATATTATGATGAATTTTATCGAAAGAATATTTATCATGATCGCGAATGATACCACTTCAGGAATACCTCTCTTAAAAGTTTTACAAAGTTGCACAAACATCTCCAAACAGCTTTAATATACAATATAACGGGCAATAAAATCCTCTGGTGAGTAGAATATGACAACATCACACTGCACATTAAAAAGGATATCAACGAAAAAAAGAACGTAAAAAAATAAAGCGTAACGCTATCACAATCAATGAAAATAAGATCATGTTTACCCACCTATATTTTATGGAAGGTTTGTTGAGATATCTTTCGAATGCCATCGTGCATCGGCAACAAGACAGAAACTACAGTCAACAGTACGTATCATCTTTTAAAAAATGGCATTGGGTGCACTTGTTATAACTATGGAATTAATCACAACCTTTCGATTTTGATAACACCGAAATTTCATATACAGAATGTAATTTATCAAAATCAATGAGTAATTTCCTACCTTATATTTCTCCGCTTCTCAATTGATTACGCTTTGATGTAAACAAGTTTTCGTTACGGAAAGAAGCCATAAAGAAATCATTACTTTCTAAATTTCCTAATCTTTACCAATTTTTTATTTTAACTCCTTTATCATCTTTTCCAATTTAGCTCCTCTTGCATGCATAAACAAATATGTTGCTATGATTGTTTGTTTTTATGATTGCTGCGCCGCCATTGGATTTTGGTGGCCATTTTTTGAACTAATTCCCATACTCAATTTTATATCAATAGACTGATAAATAATTGGAAATTTAGTATTTTCATAATTTTTCCTGGGTTTCAGGCAATTTTAGAGGGGGTATTCACAAGACTTTTTGCCGCATCTCGTCTCGTTCACCCCAAACATTTGTACGAGTGTGTGAGTGAGTAGTCTATTCGTTTAAGGGCTTAATAGTATATAAGTACATTCCGCTCGGCAAAGAGCGAAGGTTTCCATTGCAGCACAACAATACTCTATAACAAAGGTTTTGTAAATTGTTCTCGAGTGATTTAGGCAAGGATTATTTCCAGAATTCCAGATTTGGTCCAGGAAATTTTGAATTCACTAGCAACCATGGACCTGAGGAAGATGAAGCAGCTCCCTTCAATATTGGCCTATTAATGTAATTGCTTTGTTTCCAAGAAACATTTCCAAAGGCCGTTATTTAAAGTTAACCAGATAAAATTTTCCCCCTTTTTTAATATTTTCTTTTCTCTTTAGATTTTATTAAAATGCATCCTTTGTTTTTGTGTAACCATAATTGCTCCAGGTTTAGTGATTTTATTATAAAAAAACAAGTAAATACATGAAATAAACTATTATATATAAAAATTATACCAGTGAATTCCCTTAACCTGTAGAATTTTAATTAAATATGAGCGATATCCTGTTCCAAGAACTTTCAGTTTACTTAGAAGCAATAGATTATTGACATTATTAACACGATACCTAATATTATCTAATAATATTCTTTGTTCAATGAATGCTGCGTGAATTTAACAGTTGTTCCCCCTCGTAATTGTTGCTTCACAGTGTTGAATTTTTAAATTTACTTTCAAAACATGTTGGTAAATACCGTAAACGTCTTTTTCCACCATCGTGGGGATATTATTTTGTTTAAAATAGGTGTAGAGGATAGACACCTGAATTTATAGGTTAAAGAGCAGCTTTGCTAGACTCTTGACTTAATATATTTGCAAGGTTTTTCCAAAGACTACATTCATATCTCTAACGACGAAAATTTATTTTTGAATTTTTATGATAGATTTTCAGCGTTTTTAACATACTTGGGAAAACACCAGTTAGGTAATTCCGTAGAAATATTCATGTTTTGGAGCGCCCGACGAAAATGAAAAATAAGGATTTACTCTAGTTTATGGCTTCCTATGCAAATATTATTGAAAGGTTTTTACCTTTAAACCGCACCAAGTCTTCCGTTTGAGTTCAGTGTGTGCTTTTATTCTGGTAGAAACGACCCAGCATCCCACCGGATGGAAAATTGGGCATTCAAATTCGCATGAGGCTTGTGGAAGTCTAGCTAACCTTAAGCCTGTGTGTGATTTTGTGAGTACCAGATGTTTATGCAAAGCGTGGATGGTTCACGGAAATGGAATGGAACTCTTCTGGGAATACGTGAATTTTACGTGAATTTCCCCAGCCGCTGTGTTAAGTACTCAGAGAGTTCCACTCATACCGATCAAGACAACCTGTTTATTGAATACGGTGCCTTTTCCTTTCGAATGGTCCCGACGATATAGGCGAGATTTGAAAGATAGGTGAAACAGGTTGTAAACCTGGAAAAAAATACAAAAAAAAATTCGTATTAGGTATGAAAGGACTTAATTAATGCATTTGGCTTTTATGAAATCAAATAATTTTGACTTGAACAGCTTACGTCATCATAATGAAAAAGTGTGGTAGCCTGGAATATACAGGGTATTTTAACGTAACCCGTAGTGGAATAATATCATTTTAAATGTCGAAAAATATACTTGTAGAAAATATTAATCATTTATTATAATCTTGTGATGAAAGTTCTGTTAAAGAACGTTTTTCTGAGATAAAAGCATTAATTTTGAACCAACCCGTAATGTACATTTACAATACGTGTCCCTTGCTTTACATTTATTGGCGAGTTTATTAAGCATGGTGTAGTAGCCTTAGGATTAAAGTGAGGAATTTCGTCAATAACAGTTTTATGAAAGGAAATTAAAGAAAAAATATGATAAAGTATTATTAGGGCATCAATTTGAATTGTTTATTATTTAAGAGTGCTATAATCATGTTATTCAAGCTATGATAAAATTTTTCCTTAAAATAAAAAACAGTAGCATTATTTTTCTCTGGACAAAATCTTGTGGCGTTTATATTGTTTTGTGTTTCTTTGGGTAACGCCGGAGATGTAATAATGAATTTAAATTTTGTTCAATTACGGTGAATTACTACTTAAAAATATTAAAAAATAACTTTTCTCACCTAAATTTTTAATAGTGTAAATAGAAGCTTGATTGAAGTTTTTTAGTTTGAAAATTGTGATAAATTCTTTCATCATCCCTTAATTAGAGAGGTCTCTTTTTGAATATTTGACATTGGAAGACTAAACCAGTTCTTCTCAGTTAAAACAATTGCTTCTTATATATATGTTTGATCATTTAAGTATACATAGTGTAGGAGAAATCCTCCTTTTACCTTCAGATGTTTTATTTTAACAATTACAAAAATCACCTGCGCTCATGTCTTATTTATTGATTTCCTTTTGGACTTTAAATAGGTTGCTTCATACAAGATAATTGAATTCATGCATCATCTTCCCGCCGTATGTCGGGTTAAAATTTTGAGTTGAAGATTTTTGAAACTTTTCATCAATTTAAATACTCATTGTTGTAATTATGATGGAGAAATAAACTGAGATGAAGAAAAAAAATGTTGAGAAAGTCCGACGTGTATGCAAGCAGAGGCCATGAAAAAGAGGCGAAGAAGGTTTCAGCACATACTGATATGCCAGGACCAGGAAGCCTTTAGGGAAGTTTGTATGCCATAAAACCGGGAAACCAGGAGAAAGATGATATATTTTACATGAAAGCCACTGCTAGTGAAATGTCTCGCGGCAGCTGTATTCGTGTAGCTAACATAAGCACGTGATTCACCAACCTTACGGGAAATCCTAATGTGAGACACTATTTGCTACTTCCAGCATTTTTTCAGCTGTATTCTCTGGGGATATCTGCGAATGTGCAATGGTTCACCCTCTAAAACTACACGATGAAATCTCAGAGTAGAGATTGTGAGAGTAGGAGTCTGTAAATACAGAAACGAGTAGACTACTCGAAAATCTCTTGAACTACCATAAAAAAAATTCAGGTTAACTTTGTGAAATGCCTATTTTTGTAAAATTTGGCCCTTTGTAATATTTCAGTGCATCATTTCTGCTTAACTATCTAAAATGTATCGATGACATACTCAAGAAACCATCCCTTGAGGATATTCACAATTTTTTTCATTTATGATGAAGGGAACAAAATATTAATTTCTGTAAATAGGGACGAAATAGGTTATTCTGAAATCTTCTAATGATCTTTAATTACTTGGCTATGTATTAAATGAAATCTACACTATTATATAAATTGAAAAATTATAGATACATAAATCTTTCATTACTGGGCTATTAATTGAATGAAATCTACACTAAATACACAAATCAATGCGATTTTCAATGAATGTTTTTCCTCTATCAAATGTCGTTGGTGAATTATTCAGAACTACGAGTTATATAGGGTGTGATAAACCTGCAAAAAAATATTACCATTTCGTTGTCCCAGAGACCAAGTTAATTCCGATTGATTACTGCAGAATATCCTGATTACAATCAGCGGTAAAATAAAATTGGGAAGACTAATACGCGGCCCGATAAGCTCGAGTAAACATGCACTACTACTTTTTAAATTCTTCCCTTTTCATTTCATGATTTTCCCTCATTAATTTTCGCTACATCTTCCATGCCTTTCTCGGGCAATTTCATGTGATAATATTTTAAATATCATATCCACGCGTAATTGTAAAAATTAGTCGTTCTTCGTCCGCAAAAGTGATTACTAAAAGGAATAATTTATGATAAAACATATAATCTAATCCACACATTTATAGAAATTGATCAAGAAGTTTTGATACAGGTGTAAGTATTTAGTCATCCAAATTATTCGTTTTATGTGATAATATTTTTTTTGTATTCAAAACTATTACCATTTTTGGTCTTTTTTTCAAAGTACGTTCCTCTTAAACATTAATATTCTAATCGTAAATAGTAGTACCTCACAATATCGTGATTGAATATCCGCTGTTAATATGTTTTTGCAAAACATTGGGTTTCATATTCATGATTTTGTTGGAATATGTTTATATGAGCGATATTCAAAAATGTGAATGCATAATGTTCCTAATTATGTCGTAGCCCCATTTAGCAGTTGTCCTTTATCGTTAATGGTGGAAGTAAAAAATGCCCGTAACAATCGGCAGTTTTTCGTGTGATAGCTATGGTAAAAATTAAAATTATTATTTTAGAAATTGAGATTTCAGTCCATGGCTATTCCGTCTCTAAAATGACGTTTTAGAGAGAATTAATTGTTCACTGCTGTTTTTATTGAATACATACCAGAAGTAGGTGAGAAAACGACTGATGTATGTTAGATTTATCTCTTAAAAATAAAGGACAGATATTTTTATAATTAGTTTTGCTTTAATGCTTGAAATAACCTCGCAGTCTCTATGTGTAACTCAGTTGAAAACAATGGATACTGACTGTGGTAACAATGCCTGAACACCGCTTTTCATCCTCAGCTAGTTAAAAATGGTAAAAATCGTCTTGCCCATCGGTTCTTTACATATTATTTTCCAAATTTATCGGCAGTTTTTGGGAATGTAAACTCAGTGTAAGATTGTGTAAACAAATACAGACTGTTTATTAAATAATTTCGAATAGCATGATTTTGATGTAAAGTTATCAATGCCTCTCGTTGTGCCTCGTCTCTTTGCTGCACTGCGTGGAAAATTAGGAAAAAATAATTTAGGAGCCAAGGTAATTAGTATTGGCATCCATTTGGTTAATTATTGAAAATATCGTAACATACCACCTGCTCTACTTTTGTATATTGAAGACATATAAGAGTTTTATTATAAGTATTTATCATATACACCTACAGGTATGTTGCAGTTTTTACATCATTATACTTACCATTTAAGAATATCTTTAATCTTATTTTAACTATCAACATATGCTCATATTCCGAGTGCAAAAAGGGAGATTCCCCATGCAAGTGCCACGGCACTTCTTCGGGGAACCTTGAACACACTCTCTTTCCTGCGCAGTTTCTTTGCCATTGTGATACCGATATGGATTCTTTCCTTTAAAAGTCTACTCCAACTGCTTTTCTAAGCCTTCCTTCAATTTCTTGTTTCATTTCCTCTTGGTCAGCAAGCTCACTCTTTCTTTTCAAACGCAGGAATTGTGCTTTATTATTCGCTGCTGCTATCACCAACTATTGGAAGCCATAGCTGTGACCCTCATTTCTTTTAACTGTTGACCCGGAAGAATTCCGCCGAAGCATTTTGCAAACACGGAAAACTTCTAAGTAATCTCGGCTCCGTATCACGTATATTTTCGTCGTTTAAACCAGAAATATGTTTTTTTCCGGCCTTTTTTCTGAATGTTTGCTTTTTTAAAAGTGGAGAGTTGAGAATCAGATATTTATGCTGAATTTAAATGTCTCCACACACCGGAAACTTAAGTTAGATAGCAGTTAGCATGTGGCAACCCTCTGACTCACCTTGAATCTTTGATACCTCAGCTCACAGTAAAAATTAAATTCCTCATTTATATTAGCAGTTCTATGCACTTTCGGTATTCATAAATAAAGAATGTAAACATCCAATGCATTTCTCTCTTATTTAAATGCTGTCGATGACAAGTTAAGTAAATATTATGATTTTTAATGGAGCGGTAATTCTTATTGTACATAATATCATTGAACGCATTGACTCCTTCAGTTTGATGCTATCTATGAAAACATTAGAATTTTATTCTCAGCACACATACAAACTCTTTGAAAGGGAAATGGTAAGTTCTAGAATTTTCGGAATACGTCTACAGTCTCCCAGGCGAAATATATTTATTTGCCTCCGGCGACTTCCAGTATTACCCATTCATAAACCGATTGCTGCCTATATTCTGGTCTTGGAAACAAAATTTCCTTTCAAGCGTATGATTCTTACCAAGAGGTCCCCATCCACTCCATCGATACTCCGGCAGCGTCATTAATTTTCTCTAGCCGCACTCTTACTTTCTCCAATATCCGTAACTGCGTCCAAAGAGTCCCCAAGGAATCGCTCGGCTTCCACGATGCTTCCTTCACTCAACCTCACTTGCTTGCCCATTTTTGCAATAAATCGTGCATAGTGATTATCCTAAACATAACCATTTTCAATTAGCCTCCCTTTTTTTATTCATCTTTTACTTTTCAATATTCTATAATGCTATTTTTCTTTATCTCATTATCTTTTAAGTATTTTACAAGTTAACATCGTTTTATATAGAGCATGTCACGAATTATTCGGGCTTTTCTCCCGTCCCAACTTTGTCTCTTGTCCATGAAAATATATCTTACTCCCTTTCACCATAACTATAAATCCTAATGTTGTCCTTCCCGTCCTTGGCTTGCCTAAAGGTCTTTCCTCTGACGTGGCTTTTAACATCCTCTCCTAGCTTAATGATCTTCCCACCCAGATCCTCTATTTCGTCCGAAAGTCGCATGTAATGCGTTGCGTATTACTAGTGTTGGAAGCTTCATTGTAAAGGTCGCTGTGTGCTATTTTTTGGGCAGCTGAAATTAATAAATGATATGAATAAGTAAAGGAGTATTATCTTCCCCTCCACCAAGTAAAAACTTTTGCCGTTACTCCTCTCCGTTCACCTCACCTCCTTTTATTTTTTCCATACCCATATCTCCAAAGCCTTTTCTTGTCCTCCTTCCTAAGCATTTTCCTTTCCGTATCATAAAGCGCTTCAATCCACTTCGGACTGAACACTAATCTTTCTTAAAGCTATAACAAAATGATCCTCTCACCAGGGAAACTGAAACTATGTACTGGCAAGCTTTTGCCTGGCCTCTGAATTATTTCGCGTGAGCAATTAACGAGCAACACAGTCAGACTACGAAAGATATGTATCATCTAAATCTCCTCCATCTTCTTCAAAGGATCATTTTGATATCTTTTCCCAGCTTTTCAATCCTTTTAACTTCTTAATGAAGCAACTCGTTCGAAACCAATTGAAAATAGTCATCATCAACTGATCAAATTTGGTTTCGCTCAGCTTTTCCGTGAATTCATCCGATCTGATTATCTAAACCTTTAAAAACCTTCTATTTCACATAATTTACCCGCTGCTAGGTAGTTTATGGTTTCCTCTAGTGTAACTTTGGTCTTAGCCTCTTCTCTTAGGTTGAGGTTATTGCGCATGAATTGTATCGATGAGCCATGCAAAACATGAATTATTTCCGTCATGCTTTCGCTTGAAGGTCAAATATCCTGGGACTTTCGGTGGTTTATTCCTACTAGTGCAATCACTTTACTAAAGTTCGCATTATTATAGTATTCTATCGATTTCCGTAGGCTTTCATGGAGTACTTAGAAGCATTTTGGGAGCCTCCCCTTCCTTCAAGCATTCCCCTATTCAATTCACTGTACATGTACATCTACATAATGCCCCGTAAGCCGCCTAAAAGGCGTGTGGCAGGGGGTTTTAGGACACCACCAGTTTACATATAAAAATGAAATGCTATCAAAAATTCTCATCTATGGAAAAAGGCTTGCTCCACTACCTACCTAAGTCAATGTATTAAGGTGATTTCGAGGCCATTTAATGAAACATTTAATAAAAGTCTCTTTATTTTTGAAGCATCTCCTGTTTTCCATTTATTTCATATTCATGCGCAAGTCCGATTGAATTTGATGGACACAGTAAAACCCAGAAAATAACATAAATATCGTCCGCATGGTGAAAAGAATGGGGATATTTATTATTTTTTCAGTCCTGGGGAAAGTCTTCACGAATTCTCATGATATTGATTTAATGTTGGGATCACTATTTTTCCATAGCAACGCATCAATTGTTTTAATGCTCCAAGGGTTCAATCTACAAATAAGGTAAAAAAATACTTCCTTCCCCTCAGCCATATATGTTACATCGTGGTCTTAGTAAGAGTAGGTCGCATAAGTATCCTGGCTCTTTGTTGAATAGTCTAGTCCCTGAATTCATCTACATCTACATAATACCCCGCAAGCCGCCTAAAAGGCGTATGGCAGGGGGTGTTAGGACACCAGCCGTTTACAGCTATTAAAAAAAATAAAATAAAGGGCTCTAACGAGGTTGGGACTAGCGTTTATTAAAGTCCTTTATGGTTCGCGGGAAAAACGAATTCGCATATCTACCCGTTCGGCAAAAATATCTCTTAATTTATCACTTCTATCGGACCTAGAAATATAGTGTGGTTCTTTTTATGTTCTCCGTGTCGCTCTTAAAGATATCCATTTTCAATTGTTCAAGCAATCTAAGCCTAACGCGCAGCCTCCGAGTCTCCAGCGGCTCCAAGCCTAATTCGCTTAACATCTGGGTAACGCTGTCTGCACGCCCGTAGCAGTTTTTGACGAAACGCGCGAAAAATCCTATTCTTATCCTCCCTCTCCCTCGTTTACCGTGAGAGCTACACTCCAGATCAAATTCTTCACATACCTTTTCATAAAACTCTAGCATAACGATTCTCTCATGAGCTCCTTCCCGTTCATGAACGTCTCCTTTGGTAATGCAACCCTTTTCCTAATGTCCTTACTACTGTATTCGTTTTCCTCTAATGTACTGCCTAAATAGTTGAATTGCTCAACTTGCTCAAGGTTTTCCTCACTTACTTTTATCTTGAGTCCAACATTCCTCGCTCGAGATGCCTTACACAACCAAAGCTGGCAAAAAAATATCGTATTGTATTAACTGTGTGTTTTTCAGCTGCGTACTAATATTTTGTTTTTTTTTCATTAATTTGTAGTCCATGCACTCGATGATTGCTATCGCTACGACATAGGAAAATCGCATGATGATAATTTTTTACCATGGATTTTGTAGAATTTCTTCTTTAATTTGATCATGTACTTTAAAATTACGCAAATATGAATTAATATTCCAACAATTAGTGATTAAGAAATGAATATATGATAATTGGTCAAAAATATTTTGTGTTTTATCTTTCAGTCTCTCATGACATTAATTTATTTTTGCTCTTCAGACGTGAAACGGAATCACTCACATAAAAGAACAAACCATGATATTACCGTAGTGGTTATAGGTATTACCTTGGTGCCTAACTCCCTCTTGAGGCTTTTAGAAAAAAGGAGTTCATGCGAGTTTTCTTGCTTTCGCATTTTGGTGGCTTTACTCGAATGCTCACCCGATATTGGTCCCACATAGGCTTAAAGTATGTAGATGTTTGCCCTACATGAAGTTCAGCGAGGGAGTTATCCTATGGCCTAGTGCACTGAATTGCTCTCAGAATTCATACGCCTGGATAATTTCTATCCCTTTATCTTTGGATCGGTTCAAGCATTTAAGAATGACGGATGAGGTTATTTTGCATGAAACGCATCGGTGACTCGTGCAAAGCATGAATTAGTTCCGTCATTAATCCGTGGCAAGGTCAAATGTCAAGGGTCATTCAGTGATTCATTTCTACTCGTGGAATCGCTGCATAAAGGCTAGTATAGAAGATATCTCGAGTACTCTTGCAGTCGAGTGTTGTTCATTTTACTCATAAACGAAAAAAATAAGAATTTGACAAACGTGTTGTATTTTTGTGAATTGTTTCTTCACTAATGGTGCATTTTTCGTCCATCCAGATAATCGCAAGAATTTCCTTTTTTAGTAATAGAATAAATTGGCACAATGGAATACAAATATAATAATTGACTCTTAGAAAGAAAAAGTAAAACACAAAAAATACTCATAATAATGGCATTTATGATGAAATGAGTTTTAGTATTTAAATAAAGGCATTAGTTCTCACATCAAGGCTATTTTTAGTAAATTTCATCATATTTATCTGCAATAAAACTATCTTTGTTGTTCGATACTTTTGAGACACTTAATACCTCTCCTATCATCGCACAACCCAGGCCTTATTAGTTATTCCTCATGTACGATTAATCAAAAATTTCTAGTTTTACACTTGATGAATTTAATGGCCTTCAAGTAGCTTCAGTTCAAACTCTCCTTTCAAACTTCAAGAACAGATGCGAACTACTTCTTTTGTACTGTGTTCTGCCTTAAAGGTACCTTTTCTGCTCAAGAATTCCAAGGAAGCAGGGAAGCATAAAACCTCGTCCAAAGTTTCTTCACGGAATGTATGGTCCCATTATTCCGAGGACTTCAACCATTCCCTTTCGTTGCCCTTCCCGGAACTCCCCATTTAGGAAATGAAGTGCATATAATTTAATGTTTTCCTTTAGTGAACATTTAAATAATAAAATGTATAAAATATGTCCCCTAAATTTTCAGTTGTCGTGGATTTTTTTGCATACACAGTGAAAATATGATATAGTTCTCATTCAATAAACAAAGATAAAAATTGTGCTATTGATTTTACATTTGGAGTTAAGCTTTAGTAAAATATTAATCTGAAACTCGTAAATCTACAGCATATATTCCCCTCATATGAGGCACACATGATATTTCACAAGAAATCTATAAAATTAGTATATTTAGTATAAAATTAGTATAAAATTTTGGTATATAACCCACAATGACGCTACTTGTACTGCTAGTCCTATGAATATGATACAGTGTATCGAAACTAGTCAGGAAAATAAAGTTCAAAATTGTAGAAACAGCAGAATTTTTCATTCACAAATCAGTATAAAATTAGAGAAGTTTACATAATTTGTATGTATGGAGTTACACTTACTTAAGTTGGAATGAAAATATTGACGAGTAATACCGAATCACCTATTTTGCCGCAGTAGGTTATTAAATTGTAAACACAGATTATCGGAAAAGTTCACAGTTTCTTAATCGTTTACCTGCTCGTGTCTTCAAAATACTTCGGATTAACATTTTCAATCAAAGTGATCCTTATATCTCTGGAGTCATTTTTAATATCTGTATTTATGTTTTCAGCGATTACCATTTGTTGTGAATCACTCCTTTGACATTGAGATGAATGATTGAATTAAGGCTTTACTCTTTTCTCGTTCTGAAAGTTATCGTCACAGTTTCCAACTTAAAGTAGACTTTAAAATGTTCAGTTTTTCATAGAGTGGATGGCAATTAAGCGGAGTAGGTGTATAATCTATTCACACTTGTCCACCTATTCCTCTCTTCTCTTTCTGGCCTGTAGAAATGACACTTATGAAAGGTAAATAAAAATGGGAAGCCGTCTCTTTCAGTTCCTACTACTATAATGTTAGTCATATCCCATCAGTCTATCCCTAATGCCTTGTATTTTCGTGGCTGTTGTCTTAAAGGTGATAACAGGCGCATTTAGGCAGTTAAATATATGTATTTTGTTTCCGTGAATGTACAACCTATATTGAGAAGGAGTATTAACATAGTGACAGCACCCTTATGCACGTGTTAAATTAATGGGTTATATGGAATAAACTGTGATATTAGGTGGTAAAAAAAAACGAAATTGCTCAAGTTTTGCATGCGGCCCCTAATTCGATGACAAATAGCTAGAAACTATTTTTGGCAAATTTTCAGATCAACACGATCACTTGAAATCCTTTTCCCTACAATTTTATATTTTGCCATCAACTCCAATCCATTTCTTTGGCTATTAAACAAATAAAGCTACTTTTTATGCACAAAATCGAGTCCCAGGTCACACCTCGAGTATTCAGAGAGAGGAAAAAAATAATCCATATAGTTTATATGTCTCAGAGGCAGTTAATGGCAAAACATTGAACTGCGGGGAACACGTCTTCTTCACCGGGAGGAATGGCGCTACGGTAGCTTAACTGGCAAAAGCAGTCGTTCGGAAATCGTGGGATCCAGGGTCGAATCCTGGTTAAGGCTATTGATTTCTTCTGTGTATTTTTCGCACTATCGATTTTATATTTGATGATGATTGTGAAGCAATGGAAAGACGTGTGGTAAGCAGTCATAATAAAATTTATGGGCAATGCGATACTTTAGTTGATATGCTGGTAAAGACTACAAGTGGTACTTGCCTCTTTTTTAATACAAAACTCACCTTCCGACCATGGTATCAACATTCTATGTCATTTCCAAGGACATAAAATATTGAAACTATGGTCGTTGAGTTTTGTTTTCTGAAGCGTGGAAATTATTTGTTTTTTGTTTGTATTTTTTGTTTGTTTGTATTTTTCTTCATTTGTATTTTTTACCATAGATATATCATACTTCCACCGAGTGTAGCCTGAAACGATTTAATACGTTCTTAGTTGATCATTAGATATGTTTCTCCACAAAATCTCTCCGCAAAAAGTTTACTTTACGGTTATTACCGGCTTACCAATAAGTTATCACTGTCTTCGAAACACTACATCCTTGGCTTACAAGGAAGTACAAGGCATACCCCACACTTTCCTGCTACTATAGCCCCCTTACTCTGATGTAAACATGCTAGGTGATTTTAATTCTCCATATAACCCTACATTATCCAGTTATTAGTTTACCAATATGTTATTTATTGCCTTAGAAACACTACAGGAATGTCTCACAGGGTAGTATACGTGAGTACCTACCACCCTTTCCTAATCCTACTGCCCCTTGTACTGTGACATAATCATGATTGGTGAGTCGTTTAATTCTCCATATAATTCTAACTTAACCGGCTATCACTTTATCAATACGAAATCACCGTTTTAGTAACACTACAACGATAAATCTTGGGAAAGTATGCAGGCGTACATACCACCCTATCCTGCTCCTACAGCGTCTTCTCACCAGCCGTCTTTCTAATTTCGGGCGTAAGAAGAAGAAGTCCGTACCTCCGTCTTGCCGACTGGTCCCTTTCTCCCCAGGCCTCCTTTGCATCGCTTCCCCTTTCACATCCGTCTCTCTCGCTTCCTTCCTGGGGGGGAGGGAACAGGGGTAGGGCCCGGGGAAGAACCTTAAAGAAGGGTGTGAGGGATACAGAAACGGCAAGGGTGCGTCAGGGTGCGAGGAGGATAGGAGGGAGACTCGACCTTCTTAATGAGCCCCTTTTTCACATCCATCCTCCTTATCTCCCACCACTTCCCTTTGTCCTTAACTCCGTAATTCATCTTTTCGCGCAGTTTCTCTCCATTCCACCTCCCGCTGTATCTGTCTTTCCCTCCTCACTTTCTCCCTCTCATTGTCACTGCTTCTAATTCACTTCTCTCTCTCTCTCTCTCCACGCATTCCTTAACTGGGATTAAGGCCTCGCCTCGGGTTTCTTTGTATTAGTTAATAGCCTTCCCGAGTCTTAGCTCCCCTCCATTTTAACCTCCCCGGGTTGTGCTGAGCTACCTACGTTTCTTTAAGTCGTTCACGGTTCTCTTGTATGTGTGTGAAGGAAGGGATTCCTCATTTCAGGGTACCTGCCTCTGTTTTGTCTCCTTGGCTATCATTGTAGAGCCTGAGTTTGTTTCAAGCATTCATTCTCCGTGGTTGCGTGGTTCTTTCCCGAGAGAGAAGCCCGAGACGGCAGAGTTCTCTCATTGTAGCAGTGAAAGTTCCTGGGTTACGAACGACTATGCCTCCATGTTATTCTTGTTTTGAAATAAAAGGTTGATTCATGTATGACAGATAATTAACGCTGTAAAGGAAGGAGTAGATTGAGCTTGTTCAAGGGTAGAGGCTGTAGTACCGAGTTATATCGATTTAAAGAACGTCATTATTGTATAATTTGAATTAAGTTTGATCATTATTGGAGCTAAATCAGACCATCGTCTCAGCTGTAAGGCTCCTAATCACAGATAGTTGTTGTCTCCTTATGTTTTCAATAGTTGGACTATTTTAGGCCGTCCTCGGTGATTGGAGAGTAAGGGTATCACGTCATTCTAATTCACACATTGGCTGCTCTCTCCAGTAGCGAATACAGAAAAACTCAAGGGGGGTGGGCAAAAGATATCTTGAGCTACCTTTGCTTATGTATTAATGACAAATAGTTAAGTCACATGCAAAGCTTAAAAAAGTTCTATTTAAACTGATAATACGTATATACAGGCACTGTCATCTTATGATATAAAGAAAGTTACAATTGTGGTTCTGCGATGTTAGGCGATGCGGGCGGCCCGGCACGCCCCTCGCGCCCCCCATATGCATCCACCACTGTCTCACTCCTTATGTTTCCTTTCCATCAGTTGTCGGATTGGTAAGCGTGGAATTTTAGAGGGCAGAGTACTTGGCTGCTGACCGAAAGGTTCCGAGTTCAAATCTCGGGACCCTTCTCAGGACCAAACGAAGTCTTGGAAGTGTGAGGTGGCCCAAGGAAATGAATTCCCCTTACCCTGAATTTGTGAATTCACAAGCCTTTGGCGTAGTCCGTAGTACGGGGTGAAATCACGTAACCAAATATACCTTTGGGTTGAATCAGGTAGTGAGAGAATCATTGGAGCAGTAGGTACCTAATTGAATTTAAAGGAGGATTGGTTGATATTTTCTTTAGCTAGTGATTATTTTAGTAAAAAAAATCAACATTTTATTTATTGAATTTAATGAATGAATATATGATAAAATATAAAACACCAGTACTGTTTTTCGCACTTTAATACATAACTCCACTACCTACCATGATTCCAACACTTTAAGGTGATTCTCAAGGTCACGAAACAAAAACTTTCACATGTATTTAATAAGATCCAAGGTAAGGGAGACGGTATAGGAGTGGCGTGTGGGGAATGGGAGGGAAACAGGTTGGGTGAAAAAATGAAGCCAGATGACGTATAACGGACAAAAAAGTGAGCCGGGGATGAGCTTAAGGCTATTTTGTCATAGTGGATTTATTTCCCCAAACCAGATTAGGACTTAGATTGGAGGGTTCTTTATTTAGTGAATCCAATGTATATCTAGTCATCGTTTTGTTGTCCGTGTAAGAGTGGTGGGCGTTGCTATCATGCATGGAAAAAGTATGATGAATACGTATCCTAAATTCCAATATTACAAAAAAGATGGTGATTTACGCTTGAATGATAAATGTCCATGCATAAACGTGTTCACTCCTTTCCGTCTAAAATAAGTAAAAATGGATTGATTTTAAATCCATTTAAGTTAGATTTCGAATGCCATTCTGTTGGGTAGCAAGTAAGTAGTCATTTTGAATTTATTAGAAGAACCATTATGGTTTAATGAGTATAGATGACTGGTAATTTGCGTTAGGCGTAAGTTACTTTAAAGGTCTTAGTTCTCAGTGTTATTTCCTTAAAGATATATCACCAGTCTTATGTGTCGCAAGAAAATTTGCATTTATCATCCCGGAAATTTTCTCTGGGAAAATGGTATTTATAAAATATTCTCCGAAGAATAAGCATAACTCATAAACGGTGGATGCCCACATTCTTCAACGTAACGAAGGAAATATTTTTTATGAGGAAGCATCTGTTTTCTTTCGGCTATTTCATGCAATTATTTTTTTATTTAGTCATAGGGAAAGTTTCACTCAGCTGCAGACTGTCATGAAATAAGCTTACTAATTACTTACTATACATATTGGGTGTAATATTGATAAATTTTTCTGAGGGGGTGCCTGTCAAGGTTTGGTATTTGTAGTGATGGAACATTCATTGTTTCAGCATTTCATTAAAGAGACGTTTTACACATATATAATAAATGATTCTATAATATTTTCTTTAAATTAAGCGTTTGCTTGGATTCCGGTGTTTGTACAATGCCATAAAATAATAATAATAATAATAATATATAATTTATTCCATTTACAATCAAATATTACATTTTAGAACATACTTAAATATTTTGGAATATATAGGTACCCCTTTTAGTAGTTTTGGGGCTACCATCATAAACTTTTTACATAGGTCTGGTGCTAGCACACATGAGAAGTAAAATTTCTTTGTATTCAGTTATTTGTTCTATTGCCGATTGCATTCATTATTACAAAACGTATTTCAAATATTTGGACAAGGATAACTATTTTTCTTATTTTTCTTATATAAACGCATAATTACATATATAGAATATACAATATACCTTTTATTATAAACTTTTTAACCCACCTTTCTTAGTAGAAACTCTACTTCCTCACACATCATAAGCCATTTTTTAACTGCGGATTTAAATCCCCATCTTTTTTCCGAGTTTGCTACATTACTCGGCAACATGCTAAACAATTTAGGCCCTAAGTAATTGTATGACTGTCGATAAATTTCGGTCGTCGGCCTAGGTATATGGAAGTTTCTCCAAGCTCTAATGTCATAGTTTTGTGGTCGGGCCTTTTCACCACTACGGTTATAGAATATTCTAAGGACTTTATAAATGAATAAATGCCTTAGTGGGAGGACATCTAATTTTTTGAATAGAGGAAATGAGTGGCTTTTCCTATACGATCGTGTTATAACCCTGATAACCCTTTTTTGCGCCACTATCAATGGTTTAATGTTGATAAAATATGCTCCACCCCAGCAGGCTATTCCGTATTGCAATCTTGAATTAACGAGAGCATAATATACCATTTTTAACACTGATTCAGGGCATATGTATCTGAGGAAGTAGAATTTTCTTACAATAGTAATCATTTCTGATTTTAATTTATTTATGTGAGACTTCCATTTACAATTTTGGTCAAAATATATACCTAAATATTTTATGTGACTAACCTGTTCGATCAAAATACATTTATCACAGGAAGTAACATTATCTTTTATACAATTTGCACATTGATAGTATAGTTTACTTTTGTTTGAGGTAGATTTACTCATGCTAAACATAATATATTTCGTTTTTTCACTTAACAACATATAATTAGCCGAAAACCACATATTGAGTGTTAATAGATCACTTTGTATGTGTTCATATAGATCATCAACACTATTAACAGAGTAACTTAGTGCAGTGTCATCTGCGAATGACGTTAATTGACCTTTAAACCTGCCAGCACATAAATTGTTTACATATATTAAAAACAGTATGGGTCCCAACACAGAACCCTGTGGGACACCACAGGTGAGTCGAATCTTTTCACTGTAGCAATTTTTGAGACGCACACATTGATCTCGATCACAAAGATAACTTTGAAACCAATCATATGCGGTGCCACGTATACCCGCTTTCCATAATCGATTCATTAGTATGTTATGATTAATGGAGTCGAAGGCTTTGGTAATGTCTACAAATAAGCCAGCAACTCTACAGTTCTTATTCAGTCCGTCGTTCAGCTCTGAACAGAATTTTAATAATGCATCCTCTGTACTCTTACCACTCATAAATCCAAATTGGTTTTTATTGAAAAAACTATGCTGATTTAGAAATTTAAGAAGTCTGACTTTAACAACTTTTTCTATTATTTTAGCAAATACAGATAATAGGGATATTGGTCTGTAATTATTTACGTTCATTTTATCACCTTTTTTAAAAATTGGTATCACTATTGCAGTTTTTAATTGTTTAGGAAATATTCCAGTATACATACTTAGATTAGCAATATGGGCAAGGACCTCCGAAATATTTGCATTTACTTCTTTTATAACTTGTGTGGAAATATTATCAACACCTTTAGATTTTTTAGACTTTAATTCCTTAATAATGCTGCTAATTTCTTTCGCATCAGTAGGAACAAAAAACAGTGAGTCAATTGAATTGGAGGTTGGGAATATTTCTTTGTATTTATTCGTATTACTTTCAAAATAATTGTTCTGGGTCAATTCTTGAATTACTTTACCATAATGTGAACTAAATTCGTTTACAATGTCCTGGCACTTAGTGACAACGATACCATTACTAGTTCTAATTTTTACACAATTCTCATTTCCTTGCTTTCCTCCCGTGAGTGAATCTAAAATGCGCCATTGAGCAGCGGTATTATTGACATTACTATCAAATAGGTCCCTGTAATACTTTTCTTTGCGCTTTTTAATATCATATTCTAATCTTTGCGTGTACGATGCGTAGTACCTATTTAGCTTTTCATTTTCAGGGTGTTTCCTCATTTTTTTATACAGAAAATTTCGCCTAGAAATTCTCCCGCACAAAGCGTAAGTCATCCATGGCCTCTTCATTCCTCCCGATCTGTTACTGTCTGACACGTATTCAGCTTTTTCAATGCAGCATTTCAATTTATTTATAAATATTTCATAGGCTTCATTGACATTTTGTTGTGAATAAACATCATTCCAGTCACATCTTAGCAAACTATTATTTAGATGGTTAAAGTTTATCCGGCAATGGCTTCGATAAACTCGTTCGTATATATTAATGGGTACATTAATATTTAAAGAACATGATACAGCATGATGGTCTGTTAAACCCCAATCGTCCGCTCTTCCCTCATACTTATAGCTATCTCTACTTCTGCAAAAAATGTGATCTATACATGTACTACCCGTTTTGCTAATTCTAGTTGGTACTCGAATGAGCTGGTCCAGTCCATGACTAGCCATAAGGGTTTGATATTCATAGGAAATATCGTTGGGTTGTAATATACATAAATTAATATCACCAATTACAATTAAATTCCTCTCACTAGAGATGGTTAATACATTCTCCAATTCACTCAAAAAATGTTCAACAGGATTAAAATTAAGTCTATATACACCAATAATGCTTATCCAAGAAGAATCATTTATCCCTACTGATATTTTAACCATATCAGCAGTTTTTAATTCACCCAGATCAATAGAAGAACACTCATAAGTATCTGCTACATATGCAATAACTCCTCCAGCCCTATAGTTATTGTTACACACATCAAAACTCCGATAGCCAGTTATTTGATACATAGATACTTCAGTGTCATTGACCCAAATTTCTGTCAAAACAATTACAGCGGGTTTTATATCGAGATTAATTAGTTGAAATACAAATTTATCAAAATTAGCTCTTAGACTTCTTATATTTTGATGCAAGACAAGGAACCTGCCACCATTAAATTCACTATCATTAACAGTACTCTGCATTTTGTTAGTAAAGATAGGTTGAAGACATACATAACTCACTCACAGAATGCTTACAGTTTCTCCAGGTCATCAGAGGATTTCAGAGTGATTACTTGATCATTCTCCTTCTTCCTCATGAGTATTGTCCCATGCCTTAGCCATAAATATTTGTATCCCTTTTCTTTCTTCGCAAGACGCGCAGCAGCGAAGAGTCTCCTCCGACCTGGACTCAGGCTCTCGTTTATGTACACCGGAGTATCGGTCGCCAAGCCCAGGTGCCGTGTGGAGAAGGTCCTTTTCACTCGCCTCTTTTGAAGAATTTCTTCTTTTGTATACCTACGGACGAATTTGACTATGATACCTCTCGTTCCGCCTTCGTGTCCCTTCTTTCCCAATCGGTGGCATGTGTTCACCATATCGTCGGTTATTTTAACACCAAGGGCGTCCCCCACACTTTTCACGATTTCTAAGGTATTTTCATTTGGTTGCTGGGGAATGCCGTGTATTTCAAGGTCATTAACGCGAGAATATTGCTCTTGGTCGTCTAACCTCTTTTCTAATTCACTCACTCGAGATTTTAAGCCAACATTTTCTTGCCTAAGTAAGTCTATTGTCGCTAAATATTCAGCAATCTGCGTTGAGTTTTCTTGAAGCACTTTAGTATTTTCATCTAATCTATTGTGCACAAACTCAATAGCCTTGTTCAAGTCCAATTCCATGCGTTTCCTGTCCTCTTTAGCTTCTTCTAGAAGGTTTATAATATGAGAGATACTAGCAGTGTCCGTATCCGCCAGTGGAACTACTGACATGCTCTTACGTTTTTCCGCAGCACAGGTAGGACAACGCCAACTTTGCTTTTCAGCGCCAATATACTCGATATCCTCTTTGGACAAGTGAACACAAGTAGCGTGACACTGAGTTTGACATTCACTGCAGGTAATCCTTAGCTGGCGCTTAAGAACATTCACATTACATACACTGCAATTAGCCATTTTAAACTGCGGTTTCCACTTAATATTAGTAACTCGAGCTTCTAAATTGAGTAGGAAGTTATCCTCGTAATTGAATGCACTTATACTCTGGACGCAACTGAACACATCACTAAGGCACCTGCCTGTCTCGAGCGAAGCACCAGCCCACGTCTGTCTCGCGTGGAAGCTCAACCATGACTCGAATACCTGAAATAGGAGTTGGGAAAATGTTATCTAAACGTAAGAAAAATATTGACCGTATCGATTGTCTATTTTTTTCATAAACCGTATGCACTAATTATATTTCATTAACGATAACTGTCACACTGCGCTTGTGTACGATTACCGACAGGTCAAGTCATGTGCGCAGTGAAGAAAGCGTGGGTATGGAAGGGTGGAGAGAAACCCGGCGTTAGCATGGACCTGCTCTTATGCGGTATGGTAACCACAGCTTAGCGTCCTATCCAGCGGAAGGAGTGCTGTACATTAAGTACCCGCTACAAAGCACTCGAGTATGAATCGTATAGTCTGTGGAAAGACTATATAAGACTACATACGACTAAATATGTGTGTGTGTCTTATGAATATTTTAAAATTTTGCAATGACCGCCGTGTACTGGACTCTAGGGAGCAGTTAGAAATTTAAAAAATTATTGAAAGTCAGTACAGTACTCTTATAAATGAATATCTCTACCCATATTTTCCCCCTATTCCGGCGTCCGTTTTAAAATTCATCACGTTACTAGGTAACAATAATAAGATAAACAAATCATAATATGCGCCTGAAGATGATGATAATTCATTGAAACTCGGGTCGCGCTCTGATAAAAAATAAGTGGTATAAGTATTTGTCTGATATCCAGGAAACTTAGTCTGTGAAAAATCGCTTCCACCACCGCGAATTTACCCGGGCCCATGGGGTGGGAAGTTAGCACTCTAGTCACTACACCCAGTGGCGTTGCCTCGGGGGGTTTTTCCCAGGATAAAAGCCCCCCCTTGAGCCTTTAAAAGAGGCGCCAAAAAGGAATAAGATGGCCTCAATAAATACTCGTACAAAATTTATGTTTATGAGTCTTAAAAATCATGTTTTCAACATCAAAAATCCCAAAATTTGCCGGAGGAGGACCCCCTTTTGCTCTGGGGTGTTTTCCATACACCCAGGAAGGGCCCCAAAATCTCCGGTAAACCTCCCCCCATTTCAAAATCCTGATTACGCCACTGACTACGCCAACCCGATCCCCATGGAAACGCCTTTTGATTCCCGGGCGAAGAGAATCAGGGAAAGAGATGCTGACGCGACATAGCCAATCAATGCCTCTCTCAGCACAAACACACCCCTACAGCCAATCTCGCCTCGCCCCGTGTCTCATTCTATACTTTCCTCATCCATCTCGCGCCTTCTCCTGAGACAAATACCACCTTATACCCCTCTCAACCTTAGAATACACCTCTTGTACCCCTCTTTTAGGGGCGGGAGCTTAGTGGATAGAGCGCGGCTGTGTATTTCAGGATCCCAAGTTCAAATCCTGATTGGAACATTCGGAACCCCGAAAATATCCTTGACCAGGTAAAGGAACCGTACCGCCGGAATTATATATTTGTGATTATCACACAGCTGTGGCTAAGTCCCATTGTGGGAAAATCCCATTTTATTCCTAACAGGTAATTTATGTAGAGTAGGCTCCAATACCCTTATACATAGGGTTCCAAATAAGATACCTTTATGCCACATTCAATTAATTTATAGTAATTCATTTACACACTACTCTTCACTTATTGACACATCCTGGTTAAATGAAATTTAAGTTTTCAATATTTGCAATTGAAAGTTGCGAAATGTGATGCGAAAGTAGTAAAATGATGGTAGTTATCACTTTAAACGAATAAATTTGCGAGGGCCTTTATTATATTGAGCCCTCTCTGATTTAATAACTATAATAGATGATTGTTAATATCTGCGAGATCAACACTTCATCGACCATCAGTGGCGCACCAAAGGGGATAAACCCACCCCCCTAGAGCTTTAAATGTAATTTTAAAAATTAAATGTAATTAATTTTTTAAATGTAATCCATTCTACTTAATTTAATAAATATTACTTATGTAATAGTAATAATAGTGTAAGGATTAATAAAATACCCCTCAGAAAGCCGTAAAATTAAACATTTCGAACCATTTATCATAAACATTTTCTGGGGAAGGGCACCCGCACCTCCCGCTAAACCTAGCGGGTATTACGTATCCCCCATGGACCTAAATCCCCCCCACCCTTAATTCCTGCTGCGCGCCTGTCGACCATTGCCCATCATCAAACGTCTTTGTTTTATATCATGTCTATCTATCATCATACATGTATAATACTTGTTGTTTTTCTGTTTATTGGGAATATTTGCCCTCTATAAAGCAGAAATGTGGATGCCGCCTCTTCAATTCTCGTCTATATTGCCACTTGGAATGCAAAATATGCAATTTTAGGCACGTTATTCATCCCAAAATTTCAAATCCGAGGAATCCATCATGCAACAGACGATGAATACTTGTTGAGCTGCACAGATGGGTTTTCACTACGCGGGAACTAAATTAAATGCCTTGAGCAGTATGAACTGTTATTAACACACATTATTCATGATTCTAATATGACTCGTATATTTAAAGCTGAGCTTGGAAATAATTCGCTGATAAATATCGCAGCACTCAGCAATTAATCTTGACGATTGTACGCATACTTACCTCGGATATCGGGATAAGTGTTGGTGTAATAAGATAATAATACATAAGAGTTTATGAGATAAACAGGCAATACTTCCAACTGCAAAGGAAGATATTATTCCATAATTTTGAAGAATAATTTTGTTATTAATTTAAAATTTCAATAAAGGTTAAATAATTAAATTAAAATTAAATGATTCGCTCGTGAAAAATTATCTCAGGCACTACAATTTTATTTGTGAAAGTTAGTACTGTACTTATGGCAATGTTGCTTTTGGATATCGAATGGAATTTGAATTAATATTATTCAAAAATAGGTCAACTAACAGGTAAAGATTTGTATATTACTTCATTGATTAAATTGTTCCTGCATTTTCACTTTAATATCCCTGAGATAATCTGTAAAATAGAATACATTCATAAATTCCTCAAGGGTTCTTTACTTATAAGTGATTATTTCCCTGATGGCATATACCTTTACTATAAACAAAATGAAATGTAATTGGTGATTATTAATCGAATATTTTTTTTCAATTATCTACTATTAGTCCTGATATGTAAGGACGGCAGTCACAATCCTGCAATTTGGGCTGGCTCATGTGCTATTTATCTCCAATAAGAGGAGTAGCCAAATGAAGGCACGAAGGAGATAAGAGAAGGTAGAGTAGCGTGGATCGTTAGAAGAGGAAGGGGGACCTTGAGGATAGTTTTAAAAGGGAAAATGTTGAGGAGAAGGTGGAGGGGAAAGAGAATGGAATTTAGAGTTGGAGTGAAAGGAAATAGGCGTCACTAATAGTGAAGAGGAAATTCATGAAAGTTCAATATGAAGATTTGGAAGCGGGGATGGCTCGCAAAATACTCCATATTAACCTATATACCGGTCGAATATCTCTTAAATGAAATCAGATATGTTAATGTTTAAATGAGAAAAAAGAAGTTTTCCAGTATCAGGGATTAAAATGATCCCTTAGTGGTTACTGTGCATATTCAAAGGCCTTACGTATTCTGGATTTCCATAGTGAAAATTTATCACTCTGGAACCTGACAGAGGCGGTGAATTTGCTGTTAAAAACGAAAACAACCAATTGATTTAAATCGAATGTTACGTTTGTTAACAGCTTTGATTCAGAAAAATATTGAAAATTTAAGTTTCTTAAACGTGAAATAATGTTTTTTGCTGTTTAAAATAAGAAATAAAGGTGAATTATTCCATTATTTGGCAAAACGCGCACAAAAGGTCAAACTTGCTAACTTTGCTCACGCACGAAAATACTTGAGGACAATCGGTTAAAAGTTTGTTTCCAAGAAATAGGATATACCTGGATTTTCTTCCAGGACGCCTGTCCTCGACGTACCGATGGTGAGTAGGAGGTATTAATAATTTCTCTTGCTCCGAGTTCCGGCGAGGGAAGTGCTGCAAAGGAAGACCCATTATCCTTCCTCGGTCTTCCTTGCATGAAACAAGGAGCGTTAACTCGGTAGGCCCTGCCTGCAGTTGACGTTCAACAGAGGACGAAGTCAAGTAAAGGCGGCTTCCTTGGCCTCGGAGTTATTAGATGAAGATAGTAAGATATGAAATACTCTTGAGTTCGGCCGTGGCTGGGCACCGTAAAGGCTTGTGTATCCTAGAATGTATGTCCTGCGGGCAGATAGGCTTAGAGTGTTTGATGTACGTACTCCAGAGGGTCTCATGGTCCGAGGAAGGAAGAAGACAAGTTGGACGTTGCTACGGAGGAGTAGAAGCGGTTGCTCGAAATAAGTAATCGATGTAGTTTAGTTCTGCCTTAGATAACACAAAGAGTGGCGGTTTTCGTTTGGTACCGCTAATTCACCGCCTTTGTGGGGTTCCAGAATTGGGAAATCTACACTTTGGTAATTAAAAATACATAAGGGTCTATCACTAAAGGATCAATATGATCCCTGATACGGGAAAACTTTTTTGACTCTTATTTCTTATTAATGCATCCAAAATTACGGGTAAATTATCACTCTTTTTAAAATTATGTGTTGAGAGATGTTAGAGAAATGATCTGATATGAAAAATTTGGTTTTTTGCTTTTTCATTGTTCTATCCTCTGCTTTTGTCCGATTATCCTGATATGGTGAATTATTTACGTCCTTGAAATCATTTTCTGTGATGCGCTAGCGGGTTATTTTTTGTGAACATTAGAGCAAAATCTTACTTATCTATTTTATTTTAGCAACCGGCGGTTTCAAATGCCAATAGTAAAAACTTAACTCCTCTTCAAGTGTTGATTTGATATTCACTTCAGACGCTTTTGCCGTCATTTAGATTAGATTTTTATTGAAAAACAATATATTTTATTATTGCTGACAGTGTATCCAGGCAGATGGAGGTATCCAGGATACAGGTAGATGTAACGCATTGGCTTACTAAAAATTGGTTCTTGACCCATTTGTGCTCAATAATTATTGGTGAGAAACTAATGAAACAGTAAACTTATTTATTATTTATGCTTTTAAAGTGGAAATATATGCTTATGTATCCGGTAGTGATATGTTTGCTATTTGACGCTGTTCATTTAGTCTTATTGTTCGATGAAAAATTGACGGTCATACTTGTCATAAAAATTTTGTACCATTTTTAATGTTGACGTTAACGTCAAGTTTATTATATTGCCGTTGCGTCTGGTCTGTTTCTTTCACGCACGCTTCGTTTTTCACACAAACTTTCATGCACAACCTACGTTTATGGGACCTTGGTGACTGAAAATGAACGACTTTCCCAATCCAATATCCAGCTTCCCGGTGATATAAAACGTCTCCATGTAGTAGAATGAAATGTTGCCATTTACAGATGGCGAATCTGACAGGGACATTTGCATTTTCCCTCCATCTACTCTGATGAAAATTATTTGCTCCCTGCGAGGCTTCTGTGAAACTGCAATTGACGTTACGTTGTTGGAATGCGTTACAAAAAATTCAGCAAAGCCTGAGTGATTATGCAACTATCATTTCGTGACGGCCTTTTGGTGCAGTTGTCGTCAAAGACGGAATTTAGATCAGCTGGTGTTTTTCTGTTATTAGAGGTGGGGTGGCATAACCACTTGTCCTAGTGCAACAGACGCATAATTTCATTTTACACGTTTCTTTGATTCATCAAAAGTTCAGCTTGAGTTTTCCTTGATTTGCAGTGAGCCGTGAATTTCATTACCATTACTTTTACCTTTTTCCATTTACTTTATCCTCTTTCTATGATGGGATATGATTGAACTTACTGTGACTGACTAACTAAATTTTTTCCAAGACCTTCGCTTTTCTAGTGGAATTGATCAATTTTTACTCATGTTAGTCATGGTTTTATAAGGATAAATGAATAAATAATAATATCTTTACTATCTCATTAGTACCTGATATTGTAGCTATCATCATTACTATTCGATAATATTAATAATAAATTATGTATTCAACGATGTGAAGCTTTAAACTAATCAAACATTATAGCATTGATTTAAAAAGAAACGGTTTTGGAAAGAGCACTCACAGTTTACAATTGTAAATGATGACTTTGCATAGGGAAGCTATAATAATTTTAGTGATGAATTTTCACTGTAATCATCCTTGTGCTGTTAAGTTGGAATATTTTACAATGAAATTCCTCCCGTTTGTGCTTACCCTATTGGAATAGTAGTTAATGGTCATCCTGAACTCTTACAGCATTAAAAATTTAGGAGGTATTGATTTAAAAAAATAGCTAAAACTTTGCTGTTGGCCTGTGAACTCATTTGTACGCTAGTAATAATTGCTCCCGAGTCATACCAGAATAATTTCTCTTCATGTGCACAGGAAATGTACTCAAAGGATTTTTTCCGAGGGAATGACATCCTGTTCTCGTCTACTTTTCAATGGGACCTTAGATAAGTGATTACGCATGCCTGCAGTACGATATGAAGTCGTATTCTGGAAGCTTACGTCAACGAGTCTTTCCGGATACGAGCGTCATTATTCTAATTCCATTACTTAGAGATGTAGTAACAATAACCTTATATTTAACCTTAAAACTTTTTACAAGAAGGAAAAAGAATCACACAAATATATAAATGAGGAAAAATATAAAAAATTACATGAAACCTTTTATCATGCTGCTATTTCCAATATGTCTAATACTATTTCTCGAATGAAATGTCTTACGCTTCAGATAGATAGGGAACATGTTGTTCGCAGTCTTGATGGAATCATTGAAAGTCCTCTGGCAGTTATGGTTGTACATTTTTGGGATAGGAAAGTGAGGGATTAAATATATCTATTGCATGATTTGTAATTAAAGTATCGCTCGCAACGCCAAATACATGTTTCCACCAATCCCTATTTTGTTCATTATCCAAGGTTTTTTAACGAATCAAAATATTTTTTAGTAAAAATAAACTGAAGGGAAAATTTTACCCTTAAAATGGAATTCTCAGGATGTCACTTCAATATATTATCAATAATTCTCGTTTGGGTGAATAGTCTTTATTGAAATATCCTGAGCCGGGAAACGTAACTTGTTTTTTTTATTATTTCTTGATAAACCGGCCAAATCAGTCACAAAATACAAATGATCCAGTTTCAGTAGAGGAGTTGGAAATATGATGGATGTGCCCCGTTTCCGCATCATGCTAAATGATGCTCTCTTCCTCAATTGAAGCAATTTATTAGGGCAGCCCTGCGATAAAAAACTCCTTTAGCGCTCATTTTTCCAGGTTTTTGTTTCACCTTCTCTATGGGCATTATAATTGACATGCGGGACCTAGGAGGCCTCTTCATTATCCGCCGTAGTTGGATCGACTTCGTCCTCAAATACCCATGATGTAATCGACAAGCGAGCGGAATATTTTTCCCCGCATACGACATCGCAATGTGCGCTCCACATTTGCAAAACACGGTTAGTATTTATCGCGCTAGCTCCGATATTGTTCGGTCTCGGACATGAGTGCCTACAGCTTTTGCTTTCATTGTTTTCATTAACCCAGTCGCGCAAGTGCTTCTCGGGGGAGGGGGGAAGGAAAATGATTAATGCCGCTGAACAAGCCGGCGAACGCACGGCTCAAGCTAAAGTATGACGCCGAACAAATGAATAAAAAAAAAACGCGGCGAAAGAGGTAGAATTGGATGGTATTTGAAAAGAACGTTTAGCTGGCACGACAAGGAGTATGATGGTAGGAACATGTTAAGCGGTTCCCATTTGCCGTAATTATTAACCTGATGGGAGGGAGGCAAAGCGGGCTTGCGGAGTAAACGCGAGTGGTTTACTGCTCTCGCATGCATCGCGCTGTGGTTTGAACACTTTTCGAGCGTTTGGAACTCTTTACTCGCTCTTTTTATTTTTGTTCACTTATTGAAACGTAGAACGAAGGACATCAAGGTTACTCTTAATCGTGTACCTACTCACCAACAATAAACTTCTCCATTCACATAGGAACTTGATGCTTACATTTTCTGACCGCTAATTTTATTATTTTTTTAAATATATTTTTTATAATCAAAGCGTTTCTTCCACGACGGAAATCGAGGCGCTGAGATGGGGAGTAACACACAAAGCAGGCGACGAAAAATGTATGTGTAAAAATGAGAAAATATTCCGCTCCATTCTCGTGTAAAAAAATAACCGAGGGAAAAAAAACAGTAACGAACATACTCGTTGAAGTCAAAACGTTCAAAACAAAGCGGAAAAGGTTTTCGCGTTTCAGTTTTTTTCCTCCCTCTCATGATACACCATGCTCACGCTCGGCTGGCCTTGGTCTCTGACTGGCAGCACTCGACGCTGGACGTACGAACGCGGTCAGAAATAACGAATATCACTTGAGATTGTCATACGACTGTGCTCTGCTCTTACGGGAAAGAATTTCAAGACAAACGGCCCTCTTTTCCATCCAGACTTAATCATTAAATCAAAAATTTCTTGGTTGGAACAGTTACTTTTTTATCAATACAAATAAATAGAGGAATTGATTTAGGCTGAAAAAAGTGGGCGCAAGAATATAAAGATTTGATTCAGGCTTAATCTGATGAAATTCTAGCACACAGGTTGATTAAAACTTACTGGCAATATCACACGAATATTGAAATTTTCTTTTAACGACCAGTTTCGATAAATTTTGATTTATCTGACGATAGCTCACGAATGAATTGAAATTGAAAATAAATTAAAACCAATCGTATGAAGGAAATTCAAGTGTTTGCAGGAAAACTGCTTGTTAGACAGAATTTACCAATTAGAACAAAAAAATTTAATCTCGGCATTGTCTGTTTATTTTATATGTTATCCTTGCATCCCTATGCATTATATGTTTTCCTAAATCTTTATGGGGAATCTAAAATATTCGCTCTCCGTGTCAAAATCTCCTAGTATGAGATGGCACTCAGAAACTTATAGAAATAAAATCTAAATGTATAAAGTATAAGTTCAATGTTTGCGTATTTAAATAATGATTTTATTCAAGACTAACGTCTTTCATGGAACATAATTAGTTTTACCTAGGGGAAGAATTAAAATCAGAATGTGTGACAAATTTATAAAATCTAAATACGTAAAGTGTATTTTACAGCACTTAATGTACCGTAAACACACATTTGCTTTAAATCTCATGCCTTGAACTAAGTATTACTTATAGATGAGGGAATTTTAAATTTGAAATGTATCGTAATAAAGATGCTCTGTTTTTTATGATCAAGTTTTTGCATGATTCTACATCATTGAATTGTAAATTAAGGATGCTCGTTCTGATTACCACTAAAGGGGTTCCGAATAATTTTCTCGATTAAATATTCTTTGCAGTTGACGCATAAAATATAAAATTTCAAATTTAAACTACGAACTAATTGAATACCGATTCATTCGCAGTGGACTTGACTAATGGTTGCAAGGGCAGATGGCTTTGAACTATGACCTTTTTCTCACAAAATTGATTCCTCTTCCAATAATGAAAGTCATAAAAGACGTATCGTGTAATATGAAGTGCTATAAAATTTTTTTTGGCTCTCAAGCTGTCTTTCGATCATTTGATGTATCGTGGAACCATACAACTGAGCAGTTTTATGAGAAGGTCATGACATTTACGAAAAGGAAACTTTTAGTGGCAACTTAGCGTGACTTACCCCTGCTATATCTCGTTTTTTGCAATTTATCCTCCAAAATTCGGGCAAATGTGGAATTTGTAGAGTCATATCCGGTCATATTACACTGTTAGTCTAGCCTTCAAAATGCTTCTTTATGTAACTATTTAATAATATTTCGGATCACCTACCTATATTATCGAAGTATTTTTTATTTTTCAAACGCTTCGTCAAGAAGTGTTCATTCTTTTGCCTTTGTGGTTAAGTTACTTCCCAATTTGTTGCATTCATCAGATATTATTATATAATGAGATATACCATGATTTTGTTCTTTTTTGAAATATGGAGTTGTTTAATTTATAATGAATACTAACTATCGAATTATATCCAATAGTAGGTATTCATGAATGGGAAGGGTAGGAACTTAATACCAGCTGTCTCACTTAAGCATAATCCAATATACGTTATCATCAATATAAAATCATACTTGTGTAATTTGAATGATAAATGAAATTAAACATATATTTTGAAGTTTTATGAGGTGGCTTAAGGAAGTAAAGTGGATACTATTTTGGTTAAAATTTAAAGAGGAAAGTCTGTAAAAAAAACCCAACCCTTGGTATGTCCTCGTTGCATCTTTGATGAGTTTAAATATATTTTTCCAGCCTTTATATCAACTCACCAACCTGTCTGTTTGTCTGTTTGTCTGGTACAAATCTTGTAACTCAAATTTGACTCACTTCCTGTGAAGCAAAAACGCTGAAATTTTGCACACTTCTTCATTTCCGATGACAATACATGAAAATATAACTTTTTCTCTCCAATCCCCCTTTAACCACCCCCCAGTCAACCTATAGCCCCCCAAAACATGTTTTTGATCTAAGAAGTTCCAAATGGTCGATTTTCGTGTTTTTTTTTGCTTTGTGTCATATATAAACGTTGCTCATCCCCTGTAATCTAAATATAAAGGCTGGTTTAAAGAAAAAAAAATTTTATAAGAGCTTATTCCCTCCTAGTGCCCTCCGCTTTATCTACTCATGTCTGTAAGACTCATTGGAGATTCATCATCATCATTTTATGGTGAATAATTGACGGCCATTAGCATCGATAACCGCCCACAATAAACAGCTCCTTTCTCACGAGTTTTGCTTAACAGGGGGAATCGGACTGCTTTGCATCATTAGAGGGTGGATTTTACCGTTAAAATATCGGTTATTAGGGCGTTTGCCATATTTTATCGAATAATGGGTTCATAAAACTGAAATGGCGCGTAAAAGTCTGGCTTATGAATTCATCATACGCGAAGAGTATCTTCCCTTTCTGAAACACACTCGAGGAAAAAGACATTTAGGATTGCACTCCAGTCAAAATGAATTGTTTCCAAACGCTGCAAGAAGGCTGATAGTGCTGTGAATTGCCATAAACGTGGAAAATCGTTACCAGTCTCGCACCGGAGCAAACCGTGGTCAAGCAACGCCTCTACTCATTTATTTCCGCTGGTTAGTCCCAAATATTTCATTTTTTAATGGCATCAAATAATTTAATAAAGGGAAAAGGCTGAAATGAATGGAAGGAAAAATTATTTACTCAGCCATCTTGAGCGAGGGTTATGTGGATTGTATCTGGCTTAACACTAGGACTGATAAGGAACAATTTCATCCCTCTCGACCTCCAACGTTTAGCTATTTCTTTAATTTTGCTTATATTTCGCCTTAATTTAGGTAATACAGATTTTGTATGGTCTACTAATTTCCCTCAAAGTCATTTTTTTTTATCCATCAATTTACTTAACCTTCCTCTTTCATTTTAACGTTGGAATGAAGTGAAGAGGTTGTTTTTCCCCTTTTTCTTCATAGCTGCAAAATAGTTTTTAAAAATCTATACTGAAACGTTTCTGGTTCCCTAAGTAATTTGTTGGCTCATCTCTAATTGATTCCTAGAGACTTTAAGGCTTCATTAAGAATGAAAAAAATAGGGATATTATCACGCTATCATTGAAATGATATAGATTTGAAATTTTGAAAAAAAAAGATTAGAAATTTGTTTAAATTTTTTCAAAGAACGCATCATTTGTCTTTATAAATGCAAGGCCAGTACATTCATTCTCTGCATACATTTACATTTTCCTCATCAATGGAGACATGACGTCTAATGCGAAGAACCGAACGCCACTGAGATGGAGGCAATCTTTACACCATCTATAATGTTTTTATTTCTTAAATGGACAATATCCCTTGCCATTTTTAAAAAACTTGTTGAAAATTTTGTATCTACAAAATACAAAAAATGAAAAAAATCGAGAGAGTAGCCATATCTTCAAAATCAATTTGAAAATTTGAATTTGTTGTTAGAAGTCTTAAATTGCTTATGTTTCATAAAACAATCCATTTATTATCGCTTTCGCCGTTTTGTTTGAGTGCATTGCCGTGGGGTGATTTTCGACTTTTTGGTTTATTTTAAGCAAGAGGAAAAATATAAACATTACCTTATAAGAAAAGTTTAGAAATATTTTTTACATAAAGAATATGAAACTGCGATATTCATTTTCTTTTCTACATTTCATATTCATTTCCTTTCGGCCATTTAATAAAATCAAATAATGAGTAAAATCTAATTTTAAAAAGATATTATTCTCTCTACAAAAAATACAATGAAGTGAACCAATGAAATATTTTACCCGTGACGGATGAAGAAGACGACCGTTTAGCCATACTTTTTCGCAGATTCTTCTTCACTTTTTGACCGTAGAAGCTAAAAGTTTACGTTTAAACAATGTTTAATGATTTATTGTTGCAGTCAAATAAAGAAAGAGTAAAACTATATATAATACGACCCTATGGAGCTTCGGTAGGATCTTATACAAATACTTATAGTTCAGCGTTCTACCCTTTTTGCGCCGATAGTAATGTGCTTCTCACGGTTTGAAAACCAATGCGTCCAAATGGGTAGGTGGAATTTCTTTTGGAGATGTCCTCTTCTTTGAAATCCGGTGGCATGTTCATCATAGACGTCTCTCAATACTAGCTCATGGGATAGGATGCGTATAACGTAGTGTGGCGACGTTATCTTGCATCACTGGTGATAAATCATATGTTTATGATCTGCACGTGAGGGACCGAAAAATGAGATATCATGCAGTACGGTTATTTATGGTTTGGATAGCCATAACTGGGAAGGGAGAAATAAATATTCCTTGCTCTCGACTGAATATAAAATATAAGTTAGATCGCTTATGACCAGAGGAATGATTCATTGCTAAACTTCTCCATTGTGATATATGTAGCCTTGAAATCGAAAGAGAGTCTGATGGACAGGAAATTTGGTCCATACCTTTCACACTCCTGTACACGATCGAAGTATAAGGTCATGTTTGGTACGTTTTAACGTCCAACCGTAACTGTTGTCGAGTTTTTTATTCGTTAAATTACTGGCATAAGCATGCAATGAAAGCATTTCAACTGTATAGGAATGAAATTTTTTGTGTTTGAAAAGAAAAGGATGTGTGTGTGTCCGACATTCATGGAGGTATTTCACATTTCCTCCCAAAATAGGAACTCCACATATCAAATGTTTCCCTACCACTTAAATTGCGACCGTTAGTGTTCAATAGTAGCATCGCAATTCTAAAATTATGTAATTTTACTCTTATTTTCATTCGTAAACAGCAGTAGAGGAATGAAAGAATTAGTGTGAAGACAGAAAAGCATAGGTATGTGTTGAGTTTCATTGGAGTTTTTCACTTAATTTCCAAGCCTGGTATCCTGCGTATCAATGGTATCCGTAAAAATGGCCTCTCTCAGTCATTTATTCTGCCTTTTGTTCTTGATAGAATCGAAATATATCTATCTGTCCAGTAGCTTCGGTAGGCAGGCAGAAAATCACGGGTAAAATCATCTGCTGTGAATTTTTTCCAATTACCAAATCAGAGCTTTTCAGCTGGAAATTTCGCTCGAATCATCCGATATAATTAGTTTTCCACGCATATGAATTTATTCGCTCCCGTAGTCCCGTTCGTGAGTGAATGGACTTTCTCTCGTGACAACATTTGATCGCGGTGAGAATCGAAATATTGATGGATAGCAGGAGCTAATCGGAAGACGATTTCTTATCAACGAAATAATGGAATATACTCTTTGCATCAATATGTGCTTTATTCAAACGTTTGGAATTATTCTTCAGTCAGCCTTAATGGAATTTTAACGATTTCCGATTGTTTTTTTTTATTTCTATGAAATTTTCTATCGAAATTAATCGTGCAGCGTACATGTTTAAATGTAGGTAGTCTAATTAGTTCCTATTCTTTTTTTTATTCAATGTTACTCTATATCGGTAGTCTAGCCTACAACGCACAAATTATATTGTTCAAGTGGTTCATATATTTAACTCCATTAATCAAATTTTACGAGAAAGTCTTTGTGTGGACAATATTAGCCCATTTCAATATAAAATAATATCCTTTGCACAGTGTACAGTATAGTTTGCGACTTCTAAATTCCCGCAATATATGTAACTATCATTTTCGCTCAACTTTGAATGAATTTATTCTCTTTGAGTTATCATTTCAGCACTATTAGATGTGCGGGTGTTTTAATATTTGTACTAAACTGTCCTTGTACTAAAGACACTGGAAAATGAGGAGTAGTACTATATGTATTAAAAGGTCTAGCAGGTAAAGTGACCCCCAGATATTTTGAAAAATAAAAAATATATACACTTAAAAGGCATAAAAAATTATGTGTTTCCCCAAAGTTTCAGGCCTCTACAGTTGAAATTCACAAAAAAAACTGAAACACGATTTTTCGTTTTTTAACCATATTTCCAGTATTTATTTTTGTTAAAAACCTTTTCTTGGTTTAAAAATGTATGTTCTATTACGTTATACCATTCTGATTTTTTTTTCAAATTTTTTTTGACCGAAAATAAATATTTTACGAAAGTTTGAAAATTTCAAAATTAAATTCAAAATAGAAAAAACAATAGACACGCCGAAAAAAGATATGTTGTTGTCCCTACATGAAAGTATAATTATATTTTATCAGATTTTTAAAACTGGTGGAGCACGGTAAAAATACAAATAACTGCTTTGCGCCATTCTTATCTATGCATTCCACGAGGATATATCATCCAATAATAGAAGAATATCAGAGAATTGAAGGATCAACCTTCGTAAAGGGTGAGATGGAAGGCTAAGTTATACATGAATTATAAAAATAAGAATGCAGTAGTATAAAAAAACTTCTTAGATGTAAGTTTTAATGAATCCAAGATTACATTTTGTCTTGTGATGCTTGAAACGCAGTATCTTAACTCATAAGTTCTTCCATCAAGTAAGCATTTACGCAGCTCTCTCCTTATACATATGCATTGAGTGGATTTTTCATCTTCTGTTTCGGCATTTTCCAAACCTTTAATTCAAATATTGACAACAGTCTTTTCTTCCCTCACGCTCCACTGCTACACCTAACCTGTATTCTTTTATATTTCATTAGTTTTCTTCGCAAACTTCACATAAGAGAGTAGAATTTGATCGGTTATCGGTGTCAAAAAATGTTATCGGTGAACGGCTGATCAGTGATACTCAGTAATGCAATCAGTAACACCGTCGCTGGGTGATATGTTAGTTTTACTTTTGTCGTGATTTATCCATCAGTTAGCCTCAACTAATAACTGAAAGGGGATTTGTAGGTGTTTGACAGAAGACGTTTGATTGATTGTTTCGGCAGGATATCACTTATCACAGGCTACCATTACGCACCGTAAATGTGATACATATTTCTTATGCGTGCCATCTCTATCATGCCCATTGATATAATTTCTATATCTATTAATTAGCATATTAGATTGCTGAGATGACTCTTTCCTAGAATAAAATTCTCATTTGTTGCTTCATCTCACTTCATTTTTTTCTTCCATTTTTAGACATTATGTATTAGCTATGGGCCGTAAGATTCATAGCAACGCTGAGAGCACAATAATGTATTCCCCTAATGCAACTATCACTGATAAGAAGGTATGTAGGAGGGAAATTTTAATTTCGGCGAGTAAGTGCGCTTAATTAAACCCAAGCGTCAGCACCCATTCCTAAATTTTGTTTGCGTGCGTGACGGCTCTCTCCCCGCATTAGCTCGCGTCTTTTCGAAAATCAATTACGGGCGCGAAAACGTTGTGAAATTGGAAATGAGGATTTTTGGCGGGAGAAGGCGCTTTCGGCGGGAGAGGAAAAATGCGTCGACGGAGGCGACTCGTCAAATGCGCCGCGTCGTCGTTCGGCGGGAAAGGCGCTGACGCGTTGGACGACAGCACTTTTCATTGATTCCTCAATTCGCCATTAGCGGAAGATTCTTCCGGAAATCAATCTGCCAAAAAAAAACCACCGTGATTATTTTCCCGAGGAATGAGATGGCCCTAAACGTAATAAAAACGATGCTCAACTGTTTGTAGCGATGTGAGGAGAAATAAAAAAAAACTAAACGACAAGGGGTGGGGGAAGGACCATTAATTCACAATGCCGCCGTTTCCGCTGTCAAGCCGTACCCTCTGGCGGCGTGAAGGGGAAGCTCGCTGTACCCCCAGTGGTGGAATGGGGTGCAGGGAATTGTGTTGAATTGGAATGAGAGGTCAGGGATGTAGGGAGGGAGAATCGCTACGTTACGTCACGTGATACTCCAAGGCTATGCCCTGGCCGTCCCAGCCATTTCTGTGTTAAAGGCTCTCAAGCCTGGGGCCATAGTTTTAACCCATTTCAGACGGCTTACGTGGAAAAAAAGGGGAATGAACACGTTTTTGCACCTTAAACCTGTGGAGATTTTGAGCGGCAGCGATGCAACTTCCGGATTTAAGAGGGAAATATTCGCCACTGCATGACATAATTTCAATGCTAATGGCATTTTTAACAATGCGAATGATAGTAAAAAAGTTAATTTTTAGCCCACTGACCCCATTTATTTATCATACTTTGTTTTGAAATTGAATGTATGGTTCGTAATCGCAATTAGACTTTCCTTGTTCGGCAGTACTATGAAACTTACTTGTTTTATTCTCACTTTCTCGAATTGTGTCTTCTTCGAATCATAAAGTTTATCCATTCCTGGGCCAATATTATGTTGTTTGCTTTCACTCTAATAAAAATAAAATAAACGCCTATTAAAGTACCTTTTTCGAGTTTATCCTTCTGCCATCTGTCAGACGACAAAAATCATAAAAATCCTTATAAAAATCATATTCTATGTATTTTCGTAAAGTGGCACACGTATCTTTTGTCAAAAACTTTTATTGAACATTATACTAACAGCATGTTAGTATGAAACAATTTTCACGGTATTTCGCGAAAAACCTTCCCGAAAAGAATGGCCAGTAAAAGACGAAGGAGATAATATCCATGAGTGGAAATTCAATCTCATTAATCATGAAACTATAGCCTACCCCTCCAACTGTCCCTCCACTGATGGGAAAGACAAAAAAATTAAGTCATGATTAATCTGCAATGCTGAAATTAGGGAAAGTGTTAATGCCTGGAAACGTTTCATCATATTTCGGACAGTTCTCGCTTTGAAAGGAATAATTGGATTTCAAAGCGATGGCTGGTCACTACAGAATTCATTTTCAGCCAGATGCAAATGAAAGAGATGAGATCCGCCATTCTAATGCTCGAACTCAACGTACTCGTGTGTGCTCAAATACGATTGAAGTGCTTTCTATACTTCAATAAAATTTACACAAGAAGTAAATAATGAAATGTTTATCTGGGATGGCGATTCGTTGTAGAAATTCTACGTAATAGGAAGCAACAAACTGACGACTTAAAAATATCGTTTTGAGCTCTCAAATTGTTCCCTGAAGACGGTGGCAGACTTAGCCATAGTAATATTGGCATTGATAAGCAGTTAACTGTGGTGAATTCCAGTAAAGTATAAAATCATATATAATAAAATACTGAACATTTACTATCTACCATGTATGGAACTGTTTCATATGTGAGACCTAAATTGATGCCTTTATCATTATTTTTCAATGAAATAATCCTTTAATGGGCGATAATTTGCTGCCAAAAGATTGGGAAACTCTCAATGCGTCGAAAATGTGTGACCTCTTTGCCCTCAGGTAGCTTGAAAGCCGTTATTCATCACAGCTATTATTTTTCATCCCCTTAAAAAATCGACCAAAAAGAACACTTCTATTGCTAAAGTAAGGATTTAAATAATTTTTTCTTAAGGCCGTTCGCTTTATTTTATATTGAAGTTTGTTTACTAATGCTGAGAGCTAAAGTAGAAATCAACAGTCTTTAATAGAACTCGCTTTTTGAGTTTATCTTTATTAAGATAGTGGAAATGGTGGTCGTATATTGATATCCAGGAGCCTTTAAGATAATCGGTGAGAAGTTAATAGAATTGCGTACCGATTGAAAGAAGTTTTATGCATTTTTAATTGTAGAAATTTAATTAAAAATGAAGTCTAGAGCCAAATCTTTAAAAATACCATCAGCATCTACACGACGTCAGGTAGCACAGGACATTTGTGAGAGATTCCAAGAATTTGACATTAAATCGTAAGTAGTTTCGCTTATCACAGATTATATAGTTGAATTACATTTCTCAGAGTTTATTATGCTCACTTGACCAGGGGCGCAGCTAAGAGTTAAGGCTGGGGAAGTTTAGGTGCAACTAATACCAGGGTGTGTGGGGGTATGGAATACCCACCAGAATATGCGGTAGGTGCGAGGTTAATAAATTGCGGAATTTTAAAGATAAATGGTTCAAAATGGTGAGTTTTACGGCTTTCTGAGGGATATTTTATTAATCCTTACCCTATTATATTAGTAATATCAATCCAATTAAGTAAAATGGATTAAACTCAAAATTTCTCTGAGCTCTGGGAGGGGTTTATCCCCCAACGCCCCCCTCGCTGCGCCACTGCACCTGACAAGAGGAAAGTTCAGGATTATCTTTCCTTGAGCTGGTTTAGCCAAGGACACCCTTGTTACCTAAGTACCCCATTAATCTCCTTTTCCTCTTTCACCAACATATCGATACCTGAAGAGTGTTTGTAAGGCATCTAGTAACATCATTTGAAGGTCCTTCGGACTTTATAATGTGAGAGTCCACCTATGCCCGAGGTCGAATATTCAATACCTGCCTCCAAGGATTTATTTTTAGATAGCATTTCAAGGCTAAGAAAGTCTTACATGGACTTGCATGGCAGTTTGTTAACTACACCGGTTTTTCTTTCCTTCGACTTCCCTTTTTAAATCACAATGACACCTACTCCCATTCACTGTCTATAAATGCTATTCTCCTCTTTCCCTTCTCCTCTTACTGTAATTCTCTTAAACGCGGTTTTCAACATTGCGTGCCAAGGGAGAAATGTTACACCACGTGAAATCCTTCGATTTTTTCATGCCGGTGTAATATAACGCCATCTATCTTTTAAAAAAATCGTAGTTTGACATTTTTTAACTAAGTGGTACTAACCTATAAATAATCAAACGAAAAAAAAATGGCAAAATTCTTTCTTTAAAACAACACCAAGCACCTATTCCTCTTACTTAAGGTTGGTTGGTAAGAAATAGCACGGAAGTATTGAAAATGGTCAGAACGAGGGTACAGGTCTGGAGTCAGTCTAGGGTAAGGTCAGCAAGGCAAGTGTCAACATTCCCTTTCCACTCAAAGCTCGCTCTATCCCAAAGCTTTGTCTCCTCCGTATGTCATCAATTTGTTTCATATTATTGTCCACCATGACCAGCCTTCTTTTCCCTCATCGTCCATTACATCAATATCATTCTTTTCTACACATATCTAGAGCGCCTGTGGCCTTTTCTTGTCCCTATTGCACATTATCAAGTGTCTACGCTTCCGGAGCGTAAAGCGCTACACTCCAGATTAGACCTTTCACCAGCCTTTTCTTAAAACTCTTATATCATGATCCTCTTATCAGCTCTTTCCTTTTTATAAACGCCACCATCTCCGAGTCACGTTTTCAGATACTGATCTAATAAGCGTCATCTTAGCAGTCAACATGGGACTAGAACATGAGAAATGTCTTTTTTGGGGCCGATGAACGAGTGGGAATATGAAAAATAACCTTTAAAATGCATTTTGTTGTTAGAAGGTTATGGCCTCGACTGCCATCCTAACCTCATGATTGACGGCAGCACAGCATTAAGATATAAGTAGAGTTGCTTGCTTAACGCACGGAGGAAGTTTTTGCCTGTGAACATTGCGAGAAAGAGTCCGTGTCATGAGAGACTCTTGAATATGATATCTGATGCAAGTAACTATTCGCACAGTGCGGCGCAAATGAGGTAGCTAGAGCAAAACATATTTTTTAGGTATTGAAGTTGTTTCGAGTTTCCCACCGGATGAGGTTCTCCATCTCTGCCGACGTTACGATGGCCGTGTCGTCCATCGTCATCAGGCCTTGATGGCGGTGGACGACACGGCCATCGAAACGTCGGCAGAGATGGAGCACCTCATCCGGTGGGAAACCCGAAATAATTTCAACATCATCATACGCCGGGAAAACCTCAGATATTGTTTAGGTTCTTATTAACGCATTTATGTATTCTTTTACATGTTTGTCACTAAGCATGGCAATATATTTACTCTGCCTGACCTCGCACGCTAAAATTTGACGAGTAACGCCGATTTTTTATCGCCTTTGCAAATTACATTGAGTTGATAGGGTAGTGTCTGAATCCGTTTATCCTTCCAACGGCATATGCAGATAGGCGGGTGTGATGAGTATTTGGTAACCGATATTGTGCGAAAAATCCAGAGAGAGAAAAGCATTCGCCTTGAACAGAACTCGATCCCGGATCCCCCGATTTCCGGTCGAGTGCTTCAGCCAGTTTAGCTATCGAGGCGTCATTCCACTATGTGGATATTTGTAGACACGGATGACTCCCGTAAAAGTTATCACCGTGACTAGTCCCGGTTTGCTTAAAATTGGTAACCGAAAGCTAAGGCCAATACTGAAACCACATCTTGCGCTCACTCGTAGGATAAGGGGAGGGCAAAGTAAATATAAATAGATTTTATTCTAATTCCATAATTTCTTCTCCTGTGTGAGTATTCAATGTGTTGGGAATAAAAATTCCAAACGAACTGATCAGCATTCGCGCTCATGACTTAGCAGCGTATCAGACTCAGCACTTGATGTTACATTATGTCATTTCAAGCTGGATCTCATGCGCAGGCGCATAGAATTGTTCGGGTATGTATTTCCTCTGACGATTATCGTTGAGGAAAAGCCTTGTCACCCCGTCTTGTGGCCGATCTTAGGTTCTTGAGTCCCACCGAGTTTGGACGGAACTATACCTACTCGTGCCTCCTCCATGGCAACCATCGCCCGCCGCCGAACCAAGATCACTTACCCCCGGCAAGAACTTTCCCTTGGGCGGAAATCCTAACACATCCCTCTCCCATCACTTTGCCACAAACTCTGCTGGCCTCTCTTCCTCTTACCAACCCCTTGCCCCTTTCTCTTGTCTTCCAGCGCCTTCAAGGTTTCAGTCTCCATACTGCACGCTCACCGAACATGGGTGCTTTAGTGTAACAATAGGGTGGTTTCCAATTATTTTTTTATTGCCTAAATCGAAAGATTATTACTCCTGGAGTACGTATTTCACGCTTTTAGATTTTTAAATGACGATATCTATTTTTCGCGATTAAATTAAAAGTGAAAAATTTCAAGCGCGCAAAAACGCGACGCGTAAGTAGGAACGCATTTCTGGTTCCCCCTCCTGCCTTGTGAGGTGACCTTGATCGAGGCTCTGAGTGCTGATAGGACGCAGGATGCCAGCGGGTAGCTGAGTACCTTGCTGAATGGTAGCGCTTGGCTTAAAAAAGGTTTATTAATACCTTATCAAACGAAGAAAACTTTCCGACCTTAGCCAGTTTTAATAGGTGATTATTAAGACATGTTTCCCTGAGCTATGTGCCTCATGCATGCATTGGCAACCTCAAACGATGTATAACTCCTATCCTCTCGTGTAGAAACTAGGTCCCTGTGACGTCACGTGGAGTGGAATCGCATGGGCGCCAATCTGGCCTTTTTCAAATGAGGATAAAATTTGACCCTTGCCATTCGTCTAAACCGGTATTTCAAAAACCAAATAATTTGTGTATTATGAATACACTAATCGTGGGTAACGAATCGCAATCAATGCCTTTCGTTTTCTTTGATGAAGAAAACTACCCTATTCTCTTTTGGTATGGCTTAAAGGCATAGTTAGAATTTTTATCACAAAAATTAATGTTAAGACATCAAATCTGATGAAATGAATCCAAATACTACCAAACGCGCTACCTACCACTTGCGTACCATCTCTCATAAATATTTGGGGTGAATGAGACGTGATACGACAAAAGGTTATAGAATCGACCCAGTCTAAAAAAATCTTGTAAAAACCTCGGGAAAATGGTCGAAACACTAAATTTTATATTTTTATCAATGACAGTATTGCCAACCTGTTTTCCATTATTTTATGGGTTTTATAAGCTTGTATTCTATACCTGTACCATTAGGGGACACTCTGGGGCCAAAAATAGATGATAAAGAGGAATTTTATCATCGAGTATATAGATCAAGCTTTCTTGTGTAAAAATGTAAGTGGCGAAAACGAAAACCATGGGTACACGAAGACCTCAAATATGTGCAACGTAATTTTACGCGCTAATAGCGAGTATCCTTCCGAGAAAAAAATTAAGAACAAGGAACACTAAAGGACAAATAATTAAAAAAATTATATTGTGCGAATTAGAAATAAACGCTCTCGCTCATGCTTTTTGTGGTATTGAAATTGAATGCTTAATTCGAACGTTATAACTCCGTATACACGGTCGACTTCCTTTTTTTTTTGCAGGAAGAGAGCACTTGCGAAATAGTTACATTTTTTAACTTACAGGTTACTAGCTCCTTTATTTTCCCTCATATTTCTAGGAATGCTGGCTTTTCACAAAAATCCTCCTTCATGTAAAAGTTAAACTCGCAGCCAAATGTTAAAAGAAAATGTTAAAATTAATGTTAATTAAAAGTGTGCGCTGTATTATTTGTAATTCCGTAAAACGTCTGATTTACGAACAAAATGAAATCAAACTAGTTTTTCGGCGAAACCTCTTTTAACGGATAGGGTATTGTTAAACGTAGAAATAAAATTAAGCTATCCCTATGATAGTAACTACGCGGAGAAATGAGATTTATACCGCGTGAAGTTATTGTAATGAATTATCGTTGTTATTAAACCGAAGTGGTTGTATGAGTTGGTACTGGAGAAACCCGACCTCTCTTTTCAGGGCATCAGAAATTATCCCAGCGTGGCATTAAAGAATTAAATGTTACCTATTGTTTGCCGCCGGAGAAAGGGCCGTAATTTCAGCTTCATTATTTTGTAATTTATTCTACATCCCTGTACCTCATGGATCTCCGACTGCTAGTCGGCCAATAGTGTGCTGCTTTAATTTTTCATTAATCCTCACCTCAGAGGGTTTCACTTATCCATTGTGGCCACGGAAATTTCGCCTTATATTACTTACGCTGATAAATGAAGTACTTGGTAATGGTTGCATAATTCATTCACATTAACAAGATTACGGCCAGCGGCAAATCTCTCATGCATAGGCAATTTTGGTCAAGTGAGGGATTTTCTACTTGACTTAATCCAGTTACATACAAGAATCTTTTATCATCCTTCAAAGTAGGATTGATACTTCCTCACTTGTACCGATCTTTCAATCATAGCCGTTTGCTACAATACTCTAATAAACCCATTCTCTAAATTTACAGTTTAACTCGTCGTGGACATAGTGTGAGTCTAGTTCTATCCTATTAATATCAAACAATCCTTAAACTTAAAACGAATGAGTGAATATATTTTAGGCATGGGTATTACAAAGTATAAATAGCGTAATGTTTGAAAAAAAAAGAAATACAAACCAAAGTAATGGCCTCTGATATGTTTAACCTCCTTTTATTTCCATATTTTATCACCTTCATACCACTCTGTGATAGTTCACACTACCTCCTTATTGCCTGCTATTGTTGAAATTCTGTTCGATTTCGTATCCTTTCCAACGATATTGTTTACATCAGTTGCTACATAATTTAAATTAATCATTGTTTTTCTACCCACTTTGAATGTTATCCACTGCTGTCAATGTATAGCCGTCTTCTCTGTTGAAATTCTCAGGATGCTTAGTTATCTTTATAGCTTCTCGGATTAGCGTAGGGTAAATACTAGACATTTCACGAGACTTGTTTCAGTAGTATCGACAACTGTGCTGCGAAATAAGTAATGTCTCGACGCCATTGGTGAGGAAAATTGGTTAGTTAGATATAATGAAAATACAAATTGAAAAATAATACCACAACTTTACAAATCGATTACTTTGCAGAGAAGAAAAGGAGAGCTAAGCATTGTCTGTACTCGTATTAAGGAACCACTAAAATTCTAAAGCTCTCGAGTTCTAGAGTTTCATTTAGTTGCTCATTTGTTCGCTTGAGGCGCTGATGACGTCAGTCTACGACAATGCACTCATTATTTGGCCTCCAAGAAGCTCTGACCTCATACACTGCGATTTTTTCTTATGGGGGCATGTTTAGGATATGAAGTTCCGACCACCTCTACCATTATGTATTGATGATCTGAAACAAGAAATGACAGCAGCTATCTAAACTGTTACGCTCGCCATGCTATTGAGAGTGTGGAACAAGTTTGAATATCGGACTGATATTGCTCGAGTCTAGAGGGGGTCATATTTAACATTTGTGAACTTGTTTCCAAGTGAAATTTAAAAAAAATATACTCTTCATAGTTATGTACAACACAAGTTTCTATCGTGTTTCTTTCATTAAATACAGATTTTTAATGCTGTGGTATACTTTTCGAATCACACTGTATGTTTATGATGCACTCAAACCATTTGCCTCCAAAATAATTTGACGTTAATTAAACATTTTTTTGGGCTTAGAAGCGTGTTCGCATTATAATCGAAGGCTTCCGGGTTAAAATCTTGGGCGAAATACCAGACTTGAATATTTCGCATTCCACATATAGTTACATGCGTGCAATATACGCATATGCGCCTTAAAATGTAAAAATTAGCCTATAAAGGCTTAACCCGTGGCCTTGTTTTTTTTAGTGATAAGTTTTATCCTTATGTATTTCTGCTGACCAACCTTTTACTTGAAGCACTGAGCGAGTTATTGAAAGTCTGAGTACGAAATTATACAGCTCCGATGAGGTCTACCCTTATCTATGCTGACCAACCTTTTGGTTGAAACACTAAGCAAGTTATTGAAAACCTAGCTACGAATTACCACAACGCTCCTTAAGGACGCGTATCATAACTTTTCAATAATTTCAATATTCGGCCCTTACTATCCAGTAGCCTTATGGTTTCATCCGCTCCCCTCTTAAATAGATAGGCGGGACTATGTGTATGGGTCATGAAGGGGGAGGAAGTGGGTGGACTTTTGAGAGAGTAGAGGTCGATGTTGGCAAGGAGAGAGGAGGATTTAGTGGGGGGAAGGGGCTGGTCTGATGTGGGGAGGCAGGGGGGGGGGTGAGGTAAGAGTTAGGTATGAAAAGGCCCGTTGCGGGGGAATTGGAGGAAGGAGGGAAGAGGAAGTGGTCGCTCTAAAGACGTGCAAGAGAGGCTATCCGTGAATATTTCATCGCCAGTTTACGTCCGATGGCTTAAAACGTCCCACCGTCTCGGATCCAACCTCCTGCCTCTCCCCCCTGCGGGCCCAAAAGAAAAAAAAAGAGGAGTCGAGAGTGTTTGCAGGAGGATGTGGTGGTGGAAAAGATGTGATACGATGGTTTCCCGTGGGAGGAGCTGATATGGCGGCGGGGGTGGAGTTTTGGAAAGGAAAGGACGTCGACCGGGAGATGTAAGGCTATTGGCTGTGGTGAAGGGTTTGTGATGGTATGGAGAGCTAGGATGCGGGAAGAAGAAGAAGATGGTAGGTTTTTGAGGAGCGTAAGGAGAGTTTAAGGATTACAGATGAAGGAACATGACTGAAGAGAGTCCTCTTTTATCCCTATGACTGTGGTGAAGAGTTTACATGCTCTTATGCCTAATTTTACCTGGTTGATCGCGACTTGAAACGCTAAATGAATTGCAATTCGGACATAATTTATGACGATAATTATTTGTCTTCTTATTAAAAGCGAATTTAGGACTAGATAGTCCTTACCTCGGCGACACCGAGGTCGGTGGCGATTAATAATTTGGGTATACATACGTACTAGTTTTAGTTCATATCATCGGAAACAATATTTTTCAATTTTCATTTAATCATAAACTTAAGTTGAAGAAATTGCTGTGTTGCATCAACTTAAATATTGTCATTGCATATGAAGTATCAGATAATGACTTTAAAAGTATGAAAAATAATCGAAAAGTCAGCGTCTCGTTAAGCGTCATCTTACCCGGTTTCTATGAGCTCAATGTGGTACTGAATAAACTCCTTTTTCCAGCTCATGGTACCTGTAGGTGAAGTAATAAGAAGCCAAAACCTCTTGAAAAGTATGTCCTATCAGGGAGTGCAGTAATATATATAAAACATAAGCTCATGGTGGTTAGAATGTGCAAATCTCTACGAGAACAACTTCATATGTAGATATAGAGTAAATCCGGCTGGACAGGAAGGTAGGCTAGTACGGGTAGTAGCAAAAATTGGGGAAGAGGTTTCTTTGGAATGTGATATTGTATTTATTTTCAATGTGTCGTTTTTTACATTCTCTTTGATGGATTCATAGGCTACTCTGCGAGCGAGCATTCATAAACCTATAGGCCGAAACTAGAAAAATGTTGATTGGCGCAATTAGTGCAAAAGACCCGCGCTGAAGTTGCCTCGAGAATGAAGTGAGTCTAGTTTCCTTGTTTATGAAAAGCCCTGGGAAGGAAGATTCCTACGTGCGGTACAAACAACTCATGGAAGTGGAACTCCTTGGTCGTATCATTTCGGAATATCATTGAATCATTTCGGATAAGTTTGCTTGGGCCCGGGGTTATTTTCAATCCGGGGGTACCGACTGCCTCAAAGGAGAGGATTGGTACTAAGTTGATCGTCCTACTTATGGAACAATCGTCACTTTATATGGAAAGGCACCAGAAGCTTCGTTAAGATCACTTCGGTGGCACAGTTATATATATCTGTATCTTTAAAACTGGATCAGGAAAATGCTGTATTTTTTTACAATAATACATCCGACTTTTATAAATGCGACCTGTAGCAATAGTAGCTTTCGGTGGAGTTCGTATTTGCTCACGAGAAAGATTATCTCTTAAACTACCTATCTTTCCTATGTAAACGGGATGTACACTTTATGACATTTTTTAAGGCCTGCACCGCGTGTTATAATGCTGCTTTTGTTAAATGGCAAATTGATTCATTCTTAGGCACATTATGCAACATTTGTTCTGTTATATCTCCATTTGCCAACCCGAGCAGGTGTCACTGAAGTGAGATGAATTTCTTTAGCTCCCTAAATTCTCGCTCTAGTTTCATTTTCTCTTCGAGATTTCTAACGTTCACTTTCCTTCGGGAATCTTTTAATTACTATTCAGATACCTTATGCAATATATGTTATTATTAATTATTTTTTTGTTCTTAGTCAACCCGGGCAGGTGTCACTGAAGTGAGAAGAATAATTTAGCTCCCCAAATTCTCGCTCTAGTACTTTTTATATTCTCTTCGAGATTTCAAACAAATTGCTTCGGGAGTCATTTAATTACTTCTTAGACACCTTATGCAACATATGTTCTTTTATTAAATATTCTTTTGCCATTTTCCTACCTGAGCAGGTGTCACTGAAGTGAGAAGAATTTATTTAGCTCCCCAAATTCTCGCTCTAGTACTTTTTATATTCTCTTCGAGATTTCAAACAAATTACTTCGGGAGTCATTTAATTACATCTTAGACACCTTATGCAACATCTGTTCTTTTATTAAATATTCTTTTGCCATTTTCCTACTCGAGCAGGTATCACTGAAGTGAGAACAATTTATTTGGCCCCCTAAAATCTTACTCTATTTTTACATCCTCTTCAAGAAAAATGAAAAAGAAGAAACAAAGTACTTTCACATGAATATTTATTAACACATTTACACGACCATGGTTCCAACATTAGACATGATGATGACGTTTACCGTTGAAACCATGGTCGTATAAATGTGTGAATAAATATTCATGCGAAAGCACATAGTTTCTTCTCTTTCATTTTTCATAGTGAATGGCTTTCACAAAGTTACGCCTCAAACAATCAATATCCTCTTCAAGATTTCCAACACATTCCTTCGGGAGACTTTTCACATTCTCTAACAACAAACGTGAGCTGAAAGATGCGGAATGGTGCTGGTTGCCCTCTGCTACAAGTCGTGCAAATGGCTCGCCCTCATGTTGCACCAAGAACGTCCTAGAGAGAGTAGTAGTGTGTGTGTCTATTCAAGTCCTTGCGACTAGATCCCTCCGGCGCTGAACAAACAGCTCATGGACGCGATACTCCTTGGTGGGCGGACATCATTTCGGGAGCAGTTTGCTTGGCCCAGGGGTTTCCCCTCGATGAGGCGGTACATACTGCATCAAAGGAGCCCGTTGGTACTGGGTTGATCGTCTGCCGCTGGAACAAACGTCTCTCCCTCAACGTGGAAAGGCCCAGTTAAGCCCCGCTTTGGTCTTAACCCATTAAGCTCATTAGCTTACCGCTCTATTCTCTCCAAGGTGGCAGAGCCAAACCTCCCACGACCTGCTTTTAAATAACGCTCCGATGTCTACGGGAAACTTGGCTTCCGCGTCTTCGGAATTATTAGGGTGGTGGTGTATTAATGCCCCCGTCAGTTCTGAAGCCAGATAGTAATTAACGCGGTCCAAAGCTATTTGCAACACTGCAGTAAAGAAAAAAATATGAGCCAGTTCTCAATACTGAATGCGGACACCATTTTGCTGTGCCGCTCGGTGAAGTAGTAAATCAATGGAAGGATATTCGTGTCCTCAGGGAGCTTTAACAATGGATTAGATATTTTGTTGAAACATGTATTGATATCTTAGCTCATTATGGCTAGAGAATTATATTTTTCACCGTGAAGGAGGTGTCGTCAATTTTTTTAGTACTGAGAAATTATTTATTTCTGCATAAGATTCTAAATTATTTAAATAAGTAAGGTTTTTGGGTCGGTCAAAAGATAATGTATCTGTTTTTAAAAGTAAATGTTGTTTTTGAATAATTAAAAAAAATGTGAAATTAAATCATGCCCCCTGCAATGTGATTTAAATTCAGGTACCTACTTATCTTACTTTGTATTCTTTGTTATTAACTTTCCTTTAATCTATTTGTTGATGTGGAAAATTTTATGTGAATGTAAAAGGATGAGAAAGCAGAGCGATGAGAATGATATTGCAGTAAAATGGCTTTTGTCTTTTCCATTTTAGCCACTTCTGCGGTTTAAGGATTCTCTTTCCTGGCAATAACGATTCAAGGGAGATCCATTTAATATCATTTGTTACAGTAGTTGTACTCTCAGCCGAGATGAATTTATTCTCGTGAAAATTACTTTCATTTAACTAGGCTTGAGTTACTGTGTTAAAAAAACTGGGCATTCAGTCACTGTCATAGCAGATGGTACACATAAAATTAATTTCCTTATAATAAGTTTCATATTTTTCTGCACATAAGAGTTTTTATTTTTATTCTCTATTCTTCCCCAATATATCTATTTCGTCAATTGGAGATTCATCCGTATTTTTCTTCATCACAGTTAAAGTTGCTTCAGTCGTTGTTATTTAGATTTTTGAATATTATATTATGCATATTTAGCATAGAATTGCTCCTGTAATTCTGAATAATCTTACTTAATAATAAATTAGCTTGTACTAATCAATATAAGAGAAATAAAAAGTTGAAATATTAATTTTTTCCCTGTCATTGAGCTGATATCAACATGAAAATCATTTTTACATCGACTGAATTTATTCTCAGTCTATTGTAAATTAGCGGAGGTAGCAGATGCCAAACTCCGTGACCTCTCCTTATCAAGCCAGATAAATAGGTCACATGGCTATTTATAGCTAGGCTATATCGTCTTAGTGTTGTTGTGGTTCGGTTAAGCGGGGAGAATCAAAAATTCCTTTGCTAAACAGTGCGGGAGGAACTCATTATAGTCAAGAGTTCTCATATTGATGCAGCGAATTAGTTTTGACGAATTTCCATCTCACCAGGCCCACTGAAGAGTGAGTTGAATTTTCATAAATCAAACGTTTAAATTAAGAGAAGAACAAGGTATAAAGAGAAGGATGCAATTTGAGTGCATTAAAGTCATAACGTATTCCTGTGCAAAATATCCAGAGGGCCAAGAGATTCGTCAGCACAGAAACGTTGGTATGTCGGAAGCATAGTTAACAAAATTGAACTACTAAGAAAATCCATGGCTACGACACGTTTACCGTCAATGTTATTACGCATATTATCATTTTGGTCTAGTCCCAACGTAGTTTGTACGTCGCATTGCAGTTGTGACGGTTTCGTGTTGTATTTAGAGATATGCACATCGGCCTAGTGTGTATCAGAAACACGACAGAAACGTACGCAAATACTTATTTTATTTTCATATCCATTATTTACTTCGATTTTAAACAGGATTGTTGTTCATTTACGATGTTAGTTTCTCTTTGTAATGCTTATGTATTTTTTCAAATATAGGATTAAAAACTTAAACTTTTATTTTATTTTCCTATTAATTTATTGAATTCCGACAAATCATTTTCAAATCTATTTTCTAAGCTGTGCAGAGGAAGCTTTAATCTATTCATCAAGGAATTTAAAAATAATTCTCTTAGGTGGTGTTTGAGTCTTCTCTATATTATAAATGGCGTGAAAAATTAATGCTTGGTGAATAGTTATTAATTTCCTGTTGGCTTTCTTGTATTCCATTTCACTTGTTAGAAATCGGGTCTCAAATCTCTATGTCTAACTCTTAGTTGTTGAACTAAGCAATATACTTAACTTTTTAGCCCCATTTTTGGAAATTTATCATTGCTGTGTTTTTCCGAACAGAAAAATAAATTGTACACGAAACTTGTACCTTTATAGTTGAATTTTTATCCACATATGTGTAAAATGTATTCAGTGGTAAATATCTTTACAAATATCCAGTCCGTTTGAATTTTAGTTCCTACGTAGATAGAAGCGTACGTGTGCACAAATAAGCATGATAATACTAATCAGTCATCGCCGGGATATGCTGCAGTAAATATGATGGCACAATATCATGTTTTTAAGTATCAGTGATCCGTGTAAAGAGAACCAAACGCAGTTGAGGTAGGCATGTGATTTTGATCGGATCTCACTAAGGTGTTTATTCGCGTCGGATGAATTGCAGGAAAGAACCAAGAGTGGAGAAAATTCTGGGCGTTCGATATTGGAATCCGAATAAATCACCTCGCGGGCCAACAAATCATCCTGCGGAGGTCATAAATCCGCGTGAATATGAGTGTTGAGAACAAAATATCGTCTCCACACTGTTATTACGTGATTCCACCACGTTGCGCCTGATTCACTACGGACTTGAAGTAGTGCTTGCGAGACAAAAAATGTGCTCACATAAATCAGAATTGTTCTCTACGAATAAAAATTTATTGCTCGAAATAATCTACAGGTTAATGTAAATTCTCGAAAAAACAGGAACACCGATTTCAGATCGTAATCGCAAGTATGCTCTATCCGATTGCATTTTGTTATTCCGTTCAACAAAGAGCCTGGATCGTCATATTTCGCAGGTAACCCAGTTATTTTCCTTCTTATCCGTTAATGATCGAAAACCTACTACCACAATCCTCTGTATCTCATGATATGGGCCATCTTGGTATGGCCTGGCATTTGAAGATGGCGACCGACAGGTGAGGTAATTTGTAATTTGTGCCATGAGGGACGGGTAGGTAAGGGAGGGTGGAGAGAACCCGGCGTCGGCGTTAGCCTACTCTTAACAAAAGGCGCATTAGGTACCAAGGCTTAACGTCCCATCCGACGGACGGAGTGTTGCACTTGAACTGCCCTCCACACAACATCTAAGAAGGGATCTTTCAGTTTCTGAAAATTCTTTGCCACCGCCAGGATTTGGACGCGAGCACACGCGGTGGGAAGCCGACACTTTAGCCACCACACCTACCCGATACCCCAATGAGCCATCTTCCTGCCTCTTTTACAGTACGTGCGTCTTATCATGTGCGATGAATTTCATCAGAAACTGGTATTTATAACTACACTTTACTCATTGTTTACTTGGATAATGTAATGCTTTATCAATTAAAATGTAATTAACTGTAGTTCATTCTGTTTCATTAATTCATTATTTTATGATATTAAGTATAAATTGAGTGTTATCGTTGAACATTCGCTCAACTTTTTTCGTTGTATATGAAGCGAATAATTTAAAGACTGCCAGGCACATATAAAAATTATTATATTCTTTTTAGTACGCGATAATAACCGTTTTTTTATAAAACGTTATTTTTATATTGTAACCTATGTATTCTACTCTCGTTTTACCTGTGAAAGTGGAAATATTGCTTGTAAATAATCTAGCCAGTTGAAAAAGATTTTCTACAGATCTATTCACACGAGAAATAAAAAATACTAATGTGCGCTAAATTATTATGTTTACTTCGGTATGATATTTATTCCAGTCGTTACTAACATTTCCCCAAGCAAATATTTAAATAAGGCTCTATTTATTCCACATATTAGTAAGTAATTAACCCACATCTTCAGGTTCATCGAAAGTTCAAATGTCTTAATAGTTATCATAAATATATATTCGATAATTAAAAAATCATCGGAAGCATTTCTTGCAAGACTTGTTTACCATTTTACTTGGCATTTTTACCATTTTAAGGCACATTTAGTCATAATTGGCACCTGGTGATGTGATGCATGTCATTGTCCTCCACATTATTGTTTATAAGTGGTTTCACAGCAATAATAGAAATTATAATCACGTAATGAATACTTAGAGTCAGTCTTACGGGTGAACAAATACTGATCATATTACTACTAACACAATAGTACGCATGAATAATTTTTATCTAATAAAAACATACAGTGCCGGGTATCTGATTTCTGCTACGACCTATATTTATTAACTACCAAATATGCTGCTTAGGATGTAATGCTTTACGGTGCGGAAACTTTGACGACGACGAGGGACAAGAAAATAATGAACGAATCCGATATGTGAGTTTAAAAAAGTACGGAAAATGTGAGATGGACGGAGAGGAAAATAAATGAAGAAGTGCTATAAGTGGTAGAGGAGAGATTTGAGGTAAGAGGGAAGGGGAAGGATGAAAGTAAGGATGTGGATAGAATGAAAGGGCCAAGTGTGAATGGGCATTATTGTTAATTAATGTGGTAAGTTCAAGTTGGGAGAGGTGTTTATTCAAGTGTTTATTCAACAATATAATATTTACACGCGCATGAACAACCATGGCCAGGGTGGGGGTGACCCACCCCGCGACCTCTAGTTTGGCAGGCGAGGACTTTGCCCCGCCGCCACCGAGGCCGGCAATAATCATATGTATCATCATAATTTTCGAAATAATCCTATATAATCCTTTCTTTCTGTGTTCATTTAGGTCATCCGGCATGGAAACGGAATATCTCAGCACATCCTCGTCTCCAGCCACGGCAAAAATCGACTCAAACACGGAGCTTAGAGAGGTGAAGAAACACTGCGTGGATAAAAGTTTACCCAGATGGCCTTGCTGGAGGTTAAAGCAGCGCGTGGGGAGTAGCTGCAAGGAGCATACATACACACCCAGGACGCTGCAGGCACACGAGGCACGGTAAGAGCCCAATGGGGAAATTAAACAGCACAAGTTCAGTGGAACAATTGTCTTCCGAATCTTCATGATCTTCAATTATGAGAAAGTTATTCAAATATGCTTAGGCGACATTCATTGGGGACCGCATAAACAATTCATGAAATGAAACGTCATTCAGGGAGATCGATACTCAAGCCAGATGGGTCAATCAGGGTTGCCACTGTAGCGTGCGATCATTGTGCCAACTCGTGGCTAAACCCAGCATCTCCGATGCAGAGCCTTGCCAACATCGGCTTGCTGTTCAAATTCAAGTTCCGCGGGTTAAGTCACGGATAGACGAGACGCTTCTGTTTCCTTAAGTTCACCCTTTTTTCATGTTGATTTCCACCTACGTGGTGAATGGGTCGCCCTGAAACAATCTATTTATCCTCTAAATTTGATTAATTAGATGTACAATAAACATAAGAGATTCAATAAGAGAAACCTTTCAACAAACTGATAAAATTGATAGGAGAACCAATTAGGATATGTTTTAGAGCCTAAATAGCAAGTTTTGGAAAAAGTGTTAAAAGGTCTTCTTCCTTTCATGTTTATTTCCATTTACTTAGTTAATGAGTTCCTCTTAAATTATCAAGTTTTCCTCCCGAATTCCCAGAAACAATTTAGAATCTTTTGATTAAAATGCGACCGAAGTGGCAACAGAAATCATCCTTCCTTGGGATGTAATTGGGCCTCCTCTATGCAGTACCCTTGCACTCACCTGGCATATTTGCCAAGCGAACAAATTTCCGCGTTGGTCTCAAGCACGCAACAATTCAGGTTTACGAAGCTTTTTCCTATGCCAATCACCTACTCATACTTATTAAGTTGGCGAAAAAACAAATTAAATTTAGAAATTAATACTCTCATGCTCCTTGTAGATATGCTCTGAGAAAAAAATCCGTGTGGTAAACTATTAATGCCATTAATAAATGAATTGAGTGAAACGGGGAAATTGAAATATGTACCGCGAAACCACTCATATACGGGCGCATAACTCTAAAAAGTGTACGTAAGTCGAAGGCTAAAAAAACTCATTTTTACGTTTAATATTTCCCAAAAAGTATTATAGTGTAGGAATTTTGTGCCAGCTGAATGAAATAATTTTATTTAGAAACTGTCAATTTTTGAGAGATCGGTAAGAACACCCATGGTGATTGTGTCCGTTATAAGAGTAAAATTGTGCCAATTTAAAGTGCCCGTGTCCGTAAGGAGTTCGTGTACTCTAGGTTCTATCCTTATGCAAATGCATATCCTTCTGCCGGAGAATTGAGTACTGCCCTTAAGTCAGGGGTGATTGTAAAGCTGCGTTTACACTGAGTAACATGTAATAAAAAACAAGTTAAATATTTTATGTTTTACGAAAAGTTACCAATCCGTGTAACATGTAATTTATAAAATTGTGTACTAAAACAAAAATTCGTGTCATACAACAAGTTTTTGATTTCCCGCTTCGAGTGGGAAAAACTAACTTTTAACACATTGTTACAGGTAATATATTACACGGATTTGTAACTTTTTCGTAAAACACAATATATGTAACTTGCTTATATAACATGTTACTCAGTATAAACGCAGCTTAAGCCAGAGGTGTCCGTGAACACAGGTTTCACTGTATATTTAAAACCGTTATCCATGCACTTAATAGTACTATGCGTACTTTACGTGTGTTTGGGTCAAACTCCCTCGAAATGTTTAGGGCTAATCGAATTAAAGGTAAGTGCCGTGTAAACGGCAGCGGCAACTAAACGCGGTGGGCTGGGCAAAGCTGGGACGACAAAGTTTCGGAGCACCAATATACGAGGAACAACTATTACCCGAGACAGAGGGTTAAATGCTACGTAAATCATGCCCCTTGTTTGCCGCAATTCCCTTGAATAACTGTTTGGAGGTCTGGAAATTCTCCCCGCCCTCCACCCCCCCCCAATGACTCGAGGTCACAGGCAGAGGTTCACTCTTTTCCTCCAACTGGTAGAATTTTCCTTATTCATGGTCTGAGTAAATCAGCCAGCGGAGGGATAAGAATTGTTCCCGCAACGCGGTGGCTCCGTTGCACCAACACAGCTTTAAGAGTCTCTTTTCCATTAACAGATACGAGAAGAAAGATAGATGGTAGGTAAAATATGGAGCGGAAGAGAATGTTGGCAGAAATAATTCACCATCTGGCAGCCCTTGGTTTGCCAATTTTCGTGTAGGCATGGTGGTTTTCTGAACACTTGTATGGGTTGGTAAATTTTTTTATGGCGATTCTAAATGAAAGTAAGGTGATACGAACAAAAAATCGTATTGATTGTGGCAGACTTATTAAATAAATCATATTAGCGTATTTATTTCTCATTATTTACGACGCAACACATTCTCTAATAAGATTCACCTTTTTCTGCGAATAAATCCTAACTTCACAAGTGTATTTTGGTTCATAAAGTTCAAAAATTTGGCTATTGATATGAGGGTATTTCGGTACTTTACTTTAATATTTATTTTAACTCACGCATTGGTGAAATTTAGGAACTTGAGTTTACATTTCTTACATGCAATACCTTGGTTCCCAAGATAACTACATGGAGTCGCTCATTCCCTCAGAATAAAGAGAAAAAAGGTGAACTAAGAGAACCACGCGAGTAACTCTGGGTTAAATAAATAGTTAATAGAGGTTTGACTGAATACCATACTATCTACTTAATTTTAATTTCACGACCTCTAATACACGTGTTTCGTCTGGCTTGTTGTCATCATTAGGTGCAGATGAGTCAGAGAAGAGACAAGGAATCTCAGAAATTAATCTGTGCGTTATGGCCCAAACAACGTAACTGACCCTGCAAGTATGTGAGAAATATTTAACTCGGAGTCTAAGCAGTGTAAATAGCATATTTTGCAATTATCTCGAAAAAAATATCTATAGATTATTGGTAAACATGGTTTTATGTTCATCTCGGATACCTTTTCATTCCATTGGAATGGATCGATTTTACGTGATGCCAAGATCTTTTTTTTTCTTATGCATACCCGCTAAATGTGTGGAAAAGAAGGCTGGGAGAGGCATTCATTCCGTGCAATGCCTATGTGCCCCAGATAATCTGAGCGTTTAAACGCCAAAAGCTGCATGAAGCATTGTCTCCTCGTCGCACAAAAGGTCCCCCATCCCTCGATCCATATTTCTTCCATTCCGAGACCCAATGATCCGACTAATCTCCGCCTTATCCTGGGTGCGACGTTCGTTTTAATGTGCGAGGAAGGCTCCCTGGATTTCGAGCGCAAGGTCGTCATGCGTCTCTTCTCCATGGCGCCGTTCCAACCCGCCAGCAGACTCGGATGTTACGCCGTGATGCATGAGAGCCCGACCTTGTCTGTCACCTCTTTTCTTCATTTACATTTGTCGCTTTGAATAGCTACCTTAAAGGTGGGAATCCCATTTTGAGCAATGTCTCGCTCACCACCAAGGAGGTTGTAAATAGGTATCTGGAGGCGCTGTTTCCGTATTTTTAGCGTGGTCAAAGTTCCGTCATCTTCGTTTGACAATTTTTGGACTTAGTGTCCCACTGATATTTTGATGTGGCTAAGTTGTGTTCTGAATATATACCGCAATGAGTGAAAAATGCTACTACATCACTAATATTTCGCCCGTAATTGATATTGGATTTTTCCCATCATTCACGATACTTCTATAAATGTATAAACACTGTGTCTGTTAGCCACTGTAATAGTGGGAACATCCTTGAAAATATACTCTATTGCTGTAATTGTTAGATTTCCTTTGGCTATAATAAAATTGAATACCAGTTTAAGTGCAGGTAATAGACTAGTTTACTCTCGTAAATTTTATTTCCAGCTGAGCTGGGAGAAGAACGTAACCGTGGTGATTGGTAATAATTATTCCCTGGGAAAAGATGTTTGAGTCATAACTTCGCGGAATCTACCTATGAAGTAAGAAAAAAGGTTTACATTGTGCGTCTCATAGGTTATTTCAATGTGTTAACGAGTTATGACCAAAAATTTCACCAAATAGAAAGCATTGACCCTTATGGGATTGTCAATGTTTTGGTCAAAGTGGGCGTGGTTTGTCCTACCCAAGCACCCGTATTCCGGCCACACTTCGCTCCACGCTCCAGTGGTGCCCCCTCCAGATATTTACAACCTCCTTGCTCACCGTGCATAGAATTGTGGAATAAAATATAAAAAAGATTGACGATTACGGGTAGTTTTGTGACGTAAGACGCACAAGTGTCTTACCTATAATCGATTTTATTGCGGTTGGACGATAGTTGACTGGGTCATGTCTGTTTCCATTTTTGAATATCGGTGGATCGCTTGCAATTTTCAGTCTAGCGGTAACTTTCCTTCAGATAGTGACTTCTTAAATATTATCTCTGAGTAAGGTGCGATACGTGGCGCTAACTCGTTGAGGACACGCGCAGGTATTCCCTTCGGACCCGGAGTTTTACTATATTTAATCGATTTTAGCTATTAAGATATACCATCGCAAATTTGTATCACTATTTAATAAGTGTTATTCTGTAAATTGATGTACATTAGAACCATGCTTACACGACACTCAATATCACGAGAACTTCAATTTCAATCTAACGACAGCTTGAAATTCCCTGGGGATTGCCATTACGCATAATGTTTAATTAACATCTATTACGCGACTATTACTATCCAAACAGCCTCAATAACATAGATATTTTCCAATTCATAGCGTAACTCAGAAGTAGCAATGATAAACTATCAATATGGACCCTTCCACCCCGTTCAAGCTCCAAGTCTCGATTTAAGTAATTAAGAACATATATAACAAGTCGTTTTGAGATGTCAATTTCGATAACGTGGCTAAATAGAATAGAATGAGTTATGGAGGGAGTAAGTGATTCCATTAACCTTGATAACTGATAGCCAAAACAACCTTAATAACACGACACTCAGCTAAAAGAGCACCTCAAAAACAAAATCGTTCCTCTAATCTCCTTGAGACTTTTCTTTACGAGATTCTACTGTACATATTACAGTCTCCTTCTTCTACATTTTTCATCATAGTTCCGTTTACCGTTCCCTTTACATCCCCACAGTCTTTTCCCATTACCAGTTATTATTACAGTAATTACCGATTAAGGTACATTTGCATGGAGTATTTAGGAAGTATTCTGTCAGTCTCCCGTCCCTTCATGTGCTTCCCTCTTCAATTGACAATAAGGCCTACTCCGTTTCATTATATCTACAAACCCTTTTCTCTTCCTTACTCTACTTCAATTACCCAAAATTTACCCTCTAACTCTGTTTTCAACATCCCCTTCCCGCTAAGTGCTCGCTTCATCCATACCTCCTCTCCCACCATGTGCTGCACTTCTTCGTTCTTATAACGAATTAAGTCCCAACTAATCCTCCTCTCACTCCAAGAGTTAAAGTAAAGGTTGACTGGAGCAGGCGAGGGTAGAGCTCTCCTTAGATGTAGGCGTGTGGATTTCACACATCCAGAGAAATTTTACGCCATTTTCTTGCACGCGCTACATTTCACGGATTTTCGTTTGGAGATGTCGGTTGTATTCACCGGGAATTTGGACCTAGGGCTCTTATTAGCGATTTACCCAAAAGAAAACCCTTATATGATCGTTCTCGCGACTTTCTATGATTTTTGACTCGACATTCGATAATTTCCCGCCAATGTGACCTCTTATGCTTTGATGTTATGAAAATACTTTATGATGCTCTTATTTGCACCTATTTTTATGATCTAAGCAGAAATTGATATATTATTATTTCCTTTTCAAAAGGTTTGCGATCGAAAACATACAAAGTAGCATATATGCGATATCATTTGAAAGTAATGATATAGTGGCACACAAGTTATTGAAATCCACGAAAACATACATTTATATTATAAATATGGAGAAGTACTAAGCAATGAAATGGAATTTTTAATTAAGTGCATGGAAACTACGAATTTCTAATATTGTATGAGAGGACTCCTTATACCTTGTTTTTAACTTCCTCCACTAGTGAAGTCTTACCCAGCCGATTTTTAACGCTGAACGTATAAGCTCTTACTAAAAATCGTCAATATCGTCTCGGATTTTCTGCGTGTTTTGGAGTCTGTTCAGACTGTGAGTTTTGGGAGTTGTTTCCTGTTTGTGAACATGCTGGTATACGATCAAAAATTCATTGGAGCTGTTAACGAGATTGTTTCTGCATGCATCAAAGCTTCATCTATCAACAGTATAGTTAGCAGGAATGCCTTTCAAATATTACGTCAGCTACTGGTGCTTGGTTACTGAGGTAAACACTTGGAATTTCATCAGTGCAAAATTTATTCTCATGTTGACAAAGTGTCTATGTGTACAAAGTGTAAAAAAATTCAGAATAAAACTTTAATTAAATGTTGCAGTTAAGGGTCAACCTTATGTTTAAATATGAAAGTATTATATTTTTCCACCTCTATCCTCCAAGAGTTTTATTTTCTGAAGTAAATAAATTTGACCCTCTTTTGCATTGTGAACTGAAAAAAAATGTTGAGAGAATGAATGCTAGAAAAAATAATTGACTATATCTGATGATTTTTGTTAGCAATTACGTATGTTTTGCCGGTTATGTGTTTATATGAATTTATTTACGATTGTTCAATGTCTGTAATAATTGACGTTAAGTATGATGTCTTGTTTGAGGGCAGTGTAATATTTTTTTAGGGGAATAAGATTTAGAATATATAAAGATAGATTCGCTACCAAAGACCTTTGTCTACTACTTACTTGGCATGTTGTTGTACGGGTTATCACAGAAGAATAGCTTTCAGTAATTCATCGGAAGATAGTAGGGATAGGGTGGCAGAGATTTCTCAGAGGCTGCCCGATACCTTCTTGAGTGCTTTGAGGAGGGCAATTTAAGTGCAGCACTCCGTCCGTTGGATGTGACGTTAAGCCGAGGTCCTCTAGGGGCCATTAGTTAGTAGGCTGTTGTCAACATCGAGTTTCTATCTTGTCGGACGACTATGGGCGCACGAATTGAACTTCATGAACTATGTGAAAAAACTGTTTGAGAGGAAAACTTAAAAAAATAAACTGTAATTGCTTAGTATGTACTTTGTGTAGCTGATCAACGACCAATGTTGCAAATTAGGGATTAAAAGAAATATTCAAAGTGGCATGCTGTTAGTTTCACATTGCTATCTCTTTGTAAAGTAACTTAATACATAACAACATAAAAATGATGTATCATAAACATAAAATCCAGCATATGAAGACCTAAGCATTTAATCATCGTCTCCCATGTCACTTTCCTAAGCATATTTTGCATTCGAAAGGCACTTTCCTTCTTTTTGCGTTTTGTAAATGCTTTACTATTATGGCATGCTCATTAATACTAACAGTCTTTGTGTGTTAATACATATTGCATTACATATTTTACATATTTTTTCTTTTATATAGGTAATACTTTTCGCCTAATGATGATTACTCATATAAACCCGGGTCGCTTTTTGCAAACAAATAGTCGCTTAAGTAACAGTAAACTAACCAAGAAACCTTATATTGGAATACCACTGAGTTAAGAATGGGTTTGTGAAAGGTTTAATTTTTAGTAATAAAATATTTGTGTTTATTTTAATTGATATTGCGACTTCGAGTTGTAGGGTTAACGTCGTTCGTAAAGAGTCAAAACTTCCTCGTTGAACTTGAAGGCTGGCATTTAAGTTCAAGTTTCTATTTTCATTGCGTGGGTGGTATCGATCGCCAAATACAGCTGAAATTAGTTATTCCTCTTAAGTTAAACACTAGCGATGTAGAAATGAAGTTCTGGGTTTTGAATTTTCTCCATAAAAGATATTCTGAACATTGACGGTGAGTTTGAAGCAAGGTTGTATCCATTAGCCCAAAAAATTATCACCAATGAGTTTCCATCGAAAAGATTTCTTAATCATACCGAAAACAGTTTCTCAATTTATGATAGTAAAAATGGTGCAGATTTCTTGGGTATTGAGAATTGTTTGATTTTTTTTATCAGCCAAAAGGACTCGACAGTGCCAAAATAATGCTTCACTTGAAGAAACTTTGTCTGATAAAATATTTAAAATTGAAAAATAAAATATTAAACTGTAAACTAGAAGGCGCATGGAAACAAAATTACTCATAGCCGACACCAGAAGCTTCCCTTCTCAATCTTCAGGTAGGAGGCATAAATTCAATTAGAATGACAAGCATGGTTCCTTTAAAATAGCGTGAGGTGTGTTAAAAATGTAGATCAATATCTAAATAAAATTTTAAAAGGAAGAAAAGGTACACTGAATTTGCTTTTCCAAACAGTTTCATAAGCTCCCTGAGGATATATTACCTTGTACCCTACTGTGTCGAATCCAAATACTTATCTCTTGTACTTCCTTAGGGGTCTTGCTTTAATTTTTAACTCCATTATATTTCTCACACTATTACTGTGCCACGCTCGTGTTTTGTACATCTACTGCTTCTTTCTCAAGCGAGCAGTTCTACTCCGTACTCACGTACCGTCCAACGTTTCCCACCCTATTCTTCTATTCGATTTGCAAAATTCGCCTCCAGCTCTTTTCTTCTCTGATCAGCTTGTTAAATTACCAACTGTCCTATTCCGTCAGTTACTTTACCCACACGACTATTTTCAGATACGGGGTTTCCCAGCCCCCAGTCTTGTACGCTTGTAATAGAGTACCGCACCTCTCTTGTCATGAATACCATTTTCGGTTGATATATGCCTATGTTACATCGTCCATTCCAGGTAATGGTGCTCCCGAAAATGGGTGTACCCAGTGAGGAGCAGGAGGGGGTAGCTGCCCCCCATATAAACAAAAATCCCAAATGTCTTTAAGGAAAATTATATTTTTTCAAGCAAATAATTTTAAAAACTAATAAAGAGCTGTTAGAGTTTCCTTAAAATGTTGATTTTATTCACCTTTTCCATACTTAAATCTTACCTACAACTTGAACAACCACGCCTTGCCCCCTCCCCCCTAGTTTTGATCCTGGGTACGCCCTTGCTCCCGAGTTTGGTGAATCATTTCACACGCTCTTATCTTCCTCCTTTAAAGCGAGCGATTACCACTGATTCCTCTCATTGGCTCCAATAATTCCACTAAGTATTTTGAATTTATTTTCCGAGAGGCTTCTCTGAAAAAATCTGGAAATTCCAGGATTCATACTTTTATTCGGTAAATACTTACACTAGAATTCATTTAATTTTTGTTTCCTCAAATTTATTATTTTATGCATTACTTAAGAAATTTATTTTTTTAAATAATCCCTTTCATACCCTATGTATATCGTAAATAATTTCAAGCCATAAATTATATGCAAACTCAAATAAAGTTTCTCGCTGCTGTTTGTCGGAGCTTTCGTTTATGATCTTCATTAGTCAGGTACTTGGTTTAAATCCGTCGTCATGGAGCCGTCGACGTATTTGCGCCCATCGAACCATCCACTTCCCCAGTCATGCTCCGAGGAGTTTTCGCAGTAGTGGACAATATACTTCCCTCACCCAACGACGTCTTGGACCACGACGTGGGATTCCCACAGATCGGCCAACCGCCTCCAGGAAAAAAAATGGACCGATCCCAAGCGGAGGGAGCGTTGCCGTGGGAACATGGCTAGCCAGGCCTATCCTTTCCAACCGACCGAACCCCATATAGTCTCCTTTTCCTTTGAACCATTTATAGCAGCACCCATCCCTCCGTAAACCATCCCAACGTCCTTCCATACCCCTTTGTTTGATGAATATCGATCCTTAAATTTAGTGGGTACATATTTTCAGTGCTTCAGCTAAGAGTCTTACAGTACTAACGTAGAGCCAAAGAGAAATATTGCTTCAAGAATGTCAGGATGTAGTTGCGGTTAAAAACTACCCACATATTTGCAGCTCAGATTATATTTAGCGGGTGTGTATCGAAATTCATTCCGAAAAACTATTTAGGTAAATTCATTAATACTAAGAGTCTTTGTGGGTTAATACTAACTGCATTTGCAGGCGCAATATTACCTGCATATTTTGTACAGAATACGTCAAAGTACTTTTTTCAATATAAATACAAAGATTACTAATGAAAAACAAATTGTTGCTTGCAGAGATATCGTAGTATGCATACACAGGTTGAATCCGTTGGAAAAAACACATCGATAATTTGCATGTTATTTCGTGACAAGTTAATTTTATCGCCATAATTGTATAAGGGTTAAATATTTCTCTTTATCTGAATATAATGAATGTTTTAGTGAAGTTTTCCGGCGCGTTTCAATATCCATGTATGTAACAAGCTATTGGTGGTGTTGAAATTCAAATATCCATTCCAAAGGCGAAAAGTTGCTTGCATTGTATCTTTGAGAAACCCATTGCATAGGAATAGCTGACGCTTGTTTTAAATCCCTCTTAGCCAGAGAGTATATAGTAAAAAATATTCATTTATCTCTTATCGCTATGTCAGACGACGAATTACGTTCGGTGATAACTCTATGATATCGCAATTTATTTAGTAGTTCGACTATTTTATCCAAAGGTTCATAGTGTAACGTTTATTGACATAGTTTTCAAACAACATGAAAAAACGTACTTATTTTTTAGGGTGCTGCGGCGAAACTTTTACACATTATAAATGTAAAAATGCTGAGTCATTTCATTTGTTTAGCAGGTTATTATAGAAGAATAGGTTTCTGCAATTCATTGGAAGATAGTAGGGATAGATTTATCTGAAGCTGCCCGATCCTCCTCGACAGCCTTAAGGAGGGCACTTCAAGTGTAGCACTCCGTCCGTCGGATGGGACGTTAAGCCGTGGTCCTCTAGGAGCCATTACTTAGTAGGCTAATGCCAACGCCGGGTTTCTCACTCGTGGAACGACATTGGGCTCACGAATTGAACTTCATAAACTAAGTGAAAAAACTGTTTGAGACGAAAACTTAAAAACATAAACTGTAGGTAACTGCGTTTGAATTAATATTAATTAGGTAACGATAATTGAATTAATTAATATTACCTTCTAAACACCTTCAAACAATAATTTCACCATACTATAATCCCTTTTATGAGGAGAAGTAGAGGATATAAACATACATAACCACTATGTTCACAAAATAGATGTTGCGCCGTGATATCTCCAGAATATCGCACCCGATACACCTCGACATGGAACACGTTCCAATGACTTTCCCTGAAATTTACGAAGTGCTAGAGTGTGCCGGATATCCGCTGATAAAACTCCCCGGCTCACTCCAACCCTGGCTAACGTAAACAATTCCCCCTCCCTCCATTCTTTACCCTTTGAAACCCTACCTCCACCACAGCATCCATTGATCCACCTCCTTTCTCATTTACCCTCTTCTCCTTGGGGCCCACCCTCTGGAACTCGCACGCATGACCCACTTAGACCCCCGAGAGCCGTCTCAAAATTGTTAAACCCATAAAGAGTTCGAGTGGAACGCTTTAAGACCGCCCCACGCCCAGTGCTACGCTACGCGAGGCAGCCCGCATCTCAGCCGACGGCCGCTGTGTGCTAACTCCTTATGCTAGCTTCACCTCTACCTTTGCTATGCTATGTTTCTTTAGACGTGGGCGTGGGGTAGAACTTAATAGGGTTCAGAGCTGTAATATAAGTAGTACTGGACGGCAGGAAAACTACCATATATCTACTCTTGTGCTAGATGAGATACAGAGGAGATATAAGGTATGTACTTAGCGAGGAGGGGATATTTAAAACAGGATTATAGGGTAGCAAGCTGGGTATCCGAGGGAGAGGAAGAGAGAAAATAGGATTTTCAAATAGAATGAAAGGGAATAGGCCTTTATTATGAACTGATGGGGAAAGTCCATGAAGGAAGGGGAGGCGGCCAGAATGCTTCTTAAGTGGGGTAAGTATGGTGGGCGTGGATAAGAAACTTCTGGAAGAGTACTAAACGGGAAGGAGATTTTAAAAGCCGTATTGCGACGAAGGAAGTTAGGTAAACAAGGGAGGGTGAGGAAGAGAATAGAATTCATAGGTTGAATAAATGGCAATAATCATGGGTACGAATTGAAGAGGAAAGTCTAATTTGAGAGTGGGGAACTGTAGGTGTGATTCATGAAATGCTCCACGTAAACATATCCTAGTATGCATAGCACCTGTTATAATTAGGCACACGTTTAACTCAGAAACACAAATAGCGTGCAAGGGAACCATAAACTTGACGAATCCGATACACTTCAAGTTTGCAAAGAAATATAACACCGCGTGCGATCACAAGACGTTACTACACGAACTCAAGCTTCAACACGATTGTAATGTCTTACATCTTTGGCATGTTGAAATTCTTGTTTTTTTTTTCCTTTCACTGTGAACGTTCATTGTCGGTACTCATCATTAAGAGTAGGCTTTTGGAAGTTTTATATCCATTTATCATTACTTTTATTACAGTTCTGAGAGTTAGATCGAACTTAGCACGCTAAAAATCATCTCGAGTGTGATCGAATTCAACTATCCGCACTGAAAAAAATTGAGCTTCAATACTTACTGATTCTTACTTAGTCAGTATAGTGATATTACAAGGGGTACGAGGTAATTGTGGTAGCTCGCGCGTTGTCTTTCACGCCCCTGGGCCCGGTGTCAAATACCAGTAGCAGAGAATTGACAGAGACTACCCGATATCTGTTGTGTTGTGTGGAGGACGCTTGGAGTGCAACACTCCGTCCGTCAAATGGGACGTTAAGCCGTGGTCCCCTTGGCGGCTTTCATGAAAAGCAGGCTAATGCCGACACTGGATTTCTCTCATCCCTTCAATCCCTACCATATTCTCATGCTGCAGATGATCTTAGGTGGCGATCGCCTCCTTCAAATAACTTACCGTACCTGATATATTAGAATTTAATAAACTTTGTTTTCTTAGAATTTAAATAATTATTATGACTCTAAATCATGCACTGTACTAACCTAAGCTGACTTTGTCTTAAAATTTGGCTATTTTTATCTCATTAACACAGAATTGTTTCGTCTGTTTTGTTACTTTGAAGAATATAAGTGGTTTTATATATGATGAATATTTAAGTTTAAGCTTATTGCCAGTTGATGTATTATAACCTTCAATCTAAACATTTATTTTTGAATATTGACTCTGCTGCAACGTTAAAAATCTTATAGATGGTAAGCTATGTCTCAAGGCATATGTAAGATTAATTTATGCTTTACTATCAATGCGAATGTCATTTGTCATTATGAATACCCATTTTTGGGCCACTAAAATTTAAAGAAACTGAAATTTCCGTTTGCAGGATTAAATTGTATTTTCATCAATTTGAAGAGGCAATATCTATCCTATCTTATTGATGAGACCTAATAGTCACTTAATGGCAGCGCCGATGGTGCGTATAATTTAAACTGTACCATTCAGTCAACTTCACCTCAATCAGTCGGATTACAAAAGCATAAACGGTGTTGTGCGCATATGTACTGTTGTCGTCTATGGTGTGGTTTGAGTGAAGAAAGAAACTTAAAAAACTAATTTAACTTAAGATTTACAAGGAGAAGACTATTGTTGATTAATTTTTTTAAAATAATATACGTACCTTTTTTACCTATTAATTTTACAAAATTTCACAACGGTGAATTCAAGTTTTGACAGTCAAATGCATTATGAAAGACCTGTTATTAGTGATGTTTCTCTTTAAATAACAAAGTGCAATTTACCCGGAATAAATTTCGCTTTGATGGTTGAAGGCTCTTGAGTAAGCGGTTGAGCTGAGGTATCCATGGCGTTGAATGCTGAGTGTGCGACCTGAGTAGCATACGCCAACGCTTAATTGAGTAACGCTATCGCATCCTATTCACTAGGCCTATTGAGCACGTAGCGCCCTTGTCGTCAAAATTCTCGCTCTATGCGCTTCTAAGCTGACCCTATCTAACACTAAGCTTACTCTTATGTGCAGATACAAACACTAAATATGTAGAAAGAATAGAAAAAAGCCTTGCAGGGAGTTAGTTTTCTCTCTCCGATTAGCATGGTCATGCATAAAAGATTCACTATAAATTATGTTACCTTAAATCCCTCCCATGATTAGCTAATTATTTACTTCAAAAGCCTAAACTTATGGGAAAGGTAGCCATTACAGAAAATTAGAAAGAAATAGACTATTAAAAGCCTTCAAATTACAACTAGTGATATGTTTTATCATTACAGTTATATAATGAAGTTTAGATGTTTTTTTATAAAAGAACTTGCAAAATTTTAATCAAGCAATATCAGAAAAATGTAATTTTGATGTTTTACTAAAAAAATTAGTCCGTTGATAAGATAATTAGTCTTTGAATTAGGTGTGGAAATAAACAATTATGGCAATTCTTAAAGTAAAAAAGGCTATCAATCGACTGATTTTTATCACCTGGAGATCAGAGTAGGTTATGAAGCATTAATTTTTTATGGCTACGTTTTCATATTAAAAGTATTTTTGATGATGATGGTAAACGAAAAAGAAACTGAAAAATGCATTTTTTTCAGTAGATCTGTTTGAAGCTACTTATAGCCTTTTCCTTATAGATGTTACTGATATTGAGATCGGAATACCGAATACTTATGCCGGTGAAGAAACTAAAGATGAAAATAATAAATCTAAAGCACTTATTGATTTCTAATTTAATACTTAGCTAATAATACTCTGATACTTTTAGCTCGTTAAAGGAGATGTCACTTCAACTCTTTCATTCGATTTTAATTGCGGTTAGTATTGCTGTCACAACCGATTTCATGTTATCTCATCATTTCTCCATGAACCTCAATTATAGGAGGTGCACCAAAATTACCACTGGGATACATAAAAAAAACTACTGACGGACTGGTGTGTCATGTCCAAATAATTTCCAATACAGGCAGTAGATCATGCTGCGGTTGATGTTTTATCAAAAAATTACTCTCTATTATAGCCTTCTTGAATGCCAATTAAAATCAAATGGTGAGGTAGCCGTCATAGTTGGGGAAATCCGATCATCGCTGAGGTTTCTTAATAAAAGCAATGATAATTAAGCTGCCAATTGTTTCCGATACTTTTATTTTTTTCTCTGTCCTGCAAAATTGATGGCAAACTTTATTATCCACGGAATTAACCTGGAACCTTTTTTTTCAGAGATTTTGTTAAAAAAATGCGATAGAATAATTAAAAAAGTAAAAGATTAAACCTCGATTGATTATCTACTCGTAATAAAATTTTTCGTCCTCAGAATAGGGAATTTATTTTATTTGTGAACGGACGGTGTAAATAAATACATTCAGTGGAATATTTGGTCATTTATTCTGGATATATGGCGAAAATGGGTTTTATGGGGAAAACAAGAGGACATTTTGTTTGAAAAATACCGTGAATTGTTAGTGTGACGTACGATTGATTTTTTGGATTAAAAATATTATCTCCGAGGGCTTTCAATATTCTTCCCAAATATATTCAGAATTATTGGCTCCTAGCATTAAAAAAGTTGTATCGTATAAAATGTATAATTATAGGATATATTTTCATGACATTGTATTGGATGAAGGGAATTGGAAACCTATTCTTAGTTTATTTCTCAGGACTGGTGTAACGTGGCGTTCTGCTTTCATCGTATTTAATTACGATTGTTAACCTCCTCTTTGTTAGTAGAGTTTGGCCGTAATAAGTGGTGATGCATACAATCATAAAAGAAGGGAAACTGCATAGAAATACTAAAATCAACGTCATTCCTCATCGTGAACTTATTATAATCGGCAGATATGCTGGAATATCTAATTTTTTTAAAGCAAACCTCATCATCATCATCATGATGAAAGCAAACCTACCGTCCGTGTATTATATTGCTTTAAAGGTGGCGTAGTCTACCTAATCCACCCCTGAGAAGCTTCCTATACCCGCTGTGTTATAACTTGTCCGCCTTATTGTCACCTCTGCAACTATCGTCCCCTAAAAGGGCAGCGCACTCACTCGCCTATAAATAATATTGCGTGCATTAGGCCGGCCCTTATTTTTCAGAATTGCGAAAAGTTATGTTTTCCTGGTCTCAAAATGATCCAAATGGTGTTTATATTCACGTGTTAAAATTTGGTTACTTTAAAATAACGGAAACCCGTGCCCCAAGCGCCCTAAGTACAAAGGACCCTCAATTGAGGGGAAGTCTCTAGTAAGTGGTGCGGGACATACCTCAGCGGTGCCGCGGTGCGGGGTGGCGCCCTAGGGGGGGATCGCATTACGACGGACGATATCTCCTAAACGCTTAGAGATAGGTTAAAGCAAACAGAAAATCGGCTCTAACGGGCTTTACTTTTACGTTTTACATAGAAATAGCGCTTTTTCGGCCCCAAAAAACTCAATTGAGGGTCCTTAGTACTTAGGGCGCTTGGGGCACGGGTTTCCGTTATTTTAAAGTAACCAAATTTTAACACGTGAATATAAACACCATTTGGATCATTTTGAGACCAGGAAAACATAACTTTTCACAATTCTGAAAAATAAGGGCCGGCCTAGCGTGCATACCGAATTCATCTAGGAAATGCGTATTTTTCATTCCTTAAGGGCGAATCTAACACCGTATACATCCATATGCATTGCCTGGTTAGTGTAGCAAATCCAACTATGACTTACATACCCAAATTATTTACACATTTCGTTACCCAAATGGACATTTCGAAAACCCCAATGCATTATTCTCAGCTCATACTGGTTTTTAATATTGTTATTGCTAAAGAGAGTATGGCATCCAGGCAGAAATAAAACGCTGTCTCAAGTGTCTTGTACTGGCCTACCGAAGATACAAGGTTTCCATCAAAGTAGAGTGGATGCTATGAATATTTGTTACAATATAATAGAAACTATGCTTTGAGTGTTGCTAATTCCTTATGTCGAAATAACCTTTTAAGTTGGGAATTCATCTGTTCCGGAGCAGAGAATGTGCACTATCGTGGACTTTGTCCACACTATGCCGTGCCGGACGCAGTTATTGTTTCGCTTTCGTAAATTATTTCTTAGTGCTTGAAATAGCCTCACAGATTGAAGAATTTGAGAGCTTATTGTATGAAGTTTCTCTGCAGCCCTTGTATTTTGAAATCAATATCACGCTTTTCCATACCAACTTTGTCATTTAAATTTTCTTTTTTTCTCCTCCGACTTTTCCTTTGTAGAAGTAATTTCACAATTTTTTTATTTTACTTTCATTTTATTCCCCTGTTGCTAATTTATTACGTTCTCAAATAGAATTATCATTCAAAAAAGCCTGTAAATTTTTCTCAATTTTAGTTTTATCATAGCTTCGGAGCAATTATACTGTATGCAAAAATTACTACGGACCGGGGTGATGAGGTCATTCCGCATATAAATTACTCTCTCTGCGATTTTATTTGTGGCCTGAGGTTATAGTTAATAAAATGGGTGCCAACATTTATGTTTTTGAAGTAAATGCACGTAGGACTGGCAGATATATTTAATTGGGGTATGCAGGTGAAAAATTTACTATGTCTTCCAATCTCTTCAAAGATTTTGGACGAAAACATCGTCATTACCAACTAGTACCATAGGAATAAAAATATTACCTCACTAACTCAGGAGGTAAAATTTTGTTAGAAGCGTTTTCAAATTACTTTTTAGAATCGTAATCAGTGTATCAATGTTGACAAAAAATAAGAATTTAAGGTAAAACATACATCAGTGTGAGAGGATTTCACGAAATCAAATTTTGTGAGTTGTTTCCAATATCTTAAGTCCTCCTATCTATGTCATGACATATAATTAATATACGTGGATTAATTGACTATATTTGACACTACGCTTCAAAGCCGACAGGACTCTCCTCACTATCTCGACATACCTACAAATCACTTGATTAGATAAATATTGATCCCAAATGCTCAACTATTTTCGTTGTCTCTCAAATCAAACTCCTAATTCATCTTCTAGGAATATCACTAACACTAATTTTTTTCCATTCCTATCTTCTCTTCGCAAAGCCACATTCATGTCCACTAATTCTTCAACGAATCCACGGAAAACTGAAAGGAAAATTTTAAAACAAAGGACCAAACCCTCGCCAAATTGCGTGGAGTTAATTGCTTCGATTCAGCTCAACCTCTAGTAGAATGCGTTTCCTGATATTCCGAAAGGTGTGGGATACTGCTCAGAGGAGGCTAGCTTGTGTGCAGACAGAAAGCAATGTCGGGGGAGCTTGAAAAGGGCTTTTTCGATCCTTCTATTCATGAAAAAAATAGTACTGGTTCGGTTAATCGATGCCTGCCAGTGTTAGAATAATTGAAAAAATCACATGTTGTTTCATGTATGGGGTTATCACCAATGTTTTGATTAATTAAAACCTTCTCTGATGACCAATTTTTCGAAATGATCACTAATCTCTGCAATATCCGGATACATAATATATTTATGCGATAATTCGCTCAATAAAGTCTTCTGGTAACTACTTCTTCTATTGGGATGGATACTATTGCCCTTCTTCTCCTTTTCATTTAGTCTTTTTTTTTAAGCCAGTCAAAAAATAAATCATCAGTCGAATGTAGGACACGTATAAAATCTAAGACAGAGATGTGATACATTCAATAATATGTTCATTTTTTAGTTATCAAATGAATAGGTATTGTATGTACGTATTTTACGTATATTTATTTATCAAAAATGTATTGAAAATTGCGTATCAAACATTTTAGATTCCTCAGATAGCCATGAAAGTTTCCCTTTCTTTACTTTTGTTTATACCGATACTTATTTGTATGCAATCACATTGAACATGCATTGAACATAACCAGTGAATACTTTTTATTTCCCCTAGTAATAGTACATAATGTCTCTCTGTACTTTTTTCATGCACTTTATCTCTTTTAAACACCTATTAATTAATATTATTTCACAATTATCGATTATAGAAGGATCATATCGTGTGAGACTTTTGAAAACGATGTAGTTGGTAGTATAAGGGAAAATTCATTTCTTCGTCCATGGGTCTCGATGGTCTTTTGAAAATTATTGTTGAAGGACAGCTGGAATGGAATGACGGCAGAGATAGGCAGCACAGGAGATACATAGAGCAGGTTTGAAGGATTTAAAGCTAAAGAATTAATGATGGATTTAATTGAGCTTAAGATGGGAGAATTGTGCGAAGAGCGGCGTCAAACCAGTCGCAGGATTGATGACTGTCTATGATGATGAATGTGATTGAAAAACAGCAATATGTAGAAGTTAGCGACAAGGGAATAAATGCATTGATATAAATTTGTCTATCCTAAGCAGTTTTATGATAAATGGATATCGGTCCACTTTTATTTTAAAGTAAGCTACCCGGGTTTCAGTAAATAATCAGAAGCAATGAAGTGAAAAACGATGAATTATAATGACGCGGGAGTGATGAAATGAGTACAGGTTGTAGCGGACAAAGCTATGTAGAATAGGAAACGTCATCAATACATTTATTTAACCATGAGGAAGTTCCACAAAATTTGCTTGCAAGCAACAGAAGAAGCGCAATGGGATTTGGAGGGGAAGTAATGCTTTGGATCGACGACCACGTTCAAGCCTTCCCCATTCCACAACAACCCACCTCCCTTCTTCCTCCCCACCCCTCAGTCCCCACACCACGCACTGTGGATGCACTCCCGCTAGAGTATTGAGTGCATCAGGCGACGTCAGTGTCTGCTCCTTCCACTCCATCAGGTGTCGTGCCCTTATGTCGCGAGCGGCCGCGTATCACGGCCTGCCTCCGCCACTTATCTTGCTCCCCCACCACTAATGCCGCCCCTTTTGGCCCTGGAGGCGGCAGTTGGGGGCGGAAATGCACCCGAGGAGACCAGACGAGGCTCTTTCCAAAGGTTCCCTCTCTTCCAATTTCGCTTTTTCCCTCTTCTTCTCTATCTCCCTTGCTCCATTACCATCTTCTCCATACTTTTTCAACCATCTCTCCTCATCTTGGCGCGGTTTTTTTATACAGCCTGAAGGTTTTTTCCCCTGCTGATACAATCGTCGTAATGGTGCTTATGCTATATAGGTTGTCATACCAGCAGGGTTGTCAACGAGTTCTTTGGTTTTAAGAACCCACATATAGGTGCTAAAAATAAAGCACCCATACACAAGTACTGGTAGTTGATTAGCCACCTTTTAATTACAATTATTTTTGTATTATTATGCTAAAGATTTTACCAATACAGTCTCTTTCAAATGCAATTCTCGTGTTAGGAAATTGTATGCTAAAGAGTAGTGTACCATCATTACATTTGAAGCTACCACTCTTACATTCCTTTTCTGGTGATGCAACGGTTAACCATGTTTACTGGCATGTATTTCCTAATTTGCCTTTTCTTCTCGTCCATAGTCTTGACTTCCATTGTGAACACAACTATGAAGGTGCAAATACTATATAGCAAAAATTAGGCACAATCGTCTCCAAGGCAAGATGTTGGTATTTATCGAGCTTAGTCCATTGTCGGGGTCAGTGGCGTAGCCACGGGGGGATTTTGCGGGTTACAGTCTCCCTTTTCAGCCTTTATAAGAGGCGCCAAAAGCGAGTAATACAAATGCCTCAACAAATAACTTTTGATAAGTACTCGTACAAAATTATAGTTTTTGAGTTCTAAAAATCACGTTCTCAACGTCAAAAAACCCAAACTTTTCCGTGGAGGACCCCATTTTCACAGGGGTGTTTTCCATGCACCCCGGAAGGTCCCCAAAATCTGGGGTGGATATAGAATTTACATTTGCGTACTATATGACAAGTAGCTTCAATAGCTGGGCGTTTTCTGGCATCAATTTTTTTAATCTTTGCGTGATTAATATAAATTTTTCGTACTCATTTAGAAATATCTGTCTATTTGAGATCAAATGATGATTTATTTAATTGCATATTTGTTTGGGGGAAAACAGATTAATTTGCCTAAAATTTCTATTCTTGAAAATCTGGGGAGTGTAAACTTGAAGACATGAGGATGACGAGTTGATATCATTTCCTTTTCGGTTGTATCAATGTATACCCATCTTATACAAACAGCTTGGGTTTACGAGGGGTAGTTATTCATGGGCACACACTAGTACTCGAGGTTAATTCAGACGCAACGACCGGCATAACATCGCTGTATCATGCTCTGTATGACAGTAACCACTTGACCACTCCTCGATACTGCCGCTTTTTATTGCTGTATTTACGCTTTTATCAGATGAGCGATCGATTTCTATTTTTGGGATAAGGTAATTAAAACTTCAAGTAATCAAGAGATTGTTTTTGTCATCTGCATTTGATTTTCTAAGCAGTTGAACACCCGAACAGCATCTCATAGAGCATGAGTTGTCGGTATATTATATGACACAAAGGCTCGAGCTGTTGGTCACTCCGTCAAAATACAAGCACCGATGCGCAAGGGCGTACCCAGGATCAAAGCTAGGGGCAATGGGGGCAAGCCATGGTTGTTCAAGTAGTAGGTATAATATAAGCATGGAAACGGCGAATGGAATAAACATTTTAAGGTAACAGCTCTATATTAGTTTTTAAAATTATTTGCTTGAAATAATATTATTTTCCTTAAAGACATTTGCGATTTTTGCTTCTAGTGGGGGGTGGGGGGGGGGGGGGGGCTGCCCCCTCCTGCCCCTCGCTGGGTACGCCCATGCCAATGCGCTGAATGTAATTCTTGCATGACGTCAAATTATTTTGTTCATCATCTTTGACCCTCAGTCATCTTAATTTTTTCCATTTGGAGTGGGCTTGGAAAACACTCAATGTTTAATCAGGCTTTAATTTAAGAGAAAATAATTGTGAAATATTCGTCGCTTGGAAGTGCAACAATAAAAAAACCAACTGATATTAGCTTCGTTGTGAAAAGCAATTGAGAGAAACTAAGAAAACTTATTTTTTTGTGATTCATTATTAAATTATACCAGAATTCCTTACATATTCGCCTTCATGGAAGAAGATCCCATTTTACGTATGTTTTGCATTTTGTATACTTTGAAAGGAGAAATACTACTGGTACAACTTGTAAAGTTAATTTGCACCAACGCAGTGCTAATGATTCATTGAACACTCCACGATTATTCTGTGTCCAAATTTATTCATTCCGAAAATATTTTATGACTAATTTTTCTGGCGTGTTGATATCGGTTGATAATGAATTTTGGATATTTGAACGATGTAGTATGGAGGGATAAGTCCTTGCTTCTGCGTAAATATTGTGAGAATGAATTAAATTTCCTGGTGAAATAATGAGAATTATTTACTTTAGTTGAATTTTTTTAATGAAATTTAGATGATATGTGTCTGAATTTCTATAAAATTGAAATATCATTCTTATCTAATACATTTTTAACGTAAGCAAATTTACGTGGGGGCAAGAAAAAACGTTATTCATTTATAAAGTACTTATTTTGGCTCTCCAATTTCAAATCGGCTACCTTGTTGTCGAGCTCATGAGGTTCAAATTTGAACGAATGACTAACTGTTAAAAGTTTCCATCTTTTTTTTAAATAAATTTATCTCACCCTTAAATTTCTGTTCTATATTAAAAGCTTTCGTGAAATTATGGAGACCCCTATGATTTGTGTTTTAAGTCTACCCATCAGCAATCTGCTTCGAATGACCTAACTATTAAATTACCCTGATATATTTGAGTGGACACTGGACTGGGATTGGATTAATAAATGACAGGAGCGGTTGATTGTATTTAGTTTTACACGCCTGGAGTGGTATTAAACTGTTGGCATAATTAAATGTGAACTTGGAGTAATTAAGGTTAGAAGAAAGTGTACGGCATGCTTCTTAAAAAAAACTAGAATATATGAAGCAAGATCAATGATATCTGCAATTCTTATCAAATTGTATTAATTTGTGTCATTTTATGTCAAATATATGAGTTCCAATGCTGGTGGAATATTTTTATTTATTCATTAGGTTATATTTTCACTAGACCGAAAAGTTGAAGAGGTGAGTAAAAATATATTACATGGGAAGCTTTGTCGATTTTTTCGGCTTCAAAAATGTACCTTTATCCCATGCCTAAATCCATTGCCTAGGGGGATAAAAGCTATCGCTTGATCTGCTCTTACTTAATTCATAGTAATTATGACCTCTTTTTCAAGTCTGTGGATAATATTTTTTTCTGCGATGTCTCACAGGAATTCTGAAATTATATTGAATGTGAGCACGGCACATGTGGGAGCCCAGTTATTGCGCATAATCTTTTCCTTTAGCATAGTTTTTAACATCAGAAGAAAATGTTTTGGAGACGAATTTTCTGCAAGTCTTGAATAAAATCCATAAACCTCTAGGGTTAGCTATGTCATTCTGGGAATTAAAAAAAGAAGATTAATTGAAAAAAACACAAAAGTGGTCGATAAAAGATACGATGATTATTTTGGTATTAAAATCTCTAATAAAAATGAAAAAAAATATCAAAGATTGATTTATTGAATTTTCTGGCTGAGGCTTCAACTTACGCGTTCATTGTCAAGGCAGTCATCTCTCAGTGCCACAAAATGAAAAATGTAGAGCTGGTCGTAATCCTCCGTTGATTATTGAATCTGGGGACAAGTTTTGATTTAAGACGTCGTTTTCAAGGCCATCTAAAAATGAGAAGTAAACTTTGTACACTGATAAATATGATGTTAAACATTATTGAGTACGGTCAATTCAATAGGTTATATAATTTTGTTTCCAAAACAATTTCAGCCTAAATCAGTGAAAGGGTTCATTGTTGCTTGGGTTAATATATATGATAATCCTCATTATAATTTTTTTTCTTCTATATTAGAAGAATTTATAGTCTCTCAACGTAATTATGCGATCAGTGGATAATTCTAGGTAAGATTATATGCATTCAATAGGATTTTTGGCTTAAAATGTATTTAAAAATCGTGATTACCCTTCGTATGTAATATACGGAAATTTGAACTATTGGGCATGAATAGCAAAAGCGAAATACAATGTTTGGGAATTTATTTGCACTAAAATTTCAACATTACCTGGATTCAGTAGCCTTCCAAAAATTCTTTTTTTACGGAAAGTCCTGTCTATGTTACTATTTCGTCAAGTTGGAAATTCAGTCGGATCGAACGCATCAAGTTTAGACAAATTAACTTTTCGGAATTCATTAATCTCCCGGTAATTCTGGAGTAGTTCCTTACCGAGAAGAGTCTAGCCCTTGTTACATTCTAAGTGTTCCTTTATTTGTCCCTCACCCGTATGATTGGAAAATTGATGTCACGTGATTTTAACGCTAAATTCATGCGTTAACGTGAGCCGTAGTTGGTCCATCGGGATACTCTTGTTGGAATCTTCTTCAAGTTAAATCAGTAGGCATGATATTTTTAGGGGATGACTGACAACTGAGGTAATTTTCACCATGAGGGAAGGGTAAGAAAAGAAGGGTGGAGAGAAACTCAGCGTCAGAATTAGCTTACTGTTAAGAGTACCAAGATAACCACGGTTTAACGTGCAATTCGATGGACTTAACGGCCCCTCCACAAATAACTCAAGGAGGAATCAGGCAGTGCTTGTAAAATATCTGCAGCAGCTGAGATTTGAGCTCCAATCCACTGGATTGTAAGCGAGCCAGCATTCTAACCATCACATCAACCCAACCTCAGTTAAATCACTGGCTAGTGCCATTTATGATGTTGCTCAGGATTCTTTTTTAGATTTCTATTTCGGCCCTTGCCTACGTTGAGAACATCGCGAAGGAATAGATTCAGTATTTATCAAATAATTTAATACATTTCGATGTTTATATGAATATCATCAGTGATTCTGTTTCATTATGTGGTATCCATGTAAGTTGCCGAATATTCAATGAGCGCTGATTTGATTTCACCAGTAGTGTATAGCCCATAGCCCAAAAAAATTGCTAAAAGGAGTGATGAAGAAAATTCTCTTAGCTATCTGAGGAAATTCATTTGCTTGCCTACAGGTATGATCAAGTAAGAGGACGCGCCAGCTCTCTCGACCGGTCAAATAATACGCTACTTGCTAAAGTAAGAAGTTACACTATCATTTTGAAATTTTGGCAATGCCTGAGACCCTTGTAAAATGTTTTGTTATGCATAGTGGAAAATATTTACCCTCAAATAAAATAATGAAGATTTATTCTAATTTTTGAGAAAAAAATAAGAGTTGAAAATGCCTCATGAGAATTTGAAAATAGCGCCAGTTTTTTATGATGAAGATAAAATGGATCGACCGATTAAGCAATGAGGAAGTGTTAAGAAGAGTGATTGAAAAAAGGATACTTACAGAAACTTTAGAAGAAGACATTACGAGGCATGATGACCCGATGAAAACAATCGTAGAAGGACAGGTGGAAGGGAAGATGGGCCAGGGACGGCCTCGAATGAGGTACTACGTAGGACAGGCTATAAACGATGAAAAGAAGAATAATTGCGCCTTTATGAAAATTTTAGTGGGAAATGGAGAGCTGCGTGAAACCAATCTTAGGATCGTGGACTTATGATGGTGATAAGTTTTTTATAAGTTGACGTCAGAAAATCAGACCGGTTGAGGAAGAGTGACACCTTGTGTCCTTTCAAAATTATTGTTATCATTAGGACTATCCATGCTACAGTCATTAGAGTATATTATGTTTTTCTTAAGTATGTGTATTTGCGTGTGATGCACTATATGCATCATGGTTTTAACTCAAGTGAATGATTTTCCTAAACATAATTGAACTACTAATCCATATATATGGGACTTAAATTCTTAGCACCGTTTGTTTCCCTATATTATTTGCGAAAAAAGAAATATGTCTGTAAAATTATTTTTCAAGAGCCAATAAAAAAGTATTTAATTCATCTTGTGCTCCAACTGCAGTTGCAGTGAATTGTCTTTTATAGGTTAATAGCCGAAAAAAACCTATGCCCAATTTATGTTTATCAATGGTGACACCTGCTTAAAATAGTCAAAAACCGTAAAAATCTGCTCGATAAACCTCGTAAAATAGGCAGGTAGCTAAAATAGTACAATTTTTCCGTCTCCTCAATCCCGGAAGCTTAAAAATGGCAAAAAAAGTAGAAAAGCGGTAGCCATCATGATTCGGTCCGGGAGCACTCCAGGCTACGGCTGGGTCGTGAAAGGTCGTCGTTGAGCGGTTTTACGATGCACCTGCTAGCCGTGTTGTGACGAGAACGCCTACAGGTCGTTAAATATTCACGCATCTGATGGATTAGAGGGGTGCTCTTCTTCCTTCACCTGCACCCCTTCCACAGTTCCTCCAACCCTTCCCCGGTCTGAAGGTGGGAATTTTGACTCTCCACGTTCGTTTGACCTGCAAATTTTGATTCATATGAATGACTCGTTCTTTCAAATGATTCAAAGTGAACTCAATTGCGTATACTCGTAGTAGAAAAACGGGCGTCCTACCTGGAGGATTTTTTTTAAAGGCTTATAAATCCATGTTGATTCAGCAATTTTTAATACGCTTGAAAATAATCTATTTCGCCAAAAAATGTCCACTGTTTTACAAAATTCCGCTTTCTGTACATAATAAATATAACAATTTCCAATAATTTGAAATTTTAATGTGAATAATTCATTTTCTATTTCATTAAGTTAAAAAATTCAACAAAGTTATATGAAAAATTGAACAACATTCAAACGTTGTAATTTTTCTTAAATACTTCTTTCCTATCAAAATTGCATATGCGCTCTTCAAATTTTTATCCCGTTATAATGTCTTATTTTTTTGATTGGCTTGCGATAATTAATGATTCTAGCCCCGTTTGGCACCCCTTGAAAAAGTTAATAATGAACCAAGATCCACCACGAACATTATTTGCCCTTCCAAAAGCAACCGGGATAGTAACATTGAAATAACAAGTGTCACGTTTCTTGAAAAACCTCCACGAACAACTCATAGTATCTATTTAATATTAATCATTTTATCTCAATTAAAATATAAACGGCTATTGGCCATTGTATTTCAAAATATACAGGTACTTTACGCTTAACAGATACATTATTGTACCTACTGTGATCGTAAAGCCTTCATTGCGGCCATTTTTTGAACTACATATTTTATTTCTAAATATTAGAGAAACTGTTCCGATCGTGGTAAGTGTAAGAATATTACATAGTCATCCAATTTTAAGATGTCCTGAAAATTTCGGCGCTCTAGTTACGAGGAATTGTTCGAAATTTGTGTTGCAAGATTTTTCCCAGAAGGACAAACAAGAAAGCAAGAATAACAAAACGTTGTAAAGCATTAGTTTCCACTGATTTTTAAAATGAGAAATAATCTCAAATCATCAAATACCTCCAAACCATGTGATGAACTTTGAGTCTTTGTGAAACAAAGCAGACATTTGCAAATAGCAAAGAGCTGGTGAAAGGATTTTTATGTTAGATCATTAAGAAAAGGCTAATGGAGAGTGGATGCTTCGTTAGATTCCCAACAGGTGAGCTGTTCTATCGGAGCCGACGTTTCAATGGCTAACTCTGCCATCGTCCTCAAGGCGTTGAGTACTGGGTCAAGATTTGTCTGCGTTTATATACCTTACAGCCGTGCGTAGGGTCATTTATGACTGGCCATCGTCGATCTCGCAGTTTTTGTTTTTTCCGTGACGTCTTAATGATCTAGGGCACTGGTTTCCATGATTGGCTGATTGTGTGTCTCATGTCACGGTTATAGTTTTTCTCTGCCAACCTTATCTCAACAGTATCCTTTGTCAGCCGGTCCAAGTATGCGCTAGATCTTGCTAATGGGGAGTCTCGTCTGAACTTTGTTGTGTTGGTATGGTGAATGGAGAACGTGGAATGGGTGGACTGCAAGAAGAACGACGAATTGCATTGGGGAATATAATAAGATTTATAGGTAAAAGGAAAGGAGCCAAGATATATATGGAGGTTTTAAAAGAATTTTTTTATCTTATAAGCTCTTGAAATAATGGTTAAAATTCTCCAGCCGCCCGCAAGTGCTTCATGATTGTTTTGATTTTAGCATCGTTCTGGCGGCCATATTGGAAACTGACGCCACTGAGAGCAGCGCCGCCGTCGGTCATATGAGTCTGGAATAGGCCTTGAATGAGGTTCCAAGAATGGGCGACAGGTGGAGATGTCTTAAATATGTTAAATGTTTACATAAATTAACCGTATAATGTTTACAAATGGGACCAAAATTATGATTAAATAATTTAATATGATGGGTTTGTCTCCCAGTATGTAAAATTCCGCATGTATCTCACTTGTATTCGCTTACATTTTCAACATGCGTCAATTCGCTTACGTTACACATCCATGGTTCACCGGTAACTCCAACAAATACCGTTTGGTCGCTCCGGGGTAGACGGGTTTTTCATGTTACAGCTCAAACGCCAATCAGCGCCCATCTTTCGGGTATATGCCACGTCGGTTGACTTTTCGTGATGACAATTTCGTCTTCTATCCTGGAGACGTCAAGAGTTGGTCGTTGCATTCTGAAGGATATACTACTAATTATATACTGGTGGCCGTCTGAAGTTTTTTCTACCCTTTCTTCTTATCGAATGAGATATGACGCGAAGTATACCCGGAAGATGGACGCTAATACTAAACGTGGCGGAAGATTGCAGTATAACTCCATCCAATCTCTAAAACCCGCGACAAACTCATGGGAACGATTCGTCCAAAACGAACTATTCATTCGTTATTAGGTTAGCAAACCACTAATTTGGATGATCCTTCTTACAAGACACTATGGCAAACGCACCACCTTTCTTTCCTTGAAACACATCCCACCTAGCTATAACAGAGAACATGTAAAACCTACCGCGACCACCATCGCATCGGACGCAGACTCCGTCGAGATTCCCTTCCGGCGATACCCCGTCTCACTTCCGCCATCCTCATCCCACGACCCCGGTCTCTTCGTATCGCGATGAGGAAAGAAATGGCGGGGCGGGGAGGAAGGTTGGGGATGCGCCAATGAAAGGAGTCTCGCGATTGTAATTTACTGCGGTCCATTGTTCTCCCGAATGAGATGCCGCGCGACGACCCTGCGGGGGTAGATGATAGAATGATTTAAGTGCCGTACCAGCTCTCCGTGGCTCTTTACCCCCGTGTCAACTTTTGTCCCATTGCGAAATTGCGATGCATCGACTGCTCCTGGAGTATTTATGGAATAATTATTACTGCTGTTACCCCCACGATGGCCTCTATTCATAGTAATGTCACCAATGAAAATGTAATTTTAAATTTGCACTGAATATTACGAGTTTCCTTCATGTTTATGTAAACAGAATTGTGCGCATGGCACGCACATGTGAATAGTTATGTACAATGAAATTTTATGACATTTCTTCAGTGCATACGAGTTTAGCTTACAAGAAATTTGATACAACTGGATGCAAAGTGTAAAACAGTACCGATCTTGATTCACATTCTATTGCAAACTTGTTCTTATATTCAAATAGTTATTAATAGTTAATCCATTCAAATATAGGCTAAGCAATTCTTCCGAGGTATTTGAAAATACCTTAATTTTTCCGATAGAAAAAAATATCGATATTGATTCACATTCTTTAGAAAACTAATCCTAGATTCAAATAGTTATTAATAGTTAATCCATTCAGAAATGGGCTAATCAATTCTGTCGAGGTATTTGAAAATACCTTTATTTTTTCCTGTACAAAGAAGTATATGCAAATTTTGGAATAATTGCTACAGTTAAACCGTGAATTTTGCATTGCAATATACTATGGACCTTAATTCCTGAACGAGACCCGAGTAAACCCCGCGCGGATAGATGGTAGATTGATCTTAGTGCCGAACCACGCTCCGTCGCTCTTTATCCTCCTATCTTGTGTCAACTTAGTCCCAAAGCAATACAGCGACGAAGCGGTCGTAACCGACCTTATTCATGGAATAATAATTAGATACTGCAGATACTCCCGCGACGCCGTCGGTGCACATTAATATCTTTGATTAAAATACAGTAGTACGTATAATATTAAATTTACAGAAAAGCATACAAGTTTTCTGTATGTATTTCTGCACGATTTGAGTGCATGGTATACAGAGTGAGCTTCGAGACGTGTATTTTTGATCATCGTGGAGAGTTGTGATGTTTGGAAACTCATACGCTTAGCAATTCGTTCAACTCTATACAATGTATACAATTACATCAATATTCAGGGACATTTTGTAGCAACCTCTTACATTAACAAAATTTGAAAAAAATAATAGGTTCAAATGTAGGTTATGAAATTTTAATAGAATTATATAAAGTACCTGAATTTGAGCGTCATTAAAATGAATTCATTTAATCAGGGGCGATGATGATAATAAAAGTTTTAGGCTACGTATATTGCTGACTATATTCCCATCTTATACATGAAAAATTATCATCGGAGGAAATATCGAGAATATATATTTATTTTTAGATACAGAAAAATGTTATGAAATAGTCTCCTCCATGCACCTATAAATGCTAAGGTTGCATGACAATAGGTCAAGTTAGCAATAGGGAGGTAAAATTGACTAGTTGAGAGGGTGGGATGCGTTAGTGTGAACCTCGCTTTGTATTGGGTTTCACCTTGATTGTTCCTCGCGTTGTTTCGTTCCATCCCCCCGCAACACGAGTGGATTCGAGATAGGTGGCGTGGCCGTGGGTCACATCCGGGTCACGAGGTTGGGCCACTCATCATCCGCCTGACGTTTAAAATGGGGGAGAGGGAAGGGGGAGAACGGTGCGAGGTGAAGTGCCCGAGAAAAATGGTCCAAGTTGAGAAATCGGTCGATTCGACAAACTGCGTCGATTGCCCACACATTACGTGTCCACCTTCCCGAGATTCGGACTTCAATCTGCCGTAAATTCATCTGTTTTTATCGTTCGCGATCATATCGTCATTATCTCCACCTCCTCATGACCGCTATTCGGCCTCAAATTTTGCTATGTTAGCGTTTTATTGGACATATATGCCGATGATGCTTATTTTTCTACTCAAGTGTAAACGGTGACTCTCTGTGGAACACGTTGGTGACGCGAGGGAATTTTGAGGGCAGCCACAAAAAGGGAGTTTTGTGTATTCCACTGATTTGAATGATCAATCTCGTTAAAGCCATAAAATATGCCTTAACGAGTACTTAAATAATAGCATAGTTTATGTTCATACTTAAGACGGATAAAATAAGCTGTTGGTTATAAAAAATTTCCTTCCTATATCATGAAACAAATGACTGTTTTCTTCCCTTATTCAAGCTTGACCTTAAATTGGTGGATAATTTAGGGAAACGAGTACATTCTTTCAGAGATTTATTTTTGAAATGAACGTTAAAAATCATGTAAAAAAAGCTTTTTAATACATTTGTATAGGCTTTTTTGTAAAGAAAATATCAGCTGGCTTGAGCTGGTAGAGTGCTCCAGAAATCTTAATTGTTGGATAGATGAATACGTCAACTTGAAAGAAAGTTCTATTAACACATAAAAGAATCCCAATTAATCCAAGGGGAAATATCAGGAATATATTTGTTATAAATATTTGTCCCTTTTTTTGAACAGACGTGAACTCAATAGAAATCGGAAATAAAGTTTTCGGTGGCGGCAGGGTAAAGACCTCGCCTTAGAAACCGAAGGGCCACTAGGGTAGAATGCCTTATCCAAGACATGGGCGTTTATGATCGTCCTATTATTTTGTTTGCTAAATCCTCCGTTCTTAAGGCCTCCTATGCTGTTTTCAATGCGGTGAAGACAATGAAAATTAATAAAATAAACTACCTACTTATTGTTTCTAAAGAGCTAGAATTATAATCGTAGCTTGAGTCTATGGAAAGAAATTCAGAATAAGGTGAGAGGCCATCGTTAGGAATGCACGAAAATCTACGTCTAAAATAATTCCCGTAAAGAGTGTAGCTAAAGTACTTGGGTATGAATATTAGGCACTGAATGCCTCAATATTTTTAAAGTTTCCGAATTTTCTATATTGATATATTAATTTTCCTTTTACCTATGCAAGTTTTTCTGTCTGCCTCGTACATTTCATGAATCGAATTCCTGACATACACAATGTAATGCTAAATATTTTACAGACAAATAAGTATCCTTTGTTTGAGTTTCATCTATTGGTCCTTAATATTTCGTGGATTCCCGTGTTTAGTCGTCCACGTGCATCAATGCATTAATCGTGCGTTTCTCATTCATCGATTCTGCAAGGGTTTGGTGGACCTGGCAGTGTAATTTTAGAAAACTTAATTTCCGATATTTTGATAGTGTCCATTCAATTTTTATATTTTTATTCTAGCTGCTGTAATTTTACAGAAGACACTTTCAAAATATTTTTTGTAATCATGTATCGTGAAAATTTATAAAAAATGCAGGGATTTCAGGTAAATATATTAACATAAAGTGAACAAAATATTGAATTTAAAAGCATAATGATAACAAAATTGTAATTTTTTTCCAAAACATTCTCTCAATGGAATGCGATAAAATTGAGGCAACCTTTTTAATAGCTGAAGTATAATCTGCGAAACGGTTTTTTTCACGATGGAATAAATAACAGAGTGCAATCTACACGTGCTAATTTTCTGCGTTTCACGGTTGTTAAAGAGGAAACACGCACGCCAGAGGCAATTGTATAGTTTGGAATCCCATAGGCTACGCTATTCCAGCCGGAGCTTTTAAGTGGAGATAGCCACCATTAGAACTATCAATTTTCCAAAATGGCAAACTAGCACTAATATTCTTGTCAAAACGTAGCTTGCTAATCGAAGTGTGGTACTTACCAACCCCAACCGCCGTGCCGCTTCAATTACTATTTTTGTTGAACAGCGGTGTCGGACTCATTGGCAAGACAACGGGAAGAGCTTGACGCGGAAATTTCAATCGTCCTGTTAAGTGGGTACTCAGTGCACGTAACATAGACATGCAATTTCATCCTCCGGTATTTGAGAGCAGTACCGAGGGAAATATGCAAATGTTGATTGAATTATGACCGGTACATTTTGACCATACATGAATTCATGAAGCCTTCGGAATCTACGGTAACATATAGTTCGCACCTTTTTTTATTGAAAGATTGGCTTTAAGTATGTACATTTGAAATTGATAGACATCATCATCACTCTTTCCCAAGTATAATAAAATATATTTTTTCTGGGAAATTTTTCATACTTGAATTTTGCTACTAAGATACTGAAAGAGCTGTGCCATTTTTTCTTCAAATCCAGGGTTCAACTTTTCCATAGTTCAAAAGTAGTAGTAGTAAAAAGAAAGAAAATCATAGTAAGTTACTTCCTCGACCTGAAAAAAAAAAATTTTAAAATTAATACCTTCTTTTTGCCACATGAATCATTGACTTATAGACAAATTAAAGATGTTTGCTAAATTTTCATGACCCTTATGTCTGATAATTTTTAATCACTTGAAAGATTTAATCTTGGAATATTTTAATCACTCTTTTGAATAAATTTTTTTATGGGAACATGAAATATTCCAGTGATTCCTAATATAATTTACCTATTGGGAACTATGACCTCCAAAATCGTGCGTAGTATAGGAAAGACTGAAAAATTGACACGAAGTTGATTATTTCTTTTTAAATCGATAAAATTTTATCAATTCTTTTGGAATAAAACGGTTCCAATTTTAATTTTATAAATGCATAAAGTTTAATAAAACAATTTATGCAGAAATACCAAACGCTTGCATGATTTTATTCAGCAGATGTGGCAAAAAATGAGAATTTTATAGGGCAGCGTTGGCAAATAATTTATAGGGAACTTCAATAAGTAGTTGAAATACATTAGCCGGATATATGAGCCGCAGGACTAAATGACCTTCACTCCCTAAATTTTAGCCGTGTTAATTTCGCGGCGAGGTAACTGGAACGCTTTAGTTAGCTTTATCAGGATGGTGTTTCACGGAGACAGCCTTGGGTCAAAGAGATGAGGAGCAACGTCCAGCAGCGATTGCGCATCATTGAGAATCGGCGAAGGGAAGCTAATAAGCGGTGAGAGAGAGGTTAGATAGGCACATAATATGCTTCGGAGCTCATCCTGGAGGTTGTAAGGCCTCGAGAGTACCGATATTCCTTATTTGAAGGGACCACTGCGATTAACACCATATGTACGAGACACGGAACCTATTTACGGAGGGAATTGCGTACCAAAACCATTTCATATCAAGGAAAGTCCATATGTGAGAGGTGGCGAACCTTTTGATAATTTGAGTTACAAAATTTTCGAAATGAACCCTTGACTGACGTGCAAATTCTTGTGCTGAAAAATAGTACTTATTGGTTATGTCTTTGTGGTAGGCACATTTTTTTGCCGATTATATCCCAGAAAAGTAAAAGTTTCTTTGTATAGTAATGTACATTTATCAATTATATTTGCAAGAATGAAAATATTTTGTGCAGTCGTACTAGATAGACTTAGAATTTAGGGAACAAATTTCGAAACTGATTTTAATAGCTTATTCCGATGTTAGAGCCATCAATGCGGTATGCGATATTCTTCAAGTTCCCAAATCTTAAACTTAAATTTCAGCTTATTATTTGCCCGTCTAACCGATATTCACCATTGTATTATGAACAGCAGTAAGGTTAACCTCGAGAACTGTCGAAGCCACTGAGGTATGTCAATTGATGATAGGTATGAACTTGCAGATTAAGACGGTGTAAAGTGATTAAAATATTCGTCTATGCTATGACGCAAGGGACAGAGTGTCCCTTGGCAATCTCTTGTCCATTACAGCCAGCGGTTGAGCCGCGCCGATAACGCTCCGAACGTCATGTGGGGCAAATTTGCGATTCGGTCGTCCGAGGTCGCTGGGGCATAATGTTCCCACTCTTCGTCAAAAAGTCTTCGCGCCGCAAAAGCAAACCACACGACGCGTTGCACACTCGGTGGCCTCTCCGCTTCATCACCTCGTCCGATTAGAATCTGGCGGGAGTAGGCACTTCTTCCCTCACGAAGTCTCTTATCTTCGCGTTTTCAACCGCACGCATGACTGACCGCGTCATCGAAAGGTTTCTCGTTAAGGTTGAACATCTGATTTGGACTCATATTGCATAATGCACTCACCACACCACCTCGAACATTTTTGAAAGCCTATTAAAATGCGACCGAAGTGGCAACAGAAATTAGCCTTCTATGGGATGGAATTGGGCCTCCTTGGCTTGGTCTGTACACCATGAATCAGCCAAATTCTGGCTGGTAAATAAGTTGAGACCTAGACAGATAAATAACGGAGGCCTTACTTCTTTCCGGAAAAACTTTATTTGAGACAATTTTTAGGTGATATTTAATCGGGTTTCACATGCCTGCAAAACATCGCTGCAATGCTCGCAGGTTTATCCATTTATTCTCAATATTTGCAACGGAGTATTTGAACTCACTAAGAAAATCGACGGATTGGATACATTATGTCATCATGAATGCATATTTTGGTTAAGAGCCCTACAATATGCCCTGATAACAGCCCTTGAATGTAGAAATTGAGGAATTAACACCATTACCCTGAACAATTTTGTTTAAAACATTGAGGTCAACAGATATCGCATAATATGCATCGCGTTCTGCAATACTTATCTAATTTTATCCTCAGCAGTATGAAAAAGTTCAAGACAATCGTTGAGTGACAAGTAATTGGCAGGAAAGGAAAAAGAAAATATCGAATGAAGCCATGGAACAGGAGAAAAAGTATGGGGAACAGAAGAATTACTTAGATGTGAAAAGATTGGCAGATAGGAAAATTGAGTGGAGAGCTACGTGAAACCAATCTAAGGATTGTTGACCGGTGATAGCGATAAGTATGAAATAGCTTATAATTTGACACATCGTTGAAGCGGAAACATGGGAAATCCAATGATGTTATACATGATATTTACGTATTACTGTGTCTAGATTTAATATCCTCTTTGCTAATCTTTTTACTGGTGGGGGATAAAATATTTTGCCGGCAAAAAACTGATAAAATTTCTCGCATGATATCTGAAGATATTTATGGAAGCATATTTACAAGCAAACAAAAGTAAATACTGATTCAAATTAATTTGAGGAACGTACTGCATTAATTTTTAATCTGAAAAACGGTAGTTCAATACTTTCTTAAAATTGTTGTGCCCGTAAACTAAATTTTTAAATGAGATTTATCTACTTATTTATGAGGCTAGCCCTTTTTTAACCGCCAAAATATGCTTTATTTGTTTTCAATACATTATCATGCAATGATTACGTTATAATCGCACTTTCACCATAGGGAATAAAATACTCCGTATTTCTTCAACCATAACATATTTTATTTTCATGGATATATGAAGGTCTTTTTATTTTTTCCCTTCCCTACACCTTTTGATGGTGCATATGGTATTGGCCCTAGTCGCATGTAAGCTCAATTGGTTCCGGGGTTAAATACCACTTTGGAAATTGGCTTATTTCCGATATTTTAAGGAGTAAACCTTTTTATGATCGGTCCTGGAATAAAATCCACGATGTAGAACGATGAGCAAAGTTGTAAAACTCACGTTCGTGCAAAAGAAGGAATAGCGGGGTATGCACTCAAATAAGCAACACAGTACCGCATAAACCCCTGGGCACACGAATTGAGGTCTGTCACATATGTAAACTTGCAAAAAATCGTATAATATCAACATAAAAGGCACTGACACTTTCCATGTTCATAGCAGGCATGCTGTGCCAATAGCGCCCAGTTTTATTTTCGCTGAAGGTAATAGCTTTTTACATCGCAAATGAGGTCAAAATTTTATGGGATACGTAGCGTAAAACATGAATAGTCCCAAGAGATGTATGTTACCGAATGAGTACACGTTTCTCTTAACTGTTTTAGCTGTTAAATGGTACTTTAAAAACAACATGTAAAACGGTTTTTAATCCAATTTACATTCGATCCTGTAAAGCCTAAAGTTAAAAAATTGTTTACATATTAGGCTTTATGATCAATAAATCTAATTCATATAATTCAATCGTGGATCATCTCCTTTTATCATCATAATTGATAAAAAACATCCTAAAGCACTTAATCAAGTGGGTTAATGGAGGAAAACGCCCACAGCAAAGAACACCGTCATCCACTTGATTCGTATTTATCCTCAGTGGTCACTCTACGCCGGAAATTCATTATTCCACTGTCAGCTTCCTTATCATCCAAGGTTTGCTGAAATACAAAATGTGTTATATTAGCTTGCAACTTTCAGGCGGAGATAAAATTAAAACCTAAAGTGAATTATCATTTTTTCATTGAAAATGATCCATGCTATATTTGTTTGTTTTTGCCGTTGCCGGTGGTTTTTACAGCCAGGTTCTCACAATTACATCAGACTTTGCAGTCATAGCCGAGCGATTATTTTATTTAGATATATTTACATCTAAAGACTAGCGCTTCCAACTTTCCAACTGTGAGAGCGTAATAGGAGAACCCCATATGTTGGATATTAGTAAGTATGCATGGAATATTACACTCATGAAATAGAAATATCGAAAAAATTATCACCACTTAATTCGCACATCTTAGCTATTCAAAAGAAATAATTAACAAAATAAATTAAATCTCATGCTTTGAGGAAGTGAAAAATATAAGATTGTTCTAATTAGCCCTTTGATTTATTTTAGTCATACGATGAAAGTAGGTTTAAAATTTATTCGCGGCGGATGATATATTGCAGATTTCTATTGAAGAAGATAAGCCATGCCCAACGTCTTTATTTTACGGAGCAACTCGATAGCTCCACCGTCAGCCAAGACTAAGAATTTGATTGTGAACCTTTCCTCGCAAATTTCTTCATTGGGGAGGGGAATTTTAATTTTTACATGGATATTACAAAGGGAGATAGTTAAAGTGGTTCTGGCTATGCTATAAGGATTTATGGGTAACAAAATTATTAAGGACTATGTAAACGAAGGCTTTTGAGAAATGCAAAACACGTGTTTGCCTTCCAGAGAGGAAAATATCATGTTTCGCATATTAAACTTTTGATTTTCTTATCTAATATTTACATTTTAATTTGAACTACTAATTATTTTCATATTATTAATAATTTGGCGTTTGGTTCCTGGCAGAAAATCTCAATTTAGCAAACCTAGGATTTTTTTGACATGTTTCTCCATTCCACTCACCAATCAGTTTTCATATTTACTCATTTTCTGTCTTTTTCGCACTTAAAAATACTTTTAGAACATAAACATCACCTTTGAATAATCGCGAATCGTTTGTCGTGCATAAATTTATCTATAGACGTCCTTTGCCGTTCTTCCCGTTACCTTGCCCTCCGGCAATCGTCTCAATCAGAACTTGGTTTTTATGTAGCGTTATTTTTGGTTTTAAAGTTGAGCCCTTTTTTTCCCAATTTTAGGTGTGTAAAAGACTCACCGTAACCCTCCTCTACAATTTCGTTTTACCCTTGCGAATCGGTTCCAAACTGAAAAGATAAAAAAACCCATGCCAATTTGGTAATCTATTCTATCATCCCGTGGGGTAAACACTGTGAGTTGTTAATTCAACTCGCTCCGAAACAACCATAAATGATAAATCGCCGGCTTTTTACCCCGTTCCTCATCCAACCACCCACATCCCTACCCTTGCCATCCTAATCCAATTCTCCTACTCCCTCCCTCCCCATACCCTGGGCAAATATCTCATTCCTCTCGCCTCCCATCCCTTTCTGCGTTCATTACCACTCCTCCTTCAAGGAGCGAACAGCTCCGAGGCATAAGCTCTCTTTCCTCCAAAGAGTGGTGAGATTTTAAGTCAATTTCCAGCGTGGGACGGGGTAGAACATGAAAGATAGAGGAGGAGACGGGAAATAAGAGAGGACCTACTTTCAAGATCGAGCGGGGATTTTCTGAGAATCAACGAGTGCTTTCACTTTGCAAAAAGGAAAATGGGAGCAAGGGTTAAGTTTGTGGAAGTGAAAGGCCTTGCGATTGAGAGTGGTTGAGGTTTGGAGAATTAGGTAATTTGGTACCGTAAACAGAGGAAGTATTGAAATGATGTCAAATCCTAGTTTATAATAATTTTATGTATCATCAATATAACGAAAGTATTCTACTGGTTAAGGCAGGTTTATAGGAAGTGTTTTGCGTTACTACCCTTGATGGTCTCCCCTCCAAAATTAGAGTTTGCTATTCAATCCGCAATAAGACTCGGTGACCTTCGCTTTTTCTATAAATCCTTTTCTCTTTTCGCACTACCCCCGCTAATTTAGCATAATTGGCCTAATTTAAAATAATGAAAAATTGGGGGATAAGAAAGAGAAAATAAGAAACGATATCGCAATCGCATCTGAATCCTCGGAACCTGCTGCACCATTTTTAAGGCATAGGTTTATATGTGACTACATAGGTTTCCGCGGTGTTCAGGTTCCAATTTCTCCATATTTCCGGTGGCTACCCGGATTCGGCCCTGAAAAGGACCATTAAAAGAAAACCACTTTCAAGTGAAAGAACGGAAGACAAACGAGCTCGGGCCGTCATTCCCTACGTCGCAGGGACCACCGAAAGGATTGCCAGGGCCCTGAAAAAGCTCGGCGTCACCACCAGGTTTAACTGTACGACAAAAATTGGTGACTTGCTGCCCACAGCCAAAGACAGACTACAGCACGACCTTCATGAAGGTGTTTACAAGGTCCCTTGCTCGTGTGGAAAAGCGTACATCGGTGAGACTTGCCGTTCACTCAAGATACGGATGCAAGAGCACCGAAGGGCAACGAAAAACAGGCAATTCCAGCTGTCTGCCATATCGGAGCACGCCTGGACCCCGGGACATGACATTAAGTTTGACGACGCCAAGATAATAGTGAAAGAAGGCAGATATTTTCCCAGACTCATCCGCGAATCCATTGAGATAGCCCGGACGGACAATTTTAACAGAGACGACGGCTACCATCTGGATGCCCATTGGAGGAGGCTCATTAGGCGGACCAATAAGAGAGCGGCAGCCACAACTGGCGGGACAGACCCCCTATAAGTATAACGGGGACAAACATCATCTTCGACCTGAAGACGCTGGCAGCAGTGCCAGCGAAACTGTTGTCATCACCAACAAACCTACGCGGTTGCACCGGAAACATGGAGAAATAGGTTTATATCCCTTCCGTGACGGTGCCTAGAAAACTTACGCGAACGACTGCGCGGGGTATCTCTAGTACCCCATTTATAATTCGTAAATTCTATGTTGTATTTTATTCTTTCCTGTAATCCAACACCATGGCTCTTTTGTTAACACTTTGAAGGACAAGAATATCTCGGAATGTATATTTTCTTCCTGGGACCCGAGCCCAAGTAGAGCTTGGGCTGTCGTATTTTATTCCGTGATTTTTTCTCAGGCCCGATCTATTTAGCGTCTTTCTTTCAGTATCTGGTCCTATTTTATGGACGGTGCTGTCATTTTGCGGTTCCTAAATGTACTTGAGTGATACATTTTCAAGTTTTCATAATGAGAAATCTTGAAATTTGATTGCTTCCAGAAGCAGCTCTGGATTAGAGAGGGTTAAAAAAGTCCAATTTATGTTTATAATTTTACAAACGCCCTCTTAGAATATGTTGATCATTTTTAAGGGGTCAGTATGGTAAAATACTGATCTTTTATCTTCGCAACTGAGCCCTAACGGTTAAAATAAATAAGGTCGACAGAGGGATTCGGATACAAAGGTTTAGTGTTTGGTCCTAACTGGTGTCAAGGCAAGAGTCTTCAAAGACACAGGACAAAAAAAGCAGACCTCTCCAGCTCTCTCCTCTCTTTACTTTGACTCCACCCTTTTCGTAACCCCCCCACACTGTGTCAAGAGGGAAGTTCGTGTTTTAAACGTGGAAATTGGAAATTAGTCACTGGTCGAAACGTTTTTCGAGTTTGGGAAGTATTTGGGTTTTCTTTCAGTAGAGAGGGTCCCTTTTCCTGTTTTATTTTTGGACCACTCTCCCTTTTGCCATTTAGCTTTTGTTGCGAAGGGCAACAGGGGAGTGAGAATTGGGGTTTGAAAGAGAGGAAAACGAGGGAACAATCACCCTTGAGGACCCGGATGGCTTTTTCCTCTCTCCCTCCGTCCAATCTTTCGACTCTTTTCGAATTGATGAGTTAGTGGGGACGCCCCTGACTCGACTGCAGCGCTCGTTTTTGTTTGCCTTATGTGGTGTAGATCCTTTCGTATTTTGCTTCAATTGAAGGTGTTTTCAATCGACTATCGATAATTAAAATTAATCGGCGGACACTGGACCGAAAACAATGGAATGTTGGTCGTTGTGAACCGCTCACGGAACCAGTTAAAGCCAAGCCGTTCCTTACCCCTAAAATTAGCCGACTCCCACGTATTTGATGTGAAGTGCTCAAAATTGGATCGATAAAACATTGTGTCTTGAGTTGAAACATATGTCGTATAGGATGAAAATAATTTATTTCCAAGTCGCTATTTCATCCAACTTCGGATGGACGACGATAGAAGATTGGAGGTATTCGAGGTATGGGTATGGGGAAGAATCGAGAAGGTGAAATGGACGGAGAGGAGGAGAAACGACGAAGTGCTGGTCATGATGGATGAGGAGAGGCAGCTTTTAGATGAGATGCGGAGGAGATAGGTGTGGATGGAGGGAGAACTTAGCGGGGATGGAATTTTGAAAACGGTCTTAGAGGGTAGAATGTTAGGTAAACGAGGGAAGGGAAGGAAAAGAATAGATTTTCAGATAGAATGAAAGGGAGTAGGACTTATTTTCAATCGAAGAGGGAAGTGCTAGAATGAACGTGAGGCTTCCGAAACGGTATGAAGTACTCCATGCAAACCTATCTTGATCGGTAGAATTCTTTGATAATAATAATAATCGATTATTCAAATTAATAGGTGGACATTAGACTGAAAAAATGGAACTCTGGTCGATGCTCACCTTGCACGGGACGGGCTTCCAATGTGGGTTGAAATATATACGAGGTCTGTTCAAAAAGTACCCGGAATTTTTAAATTTCGCCGGTCTGGAGAGTCCGATTGTCGAAATTTTTTTATATTGTGTTGGTGTACATGCCCCTACACAATATATAAAAAAAAAAAAAATTCGAAGAAGAAGAAGATAAGCGTTTCCAAGATGGCCGCAAAGACGTTGAAGATGACGAACGCTCCGGTCGATCCAGCACGTCAATAATCGATGAAAATGTGGAAAAAGTGGAAAAAATGGTTATAAATGATCGCCAAATAACAATTAGAGAAGTTGCTGATGAAGTTGGTTTATGAATTGGCTCAATTCATAACATTTTTTCAAAAGTTTTGGGCATGAAACGAGAGGCAGCAAAATTCATTCCAAAACTGCTGAATTTTGACCAAAAAAACAATCACAGGAACATCGCTCAGGAGCTGTTAAATTACGTCAACGACGATCCAAGTTTGCTTGAATGGGTCATAACTGGTGATAAAACATGGGTGTACGGTTATGATATCGAAACCAAAGCACAATCGTCCACCTGGAAGCATTCAACGTCACCAAGAGCGAAAAAAGCACGTCAAGTTCGATCAAATATCGAGGTTTTGCTAACTGTTTTCTTCGATTATAATGGCATAGTGCATCAAGAGTTCTTACCACAAGGTCGTATGGTTAATAAGGAGTATTACCTTGAAATTATACGACGTTTGCGTGAAGCAATCCGAAAAAACGCCCCGATTTATGGAAAAAGAATTCATGACTTTTGCACCACGATAACGCACGTGCTCACTCGTCGTTGCTTGTTCGTAATTTTTTGGCCAAAAACAATACCGTAGTCATGCACCAACCTCCATATTCACCAGATATGGCTCCCTGTGACTTTTTCCTGTTCCCAAAGTTGAAGATACCCATGAAAGGACGGCGTTTTTCCTCAATTGAAGAAATAAAGGCCGAATCGCTGAGAGTGCTAAAGGACATACCAAAAAGTGAATATCAAAAGTGCTTCGAAGATTGGAAAAATTGCTGGCATAAGTGTATTATATCTGGGGGGGACTACTTTGAAGGGGACCACATTGATGTAGACGAATAAATAAATATTTTTTTGAAGAAACGAAAATTCCGGGTACTTTCTGAACAGACCTCGTATACTTTGTTGCGGGTTGGGTGTGGTAAAGGTAATAAGGGAGGGGAGAGAGGCTGTGGGTGATAGTTTGTTCAAAACGGGCATCCAGAAATTGTTCCGTTGGAGGCCTCCATCCCTATTGAAATTGTTTTTTGTTATCGGTTTTCCATCACCTCTCGAAACAGCCGAGGTTTACTTTTCGTCTCAGGTGGTATATGGCGGCAGAGTTCTCGCACCAATCTTGAACCTAAAAATGATCACTATAGAATAATAGCCATTCCATAATCGAATATCTCATTACAAATGATCCTAAAGTTATAACTCATGAGATTTGTTACGTGTTTTGGGGACGTGTTTTGAGGGAACCTAGTTCAGTATTTATTTAGTTGGCGCATGAATGCAGTTAAAAATTTAAACAAATATCTTTACCTATCCATGTTGAAGACACAATCTCTTCCATGTAGACCTTTCTCTCGCATGTTTCTAGTACCTAAAAAAGTTTCATCTTATCCAAATCAGCAATAGAATATAACTTCCTTGAGAGTTGGAAGGGTGTTGGTTTTTTTAATGCCATCATCAACCGTCTCACCAGCATTTTCTTTTCTGTTCATCGTCAGTACTAAATGTGCCAAAAATTAACGATTAAAATGACTGAGATTTGATTTGGTTGGGTATCATGAATAATGTTTCCACAAAAAATTTAAAATGGAGGATTTTAAAAGTTTTCATTTAAGCTTAACCTTTTTGTCATTTATCTCAGTTAATACTTTTTTCAGTAGTATTCAATCCTTCACATGAGCTCGTTATAACTTAACGGATATAAATACCGGATATGATAGTAAAATAATAGAAAATTTTCTAAGATTATATTTATGAGGGTTATATTGAGGGAAAATAAACGGTTTATTTCCATTTTCTGATTCCCAATATGATCGAGAAAAAACCGTCTTCAGGGAAGTAACCTAATCATCCGATTGAATACTCTAGAAAATTTCATATTTATATCGCTATAATAGTTATTTTTCAAGTATCTATCGTTTCTGAAAGGTTTCTAAATTCATAATGAAGAGTTTAGTTCGGTCGCTTTGAACATAAATCAGCTGCACTTATATCAACCCCAGAGTTTTCTTACAGGGCAAATTTTATCCGGAATGTGGACATTTGAGACGAGTTACAACAACGGGAGAAATTGAATTATACGCAAGGATTTACTTGAGGATCACCGGCCTGTCGCTTATTTCTCTGCCACATTCTCCTTTAAATGGGTCCCTACTGTCACGAAAAAAACATTTACTTGCGCAATTAACGGTTCTTTTCGCGAAAACATGGCCCCCAATTAAAGTCTGGCGGAGTTCCTTTACAGTTCGTTTTAATTGGCGCTCTTCCCATTGCGACAAAAGCTCTCCGGCTGCATTCCCATTGAATCGAAGGGAAATCAATACGGATTCCCCGGAATCGTAAACAGGGCAGTAGCCTCGTTGTTTTGTCTTCGTGAGAGGTCTCTGGAAAAGAAAAGTGACAACCCGGATCAAGCTGCACACTTTCTACTTAATTTCCAATTACGAGAAAAGCTTTTTTTCGTGCATGAGTTGAATTTGTCTATTCTTTCATCCAAATATCTTTTCCAGCATGTTCTGGGGGAAGAAATCTCGTCACCTTAGGTGCATCTACCTCGCTGATTACCTTTATTTTCATTTTTCGAGTTCCTTACCAGCAAAGTTTAAAGTTTTGTTAATGTTTTTTTTTTAAATTTCTTTTGTGAATTTTGTGTAAATATTTTGAGCAGTAGCTCTTTTTACATATAAATTAAATGAGAATTTAGACTCTCAGCTTTGTGGTATTATCCTTAAGTATCTGCAACGAATACCTACTTTCTGCTGTTTGTATAATCCCGTTGTGTTGTTTCTATAACTGTCATAACTAGTATTTTCCTGACTTTTGTGCATTGTTTTTCCAATCTTGTTTACACTAACACCTTATGGTGGTAATATTCCTGTAACATAACGGCCTGGAAATATTTTTCGTTATTATTGATCTGAATAAAGGAGAATTCACTCAAACACTATCATTTAAAAACGAAAATAAATCATTCTATTGATGCATTTAGGAATCTATTGTGTTGAAATTTGCTCAAATCGCTCTAAATTCTCAACATACCGCTTAGTATCGGAAAAAATACCAGGAATTAAAGATAACACGTATCTTTATGACTCTATGTAACGATTTGTAAGGGATAGCTAATTTTGCTCATGAAATTGACAGCAACCACCGTAATTTACCGAATGTGCAATTCCAATTTCATTTAAAAGTAGTGCTTTCGTTAAAATAATGCAGTACCAATGTTTATCGAATTCTTATAAATGATTATTAAATTATCCCGCATTTTCTGTCGAAAATTTAATCTTTATACTGTAATTTTTGATAAAAAGTTCATAATAATTTTGTTATTCCGGCAATAATTATCATTAATCATTAATTCCGGCTTATTAAGGCAATAATTATGTATATTTTTATTTTTTATTCCTTTTCCTTGCATCACATAGCAAGGGTGTAATTATTTAATCAACTTTTAAATTGGTAAAGACCTTTTCAAGATTTATTTCAGCTTTAACTAAGTTAAACTTTTCCACTATGGAAAATAAAAGAATAAAACTTTATAGGTTCACTTGTATATTTAAACAGGCACCACTTGAGTTCAGTAACATCTCTGGAGATGAAATTATGTTATGAAGCCCGGGTCCTGCCTGTTTAAATATGTTAGTGAACCTAAAATAAGTTTTAATCTTTCATTTTACATCACTTTTCAAGAGCTCATGATTAAGGAAAACACTTTCATGTACAAAATTTGACCTCGGAATAAGCAAGTATATCGTAACAGACTATAAAACACTTTATAACCCTATTATTATTCATAACCTAGTTCTTAGTCCCGCCGGCAGGTTATTAAATTGAGAGTTTGCACCTGAGCCAAGTCTATATTTTGAAAAAAAAAAATATATGTTCGATATCGTTTAGTGCCGGAGATATAAGCCGTATATATATATACGTGGAGATATAAGACGTGTGCACGTATATACATGCATTTTAATCTTTTTATCTTGATGAAGGAGATAAAAATAATAATTGTTTATGTCTTAAGAGACATCAGATATAATATATAAAAAAAATGAAAAATAAATATTTAAAAATACGAATAGAGATATAAGTTGGGACAACCAACTGCCTTTTTTTTACGGGTGCCGACTCTTTTTCCAACGAAACTAGTTTACCACCGTTTATTACATTAGCGGCCAATTAATGATGCCCGTAATTCAACCATTTTACAATAGTTAAATAGTAAAAATGTGGAAGAAGTATTTTTGAAGAATAGCCTCTCATAACACGAACAATTAGTATAAATTATTTCGTCACCTTAAAGTTTTTTTAACAAAAATCAACAAAGTTGTTATGATTTTTTATTAACAATTGCATCATAATGATTAATTTTGCAATAATATACGTGGGGAGTTTCAAAAATTGTGTTGAGTTTAATTTCCCCATTTTGAGCAGGAACTCAACCTTTCCATGTTGCACTAAACCAATATGTGATATTTTAACGGAACTTGCAAAGGCATACTACTGTTTTTAAGTTCGATTACGGTGAACTTAATATTTTTGACTCCATATACTTGAGATATTGCCTAAATATTTCTTTAATAGGGTTCGGGACCAGCAAGCCATTTTAAAATCTTAATTCGTAGGTTTTGGGCTTAATTTGTTCCCCACCGTGGTCATAACAATTTCTCAATAATTAATTTGAAAATAACTTCTCAAATGTTAGGCGTTGAATTTTTTATGAAGTGGGAAAGAGTGGGTCCTATCAGAATCACCTCTCCAACTTTCACTAGCATACTGGAATATAGCATAAAAAATAATTCTCAAAATAGATGGTGGACAGAAATATCTTAATAAATATATTTTTTTTGAGCCGATATCATTTATGAATTAATGAACTAATATTACTCCACAAATATTTGAGTTCGCTTATCATACAGATTATTAATTTCAGTGTTAAATAGTTCAGAATAAATAAAATATATTTGTTTTTTTGGCTGATATTCATAAAATTGTATGAAAACCAACACTTCAACTTATTTAAGTGAGTCTGAAATTTTTGATGAAGTACTTTAACATTAGTGGTTAAATAAAATAGGGCCTTGTACTCCGCAAAAGATGAGGGTATTAAGTAGAGAGTTTGCAGCTGTACCAAGTTTATATTTTGAAATAAAAACATGAAGTCTTTACCATTCAGCGCCGAATGCTTAAGCCGGCTTAGTAAGAGGATTTTTGGTTTAACTTGTATACTTATGAATTGTGTGGCAGAATGACATGATTTTACATTAAAATTTTTCTATTTTATGATACATATTAAAATAATCAATTTTAATAAAATATTTGTAGGACGTCATTTTACCAATCTAAGAAAAAACAATCAAGCTTACTTATATCAGACCTGTACCTTAAGGTAATGACGTTGCCTTTCTTTTCTACTATTCTCAGCAAGATTTTTCCTCCTGTTATTCACTAGTATAAATAAATGTTACTGAGGTATATAAAAATTGATGCAATGGGATTATTACCTAAAATTAGAAAAATACTACATTTTTTAAAAAGTTTATGGCTAAAAAAATTAGTAAAAGTTGTGAATTTTCAATAAAATGGGCAATTGTAATAGCAAAAGGTTGTTAGAAACGTAAAATGTACACCTGATCCCTCTTATGATATGTCGTTCTGCAGGTGGTACCTTCTTGTCTTGTTGCTTGTTATGCACAAGTAAGCATAATTATTTTCTGAGGTAGAAAAATTGATCATCGTCACTGGTCAACAATCCTAGGATTGGTTTGACGCAGCTCTACACTGAGTTCTCTTATCAGCTAATCTTTTCACATCTACGTATTTCTTCTCTTACACATCTCTCTTTACTTGTTCCGTATATTTTGTTCGAGGTCTTCCTTTTCCGTTCTTGCCTTCCACTTGTCCCTCGACGATTCCCTTCATCGGGCCATCATGTCTCAAGATGTGGCCTATAAGGTAGTTCCGTCTCCTTGTTATGGTTTTCATGAGTCTTCTTCTCTCTCCTACTCCTCTTAGGACTTCCTCGTTACTAACTCGGTCGATCCATTTGATCTTCATCATTCTTCTGTAGCACCACATTTCGAAGGCCTCTATCCTTGCTTTCTCCGCTGCGGTCATTGTCCATGCCTCATTTCCGTATAGGAGCATACTCCAAATATAGGTTCTTATAAATTGTTTCTTTACTTCCATATTTAAGTTTCTCGCTGAAAATAGGTCTTTCTTTTGTTGGAGTGCTCTCTTCACCTGAGCTATTCTGCTGATAATTTCTTTCTTGCTTCTCCCGTCACTACATATCTTGCTTCCCAAATAACCGAATTCATCCACCTCCATCAATTTTTGCTTCCCTATTTTAATGTGAGTCTTGACTTCTTCTCTTCTGCTGAATAGTAATACCTTGGATCTCTTCGTGCTCATTTTTAGTTGATATGTACCCATTATCCCACCCATATTAACGAGAATATTTTTCAAATCCTTCTCTGTTTCAGCTATAACGGCTATGTCATTGGCAAATCTTAGCATGCTAATTTTTTTCTCCGTGGATATTCACTCCCAATGCCTTTTCTTTGATTTCTCAATGTAAACGTTAGAAAAATTGATATAATGGGATAATCACAAAACATTAGAAAAGTACTGGATTTTTCTGTCCAAGAAATGAGAGAATGAAGTGCATTTGGGATATGATAGGCAGTTTTAATAGCAGAAAGGCGTAAAATACATTTTAAAATGTAAAATCTTATTCCTCTTATTATGAGTCATTCTGCAGCTTGAACTGCCTTGTCATGTATAGCTTTACCCCGAATCAGAATTAATTTAATGCAGCTCATACCTAATTCGCTCGTAATCATCTTATGGCAGATCCGTCTTTTCCATTTCCGCGAAAGTAGATAATAAGGCTTCCGAGAATACACAATCAAAGATCTGGATGTGAAAAGCAGTGGAGATGAGGATGACACATGGCTGTTTTCAGGAATTATTATCTCTGGATGGGAAGCCAAAGTGGGCCATAAGTCATTTCCGCAGCGGAGGGAATAAAAAAAAAGATTTTGTGTAGGGTTTGTCAACGCTCTTGGTGAAAGTTCGTAGACTGAAGCTATAAAAAAGAACTTTTTTGTCTTATTCGCGAGATAGTGGATTTGGAGGATTGAGGGATAGGTTCCACTCAAGATGACCCCTCCTCATCCACCCTCTTCCCACTAATCGATTTACGACCACTTATCTTACAAACTTCGAGAAACTCTTCGAATCGCAGTTTTCCCACTTGGCAAGCAAATAGGACGGGGAAGGGGGGGAAAGGAACTAGTGGCAATATCGGGTGCCACTTAGTTAAGCAAGTCAAGCTCAGCAGTGGGTACCACCTTTGCAGTTCCTACCTGATTGATTGATTAAAAAGGGTGTGAGGGAGCTAGGCTCTCAAGGCTCTTGGACCTAAAGGGACATTGTGTATACTGATAGTAGATCACCCATAGAGGCCTGTGTCCTTAGCAATGGCCAAAAGGTGCTAAATGGGAAGATATCTCACCTCCCTGGGCTTTCTCTATTGAAGGCGAGTCCAAGGGGATATTGTTTTCCAGCCATCTTCTCTCCCTGACTTTTAGCTTGCACGTAGTTCCTGCAAAAGTACGAGTGTATCGCAGCAGTTTAAACCTTAGGTGGATTTTTTGAAGAGGCTTTCATAAATAAAAACTACGTGTTTTATAATAAAGATGTGACCCCTTAAACGGATTTACTCAGCTCCATTAAAAAAATTGTGTTCCTACCACAAAGCTATCGATACCACGCGCGCAAGATAGGCACTTCGTAAAAATAGGTATGCAAAAAGCAAAGCAAAGGACGCTACTCTTGACGATGCATCAAAAACGCATGAGAATGGACATATTGGAACAATTTTTGACCCGTTTTAGGGGAAAAAACAAGTTTTTTTGCACCGGTTTGTTACCATAGATGAAACTTGGGTGCATTACTATTCCCCAGAAATAAATACACAGCCAAAGCTGTGGAAACATAATCATTATCTACCACCAAAGAAAGCAAATACAATTCTTTCAACTGGAAAGGTCATGGCATCAGTATTCTGGAATAAGAAGGTTATTCTGTTTGTAGATTGTCTCCTCAATAGGCAAACAATTACTTGAGATTACTACGCTAACCTTGGACTACTTGCAACAAAATATACGCGGAAAAGGCCAGGTTTAGTTAGGAAGAAAGTAATCTTCCATCAATGCAATGCGCGCCTGCACACATGTGCAGTCGCCATGGCAAAATAACACGAATTATGGTATTAATTATTGCCACTTCCGCTTTATTCACCTAATGTGCCTTCGTCAAACTTCCATCTCTTCCCATAACTAAATTTGTTTCATGGTGTACTTGGTGGATGAAATTATGCACTTCAAATGTAGAACTGATAGCCGGAGTTGACAACTATTTTGAAGGTCACCAGAAATATCATTTTCTAGATGGGATCAAGGCACTAGAACATCGTAGGACCAAATTTAGTAATCTACAAGGAGACTACATTGAAAAATAAAATAAGTTTCAGCAAGAACATTTTTGTATTCCATTCCGAGAACTTTTCAAACCACCCTCGTAGCTTGTGGAATACATGATTTGCGAGTTTACTTGATGGAATTGTGGCATGATGGAAAAAGTAAACTTTATTGTATTCCACACTGTTTTTATTGAAAGACTCAGCTGGTTTCGACCTTTTCAGGTCATTATTAAGAGTCGAAGTTCATTATCAAGTTCATCTATTATATTCTGGAAAGATCGAAACCGGTTCACTCTCTTAATAAATACTATGTGGAATACAACATTGCTTACTTTTCACTTGGCAATTTATAAATAGAGGTAAATCCGCCAAAGATACATTTATTGATTATTGTACTCTCTCAATTACATTATGCCATTGAGAAAGGAGAGATTTATGTGTATTACCGAAGCATTTGTACGTTTGAGATGCAGTTATTCTTGTACAAGCGGCCGGGTATTCATTGATGATATATATTGCATATTTTATGCACTTCGGATATTTATTTTCTTGGGTGCATTGGTGTATGCGTGATGAGTATGAAAAAATATAATTAGCAGCGTCAGTGAAATACAACTTATGTAAATGTGTGAATGGTACACATTTTTACGTTAGAAATACCTACGTGCGAGGAATTAGTAATATGTATAATATTATCAACTAGTAGTAATAGCAATATTTGTAACTCCTAAAATGTTATAATTACGGAAATACAACATCTGCCTCGCCACATTAAAATTTTTCATATATTGACAGCGTACAAGTGCGAAAACATATGGAATTTAGTTTAAAAAAGGTGGTTATTACAAAAACAAAGCTAACTTGTTGTACTTATTTATTGCCGATCATATCACAAATAGCACTACAACGCACACAACATTTCACAGCACATTTCACGAGCTTTCTTTATGATAAGTACTTATAATACGTACATTCCGAATAAGCTGATTCGATGAAAAACTTGGCTCATAAATAATTTTAAACACTGTAGCGTAACACTAATAAAGCATGATAATCAGTTTTCCAATCACTCTGCACACACTAAAAGAATGTGCACTCCTTGAAGTTCGAAAGGATTCTTCACATCACACTTCCATCTCGTCGCGATTTAGAATCATTTCATATTATTTCACATTACCATTACGTTGGCAATAAAATGAATAGGATGAAACAAATTGCTAAACCAGTTATTGTAACATCAACAAACTTCCAATCTCACTATCACTCGTGCCGCTCGTACCGTAACCAAAACAAAAACAACAGCGCTGCGAAATACGTGAAATGTAAACACTGGTGATAATTCACGATGAAGTGACAAGAATAAGTAATACAATCAAACAGAACTTGTAAGTGTACAAACGAATGAAAATTAATGTGCGTTCAATGTATTTCTAAAGAACATCTGCTTCAAATATGAAACATATCCCCTTCGTAACGGTTAGATACCTTTGATGGAATTGTATTCGATTGATTAAACCAGTATGGAAGTAATAAATGATTTTGCCGAAGGTCATACACTCAAAAATCACTTCACTTGTCACTTCACTCTGTATTTCATCGTCTATATGCAATAAATTAGGGACTTAGGGGCGCACTAAATGAACAAATTGTGTTCAATTACACTAGAGGTACAAGTTCACTGCACGTCGTAGCTCCCTCGCAGCTACACTAAACTTTCAATTCCTCTCAACAATTACACTGCATACACTGCCTGCCTTGCTTGAAGAATGGATTTTCGTGTTCCATTTTGGCAAAAATGCGTAAAAAATCTATAATAGCATACAAATAAAACCGGAGTTCGATCATCCACAGCGGTCCGCCATATTTAGTAGCTCTCTTAGATAAGGCCGGAGGGCGACTAAGAGGCGGCTACTAAGATAGTAACATACTAAGCTTAGTAGCCCTTACTAACGCTCCATGAATACCATTTTTCTGGTAAGCTACTACTTAGAACGCTACTGAGGCGTTAGTAGCTTACTAAGGAAACTATGAATACGGCAGAATGGCTTTACCAGTATAGGGACATTTCCGATTATCTTAGTTAAATAATAAAGCTATTCAAGAATAAGTATTGAGCTCAATTTGGACAGAAAATTGATGGTTAAAGTACTACGTATTACCTTGATTATCGTTAATCAAGATCAGTAATGGGTGGAACCTGAATCTGTAGTAAAACCTTTTCGCACTAACTTTCTACAACGAAAAACATTTCTACAGATCATCGAGGAATGGAACGCAAGCCTTTGACACAATTTCATCAAAGTGAATAAGGTTTTCGATCTTTTACTGCCGATAGCTATGCGGCAGTGTTTAGTGCCGCATTTTCAAGGCAATCAAGCTCTACAGTGGATATCAACTGCGCAGTTACTACTCTTCTGTTTCTATCAACTCCCAGGAACACGATCGTATGTAGGAAATTGTCGTATTAATCATTGTGACGGTATCGAATGCCGCCTAGGTTACAGAATCAAGCAAAGCATAAGTAGCTATAAGTTTCAAAATTTTTATATATTTTTTTCGTTGCAAGTTTCGTTTCCTGGCATCATTGACCTGTACCTTTTGATAATCTACGAAAAATCGTAGGATTTTCCTTCCTCATAGGAAAATCTTTCTTTTTTGTTGAAACATTAAATTATGGTTTCACTAATAGTAGGACCCGCCCGCCTTTGTGACGGTGTGGGATTCCTCGTCCCATCCCTTCCTTTCCTATCCCGTCTCAGGAGGCGTCGTCGGGCTCCTATCGCGGCGGCGCCTCCTTCCTTTTTCCTACCTTGTCCTCCCCCTTCTGCGGTGCAGAGGTGATAAGCTTATAGCTTCAGACTTCGGCCCAGGAGAGTAACCTCGCGAGCCCGCCGTTGGGTTTCGTATCCACTGTACCTTTTGATAAATGTAATTTTTCCAATTCCTAGATGCCTACTGGGTCATACGAACAACTAACTGTAGGGATTACATGGCACGTTCAACGATTAGTACCTTAATATATTTCCATGCCCATAAGAAACGATAAAATAAGGATACTTTGTCGTTAGGATAAGTGCTCGAATTAGATTTTTCAACCGGAAAGTAAATTAATTTAATAAATCCTACGAGAAAGTCAGTAGTCAAACCTCTCCACTTCGAAAATGTTTTCTTGCAAACGGCTGGGGTACTCACATTCAATGGAGAACAGATTGCCGAGTTACATGTGGCTACAGCTGTTGAAGAACAGTCACTGCGATACAACGGATAATATAAGGATTTAAATGTGGCATCATGATTCTATCATTGTGAACGAAAGACAGAGCGTATCATTTTTGTATTATTGAATAATGAAATTTTCTGGAAAACGCATAAGATCCTATTTGAAGACCTTTTCTTCCGGAATTGAGGTTTTGAATTTGTTGATTTTTCCTATGTGACATACCTGTACTCCCTCCGAACTACTAATTTTTTATTATTGTGTGTATTGATGACAAATACACCATTAGGATGCGCTTTATCTGATATTGGACTCACCTTATAGTTGCTTAAATAGGCCATCTTTTCTCAAAAGTCATTGATTTTCACTCATATCCATTTTTCAACTTCAATCCGGCCGATGTGCGGTTTTATTCTCATTCACCATGAATTGTGATAAGAAACTTAGGATTTGCATTGTAAATATACTCATTCATCATGAAACATCGACTGTGTCAACTTCTTAAGGGACCACCATTAGCAGCCTTCAATCCGGGGGTAGATAATCGAAATGATTACTTGTCCGCAACATAGAAAACATTGCTCTCATTTCCAATTTGATAATCATTAATTCCTTTAATTTACAAGATGATAACTCAAAATATTACTAATTTTCGCCATTATTCCTCCCAATTCTTTCTATTGTGTATTTTTGACAAATTACGTACAGTATCACCTCAAATTAAATTAGCGCAACTAATTTGCTCACGAATAGAATTTACACCAACACATGATTGACACAAAGATAATTTCATAGCCATTCATCATTTGAAATATGAGTACCTGCATTGGCTAAAAAAAAGCAATTCGAAAAATGCAGCTCGGCGAGGTACGTTTTTTTATGATTTGCAATTGCCCTAATTTGCATTTGCACGAACGGCCGCTAAGCGTCATTTGATCAAGCCTTTTGAATATCCAGTTAAAAAAAAGAAGAAATATTTGATGATGGATGACCCATTGCATGGACATTATCGTCATAAAACTTATTCCTACTCGGGAACTCAGTGCGGGGAAAAAATAATTGATTGTGGCTGCCGACTTTATGTTTTGGAGCCGTCATTATCTCAGAGGGAGGAGGTGGAAAAGGCTGTAGGAAGGTGGAAGAAAGAGCGTTCGAGGGTTTTGGGGAAGAGAGACTATTTTTTTCCAGAAATAAAACATTTTTTCGTAAACTCCTCGGATTTCCGCCCTGGCTTTCGGACCACAAAAGTTTTCTTTCCCTTCTAAATCGGGCCAACCGCGGAAAGTTTTGCTTAAGCCCGTAACCATTGTTTTACAGCCATGCATATTTTATCCTATTGACCCGTACATAATCCCATATTCCTCTATCCCGTCGTTCACCTCGCCCCTCGTATCACACGCGCTCAGTCCGCGGTTGTTAAGTGATGTTGGTATGGGCAGAACAGTAATCCATCTAGCCAGACAAGGGGGAATTTATATGCCATTTACATAAGATTTCAAAATAGTTTTTAACGTTTCTTGGCTGGATATCTAATAATTAAACATTTTCTGAATAAAGAGCCCGGGTTCCGATGAATAATCATGATCATCAGGCGTACATTATTATTATTAATCACTTATCGAAACCCGTGTCGCATTGCTTAAAAAGGAAGTGGTATTAGTAGTAATTATCCAACAAAAAAACCTCTAAATGCGTGAGTAAATACCATACAGTTAAAAATGATTTAGTGTCTCGGTCTGACGAGGGTTACTCCATTGGTGTGAATTTTAAAAAATTTTGGTTATAAATATTTCAAAATATTTTCATGTAAACATCAGGTAAAAAGGCACGAAAAACACTTTTAGAAGTTAGTAAAAATTAGAAGAAAGGACAAAAATATCGCTATTTTATTTTCATCGGGGTAGTACATTTCTTTTGGAGTGGCAAATCTAGATTTTTTTGACGTTACTAATCCAATTCTCCTTAAAGTACCCTATTGCAGTATTCTACGGATTAAGGTAGGTTTCTATGGAGTACTTAAGAAGCAATCTGGTCCCTTTCCTTCGAGCACTGCCTTCTTCAATTCACTGTAAGGCCTACTCCCTTTCTATCTTTATCAAAATCCTATTCTCTTCCTTCCTCTCCCTCGTTTACCCAACATTATACCCTTTAACACTGTCTTCAACATCCCCTAACTGCTAGGTACTCGCTCCATCTATACCTTCTCTCTCCTCCGTTTCTCATCCAGTAGCTACCTCTCCTCACCGACCAGTACTACATGGTACCTCCTTCTCTCCGTCTACCTCACCTTTTCTATTCTTTGTCACTTCCACATCTTGAATACCTCCCGTCCTCACTCCTCCTTCTTAGTGTCCACGTTTCCGTACCGTAAAGAGCGACACTCCAAATCACACACTTCACTTGCTTATTTCTTGTATCAATTCTTTTTTTTAATAAAGCGACCCGAAGGGTTTCGATGAATAATTATTATAATCAGGCGTACATTATGATGATGATTATTAATGGAAACCCGGGTCGATTTATAGAAAAAATGGTACAAGTAATAGTTATCCAGCAAATGTACCATAAAATGGAATATCACACGGTTAAAAATGAGCCAGTGAATATATTTTCTAACGCAATGACTTAGTGAATTTAGTTTCCCGGCGTTACAAAAGGATACCATATCGATCCAAAATCATATATATTTCAAAATTTTTAGCATGCAAACAATGGGGCAGAATACATAACATGCATTGTTTGAAGCAAGTAAAATTTTTAACAAAGGTGGAAAGTTTCGCAATCGTATTATCGCAGGGGTAGCACATGACTTCTGGAGTCTAAACTTTTTTGTACCATTAATTATCATACGTACTCCATAAGTACACTAGTATTTCTGAATGGGTTGGTCATTCAGATCTATAATAACAAATAATTAGTAGCATATGTTGGATTAGTATATCTGCAAATTTCAGCCATTCACTCATCAGTGTTAACAAGAAAACCAAAAAGTTGCCATTCACTTTTCATGAGATGCTGACGTCATTAGCGTGTTGTTTTTTTCGATCAGGAATATACTATAACTGACAGAAGGGAACTGTAGCAAGAGTGTATATACCAACGAACCACGGGAGGACCGTACTGAAGACCGAGGAGTAACTGAGAAGCGGCGTCACACTCGTCATGAGTTCGTGACGTCATCAACTTAGATGCGAAACTGTTAAGGCAACTGATTTTTCTCCGCAAATAGCTCGAGAAAAAGGCGACGGATCTAAAAAAGGGGACGAAGGTGTCTCTTAATTTTAAAAACTCTACCGGAACCTATAGTGAAATTGATAGCCTTGGTGGGGACGGGGTAAAGCTCTCGCCTACCGAACAATAGGTCGCGGGTTTGAGCCCCACCTGTATAGGTTGCCTCTTTCCAGGTCTTGGATGCTCGTGCACGTTTTATTGTTTACTTGTCGAAAACACACCGATATATAAGGCCTATTTGGTGCTGTTTTCTGGTGTATGGTATATAAATTTCACATAAATTTCATTATTCTACCAATTAAGGAAATAAAAAAAATAAAAAATCTAAAATTAACGAACGATTCCATTGTAAAGAGTCGGTTAGTTTACATTATTTGTTGTACGTCGACGATAATAACCGGATCCGTCCTCAGCTCCATAAAGTACTTCGGCAAAGCTTACGGCGACCTCAGTAAAAATATATATCGGGATCGTGTGAAAGGAAGTTGGGAGGAATAGGATGGGTAAGCATGGAGATTCATATCCCCGCCTACTTTAGAGGAGGAGAGCTGAAGGTTTTTAGTGTGCGACGAGGGGTAGCGAGAGTCGAATGTTCGGAGAGGAAAAGATTCCGAAGAAAAGAAAGGAGGGAGGCCTGGAATAAGGGTGGGTTAAGAAGGAGCGGAAGGAAGATGGAGATGTTGGAAGGAGGAGGGGAGATCTGTGGTGAGAATGGGATGGGGTATTGTTTTATGCGCCATTGGGAGAGAAAGGGAGTAAAAAGCGTGGTATGGGACATGAAAATATGCGAAGGGCGGATTTTTGGGGAAGTGGGAGATTATGCGGGATCGCAGGAAGAGACGGAGGAGAGTGGGGCGGGGGGGATTTGACAGGGGATGACTATGTGGGCGGGCAGTAAGATTTATTCCGTCCGCGCCTGCATCTTGTAGACACATGTTTAAACTATAATAATTCCGAAAAAATACGTTAATTACCAATTTTTGCACGTACCCTGTCATGAAACATGAATTATTACGTTTTCAACAAATGAATAATTATGACTAACTCCCCTTAATACCATGTACAAATTACTACGGTAAAAGTATGGAATACAGGTACATGCAAAGTGTAATTTATTTTCCAAAATAGAAATAAATAAATAAATAAATATTGTAAAATATAGTATAAATAGTAATATTATAGTAAAATAATAAATATAGTAGTTGAAAATGGTGAAGTATCGTGGATAGGAACTTTATGATTCTGCGAAGTAAAGACTCGAGTAAGTGACGTAAATACATTCATATGCCGTTAACATGAATATTTCTGTCCATAGTCGTTCATCTTAGATCTACGAAACAAATGCAGTAGAGTTTTATCTATCATGTAATTTTGGCATTACATCATGTGGTTGACATGGTTGATTATTACTTTATTGACCCCATTGATTTTTTTTAATGCTGACTCACTGCCTTTTCTGCCTTAACCATCTCACAATCAATTAGTTTGGGAAGTACGCTCTCGGAAATTGCGCACCCAGCGAATGTAGGTGAAAACACAATTGGGATTAGAAAATGTTTAAATTTAGTAATTTTTGAAAATTTACTCTTATGAATAAGCGTTTCCGTCGTGAATGACTACTCTTCCAAAAAAATAAAAACTGCTGTTATAAAGTTCTCGATGGGGCCTGCGATATATCAAGGTAAAACTTAGTTTCTGACATGAGAAGAAATAATAATCAGCTAAACCTAAAGCAAGATCATCTTACCAGAGCATATGCTACAGGATAACATATTACAAAATTCACTAACTCTTGGTTAACTATGTGGTATTCCATTATTTCCTGGATATAGACAGTTACTTATACCACTTATTTAAAATAAGTGGTATAAGTAACTGTCTATATCCAGGAAAAAAAGGGATAACATATTGTTTACTGCTTTATTGGTATGTTATTTGGAGGAGGCAACCGACTGCTGAGGTTATTTGCGCCATGAGGGAAGGGTAAGGAAGGTAGAGTCGAGAGAAACCCGGCGTCGGCATTAGCCTGCTCTTAACGAAAGGCGCCTCGGGGACCACGGCTTAACGTCCCATCTGACGGACGGAGTGTTGTGCTTGAAATGTCCTCCACACAACATTGAAGCAGGGATCGGGCATGTATTAAATTCTCTGCCACTGCCGGGATTTGAACCCGAGCCCGTCGGGTCACGACCACCGAGAGACTGTACGATGCCTAACCAAATATCACCGAGCATTGAAAGTTTTGACATTAGTTCAGACAGTTATTTAATATTAGTCTCGTGCTGATAATTACACATTTTTTTAACATTTAAGGATTGTGATTGTGGTAAAGGAAAACTCCCTCATCAGGGAAAGAATGGAAACTATCTGCTATGTAGTCAGTCTTTTTGTCTCTCGGTGGTCGTGGTCGGGTGGGAAGCCAACACTCAAGCCACCACACCAACCCGATCCCCCTACTGCTATGCTGCCATGGCCCAGCGATAAACAGCATACAGCGATGCATTTATTCTCGTGAAGTTGAAAAGACGCAGATAAATGTTCCTCATAATTTCAAATAATATTCACTGTTCACCGACTCGATGATTAGCAAAAGGTACAATAAACTGAGAGAAACTAAAGATCATTAAATTTAAAAAAAAATCTAGCCTCTTACCGTTGTGTTCGTTCGTAGAGCCAGTATGGCTTACCAGCAGTGGCGGATTTAGGAGGGAGGAGGTAAACTTTTACAATGCGACGCAATGCCATTAAATTAAAAAAAAATGAAAGGCATTGCATCGAAACTTACTCTAGATAAAATCGAAATAGAGATGAAGAGTATGTTGGATAGAACATGCAATATTTGAAGGCTCAAGTGCTCAGGGGGGACCTTCCCCGTTGGTCACCATTACTGTAGAAGGAGGGATAAAGTTGAAATATGTGCTGGGAAAAAGGAATGAGGAAGTACTTTAAATGATGATTGAAGACATTTTACCTACCATTGGTAATGGTCATTTTTATGTTTAGTAGGTGCTTTAAAAGACCCACTTGAGTACATGTGACTTAGAGTAAATCCTATGGAATATGACCCGGAACCCATAGTTCATAATTGTGTGGGTGTTCAAGACTATAGAGCCGCCACAACCCCATGAAAGTTTGTGGATAAATTTTACATTACGTTTAGCCTAGCAGGTCAAAAGTGGTATTTGAATGATGAGGATGAAAATGGCCTCGTTGCACCTGTTTTGCTGACAAGAAAAACGACTGGTGATATTGCACAGTTAAAATTTTTCTTCTTGTCGCAATGTGAGGTAGAGCCGTTAAGACTGTAACAGCACGGAAATAATATTCCTTTGGCGTAAGCATTGGAAACAATCTATGGTGTGCATTAAGTACTTTTGAGATTGTTATATGTCTCTATAAAATTCTGATTAGGGCTAATATTTCTAAAATATTTAACTGCTTTATTTTTAATATGTAATTAGCCTTGGTATGAATATCCATGCATGAAATGGACACATATTTGAGCTCTTACACGCGCTGCATCTCTAGCCGCCGCTAAAATGCTTATCACGTGAGCCATTTATATACTGAATGACCCAATTCAGTGGATTTGTTTTATAAAGATCATAAGTAGTTTGTGAGAAATGAGGATAAGAAGGATCGTCGCACCTGAACTGCCGGCAAGAAAAATAAATAATTTTATTGCACGACGGTGAGACGTGGCGAAAGGAATAAAGATATTTTTAGCATACCAACACATATATTGAAAAATGACGATATATTCTGTGCTAAAAATAATTTTTACGTGAATAAGGAGTATCTGTAGACCTTAGTTTATCCTGTAGCTCCTGTAATGTGTACTCATCATTTTGGAATCATCCATTAGAGTTTTTTCTTTATAAAAGTTATGAAATATAGAGTAAATCCGCTATTTTTGCTACCAGTACTAAACTATTCGTGGAAGTTCGAATTTACTTTGTCAAAATTGCATAATTTTTATGTGAACTGGTCATGCAAAGAAATGTTAACTATATTTTACATAATGTATGTATAAAATTTAGTTTATTATGCATAGAGAAGGTCATTGCTAATAGTTGTACTAGAAGCATGACTGGCTTAGTATAATGGCTTCGATTTCACAAGGTTTAAATATCAACAATGGATAATAACCGTTTATGAAACTTACTTACATGATGATTAAAATTAGATTCCTTGTAGAATTTAGGTAAGAGGTTGTGTAATTTAAATCTCATGTGCAGCAATCACTTTTTATACCATTTACTAAAGGTTACTCATTTTCCCGAAGAAAGTGCCCGAATCCGAAACGAAACGTTCGAGGCTTATGAGAAACTTACGCGGCTTCAAACCCGAGAACGTAAAATGTAGTTTCGGCTTCGCGACCTATTTATCTCTAATTTGCTACGACAATTATATTTTTTCTACCACGATATTATTGTTACATATTTGTTTTACTCGTTGAAGAAGTTTAAAGGGAGAATAACATTCCTCTGTTTTGCATCCGCCTACTCCATGCCCTTATGCAACTTCTCTTCTTCGTTTTATTCTTCGTCCGCTACTGTCCCCCAACCTTCAGATTCGTGCTTCTCCCTCCGCATCCGAACCCCAAAATTCCCATCCGCAATCATTTAAATCATGCGTCCACCCCATAACAGCGGGATTGCGTTTGGGAAGGGTGGGAAAGTCCAGAAATCTAATGAAATGGAAGGGCAAAATGAAATTTTAATGAAACGGACTCCGTGTCGTCCCGATAGTTTTCCGAGAAAAAAAATTCATCTTTTTTTAACTTTATGGAACGTGGCGGGTGTGGATAATTTACGGGACAGCATTAAACTGTTTAATTGAAGACGGTCTGAGATCCTGGGCTCAGATTTTGTGGGAAGAACCCAGTCATTTCTAAATGAGGCGTGGAGTTCGAATGCTTTTTTGCGGAAAAAAGTTTTTGACAGAGGCAATATATCCATGAAAAGTTTAAAATGGCATCTATGCTCACACCCTCTGGGCATTTCATTGCATATGTAAGCTGATTAATGTCGGAATATTTCATGTTCAAGTGGTATTAGTTTGGAAATGATTAAATATTTTTGCTCAAAATTGTGTTGCTCGTGGCACATCTCCTTGTGCTGAAACACCCTGTGCCTCGGTTAAGATGCGGGGTGATTCATAACAAGAAAATATCTCATTTTTGTAAATTTTTGAGCAGATAGTTTCCATTATTTCCCTGATGAGGGAGTTTTCCTTTACCACAATCACAATCCTTAAATGTTAAAAAAATGTGTAATTATCAGCACGAGACTAAGATTAAATAACTGTCTGAACTAATGTCAAAACTTTCAATTCTCGGTGATATTTGGTTAGGCATCGTACAGTCTCTTAGTACCTTATTTCAATAATGATAGAATTTCTTTATACTTTACTTGCAACATCAATCTGTGAAGTAAAAGATTGGTAGGAATTACATAATTTTATTTGTTTTCAGAGCAGCTATTTATCAATGTTTTCCCGGTGTGGGATTTATTAGACTTGCATGAAATTCTATAATAAGCATGCAGCTTATCAAGGGCAAAAATAACTGCAACTTAGAGGACCATGTGTAATGATAATGTGGTTCAATTGGTGAATAATGATATTTTTAAGATGCACAAGCCCATTCAGTTCAATGCCCGTTTCTTCTTGAAATGCTTCATTAAATTTTCATGTAGTAATTTTTTATCGTTCAGTTACTATAAGCATTCAAATTCTGTTAACTATTCAGGTTAAAGTGTTACTTGTAGTAGATTGGCTTTTGATTCGAATGAAACTCTCTTTTTTCAAGGCCACATGAATTTCCTGTACGTAATCTGCGATGATTGAATAAAATAAGGACTGCCTTGTTGATAAATACTTTTCCACAGACCTTTGATGTGTTTTTTCCCCATGGTTTTAAATGGATCCCGATGATTGGCACCTATTCTTCGCATATCGTCAGACGTCATTTTACCTCACATGCTGTAGCCAATGAAGAGTGTCCTGTTTACATATTCAATAACAATAGCACCAGTGCTCTGGACCTCTAAAGGGTGCTTCTAACCAAGGTGAGTGGTATTACGCGATGGACCCTGTTTGGTCGAATGGGGCCCTTAAAGTATACCCTTAGGTCATTGATTTTTTGTCACGTAGCTTAGTTATCGGTACGCGAAGGCGCATTCAATGGTGTGTAGACCAAGTTTTTCTTCCCTTAGCCCTTGCGGTGCTCAAATGCGAACTGTACAGGAACCCGAAAGAACTTTATCCTGCATGTAAACTTCATTTATTTCTCATCAAGTACAGTATATGATGCCGTTAATAGATAGAGTGAGGATTGAGGAGGTGCTGGAAAGAGTTGGGAAGGGAAGAACATTATCAAGATCTATACAAATGGGAAAGGGGAATTGGATCCGACAAATGGAAAGAGGATAGAGAAGAGGAAGAACAAAGATCGCCAGCGAAGTGAAGTTAAAAAAAAGTCTAAGGAAACCAAGGAGGAGGCAAGAAGGACAGGAGAAGGTAGAGACAACTTTGGTATCCGGGACATGCCAGTGGGTAGAAAAACAGTTGATGATGACATCAAATTTTTCTTATCGTCTTATTCAAACATTGTAACAGGGTTTATAATAAGAAATGTAGGAGAGGCCTTCGAAAAAACGTGCACATCAAAAAACAAAGAATTCTTGTGAAACCTATTTACTTTTTGCATTAATCTCATAAAATTTAGGACCTAATTGTGTTCCCTCGTAAGCCTCTGTACAGTTTGTAGTGATTGGACGATGTTATTTGTTCTGACGAAAGCTGTAATGGAAGAAAGGAGTATTCAGGTATGTAAAAAGCATGATCGGAAAGGGTTAAAAGGTAATAGGGACCATGAATGCATGGAAATGTAATTAAACTTACGGTAAACTGAGCAAATACAATATATGGAAACGTGGATGGCCGTAGGGGAATAGTAACATTTGCTAGTAGATATCTTGAATACCACTAAAAATAATGTAAATAGGAAGCTACCGCTAATAATAATAATTATTTTGAGAAATACGAATAGGACTGCCGAAAATAACTGTCAAGTCTTAATTCACAATCAAAATAAAAAATTGCCTTCTATTAGGTTTCTCTCATGCAATATATGGAAAGGGGAATAGCCGGAGGTGAATAGTAACATTTTCCAGTCGATATATTGTAAAACACTGAAACTAATGTAAAAAGGAGGCTGCCGCTAATAATAATTTTTATTTTGAGAAATGCCAATAGGATTGCCGAAAATAACTTTCAAGTCTTAATCCTTTATCAAAATAAAAAATAACTACCTTTGGATCTTCATTAAATTTTATCATTTATTTTTCCAGTTTTTTTTCTGTTTTATCTTCTGCGGCTGCCATCCTACCATATATAAAGCAATGTATTTTTACATGGAATTTTTTTAAGAAAGTTAACTTCAGAAAAAAACTTTGCTTAAATTGCGCTATTGCGTTGTTTTCAGGAACATCTGACTCCACTCTCTCTACAATATGTCTCATCCAAGGCTTAATATAGTTTGCCTAGGATGACACGATCCGTCTAATATCTATTTTACTCTAGTCTCCCATCACGGTCCTCGCCTCACATTGTTTGCCTTGGGCTCTCACTCCGCCTTCACTTTCCATTTTCCCAAAGCAGACTCACCTTTCATCTCTAGCCGTTATACTTCTCCCCTCCTCCTTTCCCCTCCTCACCCCTTCCACCAACTCTTCCGCATGACTCCAGACCGCGCAAATACAGTTCGCTCTTTGCGTCCTCCGGAGCACACCTTTCCTCTTTATTCAAAGAGGTTAGCTGTGCATTAATCTTTCTCGCACGCTGGAAAGGTGAAGTTCCGTCGAAACAAAGAAATGCTGAACTTACTGTGGATCCGCGATTTTGACGATGTCATCCATCTCCTTCCTTTGTAACCCCCACTGCAATGCGGATAGCTCTTAAGTCTAGTGAGCTCCTAAATGTACATTCAGAAAAAAATCATCAGTTCAAATAAGAGATATTTATCCTATTGTAATTAAATGGGCGATTGAAAGCAATGAGTTAGTGAGTCCACATGCATTCATTCTAACACGGGTTTTGTCACATCATATCACCATCAAGTACAAGCCCTCGGATAAAACATATTTCTGATTTTTATAAAATTTACACGTATTTTATCTAGATATTTGTATATGCTATGTCAAAACCCGGGTCAGAATACATGTATGAGGAATCATAAAGTCATTGAAGTCATACGAAGCCACGCCTTAGACAACGTCTTTTTCTAAGAAGAGACATATGTACAAAACGTCGTAGTGTCATTCATAATAAAATCATTTTATTCTAAAATCCAAACCTGATGAGCTCCTACCTTATCTAAGTTTGTGGCTTAGATGTAGATACAAATCTAAACCTAGTCATTTCTTTATTCGTGGGAGGTACAATTTTATAAAATCCGAGCATAAATATTAGTTGAGATATTTATTTTAAATATTATCTAATATTTCATTCAATGCTCTGTTTTACGAAGAAAGCTATTTCATCAATGCTGGAAATTCAGGCTTCGGTGTGACTCCTATTACTTATGATCAAGATTTCCGGCTTAAAAGTAGTAAATCACGAGTTTTAATACGCACAATAACAGGAAAAAATATTCGATATGGATAAATGTTAGAGAGCGTGACGATGAGGCATTTATGCCAACGCTTCAACGCATTTATGCCAAAAATAATGCAGGAGAAATCAGAATTAATCATGGCAATTTTCGCTCAAGGTTGTTAGAAAATCTTGAAGCCTTAGAATTGTATAGTGTGTATCCTATTTTGGCGATATTTTGCTTATGATAAAGGAAAACAAAATTATATATTGCCATTTGGTTTTGACAGTCGAAGTAAGATCTGATGCTTTCCCGGCGAATATAGTCAAAGGAGGTTATTCGGGCTTCCAGCCGGTGGTCTCTCCATTCTTCCGACGTTCCGGAACACGAGGTCAGCCCTGAGGATGGAACATGACTCTAGTTACGAAGCGTCGAATGGTTTTGTCAGGGTTTGCCATTACTATGGAATATATTAGGTTATGATCAGCTCTTATCATTTGGTTTCACAATAAAGGATAAAAGATATAATAGAATTTTATGAAATAATATTTGAAGAAACATATTTCCGAAATTCATGCTAGTTCTAGTAAATTTTAAGCAAATGATCACCAATTAAACCGAGAAGAAATAAGCTCTTATAAAAATTTTTTTTTAAAAACCAGCCTTTATATTTAGATTACAGGGGATGAGCAACGTTTATATATGACACAAAACAAAAAAACTCAGTGACCCCGAAAAACCAAAAGTGACGTATTAAAAAAGTCACTATATTTATTAAATTTTCAGTGAATGGTAAGCCCCCTATGTTTCAAAATGCCACCCCTATGCTTTTAAATGCCTACCCCTACGTTAAAAATGCCACCCCCCTATGTTAAAAATGCCACCCCGTACGTTTTATGTAACGGTAAAACAATATTCAAATATTTACAAAACCTTACAATTTTTAATAAATATATGAAGATCATAATTAGCTGTTGTACAGTTTTCACAAATTAAATGTATATGTGAAGTCGCAAAACACGAAAATCGACCATTTGGAACTTCTTAGATCAAAAACATGTTTTGGGGGGCTATAGGTTGACTGGGGGGTGGTTAAAGGGGGGTTGGAGAGAAAAAGTTATATTTTCATGTATTGTCATCGGAAATGAAGAAGTGTGCAAAATTTCAGCGTTTTTGCTTCACAGGAAGTGAGTCAAATTTGAGTTACAAGATTTGTACCAGACAAACAGACAAACAAACAGACAGGTTGGTGAGTTGATATAAAGGCTGGAAAAAGCTCAATAGCGGATCTAGGTGTATTGTAGATAATATTGAGTCAACAATGGCAAATAATAATAGTAAATGCCATAGTAAAGCAGATATCACTGTGGAACCACACATAATGATATTTAGTTGCAAATTAATGCTACGAATTTGTACCGATGAAAAAAATTCACAAAATTAAGTAAAAATTCTTATTTGCGATGCATCGTCTTCCAATTAGATATAAATAAATCAATAGATAATTAGGGCATGTACTATTTGTTTTTGCATGAGCGCTGATATTTATCAGCATTCATGTTACACGTAAAGCAATCGACTTTAATTAGTTCTTATAGTACATACACTACCCATCACATTCTATACTACCTCAAAACACATTTTCCTGGATTGCATAGTACATCATGAATATGGTGTGTGATGTTCGCTGTCAAAATATTTATTTATGCTATGTGATGGGAAATACTGAATCACTGATTAAGACAGAGAAGGTATAGGTTATTGAATGTATTAACCGAGATTCAAGCTAATAGTGCTCTCAGGACCTATAAAACTTGAAGAAATCAGTCCAAAGAATGAGGTAAAGGGGATTAAAATAATAAGCAACCACGTAGTACAAGAGAGGATCAATTACGTCATGGCAAAATGAGCATTGCCGGAACGCACTTTACTTCTTATTTTTTAGAAGTGCAATATTACTCTGTATGTTTTTTTTATTACAAATTATTAATTACATTTTATTACCAAATGTTTTGTTTTGGTTTCGAATGTATATATTAGAAAATTTGAGGCAACATAATTGATAAAAGTGTTATTTAATTATTATGTCGTTTGTTAACCAATGCCGGAACGGCGTCAAGATTAGAATTAGAAGAAGATGATCCTAGGCCACTAATAAGTATTTGTTATAATATTTGATTTCTTGTACATAGATAAACGTGAGAAAGGGTAAAATCGCTTGAATCATGCACCGAAGTTAAGTGAATGGCAGCTGGCTCACAAAGAGGATGCTTAACTTAATAGGTATAGATTGATGGTGCATGCGCTACTTTTAAGTGAATTGATGATGATACCATGTGGTTTTCAATGAATACTTTTGGGCGAATCAATTACCTTGTTTGACGCATTATGTTTGTATGTACACACGTGCACATGAAGGAGCGTGGTGGTCTGATGGGAAGATCTTTGGGCCACTGATCGAAGGGTCTTAGGTTCTAATACCGGGTGAATCCTTCTGGTAGCCCAAAAACAAACGGAAAACTATAAAACCACCCACCACAAAATTCATCATTAATTGTCTATGATTCCGCACCTGAAAGCCTCCATTCTCCAAATCAGGCAATTCTTTGGGTTTTCTTAAATATAAATTTTCCCTACGATCCTATCAAAATGTTTTTTATTCATGAATATATTCTTTCCCTCAGCCAAAGATATTCCTGGCATCCTAGTTGTTGTGACCTTTTTCTCCTATGATTCACAAGTAAATGTAACGCTCAACCTGTTCAAGTCCGACCCACTACCCTATATTCAACCTTAATTTCCTTGCACTCGCGTCTTTACTAGAAATCAAGACTTTATCTGTTGGTGATCGATCTTCATGCCATACTGATCGCAATCGTAGATAGGTAAATAGCTGTTTAAAGTATTTCAACATTGCCCCTTGAGAAATGGCTTTGGGGTACAAGTGAATCACTGGTAAGTAGGTACGTGTATAAAGATTCCTGTGCCACAACAATCTTGAATAGCCAACTAACCTGCACTTATCTCCAAAATGTTAAACACTGAAATTGTACCCCTTGACTTGTAGGGTACTCATATTAGATTCGTTAGTAACTCATTATCGTAATTCTTGATTTTAATATTTTTTACCATTTCCTCTTCTAGCCTTTTTACGCTCCATGGAGGTAATTACCCTTGCAGCATCTTCCTACGGGCAGACTGGCGCTCCGATACTCCTTCACCTGTCCAACGACAATGCCCACGTGGCTTTTTCTTTGAGACGTTCGCTGCCTGCCACCTCTCTCTGTCGCCCACCTGCTGCCACCCAGTGGCACTGCATCTCATAGACGTCTGTCAGGTTAGACTGGTTCTTATTGGTGGATACACTTTTGCTTTTTCCAACCATTTTCAGGATGAGGTTCCAGGTCCTACTCAAGTGGTTCTACCATCACTCATTTCCAAAATTATAAAAATTGTACTCGCATCCCTTTACTTTTAGGGTATCTCTTACCTAAGGGCTTTGCTATTAACTCTTTACCGTATTTCATGGTTTAAATCTGTACCTCCGAGGCAAAGGAGACAATGTTCCTCTCCTTATTATTTGTCATAATTATTCAGGAGACCAGTTTAAAGGTTTTTAAAAATATAACTAGTAATGAATAGAAGGTTAGGTAACAAGTTCACTGCATTTTTATGTCACAATGTTATTGGTGTGGTAGCCTAACCTAGTAATTAAAGGTTAAAATATAAAAAATCTAAAAACTGCTCTCCTGGAAATAGGGTGGTTTCCTATTATTTTTTATTGCCTAAATCGAAAGATTATTACTCCTGGAGTACGTATTTCACGCTTTTAGATTTTTCAATGACGATATATATTTTTCGCGATTAAATGAAAAGTGAAAATTTTCAAGCGCGCGAAAACGCGACGGCTAAGTATGAATGCTGGGAAAACCCCGTGTGACGTCGTTCTGGTTCCCGCTGCCGCAAGTGAGGTGACCTTGGGGCGAGGCTTTTAGCGCTGATACGACGCAGGATGCTAGCAGGTAGCAGAGTTTCTTGCTAGCTGGTAGCGCTCGGCTTAAATAAGGATTATTAATACCTTATCAAACGAAGAAAACTTTCCGACCTTAGGCAGCTTTAAAAGGTGATTATTAAGACATGTTTCCATGAGCTCTGTGCCTCATGCATGCGTTGGTAATCTCAGACGATGTAAAACTCCTATCTACTCGTATAGAAATTAGGTCCCTGTTACGTCACGTGGAGTGGCATCGCATGGGCGCCAATCTGGCCTTTTTCAAATGAGCATAAAAATGACCCTTGCCATTCGTCTAGACCGGTATTTTTAAAACCAAATAATTTGTATATTATGAATACACTAATGGTGGGTAACGAATAGCAATCAATGCCTTCCGTTTTCTTTGATGAAGGAAACTACCCTATTAGGAAAAGGAAATAATTGGAGTGTCATTTATCTCCGAGGTAAGGAATATTTTCCTCCATTCTCTTTTTCTAGCCTCTATTCCGCCTCACGGCAGTAATTACCCTTCCAACACCCTCCTACGGGTGGGGTGGTGCTCCCGTGCTTCTTCACCTGACCGACGACAATGCCCACGTGCCTTTTTCTTTGAGACGCTGTCCCTACCGCCCACCGCCGCCACCCATTCGCAGCAGCATCTCATAGACGTCGGTCTCTCCGCCACTCTTTTTTTTCCCTTTCAGGCGCTCCTCTCATCTCCACACAGGTTCCCACTTAGCTCCCACGTTCCCCGTCATATAATCTTATGCCTCCTCCTCCGACGTCTCGAGAAAAGAGAGTTTTTCTTCTTTCAGGCGGGGAGGGAGAAATCGTCACCTTCCATTTCACTGCCTCGCAACCCATCTCCCTGGCAACTCACGAGCTTTCCCTTTTTGACGGGCGCTGTCCTGCTTCGCCATTTCACCGTTGCTACCCTGCCCTCCCATCGTATCCTCGTAGCAGAGGAAAGATTCCATCTTTTTCGAGAAATGTGTGTTGAAATATTTGTGGTATTTTTCCTGTTTGTCTCCCATGGATTTGTTTATTGATGCGTGTGCTTTGTTGGGAAATAAATATGCAAAACATCGGAAGGGAACGGTTTTAAAAGAAATCTGGGGAATTTTTCCGGAGAAGAGGGAGCACAATGTAATTCCGCATGCTGTGGAATATATCTTAGCTTGGATCGGTTGCAGTCAAATTATAACGTCCATTTCAGAGGTCCCAGTACTTTAAGTACGCCTGGACTGGCCACGGTGATAACTTTACGAAATGTACAAATGGGCTGAATTCAACGGAGTAAAAATCATTCACGGTAAAGGCGAATGATTTTTCATGCGTGGAATTTCACACAGTACTTAATCTCGGCCGCTCTTTAATTTTTATTTTTCCTGACGAATTTTATTATCTTGTCTTAAATTTACGCCATGCTCCAGAAACATTTAGATAGGTTTGGTTGAATGGACCTCAGGCAAAATGAATTTAATTTCTCTCCTAATTACTTAAAATTGTAAGAGTTAAGGTACTCTTAGTTTAAAGTATCCTCAGTGAATTTATATCATTAATAATAATTTTTGATGCAATGGCTTAGTAAATACGTTCTAGATATTATCAGATTCATAAGTGTGCTTTGATACTGATGTTTTAAGTTGTTCCTTAATTTGTAAATGTGGTTGGCCACACCTTATAGCATTCTTTATATTTCGTGAAAACATTTTTTAACAGTTATTTTTTAACTTGGTGGAGGGTAGTTGTTTCACTGCGCGATAAGGTTAGTAAAAAGTATGATCTGGAGTGTAGCAATTCACGATGCGAAAACATGGACACTTAGGAAGGAGGACGAGATAACACTATATAGCTGAAGTGAACGAACTGGAGGAAGAACGACAAAGTGCTGGACATGGTGGGTTAGGAGAGGCAGTTTCTAAATGAGATGCAGAGGAATCAATAGGTATGGATGGAGAGAATACTTAGCGGGAAGAAGATATTGAAAACGGTCTTAGCGGATGATGTTATGTAAACGAGGGAGAGGAAGGAAGAGAATAGGAATTTTATATGGGATGAAAGGGAGTAGGCCTTATAGTGAATTGAAGAGGGAGGCTCCGAGAATACTTCTTAAGTATTTCATGGAAACCTACTTCAATCGGTTGATTACTTTAAAAATAATAATTTTAGCTGTAGCTGTTAGGAGAAAATTTTGAATTTGTAGTTAGTGTTGCGAAGCAGAGGAAGTTCTCTGGTGATTGAGTCGTGGAATTCCTTCTCAGCGCAGTATATGTTTGTACTCAAGAGTCCGCTAAGACTCAAGATGTAAATGCTAGGTATGGAAATTTAGAGGCTATAGCCAAGTTTTAAGTTTTAAATGAGTGATGCATGATGAAGTCAGACTAGTCGAGAGGGGGGTAATACATCTTGCTGTGGAGGTGGATGCATATTCTAGGAGACATTCACTATTCCGCAGTCACTAACTCATTACTTCAATCCGAATGGTTGTTCGACTGAGTACATGAGGTTAAAGTTCAAATTCTTAGGCTTGTGAATTTCAGGAAGATTTGTTATTTCTTGAATGAAAATAAGCACATTCGGACAACTGTTGGATCCGTAACGAATCATTCAATTTTCCATACATTTCTCAAGTCGGAAATCATGACACGACGGGTATGAGCCGTTTGAATGGAATCGAACCCTTCCAGTGGGCAGTTACTCGCGTGGCGAGAGCGTTCCATTTAGCATTTTTTGAAGTCATTTAATGTTTGGGGGAAAACGAACCACAAAAACATAGACCTGAATATGTAGTGACCTATCTGAGTGCTTCAAAACAACATGAGAATCCTACGAATTAGGTATTTCATAAATATTCATGAAGAATATAAATAGATAGCATTTGTAACTGCTCATTGTTGCACGATTACTGGAATGCATATCGGCTTTAGACTGTGTAATAATCAATAAGCGTATATCATTGTGGTTATATACCTTCATAATTGATGTTGAAATATTTTTTTACACTTTTTACAATTCAGAGGTTAACATGGGTCATTCAAGTTGTGTGTGACAATTTATCGTGAAATATTGGCTAATAGCTTCATAAAAGCTAATAAGGAAGGTCCATAATTTTTTGGGAAGGTATAATCTATGGGCCAATACGGTGTTTTCTATGGAGCCCTAGTTCACTATGCTTATCATCATCTCTCCCTGTAGGCATGAGATATCACGCTCAAGAACTAGAACTAGACTATTTATTACAGAGGTCAGATGTATTCAGGCTAAATTGTTATTTTAATGTCATTAAAAGCGAGAACTAATGGAAATGAGCTTATGATTCGTCAGTTTATTAATATTCTATTTAATGCGCTCCACATGATTAAGCATGTCATCAAATAGACAAATCATCAAAACGCGTCCATTTTCCGGGTTCCCGAGCTAGTTTACTTTTGATAGTGTGCTTTCCATATTGAAATTAAAAATCAATGCATAATATTTCAGCTAATTTACTCTGCAGCTTTCATGTAATGTTGTTTTCATTTAATATTACCGGTCTGCCTTCGCATTACTATCTAATCCTTTTTGCTAACAAAAAATATGAACATAGTTATTGCAAACACAATTTTAGCAATCACTTCTTTGATGTTACTTCATTCCGTCCACGCATTTTTTTCTTTTTATTAACACATTATATTTTAATGAAAGAGTGATGTACAAATCAATAAAATATTCCGTTTTTTTCAACTCAAAGCAGATAATTTCAACTTAATTAGACCTTTGATTGAAAAAAAATAGGTGGTAAAGGTGACGAGGTCCATTTCCCTTCAAAATACCCTCATGTCGTGATCCCATAGTTTTTGTCAGCGCGCCACATTTCACAGCACCATTAAAAAGTACAAAAGACAACATAGCATATTATGTGTAAATAATATAGCTTCTCATTGGTTAATACACTGTATTTGTAGATGCTAACCTGAAAGAAAGCAGATTTGACGCAATGATGCGTATGGTGGACCTATATCTTCACCCTTATCTCACTGCAAAAGCCTCCTGCTTTGCTGTTGTTGGACGGGTTGAAAAATTCAGCATAGTGTCTGTTGCCTCTAAGGTACCTCTACAAAATTTAGGTTTTTTCAGATGAGATGGGATTTATGCCATAAGATTACAACATACAAATCAATTCGACTTAATTAATTATATTACAAATTTTAAAATTAAAGAAGTTATCAGTTGTGCTTCTGTTAAACTTTTGGGGTCATATTTAATTGACTGTATTATTAAACTAGAAAAAAATGCATAAATGATATTAATTAATATTTTATGCTAATACATCGACAATCAATAGTCTTAGATAGGTTATCTGGGGGTTATCTGCATCCTGTCAGAGGTGGCAAATGTTAGGAACGGCGCACAATGGGCGGTTATCGAAAAAAGCTGGCCAAAGCTCGTTTTAGCCTTAATTATAGCTAAACTAATGAGAATATGCATAGTGTGTATTTTAAATATGCAAAGAAACTTATTTAGGATGATTTATCACAATACTGTTTAAGAGGCGTTATCGATTATCACTAGTCACGAACCTGACGGAAGTTTCGGTGACGATTGAGTACGAAACGTCGCGACGGCCAGATTTGTGAATAGTGACAATTGAATGCGGTTTCACCCTTAAGGGCAAGATGGTGCAGGGGTAAAAACAGCTCATTCCTAATTCCTACATAGTGAAACCATCCCGTTTTCGAATTAATGGCTTTAGACCAAAAATACTAATTTGAAACATGAATATTAGAACAGCACTAATCACAGCACCAGCATTCAGAAAAAATTTGATAATTACCACTTTTTAGCTTCTGAGACTACCACCTAGGCTTTTCACCATGAATAAATTGGCTGCCATTTGTGATATCCAGCTGTGGAAGAAGTAGCAGCAGCAATAAAAGCCACAAAAGTGAACGCTATAACTTTGAATTCTACATTGAAAATGAACAATTGCAATTTTCCATGATTATTAACTTCTACTGCCATGCTAGTGTTACGCATAAAATTCGAGCGTGAAGGAGTGGCATTTTTCCATATTGCAAGTGTTTATTTCGATATGGAAAAATTCCACGCCATCACGCTTGGGCCTTCGGATTTTATTGTTAAATCTAGATTCCCTATAAGTGAATCCATCCCGTTTTGGAATTCATTGTTTTAGTTGCACCTATGATTTTACGAACTTTCGCTTTCTGCGGAGGTCTATAGCCTAATTGTCGCATTTACCAACACCCTCTCCCCATTGCCAAATTTTTCCTTCCCTTTCCATCACTTTTCCATTAATAAGCCATTCCCCAATGGCTTTGAAACGTCTTGCCTTGTCCAACTCCATTTTTATTTATTCCATTTAACTTTGTTTATTTAATTTCGTTTGTTATTTGTGCTTTTGAGGTGTGAGGGGATCTGTTTCCCTTTTCACCAATTCCATTCGACACCACCTCCTACCTTGGCCTGGGTATAAATCCTGAGAGAGTGCTGGTTATATCACATTGAAAATGACACTATGTGTCGTAACCATGTTCGGTTGTTGAGTTTTAGAATTAAAAAGTGTGGAAATTACCATGTGCGTTCTTTTGTCATTCTTATTATTGGTTAGAAATAACGTTGATATGTATTGTTTATAAAAAGGATATTGTTGGAAAGAAAGTTAAAGAGATAAGATGTTTTTTAAAGAGGGACAATGCAAAATTGAATTGTATAATTTCAATAAAGTTTATATTACGAGGAACGTTGGAAAAGTAAGTTTTGTTTTGAAATAAAAAAGAACAATTAATGATTATTCAAAGAAATTTATTAAACAAAACTATAACACTCTCACAGTATTTTTTGACTTAGATTCCGTGATTTCCCAAGAATCTGTCGTTGGGTAGCACAAGTTTTTGTGTAAGAATGGTAGAGTTTTGTGCAATAAATTTATCTGAAGCATCTGCACTTGTTCTTTTTTTATTACAAGACAGAACTTAATTCCGATCCTTACCTCGCATTTGATGGATCCCGACGTCACAGCTTAACTCATATCTGACCACTACCTTGACTGGCTTCGGTGGTCGGGATGCTCACCAAGAATCAAGATAAGGGTGCGCAGTTCCACTGATTGTGCGGTCGACCGTGAGGTCTAAGGGAGAGCCAACATGGGCGTTGTCGCCCGTGAATGCCGTGGCACTTCCGAGTCAAACGGGAGAGTCATCCAACCGCCGAAGTGGTGTGAGCGTTTTGCCTTCCCTTCATACGACTGTCGATGTCGGCAAGTCTGGCGCTGTGGGAGAGCTTGATGATTCATTTATCCCTTTGCCTTTGATTTTGAGCCCGTATCTCTCCGTGAGCAACTGCGCCTCCCTCTTCACGTGTTTGAAGGAGTGGGCATTATTCATTTGTTCGCCAAGCTGTTGGAAGGACAGGTTGGGTCGTAAGTGGAAATCATTTTTCAGTGATAAGGACACGGCGCTTAATGTCCATGACACCATTGTACACTACGCAAGGTCATATTGATTCACAGTAGAGGCTATCAGGCGTCTGTGAATCAGATTTTATTTTACTTGACTTTACTTTACTCATCTTGACTCCCGTCCAGCGCTGCCGCATAATTTGCGAAACGTAGAACCGTAGTTTTTTCTGGAGTGAATACGACGCGACGGTTAGTATTAGCAGGTGTTGTTTTTTTTTGGTGATAAAGTTTATCTGAGGCAATTTTGTGCGTAAATTTGTGTTTAAATTAAGCTCTCGTGGTTGGTGAGTGTAAGGACTTTCGTGCCGTGAAATTTTTGAGGAATGGATTCTACCATCAGCTTTCTGGAAACATCATCCTTTATGACCTGGTGGTGTGATACAAGGGAAGGAATAGCAGTCCATGAGATGAGGTAAGACTAAGTAGCCATCACAAATCATATTTTCAGCGATTCAAACTAGAGGCTAGTGTAATTAGGTGAGGGTAGAGCTCACCCCATATTAAGTTACAGGCGTCTAAATATCGCATCCACACAAGGTAGTACCTTTGCCTTGGCCACCACGCACTTCGAGGATTTTGTGTGTTTTGGAATGTCGAAGACTTCACTCGGGATTTGAACTCGGGACCCTCCGATCAGTTGCCCAACCCTCTGCCCACTTCGCCCCCAATTGCCTGCTGATCCATCATATCTGAAATCCCATATACCTATTATCATTATATCCCTTCGTTTATATTTATCCTATCATAAATCAATGGAGTTAGAACCTCTACAGAGAAGGGCGCACAATTTAGCGCATTCAACGCATCTGATACATATGAGAAATGCTTTCAATGCTAATTTTTATGCAAATGCTAATTTACTTTTTAAATGGCCGTGCTCTTGCACTCTACTTCTTTATCTGTATGATACCCTGCGAGCCATGTTGAACCATCCCGAGTGATTGGCATAACATTGTCATAAACTCTCTTGAATCATGTAGATACCGATCTAAAAATATCCTGTTCGTCAAGATATTTTACCCCGAAATTTATGCTATTTCTCCTAGTGATAACATACCCTAATTGCAATTTGGTACTTTTTGTTGCTTCAAAAAAGGCATCTGTACACGTTTTGCAAGGGTTAGATCTCACCACACATTTTATAAACCAAGGAAATTAAAACCATTTACGCTCCTACACATCGATAAGTCGGCAATACTGGGTACACTATCGGCAATATTCAGTAAGAATCGCCTGATTTACCACAGTGGTTGGCATAACATTGTCATATAATCTCTTGAATCACGTAGGTACCGATTTAAAAATGTCCTGAACGTCAAGATATTTCACCCCGAAATTTATTCTAGAGGTAAAATTTCAAGAACAAAATGATTTTCAAACAGTTTAGCCATCAAAGCTGATGCCGGAGATAAGTAGCGCCAATTGGATTATCACATCGATATTTTAAGTACCAAGTCGATATACGCCGCTTAGTGACTTGTTGACACTCTATGAAGATCCCAAACGACGAATGGATATTTTAAATGAGGTGTAATGGTAATAGCTCATTTCCCCTTCATCACTTCTATCTTCTAGCGGCTGCGAAACATCAACTCAATCTATAATTTCTTACTTCCCTATTCTCCTGTTATTTACGTCTCATTAATTGATTTCTGGTTCTATTCTACCCATTCATTCCCTATTATTTCTTTGACGGACTTGAAGTTTTCGATCTGCAGCTATCCCTGTAAATTCAATGGATAACTCCTGCGGTATACTTAAGTTTTCATGGCTATATTAATTTTTGTATATATTTTTCCCGAGTTCCTGGGGTTATGCTCTTTGCATGCTGGGGATGAAACATATAAGAGCCAATATTATTGTCATAAAGCATATAATCGAACACGATGAATGCAAGAGATGATTAATTTCAATTTAAAATGCACTTTAATTCCTCAAATTGACTATTTTTTGATAAGTCACTTTGGAAAGCATTACATCAATTTTCTTTCACGAAGTTTTATCTTTTGTAGAGCTCCTTCTTTGTTTTTTTGGTGGGAAGGTCTCTTTCAACTCTGAGTGATTTATCTCCAAGGAGATAGTTGTCCTCCTCTCCATTAAAGTCTTTTTCCCAGTCGGAAACTTCATTTCCTCCTTTTAATCTCCCCTCAAAACAGCTGGCACCTCGCCTCCCCGATTTAATTATTGTTCCCTTTGTGGCTTTTATTTATCTACGTAGCGCATCATTTACTCACTACTCGCTCTTTCACTTCTTCCTTATCATTCGCGGCATTTCACCTTCGCTTCGTTACATCTCCTTCATCTACTGATCCTCCCACTATCCAAGCTTCACTTCGCATAATGAATCCTTTGTCGTAGTCACTCATTATATTTCATTCTCTTGGATTACTCCCTCTATCTTAATTCTATATCCATCTCCAATCTTCACCTCATTCATTTCACGTCTTGAGAGTGGTGAATTTAGAAGATTTTGGAGTCTTTGCTTTCCTCTGCCTTCTTCGTTAGCTCTCCTTTATCACTCAGCTTTGTATGACTAATTATGTAATCCGTACAGCCACCGCTCTGCTTTATGCTCAATATATTTATCCTTTGTTGGGTGACAATACAGGTGAAGGTGTCTGTTGATTACGATTTTGAACTCTCGCGGAAAAAATAGTTATCTCGCTGAAAATACACTCTAAAGCACTCATTAACTTTTTTCCGCAGGTTGTTTACGACAAGCTGAAAGATAAAAATTGAAATGCGAGGAGAATTGATGATATTGCCAGTCTTTGATGTGAAAGTGAGCTTCGATATTGCTGGTAATATATTCAGCTTTTAAATAATTTCTAGTTATCTTAGTCTCTTTATATCATTACAGCCTCTTCAAATCTCTTGACGGATTGCAGAGTAAAAGTCTAATTACATTTACCCGGCTAATCAGGCCTAATTTGACTGAAGAAAAATGTATTGTATTCCATTAAATTTAATTAAGCCTAATTATAGAAACAATATCTTTAATTAAATACAGAATACTGTATTATGAAAACTCTGCTCTATGCATATCAAGTCGTTTTCGTTTGTCACTATATCAGAGAATATTCTTTGAAAGGAGAGAAAAGCAAAAGTGACGGAATATTTTATGAACTAAACTCTACCTAGGTACGCAAGTAAGATCCAAAGGGTGCTTACTTAGTTGGATTTGTCAACGAAAAACTTTTCATCGCGAAATCATCAGTCATCAAAAGTCAACAATCCTATGCTTGGTTTAGCGCAGATCCCTTTTCCGCTATCTTAATAGGCCATCATGTCTCATGTTGTAGCCAATTAAGTTGTTCAATTTTCTTCTTAAGGTTTTCCTCTTTTCTCCCAACCTTCTTATAACTTCCTAAATGTTAACTCGGTCGATCCATTTTATCTTCATCTTTTTTCGGTGGCATTATATTTCTAATGCTTCCACTATTGACTCTTCTGCAGCTGTCAGCGGCTAAGTTTCCCTTCCACACAGAAACATGCTCCATATGTAGCATCTGCTGAATTGTTTCCTTTTTCTATTCTCAGCTGTAAGTTCAGACTTCCATCTGTAAAATGCTCTCTTCGCCTGTGCTATTCAACTCACTCTTTCTTCCTTGCCTCTTCCATTGTTGATTTATCGGCTTCCTCGGTATCAAAAATGTTTCACCTCTACAAGCCTTTGTTTTCTTAGCTTAATGTTTGCCCTTGCCTCCTCTCTTTTGCTACTTGCTTAGTTTTTTTGTAGATGTTCAGTTGTTACCTTGTCGTGCTGTGTTGTCAGCAAATCCCAGCCTACTTATTCTTTTTTCGTGTTAATGGACACCTTAAGCCTTAATTTTGATTTAATTGATGGCTTTCTTGATGTAAATATTAAAGATTACGGGAGACTGTGGTATTAAGTGGACTTTTATTTTAATTATTTATAAACCTAAAATCACTTATACAGTCGTCTGAGACTATTGCCAGTCAATCCAAATCAATCTTACCATCTAACTACTCAGATTTTACTCACCTCTCCGTTTAACTTTCTCCATGACCGAACCAATCGAGACAAATAAAATTCACTCGCCCCGTTATTTAATAAAAATCTATCCACTATTTCAATATTAATAATTGCATCAAATTACAATCTTCATCATTATTCGTATTGAAAAATTAGGAAATAAAAATTTGGAGAAAAAATCACATTAGTTGCAAGATAATAGCGCTACTGTCATCTTCAACTGTTTTAAATGACAGCAATTCTGCGAAACATGATATAACCTTTTGACATCAAATATGTATGTGGGCGAAATAACTTTTTGCGTCATCGCCATTGAAAGCTTATAAGTTTTAATTGCATATTGTTTAGTTCCACGCAAAATACAACATGGAGAGCCCAATGTTTTCTCGGTATTCGACGAAATATAATTAGGAGACCATTTGGAGATGACCGGAGAATAAAAGGCTGTAGGCCTTATTGTAAACAGAGGAGAGAGGTCCTAACTGGACCGGCAAAAGACCAACAAAATTAAAACCCGAATTAAATGGCAGAATAATAAAATTAAACCGTATTATCTAGTGAATAATTAAAGTCGTGGGAAGTTTTTACACAAAAAAATGATTATGAATAACGCTCAGCGCTTCAAACCCTTCAGTTTTTTCAAAAACGTACGCTCTCCAGATGCACAGAGAAGGATAAGTAAATCGCGAGGTGGCGGTGAGGGATAATCGCTGCGAGGAAACAGAATGCTTGCAGGATGGTTAGCCTACAGATAATACTCCTAGAGGAATTAGACGAATCTACTACATGTGGAAAATCCAGATTTTCGATTTTAATGCTAATTATGGAATGGGTAACTTCGTGGAAATTGGATGGTACCTGGATGGAAATTGAACTTGGTAACTAATGACCGAGCCATCAGCATTAGAAATCGTGAACGTAAAATGTGTATTTGAAGGGAACCTTTCGTTATCCTTGTACAAAACGTACAACAACATACAAAGGATAAGTCCAGCTTTAGACCTATTTCTCAAATATAAAGCTTTCATTAGTCTCAAATATAAAGATTTCAATATTATAATTCACTTATTATTTTATGATTGAAGCTGATCGAAATAAACCCATTGGCGGAAAGAGATTGGAGCCAAACATACACTCAATATGCACGCCTACCATCTCTAAATTAGATGTAAGAGTCATAAAGTTAAACAGGGAATGGCATTGTATGGATTATTTTATAAATTTTCTTCATTCAAAAATGTTCTTTCTCAGTAGATTCATCCTTTTTATCATGGTCAATCGTAGGAATGGACAACATTAGATTCTTACCACTTTACCAATTACCATGACTATATAGCTATGGACCATTCTGAAAGAAAAACTCATGTATCCCCAAATTTTATCAGTGTATCATTCAAGACGACCATAGGAGCAACGTACCTACATATCTTCACAATTGCGAGGATAAAGTTTTCTAGGCCGAAATAGTATCAAGTTTAGAAAATGCCAAATGACATTTTTTTCATTAATGAACCTTATATTTCCATATGAAATAAAAGTTATTTGCATTTTTCCACAATAATCATGGAAAAAATGTCACTATCTTTATATCGAGACCGCTGTTAGAAATGGACAGCATTAGATGCTGACCTCGTTATCTACCTACCAGTGTAGCTGTACGAACACGGGTCATTCTGAAGAACAAGTTGATGTATCACTAAACTATTTCCTTATAATGTGTAATGTTAATTTTCTATACATATATATTACTATGTGGGATCGGGTTGGTGTGGTCACTAGGTGCTGGATTACATCCCAACGGACCCGGGATCAAATGCCGGTGAGCAAAGAATTTTCAGTCTGCCCTATCCCTGCTTGAACGTTGTTTGTAGGATATTTCAAGCGCAACACTCCTTCCGTCGGATGGGATGTTAATCCGTGATCCTATTGGCGCCTTTCATTAAGAGTAGGCTAATGCCGACGCCAGGTTTCTCTCCACCCTTCCTTCCACACTCTTCCCTCATGGCGCAAATGACTTCAACTGTCAGTCGCCTCCTCCAAATACCTACATACCTGTATTGCTGTATTTTTCATGTAACGTGACATTAGCTTTCACTCAGTAGGTTTTCGCAGGTGTTTCACGCCCGCCTTCTTGTGTGGGCGTTTTCCTGCAGTGGGTTTTTTCGCTGAAGGATACTACACCCTTATGCTCATGTTTTTTTCCCACAAACAGAAATCTTTTTTCACACAAAATTTTCACACATACTTGTTTATCTTTTTTGACATTTCGCAAGTAGCGTATAATGTATATCTTTTGTATTGTAAACTTTTATCTACCGTTTTTAAATATGTTTGCATTGACGCTAACGAGGGGTGTCAACCTCGCCCGAATAAAGACATCTTATTATAATTACCTATATAACTATATATTTTTCCATAATAATTATTGAAAAGTACCACTGACTAAGATTTCAATAACTCAAACTTTCACTATATCACGCCTGAATTGGTGGACCTTACCCTATGAAGTTTATAGCTTACCCCGTATTTCTTCTCAACTTCCCTTTCACTGCGTCACGCCGGAGTTTCACCGCATTTGGCATACTCAATGACTCACCTTTTAGTCCCTCTCTTTCGTACCCATATTGCATACAGAATCGCAAGAACAAGTGCGGGATGTCTTGGTAGCTTCTGCTTCCCCCAGTTCTTGTCGTCCACTCTCCACCATATATGTCACGCTTGTCCCCGCTGCTTTTCCTTCTCTTTTCTTTATGTTTGCATGAGAATACATTCCGAGGGTTCACATTTCTCCTTTCCCCACCTCCCAAAAAACTCACCCTCTCCTGGTCCTTTTCCTCCTGCTTTTATTTTCCACCACTTGTCTCTCCACCCTCTTTATCTCCTCCAACATCCCCCATCGCTTTTTGGAACCTGAAAAAGATTCCTTCCCTGCGTTGTCACCCTTCGTCCACTTTTTTTGCATTCTCTTTAATGTGCCTCTTAAATTCCTTTTCTTCTCATGACCCCCACTCTACGATGATACCATTTTACTTAAAATAGATGGGTAGATAGTTAAAAAAAATATTTATTGTTCAGGCCCATTATTATAGGCCCTTGAGGTTTGTAGTAGCTTATTTTTTAAACACTCTATGCAGCTATTCACTTTTTGCATTTATTCCGACAGATCAGTGGCGGATTATTCACCATAATTAAGTAAAATCATAGCTCAATAAAACAAAATAAAGGCATCATTAGATAAATAAGATAGCAAAATTAAATGCACTGATCTTATAGAATTCATATCGATGGCTAAGTTCTAACAACGTATCTCAAAAAAGCAACTTTTCAGGAGAGCAAAAAATAACGATTAATTTCTTTCACTTGCACACTGAAATTAAAAACCAAAAGTTCATAAAACTGAAAAAGAAGCATTCATTTGCAAATAAAGAGTAAGTTTTTGCTTGTATTTAATTTTTTAATGTCAATTCACTTTCTTTAAGATACTTATCTCAAACTGGCCGAATTTGAGATACGTGTTGTTAGAACTTAGCCATCGATATGTTGCAACATGCTTTCATTCATGAATTCTTTGGGCGGTTTTCCTAAACTGTCTCAAAATCCAGAAATTCTGTGATGTACCTAATGATAAAATTATTTAATTTGCAATTGCCTGATAAAGTTGCCATTGGGATCAGCTTTATGTCCAAAACGCACTGGGCAGTAGCAATGAAAAAATTGCTGGAAAAATCTGGAATCGCACCTTGCTGGATCGGTCCGGGGCCATATGACTCCATGTAAAGGGGTATATACATAGCAAATAAGACATCAGTTAACTGTTGTTTTACACTAATAATTGTGTTTTTAACTTTAAAGCTGGACTACTGAGCCAAGCTAGGAGTTAACGATGATTTTTTTTACTCCTGTGCCTGTCAGGCACATTGCGCCTGAACTCAGCAATCCCAATATTGCGCCTGACGAAAGGTTAATTTTGATGCCACCTTGGGCGTATTTGAATCCGTTTTTTGTGATGTTTATAGCGCAGAAATGAGTACAAGGCAATCCATTAATTGTTCACCTACATCTGCGTGCACGAGGTACCATGCAAGAAACCGTCAGGTTGTGTGGCTCAGGGTGACTACACAACATCCATGCAGCACATGCAGAGGACATTTCAAGCTCAACACTCCGTCCCCTTGGTGCCTTCCGTAAAGAGCAGGCTAACTACGACGTCAGGTTTCTCTCCACCCTTCCTTACCTGCTCTACACTCATGGCGCAAATGACCTCAGCTGTCGGTCGCCTCCTCCAAATACCATACCAGCATGCCGAGAAATGCACGTAGATTGCTAGTATTTGCATATGTAAGACGTTGATATTTACAATATAATATTTGCAATCACTTGGAATTAGCGCTGAAAACTAAAGAACTACTTGAATCATATCATCTCGAATATAAGTATCCGTTTACAGCCCTAATAAATGCATATATCTCCGTGGAATTCGGATTGTACTGCCCATTAGCGATGCAAGTGGCGAGTTTTCAAACCGATTTCAAGGCACGGTGAATAGCAATCTAGAGGTCGAATGAAGAACCATCTATTGTAATGTTCGTGACTCGTTCATCTACTACAATGTAAGTAGGAAAATGACCCGTGGTTTTGGACACAGAAGCCATAGCGCAACGCGTTTTTAAAATTGCAGCAGCGGAGTCTAGACACTGGCTTACACCGCCGTGTGGAGAGCTGGGTCAAATCAACCGTAGGGTGGATGACCCATCATGGTGAATATGGAAAGGCGAACTCGACGGCATATCCTTTCCTGGACAACCTCTACTTTTTCCTCCATTTGCTCTCGTGCTACTTTTCCTTCCCAGTCTCGCTTATAACCTACCCGACCCAGTTACCCAATACACTCTCTTTGTTCTCCGAAAGCTTTCTCTCCGCCACTCATGTCTTCCCTGATTTATCCTCCTCTTGTGTGTCCCTCCTTTGGAAATATTTATTGCATCCCTCACTCTCGTGCCCTTTGGCCGATGAGAGCACCACGCTCCGAGCAGTTGTTTACTCTGCGAGACATGGGAAAATACTCAAATAAAGCAGAAAACCTCTCCTTTTTTTTCCTGGACGAAGATTTCTTGAATAAATATTGCAATGATACGGCCCAAATTTGTGGTCTAGCTTTTATTTCTGCAGTAATCGTACCTTGGTTACAATTAGTTATTGCTTCTGATTTAATTTAACTGTATAGAGCCTAAAACTGGAAAAGTAAACCTTACTCTTGTGACCAAAATTTCTGTACAGATCTTATCTTTGTACTTTGACCTGTCCACTGTTCCGCTTTAAAATGTATATCACAATGTCATATTTTTCACGTTTTACTACTTCAATATACTTGGGAAGATGAGATACTTGATGCGATATTATATACAATGCGGCAAAAAAACTATTTTTCTTTTCAGGTTCCTTATGTTGTTGCAAATTACCCTAGTTTTTCCAAAGACTTAAAGTATAGGTGTGGGAATGAAATGCAAAATTGTTTGCCAAAGTTTCGATGCATTGCTTACATATTATTCAGGGATATGAATCATAATGATCACAATACATGAAGGCATGAAAGATTGTTACAATGTTTATTTACAATTATAAAATAGAATATAAAAAGAATTCAACCGTATAGAAATGAAAAAAAGAACAGAAATTTTGACGTACCTAATTTGCACAAATTTTTTAATGATACGAATACTGAATGGTAATATAGGGATTAAATTTGCTAAGAGATGATTCGTGGTCAAATCAGCCAAATGGTCGCCACTGGGGAACCAATGCGTACTCCATTTTTTATTTGATACTGACGTTCCCTATTTCGTGAATAGCTGTGGATAAGAATAATATCATGTAATTCGGAAAAAGTCTTACTTATTTAAAAATGTATTGTCAGATGCTAATTCCGAATTACCTCCAATAATATTATTTAATGTTGTGGGATGGTTACTTGCACAAATATCCCACTCGGCATCTTACCCGGTGGTTCTAAGTTTTTGTCATTCGTATTGGCTCTTAATTCGAAATATGGGGGAAATATGAATAATGAAATATAATAATGAAAATAATCCAAAATGTGAGCACAACAAGATAGTAGGGGTCTCACAAATTTTTTTTAGGGCATTAAAGGTTTTAATAGGGCCAGGAAAGCAAAAAAAACGCTTTAGGCTTTGCATCAATAAAGTGGCCTTTTCTTGAGAGCTTTTGAAGTAAAATATTCATGATTGTTTACTGAATATAAGCATCCCACCGTCTCTAAATCAGCAGCATAAGAGCTTCAGATTCAAATCCCATGTTTTTCAAGCAATCCCTCTCTTTTATCCATATTCTCATGTCTCTCTGAAGTTTTCTTTTCAATTTACGTCCTCACTCTTTCGTATTTCATTTCCAGTTCTTTTCCATACTTACTTTAGGCAATCCTTTCCTTAAATTCATAACTCTCGCTTCATATCAGGTTACAACGCAGTTCCTTTTCCCTCTTTCCATTCCCTGTAGACCTAACATGAGCATTCAAGTGGTTGCTTACCTTTCTTCTAAGTTTTTAACAAAATTTGTGTTAGTCCTTCATATCCAATCCTTTACTCCAACGCTGTGCATTTTTCACCAACTTTATTTTTTGTAATTTTACTACAGTAGGTAGAAAGTTGAAATAGAAACTGCCATATCTCTGATGTTACCATGTAGTGTATTATAAATGCATTTAATCGTCTGAAGTAAAATTCCACGAAGATATCCACCCGGAATATTACTGCGGAAATAAAAAAAGACAATCAAATTCAAACAGACGTAATATCACGTTGCCCGCAGTTCTACGAAGTTTTGAGAGAACGTAATATAATAATAAGCCATTAGCACTCAACACGTTAACTCTCTTAGACACTTCCACGTCGTGCCATTATCCCTGCGTCCACAAAAGCTGAAACCTTTTTGACCTCTTGCTCGCAGCGTCAATGAAAATTATGGGTGCGCGAGCGGAGACGGATTTTGGCCTAGTGAGTTCATTTTCCATGTTTATCCCACGAATTGGACTATAAATGTGGGTCATATTCCAAAGGATGCGATCTATTGTAGCCGACATGTCTAAAAGAAGGCAAAGTCAGTTATACTGAATGTACCTACCCGTTCAACAGAATTATATCTCCACTAGCAATACACTAAGAATAGAACAAAAAACTCATTGTCCAGTCCACTGGCTTAATAATAATAAGAACGTGTTTCGATGCTTAGCATCATCATTAGGTCAAATAATAGTAATAAGTCACTTGATGAAAATAATTATAACAACGCGTTTTGACGGTTAGCGTCATCATCCGGTCATACGAAAATATCAGGTATATTTATTTGACCCGATGATGACGATAAGCGTGAAAACGAGTTGTTATTATTAACAAACCAGCGGGCATTGCATTAAGTTTTGATTTTATTCTGCATACTCTTTCACCATGTCCCGCCCAGCACAGTTGAATTCACGAGGAGTAAGTTAAACTTTGCATTAAAGGAAATGAAATGAGGTAGGATCGCGACTGCTTGATCAAATACCAAAAGCTTTCTCTTGAGCTTGCGAAAACATTTTTCCAGCATTGGCGATATCAAGTGATGCTTATAAGTAACTTTTTTACACCCTTCATCACCTGTTTTATGTATCTCATCCTATGCTTACCACTGTTGTTCTTCCCTTCGCTTTCCTTTAACGATAATTTTCTTAAGACAATCGTGTCTAATGATGTGGCCAATTGAATTGCTTTGCAATCCACCCCTAGGTTTTCAAAAGACTCTCTCTTACACTTCTTAGAACTTCCACATAGCTGTCTTAATATATCCTTTTGATATTTATGGTCTGTCGTAACCTTTCATTTAGAAGTCATTCCTCTACCTTAATTTCTCCGTAGCAGGGAATTAAGTTTATTCATTCATGAAATAATGAAAAAAAGACGCTTCAGGAAATGTGATACACATTACTCTTGGAAAGTTCTACGATTCAATGTCGAAAGAATAGATTCACCCACTCTTATCAAAATTCGTTAAGCACAAATCGTGATAAGTTCATAATTGGTAAAACTGCTAATTACAATTTTAAAACCGGTCAGTTTTACAATTATTTTCCTCATTAACTGCATTAATGACATAGCCTTAGGAGTTTTACTTGTACATGAACTGAAATAATTTTATTTGAAGTGGTTACAATCGCATTCCATTATTAACACACATTTAAAAACATTTAGTATTCGATGAATCTTGGATGAACAACCGAATTTGTCCTTTTTTATTGGCGCTTTGAATATTATCAATACTCTAATAATTGAAATTGAATAGCACTCTAACCATTTCTAATGGAACTCTTATTAAAATTTTAATCACTTTATTAAACAACCACACTGTCACAAAAATTGGAAAATAGCTTAGATACATTATAAATTATCAGTCTTCATTTTCGAAGGGATGGTGGAATAATTCATTCGAATACCTTAAGTTAACAATGCTAGATGCCATGGCAAAGCTCACTGAAAGAGTAAAATGGTGGCTGACGTTAATACGTGAACAACCCTCGGTAAAGTAAAAACTATTTTTGATGCGCTCAACGAAAACTCAGCATATCTACACTATATGAGATTTTTTTTGTATAATGAATTGATAGAAACAAAAATTTTAGGTGAGCGACTGAGTTAAGCTCAGAAGTTGAAGCACTGTTTATGCATAAAAGCATAATTCTCCTCGTTACCATCACAATTCTTTTAAATCAGTTTCATTCTTTCGCCCCACTCTACAGCTTTTAATGTTTGCCTTTAATAACACATCTATCACCTCCGTATTAAGTTAAATAAGCTAGAAAGCAGGGGAATCCAGATTATTAAAGAGAGAAATCATTTCTTTTTGTTGATATTGGATCCAATTCGAATAATATATCATGTGAATCGTCTCACAGGCTCCAGGTAAAGGATAGAAGATTCTCATGAGGCATACATTCCCTTGCTTTCATCCCCAGAATTACCTCAGCCCTTTGAATTTCTCCTCTTTTGAAAGAGGAAAAGTCCCTGGAGACATTTACTCTCTGGCTTAAGGCCGAGTGCCCTAGCTTTCGAACGAGAATTCAGTCATATCATTTTAGTGCTTTCGTCATTGAGAGTCCCTTGGTATCCCTGAAGTTCATGATGCATTATTTTTTTTCTGTTTTATCCCTAGCATTACCAGAGGATGGGTTGAGTATAGCGTCGTCTCGTTTTTACGTTTAACTAGATAATGTGAATTTTGCTCTGGCTTTTGATTCAAAGTGTATCATACTCTTGAACGTAGGGGGGAAGATACAGAGACAAATTATTCTATTAGAGCAGCGAGAAGGAAAGGTTTAACTTTTAATAGTCGTAAAGGGATCACTAAAATAAAAATAAAGCCATGAATTACAAAAAGATATTGTTCCATATCCCACGTGGCAACATTAGTACAAGTGATGCTTTGACTTTTTGCAATAAGTAATTTTAATTACTGCCATGTTGTATTGGAGGAGTGAAGTTGAAATGTCTTTAAAAGCTTAGAAATAGTTAAGAAAAAGTAGTTAGTTTGAATTATTCGAATTATTGAGTTTTTCAATTCATGGCTCCAAATATATATTAATTTCTTATTGATTGGCTTTCATAATAGTTGATAAATATTTTGACGCCTCAGTGCCTTGTACTAAGCCTTTTAAGAAGGAACACACTGTAAGCATCTGGACACTGAAGAAAGTGGATAATAGGGTTTTTCGCAAGGGATGAATAGTAAAATTGGTTCCTTTTCCCTTTCGTTAAATCTACATTTTCTTATTACACCTATATCTTTTTATAATTACATCATTTTTGATTTATTAGATTACGATATTTTCATTTAAGCGATCTATTTCATTCCTTCCATTACATTTACAGTGTGATTGCACGTAAAAACCATTAATTTTAGTGATATTTTTGGTAAATGTGAATATAATAGTTTTGCATGGTAGCTAGCAAATCGAACAGCTACATAAAAGGTATGAGTCATTTAGTTTCTTAATTTGTTTTTAAAATTCCTTAATCTGTTAACTATAATGTTTTATTGGATATTTTTGTACTGTGAAAATATTTATATACTGTGCCATTCGAGCGAACTAAAAGATTTCATCTATGAATCCGAGAAATATTTTTTTTTTCAAATGAGAATTCGCGTAAATTAGGAATGTTTTAGTTAAGGTTTTGTGACTTCCAAAATACTTTTGTTAATTCCTTCCTTGTAATGAAATCACCTGTACTACCATCTCTCATTCCTTTTGAAAGACTTATCGGTTTTAGGTTCTAGAGACTGTGGCTGCCACCTCCTTTTAACTTATTCTCGATCACTTGGTTTGACTGAACTATTTTGGAAATCGTGGATTTCAAACAAGAAATGATGACACGAATGACACTCGGAAACAGTTACATCTCAACCCAATGCCAGAGTCGAACTGATCAGCGGCATAGGTGGAAACGAGATTGGGACATCTTCAACACTTTGAGGATGGATATGGACACTGTGGACGGCAGTGGACCGTGAAATTGTCACGTGGCTAACTTCTGCGTAATTGAAGTCCGGCTACACTCGGACAAGGTAGCCGTTTGGACACTCCCAGATATTCCTCGTAATTTTCCCCGAACTGTCCAAGCATTAGTCCGGCACTAGACTACTCCATTCCGAGTTTGGATAGGTTTAGTGGACGTCGTGGTTGAACGAACGTCGGTGAAAAGTGGGGCGGAGTAAAAAAAACAGCAAAATAAGTACTGAGTGCTTTGCAGGATATGAAATTGATGGTTAAAGAGTGGAAGGGAACAAATGTTCCTAGTTTCTAGGTCCTCAGTAAGAGTGAAATAACAATTACCGCGTAATTGGTCATTGACGCTGCAGTTGGATGAGGAAATCTCGGTGGGATTAGGCTATGTTTCACGGTTCGGTATTAATATGAAAAGTGAAATAGAGTTCTCACGTATATCGGCAATACCGGAAATCACGTATTTGTATTCATGGCTCAACAAAATGGAAGTAGGATTTAAAAAATTTAGGAGAGAAGTGCTGAAAATAGCTTAAACCTAACTATGAAAAATAATCTAAAGCAGAACAGGATACTAAATTGAATATAATGATGTGGCGCTGTTGTAAAATATATGAAGTCTATATTTTTATATTTATATAGCATTTTAGATAATTTAAATAATGTATAAAATGAAGTGTTAATGAAGAAAATATGAATTAAATAAAATTACTTTTTCCGACTCGCCATATCTCTATGATGCGGTTATACGTCATTGTCATAGAGTTTGTGTTCGGCAGCAACAGTAAGTATTCTACTTTAGTAGATAGGCACTTTTACTGGAAATTATAACTGGAAACTACATGCTAAATCATAAACTAGAGAAGCTGATAGCAATTACGTTAAAACATTTTGACTCTGTTGCAGCATTATGCAATCATATTTAGATGAGATTAAGCATTTTAGGATATTCCATGTAGATACTACTTTCACGGTCTCAATTAAAAATTTAAATGTAAAGACGATGTAAAGGCAAAAGGTTGGAATTGTAATTGTAAATGGAGGTGGATTACCATGGTGTAGTTTTATAAGAAAGGATGCGCTTGCGAGTGAGATTGATAATTCGTTTCAAATAATACATATATTCATACATATATACAAATAATATGATCACTTTCAGAAAATATAATTTAAGAATTTCCTCAATAGCTGTTTTACGGCTGTGAAGCAAGAATGAGAATGTGAGTTGTTCTTGAATAAACGCTCTTTTAAGAACGCTATTAATTCTCCTCTGAGGAATTTTACAACGTTTGTTAAACTTGCTTTCTTGTTTTTCCTTCCGGGAAAATCTTGCAACTAAAATTTCGACCATTTTCTGATTAGCTAGAGCACTGAAAGTTTCAAGATAGTTCAGAAGTGGATAATAATGCAAAATTTTTCCCCCTTATACCACTATTGAAACAATATCTCGAGTATTATTCAGAGATAAATAATAAATATGGAGTTCCAAAAATGTCCACTAAAATCCAATGGAAACGCTGCTAGCATTACATGTGTAATAAAGTATCTTTTTGTGTACCGTGAAGTATCTGTAGATTTTTATCTTCAACGGAAGCCTGCGGTTAACCATTCCTTTTATGGCTTTCCCTGAAAATTGTATATTGCTGCGTGGAAGAGAAAGTATGGAACAGCATGATATATCAGTGTGTTAAAATATCAATTCCAGCATATCATGACTAGATGGGTGTGTAAGATGAACAATCGATTTAGAATATTATATCTAATTAGCTCTCTCAGGCTAATTTGTTTTAATTCATGCTACCATAACAAGTAAAGCGCATGATCAGATATTACGGAATATTCATTACGATTTTGATGGCTCTCGTCGAAAAAATTGCATTCGTTCTTGATTTCTCTTCCCGATTTAAAATAATAGATATTATGTAGAATAAATTTGATTTTCAAGTTGAAAAAATGGTGAACTAATGTCAATGGAAATTCATCCATTTTGAAGTAAATGGAAACGAATGTACTTTAATTTGATAAAAAAATGAAGTGAAAGGAAGTAAATCGAGCAATTAGGACAATTTCTCATTTAAACATAACTACGTCTTGCCAACCAAGTAGGCTGTCATTTTGTTTTAAATATATCGGAAAGTTTTATTACTTGTGGAAATTATAACACACATTATCCCTGAAAGTAAAAATTCGGGTATAAAAGATAATATTTAGGACAGCCACTTAGTGGTCGTACTCAAAATTTCAATCGATTGAAAAATTCCTCTCTAACAAAACTAAAAGGTCTTAATTATTAAAATATAAAAATAACATTTATATATTTTTATATTTAGCACCGCATTTTATTTAAAAGAAGAAAATTACGGCCCCATAAATTATTCAACATTTCAAATATGATGGATAAGATAGATAAATAAGTTTTAGAAGAACACTTCAGGTATCAGAAACGAAAAATAGGGTTCGCATGAAAGGTTATGAAATTAATACTTACTGGACAATTTATACCAGACTTTTCTCTTAACAAAAGTGAATAAAATCTTTCGTGCGCACCACGTTTTTCATTTTTGATATCTGAAATATTCTTTCAAAACTTATTTTCATTATCTCATCCATAATATTTGAAATGTTCAATAAGTTCAGGAGCCGTATGCCGTTATTTTCCTTCTTTTTAATAAAACGCGGTGTTTTAATATTATTCAACGTTGTTGTCATGCGGGAAATCTATATTCCTTGGAAAAATCTCAGGAGGGATGTCGTCAGACCAAGGGAAATTCTTAATGTATTCTATCAAATCCTACGCCTTAGTGTCATGATATGGTGCTGAAACGACCTTCTTCGCGGGGAGTTTATTTACAGAAATAAATTAAAAATAATAAATTGTTCAAGTGTACACATATTTTAATTGAATACTTAGATTTTTAACAAATAGATATGCATAGGCCTACGGATGGAAATAGCGTCAACACTCTACGGTGGATACTTAGTAAGATTGCAAAGAAAGACTGCAACGAGGTTGAAGCACTCAAATGAGAAAAAAGGAATTTTCTATTACTGAGTTGGTTACCATAAACACCTGCATAAAACGGAAATTATACGTTGCCTATCCCTTCCGTTCTTTTTCCTAATTAAATTTTCACCTTACCTCAGCGACTAATTGGATGAATAAGTCATACAAAAATGGAAACATTTATGGGTGTAAATGTAGTGCATACAAATATTTAATTCATTTAATAATTTCCAAAAACCGGGAAAACATGCCATGGCCTTTAAATCAAGGTATTTAAAAATTATCTATTTACTAATACCGAGCACCGTTGACCTGGATACTATCAGGTGGGGGTTGAGCAATAACCACTTTGCCACTAAGGCCAGGCGCCCGATGGGTATGGATATAAAATCGATATTTTCTACACCTGTGCCGTGTAAACGGCATTAGTTAACATATTAGTATTTAAAAACTTTTGGGCATTTATCAAAGAAAATCGGTTTAATCGGTTGAATATTATTTTGAAAATTTATTCACTGAGGCAGGCGAGCTATAATAAATTACATTTTGAGTAAGAGAGATGACACTTTTTCCATATAGATAATAATAGCGTAATGATGTCACAGTTTGAATGGGAGTAATCTATTATCGCTTTAAGTATCACTGATTATTTTACAATTCCATGCGTCGAAAAATGTGCTGCTGCTAATTGAAATTAATGAATTTTGTCGATAATTTATGCGTAGAAGTAACTGAGGCTGGCGAGCTATGGTAAATTACATCTTGAACTAATGGAAGAGAGAGATGGCACTTTTTCCAAAGACTTGTTGAGTAATGTACGATGTATTTCGACCGTCAGATAATTCTCAAGCACCCTGTGAACCTGTTATTTGTACTTGAGAATCACCTGACGGTCGAAATGCGTCGTGCTTTGTTAAATATCTCTTTTTCATTAACTTAAGATGTTATTAAACTATATCTCGCCTGCCTCAGTAACTTTACTCAGCGAAAATCCTCTTGGAGTGCTTGAGAATGACCTTAGGATCGAAATGCATCGCACATTACTAAATACACGCATAGTATAATTTTTGGACAAAATAAACTTGATAGTTGATTAAATTAGGATAGTATACAATATTTCATATTGCTTTATGTCACCGAATATCGAGTCATTATGAAGAAACTTTACGAGTAACCAAAAAAAATTAAAAATGAAGTAAGTATGTCAAATATGATTCATGGAAACTTCCACGAAGCATTGGAAACTGTAAAGGTCAGTGATGGAAAGGTGAAAGGGTTTTGCGCAAATCCTGATTGAATCGACCAGCGAGAGATGAAGCGAGAGAGACAAAGGGAGCAGGAGACGAAAAGAATTATGTGGAAGGGAATCAGAAATCCGCAAAACCCTTAAAAAAAAAGGTTCGAGGAAACGGGAGAGAAAAAATATTATTTTCCCTTCAGAGTTTACAGAATAGTTTTTCTCCATCCTCGGCCGCGCAGTTTCGCTTGATCGTTAATTAAGATGCTCGGACGAGACCGGTGGTGAGCGACACACATCCAGAATGGTACCGGAGGAGAAAGGGAAAGGTTAAAGGTTTTCGTTACACAAACGGGGGTGGTAGTTGTGTGGAAAGGGGGTTTAAAACGTTTTCTGTACGTAGTGGTTGTAAAAAAAATCCAAGGGTTAGGGGGGTGAGAGAGGGAGCGTGCTTTGGAAGAAGCGCAATTTAATTGGGGGGACAAATTTATGGTGAGCAAAAACTTTTCGTAGGAAAGAGAACGGAGTCGTTACTCACTCGCCAAAATCGTTGGTTCCCTTTTATAATCGCGGCCGTGCTCCCCATTACCCAAATCCTGGATCTTTCTTTCTTCCCCTCTGCGGTTCGGAACTCTCCGCGTTGCGTTTTTTCTGGAGCACAAGATCTTGCTGAGATTATAGTGCTAAACCTTATGGAGACGTTAATAGAAACTATTATATAGTATTTTTTCCCGCAAGTATACCTAATGAAAAGCACGATTTCAGGGTTGATCGGGTAATATCAGGTGTATCAAAATTATTATATAAGTATTCTACGGATTACATAAGGTTTGCATTGAGTGTTTAAGAGGTACTCCGGCAGTCTCCTCTCCCTTCAAGGACTTTACCCAATATTCTACCCACAAACACCGTTTTCAACATTCTATCCGCCCTATGTACTCACTCCATCCATACCCTCTGTCTCCTTCGTATCTCATCTAAACGTTGCCTCTCCTCACCCACCATTTCCTACACTTCGTCGTTCCTTCTTCTCTTCCTAATTCACCTTATCAATTCTTCTCAACACACACGTCTCGAATGCCTCCTGTCTTTCCTCGTCCTCCTTCCTAAGCGTCCGCGTTTTCGCACCGTAAAGAGCTACACTACAGATCAAACTCTTAAGTTACGTGCAGCAATGACAACTAACTCACAAAGGTGTTAGACAACACGAAAGATAAGATACCTAAATGATTAGTCTACTATTTGTTAAATTAACTGTAATACCTGGCTAGCTTCCTATAAATGCCAAAATTCTCACATAATATAAACAAGCACTTTTCATGCTACACAAACAATCAGCCTGTGAAATATTGCACAGCAAAGCTCTTAACGGACACAGACCACTAAATTGCCCAAGATAATTAAAATATTTTGGATGAAAAATCAAATTAACGACTAGAAGCCTACGAAACTATTTTCTTTTACAAAATTAAAGAGCAGATTTTGAATGGTGACGAGGAACCCATCCATAATACTGCCCTGTTATCTTTATTTAATTTGAAATCATAACGCGCGTCAACTGTCATGAGTTATGTTCTACTCCTCCTACCCCCCTAACTCCTTCTCCCTTACCTACCATCCAACGTTAACCTTCCCCATTTTCTCCCATAGTTCCAGAGCTGAGCCCAATTTTTCGGTGTTGTACGCACTTCGTGCGTATGTGTGAGTGAGTGGTACATCAACTAAGGCAACCTTAGCGAGGCTCCTTAAACCTACAAAAAGCTTCCTTAGAGTTTACTATCAGCGTCAAAGTGATGTGTCACTGTACTTTGCTAATTTATATCTGGGCTTGTGCGCGTAATAAAATAATAAAAAAACGTCATTTGAAAGAAAATTTTATTATAAATTCTGATATATTTTTTGCTTTGTGATTAATTCAAAAATGTAGACCCAACAGTGCAAAAAGTGGCTCCGCCTACCGTAAATTTTTTTAAAAAGCCGTTTTGTCAACTTCATGAACTTTGTGACTTAACCTAGGGAAAACTACTACGTCTACAACATTCATCTTCCACAAAAAGTTGCAAACACTTATGCATATCAAGAAAACTGTCTATACTGTCTCTATTAAAATTGTTTTATTTTGCGTTATTTCCAAAGCTTCTCTGAAATTTCCTATTTTTTAGTATTTAGATTTTTCGAGGAAAGCGGGGTTCTCAGTGTCTACGCCATGACCCTGGTCCCTGGTTAATTTTTCTGTTTGATCCAGTTGCATGGTGGCGCTGTTTTTTGACTCTAGTTTTGATTGTCTTCTAATTTCTTCAATCTAGAATTTCTCTTATATCTTGAATGTACTTCGGTGTACTTCTCCTCTCTTTATTTTATTCGGCAAAGGGAATAAATTTTGACCGTCTTTCAATCACTGCCGCAAGGAAACCCATAAGTAAATCTTTTAGGCATGGACTTCACCCAAAAAAGTTTCAATACACTATGCACGAGAAGAAACATCCGTAACTTAATTTTTTGACTCGTCTATGAGCCTGAAATGAGCTCAAAATGTTTAAATTTTTAAATAAATAGAGGATTCATGTGATGTCAAATCTTTTGCGGGAAAGTTTTCCCCCGAATGAATTCTTTATAAGGGACAATTAGTCGCGTTTTCATCACATTCGAAAAATATACTTTCGTCCCTCAGGCTCAGTTAAAGTTCATTTTTATTTTATGAAAGGAGAAGCAATTAATTTCAGTTTTCATATTTTACTCCCTCTCGCGGCCCAACCTAAATACGAGCATTTTTTCCATTATTAGGTGACAAATTACAGCCCATATTGAGATGGAAATACAAAGGCTGCTACCTGTTTTCATACAAAGAGAACCTGAAATCAGTGACAATCACGCCAATATGGTACGTATATAATGTTTTTATTTGCGAAAAAAGTATGCATCACTCAAAGTATAAATCAAAAATATATTTTCATGGAGATGTTCATCGTACCACGTTCTGTTCAAAACATTTTGAGATTTACAATCGTTCCTATGAGATATTTTAGCTCAGTATTTTAGGAACGATATTTTACCATTTAGCTGGAAAATATATTTATCGAAGAACGCAAATTATTTCATTATTAATACGTATCAGTCATTATTATTAGTTAAAAACGCTTATAAATGATGCTTTATAAACGAAATTTGGTAATATACATTATTTTTATTCTTCCGAAAAATTTTACAACTTTTGTTTTTGCAGCGACTTCAGTTATTTTGAATATCGTAGCGCCGAACTGGTGTAATAATATCTTAATGAAAGAGTTTATGAGTACTTAAAAATATTTTTGTATTATTAGTGAAGATAGCACTTCAATTTTTTGTAAATGTTTGGAGTCTGTGTACATATTGACGTCGTTCGTAAATATATAGGTATTGACTTCTCTTGATCGCCTTAGTCAATCGTTTGTGAATGATCATCTAGACAAGTTTTACTAAAATCTGAATCAAATGTAATGATAGGTATAAGGAGATAGTCAATTTACATGGTAGCAACCGACTTGGATATTTTTAGCCTGTTAATTTACAAGGAATTGGATATAAAAAAATAATAAGGAAAAAATGATAATAAGGAAAAAATGTAAGCAAAATCTGCCTTAATGAGGTTATTTGCATTGACCAGCCCCCGTTTGGCAACTGATTTCTAAATTAATTCCAGGAATGATTTGTGTTAGTATTTTGACCATAGATGTAGAAAATAAATAAATTGAAAATTGATAAATTGATATACATAAATAAAAATGTGATGAAAATATTTTCCTCTCTAGCTAACCTAACAAAGTTTAACACAGACAATTTGCCGTTTTGTGTAGTTGTTTATGAGCTTTGGCGGGAGAAAACACCATTAAAAAGTCGATAAGTAATTATTTAAACGACATCTAAATTGAATCAAACCATGCGATATTTTGATTAAAAAAATAAATATTTTTCTTCACGGAAAGAAGAGGATAATTTTACTGCTTGTGACCCACCGGTGATCGCAAAAGAATTTATCGGTCTATTTAGGGAAGATAGCGGGCAACCTCTCCAGATTTAAATCCAAATTTCCCTAAGAACCGATTCTCTTTTTCGTAATTAGCCTAATTTCCCATGCACCTATCCCTTATATGTATATGGAAAAGGAGGACGCAACGGGACGAGTCTTCTTCCATTTGACGCGTCAAAGGTCATTTTGACTCGCTCATACGGAAGGTGGCTGAAGAACCACTAATTGTCTCTACAACCGTGCACGCTTCTATTCACTTTCCGTAACCTCAACATACAGGTAGAAAACCTACCCTTGTCTCTGCATTTCTTCAGGGTTTTCTTCCGCTTCAGCTTGTTTGTAGACAACAGTTTCGCTGGCTATCCTACTAGCGTCTTCAGGTCAAAGTGTCGGCTGTTGGTTTCTGCCTCGCTTCTATACCGGGATCACCCCTTTCACCCCTGCTCGTAGAAATTTTTCTGGATAATTTTGTGTCAAAATTATTTCATTCGAATCACGTTCTAATTAAACATGTTCACTATTGGTACAGACATGTGGACGACGTGCTATGCTGTTGGACTGGCACCACTAGGCAGTTAGAACAATTTTTCACATTTATTAATTCCTATAACAGAAATATTACAATTACAATGGGAGTAGGGGATAAATCAATTAACTATTTAGATTTAAACATTCAACTAAATGAAGGAATACATCTTTTTGATATTTACCGCAAACCCACCTCCGCCGACGTTATCATTCCCGCGGACTCATGCCACCCTTTCCTAGACAAGACAGCAGCGTTCCATTCTTTCATCAATAGACTCATAAAAATTCCTCTCAGTGTACAGAATTACAACAAAGTATGGAAAATCATTCAGTACATTGCAAAGGTTAACGGCTATCAGCCAGCAATAATTTATAACAACCTCAACAAAGTCCGGAAGAAACAGGCCTTATCAATGGTGTCCTCGCTCTCCCCTATCAACACTCCAAAAACTTGGTGCAAGATTCCCTTACTAGGAAATATTTCTCATTCTGTTACCTCCTGCTTCCCGAAAGAAATAAAAAAAATTGCATATTACACCCCCTCAACTCTCAAAACATTGCAAAGATCGTATTCCACCTGAAAAAAGAAGTGGAATATACTGCCTAAAGTGCGACGATTGTGGTATGAAATACATCGGCAGAACGGAGAGAAGTGTTAAGATCAGAGTAAGTGAGCATCATAACTGTTTCAAGAAGAAAAAAGAGCAATCCAACTTCGCCAATCATTTATTAGATTACAAACACAAAAGTGATTTCAAGTCGGATATCCTCCACTCAGAAGGTAACAAGAGGAGACTCGATACCCTGGAAACGTTGGAGATAATACAAAATTTAAAGAACAACACCCCCCTTGCCAACGAACAAGTGCTCCCCCCCACTCCCCTCTCTTTTCCATCCCCATCAGTGAATACCTTCAGTGACAACCTTTAAATTTCTTAGTGCCTATCCATCTGTGTGCCATTAAAATTTCCAAGAAAGGATACTACGCAGTTCTTTTGCCAAAATTCCCCCAGTGATCCATGTCCTTCGGGGAAATCATTAACCCATTGCCGCACCATCCACAGCCGGACTCAATGACCTACCATAGACTTTTGTGATTTGGAAAACTCAATGTACCCCTCTAATCCTCTTTTTCTTCCCCAACACCGCTACCTTCCTTAGCTCTCGTCTCCTCACGCACTTTAACCCCGCCCTCCCCTCGCTGGTCAGATACCTATCCTCACAGAAAAAACCTCGTCCGAAATCAAGGCTGCTCCTTCCCCCTCTATTCCATTCCGTGCTTAACTCCCACTCCCGCGCTCTCAACCAGTCCTTTCCCTTTCCAATAGATGTCCTCACTGTCATATGTGTGTATAAATAAAATATGCATGTTAGATCAGTCACCTGACAATGTAACCAAGTTACGAAACCCGGGTCGTAGCCATAATTAAATAAAGGTCAACCTCACAAAGTTTTATTTCTTTATTCCCTCTTCATCAATGCTAAAAAAATGTCTTCGGTGCCACAATATGTTAAAGACCTTTGATTTTTTCAGTAGATCAGCTGTTATTGAGGAATATTAGGCAGCAAAATTTATTAGCATAAAAGTTTCATCGAGAATAAATGTGAAATTATCGTGAAGAAATCCAATATGTGCCAACAAAATAATATGAGGCATATTTAATCTAGCTGAATGAATAAATGAATCAGCTGTAATGAGAATGTACATGGATATACGGCCATAGGAATTATATGAATATCTACTTTTCCTCTACCTATTTCCGTGCCAATACTGCTCCCATTTATTATCCAATAGCGTATCACAAATAATTATTCATTGAACTGATATTTCCTCAGTGGAGGGCTGCTTCTATTATTTTACAAAACTGTGGTTTGCGGATGACCGTTGACTCTTCATTTTAATGAAATCCGGTTTTACCTTCCCCATAATTGCCCTTGCTGCAGTATATATTTCAAACGCTTTTAACACCATCGCAATTCCAGGATTTCGTCTCAGTATCGGAGCGACGATGACTAGTTGGAATTCGCATTCTCCTTGAGGAATATTTGTATCATTTTTAAAACGAGAAAAGGTCGATGTATCCATTCAATATTTCATCGCGGTTATCTCTTTCCTGGTTGCCATGGCATTGATATAAAATCTGTGAATTGAGTTTTTCATTCGAATCACCGTGACAAGCTCTTGTAACAGCGAGAAAGATAAGTCTCGATCTCAAATTCAATGAAAAGTCTCTTTGCAAACGCAACTATTTCGTACCATTGGAAATTAAAAACATCCTGTTAGAGATGACTAAAAATGATGAAACACTAGTTAATTGTATTGAAAATACATTTCATTATTCCCTAATGCAATGCAAATTCTTCCATGCTATGAAAATAATAAAAACTATTATATAAAGGAATAAACCTCTGAAAATGTTCTGATTGATGAATGAATTTAAAGCATTGGGAAAACCCCGGAGAACTCATTTTCCCTGTCTTTTCATGTATGTTAATCACACACGTCAATTTATAAAATAAAAAAGAGCCCCGTTTATCTACTATCATACACTTCATCTCCACTTTATCAAGGTACTGTCTTACTGCGCCGAATCCCATATGCTCGCAGCTTGTTCAAGTTGTGATATTTCACCTCTCTTCCACTCTTTTATTCATCTCCTCTCATAAATTTGTAATTGAAAATTAAATTTTAACATTGGAAATCAACCTTAGATTGATTTACAAGAAGTGTGTAGTACAAGAGCTGCATTAGACCGATTCCTGGCAACCATACCACCTCTGGTTATTTCTTTATTCGATAATTTTTATGTACGATTAGCAACATCATCACCCTGAGGAATTAGAAAATATATTATAATTCTGCCGGATATAGTCGCCAAATTTCCAAATTGTTTCACATCCTTCTGTTTTGGAAGTGGGGTAAACGTCTCCTGTTGAACCGTACCGATCCTATGTTTGAAATCTGCCTTTTTCTTTGAACTTAAAATACTACTATTTGCCCATTAAATGACAGCAAACTGTCTAACGAACTGAATTTAATAATCCTGTAATGTTTACGCGTCGTATATTCGTAAACCATTTACATGTCCTGAAACAATCGTAACCAATTAGCTGTAACTTGTATTTCTTGTGCATAGTTTGTATTCTGTAACATGAAACGTGGTGTTAATCTAATATCAAACTAATCAACCACTCTTATGAATTAGTTCACAGTGTTTCAAGTCACGTACCATAAACAAACACCGGCTCAACTTAAAATTTAGTGATATTCATGTTATAAGGTTACTTACTTTTTATAAACTCGAAGCATATTAAAGTTTGACCCAAATTTTAACACCTATATCTAGGCTGCAGTATGGCTATTTCTAAAGTAATAATTTAAATTCATTATTAATTTAATTTACAAATCCTTTGTCATGTTGGATTTAGAATGTTTACTATTCCTCTGGAACAATGTTAGCGGGAATTATGTTGGGTAAGCAAGAAAGAGGGAGGAAGAAAATACGAATTTTAGATAGAATGAAAGGGGTTTGGCCTTATTGCGAATTGAAGAGGGAACTCCAAGCTGGGAGGGGGTAGAGAACAGAGTGGTCCTCAAAATGTTTCATGCAAGCCAACCTTGATCGGTAGAAAGCTCAAAAAAATAATTATTCTTCCGCCGGCTATTATTCCACTCCTCCGTTTCCTTCCACATCCTTCGTGTTTGATTCCAATGGAAAGAGAGAGAGAGAAATCGAAGTGGAAAAGAAGAAAGTTGGGGAGTGGGGGTGAACGCCTGCAGTGGAACCGATCTTATCCATCCGAAACGATTAGTTTCTTTGGCAGGCGGAGCGAGGAAAAAATTCCTCAATTATCCCGTCGCTTGGAGATTTCCCTTATCCTTCCCCTTACTCTTTGTGTTCCTTTCTTTGTTGGGATAAAGCGGGGAACTCGGGCTTTGTTCGGCGCCTCGCTCGAGGCTGATATTTTGGAAGCACCTGCCCGGGTCGCAGTATCTTTTCCTTTAAGTTAAAATCCCAGCGATGGTCTCCCAGCTGTGTGGGAGATTTGTCGAGCCGTGATATGCGACATCTTTGACTCCATAGCCCGAGGCAACACCAGGTGACCTACTCAAGGGGATCCGCGTATTTTTTCATTTATAGGGTAAGGTATTTTGCCGGCGATAAATGTTTATTTTAATCGTCGCATCCCATTATTCCACTATCAAAGGTTGATTTTTTTATTCTCAATGCTCCTTGATTTTTCATGCAATTTTATCCTTTTTTAATATAAAAAATGTTTACCGGGAATAATCAATACATCATCTTTCTATTCTGCAGACATGGGCTTATGTTTTTCATAATTGGTCTGGTAAATACAATCAAGTTGAATATCAATAAAATAACCCATATTCTATGAGGTTTAGATGGACAAATATGAGATGATGGTGTACTTAGCATATCGAAAAGTTTTTGTTCACAGTTAATCGGCGTAAGATTTAACTAATGTAGCATACCGATTTCAAACCATTGACTTCTTAATAAAAATCTTCATATTGCATTTATTAAATCCATTGATATTTTTCGGAAGCAATGATATTTTCAAAGAAATGATTGCTTTTGATGCAATTTTTTTTGACATTTTTGATTATTTTTGGAATATTTATCCACTGTAAAAAATTTTAAGTGGTTATTGTGATGAACGATTTAAAATTATTCTCCTTGTTCAGTGAATTATCTCCAAATTTTTATTTATCGAATATTTATATGCTTGTTTGTGCTGCACTTATGGCCCAATCCCGCACTTTTCTACTACTCCCTTCTTTGAGGTATACAGTATTTTCTGTCTTGCTTGCGAAAATATTAAGTTAATCAACATTATTGTTGTTATTTATTATTTTCAATTATTTTCAACTAAATTTGGTCATGCGAAATATAATCTGAGGCTATTTTCATTTTCACATTCTTTCCCATTTTCTTAAAATAGTCAATAAAAACGACATTCTGAGGTAAGAATATGGGTTTTATTTCAATGAAATCAATTTTTCTAAATCATGACAATGAGAGGAATTGAAAATGCATAAATGTCCACTAATTCAATTTGGCATGAGATGATGCTTTTTACGGGTAAACAATTCAGATATACTTCAAGGGATTATTGAGGATAAAGTTTCATCCTAATACATGCATAAAAACGATCTCTAATGAACCGGTCCGAATCGATATCTCTATATTTACATTTTATGCAATTTAAACACAGTAAAGAAAAGGCTTTGTCTCAAGCTAGTGAAAGGTTTCCGTCCTAAGGAAGATTTTTAGAGACTTTATTTTTTTTAATTACACCTCCCGAAGTCTGCAACTAATCAACTACCAAATTATACTGGTACAAAATGGCATTAATTATACTGGCGGGTTCTAAGGAATCCTTCATATTATAGGCATTCATTTGTCTTGTTTTTTTTGCGAGAGATAGAAGCCGATCTAGCGGGACAAAATAGGTAACCTTTTATTCATGTGACCCGTCGCTGGTTTCCCTTTTTTGCATATAGATGGATGCTGTGTGGCACTTTTTTTTCTACTCTTTACCTCTCTACAACACTATAATGGTCAAGAGAAATTATTTCCATTAGCAACCGCGATATTTTTATGCAATTCGTGCTTAAAAAGAACTTGTAAGAGTGCTAAGGATTATCTTTGATATAGACGTGCAGTTTTTCACCACAAATATTTTAGGTATTTTTCTGGGTTATTAAAATAATGACATCGCTGGTATGGTTTACAGCTAATTATGCTAAAACATTTTATTTTGTCAAATGACGAAGTCAAATAATGAAGGTGCTTTCTGGCCCAATGCCTATTGCTAAAAGCTAATTTAATTTAGAATAGAAATTTGTTTAAAAAGCACATTTACGTATCTAAATACCCATTTCTTCTATTTTACAGAATAAATAAGCTTAATAGCTGCTCGAAAAGTTGATTAAAACTTTAGTTTGCCATCGCTTTTGACAGAGTACCTTTCTAACTGATGTTTTTTGATTTTAACCGGATTTTTATGAATTATTCGGAAGCGTATTTATTGGCGGGATATAAAATTATTGTTAATCTTGGTCATGTGGAATTAAATGAATCTATGAAAATTTTCCCACACTTTGCAGACATTCACAAAATTCATTCAAAAAATATAATCGTCCTTATTTTGTGATTATCGGTTGAATCCTAAGCCTTTTCTTCGATATCCCTCTATTGCTCCCTCACAAAGGCCTTAAGTATTTGCACGAATTTATATTGATAACAATTTCCATTGCAGTGAATATTTTATAGAAACTTGTTTGCATTACATTGTTTTTACTGCATTTGCATCTTTTGGTTATGAGATTTGCACTATTGCAATCTTTAGCAATATATGTGAGAGTTAATAATTTGAAAATCTCACCGACGATGTCGTATATTCTAGGCTGAGTTACGGAACTTTGAACTGCCGTAGATTTTCTACAAAACTAGCGGTTTTTATGTGCTTATGAACAAAAACCGAGCGGTCAACTTTTTGGTTAAAAATTCAATTAAAACCTGGTTTACCAATCAAATATTACTCAAACCTTCTATAAATAAAGAATGACCTTAAATCGGCAATTCTTTACTAGCTTTCAACCTTGCTTTTTACCTCTGCGTTCGGGAAGAAATTCCATCATTAGATTTGTTTACGAAAAGAAGTAAATAATCAAAACATTCGGCATTTCTGAAGTTCCTTCTCACTCCTGCATTCAGGGGGAAACTCCACAATGACATTTTTTTTACGATAATTCATAAATAATCAAATATTTTACGTCCATATCTTTAATAATCATTTTGTTATCAGTGAATTTGCATACCGGCATACCAGAGAGAATTAGGTTCATCATTGAATAGAGCCTATTCCTGTTAAAGTTACCTTCGCCGATAGTGAGCATCGTAGTATCGTGAACACACGATGCTATTATAATCAGCCAGCTGATCTTTGGGCTGGCATTTCGAATATTCTTGATGAAAGAGCTGGCACTAAGCAGTCATCCGTCTTGTGGATTATATTGTGGGAGATATGTGGGAAGTTTTGGGAGCGGGCGCGGTAGCTTGCTTGGTAAACGTGCTTCCGGGCGAATCATTTGTAGGCGATTAATCAGTCAGTTATGGCCCTTTCAGGATATATTTGAACAGCCGATTCAATGGTGCGTGTGTATGTGTTAACACCGTTGTAGCTATGAACCATCTAGATAACATGGCAAATCATTTGTTGCGTTCGAAACTGAATCTGCCGAGTAGCATGCCAAAAAGTCGAGATACAATATTGCTAGTTACTTCACAAAATGTGAGCACAAAAATTCGAACAGTGGACTAAATGACATTTTATTTTAACATGCGCTCAGTAGGGTTGAGAATAAATCTAATTAATGGAAATTTTCATTAAATCCGAATATATTTTGAATTTTACCAATATTAATAATTCGGCTATATGCAACGTTTATCCAAATAATAAGTTTTCAAGCAGATCACGAAAGTTGTAACTGATTTGTATCTGTGAAAAGATAAAAAATTACAGCTGCAAAGACATGAGCTCTTTTTCCCTATAGTAGATAACTCACATTCGCAACAATTTTGCAAAAATACCTCACTCTTTAGAAAACTTTCTTTGAGAATATTAATGGCAATTGAATGCTCTCGGCTAATAATATTGGTTAAAGGTTGTAATAGTGTACTTTTTATTACTTTCTGGCTAATACTGAACCCCTGATCTAATGTACTGGAAGTCATTAATAAGGTGAATAATGACATTCGGAATGTATGTAAGTGGTCACAGGAAAACTGCCTGCAGCTAAATCCCAGCAAGATCAAAAGTATCATTATTGGTAGTAATATTTATGCTAATAGAATTATACTTGATGCCCTGCCAAAGATAAATGTAAAAGGTGTCCAAATTAATTATTCTGATAGAGTTAATAACTTAGGTGTTACACTAAATAAAACCTTCTCATGGAACGAACACATAAAATTCATTTCGCATAGGATCTTTAAGACTCTATTTCAGTTTAGACACCTTATCCCCGTCCCTCTTCGCCAAAAATTAGTTGACACTCTTGTTTTCCCTAATAGAGATTATTGCTGTGTGGCATTACTTTAACAAATTTAACAAATGAACTAAATCTAAAACTGCAGAGGAGTCAGTACTCCTGTATAAGGCATATTTTGAAGTCACCTATTATGAATATGTGACACCATATTTTGAAAAATTAAGATGGTTAAAAATACAAAATAGGCGCTTAATTTATAAGGCAACATTTATGGACTAGTTAATAACAACAGAACTGCCCACGTATTTACACCAAAATGTACAATATGACTCTAGAAAAAATAAACGTCCAGCACGCCACATGTAAGGACTTTACAAAGCACACTGCGGACATCTGTCTACGCTAGGTCTCACCTCTTGCGAAGTAGGGAATCAATTGTCAGACAATGTAAAAAAATCTAATAAAGCAAGTAAATTCAAAAAGAAATACTATGAAATATTGCTACATGTGCATTGAATATTGTAAGTTAACTGAATATTGTATTAAAGTTAACAAAATCAGATGTTTTTGTGAGTATTCAAACGTTCATCTTGCTGATAATTATATATATACATATTTATTTTTTGTTCGATTTTGTTATATATTAAGTCGCATTCTGTGACATCGATGTTTGAAGTAAATCTACAAATTGTTTAAAATATTTTTGACTCTATTATATTTATAATCATGTGTGTTCCTATGGGACACACTTGTCCCGGAACAATAAATTTCATTTTCTATTATATTCTACGCCAGTGCGCCAGTCAGCCGCCACCTTCTGTCTAAGCTCTATTTCGGAGTTAATTACTTAACGTAATATCGGCAGAAAATCTGACTTATCTGTTATTTTAACAAAGGTGCGAGGGGTAGTGATTATCTGCAAGCGATAAAATGGGTAATTTCTTCTTTCAGATCCTGAAATTTGGCTTATAATGAAAGATGTAAGATTATTAATTAGAGACCATCCGTTTTGCTTTGATGTTGTATATCCAAAGGGACGACTTGAGGGGAGAAGAACTTGGTAGGTGAGGGGTGGGAATTTATGTGAAAAATGAAGAGAAGGAGAATGATGAAAATAGATTCAAAAGACTACGAAAGAAGGGAACATGTTAGGCAAATGGGCCAGTGGAAAGAAAAGACCAGGACTAATTTCAGAATCTATGAAGAGCGTTTGGCCGCATGTCGACGCATTGGCAGAAATGTGATGGCTTGGAGTGAGTGCCTTCGGATTCTTTCTCTAGCCGAATTGAATCTTAGTCGTAGACTACGAAATCTCCTGAGGCATAATTCATTTTCATTTCCACATATTATTTACCTCATAAGTGGGTAATAACCGCAAGATTTTCACATTTAAAGCTGTAAAACTATAATTTGTGGGATTAGTACCTATGCTTGGCATTAATTTAAAATGGACATAGAGTACCATAAATTTAAAAATATAATTTGGAGGAAGCTAGCTCAACAGATGAAGAACGTTAATTGAATTGCTTTGAAATTTTAACTATCATTTTATCTTTATACAGATCTCTTTTTAGTTATTTCCTCTCACAAGCAAAACAACTCAAAGACAATGAGTCTTCTAATTATCTTTTTCCTATTAAATTTTTGCATATTTCATTTACGCATAAAATTTGCTAATATGAATGGGATACACTGCTGCATATAAACATGAAAATAATTAATTTAATTTTGTCTTATATTGAGGGAGCATTAATTGATTCTAAATCCTCTCGGAAAATATTTTTTTCATGTTTTATTTTGGAACAGTTTTTTATTGTCACAGTGATTATGGCGGCTCCCCAATCAGTGCTAGAAATGCATTGGTGCTGGTAGTGATATATTTTTCAGGTATATACGGAAATTTCAGGGGTAGGTCTCCAAAGGTCTGAGAAAAAAATATGCACAGTAATTTAACTAAATGAAGAGCTTATAAAAAAGAGTTTTATAGGTTTAAAAGTTATGTAATGCATCAAATTAACTTGTATGGAACAATTAACCCTTTTGGATGATCAACTCATACTCTAACATGTGATTTTGAAGTTAGATCCCGCGTGGTATTTTCACTCATCGGAAGAACATGGAATGGATAACTTGCACTATTATAACTTGTATCTCTAATTCACAAAAGCTGAAATAAACACGACTATGACCTCACTTTCAGTAATTTTCAAAGTGAGCAGCAGCAAATTACATCATGGTAACTCGTAGATACATTTTTTCGATATCCTGTTCAGAAACCTAACTCAATAAGCAACGGAAATATAATTAATATGTCAGTAAAAGATAGATTAATTTGTATGTAACATGAGAGTTTGAAAGCTATGCCAATTATTATGTGTATATAAATATTACTTCTAATAGCCTTACCATGTCTGCAGTAACTACTTTAGAAGTGAAATATTATCCTGTTTTTCTTATTACAAGTTATTATTTACGTTTCATTACAAAAATTTTTGTTTTGATTACGAATGTTGTATTAGAAATTTTGAGTCAACAAAATTGATGGAAGTATTTTTCGACTATTATGTCTTTTGTTAACTACGGCGTCCCGGCGTGTTTCGGCACCACGACACCACTGAATGTCTGTCAATTTCCTCTTCAAGGAGATTTAAGTATCGGAAATGAATGACCATCTACTTGCATACCCTATATCAAATTAAAATTTATCCGATAATTAGTATTGAAGGAGAAAAAGGCGTTTTTTTATTCCTACAAGTTAAATTAATCGGAAGCTGCTACTCGATACCACGATGAGAAGTTTAAAAATTCCTTCACCCCAATAAAAGAATAAAATCCCATGTTTAGCCATTGCTATCCTTTATTTCCCTCCTTATACGTCTTGTTCTTTCATCCAAGATCCCATTCCGAAAGAACAATTCGACTAACCCCAAATGCCCTCGGCATTACGGCGTTCAAACGTTCCAGCACCCCTTCACCACGACAAGCGTAGCAACTCCGGAATAAAAAAGCACAAAAAATGTAGAAAAAGGAAAGGATTAGCAATAGAGAGGAAGGAAAATGAGCTGAAGAAGAGTAGGAGGAAAGAGAACATGAGGATTGGCTGGGAAGAAGGAAAAAAGGAGAAGTTGATGAGGGAAAAGACTCTTTACATGTGCAATGGCGGGCTTGTTCATGATAGGCTTTAACTCATCAAAGAATACATGAGTGAAACGTCACTATAGTCCAAACTTATCACCTGCTCCAAAATCTAATGTTTCTCAGACATAAATTAGTTACAATAAAATGCATTTTAATGCGTAATCTTTGGTGATCACTGGTTCACGCGAGATGATTTTCGAGGTCTTAGGTAATAAATTGTAAAAACGGTACACACTGGTTTTGGTTAAATCGTCTCTCTATGGTGGTTTCCTTTTATCGAACCATACATCGTCTATTGTGGCTTCGATTAATCGAACAAATTTTGTTGCTTTGATTTATTAAATCTTCAGCGATAATTAAGATTGATCGAAATCAAACGGTAGTGACGATTAATCGAACAAATTTAGTGTTTTTGATTATTAAAACATCTGCGACAGTTTCGTTTGATTGAAAACGCATGGTAGTGACGATTATTCAAACCATCTATGTGGCTTCGATGATTCGGACAAATGTGGTGTTTAATTAACCCCTGCGATATGTTCAATTGATCGAAAACATATAGTTGTGGCGATTATTCGATCCATCTATGAAGGCTTCAATTAAGCGAACAAATATGGTGTTTTTCGTTACTATATTGTGACAATTTCGATTAATCGAAACCATATGGTTTTGACGATTATTCGAACCATCTACGGAGGTTTAGACATCCAGAAAACTTGTAATACGTGCATGAAAAGGTCGAGGTAAAACAAATAACGCGAATCTTTTGTTTGACCTTATATTTATTCTTCCACTCCCTTCTTTTCTGTTTTCCCTTTCCCCGGCACTATTTTTCTTTCGCGCTCCCAGGAATGGAACAAAAAGGACGTGCAAGGAAGGAAGACGGGAGAAAAAAAAAAGGAAAGGGGTAGCAGCGAAGAGCAAAAGAGAGGAGGAGAGTGAGTAGGAGTGTTCTTTCCGTTTTACAAAAGGAGAAAGAAAGAAGGCCCTGTGGTGGGGAGGGTGATAGGCACAAAGGATTTATGTGTACCCTGCTCCCTCAAGTCCCCTACCGCCGACCCCGGAGGAATACACTGGAGTAAGGGTACGCGCAAAAGGATCGGCGAGCTTGGAGTGGGGCGGAGAAAAGGGTTTAAACAGGGTTCTCCGGACCTCGCGGGACGACAGCGTAGGGATTAGCGTGAGGAGGGGGAGGATAGAGGGAAGGCATGGGTTATGTGTGGAGGGGAAGGTACGGAACCCTGAGGGATAAGGGTGCAAGGGTACGGGAGATTCCAGTGGGAGCTGGGGAAGGGATTGGTTTCGTTGCCGTAGTGTGGAGGGGGAAGGTAACACTGTGTTCAGTCCGGCGAGACGACAGCGCGGGGCCAGTGACAAGCTGACCGGTTGACGGAATGTTGTGCTGATAATGGCGGTCGGGAGACGCGGCCGATATATATCCCCATTCCGCTTACGCTCAGGATTTATTGGTCCCCTATCCCTAAACAGCTCTTATATCCGGGAATTCGAAGTGAAAATCTTTTCGGACCGAGGATTACCGCGAAAAGCGCCCTCAACGATGCCTCTTTTGTTGTGGTCGGCCAGTGAGAACACCCAGTTTTGTGTGACTTTGAATGAAAGGTAGCCAGTAATGTAAAATTTGTCCCAGTTCAAGCCAAATATTTTTGTCACTGTGGCATGTCAAACTTCGTTCACACATGATTATAAGGCTGTGGATTTTTTAACCTCTGGTTAATCTCCCCTTATTTTCTATAACTGTGCCATTAGTTTCTAATTCAAAAGTATGTTGCTTCTTCATTCTATACCTGAAAAAAATAATCCATTGAGTAGTCGAAAGGGAATTATATAGTCCTCAGCGGCCTCTCCACACAGCGAGAACACTTACCGCTGTGGCTATTTCACATATTTTTTGCTTGTTAAACAGTATTAACCTAGAGAAAAAATGAAAATGTATTTTTTACATAAAATTCCACAAAAGCTATGCCATAAAAAGCTGCAAGGGCGATGTCTCTTACGCTCTTGTCCGCTAATGAGAGTATGCCATGTCGTAAGTGGCTTTAAATTTAAGGTGCTCGCAATATGAAATTGCGGGGAATGCTTCAACATTTCTTCATGGTGAGAAATCCTGAGACCTTTATTTTAATTAAATGCTGTTGTGGAGTTTGGTTTTTTAAATTTATTTTTAAAGAAAAAATCTAATTTAAATTATTAATTTCAGTTTTGTACCATATTCCTGCCAAAAATCTATATTTTTGGGATACATTTCTCCATTAAATTAGAATAGTTTCGATATTTGATTGTGAATTTACCTAAGGCGTTCCAATATGTTTAACTGTATGGTGAAAATGTATATGAATAGAGTTTTGGCGCACGAAATTACAATTATCACCTAACTGTGATATTTCTCTCTCGACTTGGTTAGCCATAGCGAGTACGTTGTGTTTTAATCTTGTTAAATGTAAGATAAGCTGAATTTTCAAAATTATAATTGAATTAAAAGAGACTAAATGCTTTCCTTTACCATAAAAACATCTTATTTACCTCACATCATGGAATATATGTATTGGTGTTCTTTAATGAAATGAAGGGTTACTAAATGAACGAATAATAGGGAATAATTTGACCACTGCACATTTTTTTAATCGTACCACAAGTATGAAAACATGACTATCACAACTGTTGCACCATAGTATCATCCGGAGAAAAGGAAGTTTATTCGAAAAGTTTCAGGCTTTCGTGCTGCAATTATACCCCTTATTACTTCTTTACCGTTTAGCCCGGTCTCAGGAACCACTTGAGAATGGATTTCCGTGAAAGTCATTTTATTTTCCAGCCTCTCCCGAAATGGGATATTTCTTGGGCAATGATCATGAGATTTCTCGGGAAAAGCAACCGTCGCGTCAGGAGGGAATTACATTTAACGATACCGCTCAGATGGAATCATAAAGCGAAACGAGATTTCATGTGAGAAGTAGATACACTTACTTGACTTGTAGCCAAAGAGAGCTGTCTAGGAATCAACGTCTGCCACTCTTATTAGAGTATGAAGTTTTTATGCGCTGAGTTAACGTTGCACGCGTGTTACTACATCTCATAATCTTCTCAATGAATGGTAAAGACTGATAATTGTTATATTTTTGCTTACAAGAATAAAACTTCCACCGCTAGCAGGGTAAAATCCTGAGAGATATAAATTTTAATTTCAGTACCGTCCTTTAACGAATTGACTGTTAACTCGTTAAAAAGCACTGTTGCTTTTTGAAAATAAACTGCCTAAAGTTGTACCCTTTATTTGTTCGGGGACAACGAATAACTGGAGACGCTCCATATGTGTTTGTGAATTAAAGTTAAATTCGTATGTACTCATTGATTCTAAATATTATTTCTTCGTGTAAAATCATTTGTCATGCTAAATTTAACTTGGTGATATTTTTTTATGCCTTCTGGATTATAATGATAATTATACCCATAGTACTGTTGCAGAAGGACTTTTGAAATCCATAAGTAGTCAATAGTCCTAAAACTTTTTTTAACCTTTTAATTTCCAGTATCGTTCATTTAAAAAATTGATTGTCAACATGTTAAAATAGACTTTCATAAATTGTACTTTTCTTAAATTGGACTTTTGAAATCCGTAAATAGTCAATAATCCTAAAAATTATTTCTTAACTGGAAAGAATAAAATCTTAAAAACTAAACAGGCAAAATCCAGAGAGAAATTAATTTAAATTTATTATAATGTTAATGAACGGTACTGGAAATAAAAATTTTAAACTTTTAATTTCCAGTATCGTTCATTAATAAATTGATCGTCAACTCGTTCAAATAAACTTTCTGAAATTGTACTTTTCTTTTTTATGAAGTCAAATAACTGTAGACGCTCGAAATGTGTTTCTGAATTTGAGTCGAGAAGATGAAGTAAATGAAGAATAGGAGGTAAGAAAATATTAAGGAATGATGGGCATGTAGATCAAACTTTTATAAGAGGAACAGAGTAGAAAGGGGATGCGTGGTGTAATGTGTGGGGAAGGGAAGCTGCAAACCGTTTTTGAAGGAAAAATGATGGATAAATGGGGAAGGAGAAGAAAGGGACCAGCATTTATAGATGCGAGAATAGAATAAAATAGTTTTTAATAGACCTCATGACAAATTGAAGAGGAAATGATATATATTGGATATTTGGATCGCGGACAAGCAGGTTGATTCGCAAAACCTTTATTAACCGGAATACTACCTTAAAAGCTGACTTGATTGTCACTCCACCTTAATTTTTATAATTTTTAATAGTAGTAAATTTATTTTATTCCAGGAATCAACATTAAAACTATTTTATGTTTCAATTAAACAAGAATAAATTGGGAATCCCTTTTAGGCATTGCCTGTATTGAGATACCTCGAGACAAATTATACTATGAAAAGAAATATAAGTAACCTGAGACTAGATATTTCATACATTTATTTACGAAACACAAATAAATGCATGATAAGATAGTAATTTAGTGTCAAATTTTAACCCATCATCCATGCAAAATACACCAAAACTAATACCAAAAAAAGACCTGGATTTCAACAGTAAGTAACCATTAATCTACTATTTTCAATAACTTGTTTAACTATTTGAACCTATTGTAATATCTAACAATCTGGGAAATAATTACTTTTGTCCACATAAGTAAATGATCGTTTGAACAGGGTTAATTTTGGCTTGGGAAAATTATTCATTTTTGTAGATCTTAAGGTGTAGTTTTTTGTTCATCTTTAGGGTTATCACCACTTCTGGGGTAGAAAATTTTCAATACTTTGCGATCGTAAAGACGATGTAAAGGGGTCAGCTGTAAACCAGCAAATATAGGGAATGGCAGTTTAAATGGACAAAATTGCCAACATTCTTTAAATCATCGTGCCGTTAGTGTCACTTTTTCTCATTTCTTATTATTTTCCGGTCGTCTTTCTATTTTCAGAAATATGCCTTACACAAGAAAATGGTGTTTGCGTGGTCTACGAAGGGTTCTTCAATTATGCAGAGCATCTTTCTTGATCCTTTCCCAAATGCCCATTCAGTCTTTGTTCGTTCTAAAGACTCCATCTTTTGTGTCAAGATCGAAATCGCAAGGATTCCTTTCGCCTCTAATGATAATTTTTTTCTCTGTAATGATCCCTAATGGACCAAGAAATGAGCCTTCCCAGTAAGACGACTTAAAAATGCATGCTTTTGCACCAAGGGGGTTCACCTAAAGACTGGCTGATGACTATGAACACTCTGCTATAATGGAATGAGATTAAAAAGAGGCGCATTTCTTTCTTTTTTTTACTATTTCGAGCCAATGTGGTTTCAATTCCTTTTATTATCTTGGAAAAAGTAGGTAGAGACTATAATCCTTGTCCATTAAAAAGGGAAAGGAGCTGGATTTAAAAAAAAATTGATTAACCCTTTTGGATTCTTTGAAACGTCTATCATGACTGAATTCCGGTGTTCTCTTTGTAGATAAAATATTTTAGCCCTTACGTTGCCATTACATATTGCCATTACAGTACATAGCCATTACCTATTAGCCTGGGTTAAATATGCAGTACTTATTTTCTTAGTAATGTACTTAGTAATGTCTATGACATAAAGGTCTATTTCCATGGATATTATGAAAAATATTTCGTAGTGATTTTTTATCTTTTAAAGTAAAAAATAGCAACTATTTGATCTCTACTCGACAGTGTATACGGCCAATACGAAGGGGCAGTTAAGAATTGTCGATAATATCTATAAATGCGTGGAATCGTATGGGATGAAAGCTTTTGGCAGCATGGAAAACTCAAAATGGGTGATATAAATTTGGCTTAACCAAAATAAAGTGTAAGTTTAAATTATTCTCTTGGAATGAAAATAATTTATGAGCATAAAATTCAAATTTGATTATTTAATCTTCGCAAATTTCGTAACTTAAAGAATGCTACCAAATCTTCATTCTTGGACGAAAACAGGTGATGTCTGCAGTCCTAACAAAATTGTATTTATTCATTAGTAAGTGACACGTTTGTTTAATATCTTTTTCATTATTTTTCCTGCTGAAATTTCAATTCCAAATATTTGCAATTTTCTTACGCCATTGACTACAGAGATCTCATCCTCAGGTTTCCTCTTTGTGCTTTTATCTTCTGACTTTCGGAACCTGATTTTTGTGAATCGCGTATATTATGCATCGAATTTCGGATTGCTCATGTTCAACGTGAATTATGAAGGGTATGACGCAAGTCTCATGTTCACCGTAAGTTTTTCATGGAATTTTTTTGATGTCTATAACAATACCGATAACCTAATACCGAATCTAATGTTCACATGATCTACTAGATAATAAAGCTAATAGAAAGTCTGTCGTAAGAAATACGCTTATATAATGATAATATTTTCTTTATTTTACATCAGTATTTCCGTATCTAGGTTTTTACACCCACGATATAGGTATTCTCAGCTTTTACGTCTTTTGTAAAGTTGATAAATCTTTCTGAAAATTTAATGAGAGAATATTTAAGCGCATTTTTAGACCTAATGCAATTTTGTAGCTCTTATACATAGGCGACATACCACTATGGACTGTTTTACTAGCTTTTACAAATTTGGTAGTTGAGGCTCAGGCATGTAAACAAAGGTACTTGCAATTTCTCTTGGTTGGAAAATATCGAGCACCTGTTTGAAAAGACTTTCACTCATTTCTTGGAAGGATAAAAAAACACTTCCCTGAGTTCAGAGACGTGTTTACATAAATTTACAAGAGAAGGGTGAGTTTTCACGCGTATGTTGGATTCCACGTTTCGCATTCTTTGAAAGGTCTCTTAAAGGTAGGTACGTCAAATGTTGCCACATCACATGAGATGCAAAGTTTCCAGTGAAACTAAAAAATAAATGAATCCCTCGATGCGGATTCCCTGCTTTCAATGAAACAAAGGACTCGGGGTTTCTCCTCCTGCTAGGATTACAGATATCCTGCCTCAAGGGATTCCGAATTTTTATTCACGCGGTACGTATCGTGGCTCAGTAAACGAGAACGGAAACGTAGGGGTAGTCGTAAGCAGGATGACTGGACTTCCTGTATTTACGCTGACCCGGAAGTCAGATTTCTGCAGTGTACGTATTATTTTTGTTTGCTTTCTCGGGACCGGTGCTTTCAGTGGACTCATAGCGAGTACACAACTGACGTATATCCCTCAAGCTTTCGAAGCGCTCCACAATACTCATGGCGATGTTGCATGATTAAAAAGAACGTGCAAATGATGTCTAGAGAGACCTGGATTCAACGCAGTTAAAGTATCTATGAACCAATGTTTGTCCGATGATTCTTTAAAATTTATCCATTTGAATCCAGAGTCTTGTCGAAGTTTGAAATTTATGTTTAGTTGGTGATTCCAATTATTATTGCTAATGTAAAATATTTTGAAAATTTGCTTTCCTATCTCAATTAATTCTGCATGCATAATTTGATTCGGAGATATTATTTCGTCATTTGGCATGAAGTAGAATTTTTTGCAAGTTGATATTAGTTTATAATGCCTTAGTAAACGAATTAACCAAAGATTAATTCTCCAAATATGTGCTAATTTGTATCGGTTACCTGCCATTTTACCTCGTTTAATTTTGAACACAATTTTATTCACTCGTGTGATTGTTATAATGAGGCGTAGCGTTGAGGAGAGACAGTTTTAAAATTTAAATTTCACAGCGGTTTTTCTCAAGAATTTACGTGGTACAATAGGATATTATGCTTTTAATACTGGAAATGAATTTTTGTAAATTACCAGTTACGCAATTCGTTCAATGCGAATAAATCAATCCGAAATAATTTCTTTTTATGGTCAACGTGTTATAATTTTTTTGGTAAACCGTAACCATAACTTTAGTATTTTCAAATATTGATGCGATAGTGACTATCACAGCTGGTTGCAGACATCGCTATCTTGCTGTCGATGCATGCTTTTAGTTTGCTATCGACAGGAAGGCTTCGTCAAAATGTATATGTTTTTACGTTAATGGCGATTAAAATTGGAACAACTGCGATCATTTGTACAACCTAGATATTCTTTTAGCGTATATATGATTTTATCTTATTATTATTTTAGCATATTTATGATATTTATCGTCTTCCATGTTGATATACCTTCCTCGGCAGCTAACTAGACTCGATATGTGGGATTATTTTATTCAATGAATCAGGCTATCACACAAAAATAAGGATACGAAAGAGCTTATCATTAGGGAAGAGATCATGTGAATAAGATGGACAGAGCAACAGGGTCATTGCGTGAGACGTAAAGATAGAACCAGAGAAAATTCTGATGAAGCATCGCTATAAAGGAGAGATATTTGTGGACTCTGACCTATAGAAAATGAGAATAAGATCGAGCAGTTAGAGATGCGATGACGTAAGTGAATGGGGGAAGTAAAATGGATGGGGAAATAGAGAAACGAGGAAGTTCTAGGTGGGGCAAATTAATGGCAAAGGTCAAAGAATAGAAGAGGGATAGTGAAAAGAATGAAGATTCATCGGACGTCCATTGACCTTTGAAATGGTGAATGAGCTTATGTTATTATTAAATTATCCTGTTTAAACAGTAGAGTACCGATATTTGAGGGAGTGCGTCACACCCTCTGGACGTTTCTTTTTGCGAAGAATTCCTCAATTAATACTTACCTCATCTCATTTAATTTGAATGCTATAAGGAGAGATGTATCTAGATAGAATTTTTCCAAAATTTGCCCTTGAATCTCATACAAACGTATTACATCCCAGAAACAATATATAGTTTTAAAATGAGGCATGAAAATGCATGCAAAAGGGTTTAGTTATGACTGTTCTGAAAATTTCATTATGATACCGATAATTTATATATTTCGTCAACAAAATCAAAATAGTTTGAGTGATGTACCCTCTTGAAAGTTATTCTTAAAAGGTAAGGAAATTGCAAATAAGGAATTGAATGCGGTGGCCGGGAAGGCTGTGACGAGAATACCCGACAAGCATAAGATTTAGTTGAGATAGTAGAATCTAAGATAGTAGGTACCTTGAATACGCAGCGAGAATATGGGATCCAGCACATAAATATTTAGTTCGTGAAATTAGTAAGATACAAAGGAAAGCTGCGCGATGCATCAAAAACTCCTGAGAGCAAAGAGAAAGTATTACGAGTCTTATAAATTAATTAGACTGGGAGCCGATGGAGACTCGGAGGCTTCGTGCTTGGCTTAGAATTTTTGAGCAATTATGAATAGATATCATTCCGAGCCTTGAGAAGAGCATCAACGTAGAACCTCATTTCAATATTACGTCCAACAGAAACGATAAATTAAGAGAGAAATTTTGGTTACCAGATAGGTAGAGCAATTCATTTTTCCATCGAACAACAAAGAATTTACGTAAATGCTTGGTGTCAGTAAAAACGCTCATTTCTTTTTTTTTGTTTACGGCCGGTGTCGTAGCACCCGAGCAACGTTCATACTGAGACGGCTTGGGATTATCTACACATTTCAAGTAGGGCAGCTGTGTAGTATCTAGATCAGGGATCTTCAAAATTTTTTATGCAAGGGCCAACAATCGATTTCACTTCGTCCGGAGGGCCATAATGCGCCGTGTCACTTTATCACTACACCAATAAAATATAATAATAGAACATGTATAACTTCAAAGTTAAATAATATTTATTTGCTAAAGAGTTCAATCAGTCAATGCAATATGTGGCATTGTTTATTTTGACGAGTGTGTCGATATATATTTTATATTGTGACAAGATAAAATATTTTCTTTAGCCTCTAGGAGCCGCAAGATATTAGTCGGCAGGGCGCATGCGGTCCGAGGGCCGCGCGTGGAAGACCCTTGATCTCGATGAAGACATATCAGTACTAGTATTCTTTAGTCACGCGCTTCCCTTCATGCGTGGCGAACAATAACCTTAGCTTAGACAGCTGGATAACCAGGTGCACGCTGCGGCCGTAGGATGGATTTGCTCCTTGTATAGGAGAAATGGAAGCGATATTCTGAGCACATCATCTCTTCCCGGAGCCTGTGATGTCGCTCCCGGCGAAAGAGAGCCCGCTCCTCGATAAGGCGTCACTAATCCGGCCCTTGGGTGCCTCCTCCTCGGAGCAATTTCGGTGATTATCTCGCGGAGCAGAGCGTATAATATTTCCATCCGAGTGGCGGAATTCTGCTCGGCCGGATTTCTCCGGGAAGCTTTTCCGGCTCGTGATCGAGTACTAGGCGAGTGCATCACGCAGTGCCTTTTCACGCTTGAAAATAGAGTGCCAAATATTTTTTTCTTTTTTGGGTAATTTTTGCTTTTCATTTTAGTCAAATGTTGGAGGTAATTACGCTACGCGAAAAATGAGTTTTGAATGAGAAGTGATCTGCATTCGTAGATTAATCAATCTCTGAAATTTAGTGCCTTCTGTAATTTAAACGAATATGGGGACCTCATGGTTCGTAGAAAGATTCATCTAAAAACGTTTCTATTTCATTAGTAATTTCTTTCTCAATTTGCTAGCGTAGGAGAAGGATATAATGGTTCCCAAACCACTCATTGCCATGAAATACTTCTTACGTCATAGTACCAAAATGCACAGAGATAATTATAACTACTTACTATAAACTGATCTTTTGGTCTAAAACTAATATTAACACATCGTGGTGCGATTTAAGATGAAATAAGCCTCCCTCTAATCACTGAATTTTATTCATTGGTGAATAAAGAACTATTACTAAAAGGCAGTAAGATTGGGAACGGTAACTTTAGGGAGTTACTTGAAATAATTTTTATGTAAAATCCATTTTAATGAAACCTAATCTTGAATTAAAATGAAAGTATTTAAGTTAGTAACTCCAGAAGGAATATTTTTGCCTTTTCTGTATTACAAAAAACGAAAGTTTCGCAGTTTAAATCTAAGTTTATAGAAAATAATTTTAAAATATTAGAAGCTATACCAATTTAGATGTGATTTGATAAAGCCGACAAAAATTTTGTTATGTTTCAGCAAAGAAATGCGTCTGAAGTATGATGTCATTTATGACTTGTGTCTGGAATATTTCCATAATTTTAACATTAAATTTCGATTTTTACGTAACATTTATTCTCACGCACATTTTCAAAAACTGTCAAGTCTCACAAGAACAAAGGGGTGAACGGTGGATGGGAGTTTTCATCTGGTATAGCTTTACTACATTACTGATTCATTGGTGAAAAATGCTGGTACAGATCTAAAGACTACACCTATAGTCAATGCCTGGTGAGGGGCCTCCCCTACGAGGCTCTCTGTCAATCCTCTGGCCCAACTTCCGGGAACCTTCCCGGCGTGCTCCGCGTATCCATTACCGCGTTGTGCCTTCCCTCGTTCCACCCCAATTACCCCTCCCATCTCAAGATACTCTTGTCACATGCAAATTTTAAGGCATCGCGGGTGGGTTTGTGGGACACGGATGGGAAATTCTGTATCGAGCTCGCGTTACCAAAATCAATTTGGATTCCAATTCGGCTGCATCACGTGCGTTATGCGTGTGGGAGTCGTGCCGAGGATGACTCAAGCATAGAAAATAATTTGATTCTTATTTATTCTCGCTTCCAATACCATATGTGTCTCCGATTAAGCCGTCTCCGAGACTATTAATCCGCCTTGTGTTGGGAGCTGCAGCGTTGACCATGCGTTGAATTTTCACGACTTCATGTTGTTTTTCGTTTAGATAGTATACTTAAACTACTGTGTCCCAATGCTCACTTCACATTCTAGATCTAAACCTACATATTACCCTGCAAGCTACTTGCATAGGAGTTTGGCATTGGGTGAACCATCACCAACATGCATCGGAGCATTAATATGTACTCCCAATGGTATGCAATACACAACTTATACGCTTTATATGACACATAATATACTATACCTGTCCATCTTATAAAGGCAATCCGCCTATGAAGCTATAATATGCAAACCAAGTTTTTAGAAACCCTTGGATATTTCGGAAACATGTATTACGGAATATATAAGTTAGTTGCACACTGCCAGTCAACTAATATATTTCTAAGTCCTTGCACTGCCGTTATAGTCTCTAATCGATAGCGAAAAAACGATATAATAAATATATTTGTTCTACAGTCTATCTCTCATATTTTATTTTTATGATTCATCTACCGTAATGCTTTGGCAATCGTAAGATCTGGTTGTCTTGGTTGAAAAGTAAACTTTTCTGGAGTTAACATAAATGTGACTAATGTGTGGTTAATAGCATTATGTGTAGTCTAGATTTTAGCCTATGGTCTTACAATGAATCCCGTCCAAGTTGTTCTAAGAGCTCAGTAACACTTTAGCCAGTAACATTAGGTCAGTTGGTGCTAATATTATCCCGGACCAGCAACGACATACATTTAGTTTTAACCTGAGAAGCCCACTCACGGCATGGTTTCCAGATAGCTGTTTAGTGATGTGATTGCGTAACGTGAGAATAGCGGTTCAAGAACAACTCATTATAATTCCTGAAATGTTTGGCCGATAAGTCAGTGAAAATATTTCCCGCCTTTCATTATGAAAAGACGTAATGTTTCAAAATGTTTCTATTGCTTGCTTCAGATTTCAGGCCATGCTTATTGCACTCAATAATGTTTTTATAACTTATTTAGCAAGGAAATTCTTTATACGTAGAAGAAGATATCTAAGCTGTTACATTTAATTGCCTTTGAAGAAAACTACCAAGTGTAGAGCTGCGTCAAACCAATTCCAAGATCGTTCAGAAATAATGAATGTTTCTTCAAATGTACTATCAAAGCGTGTCACCGAATAATCTCGAAATTTTATGGTAGTACCTCTTCCTTGTTTAGATATTTTAAGTATATGTATGTATAAGTACATTTTGTTTTGAATTAGATTGAGTGCACGATTTTTTCTTGAGTATCAATTTCACCTTCCTTGTCTTTGATTGTGATGTATTTGTCGAAAGAGATTATATTTAATTTTTGTGAATATTTTTCTTTATTTGTGTGAGAAAAATAATAATTTTGATGAGTGTTGAAGTGTATGAGCAGAAGTATACGAGTTTATTTTCATTATTATCTGTTTCATTTATCATTGCTTGCAAACTGAGGGATGAATCTACCAATTAGCGTCATTTTTTAAGGGAAATTGGCCATAATATTATAGAATTAATGATGCGTGTAATAAATAAGAATGAGTTAACTTCAATGGGCATTAAGAAACATTCTAAATATAATTGCTAAAATGCTTGCCTACTCGAATGAAAGTCATTTATTAAATGTTTAAAGTAAGTTTTATTTTTAATAAACTATAGAGCTAATTGTTTCTCTATTTATACCTTTAATTCTTCTCTACAGGCTAGAATCGTAGTAAAAACTGTGTTTAGCAGCTGCAGGAAGTCTTACTCATTCCATAAAAAAGCACTTTCAAACTGCTGTTGTGAGGCATCATGCCACAGATGTTTCGTGCACAGTCGTAAAACTCTAAGTGAGCCAACAGAGCGTAGTCATAATACTGCATCGTATCAAGGGAATAGTAAGATGAATGCAAGAAAGTATCAATGGTCAGTTAAAACATTTGAGTATCTATTAATCATAAAAGACTAGTCTATTCGGCCAAAATGTGCAGAGGTCATGAGGGAATTAACATCCCAAAGCTGAATTCATAAAGTCAAAAACTCGTATGTGAATACTAGCATTCGAACCATAGCTTAAATTCCTTCCGTGTATAATAAAGACGTAAAATAGCATGTTTAAGAGCATTCGTCGTTATTGCCTTTGCTGAAAACTGTTCTATAATTTACCCCTTTTTCGGAGACCAAAATAGTCCAACTTTTTTTTTCTTTAAAAAATATTTGCAATTCGTTTAGCACTTCCGTATTAATTCCTCATCCCTAGTTGTGAAGTGGTATTTATTATTTAATATTCAACGAGTGAGCATGGAGTTTTTCTCCAACTCGCATTTCCGTTATGTCATATCTTATAATTTGACCATAAATCAAAATTACTTGTAAGTAATTTAAAATGATCTTCCAAACCCATCATTGACTATTTTAATGTTAAGTCAGTGAGTAAACTAGGATAAGTTAGTATCCTTCTATGTATTGGGAGAGGTTGCATGTTTGCGATTCCGAATAATCAAATTTTCTAAATGATAAACATATATTAAAAATTTGGGAATTTATTCTTCCTCATTTTATAGTATCCAATCACTTCAATATATTCAGTGCACTTCAGTAATGAAATACGCATTACTGATGGAGGGATATCATATATTTTCAAACGTATCAGTCCACCAGTTTTTTTTGTTTCGATTTCTATTTTAATTTCAAAAATATAAAAAATGGAGATTAAAAATAAATAAATTTGTAATTGAAATGAGTGAATTATTACTATTAAGGATCCTTAAAGTTGCTTAACAAAGGTGCTAAAATTTGTATTCCCTTTGAAAACGTATTAACTTTAAATTAGGTATCGCCTTGTAGCTATGAATTAATTTTGAGCTGAGATAAATAGAATACAAGTGTTTATCCAAATTAATCTATCTTAGATAATAATTCAAATGAGTATGAAAATTAGTATACGACTCATGAAAAAGACTTGGCAATTACATCCTTTCTAAAGCGATATTTATGGATAGCATCTTATCACAGTTTGAATCATTTATTTCTCTCCACTCCACCTTTTAAGGCACTGTTGAGTTGTGGGGGTGTGCATCTTATCGAACTGAAATGAAAGGGAGGAATATTTATATTTCACCGTAGTTTATTTTTACTTTCAATGTCAGCCACATTGCATACAAATTATTTACAACCCTCACTGAATTTGTGAAATTAAGGCTGTCATTGCATTCTAAATTATCAGAGGTCTCTTAGGTGTTCTAAAACTTACCCAAATTTCTTATGACCCAAATAACTCTTCTGCTCTTAGAAAATCAACTTCAATGGTAGCTAATGCCATCTACTCATATCCAGATGCGGCATAATTTTTTGGTATAACATCTGGAATGAATACTCCTATCTACAAAAGATGTTTACATCTTTTACCAGAGGCGACCGAAGGAATCTGACCGAATAATGAAAAATATTTCCTCAATATGCTGTAAAATTAGTTAACGATAAATATAGATTTTTGCGAAATGAATAAGTAATGGAAGATTCTACCCTTTAATTGCCACAAAATAGCTCTATATTGACGGTAAGAAGAAGAAGGAAACAGTTATTTTGTTCTGGGAAAAATCGGCTAGACTACTTAAATAGAAATAAAACTCATTATAGGAATACTACGAACAAATTTTGTGAGAGCTGGGATACACATACGAAAACATTGTTCAGCAAAAATATTACAAAAACTTGTATCAGCATAGGGAGATAAATTTGATGGATGTAGTGAAGAGAAGACGATCTAATTCTGTGATTTGATAGGATGTACATGGTTAGGATAGATTACCTGCCTATTGAAACGCGAGGAAATCTTGTAAACTGCGGTATGAGAATTGAGGGAAGGGTATAAGCGTTGGGTAGCAAGATGTTAGTAACCGCAAGTGATTTGATGAGAGGTTAGCTGCTTGGTGATGGTGTGAAAAACTGAAGTTGGAGAATAGATTCTTAATATGGTGGCTCAAATAAACTATTAGCTGTCTAGTAAAATAATATTTATATTGCATCGCAACTTGGAATTGGAATTATATTACACAAGAAAATATAAATGTATCTTCTTTTTGCGATATAATTTTTTTTGTGAAAGGTACTTATATTTAAGTAAGTAAAGAAAAGTATTTACATTTTTTTTAATGTATCAAATTAATGTACAGTATTATGATTTACTTTAATTGCGAAAATCTTCATTTTATCATCATTGTAGGATTCATGGCGACTTAACCCTTAAATATATTCGTTCTCGTGAGAAATTAGTAGCTATAACCATTATTATGCAAAAGAATCTCATAGTTAAACGATCATTTATGTGTCAATAATGTGAAAAGTCAGAGGAATCTATGATTAAGGAGAAGAACATTCTTGGCTGTGTCTCCTCCCCATAATTCCGATTGCCTCCGCGTTGGCCGTTAACACGAGGGGTGGCGTTGAGGGAGGCGTATGCGAACTGGGTAGTGATCAATCACTCAAACCAGGTATCAGGTCCTGGTAGTAATCAAGGTGTACATTTGTTCGCACTTCACTCTGACTTCCAACGCAAACTTCGGAGGAAATCAGACTGGGAGGTAGCGCGGAGATCCTGGAATCAATACACGAACCGGAGGGGCCTGCGTTATCTGTCGGGAATCTAATCCCGTTTCTTTCATGCTTCTCTCATTACCAGGAATTATTGGATAGGGAGTTTGGAATGAGGGTTATTATTGCTATAAAGAATTATATGTAGCTTAAAAATTAAGATATGCCACGGCAAACTATTTTATCACCTCTATAGATTTTTGACATTAGGATAGGGAGTTTGTAACACATAACGAGGTTTATTATTGTAAGTAGTTGAGGTAGCTGAAAACTTAAAATGTGCCCAATCCCATTTTAATCCCATGTATACATTTTTGCCACCATTTTACGTTAGAAGTCCGTGGAATTATTCTCAACCCTCTATGATTTAAATCATGCTGTACAAATATTCTGTACATATTTTCCTCCTGGAAAGTTAATTTTTACCTTTATTTTAAGTTTCTATTGATTAGCGTTTTACAAACTAATCATTTTAATTAACCTTTAAATAAATTATTTTTAATCACGGTTTCCTACGTTAAACTTCGAAAATTATTGCAAATTCACATTTAAGCATGTTCACCGTGAATTTAGGAAACAATTTGGCACTCATTTTCAGTCTGATAATTCGGTTTCACTATCGTTTCAAAATATATTCAATAAGTGCCTATTACATTTCTTACTTATCTATCTAATACTATTTATTTCTAAACCTGCCTATTTCTTTTCTATCAAATATAACCCATTTTGCACCGTGGATGTGAGACCAGTTACAGCTAGATTTGATCGCAGTTTTCTGTGAATGATTGCATAACTAAATATATCTATTACTGTCTCGTACAAAATCTATCTATTAATATCTTTACTAAATATATCTTACTTATATATTACTTTTCTTCCAAATATAACCCATTTCGCACCGTGGAAGTTAGACCAGTTAGAGCTAGAGTTGACAGCAGTTTTCTGTGAGTGGGTGCATGATTTGAAAGTGGTAATTCAAACGATTTACGGGAAATCAATGAAATGCAGAGCAGTGAATGCTGGCGGAGGTCAATTTCCTGGTATAGATTCTCGGAGGGACCAACATTTCGGGAATTCAGAGTACTTTAGTGAGGTTGAGGTCAGAGATGGCTTATGATTTTATTCAAATACCAAGAGCGGTAGAGTCTTCACTCGCTTTCTCGGAGTGTTTCTTGGAGTGTTCCTCACAAGTGGTTTGCGAAGCATTCATTCGGACTTAGTAGCGTGGGCGAAGTCCATTGCGTTTTGAGAGACGCAACGGGAAGGTAGGCAGGCACTCATTCGGGGAAGGAATTCTTCACTCAATCAGTCGTATCTACAGACAACTACAAACTCAATTTTGCGTGCATCTTCTTGCCGTATCCCGGGACAACCAATTTTTTCATATTTTCTTATTTCGTTTCCCAAGTCCTTGAGCTGACGTTTGTGCCTTGATCTTTTGATTGAACTGGACTTTTCGACACATTTCTTTTTTTAAGAAAAATATGAGTATTTGAGAAATTCTTGGATAAACATTACCTAATTCTTTTTTCTCGTAGATTTTAAGTAATATGGTAGAGTTGAATATATGATAGTTGTATAATAAAGGCACACTCTTACAATGACTGATGACATGTGATTCATCAATTAGATTTTATTCTTTTATTGAGATACGGAGATTAAAAGGAAAAAATATGTGCTTGGAAAGAAGCATGTAATCAGATATAGTCACCAGCCTGTAGTTGAAGCGAAGAAATTTCATCTGTGCAAATATTGAAACAATTTTTAGAAATTTATTTTCCTGAAAATAGTTTAGTTGAATTTGCATTTCGTGTTAAAGCTGTTTCTCCAGTTGGGGATAGAATTAAGATCGGTTGCAGTTATTTAACATACCCTTGTGACTAAGATTAATTAATAACATTTTAACTCATAGAAAAAAATCTTCTAAGTGCTGGGTCTAGAGATGAATCAGTTCCCCCGCGGTGAAGAATTCTCTAAACCAGATTTCGTGATGCGGCCGCTTTGCAATATTGGTCCAAAAAGAGGAGCTCACACATGAAAACCTGAGTTAAGAAGGCCAAGTTACCGTTTAATTTGTGAAATTCAACTTCAACATATTTGAGCCGTATAATATTTAAAGGGAAGTTTTTCCTCATCGTTTCCACGAAGACTCTATCTGAGCTACTCACGATATTTTTTTTGAGAAATTTCCACGCCGTGGTACTAATTAAGGAGTCATTTTTGATTAAGTTAACGAAAGGAATTTTTGAAAGCAAAATAAGTTGATAACGCCTGATAAGGGGTTTAATTTTCCATAGCGGAAACGTGAAAACTGAACGAGAAAGATGAGGAAATGTTTCAATACTCGAGATGAGGGTGTGAATAATAATGGATAAAATAATAGAGATAAACAAGAAAAGACAATTTAAAAATCTTGGCATAAAATTAGAGAGTAAAGAGAAGGCAAAGATGTGAATATGGTGTCACAAGGGTTAGGGTATTCCGGAATTACTTACAGAAAAAAAAGCGGCGTTGCGGAACATAGTCATTGAATAGGATTCGCAGTGACAGGTCTAATGAAGGAATTGAAGGTAGAAATGAAATAGGGGAATGGATACTGGCGGGCCTAAGAGTTCTATTATCGTCATCTTCACTTAAACTTACCCTAATCAATGATACACCTCTAATTATTGTCCATTGTACACATCGGAATGAGATGCTAAACTTCTCATATGGCATCTTCCTCAGCCTTAAGGTGATGCAATCACTTTCTGCTGCATGTTTCGAGATTCTACTTTTATATTCTGCAAGATCTTTTGTCTTTCCAAAACATTTAAATTAAATATTCTTGAGATCAGACCCTGGTAAGCTTCTCCATGAGAATTAATACCTCAATACACGATTTATGATTTCTCATCCTGTGGTTGTAGGTTCAAATCTTGACGAATGTTAAGATTTTTTGTATTCTTCCCTGCTAAGGGGCTTTGAAAATACTATTTAAATACAGTACTAAGTCGTCCCATGAGAAAATGACCCGCGTTCCCCTTTGCACCTTTCATTGTGAGCAGGCCGTTCCTACGCTGGGTTTCTGTCCATCGTTCGCTCTCATACCCTCGTTTCTGATACAAATGGCCAAAGTTGTCGATCAACTCCTCCCATTCGATTCATTTATTTTATGTGACAGAGAGTATTTCGAAATAGACTCTGTCTAATGATAACTTGAAAATAATTAAAGAACGATGACAGGCGTGAAATTTGAAAACACTGAAAAGAATAAAGTGCTTAAGAAATATTTCAGTCTAGCTTGACGCATTTGAATCACTGACGCATATTAGGCTTTTGAGCCAACTCGTCCACCAATTTCTAGTTAATCACATTTAAATGTTTTTCTTTTGCACTAAATAATCGATAAATTGACATAAAACACCTACCTAAACGAGTTACTTTACACAGACGTTTTCTATTCTAATTATGCTCACTTCCATTTCTTTTATAACTCGTTGTTTCGGGCTTGACTTAATTGAATCAACTTAACACAACAAAAAGTAAAACTTCGACGTTGACTAAAACTAAAAAAAATTTAAGTTTTGACGTGGTACGTCGACGTATTATGATGATGTACCGCAGTCTTCGTAGGTAATCCAGTAATGAATTTATATTGAATTACAATATTTTACCAGTCATTATATTCCTTTTTATTCTCTCGATCTATTAAATTGTGCATAGATAGAGAGTGAGCCTGTCTTGAGCTAAGTTCGGCACAGCCACCTGTTCCGAGGAAGGTAGAAATTCTCCAGACGCGTACTTCTCACCAGTTAGGAACAGGGCGACTAATCCGCCGTCGGGGAGAGCAAGAGATTCCTCTCGTTGGGATGCGGTGCAGAAGGATGTGGAAGGAGGGAGGAAGGAAGGAAGTGGTGGATAATTAAGGCGCTGGGTGTGGAAGCTGAGGAAGGAGGGTGCGGAGAGGAGCGTAAGGAGATAAGCGGATGGACGATTTGAACAGCCGAATGGCGACTTCCTCTACGGAGCAATGGGTGAGGTTTCATGTGGGAATAGACGAGGGATCGTGGAACTTATGCGTTCACGCGTCTCTAAGTTGGCCTTCCGTCGTGAAGTAGAGGGGCAATTGGAGAAGACGATGTTTTCTGCCGCGTATACATTTCTCAAATACAGCATTCAATGTTATTATTTATATACTAGGTTTTATATTTTGTATAATTATCAAGTGTCCAGGCTTCCCTTGGTGGAAACATATATCTACAGTGCGAAGTAAATCAAGTTGTTACAAAAATTTGTTGAATAACCATATGACTTTAACATAATGTGACGATATATTAAGCTCATCAGTTGGTTTTATGGGTACTTTTCCTCATTGACCCAATAGATGATTAGGTGCAAAGTTGAAGAAGGCAAATTTCTCTGGTGCACTATCACCATAACCACTGGTTCAAAACGCTTATGATGAAACGAATCATCATGACGGTCGGCAATGTCTATAAAATCATTGAATTTATTAAAACTAATTAAAAAACATAGTCATGCACATTTTTCATCTTTAAACATATTTTCGTACAAAAAACATAACAGTTTATGTAATCTTATTGTTAACATTAATGTTAAAATTGCATGGAGCAAATTTTGGTCCGGTTTTATTATGTCTGGTTAAAATTTTGGGCAGTGTGTAAGATGGAGTTAACTAATCCCTGCGTTTAAGATCGTGGGTTTAACGAAACGTTATTCTGAACTAGTCTTATTTACCGTAACTTACGCTCTCGAGCTAATATTTCGGCTTTGTCATGTTATGGAACTAATATATATTTAAAGTAAACTTATGGAAACTACTATATTTTGATATTGGACTTTACAATGGGAAGATAGTTCAAATATAGGAGCAGAGGCTAACCATGCACTTTAGAAAGACGGTTTTTCATATCCTTTTGATAATCGGCTTTTTGATACATATAATGGTTTATAAAAACTGTTGAAAGTGATTTTCTTACGATTGATCGCTTATTTTTTCTGTGTTTTGAAAATTTCAGCATCCGTTTTTCTTACATAAGTGAACAAGATGTGGTATATAGAGATTACAAAGAAGATTGAAGCAAACGTAACGAGTAAGGTGGTTGTACGATCAGAACATCCGAACTACTTCTGTCAACAGGGAAATGACCGAGGTTGCATGCTAGGACAGGCAACAGATCGATGAACTCATATGTCGTTGAAATTAAATCTCTCGGCGACGAATGTTAGGATCTCGATTTTGGAGAATATTTCACAGTTCAAAGCTGATTATAGTAGAGATTAGGTGAAGTTTGCCAGGTTTTTTCATGCAGACAAAAATGCTGGTTTATCATCACGTTAAGATCTTGGCTGGTATAAAGGAACAGATTCCCTTAAATTTAAGTCATTTAAGTTACAGTTAATTAAAATGCATTTAAAAACTGTGGTTTCTAAACAGAATAAATGAAAGTAAACTGATATTTTCTAAATATTACGTGCTTTATCCTCAATTTTCCAGACAAAAATAAGTGCTGTGGGATAACTAAATAAAAATTTACATAATTAGGACAGTAATAATGTCAGTTGAAAAAGGAAACTCTACATTTTTATTATTTTTCAGTGACCAAATCATGGAGATGGGCCAATGTTCTCCATCCAATTCTAATTGGGGACGAATTTTCTCGATATTTTAGGATTAAGGATAGAGACTTTGCTTACTTGTTCATAATGTAATTCAATTTTGTTTGTTATGAATTAATTGTTCACCTAGTTTTAGTTTTTAAGTAGAAATTTAATCGAGGAGCAAAATTATAAAGAGATTACTTGGGTGCGAAGTCAAACACACGAGGAATTGGATGATTAGTGCACGCACACTCTGTTTCAACTAAGGATCTGGTGTATGTTTCATAAGAAAATAGGCGAGTGAACATAAAACGTTTGCGTTCATGCTGCTGAAATTTCATGTTTGTCATAAGTAACAGGGACATAAGAGCCCAATCAAAAATGTAATGGAAGTCCACAGGTGGATGATAACTGGCAAAATGGGGAAATTGAACATATGTCATTATAATTTTCGTACAATTCAAACAAAAAGTTGTTATATGAAAATCCTTATTTAAAAAAATTAATACATACGCTGAAATTTTATATTTTAAGTAGTGTGCTCAGCAGCAAAGCCGTTGATAGAGATTTACAATGAATATGCGGGCCATATTTAAAAAATGCATTACGAATAGAGGATTAACTTCTAAAAATCATATTGGCAGGAAATTTTGTGGATTAGCAATAAAATGCATGAGTTTGAGTAGAAGCCTTCCATACATTTATTGAAATCGATGGCATTACCAAAATATATTTGAATTATTTGAATATTTAAAAGTATAATTTAGTTATTATAATTACAGAAATGATTGAAAGAATAAATTGAATAAATTAGGATATGCATATGCAAAATAACTATTCTGATCGTATATGTAATTTATTCAATCAGAAGGTTTATGTTGGCAAAAAATTTACAACCTGGATAGAATATTGACTTTCACTCTATCCTTCAGAAAAAAGTCCATTGGTCAAAAGAGATGATAATGAAGGTTTTGCGCAAAATTTCAGCTATAAGATATAAAGCCAAATAACTCATTCACCTTACATACATACGTATATATTTAATCCACTCCTCAATTCGAAATCCCCACGTACTCACTTCCAATATGAATCTCCTTATGAGAATTTACCTCTTGTCTGCTAACGCATGAACACAGTGGATCCAGAATGTATCTAGCGAAATAATGAGGAATGAAGTTTGCAGTGCAAAGGAGTTAGACGCCAAATTAGCTGGTAGTTTGGGATGGTGGGGCCTGGTAATTTTGGGGCATATTGGGGTTGTGACGCAGTTGAAAGGATTGCTGAGAGAAATCTCTGCAAATGAGATGAAAAGGCAATAGAATGGTGGTGGAATAGGGTGGTGAGTCAAAGTTACTGATATTGCCTAGGTGAATACCCAGTGAATGTGATCTATATGAATGGGAATTTATTTTATATTTATTTCACTTGCGCCCTGATTACATTTATTTTTCTAGCAAACGATCAGATTGGTCCTGTGATGCAGAAAAAAGGATTTTTAGAGCCTTAAATTGATGGAAAAAAACTTAAAAAGACTAGGAGTAAAGACAAATTCAATGTTAACGTGTGAAAAACATGAGATAAATATTTGTGACAGACTCCTGAGGACTTTAGCTTCTTGTAGCGAAGAGGTTTTTGGATGAAAAAGAAAAAGAGAGGGGATATTTACCACTATTATTGCCGTAGCTTTAATAAACATCAAGCATATGTGAGCCGACGTAGAAAGATTTAATTTCTGAAGTTATTAAATTCAAGGGAAAGCGGCGCGATTTGTCGAAAAAAAGCAACGATAGGAAAGAGGTTTTTACACGTCCGTTATAAAAGCAGGGGAACAAGTAATTTATTTTGCTAAAGTTGGATTCCATTATAAAGAAGTAACCTAAATTTCTATCCTTGATTCTAAAGTATGTAAATAATTCTTTTCTTACTATAATTGTATAGAAAATTACTTTCCCACACTCATGATTTGATTAGTGAAAGATTGTAAATATGCTGTATTTCCTTGGAATCTTTATCAGTAGACCAGCTAAGATCTCAACGTTATGATAAGCCTGAATGTTTGTCTCCATGACAACACCTGGCAAAAAAAGCAAAAAATGTCTTAATATTGTTGACAAGTGATGATGATGACAAAACGTGGCAATATTCAGCTCATATTATTAATCTATAATCGGTTTTAAACTGTGAAATATTTTCTTAAACAGAGAGCGTATGCTTAATTGATTTGATGAATTTTCGATAACTATTTTGGCTAAACACTAGTAAACATACCAAAATTCACACATTGTATGTAACAATTTAAAAAATGTATACGTCATTCATATGGATCCTCATTTCATAAAATTGCTAGTGTCTGTTACAAATCCAAAACAACCAGTGAAAATAGTGTTTGCATGTTGTAAGAACAGTAAAATTATTCAAAACAAGATGTTTGAGTTGAAGTGTGTTGGAACCGTCACGTGATCTATGGCATGGGTTTTTAATTGTTGCTAAAAACCTTTATTACCGACTCAACGTGACTCGACGTTTAAAGTTATCCTGAAGCACAAAAAGTTATCTTTAATAAGTAAAATTTTCTTGTAAATTCTACTTTAAAAGACGGTGTACTCGTATCTAGCTCAGGAATCATAGCGTTTATTCATTCACGTATTACGCTCCCATCTTGTTGAGTAGGTACTTTTCTTTGCCTGATGTCGGGATCAAAGAGGGTTAGTAACACCTCTTTCATCTTCTTACGCACGTCGGCCGTGAACGCAGGCATCTATTCAACCAAAATTAAACAGGGCATCGACCTAGACTGTTAAAATCATTCGAACTCCGAACGGCACATCAGGAAAAAAAGCATATACGTTACACTGAACCGAAATAAATTATGACAGGCGAGGGGTTAAGACTGGATTTACGCGTATACGCACACAAATATATATATTTAACTCCAGAAGGAATAGGAGCGTATGGCTTCCCGCCCCTGAGCTTTTCACCCGGGAGGAGCCATAGGGAAACAGCCGGTGTGCGGGCTAGGAAACGGCCTCAAATCCTGGGAGCCGGGAAGGAAGGACGAAGGAAAAACATGGATGAGGGTGGGAGTGTTATTGAAGTTGGAGAGAGCGGTGGCTGAGTAGGATGGGGGCTCATCCGTGTGAGAGAAGTCATGCGGAACTCATTAGGGATGAGATGAAATTCTGGGGGGGTACGGAGGGGTTGGCAGTGGTGGAAGGGGTAGGATGTGTGAAAAGGGGTCAGGAGCAGTTAGATCGTGTTTGCGGCAGGAGCTAATGACGCCGAGAAAATCATCGGGATACCTTAAGACTTGGGGAGGAAGTTATGGCGTACTCATTACTTCCCACCCCACATCCCTCTTGCCTCTTTCTCTTGATTTTCGGGTCCATTGCCACCATCAGGGAGCATCACCCCTTTCTCTTCCAATGATTCCAAATCCTCCTTAAAACTAACTATGGAATACACCTGGGTATATATAGCTCTAGGTAAATTACCTGGGTACTTACGGGGGACCAGGCTGGTCTTGTGGCTCGAGAGTTTCCTTCCCATCCCATGGGTTTGGGTTCAAATCCTGGCGATAGTAGAGAATTATCAGACTGTCCGATCCCCGAACTATAAAGGAATTTCATGATTGCTATTCTTAATTAGCACTTCCTTATTATGTGTTAATGGCTGGTGTCCTAACACCCCCTGCCACACGTCTTTTAGGCGGCTTGTGGGGTATTAGATGTTTGTAAATCCCTGCTTGAATGTTGTGTGGAGGAAGCGCGACAATTCGACCGTCGGATGGGACGTTAGGCCGCGGTTCCCTTGGCACATTTTGTTTGGAGCAGGTTAATGCCGACGCCGGGTTTCTCTCCACCCTCATTTTCTTCTTCATGGCGCAATTGACCTCAGCTATTAGTGCTCTAAATACCATTCCTGATCGAAGCCTATACACGAAGAAATCATTATGAAGCTTACCGCGGATTGATGTAAATGATACGAGGATATTCCAACATTTACTCCGCGTCGGCCCATATTTCATCCGGACGACAGTTTCGCCGGCGTAGCAGATGGCTTCTGCAGGTCACTGGAGCAATGATGGAGCATCTTACCTCTCCCAAGAATAGGAGCGTATTTAGAAAATAGGCAATCTCCGACAGCCAATCAGGAGTGACTTGATCGACAGCTAGGATATAATAGGCGAAAAAGATGCTGCATCGGTAATTCATGAAATTAATGCAGGAATCCTAAATTTGTAAAATTATCTCTTTTATTTATTCGGATTTAAAATAAACCAATAATGACAACAAATTACATGCCTCAAGTGATGGGTCACCCCTGACGTACACGATCGGCCATTTATCGATGTTCAGGGTCGATTTTGATGTTATTACATCACTACTCAATCATCACCCTAGGAATAACAATATTATTGGCTTTTTTATTAAAGTACTAGCTGACCCGACAGACTTCGTCCTGTCAAAAGATTTCAACTTTTGTCTAAAGACTCTGGCTGTAATATCATGACGATCAATGGGTGATTGCCCAGGGAATAACTCCTGCTTGATTTCTATCCAGTGTGGATTGCATGTAAATGTGATGAACAAATCTGGTACCATAATGACGAACATACGACATGGCATCTTGAGCATGTTCGTGCATATGTCTAGGGCTTCCGATGTATGTTGCTGGAAGAATTGTCATCCGTCCCACATTCTGTGCATTGCCATCTGTATTAATCGCATCTCGAAGGTGAATATACTCTTCAGATCGGAGTTTAGTTTGATTCAACCTGATAAATGTATATCTCTCCGTTTCAATTTTAACATACATGTCAACAACATATTGGTGATATAATCGCCGACATTTCAATATGTGATTAACTTCATATTCCCGAATCATTAGGCGGTATGAATAATAATTCATTGAACTTACTTTTTTGATGATTTCAGAACCTGTAAATATATTTTGTTTTAATAACATTGAAATATAAAATTAAAATACATAATATATTGACTGAGATATTATCGCCATAGCTAAACTAATATTTTAATTACCTGTAATGGGATTTATCATTCTTATTGAGAAATCATAGCCATCTTCACCTTGCCAAAATATAATGGGATATTGCAGTGCATCATATGAGCGGTGTGTTTCCTTTATACGTTGTAATTGATCATTCCGACGATGTAAAACAATATCACGGGACTCAAGGTTTTCTCCAACTACAACGATAGCAACTTCATCAATAGTTGGTGCATTAAAACGTCTTGCATGTTGACCCGCAGGTGTTTTATCAGCTCTGATTACAATTTTGTGATTATCAGATGGCATCAGATCAAGTGCAGTTTTAAACAATATAATCAATTGATTGTGTTCATGAAAAAAAGTTTGTAATTGTTCTACAATAGGCCTCTTTACTAAATTGTTATATGCACAACGCTGATCTATTTCTTGTTGTGAATTGCCCATAAAATAAATTTGCAGGAATTCATAGTTGCTAGCTGGCACTGGTAACAATGAACCTGCTCTGTGATATATTTGGCCTTGTATCTGTAAATTAAAAAATATATTTATTACATTTGTACCAAAAACACTATAAAATAAAATAAATAAGCAATGTGTAGAATAAATTTATGTATTGTCAGTGATCAAACTTAAATAATATTTGTTATTATAAATTATATATCAGAAAATATTGTTCGCTAAAATAATTATGATTAACTGCTTTAATACATACCTTGAAAGTTGGCATAAAATTTTCCCGAACCACATTTGTTGCCCCAAATGAAGTCATTTGAAAGCAATTGTTATATTGTTGGATATTTTTCAAAAAGTGTATGGAATCTGTTCCTATTCCTGAAACCAATGAGTACAATGGCTCTGGTGGTGGATTCAATGGTATTAATTTCACTTTACCATTTGCGCAACACAATCCATTGGCTTCGTTTTTGTATTTTAATGCTTTACAATGTGAGCAAACCGAGTTCATAGAACCAATAACAACACATTGGTAGTTACTGTAGTCAATTTAAACTGTGTTCTTGTTCACTGAGTGTGCTTTTGTTTTGTTACTTTATATAATAGCAATAAAGCTCAAATTGATTCTACGTTTTAGTTAGAAAACGTTTGTATGTGAAAAAGAAAAGGGCTGTTTTTAGGGTTTTCCCGGCAATTATTCGATTTTTTCTCGCCGTAAGAACCATCCTTGGACTTCAACGAACATTAAAAAAAAAGAATTGGCCAAATTGGTCCAGGCGTTGTTGAGTTATGCGCTTACCAACACATTTTGCGATTCATTTTTATATATAAGATTAAAATGTTATATTACACACCTACATTTCTTAGATAACAGTGAGTGCTTGTAATTTAATATGAAATTTATATAATAGCAATAAAGCTCAAATTGATTCTACGTTTTAGTTAGAAAACGTTTGTATGTGAAAAAGAAAAGGGCTGTTTTTAGGGTTATCCCGGCAATTATTCGATTTTTTCTCACCGTAAGAACCATCCTTGGACTTCAACGAACATTTAAAAAAAAGAATTGGCCAAATTGGTCCAGGCGTTGTTGAGTTATGCGCTTACCAACACATTTTGCGATTCATTTTTATATATAAGAGAAGACTAGCTGACCCGACAGACTTCGTCATGTCAAAAAAATTTGTAATGTGGCAGTGTTTTGTTCCTACCTTTTTTATATTCTTTGCAAAAAATTATCCTGAACAGAACCGTCACCCTGGTAATAATTCGGTGTGAATTAAAAATAATTAAATAAAACACTATAAGCATTTAAAAGTAAGTAATTTTAATCATGTAAATCATAATTATTAACAAAAAAAATCAGTTCTATTTTCATTGTAGTGCTTTGTGATAAACGATGTTTTTTGTTTGATTACCTGGCGCATAGACAAACAAATCTGATGGTTTTCCAATACGGGAACAGGCAACATACAATTGACCATGTGAGAAACATGGGTTTTCCAAATTAATACCACAAACACTTAATGATTGCCCCTGGGACTTGTTTATGGTCATAGCAAAAGCAAGCCGCACAGGAAACTGTAGTCGTTTAAACTCAAATGGCACATCAGTCGGAATCATTGGGATGCGCGGTATGAGAACATCTTCTCCTTTATACTTTCCTTTCAATATAGTTGCTTCTATCACGTTGTTTAGTAGTTTTTTTATCGCTAACCGTGTGCCGTTGCAAAGGCGCGGTTGGTTGATATTTCGCAACATTATAATTACCGATCCAACCTTTAATTGAAGATTGTGAGGTGGCAATCCTGGCAAATCCAGCGAGTTTAAAAATTCCGGTGGATAGTTAACTACATCGTCTTGGTTAGTTGCCGAATCAACTGATTTATATATCCTCGATTCGCCTGTAATTTGTTCTTGAATTTTGAAATTTAATTCATTTACATCAATGTTTTTGGCTGCCAATATAGCTCGTTCGCTTAACCAATAATGGTTTCTGTAATTTTGAGCAACATTTGGAAATACCTTCTGAATGAGTTCTTCTTTTGATTGAGTTAAATGACAAAAACTTTGAGGAAAGTTAATGCATCCAGTCAACATGTCAATAGAAAATTGCCATTACCATTGTCAATGAGTTGTTTAGTGAATATGTTTCCAGATTGGTCATTTTGCAACTCAACACGCATATTCTTGCTTAAATGAAGTACTTTGACATATTTCCACAAATTGGATGACTTTAGACATGCGTTGAGTTCATCAGCTGGCGTTGATCGTGGAATCACTGGCAATGTTTGACGAAAATCTCCTGCTAATAAAATCATTGCACCACCAAATCGGTTCTGATTGCTCCGTAGATCTTTTAAGGTTCTGTCTAAAGCCTCCAAAAATTTTTTATGTGCCATCGTGCATTCATCCCAAATGATCAATTGACATTGCTGCACCTCGTCTTATAGGAGGCATTATTAAAATATTGTGTCACATGCAATAACTTTTTTTTCATAGGTAGATAACAAAACACTGCAAACAAAACAAAAGCACACTCAGTAGAGTATAACAGAAAATCCAAGAAAAACAACACCGGCAAATCGACATTGACAGTTGTTTTTTTAATTTGTTTTTTTTTTAATCTGATATGACTTGAAGTCAAATGCTTTAAAGCCATACCAATGTTTTATTTTTTTTGTCGCCTGCCAAAAGTAAAATAAAAGAAATAATATCGCGAAGTCAACCAAGTTGTTAATATTATATTTTGTGACTATTCAATTTGGTCGGGTCCGCGATCACTTTATTTTAGTTTCGGAACGCGACATTAAATCCTCCAACGACGTATTCTGTGCTCCAACGCACACACGCACACTGTTTTGATAGATATGATTGAATTTGAACTTTGTATAGGGGTAAGAAAGTGCAAATTTACTTTTTGACGTTAGGAACACACCTACATTTCTTAGATAACAGTGAGTGCTTGTAATTTATTATGAACTTTATATAATAGCAATAAAGCTCAAATTGATTCTACGTTTTAGTTAGAAAACGTTTGTATGTGAAAAAGAAAAGGGCTGTTTTTAGGGTTATCCCGGCAATCATTCGATTTTTTATCGCCGTAAGAACCATCCTTGGACTTCAACGAACATTTTAAAAAAAGAATTGGCCAAATTGGTCCAGGCGTTGTTGAGTTATGCGCTTACCAACACATTTTGCGATTCATTTTTATATATAAGATTCTACCGATTAATGTAAGTTTCCACGGAGTACTTGAGAAGAATTCTGGGATTCTCCCTCCCCATCAACAACTTCTCTCTTCAATTCACAATAAGTCCTGCTCCCTGTGATTTTATCTAAAAAACCTATTCTTTTCCTTCCCCTCCCTCTTTTACCTAACCCTCTAATACTGTTTTCAACATCCCATCCCCGCTAAGTTCTCCATCCATACCGTCTGTCTCCTTCGTAACTCATCTAAAATTGGCTTTACAATTGGATAATAATAATTGATATTATTTGCGTGATACTTTAAAAACAAATTCAGACACAGTACATCATGCATCATTATTTTGTCCAATGCTCATCCAATTAGCAAAATATCGTGTTTAGAGCAATCTCGCCTATACCTCTTGTATGTTTTACTGACAGATAGCAATGCAAAATATGTCCTACATCACTGGAATTCAACACAACTTCCAAGGAATTTAGGTCTTTCAGTGAAAACGGCTTAATTCTTTTCGAGCGAAAATAGCTTAATTGAATTTTCTAGGGAAGAGGAATTATTGCTTTCAACCTGGAATAACCCTTTAGAAACCAGCTAATTGGAAAAATTTTATTAATAAATCCAAGGAAAATATAATTACCAGAATCGTGGTCGAATTTATATTGGTTATTTATACCTTATCCTATGAGGAATTAGTGGTACGTTAGGTTTACTACCTAGTTTTCTGAAATGTCATACCGCTTGTATCTATGTGAACCAGTAATGGAAATTCTTTTATTTTGTAACTTTATAATGTAAGAAATATCGTTTGATGCAAATAATTGATTTCATTCATAGATATCTCAGATGATGTACGTCATTGGGTGAAGATGCGATTTAAAGTCATGTACGGATCTCTATTCTGTCCACTCAAGTGATCCCTATTTTCCTATCCCTAATTTACGTGAGACTTCTGTGTAGTGTTTAGGAAATTTTCAATGACCTTTTATTAATATTGCCCTTAGACTAACCGCTTTCGCTAAAATAAATCTCACACAAAGGACTCGATTAAATTATACGATCTGTGACACATGTTTCTTAGATTGTAAAATTGAATTTGTCGTGGCAAATGAAGAGTTTTAAAATACGCATGGGGCAAGGGAAAAGTATGATTTATGAATGTACGAAGTACTCAAACTCTTAAATCGCGCGTATTTTATAGAAATAAATAGTTGATAAATAACTCTAGCATCATGAGACTTGAAATGATATAATTCCGACCTCAATTAATTTTCATGAGGAAATTCATCTCGCCTCCTCCCCAATCGCTTTGCCTCCTATAATTCCTCATTTAGTGATATTCACATTATTTCGAAGCAAAGGGGAGAAACTACCTCAAATTGCTCCAGACAGGACTGTCGTGTTTGGCATCCTAATGCAAACATTAACTTGCTCTCGCGAAGGGCAACAAAACACGCTGAACCTCATTTCGGTTTTTCTAACGGCGTCTTTACGTGCCAGGCACAAGAATTGGATGGAAGTTGGCAACTTAAGAAAGTTCGGCGCAGTGGGGAATCAAACTGGAGACTCCCAAGTGTTCCACAGATTGAATTTACTTCCCACTCCTCCGTGCAAATAGGTCAATGGATTCCCGACTCCCAAGGCTTCGATGATTACAGAGTCCTTTTCACCACATACGCCCGAGCGTTTAAACGGTACCTTCATCCCAACGCCAGCTGAGCAAGAATCCGCTCCAAATGAGATGGATGTTCAAAGGATTTGGTATTGCTCTGATGAAGAGCGGTTTATCGTTTTCGGCCGTGAGGCTGGTAGTAATTCTCTCTTTATTTAAGGTCAGTCGAGGATGAATGTAATGGTTAACGAAACTTGTTTAGCTGTAATGCGATCACTGCCATCCTTTTGAAGGATAATTCAGCAACGGGCTTATCACAATATGTACTTTCACTCATGCAGAGGTTAAATATTGGCATTTGAGATTTCGTTCGATTATGATGGTAAATCAATAATAAATTCCAATCTTTTTATGAGGCATAAGCTCACCTCCTTTGATATCCGAGAAAATATTTATTACCTTCATTTATAGAGAGCGACCTTGAGTATGTGCATTCTCAAAGTTATCGTAAAGGATCGAGGTTACTATGCATTTATTTTATCATAAGCTTGTGTTTTTTGCGTTATTTTTATCGCGACTGATTTGTGTCTGAGGGGTGTATTTTCTTAAACATCATGAAATAATTATAAACTTATATAATATATCCTTCACTATGACACCGCGACCTTGTCGTGTAGAACATTGCATTAAACATCTTAATCCATCTTTAAATTTAAATTGGCGTTTTTCTTTAAGAAAACTATGAAAATTTCGGTGTAAAGAGTGCTTTCTTCTATTCGAATGAAGTATAATCTATTCTTAGATATACCGTTTCGCAGCTATACTATCCTTGGATGTAAATTTGTCTCTTGGCCTCTCCATTCTAACTGCTAACGATTCGTTGAACCTTAAAGTGTAACCACTCATTTTAAATCTTATTTTCCCGTGAGACTTTGGCTATGAGCTTTTTATTTTCAATTATTTCACGTGCTTCCTGTGACTATTCCTCTCTAATTGAGTAGCCGATAAGATAAAATGCATTTTAAGTTGCCTCGTTAGAAATTCACTTTAGTTTAGTGTTGAATCGGTGTTGATTTTAGGTAAAAATGTGAAAAAGAATTTAATCAACCTTACACTGAGAGATAATTGCAATAAGACGAAAATTTCTTATTTAAATATAATAAGACGAATTTTTAATATTTCTTTAATTCTCGGATGTTTCACTTCATCTGCTGATGTGATTAATTCCCTAGAAATGATATTTTTAGTGTAGTCAAATCTCTAGCGATTAATTGATACTCATTATTCAAAATAACCCTTGCGCAGGGTACAAATTATTTTTTTCTTTTAGCCACATCGTGCCACTTAAACTACTTGTACGTGTAAATAAATTAAATACATAGGTTGGAATATCTTGCCAAAGTTATGAAGAGGTTTCGTATCTTTTCGTAAATCCGAAGACTTCAGAATATGGTCACCATTTGTCTACTTCCTGAGGTGTTAGCGGGATTGCTATATACTTTACAAGAATCCAGAGTTTGGGTCGTTACACATTTATGAAAATCTTACCCAGTTTTTATTGCTTAGCACCCCTATCATGGCGCTGATTACTGACCTGATATGGAGCTGGAGGTTCGAAAAGAAAATGTGTTAACACTTCTGTTGACTTTCCTCCGGCTAGAATGTTCCAATTTTCCCCTCCGAATACAGTTTCCCAGACTTTCATTGAAGGTATATTCTGACCCCTTATTGACTTCGTTGGCATAAAATCGCTGGTAATTGGGTCTCTTGAAGATGGCTGGAATAACCACCATGTTTACATCATGCTTACCTCCCTCTTGAATGGAGGCAAATTTTGGAATTGTTTCCAAATCCCTCCGTATGCCTCCCTCAAAAAGTCCAACACAACGTAGCCACTCCAGTGATTACATCCCCAGACTCATTCTCTGCTCTATTATATTCCAGACTTCCTTTTGTTTCCTTCCCCAAAGTTTTCGTCCAAAGGGGAAAGGAGAGATTCTCCGTAGCGATACCACCTTTCCTCAGTGTCTACACAGCCTTGTAGCGACCGTTGGGATCCTTAAGGAAAACATGATAATCCACGTTCCGGATCGGGGTTGAGAAACCTAACAGGGATCGTATTTTATCTGGTTTTGAACATTTGACTACATAATGGTATGAGTGCATTTAACGCTAATACAATAGCTACGTCACTCACAAAATTTAATACCGTACCTAGTACTTTCCGAGAGAATTTCGTGAAGCGATGTGACCCCTGTTCCTACATTGAAGGCAAACTCATATTGAGCAGAATTGCATCGCGAATTTAAATTAGAAAACGTCTCTAACAAAGTATATGGCGACTATTGGCAGCCCCTTGAATTCTATTTTTTAGTGAGTTAAGTGCACGCTTCTCTTTAACCAGCATGAATGGAAAATCTTGGAGACAGGGATAACAAAAGACTAATTCATATGCTAGGTGGAAAGGGGCGTGAGACTAAATAAACAGCTGAAATTATTAGCTGGATAGTAGACGATGTTCATTATTTTATCAGATAAAGTGGATGTAAAGCCTCTATGTAAGGCAAAAAAGCCCAGTTAATTACTTTTATCTTGACGCTGTTCCTCCTAGTTGATGGATTAAATTTGCAAATATCAAGTGGCAAATTCAACATATCACCCATGACCATTTTGGCACTAGCAGTGGGTGACGTCATCAACCGTGCGTATCCCTTAGCGAAAAAGTGCTGAAATTTGATATTTTGCTTTAAAATATCTGAATTTACGCTCATTGATTATATAATTAAACTTTCTAACCACGAAAACATAGACATTGACATAAAAACTATAATGTGTATCGTGAGCCTTACTATGCACAGTAGGGTGGGCCGAAAAAAGTTTTTTTTCCTGAACAAATTTTCCCTGTGCGGGAAAGTTGCGAAATAATATAAGGATCTCGCACACAAAATTTTTTTCAAATCGGATGATATTAACCACTGCCGCCCGAGCTCTAAAGTTTAAAATTTTGCGAAAAACCAGGCTGATTTCAGAATCAAACTGCTATGAAGACGAATTTTATGAATATATGGGATAATGGATAATATTACAGAGTGAATACATGTTTAGAGCTTATGAAAATGAAATTGGAAGTTTATTTGACAAAATCTACGGTTCAAACAATGTCTATTGATTAACAACTAAATTAGAGTATAGACCACCCCCACAACACATATCGTGTTTGCTTACGTTTCTAAAATTCCATTTTGGGGACTAAATCGCAGGTAAAATAATATTTATTTCGATTGAATTTGAATTTTTAGCAAATAAGTCATCATATGGTAGTAAATAGTACCACAAAAAGTAATGATATGGTATTTTATTTTATATGCAGTATGGTGTCGGAAATGAAGGATGGAATTAAATTGTATTGAATGCGATTATTAAAATATGTCATGTATATGTTTGGCTACACTTACATTTGAACACCTCTCATGTAACAGATGATAATCACTTTGATCCTTTGCGGCCCAACTTCGAGGCTGGCTCGACAGGCCCTATATTAACATCAGGTCTAACGTCGAGTTGAGTTGCGCATCAGAAGGCGCTACGATTATACAGGGATATATGTTGCAAGATGCATCAAACATTGAAACATTTTAAAGAACAAATTGTGTAATTTTTCTCGGTGAATAATATTCAGGAATTCTTTTCGGGATGTACATTGTTTGAATTGCCTGTCGTGTCACTGTCTTTGTATGTAGTACTTTCCGAGAGAATTTTATAAAACGATGTGACTTCTGTTCCTACATTGAAGGTCAATTCCTATCCAGCGGAATTGCAACACGAATTTAAATTAGAGAGCGTCTCAAGCAAGGTATATGGTGACTATTGGCAGATACTTGAAATGGAAGCTGAATTCAGTGTGACTTTGGACATTCAGAGAGTGACACGCCATGAGAATAGAAGACAAGTCATTATCCGAAACGTCGGCCATTACCACTGAATCGACCTGGTGTAGAGCCCGAAAAACATTCCTGCATAAAACCTTTGATTGAGCATGCATAATATCACATCCATTGAAGTTTTACTTTAAAATATAAAATTCAAACATATATGAGTGGGTGAGAAGCGTAGAAGAAAGAAATGATTTGTACCCCTTGGCTTCTCATCCACTAATATATGTTTGCATTTTATATTTTAAAGTAAAACTTCGATGAATGTGATATTATGCATGCTCAAGCAAAGGGTTTACGTAGGAATGTTTTTCGGGCTCTACACCAGGTCAATTCAGTGGTATTGGCCGACGTTTCGGATTCTATTCTCATGGCGTGGTATAGAAATTGGGTATAGAAAACAAACCATATCAATAAGATATTAGGTAGTGGAATATTGAAAGAAAGACTTCGTTGACTTCCTCTAATTTATTTTACGGCATGTTTCGATCCATAGACATATCAACTTCCACATAGTTGAGCTTGATACCATTGATCGAATTTAGTAGTGCATTTGATTTCCCCTTCGATGTCAGCACGGAACAGAGAATCACTCGTGACCAAGTTTTTGTGCATTTCTTCTTAATATTGACTTCACTAAACTACTGAAAAAAATCACTTGTACCCCTTCTCACCTACTCATATAAGGTCAACAATAACCCTGTCAATTATTTATTTTTCCTAAAAAGTAATTCAGACCAGATTACTTCAAATAAACAAAATTTCGTCCACAAAAGTTTAAGGTCATGAAATAGACAAGACATTTAAGGAGTGCATGCAACGAAAAGAATAGGAGTATTACTCATATGTTTGCTCAGTTTTACTCTAGCAAATTTCCTTCCTCCCGCTCCCACTACCTAGCTCCCTTGGTGATTATCATCCGGCTTCCCTTCCTTTCACTCCCTCGGGCGCACTTTACGCCTTCATTGTCTTGACTGCCTCCTTTCTCTCCATCCCTTCCAAACACCTTATCCTCCCTAATCCCTCCAAGCTTAACTATCCCTCCTTCCACCGCCATACCTTCCCATTTGACTGTAATTAGTATCTACTCTTACTTTCACCCATCGTATCCTCACCTCCGCCTTGATTCCAAAAGCACACAGCCAACCTCGATTGCCAAGTTCAGCTTTTTTCGTTGTTGTCTTAAAATCCTGCTCCCCCGCGGCTGTCTCGCGAAGTCTCAGAATTTTTACTCGTGTTTTCCTTTCCCGGTAAAGTGGTTACACCTTGAGGAAGGCGTTGCTTAAACTGGCGTTCGGAGGGGAAGGATTTATATCATATCGCGATGGGGATTTAATCTTAAGGGAGACGATGAAATCTTATCGGGTTTTCCAACGGGTGAGTGTTTGAAGGCTGACGTTTTGATGGCCTATAAGCAACTCACCCGGGGAAAAGCGAAGAAGATTTCAACAGTATCATACGACAGGAAAGAATAAAACCATATATTTAAAGTGATGTTTTTCCCCTACGTTAATCGATGCGTCTCATTTTTCTCGCAGCATCAATTTCCAACCCATGCCATATGAGAATCGAGGAATATTTGTCGCCTTTTTGTTGATAAAATTATACCTATATGTATTTATAAGTTTGAATATATTTTCAGTCTAAGTTGAGTTTGAATAAAATATTGGTGAAGGATTTATGAAATATTGTGTAGTTTTCGATAGATGAGTGAATTTATCATAAAAACGCTTTACCATAAATGATCGATTTTCAGTTTACTGTGTATTTGCAATCAAATCGCCTCACAAAACTCGCCTTCTTACCGAGTCTATGCCAATTTCTCCGTCAAAAACGTGGATCGGAAAATGAGTCACTAACAGCCGACTGACTGCGGCCGAGCACGGAAGTCGGTTTGTAGACCTGAAAATACATGCGCTATTGATACGATCCTAGATAGAAATTGCAACCGTCGGAATAGAATCACCGAGAGAAAATTTTCTGTGCTAATAAAGGAATTTCATAAAATTTATTGCTATACCACCGAAAACAGCGCTATTTGGCTTTCATATCGGAGTTTCCAATGCACAAAAATTTCAGGTACGCGGTCATTCTCATCCTGGATAGGGGCAACCTATCCAAGTGGGCCTCGATCCCACGACCCTCGGTTTGGCAAGCGAGGACTTAATCCTGCCGCCACTGAGGACGACAAATGACCGACGCCCTCGACCCGCAACGTACGCGGCTACACCGATTAAAAATATTCAAATAAGATTCTACTTTCTTTGCGGCTCATGTCAGCTTAACGTAAGCTTGATAAGTCTCTCAGTTGAAGGTATTTTCAGCGTTTTCATGAAAATGTATTGAGGGCTAAAGTACCATCTACTTGGGTGTTCATCTGTACAGGAAGCTGATCACTTATTGAGAACTTTACCCTCATTGCGAATGTTTTTATATAATCCATCCTTTACTCTTAGGGCAGAAAAAGGGCTTTACCCTATTGCAAAGTACAGTCTTATAACTCTGGTGATTTTCTATCAATCATGTCAAATCAATGACGTACAAACACATTGACCATCTAGATTATTACCTAATTAAACGATTTTTTTACTGACTGTGTTTGTGAGGAGGTCCCTGTGTTATTTAACTTCATTATATTCCCATGCTGAAAATTGTGAACCTCACCATCAGTTTAAACAAGTTTACTTCTCGAAACTCCTTGGAGATAAAATATTCCCTTTGCCATCTATTTCACCAGAGTTATGAGAATCTTATCAGCACTCCAAGTTGTTTATTCATTTATTTTAGCAACTTTTTCTCGCCTCCGTGAATAATCATCCACCTTTTCTGCCTCCGTACATTATCAAGTTCCAAAGTGAGATTGCTTTTTCGCTCATTTTTCGCTTAATTCAATTTCCGAAAGCATCTTAACGGAAAATTAACCGATGAGAAGTAGACACTTCAGAATCTCATTACGGAGAGTGAAAGAGTTTAGAAGGGGTAAAACCGCATTTTGTCGCGGAGAGAGCTGTACGTGGGCTGCTCGGGGAAAGCTGAGGGAACGGAGAGCCCTGTATGGTTTTGAGACGGGTGAAGTTTCTGCTTCTTTACATCCATTGATAGGGATTTCCCAACAAATTTTCTAAGTAGGGATGAAAATGGGGTTGCATGCTTACGGAAGCCATTTCGTATGGATCGAATGTAATAGCCCTATCGCATCGGCCGTGGGTTGCAATATTGCAATTGTCGGAATAGTCCCCTGAGAGAAATTGCTCGGATTCCTGTTAGGAAAATATTTCCATGGCAATCAAATTTTTTTCGGCTCTTGCTGAATTGAATGCAACTTGCTGTTAAACTGCTAAAGAACTTTAGTCTAGGCAATTCTCCGTTAAAACTTTCGTCAGTACTCGTTATGTTAAATAAAAACTTTTGGGCTATGTCGCCACGTCAATTTCTGGTTGGCCTCAACGTTATCCGACCGATGATTGTCACTTCCTCAAGGTATTATGTGAAAGGGATTCTGAAAGCGACCAGCATCGGTCGGGAAACGTTGGGGCTACCAAAAAATTGACGCGGCGACATAGCCCAAAAGTTTTTAGTTAACATTAATTATTAGCAATTTAGTTTAGTATTTAAAAGCCCGCCATCCACTCAGTGTTTAAACCTGAAAGTTAGTTTGGATATGTAAGGACTTGCTGTCGCCATACTAATCCATAAGCGTGTGAAATTCACATATTCAGGGTCGGAGGACGAGTAAGTTTGCCTGGATCACCTTGCACTTCGAGTACTTTGATGGTGGGCCGTCGTCCTTCAATATCTACTGGGAAAACAGATACCTACAATAAATGGTTTACCTAATTGTCACTCATATTTTATCGCTTTTGATGGACCTAAACATAGAGGGTCTTAAGGCTTCCGAATACCTTGGCCAAAAACTACGTTCCAGCCGTCTGCGAGGATTCATCTGAGACCACGGCATTTTATTCACATAGCATTTTAATGCTTATTCCCAAATAACGAGCATCGACACTTAAAATAAGTGTCACCGTGTTTTATTTCTAGTTTATCACGCTACAATATTGACCACGGAAAAACACTAATTTCGGTGAAATCAGCTGCCTGCTATGGCATGTATGACGGAGTAGTTCAAAATAGTTTGCATTCAATGTAAATCAGGATCCTAAGTCCCTCTGAGTCACCATAAAATTCCTTCCATTGATTGAGCTATTTAAGCGAAGTATTCGCGTATCTGATAATGCTGCAATTTAGTTTGATTTTGAATAAGAAGTATCTGAAAATGAATACTCCAAATAACCATAGGTAGTCGATACTTACAGTACCTAGGAGCTAGTGTTTAGTGACGTAGCTGCGGGTGGGTTTCCAGGTTAAAATCCCCCAATTGATCTTTTAAAAATGGGCGCCAAAAGCGAGCAAGATGGCCTCCATAAGTAACTTTTAATGAATATTCGTTCTGTGGCGTTGCGTGTTTATATCTATCAGATTCGTAACGTAAGCCCCAGACACAGGGAACTTCGATTGTCTGTCACTAGCTGGACGAGGGAAAGACTCCACAATACAAGAATAATCAGCAGTCAGAGAAACAATTGCCACAAAATTACGAGTCATGTTCAATCAAAATGTATTCCAAGTAGAAATATTCAAAAATCAAAATCGTTACAATAATAAACGATGATAACTAATAATCTCATAAGAAACATTACCAATACTTTGAAATGCTAAGTACAAAGCCTGCCAGCACCAAAAATGATTTTTAAGAAATCACTCTCTCGGTCGACCGATGTGATCTCCAAGACCGCCGATTAGCAAGGGGGCTACCCGAGCCGCTAACAGTGTCAGAATTGAGGGGGGGGGGGATTTGCAAAGGCGTGGGGGGATACAACGATTTACAAGTTAGCTGCATCGGTATAAGCTCCCGGTAGGCGCCCGTGTTGACTGGAACCTCTGAAACACTTCTCGTCATCCAAGCAGGGGTTGGGGGAGAACAGCGCACCGCCGGGTTTCTTCTCCTCTATCTCTTGGGTTGGAGACATGGCCAAGTGGTGTGATTGCTGGTTGAGACAAGCCATTGGAATTCGAGGAGGGGAAAGACATAATAGGATGAGGTGTTGGAGGTATAGAGAGTTATGATAGGACAAAGTGGAGTACTTCTCACCCCAAGCTGCATTCGCATGCCTCAACACCTACTTCCCCTAGATTGCCAGGTTTAGGTATTCCTCCGCCATACTAGCTATATAAGTCTTGAAGAAAGATTTCGTGCTTTCCCGGCGAATGGACTTGGTAAAGAGTTCTCGGGATCGCCACCGGGTCAGGAACTCCATATCTGCCAACGTTTCGATGTCCGACTCGGTCATCGTCCTCAGGGCTGTGAATGTCGAGTGAGAATTTGACTTGCTTATATACAGTCACTCTGGTGGTCAGGTGACTGCTGATTGGCTGTCGTCCGCGGCATGCTCTGATTGGTGGTTTTGCCTAGCCTTTTGTATAGTCTTGAGCACAGGTTTCCAGGTGCTGCTTAGAGCATATCCGGAGTCTCTATTGATGGTATTCTTAGACAGTCTAATTTCTATATAAGTCTTGATCTCCAGATGGGCTGGGTCGGAGGGCTGGTTCAAAGAGCAGAGTTCGAAGACAAGAGTTCCGAGACTTAAGAGTCTCCGAGCTTTTGAGTCTAAGGCCCTTTGCTCGAAAATTATTTGCGCGAAAAACCTTAGCGCGAAAAGTCCTTAGCGGGAGAAGTTCTGCGGATAAGTTCGGAGCAATTTGGAGGAATTTGGGGGGGAAACAGAAATTATTGGGGAGTACACTAAAAAATGCCACAGTGCAACACCACTGGTTTTGAGTCCTAAAAATCACGTTTTCAATATCAAAATTCCCAAAATTTTTCAGGGGAGGACCGTTTTGCCCAGAAGTGTTTGCCATACACCCCAGAAGGGTCCCGAAATCTCCGGTAAACCTCCCCCCATTTCAAAATCCTGGTTACGCCACTGAGCGTGTTATGCTACTTTTGAGCATAATTATGTATATAATAGGTCATTCACCCCTAACTCTGCTTCAAAGTGTCCACGTTAGATCACCATTCTAACTACGTTTCCGCGATAATGTTTTTTATGACCTAATTTTAATGGTATAATCAACTATTTCTCGAGCACTTTTAAGTCTTTTCATAATTTTTTTAGATAAACTTTTTCAAATAATCTCATTTTTTAGCAGTAGTTGGCATTTTTTTGGGAAAGAAACTTGTTTGCTGAGCAAGGAAGTTGAATAGAAACTGAAGGTGTTTCAGATACGAGCATTGGGGAGAAATGATCTTCAATTCAATGGATAGAAAGATAAACAAGGAGTTCTTGGTAGAGAAGGAAAGCGAACTTCTTGAGAAAATAAGGGAGGCAAAGGGCATGTATTTTGCATGTAATTTACATGTATTGCATGGTTTCAGAGCGTGGGATTCTAAACAGCGTGGTAGTGCGAGCAAGGTGAATGAGAGAGGTAAGAAAAATAACAGACATAATTTATAAAATGAAGCATATTATCACGTATGGGTATTGATTTGTTTAAGGATTTTGAATTTGGAAATAGGCGTTGGCCGGGACAATTTGGAAAATGTCGCAAACCAACCTACACTTTAACGGTAGAATATGCTTTCTAATTTTTTTGCTTTTTTGCATGAACTACCCATAATTATAGCAAATAAAACGGAGTGGAAATAGAAAAAAAGGGTTGAAAAACACGAAAGATTTGTCCAAATTTGGATCGAAAATCTGCGAAAGCAAGTCTTCTTTTCATTTTCGTCCTCATTAAATTAAAACAGAAGAACTTTGTGCTTTCACATTAATATTTATTCACGACCATGGTTTCAACGTTAGACGTCATCATCAGGTATCACGTCTAAGGTTGAAACCATGGTCGTGAATAAATATTAATGTGAAAGCACAAAGTTCTTCTTTTTTTTTAAATTTAATTATGAATCGCATTCACCAGGTTACGGCTCAAACAATCAATTTTTGTCCTCTATTCGGGCTCATTCAGTCTACGCGTTTTATTTAATTATAGCCTTCACGTTTAGCATTGATTACGAGGGCCGTTTTTTTCAATTTCCGATGGCTCATGAATAGTAGACGAAAAGATTGATTGAAAATTAGTTCCTGACTAATATGGAGCACAATTATGGTGTCCTTTTGACATAATCGCCACGGTTTTTGAGGTATTAGTCGTGCCTGTGGTCAAGCTTTACTGTACTGTCTTCATAGGATGTTGCCGCCAATGACTTTCAATGAATTTTGCCCTTGTCCTCAAGCTCATCGCTCGTTTAAAAATGCCATCCTCCGAGCGAAATATTCATTCCAGCGTAAATATAGAAGTCACACGGCACTAGGTTGACATTGCACGGTGAGTTAATAAAATGTCCCATTGAAGTTGCTAAAGGAGTAGTTGGGCTGCTTCAGCGCTGAGAGGATGGGGGTATTCATGGATCAGAGCACTTCCACAAGTCCTGTCTTTTTTTTTGTTTTGAATGGGAATGGGCGTAATGTTTCACACTGAGCAGCTAAATTAATGCAAAAATTCTCTTTTATCGGTATAAAAGTGAAGTCATGTCAATGCTGAAGCAATTCGGCGAATTATTTGGCTGCCGCTTTGCAGTGCACACTTGGCTGGATAATCAATTGAGGTGGTGTACTTAATTAGATTGCTACTAACCCTAAACTGGCAACTTTGGGTCAGAAATTACTTAAACGTGTGGTGCATAGGATGCGGAATTACCTTATCCGCGCAGTAACCGCTTGTCGTTTGCATGGTGTTTTTATCCGAGCGATTGGAGGCTGAAAAATAGCCACCCTCGTACAATAAAAATTTCTAAATGATTTTCAGTTAATTTATCTTTACAGTTGCCTTGGATTTAGGGATCTTTTTAAATCAAGTAGTACACTATTTTAAAACCTACCTATTCCTACCCATAAACCAAAACAGGCCAAGGATATCCCAAAACCCCCATATAAACCTTCATAAACAAAATTTTTTTAGCCCCAGTATGACAAGCTCTTCATTTACCTACGCACATACTGTAAACATTCTATCGGAGAAATTTACAATCTCCTTCTCTGTATCGTACCATCTCGAAATAATTAAGTAGTGAACCCCTTATACCACTGCTTTTCTTCTTTTTTATTATAATTTCCATTTTACCCTGGACGTCTCGAAGCAAAGGATAAACAACCCGCTCAGAGATAATCCCAAAAAATAACATTTGTCCAAAGAAGCTAAAACTTGAATGGAAATGAACCTCAGAATAATTTATACCACGAAAAACCCTCGCCAGAGACGATGAACCAAAGGTTATACTATTTTATCCCTTAGATTATACGACCGAAGTAATTTAACGAATACGCAAAGATATCAGGCTTTTTATTTCATGACTAGTAGTCGAAATATGTGCCATAATAATTTCGGAAGTAAATATGTGGTACATGACAATCTAAAGGCACAATTTGTGCCGTTGCAAATTAGTGTGGATTTTACTTACTCACGAGCAATTATATAAAATATATTTGCACCCTGTGTTTTGCATTAGTGTTGGATTTTATTCATTACAATCCTTATCTTTTAATATCTCTTTAAATTCTTAATTTATAAATTAGACGCTCCTAAATATAGAAGGATCGACTTAATTACGGATTACATGTCCAAAAATTGGCAGCTACATACCATTTGGGAACTGATTGATTACATTAACATCGATAAATCTTCGGCCAGAGCTACGGCAATTATTTTATTGAAAAGATGATTCCGCGAAAATTATTAATTGTTTTAGGACGGTAATGAAAAATAAATGAATATACCTTTCAATTTCGAGAAAACGTTTTTGATTTCTGTAGGAAAAGTATAAGAGATACAAATGTAAGAGGGAATAAATATTAAGTCGTATTTAGAAAGCCTCTGAAGATATAAAATGTGCTGGTATAGTCATTAAGCTATAGAAACAGTGTTTCTGCTTTATTTATAACATGAAACCAAAGTGAATTTGGTTATACAATTACACAAAGTGGATCACTGACTGTTGCAACTAAGGCTTAATTTTGGTGTAATATTTGTCAATTTAGTAAGAATTCATTGCATTAGCATTTCGTTATCATATATGAGCATTTTTAAATTTTAAAAATTTTTTACGTCCATAAGTTGACTTTTTATCCATAATTGACTGGTTTTCAATTAAAATAAGAGTTCCATTATTAGAATGAAATTCTTTTATCAATTAATTTAATGAAACACGTTTTAAATAATAAGAAATATTATAAAATTTTATCAAACTTTTTGTGGGTACGAATTTTAAGGTTACTGGGATCATCGATTAAAAAAATATTTTAATGAACGCTGTAAAAACTAGGTATGTATTATTTATACTGGCCTCGTATGTTAATATTTTTGCAAATATTATTGATATTGTAATTATGGTTCTCCGTTTATCATTGTTTTGATATTTTATCACTGCATTTGTTTTTTTTTTGCTTTCAAATGGTGGCCATTTACTACTGGAAATTCCGTCCATAATTGCTTTAAAAACATACAAAATACATTCTCCACTTTTTTTTTGGGGCTATTGGTTCTCAAAATTCAGAAGCGGAGCCCCAATTTATAATTCTATACTCTCATTACAATTTTTGTGGTTATATATTTTTTTATGGGGTAACCTTTGGCGATTTTAATATTTTATGGATTTAGTGTACATTTACGTCAGGTCAATATGTTTGATTTGCGGATGTACAAAGTTTTCTCCCAAGCTAAAGTCGATTTTGTGGCATAGTGATGTTCATTCTATCTTAAGCTAAAAACTCTAATATTTCTGTCTGTAGATAAACCGTGCGAAAATTTCGCTTATTAACGCTATAAGGCAATAATTATGTTAATGAAACGGTATAATTGGGTTTCAAACAGAGACTAGGGTGTATTATAAAGTACTTTATTAACACCTGTAATTAGTACCTCGGGTTTTAATTCTAGCAAACAAATTTTTAACTTTGTCACTTTTACTTGGTTTTTTTGTGGATTTAACGTGTATTCAAACTTTTTTTTGAGGTTTAGAATAAAAAAAGATTTGTGGGGCCGATATAACTCGAACTAGTGATTAACGTTGAAACATTGAAACTTTTAAGTCAAAGTAATGGGTAAATAGTGAAATTTGAGATTGATAATGTATTTTTCGTCAGTCAGAGATTAAACGTGTATAATGATGCCTTATTTATCACTGTAGGTGCAGTTTTAACGGAGCGCATAAGAAATTAGTGAAAAAGACATTTCTGCAATAGTAAATAGGATTTTAAATAATAGATTTATGATAAAAGATAGCGATGAAGTTGCATAATTTAAGTCTCATGTCGTCGCCAAAGAGATATTCTTCTCATTCGTCCAATATATATTTTACTTGTTTAGTTAAGGACACGTGACTATCGTTTGTGTTTTTATAAAGTCCGTGTTGGTGCACACCTCCATTGTCATGAGATGGACTAACATTGTGAATAGAAATTTCAAAAAATTCATTTTTCAATCATTATAATGACCTGCATTTTATTTAATGTGCTGGCAAAGTGTCATTTATTTATATAATTAATTTTTATTTTTGTTCTTATGGATTTATTCCTGAGCAATAAATATTTTTATATCTATATATATGTATGGCTAGGTATTAATTATGCTTCTACATATGCTCAATGAAAACGTAGCTGTAAGACAGTTAAAATATATTTTACAGCAGCAGTTTCAATAAAAAAATGCAGTAAAAATTATCATAATATGAAGTAAAAGTAACCACAACTCACTGAAATATCTTTTGTTTACTGGATTACCGGAAAAGTTTTTCAAGTTGTAAGAATTCATTTTTTAGCCATTGCTTTTTATTACCAATGGAATAAAAGTGTAATAGTGATATGGTTTTTAAGAAAATAAATCCATCCTATTAATGTATGGATGAGTTATGCTTACTGTTCTCTCTCATATTTAGAATGGTGTAGTGAGACGACGATGATTAAATTCCACTTTATCATAAATGGGAAATGCCATTTGCCTCGTAAATCTGGTTCATAATTTATCTTTCGTGAGCGACTCAATCATTGAGGACATGAAATCATGTACGGTGACGATTATTGAATCTGAATCCTCGCGGAGAATTTTAATTGAAATTCCTACTTGTGTTTCACATGAGGAGCACTCTCCATATTTCCGCATTTCGTGCATCGGATGACGAGTTTAACTGATGCAAATTCAATACATTTTTTATATAGCCACGAAACGTGCCGGTAACCTTTAATCAAATCAATAAACTTACACCCCATTCTATCGTATTGCGAAGCAACAGAGTTCCATGCATCGGGAATTATTTCCCCAGTCTTCAACTGCAATGGGGAAAAAGAGATTTAAAAAAAATGCAACGAGTTATTTGGAAAGGAAAAAAAAAATACCTTAGCAGTTCATTCCAATCGGAGTTGAACGGGTGAGCGTTCACTTACTGAGAACAGGTGTGCGATAATGTTCCCACCTTTGCAAACTTCTCCCTCTCGCCATTCCTTACTCTTTTGTTTCATGAATAAACCAATTCTCCGTGCAGCTTGCTTGCTCAACTCGGTAGGGGAGCGCTCTACGATTCTCCGGAGGTCGAACTAACCTAACCTACTCCTTACGAGACCTTCCATCGCCTCCACACTATTAATGCGGCGAACACATTCTCCAAACCGCCCTCTCCACCCTTCTCTACGCTCCTGCACCCTTTTTCTACGGCTCCGCGTTCGCGAATGTTGGCCAATTAGCACACCGAACACGTATGCAAGTATTTAATCTCGATCCCACCACACGCGCAAATAATACCACCCCGACCGCTTCGAAATCTGAGACCGCAAAAGTCTCCCTACACGTACCACCTCCAGTACTTGTAATTGTTTGCGTATTTCACATTTTTACACTTCCTTCGTAATGGAAGCCCCCGGAGATAAATTTAAGTGATTTTTTTTTTAAATTGTTCATTATTATATTTTTTCTGCAAATTGCTTTCGTGGATGCATTTGTCTTTTTTCATAGGGTATTTGAAGATTGTGTGCCTAAGCGCAGATGAAATACGATGGTGGAATGTGATGAGGTTGAATATCCGTGCTTCGAATGGCAATGGAATTAATATGCGTCTTTATTTCAAATTGTAATATGATATAATTCAGGTTTGATTTTAAAACTTTTCCAACGTACTGGGTTTATCCAGGATCTTTACAATTACATGCTAAAGTGTACATATTTTAGCTGAAAATATAAACTCTCAAGTATTTACTTTGCGACTGTAGTAATTTACATTATGTGCGTTTGTGAAGAATAATTTTTCTTTGCTAACGGCTTCCGGGTGCAACTGCGTGTTGCGCTTTGTCGTGCAAGCTTTCGCGACCGTTGCAGGACGCATCATCAGGCGATGAATGAAATTACGGAATTGCGGATGAACGGAATTACGGAATAATTTTTCTCTTGCATTTATTATTTTTACATTTTTTTTATTGGTGAAGTTAAATATTTAAAAAATGTTTTTACCTTATAAGATGATGCTCTGAAATTCTCTACCCTCTTTTGGTAACTTGACAACCTTTGAGAATCTAAAAGTTACCTCGGTATTTTCATCAATTTCCCGGATCCCCGAGAAGTTTCTATTTTAATACTATTTCAGCATAGATTTTGAAACATGTTTGGTATTCCAAGAAATCTCAAGTGTACTGGTACGTTTCAGCATGAGAGGGAACCTTGATATAAGGTGATTTGTAATAACAATGCACTACTTACCGTTTCCAAAATTTGAAAGAAGACTACCAATACAGAAGTTTAAGTAATCTTAAATTCTCGTTGTTCATAAATACAAGGAAGTTATTATACTCATGCATGCTTAAAGGCAATGAAAAGTTATTGTGAATAATACAAAAGAAGAAAAGCCTCTTTATATTCAAGTGGAAGCCATCCAAATCAGCTCTTACGTGATGGAACGTTGATGGTTGCACGTGTTTCACATATGTTAAGAAATTATAACAGAACGCTGTGTAGGACATTGAGGTAATTTTGGGCTTTGAAAGTAAACTTAAAAAAAAGAAATGCATCTATAAATAGTACCATCGATAAAAATATTTTTTATTCAAAATATCCTTTTAAAACTATGCTGAATTCGAAATCACACTGTTAAAAAGGACCAACTTATCTGAGGCATGAAATAATGCCACTTTCAATGGATTGCGTGAAAACTTTAAATTCACCTGAAAATTACAGCGCACTCAAATCTGAAGTGAATACAACTAGATGATGCAAATGGCTTTCTTTGTTAATATTCTTATACCAGTAAAGGTAGGTATGCATGGAGTAAGTCGATACCCCGTCCTGTATCACCTCCCAAATTAGTCTTACCTCTTCAACTCACAATAAAACTTAATTTTTTTATTACATTATGTACATCCTAGTATTAATCATTACAGTACGACTTCCAATTCAATCTTTATTATAAAACGTTCATTTTTAGTGAATGGATAGTTCTTAAGAACCAAGGACATCACCTAAACCAAAAAATGTGTTTTTGGTAATCTTAGATTTACTGTTTGTAATGTAATCCTTATTTATCATTACAGAGGAATGTATCATTTCAATATGATTAGTAATAACGCTCATTAATTAAATTCCTTTGGAAAGCTTTGGAGATTCGAATGTGTCATCATTCTTTTTTTATCTACGTTCTCACTTCAAACCATACAACGACGCTTTAGTTAATGTGTCCAGTAAATCGCTATTTTTGTCCGTCTTTAAGATTCTAGCCTTAGTTTATTCTTGACGCAAAGACTTATTGCTTCATCCAGCGATATATCACGGAATTGCTGGTTTCACATAATTATTTATCAATAATTCTCGCAATTTTGTTCAAAGTGTCATCACTTTTCTCTATAATAGCCAATTGTGAAACTGTTCAACTCTCTGTTTGACCTATTCGGCTATTTTTGTACTCAAAGTGCTCTCAAAATAATGTTATTACTGGAAGGAAAATGTGTTGATTTTTTAAAGTGCGTTGGTGTATGGGTTTTAGTCTTGCAAATTTTTATTAATTACAGTATATTTGTTTAAAAAGTCACTATCATGAGCTTATACGGTGTGACTACAATTTATACCGTGCTAAAGTAAATCTGTAATGTGTTCAGGTTCCATGCACGGCAAACTCATCGTGAATACGGATGAAAGGCACTCATTTTGTACATTATCCACATCCATCTTTAATCAAATAAATTAAAACTGTGGGAAATAATGAACCTGTATAAATCCACCAGACGCATTTTACTAGTGCATGAAGTTACTGGATCGAAGTTAACAATTATATCCTATATTAACCGGCATCTTATATGTCGAGGATTAGTGGCTATTTAAAAAGGGGTAGGAATATTTTAATAGAATGAATTGATTTCATCTAGTCATTCCAAATTTGATTGACGAATTCATTGATCAAGTAAAATTTATCAATCTTGCTGGCGAGGTAAAAAATATATTTTCCGGAAATAAAAGTAAAAATTTGGCAAATTTTATACTATGCGCAATATGCGCAACAAAGCGATATCAAATCTAAAAAGAATAAGTAATATATTTTCAATACCTTTGCAAATTATGTTCTAGTAATCAATATAACATTTTCCAAAAGATGTTTACCTTATTATTTATTACTTATCTTCTAGGAAGGAAATATGTAGAAATCAGGGATTTTTAAAAACCATTGATAAGTTTCATAACCTTGTTTCTTGCAGTTGATGAATTGCAAAACCTTGCTGTTTGGAGTTTATGTTCAGTGCCGATGATATAAGCGTTAAAAACGGCATATATGATTAAAAAATATGTTTGCTTGAGTCAGAACAATTTTATCAAAGAAGCTAGAAATATGGCTACACGTAACTTTTTCTCTCCCCTATACTTCTTATTGAATAAGATAAAAAAAAAGATTTCCAAAACACCTGGAGCGTACCTGGAAGCTCTATATGTGACAATGGATCCACTTTTCTTGTATGATATCACTATAGGTTGCACGCAATCCCTGAAATGTCAAACCTCAAACTCCGTTCGAGGGCAATAAAGCATTCTCCAATTTCGCGAGAAACCTCTCCCTAGGAAGCCAAATAACAGATGCTGGCGTCGAGCGCAGCGCCGATAGAAACCTGTGGTTTGCTATCACCTCCGCTGGAATGGCTGTGCACGGTTGCCTACCTTTTAATCATTCACTCTAAACCCTTGATGTACTATTCTCGCATGAGGTTTACCGCCTGCATTGTGTCGTATCTCCATCGAAAATTTCGCTAGCATGCTGACAAAACCCCGTGAAACTGGTCTGGAAGCATTAATATGTGGCAGCTTTTTACCCCTAGACTTAAGCGCACAAAAGCTATGACGATAGCGATCCACTGGCGCATGGGACTTGGAAAATTTTCCGATGACGTAATTCGATGAAGTATTCTGAGGTGGTGCAACGAAGCCTATTTCCTACTTTATCATGCGTGACCAAGATCCTGAATTGCCTTGTGGATTAATTGAGCAGAGCAGTAAAGGAAATGGATTTAATTAGATAGCTTACATGATAAATAAGAATGCAACAAATTCTTATTAATCCATACGTCGGCATCTTTTTTTTTGTCAGCTATTTTAAAATTCTATAAAAACTTAACAGATAATTCCTATTTCACTGTGTTTAATAACTATGAAGCCTGAAAACATGACTTTTCGTAGTGAATTCGCTGGTGAGAAATTCATCTAAAATCTTTTATTCTTCTTTTTCCTCGAATCATTCTCATCAGATTCCTATGCCACAATAAGAGGAAAACATTTTCTCTAAAACATATGATCATAAATTGTGTTTTTTTATTGAAAAATATATCGATCAACTGAGCCTTAGTGTAATGCATCTTAAATTGTCTTTCTTTGATATTCTGCCTGAAATATTAATTTAAACTAATTTTTTAACAGGAATATCATGCCCTTTAAATGCTTGTGCCACCTGCTGAACATTAGTTTTTTGTATTTAAGTATTGACAATTATTATATTAACTAAATCCTTCTCTTACACTGGAGAACATACGCGGGCATGACTTCTCTCTTACCGTTCGGACAGCGTACTCATGTGATAAACCATTTTAACAAGATATTTTGTCAAGCTGCTTTATTGAATCCTCTTCATAATAGCGATATTTCATCACCACAGAAAGACACTCTTACAAAGGCTTTACCGTTTTGGTGAACACATAGGAGCTTCTTTTCCTACCCACCATGCTTTTCGTTGTACCTCTTCTCGTTATATTTAAAAATATTAACCAATAGTTTAAAAATTCTTTGTCAAAGGTTTTCATCCCCTTTCCGTTATTATTTCATATTTTTATCAGGAAGAACATTAATATTTCTAAAGCTTTAATGAGTTAAGGGAAGAAAACGCGGCAAAGCTCCCTTTGATGAAGTATTACAACGATATTGAGTACCAAAAGTCTAAAGTCCAACCCGTTCATCCCATAAATTCTCATTATGAATCTCATCCATGCTTCGTTTTCATCCCGCATGAAACGATTACTATAGGCCGTTGATCTCGAAGGGTGCATGATCTCATTTGGGTCAATGACCCAAAATATTCCATGAGGAGATTACACAAGAATGATCCCGCTATTTGCTTCGCCGTGCTCTTTCACGTATAGGATTCACTTGGTGCTCGTTGAATCTCTCGATATTATGAATCCTATTGGGATGAATCTTTGCTGCCTTCGAATCCATTTCAATGCAAACAGTGCTCCACGTTGATAGCGAGCAGGTCTTTGTCATATGGATGTCATTCACGTACTTGTACTTTTTTGGGGCCTACATTCATTGCTATGTCGTCTGTTGCATCTATATGATGCCAATCGAGGCCTGAGGATACTGGATTCACTTCAATATCTTTGCCGTACATTTCATAGGAATTGATGTAAAGCCTTCTCCTCATAGTATTTTCTCTTGTTTCTCTCGTAGGGAACTCTATTCTCCCACTTTATCTGTATTTAATCCATACTTTATCGTACGACCCTATGGGATTTTGCATATTATAAAGATCGCATGATATCGTGGTGTTTGCATGAAAATTATACTATTTTTTATACTATGCTTTCTTTGTGTTATCACTGATTATCAATAATTCGCCAAAGGCTTGATTATCCAGCAAACTTTAGTCAGAGGCAAAATATTTTATCTTTAATAATACTTGATTTCAAAACTATAAGGGTTTACTTTTATGTTGGAAACGGACCGGTATATATGCATGATAAGAATATACCCAAAATGTTAATTTAAATATATCATTGACAGTTATAGGTACCCACTTAGTATATATGTCTTCAAGAGAACATATTTATTTTCTTGATTGTTTTAATTAAAAACTGTTTTTCCCTGCCTTCAATATGCAATCTGTCCTAATTCCTCTATTATTATATTAAAATTTCTCTTCCACAACTCTATGACTGGAGTTTTGCAATTCCCTTTTTTCACTACCCTAGGAAATATTGATTCCATGTTTGAAACCAGATGATACCAATAATTTCATTTTCAGATATGGACCCATTCCCTTTTCTACCATCAAATTATTACGTCCGTCTTGCAGTTGGTGTAACACAGGTGCAGTTAAATTTCCTTATGTCCTAATTTAGAAATTTTTCTCATTCAATTGCAACTAAATTTAAGCCTGAAAATGAGAAACGTAAAACGGTTATTAAATGCATTTTTATCACCATATTTACAATTTTATGAATTGTTTTTAAAATTGCTTGTGTAACATTGAATAAATAACCACAAAACTTTTAATTTGTGATTACACAGATATTTGTCACACAAAGTCAGGTGTACAACAAATAAGGATCCTCGTGTATGTATTTTTTCGAATGGATAACCAATCGTAGAATGTCAATAAATAATTTTTTTGTCTTTAGTGGTAAATTGCAGTTGGTTTGATCCATGGCTGCATATTAATTGGCTAAGAATTAAATTTATTAGTTTGCTTATTGGTTTTAAAGCACAAACTAAAATGTACGAAATAATAAAGTGCAATAATGGTAACCATACAATGATTCTATAGTTGGAAAGAGAAATATATAATGATTTGACCTTATCAACGAAATTACATAGACAAAATAATAGTGGAAGCAATTTGAGTGACGTTATAAGAAATTTTTTTTTTTTCCTTCTTGTAACTATTAAAATAACAACCCTTAATTTTAAGCAATTTAAAAAAAAAGAAAAAAAGATACCTCATCACAATATCCTCATTCATGTTTTTGCAGTGAGTGGACCCATTTGAGGGTTGTTTAAAGTCGCTGAATTATAGCGTATATGAAAATTGGACTGACAAAATGAAACTACTCAATTTTTATATTATTGTATAGATATCACATTGGATGTATGTAAGTTTTTTCACTGCAAATATTATCATACATATCCTATATCATTAAAAATTTTTATTTCAAGACTTCACGTTACCGTTGTATTTGCAGCTCCGTTGCAACCTTTTACTTGTTATTTTCAATTTGACGAATTTGCTGTTTCCGCGGTAAATGATAAGTCTTTGTGGTTTCTTTCGATCAAGAAGTCACCATATACGATGAAATTCTTGTTGCATAATGAAGAAAATATTCATAATTGAGCAATGAGTTTCAATACTTGGTCATTATTGTCCAATGGGTTCAGTAAGGTAACTGTTTTATCCTAAACTTTATGCTACTTATCACAACTTATTTTATGTAGTTCGGCAACACACAATACTCACAGGTGCTTCTGGCTGTTGCGAAAATACTTGCAGGCGTTTAGGATATGCCCTAACAGCTATTCACTCAAACCTCCTATCAGCGTATCTTTTAATAACCACGCGCCTCTCCTCTTTCACGACCTCTCTCAATCAACAGGTAAATATTTCATTTTCCGTTGGAGTGGATTGAAAATACGATATTCCATTTACATTTCATTTTAAATGAAAGATTTCAAAAAGCCTTATTACCTACCATAATGGCAGTTCAAAATCTGAGAAGATTGAAGGGATATCAGTTTCTGTCATATCTAATTTAGAAATTTGCGAAATTATTTATTGAATATTAGAAATGCGGACTTTTTCGCCTTGTTTACGCGTAGTCGAGGTAATTTTGATTCCTCATTATGTTACAACTATTTTCTGTTTTTTTGGAAGCTATTTTGGCTGCTCTATGCATGAATTATAGATTTAGACTTAAGGTACACAAGTATTTTATTTTCCTACCCATATTTGGGTATGAAAACAGCTACACAATTGTACTGATATCGATCATTATCATTAATTTTCTCCATAAATGACTCTTCTTCCTTTGATGATTAACATTTGTTCTTATTTTGATAAATACTATTTTTTGATTAAAATAATAGTGGGTATTTATGTTAAACTATTATTTTTCTCCGAGAATGATAAAAAGAAACCTTTAGTAGAGGCGGTAAACAGAAGCAAATTCATTGCAGAAGTACCAATAATCATTTACATTTCAATGAGAGTAAAATATTAATTTTACGAACAAAATGAGTTGACAAAATTTGTCGATGATACATTCCATTGTAAATAGCATAATTTTACTCATTTTTTGATTTAAAAGTACGTTTTTTATACTTCCTGCGGCCTACACACTTATGTAATACGTTTTGTAACAATGATATTCCTACATGACCGAAAATTTTAACGGAGGATGGGTGATAAATGGTACGTTTGAATCTGGTCTAAGCCTTTGCGGCATAGGGTACTTTATTTTTTTGTCGCCTTGTTCCAGCGAGGTCTGAAAATGTTAAGCAAAAATTAATTACGGGTATCTATACTTTTTCATTGAGGTAAAATTACATGCCTTGATGGCAGCCATGTCCGCATTATTGCAGAATATCCCTAAATTAAGAGCAAATAAAATATCTATATTTCTATCTATCTATTTAAATTAACCTCTGTGACCTGCATCACTTAACAGACTTCTGATTCATCTGATTAACAGTTCCATATGTTGGTATAATTTTTATTTGTACAAAGTTACATGTTTTTTGTGACTAGTGCACATCAAATTCAATCGAAAAATCATATAATCCATCATTTTAAAGGCCTAACATTTAGAAAGATAATTAATACATCATTTTACAAAGTTTGCATGCATTTGGGTCAAATATACACTTTATTTTATCAATTCATTTTATGTTCTCAAAAAAGCTGTGTAAAAATATACATGCCGAGTGTGCCGCCACTTCTCATTATTAATTGATTAATCTATTAATCTTTGACCTTTTTCATTGACAGCATGTGGTTTGTTGCAGATTACTATGTAGTGATCGATTTCTACCCTTAATAAAAGGTTCTTTCGGAAGGGATTAATAAACTATATCTCTATTTCCGCCACTTACTCATGTAAAATATGTGGCGTATCTGTCGCGTTTTATTCTTTTATACTTAACTGTGAACAGTTGATTGAGGGGGATTTATTTTAGCTAGAAAATATATTTCCCTTCTACTTAAAAAAAAATCTTTTAATGACTTTCGGTCTTGGCTGTCACTTATCGACCGTATTGAAACCAATTAATGATGGTCTCAGTGGCGGCTGTGTAAAGTCACTGGCTGAATTACCTCCAGGTCGTAATTTCAAGTCCCATCAGTTAAGGAGCCCCTTGTGTCCGGCAGGGGATCGTCCTACATTGGTTGTTATCACCAATGTAAAGCCTGTTTACCCTACTCTGAATTTTTTTTTAATTGGCGAAATAAATCATATGCATGTACTTTTGGGTTAAGTTCATGGCAAAAATAGTGAAATTATTTTTGGTTTTAGTCCATTAACTTTTGGGGCTATGTCAATACATCTCCTTCGGATTCTTTTGATTAAGCGACCGGCGAAATGTTGGGGCCACCCAAAAATGACGCAGTGACTTGCCTCAAAAAGTTTTTTCAAAAATAAATATGACGAGTACCCCGAAAGTTTTAACAAAAAGCTGTCAAGTGCTGTTTTCTAGTATTAAAATAAAATAAATAGATTGAATTGCAAGGAATGCTTGATTTACTTGCGGCCGATTCTCTTAGACCTTGTTTTCTCTGAAGCAATCTTTGCTCTCTCGGCAGTTTTAACAGTTTCTATTCTCATTCTCTCATCTCACTTGACCTTCATTCTCTCTCTCTATTTACACCCGCTTTCTCTCTCCCCAAAGGCTCACATTTCTACGCTGCCATGCACCGCCTCAGTCCTCCTCATCCATTCAACTCATCGGGTAATCTTCCTCCGCCTTCTTTCCACGGTCTTATCCCATTTCGCACCGTGCCCGACGATTTAACGCCACGCCGCGTATAAATCTTTCGGATGCGTGAGCCTTGAATTTCTCGTTCTTGAGGCAGAGATGGAACAACGGGGAAGTCTGTGTAGGAGAAAGAGCAGAGGTGGGTAGTTTATCTGAGGGTGAAGGGTATCCTCGTGGAGAGGTGTGTGTGTGTCCCGTTATGGAGTGCGCGTCTGGCGACGGTGTTGGTCTGGAAGGAGACGGTTCCCACGCATCTGTTGGTATTGAACGGAAGGCGAGATTATGGAACTGAAATCAAGTGTTGATGGAAAAATTCGTGGAGAAGGTGATGCAAAATATTAAATCCAAAGAGCATATTCCCAGTACAGAAAATATAAGTCGAAATTTGGACAAAAATTGAAATTTAATTCCCTTTTACATGCACATTTTTGGGAGTAACTCACTCCAAAATTGAAAGAAAAAACTTATTCATGCCCTTAAACCAATTAATTAGACAGAAAAAAAATAAAAAGATGTCGTAAAAGAACGAACACATCGAAAACTAGAGGAAACCATACTCCTCTCTAATTTAGTGATTATGAATGGCACGCTAGGGGAAGAGGAAGACATGTCTATGAGGTAGCTTGCAATCCAGCATCAGTGTGTGTGGCACGGGATGATGCCTCATAAAGCTGGCATCACTTATACTAGCGTTAATCAGAAACGCGCTTACACTATCCATTAATCTACATTTACTAAAAAAATTATTATAACCAGTTGCAGAAAGGTTTTGATATGATCCCGGAGGATGTAGATGAAGCTGAGTATGAAGATAAGATGGCATTAGTTGAAGCAGAAACTTAGCAACTGTCAGTTTATTTTTCGTACCTTTTCGAGTGTCCTTTCACATTGCGCTTTTTCTTCTCGCATCTTCCGTTTAGCTATGCTTTTAGACCTTTGCCAAACTTTTTATCCCTTTCCTTTATGTACATATGCAAAACTAGTGGTTGAATTATCAAGAGTTATAGATTGGTGGTAAGAAAGCTGAGTGAAATCAATAAATTTGTCAGAGATTTTTAAAATGTCAATTAGTACCAAAAAGCCAGTCGATTAATAGCTAATTAATGAGAGTAATATGTTTTAAACGCTTATAAAATCTTAAAGTAAATATCATTCGTTACTTGGAATTTATATTTTGAAATCAAAGTCATTGATTTCACTAGCAAAAAACATACTTGGAACAATGGAGCTGGATAGAAGTGGGCAAAAGTCCTTTGTGTTTATTTTTATACTCTTGTTATTAAAATTAATTTTTTTCATATCATCTATGTTCCTGATATTCTATAAAATATTCTAAAATGTTAACAATTTTTCTTTTAACCCCCAACAAATTTTTTCGGTGGATATTTTGAAAGCAGCAATGATCTAAAGTTGTTTATGTCAGCAAAGGTGTAGTATTTCAATCATCAAAGCTTTGAGATTTTATTCAATTAATGGAAGGTTTTCATGTCCGTAAACAACTTTTTTTCAAATACATATTTTTTCGTGAATGTGATATTGCTTTTAGCATTAATATGAAATAATTAGTTGGTAGAAGTTAAAGCCTTAATGTTATATATAATAAATACGACCTTAGATTCTATCAATACTGTTTCCTCTCCATTGGAATCTTGAAAGTCTCGGGAAATCATATTCCTGTGGAATCAGAAAATATCTGAAAAAACATAATATCTATGTGTCTAATTGGACAAAACTGCTAATCTTGGAAATGCGATCCGCCTGTTTCTAGAAGAGGAGAATGATGATGCGTGCACAATTCTTCTATTATTTTTTACTTCTGTAGATTCAGCCATACAAATGTTCGAGCACATATTGGTCTCCCATGGGGAAATGCGTAAAGGGGCTTGAGTATGAGTCATCCACAAGAATGCATATAAAGTGCCGAGTGACAATAGTAGTTTATGTCACCGTGACTCGCATAAAACGTACTTTCACTAGCTCACCACACAAAACTCTTCTCGCTGAGTGAAAAGGCTCTTATTTACTGGCCTTTATTCCCATGAATGTAGGACGTTAAAGCATCATAAATCATATTACGATATTTCTCTTTTGCTTACCGAATAAGTTCATTGCCACTCTTTGAGATCCATACGCATAGAGCTGAAATTTCTGTTTAGATGCATTATTTATGAAATTTCCCATTTTTATGCTTTAATTCCTGAATGATAATTAAAATAGTTGACAGATACTTGGCATTTTATGTGCCAAAAATTGTAAAGGCTCATTTAATAGAGTATGTATGAACTTAATGTGTGCTTTTATGGCAGTGTGACAAAAAAAGTATAATACGTATTTGTAGAAACCGTATTACATTATATTTTCAATAGCTCCATTCACTATTTCAAACCAAAATGTTTTGTGCGTGACGCTTGCATGTATTTAATCCCATAGATTTACCCATTGAGCCCTGTGTAAAAATTATTGAAATTGATATATCAATTGTTGATGCCATATCAATGAAGTTAATGGATGTCTTAACTATGTAATTACCTTCTGTTACTATTATGCATTGTTTTTAACATAAATTATAAGATTTTGCCGTTATTCTAAAGGGCGTACCCGGTATAAAAACTATGGGGGAGGGGCAAGCCATGGTCGTTCAAGTGGTAACACAGGAAAGGTTATGAAACCAAAATTTCAAGAGAATTATTACAGCTATTATTTGCTTTATTAAATTATTTAATCGGAAAACAATTATTTTAACTACACTATTGTAACTATACTATATCTATTGTATGATTTAAAGAAAATTTGTTCAAAAATTTCGTTTTGAACTAAATTTTATGTTGCTACTAGTGTGGGGGGTAACTATCCCTCCCCCTCCCCCCCCCGCAGGGTAGGTACATGGTTATTTTACATGTATTAAAAGGGGAGTATTTTGTTTATACATATACGGTAAACTCATCTATGGTCATGTCTTTATTTGACCTTGATAACCCAAGAATTTAGACTATGTGGAAGCATGACGTCCCTGAGAATAATCCAATGAATGACAGAAATGGTTTCAGGATTTTAAAAGCTATTATTTCGCCCACGCAATCAAATTTTTAACTCTTCTCCTTCCTCGGTATATTATTTTTAACTTTAGTTACAACTATCAAACTTCACGGCAATCAAATTTCTACTACGCAAATTTCTCAAACTGACTATCCTCTATGGATATTCTTGAGGATAATATTCATGAAAATAAGCAATTTTACCTTAACGTTCTAGTAAATTTTCTTCAATATTTGGTCAAATATGTATGTCTGTCAGCTTACAGTAAATCTATGAAGGCTCATATTATGTTTTCTTAGATGATTCACATTATTTGAATGCCATTAAAATAGATTTAACCGCCCCGCGACCATGTATTATATCTAAAACTTGATTCTATTATGTAGAGCAAGAAATCACATGTTAAGCATGGAAAGGTACTAGAGTAAGAGAGGTATTCTTCCCCCCCCCCCCCCCAAACTTATTCAAACCCACAAACCCATTTTCCGTTGTACTGGTCCAAATGCATTCGCATGGGTACAATTATTTTATCAATGTGTTGATATATGGTAGATAACGATAGAATTTTAATGAAGTAATTTGTTGTGTATAGTAATTCTAAATTAAGTATAATGTCTCCGCAACAGGTAAATATTCTTATTTGAGCATAAGATGCTATTTCCTATAGGTATTTTATTGGAATTTATACCTGATTCTTAAATTGAAAATTCCGTAACTTTTCATAATCATAAAATGACTTAATTCATGATACTCAAAACATCAATACAGGCAGACCGAATAAATAAAAGTCACAGTGGAACGTATTTGAATCGAGGACCACGAAAAAAGTTTGGTATTCAAAATATAGAAGTCCAGGAGTTTTCGAGAGAAATTCCCAGGAATATTTCTCCGATAATATTGATTAAAACATTTTCTCCACGATTTTCATCGATGCTAGTATTTCAATCGTTGCTACGAAGACGCAAAAATAAAAATGGTACGCAAGAAATTTTTGTGTATTAAAATAATTGGTAATTTATGAAAACTTTTCAAGAAGTTTTTTTCTCATCGTAACACTGTGGTTACACAAAAATTTTAATTTTACATTAGGGAATATTTTTTTGCTCGCTGGTTGTGGTTTATGTTCAAGGGGTAATAACCAAGAACTTAAAATAAGAAAATTTAATGAGTTTTACATTATGTAATGACTTAAACAAAAGTAATATTGTTCATCGGGAATATGTACCAGGGATACCAGCTGAATAATTTCTTCCTAACGATTTAAAAGCCAGTCACATTTTGGGTAATGTATTGTATTCCACGCTGCGAAACAACAGACGTTACGACATTTGGAAGTAATTTTGCATCCTATTTTGCTGTATTGTAATTATTTTATCAGAAACTGAGAACTACTTCGTCAAGGTGGAAGCACTGTTGTGCTGTGGTCATGTGCTCTCGTCTGGCCGCGTCAGCCAGCCTGTTCACTGGAATTGTGTGTAACAGTTGTATTATATGGTCTTCGTAGAATATTGCGAGGCAATAAAAAGCATTAAGTACATTTAACAGAAGTGAATTATTTAAGGCTGACATGCCAGCATATTTCGACGTATACGTAGCCCAAAATTTCCCATCTCCTTATTTTAGCAGTTTTGTTGCGTTATTAAAAATGAGAGAGCGGTACAAATTCTTAAAATATAACACAACAGAATGCGTGACTGTATACGATGGTCTCACTATACTACAAAGGAACTCCAGTTCATCTTTATATTGAAGGAAATTAAGAGCTTTAAGAAAGGGAAAACCCCCATTATATTTCAAAGCTGGTATGCTGGCGGTAAAGAAATATTTGTACCCTTATTCTGCCGGAGGCAGTAATTTTACGGTTACACAATCAACGAACATTTTGGTGTAGAGCAGTGGAGTAATTGTGAGTTCAAGTGACACGTTTTCCCATTTATTCCCTTCATTTAGGAAGGGAATCATTTCTCTACCTAACGATGTCTCATAACGCGAATCACTCCCTTTATTCCGACGGTTTTCGGACTGGAAACACGGAAAAAAACGGAGGGAGAGAAAAAAAGAAAAAAGAAGAACGGGAGAAATTATGATTGATCGAGAGATTTAAATGGAATTAGACGCCGTCCAATGGGATAGCAAGGGTTTTAAGTCTCCTTGATGATGTAAAACATTATATCGCAACGGAAAAGAGATGGCTTCCTCATCCAAACCATTTCGTCCTCTCGGAGTAATGTGGAGGGGGGACGGTTAACTTGGTAGAGGGGAGAAGGTTCTACAGGGCACAAAAGGGGATTTTCGGCGGACGAGTAGATTAGTGTCGGTGGGCCAGGAATGCAATCGCTCCGCATATAATGTCCCAGTGTATTCGACATTCTCATTTCCATCTAACGATCGAGGCATTTCGGCACGTAGGTTTTAACTCCACGTGCCGTTTAGGCGTGCTATTCAAATTTATCGAATGGTCTCACCCTCCCTTCACTCCGTTGAGGAGAGTAGGGAAAGGAGGCATAGAAATTGGAGAGGTTTTATATTTTTTTTGCAATTTTATTCATCGGAGGAAATGAATCCGCTCTTGTCAGCACGCTCGGAGGGTAGGATAACGAAGGGCTCCGGCATATTCTCTACAAGAGTCGTTGAGACTAGTTAAGTAATTTATCTCTTCCGTTGAAAAGGGCTCGAATATCTTCCAAAATATCCGTCCATATTGTCGTTTGCTCTATCCTCATCCTCCGTTGCTAGAAAGGTTTAACAAAGGCCCATTCTTATTGTCACTTTGCGATAAAAAGCGATACGATTTCATTCTGTCAGTATTTATGGCCAGAGGATCTAGTTTAATGTTGTGAAAAGTTAAATCCAATGAGTCATGTAACGAGAATTAATAAATATACCTCTTTATATTTTTCATAGTGTCGTAAGGCGTGATTGAAAAAATCTAATTTATTATTTTAATTGAAGAGGGCTTGTTAATATTTGACAAGCAAGGAAAGATATTATATAGGCCATCGTAGAGTTGATTGTCGTAGAGGTACTGGATCAGTAAAAGTTTATCATGCACATAATTTTTCATCATATTTAATGCTATTCGATAAAATTGGCAGATGTCGCGTTAGATAATAATAAGGAGCCCAGAAATATTTCATACAAGTTTAGCCTAGTTAAGGACTTCATTTCTTCCGTAACAGATAGGATCCACCACTCATAAATCTATAACTGTCTACATTTCTATCAAAAAAACTTTTCAATCTTTCATATCTGAATTATTTTTATCTCATACATCTGGTTACTTTGAATTGCTACCTTTCTATCTTGTTTTATGGAGTTAACAGCGTTATTTATATCTATATAACAAATATTTGGGTAATCAGAGAAATCAAATCATATCTTCCGTGGGCGATGGCTTCAGGTGTAGGAAATCGTATTATATTATGCTCGCATTTCATTAAATTCAAAAGCATTTTGTTTATATATTTTTGAGGCCACCGGGAGAATACACAATTATTAGGATTATATAAGGATTGAATGAAATAATTCCATTCATTAAAAGGGCTAAACCCATTTCTGAATTTCCGATCCATTGTACATTTAGTAGAATCCGTTGTGTCTCCATTTTAATAGGGCTTAAAAATACCTATTCTCAATATAGCATATTGTGTATATTGTGTCCACAACAATTTAATTGAACATTTTTGCTAAATAACTTGTCCACATAGGCTTACTACATTTTCAGAATGTTTTCATTATGCATAATATAATTCTATTTAATCTAGTCAAACTGCATCATATCAAAGCTACTGCAGTTCGCTCATTTATATCGAAATACTTAATCTCATGTTTTCATTATCATCCCTAATTTTACACTCTATTTTACCGTATTTATTCATCAAACAGTACCGCGAAAAATACACGTAATTCATAAAGTCATATTTTGGAATATAATGGCCTTGAAAAATATCACTGATGAAATTTTGCTCTGCATTTCATCACAATGTGTTGAAATTCAATTTTTGGCATTGGATTAGGGGACGAATTTATTATTGAGCCCAAATGGGAAATTTATTCTGTTTGTGAAAAAAGTCTAACTCATGCCACCTAGTTCTAATTATGTCAATCCACTATTATTATTAGAGAAGAATTATCTTTCATTGCCAATTTTCGTAGCTACTTTATTACCAGCGATAGGTGATAATATATGATGCTAGCTTGGTATGGATAGACCTACTATGTCGACGTATTGATTTTAAACATGTACGTCGTGTCTCATTATAATCAAAGTAAATCTCATTTCTTCAGAGTACTGGAGTTCACCGTCGGATGCCCAAAAACATTCTTTTTTATTCTGAGGTTTTCCCAGCGTATGATGATGTTGAAGTAGTTTCGGGTTTCCCACCGGGTGTGGTTCTCCATTTCTGCCGACGCGACGTTTCGATGGCCGTGTCGTCCATTGTCATCAGGGCTTCGTGTACCTACTTGTAATTTTTAAACTGTTAAATACCCCGTTATAAAATTGCCAGTATGAGTTGTATTCGGTGTCTTGGGAAAGTATGAAAAATTAATAAATAAAAGTATTACATGGTACCCTACAAAATAACTTAATACTGCATTTTTTGTATAGTGCTACAAAGGTCTTAAATTTATGTTGGAACTTTTCTCGTACAACCAAAATTTAGCATTATGGTAAGTATAAATAAAATAAGTACGATTTAAATATCTCTCTCATCTGATTTTCCTTTTTCCATTCCTCTACACGTTCCATAGCCATCCACCCGTCTATCACACCTGTGTATCCCCGTCGTTTACCTTCAAATCTTCGAAATCCCAACATCCGCCTTTTAGCCTTCAATCCCTAACGTTATCTTAATTCCTCGGCTCTTCCCCTTCTCATTCCACGTCAACGCAATTTAATCACGCTACGGATATTGATATCCCAGAATGCGTTGGATTACTTCGATCGCGTATCTTAGGAGGTCTGGGGGACGAAACAAATAAATGGCGACACAGTGATCCAATTTTCAAAATCAAATTTGATTGTCTAATGTCGTCACATTATTTATTCAAAATCAGGGAAGTCTATTAATTTAGTCAAAGAGTGAAATCCATGGCATCCTTAGTTTAGAGTGGATCAAACATACTAGGGTAGAGGACTCTAAATTTTCAATGACTTGCAGGCAATGCCATTGAGTAAATTACTGTGAATGGTAATATTCTTTGGAATTAAGCTAAGAAAATCTGGTAGTGACTTGGCTAGGTCTCTTTGCTAAAGTCCCATTACATTTTCTTAATGAAAAGTTTTTATGCAATCGTTCAGTTTAATACGTGGGGAGCTTCAATTTGATTTGGAAGCAGCATTCCTTAACTAGGTAACTTTAATGTTACAGATGCACGAACTCAAATGATTTCGAAAGGACGTAAATCCTAAAAGTTTCTCTTTTGCTCTCGTGATTTGGTGATAGTCACTATTGATTGCGAGGTTGAATGGCAGACGGAGATAGATTCGAGCTCTTTCTTTGAATGAATTAAAAATATATCCTTTTTCTCCGAATGGATATTCTCGACAAGTTTATTTTATTAAGTTACTTAAAAGCTAAATATACTCTAATTGACTAGCGCTGTTTCTGTCATGAAGGTTATAGGTACTCTTCAATTCTTACTGCTTTTAAGTGTTAATCTGAAAAAGGCAGAAGTATTGTTGCCAAACAGTGTCTCTGAAACTCGCCTAAAAGTGATTGTTTTGGAAATAGATTCTACGGAATTTTACGATGAAACTTAAGACATTAACGTAAGTAACATCTTGAACTAGACTCGCATTCAATCACAACATTCCTATTCCTTTTCCCGTAACATATCCCCGAGGCAAATTTTTCATCTCCTGAAACTTTTCCTGCAGGTTAACGCTTTTTAATTTGCCCATACTGATTGTTCTGTCTGAATCCTAGTTTGTGTCATTTATAGCTTTAATTTTAGTAAGGAAATAAATTTGTGTCACAACAACAATGACAACAATTATCAAAAAAGGAAATACTTTGTACCTAATTGGCAAGTTGTAGTTTAATGCAAACTTTTTCATGAACCGAAGTGTTTTGTTCTGGTAATCCAACCATGTTGGCATGGTTGAATCTCAATGGGCAGTAATACTCAAGGTGAAACAGCTAAGGCAAAGAAAGAATAAATTCCAGAGAGATTTACGCCTTCATTCTTTTACAATGCGATAATGTCGGTATTATTGGGTTCATAAAGCAGGCTGGGTACATAGTAACTCAAGTTGACGCATTGCCAAGATTGTACCTTCATGAGAATTTAAAACCCTGAGCCGACAGTGACCAACAAATCCATGTATAGATAAATTCCCAATAATTCGGTAGTGGAATCACTGGTAGGTAGGCCGGATATTGATCCGTAGTTCTTGTTAGCTCCGTCGTCTAACTTTTGATAGTGAAATAAGACTGCTAATTTGAAGAGATATAAGCAAATGCATTCACAACTGGATGCTTTGGCCATTATTCGGGTAGTCTATCTATGATATCTGTAAGTTGGTATAAAATATTATCTTTTCAACAGTTTTTTGTTATTGAACTTTATACTTAGGCTCATTGGTTAATCCGGCCATCACATCTTCAAAATCCGTTGTCGACACAAAAAAGGAATAAAGTTGTTCACCTATATATGGTTAGCCTCTAATTTCACATTCGTTGATCGCAGCTTGGAAAGTGTTTGCTTCACAAAATTTAATTTTTGTTTTTCATGATAAGATTTGAGATGATTTACGTTTAAAGCATCTTTTTTAAATTTAATCTCTTGTCTTACCTCTTATTCTGGTTCTTATATATCCTTAAAATTATCCTTCATTGTTTGAATTGGTATATTTTGTTAAACGAGTGCCTTTTTTGCCATGATAAGACCGGATTTGAATATTGTATCACCTATCCTGAGTCCAATTTTCAGATTTTCTTTAACGAAAACTTTATCATGGGATTTCGGATAGGGAGGAGGCAAAATATATGGATGGAGCGAGTACATATCGAAGAGGGAATGTTGAAAACGGTGTTAGAAGGTAGGATGTTAGGTAAACGAGGTAGAGGAAGGAAGAGAATAGGTTTTTTTAGACAGAATGAAAGGGATTGGCCCTTACAGTGAGTTAAAGAAGGCATTGCTGGAAGGAAAGGGAGGCTCCCAGATAACTTCTTTATCACTCCATGGAAACCTATCTTAATCGGTAGAATACAATAATAAAATAATAGGATTTTTATGTTTTCTCTTTGAGCGTGTCTATAGGTATGCCTACCCGGCAGGATGTCCGACCGCAAGTGATTGTACGACGTGAATTAAAAACGGTGATGGGAAAACGACGCAAATGTCGTAAGTGAAAGTATCACAATGGGGTTTGTTAGCATGAGATGTAACTATGTTCTTACAATACTAAGGTCGCAATCAGTGCCGCTGTATGGGAAAGCTTAGCGGACAGACAAACATACATCCTATTATATATTTTATAAGATGGATTACTTGATTCCACCTTTCTTATGCTCCTTCATCTGTTCCTTTCGTAGGCTTGATCGGCGATGCGAGCTAAGTTGACGCGACTTGATCATTGAAATCTGGGCGATTTCACCCTTCGCACGTCATGCTAACTTGACTGGAAGAGCTTCGAGGAAAAATGAATGAAACGCCCCGTCGACTCGGTGATACCCCCTTGGGAATCTATGTTCGGCATCGCTTACCACGACATTTCTTCCGCAACCAACTTAGTCAGGTAATCTCCACTCATTTTTATATTATTAAATTTCGCATTCTATAACTTGTTAATACATATGTTACGGATTCCCAAGAAATTTATATTAAGTCCACTGTAGCAAAATTCCAGGTGTCTTTCTCATGATTTATATTTAAATTCGACGAACGAAATCTCTTTGCAACTTTTAGAGGTATTATTTAATTATTAGTATTGATAAATGCATGTATTTGGCTCTTATATAATTTTTTTAGTTCGATTTTAAGATTTAATATAGATGTAATGTTTTTAAAATGGCATGTTACTCTGGTAATGTTATTAATTATCTGATTCCCCCATTCCTTTGATCTTTTATCTGTTTATTGAGGAAATCTGCCAAGTAAAATATCATAATAATATTTTTATCGTGTTGCAAATTTCTTGGTGGGCTAAGTAGAATTCCTTTGAATGGAATTCATTTCTGTTGCGGATTGCAAATGAAAGGGCAAAAACTTTTCTAGTGTTAATATTTACATATTTTCCTCCTTCAAAATGAAAAAACAACTTCAGGTTCTACTGTTGAGTTATTGACGTTTCCAAGCATAAATTTATGCACAATCCAACCGTCATATGGTTTGATGCAAACCATTCACCTTATTTATTCAATCCTTATCAATAATTCTTGCTTTTTTAACACAGATTAAATCATTAAGTTCTGGATTCTTGGAAAAAATTCAGATGGTTCATGTGTTTATTTTTTGAAATACTTCTTCTTGAGATAAGTACCCAGAAATAAATACTAGACATAATGCATCCAATTCAAATAAAATAAAACATGTTTTATGAAAGAAACCTACTTTGATCATAATTTATGCATCCAGATGTCTGCTTTAGGAAGACAATAGGAGGTGATGTCTAAGCCATTGAAAAAAATGGGACATCGTGCTCATTCATGAAAACACGAGCGAGCCATTGGTCACTGTCGGCTCAGGGTTTTAAATTCTCATGAAGGGACAATCTTGGCAATGCGTCAACTTGAGTTACTATGTCCACAGCCTGCTTTATGAACCCAATAATACCGACATTATCGCATTGTAAAAGAATGAAGGCGTAAATCTCTCTGGAATTTATTCTTTCTTTGCCTTAGCTGTTTCACCTCGAGTATTACTTTCCATTGAGATTCAACCACGCTAACATGGTTGGATTACTAGAACAAAACATTTCGGTTCATGAAAAAGTTTGCATTAAAGTACAACTTGTCAATTAGGTACAAAGTATTTCCTTTTTTGGTAATGCTGTCGATCCGTAGAATAATTATCCCTGATTGCATAATAATACACATTTTTTACTCACACCTTATTTTGATTGATCCATTGAAAAAATTTATTCATCACTGATGTGGACATTATTATTATGTGAATATACCTATTATGCTTTTAGCTTTCATTCCACTTCGAAACACTATCAGTGAACACCTTTTTACGTAATATTGTGTGCCTTATATCATTGGGTTTTCAATTCAAATCCAATTCTATTATTTACGAATTTCATATTTAGCATAATGAGTTAACATTCCTATAATATTTACCCTATCAATTACCCTTTATAAAGCACACATACTTAGGCTAATCCTTTTTCCTCCTTCCTCCTCACCTCCATTTTTCTTTTTTGTTTTTAAACTTGACGTTATTGAAACTCTCTTGCTTTCCAGGGAACCTGTCCGTATGCGATATTTATAAAATTGACGTAGAGGTCGGTCTTCATTTCTTCACCTTGATACCATCGCTTTATTCATGAATTTTCTCGATTAAGTGAGTTCCTTTTCCGGGAAAAGGGCAAAATGTTTCATTTATTTTCTAAAAAAAAAAATAATTTTATTACCAAAGAATCAAGTATTTATTAAGAAAAAATTTTAAATATTTAATAAGTTATCATTTGTCAATACACAGCCACAAAATAGTGATTCCTCGACTTAGGCGAAAGAGATATTGTGATGTAAGCGTTTTTATTTTACAGCATATAGATATTCACAGATTTCGAGAAAAAATATCCTAGCTATTGAAGCAAGTTGCTAACTTCTCCTGGATTTTATAGTCTAACTCCAGAAAAAAGAGGAAAATCGAGGTACAAATCCTACCGAGATGAAAATATTAGTAAACATCCTACCTCTCCTTATTATTACGCAACTAGTTTTAAAGAATTTGGCGGTCTCCTCATTGATTGCAAACTTCATCTGGAAAAATGTTACCTCACGTTACCAGAACGTACTTCTGCTATACTTTTGGGACCTAAAGTTAAAATCTTCTCCACCTCATGAAACGAGTGACCTCTGCCGGCCACAATCCTACGTTGATGTTATCGCTCACTCGATATCCACGCTCTCGTAATATCCTCTAGTCTCTCGCATTCCAGCCAGAGCTGGAATTCTCGCTGCATCTTATTTTTGGCGATCCGAGGATGATATTTTGCATGCGAATCTCCATATTCGCGCACTTTATTCCGTGGCATTTGCAGAGCGTGGCGGATGGCGATTCATCGGAATGGTAAAAATAACAGCCACGTGCTTTCCTTCCACTAATATCTTTTCATTCACAGGTCCGTTCACGCTTCGTTTTCGCTCCGTTCCATTTGTGATGATAAAATTTAAATTTCCACTAGGAGGCTCTCTGGTGGCGCTTCACGCATTTCGTAACCCGAGGTCGAGCAATTGTTTTCCTACGCGTTTATACGATGAAAACCCAGACGATTTTCTTTCATTTTCTCGCCAATTCAAACGAGTACGGCGCCGTATCCCTCCAATAATGTTAGAGAATTCTCGCATGAATGTTATTTTTCTTTTTTCCATTTGCTAAAGCTATCCTCTCTCCGTCTGGGCCGCTACGAAACGTAATGCGGTGACTCTTCGGAGTTGGTAATCATTGCTCAAGTGAGATGAGTTATTTAGATGGCAGGATAGGAAGACCTGCGTTTCAAACGGGCATATTATTAATTCTCTCGAACAGAATGAACGAATAGCCACGGCCGCTAAGTATTAATATTCTGCTTTTAGTGCAAGTAATTCGTCCGAGTTCTTTCCAGATTGAACGCTCTCTTTTGTACTCTAAACGACTTTTCTATACAATTATTCCCGCTAAATTTACACCAATACTAACGACCATAAAGAAAAAAAAACTGGAACGATAAAAGCTCTTCTTAAAATTCTTCGTCGGACGATGATGTCCTAAAAAGGTAAATAAAATGAATGATTGTGATTTACACAGCATGAATAAAGTGATCATTTTTCTATGAGTGGTATTTCTTCTTCCAGTCAACCAATGGTCAGCTGATAAATATTTCTTGTGCTGATGCTATCGTGTTGTATTATGATAAGTAGATTTACCTTCATACATCAGTCACCTATGATAGGATCGGAGCTGGTTATTACCGAGCAACCTGTTCATTTCCTACTCAACCATTTCATATTCTTACGTTCACTCAAACATTCTTGACAGCTATTCCCATACACCTTCTTCGAGGACTATATCTGTCCATCTCTCAGTCCATAGGCCCTTCGATGATTTTCTTCATTACACCAAGGCCAATGACCTGGTGGAACTTTTCCATCTTCTATAGTTTTCAGAAGTTTTTTCTCACATTCTTGCTCGTAATTTCAATTATTTTTAACTTTGTCTGGCCTTTATGTCTTTACCACCACATGTTAACTCCTGATATTCTTGCCTCTTTCATTTCTAGTTTTCATATAAATGCTTCAAATTTATCAACAGGTGAATTATTTCCTTATATGCGAGTATAAATTACAAATACACATATTTACTGGATCTTTAATTTCTGTTTCGATGAAATTGGCTCTCCAAGAGCTGAAAATTATTCTTCAGAGTCTTCGGAAGTTCATGGGATTATATCGCTCTTATTATCAATTATTAATCAATGCATAACTATAATTTAAGTGGAATGAAATTAATCTGATAATGGTTTTCAGAGTTCTGTGGAAAACTTGGATGAGGCTGATAATATTACCAAGGAATAATAGAATACTTCCTAGAGGTAATTTATCACATAAGGTGGTACTCAATATTAATCACTTTAATGTTATTTTTCACCATCTTTTCATTTATTCAACTCATCCTTCTGCTATATATTTGAGCACCTTACACCCGTATCACCCATTAGGTCCACTCAAAGTTTGTTAAAATTGTCACAGTGACAAGGGAAAGTACAAAGAAGTAGGTATGTGGTAGGTCTTGCCGGTGAAAATAGAAAATAAATTGAAAGAATACATACTTTTTCTTTAAATTACTTGGATGTCCTTTGGTTTTATAAGTGCAACAGTCCGTGCCCACATCCAGTGGACGATTGTTGCAATAGTCCTTGTTGAGTTGACAATATGGAAGAAGGAAATTACCAAGGGTCCAATCTTTCTTGCCTAAGTCTATGGCCTTGGGTGAAGTGAAACTACAACATTAGATTATATAGGGAACTAAATTGGAAAAATTTCTAGAACATTACCTGGCCTTGTTTAAATATGCATATTAAAGTTACGAATACAAGGAATCTAAATCTTTAGCAGTGAATCCGAAACATGGATTCTCCAACCAGCGAGCGTAAAGCATATCTCTATAAGTAAAACTTAGCCATACCCTTCCGGCTCGAGGTGGTGACTGCTATTTCAACTGAAAATGGATACATAAGCAAGAATTTCTCATTCACAAGTTAGGTACTGGAAAACCCCACTACTGAATATCACTGCGGCCACGTTCTTTGAACCTTTTTCCTCTAAATATGGTCGGAATACCTCTCATTTCCTCAACCCCCTTTTTGTGTTTTACATTTTCCAGTCTTTTTCCTCTCCTGCCGGTGTTTTCCTCGTATGATATTCGTTCCTCCCTTGTTTTCTCCCCTCAAAAATTAGCGTGCGGCTCATTTTCAAAAACCCCAACAAGTCTCTCATTTCAAACCTACTTTTCTTACCAGAGTTGGCGCATACTCGGGAAGTCAAAGGGAACGGGAAAAAGGCCGGAATCAGAAGCTATTGAATAGCATTCGGAAAATACTTGCATTTGATTCACGTTCCCAGGAAATATCTTCTAGAAGAAATAGTTTGGGTACATGAAAACGAAGAAATTACAGAAGCCATAAATTTAAAGAAACGTTTAGTAATTTTGACCATCTTGAAATTTAAAGAAATCATCAAAGGGCCTGATATCACAAATTTTGGTTTACATAACGGAGTATAACCTGAACTACACCGTACATTATCATGTTTTCTTAATACTCTTGTAATACTCTTAATCACACATATGTAACCTGACTGCAAAGACTGAGTATGGCCACACTTGGGCATCCTGAAAATAAATTATCTGCGTTGCACTCTGTTAATAACTCTGAAATCATGATGTAAAACGGAGAAATGTCAATTATCACATTTCATATTGCATTTTATGCGTATTAAAAATATTTAATTTGATACGTTAATCCCTTTCAGACGAATTTCAACAATGGAAGCTCATATTATTCTGTAACATGATTTCAGGGAAGACAAAGTCGGTGGGATATCTCTGTATATTTTACATCGGTGAATGATGTGGAGATTAACCTACGGGAACTGGCTGGGATGTGGTATAATGATGGGATGGAATATACAAATCTGAGGATTGCAATCAAGGAATGTACCATCGCGTACTTCCTTACCTCAGACGCTTCTATGCTTCGTCCTATTTGGCATGGAAGGTGTTACTAGAAGTAATTCATCTACATCTACATACTACCCCGCAAGCCGCCTAAAAGGCGTGTGGCATTAGATGTTATGACACCAGCCATTTGCACTTAAAAAGTAAATGCTCAAACAAAATTATGACTGACATTTATTAAAGTCCTTTATGGTTCAAAGAAAAACTAATTCCCATATCTATCCGTTCGGCTAAATATCTCTCTTAATTTATCGCTTCTGTCAAACCTGGAAATATAGTGGGGCTCAAATATTATGTTCTCCGTGCCATTTTTAAAGATATCCATTCTCAATGGTTCAAAAAATCTAAGCCTAGCGCGTAGCCTCCGAGTCTCCAGCGGCTCCTAGCCTAATTCGCTTAACATATGGGTAACGCTGTCTGTACGCCCGCAGCAGTTTTTGACGAACCGCGCAGCCTTCGTTTGTATTTTATTCAGTTCGTGGATTAAGTATTTCTGTACTGGATCCCATACGCTCGCTGCATATTCAAGGTGCGGTCGGACGAGAGCGAAATAGCACCTTTCTTTTACTTTCTCATCCGAAAATCTTCCCACAATACGCTTGACGAATCTTAATTTCTTCAGGGCTATGCCACAAATACTCCTTATATGTGTTTCCCACGAGAGGTTCGAGGTTATCGTAATTCCTAGGTACTTCACTTCGTCTGTTACCTTTATATTAATACCATCCACAGCATAAACACGGAGTTATAGCAAACAACCCTTGCTGTAAAGTGGATAAGCAAGGGAGGAAGTGGGAAAGAACAGTGCTCATGAATATAGTGAAGAATGATATGCCCTTTGTCGCACTCTAGAAGGATTTCAATATGAGAACGGGGAAAGGCCGAGTTGATTAACAAGTTTTACCAAAAAAACTTAGGTAAAACATTAGAAAAGTTTCCATCAAATGTGACTTCATATGAGATTAATTTCAAACCCAATTTTTATATTCCCTATCATGGTATTACAAAAATCCAATGTAATACGGAATGAGTAAGAAAATATGTTATGAAATTTAAAATTATGCCGGGAATACTGCAAATAGCAGGACAAATTGAGAATTTTAGAAGCCGGGTGCCACCCTGCTTCTGATAAACTTCGCTCTAACTCGATAATTAAATAATGAATTCCCCACTGTCCTCTTCTCCGTGGTCCTACCTAAATTTCGCTCGCCGCACTGTATTTTCGTCAAACGCCACTGCCCGCGATGGACGGCTTCCTTTACTCACAGACCCCTCTCCTCCTGATAGCCTGAAATCCCATTTCTCAAATCGTCGAGGACTCTCATCGCTCCGTCGTTTTCGTCTTTTCATTCCGTGATGTTGGACCGGCTATGTTTTCCCGGACCCCTTTTGGAGCGCTAGTCGAAATATTTCCCAATACCCGCTTTATGATTGCTTATTTGGAAATGAGAGTGGAGTGTATTAATATAGCTTCATTGGATTCTCAAACCTACATTAAATTCCTTAAATGCCTCGTGGTAAATTAAATTTTTGCGTCAAATCTCGTATTTTTCTCGATTCATAAATACCTATCTGGCGTGGTGATTTGATGAATAGTATTTAAAGTAGAATTCGGAACGCAGGGTGCCATACATGAGTTACATTAGAAAAAAAACAATTATATTATAAATGTGACACCATAAATTCGGTGTAGGGCTTATTGACTCTCCTAATTTATTTTTATTACATCAAATAAAAAATATGGAGATGACGGCCCAAGTGTTAGAAGATCGTTTAGATGTCCGTTTACTTTGAAGGCAAAGTCTTTTGTAAGAGAAAATTTATCTACGTAGAACAGTGAAATAAATAGACATTATCTTTATCCATATTTATAAAAGGAAGTCGAAAATCGTGTTATTTAGAAAACTTACAACTCAAGAACGGCTGAACCTGCAGTTGTTTATATTTATAAGCCATTGCGGTGAAAATGGTGATTGGGTTGTATAACGCTAAGTTATTTGGAGTTTTAAAGCTTTTGCGATGGTTTTGTGGGCAACAGTATTGAATATAAGTGTTCAAGAAATGGTGTACTAGTGTTGTCTGCCTCTGTGCAGAGGAAAATACACGGAGGTAACGAAAGTGTGCGTTTTCAAATTTCCTAAGGACGAAGAGACGAAGAGGAAATGGATACTTACCATTCCAAGAAAAGACTTCCAGCCGACGAAATATTCCAAGGTGAGTTACTATCTTTTTCTTTCTATTTGGACGGCGTGATTATTCAGGGAAATGTTAGTATAATGTAAATGTTGATCGTCACTAAAAGTGAATTAAAAAGATATTTGATATAAGCATTGACCGGTAGACGAATTTTTATGGTTTCTTGAAACAATTCTACTCTCGAGTGTATTTGCAGGTTGATTTCAATATTATTTGCGTTATCGGTTGAATAATTAATGGTTTTAATTATTTCATAGTACTTAGATGTCTTTGAAATTCTCGCATATCAACGCTAAATGGAATACGGCGCTTATCCTCGTGTTATAAGGTGTTGTTATTAAGAAGAACTTGATTTTTTGAGGGTGTTATGAATAGTTTTGTTATTAGTAAATTGTGGAATCATGTGAAACACTCGGGATGAATAAATGGGATACCTACTTGCGTAATAAATATGACCCATGCCTACGATGGCATTTTATATTATTTGTATGTTTACGCATGCATAGGCTAGTATTACTGTTTTAGAAAAGAATATTTTTTTGCATTAATTAGTTCTTACATAGATGATATGTACTAACTAATCGTGTTTATCTGAGAACGATTGTTTGGAGAGCGAACTCTAAAAGTCTTCGAGGGTATTAAATGAACGATTCTTCAGTAGTTAATAAATTATGGAAACATGTGAAACGCTCGGGATGAATAAATGGGCTACCTACAAACGAGATAAATATGGCCCATGTCTAAGTTGGCATTTTAGATCAAATATTGTTAATCTAACTACCATTGTGTGCACAGCGAATTATTTAAGTCGACTTAAGATCTTGTTTACTACACCCTTATCAGACGAAGGTATTCTTCACTTGAAATACAGTTGATTTTCCGTCTACCAATAAAATTATCTCTATTTTTAAGGTGTGTATCCGGCATTTTCTGTTTGAAGATGTGCTTCATTAAAGCTCCTACTTCGATGAGAAGTCAGGAAAACTGCTGGCTGTACCATTGAACAGCCCAAAACTGAGGGATAGTGCCATGCCAAGGATCTTCCCTGATTGCCCTGGGTACCTTACCACTTCAGAGCAGACCAGGGGCGGAATTCTGTACACGGATACCGACGATCGTCGGTGTCGGTAGCTACCGACGATCGTCGGTCCGATAGAAATGTGATTCACAAAACCCCGCTACCGACAGATTGTCGGTGCAACCGACAAATTCGTGACGTAATGCTTTTGTCGGTACGAAAGTGGCACCCGCACGCGAGGCTAGGCGCCTCGACCAATCATATTTCTCCTTTGTTGGCATTAAACAAATGAGGCTCCGAAAACGCCATCTGTTATTCGTCAGCCCGCGAAGAAGTTAAAAACAGTTGATCACTGCTTTGTGAAATATTTACGATGTTTAATCACTCTGCGAACACAATTTCTTACTCCCGTTGGTGCGATGTGGCTTGTATTCCGAGATTTTGCTGTATTTACCATCGGATTTTTTCTAGCCCAAGTAAAAAAGCCTTTATATTCAAGGATTCAACGGTCGTTGATAGAAGAACACCGGCAACATTAGGTGCTCAATGTATTGGAATTTTCAAGTATAATTGTCTTGAAGAGGACTTTGTCTGCTACATAATTGTTCACCTACGTTTATTATAATTGTATTCTTGGGATTAGCAGTGACGAAATTATTTTTATTAGTATTGTAACAATGTACATTCATCTTGAGCCACGGCTTGTTTACATCGTTTGCCTCATTGTTCGCCGTAAGTCCGATACTTCCACAAGGGTCATTATTTAATTAGAAAATATTTTTGTCGCTTGAATTCACATTTTGGGCTATTTAAAATACATTCGTTGAGAAAAACACCGAGATTCCGCGGATGTCACGGAAGGTATCATCAGTATCATCGCGTCAAGTGTTGTGATTGTGAACTTGAGTGACATACTTTACGCTATCTATTTGGAAGTGTTAACTTTTGCATTTTGATACCATTTGTGTGTTATTTCAAACTTTGCGTTGATATGACTTTGACTAAATATGCTTGATCAGTGTTAATTGGTGATATACCGTTGGAAATATGAAGGTTTTCTCGTGTTGAAATTAAATTTTTGTAGTTTTATGATGAATAATTCATTAAATGTTTCCTTGTTTCGTGCAATCATTCTTTTTATTTGCCCCTTTTTACCGATGGAATACACGGTACGTACCTACTCAGTGCTCTTATAGTAGTAATGAAAATCTATCTTGAAGTCTCGTACGGTGTTTGGTTAGTATGGTGAAGTAAATTCAGCATTAATTTTACGGGAAGTTTTGTGCACCGGTAACGACGTCAAAGAATGAGAGGAGTTAAGTGATGCCATTTATATTCTTCTAAAATATAGTAGCAATATGCTTTTTCTATTTCGTCGTTGCTGTCTGATGCTCTCAAGAGTACTTACGAAGGTAGGAGAGTTATTTTCATTATAAACCCCATTCTCAGACGCTCACATAGGGTATTGAAGTTAATATAAAAGTGAACGAAATGTCCACGTATATATTTCATTGGAAGTGCATCAATAGGCATTCGTTTTTATTGAAAATATAAATTAATTTCGGATCCAAACTTTACGAATCAACAATAGATACCTATCGTGTTTTGTTGTGAGTAATTTAAAAGCAAAGCAATACGTTATATACTTAAAATTACGGAATATTTATAATGTATAATACCTTACGCTATTGGAACGCATAATGTAATATACGTGTAACATTGGTTAAGTTAAATACTGCTCCCACTATGTAAATTTTACGTTTCAAGTGTTTAATAAATCATTTTTATTATAAATAACATACAATTAGAGCGCTTCCACGGATCTAGCGTCGTAGTTTATGATTTAAAATCGTCAGCTTAGCCCGTAAAGTGTAAACAAAAGTCCGCCATGTTGCTAAAAATTTGTCGGTAGGTCCTACCGAGCGTTTTGAAATCGTCGGTATGTACCGACGGGTTTACCGACAACTGTCGGTGGGATAACGACAATCGTCGGTAAAACGTGTCTCCTGAATCGCTCGTACCGAGACTTATCGGTAGGACCGGCTTACCGACACCGACAATCGTCGGTACGGTGTACAGAATTCCGCCTCAGGGATGCGCCATCAATGAGGGAACAGCGTCTTGAAAGTGCTACTGTGGAAGCTGCGTTAGCTGAGAGTTTGAAAACTCAGGAAGCATATAGGGCTTAGAAAAAGCTAGACTCTTTCGGAAACGTAAATTCTCTGGTGAAGATGAATAAGCATTCAGCATTTTGGGATGTGGTCGTGAAGCCGTGTGCTATAATATTAAAGCATTTGGAAGAGTGTGCACTGTGCACCACCTCTTATTACCTACTTACTCATTTATAGTATACATTCATAATAATATCAAAGTATACCACTGAAAAAGGGAATTAAAAGCAATAGGCAAATTCACTCCACTTTTTCAAGCCTATTTCATGTATGAAAAGTACCTATGATTAATTGTTGGATAGAATTTAAAAACTCCACAAATAATATAAATATTTATAGCGATATTGTAGCTCTACTGGAAGAATGAAAAATTAAAGACTATGCAAATCAATCTTTGAATAACTATATCAAATCACAAATGTCTCTTGTTCCAGAAAAAAAGGTAAGTAGGTTCAAGAAAAGAAAGTAAGTAAGGTTCATCTGTGACATATTTGTATTTGCTGCAGTGTTTTTTTAATATCTCCTGAAGTTCATATATTTGCTCGCAATTCTGGTCATTTGGTTTTCCCACATCCAGTTACTATCAAACGGCTCTGCTCTTCTTTTAAAATTGGTCCAATTAATGAGCAAAATGAGCATGGGTTTCTATTTTACGTGAGGCACCGAGTATCTCATTACAGAGTCACGAGCGTTATATCACCCTTATGATGGATGAAGTTCATTTGAAACCCTTTCTTGACTACAAGGGCAGATGTATAGAAGAACCTGCATATAACTCCAGCAGTTTAGCTTCTAGTGCTCATGTGTTCGCGGTAGAGAACTTACTATATTCATTTAAAGATATTGTCCATATTTTGCCAGTGAGTACTCTGTCAGCCTGTGTTCTAAAAGATATTCTGAAGAAAGTCATCATTGGTCTCGAAAAAGTTGGTCTGGATGAAGTTTGTATTATAAGTGAAAACAAATCCATCAACAGGAAGGCAGTATCTCTCTTCACCAATCCACCAAGGCTGAGTATAGTTTATCCACATCCTTCTCATAATTCTTGACCATTATTCTAAAGGCTTGACTCTGTCCATATGTTTAAATGTATTCGCAACAACTGGATCAATAAGAAAAACTATAATTTTCCCATCTGAATGCATTATATGCTACATTTCTGTGTTATCAGGTAAGACATGGTATTTTTCCATTCAAAACAATTTCCCCAGGTACTTTAAAGCAGCAAATCCTAGTTCACCGTTTCTTAAAAGGCTACAATTCGCCCCATTAAGTGATTAAATTGCCATGAATTTATAGTTTGCAGATAGGTCAAATCAAAACAATCCCTATATAATTTAACAGAAGCACAATCTAGTTTTATCCTAATCTTCCGTATGTGTAAGAACATAACTTTTTTATTTCATCATCGTTAAATGCAGCAATGCTGAAAAAATAGAAGCCCCGTGAAGGATGTAAATATCCTATGACTTCTATGTTATAAGAATTACTGATGCGTAAAAAATGAATATAAGACTTTTAATGATATTCTCGAGGTTTCGAATGCATTTGGAAGCAAGCTGTTTCTCTTCAAAGAAGATTTTTCGGCGAAGGCGTTGGTCCAGTCGAAACAATTATGTTCCTCGAGGTAGGGATTTACTGTTAACATCATTTAAATGTAATTACATATGATATTATATAAGGAAAATTGTAGCCGGAGAAATGTCTGCTCACATATCGTTTGGTTTTCTTACGCATTCCCCACCAATCGGCGCTATCAATGGCAGTCTTTGCTACTCCCTCCGTCCGCCTACGACTCGTGACGTCACGATTCAGCGCTCAGGCCTTGTCTCTCGGTGGTCGTGGCCCAGCTCGAGTCGAAACTTCACTACCGTGTTTGTAAACAAATCTCCAAGCAATCGTTGACAAGCGTTAATGTCCGTGTTCTTGTCGACGAATCGAGCAGTTTCATTTCACTTTCTCGGAATGTTTCCAATTATTTTCATCGGAAGGTGAGCTCATCAAGAATGTGTTCCTGAATATGATTGATCACCATAAAAATCACAAATGGTTGATTGAGCGAGCAATTTTGACGGCCTAGAACGAAGATGTGGATGACTCAACCTAGGTAAATCAGCATCAAATAATTGGTACTCTGCATGAATTCAAATCTTTCAACTGTGTAACAAACGAAAACGAAGTCACCAACTATCTATCAGAATATTTAAACTCCTTGGACGTACCTGGCTTACCACGGCACGATTTACAGCTAAAGGTAGGCTCTGTGTTCATCATCTTTCGAAACCTAGACCAACCAAAACTATCCAACGGAACGCGTTTGGTGATTGAAAATAAAATGACCATGAATTTGATTCACGTGACTATACTCAAAGGAAAGTTCAAAGATGAGAAATTTCTCATTCCGAAGATTCCATGATCCCAACTAATATTCCAATTTCAGCTTAAACGAATTCCAGTTCGTGTTGCATTCGTGATGATGATTAACAAATCACAAGGTGAATCTTTCAGTGTTTGTGCTCATATGCTCATTAAAAACCCAAGATTTTATATGTATGTAATATATATGTAAGATATAGTATGTTCACAAGTAGGTAGAGCATCCGCTTAATCTCTTTCGCCGCTTCGCTATATTTACGTATTTCGATTCATCCGCTCTATATTGCGCCTGATAAAAAAACAAAAACTATCACCTATCACAAGGTTCTTTACTCAAGAGATTAAACCCGAATGTGTAGGTGCCGTGGTACGTTTACTCAGTGCACTTCCCCGAACCGAGTTAGAACTAGCGCGCCACGAGTATATGACATATTAGCTGCTCCCTACGGGCTATTTTTACGAGATTTTGAGCATCAGTCATTATCGGTCTAGCGTGGCGTAAACTTGCCCCAAGAACGGGGTTGACTTTATGAATTGCTTTATAAGACCACAGTGTAAAGTTTCCTCCGTAAAAAACATAAAAATTAGAAAATTCATTGAAATAATCTTCATGTACATGCCTTGGTCTGCTTCCTCGGTATAGTTTCAATAAAGATGAAATATTTCTAGCAAGCCATTGTTATGCTAATTTTTGTTTGTTTAATTTTTTATTATTTTATTTTCGTAAGATAAATATTATTAAAATCAGTACAGCCGCTCTTGATTAACAAATGGTGTAAATAAAATGTTATCAGGCGGCACGAAGTTCGCCGGATCAACTACTTATTTCACATTGTAAACTGTCCAGTTAAATATTTCGAGAAAATAGCTATCGCTACCTGTATAGAATAATGTTATTACGTCGGGTATATCATATTTCATGAAGTGAGAGTTCTTTATTGCATTATGGATCTTTTAACATTTTTAAACTTTCAAAATATTAAAATTGTTCCCCTGAATGGTGCTAAAATTATGAAGATCTGATGACGAGCTACAATTGGTATTGCGCAAATTGACATCGGAATTTCATGACGAGATAGACTTTTCCTTTCAGTGTAAGGGGTGAGCGAAAGGTATTTTCAAAATCTCCTTCATAAATAAAGCAAATAATCATTGAGTTGAATTTAGTCTTCTAAAGCATAACTTCTCGTACTCTCGCTGCCTTACATCTCCGTCTCGAGTATTTCGCAGCTACAAATTTTATGCTGACTACTATTCTTCCTTAATTATTGCCGTTAAGAGAGGAATCTCTCTCAGATTTAATCATTAATTTTCTCTGTGTTCGCATATTTAAGGAAGAAATTTTTTTAATTCTCTCCCTTTCTGTGCACTCATGGAATAGCAAATTACTAACGAAATATCTTCTCTCAGCCCTTGTTCCTCTTCGATATTACAACCACTAAGCCGCGTCTTTGCATATGCGGACGATGTGGTGAGAAGATTGTTCGCCAAGTCAAAGGAAGATAGCGAACCGCAAAGCGAAATCTCACCCCTTAATCCTTTCCGTTGATTGGTAGACGATCTCGTCGCCACACCACAGGCTTACGATACAGAGCCAACAGCGTTTCCTTCTCAAAGTCATCGGGAGAAAATCTTGGCCAGGTAGCACGAAGTATCTGTGTGGCATTGCCGGTGTTCATTAAGATTTCAGGCCATCTCCTTACTCCTCTGTGTCTGATATTTGGTGACCTTTCATGTTTTCAAAATGATATGTCCTACGCTGTGGTTGCAAAACAATAGTATGGGGAAATGTTTGACGTGGGATTTGTACACAGGTTTGGAAATTTGTAAAGACTGGTCTTGTGAGATTAGAATTCTTCAAACTCTGTTGCTGATTGTAATGATGATGAAGAAGCTGCTAGTAAAAATAAGCTACTGTATTTATATTGACATAAAATACAAAAGGAAGAATTCTCCTAACATTGTGTCCGGTGAACGAGTAAATAGGTGAGCTAATTAAGGAAAGGGGAGGCATAAAGAAGATGAGGGGGGGGGAAAGTCACTGTGGAGCACCAAAAACTAAAGAAGAACTTTGCGGATCAGTCACATAAAGAGACTGATTAATTCCAGGGCAGACAAAATGGAAGGAAATAATCATGTATTAAACCCATAAAAGCCAAGGAAAAAGTTCCTCAGGAAATTGATAAATATTAGAGAATAGTAATCATAGCTAAAAGAAAGAACTGGCATTTTAGAAAGTTAAGAATTCAATCTCGCTCGAAATGTATAACTGAATAAACTAAGTCGTTTTCGTTAACATTGCCCAAATTGTAGGAATTTATGCATATCCCTTTTATGTTCCAATAAATGTCCATCCAAAAGCTTGTAAAGAATATGGCAAAGTTGTTAGACGCACGGTCAAACACTATTCCTTGGGTTTAGCACTAGACCTATCAGGAGCATCCAATTAGTTCTTCATCTCCATCTTAATCCCAACTTTCCTGTTCCAGTCAGTTGCCACCCAAATCGAGCTTAGTAAAGTGAAACTACCAGGTGCTGTCATTTCTAGACATGGCTGAAAAATATATGTTACCCTTTGGGAGCACTCAAGTTGCACGGGTACACAAAACGTTGTTTCGACAAAAAAGTTCTAAAAGTTAAAAAATAATTTCCTCCTCGCTAAAATTTCTTCCAATGAAAAAATTGTACTAAGTCATATCCTTTCTAACTCTACGAGGAAAACCCATGGATGTCTGTTAATGTTTATTGCAATGTGATGCCGGTACAGTTATTATTAGAAAAGCTAAAGCTGAATAGCTATTCAGACATTCTGTACGGTTATACAGTACATCTTAACCGCCTCCTATAAATTGACTGTATAACTAATTTAGACGCACTTATGACTTCAACCGTGCTTTTTGTGTTCCTAAGTATGTGCTAAAAACCGTGTTATATAATTGCCAATGCGTTGGTGCTGTTGTCATCTGCATCAATCCTTTTGGGCTATTTCAAGCGTGTTCTGCTGGGGTGAAATTTTCTATAAAGTTTACGCTGTGATTCCTTTGTTGAGAAATAGGCCTTCTCTAACAAATGTGTATGTTTGCGGTAAGTATAAACTTCTACTGAGTCTGCATCACCATTAAGAACTACAGGACAAACATGCTCCTATAATACAGATAAAATACCTGAAATATGTTAGCTGGATTAGTTTTCACGTACTAGGCCAGACTTATGTTAAAACTAGCAGAATATATGAGGAAATATTGAAGCACGAAAATATAGAGGTCTCAACAATTGCCACGACGTGAATAGCGGTCCGTCTTATGCATTTATAAAATTTGTTATCTCTGAGTACCTGAGGGAATATATCAATCTTAAACCTTTAGGGAAAGTTTGTAATGCAGTTATTCGTATAAATAGTGCCACAGGAACGGAAAATACTTCTGTTGTAAATTTTTTGCTTTCTACAGGAATATTACCGAAGAATACGGAAGGAATAATGCATTATTTACTATAAATAGATTCATAGGAGCCAAAAATACTGCTATTGTAATTTTTTCATTCAGGCGGAGGAATATTGACTAACATTGTAATACAATTATGTCGACTCCTGGGCAGCAATCACGAGTTTCACAACGGAAACTTCTTGGACTCGAAAGCGAGGGTGCTATAGAAACCATGTTGATGCTACAGCACAGGGGAAAAAACCGGGTCAAACCGTCATTTCTATTCAAAATGCTATTTCTTGCGACTATGTGCTTACAAAAACCGCAATAAAAGATTTCTCGAACCAATCAGAACCCATGATTACGCTGAAGTAAGGCAAAGGGAGAGATAGGGCGGGATGAGTTTGATGAAAGGTATATGCTGTGGTATGACGTGAAATTATTTACAATTGCATCAACTCTGGTTTTCATGCCCTAAGTACAGTTAAATTTTCGTTACCATTAATTCTCTGTTTTCACACTTAATTCATTGCAGTCTTTACTACTAGTATCCACAATAATGATAGAAAATATACTTTTATCCATCGGCATTAAGTTTTATACAAGTCGTGTTTTAAATTTGGGAATGACTGGTCAAATTTTCCATCTATCCTTCAGATATATTACTGAAATAACTGTTATACAGCTTTATACTGTCCATCTTTGCTCCTTGAATAGTTTACCGTTATGGAGATTTTAATAACTTTTCATAAAATAAAATAAAGCGTAATTTAACCTTGACCCAAGTTTGGTGGACTCCTAGCGGGATCGGTGGATTTATAGCTGATGTTGCCAACACTTTTAGTACGCCGAAATGTTTTTCCAGGCAGGATACTTAAAAATCAGACGTAATTGAATAAAATTTAGCTCGTAAAAAAGAAATTCAGCCATTCAGACATTTAAGGGAATATTTTTTTTTCAAGTAGTCACTGTGCCATGATATAACCTATAAAATTAAGAGTTTTCTACTCGGCTCCCATATTGTGCATTTAAAGGAAATCCTAAATTCTTAGCGTGATTCTATGCATAGCTTTACTGCTAGCACTGAAAGGTCGTAACCCCTAAGGAGTCAATAACTTTACTTATTTCATCTGCATTCAAGAAGTATTGCATTGCGTTTATTTGTAATTCATACATTAAGATTTCATAAACATTGATCCCTTCAAGAGCGACATACAATACGTCCCTGGGATTCATATCCACCCCGCTTGAGGAAAAATAGAGTATATATTCCGAGAAAGATGTTGCGGGAAGAAGGGATGTGTGGCAGGAAGGATAAAAATAGGGAGTTCCTCGCTATGAAGACGAAGAGAAGGCTATGACGTGATGGGAATAACTTAAGAGGCATGGTGTGTGAAGAGACAGGAGGAATGTATCAAAGAGGGAAGGGGTTGTCGGGAAGTGTAAATAAATCACGAGGATGTTTACACAAAGGGATAGAGAGAGAGGAAGCAAGCGAAATATTCCCGAGTTGAAAACGGAAAGGAAAAAATCAAGGGAAAGCAGGCAGTGCCAACTGTACATAAGTTATTTGAACAATATTTTCCTTGTTGTCATTTGCCGTTCTAGTTTTTAAAGAGTTTTTCTCGAGAACTTATCAAAATCAATCGGCGAAATATTTTCTCGGGAATCTAGAGGAAAACAAATTAGTAATGTATAATTCACACTTTATTTTTCTAAATTTAATATACGAGTATCATACTTAGACTTAGCTGCTAATTTTTGGGCTGATATGATATGTACTATAACCATGCAACTAGCTTTTGGGAAAAATAGAATTCATTAATGCTCGAGTTTACAGAAAAGGTTGAAAATACTACCACAAAAGTTGTGAGAACGTAGAGAATATATCTATCAGTCCAAAAACAGTGGAAATTCATTTTAAAACCTGCTTCTTATTAAACTTCTATCATAGCAAAATATATTATCTTATACCATACCTTTATTATGGACAAATTTTTAACTGGATTACGTGACTTATATTCAATACTTAATATATTCAATAATTACGTCTTATATTGAACCCTCTTTTAATTTATGAATGCGGATGATTATGTTGCCGAGGAGTATGCCTCAAAAAGCGGGATGAATTTGAAATACTAAATTATTTTTCCAATCGTACGGTGAATAGGTACAAAGTTAAATAAGATGAATCAATTATACATAATGTTTAACACATTAACGTTTAACGAATATCATTCCGGATCTTCACTTATTTCACTCGAACTACTATTAGGAGGTTAGAAGGCACAATCTTGAATTATAAAACATATCAGCTCAGTAGCGTTCCGGGGGTCCGGACCCCCCCCCCCCAAGTATAAAAACACTATTAATGTCCTTCATAAAAGAAAACAAAATATTGAAAAATCAGGAATTTACCAAATATTTCTTCAACAAATTTAGTTTTTTCGATTATGAAAAGTGTTAAAATTAGTTTAAAACCCATTACTTAGTGCCCGGTTTTTCAAAAATTTACCCCCTCGTTTTGTACTCCCCTCCCGAACAAAATTCCTGGCTAAGCCACTGTATCAGCTTGTTATATTTAAACTAAATACTACTAAAACTATTGCTAATATTTTCTCAAAAGAAATAATTCGACGTCTAATTGCGTCGCATTCAGTAACGAATTTTGCTGTTTGATAATATATTTGATACTAGATTTCGGGGGAAATTTTTCTTTAGAATACTCTACGAGGCATTCCATATATATAGATTTGAATAAATATCTTCAGTAAAATGTTTTTCACGCGTTGTTTGAAATAATCATCATGTATACAGGTATTTTACTGGTTCCTGTCAAGTGTATTAATTGAAATCAAGACAAAATGTATTTTAAATAAGAAAGCGCTTAAAAAATAGGAAATTGCAACAAAAGCCTCGCAACATTGTTTATATGAGAAACTTTCATTAAATAAATACATTAGCGAAATGGTGGAAGGAAAAAACTTATTTTTGTTACAATACTTCGTCCCTAAACTCACTTTTCGCAGAATGAGGCTCAAACAAGTGATATAACTGCGGCACAATGAAAATGAATTTCCAAATGGGAGGTCGCATCGAGCATGGGAGAAGTTTACTCTAAGTCTACGTCATCACGAAGAACGCCAATTGAAGCATTACGAACCGAAAAAAATAAAACTGGAAGGGAAAATTTCCATTTTCAAGAAAAAGAAGTGAGGAGAGGTGCGATGAAACGAACTACGACAATCTTATTGTGAATCTGCATGGAGTGGAGAGAAGAGGGATGACGCGGGGAAAAATAAGTTCACAGTTTTCGCGGATTTAGTTTATTTTGGTGTGTTTTTCCAACAAGGGTCGTTAGTAATACTATTAGTTAATAATAGTTTTACTAAATGGTCACATTTTAAGGAATGAAATTGAAAAAAATATGTATAAAATTCTTATTTTCAGAAGAAATCGAATCGTATAACTAAGGAAAATTAATTTTCCGTTTATTTAATTCACCTATTGGTTTATTTTATACGGCGGGGCTTAAGGCTTGTTAACAATAGCTCAACTTGGCGCAACTTGACTTAAAATGACTCTTACTGAAAATTTCAGCCTGTCACAGCTCATAGTGCAGATCAGAGTGAAAATGGTTAATGTACTTTCGTTGATTTATATAACTTCGATACACATTACAGTCATAATTTATACTGTGCAATTTCTAAATAATTATGCGTTTTTATCTTCAAATAACAGAGAGGAGGAGGACGGACAAAGTGGTGGACATATTAGGTGCGGAGAGGAAGTTTTTTAATGAGATAAAAAATGACAAAAGATTTGGATTGAACAAGTACTTAGTGGGGAGAGGATGTTATAAACAGTTTTAGAGGGTAAAATTTTGTTTAATCAAGGGAAGGAAGGAATAGTATCGGATTTATAGATAGAATGAAAGTGCTTATTGCGAAATGAAGAGGGAAGTGCAAGGAGGGAGGGGAGGCAGGCCGGGGTAATCTGCAAAATGCTCCATGTAAAAATACTTAACCGTTATAATACATTAATATCAGGGATGCCGACTTTCATAAAATATTGGGGGGGCCCAAACCGGTGAGCTTGCTCCGGGAAATTTTATGAGTAGTGAGTTTAAATTTTTTTAAGCATTTAGAAGAGTCATATGATTAACATTAGATCCCTGATAACTTGAATCTCGATATCTGGAAACTCCAGGGAAAATCAACAAGCCTGACACACTTTTTCCTCACAACCGTAAAGGATTTTTGGGGGGGCTCGGGCCCCCTCTGGCCCCATTGAGTCGGCGCCGCTGATTAATATCAGTGATGGATCCAGGATAGAGACAAGGGGCCTATGTAGGGGCCAACCTTCCAGCTATAGTGGAGGTCCGAACATAAATACCATTTTATCTAGTGTAAATTGGGTACCCAAGGGGGAGCTATAGCCCCCTTAGCCCCTCTAGGGTTCTCCCATTGAATTTTAATTCACCAAATGCGTGTAAAATACGCTATAATTTCAGAGCTACTTTGTATTTAAATTCCTTAGTGCAGATAAATATATCGGACATTTTAACTAAAACTTTTTGTACAAAGCGACAACATCCGATTTCAAAATTTGATTTTATCTAGTGCGTTTTTTCGACTCAATAGGTTGGCTATAGCCCCCCGTTCATAGATCCACCACTGATTAATATCAATATGTAATCTCGTGGGTAGTTAAAGTTAAGTTACGCCGGTATAATTCATTTTGAAACAGTAGACGCTATACTTAGGTTTCATAACTGTGCTACTGAAAACCAAGAACGTTGATTGCTGATTAATAAATTTAAAACTGCCGAAAAAGCCAGAAAATTGTGCACCAGTAAGCGCTGTGCTTAAGTTTTCCGCTGCAAAGTTACGTCAAGTTAAGTCGATGTGAGTGAGGTTTCAGGAAAAGAAATAAAGGAAGATGGAGAAAGAGAACCAGAAAAAAACGACGCGAGGAAGGGGCAAGTATGGAATGGAGGAAGACAGTGGTATGCATGAGAGGAGGGCGGAGAAAGACGGAAGCGAGAAAGCAAAGGGGAAAACCAGTTTGGCGAAAGGAAAAAATAAGAACGGGAAACAGATTAGATGGAGAGGGCAGAGTAGATGGTGCCGTTAAGAATGTAGAAACTCAAGATTGGGTTAGGGATGCTGGCGGGAGAGAGAAAGAGGAGGCCAGAGATGAAGAGGCTATGTGCGAAGCTGTGGAACGAAAATGCTCGTGAGAGAAAAAGAAGCTGAGCAGAGCATCAGCATTCGCTCAGGAGAACGGAGGGCAGAGGGAAAAGAGAGAGGTTCATTACAGTTGATGTTTACCGCGTCTAATTCAAGTGAAAGTAGATGGCGGGCGTATGGAGGAAATGCAGTCATAGAAAGGGTACAAAAAATGCCGGCGGGTATAAAGTTTAAGGGTTTTCAGTTCGTGTTACTTTTTCTTTTTTAAATTTGGGAACTTGGTATCAACATCCTTGGTTTTAAGTAGCTCTGTTTTTTAAAACTTGGTGTACTTCTAATTTTTCATATCATGTTTCAATTTCCTCTTATTTAATTTTTTTAATATCATATCTTTTAGTTGTTCATATCTTCTAGAGTCTATTTACTTAACACTCATTTATGAAAATATATCTGAAACTATCACACATATTTCTTATCTATAACGCTCGCAGTTTTTAGCGACTTTCATTATTATTATGCAGTAACTTTGTAGTCAGAAATATTTATAATTAAATACTATTTTCCACCCGTAAGGATTTATTGCTCGTATTAATTTCCCATTTTTTAAAATTTGGGAACCAGCTATCAACGTGCTTGGTTTTCAGTAGCCCTGTTATAAAAACCTGGTGCGCTTCTAGGTTTTCATATTAAAGCTCATTATCCATTCTTTTATCTTTTCATATCATAGATTTTAATTGTTCATATTTATTTGTGGTATTTAATTGCATTATCTCATTAAATTGCGCGTAAAAATCATATCTCATTACTCATCACCCACGTGTGGCTATATCTTTAAAGTTATCACATATATCACTTAATACCTATAACAATTGTTACGGTAAGAGATTTAATAAATTTTCCTTATTTTTACTATGTAGAGATACTGTTTTCAAAATTATTTTCAAGTAAAAGCTAAATCCCAAATTAAGGGTTTCCAATCTTAAGGGTTCTAAATTTATTTTACCTATGTTTCTTCATAATTCACGGATTCGCGCGAAAACTTGTTATGAGACTTCTTATTTTTGAAGCGCTTCTATAAAATCTGATCCGCTTATAACTATGCAAAGTATTATTTGTGATCCGCTTTGCCTTGTGTCATACTACTGGCAAAAAAATCGTATCCAGTCATTTATCACTGCTATATGGTCTCGGTTCATAATATTTAGTGAATAACTTTTATCCATATCAATTGGCAGGTTCATTCATTTAAAGCGTATTCCCTCAGTAAATGCAGAATATGTAAATTATATGGAATGAAATTCCTTAAAATTTTTTATATTTTTTCTTACATGCAGTTCGGTAGATTATATTTACAGTGTAGAAAGCTGTTTGCTTACCTTATTTGATGTTTGGCTGATTTTCTAATAGAAGTTGAATAAAATGTTTCATGCCTGAAAGTCAGCTTGATTTACCCGGACATTCATTTTAATTCTTATATCATGAATGTGGTGCTCATCTCTTTCTCAAAAATTTCTACAGAATAGATGCAAGGAAGGCTCCCTAAGTACTTGATAGAAATGTCGAGAATATATATTACAACCATGTGAAGACTTTTACTGCAATACTATATTTTCCCAAAAACGAAAGTAATGAGAGCAAGCATGAAATCAATTGCATGTGTTCCAGGGAAGAAATTCAAAGGAAAGCTCAGGAAGGATCATTTCTTTAATTAATAATCATCATTTTATTATCACCGATCATCCGAATCCACCATTTGTGCTTTAGTTTATCTGAGTGACTAATTACCATATTTATGGGAATATTAAACCATTTCTCTCAACTTTGTGTGTTTGCATTTTCTGCGAGTACTATCAAGTTTTTGGAAAGAAGTAAATTTTGCATTTTAATTGTGTGAACAGTTCTTTAAAAATATAATCGGAGAGTTAGGAAAGAACAAGCCACCGTTCGATGGAATGTTCTTTATTTCAGTGTGCTTTACTTGTTAGGAAAAATTTTCTTCGAAATAATCGCATATTTGCCCCTAAAAAAATGAATCCTTGTTTCTAAATATGAATTCCTTATTCGCACATCTATCATTATGAGCATATAAAAGCTATAATAATTGTTTTATCTTCCTTCAACTTGTATTCTGGGTGAAAGGCAAAGTAATACTCTATGAATACTTAATCCACTGTGGTTATCAGTGTCAATCACAAGTACAGTGGGAAAATTGAACTCAAAGATCGGCTTGATCAGTGCAAAAGTTAGGATGAAACTAACTTATATAAAAATGTTTAAGCAGAACCTTCTCACTAATAAGAAAATTTACCATTTTTCTTAGATGTTAAATTTTCTTGTCTTTTGTGGGGTCCTGATTCCAGTCCATGCCATAGCGGCTTTTGTAAAATATCTTTCTGTCATGGCTATTTTGTTAAATATACGTACTAAGCTCTCGTATTAATATTGAAACAAATTCGTTTAAATGAAGATAAGTATGCACTGTTGTCCTTAGGAATGACTCAACAATGGGGCTTGTATTGAGCGATTAAATGCTTTACAGCTTTACCTTTCATGGTAAAATCATTAGTGTTCATCATCTGAAGTTTTAATTCTGCCTTATTAGGACAAAAAAAACTATGTAAAAATGCTGTTAGTACATTCCTTAGTATCAAGGTATACAAAGAAAATGTCAATTGAGTCAACTATCCAATTAAAGGAATACCAAGAGAATGTGTTAATGTTCACCAGCAGCCCATCGAATATCATTACAGATGAAATAAACGGGTGATTACGTGGAGGCCCAGGAAGTCATCTGCGAATCCCCTTTATTTGGCGCTGTGATCCTCGCGCTAAATAAGAAATCAGTGGGAAGTCAAGCGGCCCAACCATTCTTAACTCCACTTCTCGAAATGACTCTTAATCCGATTGTAACGACTTGATTAATTTATGTCACCCCTGGGTCATCAAAAACCAGTGAGCCTCTCTCAATAAAGTTTCAGCCCTGTAATTGTGTAGACTTGCTTCTGAGGCTAGCCTAAATCCTCGAGATTGCGGCGAATAAAGATGAGTATTAAAATAGATTTGTTTGAAAGAGAAACTTCGCGAGCAAACGCATTAACACGGCTCTGATCCTGATCCTTCTGGCATCCCACGTTTATACAGCATCTGCAATTCCCTCTAGCACTGGACCGTCTTCTTTATTGACGCTTCCAGTATTCATCAACCAACCAACCAATTACTTCATTTTTTCGTAAAATTTCGCATCATAGGCTAGGTAAGCAAATGTTGACCCCTCTGTTAAAACCTGATTCTTTGGATGCTATTGCTTTAGACTTGCCATAGGAAAGAAAATTAAAGAACATCATGTGCTTCATATCCTTTTCATCAACCTTATAGCTTCTTATGATCACTCACCTTTTCCGTTGCATCATACATAAAAAAACGATAATTGCTAACCGACAAATATCATTATGCTTCGGTAAAAATTGCTCTGTTCCCTGAGGATAAACATAATTTATACAGTACATTTGTGCCAGTTATTGAGAGTTTGTCGCGATTGCATAAAATATTTTAATCGTATTTGATTGAGCCCTTCATATTTAAATTATACAGTTCATTGATATCTCCCCAGCACATTAATTTTATATTCTGGAGAGAGTACCTAGTCCATCAGGAGTATTCATAGATATCCCTTTTAATGACTTTTCAGGAAATTTCAATTCTTGAGGAGCATTCAAAGTCAAATACAAATAGAACTCCCATGATATAATTTTTGTTCAAATCATCATTGGGTGGTTAAATTTTCTTTCAATCTTCATTTATTTAGAACTAATTATAAACTATAATATTTTGTTGTGAATCATACTAGCAGAAACTTACTTTTCATACAAAAATTTTCTCACTAATATGAAAAATTGAAGGAGAAATAAGAATATGTATAGATTTGAAAGTAAAATTAATGTCAGAGATTATTATTAACTCCTGCTTAGTCCGTAGAAGTTTATTCCGATAGCGATCTTTGAAATATCTCAATGTTTATCCTCAAAATATTATCTCCTCAAGTGTAGTTCCAAGCAGATAGGAATATTAATCCTTGTTTTCTGACAGATCTACTCCATTTGGCTTCCTTTAGCCTCATGGTGACCCCGGACGAGCTTTGTATATCTTGTTGAATTGATGTCATTGCGTGCGACTTACCTTGCTATCGACGTGAATTATTCGGCTTACGGTTGAGTAGTGAAAATGTGGCAATGCAGATAGTGCATCTAGATCAATATGGACGGCGAAGGTTCCGTCTCGAATCCGAGAAATTGCATTACTTTTTATTCCTCTGCAATTTAAATTTCATGATCTTCTAGCATTAGCTCCTGCTTATGATGTGAATAAAATATACTCGAATATTTCTTCTTTACTCCGCTGTCAATATTAATAAAATTATAAATTATTTTTTGTAGATATGATTAATCCGAGAAATTTTTATTTTGATTATAAAAGTACTTCAACTTTTTGGTCAATATTGGGACTAAACTAAGGAAACTAATTGGTAGGGAAGACCACCAATACAATATGGAATTCCGGTCTTAAAGGATTAACGTAAAAGAGTTATCACACCTTAACAGGAAAATTAATGAATGGAATAAACTCCCTGCAGACCTGTTTCATCCATATCCTGGCAACATAAAGTTTTCAAGATGAGGTGTTTTAAAAAATATCTTGGAAAATTAATTTCATTGCTATTTTTAATTTTCACTGATCAAGATTCATTTCGGTGAGGTATTTTCATTAAATGCATTTTACTTAAATTTGTACTGTTACCACCTGGCAAATAGCCAACAAGTAGCCTATATAATTATAGCAATAATGATAATAATAATAATAAGAAAGCCCGAGAAAATGCACATAAAAGTCGGGTGACAAAGATCCTGAATACAAAGCTATCTGGAAGGAACATGATAACGGCTATAAATACCTGGGCAGTGCCTGTACTGGCTTATTCCTTCGGAATTGTAAAATGGTCTGACACGGATCTAAATGAGCTGGACCGACTGACTAGGTGACTTTTGAATAAATTCCGATGTTTACATGATGAGGCTTCAGTAATCAGGTTATATATCCCAAGAAAGGAAGGAGGTAGAGGCCTAATAAATATTCTCCGACAATGCCGATCTCAGGAACAGGCAATGAAATCCTCCTTAAAATCGTCAAATGATGCATTAATGAAAGAGGTAATAAAGACTGACGTGGGATACAAAACATTGAATTTTAGAGAGAACCAAGATCGGATTCAAATACCAGACCTAAACCAACAAAAGCAGGAATGGAAGTCTAAAATTTTGCATGGAAAGTTCCCAACAGTCATACAGGATGATTGGGTTGACAGGAGCGCATCTCTGAAATGGCTCCAAGATGGTTATTTATACCCGGCGACTGAAGGGTTGTGATGGGAATTAAAAAACAACTGATTAACCTCGGGCAAAAAGCTGTTTTACTACAGACCTGCAAGATCGTGAGAAGATTCCTGGGTCGGGCATGATCGGTTGGTGTAGGATAGGGTGAATTCTCTTCCTTAGCATCCGAGCCTAATCCTAAATTGACCTAGGGATAGGTGAATATTTCCAGCTGGTTTTAATCAGCTGAGAAAGTGGATAAACTCAAATAATAATACTAAAATCCCATCTTACATTTATTCCTGGACATCTAATATATTAAATATTTGCAAATGAATACATTGTCAAGTTACTCTTGAAATTAAATGCATTCCAATTATATCAAAAGAGACATTAAGCAATACCTTATAACTATAAAGAAAATTCAAAATGAACAAATTTACATTCACCAAATGTTAGAAGATCTGAAAAAGCGTTGGGAAAAGTTAATTAAGTAAGAAAGAGTTATGCCACAAATGAAAGAGAAAAAGTATAACGAATATGTGTTTCCCTATTAAACCATATGTTGTATTTTAAGGCAATGGCCGCAATTGATGTTATTTAGATGAACATACAACAATGAAAATATTTATAAACTCAGTATATTAGCGTTGTCCTTGCTCTGAGGGTAGATGCAATTTTTGTTTTTCCTTTAGTTTCTCTATTAATGTCGCAAATTTTGATTTAGAAAATCATTTATCTTCTTTAAAACTTTCTTTAAAGTGGTAATGGGTAAACTCGATTATTTTAGTAGAAACTTCAATCGCGTTTTTAACCGTCATTGTATTTTTATACCTGTTTCACAGTTTTCACGAAAAAAAAAACATTTTCTGTTTAATATAAAATTTCCTAACGTAGCTACGCGTAGTTCATTCTACATTAAAACAACATAATCCAAGAGAATAGTGGCTCATTTCTATCGCTAAATCGCCTCCAAGTAACTCATAAGTCATCATTTTGTATTTCTCATTCGAGATTTTACTGCCGTTATCGCGTTAATTCGAATGAGTTTTCGTCTAAGATGGCACCCCTCCACTGTCTAGTGTCTCAAACGCATCACCTTAATGTATTTATTTTCTTCATTCTAAGCTCGTATATTTCCTTAAGAGCTCTCATTTTACGTGCGCACGCGAGGTTTACGACCTTAGAGGGTTTTAAATGCAAGAGGTTATCTGGTGCCTTTAATTTTTGGCCATCAAAATTGAGGCTTTTTTATCTTTTCATCTATGAACCGTCCTATCTCTTTCACAGGCCTTAGTTTTTAAAGTCTCCGAGGAAAAATTAAAACGTCTACGCCGTCCATCTATCCTCTTTCAGGGATGCATTTTTTTCATAGTTATTTTCCTCAGGTAGCATGTGACACCTATCAAACTATATAGTTCTCACCCTTTTGTTATCACTGGATTGATTAACATGGACGATAGAAAAACTATAATCATTAAGTATTTAAAATGTAGGTGCGCATGCATGGAAGTTCGTACTTAACACTAGCGCACCCAATTGAATGCACTTATTTTTGGTAAACATTCATTTTATTTTTACAATACGTAGTTTGGGTGAAGTTGTAACCGTAAATCACAAATTCCTTGCTGAAATACTTCTCTCAACTTATCTATGAAACTTTCAGAGGTAGACTGTTGGAAAATCTACGTAAATGGTAACGCTGCCGCATTCGAGTACCTTGTGAATTTACTTCCGCTAAAATTAGCGAGTTAGCTAGATTATGAATCAAATGGGAATTTATAGCATTTTAATCGGATGATAAAATACACCAGGGTCAATCTGTTCTTCTATGACCTGATATATCACTGGTCTGAAGTTTAATCCCTATAATATAGACGACTCCACACATTCCTCAATTTGGTTGGGGGATAAAATCACACATAGTTTTAATCCCTCAGCCAGCTCCTATAAAACCGAGAACCAAGGTCACAAACTTTTTTCACTCTTACGTATATTTTTAATGGCTTAATTTCTTTCATTCCTTTAATCTCTTTTTCCCGACCCTTTCCCTCCACTTAAAAATTTTACATGTCTCATCAGGGATAAAGAATTTCAAAGCCGAAGGAGATATATTTGTAGTTACCTTTCAGTGAAGCTGTCTGGTGACTATGCGAAGCAAAGCACCATTTTTCCCGTCATAGTGCTACAGGAAATGTATTAATTCACGTATACTTTTAGTTATAGATTATAGAGACAGAATCCTTGGTAGAATTATGAAAAAGAATTTTTCGGTGTAATATTTTAAGGAATACACCAGGCAGAATATTTTATATGTAACGCTGCACAGCAAGTCCATGCCTTGCTACGATTTAAGTCTCATATTTCCGTGAGATTTTTCCAGCATACCCTTGCTTCAAAATATTAATCCGGTGCGGGGGACCAATCGTAAAACGAAGTCCATCTTATGTTGAATCCGAATTATTCCGGGAGAAGGAAACGGATCATTGAGCATCAGTGAATATGAGATTTGCTAAGATAAGAGAAGTGTTTCATTAAAAAATAAGGTGGATAACACATATTTGGTGACACATTGTGATAGAGGGGACAAAAACGGGAAATAAGAATTGCATAAATCAGATCAGATCGTAAGTCGAATCCTTAACAAATGGAATCCATGATAAAGCGATGTTACACCATAATTTATTATTATTAAAGTATTCTACCGATTATGGCGGGCTTGCATGGAGAACTTGAGGAACATTCTGGGAGTCTCCCCTCCCATCATGGACTTTCCACTTCAATACACTAATAAGGCCTACTCCCTTCCTTTCAATCTAAAAATCTTATTCTCTTCCTTCCACTCCCTCGTTTACCAACGTTCTATCCTTCTTACACTGTTGTCAACATCCCCTCCCCCTTCATTACTCGCTCCATCCTCACCTCCTTTAATAATTAAAATATATCATCTTTATAATAGATAAAGGCAGCTTCTAGCCTAGATACGGAGGAGTCAGAAGTTATGGATGGAAGGAGTATTTAGCGGTGGGGGGATGTTGAAAACTGTGTTAGAGGATAGAATGTTAGGTCAACGAGGGAGAGGAAGGAAGAAAATAGGATTTTTAGTTAAAATGAAAATGGAGTAGATATCACAGTAGATTGAAGAGGGAGGATCTTAAAGGAAGGGGAGGCTACCAGAACACTTCTTGAGTACTCCATGGAAACCTACCTTCATCGGTAGAATATTTTATTAATTATTATTCATTTTTTTGTGTTAAATATTCGCGAGTGTATATCTGATCATCTATAATACGACCTATTTCTCTTGCTGACCTACGCAATTTTTCCCTGGGATAGAACAAAACCCCACGCACATCATGCACGTATTTGATTTCTCTATCTGACCTGCACAATTTTGGCCTGGGATAAAGCACGACCCCAAGCATAGTATGCAAATATTTAATAATTACTTGTTTCGTTATATATAAACGCAATTGTAAATCCGGTCATCTATAATCCGACCTATTTCTCTAGCAGACCTGCACAATTTTGCACTAGGAACAAACAAGACACCATGCATTCCATGCACACACATTTTGGCCGTGGAATGAAATCTCCCTTAGTTTTTCCCTCACCCGGTTCCCATCAAACCCCCTTTCTCTCATCTGCATCTTTTTTTAATGTCTTGATTCCTCCCTTCACACTAAACCCATCCCACGCAAGTCCTTTCAACGCAACGGAGGGACTTACCTCTCTTCCCTTCCACGCCTAACTCGAAGAGAAGGCCTTCAATTATCTCCGTGCCCCACTCTCTTGTTTGCTTTCATTGCATCGAATACCCCATCCAAACACACGCCAGCCAACCTCTTCCTTGAAGCCCACACCACACTACCACCGCCTCGTGCTAGCTTTATCCAAGCCTTTCATCCCTCCCTGCTAACCAACCCCCACGACAAGCTCTCTCTGCAGCCACTTCGTTCTCCCCCCCCTTTGCACTATCTTCCCCACGCTCAATAAACTCAATTTACTGCCGACCTTTTAAAGCGTGACGCCGGCCTATGTCGCACCACTGGTGCCTGTGATGGCGCCTGGCTTCCACTTGTTCACCGCCAGCCAACCCAGTCTCCCGCAGCCACTCCAGGAGTTCCCCTTCCCGCGTATTTCTGACCCAGCTTCCCCTCCGCGTAAAGAGAGATTCCGAGTCCCGCCGATCGCGTCGCTGGCTGCGGCATCTTCCTAATATCTTTCGCGCCTTTTCCACTCCGCCGCGGCGGCGTTTCGTAATCGTGAGTGCTTGGTGTTTGTGCCCTCTATACTTAATCATCTCCGTGGGAAAAGGGGCTGCCTCTGGTTCCGTATCCTCGTCTGTGTATGTCCATTTCAGTTTTCTTTCTATCGTGTGTCCGCAACCACGGAATGGGTTAGGAAACGAGCACTGGTCCTCTAATTTAGAAAAGATTTGAAAATTGGATTGGACTACCCTGATATCTGGAAAGTTTTATTTTTATTTTCTGTTCCGCATTTTTATTGGGTAGAATTGAAAGCATGGAATTTTTCTAATTAATTTCGATTCTTTTTTTCAGCATCTGACGCATTGTTTTATTCTTTATTTTTTTCTCAAAAGAGTTAATTAACAAATGAAGTCGTTAATTTAAAAAATGGAAGGTCAAAATTTAGCAGGGATGGAAAAAGATAACATGAAATTTGGAAATTCATGCAGTAAACCTTCTAACTGTAAATTCTTTAAATGTAAGGATTTATTAATTACAAAATAATTTAATAACAAAAATGAATTTCGTGACAATCAGGAAACAATTTGGAGGCAGATACATTAATTATAAAAGGTTATAAAAATAGCCTTGAAACTTTAGAACGTAATAAATTCCAGTCTCTTCACGAGCTCATCTTTCCGTGTTCTGCCCCAGCTACCCCTCGCAATAGAGAGAGGTTCAGGAGTCTCTCTGCTCGCGTCACTGGCCGCGGCATCTTCCTAATATTTTTTACGCCTTTTCCACTTCATATCTGCGTTCCGTAATCGTGAGTGCGTGGTGTTTGCGCCCTCTATCCTTAATCATCTCCGGAGGAAGAGCGGGTATCTCTAGTTCCATATCCTGGTCTGTATGGGTCCATCCCAGTTTTTTTCCGTGGGGCGTCCAGCACAGTGATGGGTGAGGAAATGAGTGGGTACCAGTCATCCAATTTCTATTCGAATAGATCGCAATTTAATTTTGACCACTCTGATGCCTACTGTACATTTATTCTACCCTTTGTCTTGGCTTGACTTTCATTAATTAATTTTCATTGTAAACTTTAGCTAAACATTTTATATTTAAAGTTAATAGCTAATAGTTGTTAGGTAATTTTCGGGTTTTCTATGCCAGATCATTGTAAAGGAAATAGAATTTCTAGTTATGTTGCAGTTTTTCTTAAGGGTTCCCTCATGTTACGGGGTAATTTTGTGTTAACCGATAAATGACAATGTGATCTAACTTAAGTCTATTTTATACTTCATCGACTTCAATCGCACTTATTTTCACTAAACTTCCAGAAGCTTCCAATTCCAGACTGTTTACTGGAAAAGTCAAGAGCAGTTTCTGTTTCTAGGTATTTATTTTCCTTGCATAACATCTGAATCGTTTTATAGGTATTATTAAAGATGATCTTATGTTGAAGGAGTGTTTTTCCGCGTGAACAGTGATAAACTTTGCATGCATTTCCATGCGACGCCAGTGGCCTACTCGCCATTCGAACAACAAAAGTATTTAGAACGAATACTGAATGTTTTTTCAATGGCTTGGTATCTCCTTAAGCCTTATCAAAACAAAATTCTGGCCAATGGTCTTCTGGGTTAATTCTAAGGGATGGCAAGTGAAACGAAACCTAAATGTTTCGTTTCGACCCGGAGCGAAACGAAAATACGAGGACTAGGTTTAGTTTCGTTCACGCACGAAAGTAAAATCACCAACGAGGTTAGTTTCGAACCGGAACGAAACTTTAATCCTGGGAAAGAAGCTAAATTAATGGAAACTCCGCTGCTCATAGTTAAGTTTCGATTCCAGAAGTTTAGCTCAGAAGATTAGTGCAAAAGAGGGAGTAGTTTCTACCAATTACGTGTGATATACGTGTACAGAGGTAAAAAATTGAGTTTAAATCGAAAACGTTAAAATGAAAATCGATTGGCCAGTTCGCGTTCACCGCTATCCTGTTTGTGGTAAAAATATGAGTGCCCCATGCTTCTAATGGTGGTAGGCCGAACCTCTACCTCATTCAACCACGCATCGCACTCGGTGTGTGATTCGAAACTAAACCGTTTGAAGGTGAAGCACGTGGTCCCTCCGGTGCGAAACATAATATGCATTTCGTTTCATCCCAGAGGTTTAGTTTAGTTTCGACCCGAAGCCGTTTTGACACCGATTTCGTTTCAACCCTGAGTTCAGCTCCCTGGGTTTAAATCCGTTTAGTTTCGTTTCTACATTTCGTTCCCGAGAACGAAACTATTGAAATTTTACTGGTTCTGACTTTCGTTTAGTTTTGACTGCCATCTCTGCTAATTCTTTTGTTTATTAACCACTGATTATGGTTCCTCCATGGTAATCATAACGAAATTCTTTAGATATAGCTACTTTCTAATGTTTTCAAACTTCTCCAACCTTGCCCAGTATACATACCTTTAAAGTTGTTTTCTAAGAAACAATAGGTGGTAAATTATCGCTCGTCAACTCATTTGAAAAAATATCTACTCAGCAGCCAATAACTTGAAAACTTCCGGGTAGCTAAGGTGACGGTAATGTTGGCAACATAACCCTTAGAATGTGAGGATGATGAAGTAGAGGAAGCAACAATACAGCCCGTAGAAAAAGGGAACGGGTTGTTTGAAAAATAAGCTGACACATTTTCCAGCCCTCTCTTTCCGGAGATGAGTGCTTTAATTGGTATTCGAGTTCCCATGCTTCGCGATAGGTGGATACACCCAAAAATGAGGTTTTAATTAATAAACTTGCGACGTTCTTTTTCTATCCCTACTCCTCTCCTTAATTGGCCGATTCCCCGGCCTTGTTTTTTTATTTCTTCATTAGGTCCTTCCCCTCCAAAGAATCATCTCGTCTTACTCCCCATCCCTACCACACCCCTACTCCGAAAGCTTCCTCCTCATGTTTATACACGGGGGAATTTTCATGGGTTCATTTTCGGGATTTTCTTGGATGGGAGGGGCGGAGAAAAAGGTTGAAATTTCATTTTGCGCCTTAGGAGGAAAATTTTGATTTGCTTTCCCGTTGGAAAAGTTTCTCTCGGGAGGAAAGAATAGGAAGTGATTTCGTGTAGGACGTCTTGGTTGGAAAATAAGGAAATTTATTTAAGTTTCCGGAATGTTCTCACTTAATACCTTTAGCTGAGTTCATCGGATGGAGCCTTTGCCGGTTGGGATACAAGGAACAAGATTTTTTCCGCGGGCAGTAAGCAACCTGGAGAGCACTCAACAAGGGTGGAGGAAGTCTTTTCGCGCGCATGCATAACAAGGAGAACGAAGTAGTTATAATTTTACAGCGGCAGAGTGCTATAGTTCGAAGAATGATGTTAGGTTTATGGCGCTTCGAGAATTCTTAGCGGCAATGTGTTATACCGCATAAGTAGCCACGGCTTTGCCGATAGAATCAACAAACTTTCGCATTAAGACATTGAAGTGGATAACGAACTTCGAAAGTTTTTGTTATAATCCCCCCCCTCTGTGATGATTTTACTTGTAGGTTTTACCAAATAAAAGATATATAATGTTTTCTATCTGAAAGTTAAATCAGCTTCAATTTTTTTAGTAAAGTCACATAATTCATTGCATATTCGCCGCGGAGTATTATTTTCTACCATTTTCATAAATTTAGGGAATAGCATGTTAAAAACTATGTCAAAAAGTAAGTTCATTTTATGAGACTTTTATTAAGAAAGAAGAAGTAGGTCACTAGTAATACGATGTCGTGATACAAAAAATGGTCCGTAGTTGCTGGTGCCTGAATAAAACTGTAACCTCAAGCAAATTATTTATGATTATATGCAAAAATTAGGAAATTTATATCATTAATGTTACATACATTCGCACAAAGAAACTACTTTTCTTTGTGCGAACTCCCTATTTGCAGCTTTTATGTCTCAAACCGTAATTTAATAACGAGCCATACAATTATACTCTATATATTCGTTGAGGCTTGATTGAAATCACTCAGATCACTAAATTTAAAAAATATAGATTTCGACTAATTGTAATAAGACTAGATATCTGGTTTTGACACTTGGGCTTCACAAGCTTTATTGCTGGATGAAATTCAATTTGAAACTTGTTTGGGTGCAACGATAACTATACATCGTGGTGCTACGGTAATTCCGGGACATCGAAATTTACAAAATCTGATAGGAGTTTTGGAGTTCATGGGTTATTACATGTAGGTGAGTATACTTAGCCAAAATTTTGAATTTTGAAGTTATTTAATCTAAAAAAAATGCTGTAATATTACCTCAATGACCCCAATTATGCGCTTGCTTTTGACAGTTCTGCGAAATACGCTACAAAAACTAACTCAAGAGGATGTCACACTTCCCTTAAAGTGTTTCAAAGTAATGATAATAGAATGAACGTTTCTTAAAAAAATGAGCAAGATTTTATTTCTTTAACGTGGATTATATTTGCAGTTATTTGTTTCATTAATATCCTATCGGATAAAATGGGCTGTTCCATCTAACTTTTAAGCTGTTTGTGAATTAATCATAGAAATACAACCAAGTGATAATTTTCATTTGAAGGGAACGGAAATTCAAGCTATTGATATTATTAGAGGTTCTTTAATAATAGTGGTGATATTTTCTCCAATTTGTGCCAAGTTGATTACATGTAATTGATTTTAGGAATCTCTTTAATCTACCATTAATCAAGCATGTGAAGCAAGGTTTTCGGGTTGACCTCCGCGTCGATTCATCTTCAAGACGACAGTTTCGCCGGCGTTGCAGTGATGACCGAGCACGTATGAGAAGGACCACCACACAATGTGGACTTCGAAAGCGCAAAAATCATCGCTAGAGAAAAACATTACTTTCCCCGACTCATACGGGAGGCTATAGAAATCGCGAAAACATCCACTTTCAAAAGGGAGGACAGCTATTCGCTCTCAAACACCTGGAAGAGATTCTTAGCCAAACGGACCAATCAGAACGCACCTAGCCCAAACCAAGGCCTATATAAGACGGGAAAAAACCTGCATCAGATACTTCGTACCTGAGGACGCTAGCTGCAACGCCGGCGAAACTGTCGTCTTGAAGATGAATCGACGCGGAGGTCAACCCGAAAACCTTGCTTCACATGCTGCACCACCCCGCGAAAGTCTCCATCAACAATACCATTAATCAATTTTAACCTCAATGCCGTGTACACCGTTTTACTAATGTTCAATCTGCGTCAGATAATATTTCCATGTATTCCTTTTTTCTCATAATCCCATAATAAAAAAACAATAGATAAAGGAATATAGAAAATAAATAGTGAACAAATTGTTGATTGGGATGTGCGAGTAGTTGGTACTCGACTAGAGTGTTTCAGATAACATTACGAATGTCGAGTCGAGTAGTTTCGATTACAGAGCTGTCGAGGCCATTAGGTCCAGCAATCTGCACACAAGAAACGCCATCATGAAACTCATATAATAATATCGTTTTTAAAGTCGATAAGTCATTATAATGCCTTGGCCTGGGAGTCTCAGCTTTCTGTATACACTATAACTGTCGACGTGGACGCCGAATACCTTTTCGTCAGCCGCGGCCGCCGATCGTCTTCCGACCCGGCGGCGTATTCGGAGTGGATCGCAGCATCGCTCCTACTTTCTCATGCGATACTATCCCAACTCGCTTTACTCAAACGCCAAGACAATACGTAAAAATTGGTATGATTTCTGAAAGAAAGAAAAAATATGCAGCTTTAAGGTTTTAGCAGACAATGCCGGTTTTTTCCGGACAAGTGGTGTCATGTTTTAGCCTTTTTGATTATTGCGTATGCCAAATGTTAATTTTCCTTATCCATTTGTTGCGATTAGTGTTATAGAAATATAGATGTTTTTGGGATTTACAAAGCCAAAGCTAAGTACTATAGTTCGTTCACTTGAATTCTAAGATGATTCAAGGTCCATAAAAATCGTTGATATAGTTTTTAATAAAAATTCCAAAGGTTCCGAAATCTTGCACTTTTGGTAGGAAAGTACTTGCCAAAACAAACAAGTGTGTAGCGAAAGACAATTTTCTACAGGCAGTAATACTGTAACATGGAGATGTCAAAAACTGCTGCCGGAGCATGTAGAAAAATTGGTTTTTCTGCATGAGAATTTGAAAGGATCAAATATTTCATGATTTATTTCGTAGTATGTAATCTTCATTATAGCTGTGCAAATAACTTTACTCAGGGCTCTCCCTAGCAGTTTGGTTGTATGTATTACTTAACTTGTCGACATAACACTTGAGGTTAATTCATTTGAATTGTGTCTATAGAACTGTTTAGGACACTAATTTTCATTAATTCAAGTTAACATATTAATTTTCATTCGTATCCTCATTTTGACACTAACCATCAACGTTCTTCATAATCTTTACCTTCATGTATTCATAATAGAAAACTAACGGGGGGTTTGAAAGATAAAAATATATACGAGCATGCATTGCTCTATTGGTTAGTCCAGAAATTATAATGCTCGACTCGACGCGATAATCTCGAGTAGTTTTCAACTCGACTCGATACTCAGCTCGAGATCAAACAGTGTAACTCGCACATTCCTAATAATTACTTTCCTTAAAGAAACCAGTTCCACTCTACATATATTGTAATGGAAATAACTGTCATTGCATTATAAATATTAATATAACACTTTAGGATGGTTCTGTGGTATCATTATGCAACAATTCATTTACTAATTGAAGGTATCATTATTATCTATATTCATGGATAAATTTCTGTGAAAAATACACACCAGCAAGCAAAAAATGATGCCATCATAGTAGCGCTTTAGGGAATGATGCTGTGTAAATGATAAATATCATTCATCTACATCTACATCTACATAATACCCCGCAAGCCGCCTAAAAGGCGTGTGGCAGGGGGTGTTAGGACACCAGCCGTTTACAGCTATTAAAAAAAAAAAAAAAGAAGAAGTGCTCTAACGAGGTTGGGACAAGCGTTTATTAAAGTCCTTTATTGTTCGGGGGAAAAACGAATTCTTATATCTATCCGTTCGGCTAAAAATCTCTCTTAATTTATCGCTTCTGTCGGACCTGGAAATATAGTGTGGCTCTAAGATTATGTTCTCTGTGTCGCTCTTAAATATATCCATTCTCAATTGCTCAAGCAATCTAAGCCTAGCGCGCAGCCTCCGAGTCTCCAACGGCTCCCAGCCTAATTCGCTTAACATCTGGGTAACACTGTCTGTACGCCCGTAGCGGTTTTTGACGAAACGCGCAGCCTTCCTTTGTATCTTATTCAGCTCGCGGATTAAGTCTTTCTGCACTGGATCCCATACACTCGCTGCATATTCAAGGTGCGGTCGGACGAGAGCGAAATAGCACCTTTCTTTTACTTTCTCATCCGAAAATCTTCCCACAATACGCTTGACGAATCCTAATTTCTTCAGGGCTATGCCGCAAATATTCTTTATATGAGTTCCCCACGTGAGGTTCGAGGTTATCGTAACTCCCAGGTACTTCACTTCGTCTGTTGCCTTTATGTTAATGCCATCCACTGCATAAACATTGTTAGTGTTGGACGAATTCCGCAAAAAATGTACCGCCATGCATTTGCTCAGATTAAGTTCGAGTCCCCACTCTTGACTCCACAAATGAACGTTGTTTAAGTCCGATGATAGATTTTCATAGTCAGAGTGATCACTAATTTCGCGGTAGATGACAGCGTCGTCAGCAAATAAACGTATTTTACTGCTAATGCGGGAGCAGAGATCGTTAATGTATATAATGAACAACAGGGGGCCGATTACGCTTCCTTGTGGAACACCTGATGTAACTTTTACAACATCAGAGCTAATTCCGTCAAGAACTACTTTTTGTTTACGATCTCTGAGGAAGTCGCGTATCCAGTTTACAACTGTTTCGTTTAATCCGCATGACTGTAATTTGTATAAAAGTTTGTTGTGAGGTACAGTGTCGAAAGCTTTCTTAAAATCTAGAAATAGTGCGTCAACTTGTCTTTTCGATTCACCAGATTTTATAACGTCGTGAAGAAAGAGCGCGAGCTGTGTTTCGCAGGATCTATTTTTTCGGAATCCGTGCTGACAGTCATGGAGGAAGTTACGTCTGTCCAAGAAAGTCATGATATTACTAACAACGATATGTTCAAGTATCTTGCCTATAATTGATGTTAGGGAAATTGGACGGTAGTTGCCTTGGTCATTTCTGTTTCCCTTTTTGAAAATGGGTGTAACACTTGCAATTTTCCAGTCGGGCGGTAACTTCCCTTCGGAGAGTGACTTCTTGAATATGATCTCTAAGTAAGGCGCGATCTGTGGAGCTAACTCTTTGAGGACACGCGCGGGTATTCCCTCCGGACCCGGAGATTTACTATTCTTAATCGATTGTAGTTGTTTAGTTATCCCATCACGTTTTATAGATATTTCTTCCATCAAATCCTCAGTATATGGGATGTCTAAATTGAATTGAGTATCGTCAGTAGTGTATACACTTTCGAAGTGGGCATTTAAAGTGTTAGCTTTGTCTATATTTTCGGTGACAAGTTTACCATCTTTATCAAATAACGAATCTACGGTTGAATGTTTTCCCTGAAGCTCTTTCGCGTACGACCAAAAGGATTTCGGATTTTCTTCGAGTAATTCACCAAGTACTTTTTTCTTAAATTTTCGCATTGCAGTTCGCATTGATTTCTTGGTTATTGAGCGTTGAGCAGCGTAACTTTCTTTAGCTTCAAGTTCCTTCGATTTATTACGAGACGTGATGGACTTTCTGTACAAGTTGTATAGTTTTCTCTGTTTCCTAAGTTCTCTTCTGACATCGTTGTTGTACCAGCGAGGTTCCTTATTATCACATTTCAGTTTTTGCGGAATATGTTCGTTGATTCCTTGGCGCAGAATTTCTAAGAAACGTGTCCATATTTCATCTGTGCTTTGGTCCTTTGATGTAACAACGAATTTTTTGTAGGAGTCATTAAACATCTCGCCAAATTTAGTGAAGTTACATTTATCGAATAGGTAAATATTGCGTTTTGGTTTTACGGCTGACACCACATCAACTTTTAACGTTGCAAATATTACTCTGTGGTCGCTTATACCGTCAATAATATCGACTTGTTTTATCAACTTAGGATCGCTTACTGCTAAAAGGTCTAATAGCTTGTTTCCTCTCGTAGGTTTGTCAACTACTTGGGCGAGAGAGTGATTTGCAAGTATGTTGAGTAATACCTCGCTGATTTCTTTATTCCTTGAATTCGGTTTTACAGTGTAAGTATCCCAGTTTATGGATGGAAGATTAAAATCTCCCCCGATTACTATTACACCTTTACTGTCTCTCTTAGTAAATGCGGATATTTGATTTTCTAGAAGGTACATAATATCGACTTTGGAGTTCGGCGTTCTATAAAAAGAGCAAACATGAATACTCCTTTTGTTTCGTTGTTTTATTGTACACCATACGCTTTCAATTTCGTTGTCAATTATTTCGTGAGCGGCGCTTTGTAAATGGGATTTAACGGCAATAAAAACTCCGCCACCTGTTCTATTGCGTCGATCGCATCTGTAAATTTTATATTCTGGAGGAAAAACTTCGCTGTCGCTTATATCTTCCGTAAGCCAGCTCTCTGTCCCCATGACCACGTCTGCGTCCTGAAAAATATGCTCGATTTCGGCGCGCTTGTTTTTTACGCTACGGCAATTAACTACAACAAGGTTAATGTCATATTTTGTAGTTAGAGTTTCGGTTGGTTCTTTTCTAGGCTTTTGTATACTCAGCGGGAGAATTTTATTGGCAGTACTAATAATATTTGATATTTTTTCTTTCCCTGGAGCACGCGTTTTGGGAATAATGACGCTATTGTCCGGCGTTAACGCTTCTAAGCTTACTTTCTTGTTTATTTCGCATTGCGGATTTCCTCGGAGGCTACGTTCAATTAAATCTTTGATAACCCCGCTAGATGACCTACCCTCTAGTCTAAAAAATACCTACAGTGCTATAAAATCCTACGAGCCACCCGTTCCGACGCCTCTTTGGAATAATGCACCCCAGACGAATTGAGGGGAGCCCGGCACGATCTAAGCACCGGCCGAAGATCCACGAACTCTGCCCCAATGCTCACACAGAGTTCCCACAGCCTCTTGTTGATCCAGGAAATCCTGTCCCAAACTCGAGGGCCGCAGTCCGTCCGTGGAACAATGCTACAGATGGACAGTCGCATATCAACACCAGTGCCCCTCCGAACGCGTTCCACTTCCGAGCTTAGATCCCTGAAGGAATTTAAGATCTCATCAGCTCTGCGTACGGAGGCATCATTAGTGCCGACATGGGCCACCACCCGCAGTCTAGAACAGCCCGTGTCCTTCACCGCTGCTTTTACCGCCGCCGTAGTGTGGGATACAAGACCTCCTGGGATACACCAGGAAGAGACCCGTTGGTCCGCTCCGTCTCTCCTTGCCCTCTTCTCCAACTGGGGGAAAATCCGCCGGACGTTGGAACTCCCTAACAGAACAATCCCCGCCCTCCCTCCCCGGCTGCCTCTCGAAGCTGCATCCCTCGCGACAGGGGGTTCCTTCACGACCTCGCCAATTAGCTCCCCGGAATTGTCCTCCGACAAGACCTCGAAGCTGTTGTGAACGGGGATGGGGTTAGCCTTCGCTTCCCCCACTCCCCGATTTGGCCGTGCCACCGCCCCCCGCCCTTGGGGTACAACCACCCACTCGGGCCTCAGGTTATGAGTAATCCCCCGACCCGAAGACTGCACCGTCCTCTCCAAGGTCTCCGCGCAGGCTACCGCCCCCGAGCTTGCTCGAGACTCCACCTTGGAATTGCGAGGACCCTTAGAGGGGACGCTACGATCCCCGGACCGTGGGATTTCCACAAAACCCGTTACCCGGGCGTGTATTTCTGCCACCAATTTCTCGAGTTCGGTGACGCGTGCCTCAAGAAGGTCGCTTTTCGCCTTACTCTTGATCTTGGTGACGGAAGATCGGCCAGCCATACTACTCTAGCGGCTTTATCGGCTTAATAAAAACGCTATGAAATTACAGAACTCGATAATAATGATACAAATATTGCGTAAGAGGAAGTTAGTTTTCTAAACGAGTTAGTTAAGACAGGTAATAATGATGAAGAACAAGGGTGAATGATAGAGCTCGCACACAAATGAAGGATCAAGTAACTTTTAGGAATTAACACTAATACCTTAAATCTATCAATAAGTTCTAATAGTATTATAACTAGGCAATCTTTACAACAATTAAGGCAACTTGAAATAAGGAAGAGAGAAGAGAAATTAGAAGCAAGTAAGTTGGTCAGCGACTACTTATCCGTTTCCCCGTCGCGTGGCAGGCACAGCAGCAGCTACAGGACCAGGCGGCTTCACAACACTACTTCACTATTACACTTTTACTACTCTTACTACTTCGCAAAATATGATTAGTAGAAGTACACACTAAAATCACTACACTAAGAAAAACGGAAGCAACGGCGTGAAAGCCCAAATTGATCGCTGTCGGTCAGTGAAGAACCGGTTTCAGGAGCGCACGGCAAACACAACCTCACTCTACGAGAGCTGGTCAGAGAATGGCTCAAATCATGGAAGATAAAATTCTTAATTTTTACCCCGTGAAACATCATCGGAAACCATAAGAAAAGACTTCGTTATCATATTGTAAAATCATACGTAATTTTTTGCCGACAATCTTCATCATTAGCTGGCGTAAACTGAAGCTTTTGATATTCAATTTTAGTTTTGAGAAAAGTAGTTAGTTAAATATAGAATAGTACAGTGAAGTTGTGCCCAAGACTGTTACTGCGATAGTTGCGCGAAAATATCAAATCCCTCAGCTATGCCATTATCTTACCGAGTAATTTGGAGAAAATGAAAACAAAGCCTAGTTATTTTGAAAAGGCCATTCGAATTATTTCAGCTTTTGTGTCATTATTTTCTGCTGGGTTTTATTAAGAGCAGTAATAACAATAATAATTTTTTTCGTAATTAAAAAATTTCTCTTATTCCCGTCTCTAAGGTAAGGATGTAAGATATTTTACGTCCAACATAAATCATTTCATAAGAGCACTTATCTATAGTATACATTTTTTCTAATCACTGCCTCAGCGCCGTAGTGAATACATTTTAGAAACAGAAAATATTTCAGGTTCTCTTGTTTAACCTGAGGCAGTTTTTTGGGATCCTTTTTGAAAATGAAATGTCTGCCGTCGCTTATAACTTTTTCTTCTATTTTATTTGCGCGCTCTCAAACCTTGCCTTTCGACTAAACTGCTCTAATTTAATTTCTTTTGTTTGTGAAAACATGCTGACAATTTTGACATCGTATGTTCATCACTTCAGTTAATGTCTCTCGCTGTAAGCGTACTCTTTTGAATGTAATTTAATGATATTTTTGCCAATGTTACAAGTCCCACTTTTTAATGATATTCCTCTTCTCTTTTGAAAGCCTCATTACGCATGCATTATTTTGAGACGTTGTACTCTTTTAAGACGACTTGGTCTTAATAAAATTAATGAATATCTATGATGTAATGTGCAAGGTATATATGAAATGAAATTTAGAGCCCAAAGACAATTTTATTTTCCGAAATGTGTTCTTAAAAGCTTAAAGATTTCTTTTCTATCTTTTTAAGCCACCCATGAATTCCATATGCCTAGTTTTATCATTAAAATCCTGATTCAAATAGTTGGAAACTGAATGGAAATATTAAACCCTTCCTTTATTTTGGCACGCCGAACAATAATTTCGAAACTATTTATTTATCATGAGACGATTGATGCAAACAATTAATTGGCGCCAGGATGAAAATTCTAAATTCTTCTTATGACAATACTCCCGATGTCACACTAATTTAAAACCAAACATGCTCAGCGCGAAATGTTTTTTTCCATGATGAGGGTTCCTCTGAAACTTTTATTACCTATGCAGCGATAAATCAATATCCTGAATGTCATGTACCTATTTCATTTGTTCTTCATTATTAATTTTGAATCAAAAAGCGGCAGTTGTACCTGTTTCGTAAGTATCTGCGAACTTTTGAGAGCATTCAGGTGGAAAAATTGGCGTTAAACAATTTTTGAGTTTAAGGACATAAACACTCAGAGTATGCCAAAGGTGTGTTTCAAGGAATAGGGAAAGCCAGAATGTAAATTTTAGAGATACCTCGTGATTCCTCAAAGATACTTTTGAAATTATGGTGTACTGTGTATGTTAATAACACAGGACATAGGGTTGGTTCATTTCTTCTTTTCCATGGCATGCAAGGAAAAAATCATTTATTGTCAGTTTAATTTAGGGTATCAATCAGAATCAGCTTTTATGGGGAAATAACTCATGCATTTAAGATGAAAATGAATTTTTTATCCACTAAATTTCTTCTAAATAAACGAGTGATTATACCGTAGTTTTTGTAATCTTGTTGGAATTTATGGATCGGGATGATGAATGATCCGTGGACATTGATTTATTTCAATACGAGAGTTTTTTCAAAATTATTACCAATGTAAACAGTAACTTTCAAACGGTAGGCTGTTTGTGCAACCTCGACTATGATACAGATCATTCCTTTTGAGAATGAGAATGAATATTCGTAAGAGAAAAAACACACAGATGGTACAGATATGGGTTAAGTATCTTCCAAAATAGACCTTAAGAAGTTTCTCGAAGACTTCTTCGAAAAGTATTGGAACTATGTCTTTATGCGGAGACGTTTTGAAAGGACCCAAAATCTTTCTTGACTGATCGAAAACTTTTCGGCCTTATTGAGGATCCACTGCGATTTTTTCCAGCTAAGCTCTTCAATCACTGTCCCACAGCATTTGAGCCCTCCCATTCCGACCAGTCAGAGGAGCAACGGATGGTCTCTAATGACAATATGATTCCATTTTCAGGGCCGTCATCCCTCAGTGGCAATCCTCAATTCTTACGCAAGATTATAAAAGTAGGGTTAATCCTAAGTTACTTTTCGGGGCTATAGGAATCTCGCACATATGAAAATATTTCAGAGAAACTATTGAAGCATTTGATTTTCTCAAAGCATTTAACCTTGTATAGATTTGATTCTCATTCTACTAGCACTTACGGTTTTGATCTCACGATGGATAAACTTAAAGGAGGCTGAGGTAATGCAGTTAAAAACTACTGAATTCAGTCAGGCTCAGATACAATGAATGGTTTGAGACGTCGTGAGAAAATCCATTATAACCGAAACAAAATTTATGTCATACATATTGGATCAAAATTTTCTCAATAATATAATTTTATAGATAAATAATAGCGCTTAAGTAAGAAAGGAATTTGATTTTTTAGTTTTAATACAAGAGAAATACCGGTAAACCATGTTCAATCCTAATTCAAATTGAGCATAAAACACGTTGCATACTTATATATTACCTACCTTAAATAATTGAAGAAAAGGTTGACAATTTCAAGTAGTCTTTGGTACATTTTTTTGTTTTTTGGCTTTTAAATTCTCTTTTTTATGCATTTTAATACAAATCAGTAGCCAGAAAACACCTTCATTATCGTTTCAATTGCTGATTTGGGAGCTGTAGTAAAAAAAATGTCATTCATTTACAATGCAGCGCTAGTGAGGCAGCTTAAAAGGAGCCTGAAGAAATGTGCAGGTGAAAGAAGGTTTCCACGAGACCTGATAATTATGCAATTTCACTAAACATGCATTTGGAGAGTTCTGCCGCGTCTTTTTTCTGCCCTCTTCAATTGCACTCTGAAAGAAACACGTAAAATACGAGTGAATGACATTATATGGGTTTCTCCAACCCCCAAAATACATTGTTCATATGTTTTCAACTTTGTACTTTCCGTTCAGGCCCAAATGTTTCCGTTTACTTATGTATAGATATTATTTTTCGGTAATAATATCCCTTCCTCTTCATACTAGCAATATACTACAAAGACATGCCGACCTCATCTAACGCGTTACTTGAAAATTTATCGGTACCCATGAAACTTGATATTTATGCAATTTGATCAATTATGCTTTTGGAGAATTGTGCCTTGTAGTTTTCTGCCAGCATCCATCAAACCCTGACTAAAACACGTAAAATACGATGGAATGACCTTATACTGAATTCTCAAGCCTCCTAAATTTTTTAGTTTATATCAGTTAAGATTTCTCGAGTCTTGTACCGGGTAAAGTCCTCCATATCTCCTTGCAACGTTTCGTCAAGCAACTCGCCCATCACGATTCAGGAGTCAAATCCAATTGAGTGCCAAATCCGAAATATCTTCGCTACTATTGTTCGCCGGGAAATAACCAGACATTACACCATTGTTCATATGTTTTCAACCTTACGTTCGGGACCTTATCCATGTGTCTAAATTCCCTTTTTCGTCAGTAACATCCGTTCCCCTTCATCCTTGCAAAGCACTGCGAAAACATACCAACCTCATCCGACGCGAAAATCTTTCAACCTCTCATTAAGGCTCACCTACCGTGTCCAACCGACCTTCTTTCCTTCCTCCCCACCCATCCTTCTATTTATGTCTACACGGCCGTTAGTTTATAGTTGCTTGTTAGCCGGGACGGAGGACTTTGCCTTAAATTAAGTCAACCCTATTGTGGACCGGCTCATACAGTCCTCCTCTCCTTCCCATGTATATATCTCATGCTTTTGACTCCTTCTCTTTCCTCGCTGACATCTCCTCTCCTTGCTTCAGCTACCTTCTCTCTCTCTCTCTTCACTTCATTACCTTTTGCTCTTCTCTCCCCTTTCTCCACTCTCTCTGTCTCCACCGTGCATTTGCCTTTCACCACCGTCGAAGCATGGGCACTTTCACTTCCGTTCCCTCACCACGTCGCGACGCGTCGTGCTCTCTTCTTCTAGCCATCGCCCCGCCAGTTTACGTTCCCGTTGGTTTGTCTCAAGGATCCCGTTATTCTCTATTCATGGTGTAGAATTAATTTTCATTAATAACAGCGAATATAGTGATGTCGCCGAGTTGGAGCTTGCACGAAGAATATCAGTATAGTACGCTAAGGGTGGAATGTTAATTTATTGTAGTTACTATTACATTACAAATTCCGTTTATTGGCTGGTTTATATACTATTTTGAGTTCATTCTGAATGATGATGATATTGTTATAATGCAAATGATTTTTAACGTTTTAGCTCCTGTCAAAAATGGTGCTAATCTAATTTACTGCTAGTGATAGTCATAAATTTAATTTGAATTTGTATAGAGTGATGGATTATTATATTAGTGAATTTAGTCAGTTAAGTTGAGAGTTGAATTGTGATAGTAGGTAATTATTTACCAAAGTGATGGAGTAAAATGTTCTCTCTATAGTATAATTTATTAATATTTTTTAAATGAATGTTATAAAAACAAGGATGCCTAAATTATATGAAAATATGATAATGTAACTCTTTCTATAGGGAAACTCTCAATTGAGTTTCAGTTCTGACTTTTGGAATTTTTTCTATAAATTAATCCTTAATATGTGTATGTCCTTCGATCCTTAAAATGTATTTCGATCCTTAATATCTGGTATTTTAATGATGCTGCTCTGCCAGAAATTGATGTAAAAGTAACTTTGTATTTGAAGCACTGTCATCATTATGAAAATACATTTCCAAGCATAAATCCACCATTTAATGCGTAAAAAATGTATTTAAAATAATCATAATATATAAATGCAAAATTTTACACTCGATGATTAAAAAATGATGAGCTTATTCATGCATGAAAATTGGATCATGCATCTCTGGATGCACGTGAGGGAAAACTGAACTGTGATTTTTGTGCTGCTAGTTCTTTTTCGCAATCTAAATTTTTTTCATTGTATTTTCCGAGAAATTCTTCAAATAAATCGAATAAAAGTGTCGGACAAGTTGGTCGATAAGATATCTATTCAATATTATACTTCTCAGTATTTTAAAATTTCAATATAATCTGTAATAAGTGACTTTAAATTTTGCCATGTTATTCATGATGAAGTATTTTTAAACCCTCTTTTTTGAGACTTATCATCAATTTTGGGCTACTGTTTCTCTTTTCTCTTATATTTTCCAAAAGTATTAATCCCCTTTAGCTTTATTGTAATTGATCACTTTAGACTTTACTCTGTGAAACCTTTCTATTATGACAAATAAAAGAATAAACTTCGTTAGGTTCAATTGCATATTTAAATTGGTACCGTCAGGTTTTCATAACGCGAATGTAAGAATTGGAGATATAACTATGTTATGAACCCGTTTCATGCCCATTAAAATATAAAAGTGAGCCTAAATTTTTATTATTATTTTATTTTTCATTTTTTATGATCTCCATTTTATTTCCCACTAAACTCCAAACAAATTTCGATTTTCTTCCCCGATCAATAAAATACGAGTTATAAATTTGTATTGCCCAGCCAATTCCTTCAAGCAGCGAGAATTTCACTTCTTACCGCATTCCCCGGAACTTTTTTTTTTCTTATTCCGAGACCGTTGTATATCTTGTCGGGAAGGGGTCGTGTCACTTCCCGCTTCCTTTCGCTACCAACGCGCCATCTCCATTCCCTATTTTCCCGCTTTCTCGAGCACGCGTTCGGCGAAAGAGAGCTTTGTCATTCAAATTTCATCTCCTTCCCATCTCCTTGCAGCAGACGAGAGAGGGTGACGCGGGAGAAATTAGCCCCAGGGTGCCATTTGCCAACCTCCTGCGGCCAAACAACATCGAGGTACCTGCGTTCGTTTCCTAAGCGGGAGACGTTCCCCAAGTCAGGGATGAGCTGCGAAAACATCTCCCTTGAACTGTTTTTATCTCGGGTCGATGATCACGCAATAAACAATGGCCTTGTGGGTAAAATTAACCTTACCACTGTCTGAAAACGTCTCCATTATATATAATTTTTACAATTTATTCCAAGGTCACCGCTCCATCACTTCTAGCTTCAACAAACTCGAATCCCCTTGCATCCTTTATAGATTAGACTAGGGTTAGAGAAATATTTGTTTACTTAATTTTTCTATCTATATGATAACGCATATGTTTCTTCCTCAATATCCATCCGTTATTCTATTATACTCTACCGTAGAAGTTATATTTTTATGCCTTAAGAACATCCATATGTATACATGGTTTATAAAACATTTTAAGAATTCATTTTGGGATTCTATTTATATAAATAACTAGCTAAAGTTATAAAAAACACTTGCGTGAGAACTATGAACGAATAAAATGGATAAACAGACAGGACATTAATAGGAAGCATGAAAAATACCTATCAGTCGTTATGAATATTGTACGTAGTAAGATATTACAGGATTACCAAGAATGCATACGAATTATGTAGTACCAACCTGGGTTTTCATTCGAAGTAAAATTCTATGAAAATTTCCAATTGACCCGATTTCAGCAGCCTATATGTAATATTTTATGTAACCAGCATCATAGATTCTTAGCCTTGATGATTATTCAGTTCAGTTATTCAACAGGGCTCTACAACGTGGAACTTATTATGCATTTTCCAACTCTCAAATGAACGTTTTGAAATTTACTTGCTAATGTCTTTGGAATACAGGTAAATGATGTCTTTTTCAATTTTTTGTGTAAGATTTCCAACCAACCAATGCATCAAGTATCTCTTAATGGGATAGATAAGCTACTTTTTGCCATATTCTTATAAAGGGAAAGGCCCAGATTGATATGCCATGGAACTTGAAACTGAACCTAAATCAATACTACACCCATAGATGTCGAGCACGCGTGCAAAATTATTCAGAATGATAATATTCCACCACTTTATAGCTCTAACCTCAACCTTTTCCATAAAAATAGATACATTAAGAATTAGTCGAATGCACGGCCTTTCAGCAGATTTCAAATATCCTTTGAAGTTGTTTTTCCCACCGAGGCGCCGTAATTAGGTTTCCAGTAAGAAACGATATGTCAACCACTCTCTGCACCAGTATTCAATAATTTGTCTTTTTCTAATAAAAATCGAAGATTCAATGAAAATTTCGAAGGGTAAAAGAATAAGCACCATCACCATACTATTTTATCTCCAGCTGAGGACCAACTGATGCGAATAAATCCGCAACGTCATCCTTCTGAGGTCTAAATTAAATTATTTTCAACGCGTAGTCACCCACCAAGTGAGCTGCAAGATTAACCCATGACACAAACTGTGCAGGGAAATGAACGCGTCTCTGCCTGAGTAAGTCGTGTGAAAAAAATTGAATGATGAAATCGGCGTTGGCGAAATCGTGTCCCTTGCATGATGGAAATCAAGTTGGGATGCGCTGACGAGCCTCCGTCGTTTTAATTAGACGATCCTTTGTGATGCCGACATCGATCGATGGCAGTCGAGAGGTGAGCTGCAGTCGACGTTATTCCACTGTTTTATTATTTCTGGGACTGATAATGCCTCTGCGCCTAGTCGCCATCACAAAAGGACCCATGCCGATTCCAACTTACCGTGAACCAGAGTGAAACTAAGCCTTTTGAGGTTAAAAATTATGTAGGCGCATCTCAATGAAGTATAAAATTTATCCTTTCGTTTTTTGTGTAATAAAAGAAATGGATTCTCATGCTTCTTCATCAAGTTTTTAGTGGAGAATATTCTGAATTTTACTTCTATCGGCAGTTAATATCACTCACAAAGTTGAACCAAGTATCTTCATGATATCATTATTAGGCTAAATTAAGGCCTCGTGGAAAACTAGGAATAATTCCTATTTATATTCTTCTCGATGAACTTCTCTCTTTTTTTATTTTACTTGTCGTGCTGTGTCCTTAGGGAATTGATGTAATGTAGTTAGATCTCAATTATAATTGTGTTTCCTTCTCTTAGCTTTCTGAAGGATGGAATCGAATGTCTAATTTTTTCGTTGTTCTTAATGGTGAGAAGGAATTTTATCCTAATCAACTGTACATGATCTAGCCACTCATCAATCTAGCTTATTAAGACTTGATCCAACAAGTAGACCAAAATATGAAGTTCACATCAAGAAAATAAATATTACTCTCAAAGTTGTATCAAGTATCTTAATGGTACATCATTAGGATGTTTCAAGGTCTACCACGTGGCAATCTGGAATTACGATTCACAGAGGTGTGATATTCCGTGCACCTCTTCTGTAACAATATTATTCATCATCTTGCAACGTTTGAATATGGATATGTAATGCAATGTTACCAGTAAAGTTGTCACTCGTGATGCAAAACGGACTGAAAATAATTAATCGTGATTACAAGTTGTCATTTGCAGTGTTCGATACACATCTAAAGTTCGTATTTATCACATGCCTAGTTTCAAGTGATAGTCATCAATTTGGTCAATAGATTGCTAGGAAGGTGCGCAAAACTGATGATTGAAATTAACTATGATAGATATGACTATAGATAACTGGCAGGAGGTACAATTTTTTTTTTAATTTTGACGAAGAGTGTTCACGCATATTGTGCGGTGACGTGTCTAATTTAGAGTCCCCAATTCGATTTCCCATCATACAGATTGGTAAATTCTGTGCCTCCCTCCCTTGAAATATCCTTTCAGATATTTCTTGTTCAAATTGTACTACGTAATGAATTTCGGAACTATAAATATTGAATCATTAAATATTTGAATGGAAAGTAATTAAAGAAAAGGAATTGTGATAGCATATATACATCGCACTCGTTAATGAAATTAAATTGAAATCAGTCTGTTGGAAATATGGTTGCCAAAGAAACTTTTTTATATCAAATAAATGAAAAATGAAGGAATGTTTGAATTCGAATGTGTGTTTTAAGCCTATTGATGGAATAACATGCATTAATATGATGATTTTGTTAGACATGGGTCCATAGCTCATATCCAAATATTTGTCGTAGTGCTACGTGAATAAAATAACATAGGAGTATATAATTCTAAAAATACCCAGTTTCAGCATGATGGAAAATCCCCTCAGTCTGATTTAATTATCACATTTAATTAAAATTTAATTTAAAAAATTCCAAACTTTTTTCATCACGCATGAACTATTATTATAACCTTGGCGTGCATGCCTGTGTTATTTTAGTTTGTTCCCATGTGTTGCTATGGAGTACATGAGGTAGAATTTAAAGAAGACCATTGGATTCGATAGTTTTTTTTAATTCCAGAATTCATCGCTTGCCATTCAATAGGCAAGTTTTTCAAACTTATATGATATCTTATTTCAACCCGTTACACAGACTAGACATTAATGTATTTCTTTAAAATTAGGCTATATGATCATATTGATCCAGGTTTAAATTTCTTCAGTATTGAAAACTTTTACTGATATCAGGATTATGTTGCTATACTTTATAAAATTCGGATAACCTAATCCCCTGCAGCAAGAGTCCTGACGTTTAAAATTTTCAAGTCGGCAGGTTAGCAACGTCAACGCAGGGAGGAACATTTGGGTTACTCAGTGTCAAAAGGTAATTTCCAAGGCAGAAATCACTGGCATATATGACGCTCTTTCGCTTGCATCTTGCTTCAATTACATTTGGGTGCAATTTCGATCCCAATCTAAACCACTGAAATATGTGTTCATTCACCGTGACCCGAATTTGAGATTAAGTTCTTTAAATCGGGAGACGGATATGGGATAAAAATAACTTGCCAAAAATAATAATGGAGTTTTCACTGATTTACATTAAAAGTTAACAAAAATCTGAAATTTATTGTCGTTTGTGAGGGAGGGCTATTATATCAGAGGGAGAGCTAGGGTAGGAATGATAGATAGGGTGGACATTGTACATTATGATTCCACAGTAACTGCGAATGTAATTTATAACTCCCACAGTATTCCATAAGAAAGGATATACTCGAACTTTAACAGTAAAAGAAGTATAAAACCTGGATAAGAATTTCTCATTGCATATTGAATAGTTGGTGCCGTGGAACTCAATTCCCTTCCTTTTGTATATAACTCATTTTATTCCATCAACACTTACATAATCGTCCAAAACCTGTTTCATTGAGGTAGTCTTTCACCAGAAGCGCTTTCCTGCGTCTATGAGCTGAATTGATTGTTTTTTCTTTCACTGTGGTCTCAAAGGCCACAGTATTGCGACAATTTTGTAGGTAAATCGGTCATAATTAATCAATTTCTAGGTGGAGTCCGAAATAAGGCGAATATTATGTCCTCTCCGGATATATTTTTCTATTTATTCATTTCAATTCTATCCAAAACTTTTCACAAGCACTTTCAAGCACTCTCAGCATTGCACGTGTAAAGATAGATTGTTTACAATTCAGCAATTATTTTCATAACCCATCTGGTTTCATCGCGATGGCACTGCAGCGTTGACACTGGATGGCTTACAAAATCATTTTCGAGCAGTAGTAAAGTTATATACAAGAGTGTCTATTGCTTCAAGTGCAATAGACTTCAACAGAAAGACGTTCAATGTTTCTGCACACCATTCAAGGTTATTAAGTTTCAAATTTCATTTACTATGTTTCAATCATTATGTTAAGTGATAACATCGAGTATTGATTGAATAAGTTGGTAAGATCCTAGCCGTATTAAAAGACATATTCTTGCTATACAACCAAGGTTTATCAGTATTTGGCCCTTATCAGATTGTTCTGATATTGGATTGCCATTCATACCAAAACCGTGTTCTTCTATCAGTGTGTGGAAGACTGGTTGACCATGGGATTGGCATATTGGTACAAAAAGGAGTAGAAACTTGGAAAAAAATTCTCCAAGTCTAAAAATACCAATTTAGCTTAAAAGTAATTTCGTGAACGAAGTATAAAAAAAGAGAATGAAAGATCTCATGTATCAGAGAAAGAAGAAATGCGAAGGGGAAAAGGTATTGACGCCATAAGGAAAATGTTTCCATTCATTTAGCGTGAAAACGATTCTCCTCCTGATACTGTCTGTGCTTCAATATGCCCCCACCCGGCTCGGTGCTATCAGTTTTATTCATCTTTTTTTTCTCTTGAGCTGTATTCGAGAAAACTGAGTTTAATAGAAATTGAAACGATCTTTTCTCCAACTTCGGCAAAAATTTCTTTCTGTTGGAACTGGTTCAATGCACAGAATATTTGGGCGGCTGGCTGACCTAGATTTCAATTAGAGATACGCTGAGTGCTATCGCCGGTGGCGGAAAAAAGGTTTTTTTCAGTCATAACTTATTCGTGCTACTCATTCCTGTTATCATCGCGAGAAGCAATTGCAATGAATTCTACCCATTCCAGATTTTAGCCATCAATTCATTTATGCTCCTCAGTTTTAGTTTATATTGCTCTCCATTACCAAACTGTTTCGTTCCTATGAAGAAACACAGTAAAACCTATTTAAATTAGTTAATTAATAGTATTAATCATGGAGCTCTACATCATTGTCTATACTCCATAGAAATTATTTTGGCATAGGCTTATCGGGTGCCTTTTAAGGCCATTTTATCTACCTCCTCCTCTCCGTGGAAAACGGTGAAACAATTGAAAAGAGATTTTAGTACAGAAAACCGTATCTTTGTCACCCACTAGAAAATCTTTAAACCATCCTTTAGTAACTACTATGTGGATTTTCCTGACAGCTTCCAGCCACTCTTCGAAATCTTTATCGGAATAAATTTTTGTGTGCTCACATCCTTCAGTAAGATTTGATAATGACAATAGTTTCATTTTCAATTGACAATATCTCATAATAATAATAGTTAGGGCTTATTGACGCTGTTGCATCTATTTGTAACGATATTATTGAGGAAAAAAAAGATTGGCGGAAAGAAAAGGAAGTAGTGAATGAGGGAAATGAATGAATGCACTATTATAGGATATATCAGAGTAGATGAAGAAGTAAGAGCTATTTGAGTTTCAGAGTAGATGAAGATACATCAGCAAGTGTGAATGGAACGTGTACTAAGGCGAGGAAGAGTAGTGAAAACTGTTTAGGGCAAAGTATGAATGGAAGGTACGGCATGGAAAGTTATAGCTCTTATTCCGAATCGAAAAAGTAAATCCAAGGGAGCTTTGAGAGAATGCGGAACTGATTCGCAATTTTTGTAAATTGTCCAGTGTAAACCATCCAGTGTCGGAAGATCGTCCGTAAAAATAGAAAATTCCAATTATAATAACTATTTTCAGCTTAAAATCATTTACATTGTTAGCTCTGTTTTAGTAAACTTTGGAGTCGATCTAAATGATAGAGTGACAATGATTATTTCTCTACACATATATTATGTAAGGTTTATCTATTACAAATGCATTGTCAAAGCTACGTTAGAAGTGACCTTTTTGATAATTTTTATTTCTTTCTATTTTACATATTCTATTTTATATCAATTTTGTTGGTATAAAATAGTTTTACCTATCTTTATGGTAATTTTACCCTGTGATAATACCATACTCTTGAAATAACTTATACTTAACTCCATAAAGCTCGGATCAAGTAATAATATTGATTGCTCAACCCAATTTATATAATCCAAACAATAATCCATATTCATCATTAACCAACCTGCATGCTATCTTTTGTTTTCTTTAGATGGAAAACTTTATCTTATCTCGAATGAAAAATGAGCCAATTCTACTTGAAATACGATACAACTAGGCCACTTTAAGTGTTAAATGATTCATCAAGGAAGATTAATGATAACCTAGGGAGTTCACATAAGATAGATTCCGAGTTCAAATTCTTGCATCGGGAAGTATATGAATTCCAAATTTTCTGAATGGAATAAGAAGATAGCCAATATTCATCACCCAAGGCACCTCTCCTTCGATATTCATCCGTATTTTAGAGTATTTGATGGTTCACAATATCGCTTATTATAAATTTGTGTAATGTTTTAGCATAATATAAATAATTTAAGTAAAGAACATCATTCTCATTCAAGTGGTATTTAATCAAGTAAATGTAAGTCCATGGATAAAACATGACTTCATGACGTCAATAAAACGCAAGGTCATAGAATTTCAGAAAAATAAAAACTCATGGCCTTTTGACCGATAAAAAATAATTTTTTTAACTTTAAGAATGTTAATGCGTTAAGACGCTAATAGAGTCGAGACCTACCGAATTTGTAATTAAGAGCTAATTAGAAAGGGATGAAATGACCAGCATAATTGCAGTGAAGAAAAATAAGGTATAAATACACCTAAAATAATCATGGAACGTATTATTTTGTTTAATTTTAGGTTTCCTAGAGGATTGAAGAAAACAGAGGGCAAATAATTAAAATGAAGAGAAAAATAAATTGCTATCTTAAGAAGAAAGTGCATGGAAAGGTGAAGGGATAGTGAAATAATATCTTGAAATAATAATAATAGGCTATCAAGGAAGGAATGTAAGCAGAGCAGGCGAAATTAATGAGGTTAAGTACGCTGAAACCTTTAAAAAAAAAATAATTCATAATTTAAACGAAGCGCAACCCTGGCAGGTTTGAAGGCCTTCCTTTAACACTAGTTCACCTGTAATGGGAATATCACTAACATCATAAAAATGACAATCTTTTCTCCACAACATAGTAAATGTTATTTAGATAAAAAAAGGCATTTCATATTACTTTTATGATAAATGATTTTCGTATTCAGGTCGTCATGTTAACACCTTGATATGTCCGATGGTTATAGCAGTTTTATTTTTTATATATTCCTGTAGAGAAATGTTACTTAATCAAAATACGAGGGGTGTTTTTAAAGTAAGTACCGTTTTGACATAAAAAAACAACAAGCACATTTTTTTCAAAAATAATTTATTCACTTGAAAGGCCATACTTTACTCTACTTTTCTACATAATTCCCATTACTATTGAGGCATTTATCGTATCTTGGGACCAGCTTTTGTATGCCATCGTCAAAGAAGCTCGCCTGCTCGCTTGCTCGCCTCTAGCTTGCTTGCTCATAAATACCTTGGTTAAAGATGATTAAATGAAAGCAATACAAAGTGGGCTTGGAAATAAAAAAGTGCGCTGCTGGTAATGAGTCCATGCCCTCTGAGCTGTATTTTATATCGCATTGATAATTTTGACTATAAGACGAAGGAATTAGTTTTCAGCCAAAATGTTACTTGTATGTATGTACTCACTGTAGCAAACTTCTTGAGCATGATAGACAGAGATTTTTGGATATTTAGTTGTAAGACAATTTCTGCAATAACTTAATGATTTTAAAAAGAACAAAGAATGACTACATGAAGCAACGTAACGTACCCACAAATTTTAGCAATAATCTTTAAGGAGCTGGACTAATTCCAGCAAATGGTAAAAAATATTTGCATAAATGTTATAATTACTATTTATTTTCTACTACAGTTTTATGGATAAAGTCTTGTTCTTAGTACAGAATCATATAATATTACATAATACATATTTATTTCAATCCGTAAAAAATAAAAAAAAATGCTCCACTGTCTACGAAGTTCTGCTCCTTTTGTTGTTGACTATGGCTTTTTAAAATCATTGCAAATAGTTTTAATTAATTTTTTTAACTATTCATTCGTTTCCCATACAGAATATAGTTTCTAATTTTCATTCATTCAGTTAGATATATTGTAAAGATATCGATTGAGTGGGTACATTTTAAGAGACGATTCCGGCTTTTGAATTCGTATGATGCCAATATGTATGAGGCCAAATGGTAAATTAATCCATGATTGGACAAACGAAAAATGTAAAATAGAGAATATAAATTTTGCTGAATAAAAACTTGTAGACTATGTCGCCGCGTTAATCTTTGGGTGGACCCAACGTTTCCCGACCGATGCCGGTCGATTTCTCAAGGGATTCTGAAGAGTTGGGAATTTAAATTCATGTATAGGTATCCGTCTTAGGTGGTGGGGGAGGGGAACGGGAGGTTGGAGGAGTAGGTTGTTGATTGTTTTTGCTGATTACTGGTTGTCAAGTACGGCTAATTTTAATGCCGGTGTCCCTGTTGAAATTGTTCTTCTCCTCTTTAGATATTTCTGTGGCTTCTCCGACGAGTGTCTGTTTAATCAACATGACGAGCAACCACGGAAGTTTTAACGAAAAAAAAATGTTTTCTTGAGTATGTCGCAAGAAAAAATCGATCGGGTTACAGAATTTTGAATGCTTCAGCTGGCACTTCGTATCTGCCTCCGATTCGGTGCGTACTTCATCCTCATGATTGATTCAATTTTTTATTTTAGATGCGGAATCGGAACCATAAAATTAACCTTTAAAATGAGGCGATTTGAAACGTGGTTTCCATTTTCATGTGAAAGTCGTTTAAAAACAATTCTCTTTGTCTCTGATCGACCCATAGCTCAGCGTGCTAAACTCGGGAACGGGTGACAATGCATCACGTGGGGCTCAAGTAAATCACTCCGACGAGAGATAGAGCGATGGGATCAAATATCGATGAACACGTTCCCTAACCTTTTGCCGTTCGATTCCGACGCATTTAGTCGCAGAGTCTCTCCCCAAAATTCCGTTCATCCGCGACCACACACTGCGGGACAGTTTCGCATATATTTGCGTCAGTGCCGAATCGACAGAATCGCTTTGAATTTTCGCACACGCCATTAGCCACGGGAGTGCTTTTCAACTCTTTTCTACCCACTCCATATCCATCACCTTCTCATCCTATTTTGCTCTTGTTCCTACCTTTCCCCATTCGTTTGCGTTCACGTGTTTTCCCATTATAAAATTCACCCTCAGGGATTGCCCCCGTCTGCGACCTTTTCAAATGTTCTCCGTTCCTTTCTTCCACTCTCAGTTTGTTCCCCAAGTTCTTTGGCCTAATTATTTGATCATTTTAGTCTATCATTAGCAGTACTAGTATTTCGTAGTCTTCTTCCTCGTTTGCTGCGGGGATAATTTTCAGAACTCCCTTAGTTAATTTGATTTTCACTCGTTTTCCGCCCATTTATTATTCAATAACGGGACTATTTGAAAACTACGTTAAGAAAATGAGCGATAGTGTCGAAGAAATCTGGGAAAAGATGCTATTATTATTACCAAATAGTTTACGAGAGGTACGTTTATTGGCATATAAAAGGCTGACTATGGCCCTTATAAGGCAGCGCAAGCAGAGCGCGACGCGTGAAGGAGCGAAGAATTTGGTCGCGAAGAACCAGGAGAAGATTTTCGAAAGCTTTTGATGTGTGGTTATGAAAGGGAATGGACGAGGGAGAATAGATACAGGGATGATTCAAGAAGGGAATTCATTATTTTTTAGCTGCATCATTATAAAAATATTGAACATTTTAAATATAATTTTGAATTATTTCCAAAAGGTTGCCCAAAATGAGGCTTATAATCAACATACATATCCACTATTGTGGTTCGTTATGGCTCTTTCCAGGCATGAGTTTCAAAGGCAGCTCCATTTCAGTGGAATCAAGTAGCATGTGTACAGTAGTATGATTACAAACAATGTCTCTGATTGTAAATATAATGTGCTGTTTCAAACAACTTTCTTTTGAATGTTTTTACAAAGCTTTCTCCAAATTAGTAGCATAGAGATGAGGTTATAAGAATCTCAAATGTCAAAGGATCTTAGTGTTTTTGCGAATTTAGAAAGCTTCATATTTGATATTTTCACTCATAGGTGCCTATTTATCTACTATAGCGTCCTTATGAAAATATTGTAATAAATTTTAGCACAATGTATTATTTGGAGTATCGACAACGTTTTAATGTGAAAGATCCACATTTGATACTTTTCTTATATTTCTAGATACACTTTATCCAAAGCAAACAAGAACTTTAACATTTTCCTCACAAAGTCGAGAAAAACGTAGGAGTATTCGCACATTCACCAGTTTCCATTGAAGTAGGAAATAAAACTCAACTTAGCATTAGGTCATTGACCATTGGTGAGGAAAACAAGCCACAGCTTTTAACACATCTCTTCCCAATTTAAAAGGTAAAAAAAGGGACAAGGGGTCTGTTTGATAAATATAATGCTAACAAAAAACTTTTAGAAAGTACCTACTTAATTCAGCGACGATTCGTAATTTATTCCTTTCCGAGAAATGATTTTTGAAAGCTATTGCAAAAACTGAAGCAAAATAGTTCTTGTAAAAAAAATGAGTCGTCCACATAAAGAAAGGAATTCAGTAGCTTTAATTTTTGAGTGAGCCTAAAAGAAGAAATAAAAAGAAACAAGGAGAGAAACATGCCTCGCATTGTAGTCTCTAGGGCTTGAAAGGAGTTATATGAACCAACTTGTAAACAACCGTATTTAAAGGGACATCAATTTAACCAATAATTACTCGCGTGGGTCTCCTCGGTATTTCAGCTTTCCTATTATTAACCCTTTCTAACCCAGAGCTGCTTCTGGGAGAAATCAAATTTTAGCATTTTTCACCACGAAAACTTGAAGATTTTGCTCTCAAACACCATCATCGTGGCAGCTAAATATCTCGTCATTGCAGTTTACATCACAAAATAATGCGTAGTTTAGATATTTCCTAAACTGAGCAGAAAACTTACACATTTTTGATGTTGCTTGGAAGCAACATTGGGCTTTAAAGGGTTAATCTGTGGGAATGAGCTACTTCATGTAGATAATAATTTCTGTATGCACTCCTTTATAATTGCTTTCATAATAATCGGTAATACTTTCAAATTGATGATGATACCATTAAATTACTTTTGCTTGGTAACTATAGATTTCAACAGCCCTTTTTTAAGTCGTGAGCGTTTTGTTGTGGGGTTTTAGGTGAGATTATTACTAATCACGGTGTCTCACCATTCCTGTTCTATTTTAACTTCTTCAGCTCGGTTGTTATCAACATGATTTAGCATTCTCTCCCCATTTAGTTCGCGCTCCGTCCGATCAGTGTGTCTCATATTGTTTTTTACAACTTTTCGTGTTCTCCTCCGCCCTTTCTAGCACTTCCTTGTTCCTTTTTCCCAGCGTCTAGAGGTTAAACCTCCATCTCTCTCAATTGCTACATCTTGGTCTACCCTAAAAATTTCTAGTGTCCTTTTTCTTAATTCTTTGAAACAGACTAAAATATTTTCCACTGTCAATCAAAGCAATGAGTAAATAAACCTTTCTCGGGTTTCCACGCGAGTAAGAGCCGAGAGCCGAGCCGTTAAGAGAGCCGATATGTCGGATTCCGTCTCGTCACCCATTTTCAAGTTTACTGACTTGAGAATTTAGTAGCCTTGAGAAAGAGCGACAATCTGGAACCCGAAATGTCGGTACTCTTGCATTTACTTACCCGGAAGGAAACCCTAAAAAAGGTTATTTGTTATACTCGCCAGGAAAGTGATAAATCATACAAAGTGAATAAGTCACACAATATAGTATGGTTTTTACATAGTGATATGGAAAGTAAAATACCAATCAATAGATATTTTTAAGATTTTTCCGGCGGAATTCATTATATACATAGGTAAATGCGATGGTGGTTGGCGTAACATGGTGAAACTCCTTCATGATGCACAAAGGTTAAGAAAAGACTTGTTTCACAAAATAAAATATATTTGCGACCGGTTTCGATACTTGTAATTGCCAGATGATGATACGTTGTATCGAAACCGGTCGCAAATATATTTTATTTTGTGAAACAGCTAAGTCTTTTCTTAACCTTTGTGCATCATATACATAGGTGTTTAGCAAACTCAAGGAAAATCACCTGATTTAAAAAAGCATTAAATTTAAAAAAATACGTGAGTACGTACATTTTGCAGAATATTAAGGCATCACTCTTGGGAGCAGAGTTGCAAATCCAGCGAATGTATTTGTGCCGTGACCTCTCATTCAACTCCATCAACCCCTGCCACACTCCATCCACGGGCCCCATTCCATCGTCATCCCCCACCCATTCCTTCCGCATGGATGACTGCAGCTCATTCACCCGATTGGCGGAAACGCACCATCATCGCCTCTGCCATTGTGTCGACCGCTGGGGAAAGGGGTTGAGATCGGGTGTGGTCGAATGGATGGGGTGGGTTTTGGTGTTTGGGGTGGGACACGTGAGATAGGGGATGGAACAGCGATAGGGCGATGCTAACCGAAGATGGATAAGCGGATGACACACACGGAGTCATCGCTCGCGGGAGAATTGTGGAAGCGAATAGTCTGAACCTCTAGGGTGGGGAAAGAATATTTCTCGTAGACTGAATGGTTAAAAAAATGAAAACTGAAATGAAAAGAAATTTTTTCTATGTTTTGGGTGCATACCCCTAAGAGTAACAAATACATGAAGTAACATGAAATTTTGAGTTTATATAGGTAAAAACAACTTAAATAACATGCTATAATATATATGACGAGTCGATCGTTGCTTGATTTCATCAAGCGGGTTTTGAATGGGGGTGGGAACATATTTGTGTCACGTGTATTCGAGTATTGGGTCCATAAGTTGCTTAAAAAGCGAAAAAAACCCTCACAATATATTCGCCCTCAACAATACTTAAGGTCGTCTTAGTAATTACGATGATATAAACGTTAGGAGAACGTTTTGAACTAAATATTTACGTAATGGAGAGAAATTTAAATTTAATGACGGATGAACTTGTGAAATATAGTCGATTTTCGTATATTAGCCCTTACCCTAGGATTGTAGCTCCTCCCTTTCTCAATATGAGGGTTTAAACCCAACAAACTTAAACAAATTTATACAATTTTTTTAGATAAATGGACTGACACCAACACCCAGCTCAGCTGCTCAAGTTAATTTCGAAGACATAATCCCAAAAATCGAGGATCTATTATATGTTATCGCATATCAAGCTAGAGAGGGCGCCACCAAAGATCTGTCCCCAAAAATCCAGCATTCGCATATTCCTTGAGGTATGTTTATAAAAATTCGAAATTTCATACACATGTTCATCTATTCATAACTCTCTATTCATAACTATAAGGCAAGATGTTCGCGGATAACGCGAAAGATAGCTATCACCTGACCTGTAATTTATTTTTAAAAACAGCCATAAAATTTGCTATTCTAAAACGTGTTCTTCTTTGTGAGGCGAGAGATGGCAATAGGAACGCGAAATATCGAGAAAAAAATATCACCTGACACGTAAGTTATTTTTATTAACTTTATACATGAAAATAGCTATTCTAAAAATTTTTTTAATTGCTACGGTATAGATGGCGCAACAAACGCAAATCAGCGTTAGACGGTATTCACGACCAGACGAGCAAGATATTTTCATAATCATTACATATTCACAGCAAATTGTCCTTGCCAGGATTATCCAATTTTTGGCTATGGCATTCATTTATTATGACGCCATTTCCATACTCTTTAAATAACCGTGAAATAGAGTAAAAATATGTAATTTTATTAGTGATGAAGCAGTATATGATAACACTCTTTATTAAAGGATTTCATAGTCGCTCAAAATTTTATGTCGTTGGGAATTTCATTCCAAACAACTGTATATCTGACGACGAACATTGGTGGAACATTGTAGTCTAATGTGAGGGTAAATAAATAATAGATGGTTCACTCTATCTTATCTTGGTTCTTGTTGTAGGTGCGTACTGAAAAATGTCAAGTAAATATATCAGTGCTTTGTTTTTGAACAGAGGAAATAGAAAGATGCGAAGAAAGTATTTCCACCGAGGGGAAATATTCAACCAGTTTAAATTTTCCATGTAAGGGAAGGAATGTGTACATCCCAGCGAAGGTCTCGGACGAATCTGACACATGAGTTCAGGTACATTTGCAAATTTAGCTTTAAATCGCTCGTCAGATCTCTGAAGGATATGGTACAATATGTTTCAGTTTTATAAGTTGTATAATTCCGTTTAAAGGAGGGAAAAGAAAATTTTTGCGTCCTACAAATTAACTTTTATCGTCGACTAGTTTAGATACACTGCATCATCACGAAGACTATTGATGGACCACACTAGTCTTGATGTTGATACAGTTTAGCATAACTAGTTGAAAATGAAAATTAATTTTTAGAAAGCAGTGTTTTAATTTTTCTTCCTAATTTCTCGTTGAATTCACCACCATATAATGCCTGACGCGGATCCTGTCGTTGATATTCAAAACGTTAAGCATGGCAGATAAAACACGTTTGTACTTCCCGCACAGCTTTGTACGTATGTATTTCAACGACAAAGTGTCAATTTAACGTCATTTTCGTTGGCTCCCTAATGGTTAAAATCAATCGGGGTACTTATTAAGCTAAATGCATGTACAAAGTCGTCTCGTCCACCATGCTTGACATAAATTATTATATTTTCTGCTCAATAGATCCTTAAGTTAGATTATATTTTAGTATGAATTTCCTGAGCCTGAGTTTCTGATAACTTGAATAGATAACTTGAAGTGAGGATATTCAGAAATGGAATTGAGGCCTCTAATCATGCTAATGCGCATTTGTGAAGCTGTAAATATGGGAATCATCTATCATCATTGTCAAGGATATGTCTTATGCGTCCTAATCTATAGTTACTTTTGGTCATCAGCTCGTATCTGTGGCGTAGATTATGTCTACGTGGCAATGTTCACGTGGTCATTATCAACATCCTCGGTTCATAGTCCTCAGATTGGATTGTGGTTAACTAATCAACTCTCACATCAGCTGATGTCTGCATGTTGCTTTTCTCCGCTTTCTTTCAACGTCCTGTCCCACACCACTCATACCGGGCCTTCATTACCCGTACTTCGTGCTTCCCGTCCATATGCCCATCGATTATAATGTTTATCGGGCAATAATATCTCAAGATGTGGCCAATTTAATTGCCCGACCTTATTTTCAAAGGTTTTTGACGATCTTTCTATTTTATATTTTTCTTAGAATTTTTTCATTATCAACTCAGTTTGATCTTCATCATTCTTCAGCATCGCCGCATCTCAAGTGCTTCAATCTTTAACTTCTTTGCAATAATTAACGTTCAAGCTTCACTGAAACATACTCTGGATTTATGTTTTTATTTTTTCCAAACTTTCATTGCATTGGATTAAACGTAAATAAATAAGAAACTTATGTTTATTGGTGCTTTCGGTCTAGAGACTTCTGTCCTAAAGTTTTCAAAGACTATAGAGCGAAGGAGTGGGGATGGAGTAAAATCCAGGATTGGCATGATTTAAAGAGCAGGTACGAATCATCGAAGTAAAAGAGGGAGATAGCAAGGAAAAGCGAGGCGCGAGAGTTAAATGAAACGTCAATGTTACAAAGGATATAGAATGCATGTCTATTATAGTGACCAGCTCGAATTATTTTTAGGGCGGGTGGGCTGGCAATAGTTCGTCGCATACTCGGTTGCTAAAAAAAGACGGTATTTTCTCTCGTTTCGTTTCTACGAGTGATATACCGCCAGGAGGGAAATAATTTTTTCCTTACAGCGAAAGTGGCGGCAAAACATTTTTTGGGATACTTACCTTACCATAGTAGGTACATTTAGCAAAGAATGAGGCAAGTTTTCTTATTATACCATTGACTTTGTGCTTTTTACAATCCGCAGAACGTAAGCTTATGCCGCGATCTAGGTAAATAAAGAGCTAATTTTGATTATAGCCTCGTTAATTGTGTCACATACATCCTCTTACAATCATAACTTTAGTTAATCATAAGTTGAAATCAGAGGTAAATAGATTCTTGAATGTGCTGAGAGGCACCTCCCGAACTTAACAATTACATGTAAAAATATGGGATTGCATTTTAGATAAATCATCTAAGTGCATCATATTCACCGTGTTTCTATTCCATCACTTTCAAACCGGAATTTTAATGCACCTATAATCTTAGGTTGTCATTATTATGCAGAAAAGTATGATACTGTTTTTTATTGTATGATTGCTGTAAGCTCACAGGAAAGGAAGCCGGAAAAGTATGCTATGATTTATTGCTGTGGTCGATTTCTCGATATACCATCCTTTCAGTTGCGGTACATCTTTTGTTCACCTCGTCGGCTATAAATTGCTGAGATTTACATGTCATAATCTCTAGAGATGGGAATCCAGGAACTTCCCAGAATCTCGTTAACATCCATTCTATTTTTTGTGTTGGATTAAGGTTAATCAGCTCACTTGGTGAGTTATCTCTTGCTTCTCCGGTGTAATGAGGATTTAGAGCAGCCACATTGCTTTTCTTAGACTGGTTGCCTCTATTTTCCTGCTTTGCCAGAGGGGTAATGGGCTTAAGAAAACCTCATCTTTGGACCGTTCGTTTTTCGCCGAATGATGGCGCAGCGGTATTCAGATGTGTTGCGTCTGTTTCTTAAACCTTTGCCTGGCGGACTGCCAAGATCCCTCTTACTTCTATATTTTACAACCAGTCCTGCTGATAAAACCTACTTGATGTCTTGTGGATAAAATGTTTGGCCGTCATAAGGTACATCAAACAGCCATTAATTTTTTCCGATAACTATTTCAGAAATTTTAGTATTAATTGCAAAGTGGATTTGGAGTTTTTATCTGTAATTTAAGCGTTGGAGATAAATTGAGCTATTTTAAAAGAGTGGTAAAATCTGCTCGGAATCAATAATGTGCCCATAAAATGGACAATATTTGATTGTAGGTGTCAATAAATGGATTAAAATACTTGCCTCAAGTCATTCCGATAAACATTATTTATTTTTTCGGCAATTTTAAATCAATTTAATATCTCCGTTATCATTTATCGTGATAATTTGTGAACTAAATCATTCTAGTCACGTATATTATTGGCTGTGATTGAATCACGTCACGCAGAAAGTCACGCTAGCTGCCAAAGATTGGTGCGTGCACTCGTTAATAAACATTTTCTTTTTTCCATTCACTAATCATCTAACCATTACAGATAAGGGGGCTCTCTCTTTATGGTTTATTGATCAATTGCTATTTTTTATGAAATCCATGGTGCATTACGTTTTCGGCCTCGATATGTAGCGAGGGCCTAACAGCTACCATTATTAAATTCGATATAATTTCTACCAGTATATTGGAATTTGTTAGCGTAATAGTCTTCGCGCATCTATATGAGATACGGAGGAGATAGAAGGTATGGATGGAGGGAGTACTCAGCGGGTAGGGGATGTTGATAACATTACTGGAGGGTAGAATGTTGTGTAAACGAAGGAGACGATGGAAGAGAATTATGATTTTTAGACGGAATAGAAGGGGGTAGGCCTTTTTGTGAATTTAAGAGGGAAGTGCATGAAGGAAGGCAAGGTTTCCAGAATGCTTCTTAATTACTCCATGGAAACCTACCTTAAGCGCTAGAATGCTTAAATAGTAATGCTATGCGCAAGGGCCCGGAAATCTGAAGTATATGTTTCCTAAATATTACGGAAGCAGTCTTACATGGCCTTCCTTACATCACATTTTTTCTGGTACATAACCAATATAGATAGCACACTCAAATTATAGTGATCATTTCAAGTTCCTGATGCTCAAAGGATAACGCGAAATTTTTTATTTCTCATCATTATGGCAGAAATAAGGGAGGCACTATCCATAACGCATGGCCATTGACTGGTGAAAACAATCGCTTTTTCTTTGATAAGCATTGGTAATTATTATGCAAGACCAAGTATCGAAAAAACGGTATTAATTTTATTGAGCCTGTAACAAAAACAGTTCTACTCCTTCAAAGTTTATCATAGATACATGCACCTAATCATGATCATTGGGTTACGACACAGTTTACTCATCGATGCATGTATGCGTTTTTTCTAGGAGAAGGCATTTATGGTGCTAGCAGATTTGTTGTAAGCCGTCCTTTGATCCACCTCGGCGGTCCATTATAAGAATTTCGTTGGTTGCAGGCGATAATTTATTTTTTCAAAAGTAAGTACTTTTAATAACTACTATTGGAGTTAAAGTAATTTAAGTTTATAGTTTTGTCTATCAATATACGTTCGTGTTCACTATTTTATGAAAATTATGTTTTAAGCTGAAAAATATCACATTTTCTACGAAATAAGCTATTTCCGTCACAGCCATTTATAATGGTAATTAATAGTTTAAATAAATAAATAAAGTAAAAATTAATTTCATACTATTTCCGTCGGAATTAGGATATGCTCTTAAGATTCAAATGGTAATTTTACTCTTTTATGCATTTGCACGATGCATTCTTTTGTTTTCTTTTCTTCATAAGGGAAATGAGACACACCACTGTAGCCGTAGTTTCCATTCGTTGTGTTGTATACTAGCCATTTATAACCAATCCTCTATTGCTTGATAAAAAAGGCATTCCATTTCACTTGTCTTTAAAAGGGGAATAGTTTTCACCTCACCTTTCCATTTCACCTCACCTCACCATTTCATGTGCATATTGCTTTCGCAATTATAGTGAGCAAAGTCAAACGGCATTCTCTGCGCCTTTTCGGATTAATCAAAACAAATTATATTTAATGCAGTCAACTATTAACTTTACTTGCTTTAGAATGAGAGGGCCAGGCATTGTCTGTATCCCCAACAAAAAACAGAAGCTAAAAATTTAGTTTTATAATACGTTTATTCATTAGCGTTACTAATTAATTCATTAGCTAACATTGATATAAATTGAGTTCAATTACTTACACAGCGATTGAAATTGTCAAAAATAGTTTCCGTTCGCGTGAATTATTTGTTAAGAATAACTGACTTCATCATTAACTTACACCACAATGATTAATGGTTACTCACTAGAGATATATATCATTTTCCCCATTTCTCTGCGCCATTCATGCATTCAACATAAAATACTGGTTTTTATTTTTACAAAAGTCGCCATTGGTGACGCTGACAGACAAATTGATCCAAGTTTCACGGATAAATAAGGTATAATGAGGTGTATTAACCGAAATTTATACACATGATGTTTTGATATCACACTTACTACTTTCCAATGCTACTCCTCGCAATGACAAACATTATACTCCAATTTATTGGATAAAAGTGGATCGCATTACATTCATCACCGCGCCGCGGCTATTTTTGGAAGCTAATTAAAATGCGACCGAAGGGGTCATATAAATCAGTCTTCTAACGGACGGAAGTGAGCCTCCTCTATGCATTCCCCTAGTATATATGTAATAAGAAATATACACAGGCAGTACAACGTCGGCTGAGGGTTACGGGTAGGGGAGGGTAGTATACCTAGGAACACTAAGAACTATCGGCAAGTGCTTCGACCTAAGGGCTTTAAAGTAAGCTGTTACGTGAAAGATGCGCTAGAGAGTAGCATAAGTCAATTTGAGTTCATTTGGGTTACATTCACAAATAAGGCGCTATTTTAAAATATTTGACGCTGAAAAGTAAATTTTTTTAGTTGCATATCGAAGTGTTTTACAAAAATTCGATCACACCAGCAGTGGTTGTCGCAGCACAGGTGAATTGACATAGAATGGCGAGTAGTATTAGCTGCTTATTTGGTATTTTAGATGAAATATTAACCTGAAAAATCAGCTGGGATTCAAAATGGCTACCTTTTGAGCCAAGGGACACAAACACATGATATACCTAGGGATATATTTCCATTGGAGATATCTGTTAAATATACAATCAAATAAATTATGAGTGGATTTAAGACTCCAGGAATTTTCCCTCTGGATCGTGATGTATTCACAGACGACGACTTTATTCCACCATATGTTAGTTAACGGCCCCTTCAGTGAAAGATATCTGTTCTTTATTCTGAGTTCTGAGTTATATTTTATAATTGAGCTTTAACCAACTACATTCATTTTCTTTATGTAAAATTTTAATTAACTTTCAAATTTAATAAACATAATACAAATTGATTTAATTTTTCACGAGTTTCGTTGTTTTTCCCTCCAATCTAACTTGCGTTCCCTGGTATAATGGGTAGTGTTCCGAGACATGAACATAATGTACCTAGGAAAAATTGCAAACACTTTTAAAAGTTCTAATTAAATCCATTAATAGTAAAGGTACAAGTGTAAAACTGAAAACTTATGTGAAGTAATCCTGATGGATTGAATTGCAACTATTAGACTGAATCTTCAGTGAATATATTGTGATTTATATGAAAAAGTTGAAAACGTGTTCCTTGGTGCAACACTCTCCCCTACTTGGTAGTACCGCCAACAGCCAACAAAATATTTTGGACAAGCAAAGCTTGGAACGTGATGAAGGCCATTTCGTCGCGCTTTTGGATTAGCGGGTGCTGCCAGCATTTTTGCGTAAATACTGAGCTTAATTTTTCTTATTTCTTCTTGATAGCAATGCATCATATATATTCCATGAACATTTTAGTACGAGAGCGTTAATTTCAAGTAAGTAATAATGCGGGAAATCAAGCCAAAATATGTGCGGTCCACTGGAAACACCGCGTCGCCTTAAGTTGGGTGAAAAACCAGAGAAAAAATTGGCAGCACCCCCATGAAGTTTCCTCACTTTTGCATTAAAAATATTTTAGCGACGCCCGGACGAAATTGGGTGAGCAACTTGGCTTCTTCGTTAGCAGTTAAAATTCAATTTCGACTCCCTAGGGTGAGTGGCAATTTTATTTTCGGCTCAAGATTTTTCGAGTATCCTCGGGGTAAAATACTTCCTACGCCGTAAACTCTAAGAGTATATATATCTTCGTCTGTTTCCTTGAGAATATTTATTAAAAGCCCGTTGTTTACGTTCACTGAGCTTAATTGCAGGTGGGGAATAATGGAAAATGCCCCCCATGCGAGCGGTGCACCAAGTTCTTCGACGAATCTAATTAGTCATTTCCCTCGCAGCCTTGATCCTTTCTCTTCCCGACCTAGCGTGCTCATCAAGGTAGTCTTGTTCCCTCGTCTCCCCTACACCCTCCGCCTGACTGCCCGTCAAATGGTGCAGTCGTGACCCCATTTTACCCCGTCTTGAAAAAATTATCGGTTGTTTCAATGCCAGGGGTTCCTACCGCGGTGTGGTAAACTAACGGAATAGCGTAGCGGGAAGGTGATTCATGTGAGGAAAGAGGGCAGCAAAATTTGTAAAGTGGAAAGAAATAGTTCTTATTATATGGCAAGGGGCTCGCTGCTGATTGGACTTAGAGCCATAGTCTGCCTCTAGATAGCCCACATGTTAGCTTATTTTTTACTTTTTCCTGCTAGGTAAGAAGAAAAGTTGGGTCATATGGTTGGTGCATGATCCTTCCTCATATTTTTCGTGGGAGGTATCGTTGCGGATTTAAAAAAATGTTTCAGCCAAGCGTTCAGTTAACTGGGAGCATGCGAAAAAAGTTATTTCAAGATTGAAGAGTAGTAGCAAAAAGTCCCTAATGACCCGGTGCATGCAAACACTCTCCGGTTCTCAGGCTCTCCTCTGTAAATGGTGGTTCCTCATCCACGACTTCAGCATTTATGGATTGATGCCTATCCCCGCAGCGCTTGCCGCTCTCTTCAAAAATAGGTTGTCCGAAGTTTCTCAAATTGAGGTGCTGTTGACAAATGATAATGGGGCTGAATGTAAGCTATTTCGAGATGAGAAGCGTTGTGGAAAGCACTTACCCTTCTTTACTTTACTAAATTAAATGTAAGGGTCACATTGTTTCACATATGTAGTCACTATAGACTTTACATTATTCGGTTTTTTTTTGACATTGTGAAGATGAGCGATTTTATAATCTATTTACTCGAGTATGACACCAAAAAATGAGTGACCTTGTACGCAGTTTTGAGGTAAATTGCAAAGATAAAAAAAAGAAAGGCAAACAGGTCTTGATAATGACGGTATAGACGTTGAAACTAGTTGACAGCAAATGTAAAAATAATTGTGGAATAGTGCTTGGATATTGTTTCACCATGAAAATTTCATCGTTCCACCAAGTAACGCCCAAATCAGTTGATTTTATTAACCATAAAACATTCTCAAATTTCAAAAAGGGTAAAGGAATTATAATCATACATGGAATATTCTAATCATTTTTGTTTTTATTTCTTAAGCTGAATTAATCTTTACTCTTATACTTGGTATCTTAATCTGAAGGGCTTTAAAATATTGGCTACCATGTTAGAATGAAAAGAAATTAAATTTGATGATGAAAGTTGAAAAAAGCAGTAGATAAGCAAAGTGCTTCGGCGTAAAATCGATAGTTCCTAGCTGTTACGTGGCACTTTTTCTTTCCTTTACGGTTTATATTCATCCTTGCCTAAATTGTTCCGAATTAATATGCAGTTAAGAAATATACCTAAAGAGATAAGATTAAGAAGGCTCGTGTGCTGACTTATCATCCATGTATCAAAATAGTCTCGTAAAATTTGATCGAGGTAGCTCCACGGAATAGATAAGTCCTTAGATTAATTAATCAATAAGCCATGTGTCGGTTCCAGTTGACTCTGATCGTCTTGCTATTTTATTAATTGTGTTCTGTAGAATCTTAAATAAATTTTTGGATCAGAAATGAGCAAAATTAATGATGATGATTTAAACCGTTCGGCATTCTGATAATTCTAATTTTAGTGCTTAGCGTCAAATTAATTTTTAACCCACATTCGTAATTTTTATCGAAAGAGCAAATAGTGCTAAAAATAATAATAATGAGCTGAATATTTTTTTTTTTATAGAAGAGCAGAAAGTTACATTTGTATCCACAGAGTCATTCAAGCATTTATAATCACTTTTTCTGAAGATTGTCTCGCTGTAGTTAACGTTGATAACTCCTGTGCAGATTGGCTGGTATAGGTTGCACTCACTCAGACATTATTTTAGCGACTTACCCAAACAGCACCACTTAAATAAGCGTTGAATTTTTACAACGGGCTCATCAGTTAATTTCTATCAAAATACCCCGTGATCGAAATGGTTTTATATACTCAAAGAAAAATTAAATATGTGTATTCATAATTTTACCGGTATTTTAGGCAGAATATCTCCAAATTTATATGTATATAATTATTCAATTTATTTTGTTATTTTAAATAAATTAACGCCTTTTCTGCTAAGAGGAAATTTTATTCCATGATTATTTTATTCAACGCTTTGTAGGCTATGATATTAAAGCTGAGCATTATAATCCGGCTATGTTATTCTACTGGCTTTAGCTCCAGTCAAATGTAAGATTGGGGCACTAAAAAGAATTGAGGTCATTATAGCTGGATAGGTTGATGAGAGAGGTAGGCTTTAAACCTGTGGTTGGGTTCTAGAAATTCAACCAAGTTCCGAAGGAATCCAAATACGATGGCTGAACGGATTCCAGGAGCCGGCATCCCTGGAATGAGGAAGAGTGGGTACACGCGCGGCTGTAAAAGACTATTGGAAGGTAAATGAGGGATTGCATTTTTCTTGGATACGTGGAAGAGTATGTAGATAGAATGACCTGGTATCAGAAAGCCTCGATCGGTATTAGTGTAGCTGGTAGAGTGCTTGCACAAATTAGTTGATTCTTCATTTTTTAAATTTGAATTCGAATTGAACTTCTGTACACTGGACAGAAACGGCTGTGGTTAATAATTTTTTCGTGCAATCAATGCAAATGTTAAATACATATTTAGGTGCATTTAACAGTAATGCCTTAGAAGGTTATTTAAATAAAGCAATAAAAATATAAAAAAAGTTCACCGTTGAACAGCATGGTTATTGTAACTTTTTAGGTAGTGCAGTAGTAATTTAGCAGTCTAGATAGGTTATCTATGTAAATGGATTTTAATTAATTTAAGACGGTGTTCCCGTATCAGCAAAATCGCTTCATTTGGCCATAGTATGGTAACTTAGATTCTATTTCCCTAAAATCAAAGTTAAGATATACGATTGACTATTGAGATGGGCAGAGTTAATACACATTTTTAGCGTAACTGTGAACAGGTATTCACTCACAGTCATACAAAATATCCTGCATGAGGGTGTTTGTGGCTAAAGGAACTTTGTTACGATTCGATATTTGTTTTAATGATCATGTCAGGCATTTATCGCGCAGAGACATAAAATGGACCCAGTATTTCCTCTCGAAAGACTTTTTCTTCTGTATGAATTTTACTTTTTTTTCATGAGACTATACTGTTTAGAGATTTCTGAAGGCATTTGCACCTACTGTTTAACTTGTACAAATTTCAATCTATTCTTTTTATCACCTATTCCATGAGGTCGAATTTTTAGGAACCTTTTCTAATTCGGCTTTATCTATAATACCCTCCACTCTCTTAATAGTAAAAAATTGTCTCTCACATCCTCTGAATGAAGATGATGGGGCACGTTTAATTTTGAAATAAGCTATGCATAATTCTCATTTTCCGGGAATGACTCGGCATCTGATTTAAGGAAATGGCTCAGTATTAATTCGTTTGGCGTGAGCCGGATAAATAACAGTTCTCAGTGTAAGTTTTAATTGGATATCACCCATGGCTTGAGTGAACAACCATAAATATGTTTATTATAACTTAACGAGCAATAATAACATTTTAAGATGTAGCAGATAGTTAAATTAATTAGATGAAAACTTCAAATGGATTAAAAATGATGTTTTATGGGAGGATTTACTTTTATTTTGATAATTTCTTCTTTCATCAGGTAGGTCAGTCTTGCCATTCCTGTGAGCTTCCAAACCTCTCCTAAAAAATATACAAATTTCAGTACATTCTTTTTCATATTAGTCCTATTGAACAAGCATGAGTGCTTAGAATCTCCTTTATTGTGCAAAATTCGTCTAATATGCATTTATACAATAATTGCATCCAAAAAAACTCCTCATAACCATTATTGAGACCATTGCCACGTGCTAAAATTAAACTTAATGGTCGTGTACTATGAAAAATATATTGCTCGAGCATAGGTCATAATAAGCACACACGTGGACTATTTTTCGTCATTAAAATTTTTCTCTATGATCTCTAAAAGCACTGCCCTGCGATTTTTGTCAGCATTTGATTTCATTTTCTTGAGAAATTTGAAAATTCAATATATTTTTTATGCCATGAGCTGCTCACTAACTTCCAATATTCGGGGAGATACTCTATGATTAACTCATCACCATATCTGCATGAATATCCGATAATTGCCTCCAAGACTGCATACCATAATTCCTCACCAAATTGAAACACATTTCCTTTACTCCCCGTAGGAAGACACTAGGCCGCACTCTTGACAGAACGCAATCCAAAAGATTTCATCACCCGGGCACACATCCGGCTTATAAATTTGAGGAAATGAATACATTAATCTTTGCATTAGTGCAAGCTTTGCTGGAAACACGGTCGCCGACTCGCAAGAAGTTCCTCCCCCCGCCACGAGCCTCATCGCCCTAATGAATGATTCATGTCTACCGCTCCGCAATCGATTTTTGATTAGCCGAGTTTACTCAGAGATGTAAACTCCGAGCCATCCCGGTGTACCTTTGTAAGAACAAACAGCAAAAAGGGTAAGGGCAAAAGAGGAAAGGAAGCTTTTTGAAGGGAACCTATTGAATGCACATAAGCTCTTAGCATTTCCTTTCCCCGGCCGGAGAGGAAACTATGTCAATCGATGGTACTGGAAACATTGGAGGCCATTTCCGCGGAAATTGCATTTTATCTCTCGGTCTAAAATACGTCAGGATCTTGTATATTTCGTTTTTCTTTTATTTTTTTATTCTACCCCTTCGACGTGCCCGATTAATCGAATTCCCGGAGTTTGTAGGGCGCTCGCTTCCAAGACGCTGCTTTGAACGAGGAATACCGTAGTGGTGGAGAGGCTTAATGCTTCGTGACAGTGAGCCGCCTTTCGCCAGTTCGCTTCGGCACCAATAAGCGTCCCCGACGTCAGGAGCCCCCATCCCTCCCTCCGTCACATCGCTCGTCGTGGAAAAATTACTTCGCAAGGCCCCAACGCGGCCTCTTATAGTCGAGTAACTTGGTTATTTTGGGATTCGGCGGTGAACCGAGATTATTTGCAGCACTTATGACAGGTGGATGGAATTGGTAGAGGTAATTTTGTGTCTACTTAAGGGGTGCATCGATGAATTTGAGCCTCCCGCAAAAACCTTTCGAAAGCAGATGTCAAAAAATATCATGAGCAAAGAAGTAACTCCACTTTTCTCCTTGTAGTTTTCGCTGCTGTTAAAATGCTTAAAATTTTAATTATAGTTATCGCCTTACTAACTGAAATCTCGCTAATTCATATTGTAAACATTGTTTCCTCATTCCAGATGTACCTACTTGTTTTTTTTAGAAAATGCTCAAATTATTCAGAATGAATGAAAAATTTCCCTTTTTATTCTTGGTGAAATATGTTTTCCATTATTTGAATAATTAGGCAACGGTTTATTCTCATAATGTGTGCATACTTTCAAATTTTTATGGTTTCAAAATTTAATCTATGCTGTGCTCTGTATAACACTTTCTCCCAAGTTCCTTGAACAAAATACTTAAATTTGAGAGAAATTTTTTTCCAGAAGCAATAAAAGTCTTTGGTGTCACTAATATCCATTAGCTTCTCAAGTGGCAAACTGAAATTTTCTTCATGTGATTTTTTAATGAATATTATCAATAGGCGTCCCCGAGGTCAGGAGCTCCCATCCAACCCACCCTCACATTGCTAGTCACGCAAAAATTTAATTTAGTTGGTAATGTTTGGATACGGCGGTGGTCCAAGATTATTTGCATCACTTATGACTGGTGGATGGAATTAGTAGAGGTAATTTGGTGTCTAATTAAGAGGTGCATTGATGGGTTTAAACCCATTGTGAGTCACTTTTTTAGGCAAATTTAATATTTCAAATATAGTTTGCTTGGATTATAAAAAGTTTCTATATATATTTTGGAGTTAGTCTGTTTCTCCTCCTTGCAATTGCAATCATTATTTTAATCAACTAAAGTTTTCGTTTATAGCAATCGTCATAGTGACTGAAATCTCGTGAATGTGCAATGGAAGTATCCGTATCCGTCCGTATCCGTCATTCCTAACGTATCTACATATTTAGAGCTAAAAAATGTAGTTAGTCTAAGCTATTAGGACATTTTATTAAAATAATGTAGCTAAGAATACTTTTGGTGACATTTTACTTTGAAAATGTCCAAATAAACCATAACGAACTAATATTTTCCCAATTTATTCCTGGTGAAATATGCTTTTCAGTATTTGAGTAATGACACAATGCTATTCTTTCGCCCAAAATATATTTTCACTTTGTCAAATATAATGTTCTCAGCATATGATTTGTACTATGTTGTGCGTAACGATTTTCCCTAAGTGCTATAAACTAAATACTTGAGTTTGCGAGAGACATTTTTTAAATTTTTAGAAGTAATTAAAGTTTATAGTGTCACTAACAGCCATGGAATTCTCCATTGGCAAAGTAAAATGTATCAATGCGTAAATATGTATCAATTATTTATGACCATCACCGATAAGCGTTCTCGATGTCAGTGAGATACCCCCATCCCCCTCACTTCTCTCGTCGTGGAAAAATTGATTCACATGACCCCAACACGGCCTCTTATGGTCGTGTATAACTTGATTTTTTCGGGAGGCGCCCTACATCCGAGATTATTTTCACCGTTTATGACAAGTGGTTAGGATTAATAACTGTAATAAGCCGCCTACTTAGTGGCTAATCGGCGTTTTTCTCGATCGAAAATCTATATTTTCTCCATTATTTCTATAATTTTTTAGTGTAAACGACCTTTAAACTATTTCACCTTCAGCGTAAAATGCATTTAATGAAGATATTGTGGCTATTAGGTCGTCAGGAGAGTTTTTTAGAAAGGAAAGATTTTTTCTTCCTTTTTCAAAATCTTATTATTACCTGGAGTCGTGGGTAGATTGAAATTGTATCTAAATAAAAAACGTTTCCAGTTCGACTCGAGTTGTAAAACCCTTCCAAAGTAAATCAATAAAGATGGGTCATTCTGCCGACTTTGGATCAGATGTTAGCCCGTTGGGTCACAGATTTCGAAAACTGCTGGCACATAGTCTAAATTTATTAGTGAACAAATACCACCAAATCAAAAAGTATTAGACTTCATTTAACAATTTTCTAGTCTAAAATTATTGTTGTTATTATTATTAATATTTATAATTATTATTAAAGTATTTTACTAATAAAAGTAGGTTTCCATGGAGTACTTAATTAAGAAGCATTCTGGCAAACTCCCTCCCTTCTACACTTGTTTCCCTATTAATTTCACTGCAAGGCGACAACATCACCTCCCCGCTAAGGCCTCGCTTAATCCATGCCTTCTGTCTCCTTTGTATCTCATATCAAAATTGTCTCTCCACACCCATCATGTCCAGCACTTCGTCGTACCTCTTCTCCGCCACCTCCATTCTTCACACACACCACACACACGTCTCGAACTCCTCCTTCCTTGTCTTCTCTCGTCCTCCTTCTTAAGTCTCTACGTTTCCGCACCATAAAAGTCAACACTCCAGATCAGAGATCTACGATATTATGTAGCTCTAATATCTATCGAATTCTTGTAATAAATTGTGATTTTTGTTCAATCAAGGGTGGGCGGTATGGATTCCTGACATAATCAGGAGGTGCACTCCTCAGCTAGCGAACAAACTTGGTAGGGTAATAGTGTAAGGTAATCGTAGCAAAAATGAGAAATTATTTGTGCCACAATACCTAGACGAGAGTCTCTTCGGAGGAGATTGTGTGATGCGCGCGGAAAATTGGAATATAATATTTATGCACAGTGCTAGAGTGTAAGGTTAATGTGGGAGGGGAATTTAGTGAATATTATTTTTAGATATTAGATATTTGTTTATAAATATTTTAGATTTATAGACATGTGTTTATAAGATTAGATATTTGTTTTGTAAAGGGGGCAGGCCTTATTGTGAATTGAAGAGGGAAGTAATGAAGAAAAGAGAGGCTGACGGAATACTTTCTAAGTACTCCATGGGAACGTACCAACAATCGATAAAATGCTTTAAAAAAAATGTATCTAATCAATAGCTATCACGGTACGGGAAATTTCACGTAAGAGCCTTGGGTACCGAGCATTATTCCGCCAATTTTCATCAAAATCTGCGAATTACGCCCCGCCAGTATCCCTTGTGGGTGACCCCATGGTACATGTCTGGACAATGGCTCGTAGACAAATTTTAAATTCCCGAAATAAACCCTATGAATCATAATAATGCCTTTCCCGGAGACAACCACCCTGGGCTCCATTCAGGGATCAGGAAGCGCTCAGGATACGGCCACACCCTCGTCGTTTCCTCTCGTCCTGTCACTCACCCCGCTACTGCGCTCTCAAATCCGCCACCCTCGTGTCGCACGCGCCAAGAGACACCCCCTGCCGGTGACACCCCGCGGCGGGCCCGTCTGTCATCGCCCGACCCCACGCATCCATCTCCCGGTTCACGCCCACAGTGTTGCCCCGGATACTCGCTTCCCCACACGCATCCAAACCACCCGCCACCCGCTGGGCCCCATTTCTGCCGCTCGTGTTCCGACCAGAATTGTCATTTGTATTCCGACTATTGAAATTATCCTAACCGGAGAGGAAAGCGTTGTCAATGAAATTCTTTGTTTTGTGAAACGGTCTAGAATCTGAAATGCGCCAATAAGCATAAATGTACTTGAGTCATTTAGTTATTAATTACGATGTATCCTAGAATATATATGATACGATGGCCGAAGTAATTGGAAAGCGTTGCCAATGAAATACTTTGTTATGTAAAACGCAGTAGAATCAAAAATGGTTAAATAGAATTTACAGTTAATAGGGTAATTTAGTAAACAATTACATCCGAGGATATATATGATAGGCTGGCCTAAGTTAATGGAAAGCAATTTCGATGAAATGATTTTTTATGTGAAACTCTCTAGACTTTGAAAGGAATCAATAAAATTAAATTTAATAAAGTCATTTAGCTATCAATTATATCCTAGGTTATATATGATACGATGGCCTAAGTTGACTGTTGTTACTCAAATTCACTTTTCTGAATGGTATTGTGCTATGTTGTTAGTCATGACTGCAGTTGTGTTTGTGTCCAAAAGGCCCAAGTTAAGACTCCATTCATGTATAATTGGCCGTTAAATTCATGACTTCTGTCGGCCATTTCTTATTTCAGCTGAAACTCTCGTGTGTCCTTTATATTCCGACCGTTGACATTATTTTGAAAGGAAAGGATTTGGAGGATAAGAGTTAGTACAATGTGCTAGAACCCTTATTGACATTAAAGGGATTTCAAAATTTCATTTGAATTCCGGAAATTTTATTAATATGAAAATGGAGTTCTGTTCCATAGAGGTGGTTTTTGTTAGCAGAGGGGTTGAAGGTACTAAACTTGAACTATATGAAGTGACACTAACTAAAGCTTGAACGGTGTGATAACATTTATAAGTCGTCATTTATATTTTAAATCGTTATTCACCGTTTTCGGTGTAATGTATTACTCATCTTACCCAATATTTCTTCTTTAACCAAGTATGTGGCTTGAAACCATATTCTTTCATAATATTCCATCGTGGGGTAACGTATTTGACAGATCAGTAACAAGATTAGGCGGTGAACTTTGCTCTAAATCGGTGGAAGGAAATTTGGGAAGTATTAATTCCATTTACGACATTTGTGGATAAGATTTTCTCTTTTGGTCTGGTGCTGTCAGCTCTATTTAGAGTTTAACCTATATTAATTTTAGCTGGCTTGCAAAATGGAGTGGAGGCGTCACGGGTAAATTTTAATTATACATCAGCCATCTAAATATATTGGTGCTAAGAGAGCTTTGAATGACTCATACTCTGAAACACTTCACGCATAACTTTGGTAAAAAACTAATGTTTTGCTGACATTTTTGGATAAGATACAATTTTATCTTAAGATAAAAATATTGACTTTTTAGCAGTTCATCATTATCAAATAAAAATCATATGACGTTTCAAGGTAGCGCACCACTAATTGCCCAATCACCTAATCTTTGATTAAACATCAGTGAAAAATGTTTAATTTCAGTACTTACGCATAAAAAACGTCAAAAATTCATATTTATCTCTTTAAAAAAATGATGTATTTTTTATTCCAATTTATTGATGCTGTGTACATTTTACACAAATTCATCGAGGCTAAAATCCAATATAGCTAATTGCGAAAATGGTAAAATAAAAAAAAAACTCGTTGCTCTCCTGAGGGTACCTTGAAGGAATTCCGAGATTCTGCGAATGTTAAACAGGAATGTTTCTTTCTTCAATATAAATTACTTTATGCTGTATATGTTTCAAAATAATTTTTTTGAGGCCAATGATTAAGATATCTACTGTAAAAAAGCAAAATAAATCCAAAAAATATCATCGCACTACCGAGGATACCTTGGAGAAATTCCGAGATTCTGCGAATGTTAAACAGGAATGTTCCCTTTTTTAATTTAAATTACTTTATGCTGTACGTGTTTCAAAATAATTTTTTGTGCCAAGATATCTAATTGAAAAAAGCAAAATAAAAAAAAATAAAAATCGTTGCACTGCCGAGGATACCTTGGAGAAATTCCGAGGTTCTGCGAATGTTGGACAGGAATGTTTCTTTCTTTAATTTAAATTAATTTATGCTGTGCATGTTTCACAATATTTTTTTTGGCCAAGAAACGAGATACTTAATTGAAAAAAGGCCATATAAATCCCAAAATATAGTTGCACAACCAAGGATACCTTGGAGAATTTCCTACGTCCCGCAAAGGTTAAACAGGGACTTCCTTCATCCGTCTCCTCTGTTGTGTACAGCTAGTTACCCCTAAGGCATAATGGGCTAACGGAGGGACGAGGAGGATCCGACGTGGCTCGAAGTTGGCTTGAATTATAAAGGGGTGGCAGACGGACTTGCTCCCCTTCAGAATAACTCATTCAAGGTCATGGCTCGGGGATGAGGCGTCGCGGGTGGAGGCTTCCTTAAAGGAGGCTCAATCCTCGGCCCATTGTGCCCCACAGGCCACTTCATCTTTGACCCGAAATCTCCCATACATATTCCCGAACATGCTCCGCCACCCTTGACGACTCCCCGTCTTTGAGCCCTCCCCAGCCAGGCTACATCTCTCTCGACACTTCCTACCCTCCATACCCCCATCCTTTCCCCGCTTAACGATTCAACCTTGTCTCATCCTTAAGTGGCAAAACCATTTTTTTATGCTTAAATCAGGCATTTTGATGGGATCTTGCTGTAATTCTTACCATGGTACCAGTATTTTTTCTCTAGATCATAGTGGTGTTAGTAGTAATTCAGTTAGCAGTAATTAATTCAGAAATAATCGAAGCGTTTCCAGGGTTGACCGATAAAATTGTAGACCCATTCCTCATCGCTATGTGGTGAAAGCCATGATAATTGTGAAAACTGGTGCAGGTCTTTCTACGGATAAAGGTGGTATGGCCAGTAATTAAGAGAAAATAATCGAATTATGGGTCGGTTTACTCACAAACAAAACAGAAGTAGTGGTGGCCCGCTTAACGATTCACTCTTGTAACATCCTTGAGCGGCAAAAGCCATTTTTTAATGGTTACATCTTGTATTTTGATGGTATCTTGCAGTACTGCTCCCTATGGTACCAGTTTTTATATGAAAAAAGTTATGATAGAAGTAATTCAGTGGAAATAATCTAATAATTACCGGGTTAACCGATAAAATATTTCCCTTTCTCATAGCTGTTGTAAGTGGTGAAAATCATAAGTATTATTTTAATTACGCATTTTGATGCTAAATACCTCTTTTATAAAGATGAACTGACCCCTTTGGCGCAGGTCGTTCTGTGGATAGAAGAAGTGCTGGCCCGCTTAACACACTTGTCCCGCCGTTAAGAGGTGAAAGCTACTTTTTTAATTTACATCGTTTGTACTCGTACTGTTTCTTCCAGTACCTTCTAGTTTTTATTGAGGATAAAAGTAGGTAGCAGTAATTCAGTAGAAATAATTGAACCATTTCCGCTTTGACCGATAAAATATTCGCCTCCTTCTCATAGCTAAGTGGTGAAAGCCGTCACAATTGTTTAATCTTCTCATTTTTATGCTGATGATAAAACAGTTCTGACTTCTTTGGTGCCGGTCTTTCTGCGGATAAAAGCGGTGGTATCCAAGAATTATGAGAAAAAACGAATTATTGGCCAGTTAGCACACATATGATTCGCTTATGTTCTGTATTTATGGGGTTAAAGCTATTTTTTGCTTATATCGAGTGTATCGAGTCTAAGTACACCGTAGATCTTGCTACCCTGATCTCTTTTGTGCTACTTTGTTCGTAATATTTGGCATTAATTTATTTCTTTTGTGCAAAGCATTTCTCGCATACACTGGAAATGCTGATTTTCACAGAAGCTGCGAAAACGCGAAGCGGATGTTAATTTAAACGATAGAATAAAATGATCGATCACCGAAACGGAAACAGGAAATAATTTACAAGAATTGCCATGAGAATAAAAATCCCCTGGACCGGGAATCGAACCACGGACCTTTTGCAAGAATTAAAGAAACTGGATAACGTAGTGATCTGCGCAGTGGCCCGAAAAGCCAAAGGTCCGTGGTTCAATTCCCAGTCCTGGGAAATTTTTTCTCATGGCAATTCTTGTATATTTCACCGACGTTCACGCGGCAGGATTAGAAATGTTAAACAGGAAATTATTCATTTTAGTGACCAAATTATATACAAGGAAGTGAGAAGCCAAGGGGAACAAGTGATCGAACTGAGTTAAGAATGGAAATTTTGTAAAGAAAACAATCGTAATAAACTTGATGCACGGTATTTAATTTGATTTTCCACTCGATGCCAACACATAATAGCGATTCATCCGCGTCCATGAACCGTAAGTTTCTGCATATTTCTTCTAGCAATTTCTGTACCTTACTTGGTTTAGAAAAAAATTACGTTTATCTTACAGTTTCTCATCCCCACATATAATCTGTGAAACCGTTTGGGTGTTGAGTATATTCTAGGATTCATAAGAAAGAGCAAAGGTGTGATGATGTGAATGAATGGCATTGGATAGACGAAAATATAGGAGCGTTTGATACGGAATAACTGCGTGATATTCTACATCTCTGTATTATCCTCTTCACGCTCAACGATTTGCTCCTCCAGCAAGAATGAAAGCATTTTAATTATGTTTACGTTGAGCACTTTGCTGCCCATTTTTTCGTAGATCCTGCAGAACTGACACATTTGGTTTAATTTTGCTGTGGCTAAAAGTTGTGGTAGTCATTAATTGGATGAAACTAATCGAAGAATTCACGGATTATCACGTAGAGGATTCACTCATGTCCCTTTCGTATGGGGCTTAACACGTTCCCTGCCACGCGCCGCCATAGGGCGTCTCACATAACTTCAAATCCGAGTTAGTGAGACGCCATATGGCGTCTCGCATTGCTGCTGGACGCAACTAGTGAGACGCCAATGGGCGTCAAAGTAGCGTTTTCGTTGAATCATCAAGCGATGTATAGAACTTGAAATTTAAGCTACATTTCCTAATGCACTGACGAGACAATGTTATCTTCTGTCAAGGGAGGGTATTGGTAACACATTTCAGCTCGAATTTCATTTTTTTTCGCCTTCGGTTTCTCGTGTTTTTTTCGGGAGTGGCATATTTCAATGGCTATATCATTCTATGTTTCAAGTGGAAGCTTGAGGTATTATATCTCCACACAATGTTTCAAATTACATTTGCAGAGCTTTTTTTCGTTTTTTTCCTTCCCTCAGTTGTCGCTCATACCTAACCGAGTGAGGAGCGCATCAATATACCAAAATTATTCTCTGTGTCTGTGCCTTCGATACGGAAGTGATAATCAGTTTAGTGAATATATCATGTGTACTCCGTCACGCATTATTGGGGGAAAGAAACGTTTTAACGAAGAAGAAATCGAGCATATGTTTCATTCTGACAATTCGGCTTCCACCAACGACCTTGAAGGATTTTCTGAAGGTGACACCGCTAATTCAGGGTGTCTGAGGAGTCGTATGAATCCTCAGAGTCAGGTAATCTTTCTTCTTCTAATACAGGTATGATTACTTATTCCACTTTTTTTATTCACCTTCTAATAACTCCTGCTCAGTGTCACCGACTCCACGGGGCCTGAGGTGGCCCGAGCCCCCCCAAAAATTCGTTACAGATGTGAAGAAAAAATGTGTCATGCTTGTCAATTTTCCCCGGAGTGTCCAGATATCGAAATTTGAGTGATCAGGGTTCTAATGTCGATCATATGACTCTTCTAAAATGCTTAAAAAACTTAAAATTCACTACTTATAAAATTTACAGAGACAAGGTCCCCGGTTTGGCCCCCCAATATTTTTGTAAGTCGGCACCCCTGCTCCTGCTGTAATGTTTAGATACTTCTAGTGAGGTGATTCATCCCACGCTTATGGAAAGAAATCTTGGGAGATAAGTCTCATTTTGTGGGAACCATTAGGAAAAATAGGAAAGGGCTGTTAAGAGAAATAACGACTGCTAAATTAAAGAAAGGCATTTCAGTGCAATGAAAAACTTGTGGAGCAACGGTAAAGAAATGGAAAGATCAGCGCGACGTATTCATGATCTCCACCACCATCAGATTGGAGATAATCCCAACGGGGAAAGAAATCGAAGAGGGGAAGTGGTTACTAAGCCAAAGATGGTGATTGAGTACAATAAAATAAAGGTAGGAATTGACATTGCCCTTTCGTTGCACGACACCCTTTCGTTGTATCACTGCACTTATCGAAAAACAGTGAGGTGGTACCAGAAGGTGGCCGATGATGCTCTTTTTGGGACTTGCACTGTTAATGCTTTTAAACTGTGGAATGAAACACGGAATCTAGGTGCCCACATGATTTCTCTTCAGCAGTGAAGACGTTAAATTATAGAAGAATGACTGCATATTCTTCGGGATTCCGTTGATAGGGTCTAAAAAAATTGACGCACTACCTGGTAAATGCAAATAACACTGAAGGAAGTCTTCGAAGTCTGGTAATTTAGAGGATAAAATTATCATTACATAAAATCGAGAATTAGTATTTTTCGTACTATTTTAGCGCTGTTTCTTCATTTTAGAAAAGCCCGTGTTGGCTGTCGCGGATGTTACAAAGAATTCTTGCAGACGATGAGACGCAAAGTTGCCCTCAGTAAAGCCAAACGTGTTTCTACAAAAATTTATGATCTGTCCAGATCAGCCGTACCTACGCCTCCCAAATTTAAATTATTGTACTAATCATCTCCGGATACGATATGAAATATTATTAAAAGCATAATCAACAATTAAAATTTCTTTAACATTATTTTCAATCATAGCTTTTGAGTGTACACTAAAAAGTTGGAACGCAGATCCAATTGCCTGAGCCGCCAAATGGCGTCTCATCAAATTTTAGGCATTGTCAAAAGTGGGGAGACGCCCTATGGCGTCGCACGTGAATAAAGTTACAAGCGATAGCGCATCACGTAATGAGTGTAAATATACCGAGAAATATTAGTAAAACCCGGAGATAGGCTCAATATCATTATTGCCGTTTGGTAATAGGTTCGAAAATATTCGCCTGGCACACGCGGAATGACAGCAGAATTCGGGCCCGGCAGCGAACGTGTTAAATAATTATTTATGCTTACCATGTACATGATGGCTCAAAGTACGCCACTGATATTAAAATATGTGTTAGCCAGCAATGAAGTAAAATTACTGTTGCAAATCTAGTAAAATGCAACCATGAGACTGGTGGTGAAATTAATATTTTCCGAAGGGCGTGAGAAGTGATGCACACTTTTTATTTACGTTTTATTTTGTATCGATTTTTGATAATCAATATTAGACTGTTACTTGAGCTTTATTCATGAATAATTAATTCATGTTTTACGAAATGGATGGGAATAATGGGAAAAATCAAAACTTAATGTTAAGAGGTTCCTCCATGCCAGCAACACTTCCAGAATCGCGTACAAATGTCTTCTGTCCCAAAGTACATAAATAAGTACGCCTTGCCAGAATTGGGATCTTGCTTGGCATGCAGTGGAATTGATCTTTACGCCACCACGGTATGTTGAAAAATTAACGCTTTCGATAAAGTCAGCCTGAAAGCGTACCCAATTTATTCAGGCAATTACTTCAGTCAATACCGCTTCATTTTAATTCCAATCATCAAATATTTGGTACGCTGGCTTTATTCTCATGGACATCATCATGACGCGTATATTGGTGACTCATGAACTGTGCTCCTAGACTAATAAATCCAGTAATTTGTTAAATGACGCGGGGAATGGCTTTAATTTCATTTGCATGCATTTAATTTTTCGAGTTCCTGCGTCACAAACTTAATTGTTTGTTAAATCTCTGGTTAAATTGTTTTGATGGACGCATTTCGTTCCGGGTTCACATCATGTCAAGAGCCGCGGACTCTATATTTATAGTAGTTCCTGGATGCTTACGGATTTTGATAGCTATTTCTCTCTCATTACAATACCCTTTCCAATTTATGCCCCTAACGCTCGTGGTTTTCTGCTTGATCAACTCTATATAACCCGGATATACGCCCATGTTAGTGGATGAATTAGATGTTTTGCTTGAAACATGAGATTTTGAAATGTTAAACCAAAAAATAATATGGACCAAAGTTGAAATTTATTAATTGTCATAAGTACCTAATAAATTCTACCAAAAGCGTAGTTGGTAAGTAAAAAAACCTTGAAATTTCAGATTAAAAATCTTCTTATTTAAATAATATTAGCCATATTGCTATGAAGGCTTCCGGGGTGATTAAATGGATACTTGTTTTTCGGGTCAATGCCGCGTCGACTCATTAATAGCAGACGACAGTTTCGGGAACATTCCAGCAGATCATTCCAAAATGAAGACGATATCCGAATACATCCTTGCGTTTACTAGAAAACCCCGAAAATTAAACTAACCCAAAACGTTAAACCCGAAGACGGGAGCTGGAATGCGCCCAAAACTCTCGTCCACTAAAAATAAGTCAACGCGGCATTAATCCGAAAAACAATTATCAAAATTAGCAGTGATTATGCATTTTTATAATGTTTTGATTACCCTCTGTAAACCAGTGACGCAGCCAGGGGGAAGGTCGGGGTGGTCGGGATCCCCCCCCTGAAAAATAAAAACATAATTACTTTGCTTCAGAAAATGTAAAAAAATATTAAACTTTGATAAATACATCCTTGAAAAATGAAGTTTTTTCTAAAATTAAGAGTGTTAAAATTAGTTTAAAACCCTCTACCAAGTTCCCTGTTTTTTTCCACCCGTTTTGGACCCCTCCCCGAACAAAATTCCTGGCTATCCCACTGCTGTACACCCACGATTTTTTAATTCTACAGATAACTGAATTTTTAACAAAAAAACTGGTAATTATTCCCGTTCACTGGAAAAAAAAACATTTCTCCGCTGTATCGATGCAACAGCCTTTTTAACGACCCTCATTGCATGCATCTCAATTTATACGGCCCTATTTATATTTTCACGTTCCCTCACTTTTCGTTACTCTCGCCTCTGGCGAAAATAATGTCGCCATAATTCAATCAACATATATACCGTGATTTGGCTCTTTTAGCTAATGAAATGCAAGTGAGGCTGTTCATCGGCTATTACCTACAGAGACCATATTGTCGATTATACTCCATAAAATTTGTTGTAGCCCGTGACGACGGCATTTTCATGATTGGATTTAACGTATTTCGTACATTTATTTTTAATGTCTCCTGTCTCTATTGCTCAATATTCGAGTCCCCAACGCGTTTGACGGCAATTTAGATAGTATTTTTTAATTGCCGTCATTTTTTCTGCACTGCTATTCTCATTCTGCTTCTTCAGCAACTGTTGTGAGGGCTAAAAATCTATGTTAAACGTGAGGCCTAGCCATGCGGAGTTGCCACAAGCAAAGATTCATAGCCATCCGCGAAATCGTAGAAATTCTCATCATGAAATTTTCAATGTATATGCAATAACCTCCGCGATCGGGACTGGCAAAGAGTACCAATGATGTAGATTGTGGAACTTATGGTGCTTAAAAGTTAGCGTTGAAAAAGCGGAATTATCTAAAACTACACTCTACCCTGCAAGTCACCTCAATAGGCGTGTGGCGAGGGCTGTTAGGACACCAGCCGTTTACACATAAAAAGGAAATGCTTCGTCAAATCAAAATCCGCCTAGTAATCATGAAAGTCCTTTTGAAAGCGGGAAAATCGGATTCCCGTGCCTATTCATTAAGCAAAATATTTCTCTTGATTTATCGTTCCTGTCGGACCAAGAAATATGGTGGGGTTCTAAGATGATGTTGATGGTTTCTGGCGATGCTTTCTAGAATTTACTCATTTTGAATGAAAATTTAAACTTCGCGGAGCGTCGAAACCATTGTAGTGTAGAAATAAAAAGATACTGTGGAAATATAAAATGTTTGATTTTTCATTCAAAACTCTGATAAGATGTTAACCGTGGCGCTGTTAATGGCATCTATTCTAAATTCCTGAAGTCAACTAAGCCTAGCGCGAAGCCTCCGAGTTTCTAGCGGCTCCCAACCTAATTCCTTTAATACCAATATAACGCCTTCTGTGCGCCCTCAGCAGATTTTGACTAATCACGCAGCTTTCCTTTACATTTTGTTAAGTTCACGGATTAATCCGATACCGGCAAATGCGATGTTTAACGGAATATATTTATACGATAGATTCAAAGGTATCGTTACTCTTAAATACTTCATTTCATCATTCCAAGGGCACATATTTCGATGTTTCGTGACGTTTCCTTTACCTATAATAAAATATAATTTTAATCGAGAAAAGGAATTCTTAGCAACATTCTCCAACATTTATTTTTAGACACTCGAAAATGGTCTTAAGTTTGTTAATGCGTTATGTTTTGTAATAAAAACTTGAGTTTGCTTTTAAACAGAAAAAAATATTTTTTCTCGAAAATTGTCAATAATATTTTAGCAATTGTTTAAACAATTGCGTTGGGAAAACTCCAATTAAGTATTAAAAGTGGAATATGGAGTATAAATTCGAAATAGTCACTCATCAATTGAATCAGCTAGGTAAAAACGATTACACATGATATGTGTTCGGCCTTGTACATTCTCATTCACGTATGTGCATTTTGGGACGAAAAACTTTGCCATCAACTAGTAGTGACTCAAGTAAAATGAAGGTCACGACTCAGTAATGGAAAGTAAATGCATTTCAGTGTTCATTACGACCATACTCTGAAATAGCAGTTGCTGGAGTACTTTTAGGCATCATGGGAAAAAGGTGCAATAAAAGTTTCCTCCCGGGCCATTTCATCATTTTACGGCATTTATTTTCATACGCCTTAACCTTCTCATGTGTTTTTAGCCCTGAATAATGATCCCAGCCTCTCCATAGACCTCATATGCCCTGTTATTCCCTGAAAGCTTTTATCTATCCATCAATATACGTCTACTCGAATTTCACCGTCTCATCTTCTGCCAACGGAAAAGGTTTACTTACCGTTCCTGATGATAACCTCTATCTGCAATAACTGCGGTAAATACTGTATTTGGTTTTCCATAAGAATAAAACTTTCTGGAGCTTTAGTATCAATTGGTACTTATTTCTAATCTCAGGGTATTTTATCTCATTGAAACGACTGAATACTATTAATCGTAATTATATATATTTTGACCATCTGGGTTTAAGACTTCAATTGATTATCACTAGTGCTTATTTTACATAAATCTAGACCTCATTATCATTCACAACTGAGCTCCTCAGATCGTTCGTTTCATTTGTATTTTCTTACTCACAGAATGACTAGGCATATGAAGGTTATGTAAAACGAGTTGTAATATTGAAGAGTCTTTATATTGAGTTGTGCGATAAATTTGGAAACTTTAACTCTGAAGAAAGAATAAGAGAAGAAAATCGCAGTTATTTAGTATATGGGTATGGAAGATAATGGAGGTGAGATGCATATAGCGCCAATTGAACTAGGAAGTAACAGGCATGGTGGGTGAAAATACGAAACATCTGGAGGAGATACGAGATAGTGCATAGGAAGAATGTGATGCTAAAACTGTGATAGAGAGAAGTATGTTCGGTGATGCGGTAGGAGGTGTAATTAAATCTGTTAAATTGGAAGGTAGTAGGCATGATGAATTGAAGAATGAAGTAATGAATTGAAGAGGCAAGTACGAAATGAAAATATAACAGGTGACTCGACAAATACTTCATATGAAGCAAAGGGTCTAGCCGGTTAAGATGGAGAAAAGTGCCCCCCGATGTTTTGAAAAATAAAAAATATAAACTTGAAGTACATAAAAAATTATGTGTTTCCCCAAAGTTTCAGGTCTTAAGAATGGATAATAACCCAAAAAAAATTGAAACACGATTTTTAGTTTTTTGACTATATCTCCAGTTTTTATATTTGTAAAATCGTTATCTTGATTTTAAATGTAAATACAATTACGTTCTACCGCCCTGATTTTTTTCAAACTTTTTAGACCGAAAACTAAACTTTTACATAAGTTTGAAATATTAAGTATATTGAAATATTAATATAAGTTTCAAAATTAAATTAAAAAATTTAGGAAACAATAGACACGCCGAAAAAATATATGTTGTTACCCCTACATCAAAGTATATTCCTAATTTTTTTAAGATTTTTAAAATTTGTGGAACACTGTCAAAAACACGGCACATCTTAACCGGCTAGACACTTTATCACAATGAACACTTGAAATATAATAAAATTTGACACTTAAAAAATTGCTCTTCAACATTGTCCTTGATGATCTATTATTGAATGTGATTCTAGGATTTTAGGCGCTGATATTCGCTTCTCCTTTTCATTTTATGGATCATCGTACTAGTCCTGATACCCCAATTCCGCGAATTCCGCGATGGAGTGGACTCGTATGCTTTTCATTAGTTTCTATCATGACCTCGTACACAGACAGTTGTTTCAATATCTACTAGCTTTTCCCGACAGTATCTATTGAACGAGACCTAAATCTTGACCTCCCTTCGTATGAATCTCCACACTTAACACATTCAATAGAATAATCGGAGTTAACTTCGTTGGGACCTCTACCATACACCCTCTGCCATATTTATATATCTACCCATTGCGCTGGTGATTCAGGTAAATAATAATAAAAATTAATGCGTAGTTGAACCTTAAAAAATCAGAACTTTATGAATTTAGTTACAAAATACCACATTTATTAATTACTTCCATGGTTAAAATCACGTCGTAGTTCAAAGGATTATATTTATTACTTTTTTTATCTGATTTTGTTAAATCTTCCACCCGAATATAATTATGATTACGTGCAGGAATGTGAGAATTATAACCAGTGGAATGGCGAGGGATCGAAGAGAGCCCAACATATGGATCTGTGCCTGGATTGTGAAATATAGGTCACACCAAGAGTGGGCTATTTTCAAGTGCTATGAAACAAGTAATTTAAATTATTAGATGTTCCGCCATCCATTGTTCAAAATATTTTATGATCGATCATTTTATGGATAAAAAATTAATTTTGGCGTATTGTGCTATATTGGGTCACAGAAATGATTTGAAGCCTTATATATTATATTAACTTCTATTTTCACAAATCGATAGATGCTTCCTTGTTCTTCGTCTAATTTTATGAATGAAAACCAATTGTATCGATGGAAATGATCATTTTGCCTAACGTAGGTCTGAAATAATTAAGAGGGCTTATCCGGAGCTGATTTGCGTATTGCTAGACATAAACTTACCCCAACCACGGTTTACTTGTAGAATACATTTAATGGCTATGGTAATAGTTCTCACTTTTCTTGGTGCCGTATATTTGCAAATATAAAAACCAGATACTTTATGGTGTTCTCAAAACTGAAAAGCTTATTTTTTGGCTAAGCCATACCGTTATCAGGACTTACTCATCTGTGTCCGTGGCTAATAACTGCGCATCTCCTCGCCATCATCAATTCGACGTTCGCTGGATCACCCAGTTCTCCTCATGTATCTACTTCCATCTTTCTTTTCCCTTATCCCGGCTATCACCGGGGTTATTAATCATCCCTCCCCATGCGGATCATGGACTTCCTTTGCATCGTCCTGAAATCCATCATCTCTGATGCAGTCCCTGGCTCTCTGGGAGAGCGAGGCCTTCGCATGCGTGAGTTCCTTAAATACTTGCGATCGGCCGTCCTCTTTCCAAGGTGCTTCACGGGTGTCTCAACCTCGTCAGCCTTCATCTATATCATGACGGTAAGGAGGACCCCTTGTGTTTGCCTAGGGGGATGCGTCCCAAGTATTATGCTATCATTTATCGATAACCATTGATTTAGTGCACCTTAATTTCACCAATTACTATGGCAGTATGTATAATATAAGTTGTACACTAGGCATTTAGTGAAAGAACTTAGGGAAGAATATGGATTTCCGTTCTTTAACAACACTAATCATATTCTAAAAATGGGAATGTCAAATTATTTTCTAGCAGAAATTACCCTACAATTTACACATCATAAATGATTAGGAGGATAAAATATTCTGGAAAGAATTTGTAAGCAAATGTTGAATTATCTTCAAGGTATGCGAACGTTAGCCAATATCTTCCCTGAAAATTTTTAGTTACAGCCTAAGTCATCAGCTTTTACAAAAATTTGCATTAAAAAACTTAAAGAAAATAAACTTTTAAATCAAATAAATTTTCAGTGAATGTGAGAAAAGTGTTATCATTTTATGACGGATTTAAAAAAAAATAATATTATTTCCAAACTCTACTCTCAATTAGGCAAGAGTTATTGTTATCACTCTGTAATAAAACTTTGCAATAATCATTTTTAGACTATTTGACAATATTTGGGCACTCTCCTGCCAGATATTGTGAATTAATCATTTCCACATATACCTTATGATCATCCTGATGTATTATCGATATTTTATTTACAAATTCTTATTTTGGATTGAAGATACCATACTAATATACTTGAAATAAGGGTAGAAATTTTAAAATCGGATTTATATTCCGACCACTCAAAGCTCTGTCACTCAGAGATTTATCTTGAGAGTTTTTAATGATAAACAGTGGTATTTTAGTTCTTTATGAGGAATATTAATCAATGTCTTGTTTTTTTGATCATCATGCTAAGTATCCTCGCTTGTGTGAAAAAAAATCGTGAGCGGTCATCTGATTCACATTTCAGGAGAAACTTGCGTCTCATGTGAGGCTATTAAGAACTTGAGGCTTAAATATTGAACAAGAATCTTCCCTTCATTAGACTTTCTCATAGGAAGGTTCAACAGTAGAAGCGTGAAGCAGCATGCCTGACGCAAATTTTGGAGCAAGTATAGACCCTGAACATTCACGGGGAAAATTGATTTGCCATGGTGCTTCACTGGTTTTGTATTAACTTCCATTAATGCTACGCTAACAATAAGGTAAAAATAGAAGTTTATACAGACGTGTGTCTTTTCTGAATCGCATGCTTGCCTGTCCCATAAAGTTGTGCATTTTTGGTCGTATGCAAAATATTTTCATTATATCAGTCCCTTCATTCTAGGATAATACTATACTGTCATGCAGGTTCCATTTTGATGAGAGTTAGTCTTCAATTTGCAAGGAACTCATGCTTAAGTTATGATATGGTAGATGTGCAATTAATAATAAATAAAATTTTTAATATCTTTCTATTGGGATGTGATTTGATAGATATATTTATGCCTGAGAGTAATCATCGAATGAAAATTTTAACCCGGGGCAATTCTCCTCCAATACAACATATCATTTCTTCATAAATCTAGACCTCATTATCATTCACAACTGAGCTCCTCAGATCGTTCGTTTCATTTGTATTTTCTAACTCACAGAATGAATAGGCATATGAAGGTCATGTAAAACGAGTCGTAATATTGAAGAGTCTTAATATTGAGTTGTGCGAGAAACTTGGAAACGTTAACTCTGAAGAAAGAATTAGAGAAGAAAATCGCAGTTATTTAGTATTTGGGTGTGGAAGATAAAGGAGGTAGGATGCATGTAGCGCCAATTGAACTAGGAAGTAACAGACATCATAAGGACATAACATATCATTTCTTCATTTATTTTAAATAAAACTATTATATTTTGGTGAAGAATATATATTGATATCCTTTATTATTCAGAAGTTTATAAATACCTCTCGTTTTACCTCCTACGAACCTCTTATAGTCAAATTCAGGCCAATTTTCGGTCTGGTTGTACAGGTTGTAGTTTACGTATAGCATTAATATCACGTATAGCTGATACGCTGAAGCGTTTCTTGAACCATAAAACTTATATTATGGTCTTATCTTATACGCAATACAATCAATTGCAAGGTTTAGCATTTATCTCAGTCTGAAGTTATTTTGTTGGATTTTTGGTTCCATTAAGATCAATTAGGTTTCTTTGCGCATATATTTTCATAAGTGCAGTCAAAAATAAGAGAGAGAGAGTTTTGAATTCAATGAATTAATATGTTTTATAGTGTATATGTTGGTTGATGATCCGTGATTTATTTTATTCTTAAATATGTTTTACATAATTTTTCAAACAATAAAAATGGAAATTTTATTCAAAATGGTAATATTTTAAAAATAAAGTTTTTTATTTAATACGAATCGTAATTATTTTTCTCTCATTTGAAATTGAACGCTTTACATTATCTCTTTCTCCTTGGACAAATTAAAAGTCCTAGATTGATAGAGGTGTTTGTATTGCGGTTACATAAAGTTAGTGTTATCTAGTCATTATTTACTTTGGGACTTGTATTGGGACTTCCCCATCTTTGCTTCTCTGCTTCCTTGTGAAAGGTTGGAACTTAAACATATTTATTTATGCATATGCCCTCTGAATTCCCTTATATTCAATTGCTATTCACCTCGATGCGCAACCTATTCTTCATGAAAAAAATTATTTCTATGCTTAATATTGAGTCTTAAATATATTCCCTCATCTCTCTGTGACTGAACCACTTTCTGAAAACCTTTGGTGACTCTCCAAGAAATTCATATATTGAGATCTTAAATGCATTCTCCTCACTCAGATTTTCGAGGAGATTCTCATCATTTCTTCCGCAGATTGTCACAAGCTACTTCAATGCATTCCTGATCTCATACGAAAGAAATAGAATTCTCAACTCCACATCACCGCATTAGTTTTTTCTTCTCGGAATACGTAAGCTTCGCAATACCTTTTGGGACCATCGCTGAATATTATTAATTTTTAAGTAGGATTACCTTGCGAGACCCCAAGATAGCTTCAGGTTTCCTTTGTATTCCTCAAGGCGAAAGCTATTAACTATGCCGGTGCTCCTTTGTTCGCAATCGGTGACATTTAGATTAGCATAGAGTTAGACCTGCAAAGGAAAACCTTTTAATATTACACCTTGTAGCCTAGGACAGATACGATAGGCCCCATGGGGGAGTTTCATTAGTAATGATGTCATCTTTTCTGGAAGTTCCTCTTCTTGCATGGCATATCATCTCTTTATGAGGGAAATTTTCATGGCTCCCCTTTGCACTTCAATAGATTCAAGACCCGTAGGGTACCAATAGACTGGGAAGTGATTGGATCTCCAAAGTAAACCTCTTCCCATAATGCCCAAAACCTCAATCCACCTTCTAGATACGTATGGTGTCACGCTTCACCATAGAATTTTGAGGAACTCGTATGAATGCAAATAGATTTTTGCGAGGGAAATAATTTAAAACGTAGAATTATTCATGGAACCAGTTTATGATTCCAGGGATCAAATCTTGTTCAGCAGTGGTACAAATCCGATGATCTAAAAATCCATCTGTTGGTCGATAATTTATCGTGGCATCTAGTAGATGTATTTTGTTTGGTTACATGCTCCACACTAATTCTATACTGGAGCTGAATCAATGTAAAAGCTAATAACCATTTCATGTATACGATTGCTAATCTCTGGAAATTGGATCTCAAAAATACAATGAAGTTTAAGGTTCTACCTTAAGTTAAAGAGCGTAAAATTCCATTCATTCCAAAATCATTAAATTATATTTTTTTAAATATCCCCATTGCCATGTTTGGTAAATTTGATAAATCCTTAAGTCTATTAAGAGGTTTCACTTGATTTATACAAGTAGGTATATATTAAAATAATTCGTAAAAATTGCATCTATGAGGATTTCCTTCGAGGTTGCTTGTTTGCGTATAGGAATCGGAGAACAATGACGTATTTCCGTATTGCTTGTATAAACTACGCTTGCCAACGACTATATGAATTGAGCTACACGAAAACCTTTAGTATGCTTTTTGTTAGATGAGTCTATAGTATTTCACATTTGCAGCACTGAAAGTATTTATTAAGTTTTCTGGTAATTTTCCATACAATTAGTGAAAACTGCCGGCATGAAAATATGTGTTTTTTCTACTAAGATCGAATGCATTATTATTTCATTTCAAACTGTATAAATATTTATTTTGAAGCTATTTTCGACAGTTATTAATTGAGGTATATAATATTTTTTTATAGAAAGGATGAACCTTTCTTGGTTTAATAGACCTTATTATTCCATATGTTTAGTTTAATATCATTTTCATTAGTCGTAAACTGAGAAGATGATCTAATTTCATGAAATGTACTAAAGAAGCAAGTGGCGCATTTAATAACGAAGGTATATTAAGTCCAAATGTTTATTTTTTTGCATTATTATTGCTGCCGGAAACTATAAAACTATGAGAAAATCGTAATACCTAAGATATACCTAGGTTTATAGACTTGATTGAAGTTCTGTTTGACAGAAGTGAAGTAGAATAGTTCGTATGCTACATTCAATTTCTCTGTTCCTCAGATAAATTTATTATGGTCCATAAATATTGAAATGTAGTTATGATTTAACCGACTATGACTGCTTTATGACTGCTAAATTTTATGTCATTATATGTCTATAAATCTTTTCGCACAATTAATAACAAACAAACTAATATTATCCATGGTTATTCATTATCCGGATGGTTCCACCCGGTCGGGTGGCAGATGGGGACGTTATCAGAAAAGATCAAGTTCGGGATAATCCTTTCCACTTTTATATATTGTGATGACTCGAGCAGGGGATAAAAAAAAGAAATAAAATAAAATAAAAGAATATGTTCTGTAGCAATATTTGATTCATTCATCATTGTATTAAAAAATTTAGTGTATGTTGTTCGCTTAGTTCAAATAGTGGCCACTACGTCGGCTCTGCCAGTGCCGAGTGCAGACGACGTCAAGTGGTTGGGATTATGGGTAGGTGACGACGGATATATAGGGAAACGTCCCCAGGTGACGAGAGGGAGAAAAAGTGAGACAGTGAGTTGTGAATGAGCAATGCAGGGTGATTCATGCCCAGTTGGTCGCGGACGCAGAGGAGAGAACACCTACAATAGGAAGGAAAGTGGGAAAGGGCCATTTTGGCAGTGGATGACGTCGACGCCGGTTTGAGCGGAAGAAAAGAGGACTTGCCACGAATGAACAAACGCAAGTAGATGTTTGTTCTTGCAGAGTTCCTCTACAAGTTATCCTCACCGGAAAAACGGAAGCGTAAGCACACCACGCCCCAGTCCTTTTTTTTTCCCAAAGTGAAACTTTCCAATCCTACGTGAAAGTGTTCCCCAAGTGCGCGATAAATGCTCTCATATTTTCTTCGTGTTATGAAGAAGAACTCATTTGCAATAATCTCTCACTGTCATTCAAGATTCAATTAGTTTTAATTTTCAAGTACTGTTCGTGAAAGAAAAGTAGTATCATTCTCATCAGGGTATTTTTTGTGTGTTTTTGGAAAGTAAAATATATTGTTTCATTTTAATCATCATCATCAGGGTATTTTTTGTGTGTTTTTGGAGGGTAAAAATATATTGTTTCATTGTAATCATTATCATCAGGGTATTTTTGTGTGTTTTTTTGGAAGGTGAAAATATATGTGTAATATGTTAAAGAATGATTTCTCTGGCGTGATCATTCCTTTGCTCGATCTCCTTCCTACCCTATATGTGATGTCGTGTTCCGTCACAATATATTTTATTTTTTCCCCTTGCCTAACAATTTTCGCTTCAGGACAATTCTCAGCGTCCTCTCTGGTTTACTGCTCTTTCAATCTAAACCCTTTGTTTAATCTCCACGTAATAGATTTGTTGTGGAATAGCTTATCCAACAGTTCTTTCTTTCGATTGTTTTACTCCATGTTTACCTCTTCGGCTCTTCTTCTAGTCTTCTGTCCCTTCTACTTCTACTCTTACCTATTCGGTTCTTCCAATATGCCTCTAACATTTTAACCCTTTCCCTCTATTTGATCTTCAACAATTACATCCAACAATAGGCGTCTCGAAGCTTTCAAATCTCCTCTGGCAGTTTTCCATTAGTCTATTTTTCTGATCCGAAGACTAACATTGCCACCACGGATTTCACTTGTACTTCATTTATCTCATTCTAACGCATTTGGAGCAGATAAATGGTCTTTCATAAACGCCGTATTATCTAGGGCTAGACTACCTATTTTGTCAAGTTGGCTTCCTCCATCCTGGGTAATGTTGCTCCCGATATATGTAAATGATTCAATAAGCTAAAATATCTTGATGTTGGCCACTAGTTCCTCTCTATTTCTCTCGGAAAGAAGTACCTCGAATTTATTCCTATAAAATTTTATGGGGTTTTATTTATTAATTTCAAATTTTCATTTTTCTTTTAGTATGTATTTATCCAGCATAAACTAGTCTGCATGAATTTTTCACGAAACGTAACTCTCCTGCTAACATCCTCTCCGGTTCATTCAGGGAAAATGAAGGGTTTAGTCGTGCAGCCAGACGAGCTATCACACCTCCCACTTCCTCCCAGCCTTTCGTCCGCACTTCATGCAGATTATGACCCCGTCGGGACTTCTTATTACTCTCCTACTAGGCTCGCCGACTGTCCATCGCCTTCCCCATCTCCACTTGCTCCCCGGCTGGGAGGGGGAAAGACGCGGAAGGCAGGAAACCGACCCGTCTCTCCAATGGCGAGACTGGCTTCTCTCCTTTTCATGCAGTCCCCGGGTCATCAAGTCCCCACTTTCCCCGCCCGGCGGCAAATTTTTTCTCTTTTTCGTGCTCGTTTTTCGGCCGAAAGATCTCCCACCCTTTCCTCTGGGTGGTCAAGGATAGGGAGTCTATGCTCTCCTGTGGGGGAATAGTAATTTAATAGAATTAGTGGAAGAGAGGAAGTCTGGACTCTCATTGGGGCTGAGATGAAGGGAGGAGAGGAGAGGGTTCGATGGGGTTCGTCCTGAGGCCGTTTTAACTTTTTATCCGGTAGAGATTATCGGCGCCATTACTCGGCGTGAAGGAAGTGCGCTTTCTGAGGGTAACGTACTTCCGTTAACGTTGATGGACGTAATAAGTTCTTCCAATTCCCAAACTAACTGGATCTAAGAAATAATTCATTTTTACAACAATATACGAATAGGAATACAACCAATATAGGTATAGGTATATAAATGGTCGTACAAATTTCCATTAATAAGTCACCAAAGGCAATAAAAATAATTTAATCAATGCTAATCTATTTTCAATCATCCGCTTCATTTTGGTTCTGACAACAAAAGGTTGATAGATCAGGATTAAGTATTTCAGAATTCTCGCAATACTTATGGCATTATTGGAGTTAGCGGCAGCCGTTGGTGAAATAAGGATATGAATTTGCGATTTTTGTGATGCCTGATGCTTTATCCAGCCATCTATAAGCCATTGAAATTTTCAGTTGCATAAATTTTACTTCCAAAGTTTGAACGAGAATGGAAAAAAATTCTCTCTAAATACTAATAATAATAATAGATAATCGTCTCAGCCAGCAATCACTCGGTCTGCTTTTCTTTTCAAATAGGACTTCTGTCATTCTAATGTACTTGGACTATGGTGATAACTCTCCGGAGTCACCCGGCAATACAAAAATGTGCAAGATTCCTCAAAAAAATCATTCGCCCTCACCGGTATGAATTGGAAGTAACAGAAATTTTCGAAAATTTTGATCCCAGTCAAAGCGAATGGTTTTTCTTCTGTTGAGGAATTTCGCGCATTTGCATTTTTCTCTTCCATTCACATTTAAGACTTCTCCCTTATACCTATGTTATCTTGAAATCCTAATCATTTCCTTCCTCTCCCTCGTTCACCCATCATATTTCCCTCTAACAGGTTTAATATCACCTCCCCATCCACATCAGCTCCATCAAAATCCATCAAATGTAATTTGGAAGGTGTCTTAGACATGTCATAAATTAGTAACTTCAATTTTTTTCCTCGAGGTCACCCATCTCGTAATAAAACAATATAGTATTGCAGTTAAGCCACTCTGGTACCATCTCCGTTCCCTACACATATTGAGATATTAATATGTATAAAAATGTTTGCTAAAATAACACACGAGATGTTATTAATTGTATTTATTCGATATTCTCAAGCTGTTTATTTGAAATTGTTAATGCATACCAAATCAGTAGATTTAACTTTTGTGTAATAAGTTATTTCGATAAATATTAAGTAAACTTCTTCTTGAAGTTAGTCTACAGGTAGCGCTATCAAGAAACTCTTGTAATAATATCGATCGTTTTTAAAATTGATAAGTCGTTCTCATGTCGTTGCCTATGAGTTTCAGCTTTTATATACGTAGCTGTCAAACGCTATAGTAATCAACGTGGGCGCCGAATACCTTTTCGTTAGCCACGGCGGCCAACCGTCTTCCAACCCGGCGGCGTATTAGTATAAAATATTATATGATTTATTTACGTGTATAATCTTTATTGAAATTGGAAAAATGCCTGTACTGAGGGCTCTTGTCGGCAGTTTGGATGAATACATTAATTAAATTGTCGAAATATTACTAGGGGTAAATTAATTTCAATGGTGCTTATGGAACTGTTTAAGACACATTAATTGTCATTCATCTCCTTATTATGGAACAGTTACCATCAACGTTGAACATTATCTTTATATTTTTAGATCAAGCTAAGCATTCCCAATAGAAAAGTGACTAGAGGATTGGATAAATGACAATATTTTGGAGAATGCGTTGCTGCATTGCCTAGTTCAGGAATTGTCTGACTCGACTCGATACTCGACTCGAGATCAAAAAATACTACTCGCGCATACCTAAATTTGGCTGCATATGAAATGGAGGGAAGGCATAAACCATACATCTGTGGATAGTGGAATGGAAAAAAGCTTGAAATGGAGAGAACAGAGAATGGAACGCGAGGAAGGTTTGATGTGAGGGGAGTGACGGGAAGGGCGAGGGGCAGGGGCTGCGAAGGAGCAGATCAAATGAAGCGGAAATCGAAAGTAGAAAGGGAGGAAAAGATGAAAGGGAAGACAATCAGAGAGACCTGTGGGACATCGTCAAGGAATGCAGCAAACCCAAAGGGTATTGGGGAAAAAATTATCGGTGCAAATATCTCGTTGATTCTTCACCCGTAGATCAGACCTGATCACAATGTGTACTAACAGCAACAGGGAATCCATATCAATCTCAAAGAAACTTGAATTTGTAAAAAGAAGATGGAAAATATCACAGAATTTCGTCGATTTGTACAAGCGTGGACTGGTAAAATATCATTCAATTGGTAGGAATCATTTGGCTAACCAATGAAATCTATCAACCAAACTATTGCCCTATAGATATCCGTGAAAGCCATTTTATCGTTTTCACTATCATTGGAAAAGTAGCCGTCTATCACTAGCTAGTACTTCGTCTACACTCAGCAAAAATTTATTTTTAACTGCCTTTGAAACAATGAATACACGCTCACATAAACGTGATTTATTCGGTTTTGTCTACTTTTTAAGTAGTATATATATCCCCAATATTCTTTTATCGTCAGCATTCCTTCCAATCCTTACTCAATGATCCTGAGTTAAACTTATGTTTTAACTCTCTACTCGATATTTCTTTAAGAATAGTTTTATTTCCTGGGTCATCTATTCCCTCTCACAATCAGTACTGTTTATGTCAGAGAAGGACTGAGGCAGCCGCAATTTAACCTAAATACTGTAATTGCGGCGGTACTTTCAAGTTTCTCTACGGCAACATATATCGCTTATAACGTAGGTACCGAGAAATTTTCGATTTTTTCTCATCATGCTCTTTGTAAGTTTTGTGTAATGTGCTGAATTTTGTTTGTTATCTGCGCTCATTACCTTAAAACTCATGCTGAAGGATAATATTAAGTGTATCCCAAAGTAATTATTGGATAAAATATTTTCTTTTATTCGTTTGAATCAAGTTGCTACGCCATTTAGAAATTAATATCTAACACAGAAATAGAAAATATTTTTTCTGCTGTATAAAATGTCACGGAGCGTATTAAAATATTTGATGTGCTTCCCATGACTCACGCCTGCTTGAGTAATTATCCTGCAGTCTGATATAAAATTTGATATTTTGTTAAGTAAATTTATTACCCTTCAGTTAATCACCCCGGCTCATAGCAGAGCTGGTTAACTTTTAAATAGTAGTCACCCGATTCTAGAGAAGTCCTGAGCTGGGAAATGTGTTATCTTTCATTCTCCCTGCCTCTTCATATGCTTTTCTTTGGATAATCATGCTGCTAATATTTTTAGGCAAGATAATACACCTTTATTGCAGAAATTTTCATTCCTGTGAATTAATATGAATGAGATGATAATATGTATAGAAGTACGGAATGGAGGTTTATTTAACATCAAACTTTTTCAACGACGTGAGATTCCGTATTTTTATTTACGCATTCTACTGTATACAGTTTCTCAAAATATAAAAGCCACTATTATTTTCTCCATATCATCGAATGGAAAAATATCAAATTCAAACTATTTTATTGAATTAATTACTTATACGAAGTTGAAAGTACAAGCAAAAAGACGCGATCGGGGAGTTGCAACATTGAACCGGTAGAAGGATGAAGCCGTCGACCAAGAGTAGTACATTTTTAAAACCTTTGTGTGAGAGGGATATAGACTTTATCACGGAAATTGTGTGAATAGCAAGCGGAGGGGTTGAAAGGATGAGAGAAAATAGTCATATGCGACTCTTTATTGCCAACGGTATTCCTTTACACAGGTTATACAGGTACTTTCTTTTCCTATTTACTCATTTGTATTGTCAATTATATCACATACCTATGTAGTATGTATCGTTGAGGCCGAGGGGTTGAAAAAATGAGGGAAAACAAGTCATAAATGACCCTGCAAACAGCGTCCATGATGACTTACTTGGAATTGCTAGCGATAAAGGCAAGAGGTTCTGTGTGCTACAATGATTCGTCCGCCTGGGGAATTTCCTCAGAAGCCATCTCCCTCTCATAGTTAAAGCTCTAGAGGCATCCATATAAACGTATATGCAACGTATGGCCGCAAGGGAGCGAAGAAGACCGCAGAAATATTGAACTTACCTCGAGTGCAGGCTGCCATGACAGCCATGATAGCCATCAGCTATTTCACTCTGGATGCTAATAGATTCACTGCTACTAGAAGTAGTATTTTTAATTCTTTGAAACTAGAAAAGCCCTAGTATAGATATCACTCAGGACATATAAAGCGACATCAAATACTCCTCAGTGCTTCCAAGATTCAAATTTCGCTTTAGCACAATCAGCGTCTTTTAACTGCACATTTCTTTGCGTCATCGTGAATATTTGATCTTAATATTCGACGAATTATTAACGGTTTGAACTTTGAAGAACCTTGAGAGAAATTGATTAATTCACTGACTACGTTGCTTCTTTGGTAAAATGTAGTGCAAAAGCCTGAAATACACTGCTTGTACTTTACTTAAAGAATTTTAGTAAAATGTTATTGCTTCTTCATTGAGTTAATTCAAGGCAAGTAAGACGCATAATTTGTAATGAGTGGGACTACTCAATGAAGAATTCGGCTAAAAACGCTCGTCTGAATCTCAGGTCGACTAGTGATGCTATGAATGCGATAAAACTATGACGGTAAAGTACCCTTCTCCTTGATACCGTCGAGAAAAAGCATTGTGTTGTCTTCCCTATCTTCCGTCGTTTATCTTTCCACCGTTGCACTTTTTTGTAGTATTAATTATATCATATAGAGCGAAACCTCTTATTTAAGTATACTTGGACTGGCCACTGTCAAAATTTTACGGATTGATTCGAAATTGTGCGATAATTCAACAGAGTAAAAAACCATTCACCTTGACCGGGGTTCGAACACTGATCTCCCAATTCACACCACTTCAAGGAAATCTCTGTTTTACGAGGACCTCTGACTTAAGGGTAGTACTCAATTTCTCGGCAAAAAGATAGGTATTTTTATAAAGATATATTAGATTTAAGTTAGTAGACGACAATGGCATTACATTCTTTGTGGAAAAATGCTCCAGTATTAACAAGTTACAGTCTTCCATACCAATATGCAAATAATAGGTACACGCTACTACAATTGGGACTTTATTCGGCATACATAGGCATAAGGATTAACGTCACCGCATTAAGCAGAAAAAAATAACACTTTAAATGAAGAAAGCCCAAAATATTGCCTAATTTAGACCGGCAATAACTTAAGTCAATGCCTCTTTATTTTATTCCGATCATGAAAAATTTGGTACTTATAATCACGAACATCATCATGACGTGTATATTGCCGGATCATAACTAGACTAATAAATCCAGTAATTTGTTAAATGACACGGGAAATGGCTTCATTTTCAATTGCATGCATTTAATTTTTCGAGTTCCTGCGTCCCAAACTTAATGATCTGGATAATCTCTGCTTGCATTGTTTTGATGGACGTATTTAGCTCCGGGGTTACATCATTTCAAGAGCCTCGGATGCTGTATTTAAAGCCGTTCCTAGATGCTTACCGATTTTGATATTCACTGTTCTCTCATTTCGTTGTCCTTTTGAATTCATGCGCTAAACTTTTGTGGTATTCTGTTAAATTCTAGAAATTAACGCATTCTTTTTCTTCGCTTATCCACCCATGCTGGTACCCACATGAAAAATAAATATGTCAATCCTTGAGACAACTCTAGCTCGATCATGGTGTACTACCACAATACTTTTCGTTCTCATACGTTCACTTTCGTAGGTGAGAGCCAAAATTATATAATTAATAAATGATTTCTTATCGACATATTTACCCATCACCTCGAGGTAATTAGCTCCTGGGTAAATACTTTAAAGAGAACATTTATGACTTCGTGACCTCAAGTACTTTTCAGTATTTTATTTATGTTAGGTGGATGCATTGATCAAACATGCGCATCTAAATATATGTAATGTGATTAAAACGAGCCCTACTTTTTAAAAGCAATGTTCATTCTTGAATCCTTCTACTCCCTGCTGCATCCCAATTAATTACCTTGACAGGAATGTACCTTGAGTTCAATCGCAAATAACCATTTTAAATACCCGACTTACTCTAGTTGCCTTCATTGACATTTCACCTTTAGTAAATCATTTCAAAAAGAGATGAGGTTATTGCTTCTATGGGATAAACTGTTGCCTTTTTATTCCGTATATACCTTGCTACACACCATTGGAGTAGGTGTTATTTCTAAAGGATATCGACCTTCTATTGAATGCTCAGTTTGAGCGCATAATTTAGAGTACGCATTCCATGGTGTGGGTGCTGAAATATAAATGCCACACAGGCTCACAGCGTAGAAAATTGCAATAGGTACCCAAAACCTAAAGTGAAAGTAGAAATGTGTCCAAGAGACTTCAATAGGCGAGTGAGGAAAGGTTGCAAACGAGGAAATAGATCTATATTCCTTTCGGATAGGTGAAGAATTTTCAAAGAAATCGACAAAAACAGGGAGAAATAGGGTGTTGTAAAGGATAGATAGAGCATTGAGAGGGTTTTGGATGCAAGGACCTTGAAGGAATGGGGAAGGAAGGTGGGTATATTTGGCTCCCAAGTCGAAATCAGGATATCCGATTGAAGGAAAGGATCAACGTGATGAAAGGGGCCGGCATAAAAAAATGAAAAGAATGATCCGGATGGAATTGAAGAATAAATTAGAGATGGGGATTAAAGGAAATTCTCCTTCTAGAGGAGGAGAATAAAATATAAGTTCTGGGTGTAGGGGAAAGAAAAATGCCTCGATCATGCGGAAGTCGGTTGAGTGAAATCGAGATTTGGAGATGAGGAAAATTACGGTTTTTTCGCATTTTGGATTGCTAACAATGCAGTGCAGGATAAATAGTTTTCATTCATCGTTTGTTCATTTTGTTAGTTAATCTTATGTCAGTAACTCTGAACGAAGGGCACACATGGACAACTTGATAATTCATGGTAATATAACGGAAACCTAATTCACAGGTAAACGGCTACCAAAATTATATTTCCATGAAGTCTTTTGGCGGTATTTGCAAAATAACCTTAATTTGTCTACATTTGAGAATTTATTTTAATTTCATCCGTAGGTTTAGAACACATTGATGGAACATTATATTTATTTTCAGCTAAACGTTCTCCTGCAAAGAGCTGGATATGGTTTTTAAGGAATGAATTACCTGGTCTTGTAACCCTTTCATTTTAAAATAATTTTATTTATGAGTTACATAAATTTATTACCTAAATTTGCTATTTTATTTTAAGTAATAGTAAATGGATTAATTTGAAGTGACATTAGTATTTTATTCATTAAAAAAAATTAATGCAAAATTAAAAAAAGTTCCTATGCTTTGCCATCTCCCTACTAAAATTAAATCAGGTGAATGTACCTCATAAATCTTGACTCCATAATGGCTTACCATTGCGTCTATTTATTACCAATTTAGAAACATTGCATTTATTTTGAATTGGTTTGCGGATTTTAAATCTACATAATAATTGAAAAATAAAGCTGATGCGAAGAGTACGTAAATTAGGCCATCCAAAACTCTATGGCCTTCCACATTTACCAGAGAAGGCAATGATAGTATGTGGACATGAGTGTAGTTATGGGAGATAGGCAAATTTCTACTCCAGTGTATAAGGATTGACAACAATTATAAGTGCATTTACCTTTAAATCTTGGCTACTCCCACGGTTGCCAGTACAACGAAAATTTTGGTTTTCGATGAAAAATCAGTATGAGAATCAATAATGAAATCATACGTAATCAATTTTATTTAATTTTAAATTAAAAATAATTTAATTCCATTCTTGAATGTATGTGAGAGGGTGTAAAGATGCTTTCCATTCTTACCAAACCTCACAACTAATTTTCCTCGGATTAATATCATATCCGTAACGTGGTAAAAGCAAATAACTACATGACCTTTGAACCTTTTTCGTTAAAACAAACGCTAATAACTAATTTTCAGTGAAATGAGACTCAGCCTTGGAGTTATTAAATGAATCTTGTGCAACTATCAACCGAAATTCATTCAAATCGGCTGTAAAGACCTCTTTATAAATTCTTTTGACACCCGCTGGGAATTAAAAGTATGGATTAACACGTTTGCTGCAACTAACAGAAATCTCAATAAAAATTTAATAACTTCACATCACACACTGAGCACGATGTTTAAGACGGATTGTTTTAGTCGTATTAAGCGCAGCGTAAATTATCCTTCCATTTGAAGTAATTAACTATTTATATGAAATGGGCGAAATTCCCTTAAAAATAAATATAAAACAACCAATAGCCGACATATCTGAATGTTTATACGAATGAAGAAATCTAAATTAATATAAAAAAAAATTAGTCTACTATTGTGGGGGCGAGAGGCATATGAAAAAGTTAATAAATTCTAATTAAAACATAGAAAAAGCACAAAAATTGTAGTTATGTTTTTTCATTTGTATTTAAAGTGTTTAAAGAGTAAAATCTATTGATTTTACGTGAGAAGATATATTAGCAGTATCAATCTATCATACAATTTCATTTTAAGGAAAATGAAACTATAAGATAGCTAAGTTTACTTTCTCTTCCCCAGCATAGCTAAAGCCTTGGTTCCTTGCTTTGAGTGCGCAGACGTCGCTTGCATAGCGGTGCAGATGTAAAAGATTGAACTCAGCGCCGCCGAGGAAGTTTGGAGAGGCGGGTCGAGTCGAAGGCACCTATGAATGGGGCCGAGGGCTGGTGCCGTCTTTAATAGTTGATCGGTGCGAGACTAATCTCTTGTTATGGAACACTGCAGAGAGCATCGTATACCGAACGAGAAACATTTCATAAAGGCCAAGTTTGAAACTTATTCTCGCCTCAAACGAAATGAGCCAATTGAACTATAAGATGGTGTGAGGCGATGGAGGTAAGGGGTCGAAGTTGGAATGCTGTGAGGTGAGAAAAGGGGAAAATGGAGCATTGCAAAGATATTTTGCGAAGATTGAAGGGATGAAATGGAAATTTTGAAGGGTACATTTCGGTGGGAGTGTGAGAATTTGTATGAAGAAAATGTACAGTGAAAGGACTAAATACAGTGAAACCTCGTTTATGTGGGACCAGACATGATCCGTATTAACCGGAAGCAAAATAAATATAATAAAAAAATAATTACCGCACTGCAATAGAAAAACTTACCATTTATTTATCATGATATCGGCCATAGGCACAACTCACTATGCAATAAACGCATTGAAAAGAAGAATCTATGTAATCTTTGTCTGAATAGATATCGTCTATTTTAATTTTGTGCGAGATTCAACGGCTGCATTAAAAAGTGTAATCTTGTATGGTAGCTTTCGTGAAAAGTTGGCCCAGATTTTTGATCCGGATAAACTGGAGAGCCAGATCATTGAGGTCCGGACAAACAAGCCTCTGCTGTACTGATATTGATAGCTGTAGCTTTCAGAGAGAATTTAAAATAAACGCGCACCATTACAAAACAATCGATAATTGATAGCTATAGGAATATGTATGATATGCCCAGCTGTATTTTTTTTGCTCTGCATTTTTATGTTCTTTATGACGACTAATTGGTGCTAATGGTAGTCCTACGGCTTAAGCATGTTTACATGGAGCATTTTTGAAGCCACTCTTACTGTTCCCCATCCCCGGGTCGAACTTACAAAATGCCTAAGCAACAACACCTTCTCCATGGTTTTATTAAACTCATTCTCTTCCTTTCCCTCCCTAAATTTCCAAACGTTATTCTCTTTAATATGAATTTGAAAAGCCCTTCTCTCCGTATTACTTGTACAATCCAAACCACATTGCTAACAATAGTTAGTATCTTCCCCTATGTTAATTTTCCTAGTTTCCCCTCTCTCCTTGGGAGGCAGTGCATCAAAAGTCTAAATAAGTTTATCCTATTTCCGAATAGTGAAATATTTATTCCCTAATCGCTTGCACATTGTAGCTATCTATACTCTTGGCATTTATGACGAGAGGGTTGCGTGATAGCAGGATATATTAGAAATAATTAATCATCACAAAATGTGCTGATACCACCATCAATCTTGAACTTAGCATTTTTTTCTTTGAAAACTCCTTGGATTTGTTGACAATTCTGGCGGTAAACAAAATTTTTGTCAATTGTGATGCATTTTCAGTGCCCCAGGAACTATTGAATGTGTTCTTCCTGTTGGCTGGCTTACCTAGGGCATGGAATTCTAAGTGTCATTAACATCAACAGCCCAGCTACTTAATGATGGCATGAAGACATCAAACTAGATAAATTGTAGGAAAAAAACTATAATCTGGTTACTCTCTTTCTCCACTTTAAAGGATTGCCCGTGATCACGAGAAGGTAGCAGATGCGAGATGTGATGTAGTTTGGATAATTACAACTTTATGTATAAATCGAAATTATCGATTGGGGTTAGAATATTGCGATGTTTATTGCATCCCGGTGGTTAGTCGTAATTAGGTAGCTTATATTAGAAGTAAAAAACAATACATTCAACAGCTGTCATTCATTATTGAGCTGCTTCCATATACCTTCCCCTTATGATACCCCTTTTATTCTATTCATGCTAGTTTTGATGGAATGGATATTATGAGTTCTTAGTAGAGCTAACATTTTTTCCTGTAAATTTATTTTTCTTATAAATTGCGGTGATAAATAGCCGATTAAATATTGTTATCTTCCAATCTACTTACGTTAAATATAATTACGGTACGGAAATGGTAAAAATGCGGCTGGAGTAAGGATTACGGTAGTAAACCATACCTTGCTATTTTACTCACGTGTGCCCACCCATTTCAAAATTGTCTTTCATTAGTGTAGGGTTTCATGGTTTTTATATTAATTGAATTGTTACCGTTTGCTAATGACATCAGATATAAGGAACATTTGCCGTAATAAATCGGCCAACGAATAAACCAAAAATAAAATTATCGTTCGAAAAGCATTTTGATATATTTTTATTCTCACACAATGGTTGATTGAATTTATAATCCCTCAATATTGATTTATGTCGCAGGATAAAGGCCAAAAAATGAAAACTCTTTCATTTGACTCCCTGGAATTAATTAAATAATCCCATCCATTGTGAGTTGGCTACATGCGTAGTTTTTGAGGTGAAATAAAGAGACTGAACCTCTGCTTAATATTTAACAAATGCCTTTTGAATAAGGCCACTTTGATAAAAGGTCAATCTGTGTCATTTTTGTATCAATAAATTGAGGCAATTTATCGGCATTTTTTTTTAGATATTTGAGGAGTTCGAACGATCCGTCAGTTATCAAACCCATTCTCTGACTCGTAAACTTTGATCACCATTGGTTCAAATCCAAAGTTTTTTTTATAGATTATAAATTTAACTATCTAGTTTTACCTCGAAATATATATAAATGCAGTATTTTCATATAAAGAGAAATTATGGTGAACCTCAAATTTTGCATTAACATCCTTGCAATTCAGTCCAAGCAGAATGCCCAAAATTAAGGAATATATATGGATATAATCTGGAATAAAGGTTCACGAAGATTTATATGAAGGCTAAAAATTACCTAGTGACTCGTGTATCCACATTCACTCACTTAGACCGCCAAATAAGTGAAGGAAAACATTGGTGGGCATCTCAATCGCGTCTGAATTTGACAAAAGTTGAAGCAAATCCGAAAAAATTATTTTTCTACGAGTTGACAAATAAATTTTTGCTGATCATTCTGGTTCAAAGTGTTCCTGACCCTGACAATAAACTAATGAACTATGCTCGAAAAACATTTTATCTGTGTTTTGAGTCACGGTATGTGGACTCAGACTATCTATGGGAAATAATTTCCCGTACCTACTTGAGAAAACTACATGGTCTATTGATGTGTTGATGCAACCCGATTGTTTATATCAGCTCTAAACTGCGAAAGCTTAGAGATGAATAATTCATGTGATTTTAAGCTCATTTAGGACAATAATATTCAATTTAGAAAACAATTTATTTCAACCAGGATCCCCATCATCACCCCTGAAATAAATGTTTGTGCACATTAAAGAAAGAGTGGCAACTCACCAGTATTCAATAAATCTTGTTTGGCATAATATTTGGTGTATTCTTTACAATTATGTTTTCAAATTGTGATCACCCTTTGAAGTAGAATTTTACTTGAACACTAACTCTTTTCACATCAGACTATCTGAGTCTATCTAGCTTCCAGATTTAATTTCGATTCACAACTTAAATTTTTCCAAGTAAAAATAGATTAAACCTATGGATTTTTATACTATTTTCTTGCTTGATCTAAAATTCGGTATTATCATAGTTTTTTATGGTACTAAACTCTTTCTTGTAGACCCATTTTAGATATTTCGCCTTCAACTGTGCCTGAATTGAAAGATAGTATTATTGATTGTTTGATTCAAGCCATATTTAATATTTTTAATTCTATGTTTCACTATATGAATGCTCCTCCTTCTCCTGAATCCTTTAAGCACCAATTTGCTCTCAGAAACTCTAACTCTTGACATCATTTACATTTAAAACCGAATACCAATTTATTAGTCTCTTAAGTTATTTATGCTTTTTTCTATCCATATGTATATGTATTTCCGAACGAAAGGAAACGTGACCATTACTTTCACTTAAAAGAAAATTCGTTCTGGGCCTAATCCGCTGTCTTACCGCCGTAATCCCTCGCGTAATATTTGGCCCCGTTGCCGCTCGATAATGGAGAAATATATATTCAGCTGCAACAATAAGCTCCCACCAATGAGCAAGAGATTTCCGCCAACGACCGCAAAGGCGGCGAAAACGGCTATCGTATCGGGGCAATGAGAGGTAACTCAAGGGAAGTTAGTAGAGGTGGGGAGAGAAAAAGGAATTGCTGGAAAGGCCGTGGAAAGGGGAGATGTCGGCAGATGCGGTTTTCGCAGGGGTTAGCCAGAGCTCCTCTCTCCGAAGGTTATTACCCCCAAGGCGTCATAGGAGCCTTGGTTAGGGCAAGCGGGACGTAGCTTAACGGTAGAGGGATGAGTCGACCGGCGTGGAACGGGAAAAGGCACCGGTGTGGCGATAGGGCTTGGCGAAGGATCGCCGGTTAAAGGGCCCCCGTGCAATATGGTCGACCCCCTTAATGAGAGACGTCCCTCGGGTTTGATACGGGGAAGAGTGCCGGCCACTGACATTATAGCACCGAGTGATAGACTTTTAACGGCTTAGCGATGGCAGCAGCTACCTTATAACTTGAGGACCTGTATTATTATCGCCTCCGATATATTGCCAATAAAGTGAAATAGCTCTTTAGAGACCCTTTCAAAATCCCTGTATCCTTTAGTTTTTTGGGGAGGATTTTCGTGTGAGTGGAAAGCATGGTCTTGCTTAATGCTATTTTCACTAAAATATTTCATCGATGTTTATAATATTCGTTTTTATACTTGTTCTGGCAAGGATTAGGCTTTCTTATCCAATTTTAGATGGGAAATTTCCATTTATTTCATAAAATGTAGCAAATTTAATCCTTTAGTTTGAGAAGTATTAATTATAGTAATGATGGACTTTTTCAGTGAACACCACGTTTATTTCGCATTCATTTCACATTCGATTCAGTGCCTATAATATTCAGAGAATCGTAAAAAAATCTGGCACATTATGGAGTAAATAAATTTGTCAATGATGAGTATGAAATCGTTAAAATGTTTAAATGGAAGCTGTGATTAGTCACTAATATGCTGAAAATAGGATGAAATTTGAAGTAATTTAAGACAATGCATATCAATCCGCGTTTCTAGTTTATTAATTTAGATTGATTTCATATTTCACATTGATCTCATTGGAGAATGATAGAAATACGTGTCACTGCTCCCAAATTGTCTTTGAAAAAGTACCTCCCTTGTTGTGTAAAATAAAATATTTTATCTCTATCAAATTGTTATTTGATATCACTCTTATTAACTATGTCTGGTATACTTAAATTTTTAAACATATTATAAATAAACATAATTTTTTCATCCGAGGCCCATTTTACCAACAAATTCGTTCTCTCTCTGGTCCTCGCTAATTTACGGGATGTCGCCTGAGAGTCATTCATTGGTTGTACTGTATAAATAAATTAGATCAACGAATGTAGATCAAGTTTTAAAGTTCCCTTTCAAGGTATAGTATAAAACGACAGTAATTAGGCGTAGGCGTATTATTTCTCGCCATGACGTACGCTTCAATCCTATAATTATAGTTCCTCCTTATCCTTCCTCTTTGATCCAGTTTATCGGGGTAAAATTCACTAAGCGTCGAAAAATTGAATCTTAATTTCGAAATAATCCCTGGCGAGAGTGTCAGAGGGTCGTTATACAACGTACGGACTTGGAGTTTAACGCACGCAACGCCTTCTCCGCATCTAATCTCCAAATCTTAATCGTTTCTTGCGCATGTGAAACAGCCTTAGGACCCTGGGGGGGATTACGAGTTGAAAAATAAAAAAGAGGCGTAAATATTAAATTTTTCAATATCCAGTACTACATAGCTTAGGCTGTTGCTTCATTGCATTTCTTTCATGATTAGAGCAGCTACAGAAAACGTTTACTGTGATCTAATTTAACGTCTTCCTGAGAGTTGAAGCAAATCAATAGATGTAATAAGGTGATGTGGCATTTTGATTATGTGTCAAACGAAATGTGCAGATAAAAATCGAAGGAATGAATGAAAGTCGACTGAGGATGTGGGATTAATAGATTAAAAAGGTGTTTCGTAGCGAACTGATCCATTATTTCTCGCAAAATCCATCCATTATTTGTTGTAAAATAAATAATGAGTGGGGCTTGCCAATGCAGACTTTTTAATAAGGTGCTCAACTATCACGCGACTATGGAATTGTAGAGTTGTTACATAATTGATCAGTAGCTAAGCGTCTTAAGTCATTATATTATTAGTATTCATTGATGTTTTAGTATGCTCTATACAGTGTAAACATTTCAAACTTTGGCCATTTCAATGACCCAAGTATGTCGCAGGATAATCTTTTTTCAGTCGTAAAAGTAAATGTGTAAATAATATACTGATCTATTTGAACACTCTACCAGGCTTATGGTACCAATGAAGTAACTTGCAGACAACCTTAATTATTTCATTTGGAGGTAATCTATCGGAGGTCATATTAATTTTTAACAAGAAATTTTATTTCGGGAGACGACGTTCTTAAATTCATATCGGTTCAGTATTCAGTATTGGTACTTTCACTTCACGCAACGATGTTCAAAGGCTTCTCTGTCTCTAAAACCAATGTCATAGACATTTTTATTCATTTTTAGAGCATAATTAGAAATAAATAACACCTATGAGAAGTAAAGAATACATTCTTGAAGCGCAATTTTCCCTGATATGCAAGAATCTTTTTCCCTTTGCATCGATCTGACGTGTTTTAAATTTAACTCCATCATTACTTTGCTCTTTCCTAAAAAGAGGAATTTCAACGTTTAGTTTTATTTGGTGCTAATGCAACGTTTGATTTGGTGGTATTATACTATTGTCCATATTGACTACTGAAGGGAAGGAAGGAAATCGAATCTTCAAAGGAAATGAAAATTCTGGTTACTAGGGAAAGAGCAATTTAATAATATATCGTCAGCCGTAGTTTCTACAATTCTATTTATGTCGATACTGAACAACAAATTGATAATGAGGAATGATCTCGTATTTTTGGAGCGATGATCATGAATTTAGTATAAATGTATAATGTAAAAAGTGATTTCACTTTTGCATAAAGACTTTCCCTGTATTGAGGCTCATCATTATGTCAGGAACTTTTAGTTTACAGTATCATTCCGTATAGAAATTCGAGTGCTCGAGGCACTCCGGAGACGTGGCCTATAGCCCCACGGAATAACACCCCCAATGGCGGTGGAGAAGAGTTACGAAGCGAAATAAATATGCTTCTTTTTTGCTCTTGAATCTTCTTCTCCTCTTCGTGCCGTTTTATATTGCTTCTTCCCATTTTCCCTCGCTCCCTTTTTTCCCCTCGGGTGAATATCTGAGCAAATAAAAGGAAATAAACAGGAAGCATGGAGGATTGGAACGCATTCCGTATCTTTTTTTATTTTAACAACACTCCATCCGCAACAACTTTTGACATCGGGGAGTGTTCCTGAAGGGAAGAGGGAGAAAGTGGTATGGTTGAAAATGTGGAGAAAAAATACAAAGTAGTGGACCAAACAGAGTGTCTTTTTGGGAGAGTCACGGTTAAGTGCGTGACTTTAGCGGTGATGTTTCACCCTGAAATATGAGGAAGTACTAATTTGCAATGTATCTAGTTACCAGTATTTTCATTTCCTTTGTCGTACTTCCACAAAGTAAAACCGCAAACCTTTGAGTAGTCGCTTATTCGTTAAATTTTGTCTTTGCATGCCTAGTTGATTTCTGTATTAATGCATGATCATTAGGCCGGCCCTTATTTTTCAGAATTGAGAAAAGTTATGTTTTCCTAGTCTCAAAATGGCCCAAATGAGGTTCATATTCACGTGTTAAAATTTGATTACTTTAAAATAACGGCAACCCGTGCCCCAAGGGCCCTAAGTACTGAGGACCCTCAATTGAGATTTTTTGGGCCGAAAAAGTGCGATTTCTATGTAAAACTTAAAAGTAAAGTTCCCTAGGGTCGATTTTCTGTTTGTTTTGACCTGTCTCTAAGCGTTTACGAGATATCGTCCGTCGTAATGCAATCCACCCCTTAGGGCGCAACCCCGCACCGCGGCGCCGCTGAGGCACGGCCCGCACCACTTACTAGACACTTCCCCTCCACCCCCTCCCCTCCATCGGCAAAGACTTTGCTCCTGCTGGCAAGATTTACATGCTAGTGGTATTGAAGAATTGAAAAGGTTGTTCCTCTTGTGTCATGATTAATGGTTTTTAAGCCTACAATGTCAATCTTAACCCTTCAACGCCGTCCTATGTACTGTGCGCCGACCCCTTGAATCTTAGTTTGTTGCCACCATATGACCGCGCACCATTACCGCATGATTTGTTCAAAACTGCTCTTTATGTGCAAAATTTCATACAATTGTGTTTGTATGAATGAATGAAAATAATGAGCAGGGCTTCCGCGGCCACAACAGTTGATAGAAATATTCAAGGAATAAGAAACGAGGCAGCCAGTTCACATTTGTAGATAAATGTGGAGAGATATTTATTTCTTATGTACAGTGCGCAAAGGATAGGAAGTGCTAAGTTTTTTAGGATTTAAGGAGAAAAGTGGTGAAAAAACTAGTTTATCATGAATACACGTGACGTTCATTTTATGAATAGGCTAACAAGAAAAAGTATGAAATCAAGACTAAATTCAGGCAGTGAACTGGTTGGAAAAGAAAGTGATGAAATACTTGACTTAAAGTTACTTACAGTGAGAGAAGTACTGTGTGTTTTTTCTATAACCTAATGAGTTTGAAATGTATAAACTTAGTGCGAGAAAAACTGTAAGAAATGCGTTTCATCCATGGACCAAAACGAGAATTCCTGTTATTACGGAAAATAAGGCGATTAAAAAGTTAAAAAATTACACAACGAAGGGATAAACTTGCGACGGCATAAAGAGAGAATGGAATCCACCGTGGAGATTTAAGGAAGGTAATCTTTCACAACAAAACTTGATGAATTGTTTGACATTGCAAGGGGCGGTGACATTGAATTTTTGACGCACGCAGTTAATCTTTCGGATAAATGTGCGTGGGATGAAGAAGTAAAATTCTTATGCAATCGAATAGGAGCACGAAATGCATTTATTGGTGGAGTAGATTCCAATGTGCTCAAGAAGAAAGAAAAAAATTGTGGTTCTCCGCACCTTGTGCTGCATCTGCTCCCAACAGTGACTTTCAGATCCTAAAATTACGAAAGTGTTGACATGGACATAGCGAAAGGAGTACAAAATAGGTTTTCAAACCAATTGTGGTACCTGAGTGAGGAGTTGTAGGCCTGGCATTATTTGACCGATCCTTTTAAAGGTATAAAAAGGAAAACGTGATACTCAGTATGAGGACACGTGAGGGAAAATATGATCTACCAAAGATGGCATTCCATAAACGTAGAGACCTGACCACGGTATCTATATCAAATTTTTTCACTACTAATTCGAGAAAGCTATTTAATGCATTGGAAATATGAGCTGCATTCTTTGATGTGCCCACGCAAGAATGGTATAAACATCCTGATTACAAGAACGATTTGCAAATTATTCGGGGTCTTCAAGCAGTAGATGATTGTGCAGAGAGAGGTGTGAAAACAATTCAAGATTTTAAGTCAACCACGTAGAGGGAAGAGAGCTTTCAAAATTAATTACTAACAATAAGTGTGAATTTTCATCGTAGCACAACCCCTAACGTCCGTAAATACACTTTAAATGCCAAGTATGGGGTGTCAGTGAAAGATTAGAAATATGAAAATGTATTTTGTGTTGGTTAATATGTACTGAAATTCATAGACAGGTGAAATTACGAGTAAATTGATCACTATTATTGGAAGTATTTTAATGGCAATTAAACTCTTTCTAACGTCAGCACATTTCTTCAAAGACTACATCTTGCCATCAGGAGCAAGGTCTTTGCCGAGGGAGGGGAGAGGGTGGAGGGGAAGTCTCTAATAAGTGGTGCGGGCCGTACTTCGGTGGCGCCTTCAGTACTTTAAAAGAAAGATGGCTAGAAAAATACAAGCAGACTGCATAGAGGAGGCCCAGTTACATCACATAGCAGGCTGATTTTCGTTGCCACTTCGATCGCATTTTAATCGCTTTTCAAAAATATCCACGGCGCGGTGACGACTGCAATGTGATCCACTTTTTCCCAATATTTTGCGGTATAATGTTTTTAATTGCGAGGAATAGTGCTGAAAATGATACAGATATATCACATCATCAAGTATACAAATTTCTTTTAAAACTCCAAATTATGCCTCGTTTCCCCGTGAAACTCGGATTTTTCCGTCAACGACGCGAATGCACGGGGACTTTTTTAAACTCATATAAATGCACGGTGGGGAGTAACACATTTAGAGGGCAATTTGAGAATCCTTTTTTGTAATATTCGCTGACAAAGAATTGAGAGTAAATGTTTATCATAGAAATGGAGGCCTAGTAGTCGGGAGAATGGCGTTTGAGTGATTCTCCTGCAAACATAGGCTGATCATCCATAGCCAAATTTAGTATTGAATTCTGTTAGATTCAAACTTTATTCTTTGCAGCGAAAAATTTATTTTCGCTTATATGGTTATCTTTGGAAAATAAACCAATTTTGGCGGATTCTATCGCTATGTAATATTTCTTTACGCACGCTTATCATAATTGTCTAGAGACGAATGCGTGCACGCTTGGAATTGCGCACGATACTGATACACGCATGAATATGTCACTATGGAGATATTATATCAGTTCACCACTAATCTTGGAGGATAGTTTGATGGGTATAAATCACTCCACTCTGGTCGTATTTTATATATTTCGTGGAATATCACTCGTTTAAAATTTAAACCATCACCTTGAAATATTTTTTTAAATTTTATGGAATAAATCTTTTCCAACATTTCTATGAATATCATAAATAAACAAATGAGCTCTCAGACGCAACCGAGATAAAATTTTGAAACTTTAGATACTAGAAAATGTTGAAGAAAGTCTTGTTCTTAAGCCATAAATAGTCAAAAGATGATAGAATATCTTTTAACCCTTAATAACCCAATGTTGCTTTTAAGGTAAAACAAAAATGTGTACATATTCAGCTCCATTCAGAAAACATTTAAACCACGTGCTCTTTTGTGCTACAAAGTTTAATGGTAAATTATATAGCTGCCAAAATAATTATGAATGAGTAGAATTGTCACTTTTTCAAAATGAGAGGTCTTACAACTTGACTTCTTCCACAAGCAACTCTGGGTTAAAAAGAGTTAAACGATCAATGCGTCACAAAAAATGGCCGCTATAGTGGAATTGATGCGCCCTCTTAAAGGAAAATATAAAGAGAAGAATGAGGATGAAAAACAACGTGAGTATGTGGAGAGATCGTGATGACAGAAGGGACAGGAGAAAAAGGAATTTCCGTGAGCAAAAATAATGATAATAAAACTCTTACGTGAGTGTGTCGGTGATACTGTTCTCGTTTGCACGTATTTCGCTGTATTGCCTTTTGGTACGCTTGCCGGATTAATGGTTGGGGGAGGGGATGACAAAAAAGAGAAATAAAGAGATCAAAAGCCGCTTGAGCATGGTTAAAAAAACACAGTAGGGGGAGAGAGGTTGGAGCCGGAGATGAACGCGTCTGTATTCGCAAACGTGTATCATGGCCCTCTTAACAGAGGAGGGATGTGTGGCAGGGGATGTGAAGACGGAGAGCCGTAAATCCCGGGAAGCAAGGGAGAGATTTCGCGACTCTTGGAGCGTCAAATACACGCCCAAAAAGACTGAGCCGGAAAAAAAGGTTTATTTTGAAATAAACGGTGGGGAGAGTCTGTTCAAAAACAACTAGACATTCACACGCGAGTTTAAACTGCACGATTTTTTACACGTATTTCAAACTGGTGATCACTTAGCAGTTGCTTTTTACATTGTGCACCCATCCCTACTCTTCGGTAGTATTTTGACTTATATTCCTGATGTTCTGCTCATTCAAATCATGCATCATCACGATTGAAATTTTATCCATGCATTGAATAGACTATTTTCTACGCTTTCCTGAGAATAACATGCGTACATTTTAAGAAATGGGGATTAAACGTTTTATATTTGAAATCCAGGATGATATAAAAACGGGTCATCTCTGACTGGAAATTTCTCTATCGTATTTTAAATGAGTACAATGGTATGAAAAACCTGCCAAGTGCGTCCTCTTACGTTAAATTTAATCACTTTTCTCGAGTAGAAGTAGTTTGCAGGAGCCTACGAACACCTTTTACGTGATGAAGTAATTTTCAGATATGATATTTATTTAAAAATATTTTTTTCTTCGTTTTCCGCATATTGTGGCATTTATTCAAGAAACGATAGAAATGATCTAGAGCTATAATATTTACCATTATCATCATAAATTTACCTATACGTATTTTTCACGGATTGGAAATCAACGGCCATTGGTTACAGGCTTTAAAGGACTCCACAAGCCTAATTTTTACGTTTGTTAGTTTTTAACATAGCCCTTCAGGCATTATATGAATGAATTATTTTCATCAGCTGATGAATGGAAGAATTTAGAAGAATAGAAGGTGTAGAAGGATTTGACTATCAAACAATGTACAAACAACATAATCAAGAGACAAATGATCAAACCATATACATAGTCACGAGATGCCAGTTTGACTAATATTGATTATCCTATTATTATTTAAAGAAGTCAGTTTTCTAGTTAACTTTCCAGAATATCTGCTGGTCACTTATGCAATGTTACATGAAACTTAGAAAAGCTGCTTGTTGGGAGCGGGGAATCAGCGCTGATATTCTCTGAGTGGCAGAGTGCTGAATTAACGAAGGTAATCGATGAAATATAAAGTATCCGTGGTGGAAGATGGGTGGAAATATAAAACCTTAGGCTATTGTCTGAGGCCTTTTGAGATCGGAAATTGGAAAACTAATAAATCGCTTCAAAGGAATAAGTTTGGAAGAGATGAGGATAAAATTCCTCAGAACCATGAGGAAAATGATTCTTTGACAGGATGAAACCGATTTCTTCTAAGGGGAAAAGATGAAGATAACCCTTATAAATAATAGGTATGTATTACAGCCATATGTCGTTCATGGCCGACAGAAGGAATTTATAACCCGGAAAACTTCTCGGAAACAGATAATATAAATGGAATTGTAGGAAATTCCATATTGTGTGTTGCATGAATTTTTCTCTCAACCGGAGTTGTAATGGGACGTCCAGTCATTGCGACATTTATTAAAACTTAATTAAGTCAAATTTCATACTAAGGAGAAGGATAACTCCAATATTATATTAACCTGCGTGGGTGTCACACCAATTGATCATCGGTACTTTTATTACATTATTTCTGAATGAGACTAATAAATGAAGAGTAATATGGTAAAACATTTTAAGGAAAATATATGTTGTTCATTTCAATCTTATTGACACACTTAGATTACATAGAGACAACCACACGAAAACATAATTTTACTTTATAGTTAAGATCGAATATTTAGAGGAATACCGACTTTATATTGCTAGCATTTTTCAGTATTGATCACGAGTTAAATTCGCAGCATAAGCTTGCGAATTTAGTTTTGTACGAGGCATGCCCAGAAATTTAGAGTACTAACGAGCTTTTGCGTTGCAGGAATTGTTTTTCAACGTTGTCTCGGAGTGTTCCATGGGGTACAGAATTAGTAAATTTCTTCATTTTCCGGGTTATCACCGCGTTTCGTGGTCAGAGGTGACGACAGTTTCGCTAGGATTCCACCAGCCGTCTTCAGGTCTAAGTGGTGCTTTCGGTGTTTTTGCCGCGTATATATAGCTCTCCCTCCTCGCGACCGCGGTGTTGTTGATTGGTTGGATTTCTAGACACTCTCTTCCAGGCGTTGGTTATATTGAAGGCGGATACATGGTTGATGCTTTTATTATCATAGCATTGCTCTTTAATAATTGAGACGACTTATTTCCGATACATATCCCATGTTTAGAAGAGACGAATGTTGGCTACTCAGGGCACAACGGGAATCAGAACGTAACATTGCTCCTTTCAGAATGCTACTGCATCCATGGTTTCACTGCTGTTTACATTAAGTATATTCAGTATCACATTAATTCCAATGAGGCAGGTAATTATTATCACTTTATTAATGTGAAAGTATTCTACCGAAAAAGGCAGGTTCACATGGAGCAATTAGCAAATTATTGCCGGTCCTCAGAAATTGGATCTTCTTATTCAACTCACAATATGACCTTATATTTCAACCATGAAACCAATGCTCTTACTCCCCCTCAACATTACAATCATTCCAATTACGCGGCTTTTAGCATACCCTCCCAGGTTAGCACTATCTCCATCTAAATCTATGTCTCATCTGAATCTCATGTTTCCATTCCCCGCCCTCTTTGTTCCGCTTTTAGTCATTTCTTTTCCTCTCTGTTCACTTCACGGACTTCACCCACAACAAGAGGGCATTCTATCTATTTTCTATATGTATTAAACCTGTGGCGTCTGCATTTTGCGGAGTCATACTAATGGGTCTATCTCAGTCATACCAAGTGCTACAGGGATGCACTTTGGTGCGTTTGACCGATTGACGCAGAATCTCTGCGCGCTCATTTTAAATTCGGCGCAGTAGCTTGACTTCCAGCGCTGCAGCTCGACATTGCGTAAAGTTGCGGGAAAAAAACGCGCAAAAACGGTGCAGAAACAGCCTGCCAACAAAACGGGAGACATTCAGTGGCATACCACAATTAATTCCTGTATCCTCACTTCACTGGTTCTCCTTTGAGAAACTCTAGCAACCAGCAATAAGTGACAGGCAACAGCGCCTCTAAGATAGGCAACTAGGCAACGATCAGTCGTCAGAAAACAGAGTCAACCTGCCTGTGGTATAGGCAGGTTGGTACTGCTAGTCGTCCTCTTTATTTGTGTTTACATTTACGCAGTGTAAAGCGCTGCACTCCATATCGCGTTGTCCTTTTCACTAAACACTTGCATTACGATCCTGTCAACAGCTCCATCCTATTTATGAACGCTTACTTTGCTAGCACATGGTGCTTCCTTTACCATTTCCTCAATTTTGATTCCCAAATAGTGGTACTCCTCCATTGGAGTATGTGACCATATATTTTTATCTTGATATTCACATTCCTTGCTCGCGGTGTGTTATTTGGAGGAGTCAATCGACTGCCCAGATCATTTGTTCCATGAGGAAAGAGTATGGAAGGAAGGGTGGAGAGAAACCCTGCGTTGGCATAAGGCTACTCTTAAAGAAAGCCGCCAAGTGCTGCGCTTGAAATTTCCTCCACACAACACTCAAGCAGGGACTGAGCAGCCTCTGAAAATTCTTTGCCACTGTCGGGATTTGAACGCAAGTCCACAAGGTAGGAAACCAACCCTCCAGCCACCGCTTAACCCGATTTCCTTCCTTGCTCGTGTTGATTAACTAAACCACATAACATTTCCTTGTGATTGGAGGCTTACTCATTGCTACAGAATTCCATATAGTTGAGATAGGTAAAGCTCAGATTAAGCGCTCCATAGAGTACCCTAGTAGTAAATAGGCTTCCTCTAGTACATCTCCGTCAACGGCAGAATATGATCCCGATGCCTATAAGTGGGTACCCGAACTCAAGCAGGGAAACGAATCGGAATTCTTCACATAACATTTTAGAAGCGCAACGTAACAGTCACAGCTTGACAACAGGAGAGTGAATGACGGCAACGGGGACCGAGAAACAGTGCGAGAGCCTGCAAATGGTTACAATCTGGGGCACCAAAACGGAAATGCGAAGGTAAACATTTTACGACCATTCTCCCGGATCGTTCCGTCTCATGAACACTGCGGTACTCACCAGTCCTATTTATTCCCGTGGAACATTTTTCAGATCCGTTCGTTCAGCGGGGAGTAGAGGTGCTTGCGTTTAATTTCTACATCTACATGCTTCTCCGTTTGCCACTTATATAAGGTGATATAACATCGACTCAGCCTTTCAGCTCAAAGAGCAATATGCCTTTTGTTAAATTACTTTAAGCATGATGCTCGATATATATCTGTCCTATTCGTGAATATTTCAAAATACGTCTTGTACTTTGCTAATGACCTTAGCTGTCGACGCACCCGTAACCCCAAACCTACTACTACGTCTTGTACTTAAAAATCTAACTGTATTTTAACAACTAACAATCACAAAAAAAATAGACTTCCCATGCTATATTTTCAATAAAAATGCAATTTGAACATCCATACGTATGGCATTATATACGTTACTTATCGTAAGAAAACTGTTGGTGAATGCTTTATAATTTTTCGTTTTGACAGAGAAACTGCTGCAGTGTTTACTTTTTCCAAATACTTACGCTAGAAAAAAATTTGGCTCGTCCATGTACTAATTGTTTTCCCCGAAGCATCTGCTTTCCCCGGGGCCTTATTACGCTTTTTAAAATTAATCATTCAGAGTGTGATGGCAATGGTTTTTAAATATCACATGCATGAAGTGCTTGTTTTTAATCATGCAGTTGTGAAGCTCTTACTACTTGTGCATATGTTTGTGTGTGTATTGTTTATCACTAAAAGAGATCAAAGTGCTACGCCATGCCGAACTGCAGGGTTTTTGGAACATGGTTCAAAAAGGAGCAATGCATCAGAAAGGATCTCAATTTCAACAAATCAATTTCTTCCCCGTTGTGCATTCTTCTATTCAGACTAAATTTAGGGGTTTTGTATTGCTTGAAAATAATTTTTATGGCTATTTCGTGAGTGCATTCTATAAATATATAAGTTACAATATGTATGAGCGATATCGTGAAGTTAGTGTAATAAACTGTGAGCACATTTTCCCTTTACTTACGTAAACTTGCCCTATACCTTTCGTGAACACAACCATTAGAATCGTGAATAGCCCCTTGAGTTACCACCTAATATAATACATAATTCATTGAAGCGGCAATAATAGGTTTCTGGGAACAAATAATATTTACAACCGTATCCTTATATTAATAGGTCCATATCACAGAAAGTTAATATTCATGACATGGTAACCTGACGAGAGTGGAAGCCACAGAATAATTGCCAATCTTGATAATTTTCGTTATCTCAAAAGATAGCAAGACCAAATCTGGTCCGTGACGACACCAAAGAGATATTTTTCATGATTTCCTTCATGCAAGTAATCAATTTTTTCATAGCTCTTTTTAGGAATTCCATAATCGTATGCTACATTCTCTATCTTAATTGAGGGGTATTTTTATAAAAAAATAAAAAAATGAAGGAATCGTAAAATTTTAAAGAAAGCGAAAAAAATATTTTGGATCCAAAGTCAATACTAGACGTTTCTATTGATGCATATCTGACAAGAACGAGAACTGGTGAAATTAATATTGTAGTTGTAAATTCTGTGCTATTAACTAGTGCTTTTTAATCTTCTCTTAAACCAACGCGCTACATATAACCTCGTATTGTCAAGAATATTCATCTATAAAACTAGTCAATGGCTTGAGCCTTTTCAGTTTTACTCTGAAAGATCACACAATGAAGCATGTGTGTTACATTTCACGCAAATCCAAACCCCGAAAGAAAGCGCTCTCTCCACCTTAATATTGTATCCATATTGCCGTCACTCTTGTAAAAGTTTCAGGAGTAAGACGGCGTATGGCGTGACATTAAACTGGCTTTGAAAGGAGGTAAGACAATAGGCGCTGAATGAAGAGGGAGTGTCAACCCAGGACGGCGGATTCGAAGTCTAATGGGGAGACGCAGAACGAAAGAAAGGGTGAGGCTGGGTTCTAAAGGCACCACCCGTGTAGCCTTATTTATTCATCCCACGCGACAAGACCTCCTTGAGCTCACGTTGCCATAATGGGGCGCGTAGTTTGAAATTTATGCGACAGGAGGCGTGCGTGCGGTCCGTCACGTGACTCACGCCACGGCGGGAGACATGCGTGCGCGGGAAAAAGATTCTGAGGAAAGAAAAAAGTGAAATCTTGAAAGCGGAAAAATGGTTGAAGGAAATTTTGGACAAAAAAATTGCTCTACTTATGTGGACTCGCTGTCCCCCTCGATAGGGTGAAACGAAAAAGAGGTTGTCGCTCCGGTTATGGGGAAGAGTTATGATTTTTTTTTCGTATCTACGGCCGAGAGAGGTGAAAAATAGTGGTGTTGTAAGAAATTAAATTGCTCGAGAGATTTTTTTAAAGGAGGTTCAACCGAAAAATCAGAAATCGGCTGTGGCGGCAAGGGTGTACGTTTCACGCCCAATCGGCCATATTCATAGTTTCGTTATAGAGCCACTGACGTTTACGTTGCGTTCTAAGTAGTGGCATACTAGCACATTACTATTCATAGATAGTTACTAAGGGCTACTAAGCTTAGTATGCTGCAATCTTAGTAGCTGGCTCTTAAACACCCTCCTGCCTTGACAAAGGGAGCTAATAAATATGGCGGACCGTAGTGGATAATCGAACTCCAGTTCCATTTGTATACTCTTATAGATATTTTATTCATTTGTATCAAAATAAAATACGTAAATCCATTTTTTGTATATGGCAGGCAACGTATGCAAAGATTGTTGACAGGTATTGAAAGTTTTGTGTAGCTGCAAGGAAACTACGACGCGACGTGCAGTGAACTATAATTGTGCCTCTAGCGTAAGTGAAAAAATTAGTGCCTTCAGTGTACCCCTAAGTGAATTGATTGCATATAGACAGTGAATAAAAGAATGAAGCTACAAGTTAAGTGATTAGTGAGTATATGAGCTTCCACAAAATTATTTATTTTTCCATAGTAGTTTAATGAACCCTTAAACCGATCAAAGCTATATCGCTGTTGCGAAGGGAATATGTTTCATATTTAAACGAGCTGTTCTTTAGGGAAAATTGAACGCGTAGTATTAATTTTCATTCATTTGTACCCTTGTACGTGCTGTTTAATTTTGCTACCTATTCTGGTCACTGCATAATGAGATTTCACCCGTGTTTACATTTCACGCTATTCGTTGCGCTGTTGTTTTTGTTTTGGTTACTGTAAGTGTGATAACGTGATCCGAGGTTTGTTGATGTTAAAATAACAGATTTAACAATCTGTTTTAGCCTATTCATTTCATTTTCTACGTAATGACAATGTGAAATAAAATAAACTGATTCTAAAACGTAAGGGCGGGAAGTGAGATGTGAAACATCCTTTCGAACTTCAACGAGTGAATTTTTTTAAGCGTGTGCAGAGTGATTGGAAAACTAATTTTAATGTTTCATTATAATTACTTTATAGCCAAGGTTTTCGGTTAATCAGTTGATTCGGAATATACTGATTATACATTTAAAAAAGACAGCTCGTGAATTGTCTGTGAAATAGTGTGTTCGTGTGATATGATCAACAATCAGCCTAAAAGTACAACAATTTAGGTTAATTATGCATTGTTTTTTATATTGACCACCTCTAGTAAACTTCCTTGTTTCCAAATTTCTACGGTGTCATTATTTGAAAAAAAATTAATGTGGTGAGGCAGATTGTTCCTTTCTCAATGTTTTTTGTGTACACATTTATCATAGTTTTTGTGCACAATAATCAATAAACATATCCAAAATGGATTCACATCAATGTTTCCATTATCAAGTAGATATTCCGATGCATTTTGCTGAATCAATTTCTTTTGTTCGATAGCTTTACGAAGTTTCCGCGCCACGGTGTCGGATGCAGTGTTGCCAAGCGTAGCCTAACGGATTGAACACAAATCGCTACCGAGTATCGGCTGCTGAGCTGGCTAGTATCATTCTCAAAAAGTAGCTCTTACTAGCTCACTTCATAGAATCCATGGACACCATATCTTTAGTAGGTGACTTATAGGTCTTAGTAGCCGACTAAGTTAGCCGCCCCACTAGCATGTTTTAGCGGAAACCTATGAATACGGCCGAATGAGTCTATAGAGGGCAGCTTAAGTAAACTACTCACTCTGACTGCTTGTACGTTAAGCCATGATCCTGTTACTATCTTTGGTGAGAGATCAACTGAGTGTGCTTATTGTACTGAATTTAAGTATAATGTTTTTTACGAGCCTCAGTGGCTTTCCGAGCCTTAATGGCTTTTCCGAGCCTTTGCGATCCAAAGACATTAACAGGACCATGGCTTCACAAAATTGTTATTTGTAAAAATAACTTCTACATGGGCTCATTATTAATATTGGTTTAAGCGTGCAAAAAATGTCAAATACGATTGTAACATAAATTTTGTCGGAGCAAATACAAACAACAACATAGGTATGCCGTAAGAAATTTGATATAATTAAACTTTGGAACGTCACAGTACTACTTTTAAGTCATTAGAAAATGTATGCAAGTATTGACTATGCATGATAAAAACGGACTCTCTTTAAATACTCACGAGGTCATCCAGCTTGTAATAATATGCATCCCCTTGTTAGTAAAATGAAGGAAATATATTTTAAGGTCGTCAAAGCTCAACTTCTAGAGTTGGTTGCTGATGAATGCTGTATTTGAAATCAAATCACGTTATTCATATGATAACCACTGTAATAATGCCTCAATTAGCTGGAAAAAAGTGTTTAACTATAAATATAAGGAGTGAATTATTGCATTACCGGTAGTCTTTATTGATTTTTATAAGGTTTTTATGAACTCGCATTGCTGTTTGACATGCTGTCCGGGTCAAATCTTGTAACTCAATTTTAACCCTTTTTTCGATTAGTTATAAAACTGAAATTTTTAGGATAATTAAAAACTAGATGACAATGCAATATTCTAATACTTGTGAGATAATTTCAACTGTATTTCAATTGTTATTCAGATCTAAAAATTTTAAATGGACATAATTTAAAGAATTGCTACCAAAATCCGATTGCGGCACTGCGATCATTTGAAGGAACGAGAATGATAGAGAGCCATTGCATCAGATTTTTTACATAAAAATTCATTGAAAAACTGATTTTATGTTAAAAAAAACGTTGTTTTTCATAAAAAATAATAATTATTGAATATTATTGTTTCATCTCAATGGAGGTTGCCTATGGCGGATAGATATTTTTAAATACACGGAAACTATTCGTAATAATCAGAGAAGTCACGAACCTACATTCTCATTGGAGCAGTTTTTCGGGCTATCAAAGGAGTAAAAGGTTGATTTGGAGGTTGGGGAATAGGTAATGTTAGTTAGTTCAAGGCGGTAAATGCGAGTATTGCGCAGTATTCATATTCGATCCGCAAAATATGGTTCATTTGTCTGGTTAATAATTAGCAAACTTATTTGAACCCTATCGTCATTTACGGATAACTCTAAAAGTTTACTCACAGGTAGAGACGCTATGATAATAAACAAAGAAATAAATATTTTAGAATTAAAAATTTTTCGTTAAAAATATTCATAAATATATATTCTTGGTAGGCAAAGTATTTCGTATTCTTGGTAAGCAAAGCGTATCACCTTCGTTCCTGTAAAGTTCATACACCACAGAGTTTGGATCCACCTCTGATTCCTGGGAACATCTCCATCTTGGATGTCTACGGGAAACAGACGGGAATTTATCGGTGTAGCTGACAGGTTCTCCAAGTTAAGCGTTCCATGCCAGGCTCTATACTTTCGTCAATTCTAATGTCACGGTGTAATGCACTACGTATTATGAAGAGATTGTATCCGTCTACCATACCGAGATCTTGATCCTACGTTACACATTGCTTCCCGAGTTTATGTAGGAAATACTGCGTTTTCCTGCTGACAATCTTCATTTTATAAATAGTATTCCTCGTTTAGCTACTACGTTATGAAAGTATCCAATTCTTGAAGTTGACCACCCGAAAAAATTGAAACTTTTTCCATATCATCTGGTGAAATAGGTAGAAAAAAATCAACTATAAATCACATTTTATTCGACCTCTAACGGTTTAGACAATGAATTGGACATTTGCAATTTACATGAGTGCAATTAAGTCTGGGTTGGTAAATTTCATACCGAGAAAGATTCATACTGATGAAGATAGTCAAAACCAGGAGCTGCAGATGGCGGATGTGAAAAGGGATACATCCTCGTTGATTGAAAGTGCACTATCTGGGGAAGAAATGTCAAAAAAAAAACTTTACTAATAGTGAAGAATGTAACGTAAGCAAAAAGGGAGAAAATAGCATAAATAGATAGAAACAAATGGGCAAGAGTTCATTATTAATCTAAAAGGAAAGGCAACTAGGGCGGGAAGATGGCCGGTGTTATAAAAAATGCTCTGTGTAAACCTTCCTTAAAACGGGTAGAACACTTGAATAGTAATAGTAATAATAATAATGTTACATCACGCAGCTTCAAGAGAAATCTTATCCGCCTTCACCTCTATATAAATATCCATCCAACTGGCCAAAAGATAATTTTATTTATGACGTGCAATATTAAAAAAAAACTCTTTCTGACAATTACAGTAAAATAAAGTTAACCAATGGATTCTTCAATGTCCATTCCATCCATGACTTCACTTCTCACTCTACTTTGTTACCTGCCTTCTTCCAAAGTTGGCCCTCCATGCGTCTCAAGAAGCGTCTCGGAGCACTTGACCTATCATCTTTATTATTACTAGATTCTGCTAAGCTATTAGCTGCCAGTCATGTTTGGTTCTCCTAGGATACTTTTATTCCCTGGGATCATAAAATTTTAATAATAATTCACTCTTTTAACGCGAAAGTTTCGGCGAAACCAGTGAGGTGTGTTGGTGCGCGCGGAATAAACCCCGGGCCGCACTTGAAACAATACACGCATTCCGAGGGTACTTCCGTCGGCTGAGTGCGCCCAGCGGATGCGGAATCACACGTGCGAGTTTTCATGCAAATATGCGCGCCCCCCATACTCCCCTCGAGTCAACACGGCCGCAATTTACGTGCCTCTCCGCCTCCGGCTCTCCCCCCTTCCTCCCGAAGCCTTTTCCTCAATTGCTTCCCCCACCCCTCCTTCCAAGTTACCCTACCTCCCGCTAGGGTCGCCTCGTCCTCGCAAACCCTGTCGCTCCCACCCCTAGTGTTCCTCCGAACCTCCAGCGAATTCTTCTTCTCTTCCCTTCTCCACTCTCAATTTCGTCCTTGACTTCACTCTACCACGTTACTTCCCTTGCTCCATAGTTGACCTTCCATTCTTCGCAAGTCTCGTCTCGAAGCATTTCGTTTATATCGCTTGGTATGGGAACGTATATAACGGTGAGTGGGAGGCCCGCTCCTCTCCCTCGAAATGGGGCATTATCATAATTACTATTAAGTATTTTTTAAATATTCCACGGCTTAAGGTAAGTTTGCATGGTGTATTTAACGGGTAGGTACTATGGCAGTTAGATAAGGCAAAATACAGTTACATACTAAATATATTTTAATTTTTTAAAGATTTGATATTTTTCATCACTAATTTCTTAAATAATGATGTATACAGATAGTATTAAAATGTGATAGCAATGACTTCTCTCTACAGGTCAACCAATGAACCTATACATATGTTAAAGTATTCTACCGATTACGATAGGTTTGCACTGAGTATTTAAGAGCTACTAAGGCAGTTTCCCCTCCCTTCGTGGACTTCCCTCTTCAATTCACAATGAGGCTACTCCCTTTCATTCTATCTAAAAATCCTATTCTCTTCTTTCCTCTCCCTTGTTTACACAACATTCTACCCTCTAACTCTGTTCAAATTGGGAAAATACAGCTAAAATATTTCAGTATCACAGCTTGAATTAGTTTAACTCTTAGAGTATATACTTCAACAGAGGTGGTGTGACGTTTTCTGGGTGAAGCCAGGTTAAAAACCTTTCCCCATTTGAGTGTCCGTGGAAACCCTGTTTTCCTGAATAGAATTTGAGGCGGGACTACTTGTATTTACGGAGACATCTTCAGCTTTCTTGGTTAACTTTAAGTAATTAAGGTCTGCGTCTGTTATTTGTGTAAATAGGATATATAATATGCATTTACTGTGGTACTGTCATTACTATAAGGAGATAAAGAAAATGTGGTTATAGGTAGTTCATTATATATAGTACATTACTTGAGGATGGAGCTGTGAGAAGTTCTCAATAGTGACCTGCTGATGTTAATATTTTTTCAGTAGTGGACTTCTGAGTTGCCAACTCCTGGTATAGGGTGTTTGGCTTATCAGCAGGCAGTAGTATTTCTAAGGCTGAATTATTTTATTTGTTCCGTAAATTACCTACTAGGGAGGTAATAGTTGGAAATTAAAGGTGGTATATGTTGAATTTAAAAAAATATAAAATTGTCAGAATTTATAATACGTAAATACCCAAAAGTGTGTTTTACCTTGCATCCAAAGTGAGTGATTCAAGTTTTGGTGGACATACAACTTTCTAAGTGAGTTCACTGTTTATGTCAATTTAAGTCAATAATGTGTAAGCTCAAGGAATTCCACTCTTTCTCCATATATTATCGTGGAATTTCATAACCTCTTATCAGCTGTTTCATTATATGTGTGGCCATATGTACGTCAGACTTTGTGTATATCTTTTAAATACGAAATTAACACTAGAACTACCGATGGAGTCATTTTGACTCCTCGCGATTTTTATTTCTCTGCCCTGACTAAAATTTTCCGAATTCCGGCCTGAAATTTCGTGACTTTTATTCATTTTTGACACGAAATAAAACTTTGCGATCAAAATAGTTCTAGAAAGTAAAATAGTACTCATTTTTTAAAATTTACCTTCGACTACCAAAGGGAGTCATTTTGACTCCCTATTGTATTTTGCTCGTATTTTCACCAAATAGTAATAGTTGTTCAAGAGTTTATTTCTTCTTATGTTAATAATTAATTTAAATCAATCGATGGCTTAAATATATAATTATTTCGCTTTTAGGCCAACATTTGCGAGAATTTGAAGGCATTTCTAATTTTACGGGTCCGTGTTTCAAACTACAAACCATATGAATGTCCTGATATAATTTTATCCTGCGATAAAGTGGAGAATATGGCATTCATATTGAGCATTTTCAATTCATGTGTTTAGAAGCCGCATGTGTCTTGCCCTCATCCCTTACCCCTCCCTTCTCCCCGCCTATCAGGCTCGCTACAGCTCAATACTGTACACACAGTATTGCACTGCAGCGCTTTTATTTCACCCTTGACCTCGTGGAAGTTCATTTTCAAACCTGAAAAAGTACCTTTGTATCCTTCCATTGATATAAGGATGAATGAAATAAAGTTAATGTCCTAGCATTGTCGGCACTGACAGCGCTGGCTGTCGCGCGCCGCACAGGAAAATCGTGCGCTGTCCTTCGCATTAGTGAATCCAGTGAACTCTGGAGTGGACTGCAGAACTCTAGTGAAGTAAGGCTTTCATTTTTCCTGACTGGCAGTATGACCAGAAGAAGTAGGCTAAAGCGTGAAAAAGTCCTCTTTATGTTGCATTCTATACCGGAAGGTAAATCGGAATGCGAAAAGGAAGATCATTTCGTCTCTGACGAAGTCAAAGATTTTATTCCTCAAAACGTTTCTAGCTAGTCTGAAGATTCAGACATAATACGTGCAAAAGACATGCAGTAATTTACATTTACTTTCCCTTTCATAAGGAGTTACAAAATAAAGATATTATCTACAATTATTTATCGATTCGTGTATACTGACTCACATGAAGTGATGTAAAATTGTAGAAGCACGCAAACAAAATTATGAAGATTTTACTCTTTTTGGTGGGGAGCTAGATGCATGTATAGCCATTTTTATGCCCGTTGAATATCAGGTACAAATGATCTCTCTATTGCAAGTATTTGGTCAAACGACTGGGGAATACCATTATCTAAAATGAACGACTGGGAAAAGGTTTGTAAAATTTTTGCATTATCTAAGATTTGATGAGAAATCTAATCGATTCCAGCAGCTCAAAACTGCCAAGTGTAGGATAGATTCACAGATAATTACATTCCTTGTTACAAACCTGGTCCATACATCACGGTTGTTGAACAAATTCTCCCCAGTAAAATCAGGTGTATTTTACTCAGTACATTCCATCTAAGCCGGATAAATACGGCCATGAATATTGGCTAGCTGTTAACAATGATAGCAAATATCTAGCAAATACCTTCCCTAATGATGGAAAAGATTATTCACTTCATGCAGATTGCCGTTTTATTAGTACTGAAACTAATGCAAACGTTTCTGAAAAAGGGTGATATGTTACCGTAGATAATTACATTACCTCAGTCAAACTCGCCGAACAGCGAAAAAGCTAGGGTACTAGCATTATGGGGAAGGTAAATAATTCGAATAGAATTATCAAAAGAAATGAAATCACATTATTACCACAAGAACATATACGATGGCCTATCCACTCGTTGTAAAATACTTAGCTTAGCAGGTATCCATGGATAGTGTACAAGGAGACTACCTAAAACATTTCGCGCAAGACGCTTTTGAAAAAGCTCGATACAGAGTTGGCTGATACTCATATTAGATCTCGACAAAAGCGAAGCGTGTCCAATGCTGCATATTCTTCTGACGGGATTCTGCAAAAAAATATTTCCAGGCAATACCAAAGTGCAGAAAGAATCGCTCAGTTTGGAATTGTATGACCTGCCAAAAGTATTTCTGTGGGCAACTGTGGACAATGAACGACAATGCTTGAACTGTAAAGCACCTTAGCCAAATGCGTGGCTTATCAAATGCAGTTTTTTGCTGTATTTAATTATCTTCCCAACTTCCATGTAGCCTAGGTAATATTTTTGATCATTCAAACATGATGATAAAATGGGTTGAAATGTCTATGTTTGCTGTTTTATCCAATTACTGTGTGAAAATCCTATTAAAACAATATAACATGTAGGAAAAAAGAATTTCAAAGCAATACCGTCGAAACTCGCATTTAAAAAAAATATGATTTTTTTGTTTAAATAACGTCTGAAATAATGCAATAATAAACAATAATGATAAACTAAAGCAATGTATGAATAAAAACATAGGTAAACTGGAATAATAAACAATTATAAGGTAGGAGTCAAAATGACTCCATTTGGTAGTTCTAGGAGGGGTGTCAAGTCCGGTATTCCTAGTGTTAATGTGTCATTGCCAAATTTTTTCAGGGTTCCCAGAAGCATCTGTTAACATTTCTCTCAATTTCCCTAGTGGAAGTAGTTCTTACAGTCATTTACAACTGGCAGTTGTACTCTGTAGAAAATTATTGGCGTTAGTTTAATAGTGATGGGCAAATATTACCACATAAATGATGCATAAAGTGTTATTGGTGAAGGAAAATAGTGTTGTAAATCTGTCTGTAATTATCCGATTATACCTAAATAATATCACTATCCGATTACTTGTAGGGGATTTTTCCGGCATCTTTACTATAATTTGTGTGTTTGCACGGCAATTGTAAGTTTTATTTACTTTTTCGTAGTGAAATGACACGAACATCTGGAATTCATCTTCTCATTAGAAGCTTCGCTCGTTCTTTTTATTTACGTGCTATACACTCTCCCTTAATGTACGCTTTTACCTTTCGACCAGTGAATTTAATAATCAATAAGGTACTCACCTTTAATCCTCCATTCATTCTTTAAATTTTTAAGACCCCTTCACGAGCAGACGATATTCCTTTCTTTGTTCCTAAACGCTAATTTACCGCTGTGATACGTCAGATAAGACAAAAGTGTACTTTACCATATTACCACCCATATTACCGACAATATCCACATTTTTCATTAATTCGACATGTTGCGAACAGAAAAGTTGTAAATAGACAGCTTCTGACCTATTATGGCAATGTATATCCACGGACACTCAATGGCGGCGGGTTGCGCCCACTCGGCTTCACCCTCGCTCACAGGCGAGCATAGGCAGCGCTATTCTAACGCTTTAATGACTCTATGGTTTAACCAATCACGCCTGGGGCCATGACGGATGCCTTCAGTGATACACCATCACGCATACTATTACTTTTATATATCTAAGTGCAAAATACTATTTGATGCTCTTATTATAATGAGTTAATTCAGTCTTACTATTAAGTCCCCCTGCTGTTATCACTCAATCAACTTAAAAACTCACTTTTTCCTAAACATATTAATACTTAATTTATTATGTACCGTGGGTTACTAAACTTCTGATGAAGAGGTAGATAGGTGAACCCTATACGCATCCTCTGCATTATCAAAGTTTTTCGTTGATCTCCTTGTGTTATTATATTTTCAAGGGATGTTTAAGCTCTATCATCGTGAAAAAATGTCACCAATCATGTAACCATAGTACGAAAAAAACGCTATTTTACACTATTTCGCCAACTCTACCATTCAATATCAACAACATTCTTGGCACAGTTTTTGGAGCTAAATGCTGATACCCCCAATTCCAGGTCCAATATTTGGCATTCTCTTTGCGGCTACATTTGAGTATTTCCGAAGCATTAATCACTGATGAGTATTAGATCCTAGGTAGCCGTATGATTCCAGCAAGAAAACCCATGTTATCTGAAGAGTGACGCTTAGTATTTCTGTTCTGTAGAATATTGAAGCTGATTTCCGAAGCAGTGATAATACCATATGCCATCTTAAGCCGCCGGATTTCTTTCATCCAAAATCCAGCATCCGTCGCAATAAAATCTTTCCCGGATATTTCATATATGAGCTTAGACTTAAAAACGGAAATTGAATGACGAAAAAAAAACAGTTTCTTTATTTTCATCAGGAAATGCGGTGGGGGCGCAACCAATTTTATTTTCAAGCGATCCTGAAGGTGATTTATTTGTGTTATCCATATGAATTTCTTTTCCAATTGATACAAATTTTGGGGAAAATTTAGAACGAGTCTCCTTTGCTTCCACTCAGTGATTTCAATTTTGGGGTATATTATTATTTAAAGTCCTTGGTTGGGAGTTTTTTGCGTGATATTTTCGTTGCACTCATATTGTGATATCAGCCGTTCTGAACTTTTCCTAGAAGCCTGTAATCCCATTCTTATCAATAGCATAAAAAATTACTAGTTTTTGGTCACATATTAGAATAGCTGCAGTTCCTTGTCCTATTTTAAATAACACACTTATTCATTCAACCTCGCAGAAGGTTTCGATAGGTGAGGGAAGAATTTATATGGACTAAGCCACAGGCGTGTAAAATTCACACATTTATAGGGGCCTGCTAGTTTTCCTGGCCCACCTTGCACTCCTAGGATTAAAAGAACTATGAGAAGGTTATTAGTTAATTTAATTACGTGTTTCAAACCCTCTTTTCTAATGTCTCTTTTTCTATCTACAGATGAGGATAGAGTGAACCACTGAGGAGGGCAGCCTTAAAAGGTGAATTAGATTTCAACGAGGAATTAAAGGTAAGTTCCACTCTTATTTGAGCTTAAGAAATAAAATTTCGTTGTAGTTTCTCATAGTATGTAAAAGAGGTCCTCTTTCAAAGACCGTAGTAACAGGAAAATTAAACATAACCATCCAAAGATGCGAAACATGGTTTGAAACAGAGGATTGACTGGTATATATTGTACAAATAATTTCAAAAACATAAAAGTCGTCTTTAAAAACTCTAAATAAGCCGTATTAGTTTCGATATTTTACATGAATTTTCCCAAATGAGACAGTCTTGTGCATCTTGATTAATTCGTAAGCGTGCGTATTGCTAAATAATCCATGGAGTGATATTGATCAATATTTCTTGTTATTAAATGTTGTCAGTAAAAAAATTGGGGAAGATATAAAGAAGAAAAATCGAAATGAATATATGCCCCGGCGAACTTTGGCACAGTTCAAAACATTTTTTTAACCAAGCGGTTATTTTTTATTTTTGCGAGACCTTCTATTGTTATTGTATTTTCTCTTACCGATTTATCTTCTTGTCGACTTAGCTGTGGTAGCGGCTGTTTTAATGGGTAACTAGTGTCCCCCCTTTGTGAGATTTTGGCGTTTCCATTCTCCTTGTCTCCCTTAACCGTGGCTGCACTTGGCAGCCACCATACGGAGCTGAATCAAAAGAGGATAGAAATGAAGTCTATCATCGATATTAGACTTTGACTGCCAGAAAACATGGGCTAATTGTACCACTAGCGCTTCTTCGAAAGAGCAGTGAAGACAATCGGACAACGAAGAAAAAGTAGGTTTCTTTTCACAACATTTGAAATTTTGTATTCTGATCTATCTTATAATGGTCGTCCATCAGAAATGAGGCAATTCCTTCCTTTTTGACACTTCCGAGGACTATCGAAAAACTAAATAATGGCTGAAAAATGTTCTCATTCAGCTTTCAACGCCAAATCTTAGCATAAGTTTTGTGCAAATGACTTAATTTATCAATGATAAATATGCGAAAATAAACGGTGAATTTTAATCCTAAATATACTTTATGGATTCACTTTTGTGGTGATCGTACTGGATACCTAGAACGTCTACCGGTGAGAAACGTAATTTCTCCATTTTTCCCACGATTCGCATGTGTCTTGTATTCACGAGAGAAATAAAAATTAAATTTACTAATTTTTACAAATGGAAAATTCCAAATTCGCGGCTCATTTGGTTGTACTTTAGGTATGTTTTCGGGGAAGATATAGTTGGTAGAATTTCCCACTTCCATTCCAACAGTGTTTTTTACATGACACCATCAAGTGGACTACCTTCCCTCTGGCTCTAACCCTTCGATCTATCTGGTATGGGTGGTCCTACCGGGATTAACTAAGAATTAATCCCGCCAGTGCTTCTCTAAGAATCATAGGAATTCGCAACACTTTCCGCCGCGACAAGGTTGTAGACCAAGGCAAAGGTTTGCAAAGTTATGATTTTTTAAATAAAAATGCCAAAGAGTGTGGAAATGGAAGTTATTAGATTATCCTCTCCGACATCGAAATTCCTCTTACATTAGGACCATTACCCTTTCTTCCACTGAAAAATTTTATGTCCTCCTTTTTCTACCCTTAGGTATAATCAGCGGTTTTACCACATTTCACTAAAGCTAACGCGAATTTCACCATTTCTTTCCCGCATTATAAGCAGGGGCGCCGACTTATAAAAAATATTGGGGGGGCCCATATCGGAGGTCTTTCCCCGGGAAGAGGTTAAATCCAAAGTGTGTCGCAGAACCGAAACACTACCATGATTCACACTACTTGATTCAGTTAACCTGCTTAACCTTATAATTATTTGTTTCAACACACATTGTTGAATTTATTTAAAAGGTAACTATCGTCAAGCATGGGAAATAAAAATTAACAGTATATTTTTGTGATTTCACAAAGCATAATATAACTTAATTATTTTCTTGAATTATTGAGGGGGCTCCGCCCCCCCAAACGAATCTTTGAGGGGGCTCGGGCCCCCTCAAGCCCCATGGAGTCGGCGCCACTGATTATAAGCGTCCTCTGCTATCTACTAATCTAATGTCTAAATGCGTCTAATGCTAATCTAGTAAGTCTAATGCTATATGCGTCCTCTGTAATCTCCTCTAGAAGTTTCCTCTCATCACCCGCCATTTCTTGAATTTAATCGTTCCTAGTCTCTTTCGCCCACCTTCTTTCTCCTCTAGGTTACTTATTGAACTGTCCATTTTTATTGAATATATCCAGTATTTTCTATTCCACTTTTCTCACCGTGAAGTGTGATAATCCAAACCAAAATTTAGTTAACCTTCTCTTTGAACCTTTATAAATCGATCCTCTTGCAATATCTTTCTTAGTTATTAACGATTCGTTTGTTAAAGCTCTTCTCATCCTGATATTTTATCTAATATTTCATATTTCCCCTTCAATACAGCCGGAAGAGTTAAAGTCTTCCACCTGCCTTTATATTACGTTCTGTACTCTTATGTACATTTAGAATATCTGTGACCTTATGCTATGCACAATGGAAAGTCCGTGCCTGCCTTAAAGTTATGCTCATTGGGTACTGTTATGTACATTAAAAAATAAAAGACTTGCTTAGTGTGCATAATAATGTATAGCGTTTGCCATTGCAATTTATCCATAATGGAAAAAAATAAAGACGCTACAATTCGACTATATTCACTACACAGGAGTTTCTACAGGGTGCCATCAACAACAAAATTTCACCAGTGGGTTGAATTAAAGCTCCACAAGTTGGAGGGGCATGGATGGGCACGGGAAAAATTGAGGAGATACAAATATTTATTTCGTGATGTGTAAGTCATCGATCCGAGCGGTTTGTGGTTTCATTACCCACTTCTATGTTTCTCTAAGTGTGTTTCTCCATCAAAGCTTTTCAAAACTTTTAAGCATCTAACCCGCTATCGCTGGAAAAGGTATTGTAAATCCCCAGTCCGTCATGCGTACGCTAGGGATCCGTCTATGAAACGCCGCTGTACTCCACCTTGCCTTGCACGAGACATGCACATTACACATGCCTCGGGCGACTAAACGTGACGTCTCAGACTCAAGCCAGCAGCCAGCGCTCTGTAGACGCTTTCCAATGAATAAGGCTAACATCCATTGCACCCAGCAGTCGGATTCGCACATATTGATGATGTGCAAGCACTATGTGGAATCACTGAGCATATAGGGTGTGGTTACGTAATGCACAGCGCTGTATTTCTTACAATCAGGGACAGGAAAATGAAAACTCGTTGATCATTAATTTTAGAGCTAGTTGAGAACTGAAATAGCCCTTTCCATAAAATTATTTTCTAGCTATCGCCTTGCATTAATCCATTATGTACTTAAGGTCTGGAAAATATTTACTTTTAATTTTTTATACTTGCTCAGCCTATTGTTCTATAGAAATCAAATAAAAGGTGTAATTTTTTTATCACGAATCCATACAGTAGGATATTTCGAAGAGCAGAAGAATTTTTGAATGAAGAACAATTCGGATGAAGGAAACTCAAGGGCACAAGAAAAGCAGTGTTGGCGCTAAGGCCACTCATAGTGATGAGAATGAAGAGGAACAAATCAAAATTCATTGCATTTATTGACTGTTAAGGTCTTTGAATACGTGGAATGGAATAAAATGCTAATAATTCTGGATGAAATTGGAATACTAAACATGTATCGAAGATATGGACTGAACTAATATATAAACCAAGTAGCTGTGATAAAACGTGGACCCACAGTGAAGAAGCAAGAAAAGGAATGAGACAAAGGTAGGCACTGTCCCGCGTCAACTTTAATGATTACATCTAGGAAGCCGTAAAGAAAATCAAAGAGAAGGGTCCAAGTGTCAATATATACTGAGAAAGAATTAGTATTCAACGGTTTGTGTACGAAACTATATTCACATCCGAGACAGAGAGTGACTTGAAGAACACTAAGAACATTAGGTAAATATGTAAACGACAAGGCAAGATATCAACTGAGAATTAAAAAAAAAAGAAAACAAATATATTAGTTTACAGCAACAAAGAGGTTACTGGAATTAACACCAAAATAAGAAAATAAAGCTTGAAGGGGTGAAAGAGCTTTGCTACCTAGGTATCCGATTGACCAGCGATGGACGAACCAATTTAGAAATTCTAAGTGCAATGGTTCGGCGATGAGGGTATTCTACAAAAAGAAAAATATACACCTGAAAAGTAATGAAGCAAGGAAAAAAATCGTCAAATGGACGTAGGGACTATATTCGTTTACGGAAGCGAGTCTTCGGCGTTTATATCAGAGGAGAAGTTAAAAGTGCAAGGATTCAAAATGCGGTGTTACCGAATAATATTTGAATTAAAATGTATCGACCAAATAAGTAATGAGGAGTACGTAGAAGAATGGGTGAAAAAGGGAGTCTGTCAAAAACTCTAAGGTAAATATGGGACAACTTGGTCACATCATACGACTTGATGGCCCGGTGAAGGCAATCATTGATGGACGGGTGAACTGGAGGAAAGGGAATGAGAGGTCCCCAAATGAGTAACTTAGGAAATTTTATTAAGGATATAAAAGAGAAGAAATACCTGGGAATGAAAAAGCTAGTAGATAGGAGAGCGGAATATTTGTAAGAGCTGCGTTAAACAAATCTCTCGATCGCCGAATTGTGATGATGATGATCTTGAATCTCCGACGTTCAGCAAACCTACGTTCTCCTATCTTCTTAGTGAATCGTACACATTGGGAAATGATATTTATTTTCAGTTCAGTGAGTTGAGTGTGGTAGGGGGTAGGATGATACATTTTTTGGAACTAATTAGGAAAACACGGACGAGTATTTCTCGGCTCATATTGTAAAAACGAAAATTGCAGTCGTGCCATCGAAAAAATAACTTTTACATGATTTCTAAAACAGACCCTTTTCACATTTTCTTAAATGTAAGAGAATTTCGAGTAGGAAGTTTAAATCAATTCTTTAAAGGTTATATGGGACCTTGAGGGTAATTCTTTGTCTCTTTGGCATCCAAGACAATGCTCACGGAGTTCCTCCCCACCTTTACCTATTAAGGTTCTACTCCTATTCCAGAATTTAGATAAGCACATCAATGCATTTTAAATTAATTCAGACATGTATACGATGTGATCAAATTGAAGATAAGCAAGATCCATTCTCTTTTAAGCAATTCTATCATGAATAGAAAATGTTGATTTGCCACAAAATTAATGTTCGTATGCGACATCTTTGTCAAATTTAAATTTTCATTGTTTTTTCGACGTTAGTGCGATTATTTCTGTACCGTAGCCTTTCTATATTAAAAACCGGCCAAAATTGTTATTGAAATTAATGATATATGCGGTAGGGAGAATGTATATGATATTTAAAATAGGTGCCCGTGAGGCAAAAAAGAGATCAATTGCGGAAAATTTTCATGAATATTCCTCAATGGATCAAAATTATCACATATTCCATAAATAATTATTTGTTTTTATTTTAGTTTAGCCCTTGATCTACAAATTTATTTCCCATAAAATAACGCTCATATGAAATTTTGATTTTGCTTTGCCACATGCACGAGCCATTGCTGCGTAATGAGTTGCAGAGCAAGCGTCACGAGTTGTGTGATGGGTATTCTGATTAGCGGAGAATACGATGCTACTCATGCTTGGCTCACTCGCATCACATCTATGTGAGTCGGTAAACGGGTTGGGGATATGCTTAGCTTGCTGGAAACATTGGCGTCTAATCTCAAAGGAACCGTTTTGCTCAGAAACTTCGAGAATACGCTTCTTGGTGTTTACGTATCCGTTCATAGCAGTACCTCGGGAGTGAAAGAAATCTTACTTGCTTTCAAAGATTGATTGTCGATGGGGATAATTAATCACTAACGGTCGTTTCTGCTCTATTTAGTGGGAAAATTTCATCCTGGGATATATTTCATACAAGGTCCATTAGCCGGAAAATACCTTGTATCATATATATGGTGATAACATTCATTAAATTATTACATGGATTATAAAAGGAGATTTTTCGTTATCCGGTGACACATGGTATTATAAAAAAAGGTTATGTTTTGAGTTACCCATCGTTTTTGAAGCATTTTATTGTATTTGTATGATTACTAGATCTCCATTGGATTAGGTAAAAACTTTTAAAGCTGAGTGAAAACTTGATGTTATGAATGCTATAGCATTTTATATCCTCCAGTATAATGTGTTTCGAAATATAATGAATTCAGTGATATTATACCTTACTATAAGCTTTTATGAGGTAAAAATTACCTTCTCAGTGCAAATATAAAGGGTACTTCTATATTTTGCCTTATAAAGATGATTTAAATTATCGAAATACGTAGTAATTAACCTGTATCATTTGTAGTGTGACACAATATTTAATGGACTAATGAATATTTTATCAACTCATGAATTATTGTAATTTAATCCAGGCCTATTATGTGTGTTGGTGAGTCTTCTGATCGCTCTATCCCATGGTAGCATCATTTATGAAGACATATTTGCTAGGCATTACATTCATTTACTTCAGCTCATAATTATTGATCTTTTATAAAAAGAAATTCCAGCTTCAAGAAGTAAATTCTAGCATATGATACAATTTATATCATCAAAGGCGAACCAACGGGGTAGAAAACCTGAAGAATTTGTGCCACATAGTCTACTTAAAATGAGCCATTTTTCCAAAATGTGGTATGTATTATTTGTCACTCACTGAAAATGCACCTATTACTTCGAAAATAAAACCTGAAGGACTATAAATACGACAAAAATTACATCCCAATTGGGATATAATTTTTGTCGTTGATAATTGGGATGATATTTGGATAAGAATCTTTTAACATCAAAATTTAAGGGAGGCGAAAGTGAATGCCTGTATTTACTACTTTTAGTCTGTAATTGATATACCATGGTATAATCTAGCTTTGTTTGGATTTGCTGGATATTAAAGGTATTTCAACTATTATAATTTAAAAAGTACCATAAAAAGCACTAACGCAGTTCTACGCAGTGACTTTTGATTGAAACGGTAGGATATAAGGTGTAGCCGTTTTAAAAAATGAATTATGACTGTAGACAAACCAGGCTCGATTCTTATGAAGCATCGCTTCTTAAAGCCGTTTTACACGGGGAACGTGATTGTGTTGGTTGGAGCTGCTTTCATCTCTCATTATGGCATAAAATTGTACAAATTTACGAAAAAAATTTGAACAGTGACCATGTTGCAATCTCACGTCGATGCAATCTCGGACACGTTCTTGCAATTCACCACTTTACGTGACGCCATTTTGACTGCGCCTTCGTACACACGTTAGATCGTGTTATAACGTGCACCGTGTGAAATGGCCTTTAGGCAATGTGCTTAAGCAACCAGGAGCCATATCCACTGACCACTACATAGTATAAACCCCTTGCGTGACTTTATCAAATTCTTTCATCTTCATAATTCGATACAGTTTTTGAGACTTCTCTTCATCTGCGCTCTCTCCTAATGCCCTTACCTTCCGATCCACTCTTGACTCCCTCGCCGTCCTAAGGCACTCACTGCCCGACCCAATCCTTTCTTTTCGTCAGCCAAATCTCGTTGTAGCCTTGGTCCCATTTCGTATCTATTCCGCTCCTTTTTTTGTCAAAGAGGATTTCAGGTTGAAATCTGGTTTTTCCTGAGGCCATTTTCCTAAATTTCCTCTCCGAGGAATCTGACTGGAAGAAGAGTCCCAGGTCTTCCTACCATCACGAACAGTGCAGGCGAATAGGAGACATTTCAAGGGAACGTTTCCGCATTCAGATAGCAGGTGCTTTCAGCTATACAATCATGGTAACCCTATCTTCTTGCGGAATAGAGACAAAGAGCAGTCTGAAGAAAATCCTTTAAATTACTCTGGGGTTTTCTGAAGACGAGAAATTTAATTATATTACAAACGAAGTAATGAATTCTTCAATCGCCTCGGAGAATATAGGCTTGATTCATCTTATATGCCTGAAAAAGGGGAAGTTTTTAAAATACATTTTATTTAACAAATAAGGGAAAGGACTTATTCGACTTTAGATAATTACCACTAATGCTAAGCTTTTAATTGTTTATGAAAATTAAGACCTTAGCATTCTAAAACAGAGAGGGGTCACGAAATGAATACCTTTGGGAGGGACCCAATGTTTTAATATATTGCTAAGGGTGGATAAATATTGCCCACTTTGACTCATTGATTCAAAGAGGAAGTTTACATTTGTTGGTGAGGGTAGAGCGGACCGGCAGATGTAGCCACGCCCGTGTAAATAAAATACATTCAGTTCCTCCCCTGGGCTAACTCCCTTAGATTTAAAAAAAATCAATATGCGAAGGCTGCACCTGGATTTGAACCCAGTCCTACCCACTCCAGCCACTATACCACCCCGTTCCTGTTTGAATTGATCTGTTAAATATAATTAAAACACATATAATCAGAAAAAATGTAGCAGTAGTAGTAAAAGTATGGAGTTAAATTTGAAATCGCCCAAACATGCAGCAATCACTATGTCATCATCCCAATATGTATAATATATAGTATATATATCACTTAGATTTGGTTAGTCAGTTCGGTATACATGCATATGTATAAATGAATGTGAAGGTGGTGTTACAAACGGCATTAAAAATATACTTTAAATATAATACAGTTTATTAAAGAAGTTTTTTATTAATGGATGAATTTTGATTAACTATCCGTTCATTTTTCTTAAATAATTTGTATCTTCAGAAAAATCAACTCATAACTGTATACTTAATTTAAGATTGGCTCTGCATAATAGGAGTTTTGACGTCTCCTATGGGTAAATAGCCGTGCATACTGATGCTTGCAATCATATTTTTAAATTCATTAGTAAACAGGCCATTCTCAAGATAACTAAGACATTTAACTTATTTGGAAAAAAGATCCCTCACTTTCCTTTAATGGTCTTTGCCTTAGCAAATACGCTCTGCAAGCTTCAGGAGGTATTTTAGCACGACAGTTATGTATAAAAGCTCGTTTTTCCTCCAAATGAAAAAGAAAAGACTTCAATAAATATTAGGTCTAACTCAAGTAGTCAAATCTCTCTCTTAACGTACGCCTACGATTCTTGCATCCTCGCAAGAATGGTGACAGCTTTAAAGCGTACCACTACACGGCTACTAGGGCTACTTGCAGGGTAGTATGTAGATATAAATTGACAAATATAACTTTATGTATTAATGTGTCACATCAGAATGGAATACATGGAAGGCCATAGTAAAACAATCCTAGAATTGAATTAAGTAGCAAGTCATTAATTATCGACACCTGGGACGAAAATAGACTATTAGCGAGTTAAAGACGTGGGTCTAGAGGAGAATGGAAAAAAAATAAATGGACCGAGTAAAAAAGGTGTTAGGCATGGCAGGGGAGAAGAGGATACTTCTTGATGAGATGCGGAGGAGACAGAATGTTTGGATAAAACAAGTAATGAATGTTAGCGGCGAGGGGTTGCTAAAAACCGCGTTAGAGAGTAGAAAATATAGGTTGGCGGGGGAGGGGGAGGAAAAGGCTTGGATTTAGAGAGGGAATGAAATGGAGGAGGAGGTGGAGAATACTACGAAATACTCCGTTTGGTCTTACATCCTGACTTGCCTTTTCAATTCGCAATAAGGCCTAATCTCTTAAGTAGAAAAGACACTAAAAAATTCTTTAAACTACTGAGGGGTCATCTGATACAGGAAATCTTACTTCATCACAAAAAAATGAATACATCAGTAATTTCGGTGATCAACGGCTTAATACATTGCATATAATTGGATAAAGGGTGAAAATATTTTGTGCTTCTGTTAAGTAAAGAAAAGAAAGTACTGATACCAACGAATGCCATTATTGTTACGCTTTTAATTATCTACCGATAACGTCTCCCTCAATTTGATTTTAAAACAGTTGGCTAGTGGATTGATAGGTGAGGGTAGAGCGCACCAGGAGATTAAGCCATGCTCTTGTTAATACTTGGATTTAGAGGAGGAATGAAGGGGAGTAGGTCTTCTTGTGAATTGAAAAGGCAAGTACAAGTCGAGAAGTGAGACGGAACCGGGAAATTCATAGATTTTTCAAAGTTTATCTACCATAAGTGAGGACATCAGGAAGCGAATTGCATTAGGATAGGAGACGTTCACGAACAGGAAGGAGCTTCTGAGAGGATCGTTATGTAAGAGTTCCAAGAAAAGGTTAGTGATGAGTTTGATCTGGAGTGTAGCTCTCTACAGTGCGGAAACGTGGACACTTAGGAAGGAAGACGAGAGAATAATGGAGGCATTTGAGATGTGGGTATGGAGAAGAATGGAGAAGGTGAAATTGACAGAGAGGAGGAGAAACGACGAATTGCTGAATATGGTGGATGAGGAGAGGCAACTTTTAGATGAGATACGGAGGAGGCAGAATGTTTGGATTATCGAGTACTAAGCGGGGATAGAATGTTGAAAACGTTGTTAGAGGGTAGAATGTTAGGTAAACGAGGGAGGGTAAGGAAAGGAATAGGATTTTTAGATAGCTTGAAAGAGAGTAGTCCTTCAATTTAACAGGGCAGTGCTGGCAGGAAAGGGATACTCTCAGATTACTTCTGTAGAACCTTTATCGGTAGAATACTATAATAATAATAATAATAATCTACCATAACGGTTACATGCTCTCATAATAATGTAATTAAATATTGCCAGATTCCAGTAGAATTAAGCATAGGGAAAGATCCCTTGGGGCTATGTGATGCGTGCCTGAACGCCAGAACATCACCCTTAATGCAGCGTCTGTGTTCTGGAAGGCGGAGGCGAGATTTCCCCTCCCAATGTCTCATCTTCCTTCTCCTTTCGAATGGAATGCCTCTGCCGTGTTACGATGCCTCGATTCATTTAAAGGAAATCAATATGGTGTCCTCTTCAAGTGTTTTTATGTGAGCCCTGTATCGACGGGTGGAAAGTCAGCAGATTTTCCGCTATCTTCATTCATCTGTCATCGTGTCCAAAGTAATTTATGGGGAATCCCACGTTTAAAAAATTCATATTCATCTTTTATATTTATTTTTTTATCACAACGCCTAATTATTTTGCGGCCATATCGGAATGTGCTCACTTAGACTCAGGTTTCCCAGCTTTAAATTTTCGGGTCAAAGGTCTTGAGTATAACCTTGTGCTAAAATTGTTGTTCTATATTTATTTCCAAAGAAATCCCAGTTGAAATTCGTTCGAACAGATTTCAAGGATTTGATGCATGTTGGCAACGAGTATGTGAGAGAAAAAAATTATTTTATTGTTATCGTTTGGTAAGTTAGGTAAAACTCATACCCATCAAAATTGCTTGGAATAGATGACATTAATAACAATAGCAAGCATTCTACCAATGTAATTAAGTTTTTCGTGTAGCAAATACGGCAAATAATCCAGGTTCCTTTCCATTTCAACTTTGAACTTACGACTAGAATTCACAAAATGACATATTTATATTTTCATTAATCAGTATTATTTCCCCTTCATTCCCAGCTTACCTAACATTCCTCCCTCTAACTCGATTTCAATCATCATTTATGCTGTTTTTATCCGAGTAACATCTACATGCCGGGGATTTTACCGCAAATTTGGAAATGATGGAGTACGCTTAGGATGAAATGTATATTTTAGTGCTAGAGTTAAACGTAAAATTTATTGAAGTTCATTGTCTTCTGGAGTAGAAAGGAATTCTTTACCCCTTTATCCCGCTAAAATATATCTCTTATTTAATAATTTATATCGAACATGTAAATATAGTATGGCAATTAGATCCGAAAAAATGTTATCTGTATCATTGTAAATCAATTTTCTTCATCAAGTACACATGTATTTAAGGAGTAAAGATATTTTCCTGCTGATTTTAATAACTTGGATACGCTTTCTCTGTGGACGTAATGGTCATACTTTGCTCATGCTAATCCACCCACATAACTGGGGAATTGGATCGTGCAGAGTAGCTGCCTCTCTTGATTGTAATTACTGGGAAACACCTCTTCAGTACACTACACTCTGTTTCAACTTCTCCTCACTTAATGCGGAAATATTGCATTAGCTTACGTTGGACGTTTCCACGAGTTGAATGAAATTCCAATTGTTACCGAGTACTTCCTTTTCATTCAAAACATAATATCGAGAGTACTAACATAAGTAAAAAGTGTAAATTATATCGAGCTTGGCCATGTATGTATGTATGGCAATCGAAAACTCTCACTAGCTTTTTCTTTCATATGAAAATTCTAGAGAGCCAAAAGCATTTAACCTAATATATACTAATAAGCAGTGGCGTAACAATAAGGGGGATGAGGAGATAGATCCCCCCAAAGCCTCAGAGAATTAAAATAGTTATTTTAAACATATGTCTAGTTTTGAAATTTAATAACTGCACCTGCTTTAAGTTAATTTTTTGTACCAAAATTATGTCAAATATATTTTCAGGCATGCCATTTTTCAAAATAGTTCCCGGGCCCCCTGTTGCGTAGGGGGGCGAATCGCCATCATAGGCCACCCTACCCCCCACAAGCATATTCCTAGTTACGCCACTGCTTATAATATTTTACTCAAATACGCATAGGGTATTTAGAGCATTTGATTTTACATAGCACACGTATTTCATATAAATTCCTTTCTTCTGTGGCACTCATTTTCAGAGAATACTGTTCATAAGCATGCCTAAAGTGAATGAATTTACTTATGCAATTATTTTAGTAGTTTAAGTTAACTGTTATCCCGCGTTTTTCCATTACCACCGATTGATTCCCTTTTCTTCAATAATGAATATATTTTGCTTTACGTGCGAAAAAATAACAGTTTTAATGGCATTGCTCAGGGATTGTGTGGAATGGAATTGAAATATGTATTTAAGCGTAGCCACGCCATCCATCCTAAATGTCTACTGCGGACCTCTTATAACGCCCATCTATTTCCTCATATTAACGCCCATCTATTTTCCTAATGAGGATGGGTTGTTACTTAAAGAAATTGTTTTTTTTTGACGGTTTTACTAGATTTACTATGCATTTGCGGCCGGTTTTCTTCCTAAGGTAGTGACCATGGAGAGTATTAGTCAAAACGACATATTTTGCATTAATTATCATATGCCGTATATTTTGAGTAGCGTCGCCGCAAAAAATTTCATAAAAATGTGGAAATGCAAATGTTATTTTTATAAAAATAGCATGAGACTCTTACTTCCTGTGAAATTAAGTCCATGAGGTTTAATCAGAAGAACATGCTTACTTATTATTTTCATGATAATAACATAGTCTTTTTGTTTCTCTTATTAACGTTCTTAAACCATCGAGCGTTCTGCGCCATTCCCTCAAGCGGTAAAGCCAGAGGGAAGCGTGGAAGCCTGTTGTCATACGTATTCCGCCATTTCCTCCCCATTGGTCTGTTTAGTGGTTTGGATCCCAACCGCTCCTTCAACCCCACCTCATTTCCTCATTCCGTCCCCCGCACCATTTCCATTCAACCCCATATGACACCCACACATATATACAGGCTGGTACCTTTCTTGGGTTTCGGCACGGCAGTGTATCGTGGAGGATGCAACGGACATTTTGGGTTATTTGCGCCTTGAGGGACGAGAGAGTGGAGAGAAACCCAGCGTCGGAATTAGCCTGCTTTAATTAGGAAGCTCAGCTTAACATTTCAGGCGAAGGACAGAGCTTTATTTGAATTTTCCTCCTTAGGGAACTCTAAAAGATTCACTTTTAACCTTAAATTCGACTACGGATCCCTGAGGGGTGTGTAAACCATTACTCTAGCCACTACACTAATCGATCTCATTCTTAATGTCTTCCACCAGGTTATTGTAAGGACGCCACCTTGACATCGATAAATGGTGATGTTTTATGACGACAAATTGATTAAGTTATATGCGGGAAAAATGATTATGCATCATTAAGATATTTTTAAGTACTTTACATGGTTCTGATGATCTGTAATGAGAGCGTGGTGAAAAATTGTTTATGACGATACATGTGTAATACGGGAATATACGTTTGGCTCTTTATCGAAGGGCCTTGGGTTCAGTCATCAGCTTCTAGTTAAACAGTTTAGTTCCATTGGTGTCATGGTGCCGAACGCCATTCCGGCGCTGGTTGACAAAAGACATAAAAGGCAAAGAACATTTTTATCAATTTTGTTGCCTCAAAATTTCTAATATATACATTCGCAACCAAAACAAAAGAATTGTAATAAAATGTAAATAATTACTCGTACTAATAAAACACACCGTGTAATATTTCACTTCTAAAAAATTTTAAGGGAAGTACCTTCCGGCACAGCTAATCTTTCTATGACGTCACTGGTTAGGAATGAAGAGTTTGACGACCTCATAGAAGGCCAAGATATTGTGACATTATTTTTAAGTCACAGACTCAAAGTGATGTGACATTTAATAAGTGTTCGCGAGGAGAGAGTGGCCAAATAATGGAGGTCAAAACTGACAGAAGGCTGTAGCGTCAGGGAAGAAGAGAAGTACTCAGCTAATACAGATGTGTTCATGACGGTGAGATAAAAATGTATTTTATCTTACATAAAAATATTTCATCATCATCGCAATTATCCGCAGTCCGAAAATTGAATATCCCCTACAATCTATTATCTGCTAAAATTTTACTGTGTATTTTGTTGGACGTATTTCTTCTCTTGTACATCACTTTAGTACTATAACCTGTATTAAGTAAAACATTCGAGGCTGCTTTATTTATTTCTTCCCGTCCTTCTATTTACCTTCATCAAGCCATCAGGTATCATGACGTGGCTGATTAAGATGTCGCGCCTTGTCCTTACATAACCAAAGAAAAAATTTAAAATAACCAATGAAATTGAAAACATTTAAGAGTTGGGAAATTAAGAAAAATAAGAGAGAAACAAACATTTTTGGCAGTTAGTATAGTTCAACATCATCCCACTTATTAAAAATGGCAAGGTTATTTCAATATGGGGAATAAGCTGCGGGGAGGTTTGCTTTATATCCCCGTCTTGTTATAAACACATAAACAGTCAGAGAGGGGCTGGTGATGTAAGGGATAGTAGTGATGTATACATTGTCAATGATCAGGAATTCGATTCCATTTCCAGCGCGTTGCGTAACAGCAGAATGAAGTTTCCCATTAACGTATTTTGTCACCGTGGTCTTGTGGTGACGTGGAACATTCACTTGAATTTTATCCAGCCAACACCACCAGATGGGCACCTTTTATACTCACCGCTACAGGACCATGGTGTTCCGGAGAACTTGTTACGATAAAATATAATTTATAAAAATGTGTTGATAAATTTCCCCATTTTATTTTTATTTAGGCAAGGATGGAGTTCACCGTTTTTGTATGACTCGATAAACGATCAATAGCGTTAAATTTTCAATTTCCTGGTTCTTCGCCCTTTCGTTAGTTGTTCATCAGTGGTGAAATCGTCAGCAGCATAATTTTGATCAACCAATCCCACTCGATATTACGTTTTCCTATTTCATTGAGTGTAGGGCGAGTAATTACATCAATGTAAAACTTGATGATGGAACTCAACCATACTGCTGATCGTTCTATACCTACGCCCATCAGTCTTGCAACCAAGTTATCATCCCTTCTGATCACCGGCATCTGTTATGAAGTCATAATTTAATGCAATTTGTTCATGAAATACGCGGAGCACTGTGAGCGATCTGTCAATATAAGTTCCTAAAAGCGACTAAAAGTGAGACCTCTCATTATACAGTGACTATATTCGTAGCTGTCAACGTTATTTTCACGGTATAAAGGCGATGTAATACGGTATTTTTGGGAAATTGTTTTTTGGCCGACAGTATTACAGAGGTATTTATTATTTATTAGCCATGAATATGCACATTTTTTCATGAAATACCGTATCTCGTTTTAAGGATGCATTGCTATGGCCTCACATAATTTTACTCGTTAATTCAAATATAACCTAGGTTGGGTAAGACAAAATAAAAAAGAGACGCACGAATTTAAATTTTCGGTGGCACTACCACCTTAATCAGACCTGGGCAAAAAGCAACATAGTCCTAGTAAATAAGTATATTAGTGAGGAGCATCGATTTGTTTCATTTTTTAATTGTATTTGAAACTACATGGGATTTACGGGTTGGAGACATGAAATACTAAATTTTATTTTCATTCCGTAACTAATCAATCACTCAGAGTATCCAATCCTAAGATTTACGAGCTAAAGACCCTTCAGAATATTAGAATTTAGAATGCATTGCCAAACTAGACCCTTTAGAAATTATTGCCAAAAACGTGGTTTCAAACATTATCAGAGAATTGAAAAATGTTCACTGAATATAGGTGAAGACATGGCGGAAGAGATTTTTCGAATTTCGTAGTAACATTTTTGGATATAAAAGTGATTCTGCAATTGGAAAAAATCTCATTTTTCAAATTTATTTCAGCACTTTACTTAAAATGCAATCACTTTTTGAAAAACTGAGGTACTTCAAAAATTGGAATCGGAGTCATTGTCATGGAGTCTTTACCAAATTTGTTGCCTATTTTTTCACCAAAATTTGAAGGGGAAACGAAAGAAAACATTTTCCCTTCACGGTAGGATAAAAAAAGATCATTCAAATGAAACGAAATTTTTACAAGTAAAAATTAATATGCTTTTGCTATCATTTTTTAAAGCATATTCGAGTAGGAGTATATTTAGGCTCATTTTTCAATTAACTTATTATGGATATAGAGAATTTAAATATATTAGACTCAGAATTTCTGAGTTTTAAATTATTTTTCAGAAATGTAAAAATATTGAAAGCGGGGTTCATATTTGTATTTAACTTTAACTGCTACTTTCATTTATTCGTACCGTAATTATAATTTATCCGATGAACACTTCATCACATTAGCAAATATTTTCTCCATCTTAGGGTATTATATTCTCTTTTTCCTACTTTTATTTACGTTCACTTTGGTTTCTAGATTAAAAAAAATAATATCTCAGTTTAAAACCACATCGCTGACAAATATGTCATAAATTATTGAAAATTACAATTTAAGGACTTATTTGCGTACTTAGGTAAAAATTGTATATGCATTTCTTCCATTTTCTTATCGTGGATGTGATTCATGCATGAACGATTGATTAGGTAAAATACAGTTCTGTGGTACCGGTATGCTGTGCTTACTTTAAAAATTTAATAACCTTATGAAATATATCTATCTCAGTTTCATTAATTAATTAGTAATACGGAAATCACTTCGGTAATTCCTCCTTTAATTTATTTTCTGTGTTGAGAAGGAGCAAATGCAAAATATGATTAAATAACAGTTGACATAGAATGGGTCATTATGTTTTTCCTTTTCCAATTTTAAATCGTAGAACATAACCACGAATTTTTGAAGAATAGAGCGAGCTAGTAAGTGGTTGTATTGTTTATCAAACTTAAAGTTTTACTAAAGTATTCGTAATTTTTTGAGAATGGCACCACTAATTTTTGTGTTGATATTTTCAAAAGATATAGAAATATAAAGGATACTTTCACATTAAAAAATTGATTTGCGGTGTGCAAGGTATTCTAGACTGCTAAGCCAATGACGATCGGCTCTAAAACTCCGCGCAAACAGGCCACGTTGAAAATCAAGTTGAAAGTTTCAAACCTAATTCTAGTTTATACGACTAGTGATTGAGTTAAGGTCAATTATCTGTAGGTACACGTATTTACGCTCAATTCCTGCAAAGTTTCTCAATATTGAGGCCCTTAACTTTATTTTGAAATTTGTGAAACTGAAAATCAGTTTACTTTCTTTACCAACTGGAGTGCCAAAATGAATAATTTGATGGATTTTAATGGATTTGATGTGTTTCGGATGGAAAATGTTCCTCTTTTGGGTTTTATTCATGAGGAATGCCTTTTTTAGAGTTCGTTTTTCTATGAACAGTAAAGGATCCTCACAAATATTTGCTTCAATCAAAACACTGCATGCACATAACGCCACGTTAAGTAATATTCTGGTTGTATTTCTAAGCTGATGTCCGAACATTTCCCTCCAAGCTCCAGTACATGCGGACAATGAAATATTTGATAGACTTATAAGTCAATGAATTTTCTCATATTTTTGGGAATAAATTTAAATACCAGAAACATATTTCTGTTCTGCGCGAAAAATACTGCTTAAATTTGACCCAAAATAAACAAGGATTAGCTTTTAAAATGATGGCTAAGTAAAATTAACTTTTAATTACCTAACTAATGTTTCGCCTTTGTCGATTTTGAGTCAGATGGGCTATAGAAGAAGTGCTAATGCAGTAACATCACCAGAAAGAGCTTAATATTAACGATTCAGAGTAAGGATGGATTTTCATTCGTCGTCAATTGAATGAGTTTTTATGAAGGAAAAATCGTTTTCAGCAAAAATTTTGTTAAATTTGATCATATTATATTACTCTTTGTTATGTGCATAGGTTTTTTAAATAACTATTCCCTTCGGAGCGCTTGAATTTATTACCAAAGAACTCTTTCAACTACCTCCTGGATATGTAATCAAGTTACGACACTGGCTAATGCGATATCTTATGCTATAAAATGTACGTAACTCCCTTTACCACGTAGCTTTAATTTGTTTAAGGGAGTAAGCGAATCATGAGCCATGGCAGGCGCTAATTAATGCACGTATCACTGAGTTGGGAAAGGAATCACCATCTCAGTAACTGCTATAATGCTAGAAGTAAACAGCGGGGAATGATATAATGCCATGATTAATGGTGACGTTCGGCTTAAGTGCAGTGTTCCCTACCTTATTTGCTTCCCAAAACACCTCGACTTTATTCCACGTTTTTCAACCTCCAAGTAAGTTTTTTTCTCGGTTAGAGCCCTATGCATACTATTTACGCACGTTATACAGTAAATTCCGCTCGAAAATGAAGATGAAGTTATGGCCCAAGATAAACATCAGCCACTATCACGGGTTTAGTGTTCCGTCGTGCTTGCTCTGCTTTGAATTTGGATCCTATTACGTGTGCAGTGAGAGATTATAATTCCTCGGTAAAACTATTGCATAACCATTGCATACAGGCGTTACCTCACTACAATAGGAATGGTCAACTTGCAGTCGGAGCGATAATTTTATGCATCCAGCTCAAAAGATTCTTTTGAATAATGTAACTTGTTAGAGCTAAGGTTTGCAAACATTTTACCTCCGTGGGCTAATTTCTTACTATACATATTAGCATGCAACTATAGGTAGGCCGCATGTCCTAGCATTATCTCGTTTTTTTTTGTTCGGATACTTGGTATTGAACAGTAGTAATTCACGCTATTAACACATTACATAAGTATAACGAGTAAAAAATATTGATGGTTATTATTTTTATAGTCCACACCCCATTGTGTTAGCATGTGACTCGTGGGTCAAATGTTTGTAACTATTGCTTTAGGCCATAAAAAATTATTTTGAGGAAACATTGACTCAGGAAACATTCTCGCTCATTTTAACCAATTAAACCCTTTTTATACAGCTTCCATCAACTATTTTCGCTTATGATATAAAGCTCTTGTTGTATGCAATTTATTTCAAAAACACTATACATTATTGGAGCTATTAAATTATTCATATAATGTAATTTCGCCCCATTAATTTCTAATAAATAGGATATGTTCGTAATTAAGATATTTCCAGGCGAAAGAAATATGATCTCTGGTGAGTCTAGAAATGAAGGAAGATCACGCAATTCACTCAATTCGGGCACGAAATTATCAAAGCTTATCGTGATGCACTATCAAAAAGATTGTACTATTTTAGGGCTGAAGAGTAAAATTATTAAACTCTCCTGTCTTGAATATTGAGCCCCGATGACATAGAAATATTAACGGACCAGGAGATGAATAATGTTCTTGTGCATATAAATCATTTTTCTTCCAAAAGCATAAACGCTTGAGTTGTGACGTAAAGTAGCAACCACAATTCGGACTCTTTTGTTGCGAGAATTAAGAAAATGACCGGAACATTAAGAGGAAGCACAATGACAGCTTTAATGAAGACCCCGAAAAAGAGAAGAAGGGGGTTTTTAGCCGAAAGGAAACTTATCCGCCGAAAATAACATCCCTGGAAGCTTTGATTCAATGTAGAAAGAACATTTAAAAAATAATTGTGAGATGCAACGTCAGATAAACGAGTAAATCTTGAAAAAAAATAAGGGAAGATGATGAAACAATTAAAAAAAATTGAAAGGAAGAAAAATACAAGCCTTTTGTAGATTGTTGGATTTTGTTGGCTTTGAGAAAAAAATAATATTTTGCCCGCGGGAAGCAAAGGAGGCATCTTTGAGAGAACAAATCTGTTTGAAAATTCAAATCTGCGTCCTAAGAATATGATTTTTAAGGAAAAAATAGAGATTAAATGAAAATGGCATCATAAGTTTACGAAAACCTGAGCGATATTATGAGGTGGGCATTTATCTCATATTTAAACGATTAAAAGGTTACTGGTAGGCAGCTATGTCTAAATAGGAGGAATCTGCAATACTCCACGAGGTAGTAGGAGTGATAGTTTTTAGTATTTTCTGTCCTATAAACATGAGATCACTGCTCCCTAGTTACTTAGCCATGGCAATGCAAACATTCATTTGAATGTATATACTTTGCCGTTACTATGAAAACGTTTTATCTTACGTATCCATCCTTTTTACATTACATTTAATACTATGGAGTTTTAAGGACATAAAATAATGAATGTTGGACCAAAATGTACGATTATAATTGTTTTAAACAATTAAACTCATAATGGGTGAAACTGCGCACTCGTTTTGATAATACTCGCTCATAGCTCTCGTTTAATTAAGTTGAAATACTAACTGTGCGAAAAATTCTAAGAAAAAAATCCGTTGATTTCACCGGGATTTGAACCCGGATCCCCTGATTTCCGGTCAAGTGCTATAGCCAGTGGAGTTACCGTGTGCACACTGCAGAGCGTCTGAACCTGTGGCGTTGTGCGCACGATTTGGACTGCTTGTGGCAACATATGCTCAGTAGTCCATACAACCTTGTCAGGTATATGCCTCAAATTTACGCAAACTTCAACGAGGCCTCGGTAGTTTAACTGGCTAAATTGGAAGATTCGGGCTCGAATTTTTGTGAAGGCGAATGATTTTCTCTCTCTGGATTTTTCGCACAATTTGTGCATTGCGGGTGACTCCGTAAAGTTATCACCGTGGCTAGTCCCAGTATAATTACATTTTTCTGAAATATGAATTTTTCAGACAATTATACACACACATTTTTGTCCGTACTTATTTTATTTCCTTAAAAATCTGGAGCATTAAATAACATGTAGAAAATGCTGGAGACACAAGTAAATCAGTTTTCATGGTAGATGCATATTGAATCCAAAAAAATGCTTGCGTTGCAATAATTCAGTAACTAAGGAGTTGCGATCCCATGTTTATAGGACAAAAAAATGCCTAAGTTGGCTCCCTTAACAACTTCTTATTGCAGATCCCTTCCGAAACTGTCTTTATTGATGACAGATTGTTGAATGATTGTATGAATTGTGTTAAGCAGAGAGCTATATGAGGCGCTTTAACATTTGAACAATCTCATCGTTGTGACTTTCCTTTATGAAAATCTGAATTTATGGAACTAGTTATTTTTATAATGAATGATTCCGTTATCAAATACAATTCCATGTATTCGTGAATACTTATTAGATCGTATTTTGTCTAGAGGTTAAACTCAGGCTGTCCACCGGGTGAAAGTCTCCATTGATACCAATGTATCGAAAACCAAATTACGTGGCTAGAAATGTGGTAAGAAATAAGTTTTTAATGGCTTTAATATTTATGTTGCATTAAAAAATACTCGTAAATCGCCACATTTTTAGTTACGTCACTCACCCTGAAGACGAAAACCGACTCGGTTTTGGAAACGTTGCGAACTTCAATTCCTACGATAAAGTGAAAATCCTTTATCGCAGGAATTGAAGAAATTAAAACAAAAAAAATAATTGATAATGCTACGCTGTAACGAAACCATGGACGGCCACGGACCTTACGGTAAAAGCCAAGTTTTTATTTTTTTCAATACCTTTTGCATCAAAGTGTGTAAATTACCATTTTTAATTTTTAACTTCCACAAAGTCAAGCCTGAAATGATTTCATAAATCTATGGAGAATTTTAGCCCGTGAATAGCTCGAGTTCAACTATAAGGCACCGTTCGCCGGAAAACTACGAGATCGTTTTGTGGCTGAATAACAATGGGAAAATGGAAAATATTCAGGCTAACGTTATTTCCCGGAAAACGTAGAATAAAATGGTCAATCATCAGATTACCTAGCTTTATGCGCCCAAAATCCTTGAATTATCCATCGCTAAGGGTGTAATTTATTCACCTCTGAGCACGGGCTTGTTGCTTCCAAAAAGGGGGTGTCTCTGTACTCCTCGTTTGACAGCATGAGTGCCGTTCCCCACCGCTCAATCCACAAATAAACTGCCAATTGTTTTCCAACATTTCAATTCATGCGTGCATAATATCATCTAATCTCGCGCCGTTGAAGCCTGAAATTTCCTCCCTCGAGTTTTATTACCACGAGGTAGAAGCCAAGTGAGCATGAATAGATGTTTACGAGGCAGGTTTTACTGGCTAAAGAGATGATTTCGTCAGGCCTTCGCGTCACGCCAACGCTTTTCTCAGCCGAGAACGAGTTGTCGTAAAATAGCAGCCAATTTTTTTGAGCGGCTGATGGTAATTTACGAGTGGCATCAATTCAAATTCAGCGGATAAAATAAAAGATTATCATCATTGGGATCTCCCGTAAAATATTCACACATAAACTCCATAAGCTGACGGCCGGAATAGCATTAAAATTGTAAAAATATATGTTTTCCATAAAATCATTAGCAAACGAGGCCTCTATCATACAAAAATTTCACTAAATAAAATTTTAGACCCTCATGGATCGATGAATGTGGTATGAAAGCTAATGAGAGACTGCAAACGATGTACTCAAGCCATATTCCATCGTAAGATAATGGTTATCTACATTTTATAAATTTGTTGTTTTTTTAGCGCGTAAACGTACCAGTGTAATTCGGCCACCCTTTCCCCAGCCGCAGTACTTCATTATAATACGGCAGGCTAAGCATTAGCGAAACTCTCGACTAAAGCTGCGTTAAAAGAGCCCTCTTAAGGTTGAGCTAAATAAAGCTTTATATTATTTTCGGCAGAACAAAGCCTTGTAATCCCAGTGAATGCAGGAGTCGTACCGTATTCAAACCCGCGGAGCGCCATTAATGTCACTTAACTCATTCATTGCTGGGTTCCTGCGAGCCCAAACTATATCCCTCCTGAGGTCATTCTTTAAGTCAGCACTTTGGTCTCGTTGAAATCGAAAAATCTCATCATTAAAATCAGGGGCAGTCAACTTTTTAAGAGAAGGTACCTACGCAACAGAATATATCCCAACTGTCCGCATTCACACATTTTGTTTCGTTTCTTGAGTCAAGCACGAAGCCTAACCATCTGCATTCTATCCACGGTTCCAGGTCCTTTTACTCCCTCTTATCTGCCTTGCTAGAGTCTCTCTACCGTCTCATGGCTTTCAGCACAGTGTTGTAAACAAAACGCTCCTCTTTTTTTGGCACATGCGTAAAAAATGAGGTTTACGTTCATTGAACAAGGTCAAGCCAAGTACCCCCGCTGCCGAAAATCTTTTTTGCCCTTGGAATCGTAGAGTTACAAAACACACAGCTGTCTAGGAGTGGCTTTTTATTCCATTTCTACATCGTCCGAGTCAGGAATGATAAAAGAGTGCTTGAAAGCGGACGCATCAGACAGCGTGACAAGGTATGGGGATCAATTGCTCTTCAAAAGACCCAGCCATCCAGTGCACGGGACGCAGCATCCTGGTCATTGCGTACGTTTTACTCACCTATCTTTCCCAAAAGGTAAACTTTTGGGTCAGGGAAACCGTATTAGTGTAAGAGCGTCACGCTTTTAGCATAGGGGCCAAGTGAATTTGATTCTTGCACTCGCTCTCTGAAAGAGTTTGAATGGCCGAACTGATTTCTTTAAGGGCAGTACAAATAATAAGAAAGAAACTCCCTGAGTGCTGAATGGAAGTTAAAAGTTAGTGGTGAAGATTTTCATGGTACAATACTGTTACTCTATAGCTTATCGAAATTTCATTGATAAATTATTATTACTTAAGTTTCAACCGATTAAGATAGGTTTCCGTGGAGTACTTCGTTCGCAGCTATCTAGCAACCCTCCTTCCTCCATGCATCTCTCTCTTCAATTCTCAATAAGGCCTACTCTCCTTTCTATTTAAAATTCCTATTCTCTTCCGTCCTCTCCCTCGTTTACTTAACAATCTATCCTCTAAAACTGTTCTCAAAATCCCCTCTTTGCTAAGTACTCTCTTCATCCATAACTTCCGTCTCTTCCTAATCTAAAAGCTGCCTCTCCTCACTCACCACTTCCAGCTTTTCGTCGTTCCTCCTCTCCGTCCACTTCACCTTCTCCATTCTTCTGCACACTCAACAGCTGAAACTTCGGAAATAGTCTATCAAGTTAGCTTAGAGCATAGATAAATATGAGCACACGTACAAATAGAGGGCGAAACAAAGAACTAGAGCACAAGCTCGGTGAACACAGCGGTGATGTGGAGAGGAAACGATGGCGGAAACACTATTAAAAATTCAACTTCGGGCCGATATGAAATCATAAACGTTCTGCCGGAGCGGATAGTTATTCAGGACAAAAACTAACTGTGATTACTTTAACTCCCAAATTTTCATTTATTTAATTTATTTTTCGATTTTATAGTTTTCTAGATAGCACAATTATTAGCGTCATGCAGCGCATGGAGGACAAAGAGATTGTATGTGAATGGTAGGTTGTGACATTCTGAGGAATGTATCCGCTGTGGTATCATTTGTTCCAGAAAATAAATTATCTACGCGTCACTTCTATGTTATAAAATTTTGTAAATAGTTTATGCATTTTGTTTGGTGTTTTTTCTATGCATAAACATAATTTATTGTGTGGCTTATTTTATACGTTTGGGCCTGATGGAGCGATGACTAGTCATGCGAACTGTACTGTGTCCTTTAAAAACTGGATGTTTGAATCACTTATTGCTGTATTATTGCTTATCGCTAGATTACTTATCATTATTCCCTCAATCCTTTCATCACCCATTGCGCACAGTATATATTATTAGGTCAAGAGCTACGCGTATGGGAAGAGTATTAGCAATAAATAAATATGTGGTTAATCAACTTTTTCAGATTGTAGGAACCTATTAACTTTAACGTAGGTGGAAAAGTGTTTAGAATTAAACGCCATTCTTCATGATCTAGCCTCTTTTGATCTCACTTTATACCAAAATATGCTCTTCCGCAGCTAGAGTTAATTATGTGTTTACCTTTTTGATTTTGTTGATTTCAGTTCATCGAGGACTTCATAAAGCAATTTTTTCAATTATTCGCGTCAAGAATACGCATTTCTTCCAATTGACTGTTTTTTCCGCGATATATAAGCTTTATAAATCTTACGCTCACTCACTTACATTAGTGATACACGCGAAGGTTGGTTGGAGGATCTGAGGGTCGAGCTTCCCCGAACTAAGGCAGAGTTGCGTGATTATTTCCTGGAGATATCTTGCACTTCACGAATTTTTTTGTAGAAAGGTTTCACTCGGGACTTTAAGCCGGAACCCCTCGATCAGTAGCAAATCGCTCAACCCATTAGGCTACTAAAACGTGCACCATTATCTTGAAATATTCAGAGTTCGGGATTTTAAAATTTTATCGTATTCCTTAGCATTTCTCCGATGTTCAACATTATTATATTTCAGATAAAAATATCGATTAAGTTGTATCATGCTTACCCTAAATGTTTACCTTGATTACAAAAATTTTATGCGGGCGTTTTGTCGTAAAAAAACCATGAGACTCGACCGATCAAATTGAAGGAAAACGTTATCTTAACTGGTGGATTCAGTTTGCGCTGTGTGATGCCTTTCTTAACCTTGAAAAATACTATAGAAGATGAGGAAACATTGACTTTTGACCACTTATGCACTGACTTATTGTTACTCAAGCTAAATGCCTTTTGCTACGAATACACTGGTTTAAAAGGTTAAAGCTTGTACTTAGATGCGGCAAAAGGTGCATTTTTAAACAAATGCCTCTGGGAGAAATTGCCTTACCGAAAAATACCTTTCTCAACCAACTCCCTCTCACTATATTTGACATTTAATCTGCACTTATTTCACTGCACATTCCAGCATTCTTTGAAATCCTGTCTTAAGCCTTTTTATATAACATTCATGTCGAAGATTGAAAAAAAATATCTGGTGAAATAATTCACTGGAAGTTGAAACTACCACATGCAAGAGTAACATGGACTTTCGCAAAGGGTCTAAAGAACATGCAAAAACAATAATTCTTACTAAACTAGCAACTATACGACTAGCGTTTGACATGAAAGGGTCTGAAGAATAATTCATAGCATTCTTTGAGGTTGACATTCTTTTCAGCTGAATTAAACCAGAAAAAATCTCTGAGGAGTTAAAAAAAATATATTGATGCCCTCATGCGAGCCCTTCTAGGCTATGGCTTTGACAGTTTAGGAAAGTAAGTAATGTTAACTATTGAGATTGCATAGATTGATTTCATATATTATGTAGAGTGACATCCGTTCATAAAAAGTGTTTTTAATCTACATAATAGGGATTTTACGTAAAACATTAATATTAAGTGGGCGGTATTATCCCTCTAATATTATTTCCTTATATAGGTCACGTCTTTCTTTACCTACACGACACCTTTCTACATCTTACTATCAGTTATTTTCTTCCATCAGATCTAAGGTTATTATGTTAAATGTTACCCACAATATTTAATCTTGAAGAAAATCTAAGTGTATTCTTCTCATTTTATTTTTTCCAGTATTTCTCTTGGAATACTTCATTCATTTTCACTAGTGGTAGCCCGGGTTGCCCTTATGATGGTGCGGGACTCTCCAAACTTTCCTCTCCCCACCTATCCTTGCACCAGAGGTTTACTTGAGGCTTGTGAAAAATCACCTAGAACAGAACGAAATTGGGGAATTGCCTTATTTTTTCATCAGTCCATTTGGAAAAAAAACATTTAAAAACTCAGCGCATTGATGGTTATTTCTAAAGACTATCTTTTAAGTTCTGTAAATCGATTTTGTGAACTCTCTATCTCTCTCTGTTGAACTAATCTTTAAGACGTATCGTTATATATTATCTCAATTTTATTAATGAGATTGTGTTAAAGAAACACGTTTCTGTGCTTGGAGTTTGAGATAAATATCATAAAATTTTTACCTACTCTCAGAGATTTAGAAAAAAAAGTTTTTTTTTATTTTTGATTTTTAAAATATTATTCCTTCAATCATAGAGGAATAAGATTTCAAAAAAAAAACTCAAATTTTCTTCTTTGCTACATTTACACGTCCATGCATGCGGAATGCTTCGGATAAATAGGAAATAGGCATAGCTGAATCATAGTATGCTGGTCCCGCTGTTTACTAATTAACTGGAATGCATTGCATTTATAATATTTCAAAGGTAAATGGTGGACTTTTTTGGAACGACTCATCTGTGGATTTCATGGCGGATATACGGTGTGGTTGGATAGTTAAGTATGGAAAATTAGGCAAAACTAACAGCGCAAGACATACATTTTTGTGAATTATAACTATTTCCTTGAAGAATGAGAATAATTAGTATAAAATGAACATTATATGAAGGATTGCAGCTAATCTATGCATATTTGGGTGATGAAGAATGCTTGTAGGCCTTTAAATTGAGGGATTTGATACATTAAATATAACCTTGGTAACAGCCAAAGCCAAATCGAGATGTCAAATATGGCGTTGGAATGAAAACTTTTATGAATTTACAGCTGCAAAAATTTAAAAAAGTGACCCATTTTTCATGATTTTGCTCGGTCTCCTCGGACTTGAGCTATTTATTTGGATAATTGCATTTTAAATATTGTGTATATCGTCACCATACAGCCAAAGAAGAAGCAGCAGAGTTGTATTTTCTGGATGTGAGGGAATGAACATCGAAAATCAATAAGCAAGGGTGATAAAATCGATTCGGAGAGGTTCAAAGCTCGAGGAGCACTTTGATTCGGCCTTTAAATATTTAATGGAGCCATTAGATGACCGCGAGGAGGCTTAGGTGCACGTTCCATCAACGCGTTTGGGAATTCCAGAGGATTCCTTTCCCGTTGAGAACGTTAGTCAAGATCCGTAAGTAAGTAAGGGCCAGGTTTTTTTGGGACGCAGAGGACATGCACTGCATATTAGCTTGTTTAATGGATCTATCGACTGAAGAATGCATTTAGTTTTCCGTGCTATCTTTAATTCAGCGACGAATTGATAGAAAAATCGCAAATGCATTTCATAAAAGAATTTTGTCAATCGGTTTAGTAAAAAATCAGTTATAAATAGAATGGTGTTGAAGTTTAGCTGACGAATAGCTTGATGTCTGGGAAAATTTCGGTCAATCCTCTTGGAACGAAATGTTTTTTTCTTGTGCTTTTAGTGTTATTGGATGTTTCTCAGTAAAAATGTTTAAATGTTAAAAATTAAAGACGATACAAAATATGCGTTATTTTAAATAATCTTAAAAGGGAAATATTTTTTCATATCGCAGTGTCAGTTATGTATGTTTGTCATAAAATCTGCAGAAATCCATGACTGAGCAAATGGCACCTTAAAACAGACAAATTTTTCACTAATATGGGCTGCAACCCAAAGAAATAGCTCGTGCCCAAGAAGACCAGACAATATCCCAAGAAATGAGTCGTTGTTTAAAAACTCTTGCAGCAGTTGATACATAAAACTCTTCATCGCAACGTAATACCCAACCAATTTGGTTTTGGATGCTACAAAGGTAATTTTTTAATCCACATAAAATCTTTATCATCCAACTATTTATAGATTTGGTGATTCTAATTATTATATATCAAATTATTGGGTTTACTCGGTGAAACCCCATATCTATAGTGAAAATTAATCATTTAATAATGTTCCACTAAAACTTTTGCTGTTCAGACTCAGGGTTTCCGATAAGTATGTAGTTATTATGGAGGTGATATTGGATATTAAGGTACTATACATGTGTCTATATCTGGGATTTTGCTTGGTCTTCTTGAATATGAGCTATTTTAAGTTACTTTCCACATTAAAGAATAATTTGTTCGTTTAACGGTGTCGTTTGTATAATCATGGTATTCCTTCAGATCTTATAACGAGCCTATCCCTGTGATATGAAAAAAATTTTAATTTGAAATTTTACAAAATATTCCTTATTTGCATAGTATCTATACAAATATAGATAGAGGTGATATTGGATATCAAGGTGACCTTGATAATGACTATATACTAGTCAAAACCTTGGCTCGAAACAATAATAAACATATTAAGTAATTTTTGTGGAACACTACTCAGTGATTTATTTCGCACAATCCAAAGTATTCATTGGTATGAACGGTGAAAATTGCCTGAAACGGCGTGCATCGTCCATCAAATGGCGGAGCAATGGAGATGTAGGAGAGTATGGGTAAAATTCTGTTCGGAGAGTTTGGCAAGTGGGGCAGACATTCTCGCAGGGTCGCTTGGCAGGAGACGACGACGACGACACCGCTAGAAAAGGAATGCTCTGGGGAAAAGGTTTGTTCGGTTTGCCTGGGAGTAGGAGGAGGGTCAGGTCGCGGGGAAGCGCGGGAGGACGGCTGAGTAAGCATTCGCGGGAAGTACGAGTGCATAGGAGACACCAGAGACGGTCGGGGTCGATGAAAGAGAGCCACAGGTATTTTCCCCCACCCCTATCAGGTGAGCCCATATCAAATCGACGAGTGCTCCGAAACCAAATCTCACCCTCTTATTCGGAAATTCAACGCCCTAGGATTGAATGCCACGAGCAAATATGTGGGTTGTCTCCAGTTGAATTTAGTCAACTTCATTGTGGCCTTGTAAAGTATAGAATTCCGAGTCTTAATCTGTCTTTTTTCTCTGGGAAGGGGGTGCACACATTTTTTTCTACAATACTAATGTTAAGCAAATATCTCAATTAATTTTTAATATTTCGTTATGGCTACGATATGATCCCCAATATAACCGTCAATTACAGTGATATTTTACAATTGGTGAACTCAATAATTACGTAACACACACATGGACACAAATATATAATGTATAACGCTAATGATAAATTTATTATTCCAATAAAGGTTTAATATTTTGTTATGGCTACGATAAGATCCCTTATTTTTTTGAACGTTGATCCCAGCGATGACTTACAATTAGTGAACTCAATTTTATCCTACACACACACGGCCACAGATAATGCAACGGTTATAAGAATTTCAATTCAAAAGAAGGTAGTTTCTAATGCTTGTCCTGTATGGCAGGTGGATACTTGTTGGTTCAGAAAGTCTAATTTTCCTACTATTATTGCACTATTACCCCATTGTAACACATTTTTCAACATAAGATAAATATGAAAGCCTAGGCTATCCACACAACGGTCCTTAAATAAGATACCGTCGGCCCATTATTATTCGAAGCATCTTATGATTTTGGCGTCCATTAACCCCTCAACGCCGTCATGCGTACCCAGTACGCGCCCTTTAAATTTCGTATGCCGCCGTCATGCGTACCCAGTACGCTTCCTGACCTACTGTTTATAATATTTTTTTTCCGCCAGATATTGTATGTTAAATTAAAACTAATTACTCTATCTTTTGAAGAAATGTTTTTCCTTTCCAATAAAATATTTATTGCTGTTTTATGCCTTCAAGATTTTTTAAAAATGCTTCGATAAAATTCCGTTTTAAACCAGCGCCTTGACGACTTCGGTCCAAAAACTCATCGCCTTCTCTCAGCTGTTCTATCATGAAAACTTCCGCCTATTCTACTTGAGAGACGTAAGGGTCAGCTACTTTAGCTTGAGATACGGTATCTTCTAAGCTCAATGCCATCTCTCCGTCTTCTCCTAGTTTGTCGTCACCTCGAGCCCCAAGTGTGTTTGGTCCGCCTCGTTAGTCCTAAGCGTCCTAAGCGAAGGGGCCATGTGCTTCGCTCTGCATTTATTTTTTTTTCTGGACAGTAATCAACGAAGATAAGATTCCATCTAAACAGTCAGCGTATACCAGGGCCCCTTCGAGATATTTTCTCGTCTCTTGAGGGAGCTTCTAAACCACGAGCTTCAGTCCACCCAGTCCACCAGAGTCATTCATGCTGTGTGGTGTTCGTTCAGGCAGTGTGCTGAAATTCTCATCGGGTGTACTTCCTGTGTGCGGTATTTTTTTATAATTGGGGATCCTACGAAATGGGAATAGTATTGAAAGGCAAAAAATAGACTCGGAAGTCTGTTTGTGTGTTACGTTATAGTAAAATCATTGGTGGGGTGAATTTCAAGGACCTGTTATTGCATTCGTACGTAAAGGAAAGAAAACGCCATTACAAGTGATGCATGAAGTTATTTAGGAGACTATTGAATGAGGCAGTCCTAAATTCATATGTTGTTCACAGGAAAAACACGTATAAAAATTTGACTTATCATTTCGCGTGCCATTGGGCGAGATAATATTTTTGAAATATCCAACGTCATACGAACTGTTTGGACTTGGCCGTCACTCATTACAAAATTTAGTACCAAGTCTCACAAAAATTGAATTCCTAAAGACAATTCCTGCAGCTGGGAAGAAATCAAAGTCTCAAAGGAGGTGTGCAGTTCGTGCGTAACATGGAAAATGAAGAGTTTGCGTGTACCTACTGTTGTGAAAAATGTGCAGTGGGATTATGTTTGGATTGCTTCAAATCATGTCAGAGCAGATTTTCTAAGGTAAATCATTTGAATATTTGGATATTGACGTTCGAAACATTAGCATGTGATTACATTTATGAAATGATACGGTAATAATGGAACAAAGTCAGAGAAGTGGGCGGAGTGGTAAATTTTCAAGTAGGCGAAACGGGTAATCCTATCGAAAGTATCCAATCTGTTATGAAATTTTCAACCCCAAATAACTAAATTACATCACGTCATTGTATTTTTTAAATGCATGGAATGTTAGAGATCTCGTAGCTTATTCGAAACCAAATAAAATCTTTCAAAATTGAAAATTTATTCATTAGTTCATAAAAAGAGATACATAAAACAATAAATATTTTTTTTCCAATCGCTCGAAAAATCATTATATAGTAGCGCATTATAATACGCAAGTTTACAAAGATTTTCAACGATACTGATCGTATATTATCAAAGATATAAATTATTGAATGATATTATACCAAAAAGGCAAAGATTTTTAAATCTCATCCGGCCGCTGAGATGGGATTTAATTAAATGCCTGCCGCGCTTGAGGGGTTAAATGAGGTTAGTTCAGGCGCATTTTGCTATATCTAGACACATGTTTGTGTAGGTCTCAAGTTTACAGTAACCAGTTTCCATGTTTTCTACACGTACTATGATCTCAAGTTAATAGTACCGTAAGGTGATAAGTATTTATTTGTTATTAGAGAATTTTATTTTAGTTTATATTTAGTAACCCAAAGCTACATTATTATAAATGAATATAGTAGAATCGTCGAAAAATTTGTGTGCTACGAGAGCATTGAAAGCCCAGAGGACTACAGAAATTGGACAACGGTGTTTCGTCTTTTAGTTTGCTTGCTACGCATCTTGTCATCAGCGGTCTTTTATCTCAGCCAGCGGTATCTAGTGTCACGTCTATGTTCCCCTTTCACTAACACAGCCATGATTTAAATGTAGACGTGAAGTGATACTTTTTGTGCGTCCCGTGTGGGCGTAGCAGGCAGAAAAAGGAGTTCTGGATGATTAATTACGTGTTAGCAAACAGTTTTTTTCCTAACGTGCGTGTGGCCGATGATACACACCAATCTTCATGCTTTCACTTTTCCTATCACCAGTATAGAGGATGCCAAAAAATAAAGAGGCCATGTAAGTATAAAGCTGGATATGACCTCCCCAGATACATCTATGAAAAATTGCTCCTTCTTCAATGGAAGTAAATTACATCGCGTGAACATAACATTTAGGCGCAAAGAATAGTATTGCATAAATTTAGAACATTTTTATATCCGTAGAAGCTCCTAAAATCTTTCATTTTTTTTGGTCGATTTCAAGTTCATTAAACAAAAATTATTAGTAGAGTTTATATATGAAGTACCAATCAGTTTAATTTATTATCCCCGTTTGTTTTAATATTTGTTGTATCGATATTAATTTCCAAGAGAGTTGATTTTCAATTCTTCCTTCTCGACTGTAATAGCCCTCTTTAATCATTCCAAAGCAATAGGCCTATGGTATCGTTTATTATCGTTTAGTTCGTCTCCTAAAAAAAATAATTTTAACTCATACATAAGCACTATTCCGATGTTTGTAGTATTTAAAGTTATAACTTTTTCTACTAATACAAAAAAAACTCGTAAGTAACACGTTGGTATCCATTTTTTCAAAACAACGTTAAGCAAAATTTACAACTTTTTTACAGTTATGGTGATAGAAGACCTAGAAGTAAGCCATAAGGAATGTTTTAAATGCTAATTACCAGTCATTTTTCTACATTGATAGCACTCATATTTTAATGGTAAAAAAAGTGTGGACCGTTGATAATATGTAACAACCTATGACGACACCAATTCTTCTTCTGTGTCCGTAACATCAATCGATCGATGGGTAGCGAAATATGTTCCGTCAAAATGCTATGCTTGGTGAAGATATCTTAAACGTTTCCATTTTTGCTCATTTTGGAATTATATTGTTATAAATTAATTTATAAATTGATTTTTCTTCTTCTCGGTTAATAATAATTCAAGTACTAATTTAATGGAACTTTAAACTCAACTTAACCTTTTCATCTGTTTTCCCTTCCATATATATATAATGCGTGTTAACTCTGATGACGAAAGATATCTTTTCTGGCTCCAAAATAGTATCGAAGATTTTTCGTAACGTGTTGCTGCAACTAAACGGAATTCAGTTTGCTAACACGTTCTTACCTCTAGTGTGGGCTTTCGCATTAATATTAGAAAATTGGTTCTCTGTGAGAGTTTAGTGGTACCTACTTGCGTACCCAACGTTACGTTTTCCTCCTTTAATTGCCTCGAGGTGGCATGATTTATTTAAAACGCCGCCTTGCTCCTATGAAATTCGCAATGAAACCCTCTTATTGGAATTGAACGACTTGAATTCCCTCCAGTAAGTGGGACTGTTTACAGCGTAGGTACCTTGGGTAATACGTTTATGCATCTGTTATAGGATAAACTAGGAACACACCAGTATACGTCTTTCATTTGGGTTTTACAGCCATAAACCATATTAAGGTCTCGAATATAGGAAGAAATTTGAAAGAAAGATTTTTGCGCCTTGAATTTACGTTAGATTTCGATGGAAATAAACCGAGAGTGCTTTAATAACGGAAAGCATTTCGCAAAGGTAGTGATTCCCTGAATCAATTTTGCCTCCCTTATCCCTATCTATTTTTTTATCATGTTGAAGCCTTGCACCCTGAGAATATCTTTGTAATGAAAATTCGGCAGTACCTATTCCATCTGATTATCCTTACATTTTAACAAAACTGTAATTTTTAGCCGTCAAATCTATTTTGAATTTTGACGCCATAAATATAGAATATAATATATTAACCTTTTCAGTCATATATTTTCTCTACGTTGATGAAAGTTAATCTTTTGCTTTTATACTTATTTATGGCGTTATGAACGCTTTGCTAAAAAGATTGGATACTTTTTGAGAAGTAAATTTTATGGTCTATGTTCTTGTTATGGGCAAGTATGCGCACTGGGAGGTTAAAATTCCCTAAACATTTTGTCCATTATGACATTATGGCTGAAAGGGTTTAACGATCGAACTAATTAATTACGACTCTTAAGAAAGAGTGCTCTGAAATTCGTAAAATATTAGTGACGAAGCCCTGTTTAAAAGATGGAATAAGATTGCCATGGGATCATACGTAATTAATATTTTGAATCCGCTTTGTCAGTTTTTGTTTTGGATCATAAGCATCTTAGATTCCTCAATGTAGAATTCCTGTGAAACTTTACTATTGGTGAAATAAATTATTGTATCACACACTACGGTTACAGATAATAAAAAATATTATAAGATTCCCAATTTCTAGGTGAGTTCTAATTCTTGCCTATATATCAGGATACCTGTTGGTTCGGTTGGATGGTAAACTACTTACAGGATCATTTCTGGTTCATAAAATTGAATTTGCAAATCCGTCTGCGAAGCATTATCTTTAACTAGCTAGCTAATTTTACCGCATCGCCCGACAAATGTGGCTTAAATCCTCGGCTAAATAGGGGAATTTTGTGATGACGAAAATAGCATTGCTGCAAGTTATTATGTAAATCCATCCTAGGCATTCAAGATCAACTAGCATAGTCGCATCTTTACTTGTAGCGTCGAAGTTGGTCTCGGAAATACTGTTTTGCTATCCCCAACATATTTCTGCAGGCCCGTAGTTGCTAATTATATCAGGTATAGATGTTAATAATTCTATCTGCTACACTACTGAAGCTTCATTTACTTTTCTCCTTCTGTGTTTCCTCTGTCTTCTTTTTTAAAACAATCTGAGTACTCGCGTCTTTCGGTAATGTGCTCCCAAATTCACCGAAGTAGCAGTCATTGAGGTTGTCTTGGAAATGTTCCTCGAGTTATCCGTAGAGTTAATAAGTTTCAAATTTTTCGGGAAACCCCTATTCAGTTTTTCATGCTGTTTTGACAGTTTTATACCTTGTATGCGTTTGTTTAAATTCTAATATGTGTGCGTTGTAGGGACACAATGAAAGAAAAGTCGTGCAGATTGACACATTTATTCATCCAATGCGAAAAATGCATGAATACGTGACGCAAAAAACACTCCTCTCTTTTTCTTTCTGATACGTTCAAGACTGCATGCGTTTGTTTAAATACATGCCTTGTGTTTAATGGTGTTAATGGTAGTCAAATAAACTTCTTTTCTTTCTCCACCTCCTCCCTGGCCCGGGGGAAGAGGGGGCCGGATTGTGGCCTCACCCGGGCCAGGTTAAATAAAGAACAAGTCAAGTCAAGTCCCATGTTTTCAGACTAATGCGGTCGGTAAAGCAATTGATATTAGCGAAGTGTATCTTTGCGATTCCATTCAAACTTTTGGGAATATTTTTCATCATAACAGGAATCAAAACTCTCAAATAACCTGGCCCTTGAATCTTGAACCTATCGACTCCAATTTGGGAACACATTTTATGCAATCCGCACAAAAAATGATAATTGCCCCTAGTCGAATTTGTGGATGATAAGTGGCCCTGCAAACAACCGAATCCCGAAAGGCTATAACTAGCGGAAAGGGGGATCTGGTTAATCTGAGCATCATTAAAGGGTGCAGAAAACTACTTTTTAAATAGCACGTACGGAGGACGTATATACATATAAGAAGATGGTTGTAGGCAACCCACACAACACTTATGTTCGGCATGACTCACTCATAGTACGTTGTCGGTGAAGATTCGGTCTGCGCATCATCTGATAGAAAATTTTGTCTTTCCTCATACATTTTTCAGGTAAATGCCGCTTATTACATTGGTAAATTTAGTACGGTACATCAAATTACTGTAGTATGGACTAAACTCTTATTAATGAAGCTCACGCGTTGGTTTACCAAACGCCAAACCTACGTCGACGCTGTCAAGTCACCGCTGTCAAATTCCCTAATAAAATGCGAAAATTACCATGGCAATCGCTAGCCAACACATAATACCATGCCTAGCAATGAGATTTAGATATTTTTTGAGAAGAATGGGGGAGGACGGGGCTCTACTTCTGTACTTTAGACATTAATACCATTAGCTATTTTTGGCTTTTCTGCTGTCCTTGGTGGTTTCTAATTAAAGTGGACAATATTCTACTCTGTCACTCTTTCTGTTATTAGATGAGCTTATTCGAATTTCCCCTTCGTAGTGCCAACATTTGTTACGTGCCAAACCGAGGCGAGCTCGCTGGCAGTAACGTGAAAATTATTCGTCAAACCGTGAAGAATCTCAAATTCACTTATTAGTATTCCCCTTTATGCTGTTTTCACTTGTAGGTTTCGGATTTTTTTCATTAACCCTCGTTGTTACCATTTTGTAAAATTCTTTTACGTTATGGATTGAATCTCGGATTTCAGCGGCTTTTGTATTGGCATCAATCATATTATTTATACCCAGGATTTCTTACATTCAATTAATCATGCTTCGGATGAATGTTACAGGAGTCTTCTTCAAAATTTGAATTTCTTCCGGTATTACTATGTATTTAATGTTTTCCTGTTTCCTTTGCGGCAACATCAATTGCATTTTCCTCGTCATTGCTGATTTTTAGTAACTTAATTGTTTAATAAGATTTTAACCTTGAATATGACCTCCACTTAGAGTAATTGAACGGTGGGTCAAGGTGTTGGAGACGCGGCGCCGTCTACTCTTCCCCTGTTTAGGTGCTAAATTCCGTGGACATAGGAATTGGTGTATGTATTGTAAACATAATAAATGTTTAAAAGTCTCATCATTTATGCCATCATTAACACGTGAAAAACAAAATCCTACGATAGAATTCGACATTTTAAAATAATTCTGTGCCGTTTTATCTCTAGTTCAAATGCTTCAAGGATTGTCATAATTTCCATGTGAATACCATAACATTAAATATTTGCACCTTATGTATTTTTATCTTCTGCACCTTTTACACAGAGCCGTCAAAAGTACTGCGACATTCTGTCAACTGACTTTGAAACTGTTTTAATTTCATTCGTTTTAACGAGGCAGTATTGTCATGGCTAGATGCCCCGCTTGGAAGTAAAGTTTCCCGATAAAAATGCCAACTCAAAATTGCGATCAGTCGTACCAAGTTGTGAGCCTAAAGTTGGCTGAACTAATTATTGCGAAAGCCCTCTGATTTGTCCTATTTTTGCGCCTGGACTTAGCGTACCAAAGTAGCATCACCTGCTGTTTCTCTGAAGGAATGATCTAGAAACGTTTGCAGACCGAAAAAAAACCGAAAAAGTTCTTTTTTTTTTGAGGGAGGAAAAGCGGAATGGACCTGAGCTGCATTCGTCCGGGCGGAGGAATGAGTTAGATGCCGCTGAGGAGGGATACGTAAAAGCTCGCTTGAAGAGGCACAAGCGTCGTCGTCTTCTGTATCAAGGCGCCCTCTAGGATCTCACTCACGTATATCAGCCACCACCCTCTCCCCCTGAGGCCTACGCCAAGGGAGGCTGTGAGGGGAAGCGGAGGGGAAATGCATATGGGGGTGAGGGCCTTGTAGCGAGATGAGGGGAGGGATACCTTCCCCTCCTCCGACGTCGAGGGAGAGGGAGAAAACGGTGCCCGGCCGCCACCGCGCGGCGCTAGCGTCGGTCCGTCGATCCGCAACCCTCGCGAGTTGGCGCCTGGGCAGCGTTGCGAAAGGAGGTCGTCCGTACAACAGACACACCATTGTGAGGGAGTAGAGGAGGTGTGGGAGATTTGGAGGAAAGGCAGGACTAGTGGAGGGAGTGTTATATCAATGAAGAAGGTGCGAGGCAAGTGTCGTTTCAGGTGTTGGCTGGAACGATAGACAAAAGAGGATCGTGTGTGCGAGGAGTTCCTTTCCCCCAACCGACATTTGACCTTCCCCTTTTCCCTTCCACACCCGATTCGGCGGGGTCTGCCGCTTTAAAGCCATCGTGCTTTAAAGCACAAGGGAGGTTCTAACGGTGGACCTATATTCCATAGACGTCTTCACGTTCTCTGCACCCTAACTGCATGATTTTGTGTTCCCGTCTACTGGTGTGTTCAAAAAGTGTTTTCCGAGTCATGTGCCTGTTAATTTAGGCTCGCTCAACCCTGTTCTTTGTTTATGAAAGAGTGAGTGAGGCCTGAAAAAGTAAGTTCTTTCCCATGGATACATTTTGATCTTATACATCGCCTCACTGAAGTTATTCTCCCGCCCCGTGCAGTTTTCACTCCTTTATTTGTGTTTTTCAATCGTGTGGCAGCGCCTTAGTTTTACGGAGGCCCGGATACGGGGCAGTTGCGCCCTCTGTGGCCGGCAGTCGTCCGAGGCGCTTCTGCCGGTGTTCCAACCGCGTGGTCGTTCGGAAACTCCCGTGGATTTTTACCCTCATTAATCTGGTACATTCGACCCAGTGAGAGCGAAGCCAGCTCTGCCAGTGTGTTGCCCCAGTTCGGTCTCCCGAACGGCACAGAGTTTCGGGAAGGCAGGGGAGAAAGAGGCTCCCCAGTGGTGGGTTAGTAGGGACAACATCCCGCTTGAGTTGCACGCCGCAATCCCCGGCTACACTCCGGTAGCGTTTGGCGGTCAGCTGCTACCGGCTGCGCCCCTCGTGTAAGCCGGCTACCGCTGCTGTCGTATAGCGCCGGATTTATTGATGTGGGCACCTTGGTGAGGCGGTGCCCCAAAGGGCTCCTTTGCTCCATTCCGCCACGGATTATCCAGTGACCTCGCCGGAAACTTGGGATGTGTTGGAGGGAAGAGAGCTGATTCCCTCTTCAACGTCGAGTTTTTCGTAAACATCGCGAAGAGGAGACCAAGAGATAAAAAACCATCTTAGCATACAAAGCTTCCACCCCACTAAGATATTCGATCTCTTCTGGTCTGATATTTCACGCCAGTTTTCCCCATTGCGAAAAGAGGTTTTTAGTGACGGTGAGAAAGATTGATAGTGTGTCGAAAAGGAAGAGTGTAAGAGGGTGTTCGGGGATTCCGTTGTTTTTCATCATCTTACCGGGCCTATTTTCTCCGTAGGTGTTGGTGTTGGTGGAGGAAAATATCTCCGTGAGACGAAGAAGGTTCCATCATCATCTTCTCAAGTCAGTATTCCCGTCGGTTGGATCGCTACTGCTCTTGCTTTCCGAGTGGTCTTTTTCGCAAGTTCCTTTTATCCTTTCCGAGGGGGTGGGGAGTTGAGGAAGAGGGAAGAGAAGAGATTTTTATTTCTTTGTGCATCGTGTGTTCTTAATACGAGTGACGTCTCACTGGGAAGGTTTTATTTCCCTGTTGTATGCCGCGTTCCTCCACCTGGAAGTTCGGGAGGAAAGGAGACAGAGGAAAAGACGGAGATTCGAAGTAGTCGAGGTGCCGGGAATCGAAGCCGGGCATCGTGAAATAAGGTTGGTGCATTTTAATTTTTTTTTCTCCCTCCCCGAATGTTTTTTTCCCCTTACTCGCCTCATTTTCATTTAAAGATATTTCCCACTCAACACGACTCAATATTTTCCATTCTTGTAGCCATATAAAGCTATAACAGCTTTATTGTGCTAAATATATTGCTCAGTAATTTTCCATGAAAACTTTCATTGTTCCAACCCAGGGTGTCGACAAGTATATAATCATTTTCAAGTTCTTTGCTAACGATTCTATATTACATATATTGACACCTTGATACAAGGGCGTACCAAGCGGGGGGCAGGAGGGGGCTGCTGCCCCCTCTAGAAACAAAAGTATATTTAGTTCAAAAGGAAATTTTTTAACAAATGTTTTTTAAATCCAAGAAAAGCGATATTAGTATAAAAAATTTAATTAGTATAAAATATTTTTTCGAACAACTAATTTTTAAAACTAATAAAGCACTGTTTAAATTTTCTTGAAATTTTGTTTTCATAACCTCTTCTGTATTGCAACTTGAACGACCACGGCTTGCCCCCCTCATGCTTTGATCCTGGGTACGCATTTCCCTTGATAATGACTATATACTAGTCGTAACCCGGGGTCGGAATAATAAATTTTTTTATGGAACATTACTAAGTGATTTATTTCGCGCAAGAGAACTAGGTACGTAGTTGTACCAAGTGAAGCCTGAAAGCTTGATGTATATTATAACAGGTTGTTACCCTTGTTGGGGTAATGACTTCCTGTTAAAGTGGCGAAAGATTCTTTTGATGAGCATAATTTAGTGTTTGATGTTGAGAATTGAGTAGAGACTGCGTCAGTGGCCATCGGCTTGGAATTCAATATTCGGTTGTACATATCGTGGAATTTAATATTCAGTCCCTTGTGATGTTAGCTGAGAGATGTGTGTATATTGCCTCAGTTGATAAATGAAATGCTGCTCTGCAAGATTTTAATATGGCGAGAGTTCATGGAATGTTTAGTTGGTATGACTTTCATACGTCATGTAACAAGTATCTTCCAGTAACGCTACCTTTTTAATATGTGCTTATCTCTTAGGCTCAGGAGGCTTTTTAGAATCATCGATAATTGTTACAAACCTGTGCATGTTACCAATGCATTTTTTATCCAACTTGATGATGCTCAATACCGGTGCAGTAATTAGTGATGCCATTTCATAGCATATTTAGTTACTAGTCATTAAAAAGACAAGGCTTCAACCAGTCAATTATAAGAATTTGAAATTTGAGCTATAATTATCACTTCGATGCCTTAATATCGCTCTTTTAACATTTGAATTTAACGAGATATTAAAATCGTTTAAAGTATAGGTATCTTTTTTAGATCGATTTTTATCGCTGCGGGAACTTTGCAAATTTGCATATTGCTTTGTTCCTAAGCTCATGCGACAATAAGGTTGATTCAATCTCCTATATATTATACGCTGCAGTGGACTTGTGGTTAAAGATGCATGCAGTGACGATAGTCAGTAATGATGTAATGGATTGTTATATGTCGTTTTATGGATTTCTTTATTGAGTGGAACCGAGGGAATTGCTAGTAAAGCGCATGAGGAATAAGTTATCTTAATATGTTGTGAAATGTGATTTTCCTCGTGTTTTACTTGTCATGACATCTTCATTTGTGATAGGGATAATTAAATACTTGCTCGATTTTGTCTTGCTTTTTTTGAGACCTGGTCCGTTTGTTGTCCCTAGTGATCATCTGTGCGATAAGTCAGTATTTATGGACTATGATCATGTGAGAAATGTCTCAAAGTGTCATATGATGAATTTAGCGATAAGCAGAGGAGTACATTTTCCATGAATATTGCACTGCTTCTAGTATGGATCAGTTTCATTCGATTTCGATATTCGTAGTGGGTAAACATGTCCCCTCTGTGGACTCATAGTCTATCCATAATATAGTGATCTAAAAGATACGGATGTACTATGCTTGATTAGTTTACAGAGTTTCTTCATCATTGACAACCAAAAGGAAATACATTACCCATTATAGCGCTAATTCTCAAAATTAGCTAGCCATTTTGTGGGTTGCGTGATAAGCCTTACTTTGGAGCGTTTTGACAAGGTGTTTGTCATTTTAAGAAGTAAAAGAATTTGAAATTGTTCAATTCCTCTGGATAGTCGGTCAGCAATGGAGATTTGGGCTCCATTTGGCGCCTTGTAAGTTCGTATTTTCCTCAAACAAGTTCTCAGTATTGTGATTTTTATTAAAGTGCGAACCATTTAAGACAGTTCTTATGAAAGGTTCACGGATTTTGTGAATATTAATTGCATTTTGATGCCTCCTCCTTTTCTCTAGACATCGAAGACAATATTTCCTATATAATGCTTGAAAGAGGTGTGTTTCAGAGACCCATGAGTCGGCAAAATGTACACATTTTACGGTAATGTGTAAACATTCGTGAGGTTTGGTCTATTGTAGACTCATTAGAATATTCGTCTCTTCGTGCCATTCTTTGCAGATTTAAGCTAGACGCAACGGACCGCGAGCGAATTGTAGATTTTTGAACTTGCCTACTCATTAATCAGAATTTCATTATCCTCGAAATAAACATACCTAATACCTGAAATAGAGACTACCATCGATAAATATATTCGGTGCTTGTGACCTGTCTTGATGAAGCAATTCTAATAACGATAAATACAAATCTTATGATTAGCTGAAACTATTTTTTAAATGTCTTTGTTCATTAGAGCAGGTGATTCCTTGGTACTTTGATGGGAGGAAATGAGATATATGTATGTTTTGTGGGATTAAGGAAGTTGATACTTTCCCATTATTCAAGATACCACTCTGTACGTCTGAAGACACAATAAGTAATGTAACTGTAAAATATTTTTGTTAGTCATTTAAATTAATGTAATTTCTGAAGGTTCATCAACGTAATAGGTATCATAATGTAGTGAAACCTGTTTTGGAGAATGAGATTGAAGATGTATTGCCTTGTAAACGTTACGTATGACTTATTATATGCCATGATTTAAGTAGTTGATGTGATGAAACATATGATTGCACATTGGGCATTTGTTTTTTTTTGACATTTTTGACAAAAATGCATTTATTTTTGATATTGAAACAAAAAAGAAAAGTAAAAAAATAATAAATACGGAACGGTAGATGATGTAAACTTTCTTGTAAAATAGGAAAAGAGAAAGTCTGTAATTGTAATCTTCCTTTGCCATCCGGATATTAAAGAAGTGCATATGCATTTTAACTTTGGAACAATTTAATATTATATTTGGCTAAATAGGGTGCGGGTAATGTTGTCCGTCCTTCAAGTTTTTCTTCAGTTCTGAAAATTTGAATTTCCATCACCTAATATCTCAATTCATTAGCAACATGCCTACATGGCAATAGCTTGTTATGTATATGATATATGCGATCATGCTCGTTATGTATAATAAAATGAGCTTGTTGTAATAAATGCCTTGTTATAACGAAAACTTTATTAAGGGTGAGATTTATGCCGTTTTATTTCATTGGAAATTTAGTTTACGGTTGTGTTTTCTTGGAAGAATCCACGATGTTTTTTCCTTGGAACATTCCGGGAGGAGTTAGGCTCTAGATTTTTATTCCATCGGTCTTCCTCCTTGCTACTTGGTGCGCACATATCCCTCCTGAGGTTTTCCTCATGATTGCCATGATCGTTTTGGGAAAAGGAATCCGACAGATCTCTTTGGGTCGTCCTTTCTTCTTTAAGGAGCAAAAAATCACTTCTTCTATCTCCGTAATGCGCATCAGACCGCCACCACCCCCGTTTTTTATACATCTTTGCTCCTACCTCTTCGAGGCAGGATTTAAAAACTTCAATCCTCTCTCGGAAGAATAAAAAATACAAGAACTCGAAGCGCGAGAAATATTTCGTCGGTTTTTTCTCTCGAGGAATTGGGAAAAGAGCTAGGTGGCGGATGTTGTGGTTGGGTTGACTGATCGTCCGCCGTAAATATTGAACATATATCGCGCGCACGGAGAGATATAGAACCCAGTCGAGCAAGTCTTGAAGGAGTTGGAAGCTGTTAGTGGGAGAATAAAAGCCTTTTGTCTGCTAATTCGACGTGTACCGTATGCTTCAGTTCGCTTCTCGCCCGTGTTTTCCTCCTGTTTTCTTTTCGTTTCCAAGTTTGAAATTTTTTCTCCGACTCCTCCCCCACACTGCATTTTACACCTCGCCGTGCGTTTGAGAAGGCGTCTGACGTGTGCCCGTGAGTTGGTATTCCTATCGCGCTACGGGATCCGTCGACGCGACTGAGAGTCAAATGTCTGCAGCACCGTTTTTTTTTAATTTCTCTCGAGTCCTTCGAGGTCGATGCCACCACCGTCATTTGGTTTTTCAACGAACTAACCCGATTCTTTTCGGTTGATAACCCGGTAGAGAATTCTGCTGAAGCCTGCGAGTGTGTGTGTGTATGAGTGGTTGAACGCGTATTCATCCGGGTCAGGATAAAATTTGCGTCCTTTGGGAATATCTTGATTAAAAACGTCATAAATATTCCATTTTTTTCGTTAGACGCTAAGTCAGTGCAATGGGGAAGCCTGCTAACTCTGTTGTGGGCTCGTATACGCGCAGTAAAATACTTATTCGTTAGTAATTCCGAAGAATATCAACGTGCGCGAATAGTTATTTTTTCAAGTTAGCGTTTCTTTACAATTTCTTTGAAACCGTTGTATGACATTTTCATTCTACTATTCTCATTTTAGTACCATTTAAAATATTGTAAAAATATAACGCTGTGCTTATTTCTGTTGCGTAAATGGATGAGATATTTGATCTCAAATTTGCGGAGGTTTCACGAACAAGTTATCGGTGATCACAACCATGTTGCAACCACATAGTATTACAAAAACCCCAGTTTTTATAAAATTATAAAAACTTATTTTATTTCGATTTCGAAGCATGGAAAGATTGTAGCTAGTCTAGCCGTAAATTCCATGCCAAAATACACGGAAATACCCTAAGTAATAGTTTTGAGGACGGCATTCCTTTATATTTGACTAGTATTTCCTTCCGCTCCTTCGAGAGGCGTAAGTATGTATAAGTACCTCCTAATTATCAGTTAAACCATCAATCGAGGAAGTATCGAATTTCAACTCAGTGATAAGAAATAGTTATTTATTCTGCCTAGTGTTGTGATTGTAGCACTAAATGATTTCCATTGAGAATTATATTGATTCGAGATGAAACTTGAAATCGTACTTGTTGGGTTAAAACCGTACTTGTGTTTTGCATATTTCGAATTCAGCATCATCGAGGCTGAGATAAAAGATTGATTTTTTCCGGGTATTTCTATTTGGAAGGTGATTTGACTTGTAAGTATCAAACCAATATTGATTAAAAGAGCTATAATTATTCTATGTACCCAATTATATTTTTGGTCGTACTTTGGAAAAATGTCTACGTGAACATAATATAATTTAAGTGTTTGGTTCAATTTCATTATAACGAATACGTTTTGACACTATATCACATAACTATAAATTCTGGTTGATTTAGTTCAGTGTTTCATTTTATTTTATCTCCCAATGAGGAAAAGGCCAAATTTGTTCGCAGAATAACCCTGAGTAACGGTCCGGAGAAATGGTTTACTATATGTCTAAAATTTGTGTCCACATTGCGTGTTCCAATGAGCCTTGAATAATCTTGTTACCCTATGTATCTTGTTGCCTCTAAATATTATTTTTTGTCATAAAAATACTTTCATTTATCTCGAACTCCCTGCCGACGAGGAAAGTAATAAACGTCTTAAATTCATGGGAAATATAATTCGTGGACTTAAGGCCTACTTATCTTCAATTCTGAAATTAATATTTTGTTTTATCCCCGAATATAAAGACCTCCAAAAGTGCCGTAATATATTTCTGCCTCTTTGTTTGTCTTAATATGTTGAAATCTGTGGTACGTTGGGGACAACTGTTGTGCCCTGAGTAATAATTTTGTTCTGACACCCTTAATCCTTAAGGAACACGCAAAGGGTGACGCTTGTAACTTAAGGGACATGTGTAACCTTTGAGTAACGAATACTTGTTGGATTCTCCGTGCAAAAATGCACCACTTTTCCTTTGCTTGAATTTCCCTTAAGCTCGCTACATTCAAAGCTTCAGCCGCTTGTTAAATTAGTTCGTCTTTGGGAGGTGTAAGTAAACAGGTTCATCACCTTTTTCAGTTTTTTATGTGCTTTTCACATGGTGCGAAATGAGAGTAAATGTAACCTTTGAACTGGGTACTTAAAAAGTTTATTATGCTGCGACTCCACTTCCACGGCATTCGATGTATAAATACCTGATGATGAGGAAAAAGGACCGACAGGGTACATGGGAAATTCAAACAAGCAGGATAAGCTGCCGCATGTGTTAGTTAGTCTTTTGTTAGCCGTTGTCGTTAGTCATTTTAATTAGCTGTTTTCCGATTTTAGGGTTTAATTATTTTGGTTGAAATGTTACGTTTGTAAAACATGAAACATCTTGACATTGCATTAAGATGTTCAAACAAATTATTTCATTGGAGTAGGTTTCATGTTTAATTTCAATTTCAATTAACGTTTTACATAAGGACATGTGGTTTAAAATATTTCAAAACTGAAAGTAAAGACATGCAGAAAATAATGTAGGTGGTTACATGCACGGTTCCGAAATAAAGGGATAATACCGATTATCTCATCTTGATTCTCAATGCAGCATGCAATGTTGATAGTCCTAATGTTGCGGTATGTGCTATTTTCTTTAGATATCATCCCTGATGCATATCTTTTGGACGGCTATTATTTTCAAATTTCGTCAAATTTACTGTCTTTGATATAGTAAGTAACTCGTTTAATTGGTTCGTTCGTACTTGGCAGCTTGAATCGCAATTTGAATAAGATTTGAAATCTGAGGTAACATATAGCTCATTGTATTAGTTGACATGACCTTCAATAATGACTGCTCAGAATAGCTTTTTCCTTTAGATGGGCTGTATATGTTTATCTATCTTGTTAGGACTTTTCGTGAAATGCTGCGTTGAAAAAGTTTTCACTCACCGTTTCCCTCCTCCTACTGGTTGCGTTTTCAAGAGAAATTCTCTGAGCGAAGAATGTTTTCAACGTAGCATATCCCGAAAGGAACTCACAAGATAGATAAAGGAATATGCGAAAATATTCACACAAAAATTATGTATATATATTATGTTAGTTATTGGATGAGTGCTATATAAATGTATACTGCGCTAATGGATTCTACCAGGCTATTAGTGCTATAAAATATGTAGCACTAATATATTCCAGCCTTCACATTTTTTAATGAAAGTATTTCGAGGAAGCAAAATTTTAATTGGGTTGCACCTGCATTATCGCTGTTGATGACGCGAAAGGGATTAAATTCGGCGTCCTCTTCACTTCCGCCCTGAATACCACAGACTCCGGCTACGTTTTTTAATTTTTATTTCGCCCGCTCTCCGTCAGCGGTCGAGGCGACTGCCGAAGAGAAGCGGATTTGCCTATAAATTAGGGGATACGGACGTTTCTCTTTTGTTTCATTTTTATTTTACCCCTTCTACCACTCCCTTTTTGGCCTCTGCAAAATAATAAATTATCGCCCGTCGCCAGGGTTTCTCATTATTCGGTAACGTATCGAAAATCGGATATTCTTCCTCCTAACCATCCCCTTCCCTAGACCATAAAGACACTTCGTATCGCCCTCATCCTTTCTTTTTTTTACTTTTTTAACCTCCTTCTTCTTCTTCCTTCGTTGTCGGAGGGATTTCGGTCCAGACGGAGGGAGTGAGTGCATCGCTGCAAAGGATATTGCGGCAGACGACGTGCCCGTCTCCGGAGCCTTCCACTAATAAAAGCGGGGAGAAAGGGTTGGATTCGCTGGAGCGCTTGCCTTCCCCGTTTCAGCCTCCGCCCCGGCCTGTTTCAGTCTTAAATGGGGCTCAGGATGTCTCTTCCCTTATCTCGTGTGCTGTGCACCTCTTTCTCTCCCTCTGCGGGTGAAGATACACGCTAACATTTTTAAGGAGTGCCTCTTTTTCCGTGAAGCAAATGCAATTTTCCTCATATCCCTCCTACTTTGAAGAAAACTGTCAGGTCATTTTTAATCTAATTTGACATCTGAATTCTCGCTTTGTTCCATGAGAGGAACAAAAGTATTAGGATTTATTGAAAACAGTAGTAAACCATAGTAGTAACAGTAAATAAAACTAGTAAACAATGCAATTTATTGTTCACTATTTATTAAAAGTATTTCCCGAATCTATGTAGGTTTAATGTAAACGGTGACAATATCAGGAGTGTCTCATTTGCAGTGAAGTATATTATGATTTCTCAAACTCAAGAGAATTGTTGGGTCGTTTATACCGCCTTCAAAAGAACTGTTTGGCAATTTTTATTCAAATATTTCATCAGTATTCTCACTTTCTTCCGCAGAAGGAATAATGCTATCGATTCCTTACTATTTTTAGAAAGTATATCCCAAATCTATGTGATTTTAGTATATACGGTGACAGTTTTAAATGTGCATCATTTGCTGTGAACTAAATTACAATTTTCCTCAGACACCCACCCTCAAGATAGCTGATAAGTAGGTAATTTTTCGTCGAATATATTTTTTACGACATAATGACCAAATCCATGTAATTTTAATGCAAACGGTGACAGTATTAGGAGTGTCTGATTTGTCGTGAAGTACATTGCAATATTCTTCATACCCCTACCCTCGAGAGAACTGTTAGGTCATTTTTCGTCACATCTTATCTCTAAATACTCAGTTTTCTCCGCAATAGAAACAATAGTATTTACTGCTTACTATTTTTATGAAGTTAATGTAATTGTTACGTCATAAACTACTTTTCTTAATTATTTCATGGGGGCGTCTACGTTCATGCAATGAATTGCGCAGCTAGATTATGTTTGTAAACTAATACGGTATTGTATTAGTAGAAATATGATAAAATTGGGGGTCAATTTTTGATGCCCCTTGTGGTTTACAGCTATTCTAATGCGTTTATAATCCCTGTCCATTTTTTATGGTTCTAACTCCTTGGAAGAGCCATTTAATGCATTTATGTTAAATTTTATACACCTCCGTATGAGAGCAGAGAAAGAGTATTAAAACCCTGTGTCTTACGAGGACGTATGAGTAATTTCAACTGCCGCTTTCATTGACCCGGTGGAATCTATTTCTATTCATTCGAAAATATTGTGCATTAAAACACACATTTTTACGTTTCCTTAGATGGGGTGAATTAATTTTCCGTTCAATACCCCTGCTATGTTATTGCATGCACCTGATTGAAAGAACTTAGCTAAACTAAATATTTTGATGGAGCAACTACCTCCGTCGGAGTGAATTTGTTAATGTTTTCGTGGAATCTCTGTCGTTGCGTCGAGTGAAGGAAAAATGTTTTCCATTCAAATCTCTGTGGTTATTGCATGTATTCTTGAAAAGCAAAAAGCCGATTGATTATTAAGAAATTGAGATTAGCATAAAAACTCGGAGCAAATCTAAATTGACGATTTAATACGAGGCGTGTTTTTAAAGTAAGTACCGTTTTGACATAAAAAAGCAACAAGTAAATTTTTTCCAAAAATAATTTATTCACTTGAAAGGCCATACTTTGCTCTACTTTTCTACACAATTCCCATTACTATTGAGGCATTTATCGTATCTTGGGACCAGCTTTTGTTTGCCATCGTCAAAGAAGCTTGCCGCCTGATTAGACAACCACTGCTTCACATTCATCACCAAATCAGTGTAGTGTATGGTGAAAACATTATGAGTGATGGAATGGTACGGAAATGGGTTAGGGCCTTTAAAGATGGCCTCACAAACATTCATTACGAGGAACGAAGTGGAAGACCTTCAGTCATTGCCGATGAGCTGATTCAAAAAGTGGACTGTTAAGTGAAAGAGAACAGACGATTCACCATTTCGTCCTTAGCTGAAAAGTTTCCTGCTGTCTCAAGAAGTGTTCTTTACGAAATTGTGTCCGAACGTTTAAATTATCGGAAATTGTGTTCACGCTGGGTGCCAAAAATGACGAAGTGAAAACGACCGTGAAGCAGTTGTCTAATCAGGCGGCAAGCTTCTTTGACGATGGCATACAAAAGGTGGTCCCAAGATACGATAAATATCTCAATAGTAATGGGAATTATGTAGAAAAGTAGAGCAAAGTATGGCCTTTCAAGGGAATAAATTATTTTACGAAAAAAGTTACTTGTTGTTTTTTTATGTCAAAACGGTACTTACTTTAAAAACACGCCTCGTAAAACTAATGAGTTGACGCGATGATCAATAATTTTCAAACTCTCCTCCAATGAATTGAAGAAAATATCGTGGAAGATCCATTTCTTAACAAGCGACGTATGCATAGTCATTAAATCCAGCTACACATTTTTTGCGAGAATAGATTCAATTTTGAATGCGATGCGACAAAAGTGATGCTACTGTTCTTGGTAAAAATCATTTTCACATGTGACATCGTGGTCGCATTTTATCTCCTACTTGTAAACTAAAGTCTAAAATAATATCATCAATGGTAAGATCAGAAGTGGATAAATATTTTTAAAATATATTGATATCCTTTTTAATTGGCACAACTTCAATCTAGAATTTAGATTCCGAGTTGAATACATCTTAATACAAACTATATTTTGCAGATTATCTCTATGAAATTGAATGTATTTATGCATTAGAATTCATTACGAGGGGATATGAATCCATTTTATCATTGGATTGAGTAAAATATTCCTTAATAATTTCTTATTACTTGATTACCTACACGCGACTGCTGGACATTGGACTTTTGTACTTTATTAATTTATTTATATTTTGAGGGTTCATGTTTGACTCTTACATTACTATATTTTCGCGTTCCGTGGGCCAGCGCAATTTAATGGTATTTCTGTAGCTTTTTCTCCTCGTTCATTTCGGGGTTATAAGCTTGTCTACGTTGGGAACTGGGCGCGTGTCGGTTCACACCTGAGTTGATATCTTAGCCTGGCGTGAAAAACGCCAAAAATATATCGGGGCCAGCACAATATTCGGTGATCCATTCTTTATGGGTTACGTTATTCCGATAGGGTCAGAATGAAGGCTATTTTTGGTAGCCCAGCGTTGATTTTTCCGATATCGCATATAATTTACCGATATGCAGTCTTTACATTCAATCTTAATTTTTTTTAATTTCCGGATAAAATCTACATGTTATTATGAAATTGAGCGTGGAGTATTGTTTTGAAATGGAGGAAGACTTGGACTTGTGAGTTATTTAAAAAAATATATATTTTTTGAACTTCGCATCCGTTTATTTTTATCGATGCCCATTCGTGTGCATGAATTGACTAGGAATATTCCCTGTAAACTATGGATGCATTCAAATGATAGGTTCCTGTTAGCTGTTCTGGCTTTAATTATTTGTTGGTACTATAAATTCAGAATCGTCACAAGGTTTCGGCTGGGGATTTCATTTTTAAATTTTATATCTTATCGTGTTCTCACATGACTGTCGTAGTCCTAATTATTCAATTTGAGCGATACTGTGGTATGACATAAAAACTCCCTTCCTTGGAGTAATATTTTCAGCAAGAGTTTTTGTGGTCGAAAAAGTGTTGTAGAGGATTAGGTACTTAGAGCCTGAGAGGCTGTAGATATATACCGTTATTAAGTAGAAGTAGTGTATGTGGAAGGTAAAGGTTAGCTTTTAAATGAAGAGAATGTACAAAGAATAAGTGCTTTGATAGAAAAAGCAATATTTATAAACGGGGCATGTGCAATAAGGTAATTTTCATGATTTTCTGAGCAGCCACAAAGTAATCATTTTCTTTGCAGTTCCTAATAAGCAATAAGCACGTTGCATTAACTTTTCATTTGCCGTAGTTGGAGTGAATTTTACCCTGCCGCGGCTCGAGAGTACTTTATGTTATTCTGGTGAAGTGGAATTCAAACGTTTGTTTTTTAATTGAAATATAGAGTTGAAGGATTCAATTTTTATATTGTTTATATGAAATACTTTTGCATTGAATTTTAAAATTTTATAAACAGTCTAACAGTATTTTGTTTTGAAATATTTTCTTATTGGTTGTATATAATTTTGCTGCACCCGGCACCCGGAAGCAATTAGCAACGATGGTTGTATATAAGTAGAAGAAATATTTGTATTTTTCTGGCATATCCTTGATAAATACCTAGCTCCTAAATCCTTCTCATGTCCATATTTTATCCGTAATGTCAATCGTTACATTTTATATCCAGTCTCCACGCAGATATTAGATTTGGGTTCCAGTATGTCCAGAAAGTAATCATGCATTTGAATACACATCCATTTCCTTGTAATCATTCCTTTCCGTCATCTGCGCTGATAGCCCAAATTTGATGGCATTAATGTTGCCTACCGGTTAGCGTCCTAAGCACGTTGCTAATGATATGAGAACAGTTTAACTAGTTACCCACCTACTTATCTGGTGAATTTTTTAACCTTAGTCGTTGATTCCTGTTTTTAAAAACGTCTTGCAATCCTTTATAACTTGAAAAAGTCCGTGGTAGAATTATTATTCTTGATTAGTCGGAATAAATTGGAAAATGACACTATCAAGGAACAAACAATTTTTGAAAATGTTTTATTATCGTTCTTAAGTCTTCTTGAATTTTCTTTATTCTGGACGCTTAAAGTAAATTTTGTTCAGCAGTGCATCCTAACTTGCTTCATCTCCATTTTCTTGACTTAAATAAATACAAGTGTTTCTAAAAGAATAGCGGGGTTTTAACGCTTTCTAACATTTATTACACTGAAATTACAGCTGTTATTATTACATCAAATAAAAGAGCAACTCAAACAATTTTCTATTTAAACATACAAATATTCACTGTATGCACCATTCGTCACACAACGCATGTAATGATGGTATTCAAGTTCTTCCCAAACCTTGATTAGCGTCTCTTTAACATTGTTGCAACAGCTGTTTCAATCCTGTTTCTTAATTCGTAAAAATCAGCTTGTAGTGTACGAAAGGATATTATCATCACCTAGAGGATCAAAACCGAATTTATCACAGAACGCATGTCGCACAGTAACTACAGATTCTGTCTTTGCAAAGAGTTAAACAATAAAGTTTTCTGTTCACAAGTCATCATAGTATTGCTATTAGCGCTCTCTAACGGATTGAGGTGAAAACATTTGGTTCACATGCGCATTGTTGCCAAACTGTTTTAGTTGCTCTTTCATCTGTTGCATCATTTTTTGTTGTAAGTTAAGTGTATAAAATGTTGTAAAGTGTTAAAACCTGATATTTATTTTGAAACACCCAGTGTAATAACAAGTCCAGTAACTGAAAAAATGTACGAAAGGTATATAGCTGTAAAACCTTATCTAACTCAATGCCCATTCGTTCTTCGGAATCACTCTGGCAGAGATCGGTTTAATCGGCCAGGTATTAATGAAAACGTCGTGGCGAGAAATTTATATCGCAATGATCGATGTAAATCTCAGTGCTTTCTTCGTGCTTGCGTGTCGGCTGGTCGAAAATAATAAATCTTGCCGGGTGTTCATATCGCCACAACCCCGGTGTTATATACGAGTGTAGATATTCATTTTATCCTGCACAGGTAATGCAAAGCACTTAAGAATCCATGTTTTTGCCTTGAACTTGAGGGAATAGATAATTGTTTTCTAATTTTATATTTGAATATTCGACTATGGAGCTTGAATCTGAGGGAATGTGGGAATTTTCCATTAGGGTTGATAAGTTTTGTAACATATTTTTTCTGTATATCCAGTTGGTAATTTATTTCGTAATTTTTTTGTGAACTTTATTTGCCGAATATATTATATCTACCTTTTATACGCAGGCGAATGTGAATATGTCACCTAATTATTTATTAAAATTTTGGTTGTTTGAAGTACCTAGTTGTTTATTATACCTAGTGGATTTCCTAAATTCAAATAATATGGGAGCGTTAGTTTTAATGACCACTGGTTGAGGACACTTCTCAATAAATAAATATGGAGATATATTAAAATGAATTTTCCTACGTATCTGTAATTGTTTGTTTTTTTTTTTTGAAAAAAGGCTTACTTATCATGTTTTGAATTCATGTCAGTAGAACTGTTCATTTAAGAAGAAAACGTTCACCACGTAGTCGTAGGAATAGCAAAGTTGTATTGTTTACTGGAGTCGCTGAGATGTTTTCCGTGTATTCGGTGCTAAACCATGAATATAGTTGTGCATATATACTGTTTGGGATCGAAGGCGATATTGGAGGAAATTTTGATTAAATTGATGCCTTTACCTTTTGACGAGTCGTTTATTTGCAGTTTAATGGAAAAGTTTTAATTTCAATTTTTATTCTCAAAGAGATTCTGTACTTTTCAAAGGGAGATGAGGGATTTTTTTAAAGTTTTGAATTCATTTCAGCGAGTCGTTCCGTAGTCAATGTATTCCTCCACAATAAGTTTGTCGGTCTTTTTCGAGTTCTTCTGTGCCTTTGCGAGTGAAGCCATAAATTAGCGTCCAATTAAAAACTTTATTAACTTTGGCGTGGGTCTTAATTCATTTTTGAATTACCTTAGGGGATAACCGCTGATGACAGGTTGTAAACCGGCGAAGTTTTGAAAGTATCATTTATGTTGACTTTGAATTCCATGGCTCTACTAATGATGTACAACTCACAAAATATCACAATTATGCCTAGGGAGTAGTTTTGAAGCTCGCTTTCGTAGCCACAGAAACATTGAAAAAAGATGTATTATATGTATGTTGAGGACTTCAAAAAAGGAATTGGTATTCATGAAAATTTGTTCATATAACGTTATCCCTCTGTGTCATTATATTTACGATATTATAGCTGCTTTAACTTATGTATACCGGCTTATTTAAGAGAGCCATTGAGCATTTTGAATTAGTTACTTATGTGTATATTAACCAAGAATTAAGGAGGTAATTTTATTCAACCATGAGTTTTCATCACCTTTTTTCTTCCGGATTCCAAAGATCAATGGGTCCCTTTTGTTGCCTATCAAAAATTTAAAGTAGTAATGTGAAGACTATTACCATTTTAGAAGAGTATTATCAATGTTGCTAAGCATTTTAAATGCATAGGGAAGGTGATAACCTGCAAATGAACTAAATTACTAAGCCTTACAGAAATTCTATTTAAATCCATGTGATTTCATTGACAGTATTAATTTCATTGATAGAAATGATCATATGCAAGAATTAATAGTTGAAGTACTCTTTCTTCAGAGCACTTCGAAGTTTCTAATATAAATATCCTTGTTCAGCGTAATGCTAAGTAATTTTCAAACTGATCGTCATACAAATAAATATTCTATGCTTACAGGTGGAATTTTATTTAAGTCACCTTAATGCCATTCATAAAGAGGAAAAATTTCACCATGAAAATCATTTTTCATTCCCTGTTTCCAGAATACAATATTACTATATGTTATTTTTTCAAGTTGACGTTTTGCGATTACTTAACTCCGCAATTTCATCCGTCATTTATTCACGTCACGAATTCATTTATTATTTTAAAGAGGAGTTTCATGTGAAGAAAAATAACTTAAGGTGTAGTTTTTGTGTGAATCCTTTGTGCCAGGTAATCCCATGTGAATCACAATATATCCTTGTAATGAATGTTTAAAAAAATTTCCATTCATATTTCCCGCGAACTATTTTCACAGTCTCATTGCATGGCGATGGATTATTTTAATCCATGTGTTCCACTGACCGTATTACTTCAACTCACGGGAGGTAATGAATACAACGCACTAGTTGTGGTGATTGGATTGAACGTTTAACCGGATGCGTTCCAGACCACTTGGCACTACTCACCGCTGTTGTGCCCAATTTCATAGTTTCTAATTTACTTTCCGAAGATAAGCTTAGAGATTTCTAACGGTTTCTGAAGAAGAGAGTTCGGGAAAAATATTTTAGCAGGGATAAGTATCGTAATTTGAGTCCCATCGGAATACCTTGGAAACTCTTTTCTCCACCCCTATTCTTTCATTGGTAGGTTTTTACTTTCTATTTTTTTCGAATGTTTTTTCACATTTTTTTTACTACCACGGATACGTTCCGGAAATCCATCCCTTTGGTCCTTCCTCCTTACAAATTTGAATAGCAACTTATGGTAATCCAAGGATACAAGCTTGATGCTTGAATAATTCATCGCGGAAAGTACACATCCGCTGCAATTTTTACTCTCCAGTATTATGATGATCGTATCTTTTCGCCATTCCCATGTTACGCCGTGGCTGCCTACTTCTGTTTCCGATCAATGACGGCAAACTGCTCGGAGCCTTAATTTTGTTTCCGAGAAGGATATTTATAACTGGTGTTTATCCATGTTTATATACTGCTGAAAGACATGCGCGTGAACTTAGCTCTTCAGCAGCAAAACAATCTCTTGTATTCAGCTGATGACTCTGATTGTTGCCCCTGTATTTGGATATGCTTTTGGCCAAATACTTTTAGTTTATAGATGGTTGGTGAACCTACTCGGTAAATTATTGTTACATTTTTGTCCCTCTAAATGAAGCTGATTTTGATCAAAGAATGTGTAATTTATCGGAGAAAATGCGTATTATCGTAAAAATAATTTGATATAAAAAGATCTAGGTATACAAATGATAGAAAAGATGTATAGGTACTTATATCACTTAGCATATATAGGTTTTACCGAGTGGATCTTGTCATTGTAGAAAATCAGAATATAAATGAAGAGGAGAATTTTTAAGACTGGCATTAGATACCACTTTCATGGAACAAAAATTATTTGGTGCCCTACCTTTTCCGCCGCAAAGTGCACGTAAATTCAAAATATGACGTCGCCATCACGTTTGTAGCGTAAATACTTGAATCAACAAATAGTTTAATTATCTTGACTGGGCTTTTTTTCTGAAACATTGCTACGCTAGGTTTCATTTACAGAATAGTTTTCTTGAAAAAGATCAGCACACTTCTTAAGCGAAATAAGGTAATAAGTGTAAGTTTTGCTGTCTCAAGCATCCGTTCGTCAATGCTTAGTCAGTTATTTGGGTGTACATAGTAAGAAATGATGTATACTATCACATTGACAATGTGTGTATTAACTTTTGATGTCGAAATATAGGTTTCTTAATTTTAGTAACTACATTCTGGTTGCAAAATTTATTTAACTCGGTAAGTACCAGGAGAAAGTTAGCACTCGAAGTGAATGGTAAATGCAAATGTTGTTTTCCCTTTCTAACGGTGATCTGCGTTTGATAAAGCTCTGAAGTCAGATGTCATGGTTTTTAATTTTTGCGGTAGTATCGGTCTTTGAAAAAAAAGGTTCCTCGGAGTGCTGTCAGCGAAATGAAGTTAGCACCTTGGGGATTGGGAGCAAAAGTACGGGACGCGAAGATGATCGGTTGATTCGTAAGGCGACAAGGAAATACCTGGAGCGATCTGAAATTCGACGTCGATCCGAAGGAGGCAAAGAGCTTGCCGGGTCTTTAGAGGAAAATAAATAAGCCCAGTGTTCTGGGAGAAGTATCTCGAACAGAATATATGAGAGATTCAACATCAGTTTAATTGTATTAATTTTGAGTAGCCAATCAGTAGTGTGAGTCGAGAAGGGGAAAAGAACGGGGAGGAAGAGGAACGACGAAGTACTGGACGTAGTGGGTGAGGAAAGTCAGGGTTTAGGTGAGATATGGAGGAAACTGGTGGTATGAATGAAGGGAGCACCTAGCGGGGAAGGGGTATTGAAAATGGTGTAAAAGGGTAGAATGTTAGATTATTGAGGGAGAGGAATGAAGAGAATAGGATTTTTTAGACAGAACGACAGGGATTTGGCCTTACAGTGAATTGAAGAGAAAATTGCGTGAAGGAAAGGAGGCCCCCAGAATACTTCTTAAGCACTCCACGGAAACCTACCTTATTATGTCGGATATTTTAATAATAATGATCAATCGTGTATCTCTTCAGCCAGTCATTTTTTATTTACGGAACCTTGAAAGCATAAGCATAACTTATATCTTGAGGATGTATATGCTCAGCTAAATCTGTGGTACTCCTTGGCCAAGCGCACAAATTTACGTATTAGTGCGTATTGTGTTAGTTTGATTCAATTTAATGAATAAATGAAAGAAATATAGGGCACACACTCACGATATTATAGGAGTTATACGATGAAAAGTATGTATTGTAGATTAGGTTGATTCTGAATATTTTTACTAGTAGGAGGGCATTAAGTATGAGGACCCTGCTCAAAATACTAAGCTAAAACATACTTGTTAAAACCATGTTTTACCAAAAACGTAGAACTCATCACCAGCTAACCAGTTGACGTGTAAATATCCATATTTCAGAGCAGTTGGGTTTTAGGTTTATGGGACTTCCTGCGGTCAAAAATCAAAGTTTTTTTCCTGACAAAGAAGTGTTGTGAAGGGGTATATGTTATTGAAGCTGTCCCTAGTCTTGGCTCTGATTTGTGCCTAGAACGCATCAGTTCATAGTCCACGCCACAGGCCATGGCGCTACGCCCGTTTTATCCTTACCGTGAAGTATTAATGCTCTTTTTTTATTGTGCCATTTATTGTGGTAAAAAACTACTACCTGTAATTAGTTGTATCGCTATGGTTGCGGCTATAACGGTCTCCTTCCCTTAGAGAGCTATATATTATTAGAGGTGATAGGAGAGTTTCGGGTGATGATGCGATATGGTGTCCGTGTACCACGAATATATTTCGGAATGGTAGTATAAATCAATATCGTTAATGGGGGTCGTAAATTGCTGGTGTGACGGGCGGATCTAAATTGCCGGGCCACGTCATCGCAGAGTTCTCCGGGGCGTCTCACTGACAGGCACCGAAAATATTTCAAATGCATGCAAGTCTCCTAGAATGCTTTACCGCCATAGAAATAATTCGGTGTCGTCGGTAGTGGAGGCAATGAGGTTCATGTTGGTCCTAGCTTGAAGACAGTGACCCTATCTCAGGCTCTTTATCTTTTTTTGGCAAGAAATACTTTATAAAAATCAAGATATAACTAATTATTAATGTATATATATCAGTGGCGGTTTACACTGCAATGGATTTTCCCTGTGGTTACTTTTTACCCGCTACTTTCATGCAAAAATTACAAGTAAGTCATGTCGTTAATATGGATTGATATCTTGAAAGTTTTTGTGCGATTGTCGTCTGGCCAAGAGCGATTATCTCTCAAAAAAAGGAATATAAAGAAGAAATCAAGTATCGTAACCTAATTCAAGATGATCGTAATCGTAGTCAACTAAAGTTGTAATAAAGCATGCTGTAGTACGCCGTATAATGCATTCAAATATCATGGGGCTTCCGTATTTAAAATTAGTTGAACTATCCCTGTTTGTATTTTCGTTACTTTCCTCTTTAATTTTTATGCATCATAGTAGGTTATTACTGAAAACTATTACATTTTTTATAGTTCTTGTTTGGGAAAAAGAGTCTTTTCCAAAGGGCTTGAACTCCCTTGAAGTGAATTCTGTGAATATTCCATAAAAATGCTGACAATCGCGATCGGTTCTCGTCGCCAAGGTTACGTTCTGCAACTTTATACCTACTGGGAGTTGCCAATGGTAGTCCCCTCTGGGGCGAATGCAAGGATGGGTTCCAGGCTGTCAGCCTCACCAAAAGAAAAGGATCCATACACGCCACTGATCTGTTTTCATTGCCAAGCTTTAATACTTGGGCTAAAGTGCTTTGCACTCGACTATGTTGTTTTTTGCATCAAATATATGCGGCAGCAAATACTACATTTCATCATTTTTTGCTACTTTGATACCTCTGTTTTAGAAGTAGTCCATGTTAAATGCTGATCATGATAGTGGTTTGATTAATGTTACTGTCAATTCTGCACTTCGCTTGGTAGAATACTCGTATAAAATGGAAATTAATGAAGCTTATGATCAGATCAAATTTAGTGCCCTAAAGTTAGGAAGTGATAAACATTGTGAGAAAAAGGCGTATTTCGTCATAAGAAGCTACTTCGTCGCGCGTGATTCACGTGTAGTTTAAAATAATTATGAAATATGATTTGAAGTTGCTTACATCAATCACCTTTACATTTTCCGCGTGATTTTTCGTGAAATTCGGTCAATTGAAAAGTTTATTTTACCAATATCAGTGCACACATCGAGAGAAGGAGTGTTTACGTTTATTTATTCAGTTATTGGCTGCTATTCTCAGAATCATTCAGGGGTACCCCATCGGGTACCCCTGAATATAATTCTCTGCCCTTGTCTATTCTGCATGCATCATAATGGTCGTTACGACAGGTTGTTTTACTGCTGGTTTCAGCTCCATTTGTATTGATTTTTTATGTACCTTATCCCTCCATGTAAAATCCTCAGAGAAAAAAATCCGGGATTCAAACCCGGATCCCCCGATTTCCGGCCGAGTGCTTTAGCCAGTTAAGCTACTGAGGCGTCATTACTCCCTGTGGATACCTGTGGACACAACCGGACAATGTGGCTTCGAATCCCGGTCAGTGATTTTTTCTCTGTGGATTTTTCGCACAATTTGTGCATCGCGGGTGACTCCGTACAGTTATCACCGTGACTATTCCCGGTATACTTAAACCTTATCGCTCCATTGGTTCTTCTATCCGTGTTACATATACGTATAATATATAGGTACTCTCTCATTGTTTTAACCTTTAGGTTTGTTTGGATAGAAGAGGGTAGAGCTCACTTCGGACTTGGCATAAGGCATTTAAATTTACCTATACTGCGTGCCACGTACTCATGCTAAGACGTGCTTTCTCTAGCTTCAAAGGCATGCGGCCTTTTCTGGTCACTCTGCCAGTTCCCACAAGTTTTGTTCAATCCTTATACGCAACACCATACCTCCATCCGTTGTTGAGATATAATTTACGGAAAAGTGAAATTGCACGATTTTTTCAAATTTATAAGTACTCCGATCGGTCGGAAAATTGGTTTCCCATCGTAACATGTGCTCTAGATTCGTAAAAGACTTTTTAAAAATAAATAATAGATTTTTACCTCAGAATGCCGTTAAAAAGTATAAAGGGTAAAAAAATAGAGGGTCAAAAGTTTGGCAGTTGCACAGTTGGCAAAAGTACAATTGATAAAAAATTGAATGTTTCGATAATTTTTCCTACGTTTGCAGTCGATTTTAGTCGAATTAATTCTATGACATTTTGTCGCATCTCTTCTCTTTCATCCCAAACATTTGTGTGAGTCAGTATTTGAGTGAGTCAGTGAGTCAGAGGTGGATTTTATAGTATTTTGATAAAAAATGTTTCTATGAGTGTGACTTTCAACTTTTTCAATCTTGTGAAACGGTATTTTAATGGAACAGGCCTCCATGTGCAAAGACCATCAACAGCGTACTCGTGATTTAATTCGAAAGAATATATTTTTAGAAGTTGATCCATGTCTTTATTTTCTCCCCCGTCCCAGATGCATTCCATCACTATATTCCGAATTGGGTTGCGTCCCAAAATAAATATTTTCACTCTCTCAGCTCGTCCAGTTCGCTTCTCTTTTGTTCTCCTTCACAATTGGACGCCATTCGTCCAGTGACGTGAACAATTCCCGTGGTATTTATTTAAAAGTTGGACTACCCTTCACGTTGATATCGTCCCAGCGGGTTGCATGCACGCTCAACGAACGATTTCATTTTCCTGTGGGCAATAATACCTCAGGAGGGCGCTTTAGGAGCCAAAATCATTATATGCACGTTCACGTTCCTTTAAATTCACGTGAAACAAAGAGTCTCTCTCCCATAACACTCAGCTATTAGCTCACTCACTATTTATGCACTCGTTCGTGATTGCACGTGAAACGGGGTGATAGAGTTTGCAGTCACTTTCCCAATTTCGAAGTCCTAAATGGGAAAGAGCCCGCCCCTGCCTCCCGAGGGCCAAAGTTGTGCTGAATTGCTTCTCCACTTCGCGGTGAGTGCATTGGGTGTATAAAGAAGTGTATGTACTGAACAATCATGGTCATGTTCAAAGTAGCGCATGGTTACCTTCTTCGTGATAAATGCCAGTTGCTAAAATGTCCTATAACGTAGCCGATTGTAAAATGTATCATACCTACTCTATCATTTGTCAAAAATGTGACTTAATAAAATAACGTGGATTATTATATTTATAATAAAGTATTGGTCGCCGTAAATGACCGTCTCTGTTGAAGCAAGCTAGAATTTCATCTCACAATAATCTCATCTAAGATTTTCATAATTTTTGTCTCACATTAAATCTTACCGGTTTTCAGAGGATAATATTCGTTGGATTATTACATTGTGTTTTTTTTATTAAAGTCTGCGTGATATTTAAGATTTGTTAACTTCTAGGATTAAAGTCTTGAAATGAGGGATTTTCAATAGCGAGTCACGTGCCGTGATTATTTACGTTTCCTAGGTGAATTTGACTAAAAATATTAAAAATCTATTACAGCGCATGTGCAATTGTATAGGATGATAATTTTTGACGGTTTTGCATCCCTGGAAAAGGAAAACCGTCTGAAGGGAATGCTGTTATAGGATTTTATCTTTATGACAAGCATGATTGAGGGTGGATGTCCGCTTTGCACGGAGCAGTCAAAGCAGGGAATTAATATGAATTTTGATGCTTGAAAATTAGATTTGTTTTGTGCTCCAAAATGCAGCTTGGTACCTGATAAGCATTGCTTAGTTATCAAATTTAAGTTTTCACTACCTTCAATGGAGCCTATTTTAGAAGGTCTTAAGAGGCATCTCATTACCGAATTGTTGTATCATGTTGTTTGGTCAATGGATGAATAACTGTGATGTTTATTCATGTAGAGTAATAATTTTGAGCACGGTCCATAACAAACCCTTAATCGAGTAATTGAAGAATTAATTTATTATTTGATCTTTGCTAAGTACATTTTTTTAATAATCTTGAAGAAAATTCAATGGGATCGTAAAACCTAAATCACAAACGCTTTCAACACTTACTATCAATATAACATTGTTTTATTTAAAAAATCTTCTTTTTTAATACACTCGACTGCTATGAGAAGGAGCCATTGATTTAAAAATGTACTACCAGTGCCAAATGATGAACAAAGAGGTTACAATCGTTTTACCTTTGTATTTTCTAGCATGTTAAAGTTCCTAACTTCATATGAAATTTGAACATCGTTGCTCTCGATTGACACGTGACTTTGAAGAGACAACCGTTAATGCATTTGAGCCACAACGATTTCTCACTTCTGGAAGAGTAAACACGCGAATGCAGTTTAGTTACCCTCGCAAACAAATGAATTCACTTTGTCCTTCGCTATGGTAATCGTCCGACGCATTTGTGTGAGAGAGCTGGTACCGGTTTGTGGAGGCCCGAAATCTCTCACGCGAATCAGCGTCACGCCAAAAGCCCAGGCTTGAAGGGTGGAGGAAGGTTAGGGGGAGGGGGATGCTCTCTGCTTGCGCCCTTCATTAACCTCAAGACTACGAGCGCAGTGTGTGCAAACTTCGCCGTCATCATTTCCGAAGCGCGGAATCGCGGACAATCTGGCCCCGGGAACGGCAGCGTCCCTCGCCGCGCGAAGGGAGGTGTGCAGGGACGGGCTCTGGAGTCTGCGCAGAGGATCTCTCTCGGGCTTATGTTCAGTGGCCTGGCATCACACGAGTACCGCTTTCCCTTTAATTCTCCCTCTTCGGAAGCCCGTGAGCACATACGGACAGATGTCATGGCGGGGCTAAAACTCACCGCGAGCAATTTGGAACGCCATGAGTAGGGGGAGGTAAGGGTGAAGGGTGTTGCAGGCTCGGCCGCAAAACCGTACGCTGCGGGGACAGCAGAGGTCGTTCGGTCGGCCCAGGGCCCGGGTGAAGTAGTTGGCAGTGATATGTGAATACTCCGGATGCAATAAAACGTACCGCCTGGCGGTTATGATTGATGAAACAGTCGTAATTAATACAACAAGCTGGCCTGACCCTTGGCACATTCCACTAGGGTGGCAGGAGCGCTCGTAGTAGGAATTTCGTCCTTGTTTTGTTTACTTTTTTATTCCCGTTCCCTGCCCCCCTTTCGACCTGTCTAGTTAGACGTGGAATTTGGGGTTCCCTTTTTTTCTTTTAACTCGGCCCATGGGAATCGCGCTCAAGGAATTAGTTGAGGATTACGGTTCGGCATAATTTTTCCGGGTCTTCCAAAAGGGTAAGGGTCACATGTTAAAATAAAAGTGAAGATCATTCATTTAAGGTCCATTTTCTAACCATTCGCTTTTCGGTTTCCAGGGTGACTTGGCAATAAATTTAAAAATAATTTAGTTTACCCATTGTCTTTGAGGTTATTGCTGAATATATTTTTACGACGGAATTTTTCTTAGAACGCTTTTGCATACTCTTTGTAAAGAGTTTCTTTTCATAATATTAATGAAAAAAACTTTTCCTCTTACCTCTTATCATAAAAAAGCTCGCGATCATGCCAATTATAATTAGAAATGTTCGGAATATATTTAAAGCTATTATTCTTCTATCAGTTCCTTTCAACAGATTAAAATGCCGATAAATTAATTCAAAAGCCATTTTATTTATTTTACTGTATTTTGACTTTGAAAATATCTTCAATTTTCCAAACAATCCGGTATTAGTTTTTTGAGGTGCCCAAATTTTTATTATAGCTCTTATCTTTGTCTCACGTTTTATCGGTATTATTTCGGAGCGACGCGAAGTTCATTTTTAGACTGTTTTTACGCGTTTCAGCGAGAAAAAAATGGACATTAATTCATTTTTTGACGATGCTAATAGAAAACAAAGAGCGATTTTTATCAATATTCAATAGCATTTTTTTGTCTGTAGCATCCTTTAGAACGCACCTGAGCTGAGCGTGTCGAATTTTGCCTTACATCACGAGTTTTACATATTTTAAACCTAAGATTTGATTTTAGGATTTTCAGGTAGTTTCAGTTTACAAAGAAGACGTTCTCAATTTTTGTCAGGACGCCTGAAAAACATTAACTGCAAGAATTTAAAGCCTGCCTCCGTACATTTTTGAAATTTTACGAAAGGAAGTAGTCATGAAATTTATCATATTTGAGATAATGGAAAAAAACTAGACAAGAGTCTGCTAAACAAAGTATTATTAAGTATTCTATCGATTATGGTAGATTTCCATAGAGTACATAAGCATTCTGGGAACATACCCTTCATGCATTTCCCTCTTCATTTAACTGTAAGACCTACTCCCATTCATTTTATATAAAAATCCTTCTCTCTAAGCATAATTCCATCTAAATATCGATAGCTAAACATGTATCCTTCAATTTTTATGACGATGGAATATTATTTCCCGCAATTCGTTTAAAAAAAAATACCAGTTTATGGTGAGTGATGATTCACTTGACAACCGAGATTACGGATTCAGTTACGCACCGTGGTAATCGCAGTCCCATCGCGTACCTCCTGCGTGCAAGCTAGTAGTTTTGGTTAAGAACTGATTCCTATGAGGCGCAGGGGACTACGGTGATAGAACTGCGGGTGGTGTGCCTGTCGTTGAGCTGCGGGAAACACTAAATAGTGATGAGTCGTACGGGGGGCGTGGTGGGTGTCTGAAACGGGTCGTGGGGATCCTCACCAATCCCATTCTATTGAACCATACGTATGTATGGACTTGGAATGGGATTACACGCAATACCTATTCATGAATACCAGTTAAACGGATAACGGTTTGTTCACAAATCTGGAGTTAAAACTAGTCAATACCAATTTTGTTTCACTATTCAATGTCGTTCGATGCATTTATTACTGATGGGCGTCATGGAATTTGGTGGAAGGATATGTGTCATATCTAATTTTTTAATGCTAAATTTCGTGAACGAATTCTATCCTTATCTTAACCTCTCATTGGTATCTTTTTCATTTATTCTATGGAAGATGATTCAAATCTTTTATCCTCAGAACCCCTTGGCGTATTACCATTAAATTATGCACTGTTTTATACACCTGGTAAAAATACGACATTGCATTGTCATTTTCTACTTTTTTGCTATCGTGTTGTTTTATCTACTATTCTTACACAATCATAGATAATTCAGTAATTATATAGTTTTTCAACATATTACATTATTATGTGCGAACTTTGTAGCCATATCTGATCTTCAACTATTTATAATCGTGCAAGTACATGAAATAAGGGTATTGCTCAATTTAGAAGTACTGATTATTTATTTGATATATTATTTATTGATCAATTAGAAGTACTGATGTTTGTGGAAGGCTGAGAAATATTAGTATCAAACATCTAAGGGCGGGTGAGTGCTGAGAAGGTGGAAGTGATCCTTGTAGGGGAGAAAGCTTACTGGATCTGAGGTCAAACGGTTTTAGTTCCCTGAGGATAATCTTCAGGAGAGGGTACCTACGTAGTTGAAGTGGGAAGTCCTTTGACAAGAGAGTAGGGCAGAGGGTTCGAAGGCTATGGAGAATGCCTGGAGGATTCCGGTCTTTGCCCTGGGTGGGAGGAAGTTTGCTTGGGGTATAGCTGGGGATACCGAGGTGTAGCTGAGAGAGGCAGTTGTATATGGCGGGAAAGGGCACTGGGTTCAAACTGGACTTGGTGTGGAGAATAATATCCGAGGGTGATTGTCCGAAAGCATTGATATCAACCCTTCGCTCGAGGGCTTTGATTGCTCAAAGGGTACCATCCATCCCCAGTGACTCTTCGGTCGTAATATTGCTTGATGCGGAGAGCGTCAAACTTGAGAGCTTGTAGGTTTCCTAGAGGAAGGAACGCCTCGAATCTCTGGATTCAACTGTCACTTTCCCTTCCCATCTTTCTCAAGGCCAACCCTAAGGGAACTATATAGAGGAGACCGTAGTCTGTCTTGAGGAAGCTTGATTTGTACAGACTATGTTTTTGCTTTTCAATCACTTTTAAGAAATGTCTGCAGTGCAGCAATTAAAGGAATTAATACCGTCAATTTATTCCCAATGTTTGCTATAGAGTGTCTGTATTGGAAAGAAAAAGCGTTGAAAAGTTACAAGTTTTTCAAAAATTATGATTCGGTGTTTTACTTGCTGAAAGTACTAGCCTAACCGTAATTTGCATAGAAATGTTTTCTATCAATATATCTTCTCTAAGAGTAGATGGTATGGCCTTGAAGCCTACATATACTGACTACTTGTTTTGTAATCGATCTTTTGAACCAGTTCTGATTTGTTTATTGATTAAATCAAAGGTTGGTATTGCTGTGAAAAAGTCAAAAGGAGCAATTATTTACAGCAACTATGTGTATATGTTTGTTAGCTTCAATGGAAATCACAGAGATGCCTTTATTTCATTATTTTGTTTCATCTTGGCTGATATTCCTCTCGGACAAAATGATTTTCCAAGCCTGAAAGTCAATGTCATTCTCTGAGTTCACCGCCATGGCATTACGAACGTCGTATACCCCGCGCAGGATTTGCTTAAGCGATGCCGACCATATTTGAAACCGAGTGATCTCGACCCATGCCTTTTAAAAGGGAAAATTCGAGAGACATGAATTTGAGGAAATAGATTTTTTGATGAGTAAAGGTTGGTTTGCGACTGCTATAGCCATATAAAATACTTCATGCGTTCTTAATAAAATACAGCATGCAATTGACTATATAAATGGATGTTGAAAAACAAACTGACGTTTCACAGACTGTGAGTGTTGCAATCATTACTTGTTCCAATTATTTTAAACGACCATAATGCCATTTTTATGTCATCAAAATGATTTAACACCAAATACCAGCATTCATTTGTAAATAGAATATTGAAAAAGCAGTAGAATGGTGTACCTGTAAATTACTAAAGTATTTTTTTGTTGATAAGTTAAAAATAATATCAGATTTGTATGAATGTGGAATGCTTTTCATAGCATTGATTATTATTTTATTCTAAAATTTGATAATTATTGACATAATAGCCTGAATAGCAATGTGGTATTTTAAATGCTGTTTTCTTAAAATATATTTGTGTATGAAAATTTCGCGAAAATTGCGAGCACATCAGCTTCTTGAAACTGTGGTACAAAATACAATCGATTGATCATCAAAGTTGTAATCCCATACGATTTTTGTCTTTTAAAGAATACATTTTCGAAGAAGCATATGAGTTACCCGTGCATTTTCGTTCAGCGCTCTGCACGAATGTGTAATTGTCCAATATTTCGAGTTGCGCGCCATTTTTTTATTTTTTGCTTTATCTAGTGTCGGGTACTCCCTTTTTTCAGTCCTATGAACTTGGCGTCTAAATCAATTATATTGCATTAAGATCCCTCGGTTTTATGGAATGTAGCGCTACACGCTCATACGTATGCCATAAAACCTCGTTTCCTGTTATGTTTTATCTTATCTTTTATCTGAACCCAGCAAAAAATCCATGAAGGAGAAATTTAACCCTTCCATTACTTTGTCTAGAAAAATTCGGCGAACGACTTTGTGGGGTATCTCAGATACTCCATTTATAATTCATAAATTATATCTTGTATTTCAGTCTTTTCTCTAATTCAACACCATTGCTCTTTTTAATGATAAAACGTCTTGTTTTTTTTATAATTTATCAATGAATTGTAGGCTTCGTTTAGGATTTTACATTAATTTTGTGCGAAATGGCAGGAATATTTCGTATTTTGCAATGGTAAGTGTACATTGACTAACATGCTATTAAAAAGTAACTATTACCGTAAAAAGTAGTAAAAAATTGAGGATTATGAACGGAACTTATGAGTAAACTACTTATGAGTTAGTTACCAGTTTACTCTTACTTCTGGTCTATTCTCTTAATTGGAATTAAATAATTCAACTTTATCATTAACAGAGATATCTATGCCTTTACTTTGGATTCAGTACATTGAAATGGTCATTACATCATGTCCCTCACCTTAAGTGGCAGTAAAAGTAGCATCTCAGTGATTTAAGAACATGCGTTTGTATTGACCGCTTCGAATGTCATTAACCCTTCCGTGCCTGTGTCTAGAAAACTAACGCGAACGACTGTGTGGGGTATACCATTTATAATTAATAAATTATGTGTTGCATTTTAGTCTTCCTTGTAATTCAACAACATAGTTATTTTAAATGATATAATATCTTGTTTTGTATAATTTATAAATACGTTGAAAGCTATATTTAGGTTTTTACATTGATTTTGAGCGAAACTGCCGGAACATTTCAAATTTTGCTTTCGTAACTGTACATTGACTAACATGCTATTAACAAACCAATGCAAAGGGTGCCATAATTTATAATATTGGCTTAACTGAAGTTATCATATAATGAAATTTATTGCATTCAACTTTTATCCCTGCACTAATACAACAAACAAGTTTTTTTTCCTTCCCACCAACAGCTGTGCGGGGTAACTTAGTTACCCCACGATTAAAAATTGAAGTTTTCAAAAACAATTTACTTAAGTGTAAAAAAAAATCATTGGTCACTTCAATAATGACAAAGTGGTTGAGTTTAAATACAAAAAATATCAAAGGGACAAAAATAAAAAATTAAGCAACATTAATATAATATGGTGTGACTTAGTTACCCCTCGTATTCACGGAAGGGTTAAGAGGAAGAATCACTTCCATTCGAGAGGTCGCAATTTTTCGTGTTTTTAAACTTATGGTATCATCTAGGGTGTGTCAAGTGGACATTATAAACATTCACCTGTTTCTCCTGCATGATCATCCTGCCCACGAATACTACGAATGAGAATCCTGACGTCAGTCTCTAAATGTGTTGTCACCCACCGCGAATCGAAATTCATTTACAAAAGCCGCCACTCGCGTCGCTGACGGACATGACATGACGGAGTTATCCGAATTTCGCAGGGAAATAAGGTATAATTAGGGAGCTAGCCAAAGTTTAGTCAGGTATTAATGTGACCTATCAAATTCATAACTTTTCGTCACTATTTATTTCAATTACAAATATTGAACCGCAAAATATTGGGAAAAAAATGGATTGCATTGCACTCATCACCGCGCCACGGACAATTTTGAAAACCGATTACAATGCGACTGAAACGGCAACAGAAATCAGCCTTCTATGGAATTGGGCCTCTTCTATGAAGTCCCGTTGATCTTGCCCCTGCGAAAATGCAAACGTAAAATATTCATAATTGATATAAAAATAAATAATAGGTACTCTTAATGACCTGAAAATTTCAAGAAGAGAGATAATGAAGTTATACGTAAGCAATACGTCATTAAAAAAAACTGGTGAGCGAGTTCGATTTGTTCTCTTGATTGGCGAAAGTATTTTACGAGATTTCAAATAACCTCACTAATAAACTAGGCAATGAAGATGGTTTTATTTTATTTCACGTTGGAAGTTACGCTATGTAGATATAATAATGAGGTATTGATATGCTTTGATGTCCCAGTAAGGCAGTAAATTTTTTTTGTTCGATTTATGTTACACCCAAGTGTTTACATTCTAGCAACACCAGCACTGTCATTATCGAAGCGAGTGTTCGCGTGTGGTGTTTTCAGCTTAGAATCGTGACCTCCAAATAAGGCCGCGGGACTGAATGAATAAGGTTACAGAAAAAAAATGCCTGCTTTTAATTACTGTAGACCGGGTAAAAATTTATATTGGACGGAGGTGAGTTCAGAATCGAAAAAAGTTGTGAAAAGTAGGTCACGAGCGTAGGAAATATAAAAGCGCTGGTTTGGTGTATGCTTGTAGCTTTTTCACGCTGCAAAAGTTGGAGAACTGGAACATTTTCCATGTGCATAAAATGAAGTCCATTTTTGGAGCATTGATCTTTCTCACCACCGATAATGCTGAATTTTCATTCGCATATACCATATCTCCATGGATCTACGCATTAACAGCACTTTTAAAACAATAAGCAATTTCATTTATCCGTTGATGTATCTCTTTAATTAGTTTTACTAGGCTGAATAACCTGTACACGGCCTTAATGTGATTAATGATTTTACAATTTTAACCCATCATATTTTGGATTTCTTTTCAGTATTTTTGTCACAATTATTGGTATGAAAGAGTTTCCTGGATGCAAAACATGTAATTGTATTTTTTTATAAATAAATGGTCTGTATGATGTCTGTATTAATGGTATATATGGTATAACATCCGAGCACCTGGGATAGATACATTCTGTGTCGCTAGCAGCGTATTCATTACCTAATGATTTAAAACTCTGGCCATTTCCAGCAGAATATAAACTATTTTTGACTCAATTTCGTTTTTCTAGTGTTTCAAGATACCTACTTTTAACGCAACAGAGGAACCTATCCATATCATATTTAAGATAAACATTACAATTAGTAGACTACGATGGTGTCATAGCCTGATAATTGTAATGATAAAATCGATGCCACCACTGAACAAACGCTAAACAATCGCCTACCGAATCAAATCCGCTCATCTAGTAACCATAGTAGTTCTAAATGAGCGGATTTGATTCGGTAGGCAATTGTTTAGCGTTTGTGCAGTGGAAGTATCGAAATGTAATAAATTTACCCTCTTTCGACTAGTTGATGCTTCAGCTCGTTAAATGACGTTTAGAAATAATAATTTTTTATTTTGAGAACTAGATAGGATTGCCCTTTATTAAAGACCAATATTATCGATTCACCGTACTTATCTTGCAACGGTCATTCTTCGCCGCTTGGCACAGGAAAAAAAATATTAACTTATACCGTTATACCAAAGTTCGCGTTGGTTGCATATTATCGGTCTGATATCTTTTTAAGGGATAATTTTCGAATCCAAGAAATTGATGAGGTTAATTTCGCGAAATGTTAGTCCGTTATAATGAACAACCTCATTTTTTTAATATTCCAGAAAACTGTTCATCGCTCGATATGATGTGTTGATTTTTTTTAAGGTTATGGCGGGTACAACATGAAATATCGCTTAAATCAAAGCTCAAAGCACTCATTTGGGTCTTCGCCCTATTTATTCCGGAGTAATTTTAGCAAAAAACTCATAATATAAGTAATATTTATGGCTTTGGGCGGGGGAGTGAAATGTGAATTCCGGGCATCACGGGCTCACAGCCCTATAGCTACTAGGAGAGGCTCAATACTTACCAGAATAGCGAAGAGTCGCGCTATACACTCTATTTAACCATTTAGCGAGTAATCCGCTAATTTATGAGACGCACATGTTTCCTTCGTTTTATGAGCTTACTATTCAGCGGAAAATCCGAGCATTAATTATTTCCCGGCGGTAGTGCAACTTTTCGTGGGACGGTAAAGGATCCTCAGTTAGCGTTCTTTCCTACTGATGACGATAAAAAGTTATGTTAAACAGCTTCTGAGCATAGTTATCTGAAATGAGTTACAATGTAACCTGAATACTTCTACAATCTATTTTAAATGCACAAAGTTAGGTAAACCATAAAAAAAGGTTCGCCAATGATAAACTCTGGCAGATATATGTTAATATCCTTGCACGTTGTATTAATTTTAGTGCGTCAGATGTTCATTATGCACAGAGGTACAAAAAATATATTTCAGGTTAGTTAGCTCAGTTTCATCGTAGTATTACTTTTTTCAAGCAAGCTCATTATGATCCGAGGTTTGCTGGAATTGAATAACTATTTAGTGTGTCGAACACCTATTCTTCTTCCTTTCATTATAATATTTCGGCATTTTTCTAAGTTAAATAAAATTATTTAAACGTTTAAATGTATTACAATCAGTATTATGAAGGTTTTTGTTCGTTGGATGCAATTATTATTAATGAGCGTCCTAGATTTTGCTGGAAGGATAGCTAACTGAGCAAATAAATCAAAGGGAAACATTTGCTTTTAGGTGCTTTTAGAACCTTCGAGAAAAAGGCTGTTTGGAAAGAGCTTCCGTTGACAACAATGGTCATGGTACTTAATCCAGCATACTTGTTTTTGGACTAACTTGGAGACAAAAGACTCGTTTCTGTGGTAAAATGAGATTCTGTATGAATGGTATAATATAAAAGATAGGCTATTTTTTAAATGTGAGTGGACGATTCTTCTCTTTTTATGGACAAAGGGATGAGGAGAAAAAATGATAATTCATCGTGTGGTAAGCTCTAAGTTCATCATGAAAAAAAGTTAGATGAAAAAAGGTCGTTTGTGAATGGCTGAGGTGGGCGACAGGGTAATTTTTACAATTAATTTCAATACATAATATGATTAAACGCTTTATCAAATGTTTGGATATTTCGCGTGAATTATCACCTGTTATCACATTCATTATCTCGGCACACCGTTTTCTGAATCCGTGCGGACAGTAAATCAAGGAAGGGAGAAGGTGATTAATTTTTTCCCTGCGAAAAAGACCTTTTTTTAATTTATCTCTGCGGCTTCCTCGGATTCCTAACTGTAAAAGGGCAACCGTAAGCTGGGAGGAAAAATCTCAATAAGCTTGTTGACGCGTCCGTAAAAGTTAATTCAGCTCATAATTATTCATAAGCTGCTGCATTTAATGCATGTCGTATCTCGTTATTTAGGGATCTCGACGTAAATCACGTGAGTTACGCAATGTCGGAAAATTGATAAATAGAGCATTGCATGAAAGATATTATGCATCTATTTAAATGGATATTAGGGACGGGTTATTATATCAGCAATTCATCATTTATCGCCGACGTATAGAATTGTAATTAATTTAAAATTATCTATGTTCTTTTTCACTGACACAAATCAGACGTGGGAACATAATACATTATAGTAATATTTGAGACTCCCGCTGTTCAGCTTAAGTATTTTTTACGATATTGACTATGTGTTTCCTACTAATGCCTAATATTATTAAATTAACGCTGCATGGTTATATAAAAGATGTCACGACCGGGCCATCGTAGCTGCCTTTGACATATTTTGTTTTGCTTCCGGTTATGAGAATCACAGTGGTGTATCACCGTTATATTGTCGCTGACAAAATTAGTCATATGAAGAGATTTCTAAGCTCTCATAATTTTTATATGATTCCTCTACACATAAGGCCTTACTCTTAAATCATATCGCATTTTCATGTGCGACTTTGTTTAGAAATAAATATTGCTTACCGTTAACTGCACTCGGACCGGAAGCCTTAATTTTCGTCCATGAATTTAGCTGGTTAAGCAAGCAACCTTTAATCAGCTCCACCCGTCCCAAAATGATAAAGTTCTTATAAATACAAACGTATTTTCCTAAGAAGTTCGATAATTCTAAATATGTCTTCTTTGTACCACAATTTTGAGTACCCTGTAAAGTTGTACTGTCTGAATATGTTCTTTCAGAATGTGATCCTATAAATTAGATGAAATATTTTAGTTATTTGTGTTAAAAAATCAAATTTACTTCGCAGGTATCTTCCTTAGTATGGATGAGTCAGTTGACGTATTTTTACGTACTGAATAAAGTGATAATTTCATTTGTAGCCCTTCCATCATGGAAGTTCTACAAGCAGACGCCTATATATCCAATATTTACCCATACTGGTTTTGAAGGCTCTCTGGAAAAGTATTGTGCGTTTCGAGCCCTTATTGTATCCAACTAATAAGAATAGCTCGATGAAAAATCAACTTTCGATATTTATTAACCTTGTTATTTATACTATGGATTGTGAGGAGAGAGCTCACCCCAAACATAGACACAGGATTTTTTCATAATTTAACATTCAGGGTTCTGGGGCTAGTTCCTCTCCCTGAGCTATTTCACGCTGCAATAATACAAGCAGCGAAGAGATACTAAAGTTGTAAAAATTCTTATTACTGATTCATGGGAGTGAACTACACCGCTGTCAGGTCTACGAGATTTGCAAATGAACCAAATATTAATACTTCAATTTGTTGATGTGTTTTACAATATTGTTCAACCACTTCCGACGACCATAACTTGTTATTTGAAAGTTTACTCGTCTCATGCATAATCTCAGTGCACGCTCGATGAATTCTACTCAGGAGCAATTTTCATTTTTAGATAATTGCGCCTAGGTAAATATAAATGATTTGGTAGTAAAATCTTCCTTGGAGTGCTCGAGCAAAGGTTGTTCATTGGCGGAAGGAGGCCTTAAAACATTAGTGGAAAAAGTCTTTTGGGAAGCATTTCAACTGGGAAGTTGGATTCGCTGTAGAAAATGTTAATTCGGAGGAAAAGTTTACCTATTAAGGGGCGCTTTTAATGGGAAATGATCAGATATAATGGCGTCGGCATCATTTGGCGATGCTAACTCAGCGACTGCTCGCGAGGAGTTCTAAAATCATTGAAACAATGTTGACTTAACGAGCGGTGGCCATTTGCCGGGCCTTTTCGAAAAGTTGCTCGTTTTTCGGGGTCATTACTCTTCTGATTGTGGGGCTCGGAAAAACTTTCTCGCAAACAAGCGCTGTAATAAACCGCCGATGCATTTCGATGCCAGGTGGGTATTTATTTTCGCCGGCCTTAGCAACGAATGGGCTTCGATCGTAACAGTAATGCGTGCGTCTTTTCGAAGTGAAGTTGGGTCCTTTGGGGAAATTTGTGGCATGTTATCGGTCAGATAAAATGCTGATACGGTCGTGCTGCAGTCGTTATCTTATTTTTTAGACGCTGTTACCACATACTGTTGATTTCACAAGCCTTATCCATTTTATTCGGTGGACTTGCATTCTTAAGGTAAAATAGTTGTTCTTTCAGGGATTGCTAAGTAAGGAACGGTATTCATTACCAATATATTGGCTTTGATATTCAATCTTCTTCGAAGATTTACGTATAAATGCTGTATTAGGATGAAATTAATTCATATCAAACTATTTCACATTAAACGATATATATTGTCTTACCAGCTGATTTTTTAAAGATAAATAATGGAATGATGCTTTAGAAGTATTGCGAATAATTTTATTATTCCGGGCATTGTGAATATAATGCACTTGAGCCAATTCACGAGTCTCACTTGAAGTGGGGAAGGATGAAGCTTACAAATTGACCGGTGATGATAATAACTAGCTTCCTCACAGTCGCTGCTTATTACGATAGATGCAGGATTATGTTTAAATAAAACTTTTCCATGACATTTTCCACGCATTTAGCTTTCTCTGATGGTCTTGAGAGCCTCAATCGTCTATCTCTTTGAAGAGATATCACCCTCCTGTGGTTATAAAATTAACTCAATCGTTCTTCTTTGGAGTCAGTTTGGTGTATTTTTTGTACGTTTGGTGGAAAATGATTGATTCCCGTCTTATAATTAAGGTTTTGATAAAAGTATTGAAATACCTGACATATTTTTGTTCGCAATAGTAGTGATCTTGTTGTACATATAGGGGCGTAAGTTAAATTATTGGATCTTAATCTGAATTAATCTAATCAACTGAAAATGGACGAAGTTGAGTTAGCTTCTCATCTGACCTAAGAGCGAAACAACTATAAGGTTTCTTGAATAGTTTGCTTTAACTCATAGCTCTACTTTTTGAAAAAGTGAACTAAAATGCAAGGTTGGCTAGTGAAACTAAAAGAAAGTCAAAATCAGTAAAATTTCAATATTTTCGTTCCAGGGAGCGGAATGTAGAAACAAAAGGAAATGGATTTTAACCCGGGGAGCAAAATTCAGGGTAAAACGAAATCGGAGTCAAAACTGCTTCGGGTTTTACCTAAACTAAAACTCTGGGACGAAACGAAACGCAGATAATGATTCCCTCCGCAGGGATCACCTGCTTCATCTTCGAACAGTTTAGTTTCGACCCACGTACCGAGTACGAAGTGTGTTTGAATGAAGTAGAGGTTCCTATCCTACCTAATCCTACCGGCATTAGATGCATGGGGCAATGGCGCACTCATATTTTTACCACTAACAGAAGAATGGTGAACGCAAACTGGCCATTCGATTTTTAAGCTCAATGTTTTAACCTCTCTGCACGCATGTCAAACGTAATGGGTCGAAACAATTCTCTCTTATCCTTTCAACTTCCGGGATCGAAACTTTAGTATGAGCAGCGGAGTGTCGATATTTCGATAGTTTCGTTCCTGGGGGTAAAGTTTCGTCCCGGGTCGAAGCTAAACTCCTTGATGATTGTAATTTCGTGCGGGAGCGGAAATAAACTTAGGCCTCTTAATTTCGTTTCCCTCCGGATCGAAACGAAACATTTTCTTTTCGTTTCACTTGCCAACCATGCTAAAAAGTACTAGAGAACTATAAGTAAAAGTTAAATATCCTTGAAACCTTAAAATGGAATATCACTTAGTTAAGAATGAGTTAATGAATTTTTTTACGACTACAATATCGACTTCATGTGAATGGTTTGGAAGCCAAGGGGTACAAGTGATTTATTTTTTCTATACACGGTTAGGCACAGAAATTAGGTATAGGAAACAAACGAGATAAATTAGATATTTGATATTGTGCATTTGATTTTCCACTCAAGACTCACTCGTATCCCTTGGCAACGAATTTTTGTGTATTTCTTCTAATAATTAACTTTACCTAACTCTGTTGAGAAAAAAAATACCACTTGTACCCCTTGGCTTCTCACCACCTCATATATCATTATTAGGGAATATTCTTTGTTCACCATGTATCCATACCTAATTACCATTGATAAATTTCTGTATGTTACTCACAGAAAATAATACATTTTAAACCTATCAGAAAATCTCATACAGATGTGTAAGAGTTTTTTTCTAAGACGATTTAGGTATCTCTCTTTACTATACACGGATTAAACGATATTTATTCGATCTTAGTCTACCAATTACGTTAAGCGGAGAGCCAGTTTGTTTTTTTTACTTCGTATACGTAGTTCTTCTCCCACTCAGCTGGGTACCTAAAAAAACTTGCAAGAATTTTACTGCCCAACCTGGGCCATGCGCAAACGAGCGCTGCGAGAAATCCTACTTTATGAAGGTAGCAAGTGCTCCTCGCGTCCATTTTTTCGGCGTAGTAGAATATAAAAGGCTGGTGGTGCGAGCTTTGCCAACCCAGTAAAGATCCAACATCTTTTTCTCCACTGTACTGTTGTCCCATTCTACGTCCCCGATGTAGTTAACCTCCTTCCACCCACTCTGCACTCAATATTCGCCTCTTTCTGCTACCTTTGCTCTTAATCCCAAATCTGCATTGCTCTTCGTAGTGGTCCAAAAGTAAAACCCCCTCCATTTGAGAGGAAATCCATATCTATACATCAAATTATTCCAGTTCTTCGGCATTGTGATATTTAAAACTCCTAACCCGCTGCACTCTAATGAAGCAATGCAAATGTAATGTGCACATCAAGCAAGTCTTCTCTACTTCACCGCATTGCATTTATTGTTTTTTAACTGTTGAAGATTTTCGGAATAGTCACATGGAGGCAAGAATTGATCTAGTGCAGTCATACTTTCGTTCTTACCCATATCCTATTGAATTTAATGACTTAAATCGATATTTTTACGCATTAAATTTTCGTTTTACTAAAACTATGACCAGTTTCAAAGTTAAGTCATCCTTATGATTTCCCAGCTATGCTAAAAGGGCAGAATTTATTCGACTTTCATCATATGTTAGTCATTCCTGTGACTTCAATGATTTCTCTGACATATCGAGCTAATCGTATAATATTGGGGGATGAAATGAGATAAATATTTATTATCTTTCGCGAATCTGGAATTATATGCTTATCTAAAATTATCTAAATGCCGTCTAAATTCTTTGAAATAGCGTCACTTCCTTGCATTAAAAATGTAATGATATAAAATCACCTGTGGTAACTAATTTGCTGGTAAGAGGAGTTACAGGATATGCGTATTTCTGAAATGTGTAGCCATTTATGAAAAGAAGTTAATGATAACACTTTGCATGAATTTAGCTGGTCAGTTAATAATAATTTTCTATATCATACCTTTCTACCATGCAATTTATTTTTAGTGCATGAGCTCACTAGTTATTGAAATAGCTCTGGCATCATAATTATTTAGGAGTCTGTGTAAAGAATAAAAATTATATCACATATGTATCCCAGGAAAAATATGAAATCGTGAGGTCTATAGGAATAATTTTGCAGAACATGAATACATGTCAGGGAGGAAAATATCCTTTTTCTCCACATTAAAATTGTCTGTATGGCCACAAACAAAATTATACGATCGAAAATTCAAAGCTATAACACGAATCCAGTTGATTCAGTTTAATTGAATTATGGAATAAACCCATTACATTACGACCACAGCTTAATGTATAATTATGCTCATTGGACCAAAAATAATATTTACATACAATGCAATAATGCGGACATTGAAGTAATGCAGTACCAATTTCAAATTGAAATCCTCTTTAATGATGGTGCCTTTTTACCCCTGAAATGGCTTTCAAGCATGCTTTGAAAGCCGAGCTTTCGCTTACGAAGCATGCATTTAGATTAAACGGCTATGTAGTCGTAAAATGTGTTTCTTTTCTATGGGTATGGATATAGTAATCAGGGCGTATTTCTACGCTTTTAATTCGAGTTTAAGTTAAGAATTAAAAATTATCACGGTCAAGTCTTTGCTCATTAAAATTACAAAATGCTTCAAAATTTAATCAGTTATTCCTGTAGATGCAGCAATTTGAAATTGATGGCATTGGGAACGGCTATTATGAAATCTTTGTCTGAAAAAGAAATCCCTCGAAACACCATGGATCAAGAATCCTTACGATTGAACAGAATTTTATGATCAGGGCCCATCAGGTTTAAGTATTTTTTAACAATAGTACATTGATAACGCAATACATACATACTAGGAGTTATTGAGTAAACTCATTTAGTGGTGTTATGCCTCATTCACATTACGATCGTCCGAGCCGTCGTCGGAACTATCGTGCATTCACATTACGATGGTTAAAACCTGTGCTGCCCTCAAGCGCTGACATCTAAAGTGAACGGGAAATTGAATGTTAGCAAAGCTGTTGAGGTATGCATGGACAAGATATTACTGTGTTTAACGTGTATTTACCGAATAATTTTTCTTCCGCCCATATTCTTCCTTCCAAGGACAAATCCATGAAATGTCCATGAAAAAAATAGAGCTTCACGAGCTTTTCGTCTTTCTCTTGTCACTTCCGTTTCCGGTCTCCCAGCGCCTAACCATCGTAAAGTGGCAGCGTTCGGAACTACGTCAACTATAGTCAGAACTTGCATTCACACGGCTAGTTCGGTCAACTATCGTTAGGACGACGGCTCGGACGATCGTAATGTGAATGAGGCATTAGAGAGTGCAATTTCTCATATGTTTAATGTTTCTCATTTGTTTATAGGTTACCATGTCACGGTAAAATATTGTTGTTGTTGTTGATTAAGTTCTTGTAATGGTTGTATCTGTATGGCTTCTTAAAATATCAAATAATAAGAATATTAACGAAATACAACAGGTTACGGGCCCAGTCACGATATAAAAGAAGAAAAGTTTTATGTGAATCTGATTAACTCAGTAAGTACTTGGCCGCGGTGTCTCGTGCGTTTTGTGGAATATTGAAGATAGTGAACATAGATTATTCGGTTTGACTGGAGACCTTAAAAATGGAAGAAGACAGATTTAAGATGCAACAATTTGACGGGAAGAATTACGATAGTTGGAAATTCTTAATGGAATTAATACTGGACGAAAAGAACGTAAGGTATATAATAGAGAAGCCGTATTCAGAAATAATAGCGCCTTACGCAACTTCCCCAGACGGTGAAACCACAGCAGCGAAGAAATTAAGAGAAGTGAAATTGGAAAAATATGATAGAGATAATAAGAGAACGAAGAGATATATCGCTGAAAGAATCAAAATGGAGCTGTTGGAAATAGTTAAAGGTTTCGTCACTGCTCACGAAATGTGGATTGCACTGAAAAATAGATACGAGAAAAGGTCCATGGCGAGTGTAATTAGTCTCACCAAGAAATTTCAAAATCTAAGATATTTGCCAAACCAAAACACTTTTGAGAAATTTTGCACAGAATTCGATAAGACTGTTCGTGAACTTTATGAAGCGGGAACCAAGTATGATCAAAGGCAACAGATTATCCATTTTCTCATTACTATGCCAAGTGAATATGACAGTGTAGTAACTTCATTACGAACTGTTGCTGCAACTCAAGATTTAAATATGGAAATAGTGAGACAGCAAATAGAAGAATATGAGCAAGGCCATGACAGAAAGAAGAAACTGAACAATGTGAATTTCCAGCCAACGGCGTTTGCTGGTTTCAGAGGAAGAGGAGGTATGACTTCACCAAAGCCAATTTTCCGATTCCCATGCAATAATTGTGGATTTGTTGGACACAAGATTGCTGACTGCTTCCGACCAGGAGGTGGTGCCTATCAACAGCATCAAGGACGCAGTGGACGTGAGGGATGCGGTACTTTTCGGAGAGGCCGTGAGAATCAGCATCAGCAGTGCAGCGGTGGCCATCAGGATCGGAATTCAAACAGCTATCGCAGCCGAGGTGGTATGAATAATAATAATAGAGGTAGTCATCAAGCTCATCTTACAAATATGAGAGTTAATACTAATTCAAATAACCAAACTAATGAACTAAATACTGAAGAAGTAACTTATAATTTTGTAACTGAAGTTGAAGCATGCTATATTGAGGGTGAAGCTGATACGGAGAATGCATCCAAAGATGACTGGGTAATGGATTCTGGTGCGTCTGAACATTTGGTGAGAACTGATACCCTAGCTAATAATATTAGAATTCTTGAAAAACCAGTAAAAATACTCATTGCTAGAACCAGAGATTTTATAATTGCTGAAAAGATATGTGACATTCATGCTTCCACACTAGTAAATGGTAAGACTATAAATATTAATTTCTTAGATGTTTTGATGGTTGACCAATTGAAGTGTAATTTGCTTTCTATTTCTAAACTTGAAGACAGAGGTAATAAAATGTTCATTGATGATGGTGAATTTACAATAGTTAATAAGAAACATAATAGAGTTGTAGGGGTTGGTACAAGGGATGGTAGTCTGTATAAATTAGAGTTGAATCTAACGGGTCAGTGTTATAATGCTACTATTTCTGATGATTTATGGCACAGGAGACTTGGACATATCAGTGATGTTATATTTAATGAAAATAAGACTAAATTTGATGCGGAAAATTATGTAGAACTCTGGAATGAGAGTAAGAATGAAAATGTAGAAGATAGCGGTAGTGAAACTGAAAATGCGGAAGAAGATCAAGGATTGAGGAGGAGCACAAGAGTAGTAAAAAGACCTACTTATCTTAGAGGTTATGTGACATTAGCTTATAATGACTTGATTCAGAGAGAGGATCAAGATAAAATAGATCACTGCTTGTTGGCTCATTTTCTTACTGATGAAAACACTAAACCTCTAACTCACGCGATTGAAGAAAATTGTAATTTAGTTTTAAATGCAATAGCTTTTTCTGAGAGTGTTCCTGAAACTTTTGATGAGATAGAAGGCAGGAGTGATAAAAAGGAATGGATGAGGGCTGTTCAGGAGGAAATGAATGCACTTCAGAAAACTAAAACTTGGGAATTAGTTCACTGTCCACCTGATAGAAAACCGATTAAATGCAAGTGGGTTTTTGCTCTAAAAAGAGATGGTAATGGAGAAATAATTAGATATAAAGCTAGGTTAGTGGCAAAGGGATGTTCACAAAAACAAGGTATAGATTATACAGAGACATATGCACCTGTAGCAAGATTGTCATCACTTAGAGCTCTGTTAAGTGTAATTAATCACAAAAATATGTATTCCTATCAATTGGACGTAAAGAACGCCTTTTTAAATGGAGAGTTGAAAGAAGATATATATATGATACCCCCTGAAGGTTTGAAAGTTAAAGAAGGCTTGGTTTGTAAGTTAAAGAAAACATTGTATGGACTTAAACAGGCTCCTATGGAGTGGAACTTTAGATTTCATGAGTTTATAACCAAACTTAACTATAAGCAGTGTGTAAGTGACAAATGTTTGTATGTAAGATGTCTAAGCTCTACTATTGACTATATTTTGTTGTATGTAGATGACATAATTGTCGCCAGTAATGAAAAGGCGTCAATTGAGAGTACTGTAAGAAAATTAAGAGAAGAATTTCAAATGAGAGATCTTGGTGAATTAAACTATTTCTTGGGTATAAAGATAGAAAGAAGAGAGGGAAGTATGTTTCTAAGTCAAACTAAATATATTGAAAAATTACTTGAGAGATTTAATATGGTTACAGCAAATCCAAGAGATACTCCTTTAGCATCTGGCAAATTCTGTGATGTTCAATCAGAACCAATTCAACATAATAGATATAGAGAGTTGATAGGAGGACTTATGTATGCATGTGTAGCAACAAGGCCAGATATTTCGGCATCAATTAGTTTTTATGGTCAATATCAGACCAAACCCACTAAAGCTCTTTGGACTGGTTTAAAAAGAGTTCTGTGTTATTTAAAAGGAACTAAGAACTATGGGTTGTTCTTCAAAGGTCTTAATGATAGCAATGTTGTTGGATATGCTGATGCAGACTATGCTAATCATAATGATAGAAAGTCTGTGTCAGGCTATGTTTTCAAACTTTATGGAGATGCAGTTGTTTGGACTTCAAGAAAACAGCGCACAGTTGCACTTTCATCTACTGAAGCTGAGTTTTATGCCCTAGCTTCAGCTACTGCAGAACTGCTTTGGTTGTATAATTTACTAGTTGAATTGAAAATTCAGGTGAAACATCCAATTGTTTTATATGAGGATAATCAAGCTTGTATTAATTCTTTGTCAAAATGGGATCAAAAGAGAATGAAGCATATTGATGTAAAATATAATTTTGTAAGAGAATTAGTTAATAAGAAGTTGTTAGATGTTCAATATATACCTACTGATTGTCAAGTAGCAGACATTTTCACCAAAGGGTTACCATATACATCATTTTCAAAACACAGAGCAGAACTTGGTCTGGCTGAAGGTTAATGACGTAAAGTTGTATATTGTGTTAAATGAATAAAATTAAAAGATAAGGGTAGAGTTGAATGAGAAATTGAGGAGGAGTGTTAGAGAGAGCAATTTCTCATATGTTTAATGTTTCTCATTTGTTTATAGGTTACCATGTCACGGTAAAATATTGTTGTTGTTGTTGATTAAGTTCTTGTAATGGTTGTATCTGTATGGCTTCTTAAAATATCAAATAATAAGAATATTAACGAAATACAACAAGTGGAAAGGGCGTACAGCGGTACTAACCCGTATTCAGCTAACTTGGTAGAAGTATCGCACATTCATTATATAAAAGTTGTGCTTATCCATTTTCGGCAAAGTCTAAATTGGAAAATTACGTGGTGTGCTCTGTGCGAACTTTAATGTCGGCTTATAACAAATAATGAGGTTTGGGCACATAGTTCTTTATATCCAGATAGCAGTTTACCTAACCTTGTGGTATGCAAAAAATTAAATTTTCACGAATGTGAATTTTATAATTTCCCGCAGTAATTATTGCAAAGATATAATGCATGTGTTCCGCATTTAGTGTATGCTCATCTCTTTAAGGTGCCTTTTGCATCCCTTCACTAGGCAAGTATAGTTCGCTATTCGTGGCGATATGTCAACCGCAATCCTAATTTGATTGAAGTTCCCGAACTTTCTCGTCCAAGTTCTGTGCACCCTAAACTGCGATCTTCCCCGTGTAAGGACGAATCTGTATAATACCCGAGCGTTAGACCGAGTAACTTGACGGTGCAGCGATTCAATTTGAACTCCAAAATTTTAGTAATTTTGCAGTCAGGGAGATCTCTCAAGTAATATTTGCATATCTGGAGGCAATTTTTTTAGTAGATTCCACGCATTCTCTATAATCGTGTGTTTTCCATGGATGTTCGTCCTATTTATAACAAAAATCACTGTGTCGATGTTCTTCTGCAATTACTGCACCCTCTTTCATGTTGGAATCCCATATGCCTAAATATGCCAGGTTAAGCCCATGAATAAATATGCCGTTTCTTCATAGGCCTAATCTTAGAATTATTTAATCTATAATTGTATATTATTTCCAAAAGCTTTCCACCACATGGCATGATAGGTTATAAAATTCTATGGGATACTTTAGACAGTAAAAGGCTTATGGAAATTATTTTGGCATTTATAGCTTATGAAATGAATGAACATTCAGTTTTGGCGTTTTCTACCACTAAATTTCCTTGTTAGGGTTATTTTCAACCCATTGGCCTGCGTTAGTAGTATTGAACTATCTTATGCATGAATTACTAACATATCAAGCCATTAAAAAGTATTCCTCATAGCGCAATCGGCTACCTTAGTTTCATGAACAAGACTGAGAACCAATCCGCGGATGATGACGTCTTATTAAAATGGATAGTTGCTTATTCACCAGGATTGTCCAAATTTTTATCCGTGTCACAGTGCCACACGATCCGCTTTATCTTAGAAATACGAAACGACAACTCAGGGCGAGGCGTATGGGTTTTTATAATGAAAATGGCGGATATGGGTTGCTCAAGGTAGCATGCAAAGCATCTGATAATGTAGCTTCATCTTTAGGAGAATTCATCTCCTCCAATTGAATCAATTATCCAGTCAGGAAACCTTCGGACTACCTACACGTAAAAAACTACGCGCCCGAAGCGAGAAAAAGCATTAAATAACCCACTTAGTCGCGACAGCGCAACACGAATAGTGTGCTATTCCTCTATGAGTAGGTCCGCGCGGAGAGACTAAGAATGACGTTAAACGTGGCAAAAACGCTGTAAATCCACTCGCGGGACCGAGGGAGGTGAGGGAAGACGTATCAGAGGAGTGAATTATTATTTTCATAATGGCCACATGAGAAGAAGTCGTTGGTAGCATTTCATGAAGGAGGCAAGAGAGAGTAAAAAATAAAAAAAAAGATAAAAATGGCGAGTGCACTAAAAATTACGCGGTCACACTCCACGGGAGCCAAGGGAAACTTTTCTGTCCACGCCATCGCCGCCTTTTTTTATATGCCCAAACTCGACGGCGTAAAAAAATCAGGCCTTACCTCACACCCCTATCCCTTCCTTTTTGGACCTTATTTCCCTGGATAAAATAGACATCCGTCCCCACCAAAAAACCTCCTCTTTTACCGATCCTTAAAAAAAAAAAAATGAGAAGGAATTTTGGTCCACCAATCCCAACCATATCGCAATAATTCCAGCCCAAGGAAATCTTTCTTTTACACCTACCCTCTAATTGTGTACGATTTAGGGTTATCATTTGAAACCGAATCGAATTTATTCAAGATTTCTCGATTTGCAACGATTTTAGTTACACGTTCGAAGCAAGAAATCGAAATATTTTCAAATAATATTATTTATAAAATTTTGAAAAGAAAATATTTTTATTGAAAAAATGTCAATAAATGGTTAGTGAGATTAAAATGTCACATTTTAATTACTTTACAGGAAACCATTTTTCAAGGAAGCTAGATGTAGTGTTTGAAAGCCTTTGACCTTTATTTATGTGATATTGGTTCGCGTCCTGCCCCAGATGAATTATTTTACCACGAAAAAATGTTCGCACCTCTATTTCATTTTTAGTTAATTGCGGTCCTTCATACTAGTACTGAATTTGAACTGTTTCTAAAATCAAGACATATCTTCTTGAGTTTTACCGACATTTCATTACCAAATCCCGGAATCACTTGCCACGAATGAATAACTTCTCAGAAAGGGTTTGGTGAAACGAGTTCTAGAGTTATCGACTGTTTTGTTTCAATTGGTAGAAGAACTTAGCAATACGTCCGCTAGTTGGATCGAAAAATTACCTATTCGATTTCAAAGAATTCCCGTAGATATAGCTTCAGCCCTTCCTTATTTTAAACAAGCAAAAAATAGAATACTTATCCAATAAATGCCCCCTTCGTACGACAGTCAGACCTCCAATGACGCCACATTTTATTTTCTGGAGCCGTCCCGGAATAAAAAAAAAGAAGTAAATCAGGAGTAGGAGGTGTTGGGATGGAAACGATTGCATGAGGACTGGATGGCGAGGGGAGAGAACGTGGAGAGGAGTGGATGAATAGTGTGAAAAACTTTTCCCCAATTCCGAGCCACAATAAATTTTTCCTCCCATGTTGAAAACGCGGGGAGATAACTCGGTGCATAAAGCAAGCGTGGGTAAAAGGTTGAAATATCGCATTTGAAGATATCGCCCGGGCATTTCGGCGGAAGGAGGTGGGAGACGCTTTAGAGCCGTGTCCTGTGAGGAGGGGGGGAATTTCAAGCAGGGCAGTGTGATGTGAGTTGGAGAAATACCACAAGATTTAAGTGCATATGTGTGGATTTACTTGTGCATGTCCTGGGTAAATAACTAGTAGATGTTGTATGGCCGACTATATTGACTCGATTAGTAGAACAGTTCGTCTGCTGGTAGAATCTAAAAAACACCGATCCAATTTCGAAAAGTCCCAGTAGATATACTTCAGTTTCTTCATATTTTTATGCAACGAAAATGCCTCGATTTATTTGGAAAAATACCACAAGGTTCGGGTATATATGCATGGCTATTTGCGAATACGAATATACGAGTTTTTATTAGATTTATCGAGAATTATAAAATTAGAATGAGAATTATAAAATAAGATGTACCACCATACATTAAAAAACATTTTAAATGCGCGCTTTGTGCGTGATAATAATATTTCCGGTCATCGTACTTTCAGAAATATATTGCTGCAGTTTCTATTACCACATTTTAAATATCATTCGAGTCAAAGGTCGAAAATAAGATATTTATAGATTTTAAATGCGTTTTACGATTGGATGTAGGGTATGGTAATTATTATGTTCAGATAGTCTATTAAATTCTATCCATTGCAGAATCCTCATGAATCATGTTATAATTTGGGACGCTCTTGCTAAGTACTGGAATTCATTTCACCTATATTGTTTTTAAACGCTTAAAATTAGAGGATTGAAGAATGTTGGAATAGAAAATATGAAGCAAGAGAAAAAATATATTTAACCACAGCAGAAGACCTGAGTAACCTAAAACCTTTTATTATTAAGTTACAATATCTTTCTATGCTATTGAGATCTTTCATTGCAACCAAGAAGTGCATTTTTAATTTATGTAAAAACGTCATTTGAGCTTTGTTCTTGTGCCTTCCTGATTGGAAACCAGTACCTCGGTAGATTCCGTTCGCTCATCAAACTGAGTAAGAAATTAGAGAATTCATTTTACGTTCACAAAATTCTAATGTTTGATGCATCAAAATCTTATCGGCGATTTTTTGTCTCGTGCCTTAATTTTGTAGTAGTTAGTAAATTAGGTAGGTGCTTGGCAGAGGCGATTAAAATTATGCTATTTTGGAAGCTTTATATTTTTATATTATTAGTACTTTCGCTACTTTTCCGTATCGATCTGAACTGTATTTAGACACAATTATGTTCATCTCAAGGTGTAATGTGCAGCTAATTTATCGGTGAAATATATATTGTTTATTCTACTCTAGATAAGCAAAAAAAAAAACGTATTTTATTTCTCATTTTTTACCTAAATTCGCATTCAGAAGCTTTAGGTTTAAAGTTTAACATTCAAATGCAACAACAGTTCCTTATGTAGGCTATCAATGGGTCTAATATGACTTATCTGTTGTATATTGACTGAGATAATAATCATGATTATTTTGCTAGTGTTTCTATCATATTTAACTATTGCGTCTTTATTTAGCCCTGGCGTTTCCTGAGCTGAAGTTTCCATGCATATTGTGCATTCTCGTTTAACTTAGCCTATATTTCCTAATTCAAATGTAAACTCAAATATAAATGCAGTTCTACCTTTGTTCCTATGCTGTAAGTTTAAGAATATTAAAATTAAAGAGTGAAGTAAGCATATTCTTTAATTTTCTATTACGAAAGTAGTACTCACCGTTTTTTTTAAGGAGGAAGTTCCTCTGGTTTTGTCTCATCATCACTCCAGGGAAATACGATATTACCGAGATGATGCACGAGTAGGTATATGAGACTTCTTGGAGAAGTAAGAGATACCGTCTCTTAGCTCGTAGTATAATTGTTGAGGGACTTAGTTATCTTTTTTCCTCAGTAATAAGCCAGCCTTGCGCTGAGCGTTAATCCCCTTGAGGCCAGCGAAGCCGATGGAGTAATAGCGATGATTTGCAGGCAAAATTCACGTAAATGTTTGTCTTAGTTCGTCTTATTTTTGAACAGCTTTACTTTTCTTCCCGGATTTATTCTTTTATTTCCTTAATGGAGGTGCTTCATTGAATCCGATCGCTGTACCTTATTTAATGTACCATGTACCTTATTTAATTATGTTGAAGATGTTAAATATTCCGGTACAAAGCTTCGCATTTCATTTTGTTTGTTGTACCTGTGGAGTTCAACGTCAAGTATTTTTCCCTTGCTATCTTGAAATAATACCTATACCTGTGATCCACAAAATATAAATAGCTCATTGCTCCTTTAATTATATTTTATCTTGAATGATGGTGACTCAATCAATGTCTCTATTGAATTACGTTTTTTCTATCAAAAAAGATACCATTATATTTCCGCTCGTTTGGTATATGGTCGTTTCTTATTACATATGTGATTTTTTAGTCTCAGAGAAATGCATGTTAGACAGCAGAGTAGGTGGGGAAAAAAAGGAATTAGATAGATTTGAAGCAATGGACTCTATTGCGAATTAAAGGTGGAAATTTTCTGGTAGGAAGAGTAGGTCGGGAGATTTCCAAAATACGCCTTGCAAACCTTCCTTCACCTTAAGAATGCAATCTATTTTAAAATGTAAAAGAGGATGTCTGCTTCACCGCTTTGAATTTCTATATGGCTGCACGGATTGCAAACAAAGTTATTACGTCGGTGCATCTCATGCAGTACTACTTTTGGTTGTATCCGTCGCAAAATTTGTGTCGTTTTCTCATTACCATTTGTTACGTCACGTCATAACTCTTCTACGATTTGAATTCCTGCCCTAAGGGAATTACTCAAAGGTTACTACACTTGACTATTAATACTCATGGTGTAAACCTTTCTGCTGGGGTATGCTTTAACTCGATGTTTTTGGTCTACGTAAGTACGGGCTCACATGTAGATCAATTTTATGGAGCGGGTTATGAGCTTATCTTGGGCGCGGTAAACGAAAATCTTTTTTCCCTTGTTCAGCGTCCACCGTTCACCGTCTTACCGCAATTTTGAGCCAACAGTTGAGAGTAAAATAGTAAGTAGGGACCGCCAATATACCTGCTTTGTTTATTTACCTACCGATCCTGCTCTGTGACCATGAATTTTTGAGTTCCAAATTTTCCACTTCTCTGAGTACTATCCTTCCCAAGGAACGCCGGGCGACCTGTTAGTTATAAATACGTGTAATATTGTAGGGTCTAAAGATTTGTGCTCTTCTCCTTCACCATGTTAAAGCCGAATTTGTTTTGCTCTACCTGCATTCACATGAGAAGAGATGTGTCGTTAATTTTTGAATCACGTATACGATACTTTGAGCGTAACTATTCAAGCAGGTCCATTACTCATCCTTTTGCATAAGTCTTAATTGAAATGCTTCAAAACCCTCATCGCCGTGTATTCAAAGCGTAACTTTTATCGAAATCCTACTTGCATTCACGCCGTTGAAATTAGTCGCATTCAAAACTATCCGAGATGTGAGAGGCTTCATCAGTTGCCGAAACGAGGAAGGATACAGTTGCGACACGAAAGGGCTGACCCGAGGAGTGTGTCCCAGATGGGTTGCAGTATGTAAAGCCGGCAACGAAGGCCTCATTTTCTTCTATTCATGTATTTCAGTGGAAGCGTTTCCAAAGGCAAATACCTTTTACGCTTTCTCTAATCTTGCCCTGGCTCTTCTAGATTATTTTGCATTGCGAGACCCTTTCGTCCGAACTGATCCTGAAGTCAAGATTTCCTTTCTCTCCGTGAACCGAATTCAAAACCGTGAAAACACTCCTACCGTCAATGGATTTGGTGAAAGTATAAAATATGAATTCCTCATATATTGGTGACGATTGGTGATTTACCGATTGAGTGACTTCTATGCCCAAAATTCGTCAAAAACTGCTACGGGCGTACGGACAGCGTTACCCAAATGTTAAACAAATTAGGCTGGGAGCCGCTGGAGACTCGAAGGCTGCCCGCTAGGCTTAGATTGCTTGAACAATTTAGAATGGATATTTTTAAGAGTGACACAGAGAACATAATACTAGAGCCACACTATATTTCCAGGTCCAATAGAAGCGATAAATTAAGAGAGATTTTTTTCCGAACGGATAAATATGGGAATTCGTTTTTTCCCCCAACTATAAAGGACTTTATAAACGCTAGTCCCAACTTCGTTAGGGCACTTAAATTTTTTTATCTGTAAAGGGCTGGTGTTCTAAAACCCCCTGCCACAATCCTTTTAGGTGGCTTGCGGGGTACTATGTAGATGTAGTTGTAGATGCTCAAGCAAAATTTGTGTTTGACTACATTTACCCGTAGCCTAGCAAATTCGGTTACTGAAGTAATTTAAACGATTTTCGTAAAAGTCGCGAACCCAATTTAAATTTTATTTCAATGAATTCGTATAGATTTTATTTGTATAAAGCTTTTCTTTGTGAGGTATCGTGTTAGATGCTTCCTTGAAATCGAAAATTTGGCGCCAATTTGTTTTTTTCGAATCCATATTACGAGAATGCCGTGAAGAAAGTGCGCAAAATGTGTCATCGCGTTGACTACCGTGTTTGAAGATACGACTGCCAAGGGAATTAACAATTTCTCTATCAGCGATATGTTAAAGAATCTTGTTGGTAATCGATTTCAGCGATATCTACAGGTCGATAATTTGTTTTGTCATGTCTATTTTCTTTTTTTTCATATCGGTGTGACGTTTTATACCACCTTCACGGAACACAATGCCCGATTCTTTATAATCATCACTAATTTTATGTCGAAATGGTTGCACAATGGCGGAGGGTAAACTAATTCTTTAAATTTCGCTTAATGTAAATGGCTGGTTAAACAAATTTTCTGAAAAAATAAATAGTGGCAGTTATTATTGTGAACATTTTTATTATCAACTCATTCGATCTTTTGGTACCTTTTTTACACATCAATATTCCGTGCAGGATCTAAAATCGTGTGTCGCACGTCATTTGTAGTGTAATATTCCGTGGGTATACTTTGTTTGAAGGACTCGAACAGCTTTAAGTGAGCCACGGAACGCGGTCTGAATGCATAAACGTTCCACCTGCATGTGACGTATAGCTGAGAGCTTGAAATCGAAATATAGAGAAAAGAGATATTCGAGTGGGATCGATTAAAATTTTATGGGCACTGAAGGGATATGGATGTGGAGGAATATGTAATAATAATAAAAAAGAAGAGAATTTTGATCGTTTTTCGGTTTTAATTTCCCCTCCTCCCGCTAAACTCTCCGTCGGCGGGACCTCACAGTAGGTAGGGGAGGGAGAATGAGGGGAAGGCGATAGGGGTATTGGTGGGATGGACCCCTGATGTCTCCCTGATTGATTGATCCCTGCCTTCCCCTTTCGCCCTCTCTCGTCAAGCCATCCTTTTTTATTGCATAGTTTCGCGTTTCGCGGGACCGGCGTCAGGGGGCAGGCAGAGTCGCGTTTCATTTTGTTTCGTTACTTTCTTTCACATTTTTTTCTCTCTCTCTCTCGCATTTCTTTTGTGTTCATTTTTATGTTTTTGGCTATTAATTACTGTGGCCGCTGGAGCGGACGGGTGCAATACTCGGTCGAAAACACGACCATGCCCGCACGCGAACACCGGCATTTTGATGTGCCATTGGGACACGCTGACCCCGTTGGGCCTGTTCGATGTGACGTTCTTGCCGTCAACCTTCGATGGTCAATGTTGATCGATAAGTTCCGATATTTATAATTAATATCATTATATAATTATTTGAATCATTAATCAAGGTAAATCAGTGATTGTTTTTTATATTGACTTTCTCTTGATTTTAAGCGGTGAGAAACAATATCGACTTCAATTATTTTTCCTTTCAACCAAGTTTCACCTGCGAATATTTATTGTCGACTATGATAGCGTCTTAAATTGCCTCATGTTTGCAAACAGAAATCTAAGCTGGGGTATCTTCTGGAAGACATTCTGGGATTTTTCCTAATGGGAGTTAATTGAAGACAGTATATTTCTTAACTGTATGAGGTTAGGGGATTTGCACTCCCTGAACCCAGTGCTCCCACTCACCGAGTCTCGCCGTATCAATCATAATGATCTTTCGCCGCGGTAGTATATATTAGGATTCAATCTTAAGAATTTCAGGGAAAATAATGTGGATTTTACGCGTTGGATTTTGAGAAACCCGTGGTTGGCGCTGCTTCTGAGTGTAATTCCGAGTCAATCATCAGTAGATATTTGAAGAATATATTTTCATTCTCCTAAATATGGTAACACACCGTGTCCATGTTCGGTGGTCTTACTTGCTGCAGAATTTCTAAGTGTGGTTCTGATTATTTGAAATGCTGCTACATCGCGTTTTTAAAGATTAAGTATCACCGATGGATGTAAACATTGTGTCATCATCTTGAAGAGGGAGTTCTTTGGGAGCATACGATGTTCGCCCATTCTAAATGTCTCCCAATTTTTTATCACCGCTCCCTTCTTTTGTGCCCTTCTTGCCAATTGTTGAAACAAGCTTCATTTTGTCTGTCGATTGGAAACCAGAGCTAAGGAATGACGATTATTATTGGCTTCGACGGTCATGGAGTTGATTGTCGTTTCCTTGTCAGCACCATGGCCTGTGAACAGCCCTTAGATTGATTTGATGCAGTCCCTCTTTTTACATTCTTGCCGTTCATTTGACCTTCGACGATATATGTCTTTAATCTCTCCTGAAATGCCGGATTGCGTTGTTAAGCCTTCTTGTAAGGGATTTTGTTACTCTAAGTCAGTCAGTCTTCTAAGCAAGTCACTTCTTCTATGGAAGCCCATCTCTTTCCCTACTTTTAGTTGGTATTACTCTCTAGATACTGAATCTCAAGTCTGTGCTCCGAGATTATAATTCATTAGTAGCGACGTCCGGAAGTTATTTTGCGCCAATTGTCTCTACGGCTACATTTGGTCACTTATGATTGAACATTGAACTCAAATTTGGCTCCAGAGCTGACACTGAAGACTCTAGAAATATTAAATGTATGTGTGTGATGGTCTATCTTAGTTGTTTAATCTCTCTTGTAAGGGCCGTATTGTGCTATTTTCGGGGGTAATTGAGATAAATAAAAGCGGTTGATTAAAATGAAAATTGTTGAAGGTTACTCGGGATTTCCACCGGGTATAAATAACCTTCCGCAATTCTAAACACCGGGAAAGCCTGCGATCATTCTTCACGTGCTTTCCTTTAGTTTCGTTTTGGGATTATGATGGCGTTGCGAGCGCTATTGTATTTATTTGCGTTATTTGAACGGAAAATCGAGATCGCCCATTTGGTGGTGGCGTCGAAAATCCAATATCTCTATGCTTGTGTGACGATGAAACATTAGAGGCGTTCGAAATGCTGATATTGAGGAGAATGCAAGAGGTGAAAGGAGCGGATAGAACGAGGAATGACGTAGTGCTAGACGTCTCCAGCGAGGAGAGATTTGCTGGAGAGTTTCCGGGAAGGCAGGCTGAGTTGATTGAGCGAGTAATAAGCAGGAAAGGGAATGTTAAAAAAATGCGTTTGTAGGAAGAATATTAGTTTGGAAGAGGGGAAAGAGAATTGGATTTGGAAATAGAATGATGGGTAACATCCCTTACTGGGAACTGAAGACGGAAATTGATATTGGGGATTAGGATAAGACAAAATTCGGGGAGGGTTCGCAGGATTGGAGAGAATTGAATTACCGTTTCACAAACGTAAGTTACCAGACATTTAGATATACAGTAGGGCGGATCGGAAAAATCGATTTTTTTCAAATCCATCTGGCCCAATGAAAAAAAGTTGTGGGACCGATCAAAAATAAGGCCTGAAAAATTTGAGACCTCTAGGTGAACCCCTGACCCTCGCTCAAATGCAATTTAGAGGGGGATGGTCGAAATTCGAAAAATATGGTATTTTATGGTCATTTTCTATAGATTTTGCCGAGTTACTGCCCTTTAGGGCCACAATTTCGTGCATTTTGATGTATCTGCCACCGTTTAGCCACAAAATGCCTAATTTGAGTCCGCGTCCGCGAAGAAAATATTCCAACGCCCACGCAGCGTCGCGGATACAAGAGCCGCAGGCCGATCCCCTCCCCTCCCCGCTCGCTTCTACCCCTCCCACGCCTCCAATACAGCAAAATTCATCCCGCGTATGCTGCTAGGAGGTCGTTTATCTTGGATAATATAAATCGGAAGATGGTAGAAGGTAATAAAGGAAGCTTAGTGAGACGACTTGTCCCTTATTAGGCGCCCCGTCGGGGTTAAACAAATCGATGTTACCAACTTTTAGAGAAGTGATGAAATAGTTTTAGATCCGAGAACGCAGGAAAGAAGCCTACGGTCCATGAAAAGGCCTCTCGAGTGGCTATAAAGGTGTGCGAACTATGGTGACGCTTCCCTTCCATTATCTGTGTGACTAAATGGATTTAGCGGTACAACAGGAAGTACTAAAATTTAAGGAAAATGCGAATAGGCCAATAGTAGGGTTTTTTTGAAGTACAAATCTCAAGCACTTTTGAAGGAACATTTCAAATTATGCGATATTTTTTCGTGTAAGTGCAATAAGGAGCATAAGGTTCCCCCCAACGAAGAAGTATATTGAGAGACCAGCGGGCGAAACTAAAGATGATGGCTGCTGGATTGAGTCCTAAAGAAACTCGACAACAGAGAAAAAAAGGAATCGCCGGAGAGCGTTGAGTCGACATCGTCAATTCTTGTATGGGAAAATAGTATAAAAAATTTTCTTCATCAATTCATCCGAAGAAAATTAAACTGTAGAGAAATCATCCGGTTTTTCTCCCTACGTTCCTCATCAAATAAAAATTCAGGGTTAAACTCAAACTGGAACTTCTGCTTGGAAAATGCGTCTGCCAAATGTGATAGAGGTATATGCAAGAACCAAGAAACAGCAATGATCGTCCCCGCAACTTTAGTTGACGCAAAAATCATAACTTCGTAAGATACATCCAAGGTAGTGTGCAAGAATTACTTATGTAGACAGAAAAAGATGCTAATTATTGTGAATACGAAAAGAGAGGTATGAAAGGGTGTCATCAAAGGGCTACATTTTGATGGAGTGAAAGACTATACTTTTGTCAGATGAAAATAGGCAAAAGGACTTATCAATCCAAGTTTAGAGGGGAATGTGTGATGTTAGTTGAAGAAACAGGGTCCCACTTTTGGGGGTTTGCCTCCCCCGTCGGAGGATTAGCAAAAGTAATAAAATCTGCGATTCTCGATTCCTTTCCAAGTGAAAATTAGATACACAAAATTAAAAAGGATTTGAATGCGATGGTACCAAGTGAATACCGCCCAAAAAGGAGGTATCATCCCTATGCTACAAGCATAATTCCAACATCCCTTGCAATGTGAGTAAACTCTTCTCGGGATTCCCACCGGGTTAATTTTTCCATAATGGCAAACGTTTCAAGCTCCGACTCGGGGCTCATCATCAGGGATTAATTTCGATGAATCCCGAGAAGAGTTTACCCACATCATTCGCAGGGAAAGCATCAAATCATATTTCATCCCTTACAGAGGTCTATTTGCTAATTGCACTTAGTTGACTTAGATTTGCGACATAAACATTCGGAGGGCAATCTAAGGACCGAATTTGCGTTGTTGCAAGGATGCGTTTGGCGGCCGATCCGAGATTTTTTAAACGGCTGGATTTTAATGTCAACTTTAAGGACTACTCGCTGATGACATATTGGAGAGAGACCACAGTAATAATTCCAACCAACCGGCTATATCTGACCTTAGTGCTGTGGATTTTCAAAAATTTCTTGATGAACGTTCAAATTTGAAGTTAAATATTTCTTTTTATTATACATACTTACGGACGAGGGATTCGTGAAGAACTTCACCAAAACTTTGTTGACAACAGCGAAAGACGAGGAATGAGAAATTCAGATTGGAAAGCAGGTAATTGAGTAATTCATTCGTGATTGTTCCTCCACAGACGATGCTGAAACATTAAATATTAGTTAGCCTAACGAATAAAGACACACTTGGTGTAAATTTTGGTGCATTTGGCGCGTGGGAGAGGCTTGTGGGGAGGGCGCGAGCGGCTTTCGCACAAAATCCCTTTAATCACATCTGTCGGACAATGCCGAAATTGGAGCGCATATCCGAAGTTCGCACACCGCCACCCAGCCACTCGAGAGGCCTTTTCATGGTCCGTAGGCTCCTTTCCTGCGTTCTCGGATCTAAAACTATTTCATCACTTCTCTAAAAGTTGGTAACATCGATTTGTTTAACCCCGACGGGGCGCCTAATAAGGGACAAGTCGTCTCACTAAGCTTCCTTTATTACCTTCTACCATCTTCCGATTTATATTATCCAAGATAAACGACCTCCTAGCAGCATACGCGGGATGATTTTGCTGTATTGGAGGCGTGGGAGGGGTAGAAGCGAGCGGGGAGGGGAGGGGATCGGCCTGCGGCTCTTGTATCCGCGACGCTGCGTGGGCGTTGGAATATTTTCTTCGCGGACGCGGACTCAAATTAGGCATTTTGTGGCTAAACGGTGGCAGATACATCAAAATGCACGAAATTGTGGCCCTAAAGGGCAGTAACTCGGCAAAATCTATAGAAAATGACCATAAAATACCATATTTTTCGAATTTCGACCATCCCCCTCTAAATTGCATTTGAGCGAGGGTCAGGGGTTCACCTAGAGGTCTCAAATTTTTCAGGCCTTATTTTTGATCGGTCCCACAACTTTTTTTCATTGGGCCAGATGGATTTGAAAAAAATCGATTTTTCCGATCCGCCCTAATATACAGCACCAGCCAGCCAGCAAGATTACCAGTTATGCATCAACTTTTTCAAGTGAATCGAGCTGATGTGGTTGCTGGAGTATTAGCTTTAAACCCTGTGGGCTAGGGTTCAAATCCCGGCGATGGCAGAGAATTTTCAGATACTGTCGGATTCATGCTTGCCATGTTGTTCTGTACTATGTTGTGTGGAGGGCATTTCAAGTGCATCACTATTCGTTGGATGGGACGTTAAGCTCTGGTCGTCTTGGCGCCTTTAATTAAGAGCAGGGTAGTGCTGATGCCGAGATTCTCTCCATCCTTCCTTCAATAACCTACCATCATGGTGCAAATAACCTCAGCCGTCATTCGTCTGCTCCACATACCATAAAAAGTTTTTCAATGACTTCTTATCAGAAGTTTAGTTTAGTTTTATTGGGGGGGGATAACCGGGATTATTCCCAAAATGCTGTGTGTATTACCTACCACATATTGAGTAATTGTAGTAACCCAAATGACAATAGATTTTTTATTACTTTGCGTTATTTAAGGGGAAAGTATCATGATAACTTATGAGTCAGCGGCGTTGGTATCGAAAAGCCAAGTCTGTGCTGCTATGTATCGCCATTCCATCCTCTACCCTTCCCTCTGCCTTTAACCAGCTTACTTAGACGACCTGAATATTTTTTCTACTTTAAGGAAAATAACCCAGTAATAGTGCATTTAAAAAAAATCCTATTTTTACACAAGCCTTCGACGAAAACATGTATTTCAGAAAATATTCTTTAAAATTTACGAAGAATTACGTGAACCCTTCACGTGCGGCAGTAAAACTTCCAATTCCACTAAAGATACCGCAAATAATCGAGTGAAAACAATTAATTCTCGATTACTTTCTCTATTCGCAACAAATTTTGGTTGTTTAGAGGGAGCAATATCTAATAAAATAAGTAATTTTTTAATCGATGGGCATTTACTCTTCACGGAATTTTCAGCTGTATTATTTTTGCTTACAATTTATACTAAAAAAATTGGAGTTTTGATCATTGTTTGTAGGTATCTATTTTTCTCCACTGTACGGCATACATATTGCTATTATATTTTTTGCGTAATTTGAATGGGAACTAACGTGAACCCCTATGATCAGGCAGCGTCAAAAAGCCTTTTCATCCTGTGTTTTAAGCTGTTGTCTTTCCCCCAACCGGCCTAAACCCATGTTACTAGCCTTACCCCCCTCCCTATCCCTGTGGCGTGCAAGGTAGGTACTTGGTCCTGGCTGCACTGACGCCCTCCTGTGGCGCACGCGTCGTTTCGCGAGGCGAGGAGGGCTCTGTACCGCCCGGATATGCATTCATTATCATCCAACTCGGGCGAGGTTTTTTTCCCGAGGCCGCGCGCGCGCCATTACGGAAAACCGCGAATAAATATTAGGCTCCGGTCTGCAGAGTGTCGCTCGCAATTCCCTCATGCCGCGTTCACAATGCCAGCTGTTAACTCAATACGCTGGCGGGACCCAGCGTTTGGATCCCGTGAATCAATGGTATTAGGGCGAAATGAACAAGACATGTCGTCGTTTGCACTCGCTAGTGATGGGAAGGAGGAATTGGTGTTGCGTGGATGTTCATTTTTTCCCAAAGAAATTATCTCCTTTGCTCAAAATATTGACCTGCATTTATTTCTGGGAACGCAGGGTTTTCCAGTAGGTCAAAGGGTCACTTGTAGAGCTGTGTTTTAGCTCTTTCTCCTGCTGCATATAGCTACCTAATCTGACCCTCAGAAGGTTGTATTTGTCACTTCTTCTATTGAGATATCATGTATTTGAATCAGTCCTAATTAAGGCGCTCTTTTTTCAAATGTCCTCGCTAAATAATGACATAGTATTTTAGTCAGTAGAAATCCACTTTTTTGGCGTTAAAATTTTTAAGACTCATTATGTCGAGGTCTTAAGAATTTGGCCCCATATTTGGGCCGATATATTTAAAATCATTGGTATCAGCATCTTTTAAATTCAATGACTAATTTAACCCTGATATTTCGCTCACCAATTTGGCGTAGTTCACGCCATGCTACCATGCTATTTCATTTAAATTTGATATCAATTCGATTTTTTAAGTTGACCTATTTTAGGCTGACTGCGTAGATGAAATCGGTCAGAAAATCTTTTGATGTTGAAAAAATTAGTTCAATATCTATTTATTGATTTATTCTCACTATTACAATATAAACTAGTTACCTATCTTAAATATTATGTCGACAATCTAGCTTCATGACTTAAACAGCGAAGTGAAAAAAACATTTTGTCCGATTTATGCCTTATTTCATTATAAAGTAGTGTTTGCGTGAGTAATTTTGTGAGTGTAGATGAATAATAAATACCTAATCAATTAAAACCGTGGCAAAGTTTCGGACCATGTAATAAGGACTTGTATGATAAAATTTGAGAGTAAATGTTTAGTTTACAGAAAAAACATGATGTGATGGTCGAAAGTAAATAATAAGTGCAAATACGACGTTATACAAACTAGTTTACATTAACTTTTCTGTCGTACTGAACTTTTTTTATCGTGTCGCATAAAAAACTGTAATTCTACTTTGCTTAACATCATAATATATATTTTTATTTTTATTCTTTCATCTTTTTATGTTGATTTTTAAATGTAATTACGAGTTAAGGCTTGTTAAATTGATTTTATTAATAGATTTACTGAAAATTTGGACGAGGAATATATTTACCATCCATTTTGTTCCGCAGTTGAAGAGGAAAGCACATATACGCACAAAGTGGTCAAGAATTTAATATTATGAATTCGGGAAATGGCGTGGCAGAGAGTAAATATACCACGCACGCATTTCATCTCCGTGACGAGCTGTAGGAGGTATTTTTTTATCCTACTCGCATTCAGCGGAATATCGTGTCCCGCGCGTCAAGCGACTCTTTTGTTCGTCGCCATTCATGGCTGTTACGTCCTAGTTTCACCCTTCCGTGCTCAGCCTCCTCTTATTCCTTGATTTTCTGCTGCAATGTATTCCACCTCTTACTTTCGCCACCTTTCGCGCTTCAATTCTCTTCCTCATGCATTTCCCAGCTGTCCTTCCTGCAGTTTCCCATTCAGGCACTTGGTCTTATAACAACGATGCCGTTGTATATATAAAGGGAGATTCCGTTGGAAGCCAACTCGGCCCTTTCTGTTCGGAAGCCTTTTTATTTTAATTTGTCAAATTTTCCCCCTCATAGCTTTGAGCTGGCTTCGCTGAAGTATTATGCAAGCATGTGTTTGGTGAGCGCTCCATTTGAACGTTTTCGGATGTCACTAACGTGGGGTCATACGATCTTCGTTCTGTTATATTTCTTGTCTGCCATATAGATATCGAGTGAAAAGACAGTTGATGTCGTATGGTGTAATACGTGTATTTTTCTCTTTATTGTTTAATTTTTTCTGCACACACATTTTGGAATTTAAATTGTGGAATTCAAAGTCAGTAGCTGCGAACTGTGGAGATGAATTAGAGATCATGCATGACCTTGATGGCCACGAGAATCCGTTTCTATTCCAGCCAAGTATTTTAATTTTTGATTTCAATTAAAAGGTATTATATTTATTTACTTTATGGAATTTATAAAATATAATGATGTGACAATGGGATGTCATTTTTACCCGCATAAATATCATGCCTCCGTTTAAGAAATGTAAGCACCCACTTAGATGAACATGTGAAAATTTCTCCAGCAATGTCTTCAATATGAAAACACATTCACATTTCAAATTGAAAATTTGTGGAATACGTTCTACCATTGCAATATTTTATAATTTGGTAGTTAGTATACCTGGTGATTTCTACATGCTACGATTTTTAAAACTTTTATTAAGTATTTTTTTTTAATGTTGCCCTTCTCTTAAATGCATAAAGCTTTATTTATTGTTAACCTAAATAATCGTTAGTTAGTCTTAGCGGACAGAAAATCCCTCGGTACCTTTTCACGGTAAAATTTTCTCATGCAATCCCATATTTATTATGTATATTCATGTTAAGAGCAATAACGTTCTCCACAGGATTCATAAAATATTTGTTTATAGGTTTACAATATTTGAAAGTCATGTGGTGCCTTAAACAATTGGTATATATTATGTGTGTAGGAGGTGATTAACAGGTGGAAGGTGGAACAATATATCCTGATCTACATCCATTAAGCGTTGCTAGGCTGGTTTGGTGCCGGGTATTGCCGCGCCCTTGTATTGCGCGAGGAGTCTGCTTTTGGGCGTTGGTTGGTCGATTTTGTGAGTTAATATATCACAGCTTAATCCTGCCGTGGTCTCCGGTTTCCTCGTTCCGCTAGGAATCGCATCTGACCCCTGTCAGATACCTCTAAGCACGTCGCATGAATTTCGACCCCTAGATCCAACTTCAGCCCCATTTTTTTCAGTTCGGCGTCCGACCGTTCTACTTCCCTTGTGGTCCCATTGACCGCGGTCTCAGTGATACGCTCGGAGAAACTCGGGCACTGTATGGAGGGTAGCATATGTATAGATTTCTGTCATTGAGAGCATTTGTAACTCGTGAATTACTTTATATAGTTAGGTTTTAATAATTACCATTCAAATTTTATCTTAGAGTTTTTTTTAGCTATAGTTATAATCGTATGAAGGATATAGAAAAATGATGCCTTAGGAGTTAGATAATTGAGTCATTATTGTATGGTATTGTATTTGGAGGAGGCGACCGACAGCTGAGGTCATTTGCGCCATGAGGGAAGGGTAGGTAAGGAAGGGTGGAGAGAAACCTTGCGTCGGCATTAGCCTGCTCTTAACGAAAGGCGCCAAGGGGACCACGGCTTAATGTCCCATCCGACGAACGGAGTGTTGCGCTTGAAATGTCCTCCACACAACATTCAAGCAGGGATTGGGCAATTTCTGAAAATTCTCTGCCGCTGCCGGGATTTGAACCTGGTCTCACCGGGTGGGAAGCCAAAACTCTAACCACCACACTAACCCGATCCTTGAGTCATTATTTATCTTATGATAGCCATGATATGGATTAAGGTTTAGAATAAGGTATTTTGTGTATTACCCAGCATTTCTATTACCCTTATTGGTCTACTCACTTCAATCATCTTTTAGACTTTTAAAATTTCCATATCATACCTATAAATCATATTTTCTTCCTCCTCTTTCCACGATTACGTATCACTCTTCATTTTTAGTCGTTATAATTTTGAAAAAAAAACATAAACAATCATTTCTGGTATGACCGATATTCTTAAGCATCTTATAAGCTATAATGTTTTTATGTTAATGAATTCAGCTTTCAGCTTGAAGCTTTGAATAAATAAGGGTAGCGTTAAAAAATGATTTGACGCAGCGAAAAGAAGGTGGTCCTAAGTGGCTTTTGGTATGAGAGAATCCTGTTAGATCATGCCTGTGTAGCTGCAGGAGCTTAAGAATATACGACTGTAGTAAGGATTAGCGGTTTACATTTGCTAAATCATCGGATAACTATTTTATTACCTTAGCTATTCACTTGTATGGTTGCGGGTGCATAGTGCGTCTCCTTGTCAGCATTTCCTAGTATCTTAAAAATGAAAATTTTACCTTCTGTGATCAAATTTTCAAATTTGAGAGGCAAGCAAAATTTTTCAACTGCCCGCAATACATCCCCTGAATTATTATCCTCTGATGATTGCGAGATTTTCAACAACACGTCACGCGAAATCACCGGTCGAGCGTTTTGCCTATTAACACCTGACTACTTATCGCCTACCTTCGTCATCAATTATATATGAATTTGGCAACAACCGCGTAGTGTTTGGAGTATTTTTCTTGTGTTGTTTTAAAGGATATATCCTCGAATGGGGAGGGAGGAATATCCAGTAATTCAGTCAAGTGGGCTCATATAGTATACCTCTCCCTGGTTACCAGAGTAGACCGCGGCAGGCGACATATGGTGCCATTCACGGTCACTGTACCCCTGATCCTAAGCTCCTACCATTCCCTCAATTCAGTTCACACCGCAACTGCGACCATATTCTCTGTACCTCCCGGCGCCCTTTGTTTTGTGCCTTTTATGAAGGATCGCTTTATATTTTTTGGCCGTACTTTAGATTTCAGCTGTTGTAAAATTATTTTTATTAAAGTGTTTTTCTAAGGGAGAACTAACAGGATTTATTTGTATCAATATTACCAGAAAATCAACTCGCAAGGGGCCTTTTACGACGAAAGGTATGCAGCAATTAACAATGAACGCGCCCAGGCCCTGGATAGGGGCTACCTACCCAGGTGAGAATCGAACCTGTTACTTTCGCTTTGGCAGACGAGGACTTCACCCCCGCCTCTGCGGCCGGCATTTGAGATTATGAGTTAGTTTTCATTAAAACACCAATGCCATTTAATACCCATAAAAAAAGTTCTCCTGTGGTTCCCAGGTTTATTTTTATTTGAACACTCAGAAGAAGATCGGATGAGTGAGGACGAAGGATAATCTCGTTTAACATATTGAAATTATTGGACTCTATCTACACTTCTTTACCTCTAACGTCCCAGGTGTCGGCGTATAGTGCCATTTTTAAGGACATGGCTCTCGAATAACATCGTATATGTGTACCTATATACTTGAAAGGAAGAGAGATAAGATGAGGAATTTTCCCTGAACTCCACCCCATCACTTTCCTATGAATACATGTGTATAGGCTGTCATCCAAAATCATTTACCTTGAAAATGACACTATGTGCCAAAGCTTGATTGGTAGAAATTAAGAAGTATGGTAGTAGAGAAATACTTTCATTATGTTAAATATCAAAATACTTCCACCGAATTACGCCGAAACTGTATCTTTTATACTAAGTAACAGTCTCGCAATCATGATTGCAGTTCAAGGACGAGGGAAAAAATAATGGTAATTGCCGTAGCTGCAATTTTCGTCAATTTTTTGTTTCACCAGTAATATTTTCCTCATGATAACCGAAATAACAGTTTTCTTCTATCCTATCATAATTATGTATTTCCTTTCTAATTAAAGCGTTGAATATGTGAAATGGAACATAGACGCCTAATGCCGAGAAGAAAAAGGAAGGCAGAATTTGGATACCGAAAAAAGGCTAGGCTTATCAAACTTCATAGAAATTATAATTTTATTCGTCTACGTTGATAGGTTGCTCACGTACCTCTTTTCTCCTTAAGGGTAAAGAAAATAGATTTGCGTAAGCTCAAGCAAGTTTAATGACTGATTCTATTAGCCATAATGGCTTTCAAACTAAATAAATACAGCGGATAGCGCGTTTTTGTTCTTCCTAATACGTAGGGTAAACATTTCTATTTCCTTTTTTTGAAAATGCTGTAAAATAATGTAAAATAATATTTTACATTATTTCGCTATTTAAAAATAGAAAACAGCCTTTCCAAAAGAAGATCATTCATAGTTCTGCAATCAAAATCTCGCATATGAATAGATTAAAAATATTTATTTGTAAGGGCTCTAAAATATTGCCTGAGCCCACTTAGGTCCAAGTTACTTGTCATTAATACTCAAATTCATAATTCTAATATCACTGTGCCTCGGTGATTTCAAAAATTAATTCCGCTGACTGAGCGTTAGAATAAGAAGAAAAATATTTTACTTTATACATCTCTCTACTTTATCGGCTAAAGGTCTGCCGTCTCTGGCCAAAGGTATTTAGTTTTCTTATCCATTTCTGTTGCGCCTGAATGCATTTATACATATCACACAGTTTCCAGGGATTGATACAGCGGAGGACAAGAGAATTATTCGAGTTGAACGTTATGTCACTGGACTTAATCTGCGTAAGCGGTGGTGACGAATGTGAATGTGCGCCTGTAGTAACAAGCCGTCTCTCTCCAAGGGAAACAATTCGTGTGAGCACGGATTGAGAGACGAATGCATGCAGTGAGTAATAGATCCTGGTATATGGCTAGGATGAAAAAAAATAGTAGAAAAAATAAATCAGTCCCGTAACTGTTTGCCCTGTCTGAAAATCTCTCTCAACTCCATCGGAATGATTTTTCCCGTTGCAGCGCTCCGAATTTTGTGATTTGGATCACCAGAGAGTTTTTGCTTTTTGTTTTCCGGTCCCGCGTTAAAGGACTTAATCCCTCAAAATCCGCGTCCAATCACTCCTGCTCTGCTTGAACATTTTCCTTGAAAACCAGTGACTAGTAGTTTTCAATCGATTATTTTTCTTCTCGGTCTTCTCGTGAAAACAGTTGTACACTCGGTATTTTTGGGGGAAAAACTTCCGAATCAAAGACCTCCGAAAACATCTGAAATCATGATGAATCAATTCGTATTTCATCAAAACATTGTCGAAGGTTTAGATAGAGAACATGTTTTATGCCACTTTTTTGGTAAACTTGTTTGCTTAAGAGCTGATACCCCAAACGAAACTGTGAAGAATCATATTCAAGTTCACCTCAATGTACTTCAAAGGTATTTGGACCCAGATTTTAACAAAACGGTTACATCATCTGGGGGCAGTTGTCATGGAATGTGGTTCCTTTGTGGTATTTAATTATGGAGTATAGGAAAGTTAGCATGCGCTTTTAATAGTGTTAAATCTCGCAAAGATAGCTCAAAGATCAATGCAAATGGCTTGAGGATATTCATAATGGAGTTCTTTGATCTAGATCAAAATATCCAGTGGAAATTTCAGAATACTGATGTCAATTAGTGAAATCATTTACTTTAGTTCTGCAATGTGGGGAAAAAGTCTAGGAAAAACCACCACATTATTATGTGGTGGTTTTAATATGGTATGGTAATGGTAATAATTATTATCCAGAGGAGTCGCAGGTACTCCAAATTTTAAATAATCAGACATGAAGGAAGTAAGATGGAAGAAATACGCCGCTATATATAGAAGAAATACGCCGCGAGATAGGAGAGAGGAATGGAGAGCTGGGTAAAATCAATATAAGAATTTTTGACTTATGATGATGAGGCTAATGACTATCAAATTGCTCCAATATTAGAATTATAATTTTATAATGGCTACTATTTGTGCAGAGAGATGTCAAAACATTTGTCGCGGGTTAAAATTTTTATAATTGAATGGTTGCATTTCTTAATCAGCTGCCTGAACGGGTGACTTCCGATACATTGGTGCGGTTCAATCTATATATTTTTGATTCGGCCGCCCATCTTTCTTGCTTGCATGGGCATTTCCCAGGGGCCGTAATGGTGACGGGTTGTGTGGGTGGAGTGAAGTAGGGGCGGCCGTTGGAAATAGATCGGTCAGTGCCCCTCGCGCCCGGGTCAGGGGCGGGATTGGGTTCGACCAAATGCGGGGGTCCGGACGCCCGAGAAGGGATCGGCGAACAGCAGGGTATTGAGATGAATGATTCCTGTAGCGTCCCCGGATGATACCACGCTGTGAGATATTCCGGACGGTGGTTCACCGTCGTGGGTCTCCCACGTGGAGATATCTACATTAAGCCCCTCGATCCGACAGAAGTGCGTGACTTAGGATCCAACCGGCCTCTTGATTTTCATGTTTCGCCTAACAGGGCATTAAAAGTTGGTGGCCGAAAGATGAGATTTTAACAGAAAAAAATTTTGTTTACCATGCTAAATTGTTGCACCTCCTCGTTTTTGCTTTTAAAATAATAGTTACTTCATGTGGTATTTTTTCATGAAGTGCTGCAAAATTATTCAATTCAAGTCGGTACTTTTCGCTATACCAATATATTTCGGTGACACTAAGTGTTAGTATTTTCTCGAGCAAGACTAGGTGAGTGTACTTATATCTAAAAATATTGCTCCATCAAGTTAATCCTTTAAATTAGATGTAGGTATATTAGGTGTAGGCTACTTTATTCTTTAAATGTGTTTATGAATAGTTATGTTCATGGAAACGAACATAACAGTTCATAAAGCCATAAAAAAACCAAAGCATCGTCGTTTTTATTTTGAGTTAATATTGTCGCCTGCCGTAGTTCAAGGGTATTCCTATTGAGATTTGGAAAGATATGTGATATCTAAATATTTATTACGATAGTCTTTTCCTCTCCAATAATTGCATTTTTTCCTCTGGTTTTATGACAAGTATTCAATATATTTATCAACTGGGTTTATCTGGAGTGTAACTCAAATTTTCTAGGCTAGAGAGGTTGCAAATAAAAATTCAGGCATTACGTGTGATCAGGTAATTACAATATTGTAAGCCCGTTGTATTATTACCTGATGTCACGAATGTGACAAAATTATTTAGATAGTGATATAATTTTAAATTAATCTATTCAAAATTTTGATATTCCCACTATGACCCATTGATACGGTGGAAAGCATGCATAGAGATGGCATAATGTATGAGTGATAGCAGTAGATTAGCGTTATTTATGGTTTTTTGGGAAATATGTCGTTTTATTGAGATGGATCTCAAGAAAAGGGAAATATTTAGTAAAGCAAATGAATTATGCCTACTGTGTGTGCCTTGTAACAGATCAACCGGGCATGGATTTTGGACAGCCGACACCCCATGGTGCATGGGCTGTCTGCACCAGCTGATTGCGTATTATTGTCCTATGGGGAAGGAGCCATATCTTGGATTGGATGACGTGGCCACATGGCCACTGGAGTGGACGGGACGCCTGTATTCTCTTAGGTGATCCGGGAAAAGGTCATTGGCGTGACCATAACTCAGGTGCATCCCCTTTCAGTTTCTCACTCGATAGGTTGCCTTAAGAGGGAATACGCAGGCTCTCCATTTCTGCATGCGTGCTTGAAATCGTCGCAGTAAATTTGTTTGTGCCTTACCGACTGGCAGCATACATGGCATACCATCCGAGTTACCGACTATGTCAAATGTTTTTAAGCTGAGATTTAAGCTCACGAATCAGGCAGAATACAGTTACAAAAGTCAAAAGCATTGGAGACTCACTAAATTTTACTTTTATTGGCTCCCAAAACCTTCCTCCTTGCAACAATGTATGTCAATATTCATGTTATGTGCACCGTCTGCTAATATTCGGAATTGTATTATCAGGAAATTCAAAGAATCATGTGTTGCTACAGTTTAAGCGATATAAATAAACATAAAGTGTATCCCTTACAAGTTAAACTAATGTTTTAAAGGCAATTGTAGTTTAATTATATTCATGTTTTAGAGGCAATAGTTCTCAAAATATATTCTAGATAAATGCTAATTAAATCATATACTTAAAAAACTCTTATGAAGTTTTCATCAACAATTGCATTCAAACTTTTCCAATTACATCAATTTAGGAAATCCTGCCGAATCCATTAGCGACTACCGCCTACTTCACCGTGATCTTCGCTACGCCAATTCTGCGGCAAAGAGAAGGAAAAGTTGAAAGTAAAGAAAAATTAGACTAACAGTGAGCTCATCTCGCTGCGCAATCAAATCAACCGAGGCGTTTAGTCGTCAAGCCTAGCAGTGAGCTCGGGTTTGCGTAGCCCCTTGCTCAGCTAGCTAGATAAGGATCTTTTTCGTAATATTCCCTCTCCAACCTTACCATTGTGCACGAGGCGGTGGAATAGGATTTCTCCTAGTAGAGGGAGCATTATCACCCGCTGCGTACAGACTAGTGCTCATTGCACTTGCCCTCCATTCCGCCTGATAGGTTTACGCTCTCCGCGTTGGATGGGGCTCCAGCTACCTCACACTCTGCGTCCGGGCAAAGGTCAGTAGGCAGGAATCCGAGTTATCCCACGGAGACGTCTTTAAAATTTTCCGCCGTATGATCTGTAGACTCGATGATTAGGGATGGACGGATCCAGGATTTTTTTCGGATCCGTATTCGAATCGGATCCTTGATTTTCGGAGCCGGATTTGGATCGGATCCTTGATTTTCGGAGCCGGATATTTCGGATCGGATATTTTCGGATCCAAATGCATTTTTCAAATTCCTGACGCTGAGATTCCCCCTGATGATTGTTCAATCTCTTGGGAAAATTCACACTATGTGCCAGTCGTATTTTGCCTTTTTTATTTTCCATGGCTGAAATTCTGCTACGTAACCTCTGCGAGAGCTTAAAAACGAAACGGTTCATGAGTAGGACAAGAATCGCATGCGACGACGCATTCGAAGATGGAATCGGAACTCTTTCCACCCTTATCGGGCGTTGCATTCACTGAAACTATTATTTAAAATTTCGGATCCAGATGCGATGTCTTCCGCGACTTTGGATCCGATGTATCCGATGAAGGGCAATATCCGCGGATATTTGGATTCGAGGTATCCGATCCGACCATCCCTATCGATGATTCTTCCATAGACTAATCATTGAAATTCTCTTTTCCCTCTGTTCCGCGTGGCTAATTAATCGTAGGGGGGTAAAATTAGATGGTTCCCGGTGCTTCTAATGCCAAGGTTAAAATAACTCTCTGACCTAGAGGAGGATTATTATGTCCAAACGGTCCTTGATAATGTTGTTGTTGAAGCATAATTTGTGTTTCCATGTCAGCATGATGAATTTCCCCGTTTTACCACCTCAATTGGTGTAGGTTGGTTGATAGGGTCGTTAAACCTCAATATGGTAGTTTATTAATTTAGTTTGCCTTCACCCCTCCGAAAACAACACAATTTAGGACTTTAATCTGGATATTCTAACAATCAATGATTGAATATCACAAACACCCATGCCCTGGATAGGAGAAACATACCCACGCAAAACTCGAACCCGCGACCTTCCGTTGGGAAGGTGAGGGCCGTCATCGAGGCCGGCAGATTTTTTCGACTTTCTTTCAGTGTAATAATTATGTTGGGCGTGTATTTGGATCGTTTGAATTATAACCATATAATATAAGTATTTAAATAATTATTTTCCGTAGAAAAAAGTCTTTTACCTCTCTTAGATGCATTTCAAGTACTTATCGTATTTTCCTGATAACCTCCGAAATATTTTTCTTCTCTGTCACTCCGCAACCTGTCTGTTCACAATTTCTTTTAAATAAACAGATATGTAACGAATGCTTTTACGAATTAAAAAAATCTTTTGAAGTTGGGCTCTCTAGGAAAGGTGTGTGAACATGGTATGGTATTCATTTGTGAACTGTCGAAGCTGAGTCATTTCTTCTCTGAAACTTTTGAAGCTTCGCTTTACTCTAAGTGCACGGGTCCGTGGGCACCAATTGGGAAACTTGGAAGTCGAGCGAGCAACTTTGCGAAATTGCACAACCTTGTTTCCAGACTAGGTCAAAAAATTTGCTCTTATGTGCGTGTGCATCTGAACCCGTAAAAGTTCATCCTCGTTTATCTAAGGTGTACGATTTACGCATGCATGTAAAACCCAAGGGTGATTTTATATATATTTCCAGGGAAAAACTGTAATATTAATCCATTTAATGCCTTCCACTAATGTGCTCCTATCTGAGCATTGAACGGAAGAGAAATAGTATTTTGGGGGCCGTTTCAAGAAGCACTGCGTCATCCAGCGGCCTTATGACAAGGATTTTGTTCGGATATAACACAGGGTGTTCATGGCCCCTATTCTGAAACTCCTAGACATTTTGGCCTTTAAAATGGAGGTAATTTTATGTCACCGTCAGAAATTTTCCAAATATGGCATTGATAAAAATATGGAAATCTGTTTAACAAAACATCTCGCTGCTACTATAAGTAGTTATCCCGTTGATTTTTTACTACCGTTTGCCCTAAACGCCGAGAGTATATAGAGTTGACTTGATGATAGGATCATCATATTAGTGTGTGAAGAAAAAGCTATGTAGGTGCCGAATCTGGGGTGTATCGCTTTACGGTGCGGAAACGTGGACGCTGAGGAAAGAGTAATAGACAAAACATTGGTTATGGAGGGGAAAAGACAAGGTGAAGTGGACGGAGAAGAAGATGATGTACGAAGTGCAAGACATGGTGGGCGAGGACAGGATACCTCTATATGAGATACAAAGGAAATAGAGGTTTTTAGATGGAGCCAGTTCTGATCGTACAGTGGATTTAAAGGGCCATGATAAGCGACAGAGAGTGAAGAAGGAAGACTAGGATTTTCTAATAGATTGAAAGCGATAAGGTTTTATCGTTCATTGAAAAGGATATCCATTTTTTGAACTGGAAATAAACCAAGGTGGTTCTCAAAATGGTCCACGTAAAGCTATTGAACCGATATTATATATAGGTGGAGAAATATGTACCTGGATATTTTAAAATATTAGCATTGAAAGGGTCTTTATTCAATAACCGATGGGGGTTTAACTTACGCATGAGAGAGAAAAGGGGACTAAGGGGAGAACTTAAGCGTGAAAAAAAGACTTGAAAAATGGGAGCTATAGCGCGGCGGCCAGTTGGTTGAATGGAGGAGGGAAAAAGCCACTTTAGTAGAGAACGTCCGAAACCTTATTTTCCGCTGAAGTCCATCTCGACGTCACGCTCTTCCTAACTTCCGCCACCAATTATCTCCTCATTTCCTCTCAAAAGCCACCTCCACCGTCCGCAATAATTTGCGTTAAATGTTCTCTCCCACACATCCCCTTTTACAGCTCCCCATCAACCATCCCTTGACTGAAGACTTTAGACCAGCCCCACCCCTATTCACGAAATTTACCCCTCACCTCATTTCACTTGCATCCTCCCTCTTATTCGCAACTTATTTTCACTGATCCCACATTTTCCCCATTCTTTGCTCGCTCAGCACCTTGCTCGTCCTTATTAGTCTGTCAGCAATTTTTCCGCACTTTTTACTCTCCTTTCCGAAGTGGCACTCTGGATTGATTCCATTTTCATAGCATATTTTACCGAACTTCGGCATTTTCAATGTTATCTTCTGACATTTTTTTTAATTTGTGGTTTACTCAATGCCCCTCAGACAATTTTATGCAGGCAAGTTAACTGCTTTATAGTTATACCTATATTTAAAAAATTGCATAGATTAAACAATGATAGTTTTCGCGAATTGTTCCTATTTCATGTAGCTGTTGCACAAAATATTACAATTTAGGAGATAATGTCTCTCAGGGGTTTAGTTTTATTTAAACTTACTGAATACGTTCTTATGACAGTCGATACATATAAATACTATTGACAAAAACGCTGGAAATGATGATTTAAAAAATATTAAATACATTTTTTAAAATCCTTTTCATTGCAACATTTAATAATTTTAAATTCTTTGTATACCAATCAATCACATCTACCAACATCCCGAAAGTAGTATAAGCCGGACCTCTGCTCGAAAAGTATTAGCAAACTTTAGTCACTATGGAAGCGGCGTGATTCGCATATATGTCATTAAATTTGTAAATGTCTTCGATTAAGAATACCTAAATAAAAACCCTAGCTGAGGTACGGAGGAGGCCGATACTTTGGTTAGAAAGAGTATTAGGTGGATTAAGGAAGTTTAAAAGCATGTTAGATGGAGAAATGTTTGGTAGGCGTGAAAGGAGTAGAAATATAATGGGACTTATGAATGGATTAAAGAGAATAAGTGTACTTAGCGTAATTTAGTGTAAGTTGTGTAATTTTGGGAGAGAAAGGTGAAAGAAGTGAAGAAAGAAGAATAAAGAAAGGTGGGCGTGGTGGTCCCTATGTAAACCGGTCTTTTCAAGTATAATACCGACTGATTGATTTTACCGTCTTAAAGCCTCAGGACTATCACAAGGAGGAGTAATAACGTTCAAATACCGCCTGTCACAAAATGTTTAATATGAACGCTGATGTTACCGTATAATAACGTGGAGGATGCAGTTGCATTAAAACTCACCAAATTCTTTCTAGTTATAATTGATATTATTGGGTTATATGCCATGCAATTGCATTTAAACGAACTTAATTCGTTCTTGTTACTGTAGAAAAATTGAGCTACAGGCCACCTTACGATTTATCTCCATACTGCCAGGCATAAAGTTTTACTTTTGTTAGATTCGCTTGTAGAATCTGATTTTTTCACCTCTTTGTTTTTATATTCTCCCTCTCTCATTCTTCATTCAGAGATCCAACTCACACCTCACGCTTTCATTCATTACACCCCTCTTCATGCCGTCCACACTGGGCCTTTCACCCCATCTCTCATGCCTTCCTCTCTCTCTCTCTCTCTCTCTCTCTGAGCGTAATCAAATTTTTAAAAATGGAGCACCTGCCATATTTTCATCTCGGCACCCCGCCTTCACCGCCCAGCGGCGCGTCACACGCGGCGAAAAGGGAGTCTCTCTTTTCTCCCTCACTCCCACCTGCCCTTATAACAGTCAAGGTGGATCGCTAGCTGCTGCTCGGTCTGTCCACCAGGCTTACAGGTTGGGGGAAAATTCCGCGGTTCTCGCTCTCTAAAAAATTTATGCCCGCATTTTTCAAAATTAGGCTCCCGGAAAAGTCTTACGCCGCGTCAAGATTACACGATTCTTCACCATTATTTCTTACACGGCCCTTTTTGCCTTCTTCTTCCTTCTTTTCCTTGAGAGCCAGTCTCCTGCTGTTCCTCCCTCTCAGTACCTTGGAAATGAGAGTACAGGATATTCTCGGTGTGTGCGAAGTAAATAAAATAATGATAGGATAGTTCTCGGAAGAAAAAACGAGATTTCCGCGAATGTTTCTAAGAAAAAGTATTAAATCTCGACCTATCCTTCGTCCTTATTCCCCCAATAAACCCTTTACAACGTTATGCCACTGTTAACGTCAGCTTATACAATTTTATGGCCGAAAAAACAGTCAAAGTAACTAAATATCGACAACGATGCAATTTAGTCATATATCACGTCTATTATAAAGTAGTTCCTGATGAAGAGGTATTATTTTTACAAATTTGATATGAAATGACAATAATTAATTCAACTGTGTAATTCAAATGCATTTCAATATTATCATATTGCAATACATTTCTATTTAACTTTTTAGCTTCAGAACAATTTCGCAACAGAAAAATTCAAATGTGTAAATTGATGAATTGAAGTAAATTTATCTAGTTTCTTTTGAAACTACCATTCGCTGTAACGTCCTCAGTATGAGTAAAGTGCATTTATTGCGGTAGACTAATCCACGCTAATCTGGAGAGGTACACGTTTTGCTATATTTCCAGTGTGATACAAATATTAACCCATAGTGCTCTCATTTACCATGAATAATTCCTTTCTTCTCCATCAAAAAAATTCCGTTAATCCCGATTGATGCCTCCAAAATATTTCGATGATAATTGAATTATCGTTGAAGAAGGGCAATATAAAGTTTATTTCATAAGTATTTAATATTTATTTTGGTATCGGTTAGGGCCAAATAAGTAATCATTTTGGTTTTCACACCCGATTATATAGTTTAAGGCTTTTATATCCTAATGTGTATTTAGTTACGCAATTGAAATTGTAATAATTGCGTAAAGACCTAGGTCTTAGTGAAAGAATTTAACTTTAGAATTTAGGATATAGAAGGGTAGCCTGAATGGATTTTAAATAAAGATTGTCATAATCTCCACTCGCCTTCTGTACGGAGCGCCTGAGATGTCACAAAATATTTTTTAGGCTAGAATGAGTGGATCTGGTTTCTAGATTCTAGCCCTTGAGACTGAAAAATTCGCTGTGAAATAATGGCCAACCTACATTTTTAAATTGGCAGTCATCCCTCATCTCCGGGCACGAATCTTTAAGGTCTCTTACTCCGCGCTGAAGTTGGAGAGGTGTCAGAAGAGGCAAGTGATGGGGAGACGAGAGGGTTGTCTGAGTGACGCACTAGTGGGGAAAGAGTGGATGTAATGAAGGGTTGGGGGTTGAAAGCTGAGCGTGGGGCGAGGGTGGAGGATAATTTAGCGACTAAGCAGACATGCTCGGTGAATGAATTTTGCCTTCGACTTTCGGTGGGTACATAAATCGATAGAGTCTGATATCAATTCACTCATACAGTGATTTAACCCGAAAGTTATTGGGTATAGGTGAGGGTAGGTATCACCTCAGCCACAGCCTTCTTAACCTCCTCAGTCCTGACTCAGTATGATGTCACAAAATATTTTTTAGTTTAGAATGAGTTGATCTGGTTTCAATATTTTACCTATTCGTATATACAATACATCAACGTTTGAATCTTTTACCGCTTGAATAAGTGAAATTTTGATATTGCACCTTTTGAGGGTTATTAAAGAAAATAGTTTGCAATGCCCGTTTATACTAATGTCTTAGTGAGCATCGAAAAATGTTTTCTTCATTAATATCTGATTGTTTTACTGGAGTTGGAGAAAAGGGACTAGTTGGGTGATTCCAAACCTCATCCTTCCTAAACTGCTAGAATACCTTAATGAGATCAAAATAGACTTAATATCGGCGCAAAAAAGGTCGAACGCTGAACTTTAAGCATTTGTATAAAATCTTGCCGATGCTCCATAGGATCGTGTCATATACCGTTTTACTAAACATTGTTTAAACGTAAAGTTTTAGCTACTACGACCGAAAGGGTGAAGAAGAACATGCGAAAAACTATGAGAACGGCGAAACGGTCGTCTTCTTCATCTCGGCATGGGTAAAATATTTGATTGGTGCACTTCATTGTATTTTTACAGATAGAAAAACATCTTCGCATGACAATGAACTTCTTGAAATTGAATTTTACTCATTCTTCGATTTTTTAAATGGCCGAAAGGTAGATTTCGATTTCCGAGGTGCAGAAAAGAAATATAATATTGAAGTTACGTATTCTATATATTAAAAAATTTCTAAACTTTTCAACTAATGAAATGTTTACATTGCTCCTCTAACTTAAAATATACCAAGAAGACGAAAATCGCCCCGCGGTAATGCATTCTAACAAAACGACAAGCAAAGAATGAGCAAAATGGTCAGTTTGTTTATGTTGAGTGAAAACTTTATTTCCGTTAAATATGGAGCTCACTAAGGCGTAAAAGTATTTGGATTTGAATGGAATCTATGTCTAAGTCTTTAATTTGGTGCGAAAGATCCACAGAGAAAAAAATCATTCGCCTTGACCGGGATTCGAACCCGGATCCCCCGATTTCCGGTCGAGGGCTTTAGCCAGTTAAGCTACCGAGGCGTCATTCTTCCCTGTGGATATTTTCGGACACTACCGGACAAGATGTTGCTGGACTGCTGAGCATATGATGCCACAAGCAGTCCAAATCGTGCGCACAGCGCCACAGCTGGAGGGCAGGCCCGGACAACAAAAAGAGGTGTTCGCTCTAGACTAGTTTAAAGTATACCGGGACTAGCCGCGGTGATAACTTTTACGGGAGTCACCCGCAATGCACAATCGTGCGAAAGATCCACGGAGAAAAAATCATTCGCCTTGACCGGGATTCGAACCCAGATCCCCCGATTTCCGGTCGAGTGCTTTAGCCAGTTAAGCTACCGAGGCGTCATTCTTCTCTGTGGATATTTTCGGACACCACCGGACAAGATGTTGCTGGACTGCTGAGCATATGATGCCACAAGCAGTCCAAATCTTGCGCATTCGTGCGCGTAGTTCATTATTATATAATATGATACATATGAGCTCATCACAGTGAACTCAATTCAAACTGACTGAATAATAGAAGAAACCTTCTACTAAGTATCTGCACCGAAATGCACGCTAAAGTTCACATATTATATGCATTGCAAAAGTATTTGGGTCGGACCTGCACTGGGTGCCATATGGCACCCATGGGCGTTGATGGGGAAGTCATGTGAGTACAATGTTTGATGCAGAAGGAAGATTGAGGTTTGACGAAGTTAGGCTTGCGACGAAAGGGGAGTTAGGGATGTGAGAATGGTATAAATGTACAGATGAAAAAGGTAGGCGTCATCCACATCCCTCTCGTAAACCTCTTTTGCATCGCTCGAAGGGGCCCATAATCATCTATCTCCTCCACGAATGATAAAACCTGGTCGTTTTCATGTCTGTGTCCATGACAGCTGAGGGAAATCAATGAATCCCTCCTCAAAATTATTAACCTAGCACTATGTTCGCATAACGCTGGATTTTTGAAATAATTAACTTTTGCCTTTTCATGTCTGATTTTCCCGTTTTACTCCTCTTTAAATATAACACATAAGGTAAATATAACTCTACCCATCCATTATTCTTTTCTCTAGAAGTGTAATAATATTCGATTGTACTAATGTCAGTGCTAGGAAGTATCCCTACGCGAATGTTCTTTAAAAAAACAACGGCAAATCTTTGTAAATGGATATTTACAAAAATTTCATAACCTTTAAGGTCAAACCCGAAGTAGTTGAATTTTAATCATTTTGATGGTGGTGGGCTAGAATTTTTACACTACCGCGAGTTTTAGCATATATTGAATCTGAGTTTCTCCAGATGTAATATGTAATCAAGGGACACAGGTGTTGTGGGGTATTGAGAAGATAAAATTCATAAAAATCTAAATAGCAATCCCTGCATGATGACGGCAATGTTAATGAAAAGACATATTTTTAATAAGCAGTTATCCGAAAAAAATATGACTCGAGGACGATATAATATGAAGTTTGCTGAAAATGACCTTACAACCAACTGTGAAATCTCATTTCATCTCAATCCAGACCCCGATCCCTCGTTGACGCCTCGGGTACTAAGCCAGTAAGATTGCGGGAATACCACCATACTTGGCGTTCCTGCCATCGTATCCCTTGTGTCGTCGCCTGTTTTGCGTGAACATATCCACGTGTGCGTCCTCCGGTGGGACGGACGTGATGAGCGGAGATTCGGGAGGGAGGACAAGGGGCCATTTGCGCCTCCGCAGCATTTGATCCCTCCCACATTGCACATTCAATTCTCACGTCCTCACCCCTTACTTATTCCATCATCCATCGACAGCTCAAAATCCCCGAGCACGACAACTTAACTTTGCGTAACTTGGCTTGTGGACATTGAGGGGTGGTTTTAAAAGCCTAGCAAACGCTGACCTACTACGTAGAGTGATACAGCCTTTACTATACCAATAGTTGGTTGGAAGTTCGGTTAGCTTCTGTTTGAGATCAGACTACAATCTAAGCAGAACTTTCACCCATCAGCAGGTAAATCTGTATCATCTTATAGTGAGCGCTGACCAGACATATTAAGACATTAAGAAACCAGCTCTTAATGGCATAAACCTTCTATTATTGCACAAAATCCTTGTCAATCGTGAAATGGATGTTATAAAAATAACAGCTTTTACGTTTATGCGTTTATTGTGTATCGAAACATTTATAAATGTGTAAGTACAATGACTTGTAAAATGCTTGGAAAAACTCCTATTTGAAGGCCAAATGTGCTTTTTTCGGTGGTGTGGCAATAAATGAGAAAAATATTTTCATTGATACAGGCTATTTTCGTGAGAAATGCTATCCTTTCTAGACTAATGAGAGTCGTAGGTCGTTTAATACTGCTAAAGTGTTGCCTTCGCCTTCGTTTAAGTAGCCGCCTGAGTTTTTTATTGAAGTTTTTCTTTACTTTTGGGATATATTGGACTGTTTGCACGGTACCAATGTTTCCCGACCGATGCTAATCGCTTTCCCAAGGGAAAGTCCTTTTATACACAAGTGAAAGGAGTTAATTTTTTCTTCCTCAGTCTCGTGTTGTATCTACCGTTATTTTTGGCCCTAATTTCATTTTTTGTGGTTAACTAGATGTTAACAAGCAACATTAGCGATTGCGGTCAATCATGGTTTTGTATGATGATGCTATCTGACAGAATGCACTGAACTAGCTGCAATAACGGCATTTTAAATAGCCAAGTGGGAAATAATGAAAAAGACTGAGTGTTAGTTATATACAATAAACTAGGGGTAGGTTATATTGTAGCCCATCGGTTATGCCCCCCCCCCCCTATAATAACCGAAAACATTACGTTGTAGTGCACCATAAGTGCATCATCTTCAGGTTTTGATTCCTATCTCCATAGTTACGCCAAGTTAAGTGAGATTTGTGAGCAAGGCTTAACGAGTGTGCTGGCTCAGGGAGGTTTAGGACGTGACTTGATGCCTTCCGGACCCGCGAGTCGCTCTACAATCCCTTTGCGAGGTCCAACTTCGGTCCGTAACGCAGTGCAATTTCCGTCGATCCCGGCTTGTTGCGAGTCACCTTGTCGCACCTTCCAGTCTTCACCGGCCTCCTCCTCTTAACCGGGGAAGCTCTTGGACACATATCCCTTCCTCCTTCCTTTCTCTGTATCGCGTGGACACTGTTCTCGTCGCTCGTTACAGACAGGCGAACACGGGGATTGCGGCCGTCCGAAGGACCCAAACTCGGGTTTGGTGACTCGCACTGTACCGTTGTACAAGTGGCGCGCACGAGCGCTCCGAGTCGTATGGGCCCCCTTCACGGCGACCTGCGTTCCTGCCGCCCCATTCGATTCGAATTAGCCGGGTGGGTTGCTGTCGTGTTGTGTGGGACGTTTAGGATGTGCGAGGATATTAAAACAAGACAACTGGGCGCGATGGAAAGGCGGTATCTCGTATTAGTGGAGAGCGGGGTACGTTTGCGCCCGGGGTATGCGTACGTTCGTTTTTTTTTTCAAAATCCGTAGGATAGAGTGTATCACAGTTGCTACTGTAGTGCTTTTCCCTTTTTTTTAGTTTCAATGACCGAGGCAACTTTGTTTGTGAAGGAGTTGTTTATTTTTCCTCCAGTTAAGTGTTTTCCTGGGTACATGGTAGTTGACAATTCTGTTGACATTTATAATGCCATTAAATCGAAACTTGAAGCTTATACGCGGTGAAAGGGCTCCATATTAGCCATGATGTGTTGAATAACTAAGTGCTTTTCATTGCTAATATTTCTGATGTCTTTAAAGTTTTGATTTTTGAAAGAGTGATTAATTATTTACTCATCACAGTCAAGTTTTTACATCGGTGCCAGCTTATTCTCAACCACGACAAAAATGTTGTATTATCAGTTATATATTCGAAATGCAGAGGCACTATACATTTAGTCTATAAGTTTTTGTTAAATAATCAAAAAGTAAGTCAATTTTCTCCTTGAATTTCTGAAATATTACTAATTAAGAATATTGATAAAACTTTACTCAATGCACTTTCCAAGAGTGTTACCCCCCCTAATCCATATTTTCCCCTATTGATGCTTCGCAATCGCAAACACTATTATTTACTATTTAACTATTTGAGAATCTTACCTTTATTATCGAGTTAACTAGGATACAATTCTAAATTGCCATATTTCTTCTCACTCAAGGATTCCTTATGAGATTCCTTAATCATCCTTTTAATTTTCTGAAGGATGTAGATCTTATACAATTATTTTTCTCACCAACAATCATATCTAAATAAGTGAAGTAAACGAAGATACTGCATAAAGTGGCTACTGAAATATGTGTTTCCCTTAAATTTAGTCCCGAAGTCGAGAGAAACGTACAGAAGAAGCGTATTGGGTGGAATTAAAACATGGCTATTACTGGAAATTACCTCCAGTAGTAAAGCAATGTTTTCACTTAAAGGTGAAGATATGATTAAGGAATAGAATAAAACAATACAACATTAAGACGGGGAAGGCTTGAGACTGGATGGGAAATGGATGGAGAGGGAAAGATAGTTTTGGAGGTGGTACTGGGAGTGATAGTTTATCCAAATGGAAGTGAGATCGTTCTTGGGATTCTTAATGAGTTTGAGTACGTAAAAACCTTCTTACTTCCCAGTATCTTCACCTATTTTATTTCTCTTTTTTTATTTCCATGATTTCTTCAGTAGTATGCCTTTATATTTTCCTCATGGCAGTCACTATCGAACACAGTGACTTCGTCGGTTATTTCTCCATCACTTTGTTCATGTTAACTGTAAACACATGTCTACGGCAACACATAGGAACCAATATCAATACCTTATCATTAGGAGTTTGTCCGTGAACCACTAGCTTCGCAATCCTCATCAATCGTACTGTACCTGCACCACCTGAATGAACTAGCTTAAACCATATCATGAATCAGCTCCTCTGGTGAATTTATAACCAGTGTGACGCTAAATGTCCGGGATTATAATGGGACCAACTTCTTTAATTTTAAAACGATTCATATTTAGGATGACGATTCACAAACACATTCCACTACGATCTCCTGAAGAAGATTTTTAATCTTTTAGGCTCTAGCTACAAGAATATTCTACGTAATTGAAATCGAGAAGGAAATTCCTGATTTATTGAGAAAATCTTTGATCTTGGGACTTCAGCTGGCTAAGCGTGTTAACAGTTGAATTTGGAATCAATGGTAACCTTAGAAGTTATGACAACTGGCTGCTAATGAATTTATGATTTCGAAAATGGTGGTAAAGATATTCCGTTATCTACTTGCAATCATAGATATTAAGTTTTTGCTCTCAAGGGACGTTGAAATGACGAGTGAAACTAAAATTTTAATACCTTTGTGTAGATGTAGAAGTTCCACGTACTTTCGCTACATTTAATGTTAGTGATGGTGCCATTTCTGATTTATGTTCAACAATTTCATTCGGTGTAAACAAATGTAAGTTCTCCCTTAATCCAAGAAATCCCTGTTTTAAAATGATAATAGCATGGAATGGATGAGGAAAACTTCACTGAATGTAGACCTTAAGGGTTTACTTTAAGTGAGATTTTGAAATGAGACTTGAAAATCTTAAGAATTTACCTATTTTACATTAATTCCATTGTATTTTCTCCATGATTCAAAATATATTATTCTAAAAAATACTTTATATCGTATTTGAATTATTCGAAGACTGTGCTGTGAAGGCTTTTTTGGGAAGGAACGAAGACTATTAGCAAAGAATTACTTAATTTGTAGATATTATGACCACTACTAGGTCACTTAGGAACTTGAAATGTTCTTTTATCGCAATTACAGTTGATGTGCTGCGTAATTTTTTTTAAAGTCATAAAAAACGTAAAAAAAAAACATTTTAATTACTATCATTTACATGGGAGCTTAACCTTTAAATACGTCATCTACTATTAAAATTGTAATGATCCAAAGAGCCTAGTATGTTTCCCTGTGATCAAGCTTATTGGATGTCGTGTTAATCCATTGGCGAACATCGTTCATCGGTGCATAAACAAATGTCTGCAAATTATCAACTTCTCATGGCTGTAAGTATTGGCTTTATAGCTATTTTTTATGCTAATTAATACCATGCTGATGCGGATTGGCTAAAAAATTGATAAGCTGTCTAACACAAAAATTAAAATTGACTTCCAATTTCATAAATTCTCCCAGTTTGTGAACTATAATAATACCTGATGGCAAAATGAGAACGATTAAATACGTATTTAACTCAGAAAATGATGAGTTGGGATGAAATGAAGAGTAAAATTTCGCAAAAATATGTATTGAACAAGGTTTGTTACGAAACCAAATGGAGCGTTTAAAGGTTAGAGGAAAAAAACTCCCTGCGTCGAATATTTCGTGTTCAATTAAATTGGAAACCTCATATGTTGTTACTTATCTGACGGGCTTGTTTTAATTGAAACGACAGAAAATAATTTATTACATACCATTCTATTTTTTAAAAATTGTCTGATCGAATCATTCATTCGACATCACGTATTTTAATGGTGTTTTGAATATGTGAACCAGTCATTAAATATTTCCCTCTTCCAATTATTTTATGGAGATTACTTCGGTTATTCATTTTAAAGGAAAATCCATCTCGTATCCAGTAAAAAAATAAATAATGGACATTTTTGCTTCGAATTTTCCAATTGGAATGCAAAACTCGCAGCCGTCATATTTACTCGTTGTGCTGTAATTCAGGCTGGAATGACAGGATGTTAAATCATTTTGATGTAGTTTTGATAGATTTAATGGCTATTAAATTGTCTCTGAATTCGTAGTTTTGCTTATCTTTATTATAAGTACTTATAATCATTTAATATTAATATCACGAGCGAAACAAAATATCGGCCAATTTCAGTCTCTAAATATTGATTTTATCAGTCCAAGAAAAATATTGACTTATGTTCAGAGTAAAGCAATTAATCATAAAGGGGACTGTAATTTTCCTCAGTCATCGTGAAGTCTATGCAAGAATCCTATTCCTGTATTGTTCTTATTTTTTCATGATCCTCATCGGTAAAGCAAAATCAAACGGATTGCCTAACTGTAATAGCATAATGTGCTTAAAAGTTGAATCTCAATTAGAGATCAGTATTATGGGTACTTATGTGTTATATAATTCATTGCATACATTTTAGACCGGTGTCCATCTTGTTGACCGTTCTTTGCTCCTCATAAAGAATTCGTCAGTAAAATATTATCTTTTGCCAGTTCCTTCCCGATTCTCACTCTGTTGTTTGATGTGGGCAACTTATATTAGGTTCCAATCTCAAACTGAACTGTTATAGGTGTTATTTTCATAAGAGTTTTCAATGGAGATATTGGGAGGCCTAATATGTCGGCTTCAAAGTCTGGTGTAGTCTTTGGAATAACGTAAGTTTGAATCTTTGTGGTGTACCTTTCTGTGCGCTTTCAAAATTGAAGGTGATCCCTAGAAAGCATATGTTACCGTCTTACCTCGAATTCGTAGTACTCGTTCGTCAGTAGATTAGTTTGGAATGAGCTAAATCTATGCCTGGATTTGCATTCATTCCCGCGGTGATTTGGTTATCGCGTTTGAATACGGAGGGTGTACCTAAACCTCGTTACTACCTTATGCAGCATTTAGGTATTTTGTGTCTTGTTTTGTGACTCATCAATGATAACTTCCCAGAATATTCTCTCATCCTCACTCCAAGATAACTTATAGTACGTGCTAGTGTTTTTAAAAATAACTGATGTTGAAAGTTCCTGTGCCCTAACGAAAAAACACTTTCTTGTGACTGAGAAAATTTGGTTTAGTATCATTGAAATATTGTATGCAAAATATTCAGTTTTGATAGCGATCTTTTATGGATGATAGTTTTTCGGGTTCATTCCGTGTTGATTTGTATTTTGTGGACGACAGTTTCGGGCGCGTTCCAGCTCCCGTCTTCGGGTCCAAAAATCCCGAACCCGAACCCCGGTTTTCTGGACCCGAAGACGGGAGCTGGAACGCGCCCGAAACTGTCGTCCACAAAACGCGAATCAACGCGGAATGAACCCGAAAAACTATCACCAATCAACTCACCGCGGAAGCCTCCGTATTAATTAGCGTTCTTTTATGTTGCGAATAATAAGTCAACAGTCCCCTTGCAGACACGAGGAGCAAACGGTGACCATTGGAACGGGCGGTGCACTTTGAAGCCAATCACTCAGGGCCCGGTAATAATCGGTGAATATGTGTAATTACGCGCCAGCACCATCTTGGTGGGCTTCATATTCTCATATTTGTCAACGTTTAAATGATGCTTCAACCGTTCCCTACTGGGTTACGCCCTTGATTAAAAGCTGAGCGGCTCAACGACTCCATGTAGGTCCCCAAACTGACATTCAACCATTTACCATCATAGATGGGTTACGTTAAGCTTCATTCCATTTTCGTAACAAGGTGGTGTGTATCTGTTCAGTGATCCCATCCTCCGTTCCCTTTCAATGTATATGTTTTTTCAAAATGGTATGATAGTGGTAAGAGTGGTGAAAGATGAAAATGTATATTTTTTTACTGAAAAGAATTATTTTATGCCAGTGCCCATGTGGTTTTCATCCATCCATCCGGAAGACACGAAACTTTGGGATAATTTGACTCCAATGTTTTAAGGCATTGTCGATTATAAATCTAACTTATTGCTTTAAATAATCGTATTCCAAAATTTTGATCCATAAACATGCCAAATTTTAATGAATACCTTCCCTCTATTTTCTTTTCACGCTGATTAATTGTGCCTGAAATTTTATTAAGCGTGAAAATGCTTGATTTGGTACATACTAGTTCATTATGTCATACTCTTGAGCAGGTTTAACTGTTGTGTGGTCATGGTGGTGCTTTGTATTACTGACACTAGGTAATATATCTGCACATTTAAAAATCATATTTTATGTTAAATTAATCTTCGGTGGCATTAGGCGACTATCCGTTGCCTTATCTACCCTGTTTTAGTGCTATTAATTATCCTTTTTCTTAAATTCTAAGAAAGTAAGAAATCGAAAAATGAAAAGTTGCTCAAATCGGTATGAAGGAACTATTATAAAAATTATTATTAACGAGGGAATTAGCTAGATATGGGGAAACGTCACAAAATTATGTGCATTTTATTATGTAGTAATAATCAATTTGGTGTATTTTCTGTTCCGAGAACATAAATTAACCAGTAGAACATACTGCAAAATACCGTGGTGTATTTTCTATCTATAAGGACGGTAATGATCAAACCGGAAACATCGTACAAGTATTACTCATACTTTCAATTACTTATTAATTCCAATTCATATCAATTCACTTTATTTTGTTTCACATATATATCTTATAAATACTATTGGAGTCGTAGTATTTTATCTCTGTGATGGACTAAAGATAACTAGAATCATTCTGTGGAATTTCTATTTTTTGTTTACTCCATGTATTTCCGACTATCGATGGAATTTAAAGGGAAAGTTCCATTTATCCCTTTGTACCGCTGCAACCTTTCCGTAAGTGGTCGTTATCCTTCATGGTCTACTCTCCATACAGTCCGACAGTGAAGTGATTGGTTATCCGTTCGCTCTTCTCGGGGGTTAGTTCGCATCCAAAATGGACACCTCCCTGCATTATTTCCCCCTGGTTGCGCCGCGGCCGCTGCAGGGGTGCTGTGTATATACGCAACCGGCATCAACCCGCACACCAGACAGCGTCGCGCTAAATTCGCTCGGCTTTCGGTTTTCCAGTCCTTCCGATTGTGTCGTCAACCCCTTTGTCTCCCCCCCCCCCCCCCGGCTCCCAACCTCTGTGATTTCCCATCAACCCGCTGCCGCGTTCAAATTTCCTAGTCACGCCCTTTGCTCCGTTTCCTGTGTTTCCTCCTGAGTCCGCTTACGGGTACGTCCAGAAATCGTGGGAGGCAGCCATTACGACACTGTGGACCTAGACCTGATAGGCTGGACCAGTAGTGACTATTGTAGGGATAAGCTGCAATATTCTAAAGTTACATTGTTTTATAACATGTTATTATTAATAAATTATTCTACCGATTAGGGTAGGTTCACATGGAGTACTTGAGAAGCATTCTGGCAGCCTCCCATTCCTTCATGTACTTACATCTTCAATTCACAGTTAAGCCTACCTCCTAGTATTCTATCTAAAAACGCTATTTTCTTCCTCCCTCTCTCTCGTTTACCATCTAACTCTAAAAAAATTATTCTTCCCTCCATAAAATTGTTTTTAAAATCCCCTCACCAGGAAGTACTCCATCCATACCTCCCGTTTCTTTCCTATCTTGTCTCCTCACCCACCATGTCCAGCACGTCGTCATTCCTCTTTCTCTCCCTCTACTTCACCTCCGCCATTCTTAGTCACGCCTACATTTTGAATGCCTTTAGTCTTCTCTCGTCCTCCTTCGTGTGTGTCCACGTTCTCTCAACGTAAAGCGTTACTCTCCAGATCAGACTCTCCACTATTATTTTTTAATTAACTTTTACATTATTCCATTCATGATTCTATGATCACCCTTATTTTGGGAAAACCATTTGAAAAGACATTTTAAGTAAGTAAGGAATCATTTATAATAATAAGACGAAATTTCTTGATTTGTTTGTCCAATACTAATTGTAAATAGTCTGCATTTCAGTTGAATATTTATAGAAGAATACAACTAAAACAGTGTTGATACTATCTTTCTAAAATTTCACTCCTTATGATGTTTATGTCAGACCTAATATACCTCTTTACGTTGACGGATATAGAAATTAAAAAGCTTACTGTACAGTCTCCCCCTCATCCATTCAGTACACGCGTCATTTGCACCTCCATTCTCCTATCAACAAATTTCACCTCTTCCATCCACCTTACATCTGTAGTCACATAGTGTAGTAGTGTAGCGTTGAAGGTTAATTTTGGTTTATATTTTAAACATAGAACTAACAGATTCCTGCAGAGTGTAGTATGATGATTCTGATCGTATAAAACCTTGTTTGTATTTTGGATGTACTAAGGTTTCACTCGTAATGTGAACCCAGGGCTTTAGTCAGTAGCATGGCGTATTTACATGTAAACCGAAAATAAGCATACCCATGGTGACATTCTATGGCTGGTTCTAAGAGTTTCAGAGCAATATGTAACGCAGGGCATGATTTAAAAAAACTGACGTAACGTTTCACTGTGGCTACTTAGTTTACGTAGCTATTGCTTCATCTACCTTCCGTGGTACTCGATACCCTTCCCGTCCTTCTAGACTTCTTTTTTTATTCCCTCGAAATATCCTTAACACCCTAGTCCATCCCAAATAACCCGTTTTTACCCTCCAGGGCCATTCCCATTACGCCCTGCCGGAGTGCATATCGGGAGCAATAAACCACGGGGCGCCGGATTACGTTTCGCCGTTGAGCATTGACATCCGACGATCGGCCTCCGCGCTGAGTGGGTAGGAAGCTACGGCGTATGACCCAAAAAGAATTTATACGTTTTTAGGACCTCGAGGCCTTTCTGTGTCCCTTAACCAGTCGTGTGACGGGAACTGCGTTTTTCTTCTGTTTTGTCCAAATTTCATTTTTTAAGAGATAGTGTAGGCATGTATTTTCGTGGCCTGTCACTCATTTAAACGTAAGCTGTATTCATAAAATTTTTAAGGTCCACAGAGTAGACCTTTTTCACCATTTGGTTAAAAGTTAATTGTAAAATTGTTACTCTTGAGCAAATGCTGATGTAAATTTTTTACATAAATTAGGAAAAATTTTGACAAGATCTTTTGCCACATGCCATGAAAATGACAAGATTAGAACGTACTTCGAAGTAACGAATAATTCGTGGAGGACAAGGAAGTAAACGAGCGATCAAGACGAAGTGAGGACGTCCTCTAATAATGAGATTAGTTTTTAGTCGTATTTTTAAACTTCTTTAGCATATAAATGATTTTCTCCATTTTTTCCGTACACAAATACGTATTAATTTAATTTTACTCCTTGTTTCAGGCGAGACTCCATGGACTCTACTTGACATAATGAACTGATACGCTTTTTCTTTCGCAAATTAATCTAGCTTGCATTTTGGCCATGACATAAAAATATATTTCACTGGAAAAACTCCTCTTCTATGAACCGTGTTTCTAGGAGCTAATTGGTTTTTAAGCTTATTCATCATAAATTATTGCAAAAACTGTAGTTTTAATGCGTTTTAGAAAAAGGTGCTAAGTTCCTTCAAACTGTTCGAATAATTGCTTACTTAAAGATTATATCTTTCGATAATCTGCTATAGAGTTAGCATTTTATTTTAACATTCAACGATTTTTACTTGCCTTGTTTTTGAGACTGGCTTAAATCCATCTTCTTTTGGTTTTTTGATCCAATATTTCCCTTTCGTACTTTTCCGCATGCTTCGCAGTCTATATTCGGCTCAGCTTCTCCCGCATCCCACATCATGTGCGTCCTTACGCCGGCAGGGGTCCTTACCCTTTCCCCGGGCCATGCTGCCTCCGCCCACTCACCGCCCCATCGTTTCATTACCTTTGACCTCTCTCCTTGTTTGCTTCCTCGACCCCAACTCTTCGATGTAGACTCGGGCGTATCGATTTCATTCCGCCCATCATGTTTCGCTCAATTGGTCAAATGGTCCCCTCACGGACTGAAAAAACCAACTCGAGAGTCTCCAGCTCGAGGGGTCGTGTGGTCAAAGATTTTAGTCTCCACTATCCCGAATACGTTTCAAGGGAACTTCCATTTATTTCGTCGGGGGATTTTCTTGGACAGCATTACGCAGCTACTTCCTTTGGTCTGGATCACACGATCCTTGGTCCTGGAAAAATCCAAGGTATCCGATGAGTATACGAAATCAATGGCTTGCGAGTTCACTTAATAGAATGGCAACGTGATAGATTAAATAGTTAACTTCGTTGTGTTCTACACAGTATTCACTATAAAAGTTAACCTGATATCTACCTTTTCAGGTCATTATCAAGAATATAGTCTGAGGTTTCAGGCGAGATGGAGTGAAAACGTGACATAATGAAAATGAAAAAGCAGGAGCAATTTCCACAATTTTACATTTATTAATACTACCGGTTTCGCTTTTCAGCATCATCAGGTACCTATTGTACCTATAGTATTAATAAATGTAAAATTGTGGAAATTGCTCCTGCTTTTTCATTTTCATCATTATCAAGAGGTAAACCTGTTCATCTCTTGATAATGACCTGAATAAGACTTTGTTTTAAATAATACTACGTGGAATTCGACAATTTCTTAAATTTTCATCTATCTTAGGATTTAAAACGTCTTATCTCGAATCACACTATCCTTGGTTCTTTTCGAATGTTTTTTTTTATTAGATTACTATGGGAACACAAGTTTTCCGATGAACGGAACGGAAATTTGATGATTTTAAGATTGCATATGCGCTAAAACGCAAAAAACCATGCCTTAAGTTCGGAAAACTTTTATAGCGGTCATAATGCAAACATTTCCAAGAACATTCTTGATTTTCAACGGTTGCCAGGTCCTAATGAGAGCAAAAATCAAAATTAACAAGAAGTCGGTAACAATATAAAAACATGCCAGCTACAATAGTAGCGATGACAAAGGTTTTCCGCTATCCTAGCTCTGAGTAACACGAAACTGGAAATCCTCTACATGCTAGTCCCTTGAATTTGTGCATGCTCAAGGATTTTATTCTTATAACCACCGCATTACATTATTATTAGGGATTGATTTCTTTCACATTGCGGAATAATATTTATTTCTTTGACTAAAACCTGCATCGCAGGTCATTTTTTCCGTCTCTCAGAATGTTAGCTGCGCAGATGAATTTTCAGGGATGAAAATAGTGATCGCTTGACCTATCATTTCTTGAATCATACGGTTATTCCCACCGTTCCATTTTCACTCGCTTTAGTATTTACAACTGTCATTCAACTAAATTATTGTCAGGCGCAATATTGGAATTGCTGAGTTCAGGCGCAATGTGACTGATAGGCACAGAAGTTAAAAAGCATTATTAACTCTTAGCATGGATCAGTGGTCACTTTTAAAGTTTAAAGCAGCATTTTTAGTGTAATTGAACACTTACATGATGTCTATTTGGCTAAGCATGGACCCCTTTACATGCCGTCATACGGCCCCGGATTTATCCTGCAAGTTGCGATTTAACGTGCTCTTTAGGATATTAAGTATCATTATTTGCAATGTATTTTAGCATGCACATTCTACAAGATCAGACCTATACTATTTATCTAATAATGCTTTTATTTTTCTTTATTGTGCCACTATTTTTCTTAAATATGCTGAATAATCCGCGACTGATATGTCGGCATCAATGCGAAAAGCGAAAGGCTGCATAGAGAATGTCAAAACAAAAAGCTACTGTAAGCGCCATGGGTCTATGCCTCCTAGTGGCACGGGAAAATACTTATAAAACACCCGTGCTGTGCCTGTGAGATCCATTGCGCCCGACGGAAGGTTAAAAGGTGATCGTGGCGATGCAATCGTGGCCGTGCGTTCTGATTGGCTGAATGACATTGCCAGCGATGGTTTTAGTGTCGAAAAAAGGGACGAGCCGAGTGATGGCAAAAGGGATGGGATACCCATCCCTCGAACGATCGCAGAAAATGAACGCATAAAACGGTAATTCTTTCCACCATCATTGGAGCTATTGCTGAAACCATCCCTCGAAAGGGATGGAAAAAATGATCGTGTGATTAAGGCTCAGATGAGTAAGCTTCTCTCAATCTTCTCTTAGGCGATTAACCCAATGCCTTTGATGGATTCAAGTCCTAACCATCTCTTTACCATTCTTGTTCAAATATACAACAACAGCTAGCTTCAATTTTGTGAGTAACAGCTCACCGTTTGATCGATCTTGAATTCGACCGTCGCAACATTCAACTTTTCCTCCCAAAAGTGTAGCCTTTACTTTTCACGCATGCCTTTTTTACTGCTCTAAAATTCGAAGTCGCCATAATGGGAGAACTCATTCAGTGTATTTTTTTAAACCCTCTCGTGTCAAAATAATTTTTTTTCCCTGCTGGCCCTGTAGCGTGGCGGCTTAATTTTTCTTTCGTATCTTTTTTTCCCCACGAACATGTTCTTTCCTCAACGCGTCACTTTTATAAAACTTATTTTTTTGTCGTAGTTCCTATCTCGATTAGTTGCCGCGGAAAAGTGGGGTTTCCGCACGTAATTTTAGGGATTATTATCCTGGATGCAATATAAAAAAACGAGGCCGAATAAAGTCTCGTTTGACGGAATTATTTTGTAAGAAAAAAAATTCCCATTGGAATTTCTACCCAAGCGCTCGAATTTAAACATTTAATGAACGAGCGAACAAAATAATAAATTAATAAATGAAAAAATGCCGGATTTGGATACCGGCGAAAATGTTTCGTACGTTTAGCGCCATTTCGCCTAATTAATGACTTCATTCCAAAAATGTGTTCATTCTTATTCATATTGGTGTGGTCTGGCTTCAGAAGTATTGTGACGATTCTCTCTTTGATTCCATTCCGTGTGTATATCGGCGTTTTCGTTGCGTCACGTCCATTAAGCAAAATGAAAGGTTTAATTGAAATGTTCATACAGGTAACCTGGCTACGTCCAATTAATTATTTGAATGTTCTCGTGTAATTTAAATTCATAAGGAACAACACCGTGGATAAAGGATTTTATTTGACCGTTGCCCAGCTAACTTACCTTTTTCGTGTGGTTTATGCGTGCTGCCATTATTTCGTGAAGACCAATTCCATTGTGAAAAATTATTTTCTTCGAAGGTCATCTGCCGCCATACTTCGTTAGTAGCGTGGTATGTACGTACATATATGAACAAAGATTTTGGATTAAAAACTGTTCGTTGGTTGACATAGGTGATTGTGTATTTATGGGATGAACAGTTTTTTAATTTTTAGTTTAGGCGTTGAGGAATTAATTTTCGGAAATCAAAGTATGCAAGAAAAATCGATTTCTATAGTAAGTAATGATGATTATGAAATGTAATCAATGAGTTAATGAAATTTAAAATATTGTCATAAGATTAGGAGATTGAAAAGATTAACATGATCAATGTATTTTAATATTAGAGTTAGAAATATAATATTGTCTGTTTTAATAACAAGCAGTGCTGAGGAAACAATCTTCCAAAAATTACGAGAAACGGAACGAATTTGCATTTCGATAATGTTTTTTTTTGCCGAATATAGCTCTTTCGAGTTATTTCTATTTATATGGATCGACGAATGCACGGGTTAACTATCGGTTACTTATTTTTTTCTCGTGGACTGTTGTAATTTCTCTGTTTCCCACGTTAGCCTATTTATTTTAGTTTTGGAGAATTCCACTGGTTAATCCGATTCTTGAATTCATCGTTAGTGTCAATTGAATCAAAATGTATCTAAGTACTTACGTAAACTAATGCTAAACGCCCATAAATATGCATCATTCATTTCTTGAAATATTTTTTTTCACAAAACCTCATGAAAATAATGAGAAACTCTAGGTTAGAAAGAAATAGTGAGTGCCTTTTCCTGAGATCTTACCGGCAATAACTTACATGCAGCTTTAGTTAACCCGGATTTAGCTCACTAAACATCAAATACATGGCACCTATTATCTCGAAATTACGGATACCCACTGGGGTGTGCTTTTTTCGGTGTAACCGTCGTGCGGACCGTGCTGAGGTACGATTCACGTCAGATACACCCGTGTCACGCAATAACAAATAAGTATCGATTTGCCGTTAACGCGTTAGTACACGAAGTCGTGTGGTTTATACCTGACGGGGATCTCTGTAATATTACCCCTCTTCGTCCCTAGATACCTCACCCTCCCAATGCCATTTGCCATCAACGGGCGCATGTTCTACTCGTGCTTGGGGCTTTTCCTCATCTCTCTACGGATTAGACGACTGAATTAGGAACCGTGTCGTAATTTCACGTGTGGAACAAGCATATTTTCTGCACATACCAGCCTACCTCCTCCGTTCCTTCGCCAGGCAGCTAGTTTTGCCTGATGAAGACCGGTATTATGTTTGGCAGAATATTTTTGTAATGCATGAAGCTGTTATTATTTTGAAACACGATACATAATCATACTCAGTTACATTGAGTCAACTCCGTCTTAATGTACGCGGACCTACGAAATGGTCTGCTGCAAACTTATTACGGAGTAATTTTTAATAAAATTTTGTGCGAATATTATCTTGACTATCTAATCTGTAATTCATCTTTCCAGCGGCGTAAGCGTTGCTGATGTTCGGAAGTTTCTGATTATAATGTGATTGAATGGAACGCTTCCTTCCAGTCTGAGTAAATCTTTAAATGATTCATGAAAATATGTTTTTAACACGCATTGGAGTTGGATGCCGTAAATAAATTAGTTTACTTTATATTTGCTGACCACAGCAGTATTTTAACGCTGCTTTATAATTTTCAAGCGCGGTTTGTTTGGCTTCTTCACAGGCTGTAACAATTTCTTTTTAATTACATTGTTATTAAAACTTTTGTTGACAGAAACACTTTCATAATAGCAGTAATAATGTGAAAGAAGTAAAAAACTAAAAGATTGGCACGTTCCCTTACTATGTTTTGAATTTATAGCAAATGAAGAGAGTGTTTACTGTCTAATCACACTAGTTACGTGACAAAAACGCCACTTTTGGCTCAAAATCAAGATATAGCAACTGCGTATAGACAAAAAAATAAGGAATAAATTATCTCTAGTCTCAGTACTGTAGGTAATTTTACTTTTCACCTTGGTTGGAGAACATCAGTGATGACAATTCATGTTTTTGGTAAATAAACCGGAAGTATTTTTATTAGGAATTCTCTTCCACGCGTTACACAATGACCTCCCTATCCTACGGACTCTTTAGTGTTAACGTGGGGAAAATTTAAGTTCACCATTTAATTTTGGTCAAGCTCGCTGTAGGTTTTTCATTCATGATAAGATGACAGGCATAAAGTTCGTCGAGGAAAAGATCCGTGGGTGACTTGTTCGTCAACCCTCGCAAGACGCTAGTCGTCCAGCATATACAATTATTTCCTCCACCATCCCTTTTAAGTGGATCCACACTTCATCGGGGAGCGTATTTTTTTTATTTATTATTCCCTACTCATCCTCACATCCAATTAAGGGAGATTTCGAGAGATTAAGAGATACGGTTCTCGCTCGACGTCGGTAACCGCTCGTAGTTGACGCTATATCTTATCGTATATTTTCTCCCCCTTTCAGAGATATTATTCATCGCATAATGCGGCGAAATACGATGCTCGCCCATCCGGTAAAAAAGTTATATCAAACCTTGGTATGATGCCCATTATCTACGATTTTTATCCGGGAGCTCTCCCCACTATAGATATTGAATTCTCGTGGAAATATTCATCGAGTTTACCTACGTCGCGACGTAGGATTAATTAAAATGATTCATGTACACGCACCTTATGTACTAGGGGTATTTTTCATGCTTGATGAACTCGTTAATTTGTTTTTCCCGGTAATTTTGAGCAAAAAGAATGTAAATTATTAGAATCGTTACAACCGTGCACATTATTTTTTTTTGCGTTTAAACTTTTCATTAAACCAAAGTTTTTGCTTATTAGCATCTATCTCTTTTTTCTCATTTCTCATCTCATTTCTTACTATGCAACTACTGACATAGTTCTCATATTGCTAATTTTTTTCCCGTATTTCTTTTTATTTTTCATGGAAATCATTTATTGTGATAAAAGATTATACAGAAAAGTTTTACTTCATTATGAGATTAATTTTTGTTTACTATTCGTGGTTTTGACATTCTGAATGCGTTAAGATTATGAATCATAAAGTTATTTTAATTTGTAGGAGGTGAACCGGTTGCATTCGTTAAGAAGTGTTGTAAAACAAGTTTTCTGACTATTTAGTTGTATGCCAACTATTTTTTTTTAATTCGAGTGTTTTCGCTTTACCACGTCGTTGAAACGGACGTAAGTTAGGAATAGATTCATCAACCAGGGAATTTCGGTATTTGTACTGCCGATTCCTTTAGTATGAAATTGTTATACTGATCTGGAGTTGGAGTTATCATTTACAGTCTTTATACCGTAGGGTGGGGTACGGGCCCGCCGGGTACCTTAGTCGGTTCCATGGAGTTTATATGGTCAGTCCTATCCTCCCCCCGGCGCTCCCGGCTCGCGAACCGACGCGACGTAGGTAGGTTGCGGCCTGTTGAAACGAAGTCGGAGTCCAAACCACTTTGGGTCGAACCTAAACTAAGACTCTGGGACGAAACGAAACGCAAATAAACGCAGCTATTTCGCACCGGAGGGACAACGTGCCTCACCTTCGGACAGTTTAGTTTCGACACCCACACCGAGTACGAAGTATGGTTGAATGAAGCAGAGGTTCGGCCTGCCGCCATTAGATGCACGGTACTCTCATACTTAAACCACTTACAGGATGACGGTGAACACAAACTGGCCATTCGTTTGTTAAGCTCAATGTTCTAACCTCTATACGCGTATGCAAAACGTAATGAGTCGAAACTATTCCCTCTTATCCCACTTTAGTCGACTTGGATCGAAACTTAACTATGAGCAGCGGAGTTTCGGTTAATTTAGTTTCGCTCCCAGGAGTAGAGTTTTGTCTCGGGTCGAAACTAAACTCCTTGGTGATTTTAATTCCTTGCGAGAACAAAACTAAACCTAGGCCACGTATTTTGGTTTCCCCCCGGGTCGCGTTTCACTAGGCTTCCCTGCTGCCAGCGGCGAAGGGTGGCTCTCTCATTACTAAGGAACTGCCTACTCCTCAGTCCTCCGCAGTTTCACGTTTGCCTACCCGATCCCCCAAAGTTCCCCCTTGAGCCTCCGCCGAGCTGGCTGCCCACCGCTACCCTCTTCCCTGACGTCAGAAGCGTGCTCATTATCCACTGTCATCGATCCTCTTTGATTTATATGTCCACGGCACTTCTGTCCCCTCTCACCTCCCCTTCTTCCTACCATTTCGCCCCTCACATCTGTATCATCCCTCTTGTCTGAGCTCCTCTGTGCCTTTCCATCTCTCACTAGAGATATTCGCTTATACATATATTATAAATGTCAAGACATCTGGTGGCCAAAATTCTAAGCTTTGAATGGTTGAACGCGCGAATAAAGCTCTTTAAGTTTATGATGTTTTCGTGATTTATAGGCGGTGTCCGGAAAAATTGCGATAAAAGCAATGCAATATTAATTTATTTAACGGATTTCCAAGTACGATGCTCTCTTTAAATGATTTTGATCAAAAATAATTTTATCGACTAAAGGAACGCCTAAATAACATTCGGTACGCGTGTTCATTTGGAGACCAGTAAAAGCTAAGTGTCAGACATCTGGTAGCCAAAATTCTAAGCTTTGAATGGATGAACGCGCGAATAAATCTGTTAAAGTTCATGCTGCTTTCGTGATTTATTGGCAGTGTCCAGAAAAAATTCGATAAAAGTAATTCAATATTAATTTTTTTAACGTATTTCCAAGAAAGATACTCTCTTTAATTTCTTTTGATCAAAAATAATTTTCATCGACTAAAGGAATGCCTAAATAGCGTTCGGTATGCGTGTCCTTTCGGAGACAATTCGGGGATTTTGAAAACATGTTTTTGCTTTTCCAATTCCGGAATTGCACGTAAAGTTTCAGCAGATATTGAGTTTAATTTTTCATCTATCGCTGAAAATATCAAAATTGAACACCGTTTGGTAGCGTTAATCAAAATCACCTGTTTTTGAGCATGTGCTCTCAGGATATGTACTCAGCAGATTTTGATCAAACTCGGTTAGATGGTATTATTATTTCGTAGAGGACGTATTGCTTTATTTCACGTATCACAACTTCGATTAAGCGGAGAAATCAGCCTCCTGAGAGACGCACGTTTCCTCCCAAAGGCCTCCAGCCTTACGGGCACGTAGCGAGGCGGCTGGCGGTGAGAGCATCAGGGAATGACCGATCCACCGGCCGCGCAGGGCCCCCTGCACTAAACAGAGTGCCTTGGGAGATGAGAGGTGCTGGCGAAAGTTGTTTGCTTGAACACTCTGTCAAGAAGGAAGTTCCAGCGTTATATTCACCGGTGTTCACTTTCTTAAAAGATAGGATATTACGGCAAAACTAGTTTGTGCTTGAAATACCATGAGAAAAATTCCCCTGGATCGGGAATCGAACCACGGACATTTGGATTTCCGGATCACTCCGCAGCCTACTACGTACGTAATTCAGGTTCCTGGATTCCCATGGCAATGGTACGTATCGAGGCTCATGGCACCATATGTTAAGCCATCTAGGATGGCAACGCGAGGGAGAAAGAATTTCGATGAAGCCACAACCGGTTGAGAGCCTCAAGCCTGTGCTGAAGCCACGAATAGCCCGAGTAATAGTTCGAAGCCTGCCGCGTGAACGGCGGTGAAAAATATGAAATTACTGCTTTGGTCTCCTCGAAATTTCTATTCCGTCTTATGCTCGTTTAATTTTTTACTATCCCTTGTTATTGAGAGGCGCTAATCGATGCTAATATTTTTTAAGTGTGTAATCCTAGTTTAATGTTATCGTGATTTGCATGAATTATTTTTTACCTGACTGCCGTTACAGCCAGAGAAATTTTCGATAACGGTGGCTGGTAAATTTCTCTTTACATATGGTGCAATGGTAACTTGTTAACCGGCAATCATGAATACATATATTTTACTGTGAATTTGATTATTAACTTACTTTTCCCCCTCTTCACACTGAATGAAACCTATTTCACGAACTGAAATGGCTCTGAGAGGGATTTTAACCTTTATATTCCCCCCTCCAATCGTGCACATTATTGCCTTTTAATTAATCATAATGATAATCCCGAACTTTCTTTACAGAGTATGTTCCTTCTTGTTTCACAACCCTTTACGGACTCAGTTATTCTAATGCGTATTTCAGGGACACAAATTATACCATGCCATATTGATTTTCACTCGTGCTTTAGTCTTGAAATTTTCAGCGCATGTAGTGTTGACCCTTCTAAAATTTTGTCTGAGTACTTTAGGAGATATAAAACTTGTATTTTTGAATATGATTGACTGTGTAAGAGTTCACTTTGTGGAAAAATGATCGATAGTAATGATACAAAAAGCTGCAGTAATTTTCTTCACCTTTATTATTACTATTTTATTTGCTCAAGCGATTTAAATGTTTCCCCATCATTATCAGGAGTTGTCTGAATGGGGAGCAGCTAGCCTGACTAGGCTATAATAGTCCTGATTAAGCTTAATCATGCTAGCTGAATCTTTATCTTCATTCAGACAGCTCTTGTTAATGACGGGGAAACATTGAAACCGGTTGAGCAAATAAAAAAAGTGTGGGAAATTACTACATCTATTTGTATCATTACTATTTTTATGTTAGAGGTACTGGAAAATCTTGAAGAAGTTCATAATTTTATACCCTAAAAATTTCATGGTGATAACATTATATATCAACAGATAGTTTGTCGTGATAAAAAGACAAAGAGTTTTACGTCCCCTTTACTCCTCAAAGAAATTTTCCAAGTCTTTCCTCCAAATTTTCCTCCTTGCCTTTCACTCCTTTCTCTTATTTCCTTGTATTTTATATCCTCTTGCACCACATCTTCTCTCCCGACGACTACTGGGAATGGCACTTGATAAGTCTTGGCTCTCCAAAACCCCCGGGATTTACCTGTTCGTCCCCCACCTACCCTCCTCAGCCCTCTCCCTCATGAAGGAGTAATGGGCCGAGGTTCGTAAGCTTTTGTGAAGTTTGCCGTGGGATCTGTGTGAAGCAAAAGAAGGGCCTTTTCACGATCTATCGAATGGGATCTCGGGAGAGTATTGGCGAATCCCTCTCTATTCGATGGCCTTTTCAGTCTGTCGTCAGGCTGGAATAGCGGTTTTCAACTCTTCTGCTATTTTAAAGCTTCTCGGAAACGCTGTTTTGTCGAAGTTCTATGATGTAAAATGGTTATTCTTTTTTCCTTTGTGCGTGATTTAGGTTGAATAAGTTGCCACGTAGGATGTATTCGAAAGACAGCTTAATTAACTTTAGAAATATCCGCTTTCAACCGGTTCATTTGAGGAAGCGTTTGATGTTCTTCAGTATGTGTTTTGTGTATAAAAATGTGAATGTTTCCGTTTGGAACTAAATGCCTTTTATTGCTTTGAATTTTCGAAAAAAATAGATTAGCTTTTGGACTCTCAAGTTTATATTATTGACTCTCAGAAAGTGTTTGGGTAGAAGCACAGTAAATAAGACATATTCTCCGTTGGAAAACGGCAGATCCTTTGCATTGAATGCCTTGCATTTCCTGAGTGTTCTCGCCATTGGTGTATTTACATTGGTTTGTACTTGCAGTCAGCCGTTTTGCTGATGTGGCGTTTTTCTACTCCTCTGACATTCCAAAGCTGCTTAGAAGTATTATTGAATTCAAATAGAATGAACAAATTCCCTTGCTTGCAACTCAGCCTGAATAGATTTACTATTTCCGTTTAACTGAGAGCTAACTTCTATGCAGCTGCATTTTTCCTGTGCCTGGTTCATACGTGGTAGTGCTCGCTGTTCTATGAAGTACATTGAAGATTTAAGAGGCTAAGTTTTTGCGTAACAAATCTAGTTACTGTGATTTGGTGTGAATAGTTTTCAACTTTAATTGGCGAAATCGGATGGAAGGATACACCAATTAAGATTCCAGAGAATAGGGTCCAATAGAATATTTGGTAAAGCAACGAAGTAATACCTGCGTAGAATATAATTAACGGAGTATCCCCATGCAATGAATTTGTTTATTAAAAATTGCTAGAAACAACCGAGGAGAAATGAACGGGGAAGGATGATACATTATGCATATGCATTTTATGATTTTCTTTTCCTATTCTGTAAGTGTTTGTTCATTGGCATGTTTTTAGGCTGTTAGGTTGCTTTAAGGTTTAAAGGAGTGCGACAGAAAGTTGACCACATCATCCTATCCGATTTTTTCTAGATACGCATCAAGACAGTTCTAATTGTTATCAAGTAACGGGGAGATTCATGGACACTCCAATAATAAGGTTATTTGTAATCCATGATAAAAAGAAGGGAAACGGTTTTGGTGAACAAGTGAGTGAAGGACGAAAACGTACATCGAGTGGATCGGAGTGAAGGTCAGGGTTTTGACGTCATGGGGATGTATTTTAACAAAGGAGAGTCAGTACAAAATAAAACATCATTACAAAGTCCATCCGGGCTAATGGCAATTTCGAATTTTTCCATAAAATCTAGTTTAAGCCCTTTGTCAATACAATGTAAAATATGTACGTCAAAATTGCTAAAATGGTTACAGAGGCATAAATGATTAGCGAAACAAGATTTCCCGTCATTGTATATAAAACTTCTTCTATGTTTCTTCACTCTGTCTTTGAACCTTCTTCCAGTCTGACCAACATAACAAATTCCACAATCGTCACATTTTAATTTATGTACTCCACTTTTGTCCATTCGATTATATTTGTCCTTAGAATTAAATAAAATCTTGTCAAGTGTCATAGGGATATAAAATGATACATTGCAATTATTTTTAGGGAAGACATTCTGGAGTTCATAGGATATGTTTCCAATGAACGGTAGTTTGACCCCTCGGGACCATACACAGTGATGTCAGTAATTTTGTGGATCTTTTAGAGCGATAGCGTTTAAGCATCTTGTCTAAACACACGGTATTGGAGCCATTTCTTCCTGCTATGGTTTTTATAATTTGGAGTTCTTTATTGAAGTTGTGGACTGTCATAGGAATATTCATTAGTCGATGGATCATACACCTCAATGAAGCTAACTTATATGTGTGGTGATGAGAAGGATTTTAATGCTGAAAAATAGGATATAATAGAAATTCAGATATTCTGATGATGATGAGAATTATTTGTAATATTTCGGCGGTGAAATATACAAGAATTACCGTGAGAAAAAATTCTCCTAGACCAGGAATCGAACCGCGGACGTTTGGCTTTCCGGGGCAATGCGCAGACCATTGCGCTATCCAGGTTCTTCAATTTTCATGGCAATTATACCGAGGCTCATGACACTAGGTGTTATTCCCTCGCGGTCCATCAAGGATGGCAACGCGAGGGAGAAAGCCGAAGGTCCGTGGTTCCATTCCCGGTCTAGGGGAATTTTTTCTCATGGCAATTCTTGAATAAGGTTATTATTTAAGCGTAGCTGGGAAAGGTAGCGATATGATAGGAAATTGCGGCCAAAATTTAAGTAGTTTTGATTGGTCGTTGGAGCATTTTCCGCAACTGTCTCTCATTGTTCTCGTACGTCTAGGATGCGGCGAGATGCTTCTGTGTTTAAATCTAAGTCGCCCTGAAGAATTGACTAAGTTTACGATACGCATTATTTTTTTCCTTATCCAACTTTCCCGTCAGGAAAAGGTAACTATATGAAACATTCAAAATGCATTATTCTTATCTCTTGTAAAATTGTTTAGGGCCATTTGTATTTTACTTTTCCCGGCGTCATAAGGGGAATTTCATGTATCTCCGAATATAATAAACGTAGTTTCTCCATTAGCGAATTTAAAGAGCTATAAATATTTAAGATGGGTGGCATGAAATGTATTCAAAATCCGCCTCGACTATTCCTCGTTTTGTGTGAGGCAAAAAATCCTTGTTACTCGCTTTATGTTTGTACATCTCTAATCTATTTCCTCCTTTCCTGGAATCCTCATTTCCACAAGGCGTATGGCTCACTAAACTGGAGTAGTTAATCCGTTGGTGAGGCCTCATTTCCATCTAAAATATTCCATGATTAGTATTTCATGATCTTTCAAATTGATCATTATGGCTTAGGTGTAATGATCATTTCAAAATAAAAAAAACGTAAACAAAGTAAATGGAGTATGAGAGCCTGGGATGAATGGCTACAATTAGACAGCATAAAAGCCTAGCATAGGTCGTGTTGACCTATGAAGGATTTTACTGAACGTTTGCTTCCACTCGTATTAAAATTTAGCTGACATTGTGTGTTTATATATGGTTATAGTTATATAAAATTGCAATGAATATATTTTTCTGGGCTCCATTGAAACAATATCTACATCTATTGCAGATAAGGCTTGTATACCATCCTATTTTGTCTCTGTGCATGTGAAATGGGAGATACCCATGTCTTAGGATGGAGGGGATGTGGGGGAAAAATGTTTTTCTTTTCAGTTTATACTTAATTGCCTAAAAGTATCCTTATATTGTAATTAAGCGATATAAAAATAACACATAATATTTTTATAAGGCTATAAATGATTAAAATGCATGCAGAAAGGTCTCATTGGTTATTTTGACCCTCGCGGAGCTTCTAGAGGTGTTGAGCGACAAGTTACCAACCAATCCGGTGACCGCTTTTGAAATACACATCCGGTGGAGATTCAGAGAAACTTTGGAGAAGATATTGAACTCCTGAAATCGCATATAGAAATTATTTTTAGTACAGATGTTAAGCTACTTACGGCTGAATGTAAAAATTCAACAGAAACATGTAATGAATTTTTATGTTCAGTCATTCATTGCGGAATTTCTTAGTATTAACAATAAATTTCTTCTCTTTTCAGGTAATTGATCAATATGAAAGGGTTGAAAGGATTGCAATGCTTGTTTTATGATCTTTGACGCTGCTCCCCAGACATGACCATTAGGTAAGACCATTTTAGTTTATTTTTGCTCGCAACTGATGCGTGAAAATTACGTGACTTATAGTCAGAACAGTGCGTAAATGGGAGGAGTAAGAACATGAAACAATGCATGTTAAATGGGCTCACTCATTAATTGTTTCAACCTGATAGTTTATTTTGATAGCTAAAGGTGGAACTCACGCGGTATTAAACCACTAATAATATGACGATACGCACAATTTTAATCAAATCGTAACGCGTACGAGACTTAAATATTCATATAGAATTTTCGTGGATACAACAGCTAATTGCTAAGCTTGAGTTCGAGGAGATGGTACTCCCGCTTTATGCCGCTGTTAACATTGCTTAATGAGTTGCAATTATTAGCAATTGTTCAAATGGAAGTCGAAGGAATAGGATCTTACCACAAAATCACTGAGAGAGGTTGCTATTTCTGTGCACGTAGTAGAATGCTCATAGTACTAGGAATAAAGCCCTTGTGGCTATCAAGTGGTTTTAGGAAACTAGGTATAACAAGAGAACGTAAGACACATAACATTAGTATATATGGAACACCATCTTAGCATGAACTGCCCTAAATTCAAGGCCACGAGATGTTGCATTATTATATACATTGTATGCACTATGCTTGAACTGACATTGTTGGGGAATTCTAACTATTCGGCTTAGTAAAAAGCTATTCTCCGAGCCTGGGGTGAGCGTTTATGCTCCGAACACTGCCAGCTGAGCGGATACCTGATGAGCGGATTTGATTTGGTGGGCGATTGTGGAGCGTTTTTGTAGTAGAGGTATCGAAATGCACTGTATTGAAATATTTTTAAGTTTACTTATTTGCTTATTTTTATGATCACTGATCTTCCCTTGAATGATGTTTATGGACTCCCAACTCCCCGGCAATAATTCTCTGTTTTGCTGTTCGCACGCAAGTCACGTGACAATATATCCACGTTACCATTGACACGCTCTTGACATGTTGAGATCTAAGCAGTGGCGTCACCCACTCATTACATGTATTATATAGTATTCTACCGATTAAGGTAGGTTTCCATGGAGTATTAAAGAAGTAATCTGGGGGCCTCCCTTTCCTTCCAGCACTGCCTTCATCAATTCACTGTAATGCCTACTCCCTTTCAATTTGTCTAAAAATAGGTACTAATTTCTTCCTTCCTCTGCCTCACTTACCTAACATTCTACCCTCTAACACCGTTTTCAACATCCCCTCCCCGCTTAGTACTCGCTCCATTCAACCTTCTGTCTCCTCCGTATCCCATCTAAAAGTTGCCTCTCCTCACCCACCATGTCCAGCACTTGTCGTTTCTCCTCCTCTCTGTCCATTTTACCTTCTCCATTCTTTTCCATACCCACATCTCAAATCCCTCCAATCTTCTCTCGTCCTCCTTCCTCAGTGTCCACGTTTCCGCACCGTAGAGAGCTACACTCCATATCAAACTTCACCAACCTTTTCTTTAAACTCTTATATAAGATCCTCTCAGAAGCTCCGTCCTGTTCATGAATGCCTCCTTTGCTAATACAATTCGCTTTCTGATGACCTTACTACTGTATCAGTTTTCCTCTAATGTGCTGATATATTATATGACATTGAATATTTGAACGTCAATGAGCCCTAGAGAAAAAACTCCCTACCCTAAACCCTACTTGTTTTCCGCATCTATTAATTTTTCTAATGCCTATCATGTAAGATTAGCAATTCGTTATTAGGGGGAAAAAACATGCTTAAACCGGCAATGACCGTCCTGCCCACTGAAGCAATATTTTGCGTCACAAAATACGTTCCCGTCCTCCTGCAATGGGCTTTTACGCTCCCAATCGCCATTCAATGCGTAATCTCCTATGAAAGACGGTGTGATTTTTGCCGACGTCCTTGTTTGCCACGTTATCCGTCGGCCTCAATGCACTTTGGTCCGCTTAATCCGCCGATGCGTGTGCTAGCACGGCCAGGCACTGCCAATGATTACACGCGCTCCCCATCCCCACGCACACTCACACCCTTAATCCGCGCCATATTCCTCGCGCACTTAGGGCCGATTTAGCGAAATGAGGTTAGGAGCGATCCCAGAGACATCCCGCGCGCTGCCTCCCGGTTCGGGACGGGGCAAATGAGATCCGTTAGATGGCAGTAAGCACGCACCATGCCATCGGGCCCAATGAGACGCGCTTGTGATCCATTTTACTATCTCTAGGTCCGCTTTAAGGGAACGGAAGGGTTGTTTCCTTCTACTCTCCCGTCAAAATTCGCCCACCTGGCCTTTTTATTGAGTTCTATGATTAAACTTAAAGCAATATGTAACTGTATGTTACCCAACATAAAACGGTATAAATGGGGACAAAATTTTATGAGCGTATATGGTCACGTTAATAGATAATATTTCAATGACGGTCAAAGTGTGCGTCACATCACTCAGCTGATGCATCCAGCTTCTGTGGCCTAGGAAATGATACATATTTGACAGAAAAGTGTAATTCCGAGAATGCAATGGTGAAACTGATATGTTAACGGTGCAAAGTATATGAAGTACACCCATATCTCTCAAATGTTCATCATTATTTTAATGATTGATATTAATAATATTGGGCTGATACCCAAGACGAATTTCTGGGAGTGCGACATTTTTTATATTTTTTAAAAATTTCATGTAAAAGCCTTCGTCCACGTTATCAAGGGTGTAAAGGAGAAGAAATACGTAATATAATAAAGTAAGAATATCGGAGAGCGGCAATGAGAGGTCCGTCAAACTAACCTTTGGATTGGTGAATTAAAAGTGACTTTATGGTGGATACCTGATTCCGTATCTTGAGTAGCTTGATTGAAGCTGCCTCTTAGGGTGTATTTTAATCCGTTTTCAAAAATATTGGCAATGGGGTGGAGTGCAGAGTGATATTAATTCCCAATTTTTTCAACTAGTATTCGCTATCAAGAGAAATAGTACAACTAAGTTATGAATTTGATGGAGCACATTTTTATGACCATAAATATAGGTAAATAGCCCTAATTATAGCTTATTTTACTGCGAAATTCAAATCGTTCTTACCATCACGCTGCGAGTTGTGAATTTTGTAATTCGATTTTAAGGCGTGGTTACAGAGCACTTTACGTCCGCTTGTGAAATCCTGGATTCGTGGATCTCGTCAGTGAATCATGATAATGACGATTATTAGTAGAGTTTTCAACCGATTAAGGCCGGTTACCATGCAGTACATAAGAGGCATTTTGGCATGTCTTTGCCTATTCAATTCACGGTAAGACCTACTCCCTTTCATTCTATATAAAATATCCAATTCTCATTCATTCTCTTCCTCGTTATCTAGGATTCTAACCTCTAACACTCTTATCAACCACCCCTCCCCGCTAGGAAGTTCCTCCATCCATAAGTTCTGTTTTGTCCGTATCTCATCTAAAACATGGATCTCCTCACCCATCATGCCCAGCACTTCGTCGTTCATCCTCTCTGTCCTCTTCACCTGCTCCTTTCTTCTCCACACCCACACCTGGAAGGTCTCCAGTCTCCTACTGTCATAGTTTGTACTTAGTCTCATGTAGGGACGACAAATATGTTGGACGAAAATGTCCGCCTCTCCTCGCAAACCATGTTCAGCACTTCTTCGTTCCCGATGATGATATTTGAAGTGATTCATTTTCCGGTATTTTGGGTCATCTTGTACCGTGGGGCGGTATAACTCTATTCTAGTACAGCGAGGAATCATGTGGACCGCATACAAAGGGAGGCCTGTGTCTATTTCGATATGTTTGTCAAAACTTCTCGCAAACTCTGACGTACAAGAGTCAGGGTTTGGCTACGACTGCGGGAAAACCGCGCCTACCGCTATCGAGAATTCCTGCCCAGAGTCTCGCCTGCTCGTTGCGGCATTGTGAGCCGACGTTACGGGTGCGACTAGAATCAAAAGCATGTGTGGTCCTTCGGGAAACAAAGGAAGGGCGAAGAGCCGTGTGGGTCACGGGGTACCGGTGAGGGTCTGTATGTTTACGTCGAGTCCGTATGCTGGTCGTGTGAGTGAGACAATTTGACCCTTTTTTTAGCTAGTTGCCAACAGAATGCTGTGAGGTTTTCATCATCAAATTCTCGTCATGGCAGTTGCTCGTGTCTACGTATTTTAATAATTGTACAAGAATCGGTAAGCATAAGATATTTTAATGCGGTAGTTCTCGTATTGAGAGCAAACACTTGTCGTGCTGACCTCAATGTTGTTGATCTGTACCTCTGTGTTGTTCATTTTCAATACTTTTGTGTTAATTCTTATTAATTTTTCTTATTCCTTTTGTGTTATTTGGCAACAAAATTTGATACGAGGAATAGGTGTTTGGTATCATTTTAAATAATGAACTTTGCTTTTGTCTATTTTTTTCATTTCTTTACGTAGAGGTTAGTACCTACATCTTTGTTGAAAAATGGCAAATTAAGATTTTTCAAAAGACGGATAGCGTAATATTAAGGCCGTATCAAAAATGGGAGGTTTTCTCGTGCCTTAATATGACGCCCATAGCGCGCAAAGTGTTCAAAAGTCTACGTCTAGAATACATTTAGTTCTTTTGATAAAACTAAGGGGGAGAAAATCGTTGTAAGGCAGTGATAACTCAATTCAAATCAGTTCGCACCAGTGGTGTCATGGTGCCGGAACGGGCCGGAACACCGCGCCGTTCCGGCACTGGTTAATGAAAGACATATTAGTCAAATAACATTTTTATCAATTTTGTTGACTCAAAATTTCTAATTTATTCATTCGTAACAAAAAAAAAGAAAATGTAACAAAATGTATTTTTTAATATTTCCTGGAGTTTAGGTCAATGTAAAACAAGTTAAAGCCAACGTTTCGATTTATTTAAAATCATCCTCAGGGCTACGAAAGAAAAAACATGAACAATATAAAATACGAAGATGAAAACGATATACAATATTTTTACATAAAATGTTACGATCACGTTTTTTATACAGTAATATAATTGAAAGTATACACATATATATATATATAAGAACAGAATAGAATACAAAAACATATTTGACATACCTCTTAACTTTGTGCATATTTATTGATGTTATGTTACTAAGGTATTGCCACACCTAGTTACATATCACAATATGACATCAATAAATATGCACAAAGTTAAGAGGTTTGTCAAAAATTTTTGTGTATTCTATTCTTTTCTTATATATATGTGTATATATATGCGTATACTTTAAATTATATTATTGTATAAAAAACGCGATCGTAACATTTTTATGTAAAAATATTGTATATCGTTGTCATCTCTGTATTTTATATTGTTCATGTTTTTTCTTTCATAGCCCTGAGGATGATTTTAAATAAATCGAAACGTTGGCTATAACTTGTTTTACATTGACTTTAACTCCAAGAAATATTATAAAATGTATTAAACAAGTTCAAGAATAGAAGAGGAAAAAAATTAATAAATGTAATAAAATGTAAATAATAACTTGCAGTAATAAAACAGAGTAATTTTTCACTTATAAAATAAACTTAAGTAAATTGTGTTCCGGCGCTGCTAATTTTTCCATGACTTCACTGGTTCGTACCTCGATATTTAATGCATAAAAATATGTGAATGAAATGTATACTGCGGGTTTTAACTGCAGCTCAGTCCTCGCATATCAATCAGGCTGCAGTTCTTAATTCTCCCCACATTTTCCTGGTTTCGGGGGCAAGGGAATTATGCCTTCTTTGCTCGCTTTTCAATTGATTATGGTCTGGGTTTAAATATGATTTCAGAGTGAATTAACTAATTGAATTTTACAGGAAAGCGTGAGTATAAATAAAACGCCCTGTTAAAATTATGGCTCACATTTTAGTCAAACCCTCGTTCAACGAAAATAGTGAGTGTGAAACTGGTCGGGGAATATAAAATATCTCAGGTAATTCAATCAATTCAAGCAATCGTTAATTTTATGCCGTCTTTCAAAATTAGGTGAAATGGCAACTAAATTGAAGGGCATTATTCTCAACGAGGAAAAACTGCTCAATTCTCAAACAAGTCGTCGTAATTTCCTGTTTCCTCAATTTGTAGCTAATGAATAGGCGATTGATGGCACGAGTTTCCTTTTCCTGCTGTCCATTATTGCATTCCTTGGGTCTTGAAATCATTTTTCATTTCATAGTTGCTGACTTCGTTTGCTTCGTACGCAAGTGATGAATGAAGATATGCTCTTGTATGGGTGCGAAGGTATATGATGTCAGGCAACATGTGTTTTTCTTTAGAGGAGAATGAACACGTTGTTTCTTTCCTGCTATCCGGGAGAATTAAACGAAAAAGAGGAAGGAGAAGTTCTATGAATGCCGTTTGAACATAAACTGCTCTCGAGGGATAATGATAACTTGGTCAATGGAAATGATGTTTTCCCCTTAGAGAATACGATAGTGAATTTTCGTTTCAATAATGGGCATCGGTAGATTCTTAAGGTATTTTCTCTTAGTGAAGATCCATTGAATGAACTCGGTCGAAAATAATAGGATTTTCATTTTAATACACGATCCTATTTATGTATGATTCATCTTTATGATTTTACGAGAAACCTTAAAATAATTGATGTTTCCTATTATGGAATACGTAGTCTATATTTTTAATTATATTCCTTATTTTATTGTTTGCTGTATGATGATTTAGCATGGATTTAATAGATAGTAGTATTTTTCGTCATTGCTAATCATGTTTAAAAAATTTATGTTCCTAATCATATCGTTCAATCTCCTTCTAAGCCAGCTAAAATCTGCACCTCTTTTCGTTTGTCATAATTAGCTTCCGGAATCATAACATTGCCTCAAAATGGCGTTGCTAATTTCCAACGTTTTAACTGCGTTAAAGTATTGATGTTGTGGCACAACTGTAAAATGCTGTTTGATGATTGTAAATGGGACGCAAGAGAGGATTGGCAGAACATCAGACAGCGATCCATAAGATTCGGAGGAACACAGAAGAGAATTGCACAAAAGCGAATCATTCTGTTTTTAGATCGTTTAATATCTACATGAGTGTCCCTGGAGTCATAAATGTACTAATTTAGTAGCCGCATATGTAAAGGAAAATTAATAATCAAGGATAAGGAAAGGAAACTATTACTCATAGGCTGAAATTTAAGACACATTAACTACGTAGATAACGCCAGCATTTATTGAATTAAACTCAAATCACAGTGCGGAAAAAGCATAAATCGAGAGAATTCCGAGAAAAAAAAATTATTTGACGACCGGCTATCGAGCGCAAACCTCAAGGTTTCCGGAAACTGTTGGACCGGCCATTTTAATTAGTTATTTTCGCAGTGAATTATTTTCATAGGTGTGCCTTTTCTTACTGCCTAATCACTTGCATTCTACGATAGTTTGCGCTTTTTTATATATATTTAGATAAAATGGTTTCTAAGTGGACCTTTTGATGAATCGAGAAGAAATGGAGATGCAAATTTTATATTAGGGATGGTGGACCTGGCGAGTAAATTTCTAGATGTGGTAAGAAGGAGACGAGTAGGTAGTGAGCGGGTAGGGGTCTTGAATCGCCGGGCTGTAAGGAAGAATTTCGGGTTTGCGTGGAAGACGGTGGAAGCGAATAAGGATAATGGTTCACTCCATGGTTTTTTTTGGTAAGCTAAGTCGAAGATGTCGTTTCCCAGAGTACCAGATGACGTTTCGTGGCCTTTTCAGATCAGGTCTGAATGGTGATAGATGGATTTGGCCCTCTGTATGTACCAATTTTAGGGGTGGGGGAACCAGTAGCGCGGCCAATCAGAGTTGAGGACAACGATTTTGGTTTGCTTTTGCGTATAGTCTTTTCCAAGCGGTCAATATCCATCTTTATTGACAATGTCTGCTGCTTTTTCAATAGAGATGATTTGCATATACTAAATTAAATTGCATAGATGGGAATGGTCCGTACTGTTGATTGTTGAGAAATTTTGAGCTTGCGAGGGGAAACAAACGATTCGAAAAATGTGCTCTTTAAATCTACCACAACAGTTAGAAAGTTCGGATCCAGGATTGTTTTCTGTGGGGTTTGGGGCACAATCATTTGAGAAGCAAATGGTCTTTTCACAGTTGAGATTAAAAAGGACATGCAACCATTAATCAACGAAATATTCTCTTTATTTTAATATGGTACTTATTAATATGAAATTATATGATTGAGGCTTTGTATTGCGTCAAGCAAAATGAACGTAAAGATAACCGTAGTACCAAATTTATTATTGGAATGAATGAATTTTTACACATTAGGTGCATTTTCTGTTTCTTTACGTTGTTCTTAGATAGGTAGACATGTTATTCGTTTATTTAAGTCTAACGCTGCCACCAGGCAGTAGCATATCAATGCGTAATAATTTTTTTAACTTTTATTTTTTACTAAATTTTACTTTTATCAATACGTTATAATGAATAAATAAAAATCTTTTATGTTTTTTTCAGCGTCTAGGGATAGGCGTGCTCCCGTATCCTCCCCTTATATCCACCTATGGCTGTTAGAATTCCAGTGATAATAATATTCCATATTCGAGCAACTTAGCCGAATGTCTTTTTCAAACTATTTGAAAAATAATTTGTAAACAAACTCTCTGATTTTACTAACGCGCCAGAGAATTTTCTTGGTGAGGTAGTTATTCAATCACTGGTTCAAATAAAAATGAGCGTGTAAGATCAGGCCGCTTACCTCAGAAAACATAGCCGTCTCGCGCTCTGCCTGATTCCTCTACCTTAATTCGCGTCGACCCTTGTCCGTTTATTCCTTGTTTGCTGGAACTAACGCCCGGACTGCGCTTGCTCTTTCCCTTCAGCAAAAACCACTCGGGTATGCATAATTGTCTTTAGGCTTTTTTTATTCATCCCTCCGCACTTTGCGTGGTGTTTATATAAAAGAAAACGAAATAAAAACATCCAGGAAGGGAAAAATAATGTGCGACCTCTGAGCTATTTTTTTCTTTCATTCATCCCTTCCCTCAATTCTCGGAGCTGCGCAATCACATATTTTTTGCTTTATAATGCAAGCCAGTCGCTTCAGAGAATTGGCTCTGAGATTTGGCTAATTAGCCGTAATGAATGCTCGTGAAAAAATTAAGTCTAGGTTACGAGGTGGAAAAGAAAAAAGCAATTAAAATGCGGCATGAACGTTAACGATGACAACAGTGGTCTTGTAAGTTGTCCTGGGAAAGAGATGATGGGCAGGGGGTGTCGCACAGGAAATTGCAAGGCTCCTAAACTGTTAATCTAGAATATTTTTACCCTGATTTTTGGTCTCATACATTTCGCCGAGTTTAAGTTTTAGAACTGAATACTATTGCTTACAGCGTGGGAGTTTTCGGATACATGGAATTTACCCTACTTAAAACATAATCATATAATTATCAAGCTTTACACACGTTACCTGTCAGGCCTTCGAATCGTGTGCAGTTTTTTATGAAAGACCTAACTTCATTCACGAAACAAGTAATCACTCGTTATATTCCACAGTTATTTTATCGGTAAACCAACGCGGGATTTGGCTGAAAATTGTCATTTTCTACGGCATGGAGTCGTGTGATGCCTTGTTTTAAAAGCGATAGAAAGTGTATGCGCGAAGTAAAGAGAATAGGAGAGTAAAGGTAGGAAGTTGTAGTATAAATATTGTGGGATAGATGGTTGGGGTATAAAAAAGGCATTTTTAAGGAAGAAAATAGGGGGTTGAATCATGTGTATTTGTGAATGGGTGAGAGCAAAAAGTTGAAGGACATAAGCTTAGTGAGGGCTATGAGGGTCAAAAGTTGTGGGAAGGAGGCATACTGATTTTAATGAAATGGACCTGGCTAATATGGAGATCTTCCCAGTATTTAGCTGTTTTGATCTTGATTTTGGCAAAATTTGCCTATGTATAGCGGTGACTGAGGTCTTGCGAGTACCTCGTACAAAGGAGGTTCATGTAAAGCCGACCATCCTTTTCGGAATGGGTGACTAAGAAAAAAATTAGAAAACTGCTCACTTTTGAACTTCATATAAGAGATAACGTAAACAGCGTACGGTGCGGGGATATGGAATTAATAAGCACCACCATAGTTAAACCCTTTTCTTTGTTGCGGGTTGCCTGGGTAATCAATCGTCTTTCTCACATGAGGCCCCACGGTAGACGAAAAGTGAGCGAAGGATATATTTTCAGGAGGGGAGCGACATAATGAGAATAATAAAAGGGAAGAAGAAAGGGGTTTGGGAGACCGAGGGGTGAAAAGAGATTGGCCGTTTATTAGCTGGCTGTAGGATTAAGACTGCGGCGAAACGCGTGGGGAGAACGTGAGAGTGCGTTCAAGGATAATGGATCGGAAGGGTAGGCGAGTTTTTCTCTTCCCCCGGCTTGGAACTGGCTGCCAAAGGGTAAAAGGGAAAGTTGAGGGAAAAAATTAGGCTCAAAGAAAGTTGTTTAGGTTTGGAAGTGGGCAGGGAGTCGATGCCGTTAGCTGCACTAGGTAAGTCTCCTTCACGGGGACTTTACCTCGCTCGACTGGATTTTTTTCACTAGCGCGATTCTCTTATTTACATACACTATAAGGGTGTAGGCCTAGGGCCCCCAACCTGAAATGAGAACATGGTATCGTCTGCCTGCTGCATTTAGCTGTCGTAGCCCTTCCATCCACAAGCCTACTATCGTACTGATTTTTTTCTATTTCACATGTACTTTAATTGTAAAATATCTTATGGTGACTTTATTTTGAATGTACTTAACCTGACTTGGACTTGTCCCTCAAAGGTGTAATATCTGTACGCTAATGGTTCTCAACTGAAATAAGAAGGTATACTGACCAAAGCACTTTTATTATAACGATAATTTCACTCTTTTATTGTAGAGGAATCATCCAAGTCTTGATTAATCAATGTTATCAGCCCGTGTGTCGTACATAGTTTTTCTCGTAGCCTCCATTTTTGCGAGTTCTTTTTACATGATTTTTTTTTCATTTTCAGTTTCAGTTTTTTCATCTCAATTTGATTCTTAAGGCCTGATTACACGATACATTAACACGCACGGGTTAAAGTCTAACTGTATGAACGCGAGAATGAACGCCAAAATGCACCGTGTAACCAACCTACTTGTGCGAATGCATGCACAGAAAATAGAACCTAGTCTAATTTGGTTCATGCATTCGTTCATGTTCCGTTCCGGTCCACCAAAATCATTCACGCAAACGTAAATTAACTCGTACGTGTTAATGTCCCGTGTAACTGGGCCTTTACGCATGTATATTTTCGCTAATCATGCGGTTTTGTACATCTGTATTGCCTCAATAAATTAGACACATAATTGATCTTGTTTTGTATGATGCTGAGGAGTGTTATACACGTCCTGGTTAATGTTCCTTAACGTGGTGGGATATTTATTTGCAAGAGTTAGAAGAACATTATGATGTGGTCATATTAACTTGTCTTGAAGTATAGAGATACCTCTCAAAGTTGTGTTTGAACATTACCATCTATAGGAAGCTATAATGACGCACTATAGGATTAAATTCATTTTTATATAAATGATTTTGCTCCACTAGGATTCGAAATCTTCCAATGCCTGGTAATGCATGACATCATACAGACGTTTTATAGAAATTTATTAGCGTTTAGAGCTCGCCGCTATGTATTGAGGTGTAACTGGTCTCCCACCCTACTAGCAATTGGGAGATCTGACTATGAAAACAAATAAATAAAAATGCCCGAGTTATTGGAGACTGTATTTATTTCATAGGACTAGCACTGAAATGTGCTCGAGTAGGTATTTTCCCTTTATTTTCCAAAAATTACTTTTAATTGTGTCAAATGTTAAGTTGTGCGAAAAATCCACACAGAAAAAATAATTCACCTTGACAGGGATTTGAACTCGGATCCCCCGATTTCCGGTCAAGTGCTTTCTTAATCTTCCTGGGGATCCATATTCCAATCCCGACCAAGGCGAATGACTTTTTTCTCTGTGGATTTTTCGCACAATTTGTGCATTGCGGGTGACTCCTTAAAGTTATCACCGTGGCTAGTTCCGGTAAACTTAGAAAAATGAGAAGTTGCTTAGACTCAAGTACATGACACGTTGCCCTTTCAATGACGATTAATGCAACAGCAATTTTCCGAATGAGGTTATATCCTTCGGCTTAGAAAAAAGAGCGGAAAAGATACGAAAGAAATAGCGAGAAATTTTGGAAGCAGATGCGAGAAAGAGAAATGGTTGAAGGAATGGTGGATAGATCTTGTTGGGGGAGTGCTGAGAAATCACGTTCCGCGCAGAGTTCTGAAGCTGCTGGAAAACATCGGCGAAGAATGGCTAACCCCAGCACTTCGAGATAACGGGGCACCGCCTTGCATTGGCAGCTGTCCGTCTATCACCAATCTTTAATTTGTAAATCTCTTAGAACCATTCGAAATTCCCAAGTAGGTAATCCGATGATCAATAAGGCAGTGGGTAAGGTACAGGCATTGATGTGTTGACAAATGGAGTTCGGTTTTACTGTTGGTTACAAATGATTATGTAGTTTTGGTGTCTAAAACTTTTACCTGTGTACGTTCAGGGAACTGAACAGCTTTGAATTAGAGCTTTTTTTTACCTGTAGAATGTTTTTAGATACGTTTTGCCCTACTTGGAAACTGAAAGGATATATCATTGATTAAAATCATGATTCTCTGGTGAAAGGTAGAACATATCTACCCCCCATAACCCATTTCATTTCGCAGAGGGAAAAATCCCCAGATATGATATCCCCTATAAATGCATTTAGCATCCTCTGCTATTCACAATTAGTTGTGCATATGAAAGGGCGCAACTTCATGTGCCGATGTTATCGTAATGATCAATGCGATCTGCCCGCGGTCCACTTTGCGGCTTACTGACCCCAAACTCAAGTAATGGAATGTATTTCACAGGCCCCAGAGTGTGGAAACCGTCATGTATATAACAGCCGCAGATAAACGGCGTGGTTGCTTAGCATCCACTCGCAGTCTTACTCATAGCATTCCTAGCGTGAGTTTCTTGCTGAGAAACCACAACTGCGCATATCCTAAAGGAAATGACAAAAAGAGGAGGAATGTGCTTAAAACCCAATGTTAGGGAAGCAGTGATTATGGCTTAGAAGACACTAGAACAAGAAAATGAAATTTTCACTGATTTAATAAAATACGCTGATATCATACCGAAACATTGCTTCATCGTCTTTATATCGTTGGTTAGTTTTATAGGACCGCAGGATGTCAAAGTATTAATCTGTTGGTTTTCGATTGCCTAAATCCCATTTAATTTATATTTCATACAGGTACTATCATTTTTAATTTATAACTAGGCCTATTTTACTCTGTAAATGTTGTCTTATTTTTCCTTCGTCTTCTCATGTCTGCCACTTGTGCATAAGTATTCATATCAAAATACAAACATACATTTATATACTTAATTTTGATGTATTTCGTGTAAGTTTGGTGTATTTCATGCAAGAATTACGTCGATGAACGATGAACCATTTTATAATACAAAAAATGTGAGGGATTTAAAACGAAAGCGCAATGCGTTTAAAATTCTCTCTTCTCTTGATCATTCAAATTTATTGACGTTTTAATTCTTTTCAGTAAATTGATGAAAAACAGATACGACGTTGTTGATGTGCTTAGCTAATTAAAAAAAATACTGAACCTCCTACCTCTTCATTTGGAAAGAGCTACACATACTGACCGGGTTCCACTTCTTTTACTTTACACGGCGGAATCTAAGGGTCAAAATTAAATCGAAATTTGAAGCTTGTGCGTGATGGAAGGGCTCCATGCTAGCAATGAAAAACACTTCGTTACTTCCACTATTTATTTAAAAATTAATACCGTTTTTGGCTGCCACGTCATTATGCAGTACATAAAATCTTATTTTATTTTTTAAATCAAGTACATTCATCTTATTATATGTAATTTATGATGGCGTGACAGCCGAAAACGGTAGTAATTTTTAAATAAATAGTGGAAGTAACGAAAATATTTTCATTGCTAATCTTAGGCTCAGATTACTATAAAGTTAGGACTATTCGTATGCAACACTTGTAGATGCTCGATTCCACTGGATCTTATTCAACCATGTGGGTCATATTGCTGGGGATAGTTTTTAGCCACCGCAACAGATCTTGGGAGCTCGGAGGCTTGGGTAGAGATTCTAATTCTGTTTGGCGGAGATTAAGGAAGGCGTAGAGAAATATGCCAAATGGACAAGCAAGCGGGGAGGCTCGCGGAAAGGCCTTTGGGTGGGGTTGTGTCTTCGGGTGAAAAGGACGATCTCGGACTCCCGAGAGAGCTTGAAATCTTGGGGCTCAAGGCGATATAATCCCGGAATCCTGCACTCTTAACTCTAATGGATACTTTAAATTACTGAAATCCTTTGTTACTCCGTCTCCCAAGTGGACGAACATTGTAGAATGGTCCCGAAACGACACTCTAGTGAAAGTAGATGGGAACTGTTTTGTGTCGATCTGTGCCGGGCTTATTCAGAATGTTTTGGGAGAGCAATGCAGCTATTTAAGGGCAGACATCAACTAGCCTCTGGAAGGGGACAAGGCTCTCTCCATTTTCGAGGCCAATTTGTTTTAATTTCACATTTATATGCCGAGATTCTCATGTCTTATATTTCTCGCAGGGACCTTGGGCATTCCCTTAGGGTCTGCACACTAGCCTGAAAGGAGCCTGAGGAAAGTGACCCTTTAGGTTCAAGGTTATACATAGTGTATTCTTGCCTTTATTTGTTTGAGCAGATATAAAAATCATTTCCTACTAAGATACAATCACATATATTCTTCAAACTTCCGCAAAACATTTTTTTATCATATAATTAGATAGATTACACAAAATAAATAGATGATCACGTGTAGAACCACTTTCAAACAAAGTTGGCAACATCCATGCTAGAACTCAGTTTAATATAGATATCTAGTAATATTAGTCCTAATATTAATTTTGAGTCTTTTTTTACGTGAATATGAGCGGGAATTTCAGAGTAGTTTTTGGTAAAATTTTCAATTATCTTAATGAGAATAGTCCATTTTATCTACGTTGACAGATTTCAGATATGTTTTCGATTCAAATCCTGTTTATGTAATAATATATGTAAGTAGTAAGTAATGTATAATATGTTTAATAACAACTATTTCTTAAAAAATTATAGCATAAGAGGACGCGTAGGATGATGACCTGTGGAATATACCTAAATCCCCTAGATATAAGTCTATGAGAACGTAAATATTACGGATAGCACAGGGTGCAACCATAAGTCCATAGTTCATTAGATTCGTGGCCCTTGAGGGTATAATTGTGCAAAGTTTGGACCTGCTTTATTTTTACGAATTATAAAATCCAGGTTTTGTATCATCCGAAGCTTTAATATTTATGCTATTGATTTTCATCTTAATATATTATATTTTCAAGTCGAGCTTGCAGCTGGGAGCATATAAGGGAATTTATGCATATTAGTGGAAATTTGTTTTTGTTGTAGCTGGATAACTACGGTGGGAAAATCCTCAGTGAAGAATTTTGAATAGATACCTTAACAGTCTATTTTTGTTATGTTCAAAGCTTTTTTTCCTATTTTGTTAAAGTCATTTTAGCATGAATTTCATTATTTGGTATTCAATAATTCCGCAAAATATTTCTGTATCTGACTAGCGTAAAGGGTAAAAGAGGTAAAAGAGTTTTAATAATCACTGATGTGTACCAGTACTTCGAATTGAATAAAAAGAAATTAATCCCGCATCATCATCGAGGCAAATATGTAGCTACTTTTTTCGTGTGCAATGAAAAGGCGAAGTTTTTGCAGTGGTAATAAAAAATGTGTATGTTTCAACGATATTTTGTGGTTTTTTCATGTTCACGGTTATGTTGTTTCATTCTGGTTTTTGTACATTTATTTTATATATTTAAAATTCCCATTCCTGCCGCAAAATTCATATCTCAATTCCTGATTCTTTTGTAAATACGCCTATTTTAACATGCGTAGCAAATTAAGAGCTGTATAATCGGATGTGATATACATTTCACGTCACTGTAATAAAAAATTATGGATTGAATAGTGATGGAAAAATTAATAATGTATCTTTAAAAACTGGGTTTACCTTGGAAATTAGGGATATACTTAAGCATGGCTAGCAAATTCAGCAGGGCGTTTATAACACTGGAATTATACTTCCCTGTGAATATGTATGTCGTTTTGCTAAATAGCCTCTCTTTCTACCCACATCATGACGCATTAACTTGTTGTAAAAAAAATTTACGAGTAAATGCACGAGTATCAGTGTTAAAAATAAAATATTTTTCTGCAAATGAGACTTTGGTAATGTTAACTCCTATTATACCTCCCGTATTCTTTTTTGCCTTCCCATGAATGAAAATACTATTCTGTAGTGAATGTGAGCTTCCAAATGCTCTAACGACTTTTGGCGCAAATACGTGTCATCACAGTTCCGTCAAAGTATATATGTTTTAATGCTTAGCTTGTTTATTTCTGTATACCAGTTTTGAACTTAAGGTTTGCATTACCGGGGAGAGGCATTGAAACATAGAATGTTTTCAGTGATGTCATTATAGTTATATATGGGTTGTACTTTGTTATAATGATTATTTTTTATATTTTCATTAACTTTTAATATGGATTATCAGGTTATTGAAAACTGCTGAATATATCAGTGACTAATCGAAAAATTATAAATTGCTTTACAAAAATTTTTGACGATGCTCAAATGGGGAGAATTATAGTTATTACACACCTTCTATTTCTTGAAGTCGAATAACCTTGATTTCAGGTATTTCAGAAATTCAAGGTATCCATGTTATTCAAATGGAGGGAATGCATTCAAATAAGAGCAAGATAAAAGATATAGGGTCTAAATCTCCACAGTGTATTACTTATTATGATGAATATAATTACTTTATGGCATCGCAGTATACCAGGGGATGATCAATAGGTGTGCGGTATTCCTTTTATTAAGAATATCTTCGAAGTCCCAGTCGAAGTGAAGACGAAAGCCTTTTTTTTATTTCGCTCGCGGTATAGTCTGCGATTGATTTTGGGAATAAAGTATTTTGAATGGGACTAAGAATGTGATGAACAGGTTAGACTCTTTGCGCATGTGATATCAGATACATAAATCAAACATTAGCGACAACCTGATTGTTGAGCAAAGGCGAAGATTTTGCGTCCAATCCGATGGACGGTTTTCAGGTCTTTGCATGCCCACCAATCCAGCGAACGGTACCATGTTACATTCCCGGTCCAGAGAAATGTTTTCCTTTGATAATTCTCTTGTAAAGTTAGTTGTGGAGTTTACCTTCATTCTAGCTGTATTATCGAAATAGATAGTAGTAGATTAGATAGTAGTAGAAGTAGATAGTAGTAATAGATTACCTTAGTAGATGGCGATTGAATTTGAAAATCCTAGCCAAGGTGGTACAATGTAGATAAAGGTTATGTAAGGGCGAGACGAAGAATAGTAAGTTGGGAATGTTTCAAATGCGGACAATGTGTGTGGGTGGAGTCAAAGGTTATTGCGTTGGAGTGAATCCCAAAGGGCACCAAAGGTACGGCTTGTTTAGTTCGATTCAGGAGTCATTTCCCTTTTCCCTAGGTCAAGACGAAAATATCCCATTAGAACTTCCATCTCTCTGCTGTACTCTCTTCCCTATTTTCTCCTTCATGGTTTATTCTTTTTCTATTTGAACCGTATTCTTCTTTCCCCCATATTTATTCCTCGGCCCGGTATGAATACCCAAATCCCTGAAAATGTCTTCTTGCAAATGACCTGTAGTCTGCCTCTATTTCTCAATATCAATCCCATCTCCTTATTTTAGCAGTCCCTTCAATATTTTGCCCTGTTCTCTTTGTAATAAATATGATTATTTTCAGTTGTCAAAATTTGTTTTTATCTCTGTTATAAGGAAGTATTCAAATATATTCATTCCTACGCACAAGTAGTACCATTGTATATGTGTCGTGATAAAAATGAAATTTCATTCCCAAAGGAAAAAATCAAATCCCCCAAATACATTGGAAACTAAAAGGTAAACCTTCGTCATAGGATTAAATTAAGTCAAACCTTATGGTACCTCTTCATATCATAGTGAAAGTCAAAATATATTAGAATATAGCATTAATATAAAAATTTCCAATGGGATGGTGATCTCCTACTTTGACTTCCCTTAAACGTATTTGCATATCGTCTATTCGTGACATTGTTGTTGACCTTGATTAGAGCACCAAAACGTAAAACTTAATTTATGGCCCTTCCCATTAGTTAAAATACATATACTTTACACCACAATATGGAATTAATTATAACATTACCTTATTGATTCGAAGAGTATGACTAGAGATTTCACTTAAAATTCAGTGAGATGGTCGCAGTTCTTATTTCATTAATTTGTCAGGTGCTGCGCTGGTATTAAAATCAGCGATTTAAATTTGGCTTTGAAATATTTTTAGGCCCCTTGAAACTCATAAGATGCTCGAAAAATATCATTACAGTGTTTTGGGAGCTAGGAGATCTCAACATTTTCCGAAGTTATCTCTCAGCAGAAGTTTATCAACTAACCAATATTGCATTCTCGTTTTATCATGAAAGAGGGCATACTAATTCCTCACTGGGTGGTTTGTGTCATAGTTTGCGAAGTTTTGAGACCCTAGCCTAGCTTCATCGTTAGGGCTGGCGAAAATCCACTCGAGTTCCGAAACATCGGCTGGCATAACACGATGAACCCAGGGCGAAACATGAGATAGCGGCAAATCATGCTCCGTGTTGTTAGAATAAGGTAAATTTAATGAATGAAAATTGGCCTCCATCATATAATTAAGAATTAATTGGTATGGTGTACCGATGCGTGTGAATTGACGAGAAAATATCAGTATATGCAACCCGCTAAACACCGAAGCACCCTATTGAGCGAATTTCGGACTACGTCCCTGCGCCTCACTGTACTATTTCCTGCATAACTAGAAAAGTATGAACGAGTCGCTGGACTCCTAAGGTGCCAATCACCTGGCAACAGTGACGTATGGTTCTTGGCAGCTATCTTGATAGCAATGGCGCTCAATCTAGAAGAGAATGGTCACTTTCAAATATGGTGTACCTAGTGAAAAAACTTGACGTGGTGAAAGAAAACTAACCACAGTTTTGAAATCACCAACCCTGAAAAAGCTCATTCAAGTGAACTCATTGAAGTGAACATAAAATGAGTTAAAAATTGTTTCCCAATGTAATTTATCTGTATAAAAAATTTATTTTCAGATTAAATGGTTCGTTAATCGGTAATCTACCATTCCAACTTGTCGCTACAGCGCTAATTAGAATGAATGCTAGTACTGCCACATGCACAGCTGTAAATCCATTCATACTACGATGGACCGACGCAAATCCTCCACCCGAATGTTGGACTAGCTTCACAAATATAATCCCCGCTATCCCAAAGACTCCTAAGCCGAAGACGTCGTCCGGGCTGTGCGCGCGCGCTAACCACGCCAGAGAGAGACGTAATCCTGAAACTCTCCTATCGTTCCATGTGTTGCCATTAGAGGTGATAAACAAGGCGGAATAACCTCCAACATCTCCCACCAAATTGTCCCTTGAATCAACTCGCACGGCTTTCTCCTCTCTGGCCCTCTTCCACTTCACTATGTTCTGCCCACTACAGCCTTCTAACCTTTCCCCCTACGGAACCGCAGTCTGTGACCCCTCTTTTCAAACTACCCCTCCCAAAAATCCCAACCCATTTACTTCCCGTCTTCCGTGCTCCGGAAAGGCTTTCTAAACAATTCCCTCAATGCTCTTTCAGACGTCTGGATCTCCCCCACCGTTCCTTTGGAAACTCCAACAATATCCTCACCATCAAATTCCAACATCGCGACCACCCCCGCAGTATTCTTTGCTAATCCACCACCTACCCCCGCGCGGCTGTGGCTATTCTTGCCTTTTTTTCTTTCTTTTTCTCGCCGTTATCTTCCTTTATTTTTCCTCTCCCCAATTCTGCCTTCCCTTTTCTCATTCCGGTTCCTCCCGTTTCGGATTGGCCCTTAAGCATAGCCTTGGCATCACGCAACGGATAAATCTCTCTTCCTTAACAACTCTTTCCACCTGGGTCGGTGATTTCGAATGTTATACGTAGTATCTCGGGCTCTATTTCGGTCTGCTATCAACGTTGGCCCCTTGAAATAATATTGCTCCACAATGTTCTCTTGTTTGGTAAGGAACATTTGTTTTCTATCGTATACTTTTCTTTGTTTTTTTAATTCGCCTCTTTCTCTCTGTAGGCCTCTTTTCGAACTCTCATATTTTTTTTATTTTTGTCCCGTTATTGTGTTTTCTACTGCTCACCCTGTATACTTACGCTCCTTCAGCCACCAAATGGAATGAACTCAACTGCTTCCGCTTGGAGAAAATGGCGCGTTGTGCTCCGGCCCTGTCTGCGTCTATGGAGCGTGATACTGAGATTTATATCAGTGTTAAGTTCTGAGGTACTGTTATAGGTAATGGCAAAGTACGTTCGTTTTCGGTTAACAAAACGAACTTTTTATTTCTCTGTGGTTGTGCGGTATGCTAAAATGAATCACCAACAGGTTTTCTGGAACATTTAACCATAAACACCACCATGCAGTGATTGAGAATAGATATCTTTAAGCGCGACATTGAGAACGTCTTCTTAGAGCCCCACTATATTTCCAGGGCCGACAGAAGCGATAAATTAAGAGAGATATTTTGCCGAACGGATAGATATTCGTTTGTCCCTTGAACCGTAAAGGACTTTAATAAATGCCAGTCGTAATTTCGTTAGAACATTTCCAATTTATGTGCGAATGGCTGTTGTGCTAACATTCCCTGCCACACGCCTTTTCAGGTGGCTTGCGGAGTGTTATGTAGATGTAGATGCAACCGGTATTCGTTTTTTCGTTCTAAGAACAGTATTTTTGTCTCAAACGTAATTCCGTTCCGATATTTAAAAAAATATGTGTAATTTCTATACATTTATTTCGACTTTATTAAGACTTACTCTCTGTTCAGCTCAAGACGAATGATTTTTCCTTTGCGGAATTTTCCCCTATTTAAAAGGTTTAATGTAGATATTGGGTGATTTTGGTATACTCAAAGAAGAAGCATTCCAAATGGTACAGGTGAATCCCTGGGTGAGATAGGCCATATGAGTGATATTTGAAACCTGTGAAGATGCCGTAACTAGTTAACGGGAGACGGCCAACATGTATGCTTTCCATCACACTGGAGAGTAGGTAGCAGCTTCTCTTCATATGAGTGAAAATTGAGACCACATTGAAACTCATTTAACTGCAGCCATTTTGAAGTTTACTTAGACGGCTGTAGTGCTGCTATGTGGAAAGATGAGAAACCACCACATTATGAGATGTAATGATCTGATAAATATTATCGTTGAAGAACCGGTTGACATGAAGATGGTCAAGGGACGACCCCGAATTATTTTTATAGGACAGGTAATTAATGATGTAAAAGAGAATGAATAAGTCACAATGAAAAGTCAAGCAGATATGATAGCGGAATGGTGAGTTGCGTCAATGTATTCGTACGATATTTAATCTACCTATGATGACGTTGAGTTAAAAATTATTCTTATTGGAAACTATTTGGTGTAAGGGATTTCTTTTCTAGGTGACGATTACTGCTGTATGGTCATGTTTAATGCATGATACGCTAGAAAGTAGGATTGTTTATGCATTTATTTTCCGCAAAATTATTGAATATTAACTAATTGTTACTGACAAATGACTGTGTTTCTAAGTGGTGGTGTAAGTGGTAGTTCTCATACCATGAAGATGAATAGTTTTCATGATTATTATGACAAAAAATTTGAAAAACTTAAGTTTCATAACGAACTTAGTGGCAACGGTATATTTCTGTTCCGTTACTGATAAATTTTCACTGAATAAAGTTTTCGTTCTTCGGTTATTTGTGCTATTCGTAATTCGTAATTGCTGCTAATCGATGAAATTATTGTTCGCTTTATATTTAGCGCTGACTTTATAGCTTTGTAAATCAGTCCTTAAATGTATTGTTAGGTAATTATGGGGACGATTGGTTTCTGCCTCAAGATTAAAGAAATTTCAGTGATTATGTCACGCCAACCCTGTCAATTTTGGATCCCTTCCGACATTTATTTCCTTATTGCGGGTCCAAGTCACGCTATGCCGCAGCCATTTTTTCCCGTGATTTATGAATTCTACACATGCCCAAAAGGTAGCTGAGGGTGAGGAATGATGAATTTGTCGTCGTAAAGGTATTACGCTTTAGTGTGTAGGTTCCAAAATTTCTATTCTAAGTCATAATTTACTACACTTCCGAGGTATATACTGCCATTCTCTGCTGGCAATTTCTTCAGGATTCAACTAAGCGTCTTCATGCTAAACTTGTTAAAAATTTGAGCCTGATTTTTGGACTTCCTTGCATTTTTTACTTTTTCGTGTATTTTCATAGTGATTGTGATAAACTTTATGGTCTTCGATTTGGTTAGTCCTTTTGACATTAGTTATAAATTTGTAGTAATTATTTATTTTGGGAATCCCTTTAAAATGTGATGGCGTATATAAAATAGCCCCATATTTTCTTGTTCACCGCATTTAATTCTAATAATTTGTTCACTCTTTTCAACAATGGCATATTTTCATTGACGTGCATGTATCTCTGAATTAGGATTTTTCGCTTGAGCATGTACTGAGCTAAATAAAATGACTGGTTTTATTTAGGCAGGATTTATTGAAACTTACCAGTGTTAAGAGCGAACAAGGGAGTAACGAAGGCTTTGTACAAGTACTTTCCTAGGTCAATGTTTAGCGGGAAATAAAATTTTTCTGGGATGAATTAAGGATTGAAGAAATTTAATAAATACAGTTATTCTTGCATTCTGAACGCAAGATTTTTTTGCCAGGGACACGATTATTTCTTTGTTAAAATTATTATTAGATGATTTAATTAACGTTTATCTGTGCTCATTATGAAAACTATCACGGCTAGCATCCTTTGGGAAAAATGAGATTCCATGCTAACCTCGATTTCTTCTCATTCGTCTCACAAGATTTCCTTCTTCCCACATTTTTTGTTTCATTTCGGCATAAAATCCTATTAATCTTCATTCTTGTCAAGTAACCTCTCCAACTTCTTCTCTTTCCTCATTTAACCAATAATCACACTATGTATGATGTGATGGGTGATTAGCAAATTGACATTTTCAACCGGAATAGAGCAAAATGTTTTAGTGTACCCCTCCCTAAAATTTCTCGTACCCCCCCAGAAATTCTTCCGAACTTACTCCGAACTTCCTCCGAACTTATCCGCAGAACTTCTCCCGCTAAGGACTTTTCGCGCAAAGGTTTTTCGCGCAAAGGATTTCCGCGCAAAGACCCTGTGTCTGGGGACGTAACGCCGCAATTTGATATGTTATTTAATTTATTTGGGAACGTCAAAAGTACGATTTTGGAGTATTTTATTCATAAGCGCACCTTTGTACTCAAGAATTATGCCTATTAAGGTTAATGTTTTTTTCTCTCCTCGTAAGTCAATCAAGGAAATAATATATTTAAATCATAAACAGTCATTTATTAATAAACAGTGTTGATTGTAGTGAAATTTTTAATTATATAGCGTTGAGCTTGGTATAATTATTTTAGAATTTATTGTTGACAATCATAATGTTTTAGGCTTATCATTCCAATTCATATTTCTTGTAGTAATTCATTGTAAAAAAGAGCAAATAATCTGGCATATATAATTTTAAATATATAAATATTTCCTTAACGTAATACAAAATTGTTTAATTTTCAGTGTAGTCATTTAGTTTCAGTAAGTCACTGTAAATTGTCAGCGTAACGATATTTGTGATTTTTCAAATCATAATTGTTTCCTTGTACATGCTATATGCTTAAACGAATATATGCAATCTAAACATCTATACATTTTTCAATCCAAACGATAAACCCCTAACCAGAATTCGTTTTGGTACAAATGTAATTCTTTATCTCTGAAAAGTGAAAGGAAGTCTAGATAGCTTTTTGTGTTAATTATTGTACCGACGTGTTTTGATTCAGTGATGAAAAAATACATTTTATGCATGCACTACAAAATATAATTCAATTTTTTAATTATAACTTGCCTCTTTTTGCCAGATGTTTTAATTTTCATGATGCACCGTCATTGTTAGTTATGCGTATGTATATGAAATAAAGTAAACACTCCCAAGAAATTTACTCAATTATGGTTATAAGAGTGCTTCATTTTGTAATTTCCCCAGGAAAATATGAATCAACAAATACTGATTAACCAAACAAAGTAATAAAAGGAAAGAAACATTATAACAAACAGCATAACGTTTTAATGTCACAGTTTGACTCATACTGATTGTAAACCCGAAGATATTATAATGCTATTTTCTCTTTGAAAGTGAATTAGAATGTTGGATGGGGTATCAAGAAAAAGTTTAGTTACACGAATTTTTATTAATAGTCCTTGCTCGTGTGCTCACCACTAAATTTTAATCGCCTGAATGAACCACGAAGGAAGGTACATAAATAGGTAATAGACGACGTGGTGTACTTTTTATTTCTTTTACATTTGTATCTGAAAATTAATCACTTACGCTGAACGGCCATTTCGAGAAGAATTGGTATATTACTACTCTATTAAGGGATACCTCAGATAAGTATCTACCGCAGTCGCAGAAGCTCTCAACATAATGCAGTACGTAAATATTTACGATCTCCTGTATGTTCTCGTGAATTATAAATTGGAAACTCAAAGGAATCCAATCCTTAATGGATTTGCGCTTGCCGAATTCTTTCTAGAATAATGCTCCCTTCCGAATCACTTGTTTTCTCTACAACTCACAACGGCACTTTGAAATTTTTATGGTTATTTTCATATTCCGTGATGAAATTTTTTCTTTGTGTACCTATGTAGCATATTCTTCTGAAGCTAACGCCTATGTTGTCATTTAAATACCGATATACTTCTTTCGCAGATCGTTTCCAATTTTCTTATTGTTTTTTTTTTTAAATGTGATGAGTGGCATAATATACTTTCTGTACCCATTGTGTGTAACTCGTTTATCAAATATTCATTTAGTATTGCGTCCTTTAGTATTTACTCCAGGGACACCTTTCACCCGTTTTATTGATGCAATGTGCGATAATTTTCATAATATTTACTCCTTTAATATTAACTTCGTACAAGATAACTTATTATCTTTCTTTTATTCTGATCGATACCCACTCATCCGATCATTTTCCCACATAATTAATGGGATTATTCGAGAGAACTGATGAGAGACTCTATTGATAAACCTTTTTAAACTATAGTGTTGATTTTATCGTGACTTTATCCATTCTGAAGACCTCACTCCTATACAAAGAGTAGTTTTGCCATATTTCAGCGCGCTAATTGGTGGTGATGCTTCTGATATGTATGTCAACATAATCAATAAAAGACCCTTTGTTACTTCCAAAATATATTTTTAAAATTTCGACCGGATTCGGCTGGTACACCATAATCAAGTACTTACATAAAGTATATCTGCACAAATACATAGGATATTTAAATATTTGATAATGGTTTAACAGCAGGAAACGGTCGGAATTAAAAAAAAATATATTTTGCAAGTATAGTCTTATTTGATAATAAGGAGCTCTTCCACCTCGTACAAGCTTCAAGTTTCGATCTAATGTGTATATCGACCATAAATTATTTCATCCTATGCAGTTCATAAGTTTTCTAGTCTACTAGTCGTTAGCAGAACGACCTTATTGCACACAATATTTATGTTGTTTAAACAAGCATTTACTCCTTAACCTCCTTATTTTCTCCTCATGAAAATCAGTAATTCCTATTCCACCATAATACGCACTTACGCTAAACTTCTGCGTTGTTTACGCGCCGTATATCCTCTGTAATTTTGATAATATGCATTCATATTTTCGTTTTCACCTGATAAAAATACTCTCCCCTTTCATAACCATGCATACATTCATCTGGTTATAAGCTGAAGTAAACATTCGGTAAAAGAACTCCTTGGAATATTTATGCCCCTCAAATCGTAAACGTTTCTCATGAATATAAATAGTAGTTTCCTACGTCCTTCTCATACATTTCTATCATTTTCCTTCTCATAGACGACAGCTATTCCATTTCCATCTCCGGAAGGACATTCTAATTGAAATTTTAATAATGTATAAGCCATGGAACTAACGTTGAGTTTCCTTATCGTATTTGTTATTTATGTTTATTGATATCACTGCACGTGCGTCTCTTCTTCTACTTAATATTTTAACCACCTGCAGTTTTCAGTCTTTTTGAGAACGCCGGTATTCGAGACGAGCAAAGGTTGAGTATTTCGTAGATCATCATAAAAGTATGATTTTTAGGCCTTTCGTGCACCGATCTTCATGTGTGATATTTTGCGTTAAATGAGCTCCTCAAATTGTTTGTAGGTGATACTGATAGCTTAGGTATGTAATAGGTGATATCAGAAAGGTTCATTTGATAATTTATGAATTTTTATTATACAGTCAATACTTTATTTGAAGCATCATCCTGATATCCTTGCAAGGAGGGTGGAGCTTAACATGAACAAAGATGGGTACAGACCGGATTTGGAGGAGTAATTCAACAATTTCAACTGCGAATTCGGGGGAAAAAGAAGGATATCCGAAAGAGAATATAAGCGAGGGAGTTCTTAGATATAAATGAGCCAATAAGAAAATCATTATGTAAGTGCGTTTAGAAAATTCTAGTGAGGGGTATTATTTGGAGTTAAGTGCTGTACGGTGCGGGACAGTGGACCCTGAGGAATGACGATAAGGAAATATTGCAAGGCGTGCCTGGTAGAGGTATGTAGGAGAGTATGAAACAGACAGTGAAACCAGAAGAAGAGGAACGACAAAAAAGTTTTAGACATGGTGGATAAAGAGAGGAAACTTAGATGAGATGAGGGGAAGACAGAAGGTTTAGATGTAGTGAGCACTGAGGGAGGGGGAGTTGAAACTCGTGTTGGAGGTGTGAATGCAAAGTAGGCGGAGAAGGGGTGGCGGAGGAAAGTGTAAATGGATAGAATACAAGAGTAAAAGCCGTTATGCGAACTAAAATGAAAAGATTTCTTGGGGGATGGGAACATTGAAATTTTCCTTGCAAAAACAATTTTTTGAAGTTTAAGTATTTTATACAATAAACAAAAATATGAGCCCATGTTTCGATAATTTATCGTCAATTTCAAGGCTCACCTGAAAAGATGATAATCGCAATGAATAAAGCAGCTGGTCAAGCATTAATAATTAATTTTACAGAGCAATAGTGTCTAATAAAAAATTTGAAATAATGGGTCAAAATAAAAAAAAGGAATCAAGTAAATTTATTATACACACCTTGTGTGTAGCTGTTTAGTTTTTTAGTTGTTTTGTTGCAGTATTATTATTATATTTAAATCAGTTTTGATTTATTAGGTTACAGTTTATTTTGCTTAAAATATCTATATCAGTCCTTTAAACTATTTCTTTGAATTATCTTTTTCATATATTGCATTATGTGTATAAAATGCTAACAAAATATAAATTATGGCTTTATTAATTTTATTGTTCAAAAGTAGTTGGAACTCTGTTATTTTGAAAATTTGATTTTTTGAAATCCTTATTTTTTACGTACTGAGCTGTTTTTCCTGTGCAACAATTGTGACGAGGGATTGTGTACACTGTATTTATTCTTAAATTTTAAGGATTTATTGATTTGAGCTTCGTATACAAAATTTTTCGCTTTAAATATGTTTCATGTAAAAGGGCCTAAACCTCAAGAATTCATACGTATAAAATTAAAAAAAAGGTCAAAACCAAATGAATGCATGTTAACCTACTCTTATCGGCAGAATACTTTGATTTTATACTTTGCTAATACTGATGATTCAGAAGGACGATTCTGCCGAAAACTTTGATAACATCTCCTAACGCATGTAGTAAAGCAACGATCTATGAGGCGAGTAAGGGCTGACTTTCTCATTTATTACTGATTTATATTTTTTTAGTTGACTTTCCCTCCATATTCATGTTATTTATCATCCTTAAAATCCCTCAACTTATTCTCAGATATTCGTGGTAACTTACTTCAGAATTATAAAGAAGACAGCTCCCTTTGCTTCTATATTTTTGCCATTTCATAATGAATTTTGATATCTTCCTACGTTGTCGTCCCTCCTTCGTTACGGAAGTCACCGCCATTTTCATTCATTCAGGAGCTGTATATATCCTTCGCCATTCTTTTCATGTATTTTTCTCGTCCTCCTTCCGTAATACGTCTCTTCTCCCTCTTACTTTGTCTCTTTCTCTCACTCTTTTCTCACAGCATTCCTTCCCCACTTTCTTTCCCTTCTTCCATCCCTCTCCATGTCGTCGCATTCCAAATAAAGGCGGCACTGGAATTTGATGGGTGGATATTGTTGCAGGAATCGATTGTCGCTGGTTGTCGCCATGGTGTTGAGGTGGAAAAAAATTCTCCCCCCTCCGCTACACACACCCTTCTACTTCCCCCACCGTTGATGTAATCTTCGTCCCATTCTCTTGGTTCTTCTCTCTAAACTAACGTAGTGTACGAGCGGATGGTGGGAGGTGGTGGGGAAAAAAGGGGCGCCTGCCTCGGGCGGTATTTTGCTGAGGGCGGCGGAATCTCTTTCGTTGAATTGTCACGGGATACTATAGCAAAAGATCCAACTTAACAAAAATATCTTCCCTCAATCATTGCCGGAGGAGGCAAGATCGAAATTTGCGGAAATGATGACAGAGAGACCGACATTTGTTTTTATCATATTCATTCACATCATTTTTATTCGATGAAAGATTAAATTATGTACTGCCTCCTTCAAAGATTACTCTAGAGAGTGGCTCTCACTAGAATGTTTTGATCAGCGTAATTAATTATCTACTTGCAATTTTCATAGTCTTGTATTTTTTTAAAATTTAGGATTAGGATAAATAGAATGAGGGAAAGGAAGGAAAAAAATTGTACATACCTTCCAAATTAAATGGAATAAGCCTACTGAGAATTGAAGGGGGAGTTCAAATTAGAGACCTAGCAAAGGAAAAAAATTCCTTTTAGGCTTACCACACTCGGGAGAATACATTTAAAAATTATAATCACATAAGTACTCATTCAAATTGGAGTCTGGAATACTATTTCTAAAGTATAAATTGACAACTCGTCACCAGACCGGACCACATTGAAACCCAGGTCATGTTTTAGCAAATATATTTGGAATAACAAAGTTTTAACTTTTCATGATGTTAAGTCTAGGCATATAGAGAAGTCACGGCCGATAAAAAGAATTATTTTGAATTGCATAAAATTATAGAATGTGTTAAAATTGGTAAATATATTTGAATTTGGAGAAAATTTCTATAGATATTCAGCGTTTCCATTACTTTCTTAAATTATATCTTTGTAATGATATCATATTTCATCAGGGTGTATTGCTGGTATATACACTATCGGCCTCAGGCGGTAGTTATGTGCGATACGTCTCTGCTTCTCCCTTTTTCTCTCATCCATCGTCTCCCTCTTCAATATTCCCTCTCCCTACTTTTCCCATGCCTCCACTCACATTTTTCGCCTTTTGTTCTTGCTGTCGCTCTTCCGTTTGTTTTTCCTTCCATCTTCTTTATTCGTGCTTGCTTTATTTCTGTCTTTTTTTAAGTGAGCTGACAGATGTGATTATTTCGCCCTCCTTACGTCACAAGTTTTCAAAGAAAACTCCTCAACCGAAATTCTTTGTTTCTTTCGCTCGGCTTTCACTTCACATCTTTGTCATAGGGTTTTGTAGATTGTGGAAATATTATCATTGAGTAGATATCGCTCAGTAATTAAAATATCATATAAAATGATAAATACGTCATAGAAGAATTCTGTCGCGAGACAATCATTTGTAGTTATCGGAACCCCACTTCATATTACATAGAAGCTTTTAAATTTTAATGAAAATGAAAATTTTGCTAAATATTGCAAATTTTATGAGTGGCATGAGTCAGACGTGACATGAGGAAGTGTTCATGGGGTTTCCTATTGTATGGAGTAATTTCCGACTGATGGCTTAACGGCATCGCCCTTGAAGGCGGTTTTACACGGGGCACTTACTTGCACAATCTGACGTGTATACTAAGTCGCAGTCAGAATTGAGTCATGTAAAGCGGTGAATTATTAGACCGCATGTTAAAATGGGTGGACGTGAGATGGCAAAATAACCCCTGTTCTAATTTCGTGCTTGCATTTGCACAATTCCACGCCATAAAGAGATATTTATGCAGTTCTAACCTTCGTATTCCTTACCCCATGTAAAGCGGCCTACACACTATATAAAAGGTTGATGACTTATTCATTCTAGGGATCAAGGTCATTTTTACATGCGGTATTCTACGAATCATCCATGCGTTAAGTCCAATGCGTAAGTTTCATGTTATTTCCCCTTCCAAGTAGGACATGCTCACTCTTATTTTGTCCACAAACCCTTGACAGGCAAATGGGTAAAGTTACTCAATATTTGAGCAGAGTTTAACCTGTTGGAAATCTCGTGAAGTCTTTGCTCGTGAAAGGAAATTTTCTCGATATTGTACGGCCATGCCCTGAACCTTTGATGTTAGTTTTCCATTGTTGTGTGTTTTTCTTTCACATTTCTCGCTATTATTCATCCTATCATATTGTCCCATATCCTGTGTGTACATTTATTTTGGTTTCCTTACCCCTCATGACCAGTGTTAGCTACTCTTGCTCTAGCCTCTTTCTTCTATTTGCTCCGTTCACCCCGAGATTCCTGATTCGCCTTCCGGATAGAGGTATATTCCGCCAAGCACGAAAACATTTTAACTTCCTTCTCGTATTTTATTTTATCTTATCTTATCTCTCCCTTTCCTTCGGCACCCTATACACAAGTATCTCGTTCCACCCTTTGCTGAGATAATATTTTAATTCCGAAGAAACTCATGGCATCTCGAAAATCGTCGTCGATGTCATATGAAACGCTTCGGAGTTTAACATTCTAGGGCTTATAGTACGGAATGTGCTAACATTTTCGCTAGACTTCGAGGTATTCCAAATCTCCCGCATTTATGTCTTGGATTTAAAGTACGTCAAAGATGAACTTCTAAACAATGAATTGAAATCGATTAAGCAGGATTTGAGGCAGAGTGTTTCTGGTTTTCTTGGATCTAGTATTTCTTCGAATAACTATGGCTATCGTTCATATTCTCTTTCATTGTCGACTTCTTAGTACGGAAAGTGACTGGTGTTAGCAAACATGATATTTCTCGCTTATTGGATTGCTTATTAACTTATATGTTATGTTAATATCCAATTTCATGAGCCCTACTTCTGCGATTATTACTATCGAATCATATTGTGAGGTAATTTGACGTAATTCGTGGTAAATATAATCCTTTGAAATTGATGTTCTCCGTTTGACAGCATACCCAAATATTTCGTTTTGGGCATTAAGTAAGCGTAAGTTAATTTTCATTGTACAACATGTAAGAGTTTAAAGAAAAGGTGAGTTAAGATACTGCTCTGTAGTGTGGCACATTACTGTGCGGAAGAGTTGACACATTGGAAGGAGGACGAGAAAAGACTGGAGGTATTTGACATATGGGTGTGGAGAAGAATGGAGAAGGTGATGAGAACGGAATGGAAGAGGAACGACGAAGTGCTGGACATGGTGGGTGAGAAAAAGGCAGCTTTTAGATGATATACGGAGGGGACTGAGGGCATGGATGATGAGAGTACTTAGCGGGGAAGGGATGAAAAAGAGTTTTAGAGGGTAGAATGTTAGGTAAACGAGGGAGAGGAAGGAGGAGAATAGGAATTTTAGATTGAATGAAAGGGAGTGGGCCTTACGGTAAAGTAAAGAGGGAAGTTGTTGAAGGAAGGGGAGCTTTCAAAAGTGTTCCTAAGTACTCCATGGAAACCAACCTAAATCGGTGGAATACTTCAGTAATAAACATGTGTGATAGGTATAGCGATGTTGAGCGCTTTCCGAACCTCCCAAGTCTCACTTGGCTGACGATGGAATTGAATGTGTACCCTCGAACCTCCTGTTACCCGAGTGTTACTGTTCTCGACCGCTTATTCCCCTCGAGTCCACGGTCACGATGAACGACGCGAATATTGCATTAGAGGATTCTATGTCCGTTAGAAGTCCGCCGCTGCAATTGTTTTCGATCCGCGGGCATTAAAATTAGATTTCAAAATCGCCACTCATGCCACTACCAGTCATCTACATCCACTCTTCACGCGGAAGTACATTGCATTAATATGTAACTGAGCAAATGCATCACATTAACCACAAATTTAGCGCATACGAGACGACTGTCAATTAAAAAAAGAACACCTCCACTAATACTTTTCAAGTTATTTGCCAGTAACCGATTAAAATCGTTGATTTTTTCGTCAAAAAACTGTTACTTTCAATTGTTAATAACTCGAAAAATATTAATTTGACGCAAAAAATGGATGGAACATTTTATTCTTAGAATTCATTTTTCTATTGATTTCTATGGTCAAAATATAATTAAAATTTCCCACCCCCGAGATGGGGTGGAGACCACCCCCAGGGTTAAATCGCCCGTGGGCATGATATAGATTTTGACTCTTGATATATTCCCTACTTATTGTGAAAATTTCAAGAAAATCGATTCAATTTGAAAAAATTGCAAGCCAAAAGGCTTCATTTCCCGGACTATACAGTTAATAACGGAATTCACAATGAAAGATATCGCTGCATAGTGGCGCCGTCGAATAAAATGCGCGCGAAACAGCAATATACCCAGAGCTTAAATGCCATGTTCTTGGGCCTCCTTGGAGTCCCCTTGATGAACGGACCTATGCGACTCACTTGGGCGTTGGCTTACAAATTTTCTTCGTTCAAATCTGCATCTAGAAAAATTGTTCCGAGGGACTGTGAAATGTGAAACTTTATTTCTCTGGCGGGAGGAGGAATATCTCTGTGCTTGTCAATTTGTCGCGGAGGGTACAGGTTGATGATTACTTGGACAGAGTATGGGCTTTTAGCTCATTTTTCCATGTTAAACGTGGAATGAGAAACCAGCATGTGACTGATTGCAACCGAGTAAGACTGAGCAAGTCATGTGTAGTAGCAAACAGACTTATGTAATGTTAAGACTTGCCAAAGGCTGGCTTTTCTCGCAAGAAATAATTGAAAATATATTTTGATGTTATTTATTTATAACACTAATATATCATTTACTGCATTATTATTTTTTTATTGGCATATATTTTGTTATTTGATTGTGGCTCAGTTCTGGTCCTATGACTTTGGAGACCACCTAAAGCTCCTCCTTCTCTTTGATATTTTTGTATTCAGATGCAAAAACAAAATGTAGGAATAAATAAATTATTAATATAGTACGGAAGCCGTATTGCAGGGATCTAACCTTAGATTATTAAATACATGAAAATATACGCGTGAATCAAAATATAATGAATATCAAAGTGAAAAAAAAGTTTTAGCTTCTGTATTTTGTTGTATAAAATCAAAGGAAGACATTTATTTAAGTATTTTTGTAAGGAGTTTGGTGGGAGACAGGGAATACTCATTCTTTTAATGAAAATTTTAAAATATAACCATCTCAATTGCCTTCATCGACTGACTGCTACAAAAATAGGCATTCTGTTTTATGATTTATGACAACGACTTTTTAAAATCCGTATTCTTATTACAGTACTTGTTCAGGCGTAGTAAAAATATTGATTAACGCTAGAATGTATGTGTAAGTATGACAACAAGTGATATGAAAGTGGCTGTATGTTATAAAAATCATGCTAAAAATGAAATTATGACATTTCAGTGCACAGCCTACTAAATATCAGGAAATGAATGCTTACTCGAGTTAAAATGACGTTAGTTTCGTTGAGAATTTGTTAGGCAAAAAATAGCAGTTAAATATTACAATATTTAAATTCCGTGTACCCTAATCTTGATTTTAAACCGCGTTTAATATCGTCTTTGATGAAAATATATTATTTAATAACTTCAATACGAGGACAATAGCCGTTTTTTATCGTGCAGTCACTAACTTACCTCCTTAAATGCAAGAACTTCTGCTAGGACTCATCTCAAGGCATGGGACAACCAGCGCTTGATTCTTAAATTGCTCCCTCCGGACCCGAAGGAGGGGCAGGTTGTTTCTCCTGGGGCAGGTGGGCGGGCGGCCGGCGACATTGATGGGCGAGAGTCCGTGGAATTGCTCGGGTGGCGCCTCTGACGGCAGGCCTTATGAATTATTCCACCCGGGGCTTTTTAGCGATACAGGAAAGGTTTACGGGACGTTCGCGAAGAGGGAGTCGTGTGTTATGTAGGGTTTGATTCCTCCCACCTCCAACAGCTCTTATCCGTCCGCGAGAGGAACGACATACTGTACGGCTTTGAGGTCAAAGGGAAGGATTTTTTTTCAGCTAGTGGAGGAGAATACGGGGCTGAGTTATAAGCCTGTGTGACTTCTTTTTAACCTCCAGCGGGTATAAACTCCCCCGAGGATACAAGCGCGTCACACTGTCACAGATTCTCGCAGAGGTTGTAGAATAGTTCTCGTATAATATACTTTAATTCCGGTATCTGGTGATTGCTTTATTGTAATGGAATAATTATGTACCAATTACCCTTAATACTAAACCCGAACCAGTTATGCAATTCTATGAAACTATTTTGCGCACTCTCCGCCTGACGCCTTGGGGCCGCTGTTGAATTTTATTTTCAAATTCCTACTGAATCAAAAAAGTGATATCATATCAAATGAGATAGGCCACACGTCATAGGAGATGTTTCCGTCCGATAGTTAAATATTAAACAGTGGAATATTGCTCACGAATGCGATAGAAAAATGATCTTCCAATTAACAAATCATAGGCTTTTAAATCCAGCATCATATATTTTCCTCCTTGAGATTATTAGAGGGAATTCGGTAACTTAACCGAATTCTTCCGCTTTCACCCGGTGATAAAACTTAGTAGTTGAAACTTTTTTCAAGCACGTGGGAATTATTAGCATCAGAAATTTCCATCCAAAGTGCTCGGTCACCGATTTTGTTTGATTGTTGATTTTGATAAAGTTTCAAAAATTATATAAGATATTACATTTAAATTTTTGATTGGACGCTTACTTCCTATTTCCTGTTCGTATTGTAAAATCGACGGCCTTATCTGAGTTGATGACGTGAAAAACTAATGCCATGCGTATCGTCACACCTCAGCAATTCATTGGTCTTATGCATGGGTCTCATGTGGTTCTTTGTTTTTTTTTTAACTCTTGCTAGCGATCATTTCTCGCAATATCGTGTTCTATCTTAACGAATGAATGAACCAAAACTGTGGTTACTTCACCAACTCTTGATGGGTAGACAGCAGCTTTCGTGTATTTTTAATCTGAAAATTTTGGTGAACTGGCTGAGCTAGGACGTGTTTTTTCGTCCTAACATACCTTTCCATTCTTGCTATCAAATCCTTTTAAAGAAATGCGATCACGGGCAAGAGTAATTACGGGCATAGCCACGAGCAACTTGTTCCTGCTTTGGTTTCCCCCAAATATCATATGGCGTGACATACTCCCTAATTAAAATGGAATTATTTGTTCCTTCTCTCCCACTTTGGCAGCAGTTTATCTTTTAGATTTTTCCTTTCAGTTCCATTTCCCATTCCATTAGTGGCTTTGTGTACAGAAATTATTCCTTATTTAACAACCGTGTATATTTCCGTATATTTCACGTATTCAGAGGCGATACGGAAGAAATTTAAGGTTTTTGAAGGAGAAAATACTTTGCAGATAGTGAGGTAGGCGTAGGTAGGTAAGGAGAAGGCAGAGAATACGATTCAAGCATTAATTGAAATGGGAGTAGGCTTCGTTGTCAATTGAAGGCGGAAATTAAATGTCGGATTTAGGACGCTCAAAGTGATTGGCAAAATACACTTTGTGTATGAGGACCTGATTGAATGAGTTAGCGACCCACAGCTCAATTACGGAGGATGTTTTTTAAACTTTTGGTGTGTGATTAAAATAAAATTAGTGCACATAAATGAATTTTTTTACTAAAACTTGTTGTATACAATTATGGTTACTTTTTGATACAATCGCCGTAAATATTAAGGCGTTTTTCATGCCCGTGCACAAGATTTTCAATACCTATTATAAAATAACACAAATGGTAATTTCCACAATTTTAAAAGTGTGGTGATAAAAGTGTGGAAATTACCATTCGTGTTATTTTATCATGGATGTATCGAACTTCCACAAAATTGAGCCTGAAACGAATTTATACTTTTTCAATTCCCTCTTCTAAAATGTAGCTATCAACGAACTGAAACAAGCTTTCACGATGTCTTGAAGCTCCTCATTCGTTTCGAACCGCCGCCCGCCTAGCCATTTGAGCTAAGAAAAAGGTGAAAGTCACTCTGTGCTAGGTCAGGACTGTATGATGGGTGATCTATAATATCCCATTGAAATGGATGAAGAATTTGTTGGGTTACAGCAGCATTATGAGGGCGGGCGTTGTCATGGATGAGGCCAACTCCAGAAGTCAGCATGTACCTTCTTTTGTTTTGAATTGCTCTACAAAAACGTTTTACAGTTTCACAATATCACAATAAGCAGCTGTGTTAATTGCGGTCCTTTGTGGCGTGAACTGAAAAATTTATTCCTATGTCCACGCGTATTACTGATAGAATATATATCATAAGCCAAGTGAATTTATGCGCGTCGAGCGTAATGAAGTGATGGATATAGCTTCCATTGTTCAATGCCATATTTCTTTCACGTCAGCAATTAGAGGTTCGTGTTTATTTTATGATGGAGCTCATATCAACATGCATTCATTCTTCAATTATATCTGATAAGGGAGTTGGAACTGATTTTCTTTGCTGAAAGGCTCTATCTGAGATGGATCTGAACCATGCCCTCTTAGTTCAAAAAGGAGAGGTATAATGCTCTTACTTTTCGTAATTATTGCTTTGATAATTAAAATCACTTACTCGTGTGCGATTTCAAGAACTGTGGTCGGGCTACCTCGGTGAGCATATTAGTCGATAGAAATATCTTTCTAACTGTACTCTTGCGTCGGTTGTAGTACCAGTCTCAATCGAATAACGCATTATATCTTCCTTCCCTCCAATACTATTATGATTGATTAACCCTTTCTTACAGAGCTGCTTCTAGTAGACATCAAACGCAAAAGATTTCTTATTTATAAAATATAAAAATTTTCAACTCAATTATAATTGTCTTGGCATCCATACTTTTCGCATTTAAACCTAACAGCACAAAAGTAAACTTAGTATAGATCTTTCCAGAATAGAGATTACAATTTAAACATTTTCACTGTTACTCATGAGAAACATGAAGTTAATGAGTGGGTATGATGGTTTTTTGAATTTTTTATTGACATTATGGGTTAAAGATTGCATTTCATGGAAGTTTCGTGAATATAAATTGCAATGTACATTTTATGCGAGTGAAAAACATCACCATAAGGGCTGCACAAACGTGTGGAATTTATGTACCTAGAAAACTCTGGATAAAAATTCCCAGTTTTTAAAATAAAGGAGTGAATAATATTGTGGTATTTTCGAAATTATCACAGAAACGTCAATTTTTTTCCCATCGTGTGGGAACCTGCTTAACAGCTGCTGTTCAGTTTCGTATTGCAATCGGTGAGGTGCCAGCGTTTGGTTTCATTTTAGGCCCGGAGCACAGACGTATTTTTTTAGTGGAGGTCAAAGTTAGTTTTTTTTTGCCCTAAGCGCCGTGCTCGAACAAACTGCGCCATTTGGAGCGGGTGGCAAGGATAGTCAACCGAGTGGCTGGGCGGATGACGTCAACGCAGTCTGTCTGTTGAATGGCATTCCTGCGTTGGCACGTATTTTGGACGGATAGCACGTTTCGCTCTCGAAACTTGCACCTACGCCCATGCATGAAATATGCCAACTTTTAGTTTCCCGTCCGTCGCCACCCACTTCACACCACGCCGCTCTTTCCTTCTTCCACGTGTTCCCCTATTTGCCCTGCACCTCGCAGTCCTTTTTTTTCGGTTCGCTTTCCTCTCATACGACCACGACAGGTGCTCCGTGGTGATTCTCCCCCTCTCGTCATTATTTTGAGCTCGTGAAATTGTATTTCTTTTTTCATGCTTTCCCGGCTGCGTATGTGAAATATTTATTTATCTTTCCTTTTATGTGAGAGAATCCGTCCCTTGCCCTCACTCTTTCTGTTGCGAATGGATTTTATTTTATACCCTAGATAGGTGCAGTCTTTTTTGCGTCGCCTGCATTGGAAGTTGTTGTACGCATGTTCTCCGTTCGCGCTTCGTGGGAATGGAGAGTACTTATACGTTAATTCGTTAGAAAGTTAGTGAAAATTAAAGTATTTTGGAGGTGTGCAAATGATGTGCCTTAGCTGGAGAAATAAATGCCATCAATTTGGTTTGGGCTCGAACAGGGATGTCCCTAATTTCTAATATTAGCTCCTCCGATGTATTTGTGGATGAATCTCCAAACATTCACAGTCAAGAAGTCAGTAATTGTGCCTAAAAATAAGTGATTTGATATTACATGGTTAAGAGTTTGATACTTTGAGTATAAATAGTAATGGATGGAGATATCTTCACATTTGGTTAAAAAAGCTTTAAAGGTTTAATTATTGCCTTTAGAGGTTACTGTTTGGAAACCGATGTCTTTCTTTACTCTTCGTGAACAGTGTTTCAGTGTCATCTTGCGAGTTGGTTTTATTGCCTTTCTTTTTCTCATGGTCCACATTGCTATTTTCCAACATGTAGAAAACCTATCACCATGCTTTGATAGTTTAGTTTCCTTTTTCTCTGACAGCTTGCGGGCAAGATGTGATAGACGTAGATTCGTTGTACCTTAGTTCTACTCAATCTTTTCCCCATAATTTCTGGGAATCAATTTGATATAAACGCGTTGACTTTTACAATACCTACTTTACTGCCACAAAAAATCATAAAATAATGTAATACTACGAAGAATCCATTGTAGTTTGCGGAAGTACCTAAGCGCGTAAATGTCAAATTGTATTCTCCGTACAATATATTTATTTTTTCTCGAGGGATTTGCCTCACATAATCCAGACCTGGGACAATATGTGAAAGTGCCAGCATTGTATTTTACCAAAATGTGAATATAAGGGAGGATTACTACGAAGTCTTTGTGTATGTGGTTGTCTGATATTTTTTTATCCATTGAGTGCTGGAAGTGCATGTATTCGGGGCTTTACAAGAGATGTTTGTTTTTTAATTTTTTTCCGGGGAGCGTTGCCATGCTGCACCAGCAAAATAAAGGAGATTTACAATATTTTTCGCCTGCGTATGAGAGCAAGATTGTATCAGTTCAAATATTGGCCCCCACATCCGCCCCTAATCCATTTGTTTGCGCAGCGATACAAACTAAATTTACGATATTTGTGAGGAAATTTCGGATAGGATAGCCGAGGGATTATTTGTTTCGCAAATACAGTCGAAAGCACGGGTAGACGCTGCCAAGAAAGGAAGTAGCGTCCGATGCTCACTTGGATATATTTAGTTAGGGTGATTGATTTCCAGAGAAGAGAAATTATTTATGTTTGCGGAAACTCATCGATTTTTCATTGTTTGTTTGAATGTATTGGTTATTTTTGTTTCCCTGAGTTAAATAATTTACCAATCACGGATAGTTATATTTCTGTGTGCCAAAACTTAATGTTGGCATTGATGAATTCAGAAACAAATACGCGCTTTTTATCACGTAAACAACCTCATGATAAGTAATATTTCATCAAAATTATTCTGTAGGGATGAATTGTGCGAATGAGAGTGAAATGATACTTAAAAAAACGTGTGCGTGCACGTACTAAGTAACGTTCACAAAATGATTTTAAGTAACAAAAAAATTTATTTTTCCAAGCGGTCTTGTTATTCTATTTATGCCAGAGAACCGTTCCCTTTAAAGGTATAATTTCAGTGAGGGATGATTTAACAAGGATTTCTTGTCCCAAGTTCAGTCACGGAGGAAACGAGTTCTCGTGTGAAAAGCTGCGGTGGCGAAGAATGTACCCATGGTTGAAGTTATTGGAAACGAAAGTTAACGTTTTACTAGCGCCTTAGTTAGTTAGTGCCAGTGTAAAGTTAGCGCCTTCTCAGATATTTTTTTAGCTAAGGCATAATCAATTTTGTGCCAATTGTGAGTATCGCATCTTGGATTCCCCACACGTCTTTTAATGTTATGGTAGGTTTGCATGACACATTTTGTTAGTCAACCCGGCCTTTTAGCCGTTGCTCTTTGAATTTCATCTTAAGTGCGGCATGAGATATAATTTTCCCTGAATATATGCTGCATTGTTGCCACCTTGGAAAACTCTTATTTCTCATTATCCCTTTCCGTTCTTGTCTTAAAATATTTTCGTCCACTTATTTCAGCTATAATTATGATTCCAATGAAATATGTAGGTCATTACTCATGCCATGATAACTATATGCTTGACGTGAACGGGATAAGGTTATTTTATGAATCTATATTTCTCATATCCATTTTTATGGACGTCTTGGGAATGTCACTATTACTAGCAATAGGAATTATTTGCAAAGAATGGCAAATGGTAGTTTTTATCTAAAATTCAATGAAGTAACCTATTATATTCATGGCCTTATTAACATTGAGATAATAGCCAAAGAATCCGAAGTTTGTATGGTTATTATCTCATGCTTTCATGAGAAATTTGGTGAATGGCCGCGTTGATTCTCAACTAGGGCGATAGTTCAATAAATAATACTGTTAATGCATAATAAAAAGAAATAATCGTCAGGAGCCCCAGGAAAAAAGGACCCAAAACGTAAAAGCAATGTTCCTTGCCTGTTAAATCATTATTTATGAGAGATTTCACTTCTTGCCCCAGCACGCTGTATGAGAATATCGCGACGGACAGGGGTTTTTCGGTTTCTCTATGCTACAAATGCTATAGAGGAAGAGAACCTGCACCCAAAACGCATAGAAAGTTCGTTACGTATTGTGCTACAATAATATGACAATATTTTTCCTTGCTTTAGTTATCAAAGCACGGTGTAATAAAATATCCTAGGTTAGTATATGAACTGGCAAAACTTAGTGCGTAGTAATAAATGTTTTAATTTAGTATTTTTCTGTATTTTCGCTCTTGCAATTGCCAAAAATACAAATGCATTGCGGCAATGCAAATCGGGGAAATGCATTGGATTTTCTGGCTAGGATAAACCCAATGATCCTAAGTTGGGCAACAAAAATGTTGTGTACACAGAATTGGATGAAAATTGAACGCAAACATTTGGACCGAAAATTTGCGCAAATCTCATAGCTAATGTGAATGTGTTAAACATTTATGATGAGCATGTTTCGTAAAATTGCTTAACTAATGTGATTTAATTATATTTTCAGGTACGTGAGTGAGCTTTCATCATTTGTTGACGTGATCCTCGACCAGGATATTTGTAAAATATGTGAGTAAAAATGATCATACGTCAGTGAATATAGAAACATAATGACATTGATTTAGTTTCAGTAAGTTTATGCTTAAATTTTATGCCAACGAAGAATTCTTTATTGAAAAATTAGCTATTTTATCGTACGGGATGATTAGCTGAAATTATATTTTCCCGGAAAGGGTTTGTGTAACTTTTTTTATTTAGTTCTAAGTGGTAATAAAATAGGTTGCCCACATGCAGCCCGATGACCCGATCATTATAGTGAAATTTGGACTCTGTGTCCGACTGATGACTCACAGCAGACACGTAAAAGTGTCATTTATTACTTTATATTCTATTTAACTTTGACTTTTCTTGCGGGCAGTTTTTTCATTGATAAAATAATATTCTTACGAAATATTACAATATATATCCTCTGTTCTCCATAATTTATGCATTCAACACGACGGATTGAGCTTCGTTCTCCATCTATAGCCTTCTGCAAAACCTTCCCTCTATTGATTCTAATAAGGGCAGCTGAAAGTCGGTAAAGTAAATTATGGCCATTAGCAGAGCGAGTGGGATGGAAATTTGGTTGTCGATGCATGTAAAAAAAATGCTACTTGTGTTTTAAACCTGTGTTTTTACGTGTCACTATTTACTCATCTGCTCAATCTACTCAAGGATCTGAGATCTCCAGGGAATGATATCAATTCGACGTCATATAACGAGTATTAACGTTTCCGTACTCTGCAGTGTCTTACCCAAGTGCAAAATTTTACCCCGACCATATCTCCAGAAAGCAGGGACGGATCCAGGATTTTTTTTCTGGGGGGCACAATGTTCTTACAGGCAAACTGTGTTTTCATGCTTCGGAGTATAAACAACATGTGTCCACAAATTGCTGTACGAAATATTCTCTTTATTTTAATATGAGTTTTATCAATGTGAAATTTACTGATTGAGGCTCCGTATTGCAAAAAACAAACGATCGTAATGATGACCGTATTACAAATCTTGGCTATTTTTGAAGCTTCTGGGGTGCAGAATAGCCGATGACCGAGTTGAATTTTCCTATGATAGTAGTATTCCCTGCATGAGTAACTTAGCTGAATATCTTTTCAGAAATTATTTGAGAAATCATTTGTAAATAACCTCTCTGACAGTACTAACGCACCTGGAAATGTTCTTGGTGAGATGGTTCCCCAATCAGTGGTCCGTATGAAAAAAGACGGACTCCCGGACTCCGCTTTCTCTTTCTCTCCGGCAAAAACCTCTCGGGTATACATAATTGTTTGTAGACCTTTTTTATTTATCTCTCCGCACTTTGCGTGGTGTTTATATAAAAGAAAACGTAATAAAACCCCCAGGAAGGGAAAAATAAAGTGCGAAGTCGGAGGTATTTCTTAAGCGCCTGAGGGGGGTACGTGCTCCCGTATCGCCCCGTAAGCGTTTAAATGGGGAAAGGTGGCAAACATAAACGGAATTTTAGAAAAAATAATTTTAATTTTAAAATCCCAGTTATAATTTGTGACCAAAAATGGCACCCACTCCGTCTGCATTATTGTCGCCTAGGAGGGTTTGTTGATTACGTTACTGTAATTAGACTGTAATTAATGAGGCTCTTTATTGTCAACGTCATCATATTTCAATCTCAGTACGTAGGCACTAGAATTATCTCTTCCTCCCATTTTGCCCCTTTTCGTAGAATGATCGCTTCTCGCTTGTATGGGTATAATTACATACCCGTTTCTCTTCTATATTCAATGAAATGTAAGCCGATGAATTCGCGTTTGAAGCTAGTTATCAATTTCAAAAATATTTTTTTTTATTTGCCTCTCGTCACACGTGTCATTTGAACTGCATTTTTGCTTTTGTTATTACTCATCAACCGTATAATAGTTGCGCATCTTGGGTTTCTATTGACTTTTTGATTCTTTTTTCAATTGTTTACGTTGAGGAAAATTAAGCTCTGCCTCACGAATTAATATTATAACCAATTATCGATGAAATAAAAACTTTATTCGTGTAATTATTCCATGAAATATATTAATTTATTAATTGTAATAATGGACATACTTATACATGTTCATAATTAATTATTAATGCTACTAATTGATAAATTCTACTAATTATTTATCATTTTAAATTTAATCAAAATAACTTCGTTTTTCGAAAAGAGAGCGATAACACTCAACATTGAAATTTGAGCAATATTTTTATTAGCAAATGAGATGATTGGATGCTGTTCAGGCACTATTGAAACCCAATTGGAATTTTTGAAATGGTCTTTCTTTGGTCACCATGATGAAAAATCTATTGTGCGGCTGTCCATGTCCAGAATTTAATATGTAAGATGGCTGGCATATGACGCGGACCTTTCCTGATCGTTATATGATACAAATTTGATTGGATTAGTATTTTCGTTCTCTGCATACTTCCGTGAACATCAATGATAACCAATGAACCTGCAAGGAGTGATTGAATACATAATCAAAAAACCATTGTTGGGTAACAGTTTGAGAGGACAAAATTTCAGTATGTTGAGTTTTTATCATTATATTTTGTATTACATACCTGAGAACGGTATACTGCTGCCACCATTTTAGGCCTCAGCATATTTCAGGCTTAATGTAACAGAGAACGGTCAAAAACATGTATATGGCGAGACAAAAACATCATGCAGTTGTTTGGAATTGATGTTTTTAAAATAATGACTATGTCTAGTTTTAAATGGCTGTAAAATATTCATAATTCCATTTGCGATATTGTAATTTTTTTTATTATAGAGAAATTAAGCTTCAGCTCATGTGCTCACAGTTGGTGTATGCTAATGTGTGTTCTTTCATGGTTCATATTGGTGGTATTCGTGTTCCTACTCGAATTAATTCACTTTATTCAGGAGCCTTAGCTAAATAGTCTTTCCATTAATATAGTTTGCCCAAATGAAGATAGAATTTGCATTTTCCCTGGTTATTTCCGAAATGAATTGTAACTCTATGTTGACTTTGGCACTTAATGAAATCATTTATCATTGCTATTATTTAAGATAGGAATCCGCAAGCTCTTTATACCTCTTTTTGGGATAAATAATTACATTTCCTCAAAATGTTACTGCTAAATATTTTTCTCTCTAAATTGAGAAAACAACACGTAAACTCGTTAAGCATAATCATATTTAAAGTTTGTATTATTTCCTATTTATATTTCAATATTTGTTTTGTTTTTTGACTGGGTTAGGTAGCATGAGGAGCTCTTTGAGGGAATAGTAATATTATGAGCTTCCTCTAATGCCTTCATAATAAAGGCTCCACCATGCGTCATTTTACAAGTCCCCTCACTCTTTCCGGATCTCTGGCCGGGCCAACTGTTCCGAGGGAAGCGCAATCTCGCTGTTATCAACCGCATCTGTGCCCCTGCGTCCCTTCTCTGTTCTCCGCCGGACAAATGTTCGCATTAGGAGCGAGAATTAAGAGCGGAAGATATTTTGCCTCAGTGGCCCATTCATCTCCTTTCCGAAGCTTCGCCCGGTCACCCTCGAGCACTTAGCGGTCGCGCCGCGCTCGCCATCCGGAACCGGCCGTGTGGGCCAGCCGGGGTCTCGAGTCTCGCCTTTCTCGCTCTGAGCCAACTGTTCCCCATCGTGATCCTCGTGCAAATCGATGCGAACATTGGTGTCCAGTTTCAAACGGGGATACCTAGTGAGTCTACATTTTTTGTATTCAAATATTTGAGGTGTATTGCGTTTTTGCGCGACGCGGTTGCCTAGTGTGGGAAGCGTTGACCCGCTGAGCAGAAGAACGTGACGTCATCAGATTATCTTCGAGAGGGTAATGGCAGTCGATTGTTAATATCAAGACGCGTGGTGCTTCATACCAATCTTATATTGCTATTAATCTGCTCAGCACTCCTGGGCTCTTCAGATTATGATTTGCTTCGGGTTGCACATCTTATTCTCTGTAAAAGCCTCCTGTGTTAAGGCCGCAAATCCCGCTACGGGACCGCGTTCTTTTGTTGCTTCGGAGGAAGATCTTCTGTTTGTCCTGTTCCGGCGCAGGGTCTTCTGTATTCGACCCAGGGCAGGACAGGGAATTCTGCTATCCGTCGCAGCTCCGGTAACTTTGATTCCGCGACGTCCTGGAAAAACGTGCGTCTGGTAACGAAGAGTCTCCTCCAGTGGCTCCATTCACGCTAACGGCCATAGGGCGTCATTATACGGTGTCCATCCGAGACAAAGGGCAACCCGAAGCGATTTTCTCTCAGCTACTTCCAGGATATGCTGAGCAGATTTGCTTGCAAGACGAATCCATGCTGGTGCTGCGTATGAAATAATGGGCCGGGTTAATCTCAAATATTTAGAGATGGACACAAGGAGGAAGAGAGAGGACTGGAGGCGTTCAAGTTGTGAGTGTGGAGAAAAAGGTCGAAGTTGAAGTGGACGAAGAGGAAAGACGAAGTGCTGGACATGGTGGGTGAGAAGAGGCAGCTTCTTGATTAGATACGACGAAGAGAGAATGTATGGTTGGAGCGAGTACTTTGCGGGGAAGGGATGTTGAAAAAGTATTAGAGGGTAGACTGTTGGTTAAACCTGGGAGAGGAAATAAAAGAGAGTAGGATTTTTAAATAGACTGAAAGACAACAGGCCTTATTGTGAGATGAAGAGGGATATACTTGAAGGGAGGCTGCCAGAATTCTTCTGAAGTACTCCAAGGAATCCTACTTTAATCGGTCGAATAATTCAATTAGTTAAAATGCATGAGAAGCATTGCATTTTCAGACGACAAGGTAGTCTAGTGTGGGAAGCGTTGACCAGCTGACCTGAGAGTTGCAAATCTTAGTGACCCATTTAAGAGAAGCGCGTGACATCGTCAGATTATTTATGAAAGAGTAATGGCCGTCGGAATTTTGCCTTGAATATCTGGAGAAATATGAGAAAGTTCGAAAAAGGGGGAAATATGGGTCTCCTTGTTTCTCAAACTCTATCACAATCCACAATAAAGATGGTGAATAAGCTCATTATATGATGCAATTTTCTACTCTCGGAATAATTTAGGGTGCCATGAGAAGTTATTTTCTATTGTCCTCTGTTTCTTAACAATACTAACTGCCTTGAGCATCTAAAATTCATTTTTTTAATGTTATGGAATCTTATCAAAGTTTAGAAACGCATGGTAATGTGATTAATTTCATTTAAGTATTCTACCGATTAAGATTTACACGACGTACTTCATAAGCATTCTGGGATCCTCCCCTTTCTTCGTGTGCTTCCATTTTCAATTCACAACAAGGCCTACTCCCCTTCATTCTATCTAAAAAAACAATTCTCTTCCTTCTTCTCCATCGTTTCCCCAACGCTCTACCCTCTAATACTGGCCTAAACATCCCCTCCTGGGTAAGTAACTTCTCCATCAATTCCTTCTGTCGCCTCCGTATCTCATCAAAAAGCTGCCTCTCCTTACCCACCATGTCTAGCACTTTGTCGTTTTCCTTCCACTCCATCCAACTCACCTTCTACATTCTTCTCCACACCCACATCTCGAACGCGGTGGTAAAAATCCACTATCACCTTTTTGCTACCCTGATCGATCGGCACACACTAGTGCTTGGTAGTGGCATGGGTTTCCTGTATTCGTGGTCCTCTCTACCAATGTAACCCGGTGCTTAGAGGAATACTTACTTCCTCTTATGATTCGATAAAAAAATTACCTTTCGTGCTGTGGGTACACTCTGCCATGTACTTGCCCTCGTGTGCAGGCGTAGATTTTATGCCGTCCTGAACCGCTCCACCCAAACGATGCTTTGAGCAATATATACCGACCTATGTGAACCGATGCTTTGAGCAATACCTACTTCCTCTCATAATTCGACAATGAAATTCGCCTATTGTACTGTGGCTGCCCTCTCAGGTGAACATCTGTACTTCCTGCGTAAGGAGGCGTAGATTTTACGTTGTCGTGCACCGCTCTACTCACGTGAACCAAGCGATACTTTCAGCAATACCTATCGACCTATGTGAACCTATGCTGTAAGCAATATCTACTTCCTTTCGTAATTCGATAATGAAAATCTCCAATCGTGCTGTGGCTACCTTCTGCGGTGCACACTGCACACCTGTACTGTAATTGTGTGTGCAGGCGTAGATTTTATGTCGTCGAGCACCGCTCTAATCACGTGAAGAAAGCGGTGTTTTGAGCAATACCTATCGACATATATGAACCGATGCTTTGAGCGATATCTACTTCCTTTCGTAAATCGATGATGAAAATCTCCAATCGTGCTGTGGCTACCCTCTGCGGTGCACACTGCACACCTGTACTGTAATTGTGTGTGCAGGTGTAGATTTTATGTCGCCGTGCACCGCTCTACCCAAGCGATGCTTTGAGCAATGCCAACCGACCTCCCGGGCAGCTTCCTCCTTCCTCCCTCCGAGGTGGGGAGGAGGTGCAGCCTTTCGCAATTTCCACATCTCACGTCCAGCTCGATTGACCGCACGCCTCGTCCGTGAGCAGGATCACGACCCGAAAAGCCTCCCTCAGGTGTGGGCGTGGGTGGGTGGGCGCGGACGGGATCGGTGTGGAAACCATTAGCTCCGTGGTGAGCGCACACACCCCGTCGTATTTTAGTTCCATACTGATGTCCACTGATGTCAGTCCCTCCTTTAAAACGTCAGCAGGAAAATCAAGCCTACATAGTTGAATCGACGAATATATTGTGGTCTAACACCGTAAAGACCAGGAGTTAGGCAAAATAACAACTTTGATGTCCACAATTTAACCTTAAATCGTCGACTAGTTTAAATACACTATCATTTTCAGCACTAGTGTATCATTTTCAAGACTACTATAGGCGCAAAAAGGTAGAACGGTGAACTTAAAGCATTTGAATAAAATCCTGCCCAAGCTCTATAGGATTATGTCATGTATCGTTGTACTCATTGGTTACTTTACTGCAATAATGAATCATTAAACATTGTTTCAACGGAAACGTGTAACTCCTGCGGTCGAAAGAGTGAAGAACAACACGTGAAAAACTATGAGAGCGGCGAAACGGTCGTTTTCTTCATCTCGTCACGGGCAAAATATTTGATTAGTACGCATCGTTGTTTTTTTACAGAGTGAACGACATATACACATTACAAATAGCATTTTAAAATGAAATTTTACCCATTCTTTGATTTTTAAAATGGCCGAAACGTATATTTCAATTTCCGAGGTGTAGAAAACAAAATGAATGGTCGTCTTCTTCATCACATCTTGATTTTCAACGTAGTGTATCATTTTTTAGACGTGTCATTAAAATGATATAGTTTGATTTAAGTATAACGCGATTAGCCACGGTGGTAACTTCACGGCGTCACCAGCAATGCACGCACATATTGTGCGAAAATCGCTGTGAATATTTCGAACAACGATATAGTGTATTGAAACTAGACGACGCGACGAGTCGAGTCGAGTCTAGAAAATGATGCACCAGTCTTGAAAATGATACAGTATATTGAAACTTGCCAACGAATAAAGAATAAGTTGCAGAAAGCAAATTTGTTATTTTGCCTAACTTAAATTGGAATTCTACAAGGTTAAGACCCAAAAAATTCAGTTGACCAGACTCGTCAAAATGACGGGTGACCTCTACTTACGTAATGATGTTGTCTACAATTTTTTTCTGTCGTCTTAAATGTTTTTGACCCTCATTTCATTAATTTTTTATGGTAATACGTTTTTTTAAAGTATAATTAAATTTTCACATAGATACGAACTGATACCACTTGTCTACCTTAAAAGACAAGAACCATTTATTACAGGTTAGGATTTTCTATTTTATTTTGTACTCTTTTACGTATTTTATTCAGGAAATCACTACTCTAAGTTATTTATGGCCATTTTAATGTTTTAATGAGCTCAATCATGTATTTCACGGTCCGCTTTGCATTTTGCATGGCAGCATATCTGCCATGCCGAGTGCCATGTGGTAGGTCAAGGCAGGGGAAGCAGGAGCAACGTAACCGCTGTTAATTTTAAAATTTTTATTGTTAATTTATTAGTAAAAAATAATCAGTTAAATTAATAAGTAAATAAAAATGCTACATTAAATAAAAATTTTAATTAATCTTGATACTAATTAATAATTCATTAAATTAATTATTACCCCTGCAAATGACGGGTAGTTCTTATTTTAATGATTTATTAGGTAGCCACACAACTAACTTAATCAGCCTCGGTACCGGCGAGTTCAAGTCCTACTCTGCCACACTAAAGGTCGCAGGTTTGAGTGTTTTTAAACGATCTTCGAAGTACTTAGCATAGTTTTGTTTTCCGTGGTACAAATTTTTAGTCCTCACTGGAAACCCGATTTTCATTCTTTCTTCGTTTCTTGCAAGAAGAATACATTTGTTATTCGGTCTTTTGAATGACAAAGTCGAGTAATTAGACACAATGTTCCATTTATGGAAAGTTTAGACACTATTTAAATGCTTCATCGAATGCCATAAAGCTTCATCAAGTACCAAATAAAGTCAAAAATAATTTTATTGCAATCGATTCCATTGCGATGAGTTATTATTAAACGTTTGGGCCGCCCGGTCAACGAAAATATTGTCACTGGTTATTCGATTCTTCGTTCGATTCGTTAAAAAAATTAGCGCAAATTATCTACTTCTATTGTGTATATGAGTCGCAATGGAGTGAAGTGAAAAGGAAAAACATTCTGGGCAGTGCATATATTTCGCCGCGTTTTTTGGTTTACCCTGCGCAGCGTTATGAAAAAAAGGGGTATAATTATTCCGCTTCACGTTTCAGTAATTTACTATCCGCAATACTGGCGTTATCTTTAAAATTAGTTTTACATGCCAAAAAAATAACTTGAAAAAAGAGAAACAATCGCTATAGTAATTGTAGTAAATACACAAAACTGGAGTTAATTTTTTGCTTAATAATTCATGATTTTCTACTTTTCTTTCTCTAACCGTCATCATGTGTTTTATAGTATCACACATAGGTTGAACCATGAGTCGCTAGTCCTAATAAAAAGTGCCCCCTAGAGAACAGTAAATTTGGAGCATTGGTTAACTCTACTTTAGTGTTCAGGGTATCGGATTTAACCTCTGTCTACTTTTATCACCGTTCTTACGCTGCGCAAAAATGACGTTTTTATCGGTCGTGAACTGGCGTAGCTGTTAGAGAATTTGATCCCTGCGAAGGTAACATCGAGTCCCTCCATTTCACCGGCCTTCCTTCTCCGTGCTTCGCGGAGCGGTAGGCACTCCTCTCCCGGACCACATCGCAGTTGACCTCCGGGGTGCTCTCTCCGGCATTTACAAAAAAAAGTGACCCCTCGCGTGGTGTGTTCGACCATCTCCATAAATCTCCTCCAACCCCTACCAGTGTTCTCCCAGCTCCGGCTTTGTAACTCCGACTTCCCCCGCTCGGTTGTCACGGGGCGCCACATGTGTACGTGTTTGCAAATCCCGCCAGGGGGCCGCGTCTTTTGCGATCTCTGCTTTTAAGCCCGCATAATTGATTCCGTTACTTCGCGCATGCCGGGAATAATGGAGCCACAAGTCACCAAGGGAGTTAAATTTAACGGGACATCATTTTAAGCCGTGGTGGACGCGAGTGTCGGGGAAGGTAGAGGGGGGTTAAAGCTGATATATGTAATTTAATACGACTTGCCTGTGATGTTGAAGGACTGTTAGCGTGCATACAGCGCGATTTTCTGTAAAATGGGAATTATATTTAGTTGAAGAAAAGAGAGATGGGCATGAAGAGGCTTTATGCGATCACAGTGCTTAAATAAAAAACAATTTTTTTCTGACGCATATATCTAGCTTTTGAGCCATAGTTTGAGATTTTTGGACAATTCATTAATCCAAACTCTTTCCAAAAATATCAGTGGGAAACATCGGAATGTACTACATTCAAGCCAGGTTGACAATCATCATTGGTTGAAATCCAATAATTTTTAATCCAAATTTTGGATTAACAAAGTTTTTCATGCATGGACTGGATATTTATTATCATTTTGCTTTTAGCCTATAACTAATTCTAAGATTTGGAGTGGAAGGTGATGTAAATGAAGTGATTTAATTTTCCCTATAGATGTTAGTATTTTCTGACGCTAATTATATGCTGCAGTTTTTGTTCCCGTTAACACCGTGTTATTCCTAATCTTTCATTGTAAAAATAATTTTAGTAAAGCCCAGTGTGTAGTGCCTAAATTAAGTAGTTTATTAAATTTCATCTAAATCAATAACGATTAAAATTCACGTCAGTGCATTAGTGTAATCAAAGCGGATACGAATTGTTTTATGACGGCCACCTTTTCTTTCTTTCCTCGGCAGGGGTGTTGTTCGATATCTTAGGACTTGATTGTGTGCTGGATTGGATACTGAAGAGATCCTTTAAGAGTTGAAAAACGAACGTTCCTCTTTAGTCTCATTGACATTTCCCAAAATACCACGTTGAAAGCTTCTTTCTTTATCATCGCCTGGCATTGTCGGGCGCAAATAGATCGCATATACTCAAAGAAGAAGTTTAGAAGCACCTCGGGAATATACCACGGACGCAATCAGTGATAAACTTCCTCCAATTATCGATAAGAGTTCCAGGGTTTTCAAAAACCATCACGGAACGAAAAAAAAATCACTTGGGTCTCCCAGAAGTTCATTTTATCTTCTCCTCTCTCCCAATGCCCTACCGAGAGAGGGCAGTGATTTTCTCTTCAAAAGGATTTCATTCTCACCCAGTGCTTTACCTTGCCGGGCTTCATATCCCGTCTCAATTGCGGTGGTCTCTTCTTCTTTTTTTTGGGAAAAGAAGAAAATTTTTTAAGTTTTTTTCTCTCTCGTTTTTTTGAAAAAAGAAGAATTAGGGGAGAATGGGAGGCAGAGTCCGTTTGCTCTCTTTATCTCTTTTCCACTCGGGCCATCACCGTTTTGCCGCCACTCGCTTTGCCCGTTTGCTTTCGTCCGTCGCTGGTGCTCTCTCTCACAGAAGTCGTCTTCGAGTGGGAGATTTAAGAGGAGAGTGGTGCCTCCTCGTCCCTCATCATCGTACCGAAGTTTCGACCGCTCTGCCCCCTTTTTCTCCCTTTCCTCCACCGTGGCCTAATCAGCACTACTCCTTCTTCAGAACGGCGTTTTCTCTTCACTTCCTACTTTCTAGGACCGACAGAGACCATGTACAGTAGAACCTCGTTTATCCGCACCTCGATTATCCGGCTCAATGCTGTATCCGGCCAATATTCCAATTGTAGTACCTGAATAATTTACAATTTTCACCGTTAAAATAAACAACACTCTCCCTACACCCTGCAGCCTAATCAACACTACCCTTTCTTCAGAGCACCCTCTTCTCATCACCCCTTTCCTTCCCAGGACCAATAGAGACCAAGAGCAGTAGAACCTCGTTTATCTGAACCTCGATTTTCCGCCACATTGCTTTATTCGGACCATAGATGTGGGCCAATATTCCACAAAATGTACCGTATAAAATTACACTTTTCAATTTAAAAATAATTGACAATCATGTTTGCAAATATTTTTTTTATTCTAGTGAAATTTTAACTGGTACGTTCAGTAAATGCTCCCCCTTTTCCCTTCCTTCCACCGTGGCCTAATTAGCACTCCTCCTCCTTCAAAGCAGCCTTTTCTCTTCACCTCCCTCCTTCCTAGGACCAACAGAGACCAAGTACAGAACTTGTTTATATCTCCATTATCCGGCTCTCTGCTTTATTCTGATAAAAGATTGGTACAATATTCCACGAAAAGTGCCGTGCAAGATTACAGTTATCAGTGTAAAAATAGACATCAATCGTAATGGAAATATTTTCATTTTCAGTGAAATTCAGAAATGTATGTTCCGTAAATGCCTAATAATTCTATTAATCACAAACCTGTTTTTTTTTATTTTGATGTGCTTGCTTGAATATTGTGAACTGTTAGAATATGAAGTTCCAGCCGGCCAGTGCTCGAGGACTCATTGTGGGCCGATCCCTATTTCTTCTAGTTCATTCGGATTTTCGTTTATTCATATCATTCCCAGTCCTAGATAATCTGGATGAACGTGATTATACTGTACAACAGTATCACATTCCTCTGATGAGATCCTGTCGCAGAACGAGTTAAATAGTTACTGTGAAGTTTTAGTTAACTCTATCATAGCATTTTACCCCTAAAAAGTAACCGAATATGGCGAGATGTAGTGGAATGTCATCTCGACTAAGTAATAAAAATTGTTATTTTACACAGATTTGGTAACGAACGACGAGCGACAACCGTTAGGTCATTTTGTTGTACATTTTCTTTTATATTCTCAAGTACACTGTACGTGTACAGTCTTCAGTGAACAAGAATGTGTAGTCCTGTACTGTGAGACTGACCAATGTCGAAAAGCATGGTGCAAAAGTGTTGACCACTTATTTATTCATAACTAATTGGTGTAGGTTATTGAAGTATGTCCATCATTTGAGATTCCTCATGGTTAATTGTTAGTACAATTTTTTAATTCAAAAAATCTTACATCATTTTTGGGCCATTATAATTTTATTCATTATTGCTATTAATATTGCTTTTCTAAGCCATATTGGTACTCGATTAAAACAGCCATTCGTTGGTAAAGAGTTAACGGATTATTATTAAATCATAATTACGGATAACGAAAAATATAAAGATCAAATTCTGTCTGCATGGCGCTCTGTATTTGCATCTTTGGAAAATTTTCTTTTCACAATATATGGGAATGATATATATAGGTCGTCGAAATGGAATGTTGGCAGAAAAAGTTATCCCATTGAAGCCCCATAGGTTTGTAATCGGCCAGTCTAGACGTCAAGGTCAACCAAAAGACTAAGTACATCGGGATCACATCCCTTTGAGGAGGTTCAGCCGCGGAACGAAGTAATCAACTTCAGTGAAATTTTCTCGTAAAATCCCCCTCTTCGTGCTCAGCGGTTTGATCTTTTAAAAAAAATTCGTATCTCTTAAATGATTAGCGGATTGGAAAAAAGGAATGTTTTTTGGAAAATTTTCCACAGTTTTTTTCGTACAGTTGATCTTCCACAGTCTTTGAGCTGAGCTGATAGTTAAATACACGATGACCGAGCGGGTAAACTTCACGGGTGTTGGATTCATGGCTTCTGAAGTCCATTATGATCGACTCATGATGCCATTTTCCTAACCAACGCGTTTTCTGGACAGATTACAGTGCTATTAATTCTTGTAAATGTATTGCAACAGCTCATCTAATATCTAATGTAGGGTCAAGTAAAATTACAATAATATATTTTATAATTTTACTGGCCAAACCATCAGCCATTAAGCCCAGTTGGCATGGATTTGACGCGTGTTAAACCTACAGTTCGAAGAGTGATAAGGATCATTAGATGTCCACTATTTTATTTAAGTCATATTTCTATGAAGAAAATGATTTGCTCTTCGTATTGTACGGGGAGCTCGACTGACGGAGATATCTCCTGCTCTCTTCCTTCCCTCCCCTTCACTGCTCGCTCAGTCGATAACACTTTCTCTCTGCGTTTTCCTTCTTGCCGAGAGAAAGAGGGTTGGCGGGAGAAAAACTGAGAAAAAAGCGCAGAAAGCAGGGACCGAAAGGGGGCCTCATCACGATCTGGATTTGGCGAGAAATTTTTTCCGGCATATACCCCTCTCTTTCGATCGATGTGGGAGCGGGCATTTAGTTTGAGCCATCCTTTTTATTTCTTTCTTTAACCTTATATGTTCTTTAAGGAGGTTTTTCTTGATTGCGCGGATCCAAATATAAACACCTACATTTTATGCACTATTACAATCCATTTTCGGGTGTACGTCTGTGTGCTTAATGTTTAAACTCGACGTATCGTTTCTCCCGCTGGGAACGTCGTCTCCTGCTGGGATCTTCATTCTCCTGACGACGTTCACAGCAGGAGGAAAGAAACTTCGAGTTTAAATATTAAGCACGCAGACGTACGCCCGAAAATGGATTGTAATAGAGTATATAATCACTGCGGAATCATTAAAACGAAAACCTACATTTTATATTGGCGAAAATATAAGCTTCCATACTTCATATTTTTGATATTAACATACAAAATAAGAGCAAGTACTAGAAGGTTTACCGATTAAAAATATATATTTAGACATTTCCTAGCGGAGGGAACGTGGTAGCCTAATAGATTATAATTTTATTTATTTTTTTTTCTATCATACGTAATTTGGGTACAGGTTTATGCGCAAAGCGTACCAGTTTTTTAATGACTTCATTCAGTTCACAGGGTCTGGCGTCATTTTCTGCACATTTCGTGAGTTTGATGATCTTTTTCAAGTTTCCATCCTAAGTCCCGAAGGAAATTAGCTAGAATATAACATTAGAGTATTCCTCAGTCTCGCTATCGAGAAACCCTTGGGTTCAAATCCCGGTTGAAAAATTTTGGCCCCCCTAAAATAAAATCCACTTGGTGAAAGCATGGAAAGGTACCTGAATGTGGGTAATTTATACATGCGGCCTAACTTCGACTTAGCTCTACATCTGTCCCAAGCAACCTATGGGTATAGAAACTAATTGAGATAGTAGCATTTTCCCCTCCCTCTGCTGTTTACCTAGGATAAACATTTAATTTTTCGTTTGAGAAAAATATAATCTCGAGCGAGATCACTGACATGAGGCCATCCATGACTCTCGTAAATGCAAATACAAGTCTTGGAAGCTTCGCGGATGATCTTTTAAGAGGTGTAGGGTTTGGAGAGATATTTATGTAGGCAGTTAAGCACTGGGCATTTGATGACGTAATCACACCACATCTTTAGATTTTCATTTCTATACCGACCCTCAAAAATCAGCCTATAATGGTCCATTGTCGTTTACAGTCAAAGGAAATTACTGTCAAACGTCCGTTAAATCGCTTTCTTTATCAAAGACAATGACTTTGTGTGGACAGAAGTGTATAAGTGAGTCCGGATCAAGTTCACAGGTTACTTCGATAGGAGGTACAGTGGTGATAACGAATCTATTTTTATCCACGTCCATGATTCTGTACCCCATACCATATTTTTGTTTTCGTTGGCCAAACTCTGTTTTCTCTGTCATTCAGAGATAATACGAGCAGATTAGTGCGCCAAGCGTAGGGAGTTATTTTTAAATGCCTCCAGCCAATTCACAACGATCAAGTCTGACGTCATTTTTGGGCCATTTGACGAGTTTGGTGATCGTTTTCAAGCTTTCGTTTTAAGTCCCGAATGGAATTAGCTGGAATATTACATTAGAGAATTCTTCAGTTGGCCACTAAATGTGTCGTCCCCCTTGACACATTTAAATGGGTTTACAAACGTCACCCTTTCGCTTTGCTGACGAACCAAATTACGAATACAAATATGCTATAAATATGGCTGTCAACAAAAATTTACGTTTTTAATCTGTGATTCATAAAATTCATAGCTTTTCGTTGATATTCCCTGGAATAACAAATGCTTTGTTGCAAATATTGAAAAAACAACACTTGTATCAGATAACATTTAAAAATCAAGAACAACGGGGCAGACTGTTGCCTCCTTGAAGTAAATCTCTTCGGAATGAGAATGAATATGTATATAATAGGGACTCGGAAAAGGTAATACATAATATCCTGATCTACTGCAGCGACATTTAAATCTCATACTTGTTAAAATTGATGGTTTGAGGAGTAACTTTGTGAAAGCGATTCATTATGAAAAATGAAAAAGGAAAAACTTTGTGCTTTAACATGAATATTTATTCACACATTTGCACGACGATGGTTTCAACGTTAGACGTCATCTTCAGGTGAACTCTACAGAGGTCCATCACAGAACCCACTCCTAAATTCCTGGGCTAATGACATGATGAACCCTTCGGCCTCTCTCTCACCTTAACCCACCCCCCCCCTCCACCTCCCTCATCTCCGATGACCAATCCGTTCAATCTAGTTACCTTCCTCCCTCCCCCTCCAAGCCTATAAAAAATGATGGTATAAAATGGTATGAAATTTGTGATGGACCTCAGTAGAGTTCACCTGAAGATGACGTCTAACGTTGAAACCATTGCCGTGTAAATGAGTGAATAAACATTCATGAGAAATAACAAATTTTCTTCTCTCTCATTTTTCTCATACTTGTTCTTAGTCGACTCCCCGACGGGATGTTTTATGGTAACGCCTGTAACATCATGCGTGACTTGACCTCCTCTTTCTCATAGGACAGTGAGCATTAAACCTCTTGACGAAATATTTTATGACCGTGCCGAGAGGTTTTATGAGACACGACTTAATACTTTATATTGTATTGCAAGCGTGTACTTCAAATAATAGATAGAAACGGAGACTTCTTTTGTTTACCTACGTACGGGAAAAATAAAATGACTCTAGTTCTCGTTGAGAATGTAATCTGGGTCATTCATCAAAATGCTTAAGTTTATTTTCTCTTTAATCCGAAAAACTTCCACTGACAGAAACTGACAATCCCCAATTTTATATGGAAAATATTGTATGGATATTATTAGATTATGAGAAATCAGTAAACTTTTCGCTACATTATTTCTCTAGATTTTTCTCAATAGTTTTTTTTAATCTGAAGATGTTCGTTGGTGAGACATGATTAAATTTTATCTTCAAATTATCTTATGACTTGCTAATTAAGTTCATGCTTCCAATATTGAGGCTAGTTAAACATTGAAAATCAGATTAATTAACCTGTTGAGAGGATTCCCGTTTCACCATCCATCTATTTAAAGTAGGCTGCCGTTACGCAAGATCTAATTTCCAAGCACTTCATGAAATTATCTCTCTACCCTTACTCGGTTTTTTCATCCGTAAATTGCAGTAGAAGGCCTAGTAGTAATTTGAGAGCAGCTCGATGAAACGCTGTCTGCTCCGTAGCAGTTGTTTGGATAGTATCAATGCTCACGATCGCTAGCAGTTCGCTGGGGTTGTCTATTCAAATAAGGTGGTCTTTCATCGATTTCGCGTAGCATGGAAAAAAATCGTAATTTATCCATTCGAGCCCATTTTTCCATATTTCTCCACACATTTTTATCCAACCTACCAGCTTGAGTTTTTAATAGACGAAATGTATGACTTATAAAGTGTCTCCCGTTGCGTTAGTTTCCTAATGACATCAGCGCTGCGGATGGGTGGAATATTAAGCGAAAACATATTTTCGAGTCGTCCCTGTTGACAAATAAAAAAATGTAAGATATTTTTTTCTGTTTTCGTTTAAGTTTTTTTTAGGAGAAGTGCTATCTCATTTTCCTCGGACGTCGTCTTTCGTTAATCCGCCATAGTGGCTCTCAACCCAGCTTGACAGCTCGCGAGGCCCTCTCGCCTCGCTCGCCACTCGTGGTACGTAATGAACTTGATTTTTACCTTTCCCTTCTCTTTCCAGCTCGTTATTTCTCTCACTCACGTTTTTACGCCTTCATTTTTCTACAGCTAGCCCGCCCTCCTTTTAATAAAGTCCAAATGAGGATAAGAAGAGGAACATATCTTCTTGGAGTCGCATCACTGCGCAATGACGGTTTCTTTAATCCTCACCTAATTATATCAGCATGTTTGTTACCGATCTTATTTTGCTGTGACTTATTTAGGGAGGCGTTCCCTTATCTCCAGGGCTTACAATTTGGTTTTTCGGTCTCGACCTTATGAAAGTAAGGTTCAATGGAGGAAAATGTATAGAATTAAATATAAGAAAAGCCACATATTTTCATGTTTTAAAGGTTCTTAATGGAATGAGATCTTTTATTATGAGTGATTTTTGCAGAATTTCTTTTTACGCTCTTTCCTTTGCATTATATCCTTGATTCATCTTTGAAATTCAATGGAGTGGCTGTGTGGCAAGTCTTTGTACGAGGCAATGATTCATAATAATGTATATGAATTCTTTATTTTGTCTTTAAATTATATATTTTTTCTTAATCCATGCTCATATGAGGAATTAATGTACCTGTAACTATACTCCAACTGCATTACTTCATGCATATGCATAGCACGTGCTGTATTCCTGACTACGGCCGGGATATTTATTGTGAATCTTGCAGAAACTCTGATTCTCTGACCTATTTCAAAATTTCTAAATTTTTCCGGTTCTCTCTCAGAAATCATGTATTAAAGGTATGTGTTGTGTAATTTTATTATGAAAGGCCAAATTATGCGTTATTGGCCTAAATCTTCTTCAAAAAATTAAAAATATTTTACATTCCCTCATCGCGATTAGGACTGCAACTTTCTTGGAAAAAAATAAATTTGAAGTATCTTAAGAGTTGCTGTTTTAATTCATTCTAAACATAATCCACTCAAAATTACCTATGAGCAAGTTCAATTTTATCTTGACTCTCATTTTCTTCGACGAACTTCTCGAGCTGTGCTGCTTTCGAAAGGATTACTTATACTCTCTCTTTTTGACATAATTTTCAAAGGATTTCCTTACATTTATGTCACCGATTAGCTCATTTAACTTTTATTACATCTTTCGATGATAAATTACTGTAAAATCCTTGAATATCGATGCCGAATAGCAGCTTCAATTTTTTGCTAATCGGTACGTGCATGATTAATACGAATTATTATCTCTCTCCTCCTGCTCAACTCCATTTTAATAGTCTTTGCATGTGATTCGTGTGTGTTTGTTTTTCCTCAGTCAGCCGGGCGGAATCCGAGACATTTTAAAATCGATATGACTGGTGCGTTATCCCAGTTTTGTGAACGACCGAAGAATACCCAACGAGCAAGCTGCCTCGTCAACTGTGTGGGGGACTTAAAATTGTGCACTGCGACTAATGACGAAGTTTTATGGCGTGCTCTTCCCTGCTCACCCAAGCTCCACCAATGCGTTAATGCTCTACAGCAATACCTAATTACGACGCCGAAGCGCCGAACTTCCTCGCTATTAGTAACGCGGAGCGATGAAGCGAGAAAACGAGACATTTCGATCCCTGTGCGGCCGATCGGGAAATTACTACACCTATCTCTGCAAACGGTCGTTCGCTCTAGGATGCGTAGAAAATGGTTGTGACACACTTTTCCTTTCCGTCCCAAAATGCTTGCCTCCTAGTTTCCGCAGGTTCCAAAAGTTCAGAAACAATCACATCATTGAAATTATGAACTTCATTGATACTTTTCGTGAGTTCCATACAAGTTAAAATATTTCACCTGTGACTTTCGCAAATGCTTTGAAGTAACCTTTTCAACTGTCCCTTCCCTTTCCAACTCCTTATTCCTCTCACTCACTTTGTTAGCCATTAAAAATAATGACTCTTGTCAGAGAATTGCTTCAGGCATTAGCCAGTAGAATTCCAGCGCATTATAAACCAAAGCTTACTGACTATTTTCCAAAAATGGTGTGATTTTCTTATCATGACCGGTTTAAATACAGTTTTCGGCAGTTGTATAAAAGTTCTTAAAAGCTTTTCATAATAATAAAGTATTTCCGAAGAATTGCCATTAAGTTTTAATTTAACGTTTGTGATATCACGCTGTATAGCTTTCAGGTGGGTATGTGAATATACTTTTAGCCCTTAGCCCTTCAACTCAGCTGTTCGAGTCAAATTAAATACCAAGTTGTTCCAACTGTTAGGTAGGCAAAAATAATTCCCTCGTCTCTTTTCACGTTTCATAAGGATCGACCGAACGACGATACCAATAAATTAGCGGCAAATGTTTCCTGGATATTACTTTAAACGATTCCTTTTACTCGTTACATCTGTGTGTTTTGTGAAGAAAGTTTGAACTTAAAGCATTGAGATTAGTCTATTTATGTATGTATTTCTCTCAACATTTTCTTACAGCCGAATTCAATGCCATTTTCTTCTAACAGTCACATAGCATTGACATTATTAGGGCTTTGACAATTTTATGATTGTTAACGGTGTGGTGCTGGCATTTTATTTATAATCTACGCTGATTCTATGCTTGATTAGATATCATTTCACTGCTTATACTCTGGCCGTCGAAAGAAAAAGAGAAATTGTTTCAATTTACAATCCGTCCATCTAATACAATTTTTTCATATTTGGACCTTTACCCTTCCGTAATTTTGCGGGGTAACTCAGTTACCCCAAATTATGTTAATGTAGCGTAATTTTTTCATTTTTTCTCTTTGATGTATTTGAGCTTCAGCTAAACCACTTTGTCGTTATTTAGGCGACGAATGATATTTTTTACATTTAAATTGTTTTTGAAAGCTGCAATTTTTATTGGCGGGGTAACTGAGTTACCCCGCACAGATCTTGGCGGGAGGAAAAAAAAGAACTTGCGCAGGAGTTGTGCATCCTATCCAAAGATGTTTTAAATTCAGTCAGTTATTTTGATTTGTCGGCGGGGAGTAAAGAAATCATACATACTCCTGTTTTATGCTCTATCAATTGCTTCGTATTTTGACTTCAATTTAGTGCCCTCTTGGGTTCCTTTGACATTTATTTAGGCTCTCTGCTAGCACACCAATTCGTTTTCTCCCAAAATGAATTTCAATATTGAAGGAAGAAGCTATTGATAGAAACATTAAAGATTCCGGGTATTACATGAAAGCAAATATAAAAGGATTTCACGACTTTTTTGTAATGATGCGTCATGAAATCTCATCCCTCGATATCGGAAGCCAACACACCGTAGCAACCAAGTCCCAGCAAAGTATGTATTCTGGCATAAGAGGCCATCGGAGTTACGTAAGGAATTACTCATGTACGACCATTAAAGCGAAAAAAAAGTCATGTCGTGCAGTGATACTCGGATACCTGGGTCAAACATTCTTCTGCTCGACTAGTCCATTTTTATCCAACCCACTCTTACTATTCTCAGCAAGACAGCGGCAACGGTAGCGTTAGAACTTACAAATAGGTTAGTTGATTTGTAGTCAGGCTTACTAATATATACATTTCATAATGCGTGTTTCTGAATTTTCTTAATATTTCTAACAGTGTGTTTTGTGCTCTGTTATATTATTATTAAAGTAACAAAGATACCAATAGCATCTTCCTTTTGTTTATCACATACGAGAAAATGGACATTCTACCAGTTTCGATGGCTGAGTCGGACATCGAAACGTCGGCAGTTATGCAAGTCCTGACCCGGTGGCGATCCAGAGAACATTTTACGAAGTCTATTCTCCAGGAAAGCACTAAATCGTTTTTCATCTTAGAGATAGCTCGCAGGGTATCATGTAATACATGTAGATTTAGATGTATGGAACAGCGGAGATGTAAACCTTAAGAAGAAGAAAATGTCATCCCGTGCATTGATACTCGGCTACGTGGGTCAAACATTCTTCTGCCCCACTAGTCCATTTCCACCCCGCCCGCTCGCACGATTCCCACCTAGTCCCTGAGTCGTCCTCCGAAGCCCTTTCACCTCGACCACCCGCGTCAGCATAACTCTGGGCTGGAACAAACCAAGTCTGCTTGCCACTGCTGCTACCCTGGCGAGTGGGAAGGGTTCTTTTTTTGTTTGGTGTGAGGGAGAGCACCTAGCACTTTTGATGGCGGGAAGGGAGTGGGTTTTTCAGGGTGGAGGGGAAGGATGGCTCGGATCCGGAGGGCGGTGGCTGTGTACCCTTACATCCCCTACTCGTTTCGTCCCCTTGGTGGAAGGGCGAGCAGTAGTTGGAGGATCGATGACGCAATGGGGAGAGAGAAGAGTGAGACAGCGGCGGGAGGGAGGGGGTTTCCCTCCCCTCCATCTACGTTTCCCCTCCTCCGTTACCGCCCCTCCCTTGGATTTCCCCTACGTCGCTTCGGGTGGTGCGATTTTCAGCTTCTGCGCGGGTTTAACCTAGGTAATGAAACAGTCGTGGGGACTGCATAGATGAGGCCCAATCTCATCCCGTGGAAAGCTGATTTCTGTTGCCGCTTCGGTCGTATTTTGATCGGTTTTCAAAAATGTCCTCGACGCGGTGATGAGTGTCGTGCGATACACTTTATTCGAATAGTCAGCAGTATAATGTTGGTCATGGCGAGGGATAGAATTGGAAAGTAACGAATTTAATAAGTATCTGCTAATACCCCTATTTATCCCTCATTTACCCGTGATACTCGGATCATTTTGTCCCGCAGCGACGCAAGTGGCGACTTTTGTAAACCCGTTTAATGTCGCGGTCTGCGAAAACACATTTAGAGGCCGATTTGAAGATCCTTTTTGTAACATTCGTGGAGACAGTAATGGCATATTAATATGACGCATAACGCTAGCTGCACCGATCATTTATGGTGATGTATCACTCACAGTAGGGGAGATTTCCGTGTTCGACCGCGTTGTCATTTTGATGGAGACGTTTCATCTACCGTGCTCTAGGCATCCTCAGGCCAAACTGACGTCACAGTTTTGTAACAGATGATGGCTCAGTGAGCCAAACGGGTCGAATGTAATTAAATACTTGTAGAAACGTGCAATTTAGTGTGTGCAACTACCTTTTATTTCAGTATGTCGAATTTCCATTCATGCCATTTTACACGGTACACGGAATTGCGCAATCTGAAGTACGTGCAAAGGCGCAATCAAAATTGCGTCGTGTAAAGCGGTAAATTGCTAGAACACATACGAGAATGCGTGGATGCAAGACGGCTAAATAGCCCTTGTTCTAATTTCGTTCATGCATTCGCGCAATTCCACGCCATTTTAGAAAATAATGAAGTTCTAACCTGCGCAATTCCGTGCCCCGTGTAAAACAGCCTTTATACTACGCCTTAATCGATTGAACTAATGCCGTAAACTATGATCTTGAAAATTTCCAGGTATGTAAAGTAGATGAGAGGTGCATGGTAGCCTACTGGGTAGAGCGCTTGGTTGCTGATTGAGAGGTGGCACGATGGAATCTCGGTGAAGCCTTCGGACACCTCAAAAATCCTCGCATTACGTGATGTACCAGGAAAGAAACCGCCCGTGGCGTAGTCCGGGGTGAGCTCTACCCTCACCTAAAGAAACAAACCTTCAGGTCGAATCATTGTGAGCGTTATTATTTCTTCGATGCAAGTTTCTTTTTTCAAGTGGGTTTTGTTTTTTTTTTGTTTTCTTACATTGTTAACTATATTTCTACTTTTGTATTCATGGGACCACCTGCAGGCAAGGTGTTATTTAATAAAGCATGACTTCAATTTGATTGACGTAACTATAGAAATGAAATCTGGGAAATACGTGTAGTGTTTCACTGCAAATCAAAATGGCTTTAATCTACTTTAGATAGTCATTAGGTCAGAAAAGTAAAAATTTATTTCGAAATTGTGCAGGTCAAGGAAGTTAATAATGCCCATCCTCAGTCAGATGAAATGACAAAATTTCTCTTAAAATATGGCAAAGTAGGTATCTGGCGTAACTTTCTAGAATCTACAATTCATGTTGTACCTACTACTATCAAGAAAAAAACATGCATACTTCCGCAGGATGTAACAATCAAGGGGTCCATAGTTGAACCATTTTTTCTGGTACCCAAAAATCCTATTGTAGGTATGCTGATGAACAAGTGTTTCACATCAAAAGGCCCCAGCTTGATTTTGACACAAGTTGAGGTGTTTTGGTGATAATTTAACACATGTTCCGAGATTTTTAGTGCATATTTTTGTTCCAAATTAGTAAGTTCTTCGAAGAGGAAATCAAGTTTTGGTGTCAGTATCCTTAAAAGAGCGTTGAATCATTAGCAAACTTATTTTTTAAATATTTTTTTAAAATTCACACCCTGTGGAGGCAACAACCCTACAGCTTGTAAGATTTATTATTAGAAAAAGGAATGGCATTTGCACCCTTTCGGCAATAACCGGTAATGATCGCGTGAAACTGTCATTTTTCCGCGATAATTGCAGCGATCGCTGGAGCTGTCCGACGAAATAGATGGAAAAAATTATCGTATGATTCAGGCTTTATAAAAATACGGTGTTGCTCATTAACTTCAAAGGTCTCCCCTTACACAACGTGACTGGAGTTCGATGTACAATAACAAAACCTTACTTAATACCACGCAAGCCTAAAAGTGAAATATTCTACCAATCCTGCCTCAGAGCGTGTGCCAATAGTGACGTTAATTGAAGGGCTTTCATATGCATGGTTCAACATTATTCCAAGGCATTGGTTGCCTCGAGAATAGTAATAATAATAATCTTGAGAATGGTAACAATACGGAGCCCGAAACGTCAGCTGCCTAAGGTCTTCTTACCATAGTGGAAACCCCAGAAAAATTTATTCATACCCCTATCGTATTTAACCAAGAAGTAAAATACTTTGTAAATCTTCAGAAGGTGTGGAATTATTTAGAAAATAAGTTTGTGAATGTGCCAACCTTAATGTGCCTTAAGGAACCTAACATCAGCATTAAATCAGAATAACTAAACAAGATGGAGTGGAAGTTTTCCATACCGAAAGAAACAAATGCAATTATACATGATTATAAAAGTTTACTCCCGACCTAGGTTTCAATATAAATGTTATAATCTTCAAGGTACATATAGTTCTAGGATTTAATGCATGTAGTTAAATGTTGGATATTTAAAGTTATTGCGCAAAAATTGTATTCCATAATCTAGTATATCTAGTGTAGTTCTATTTTTTACATTGAATATGATGTAGTAACATCGAAACCTAGGTCGGGAGAGACAAACTTTTTTTAAAATAATTTTTTACCCTCCGTTGGTACGCCAGACCATTTTATTTTTTTCCCACGTCCTATTTTCATAGTTAGGAAATTAATATTCCTTGCATATTATTATTTTATAATTCTTAATTATCACCAATATGATTATATCTTTTCTCACATTTTGTGGAATTAATTATCATATTTTGTTACAATGAAAGTGTGGTAGACGCCACGCAACAGCTATAGTTACAATTCGTTACATGCTAATAGCTTCGAGATAGTCACTGCGTTTGAATACGTTTAGAATTCAAGCTTACAGCAATTTAAGGCGTTAAATTTTGGATATGCGTCATATTGCTTAGAATATTTTATTGTAATCAATTTAACACCTGAATAAAACTATTATTGCGAAGAATTTACTATGGTTTTCACATTATTTGAGTGAACTTGGGCGTATAATACACCGTTTCCCCTCTGCCACATACCTATATGGTGGCTTATTACATTGATGTAGATGCATAAAATTAACCGTAAATATACTCATAAATATTTTGTGGTTGCATCGAATGTTAACTTTTAATTCTGATTATAAATATGTTGGTTCAAGTTCAACTGAACGCGCTATCAATATAAAATGTCTCCAAAATCAGTTATTTCCCCTGTAATCAAAATTATTTGTTAGATTATTAGGAAAATCGATACTGTGAAACTGTGGAAAACATATTTGCACATAGGTATTGTCCAAAATAAACATCTTGATGTAATTTCGATGAAAGAAAAACTGTATGAAACGCCAAGGTAAATAGTATTCAGTCTTTTATTAATACAAATATCTCCATCATTATCGGGCATTAATATGTTGTCCATTTATGAAATCAAGTATTCAATGAATGATTTATCGTAGTCATAACAGTTATTTCTACTCTCATGAATTTTGTTTAACCATACCAAAGTTTGGGTGTGAGACGCCGCGCGGCAAAGAGCGTTCCGAAATGTGTCGCGTCTGACGGAGGGTTAAATGCCACACCCTTTGAATACTCTATTCTGTGCATTGATGACGATAAAGTAACATGGAAACCTAGGTCGCGAGAAAAAGTTTATAATCGTGGAAAATTGCATGAGTTTCTTTCAATTAACATCAAAACTTGATATCCTCCCCTCTGATGTTTTCCCCTCTGCCCCCCCCCTTCTTTGATATCACCCCTACGCTGCTTCCCCTACGTACCCATCCCATCCTCGTATTTCCCCTCCTCTCCAAAAGCTCTTATTCTCTTCTCCCCTATCTCCTGAGTTGGCCTCTCCCCCTTTAAATGCCCACCCTCTGGTCCCTAACCCATCCATCCCACTCCAGTCTTTGGCCACTTCTTCTTTAAGGGGCGCACTACTCCGTTGGTAAAGCCTGAATCACGTGATCATTTTTTTCCTTCCCTCGAAATGATAGCTATCACGATAGGTTTTTAAGGATCAGAAGAGTGATCGCTCCACTCATCGTTTCCTCAATCATACGGTCATTCCCACCGTCAGGGGCGAACCCAGGATTTCTTTCTGGGGGGGGGGGACAAGCAAGGCCGTATCCAGGATTTTGTTCCGGGGGGGGCACAAGGATACCTAGTAATACAAAACGAACCTAATGATAATGGGACGGTGTTAAAAATCTATATTATTTTTAAGGGTCTGGGGGGGGACGTGCTCCCCCCCCCCCCTAGATCCGCCTATGCCCACCGTCCCTTTTATCCATCGCTTAATCCTCCTGGGGATAATATTAATAATAATGTGTCTTTATTTGGGCGAGGTTGAGACTAAGAAATCCCCTCTTCCACCTAACCTCTCGATAGCGTCAATGCAAACATATTTCAAAACGGTAGGTAAACGTTTACAATATAAATATGCAATACACAATATTTATAAAATGTCGAAAAAGATAAACAAATATATGTGAAAATTTTGTTTAAGAAAAAAGATTTCTGTTTGTGGGAAAAAAAACATGAGGATAAGGGTGTAGTATCCTGCAGAGAAAAAAAAATTCAAGAAAATAATAACAGCGCTTTATTATTTTTTTTAAAGATTCTGCTCAAAAAATTTATTTTAATTACATGTTTTATACTAATATCACTTTTCTGGGATTTGAAGAAAATTTTTTCGAAACTTTCTTTTTGGACTGCATTTACTTTTGCTTCAAGGGGGAGGTGCTGCCTCCTCCTGCCCCCCGCTGGGTACGCCCATATATTATGTGAAGGACATTTCAAGCGCAACACTCCGTCCGTCGGATGGGACGTTAGCCGTGGTCCCCTTAGAGCCTTTCGATAAGAGCAGGCTAATCCCGATGCCAGGTTTCTCTCCATCGTTCCCTCCTTCCAAATCCCTTTTGGCGCAAATAACCTAAGCTGTCGGTCGCCTTTTCCATATACCATACCACTTATTCTGTCTTTTTCCGTATTTCCAACTATTATTCAAGTAAAAGCCAAGAATGGCGTTTTACAATCTCTGTTAGCGGCCGTGCGTTGTGATTGGATGACCACCAGCTTGGATATCGTCTTACAAGAAACAAAAAACACTTTCAGCTGCTTGTCTGCACTAAAGCCTGAATCAAACAATCATTATTTTCTGTCTCTTAAAATTATATTTATTTATTTGTTTTTTTATCTCAATCACCCCCGAAATGTGGCCTTTACTTAGGAAGTTTAAACAATCAACAACAGATGATCACACACCCATGTCCTGGAAGGGACAACCTATCCAGGCCGGACTCGAACCTGCGACGTGTGGTAGGTTAGGGCTTATCCCCACCGCCACCAAAGCCGACCGGACCGTTTATAGGTCAAGCGATAGGTTTTCAGGGACCAGAACAGTGAATTCGCCACCCATAATTTTCTGAATCATTCGCTCATTCGAGCCGTTTGAATGATGAAGCTTAAGGATAGTTTCATCATTCAAACGACTCTGCCAATAGTGGAATTCAAACCGAGCAAATCAGCGTGCGCCTGACTAGCCTTATATTTGTGAAGAATTAAAGCTCTGCAGACATTTAGTCCCGGAGACGGGAGTTGGAACGCGCCCGAAACTGTCGTCCGCCAAAAATGAGTAGACGCGGAATTAACCCGAAAACCAATCATCAATTTAATCACCACGGAAGCCTCCGTCATAATTTTACTAGTGAAATTGGTTTTTATATTTATCCACGATTTCAACGCTAAAGTAGACGATTTTTTGTAATGACTGTGCAATTTCATTCTCGCAGTTAATTCTGCTTGTTTGGCAAAATTTAAATTGCCTTTGGCGAATGTTAGAGTTGCTAGAAAGGAAACCTGCATGGCCTGCAGCGTCGATTTTTGTCGGTAGTGAATCCTAAACTTAACCCCGTAGGGAACATCGGGGTTGATTATCTCTTCTCTTCCTTCCCTCTGCTATAGCTGGATCAGTTTATGTGCTATGCGAGGGTTGGGTATATCAGGGTTGGCAAGGCTCTCTGCTCACCCTCCCCTCTGCTGAAAGTTGACGCCTACGCGCCGTTTGATTTTTGACTCCGCCGATGTCGGCTGTGGATCGTAACTTATGCTTTATTAACAGAGCTCCAAGGGGAACTTCGTGAGGCCGTGGAAAGTGTATTGGGTTCGTTAAAGAGCTGCTCGTCTAATTGAATATGATGATGACTTAGTCTTTTCCACTCATTCTTTCTTCGGTGTAACCTCGATCGGTTTCAGCACTCCAGTATAATCATCAAGAGGAAATACTGTTTTATTCTAATGGAGGTATTGACAATCATACAGGAGTGTTCGAACGGGTTGAGGCTGAACAGGATAACGCCTTGTGGAATTCACATGGCCATTAGTATATTAATTTAACCACGAGCACGTGAGAGAGAAATTATGCTGGAATCGTAACTGGATTTTGAAGTTGTGAAAGAGGTCATTTGAAGGGTTTTTGATGAATGAATTCAGGGTAGGGGAATCTTCATAAGGCTGCAGTGTGTGAACGACAGTTTTCCAAAGTTGTGAACAATTAGGTGCGCTGTAGGTACTTTACAAATAAGTAGCCCAATAAAAGTGTTACTCCTACTACCTTCCTGCGAAAAAATTGTTTACTTTAAGATGGTATATTTTTCTTCTCTTTGTTTTACGGCTAGGAAACTTAAAGCGCATCTCTAGTCTTCCCCTATTCAACGAAAATGTCGGTCATACAATGCATGGGGCTTATTTAGCTTGCGTGATTCGCACTGGTAACCCGAGTGCAAACTGCAGTGGACTCCGAGTCATTGAATGTACCTTACCCGTGTGCCAGAGGGGGTGCGAGGTATGATGAAAAAAAATAGTGTAGGTGAAAAATGCGGGGAATTTCAGCGTGAAAGGTTTCGAAAACTTTAAGGATATTTTAATGTTTCAACCGCGAATATTACAAAATATCCTCAAGTCGGCCTCTAAATGTGCTGACGACCGACGCGCATTGAAATGGGTTTACAAAAGTCGTCACTCTCGTCACTGACGAACACATTGATCCGAGATTCACTGGAAAATAAGATACAATTAGCGATTTTAGCCGAAATTTATTTATATACGATGATTTAATGTATCAAATTCATAACTTTTCAATGTTATTACAAAATTACAATTACAAAAATTTCATTGCAAATATTGGAAAAAGTGGATTGGATAGCACTCCTCACCGCACCGCGGATATTTTTGAAAGCCGATTAAAGTGTGACCGAAGTTTCAACACAAACCAACCCTCTGTGGGGTGGAATTGGGCCCCATATATGCTGTCCCCTTGGTTTCAACGTTGGGGAGACCATAGCGTATTACATTGCACTTGCACAAGCTGCTTTAAATCCTTATTAGTCTTCGAAAGTAAAAAAAGGGAGACAATGGGCTTTAATTTCCCTCGTAAGAATGCCAAAGAAGAATATGCCATCGTACAGGATACAGATTTCCTCGTAGACCGACCGTGGTGAATGAAAACTAATGGGATACTTTTTTCTCCTTAGCACCTCATAATACGTTATAAGCTAGATATCTCTCAATTTGTAGAGTAATGGCGTTATCTCTTTCGTAAAGGAATTTAATAATGAAACCCCAAAGCCTTGTATTTACCTTTATCTACCATACCGTAAAACTTACTGGACCTGTATCGTAAGGGCAGACTCAGCAATTTCAAGTACCAACAATTTTATCTTTTACGGTGCATTTCAGCATTCACGCAGTGGGTTTGTTGAAGGCTAGTGCTTTTAATTCATAATCCAGCTCTTTGGTAACTAGTTTAAGCCTAATGAATGGGGCACCGTCATGAATATTCATCGTCTAATATTATTTCGTAAATAAAACTTGCATTCTTCAAAGGTCCTTTTAAGTTAGTTGAGAGCATAAGGGCAAATATAATTCCTAATTTAAATTTTTGTATGAAATACGCTTTCTATAGAAGATGCTGCTAGCGAATATAACTGTCATTTACTGTAGAATCTATTGGAATCCTATGTATTGTTATAAAATATTAATCATGCTTATTTGTAATTTATTTACTTTGGATATGGTTTACATTTATCTAAAAATTTTAAAAATGAATTATTTTAACACTATCACTATGATTGGACCGATGTTCAATTGCCGTGGTATGAAAAGGTTTCGTAAATATGTGTCAAATCATCTTAATCATTGTGACTTTCTTTTCAAGTCTTTATGAATTTTGTTCCCTACTCGGATGTCGAAGTAAAACTCCCTTACCACGCAACTGTATTATTCTCCCACTGAGTCTTCCGGCAGGAGTTGAAGTTGGGTTCATTTAAAAGTTTTAAAGGGTGCCCCGAAATTTCCTTCCGATATGGAATGGGGTTCTTCCCGAGTTCGTAGACAAGTCTTCTATCGTTTTGCTAAGTTGCATTAAATCCTTATAGAACTCGGCTTGCTTCAAAAACTTTTTGATTTGGCGAATGGCTAAAAATTCATTTTTGGTCGCTCATTGTACTGTGTTGACATAAAAATGTATGTTTTTTTTTAATCTCATCAAAGTGAGCAAGGAACTACTTTCATAGAACCACTCGAATATTGAATTCTTTTCCTAGCTCTGATTTAAGGGGATTTCGGGAGTCATCTTCTTTTAAATTAATCTCTCTAAAGGAAACGGAAGTTTGCGAGTTTTGAGTTGTAGCACCTTGAAATGGCAATTGTTTTGTCTATCCTCCATGCGTTTAGTTTACGAAACAAAAATTATACGTTTTACCCGTATCCAATGGGTCTCTCGTCTGATCTGTTGATTACCGTTTGGTTAGAGAATCTTTCCTTTGTTAAAACATGCAGAAACCCAAGATATAGGTATACCAAATTTTCGCGCCGACAGTATTTATCCAATTTCTCTATCCTTATTATTAATATTTTTCAGCATTTTTGCTGCTTTTAAGCGAGGTAGTAGTTACACCAAGAATTATCGTATTTTTACTGTGCGTTAAAATATTTCTGACAAATCGAAGTGTATTATAACTGCTGATTTTTGTATGGTAAGGAATAAGTCTTCCGTTAATCTGATATTTTTGAAACCTTAATGCATTGAAAGAGATACTATACCTGTGGGAGAGAGACGATTTGGTGTAATGTGTACTTTCTCTGATTTCCAATATCTCTTAATTTCCTTTATAAGTTCTTCATATTTTCCCATTGTGGTTACATAGGTTTCGTGATGTTATGTGTATTACGTACAGCAATATCTATAAAGTAATTTGTATTACGATTTTGATCGTGCAGAATCAGATTAGGTCTATTGCTATGGATTATTTTATCGGTGATGATTAATATTGTTTTAGTTTGTGAGGGGTGAAAGTAAGCTGTGGACGTTGGCTGTTAAAACTTAGTAAGGCTTAGTAATAAAAGTATGTAAGGTGTCTGTATTTTCCATGCACACCGTGTAAACATTACACTTCTTTTACGTAAAATAATTTAAGGATACTTGACAATGCGGGTTTGCAGAAATTCGAGATTCGCTTTTCGATATTCAGAACAGGTATTTACGCATTAGGTTATGGTTTTTTTTCGGTCAGCTCGTGATATTGTGTTTCGTGTGCAGTTTATAAATTTGAGTAAATGTGCTCTATTTGGCCATCAGCGCAATGTATGCAGGTCTAGTCTAGAATTTCGTTCATGCGCACAAATTCCATGTTAGCATTCATTTGGAATGTGCACTGTGAATTGTTTATGACCATGCAACGTCGGTCCATTGGATATTCATAGTAGCTTGCCTATTCTCTTCATCAGCCTCATTAACCTTCCGTGCAGGATAGCTGATGTAATTTACACTATGAGCTAATCCATAAGTAACTGCGTGGCAATCGAAAGAAGACTAACTTGAAAAAATTATGATAGTTTTTTTACATTCAGATGGTAATTTTTCAAATTTATTACTTGAAATGTGTCTTTAAGTTAGCTGGAAAAAATGAAATTGACCCAAATTCCAGTCAAATATATTTACAATGCTATCCGTGAATGTATAGTCTTTTTAATGTGGGAGTTAGAAATATAATTTGAAATTAGTGAATGCCCTGATATTGAAAGACCAAAAGGTATGTTACCTCAAAAGCGTTGTCTTTAATTCCTCCTTCTAGTCATTTACGTAAGGCTCCATGCCCGTATCCAGTTATTATTTAGGAGGAGATTACAATGTGTAAAACTTAAAACTAAGATTTGAAAATATCTCTAAGTGATGCGTATCTATAAAAGGGGTCAAAGAGCGCTTTACTAATGTAACTTTCGTCCGCCTCGTCCGCTGATTTTAGAGTACGAAAACGCGTCGTGGTGAAGTTACTTGTGCCTAGTAAAATTGGTCGGCACGTACAAAATACAAAACTGAATGATGTGGTTTTGCATTTATATGAGTATGTACCTCAGATTCTTAAATTTTACCTATATTATCCGTATAAACCGAGTTGAGTTAATACTTATCCCGTCACTGACAAGTTTACAAAGAGCTGCGTGAGTGTTACGGATTACTAACAGGCTGTGGTCAGATCGTTTTGGATCCATAATTAATTACACCTGGTCTCGTATCACGTTTCGGCTCCCCGAAGCATAATTAGCGTAATTCCAAGCCTTTGTGGACATACAAACAGAACAAAATCACTCGAACGTGCTAATCATAGCTCGGTACAATGAATTTGTCATGCTGAGAATTATTCCCTTCTGCATGAGACTCAAAAGGAAGGAGGGTGAAAACTGTACATTACTATTTGTTTAGTTTTTTTCTTGTCGCATGGTATAATGTAGTTTTTAGTGGACCAAGTGACCATGAAATGTCCCATAGTCTTTTTTCGGTTTGAGGAAAATAAATTTCAGGGCATGCATCGATAATCATCTTCTGCCTTTCAAATTTACTAGCATTATATTTAGGAGTAATTTTTCATGTTAATCTGGGCTCACATATGAGCCTGCAACTTCTTCGAAATGGGTTATATAAGGCTCAATGGCCTCATCCAAATGTTTGATACACTAAGCAACACTTTATTTCCACTCTCTTATTATTATTAGTTTTCACAACTGAAACGTTATAATTGAGATCTTGTACAGATTGGTCGCTCAAACTATGTAGGATATAAGTGAATTTTCTGTTAAGGTACAATAAATAAGGCCGAGGACATTAATGGAACTATAAAACGTTAATTTTTTTAGGTATTCATACGATGTTATATATTTTCATTATGCATTACCCATGGTTTGTAAAGAAGTTTAGCGGCATTGACGCTAGAACTTCAGCAAAACTTTCCTTAAAAATGAAAAAAGTAATTTGAATTTTAGTACTCTGTGTTAAAGCGTTAAATGTTTTATTACACAGATTTTTTACGTTAAGTATTTAGTCACATGGTATTCAAGTAATTTTCCAATTACTTACATGTCTCTCCTGTACCGGGGACCACTTGCAGTTACCTATGCCTCGTTGGACCCCATTTGGGCTGTTTCGTTTCTCGTAAAGTTTTCGTGTCATGAATGCCCTAAAATTTACCGTGAAAAGTTTTCAGAGACTTGGAATAAATTTGCAGTCCTCCTTATGGATAACGTGGGCGAGACCTTTGACCAATATTTTATGTACATATTTATATTTGACTTGCGTTTCTATTTTTTATGTATATTAGGCTTACAATTGCATTGTATCTCCCACCGCTACAGGATCGATTGAATGTATATTACCCGTAGTAAAATCCATTTAGAGACTAACATGTGAAGGTGTTTTACGGTGTCAACCGATGGTAAGGTGTGTTCTATTACTTTATCGTAAGAAATGCTCGCTATCTACTATTTCATAGATAACATGTAGAAGTGTAGATACTTTCGGTGAAAAAATGGCAGTCATATCATAAAAAAAAACTATTTTAGACAGTTCAACTGGTTTATGCTTTCAATCATTTTCTATGACCGACTGATAGTAAAGGTTATGTCTCTTCACCCCGTTGATTTTTTCTCTTTGCACTTGTCCGCGGTGTTATTTTCGTAGTGGTGTCATACGAGAGGTTTATTGCATTTCACAACGAGAGTTGGTCGTGCTACTCCTTTCCCTTCTCGGATGATATCGCTGGAAACGTATTAGAGCCTCCATGTATTTCCGCAACATTGTGTCGAAGAATCTCGTTCGTAGCCTTTAATGGGCAATAATGTTCGCGGCATGCTGCCTTCCATAACTCTTATCACTGCTCCTCGTATAAATCTTCCTCGTATAGCTTCGCAAGTGCGCTTTAACCCTGCCACATGCACTGTCTGCAACCTTTTTCTTTGTCCAAACCTTCCTTTATCTTTATTACCTTCTCTTTATGCCATCTATTTTCTGCATCGCTAGTTATTCCAACATCAGTGGTCATCATTCCGTCGAGCATGACATTGCCGAAACCAATTCTTCTATTTGTTTTCATTTAGTGATTTTTCAAAGTGTATATATGTATTCTGTAATAAAAATGATGGCATCGTGTGACGCCGGTGGAACGTTTGGTACTACTAAAAGTAGTCTACGCCAGTGGCGCAGCAAAATCCCCCCAGAGCTCAGAGAAATATTTAAATTTAATCCATTTTACTTAATTGGATTGATATTACTAATAGAATAGTGTAAGGATTAATTAAATATCTCTCAGAAAGCCGAAAAACTCACCATTTTGAACCGTTTAATTGAAAATTCCGCAATTTATTAATCTCGAACCTACCGCTTATCCTGGTGGGTATTCCATACCCCCACACACCCCGGTATTAGGTGCACCTAAACCCCCTCCAGCCTTAATTCCTGGCTACGCCCCTGGTTTACGCATGTACCCGAAGTATTTTTATACTAGAGAGATATCAAGTAAGTTTTACTATAAGTTTGAAAGCATAAACCACTTGAATGCTCAAAAATAGCATATTTTTATGATATAACATCAAATTTTTAACCACATGTATCTATACTCCTCGTGAAATATAATTCTATGAAATAAGAGAAAGTAAGTATTGATTATGACGAAGTAATTAAACAGACTTTCCCATACGTTGAGATCGTAAGACTCCCTTATATGCTAGTGTCTTGACGCATTTCACTCTGGGTAGTAAACATTAAAATAATCCATTAGCGGTGGGAATTGAAAGGCAATTATCAGTCTATAATATCTAATACCTGCGTTTAAGTAAGCACTTATTTAGAGGGTTCTTTTATGCTTTTTCAGGCCGAAGAGTTATCATGATGAAAACACTTCGTTAATACAGAAAAAGTTTTGTGCATCCGAGCCGTCATGTAGTTTGAAGTTACGCTTCGGAGCTTTCTTTAAAGAGCCAATTATTAAACTTCGCATGAGAGGTACATACCTAACTTTGGAAAGAAGAATGCTATTTTTTGGTGGAAAATTTAATTTAACCGTGAATTCACTCCGTTCTAGTATGGCCTTGCTTTTGTTTCTCTTGGAGGAAAGAGAAATAATTGGTTATCGGTATTTATTCAGCCCACTCCCTTCAGAAATTTACCTCATGCCTTCGCCTTCCTATGCAAGAAAAAATCTTCCATCTCGCATTAAAGCCTTAGAAAATAGTCAGCGTTATCCATTTAATGAAACCCATTATTTTGACTGTCAGAATGGCTCTTTCAATTTGGCATCCCGGACGAAATTCATTTCTATTGGCTTCCATCACGACTAACAATGCGTCGATCATCGTTCGCGTTTGTGGTGGGCGAAATAAGAGAGGTTTTTTCCACGCGTTTCACCGCGCTTTTTAATTCGCAGCGCTGAAAAAAGAGGGGGGGGGGTTGCTCTTTAGACTAATATTCCAACTTCCCCGAGGACAAGCAGGGGAAAAGCAGGAGGCTATGGGTGAAAATGATTGTGATCAAATTGGGCGGTGAAAAGGAAGGCGGAGTTTTTGGGCGAATTTGAGTGCATTCCGCCGGTCGCATTCGACCGTTTCGCGTGCCGTTGCGTCCTCGACTCCGGCCCTTGATCCTGTTTGAATTCCGAATTTTCAGGGAGAGGAGGAATTCTATTTTCTTTTTCAAACGTTTAACGTCCCTTTACCTCCTCGCTATCCGTTCTCCCTACCCATCTCTCTCTCCAGAATAAAAAATAACAGGGGAAAAGAAAATACAACCTCTCTCTCACCCATCCAGCCACCATGCAGGCCCGGATCTAGGGCGGGGGAGAAGGGGCACGGGCCCCGGGCGTTAGATAACATGGGGCGGCAAAACGTGAAAAGTTTATTAGGAAGTTATTTATTTTTTATTTATTTATTTCCATACCACCTAATACTGAGCATATTGGCCATTTTTCAGCGGTTTGCTCAACATAATTAACAATTTTATGTGTACGAATAGCCATGCCTGGGATAGGAGCAACATATCCAGATTGAACTCGAACCCGCGACCTCTTGTTTGATTGGCGAGGACTTTACCCCACCGCCACATAAACTGGCGATTAATTAATTTTTCCAATGAAAATATGTAACAATATTTGTTAATTTATAAATAAAAGTACACTTTTATTTATAGATCTTCTTAATAATAAACGTAACACAGTGTGTAATTTTAACCATTACATATTAAAATATGCTTACGAATGCATTATATTTTAGTATTGGAGCAGAGGGTTGGAGGGAGGTAGGGGTGGGTGAGGGAAGGGGGAACGGGTAACTGGTCGTTGCTCCCCTGACAGAACTCCTAGTTCCGGCTCTGCCACCATGCAACACTTCGTCTCTTTTTAAGCCTCAAACTTTTTCAAAGCCGTCCTTTTCCTCTCTCTCTCTGGAAATTTCCGAATTGCAGAGGCGACCACGACCGCACCGTTCCGTGTAATCTTATTTGGGAGAACGCGGTTCTGCGATCGGGAATTTCGGAACAGTGACGCGGGAAGCGCGGGAAAAAAACTTGCTCGGGAAAAAATTTGCGCGGGAAAAACTGTGGAGTGTGTGTCTGGATGGATGGGAATTCTCCGTTCGTTTACGTTGGGGAAAATAGTAGATTGGGAAAGGGGAAATGTTCTTTTTAGCGGTGGAATGGGATAAGGGAGGTGTGTGGGAGATCGTTGCATGCGTTTGGAGGGAACAGGAATTGAAACAATTTATGCTCTCCTCCCCAACTACTTTAAAAGCACCTCGTGCGAGTCTCGTTCTCTTGCCCGCCTATATACTCCAGCTCCGTACAAAAAAAGTACACACGTTCCTTCATTCAGTCACAAGCGCCATTATCCGTTTTCAATTTTTTCAATTTTTATTCCATCCTGTGTGGATTCTTCATGACTTCCTCTCCTCAGTCTCTCTGTGTAAACCTCACTGTCATTTTTTTTATATAAAATTAATTTTTTTTCCAGCGTACAGCCACCTATTTGCTTTGAGACGTTTGCCACTCAACTTATTTCGTTCTATTGGAAAAGAAGGCAATATTATTTTCTGAGTTATTAATAGTTTTCTTTTGTTTGTTAATTCTGTTCTTCAAAGGCGTTCCAAAATTACGTCACATTAAATTTGACAAATAGGTTTTTCATCAATACTTACTGGTTCCTAAATAATTAAGGCTTATGTTTTGCACACAGTAATTGCTATTATTTCAATGATGACATTAATATCTTAAATGCAGCTAAGGTTCATTTAATAAATTAAGGTCCATTTCTTCAACAAAATGTGCTCCATCATGCCCCTAAAAACAAAATTATTTTTATGTGGTCTTACACTTTACTCTCTTACTCAGTGTTCTTACGAATTACAGGGGCATGATTGAACATTAATATAAAAGTTATTTCATCCTGTTATGAGAAAATATTCATTTAAAATCAGGAAGTTTCCACGCAATTTCATTATACTGAGTTGAAGGTACTGTAAACGGCAGGAAATTTTTTTTTCTCAATGCCATCCTCTGGATTCTGTACGGCTTCCACTCCAAAGTCTCTGTGTTAACTTCCCTGTCATTTTTTTTTCTTTCGAATCCATTTTTTTCAGCGTACAGCCACCTATTTGCTTTGAACTTTTTGTGACTCACTTTTTTCTCTACAGGAAATGAAAAAAATAAAATAAATAAACGGTCCACCTGCACTTCCGCCTACTCTGTGATGCCACAGCGTGGCGTTTTTTGGTTTTACTCCAGCGTTTATGTTCGCAAAGGTTGGATAGAGGGAAGGGGACGTTCTATCAGGGACTCATTTGAAATGGAGAGTAGACTCCCCGACCCCGGGCAGGCAAAAGGGCACAAATGAATTCATGAAAAAATAAGTGATACTTTAGTTGCTATTTCGTTTCCACTGCACGGGATGTCCGGTCACAAAGGGACGGGCCTGTTTTCGAAATGCATTCATGTATTCTTTTGTGCATATCTCAATGTTTAATGGGCTGTGATCCGTTTCTTCCCCTTTTGGTGATAAATTTCGGAGCGACTGGGTCTCATAAATATTTTCCTGTGATAGATTCCCTGAAAATGTTTTTCTTTTTTTTTCACGAAGAACCTTCCTGCCCTAAACAGCAAGTTTTATCCAGTATAATGAAATTGCATGGAAACTTCCTGGTTTGAAATTAATATTCACTCGTAACAGGATATAAATAACTTTTGAATTTAATGTTCAATCATTGCCACTGATTAAACTCATGTTTTTGTTAAATATTTTTTTCTCCGTTTTATCTAAAAAAGAGTGCATACGAATTTATGTCCCTATCTCAAAATTTTCAGAATGTGTTCATATTTATCTTTTAAAAAATTAACTGCACCGATATCAGTAAATTTATTTCGTAATGGTTTTTTTCTAAATTACACTTTACAAAATTCTCTGAGAAAAGGTTATCCAGTCAATAACTGAAAGCTATAGAACTAAACGGCAGTTCAAATGACACTGTCTTATCCTAGTTTGTCTCTGCATAGTGTAATGTCAAAATTCAATGATAGTATTGATATATTTAATACACAATAGTTTTATATAACGTCAAATGCTAAGCGAATCATTTTTAGGTGTATAATGATAGGTTATGAATTTTCTAGTGAAATGGGAAGAGTCCATGCGCCAATTGATATTAAATTCCTAGCTACTGATAAATGTGAAATTTTACCTTTTTTCAGATAATGACTATTCTGAATCACATAACGCCACATTTAATTGACGTGAACTAGGAATCGCTCCTCTCAAATATTCCATTCCCTAGTTACGCCATGTTAAGCTAAGTTGTAGTGAACGGGGCTCTACATTGTCGTCATAGAAATGAAATATACTTCGTTATATTAATAACCCATATGAAAATACAATGCTAAAATTATGTACTTAAAGTTTTTTCCTACGCTTTTTTCCTGCTTTAATTTTCATATTCACTCGTTTTTTCTCTTCCTTGTCTATGTTTCATTTTCTTAAAACCCTTTCCGATGTGAACTTGTGTGAAAGATATTCTTAAATATACCATGTGCCTACCCAAACCTGTGTTTATTAACTATAAATAGAGCTAGAAAAACATAAGCACTAATCGAAACTGCTATGAGGTAAGAATGAAATTATTGTGGTGCCTTTGGTATTAACGTAATAATTCAATCCATATTTCCCTTGGTATTTTTCCCTCTGTGACAGCCCCCATATGCGTCGGCTTACGAGGTAGTGATGAGGTTGCGTCGCTGTACTCAAGACGGCATACCCTCGCGCTGTATTCCGTCATATTTGCGAAGCGAGTGGGATATGGAGCGTAGGATTAGTGCGATTGTATAAGCCGTGACAGAGGCATGGAGGACACAGAAAGGGACGCAGTATATCTCAAGCTTCCAGCGATGGAGTGCTTGCTCCTGAGAAGTCTTAGATTGTCTACTCTTGCGTAGGGGGAAACGCAGGTGTTACTTCGGTCAAGTACCCCTGTTCGCGAGACTTTTTCATCACGTTTTTTAAATTTTGATCTTACCTATTGCAGAAGATGGAGAAAAATTTGAAGTTTTTAGCTCCAGAGATCATTGACTACAACCTTTAAAATTATTTTTAAATACTGTCTCTAAACTCCTTAATCATTTCCGATGGTCGCATTTATGAATTAAAACGATTCATTAAAACTCAGTCATGGATCCTCTAGCCATACGTTTTCATAAATGAATAGCAACCTGCATATCTTGAGCAATAAAAACACTGCCCAAAGCTAACTGCTCTCTTGGTATGATGTGGGGATCTAGTTGGTGTGGTGCTTTTCCATTGTCTAAGGCTATTATCATCGGGGATGAGATCTGGTGTCAGTCCGCCGAGGACTAGGATATGAGTTCTTTTCAGTTAAAGGGCTTGCCTTATCGTATTTTAGACTTCTTGAAAATTTCGCCATGGTTATCAACGAATTTAAAATTCCCCTAGCTATTTGCACGAACGTGTTTTAGCGGAGGCTTGTCCCTTACTTGACGAAGCTGGCGCAAGGATATCAAGGAAGTGTCAGTTACTTGCCTCAAGCTCCACTGGGGGTTTAAGTGTTCATTACGAGTTGGAGGTAAACACATACAACGAAAATTACGAACAAGTATAGTCCAGATGTGTTGTATCCACTGCGAATTAAAATGGGTTTACTAAAGTCACCACTTGCATCGTGGTACAATCCTAATTTTAGGGAGAAATAAGTTCAAGATGTACAGTTAAATTTATATTTTTAATAATTTCAGGCATCGAAGCCATATTTTTTCCTTATACCTTGTAATTACAAATTCCATACGGCTTAATATTGGAAAAAAGAGGTTCTGCAGGCATCACCGTGGTGCACACCTTTTTTTAAATCAATGAAAAAGCGACAGAAGTGGCCACAGAAATCAGCCTCCTATGGGATGAAATGTGGCCTCCCCTGTACAGACCCATTGACTGCTACACATATGCACCGTTTTAGTCATTCCCATTCCATAGCCTAATTTTTCTTCTCCATTTCTTACACTTATCCCTCCCACACATTGTTGTCCTTCATCTCTTTCGAATCTATAAGAGACGCACTTAGGAAAGAGGACGAGAGAAGACTGGAGGCGTTCGAGATGTGGGACTGGAGCAAAAGGAGGTCAAGTGGACGGAGAGGAAGGAGGAACGACGAAGTGCTGAACATGGTGGGTGAAGAAAGGCAGCTTTTAGGCGAGATAGGGAGGGAGGCTAGGTATGGATGGAGCGAGTATTTAGCGGGGAGGGGGTATTGAAGACTGTGGCTCAGGGTAAAATGTTGGATAAATGAGGGAAAGGAAGGAAGAGAATTGGATTTTTATAGGTAGAATGAAAGGGAGTAGCTAGAAAGACCTTATTGTGCATTGAAAAGGAAAGTAAAAGAAGATAATGAGGCTACGAGAATATTTAACCCTGCGTCACTCACGCGGGGAACTGAATCACAAAAGAGGCGAGGGATACAGCTGTAGACCAATATATTATTTTTTAAATTAATTCAAATGCGATTTGTTTGACCTCAAAGTATTTCTTACGCACTGAAACTCTTCCCCACGCCTGATAACGTGAGGCGAAAACACGAAGTAAACAAAATGACTGCGCAACAAATTTATCTCGCGCAGTATCGTAGGGTTAATTAATCTAAGGAAATCACGTTAGTCGGTATATTACTTAAATTATAAATGAGGAGGTAAGAGTAAGGTTTCACGAAGACAATGACTCTATTATGTAAAGTACACGCTGACCTGCAATTGAAATTGAGGGATTAAAATATCTTTAATGAAAGTCACCACAATTGGATGGGTTTATCTGTTAAGAAATTTCTTGCTTTCTGCAACAAATTTCAATTTTTGGCCATCACCTACATAAACATGTACATCACCTAGACAAACATACACATCACCTACATAAATACATGTGGAAATATTTCAGCCATAACAAACAAGGCCGAGAATCCATAGAGCAGTTCATTCCGGGGCGTTCTCACGGTTTCTGTGTTGCCGTCCGCTTTCAATATCTTGCCTTTTCTTAATCCTCTGTCCACGCATGTATGCCCTGCGGACCCGGTGCCAATCTTATGCATCCCAAGCATGCTATCCCTTAAGACGACCCAAGGAGGCAAACAAACACTTCGTTATCCCGACGTTATCTCGTCGTCTGCGGAGTCTCATCCTACGCCATGTGTTCCCTGGGAATTCTTCCTTTGTCCACTCTCCCACATTTACTTCTGACTCGAGACTTTCTTATCTTAAATTGACCCTCTCCGTGTCTTGAATTTCTTCCATGATCCTTGTTAGGAATGTACTTGGTGCGTCTAAAGGGATTTACTGATATCTCGCGGCTGTTGGCCAGCTCTGACGCTGTTGGGGAATGTGTGGTTGTCTCCAGTGCGTCATAGAAAGTGTGTTTGTTTCATTCTCCTCAGCCTCGTGTTCAACGATCCCCTATTACCATCTGTGTTTTAATTAGATTTCTTAAGATATTTTGGATGGCAGTTTTGTTTTGTACGTTTTAGGATTCTTATCGTTGATTTATTTGAAATCAACTCAACTACATCAAATTGTAGCTCTTCAAGAAGTCCAAGGCTTTCTGCTCAGCAGGTCATTTTGGGGGACATATAACTTGGGTAAAACCTGTGCATATTGAAGATTTTTACAGTGTATATAATTGACCAAAATTATACATTTTTCAGTGTCTAAAATTTTAAAAGTATACTGTTTAATTTTTTTTCAGAGACAATTTTATTCATGATTGAAATAGATTCAATTGAAATAATGTGTGATGCTTTCTCGGCGAACAATAAACGCGAATATAACTTTTTTATTTCCTCCTTTGCTATTTAATTTGACTTCACATTCTTATTTTGTCAATTTTTACCAACTACCTGCAATTTCATGAATATCCTCCCGTGAATCAGTGGTGGGGGTTAGGGGATCCGGACCCCCAGAAATATAAAAGCACAATTATTTTCCTTCACAATATAAAATAAATATTGCAAATCATGGATTCTTAGCAAAGGAGTTATAAAATGAATTTATTATATATTTATTCAACAAATGAAGTTATTTCGATAATGAAAAGTGTTTAAATTAGTTTAAAACCCTCTACATAGTACCGTATTTTTAAAAAATTTTCCCCCCTGTCTTTGGACGCCTCCCAAAAGAAATTCCTGGCTACACCACTGTGCATAATGCCTCATGAAAACACTTTTTATTTTTATCATTCAACACAGTTTTGTTTTGTTCTCTCAGAAATACATCGATGAGAAGAAAACCGCTTATAAAATATTATTTGAGGAGTGCATAAACTCGTTTTTGTTGCATAGTATCACATTTCCCCTACTAATTGTAATGTACATTTATAATGAGCTTACTGACCATTGAATTTATTAAAACTTGAAATTCCTAACCCAGAATGCACTAAAAAAACTCTACGGCCGCGCTTCAACATATTCACAACGTAGGGTTCCCACGGTCACGCCTTACCTTCGCTAACTCTCACATTTCCGCAACATTTCACGAGTTGAGAGAATGGCAATGCTTAGTGAATATATCTACTTACGCATTGGCCATAATTTTTACCTTATATCCGCATTTCTTGTTACACCTAGCTATGAGTCCAGTAAATAGTTCTAGACTTTGCTGCTGCTCGCTTCATGTCTTTAAATTGAAATATTACATTTTCAATCCTGTTGTCTATGAAATGAAATTATGCTTTGAAATTCAACCGTGTTAAGTGACAATCAATTTTCAAAGTATAATTTAATTCTTTGATATCAAGAGCGATATATAAATATCGGTATATGTAGCTTTTTAATTGTCTCTCGACGTATTTTTGCTATTTTCTAGTTTGACTTGCACACCACAACGATTCCAGCCATAGCTTAACCTTAGTCACTGAGTATCCTTGAGCTTGCCTCTATTCCTGTGCTAAGGGAACTCACCAAAATTTTTCCGCCCTCCCCCTACGGTTATGCAACTTTGGAGAACAAATTTTTCCAAATAAAATGCTGTGGAATACTACGAAAAATGTATTATTTTACGAAACTTCTCTTGGAAAGCCCTCATTACCAGGATCAGAATGTTTTATGCTCACCTTAAACTTTGGTGGCTAAACTCAGTGGGGAAGATTTAGCGTGGCGGCCCAATGGGAAGAGCTCATATCACGGTTGAAGCGATCGGACAACCTCAGCTAAATCTCTGAGGTGTGAAGAGGAAAGGAAGTAGCCCTTATACCCTGAGTTTGTGATTTTATCTCGCCTGTGACTTAGTTTGAGGTTTACTTCACCCTCAACTTTATGGTGATGGCTTTGAGCTATATCAGTTGCACTAGGTCGTTCCCGGGTTTATTTGGTCAGGAATTTAAGTTCATGACAATGAGCTGAATGAGTTAATTCACGTTGTTCGTGATTAACGGTTCTTAATTAATGACATAATTTATCTGGTTTTTGTCGATCATATCATTCCTGAAGAATCGTAGCATGAAGGGAAATGGAATAAAACGGATAACTCATTCACTCTCACTGCAATATCTGTTTTCATTCCCATAGAGATCAATACCAATTTAAATATAATTATAAATTATATATCTATATTATCATCATAATTAAATAATATATAAATTTTATAAAAAATAATTCAATGTTTTTGCATAGAATATTATTAAAACATTACTCTACCTAAGGTTTACATAGAAATAAGCACGTGGTCGATGTATGACACCTTGTGAGGGTTAAGGATTCTGACACTGACGCAGTGATTGTCAAAAAATATAGCAAAAAATAATAAATATCATTCAATCATAACATGTCATAAAGTACGGTAAAAGGATATATTGCAGGAAAATTTTGGCATTATTTATGGTGGTAAAAGATTATATATTTAAACGATTAGATTTGGTAAACAATTTGTGACTCCAGTTACTGGCCTATTTCCCGGGGGAATAAAAGGATGGCAGCATTGGGTGGGGATATTATTTGGCGTAGGCGGTGGGCGGCGCCACTGTAGGGGAGCAGCAGTTGAGGAGACGTGAGAGATTGGTTTGCGGGGCCAATCAGCTTAATGGCCGTGGAGATATCTGATGCTCCCAGAGCTGAAAACAGATAACGTGTGAAGGAAAAGGAAAAAAAAAAGAACGTTCCCATCCAAAAGTCAGATTCCATTGTTTTATTAAAGTCGTAAATCATAGCTAAACGAATCGATCCTGTTGTTACTCCTCGAAACACGTCGAAAAGGTCGTGAAGAGAGCCACTCGTCCAAACGCTTGCATGATTTTCACACGGAATATTTGGTTCAATTTACGGGACGTTCATTTGTTGATTGAAAACTTAATATGTGTGATGCAGGTCTATCTTGGTATTATTTACTGCCATAATTGTATGCAATGATGGCTATTTGGTAAATTCATTGTTATTTCCATTTAAATCGTAGATTTTGGCGATGAAACCTTGGCATAAATGCAAGATCAAGCGATTAGGCCGATGACCTTTTACGTGTGCGCATTTTCAGATGAATGATGCACTTTTAGTGATAGATAAGAGTGACGAGCAAGTTGGAATGGAAAATCAATTTCCAGCCGGAGATTTAATTGGTATTAGAGGTGAAAAAACGAGGTTTACAAGTTCACTGCAGACGAGAAAATATTATATTGACGTTGTAAATTGAATGAGGAATGCTACTGCCTGATACAGGAAGGAGTTGAACTATGGAGGAGCTGCACGTAATACAAGTGAAACGTTTCCTCGATATTTTTTAAATGAAAATGTGTTGACAAGCCATTGGCTCTGGAGTATTTATATTTTAAACGTCTATAAGATTTATGTCTAATGAAATTACCCTCTAAAATGTGTATATTGTAATTTGATCAATAAATACCTACCTATTGACAAGAGTTTATAACTGAAATATATTTTTATTGGGTACATATATGGGTATAAAGTCGATGCATCGTATATCATGTATATAATGTTAAATGATCTTTGTACTAATAAAATTACTTCATTATTTAAAAAAATATTTTATTTTCGTTTCCCCCATTGTGGAAGAGGCAATTTTTTTTGCTTAAGGAGTTAACCAAGAATCTCTTCCCGTTAAATACGCAGTTATGTAAAACCTTGATAGCATAAATATATGTATAGGTAGAAGGATGTCTGCTTGTGATGCGTTTCCATAAGGCTGCACGGATTGCGACCAAAGTTGATACATAGGTGAATCTTATCTCATGCTCTAAACTACAGAATATAACTTTCGGTTACGTCCAACGCGTACTTTGCGCCGTTTTCTCATTATAGTATGTTACGCCACGTCATACAACGTCAGCAGTTGGACATCCTGACGGGTAAGCACACCTTATGACGCGCTGCGCTTAGCACTTTGAGTGCCGGCTGCTAAATCTAAAGCCCTACTGAAAAATCCAGCCATTTTTACTATATCTGTACATTTTTTAAAACATTAGCATCAAGAATATATTCATATCGATGTGCATTTCAACAAAAATGGACTTTTCTCTTCTTTATGAATGAGTTGAATAACATTTATTGCTAATTTTTTAATATATAATTAAAAATGAAAACCTACTGTTTTTGAAAAATAAAATAGTTGCAACAAATGCTGTACCGCCGTAACATGCATAATAATTTTTTAATACGCTCAATTTACACTATTTAAAGCATGGAAATTATAAAAAAGCATTGTTCCAAGCAAAGCATTATAAATCCTGAATGACAAAAAGGGTCAATGCACCCTCAACGAACTATTGACAACGGTCCATTGGCACAAAGAATTTTCACACAAAGTGGCCTAAGGATAAGGAGCTACAGCTACCGGTAGCTACAGAGGACTTTTCGTCCTCAAGACAAAGTGAACTCTTTTTCCATCGAGCAGTTGATTTTTGAAAAAACAGAACCCCGAAGCAGTAAACTGGAAAAGTAACACGGGCGAAATATTACGGCTTTACGCATACAAAGCCAATTAAATGGAAAGACGTAATATTACTTCCATGGCAATCCTCAGAAGTATTAGCAGGACGTAATATTACGTCCGTGGCACGCTAAGTGTTAAAGAGAAAAAAGAAAAGTCCCATATGTATGATCATGAAATCCAAGTTCCAGGTTTCCCACTTTTTTGAGTACCATTCATTCCGAGGAAAGCCGGGTGGTCTACTAGTTTCGAATAAACAATTAACTGCAACTATTTAAGCGATGCCCTCTGGCACCAAGGAGTAGGATGAGAAGTCGCGACCCACCTCAGGGCTTCGAATGGATGGAGGGAGGTGACTGAATCGTTGATGGATCTTTTCTCGCACCCACGCGGGGAAAAGGTAGAGTAACTAGGATCACTCGTTTCCAAAGGCTATTTTTAACAATCTAACTGTGGCACTAATCCACTCCTTGTCACCCCATTCGTAGGTACTCCCCAATTCCCTTGACTAGGGGCGCATCCTTTCCACTCGCTTGCTGCCTCCTGAGCTCGCCTCCAACCCTCCCGCGTCGTTCTACTTCTCGGATTCATTCATCACAACCCCCGTCTCCCCCGTTTCTTTTCTCTCCTATTCCCCTTGTGGTGACCTCATCTTATTCTCATCGTATATTAAATTTGATTAACGTTGATTTAAAAGTCTCTTCAACTGTAGATCATTAATTGAAAGATGGTCGAGTGATGTTCTCGCATAGCAATATTCAATAAAAGAACTTAATCAATAAATAAATCAACTATTTATTATGTTAAATTCTGATAATTCTCCTATAACTCGATATTATGTGTCAATGGGCTACATTATGTTACTGTTTTATTTTATTATCTCCCTGTTTTCAGAAATAGCTATTGTTTCCTTGATGTTGCTGAAATGACTGCTTCTTTTGCTTGATTGTTACTCTTTACTTATTGCCATTACTCTTTGAAGAGACATAAAATAAACTAACATCTTAATAATAAAAATAAATTCTTTAGCTGTGCAGGATAAACCCCCCCAAAGAGCCCGGAGAATTTTTTAAATAAAAATATTTTAATGTGACAAATTTAGCAACTAATATTAGGGGGACGGATGACACACTAAAAAAAAACATTAATCTTTCACACAGCCGTAAAATTCCATTTTGAACCATCTATCTTAAAATTTTCTGGAGGGAGGCCCCCCGCACCTCCCGCTTACCCTGGAGGGTATTCCATACCTTCCAGACGTCCCAGTATTAGTTGCGCCTAAAACTCCCCCATCCTTAATTACTAGCTGCGCCTGTGTTGTAGATGGCCATCCTTCGGTCTCGCCTTCGCATTTCCATACATTCCGTCGTTTCTCTGGTGACTATCCTTCCTTACTCTCCGAGTGGCTTGTTCTTTGTCTTCCACAGCTCCAGCTCTGTCTGGCGTGCCGTGAAATTGTGTTCCTCGGCTGGCCTGAGGTGCGAATGGGACATGTCCCCCTCTGCGAGTCTCTAATGGCGAGTGTGCGGTCATTCCCGCTCTCGGCTGACCACCTGCGCTCTCCGGTGCACGCGTTCCCATATCTCAGTGCGCCTTCCCGTTGCGTATCTCCCATTGATAACCTCCCATTCTATCCAACAATTCAGCTTCTTTTGCGTCAACTTGTTTACTATTGATTCTCAAGTGAATTATTGCTCTTTAAATCATTATAAAATCAGAAGAACTAAGTGGAACGTAGTGCTTACATCCCCTTCTAAAAAGTCCACACCTAGCGTCACAAACCAAAAAAATCCTATGCACAGCAATGATCAGACCCATACTTACATACAGATACCCCGCATGGGGCTCAATTGCACGTACATATCTACACAAGCTTGAAGTCACACAAAACCGGGTACGGACAGGACAATCACGAGCTCCCCCTGGTACGTCCGCAACAAATATATCCATGATAACCTTCACATTAAATCAATACCACAATTCCTACACGACCTTTTGAAGACTACAAAAAACACAAAATACACTTCTAACACTAATATGGAATTACTAAGAAAACCCACATTTCAAATATCATAGACCGAGAAGAGCAATTACTCACCCTACACAATAATAAAACAATAGCCATGTAACTCATTAACGCCAAATTACACAATATACCGAAAGCCGATTGCCAGCAACAGCTGAATATCAGGTACTACATAACTGCTAACCACAGTTACCACACATGCGTTGCGTTGATCGTAGTGCGATTTTTCCATATTGAAAGAAACACTTGCCATGTTTAACCAAGAAGAATACTTCGTAAACCTTTATAGGTTGTGGAATTTGAAAATTATTTTAAAAATAAGTTTGTGAATGTGTCAATACCCTCTTAAGGAAACTACCATCAAAATAAAATCAGAGCATAGCGTAATGGAGTGGAATTTTTTCCATATTGAAAGAAACCCTTTCAATTTTCGATGATTATAAACTTTTATTCCCGACCTAAGTTTCGATTTTACGAAATCATATTCAAGGCACAATTTTCTTCATTTATTCTTGATCACACACTCGCCATTTACCTTAAAGATAATTTAGTAATATCGAAACCTATGTCGGGAATAAAAGTTTAAAATCGTGGAAATTTTCAAGTGTTTATTTCAATAATTTAAATATTTTTAGAAGGATTTTCTTCGCTGATTATGTTCTATGGTCTCAACCTTGGTAAAAAATGTTTCCATACAAAGATATGTATATGAAATTAAAAAAAGCCCGAGGTTACGAGAGAAGAGTCGGAGAGAAGTGAAGACTGCAATGATAAGTTTGATGTACCTATTTGAATATTGATAAAATGTAACTATAAATGAAAAATAAAACTAGATTTAAAAAAATTTACTTTAAATAACTCATTTTTGTATGATAGATGTTTACCTCTAGTATGAAAATCTCTATGATTTATATTTATGAATCTACTGTTTGGCATTAGTTCTATTTTTCCCGTCAAAAATGTCCGCATCTATTCACTTGAAGAATTGTAGAGCATTCGGAAAGGTGAACCACCGGATAGTATGACCATTAGGTATTTTAAACAAAATACACTTGGAATTATCCAGAAAATCTCTCCAAAAATTTTATCCATGGATTTCCGTTCAAGCATCAACAGTCATTGCTCATGCGGATGTTTACCTATCAAAAACTTCATCCTTTTGAGGGCATAGTTCGAAACTCGAGCAGAGCTGCGGTGGCGTCTACTGGCGGTAGTTCTGAATTTTCCGAGGCGGAGGTTTTTGACCCGAATAAGCAAATAAATGGTAACGCACGGATCAACGAAATTTCCCGAAGGAATTTTGATTCTTTCCTACAACGCATCGCAAATTCGCTAGGGATACGTCATCATGGTTCTTGTGCTGTTAAATAGTGCGCTTGATGCATTTTGATTAACATGCAAGCTCGTACTTGCCGCATTCCCATTGAGCGTGAGAGAGGGTTGTTTTATGTGTATTTCAATTAGAAATGGGAGTTTTAAAATGAGAAATTCGGTAGTATGAAAAATTTGGCTTTTATTGATGACGTAACTATTCCAATACGCTTAAAAAAATGTTTTAGGAGTTATTTTTTTTGCAGTAATCTTGTAATGTATCTAGAAAATTGTAATTGTGTAACAATTACCTGCCGGATAAATACAAAAAAATAAAATCTGTTAATATTAATAATCAGTTACATCTTTCATACTCAAATACCTGAATACCTCATCCCACAGGAATAGTGTCAGAAAACCTCGGTAATGAAGCCTTCCCAGCATACCTCAAGCGCGTACCAACCAATACCTAATTTCCTTCCTATTTATGTGTAGAATTTTCGGAATTCATTACACCTCTAAATAAAATGCTTTTTTACTCCGTAATTTTTTTAAAAGGAAATTTTATGGACATTTAAAACCCTAATACTATTGTTTGGAATTGTAAGCATATTTGTGTTGTTTAATTTGATTCCTGTTGCATAATTGTGTCAATTTACCATATTTTTGTCTTGCTTATTTCATAATTATTATATTTTTGAGCATAATTATTTACGTACTAAGGGTTTTTGCTCGTATGGGTTTCCCAGGGAATCAAGAAGTTATGCATTCATCATATTGTTGTCGTATCGATTATAGCCATCTTCCTCATTTCAACGCAATTGTTGGCAATATAGTTCATCAAAAACTTTATTATAAAATTGTATGTCTGTTATGAGAAGGAACGAGGAGTATGATGATGTATTGTCCCAGGAGGAGGTTGAGCTAAACGGACCTCTCATTCCCGAGTCCAAAATGGACGTCGATACAATTTCTCGGGATAGCTTATGCGTTTAGATCAGCGTTAGGGGAAATAAATGCGGAAGCCCGTTCCCCAGTGTCCGGAGTTAATTTGACCGGGACGGGTGAGGATGTTAAGCCGCTTGGAGTTGCCAAGAAAGCTCTCGTAGATGCACCTATCCGTGCTCGCCTAACAAATGGACGCGGGCCATCGGTTTTCATGAAAAGAGAGGCTCGTTATTTAGTGGTTGTGAAGGAAGGACGAAACAAAGGAGCCTTAGGATTCATGGGTTCTGTTCATGGCAAGCTTTTGTTCAATAGTTGTTTAGGAAGGACGATAAGGGCTCTATAAGGAGCTGGCTATGATAGGCGGATCTTTGTTGATGTAATGGTTGTTGTACATAGCCACTCGTCGTCGAACTATCTGCAGCAGGCGTTTGCGGTGCGCCTTTAGTGGCCGTTGTGATGGACCTCTCTATAGTTATAGCTCTGAGGATTTACGCCATAGTGAATTTTTTATCTTTTTATCAGTGGTGATATTTTTAGAATGCCGGCTTTTCCAACTGGTTTGGCGATGAATAATAGAGTTTTATTGAATTAAAATACTTTACATGTGCACCTATCTTCCTGTTTTTAGCCTTACATAGATATTGTAATTTTTTTAGAGCTTTTTCAGAGAATTTTCAGATGTATTATTATAAGGCTTTTTTCCTTTTTTGTGTTGTGGAAATTAAATGTACCTGCTTGTGCTGATATTGATTATCTTACCAGAAATCAATGTATAAAAGAATTGTCAGGCTGAAAATATAATTTAATTGTGATCTTAATGTCTAACCTGCCCTTAAATTCACTATATTACGATTCAATTCAAATGATCATTATATCGTTTTCATTCTCACATCATTTATTTCATTCATGCTATTTCTTACTGCAAATTTCTTCCTGTTATACCTCTTGATTAAGCTCTATATTTCTTCCAAATGGCAAAATTATAGCAAAATAAATTTTTTTTCTACTCTTATATTCTCTTATAGCCTAGCTGTTTTGACTTTCTCGTAAAAAATTAAAAACATTGAAAAAACAGTTCACATGATCTCTGTTTGCTGACCTAAAATCAGATGAGCTATCGGGAATCCGAGTTGGGTGTCCATGTTATGGAATAAATTGTACCTCTTCATAATTAAAGCGTTAAGGCGCACTTGGAAGTAGTGTTTATTACCCGCTAACTAGGATGTGAAATCGTCTTCAATCAAATGATAGGTATGATTAAGTAGACATCAAATGATTATCAACAAATGAGTTGATAATCATTTGATGCCTCCTTAATTCTTCCGCTTGAGATCCTGCATCTCCTTCTCTATACATCTTCCACCTGTCATTCTACGATAATTTTAATCTATTTTTGACTATCTTGTCTCTTGATGTGGCGGATTAAATTTTTCCTTAGTTTATCCAAGGCTTTCAGCAGCCTTCTCTTCTATTCTTTTATGAGCGTCCAAATGACTCACACGATCTGTCCGTTTTCTTAATTGTGCCGAAACCACATTTCGAAAGCTAGCAACCCTTATTACTCCGTTGCTGCCATCGTCCTTTGACATGCGTGCTTTTATGATTAAAAATAATACATATCAGCCAACCTGATTGTCTCATACTCTTTCATCATTATATGAACATCATAAAAATCCATTTGATGAAGTGGCCGTGAAGAAATCATTTCAACGCACCTGAATGTGAACCCATTTTTACCAGCTGGCGTGCAGGTGTTAGTGCTAAGTCAGTCTTCCCAGTCGCTTCGCCAACGACTGAATTTTGTGTTATGTATGTAACTTCAAAGAGATTTGTGAATTTATCCTTTTCCAATTAGATAATTTTTCAAAACGAATTGATTTCTGGGAATTGGTACATTTTGCCACGAAGTATTTGGTTTAAATATCCATATTCCAAATTCAGGCTGATTTTAATTTGTTACAAAGAGCTTCAGTAAATGTTTTTGTAGTGCTTATTTGATGGAAAGAGTTCCGGAGTTAATTGATTTTCAGTTAAATCTCCCTTCGGAAAAAGCATTCAGTAATCCTTTTGGTCTGATTTTTACGAGCTCACATTTCTATTTTAAAGAATTTCAATGTGAATATTTTTGCTGCCGCGGCGCAAGAGGAAATTTTCTCGCCACCCAAGGGCGTGTAGATCTCCGCATTTGATTAGCAAACACGAGGAACAAAGTGGCCGAGGGGAGATGCCTGCAAAGTGTCGAAATCTGCTCGTATACTCCAATGACTGCGAATGGACATTTGGCACGAAAGGAACCTAGGGGCGCCCCAGGTACTAATACATTATGAAAGCCATTTCGCCTCTCGGTCATTTATCGATACCTCTGAGGTACGATAGTTTCGATTGTGTGACGTAGTGTGGGGGATAGAGGAAGACCGGCGTGGCACGACCCAGTTCGAGCATTCCTACCCAAGATACAGACGATATCCATCGGATATGTAAATAAGGTTGATTCTTCCGGAAGACGTTATCACACGATGGTTATTTTGGCAATGTTACACAGATATCCTTCGTGTAGCATCCACGGTGAGTTCTAAAAATAACGTTACATATACATCAAAGTTGTAATATCCTTGACATTAAGAAATTGTTGTTCCTCAAAGTATCCTATTGTAACATTTGTTCTTTAATGTTTGGAAAGGAAATTGCTTAGCTTTTCTACAAAACACACACTTTATTGCCGACTAGTTTCGGTTACACTGTACCATTACTAGTCTTGATAATGGTACAGTGTAACCGAAACTAGTCGGCAATAAAGTGTGTGTTTTGTAGAAAAGCTAAGCAATTTCCTTTCCAAACATTAAATATGGAATTCTACAAAGTGAAGGCCTCAACAATTGAATTCATTTGTTCTTTATATAGATTTATATAGATTTCTAAGGGATGATGTAATACGGACGTCCATGTCCATTGTTTGACATCCCTGTAACGTTATGTAGATATTCCTTTGGACATTTGACAGATATCCGTACAACGGTAATCAGATTAACATGGATACTGCACGGATGTCATACGGAATATTTTTAATTGCACGGAAGTTAAACAGCATATACTGCCATTGTACAATGGATATTTAAATGGTATTATTTTGTTTTAGACTAATATACAGCGTTAACCCTGTTTCGGAAATTTTCTCTTTAGGATTTGTCAAAATTATACTTTAAGTTTACATTTGCTGGTGTGCATGTAACATATGTGTGCGGTGTTAACTCCTCGCCTGCTAAACGAGAGGTTGTGGTTTCGAGTTCCGCATGGGTAGGTTGCCCGTATACAGGGTTTGGTTTTTCGTACACTTGTAATTGTTAACGTTTGTTGAAGTCCCCGATGTAACCTGGCCAATATTTACTGTATTCGTTCGTATGGGAATACATGAAAAAAAATAAATAAAAATACTCTTTTCTTCAGCTGAATACTTCTTTTTCTGGCTATTGGTCCGACTTTATCGCCACGTAGAGCAAAGATTTTACGACGGACAAAAATACCCATGCCTTTGGCAGCTGTAAAACAATTCGTGTGGGACTTAAATCCACGAATTTAGGATGAAAGACGAGGAGTCCACCCCCACTGCTAACGAAGCCGAATTCCGTGCCCTAGTTGGTTGGGCTTTTCTTTCATAAAATTTTACTAAAAATAATAATTCCATTTATTTTCATGAGTAGCTAAAATTGGTTTGTGTAACTCTAGACATCAATTTTACTGCTTTGAAGATTTATTTTCTTATTTTATTTAGTCAGTCTGAAGAGTAAAGAACCTTTATTATCCCATTATTAAAATTAAATTATTATTTTTATATATAGACAAACTCAAACGAAAAATTCCACAAATAACTCAGTGCGTCTTTTGATGCCGTGCTTTTATAGAATTCAAATTGAAGCGATGAATATTTACTGAGTGCTTATCGAGATTGCGAGCCGCGGGAAAAGAAAATTCGCTTCAATAAATAAAGGTATTTGTATCGAAACATATTTCTCACGAAGGTTGGAACATAGCCAGTGAAGAAAATGCAGCTGAATGTGGATGAGATAAATAGACATGAACAATTATTACCGGGCTCACTCTGAACCAAAGCTGAGGCTCGTGAATTTCATGCAAACGAGGCAAGTACCAAATGGGCGATGAACGGACCTTTCAGCATGATTTTTTTTTCTTTAACTCAAACGATTTCAACCCAACATTTAACCGCGGACCATTCGGAAAGTCAAGAAAGGCTCCTTTCCCAAACTAATTAATATCGCTCCCACTGCTTCGATCTTATAAAAGTGGGATCTATTCTAAAATAAGTTCCACTGGACATCAAGGTCCATGTGACCTTGATGTCCAATGTGGAACGTTGTTTGACAGGTCCTCTGGATATTTGACAGATATCTATACAAAGGTACTAATCGGATTTACATGGGTATTGCACTGATGTCATTCCTTAACACCGTCAATGTTGTTTAGATGTTTTTGAGATATTTTTTGTTGCTTGGGTATAAAACATATGCATCTCCATAATAACTTGCGAGTCACTCCCAGGGTGTGTGGCAGGGGGTCATTAATGACCAAAATACAAGAGGACCGTCACATACACACCGCACGGTGATAGAGATACTGCGCAACATAGCAAAATATACGTGAATATTCATGCAAAGACAAAAGTTGCCAATGGTTTGTAATCCCTATCGAAAAACCACGAAAACTGTGGAAATTTAAGGAAGTTACAAAAACATGTAATGTGTCGTCCTTTCGAGTGACGCCATTAATTTTATTGAGACACGGTTGCTATCTTTAATAGTACGAAGAAAGAATCTAATTAAAAAGATTTAAATCTCTTAGTTTTGCAGTCTATTTAATTACCTTCATTTTCGTGATCAGGTCTGCCACAGTACGACTGTAAATGTAGGATATATTGCAAGTCGTCTACGAAAATGTCTTCTCCAAATTTACTAAATAAATATAGCCTATTCTTCGATGCACGTTTCTGTAAAGATTCCCATTCTAACCCTCGTAGCATATTGGCAACGCTTTATCGTAGAAATTAGGAAGTAGGAATGAGCCAGTGATGATATGAATCGTTTATACATGTACGTATCTCGTGTTGAATTTGCCGGTACATAATTCAATTCTCAGCTGATGGCTCGATTAATCGAAAGCATCAATGAATCGTGGCCATCGACGATGCGATGGTCCTGTTAGCTAAATAATGGAAGCTTGATAACCGCTCTCACATTGATAATTGACGATTGTTGCTAGTTTTCAATGTTTAATGGGCGTCATCTGCTGAAGTGGGCAATTTATTAATGGATGTGATGAAGAATTGAAAAAAATTAATCTACCATCTACTATTTTCGGAATATAAAAGAATACCACCCAGAATTGGTATAATTAACTATTGGTAAATTTGTGCAATGTAATATATTTTAATGTTATTAAAGCGTTATTATTTATTGTACAAATGTAGAAACTATTTATTTAAGTATCAATAGATTTCGTTGGACCAGCAATAAGCTCATTGTCAGAATCATTGATCTCACTGCGGATTTATTGCAACATACTTCTATTAACACGCATATTATGTCTAAAGCGTAAAAATTTCGTATACCTCTTGAATATTATTATTTAAATGGCCTATACATTGCTTGAACTGAGAATAGAGATCTTGGGGGAAGGCATGACCTCAATTTTATGGTATAAATTACTAGTTTCCTAGGTCATTAAATTTGTATGCCCCGCGTTTCAACGAGTAATAGTATCACCATTAGCCTGGTGAAAATAATTCTAGCGTGCATGTTCACCCACGACTTGGTAATGATGCTATGGCTCAAGGGAACGCATTGCACGCTAAAAAAAGTGGATAAGCAATAATTTCACAAAGAAATGTCCACTGAAGGCTGATTGAGTGCATTTTGACCCCACGAGTTCTCGAAAATCGTAGATACGAGAACCGCTACCCTCTTTTAGTTTTGATTTGCCATCGACTCAGAGTTGCTCATTTATATATGTAATCCAGGATCGGCGTTTTGCATGCTTCACAAATTCCTAATGAAACTATATTTGTTTAAATACCCTCTTATGCTGTAGTGGTGCGTGTGGATGGAATATGGCTAATTTTAGCGAAGTTATGTATCAATTATTCAAATCTTGTCAACCCGAGTTGATTGAATTATTATTTCAAGCGGTCACCGTTAAAAAATTATGGCCACCGCTGTTCATCTAAAGTCGTTCAATATCACAACAAGGATCGTTACGGCATTCGCTTTTCTTGATTCTCACTGTCGACGCATGGAGTAAATAAACAATAGGGGGTCGTTTAGAAAAAATATAAATCGCATCTTCCAATGAATGAATAACGTTCAGCGACCATTTATTCGAACTATTTTAAGCCAAATTGATTTAATTATTATCTCAAGTGGTTACCGGCAAAAATTGTATTCATCTGTGCTCATCGAAAGCCATTCATAATCGTCACAAGCATTGTTTCAGAATTCGATTTCCTTCTTTCTCCTCTATAGACGCGTGGAGAAAACAGTGTAATGTCGTTTATAAAAAAATATATCCCATTTTCAGATTACTAGATAATGTTTAGCGTCAATTTACAGCCACATTTATTCAATTGTTATCTCAATTGGTTACCGGTAAAAGATCATGGCTACCGCTGGTCATCAAAAGAACTTTAACATGCCACAAGCATTGTTTTAGCATACATTTTTCTTAATTTTCAGTTTCGAAAAACGTAGTACACAATGGAATATCGTTAAGAAAAATATGCATCCGTCTTCCAGTTACACGACTCTCTCAGTTTTGATTTTTTCAACCAACTCAGTTCATCAATTATGAATAAAACTCATGGTCGGCAGTTTGCGTGTTGCACAAATTCCTAATGAGGCACTTTGTTTAAATACATCTTTATTGTAGTGGTGCGTGTGGATAAAATAGTGTAAATTTTAGCAAAGTTAATTTCATTAGGAAAGCGTCATTTTGTTCAAACCATTTTCAGCCAAATTGATTGATTCATTACCTAAAGTGGTAAAAAAATGATGTCCACCTATGGTCATCGAAATTCGTTCAATATTACTACATATATCGTTTCAGCATTCAATTTTCTTTGTTCCTTTTATCGATGCATTGAGTAAAGAACGGAATGTCTTTAGCAAAAATATGTCCCATCCTCCAATGACTAGATAGCGTTCAGCTCCACCTCTACTATGGTTTTTAACTCGCACCCTCGGGATACGGAAGGATAAGTTCTCTCGGGGCCGTGTTAAGCGGCGGGGAAGGAAATGTAGGCTGCCGGGGGTCGGTGAGGAATGGGTGGCCGGGACGCTGGGCCGAGAGTGGAAGCACTCGTTCTGATTAAACTTTTGATGCCGCCGTAAATTCGTCATATTTTCAAAGTAAGTTGGAAAAATGGTCGAAAAATCTGTGTGCTCGCTTTTTTGGTGGGGAAGAATCGGTGGTGGAAGAGATTGCAATGCTGCTGCCGGGGTGGACAGGGGTGGGAGAATAATAGGTATATACTTCGAGGGGGTTAAAACAAATATGTGCTTTAAAAAACGTGCGTGAGGAATTGGAGCGAAAATGGAGTAGACCCCTTGGATCGTAATTTATGGATGGACCACGTTCCCCGCGGTATTATCTGCCGTTTTGACCCGGGCGATGTTTGATCATCGATTTTTTAGCAATCGTAGGTTTTTATTTTACTTTTTGCTCGTCGTCTCGATTTTTATGAACTCCAGTGAATATTATTCCCCTGCCCACTCGTCTGCCGGAAAGGGAGAATGATTTTGGAATGATTTGAGTCGAATGGGATGGGCAAAGTGGTGTTTAAATGTTAGGCGAATAATTAAAATTTATCAATCATTTCGAACGAATTTTCATTTAAGGTTTAACAGGTGAACGTGACTGTAGCGGAATTAATTTCTGTTTCAAACATTTCGGTAGTGATAGATAGCACTTTCATTTTTATAACAGTTTACAATTTTTATGATTTATTTTTATGCTTTTAGGCAAATTTTGTTTCTCCACTCGAGGAGCTATTAGGGAACGGCTTTTATCACTCTTCTGTCGATTATGGATTAACAGGGTACTTTACTTTTGATTGTAATGTTCTTTATAAGTGACTTCAGACTCACCTAACTTGATGTATCTGTGGACATAGGAGTTAATGTTTCCAGGTATTATAAGGTCAATTGGTTGATCTATAGATCAAAGTCTCTCCTATTACATTGCAACACCGTGAGTGCATATCGTTATATTAAGTAATTAATGACAGAAATATTAAATCCTTAATAAATGAAATTATATGATATCATATAACTATATTTTTGTGAGAATTATCCGTCGACCTTTGTCGTCTTCGGATGTTGACTTTAACTTTGGAAGTTATGACTCATCAATTCTATGAGAGTAGTGCCAAAGACGAAGTTCTGTTTATATACCCCACAGCTAATATTGCCAAAAAAACCCTATACTGGAAGCCGTCACGAACCCTTAAACACATTTAAAGTTATTACGTGGCTAGTATTATTCCCAATTTATAGAGCTTAGCTGGTTAGCGCACCTGTTTCTCAATTATAAATTTTACCTTTCGTTATCTATAATTGAGATTTTCGGACTTAACTTTTATTTTATTATTAGTACAAATACTCACGTCAAATAGTACGTCAGTTTTGCTGCTAACGTGTTAATGTTTGAGCTCGAAGAAATCACGACTGGAAAAATTCATTTTTGTTCCTATTTTAGCCATACGCCACTTTGGCTTGGTCCATCCGTCTGTGATAATTTAAATTAAATGACCTCCACTTTTTCTTCTCAATTTCCTTTCTTTTTCACAACATATGGACCACTTTATGGAATTTGAATTGTTAAAATATCGGAATTGTTTTACCACATGGTGTTTGTGATAACTAGGCGTGCCAAACGTTATATTAATTCGTTTGAAAAATATAGATTTTTTCACTATGTAATACCTTCTTTGAAATAGAAAGTTACCTTATAAGACATAGAAATGCTCACATTTCCACCAACTTGAACACCCAGCAGAAACCGTTAATAAATTTCTCAAAACTTGGAAGTATGATTTATCAATGGGGCCTCTGTAATGCGATAATATTAACCATTTTGGGCCTCTCTTAGCAACCTCAAACTGTTGTTCTAGTCTCTGTTTGCAAAATGAATTTTCAGAAACTTCTAAATTTCCCTACGGCTGAGAATTTTCATGTCCTGTACTTAATTAATACTTACTCTTTCTATTATTAAATAGGTTTGGCCAACGCCTCGCGGGGAAGCTTTAAGAATTTTTATTATCTTACATACTTCTATTGTTGCTATTATTATTTAATTTATACACTATCTGTCACTTATATTTCTACCCTTGGCCTACATACTTGTACAGAATACTCCTCTTTAAGTATGGATGGAATTGAGACGAAAGCTTAAGCATTTTTTCAATCTAGCAACCATCGTAGCGTAGGAGCTAATCATGAGCTGAGGCGTATAAAGTGTTTAGCGGTCTCGTCGTAATGGATTTTCAGGGCCTTCAATTTATCCTCCTTTGTTCCCTCTTCCAGCGCCGCTCCAAGCATAAATTACCGCAAGTAGTAAGCTTTCCTTGAAGAAGAAGAGTGCATGAATCTCATCTCGCTCCCTGGATCCCTAGGAATGGAAATAGCGGAGTGAATCTCCATTTCTCATCCTTCCTTCCAACTCTATTTCCACCTCACCCAACTCCTACGCTACCACCCTCCATTGTTATGGCCCGTAATCCTGTCCTCATTCGGTCTATCCAATTTATCTTTTACTTGCGTATAGCGCCTATCCCATCAACATCTCTACGGATCCCTCGTCGCTGTGGAAAAACAAGGGATCCAAACCTCTAATCACCGAAGGCGACGCAATATATCCCGGGGAGGTGCCGTCTCGCAGTTCCGCCAAAGCTCATTATGGGTTGTGGCTCCAAGGTCGGCGTCGACTCGGGCTGGATTTTGAATGTCCTCAAGCGTTATGTATGCACCCATTGGAGTCGTTTAGTCCTTTTTTACGACGGCACGTGCGATAATTGGAGGAACTATTCGGTGGAAGACTAGGAAAAATGTTGTGTCTTAGAAAAATGGAAGATAAAAAACTAAACATTGTCGTCGTGTTGATTTTTTTCTAGTGCGGGGAGGACAGATAGCATATATACGTTTTGTTTTCAGTGGATGTGATGAAAATTTTAATGTATTAGTTTTGATTTTCCGTTTATTGAATTGGGAGTTGGAACTGCTCGTGTGTAACTACCAATGCAGTGTTATAAGTTTACAAATCATTCAGGTTATTACGCAGATAGTACCTTTTGCGATGAAATTTTATCCTGTAATATCCTTGTAGATTTTCAATGAATATTAGTTACTGATAACGTAAATATTCTCTGGTAATATTCTAATAATTATCTGATAGATCCTACAAAATTCGATTGACAGGTTCTCCACGGTTTAAGATTCTGTTCATAATATGTTTGAGCTTATATTATACTTATTTTATACCAGACTCCGTTTGTCCGTCTTTCGAAAAAGAAATTTTTATTTTGAATATTGCCACAAAGAATGTTATTTCATCATTTCATATTATCCATTTAAATGCAAACATTCATCTGAAAGCAGTACCTTAAGGTTGTTGATCATTTCACACTCATTTTTTCATGATACATACAACTTTTTTTGCAATATCGATGAATTTAACTTTTGTTTACGCTTACTCTACGTAGTCACATCTAACGTATTTTTCTCTCAATTCCAGGTAAGGTGTTTGTGCTCTGCCCATTCCGGATTCCTACTTCTGCTATTCCTTTAGATTTGTTCAACTGAACGACCTAACTACCCTGATGGTAAGTTTTAAAAAGAAAAATGTTTACTCTCAGCAATTTTCCACATTTTTGGGAGAATAGCAGAGAGAAAAATTTCTCAAATTCATTCAAAATGTTATCTAGTATTTTTATGTCGTTCTCTTAGTCTTGTGGTCACATTATTATATTTTCTCTCGCTTTGTGCAATTAAAATCTCATTAAATATTTTTAAATTGGCAGTTATAGGATGTTTACTGTCAGCCTATCGAAATTTCTGTTTGCATCAATTGATTTCTCTAAGCATTTCCCTTCTCTGTTTTTGCTCATGAGGATTGATAAACTATCAGTCCTCTGAAAGTGATGTATTATTCGGGATTGTCTTTACAACGAGTTAAATGGGGATCGGGATTGTGGTTGCTATAGTGTTGGCTTCCCACCCCGTAGGCTCGGGTTCAAATCCCGGCGGTGGCAGACAATTTTTAGACACTGCCCGATCCCATCTTCAATGTTGTGTGGAGGACATTTCAAGCGCAACACTACGCCCGTTGGATGGGATGTTAAGCCATGGTCCCATTGGCGCCTTTCGTTAAGAGCAGGCTAATGCCGACGCCGGGTTTCTCTCCACCCTTCCTTGCATACCTTTCCCTCACGGCGCAAATGACTTCAGCTGTCGTTCGCCTCCTCAAAATACCATGCATTGCGTGTGAAATTTGTTTTCTTTAAGTCATGTTCATTGGAACTGTTATAGTCTTAAACGATATTCCCATCGACTATTCCTTTAAAAACTTTGGAAGAAAATGCTTTAATATTTTTTAGGTTTTTATAATAACGGTGTATTAAGAGGTCTATTAAAAAAATGCGTGGACCTACAAACGGTGTAATGCGAAGTCTATTAAAAAAAGCGAAAAAAAACCTCTTATGGACATCTGACCTGATAAATATCTAATGACGAACATTATTAAGGCGACGAAATTAGCTTAGATGCATAAGTAATTATTTTTGTAAAAGCACTAAATTTCACGTTATTTACTGAACACACCTCATATCTGACCTAGGATTACCCACGATTTCATTCTCATTTTGTACACAATACCTTCGCGAGTTTACGTGACTTTAGGTTTATTTAATTTATATACATGGAGCCCCTGAGGCCTTATCCATGTCGTAGGATACATACCCCAATGATCAGGGAGTATCAAGGACATTAATCTTGCCATATGCGTAGATTTTCTCCGCCCTTGAGATTGAATACACCTGCGAGGTACGGAGGCACGGTATTAATTCCACGTGGAGAGGAAGCTGATTTACCTCGGATTTTGGCCTATGACGTGAGTGTCTCCTGCCTGCTACGTAGGACGAGGTATTATTAACAAAGCGCTTCCTCCCAGATGTCACCACCGTCAGACATCCAATCAAATCTCTAGCTATATATCACAGAAAATTCTCGCACGCTTAGTGTTTCAAATTGAATTTCTTGGGCTGGTTTTGATTAGGAAAGTATAGGGCTCACCCCGCACCAAGGCACTAATATTTGTTTAAAGCATAATCCGAGATCATCTTCCTACCCGTAACTGGCTGTGAAGGTAGGCCTTGTCGAAACTTCCATAAGTCCTCATTCACACCTAAATGGCTATCAACTAATTCTAAATGCATTATTATGTCCCTACTGGATAGAGATAGCCTTCAAGGTTAGCTTTGGAGCCATCTAATGATTGGCAGATGTACGATCTGAAGTAGGTATTGATATCATTTTGGTGACTCAATGCAGATAGAATTGACGGTAATAGATTAAATTTCGGTGCAAGCAGCACTCAATCGTTCCTGTATTTATTTTCACGCGAATATTTTCTTGTTGAAAACGTAAGCCATTATATCGAAATTTTCAGGGTGCACATTATAGGAATTTAAAAAAATTATTACCATTTAATAAAAAACTTTAAAGTTTTGATCGGAGATAGTGCGGAAGTAAAATTTTCAAATTTGAGGTTTGGAAAAATTTAGATTGGGTTATTTTCTATGCTTTCTTAATATTTGGAGATTATATTGAAATTACTAAGCAAATATAACACCTGCAAAAAAGACTGGTAGGGCGGTATTGTTGTGCCTTCTCAAGCATTGAACTGATAAAATCTTTCTGTAGTGGACTTATGTACGTGTGGCGTAATCTTACCAACCTCATCCATTCTTGTCACGCTTGTATCCCATTCAAACGATTCGTCCCACCAGCTCCAGTATATTTTCAACATCCTTGCTTTACCCCGGCCTGTTCTCCTATCCTGACATAGCAGATGACCTTGGTGTACCAAAATAACCCAACAACCGTCGTGGGTTCACCACTTTCCCGTGAGTTTGACGGTCCCTTATTCGGCATTTTCGGCAGTCGGTACGCGGTTATTATCCTGCGTGGCAGCACCGTTTTATTGGGCTCCAACCCTACCGAGCTTGCAGACGTATTCTTCAATTGGCGTCGAGAGGCGGGACCGGTGGAGAAGGGGTTTGCCAGCCCGGAAGAGGAGACTGGATGCTCAAAAATTGGTGGGAGAAGAGGGGAGGAGACGTTGAAAAGGTTGATTTGGTCGATCCCGTGCGATATTTCGCCGGTGAAAGTTTTCGAGGCTGTGGGCCTTACTCGTGGGGTCCCGGAAAAGAATTGAAAAGTGCGAATGGTGCGGCTTTTTATGTGCCACGACGATCTTTTGGTCCCCCCCCCACAAAATACTACCAGAAATCCCCTTTCACCAATATCCAGCCCCCTTCTGAAAGGTTGGAAGTGGGGGAAAAAATTGGAGAGGAAAATATGCCCCACTGAATCTTTGCTTTCACCCAACACCCTCTTTAACTATTCTCGCCTTCGTTCCCCACTCCACTTACTCGAGTCCATGTTTTCCCTCGCATTGGAATCGACATCCGTAAGAAAGGGTGTTCCCTGCCACGCCAGGAGGGTTTTTCACCCCGGGGGACTGAGTTACGGATCTTTGACGTGGGTGTTATCCGAGGCCCAGGAGTGTAGAAATCGATGCAGGCGGATGATGAGTGGAGTGCGATCCTCAATTGTTCGATTTAACGAGACCCACACGACGGGGATTTTGTTTTCATTCTTATGAATCATTGGTTTTACCATGCTGCCTCTCGTAAACTTGCATTGCAATGTGAAATTTCCGAGTACGTATAACTTAGTGAAAAATTAATGAATTATTTAATAGGATAGACAATGAAAGAGAGTTAATATCTAAAGATGTAGATACAATAGCCATTGCCTTTTCAATGTAAAAATCTTAAAATTAAGCGGAGGAGGTACAACTAAGCTGAGTGGTGGCGGTAAATACATTATTGACCTGAAAAAGTCTCATTTAAAAAAAAAGATCGGAATAAACTCTTTTCAGTCACAAGTGGTATCCGCAGTTTTATGATCAATATGCTACGTAATTTCTAAAAAATATCACCTTTGCAGATTATTAAAAAAATATGAAATTAGACGTTAAAATTTACTTTTGAAATATTTTAGCACACGCTCCATATTCTCTGGGCATCACTTGAATTTCAAACCCTTAAATAGAGTGTTGCAATTATGACACTGGCCATACGAAGGAGCTAATAACCTGGCAACGAAAAATTAATTCAAATGCTTGTTACAATGTACTAATATTGTTGCCTGAAAGAACTATGAAATAGCCCCGACGTCAAGCTTTGTCCCGAGGTTCAGATGTTTTTGTTTCCAATACGAGTATCAAGCAGAATTTTTCTAATGATTCTTATGGTATCTATGGATTTTCTGAATACATTTCCTCTCTGTCATCCGAATGGTAGATAAGATGGGGGATGTAAATGAGTATGGCCGAGGGAATATCATTCATGCTTCGAGAAAGTTATTTTGAGAGTAATTTCACTAATGAAACCGAAGGGTGGTTTCATCACTTTTAGTTTCTCTGGGAAAGGTCTGCGGATTGGGAAATAGGGAGATGAATCTTGATTCGCAATCTCTTTGCCTGCTCATTTGTGAAGTTATACCCTTCGTCAAAACGGCAGGCTGGGAGGGAGGCCATTGTCCTGGCCGAACGGAGAAAAAGTGGAAATAATTCCGGATATCTCCTCCATTTTTTTTTTGTAAATATTTGAGGGGCCGATGGAAAATGATGGAACCAAATTGCCTCCGGAGATTTCCACGGTTTCGACCCGCTTTTCTGTCCTTGCATCGTTGGTTTTGCAAAATTACTCGTCCCCGCCAGGGATTTTTCAATTTTTCCTCGTATAGAAGTAGAACACAAAAGGGTGGTCTCACGCCAGGTAAATTGAACACAAGCATGGTTTCTATCAGTTTCCTTCCAATACATTCTATTTTGCTTTTCAATCCTTAAAATCCAACGTATGTTCGCCCACATAGCTTAATCAGTACCGAAAGTCAAGCTTGATTTAAGCTTTGAATTCCCTTCTTTGGGATACATAACTAGAGAATATGACTGTTATTAAGTATCGGGTCTACCAACTACGGATGCTGGCATATCATAGATTTTGTCTCCATGTAAATAAGAATGAGGCTAAACATCCAAACAATTATTAATGGGCTGAAATAGGGGCCGAGGAGGGTCGACAGTGTCCTAGACCAATCAGGAAAGCTCTAGAAATTATAAAATTAAACACTTCCGCACGGTGGTCTCACGCCAGATAAATTGAACACAAGCATGGTTTCTATCAGTTTCCTTCCAATACATTCTATTTTGCTTTTCAATCTTTAAAATCCAACGTATGTTCGCCCACATAGCTTAATCAGTACCGAAAGTCAAGCTTGATTTAAGCTTTGAATTCCCTCCTTTGGGATACATACCTAGAGAATATGACTGTTATTAAGTATTGGGTCTACCAACTGCGGATGCTGGCACATTATGGAGTTCGTCTCCATGTAAATAAGAGTGAGGCTAAACATACAAAGAATTATTAATGGACTGAAATAGGGGCCGAGGAGGGTCGACAGTGCCCTAGACCAATCAGGAAAGCTTTAGAAATTATAAAATTAAAAACTTCCGCAGATACAATGGCTAATCGTCTTCGGGGGTTTTAAACGAAGCTGTGACCAATCAAAGTGTAGCAGTAGGACTGCCCTTTTTGAATAATTCACAATTATTGACATAACTCAATGGTGGTTTGTTTTTGTGTGGGTAGCGATCATCCCCTTCTACGCCACGGGCGTGTGCATCTCACACGTTCAGGTTAGGGGGCGTAGTGCTCTTTGCTGAGCCACAATGCATTCTTTGATTTGAGGGTGTCCTAATACTTCACACGTAATTTTATTCCTAGACCCTTCTACTGGATTAGCAGCCCAACGCTCACCCTCCATGTTACATCCAAAGAAAACATAAATCTATGAAAAGCCTGATATCTTAGGAGTAGGAACTGGCCCCAGTGACGTTGATGTGGTGCCTCAAACTAAGACAAGCGAAACAATTAACATTTGCATAGAAGGCCAAATTGTAACTTGGATTGCAATGAAGATATATTTTGGAAATTATATCCGCAAAGGGGATTTTTACTGATTGACCGGCATCTTTATGATTCCATGAATATAATTAGAAAATAATGTGCTAAAGCTTTATGTCAACAACTAAATATTAAACCGCTAACCGCGGTGTGGTTGTGTGGTGGGAGATGGTAGGTCATTGGCCGTTGACAAATAAACAGGAAAAACGCAAACGAAGATCCGTCTAGAATTTATTAATTCCGTTTATAGTTCGGGGAATAACTAATTCCCATACCTATCCGTTCAGCAAAATGACGTATTAATTAATCTATCGTTTCTGTCTGTCCTTGAAATATAATAGAGTTCTGATATGATATTATCCGTTTCTCTCTGAAAGGCTATTATTCTCAATGGTGCAACCAATTTAAACCTAACGCGCAGTCACCGAATCTCCAACGGCTTCTACCCTAATTTCTTTATCAACTAAGAAAGTTTTTTTTTTTACGCTTGACACAATTTTTGACGAATCGTTTGTATTTTATTAAAAGTAATTCGCTGCAGCGATGCAATAGAGAGATGTCACTGATAATCAGACTAGGGCGATCTTTTTGTGGAGAAAAAATATAAAGCACACGCATGAAAATATATGAAGGAAGCAAAATTATTGAGCCATTGACCAAGCTTTTGTTTAATTTAATCTCGTGGATGTCTCTTGAAGGCGATAAAATGTATGTTTATTGTCTGTGGGAGTGAGTACACAGAAGTTTACTGTGAGAGATCGAAAATGCCCTGTAAAGAAGAATGCGAATATATCTTATTTGTAATGCTCTCGCCAAGGCAAACATTAATGTTTGGAGTAATTAAATTTTACGGAATTATGAATGTCTATCCCTACCCAGTACATTTTTATATCGCGCGGCTGCGCTTCATTGCGACTTATATATATATATGTATATATATATATAGTTGCGGCAATTTAAAGTCAGCTCGGATTTATCCGCTAATGAGCGCGAGCTAGTAATTAAAAATTATAGGATGACTGAAGCCGCCACGAAGGAAGCGTTCAGGAATGCATTCACGAATTTTAAAAGAAAGACACTAGTAGAGCAGTTACAGGATAATCCAAAAGCATTTTGGTCATATGTTAGGGAAGTTCAAGGTAAACGATCTACCGTATGTTCGCTGAGAAACGACAATGGAGATGTGTTGACAAGCAGTTACGATAAAGCCAATTTATTAAATTCCTACTTCAAGAGCGTGTTCACCGAGCCTTCCGAGAACTCACCCGAGACCGATGACAATCTCTGTATACATAAGATGCCAGCTATTGACATTAGTACGCTCGGAATAGAAAATATATTGAAATCGCTCAGTCCAAATAAATCACCTGGTCCAGACGAAATCCCTTCTCGCGTGTATAGAGAACTAGCCTCAGAAATTGCCCCCTACTTGCAGTTAATACTCAGTAAATCCATCAAGCAACACGAAGTACCTAATGACTGGAAAATCGCTAATGTAACACCAATATTTAAAAGTGGAGACAAGGAACAGCCATCTAATTACAGGCCGATATCTTTAACGTCCATCTCATGCAAGGCCCTTGAACACATCGTAGTCAGCTCGGTAATGAAACACCTAGACGCGCAAAACTTATTAATGGGAACTCAACATGGATTCAGGAAAAGCAGATCGTGCGAAACTCAGTTAGCGCTTTTCGCCCACGATATTTTAGTCTCCGGGGAAGACAACATTCCTGTAGACGCGATTTTTCTTGATTTCAAAAAGGCATTTGTTAAAGTACCCCACGGAAAGTTAATAATAAAACTGAAATCTTACGGTCTAGACGAAGATGTCATTTCCTGGATAAGAGAATTTTTGAGCGACCGCGTCCAAAGAGTAGTATTAGACGGCGCAGTCTCCAATGAGGTTAGAGTCACTTCTGGCGTCCGTCAGGGTAGTGTCATAGGCCCACTCCTATTCCTTCTTTATATAAACGACATTGGCGAAGTAGTACACAGTAAGTTACGATTATTTGCAGACGACGCTGTAGTTCACAGAGAAATCCGTTCCAGCAAAGATATAGATGAACTAACGAATGACCTTGCTGCTATCCAAGCTTGGTGCGATGCTTGGCAGTTCGAATTAAATTTGATAAAATGCGTCGTAATGAATTCCTGGAAGAAGAACAACTCCCTTCTCCCCTCCCTTATATAATTCAGGGTACCCAATTAGAGACTGTTGAATCTGTGAAATATCTAGGAATTCTTCGTTAAAACTTTCGCGGGTGTTCGACATGTTGAATTAAAACTTTTGGGCTATGTCGCCGCGTCAGATTTTGGGTGGCCCCCGCGTCAGATTTTGGGTTGGGACCACCCAAAATCTGACGCGGCGACATAGCCCAAAAGTTTTAATTCAACAAATATCTAGGAGTTAGACTCAATAATGATCTATCGTGGAATAAACATATTCGAGAAATAACCGGTCAAGCTAATCGTAAAATGGGTTTTGTTAAAAGAATGTTAGGAAAGTGCGACGACAAAGTGAGAGAAATTAGCTACTTTTCCCTCGTTAGACCACATTTGGAATACGCTGCCAGTGTTTGGGACCCTCGTGAAAAAGGCTTAATAACAGAGTTAGAACGCGTGCAAAGAAGAGCTGCCAGGTATGTGATAGGTCGTTACGATAGTCTTATTAGTGTAACTGACCTCTTAGATAAACTCGGATGGGAATCTCTGTCGGACCGTAGATTGAAAAATAAACTATACATTTTAGATAAATTCAAGAGCAGTGTCTTTTCTGACGAAGTTAACCGTATCTTACGGACGCCAACATACTACGGAAGATCAGATCATATGAATAAAATAAGAGAGATAGATTTTAGAGCATACAGATTCCGAATTTCATTTTTTCCACGATCAATAAGAGATTATAACGGCAGCAATAGAACTCGTAAGTAGATTGCATGACTTGTAGTGTAGCCTACTAACATATGTAGAAATTAATGCATGTTTCTTAATTCAATTATTATTTCTAACAGCATATAGTAGTATAGTTTGTTAGTATACGGGAGGTTTTTAGACCGTGTGGTGTGCATGTGGGAGTCCAAATGCATGCTGCATGCTGGTGATCACCCCCTGCCAAACACCCTAGAGGTGGCTCGCAGGGTATTATGTAGATGTAAAGGATATTCACTTCGCTTAAATACTCGTAATTGCAATAAGTTGTAAGTTCGGTACTGACCCATGTCGAAGTCATTATCGAATGATTCGAGCACATCCTCCACTCGCCGTGAATATTTTAGTGTAGGTTTCGGGTCATGGCTCCGAATTCTGAGCGTGAAAATGCTTAGGTCATGCCAAAATGAGCCATCTTAGTTAATATGTATTATTCGCTATCGCTCGTTGGGAGGGCTCAGCCCACCCAGCCCTCTGGAAAAGGCCTGTGGCCTTTTCTAGCCACTTCTGCCAGTTTTTACAACTTTTGTTGAACACTATGACGCAGCTCCGTATCTCTCTCGGTTGATGTGATAATAATTTACAAAATAGTGAATTTTCACGATTTGGCCAAAATTAATGGTGTTCCGATCGGGGTGAAAATTGGTTTCTGGACGCATCACTTGGTGTGGATTCGAAAAATGACATTTTCGAAAAATAGGTTTTTCGACCCCCAAATGATCCAAAATTATGGGAATAATGGCGGTAGGCAACACTGTAATAGATAAAAAAATTAGCGCTTCGATAATTTTTTTGTAGGCTTTCTGACGATTTCAGAGAGGGTCGATTCTACCTTTTTTTGTCGTATCTCGTCTCGTTCAGCCCAAGCATTTGTCTGCATCAGTCAGTCTGTCAATGAGTGGTCGGAAATTGGTTTTATATTATATTGATTCCATTTTTTAGGACGTGGTCATCTGATAAGGCAATGAGTAGCCATACTTAGCCACCATTTTCATGTTACCATCATGAACTTAATCTTGGGGAGTTGGATACTGGGGTAAAACCTCGCTGATTGGTGGAGGAACATTGAAATGAAATGAGAATTTTCATAATAAATGCTGCACTCTGCACCAGCGCATAAGTGATGCGTGGGTAAAGCTTGGTTTAGGATAGCCAGTGAAATGGGATGAAAAAATATGGGAGTTATTTTAACAAGGCTTCACGATTTTCCATCACGTTCACCACTGGCTGGGTTGGCTAATGGTTCTTGTTTTTACTCCTACTCGTTCTCATTTCTGCCGCGAGCTTCGTTAATGAATTGAATGACGGCGCATGGGATAAAAATGTTCCAGTTGTGCGCTAAGAAATGGCCTGCAAATAGGGCAGGTAGTGCTACGAGTGTGCTCATGCTGGCTCAGGAATTCGTGGCGATCATTTTAAATCGTTCAAGTATGAGTGAGCATTCTTTCCCATTGAAAACATCGTGGTGTATTTGATCGAGCTTTTGACGAGGCATTTGAACTCCTTGAAAAGAGCCACGAATATGATATTTACTATTCGAATTCTTTTACTTGGAGAAGAAATTTTTACAACGTAGAGACGATTTAATTTTGAAAATTTAGTTCTTTATCCGTACTTTTCAGATAATATTTTTTCCTATTTTTGATTTTAGATCGTTGATTTTTTTCTTACTCTTGAGAATTTTTAGCGTTTCAGAGTTTATAAATATCGATTCTTCCGCTAGTCAATGTTGGGAATGAAAATGGAAATACATGTCCGCGTTATTTTCTCAGCAATATTATATTCAGTGTTTTATTTAATGAAGCTCAGTTGTGGGCATATTAATAAATTTACATCTACCCATATATGTTTCTTTATGCTCTCAATGGAGTTTGGACCATGAAATAGCTATGAGTTGTGTCATAGGTTAGCGTTGTGTGTTTCACCGTGATATATTAAATCTTCTTTTCCATGAACCATCTTGTTTCCATTTGAATTTGCATAGCTCAATTAGCTGAAAAATAAATGTTGATTTACTTTGTTTTTCCAATGATGCATTTTAGATACAACATTCTTATTTCAAAAATGCACCATTCTAATACTTTTTGTCGATAATTATTGCTTTACTCAGTGAGACAGATGGATAAGTTGAATAAATCCTGGATAGTTTAGCTGACTCAGTTTCCCCTGTCTCCATTTTATCACTTGTCTCTTATTATATGATTCCTATTAAAACCCATTAATGGTCTCGAGAAACGCTTTAAAACTTGACCCTTATAGATTACCATATAGACATTTATATACTTTCCCCACTCAATTACATGTATTCTATGGCCTAGTTAGGTTTCCCATGTTTCTTACCTGGTCTTGTGTGTTCTATCGAACTATTGATGAGGATAATTTATTTTTCCTCATGTACTTTCCTATTACTGTTGGTCTTTTAGCAATTGTTCTCTCTACATCCGAGAACTTGAACGTAGACATTACTCTTCGTTTAATATTCCATTTTATTCTAATCCATTGATATTCTCATCAGCGATGCAACGATGATTGCTTCATTTTTATCGTCTACGTATTAGAAGCAGGCTTACATCCTATTATCAAGGAAATAATAGCAGAGGACCCCATTAATCCCAAAGGAGCTTGAAAGGGAAGTTTTTATATCGCTAATGCGCTAATGAAGCCACGTACGATCGATTTCCTTTTTCGATCGAACAATTTTTCATGACGTATTTCCGTGAAAAATGCACATTTATACAGTATAAACATTAAGAATATATTTGTGTTCATTTTCAAGTAGCCGAGCTTTCTTACCAATGTTAAGCTTGATTAAATTAAATGCATCACCTAGGACCAAAGACGGAACCCAGTCAATCACATAATCGATGTGTGGGGAATATAATAGGCTTCCTTCTTACGCACGGGGCTTTCGGTTTAAACGGCGTTGACATAGTTTTAGAAAATAATCATGGAGATGAAACCTTGGCTGACTGTAAGCTTTTCATGGGTTTATTTTTACTCGTGTTAATATGTTTAAATATGATTTGTGCCATCAAGTTAGGCCTTCAAAGATAATTTTTATTCCTACTGGGATGAATGTTCTATATTGTAATGCGGAATGCTGTGTGTTCTCTCAGCATTACGAGGTTAGCATTTCTGGATGGAATTTTTATTTTCATTTTGAATTCAATGATTTTGAGATTGAAAAATGTTAATCAAAAAGTTTTATGGGTTATCGTTGTGTGTTTTCCGTGATGTAATCTATGAACCAATTTATTTCTATTAGAATTTTCGTTGCTCATTTAGAAGCACAATAAATTATTATTTTCATTAATTTAATAAACACATCATTAAAATTAAAGGCTGTAGCTATTTTGGGTGTTATATTTACTGCTGCCCTTGCTACAAAAATTATATGAATGCTCTAGCGTTGCTCGGAGTTACATAAATGAGGTGAAGTAATGGGTAGTTTGATAATTAAGATGCGAGTATGATCTAGAAATAGTAGTAGAATAGTCATAGTTACGCTAAGTTCTATTTTTGACTTAAGGAAACCATGATTTAGTTAAAAAGGTTAGTATTTTCAACAGCCAACAGTTTTACTTTTTTGCTTCTACAGGCATTACGCATTAGCACCAAAAGTGAAAAAATAAAGGCCGTAACATTTCCTTTCATCCTCGACTTCCTTTGCCTTTCATCTGGCGCATTCATTTCACGTCCAGGTTTCTATCTTCTGAAATTTCTTCATTAAACTAGTGCTTACTAAAAAATGAGTTGCAGGCGTTAGAAGTACAATCTGGATGCATAAATTATTGAGATGTTTTTAAATTCTCTCTCGTTGCTTCAAATAAAGGGTAGATTTTATTAGGTGAGGGAATACCTCATCCCAGACTAACATGTATGTCTAAGGCATGTCACACGTGGAGGGATGTGTCAATTGTCAAACATTCAGGTTGGATAGAGAGTTTCCTTCCCTGGGCCATCTTGTATTTCAAGAGACCCAACACTACCCTCTGGTCCAGCCCGTCTACCCACGAAGCTCTCGGTGGGAGAGATTTTCTACGGTGTTTCTACAAATACATAGGGCACTCCCTGCAGGTGGTTCAATGTGCACTATTTTCGCAAGCATGAGTAGAAAAGTCTGACGGCGATAGTCAATTTTCAATCGGTGAGTCAAATTTGTACACCAAACTTCATTCCTTAAACCTTATGAAATTCTTTTGAGTATCGTAAGTCGGCAAAAGCTCTCCTCTTTCTCCAAAATGATGAAATTATTGATCAAGGAAAAATTTCTGAACGTATTTTGATGACGATCGTACTTTCTATCATCATAAACTTTCGATATCTATAGCTCAGTTGAGAGCTAATCAACATAGATTAGATGGAGTGCTAAGACAAGAAAAAAATTGTAAAAATCTCTACTATACACTGAGAAAAGTACTAAATCGGTACAAATATTTCATGCAAGGGGTTGGAAGGCCTGTCGTGACGACTTGAATGGTCACTGTACATTAATACCATCCCCTTTTGTGCAGAAATTCTGCAAGTTCAAGAGTTACCTTTTGAATTTGAATTAGAATCCTCTTATGATACACCGAATTATGCATTCCATTGAATGCCATTACAAAACTCCGTTTTTTCTCATCTTTTGGAATAAAATATGCTTAGTATTCCCATGTGTTATCCAAGAGAATGTAGAAAAATTCATAGTATTTTATGAGTCATATAATTTTTTAAATGCATTTGTTTTTTTAACATTATGATTATTACCATATATTTTATTTGAATTTATCCTATTGTAGAAGCCTAAAAAAATTAAAGCTTTCTTACGTCAGTAATTATGATTTTGAGTTACGATTTTTCGGGCAGCGGTGGAAATGACTTTTGCGTAGCATTTAACGTTAGGAAGAGTTTTTTGGACGATTTTCAGGTGCTTTGCAGCTTGCCTAGAAGCACGCCGGTTACTACCCTACCAAATGTCGCAATAATCCGGTACCTACGAAACGCGCTGGACCACATTTTTCACGGCGTCCTGGGCGTGAATGGCCTAATAAAGGCTTGAATTACTTTTATTGGTCCACCTGGGTAAACACGATCTGGACGTCTACTGCAAATTCCCGCCTGTAGCAGAAATTACCGTGCGGCGATATCAGCATTTCACGAAACATGCTCTTTTAATTTGGCGAATTTCAACTCTTCTTTATTTCCCTGTACAAAAGCAGGCTATGATGCAGTCGATGGTAGTTCTCGTTAAAGCTTTTATCACGTCAATTTCTTTCGGCGATTACGCAGCTTCGGAGAATCGAGACTGCTCTTCGACATTGCAATGGGTCTAATTTGCGATCACGATGTGATTACCTGATGTACGCTGAGCTATTGGACCAACAGCCATATATCTAGCGTGTTTCAGCGCGCTTGTTTCGGGATCCAGAATTTTTTAACGATCTTTCACCGACATGACACTGTTATACGAGCACGAAATTGGCATTCTCAGCAGTGTTGAAATCCATTTTAGCCCGCGATCGCTGACAGGACGTCAGATGACGGCTCGTCGGGATTCTTTTTCATCGTTTTAATGGCCCCGTTCCAAATTCCCTTAAAAGAGCCGCAAAACCTTTGGTCTTTTCAAATTCTACCGTTCACAATACTGTGACGTTCTACACCGACCTAACACACATTTTAAAATGAAAGTTTCCTGGAAGATATGCAGAACGAGACTTAATAATTAAAAAAATGGAATTAATTCGTGAAGCCTGTTCTGTCATCTGCATTAAATTATTTTCTGTCGGGCGGAGGCAAGATTTTTTTTATGAGTCAAGTCTCAAGCTTTCCAAGAACAGAAATGCATACATGTTTTTTCCCAGCAAGCCATACCATCAAATGCGTGAACAGAGTTTAGGATAATTACCCGGAGGGTATTGTGTGACTCGCTCAACTTGTGTGGCGTTGAAAAACTTAAAATTTTATGGAATGGACGAACACGTCGACAATGCGGCTCTTACCTTAAAAACTTCCGATAATATCTTTTTTCCACGCTTGAGCCAACCCATTCCACTTCCCTGTTTCCTAAAATTCCCATCATTTCGCGATGTTTGTGTTTCCGCAACACTCAGCCATAGACGCCGTGCGACCAGGCGTGGTTAGAAAGTCGCCTGATGATAATGACGTCGGGACGGAGGAAGGTTTGTGTCTGAGTATCGGAAGAGTTTACCTGACGGAAAATGGAGGAATCAGTATGGTAGAGCTTGTTTTTCCGTGAAAATGGTATCAAGGTAATGTGATTAGACTTTATATAATCGGGATTTGTGTTTTAGGGACATAAATAAACCTATTTATCTGGTATATCATTAATAAATAACTCTCGGGATTGTGGCCGACATTATTCAAACTATTAGCCAAGTTAATAAAATAGGCTCAATTACGGCTCTGAAGACGATGGAAGAGTCAAATTCAGTAAAAGCTGCAGGAAAATAACTCGGCTGGTAATCCGAGTTTTATGTTTTAATACAACTCACCGTAAAAGGAATATGATATCATAGTGTATTCTTTTCCTTCACAGCAATGAATACTGAAGACAATGTGTCGATTTCATTTGTCATTTAATATTTTCAACGAAGGTTCCCTGTATATTTCGTGAAATTATTCACTCTATCCCTGTTTATGTGTTAGTAATTCTGGTTATGGTTTTCCTACTGCATTCTACCGTAAATTAGTCACCGAGGTACACATTGCATCCGTGCTTTACCATGACACTTCAAAATGTTTTGCCATGATAATTATTTTTTAACATTTCGTTAAAAATCGCATGCTCTCCAGATACTACTATATGAGAAATAAATGTATCCTTTGGTTTTAGTCAGGTCCTTATAGATATTATTTGAATTTTTTGCCCGATGCATAACAACAGTTATTCATAACATATGTGAAAGATTAGAATAAGTTAAATTTCTAGAAAGCTTTATATTTTTCTCGCATGTGGCTTATCGCCGTTATAGGTGAGATTAGATATGAAGAATAGAAGCCTTGTGATGGAATTTGCAAAAAGTGGAATGCTAGGGTTAGATGATGATTCCATTCCTAGCTTTAGTAGTTTAGGTCCCAGTCAGGCCACATTTTATCGCTGTGAGTTTTTCTTCTAATTTTCCACTTCAACTTGCCTTGTCCAATGTGTGTATTACGCTTTACTCTCATTTGTCTCTTTCTCTCTGTTAATTTGTATAAATTTTGTTATTAGTCGATTCACGTAACATAACTCATACAAATAACTGTGAAGAATCAAATGAAGTACAGGATTTGCCTTCAAGTGTACCTAAAATCTTGTTTAAATCGTTTTGCTGCATTCCATCCGATTTTTCCATGTAGCGTGTGGCGTATTCGACTGAGAGGTAATTGCCCTGGGGAATGGAAGGAATGGTGGTTCGGTGCAATAAGTCACTCGGTAATGGAAGCCGAGGCGATGATCTGCTAAAGAAGCCGGGTGGAAGGGGTCGGATTCTGCATGAGTGAACAAAGAAGGGAGCGAAATATAAGGGGAGAAAATAAATATCAGGTTTAATATTGACTCGTGTGAAGGGGTACTTGGAGTGCGTCGGTTGGGAGGTTGATGACTCGTGGGAATGGAAAGGGAAGTGAAAAAGATTTGAAGTGATGTTTAGTGGGGACTAATGGCGCGTGAAGCGGAACGTTTGGATTCTGATGGATCGGGAGTGGCTTTGAGATCTTGGTGGTTGGGATATTAGGTGTTTAGGACGTGGGGGGTACGATGTATCTTGGGGAGGAAACGATTTGCTTAATTTGAAGAGAAAGAGGTTATTGACTTGAGCCTGTGTTTGCGACGTGGAATAGAGGGGTATTCATACCTACGTGGTATAAATGAAACTATATTGCCTGATTTTTAGTATACCAGGACTAGTCACAGTGTAAACTTTTTGAGGTCACCCGCAATGCAAAAATTGTGTGCAAATTCCTCTGAGAAAAACATCATTTGCCTTGACCGGGATTCGAAACCGGATCTCCCGATTTTCGGTCGAGTGCTTAAGCCAGTTAAGTTACCGGGGCGTTATTCCCCTCTCTATTGCCTATGTATTCACAGCTTATATAAGTAGCTGTTAATCCAGGTTAGGGTGTTAATCAGCTTACTTGTTACCTTCACTTGCTGATGTCTCACCCCTTGAATGTAGCGGTGAGTTGAGAAATAATTTAAGTTTCTTGACTGGGTACTTTCTGTAGAGAGCGACTTCATTTGTAAACGACATTTAATCAGGGGGATGTACTTATAATTACCTATTCCGTCCCATCTCCTCGTATAGTCATTGCAAGTCAAACTTCTAAAGCTTCTTGATGAACAATGCTCATCACATGAGTTGTTCACGTAGATCCTAAATTGAACGAGTTATGAAGCTAAAAGGAAAGATAGTTTATGACGTAAAACATATTCTTTGTATAGCTTTACAGTAAAAAATGATAAGTTTACGATATGACTTACTAGAGGGTTATTTTCCAAGACCACGTGAGACCGATGCGTGAGGCGGAAGAGAAGGGGTGACCCGATCGGCAGTAGTGTCTGACGCCATCAACTTAACTTTGGAAGGTTTAAGGCCGTTGATTTGTGCCGCAGCTCGATGAGATGGTGATGCGTCTTCAACGGATATGGAAACGGCAAAATACATGGGCTTTCATTTTAAAAGCTGTTTCAAAACCAAATTTTTAAATATTTGGTTAACTAGCCGATTGTGCGTCTTTTTTGTGTATATTCTCCTGTAATTGTAAAATATTAGGCTTTGTTCTGATTAATAGCTACATAACCCACAGAGCGATTACATGATCGATATCATTAGGTTAGGGGGAACGTAGTCTCATTGGGAGGAAACAATTACCCAAATGGAAGAGGGAGAGGGAGGGTAGAGGAATTATTTGATATTTTAGCGGGGATTGGTACGTTGAGACTAAGCACAGGGGGTGCAGCACCTTACCACGCATTGGCGGATGCATTATGTCTGCTTTCGCGCTATGCATGATATTTTATTTTTTCTCCGTTCTCCGTCTTCCCTGAATTTCTTTTCTGCGGACGACAATCGATCTGAAGTATATAAGGCCTTTAAAGGCATGCATACTGAACCAGCCGTTGCTGAGGCAGCCCCTTGTTAAATTGCAAGAGGGATAAAAGATTTTTATTAGCCTTACACGATTTTGTTTTCAGAGGCACGTTGTTTTCAGGAAACAAATGGGTAAAAAACTTATTGAACCTACTGCTCTTTTGCCAGCAATATGTTAATTTATGAAAATTCATCCCACTTCTTATGCTATTTTCACCCATGCATTATGTAATACATTTTTCCCGGAAAGTAGTCATGCGTAGTAATTATAGAAATGTTTTACCAGCTACGGTAGCTGGATCAATTTAAGAATCACTTCTAGAATTCAACCATTTATGACCACGGTCGAAGATTAGAAACATGTGTCATTTGACGATCACATCATATAATTTATTGATAGGAAAACGTACTTCCGATGCTAATCAGCTTTGGCTTTAATTGATTCAATTTTCAGAAAAAAATCATTAATTTCACAATTTTGATTTTAAGCAGACAAAATGAACTAACTTCTATTGATGCTTTGTATTTTTACTCGTGAATGATGATCTAATTAGTCAATGTTTAAAGAAATAAATTAATGGCCTAATTATGGTTTCACTCTTGTTCGTGACATGTATTTGACCAAGGAACTTCCAAATTTAAATTTTCCCTTTTTCAGCATATTATTCATGTTCTTGGAAATAACAGTGTGAAAGTTTTGTCGGATATATTGTAAAATTCAGTTGATGTTGCCAAGTTGAATTTATTTCACAGAGTGTTTGACTTTTTATGACGCTGCGAAAGTGACAAGTACATATTTTGATCCCACAGTTGAATTTAATGTAGCTTACTCTTGAATTCTATGCCAATGTATCACCGTGGTACTGCAGTTTACCTAGACCCAGATGGAGGGTGTCTTCCGGTAGGTAGATGGCAGATGCTATCAGGGGGACTGTGATCATGTCGAAATTGAAAATCATCCGTGCGTTAAAGATTAAGAAAAAGGAGGGTGGGTATATCCATTAGGGAATCACGAATCTGGAAATATTTACGCGGATTGCTTACGGTACGTTGGTTCGGAAAGGGCGCGGAAGTACGTGCGAAAGAAAAATGAGCATGGGGAGAGAGACGCTGGGAATGATTTTGGAAAATGAGCAAAGGCAAATGGAACTAAAAGGCGATACGAGATATGCATCGCAGCGAAGCTAAGCATTGTGGAAGATGCCTAACGTGCGGTGGTTGGTCGAGAACAATAGTCAGTCAACATGACTTGAAAGGCTGGAGATAGGAATAAAATGATAAAAACAAACGATCAGAAAGTGGTGCGTGTTAAAAAAAAAAGAAGTTGTAAAAGAGTAAAATAAGAACCAGTTTCTTAGTTTAGTGATAACACTCGGGTGAATATGAATTGGTTGATGTTTACACAGATGGGTCATTGCGATAGCCTGGAAGAATACTACACAACCCCTAGTTGTTATTGGTCAGGGGAAGTGAGTAAAACTACCTGTTTTTCTCTTCCGATCTCTACGACTCTGTGAAAGGAAAATTTTAAAGGTCTTTACTTTAGGACTCTATTAGGATAAGTAGAAATAAGCATCTGAAAACAATTCAATATGTGCGTTGACAAATGAAAGAGAAACTTGCGTCAATGATATAATTTTGGCTCTCATTACGCAAACCAAGATTACGGAAATCATGCCATTTAATTGATCGTATCCCGTTAGTTACTCTACAGTGTATCGTGTGCCGAAACCTTGGTTCGTTTGCTTGGAAATAATGTTGTAAATTTTGCCAATGTTTCTGTATGGTTATGCTAATTAACGGTACGTGCTGTGAAACTGTTGTCTGTGTTGAATTTGTTGCGACAAACCTGTTGTGGAACTCTCCTTCCGCTGTCAGAAAACGAGCAACATCTCTCTGCTCTTCTTTTGACGGCTTCATGCCACTGTTTGATATGCGACTGGCAACATCGTACGATTGATGTATACTGCTGCAAGCTTTATAGCTGTATAGCCACGTGACGTGCGCACGTGCCCTCTAGCGACAGGATATGCACTCCCACTCTCTGGTTGAACACACATCACATTGCACACAACACGATATTACCATCCTGTCAGCGACTTGCGCATTAAAGGCTCCGGCTCGTTTGTTTTTGAACGACCATAATATTTATCGATGTGGTTTGAACAAAGGGTACTTATAGTATGTAGTTAGAGGGAGACATAATTTAAAACAAAAGCGTTAAATTGGGGATAGTTTCTGATGTCATAGAACATATCCAAATAAAACAACTATAAGGTGTTAGGTTGCCCAAGGGTACCCAGATTGCATTATATTTATTCAGGCTTGCGTAGTCTGCTCTACTTTTAACTACCGAAACTAACATTCAAGTTGAAGCGATGAGTAAATGAGTGGACTAGGAATTTTTAAAGGAGACTTTAGGAGAAGAGAGTACTTTTTGAACTGTTAAAATTAAGAGTGTATAGAGAGGATAGAAGAGAACAGAGAGCATATGGCTGTTGATTATTTTTTTGGGATGTGCCCCACGCACGTGTTGGGTTTTTGCCCAACTTTTCGTGGCCGGTGCTGGTCATTGTTTCTGAAGGAAAATTCATTCCCAAATCTCACCCAAAAAACATCATCAACAGCTGTAATGACCAGCGAAGGCTTCATCGAATAGAAAGTAGCTTATACATAGTGCACAAGCCCATTCCTTATACGCAGGTAGTACAAGTTCACGCAATTGTGGAAAATCGCTTGCACTTTAAGCTTTGGCGAAGTGAACCCTACAAAGAGGCACCCTTGTAGTACGACCGTAGCACAGTGGATGTAGTGAAAGTCGAGAGACGTTCTCAAGAGCGTAAAGAGGGAAAGACACTGCAAAATTTTCCGGAAGGGCACTTCTTAATTCCCCGGAAATGTTGGATGGGAGTTTGAAGAGGTCGTCTGAGGTGCAGACGCATCTCGAGGGGGCCTTAAAAGCGAACCGGACAGGAGGGAAAGCGAACAGGGAAAATGGAAGAGCGGGAAAGCATTCGACTGCCCCATTGGAAAGGAGGAGGGGGGTTGGCGGGAAACCGCAAGGGTAAAATGGCGCCGCGCGCAACGACCCAGTCTCGTCTGAGAGGAGGGAGAGAAATAACGCAAGGGTTTACTCCCAGAGGGTCTGGAATGGGTAGGGAAGGTAATGAAGTAATAAAGAGTTGAAATGGGGCGAGGTTTGTGTACGCGTTTGCCTCCCGACTGTTTTTCGGACTGGCCGAGAGGTTTGCTGTCGGCGATGGCGGATGGATATGGTTTCCCAGAGTGCATTTCGGTCTGCGAGTTTGAGTCCTGCCCCCAAAAAGTTCCCGGCTAGCCGTGAGCGGAATTTCGTGTGCGGTTTGGTGAAACGGTGCGAGTTGAGGGTCCTTGTTTTTATGTATTCCGGAGTGTGGTATGGGGATGTGAAGATTATCCCACAACGGAAAAAAGCTGTTACGAAATGGAAAGGTAATAAGTTGTTTCAAGAGCAGAGCTCCCTAAAATGTATAGGGACTGATTTCACGTTGGAGCCCGCTAAAGCGGTTCCTGTATTTATTCAAGTTAACGGCGTGGCGCCCGGCGTTTAAACCCATTTTTGTTCGTGCCATTTTTGGAGGCAAATCAACTTTATGCATTCATTTTTTTTGCCACAAGGCTTGCCTTTTTGCTATTGTGAAAAGGATTTTTGAATTGACCGTCTAAGTTCTTATTTAGCGTGTTTGCTTGCATCTTGCTGGCACGAATGAATTGATTTTTTCCCTGGAGGGTTGATGATTAACGATGCCTTTTTGCCAGCGAGTCTCAGTATTTAAGTAGATATATAAATCTTTCCACTTTTGCTCCATTACCTAAAGTCTGTCCTACAGCTCTTGCTATCTCTTCCGGATAGAAGTTTAGAGGTAAAGACGACATTAGACCGCCTTATCGTGACCATCGACCAATGCTTGATCACGCAGTCTCGTCTACTCGTAAACCTCATAAAAATGAATACATATAATTGGGTGAAATAAATCCTCTATAAGTAATTGGGTTAATCCTATATCAAGACAATAAGTCACCTGTTTATACTCCCACTAGAGATATCTTCAATAGAAGTGGTATGTAATGTTAATCTCCCAAAGATTTATATTTAAGTATCTAATTATTCATCAATAATTGTTGAAAAGCTTAAATTCAAGATTCATAAGGCTTAGGTGGCTCTAAGAGGCAAATCTAAAAAAAGGAAGTAAATGGGAGACACGATTCAAGTTTTTTTTTTTTGCTTTCTAATGCTCACCAATGGTTCTAATGAAATCCGAATTATTTGCGCCGTACTCATACTTCATTTATTAATATTTGGTTAAATATAATTCCATTATTTGTAATTATATTCATAATTTCTCATCATCTAGTACTTTTTTGCTATATTTTTTGTAATGTTCTGTGGGCAATATTTTCCAAGAATTGATAAAAAATACTTCGATGGGAAAGTAAAACATCGATATAATAAATGAGGATTTTGCCGTGAAATATTCTTTGTAGCGTCTAAACTTTTGTCAATTTCACTTGAAGCTCCTCCGTGAACCATTGCAAAATATTTAGTCTCCAGAAAAAATGAGTTTTGTAGCGTAAAATTATCTGTGGTTTAGTGCATGGGGAAAATTCCTGGGAGGCAGAAATCTACGATCCTCCGTTGGATAGGAGTTAATTCTGAAGAGGTATAATGAGAAAATAATTGGGAAAATATTTTGGAAGGAAAAGGAAAACTGAGTTGCGGCAGTACAAACAAAAAATGGGGTGAAAGGAGTTTAAAAAGAGTTAATTTTGTGTTGTATGTGGTAGGGTGGGTATGTAGCTTCGTATGGAGCGACCGGCGTAGTAGGCCCTGCTCCTATATCTACATTAAAATGCTTATCCCATGGGGGCTATTTTGGACCCGAGTGTCAGAATAGCATCTTAATTTTAATAAAAAGTGGGAATGGAAGCGGAATATAAATGAGAAGAGATGTTAAATATAAAATGGGGTACCTAATTTAAACATGAATATTACGAGCAGTGGTGTGACCGAAAAGGGTTGGTGTCGTGTTTTATTAAATGCTTTCCGTGAACCCTTTTCTTTTCTATTCAAAGGGTCAAATTTTTACGTTCGAATTACCTGAGAGTTAATTTTATCTCCTCAGGTTTGAATGTCGGCGTTCACTTAAACGCCGTGGACAATTAAGGGTCTAATGGACGAAAGTATAAAAGGTCGTTAATAATAAGTAAAATAAATCATTGTAAATTGTTTATAAATATAATTGTTTATGAATGTTTTATTTATATTTCATATATTTCTGTAGATATTTAAGGGATTAGGATTTACTGATAATAATTGAATTGCTAATGATTGATATATTTCGTAAAAATTACTATTAATGAATAAATGAGCATGCATTGTGTGAATTGAGGATGCTTATTTTTCGCTTGACATCAATTTCTTGATAATAGACTAATGAGATAAACAATGCGCAGAAATGGCAAATAATTTCGGCTAGTAATTGGGGGAAAATTGGGAATTATGCAGAAAACATGATTCCTTTGAAGACAGAGTTTACAGCCTCTGGCTGGTAAAAAGTATTCTCATAAAAGGATCTGTAATTTAATTGAAAGTTATAGTTAGGTTAGCTGCGGTTAACTAATGTAATATGCTTCCAATATATGATAATATATTGCTCCATTGTTTTTTCTAAAGATTAATTCGTTGTTAGGGCAATGAAAAACTTCGGTCTAATTTGAGAGCTCAACCATCGAAAGCTATTTTATTGTTGAGAAGAAGTCTATTGTTTAATAAGTTTTAGCGACTAATTATCAGATTTATTTTTCGAATAGTTGTTTTTATTGAATGACTCATGCCCTGAAGAACTTTAATTTATTTGTCTACATTGCCTCAATGAAAATACTCTATCAAATGATTACATACTTTTTAGTAGAAACGCGTTATTTTTAGAATTACGTATTTTCTGAGTGTGAAAGTATCTTAAATGGTGAAAATTGAGTTAAGACTTGTTATTTAGTATCTATCCATCATGAGCATTTGGCTTAGCGATGACTCTGGTAGAAAGAATTTTTTGAAATCGGAGTTCACATTTGGGCTGTTCTGTAGGTAAAAAATATGATTTTTAAGCCCTGTAATTAATTAATAATTTACAAAGCCGCTGCTACAACTAACGAGAATATTGGTTGATTTACTAACAGTATTTACTTGATTTTACTTACTTGAAGTCAGTGGATCCAAAAAGATGCTAAAGGGGTTTATAGATCGCTGGGGTATCAAATTTACACTAAAAAAAATGGTTATTTTGCTCGGACCCCCAGGGAGGTTACCCCCTCATGCCCCCTTCCTGGACCCCCTTGCCCATCTCCCGGATCCTGCCACTGCTTGAACTGGCACTTAATGGAACCTCCTTAATTAGGCACCTTGTTATAAACACCCTCGCATATTTTGGTGGGATTGAACAGTGGATAGATAACAAGGGAAAAAGGTGATAAACATGATGGCACATCTCAAATTTTTAGTAGGTGTCTCGATATCAAGATGCTCTTTATTTTCGGTGTGTAGAGAGCCGAGTGACACGTTTTCTCACCGACTCGGACGGATGCAATGGATGAAAGGACGCGGGAAGGCGTTGTTGTTATCCTTTTTAATGTAAAGTGGCGTCGAGCACGGGGATTCGTACGTTTTCGATGCGAGAGTGGTGTGCTTGATGTCGGGGATGGCTAATAGCACTGAAAAAGCCAGCGTGCCAGGGAAGAAGGACAAAAAAGAGACGGGAATTTCGAAACAAAAAACACCTCTCTTTGTGCAAAGGAATTCCGCCGTTTTAACGCCGGCTTTCGTCATTCCCTTGGTCGGTACAGAAGAGAATTCGCGAAAGAGGCAAAGCAATGTATTTTTTCTGCCATTTAGTACTATGTTTTGCAAAGTGCACCCAGTATGTTAGTACATCGCAATGCATTTTATATCAGTTACCATTTGCTTGAATCGGTGGAAATTCCGATTATTGAAATAAAAAATGGCTTGGTTTCAATCCACACAATGCGTCTAACTAATAGTGGACATTAAAATTGGTTTGCGACTCGATCACCTTTGGCTTCGAATACCGATAGCTAAACATCAATTAGCGTATTGCCTCTTTTACCGATCGTCACCGTCGATATTTAATAGGTTCTTGGAAATCCATTGACCGTCCCCTGTCCATTGACCAATACCAGAATCAGGAAGAGCGAAAGTACAGCATTGTATGGGAATTCCGAAAGAATTCCTCCCTCACGCTATATTCAGAGCGATTCTACTGCTTTGACGATAGGCTTGCGTCGCCTTTTCACCTTTAACATGTTGAAAGGGCTAGGGATTTATTTTGCTGATTGGTGCCGGGGGCGATTTATATTTCTTACCTACATCATGGTACATCTCGTCGCATATTTATGCTTTCTGCATATTTAATATAGCTTTATTATGTCGTTCTTAGAATGAGGTTGCCATAACCAAACATTTTGGCGTCTAATTAGGCATGTTTTTGTTGTTGGCCTTGGCTACAAAATCAGGGAATCGCGATTTGAATCCTGGTTGAAATTCAATTTTTTCTGTTGGATATTTATGTGCATGACAAATCATTGCATTGAACTCCCTCTGCTTATGTTCCTTTATTATTTTCCCGAATTTTTAAAGACATTGTATTGAAACTGAATTTGAGAAGAGACTGTAAAATATTTTTATGGTGGCTTTTTTCCCATTTTTTTCGTCTCATACGTATTGTGTACTGCCATATACAACTTACTTACTGCCAACATATTGATTTATTCGAAATTTGTGTTTCTATGATTTGATACATATTGCGAGTTCTCGTAAAGTTATAGGCTTTTACTGTTTGTTATCATTCTACCCGTAGTTTAGATTTATCGTCTTAAAGGTATGACGCCCTATATTATGATCTTATGATTTGGCTGAGAGTGATTCTTTTATTTTGAATTGTAATTTTGGCAAGATTTTTTTTATGAATCCGTCTCTTTTTATCAATTCTCACATCTCACTCTCTTCTGATGATATTTCCTTGTATAAAAAAAATCCTTAGCTGGTAAAATATGAAAGAGAGGAATAGAAATCGTTGATTTCACACGTTATATAACAGGTCTAGATATCAAGAGCTTCTAAATTTCACACTATCTTGGTTTTACTGAATTTGCTCACGAACTACATTCACATGCGTAGCCAATGTACACGTATTCAATGGTGATAAACCGTGTTGTGGAGCCACTGCCATTGAACTGAGTTTCATCTACTCATTTATTTTCTCTTCTTCTCCTTGAATAGCTTATTTCGAATGCAGAGGTGAATATCATGTTTAGGTGATTAGGAGTCAGTTGTTTGATGGAAGGGTACATCCAGGCATTAATATCAATTGGAGGTCGATACGGCAATCAGTGAATAATCAAAAAAGCTAGTCCGAATTTGTGCATGTGAAATTTTTGCTGTTGTCTAAGTTATTTGCAGTTTCAGTGAACATTTTCAGATAAATGAAGTGTAACAGCTGTATAGCATCATATCTATCTTATTCTACTTCGTCTTGATAAACTTGTCAATTTTTCTGTATTCCAATAACGGAAAGTTCTCGAATGTGCCAAAAAATTTTAAGTGGTTGGTTACTAATAGTGCGTCTTCAGTGCCAGATAATATGTTGTTGCGGGGGCAGAATGAATAGCATACTTATTTATGTTAATATTTATAATGGCGTCATCAAAATTGCCTACACCTCACCGTTTTGCTCATTCAGTCGTCTATTATATGTTTATTACAACTAATAATGTGGAGTTTTCATTCCATAACATTTATTTCATTCTCTTTTGCAGGTAAGATCCTGAATATCTCCATTGGAGGATTTTGCCCGTAAAGATGGCTGGCAAGTGTAAGTGAATTGTTTTCATTTCTATTAACAAAACTAGGGAAGATTTTATAAAGTCCCGAGTCTATTAGGACTTGTACGTTCCATGCTTTTTAAATGGCGAATATTGTTTCTTGGAAGGACAGATAGCGCGCATTAGAGTTACGAAAGTTTTCATGACGTTCGCCAGTGCAATGGCCTTAGCCTGGTCGAAAGTGAATGGGTTCCAGACAGGCAGTAGGTCAAGAACAGAAAATGTAGTTAGTGTCGAAGTCTTGAAAGTATCAGCCTTCAGGAAGGAAGGATATAAAATTAAAAAAAAAAAATGAGAAGGGAATATGGGATTCCGTGATTTCCCGGTCGATAGAGTAAATTACAAATTATGTTTATCCCGTATTGCCATCAGGGTTGAAGCCCTGATTACGATGGACGACACGCCCATCGAAACGTCGGCAGAGATGGAGAACCTCATCCGGTGGGAAACCCGACACGACTTCAACATCACCATGCGTGGGGAAAATCTCAGATCTTTCTTATGTTTATCCCGCTTAAATAGTACTAATCCCACTATGGATGAGGTTGTCATTATGGGGCTTTATCTACAAGGCATGATCCCGCTGTTTTACCTCGTCCTCCAAATGTTCACGATGACTGGGAGGCAGGAATGACTAAGCATATGTGTCAGTTGCTGGATAGAATATTCTCGGAGGAAACGGATATTGCACTTGATCCGGCACGATAAAGGGAAACTGTAATCGATTATTTTGACCTAAAATGGTGCTGTACCTTTCTTTGGACTTTTCTTGCCGGTGATAGATAAAACAGGTCTACGAACCACAGATTATTTTCAATACCTATTTTCTGGAATTCTTTTATTTTTACCGGACCACTGAAGGAAGTTAAGTTCTAGTTGATGGCTGTGTTTAAAATGATTTTAAGGGATATTGTTTTTTATGAGAAAAGCAACAAAATTGGTCAAGCGAGCCCAGATTTTTGTCGCTTTTAGGTGTTCATGGTCAATATAATGGAAAATGAAAATAAATTCCCACAAAATACAGTATTTTCACGACACACTCTGCTATCAATAAAAATTCCAATATATCAAATTTAGGTCATGCCTGGTGTAACATAACATAAACAAGCCACCATATTGTTTTTATATAATTTAAAACTGACAATGGTAGTGAGGGACGCGGAGATTGTTGTGAAGGAAAACGGGGAGTTGTGTATGGAGAGTCGAAGGAGGCAGACGTGTTTAAAGGAAGGATCGGGAGAGGGACTAAGAAAGGTGGCGGTGTAGCAGAGAAAGGAAGAGAAAGCAGAGAAGGGGAGGCGCCCACGAGAGGAGAAGAGAGCGGGAGGAAGGGAATACGGCGGAACTCAGGATCCACGCGGGTGCAGCTCATGGCGGTGGTTCAGTGAGAGGTGGTGGTAGATATAAATGGAATTGTGATATCATGGTGGCTTTAGATGTTGGTTTTATGCTCTAAGTTTCAAAATATAGAGTTTGTTTCTTATTTTATTGGAATTATTTGTTTATAAAGCAGCGAAGATTTTAAAAAGTTACATTGGTAAAAAATTGTCCCTCGAAAGTGTGTTGGAAATATGATACTTCCATCATCAGTAGTAAACGTAAAGAACGCCCTTCAAACACATTCTGAAGATTGCATGAAAACATTATTGCAATGCCATTTATTAAAGCTGGTAATACCTTGGATATATTTCAAGGTTATACTATCAATATTTATGAGTGTAATGGGAATATAATTTCATTTATTTAGTTTTGCAGCAAATGGTACCGATTTTTCATTTGAATTTTCATTTACTGTTGTTGGTTCTACTTTCTAGTATTCTTTTTACATAAACCCGTAACTGGTAGTATTTTAATTACAAAAACATGTCAATGTGTTAGAATTTCACCAAACGTAGTCTAAGCTCGAAATATTGAAATTATTATTCATAATTATGTATTTAATTAATGAAGTAAATTTGAAACAATTCTCTTTTTAGTCTTCTTCTCTGCTTAAATATTATATTTATTAATAAAACTGGTCACTTGCTTGTGGGTCGTGGGTTTTTGACCATTTGTTTAGTAACCTATCGGAAGTTCAAGGTGAGGATACTGCGCCTCTGCCTAGCGTGAGAAAACATTTAGAGGTGACGGCAAGTCATTCATTGTTATCCTTTGTAGGAAAGAATCTCTTGGAAGTTGGTCATCAGACGAAGGATATGAGTGGAATGTTATGAAAACCAGTGCATTTTCTAATGACGGAATACGTGGTAAACTGCGTGATATGATGGAAGAAATAATTGAAGAATAGAGACACCATTTAATGGAACGATCGTTTAAATGAACAAAAGCAGTAAACCATTCGTGGGGTTTTACCGTTTGAAAGAATGAAATATTCATGAGACTATGGCGTCATGAGTTCTTATTCCAATTTTTGTAACTAATGTAGAATAAAGTGAATGAAAATACAAGGCGTGAAACACGCCCTGACATTTAGTTTCCTCGTACTACCTAGAGGTTTTGTCTAGAGTTCTTGAGATCATTTTACACAGAACGTCGCTTGAGTATTTTTTCCCTTGTTTTAATGAATGTCATGCTTATATAATTGAAGGATACATTTTTTAATGTTATATACGTTGAAAATTTGTAGGATACAATAATTGTTTTAAATTAACGGAAAAAATATTTCCTCCATACTTCCAGGTTTTTATAATTATTCAAAAAAGATTAAACTTTACCTTCATTAAGATCGAACAACATGGAAAGTGTAATTACGCTGATACTTTCCTGGCCTATTTCAAACCTGTAATAAATCCATTGCATCTCAAACATCCGTACATATTGAATAAATTTTAATGAAAATAATCTATTTTCTGTATTCTTACGATTATTTATTTAAATAATCCTGGTAGGTTAAGGGCTTTGTAAGGTGCTTGGAGTGCCCGCTGGTTTTGCTACCTAGTACCGTGATATTTCTCCAACTAGTTGACTACGTCTTTATTCCTTCCTTTCTCCAACGAAGGCTTGTTTTTAATTTTTTTATTTACCTACCTCCACTACCCAAATAGTCCTAATCTCGTACCCTCATATATGAGTTTGTGGGCGCATTTTTAGCCTTAGAATTCCGGTATTTCAGGAATCAAGGATCTTTAATTGGCCAATTGTCTCCACTGCTGGCCAAAACCGGTCGTATCTTCGTCCATTATTAACAGATTTTAGTTAAAATTTTCTGAAGAGTTTATTTTATATCACCCACAAGTTTGAGATGGAAGCCTTTCAGTTTACCTTTGGTGAGCAGTTGAGTGCATTTTTCTGTGAGTATAGTGCTTAGTCTCTCACCCGTAATAAGGTTGAAAGCGTGAGGTTTATGGTGAAGATGCTATAATTTCCGATATGATTCTAGTTGCACGAAGACGCTTTTTGCGGACTACCGATGTTTTTTTTACTCACCTTACTGACTCTTAGCGTAAAAGATGAAGTTGATAAAAGGGGATGGGAGATTTGGCCGGGTGCCTCTTGTGTAAGTCCTACGCCAACACCAAAGCACGCCGTTTTTTAATCGCCCAACCCTTTGTTCTTCAAACCGTTTTACGTCTATATCGCGTACAGCCGCCTCAGCGTTACTTTTGTTTCGGATTTCGTTTCACAGTGATGTCGCGTCGGTGGATTAATTCCAGCTGCTGAATATCTCCCCATGTGACAACGTGTACGATAAAGCCCTGAGTATGAAAAATGTGAATTTTGTCTCTCCCAAAAATATTCCGCGAATGTCCTTTTTTCGTTTGTATTGTGATAATGTACTCACCGTTTGAATTTCCAATGGCCAATTTACATTTTTTTTTCAATTTTGGAAATGTGCTGCCGTTAATGCGTGGCTCCATGGGTATGCATTAGCTCCTTAGCGTTCCGCTTTTGCTATGCATTTTCTATTAAAGCATCGAAATGTTTGCAGCCCTGAGTAAGCTAGGCTTAGACTACTTAGAACAATTAAGTGTTCAGGGAATGTAAATTTACTGCCTTTTCTGGAGATAAATATTAACGGAAACTTAAGATGTTTTATTTATCACTCTATTACGCTGTATTTATTTCTGGCTTTTGGTGTTTTACGAAATATAAAACATTAGAGGTGCCAAAACAGGAGCATTGGGTGACATTTTGAAAGGTTATAAATAAGATTTGGTGACATATAGTACACCTCTGATATCTATTTATCATGGACATTTTATCTATGCAGCCGTGTTGCCCTTGATTACACTTGATCAGTATTAGAGCGTGGTTAAAGTGACTCAGGATTTCAAAGGAACTGCACTCACTATTTCTTCTAGTTATATTAAAAATATTAAAAATACGCAAATTTAATTTCGATTCCTTACTGAAAAGATAATTACTATTATTCCATTTTTCTTAGTTCAGCAAATACCTTTAGTAAAAAAATTAGGTGAGTTCACAATGGTGTGTTTGTTCATTTATATCTCTTTTTCAGTGAGTGGGTATCCCAAACGTCTTTCATCTATGCTTACAGTGGCTCACGAGTGTACACTTTCTTATATGGCCACGAGTACTCAATGTGGTATTGGTCTCACCAACGAAGTACATAGCATCCTGTATTTCGCATATTCTTCTGTTTTTCCCATTATAGTCATTCTTTACTTGGTCTTCCTGTTGAAACTTAGGCCGGACACCAGTTCGTTTATCATTCGTTTTATTTCCTTATGTGGTACAATGTGATTGATTATCCCTTCCTGATAAGCTGGCCACTCCATTTAAAGGTTCAAGTTTTTGCTTTTACTGGGATGTATTGCTCGTGAGAAATATTTATTATATCCTGAATGCACTTCAATCTCCATATGTACGGCTTCCTTTGTTAATTAAACTCACTATCACTCGCTTTAGCTAGTAAACTCGCTTTCGCTTTTCTGTTATTTTCTCAGCCTGTTCTTTCAAATTTTGTGGAATTCGATGATGTAACACCGTATATTCTTCCGTTTTTGAGATAATAATTCACGAAATAGTGATATTACACTATTTGAGCAAAATTCTAACGGCTTTGATCAGACTGAAAATTAGTTTCTTGACGTTTCACGTGGTCTATATTCGAGAAATGAAATTTTTGAAAAATCAATTTTTGACCCACAAATCTCTCCAAAATGTAGAAGCAATTGGCAGCAATGTCATAAATAGAACATATAGTTTTCAACAATTTTTTTTTAGGTTTCAAACGATTTTATACGGAGTTGTTCCAATGACTTTTTGATGTATCTCGCCCCCAAACAGTATGAGTGAGTGGGAAGTGGGTTTTATAGTGTAAAGGTTTTATAGTATTTACACTGGATTTTATTGTAAAAGGTGATACTTTTTCTATGCTCCTTAAAGGAGGTCGGATATAATTATTATTTTGTATATCTTCAGCTAACTAATGTGAGATTTGATTTTAGGTTCTAAGCGCTATTAAGTGCATGCATGATTCTGTCGACTCATTATAGTCGTTTGATGACGAAGAATTAGCCTCACAACTAGCATATACCCTGTTTTTAAACTTTATAATCGACCAAAGTAAGGAAAAGGGTCCAGGTTTTTCTCATAGAACTCCGTACATACTGGAAATAAGGTATTCTATCATAACCGATAGGGTTGTTTGATAAAATTGCATTTCACTCTAAAAAATAATCATTTTCTTCCTGATCTAGATTTCGCCTGTACAGAAGTAATTTCCAGTGTCACGGACACAATGAACAATCAATTTGGTATAGTGGTAAGAAAAATACTTCGAAATTGATGGAATTTTTGCTCGGGAATACAATTTCAAAGTGTAAAGATGAGTAATATTTTACTCAGTATTTCTTTATTTCCTCAATCTCAGAAATAAAAGATTATGGGCATACCTAAAAATTAACTTGGATAGAAAACTAGAATAGATATAAAAAAAGGCCTACAAATTGATTGAAGTGTGAAAGTGAATAATATTTTGGTCATTATTTCATAATACCCCGATCTTGCCAGCCACCTACCTCACTACGTCTCTATCTCGTATTCACCCTCAACATCGTCAACGTTCTTCTCATGAAACCTTTTACGCACATTATTCTCCCCACCCTTGTGCTTTTACTGTCCCTGTTGTCATCGTAACCGTTCCCGCAACGTCACCGAATGCCTTTTATGGGTCGCGGTGACAAGGTGTACATTCGGGGGAGAGGGTGCGACCACCTACCTCCTGGTCTCCTTATCCTGGAGCTCAATTGAGAGACGTGGCCGTAAAAGGTGGGGGAGTTCCACGTGCAGGTGATGGTTTTAAAGGAGCAAAGGTGTTGTGGGAGTTGTCCGTGGGTGGTAGGCTGTTGGAGCGAGATTGGATTCTGCGGGGTAGGTTCAGATGAGGATGTTTTAAGCGATGGAAGAAGAGTTTTGAAGGTATGGGGTGTGTATTCACGTGTACCGGTGCTTCCTCGGTGAATTGGTTGTCGGTCTCACAACTATGGCGCAGTTACAAGCAAAAGGGATTTGAATCCTTTTAAATGGGGATAGAGGGCATTGCATACTCCTCCTCCGCTACCTACAAACGGTTATGTTTCGGAGCGAAATCTGGTATCGTGTTGACTAATCAAAATGACGGATAACATCTTATTCACCTTGTTGTATGCTTGTAAATAGTTTGTTTGCTACTTTTTTTAAGAATTGGATTGTGTATTGCATTTGGGTATTACATATATTATAGACTATTGTATGCCAAAATAATTAAATTTATTATTCAAGAAAAGTTATTAACTGTGAAAAAACGATTAATTTTATCACTTCAACTTCATAAGATAAGGTTTTTGTACTTCTATCAATTGATTTTTCCGAATATCAGTGTTATTGTAAACTATTTCAAATGCCAGAAAGTCCTGCGATAATGAATGCGTTGAATTGATTTTATAAGAGAACTTAAAATTAATTCGAATGCTCAGTGGTACACAGAAACCAATTATTTGATTGACTTTAGTTATTGATAGTCTCCTTTGTATATGCTGTTTCAGGTAAAAATAATGTCATTGGTTTCTGCTCATGCTAGCGAAGAGTTTCATTTTATTAATGAGGATGGAAATGACTTTTCACCAGATATATTCTTGTTGATGAGATGTTTATTTTGGCCTTAATCATTGTGATGCATGGCTTACCATAAACCTTTAATTTTATTTGATATTAAATCAAGACATGCATTAAATAATATTTCATTTTATACCGTGGTAGTTAAATTATAAGTAATTGAAGTTCATGACAGCTTTTAGTAGGTTAATCATATATTTGTTCAATTTGTTATCATTTCAAAAGCTTGTGAAATGGAATTTTCTTTGTTGAAATCGGTTTGAATTAATTATTAGAAGTGCATTGCCCAAATAGTGGTAGGAGTAGGGTGTTTTGATAGAGTTTAGGGGTTTAATTAGCTTTTATGACCACTCAATAGTGATTAATCTCGAGGTAATTAAAGTTAACTTTAAATGCGCGCTTCATTGTTGTCGCTATGTGGGCCCTGGTGCATTGTATTTCATTTTATGTTTTCCAGATTGGTTCTGCGAGCTCAAGTATTATTAGCGTGATTGGATATTCATTTTGTTCGACAAGTTCTCTCCAGTGTATTTATTCTAGTTGTTTCTTGTGGAGGATCAAACTTTACTAACTGTTCTCGTATTCCAAGGGTTTATAAAATATACTGAAGGGCGGTAGTTACTTTTCACAGTACCTATTGTTGGGTCGAATGGGACATAAACATCAAATTTTGTAATTCTTCGTTAAAACTTTCGCGGGTACTCGTCACGTTAAATTGAATCTAGTTTTGGCTGCTGAAAGAATTTTTTTTTTTCGGATTTTAAATGCTTGCTCGACTATGGAAACGCCACAGATCCCTATCTGCGAGCGATGAAATAATGTTTTCAGTGTTAACGGAGTCGTAATTAACTCGTGGGAGTTATTCCTTTAAGTTTATTGCGTGGTGTATATTTTATTTCTGGTGAAAAAACTGGTGATATTTCCGAATTCAATACAACGGGCATTAGGTCCCTTCCCAAAATGCTCTCTCCGCGTGCATAACTCATTTCGACCGAAATGTTGAGAAAAGTTGGGTCGTTTAAATTCTCCTTAATCCGGTGATCAGTCAATTGAATCGCAGTTTGTCACGGTGAGTTTCACACTGTGTGCAGAGGCATTCACGCTGTCGGTTGGAGTGGCTCCCTATGCATACAAAAGGTTGGGTTGTCATTTGTGCGTTTTTAATTTTTTCATTCACGCTCATTCTGTCCGCTTCCCTTGCCGCCCATTGTTTAAAGAAAACGAGTGTGCAATTTGGGAGATATGTAAAGCGTTCAACGCGTTGTATCGCGTTCCCTCTCTGCCCCGCGCATCAACCAGGGCCACCTACCGGAGGGAGCCCGAATTTCATTGTCGCGGCACTCACACCCTGGCTACAGCGCTCGGATCCAATAATGTTTTATGCCGGTTGGAATTCCGAAAACGTTGCCACTTGGCATTGCAAAACATGAATGCGCAGTCAGATTAAAAAAAAGCATTGCATCGCGAGGCTCTCCATAAATTTGCCGTTGCGCGAGCTTCTACTAATTTTCGCGGAAATCCCGAATACGGGCGAACAAACGAGGTGGCAGGGTTTTGTGAAAACGGCTGTCTGTAATAGTTATTACGCTTCTCGTCTGATGTTGGCTGTTGTGGAAGGTCTATCGTGGGCGGTGTCCCAATTCTACGTTTACCGGTGCGTTAGTCGCCCCGAATGGATATTTACCTAAATTGGTTAGTCCATCGTCACCGAACTGGCTATCAATTAAGAAATGCTCTTCGCGGGGTTTCCATCCCCAAAAGTTTCACCCGAACAGGTGCAAATGAACAAAGTGTTCCATGCCGCTATTTGGTCGTTATCATGCTATCCTCGGAAAATTAATCTACCAATCGGATTTGTCAACCTGAATGCTGAATAATGGAGGTGGCCTTATTCTGTCTAATCGCATTCGATCATGAGCAACGGTCTTTCCATGTTGAGTAAATGTAATTAATTTCCCTCGGCTTGGAGCTAAGTAAAATGGACTCATTATTTACCATTGCAGATTTTATGCACTGCAAAGGTGAGCTTATAGGTGCTACGTTTGTGAAAACAATGGATATTCATAACTAGGATTGAAACTCTGGGTTGATTTCCACAAGGATTGCGCTGTGAAATATTCCTTTTGTATTTATTTTGTTTCAAAGTTCTCAGGCATTTATGTAAAGTGCCCAATAGTTGAAAATATCGGATGAACACCCTCAGGAAAATTGGCCGTTACAAAACGATTTTCGTACGTAGCTTGCCAATTTTCCAAAGTATTGCAGACAAATATTTACAGTCGATACAATTACTTTTTTGTTGGGGAGAAATGGAATGCGGCCGAATGATTATGATGTATATGGATAATTGTCTTACTAGCGGCAAAACAATTTTCAATGGAACTGAATGGAAATTATTTATACTAATATCTTATTAAAAACCTGGATATTCTTTTATATTTGAATAATATCTTTATTTTTCGACGTACTCGTATTCTAAAGGGATAAAAGTTCTTGTGCTTGTTTTCAGTTCAATCATTGGTTGCTTTTTTGTTTTATCTTATTTTGCTGTCGTACATTACATGGCAAATCATATAATATATATCACCGTGGACTAATGCTAACGGTTTTACTTCCATATATATGCACCCCATCGTTCTGGCAGTTTTAGATTTCCTGGTGTATGGAGCCATTATATATGCATTTTACCTTATGAATAGGCATTTGTTTTTTTTTTTGCTAAATGTAACTCGTCATGGTTTAAACTCCGATTTGAAACTTTCTTTCCTCGTTCCTCAGTAATTTTAATCAAAAGATTATTCTAATTATTATTATATCCCAGAGTTATCTATCATGCTTGGATGTGGTTGATTGACGTACTTTCTTAAACTTTTTAGGCTATTTTTTGCTGGCGTAGATCAATAATTTTAATCTTTCATTTCAAATTGCTTTCAAAACTCTTGTTTTGGCTGTTATCATGCATGGCATTTTACCAATTTTTTGAATGAGCTAAATGAGCTTTTACTTTCAATTTCCGTGATATCCTAAATAATTTGAAAAAAAATCAAAATCAAGCTCATTGAATTTCTATTTTTTGCCACATGTCTCACTGATTCAAGGAAACAAAATATTTAGGGTACTTTTGGAATATTGAGAGTAATTAGCTGTTAATTGTTATACTTATATGGTCTACGATTATTATCATTTTACGGTGCCACAGTTGGAATACATCTTTTAATCCATCTACTTGTCATGTTCATTTGAGAGCTCATTCATTACTTTTAATCCTAAGTTGATAATACCGCATTTAGAAAAGCAACATTTGATATAATTTTCATTTAATGGGTTTACCTTATGCGGAAATCATGTCCCTATTTGGAAACATATTCCGTTTAAGAGAGATACCATAAGTAGCAGCTCGTATTTATTTGCAAAAAAAGGGTTCTTCTGCGTAAATTTTGTGGCTAACCCCGGGAAAAACGAAGTATAAGTCGTTCTTGAGGATGCTAGAATTTCCTATTTTCCGTGAGTGGTTTCGCGTTTTTCATATGGCGCAAGAGGGAACAGGGGGCACATTTTTTTGCAATATCTTGCTCCACAAGTTTTTTTGGCCTATCAGTAAAGTTCATTTTTTTAGGATGTAGTTTTAATTTTTCATTCGGTTTCCGTAGATTTGATTTGTAGTTGCTCGCATTGAGGTGGAGGGAGGGGATCTTTGGCCAAAAGTTTTTTGTTAATTCAGGGAAAAACGAAATAGAAGTCGTCTTTGACGATGCTTGAATTGTAAACTTTCCAAGGGAGGTAATAATGTATTTTCGTATTTATTCCCTCATTTTCTTACTATTCTATCCCTTGGTATCTTTATCTGTCACCTGCCTATCTATGGGTTATTTCTTCTCGTCATTCTTATTAATTCTCGGGTGGAATTTTCATTTTTAGGAGCCTTCTTCTGTGGATTCCACCGTTTTTAAGATGGCGCAATTGGGAAAAGGGGGTATATTTTTTGCGATGTCTTTGTTTTATCAGTGAAGTTGATTTTCGTAAGGCGTAGGTATGATTTCGGCCTCCATTCTTTCTCTTTCCATTTCTTAACGTACACCAATAAAATGTCCCAATGGAATCTTGTCTACCTTCCTCTCCCACTGTCTGCCCCGAATAGGTATTCTTCCCATCAAAGCTCTTTTATTTGCCTGGTTCATTTATTTTTAATATCTCAGCCGCAAAATCTCGTCTGTTCTTCAGCCCTTAAGAATTATTTTCTTTTCCCCTTGCCTTCGGATTCGATTTTATATTTTACCTTCATTTCTTGCTCTCTTCACCGTGGAGGGACTTTTTTCTTGGATAGCGTTGAATTGTCCTGTCGCGGGATTAATATATCCTCCTGAGCTCGCTGGGAATAAAATCGTGAAATGTTCTGTGCAAACTCAAGTTTCTTCTTTAAACAGAAATATTGAGCGATTCTAGGAAACAATTCTCATACTTGCGTTTTACTAATCACGCTTTTGAAAATGATGAAAAAACGATGAAATGAGGAAATTTCTTCCAGTAAATTGTTCAATTTATTTAAAAATATAATAATCGCTAATTCAAGATTTAGAATTAATTCATAATCCATTTTATGATAACCTATCAATTTTTACGTACCCTTTTTTAAAAATAGAAGTCGTTTGTAACTGTCTGCGTAGTGATGAAACCAATCTTGAGTTTGCACTTTGAAATAAATTATTGTGAGCCTAAAATGAACGAAAATGTGGTTACACATGGATGACACTAGAAAAAACATCAATCTACATATTTTTAACCGTCTTCGTTGGTGTAATTTTCGAAATCACACCAACGTTTTAAATAAATTTCGTATCAGTGTAAAAGACGTAGGCTGAATTAAAGATTTGCTTTTAACTGCAACTGATATCACTTAAAGTGTGTCACCAACTTTTACCTATATTCCTTTTCTAAGTAGTCTGCTTGAATGAGAATTAAAATTAATTCTATAGGGTATTTTGACCTCTTCATTTTTAACAAGTTTTATAATATTCTTTCTTTTTTTCGTATTTATGCTTCCGGAAAAAATCTTGCTGCTCAAGTTTTGACCACTTCCTGATGAATTAGAGCGCTGAAATTTGCAGTTAAGCTCAAAAATAGATTTACTTTTTACCATGATCGGAAGAGTATCTCTATTAATTTATCGAATTAAAAATTAAAAACTGAGATTAGCGTCAAAAATGGCCACTAATCCAATCGATGCGCAAGAATCATTACACGTGAACTCTTTAGAACGCTTCAAAAAGGACGGGAATAAAAAGTGAGAAAAATTCTGTAATTGATGCGAAGTGCAGGTAACCTTCTAATTGAACTGAACCATTGACTATCTGTCTATTGTACGACGATACGAAATACCGACATCCAGGTAAGCGCTTTTATGAAATTCTTGTGTGGTACATTATATTGCCCTATAATTATAGTTATATAGCCACTAATGTATCATAATAACTGTTAAACTGTAATATCGTATTAAATTACTATAGTTGCGCTCTATCCGTCATATTTTACGGTATTCGCTCTACCAGAAGTAGTAGTTTCATCTAACGATGAGTAAATCTTCAAATTCATTTCAAGAAGGTGAATAAGATATCTGCCAGTAGCAGACCATTATCATTTCATCACTTGAATTAATGAATTATAGCGATGTTAAAATTGAGGTTGAAATTCGATTATAAGGCTAATATGATTTTTTTAGCTCGCGTTTGAAGCTTAGAATTGGTGGATATATACTGCTTACGTACATTTAACTGTTTTTTCTTTCGAGGTTGATTCGTGCTTGTACATTAACTGGTGGAGAGATGGAATATTTATTTGGGTATTTTAGTATAAGCCGGTCATATGCACGGGATCGCACGCCTTAGTCCACTGAAAGTGATGAAGATCTGCAAAGAATTTTGAATTGCATGCGCTGAGCGGGCACTAAAACTGGATATTATATGGGAACATAAACCTGATATGGCAGTTTTTATGGAGCGTGTTGAGGCTGAAATAAGAAATAGCTGGTTAGGGAGAGAGCGATGTGAAAAAATGGGGTAAATAATTTGACTTCTTGAGATGTTGAAACTGGGAATATAGAAAAGATGCATTAAAATATATGGCCACCCATGGAATGTTAAGCATACAAGTTATTCTTTTCCGGCCCGTAAAAATGGATACTTGAGCCTCATTGATACCATATTGTCACATGCAGTGAAACAATACATATATTTCGATATTAATAATAATAATTAATTAATTAGATACTGCTTAGAACTAGTAACTCCACTATATCAATAATGTGTTTGAGTTTCAACTATCTAAGCATTCTATGGAAATATTAACTATTATGACGGATACCTATAATATGGACGAATATTTCAATGAAGTAGTAATAACTAAACGGTGAAGAGTACTTCACTAAATCATATCCAATGAGGTTATAATTTTGTGTACCAACGTTTATATTGGCTTTATTATTTTGTACAAGTGTACCTAAGGTACTTCCTTTTTTTTATGGCAGTCCAAAAAAGTGTTTTGCAGGTTACATACTTAACTGACTGAACGCCAAAGATTTTTTCGTATTGACATATTTTTTCACTGTATTAGTTCGCATATATCAACGATGGTGCAGTAAATCCATTATACTACATTATTTTTATTGAATGTAATTGCTAATCAACATTGACTACATTCCTTCATAGCATACTACTATCCATATTGCAGGTTTTAAAATCAAATTGGTGCCAGTTTGTGAGATTCGTACCGTAAAAGAGTCCATCACCCAACCTCGATTTCCTAATTGTTAACTTTACATCCTCATCCAGGATGCTCTTAACTATTTTATCATTTCAAAAGAGGAATTAATCCAATCACTTCGAGGTATATGTTTATTGTTTCTTTTGCGCAATTGAAAATTAAGACTTAAAATTAACGTTTTCCTTCTGCTTTTCGACCTTCATTCATGACGTTTCAGCCTCAAAAATATTTTTATATCACGCGATATCTACAAATTTTATCACTTAATCGTAAGGTTTAATAGTAAGCACAACTTATTCTGCAATGTTTCAATTGAATAATACATTAGAAAATGTATTAATCAATGCACAATACAAAATTTCCTCTTTTCGTGGATGATACTCTCTACCTACGGATATATAGAAAATTTTCTCTGATTTCTGCCATGCGACATCGGCATAACTCAAAATATGAGTTAATACGTTATCTATGGAAAAGACTGTCCAAAGGGTCGTGTGTCATTTTGGACCTGTAATTTTATTAACTTTGCATCGAGCAATATTCATGAAAATTGGCATACTTATGGGGAATGGTCCTAAGTTTTGTTGAGTGTAAGCAAAATTTTACAATTTTGACCTCAAAATGTGGGTCCAAACCAAAAATTTGATTTTACCTTATGGGGTTTCAATGTTAAAAAAAATCGAGATAGAAAAAAGTCTGAATTTCAATGACCAAGATGTCAATTCTTAGGTTTTCGGACACGAGAAACCCGAAAATAACACTTTTATTTACGAAAATTCAACCGTTGACGCTGTAAAATCACCGTCAACGTCATAAGGGTAGCAAAAAGAATAGTATACCAACAAAGGTGTCGATCCATGGGTTTTATAGGGTGCCCAAGTCATTGGTATTTTCAAAATACCCGTAATATTCACTAATTGACCTCCGAAGGTCACAATGGGGGTCAAAGGTTATAGAGTTAAACGTCGGGCCATCATTACAACCAACGTGTGAAACCATAGGTTTGGAATAGTATGCTTACTTCATATAGTTTTCGTGAAAAAATGGAGGAACAATCGCTACCGAACGTTACTCTTCCCGCCCAGATTGTGTGCCCCCTTACGAGACGACAGTTGCGGTATCAGGAGTGAGGCCAGAGTTACCTCGCCTTTCCATTTCCAGTGTTTTTCTTGCGGCGTCGACCTGTGGGACTCGAGGAAAATGGACGTTGTGGAGAGCGCTTGGTCTCCTCCTTTATCGACACCATGGGACACGGCCCCGGGACCGCATCTTCCCAGCCTCTTCTTCCTCTCACAACTTTCCTTCAGTGCTCTTCCGGAAACCGTCCCTTCACAACATCTCTGCCTTTTTTCCTCTCTATGTTTTATCATTTTATACGTTTTCTTTCCAATAACCTTTCAATTCTCTCCGGGCCCTGTTATCTAACGTGAATTGAAATTTCTTCTGAATATTTTTCGATTTGATATTGGTGTATATCTTCCCTTTTTCTCAGCACTTTTATTATTTCGTAGTTTAACCGACGTAGAAATATTTTGTAGGGTTTTCAGATAGAATTATGAGTGTTTGTACTTTTGAAGACTATGGGTGAAATTTTGAATTTGACAACCTCGTCCTTTGTCAAAAATACACGAAGATCCAATCCAATTTTTGCTGAATTCAGTAGTTGAAACAGCTCATCGCCCTCTAGAAGAAGCGTAAGTAGCAACCTATGATCTACGTACAAAAAGAATAGCAATTTTATAGTTTCTCTTTTCGTGTGAAGTTTCTGATTTAGTAATTCAAGAAAAGCAATTAATTCCATGGATTCGAAATTATTAATTCAGAACAGCAATCATGTCAGCACTACGCAGTATTAGAGGAAAATGGCTATCAAATCAAAACTATCGTTGCAAAAGGAGTGGTATTTTACGCCTTCTGCATACAGTAACATATTTTTAGTCAGGTTCAGCATTAATCCAAAACATAAGCTATCAGTAGGTGCTATCAACACTTGCATGTTTAACTTGTATGCTTATTTCATTTTTTTTTTCGGACAACTTTTATGTTCGAATTGCATTCTAAATGTATAAAAGCATTCCTTTTTCAATTTTGAAGCGGTGTTGTGAATAATATTCTCAAAAAAATATGGTTCAGAAGTTAATATCTTACTGGTAGTGGAACAAGTGCGATTATATTATGAAAATTTCATACTTTCATGCATATTGAATTTCATTGCTTCATTTCTCGAAAAATCGGGTTTTTTCGTTGCTGTATTGTTCCACCATGTACTAATGCTAATCACATCAGTGTTGGTGGATATTTTTCAGGAACTGCCCGATCCTTGCTTGAGTGCTTTGTTGAGGGCACTTTCCTCTATACTTCACTCCGTCAAACGGATGGGACGCCTTTCTTAAAGAGCAGAATATTTCCGGTGTCGGATTTCTCTCCTCCATTCCTTTCTTAAACTTCTTGCGGTAAAAGTGACTTACGACGCGACCTAATCGCCTACCCCCTATGGATACCATTTATTGCTTACGTGCCTGGTAAAGTAGGATTGCATGGAGCATTTTTTAATTACTCTGACCGTCTCCCCCCCCCCCACCTTGCACTGCGTTACCATACACACGGACATCGATTGACCTGCCAATTTTTGTCCGTTACTGACGATGAAATCCATTATTTTTTCCAAATTGCTAATTGATGACAAGGTTAGCATTCCGAACTATCCCACCATAGTCATGCGCGTAAACAGGTGAAATGTATTAAAAGAACGAAATAAACAAAAATATTTAGTGTTGAACATTATTGATACTGAACTTAAAAACATAAAGCGTAGCAAATTTCTTCAAGGTTCCACACCTTCATCATGGAACCAGCAACGGGCTTATATAGCCACTTAGGTAAAAAGGTAAAATATAGGAGGGACACAGGTAAAGGAGTGGATGTACTCCAAATTACAGTCACATATTTATATATCGCATTCTTTGTAAATCTACGGCACGCCCGCATTGGTAAATTAAGCGTCAGTTTCAAAGTCATTATCAATTTTATGAGCAAAATGATACTAAATACCTATAAAAATTAATTACGGCCGAAACAATCCAAGGAGGAAAATCTTGTCAACTTTCGTTCTAAAATCATCCCCTTAAATCCTTTCATTGACGCCACTGTCCATCCATTAATCTTGCCAACCGTTACTGAATGAGAAAATTTGATTATCATTACCAGCTATCTCATCACATTCACGTACGAAAATAGGCGTAATATATAGAAAGAGCGAAATAAACTAAAACAATGTTATAATGAATTTTTAAATGATACTCTGACATCGTCAAAAAACCTGCCAACTCGTTTACTAGGCAGAGAACCTACATCATGGAATTAGTTACGGGCTTAGATAGCCACTTGGGTAAAAAAAATGGGACACCGGTAGAGGAGTCGTCCAAATTTCATCCATATTTTTAATAATACCATCCATCTTATATAAATGAGTTACTGAATGAAAAAAATAGGTTAGCATTACGAACAATCTCATCACATTCACGCAAACAGGTTGACTATACTGAAAGAAGGAAATGAACTGAAATATGTTATTATGAATTTTATATATGCTGCACTAAATGTCTTAAAACCTATGATACCAGCACCAGGGTTCGGTAGGCACTAGCATGAAGACTATAGAAGGGAAATAGATGAAGGAAAAGTTTATGGCAGTGGACAACTATGGCAGTCAACTTCGACGTGTAAGCTAAGCTCTAGGAATCCCGAACAATTCCCCCTCCTCTTCCTTCCCCTCCCCTCTCCTCCCATACCCTTCCGGTTCTTCACTTCCCCCTCCCCCATGTCCTCTGTTTTAATTTCCTCCCCGGCGCTCTTTCGGCAGAAATCCCCGCCCCTGCCGTTCGCGTCGTCACGTCGTCATCTCCTCTTTCATTAAGGCCATAAGAAGAGGAGACGCAATATTTCACGCCCACCCCAATCATTTCCTCGGAAATCACCGTGAAGCTCGAGGGGTCTCGTCCTCGGCCTCCTTCAGATTCCTCCGGGGAGTGAAACTGTGACTCAATTCCGTGTGGAGCTTCCGCCGTAATCGACACAAATATCGCATGGCATTCGGCACTCACATATATTTTTGATACAGCCGAAATACAGGACGGAGAAAGATTGTGTCACGAAAAAGGAAGATTTAGTGCTTTCCCCGCAAATAGGCTGCTTCAAGCAGTTATGCAGTTCCTGACCCGGTGGCGAGCCGGAGAAATCTTCAGGATTTGTCATGAAATTTTAACACCCTGCGTTCTTTGGGCCTATTTTACGCCATTCATCTTTTGAATAAATCGTAGTTTGCAATATTTTTGCGAAGTGGAACATACCTCAAATAAAAAAAAACGAAAAATGGCAAAGTTCAATCTTTAAAATGATACCGAACATCTCTCTCTCTTCCACGCTTCTATAAGGTCGGTTAATAAGAAAGACAAAAAATTATTGAAAATGGCCAGCACTGGGGTAGAAAATCTACAGTACCTACCAAGGTCGCAGTCAAAAGGCCCACTCCTAAAATCCTAGGCGACAAAAGGCCCGTGACAAAACGCCCGGGACAAAATCTCCGCGGCGGCAAAACGCCCGGGACAAAAACCTCTCGGCTACAAAACGCCCGAGACAAAATCTCCGAGGTGACAAAACGCCCGAGACAAAATCCCCGCGACGACGAAACGCCCGAGACAAAATCCCTTCTTTGTCGCCGATTTTGTGGCAATTTTGACGAGATGATTTTGTCGCCGAGCCTTAAGTCTTCAGGGGGTTTTGTCGCCGGGCCTTTTGTCCTCCGGGGGTTTTTCGCTGGAGATTCTGCGCCGGGCCTGTCGGTAACCCATTAAGGTCCTCGCGGTGTTAACCTTGGGTAGCTATTGTCAATAGGAACCCAAGTTGTCAATGAAGTTTAGGTCGAAAACTCACCATTTAAAAAACCACAGGCACTTTGAGAGCCAAGCGCTCGGGTTGGTCACGAGTTGGTCTGATGTCTTGTATGAATCGCAATCCTCAGCAGATAAACCATACGATGTCATGAGTTTTCCTTAGCATTCGGCTACAGAGCAAACTCGCGAACAATGGGAATTCATGGCTCAAAGTTTCCGTAGCTTAAAAATTCAGCGTTATTGACCGAAATATCATTAGTAATTTTGGAGCATAATGGCATTAGCTAACCAGGGTTAGACACTCCCATTCAAAGTCCAAATTAATTCGGCATCTAAATTGACGGTCACATAGTGGTAGTTACGGGCATATATTTGATCCGTTCTTTCTACGATCATCAAGTGGCATTAATATTATATCGTTTCAGTTAGTATGAAAAAAAATTGGTATATTCCTCCGTAGTTTGGTGTCTAGAGATATTCATGTTAGAAATGGCAACGCATGTCTCGTGATTGAGGTTTTATCCACCTGCATTATATCCATCCTATCCCTTTGATTCGGGGAAATATTTCTAAAATGTACAGCCTCGTCCAAGATTCGGGCCCGAGCGCTTGTACTAATAATAGGAAAGAACTCGGTCGAAGACTTTTCTGTTTTCATCACGGATTTTAGGACTTCTAAGTGTTTTTGTCCGAATACCATGTGTGATTCGTGTGTATGTAATATTTCTGTGTTAAAAAAATAAACTTTGTAATGCCGTTCCCAAAAAATAAATATCACATTCGGAAAAATGCCGCGTTTGCTCATTGAATTATTACGTATGGAATAACTTGCCTCGTTTTGCCCGTGAGAGCAATAATATCGGCGATACCTTCATCAGTTCTTTTGGCAATCAACGCTCATAAAATTGTTACGTGTGGAATTACCTCCTTCGCGGAAGTCGTCATTAAAGTGAATGAGAATTAGTGGAAAACAAAATTATTGCTCAACGTTGCCATGAGGAATTCAAAAGACTATTTTAACGTAAGTGGATGGGTTCCCATGAAAAACATTGCTTATACGGAACACTTACTTTATTAACTCCTCACATAGCTGTGGTGACTTGCAGAGATTTTATTCTTCAGGTCCGTGAACATCAAGTGGCATTCAAGTTAGATCGTGTCACTTCATATTATAAAAGAATAATATATCCCTCAGCAATTTGCTTACGAGAGATTTTCGTGCTCAAAATGGCAATGCTTGTCTCGTGATGGAGGTTATCTGCATTTATATCCATCTCTTTGATTCCGAGAAATATCCTTTCGGATGTATAACCTCGTCAAAGATTCCCTTCGGGCTCAAGAACTCAAAAGGTAACATCCGATGCAGCCGTTTCTGCGGGAATCAAAAGGAGCATTGGGAATATGATGCAGTGCATTTTAGTAGGTAGACCTTTGTGCAGGAATTAGCTCTATTCCGGTCATCCAAAGCAGCAGCGAATAGCAAAAAAAAAATTCCGACAAAAAACTCGAGAGAGCTGGAAAACAAAACGTATGAATTGGATTCGTTTGAAACCGGATTTTTCATGTACTTTCAAAAGAGCGCTGTCATGTGGGATAAAATATTATTATTTTTTGTCGTTATTCCCTCGCACAGAGAGTCGGAAGTACTTAATTAGGCTGTCGAAAAAACGATCGTCAATGAAGAGGACAACAGGACACAAATCTCTTTTCACCTGCAGTCGTAATTATTTCGGCGATATGCCCTTTGGATCTGCTCGTTATCAACACTTGTTGAATCATTACGTGTGAAATCACCCCCTCCTACACCCATGGAATGTCGTAATAAGAGTGAATGAGAGTTTATGGCAAAACGACCTCATTTTAATTTCGCCACCTGTCGTGGTGCATAAACGCCTTAACGGTTTCCAGGAAGGGTAATCCCGGCTGTCGGCAATGAATATTAACTCCCTTCAAGAAGTCTGGCGAGTGGTGAAGGGCCCCACTCCAGTGGTAACCCACAGTCACAGTATTTAATGTTACTCACGGGAATCGTAACTTGAGGCATTCTTGAAATAGGAGCTGTTGCTATCCCGCCCTCTCAGTCTCTAAAGCCATATCCTCCCCCAATGCTACCGTAAATATGCGCTTATATTCACGTCACCTGTTGTTTAATGTTCAATACCCATTATTGCCTTTAAGCTGATAAAATCAGTTAAATACAGCTGCGTTTCACGAAGTGCATACTACCCCGCAGTTCACTTCAATGGGTGCGCGCCAGTGGTTGATCTCTTTTCGACACCTCGGTCTGTTATGAGCAGGTAGGCCTTTGTGCAGGAATTAGCTATAAGTTTTTGAATAGTTCACTTATACTTATACCTCTACCTTTTTAAATAACGCGACCCGGGTTTCGATGAGTAATTTTTATCTTGAGGCGTAAATTATGATGTATTTATCTTATTATTGTTACCTAACGGAGGAAGAGATCAATTTTGAAACGGAGGAAAAGGATGGGTAAAGATATTCGTTTATTTGAGTCCTGTCCTGACTTTCAATAATATCTAAAATTTCCAACTGCATTATTGTTGTTATGTCCATAAATATTAAAGCTAAAATATGATAAGTGATGCCTACATTATTATGTAATGTTAATTCAGTGTCATGGATTATGGGACTTCAAAAATGTAAAATGCAAGTAGTTGCAAACGTTTCAGAGTATTTATACACCTACATCAGGGCTCTGAATGAATATAAGTACATAATTTTGCTACATAAAAGGCATTAAAGGCTATAACGATGCTTTTTAAAATAAAAATAAGAATAATTCAGTTGTAAATTGATCAAAAAGTAGAGACTAGAATTTTGACTCATAATCAACATTAAACGTAGAGGTAAAGGGAGGAAAAGAACTTTGTTCTTTGTAATGAAAATTTAATACATAAATACAATCAATAATCTAATGACAATGCAAAAGGAATATATAAAGGGTCATAAGGATATATTTCACTAAATATATACAGAAATACTAACGTTGATTGGTAGAATGTTTAACCGAATTTACATTTTATTACTTGTCGTTGATAAATAAGTTATTTTCATTGGATTTTTCGATTGATTGCAAGGATCGGTGTTAATTTGCATATTCCATTAGTCTAATTTTAATTTAAAAATTACCTTCGTCCTGAAGTTGTGTGTGAGATTGCAATAGTATTCGGATATTCGTTCACGAGAAACTTCACGAAGGGTTTTTAGAAGAGAATTTTTCCTTCTTGCTCAGATAGGATTTCTTTTTCACTCGAGCCGTGGTTGTCTTTCGATTTAATGTAGGGCATTTCCATTGAAATGCACCAATTTTGCTAGGGCCCGCTGCTTTAGGATGCCCGAGAAGTGCAGAAGAGGAACAGTTTTTGAATGTTGGACGGGAAAAGGAGGAGACAGCTAGATGCCTCTGATGCAAATTTTGGTGCGGAGAGGAAAAATCTCGCCAACCTTGTTTAGAATAAGCCTGTTTTCGTAACTATACTATGCACGGAACCTAAGGAAGAACGCTAGTTTGCTTAATCGGATTGCAAAGCCTTTCATCCCCCGCCCGTTGGAAATGTTCAGCTCTCACGCCAGCTACCAAGCTGTGTTCTTTGCCCCGTCCCTGTAGTCACTCCCAGTTATCTTTGGTGTGTAGGAATTCAGACTGTTCTTTTCTTTGCCATGGTATCCCGCGACGCAGGTTCCACAGTCTCATAAACGAGCAAATTTTTTGTTTTTTGCATCCCATCCGGAATCAGCGCATCTTGCTGCGTCCACGCATCCATGATTGTGCTTTAGGCGCGGGCGTTTGAGCATATTTTAGAGACGTCACGGACATTTGAGTTCCATGCGCAATCTGGAATGCCCGCGAGTAGTGAAATCTGGTTATACCGGTAAATGAGTTTAGCAGAAGTATTGAATCTAGCACAGTTTACGCCTCTGCGATGCTCACAGGCTGTTTCCACTGGTGTTTGTGCTTGTTCAATTTTTTAAGTCTTGCGAAGAATTAGGTTTTTTCCATCCTGAATGAAGTTAGGTTTCAGAGATTTGAAATTTCTCAATACAGCAAAATCATCTGTGAGGAATGAAAATTTTCCGCTTCAAAGAATAATAAAGTAAAATGTATATTTTACTCTTATCTTGATGGTAGGTCGTCGTAACCTTAGACGATGAAGTCACTTCCTGCAGGAAATTAGCATTTTTGGTATAGTTTCTAGTATGATAGGCAGATCTTATATCTCGTTATTATTTCCCGTTTTAGTACAGTTATAATATACGCAAAAGAAAAATAATATTTAACTTCGGAAACGATCAATATACGAGTTTGCTTGGATTAAATACGCACACCGACAATCCCTTTAATGGCGGTTTCAGTGAACCACGAATGAAGTATGAAAAATATTACGCAAACGAATAAAAGATATTATTGATGTGCTTGTGCGCATTTTGTTTATGTTTTATCTTGGATTATATGATGCTCAACTTAAATTTACATTGTTTAAAGTCGTAAATGTTCAAATATTTGTTGAAAATTGTTTTTTTAATCTTCGATTTTACATACAAACCCAAATTTACGATTGAAATGCTTTGCTCTTATTTATCAGATCATCGTAAATTCTGAAAAATGGATTTAAACTTTTGCTGGAGGAACTCATGTCGATACTCTGTTTTTACATTCAAACCTGTTTATAGTATAATATGTATTTGCTTTCTTAGCTTCTTTTGACAAATACGGCGCCGAAATATTTCACGGATTGCTTTAATGAACCAAAGGTCCATCACACTAAGAGTCGTGAAAACCTGAGCGTTTTATATTGAGTCGAACCATTTCGGCTTTGGAATTGGAGGTTTCATTAACTTCTATTGACAAAAACAGTGGCGGGATTTTAATGCATATTATTCACGAATTGAATTTCAATCACACTATTGTTAGGGAAAAACTGAACGCTTCACATTGAGCACAATCTTTTCGGCTTCGGAATTGGTGATGAAGTAATCCTCCTCTGAGTACATAATGTGATTAAGGATCAAGTAATTAGCTACGCTTGACTAAATGATGAATTCAATCATAGCAGATTGTGTGGGAATAAGGTGGAGGAGAGTTTCCACGACATTCCGTGAGCTGTGGTCGATTTTCTTGTCATTTTGTCGAGCCGATGGTGCCGAGATATCTGCTCCTCCAGACTTGGTTGACTCACTGTGGGACTCTCGTCTTCTTTGGTCCGTAACCTTCCATCCGCACCGTCGGCGTTTCATCTCATTAACGCTCCCCCTGCAGTGCTCTTTCCCAACCTCCGTTCGACCAAGGCGCGGTTCGTTTCCTCGCCTTTGTTGCCTACACCGATACATCCCACCGAGTCGCTCTTCACTATTCCTTTATCCTCGGACGTATGCTCCAGTTCGACGGGTTCAAAACTACGTCGTCGCCTTCTTCATCTAGAGTCTTTTCTCTGTGGTTGAGGGAAGTAGTTGTTATGCGGTCTTTTTTTATTTTCCTTTACTCTACTTTTTGTCACCTCAACGAATGGATAGTATGTGTCGCGGTTTCTCGCTCTCTCCTTGAGTTTTCTCGCTAGGCGGTCTCTTTCGGCGATTCTCTTCGGAGTGAAATGAGCGTAGGATCGAGGATGCACTCCGTATGTCGTCTTGTCGGGGTTGAAATGGTGTCTGAGCGCTTGTGGGCATGCGGTATGATTTTTCCGCGACCGCGGTCGGGCACGAACTGTGCAAGTCTTTGCAAAGTCTGGCGTTGTAATCAAACATGCCACGAACGATCTTTTTTATTCCCTTTCTTACTTGAAGCGTCAGTGCTGAGATGATTACATTGTGTTGACAGAATCACGAGATTAGATAGCTAAGAATTTGAAATCTTACGGGATGTGCTTTAGAAGGTTGATGGCTTATCCATTTCTTTATGTTATTTTGTTATTTTTTGCAGATAATAACTGACATTTTCTTGAATATCAGTCCAATCTTCTATCATGATAGTAAAACGAATCTCTAAACAGATTTTAATTAATGAGATTAACGAATATTTTTGCATGATTTTTACAGTACTTTAAGTATAGACTAAATAAGAAAAAACTACTGCTTTTTTAAAATTTACTATCTGGCGAAGTTTTCAAATCATTCCTCGTCGATAGCAGTTTCCTTTAGTTCCATGGTAGCTCTATGAATTCATTCTTCTTCTATGCTATTTTAATAATAATTACATTTATAATTAAAGTTTATGTTATTTAGATGCATTCATAATTTGTAGGGCCACGCCTTTAAAGATAAAATGAAAATTTAAGCATAATTTCTCTCCTCTCTAATAATGTCAGCTAAAATGTTATTATGGTGAATGAAACTGCAGCTTCCTTAAAAATGCGACGCTGTCTAATCTTTGCGATTGATTATCTGCCGTCAGTTTAGTCTGAATGTCGCCTCCTTTCTTTGAAGAAAATTCTGAAAGGTGTTGATTTTAAATAATTTTCAATCTGAAATGTAGCATTTGCATATTTTAGATGCATTCCTCAAGAAGTACTACTTCAGATATCTAGTTTTTCACATATTGGGTGATATTCTAACATAAGTTTGGTGTGAACTATTCCACATGTGGTATGGTTACAAATTGCTTTCTGCTTCAAAACCCAAATATTTTCTTATACCCAAATGCTTATTGAACTTCTAACCAAAAATTCACTATAAATGGAGAGATGTCATTGATGCTTCACCTCAGAATTTTTTTAATGGAAATAAATAGTTTATTATCCCTGTTGGGGAAACGTTTTACGTTTCAACTTATTTTTTCCAGTCGCCAGAGATGTCGTGATTCTTCTTTGATATTCTCCTTTTTAAAGAATGTTTTGTGGTATACAAGTTGTTCTCATCGAGATAATCTTTGAAACCTATGATCTAACATCCTAACATACCGTTGTTGATGCATCTAACTGAGATAGAATAATTGAATAAATGAAAGATTATTAATGCCATAGGTTTCCCCATAAGAACAAAATCAAGCGCATGCTAAAAATTCTGCTGAAACAAAAAAAAAAAATCAGTTAAGAAGGATCAGTTATAGCTGTTCTAGTATCAGTGACCGATTTTATTTAAAACATGTAAAAAAGATATGCTGGGTATTCAGTCATAAATATGTTGAAAAGGAATGATCAAAGTCAATATTTACCGGAAGAAGTTATAATCCCTGATAAATTGTAAATTGCATCTTTTTTAATTGTATAATTGGCACTCTTTCAGACCCAACACTTTGAAACGTACTAAACCCCCATGTATTAGACCAAAGTCTTGCAGCAAGCCTTTCCCGTTCCGAGAAAATCACCCGCCAACGTTTCTGCTGTCGGCGTCTTTTTTATCAAAAACATCCCCTTTCCGAAGTCTCAATTCTCCAATATTTGGGAAGCCTCTCGCATATTGCGCAGACATCATATGGCCGAGCATCATCTAATTTGGTCCGAAAAATCAAAGGCTGCAGCCGTGGCGCCTACGGAATAGAAGCACACGAAGGAATTTGCACTCGCCGTCAGCACGAGAAATAAAGCTCAACCATGCGTTGTTTTTCAGTGTTAGATATTAAAGGAGAGAAGGTGGTTGTCTCGGAAGAAGCCGTGGGAGGAATGAGAATTTAATAACGGAACAGTGCGTGTCTCAGAACTGATATGAAATGTTTCTTTATTTCTTCATACCCTCTTTTTTCGTCTCATAAAGTTTGTTCCGATCTTGGGCGTATTTTTCATCAAATATCGAAGCTAATCGATGGGCTCCATTTTGATTTTTGGCATTGAATTGTTTCCTTCGATCAGCGATGCTCTCTCTATTGTGGATATTCTTGATGCTTGTGAAGGTTGTCCTATTTTGACAGTTGCTGAAAGTCGTTAGAATGATGAATTATTTAGGTATGGAGATGACGCGAGAAGGCGGGGTGAACAGAGAGGAAAACGAGCGACGAAGTGCTACTGAGAAATTTCTTGGGGAGTACTAAGCGGGGTAGGGATTCTGAATGTCGTGTTAAAGGTAAGACATTTAGGTGGACAAGGAAGGGGAATGAAGAAATAGAATTTTTTAATTTTGGAATTTTATTAAAGGAATAGATAATTAGATAGATTTTACTGGAAAAGATGTGGATATCCGAATTCCGGGCGACGAAAGACCGGAATGATTCGCAAAAGGTTTCATCAACAATACCTTACCTGGTCGAATACTTTTATTATAATGATTGTGAAAATTTTTCATGCTTAAATGTACTCATTTAATTATTTTTAAGTGCAAACAGTTGTATTGAGAATTTCCTCAAAACATCTTTTATAAATTTTCCAGTCATTTTCGACTTCACTGGACATGACTGATATGACAATATATAAATAATTATTTAGTGTATTGGTTACCTTCTGATAACCACGTGCCACTTACTCAAGCATGGACATTCAATCTATCCTTGTGCGTTACTTATGGTAAAGTTTATTCTTGAGTGAAGTGGTTTCATGAGAAGCTCGGCTGTATTCTTGACATTACACCAATGCCGGACTTGTTGAAGAATTTTACATGTAAGTTCTTAAAAGATCAGGCTGGAATAAGTATTAATATAAGTTTTATTCATTATTATTCCGTTTCATTAAAAGATTCTAGCTCTGATGTGAAATACAATGAAAGAGGATCCATCATGTGCAAGGCGAAGAAAATATTAAACTACCATGATAACTCTGCAAAATAAATATCTAAATCTCTGAACATTTTCAAATATTTAAGTTTTACATAATCTACACGCCCAAAACCACTACAATTTTTGTTTATTAATTCCTTTGGGTTTTCGGAGGATTTTTAAAGCTATGATGATAATTTATCGCAAAAACTCAGGTCTGGCAGTTAAAATAAGTAGTCTTCATATTTTTATTAAGTTTCACTATATACTGTGTCAAAGCAACATTTGGAATGGAATTATTTATAATGCCTACGTTACGGACATTAGTCGATGCTTGAACCGAAGTTAACCTCAAGTTTGAACGTATAGCTACTGAATTTAAATACATAGACAAGGTAAAGAAAATTATCTTAATATGGCTGACGTAAGCGTAAATGTAGCTGTTAGGATGATGATCGAAGATAGGGTTTTCATTGAGATACTTAAGATTTTTCACACCTTTCGTTTGGTATCTCTAAATCCTCATTATTTTCTGCCAGCCTACTCTATTTTCCCATCAGGCATTGGGATAGGCATTGTCTCGAAGGGTTTGCAATTCATTATGGTGCCTTTTGGGCTCAAGATACATGGAGCCAGGCCTGAGGTTTGGATGGAAGAAAACGGTCCACGCCTTGTAGCCCGTCGCCTTGGGAGTAAAAAGGGTCAGGGGTCAAAGGGAAGAGGCGTAGGAAAAAACAAGAGACACCCTTAAAGGAAAGAGGGTCAGGATTTGCAGAGAAAGGGTATCGAAGGGTTTGGTCTGTGCGAGTCTGATTTTTCGTGCGTGCGATGAGCTGTGCGTTTGTAACATGGGAAGGGAGGGGTCGATGGCAGACCCTTCTTGGTATCTGGAGCAGGTTTAAGGGTGTTGATCCCAGAGCATGGGAGGAGATAAAAGGATCACTGATCGGGCCATTTCATCCAGGCTCAGACGGCAGAGTACCTACTCTACGACGGGAGTGATATACAGTTCAGGTGACATTTAGTTTTGTTTTCGGCGATTATTTGTCGACTTAAATTGCCTTCATTAGGGTCGTTGACTGGCTGATAGTACAATTTTTTAAATCTCGTAGTCTCCTAATTGAAAAAAATCAGCTTGGAAACCATATATGATTAGTGTTGAGAATATTAAATAGGTAGTATACCATCTATAGATTAATACTAGAATTAGAATTATATTTTATTACTTAGAATAATAAGTTCAAACTGGAGTAGTCATTGATAAACTTAAACCTTAGCTCTTCTGAATTAGCCATAGTTTTAATTACCGCATTAAATGGGGTTTTCGTTTGTGTACTCAAATGGAGTCAATATCCTTTTTTATTGTATTTATTACAATAAATCCGAATATTCCCTAGATAATAAATTCCTTCGCTTTTTAAAGTGGTTCTAATTTACGCTAAGACCACTCTCTTTGATATTGTCATGCGATGTTCAAAAGGTAGGTGGATCAAACTTTTTTTAAATTTTCAATCCAAGTTCACGCTAGGTCTTGGGGGTTCTAATGCACTGTAAAGAATCTAATCGAAAACGGACTGCCTATTAAAATGGGAAAATGAGTGGCAAATACGTCTTTGCCTTTAGAGATTTGAAAATCCTACTGCTATCTAAGCATTAAATTGGATTAAAGTTTCAGACGCTTAACTTCTTCGGGTGTTAAAGAGCTTATTCACACGGTACGGCTTGAGGAAAGTTTACATGCCTCAGAGCGAGAAATACACTGGGAGTACTCACTCGTCGGCTTACTCAAGGGGAGATATCCATTAAAGAAATCATAAATTCCGCCTGCCCTAGCTTTGAAACTTGTGCATGCTTGTTCACTACGCGTCATTCAGAGACGGAGAGAGGCGGTAGTTAGAATCCTCGCTATTAAAGAGATGATGGTGTGTAGTGTGCTCTCATTGGGGTAGAACGGTGAAATTACCATAGAAATGGTAGGACGAAGGATATCGGTTGCTCGCGTGAAGAGGAGGCTTTGACAATAGTGAGATTAGAATTGTAGTGCGTATGAAACGGGAATGGGTCGGATAAAGAGATGTCATTTCCGTTTACGGATGGGTTGAATAGCCTCATCTCTTTTCTTTGCCAAATAAGGAAACGATAAGAATGATTATTATTTCCATTACACACTAATTGGTGCATTGATAGCATTATAAATATATATACCTACGTATTTCATGGCTAACCTTCCGTCGAATTTCTTTTTTAGGATTTCAAATTAATGCGGAACTTAAGATCAGGTGTCTATCTTTCACAGCCACACTTTAATGTGCTATTTAAAAACTTTGGGATATTTATATTACTTTTACTGTGAAAAAATATCTTGAAATGCTTGCCATGCATATCTGAAGGTATTTTCGTTCTGTTTTAAAACACTGCTGAAGTTTTTTTTCTGAGGAGTGAATTTTTTTCAAAATCGTTATTCGGTGACTTCGATATACATATTATCAGGGTTAAAAAGTTGCCTGTTCAATATACTACTTGTCTCTGTGTCCGGAATATTACCACTGGGAAACAGTTATTCTAACGTTCAGTACGAAATGCTGTTCACATTCCAGAAAACACCAAATATAATTATAACTTATTAGTTACCACCTTAGAAGTTAACTCCATTATTTTTTAATTTGAACATTCCACTCAACTCAAGTTATGCACTGAATAACTGAAAGTATTATTCCTATAGTTGTGAAAAATACCTTTATGTACACTTTAAAATGCGAGTGAACTGGCGTAGTATTTATCTTGGCGCAGAACTAAACTCAATAGTACCACGGTATTTTTGAAAATTTCAATCGGCAATGGACTAATTATAATGGCAATAGTTAGCTTCTGTGTACGGTTTAATAAGTAAAGGGATGATTGCGATTCCTAAGTGAAATCAGTTTTTCAGGAAAATAGTATGAAAATTTGTTACTTTGGTATCCTACTTCGGGAGGAAAAGCGATGAGGATGTTGATGATAAAACTTCTTTCCTCCTTACTTAAGGAGGAGGAGAGAAATGAGATATTTCCATGCGGAGGAAGTCCTAAATTCTAACTTTTAATAAGTTATAAGGCTCAATTGTACTTTTTATTCCAACATTTCGCTCATGTAAGCTGTGATTATTATTTAAGCTGCTAAGAATAGTTATTTCAGTCATGTGCAATATGAATTTCTGATTATTATTGCCTCCGAATTCTAACGCGGCCAGTATTTACAAAACACTAAAACATATTTGAAAATTTTTATTCACAGGGTACTCAAAATCTATAACAGAAATAGAAATTGTGTAGTTATGACATTTGATTTATAAAGGAAGATTATAAGCATTAGAGATGGAGATTTTTGTTGTGTTGTTTGTCAGTGATCAATTCATTCATTTGCCTTTTGTAAAGGTGGTCCATTAAAATGCTACCTATTTGAAGCACATATGTGATGATACAAATATCATGTGGAGAAATATTTTTGAGAGCACTGGCGAGTGGCCGGTAATAATGTAGTTACAGGCAGAACTTCCTCAAGAACGATGACGAAGGATTTCTTCACGTCGAGTGGTTTGTTTGAGTCGGAGTGAAGGGACAGCGCAGCGACTAGGTGATACGGAAAAGCGCATCACTATAACCTGCACGAACAAAGTTCGGCACCCAGCTTTCCTGGACTGAGAGGTCGATGTTTAGGTGCGAGAAGGAAAGCGAAAGGGATTTTACCAGGGAGATAAAGAGGAATAGGTCGCACTCCCACTATGCGACGGAGTGAAAGGCACGGCTGTTTGGAAAGGCCGGGAAAGGTCTCCCGCGGTAGGCAGGTATTGGCTGTGTGCATGCCGGGAGTGAATATTTAGGGGGAAAATAAATGGGGGATTTTCGGAGCGCGAGGGAGATGGGGAATGAGCAGGAGATAACTGGGTTGGGGAAGGATTCGGTGCAGGATTTTAGTTGGCAGACGGAAGCGCACACGCTGGTTGGGGATATTCCCCGAGTGGGCCGAAAGCGGGACTTGGCGTGTGGGTATGTGATATTTTGAATTAAGGTTGTTTGAACGGCATCGGCTAAAGCCAAGCATGTCAAGTGATGCACTCGGTCAGTCATGTGATGTAAAGTCAAGTGATGCAGTCGGGCTACCTATTAAATACACAAAAGTCTCCAAAAAAATTAAACAAAAGAAATAGACAGATACTTTGTGGACATCCATTGTGAGATATGAAGTGAAACGCTTTGCACCTTCCACATAAAATTTATTAAACTACACTCGGCATGTTTCGCTGCACCGCAGCATTATCAAGACTCATGTGGAAACATGTCAACTGCAGTTTCATACATTTTATGTGGAAAGTGCGAAGTGTTTCGCTTCATATTTCGAAAGAAAAAATAATTTTTAATGAAATTTATGTGCAATTTTGCACCTCAGCACAGCGAATACCTCAAAAATGATTTTTAAAGTTATTTACAGTAGCCAACTTGACTAGTTTCAGCACTGCTTCCAACCTTTGCATGCTGAACTCTTGATGACTAACTTGACTAAATAATTCACGATATGAGTGGTGAATCCTAAAAAATATATTTATTTATATAAAAAAAATACGTAAGGCATATATAAAAGGTGGGAAACCAAATGTTTCATCGGTACAGTTTTTTTATGCTTCATTATCCAAATATTTGATTAGGACGAAATGCTTATTGAACTTAAACCCAAAAACTCAGCATAAATGGAGAGATGTCATTGATGCTATATGTATAATTTAGCCGAAATGGGGTGCTCTCATTAAATTAAAATATTAATTTTTTTGGTGTATAAATAATTAAGTGAAAGTTATTAGCGTATGCAAAATATGACTTCATAGCTCTCAATGTTTTTGTTGCTGCAGAGCTTCAAAGTTCACGAAAATTACTAAATTCTTTTCCGCTATAAGAACGCCCTGTGACGTCAGAATGCGAGTTAGCAGATCCGCTCCATGGCAATAACAAACAGCCACAACGATAAATTCATGAATTAAAAGCTGTGCGAAAAACAGTAATTAATAGTTTTGAAGATTTTACGGCGTAATAATTGCCTAATGACTTACTTTGACTTCGTAAAAGCACATTTTGGGAACATTCTGAAGGTACATCATTTTATGATTGCGTATTTTTTCTCCGGCAATGTAGATTTCTCGGCTCAGAATTGAGAAGCCACAAAATTGAAATGTAGCATAAATTAAATCAACTATCTCGTTCGCTAGTAATCTAGAGCTTGGAGATTAAATAGTATTGAGAAAAAAATGCTAAGAGCTCTATTTCAAAAATGATAGTTATTTTAATCGTGAAAGTAGAGGAAAAGAATGATAATAGTTTTATGAAAACCCATATACTTTGATGTACGGGAAGTACAGGGATTTAGAAAATCTGTTAATTGCTTCAAAATGCCAGGAAAGTTCCCCTAATAAAAACCAATATTTTCGTGGTAACATAAAGACAGAAAATTACACATTAATACTAGCACTTTCTCATATGCCTATATTATCATTAGTATTATTTAAGTATTATACCGATTAAGATAGGTTTCCATGGATTACCTAAGAAGAATTCTGAGAGACTCCCCTTTCTCCATGCACTGCCCTCTTCAATTCATAATAAGGCGTACTTTCATTCTATCAAAAACATCCATTCTTATCCTTCCTCTTCCTCGTTTACCCAACATTCTTCCAACACTGTTTTCAGCATTCCCTCCCCGCTAAGTACCTACTCGCTCCACCCACATGATCTGTCTCCTCCGTATCTCATGTAAAAGCTACCTCTCCACATCCATCATGTACAGCACTTCGTCGTTCCTACTCCAATTCTTACACTTCACCTTCTGCATACTTCTCCACGGGGGTGATCAAGTTTTAATTTTTTTGTAGGATCATGACTCGGGTCAGGGAGAAGCGTGAAAATGGTGCGGGAGGTGGGTGTCCGTTCCGCGCATGTTTTATTCGACTGCGGGCGCGAGAAAAGGACCCAGGATGTGGGCAAGTAATACGAGTGGTTGTTGCTGTGCAAACAGGGGCGGGGTGGGATCCTGGAGGGAAAGCGTGTGTATAGGGTGCGATGGATGATGGTTACGTTCGCCACATCTCACCCCTGAAGCTCCTTTTTTCTGCTTACGTCGCTTGAATGATTCCTATTTTTCCGCTTCTGGTGGAGATGAATTAGGGGAAAATAGATCCGTCGTGTTAGTATATAAGGAGATGGTTCATTCGATTTATTGACATTATTTTCAACGATATCATGGCTCTTAAGTCTGGTTTTACCTATCAAAGCTGACTGCAATGATAGTTGCTCAAAGGTAGTAAAATATATCTTAGCACCACAGAGAATCTCATGGGTAGTAGTAGGCTCCGTGATGCCAGTAGTGACACTAGCGGTTTGTGGATAGCGAAAGAAAAATGAGTTTTCCTATATAAACCTCCTTTGCCTTTTGAGAAAATTAACCAAAATATTTGCATACTCCCTAATAAGTAAGAAGAATTATAAACCGGTAGCCTTGGTTACTTTCGTTGCCCGAGTTGTATAATTAACCTTGACACATGAGATGCATTCACATACTCTATTCTTACTAATTTCAATGACGAAGTGTTTCAACTTTGCCGACAAATATATTACAAATAATAACTTATCCTTCACGTTGAATGTCAGGGTATGACGGTCGACCGTTGGTAACCATCTGTACCAGTGATTTTTATCGATCGGTGTCAGTATCCACTGAAGCCTTCGTTTAATGTCTTGCTTGCATGTCAAAGGTGACTGCCTTTGCGGTGGACTGTCACCATAGAATCGTGCGTATGAAGCTGTACTGAAAAGCAATTAGTTGAAAAGACTAATCGATTCAGTTTTGATTCTATCTGTTTGTAGCATTAAAACAATTAAACTTTGAACATAGGAGGAATTAATGGATATGGATATTTCGGGAGTAAAAAAGCTGATTTAACCACGCATGGAAATAATGTAGTTTTATCTTTCTTTCAAATCATAACTTCTGAGAAAAAATATATAAAGCAAAATATGATTTCATTCAATTTGCACGAAAAGATGAGGTGAAAATATTTCTCTTCCACCATTGCCATTCCTTATGTTTTCCACCTCTGCAATCACGAGTCGTTTTTTCCCTCCAGGGAGGCTATTGTGTAGTAAATGCTGACGAGATAACGTTTTGAAGCTACATCTACAGCAGTCTACTTCAACGTGTGAATCAGGCTTAAGAGGTTGGCGTATGCTGTAGTGTGTGATGGTATTTTCGGGCGATTTACAAATGCTGCGCCTGCATCAATCCTCTCCACAGTCCAACACCCAAAGCTTCCTCTCCAGCGCTTCCTCTTTTGCCGCACGCCAATCTCTTGCAGCGCCTCTAGTGGGGACATGCGGCGGTGATGAATTCCGAACCCACTGTTCCTCTGCGTTCTTTGTTTTTGGGGGAAAACAAAAGGAAATGTCATGTTTATACGCGTTCATTTTTTATTAATCTGGTAAATAATTTGGAAAATAATGAGCCATATGATGCTCTCTCTTTGCATACAGAAAATTCCGGTTTTTGTTTGACACTGTTTTTGAACGTGCAAAAGAAGTGACGCTTAATATATTTGGTATACGAGGGGGGCGTCATTGGGTACCGAGTGCTCCACCAGTTTTTGTTTTAGATATGTACGCCCCACGGAACAAAAAGAAGGGTTTACGAGGTAAAAAAAACATACGTTTTCTCTTGATGAAATATTTGAATACCCGTGTTTTTGGTTGTTAATGGCTTTTGTTAGTGTCAGTCTGCATACTATCATCATTCTAAAAATATTTTCCGGGGCGAGGAATAGCTAATGGATACCGAGATGAGTAATTTTCGCTGGCTGATGGATTTATCTATCCTTGCGATCACGTATCCGGTCCATTTATGGGATGAGGTAGACATTAGCGTCACCATTAAAAGCTTTCAAATATCTGGCGCTTTTCTGTTTAGAATTCTGCTGGGACATTATCGAGTTTCACAAAATTTATCCTATACAAATGCACGTTCCCTATGCCTTTTCAGTAATTAATTTGACGGAGTAAATGCCTGGGTATATCTGTTTGAAATCTATTGCAATTTTTCTTTTTGAATCGGAAAATGAATTCGTAAAGCGCTGTGTGTGGTAGATGGAAGTTCGTATCAATCTTCTACGCAAATCGAACACCTAATAGCCGAATATTTTTGGCTTCAAATTTCACTGCAATCCCAAAATTAATTTTCTCGTACCAGTTTTATAAATGTAATGTAATTAAAATATCCTACGATATTAATGATTTAGTTTCTAACGTTTCGTTTAGTTTTTATAAAGAACATATTCTAATCCATTCAGAAGAGATTTCGTTTCATAAAAAGTCTCATCGGAAAATTTATTCCAATTAGGAAGTACGCTATATATTTGAGGACTAATTCCTATTTCTTTACGTTTTTTTTCCTCCTCTTATGGAGTATTCACTTACTTAGTTTAAACTAAAACTCCCCACATACCTGCCACCGCTTATTCCGTACCTTTATTTTTTAACCTTTGATACATAGTTAACGTATCAAATGTCGCAGCTTCGTGCATTGTTATCATATTTGAATTGGTCCAGTGTCAGATATATGTTCTCTATCTTGACTCATTATGGCAGTAATTGTGATTAGTCTTTCTTTAATTATCGTGTCACTGGCAAGCATTTCACTTTAACAATCAAGTGTTTTGTGGTGTACTATGGCAGCTGGGCTGTAATTGGGTTTTGTCTTCGTATATTTTGCCTCTCAGTTTGGAAGTGGTAGTATCCGAAGTCCTTTTATTTGCGTATACGATGAGTGAGATCGCCAATATCGAGGAAAGGAGTGTATTACCTATAACGAATTCGAGAATTATTTGATGAAGTCCATTTATTTACGTTTGTGACACCTGGCTTTTGGTTAATATAGAAATCACCTTCGATACCGCCTCTAAAAATAATCCCTAATTATGAATGGCATTACGACAATTATTTAATGTAATAATGAAAATAGTTGGTGATTTCGGAATTCAATTGAAAATGACCATTGTGCCTCGATAAAAAGTTAATAGAGGTTAAATATCCCATTGCGGTTGTAAAATTTTAAATATTACCAGCAAGTTTTCGTTGACAAGAGTTTTCATATTTTAATGTTATTTAACGTCCGTTGGTTTCAATTAAAGTGACGTATTAGGCGGAGAAAAATGTGATACCGTTATTGGCTATAATGATCAGCTGTGAACAACCGGTGCCTGAAAATACATGCCTACGAACTTTACGTATTTGGATTACGAAAATTCATATAATGCAGTGAAGAAATTGGAGTAACTGCATCGTTTTTGATTGCAAAAATAATGCTATATCGTATTCATCCGTATTTAGAAAATATAACCTTGCAGATACCTTTCATTTCCAGTAACTATGTATTTTTATTTATCCATGTATAGTAATAGTCACAATACATTTTGCTGCAATTTTAGTCGCATATCACCGGATATGTGTGGTGATTTATATTACGAATGCTAAGAAATTTCTCCTGGTTCACAATTACAAGGGCTTGTTCATTTCAAGATTCCTCGAAAAATGCATTCTTCTCTTTCTGAAATTTCTAAAAGAACAGAATGTTAGTACGCTTACATCACTTTACAGCAAATGCTCAAAAAGTATCCTGCGGTGCATCGTAATACCTGAAAATAAAACTCTCCTTAAAAAACTAAAAAATAAAAATCATTCACACATTGGCGAGTATCTACCTAATTCTATTCTCAGACACGAGCATTAGCATCTGATTTTGAAGCTATATTTTTGTGCACACACATGATAATTTTGGCCAATATTTTCCAATCGATCATAATGTGCATCTCTGAATCGCTGAATTTTTCTCCGGCCAAGGTTTAATTTTCGCCCTCGATGAAAGTTGTAGATTGAGTATTATTTTATGATCGTCTAAAAATTGCTCACCAAAGAAGAAGCCTGAGGGATCCACCTTCAGATTTTTATGCTTGGAAATTGACTTCTTTCCTCACGCAATCTCATTTCGTTGTCCTCGCAGTCACGTACGAGAAAGTTTCACCTTCTTCCGAATCTCAATTCCTTCACCACATTCACGACCCTAGCCTCTGATCCCAAACCATTCTCTCCTTTCTCTCCCTAACTTGATTCTCATTCCTGTTGTTCTTCCTTCCTTTAGAAGCTCTGATTGCTTAGTTTTTGGGAATTATGGAAGAAGATTTTCTTCAATGATTTGGGGTGGTGAAAAAAGAGAGTACACAAAGGCCAGCCACACGAAATCACTCAAAAGGATTTTGTTGTCTTGACTTTCTTTTCTACTTTTCATCGGTTCGTGAAATATTTTATTGTTGTTTTTTTTTTTTCAGGAAAATCAAATGCATATCATGTGTCTTTGCATGGGTTTTGTTCACCCTGCCTATTTGATTTCCTTTCTCATGCATTCTTTGTGAGCTACTTTCATATAAATACTTGCGGTTGAATATGATCTATTTCCCAAAATTACTGTGATGTTGTATGAATACTTTTTATTTTTCCCGCAAAAAATCCACGGTAAAGCTGAGTGAACATTGTAAATGGTTACAAATATAACACGGTTGAATATATTTGAACTAATATGGTGGGAGCTCTCAATCCTTAGCGGAAACCTCCAATAATATGTGAGATATTTAGGTATACCGAGACTAGCCACGGATGATAACATTATGGGGTCACCGGCAATGCAAACAATTGTGCGAAACATCCAAAGAGAAAGAATCATTCACCTTGACCGGGATTCGAACCCAGATATTCCAATTTCCAGTCGCGTAATTTAGCCACATAGACGTCTTGGTACTAAACTCGACCGGAAATCGGGACATCCAGGTTCAACTCCCGGTCAAGGAGAATGATTTTTTCTCGATGGATTTTTCGCACAGTTAATGTGTGAGAGGATTGAATGTTCATCTCTCCAACAGTTGGGTGACCGTGCGCCGCGTCTAGCCTTCACCAACGTCGTCCTCCTTCTCACGCCTCCGGGGACTTTGCCCGCCAGTTCCTCCACCGCGTTCTATCGCCGCGTGTTGATCGCAATTTCCCTCAGGCACGTTCCTCGCAATTTCAAATCGTGACTGTGAGGTAAAAAAAAATACTTTTTTGCTCGTCGCCGCTGAGTCTTCTTTTCAGCTATTCTCTATCCCTTTATATCTCCATCAAACTGGCGCCGTCTATTCAACACTTCATCCTCGGCCCCAAATTCACGCTAATGGGTGACTGCAATTTTCGACGTTCGAAAATTTCAATTCTCCGCCGTTCATTTTTTAACTCCAATTTTCATTGAGTGATGACGCAATTTCTCTCAAGGAAAGCGCATGACATATACCTCCCGATCTACGAGACTCAACGCTATTAAAAAAACTGAACCGAATTTTATCCTGTTTCGCATATGAAGTTTAGCGGCGTTTGATAGTAAAATTTAAGGTTTGGGAATTAGTTTGGTAAATGGGAATATAGTTTTATTTAATTAAATTATTTTTTCATTTTGAGATATTAAAGTTATTGCCTGACCAAGAGAGAATTGTTCTGAATATTTGGCTGTTCATGAGGAATATGCTTGAGTATCTTAAAGAACAAAATTTTTCGATTGAGAATTTGTTGTCTTGATTCGGTTTTTGAAATAGTTTATAATTATTTGATGAGCATAATCAAAGGAAATGTACGGGTCTATATTCAATTCTTGTTCACCTTGCCAACTTAAATTTTTCTTCTTATTTTATGCTTTCTTTGTGATCTACTATCTTGTAACTACCGCTTACTATTAGCGTCAGTTGAGTGGTTGAAAGCCACTGAGAGTGAGTGAGGCTCGTGTCTCTTGTGGTGAGGAAAATCTTTAGATTTTTTTCGTGACATGAGGATAAACATAGCCAGTATAAGAGCTCAATATTAATTTCCTTTGAGATATTTCCCGTTGAGGTAACAGAGGAATCTGAAACATTCCTGCCTGCCTTTTTTTAATGCGGTGAGGAATCGAGACAATATTGCGTACCTTTACCTCTCTTGGAGGTGTGCTTGGAGGATGATGCCCTCGGTGGTATATCTTTTTGGCTGGTTGAAGGCATATAATACATGTGTTGGATAAAAAAGAAGCAGGGCCAAATAAAATTACCGAAATCTGATCAAAAGATGCATGCAAAAACTATAATTTTGAAGTTCACAGGTGTAAAATTTCATCTTACCACACTGGTTGAAGTATGACAGTTAAAATTTTTGTCCATGTTTTTAATTTCATATTATTGTCCACTGAAAGGCGCGAAGCAGTTAAGAGAGTTTCAAAACGAATGAGCCATCGCTCGAGTATGTTCCAAGAACCATGGTATGAGATGATATTCAGATCATTCCAATTCCATAACTATCGATCCAATTTTTGTAGATTAACTGCAAGGCCATAAATCCATGTCACACTGTTCAACATTTGGAAGCCAATATTTTCTTTAATTCTTATGCTGCACGTTTATTTAGCGAGCAAGTATTAAGTATTTCGAAATCATAGTGTATATTTTTCTTTTGGCCAGCTTTTGGTCAGCTTTTAACCCTTTTCTTTGTCCCATTCTGCCTGCCTCATTTGTATTCAAAAAGCGCTTTACGTTCCAATTTGCGAATCAAATTGACATTTTGCTGTCGCATTTTAATTTTAAAGTATTTAGAATGTTTTCTATGAGAGATATTTGTGCACATTGTTCAAATATCCCGCAAATGAATGCGGTAAAGAACGTGCCTTTGTCGATAAGTGTTTCTTGCGTTTACGCATTTTTGTACATTCCTTTAATTAACGGGAGTACATTTATTTCTGTGATATTATCCTTCAGTTACATTCAATTTTCCTCCCTTGATGTTTACCCTGGAAATAAGTCGATTTATTTAATTTTTAAGCTGATGATTTCTATGTCAGCGCCATTAGTAACATATTCTGCCTAAATTAAATCCTTGTTATTTAGCGCCAGCATGGCATTATTATATTTTGAGTTATATTTTGTTACTTTAAGATATGTGTTTTGGTGAAGATATTTATTTTTAATTTTCTTTTATATTTCTTGAGGCATAGAATTTTATTTAAAATCGACTACATATCCTTAGCGTCGTTAATTATTTTTATGGATGAAAAAAATCAATAATTTTCCTGGAAAAATGGAATACCTATCCGAAAAAGCGTGAAAATATGAATGAATTCCCAAATTACCAGTTCCTCGTAAGGATTTGATTTTTACCAGATGAATGGTGGTTATCTCGAATATTTCTAGGGGTTCCCGCTGGGTTAGGCACTCACATTTCTGCCGACGCGACTTTTCTATTAAATACTTTCTCATATTCCAACGTTCACAGTTCCTAGCTATTGGGTACCTGGAAGATGCCGAAGTGTATAGTTGTTAGTATAAAGAAACTGTATTCTCGATTGCATGGCGAAGTAAATTGGTTATATAAAGTAGGGCCTAATCTAAAAGGGGGGGCAAAGGGGGTTCAGCCCTTAGCCACCAACCCACCCAGGGCCACCCACCAAGGATGAACCTTCCGCCAATAATGAGGTGAAACTCACGAAATCAGAAAAAAATCTCAAGATATATAAGAAAAATATAGAAGGGTATTCGAAGTGAAGCAAGTTGTTTTCTTTGTCAAATGTAGTCTTCAGCGTGGCATATTCGCTGAATTTGCAGCATAAAAATCAAGGAAAGTGCCTGAATTGTAATGCATTAGGTATATATGTATATATTTTGTCAATAAATTGGCGTAGAATTGTATTACTTGCATTTCCTGTTTTTAAGTTACAAATTGAAAACATCTCAAAACAGAAGGACTCCAGGCCACCCACATCCTAAATCCAGCCCTGTAGAAAGGACAACAGAGTAGTTCCCATACTTTTAACCCTAGTCACTGTTAGCAAATAGTCAACGAAACATGGGAAGGGATTCTTTCCGGATGCTGGATATAGAGGGAGGGGTGGGTAGTGGGTGGGAGTTCGCAATTCTGAAGAGAAGGACCATCCTCCCCCATTTCTCCAGGGCCTTGCGGAATAAGAAGAGTCAATGCCTCCGCAGCAAGAACCGCGCCCCCTATGGCACAATCCTCCCAGCGGGAGAAAAAAGCATTCTCATCTTTCCGAGAAGGGGAAGGAATACAGCAACAACGCCTGGGAGGGAAAAATATTATATACACAAGCAGCCGAAACACGTCCGTCTTTTTCTTCTTCGCCCTTCCCCTGCAAATATGGTGGGGTACTCTTGCCTCTTCTCCGCAAAGTTATCCCTATCCCAGAAACAGTTCAGCATAGATGAGTTTCTGTCAGTGAGATGGGGGCATAAGTTTGGTTAATAAGAGGATTTTAAGCTTTTGATATGAATCAGTACTGTAACTTACCAAGTCTTTCTGTCACAGAGTTTTCCCTTTCTGATATAAGTGTGATAAGTTGTTATTAAAATACCTTCCTTAGTCAACAGAAATTTTTTGTGGAAATTATGTAAGATTTCAGCACCTTTTAAATATTACTATCAGGAATATGAATCTATCTTGCTATAATGGTTAAACCAAGTAAAAGTTGCCAACTATAAAATGTTATAATCAGAAAACTTGAATTCAATGTATTAAATTTATTTATCAGTAACTATTAAATTGACCGTATTAAAATTATAGGTATTTGCAATCGGACAGACCGGTGTAAGTAATAAAATGAACCTTGTAAGTCAACCTAAACCAGTGGGAAACTCAATGGTATTGTTAATGATAATGGTACTAATAGTGAAATACTAGCAATAATATGATCGTTTAATGAAACTCGTAATATTACTTACTTTAACTATATTACTTACTTACATAATATCACTTATTTATATCTTACTTATAAAATTTAAAAAACTTTTGTCCTACATTTTCAGTACGATATAGGTCACAACTGTGATGCGAATAAGGAAAATTAAAAACGTCATTTTGCCTTCTTCTTATATGCTTTTATCCGTGCGGGTGAGAGGATTTTCATATATTATTATGTTACAAATTGAAAACGCCTTAAAACAGGGCCCATACTTCTGGCCCTAATCACGGTTAGCAACTAGGCTTCGAAACATGGGAAAGGATTCTTTCTGGATGCTGGATGTAGAAGCAGGAGGGAAGTAGTGAGTGAGTGAGTGAGTATTGGGTGACTGGCGACATGCGATGGTACATGTCATGCTGTAGTTATTCATTGTAAATTTAGCAGCATGAACTATTTGGTGCCGAAATTTTTTACCATTCTTTTCAGCTAGAATGGTAAACTTTTTTTGTGTGGGTCATAAACATACGAAAATTCGTTGAATACGTAAAAAAGCAAGTTTCAAGTCTACTTTCCTCACTATTAGCCCTAAAATGAACAATATTTTTTGTGGCAGTGCCAATCCTTTTCTAATAATATGCTGATATAGTCAAGTGCACAAACGTCAAGCTTTGAAAAAAGACGGAGTGTTTCTCTTAAAGGCCTATCGGTTAAACTATCATGCGCCTGAAAAACCAGAATTCACAAATATCGCACCATCTCTCGATCTCATAAATCCGCAGTCAATCGCACGCGCACAATGAGATCCAAATCTGCATTCAGCCCAGATATCGATTCCGTTTGCGATATGGACGAAATAAATTTAATTCCGGCCACACGACCCGATTCGCACATTCTGTACGTAATCGATTCATCACGTCAAACCACCCGTCGTCATGCAACGGGCCAACCCACCCGAAAAAAACCCTTTTGTTCGCATGAACCATCACCCTCTTACACTTCTCACCCTGTCTCCGGAGAACAACGGAGAATCCTGCTTTCCCATCTCACCCTGTTTCCCACGCCACCTCTGTACACACCCTGTCACTCCCCTGCCACGTTTCAACCCTGGGTTTTCTTCTCACACTCCGATCATTGTGGGTGTCCCTCCTCACTTGTAAAAACCCCTAGCTCTTAACCTCCGAAAAACATCCAGCATTACCAACACATCCACAAAACGGGTCCGGAGAGCTTCCCTTACCCTTATCCACCAACCTCCCATCCTCCCTCACGCGCTTTTTCATTATTTTTCTGCATGGAGGGGGAAGGGGTGAGGGGAGTAAAGTTATGGGGTTTGCGTATCCTTGGATCGATGCCAAGGCACTCAGACGCCAAGCGAAAAACCGATGGGGAGAAATTGGCAGTGGGGGTGCGTATTTGGGAGAAAGGGTTAGAAAGGAGGGGGGCGATACCGGGGTGGGGTTGGGAATACACGCATGAGGGTTGAGAGAGAGAGACGTAGGAAGGGGTGTGGCGGAGAATGTGAGGAAACGGATTGCAGGGGGAGAAGAGTAGAGAGGGAACCACTGCAGGAACAGATAGTGGAACAAGAGAGCTGTACGTCTTAGGGAGACTACTTGGCGTGGGGATGCAAAAGCAGAGAGCATTAATAAGGGGCTCAAAGTATTAAGGTTTGGAGTGGGAATAAAATTTCAGTCCATTTGAATGTTTTTATTCTCTTGCTCCAAAAAAATTAGTCCCTTGGATAAAAATCAATGCCAATGACGGATAATGGCACAGTGACCCATTTATTTGTAAATGCGTACCTTTCATGTGTACTAAGGTAAGATATCAGCCGGCCTCGGTGGCGGCGGGGTAAAGTCCTCGTTTGCCTAACAGGAGGTCGCAGGTTTGAGCCCCGCCTGGGCAAGTTACGCCTGTCCTGGGCATGGTTATTTGTGTACGTCAATTTGTTTAATTGCTAATAACCCCGATGTAAAAGGCGTATAGAGCTTTTTTCGATGGTATGGAAATAAATAAATAAATAAACAATATTTATAGTTCAAACAGCTTTTTATTTGAATATATTTTTCCTTCATGGTGCTACCAAAAGTAATTTTATAGAATTAATATGAATTCAAGGATTATGGTTGAGCTAACAATGTACTGCTAAAGTGCCTCCACAGTTATTAAGCATCATGAAGAGTGATATTTATAGGGAATTTCTTATAATTCATTTCTTCATATTGCCATGTAAAATATACTGTTAAGAGAGCACGTAAATAGGTATATCTCTCATTGGTGATTTATGTGTATTATAGTGCCTATAGTAGAATGTGGTACCGGGTATATGTTCCCTTTCACTGGTTACAGAGCATACTTAATGGTTTCAAGACCTCACTGGCTATTTCATTTGCTCAAAACGTTTTCACTTCATTATCAGGCGACATCATCTGTTCTAAAGCTCAGAGCAAACACAAAAAAGATTGATTTTCGACCTCTGCGACCACGACCTAATGGAAAACTCCCAGATCACGTTGCTACCCACCTTTCCCCACCCGGCCTTTCCGTATCAGGGAAAATTACGAATAGGTGATTCAGACAGTGGGGATCGTTCATTTCGATCACAAACTCTATTTCCTATAAATTCAACTCTTTTGAAGAAAGAGAGATCGGGTTTTGAAGAAAATTCTTAATGAGAACTAAAATTGCCTAATTTCATTATTTTCAGCGTAGAAATTGAAGTTTTGGGTTATAATTTTTCCCTCACTTTTTGATCACTGTGCACTGTAGTCTGCGGTATTCAGCCATCTTATAGAGTTTATGCTAAATCTGAGGTTTGGCGTCTTGAAGAGGATCGGAGGAAAAAAACGTAATTTTACTAAATAAATAGTGCGTCGATGGACAGTTGAATTTTTTTATCTCTCGCCGATTAATTTAGCTAGCGAGTTGTCAATTAACAATTTGTTGAGAGGGTAATGATTCCCCTATAATATGAATGAGATGGTAAGTCTTGGTAAGGTATTTGCTCGAGTTGTCTTGAACCTTATCGGAAGTAAAGAAATAGGTAATATTTTGTATTATACACTGATAATATTGTTTGGCACGAAAAATGTTTTCTATTTATTTCCATATAAATGCAGAGTTTCTTTAAAGTCATCATTTCGGGAGATAATGTCTTCATAACTGAAGATTCATTGCCTTTTAATTATTTTCCCTTAAATGTGCGTATTTCATTCCTAAATGTAGTCTCTCTTTGAGAAAAAGTTATAAATAATATGTGAAGGGGTAGTAATTCTACTATATAAATATTGCATCGATGGTGTTTTTTTAATCTCTAGCTAATTATTTACTTATTGGTTAAAGTGTCAACTTGCCAACTTAAAATTTGTTGAGATCGTAGTGCTCTCCTTATAATTTATCCCTCGGATGTGAATTATATGGTAAGTCTTGGGAAGGGATTTTCACGCGCTATCTCAAACCTTATCGGAAGTAAAGAAGTATCGTTTCCATTTTACTCTAATAATACTGTGTGATACTAAAATGATTGTCTTTTAATTTTGTCCATATACCTGTAGAGTTTCTTCCGTAGAATTATTTTCGGGACATATCTTCCGAGCTGAAGATACATGTCCATTATAATCATTAACCCTCAGACGCGCATATTTTATATCTTTATTTAGTCTTTCTTGATGAAAAGCCCATAAATTATATGTGAGTAGTTCATGATTCAACTAAATAATTAGTGCGTTGATGGGCCGTTGAAGTTTTTTTTAAATCTAGCTGATTAATTTACGTAGTGAGTTGCCAATTATAGATCTGTTGTTTTTTTAGAGTGATGATTATGGGAGACGTACTGGATTCATATGGGAGCATTTTTATTGCTTCCCCTGAAATGTGTCCTGTATTTACTATCCCTTAATATGGTCTCTCTCTTGGCGTAAATCTCATAAATAATGAGTGAGGAAGTAGTAATTCCAATAAATAAATAGTGCGTCGATGGACCGTTGAAGATTTTTAAAAATCTCTAGTTGATTTATTTACTTAGTGAGTTGCCAATTAAAGATTCGCTGAATGCGTAGCGCTCCCCTAATAATTTATCCTCCGGATGAGAATGAGATGGTAAGTCTTGGAAAGGGATTTGTTCGAACTGTCTCGAGGATGTTTATCCCGCCGTCCCTCATTCCTTTTCTTTCCCCCGCTACTCACTTGTTTTCCATTTTCTTAAGCGCATCCTCCTCCCACCCATGCCGTCTCCTCCTGAGCCCGTGGCCCCGTTCCCTATTGAAGTTAGTTCGGCAATCCTATTGATTGCTTTTAGTGACTCGACGCGTTCCCAGCTGCTATCCCCGCCTGCTCTTTCAAACCCATTTCTAGCCTCTCCAACTCCCATGCCCTCCATCTCCCTGCTTACTTCCCAACTCGAGTTTTAATTTAATTAGGCTTGATTATTCCTCGGGAGCCGTAGCAGGCGGAGGGCGGAAGGACCGGGCTGCGACAAGATAATGCTAATTAAAATTGATTCATTGAATAGGAAACCGCGTTTCCTTTCTTTTGGATGCCAAGACGTTAGAAAAAGGGTGGTAGGGCGTTCTTTTAATGCGTCAAGATGGGGAGGAAGCTGGCCGTTGGATGATTCGGCGGAGTAAGATAAATTCCTTTGCTGGCGTATTTAGCTTCTCGTTACTTCCTCAGGCAATTCATCATTCTTAGGCGCAGGGAATTAGTACCTAGATAATCTTTTTTAGCGTAAGGTTTCCGCTTGCGTACTTTACCACAAGTGAAGAGTAACGGCAAGAAAACCTATGTAATAATATTTAAATATTTAATGCTGGGCGAAGGCGATGAAATATATTTGCTGGCGTTATCTGAGATAAACAAGGAAAATGGGTTAATTTCAATACAATGAAAGTTGTTCATCTTTGTCTCTGAATTAACTTAATTATAAGCTTTCAAGGATGCTATAGTAAAATAATTATTGATCAATAATGGAAAAATCATGTTATACTGTCATATAAAAATGATATTACTGCTATACGCGAGGTAATTATAACTTAGTCCGATCTTCGCAAATGTAAGTACTTCAATACACGCGGTAAAATAACAATGCTGTTTACACCAAAAGCCCTCATTGAGTGTCCAACATCGTGTTAACTAACTCATTGCTGGGTTGACTAGTTTCTTTACTGCGAAAAGCTGCTTTTTTGTACCAATCCTGGATGCTATTGCTCTCGATAATACTTGCCAAATACCTTGATGATTTGTAATTATACCTTACTTGTACGGAAGTGGTTATTTTCTGTAAATGCAGGAGCGATCCACAATTGGTCTCCACTTTTGCGTTTAGGTTAGCTTAGTTGAAGTTTAGAAGTTGAAGTCGTTAGAGTGAATCTTATATCACCCCTAATAATGGAAGATCCAAGTTTATGTAAGACCTCATAGAACCAAGGTTTTTCAAGAAGTTCAATTGAACAATTTACGTGGCGCTACTCTAGTGGGACAGCTGCTTTTCCTAGTAAGCCATCCGCATAAAAATCCTAATTCAGCGAGATTTTATTTTTAGCCTCACTTCAAATCTGAGACAGCCAGATTCTAGATGGTGGGAAAAAGCCAACTTGAACTATTCTTTTCGGGTGATATTAATTCTTGAAATAATTTATATAGGTACACGTGTATTCACTTTTATTGATCGCAATTGGCACCTTTGATACGGTGCCAATTGCGATAGGTAACTTTAGTGAAAGAGAAGAGTTGCAATTAATTTTTTGAAGTTACCTTAGTTTTTATAATTTTAAACTTCTCAAAGAAGACGTGTCATGCGGCTTAAATCCTTTTCCGTTGCGCGTGATTTTATTCTTGCATACTATTCTTCCAGATGCCATTCCTCGAAAGTTACTTATAAATATGTTCAAACATAAAGTAATTAAATATATATTATTTTCTTATTTTCAATTCCTTTCCTTCTAGAATTTGTTTTTCACTGAATGAAGACATTAAGGCTTCGTACATCTTCATAATTTTTTTTGGTACAACGCGTTTCGACACTCAAGCTTCATTTTTGAGCGTTAAGTTTTTTTTTAATCGAACAATCCACAATATACCTGTGTACTAGTGACGTCATGGCAAAATTAGCAGAGCCGGAACGCACTTTACTTAACTTTTTTTAGAAGTGAAATATTACTCTGTGTATTTTTCACTGCAAATAATTATTTACATTTTATTGATAAATTTATTGTTTTGGTTTCGAATGCATTAATTAGAAATTTTGAGGCAACAAAATTGATGAGACTTTTATTTGAATATTACCTATGTCTTTTGCTATCCAATGCCGGAACGGCGTTCCGGGACGTTCCGATACTATGACACCGCTGTTGTATACGTGATAGGGACGAGAGGGAAAGCATTGTTGTGGGATTAACTTGTTTTTTACTCGTAGCATTTATTGTTGTACTCACTCGACGCTACAACGCTCGCTATTTGCTAGGGCAATTATTGGACAGGAAATGACCATTGTAAATTCCTGCAATTGATATGATGTGATTAAAATTCAGTAATATTTGAAAAGGTAAGGGAGAGGTATAACGCAAATGCACTTAGATTTGTGGTCTCTTTGAGGCTTAAAAATATCTAAGTGAATTTTATCTGGGCTATGATGCGGCCGAAAAATTAGAGGCTTATTTTTAAATGTAGTTACATTCATGAAAACATAGGAATCCGTGATTTGATCTTATCACTCAAAATGTCTATCCAGCGCAGATTTCATTCAAAATTCGACTTTTGAAAGAGTGATTGGAAGATAAATAACTGTATGCTTGGAGAAAAAAGGGATGTTGAAAATTCGATAGCGCAATAAATAAATTAAATGGGATTAAGTGCTTCCTGTCGGTCATATACGCTCACAAGCGGTCGTAATGTGCAATGTTCCCTGAATTACTAGTCCATGGTATTCTGTTTTGTAGGTCAAACGCATTAGGGAGAAAAGGATGGCTTTGCAAAGAAAAAAAATCATCTTCGCGTGACGATTTTGGATGCTTGTTACCTGTTATCGTCCCTTAGGAATTATTTCGTCCGCCAATCGGGGAGACGTTTTATATTGGTTGTTTAAATGGAAGCAAAGTGAATTTTTATTACATCCATCAACTCTAATTGAAGTTTCGTGATCATTTATGTAGATCAAGTTTGCTGTTAGTTTGATGACAAATGGGCAATGTACTTAAATTACGCATTTAATAATTTACTATCAGTTGGTGTAATCGAATCAATCTAAAGCTAAATTTTAGGGCCGAGAATAGTGCACATAACTTTTTACACAATTCCGTACATGGATGTAAAAATTTAATCCGTTGGCGTAAAGTTTAATGGATTGAAATTAAACACTTACATTCAATACATTCTTAATACGAGCTGCCGTATCGTGTGTCACTGTAATTATTTTGTATACATACGTTGCTGTATGTTTTATAAGGGTTCCCATTTTCATAAATACGAGTCAAAATAATTTTAATGAAAATACATCACCATTATTCTCAAAAACATATTCTCTTTAAATTTTCAGGTTAAAAAATTACCTTTTTATAAATGGACAGATGGACTTCCCTAATTATAGTATGACGGAATGAACCGAAATTGCAAGAATTTGTTTGCTATCATGGTAAACGCTGTCTCTGTTATAAATGTTGTGGCTCCTAGTTTTTATACTCCTGTAACCAAATTTTCCAGACTGAAGTATTCCAGTTAAAAATATAATCTTCTAATTTTCGTCAAGTTTTTATAGATATTAGCCATATTTGCGCTTGTAGAAAAACATTATCCTGCTGAAAATGAATGTGATTTCAGCTAAAAATGGATGCCTTCTGCAATTATGCGCCCAAGTAACTGAATGTGAGGTATATTTGACGCGAGAGGAACTTCAATCTCCCAAGCTGATTGTGATTGTTTGAAGTATGATAAGTTTCAGTGAATATTTTACGGGCACTGAGGAATGACCTGGTTCCCGCGTTTGTCCAAATAAAAAAATGTCACCAAAAATATCAAATGAAAATCTGTGTGTCGTGAAATCGTAGTAATATGCATTTTTGAGAAAAAAAAAACTTTTTTGAGTTGGTTTTTCATTGCACTAATTTGTTTATTTTTTTCCTTTCTTCCCCGTCTATAGGTAAGTGCCATGACCTGCTTTCGTTGCCAAGTGCGAAAAAAGCATCGGCTAAGGAGGTCGCGTGTTGTGAGTAGCTCCATAGGTTTATTGCATGGAAGTTTGAATAACCGCCTTCAATCTCACAACCAACCAGTTTGGCGAGTGCCTGGGGTGATAAATGAGATTTTGGGGCACAATAAACGAATGCCGCTATTGTCATGCTCTCAACGCAGCATAGGTTTGTTATGTTTGCGTTGAGGGAAAACTTTTATTTCATATTTTTCGTTACTAATGAAGTTAAATTAATTTTTTAGAGCTAATTAAGTCACAAGTTGTATTCGTTAGTATTTTCGATTTTATTCTTTACGCAAGTCGTATCAAAAATTATTTAACAATGGAATCATTAATTCGACACCAATTTTTTGCCCCGTTTTTTCCCATTTTATCTGTTAATGTTGATGATTATGCGTTATTTAATGGTGACGGTATTTTTTATGGTAAGACTACGAAATTCGTTAATTTTGGTGTTGTTGGCATGGCTGAATCTTTGTCTTAAACTTTCTTGTATCACATTTATTACTTCTCGGGAGTATCGTTTAATTTTAAACAGGCTATTCAACTATCGAATCATATTTATTTATTTGCGGTAGGGATATCGTTCACTGCGTGATTCGAAAAAGCCATCTTCCTCTTTTTTATGGATAGTAATGTAATGTAGAAACGTACGTAGTGATCTGGATTTGTGATTGAAAGTTGACCTACGTTGACAATGAAAATATTTAATTCCTGGTATGGTATTTGGAGGAGGCGACCGACAGCTGACGTCATTCGCGCCATGAGGGAAGGGTATGGAAGGAAGGATGGAGGGAAACCCGGCGTCGGCATTAGCCTGCTCTAAACGAAAGACGCAAAGAGGACCACAGCTTAATTTCCCATCCGACGGATGGTGTGTTGCGTTTGAATTGTCCTCCACAAAACACTCATGCAGGGATCGGGCAGTCTCTGAAAATTCTCTGCCACTTCCGGGATTTGAACCCGAGCCCGCCGGATGGTACGCCAACACTCTAGCCTCCGCACCATTTAGCTATATCATAGTCATTATTAGAGTAGTTTTATCAGTTTTAAAATACGGGGAATTTTTAAAATTAATTCATCTTATGATTCTTGCCTTTGGAAAAGTCAAAGAATTCTTCAGATTCAACCTAACCCTGGTTCTTAAGTCCGTGTCTATTACTATGATCTTATATTTTTTTCCTCTCCATTAATTCGTTTTTTATTCATCCTTTCCTTACTTGCAATATAATGCGCCCTAAATAAAGTCCATCATTTTGCTTGAATTTCTGCCTCAATTTAAGAAGCTCACATTGCGGTACTAAGTGCTCAAGGAGCTCTTTTCATCCGGGGATAAAAATTCACTCGACTTAATCCATCTACGCCTCGGCCCGTGGGTGCTTGTTTCGTTCCGGGGACGTCTATACATTTGCAAGGCTGCCGTGGATCCTATTATCTCAAAATTTCTGTTCAAAGGCTGACTCTTTCCCTACGTACTCGACCGCATTTTCAGTTAACCCAGTTGTTTGTTCTAATGTCTTTGTTAGTTTAAGATGCTCTTCTTTTCTAGAAAATGGAATAATTGTCTGATACACTTCACATCATTAGCCAAGCCACAATGTTCCGAAGTTGCGTCATTTTTAAGGATATTTTTAATTGTCTCCGCAGAATATACTCATTATAAATCATAGGAAGGGGTGTCTCGATCCTACTAACTTTATCATTAAAAAATTATATCTGCTGTTTGTTGCTGTAGGTATCGTCCACGATTATGCAAGTTATGGGCTGCTTTTAACCGCATGCATGCTAATAGTATTTTGTTTTGGTTTGTAGAAAATGGCATGAAATAATAAGAGAGATACAGATGTCCTGGAAAGTGGTCGGTCATATTTACCCGGACTGGAAGTTTAATGCATACCCATACTGGAAATTTAATGCATGTGTCTTGCTAGAAAGTTAATGCATCTTTTTATTAATACATATTTAGTTTTGTTTAGTATATTTTATTTAATAAGTTAATGCATATTTTATTCTTTAATTTATCTTTGTAGGAAATTACTTTTGGAAATTTTAAATATTTTTTAAGTTACCTAGAGACATTAATCTATGATTCATTATGGAGAAAAAACTTCATAAGCCCTTCATAAGATATTCATCGTGCTCTGAGTAGATGGCGTTGAAAAATAGAGGCATCTGTAAGTTATTTAGAACTTTTATTTAATGGAAACAGGGAAAAATATCTAACCTAATATCCCCATGCTTAAATCATGAGTTCTGCTAAAGATTGGTATTGAGCATGAGTGATCGGAATAAGTAGTATATTTTTGAAAATGAAGCTATTTGGTAACTTTTGCATGAAAAATAACCGTACGTGGTTTGATTACGTTTTTGAATATGTGTATCTTAGTCATACGACACGCTTAACTGGTAAACTTATTTACCCAGGAAATCCTCCTAAGTTGTGATATTGTTTTAGCTTCTATTAAAACTAGTTGAGGCACGTTTCGGCGGATTGGCAAAATCCCTAGTAGGAAATAAATTTGGCTTGATTTGAAAGCGAACTAACGACGAGGTAGGTATGGCTCGTTGCCAAACGTATTGTGCAGATTTCAATGTAGAAATCAATTGCATTGAAGATGAACTTGACTATCAGTTTGGCACGCAAATCAAGAGTTGATGCGCAGCGTGGCGGTTGAGGGGCGGATGTAAAGGTGCACTGCTCATTCCCCTTCTCTTAGCCACAAATATACCATTTCCTAAGGCGCTGTCTGATAATATATTTATGGCCAATCATATCTGTCAAAATCATGGCCTCCCCGTAAAATAAGTAGTCTACGGCGATATTACTTGATATTCGAGAACCTAAAAATGTTTCGCACGGTAGGCAGCTGCGAACGTATCTTTGTCCCTGCCTTGCCCGGTACCCACTTTTCGCCGAATGTGACGGGAAAGTTTCCGGGGATACAGCAACAGCGAAATGGTCAAGTGTTTTTCTCCACATATACATCAAATTAGTTTATTCATCATGCGTGGGTAATCTTTTACTCTATTCGGATGATCCTCTCCCGTATTTTCCTATATTTCTCTTCATTAAGCTGATTTCATGTCATTTTGCGAGCTTCAATAACCGGTAGTTCCATTAATACTGGTGCAGTCGATACGATAAGATTTAAAGTGATTTGAAGTGATAAAATCTTTTTCATGTAATATTTGTGGAATTTAACCTAATGAAAGATTTTATGAAAAAACCTCTTTAATACAATTCTAAATTTGCTGTTGGATAATATTTTTATGGCCAATCCTATCCATAAATGTCATGTGGCTGTTTCTCGGTTCCATACACTTAGTAACCAATGTTGCGTATAGCTCGTATGACACAGTAAAGATTGACAGTTGACGAAGGAGATGTTGATTTCACTGCAATCGGTAGACCTACGGGTGGTGAACAGGCCCAGGTGTCTTATTTTTAAGTCTAAAGGTCAGTTTCACGAAGGTTAGCGATGCCTTCGACACCATAACGGACATGAGCAAGCACACGGTCATTACGAATCCACATATATTTGATTTTGCCTTATTTATAACGTCCTCTGGCCATTGAATAAAGCACGCGTATGGAGAATAGCATAGGAGTTTCACTGCTTAGTAAACGATCCGAAAAACCGGGGCCACCCCGTAAAATAAACAGTAGTATTACTTAATATTCAATCACATAAAAACGAAAAGAAATTAAGATCACCCACAGGAATTTATGATAAAATGGCTTTAATCTTGGCCCGGGTTAGGATGACTCTGCATCATCATAACAAGTCACATGATGAAGATGCCTTCCTCTCTTCAAAAACTTTTGTCAAATATTTTTTAAAGATTCAAAGGTCAAAGTTTTTTTTAAAGATATTCATGATACCAGCAGCTGTAATAACTTTCCACACTTCTTAATTTGCTCAACTGGTTTCAATATTTACGCATCATTATCAAGAGCTGCCTCAAGGTAATGTCTGATCGTATAATGATGTGTGCACGTTGAAACCGGTTGAGCAAATTAAATAGGAAAATAACTACAGCTGTCTTTATAATTACTATCGATGAATTTCTACGATTTGAACTCATCAAAAATGAATCTGATTTTTATTAATGATTTAAAAAAATGCACGTAATTTATTTTAACACCTTTAAAAAATTCTAGTTGCGGCCTTTGGTCGGACACCATACATTTCATTAACTAGGGCACCTAATGGTGTTAGGTCTTGATAGACTAAAACCACCGATGAGTTGCCGAAGCAATAGTGAGGGTGATATTGCGTGATATTCAGACGCATCACTATGGAAGGATATAATGTTTAAACGACATAAATTAAGAATTAAAGAGATTTAATTTCGACCTGAGTTTTTATCGCATTCCATAATCATAATATTTCACATGATGAAGATATCGTGTGATCGAAACCCTGATCAAAATAAAGGTATTTAAAAACATTTTGAAAACTTACGCTATTATTTTTGCTCGTAATAAAAAATTCCTAGTTGCGACATATGTCATGACACCATACATTTTATTATCTATGGCTCTCAGAATTCAAAATGGTATATTTGATTGAATAAGATTTAAATCCTTCCGAGCGAATAATATGGGTAAACTCTGATACCTCTACGGGGCAACTGAGTGGTAGCGCAACTTTGTTACCGCCTCACAACCGCCTGGGTTCGTATTAACTCTGTATTCGCAGTTAGATATAGAGTTATCGAACTGAGAGTTATATTTATAATGTAATGCAGTTCATTTCCATTATGAAAAATATGCAATACGTTTGGCAACGAGTCATACCTCGAGTGTACCTACTCTCTTTGGTAACGTTGGCTAATGTGGGAAATTTTACCCGGCGGGAATCCCGAGAAGAGTTTACCCACGGTGTCTTTGGTTTTGGCGGATTCAAACCACTGATGATGAGTTGCCGAAGCAATAGCGAGGGATACGAGGAAAGGAAATGCAGGAATGGTGAGGTGGTGTGTGGAGCGATATATACGGAAAGAGAAGCGAGCCCGAAGGCACTAGGTATTAAAGGTCTGAGGAAGCGGAAAAGGGCGGTGGAGGAAATTACAAGAAATGAGATGGACTGAGGGTGGGGCTCGAGGAGGTGGGATTGAAAGCAAAGGTGTTTCATTAGGTGAGAGAGTAGAATTGACGGTGGGTTAGGGTGGAGGGGATAGGAATAGGACGAAAAGACGTGGGAAGAAGCTAGGGAAACCAATGAGAGGGCTGGATACAGGACTTCAGGAGGACGAAGGCAAAGAGGAGATGTTGTTTATTCAGGATAGACGCCCCTGGGCCGTGAGTTGGCCAATTTCTAGGAGCTAGAGTCAATTTGGAACTTTCCTTTGCGCATTTTTGGTGCAGCCGCGAATAAAGCTATTGAAAGCGGAAAACAGAGTATATAATCGCAGTCAGTAATATAATGTGATATACCGTTGATCGTTATTTGAGCCGTTGATGTCATTGACTTGTATCAGGGAACTAATGGATGGATCAAGCGTAACTAAATGCCAATTAATAATCTAGATGAAAAATTTTACTTTGTGAATACATTTAAAATTTATCCAATTCATCACACTACCAAATTTCCATGCTAGGTGACACGACTAAATGGCTGATTTCATTGATATCATTTTTTGTACCTTACCGGTAAAATTGTTCATATCAAGCGTTATTCTTATTTATTGAAAGATGCTTTATTCATGCCTTCCTTCCTGTTCATTCATATTCTTGGACTTTATTTCGTCAATGTTCCATTCCTCGAATTCATTAAAGGCGGGCTTCCTCAGGTCAAGACACTTCAGTGGAGCCTGGGAGGCTAACTGAAACTTAGGCGAAATATTGTTCAAAGATATTGATAGACGTTGGGGAAGATTCTAAAACAGTCGATAAGTCACTTTCCCAACGAATCTCCGCAAAATCCTTCATGTTATTTTCACACTCAGAGCTCACGTTTCTTCATGGATTGAGAGTGGAGACATGACTATAGATGTTATATGGATTTATTTTCCTATTTGTGTTCAGTTTATATAATATAAGATGCATATTTCCGAATTCACGTTATTTCATTGGTGCCTCCAAAATTTGTTTACTCAGTAACCACGGTGAGTGCTCTGTTTATGCTGGCTCTTGAGAGCAAAAGCGAGTAAGGATCGGCTTCAGGCGAAGCAAAGGGGTTTGTAACCGTTATAGAAGAGGAGAGGCAAGGTTGAGATTGTTGGGTGGAGATAGAAGGAAATCGTGAAAGCGATAGGCGGAGAAGGGTGTGAGAAGATAAATGAACACGATATCCGAAAGGAAACTCTTAGGAGAAACAACAGAGGGAGGGAGGGAGGGGGAGAGGGAGAGAGAGAGAGAGATAACGGGGTCTTAGAGATGAACAGGCGTAAATCCAGAGATATTGTTCACTTTGAAGAAAAACGCCGATTGTTTTTCCTGGTTGAACGATCAAAGAAGTTGCTACTATTACATATCATCATTAAATATCCTTACCTGGAAAATTGGGCTTAGTTATCCCATTAGACTTTCTTATATCACTAGAGACGTCCTATTAACTATGAATTTTATCATTTTCTCACCAATTTTTTGATGTTCTTCCTAAGTATTAAATTATTTTATAATTGTATTGCTTTTTGAACGATTTAAGAATTAATTGATTGCCACTGTTACATCATTTCATCATTGCATTTCTTTTGCTAACAACATGGGTTTAGTTATCTCGTTTGACTTTTTTTGTATCAATTATTCTCACGACGTTTCATCAATTAAGGAGTCTACGAGTACAATTTTATACTTTCGGTCTATTTCCTGCTTATTAAATTTTTCAAATTTTTATTTCACTTGGATGAAGTTGGGATAGTCATGACGTCTCTTAATCCCAATTTCCGTTCTCAAAGGTCTCTTCAGAACATTCCTCTACCTTCTCATTTCCTTAGGTGCCCGATGATTTACGAATCTCTCGAGTCTGTTGAGCTGCCCCGGCTATATTGTTAAATAAAGGAGGGTCTGAGATTTTTTTCTCTTCGGGAATATTTTATTCTGTATTCACTCATATACTACGTTCGTGTATTGAAGCTTTAATTCAAATTTTGTCTCAGAGAAGGTGATTGGAAGCTGAAGAATATTTTTTAAATGCCAGTATGTTTCCAAATTGCCTTTCGTATTTATGATTCAACTTTCGTTTATTCGTCCATGAGAAGAGTTATTATGTAATAATTTTAAATTTTTACCGCTCATAATTTAGGGATTGAATGATAGTGCGTTTTAACAGTACTAAATGTGAAATGTAAGTAATATCAGATTGTATCATACATTTTTTCATGAAGTTTTATTCTAAAAATTAAAGTTTTTGTTTTCTTGAGTCCAACTAAACTTCAGTTGGATTTCTTCTCTGCTTTTGCATTTTGGCTTATGAGATGCTCCCATCTTATGGCTACGTCAGTGGTTTTGCTTCCTTCACCTTTTCTCTTCCCCTCTTTGGTAACAATTTTTACTGCATCTTGGATAGTTGATCCCGATCGCTTACAAAAAGGCCCATCACGTTTTATTTGTGATCTTCTGAGGATATTTGCCCAGGAGCAGGGATTAAACCCATGGATCCTTCCTTTAACCCGTTTGTTCTCTTCCTTCGTTTGTCTCTACTCCCTTCTTGTTCCTTCCGTTTGCCTATTGCCCTCTCTCACCCACTCTAAAGGATAATATATCCTCTCGGTACTTGCATCTCCTTGTTCTTCTACCAAGAAAGGTTATTTATCGTACCGCAGCTGTACTTATTATTCGTCAGTAGTCCCATTACAGACGTGAGTTGAAACCTCTCATCGGGGCTATTTAATTGGGGTTTCTAATACTCCATGTTCAGTTCATTGAAATGTATACCTCCTGACTTTTGTACGATGAATTACGTACCTAATCATATTTCTGTAACTCTGGGATTAGGTATCTACAAATCTTTTCTTAAAGCTACATGTAAAACCAGTCTTTATTAAGTGATTTCTTTCCACTATGGTTTCCAGCATAAAATGTAATTCCAGTACGAAATCTGGGTTAGTTTCGTCAAACAACCACAATGAGTTATAACTAGTGTTAGAACTTATCTTATTAATTTAGATTATTTTCTAATTCACTAGCTAATTCATTATTTGATTTTACCGGTATCGAAGCATATTTAAGGTTACTTATAGGCTTTTTTTAAATAATGAATAAATATTTTTGGCGGGTGATGCATTTCAATCAATTAACATTCATTCTTTCAAACCCTATTCCTCCAAAGTCGTATTACGTTACTTTTTTCTACGCTTGGGTTGTTACAGTTTTTCGATAGGTAACATGTTAAGACTTGGAGAGTACCTGCTTTCTTTGTGTCCCTAGCTGCGTACTTTACACAGCTGAGTGTACTAATTTTTTTCATCAAACATAAGTCGCGAGATACATGAGAATTCCTAAACATAATGCTTTTTTCTGCCTCCTGTGATTATTTTGTTTCGGTGAAATTAAAATCTGGGTTCATTTCCCGTCAGCATCAGCTACTATCTGCACTTTTGATGACGTAGATTGTGATGACTTCCTTGGACGACCGTGCGGCTGATTTTTGAAAATAAGATTTCCAAAATATTCTTAGTTGCTTATTATATCATTTTTATATCGCAAATCCACTACTCCGACTTGACTTAAACTCATTGCTCATTTGTTGTCCTACGTTTCATGCAGCATAGGATAAATAAAAAAAAATAGTTTGATCAATATTATTGGTTGATAACATTTTGGGCAATGCCATTTCTCTGGTGCAATGCCCATTTTTACGGAGGTTTTCAAAATCATTATTCGAGAGATATTTTTAGCTTAAAAATTGTTCAACCCAGACACACACTCGGAGTAGCACTTGACAACTTCCTCTATCTTTTTGAAAATTGTAGGAGCCCTCTAGTAGGCAAATCTATGGATAAGTGCAGGTGTGGAAAAATCAGTGGGTTCAGTCCCAATTTTACTTCAGGTATCCAAAAAGCAGAACCCTCTTTTATTTTTTTCTGCTTGCTGGGAAAGAGTCCTTATTCCTATTCAATACCCTCTATGGAATCCAGATAAAGACGAATAATTTTTCCTCTGTGGAATATCTCACATTTGGTTGACTCCGTAAGGTTATTACCTTGGCCACTCCCGGCGCACAAGAATCTTGTTAATGTTATTGTAATAGGTACCGGAAATCAAAATTCAGCACTCGAAATAAGTTAATCTATGTCAATTTGGACCAAGTTGCTTGATGGAAAATATAAAAATGTTAAAGAGGAAGTTCCATCCTTTTTCTCCTATACATACTTTCTAGGAGAAGATTTGACTAGCAGTGGATAGATGCGCTCATGGAACAGGAGTAGAGATGAGTGATCGGCATGAGCTCGGTGGGAGGACTCAAACGGACGTCATATTCTTCAAAAGGATTAATTCAGGTTGCTCATATATCACGCATATAAGGGACCCGCGTCTTTTTTTGCGAGGGAAGAAGCTATAAAGGCAGACGGGAATGAGAAGGGGAAAAAATAAGGGACGGCTATATGCTAAGGAGCGGAAAATTGGATGAATGTGTCGGGTGGTTGACAGAGGGGAAATGGAAGGCACGCCGTAAGGGATAAGGGACCGAAATAGGTGGCCCTGTGAATGAAGAAAAAAACGGGGGAAAGAAGGAGCAAGGTAGGTAGGGTATAATAGGAAAGATCGTGATTTAGGGAAATAGATTCCTGATGCAAAAAAGACAGGCACAAAAAAATAATACGAGATCGCGAGGGTTCGATGGAACCCCAGGAGTTAAGGAGAAGAACCCTGGGAAGACTGAAAAGGGGTTTGAGGGTAACGCTGCCGATATTGAAAGACAGCAACATATCACGGATTAGGGGTCCGCAAGGAGATAGGAGTCCCGTTGAGGAGGGTAGACGGGTGAAGGTTGAGGGAAAAACGCAAGGTGACGGAAAGAAAAGACATATACCTTCACAAACTCCTAGGGAACGTTATGGTATGTGCTCTAACGAAGTGTAATAAAAATAAAGAATTATAAAATTATTTTTGAAGAGTGAGTGTTTTTTTTCGCGTAAAATAAGGTATTTCTTTTCTTTTACCCTTAGTAGGACGATGGACTGATAAGACTTATCCCAGATTGATTTTTCCAATACTATATGAATTATCCATAATTTTGCCAGCTAGTGAAAGAGCCTCTTACAATTTCCGATAAGGTATTGCGAGTAGCTAAGTTCCACTCCCAGTGTGAAGCTGGGTCGAGTTTTTTTGGCATAAAAATATTTTCCGAACATTTAAATAACAAGGGAGGGATGACATACTGTTACAGTTATTCTCTAGGCTAGTCTGACAATTAAATACTAGTATAGTTAGCAAACAAAATGCGATTTCTAGAAAAGTTTTTCTACTGTTATCACTGTATCTTAATGTGCTTCATTTGGATAAAATAAGAGCATAAGAAATAATTATTTTGTATTAATAATCGATTTAATGAAAATGAGATTTAGTTTTTTGAAAATATATGTTTTTATTTTTCAGCCTAGTTTTTAGATGAATTCAAGCTTTATTACCCAACTTCATATGCGTTCACTGTTATTTTCATATGCTTGTCATCGGGAAGGAATTGATTCTTCATATTCGTACTCCTTTAATATTCCGTTGCCTCCACTTCATTATTTCATTTGTCTTCATAGCCTTCTATCACTGATTCTGGGTAGGGAAATGAATAAGCACGGGGAAGGAATGAAGAAAATTTTAAAAGAATAAAATTACATGCGAGTTAGTGCTGGATTTCATTTAAAAAGTTATTTTCCAGGTGTAGATAGATATAATTTCTACAGAGATATAATTTTAAACTTAATTGCTTAATGCGTAACCCAGCATGGCTGTGTTAACACAGAATAATGTCACTGAAGAGGGTAGTATTTTTCGACGAAATGTGGATCTGAAGTTCTGATCGAGTGTTTTATTCTGAATCGTGTATGTACCTGCAATAAAACCTTTTTAATGCAAACTTTTTCCCTATGGCTCAATTTTTTTAGCTGGAGTGCTTTTGATGACGATGCCAATTTGTCGTTTCCAAGTTTGTTAATTTTCCTTCTATATTTCGGTCCTCCAACTTTTTCCCAATCCTCTCTCTATCTTCACACTGTCCGTTCAGGATATTTATGTTCTTTCATTACTTTTCTACCTACATTTTTTTATGAGGGTGAAAAAAAGTTTTTGAAGTTCTTACTCACCGTCATAATCACCTTTAAAACTTATTTATCCCTATAAATTTCATCCTGGAACTCACTCTTCACAAAAATCCAATTTCTAAGTTCTTCTGTAGAATTATTTATTTTTCTGTTAACAGCCCTTTGCGGAGCACTCTTTTTCCTTTATAATGCTCGGATATGTCTTGCCATGCTTTTCAACTTATTATAATTTGCAAATTTCGTAACTATAAATAATAACGTCATCTTCCATAACCCGCTGATTTCGATGCACATATTTATTTTAACACTATTTTTTTCAAAAATCCAACTTTTTGATCACTGAAATAGTCATATTCACATAATCAATCAAAGAATCAATATGCAAAGCTTTAACTGTCAACTAAGCCGAGAAATGCTATGTTTTTTTTATTGTGAAGAACTGGGAACCAAATTTAATTTCAAGTTTTAATTTGGACCTAGGTGTTTAAAAACCTTTGAAAAAATTGGTGATTTAGAACGACGAGTTTTTAGAGTTAATTATGCACTATATCAAGTGTCAATATATTCAACTTTTTCCATTAAGCAATGGTGCTACGTCGTCCTTCCAAGGCACTTTATGTGCGACATTTTCCTCGGAGGCAGATTAAATATCTTGCTGCTGAGATTACAATTTCACGGTAAAGAGCTTGTCAAACTACCATTGAAAAGTAAAACCTCTAAAATCTCTCTCACTTCTGGCAACGGAAAAAAATCTTGGCATTCTCTTTCCTCCCTGGTCATTACGACTGCATATTTTCCCTAACTCGTCCTACGAATTAAAGAAACGAAAGGCTTGAATTCTTTACCTCCAATGATGGGAGCTGTATGTGTGCATTTAAGGGAAATTTGCACGACTTCCAACAGTGTCTTTCTTCCTACCTCCATTTTAATCTTTTCATTTTTATTACGGCAATCCACTCGGATTTTCAGGATTTGAGAATCGTTTCCTTTCAGTTCATGCCTTCAGGTACTGCCAAATCTCTTCATTATTGCGCCATTGCTACTCTTGTCTCTGTTCTTTTAGGTGTTTATTTTCCAAGTGGCTCTTACATTCTGGAATTTACTTGGAATCAGTTTATTTTTGTTTCAATTTCGTGATTGTAGGCTAAATTTATTATCACCTCAATTTTTCCCATAAGGCTGTTGATGATTAAATATTATTTCATACCTTTCCTAGGGAATGGATGCATGAATAATTTTATACAATGAGATTTCTTTCTTTTAACGATACAATTGAAATTTTGGAATAGCAGTAATGGCATGTTTTGTAGCATTACCATGAGAAAATTTTCATTCGCCTTATTGCCCTGTTATTTTTTGTTTATTTCCCATGCTCATTGTGAAATTTTCGTGAAAGTCTCGTGGCTTCCTATAGTTTTTTTAGGTGTTACATTCTTTCCTTAATTAATTGAGAGAAATGGTTTATATTAAGTTATCTACCCTGAAAAGAGGGAAGAAAAATTTTGCAATTTTTTTCCCTCTTTCAAATTTGTATTTCTAAATTAATATCGGAGTTTTCACACTTTATAATAATTATTACAATAAACATACAGCCATCAATGATATATCAAATAAAAGAGCAACTCAACAGTTTTTTTTTGTTGGCAACAATGTGCATGTGCACTCACATTTTCTACCGCCATATGTTAGAAAGTGCAAGTAGCAAAGATGGCGTCTAATGAGCAGAAACCTTTTTGTGTTTTACTGTGTGCAGAGATGGAATCTGTAGTTATTGTGCAACTAAGTTAGAGGAGTTGTGCAACTAAGTTAGGAGATGAAAATAAGTTAGGCTGTATTATTCCACTATAAATTATCTTTAGAAGTGTTATAATTTTTATTCAGGGTGAGTCAAGAATGATGTGAATATTTGGTACCAACTCTAAATGAAAATGGCGTTTCGTAATCAAAAAGTTCACAATGGATAATCCCCAACGCTTGGAGAAACCTTTCCTACCACACACATATTTGATTAAATTAAAGAGAAATTAACCCTTTGGGTTAAAATCAATAGAATTCTTCTCACTATAAAATGAATACGTTGCATGATACCATTAAAATATGTTTCAATAGTGTGAGTACATGGAGTGTCTTGCTGTGGATTATCTGATGGCTGTCATATTTACTGTCGATTTTAAACTGACCATTCGTTTGGCGCTTAGCCTGGAAGTGGTTTAGAATCATCCTGTGAGTGATGGTATATTGGGTAAAGGCTATCCGATGCATACGATTTTGATAAATGGAAAAATAAAAATTTGTCAGGCTCACTTGTATATTAAAAAAAGGCACAACCCTAGTTTACTCATCGGGTAAAGATGTATCTATGTTATGGAAAACGTGTTTTGCCTATTTGAATGTACAAGTATGTCCAACAAAGTTTTATCCGCTTATTTAATGGAAAGGTTTCACATTTTTGAGCCCAAGTTTATCGTTTATACATTATATGTATATGAATTTTCTCCATTTCTGAGTGTATCGGTCAATTTTCCTTAAAACTTTTCGCCACTGGTTAATCCAAAAAATCATTGACTTTGTGATATAACAGGGCCATTTAGTTTTTTAAGCTTTTTAGTTTTGTGACAAGTTTGCTTATTATTTAATATTATTTCTTGTCAAATTCGCTATTTATTAAAGTGCTTTCAGTCCTCATCAGTCGGTAAAACGTGTGAATACATTACTAATGCCCAATGCAAAATTTTTTTAGTGTCTAAATTTGCTTTGAAGGGGATAAATAAAATCTTTCCTTCAAAGGATGACGTCGTTAATGTCATTTAGTATTCTGTTTATGAACACAGCTAATGGGATTACTATGTAAACCTGGCGTTATCCTCGTTCGTAAGAGAAATCAGACTATGATTTCACTACTTTAGATGTAAATTAAATCCCTCTGTTGAGGGCTTTTACAGCTTTAGCCGAAAACGCGATATAAGGGCCGTTTGCTGAGGCTCTTTGCAGTTGTTGCTCATGAATCTAAGAATGAAGTACATTTCCTTAGTAATCGGCTCCTCTATCGTTATCTTCCCACTGCTGTTGATGATTCCGAGTCAGCAAAACGAATTCTAGAGTTTCATTTTGTGAATCCTGGTCAAATACATGCAGTAATATTCGATTATAATGATCACGCATGTAACGAAATCCCTCCGATATCAAGGTGACTACCCGGTTTTTTGCTATTACGAAATACTTGCTATTACGAGGTATTATTTGGTCCCTTGGGTAATTGTTACGGACCAGTTGCTTGAATATAGACGATGTACGGAATATAAGGTGGAAGTACTGTAATAGCAAAATTCTTTACTATGGATACAATGAAATCCAATTTATAACAAAATAGAAAACTGGTCCCCTGCAATTCGTTATAAACCAGATTTGCTATACATGATACCTTTTTGGTATCATTGTCTGTGAATTTTAACTGGTTGACTCTGATACTAAAAATTTTCCACGACTTTTAAGATTAAGCAAGTTACGGGGACCATTTTTGACTGATATTATAATTAAAAATTGCCCTGCATAGTGCGAAGTCAGCCTTATATCTATACGTATGTATTATAGCTCTATGGTTCTGTGTCCTGTTATTATTTGGATGGTAGTTACTTCAGTTTTAATTTAATACAGTTAACTCGATCTTAAATAAATATACTACAATACGCTAAAATATGTATTCTTTAGCCATGTACTCCTGGGAGGTATTCCCTCACGTCGATTTGTTAAACCTTTCCCAAGCAAGAATGAATTTAGTGATCCGTTTAGTGATTTCGAATTGATATATAAGTTATCGTTGAAAAAATGTTCCGACCGTACGGAATTCCACGTTTATAGTCTGCGTTGATCCCTTTTTTTTTAGTTATTTATTTTTAGTTTCATGAGGTCGTTGAGTAAATTCAAATGTAATAGAATGTTAAAACAGCGAGTGAGAATATGATCCTGGAATACGACACCATAAATAAAACCTTTGGTAAGTTAAGTACACCAAATACATTGAATTAAATCCTTTAACGAACACGGGAACATGATTTCATCATTCTAGCATTTCGACGCGTGACGGGATGGACGCGGCTATTTGTGTGCTAGTAATTCAGAAATGGAACAAAATGTGTAACCATTCGTACCGAAATGCCGCTTTCATTTCATTAGCGATGCTGGGCTGGTCCGAGACTGAGCTATGACGCCACACTTGTGTTGAATGCCGCCAGAAAATTACTGGCTCCGCGTGCGTTGCGTAAAATGTCTCGAGTGACGTGAAATCAGGTGTTTTTTTCGACTTCCGCGCCCAGTACCGCTATTATAGTTTCAAATCGGCTACACGCACGAAGAGTGGGGAATGAATGATTTTGGTGAATTCTCTGCAAGTGCGGCCGACTGCTCAACTACGAGTTCCATTTTTGTTTTTCTGTTTGGCTGTTCGTGTTCGTGTTCATGTTCAAGTGGATGCCGCAATGGTATTGAAACGCTGCACTGTTTTAGAAAAATATTTTCATGGCGATTTTTGCCTAGAATCAAAATTACTTATTTACATCGTAACAAATATTTTCTAGAATATTTATGACTAGATGGTGTTACAAAGACAAAATGAGATGCGATTGCAAATCATTCCAGCCCATATTACGATACAAAAGACCTTGGATTTCGAGCATCAGTTACACTTTCCTGGAGAAGATTCCTATAGATTTTTAATGCTCCTACTGCTTAACTTAACTGTGCTTTAAACATTGCTAATTCTTTTTGCAGATTAAGTGAGGATTTGAAAAGAATATGAAAGCGATGAGGTTTTCATTACACCTGCACGTATGTGTGGATGCAGACTCACTTGCGATATTTTTAATAGAGAGCATGGAATTCCGGAACTAGTCGGATATCTCCATTGTCAACCACTAATTTCACTTTACCACGAAAAAGAAAAATTGACGAGAAATTCAAAATCCCCCACCGTCTTCGTTTTTCTTTCCTTCCCCCACCATTTTGCAGAGTTGAAGCCAGTCCGGCGTGTAACCACATTCCCACTGCCCCACTTAATATCGCCACTTCCTGGCCTCTTCCCTTCTCGCTGGGAATCGGCCTTTAGCCGTCCCACACTCTTCCATACCGAGGTCGGCGACCCTTCCACTCACCCCAGACCTACCACCTTCCCCCGTCCACCTTTACCCCATCGCTAAAGCCCACCACTCCCTCGATCGCCTTCCCAACCCCGCCTTCTATATGAAGTTAATTTCATCCCGTTCTGTCCTGGGTGAGCCGAGAAGGACCCTTGAATTGGACCCCGCCGTGTTACGGGGCCAAGTCGATTAACCCCGAGTAAACATTCGTCGGGTTGTAATTAAAATAAAACTGCTTCCCCATATATATATACCTCTCATTCACTTCCCACCCCGCCTATCAGAACCTATCGAAATGGACCTGTGGTGATACAGAGGTTTTCGCAGATTGCATAATTCTGCTCAACGTTTCGTAAAATTTTTAAGATCTTTTTCCATTTTTTTATTTTTTGAGGACTCGAAAAGTTAATGTGTTGGGACTCGAGTTTTAAGATCTTGAATTGAGTGGCCACGGCAAATATTTCCTCGAGAATAAATTACTCTATTCGTGAAGAGCTTGTACGAAACAAAGCGTTCCCTCCAATAGATCAGAATTATCATTATCGGAAGCAAATGTTGGATAGTGGTCGATGAAAACTTCATGTTATTATGCCGGGAAATGTTTGACTAGGGCTGTATAAATTTAGGCCCAGCATACACAGGTCTGTGTAAATTGTCGTCCGTCAACGTCACGAGAAAATAGAAGCGATAGTGGCCAATGAAAAATGTCGCAAATGGAACGATCTAGAAAATTGAGTGGTGCAAAAACGCAATAGTAATTACATCAACTGGACTTCCATTAGTGCTGATAGTCACCGGGAGATTGATTTCGGAAAAGGAATGTGGACAAAAATTTAATTGCTTGTCAAGCATACCATTCAAATGATATCAAATACGTAAGTATTAATATACTGGCGCAATAGTGGAATCCATGCTATTTATCCATTATACATATTTATTAAATACAAATTGAAATTCAATACCTAAGGCATATTACCTGAAATTAAATTGAGGGAGACTTAGTTGGCTACTGAACATTTTAAATGCTAATTTAATGGTATTTATTACGTTCTCGCTTAATAATAATTATTAATGTAAGAATAGCAACTCGCTCTCCAAGGACCAGTAGGGATATTCTTTTTTATGCGATATAATTTGGTAACCTAAACGTTATTTTTCTAAAGAAGGCGTCGAAATCCATAGTTATTTCATGATTTTTTGAGATCAGAAGTGTATTTTTGGGTAGAAAGGGATTTAGGAAATCATTAGGAGTTGAAATATGATTTTTCCAGTTATATATTTACTCCAACATCGAATTGCCTCAATAAAATTTCGAATTTTAAAGAGAGTATCCGAAATATTCATTATTAAATGCAATATTTTACATAAAACTGTCTCAGTAGGCTTAGGAAACCTTGAAAACGTCAGTCAAAAGGCATTTATACAACTCCATGATGAGTTGGGAAAGGCTCAAACCAAAGGGTAGCATTTAGAATAAGAGCGAAAGGGGTGGTGTGCTACGTATCCAACTTGGTACAAAGTGGTATCATTTACCAAGCTCAAATTGGGGAATTTATTCAAAGCATAGCCTTCATATATTAATTTGTTTCCCTCATGCATGTTATAAAGCCGGATTCTCCTGTGCATGCATTCCCGCGCCATGCATTCCTTGCTTTTAAAATTCGGAAAACACTTTTGATCGAGACTCATATTTCTTGCACTGCTAGTTATCTGCTAAATTGACGCTACCAGTCATTGCTTATAAATCTCGTAAATGTATAAAAATTAATTTTTAATAGATATTGATCGACCTGGATTTTTTGTCACTTAAATACCCTATTCACTAACATTCATCGAAAGTAGGACACATTTGTACATGGAAATCCTAAATACAAGGAAATCTTCGAGAGCAGACTTCAAGGATGACGTTTTCCTTATTGTTCACCTTAGCTATGTTTCAAAATTCCGAACTTTCAATGTAATTGAGATTGCATCCACATTCCTATTACTAATCCCCGTGTTAAAGCATTTATATTCAAAGTCGGTTTTACAGGTCATTAGGAAATATTGGGACTTAATCGTAGTATCAATCATTTGAAATGATCAGTGACCTGTAATTCGTTTGCCTGTTGTATTTCCATGACAATCCTTTTCATAAGATATTAGTGCCCCAATGTTCTTTGCTGATGAATTATAGTTTTTTTTGAGCGGTTTATTAACTCCTTTAGGGTCTCTACATGTTGGCATTTATTTCACAGCAAAAAAGTACCACGAGACAAAATATTGGCTTTGGTATAGCTGATGGTTCAAGGTAATAATTGTACAGCAACAAACCTCTTGAATGAAAATCAGGATTAAAAATACAGCTTAAAGTGAATACAGTAAAAACAGAATTTGATAATCAGCATGTTGATATAGAGCAAAATGAAATAAGTAACATAATTTTTTCTCGAAGATGCTACATTTTTTTTAAATACCCAAACTGCAATCAATATCCAAACATAATCCATTTCCTTATCGCCGTAAACATATGACATCCTTTCTATAACCATGGTAATCCAATTAATGTTGCATTGATATCATTAAAATATCCAGGACCCGTCAAATAATGTTGCAGCGATGCCCAACAGAGGACATGAAGGTTCATATTACAAGATCTCTTTGATAAATAGGTAATCATGACATCTAATGAGCAGATAATGGGTGTGATTTTATTCTACTCATAAATTAATCATGTACTCATTAGTGTTTTTGGTAATCACCAGAAATACAAACAAAATATGATTGCACTTCAATTCTATGCATAATGTATGCTACCTATGGATACTATTTGGAATTAACAATTTTTAATATCACGGTTATTACATCTTGTATATCTATGTTACGTTATATTTACAACTCGTCGTGGGTGTTACAAATAGGATATTTACGTATCGTTTTCAAAATACCCATCGTGTGATAACAACGTGCTTTAGTTATTTCAACGTTATGTATATATCCGAAGGATATCGTCTCCTGCTTGAGTACCTTGGGCGTTTCTCGCCAGTATCACTCCAAGTAGGTGGCATCAAGAGAGTTTATTTATTTATTTCCATTACCCCATAAACATCACATTTACGGCCTTTACAATGGGGAATTAACAGTTAACAATGAAGGTCATTCACACACGCCACGCCCTGGATAAGGGTAACTTACCCAGGCGGGACTCGAACCCGCGACCTTCGGTTTGGCAGGCGAGGACTTTACCCCGCCGCCATCGAGGCAGGCAAAGAGTTAAGGTCGTCAAAGCGCTGCTTTCCCAAACACCGCGATTTAGAGCTTTGCTCCCAGTTCAACCTAATTCATGCTCAAGTATAAACTCGTATGCTATAGATCCCTCGCCTGCCAACATCCCCGATCCGCCATGTAAATACATTTTCCCCTCCGCCACCCCTTCCCCGGTCCCATCTTGTGCCATATGTATTCAAGTGAGATTACGCCTTGAGATAAACGTTCGAGTAGCAGGCAGACAGATGCAGTTTTCCCGTAAAACCGCCACAAATCTGATATCGGTGTTGGAGGAAAAAGAGGGTTATATATATTTTTTTTTCTACGAGGCACTCGATCGACTGTTCCCACTCCTTTTCCTTCTCACAATCTCTGACGTGGATCTGACCTTTCCCGTGCCAACCTCAAACCCCACCGAGCCGATCCAAATACCCTGTTCTTTTCCACCACCGTATGCTATGTAGTACCGAAAGCCTGCCTGCGAGGAGGAGAATTGTGGGGCTCTTGTGTGAGTGAGTTTGCTGCCAAGGAAGGAAGGATTTATTGGGAATCGTGCGTTCAACAGTGAATATCAATCGTCCATCTTGATAAAGTACTCGAACTGAGGGCGAACGTTCTTTGAATTGGCAGCGCCTGGGCTTAGTGATGCAGTGCCCGGGTGCGGTGGTCACGTCTTCCGAGGAGAACGCTGTCAACAATTCATAATTTATGCCGCAGCCGGGGTTATCCGGGCTGCGATGGTGAGGCTTCCGGTTCGTCGAATCTGCTGCGGAGCGATGCATGGGTTCCGGCAGGTTATTTTCTTCCCACTTCCATGACGCCACGCCCTCGTCAAAGATGTCCGGAGGTATTGCTTGAATATAGGGATGTCAGGGCACCCGAATCCTTCGCTTTGAGCTCCAAAGAATTGGAGTACGTGGACACAATCTAAGGCGATCCCGCTATATTCTGCAAGGGTTCTGTTGGTTTCAAAGTGATCCGTGCCAAAATAAAGATAGTATTTCATACCTTGAAATATGGAATTGTGACTGAGTAACTAAAGTGAAACATATTTATGTAAAACGTAGAAGTACAGAGAATGTGGAATTTTATACTTATATTTTTGAAGTGTTTTTACTTATTTTAAAGGCACGCAGCTCACGTGATTTGATTTCAATGAAAGTATTTACTAGCTAAAAACTATTTGAAAATATTTTTTACGGTGAATCGCAATTAAAGTAATGCATATTTAAAAATTTATATCTTTATTTCAACAACCAAAATTATTTCCTTTGCTGCAGCTGCACCATAAGGTAATTCAGGAAATTTTATTATTGAATATTTTGTTATTCAAAATAGAAACTGTACTTTAAAAAACGCAAAAAATAGCGCTTACCGTTTCTTTCCGCTGTCTAAGTTTAATTTCTATGCTTTTACGTGGCTTATTTTGACTCCCAATTTATTCCATTCAGTAGCGGGAGCAAGTCATCAGCCTCAAGATTCCTTCTTAATTTTGAACGGGATAAAAAATTACTTTAACTCTTTGAAACAATATCAGATTTTGTTTCCATCAGTGAGGTATATAATGTAGAAACTATTTATTTAATTAGGTATTTTTGAAAGAGTAATAGATACATGTCACCATCGTTCCCTCATATTTACCCAAGCATTCAGGATGCATTGACTTCTATGATCCTTTATTTTGGAAAACGGCGATATAAAAAACTACCGCTGCCGATTTTTGCGTACTAGTTAGAGGTGATTCATTACAATAGAACCTGAAAACTTGAAAATTTCGCAGTGAGAAGGTCATTCTCATGTTGTGGACCAATAATTTAATGGTAAATCTCTATTGTCTAAATTATCATTAATTTTGGAATCTAGGTTTTTTAGTCATTGTGAAGAGAAATTGTTATTCATCTGTTGAATCGTCGTTTTTTTTTCCTTTCAATGTTGTGTCATTGAAAATGTGCATTGTATGAGAATTTACAGGGTATGAAATGGAACAGTTTTGTCATACTAGTGAGAAAACAACACGAAACCTGATTTAAAGCTGCTTCAGAAGGCTTAATAGCTACGTTTCAGTCTAATTCTCTCTAAGTTATTCTTCGACGCAGATAATAGCCTCTCAATTGGGTGCTTTAAATCTATCTATGCGTTTCAATTTCACTCCTTGGTTTTACGGTCGTGGCTACAACATCTCCATCTCGTTTCCTCTATGGGATCGATGCGAGAAGTTTTCTTAGGTAGGCCGGGGACTTGCTCAAATCCAGCCCACATTCGCTTGTACTCGGAGGATCGCGTAAATACACTAAGAACCCCTTCCCACCGCACTGCTTTCCTCGCGTCGCGTTTCCACGGGTTTCCCAGTGAGCGCACGGCCTGGGCTTCGTGGAATTGAAATTCCGTACGTCGTCGGTCCATTCCATCCTCACACACCCTCCTCCCCCCCCCCCCTCCGAGTTTGTTCTCCAATTCCATTCCCCTTCCCTCGGAACTTCTCTCTGCGACCTCCACATCTTCCACAGCGAGGAAGACTCGATTGCTACTACTTCTATTCTCTTGTTCCTAGATCATATTCGCCTTCACATAGGCAGAAACTGAAGCTATTCTTGAAATATGATTTTATGCTTTATTTTATTTTTATGCTGAAACTATTCTTGTCTATATCTTAGATTTGGGCGTGTGGTAGCCTAGGAAATAGAGCACTTGACTGCTAATTGATGAATCCCGGTTCCATATCCCGGGTGAAACCTTGGGGCACCCTCAAAATAATCCCTTGAAGTGCGAGGCTGCCCAGAGAATCTGGCATCCTACTTGGAATGTGTGAACTCCATGCACCTGTGACTTAGTTTGGGATCAACTGTACCCTCAACTATCGAAAACAACCTTTTAGGTTGAGTTACTAAGTGTGTAAAAGTTACTAAGTGGCCGATACCCCCCCGCTCCATCAGGTTTTTTTTAACAAATTACTCGTTAGAGTTTTTGATAGTTATTTTATGGAAATTTTGCGAGATGCATCGGTATGGCTATGGTATCAGTAGTCTCTCTGGAGCTAAATATTTGTCTTAGATACGGGAAAATGTTGATACACTCTTTTCTACATGACTTGAAATTATGTTTACGATATTTTTAAAACGAGTAGTATGCTGCCAGGATCTGACTCATAGACCTTTCATATATATTATCCATCAATTTTCACCAATTAAACCTTCTTTTTCCATTCACAGCAAGAAATACTTCCTCATTTTATCAGTGAGTCATATTGTCCACTTCCTCTTTTCCGCTTAAGTAACATTTTTCCGTGCAACACAGTTTTCAGAATCCCCTTCCTGCTTACTACTTGATCCATCCAGACCCTTCGTTGCTTCTCTATCCTCGGAAGTTTTCTCTCGTTGAATCTAGTGAGATTGAGGAAAATGAGTTGAGTAAAATAAATACAGTGCGATCTCGATAATTCGACACATACGCAGCCATGTCATAGCTGGGTTATCGCAAAAAGCGGGATTATTGGAAACGTACAGGACTCAAGCACAAAGCACAATGCACAATGAGCTTTTGACGGTAGAAGCTTGCAACTAAATACGTATAGTGACTCTTCTTCCATAGCAAACTCATCCTACTGCTCAGGGTGTGAATCGAGGTAGATGACCAAATTAATAATAACGATTATGGTCGATGAAGGCAGAATAAACCCTGGGCACCACTGAACCACCTATGAACCTTATAAATAGGGGAATAATAATAGTATCACGTCAATTGTTTCGGTTTAAGGGCTTAAATGTTGTTTTAAAGCTGTTGATCACCTGATTGAACGCCATAATTAATTATCCTATTCTTTTAGATTTATTTAATTCAAAGGGGGAATAAAATTTGCACTGCCACAGCATTTCGAGAAATATCGTCACGTATTTAGGAATAGAAGTTTTTTTTCTCCCTGGAATAGCAATTTTTTAAGTACTGCGGTACATCGTTGAAAATTATCACTCTATTTTTTGGAATAGTCGCCTCTACATTTCAAACGTCGTAGATAAACGGCGAAGTTTCAATCAGATTCGCTGAATTTCAGCGAGCGAATTTACTGCACATGAGATTTTTAAGTACCGGATGAATAACGATGCGATCTGCTGTAAAACGTGTGTGGATTTTATCGGGGAATTCGTGGAGCGAACAAATACGGATATAAAACCCGTGTGAGAATACCGTCATAAAAAGACCGATTGAGGTTTGGAAGCGTTTGCAAGCTACGGGCAAACTTGGGTCTTGACCGTAAAGTTGCTTTAATGTTGGCGCAATATTAAAGCAAAGATTAATCCCCCTTTAAGCCTGACCAAATCATTGCTGAGTGCCTGAAAGGGTTTTTAACGGTTCCGTTTGGCACCAGCCTGCAACTATCTGACCGATGGCTCTATTGAAACATGTTATATGAGATGCATTGTTATCGGTTTCGTTATATCGATTTGCGGAATACAAGCTACACCAAATTCTTTAATGGAATTGAGGGGAAAACACTGAAAATACACTATCAAATTATGTAATGCCTCAGGACCTGAAAGATTAAAAATACACTCGAATTTTCTCTCCTTTTAGTCCAATTAAGATGTCGTCAAAAACGGCCTTAGGAGGAGAGTTCTTATTTAAATGTTTCGGCTTCTAAATTCAATGGTAAGGTCTATTAACAAAATTTCCTGACGCAGAATTACAAAATATGTCAGAAAACGGTCTAAAACTTTTACTTACGAGCTTTTTTTATAACTCGCAATCTATCAGCTTTCAAAGAATTAGTATTTAATTCAAATTTGTAGTACTTAAAATTTCCTACAAAGGTTATACCTACGAATTCTTTCTTCAATGAACCGTTGAAAATTGGCGATTTTACTTTTCTCTGCATGAATTCTTTCAATTGTCAAATTTATTGTATTACACGTGTTCGCAGTGCTTTCCCTTCCAGGTTGCATTTTGGACCTATTTAGGTGCCACATTTGAGAAGTCATCTACACTGGAGAAACTCGAATTTGAGTGAATGCATGTAGAGGAAAGCATTATACTGCACGAAATGTCTTTTTTATCTTCCTTTATCCAAATTTGCATTTATTCTCCGTAGAAATCGCAAATAAATGAGTATAATCCTGCGTTCGGCGAAACAGGGCATTAGAGTATCCAAATCTATCAACGTGTCTATCTACAATGTGTATCCAAATCGGCGTTTTGTAGGTAGCCACGAATGAGGAAACTTCACTTTATTAATATGCATTTAAGAAGTGAACATTAAAATTACTGTGCATTTGATAAGGAGGAACAACATTCTTCATCTTATTCATATAAAAAAATGGAAAATCCATCTGTACTTTCTTGACGTATTATTTAAGTTTATTTCAGTTTATTTCATTTGATACTTTTATAGAATTGGTAATTAATAGCTAAATATTAAGAAAACCACTAGATTAAATTGTTAGCCATAACTGTGCTCTGTAGAACTGTTACAGTACTAAATGTAATTCTTTTTTTCAGTTCTACATATCATTTGAAGATTTCTAATACTATTTTTTCAAAGCGTTATAGTAGGAAGTTAAAACAAGTGTCAATGATTACAGATTATATTGTTAGTAAACTTAGGTATACAATGTGTTTATACCGGTCCAATAAGTTGTTCGGCGAGAATATTTTGATAAAAATTGGAAACTCCACTAAAAATATCCCCGAGACTTTAAAAATGCTATCGATTAAAACAAATCGAGCAATGAATGAAATGTCAAAAGCCGCTGGATTCAGACAAAGGTCTGGTTGAAAAAATGGAGTATCACTATGAAATTGGCAGTATCTATTCTCCCCGAAAGCAGCTTCCTGAAATGCGGATAAGAATTTATACGATTTATGTTTCCATACTCCACCGAATGCGGATTAACCCCTGCCATGAAATATCGAATGTCTTTGATAAAATTACAGCATATGTTTGTGTCATTTCACAAAGAATTTTACGAGCGTCATTAAATGAAGCAGCAATAGTCGAGTGTAATAAGCAATATTATTTTACAATAGGACGGTATTAATGTATTAATTATTGCAAAATTATTAAAAATATTTAATTACTATAGTGAATATTGTGTCATTACTGGATGCTGGAAATATCAGTTATTTTATAGTTTATAGGGTGATCACTCCAAGCAATTCCTTTACAGTTTTGGCATTTTTGTGATGAAATGTATAACCTTTCATATGTAGAATACTAATGCTTCAGTTTAGAAGTTCATATGTTATTACATTTCCGCCTTCCCACGATTTGTATCAATGTTTGGGTAAAGTAGCTTTATTTTGGCATATCTCTAAAAAAATTTTATTACCTTGATTTTTCCAGTTTATGTTCACCGTGTACAGACTACCGCGCCATAAAATGAGGTATCATAACGTAGGAGAAAATACGCGTTTTCAAGGAGATCAATGAGATACGCAGCATAACACTGCCACAAAAATTGTGTCAATTTTCCGGTTTCATGATAGAAAAAAAATTCTTTGCGAGAAACGGGTCGAAGCAGAACAGCTTAAAGCCGAGGCATAGGCGATATGATATTACATTTTTTTATGGTACCCTGGATAGTGATACGACATCTGAATGGTTTTATCAAAAATCTTACATGATTTTCTTCCCATGTTTTTTGTCCCGGTTTACTGCCAAATGAGAACATTATTAAGATAGTTTGTTGAAAAAAGCTATAAAATTTTCAAGGATGACGGCCTTGAATAGCCGAATGTGTTCTGTATTTTGAAGAAACATTTTCATACTTATGTTCGGATGACTTTTTTATTAGAGGTGGTGGCCATTGGTATCTATATAATGTTACAATGTATCCCCTTATAATTTTTATTTTACTCGATGCTGGAAATATAAAATATTTTTCAGGTAGCAGGATGGTATCCCTAAGCAATTCCCTTCCCTTTTGTACAATTTTGGTATCGGTGGCATAGAATCGAAAACCTTACCATTATCAGAGTTTTCACTATTTTAACTAATTTTAGGCCAGGCAATGAAGTAAAAGCTGTAAGTAGCGTGTAAAATACCGCATTCTATTTGAACTTTATCTGATCTGGTTCATTAGGTTCTGTTATATTATAAGACGCTTTATAAAGATATAAATTTTAATTAAAGTAATTACGAGAGTATATTGAATGTGTCCTCTGTGAAGTACGTCGTCCTCCTTACGTTAGAATGATCATATTGTTGAGGTATATAATGTGACTCATGATAAGGAGTTTTAATAATTATGCCCTTCTTTATGCAAGTAAGTTTTGCCATCACTTAAATTCATCCCTTATTGAGTAATAAATAATTGAAGTAAGCGGAGGTGTGTCACATGTATCCAACAAGGATAACCATAATGGATAAATTAGGTATTCTTTTTACCTCTTTTGTCGGGGGATGGAGTAGGCTATAGGAATTACGAATGGTGTAGGAATGCTGCATACGAAATGAGGACGTTGGAGGCATAAAGTTGCCAGGCACTGAGGCATTACCACCTTAGCTTAGGTCACCAGAATAATATTGAAACTTGAACTTGAAGCTTTTCAAAATAAACATAGAGTCACATTCCACGGTAACTTCCCTCTTTACGTCATAATATTCCTCATTCCCTTTCTCTCTGCCTCGAATTTCTATTCTCCTCCTCCTGTTTCTCAACTTTATTGACACAATTCTCTCTAACAGTAGTTTTTGGATCATAACCCCGCTAAATATGTTCTCATCTAGATCGTCTATTTCTTACGTATCTGAGTTTCCCATCTCACCAACCATACCTGGTAATTCAACGTTATTTTTCTGTCACCTTCCATTTCACTTTGTCCATTGTTCTCAACACGCAACTTTCAAACTCTGCCTGAGTATATAATTTTATAGTTCTCGCGATTACTATCTTCAAAAGAATACAAGATAACGAGTAGTAAACCTGAGCGACATTTGGAAGACGCTGGTTGGAAGCAGAGATGGCAATCGAAAAAAAACGAAAGTCAATATCAGCAACATTTCAATAGTTTTGTTCCCGGGAGCCGAACCGAAGAACCGAACCGAAACGAAATGTCTTTAAACCCCGGGAGCTAAACTCAGGGTCGAAACGAAATCGGAGTCAAAATTACTTGGGGTCAAAACTAAAACTCGGAGCAAAACGAAACGCAGATAATGCTACGCACCGAAGGGTGTTTCACCTTCGAAGAGTTTAGTTTCGACCGACCCACCGAGTAAGAAGTATAGTTGAATGAAGTGGAGATTCGGTCTACCGCAATTAGATGCTTGGGGCACTCATACTTTCATCAATAACAGAGAAATGGTGAAGGCAAACTGGCCATTTGATTTTTAGCTTTATGTTTTAACCTCTCTATTTTCTCATGAAATGGTCGAAACTATTCCCTCTTATACCCTTCTACTCAATTTCTGTGATTGGAACTTAACTATGAGCAGCGGAGTGTTGATTAATTTTGTTTCATTCCCGGAAGTAAAGATTCGTCCTGAAGTAATCTCTTTGACGATTTTAACTTCGTTAGGAAACCCATACGCACCATGATCATCGCCGCGGAAACCTACGCAGAAATTTCGTTAGGAAACGAAACTCAACCTAGTCCTCGTATATTCGTTTCCCTCCGGTTCGAAACCAACCACTTTCTACCCTCGCCTATCCAAACGCTTTGGGTTGGAATACTGGCCGAAAGATTGATTTTGGGGATCGGGTTGGTGTGATGGCTAGAGTGTTGGCTTCTCACCCCGAGGGCACGGGTTCCACTCCCGACGGTGGCTGAGAATTTCCAGAGATTGCCCGATCCCTGCTTGAATGTTGTGTGGAAGACATTTCAATCGCAACACTCCGTTCGTCGAATGGGACGTTAAGCCTTGGTCCCCATGGCGCCTTTCATTAAGAGCAGGCTAATTCCGACGCCGGGTTTCTCTCCACCCTTCCCTCCGTATTTCCTTCCGCCAAGGTGCAAATGATCTCAGCTGTCAAAAATGATTAAATGCTTTCCCGGTGAATAATGTGGGTAAACTCTTTTCGGGATCCCTACTGGGTTAATTTATTTATAACGGCAAACGTTTCAAGCTTCGTCTCAGGGCTCATCCTTAGGGCTGAATCAGGGTTGAACGGTTGGCCGTTATGGATAAATTAACTCCGTGAGAATCCCGAGAAGAGTTTACCCATCTCAGCTGTCGTTCGCCAAAATACCATGCCAAATATTGAGTGATTTTTTTTCAATTCGCAAATTCGCTCTTTGATATATTATCAAATGGAGGTGAAAGGCTACGAGGAAGTATCGTAAGAAGAGGGGCGGTGGAGGCAGTGGGGTTAAGCCAAAGAGCAAGAGCACGCGTGTCTGCGTGTGTTTTTTACCTCGGTTTGCGACCGACGGGAGATTCAAGGGGGAGGTAATTTAACTCATTCCCTTCTACTATTAAAAAAATAAGCGTCTTAATTTGGAGGTATTTATTTGCTTATAAGGTCCTTAAGGTATTTTATATTAGAGATGGTGAAAAGAAATTACCAAGAATACATAATCTCCGTCATAGTAATATTGTTCGCATACCCAGACCAAGAACAGAATTATGCAACCAAGTTTCTTATTCTTCGGACCAAAAATTCATTGTGAGTTACCAAATTACATAACTGACGAAAAGAATGAATACAGATATTGCAAAATGATTAAGATGTGGTTGTTTACTCGTAATGATGTTTCACATTTGCTTAGATGAATGAGGTATGGTGATGAATGAAATGAGATGCAATGATTGCCTCAGTTTATGATTTCGTATTTTATATGTACATCCAGCATGGTAAATTATTTCTGTAATATGTACCAAAGCACTCTAACGCAATAACGAGTCGGTAACGAAGTCCAAAGAACTCCAAAGGAGTACCTATGTTCCTGCAGCCATGTATTATTTAAAATTGATATTTTTGTGGAACAGTAAACATTATTATTATTATTTTTAAACAACATGCTCATCGCGCAAAAGATTTCAGCCGCCGATCGCCTCCATCAATTACCATAGCTTGAGTGACTTTTTTCAATTTGAAATTCGTCCTTTGATATGTATTATGAAAGTAGGGGTAAACGACATGCTTACCATTCATGCACGTGATCCGGCTAAAATAGGTATCCTTCTGGGAATTGGTTAAAGGAGGAGTGGAGGAGGTTATAGCCATAGGTAAGGGAATGATAAAGGGGAGAGGAGAGGGCATTTGGAGGCATGGGATCAAGAAGGTCGCCGTGCGCGGGGGGGGAGGGGGTCACGGGGAGTTTATCGGGAGCAAGGCGGGTTTCTACTCTTGCTGAGGGAGGGCCTGAGGCTATGCGAGTCGGAGGGGCGCACAAGGTGAGATTAGCGGGTACGACGACCGTGGGTGCGCGAGGTTTCGATATGTATCCATTATTCATGGCGCCGGGGAAACTGGCTCGGCGCGCTTGCTACGAGGAAGCATCGTAAGAAGCGAGGCGGTGGAGGCGGCGGGGTTAAGCGGGAGAGCAGGATCACGTGTGCCTGCGTGTGTTTTTTTTTCACCTCGGTTTGCGACCGACGGGAGTTTCAAGGGAGAAGGTGTAAGGGATGAGATTATGTGGGGAAGGATGTGTATGGAGGAAATAAAAGGGTTCGTAGCAGGCAGATGGAATATGGGAATACTCTTGGCGGAGGGAATCAAACACGTGAAGCGCATCTGGTGAAGTTTATTTCGCAAATTCGAAACCCTTTTCCCAATTTTTTTTCTCTCTTCATAGTCCACGTCTGGGTTTACGGCCGATGAGAAGTTTTTCTGAGGTCGTCTTGCCTCGAACCATACCCCTCCCCTCGTTACTTTGTGTTTCAATGCCTACTGGATGCGTAACTCCTCGTTTTAAATGTTAGTGCCCTTCTTGAGAATACGTGGGAAATTCGCAATTGAAGATATGTTATGATGCGTATATTCTTTAGCGGTAGACATGAATTTTTAGGGATGTGCTTCAAATCCTAGAGGTGAAACGATTTGTTTTCGGTGTAAAATTTTAATTCATAATTACTATATATTACTATGACAGTAATACTGTGAAGATTTAGACTATTCCGTCAACTTATGTTAAGCCTCTCCACTTAACCAGAAAATCGCTATATCGTTCTTTACAACCGCCTACGCTCTTTCAGGCATGGATCGATTAGAATTATCCGGTCATAAGCCTATTTCATGATGCTTCCAAGCGTGAAATGCTCAAATTTGCCTCTTTTTACCATACTTGTTTGAAGAGTTTTTTCTTTAAGTCTGCTAACCGCTATAATCTCGAGTTAATTAATTAAATAATAAAGTAATAAATTATTACTCCTTCTGTACTTTAATTGTGGTACCATTTATTTTGTCTATATTTGTACTTATTTTCCTGAGTAAAAAGGTGCTGTTAAGGTTTAATTATGATATATCGTAAAATACAGAGCTAAAGGGTATATTGATTCTTTGAACGGAGGTATTTGACGGCGTTGGGCAAATAATTTGTCGAAATCATCGATCTTTATAAGCATTAGTATAAATGTTCCAAATGATTAAAGTGGCATTTGGTAGTGAAATATCAAGGTCTTTCTTCTTAACATTATGTTTTGTGTAGCCTTGAGGAACTGTACACTGAAGAGTTGTGCATATTGTTATGACAGACTAATCAATTTTATGGACCGTTAATGCATACTCAAATAGAACAAAAAATGAAATATGGAATTTATGTAGTTTTTTTTTCTACTCTAGTGGAGAAAAATTTGGGATTTTATTCATTTGTTCCTGGTGACCACAGCGTACAAAGGTTTATTTAATTTTGTCCTAAATATCTACGTGCCATCATGCTGTTCAGTGAAGCTCTATGCGTGAAATCAACATCAATAACATTGTATGCCTCATTTTATCCATCAGTGGTAATGATATATCGATGTTTAGCTTTTGGTTTGTAATTTTCTATCGTCACTGGGTTGGAAAAATTCACTTTCACATTTTTCAAAATTTTCTGCCGAAGTGAAAAATCATTCGCATGCGTTCGTATTTCGGTTCAGCGGAGTGATAATTTCAATTATTATTATTTTTTAGTGCATTCATTATGCATTAGATGAATTTCCCTGTCGATGATTCCCAAAGAATGAGTTCCCTCATCATATAATGTAATAATTGATCCATCATAACTGATAGTTATTTCCTCCATTTCATTCACACGTTGATCTCTTCATACCTATTTTAATGTCGGAAAACTGCCCATTTGACCCAAAATGCGTTCTTGACATCAGTTCGACTCTCCATATAGGTGAGTGTTGTCCAGAGAATGTGGAGAGAAAAATCTACTTAGTTTTTGCTACACGATTTAAATTAGATGGTTTTCTTAGTACACTTTAAGCGTCTGATAAAATTGTGCTTATGGATTGGTCCAAGTCTCCTTGAAGCACTTATTTGAATTAAATATAAATTTTCGGAGAAACATTTACCTGCAATGTACAAAAATATTTCCTGCAATATCTCTGTGCCCATCACTCTGACGTTTATCTTAAAATAATCCCCTTTTTTAAACATAAGCCTATGTAGTATAATTTTACTTTTTGTTCTGCCTTATGTGACATTGTTTGAATTTCACTTTAATCTTCTTCTTTACGTAGTGAAATCCTCTTTCATGCAAGTCATTCAAGGGGAATCTAACTTCGCTTGATATAATGAGAGATATTCTTGTAATATCACATTTCCGATTTATCCATGACATCCAAATCGCAGATACAATTATTATACTACTTACGAAGCTTAATCACTCTTCCCTTAATATTCACCTGGCTTTTGATAACCGCACGTCTTTATGACTGGATATGTAATTAGTTTGAAATTTTTACTATTTTGAGAACCATCATTATATTACATGGTAAATTAGATGTTGTATTTTGCATGTAACATGACATTAGCTTTCACTCAGTAGGTTTTCGCAGGTTTTTCACGCCCCCCTTCTTGTGTGGGCGTTTTCCTGCAGTGGGTTTTTTCGCTGAAGGATATTTCACCCTTAACCTCATGTTTTTTCCCACCAGCTTAAATCTTTTTTACACAAAAATTTCAAATATAGTTGTTTATATTTTTTGACATTTCACAAACAGTGTATATTGTATATTCTTGGTACTGTAAACGTTTGTCTAATATTTTATAATATGCTTGCAATGACGTTATCGAGGGGTTAGGTGGAAGAGGGGACTTTCCAGTCTCAACCTCGCCCGAATAAAGGCATTTTATTATTATTATTATTAAATGCTATTATTGAAGTTATTTTATGGTGATCATTTTAAAATCAATTCGCAGTTGGGCATTAAAAGTATTGTTTTCTAGTAAATATTGATATTTTAATACATTTATGATGAAAAAGGTAAGGTGTATGATTTTCACAATCATTGTCACATAAATCGAAACTTGAAGCTTTGATGTGGTGAAATGGCTTCATATTAGCAATGAAAGCATTTCATGACCTCCATAATTTATTTAAAAAAATTACCACCGGTATAAAATTTCACAAATAATAGTAACTTAACTTTTAAGCCATCATCAAGTACATAAACACCCATTAAATGTTAATGTATACCCTTCTTGGGTAATTATATACTTGATAATCACTGGATAAGCAAAATCAGTAGTAATCATTTTCAGCAAATCGTGGAAGGGACGATATGTTTTCATTGCTACTTTTTGAAATATATCACAAGGTTTTCAGATTAAGATGGTGAATGCCGTGGACCATATTCCAATATTATCTTCATTTATTTTCCGAGCTCATGGCCTCCGTGGATGGTACACTTCAGCCGGTATAAGTACTAAAGAATTCATCGAATGGCAATTTATGGCTCGCAAGTCTCAACTTTCGGTTTGATTACTTTGTGTATGGCTGGAGTCAGGAAAATTTCGGTATCAGAGGCACATAAATTTTGAACAGGCTGCATTATTAATTGTGGCAATCAAAAGGAGATGCTTTCTAAAAATTCAGCGTTATGACTCGAGTTAAAAATTTACTGAGTGCTTATTGGCTAATTTGTTGACGCCAAGGACATTTTACCACGCACCCCAATGGAAAAATCAATAATTTTCTGTTTTAGTTCTCATAGGGTACATAACATGTTGTTAAAATGAAAAAACTTTAAATCCCAATGCAAATTTGTGTGTTAATATAAAATAAGAATTTTCTGTAATAATTACCAAAGGTCTTAATTTATGCTAAAATCCATTGTGGAAAACGTAGTTTTGAAGTTATGTATTACATTTTTATACTTTTACTTGAAAAAATGTTTGTATAATCCTATATTGTGGTGTTCATGAAAAAGGTATTTCGTGAAAAATATTGCTGTATTCCAGTTTTTGAGTTTTTTATATGCTAAATGATAGTCAATCTTCCATGCTTGTTAATAACTCTGAAATATATCAGAAAGTAACAGAGGGGTATTCCATCGATACTGTTTTGGCTTTGAATGAATCCTGAGAACTAATTCATGTTTTTGAAGAAATTATTTCTGTGCTGATGTTTATTCTCGATGTATATTTATAATTTCAAAAGTATTCGTGGGTTGAAAAAATCCACATTTTCACCTAATTCAGCTTTCAAATTAGATCTGGATATTGTTGAGTCGCTGATTTACATTGTTGGCATTGATAAACGGTTCAGCTATGACGATCTGAGATGCCCAGCTCTCCCTAATCATTGGTGGATACAGAACACATTCGTTTCGTGGTATCCTTAAATATATGCAACAAAAATACTCATGTGCAATGCATGAGTTATGGCTCAGGCGTCCCGATAATACGTTCGATATTGAGGTCGAACATTATTTGATCCCTTATCTTTCCAACTTATTTATTGCTTGTCATGTGACACTACCTGGGAAAAATAACATATGCACGTATCGTGTACTCACTTGAACTGTTACCGCTTACCGCATCGCAGGGCACAACTTTACACTGTGCCAACAAGGAATAAAATATGATTTGTTTTGTGAATATATTTTTTTGAGATTGCTTTGTTACACAGATAACATAGGACACATAGGACATAAAATAAGATTTTTCCCAAAGGATCTTATATACGATGTTGATAATTAAATTTTTAGGATCATTGATTTAAGCTCCGTGTTAAACGTTTCTGCTGATTATTTAAATCCCGTTCCGCTAATTTGATGTATTTTTTATTGAAAACTTTATTACCTATTTGTTCAGATAAAATTGTTTTCAATAGAGTTAATTGGTTATTAATTTGATGGAACAAATTTGTTTCATGCATTATGCAGGGTATGAGGACAGAAATTTTCGTTAGAGTGAAGAAAAGAATGACGTTTTTGAGAAAATGTTCTTTTTTAGCGTTGAATATGGTGCACAATTTACTTAACTTCAGCAAAATTTTTTTTACGTAACTGACTAAAACCTTAAAGGGACCGTAATTAAATATTTACTTTCCATAAATGGGCGATAATGATGTACCATAATACATTCTGGATCATATTTACAAATGAATACTTACAGTGAAAAGTTACTCGTGTAAAGCGTGATTTTCACATTCTTAAATCTTGCCATAACTCCATGTACTTGAACTTAGACGGAATTCTGTGGTTTCTGCTGAGATGAAATTCATTTTGGAAAGGAAAATTGTGAGATGTGTTATATATGTGCTTATGAATTCAGATATACTATTGAATAATGAGTTATTTAAGGGGTTTAATGTAGTTTGAGCTGCTGCAAAGGAAAATAAATGTTCTTTTGAAGATTGAAAAGACAATTAAGTGATTATTTATGTCCCTATGTACTCAATATACAGAAAAACATGCAGGAGATTGATAATACAAAACGGACTAAAAGGTAGGTAGATTTAGCCTCACAAGAGTTGAAAATGTATTTAGGTCCACTTAAGTATTGATTGCTCAAAACTCAGTAGTTTGTAATTGCAATGTTTTTTTATTCCCATGGAGATTAAATATCACATGAAATAGAGAGACGAGATTTTTTTCCTGGAATTGGAAAATAGCGTTATTATTAGAATACCTACCAGTTTAGTCTCTTGGTAAGTTTTGATTTCAATTTTTACTAATTCTCTCTGTGTTAATTTATTCCTGGATATATTCCTCCTCCTTGTCACAATATCTTGGCAATGCTGTTTATTTTTTCCTGCAGTTTTCCATCTCCACTAATTGTAAGTAATTGTTCCACCCAAGTAATTGTGTGCTCTTGCACTTTTTTTGCACATTTGTTTTTCCTCCTTCAGATATATTGACGAGTGTATGTGTAGGTATCATTTGGATGCTTTGATTATTTATAAAATCATGGGTCATGAACATAATATTTCGAGATTGATGTCTGTGTTTTTTAATACATCTAAATGGCTGTTGCGCATGAAATTAACGTGACACTATTTATTTCTAGGAATATCTCTGCAATACTATTATTTCGATGAAAATGCATTGTAATTGATCGATTAATAAAAGAAAGTTTAGCAAAGCTATAGATATTGGTGAACCTTATCTTTTAGAGCTTTTGTAATGTGGGAAATCTACGAGGCAAGAATTTATAGAAACATTGGAAGGCCACCCGGCGTTACTTAGGAAAGGTAATAGTAACAATAATAATAATAGAAATATTTATAGTTCTTGGACAAATGTCCATTAAGAACATAAGATGAATATTACATACAAAAGAGATCACAAAATAAACTTGTTCAAAATATATCAAATATTTCCGAATGGAATTCAGCACAAGGTAGTACCCAGAGAAGAGGGAAACTTGAAACGGTGAATTCATGGTCACGTATCAGGATTTTAGGCACTGTTATACGGCATAAAATGGAAAAAATGATTTCCGTATAACGCACAGTGGATCGCTTTAAACCCCGCTCCACAACATTGATCGCTATGTGTGTTCGCACGCGTGTAGACCAAAAACGCCTTGTTAAACCATACCCCAGCAAAAAGGTTTGCACTGAGAGGATAATAGATAAGAGTAGTATTATTTGAGTGATGTTTTCCCTTTGAGCGAGTCAATAGGAGTGCTTACTCGCAGGGGTGGATCCAGGATTTTTTTCTGTGGGGGGAGCAAAAGGGTTTGACAGGCAAACCATCTTCTCATACTTGATATGTAAAAAAAGATACAAAAATTACTTAACGAAACTCTCTCTTTACTTCAATATGAAAATAATTATTATGCAATTAAATGATAACCGCATAAAAACTGTTGCCTATTTTTTAAGCGTCTGTGGGGGGGGGGGGCGTCTGTGGGGGGTACGTGCCCCCGTGCACCCTACCCCCTAAATCCAGCTCTGCCTGCCCGGCTGGATATCCAACCACAGAAGTTGTTTGATGGGACGTAACAAATGGTGATGAGGAAACGACGCAAAAGACGCGTCGGACGCAACCAATACTATCACTACCGCGTTTGGGAGCATGAAAGGCTTCTATGTACTAACTTTGGTTTCAATACATGCAGCCGTATGGATATGCATAGCGGACAGACAAATAGACATCTTCTTTTATACATATATAGATGTAAAGAATTCCGGCGAGGTGAGAAATGGCCCCACGTGAATGGCGAAGCGTTGGTGGAAATATGAGTGTATTTGAACTTGTGTGTGTGATGGGTTGGAGAAATAGAAAGGCCGGGGAAAATGGCAAGCAACTCAAACGATCCATGATCCATGTGTGAGGAGAGACTCTCTTTCCAAATACCGGAGGAGTAGCACACACTCGGACGAATTTCCATTACCCGTATTCCCTAGTTACATAGGCCGAGTGAGTTTCCAGTGGGAGAGAATGAACTAATGTGCCAAAATATTATCTTTTCAATAGGTTTGTTTACATTCTAACTGTTTTTATCGATGCATGACCGAGGCCCAAGTCCTTGCTCGAAATGTTTTCAATAAATTTTCAACTAAACATGGCAGTCTTAATTTAAAACATGGTGATAAAGTCATAAAAAACGTACTTCCGATGGACAGACGATTAGAATACGCCAAAATTTTTTAACTAAATGAACACTCTTGACTACAACCCGCCCATACTTAGCTCCTCATTCATGAATGCGAATTTTATTATCTTTCCCAGCGAATTGTAAGTTCTTATTTTATCACGGGTTTTATTGTCAATTGATTCGTAAATAGTGGGTAATTATTAAAGCACTAAATTAACTGGCTTTAAACCAATAAAAACATGAATTTTCAAAGTTGTTTTCATAATGTGTGATATCAATTAAATGCAATGCATTTCATAGTTTATAATAATTAAAATACGAATTTTTTAAATTGGGTCCATCATTTAGAATAACCCTGTGTTATCCAGGCATGTTTACGAGGGTATACATCATGAATACTTGTGCATTGTTGCTGATAACTTGATGTTTCACCCTAGTCCTCATGATGAATTCCACGGATCCTGGATCTTTCAGATCTTGCTTTTTGTCGGAGATTATGAGACACCACGCATTGTTATGAATGTACGAGAAGTGAAATACCAATACAAGGAATAATATACGGCTGTAGTTTGTTTTTTGTAAGGAATTATATATCCTGATTTATTTCATAAATGGGATAGTATTTTCCCACGCCCTAATTGAATGTACATGCAACTTAAAATATTCTATTTTTTCATAACCTTTTCAAAAAAGCATCACGTTTTCTGTGGACTTTGAAAATTTTTCAAAATGTTAATTTAAAGGTTTTCAATTGATAACAAACCGACTTATAAATCACTCTTTTCCTTATTTTTACATTTATCATTGGCAATTAATCGCCATTATGAAAATTCTGGCTAATTGAATTCGTATTTCTCAAAATCTTTTTCCGAAATTTGAGGGTTTAGTCCATAACGGATTGTAATATTGCTGCGGGTCGTAGTTACTTTTAAATATAGGTTTTTGGACTTTTTTTGTGGAAATACTAGAATTAGTTAATGTAAACCTTAACTGTCCTGCCTTTTTACACCACTGAACGCACAGTCCTTGACCGTGTTACCTCGTAGGGGAAGCCATCTTTCCGAATTCCAGGGATCCCAGCAAAATTCCACTCGCTCGGAGATTTTGTCCCTCCATTCTCCTTCCTCCATTCTAACGAGAACCTATCTTTACCAACACATCCAGACCACCACTGACCCATTCGTGGGGTTTTGAAAGAAGAGGTGACAAACTACTTCTCACTTTTGGTGGCTCTTTCGGGATAATGGTTTAAAATGTTCCACGAAGAATTTAGTGCCTGGAACATTTTTGAAAAGACTCCAATCGCTGTACAAAAATACTACCGGTTTCGGGAAATTTTGAATAAGTGGGGAATGTTGGAATATCTAAAGATTACTTTGAATCATAAATTTATATAGGCAGAGATTTGAGTAATTTTCTGCCTTAATCGATCGCTCAGCGCTCTATTTTGAATTTTATCCAGCAGCCCTTCTGAAGGGGATGAAAGTTTTTCGGGGGCAAGAATTTCTGGAATCCTCCCCTTCTCAAACCCTCCCTCCATCTCTCTCGGACATGTCATAATTTGGCAACTCTGCGACAAAAAAGCGGGGATGCGGGCATTGAGGTCCAAAGGAGGGATATAAGGGGAGAAAAAAGGGACGGATGCCTTCGTCCGGAGAGCGTCTTTCTTTCATCTCCTTCCACCAGCAGCCTTCCCCAGCATCCATTCCACTCAAAACCCCCCGGACTCTCTTTTTTCAACCCCCCCCCACCATACTGCCCTGAAAACTCGCGCAAGTTTGTGGGTTTAGTCTCGGGACACATCCAGGCCACTGACCCATTCGCTAAGGTTTTGAAAGACCAGAGGTGACAAACTACTTTTCAGTTTTTGCAGCCCTCTTTGGATAAGGGGTTAAAAATTTTTATGAAGAATTTTAGTGGCAGAAATTTTTTTGAAAAGGCTCTGTGAGGCCGACCGCTGTATAAGTGAGCATTGTTTTCGGGAGTATAAAAGTAATGGAAATTTATGGAATATTTTAGACTTTGTAGCAATTATAAACGTATAAAATCATATGCTTAAATTATAATAGACCTTAATTGATCGTTTAGTTTTCTATTGTGAACTAACATGCGTGATTTTTATTTTTTGCTTGGCTACCCTTAAGAAGTATAGCCGAATATTAATTATTGCCCCATTTCTCTTGTACATTCAAAGGTAACAGAAAAAGCTATATAATTCTTATTCGTTAATACATTTTGCGATTAATTACGGCACGCAAACGATATATCCTGTATAACCACTTACTACACGGTGGTCGTGAAATGAAATTCAGGAAATGTGATAGTGATATATTTTTAGGGATATCTTGATGATTTTTCCTAATGGAATCCTCTCTGCATGTGCTTCTAGTAAATGTTCCTGAATCATTACAATCAAAATGATGAGACTCGCTAGCGAATTTGTGATCTTACTTAAATGTCTTTAACTGGAGTTTTAATTTCGTATTTAGGTAATCAAGATTTGTCATCAATAGATCCAAGTTTTATCGAAAAATATTAAAAATGTCTAAAATATTAATAATTACTTGCTTCGGTAGAAATTGTAGAATCACAGCGTCGCTTAGAAAGAAAGGACTATAAATGGGTTTTATGTGTAAATTTGTCTACAAATGGGGTTTTAATTTCTACGTATTAACTGAAAATCGGTTTTAAAATTACATTTATGATATCTCATTTAACGTAAACGTTCTTTGTCCTCCTGAAAATTATTAATCAAGATGGTCAATAACATTTTCTCTTTCATGAAGTGTGGTGACTGTTACCATTTACCTGGGGTCAATGGTATTATTTTACTTATGTGAATTGTAAATATAATTTACAAATTATTAATATCGCATAAAGATCGGGCGTAATGCGTAACTCTTTTGAATGGAAAATGTGAGAGTTCGAATATCGTTTCAATGAATTTGTTCTTTCTTCTTATGCGTAATGCATAGTGTATACACATCTATGGCGCTCTTTTAGGCTTTCCAAATTCGTGTTTCATTGATTTAGGATGAACAGATTTCCCGGTATGAGAGCGTTCTGAAAATAAAACCAGAATATTATCTAGCGCGTAAGTAGCGGAAGGATATGCTAATTATCCAATAAGCTGTGCATTCCAGACTCTATGACGCCATAAAAAATCAATGACAGTTCATATAGTGCCTTTCTTTGCCCGTGGCTGCGATATCAATTTAGTTACCTCGAGTCAACAAAAGTTTAAACCGAGCTACGATTTTTTTGTGAATAAATCCTAAAACTGAACTGAACACACACGAGGGCAATCTTCTCTGATTAACCAACCCTTAGAAGTGAGAGGATAATCAATTTCTCAAGATATTGCGGAATATTTTTACACAAGTAATCTTCCGAGTCTTCATATCCTTATTTAAAGATGAAGTGATTTTCCAGCGGTCGTACATTAAGACCCATAATGTCATTCGCTGGGCTTAAGCAACTGGAGGATATGCTAACGACCCACGATCGAACTCAACCCCAGATAAGGCCATATGAATGCACCTCCCACTGCGATGCATCCCTTTCTCTTCCGGACTGTAATTGCGAGACAATCACCCCGGGCCCCCGCGAAATTGCCTTTGGCAAGGGGTTGGCCGCACGCTACGCGGGAGTTAGCCCAATTTTCCCTAACATGATCAGACCATTTGACGCGCTCCGCTTGCACACACTGCTCTCTCCATTCCCTCAACCATTTACGCCGGAAAACATACTTGCACACACAATGTGTGTGTCCGTCTGTCATTTCCTGCCGGCCTGTCCGTCTGTCTGCCGGCCTCGGTGGCGGCGGGGTAAAGTCCTCGCCTTCCAAACCGATGGTCGCGGGTTCGTGTCCCGCCTGGGTAAGTTACCCCTATCCAGGGCATGGATGTTTGTGATTGTTAAATGTTATCAACCCCGATGTAAAGGCCGAACAGTGCTGTTTTCGGTGGTGTGTGAAATAAATAAATAAATAAATAAATAAATTTCCGCGTTATCTCTTTCGCTGCAACGACCGCGAACTCATGTTTTTCTCTCCTTTGTATTTCTTTCTCTTCTTCCACGAATATTTCAAAGGAGGATCCTCAAGTAGGCCTCCAAATCAGGGATGACAATAGAAGCTAAACAAAAGTCAAAACCGGTAAAATTTCAATTGTCTCGTTCCCGCGAGTGAAATGTAGAAACGAAACGAAATGGCTTTATACCATCGAAGCTAAACTCGGGGTCGAAACAAAATCGGAGCCAAAATTACTTCGGGTCGAAAGTAAAGTAAAACCCTGGCACGAAACGGAACACAGGTAATGTTTCGAGAGGGAGAGACCACTTGCTTCACCTTCGAACAGCTTAGTTTTGACCCACACCCCCAGTACGAAGTATGGTTAAATGAAATATAGGGTCGGCCTTCCGGCATTGGATGTATGGGGCAATCATATTTTTACCACTAACAGGATTGCGGTTAACGCTGGCCATTCGATTTTAAAGCCCATTGTTTTAACCTCTCTTCACTTATGTTAAACTTAATGCGTCAAAATTATTCCCTCTTATCCCCCTCCACTCAAATACTGGGATCGAAGTTAACTATGAGCAGGGGAGTTCCGATTAATTTAGTTTCGTTCCTGGGAGTAAAGTTTCGTCCCGGGTCGTAACTTAACTCCTTGGTGATTTTAATTTCGTGCGGGAACAAAACTAAACCTAGGCAAAATTCACTAATGCTTGATTTACTTTGTGGTATTCCATTATAAGTTTTCCTGGATATCAGACAATTACTTATACCACTTATTTTTTATCAGAGCGCCACCAATGAATGTTTCAATGAATTATCATAATTTCATAATTAGCGCCTGAAGATGATGATAATTCATTGAAACCCGAGTCGCGCTCTGATATAAAATAAGTGGTATAAATGATTGTCTGATATCCAGGAAAACCTAAACCTAAGCCTTGCATTTTCGTTTCCCTCCGGGTCGAATCGAAACATTTTTGTTCCGTTTCACTTGCCATCCCTGCTCTAAATGTGTTGTCAACCATCGCGCATTTAAATGGGCCGACAAAAGTCGCTACGTGCGTCACTGACGAACAAATTGATCCGAGTTTCAGGGGGAAATAAGATATAATTAGGGATATTAACCGAAATGTAAGCATATGATAATGTGATCTATCAAATACATAAAATCTCAATGCTCTTCTTCGCAATGGGGTAATTTCCTTCATCAAAGGAAACGAAAGGCATGGATTGCGATTCTTTACCCACCATTAGTGTATTCATAGTATACAAATTATTTCGTTTTAGAAATCCCAGTTTAGACGAATGTAATTGGTCAATTTTAAACTCATTTGAAAAAGGCCAGATTGGCGGCCATGCGACGCCACACCACATGACGTCACAGGGACCCAGACGCTACATGAGTAGTCAAGAGTTTTACATCGCCTGAGATTACCAATGCATGCATGAGGCACAGAGCTCAGGGAAACATCTCTTAATAATCTCCTATTAAAATTGCTTTTGGTTGGAAATTTTCCTTGGTTTGATGGGGTATTAATAATCCTTCTTTAAGCGAAGCGCCACCTGCTAGCAGGGTACTCTGCGCTACCGTCATGCTTGGCAGCAAGCAGCCTGCATCGTAGCGGCGCTCATAACCTCGCACCCAGGTAGCTTCACACAGCGGCAAGCGAAACCAGAATGACGTCACATGGGCTTTTCCCATCATTAACGGTTAGCCATCGCGTTTTCGTTGAAAATTTTCCCTTCTCAATTAATCGCGAAAAATAGATATCGTAATTTAAAAATCTAAGTGATGAAATACGTACTCCAGTAGTCTTTCGATTTAGCAATTAAAAAATAAGAAACCACCCTATTACGACAATTTAATTGAAAAAAAGTGGATCGCACTTATCATCGCGTCTTGGACATATTTGAAAACCTATTAAAATGAGACAGAAGTGGCACCAGAAATCAGCCTACTATGGGATGAATTTTGGCTCCCTACATGCAATCACCTTGCCCTCGCTCAATTGCACCGGAAAAACCAAACCCGCGCACATGATGTTTGTACTTCCGTTGTTTCCACGGTATCTCTTTCACTGTGGCGACCGCGGACTCATTTTTTTCTCTCCTCTTAATACGCTTCCCTTCTGCGGTGCCAACTCCGCCACGCCCTTGGTTTCCTTACACTCGCGACGCCAATTCAGCACAATTGGTTATGTCCGCGATAAATAAATCCGGTTTTAGTTGTCTTTTGGGGTGGGGTGGGCAATTAACCCAACGCCAGTTTCCTATCCAGGCGAGACCACACACAAAGGCCGTCCGGCGACATCCGGGCCATCTCCGCCTCGTCCGGACCGCGCCGCGGGTAGAACGATGCCAAAATACCACCGACTCGTCGGTAAAAGTACCTCGCTCCATCTCTCCACTATCTCTTTCCGTCCATTGATTCGGCTTACTAAGATCTACTTCGTGATTTCGTTGGACTTAGAAGCTGTAATACTGTTTTAACACGTAATAACTAGGAAGGTTTGCCTGAGAAGCGAAGAAAATTTCACTTTAAGGATAATTTTAAATCATCTAAACCAATGAAAAATTTAAAGTACCTATTGCTGCAAAACATATTTTTCGTTTGGCTATTTAAATGATGTAAATGTACTAAATCATTAGAAAACTTTTTAAAATGTATCATAGGCTCTTTCACGAAATTTTTGAGTTTTTACATTGGTCAGTGAATTCCGTAGTTTCACAATGTGGTACCAACAGCTCAAAAAGCAGGAAAAAATCTTTAATGAAGGACGTAAGCATTGAATTATCCTCTCTTTCTTCCCTAACTTTCAACAGCGTCTACGTTAGCATTTTTAAAACCACCCAGCCATAACGCTTATCTCTTATCTACCATTAAAAAAACTGAAAATATCTGCTCATAATTTAAGCCGAAATAGTTTTTATTTTGCCCTAGCGAATTACAATAGGCAGAAACAAATTTAAGAAATTATTTTCCAATCTACCTATTAAAATATCTCAATAATCATCTACTCTCTGCTTTTGTCTTTGTTCTGAGCACAGGACAGTGAGTCGGTTTCTGAAAAGTAATCCATTCACCGAAAAGCCTTGGAAGATCTTGTCACTAATAGTAAGGAATCACTACTTGAAGTACTTTTGATGAAGTGAAATACGGTTTAACTCTGATGACATCGGGTAAAAGGCATATTTTGGGGATACTCGCTGTGAATTAAAGTCATTTTTATATCGAATCATTTTTTCATGAAACTGTTACGTTCTCTATTTTCTAGCAAGATCATATTTATAGCAATGCGATGTAAATATTCTTGATAATATACTTTTCTCAGATTAGTTTTCTCTTAAACTTTTATCTTTCTCTGACACTTTAAATATTTTTTTCTAGCCCGGAAAATGGGTTTATAACTCTAAATGCATTCCAATGAAAATGAGGTGATAACTTAAATTTGAAAACTCTGATTCGCTCATAATCAATTAGACCTATTTAAAATGCGTGTTTTCATGAACTAACATTTCGTTTCACAATAGGAATGACCAAATTTGAGCCATGTGCCACGAAACAATACATACTCAGCACTTACTTTATTCTATTGGAATACACATCGTTAGAATGTAGAGATAACGAGGGTATTCAATGCCAACTCATTTGGAAAAATAATTACATGGAGGCTTGATAGAGCAGTTGGAACTGCTTTATCTAAGACAAGGTGATAGGAATTCCACTATTTTGTGCACATAGCCTGCACATATTTAGAGAAAGCTTCGAGAATGAGTCTTTGGTAAACAGTATTTAGTTTTTAAATTCATATCTTTTTACGATTTAAAAAATTAAACAATGAATTCACAGTGAGATATATTTGGAGCAGCATTGTTGTCTAGCGACCATATTTCAACGACATAGGAAGCCGCTAAAAATTTTCCTCGAGGCTATGAATCATTTCCAGCTCTTAGTTCCCGGAGAAAATCCTCAATTTAAACGGGATAAAAGGTCCCTCTGGTGCCGAGCGTGCGAAAATGGAGACAAGCACTCGTCAGCGCTCAGGCCCCCACTTCGTCACACCGTCTGCCACCATCCCCGGTTTGGACCGTCAGCTGGCTCTGCCCAGATATCGGTTTCGTATCCTTTCCCCTCTCACACGTATTGATACGGCACGTAATTGAATCGATGCAGGTTATCGACAAGCAAGATAAAAATGACGACGCCCATTTCTCTCTCCGCGTCTTTTCTTTTTCGGAGGATGCAGGTTTGAGTTTTGCGGAGGGGAAAGGATGGCTTGCAGCGGACTAGGTGGCGGGAGACCGAAGATGGAAGTGTCGAAGAGAGGGGTTTAACGGCGTGGGCTGCGGGATGTGTATCGGAGAGCTGAGGGTTGAGTCTATCGGAAGGTTGGGCATTGAAAGAAGGGGGAATGGTTTGGAGGGGAGGGTTGGAATGGATGGCCGCGGTTAAATCCCCGTCTGAAATCATCGATTATTGGACACGAAGCCTTTTTACTTCATTGCCTCCCTTCTCCTCCGCTACCTGCCTCCAACAAGGCTTCCGCTTCGTCTACCAGTAACTTATCTTTTTCTCCCCATCTGCCACTATTCCTGAGAACGGTTTTCTTCCCGGTGGATATCTTTTGTGTCCAGTACTCCATTCGAGATCAATTTATTTACTGCTCTCTCAGTGTCACTTGGTGACTACTTTTGAAGTTCACCAATGTGATTTCCGACATAATCGAGTGTATCGCCTCTAGCAACCTTTCTTTTGCTTCTTCTACTGTCATATACATTTTCCTGTCACTTCCTAATACTACGGTAAACGGCTCTCATTTATGGATTTCTTATGTTTCACAAGTCAGTACATACTTATTAATACATATCGACGTGTCACATTACGGCTGCTTATATAATTAAAATGATACCATCCAGACATCATCGAATCCATCGTCTTGCAAATCTCCTACTTTTTATCTACTACCTTGTATATATTCTTCCTAAAAATACCGCTCTGACCAACTATCTTACATTGCTTTATTGTAACCATCCTCCGTTTTAGCCTATGCGAATTCAATTCACGAATAATCGACACCCTTAATCCCTTCGAATATATGTTGATGATGTCACGCACTCGAATGACGTCACCAACTCAATAAAAGCGAGGGACAACTTTCGTTTTATTTCTCCTAAAAAAGTGAATGGCTGAATGGGGATGATTTTACTTACGTCAAAACTTAAATTTCTCTTGTATTTACCGAATTCTTTCAATGAATAGGTATTTCGAATCTAGGTGAGCCGTGAATCCGTGTGAGCTCATTTATCTCACGTTTGTTTTTGTATTCCTTCCTCTATTCAGTGGTCCTCCATAAACTGGTTAATGACGCGAAGCTCAAATGATACCACCAACTCATTAAAAAGGGGTGGAACCTTTTGCTTTATTTACCATAAAATTATGAGTGAATGGCAAAAAGAGGGTGATTTTTTCCGCTCCGAAACTTATATTTTCTTGCACCGAATTCTTTCAATGAATTAACATCTCGAATCTCGGGGGATGACCCCAGCCATAAACTCATCATCCAATTCAATATTCCTTTGTGCTCCCTGTCAAAAGTTGATATTTTTCTTTAGCATAACTCTAGTCTTTATTCCCCGTCCGCCGTCGTCATGTTCTCCGTTCGATTTACCCACTGGATATTGTCATCAGTACCCACGGTCACCAGTCTCCACCTTCTCCTCCTGTGCTCTGTCTCAGTGCTAATGAAGCTTCGCGATACGTAATGTTTGTCCAATCAACTAGGCCTGTCTTCCACTTCCCGATGGAGAGAGGGAAATCATGTACATTTTTTTCGGTTGGGTGAAGGGCGTGTTTCGTCAAGGACTGTTGCGAAGTGGCGTGAATTTTTTATCAGGTTCCGCGAAGCCAAAAAGCTTTGGCATCCGCGGAAAAACGTCATCCTTCATTTTTTTGACGCTGTGGGGATGCTAGACGTGGGAGTGATGACTTTGTTTTTTTTTTATTCGCGTCCAGATGACTCGATGGGAGAGTCCGATTCTGTCAGAACGTTGCCCTGCTTCCCAGGAATGTGAATATTTGGATGGCGTGAATGGCTTCCATATTCAAGCATTTTCCATAATAATGATCAATCATTCGAAGACCGCGGATCTTCAGCCTGCACGGAATAACTAAGCATGTTGAACATTAGTTTCTGCAAATTTAGAGTATAAATGGCCTCTTCTTCGTATCGTGATAAACTATTTTTGATAGTGAGAAAATTATTTATTTGTCAGTAGATTTCTAATTTATAAATAATTTGTATTATTATCGATTCAATTATTATTAAATTTTTCTATTGGTCAAGATAGGTTTACATGGTGAATTTTGTCGGTCACTAGAACCTGCCCCCCATTTCAAATTGGAGTTCCCTCTTAGATTCGCAATTCGCCCTCTCCCTGTTGTTGTTAGTAAAAATCCTATTCTCCTCCTTCCTCTCCAAATCTTACCCTATCTAGCATCTTCCATCTAATAATGATTTCAATAACCCTTACCCGCTTGGTACTCAACATCTGCGCTAAATTTTGATATGATTTTGAATATATATTCCTGCCAATTAGTGACAAATAATGGCTTAATTGTAAAATGGTAAGTTCCTTATTTTATGCCCTAATGACCATTAAAATTGAATTATAGCTCAAAATAGAATTTAATTTTGGTGGAACTATTATTATTGATATCAGATTTAAACATGAACAGATTTATCATCGCATGTTAAGTTGGAAGATTACAACTCGCATTAAAAAACGATGGCGTCTTGAAATGATGTGACAGCGCAAATAAGATGAGAAGCGATTTTGATAAAATTTGTGGAAGTCTTATAGATGCCCTCAACTGAATCTCAATGAAGTATCGTACGAACAATATAAAAATCCATTCAGACAATTTATTATATAAAATACTGATTTCAATATTGTTTTCGTATGCCTGATCCTTTCAGTGACTATTTTAATTTGATTTCCACGCTAATATTAGGTACCTAATTTAACTGCTCTAATAAAATTTCAGGTCCTGGAGATAAATCATTTTAGTTTGCATCAAAGTGTGGTTTACGTAGAGTTATGCCATTTTTCTCTCAAAGACTTGACTTCTTATTGGGTTCATTGAAGCATTCATTCCTTGATATGCATCACTAAAGCTTTCTCGGTGGTGCTTGATGTGTTGCGAAGTCGATATTGATTATGCATCTATCGGAACCTTCCCCTCTTAGCTAATTATGAAAGCCGTACTACCAGTTTTCAATATTATTTATTGGTCACAGTTCATATCCATTGAATATAGTCTTCCAATGTCCACTGAGGAAGTCTATGGTGAGAAAGGTTAGGTCATCAGCTTCTCCATGTATAAAACCGATGGAAATAGAGTGGACGACATTATTTGAGCAACTAATATTAAAGGTAACCGTTTTTCTGATTTATCCAATTTTTTTCTGAGGCATTTAATATTAATTTAAGCACGGATGAATTCATTTATACGAGTTTATTTAGAATACCCCACCTACATCAATATATTATTGCCAAGATTGCTTGGTCTCAAATTGATATAAGATTTTGATAGTTTTTTTAACCCTTTCCCTGCTGCAAACGTACCTTGTATTTTCGTACGGCAGGCTGCTTTTTCTTCCTTCCTGCCATGCGCTCAGAACTTTCGCCGCATGTGGGGGTAGGTTTTCGGAGATTCTACAGGAGCGAAAGAATGAAATTACGTCGAAAAGTATCATAGAAATATGGGATTCTATTCTAAAAGTCAGGGAATAATAAAATCATATGTCAAAGAACTCGAAATGCATTCGGTGAAATCTCTATTAATAAAAAAAATTTAGCATATTCGGGTCTAATGTGACCAATGTTATCAAAACAAAACTAGGTTTCTTGCACGTGGTCAAAATTTCACCTTTTAAGGCGTATGTATCACATAAGGTTCCGAATTGTGAGAATTCATATGTTCATTAAATTAGAGGGTATTTTTCACCTACTCATTTCAGCCTATTATCCCTTCGTCGTTTGTGTGAGGCGTCAGTTTTATTTCAACAAAGGCTATAGCTTTTGTGAGAACTCTTCAAAATATCAGCGATAAAATACTTTACGTCTAAAGTTTTTCAATGATTAAAATTTATTTATTTTTTTTTCTAATGAAAGGTTTTTGTCACAGCCTCAGCTGTAGCTCCAGAATTTCGCGTAAAGGTATCTACGTACTGAATTACTTGCTTCATAAAGTTATAGAGTGGTTTATTACGGTCTCGCTTAATGCACTTCAGTAGCATTGTAATACATAAAGGGATTAAATATTCTAGTTCTTCGAGAATATTAACTTGGTACTTTCCTGCATTGAAATGAATTCTTAAACTCGTAATATTTAATTTTTATGTATAATGTTTTATGTTCCCAAGAGACGAAATCGTCCAGGAAAAATAAAATGATATTTTATTCTATTTATCTAATGAAGATCTGCGGAATGCGTTTTATCCACTAGGGAGTGAGAGAGTTTTGTGATTTGTTAATTGAGATTTATTACCCTCTCCTCATTTAATCAATTTCTTTGCTACAATATCGGGTAAATGGTGAAACATTTTACATTAGTAACCTAGAAATGTAACTACACCAAAAATGATATTTTCCGATCCTCCAGAGTATTTTACGGACCCAAAGTCCTTCACCTATGTTGGACCTTCTTGCATCTCTAATTTTCAGTCAGTCTTCTTTCTTCCTCGTGGCCGTCCAGCATCTGATAATGTCTTTCTTTGCTATCCATCCTGGAAGTGCTGGCCGTCCCTCGTTTGATGTTGAATCTCAGGCCTTAATACTCTTGTTATTTTTTTATAACGCTGGATTTTGAATTGACGTCATTTTTAAAGTAAAAAATAAGTTTCATAATCAACCATATTGTATTCGTTATAAGCCTCTTATGCGCCGTGGATTTCTAAGTCGTAATAAATGATAATTATACCCTGCCGAAAGCGGTGTTTTTTTCGCACGCCATTCTTACATTTCCAATCCGGACTTTCGTAGAGCATTATAAAAATTCCAGGAAGTGCAAGTCTTTTCTCGGCATCGCCTCAAAGACGTTATTTGTTTCGGGGAAAACAATTTAGGATTTTGGAGCTTAATAACGGGAAACCAGGTTAATATGTGGGTCCGAAAAATTAACAGCCCGCTCAATTTTTTATAATTTTATCCCGGGACCGCAAAAACGTTTCATTTCATAAGGGACGTGAAATGTCACAATTAAACCGAGAATTGTGCCTCAATTAATTCATGAAATATCAAAAGGTTGACCCCTTCGAAATTTCATTTTTTTCGAGCTCAAGTGGCTTTGTTTTAAATATTAATTACAGACTGTTTTACTCTTTGTATGCATGAGCGAATTTTTTTTGTGTGGTTTAGATTCATAAATTTTATGATATAACGAAATGTTACGTTTTTTTACGCGTGTAATCTTGAAAACAAAAGTTAATATTTAAGGAGATTCCTGTTATGATTAGTTGTTGCACCTGTGGATACTGCATGTGCGAGTTAGATTGTAAAATTCCAAAAAACATAAAAATTAGCCATCATATATCGTTACCCACGTAATAGAGACCGGAGTGGCCAAGCTAAGTCTAAATATGGATATGATCGTGGAAGGAAAACAAGAACAATTTTTCATATTTGCTTGATTTCTTCTTAATTTAGTTATCTTTCCATTTTGACTAATTTCATTTCGTGCAAAGTATTGGCAATAACGTCTATTAAAGATTACATTATCTTCACAACATGTAGTACCATTCCCGGGATCTATAGTAATTTGAACATGGAGATTAGTGTTGAAAAAGTCATAGTGCATCCCGAAACTCACTCAGTTCAACAAATGTTGATGAGAAGTTGTCAATGATGATGCGGGCTACGATGAAAGCATGTTAATCCGAATATTTTGCGGCTCAAAAATTTTGGTTAAATAGAAATGTGTGTTGAAAACCCTATTTACAGGAGTTCATCTCCATAACTCTATGCTTTCATTCCAACTCGACATGTTTCTGACCTCTATTCGCATTGCAAAGCTTAATCTCTTTCTCCGTCCTCTTAACTGACTCAGCATTTCACGGTGCATCCAGAATCCGGATTAATACGACGCGGTAACAGTCCTTGCTTGGATTTATCACTTTGCAACCGGGTGAAGTACCTCCTACGTTATGTTGTATTATTCACGTCGAAAAGCTAGTGTGGCCGTAATTTGGAGCATTGGGATTCCATTGTAAGGATATCAGGTGCGGTCATAAATCTTGAGTGAAGCCAAATGCAGTACACATCACGTATATATCTTTCACGTCAATACCTGCTTGTGTAGTTTGCGTTGCCATGACAATAAATCACTGGAAACAATAGGTTCCAAAAGGGTAGTTGGGAAGCGTGTTGTACTCAATTTCCATATGCGCCTGCAGTGATCCAGCCATACCATGTTCATTAAAATATGATGCGTTGAAATATTTTATAAATGCTGGTATTTATTTTGGAAGCATCTGAAATACGCCATCATTCAAGTAATTTTATGGCGTCGATTTTAAATCTCGTAATGAAATACATGTCGTTTTGTCATGTCACGACATGGAATCCTTGCACTAAACCTATTCTCAGCTTCTTTTTGAAAATATATTTCAAATTTTCATTTTTTTGTTCATTTTGTTATGCTTGATAAGTTGTGCCGTTTTAAACTCTTATTCCAATTTATTTGGCTTCGGTACAACGTTGTAATTCATATCGTTGACGACATAGATATGGGGTGGGCTTTGTCTTAAAAGAAAGCCGTTACACAATTCAATTTAACGACATTATCATCTAATTGTATCAGACAGAAGAGTTCTAGAATATGCTAACCAGCTTCTCCTGTTGTGTTCGTATGTTACCAAATTTATAAATTACACTGAATCATCATAGAGATTCAGCATCACAGTATTGACTCTTTTGTACAAATAATGAGGTGTAGAATCTGCGTTTCCAAACTTTCTATGATAATTTTAACTTTGTTGCTCTTTAGAATATATTTCTCCTATAAAAAAAGTCATCTTCTTACAGCCACTCAAGCAAGGTTAATGGAAGTTGCAACAATGCTAAGTCCCCGAAACCAAAATTGTTTATCCTCGAAATAAAATGCTTATTATATGTCTTATTTATGTATTTATTTTACACTTTGATGCAGAATTCATATCATGCAATCAGGAGTAACGGAAACCTTCCTGGGTACGGAATAGCAGTTGATGGAGGCGACCGACATCTGTGGTTATTTGCACCATTGGTAAGGATGGAGAGAAACCCGGCGTTGACAATATCTTACTCTTAAAGGCGCCAGGAGGATCACGGATTAATATCCTATACGACGAACGGAGTGATGTGCTCTGGAAGGGATCGGGAAATCTCCCAAAATCTCAGTCAGGGCTTGGAACCCGGGGATTGGAACCCGGACCCCAATGTGAAAAGCCATTACTTAATCAACCACCCCAACCTGACCTTTTATTATTTATCTTCAGCTCCCATAAAAAAGGCTCATTTAAGTTATTTACATCAAGAGATTCTTACAATGATCAGCAATGGACTATTTCAAGAACTCATACTCTAAACAGGGGCAACCTACCATGGTGGGACTCGAATCCGTGACCTTTCGGTAAAGCATGCGAGGACTTTACCCCACCGCCACCGAGGCCGACCTAATTTGCTCTCTGTTTTAACTTTTATCTAAAGGAGTTTAAGTGTCGGTAAAATGTTGTTATCCATAGGTAATATAAATATTGTAAACGGAGGATAGTTAAACAAAATTTTCCGGGTTTCCTATCGACCAATGAGCAGGAGCTCGTCTTCCTGCATTGAATGTGTCAAATTGAAATCGCTATGGTTTAGCTTTACGTGACCTTGCACTGATTTATCGACGCCAACCATCGACTGAAGGAAGCGATACGCTTTATGAGAAGGATAACTAATTTAATTACGTATGGAGTTACTTAACTACGGGAGAATTGCAAGTATATGACCATGACGACCAATTTAGTTAGGCCTTTTGTTATTGATGCTTGGGAATTCCATGGAGTGTAGGTGCAAAAGTAATCTAGAATGAACTAGAAGGAGACAATTGTCCAAGGGGTTCAGTTCACACCTATTGTATACATCATGTTATAAAATTAAGGTCATCGCAATAGCGGGTATTACGTTTTGAAACGATATTTGGTGACAGGACTCCTGTTTATTCACCGATAAACTTCTAAGGTCTAATTTGAATTTTGACATGTCCTGAAAAGAGATGGCTTCAATTTAAAAAAAAAATCCCGAAAGGCATTGGTCCGCGGGGCAGTTAGCTGCGTAAACAATCCAATTTTTTGCTACGCTCCGAAACCAAGAAAATTTAATGGAAAAATTAATGACCTCACGAACGAAAATAAACAATGAAATGTATACCCCCAGAATTTTCGGTGACTGAACGTCGTCATTGGATGAAGGATCACTGCTGACCGTGAATTTCAACGCGGAATCATTTTTCGTCAGTCAAAAGAAAGGTGAAATTTTTCTCGTTAATGATACGACAGGCGTTGCGGTGGCAATTACGAAAAAACAAAGGACGGTGACGGTACGTAAACGAGAAGGCACGTAGGGAGGGGGGTTGGTTGACTGACGTGCAAGGTCATTTATTTCAGGATTGTGAAAGGGCAAGTATTAAAATAAAAAAAAACATGAACCAGTCTCGCGCCTGACCACTCTCAAACGACATGAAGCCAGAAAAAAAAATCGCCGTGGGTCGTATAACTGGGAGCCGTGTATGTACGCTTGATGTCCATTATTTTGCAAATATGAAATGCGGACGAATTTTATTAACTCATTGTTGCATCGAAAACCTGCCGCAACTGGACGCGAGTGGGACCTTTCTATGAATAAAACATTTTACTATTATTTCAACGGTCAACGCTGTCCAGGAGGGGCACGTTGTTAGGTACTGAATGAGATGTTTGCAATAGTGGATTCTAACTCATCGCTAATTTGTGCTTAAATTTATGCTATTTTCCCTTGTAGTTTTTACAACATTCTACGCACGTGCTTGATCGTCCTAATTGTAGTATTACTACCTTATTTCGTAAAGAAAAATCGTTGCATCTAGTAATGAGAACCTACTTAAACAGGGTAAAAATATCATTTTACCTATAACAGTTTCACTAAAAATAATTTTTTTGCCTCTTTAGATGTTGAAAACTAAAAGTCGAAAAAAATTTAAATTATGGATGGATGAAATAATTGTAATTTTTATTATTTTGTCAAAAACTGCTATGTCCGTCTAATAATGTCGTAGGTACTTTAGTGGTCGTCATCTACACACAAAGCATATTTAATTTCCAGAGATGAAGCATTTCTTTATAAAAATTAGTACTGGTAGGTTTAGCATGAATTAAGTATTTATTTTAATAAATGGAATGTTAGGTTTATTGAGTCTTAAAAATGAGTCGGTCTGATTATAATCTTCAAGGACTCTCTCACTGTGCACGAGGCGATTGTGGATGATGGCTGTCGAGGCATCGAATCGCCACCTAAATTTGTGCACGGAGGAGATGAATATTCGAGGCAATGGCGAGCAAAGGGGTTGGGTAGAAGAGAAGCCTCGATTGTCGGTGGAGGAAGCCGTAAAAGTCGAATAATAGGCGAAGGGGGATGGAAAGATGGGAAAGGTGATCTTTACGCCCCTTTATTAAATTTTTACCCTCTCCAGTCGCGCCTCGCACTACGCGTTTCTTTTTTTTTCCAGCGGCGGAGTTAATCTTGTCTCCTCTCCTCTTGCGGTAGATGTCGCGATTAAATGGCCTTGGGTTCATGGTTTGGCGGGCGGGGAGAGGGTGGAAGGCGGGAAGATTCTGCGCGGCGATAAGGAATAGGACGGGCAGAGATGGCGTTAGAATGACGGCAAGGGTGTGAGGCACAGTCAAATGGGACGCTGGCGGGAGGGGGTTAAATAGGGCAAGGAGGGGGACGGTTGGGAAAGGGAGGGGAAGACGCAGTGGGTATACGCTAGTGGGGCAGGCGCCGGCGTGTGAAATTTGAGACGCGTTAATCCCTGGCAGAGGCATTGATTATGGCAGTGAATATTAAAAGAATCGGCCGAGAAAGAAGGTCGGGTTATAATATTTCTTTCTTTTTAATCAGATATTCGGCTTGATATTGATTTTTTCAGAATATTAAGCGAGGCGTTGTAGTAAAACAAGTACTTTTGAGGCAAGAGTGCTAATTTTGTTTGTTTAATGCGGAGTCTGCAGCAAGAAATTTTTACTTTGGCAATGATGTAGCAGCTAAATTTGTTTTTGGGAACAGTTTTTCTTCAGTCTATTATTTTTACTATTTTTGTCGTAGTTACTAATTTTTTGGATCTGATTACAGCTTAAATTTTTGCATCCGTTCAAGTGACTGTGAAAGTGTATTTCTTATTCTATTCTTTTTTTATTCCTTGAATTAATGTGTGAAGCAATGTACTTCACGAGAATTTTTTCCTGAAATGCAACATTTTTTTTGGTAGGTAACCCATATTATCAGCATTTTTTGTCTTAAAATGTATGCACTGATATTTTTTGAATGGAACATGGACGTTTTATATCCATTTATGTGAACCTACACTTTTAAGATTAATGATATTGAACGCTTTTTTTCTTGAAATAGCGAAACATAACAATGAGTGACCGGCGGAGTAAATGGCATGTATTATAATGTTTAGAAGGCACTTAGTTGACGTCCCCTGTTTTAACACACTAGATAAAATCTTGGAGAAATTTTTGATCGAGTGAAGTTTCTAGGTTCTTTTAAAGTATTATTCGGCAAAACTCATAATATTCTTCAGAAAACATGATGCGACGTGCATATAAGTATTCTTTTCTGTCAATCCCTAGCAGTGACACTGAAAGCTTAAAGACGGTAGCAGAGTGCATTGCCGCAACGTAAGGATGGAGGCATTCATCCGGTTGACCACCTGAGAAGAATTTATGCATAATTATACCATCGGAAAAACCTCAAACCGCTCGCTATTAGCAATATTTCGAAGCATGCCGCCTGAACAGCAGATAAATACACTCTATATGAATTTCCATGAGGAAAAAGTGGAATCGAAACACGCCTTTCCATGTCCAATTGCTATTGGAATTAAGAAGTATGGATAGCGTAGTGGTCTGCAGAGAGGCCCAGAAAGCCATAAGTTCGTGATTCGATTCCTGGTCCAGCGTTTTTTTCTCATGCTACTTAATGCATCTTACGTAATTTTATATCATATTGCTTGATGATTAAACGTCGTATTAGTCATATTTATGATTTGAGTGATAAAACGAGGAATCCCAGACCTGCAAAAAGAAATAATAATTGAAGAAATTACGAATTCGTAAAAAGAAGAGAGAGATATGGAGAGAGGAAGGAAAATAAACAAAGGAAATGACGCATGTGTGCGGGGATGGGGGACGATGACCAGGTTCGGGGGCGAGTGTGTACCTTTCCGCTCCTCTTGCGGTTTCTTTTCCTGTGCATTCGCAATTGTCCGGGATCGGTCCGGAATGTGGCCGGAGGATGGCGGTGAAGGCAGGAAAAGAATGGAAAGAGACGGGAAAAAAAGGGCTTCAAGTCCCCTGAGGGGGGGTTACCCCTGGAAGGGCATATAGCAACGAGGGATGGGCGCTTGGGTAAGGGCTCGCTGCTGGTAGATAGAGGCCGGTGGGATCAGGTGGGGTCAAAGTAGTGCGACGTGTGTCCCAGTGTTATGTCGGCCGTACGGGTCGTAATGAATCAAAGAGGAAGCTGGATGGGAGAAGAGGAGGGGAGATGAGACTATAGTTTTCCCGGCGATCGAAGGGGGGATCGCCGTGGAAGTGGACCTGGTGCTGTCTGGACCGGTGTGGATGGGTTTACCCAAGATCTTGCGCAGAATGGGGAAGGGAGGGAGAGGATTTTTTTGTAGGTCGTGCAAGAGGAGAGTGGATTGGAAAGGTTTTTTGGGGGGAAAGAGTTTTTGAAAAGAGAAGCCAAACAGAGTGAGTGGGGCTTGGATGGGGTTGTTGGAGTGAGTTGGGTGGGTTTTTCAACGGATGAGAGCCGTGGATGGACGCGGGAAGTGGGTAGAAAGAGATTGAGGGTGTGTAGGACAGAGGTGAAGGGGTGGGCAATGGAAGAGTGTCAGCGAGAGAAGGTGGAATAAAGTGAATGGAACTGAGTTTACTGATCGGAGCTGCGGTAACAATTCATTATTTGCTTCGTCCTCAAGGAGAGGCGTTTTTCCACTGGGAAACTGAAAGAGCACTGTCTGTTTGGCGCCATATTTTACTACTCTAATGTCCGAAACTCAGTAGAGTACCTTGGTCAAACTATGGTCAAGACTTCTAGCGTAAGTAAGACCAAATTGATTGGCTTTGCATTTCAACTATTATTTCTGCTGAGTAGTTTTCTTTAAAGATAAAATTATTCTACATGCATTCCTTACTATGAAAATATTTATTACGTAATAAACTTTTCGCTTCCCTTGTATGTTGAATGAAGTGAGTTTGTAGATGCCGGTGGGAATAATGTAATTTTCAATGAGAAATGATTTATGTTATTTCTGACCTTACTGGTCGGAGCCGCGGTAATAATTCATTATTTGCTTCGTCCTCAAGGAGAGGCGTTTTTTCACAGGGAAACTGAAACAGCGCTGTCTGACGCCAAATTGTACTACTCTAATGGTCGCAACTCGTACTATTGCATTTAGCGGTGTTGACTGATTAACTGCAGCGAAGAATTCTAGAGCAAGTTTAGAAAAAAATACGATAGAAAAAAAGCTAATACATCTCGGCATTTATTTATCTTTAATCTGTTTCTTTAGGCATTACGTTGTAGGTACTACGTGACACAATAAATATAGTACTTCATTGTGTAAATAATTTTCACGGTGATAAGTACCTATGCGCATCTCTCGTGGGAGGACAGATTTTATAAATCATCTTAAGAATTAAGTAATTGCATTAATTGCTTTCGAGTAGAAACAAGATTGTATTTCATCACACGACTGCGTCAATTCAAAAGAAAAGAAAACTTTCCAGTTTAGAATAGAAGTGAATGAAAAGAGTTTGCAGAAAGGAGCTGCGGTCACAATTCATTGTTTGTTTCGTCCTCAAGGTGAGGCATTTTTCCACTGGGGAGCTGAGGCAGCCCTGACTGTTTGACGCCAAAATGTATTTCACTAATGGTCGCAACTCGTATTTTATGGGGTTGATTTATTAGCTGTTGCCAAGAATTCTAGAGTAAGGTCAGAAAAAAGCAATTTACGGTTAGAAAAAAATCCTTTACAAATCAGCTCTTATTTCTTTTTAATTGAGTTCTTTAGGGATAAAAATTATACGGAGGGATTATATGGGAGGAAAGTTATAGGGATAAATTTGAACGCGACATGATAAACGCACGTTATTATGTTAATAATTTTCATGGTGATCAGTACGTCTGCGCTTCTCTTGTAGAGATAGTGAGATTTATAGATTCTGGTAGTTATAAAGTGGATACTTGTGTCAATTGCTTTGAAGTAGAAAAAATAATTTATTTCTTGACACGGCGGTGTTGATTCTAAAGAAAAGAGAGTTTTACGGTAAAGTAAATAGAACCGAGTTTACTGATCGGAGCCGCGGTAGCAAGTCATTATTTGCTTTGTCCGCAAGGAAGGGCGGTTTTCATTGGATAGCTGAAACAGCAATGACTGTTTGACGCCATATTGTACTAGTTAAATTTTAGAAAAAGTAATTGACGTTGAATTTCAGATTTTATTTCTGTTGAATTGTAAGGGATAAAATTGTGCTACGTAACTAGATGGATGTAGTTTGTTATAATTGATTAATGCCTAGTATTATGAGTCTAATTGAGGTCAAGAAAAAGATAAAATAAATCAATGTATAGATGAAAATCGTTATTACGGCGATGAACCAACCTCTCATCCCTGGATTGTGTCACCAATTTCTTATATAGTAAAAAATAGAATACCGCATTTAGGCAACATGTCCACTAATGCTATTCTCTCCTCCCTCTTCATCCCTAATCTCACTACCTATAGGCTCACAGCTGATTTAAAACTTATTTATAAGATTCTCAATTCCACCATCGACTGCCCTGCATTGCTCTCTTTTATCTATTTCAAAGTTCCACCCCGCCCTACCCGTTCTCATTCCCTGATCCACATGCCCATTCCTAGACTTTCACTCACTAAACGTTTGTTTTTCTACCGCATTACTTCTGTGTTGAACTCACTCCCTCCACACATCGACCCCTTTGCACTTCCATTGAAATCCTTCATAAGCCTTTCCCTATCCTATCTGTCACCGAAGTAGTCTGTCACTGCAGTTTCTTGTTGTCCTTTTGTTTTTGTAAATGTAATTATTGTTTTCTACATGTTATATTGCGTCATCGTCCTCTAATTTATGTATTGCTACCTGGCCACTATAAAATGGCAACTATATGCTGTATGTGGTTCTATTTCTTTAAAATAAAAAAAAAATTAGTACCTTTGCGCTTCTCTTTTGGGTGGAATCAAGTGAGTGCTTAGGCTCAGGTGGTAATAAAGTACTTTGAATTCAGCTATGATTTATGTTAATTCCTTAGAAGTAGAAATATTATTTTATCACACGGCTGCGTCAACTCTAAAGAAAAGATATTTTTTTACTTTGGAATAGGAGCGAATGAAAATATGTTTACAGAAAGGAGCCGCTGTTACACTTCTTCGTTTGTTTCGTCCTCAACGAAGGGCATTTTTTCACTGAGAAGGTGAAACAGCACTCTCTGTTTGACGCCAAATTGTACCACTCTAATGGTCGCAACTCGTCAGATTGTATTCTTCGGAATGGATTGCTTCGCTGTAGCCAAGAATTCCAGTGTAAATTCGGACCTAATAATTGACGTTGCATTTCAGCTATTATTTCTTTTGAATTGATTTCTAAAGGGATAAAATTATACAATGTGACTCGATGACCGTCTTTCATTACGAAAATATTTACTAAATAGATAAGTATTTTTCCACTTCTGTTCCTCGTGGAATAAAGCGAGTTTGTAGATTCCGGAAGGAATAATATAGCTTGAAATTGGCTGCGGTTAATTTTTACTGCTTTGAAGTAGAAACAGATTTTATTTTATGACACGGTGGCGTCAATTCTAAATAAATTGATGCTTTTAGTCTAGAATAGAATTGAGTGAAACTAAGCGCACAGAAAGGAGACGCGGTTACAAGCCTTTGTATGCCTCCTCCAAGGAATGTAGTTTTTCCCGTCGGGAGGATTAAAAAGCTCTGTCTGTTTGACGCCAAAGTGTACTTAACTAATCTTTGCAGCTTGTACACCTTTATTTCGTGGAGTCGACTCGCTTTACGTAGGATTTCTATCGTGATTTTGGACAGAATGAATTGCCGTTCAACAAGAGCTGTTGTCTGAATAGAATATTTTGGCTTGAATGTTAGATTTTATTTTATGACACCAAGAACTTTTCAGTGAAAATGCTATGTTTTATAGGGTGGTCAGTATCTACGCGCAATTTTATGTGGTGGATTAAGTGAATGGTACTGAGTTTAAAAGTCACAGTCGCGGAGAAATTTCACTCATTATAATGCTACCTAACGAGGGAATGCAAATTTCCATTAGGAGGCTGAAACATTGCTCCATGTTTTACATCAAAGAATACTTGTCAACTAATTCCAGGTCAAGATATTGTTTCAAGGTTCTTTGATTGGCTATAATTAGTGTTTTTAAAGATAAGATAGGGCAGGTTGGTGGAAGGTTTTGTTAATAAACGATAATGGATATGGTAGAGCATCTGATTATTTTCATTCCATATGCTACGAATTTTTTGTATAACTTTATTCTGTGATAATATTTTATCTATGTCTTATGGTTTTCGTACTCCCTGCTCAATCGTATCCCATCCAGTTAGCGTTATCACTTCACTTTATATATATATATATCTTTATTGCTAACTGGTTACGCAAAAACATATCGATATAGGATTTTTTTCCGAAGTTCATCGTTAAATGTTTTACTTTACATTATGGCTTCACTCTCTCATAATTACTCACAAACCACATGGAAGTGGTAATGAAGTTTCAGCTCCACGATAATGGACAATAGTACCTACATGAATCATGATTAACTTAAATCAACAATGCGGAAATCCAAGTGTATGCTTTGAAAGTAACTCTCATTGAAAAATAGTATGACTCTCTTAAAATAATATTAATGAGCATGGTACCCAGCGAGCGACTTTTGGGTACTAGGCACGTTTTAATACTCACAAATATTCCGCAATTCTACCTGATGCGTCTGAATCTACTTACTACCCCGCAAGCCAACTCGTTAGGCTCATTGTGGTAGGTATTGTGTAACCAGTCATGCAATACGAGAATACTAATATAGTTAGGCGTGCGTTGTGAGAGATAATACTCTTGAGTCAACCTAGCGGATTCCTATGCCTTTAAGTTTGAAGGTAGGTGCTTCTGCAAGAGCAACTGCGTCATTGCTAGTATTGTGATTCATCCAAGGTATTAGATAGGGTTTGTATTGGACAAATTGAGTAATTTCTAGATTATACTCAGAAGCTGGATATCCTTTTAGATCTGGAAAATGTACATCTACGTAAACATCTTTGTCTTGAAGTTAGGGTGTTGAATATGTAAATTAATAAATTAAAATAAAAGATCTTCATCTGCATACTACTAAATATCCCAGACAAAATAAAATATAATAAAACTTTTTCCTAGTTATTAATGAGATTCATTAAAGCTGAGGACATGGAATATGGTTCTTGTTTTTTTTCCACCGTATAGATGCGGATTCGAAAATAATTTTTTGCTGTAATTTGGACTCTGCCCGTTAAATTTTATGTGTGGAGTGGCACATAGTGCCCTACTGACTCCACGTGCCAAAACAATAGTTCTGCATACCACTGTGAGCCCAAGTGCCTTAGCTTCGCTTATGCCCCAACCTTCCCCCGCTCTTAAATGCACCGCAGAGAGCATAGCTAGTCCTAGGGGAATTTCTCCTACCCCTTCATTTCTGTGCGCAAAACGGTTCCCATTTCATCCCTCTGCCCTACTTATTCAATCCAATCTTCTCTCTCCGACTCCTTTTGCGTATTTTTCTCCCCCCGGATTCTCCTCTGCTTTATGCTCTCCTTGTCAGGCCTTGCACCCATCCATCCAATGGATAGGCTGGATTTGGGAGAGAATTTTTTTTTCCTCGAGGGTAGAGAAAAAAGAACGTCATAAAAATTGGACCCGTCTCCGATGTGAAATGAAGTTTTTTATCGCAGGATGCATTCCTTTCTCGCCCCCCTCCTCCCACACTCGTCCGTATCCCAGTCCACACACCAGAGAGAGGGAGCTACACCACTTTGCTTTATTGGGAAATCTCTCTAATTGAGGCATTCACATCATTTGTATTGGGAGGGTGGGGAAGGGTTCCAGTCTCTTTCCACGTAAAAATCCTATATACCAACCCTTCTCTCCTCGCTCACCTCAACCATCGCGTGTTCTGAAAAAATTATTTTTACCAATTAAAAACGGTATTCCCAGCGCACCGTAATCATTTGCCCTTTTCTCTCCCTCTTTTTTCTCGGAAATATTTCGTGGACTGCGCCTCGGAATTGTTTGGGCCATTCATTGATTCTGGGCTAACTTTATCCCTTTTTGTGCGTCATTATATGAGAGGGAAATTGTTGACAACTTGATTTCAGACTTTAGGTCGACATGTCTTGCCTTTTGTTTTTCTCGACGCTGTTTTATTTTTGTGATGGCAGTAGTGGTAGGTAAAGTGAGGTTTTAAAATTGTTTTTCATCGTTTAATCTGGTTGACGGAAAGAGAAAGCACTATCGTTCACTGCACTGGGTTTAAGAGAGTTTTTCTGAGTTTTGTGCTTTTTTCTCTTTAGCTTCAAATTCTTTGTCTGTACACAGAATATTAATAAATTCGACTTATGGTGTGTAAATGAGGATCTCGTGAAATGATGATATTTTTATCGAGGTATAATAGGAATAAATATTTTCCAGAATTTCAATTACTGCTATCTGATCGACATTGTTTTGCATAAATTAATTTATACATCATTCCAAATCGTAGCAGTGTATTCATTAATTGATATTCTAGTTCTATAATACACTTGACCGGACATTTGATGCTGGCTCAATTTTCGTATCAAAGGAAACAGGCCAGTTCTCGGAAGAAATGGGTTAGTTTTAAATATGCAGAGACTCTATTGAATTCACGTTGAAATTCCAGAAATTCTCCGAAGTTTCCCATTGTTAATATCCCTTACTTCAGGGAATGGCATTTAAAATATTTTCTTAGAAAACGCTGAAAGATAACCCGCATCATTGGCTCATGAGTTCTCTAGAACCTAGTCTCGCGAGATTGCTTTATTTAAAAAAAATAATTCACCGCACGTTTTCTTTTGAATTTTCCCAGGATGTAGGTTAAATACTGAACGTGATGTTGATCAATCTACCCACCGTATTCTTTGTCCGCCAAATATAGGCAGGGTGACCAGTGAATTGTGAAATCCAGAAACATTAGTCAACCATAAAGTTTTTGTAAGAAAGTGAGTTTTAATTCCAGTTTAAGTTTCCATATTTGATCAAAGTTATTTGAAGCAGTGGTATAAGTAATGATGTAATATCCAAGAAACCTTGATATATATTATTCTAGCTTGAAGGCTTGCGACTGCAATTGAATTTGAATTCCTCTGAATAGAGAAGCGAGAATTTCCTCCAACATGCATTGGCCGATGACGTGCATGCACAAAATAAATTCTCAAATAAGCGAGCAGCACATGCTTCCCTCTTCCGGGGATCTATCCTGCGTTATCACTTGACGTTAGTGGAGCGGAATCTGTCGCATGAGCCGCAATATGTGGGAATTTAATTTTTCTGCTGACTTGCGCGCCAGAGGCTGGATTTATTCGGACGGATTTCGAAAAGAGTAGACAATAGACTCTATAACCTATTCTGCCGGATTGGGAAACGCAGCACACACGTATGATGTTCCGTTTAACGTATGAAGTTCGTGTGGGTGCATAGTGGTTATTTGTTCCTTGTGCGTTGCAATATCTGTGAAATTGTTTGGAACTGAGTGGCTGGAAATATTGCCAGAAAATCCGTTTCTGTGTATTGACTCACGTGCAACTTACGCTTCTCCGATGCAATATTTAATGTGTAGATGCACTTTCTGCGGCCAAATTTTTAAAAATCCTTTTTTGTAAATCAATGACGGGATTTCATTTTAAAATATTTTACTGTCCTAAAGTAAGCAATCTATATGAGCAATGAAACGATGAGCATAATGGCTGTGGAAAATGTTAGTTTTTTATGTAAACTATTTTGATCCCCAATTTTCTTACACGGTAATTGATGGTATTATTTGATATCTGATAAAAATGATTTTTTCGGCATTGAGATATTTCCTTTTTTTTGGGTTTTACTGCTTGGAGAATACTCCCTTTATGTCTTTCGAGGTGAACGGTAATGCTATCGTAATGAAAATTTCAATTTTTATATTTAAAAGCGGTATGGAAGCAAGTTAATTTATTAATTCAAATCGTTTATAAGAAAAATATTCCTGTAGATCATGGAATACTTTTAGTTGCGCATGACATTTTAGTGAAGAAACATACAACATTTTTAACACTCAACTTACTTCAAAAATCGAAAAATGTTGAAGCAATTGTTAAATTTTTGTCTGGTTCTCCACCGTGGTCTATGACGAAAAGAGAAAAAAATCATCTTGAAATGCCACTATGTTTCAAGGTCCAACAAATTTGTATATGTAAGAGATATATTTTGCCAAAGAGGCATTAGAGAAGATATTAGGTGTAATTTTAGAAGAGGTGAATCCTGAGTAGAAATTTGTTTACTTTTTAGGTGAGCCAATCTCATGATAGAACCGTAGAAAATATATGAAGTGATTTTCTCAGCCTTTGCTGATGTTCGCTCTGCTTTCTAAACAGTTCAAGTTTATCATCACTCTTTCTTAGATAGTCATTGATCTAAGTGGAAGTGGTAGATTCGAAAAATATTGTCTAACTGAATCCGGTGACTGGGAAACTTTGCCGCTTTCATTGACTAAGTGCACTTTGAATCTTCTGAAATTAAATTTTTTTATCCTGATACTTGAAGAAATATCGGCAGAAATAGTGATTTTTTATATTTTATTCCGATTTCAGCTGATAAAATCCTTGTGATTTTTCAAGCTGGTATATGTGATTTTAATTACGGTATTCTGTACGGTGTTGTAGTTTTACCCGCTCTTTATTTAAACATTTTCTGTTTTCTAAATATGTTAAAATCCTACGTTTTCCTTTGTGATAACCGTTTGAGTTCTATGTTGACGCTCTGTAAAAAGAGCGTTACAGATTATTTTTCCGATAACCATTTGCCTAATTTAATCTTGCTCCTTTTAGTGGATGTGTTAACTTCTGTGACTGAAAATTCTTCTTTCAGTACTTAAGGAGCCCGTTGTACATTGAATTCATTTAAACTTTTCCATAATTATCTCGGAAATAGGAATAAAAGTCCAATGAAGAAGAAATAATATATGTTTCTCCTTGCGAATAAGGTGGTGGGGCCATCATAGATACAATGAAATTATGCATTCTCTTAAACGTTTATCCTTTCCAGATTTTTATCCCAAATGAATCTAGTGTACATATTTATTATTATTATATTTTAGCTTTTAAAATTAGGTAATATTTGATCTTTAGTGAATACAATTCGTGAATTCTAATTCATATTTTTTCCTGGTTATTAATACGCCTTTTATGTTTCTATTTTTTTTCGCCTTCCATTTTTTTCGCACCAAAGCACACTGTATCTTACTTAAGACTCTACCGTGTATCCTTCCTTCACATTTCACTTACAAAAACATATCTCTTTGCGACAATACCCGCAATTCTTTCTCGTCGTGCACACAAGTCAAAAGTGTCAAGTCCAAGAAAAACCTTTCCTTCCGTCAAGACCGTGCGATGGAAACTTTATAGCCGCAACTCAATGCGAGATGCGGTAGAAAGATCCGAGGGAGAACGAGAAGTTGAAATAGAGGACGGGAGTGGCAGAGGATGCTGTGGTCCAGGTTGGGGATGACGGAGAATTTTAGGGGCGAAAGGGTGAAGGAAGGTCGCCTGTCCGAGGCCTATGATTGAGGGTCCCTCAGGGCCTCGGGGCTACGGGCGTTCCCCTCGCCCAAAAACTGAAAAGGGCACGCAGGGTCAGGCACAGAGATTTAAATGGCGAGTGGAGGAGAACGGTCACATTTCTCTTTATATTTTTTTTCCAGAAATATCACCTACGAACTAAGAGATATCACTGTCCGGCGAGAAAAAAAATTCAATATCGCAAGGTTTACTATGCATGGAGCTCCTGGACTAGTTTTCCAACTTTGTGTGACTAACAGTAAAATAAAAACTACACTTGTGTTTAGAAATGCAAGACCAGAGATGCCTTGTGACATGTAGACAGATAAATTGTGAAAAAAAATGCTTTTCATAAATGTTGCGTGTCTTGATGTAGCTCTACATTTAATACTGACCTATATGATAAAGTGAATTCATTCCATTCAACAGTATTTGGAATTCAGTGGAATAAAATAAAATTGCCTCGGTTAAACTCAAAAACGCCTCATCATCGATAATTTTTTTATTAATATTTTCATATATTACTTAAAAAGGAAGATCATTGATAAGAGAAAACCACTTATGAAAATACATTTTATCCAAAGGAAATAAATTAAATACTAGTGCATGAAGATTCTCGTTCCCATTCTGTTGGACCTCAATGGTAATACAAAACATATTCGCAGATATTGCAAATAAAAATTTTGAACATACAACCTGGATTTCGACTTAAGTATAGGTGAGGTAAGGACGTTTTGTGGGGATTCTATCATTCCTTTACTCTCATCCCGCTATGTTTTGTTATCCGACGTTTCTTGAGTCATTAATCAGATTCGTTCAATTTATATGGAAACTCGACATTTTGTGAAAATTGACTCGTTTTTCACTATCCTACGTCGAAGAATTTTCTTGAGGTAAGCTATTTTCCAATGACTTTCCTCAGAAAACATTCCACTGCGTCCTCTCTTGTGTTTCCTTCACACTTAGAATCCTTTCGGCATACGTTTTAGAAGGCCAGATCCTAATCTCAAGCCCATCCGGTGCACGATGCCTGCCTGGAGCAACTTTTAACTCTACCTATTTCTTTCAAACCCGCAATCGACTCCCGTCAGAATATACCCTTCTGTTGTCCTCATTTTCTCCCTGAAAGAAACCCTGTGGATACGGCGGCGTGGGTCTTTCGCATCCTATTTTCTTTCCTTTTCGGCGCATTTGAATTCACCATTTCTGTATAGAGAATCCTTCCGGCATCCCATTTCTCTGGGAAGACCCATATATTTTTTTTTTTACAGTACCTTTGCGCCGTCAATTCCATCCCGTATAGTATCGTAGCATCACAGCATTAGAACGAACGCCTGCAATGATGTGACCGTCTTCAAGACGGTTCAAAGCCGTGAAATTAGGGATTATGTTTCTTCTTCGATTTTTTGAGCGCCTCGGAGACAGAAGAAGCTTTTTGATATTGTATTTGAAGTGTTGGAAATAGGTTTGGTCTATTTATTTCCGCCGAGATTTTGGTAACGAAAATAGACGCTGGAACTTTAAGATAACTTCAAAATGTTAAAAGGTCGCCAAAGTTCTCAATTGGTTTTATTAATTTTTTTATGATGACTGATTACTGATTGTAATAACTGATATTTTTACAGCATTTGCACTTGTTAAAGAAAGGGCATCCCTCCCTGTGTGTGCTCTTGACACTGAGAATGGGTGCCCGAATCATATGTTATGGATTTCATTTACTTAGTAAGAAGCACTCAATTATCTTCACAATTTCGATTCTCAACACAATATTTGCTTCGAAACGTGCAGCGGTGGCCTCCAGTTTTTACTGGTCATTAATACCGTCAGCATGCTATCAAAATATTTATCTCCCTACACTATTTTGATGTATGGTCGAAAATTTAATCCGAGACCGGAATTTAAAGTAATAAAGTATTTTACCATTAAAAGATTTTGATTTTCATCACCTGGAACAGAGAATATTGATTTAAAAAATTAATTTTCTTTATAGATTCTGCATTCAGATATTCTTATTTTAATAAAATTAATGCTGGTTTTCAGCACCGTAAAATTAACAAAAATATTTTTAGCTCTTACTTATCTGGTCTATTTGTATGACTAGGTATGTTCATTGATTGCTTTGAATTCAAAGTGATTTACGTAGAATATTTATTTTAATAAGGACATTTATGAAGACTATTTTGTGAAATTGGGAACACCAGAGAACAACTCCTTTAAGGTTTTGCGAGGTTACGAATTTAAAGCACTCATGGTTCCGGTATAAAGCCATATGTCTTTGGAAGCATTACTTAAAAACCCAATTGGACGGTCGTCCTTCCATTGGGTTTTCTTTTTGTGCCTTCCCTCAAGATTGATAGCCTCAAGAATTAAATTGTGTATTCGAGGAATATTTTTTTCTCTGCCATTGCTCACGCTTAATGGAGACGTTAGAAGGGAAACTAAACTACTTCCCTTCCTTAGGAGATAAATCGTTCGGAATGAAGCTGTTTTATCGTCGCAGGAAAGCTATTTTTTGCGAGGACATTGCTTGATAATTTTTCTAAGCCTAACTAGGTTGTACCAACTCTGCAGTTCTTAATGAGGGACGTGTTTTATCATTCCGCTAACGGTAAACTGCTAGATTGCCGAGCTCACACATCCAGAATAACTTTTTTTTTATCTTCTTGGTAGACCCACGTAACGACCTGGAAATTTGACGAAGCAAATTTGGCAACGGTTTTATGACCGGAAGCTGGTTCACATTAAAGCATGAAAAATGCTTGGCAGTGCCTTAATGGTGATGCCCTACACATTCGTTACACGAGGTGGAGCTGGATTGCATCCTTTTTTCTCTACCCAATGAATTATTGAATCCATGGAAGAGTATGATCTAGTCATGAAATTGAAAATTTGGTGAACCCATGAAGTCATATAGACTTGTGAAGGATTGGGTAAAACTTCGATGTATTTCGGTGAGGGAACCCATATTAAACTCAACTTATTTGTTTAATTGAGCTAAATATATCATCTTTTACACTTTTATTGGTCTTTTCTTATGTGATTGGTAAAATTAGTAAACAAATAAAAATTGGTAAGAAAGAGTCGCTGTTATTTCACCTTAATGATACATTTTTAGTGTACACCAACCAAAACAAATGGAGTATAAGTTTTGAAGTGTTAATTACCTTAGTATTATTTTGTAAATGTATTTTTTTGCTTTTACAGATCATGATAATGCAATGTTAGCCTATACGTGCGGCACGTTGAGTAGGTGTTATCGAAGTGGTCATGAATGGAATTTGTGTATATATCCGATGAGTATATTTATTTTTAATTACAAAATTGTGGATTTTAAATTCATTTTAAATTCATAGAAAGTGAATTTAAGTCAAAGTAAACTAGAATAAATTGTACAGTACATTCTACATGATTATAAGTTATGTCAAAATATGAACGGGCATTATACATATTTTCATCTGAAATCGAGATTAATTTTAACCGCAAAATACTTACGGATCTCTATGGGAGAGGTAAATTCACCCACATCCTCCGGATGAGACTCCATTGGATATTTAATAAGCGCATTTGGTTAACTTTGCGTCAAAGGGGTGAGAAGGAACTTAAAGGAATATCAGCTCAGCTAGCGCCTCGTCTGTTTTCTCAACTTTTTTTTTTTGAACCGCTAAAAATTTGCGGTGGTGGCAGCCATTTAGCGAGATAAATTATGCCGGGCCCGCAACTCAAGGCGTGAAAAAGTAATTCAGTTCCTCCGGTGCGAGTCATTCCCTCGAGAAAGTTAGGAGCGGGGACCAGCGTGCGTGTAATATGCGTCACTAACGACATCTCTCCACGGCCGGTCGTATTAGCCGAGCCTTGGTGCGTGGGTAGGGACGCTTTTTTGTGGGCGTTGAAGGGAGAGGAATGAGGGAGAGTGTGCACTGTAATTTTTGCCACTCCTTTTCGCAGTGTGGGACTTTCAAGCGAGGAGAAGAAAGTTTGTCACAGTTTCCGACCTTGACGTGCGGAATTTCCATTTCGGTATAACCTTCCTTAAGACTCTTGGGCGGTGTATGGAAGTGGGTAGTTTTGTTTGGCCTTAAAAAAAACTTTTAAATTTGGAACGTCTGAAGAGATACCATAGCAAATTTAAACTGAGAAAAATTAAGTATTCTTTTGAACTATGCTTTAGACTGTAATCAAGCACTCCTATTTTGCCGTCAAAGTTCGATTTATCAAGTATTCGTTCGAGTTTCTCTTTTTTCATCGATCAATCGAGGAAGGTGAGAAAGAGTCGACAAATAATATATTTATTGCTGCTTAAAATATGAAATAATTTGTAAATACCATAGATACATTACCAATTTTGGAACTTACGGTGACCCCGGAGGCCATTGCCCATTTGTTAACAGATCTAAGGATCACGGGTTCAAATCCCGAGTCTGTCAATCTGTGCGAATAATTTCCGCTGAACTTCTTTTTTGAAAAGACTACACTCTCTTGTAAGCTTTCCGTCAGTTATATTTCCCCTATCCCATTGTTCAACTCTGTCCGACGCGAGCAAGTGCCGGGACTGTTCCCACCGGAAACTGCAAGCTACGAGCTGCGTAACCCGCCTCCCGTCTCATTCCCTACACACTCCACAGGGAAGAGAGGTGTGTGCGAGTTTTTGGTAGTTGTGAAATGTTAGTTCGCCATTCGGAGAGGGAGGTACAAGGTCGAGGGGGCTGAAGGAGAGTGAGAGAGGGTTTATCCCACGCACGCGGCACCGGGAGAGGGCGCAGACTCGCAAGTGGGAACATTTTTCCACTCTTGGCCCGTTGAATAATTCATCGTCAGCCTGGCCGATGGAATGATTCATTGAAGAGGTTAAATGGGACGTAAACCACGGACCCTGGGAGGTATAAATGAGTGGGATGAAGCCTGGAGATAGGTAGAAGGGGAGGGGTTTTGAGTTTTCCAGATCTTGAGGTAGTATGGTAGGGGTTGGGTATCGAGTATACTTGCTAAGGTTCGGAGGGCGGGGTGAGTTGGAGGGGAGTAGGTTGTAAGCTGGAATCGGTGTGTGTGAGAGAGGAGATACCTCGGGAATATAAATGTAGAAATGAGAGGAAATGGGTGTAATGGATCTGTTGGGTGTGAAGTGAGTTAGGGATCAAAGTTCACGTGGGAAAGGTTGCGTGGCAAGTTCGTCAATGATCGAGGAAGTCAAAAGGATGGGAGGTTGAGTCAATATTTACGTCGTCTGCAGTACCATTTAAGGTCATGGGCTACTATTTTTTAATGCTCGCAACGTTTTTCTGCTCCTCCTATTAAATTTCTATTTCTGTATTTATGGAAAATGTAGTGTAGTGAGGTAGGACTGATAAAATACAAAACATTATTAGTAAATCTCACTCTATAATACTACTACCGATCATGGTTTCGACAATTTTAGGTCATTCTTGCGATAATTAGTAGTTGAAACCATGGTCGACAGTAGAGTGGTGTTTTAAAGTGTTGAAATTGGTATTGGCGTTTAAAATTTTATGATTGATATCGCATTTCCACCATGGCAGGCTTGAAATGAATTCATATGGAACTGAGAATGATGCAATCTATTAGTGTGAGAATGTATGCTGAGTTTTATCCGTTTAAAAGATTTTCATCCATTGCCATGTAATATCATAATAATTTTACGCCTCTTTGTTTTGAAGGTGAATCTTCACAGATTTTGAGGCAACTTGGCTATTAGCTTTGCGTAGAAAAAAAATTGCAACCTATTTTTATAGCTGAAATTCCGAGAAGTAGTGGCTATTTTAGAAATAATTGGATTTTATTTTTATCCTTTTCGGAGAGAGTTTTAGACAGTATCATATTTCGTGGTGCATTTATGATCCAAATACTGTACGGGTTGTTGGATTGGTGAAATAGGGGTTCAAGGATTCTTATGTGTTTGGGTTGGAAAATACCGTCCCTAGTCTGTGAAAATGCTGCCACAAAATTGAAAAGCGAGTTGTGTAATATTCATTTTTGGCAACAAAAGCGAGAGATCACTGCAAGAGAGAAGTATATGTGATTATATTATAGGCATTTGCTTCGGCGAATCGGGTCTTTAAAGACTCATTTGCTTTCCTTCGCCGTAAGGTTGAATGCTGAAGGTTTTGGAAAACTTTCATCTAAAGTGTAGGATTTCTCCATTTCTTTAGCAACTGAACACCAGGTACAACTGCACCCTTAGGCAGATGCCTACCATAGCCATAACATGCCTACCCACAAAAATAGCTCAAAATTCAACGGGGACAAGTCTCAAAAGCTAAAGTTAAGAATCTTTTTTACTTTACTTATTGACAAAAGGGGTACTTCAATACTGACGTTTTGCCTTTGTGCTAGCTACTATGGCATGGCTTTGGTATGAAATACATTTATGGAAAGCATTTCAGTTATTTAATTAAAAATTTCAATGATCAAATTAACATCTGCACCTACGTTTTTCTTGACTAGAAGCGCCTCCTTAATTTCAAGTTGAAGGAGAACTTTCCTTTCCTCACCTTTTTTAATTGGATTTCTTGTCAAAAACCGTAAAGAACTCGTACTCGATTGCTCTAATAAGTAATGCTGTAAATAGAGGTTATTTTTAAATTAAAGTATCAAAATTATTCATTATTTTCTGACTACTTATTTTTATACCATGTATCATTAATTTTTTTAACTTTTCATCAACCCTACATTAACATTTAAGATCCATAATTTTCAATACAACTTTTTGGTGGACATGTATATATATCTTCCTGTTAACTCACAAAGAAGTTTCTCACAAAGGTAAGTGTTCGTTAAAAATCCATTGCTCTTTTCTATCTTTGCAGTACTTAGTAGTATCTAGCTACGATTAGAATACATGTTTCAATCAGATTAATAGAGCGTCACAAATCATGAAAAATATTTACTACCCCTTAATGCCTTTTTATTTTGTTTTAATTTAATTACGAAGGCTTCCGAGGTGGTTACATTAAATTGTATTAATTTTGCTAAATTAGATGACCTGTAATTTAAATTTAGGAAATGTAGTTAGAATTGGGAATAATAAAGAATGAGGTTGCTCCCTTTTATTGCCTAACCAGGGCGGTATTATTATTCTTGGGAAAATCTAGAGCTCCTATGATGTATTAAGTCCTTTGTTGTGTCAAGTGTAATTATTTTTATGGTTTTCATTTTGTTTTTTCTCCTAACTCGTTTGAAATGTAGATCACGGGCAAGCTAATCAAGTCATAAAGGATAGGGTTATTTTTACATCCTTCTCGTTCAATTTGAAGGTATGATGGCTTTCTGCCAGGAACAAAGATAGTGGGCTGGATAAAAAAAATGGCCATTTAATTTTGAGAATAATTAATGCACTGGGTTGGAGTGTAATAGTCCGCCAGGAAACAGGAGTGGCAATCCAAAGACTCCGGCGGGAGAACACGATAAATTGCCCCATTTAATTTTTTTATCATATAATGGCGGTCATGAGTGCGCTCGAGTTTTCCTGAAAGAGTAGATGAAGTTTGTTAAATAACAGTAAACGCTTCATCGTGGTATAAGTACCGCATAATTGCTCCGATTTCTGCATTGAAAGCTAAAATTGAGTTGTTCAACTCGGAAAAGCATGAATGCGTCAATGTTGCTGGTACTCTTATCAACGTCAGCATCGGGTAAAGAGGGCTGCTCAATTCTTTCTTGTGCATGGGATAAAGCCTGGTAGATTTGAGTGTTTTACAAATACCTGCAAACATCAGTTGCTTTAAATAAATATTTTGGGATATTTTTTCATCAAAATAAGAATTAAAGTGATTGTTCTCGACAATTTTTTCCAAGAAATTTGACGATCAATAATAATGATTAATATTCTCGATGCTCTTTTAGAAAGGTATGTGCAAAATGAGGTTTTGAATTTTGGTGTGACAGATGTATAATAAATATTTATCGCATGTCAGTCAGTGTGATGTATATTTCGTGATCGGCGGGATAAAAATTTATTTTATTGCTAACATTCCTCCAAGATTCCCTTTTAAGTAAAGGGAACTCCATTCATATCTTACGGAAAAGTAGAGGATAGTGTATAATTTGTACTTTGCTCTAAATTATGCTATAAATTGCTTCATAAACTATTAATGAAAATACATTCACCCAGGTGTGGTTTCATGAAATTTAACCATGAAATCTCGTAATATACCTTTAAATATTTTTAATATTAGTAAGCCACTTTCATTTTGAAAATACATGTAGTCGGTGGAATTTCGCAAATACTTATCCCATAGTATATTACCAAGTCATTCATTCATTAATAATCAATAGCCAAACATGGATCGAAAAAATGGTTTATAAATTTACCAGTAATTGTCTTCACATGATTTTAAATGGTATTTGTTTGTTGCTCATGAGAATAGTAATTCTAACAATTTTTCTCTCTTGTGCAGACTTTATTGCAGTTGAATCTGTGCTATTTAAATTTTCCTGTACTATTACATAATTTTAACTAACGTACCTCGTTTTTTCTTTGCAGGTGAGTGTTTGTATGAGCAAGCTATTATTTGGTGCTGGCAACCTTAATGGAAAAGTGAGTACATAGCCGAAATTCCTACATGTTTATACCAATTTTCAGCTTGGATAAACCTCCGCTAAGTTTTGTGCATCGATTTCCATTGAAATATTCTCGTAATAACCTCATTCTCAGTGTTTATACTAAGAAACGATGTTAGGAAATTTAATCCTGAATATTGGGTGCTATGAGATGAGAAAAGAACATTGAAGACCAAACGAGCAGTGGCGCAGCGAGGAGGGGGTTTTGGGGGTTAAACCCCCCCCCCCCCCCCAGAGCTCAGAGAAATTTTTAAGTTTAATCAAATTTTACTTAATTTTATTGATATTACTAATAGAATAGTGTTAGGATTAATAAAATTTCCCTAAGAAAGCCGTAAAACTCACTATTTTGAACCGTTTATCTTAAAATTCCGCAATTCATTAATCTCGCACCTACCGCTTATCCTGGTGGGTATTCCACACCTCCACACACGACGGTATTGGTTGCACCTAACCCCCCCAGCTTTGATTCCTAACTACGCCCCTGGAAACGAGAGATATATTATTGTAAGGGAGCCATTTAAGATCATCACCACCACCCGTCATTCCCACTTTTCTGACGTATCAGATTTGGTAACGATATTTATTCAAAATTGAGAGTATTATATTGGTCTCACGTTCTTCCCAAGATAACAGCCGTTATTTAACCTGCCTGCTCCATAATTTTGTTCTTTCATCTCGCCATAGAGGCGTAAACATCTCAATGGAGTTTTAAAACCAGACCTTTTTTGCAAACCTTATGGTTAATTATCGGATACTATTCAAATCTCACGTTTTCCATTTACCTCACATCGTAGGGAAATATTTGTGGTTGTGATAGTTGAAGATGTTTTCTCGTTGACATTGGTACTTGCTTCTTAGCATTGTAAGGACTCAGAAATTATAAGCTATTTTTATATATTTGTCGCGTTCTCATGAACGTACTTTATGGTGCATTATTAACATTGGTGATCACAAGACTAAGCACAATCCATGGTAACATTAAAAACAAGCTGGTAATATCTCTAAAAACACAGGAAAGTCTTTAGAAATTTTTCTTCTAAGTTAGGGCTGGACGTGATGCACATAAATAATTACTTGTATCGTAGTCCTTTATGTATTGTTTTTTTTTCGATAAAATTGATCTCAAGTGGCGATATATTGTGCTAATTCCTTTATTTTAATTTCTCACAGAGTAATCATTGGACATAATGATCCATTGTCATGGGAATCACCCAGACTAAATTAAGCATAAATTCTAAAAAAAAAGGAACTTTAAAAATCTATGCATGTATGTGCACCACAATGATCAGATGACCAATCTATTTACTCCAGGGTAGTAGCTATGGAGTGAATGTACTGCTTAAAGTGAAGTTCACTGTCTTGTGTGGTCGATACCTTCACCTCGTTTGCTCTTGTTATTGGTAAAAAACATAATACGGCGTTTTATGCCGTATTAAAAATTTGAAAGTATTTTCCACGAATGGAGAAAATTGAAGCCAAATATAATTAGCATGGTAACGCGAAGAAATCGAGTTAGCTCCGATAAATGTTCGCACCATCCGGGGAGGGAAAAGGAATCCGCTTCCATATCTCAGGAGCTATCTGTCGTATCATATTTTCTTGACAGATGCTGCGCGGAAAAAAATCCAGAAATTCACTCGATCCACGAGCTAGCTTCCGGGGACGTGCGGCTGCCTCGGTTGTGCGGTCATATTTCATCAAATATAATATCGCTCGGATCGGAATTGAGGAAAAAAATAGCTGGGTCTTAGCTGAGCCCGAGGGCGTGGGAAGGAGTTAATAGGGAAGAAAGGAAGAAAGATACAACGAAGGATGAAGGGGAAAGCATAGCCAGAAAATCGAAGACATTTATACTCTTGTGAACGCATTATTGATCCGTTCACAAGAGTAATCCTTGGCGTAGCGGATTATTATTTCGTAAATTAAAATTACACATTTAGGATATTGAAAGGCGCTGTAGGAATTGAAGTTATTTTCCCATGAAATGTTTTCAATCTTGGTTCATGTAGAGATTTACCTTAGCTTTTCGCATTCAAGCGCGAGTTAACGTGAATTGCAAAGCTTTACATACTATTAAAAACCATTTTAAAGCACTATCTTAAAAGTAAAGTGCTAATGTTAAAAACTGATTTTTATTCCGCGAGCTAAATGGGCAAAAACTCTTAAATTGGTAGTCATCTAAGCGTCACTATTCATTCCATATGTTTTTTTTTACTCTCAATAAGCTGGGGTTAATGCACGTTGGGACAATTAACCTCTTACCCGCTTTTACTCTAGGCCATTTCTGATATGTATAGGAAACTAAACTCATTCTTCTTCAATTTAAAAGTTTTTTTTATAATAAATGTTGTGAATCCGTGTATCCGTGAATGTAGTTTATCCATGAAACACAGAGTCTGAGTTCACGCTAGCTCAAGCTTCCATTCAAAATGTATTTGCATATAGATTTTTAAGCATCGAGTAGAGGATTATTTATATGGTTTGAACAATTAGCGGTCTAATTATGGTAGTTTAGATCACATACAAATATGTTAAGGTCATTGCAAAGTAGAGAATGATTTCTTGGTGATCTGGGTGGTTATATTTGCTCCCGATTAGTCTATTAAACCTTTATTTTAGATGAGACAGTTCGACTTTTGTTTTTAACCCCGAGGGATGAATTGTCAAAAGAGCAAACGTAAGCATCAACGGGGAAATTATCAGCCCTCCGATTTCACGCGACATCATGTGGCCAATCGACTTGTCCGGATCCGGCTACTAATGAGATTATCCAAATCTCGCCCGCTTAAAACCTCGCATGTCCCGCCCATCCCAATGGAAAGCGGAATATTTTAAGCGGACATCGGTGAAAGTGAATGGCGGCGGTACCTGGTGAAGCGAAGATCGATCGCTTTCCGCTTCGAAGCAGTAACAGGAAAGGGGGATGGGAGGGTGTACTTTGAAGAGGGAACGCGAATGCATGGGCGTTAGTGTGTGGGGCTGTGCCAGGTTTTCTGCGTGGGCGTTGTATCCATTTTGTGGAAAGGGTACATAGAATTGAATCAGGGAGGAGTGAGGTAGAATTGGGGGAAGGGCATGTATAATCGCATCGCTAAGGGCGTGGCATATTTAATGTTACCATCACCTGAGGCCCCGTTTTTATACAACCGCCAAGCTCAGCTTTTCGTATTGGTAAGAATTTTCGAAACACTATAGGTAGCGATACTATATATGTAGTGTATTTCACATCCTGTCATATCTTTCCAAGTGATCCAGCTATGTACCTGTGAGACATGTGAATTTTCTATACAAATAAGGCTAATTCTAGTACAAATGTGTAGTGTAAGCCATACCTTATCATATCTTCCCCAATGACCCATCTACGCACCTATGAGACATATAAACTATACTACATTGGCTACTCATTCAATAGGCTCGGTCACCGGTCAATAGTCCGCAGTTTTTACTAGCTTTGTCCATAAGGGTGAAAGAGTTTTACCTAAATGCATTAAAAGTTACCGTGGGTCATAAAATAATTTTTCTAAGACCGTTTTTCTAGGAAATTATCAACTTTTTATTGTTTTTTCACATTGAGGCCTAAAGCTCATGACTTAATCATACTATTTCCCACAATGAGAAGTAACTTTTGTACACACTCATAAAATATAAGTCAGTGTATTTTTTTCCTTGTACCTACTGCTTAATTTGAAATAAATAATTATGAAATAGGTTTGAACCATTCGAATGATACTTGCCAATCTCTTATTTACATAACTGGGTCTCGTAGTTTTTGAATCGTGCTCTGAGTCCGGTTAAGAAAAGAGTCACTCCAAAATCTTCATGGCGAATTACTTTTGCTGCAAAGTAAAGATTTCCTCGTTTAAACCCATAAAGTCCCGTCATTGGTTCGTCAGATTTCATCCCTTCTATTCATATTTTCAAAAGTTTATTAATTGTAACAATTATTGACCTCATTCATCCATTCAATTAGTCTAATAATCCTGTAATGTCATAAAATACGACTCGCATTCTCTCATCGGTGATAAAATTCCGGAATTAATGAAATTGTGGCACTATTAACTTCGTTAAGTTTTTTCTCCGGCCGGTGTGCTTAGCGGTATTGCGGAAATTGGTCTGATTGAGTTCATGAGGTCAAACATCATTCATGCTATCAGTAAATGAACATAAAGTTGTCATGTATGATTATGCCTAGGGCTTCTTGATTTTCGGAAAAGCAAATTTTACTTATTATCATTTATGTTTGTAGTTTTCAAATTTTACCTTTAAAATCTTTGAAGAGGGAACGAGAATGCATGGGCGTTAGTGTGTGGGACTGTGCCAGATTTTCTGCGTGGGCGTTGTATCCATTTTGTGGAAAGGGTACATAGAATTGAATCAGGGAGGAGTTTCAAAGCACTCATCATGTGTGAATGTAGAAAATCCCAAACATCTCAATCACTGCAAAAAATCGTGAAAAAAAGCGTCCATAGAGGAATTGCGGTATACAGAAATTTGGCAAATCAAAGAGCACCTCTTATCCTCCTTGATTCCCTAATAGATGAAGTATTCTGATGTAATAAAGGTTCATTCGTTTTTTCAATAATGGAAAAAATTGCATGGATATCATAAGTCATTCAAGAGTGGATAAAATGATAGGAAATGTTGCCATGAAAGCCACATAAAATTGTTTTTTTTTCCTCGATACACGGGGTTCTCTTGACTGTCTCTGAGAAGTTGCTTCTGGCCATCCGTTCTGGCCAACAGTTCTCGCTTGGTCACTGTGGTTTGAAGGAAAAAAACTGAAAGACGAGGCAGAATCGGATTTGCACGTCCGGGCACCGCAAGGCAACCATCCTGTGGTCCCTTTTCCCATCGCCCACGACCTTGGACCAAGTGGTGAAAGTCCGAATACATTTACGCGTGACAGTGCGAGTTGCTGGTGTTGGCGTCGAGGGGTCATCCTCTTCGCTTGCCCTCAACGGTCACCTCTCGTACATGCGCTGTTTCGTGTTCCACCTATTAGTGCACGTAACAGACAATTGGTGTGGCGACGATTAAAAAAAAACTTTGAAATAGACACATCCCTGACGTTTAGTGTTCCAAAGGAGCCTGTGGATTACATCGGCATGATACCCTACTAGCCAGCTCTAGAGCTTTGAACATGAGGAGAATATTTTTAATGTATATGTTCTCCTGTAAATGGACATATCCAATGGGATTTAATACCTCAAAATTGGCAAATTGTGACTCTCACATGGCGTGGAGATTCATTCCCTGTAGGTAACACTCGTTAAAAGATTTAGCGATTTTAGCGAGTGTATGTCTTATATTTGGCTAAGAGTATGCTTCTAGGACAGTGAAGAAATTTTTTTCTCAAATCATCTAAAACCAGCTAAAAATTGTACTTCACGAGAAATAATGTGATTACGAACTATGGATTATATATGTATTGTTTTGAAAGTAGCAAACGAGTTACAGACTCGAAAGATATAATTCCTTGGAGCTATCGGGAAGCGTAGTGCTTTGCTGCCTTTCTTTTTTAATTCTTGTTTGATTATTTGCATGGTTTCTATTTCCGATAGAGAAACGGCCTTTAAGTTCGTTTTTTTATTTTGGTTAAGGCTTTTTTTAATGGATTTTATTGAAGGAGGTTTCAGGCACTGAAGGTACATTTATTTCAGTCATAGGTATTATTGTTCATAAATACCAGTTTGATGTGAGTTCATTCCCTGAATGCATCTATATTGCAATTAAAATAAATTAAATGCTCTTTTGAAAAGCATATCAATCAGTATTTCCGGAGAGGACTTAGAAAAATTCGGAATCTCATTTTTTTTTACTTTTTATCGAGTAGGTACTTCGATTTATTTTTCTCTGCCTTTAGATAAAATTCATTGCTTCAGAGATATGGTGGTTCAGATCTTTAACATTCATGATAAAATATATTTAAACTTTTTACTTACCTGTGATATTTTACTAAGTTAAAAATGTTTATATCTTTATTTGACTCTAAGAATCGATTTTATGATGCCTAGTTACCGTTAACCGGAACACGATTCAGTCATAACGTTAACTTGAGAATATTTAAATGTTTGAGCTTAGAAAACTTGTTCAGATTAGCGTTTTGATGAACAGATGACCTTGAGCGGATGGCATCGTTAAAACTTATTTACATGCTCCAAAAAGACTTAACGAGAGATGAAATCGGCAGGTGTTTTGTATTTAAAGGAGGCGACCGACAGCTGAGGTCGTTTGCTCCATGAGTGAAGGGTAGGTAAGGAAGGGTGGAGAGAAACTCGGCTGTGGCGTTAACATGCTATTAACGCCTAGGGGACCACAGCTTATTGTCCCATCCGGCGGACGCAGTGATGTGCTTGAAATTTCCTCCACATTTCATTCAAGCAGGGATCGGACATTCAATGAAAATTCTATGCCACCGCTTGGACTTGAAACGTAGTCTACGGGGTGGGAAGCCAATACTCCAACCACCACACCCACCCGATCCTCAAGAAACAAGCTCTAAGTCAGCCATGCATAGTTAGGCGCCTGTGGCATAGACTGCAGAATATTCATTTATAGTTGATCACAATTTAGTACGGTATGGAAGAATTTCTTTGCAAATTTTTAGTGCTACTCAGAAGTGGTTGAATCCGTTAAGGAGGGGCGAGGGGGCAAATATTTGGAGACTCATGATAAAACATATGACAGTGAACACATTGAGGATATGTGCCTTCAATAAAGGGGAGCTCGGGAAATCTGTCACGAAGGAGGATGCAGCGATGCCTGGCGTAAATGGAATTTCAATAAGGGCATGGCTGCATATCGCCTCTTCACTTCTTGAGCCTCTGTCGACTTCACGTGTAGGTACGTCACGGCTTCCACCCAATATATTGCCGTCGACTTCCTGGAAAAAAAAATTTCCAAAACCCACGGTAATGCGTCATTCTCGCGCAATCTGTGAAACTGAGGTAACGTCATGTAGGGAAGCTACGCAATAAGGTAGTGTGGGCTTGATTTCACTACATGTCCCCTTTGAGAAGTAATTTTTCAGTATTACCTACTTCATGGCATTATTATCCTGAGATTTGTTCTTCACACGTCGCGCAGACGTTGACTTTGAAATTATTTTGAATATTAGAAAGATAAGGGCAACGTTTTATTATACTTTACACCTTTTGGCTGATTTTTTGAAGTTGCTGATAAAAACGACCGCGAAAGGGAAATATAAAGTGTAATATTTTCTATTATTGTCGAAGTAATAAAAACTAGTTTGAGGGTTATGCTGAAACACAAAATCGTGCAAAATCAGCCCTTGTTGAATTTCAAAATTTTGGAATAGGTTCGCATGGGAAAAGGCACTAAGAGACGCAAGAACAGGGAAAGAATTGTTCATATTCTAAAGACGTGGATATGTTTTGTTTCGAATAAATATTATTTTTGAGGAAAACCACCGCCTTAAAAAAGGCACACCCCAAGCATGCACATTTTTTCGTGAGTACGTATGAAGAGGGAATAATACATTTCATATTATAGATTTATGGTAAAGTTATGTAGAAATAAAAAGAACTTGTAACCTATATTTAAACATTCACTTGAAAAATTACCTCTAAAGGGTTATGACTGAGTCTCCCTAATCCCTCGCACTTTTCTCTCGATATCAACTTTGGTTCGAGGGGAGAATCGAATATCTCACGCCATTGATCCATTTTTGAAGCTTGCGGGGAACCTGCATGGAGCTCTGAAAGTGAAACCGTATGCGGTATTTGTCCGGCTTACGGAGCGGAAAAGGATAGTTTAAGTATGTATGCATACAAGTGATATAAAAAAAGGTTGACTAGCAAGATTAGTAAGATCTACAGTAGAAATTTAAGAGTGATTATTCTCGAAAAAATAAGAAGAATATCAAAAAATCGATTGAAAGTTAAAAAAAAGTTGAAAATACTAACTATGTATAAAATATTAAATTCACTTAAACTCGATAAATTACGAGTCCCATTGGTGGCGGGGTTAAGTTCTGGCCTGCCAGACAAAAGGTCATAGGCTCGTGTCCCGCCTAGGAAGTTTGCCCCTATCAAGGGAAAAGTTTTTCGTGCATATGTAATCACTAACTTGTTGAAAATGAACCGATGCAAGAGGCGAGGAAATATGGCCTGTTTTCGGTCGTAGGGGGATTAATGTACGAAAAAAATATTCCTGTACTATTTCCAATAGTTATTTAAAGTCACAGACTTCTGGCCAAAACATTTTAAAATTACTGAATGAATAAACGACATGAATTGTTTTGTTCAATGGCTCAATGGTGGTTAATTTCTTTTGCTTTCAATATGGCGAGCTATTTTTCTTTAGATATCGAGCTGGGATATGACGTGATAGTCGAATATCGTAGTCCACTCGATGCCCTTTTCGGGGTCCTGTAGGGAATTTGTATGGAGCTTTTGGCGGTGGCGGAATTTTAGCATTTTTTATCCGGCTTGTGGAGCGGGAGAGGGTAATTTTAATATGGATACGCATGGGAGAAGAAAGTGAAAGAAGAGTTGAGGGGAACGGGATGGGAGCTGGGATCTCTCTTTTCCCTTTTTTCGGCCGTACGTGGGAGTGAAAGGGTGCATGGGGAGAAAGAAACTCCGTGGGGAATATGTTATTTCTCGAGCCAGCCAGCCAGAGGAAGGAGGGTTAGGGAGGTAGAGGATGGAAAAGGGTGGAGTATAGCGGAAGTATGGGCTGAGGGGGTGAGGGGTGTGTTATTGAGTCAGGCGAAAGGAAGTGGGAAAGTAGAATATTCCATCAATGGTGAGGGAGATGAAGATGGTGGAGAGGCTAAGAGGGAAATAACCTAGAGATGTCTGGTGAAAATTTGGTCTTGTGGGTTCGAGCACAGTCTTCTGCCATTTTAGTGCTTAAAGTTTTAACAGTGATCGTTGTCTGTGCTTAAACCTACTAAATGGATGGGTTTTTCAATCCAGTATGTTGCTTCTTTTGTAGGATTCAGTCATTTCATAATTAACTCATGTTTATTCTTTTATATTTAATGGAAATGCCAAATTTATTAACAAATTTAAATGAAATATTAATTACAGTAATCTAAAATTTAATTAAAAAGCATCTTTCTCAAGTAAAAACCGTAGTTTTGTATCATAACTTAATGACTCTTAAGTGCTCATACACGTGTTGAAAGCTGCTAAATACATGGGTTTTAATCCAGGGTGTTTATTCTTTTTTAAGAAATCAGTAATAGAAATGTCATAGTTATTAATAAATTTACATGCAATAATGATTAAAAAATCAAAGATCTAATTAATAATATATTTTTCTTAGTCAAAAACCGCAGTTCCTTTCAGTAAACATAATAACTCTCATGGCCATGGGTGTGTTTAAAGCTGCTAAATAGAAGGGTTTTAACCCAGTTGGTTGTTCTTTTTTATGATATCAGTGATAAAAATACCACAATTACCCGTTCTTTCAATGTAACACTAGCGTAAAGAAGATGAAGTTGAAAAAGTGTGTGTTATTTATTTCAATTTTCTCTCATGAAAAAGCATAAATGGATTATTATGTTTCCATGCATTATAATAACCAAATGAAAATATTTACACCTTAAAAATAACAAAATGTATCCAAGTTTCATGATTTGAAGTATCCCGATGATAAATTTATAATTATTGTCTCACTTCAGTGTTCTTTTACTTAAATATTAACGGTCGGGGTTGTTGTTATGAGAACGTTCTCGAAGCCTGTAGTCAATTTATCATCGAAGCCTTATTTAACAGCAGTAATGTTTTGAAAGTCTTATTAAGGAGCATTTTTCTCAATAAAAAAAACCCAGTTTTTCACGCAACTTAATAACGCAAAAGATTTCTTTCCTCTACTTTGCCGAAGGCATAAAAATGAAACTGTTATAATTAAATGTATTAGTTTGAGAATTTTCAAAGTTTCTAATTTCACATACAACCCTTATTCACGGTCAAAAATGATGAGGATAAGAAACGTCTTGAGGAGAATACGCCGAACAAAGATCGTCTTTTCAGGTATGGGTGGTCAGGGTACCCTCATCCGCTCGTTTCAATGAAGGAGCCAAATAAAAGAAATATGCATTTTTTGAGGAGATTTCCTATGGTTTTAAAAGGATACCATACAATGGGTGAAAATTTGGAGACAATGATTGACCCTTGGCTTTGTTTGCGAACGCTACTGAGTTTATAGGAGGCAAAAGACAAATGTGATTGAATGAGTTGCTGGAGTGGAAGGAAATATTTTTGAAAGAGTTGGTTTTTCAATGCTACTGGAAACTACTATCGGAGTCAAAATGATGTGCCGCTGTACTTTGCGAATTTATATCTGAACTTGTGCGCATGCTAAAGCAACAAATAATACGTCATTTTAAAGATAATTTTATTCCTTATTTTAATTTATTTTTTAACTAATGGAAATTTCAAAAATGTAGACACGCGAGTGCAATAAATGACTCCGCGCACCCTAAAATTAGCCGTTTTGTCAACTTCAGCAACTTTGTAACTCAACCTAGGAAAAACTAATTGGTTTACAGCATTCATATTCCAATATAAGTTGTACACGTCAATGTAGATAAATAATATGGCTTTGGCGTATTTTTAAAACGCATAGTTTTTTGTCCATTAATGAAAATGTTTAAACATTATCTAGTCCTACAATTTACTCCGAAAGAAAAAATTAAATTAATAGAAACACTTTTTAATTTATTTGTAATTTTTCTATGATCCGATAATACTTGATTTATGCTTAGCATAAATCATATATGGACATTAAAAAAATACGCCGGAGTGAACGAATACTGCGTTGCCACGTCTTGCGCGCGAAACTCAAGAATAGCATTCGAGTGAACTGCGACTGAAACATTTTTCTTCGAGCTTCAGGAAGCTTTGTGACGTTTAATCAATCAAACTTTTAAGTAAATCAACCGTGTATGATTAACATGCTTACTACTGATTGTTTCCATTCAGTAAAGTGGCCCTCTTTTAATTATTTTAAGAATTTTCGTTGCTAATTCTGCTCACACCAGGAGATAAAAGCCAGGAGAATGTAAATAGCGACGGAAAATCATACTTTGAAATCCATTAAACAACCAGAAAATGCTATTTCTAACCTACTTTGGAATCCATTTGTGCGGTTTTAATGGTTTAAATTCGTGAAACCCATCCATGCCCGTACCGCACCTCCCGCCACGCGTCCAAACCCTCCGAAGGTGAGTGCGCTTCGAAAGACGAAGTAAGCGTGGCCTCGAGGAGACAAGGCACATAGGAGACAATACGAGGGCACAACTTCCCTACAAATACTTAAAAAAGGTAGTAAAGGTCGAAAAGCCTTGGCCTGCCTTAAAACCCCTACGCACGGCTTTGATAATTCGGGCTCATTAACCATCTCAATATTATTCATCCATCTTTGATCCACTCACATCGCTTCCTTATGCTCCCAGCAGGGACGCCGACTTACATAAAATATTGAGGGGGTCCAAACCGGGGATCTTTCCCCGGGAAATTTTATAAGTAGTGAGTTTTAAGTTTTTTTAAGCATTTTAGAGGAGTCATATGATCAACATTAGAACCCTTATAACTACAATCTCGATACCTGGACACTCAGGGCAAAATCGACAAGCCTGACACATTTTTTCGAATTTTTGCAAACGAATTTTTGAGGGGGCTCGAGCCCCCTCAAGCTCCATGGAGTCGGTGCCACTGGCGCCCAGCGTGTGGCTATTCTTTCTTATACTCCCATCTACGGTGCCTACGTATTTTCACCTTTCTTTGCCGTTTTATCAGAAGGACATTAATTTTGGAATTCTCCTCTATTTACATTGTCATCTGTTACCATCACGGAGGTTGTAAATATTTACAACCTCCATGGTTACCATACCCTCCTTCCATTGTCGCAGTGGAAAGTAAGTTTTTGCAAGGCATTTACTCTTTCAGTTTGACTGAATATTCTGTGTGTAAAATATACCTCCCATAAAGAGAAGTGTCCTCAGACTGCAAAATCTAAGAACGATTAATTCTAACGAGGAAAATAGTGAAAGAGAGAGACCGAAAAACTTGAGAAGACACGATAAAGTTACCATCGCCAACATTAATAAGTTTTTTGACAAGGTAAAATCAGGTGATTTGGTTATTGATACCAAAAAAGTGGTGTACAATACGGCAATTTGTGCAGGTGTGAGTATGAAGACTGTACGGAAGGTCATGAAAGAAAAAAGAGAAAGTGCCGATGGTGAAGTGTCTTCGCCGAAAATAAGTTGCGGACGATCGCGCATTGTGCTCGATGAATTCACCCAAGGAGTTATTCGCCGAAAAGTGCATGATTTTTATCACAAGAAAGAATTTCCGACAGTCATCAAAATTCTGGATGGATTGAAGTCGGATCTGGAGGATTTTCCGGACATAAGCTCAAGTACCATGCTGAGGTGGCTGAAAAGGCTAGGGTTCTCATTCCGGAAATTAAAAAATAAGCCCGTGCTGTTGGAAAATCCGCGAGTGGTAGATCAACGAATGTTTTTCCTCCGAACCATTAAAAGACTGCGTGCGTCAGGCTGGTTAGTGTATTATTGTGATGAAACGTGGTGCGGTGCTAACCATACTATGAAATACGCATGGCAGGAGAAAGTTAATGAAATCAGAGGTGGAATTGATTTTGATCGAGGAATAATTCAAGAGGTAAATAATCACAAATTTCCATAATAAACTTCGCATATTTATCGAGAATTTTCCAATTTCACATTTAATTTAATCATCATGCGTAATAATGAAATCAATAATTATCACTATTACAGGTAAATGGCTGGAAAGGTGGAATTTTGACACCTTCGGGAGCAGGAAGGCGAGTGATTATTCTGCACGTTGGAAGTGAAAGTGGTTTTCTTCAACCCGAGGAAGAAACAATGCTCGTCTTCGAAGGGAAGAAGGACAGTGCAGATTATCACTCCGAGATGAATGCTCTCCATTTCGAGGAGTATTTCAGAAGAATATTAAGGCATCTGCCAGAAAAATCAGTTTTGGTAATTGATCAAGCTCCCTATCACACCATGCAGGATCCTCAGACAAAGAATCCTAATTTGAAGTGGACAAAGGTAGAAATTATTGACTGGCTTGTTAAGAATCGCATCGAGCCAGCTGTCAACGAAGATGGTACCCAAGATAATTATGAATCTTTAACAAAAAGTGAACTTATCGAGTTAGGAAAATGGAAATTTAAAACCTTTAGGTATCTCCTTGATACTGTCATTCAGGAAAGTGGGAAAAGGGTAAAACTTCTGTGGACTCCAGTCGCACATTGTGAATTTAATGCTATTGAATTAATTTGGGCGTGGGTCAAAAACTGGGTGGCAAAGAACAATAAAACACATAAGATCAAAGATGTTCTTCAGCTTTGTGTTCAGGCTCTTGGAGACGTAACAGTGTCGACGTGGAAGAACGCTGTGGAGCATGTTAAAAAAATAGAAGACTACTACTGGATAAAGGACCGTTTGGTGGAGGAATTCACCGAACCCATTATTATCAACTTGGAGGACGAAAGCAGCAATTCTTGGAGTAGCAGCGATGAGGATTGATTCGGGAAATGAAATATGAAAGGAAAATATTTATATGTACAGGAAATGGGTACGGTACATTATATTTCTTTGAGCAGACTTGGTGGTATCGTACTTGAGGAGTTGGTATTTTTTGTAATGTCCGTATAAAATTGTTGCTACGCATAAATCCAGTATTATCGTATCATAGAAAAATTACAAATAAATTAAAAAGTGTTTCTATCAGTTTAATTTTTCTTTCCTAAGACATTGTAGGACTAGATAATGTTTAAATATTTTCATTAATTAATAACAAACAATGCGTTTCAAAAGTATGAAAAGGCCTTTATATGCATCTCCAGTAATTTTCGCTACTTATTGTGAAAGATGAATACTGCAGACCTAGTAGTTTTTCCTAGGCTGAGTTACAAAGTTGCTGAGGTTGACAAAACGGCAAATTTTAGGGTGCGCGGAGTCATTTATTGTACATGCGTGTCCACAATTTTGACTTCACATTTAAAAAATAAACTCAAAATTAAGAATAAAATTATCTTTGAAACGACGCATTACTCGTTGTTGTAGCATGCGCACAAACCCAGATATAAATTTGCAAAGTACAGCGGCATATCATTTTGACGCGGACAGTAGATATGGATTATTGTTACTGCATGAAGAACGGTTAAATTACAATATAATTTAGAAGAAAATACTTTAAATGTACAAGAAATGGGTAGAGTGCATTATATTTCTTTGATCCACGTTCGGAGCAGGGTCAACGGACTTGCACGCCTACCTCTGTGCAACAATCAGCCTCGCTTCCCGCGAACCAGCAATAGTCCCGCGCGGCCCAGATTCAACGGGCCGTTTGGCAACATGGCATCAATATATTTTATTAACAGTCACTAATATCAATATTTTTATAGATTTCAGATCATAGAAAAATTACAAATAAATTAAAAAGTGTTTCTATTAATTTAATTTTTTCTTTCGGAGTAAATTGTAGGACTAGATAATGTTTAAACATTTTCATTAATGGACAAAAAACTATGCGTTTTAAAAATACGCCAAAGCCATATTATTTATCTACATTGACGTGTACAACTTATATTGGAATATGAATGCTGTAAACCAATTAGTTTTTCCTAGGTTGAGTTACAAAGTTGCTGAAGTTGACAAAACGGCTAATTTTAGGGTGCGCGGAGTCATTTATTGCACTCGCGTGTCTACATTTTTGAAATTTCCATTAGTTAAAAAATAAATTAAAATAAAGAATAAAATTATCTTTAAAATGACGTATTATTTGTTGCTTTAGCATGCGCACAAGTTCAGATATAAATTCGCAAAGTACAGCGGCACATCATTTTGACTCCGATAGTACGTACATGGAGGGTCAAAGGGGTCCTTGACTAATTATAGTTTTTTAAAACTTGAGAGAGATATTTCAAGTAGCTCATTCCTATGGAAATGCAATGTCATTAAAGTTTATGAAATGATATACATTATAATTAATTAATAAGGTCATGTATGCGTAGCCTAGCTTGAGTCTATATTACTGTGCTTTTTTCTTGACTCATTAGCTATTATCGCGTCGATTTAAACTTTCATTTTCGTCGTACGATCATACGAATTAGGACTGAAGAAAATGGATTTTCATACTTTCTATGAACTTTCGGTACATTCCTTGAACATCACTTATACGTTACTTCCCACCTTTTTTGAATCATCATTCTATAGTAAAAGAATATCTGACTTCATAGTTTTTGTTGGTATTATTGTTGGTTGTGATCATTTCCTTAAGCTCTGCTCTGAAACTTGTAATGTTGTAAACTTTTTGATGTTCATACTTTGCTCATGTCTCTGACGGTATACTAACTAATATTGCAAATTTAATCATTACAGTCTTGGTATTTAAAATACGGCAACCTAGTTAGTGAATATGTTAGCAATATAAATAGGTAGAGAAAAGGGTAGTTATTATTGATGTCTATGGTTCAAACGAATTTCAGATGCAGTGTGCCTTTTGTGATCAGTATTTTCTTCTACCTCGTGAAATGGTGTGCATTATAAATAAGCTATAAGATCAGGTATGTATATACAAGCTCCTGCTGCCAACCTCATTATTACGTTGATCGAACGATGGAAATACTCAGGAGTATTCATCATGACTCTCACCGTGGACTCATCTATTGAGCCATGGATAGACGAGAGGATATACAACGTAGGAATGTCACGAAATGCATGAGCATACTTTAAAAAATCGGCTAAGCTGAATGAATCGGGACTCAGTATATTTTTATTTCCACTTCCTTTCCTCTATTGGAGTGAAAAATTGATTTCTAATGTTCGTTATTCCTATGGTACCGTTCGTTTTTTCCTTTCGCGGTCATTTCGTGAACCATCAATTCTCTCCCTGTTCGTTCTCTCGCCTAAGAATTACAGTTATCCATTGGTTTTTGATTCCCTCTCTTATTTTTTACCATATGCAGTCTTGAATTGCAGCAGGATTTGTCTCAAACAGCTGAATTTTTTTCATTCCAAAATAATGCTGGAATTGCGTTAATTTGATTCTCTTTTGGGAATTTCGTAAGTAGATTTGGTATTAGTATTACAAAGGCAGTGAATTGGACATTGAAATACCCAGTGAGTAAGATGTATTATATGCGTGAAGGTATTCCTGGCAGAGATTATTGAGGACTTAGGTTCATTTTATGACTCCATGAGCGCCTGGGTCTGAAAAAGTAATTTTAATACATTCAAGTGATACATTAAAGACTATAATAGGACGTAATTGTCTTCAAAAGAGCTTTAGTTCTAAATTATTGTCTTCAATGAATTACGTTAGTCTCTCTAAATCCCCTTCCGTTCCACCGCTATTCCTTCCCCCATCGCCGCTACATTAGAGGTCATTGTGTCTTAATTATTTCATAGTCACTCGCATATATTATCGTTATCTTGGAAGTTAAAAACACATGCGTTTTTACCTATGTCACAGTAGTATCGTAGGTTCTAATGCATTTTACATCCTTAATAAGGACTGCTATGAATATCTTTCAGGAATCGATATCGTTTTTCGGCCTTCAAAACTATCAAAATTAGACCATCATGAATTTGTTGGGGATTTGAAAGGGATCGGTAGCGATTAATAATTAAAAAGATGTAGGTCAAAATTTTGAAACTGAATTTCACATACTAGTGAGAACGTTTCCGTAAACTTATCTGAAAAACCGATCTGAGATCATGGTAAATACGTAAAAGGGTCCGGTAACACCACGGAAGTAGCTCTAGGAAAATGAATGATGGTGAACCTTGCTGACGCCGTCGTCCTTGTAAACTTTTATAGATGGATTGAACGTACTTTAAAGGTATGAATCACGGAAGTTTACAGCAAAAATGTTGTTCTGGTAGTTACTTGCTCAATTTACAGACCCTTCATATCGTCTCGATTATTTAAATGCTTACTCATTCACTCAGTGATGAAACCCGAAGATTTGTTTGGATAGGTGAGGGCTGACATCACCTTGAACTAAGTCGGGCGCATGAATTTTACAAATTCTTGGTAAGCGGGGAGAAATTTTTTTACCTGAGCCACTTTGCCCTTTTGGAACTTATTTTGAGTTCGTCCGATGACTTCCTCTGTGTTTTCAACCCAGGACCCCTCAATAAACATAGAAGCTTCTTACCCACTGGGCTGCATCGCCATAAAATGCTTAGCAACTCAAAAGGTAATGGTAATTTGTTTTTTAAATATTCGGTAGAAAAAAAGCTAATATTCACTGCAATAATTTTAGGTGCGGCAGCAGGATAGCTGGATAAGCATTATCATTCCAAAATCAAAGCTGATTTACCGCTCTCAAGGTTCAATTTGAATAAAACATTCATTATTATTGGATCATTTATTGCCGTGAATGATTATTATAATATAATAAGTCTTTCCAAGCCTTTTAAGTCTAAGAACCGTGCAAAAATGTAAAATATTTGTACGTTTTACTATATCCTATATGTGGGTCTGTACAAAATACGATTTTTTTATCACTCCTTTTTATGAGGTGCTTTAGACTATTTTTTTAGGATTGTTCAGTACATATTAAAGCCATTTGTTGAAAGAAATATCTTTCATTCGAGTTCGTATTTTCATATTTCTCGGATGACTGCACGATTTTGAAACATGGGTCAGCAGATTTCCTCTCAACATCTTTTATCCGTAACTTTGTTTCCGTTCATTCTTCACCCAAGCCTTGATTGAATTGGTTCCAATTTTCTGCTTCTCTTTCTCTTATAGCACTCTTCACAATGAATTTCCTCCAATTCCATTTCCCGTTGAAAAATTCAACCTGAAAAAAAATACGGGGAATATAATTTGAGGAGCTGACCCCTTTTTTATACATGGTTTGATATTTTATATTCCATTGATATAATTTGTTATCCCATCGATATTTGTTACTTTCTTTTTTGTTCAAATGTGAATACAATCGCGACGTAATATTTTTTCCAAGAGAAATCTGAATTAGTAGCAAGCTCTCTGATTTTTCTATTCCTATTTTTCCAGTTTCCTAATGTATTTGTTTGGATCTAATTTGCTTTTAAACTCGTGTAATTCGAAAAATATCTTTAAATTTTCTGTTCTTCCCAATGTGTAAAACGTGCATGTAATGTTTCAGATCTCTATAATCAAATTGATCCGTGGATATGTTTTCTTGAACACATAAAGTTTCAGTTTTAATTTACAATGCATGTTATTACTACTTGTATTTACCCTAGTATTACATTTTTTGTAAAGCATTATTCGTATTTAGAATTATATTTACTATTTTGGCTCATTTTCTGATTCCCATTAGAAATTACGAGATATCTACAGGGATAGATAGATACCTACAGGAATTTTCAGCCACAAAAAGAATTTTAGCGACTTTCATTAACTTATTCATATGCCAAAAATGCTTTTTGAAAGAACTAGTAATATAATTTAACATCGTATAGAGATAGTATTTATAAATGTGCCTAGTTATTTGAGAAGCTGTTTTCCTGAAAAATTAATTTTTTTCTTGAAAGCATTTTCGCCACCGTATAACCTTATCTGTATATTCACTATGTATTATGCAGGAAATAAGAACCTGCATGCATCCTATAGGTTCTGCTATGTTTTTAGCGATAATGACTGTTGGGTTGTATTCGTAATTGGAAGCATAATTGATTGTGCCATCCTAAATGGTGTAAGTAAATCGTATATCTGTTGCCAATTATAATATTTCATGCTGAGCTACTGTAAAATTTGAATCATAAAATATAACAGATTGCAGAAACGAATACACACACGATTGTGAGGCGGAAAATGTTCCCTCTCTAATTTTTATAAGGCTAGCTAAACTGAACAACTGACTGTATGCTTCTTGCATGTGTCTTGTATAGTTTAAGGCACATGAAAAATGAATAGTACTGAGAAATCTTATGAAGCTCTGTTTTGTACACCTTTGTTTCACAAAAATAAAACTCATGCAAAAATTTGCCTGATCATGTGTGGCACCATGTTGAGCTTGATATATATACTTGTAGCACTAAATATTCCTACGGCGCCAACGGAACTTTCGAAGTATGATTTATTTCTTCGGCGATTGGGAATTCGTCTAAATTTTAATTAATTTTATCAGAATATCTTGTTGAAGCTGAATTTCAGTCTGAAATACTAAAATAAATTTATTTTCCCTCTTGATTTCACCTTAAACTGGCAGCATTTGGTTAAAACGTTTAGTAAGAGGTAAGTTCAAATTGTAGTAAGAGCCTAATGAGAATTATTTCATGATACATGGTCAAAACTTATTATTTTCTCTCATCATTACCATTATTTATGTTCCCTTTAGAAAAAATTCTTTCCGAATCGCAGGATGATATCGGTTTTTATTTTGTAGTAGATCCTTCCTTAGGGCGCAGCCAGCCTTAAAAATTCGGAAAAGAGTTCTTCCCTTTCCTTTTCATCTATTGAGTTGGAATGAGTGAAAGTAACATAAACTCGTCGGGGGCTATAATCTAAATTTTTAGCTTTATTCATATATTTATTTTTTCATCCAATTTTCTTCTTCATGCTCCACATGATGCTCGATCCGCAACTGATTTGAGAATTTTCCCCTGCTCGTGTGTTCGCGCGCCATTGGCTTAATGAGCTTCCATCAACGTCCTTTTTCTAGAATAATCTAAATCTATATATATATATAAAAGGAAGTTGAGAATCGTATTAGTTAGAACGCTTATAGCTCAAGAACGGCTGCAGCGATTTTAATGATATTAGACTCTTTGTATTCATCTAAGCCCCGAATAACAAAAAGAGCATTAGAAAATAGGAAAAGTTTACAAAAAAATCATCTTTTTTTAGTTTTAAGAAGTTAGTAATACTACAACAACTGATAAGTCGGTCAAATATACAAATTAAATTATTTGCTTTGTTTTACCTATTTAAACACTTAACTTCGTAACAATGTAAAATTTTAATTGTTAAATATATTCAAAATATTGAAATTGTATTTAAAAAATTTAATTCGAGCTAGTTTCAAGCCCAGCTCGAGTTGACACTTCACTACCGTGTTTGTAAACAAATGTCCAAGCAATTGTTGACAGTCTGTAATGTCCGTGTTCCTGTCAACGAATCGAGCAGTTTGATTTCACTTTCTCGGAATGTTTGCAAATTAGTTTCATTGAAAGGTGAGCTCATCAACAGTGCTCCCGATTATGATTGATCATCACAAAAATCACAAATGGTTGATTGAGCGAGCAATTGTAGCGGCCTAGAACGAAGATGTGGATGACTCAAAACTTACTTGTTCTCTATTTAATCGTGTATCCTTAATTCCTACCATCCAAGCGGCAAGAAAATTAGCGTCGTTGGTGAAGTCAGACGCATACTGCAGTGAAATTCCGCAAGATTAGTGGTCATTTGTCCATTGCTTTTGCTTTTTCTTCCAAGTGTGCATTCAGAATCTACCCTGCACGAGTTTTTCTATGAAAAAAGGTTCATTTCAAGGTAGACCGTGTTTGGAAAGTGATTTCTACTTAAGGTGCGTTAATTTGATGTTGATGGTTCTGGGATCGATGAAAATTTTGATTCTTCCGCACTAACGGATACCGATTCATAACTTATATTCCAAGGTAAATGTTGCATGCGTCTAATTAATTTGTAGAGACTATGACTATCGTATCCGTGGCTACCGAGTTGCTTAGCTTGATTCCTGGGTTTCTGCGTAGAAACCATATTAATAGTTAAATAAAATTTGCTTATCAGGGTGCATTTTTTGACGTAAATCAAATGGCATGACGAGTTCTGAACTTTCCAGAAGGTTTTTTTGTTATAACCCCAATGCCGCCAAGTAAATGCTATTTCATCCTTTTTTCCATTCCGTACTTACTTCCGAACGGAAGTAAGTTCGAAATTGTGAAAAAAGGTGATATTTACCATTCGGAAAAAAATAGAATATTTCTTTGAGAAATGGGCTACGTTTACCCTAAAAGACAAATCGGGTCATATGAACAATTTTTGTACTGTAATCGAATCTTTACAACCATAATAAGACATTTTAAGCCAATACATATTATTAAATAAATTTTATTCAATTAAGTAACCTCATCAATTAGTTTACGCTTTCTATCGAGCATAAATATTACTCTGTAGTAATAGCTTTAGTCATACTATACCCTACAGAGAAAAAGTAAAAATAATGAATTTAAGTATACCTAATGCAAAGTCAGGATGACTTAAGGTGTAGGAAAATAGGTGTTTCATTAATTCTGACATTATTCCGAGTCATATATTTGCATAACTTTCCGAGCCATTTACTTCAAATCGATGGCATACGCATATCCTCTTTTTGAATGTGTCCCTCTCGGATCATATCGTGAAGCAGCATCACTTTGTACTACTATCTCCGCAAAAAAGGTAGAACGCAAAACTTGAAGCATTTGTGCGCAATTCTGCCGAAGCTCCATAGGCTCGTGTCGTATATCGTTCTACTCATTGTTCATTCGGCTAGAACAATAAATCGTAATTCATTGTTTAAACGTAAACGTTTGGCTTCTAAGGTCGAAAGAGTGAAGAATAACACGCGAAAAACTTTTTTTTCGATTTTTGTCTTTTAGCTTCATTTTAAGTAAGAGGAACAATATAAACATTTCCTTGCATTAAAATTAAGAAATGTTTTAACATACAACATACGTACTCATGTACTCTTCAAAAACTTGGAAATTAAAATCTTCTTTTCGGCCATTTTAAAAATCTGAGAATGGGTGACATTTAATTTTAGAAGCTCATTGTAATGCGAAGATGTCGTTATACCTATAAAATAATACAATGAAATGCTCTTATCAAATATTTTTCCCGTGACGAGATGAATAAGACGATTGTTCCACCGTTTTCATAGTTTTTCGCGGGTCCTTCACTCTTTCGAATCGTAGAAGCTAATTTTTTACGCTTGAAAAATTATTAATGATTTATTGTTGTAGTCGAATAAAAAATCCGTAGAACAATATATGACATGACCCTATAAGGTTCAACAGAATGTCATACAAATTCTTAAATTTTGGCGTTCTAACTTTTTGCGCTGATAGTAGTGCTAAGGTTAATCAATGCATCTTCTGGTAGATTTCGAATTTGTACATTTGTATCAATTTTAATTTAATCTCTAAGCTCTAAAGATTCTTGCAAAAGAATACTTATAGGCTGTGATCTTATCTCTGCTTCAGCTCTCTTTTTCAATGCGTACTTCTCCATTTTGAAACTTGCTATCCATTATTTCTTCATTGTCATTGAAACTCATTCCTCCCATCATTTTGTTCCCATTATTACTTTTTTACACATTTCCTTTTCACTCTCTCTTTTTCCCCAACGAACTTTTATTTCCGCTTCCTATCTTTTCCATCTTTAGTTCCGGTCTTTTCCGCCTCCTCAATTAATCTTTTTTTTTACGTCACGTCCTTATTCGCCGTAAAAGTATGGACTATTTCAAAAGTTCGTAAATATTGCATAAAGACAGCATGATAACCTGTGCCTCTTATTATTTAAGATACACATTATCAGTGGCGGATCCAGGATATGGACAAGAGGAGGGGGGCTAAGTGGGATTAAAAATTCCAGCAGTAGTGGGGGTCGGAAAAAATAACCATTCTATCTAGAGTATATTGGATATCCAAGGGGGTCCCCTTAGATAGTCCCCCCCCATGGATCCGCCACTGCACATGATATCATATGAATATATGAATGAATGTCTTGGTAGTAAATTCTGGTACTAACGAATTAATAAACGTAGCTCTACATTTGCATTAAGATTTAATTTAGGGTCATTACTCATTACTCCTTCTCATCTGGCCGAATTGATATTTCCTTATTTTTACAGGGAAAATAATTAATTCAAACTTAGGATAATAGATTGATAAAAAGTAAGGTATTTCCTAGAGAAAATTTACGTAAGTTTTTTTCTCTATTGGCTTAAAATATAAATATCTTATCTCATAGAAAAAAAATTTGCTATTTGCATATTTAATGTAATTAAATAATGAAAGTGGTAAACTCTATATATCCTGAAATTTCATGATGATAGGATAATCTATTAACTAATTTTATTTAAGAATAATGATTTTTCGAGCATGAGTGATGTTTTTTCTGAAAGGATTCATACTTTATAAACAAAATAAGTATCCTCCTTGGATGATATCCGCTTCTCCGAGCCCCGTTTACAAGGCGCAGCTTTTCTCCTTTGCAACTTCGCTATCTACACACGGTACACTTGAATATAGCATTTAGGATATATACGGTATTGCGTTCACTAGGTAATTATCTTGAATGCAAATATTCGTGGATCTTTTGCCACATACCAAGAATGTGTTTTTAAATCCCTATTTTTCAGCGCATTTAAGGTCTCTATTACACTTTGCTCATTATGGCTAGGAATAATGTTTAGGTAATGGGTTAGGAATGTAAGTAGTTAAAGGATTTTGGGTATTTTCTCTACTGTATGAGGTATCTGTGAATTTTATGGAGTAAATATGGGTTAATAGCTAGGATAATTGCGCTGATTTCAAATGATTAATTTTTATTACTCGTTGCTAACCGGTATCCTGGGGGACGAGTATTTTTCATGGGATCACCATTTCCCATTTCCGCAACCGACTCTCGAGCCTTCGGCAAACTCCCTTCGTTTATCTGGTCTCTTCTGGTATGCTTCAATCCGGCGCCACGTAAATGAGATTAACAACGTCGCTGGATTGCGAACGTCGTTAGGGTGGAAGAGTGGGCGGAGATAGCTATTTCCAGGAATTTTGCGATATTTTTTGTTCATGCGCCTAAGCAATAATGCCGGAGGTGTAAAGTATGACCGTGTTTTGGTGTAGAATGAGCAAAGGAATGGTTTTGGGACCCCAAAAAGTGGAATTAAGAAGGTTCTTCTCCCGATAAAAACGTCGTTCGACCATCCATCGACGGTGGCGTCTTTCCGTTTTAGTTCGTCCATACTTACACCAACCCCCTTTTTTAATCCCTCCTGTTCCCTTCCCTGCACACTACAATAAACATTATTACAACTTTACGGCATTTAACTTCAAGAGAACACAACCAATGTATTGATCTGCAAATAATTAATATATGATGCGGTGCAGATGGAAGATTAGACATTTTATTCCAAATCTCGCCCGATAGTGTCCAATTATTATTTTCTGTTATTATTACACTACGTCCAATGTAAACGTAGCTGCAGGCAATCGCATTATTGTTTTTCGTGGCATGTAGCGTTGCTGTCCATCAATTTTTCGGAATATTCTAAATAAGTTTTGGGCCCATGTTACCCTTAACTTTTATTTTCAAGAAAAAATGTTCATTTAATTGTTTCATTAGCTGCAGGCAATGGCAGTATTATTTTTTATGGCATGTAATATTGTTGTCCTTTAATTTTACAGAATATTCTAAAGAAGTTTTGGGTCCATGCTATCCTTACATTTTATTTTCAAGAAACATTGTTCATATAATTGTTGCTGTTTGAGATAGTCAGACTAAAATCTAACGTTTTACGCCTTGTCTCCACATTTTTAATCAGATGCTTGTCTAAAAAAAAAACATTTTGCAGCCTCTAAGATAGACGTTGAACTTGCATGAAAACAGTATGTACTACTAGATGTTACAGAACTTGAATGAAAGAGCATATGTATCGATTTGGTGGCTTGGCTTTTCCCTGGTGTCAGTGAAAGAAACTCAAACGGCGTCAGAATGTTCTTTATGTCATAAATATAGAGCTGCATGTGAATTAAGTACCATATTACCGAACGCTGTCACAACTTTCCGAGGTTTTGTGGTTCCTTAGGCCATTAGTTTCTTCATAACCGTGAGCAATTAACCGAGGTGTTGCCACTGGTGTCTAAATTCCCGTCATGTCTAGGTGGTTTAGGCCATATACGGTTTGACCGCAATCATAGCCATCTTCATTTGTGAAATAACCGCTTTGCATCACTTCAACCTTTTTACCAGTCACCATCTTCTTTATCTTTGACAAAGCTTTGTCTATCTTTTACACTAGTTTATAAGATACTAAAATATTTATACCCCACTCGGTCAGTGCATTTGAGTCAAGGTTTATTTTGTTGAGTAAGGATAGAGCTTACCCCGGGCGAAGCTACATATATTTATCCAGCAGAAGGGTCTGCCTGTTCATTTCCTTTGCCCAGTTGCAGGACGCTCATGCAGATTTTGCAATGTGGATGTGATACTCACGTCCCAGCAGGCCCATGCCGGACCCCTTCTTAGGGCGGTGCACTGCCATGGCCAGATGGCGCCAGCACTATGCAGGTGTAGGACTACCGGGCGTGTGGAATATAATCGATAAAAGTTTAAAATTTAATCCTTACCCTCTTGAGATTGAATTGAATCTTACAAGATTGGAATATGTTAATTTAAATTTTCATTTTGTTTATTCAAGACGGCGTTAATTATGCTTTTAAATTAGATATCATTGAAATCAAGTGGACTGCCCAATTTTGGTATTCTAACTGTAAAATTTGCCAGTTTCGGAAAAGGAGAGCGCCAAAGATTTCAGGTTGGAGGGCGCCCTGGGAGAGGTCTCGGTTTCCCTGCGGCCCAGCACTGGCCTACGTCCCAGAATCAGTTTTCAAACTCTCTTTTCCCCAAGAAAGATATCTGTGACCTACTGGCCCATAAATGGTATTACTATTGTATGCTACCGTTACATATTATATACTACTGGTACATACTGGTACAAATTAATATTTCTTTTAATCAAAGTCTAACCTCAATTCGGCAATTCATCCAATACTTTAAAATTTTTGCTCTAAGAGTGGCAAAAAGCCGTCATTGATAACTTTAAATATTCAATGATGCAGACAAAATGATACACTATATCAGAATAGTATTTTTTTTTAAGTCTAAACTCCCTTTTTCGGTAGATGAACCCATTTCGAGAGTCACCGTAGATTTTTAAAAATTGGAAATTGAATCAAGCGACGAGAACATTTTTCACTCCATTTGACTGTTTTCATTTCATTCCTGTGACTGAAATAGTTTCAATTTTATTGCTGTGGTGTTGATAAGATTTACAATTTAATAATGACCATTATATCTTTTTCTTTTCATAAATGTTCCTTTTACATGGCATTTTTATGAAAAAAGGTCATTCCCCAGGCATCAGTTCCTAAATTGATGTGCGTTAAGCATTGCTTATTGTGTAATCTCATCGTAGATAATAAATGTATATTTGTGGTGGTTCATTAGCTTTTTTGAGCCTGAGTAAGATTATCTCTTAGGACATAATCTACAACAAACTTGACGGAAGGTATAGTTTACGTAATTTTCACATTAGAATAAAATTTTCTCAGATTTGGGTAATCTCTATACCCATTGGCTACTCAGCCTGACTAAAAGGACAATATATTTTCGTTCAGCGATTTATCAGCATTTTCCATGCTCAGAGAATTTTTAGATAAGCCCTCTATTATCGCTTCAAACATCAAAATTGCCATCAAATTACTGGCTTAGCGTTTACAAGAGATAAATTTAGACAGGTTTCCGTGATAACATTTCATTTGAAAGTGTGCCACTTTGGTTGGGTTACCAGAAATATCAATTCTTACTTCAGTGTGGACCGTTTAGATAAATAATACGCCCGATCGTTTGTTTCTTGTAATTTTATACCTCTCGTATTTGTAGGTCCACTTTTTTTAATCATCCTGTGCAATAATGGGCCAAATCATTGAGAAATAAGGACTATGAATTTTTAAAAATCTTTTGTGGGTAGTAGAAGAATAGTTTCTAGGTTATGGACCTTCGGGTGAAATGATTTTATTTAAAACGTAAGAAATAGATAAATTATGCACCCTTTGAAAAAGTTTTATGTTCACTTACTCCTCGTGGCGTTGAATAGAATTCTTGTAATTTTATACCTCTCGTGTTTGTAGGTCCACTTTTTTTAATCATCCTGTGCAATAATGGGCCAAATCATTGAAAAATAAGGACTATGAATTTTTAAAAATCTTTTGTAGGTAGTAGAAGAATAGTTTCTAGGTTATGGACCTTCGGGTGAAATGATTTTATTTTAAACGTAAGAAATAGATAAATTATGCACCCTTTGAAAAAGTTTTATGTTCACTTACTCCTCGTGGCGTTGAATAGAATTAGTCGAATTTATTCGCTTATGAAAAAACTATTCTTTTATTCGCTTTAATACATGGATACTTTGAAAGTTAATTTATCAGCTTTAATTTGGGTAGCATTATCGTAAACTTAATTTTTTTAAGGTAATTATGTTTTCAGTGAAAGCCAGTCGGTATGAACTCACGTTTTTACGTTCAATTTGTGTGTTCTTGCCATGCTTTCGAAAGTGATGGAATGAATAAACCAAAATCTAGAAATAAAACGAGCACCCCCTGACCAATGATATACTTTACGGAAGGTTTACGTAATTTTTGCAATAGAATAAATTTTACTCAGACATGGTAATCTCTCTGCTCATTTGTTACTCAGCGTGATTGAAAGGACAATGTAATCTGGACCTACCTATGTATCTTATGTTTGCTTTAAATTTTGAACTTTATGACATTCGTAGCGGTAAAAAAATGCATTGAGTTCTATATATAATCATGTTCTCACGGCTGATCCCCCGAAACTGGATTTTTCTCAATGTAGGGCAGTCCGTGGGAGTACATTCCTCCCGCAACTGTGACTTCCACTCCTAGCAAGTCTCGTACACTTCGTGTCGTCGACCGCAATAGCAGCTACGATCTCTCCTCGCTTAGCTAACGACACTTTCGTGGGAACAGGCTCGGGAGAGCGCCCTTTTCTGTCTGCCCGGCTTTGCAAAACCTCTCCGGGCAATCCACTGTAAAATCACTATCGGCTCTACTCACTCCCATTTGCTGCAGACACAGTGCGCTATTCGTCGTCAAAAGGGACGCTGCTGAGGGTGATGTGAATCTTCCCCATTCGACCGTGGCTGTGTACGAAGATCTGTTCCGAGTTCGAATTTTTTCACCCCCCGAAGCGATATCAATACAGATTAAGTTTTTTTTTGGCAATTTCCGCACTTATCGCCGAAGGAACGATGTTTTCTTTTTTCTTCTATTTGTCTCCGACGTTTCTGGTGGGGTAAAAAATAGAAGCGGGTTTCTCTCCCTGATGATTGCATTTTTTCATCGAGTCCTAGCGCGGAAATGATGGGGGCATTCTAGAAAATTCCTCGCCTTAAAGTGATGTTCAGCTTGCGCGATTCACTATTAATACAAGATTGACTTTAAAATGCCATTTAGGTCAAATAACTACAACATCTCGTTGGAAACATAATATCTAAGGATTTTATTTATCCATTATGACGATATTTGTCATATACGTGGCATAAAAAGATATAGGATTATATCCGACAGTAAAAACAGCATATTCCTATGAGACGGCACTGTATTGTAATGCGGGTTGCATGACTGCATACAGATACTGGATTCGGCCAACGTTGCGAAAACGCAACATTTTTTTTTTACCATAAGCAAATTTTTTTGAAGGCCCATATTTTCAATTTACCTTATTTAGTATGTTATTAGGTAAATTGAAAAGAAAAAATTATATATTTTCAAGTATTTCTTTACTCGGCCGGTAATGGGTTAATACAAGATTGACTTTAAAATGCCTTTTCGTTGCTATTCATGTTTAAAAAATTGCTGGATACACATAGTATCGCAGGTAAAGAATTAAGTGAACTTACTTTACCCTATAGCATAAAAGTAACGAAATTTGCATAGTACTGTCATATAATAACTTCTTACAATATATTTGCTACGGTCATGGCTGCGAAGTGAGATGCTGAGATGATACGTGCAGCGATGACAGTTTACAATGTAGAAGCATTGATTGGAGTGCGTAATGTTAGATATAAGTTAAAATAATTTCTACTCGTACCAATACCAAGTATCCATGTGTTTTATCTGCTACTTTAAAAAAAAGTTCACCGTTGGACGGATTATACATTGCTACCAATAAAAAAATATAAAATGCATTCATCGCCTTTGGGATGCAAAACATTTAGCTAACATAAACTTGGGAAACCTTCTTGGAAAAACGTCGTATCAACGCTAAATATCAGCCTAAAAATATACGTTAACATTGTAAATCTCAGAAATAAGTCTTTACTTTTTTTAACCCTTAGTGTGATCAAATATCCAATCATCCTGTGAGCTTTCTTGGTAAACATCCTGGAGCTACGTTTCATTTTTATATGCTGGATGTTAAGATACTGGGATGTTTTATTTTCAGTTTCACGAGAAAATAGAGGGTAGAAAATAAGAGAAGAGGCATGAAAGCACATAAAAGTCTGCCTGAAAAAAGTGATATTTCCAGAAAAATACTTTTATTCCTAAATTCACTTATCGCCGTTAATCCTCAATGATTATTTTTTGAGATGACCCAGATATATCAAAATATCTCTAACTTTTTTTGACCCAAAAATTATTTAACGTGGTTTGATTAATTTGCAATGACGGCGTAATCAGCACTACAAGTGTGCATAAGAAATCGCACTGCTTGATCTTCTTTTAAATATATTTCTTGACTCATTATTTTCTTTCTGACTCCTGATGGAAGATAATTATCTAGCTCTCCAATTTTTCTATTAATTAGGTGCAATACTCACAAAAATGCTGAAATATATCCATTTATCACTTTAAGTTATGTTATCTAAGTTATTTAATGCTTATATGCTATATTTTAATCTACATTTATTTTCTGCTCTCAAGTATGTTTTATCTATTCAATAAACCATCCCGTTAAAATTAATACTTATTAAATTAGATTCATTGGTAAGCAATGCCGTTGGGTCCTTGAAGAAGATAATTTTCATTCTTCTTTCCATTTGATTTTTACGTCGTTAAATAACCGTGAAGTAGTCTTCTTTCCTCATTAAGAATCTTCGAATATCATTTTATCTGCATCGGTGACATTAGAGAACATGACAGTTAACGTGTTAAAACATTCGCATTTCATCGCACATTTAGACCTTTCCCGTGAAAATCCCAATGTATGATACAAACGATAAAAATATTATATGAGATCCCTCTAAAGAAAGGAAAGGATATCCTCCCTTTAATCGCCGATGTGGAGAAAGTTTCATAGCCCGAGTTATTCTAAACGTCCGGCGGAAGCGTTCCATTTTTGCTTTATTTGAGACCACCGAGCCTTTTTCACGGATTTATTCCCTTCAATATTTCTTGATCAAACGTCAAGCGTCCATGATTCGCGTCTATATACATATATCAAAATTGTGCGTCTACCTGCGCCCGTCCCCTCATTTCTCTCCTGACAGACGTCGCAGGAATATTTTTCTCTCTCCCTATGGGGACGAAACTCTGTGGAACGATGTCTCATTCCGTAGGTGCGGTGTAAGGGGAGGAAGAAATGATGTGGTTGGAGGTGGATCGAGAGGGTAGGAGGTGGATTGGAGGGGAAAAATCGACGGTATGTGGCGAAAGTCCGCTATCGAGTGACTGACTTTATTCGCCCTCCCATCCTCCCAAAAACCGTTCAATTTGCTCGCCAGCGGCGGGGACCATCAATTATGGCGAAAGCGTCGACAACTCGGCTCGGTTCGGAGTCCCCCCACATCACTTGTCGATGTCCAGGAGACGTCTTTCTATCCGCTCTCCTTCCTTCTGGTCACCGCCGCGTGCTCCTTGCTTGGACAATACCAGGTAAACCCGCTTCAACACACCCTAGATATCCTCTGTGAGTCTTTAGTTGAGAAGACACTACACTATCACCCAATTTATAATTATAATGTAAAATATTTGCTAGAGAGACAGTTGATTGCTAGGCTCTTTGTTCTTTGCTTGCACGATACAAGATTTGCCCGCTTCAACTCGTCCTAGATATCCTCTTTGAATTCCTGGTGAAGAAAACGCTACACTTCCACCCGATTTATAATTATTGTATAAAAATTGCAATACCTGTAGAGACTAATGGTTGTTAGGCGAGGGATAGAGAGGAAGAAAATAGACAAAATGAAAGAGCGTAGACCTTTGATCGCTTGATAAGCCCACAAAAAGGAGTGTTGCTTTGTTTCCGAAACGTCGGCCAGGTATGTGAACGCTGACAACGTTCAACAATCGTAGCAGAAGCAATTAAGCAGAATCGTAGCCAGGATTTGAAATGGGGGGAGTTTACGGGAGATTTTTGGCAAAATTTTATTTTTTTGTAATATATATTTATATAAATTAAAGTATAGGCACCTCTTTTAACCTATTCACTGCAGCTAACACTCCATAAAGGTACTCGTCACATGCGTCGGAAAAGTGAAGGCCTTCACTACGCGCTGCTAGGTGAAGCAATAGGTACGTTCACATCAGCCTACCGTCCGAACGTACCGTGTATTTTTACAGCAGCGAAAGGTTTATAGGCGGAGTTATGAGAGATATATTATGTGAGGTATTTAAAAAAAAAAATTTGGTAACTTTAGGTAAAGTTTTGTCCACAATGTGCGTCATCATCTTGACAAAGTGCACAAATTATAGCCATTTCAACATTTTCCTGAGCGTGAGACATACAATTTTTCCACCAAAGACGTTATGAGGCAAAATGTTTACACTTGAAATACAAGTTAATGTAAACAAAGGTCTACTCTATCCACCTTGAACATTTCAAGGCGAAATCCTTAAGTTTAAACTAATTTTACGTAGCAGTAAATTATCTATTGAGCGATAGTAATTGGTTCCCTCAATGATATATGGGTGTAATCTTCGTCGGGAAATTCGGAAGCGGATGCCACATATTTGCGGCTAATTTTCAACCTAAGTACCTTTGCACAGCTTAGATGTTTATCTGTAACCATTAGCGGATAGTTGCCAAAACAAGCAACTAGCCTATCTGACTCATGGCTCAGTGAAGTAGTGCCGCTACTGAGGAATAATTCGTGGGAATAACTTGATCGACTTAAACCATTGTTTAGAGTGTATATTCCCGGGTGAATTTGTGCACACTATGTACTGTATTCATCTAAATGTTGAGGATTTCGTGGTAACTACTATTTATTTTCGCACACTATTCTAGTGCCCCTATCTTCTTATTTTTTTAGCAGAGGTTGATTGAAAAGGAAAGTCTTGCGTGTTACCCCTGTTATTCCCCTCTCATATGGATCTTCCTCAATACTTTTCATCGTATAACTGCTTTATTCTATCAATAAGGCATTTCATCATCCTACTCCTCTCACTCTTACGTCACGTCCTTGCCGATAACATAGTTTTTAGTATTGTCTCCCCGCTTAGTTCTCAATTCGCTTTAACCTTTTTTTCCTTTTGTTTTCCCTTTAAATTTTATGGATAGTACTACGTCGTTCCTTTTGTTCTCTCCGTCCGGTTCACTTACCCATTTTCCTACAGTGTCCCAGTCTGTTTATCGTAAAAAAATTTCACTGATGTATTTATATTTATTTTTACGCCCCCGAGAACTGCGAATTATAGCATTTAAGTCGGGGTTTTCATGACATAATAATTATATTCACGAACATCAACGCCCAGGATAGGGGTATCATGCCCAGGCAGGATTCGAACCCGCAACCTTCGTTTTGGCAGGCGAGGACTTCACCCCACCGCCATCTGGGCCTGCCGGTATGTGTTTGTGTGTATGGTATATATTGATATAATCACTCATAATATCGTTGCAGTTCTTCACACTAGTGGTATTCGAAAGAAGTTTATTTCCTCACGCTGGTCTTGCCTGATTTCATCTTGATATATTTTTGCTGCATATCGTTGAAATTAACGGTAATGCACTTTAACGTAGGGAGTAAATCACATGGATAGATTCAATATTTGCTCAATTTCACTGGCTTTCATATTCTTATTAATTTTTAAGCCGGTCTAAGTAATTTTGAAACTTGTGCAAACATCGAAATGGATCGGATGTCAGCTAAGGTGAAATTAGTGAGTAACATTATTTTTGTGTTCTGAGTACTTAAAATTTATTCCAAATACCTAATGCAAATTATTTCATGCTGGTATTTTAAGTAAAAATAATGGAAAACCTTTTGACTCATTGCAAAGTACAAATTACGGTCAAAGCTTGGATATCTGTTTATTTTTGTTCTGGTGATTCATGGAAAAAGTAGGGAATGTGAGCAATGACTATCCTTAAAGCAGTTACGCGAAACCAGATTCTCGGCGTTGTAAATTAAGACTTACACATATCTTAGTGTCATTAGTTTTTCCTTTGAACTTCACTAATTGAGGTATAATTACGAAATTTTTCCGTCCTTTGACGTGTACGTCCTTTATTCCCGCCTTTACCAGCGAGCCTTGTTCAACTCCTATCCCCAGAGCTTACTCAGCAATCCCATTAGAGATTATGTGCAGTACGCATACTTTCGAGTATGTCCATATCTCCTTTTATGTCGCTGAAGTCTAGGCTTTCCGTATTTTTTTCTCCGTCCAGTCAACATTGGACGAGCGGAAACCACCAAATGTATACTGCTGGATGCTTTGAAGCCAATCCTGGACATATAGTGTAATTTTTGCTCTCGAGTACTTTTTATGCACTCCAAAATAAATCACTTTAAAGCTTCATATCCGTCAGCCTACAATTATACTATTGAGATACACGGAAAAATTACAGAGGAAATTGTTAACGTTTTCGATTTTGTTTTGTAGTTATTATTTAAATTGTAACTGATAATAGTGACGAGAAGATTAAGGGTTTCGTTATCGGTGTAACTCAAACATTAGTTTGCAATAACATCTATATCCCGATTCTTTCAGGGGAAGAAAACGCTGCGCAATCTCTTAATATTTTTTCTCGCATCAATGTTATCAAGCAATCTCGTGAATGTATCTCTACCTTTTTGATTCTGGAGGTTAGAAATATGCGTATAGTTCTCAAAGAAAAGGAAAGAAAACCTGTTCACCTAGTGTGGTGCATTTTTTTTAATGCACAGCCCTGAATACCCACGTAAGTAATAGACGCTGATTAATTAATCATCGCATACTTTGATTTTACGATTTGGTGATTCAGAATTTCGTTACGTATGCCTTACTAAATATCAAGATCGAATATTGTGGTTTCAATTATTGGAATCCATATTTAAGAGCGGAAACTGATTGAATCATATTCTCACAAATATTGTTTAATATTTTTCACTTTCAGTTCAAAATACAAATTCTTATTCTTAGCTGTATTTTGATTTTAGCTTGAAAATTTACGTCCAGTAGATAGATGCGGTTTTGTATGATTTTAGTTGAAGGGAATCAATGGCTAATCTCAGGTATAGTGACTTCCATCCCTTCCAATTTTTCAAAGCCTTTCATAGTAAACTAATCAGGTTTCTTTATCTCTCTTTTTTCATTGAGATTTTCTGCCAGTTTTCGTGGATTTTTAATAAAACCTCTGAGAAACGTTATATGAACATTATTTCCTTGCGTTGATACTATATTTGAGGTGAAGGTTTGCTAATCATTAATAAAGTCAAATCTAATTGAAGAAATACAATGAAGATGTAATTATCATACGATCATTAGTTATAATTGCTTTTAAATTGTCTCTCATGGAGATCGAGAGTCTGAAGGAAAACCGTGATGTCCGGCGTAATCCAAAGAGAGCTGATTAAGGAAAACATTAAATTTTGGGATTAAAATAAATTTGGTTTTATTAGTAATTTTGCAATATGTTTAAATATGTACAACCTCAACTTTTTGCTCGATCGAACTAAAAATTTTTTAACACTTTAATGATATGCCTTTCTTGACTAACTGAAGAAGGTCAGAAACGCATTAACTTTCAAATATTTTCACCGTGAAGTTCTCGTTTCCTAAATCCATGTTTTTTCAAATCGACCTTTCATAATTCCCTTTTTCTTCCAATGAAGAAGAATAATGACTTCCAGAATGTGTACGTTCTCTTTCACTTGTCTTATATATCTTGTGACTACATTTTGACAATCGAAAGCAGTAAATAAGAAATTTTACGTATTTTATTTATCCTACGTACGAAATAGATGAATTTTAGTTCTTATCTTAGTGATGATAATTTATTTTTCCATAGAAATGTTGCCGCTTTTTTTCGCGAGCGAATTTCACGCTCGACAGAAGAAGATTGGTGCCCAGTTCTGAAGTTCATTCAACTCACGATTCTTCCTCTTTTATGCCTGTTTGATATTTTTTCGTTGCAATTACGGAGGATCATAAGTAATATTCTTGGCATTAGCTCCCTCTTTTGGCTCTTGATTACCTTATTCCCAAAGCGTATTCTCTCGTTAAGTAGAACCCACTAGTGGTGTGCATCTGTAAGTGACCTTTGTGCAACCTTAAAGCTCTTTGTGTATCTTTAAGTCCTGCATCCAGCATGTACCTAAAACAGAATAGTAAGAGGTTGCATTAAAAGCCCAATTTCATCCATGACTCCTATTCCCTTCCCATAGTACTCTTCGACCACGTTACGTATAATGTTTACTGAGCTCCTCTTTTCCGCGCGCCTTTTCCTGCAATATACCTCCAACCAGGCTCTATTCATTCCGAAATACTTCAAAGCATTCGTCTATGGCAAAATCATTCTCCAACACACAATGATCTCTTTGGGAATAATTCCGCATTCCTCTGTATAAAGCGAGAAAATGCACAATGGGAGGTATACGCCAAAGTTCATTTTTATTTTATGAAGAGTTACGTAAACTTATAGACTGGATGTCTGAGAAATTCACACTGTTCTTACGATAATTATATCCTGCATTTTTTCAATTGATTTTCTCCACGAATATCGATGGTGGCTATCTCACAAAATATGCCGTAGGATTTATGAGGAATTTCCTTGCGTTACACATTGCTTATGCCAGTGAATAAATTATTCACATTATCCACGTATATAAGTACAAACCATGTTCAATTAACTATGATAAAAATGCATGAATTGAAATTCTTGCTTTAGAATCGTATTCGTGTAACGCTCCTTTGATAATTGATGCTGTAGTATCTGTTAAATAAATCATTTCTAGCAACAAACTCCTGGTTGTTGGTATTGATATTTATTGATCGCTAACAAGCAATTATAGAGATGGAATTCATATTGGATGGAAAATATGATCAGTGGAAACATTGTATTGTATTTGATTTCAGCTACATTAATGCCGTACGTTCATTCCACTGAACGCTGGGATTAGTGCTTATTTATGGACGAAAATAATCACAGATCCCAGTTAAATTAGTTTTCGCATCTCCAGGCCGTTTCTATGTGTTCTAGATGAGTACTTCATGGTGAGTACTATCGGATTTCAATGTAAATGTTTAAGCGTCGTAATTATGCTTGTACATTTTGTGAAATACTACTTATCTTCGATTCTCGTCAATTGAATTTCTCCGAAATACTATCGAAACTGTTTTCTTTTGCAAATATTTTCCATAGCTTTTCCTCTTCACTTGTTTTCTATGATAATATGCCAATTCATTAATTTGCCTTAACAAGATAAAAATTTTACATCATTGTATACCTAAATGATGTGAATTAATGATTTCTATATTAATTATTTTAATTCACAATTATGTTAACTAAATGAGTGGACGCTTTTGGGAAGTATACGTCAAAGTTTATTTTTATATTATGAAGAGTCACGTAAAATTGTTGCTTGAACCTGAGATATTCACGCAGTGCTTACAATAATTATATCCTGTATGCTTTCAATTGATTTTCTCCACGAATATCGAAGTCTCAAAAAATATGCCGTAGGATTTATGAGGAACTTCCTTGCTTTACACAATGCTTGTGCCAGTGAATAAATTATTCACATCATCCACGTATATAGGTAGAACCCATGTTCAATTAACTATGATAAAATGCATGAATTAAAATTCTTGCTTTAGAATTGTATTCATATAACGTTCCTTTGATAATTGATTTTGTATTTATTAAATGAATCAACTTTAATGACAAACTCCTGATTGTTGGTATTGATATTTAACTAGAGAAAAAGTTTACGTCATTGTATCCCAAACTGATGTGAATTAATTATTTCTCTATTTATTATTTTAATTTAAGATTATCTTGACGAAATGATTGGGCAATGTGTTTTGTTTTAGAATCAATCCTGCAACATAATCGATTAATAATGGTTTCACAGCTGGCTTTGTTATCCAGATAGCAGGATAAGATTTTAATTGGTTGGCCACAACTTTATCTAATTTTTACAGTTGGCAGAAGTTTTAAGATTTCAATTTAAAAAACTTTGGTTGTAGTGAAGTGCAATGAACGAGGTAAAAAAGCATTGATAAGTTATGGAGACATAAAAATGACAAATTCATATTTTGGATCATTGCGTAAGAGTGTATATTATTGTTCCTTCTCCTCTCCATTCTTATTACTATCCTTATATTTTAATCCTGTTAATCCTTCGTTTTCTCTTTCTCCATCCTATGGTACATGCATTAGCACCGTTGGTCATATTAGTGTCACTAATGTCACTAATCACTCAAGCATAACACCAACCTATTTTCAGCCCAATTTCCATCCACTCATAAACGCCTGCATCGGTCCTTCAATAACAGTGGTATGTGACTCAACGGAGTATCACTGAAGCCCATCTTCTAACCCACAAACCACTAAGCTGCACGAGAAAACGAAGGGAAGTATTTTGGTGGGCTTTTGGAGATATTGCTTTTCCTTAGTTTGACATAATATTTATTTCAGTCATCCTTCGCTTGGATGAAAAACTAATTCCTTTACAAACAATTTCCACAAAATATGTCTCTTAATTTTTTCGTTACTTTCGGGCCTGTCAACACAGTACGATTGATATTCCCAGTGCACCCAAATATGAAGTTGGAATGACCCCAAAATGCGTCTTAACCCACGAAGATTGAAACCAAGCTCCTCAAACAGCAGTCGGTATTGTAGAAACCCATCTCTAGCAGCCCTTACAATGTTTACAGTGTACAAGTTGAACTTGTCTCCTTATATGCCCGCCCGTCTTTGTTGTCATCAAGCCAACCCTTCTGTTTGACGTCGCCAGCTTTCATTTTCCGTTATTAGAAATTCCTCTGACGTTTGCTCTTTCCATCCCTTTAGCTCATCAGTCGAGCGGAAGGATTGCGTCAAAATCAATTCTCTATTTTCTCTCGACGCTCTTGTCTCCCGCAGACCTCGACGTATCACGTGTGGAGGAGTGCGCTATCTATCCGCGATATCAAGAAAAAATCAACTCCGGTCCATGCGTCGATGGCGCTAACCGCACATCACGAGTTTGCCCGAGAGGGAAAATAGCTGAGCGCGGTGGTGTTTGAGGTGTTCGACGGCGTGAGCGGACGAGGTATCCATTGCTTTGGGTTTTCGTTCCTCTTTTGTTTTTTTTTTGGTAGTCGATCGAACAAAGAGGATTTTGCGGCGTGGTCGGCTGCTCTCGTGAGGGTGGTAGTACGTGTGTTACAGTTGCCCTCGTGAGTGGTTTTGCGCGCGGGAAAGAGTGAATGTGGGATTGCAAAGATCGGAGACTGTCAAAAGAACTTGGCTCTTAAAAAGACTGGTGGTGGTCTATTCGACTCATTTTCAATTTTACACGGAAAAATCTATGTTTTTTATGATTTTTTATTTTACACATGAAGGCTCAATTACCACGCAATCTCCATCCTCATTTTCGCTTCGTTGTTTGTCATCTTGTCCGATTCAAGCCTTGAAACCTAATTATAACCCACTTTCCGATTATTTTCAAGGCTTAAATTTTCAGGATAACCCAGGATTAGATGATAATTCAATGTATCCAACATAAACTTACGTGGTAAATTCTAGGTCTTTTACGCGCAGATATTTTGCTTCTTTTTGGGACTTGTAAATTTCTATTTTCTTTTGCAGCCATCACTTTCGCTGGAATGCAAATTACCGAGCGTTTAAAGTGGTTGTTGCTCCTTGTTTTGAGGTTAGATGTCGTCGTATTTTTAAATTAGCCATCGCCCAATACAAGAGACTGGAAATCCAATATCGAAATATTTCTTTCTGAGTCGATATGTAATTATAGGTAAGCAGCTGTCCTAAACTCTGGAAAAAATCCTTGGTAAGCATATTGGGTGACAAACTGCCTTCAACAATATGAGAAACATTCTGGTAATAGGCAAAATAAATGTGGGAATGGGGACAATCTTGCATGCTAAATGGCTGAAAGGTTTATGTTAGGTAAAATTCATTGGCTCTTGAGTGGCTCGTTTGTGATGACACATTTTTAACAAAGCTTGTTCCTGTCTTGAAATTCTTCATAAAAATGCCGTTTGCGTTAGAGTCGTATTTTATGTGGCTGGAGGTGCTGCTAGAGGGTGTTAGGAAGCGGCAAAAGGCATAGGATGTTCGAAGAGCGTCCTCTGATCCTGTGACGGAGTAATCACCCGCTGACAGAGATTCTGAAGAAAGGCCATATCATAACGGTGGTTCAAAACAAGAAATTCTTCAGAAAAAAAACTATTATTAAATTTGGGATGGAGATGTATCGCAATCGCTGTGATTTTTAAAGATATTCTCTGGTCCTGTAATGGATTATTTATCCACTGACAGCCTTTATGAAGAGAGGTAAAAGGCACAGCCGATACTCTCTGCATGATGAATATTTCAAGGTGATAAAAAAAGTTTTAAAACGAGGAATGCTTCAGGAAAAAAGTTATTTTTCTGAGGACGGACCTTCTGAAGAAAGGTAAAAGGCACAGCCAATACTCTATCAATCCCGAATATTTCAAGATGGTAATGAAGGTTTAAAACAAGAAATTCTTGAGGAAATAAAATTCAGATCAATCGAGCGGGACAGATTCGTCCTCTTGAGAGGACTTGTGAGTCTACCGTGAGGATGTGAAGAGCGGGTGGAGCGGTTCGGTGGATGTGCCGCCGGTTTGGTCGCCCGTCCGCGGCAGCGTCTTCCACGTGGCCTAACCCTTTTCGGTCGACTTGGCGGGCAGCGTGCGCGCAGGAGGAGGTCAAAGAGGGTGATTGGGGCGGAAGAGAAGCGGGCCGAGCGAAAACTGGGACGGACGGGTCTCACCCCACCTTATACAGCCATGCTTTCGCGTTGTAGCGATTTTCGGATCCTGCGCAATGCGCATGTCTGATAGCGTTTACATCATTGACGTTTACTATCGAAATGCATTTTATGTTTCGTTACATACCGAAAAATTAATATTTTTTGCACAATTTGAAAAAGTTTCAACTCGTAATAAACATTTTTTTAATCATGGCTATTATTTATCATATCTTTCTATTTTATAAATCAAATTTAGGCTTCATATCGCTTCGTATGGAGAGCGTATCGTATCGCTTCGGAGAGTTGCGTCAAACCAATCTTAGGATTGTTGACTAATGATGATGATGATCGCTTCGTATCTTTGTTAAAGGTTCGATGATATTCAAGAAACCTTCTTTGGAGGATGGTTGAAAATTTTATTTTGTACTACTTTATCATGGAAAAAAATAGCATAAAAGATCACAGCTGTGCTACCTCCGAATGACTGCATACCTATATGGATTAGAAGCTGATTCTCTCTGTGGCTTTCTTCTTTATTTGTTAGGCAACATTTGATGGTGGATATTATTTTCCATATGAGAAGAAATTCACCCTTTCTGCTAAAAGTTAATCATATTTGAAATTTGATATCGCACGTGCAAAGCTTCTCAAACGCTCTTCATCAAATCACTCATAATATCCATGTCCTTTCAGCATCGTATTCCTTCTACTTTCTTCCTTTATGTATATCCTTTTTCCTTACCTACCCTGTCTAATGGCGCAAATGACATAATCTGTCGGTCACCTCTTCGTAATACCTTCGTATACATTTAATGTGCACCAATTTTCCGTCAATATTTTCTCGTGACCATGAAAGTTACGTGATTTTGTGTTGGCTGAGATTCCACCCCACTTTGCCTCCATGTACGCACATACTCCGTGGATTCAATCTCTTTGGCCTCATCGGAGGAGAGACGGGAGGGGCTCGCACGAGATATATCTAAGACGACGTGGGGCGACGGGTGGTTGATAGCCCCGCCGTGTTGTGAAGGAAGGGTCCCATCACAGAGTGGGGACGGGAGAGGAGGCAATAAGGGGTGCGATGTCGGGAATAAAGACTTGGATGGTTGAGATGAAGGGGTTTATGAAAGGAGAAGGGTGTGGTACGCTGTGTGCGTGAATCAAGGAATTCGTTAATCGCACGGCCAAGCATGTCAGAATTTGGTGTCACGCCGTCAGGAGTGAAAAGAAATCGTTAGTACAGTGATAATTATTTCCCTTTCGCCAGACCTAAGCTTTCCTTTAAATCAGCAAGTATATGTCCCATAAATACGTAATGTAATCATGATATAGGAAAATGTGTTATTTTCATAACGATCATCAAATCTTCTTCGTCCTTTACGACCATGAGGTTTTGTTCTTAGTTATACATAAATGGGAGAGATAGAGCAAATTTAAATATAAACCGAGCACTCACGTTGTGCTATTACGGGCAGCCCAGGGTATGCTAGTTTGTGGGGTTTCTTTTGAAATTCCTATCGAACGAAAGACCTTGGTTTGGACTGTTTTTTTTGCACATATTTCATGATCCCAGATTCAATTTCCGTCAATAAGTAATCATGTGCCATGTCTTCGTTGCGAATTTCATTTCGGTTTCGACACTGCTTTGGATGCAGATATAAAGTAAAATATGTTTTAAAGGGATTTCTGCTATTTTGGTACGAGCAAAGTGTTGTTATCCAATACATTTAATGGCAATTAAATTTGTTAATATAATTTAATTTTTAGTTCGTGGCAACCAAATATTTGAAATAAATTCATGTGAAGTTTTAAAATTTATTGCTACATTTCCGTATGATTATAAACCGTTTTTATCTTTTATAAGTTATAGTATCGTATGGAGTTTGTAATAGTTCGAGTTATATTTTTGCGGGTAGACGGAAGTTAATCATTTCCATGGTGAGGCATGGTGTGGTGTCAGAATGAGCTGGAATGGTATGAGTTAGCTTAAAGGGGATAGGAAAGGTATAGCGGGTTGGGGGAGGATTGTAAGCCTGTGTCGAATTAGCGCTGAAAAGGGCGTTCATGGCTACCGGGGAAGAAAATGTGAAGACGCGACTCATGAAGGTGTTGCGATGACGCGGTTCTAGCAGGGCTTCAGGAAGGTGGCTGGCAAGGAAGATGAGAAGAAGGATTAGTTCTGGGATAAGAGGAGACAGGGGTTGAATGATGTAAGAGAAGGGTAAAATGAATACGAGGGTTTGATGAAGTAAAGGAGGGTTTCCATGCCGTAGACTGTAGAATGGTAGGAATGTAAAGGTTGACTACTGCTGAAATTGGAAACCATGGCACTGTTGGATGGGCAAATGAAACAAAACTATGGGTAACTAAGAGCGTTCTCAATTGGTACCAGTAAATATGAAATCGCGTGAGCAAAATCTAAATGAAAACCTGAATAACAGAGGCAGCTTTTATTTTCTCCATGCGTGTAATGGAGTTCATCTTAGACTTTGAGAAGAAGCATTGGTCCATGTTTTACTTCGGAAATGTTGCAATGAAAATAGCTAAATCTTTCCATGTGGATCATATTTAACTTTCTTCAACCCTCCTTATTATTTGAACAAATAAATATGATTGATTCTCCTCTGTCACTTTGTGTCATTGAAAAAAGATAAGTTTACGAACGCTCGAGTGTAGACTGTAGTGGTGTTAATATTAGTTATTTACCTATTTGACTAAGGATGGTTGTATATACTTTTTAAAACTTGCAATGTCGTTATCGGAGACATGGTTCCAGCGAAAAAAGGGAAAATGTATTTTTTTAAATATTTTACAACTAAATGGAGAACCAAGTGTATAATATTGAACGGGAGTAATTAATAGCTAAAAAATATTATGTTCCAAAAAAAGAGTTAAATTGTTCATGCTTATTTTGGGAATTTTTAATTTATATCATCTATTGAAGTCATCACTTTCGCTCGAATGCAAATTACCGGGCGTGTAAAGTGGCCGTTGCTCCTTTTTTGACGTTTATTATTGCCGTATTTTGAAAATTAGCCATCGCCCAATGCAAGAGACTGGAAATCCAATATCGAAATGTTTTTTTATGAATCGATATTTAATAAGAGGTAAGCTTTAAACTCTGAAATAAATACCTTGAAAGACATATTGGGTGCCAAACAGACTCGCTCCTTATTTTTCAGCGAGCATTTCCTTTGGAGATAACGGTGAAAGGGCATTTCCATCTTTCAAACGCAAAAGCGAGCTGGAATTAAGTCATCCAGAGGAGCAGGATTGCTTCCTTGGTTTTCCGGCGTCATAAGGAGGAAGAAGCAAAGACTTTTTTTTATTGGACACATTATTTGATGCACTTCTGCAGTTGGATATCCTTTCTGTGAGTGCTTTGGGAGTTCGGGCTCAATATTGGCGCATTCGTGCTTGGATTGTGAGCTCTAAAAGGACGATCGTTTTTTTTTCTTCTTTTATATCCTCGCCACTCGAAATGGAGGAGCCATTTGAAGGACTCATCAGCAAGAAAATGTTTTGACCCAATCGATTCCTTTTACTCTTGACGAATGCCTTATAGAGTCCACGTCGAAATTAAAGAACGTTTTAAAGAGTTTGGCGACTGCCTCTTCGGAGAATTTAAAGCCATCCCCTGTGATAAATGTTCAACATGGTTTCTTACCCTACATTTAGCCTTTACTTTATACGTTTAGTTACGGTGAGCTTACATTTCTATTATCACTCATATACAGCATAGCTTTCTCTGGGAATATTTTATGTAAAAATATTATTAAATTAATTTTTGGGTAATTCAAGTGCAATTAGGCATTGCAAGGCATTTTTTTATTTTACAAAGCGTTTCAAAAAGAGTAAACATATTTCGAGTGCATGTCTTTATTTTACTTTAAGACTTGCGAATATGAAACATTATACTCGTTTTTACGGACCTCTAATGTGAAAATTATAGATGTTCAGTATATTTGCACAACGATCATCGCAACGATAGATAGTTTGGGCAAAACAATACTTTGTAATACGTATATTCTTCTTGAAACACCTTGTATTTTAAGGGCTGATCGTGGTAATAATTGATAAACTTTGTACAATTTGACAAATTAAATTTCACAATATCATAGGAGCTCAATACTATTAACCAGAAAACAAAAATGACGATAGTTCTCCGTGCCACAAATTGCTAAGTCTATTTTCTCAGCTGTATTTGCCGTGGAGTTCACACTCTCTTTCTGTTTTTAGTGGAGTTTTCCTCCCTCATTAGCATTCTTCTTCGTTCTTATCTTATCTTAAAAGTTGCATATCTTATCTTCGGGCTTCTTCTTTCTCCACTCGAGTAATTGAAATCTTATTTTCTCATGACAGGAATACACCAAACCGAGTGAAAGGATAGTTCACCGTATCCAGTGCTGGATTTATATCGATAGCCTTTCCTTTTATTATAGGATGAGTCTTTCCAAGGACAATTTTTTTGGAAGGCCGCGGAGAGTGTGCTCAGGAGATATTTCGAATTCCGTTGTATTTATTTCCATCCAATCTAAAGTATTCAGCATTGGAGTAGGATGACTATTTTCCAACTCCTTACACTCGTATTTTTGATGTGCTTGTTTGTGAAACATGTGGCCTAGAGTTATGTTTATTGTTTCTCTGAGAAAAATATTTCTTCAATGCTATATTTAGTATGCGAATACATGAAGATAATACTGATGATGGTTAGTTTTGAATAATCATTGCGCTAGATACCATGCATTTTCATTGTAATTATCGCAACATTTGCCGTTAAAGGATGATTTATCGAGAATCTTCAGCCGTTTCTGCCTCATTATATCACTATTTTCATGCAGTTGAGAATGAACAATATAGCTTCGAGTTATCATTGTTGTTTATTCAAGTGAGCTAGTCTTTAGGTTGATACAATTTTGAAGCCCAAATAGTAAAACGAACTGAAGGAATGCCACAAATTTCAATCTCTAGTGCAATTTTTATTTAGTTGTGCTGCATATTGGACATAATCCTAGGAAAATTACTGCTAATTTCTTATGCAACTGCTTGATATCGTGTGATACAGGGGCTCATATTACTTATCATCTATTAAATATTGATCATGAAGTAAGTAAGTTGCAAAATACTCGTTAACTAAATTCCCTGTAACATCCGCTTGCAGATCTCAAATGAGCTACTAAGTGCTAAGTTTTGTAATCTTCTATACCTTGGACTTGAGCTTTGCTGATAACCAGAAAAAGCAGTTCATAACCTTAATTTCCATGTTTTTTTTTTAAACGTTTTTCAGATATCTTTCGAATGCGGTAAAGAAAATAGGTTAGATACCTACAAGTGTCTGCAAAGATTCTTCGTAAGAGATAATTAGAATAAAATAATTATAAGTTTGTTACAGATGCTGGAGTCTAAAGACCCTCCTAATGATTGTAACTTAACATACGACTGTGATATGATGAATTTGCTCGGTACATTATTCCATAGCTCTTGATTTTAGGATGGTTCATTTTACCCTCCACTCAATCTTCATTTAGTGCTGTTTTTCATCATTGAGAGCCAGGACTGGAATGCGGCGGAAGTTTTTTCTCCGGAAAAAATATTAATGTCATATCTTACAATGAATTATCATGATATTTAATCAATTGTTTGAAGAGCGTTATTTTTACGCATACCGACCCTAGTAGATGATATGATACGAGCGGCAAACTTCGTACAGTGCGATAAGACGACTTCATGGAGCCGCCTTCATTATCCGTGATAGAGCGCAATGTTCCTTCGCCGACAGTGTGAAATTGGAGCTTATCGCGGTAAATCTCCGAAGTCATTTTTTTTATATTTCCTCAGCTGTTTTTTCGTGATTGACGGCTAGTACCGGAGCAGCTGTAGCGGGGGCGTCAGGGCGGCGGGAATCACGTGACATGGCTGGAATAACTCCGCGGAAGTGGTGCTAGGCGAATGGGCGAGATTCTGAGTCCGTGATAAGGGAAGCGGTTCGGGGTTATGTGATAAGGGGTGGGAAACAGATGACGGCAGATAACGCGGCCGTGGAATGGGGCGATATGGCGTCAGATATCTCTCGGATACCCTTTGCCTCTCGCCAGCGTGGAAAACAAATGGAAAATCGTTCAGTAATTTTCCATGTGATTAGTTTTCCAACCTCTCTCTTTACATTCCATAACCTATACCGGTCACTTTTTCCAAAATATTTATGTACCTTGTTTAAATACGTCACAACGTTCCCATGTCAGTCTCTTGAAGGAAAAAAATCACTCACTCATTCTTAGCTGTATGGTATTTCATTATAACTTTTCTTGGTTTATTAACTTTTACTAAAAACACTGCTTTTTTTTAATAACTCGACAATAATGCCTCGGGTTTCGATGAGTAATTTTATGAGGAATTATAATGATTACTCATCGAAAACTAGGTCGCTTTAAGTAAAAAGAGTGGTGTTATTCGTAAACGTTAACTCACCAAGAAAACTTATAATGGAATGGTACTACTTTTTTTACATAAAACGACCCGGGTTTCGATGAGTAATTTTATGAGGCATAATGATTACTCATCGAAAACTGGGTCCTTTTATGTAAAAAAAGAAGTGTTATTCGTAAAAGTTAACTAACCAAGAAACATTAGTCACTTACGATTCTCAGACATTTGGTCGCAAGCAGTAAAATATGCAAGAGAACGACGAGTCCCGAGAGTGTTTGTAAATAGATATTTATCAGGGAATTTCAACTTTGAGGGTTTTGTAAAAGAAAAAAAGTTTATTTTCAGATAGAAACACAAACGCAGCAGTTAGGAATCTTTAATTCATCTCAATCGGCCGCATCGTGATATGGGATCTTATGATGAAAACAATCGATGAACTCCGGTGAAAGGGAAGAATGGATGAGGAAATTCTAATTAGAGATATATGGAGCTTGTGGTGACTATAGAATAGCCATCGTAGAATAACCTCAGAAATTTTTCGAATGACTTCTTTGTTTATTTTTTCTGAGAGAAGTTTTTCTTGCCATTAGACTTAAATAGTAGAAAAGTTAAATAAAAGAGGAAGAGGAAAATTTCGAGTCTATCCTAAAAAAATGAAATTCTTTACCCAGTAATATCAGATGATCCGATGATGATATCAGATCAAGTATCAGATAAAACTTAATTCATAGTTATTTTTATCACTATGCAATGGAGCATGCATAGGATGCATGCTTAGTGTCCTTTAAACCTTACTGGGGACAATAGAAAATGAACGAAGCTACTCTATCCGTAAAAAGCTGCTCCCAAATAAGTCTTCGGACACCTCAAATAGAAATCCTTGCATGTGCTCTGGGAAAGGAGCTGGCCCTCCAACACATGATGCTTGAAATTCACACACCTATAGCAAGGTTTAGAATTAGCTCTAGCCTTATCTATCCAAGTTAACCTTCTGGTTTAGCGACTCAGTAAGTGAGTGCAAATCAAAATTTTACTTGATGGTATCTTTCTCGATGAAAAATGGAGGTTTCTTATTCCCCCAATTGTTGTCCGGTTGAGGAAGATCGGAAAAGGAACATAAGTTGGCGTTGTACTACGCATTCATCTCAACGTCTTGGATTTGAATTCCCGGTGAAGTATTTACAAGAAAGTCATTTACGTTGGACATGAAATAAATGCGTATCAACACCGAAAATCTTCTACTTATTCACCCCTCTCCCTTTTTCTGCTATTATTTTCTAAATTGAGCCGCCTTTGGTATCACGAGCTTGAATTTGGCGTCCCTCTGGGCTGCAGCTTTTAAAGGGAGCACAATGGACCCGTCGCGTCGTTGGACACGCGCGTGTGAGGTTAATTTGGGAAGTCCTCTGGTTCCTAGATGCGTATCTAGGAAGTAATTAAGGGCCCTTCCCGCGGAAAGATAATTCTCCGACTCATTTGTCGGCTGGCTGGAGATATCAATCTTGCGCCCCCTGGGCTCTAAGGGGAATGTTTGACGGCCATAATTAGATTCTTCCCCTCTGCAATCAGCGTCGTTTCAGTCTTTGGTTTCAATAATGGGACAAATTTTCAGACCCAATTATGTAGTCATATTTGTTTTCACGTTTAGGAGAGAAACTCCCCAGCACAAATACTGTATGAGGACATAATGTCGTCAATTAAATTCACTTTCAACAATATTGACTCCTTTTAAAAGTTGTCGGCCATGTTTTTTATCATATTTTTAGATTTAATGTATTTGAGCAATGTTACCATTGGATCTGTTCGGAGTGATATAAAAGGGAATACGAGGAAGTTAATATTCAGCGATGTCAGGCTATTGAAAATAGTTCGTGCCTATTGAATTTAAGTCACTTGCTCTTAAAACATCCTATATGCATAAAAGACGTCAACTTTTTTTGGATTCTTTTGTGAAATTCGAGAATAAAATTAAATTTCTGTATTGTTGTCCAGTCCAGAAAACCAATTTTCGTACTTTTACAGAAACTTATTATGATTTTTATATTCTGATACACTCTTGAGTACATTACAAATATTATTGGTGACGTAAGCATCGATTAATACGAAATTTCTTCAGACCTTGTCCATGTATTCATTTGAACTCATGTGACCATCAACACTGGCTTTTTGGTGTCATAGAGTTTGATGTGGCTTTAGTCTGATAGGAGTACAATAATAACGTTAAATATAGGTAATGCGATTTCATTTTAGAGTAGTGAACACTGTAAAATGTATTAATTACCTCTCTGAAGTTTTATATATCCTACGCGCCTTAAAAATTGTGCCTTTCACATTTCTTACACAGCTGGAAATATACTTGAATATTCTTTAGGTCGGCCATGGAAGGAAATGAGGTAGAGATCATAAAAACAAGTGGAATTTGAATTACCGGTTATGGCGGGTCTCAATGGTACCATAAAGCATCAATTAGCTATTGAAAAACCTTGTTGAATGTCATTTGGAATATACATGCAGTCTTGAAGAAATAAGGAACTGCTTCATCTATTTCTTTACCGATATATGGCAAACGGTTGTAGTGTTTGTCAGTATTAGTTCTGAATAAGGGTGTACAGAAGAATCTATATTGGACCATTAGACGTACTTGGTGAACATAATAGAAGAAATAAGGCAGTGCTATATTTTATTATTCACTTGCTCATAATTACTTTTCTTTTATCATAATTAAATCTTAACCTTTCAATTATTTTCGAATCAATTTATTTGGCAAATTATGAAGAATGCATTTCGCATACGCATAGTGCTCATCAAATGATTTTATGCACGGACGGTTCCAAAAATAAGTTCAAATCATGCGTCAGAACCGTTAAAAATACTTTTTTGCTAAAGGAGTGTATAGACGTTTGATTATCGACTAAGTTTATGGAGAGCCATGCCTATGCCCTTAACGTGATCTTTGTGGATGTTCCTTCTTACATTCCGTACAGCGATGAATGGAATATTTTATCAGTGTTTCTCTTAATATTTTGACCCTTTTTTGTAGAGTTCGAAACCGTTTACTAGGTGATGGGCTTTGGGTGGGTGACGATATATAGGTACCGCTGTTTACTTTCCATTTTTTTGGATTGTTCATCGATTAATTAATTGAAGGGGCAGAGTAATTAGAGTGCCAACTGTCAATTCTAGGGTGTTGAGATATTCTCATTTTAAAGTTGGGTTAAATTCATATATATTTTTAAATTTTTAACAGCAAATTGCAACAAATTAGTATTAACTATATTTATTAATATAAATATTGAATTACATAATAAGTTGGAGCTTGCAGTTCCTATTTTACCTTAAAATAGCGTTGACAGCTCAGTTTGGCCAAAAATGATGGTTTATGTTAATTAAACCCAAATGATGTTATTGTTGCATATTTTTTTATTTTTTATTTTTCCCTTTGATTTTTTCGTATTTGAGCTCAACCACTTAGTCGTTATTTCGGCGACGAATGATGTTTTTGCATTTTAATTGCTTTTGAAAACTTCTATATTTATTGGTTGGGTAACTGAGTTACTCCGCACAGCTGTTTGCCGGGAAGAACAGCAATGTGCGTTATAATAGTGCAGGGATAAAAGTTGAATGCAAAAAAATTGCTCTATATTATAACTTCAATTTTATTATAACGTAACGCAATATTCTACAAGATGACACCTTTTTTGCTTGTTTTTTCATAACATGTTATTCAATGTACATTTACAATAGCAAAATATAAAAGATTCCTGCCATTTTTTTATTTATCTGAATTACTCCCGAAAACAGCACAATGGGGCCTTTACATCGGGAGATTTAACAATAAACTACAGACGATCACATAACCACGTCTTGGATGGGGTAACCTATTCAGGCGGGACTCGAACCCGCGACCTTCGGTATGGTAGGTGAGAACTTATCCCCGCTGCCAATGGCGGCCGACAAAATTAGGGCAAAATCACTCATGCACACAAAATCAATGTAAAAAATTAATTTTGCCCACAATTTATTTATATATTATACGAAACAAGATATTACATCATTAAAAAATAACCATGGTGTTTAATTACAGGAAAGACTAAATAAAACATAATTTTTGAAACGGTGGTTCTCGTAAGTTTTCTAGGCTAATTGATGGAAGGGTTAATGAAATCGGTTAATTATTTTCTTTCACATCCATTAATTACTCCTTAAAAACTTGATTAAAGATATCAGAGGAAATCTCTAGCCTCAGAAAATAAGTTGGAAATTTTTTCTCGTTTTTTTATTAACCGTAATTCCGACAGGAAAACAAGTTTTCCAGGTGCTGCTACGACGTCGAGATGCTCTTTTAGTTACCTACTATTCATTTAATTCCTAACTTGGGGGCAAATAATTCTTCATTCGCTGAATATTAATTTCCCAACGGACACACTTGAGCGCGTGGATATCACTTTGTAGCATACGATGTTCATTCCCAACCTTTCAGCCCCTCCCATCATACAGGAAAGCCCCATCAACAATTCTTGTACATCCCCTGGCGCCGAAGATAATTCCCATAAGGATCATCATTTCTGAAAAAAAATCCTCTTAATAACCGTGGGGGAGTCAAAGATCGGACTGTATGGGATGAGTGCCTCCAAAAAATGTTCACATCCAGCAGAGTGCTCACACAATGGTTTTTTTCAAGGGAGGGTAAAAAAAAGCCGGTAAAGAAAGACTCTGTTTACGGTATCTGCGCAGAATGGAAGAGGGAAAAAAATATGAATAACGCTGAGATGATCCGGTGGATTCGGCTTTTGATCCTCATTACGTGATTGTGAGTGATGGAAGGGCTTGTTCCTATTTTTCCCGAATAACTCAACCTCCACCCCTTCCAGCTAACCCTTTGCTTTCTCTCTGCTATATTTCTGTAACCCTTATCCTCTCCATTCCACTGCGTACATCCTTTTTCTCTCATCCGCATTCCTCTTTCTCCTTTTTACCGCTCTCTTGTTCCGTTTTCCGCGCCATATCTCCGTATTAATGTCTCTTTTGTCGAAAAGAGATGCCACGTTATTTATACATTCGTGGTAGCAATGATCCTTTTTGTTGTGTTCGGAGGATGAGGTCAGAAAGCATTAAAAAAGTTTGGTCGATTTTTTCGTCAGATTTCCAAGTTACCTCCTAGTTATTTTAGCAAACAAGTTCCGAGGTATTCCTTGGCCTCGGTGGCGCAGGTGTAACGTCCTTGACTGCCAAACAAGAGGTCGCGCGATCGAGTCCCGCTTGGGTTGAGTTCCCCTATCCAGGGCAAGGTTGTTCATGCACGTGGAATTGTTAAATTTATGGAACACCCCGATGAAAATTGGGCGACAATAGCTGTATTTGGTGGTATGGAAATAAAATAGAAATAAATAAAATTATTATTTAGCATAAGAAAAGCAATTGTCTATTTCCAAGCATCTTTATTTCTACCAACCCAGGTTTCGGCACATAATTTCATTTTCATTGCGTGCCAAAACCGTGGTCAGTAGAAATAAAGAAGTATGGAAGTAGTAAACTTCCTTCATTTTGATATCAGAATTTTCACCGAATTACGCCGTAAACTGTATCATTCCTATTTATCAATGCACGTTGAATATTTTAGATTTCTGGTGATGAAAATAAAAACCAGTCCATGATATTATTGTTATTGCACGGCCATTTGCGCGTTGCCTGTCCTCTGTTGCTCTACATAGGTCTCAAATATCGAAGGATGTATTCAAACGTGCTTTTATTAGTTTAGTACAACCTTATGTTTAAATAGAAAAACTGTAAATTTATGAAAATGTTCTGTGAAAGTAAAAATATCCACTAGGTGTGTATCCTAAATATCCATAATCTTTAACACATATTAACTTTATTGTCTCTTGATGCAGACCATGCCAACCCTCTTTTTTCTCAACATACGAGGTCTGTTCAAAAAGTACCCGGAATTTTTCAATTTTGCGGGTCTGGAGAGTCCGATTGTCGAAATATTTTTATATTTTGTTGGTATACATACCCCTAAAGTATGATAAAATTTTCAGCCATATTCACTGTTTACTTTGTCTGTGGTAGTCGCTAAGGTTCGACGTGTTTTTATGAGCTCGGCGATTTTTGCTTGTTTAAACAATGGAAGAATTGAAGAGTCAAAGAATTTGTATTAAATTTTGCGTAAAAAATGAAATAAAGTGTGACGAAGTGTGTGAAATGTTACAAAAAGCCTATGGTGAGTCTGCTATGAAAAAAACAAGTGTTTACGAGTGGTATAAGCGTTTCCAAGATGGCCGCAAAGACGTTGAAGATGACGATCGCTCCGGTCGACCCAGCACGTCAATAATCGATGAAAATATGGAAAAAGTGGAAAAAATGGTTATAAATGATCGCCGAATAACAATTAGAGAAGTTGCTGATGAAGTTGGCATATCAATTGGCTCAATTCATTACATTTTTTCAAAAGTTTTGGGCATGAAACGAGTGGCAGCAAAATTCATTCCAAAACAGCTGAATTTTGGCCAAAAAAACAATCGCATGAACATCGCTCAGCAGCTGTTAAATGACGTCAAAGACGATCCAAGTTTGCTTGAAAGGGTTATAACTGGTGATGAAACATGGGTGTGCGGTTATGATGTCGAAACCAAAGCACAATCGTCCACCTGGAAGCATTCAACGTCACGAAGAGCGAAAAAAGCACGTCAAGTTCGATCAAATGTCAAGGTTTTGCTAACTGTTTTCTTCGATTATAATGGCATAGTGCATCAAGAGTTCTTACCAGAAGGTCACACGGTTAATAAGGAGTATTACCTTGAAATTATACGACGTTTGCGTGAAGCATTCCTAAAAAACGCCCCGATTTATGGAAAAAGAATTCATGGCTTTTGCACCACGATAACGCACCTGCTCACTCGTCGTTGCTCGTTCGTAATTTTTTGGCCAAAAACAATACCGTAGTCATGCCCCAACCTCCATATTCACCAGATATGGCTCCGTGTGACTTTTTCCTGTTCCCAAAGTTGAAGAGACCCATGAAAGGTCGGCGTTTTTCCTCAATTGAAGAAATAAAGGCCGAATCGCTGAGAGTGCTAAAGGACATACCAAAAACTAAAAAGTGAATATCAAAAGTGCTTCGAAGATTAGAAAAATCGCTGGCATAAGTGTATTATATCTGGGGGGGACTACTTTGAAGGGGACCACATTGATGTAGACGAATAAATAAATGTTTTTTTGAAAAAACGAAAATTCCGGGTACTTTTTGAACAGACCTCGTATAAATTTAATGCTGGCTTTCAGAGTCGTTGAATCATTAGAGAGTGTTACCATAACTTATCTCACCAATTGTTTCAAGGGTACTCATGGTAATAGGAATGATTTTCATTAATGTTTTTACCCTCATTCGAATTTTGAGAATTAAGTGGGATGCCTCCTACACCATTGAAGCACTGACTACAATAGACAAACATTGGCAATTCAAATTAGTTTGAAGAAGTAGGTCATAAGCCAATGAAAACTCATTTGTTGCACCCCTAGCTATATTGAAAAGGATTAAATCAGCTAGCCTGAGATTAAACATGGCTCTCAGGTAATAATGTTGTCCCTGCTTGGGTCGTCCCCCAGGTACTCCCATCCCCCCAAAGCGTATTCCTAGTTATGCCACTGTGCTGTACATACAACTGTCGCTCAATTAAGAGCTAAGCGTGGCGTTACAATCACTGTTAGCGGCCTTGCGTTCTGAATGGCTGAAGATCAGTGCCAGCGATTGTTTCAGCGATGGAAAAAGGGACGTTCCGAGTTATGAAAAAAAGGTATGGGATTTCCATCCCTTGAGCCATCGCGGAAAATGATTGCGTGAAACGGTCATTTTGTCCGCTATCACTGGAGCGATCGCTGAAACTGTCCCTGGAAAGGGATGGTAAAAATGATCGTGTGAATTCGGCTTAACTGATCCTGCACCTTACCTCAACTAAGGGGTATGCATACAGTATGCCTAATTCCATCCCATAGAAGGCTGATTTCTGTTGCCGCTTCGGTCGCATTTTAATCGTTTTTTTAAATATGTCCACGGTGCGGTGATGATTACCATGCGTTCCACTTTTACATCTACTCTGCATTACAATGCTTGTGATCGCAAGGAATACCGTTGAGCTTTTACGCATTTCATAGATCACTTCATCATTTTCATAAATTTCGGTTTATACCTCGAACTACACCATTTTTCCCGGTAAAACTCGGATCTTTCCGTCCGTCAAAGACGCGAGTGGCGACTTTTGTAAACCCATTTAAATGCGCGGCGGGTGGCAACACGTTTAGAGGCCGACTTGAGGATTATTATTATAGTACTCATGATCTCAGCCTTCAGTCATCACCCTATTGTTGGATTCTTATTGGAAACCTTCACCACTACAGAAAGTTGAACCCCTTTCCTCTCCCTGATGGAGCGTACACTTCAACCATCACGCCATACCTTTCTCCCCAATCTGCGAGCCATCTATGTTTATAATTTCCTGTTCCGTGATGTACTCCTAAACTTTTCTCGACCAAAATCCTTTCTTTGGTCCAAAAGTCTCCGATTATTCCAAGTCCCTCCCTCATTTAATATTCTCCTCCCATCCACCGTTTCAACACGTCTTCGCGCTCCAATCTCTTTTTCAACAATATTACTCTACCTCCGTAAAATGCCTACCATTTTCTTTTTCGCTTCTGTCTCTCTCGACGACGTAGTTTAAAAGTCCTTGTTTATCTTTCCTGCTGCTTTGGTTACCATTTATATCCTTATTATTCCTTCCTTCCTCAGAAAGTTCCAGGTTTAAGCTGAGAAGTTTCTCCTTCCATGAGTGCCAAACTTCTAGAATCATCAAATGCTTAAATCTACGGTGAAGTCTAAAGTAACCTTTGTTTATCTTTTAGTTGACACTAGTCTCGTTGATTAACCTTCCTTTTCCCTTAAATTCCTCCTAATCAAGGTAAATCGTAGATGATATCTTACGAAGGAGCCAACGTATTTTAATTCCCAATAAATTCCTCAGGATATGTTGCATTATTATTTCTCTACTTGGTATAATCAACAATGGACTTAGATTTGTAGAGTGCCATGCAATTATTTATGTTATTAAGGGGAAACATCGTTCATATAATTACCCTGAATATATTTTTTATGCTCTCTTTAAGGAGGTCAAATAAAGAGGGTAATGGGTACTCTACCCAAAGCTTTTGGATTCAAACCGTTTGGTTATTTATCCTTTCATAGTCCTGACATTCAACAGTGGATATGGTGATTGCACAATATCCTTATTAATATTTTAAGAGTTTGCAAAAGTATGTACTTGGTTCAATTCTTACCCTTATAATTTAAGCAATATTTTATATTCGAAAAAATCCTTTGTAATTTTTAGCATTTTCTTGGCGTATCCTTTTCTTAAAGAAGGAAAAAATATTATTCCAATTCTGCTTCCGTCAATTTTTGGTTGTCTCTCTCAACAGTGTACTCAATGCCAATACTGTATGAAGTGATCGTTTATTATGGCAATAAATAGAACATCATAGGATAAAATTTCCATTCGCGTTAATGTGGAAGAGTCATAACAAAATATTCCTCTGGGATTTACATATTTTTGATACGTATTTGCTTTATAGCTATTTCTATGAATGCGTAAACGACTAAATTCTTTAATAACCACCTTTAAGGGATAGTAATAGTTGTTACACATTTTTGCACATATATAGAAAAATTTCTCACTAAATATTGTCATTCAGTAACTTTATTCACGTTGTTTTTGTTGAGGATAACTTAGTCTTTTTTTTCCTAATGCCAATGGAGAATAGATGATCGTTGAAACAAAAGAAGTCAGGCCCATTCTCTCATGGATTCCTTTATTCTTTTGTGAACGCTTTTCCTCTAAATTCGAAATCCACACCACCTTTAAAGTTTAGATTGTTTATCCTCCACGCGGCGATGCTGCTTCGTACTGCTACGAGTGCTTCCCTGAATCAAGTCATTTGTCAGCCGGCTCTTCTCTCTCCCTGTGCCCGCTTGTCTCTCCCTCGTCCTTGCCAGTACTCATATTTTATTTCTTTTCCTTTCATGACTTTCTCTCTCACACCCCTACCCATTCTGAACCTCGCTACTTCGCCGTTCCCTTACTGTTAGAGCTCAGCACCTCTTTCAGCAGTCGGAAAGGGGGGGGAAGCCAAGTAGGGGGAGTCTTTTTTTATGTTTTTTTTCTGCACTCGTATAACCCCTTTTTATTCCTCTACCGTATCACTCTCCACCCCATACAAGGCTATTATTCACTCTTATCCTCTTCCTCACCCCTTACCATTACCCCTTCCACCCTCGAAAAACATTTCAGAGAGGCCCTCTCACGGTTTTACGGTGTCCTTCTCCTCCTGCGTCAGCTTGGACCAAACTCACGCCCACGGAGTCCCAACCTCTCCCCCCAAAATTGCCCGACCTCCCCGCTCCCACCAACACCACACGAAAAACATCCGATGCCGCCGCTCACTTCAGTCTGCGGACGAGAGAGGGGCGCTTGTATGTGTGTGTAGCAGTGTGAGTGTGTGCTGTGTTGGCCGGGGTGACCACGGGTTGCAGCTTCGCACCGCCAGCACATCCTGCCATACACCTCCTCTCCTCTCTTTCCGTTGACCTCCAAAACTCATCCGGAACCTTCTCCCCTCCCCTGGACCTTTTTTTTCACCTCGCGGAAGGCCAACACAACGCCGTTACCCATCTCCTCCCCCATCTGCGCTCCCCTTTCTCGCTCATCCAACTCGCTTCCATGTTAACTGCGACTAAGCGTGACCCACGACGTAACAAGCATTTGCGGTCTTGCTTTCAACCCTCCATCCCTCTCCTTCTCCCTCTCTCTCCGTACACCACTCTCTTGCATTGCCTTCAAACACACACGCAACGGGTCTGCACAGAGGAGGCCCATGTCCTCCCATATAAGGCTGATTTCAGTTGCCACCTCGGTCGCATTTTAATCGGTTTCCAAAAACGTCCGCGGTGTGGTGATGAATACACGTTTTCCCAATATTTTGCAGTAAAATTTATATAATTGCAAGGAGTATCATCCACTTTTTTCAATACTTTGTATTATAATATTTGTTATAGCAAGGAATAGCATCCACATTTTTTCAATACTTTGTATTATAATATTTGTAATTGCAAGGAATATCATCCACTTTTTTCAATGCTTGGTATTATAATATTTGTCATTGGAAGGAATAGCATCCACATTTTTTCAATACTTTGTATTATAAAATTTGTAACTGCAAGGAAAAGCATTGAAAATTTATGATCTTTTTACAATGTGATGCAGTACAATGTTTGTAATTGGAAGGAATAGCACAAAAAAGTTATGAATTAGATAGATCACATTTTCGTGTATATAATTGTTTGAAATCGCTAATTATAAATTATTTACCTCTGAAAATTTGATAAATTTACCCTTCAGCGAAACGAGTGGCGACTTTTGTAAACCCATTTAAATTCGCGGTGGTTGACAACATATTCAGAGGCCGACTTGGAGATCATATTTAGTAGTATTTGTGTGCATTGCCTTTAAACCAAGGTGTCTGCAAAGAGGATGTCCCAATCCATTCTAAATAAAGCTTATTTATAATGCCACTTCGGCTGCATTTTAATCGGTTTTCAAAAATATCCGTGGCGCGGTGGCGAGTGCATTTCGATCTACTTTTCCCAAATTTTTTCAGTGTAATGCTTGCAATTGCGAGGAATAGCATTGAATATTTATGGATTTGATAGATCACATTATCATGAATATAAATTTCGTTGGCAACCCTCTTCTTTCTTATTTACTCTTGAAACTCGGATCAATTTGGCCATCATAAACGCGAGTTGCGATTTTTTTAAACTCTGTTAAAGTATTCTCGGGTTTTTCACCGGGTGGTTTGATTGTAGACCGACGTTTCGATGGCTATCTCTACCATCTGAAGACGATTGCAGATGGAGCCATCAAAACGTCGCCTTAGAATTAACTCACCCGGTGGAAACCCCAGAAGACTTCACTATCATCATGCGCCGTGTATGCACAAGATCACATTTAGTAAGCTCATTTAACCTCGCGGTGGTTAAGCACACATGTAGAGGCCGACTTGAGTATCTTCTTTTGCATTATTCGTGTGTATTGCCATCTAACACGCACACACCCAACGCTATTCGCGTTTCTTCTTTTTTTCTCACTTCCCCTTCTCCGCACGCCGTGCCATCCTCATCCGCCGTGCCCGCTGTTCCACTTCAGCTTCGCCTCCACGGTCAACCTTGCTCGCCGGGAGTTCTGCTGGGATGGTACTCGGTCCTTTTCTCTCTTTGTCGTCGTCCTCCTTTTCCAGGTCACCGAGAGGGGAGTAGCGCTGGTTTATTTTTACTCCCGCCGCGTGGAGAGAAAGTTTTCCTTTCCGTAGGTATGAGATCCTCGAGGTTTTTTTTCAGTTCCCTGGAAAAATGTGTTACGAGGTCGTGAGGTTGGCATTTGATCATTGTTGTGACACAATGAGCCTCGTACTTTGTGCGTAAACATGGCTCGTGTGCGTATTTCATTTAAATTTAAAACCTGGGGATTTTTTATATTTGTGTAAAGCTATATATTTTTCAGTAGCGTGTTTGAGTTCGTATTTGGTCACCTTTCTGCGTAAATAGTGGTGCATTCGTATATTTCTGGCTCTTAAATGGAAGTTATGCGGATATTGAAATGCTAATGGGAATTAAAAATTACATTACGTCCTGGCCGTTTTTCAAGGTATTTTTAAGAGAATATTTCTTCAATGTAACTTATTAATTTGAACTTAACCCAGTTAATACTCAGAATTAATCTCAGTAGCACTCTCAAGGTGTTCAGGTTTTTATAAGCACTAGGTGATAGAAGCATGATCTGTGATACATCAGTGTAAGGCAGCTACAATTCAGTTCTTGCCAAGGCTAAGATGTATTTTGGTTCTCGTTTTTGTTCCTATGAAAAAAATGATGATATCATCTGTGCCAAAAGACAGTAATTTTTTTTCCACCACTGAATTTTTTCTAATGGCTCACACATTATATTTTGGGGCTGCATATCTTGGTGAAGATTGCTTCTCAGTGATGATTGTAATTTAATTATTCAGCCTTTATGGCTACAATTCACCGCAATTTGCCTGAGATCTAATCTGATTGCTTGATCTATAGACATAAGTCATGTTTGAACTCCACGAAAATTTACCAAAAATCGTTGCATGGGTAGTAGAAATGCATACGTTGTGATTGCAATCTGCTTTTTAGTTATTTCTATTAAAGATACTGTTTGATCATTGCTTGTAACTACTGAGGCAAAAATTATGAGTCATTAACATAATATATTTTCCAGTGGTATTGGCTGGATTTATTCAATTATCGGCAAGAATCTGAAACAGGACGTCTTGATGGAGTAGCTTGCGAGTTCACCACGTATAACTCATGATACTTAATGCGTGAAACATATAGGTTATAACCCATCTTTGCATGCTTGATATAAACCTTTGTTATATTATTTGTTCGTTATTTGATCACCTTATCAGTCATATTTAGTAATTTAGGCTGAGTTAACCATTTTATATTTAATTTTTTGTATTTAAATTATTTATTTAGCATATTCTGATCAGTTCACAATTTAATGACGTCGTCGTAGCGTCCTTAAAATTCACTCCCTTTCGAAAACCACACCCCAAGTTTTTTTGTCACTGTTGCAGATGTAAATTTAATTATGAAGTAGGTATGTATCTACTCCAAGTACCCCTTAAGTACATGGCCAACCCTATTTCTCTCTCCGCGGACAATCCCTTCTCCTTGCATATTCTCCCCTCCTTCTCCCACGGCAAAAGGTCGGTTGCGTTAAAATCCTCGGCCGAGACTCTCCAAATCGCGTTACAACGGTGAATGTATTGCCTTGCCGAGTGGCTCCCCAAATGTCTCGGCCACTCGGTTCTCCCTTCGGGGGGGCGAGATGTTTCTCGATACCCTCTCTTGAAGTCAGTTTGGTTGGCCCTTGTTCTGGCTCGTGTGGGGTCCTAATTGTTTTCTGCTAATGACTTTGCTTGTGATACTTTCTCCCTAGCCTTTTCCTTCCTTTTCTTTTTTTCGCGGTTAGTTCCATGTAAGAAAATACCTCAACTGCTACTCAAATTGCACTTAGCTCTCAAGTTCGTTGGCTCTTTGTAACCCCTAAAAAATTAAAATACGAAAAATAGTTATGAAATCAACTGATTTTTCGTGACTTGTTGGAACGAGGAGATATTCATGGTAGAACAAAAAACGCAATATAGTTCCAAAAACTTCGCCTCTGTCGGCAATTTTTGGCAACAATAGCGTCATTCTGATGGAAAATAGAATCACGCTATAGCCGTAGAAATTAGTTGAGAGAACATAAAGTTTGTGTAACTATACTGTGTTTTTTTCTACCACGATAAGTAGACTTCGTGCAAATTTAAAACTTAATAAGGTTTACTTAAGAGCCAGCGTGTTTCATTGCAACATCATCAGCTTTTCAGAAGATCATCAGATCATAATTAATTTCTATTCTAACGGCTGTTATCCTTTTTCAAATAAATATATTCATTTTCAGTACTCTTGTCCTTTCATTATCTTACTACTCATATCGTTCTATTGTGTATTAAATTAAAGGCTTTCGCTTTCAAGCCAGCAAAAACGTTTGCAATTACTTTGGTTGAAGGGAAAATACCAGCCAATTACCGGAATAGTTGGCTTCGTTAATGATTCTGTGGGCAAAATTCCACTACTACAAAATGAAAAGCTGAAATTTATCACTTTTTTGCCGATTGTGACGGTTTTAAAGCCGTGATTTCGGTTTGTTCTCAACTATATTTTTTAATGAAACCTTTGGTATATTTCACGTATCTGCATCGGTTAAAGCATTTTGAAATGCTTGATAGACTTTTCCTGTACTCACAACATGGAGTTTACCATTAATGCTCAAATGGAGGAAAAGAGAGAAAAATGACTTGTGGATATCGGATTAACTTTGTGTCATACACTTGGCTATCGAAAATGCGATTGTATTCCATTGTAGCCATTTTGATCATTCGTGATTTTATGAGTTTGGTCTCGCAAGAATTGTTTTGAGTTAAAAAACAAATCATTTGATCGTATTTCATTTGAAAAATAACTAACACCATTTACCATATATTTGCCTTTATGTCCCTATGGTAAGTGTCAAGTATAGTGTTATTGTATTTAACTTTTTTAAACTTTAATTTCTTCTTTTCCTGTGAATCAATGAAGGATTCGAAAGAGGTAATCTTCTAATAATCATTTCACAGTTCTTCAATCATTCCTTCAAAGTAGGATAAAAAATTTCCTTTTAACTTTTTTTTGTCAGGCTTGCAAGTCAGCAATCATATTTTTCACTTTACTGCACATCCTATCTATTAATTTCTGTTAAGAATTTTATAAATGCATGACCGGTAATTAATAAGGTTGTAAGTACCATTTCATGATTCATTTTACTTATTATATTTATGTGTTTGTTATCCAGATCTTTAAAGTGGAGTTACTCCGTATAAAATCCGATTTGGAGCTAACAGTTTATTTGTATATGCACATAACCCCTTTTGAATGTCAATGTGCTTGGCTTATTTATCCTATCTCAGATGCTCACTAAAAATATGATTTAGCACCGACGTCCATAGCAATAGCACGAAGAAATTTTAATCCGTCAATTTACACCGACCTTATTCACACATTTAGGAATTGTTAAAAAAATGACGTTACTCAATCTTCTTAGAATTCTATTTATTCTATCGTTTAATTCCATTAGCGTACTAGACTTCGATGCTATAGTGGAGGAAAATTGTAGGAAAAGCTTCCGAGCCCAACTCAAGAGTCCGAAACTTCTCTAAGACCTTCTCTCATCTTGCTCCTTTCCTTCAACACATGTCGTATGCGCAGTCAGACTTGGAGAAAAGGTCATAGCTTCTAGCTAGGCAAGCCATAGGTCTCATTTATACATTCATCCCTTTCCACCCTGATGAGTTTTTGTTTTTGTAACCTGGGGGAATTAATGGTCACTAGATTGTTATGAGATGGATTCAAAATTGATTGAATGGTTATTGAGAGATAGAAAATGTCTGTAAGGTTGTTATTATTCTCAATGGCGCTCATTCTGATGGCGTTATAAGGTCCGTCTCTTTCTCGAGGGTTATATCATAATTAGCTCGGTGGAAGGAGATGCTATTGATGCTACTATGATTTTTGGAGTTTCTAGTGCTTCGAAGGCCAAAGAGGGCAAGAATATTTTGTGTGTTGGCATGGCTGGTTGAGCCTAGTCGAATTCCACTTAAATTATCTCAAGAAGTGAAAGGTATACCCTGAGACTCAAGCTAGCCGTTAGAAAGGGGTTCGATAAGTAGTCAAATTACTGGATCATAGGTTACGGGCTTTAAATTATAGGGCTATCAATCGACGAAATGCGTCTTTTATCTCGAATTCGGAAACCTAAAATAATTCCTTACCTTATATAGAACTACTGTTTAATTTCAATAGGTTGGTAGAAGTTATTATTTTTGTCTTATAAATAATTTACCTGAAAATACTGTCTTGACTCAGGGATAGTGCATGAAATTTGATATTGTGTGATCAGTGCACACATTTTTCATCTTTATGCATATTGAATAATAAATTTGAATATAAGAGGAATACTCAATTTTGGAAGAGGACAGCCCCAAAGCCAAGTGGCTCGTAAAATATTCCATGTAACCATGTAACCTAATTTTACTGGCAGAAAATCGTTAACAATAAATTTTTATCAATAAAAGTGTCCGCTACATTCTAAAATATTGGCGAGGACGTTCATCCTTCGTTGAAAAGTAATATTTTACTCCTAAGCAGTTGGTTTGTGACGTTCAGTTGCAAAGGGCTGTTTTTTGAAATTGAGAATCAAGGCGATGAATAACATGCCGCAGATTACAGTCTTTGGTATATTGGTTTTTAAATGTATTTTCCAATATATGAATTCATTACTGTATCTCTTCGTGTTAGCATTAGCACTAGAAGAACCACTTTGCCTTGCACCATCCGCGTCTTTAACATCTACAATGCTTTAAGGCATGCCAAAAAATGGAGTTGAGCACATTCTAACTATCGCCAAATTTACTTTTAATGCTAGTTTGTAAAATATTTTGAACTTACCTTGCAGTTTTGCTGAAATATTCTTCGAAATGTTTTTGTAAAACCTCATAAAGATTTTTATGTAAATTAGAATTGAAAATGCGTTATCAAAACGCTTTGCCTTTAGGTCTCAGGGAAAGATTAATCACCTTAAAAGAAAAAAATAATCACGTTATCTTTTTTTATGATGAGTAGTAAATATTTTTTTTTTTAACTTAGTTAAGTAAGTTTTGGGGCCATTTTTCAGACCAATGAAAAGAACCATCGTTTATGTAGGAAAACCTAGTGCATGAGTAGTTTATACCGGTTCAGGAACTATTTACTGCCCTATCGCTTGGGTGACTAATTTAAATTTGACGGTGAATAGTTTTTTTATGAGCTACTCTAAAGTTACATGGCAATATCGGGACTGCACCTGGATTTCTGGTGTTGTTGGGAAGAAGGGCATATAAGAATTCGGGGATATGTAGTCTCTTTCATCTCTCTCACTCTCACGCTGAGATATTAGAGTGTTAAGGCAGCGAGGGAAAGCAAAGGAAATTCTAGCCGGAGGGTAATGGCACTGATCAGTTTCCTTCTGATCTTCCGCCCGGACTTACTTCCGCATCAACGAGAAAGCAATTTCTAATCAAAAAGGCAATCTACCGTCTTCGAACAGATTCAAGCGCCACTAGGGTGAAGGATGCTGCCTGAGAGAACATTAATGTGAATTCTTTCCTTTCTTGTGAGAAGTTTATTGAAAGATGCCTAATGTATATTATAACTTATTTTATTTGATCTTTCCCTATAAACTCTTCTTCGGTTTAAATCCAAGATTCCAACTAACACATCTTTAGGTACGATTTGGTCAATAATGACTTGACATGTTTTGTTGAATCGAGTTTAAGTTGGCTTTAAGTATATACATCGACTCTCCGGCCGTAGACTATCGACCAATCACGTGAAATAATCCCCGAAGAGTATAATTTTTCCCACATCGACGACGAATTCCATGCAATAAAATCGTTCATAGACGTATCTTTGCCACTTGTGAGTAGTGATCATAAATAAATGGCATTGATAACATAAAATGATAAAGTATACGGATATTCAGAGTTGAAGATTGTATTCAATTATACGATTTTGAATTCAAAATGGTTTCAAACTTATAAGATGAATTGTGATATGTATTACTACATTCCATACCTCCGCCTCAACAGGCTCGGGGTATAACGTGGGCGTTATGTAAACTATACATTACGTTTTAATCGCACCCTTCTCCTTTCCTCGCCTATTTGTTAGACATTCCTTCCTCACGTAAGTAATGCTTTGATGACCTCACCTCGCACTTGTCAGCAGAAATAAGAAAACACTTTAATACCCCTCCTTTCCCTAGAAATACGTACGTAATTGTTGAACGGTAAATATCCTTGCTAGGTTATGTGTAACCCTAGGTAATAAGTAAGGCGTAAAAAAATATTTTTCTTGAATGTACTTTTTGAAAAGATAAGTATTGTAGGATGTGTATGTAGTAATCGAAATTAACCCACAGCTACAGACTCAGCTTCTCATTTATATTGCGCCTATGCTGTGAGAATTCTTCCAAAGTTGCTTTACTCATTACTAGTCACTTGCACCACGCGTTGATCTGAATTTTTGGCTAGGGAGTATTCTGTTGTACATCGCGTCTAAATTTTCTCCATTAGAATGGGATGTATAGAATATCTCCCGGAGAAGATAGCTTTGTTTTTCACATCCTTTGGGAATTCCATCACTCTCTCTCCCTCCCGACAAGAAATTTCTATTGCGTTCGTTTCCTCCGGAGCTACCTTTTGTTCTCCACTCTCCGCGTCTTCCCTCAGCAAGAAGATTCTTATTTTCACTTTTTCATCCAATCTCCTTCAGCCCTTTCCCATAGGACAGGATTCCTTCTTGGCCCTAAGCCCCGTCCCTCTCTTTCCTTTGGAATTTCCTTTCTGTGTTCCGTTTCTTTTTTTGTGTCGTCCTCCATCGTCCTTTTCCGTCTCCCCTTGAAACCATTTGTCAATTCTCCCGCATCGAAAATTGAAGAAGTTCATCCGTCGCCTCAGAAGCGAAAAAGGCCTGGACCCTTCTCTCTTCCCTCCTCTTCTCCAAAAATCCACTCCTACTGTTTTTACATCCTTCCTTTGCCCTTCACTTCCATTTCCTTCCATATCTGAGAGAAAGTTCCAATACAGTCTCTATACTGGATGTTTCAATGTGTTGGTTTAGCCTATGAGTGTTACATGTTTACATTTGCTGCCCGGAGTTTAAGCGTTTTCATTATATTGGGGTTATGGGTACCATGGAAGTCAGGTTGAAAAATAGACAATGCTGTGTTCAAGTGAAACTGCTTGACAAGAGGCTTAAATAGCTCTTGACCAGTCATGTATTGTCTTTTTTTCAACTAACGATAGGTTGAAACTTTATGTTATGATTGATTCCGTCAGGCGAAACTTGGTGAAGTTGCTCCGCATTAAATTAAAATTAACGCTCCTCCTGTTTTTACATCCATCCTTTGTCTACACTTCCATTTAATTCAGTATGTGACAGAAAGCTCGAAAGGAGTCACTACGATGGATATTTCAATGCGTCAAATTAGCCTATGAGGAGCATGTTTACATGTTCCCGGGCTTTTTGGTACCATGAAGGTAACTTGAGGTCAAGTCGAATAGTTAATTTTGAATTCAAGAGTGAGCTGCTTAAAAGGAGGCTTTGATACCTCTTGGCTCCTCATATACTGTCTTGTTTTAACGAACAATTGGTTGAAAACCGAAGATATGATTCATTCTGTTGCAAAACTTGCTGTATTTTGCTTAGAATTTTGATAAATATAACGCAAAAGATTTTTTTGTTGCTCCACCGAAGCCGATTTTCATCCGATTGCGGCTTTTAAGTAATGAGGAGCTGCTCGAGATGGATTCTCACCTTAATTGGGCTCAGCTTCTCCTCAATCTTGTACGTGTGAGATTTTCTTGAGTTGCAGCTAATGGAACCATGAAATGGAAACCGGCCGCAAATATAATTATGTGCAATGACTGATGAATCGTTTTAATGAAAATAAAAATAAAACCATTACATTAAAATTTCTGGTTATCAATTGTAGTCCACAGAAAGCTTTATCCTGCTTTTTAAACATAAAATCTTGACACAGAGAAAGCATAAAATTGTAAGATTTTTAAATTTAACACACGACTTCAGGGGTCTTCTCTACACATTTCACTATAGTATAGTTTGAGGTAGGTTTTCATGGAGTACCTACTTGAGAAGCATTCTGGGAAAACTCCTTTTCTTCGACCTCATCCCTCTTCAATTCAGAATAAGGCCTACTCCCTTTCATCCTGTCTAAAAATCCTATTCATTTCCTTTCTCTCCCTCGCTTACTTAACATTCTACCTTCTAATTCTGTTTTCAACATCCCCTCCCCGCTAAGTATCCTCTCCATCCATACCATCTGTCTCCTCCATCTCATCTAAAAGCTGCCTCTTCTCACCCACCATGTCCAGCACTTCCTCGTTCTTCCTCTCCGTCCAGTTCACCTTATCCATTCTCCTCCACACCTACATCTTGAACGCCTCGAGTCTTCTCTCGTCCTCCTTCCTTTGTGTCCACGTCTCCGCACCGTAAAGAGCTACAATCCAGATCAACCTCTTCACTAACCTTTTCTTTGAACTCATACATAACAACTTTACAAGCTCCTTCCTGTTGATGAACGCCCCTTTGCCGATCCAATTCTCTTCCTGATATCTTTACTACTGTATCCGATTTCCTCTAATGTGCTTCCTAAATAATGTAATTTCTCTACCAGATAGTCTGGAAAATCTAAATTGCTTAGGTTTTAAACGAGTGATTCTTCCCGAAAACCTTTCGAACCGAAAACCTTTCAAATAGGAAAGAAGCGTGCTTTCAAAGAGTATCATGCATCTACTACATGATTGGGTATGTAACTTGTAGCCTACTGTGTTACAACTTAAATGCCATTAATGTATTCTCATGCCTGGCTCTAGTTATCTTAATTTCTCCAAGCAACACCGGGGTATGGTCTTGAATATGCATTTAATTTTTTTTATATTCTCTTGTGTGACCTGTTTAGAAAGCTAAATATTGCAGGATATGTATTCCGTAGTCATGATTAACTTATTACTTCAGACCTAGCTAGTTGTAACCTCTCTCAATCAAATATTAACTATTTGCTTCGTAAGGGTACGCGTAATTTATTGGTTTTCATACAATCTGCGTAACATTTCGCAAAATGTCACTCCATGATGTAGTAGCGTGTAATGTAAATCTCCGCGTTATTAGAAAATTACTAACTACTAATCAATGGCTACTCGATTTTTACTTACATTATCTTGTTTATCTGTGTTTTTTATGGTATATAATGAAGATTTATGAGTCTACAAGATTCCAGTTTGAGTAAGCCCTCATATAAACATAATTGAGTACGGACAAAACGCAAATTTCCATTGGCTACTAATCAGAGGCTAAGGATAAAGCTGAGATAAACTGTACAGTTAGGAAAGGTTCCTTCAGTATACTGCTGACATTTACATCTACATTATGGGTGGCAAGCCATCTCAATGGGCGTGTGAAACAAGGTGTTAAGACGCCGGCATTAGCCTATTTGAGAGAATATTTGGAGACTCAATGAAAAAATTAGCAAAATTCGTAAAGAACGATTGATTGGTAATTAATACCAAAGAAAAAATATCATTTTAACCCTAATTTTGAGAGATTTAACTTACTGATTTTAACACAACGTAAAATGAATTCGAATATTACATGGGTGAAAAACGAATTTCTGTACGCGCCCATTCTGCAAAATATCTCTCTTACCATATCGTATGGATCTTTTCCATATCGAATTTTACAGATGAAATTGTGCTGGGAAAATGTCCACAAACTGTTTTCAAAATTTTCCCTGTTATTTTCTTTCTTTCAATCAATTGTTATCCCTCCCTTTTTCTGTCGTCTTCCTCTCATTTATCATTTACCAATGCTATCGAGATGGCTCCAATTTCACTGTATCCCAAATTCTTAAATATCTGAAGAGGCTGGATTCCATGAAAAGCTTGAAAAGACGCCGTCGACCCTTTTATAGATTTTATATTGGAAAGAGGAGTTGAAATAAAAAAATTGAAAGATTGATTCCGCCTCTCCGAATACCCTTGAATTCCCGTGATCTAGATATCCGTCAATTTTTTGGCGAAGGATTTTAAGACATTAAAAGAGTAGAAGTGACGAATAGTGAAGAAATTACAGCCTGGCTATTAATCACTTGAGGATTTATGAAAACTGACCATGATGTAATTGCAGAGCTGCGTTATCAAGTCAAAAGAATGACCTAACATAAGATCTAAGATTCTCTATATAAATAACTCTTTTATACTGAATATCCATAGCAATAATTCCTCTCCCCTGCGTTAAAATCTATTTTTATTTTGCCAAGTAATAGTAGGACGTAGCTTGGTGAATACTCTTCTCTGTTGGTGTGTCCGAAGAAGTTGGCTCCGGGCTGTTTCCACATGAGGTTTCAATTTCTACCCACAATGGATTGATTGAAGAGTAACATTATCACGGGGCAAATTCAATTAAAATGAACACGTTATATAGTGAATCTCTTCCCCTTTACCTTTCAATATTTTAAATTGATTATGCTACTTTTTTATGAAAACATTTTTGGTAAAAGTTAAATCTCATTTCAATATATGTTCTATGTTGCATTCAATGGCACAAATAATTAATGGTGATGGACTATTTTCCTACAATACTGATATGGGACATTTTATTATTTTTCTCATATCCATATGGGTGTGCGTGTAGGTTTATCAGTAGTTTTTAATATATCATTTTGTTTAGTGATTAGTTATCTTGGGATAATACATGGTGCATCCCATCTCAATTCAACAAAGGAGCAACCGTAGGATCTCAGATTTCAATGAATATATCCGCATGGGTCTATGTCTATCTCAAATTTATTGCTCAATGACCGTTTTGCGAAACAAAATGCGCGTTATCTAAGCAGTGTTCCACTACTATACTTTTAATATTAAAATATTATCCCGATATTGAAAAAAAAACTTTAATAGTACGATGTAAAATATAATTTTTAATAACCTTATATTTAAAAAAATTATATGCAATAAAATTAATACAGATTTCTACAAAAATACAAATTCTTGCCAATATACTATCTTTGCAAGGGTAACTGAAGCAAATGCAAGCATCAGATGTATGCATTAAAACCTGCAACCTAATACTGTTTGTCATGTATGCATGGTATAATCATTCTTTAAAGTACTCTACCGTTTAAGGTGGGTTTTGGGAATATTTAAGTGCTACTCTAGCAGTCTTCCCTTCCTTCATGTATTTCCCTCTTCAGTTCACAATTAGGCCTACTACCTCACATTCTCCCTTTCATTCAAAATTAACAAAAGCGGGATTTCTATCGTTAAAAAAAGTTATTTCTTGTTCAGAGAAATGGGGTCACATCTAGATATGAATAGAATGCTTTTCTCACTGCTATTATTTATGACGATGTTTAAGCAATTTATTTAAATAATATCTTTGTAAAAAACAAATCACATCATAGGTTACCATTACGGCATTACGGAGTAAATTTGGAAATTTAGACATACTAACTGCATGTTTGATAAAAATTTTTAGTCGTGGATCATGTAATGCATATTGTTGATGATATGGATAAAAATTTTGGAAGCCTTGATAGTTTCTAGCTTAAGTTCTTGTTCTTCAGACTTGTGTCTGCAGATATTATCATTCGGTAAGCCATCGGTATGTGTTACTAATAGAGGAGCTGGTTCGCCGCGTGGAAGGAAAATTTAAATGTTTAAATATTTTCTAAAAATAAAATTATGAGTTCCCACTAAATTTTATTTTTGGAATAGCAAGGAAAAGGTGTTTTGTACATAAAATAAAAGTTTGGTCCAATTATGGGATTCAGTATTTGAGAAAAGCAAATGAAAGTTTTGTAAAACTTTAAAATATCTCAGGAATTGGTCATTTAATGAACTTTTTACACATTTATTGCCTTTCGCAAACTTTAGCTCTAAAAAGCAGCCATAAAGTATGTCTATCCTACTATTTGGTGATGAAATAAAAGACATCATTTGATTCTAGCCCCAATTTTTGGCAAAAATACAAATGTTACGCCCAATTTCTTTCGTAAAGCAGTAAAGAATTATTTATTTTCTGGGGATATACACTCATACTGGAACTTTCATTGAAATCTTAGACCCTTAAGGGCAATCATTTGTTGAGTTGAGGTTTAATGTATGTCATTGATCAAAGATTATCGTATTTTTCACTAAACTAACCATACGCTTCATTATTTTTTCAGGTATGTATTGCTCGTGTATTGACGATTCATCGCCCTGACCCTGGAATAATATAGGCTTTTACCGGTGTCTTCATTGAAGGAGGTGAGTGATATTTTATGTCGCTGCGTACTTATGCCACCGAAGTGCATTCTGGCCTATGGAACCGCGTTAAATGCCAGCGGTAACATTCTTCAGGGTTTTCCTGATCCGTAATTGAGTGCTCAGAGGAGGGCACATCAAGTGCAGCTCGCCGTCCGTCGGATGGGACGTCTAGTTGTGGTCCCCTGGGCTACATTCATTAACCCATGATAACCCATTGTTTCTGCTAAACAACATCAAAAATGTATACATTTTCAGCTCTTTTCAGAAAAGATTTAAACTGTGTGTACTTTTGCGCTGAGAAGTTTAATTTCGAAATATGTAGCTGCCACAATAATTATGAACGAGAAGAAGATCTTCATATTTTTCAAATTAAAAGTCTTGAAGATTTCCTTTCAGAAGCATCTCTTGATTGTAAAGGGTTGAGAGCAACCTAATCTTGACACCGGGTTTCCCTCTACCCATCCTTTCCTACCCGTCCCTCACGGCGCAAATGACCGAAGCTGTAGATATCCTCCTCCAAATATCCATACTGTGCCACATTTTCCGTCCCATCAACGAAAGATCCTCACCCTAATCAATGTGAAGAATTACAAATTCAAATATTTCCCGCTGCTAAAAGATTCTCCCCTTTTTCCTCCTACCTCTCAAGAGATGCAGATTTTCGCGCGGAGAGAAGAACGAGGATGGCGTGAAGGGGGAGGAGAGGTCCAGGCAAGAAAAACCGCATGGAATGAGGTCATCATTTCGCCCGGATCAATATTAAAGAGGGAGAGGAAGAGGAGATAGAGCTCGGGTCGTGCTGGCGGGACTGTGTAGCGTGATAAGGCGATAAGAGAAGGGGCATTGGGGTGTAGCAGGGAGGACCCCGTGCGACGCGGGTAAGTGCAGCATATTGTATTGCTTATGGGAGCATCGACACCTCAAAGGTCATTAGCTCCGGTGGAGAGGGGATCGGTCCAGGGCCGCGAGCGATCCGATTGGATTGTTTAAGGTTGAGTACGCTGTTGGAGTAGATGCCATTAGAGTCCCGAAGGGTTGCACGCGTGGGTTGTGAGGAAAGGTCGGTAGAAGGTCGGGTAAATAAGGCTTTACAGAATAGTATAGTGTGCGAAAAGAATACTACTAAAGAGGATCCTCAGTCGGCCACTAAAAATATGGTCAATCACCGCGCATTTAAATGAGTTTCCTAAAGTCACCACTCGCGTCGCTGACGGACAAATTGATGCGAGTTTCACGGGTAAATAAGGTATAATTAGTGGTTTTAACCGAAATTTAAATACATGTTGATGTGATCTACCAAATGCATAAAAGCTCAATTCTATTCCTCGTAATTACAAACGCTGTACTTCAAAATATTGGAAAAAGTGGATCACACTGCGCTCATCACCGCGCCGCGGACATTTTTGAAAAGAGTTTTAAGTGCGATCGAAGCGGCAACAGAAATCAGTCTCCTCTCGGCAGTCCTCTATATGCGATAGCTGAAACCCAGGGTCGGTACCCTATTGTCAGGACAATAAAAGTTTTTGTTGAACATTACTAAGTGATTTAATTCGCACTATGTGTAGATAAGGTTTTACTCTGTATACAAAAGGGTGCGTGATGGCCTTTTGAGCAGAGTGCTAGGGTCCAATCAAATGATCCCGGATTCAAATCCCAAGTGAAACTTTCGGATGCCTCCACACATAGTCCTCTAAGTGGATGGTTGTACGTGGAAGGAACTGCCCCCCTGCCCTGCCCATTTTCACCATAAAAAATGTATGTAAAATAGACAACCAATCATACATAAATGCACATATATAGCCTTTTTTCCTCATCAAGAGAGCATTGAAAGATTTCAATGAGATGATATGAATTTCCGTTTCAAATAGGAATTAAAAGAAAGAGTAAAAGCAAATTTTATGCAAGTTATGCAGTAAATTTTCTTGTATACCGTAGTATATTAACAATTATATTAACCAATGCCTGTTTACAGCACCTTGATCACTTTCCCTTCGAATTGAAATGAAATCAATCGCTTCGGCTTAAACTTTGTGAAAATCCATGTTGAAATGAAAAATAAACAGCCTTGGTATTTTTCACTGGAAATTATTTGTTGATACGACGCGTTTTGACGCTGAGGCATCATTTTACCTTCGAATTATTATGATAGGTGTGACTAGGGTTGCGAAAGACAAGATTTAAGGTATATGAATATTTTATATACGATTTGAGCTGACAGCTTCCTTTGGCTAACTTGAGGGTTTATTTGTGATAATGTGGTCATTTTCAATCGAGTAGTCATCACGTTGGAAGCATTCATTCGTAAAGTGCTCTGAGAATCCCTAAACTGTTTCCAGGCAGTGATTTATGACAAATTAATTGGTAGTTTAAGGCATTACCGTGCCTACTGTACAAGGAATCTTATAACGTAAATTAATTATTCAAATGTGGGAGCACTGACCTCTCAGGCTACAAGCTCCATGACGGGAACGGTCGATGCTAACGAAAAACCGTGAAGGTTTCAATTAGATTGTTTAACATTGAGCCATATGATATGGTTAATGGCACTAGAAACTTCGCGACATATCACGCCATGTAAGTGGTACGGGCAATGAGGTCTGCTCGAGTTCGGTTATAGAAAGCATCGGGCCGTGAAGTAGCGATGAACTTTTTTTTCAGCGAAGAGGAGGAAGGTCCACGGGTCAGAGGGCAAGAGTTTAATGCCCCAGTCGCATTGAGGAATAAGCGTGTGAGTGATGCACTTAGGCGGAAATGAGGAGGTCGTTCGGGCTGGAGCCAATGCTGTATAGCATTAAGCGTTGCTCGATAAGAGATCGAATCGGGAGGAAGTGGTGTCCTTATTCAGGCCTAAAAAAATGCGCGTCATTGGCGATTAGAATATATTCTGAGTGGCCATCGGGAGCAATTCGGAATAAAATTTTTGAAATAACAAAAATTTCATAAAATGTCTGCTGTCGAAGGAATTGCTTTTTTTTATAAAAAATATGGAACATTTCAATTAATTCTGCAGCGTTTGAGGAATCAGTTTCACTGCATTGACCTTGGTACCTTACTCTGTATAAATGAATGATCTTGATTTTTATCGGCGTAAAGGAAAACTACGAATATACCGTTATGTATGTGTCTAAGGCTAAAACCTCAGCCGGAAATGGAATAAAATTACTTATAATTTGTCGGACAAAGAGAAAATAATGACGTTTCAATGCGTGGAGAATGTTAAAGATTGGTTTCAATCATAAAAAAACGTCTCAATTTGAATTAATTGGGAAGTTAATCCTTCCTAAAATATGCTAAAGTACATTATGCACCATGAAACCCATTATTGGGCTACTACGTTGTTAGTTGATTTTACAATCTTTTAAAGATCGAATTATGACAGTTGAAAGGAACATGTACGGAGAATGAATTAAGAATATACAAACAGAATGTGTTACTCGGAGTCTTTATCTTGCGCTAAGAGTTTAATTTATATGGGTACTTGAAACGGTTCGACCAAAACTCAACATCAAATCGAATGGAGGGTAGAAAAAAACCTTAATTTACTTAGCGTACATTTGACTTTATGTAATTAGTAAATGCACTTGATAACATGGAGAATTTAAATGGAGCTCCTTATCTCACAGATACTTATACACTTATTAGACATCAAGAGAATTTGAATGCAATCTGTTTCTCAGTTACTCTCACTTCGTAACGAGATGTTGCACGACCCACATAAAACAGTCTAAATTATGTTTTCTTACGTGAAGGGAGAACATGCGATAAAAGGTTCCGTAAATGTTTAAGGTCGACCCGATTCAGTGCATCCCGAAGCTGCAATCATCTTTTCCCATAACCCAATCCCTACCCACGAAAAACCTTTAGACTTCCTCCGTCGCTCCAAGATCCCTCCTTCACCCTAAGAAAAACCCTTTACCCTCCCACACCCAACCTCTACCCCGAGAATACCAATCCGTATCCTTCCCTATTTCCTGCCCGCGGGAGGCCTTCGCCGGAGGTGACTCCGGAATAGAGAAACCGGAGGGAGAGAGAAGTGGGTGGCCGTTTATATGTATACACATATATATCCACCACCGACCGGGCGAAAGGGGTTTTGGGAAGGGTTCCCTGCTTGGGCGTTCCCCTGTACCCTTCCGACAGACGGCGGAACCTTTAGCACTCCTCAGCAGACCCTTGCCTCGGGAATCCTAACCAAGCATTTCCTCAAGCTCCCCAAAACCCGGCATTTTCCAGCCGTGTTAGCCCTCCCACTCTCATGCTACGGTCGATTGGGGCGCCCTAGAAAGGTCTCCCTTAAGTCACTCCCATTCCTGTTGGAAAAACCAGCCACGGGCACCAACAAATCCGGACACCAAACCACCAGCCTTCCCTTCCATCCTGCCAGAAATGTGCAAGGGCCCGGGCACCCTTACTCGAGCAGTTAGCCCGTCCTTCTCTTGGTCTTATTCAAGGCAGTTTCGCACGAATCCCCCAGCCGAGACAAGAGTTAAGACATTAGAAGAGCTTGTGAGGGGGAAGGTAGGAGAATGGAGAGTGGACCACAGAGATTACTTTTGACTTTAGTCCCTGACATACGTCAGTGAGTCAACCTTTATAGCTTCCTAATTTTCATACGCTTGATACCTGGTAAGATTCCATAAGATGTTCAGCAAGGGATGACGGTTTTCATCCAGAATTCATTAATTACTTGTTAGACCATTGATATTTCTGGCAAAATTACACATTTTTATTCATAACAAGACTTATATCTCATCAAGAATGCTACGAAGTTGTTAGATCTCAGGTGGGAAATCATCCCGTAGCACAGTAATGACAATAGTGTCGTGCATAGTGACCTGTTTATATTATTGGGAAAAAAAGAAGAAAAAACTGTCGAAAAAAGGAGCAGATTTAAAATCGCGCCGAATTCTGATACGTTTTTATCTCTTTTTACTTATTACATTTCCTTAATTTGTGATTATCAGATCACTTTTGTTAATGCTTTGAAAAAAGCATGAATTTATATCTATATTTATATCATAAATATTGTAATTTCAGTAATATAGCCAATTCATCTCTCCTCTTCCTTGGTGACCGTGTTTTTTTTAACTCTAAACCACTATTTTTCAGTTTCTGTAGTATAAGCTACGTGACCTTAGAAGAGATACGTATAGGTATACAAATTAGTAGTCCACAGGGAAAACTTGGATAGAATAACTTGAGCTGAATAATTCTCAAAAATGCATTGCCATGCAGCTGCATGATATAAAGTGTAAATATGTACTCTGGCTAAGCAATACGTTAGGTAAACGGTATTTAGATGAAACTACGTTTCCTGGAATTTACTCTAGTATTTTTCCTGCACCTTAATTTGGTCTGTCTACACACGCGGGAGTTCTAGGACGTACGCAAAGCCCTCAGATGCAAGCCGGGTTTAAATGCTTTTTCACCCGCTCTCAATGCGTGGCGCTTGACAGCAGCGCAAAGCTCCATTTTGTGCCTCCGTGCACATTTTCCGATCATAAGAATCAAGGACAAAGGATTGGAAGAGCTAGCTCGGAAACAGAGCTGTGTACGCCACCATAAGAATGAATATTTGGTGGCTATTTCATAGCTAGCAGTGTCATCATAGCAGAAAATGGCATATTCCACTTTTATATTAAGGAGGAAAATTAAGAAGGAAAATGTAGAATGGTTAGGTAGGAAAAAATTTATGTCATTAATCGTGTTCAAAAATGTTACTTATGACAATAGAGCCCCATTTCAGCTCCTGGAAAATGTAAAAAATATAGAAATCTGCAGAGTTCACCCTTTCCAGAACGTCATATGTATAGATCAATATTAATTGGGTCCTAGTCCAATATGGACTAGGAAAAAAAATAAAGGCTACGAGAAATCCATGTGAGAACCAAGCGATTTCAGGCATTATTTAATGACGAGTTGCAGATTAAGAGGGAGTTAAGAAACATAAAGGCCCGTTGTGTTGACCGTTCAATAAGTTTTCCACAAGTCACGTGGTCGGTGAAGGATGTAAGACTAATTTATCGTTCCGGGGCAAAGGATGTGTACTGTAATTTATGGTACTATATGTTTCTATAGGGTGATATACTCTCTAGTATCACAATTTGATTAAGTGGAAAAGACAGTGCATAGCTTCCGAGAAGCCAAGGAAAAAGAAAGTTTAGCATTTGATGGATTTCTTGCCCTTGTGTGTTCCTGGAGCATCAGAAATGTGGTATATCAAGTAATTTTTTTGTGAAATCATGGTAAGTTGTAAGCAGCAGCTCAACACTGCAGTGTCCTTCCATATTGTTTTAAAATGCAACGCCTTCCACGGAGCCTGAAGCTATTTAGTCTTATGCGTCTCAAAACTATGTTTTTTACCTGTGACTCATACCTTCTAGGTATTTAGATATAGCGTTCGCCTTTCATCGCCGGCATGTAAAAATGATTTGGCGCGTAGAAGACGCAGAATTTTACATTTTCTGATTTCCTAGCTCAATTTTCTAATTATGAAGTTATGAACAGTTTATTTTGTAAAATATTTTCATATCTGATCCCCAATGCATCATAGTTATGGTGTCTTCTGTACTCGGAAATCTACAAAGCCATAGACATTTTTTCGATGTGCAAAAGTCTTGGAAGTCGTCTGGCATGTTTCTTGGAAATGAAAATCAGTCACATGTATGACCACTTTCAAGTCTCATTATGTGCTACAAAAACTGTTGGACACCCTGGTATAATTTATTCTTCAATAAACACTGTTAGACTTAATGTCCATCTCTACCTTTCAATTTCCTTCATTAATGCTCTTATCAAAATTACTTTTTCTATCCTTGGAAACGGCAGGATAAAGTCCTCACATGCCATACCGAAGTTTGTGGGTTTTGAGTCTCTTTCGCGAAGGTTACCCCCGCAAAGGATATAGTACTTTGTGGTCATTGAATGTAAATTGGTACTCAACCTTGATATAAAGTCCGTGATATGTTTTTTGGCCTCCAAGGAATCAAATAAATTATTAAAATTTCCGGAAATGTTTACAAGTTACCGCAAAAACATAATGAATTTAAAAAATACAATAAAAAATATTAAAATAGACATAAATGTTTTGAAATATTGCACAGAAATGCCATCAATTAAAGTTTTAAGAAACCGCAAAAGTATGATAAAATATTTCGCAAATTTTTACTGTTACTCGGAAAATTTTTGAAAACATTTTATCCATTAATTTAATTTTGACTTAGGTACGCGTGCAGTACAAATAAATATAACTCCCCTGAGAGAGAAAATTGAATAGTACGTGAAATATCTGTAATAGTCATGAAATTCAAAGTCTCGAATATGGCGTATGAGTGTAAATGCTTTTTCGCCCGCTCTCGATTCACGCCGCTTGACAGCAATGCAAACCTCCATTTTGGGGCCTCCGTGAATATTTTCCGATCGCAAGAATCAAGGGCGGCCCACTGGAAGGGCAAACGCAAGAGCAGCAGAGCGCCATACGAATGTTTATTTAATGGCGGCTAATTTATTCAGCATGACGGAGTTATGCAAATTTGACGAGCTTTGGCACGGGTGCGTAGAGACGGATGCTCTGGGAAGAGGGCACGTATATTGGTGAGGCAAGAGAACATGGCATTATAACACATCACGAAAATATTATTCCAACCCCTTCCTGCTGTTAAAAAAAGAACAGGCATTAGGTACTTGGTTTCCTCACCTGCGAGTTAGAGGCCTACATAAATAATCATGTTGATGGCGCATAACATCCAGCTTAGTTCCTTCCATGTGAAATATTATTTTAAGCCATATTTAATTGAGTTGACGTTGAAGCTTAGGGTAGCGTCAGACGTGATATGAAAAAAATCATCATGACTTATGAAAATTATTTAAATTTTCATGTTTGATCAGGCATGTACCTAACTACCTCTTTCAATGTTGCTCTTGCCGTTGAATTTCGTGAAATGTGTACACCTGATATTAATATTTGACTTTCTACGTGAAAAATTATTTTTGATGTTATAGTTTCAGCAGTGAAGGCGATGAAATATCTTTTGAAAGAATGATGAATTTGTTAGGAATCATATCCATTATACACTGTTGCCGTTATTAAAATCCATAAGTCTTAATTTTTAAATACGTTCATGGGAGTAGTCATGATGAATTAAATTCGTTTCTTCTTCTCATAAAGTTTATATTGTGTACTAAAATCATGCACCTGCCTTAACCTTCAGTTGGTGGTGTAGTAATAGTTATCCCTTACTAGGGGTTTCGGAAAATTTAGTATTTCATCGCGTAACTTCATGAATTTGTGCCATTAATGCGTGTATAAATGCTAATGAGTGTATAAATGCAATGCGTTTGTAAATACTAATTGATATTGTATACACCTCGGACTATGTAATTTAGTAACACCCTATTGAAACATGCTTGACTTAGTCTCGCGATTGAGTTAAACGCTGATGTCGGTTAGGAATATGAACCACTAGTTACAAATGTGAAACATTGTCTTGGTTTGAGAACTTTAAATTGTGACAGAAGTTAAAAACTAATTAAGAGGAATATTGCGATGTTGCTTTGTGAGATGAAATTCCCTTAAAGGTAGCTTCCATAGGATTGGTACATTTTTCAATATATATCGAAGTTAAGAGTGAATGTATATTGTATTAGATGGATGGATACGTTCATACTGCCGCAAGCTTTATAATACGGTCTGCAATAACCTTGCAAACTAATCATTATGCCAAACAACGGTAAAAATACCATCGGGAAAAATGTAGCATGTGTATATACGAGCGCTGGAGGACGCAAATATTGGAAAGGATTTTCATTTTCGTTCTGGGAGAAATGCTTTGTTCCACGTTTGATGCAAAAAATAATTTAACAAAATCACGATTTCCGATAATCATTTCGAATTTTATTTGACGTCTGAATGAGATAAAACTGATAAAAATCATGGAATACCGAAGTCAGTCTGCAATAAAATATTGAGCGGCATGAATACCACTGTCCTTTTTTGTGAAAATCTAAATAGTCGATGCCTTGCACTTTTGCTGTTCATGGATGCTGCGGAGTGTCATTTTCAACGTGTTTTGGCTATGACGGCGTGTCTGAGGGATTCCAAAAACGTACCCACTCCTTTTTTGTCACCGTGAAATTTCTCTCTTTCACTCCCTGTCCTAAAGCTACTTTCCGTCGTAAAAACTGTCACCTGGCAGTTCTCAATCAGGTTTAAAAACGAAGCTCGGAAATCCGAATCAATTATTGATGGCTTTGGGGACTGAAAAGTTTTACATTGATCTTCAGTTCAAATGAATATTTCCATAGATTGTCACTCAAATACTAAATCGTAAGCAGTTTAATGTGAATTCGTTGCTAATGTACCGAGATATTCTGTATTGTATATTAAGTTGATACCACCTCGATGTTAGGAAATTAGAGCTTTGGATTGGCATTAGTCATGGGGTAATTGTCGTGAAGCGCAATTCGTTAAAAGACGATATGAAAGAGTTATTTCGTGATTGTTACTTCATCCTCTGTGAGTAATGCAATTCTGTAATAAAATATTCTGTTAATTGTTCCATTTATTTCCAAATTAAAGTAGTGAAAATGATGTTTTCTGGGGAAATTCTGTGTATAATATTTTTCACATTTATTCAGCAGTGACTGTAGTAATGGAGCAATTACTCCTGCCAGTTCAGCTCTATTGGCCATCAAACATGCTACACTCTCCACCTTAACCGTGCCGTATTTCATGGGGGTTTTATCTTGCCAAAATAAATTTTGCTTTTTTTTAAGATTTTAAAGTTAAAATCAATGAAAATAAAATTATTTCATTTTCTAAAATAATAGGGAGTGTTTTATCTAAGTTTAATCAAGAAATGCGCCGTATTTTGTGGAAGGTGTTAAGTAATTTAGGGAAAGTTTTCTCTGGCGTCCTGCTCAAAACCATTTGATAGAGTAGGCTAGCGAGAAAGGCTCAGCGAAAGTTGAGGAGCGAATCCCGAAGACTGAAGAGAATTCGTAGAGAAGAGGTAGAGTCTTTTGAAGTGGGACGGGTACTCTGTGGTTTTCAGGATTAACTATGCCTAAAAGGATATTATGCAGTAGTAAAAATGCAGTGCAGAACCACTCAAAGAGATGCGCTGATTAATTTGAGATTAAAATCTTCCAGCCGTTGTTTAAATTATGGAATTCATAAATATATTTGTCCTCATATAATTTAATCCCGTATCATTTTGGATGATAAGAAGTCAGGAACCAAAAAAAAGAAGCAAAGCTTAATTATCTTTTAATATCTCGGTATTAACTTGATTAAATACTATCAAATTCCAAAGAAATGAGATGAAATTAAGAAGTATTAATAAGAGGATATGAGAACTTTCAAGTTTTACTGTGAGGTGCCAAGGTGGTGTTTATGTTTAATTTTGCCTAAAAATGAAATAATGTTACAGGATACCAGTTAAAGTATTATAATAAGTATTTAATTATTAAAAAGGAACATAGAAGGTGGTGTTAAACCGCAGAAAAATTACAGATATACTTTTTATAACTGTGAAAATTCCATCTCAAATTAAAACGTACCTATGTAGAAATTGCTAGGACAATAAGATTGAATGGATTGTTGAACAATATATGTTGGAAGGAAACACCCGCTAGAAGGACCAGTGAGTTATTTTGTAGAAAATAGAGAGGAAAGTTGGGAAACACATACTAAGACTGGAAGGAGTACGAGGAGGTGGAGAAGAAAGTTTCGGTTAAGAGGTTGATAAATGGTTTTAAAATTTCGTCAGAGCTTTGAAGGAAAAAGAATCAAGCTATAAAATTACTACAAGAGTTTAGCTTCGATGCTAAAAACTTTCCATTATAAAGAAAAATACTATCCAAATATTATTTTGCAAGTATTAATGCTACCAAATATAATGGAACACATGTATTTGGTAAAAATAAGCCCAGACTGTTGGTCATTAATTATCAAAAATACGTGAGTGAATATGAAGAAATTAATTTGTGTGAGTTTCAAGGTTAATGAAATTCAACATTTTAATTTTCAACAATTTTATGTTTGAAACTAAGGGTATAAGTATACGTGAAATATCCAAGAAACCTTATAATGGAATACCACACAGTGAAGAATGAGTTAGTGAATTTTATTTTTAATTTTACCAACGATGCGTAAGGTATTGGTGGAGAATGTAAGCATAATGGATACATTTTATTTGAGAAAATGTTTCATTAAAGTAGTATAGTTCGTAATATGGCGAGAAAGATAAGTATTACAAATTTGAGCACCATTGAAGATAAATGATTGAATATTTGAGAATGGCGTGGCTATAATGTGATGATTTTGTGGTTTCATAATGACTTTTTGGGGAAAATATGTGGTAATAATTTGTTGAGAAATCGCAGCGAGATTTTAACTTACGTAATGACGATAGTGAAGAAATATCCTTCCGAGTGAAAATAATTATCAAAGTATTTATTGCATTCAAGTTATTTATTGTACCTTTCAAGCATAAAAATCAACAATTCATCATATATCAAAGCATCCATGTTTTAGAGAAAGTTATTTCAATCAATAATTAGGCTAGAATGGATATCTTTAAAATTATCTCTTCATTTTTCTTGGTTATTAAGAGTGTAGTTTTTTTTATCAGTTTGTCACTGCGTATTTGTACGGTACATTGAAATTATTTTTGAAAATTGACTTTTAGAGGCATTTTTGCTTTCAGTTTTTTCGACTGCCCATATCGCCTGAGGGTACCTAGTCCTGATTAATTCATTCGTTTCCATTTCTGATATTCATTTTGTGTTTTTACGAACGCAATGATCATGCGCCCATTTAAAAATAGCCAGATAGTGGTTATTTCCTTAATACTTACACCATTGGTGGAGATGAAATTCCTTCAGCGCTCCTCTTGGTTATGTGTCCGACCGAAAAGACCACTCCAACAACGCACAGAGTGACGGGTACGCAGTCGTGCTATCACCACGTGTCTCCCCGGGCCACTGTGAGTAGTGCCTACAACCTTATCCTTCCGCATCTCGACTACATTCCACCCCATGTATTCTCCTTCCTTTACATGACCACTTCAACGGGACTCAGCATCCTAACCTGTACGACTAACCCCCGGGCAATGTCCCCCGAGGAAGGACACGAACGTCCCACTCCGAAGAAGATTTCATGCCCAGATTTTCCCGGGGCTAAATGTCTTCGCTTACAACTTACCGCATGTCTCTCCCCGGATTTCTTTCTTCCACGAACTACCGTCTCTCATTTCACCCTTCCGTCGGAGATACCATTTCGCTCCACAAAGCACTCCACTGCGGACGACGAGACCCTGAGGGGGACTTCGGCCCTACGTGCCCTCAGGGAACTGGACCGCACCCACGCCTTGGGACCCTGGGGGACACTAGGATACCACCCGTTCCAAACTCCGTGGCAAAACCACCGCATAATTTCCCTTTTAAGCCCTAATTAAACCTGAAAACCGCCCAATGCCCATCAAGCAAGTCCTCCGAACTTTCTACTCCTCGCTCCAGTCTTAAGGATACGCCCCTCAACTTTCTCAAGGTCTTCTTCCTTCCTCTCCTACTGCTATGAAATAACCTTAGGCGCTGTCAAGCGCGACATACCTTCCAATAATGTATTTCCAACACTTCCAACAGAATTTTACGTCGTAATAGCATACATTCTTAACATAAAAAAGAAATATATTTCGTCAACTCATAGATCCTATTCTCGCTGAAATTGTAGCATTTCTCTTGCAATTCTCGAAAAGACATTTATTTTTTTAAATTTAATTTTCAAGGTCTTTCATAAATTCATGAATTTCGAAATTACCAGCACTGTTTTCCATTATAATAAAATACGTGTATGAATTACTCTTAAAAAAAAATGCCTTCGAAATCTGGCGCTGTAATTCTGTACGGAAAGGAGAGGCTAAGAGTATGCCAAACCCTAGGCTGGACCAATTAACACCATCACTGAGGGAAATGAGTTTCTCGACTTTGTAATCACCTGAAATAACTGGATTAATCTTTATCAGAATGATCAATGTAAAATTATGTACATTATTTAAACGTATTCTAAGAAATACTTGCATATTATTTTTCACTGGAGACGTAATTAATTTCTCAGTTTGGTATGCGTAATTCCCTTTGGGAAATAAAACCATATTTTTATTCCTTTTGATTACTTCCTTAAGGCTTGATTAAATTCAAAAATCATCCAATTCCCGACATGCAGATTTTTTTTATTTTCCAAATTCCTCCCAGACTTCCTCCAATCTCAAAGATTCCCGTCCAAATTTTCATGAGACTATTCTCCTTGCTCACTCCACCCACATTAAAGTTATTGCCAGGCATGCATAAGTGGACATGTTAAATTTTGAGTTTTATAATCACCTATTTCATCCTCATTAAACAAATATTATTTCGTTGTTTTATAGTATGTTTCTCAAAGAAAATATTTCAGTGGTTGAATTTGATATCCTAAGTTATATTTTGGAAAACTGGTGCAGAAAACACTCAAGATAGGATTATTTCATGTTTGTTTACCTCAATGTCCCTGTTTAGTAAAGGATTTTTCGGCTTCTACAGTGTATTTAGTTAAACATGTTTGCGCGTAGTTTCGGCTGTGCTCATCTATCCGTTTTGGAACTGAAGAATAGGCCTTGCGAAGGGAGGACGAGAAAACAAAGGAAGATTTCGAGATGTGGGTTTGGAGAAAAATGATTAAATTGAAGAGAATATCGAGGATAAGACTCAATAGAGTTCTACCTGTTGTGGGCAAGAAGATAAAAATTCTAAATGAGTTGCGAAGAAGCCGTGGATGTATCAACTAGAATGTTCTGAAAGCATGCTATAAATTACATAGAGGGTTAAATGTTGGATAAGCGGGAGAATAGGTGAAGATAATAGGATTTATAGAGATATAATGAAAGGGAATTGGGTTCGGACCGGCTCATTTTCAAAATGCCCGTGTAAACTGAACTTTGATTTTTATGGTCAAATGTAAACTGTGTACTGTACTTGGTTAATGAATGAGTACTACGCCATTGAAAACGCTTACGGATATTTCGAGATTTTACATTAATCTTCCCACTTTTTTATCAAAATATGCCCATTAGTTCTTTTTTTCCTAATTGAATTATGATTATTTCGCAATGGACCTACACCTGATGAACATATTTACGTCAGGTTTCTCCGCTAGACTAGAAAATTTTGTGCACGGCGTTCCCGTGTTGCATCGTTCCTGTTCACGCTTCGAACATACCTCATCCATCTATTCATACCCAAATTGTTCCCCGTAGTGCCATCTCTTTCCTGCGATGCAGCCCATTTTCCCGATCTCGTTTGCCGGCGACGCTATCAAGTTCGCTTCATCCGCCCACGGGTGCGTCTGACACAGTGCATTGCCCCGGGCCGACAGTCTCTCCACCCCTCTTTCCTTTCCTTTCGCTGCGTGTGCGCCCTGGGGGCTAACTGGAAACGCGAGCCGAGCGATTGGGCTGTCCCCCACTCCTACGTTGTCTCTGAAAGGCTGATACCATGAGTTCAAGGACTAGGGAAGAAAAAGTGACGGATTAGCCGTGTCATGCTCTTCGGGAGGCTGGGGAAATCTTCACGGGAGAGCTGAAAAAATAGAAAGAAAAATTTGATTGTAGGTCTGTTTCAAGTAGCAATAAAGTTTTCTAAATCATAGAATTATCTTTGAAAGAAATTGAAAACAATTGGCACTATTATGTTTCAATTATTTGTTGATTCTGTATTTTATTTTATGTTTAGTGAATAAAAGGGAGATGTTATAAGTTATAATAAGGCTTTGTAAATCGTTGGTTCTGGTTGTGATAGCCATGTGAAGATTTTGTTTGATTAGAAGGTAACGATCATGTGTTATGCCTGTGAAAATTGAGATTGCTTGGAAAATAATTGAAATAGAAATAAAGGATTTATTTTTGGAAAATCTAAAGAAAAAAAACTTGACAACATCTCAGTTGTAGCCAAATAAATTCTGAGTAGTGCAGTTGCATGGTAAGCGGCATTTTGGTTGTTATGCATCCCTTCATTACCACAGTTAATTTCCAAATGGAGGTCGTACGAAAATAAAATGGTATTTGGCGTGACCTCGTGAAATTGCTTCATGCTTTAATAGAAAATTTCGCACATGTAACTTTAATAGACTTGACGATTGCATACAGCTACGAAGCTGGCTGATTAAAGTTACCCATGAGATATCAAGTTTTCCATGCCATGTAGAGGCATGCTTACTGAAAATTTGATACACGGGTATAACTTTTGGGGATATAACTTAATTTAAAAATATTAAGTGAATCGATATTTTTGGATAGTATCTAAATTTTTTTACCCTTTCTTTACGTATACGCATCTGGTCATCATGGGAGAGATTTTTAACCCTTTATTTTTAACTTTCATACCATAGCAATTTTGCATCTACGCAATTCCTGCGTTATTCTACGTTTGAAATATCATCCAAATATCGAAGGCATATACAAAATGATTTGAAAGATCTCAAAAGCCAGTGGAGTATTTCTTTCAAACCCTAATTCGTAACATGTGACAGTGATTGTCTAGACGAAAAAAAAATTAGTTACGACGAAAATTATCTTCCTTATTTGATCATCATCTTCTTAATGAAAATAAACGCAAATTTACCACCAATTTCTCATGAGTTGGTGATGTCGTTTCATTATTTCTTGAAAAATTTGCAGGTGCTCGTTATGGTAGTTAAACTGTTGGGCTATGAAGCCCAGCCAATTTTTGGGTGCCCCAACGGTCATTTCAGTTCCAGTTCATTAACCCTTCTTAGGGAGGACTGTTCATTGAGGTGAAGAAATAAAGAAAGAGAACAGCAAACCATGCATGGCCGATGCGAAGGACTTTCGGGTAGCAGTGAAGTGATCACCCGATCGGCAGAAGTGAATGATGATAAAGGGTGTGTGCAATGGTTTCAACTCTTATGCCTGTTAACTTATTAGTTAACGATTGGCTAGCGGCAGGGCGAGCTCTATTTATGCGGAATAACTGGGCTTAAAATCCATTTATATTGCATGTATGTACAATGTACTGATCTAGGGATGCATGTGTTTTAATCTTGATTACCCCCCGTACAGTACGTGGTTGCAAATGGATTTTTAAAAGGCTAAATTGGCAAATAAATGATAAAGAGTGAGAAAGACACTGATATTCATGGCAACTTAGTATTTCAACGTTTTTGTTTCCATTCATATCGTTCTTTGAGAAGGGAGGTATGTTCCTGCCATTCATATCGTCGACTTTATCATTCTTTATGCCTGCGAAACCCTTCCATGTACTTCGCATAGTCTCTCAAACATATCTCGCTCAGGTGACATGAATTTCTCGCATAAGTATTTATTACTCAGTGTGAAACGAAATGAATTGGGGACGACAGTTGTTGCTTCAGACTTGCAACGTTTTATTTAAGCTTGGATGACTTTTACTTATATTATTCCTGCTGTTAACAATTGCTTGCCTGCGATATTTCCCAAATTTTCCCTGGAGTGGGTTTTTTTCACACATAGCGTTTCGAATGACATAAATGTCAAGGGTTTCTCTCAAGAGAAACCTTCAGAACTCACTGAGAAACTTTTACGACGTAATGCGCCAGTATACATTTTCTTGGAATTTCAAAACTTATTGTTCTCATGGGTGCAGGAACACGCCTTGGGAATACGTCGGAAGCTTTCATGTTTCCTTATCGCTGTGATGAAAGTTTTTCCTTGGTTATAATGAGATAGGGATGCCAAGTTTTACCATTTCGCCCGTAAATATTCGGATAAGAAAGTCTGCAATACCATTTTGAAATAAATTGAAAATTACTTTTTCCGTGGAATTGAGAACCTTTCACATGGGGCGAAATCTGAGTGTTAATTTTGTCTCGTTGGTAGAAATATTCATGGAGTTCACTTTACCTTAGACATTTTATTTTTTGTTGCCTCTTCAATACTAAAAGTACCACCCAAAATACTGGGCGTTAGTTTTCATGAATATTTTCTTGTAGCTCATGATCTTTTAACTCATTCAGTATTCTTTAAAATTAGTACTTAAGACATTCATATTTTTTCATTACGTTTTGAAATGATTTGAATGGGTTTTCATATGATCATCATCCATAATTGTGCATATATATTCATAATTTCTTGAAATTTTATTTTCAGAGTATAAGATACATCGTAATGTCGTTTAAAAATATGAAGATATAAACTTAAATAGTTAGTTAAGCAAATGACACGCATATCATAAGCTTTTTTGTTTGTTTGAGGCATTATTTTAGTAAAGTAGTATTTTCAATGAAAAGGCGTACTAACTTTTTCAACAGCTCTTTAATGTATCATTAGAGCGTCAAATGTAATATTAATTATCATTTTATTCTTGCAATCAAATCCATTTAGAGTATAATTAGATTATATTTTTTTCATTGGCCATATATCCGTACCATTTCAGTGGTTAATAAGTCTAAGTAATCTCTATCTTTAATTATGTCATTAGTTACTATTCCTCCTTACATCTCTCCAAAATATCACCAAGGATAATGGAAGGAAGTATGGTAAGCATCAGCTCTTCTTGTCCAACAGTTCAGAGTATCGAATTATTCAATCTCTTAAACGCTTGGCAAAGGATCTTGTTATTCATTGGTTACAGCAGTTTTATCTAGTACCAAATAGATAATTTAAAACAGCTGAAATCCTCCTCTATGCTATTCAATTGCTTCCGACGATTACCTAAATGAATATTTTGACTACAATCTTGTTGGAGTGAAAAGGCTTACGCATTTCATTGACCCTTGGTGCTACAATGGAGGGGGTTATTTTTTTTACTCCCAGTAGGGTTGAAGGGTTTTAGCCAGTCGGTCGGTGTAAGTCCACGTGGTGATTTAATGTTAAATTCTCTGTTGGAATGGACGCGGGAGTCACTAAAAATATCTCTTCCCTGAACATATGGGTCAACATCAAATGAGTCTCGGAAAACTAAAATATCATTTTAGCATACAGGGACTAGCCTCGATGATATCTTTACGGAGTCACTTACGATGCACAGATAGTGATAAAAATCCCCTGAGAAAAAATCATCAGCCATGACCGGAATTTTAATTCGTATCCCCCGATTTCCGGTGGATTGCTTAAGCCAGTTAAGCTACCAAGGCGTCGTTCTCCCCTGTGGAAATTTAAAATATAATTCTTTGGTATTTGAAGTGATCGGCGATCAAATTGAAGCCTTGGCAGTAACTGGGCTGAGTAGATGTTTCTACAAGAGTTACTGTTTTCTCAAGGTCTGATGGGTCACCAAATATTAATAAGAGTGAAAATTCAAACTTTTTTATTCGCCAAATTTTCTTTATAATCGCCAATCCGACCTAGACATATTTTGTAGCGTGGCAACAATTTTCTAATCCCCCCGTCATAGGATACAGCCGTCTGTGCTTGCAGCCAATACCCTACGCTAGCCTGCAGCTCCTTGTTTGTGCCAAATCGCTGTCATAAGAGGAAATTATTTCCTCAGCATAGAAACTATGAACCGGCGATCATCTCGAAAGACCTGATCCACTCGTTGAACAATATCATCAGTTGACACTCGCATCCTTCCCAGACCGCCTGTATCGTGAACGTCTATGCGTCTTGCTTCAACGTTGCTGAACCATTGCCGCACGTTGCTGTCATCAAATAGTTTCATCGTACGTTTGTCTATGAATTTCGGCAGTTTTTCATACCCCAACATATAGAAATCAAACTATAGCACACAATTCATGCTTGGTGGGGGGCATTTTTGTTGTAGGCATGTTTAAATGGCCATTGCGCGCTCAGAAGTAATAGTTGCAACGAGATAAGGTCGACGGTATACACATACCTATTATACTTACATACGCTGAATAATATGTCCGTCAGTACGGTTTCATACTCTAGATGCTGAAGAAAACATTTGCGCTGAACTTAACTGGATTGCCACTGTGGTTTTAACTGCGCGAACAATCGGCCCTTGGAAAAAGTAAACCTCGCAGGATCTTTTAACTTAAGGTAGTTAAACTTTCAACTTCAACTAACCTCGTTGGTATTTTTAAACATCTTCAGTTTTCGTGGTAAGCTTTACCCAGTAATTCATGTTGACAAGTATTCAATTTTCCTCCATACCCATAAGGGCTTTTACTCAAAGTTAATGAAGCCTTGACTAGTCCTTGCGTCGTAATGAGTGTTTCGCAGCCGTTTAATGGTCTCCGGTCACCCTAATGTATTCATGCGGATGTCGCGTCCGGCAAGGCGGGTTGACACCGAAACCCTGGGGTTACCTCGTTTACAAGCCGAGGCTGTGGGAGGGACTTAGACTGTGGGACACCCTGTTATTGGATCCTTTAAGACCCCTCTCTCTAAGGGTCCATCATTGCACGGGCCGAGAATTAACCCGAGACGCGACAGTTCACCTGAGACGAAGGTGGGGGTTGTGAAGAGACCAAGAATTGGGTTCACAAATGTCCGTAAAATCGTCCTCCTCCAATGGATGGGGGGGCATGGTTGCTCATTGTGGATAAATTTATATGCGCGGGTTATTAGAGATAGTGATGGCTAAAAAAATAGTAGAACCTGTTCATTTTCAGGGGAAGCCATAGTAATTTGTTAATTACAGTTAGTGTATGCCTAATTACGATTTTTATTATTTATCTATTTAAGGTAGCTTTAGGTATTTGGATAAATGAAGCATCATGCTGGTATGACATCTGCCTAGTCAATTCTTCACACTCTGAAATTATTTTATGATTAATTAATAAAGTCGTTTTGAAAATTAGATCCAGAAAACATAAATGCATGAGTTTCTTAAAATATTCCAATAAGATGACAGGAGTGGTATTTTTTCCGAGCATTTTTCAGTGGTTAAATCTGCATTGAATAAATACCATGTATTGCCATGATACATTTCAGTCGTCAGCGGCCAGTTTACTTAATTACTCTAATTACTAACTAATAGACCTTTAAGGTTTCCTAGAAGTGTGAGGTGTTCCACAGAAATCACTCCTAATCTGAATGTGTAAATTTACAAGCCTTTGGCATGGTATTAATAAAGCTCTACCCTCACCTACCAAAACCAACCTTCTGGTTGAATCACTGAGTGTGTAAATAAGAAGAAAACATTATTGTATGGATAATTTCGGTGGATAATTCGATTTTGATCGATGATAAAATGTTTATTAAAATATCAAATAAGGCATTGGAAACATAAACGCATGAGACTTTGTATGGCTTTGTATAGCTCAACAAAAAACATTGTTTGATGCGTAATTTCGTAGGATAAATCGACTCTGATCAATAAAAAATGTTCATTAAAATATCAAATAAGGACTGGGAAATATAAGTGCCTGAGACTTTGATTGACTTTGTAGAGCTCTAGCCTAACCTATATAAAGCAACCTTCAGGTTAAATTACTGAGCGTACGAATCGAGAAAACGATGTTTTGATGAATAATTAGATGATTCAATTTTAAATAATGAATAATTCTAAGTGATAATATAAAATTAATCATGGTAAATATAACTTCATTAAATCTAATTTAATGAGTTTGTCCATCGATACGAATAATATGGCGTGTGCTAGGAGCTCCCCAAAAACTTCCCTCAATTCCCTTCCGGGCCTTATCTAGTCTTCTCTTCCCGCACCGCCTCGTAAGAACTCCATCTAACGATTGTAGCTGGAGCTAACCGCAGTTCACCACCGCCCGGATGCGTAGCGGCGCAGTTTTGCGAGGGAAAAGGGGTGAATCGAGGAAGAAGATACTTAACGCCGGAGAAGTGTGTGAGGAGCAGTTCCCCCATTCCTTCCTCTCGCTCCCCTCGCCCTCTCCTCCGCACGCTTTTAACTCCTCTTGGTCGCCTTCCGTTCCAACGCCATTCGCCCGCCTTCCGGGGCGCGATCAATTCTCCGAGTGGTCTCCCAACCGCGAGGTGGCCTCCGGGTCAGATAAGGAACGAAACACAGTGGTTTAGGGAGGCGAGGACGAAATAAATAATAGAATACTCTTTTGTTATTTTCGGGCGTATGATACTCATGAAATGTTCTCGGGTTTTCCACCGGGTGAGTTGCTTGAAGGTGGACGTTTCGTGCCTGCCTCAGCCATTGCCCTCAGGGCATGATGAAAGATACAGCTATCGAAACATCGGTCAACAAGTAACGCACGTGCTGGAAAACTCGAGAAGATTTTATTGGTAGCATACGGCGAGAAGGAGCAAAATCGTATTTCATTTCTTATCTCGTCCTCCGACCACGCTTCCTTAAACCACTGCGTGTGATGGTAGCCATCAAAACTTCGGATTACAAACAAATCAATTGGTAGAACATCCGAGACCAATTCATCAATGTAGAGGGCCGTGAAAAAACAAAATCGTATTCCTTGCCTCATACCGTCCACCGACTTCGCTTACATAAACCACTGCGTGTGATGGTATCCATCGAAACTTCGGACAACAATCTACTCATACAGTGGAATGCCCGGGAAGATTTAACCTGCATAATATGCCGGGAAAGAAATAATCGTGTAATCTTCTCGGTTTTTCCACCGAGTGAGTTGATTGTAGGCCACCGTTTCAATTGCAATCACTACACGCAGTGGTTTAGGTAAGCGGGATCGGAGGACGATATAAGGAATGAAGTATGACTTTGTTTTTATCCGGCGGATGATACTAGCTAAATCTTCTCGAGTTTTCCACTGGATGAGTTGCTTGTATGCCATCGCGACGTCTCGATTGCTACCACTACACGCAGTGGTTTAAGGAAGCGTGGCCGAAGGACTAGATGAGGAATGAAGAACGATTTATTTTGCCGGCGTGTGTTACCGATCCATTCTACTCGGGTTTTACACTGGGTGTGTTGAGTTTAGGCCGACTTTTCAATGGCTACCACCACACACAGAGGTATAAGGAAGTGGGGACGAGATGAGGATTGATACATGTTTTTATGCTTTCCTGGTGTATGATACTGGTGAAATCTTCTCGGTTTTTTCACCGGGTGAGTTGCTAGTTGGCATACATTTCGATGGCTACCTCCACAAACAGTGGCTTAAGTCAATGGGATCGGAGGACGATATTACTAGTGAAGTATGATATTGTTTTTATCCGGTATATGTTACTCGTGAAATCTTCTAGGTTTTTCCACCGGATGAGTTAATTTTGGGCCGCCGTTTCGATGGCTACCTCCAAAAAGAGCGGTTTAAGTAAGAGGAACCATAGGACGATATTAGGAATTTTATTTGGACGTTTTCATAGCTGACTATCCCATCATGCCCTGAGGACAATGGCTGAGGCAGGCACGAAACGTCCACCTACATGCAACTTACCCGGTGGAAACCCTGAGTATATTTCACCAGACATGAAGGGTGCATGGAAAATCGTGGAAGTGCATGGAAAGGTTACTCTTCATCAGTGGCGGATCTATGGGGGGCCCTCATATCCCCCCTCTTGAATATCAAATTAACCTACACTGAATAGAATTGTAATTTTGTTCGGACCCCCACTTCCGCTGGGAGGTTAACCCCTACATAGCCCCATCATATTTGAGTTCCAGAGAAGTCAAGGACAATTTTTATGATTCTGGGGATAAGTGCAGGTCGGCCTCGTTGGCGGCGGGGTAGAGTTCTCTTCCATAAACTGAAGGTCACGGGTTCGAGTACCGCATTGGTAATTAGTCCCTATTCAGGACATGGTTGTTTTTCATCGTTCATTTTTCAATATTCCTCGAGGTAAAATGCCACATATTTGCTTCTTTCTAGGCCAATGAGTTTTAAAAATAAAATAAATAATTGATGGTTCGGTGCGAAAGTTTGCTGTGGCAAAGGAGTATGCGTTAATTTATACTTTATTTAAAATGTTACTGAATCTTTATAAATATACTTATTAGTAATTCTCTTTTATTCCATCTCCAAAACTATATTGTTTATCCCACCAACCATTATAAGCCCGTATCTCATAAATACATAAAAATTGCATGCCATTCCATTCCCATGAAGATCGAAGTTTGAATACTGGTCCCTCTCATCTTCGTAAGAGAGAACACGGGAGCCCAGTGCTTAAGGGAAACCAAATAATTAAAAAAAAATAAAAAAAAAATGAAAAAGGCAGCACTCTTGGTATCCTACACTTACAGCGGTACTAGTGGATGTGACCCACTGGTTCTCATCCTGGGAGTAAAAATCAAGGAGTGATATAATTATGATTTACCATGAGAATGTGACGTAAAAACAGAAAAAATTTTGTTTTTATTCTTAAAGTACTGGACGAAAATTCATATCCATCTGTTTAATGTTCTTACATTGGTCTACTTACTGCTTTATCAAGAATGTCTGCCTAGTTATGTTCCAAGTTTTAAAGCTCATTAGCTTAGGACGAAAACAGGAAAGAAAAACGTTACTTCAATGCTTTTTTCCTGATAAATCTTGTTTCATGAAATACTTCACATCTTTCCCTCGTCTGCTGTGTAGAAACATCACGGCAGCCAGGGATGTTCCCGGTTCTATGGCAAAATGTTTTCGAGGAAGAAGACCAGCGCAAAAAAAACATGGAAAGCTGCTGTCACAAAAAATAGGATTATTTTTTTTTAGCTGTAGTCAACTCACAATGGGACGTTAATTTTGCTTAGTTTGGCAAAAAAACTCTTCTCTTTCATCAGGTTTAGGTGAAACCTTAAACTCTAGCATTACATTGTCTTATTGTCTTTTTAAGGCTATTGGACTATTGACGCCACCAGAACAAAAGCATAGCTGCAATAAAAATCGCAAAGAGGCCCTTGATATTGCTGACGAGGATATTACCCAATTGATTCGTATCCATGGTAATATGGAATGGAGGCCGTAGCTATGTTCAGTGGCTAAGTTAGTGCTCAGTGGTTTTGGGAAAATACGTGGTTATATTAAAAAATCCGCGAGTTTATTCTTATGCCTTCACAGTAATCACAATGCAAGTTTAATCATGGCAGAAAACTCTACGTAGAAAGGAGTGTACGCTGGTGGGTCTCGTTCCTAATGTTTTAAAATTCAGACGTGAAAGCCGCATTTGTTGTAAATTTGACGCTTAGACGTTGAGTATTATCTTTGACTTCGAAAACTGAAGAAGTTAATACATATTACATTCGCTCAATCTAATGCTTCCAAACAAAAAGAAAAAACTGAGGAATCGTCAATAAAATGATGATATGTTCTCGAAAAGAGCTTAAAGCACATGAGGATGTTACGATGGGAGAATCTGCGTACTTTCTATGGAAATCTTTAATGCAATAACTTGGATACGAATCAAAGGATCTCTTTGGCTGCTCTGATGTTTGAGTTATTTTGAAGCCTCACTCCATCTTAACTTCTATACATATTAGGTGCTGTGTTTAAAGAGGAAATGGATGTCCATTAAGCAGTGTAAACCTCAAAAGGTATCGAAGATAGGAGTCGCTTGGTGTAGCAAAGGAGATAGGAGTTGCAAATGATTGAAGAGGGAAATAAGTTGGGGATGGAGGTATGAGGTGCGTTTCCATTTGAAAGGAAATTTATGGCGTCGAGTGGAGCGAAGGGACCGAATTCATCTCATTTGAATGAAACACGTCTTGAATTGAGGGAAAAGTATTCTCTCAATTGAAAAGTTATGTCCTTTGTCGGTGATTCAGTGAAAGCGTAAACAAGGGATAAAATTGGACGTGGCAGAAGCCCGTTTTCCTTATGTGAAATATTTTGAAAACCCTCTTTGTGGCAGCCAACTTGTTAGATATAACTCTCATAAAGTAAATTTTGGAAAATGTATAGAATTAGGCAGAATTTGAGCATGAATTTAATGCAATTAAATTGAGTTCTGCTTACACATTTATGCTGATAAAACGTTCCTTAGTAATAACTCTCTTGAGGTTAATTTAGGAAAACGCATGGAATATATTTGAGCATGAATTTATTGCCAGAATATTAGACGATGCCAAAATTACATGCCAATAACCCGTTCCTTGTGTTATATTGCAGTACGATGAAAATGGTTGAGTTATATTTTAACTCAGAAATAATAGGATAACAAATTTATATGTTTAATAATTCAAAGAATGAATATAGTTTTAATCTCATGACCTCGGATGTAATCCAGTTTTCAACATAACATCTTTTGAAATCAACCTGGTACCAATATTGATGTGATCATTCTTTATATCATATCCTATGTTTTATAACATTAAAATATACTGAATTTCTATTATTACACTTTTCACTCCTTAACTTGCTTCGCCTGTCTGTTTCAGTGATAGAATATTATAATTGATTTTGTTTGACCCACTTCTCATTGTTAGACCGGCTTGAAATTCTGCACAATTGCTTGCTTCTGATGACAATAAAATATGCATTAATCATACGTTTGAAATTTCGTTCCATTGTGTTCTAACTAATTACCTTAATTTTCATATGGAATGATAGTTTTAATTTTTTTCTATGGATGGCGTTAGTTTTGATTTTTTTGGTAGACATTTCTTTAACAGCTCCCATCAACTGGGTTAATTGTTTACATGATTACGACTAAAAAGTAGAAATTAAAAATAAAATAAATATAAAAAAACGCACCATTCCATAAACACTACGAAATGTGCTAAAGGGTTTATAATGAGCTCCTCATCATTGGAAAAATAAAGCGTGTGCTCTAATTTAGCGTAGATATTAATAATGTGTGCCAATCATTACCCTAAAGGCTCTTCTCCACCAATTTTTCAACAAACTTCTCAACACCCACGCCGCATTCTTTTCTTGATGAAAAGAATGATCTTGATGAAAGATGACTTATATTTAACTTTTTAGTTCATTTTATACTGTATTCGGGTACAGCGTGTGTTTTAATATTTTTTTATTTTGAATTAAAGAGAGAATGGTAATATTTCGAAGAAGCTTCTTCATAAAAATTTACCGTGGAAAAATGTGTCTAACGGGATAGGGATTTTCCTAAGCGGCTTGAAAACTGGTTATCCATATTTATAGAATACCATGCCTTCTCAAAATGTTCCTGATTTTTAACTCAACGCCATTATTGATTTTTATTTTTGCATGTAAAATTTAGGATTAGTATAAACTTTTCTAAGCGAGGCTATTCAACTTCAAAGAACTAACTTACTTGGGCAAAAGTGGACAATGAAATTTCATGAAGCAGTAGTTATCATGCTGTTCATAGCGGGTATAGAGAGAAAAATTTGGAAAGGAATATTGTGAGCCCGGTTAGACCTTACTGGACCCTTTACGCACATCTTGACATGAAAAAAGCCGTCTTCCGTTTCTCTTGATAAAAGGGTGGGAATGTTAGCCTCATACATGCGTCTGTCGTACCCCCACGCTACTTTTACGTCCACACCTTCCCCATGTTCCTCCACGACGAAGAACGTTTTGGACAACGGCTATCGTAGAGAAGATCCTCTTATAATGAGCAGGCCATTCTTACCTACCCTGCTGCCAATGTCCCGTCACCAAGTCATAGTACCCGTGACCCCTTCGCGAGGCACTACAAAAAAACAAAGGAAGTACGATTTCCGTGAAAATTCTAAAATATGATCCTTTAATTGTGTTTCTCCTGGGTATGTGGTGGCTCAAAGGATGAATTAGGACTTTGATATCGGCTTAGACGGGAGTTTGACCCTCTTTTTCACGATTTTTTTGTTAATTCTTAGACTTGAAATTGGCATTATTATTACTTATTACAAGACTTGGGTACATTATTGGAAAAGATAAGTCTCATCGAAAACAATTGTTACATTCACTCACTCCCTTGTTATATTTCAGATGTAAAACTTTGTGAATTTCATGCAAACGTATTTGTAGAGGGCCGGCTACTTCGCGGTGTAGATGATGTCACAGCATCAGAAATGGCAACGTTTAAAAAAATATATAAATTTATAATTTCGAAGGCTATTTGTATATACGACATTACTTGAGATAACCTATTATTATGGAACACGCTTTTTAAATCATGGCTGCGATCTCCTAAATTATGTCATTAGTTTTGTGTATCGGCCCTGATGAGTTAAAAAAACGCATATGATGTCACACCTCAACAAGCCTTGTCGTCGACAATGGACCCGTTTGTATAAATTTGATTTTTTTTTCAAATGATGCAGATTCCACTAGTAACCCCTATAACAATTAATGGTACACTCTTGATACTTAAAAATAAAAAAAACGAAGTTATCACCATTTTTTCATGACCTACTGATGTCATCAGGTTTTGGTTCCTCGATGTTCAAATATATCCGCTTATGGAAGGAAGGAATCGCTCATGGTCGCAGAGCATAATGCCTCGCGTGGTCATGCTAGATGTTACGAGTATCTTAGAAAAAATTGACCCGCTCAGAATGAGTGTGTGATGTCATCGAAGTATCTGCGAAAGGTCTAAGGGCGATGTGTATTCGTCATGAATAGCTCGAGGAGTGTGCATAGGAAAGAAACACTTAAAATAACATGAGTCTCCTTATTTTTAAAACTGCATCACCTGCTATAATCCTAAAGAACTGTTAAAAGAGCCAATTGTGATGGGTATTTCTTGATTTATGATCCCAATCTGAAATTTATATGATTCTGTCATATGCACGAAATTATTCTCAAGGCGATGCCTTTTAAAATGGTAATGATGGTTGAACGAATCGATCATGTAAATGTGGATATCCTAACATTAGGAGGATAAATCTTGAAAACCTTGAGAAAACGACAGAATAGTATAGTCAGTCACACAATGGGTGTGATAAAACAACACCGGAAGTACAAATGAAAGGGAATAAATTACCGTAAAGGCTCCGAATGAGATATTCGCAGCAGATGTTTAAGGAAGTAAAACTAAAGTGTCGAAGTACCATCATTTCGAGAGCGGTGGAGAAACTTGCATCAAGCCATCTTTAAAGTTCATAATGATGTCATAGTTATCTTGTCTTTTTAAGCGTATCTAAGTTTAATCGTATGTATATTTGGCTATTAAAGGTGCCAATTCATAGTAAAATATCGTGCCAAAATGAATGTTCTTTCAAATTGGAAAACAAGAGCAGAGCCCTGAGCAGTTGTTTTTTTCATGACGACTATTGCTCGCATTATTATTACGTAATCAGTGGTATGTGTTAAATGATGTAATATATATGTATATATCTATATGCACATAAATTAATGAAGTAAATTTTTTTATTATGCCCATAAAAATGTTTATCAATCACGCATCAACGTTTCATTTACTTTATATTTCCTCTGAATATTTTAATTTCATGATGAACATTTTTGTGCCAGTATCTTTAATTCGGTTTTACTAACGAGCAATACGTATATTTGGAAACAAATGTCGATACTTTTTCGATGACAACATTACCATCTATCTTGAAACCTGCTCTTTGATATGTGGTAGGGATCACTCCAAGAAACTCGAAAATAGTACGGTTAGTTGTGTGCATAAGTCCTGATTTAGGCCTTGACTGCTCGGTGGCAAAGCAAGCGTCAGATCGTCCCAATTGATAGCCATTTTTATGGCCAAGATTTTAGCTAAAATGCCTTTTAATTGAACCAATTTGCATGAATCCATTAGCCATTGCTTTTGCGCTACTCGTGCGCTATGAATATTTATGCTGCGGGAATTTTGTGTGGGAAAGCGTTGCCATTTCTGCTACTCATTACTTCCTCTTTCGCGTCTTTAACGTCTTTGAATTTTTACTCAGGGAATGGCTGAAAACTGCTTATACGCTAAATGGAGGAAAAGTTTTATCCTAAATTAGAATCCTAAAATAGGTAGACTACATTATTTTTCGCGAAGATATGAATTTCTACGAGGACTTCGTCTCGCTCTCATTCTTATGCTTGAATTAATTTCATGCATCGGTGGAGACGTTTCCTTCCTCGGGATCGTCTGTTTATTCTCAAATTTTCTGTATTTCCTCTCTGGTCGGTATTCTTTTCAAAAGTGTCCGTCTTCCCTTCTCGTCTTCACTTTCCCTCCTCCTATGAGAAAATTTCTTTTTTCTTTTAGCTGCTGTTACAAGATCAATTTCGACGTGCCACTCTTTTCTTTGATTGTTATCCTTGTCTTATAAGAACTCAAACGTCCGCAATATAGTTTTGTTTGCCTAAGATTGGCATACAACTGTTCTTCATATTCCTCCAAGTCAAGGCAGTGTCTTTAGAGGACGCATCACTTCCACTTAGCCACCAATTTTCTAGACAAAATGGATGTTTAAAATTTGATCTATCACCTTCAAATAATTTGGGTGTAATGAATAGACCCGTATCAACATTTGCTAATTTATATTGTTAAGTTAGTTATGTTTTAGAATGAAAAGTATCTTGTTTGAGTGAGAGATAAAGGTTAAAGGATTTGTACTCTGTAAGTCCTGAAAATTTCTGCATGGTAGCGCAGGATACGTCACAAACTACGACCGGTGAAGTAGGGGTCATGCATCCCCTTATATTTCCTGTGGTGATTTTTTTCCACCTGACATAAGGAAAACCTAAAGTATGATGAAGTTTCAATATCGGGAATATGCTTTCAATTCCAGCTGTTATGCCTGTAAAATTTGGTATCGTTTCAGAGTCATTATACGGAATTTTTAATCAGGAACAAATCCAAATCCTTTTTGAAGTGAATCGAGCCTTATAAAACCATTTTGATGTTTTTTTTATTGATTTGTACTTCTCAACGTCTTTCGGGTGATAGAGCCTTACATAGGTGAGCTATTTGTTCACTGCTTTTACTGTCTGAAATTTTCCTGCTAAACTTTAATAACCATTTAGAGTAATCATAGTTATAAATTATAATGATATCTATCCCTCTTGTAAATTTAAGCGAGATAGTTTGAGGATGGAGGTAGTTGAATTCTTGTCGACATATTAAATTTAATGATGACTGCTTTGGAATATTAAGAACAGCGTAGGGAAAGAGCTCTGGATTTAAGAGAAGTAGGCAGTAATTCCCAAGAGTAAAGAATGACGCATGGCTCCAAAGCTAAAACTAGAGGAAAAATAAGTTTCTGTATGCTAAAAATTAAGTAGTAAGATTTGTCGTGGAGTGAAAAATCCAAGGCGAGGAAAGAAAAAAGTATTATCTGAAGTATTTAAAGTAACCAAGCGCAAGGAAGGTCGGCAGCAATCTCTTCAGATTTAATGATATATCGGTGCTGTTAATAGTAAGTGAGAGAGTTTTTTAAAATATTATATTAACTGCGGGAATGTTAAAGTAAATTTCTGGAAACTGCAAGAGATTTACGCAACATATTCGTCATGATTAAATATAACATCGATTCATATTCAATTCAAGTACTTTTTTGCCTCCATTGCTCTGAAATAAGGTAGCAGTTGGCATTCTAGACCACCACCAAAGTTCCAAGATATCAGTAACAATTTTCAAAGCTGCCAAGTAGCCTATTAGCTCTACGATGATTTTACATTCATACTTAGAACGCAGGTGCAACTACCCCTTGGAGAGAAAAGTAAATTTAAATTTAAGACTAATGTGTTGGATTATCTATTGACTCAGTCATAATTGGAAAATTAGTTGTTTGTTTTAATAGGTTCGTCATTTGTCAATTAAATATTCGCAATCTTTACATCTGCAGATTTACGAAAGCAGTACATATCCTGTAACGTAGATTCCAACCACTTAAGTTTGCGTTTGGTATCTCCTTCGCTCAGTATGAATAGAATTGTTTATGCACATTCTGACCACATTTAATTTCTCTATAAGTTTTATCTCCCAAATGTATACGTAAATGGATCCAGCTGAATATTTCCATGAGTTCACCAGTGAGTAATCGTTTTTTCTCCTTCTCTTTTCAGGTAAGGATGTCAGATGATCAGTTATCCATTTTTTCTCTGACCTGTAGTAAGTATCCATCTTATCGAATTTTTAAAAATTATTCTCGATACACGCAATCAATAGATAGGAGAAGAAAACAAGCAACCTGAATCTAAGAAGGCCTCACTTGGATTATGGTGCTAGCGTCACGGACTAGGGTGGGTTTATTTATCGATTTTTCGAATTTCTTTCGGGACAACCCCTCATTTTATGCCAATTGGTGTAAAAACATATCCTGTAAAATATTATTGCAGTTGCATCACGGGAAGACGTGTCGATCGCACTCAAAGTTGGAAAAATTAGGCAATATTGCCTGTTTTTATATGTATGAATGTCGATAAGAAGGCGGTAGTATTTTTCAACGGATTTTCTATGGTAACCAACGATACATTGGACCTTTTAACTGCTGCACCTAAAATGTTTTCCAGTTAGGACCAGTGGTTCCCGAGATAAGGTCGCGCTCGCGGTTACGCGTTCACTCTTCACAGGCTAAATTTCTAACAAGTATACCGTAATACGGTATTACCGTATGTAGGTATATTCGGAGAAGTGTTTTTCTTAAACGAAATAAAAAATACCATCCGTTCACCGTCGTACTATGGTTGAAGAGAAGAAAACTAAAGAGAATTGACTGCAAAAAAGACTTGTTCTAAATGTCTCTCTTCCTTGTAATACCAGAAATAACAACGGTGTCTCAATTAATAAAATTCAAGGCATCCGTGGCTAGAATGACTCATTTCTTGTTTATAATTTTTCATTGTTCTCTGGATCAGTATTCATCCACCCATTTCTCGTGTACCTGCTATTACTTCCAAAAATATGCAAACACCGCCACGTTCCGCTCACAGGCTGAATCAAAGGAACAAACATCTGGGAAAACATTTATGGGTCGGCCCACGATGCGTAAGGACTGCAGCTGTCGCTGAAATAGAACTTCGTCAGTAAGCGCCACACTTAGCATAATGGACGGAAAAGGAGCAAAAATCTAGAAAACAATTTGAGGGCCGGCCCACGATGCGCAAGTATGCGGCTGTCGCAGAAATGGAAATATGTCACTAAGCGCGACACTTAGGATAATGGACATAGAAGGGCAAATTTTGGCTTTTGTGTATACGGTCAAGATGAGAAGGGAGAAGAGGGTGTACCATGATGCGTGTACCATGCGGGAAAGGGGCGCTAGAAACCGTTTTGTTTGGAAGTGTGTTGACTTACTGTGAAAACGAAGGACAAGATCTGATTTAATATGTAAAGTGAAGAATAACATTAACTACAGTAAAATTACTAATTGTATTCTACAGGTTAAGGTTGGTTTACCTATAAAATTTTGCATATGACCCCACATGTGACCGATCTCCTAGTAGAACTTACTTCATCTTATCTAAATATATTGTACCCTTCTTTCCTCTTCTTCCTTTATCAAACATTCTTCATTTCAACACGCTAACCATCTTCCCTCCTCGCTCAGTATTTCATCCAAATCCTTGCTCTCCTTCGAATCTACTGTAGAGGTTTCCTTTCCTCGCTCATCGTCCTTAATACTTGAGGAAAGAATGATGCGGAATTGATGAAGGAAGTTCAATGTGAGGGCTCGGATAGGACAGTGGGGTGGATAAGGGTAATGATCGTCAGGTGAAGTTATTTGCCCGGGTGGCTGCGGGATAGAGTTTCTCACTTGCCAAACCGAAGATCGCGGGTTCAAGACCCGCCTTGGTAAGTATTCCGTGGCATGGGTATTTGTGAGAGTTAAAGAGGTAAAAGGCCACATTCGTGCTGTTTTTGGAGCAAATAAATAGTTTAAGAAAATAATAAGGAAATAAAGGAAATGCTCCACTCTTACACGAAAGATTTCTTCGATAATAATACGTCTTGAAATTTCTAAGCCGCCGTATACTATTTCCCTCAGTTTACCAGCTATATTAGTAATATCCATTCGCCAATAAATCTATCAGTGTTCTGGGAGTATTTGAACGCCTATATGGAACTATTAATTCCAGAATGCTCCTCTTCCATTCAAACCAAGCCCTTCAGGTGTACTGCTAGGAACCTTGTGTTGCTTCTCGTTGCCTTGAGCTTTTGGAGTTCATTTCAGCTTGTCTCTTCCTCTCCCTGCATTAGTCCCACCCTAATCTCCTTCCGAACTCTTCCTCCTAAACCGCCACGTTCCCATCTTATCCCCTCAACTTATCCCCGTGCCTTGGCCCCATACAGCGTCTTAACCCCGCCCCCTCACATCCCTCTCCCAAACTATCTTGCCCACGTCTCCCCTTTACAGTTTCCATCTCTTCTTCCTCCTACTTCGTCTTCCACTTTCCCTTCATCTTTAACTTTCCTTCTCTGCTTGCTCCATATCCTTACCATGTGGGATGACATAGGCTCCTCCTGCCTTGGGTAAATCTCAATTTAACCCTCTAGCGGGCGGGCCTGATATTTTTACACGACCGGTGGCGTGCTTTGTCCACGATATAGGTATGCATTTATATGACAACACTCGACTTTTACTAAAATTTATCTTATTTGTAGAAATTATTCTAGGCGTATACACTTATAGGTGATACAGATACAAATGTACAGAGGTGGTACACGGCCGCTCGCGCTGCGAAATTAATAGGCCACGGGTGTCGGGTTCCTCGTGCCGATTTAAATAAATTTGCTACGATACTTTGTTCTTTCAAAACTCACGATATAGACAGTCAAAATGACATTGTAAGAAAGCACCAGGTTATTCAATAAAAGCAAAGCACGATGTACACGGCTGGTCGCGCGGCGTACTTGCTCGGTTCCTCTTGTGAAAAATAAATTAGCTACAATACTTCGAGATTTGAAAATTCGCATCATATACAGTTGAAGTACATTGTAAGAATACACGAGGCCATTCTAGACCAGAATGTGCGTCCAATGTTGACATCCTTGGTTTTCGAAGATCTACATACTTTATACGCCAGCGCGCCCGCTCGAGGGTTAAGTACATGTTCCAATGTCATCATCGTTCGTTCCACATATTGAGTGAGGAAAGGTGTGTGAAAACAGTTAAAATATTTTTCTCAAAATTTTTGACCTCATACAACTTAATCGTAACGTGGAATTATTTTCAAATGCTAGTATCTTTAAAATTTTACCTGAAATAAGTATTTTGGTCAGTTAAAGATTATTTCTATATATACAAAACAGTAGTAAGAGGAATGGAAATCACTTATTATATAATTATATTATAAATATATTATCGTTTCAATGTTATAAAAATATTTTATTACAAAAACATGATTTATCCACTTTTATTAATAATTTATTAACAAATCATTGTTGATTCAAACTTTCAGATCAAAGATTTGAATTTATATGTCCTAAATTAAATAGCAGCATATCAAATCTGGTTAACCAATTTGAAGCCAATTTTATCTGTCTTTTAAAAAATGGAATATATATTCTAGAGGACGCTCTGTTACTCTCACTCAGTGATTTGACCCGAAGGTTGAATTGGATAGGTGAGGTAAAGCTCAACCCAGAGTAATCTACAATTTAAACATCACTCATTAAGCGAAGGGTGATAAGATCCATTCACACGTACATTTTTGTACAGATTTTGTTGCACGATGACCGTAGGTTTAACCCGGGATTTGAATTCTACATATTACGATCTGCAGCTAAGTGATCCACCCGCTTGGCTTCCTCACTCTTAAGTGGAAAAACATTAAGAAATATAAACTGATCAAGAAAAATCTGAAGTGATAATTAATATTTAGTCTTTATACCTCGATAGATAACTTTTTTAGAAATTCGACTATCATATTGAAACTTCTCAGGGTATCCGGAGCAGACCATATAAACCTGAAACATCGATTAGAAGGGTTTACGGTACGTAAATTTTAAGCTTATAGCGTATGTCTTAAGTAATCAACTATTCAAATAATCGAGGCTGATACCAGCGTTGGACATTGGGAGTGTTGCATCACCATATTATTTGGCCAGTGGCAAAGCATTGCCACTATGGCTAAACAGAACAAAAATATATTAAGACATACACCAATAAGTGAATTAGGTATCTAATCCCGGCTCACTCTGCACGGCAATTATTAAATCGATTTCAGACAACGTTTGCTAGGTTTGATAAGTATTATTTTTCCTTAAAAATGTCAGAAAAAATGAGAGTATTCAGATCATCTCAGCTTACGTCCACTTTTAGTCGAGTTTAATTACTTTAATTCGTTTATGAAATGACCCAATTTTTTCGCAAATTCTCACCTCCTAAGTTACGTCACATTAAGTCAATTTAAGTTGTGGTGAACCCTCGGCATAAGGGCCGCCTCGCATTGAGTGCTCTCTATTACTCCCACTATGCTATTCCTTTGCACTTCCTTTACGTGACACCGTTCCTTCCTCTTTCTTCATCCTTCCTCCTTAAACTTTCCTTCCTTGCTTTCTCCATCTCCATCACTTAGTCCCTCAACCGCTGGCATGTCCTACCCTTCCCATCACTCCTCCGTTCCTCCTTTCCTTCCAAGTTTCTAATTCCCTTTGCCGTGCCTTTCCTTTTCAATTCTCCGAGATTACCTCGGCCGCTCTTCCCCGAAGATCCTCTAGCTATCCTCTTTCCACCTTCCGGTAATACCTCGGTTAGGTGTCTCCGTAAGCTTCCTTTACGTCTTCGCCTTACGACGTTACTCTCTCAGCGTAATCGTGGAAGGAGATTGCGGAAGGAGCGACGTCGACGTCGTCGTCGTCGAGTTAGTAGCTAATAGTTACCTTCTTTTCATCCTTTGTTGTGAGGGGGCAGGGTATGATTTTGATTGAGATGCTGTGGTCCAGCAGTCACAGGGCGTGCAAATAATTTAGGTGTCAGCTATTATCTTATTGACAGCGATGTAGTCAATTGTAATTTGTGGACTTGAAAAATCTCTTCTCGCTCTGCTGGTTTTTATGTTGACAAAGTGCGTTGCTTTTACATTTAATACACATTCTCATTGGTATGCATTTTTTCTAATATCAGGCCATTAAGTTATAATTTTCTATGATTTTTCTCAGTTAATTAGCTGCTCATGAAAAGTATTGGCGTTATATTAGGATTTTAATACCATAAAAATCACTTTATACCGCTCAGAATTCCATTTAGCCAGTTTTTGAATGTAAATATCCATCCCGGACGTACTAATGTTGTTTATTTGTCAACTTTTCCTTTTCGATGAAAAATGATTGTCGCTTTTTGTCTGCATTATAATTCCCATTATTTGGTAATTTTAAGCCCTAAAACATATTATTTCATACTACCTTCACACTTGAAGCTAGCCTAAAAAAATAGCTGCGAAAATATGTGTTTCATTGCATGAATTATAAAAAAAGCATATAAGTACAGTAGATATTCTTAACCCGTGGACATGTGAAATTACCGCATTTTGGCCATTTCATAAGCTTTCATCACTTATGTTTAATGCCTATCTATTAAGCATAGTTACACTGTTTTTGATCATTTTAATGTAGCGGTTTTACTGAAAAAATAAATTTATGTTATGGTATCCATTTAATTTAGTTTGATTCTTAAGGGGAGTGGGTAGTATCATAACCCAGTCTTTTGAATCAAAAGTTCATTCCATTTACAAAATTCTGGTAAAAAAGTCAAGCGTTACTAGATCCCGCATCCAAAGAATGCTTCAAATTCTTAAACTGCACCACATTAGCGTAAATGATTAGCGCAATAAGCCCCAGTTTGAGCAATTCTGGTATGAGTTTAAATAGAAGCAAGTGATATTTTGTCTTTGAAAAAGTTTGTGTTGAGTATACCATGCAATGGTGACACTGTACACGTGACGAGTCCAGTAACTATTCTTTTCCCATGCATTTTTCATCTATGTTTGCATTCCTTCTGTGATAAGTTTTTATAATTTTTCTATTCATGGAGTATTTTGTGGAATGTATTGGCATTAAACGTGAATAACTACTCAAAAATTGCGAGCCACTTTTAACTTTTCTCTAAGTAAATTAATTTTTTTGCCTCTTCCTCCGAAAATGACGAATAATGCATCTACATCGCAGCGCCGGGATACATTTTAGTGAGTAATTAACTAGTTTATCTTACCTCGTTCATTCTCAGTTTTTGATAGAATCAATTCCTCCTCAAAATTCAATCCGAATCACGAAATGGATAGAGTTGGAAATAAAATTTGTACGCCAAAATAATCTGCCGTCTCCCTTGGGTAGAAATTTTGAGAGCGTTTATCTTGCCTGTTGCTCTTTTGTGGCGCGATAATCGTCGAATCTCTTTCTAGTTGTCGGGTAGACAGATGGAATGACATGACGAAACCAATCGGTAATTTGTTTTCATTTGCCAAGACTCCTCTGGGACGTCTTGGACGGAGCTTTTCCCTCAAGTGTTTGCTGATAGACCGCTCAATTGTTCATGGGTCTTCGATCTTCCACACGTCTCTGGCTTATCTAACTGTCGTTGAATGAAATGATTTGCTGCCGTTTCATTCCGATTCCACGTTTATTTCCGGTCAAAGAAAATCTTATCCAGAGAATGATGCGATTCTTTCCCCTGCGAATAATTTGGATGAAGTTTTCGGATTTTCATCCTTTAAACTATGTCATATCACCGACATTTCTGTGAAGGACTGATCAATCGTCATCAGGGTTTGTGCATTAGCTTGAGTTGATTGAAGTTCATTTACCGTGATGACAATAGGAAAGACGTGCGTAAATGCGTATAAACTTTGGTTACTTGTAATGATTTTAGCTTGTGGAAATCGCGAAAGGACTTCGTTCAAGCTCAATTTTAATTTGGATTATCCGTTGTTGAATTGATAATTAAGAGCTGAGAATTTATTTATGGTCAGCGAGGGAATGCTAATGAATTATGGCAAGAGATTCATTCTAATTTATAATGCAAACTTTCTACTCTACAAGACAGGGAACGAGATAAAATTGTTTTTATGTAAGACAGACCATGTGACACCATGGTTCCGGTGTCTCTGGTGATCCCGCCAGCTTCATACACCCCGTACTAGGCTTCTTAGGTAAAATCTATTAGATCGAAGCGATAGCCTATGGAGAAATATTTTGCCTGTTGGCCTGGAATTTTCTGTGGAAGCCGGTAATTCATTTTTTAAATAGTCAGTACTCCGACATAGAGCATAAAAGTAAGCATATACAATGCTAGTGTATATATTTCAATGTGTATTTTATACCTAGCACTTTTTCATCATAGATTTAGACAAACATGTACCCTATTATAACTGAACATCCATACTTTGCTGTTTTACACTCATATTTCAGTCATCCTATGTATTTTACATATGAGATCCATAAATTTTATGCGAAAAGTGCACCACGAGACTTAAATATCGTGGATGAAACCAATATAAGCTCAGGGGTATATATTCGCTTCGTGAAGATTTTTTTTTAACTCAGGGTCGGACTGTGAGATTAGCACTAATGATTCTACGCCAAGATATTGGTGTAATTTATTGGTCAGTAAAGTGTAAGGATATTATTCCAGCTCACATAAATTCGGTTTGTATGGCTCCATAGTTTAAAAATTCTTTTCTCACAAAAGATAGGAGAAAAAGTATATTTCTACTTGAATTTTAGCTACGGTTTCGGAATAGCGATGTCGCGAATGTAGATGCTACACGGACGCTGTTCGCTACCAATGGCTTAATGACGAGTGCATAAAGAGTTGTATAATCGCGGTATAGGGTCGTAAAGCGAGCAGAACACGAAAGGTTGCTCGGAGATTCGGCTTTTTTTGAATGGATTTCAGCTCGTTGGGGGACTTTATGACGGTCCCAACGCGATTAAGAGTCGTTACGCCTCAGAAAATGTGCCGTTTTCTCCGAGGCACTTTGTATTTATCAGTTCGTAAATATCGAGCGAGGGGACATTGAATGGTACTTTTTGATTCAGCCTGACCGAAAGTTAATGGCACCATTAAGGTTGGAGGAGATCTGAGAGAGGCGTGAATGTAACACTTGATGATCAATTTGGTTAAAAAATAATTTTTAAAGGATAATTTGCCATTCGCGAGGGTAATCTCTAGCTTACGTCACTCATAGCGATGTTTTTCTTTCAAGAAATTTGAATAGGTAATGCAAAATTGTATCGCATAGTGATCTGAAAATTTTTAATAATTGGTAGCTTTACTGGTTATCCCTCAGTAAGTTCTTCAATCATCCGTTTTTACGATTTTCAGGAAACTAGAAACACGATAGAGTAACTTTTATGTAAATATTATTACGTGATAGTTTCAGGTGTGGTAAATTATTTGCCATAAAAGATCGTTGTCACCGATTACCCTCTACCTAATTTGCTTGAAATATATATAGTTGAGTATCGTGTTGATGATTCTGCGCACAACTGTTATATTTGTCTAAATAACCTTTCTTTTATTCGGTTGTTTTCGGCGTGACTTGGTGAAGTTTACCACTAACAATAGAAGTAGCCTTTTTCTCGACTTATATTTATTTAGTAAGCAGTGACATTTTGTAATTCATACACCTGGAACAGCACTAATATTCTTTCAGGTTAAAAATAAAATATCTATCCAGTGTTAAGAAATTGTAGTTTAAAAGACGGTGAACATTTAGGCACATTAAAAGTTTTCTAGATCTTTAAGACGTCTTTGCTGTCTTAGAAGTCTTTTTCTGCGTGTGGCTGTATCCCAATTCACGTGTAATTAGCAGTGTAAAAGTACCGTATGTTTAAAAATAAATAGCGGGGTTTCACTTCTTTCTAACATTTATTACACTAAACTTACATCTATACATGATGCATCAAACGAAAAAGAAACTCAAACAGTTTTACGTAAAAGCCTACAAGTGTTCAATGTAACCACAAATCTTCACACGCTACACGTCAATACAATATGCGAGTTCTTCCCTAATGTTGATTAATTCCTCTCGCGTATTTGCTACCAGCGCTTTACAACATATAGCGGTGGAAACATTGGGTGCAAATGCACATTGTTGCTGGCAAACAAAACTGTTTGAATTGCTTTTTCATTTGATGTGTCACTTACAGCCGTAAGTTAGGTTTAATAAATATTGTAAAGCGTCAAAACCCCGCTATTCGTTTTGAAACATCCAGTATGATACTCTTCCCTTGAAATGATCCTATCCTTAATTTAATCCTTAATGTTTTAAGCAAGTGATACCTTTGTAAATTCGAAGCTGTTATTTGCAATAACGTGTTTTCCTTTCTTAAACCAACGACGAAATGTTCATTTTTACTCTCACCACAGCTAAAGAATATTGTTCACAAGTATTATCCTCATTTTGAAACCTAATTGGAATTCAATAATAGAAAACTTAACGAGTAGATCTAGATACCTATCTAAGTGGACTATCGTTCGGTGAAAAGAAAAAACCCACAAGACCTATCGGCCACATTTTCCAAATATGTTGGTCCTGTATTATTCTCAAGATGCCTATCTAACACCAGCATGTCCCGTGCGTTTTTCACCCAGCCGCCATTCCATTGAATTTCGGTCAACGGATCAGAGAGACTCAGGTGTCATACACAGCCTCTAAAATGACTATCTCCTTTTTTTTTTCTCTCTCTTACCCCCCCTTTGCGAAAACACGCTCAATCTTTCGCTATATCCTCAGTCAGTCTCTCAACCCGGAGAGAACAAACGGCCTGAAGGAATTACGGGGTGGGAAGGGTATCTGCGGTTTCCTTGGCGCTTAATTTTTCACTTTTTAAACGGCTCTATTTTTATTTCATATCCCAAATAGTTCCTCGTCGTCGGATTTACTTGCGGGGGCATGCCCGGGAGGATTGTAGGGAAGGGGTCAGAGGGTGGCTGGAAGAAAGGGGTCTCATCTTCGTAGGTGGCGCTAAGAAGGGGAGGAGAAGGAGAAGAAGTGAGAAGACTTAAGACACAGAGTGAATGGGGGATTGGGAGATTAGGCCGGGCAGATCCGGTTTGAAGGGCGGAGCAGATAAAATGGAAGCTGGGAGAAATGGTTGGATGGGAAGGAACTTGGTCGAGAAGAGAGAACGGTGTTGAGTTCTCCGTAAGATGCGAGGGGAGCGTTGGTTAGGAGAATGGTTTAAGAGGCAATATTGGAGCTAGCGAAGAGATTGTGCAGGCTTCTAAGATAGAAAGATCAAGTGAGAGCTTAATAGACGTGTACCGTCGATGGTACAGTCATCGATTTCGATTTTATATCAGCTATGATATTGTTCAAATTCCATGAATAGTTTCATTTTCCCATTTGTTAGTTCCTTGTTGATTTTGTTCTAAGGTTTGGGAAGCCTTAACCACGCCCATGTTAACTCGTTAAGTAGCTCAAGGTGACAATATTGGGGCTATCGAAGAGATTGTGCAGGCTTCTAAGATAAAAAGATTAAGTTAGAGCTTCATAGACGTGTTTTATATAGTCAACGATACAGTCATGGATATCAATTTAACTATTTATTTAACCCTTACTAACCCAGAACTGCGTCAGGGAGAAATTAAATTTCAAGACTTCTCATTTAAAAAATGTGAAAAATTTCTGCTCAACTATATTGCCTATTGAGGCAGCTACATATTTCGTCATTAAAGATTAGAGCAGAAAATATCACGAAGTCTTTCATGAATGGAGCTGTAAATGTATGCATTTTTGATGTTACTTAGAATCGGTATTGGGTTATGGTGGGATAATATGGAGATCTTTCAATAATACTTGTATATTATGATTTTATTTCATTTTATTATTTAATTTAGAGGTTTTGGAAGTCTCACCCGCACCCATGGTAACTCGATGAGTAACCAATCGCTCTATCAACCTGGCCATTTCAATATTTTAATGGCTTTATTCTAACAGATTCAATGTTGGAGATTGATTTCGTTTCTTTAGTATTAGACTCGTGCAATACAGATTTGACCACTCTTGATTTTAACTCTTTCCGCAAAGTATCGACTGTCAATGAGACGCCAAGGAAATGATAAAGTTCCGCACTGTCGACGAAGTGAAATTTCATACTTAGGGTAGCTGAATTATCACTTACAAAAAAGCGCAGTATTTAATGTTTTTATATGTATAAAAGGCGCCAATTTCTTTCTACGGTAATTGAATGAGCCATTTGTAAATTTAATTTGTGAATGGGGTGTCGTCATTATTTGTATCAAAAGCGAAGGGATTTGATTGTTTGTGATCGTAATTGCTACATGCAATTAAGTATCGATTGTCGGGTACCATCAAGAGTAGCATTTCCAGACGTTGTTTTAATTGAAAGACGTAGTAGTTATTGCAAGGGTCTTCATTGGCTTGGTGAACGATGCCCATATTCTTCAATTAATGAAAGCTGACATACTGACGGATCTGCGTTCGGATGTCTGTGTACATATGAGAAAAAAGCCGAAATCAAGGCTTCAGAAAATCATAAAAGTTTTGATTGCGTTGTTGATTATAATGGTACGACGTTACGCAATATCAATATATATAATAATTGCTTACATTTAATGATCTTTCTCTTTGTGATGGCATCACCTCCGATCGATGCATTTGCAGTAAAAACTCAGCATTGGCGAGAAGTAGAAAAACATGGCACGTTAATGCACTTGCTAGATGGAGATGGAATTCCTGGGGATAATTAAAAGAGATTGAGGAACGAAAATAAAAGAAAACAGGCCGGGGAATTTTCCTGCAATCTCTCCGTTGTGGAGGGATATTTTCTTGAGAGCGTCTGCGGAAGTAACGCATGCCTGTCTCACCTGCATTCATTGAATAGCTGAAAGGAGGTATTTTTTATTTTAATCGCTATGTTTTTTTTTGGTTTACCTAGAATCTTAAAAATTTAATTCGTAAGATTTCTAAATGAAGTTTGAATTAACGTGGCCCTGAATAAGTGTACTCTGCTAGTGCATCGTGGAATTAATTTTCTAATGACATGAATGTTACTTTAAGGAGAATAATGTTATTGAATGTTTTCCCTGATTTTATTTACTGAACGTCGTTTTCTGCTCATTTATTCTTCCTCGTGCATAGAAATAAAATTTGTTACAATAATTATTATTTTAATCGTTAGGTCACGTTGTTTTTATATCATCTATCAATGACTGCTTATTGCTAACTTAGAGCAGTAGCAGTAGTTGCTTTTGCATTTAACATGAAAATAATTTTTATTCAAAAGTGTAGCACATGGCAATAGCATTCTTAGAAAAGTCTTAATTACCAAAATTTTTATTAAGTCATTTATACACCTGCACTCGATTTTTGCTCTATATTTAACTCTGCTATCCTATACCCTTTTACTATTTCATCGATCCATATTTTAATTACTCACCAAATGACTGTAAAAAATGGTATTTCTTTTGTGAATTGTCACTGAGTATTACCATGAGTAAGGTGAGAGAAGGCTTTCATCGGATTCGTGCATAAGTAGGTATTCTGATCAGCTAAAAATCTACCTTGAAACACCTATATTATAATTCTGCAAAATTCAAATACATTGACAATTTTTTCGTATTATATATTCACGAAAGATTGGGTAAATTATAGGAATTTCTAATGCAATTGCGAAAATGCTGAGATTCCCATGATAAAATATTTTACCCCTTATCTGGTCTCCTCAAATTTTAAACGTATACGGACAAGCTAGGCCCATGGAACCCTCCTTTTTGATATTTTTGCCCAAGTGGAGTAACCTGCCACCATAAATGTCAATGGGTATTGTCAAATAATGCCAATTTATACAAATTCCATATTTTTGAAGGAATTTTTAATTGTCATAGATGAAAAATTTATGAGTCAGTTAGTAACAATAATTTGTAATCTGAAATAATAATGATTCATTTTTATTAAAATGATCTCTGATGGAAATAATGAAAAGTCAGAATAAATTAACATAAGAGATACAATGTATTAATATTTACTTTTCATACGAGTCATTATAAAAACATCAAAACCTTTTTATAGGGAATAAAAAAACTCTTGTTTAAATAAGTTCATCGATCAGTGTCTATTGGCCAGTGATTCCTTTTCTGGCTTTCTCTTGGTTATGACTGTATTTTTAAAACTATTCCTGATCTATGGCGATCCCCGTTTCTATGAACATGAAATAAATTATCACACACTATCTCCTGATATGGAAGGAAAGTAATTTTCTATTGGAAATTGCTTATCCAAGCGTCAAAGTGCTATCGAAGTATTTTTTTCAATATAGAGGTGTTGAGGCATATTCTTAGAAGTAGAGTTTAATTGAACGACAAAGTTGCATGTTTCTTTAAAGAGGAACTATAGATAGTTACAAATTTGCCTTAAAGAGGAAAATCTTGAGAAACTTCTCACCATTATTTCTGGGAATAATCCTTCCACGTTGCCCTTAGATTCTCTCTGAGAAATTTCTCTCACGCCAAACTCTCATCAGGCGAGGTGCTCATCTGCGGTTTCACGTCTTTTGATTGGATTTGGTGAACGATGTGCCCTCGCGGAAATTGGGCACGGGGGAAAAGTTTTTTTTTAATGCTTGAACAGTCTTCTAGGATCAAGAGAACGTGTTTGGTATTTACCTCGCTTACATTCGCACGGTTCAGGTAGGTGTGCGCTTAATGATATAATTGTATAATCATTTAATGGACGCAGAACATTTAAAAATGATTATTTGGACACTAAACAATGCTCCTATACAATTTTAATAATTCTGGGTCCAACCAACATTCCTTCGCCCGATTTTTTTCTCCGTGCAATAGTTTTCCGTTTACATTTTAATTTCTTGGGGAAAAACTTTTACCTGGACCAGAAATTAATCCACAAACCTTTGTCTGCTCGGTCTTCCAAAATAATTGCGATTTTTAGGTTCCATTATTCTAGTGGTAATTAGACTAAGGTTCGTGGTGTTAGGAGTTAACCCCTTGCTGTTCAACCAAACGGAAGAGATTTCCCAAATGGCACAACAATTGGGTACCTTAAGCCTGGACAGACAGGCGCAGGAAGACAAAACCATCGTGCAAATTGTATCATCTCTACCCACCAGGACCCTGAAAATCGGGATAGCAGACTGCCCGGGCTACGAAGGGAAGTCACTCGGCACAAGGTCAACATTGTACTGTGAGTGATCGAAAATGTCCCATCGACATTGGTAAAGGAGCAGTTGGCCTGTATCAACGCGGAGATGACGGTCGTTGTCATGGATCAGAGCACTTACAGAAGTCAGCATGTCTCTTTATTTGTTTTAAATGGGAATGGACATAATGTTTCACACTCTAGCCACAGCGCATTGAAAATTCTCTTTCATCGTCATAAAGGTGAAGAAATGTCAATGCTGAAGCGATTCGGTTAGTTTTCTGGCTGTCTTTCCGCAGTGCACACTTGGCGAGAGAATAAATTGAGGCAGTGCAGTTAATGAGATCGCTACTAACCCTAAACAAACAAATTACGGTTAGAAATGACTTGAGCGTGGGGTGAGGACGACGTGAAGTTGTCTTATCCGCGTAGCTACCGCCTTTCGCTAATATGGTGTTTTTTCTGAGCTATCGGAGGTTGAAAAAGAACGGCCCTCATATTACCGTCTGTGTTAGTCTCTCTCTTTTTCTCTGGTTCACCGGGGAAGGCTAGTGTTCCTCAGGATGCTTTCCGACGTTGGGCCAAAGACTGACAATTGTGGAACAGCATGCTCCCCTCTTTACACTCGGAACGCATCCTGTTTTGCACCAGCCTGATAGTCCGACCGCTGAGTCCGCTCAAGTGTGTAGAGGTCGCGCGGAGGTAACTTAGAACAGTCTCGTATGCTCGTTTGCCCTTCATCGTTCGTAGGCCCACTCGGGTGAAGGCAAACTACTCGCGGGCGCAGGCAAACTGCTTGCGACGGTTCTGGGACACGAGGATATGTATATAAAATTATATAAAATAAAAAAAAAGTTGCTCAGTTCGTCAAAAAGTGATACGAGTGAATATAGAGAACTAAACAGGTTTTACTCGAATTGACCTGGGATCCTCTACAGTCTCGAAGGCTATGCGTTAAGGTTAAGCCTTTGCTTGACCAACCAAGAATCGATATTTCTCTGAGTGACGCCGAGAATGTCGTCTCAGAACTTCACTTGTATGTCTGTGTAATATTTCAAGTCCTGCCGCGTGAACGGCGGAGAAATATACATAAATTGCCGTGAGAAAATTACCATGGGAACCTAGGAACCTGGAAATCGTAAGTGGTCTGCGCAGTGGCCCGTAAATCCAAAGGACCGTGGTTCGATTCCCAGTTCAGGGGAATTTTTTCTAGTATTAAGTGATACGTTACTAGCCACGGTGATAGCTTTTACGGGAGTCATCCGTAATGCAAAAATTGTGCGAAAAATCCACAAAAAAATCATTTGCCTTGACGGGGATTCAAACCGGATTTCCGGTCGAGTGCTTAAGTCAGTTAAACTACAGAGGCATCATTTATCACTGTGGATATTTGTGGACGCTACTAGACAAGATGATATGAACTACTGCGTAAATGATGCCACAAGCAGTCCAAATCGTGCGCCGTCCAAATTTTTTCTCAAGGAAATTCATCCATATCACCATGTCTGCATATCTGGCAAAAACGAAAATGCAAGATATATATTTTACCGATCGGTAACAAGATGGTGAAGTAAAAACATGAGTATGAATTTAAATACTTCCCATCACGCTGCCTCCTATAAACGGGTTGAAGCTCAGGCTAATTTCCTCCATGGAGAAACATAAAAAGCATGTAATGTTAAATCCTATTATCTTGTGCATTGTATACGGGGTATGAAAAAATGTTTGTCGAGGATTAAGTTCAATTGGTCGGTAATAGTTTCATCCCTCCCCTTGAAAAATAATTGTTAGGCAGGGCTCTAAGATCACAAAATTGCATCTCCTTTGGTATTTTTTTGTAAACGGTAGGTGTCCTTGCACCCCCGCCACACGCTTGTTACGGGGTGGCAAGTGAAACGAAACGAAAATGTTTTGTTTCGACCCGGAGGGAAACGAAAATACAAGGTTTAGGTATCATTTCGTTCCCGCACGAAGTTAGAATCACAAAGGAGTTTAATTTCGACCCAGGACGAAACTTTACTCCCAGGAACGCTAATAAATTAATCGAAACCCCGCTGCACATAGTTATATTTCGATCCCAGAAGTTGAGTGGAGGGGAATGAGGGAGAATAGTTTCGACCCATTACGTTTGACATACGTGTAGAGAGGTTAAAACATCGAGCTTAAAAAACAAATGGCTAGTGTGTGTTCACCGTTCTCCTGCTAGTGATAAAAATGTGTGTGCCCATGCATCTAATGGTGGTAGGCGGGACTTACACTTCATTCAACGTGTGTGGGTTGAAACTAAACTGTTCGAAGATGAAGCACGAGGCCACTGCGGTGCGAAACATTACCTGCGATTCGTTTCGTCCCTGAGTTTTAGTTTAGTTCCGACCCAAATTAGTTTTTACTCCGATTTCGTTTCGACGCTGAGTTTAGCTCCGAGGGTTTAAATCCATTTCGTTTCTTTTCCACATTTCGCTCCCGGGAACGAAACTATTAAAATTTTATTGGTTTTGACTTTCATTTAGTTTCTATTGCTATCCCTGCTATAAAGGCAGCTTGTGGGGTAATATGAATATTTAGATTAATGTTTTTACTTCGTCATCTTGTCACCGTACCTCGTTTACATTCCTCTCCCACTTTTACCCTCCACCCTTCCCGCTTTCCATTCGCCGATGCTTCTTTTTTTCTATTTTCACTCTTCCGCCGCCAGTGACATATTTCTCCATGACTCCGCATACCCTGAACCCGCCCCCTGACCACCTTCTCCTCTCCACCCACTGCTTCCCTACCACCCCTTATATTTGCCTCATACCCGAAAACCTTTCGCCATAGGTTACTGGGTACTCCCCCCTTTAACTTCCTTCCCTTGGCCATATCTCAATCCCGACCACAAACCTTTTCAGGCACTAAACTTCCTCCTCCAACCCTCTTTCCATAACCAATCTTTCCGCCGCTAGTGCCCCCTCGGAATTCCTTCCACCACCCCTTGCTTCCTTAACCCTTCTCTCTTTTCACCCCCTGCCACACGCCCTTTCTACGAACAATCTTTTTCTTCCCTCCCACAAATGCCAACCCTGGTCCGCCCCGGTTCTTTTTTATTTTTGTCTTTCCCATAGCATCCATCTACAGTTTTCTCCAACCCACTTTTTCAAAGTGCTACAACTCATGTAATTCCTTTACCCATGGCATAGCGGTTGCTTCTGCGGCTACGCCTCAGCCAGATTCCGGGTCACCACGCTCCTGCCATGTAACTCTGGAATAACTTTTTTTAATATCCTGTTTGGAATGCACAAGAGCATATGCAACACCATGTTATATTTAAAAGGGAAGTTCCTCAAGTTTCACCACCAGATCTCGTTCAAAATTTGTAGGTGATAGGAAATGGATACCCTTGAGGTGTAGTTTTTGTTTCAGCTACCAACGCTTAATAATTATCGAGATATTGGCTACGGAAAGTAACAGGTTAACGACTAAATGTATGCAACCCACAGTACACAAATACACTCAATTCTCGTCGTCCTACAACGGAGTATAAGGGACTGTTGTTGCGCTGCGGGTTGCATGAATTTAGGTGTTTACCTCGTACTTTCCCTCACTAAATATCTCGACAAGTATTGGTCGTAGGCGTCTGAAACAAAAACTACAGCTCGTGGGTATATATGTCATATCCCTCGCAAAATTTGAACGAAATCATGTGGTGACCCTCGAGGGGCTTTCCTTGTTAGTGAGTTTCACAATTGAGTAATTAAGTCATAACTTTAACCCGTGTAGATACAATAACGTCTCACAGCTCTTCTTCCTATTTTTGATAATGCTAGAAGATGCATTTCTGAGGCTTATTATTACTTCTAATATCAAAATAAACCTCTTGCTCTTATCTCAGGTCCATTTCGGTACTAACAAGTCCATCCTCTTCCAATTATTCTTTTCTAGTGCATGTTAAGGTACCCTGAAAATTTTTGGGGCGAATAAGTGGTAGAAGAGTACCACTTCGCATAATTCGTCTTAACTATAATTGTATTTCGATTTCTACTTCCTTTTTCCGTCACCTATTTCTACTTAAATCGTGTCTTTTCATTGAAACATCGCATACATTAATCTTTATCATCGATACTATTTTTATAATACCACCGCCAAAAATTTTAGCATTAATCGGAATTATGATATTGCTCGGTACACCATTTTGCATTTGAATGAGTTCTGCTTATTCCCGAACTTATATTCCTAGTCTTACATCTTCTGCAAATTCTTTTATAAGAGTTTTAAGAGGTTGAAATAGGCTTCGCTAACAGTCCTTATACTGTCAATTAATAGTGGTTTGGAGGAGTCACAAGAATATATATGGTGTTAGTTCTGATTTTCCCATAAATATCTCTTTAGAGTAATAAACATTTTTAAAGTATATCAAAAACATGTAATTGATTGGTAATATTTCGTCTTTCTTCTATTTTTCTCAATTAAATCTTATCAATGACTATTCATGCTTTTTTCCTATTAATAGGAAACGAGGGATGATTGAATCGCGTGTAAACCTAAAATTCAGAAAATTAATATCTCATATTGAATGTAACCTGTTCATTTCTCTGGTAATTATCTCTAAACCTCTTGCTTTTCCATTATGTTGTTGCTGGGTACTCATCATAATTTCTATGATTAGCGTATGCAGTGCGGTGAGCTAATTGGTTTTGTGAAGCGAGGTAAAATTGGATTGTGATGATCCAATGAATCAGCTCGACTGTGTAAGCATAATTATCGATTTACTACGCTCTGGCGAGATAATCATTCTTCAATTACGGGAGTGATATTTTCATGTGTTTTCTATGGGACATCAATTCGTTAGGGTATAACAATGTTTTGATGTTCCTTATGAGAATATAATTAGTATTTTTAGACATGGAATTTTGCACCCTCTTATTTTTATTTTCATATAGAAATTTATTTAACAGTAGCATTCATTTTCTGGTTCATGATGATTATTCTTAGCTATGCTTGTTTCTCGTGTGCTCCTCAAAGTAGAAATCAAATTGAAATATTACCCCAATCATCCTTTGAAAAAAAAATCAGTTTAGTCATAATCGTTCATCAATTGTATCTTATTCTGGTAATCACTATGTATATCTTTCAGTCATGATATAGTTTGTGGTACTTATTGATTTTGATTTCTGAGGTCTGATTGTTTTTCTGAAATGGTCTCTTCATTAAAAAATCACTTTTTTTTAACATAAATGGACAACTGTATGAATACTCATTATGATATTCTGGCACGGTAAGCATCTTAAGGAGCAGTCTAATATCAGAATTCATGTGTTTAGCGTGATCAATGTTTCCACCTCAGGAAAAAGCCATACATGACTGTGTAATGAGATGCGTTGTCGGTGTTATTGTATATTGAAGTTCCTATAATGCGGACTAAAAAAACTGGAGTTAACTAATAAAAAAGCTAATGAATTTATTGAAATAATAAAGAATAAATATGATGCGACAGACAATTTCAATGAATACAAAGGTGCAATTTTTGTTCTGATTCAAAAGTACATTTACAGCAATACACATATATACTCACATAAATTTGTACAAATAATGTAAGTCATAATTCTTGTCTCGTCTTTCCATTTTTTTACAATTGAATTCTTTTTATATTTTTTTATTGTTACATACAACATTGTAATAATCTTTAATGCCAACAATGTATCAATTTTATGTTGCCACTATAACCCTGAAGATGAAAAAGAAAGTATTAAATACATCAAAACGTTGGCAAATAATTTTTGCATATAATTCTAAGATCTATACTCCGAGGCCTAAGTCATCAATAATACATACAAATAAAAACCGGTTTTATTTACAGAACCGGCTTATGGGAGGAAATCGCTGTTTTCAACTGTTTCCTTTTAGGTTCAAAAAACTGGTTCATTATATACCTATACTCCGAGACGCGCATCATAAGTAAGCATGCAAATAAATACCGGTTTTATGTACAACGCCGGTTTAAAAGATGAAACCGCTGTTGTCATTGGTTTTCTTTTCGGTACCAAGAACCGGTTCGCGATATCACACATCGCCAACCCTTTATAAATGGGGACCTTTTGTTCCATCCCCATCGGGGAACACCCAAAACCACCCCCTACGCTCTTCTCCTCCACCCCCGTACAGCTCCTCCCCACGGCCAAGTCTCGAGAGCTTTACGTCCGACCTTTTTAGCGAGTTTGCAACTCATAAATTTGGGTTAACTCTGGGAGGGTGAGAAGCGGTGAGCCTTTTCCATTTTATATCGCATAACTCCGTGAGGGACTTTGGCTTGAATTAATTATCGTCGTTCGTCCGCCACACCTCTGTCAAGTCCCCGCTTCCTCCGTTCACCATCTACCGCTTGGGATAAAAAAAACATACCGTCTCTTCAATTTTTGTTCTCTGCCGCTGGTCTGATGTCAGTGGGGAAGGAATTGACGTGGGAAAAGTATGGTTTTCGATGGGATGAGAGTTTATCTTGAGAAATTCCATCTTCACCTTGATTCTCCCATTTTTAACCCCAAAGTCTTTAAAGTACACTCTCCGGGGTATTATGTTGTGACCTCTAGTGTTTTGGGCAGGTGATGACTTTATTTCAGGCCACCTTAATATGCCCATACTCTATGTGTTTCATTGGGTACATTGTTGCATGTGTGAGGGTTTAGCTCTCTTCAAGCTTACAACTTTCATCTTATCATACTCACACCATAGTCATGTACCAATGATGAAATCCGCCATGGAAGAGCATTTCCACATTGCTGGTTGGGTATTATAGCTGTTATACCGCCCAGGCATCTTAGGAAGATCCAAGTTCCACTACCAGCTAAGCCAAATGATTTTTTCTTCGCGGATTTCATGATTTGTGTATATAACTTTGCCCACGTGGGCGTAACCACTTTCAAAGTTACTTGCTTGATGCAGTGTTTTGATATTTCGTTTTGTTTCCGAAAATAGTGTCGCCAGATACTTTATTGATTGGTTTATTGGTAAAAACCCTCACGGCTAATTCCCGAACAAAATATCAGGTTTAAATTCATTGTGAATTATTTCGTAGCACTTTACTATGGTAGGAAAGCTTTTTTTGACAATCTTTAAGTCTGATTGAGGGTGTCACTTCATTACTTATATCTTCGGAGGTACTTCCGCCGTTTAGAAATTTGGTATACATTTGGCAATAGTTATCTATGCTAAGGAAGGCGCCATATATTTTTGGCATATGTGGTTCCACCGTTTTTGTGGCATAAGTCTGATGAAAAATTTCATCAATTGTTGGAGGTACTGGGCACATTATAGCGTAATGATTGGGTGTGATTGAGTGTGTAGCCGTCAATGGGAAATACTTGGTTTTTATATGATGGAGCATTTAGGATAATTATGCATTTGTTATCATTCGTGAGAAAATTTATTTTTTATTTTCACTTTTGTTTAATTTCTTCCAAGATAAAAAAGATGTAGCCTCATTGAAAATATAAAAGATGTCCTTCGATGTAAATTTCAGCAGCAATTATTCAAATTAAATTACATTTAATGTTTTTCGGATTTTTCTACTTTCTGATTTCGGATGTCTATTTCATGAATGTTCTAAACTCATCAATGCATATAAATTACATACTTGACATCCAACATTTCAATCGTCGATAAAGTTTTCCGTTCACGATAATCCAACTTGGATTTGCAGTTTTTGTTAGACGAAAAATACATAATGAGATACAGCGATCACTAATAACAAAAAAGTGCTGCGAAGTAATCAGAAAACGTTTTAAAACAACCAACGGTATATTATTGAACTAACAGCGAAATAATAATTATTGAAATTGAAAAATCAAATCCCTAGTGATAGAAATGATTTTAATACGATTTTTTGTGCCACTTGTTATGAAATTACATTAAAAACTGTCGTTCAACGATGATTTTTATCCCTCTTGCAGCTTTATTGCTATATCAAAATTAGCTCTCCAGTATCGTTTTTAATGAGAAAAGTAAAGATTAAACGTACAATCGCATGGAATAACAACCTGTCCTGAAGGATAAAAGGTGTTTTCCAACCCTCTTTTGGGAGACGATGTCAAAACCGCTGCCGGTATTGTCTTCAAGGTTTACTTATGAAACATTTGGACGTCTCTTCCGCCTATTTGAAATTCAGATTTTCTCGCAATATCGTTTTTTACAAGCGTGGCGGCCATTTGTTTGCGCTGCAATGAACGATATTTCATTTTTTCTCCTCACCTAGACGAATTTTTCAACGTTTGAAATGTCTTCTTGGCGAATGCCTTAAGGGCAACACTATTAATCTAATATTTCACGCATTCTTCTTCTAAAATTTGGGTAATCCTATCAGGAATGCTTCCAAAGTGGCGTCTAAAATTTGAAGAGGAGAGAAAAGAAATGAATCTTCCCCACTTAAATGGTTTTAGAAGTATGGCAGTGAACAGTCTCCGTTTGTTGTACACGTATCCCATGTCTTTAAGTGGATATTCTAATTGTGAATGGATTGTAAGATCTTATGGATTTTTTACCTTATTGTTTATCTGTGCTTCATGATTTTTTTTGTTTTTGAGTCAGAGGGTAGTTTTTCTCTTAATGCATTGTTAAGCCCGCGGCTTAGCCTGAAGCCACCTAATGCGTCCACAGGGTTTCGTATTATGGGTTGATCTAAAGAAAAGCGACCGCATGCCTTTTAGGGTAGCTTGTAGATGTAGATGATAAGGTAGTTAGCTGTGTTACAAGTGAGTTAAATCGTTGAAAAAGCAATTAAGATAAAAAAACGATAGTAATTTGACGGAATATCGGTCTATCCTTGGTAGCGGCTAAGAGACCGAAATAGATACCGAAACCTGTGAAAATCCTTGGTGGCTGGAGAGCTTAATCTCAATTTAAATTATTTTAACCAGTTTTATCTCTACGGCTTCCTTCGTGAGGTGGTCCCTAAACCCTTTGGCTCTTCCATTGTGGTCTTTTTTAACCCTGCGAAATTTTAACCCTGAATAGCTGATGCTAATAGGAATAAAAATTTCCAATTATGTTTGTTTCGAAAACTCACCTTTTCTTAATGTAGTCTTTCTCAAATGTAGCTCAAAATTTATGTAGTGTAAAAATGGATCATATTCAATCTGGACATCATTTGTAATATTTGTTCCTACTGGCGTCAACTATCATTTCTCCATAGAAAAATCTACCCCTTCCGTAGATATAAGAAAGATTCTCTAGTGGTGACCCACGTCACCCTAATGACGGCGTTGGGATTTCCCTATCCCACTCCTTCCATCCCTATTCCAAACCTGAGGGGTCGGCAGGCTCCTTATCGCAGCGGCGCTTCCTTCCTTATGTTCCTTCCTCTCAACACCCCTCCCAAGGATGACAAGGTGTATAAGTTTTGGAACTTGATTCCTGGCCCCTACGCGTTGTACCCATCTTAAGACCCACCGTCTTCCTTTTACTTCAATTTGGAGTCAACATACATTTTAATGCACCATTGCACATGCTTTGGTTCTGTACCTAAAAATTGTATTATATGACCATTATTTCAAGTTCAAAGTTTCTCACTTCTCTGAGTGATATCCTTCCCGATAAAACATTTTTATACAATAAAAACTCTGAGCAAACCGCTCCAATAGGGTAGTTTCCTTCATCAAAGAAAACCAAATGCATTGATTGCGATTCCTTACCCAACATTAGCATATTCATAATATACAAATTATTTGGTTTTAGAAATCCCAGTTTAGACGAATGGCAACGGTCAATTTTAACCTCATTTGAAAAAGGTCAGATTGGCGCCCATGCCATTCCACTCCACATGACGTCACAGGGACCTAGTTTCTATACGAGTAGATAGGAGTTTTACAGTATCTGAGATTACTAATGCATGCATGAGGCACAGAGCTCAGGGAAACATTTCTTAATAATCACACATTGAAAATACTCAAGTTCGGAAAGTTTCCTTCGTTTGATAGGGGAGTAATAAACATTTAAGCCAAGCGCTACCTGCTAGCAGGGTACTCAGCTACCTGCTAGCAGCCTGCGTCGTATCAGCGCTCAAGCCTCGTCCCAAGGTCACCTCAAACGCCGACAGCTGGAACCAGAAATACGTCACACGGACTTTTCCCATCATTCCTACTTTAGCCGTCGCGTTTTCGCGCGCTTGAAATTTTTCACTTTTCGTTCAATCGCGAAAAATAGATATCGTCATTCGAAAATCTAAGAGCGTGAAATTCGCACTCCAGGAGTGCACGATACTACTCTTACTACTACTCTTTCGATTAAGGCAATAAAAAAATAATAGGAAACCACTCTACTGCCCACGAGTTTGCTCTGTTGCTGGATGCTGTGGGCAACTCATGACTTCAAATGCTTTGCCTGCCCAAGATCGCGATGTATTCAAGGCATCCGGCAACAGGGCAAACTCGCTGCCAATCGGAGAGCTTGGTTAAAAGTTTCTTTAGTTTAAAAATGGTACGTTTTCGACCGAAGCATTGTTAGTGATTTTTGTTCCTATTGCCATGTTCTTATCCAGAGTTAAAATATCGTGACACAAATTTACTCCATCATGTTTGTTCATTGATGTCATCGCTCCGTTATCAAGCGGTTTACCTTTCATTTCAGTATCATTCCGATGTCCTCCAATTCTCTTCCGTGCCTCTAATTCTTCCGCGGGCCATTTTATTTTCCTCCGGACTGGTCCACTAAATCACTGCTCACCCCATCTTACGCCCCATTACACGACTGTCCTCCGGCCGACAATCCATTTGAGCTTACCCAACCCCGTCTCACTCCGTGCTTCTTCATGGCAACACTTAAAAACAATTAGGACCTCGTTCACATTTAAATTCGCTAGAGAGAAAGAGAGGCCAATGGAGAATCCTTCTGTGGCTCTGGAAATAATCTTCTTCACTTCGTGCACTGACGGTTACGGCGGGCGTAGGGAAAAGAATCCGTCTCAATTACCTCGGACGGTGCTAAAAAAATGTCCGCAACAAATTGTGTAATTTAATCTCGCGCTTCCCGGGGGACTTGAAAAATTCCTCAGGCCCAGGCAATTCTCACGTTGCTCTTTTTCGGCATTTTTTTTCTCTTTTCTTCGAGTTTCCTGTGTGTATGTGAACTCAATCTGGAGTCTGTCGCGATATGGGGAATGAAGTAACTACTCTGTTGGTCTTTATAAACTGAATCAGGAGTGATTTATTTCTTCATATTGTGGTTTTGGATGGGCGTGTTGATATTTTCTTTCGAAGAGAGGTGTTTTTTCTTAGAGATCGAGTTGTCGTTAAAATTTCTTGATGCCTGTATGTTGGATACATTTATGAGAATTCAAAATTTCAATTAATTCTCATTGTGAAGGAAAGTTTATGTTAAATTAGTTCCTTTTTAAATGGAAGATGATTTTACGTTATTAATCGTTATTATATCCGAAGCATGGAATGAGCATGTGAACACGTTATTTAACGGAGTAGATGAAATACATGGCTGTAAATTAAGTATGATATAAAATTAAAATATATTAAATGATAAAATTGAAATGGTTCCTTCTCCCAAAGTTCAACTCTAGCAGATGTTAAACCTAAACAAATATAGGCGTACTGTGAGGGTAGGAACTTGTCGAAATGAAAGATTTTACATGCGATACTTATATTTTCGTTACATAAGCAGTTTAATTTACATAATTGAGGTAAGATTCTCATTTATCAATCAATGAAAAATTACTTTGGTTTCCGGAAGTAATTGTGTTAATTTATTAAACAAAGTTAATTACTTTCGCCTTATAAATGGCATTTCTATATGGGCCATTCGTTTACGCATTTTTTTGTTTTGAGCTTCCCTATTCTTCCCCCTTGTGACATCAAATGCTTTTTTGCTGTTCCTCCGCTTCAAGAGAACTCACCCTTAATATTCGATCTATTCTATCATTTGAGATGGTCGCCAGAGGAAAACGGACCAATGGGACGAGTTGCGGATGGACAAGGAAAGGATTAATTCTGGAGATTGGGTTTGGGCTGCGATTCATTTTCCTCGGAGGAAAATGCCAGGTTTCGGAATGCTCAGTAATGGTGAGACGAAGCACATCAAAGGGGACGGATTGGCTTTATATAATGAAGGTGGAGGTTCAGAGGGAAATAAACGAGCTGGTTGAATGAGGTAAAAGACCAGGGATCGGTCAGGTAGAGGATTACTGCCCTTAGTTAGGGTTAGTTAAAAGGGAGGTTGAAAGGGTAAAAGGCAACATAAAATTGACAAGGGAGATAGAAAGTGAATTCGGACCAGATGCTACGTACGGGATCTATGAAGGAGTTCGAGGAATGTTGAAGGTTTGGTAATCTTACAGTAGGTATAATCGAAGGAAAACATAGGAATTATTATTGTGGTTTTGTCACGGCTTTAGTGGAGAATTTCACTGTATCCCTACCAAGTTTTTATTGCCTGTACTGGGGATAATGCTCTCAGAAACGTAGAGAGGATATCGATACTGAAATAACTTAAATCGGATAACTTAAACATTTATTTGCTTGGAACAAATTTCAAGTTACAAGGGACTGAAAATGAGAAGCGGGGCTCCCAGGCGACTTGGCTACTGACTAATGGCCTGGACTGACTGCTCCCGTTAAACTGCCGAGTAAAACGTCGCTGCTCGTCTAGGGCGACCTGTGTAGCTGCACATCTCGTGGGTCCCTCTGAGACCAAGAGTAATATTGGGCGCGAACAGCTCAAGCATTGCCATTGATTCAGAAGCATTACCTTTTAGCGTTCATAGGGCTGTGGGTGGCCAAGATTTGGACATAATTGCTTGTGAAACATTTATTTACATTACCTATTATAAGCCCATGCATCCATTTAAGGTTGCAAAACGAGTTTACCCGCAAACTTAAGACTAAGGAACAAAAACAAGTTTTATTTTGAGGTAAGGAGGTGGCCGAGCAGTACGAGGTGGTGAATTTTAATGTTTACAATTATTAGGACAAATGTTTTAGAATGCAGCTACTGAATATTACAAAATTAATTTTTTTATAATCCAATGGAAGTTATTAAGTATGATACTTTAGAATATTTTCCTAATTATTTCTGACTTAAAGGGAACAAAGCTTTGGTATGGGAGTCATAAAGTAAGTGTTGGAAGGTCAAGAAATCTCTGGATGCTGTTGTCTCTTTAAAATTGGTATATTGTTAAGATTCCCTACGGCTCTTATTTTTACTAATATGAGTTTTCCTTTTGGTGAATTCTATTTTTTTTTAAATGGTGCTGAAATAATTACTGATTGACATTTAAGCCAGCTTCAAGACACGTAATTCTCTTTGATGATGCACCTATAACTGCTATTTTGTTCTCACTGAAATATCGTCCAACCTCTGCTATGGAGGAAATTCCAATTCTCTCCAACCACCATCGGAAGCGGGTGCCCTTAATGCACATTTTATTGCCCAATGAAGTAGCCATCATCAAAAGCCTATCATTTTCCCGCCCACTTGCTTCCTAAACCTGTTCTTTTCCCTTCTCCTTTCGCTCAGCTTTCTTTCGTGGTCTCTTCCCTTTGAACGCATTCCTCGCATTCCTCACTTCCACAGGCCGAAAGGACTTCTCATTCATACACCCGCCTTGTCCTCACCCCATGCCACTACCCCGAGGCAAAAACTTCATCCCTCTCTTTCTCCTCCATTTCCATTCGCCCATGTTTAATTACAATTTACACCGTTTGATTTTTATCCCTCCCGGCTTCCATTTACCAAATGTCATCTCTAATCCTCTCCCTTTACTTTTCCTTATATCTTTCAATTCCTCCACTTTAATTATCGTCCTCTTCACTCCCTTAAATTTAACGCTGACGCCCTCTCTCTCTCTCTTTCTCTCTATGCCTCACGTCTTTATCAAGGCTATTTTAATCCATTCCGGGTCCATTTGAACAGAAAATCCCACGAGAGATGTTAATAACCTCAGGAATGCCGTGATCCATTAAATGTTCGGTGGCTGAAAACCGGTAGTTTAAGGGGGTAGCCTATCTAATTGGCCTTATTTTTGATATGGAAACGCTATGCTATGCTGCGTTTATAACATAGTATTACGCAGCTTTGTATAAAACCTGATAACTTCCGTTTTCACTGTAAATAACGTAGGGTTTGTTCATAATCAAAGTAATGCATATTCCACTGACGAGAGAACACCGATATTTGTATCAATTATACTAATTATGTATATTTTCTGTTGAGACAGAATGAAATTCTGTTATGAGACTTTGGAAATACTATAATATTAAGCCTGTTTCAGTTTGAAGCCTATTTTTCTCATTCTCAACGCAAATATGGAAAATATCTTATAACGGCTGCAATTATTCTGCTGTAATTATTCTTACCCTTGTATTTAGTGAATATTTTCATGTCTGAGGTTAATATATGAAATGAAAGAACCCGATGGTCTGCAGCGGTGCTGTAGCCGAAGAAATAAGCCTTCTAAATCCACTTACTAGTTTTGATGCCGAATATATGATTACATTGGATACGCCTCAAACGTTAACAAAAATATGCCACTGGTATTTTTATCCCAATATTGGTCCAAATTTGAAGTGATATGATTCTGATACAAATGGCTGTGGTGTACGAGTACAGTTGTACCTTACGCCCTCATTTTACGCCGTCATTTTTCACTCAGCTGGAATCTTTTACTATTACTTGTGAGTGTACATGCAAAATACAACATAGTTAATGAGAGACATAGAATACACAAATATTACACGTGAAATTAAGACATAAAATATTACATATATATAAACATTTAGTGATACATATCACTTGGTCGCGGGCGCTGCTTAGTGTCGTGTATATTAACCAGCTAGACGTGAGGTGAAAAGTGCTTCGTGTAGCCTCCTTTTTAAAGATGCCAATGATGATGAGTTCCTAGTTGAAAGGTTAAGATTATTCCATTCCCTACGTGCAGTAACGGTAAATGATTTGTTGTAAATAACAGTTCGGTGATGAGATATAACAAGATTGTGATTCCCTCGTGTATTTGTCATGTGGACAGTGTCAAAATTCTTGAACTCCCATGATAGTAAGGAGGTGTTTCTGTATTTAGAATTTGATGAAGGAGAGAAATAGTATGCAGCCGGCGTCAAGAGTCGAGTTTCAGCCATGACAGTGTATTAATATAATCGGTTATATGGTCCGACAATTGTTAAGTTAAATATGAATCTAATGCATCTGTTCATAGAACGGTGAAGCTTGAGACTACGTTCTTGAGAAAGGTCCTGGTAGGCAATGTCAGAATATTAAGGTAATATGAAAGTAGATACTAATTCTGCTTTAAGAGTTGTAAGCGTTAGATGACTTCAAACTGTTGATGCCGGTTTGTGGGCGCTTCGCTCTCAAGAGGGCAAAACCCTCTCGTAGCTTTGAACCCCCATCTACGTGAGAAGGGAAGACTGGGGGGCGGTAGGCTGGCGAATTGTGTTGCGGACGGCAAGCGGGCATAGGTTGAGTTTTGAAGCACGGGTACTGCTCCGCGTTCTCTCCCTGCCTCAAATTGTGGTGGATTGTGGTCGCAGTGAATCGTGTTAACATCGGCGAAAGAGAGTCACGGCAACAGTTTTATTGATGAGTCCCAGGAAGATTGGCGCGTCGGGCGAAATTTTCGTTTTCCCAGTTTCCTCCCTAGGGTCCGTTTTACACGCCCCTCGAGTTCGGCGGTCACTTCAGGCATGTTTTCGTGCCGAGAGGAATTTTAATTAACAGGAGGGAAAGCCTCGGGCGAACTCAATCGGATTGCTTTTCGCTTAGGTCAGTCTATTTTTTCTCCGGTGTATTTCCTTTTTTTTGATCGTATACGGTGTTTCTGCAACCTGTGAACTTCAACGTGTCAAGCAAAGATATTACCTGCATTCCTTCTGCTACTTAGACTGTTAAGGCTGAATTACAATAAACGTTTACGCTTTTCCCTGAAGTTAACCCTGTACATAGAATTCGAAAAAGAGTACATGAACCAAAAAATACTGTTTTTACCGAACGAAGAATTGAAATTGTGGTTTGGGTGTGTGTTTGTGTGGTTTTCTGAAACTTTTCCAAGGTTTCTTGAGAATTACATAGGTCTCTTAAAAGTACTGTCTCCCCCTATGCGACTAATGCTTTACAGTTTCGTCTCCTTCTTTGTATATTTTTTGTACATGGAAGCATATGAAAAGTATGATGCTTCCTCGTGTCTTATCCCTTGGCCTTTATGCGTTTAAGTTTTTGTATTTTAAGCTTACGGGTCCCGGTTAACGATACACGTTGTCTTCTATCTATAAGGTCACGTCGCCATCACCAAACAGGCATGAAGGTATAAAAAGACAATATTCAAGATCTTTTATTTTGCTTACTCTCCGACTTATTTCTTGGACAAAATAAATCAGTTTGGACAGCATTCCACTTAAATTTCATGCATAGGCCTGTAGTTGGTTCCAAAGATTTTTTCTGGCGATATTACCCCATGATGTAATTTAATGAGGAGAATTAATTCTATGGATCACGAAATATTTTGTTTTTGAAAGTAAAATTGAGATTGATGGCCATGTACTTATTTGGCTTGATTATGACTGCTGATGAGTCCCGCGATAGAATCGTAAATATGTACTTTTTCATCAGGCGTTGAGTAATATAGAATGATACCATAACATGACAAATTTATTCTTACAAACATGTATGTTGGATTAAGCTTACAACAATTTCTAAGTATAAGTGTTCATGTATATTAAAAATTCTCAAACTACACCAAACACTTTTAGTCTACTTTAAAACTGATTAAGCACCAATTTACTGAACCTTCAATGTATAAGTAATAGCTTCGGGTGGTGTAACAATGATTATTACAATCAAAAGATCAAATTTTCATCTTATATCCGGAAATTAATGCCTGCCCTTCTACAATGTCAAATATGATCTACAGCCTTTTCCTATTTCAGCTTTATTTTATTTCCACTAAATAAAATAATTGATTAATCCGCAGTATCACACAAAAATTATGCCCTCATTTGGAGGAACATGATCATTTGAGAAATATACTCCTTCAAGCGTCTTTGTTTATGGGAGACTGGTCTCTCACGAATTCCTCTCCTCTCCCACTCGGGGTTCATTTCTGATTTGACCGGAGCATCCTATTTGTTCACCACACTGTATGTAGTGAGGCGAAGGGGGAGGAAGGAATAAATTTGGCTTAAAGGCATCGGAATTTCCACCCGATATCGGAAGCCGCACAAAAGTCGTACCTTATTAGAGATGGGCCGGACACGGGCTAAGCGTCTGTCAGTTGGGATGAGCTTGACTGGCCGAGGTGGGGGTCGGGACGTGTGTTGCTCCCGCCTTGTATGCGGTGTATCGGTATATTGGGAAAGGAAAGGGGATTTCGTCCGTGTCCCCATCTACTTTCCCTCCGCCCGTCCGCTCTCGTCTCTATCGTAACTCTCCCTAACCAAATCGGGCGTTGGATTTGCTAGGCGGGTTGAAATAGTCCGGAATAGAGGAAACGTTAGCTGTTCCAGTGAGGGAAATCTTTAGAGAGGGGAATCCAGTGGAAACGTACTAGATGTGTTAATATTTCGTACAGGGTATATGGACTTAATGATGCTTGTTTGTGTAGAGTAGGTAGTGAGAATCCAGCACTTGAAATGGATTCAATTTAGTAATTTCCGATTCCGTAAATTTAACACGTTCTGACCCCGATTTTAATGGCAATGCGGAAATATTAACGTTTCAAAAATAAAAGAAAACATCCGCTATCTTCTCTTTAAAATTTCTGCCCGTAAAAAAAATTCCTATGAAGGTTGAAAATGCTCCTTAATATGCCTAATAATGAGGATCGTTTTGTTTTTCAAGCTTCGATGGAGCAAGAAGAGAGGAGGAAATGATCGATTGAAAATTATTTCATAGGCTAATATTGAGCATACTTGTGGTGTTCTTACGACAAAATCGTCTCGGCGATTGAGGAATTGGTCGTGCCCGTGGACATACTCAACTATACTTTTTTCACAAAATATTGCCGCCTATGACTTCCATTGAATTTTGCCTTTGTCCTGAAGCTCATCGCCCGTTTGAAAAGGCTTCCTTCCTAGCCGCATCTTTGTTCCAGCTTAAAAATGGAAATAACACGGCACTATGTCGGCATTGTACGGCGGTTGTCGAAAATGTCCCATTGAAATTGCTCAAGGATCAGTTGGGCTGCATCAGCGCTGACGGGCGTTGTCATGGATCAGAACACTTCCAGAATTAAGCGTTTCTCTACTTTTGTTTTAAATGGAAATGAATGTACTGTTTCACACTGAACAGCTATATTAAAGTTAGAGTTCTATTTCATCGGATTAGATCAAGAAAAGTCAATGCTGAAGCTATTCGGCGAGTTTTCTGGCTATCAGTCTACAGTTCACACTTGGCGGGAGGATTAATTGAGGTAATTTAGTGAATTAGATTGTCATTAACATTAAACTAACAAAATACGGTCAGAAATGCCTTGAGCATGTGGTGCGGAGGATGCGCAGTTGCCCTATACGGGTAGTACCTGCCTGTCGTTCGTATGGTGTTTTTGCTGCGCCATCAGAGGTTGAAAAAAACGGCCGTCGTATATTTCCTCCTAAACTACTTCATGGCAGTTGAATCCGAGTCGGGAGACCAAATTCACAGGAAAATGAGTGTCAATTTTGGCAGTTCCGATCGAGCCAGAGGCAAAAGTGGCATACATGTCAACATAGATTGTAAATGCTTGTGTGCAATTGTATTAAAATCCATGAAATTGTAGAAAACAATCTGTGCCCCTATCGTAGATGTATTCAGAAAAGAGCTCTCGCATGTGGAACGGTTAAGATAGTAAAATAAAATTCATCTACCATTATCTCCCATTTCCGAGAAAATTAACATTTGTGATAATATTAAGATTAAATGATTATTTAATACTTAACCTAAGTTTAATTGTATGAATTAAGATGGAATTGGAAAGGATATTTTCCTATTGTATATTGAGTCTGATGGGCTAAAAGTCAAACTCTTGGACTTAACCGGTTTTTATACAGTTGCGCCTACAAATTTTTTGTAGGATAATATTTTGATGGAGTTACACGTTACTAATTGCATACACTGTGAAACCATAAAAAATTAATTTTCATCCTCATATGGTGCATTAATTTGTTTACAACGTGTGCATTTCAATACCCTTATGAGGTTTTTTAAGAGCTTATAAAACTTATTTACTTATGTTGCTTAAATTGGAAATACTTCTCTTGAGGTAAATTTTCCATTAAATGGAGAAACGTAACGGCTGTGGTGTACAAAGAGTGGAGCGTAGCTACAAGTCTCACGATAAATGTGGAAATAAATACCTCCAGATGGGTGGCATGAGGTGAGATCTAGGAATCCGATTAAAGGAGAGTTAAGTCAATGTGGTGTAGAGGAATTACAAATTTAAGTTATCCGAAACATTCCTGTCCGTCACGGAACTTTTATGGGCACTCTAGTATATGCATTCCTTCCTTCATTCTGCTATAATTTTGGAAATATTAAACCGTATATCTCGATATGAAATGACATATAAGTGGGATTAAGTCTTATCTTTGTTAACAAGTTTTCTCAAAAGTGTGCCTTAGTATCTAACTATTCCCTCGATATGGTTTTGTGTTTCTTTATTAAATGGTAGATCTGTGCAAGAGCTTCTTCCGTACCACTAGTTGGCCATTCCTTGTTTTATATGTGCGTACGTGAGGATATTCAAAAATATTCCAAAGTTAAAATGTGCTTATTGCTAAAAGGCTTCGGTACCACGTGATTTATGGATCAAAATTATTACATAAGAGAACGCGTTGTGAGTTAGAACTGGGACAAATTTTATCAGAAAATGATTTAATGAACAAATAGTTAATTCTCGTGCAGTGTTCTCCCTGAGCTCATATAATCCAAATTCAATATATTAAAACATGAAATGGTGTTATAGGACCAAGTGAATTTGTAAAATAATGCCGACGCTACTTAGCAGAACAGGGAAATCCGATACGCGTCCTTGTTAAATCGTTTGCTAATTCCTCAAATGACATTAATTTGATTTGATTTCAGTGATTGAATATCACTTTATATTTTTTTGCTATGGAAGAGTGAGTGCATTGTCAATACTGTCTGAATCCTATTGATATCAGTCAAAAAATACTGTGCACTAGGATAATTCACTTAAAGTGAATTGTGGATAGCCAAAATTTCATCTGCATTTTAGAATCAACCAAATTTTTGACGGAATTTTATGCAACGATAACGGATAGAAAATATCCATTTCAACGAGAGAAATATACTCCTCGCACGGTTCCACGAAATTTTTGGCACACTATCTTGGTATATACTGCTATAAAGTCAATTTCAAAATCATTTTCAGCATAAATGTGATATAAATGATTGGTAATATAGTCTCAGTTGAATTAGAATCCTGGCTTTGTAGTAAAATATAATGGCTGTTATCGTAAAAAGTTTTATTTTTCCCTGTAAAATTCGTCTCGAGTTGCTATTTGGGTTATTTATCGTTTTTATCACAATGTATTGTCTTTTGAATTGGTCATTGACATAATTTATTAATCGAACTTGTTGTTCCAATTTGAAAAAATCTTTGAAGAATATTAATTAAAAAATTGGAGTGCCATTATTTTCAATTATGCAAAGCAATTTTTCTCTTTTCACAAAGCTCTCGTGTCAAAGCAATATTCTCTATGATTACATTTCCATGATATTTTCCTGGAATCAAGTCATCAATCATCTATTATTTTGCAATATACTGACGTAACTTGAAGCATGTTAAATTAATCATTATTTGTGATAATGTTTTTTTATTACCATGCATCATTTTTGTTCAGCTATCAGTAATTATTTCATGTTGAGATCCCTTGAGTAATTCTGATTTCGAAGTGCTGCAATGTAGTTCTATTCATTTGAATTCTCACACAATTATATTTAATTTATCGCACATGGTTGGCTTTCTAATACAGCCATATTATGTTTCAAATTACCGTTAAAATTACCTTCAAATTAAGCGTTTTCGCTCTCCTATTCACCCTCTATAAATTCACTGCTATTCATTGATAGAAGTTAATGGATTTAAAAAAATAAAATGTCTGCATTTTCTGAGGAAAACCGCAGTGCAATTCCTTTCCTATTTATTTATTTTCCTACTATTTGACGCAATTTTTTTCCGGTTGACTATGGAGACATGTATGGCTTTTGAAACCGCGAATACCCATTGTCGTGTTGGGCATTTTCAACGAATTTGTGCCGACAATGTCGCGAGAATTACGTAGGAAATTCTATGATTTCACGTCTGCTTTTCAGATAAAAAAAACCAGTAAGAGACCAGTCTTTGTCAATGATGCAATTACCCGTAATTCTCTGCGCCTCAAATTTTCACGCAGTAACTTACTTTTATGTCCTGCTGGTGTGGATGAACACGTGCTTCTTATTTTTCTGTTTTTTTTTCTTCTATATTTCTTATTTCCTCCATCCTTGCAGCACTCCTCAATTTACTGAGGTGGCAGGAACCTCTTTAACGTGTCCCTTTACGAACACTTCCATGGTCTTGTCTTCTCCTGTCACCGTCCGCGTGTGTTACTGCTTGGGTGACCACATAGGTGGAAAACTTCCGATCGCTTGAGTGCTCTGGGTCTTCGAAATTGAGGCGACTGGTGCCATAGACGGTTCCGAGGTGGCCTTTATTATCGGGGTCCGTCGTCTAAACTTCGGTTTCTGACGGTCTTGGGGAACTATCCTGCGTCATTGTAGACTTAAAGGAGTTCGACGTGAGCGTCTTTTGTCCCTAGACCTTGCCTCCGTGAGCGCTTGATAATTTCTGCCCCGTTAACGGTTTCGAAAATGCATTTTGTCTCCCTGTTTGATGGCCTCGCTAACGCTAGGCCTACACACTTATTCTGCATGACCTCTCAATAAAAAAGCGTCCCACCATTGCTGTATTCCCCAATTTTTCATAAGACTTGGCACTGCCTTTTTTGTAGATTTTTCCTTCAGTTATATTTTTCTCCCCAGTTGCAAACACACTAATGATGTTACAAGACAAGACCCCTGTTTTTTGTATGCCCCACAGTTTCGCACAGCTACAGTTCAGAAGTCATTTACTGTTGTTGCCTCAAAGCTGTGGAACGATTTGCCGAAACATGTAAAAGACAGTGCATCACAGGAAATATTTAAGAAAAGGATTGTCACCCACCTACTTTCTTGCTACCCATGGACACTGATCATGTAATTTAATAATCATTTATCTCCTAATTGATGTGATTAATACCTATTGTTGTGTTAGGAGTAGTAATCTAGTTCTTGTTTCATTTGTTAAGCAAAATTTCCTTTTTTAAGGTTGTGTTATTTATTTCTTGGTATGCTTAATGTTCGTTTTTCTGATAGAAAAAGAAATTGTTTTCCAATTTTACTATGTTAATTCCAGTTTACTATTCTAATTGTACTACTCACCACTTTAACGATTTCTATGTTCCAAAGGAGTTAAAACTCCTAGAGCAATAAATGAGTTCATTATTATTATTCAGAACATTTATTGACTGTGGCATTTAACTATTCTTTTTCATTGCCAGGTCACAGTAAACCGCACTTCATGCATACCTTTCTTTATCTATTAGTACTTACACTAAGTATGAATGACGTGCTACGTGATTAATTATTTTTGTAGCATTGTTTATTTTGTGAAGATTTTCTCTTACTTTGTTGCCTTATATTTCTCTATAACCAGTTTATCTACTGCAATTGATATTTTACGTGGTGAGTTATTGTGCTATTTGAATTTGTTTCCTTAAGTGTGAAGGGGTTTAATCCATGTTGAAACTACATTTCTCCTGCGCAATTGATGTTGTATTGCATAATTGGCTGATCACTGTGTCTGTTTCCTATGAAAATTTTCTCAAATACCTCTCCGAGATCTTTTAATCGGCTTTGGACATATATATCGATGGAATTTTAAGTGTAAGAATTGGTTAAGAATCCTATCGGAAATGTGGGAATGTTTGTTAAATATTACGCTCCTTGATTTTTAATCAACCCCTTCCTTTCGCTGTACAAATGGGATGTATATCAGTCACTGATGCCTGTGTTCTTATGCTGTTTTACCGAAGTATGTTATACGATGCACTCCCAAAAAAATGTGCAAGTATAAAATCCTTTGAAAGATAGTAGTGCTGGCCTTTTTGGCGTATTTCTGTGACAGCATTGAGAAGATATTCTGAAGATGATAGACGAGTCATCCTTCGATACGACGTTTTTGTTGCAAATCATCATTAATTTCACAACCCTAGGTAAGGTTTAGCATGAAATCGGTATGCAATCAAAAGTTTCATTTCCGCCGCATTGTTTCATTGCTTTCTGAACGTCGCACTTCTTGATAAATGTTAAGGCAAAATGACGGTTTTTGTGAATTTAATTGGTGCATATCTATTATGCTGCTTCCCTTCTTGCTTGAAACGGTATGTTCTCGCTTACCCGAGATTCCTAGGAAATGTTCGCGAAAAGGAAAGCCAGTTCATGCTGTTGGCCTGCCCCTGGATGTAGGTGGTGGCATTTAATGGGTTAAAAGTCCGTGAGTAAGGAAGACTGTGGCGGGGGAGAATAGAAAGGTTCTCTCCAATTGAGAAACTTCTTGAGGCGCGCCCTTTTTAATTTACCACTTCCCGCCTCATGCCCAATCTTTGTCGCCTCTTTCCCTTCAAGATATCTCCTTCCAGCTCAAACGAGGGGGTAAGCTTCATCCATTCCAACTTTGAAGGGCTAAAACCCTATCTTTCCTCCCCTAGTTCTTTAATAGTCTAAATATCCTCCTTCACGTCCTAAGGCCTCAAATCTTTTTTACTCCCCGACACTGTTGTTTCTTATGCAGAGCCCTGCCAATAACCTTCCCTTATTTTGACACATACGGATGCTAGTGACATGGATTAGGGAAATCCTTAATAATCCTAAAAATCCCTCTTCAATTCACAATAAAGCCTACTCCCCTTCATTTTATGTGTCAATTCTATTTTTTTCCTTCTCCTAGCTGGCTTCATTAAAAGTATTTCCTAGTTTCCTTTCTCATAACGCTCTGTGCTAAATTTTGACTTGATATTGAATATTTATATCAGCTAAAAAGCGTCCAAGGAAGGCTTTATTAATTCTAAACTGAATTTAATATCCATTACTGGGATATTATTTAAAAAATTTATGGTGCTTTAATGAAAGTAGATTACTATATTACATTTGGGAGCTATGCTTTGTGTAATTATTCGTAAACGAACTTATACATTACAAATTATCTGCGTTAAAGTTAGTAATTTACGGAAACTTAAATACGAAAACAACAAGTACATAAAGACTAAACAAACCCACCCGTTATATTAATACAATAGTTTCACCCAAGATAAAATTACTGCTCCAGACAAATTAATGAATGAGTATTAAAAAAAGCTATGCATCATAAAGCAATTGTTTTTAATAACTGTTTTATATCATTATGATTCAGAATTTTGGCATGGCCAAGCCGAAAATAGCCTAAAATCTGAACGCGACCGAAAGAGACGTAATTCCGGAGGCGTAAGCATAGCAGCAAAGTGTTTTTATTATTATTATAAAAAATTAGTGCCACCGAGATAGCCCTTCTCGTAAATGTGGTCCTGCCCCACCTTACCTTCTGGGTGTGGGCTTTATCTCTCCTTGCCCCGGGCACCTCCTCTCCCACGGCCGTTTCCTTCGAGTTATACCCACCGCCTCCCCTCATCCCCTCCCCAAGAAGCGCAAGAGCCGTTTGGCCCTTCCCTTCGCCATATCCCAACTTCCATCAGAGAAGTCTTTTGTCTGCCTAATGCCTCCACATTCTCTCCGCCGCTCTCTTTATCTGTCCCCGCTGTTCGCAAACTTTTTGCTCCCTTCCCAAGCTTCTTCGTTCCCATTCTCGGCGCCCCCCTAGTTCCTTAAGCATCACCGGGGACGACGAAAACGTCCCACGTCTACTCGTTTGCCTCCTTTTATTCCGCCTCCTACTGTGTGCTAACTTGCAAACCTCTTCTCCGCTTTGTATCGCGAGCATTTTAGGAGTGTCTCTTCCTCTGATTCGCAATTCTCAAGGCCGCCTGACTTCTCTTGCTCCTGGTGGCGTTGGTGTCGTCATAGGCGGATTTAGGAAGGGGCACGGGGGCATCTTCCCACCCCCTCAGACTCTTAAGAAATAGACTAGATTTTTAATTCGGTCATCATTACGTTGGTTTTGTTTTGTGCATTCCGGAGCCGTAATCATTCAATTTCATATGTGTAACTTTCATATTAAAATACATAGGATATTGCGTACAGTAATTGTTAAATGTTGTTTTTACTCTTAAAAAATGAGAAGACTGATCGTCTGTCAGACCTTTGTGCCTCCGCTCTCCAGAGAATTCCTTGGTCCGCCCTTGGCTGTCGCCCCTCTATCGTCGTTTTATCCAAACATCCTAACCGTTATGTTCTTCTATTGGTTGATATTCATCATTATCATTAGTCAACAATCCTACGATTGGTTCGACGCAGTTCACTGTTTCACTCTACTATCTGGTAGTCTTTTCACAGCGATGTAGTTCTTCTCCTTTACATCCTTTATAACCTATGTACTTCATTCGGGGCCGTCCCTAACCCATTGAATTCTGTCACCACTTTAAGGGCAATAATATATTATTTTCATCATCATCATTAGTCAACAATCCTAATATCTTGTATGGTGTTGGGCACGATATGGTGGAAGTTCTTAATATTAGTAACATTTTACATTGTAGTATTTCCACTGAGTTTTATTATGACACCATTTATCAAGTGTGACACTTTGTAATGTTGTTTGTAACGAGGAAACGCGTAGAGTCATAATAAAACTCAGTGGAAATACTGCAATGTCTAATTTTACCAACAACAATCCTAAGATTGGTTTGACGCAGCTCTTCATTCCCCTCTCCTGACCTTCACTAACCTTTTCATTGCGGCGTATTTCTTCTCTTTTACATCCTTTATAAGCTGCCCTATGTAACTCATTCGGGGCCATCCCCTGCCCTTCTTCTCTTCCACTTTTCCTACGATTGTCTTCATCAGGGAATCATATCAATAATGTGGCCTACTAAGTTGTCCCGTTTCCTGCTTAAAGATTTTAGAAGACTTCACTCTTCTACCACTGTTCTTAGCACTTCCTCAATTCTAACACGATCGATCCGTTTTATCTCCATCATTCTTCGGTAGCACCGCACTTCGAATGCTTCCACTCTGCTGCTGTCAACGTTCAAGCCTCTTTTCTAAGGAGAATATAAATAACATCTGATGAATTGCTTCCTCACTTCTATGGTTGTAGTGGATACTATCATCATTATTACTGAAATTATTATCCTCTGAGCTCATCCCAATGGCTATATCCTATATACGACCACATTGGTAATAGATCGATAAATTTCCTCTCAAGAATAAATTTCCTCTACTATAGATAAATGCTTTCCCCTCCCCTTATAACCCATGCCTCCACTTTTGTCGTGAGGTTTTAGTAGTGTACCTTCCTCGGATTCGCAATTCTCAAGACGGCGTCCTTCAGATGGCGTAAGTGTCGTCACTCAAAAGTCGTTTTATCCAACCATTTTCAGCATTATATTTTTTATTTGTAAGTATTATCATTATTATTATTGCCAATATTAACCTCACTGCTCATCGCAATGGCCATCTCCTATTTATGGCTCCCATGGTAATGGATCAATAAATTTTCATCATTCTCTCAAGTCTCCAATTCCTTTTGTATACAGCCATTTCCCTTCCCTTATAATCCGTGCCTATTTTTCATAAGGTGAGATAACGGGCGTAAAAAAGATTGATAATTTGCGTCGAAACGACTACATCACCGTAAAAACTCATTGAAACGTGAAGCCGGGGGATTTGGGAAGGGGAAACTTGTGTGTTTACTTTGCATACGTTATCTTTTCTTGCGCGGTGTTTATTGCTTTACGCCCCGGGAATGCACGAATTTTCACGGTAGCCGTGGGATATGTCTCGTAAAATTTTGGATTTTTTAAAAGTGCTTGCTTTGCGTTGATTCCCTGAGATATTTTCCCTATCTTTATCCCAAGGGTCTAATGATACTCCCGAAAATTTTATTGCGTAGTTGCCTACCACATTATCATCATCCTTGTTCCATTCTGTGATTTTTATATTCTTTCTCCTCCATTATTTGCTATCTTCATCCTATCTTTGATTTAATTACATAAGAATAAAGGGTCAATGTCTTCATCATTTATGCTGCTCTACAATCCCTGTTGAGGACAATTACAGAATAATTGTTGATAGACGTATAATGATTACATAAATCGTATTTTACGGACTAGCATGTTATAAAAATTTGAAATTATATTTATAAATTTTTAATTTTTTACTTGCATTGAATATGTTGCGTATTCTGTAACTAATTATTGTATTCTATTGGAAAGTTGGAATTTCGGAAATGAATTTGGCTCAACTAGATTTTTTGATATTTATCTCCACGATTGTATTTACCAATTACATATTACTCGAAATGTAATTAGTAATCCGATATATTAGTTGTCGGTAATGATCCATTACCTGATTTTGCATCACGGGTGAGCATACTCTTAGTATTTACAATAAGTTTTGGGTAGTATGTGGTTATATTGGGATATTTAAGTCTTATAGTTAAAGTTTTTTTACTATAGTTGACTGCTTAAATCCTTACTTATAACATATATTCGTTCTCATGGTTCTTCAAAAATCCTTAAAACCGTCAATCCCGCAACATCTTGGAGTGTTGACGTTTTCTACGCCGGAATCTGGCGACAAGCGTTTTTTGCTCATCTCTCGAGTGATCCAAATGTTACTTTATAAATCGATTATTCTATTATAAATTTATTTAATATTGAATAATCAATTGTAATGGAGCAATGGTAATTCATTATATTATTACTAATTGGTCATGGCACCGGACACACTATTTATAGCAACTTATATAGTAAATCTATAGTGTTTTATTACTGTCCCTTTATGCCAATGGTCACCGGTAGGCACGCGTTCGTCATTTTAGTAGATGGTGGCGACCATTTTGGTTGCTTCAGGCGCCTCATCTTTCTCTTTATTAACTAAATATTAAATAAATATTGAATAAACTATTGATATTACGATTACTAGTTTTTGTGGCAATTTAGCATTTATTTTTTTATGAATTCAATGAATAAAAATGCATGTAAATTCCCTTCCCGCATGATTTTCGTTTTCTCCCGTTTTTCAACGCATATTTGTTTGAATGTTCAACAAGTATGAATCAATTAATAAATGGTGGCTACGGTGTATAAAATGCTGACGAATATTTTGAAATTTTTCCCTATTATTTGCATAACTTTATCGACCAAACAAAAAATATGAATCGGTATATTCTACTAACTTGCATAACTAATGTGTTGCAAAGACCCTTCTTTCATTGTTAGAGAGCAAATGGCTGCTAATTGTATTTTAGCCTTACGCTTTCCGCTGAGGTAGTGTTCCCCCTTAAGGCTTGGTAAAATCTATCCGGGAGGCGGTCGATCATCTGCTGGTTTAGTGCTGGGCTGGAGAGGTTGGCCAAAATCCTCTCCCTTGACCTCCGGATCACGTTCCATCATCTTTCATTTCCGATTTGGAAACGAGCAGGCATTCCGTGAACAGACATCTTGACCATCCATTCTCCCCGTTCCATTTCTCTTCTTTTCCTTTATCCGGCCTTCTTTTTTTCCAATCTTTTTCTATTTATTCGTGAATTCTTCATCTACATTCCTCGGTGCCTTGCCGTTTTCAATTTTCCGGCTATCTCCTGTCTTTCTCCAAAATCACTTGACCTCTCGGCTAATCTCCCCTTACCTCGCTAATGAATACCCTCTCATGTTGCACGCCCGGTGCCACGGAGGCTATCTTACGGCAGCGAGCGAACTTCCGTAGCGGAGAGAATTAATTCCATTAAGTGACGAAAAACACCGTGGCGTCGAATTGAAGAGAGCTGACGAAATAAAAAAAAAGAAGCCATTATTCGCGGGACTCGTGCGTGTCAAGCCAATTAGGGAATGACTGAAGGAAGAAATTTCTCTGCCAAATGGTCTGCTGGGTAATAACAGTGGAGTATAATCCTACTTCATGACCTCCATAATTTGTCTTTTTACGCAGTATAACCAAGTTTCGGCGGGCAAGCCGTCTTCTAGTACATTACATTTATTGCTATAAATAACATTTCTTTAAGTGCTTATTTCGTCGCTAGTATGGAGCTATATCACAATTTCAAATTTTCAATTTGATGTCATCCGTTTTCGTTGAGTAACGTAGGTAACACATTGGCATTGAACAGATATTGTAAGAGGTGGACCAAGGGAAATAAATAGCCATTCTATCCTGAGTAAATTTTACGTAGTTCTAACTGCACCGAACAATGTGGGAACTGTGGAGCGCCGTACACCAGAAAAAGTGCGCATAGGCAGGGCATTTCATTAGACATAGTACACCCTAAGAAATATGAAGAAGAAAAATTCAGTGAAAGGACACATAAGGGTTCGGGTTGGTGTGGTGATTATAATGCTGGCCATTCACCCAGTGAGCCCAGGTTCAAATCGTAGTCGCGGCAGAGATATTTCAGAGACTGCCTAATCCCCGCTTGCGTGATTGGAGGAGGGCACTTCGGGTACACCGCTACGTCCGTCGGATGGGACGTTAAGCCGTGGTCTTTTTGGCGCCTTTCGCTATAATAACCTCGATTGCTTTCTTAAATCCTCATTCCTAAATGGTTGTAGCATATGAGTGATTTTTAGTAACTTATATATTTAGCTATTCCTTGACGAATTTCCTCAGTGCCATTCGGCAAAGCGCTTAAGAAATATATCAAGACTAAAATGCATCAAGTTTTTTATCTTTTTCTTTCCAACTTTTCGCCTCACGAAAATGAGCTTGTTGCCTCCTCTAAATGGCATACCAAGAAAGACACAAGGTAGAAGTAGACAAGATATCTAGCTAAGGAAATGGTGAAAATAGGAGATACCAACCTTACGATGGCTATAAATGAGTAAATTAATATTTAGTTTTGGGTTTGCACTATCGTTACCTTTACAAATATGTCATCGTTAGGAAGCACAGAATGAGGTAGTATACATGTAACCGTCAAACCCATTAATCCTATTCTCCTACGCTGCCTTCTGCGATTGCATTACGTTATTCACCATATAAACGCTCCCCAACACTTTATACTCAATCGAAACGGTATTACTTTGTTTGGAGCGTTGGACTAGTGGTTTCGTACGTGGCGTATCATATTCCCTAGAGTAGGTGAGTTGTCACCATTCTTTCATGGCGTCCCAAGATGCCATTAGTAGTCCATCTCGTATACATTCTCGTTCATCCCATACCGTTACTCACTTAAAACGGTTCTTAATGAAGCCCTTTCATTTATTTTAGGATTATCTCCTCGGAAAATGGTTGTGGGTGATGCTTTCCGTTCCATTTAATGAGGAGTGAAATGAGTTTCAGGAAAGATTTATGTTAAGTAGTCACGTAATCTCATGCGTTACTGTCTCCGGAATGTAAATTGAACTGCAATAAACTCGTTTTCCTGAACAATCAAAAAATTCCTTCTAAGATTCACGATAGCGGATGAGATCCTTTTCCTGACCTGCATAAATAAATCCTAAGGCCTTTGGTATTTTTCCTTGACATTTTCATGATCTCAAATACAGGTTTCAACATATGCGTAAACATGAATTACAGTGATCAGCCATGCATATTTTTTTAAATTTATACGCTATGCACTTCAATGGTTTCCCCTTAATTGTTATTTACCGGGAGGATGATCAATCCATTTTTATTGCAGTGAAATGTACTCCATTACTTTCTTCTTTGGTTTACGTTATAATCTTATGGTATAGCGTAATTTTGTTTTTCCTTTAATTCATGCAGGATGCTTAGCCGGGCTTGAATCTTTTGTTTTCTCACTTCTCCAGTTGCTTACTTTCTTCTTAAAATTGCATTGGAATAGTTACCCGAAGGTTGAGTTATAACAAAGAGCAAACTTAAGCATTTAAAAGTGAAATTTTGCTGATTGCCTTAAACTTCATCTTGATGCTTTCTTAAACTCTTCTCCGATTCATTTCATTCATCTACGTTTTATATATCCTGAGAGGTTGCTGGGCTAGTACTTAGACCTGATGTAAGGTCAACTCTAAAGTGGTGTGGTCGGTGTCTACAAAATAAAGTACCTGATATACGTCGACGTTTATATTTCTGTCTTGACAGGTCAAAATTCTAGCGCTGGATAATGAAAGCTTTTATTGCCATTTATCCTCCTAAGAAAGATCTCCCCTACCACAAGTCTTTAACGTTTCCATCCGGTGAGGGTTTATATCATCAATGTGATATCTCTCCTAGGCCCCCAGTGTCTTTTTTGTAGAGCTTTTTCTTCTTTCTATGTGAGTTTCCCTATTTTCATATTCTTCACGTTGTATAACCTGACAAGTTCTTCTCTTGCTGTATGTTACGTTTCCCGCCTCTGCGGTCGTGTTTTCAATACAAATGTTATGTTTATCCCTTTCATCTACTGTTTTGCGCAAGTATCGATACATTTTTCATTTTTCAAACTCAGTGACACTCATTTCAATTGCAGTACCTTACCATATTTCTCTTCTGGCTGACATTTTCAAACGATAGCCATTATAATGTTTATATCTTTTTGATTTTGAGATCGAATAGCTCTTTGGGATGTATGTCAAGTGGTCAAATGAAAAACTGACAATTTTTGGCAGTGAAGTAGTATGCATGTCTTTCGGAGTACCGTATTTCGGTGTAATGCTACAAGTGAAATTGCTAAGCTCTTCAAATATCTGCCTTACTTATGGCCGGTTTCAGGAAACTTCCACTATCGGTCCGATAACTATGAGTCTCGTGAAGTTATAGGACTCGTAGCCTATTTTAGGTTGCAAGGAAATATTGGTCTTCATAAAATAGTTATTGATTCGACCACGTAGTTACTATAATATTCCATGGATGACACTACTGTCGTAAATTTTATTCTAACATTCTAGATCACCCAAGCTTCTGATCAGCCAACCATTTTTTAAATTTATGGGACTTTTAATTTATTTAACACAGTAAAATTGGCCGGATAAGTGTTGAAATTGTCTGTATGTAAAAATTAATTTACTTATGGATGTTATTAAAATTCAGGTTCTCGAGTTAAATTGAAGTATATTAATTTCAAAGTATGACAACCAATGTATCAATAATATCTCTCATGTAAGTGCAGCTTAGCTTCCGGGTTGCCTCTCTTTTGAAAACGGCTGCTTCGTTTTGAACCGTAGAGGATCATGAGCCTGTTTGGTTTTTAATTATTTTATCAGTCATAATTCCAGCTGATTAGTGTATTCCTTGGCATCATGTAGATGAGCGGGCGTTCATGGAAACAAATATCTCTAGTTAAACTATTGGGAGTACGAATTTTGGGATCTCCGGGAAAAATTAGGAAGATGCTTTAGATAAGGGATGTTTTCCTTCCCTCCCGTTTACCTACTCTCCACAGTCTTCACCCCACAACTGAACGCATGTCGTCCTGGACCCATTTACAACTTAACACGTTCCGGCCGATGTAACCCGCCTCTCCTGTTTTCACGGGCATTATTCCCAGCTACATACCCACATCGCTCCGGGCGATCAGAACTTATTTTCGTCCACTTTGGGGGGAAACGATCAGACAGGGATGCGGTATATTGCTGCGGATAATGCCCGTGAAAACGGGATAGCCACCTCGTTCCCATCGCCATCAACGTGATAGCCTACCCTCCTTGCATTACGTCCTATCGATCGCTGTAATAACATAATCTGAAATGAGGACAAGTTGAATAGAGTGTAATAGGCCGTCGGTTGACCTTGGCTAAGGGTTTCGACGGGTCGTAATATTGGTTTTATCCTCATCCCTAATGTTCCTTCTACGTGTGCGGCGCTCGTTGCAAAAATAGACTCCATGACATGTATATGGATGGATATTTGTGGCAATAAATTAAGAGGACTCAGACCTCTCACTCGACTAATATTTTAAGTGATTTTAAAGCAGTACTAGAGGGCAGAATGTTGGGTAAACGAGGGAGATGAAGGAAGAGAATAGGATTTTTAGATATAATGAGAGGTGTTTGGCCGTATTCTGAGTTGAAGAAGCAAGTAGGTACATAAAGGAAGGGGAGGCTGCTAGAATTCTGGAATCATACCTGGAAACCTAATTTAATCGGTAGAATACTTTAATTATTATAAGAATTACTTCATTTAAATTAAAGGATGATCTTGAAAATTTTCTGGGTAAACAACTCCACTTCATGTACCTACCCAGAAATTTTCAAAAAAGTATCTTTTATTTTAAATGAGTAGTAGTTTCCTAAAGGACAATTTTCGACCACTCAATAGTAAGCTTTTATGTTTTTTCATGAAATACCATTGGATGGATGGATTGAGCATTAAATAAAGAACTTCCTTTAAACTTAGGTCCACTCCATACTCACTGGAAATCTGAAGAAGAAATCTTAGATTTTGAGTCTTCGAAACAGGCAGTTTACGACCGATCGATAGTGAGTTTTACATCATCTTATAGTTTCTTTTGGGTAACACCAAGCTAACTTTTTAAATTTTTATTATTTATTCTACATTCTATTATTATTTCAATCACTACGTAAGTAAATATTATTTCAATAATGGGTCTAGTAGTGCGGCTTATTCGTCCCTATCCGTTCATAAGTCTTTATTGAGCAGTAACCAGATTTGTTGCTCAAAAAGTTAAGGATGAATTAAAGATACAAAAGCGGTATTTGGACATAAAAGACAGAGGACAACATGAATTTGGACATAATATTCTGAGGACGATGGACGAGTTAAACATCGAAAGGTTGGAAGGAGATTCTTAGATCCTTAGTTACAAGGAGAATTTTACCAGATGTGAAACCCAAGAAATTTTCACTACCATTAGTCGCTGGGAAAAAATCCAGATATTGCATCAAGTACTACGTATACTGGAGTGGGATTCACGAAAGCTTGCACAGAGAGCGGGGCTGAGTCCAGGACGTAAGGGGTCAGAGAAAATGTTACCGCTACCACAGAGAAAAGCGTTTAAATCATGGCTCACCGCCGCATCATCCATTCCGTATGTCTGTTAAAGAGTTTAAGCTCGCTAATCAGAGCGGTTGAGAATACATAATGTGCTTAATTTGAATTGCAATGAATTTTCTCCCTCTGCCTCAGGCTCTTTAGCGCTCCGCGTAAATAATTTGTGGCGGCATAATTAGGTTATCGCAGAATGTATCTATGCGACTTTTTTAAGCTTTGTGATTTCACCCTTTAGCCACCTCTGATCATTAGTATGCTAAAAATGGGGAGAGTTATGGCTCAGCAGATATTCTAAAATAGTCTGAGAAAATAGTAGTTGGAGGTCGATTGGTGGCTTGCGCCAATAATATTTCAGAAATCGCACGCTTGGCAGACTCTGGTAGATTTTAACTCTACTCCAATGCGAGAAAAAAGCATAATCAAGCATCGTTAAAGAAGATAACCCTTTGTTTTGATACGGCTCTTTGGATTCCTGATTATGTTTACAAATCCATGTAATATATGCACTAGTTGGGTGAAATTCTTTTAATTTTTTTGTATCGATAGCTCCGCTTTTGTGAAAAGTATATAAATGCAGCCCTCACCTGTGTGTTTTTATATGATGATATGTTAATTTATTATGAAATAATCATAACACATAATTTTACGCAATGAAAAGTGTGATATTCCATGCTATAATAGCAGGGAAATGTTTTAATAGCCTCGGATTATAACTCTGCTACAGCAAAGGAACATTGCGGGTACTAATACGGATAGCAAACATCAAAATATGTCATTTGTTATCGTCCACCTGAAGTATATAAATTTGGTCGCTCTAAATCTCAATGGATGATTTATTTCCTTCTTCTAAGTTTTCTAGTGATCAAATTGTTAGGAAGTTAGGGCAGTTCACATTTTTTTAAACCTCTGACCACTATTTTGTTGCGTTTTTGCATTCTTATTTGACATAGAATTCAGTAGGTATGAAAAAATTGATGAATTGAATCGTTCTAAAGTTCCGGCAATCAATATAGAGCCCTAATTTTTTGATGAATCCTGAGATTTCTTCCATGAATTTATTTTGCAGGAGGAAAAACCGACTTCCCACTGTTTATGACAACATGTAGTGTCAAAAGGCTCACTGCCAATAGTTTTAATGGTTTTCCTAAACTTTGTGCCGCGTCGCAACACTGGGGAAGCTTTAGCCAATATGTTTGTCAAGCACTATTCGACGCCTAAATTGCTCTCATATTGTGCCTCAATTTTTTGATTTTTATGACGTTTATTTTATTCAGTACCGGGTGCGAAGATCCGGTACAGGTTCCTTCCAACTATATCTTTATATTTTCCAATTCTCTCATTAGCAACGGCTTTCTTAAGAATTGATATAATTAACTTATATGGCATAGTATTTTCATTAGTTTATATTTCGCAGATTGTTAGTTTATTGAGGTCGAATCAGCCTTTAAAACATTTTTCAAGCTAAGCCTTTAATCATTCATGTTTTATGTCTTTACAGGTTTAGCTTGTATTTTAATTGCATTTTATCCTCTTGGTTTCAGGTGAGAAAACGTGATGATTCCATCTTTGATGTCTAATATCTATCATCTTTCTCTGTGAGTATTTCTATATTTATAATTTTATAGATGATCTTTCATTGAATCCCGGATATGGAATAAATTATGTCCTTACGAAATAATTATTTATCACACATGCTCTGGTTCTTCATTACATATGATTTCGGTAGTTAATTATAGATATAGCTCGGTACAGAGCTGGGTTTAATATGTTTAACTCCTGAACTGCTTTGTCCTAGAGTAGAATTTGCGTGGGTCAGATCAGACCAGATTTTGTGCAGACCGAATCTACCCTTAGAAGCTACTTACTCTTAACTGAAATAGCCCTAATTGGATCTCGTAAGTTGGATCAGAAATTTCCATTATCCATAGTAATTGCATTCGCGTACACAACCGGGTCATTCCTCGTTCACTATAATTTTACCCCGGGTGGCTTGGCGTGACTTGAGAATTAGAGAAGTCATTTATTTAACTGCTACTTCATGTGTTGAAATTCGATTTTACGTAATCGCCTGAGAAACGATCTAAAAGCTTTTATGCAGTAATCCTATCATCAGATTTCTAAGTAATTGGCAACTTCTTTGTTTAGGGTATTCCTCCTTTGCCAAGACTATTGCCATTGCTTGAATGATCTGAAGCGCTGGTGACCTGGTGGTAGAGAATGTGGCTTCGAAAGATGAAGGTAAAATGGACGGATAGGGTTAGAAGCGGGAAATTCTATCAAAAAATATGAAAATTTTGGAGGGCCATAAGCTAGAAAAAGTCCCTGTGGATATGACACATCAGGAAAAAGTGTATAGATGAACTATGCATTGGAGGAAGAATTGATGGAAAAGTCTCGAAAAGAAGCTTTTGAGATAAGTAAGTACTTTGAGTAGTTGAAGGAGGATATAAGGAAAAGGAACATGAATGTAACCGAAGGAATTAACGCAAGAAGATCGATGACTACAGCATACCGATCTTCAGATAGTTATAGTATGAATTAATTAAGGCTCTTCCTTTTCCAACATACATTCTTGTATTGAAATTGTTACACCTGCGCAAATTTGTTTCAATCCAGGGATGAAAAATAATGCGAGAGAGAGAAGGCTCAGCCCTTTCGCGGCGATGACCTATCTCGACGAGGGAAGAGCTCTCGAAATGGAAGAAAAAGTTTTGCTCGCCTTTCTGAGTAGGAGGCCTATCTCTAAAGCTGTGGCGACTTTTTAAAAGGGAGAGGGGCAGGAGAGCCCGCAGTTGGAGGAAGGGGGAGTGAAGTAACGGATTTTTCAGGGGTTGGCAAAAATATCCGCGGGTGGATGAGGTAAAAAGAAAATAACGAAGGGAGGAGGTCGAAATTAGGTTTGCAAGCGGAGTGGTGGGGGTGTGAGTTTTCTCCATGGCATTTCTGGCGCCCTAAGTGACGCTTAAGAGCATTATCTCATGCGGGGAGGAAGCAATTTTCGCGGCATGTTGTGAAAATGTGCGGTGCCTTTTGCACAGCCGAGGAAGTTTTCGTGGAAGAGCGAGAAAATTTATATATATAGATGCTCTCGTGAGCTCAAAAATTTTCCGCTCTCGAGGAAGTATCCAACTTTCCTCGCCGACCCTTGAGACTGGAATGCGTATGAGTCATCTATGCAAATTAACGGTATAGTTTCGCATTTTTTTTTAAATTACTATATTTTAAAAAATATCTGATCGGATATTCTGCTATATTGATAATAATATTCTATTTTCACGTTCAAATAATGCTAAAACGTTGAATATGCCACAAGTATCTCGTATTTTTTACTTGTCCAGTGATAATATTCCTTTATTCATAAGACGACTCATCAGTATACATATACCTTTATGCTTACAAATAATGTTTTGTGAGCCCACTCGGAATATGGCTTCAAGTTCAATTCTTTCAGTGATTGCCCTCTTTTCAATATCTATGAATGGATTGTATACTTATGACCCGAAGATACTGATAAGCCGATAAGTAAAATGTTGATGGCGCACAAAAGGATATTTTTTCAATAGCCTCATTGTGGAGATAGTACGAATATAAAACTTTGTTATGTTTATTTTCTGTCAGTTTCAATTCACGCTTGGAAACAGTCTGATCTTCGATCTGTATTATTTGCCGGGGTATGAGGTCCTCAAAAGTAGAGGAAAGAAAATATGCAATTAAAATGTAAAGTTATTCCGTTAAGCGTATTATCATCGTGTCTCAAAAAATTGTTTTTCTGGGGTATAACATACCGTAATTTAGTAAACGCACTTAGGTTACAAATTCTTAGGTCACTTAAATTCCACTGGTTGTTAAATTTATAAATACTGAATAAGTGTTGACAGAGAAGAAAAATAATCGATATTTGGATGGAAAGTGAGTCAGATGCTTCTACATCAATAAAAGATAATCGCATGGAGCAAAATTTGTATAAAGTATTTTTATGAGAATTATTTTTTAAACAAATTGTATGTTATATGCTTCGCAGAATGCAAATTGTTGGAATTTCCTCTGGATCTATTGCAAAGTAGTTTACTGCTTATCAAAGTATAATGATTTCTGTGGTTTCTTTTTAATAAAGCTTTTTAGTAGCTGAGTAATACGCTTTAACTTCTGCGCTAGGTATGACGTAACATGCTTCTACAGTGCTAACTTCCGAGTTACTTGCCTTCTGCTTGACACTGGGTATTAATTTTGTTAACCAAGTGCTATTAATTTGGTTAGTGATCTTCAAAATTAACATCAGACATTAAATCCATTAGGCGGCATTTTTAAAAGGTGTAAAATTAAGTCCACTGTTTTTCCTTGAGTAGCTCATGGACAAAAAAAATTAGAGCCTAACATGTTTCGAAAATAAATAGATAATTTTCACCTTATTTCTGACAACATTTTAAAATAATTACAACTTTCCTCGACTATTATTTTTAAATTCTCCGTTCTAAACGCAAGTTACAGGCAGGAGGATTTTTAATCCGGAATAATTCCCTTTTTATACCTTTGCTAATTCAATCTAAAAAACTTTCATGCGATGTATTTGCCTGTTATGTTAGTCACGTCGGCATTTTATTCCTACATTCACCTGAATCTGTAAGCCGTGGCGTGCGCTGTAATTTCCGCGTAATGAAGGGGTTTGCGAAATCACGCGGGAGATGTCAGTGGCGTTGCGGGAGTAAATTGCTGCCGTCCCTCCCTCCTAGTTGGATGCAGTTCCAAGTTGAGATTGTTGGGCGACCCGAGTTGTTGGGGCATCTACTTCGCAACCAGCAACACATACAGCTCGCGACACTTGATCACCACAACTGGGGCGCCATGCCGCCTGGGTGCGTCCGCCTGGTCTCCCACGCGACAGAATCAGGACGTAGTAGGTACGGAAGAGAAACGAAAAAATATAGGTAGGGAATCGAAACCTCGCCTCAAGGAGGAAAAGCGGCTTGGATACAGAACCGTGGAAACGGCCAAGTTGTTCCCTTTTCTTTTGTCGTTCCAGTCACCGATTTCCAGAAGTAAGACACGCAATCAATGGAACTGCTTGAGTACTAGACCGTGGATGACCGTTTAATCCCTATAGTCTCACTATATCAAACGCAGTCTACTCGTAAAATCACACTAAAAGAGTCTTAGTTATACTCTGAAAGGGGATTTTCTTTTATTTTATTATTAGTATTATAAATTTCTTAATTTGTTTAATACAAGCATCGTTAAGTAGTATGGAGAAGCGCTTACAATCATGTGAAATGGTAACTCAAGTAGGGATGGTCGGATCGGATACCTCGGATCCAAATTTCCGAGGATATTGCCCTTCACCGAATCCAAATTCGCTGAAGACATCGGATCTGGATACGAAATTTTAAATTAATGCTTCAGTGAATAAAGCGTCCCATTTAGAGAGAGTGGAAAGAGTTACGATCCTCTCTTCGCATGCACCGTCGCACTACGACGCTTCTACTCATCAAACATTTTGTTTAAAATCTCTCGTAGGGGTTATGCAAAAAAATTTCAGCCGTGGAAAATTTTAAGGCAAAATGCGTAGGCACATAGCAAGAGTCTTCTAAATGATTGAATAATCATTGGGGGATTCTCAGCGTCGTAGGATATTTACCTCGTCAAAAGTAACTACGTCGCAAGATTTCAGAAAACCACCATTGGTCCTCCATCAGCCCGTGCCTCTGAAGATTTTTTTTTGTTTCCGAGATCACAAAAACCAAATACAATTGTCTTCGAAGGGAAACATCAAGTTACACGAGAACAATCGGAGCGTGTTTCATCCCTACCCCGTGTGACCAAGTGACCCTTTTCGGCCTACCTGCTTCAATTCTCCGTTTCTAGAGGACAAATACTGGATGAGTGACTTTCTGAGCCCGAAGATGTCTCGATAGTTTCGGCATTCAGATGACACGCGAGAAATTTAAAGAAGATTGAGACCAAACGCGACGCGTTTCTGACGATATTTTAGTCTTTTCTGCCGTAATTGATTGCCACAAAGTTTTGTAGTTACAAATAGACTATACTAATATTCAAAATTGTCCAAAAAGCACAGTTGTTAAAGAAACAAGCGTAGCATTAGTCTCCTAATACAAATGAAGACTGGCTGATAACGTCAACTGCATACATCACGTAGCTCGCCCGGCTTTGCTTTGAAGGCAGCGACGTCTCAAATTAGTGAGATCTGACATTTTCCTTCTTGATTTCCTCATCCGTAGTCTTGTTGCTTGAAAGACGGAGGAAGCGCGCTCCTTCGCCTCCAGTTCTTCCATACGCCCACCCCTTCCTCTCGAGATCGCGGCCGTTTTGATCAGTTCCTGTTCTTCGTCGCACGTGAAGTCAATTTTGTTCCAACAGGTATAAATTATATCGCAGAATGCGCAGTTGCAATTTAAATTAATGATTTGTTGATAAAAATGTATTTCATTGTGTTAAAACATTTTTATTAAGATGAGGTGAGCACAATGTATGCCATCTGCGTGCGCTGTGGGGTGAAACAAGCAAAATCCACCTCACCACAACTGAAGCATTTGCGGGTGAAACACATGTCAGCATGCGATGAGAAAGTGACAAAACTCAGAGAAAACGTGCGTGAGAAAATATTGAACACTATCAAATGGCTTGAAAGCTTATTTAAATAATTTTTAATCAGTTGAATTCCTGAAATGTGTATGAAAATCTTAATAGCATTCCTTTGATCGCATGTATCCAGAAGAAATTTGAATAATTACTTCGTTTTATGGCAGGCAATTAAAGATCCGTTTGAAAAAGAATTTATCCTTTCATCCAACACATGATATCAAGTATCCGATCCGGATTCGAAAAAAAAATATTGGATATGTCCATACCTAATCTCAAGCATTTTTATTCTCGTCATAATTGAATGATTTATGGATACATGAATTATTAAGGCGAGATTAATTAATTAAATCTTTATTATATACTTTATATATTGTGAATATTTTTGTGACTTCATATTTTACAAAACCTTCTTCTAAACAAACTAATAAGTTATTGCAAGATTCAACAACATATTTATGACAATTCAACAGCTGAAAGGAGTTCGGAGCTTCTACAAATGTTCTCATATACCCGGAATAGTATGATGTAGCCATGTGACTACGGTGGGCGCAAAAGGTTTAATTAACTACAAGTATTTGAAGTGGTCAATTAACGTAGATGCTTTAAAAAAATACTCTGACTCAAAAAAAACCTGTCTTTTCTGGAGATAGCAGTAGCGCTTAAGAATTGCGTAGAACATGGAAAACCGGTTGCGAGTAGTAAAATAAGTGTAGAAAGGAAAAAATGCCTTTTATTTATTATGATGCTTTAAATAAAAGACAAAGATAAAGCGATTCTTAGAGATTGTTAGGGAGATTGGTTCACTTTAAATAATGTATAATTTTATTTCTCAGAAACTCCGTGTAACTCGTGAGGTATCTATATCCGTTGGTCAAACAACGTTTATAAGGCAGGTACCAGTAGAATATTATCTCTTATCCATCGCGAGAAATGTGAAAGGTTGGACTGAGGCTCACGTGAAAGATATAATCCAAGCGTGTGGTGTGGTGAGGTAAATGATATGAGACAAATGACGCAATTTGTTGTCGTGAGACGAGGAGAAAGTAGTTTTTCCTTTAGCCTTTGAAGGTTAAGCTGGCTTTCATTCAGTGCCATGGAGAAAAATAGATAGAAATCGACATGGCGTTTTCACAGGTGAAAATAAACTAATCCAGCCCTCTCGTCTGGTAGATGGAAAGTTCTTCTTTTTGCCGGCTAGATTAGTCCTTTTGTATCATATGGCTGAATAACACTTCCTCGGAATTTTTAAAGTACCTTCTTTCTTCTTTTTTTAATAAAAGTCTTTGGACCATTTGTGTTTATTTCTTTTAAGCTTTTGCTTTTTTGCCCATGACATGTGTAATATTCGACACGGTGATAACTTAATGAAACTTGAAGGACGGAACTCATTACCTGTCTATGACCGTTAGATTGATGTGGTTGTAATCGCAGTAACTTCCATTCAAACAGCACTAAACGGTGTAATGAAATTATTGAAATTATTCCTTTGAGAATTTTTCTGTCTTCAGTTAGTACGAATCGGAATTGCCATGATAAATATATGAAAAATCTTCTCTCACTTATGTCAAAGTTATAAGGATTTTATTATAATGCTTGGTAATTATTGGAAGAAATATTGACTAATTTGTATGATGAATGAATGTCCCGGATAACGTTTATATGATGCTAATAATATTATTCCTTTACAATTTAATTTGGGTACCTCAGTAAACCTACTGTGTTTTTCATATTCATGGGCTGCTCCCTGTAAAAAACCTAAAATATTACAGCCTAAAATTATTGCATGGAATACACTGAATTCTTGGAGCACTGAAATGTATAATACTTTTGAATCTTGTTGACGCCAAGGGACTGCTTCTTCTTGTCTTTGGCCAACTTCTTCACAAGAAAGTATGCGATGAATACAATTCAATTCGCTTATTTACAACAGACCATCCTATTCATTTATTTCCATACACCCGTTTTTCACGGTTGAATGTCTTGATGAATTCAACTCTTTGGAGTAGATGGCAAGCATATTCAGGGCGCCGACATTTCACACAAGAGATATGTGAAAGGAGACAAAGAGGAGGAGACGAAGTTGTTTTTTAAATATTCATAGTCCGCGTAAAGGAGCAGACGTTTATAAGGTTGACGGGTGAATATTGCTCAGGGGGTTGGATCCGAGTGGGCTGGTGACAGGGTCGCTTAAAGCGAAGCTCGACGAGTTGGACGCGAATGAGAAATAACATTCGATCTGTATCTGTCGTCAGCGCATGCGACAGCTCTCGGCTCGCATTTCTTTTTTCCTCATCGCCCAGCGCGGAAGGTCGAACGGAATGTTTACCCGAATTCTCCGCGAGACAAAGCAGTGTCAGGCGACGCGGACGAATACCTCGCATTACTCTCCCTTGTCTCACCTCTGGTATATTCTCATTACCTTCCCTTTGAATGAAAGGGATGCGAGGCTGAAATGTTTTTGTTTGTTTTTCTCGTCGAAGTTCAGGTATTTATGCCCAGGAAACTTCAATAAACAACTATCTAAACCTGGGGATATAACTATGTTAGGGTATTTGTGATTTCTAAAAAATGCATCAAAAAGGATGGTGTTCCGAAGTGATTAACTCCTGCATTATCCACCAGTGCGTTAGTGAGACATGGGTTGTGAAGTAACTAGAATGGCATGTTAAATGTTTTTAAAGTCAAGGCCTCAATTCAGATGGACGAATACTTTCAAATGATTTTTACCTGGGTTTTATAATTGTCTTCAGTATGACTGAAAAAGGTAGTATGAAAATAATGATGCCTTCCTAGCTATTTTTTTAATTTATGATCATCATTCTCTGCATTCTTCAGTGAAGAACTTTTTCATGTCTCACGTCTGGTATATTCTCTTATATTCTCTTATTAACCTCCCTTGGAATGAAATAATGCGCCTGTGGAATATTTTGTTTAGTTGTTTTCTTCGAAGTTCAGGTAATTATGTCCAGGAAACTTATACTAAGAATTTTCTAAACCTGGGCACATAGCACTCTGAATGATCGTGATTTCTACAGCGTGTATGAAATAGGATAGTATTCTGAAGTTGTTATTCCTGCATAATATACCAATACGGTTGTGAGAGTGGGTTTTAAATAAATAAAAATTAAAAGTATGTTAAATTTTGTGAAGTTGCGGACGAAAAATTTACAATGCGAGCGCTTCCCAATTATTATTGCCTTCACTATGAATGAAGGAGGTGTAGCGTGGAGGTACATTCCAAGTAACTTTTTTTGAAGTTAGGGCCTTCATTCTCTGCACCATTCGATGAAGAATTTAAGCCCATCTGCGGAAATATGCAAGGATGTATGTCATGTGGTTACGGACAATGCACACACTGCATAACAAAGAAAGAAGGCTAGTATTCGGACTATACAGCGGCACTATCCTCCTTCAGGACAGTGATGGGTGTCCCTTGATGACATCAGAAATGAGGATTTGGAAGATTTTGTCATTGTATACCATAGAGTGGTACAATCAACTTGGTGTATCAGGAAGAGATGTATTATAGGCTGTATCCGGTACATCGATCGAAAGTGCGCTGCGAAGAGTTTTACAACCCAGATTTGGCATGCTGCTTATGCTAAACATGGATGAAACTAAATAAATCGATGAAATAAATAATAAAATTACACTTATTGGTCTTCACTCTGCCATGAAAGGCAGGGACTGCTAATCGGTTTCAAGTTCAAGTACCACATGAAAGGTTTTTTTTACAAACATCAGGACGTGAGGGTGTATCATGTTCTGCTGGTAAGGTCCCTGGAAACTGTAAAAATTCTTCAATGATTCCGGGGGAAAAACGGCAAAATTGTATTAAGAAATGTCTGCACCACATTAATGGGAACACTACTGTCAATAAAAGGCACAAAAAATCTCCATCTAACATCATTGGGTCATTCAAAAAGATTATGATTAATGAGCTTTAATTAATATTATAGCCTGATAATGATATGATCAAAAAGCATACCAAAGAAGTACCATGGCTGGTGGTCACGATCGTGTGTGCAATGACCATGCGAATTTCATTAAGTAAAGCACTTAAAGAGTTTATTTTTCAATGACCTTTGCCTGGCGTGTATTAATTAGGTATATTTAGAATTTAATGGTGTTCGATAATTAAATGATCGATTTTGATGAACTTTGTATGATACAATTTAGTTGCGTTAGAAATTCAGTTGCTACCTCTTTAGCGTTATAAAATTCGGCTCTTTTGATTAATATTCTCGTTTTGATGATGAATTGATCCAGACTATTCTTCATTTAAAAAACTTGTCATGTTGTGAAATAGTTACCTAAGTCACGCAGCTTAACCTCAATCAGTTGATCAGAAATCTGCGTTTCGAATTAATTATAAGTATTACACGTCGGTATTGATTCCATTTGGTCCAAACCAGGGCTATAAAATTTTTGCCTGAAATATTTTCATCGAAATTATTATACATTATTATAAAGTAATCTTTGTGTGTATTTTTTTCTCAGGTTGAACTGCGCGGTTCCTCACTTGAAAATTTCATGATTTATACTGTATGATTAATTGAAAGAAGCTCACACTTCAAATGATCTAATGAATCGTATTTTTGTCACTCTAACGTTCTAGTCTTATTGATGAATATCAGAAATCGAATTCAAATAGGGGTAGTTGCCAAATACTGAATGATATAGATTAAAACTGGAGCTCTTGTGTGTAGTACTTCACCGATTTTGTATTGTTGCTCATCCTTAGTTAATGGCCACGTAGGATTAATCCCTATACGGGGTCTAAAGCCATGAGGAAAACTTTTGATCGCTAAGCAAGCTTTACCCTTTAATCCACGAAACACTGGTCGGTCATTAGTCTGCTTTGTCTTTAACTCTACTCCGTTCTTACAGGGCTCTTGCTTGTAAATCTCTTATAGATTTAACGAGGAGGACCAAGTTGACCCGACGCAGGCCCTTAGCGAAAAGCAGAACGTCCAGAATACACTTAAGCCAATCCCTAGCCATATGATCATTAATGTGAATAAGCTAAGCCACATGCATGTTCCCTGAACGTCTGCATGCATGAGAGAATCTTTGGGCCGATGGTCAGTTCGTAATCCTTTGAGAACATTTTGCCCTCTTATTTTTTAAATCCTTCAGGTTGCTTCATGGCTTCTTCTGGATTTTTTGTATGGAAGGGATGTGATTTTAGGGAAAAAATAATATTTCAGGAGTGATCAATTTATATATTTTTTTGCTTTCGTTCCACGTTGTAATGAAATAAGTCAAGGAAAATCGCAATGTCTAAACTAGCCTAATCCTCGAAGGAGAATTTTCTTTTCCTCCTACCAAGGTTTTTTCTGACCACAGTAGTAAATCAAAGATTTTAGCAAACGATATTTTTAATTTTGTGTATTTTCTAACGCGATATGTTTCTAATGTAGTCTTTCAACGTATAAATACGTTAAAAACCCTTACACTATCTTGCTAAATCTCCGTATTACTCAGTCAGAATAATGACGAGAGATTTGTTATAAATATGTATTATGTGTTATAAATATGTATGTATGTAGAGATTTGTTATAAATATTATATGTGTTATAAATATGTATGTAACACATTATTTTCTCCGCAGCACGATAGGAATATCCTAAGAATACTACTATATGCTATAATCTCCACGTTAATCGGATAGAATTACTTGTTATTATTCCTCTTTGGTGTCTTGAGAGGATGCGTCATTGGTACTCAACCGTACCTACTTTTTCGTGTCGAAGTAGTTATTTGTATCTTAAGATTTTATGGTGATATTTTAAGGATTTTTATAGCCTCCCAACATTACACATATCCCATAAGTTCTCATACTTAAATCAATTTTGGCAATTTCCCAATTTAATGAAATTAAGAAAATTGATACTAGACATGAAACATTATTTTTTATTTTATTTGAAAAATCAAAATATACTCTTCAATTGCATTTCATTGTACATCTTCATCGAAGGGCATTTCAATGCTTTATATTATGAAAACCAGTTTTGATATTTTCCCATCATACGAAAAATAAGGGAAGTAAATTCTCAAATGCAAATGTCGTTTGGATAGAAATGGATGTCGAGTTCATCATGCTGTATACGTATAAATAAATTTGAGAATCGCTCCCGGACTGATTGGTTTATATTAAAGGTACGACGCAGTAGAGGTAATTACGTTAGCAATATGAAGATAGCTCTTATTATGGATTAGAGAAGGGGAAAATACCGATTTTTAACCTCGATGGATGTCATCTATGAAGGGAAAATATTTTTTGTGGTAGCATATGGGGAAAGATTACGTTTTTAACCTCTCAGTCACGAAACCATTTCCGTGTATTGATTAGTAGACGAATTCATGCTCATTAATCGTTAGAACGATCGTCCATTCGTAATTTAACGATATTTAATGATTAAGATTTTTTTCATCGCGTAATTAAGATTTGGCGAGCGATTTTGCTGATGTGTACCCGGAGCAAGTTGAACGGCCTGCCGATCAAATGAGTATAGGTTACGCATAGAAGTGCACAAGCTTTACCGAGTTGGCCGTGATCCGTGAAATGCACTTAAGCCTTTTGAGCTTCCTAAGTGCTCACGTTGTGCAAAATAAACGAACGCAACTTTTGCTTCGTATTCTTTTGTCGTTGCCCTGCTGCGGAATTTTTCCACGAGGAACGACTGAAACCCCTTTCTCTTCCACAGTACCCTCCGGGTTTCTCATTCCTCTCCTTCCCTCCCTCTTTATCTAGCCAGGCCTATTGTCCAACGTCATTTCCGCTCTTTTCAGATTCCCTTCTTTATATATGTATTTTTTTCAGATAGTCTCCTCCCCTCTTCTTCTCTCCCACCAGCCTCGAAGCCCTCTCGAAACTCCATCCCTCGCTGTGCGCAAGACCTCACTTCTATGTCCGGTCAACTGGAATGAATGGTGCCGCGAAAAAATGACGTCGGGGCGTGCTGCGAAAACAGCATAGGTCGTGAATGCGCTTACATGCGGCAAGATGCGCGTTGCCGAGAGTGCAGGAAATAAAGTAGAAAAAGAATAAATTTTGATATTTTTTTCTCAAAAAGGGAATGCGGTTTTTCGTGTTTTTTTTTCCTCGTCCGTGGGAAAATTTTCCAATTTTTTGTTTCGTCAGTCCATCGTTTGGTTCCGTGATGTGTAGTACAGAAGCAGGTGGGGAAGGAAAAAAATGTAACATAACCTACCTAACCACCCACGAGGGTAAAAATTGTTCCGAGACGTGTACGTTTCTGTTCAATTTTCTTTTTATTACGGGGAGGTAGTGGTCGCCTAGCGTGTTGGCTGATGAAAGGTTGTAGATTGCTGCGGAAGGTCCATCAAGGTGCGTATTGTAATGATGATGCGTTTCGGTGTCAATTTTTGTTCTTTATTTATTTATTATCTTTCCCGCTTTTTCCCTGGCATTCTAGGCTGGCTGGGTGAAGCGAATCATTTTCTCTGCCTCTCAATGTTTATTGCTGCTACTTTCATGAAATTTGAAGTTACGCCATCCGCATTGAAATGGTACTAACGGTGCTGGTCTCACTCTCTCCATTCTCCGATGTTGTGGCCGCCGTCGGCCGATTCAAACGTATTTTTTTGGGGCTACACGCTCTCCATATTTAAATTGAATGCAATTTTGGGCTAAGAACTAGGTCAAAATGGTGGATTCGTTTCGCCAGAAACGCTGCAACACACGTGAATAAAACACACGCTATTCGGTTTCTAAAATAGCTCTCCACGATTTTTGATGCAAGCATTGATTATGATCAAAACTCTGTATTGATAGAATTTATGTTCCGATCCTACAAATTCCTTCATTTCTCAAAATATTTTTGTGCCCATGCTAAATGCCCATAAATCTAGGCTTTGTTTAGTTTTCCGACATATCACATTAGCCTCATTGAGTTTATCTCACTTATCCGTTGGTCCATGCCATCTTCTACGACGGAGTTTTACATGCTTTTGTTCCTCAGTACGCGGTCTGTCCAATCCATTTTCTTCCTCTAATATTTCTATCGGCTGTTAACATGCCTGAACAGTCAATTCAAAGAATCTCTGTGCATTAAAGCATGTCTACTACGTAATCATCATAAAGGGTGCGGGAATAGATATCGAGCAAGCTTATAACATAAATTTCAATTATAAAATGAGAAATTAAAGAAAAACCTTTTTTCAAGTCAGTTAATCCTATTTTATTAATTAACGCATTTTGACGACATTTTTTCAGTCCATCACCAACGCTCACATTTCTTCAGACTCACTAGCTGTTGGTGTAATCTCCTTATATTTTCACTACCGTTTTCTAATTCACATTATGCTTGTCGTTAACAATTTATCGTGGCAATTCTGTTTTTGAAATGTAGAGATTAAGTATTTTCTTCCCATTAATATGTTCTGATTCGTGTAAGAGGTCATTAACCCTAATAAGATTATCATAATTGCTTTTAATGTACCTAGCTATTCTTCTTTGTACACGTTCTAATTATTTTTATAAGCCTATTTCATGAGAATCCCAAACACTGGTGGCGTATTACCAGGGACGCCGACTTACAAAAAATATTGTGGGGGCCCAAACCGGGTATCTTTCCCCGGGAAATTTTATAAGTAGTGAGTTTTAAGTTTTTTAAGCATTTTAGAAGAGTCATATGATCAACATTAGAACACTGAGAACTCTAATCTCGATATCTGGAAACTCCGGGGAAAATCGACAAGCCTGACACTTTTTTCCTCACACGCATAACGAATTATTGAGGGGGCTCAAGCCCCATGGAGACGGCGCCACTGCGTATTACTGATGGCGCCTAATGCGGTAGAAATACCTTATTTCCCCCAATTCATCATTGCTCCTTCCTAGTATTCTTTTAATAAATCCCAATTGACAATTAGCCTGACTTCTTATTTTCAAAATATGTTTATTCCACGAGAGATCATTATTGAGCCCGACTTGGAGTTATTTTACGGATTCTACAGTCTCTAATTAGGTACCCTGAGTGAAGAAGCTCTGTTAGGGATAGTGTTTTTTTCCAGAATTTTTACAACGCATTTTTTTTTCCAAATTTAACCCTAGCCGCCACGCATCACACCGTGCTTGGATGGAAGTCAGGTCGTTTGTTAATATCCGCCCAGCCATGCTGAAGCAATGTGTTCATCGTTTGTTTCGCGAAGTGTGAATCCTGGTGTGGGATTAAATATACCTATTAACGCATTTCCGCAAGCTAAGCAGGTTAATTTGAAAATGCTGATGGCATTTATTCCCAGGAAATAAATAGAAAACGCTCCATTTATCACGCCATGTTCTGCGTACTCGGATTGTGAGCATAGTTTAAGGAAATATTCTGAATGGCAACTGAATTTATACCTTCGTATTGGGAGCATTTATACCTTCGCATATCTAGCAAGCCTGATACTTAAGCGAAGAAAGAGAGTAATCACTTTCATGAATAGGATTTCACAGGTGCGTATTGGGTCTGTATATGGTTCATTATTTGATTTCAGAGAATGTTGCGAAAATTTCAGAAAGAAAATTTTCAGGCGTGCACATGTCGTTAAATAAAATAAATTGAAAATATTAAATACTTTATCTGTTGGGCCAACCCATTAAAAAACCCTGTTCTCTATGTTCCTCAAAAGTACTTTTACAGAGAAGTAAATTTAATGTTAGCTAGCATTGTATCTAGAAAAAAGTAGCCGGATCGTGTTGATCGTGTGGGAGTAACTAAAGAACGCACGAGTTTCATCGCCGGCCATGCGGGAGGTTTGTCATCCTCACCAAAAATATGGTATTCCTAACTGGTCCCCAATTCATACGTTTCACATGCCTTTCCGTTGCTGAATTCTCTAGTAGGACGCTCAAAAACTCTAGAAGACAGGTATATTATCCTCAGACATGGCGTGATGTGCATGGCTAACCGAACGGGGGTGTAATTCTTCCGCAATTTCTTTTTTTTTTATTGCGAAGTTCAGCAATCGCAAAACAAGTCGAACGTTGATGTACGGCCGCAGGCGATAGAGATGCCTGCTTCCCTTCGCTAAAGCATTCATTTTATGCGCCCGAATGTCCGTAGTGTGCAGATTCCGGCTTGATCCAAAGTTGAGAGAGCCACCGTGCTGGCTCGCATGCCTCGATAATCCGGGACTGACCCACATTTATGCGAAGCGTGTCGGATATACCGCGTGCGACAGAACCGTACGCGATGCTACACTAACCCCTCCCAGCACCACTATTACGCAACCGACAAGGGAGAGAACACCTATGTACGTGAGGAGTTTTATTTCTTTCCTCTATTTTCTTCCCATGATATGATTTATCCCCGGTCCCGTTGGGATTTTCTCCCCGCCTGTCGATACCTACTCCATTGGGAGTATTGTGTTTGGTGGTCCCTAAAATAGGTGGGGGCGATGTGTTTACGGAAGGATGAGGCGTCGGCATGCGGGCTGGTTGAGGGAGACGAATGGAATTTAGATTGGGAATCGAAAGGCCTGCTGACACATCCATGGGGAAAATCGCGCGTAAATAAAGGCACGTAGCAATGAAATAGTGTGAAACTGTGTCATGTAAGTATTTTGGAATAAGAATCACGAATTTCTTGCTTCGATGTTATAATTCGGCATAAGGGAGGTTAAAAATATTATGTTCTTATCTGAGGAACCCCTTAATAGAGTGGTAACATACCATTTTTTCTCGAATTGACAAGTACCAATTTGTCTCTTTGTGGCTATCGATAGCTAATGACCTTACGGGTGCAACTGTAGACGTGAAAGAGTATTGAAACATTTTCCTGTATTCTACTTTGAGCCATTAATTTATCGTTTGTATAAAAGCATAAGTATTACAATACAAGAGTAAAAGAAAAGAAAAATTCGTCACATTAACTATGCATGTACCTTGCTTTTCGCATCTCCAATTTCATTCCAATACAAGTTATTCCGGGGCAATTTTAGAATTTAACTGTGGCATTAGAAAAATAAACTTTGTGTTATCAGTGGATTTAGTATGTCAGCTACCTGGAAATCTTACATTGTCGTCATTATGATGGTTATTTTTAGAGTTACATAATTTTGGGATTCTTAGAGTCAAATTTATGCTCGGCATGAAACTAAATTCTAAGTTAGCGCGGGAGAAGTGGAAGGACAATCCGTTTCTTTTTTCAATTCTCTAGTTATGTTTTCCAATACAAATATTCTGGGTCTATCCAAAGTTTTAAGATTAAAAAAGATCAAAAAGTCTCATACGAATAACCAACCAGGCTATCCCTGATGGTCGACATTATCATAGTCATCAATAAAGTCGCATAAATCTCACATTTGCATCACATTTATTCATGGGCTAATAACTTGTGAGCTGACATATTTTATGTAGCTATTGCTGTGCAAATATACAGGGTGTTTATAAATGAATATCGGTGTTTTAACGCTTTATAATATTTATTAAATCATACTTACTGTTATAAATTATATATCAAATGAAAGAGCAACTCAAAAAGTTTTGTTATTTAGCACCAATGCGCATGTGCGTGAAATGTTTCCGCTGCGATTCGCTAGAAAGCGGTAGTAGCGACCACGGATTACCTGCCAACTTCACCATGGAAATGTTGTTTCATGACGATGATGATTTTCTGGATCATGTTGTATTCAGTGATGAATCGACCTTTCACCTCAGTGGATATGTAAGCACTCATAATTTGCGTAACTGGGGTTACTGTGCAACGCACGCACGTTGCACAGTAACTACAGATTCAGTCTTTGCAAACTGTAAAACACAAAACGCTTTCTGTTCTCTAGTCGCCATCTTTGCTACTACCGCTGTCTAGCGGATCGCGGCGGAAACATTTCACGCACATGTGCATTGCTGGTAAATAACAAAACTTTTTGAGTTGCTCTTTCATTTGATACATAACTTATAACTCTAAGTATAATGTAATAAATATTATAAAGCGTTAAAACCCCGATATTCATTTATAAACACCTTATATTATACTACGTTACCGGTCTATTTTACAGTCAACATTTCCCTTTTTATAGCAGCCTGAATAAGCTCCCTCTGCCTTGCAGCTAGCTTTCTCTACCGCCAAATGCCATTCGGAACGCCTTTTAGGTTGAGTAATTAAGGGCTCAGTATTCTCTAAATACAGATGCATGCGGGAAACTCTTAGGAGAAAAGCTTTGTTGCGAGGAAGAGAAGCTTACATTGTTTTAATAAAAATCTTCTGTTAATCATTGCCCAATTAATTATGTCCGGGGGTAAGTCATTGCCAATTAGTCTATTAATGACCATCGGTAATTAATATCCTTATCGGTTCACCTATAGACATCATGAAGTTGGTTGCTGTTTTTGCGATTGTGCAAGTTTTTGAACATTTTGTTTTTCTTCTAATTCATAAAGTTAATTTATCGTTGGAATAGGAGCAAACGTGTTTTATTTTTCTTAAAAAGTTAATGTTAAAACGAAATTTATTCCAAGAGCACGAAAAACCTTCTTCGAGGGAAAGTGTTTTATATTTATCAAGCTCTCATTTTTGATCTTAAATAATATCGCGCTCTTGTCCCTCGTTTTTCTGACTTTGGAATCAGATTTTTTTCACGTCATCAAAAAATTGATTGCGCAAAGCTTCAATAATTTGATCGTGAACTTTTAACGTAATTTTTAGTCCTTATTATTTTTCTAACGCATGTGCTCGTTTGATAAATGATTTAATTTGCAGTTCAGATTCATTCCTTCCCTCGAAATCAATTCTTTATCTATAGATGAGTCAATTAAAATGCAGCAAATTATAAGACTCCTTGTAATACCGGTGCTACATTAGAATGCTGAGCCAAGTTCCAATTTATAAAGTAGCTGAAAAAAATGGTATTCCATTGACTTGTGTATTTTTATCGATGGCTAGTAGAACCCTGTAGGACAAAACTGTACTTTCAATTCAGAGATTTTTGTTAATCGATCCCTTTTGTTCAACAAACGTTAAAGAAGCTATTGTGATAGAGTAAGTGTCACATTTTTAATTGATTTTTTATATTAAGTTCGAGAACAAATCCTTTTTCTGAATAATTTTAAATAATAATAAAATCCGTGATTAGAATCGGACCATCAACATGTAATATACATAAATCATAGGAGACATGTAATTTTCCATTATGAATAGATAAATTATTCTCCTGATAGAGGTGTTTGAATAATACGCTCTTTAAAGAAAAGGGTAACGTTTTATGTAATGATAAAAATTTCGGTAACCTTAGAGGAAATGCCTTGCATATTCGGATTCGAGCTTTTTATCTAGTTTTTTTCCCTGAAAAAATGATAAATTAGTAATGGCTCCTGAAAATATCTGTGAAACAAGGAATTGGGGAGGAATTTTCGGGAGGCTATGTTAGAGGAATGTAAACGCCCTCCGTTGAACCCATAGACTAGCAGCTGGTACGCCTGATGGCAAGTAATGCACACATTCATTTCCTACGCAAACAAAACGCGTAGGACTTGATTGAGAGACGGGGCATGGTCGTACGAACGGAAAGCGTGGATTAAAAATTATCGCTCTTTTTGAGTCTACCTTTTATGGCAAGGAATTTCCTTTTTACCGAATGACTCAAAGAGCATTTCCGTTTTGGAAAAAAATAAACTTACCAGACGATGGTATTTCTCGAATCACTTGGCGCAGAAAAAAATCTGGAGGCTCTAAAGACTGGGTTAAAGCTGGGATATTGATCCGAAGTAATCCGGACGATAAAGAGAATATTTAAATGCGGGTGAGCGCGGGTAATAATATGCATTGAAGTGCGTAATTCCCGGGCGCCATTCCGTTCCATCAAATGTTTTTTTTTGGTGGGTTTAAGAGAGAAAGAAGAAAGAGGTCAGAAGGCGCGTGGTGTTTGCTTGGGGAACCGACAGCACAAGAGTTAGAAGGAAGAATTGTTGAATCGGCACATACAAACCAGCAATTGCGGGTGGGTAGTGGAAGAAGGTGCATGGTTGCAGAGACGGAAAAATAAGGGTAATGGCAACGAATAAAGGGTATGAGGGAATGAACCTGGGAGGATTAAAGAGACATAAGACCCTTCAAACGATAGCAGTGGTGCATGAGGAAGGCAGAACTAATTAGCAGTTGGTTTATGGAGCTAAAGGCGAATTAACTCTGAGGCAAAAAAAACGCTTTTTTAAATTTTAAAATTTTTTTTCGGACGGCTTAGTATTAAATAAGAATATAGAATTCTTTTATTCAGTAAAATAAGATGCCAGAAAACCTACTCAAAAATTATTCTCTAAACTCATGTTTTCAATACTTAGCTACTATTTCTATTAGTAAATACTACTTTGACACTGACAATGAATGAATGTATAAAGTGCTTTCCGTGTTTGCGAATGCATTTTTAATGCATAATTGAATTAAATACTTTTGATTGATTCCACAGCTTTAGCTTTTGTCAAGAACAATGCTGGTGTGACTTCGCGACCTGAATCAATCAAAACCAATCGAAAAGTCTACCTCGATGATCATCCCTGATGTAACGTCACGCATTTATGGATTTGCATATGTATATTTTTAAATGCAAGCCTCACTAATAGTAACTAAAAGTATTAACAAAATTTATTGCAATCTCAAATGCTTTGATCTATCGCTCAAAATGTTTGGTACTTACCCTGGTAAAAATTGTATGCTTAATTATTTCGTAAGAATGCGTCGGTATAAGTTTTATATTTCCCGTGGTTTTTGCCTATAGAAGATAACCTTTACGTACGTAAAGTGCTTCCATGCAGGATCATGCTAACGTTTCGGGAGAGCTGTCTCAGGTTTCCAAATTTTAACGAGATTTTCATTAGGGCCTTGCTGGGCGTGGAAGGAGTTAAGCACTGCGAAAATCAAAGGATGACCTTTATAGTCTGGTTTGTTGTTGTGAGGTACTTTTTAGAAGGGGTGTCTTATTTCTAAGGACCTCCCTTAAATCTTCCCCTCCTTTTAATTTAAAACGTAATTTGTCTCTCATGATTTCGCCAGCCCACCGTGCTTTTATTAGGTTGCATCCTTCATCATTTTGTATTGGAAACTTTCAGACTTTTTTGATGTGTTTTACTTGTATTTCATGCTGATAATCATTCATTTGCTACTTATAACTGTTATAAATTGCTACTTTTATGTCCTGCGTCGAAGTATTATGGTTCTCTTTGCCATTAATATTGTCTCAAACTAGACCACTCGAAATTGAATGTATGTTGTTTTGGTTTTATTTAAGGTTATTGTCTTATTAGGTAATTGAATTATTATACTTGCCCCGACATATCTATTTCGATCCAAATGTCGTCAACTCTTTCTAACCTATAGCCGCTTCTGGGAAAAATTGATTTTCAGGACTTTTCATTTTAAAAATGTGAAAAGGTCCTACTCAATTATGATGATTGTAACAGCTATAAGTTTCACCATAATACTTTAGAGCACAAAATAAAACGTAGCTGAAATCTATCCTGAATATAGTTGAAAATGTATACATTCTTGATTTACTCAAAAGTAAAATTTGGTCGACTAAAGCGGGACTCGGTAAGTAAAAAATACTATTGCCGATTGGATACATTGAGGTTCCACAGTTTACGATATTACTCTGCCAGTTGTCTAATGTATGTGTATTAATGTCGGCTTAAGCGGGACTCAGTGAGTAAAAAATACTACGGCCGATTGGGTACCTTGGGGTACCAAAGTTTACGATATTAATCTGCCTGTCGTAAGTATGGTGTGTTTGATCTATTACTCACCATTTTGAAGTATCTTGGCTTTTACTTTTTAATTATGTATGTATATGATCTGCAATCGTAAAAAAAACGGAACCACGTAAACTAAGCGCAACGCCGCTTTCTACAAAAATGAATACAGATTTCATAAAACTAGATTGTGCGGTAAACAGAGGTAAGTCACTACTGTCCGTGTTATCTCAAAATAAGACGATGAAATTTTCAATCCCCATACTTTTACAGTGGTATTAAGTAAGAGAAAAATGGTATAGGTATTTAGAATATAATTTAGGGTTATCAGATTCCTATTTAAATCGAGCTATGAATTAGAAAGGATTTGTACTGTACTTTGTTTTAACGATTATGCTAGATTTTTTTCTTTTTTGTATGAAATAGCTTAAAAAAAACTAATTTATTCAATGGTAATTAATTAATCGCCCCTAATGAGGTCTAATTTTGAAGGGACTGATGATATTTTTTAATAATTTGTTGGACCTCTTTGAAAGTATACACTTCCTTATTAGAGAAATGCATCATCAAATTAGTGTGAATTATTTTTATTATTAATCAACTATAATGATTATATACTGTTTTGATGCTTCATTGGAAATTCGCATCTACATATATCTATATTTCATGTTCGTAGCTTTAAGTCTTAATTCGGAATAAGTATAATTTTTATCTGTACCTACATTTATGCTTTCCATAAATTATTTATTCTTATTATTTTTTCATTTAATTCAATGGATTTCCTCTGCTTTGCAATTAAAACTTAGATTTCCTCATAATTAGCTAATTATAGTTAGAATTAGTACTGAGTGAGGATACCGATTTCTTCTCCTTCTTATTTCCAAATGTGGCAGCCGTTATTGCTTACGCGGATTTTGTTTGAAGTAACGTACAGGGGAACGGCACCGTCACCTCATAGGACATTGAAGTGATCAAGTATAAACCTATCATGCCTTCAGGGGGTCCGGGTTTGAATCCTAATTGAGTCAAATGTTATTAATTCCAACATTTTCCCGTTTTTTAAATTTATTTTTTACTTGTGAATGATTGAGTAAAGATGATGCCAATAGCTATTCCGCATGAATATCCTTGAAAACCACCGTATTGTATCGTTGAACTAGCTTGGAGAGCTTTTTGTGAGAAAAATAATCACTAAGCGTTGAATATGTTAGTTCTAGGCAAAAGAAAGGAGGAAAATATCGATGACTAAGTTCTAACAACACGTATATATAAAATTGCAACTTTTCAGGAGAGCAAAAAAAAAACGATTAATTTCTTTTACTTGCATATTGAAGTTAAAAACCAAAAGTTCATAAACTGAAAGGGAAGCATTCATTTGCAAATAAAGAGTTGTTCTTTGCTTGTATTTTATGTTTAATGTTATTACACTTTGTTTAAGATACCTGTCTCAAACCGGCCGAATTTGAGGTACGTGTTGTTGGAACTTAGCCATCGATATAATGTTTTAGCGCACCTATATAATTACCATATTATAATCCGAGTAACATATCTATACGATAGCAACGAAGCTATCTGCATCTACGAAATACCTCACGAGCCACCTCTATGGAGTTTGGCAGGGGGTGATCAAAAAGATTCATGCATCTAAGAGGACCTCCACATGCGCAAAAAACGGTCTTAATAATATTCCGCATAGTAGCATGCAATTATTCGCCCAAGAGAGTTACGTTTTTAATTGCATTAATATAGACACCGTTATTATCCTATATAGTATGACGAAAGAATGATGTATTTAATAGCTCATTCTCCTAGTCTGTTTCCTTTATTTTTTTCTCGTAATCACGACTGTAAACGAAGGATTTGTTTAAGGCAGTCATTGAAGGAAGAAAACTACGCCAACGCAATAACCCTCTCCTGTTTGGTTAGAGAGAAGTTTTCCTTCTTCCATTCACTTCCCACACTTGTGAATATCACGAGATCTTATTCTCCAGAGGTTTTAGTAAAATCCTGCATAGCTTGTTTTCCTCCCATGACAGAGAAGGTTGCTTTTTTCTACTTTTTTTGTAGAGACGAGTAAAGAAATGACTTGAATGTGAAAGCGGAGGATTTATCAGAGCGGATGAGATGGGCATGTTCAAGGAACAAGGGTAAAATAGCATAATTGGATTAAGGGGGAGAGTTGGGTTGTAGGGAAGATTTCTCCAGATAAGAGGCAAAAGGAGTGGGGTGAATCGTATTCGTTTGGGGGTTAGGTGGGGGTAGCTGGGGAAATTGGCCTTGGGGTGGCTGAAAGAGGAAGAAGACATTTAGGGCAATGAGGAGCGGAAGGACGTTTAGGGTCAGAAATGAGAAAGGCTGAAGGGACTGGATGTAAGTTTGTGAGCGGAGGAAGAGAAGCCGCTCCCTTTTTAGCGTGAGAAGACTCGGGAACCCCGTATTCCCCCCACAGACTTAGAGGCTTGGTAATGTGTGAAGCTGGAGCGATAGCAGTATGTCGATGCGATATTGTATCGATTTTTTCCGTAATTAGAAATGAGCCAAGCTGGGTTGTCACTTTTTCTTCCCGAAGGAATTCAGATATTTCACTGCGCTTCTAAAATACTGAAAACGTTGGGAAGGTCATCTTTTGATTTCTAATTCTAGTACTTATAGTTTTATCTTTCACTTTATAAGACTTTATTCCTACTTCATCAATCAGAGAAAGTGCTGCATGATTTCATAAATTCATTTTTTATTGTAGGTACGGTTATACTGTTTCGTATTTCATTTTTTTCATCCAATCACATTTTTATCGAGTGCAAAGGCGAGTTATCCGAAAAAGACACTTGAAAATAAAGCACTGTGGAAAATTTTGGTTGTAGTCTGGTAAGTCTGGTTTGGTTAGGAAGTTATAATTTTGTATTTGGGCTGCCGTTGCTTGAACTGACCCAACGAAAGGACGTCTGACTTGAATGCTGTACCATTTTCATCCACTTCACGTTTTTTTGACTTGAACTAAAAATTCTTATGTAAAGAATATGCCATGCAATGGATTGTGGTTGCTTACTGGGTTGAGAGCATGGATAGTGTAAGAAATGAGTTAAAATGAATGAAGCGAGTGCGTTAAATTCTTTTGATTTCTTTTTTCCACTATCCGGACCAATATTCACCGAGTGTGCTGCTTAATCACTGAAAATAAGTATGACACTATACCAATACCGTGAGCCTCACCAAAGCGGCATTACCTTATGGCTTGAAATGAAATGTCTGTTACATTGCAAAAATGTGGTAGAAGCTGGTTAAAGAGAGGAGGTTAAAGACTTGGGTAAAATGTGACCACAAAATTGTCTTATTCATGTACTTCTGCATCCAAATGCATTGTTCTGGACAAAATAAGTTCGTTTGTGGCGTCTGTTTATTTACAGACGCATCTCTGAGATTAAACTGCTGCAGTAGAATGGATGCTTGCACAGAATGAATACCACATAGGCAAATAGATTTTTTGCTAAATTCTGCGTTCCAAGCAAATGCAGGGAACGTAGCTAGCGTATTGGAGCTACCCTAGTTGTTCATGGAATTCCCTTCAATGGATTTTGAAAATTGGCACATGTGTCGTATTTTTTTAATGAATCAATGTTTAAAATTAACATGCATGACTCACGATATCCATATTGGTTGACCAAAGTATGCATGATCCTTTTTTTTATTTGTCGTTGTCCTCCAAACTCTTAGAATTCATTAATCAGAAAAATATTTTTTTCCAAATAAACCAACTATTACATGACTCTAATGCTTAATACCATGACTATTTCATAAATTGACGTAATTTGGGGCGGTTTTGTTTCATAATGTGTGGAATAAATATCTCTACAGTCAATTTAATTTGACTTTTATCATTTCAAAGTCGCATTTATTCGTCGTATTCGTAGTCGTATTTACTTTATGTTACTTGAAATTATAAAGTGCAAGTTACAGTAAAACTCTCTTTGGGCAGTTATTTTAACACTACACGAGGGTTGCAGATTTTCCTACCCGTTCTCTACACCATAATGTGCGTGAGCATATATAATGGGAGTAACAGGTTGGAGGGCATAATTAGGACCTGTCCATTACTAAATTGCTATACATTGCAGCAAAATATTTTTCTGCATGGTAATGTGAATAAACCTCAAACGTAGAAGATATTCTTTATGAGGCCTCCAGGGCTTAGGCTTATTCCACGGAATTCAACGATTTTTTTTGCGGCTTATTGGTGTTATTTGGAAATAATTTCCTAAAGTCTGATACTTTCTCGATGATCAATAAATCAATATCTCGTCACCTGCTAAACCTGAGGTCGCGGGTTCGAGTCCCATCTTTATAGTACGCCTAACCCAATGCATGGATTTTCGTGTGTTTAATTGTTAAATTGTTGCAAAACCCCGGTGCAAAGGCCAATAGCTAATAAAGAGCTAACTTCTGTGGAAATGAAATGATATAATAAACATTGGAAATTAATGGGTTATAATTTACTTGTTTGATCTCTTTCCTTTGGTCCTTGGGTACTTCGTATTGACTCATTACATATCATTGCGCATTTTAGTTGTTAATGATTATTTTATGTCGGGTAATTTAAACTTTTTTAACCAGGTAAGGGGGAGTTGCTCACTCGGAGACGTTATCGGAAGACAAATGCCCGGGGTTGTTGAGCGAAACCTAATTATGTTTGAATTGACCGGGGTGGAAGGGGAGAGAGGGTGGTTTTAGGCACACGAGGTGGAACTTGAGGAAGGGGAGTGAGACAGAGAGAGAAGTTAGGGAGAGATACTTTGGGGAAATGAGGAGTGTTCGGCCGAATGGGGAGAGAGGGGCGAATTGTTCGGAAGAGTTTGAGGTAAACGGTAAACTGGAGGGGGAAGAGCTTCGTATTGGGCGGAAGTGTTCGGAAGGATGTGAAATCTTTTTACCAGGAATGTTTTGTACACTAAGAGTAATTAACCATCTGGTCTTCGTAATGGTTTCACAAATATTTATAATGATGACAATATAATTATCATAACGAAGATAACCGCGGTGGTGGTTCGATCTCTGCATTATTCTCGGGTTTTTCTCCGCTTTAGTTGGCTTGTAAACAACAGCTTGTCGACAAAAGGATTGTACACAACACTATAGTCCACAAGCCAACAAAATAATCACATAAATAATTTTATTTCTTTTAATGCAAAGAGTGTTGAAAGTATGCGTCAATAAAAATAGGGAATCAGTCATCCTTTGAGATTTTCTCATCGCTTTATGATTGCCGACTAGGTTACATGAAATTTTAAATTAGCCAGTGATGTATTCATTACTTTGCCAGCAATAAAATCCTGGAGCAAATTATAATGTCAAAAGGGACAGTGAATAAATTAATAAAATTTCGAGGACGAAAAATTATTTTCGCCGATATAACCGTTCATAATTTGTGGAATATTTTGATATTTAAACAATACAATAAGTTTACACGAAATTATCAAGGCAGCTCATGATAATAGCGTGTGGTGGCGGATCGATGTAAGGGGCCTATAGCCTTGGGTAACCAATTTACACAAGATAGAATGGTAATTTTGTTTGGAACCCCAGTACTGCTGGGAGATTACCTCCATTTAGCTTCACCTCCTTGTTCCTGGATCCTACCTGGATCCGCCACTGATAGCGTGTAAACGTTGAAACCAGTTCAGCGAATAAAATAGCGCAAAAAATTTCTGCAGATCTTTTTATCTTAAAGTCAACTTTTTGTGGAGATATGTCGTGAAATAACATGTCGAATGATCGACAAAGATATCGCACTGCCCACTAATTTTATTATGATAGCTTACAGCAATTTCGACACATAAACACACAAATATACACTTCATGATGATTGTGTAGCGATCGAAACACGTGTTGCAAGATGTTATAATAAAATTAAAGGGGTGTACAACACATCATTTGTCTGATTCCTATTGGGTAAGAAGTAGTCGTGCATAACGGCAACGTGGGAGGGAACCCAAACGATGTAGTCAGCACAAAGCTGTGTTTTAGGAGTGAAGGCTTTCACGGGACTCGTAGATAAATATAAACTCAATATAATGTAACATAAGATAAGATGTATATCGATTGTTGACGAGTTCATTTCGTGAAAATTTATTGCACGTAAAAGATACAGACAGCTTCTAAAATTCTCCAAACTATATTTTTCTCTCAAACGGATTCAACGTTTAAACATCATTATCAAGTTCTTCATAACAATTTCTTGAAGTTTTGGAGAGGAAATGAAATGCAAAATTGTTCTTGATAATTACTTATAAACTTTGAAACCAATTGAGGTAGTAAAATGCCGCTAAAAATTACTATAGCTTTGTATCTTATTAGGTAAGAGTTAGCCGTGGACAAATATCAACGCGGAGAAAGACATCCAATGGATGCAGTAAGCACAAAATTGTGTTCTTGTTTTAACCCTTTCTAACCCAGGGCTGACTGTGTGAGAATTTAAATTTGAAGACTTCTCACTTCTAATAAAGTGAACATTTTGTTCTCAATCATTATATTTGTGGCAACTGCATATTTCACGATTACACTTTAGGACACAAAAGAACACGTACTTTAAATCTTTCTGGAATAGAGCTGAAAATGTATGAAATTTTAATGTTACAAAGAAGCAGCATTGGTTTTTAATGGGATAATAGGGGGGGAAGACAGTCGAGTTATCGAGGGTTTGGTTGACGTGATCCAAGGGGTGGGGTCGGGTAGGAGTTAGGATTGGCCCATGGGGAAGGGGGATTGCCAGCGGGGAGGTCTCTCTTCCCTTAGCCCACGGTACCAGGAGCGGTGTGCTCCCAAAAAAGGGAAACCGGGTGCAATCTATGGAAATAAAATTGGCCATTCCGGGGAATGGCACGGACACCTCCTCCTTTTATACATGCCCCATCTTCAATTCTCTCGCTCTCCCTCTTTCTTTTGTTTCACTCCAAACTGCTTTTTTTCCCTCTTAGTTCATCCCCTCTCTCCCAGCCGTGAGTTAGTTGGAGGAGAGTCCTTACAGCCTTCCGTGTTCTTTCCAAGTGAATCAGTTTTATTCTTTACCACCTTTCCCATTTCATTCCTTCTTCCTCGTTTTGTTATGGTTTCACTTCGTTTCATGCTCTAATTGTCATTTACGTCTAACTCTACAGAGCAATGAAATATTTTACCTCTCCAGATATCGTGCCACTTCATGTAAATAAAAGTTTTTACCTTATTACCCACTAAAAGCAGTGGTACTTGTTGCCACTTAGTATTAATCTGTGGGAATGTGCTACAATTCAAAAGAGGCATATATATTATTTTTTGTCTCATAAATGCTCACTCCTGAGTAGGTGAAATATTATGTCAGTCAATGGTCAATAAGGTGATATTTTTACGAGCGGAGTTTCATTAGTTTTTTCCCTTTTTTACACCTTTTCATTTGCTTCAACAGATGTTTTTTTCTTGTTAACCTTTTTTTGTTTGTTGTTTTCTTTTCGCCTATTTCGTAAGTTGTTATTAATATTTTCTTTCCGTGTTTGTGTCATGGCTTTCTTTCATATGTGTTTTCATATTTTTATTATTACGCAAATATTAATATTTTTATGTTCTAAGGGACAGTTAAAAAAAATACTTCATGCATGTAATCCGCCTTCTATTCCATACTACATTACTGGTAGGCATGTACATGTGGGCCGCATGAGTGACTGATGTGACTTCATGCGGGAATAGCTGTGATTGATCATTTTTTATTTGAAACAGAGTTCTTAGCAATAAAACTTCGGAATGTGCTATGGTTTGCGATCCAAAAATCCGGATTTTTCTTTTTAAATACCTTTAGTTGACTTTTCATAAAATAATTCCATTTGATTATCAATGTCTACCATTTTTAAATCTCCAAATTGCATTGCTTTGCTCCGGATACAACGAAATTAACGGAGCACGTCTTGATTTTCTCCAGGGCAGGCGTAAGATCAAGGTCGCAATTATCCGTGATTATATTCCCATTTCAATAAGACCTTATTTGTTATAATTGTTCTTTTATCTATAAAAATATATCGCATACACTCACGAATTAGTGTCATGTTTACAGCAATGTCAATTGAATTTGGTGGCCCGCTGATTTGGAAAGGCTACACTTACCTACCACTCTTTTTATGGTATGAATTTTATCGTAAAAGCTACTTATTGGGTCTTCGTTAGAGGGTTATTATTTTATCTATACATCTTTGCGCCTCGAAATGCTTTGTTTTTCATGTTTTAATTATTAGCGAAGTGCCCTATTAAAGCTCGTGGGAAGGATTGCATCTGAACAATGATACGGCAAACATTCCGCTGGTTACCGTTCTTGCCCACCTGCTAGTGCAAATGCAATCATAATGAAAACGTACTCTGTGAATGTTTCATTTGCATAGCTCGCTCATGGTGACCTTTATGGTGATAATTTCCGTCCGCAGTGCATAATATCGTACCTGGATTCTTTTGCATGGTGTCGTACTTGGATTCGCAGTTATTAATCATGTTTCTATGATAATATCATCTCCTAGGCATTTTATAGAGCTTCTGATTTATAACGTATATTGTAGCGATATATATTTTTTCCACCACTGGGGGTCTTAGTATCCAAGAGGGCAGAGAGATGTGTACTGATTAATGGGTTGGGCTTCATATCTCGGGCTAAACAGGGAAACCCTAAGCAAGAGTCTTCGTCGTGCAAGGTATCCATGGAAGGTCACTTCCCCCTCCATGATCATGTGAAGCTTACACCCTCGCGGCTTAAGCTGAGGTGAGCTCCATTCTTACCTTTCTTCTGGTTGAATCTCTGAGTAATATTTTAATCACAGTTTACATAAACAGTGGCGCAGCGAGGGGGGCTTTTGGGGTTAAAACCACCCCCGGAGCTCAGAGAAATTTTTAAATTTAATCCATTTTACTCAATGGATTAGTATTACTTGTATAAAAGTCTTAGGATTAATCAAATATCCCTCAGAAAGCCGTAAAACTCGCCATTTGGAACCATTAATCTTAAAAATTTCTTGGAGGAGGGCCCCCGCAACTCCCACTTACCCTGGCGGGTATGCAATACCCCAACACCCCAAAGTATTAGTTGCGCCTAAAACCCCCCCTAGCCTTCATTTTTGGCTGCGCCCATGTACATAAATATGTAATGATAGCGTTAGTTTGCTGGCAGTAGTGTTGAATGTTGGAAGCATTTGAATTAAATTATAGCCCCACACGACACGGTACTTGCACCCAATTTTTAGCTGGCGGCACTTTTTTTTCGCCTAACCATTTTTTTGCGAAGGGCAAAACGTACACAAACGAATTGCTCGATCCTAAAGGCGCCTGCATAAGTAAGGGATTTTTCGCATGTGCGAGTTTGGTGATGACGCACAAGAGAGTGTTTTTTTATTTCTCCTGCGTTTTCTCCCTCCCCTTTGCGAATATGGAGAATTCGCGATCCTGAAGGAATAAAGCATGGCGTTCCTCGCCAGCCTTTCATTTGGAGGTGATGAATGGGTGGCCTAGCGTTTTGTGGTTCGGAACGTCGAAATAGAAAACTTTTCCTTCTGAGCCCCCTTTTTTCCATAGCCACGGGTGTGTTGTCTCTTTTTCCTTGAATGAATGCGCGAAATATTCAGCAAGAAGACTTAGGAAAACATTTTTTATTTTTTTTGCCACGCCTTGTGATTTATGTCGGCCCATTGGGTGTCTGAATGCAGCCCGTAACGGCTAAACACTAACTGTATGAATACATTACTTCCCGGTACAGGTGTCATTGGTGAATCGAGCTTGTTAGCTGGCTATTGTAAGCTTTTCATACTCGGGGTCGTGGTTTTAATCCCGCGAGTGTACTGATTTTTCAGTAAAAGATTAGTACTGGTAAAAGTGCTAAATGAAGGTGTCAATTTTACGCTGTATTTATCCGTCGAATGTTCAAGTTTTTAATGCAAGTTGATTTTTTCTATGTATCATCTTGCAACTGATTAGCGATTGGACCTGTTCCATTGCAAAATTTGAGCATTGCCTAGCATATTTTTTTAGCATTCCTGTAATTTTTAAATTTCCTAGTGCAATTTCAAAGGTGAAATACATATTTTAATGGAAAATATCGAATACAAATTCCGCCATAAGGTATATTTTATTTCGAGCACCATAGCATGGAAACGAGCCTATTTAATTTTAAATTTCATGCGTTTGCGTTTTAATTACGTGATTGATATAATTATTACCCGGATGAATATTTGTTGTGATATTTCCCCCCTAAAATGTTTTCATAGTCAAATGCTTGGGTTATTGAGTGATATCTACCCTCAGAAGTTTCATTTGTTGGATTGAATTTGGTCAGTAGTTTAATGACATTAGCATATTGTTTTCATGCATCTTAAGTGGCATCCTTTTAGCCCAAAAATAGCTATTAATCGTGTGCTTAAATGCTAAACTTCTTTCGCACGTTTGTGAATTCCATCTTTATTCAATGCTTCAATTTAGGATAAGAACTAAAATGTATATTTTTGAAGAAAATCTAATCATAGAGTAATTCTCCCTAATTTTGTCAGCAATCTAAAATCGAATATTTCCTCCGTAATAAATCAATTCCAGCTATCATAGCGTCAAAGTACAGAGAAGGAGTTTACAGCCAGAAGCTCAATAACACGCCTTGATGATTCATGTGGGAATTCTCGAACTGTCGTAACTTTGGTTGAATAACAACAGGTAACATAGGGGAGACAAAATGAAATAAAGTGAGTTGATACGATATTTCATTAATTATAGTTCTATCGTTGATTTCCTCAGCTTCAGTGTTTGAGGAAACCTTAGATATATCGCCAGGACTGAACTTAGAGTAACTCTGAGGATTTTATAACTATACAAACTGTATTAATTTAGAATAATTGTAATTTCCAACCTCATGTATTAGGTTCTACCTAATGAAGCATTTATCAACATGTTATTTTTCCCCTTAATGCGTCATCCAATGCTTCTTTTAACCACTTGTATGTCATCCAAGGGTACCAATTCAAATTAATATATTTTTATTGAAAGATTTATGCTTTGTTAACAAATGATTTCAAAAGGAGGCACGTTTTCCTGACATGCTACATCACCAATTTGTGTCCCAAATAAATTAATAAAGGAACGGTATGTGTAATATGACGAATTACACAGGAACTACTGCCATTATGGAAACGCGAGGGTATATTTGTTTTTTTTTAGGTACTAAATCTAGAGTAGGTAAATTTACATGAAGCCTTCTCCAAGTTAGCCCTACCTATTTCTCTTTACATGCTTTATTTCATTTTTTTAAATCTCAGTCATGCCTCTTGCCTTTTTATTAAATGATAAATAAAATATCTAAAATCTCAAATTAAAATATTTGCTAATAAAATCTTTTATATATTTCAGGTACGACTTGATGTTGATTCCTCCAATTCGTAAGTATTGCGATTATTGAAATTTTAGCGATTTTCTCTTCCAAGTGCTTTCAAATAAAACAAGATGGGTCTACTAAGGACGGTTCAAGCAACATGATAATTATAATACTGCGGAATATACACAGTATAGAGTACACAGCACAATAGAGTCAAATGATTAAAGATCTCTCTGGCCAGTTGAATACCAAATTAATCCTCGGGAGTTTCTCCCGATGGCATTTTTTTTATAATAAAGACGTTTTGAAAGACAAATTGTTTTCATGGTGAAGCAAAGCCCAGTGCTGCTTGACAAACTTATTAGTCATTAGTCTGTTAGTCTTGATAGCTTGACAGCTAATAATAAAAAGTTTTTGGAACAGTACTGTGTTTTGTTTCACAATGAAAATTTAAACGTTCCACCAAGTTACGCCCAAATCAGTTGATTTTATTCGATATATTGTTTGTCATATTCTACGTGAACACTGAAACAGATTAAGAAAAGGTCAAAATTGATATAGTAGCCTATTATAAAACATCGGTGTGATTAGAAAATATCACTCGATGCAGGGACCGTGAAACGTGCCTGCATATATTTATTTCGTTGATCGAACGAAAGTTATCGACGCCTGGGTTCGATGGTTTCGATTAATCTAACCCCCGCCGCGGTGCCGATAGGTCGCCTGTCCCTTAAGGGTATTCAAAAGTCGGCAAAGGCTTTCTTTTCCACCATCGTCCCTCCTTCTCTTGCGGCGGCAGCGTGGGAATTTAAGGGACGGTCTTAGGGGTGGATGGATCGGAGTGGGTGCTGGAGGCATGGAGAAGGAAAAGTTCGCCCATAAACCATTGGGTCCCTTTCCCCCTCGTATGCCTCCCCTTCACTAACTGCGAACCTTGGGAAAACTTGGCAATATGTTTTGGTCCGAATATTTAGCAAACTTCGTTACTTTGAGGATTGGGAATGGAAGGGACGAGAGGCCTTCCTCCTTTCTTTGTGCTCTTTCGTAAGGTTATCTATGGACCAGGGTAAAAGATGTGCCTCCACTTCCTCAATATATTCCCTCTTCCTTTTCTCCTATTTCTTCCCCGTTTACTTCCCCTCTTTCTTAAACGACCACGCTGTTTTTTTTCCGTATTATGCGTGCGTTTTACGTGTTTTTTATTTGGAAGTTTTTTTTAATAGTGTTACACAAAAGATGAATGAGCGATTAAAAAAAATGCTTTAAAGCATTGCCTTGCATAATAACTATGGATTTCTATTTACTTTATCGCAAAAATGCGTATATCTATGGCTACGAGAATATTAATTTCAGAATTCCTGGTTTTATACGTGTATTGCGCTTAGCGTGTATGATTGCGCTATATGCTGGAAATTTTGGAGATATGGAGATAATAATCCAAGATTTCCTGCAAATTATGCATAAGTGTGTGTTGTATGTGGATTTTTTGTTAAAATATTGTTGGCCGTTTGACTTCAAAGGAAGCCGTTGACTTCAAAATTGCAAAAGTCCTTTCGGCAATATGTTTAAACATGCCTTTTTTTCTGCGCATCTTCAAACTAAACTAAATCATCTCTTCTACTTTTTTTCATGATTAGATTGACGACGATCTTTCATGCTCATTCATCGAATAAAATCGAAGCAACGGCGCTGGTAGCCTCCAAAATGCTCGTGTAAGTAGGTCATTCTAATTCTCGTGGATCCAACTAGAAAAGAAAACCGTCTTAACTTCCACATGATGATTTATTACTTGAAAATGGTTTTGTTGACCTGCCGGCGTCATCAGGTGAGCGAATTTCAGAATATATTATTTAAATAGCATAAACAATAAGGGATCGGGTAGGAGAAGTGTAAAAGGAGGGATATACGGGCTGACAAGTTGGGACCTGAAGATTAGTCCTTTCACTGATGATATGGGCTGTTTGACGGAAACGTTGAGCTGTAATTAATCATCCTGATCATTCTGTAGAAATTTATCAAGCCCTTATCTTGTTGTTTCAATTGGAATTAGAGACTCTTCAAAGTAAGAATAGACACCATGTTAACAGTCTATTCCAAGTTCCTGCTATTCATGCTTGTGCCGTTTTATTTTTCACCACTTCAATCATTTATATATTTTCCTTTTTGAGTGTATTTACTCAATATTTTGATTGGCCACCTAGAAGTTAGGAAGCAATTTGTTAGGATTTACATTTGAAGCATGTTTCTTTATGTTAATTAGGCATGGACGATGATAGTATTGTAAAAATCAAGATTGGAGGCATTTGAAATGTGGTGTCATAGAAATATGATAAAGTGCAAATGAATGGATCGTGTGAGTAATGAGGAAGATATAAGAAGAGTAGGAGAGAAGAGGATACTTTTGAAAACCATGGGTAGAATACAGGGCAAGTAAAATGGCCGCATTATAAGGTACAATGGCCTAATGGAAATTATCGTTCAAGAACAGGCGGTAGGGAGGATCGGAAGAGGTCGGCACCTGAAGAGCAGATGAAGAAGAATGTCAAACAAAAATATTATTTAGTAAAAGATACAGTGTCCGGCGTGATACGGTGGAAATCTTTGATATTCAGCTTAGTAAAACCACTAGTCTGTTTCCACACACTAATATTTAAACCGACCATGGTTTCAGGTGCCTTGGTAATGGTACAAGTTGCCGAAACCATGGTCGATTTAAATGAAAGTGCGTGGAAACAGACAAGTGGTTTTACTAAGCTCAATAAAATAGTTGTAAAATGATTAACCGATTGGAAAATTGAGTGGAGAGTTGCCTAAAATTAATCTTCGGATTGATGGATGACTGTTCATGATTCTGATGAGGTCGCATCTCTTAGAGGTAGGTTTTGGGTTGTAGACTTTCCTCGTCTTTAAAGTTCGAACCTTCCGAGCATGAAAATAGGTCACTATATCCCGAATGCCTAGTATAAACTCCAGCGGAATTGAGTGTGTTGATCTCCACGCTGAACCAATAAAAGAACCTACTTTCACGTTGAGGCAGAATGTATTTGAGAAAGGGAGGAAATGGAGCCGGGATTAATTTGAAAACTAGTGTACCTAATCATAATGGAGAGTTATAGCGAAGCACGGTGGGAGAAAAGAGCCCGTAATTTGTTGTAAAATTAGATTTGAAGGTACTGAAATATGCATAATCGTTTTAAGTATTGGTTTACATGCCTTATTTATCGATTATGCAGTACCTTGTTTACGTCACAAATGAATTTCTGCAGGGCCCGAAGACATAGAATTGACGGTGGTAATTTACACGGCAATAGTAATGATTATTCGTAATTATTGTGGCACCAAAACAGAAAAAAAAATTAATTCATTTAAACAATTCGAAATCAATTTTTCCCTTCTTTAAGTTTTATTTTCAATTCCCGTTTTTCTAGTCGCAAGTTATTACCCATGACTTTGAATGTTATATTTGTATTCCCGTGCCGGCATCGCAGTTTTCATAAGTGGGAGAGTATCTACATATGTATTCATCTATTCTATCTATAGGTTAATGTATATCCATTGTAAAGAGTAGTGACCCCAATACGTGTGTCGATTTTTTATGGTCTGGGGCAGTCGATGAATGATGATAGAGGAAAAAAACGGTGGAAAAAATTAAAATATTCTCCTGGGGTAGAATGGCAAATTATCGACGAAATTCCACTGTGGTTGTATCCACCATATGCCCAGGTCTGCCCAAACTAGGGCGACGGGTGAACGGAACCATTGTAACTTTTTTCCTTCGGGAGTATGACATCCTGTCAGAGTACCGCATGGATTTCATCACGACCGTGGAATCCAAAATTTCCGTCCAACTCCCTCTCCGCTCGCCCATCTGTGACTCCAACTCGGGATGACCCGAAGGAGGGAGAACAATTACCGTCGGCTGGGAACTGCGCTAAAACCGCCGCTCTCCACCTGATCCCACCGTTTTGGGAGCATTGGGGAGGGGGGGGGGGAGTCCGTGGGTGGGTTAGTTCGTGTTGTTTGTGTTAGTAGGCTGCTCGTTAGCCAATTTCGGCCGCCCAGTCTCTTGGTCTCAAATGAATCGATAGATCCCGATGTCTACTGAATGGATGAAAACTGGAAAACTGACTGGTATATTTACTTATTACGAACAGACGAATAGGTATCCTCTTTTATATACATAGATGGACAACGTACTCAGGCCGGTTTAAGCGTAAAGCAAAGCGAGCGGCGGTGTACGGCACGTTATAAGTTCTCGCTGATATTTCAGCCTCGAACCTTATTCCTAAAATATTTGTATTTATTTTGAGATGCATCCAGACAGAATCCCTACTACCTCTCACGATATTTTTGAGGGCGGTGGGGCGGAATATTATTTGCTTACACTAGAAAAATGTCTATAACCGGCCCTGAATGTAATAATTCCAAATGCGTTGATAAGGACTCACACAATATGCTATCACAGTGAATTGTACATATTTAAAATATGTACTTTGCCAAAAATATTAGTAAATTTTCTTCCTCAGTTAAATAAATTGAGATTACAAAGGCTGTTTTCAGTAGTGCTGTAGTTCCGATAATGCGTAATAAATGGGATTGAGTTTTAGGAAGGCGACGAGCTTGGAAAAATTCCACCAAAGTTATAATGACAAGAAAATGAAAGGAAAATACGCAACTCGTACTTGGTTACTTACTAACTTTGAAGATTTCCCTTAAAGAAAACATTTCGACGCAGGTTCATAGATCACCAAATCTCAGGTTTGCCGCGTTTTCATCATATCGCGATTGAAACATCATCATTAAAATAAATTATTACGTCATATTCTTGACAGCTAACCAAAATTTTAAATAACGTTTCAAAATACAAATACGATTGAAAAGGGAACTTCTTCGTACTCTTATATCAGGCACATGTATTTTGGTAGCGATTGAAGATAGGTTTCTGGTGTATTATCACTCCTTTGCGGTGAATGACCATTTCAAAGTATTGTTTGAGATACCATTTGCAAATTCTGGTGTTTTTTTAGATTAAAATACCGGAAGGCTGCCCAACCGAGGAGATATATTGCAAAATAGCACCGCTGATAAAATTGCCCCGAATGAGTTACATAGGACAGGTAATAAAGAGGCTATAAATGTAAAAGAGAAGAAATAATTAGGTATGAAAAGGCTAGCGTATAGGAGAGAGGAATGGTGAGCTTCGTCAAACCTAGGATTGTTGACTAATATTAATGATAAAATGGAGGAGGGAAATTGGCAGAGATGTGGAAAATACGTTCAATATTACTTGCTAAAACCTGGAACGATGTAGCTAGGTAAATTACCATGCGAGTCAAGGAGCCTTAATGGCGCAATGGTTTATGCAGTCGCCCATAAAGTCTAAGCTCAATGGTTCTACGGTAATTGATTCCCATGCCAATTAACGTGAACTATCACTGAATCATTATAGTTAGGGTTACTAAGTAATGCCAATTCTCACACCATTAACGTGGGAAATCAACATTCCTGATCGAAATACCACTAAAATGGATTCCAACCGATACCCAGTTTGAGCTGTGATAGGTATACTATTACAATTAATGGTCAGGACCGTAACAGTGCAAGTAATATCTACTCAATTCGTAGTAAACGACGCTTAGCGGCTGCAATGTTTCAATCTGCACGTTATTTATTCACAGGGAGGTAGGAAAATGCATAATACAATGGCATTGGGAAACGATAGTATGGGATTTTTTTTGTAACGACCCGTTTGAAATGGAGAGAGATCGTGGAAAGGGTCCAGGAATCAAGGATGGCTGGAAGTAGTGCCTAGTCCGATCGGGTGCTCGTATGTGTTGGTTGGACTCGGCTCTGAGGTGTTTGTTTGGTCGGGTCAGGGCCTATGGTCAATGGAGCTTTGGCCGGATCTACCAAAGGAGATTCTGCTCGCGACGATCGCCAGCAAATTCTAACGGATGGAAATCTAGCACATCGTCGTTTCTCTCCCTCTCCGTCCACCTCACCTTATCCTCCGAAGTATGGGTGTGGCTTTTTCTATAAAGCATACTATCAGAGAAGAACTTAGTAAGTTTACTTTTTCTATGCACAAATTATAATATGAATCTTATATTTAGATGGCTAATCGAGCAATGAATGATATTATAATGAACGTACAAAACGGAAAAAATCAATTGGCAGCAATTGGTAGCCTTAAAAGTATTACTCCGGTAAAATTGATAAAATTTTATTCTGATAAAGTATTCATCACTGGAAATTTACGATCAAATTCTTTCAATATTTTCAAATCGCGTTACTATTAATGGATTTTCCTTTTATTATTGAATAGTGCGCTCTTTTAACGAGAGTAGGGGTGGCTTAATGATGTGCTATTTCCGCAACAATACTTTTTCATCATTCGTCCATTACATATCCATATATAAGACCTTTTATAGCTGGTAAAATAGCTCTTATACTGATTTTAAATTTGTGGAAGGCCATACTCGTTGTCACTACGGTGTAAAGAGGCGAGTACCTTGCTATGCCCCTCTTTTATCCGGGATTATTCAGCTTGTCTCTGTCCTTTGCGTCGAAAGTCCTCAATCAGCTTAAAGCACTTGGAAATTCTAGTGTATTTTGATTCCCTAAATGTGTATTACACGCTACGACGCTTGTATTGTTCAAGCTTTAGCGTTGATTGCTACTTGTCCACCAATCCTCGTGAACGGCGCATAGCATTCCTTTTAAATTCATGTTACATTCTCGACAAAACTGCAGCCTGAAATCGTCATTGTAGGTAATGGGAACATTTAATTGCTATTCCAAAGTTAATTTGAATTGGGTTCTTCATCCTAGTGAGAGAGGAAAAACATTCATGTTACATCAAAAGAAATAAAAGTAAAAATGCAATGAGTGAAGCACTGCTACCTAGTTGAAACTCGGAAATCCTTGAAAATAGGAAAACGAACAAAGTATGCGGCTAAACATAGTGGAGCATCTCATTACAAAGGGAGTTAACTCTTGACATTGCTTCTTCTACGTGCTTAATTTTTACTTAAGACCTTCCACTTCAAACCACCTCATGCCACTCCCTAGAAGTGTCCTATTAACAAAGGATAACATTCAAATAAATTTGATTTCAGCATATTTGTTATATGAGTTTACAATTTTTTGATTTGTGAATAAATTGGACTTTTGAAATACGGCCGTAATCGAAAAGAGAAGTAAAGTGATGCGTTCCATTTATTTACGTAAGTCAACCTGGGAATAATTTTAATCTCGATTCACATAAAAAAATTCCATCTTGTATTCATTATAACTTTTATAACTAGTGCATAGGTATTTTTTTTAGTATTTTCGTATGTACAGAATATTATCGTCACCTAATCCAAAAATTAATGAAGCTGCATAAAATGGCTTGTTTCCTATTCGGTAGGATTACGGGCATCGCTTTTGTTATTCAAGTCTCATTAATCAAATTTAGTACAGTAGCCTATCTAAGCGAATTTTAATCCGACATGAATATTAAATATTTGGTTCACTCTTAGTTTTAGCGTGGCATTTACGTGGGGCTTCCTGTTTATAAAATTATCGAAGAAAAATTTCTTAGTTTAATTATGGACTTAACAAACCATTTAATCGAAAATTTCGGTCTTAGCCGAGCTAAAAATTCGTTTAAAATATTAGTTAAACTGATGGTACTTGGCAATAACTATTTTTGAATGCGGAATATGTAAGTGCCGCACAGACGTTGCGAGATTCAGCTTAAAAAAATCAACTTGTGAGCGATTCTTGATCCTAATTTAGCATGATGGATGGTTCACATGGATGGCTGATCCTCTATGTTTAGGTGACGTTCCTTCTTTCTATGCTTCGTATTTAGTGTAGAATTGTTTTATGTTATTTTTAAGTGGTCATTTATTCTTTATAACGTAATTATAATATAGAGAATGCTGTTGGTATTTGAATTGGTATTAGGTAATTATATTTCTTTCTAGTTGACCTCTTTATAAGGAAATGAAGTATTCATCGTGTTCTCCTGAGATAAGATCATTTTTGCGTCTTATTTAGACTAACGAATTTTAAATCGATCGCATGATAGAGTTATTCAGAACTAAACGAATTAAGGATAGAGTTTGGAATTAAAATACACTTACTAGTAACAATAGTATAATTGGTGGCAAAATAACTAGAATTCAATGGTGAAAGGAGTTGGTTTTCAGTGAATGTACAACTCGTTTGGTAAAATAACATTTTGATGAACTGCATATTTGTAATTCAATCACCATATGGTAGCCCAAAAAAATGCTTATTCCAGAATCCCTCCACGAGTTCTTCCATTATTGCAACGGAAGATTCTGTGCTATTAATCATCATAGCTGTAAAACGAATATCCTTTGAAAATAGAGCTAACCTAAAAATTAATATTCATGTCATTGCATTGTTCTCACATTCAATTTTTCTGAATCGAGTTTCATTTTTTACCCTCTTGTCGATTTAATGTGACTAGAAGAACTTTCTCGACATAATTAGTTGAAAGAAAGCATTCTTCGTACTGTAAGAACAATGCCAAGTGACTGAAATTGAATTTATGGTCATTCACATGCTGGAGTTTGTATTTGAAAACATAAATAGGACTCTCAGGAAGTCCTTTAGTTCACATGACAGAAAATAATTTAAGTGGTTGCTTCAATGGACAAAAAACTTTAAGGTTTTTGATGTTAGAAGTACACGTTTTCTATGATAATGATATTTTCGTTCATATCCATGATCTCTCTGAGGTGGGTCGGTAAAATATCCTCTATCATCCTCAATTGTGAGGCATAAGGATGGATGCATGCTATTTAAAAAATTTTTTTGTTGTATAAAGCTGATGAATTATTCCTATTCACAAACATCAAAAATCATAAAGGTAACGATACTATTTTATAAATAAAATGAATGAATGGTTGGAAATACTCAAAAACAAGAATAATTTTAATATTCCCAGTAATTTTTGCTTTCATAGCGAAAAAGAATGGTAATTTCAAAATTGGATGAACTCTCCCTTTACCAATGGTGGTTTAATTAGATTTTTGACACCACGTAGCCAATATACCTGATATTGCTAACAGACTAACACGGATATAGGTCTAAATTTATCCCAAAAAATAGAATAGTAACAGAATGGTTTCAGGTATGAGTTTATCGTGAATGGTGGCCATAAATTGGTCAACTTTGAAACAGAAAAAGGTGGTGGTAGAGATGTAAATTTTCGATTTGATGACCCTTGGTGAGAGACTCTCCAGGCTCAATGGCAAAAAATAAAAAAAACCAAACCCATCTCTTTCATCTCTCTTTCATCGCCAAAAATTCCATCAAGCCAAGTAAGTCGGTGCACGGTTGCCGTTTCATCCATTCCCCTAACTTCTTCTTTTTTTCATATCTCCTCCCAGATTTCACCTCAATTGCTCCATTGTGCCTTTTCCAAACATTGTGCCTTAATTATTCATTAAAGCTTCTGCTTCCGTCTCCTTTCATCCTTCCAACACCAAAGCATCCGGTTCTGCATTCCCTCAAAATCCATACCTTACTCCATTAAAGCTTTCTACCAACCACGGACGAACTTTATTCCTCTCTCTTGTTCCCATAGCCAATCCTATCACTTTCCCATTGTTCATCCACCTGCCTTTCTGCTTTCTGCTCTATTATCCTCTCGTTGGGTTATTTCCCTATCTCTCTAACCCACAGAATACTCTATACTCGTCCATTTTTTATTTTTTTTATCCAACCCCTTGTCTCATTCCCAGCCTCTCGTTTCCAGTGTCCTCTTCTGGCTATTCTACTCCATTTCTCTGTCCTTAATGAAAGAAGTATTATCAATTTAGTTTTGGTTGCCCCAGAACGTTACCAGTTATCCTGCTCCTCAAAGAGCTCATAAAATACTTATATTTTGTGCAGTTCTGAGAGAAACATTACGATGAGCGTACTTTTATAGATGCAGTTTTCTTGGTAGATTTCGCATTTCGTGCTTAGTTTTGTGGTAGTAAAAGTTTGAAATATAAATTTCTGAAGCAATTTGTAATTCCGTATTAAATACGTTTGAAAATAAAATCACTGCTACATTGTACTGTATAATTTTTACCATTATTTTCCACGGCGTCGTCAGTTGTGTCATTATGCAAATAAGCTGTCATCAACAAATGCATAACTAACGATTCTATAACCTGCTTAATACGGATAGATAATGATATAAATTGAGTTTTGTATTATTAAATTATTTTATTATTGTATCACGCAGTGGATGCATTAAGTGACGACGAAAAGTGTTGACTTCTTAATAATTTATTTTGGATCTACAAATAAATTTAAATTTCATACACTGAGCTAAAATCGATAAGAATTAAATAAATTAAATGAGTAAGCTGTCATCAACAAATGCATAACTAACGATTCTATAACCTGCTTAATACGAATAGATAATGATATAAATTGAGTTTTGTATTATTAAATTATTTTATTATTAAATCACGCAGTGGATGCATTAAGTGACGACGAAAAGTGTTGACTTCATAATAATTTATTTTGGATCTACAAATAAATTTAAATTTCATACGCTGAGCTAAAATCGATGAGAATTAAATAAATTAAATGCAAATCGGTTTTAGCTCAGTGTATGACTTAAATTGGTTAAGTGAGGCTCATATCAATCCATTATGCTCGCCGATTTATATAGTTTAACGTCTTCTACGACTGTTAGGTCATTTTGTAGGCTCGTGAATGTACGTGTAGGTATATTGAATGCAAAATAATATACGCCTAATTTCATGTAATCATTCTACGAAAGCAATGGAAAATGCGAAATTTTTTGTAGTCCTCATAATAAATACTAAATAAACTTATGCAGGTTCTCTTAGCATAGATATTTTCACTTTATGAGGATTTTTTTAAATATCTCATATCATTTCTTTGCCGCATAGTATTTTCTGAAATTTGCTCTAAAGTGTCATATTGATGGCATCGAATATTTCTGCTTGGATATTTATTCGATCAAGGAGCATGGGATAAGATCACCTGGGGCGGAGTTGGTGATACAGCTAATAGTGTGGGAGTGGGAGTGTATCTAGCATAATAGCCTAGTAGGTCGAAGGTATTGAGAGCTTTAGGGCATTGGATAAGAGCAATCCATTGTCTTTTCTGCTGCAGGCACGAGGAATAAATACCGTCGGAGCACGTAGGATTACCTTTTTTTCATCCGTTTGGTTCGCCCTGCGTCGAGAGAGCTTCGGGGACTTGGGGAAAAAATGGGTTGGGTCTCGGAGGTATCCTCATTTCCATTATCTGCCACCATTCATTCAGTGTTGGTCAAGTTTGTGTGTGCAGCTTCATTAACTCGTGCCTCATCAGTCCCAGAAATCCATTACCTTTCGAGATATTTTTATTTATTTAAGCCAATATTCTTTTTTTTTTTGCCCCTTGGGGATCGAGTATGATACCTGCAATAGTGTTCTCTGTCAATCAGCCTATGTAGGATCTCTCTCTATTTCAACTCTAAGAGAGGGGGCATGGACCAATATCCGTTGTCTTTAGCGATTTAACGTTAACATCCACTTTTATGATGTTGATGGAATGTAATTACCTCTCTCTTTACCTCATGAAGTGAGTGGATGATCTTGTTACTGTGCACAATGAGCGTTGCACATTTGCGTTTCTGATGAACAAAGGGAACAGTTTTGGAGTGCTCAAGGGTGGTATATCCCATCTTCGTTTTATGACTCGCTAGAAATATAAACCAAAAATTGTACCTTGGGATACTAATATATAATTAATGTGAAAATATGGTCGCTGAGTTTTTTTAAAGAATTGATTCCTTGGGTACTAAAAATATCGTGATTCGGTGGTGTAATGGATCAAAATTTTAAGTGTTTGTCACATTAAAGCCATAATTTTTCTTGCGACCGATCGAATCATTTCGTTAATTTTTCCACGACCTTTTTCTTTTTTTTCGAGGTATGGAATAACGCTCGAATTCATTGTCTTAGTGAGATAGTGGGAGCTTTGGCTAGTGCAGGGATGTTGAAATAGAGAAATGTCTTAAAATTTGTAGACGAAGCGGATAAAATATTTAGGACATTATGTTCATAAATTTATTTTGGGAAAAAAGTACTAGTTTAAATAGTTGGTGTCGTAAGTATCTCATTTTCGGTGGAAAATTCACTTCAATAAAATAAATAATCCTTAGTCCATTTGGAGTTTACTTAGAATAATTTGAAGTGTCATCCTAGAAAATCTCTGGATCAGTCTGTATGTTGTCTGGTTGTAGTCATTGCCCTGGAGCTTCTTACAAAGTACTAGTCAGCGAATTCATGAGAGACTTTTGAAATCTGTTGTAATTTTATCGTTATTTTCCATGAAATTATCATTGATATTCTTGCCTTTTATGTTATCAACAAATTATTTCCTTGTTTTATGAGAGTAATTACTTATAAATCTTTTTTCTAAATCAATTTACTTTCCAGGGAATATTTGAACATAATATTTTCTTCGTAGTTTTCCGTCATACAATTTTGCCATGGTATTTTCAGGCCAAAATTTTAAGAAGCTTTAGAATGAAAACCTCTCCTTTCCGCTAAACTTTGTTCTTGGAAACTGCCTTCCCGAAGCGCTCTTTTTAATCCATGAAAAAGTTTTTAAAATATTTGTCAGGCAGTTTTTTCACTATAGCAGAATTAAGGGGAATGCTATCTTCCAAAAATTTTGAAACCGGTAAATGAAACACATATTTTGATTGTAACTTTCCCTAACTCATTGTCAAGAGATTGGCTTCGCGGATGTATTCTTCGCATTTTATGCGTGAGGGAAATGGGTGGTTGAAACAAGCATTTATATAAATAATCAGATCTCTTCAAAGGCAGTTAGTCTTCAAACGCGTTTGGTAGATGTGGAGGCCATTAATTTGTGTTTTCACTTAATACAGCGCTCCCATTTAAAACCTTTTCTATTCAACATTCTCAGCTTAATTTGTTTAAAAGGTGAACGTGTGCCTGAATTATAGCAATCCAATGTCTCTTGGTTTCAATACTTGGCTGTACTAAATAAAGAATATAATCTTTGGGAGGAAGTACCATTCACTTCCATAGCTAGTTTTATGTGATGTTAAAATGAGCCCTAAATTTAATTTTGAGAATCAGGAATTCGGCGAAATTTGGGGAATTCGTCCTTTCATAATATTTACCAAAATAAAAAAGAGCAACCAAGATGAAGGAGAAACGGGGTTTATTAACGTGTCGTGGAAGTGGCTGGAACATGCATAAAAACCAAGAATCAGTTCTCTTGAAAAGAAGGTAGACTTCAAACACGTATGATGAATAAGGAGACCATTGATACCTATTCTCGCAGCTTAGTTCTATCGTGATACTTTTTCTTCCTAGAATCTTCTGCATTATTTTTTATTTCAATATGAGCGTGAATGATAGCAGTGGCCATTCATTAAGCATTTTGGATTGCGGTTAAATTAATTTTGAGATTTAATATTCATTGAATAATATCGGTTGATTACTTCTTATTAGTTTTTTATTTATTACATTATAAATAATTAATCATTGATATTACCGGTGGTGATTATTCCAAAGGTAGATTGAAAATACCTAATTTTAAGCCACTGAGAATGTTACTGGGGGAATGAATGTATAGGGGCCCAAAACTTCGGATAAAAAATCAGTGAGAAGGCACAAAAATTCGATGAAAGGCTTTCAGATACTTGTTTTATTTATATCATCATCCATTCTAAATAATACCTGAGACAAATGGATATGAATAATGCTACTCAATGAGCGTAATGTGATCATACTTCCTTTAAGTAAGACTGACAGAGTTTAACTCAAGAAAACAAGTACCTATAAAAATTCATGTTAGGAGGTCAATTATAAAGAACCATAACTTTGGCCGTTTTAGAATGTATAACCATAATTCAGCCAGGACAAAACGTTTCGTTTCAGTGGTGAAAAAACAAATGAATTAATTATTTGTTGAAATTAGGACTGTTTGCCTGTAATATATTTTCTCAAATTATTTCCTGTTTAGTTATGGTCGAACTCATAGGCATGATTTAGGTCATTTTTAGTGAAAGGAGAAGAGTTATCTCCATCTCACCATCACAGGAGCAGCATTGGTAACTTTACTATTGATGAAAATTGGTGCATGTGCAAATACTAGAACCTCGTCAAACACATTTAACCCTTTTTTTCTCATTTTCAGTATCAGCGTTGTTCCCTGAGGATGGAGAAGCTGCATTGATATTTCTCCATCCTCTCTTTTTAGTCATTCCTTAATTACTCATTTATTTGCTTGAATATATCAGAAAAATTAGACGTGAGTCATTGTGTGTAATTCATATTGTTAACATCGTCACAACTGGTCAGAAATCCTAAGATTATTTTTACAAATATTTCCAATCAATTCTATTTTCAGCCAGTATTCTCAGGCCGAAGTATTTCTTCTCTTTCACGTCCTTATTTTTTGGCTGCAGTTGTTTCATTCGCGGTCATCTTTTTATATTCTTCCCATCCACCTGTACTTCGATGATTGTCTTCATCAGGCCATTTTATCTCAATGTATGGTGGACTAGGTTGCTTCGTCTTCTTTTCAAGGTTTTCACGACGCTTCTCTTCCCTCCTACTCTCCTTAGGACTTCCTCATTACTTACTCGGTCGGGTAAAATGGCTTATCTCGCAGCTAACCTCTACGTCTAACGGTTGAACCTCCGTACGCAATGCAGTGGACGCACTTGGTGGCTTGAAGCCGAGTTTTTTTTTAATAGAACAATTTTTCAGTAGAATAAATACGCAGCCACTCAAGATCAAACAATAGCACAGATTTAGAATGAAAGAACAAGGATAACAAAATTAAAGAGATTCCCTAGTAAGCAGAATTGAGACCACAAATCTTAATGCCGAAGGACGTGGATTCATAATTAGCCTGAAAATATTTTTGCAATACGTCTAAAAATCTGATCACAGTCAGAAACTACAGAAATTCATGGGATAAATGTGCAAAATTTAGATATTTTACTCAGCCGTATTTCCAAAAGCACCCAAGTGGACAAGATTTATTACATTACTTTCCACTACTTAATTCATACGCACATTGGAAGCTTCCTTGGCAGCATTTCCCAAATTTGGTAAGAAAAATGGGTGCAATACAAGTAAAATTGTGGTGCGTTTGAGAAACTCCCCAAATAGACGTTTGAAACGACGAAAAATTCGCATAGGTTATGAGAAAATTGAAATACCGTTCCTTTAAGCGCCATGAAAAAGGACCGCCTCGATTGAAAAATAAACTGTCTTCTGTGAATTTCAAATACGCGGAGGCGACGTCCAAATGTTTTTTAAGCAAAACTCGAAGACAATACCAGAAGCGTTCTTCACATCGTCTTTGTTGAAACACACCTGTTATTCGCCAGGAACAGCTATTTTTCCACACAAATATAAGTTTAGAGGAAACAGACGACCCCAAATCATGCCTTTATTCCTCTCAGCCTTGGAGACGTGGTGTTGCTCATTTTGCTAAGACATAAAGCTGCAAAAAAGTAAATTTCATTATCAAAATTAGTTTTTGATTTATTATCTTAAAAAGTGGATTAAAAAATTGAGCAAAATTTAATCACTAGTTATTTTTTTGTATTATTAATCATTTCATCTCCGAAAATGTGCATTATGAAAAAGACACCCGCAACAGGCTAAAACAGGGATTAAAAGGTCTAATTTCTACCATAATAAAACACTACAACAGAATTCACGACAAAGTGAAACCTAACATTCGTTCGGCAATTGATAGTTAGTTTTTTACCCATTAAACAACTCAGTTTTTACTGTTACGGAAAGTTTTAATTCAACATATTTGTTTGATAGGTAAAAATTTTAAACAATAGCTGGATGTAATCCGTTAGTCCATTGCTGGGTATCTTGATTCTTTGTTACTGGTAGCATTCATACCTGCAATAGGGTAGTGTCCTTCATCAAAGAAAACGAAAGACCTGGATTGCGATTAGTTACCCAGCATTACTGTATTCATAATATACTAATTATTTGGTTTTAGGAATTCCAGTTTAGACGAATGTTAATGGTCAATTTTCACCTCATTTGAAATAGGCTAGATTGGCGCCCATGCGATGCCACTCCACGTGACGTCACAGGGACCTAGATGCTCTACAATTAGTCATGAGTTTTACATCGTCTGAGATTACCAATACATGCATGAGGCACAGAGCTCAGGGAAAATTTTCTTAATAATCACCTTTTAAAATATCCTATGGTCGGAAAGTTTCCTTTGTTTGATAGGGTATTAATAATACATATTTAAGGCAAGCGCTACCTGCTAGCAGGGTACTCTGCTACCTGATAGCAGCCTACACCGTAGCGGCGCTCATAGCCTCGCACCAAGGTAGCCTCACCCGGCGGCAACCGAGAGGGCTTAAAGGAGTACATTTATACTATTTGTTAGAGAATATTTTGGCTATTTCAATATACTGAGAGGAAAAACCAGGACTTGGTCGTATCCATAAGTCCGCCAAGACCGCTCATCTGTTGAAATACGGCTCGTGATGGACTTAGCGAGGATGAACGCGAAGTGGAGCGGACGAAATGGATTGCGTGCCAGATTTGGCCATCGTTGCGTGTGCGTGGACACGGCTGCGTTGTGAGGATGCGAGGTAGGGATTTGAAGGGAAGGGATTGTCCACGTGGGGAGGATTAGAAAGATGAAGAGGCTTGGAAGGAAAGAAATGGACTTGGGCGACGCAGAACAAGGAGGCATCTGGACCACTCGTGGGACTGCGTTGTATACCTGCAGAAAGAAAAATGCCATTATAACGTACAGGGAGTAGTATGTTATCAGGAATATACTATAAAAGTGCTTGCACTGATATATTATTAAAGTATTCTAACGATTAAGGTAAGTTTGCTTGGAGTATTTAAGAAGTACCTATTATGTCAGTCTCCCCTACCTTTATCGGCTTACCTGTTAAATTCACACTGAAGCCTACTCCCTTTCATTGTATCCAAAAATACTGTTCTCTTCCTTCCTCTCCCTCATTTACTCAGCATGCAACACAGACCCTTCCCGCTAAGAACTGGCTCCATCCATACCTTCTGTCTCTTCCGTATCTCATCCAGACGCTACCTTTCATTACCCAACATATCCATCTCCTTCATTTATAATGATAAATATAATTCAATAATTATGTTAACGCAGTGTTGGAAAAGAGGATTTATGGAATGGTTGCAAATTATTATGCCTCTAGCTTTTTTAACGTGATAAAGTTTTATCTCGGTGGACTACACGAATCTTCGACCAGATGAATCAACTCATGCCGAGCGGATCAGCGCTTTACTCTTCCTCGGCCTTGAGCATAGGCCGCATATGTTTCGGTCTTTGCCCTGTCGTGAGTTACCCCTTCCCTAAATGAAAGATGAACGTGATGAATATCCAGATCGCCGACGATGTAAGAAACGGAGTGGGTTTTCGCGTTTCCCTATGCTTCGCTCAAGAGCGAGTATAGTTTTTCGTTATAGCTAATCTATCCCTCGTCTACCGCATTGTTTTAATGAATTGCCATCTGGGTCTGAGTGAACGACTCCAACTTACAATGATTGGATTATAACAGCAATTCGTTAAATTATAAGAAAAAAAACTGACCTCTGGAACTCGATTCTAGGACGCCCGTAGAAAAGATTATAGGCCGCACTCCTGAATGCACAGCAACTGTTGGATATTAGTCCTTACTCAATTGGAGCCTTGCCGCGCCAAATGTTTAGTAGTATTTATATATTTTCATTATTATTTATCATTTATCTCTAGCCTGGGCATTTGAAGAAAATCTGTGACTTACCTATTTCCTGTATAGTGTCGGAAAATAACATCGGCATTCAGATCCCGATCAACACACTCGCGATGTCTCCTGGTTAGTAACCCTGAATCATACTTTGTCGTATGGATTTTTGTGTCACCCAGCGTCCTCAGTACTTCAATACCATTGGCACATTGCAGGTAATCGATTTTTTTATCGACCCGTAACTATCAAAAATCAATGCGTCGAAGGATGTGGAATTCCAGTTACACCGTCGCTGGTGGAAAAATGTGGCAATATATAATACTTGATTTTTATGATATTTTTCTGGTTCAAGGTTTCTGCGCAAATCCTAATCCGAACGATGACAGCATTTCAGATAAATGTTTGGATATGACCTTTGCCTTCGGCCCATCCTCAGCCTATAGTAATATGTCACTTATATATCATGGTGGACATCGATTAAAAGTGGCCCTTGTATTCTCACATAGGAAATTGCGTAGGTTCATTAACAGCGGAAGGGAGTGATGGATACAGACGATTAAGACTTGGAACGGGTAGTCACATGGACTCCAGAAAAAAAGGAAGGAGTTAGTACGATAAGAACGTTCTTATCCCCTCCACCTCCAGTGAAAGAAACGATGAAAGCGTGAGATGAAGGAAGGCACGGCAACAAAAGACTTGGGGTGGATCGGCAGGAAAAATCCAGAGGAAGGCGATGGGGAGGTGGCCGACTCGAGGTTAGCGGGATAAGAGAGTTTGATAGTGGGACCTGGGGAAGGATTCCTGGAGATTTTATGTTCAGGAAAAAGAAGGAGAAAAGAAAGGAGTGGGAGAAACATTGGTGATCAAGAAGAGGGAAACTGAATGAAGAGGTAATGGAATGGGTCAGTGTGTCCAACATTTTAGTGTTGCTACCCCATATATTTGTTTATTTGGTCACCCTGATGGTTCTTAGGGAACTAGGTGGCAACAGAACACCGTTTATTGTACCTATTACTGCTAAAGCTGTTTCAGATATGCGCCAAGACTCTTCAAAGCAAGGTGCCTTCAACGGAGGATATTAGCGTGAAATGATAAAAGTATTTGATAAAAAATGAGCTGGATGCAAAATGGAATATTAAGTTAGAATCCAAAGTTATCCAAATGATTAAGTCATTTGATCATTGACAGCTAAAAATAATTGCACAAAGGTTATAAATACGGATTCACATATCGTTGATAATTGATTTCGACACTACTGGTACATATTTCGATGAAATTTTTTTCACGCGGTGAAGGCAAATGGTATCTCTTACGTTAATAGTACCTGTTTCGAAACTGGCGAATGATTTATGTCTTATAGTTACAATTTGATTCCCGCTTCGTAAATAGCCCAAGTTGTTCCTAATATTTTCAAATGCTCGGCAACTCTGTACTATGTCATGTGACACAACATTTGATTGGATTGTTTCTCATTTTCTTGTCAGAAATTTTCTTGTACATTAAAAATACATACTTGAGTGGACATGACTAGAGAGACCACACTTTAAAAGGAGAATTGCTTGGATTTTAGGGTGCGTTGACGGGTACTGTTATTTAGCATCCACTCAATCGATAAATGATGCTGGGGAAAATATTTACTCTCGAAAGATTGCAAGCATTTATGTATAACGTGTTCTGTTTGTTATCCGTGAATACTTTATCATATTTTTGTCATTTTAAGTCGGTTTAAGTCAGAAAACAGTTTCTCCCTTTCTACCTAATGCGGGCAGTAAATTAAGTAGCTATTAATAATATGGCAAATCATAAAATTTCATAAAATAACACATTGTTGCAGTTGACTATTGCAGTGCTCCATTTCTTAGAGAAGAACACGATTGTAGCCAGAAAGCTTTGTCAAAGCGATCGACCGTGGTGTGTTCGGTGGTCAGTTGGCAACCCTGCCTCGAACGTTTACTCGGCGCATGGGTGGTCAAACTCCCTGTGTGGGCGGTCGAGGATTTGTGGAGACGGGGGGGGGGGATCTTGGCGTGGGAAAAGGGATGCGGAAGGCACTTAGGGCGAAGGCTTTGGAGGGGACGCGAAGAAGGCTCGGAAAATGATGTGGGGCAGTAATAAGCGAGTCGTATTTGGAATTAAGGAGGGTCCAGGTGGACTTACCTCCCCTTCTTCGACCAAAAGAGTATTGGGTGGACGACGTGTGGTGAGAGATTAAGGGCGTTGGGCGGAAAGGGTGATAACATAGCCGACGTATTGATGCTATCGGCCCGACTTAGATGGGAACAACCACTGAGGGGTAAGTGTTGTAACCGGAATGGCGTATAGACTGATGGCTGACTTTCGATCGTAATCGAGGAGCATACGATGTGAGAGGGACCTGGACGTTTGTTTTTTTGTCCTTTCTGAGAGTTTTGTTGAGCTATGAGTACATTTTTAATATCCTACCATCGAGTAGTTTTAGTAAGGAAATGTGAAAACTTTTGCTCTCTACAACTTAACCTCTAATCGTTGACTAGTTTTGACAAACTGTAATATTTTCAAGACTAGCCTTGAAAATGGTACCACATATCCTTACTTAAAATGAAATTCTAAGGTTAATGCCTCAACAATTCAGTGAGAATGATTAGTTTAATATTTAATTTGCTCTGAGGAAAGTTTCGTGGAGCGTCAGTGTATTTTGCAGTAAGATAGTTTTAAAAGTAAGCCATGTTGTGCTTTAATCATAAAGAAATTGTTAAATAGTTGATGAAGTGAAATACTGTTTTAGCGAATCTTGCAAGTAATTAATAGCTGGCCATCCTCCGCAAGAGAATAGAAAAACGCGTTATTGCATATGATTACCTATATGACCATTTAATATGAGGTTTATATCTTCGTCATCCTCTTGATCTTGTTAATTTACTTTAGTTGTTGCCTATATAATGTTTAATGCCTGTCTACCTGTTGTAAATGTATTTTTCATAATCTTCCCCAATCTTGCCAGTTTTGACGGTTAATTTGTAATTGGGTACTGTTGAGCTTGTCTTTTCTCGATCCTATCTATTTTTTCTCTTTCACTATCTGATGCTGAAGTATTAAATCATTTTTCATTTATTTAAAATCGATTAATTATTGGTCTACGTCTAAAAACCTCACTGTTACTCTTCTTATTTTTCGGTTATAGAATACTCTCATATCCCTGCATGAATCCCACGTCAATTTTAGGTCTAGTATAAATGCGAATAAATCAATATTTTTTCTTATATTAGCAAAAAGAATAATTTCTCAAGCATTGGTATAATTTTTCCCCTGCGATGGAAAATGAATTTTACTGGTGGCTTACACGTCGTGATATCCGAAACTCAACGAAGGTTTAAAACAGGTAACACCTATTGAAGGGCTCCTAAACGAATATCATTGTCAATTCCATTACCCATTTCACTTATTTCACCATTTTTTATTCAATGCCGAGAAAATTTAGTCAGTTTATCTCCAAATCAAATAGGATCAATCCCTGAAGTAGGTCATCGACGAAAAGTCGCATTTCAACGTCCACGTCACGTACAAAGATGCGACTCGAAGGTAACCAAATAAAGGATATTCTGGCAACAGCATGTAGGACTTGAGCTGAAAGGCCAACTCAGCGAGAAAAAAAAGATGAGAAGAAATATAAATCGGTCGTCTAAAAAAAAAAATAAAACCTTTCCCTTCTCCTCACCAATTTGCAGACTGCTATCCCCGAAGTCCAACGTAACTCTACCTACTTTTCCCCCCATAGTCAGTCCCTCCCCCACCCCAAAAAAACCCTCATTTTCTCTTTTCATCCAGTCCATCCAGGGGAGAGAGTACACACTGATATGGGAGGCCTGGGGTCACTATTCGCGAGCCCCGTCTGCTCTTTGCTCTGATCTCCCCTCCCGCGCCATCCCTCGACCGATACTGCTGTTACGTCTGCGACGGTCAGATAAGCGTCTGAGACTTCCCTGGGTCCGTCCCAGCAGACCTCCAGCCCCTTCAAACTGGCCTATCACTCCACCAAGGTTTCCCCATTCTCCCCTCCTCCTGTAATGCCCACGGGCAGTTACACACTTAATTTCACCGACTATTTGCCTCAAAGTGCTCTCGTGGGAGGAATCCCTGACATCGGCAGAAAGGGCTCCTGGGCCGCCCACTTCTTTGGTCGTCTTGGACGGGGATGAGAGCCTCGGATATGTTCCCTTATCTCTAGTGTTGTGTTCTTTTTTGGCTAGTATATTTTCCTTTTTGGGTCGTTCGAGTATTACTTTGGGGGATTTATGCATTTCTTGAGCCGCCGTTCTTCCCATGTAAGGCGGTGTATTATTTTCCGTAGCCCCCATCCAAGTTCCTAGTAATTCTTGAGTGAAATATTAGGTATTTTTTTAACCCATTATAACCCGGTGTTGCTTCTAAGCAACGTCAAAAATTTATAAATTTCCTGCTCTATTTAGTAAATATCTATACGAAGGATTACTTTGTGGTGTAAATTGTAATGACGAAATATTAAGCTGCCACAATAATTATGGTTGAATGCAAAATTTTGAAGTTTTCAAAATGAAAAATCTTGAAATTCGATTTCTCCCAGAATCAGCTCTGGGTTACAAAGGGTTAATCGCTTTAACGCAGGTTATTAGTTTATGCGCTTAGAAATGCAGTTTATTTATGTGGTAAATGGATAGTTATTCTCTATAGTTATGTAGGTTATTCCCGTATTTATAAGTAGTTAGTCTCGTTTAAGATTATTTATCCGTCATGTTTCGAGCCTGGAAGATCGTGGTGGTGTAATGGTTTCACCATTTGGCTTTCGTTTGAAGGGTACCTGGGTTGTAACTCCGGGTGAAGTCTGCGACTGACCCCCACATAATTTTAGGTGACCTGAAGAAAGGCAATGTTCCATCTACTCTGAATACCTATATGACATGCACACACCTATAGCTTAGTGTGGGTGATCTCTACCCCACCTATACTAACCTTTTAAAGTGAACTTCTGTTTGCGATGGGAGCCATCCATGGGTATGATTCAGACTTTTTTTCTGGTATTGCTACGTCATAGTGAAAAAAAAATGGTCGGAAAAAATGAACGTGCATTAAATATAAAAAAATGGAAAAATATAATTCTAAAGGCCGCTTTACTCGGGGCACGGAATTGCGCTGGCTAGAGTTGCATTTATTTCTAAAATGGCGTGGAATTGCGCGAATGCATGAACGAAATTAGAACAGGGGCTCTTTTACCGTCTCGCGTCCACGCATTCTGGCATGTGTTATAGCAATTCACCGCTTTACACGACGCAATTTTGGCTGTGCCTTTGCACATACGTCAGATTGCGCAATTCCGTGTAACGTGAAATACGGCTTTAGCAATGGCTCCTGATGCATTCCTACGCCCTATACATGGTGTATCTTAAATCAATTTTCTGCCTACGTTTTGGAGTCATTCGCGGGAATTTGCTTTTCTGTAGCGAATATGGTAACATCTACGAGACACATATCTCGTATAAAATATTGTGGAATGAATATTAAGTACTGCAGTCATATATATTAAGGGCGAAGCAACAACTTGGCCTAAGGTTGATGACCTGCGAGGATAGTGCCCTCTTCTCTCTCTATTATTGGAAATCATTTGGAAGGTCAAGGGATGGCGTGGTCGAAAAATATTTGTGCTTTAAGACAAGATTAGTATCTGTATTTGATTTCTACCCTTTCGGCTTGTCACGCGATTGAGTGGTTGGGATTAGAATGGCATCAAGCGTGGGAACTATCCGCCTGGCACGTAGCCAGTAATTTGTTTCGGGGAGGAGTTGGTTTGTATGCGGGTTGTCTGTTCTGGCAATTCGTTGGCACAGTAAATCCATACATAACATGAAATAGGCGATAAATTTTGTTTATATGATGCTGAAAGCTGAAGTGATCTTTTGGTACTACAGTTAAATCCGAAGATATTTTGGCTTACGCATTTGATCCAAGTATCAGCTATTTTTTTATAGGTATTAAGGTCTTAGCAGCCACTTTAAACTATAAAAAAAATGTGTAAAAATATCGACCTGTGATGTTCGATTGATAAATGCACTCGTACTAGACTTATAGATACTCCTAATGCATTTGCCTCTAGAATATTCTGAAGATATCTCATTAAATATTTGTGTGATATCATGTTTAAACCAATTTGCAACATATATGTATATTTTTCATTGTGTTTGGAAAACTATTGTAGGGTTCTTGGTTAGACAATTGGTGACCCATTGCTAGTCGTCTCCTGCGTGGATGTTCGCGGGCAGTCCAAACAAAGCATAAACTTACGGAGAGGGAGTATCGTAACTGCGCTGTAACAACGTAATCGCCTGTAACAGGAACCTATTCATATTTCCTTGCTATTTTAATTAACTATAATCGTCGCAAGAAACACCTTGAAGATTTTAAAGAGGTTGGGACTATATCTCTCGCCGTTTTTAGTTTTTCCATGGTTAAAATTTCGTCAGTACGTCAGCATTAGTCAATATCATGTATGTTACTATTTGTGGAACAAAATTATATTCTTCGCGGAATGTTATGTGACGTAGACACAAAAACTGAACGTTCATTAACTTCTCTTCATCTGATTACCCTATAGCTTCGCGGAAAGCCGTATCTGTGATGAAAAAACAATATTTTTGTTGAATTCCTTTCACTTAATCCAGAATTTGGGAATGATTGGTTGGACGATTGGTGGAAATTTGTCTTTAATTACGCGATTCTTTTGTTTTGCATCCTTTTGTTTTCTGCTGATAGAAATTTCCGTGATTGATAAATTATACTTGTTTTTCTGCTGCAAAATAAAAAAATCGGGTGCAATCATTCAAAGTAAACATTTATAAAAATAAAAATTATTTCCTGGAGCCACCTGGAGTATTTTTTACGCCTTCTCGCACCATGAAATTGGCATTTCTCATTCAAAAATTCAATTTGTTGCAAGCTTTATCAAGCGATTCGCGGAAAAGTGGATTTAATTCAGTTGTTATACATATGATGATGAAATCATTATGAATGGACTGAAAGCTGAAATCATTATGCTGTCATTCTATAATTTTTTTTTCTAATTTAATTGTGGGTGCTCATCAAAATTCCGTCAGTGGATCGTGCCTTACGTCGTTTTCAATTACACCGTAACTGCGGTATAAATACTCACCACTGATACAATTTTATACCAAATTCAAACTCAATTTAATCAGAAACGAAATTCATGATATCGGTTTTAGGGCGTGATTGCTTCAACAGAGTATATGAATTGGGAGATTTTAACCAGAGCGCAACATGGAAAATTTATGCCGTATGTAATTTTATGGAAAATTTTGGTTGTATAAACATTGGCTTGCAAGTAACTTTTATTCATATCTCAGGTTTAAATGATTTTTTTTGGTCACTTGTCCTTAAAACCTAGGTTTTTTTGTAGTTACGGAGGATGGCGACGATTTTCCTTTCATAAATGGATTTCACAATAATTTAGAATCTTAAGAGAGTTTCATATCAATTTCTTTTCAAATTCATTTCTTCAACGGAAAGAATAATTCACTACTACATTCCATTTTCGGGTGTACGTCTGCGTGCTTAATATTGGTAGGAGAGAAACATTTTTACATCTTCAGCCTCCTGACGACGTTCCCTGCAGGAGGAATGAAACGTCGAGTTCAATATTAAGCACGCAGACGTACACCCGAAAATAGAATGTATTTAGTGCATCTAATCGCTGCGGAAACCCAAAAACCAGGAAAGAATAATTATTTGATTTTGCTTTGTTTTCCCCTCGAACATTATTAACATGTCCACCAACGGGTGAATAACTTTGCGTGGAAATAACGCATGAATTTGCTAAAAAAAAATTAAGAATGCACGATGAGTATACATTGTAAAATAATTCGAATAGCCTTGTCAGTTGTCAATTCATGTGAAATAATCTGTTTTTTTCGCTGAGAATTAGTATTAAAACAATATTCACATATTCTCTATCTCTTTCGTATTTTCGTGCTTATATCTAGTATTTATCATAAGATAATAATTACCAATGTGCCACATGCCTAATAATTTCTATAAATCAGTAATATCGATCATTGTTAGACTATCTTCATTTATTAAGCTAATAATACTTGGAAAAGATTTTCTGTTACTTCTAGCAGACGCATTCATATCAGCGACTATTGCCCGTTGTTAGTTCTCCAATGGGATTTCAGGTGGGAAAATTTTTTTTGAGCAATATATTGTGCAAGGATGTTCTATAAATTTTATAGAGCACGAAATATAAGAGTACACAACGGTGGAAAAGTATTTGTGATCAAAGACTTGAATAATATTGGGGTGCACAAAGTTTTCTGGAGTATGAATGCATTTTTAGTATAAAAAAATAATTTGGGTAATATCGACCAAAAATTCAAATTATTACCACGAAGGCATTTGTGTTTATTCAAAGTCTGAAAATTGGTTTATGCCAGAAGTGGCAATATGCCGAGTGTATCTGACAAGTGTATGTATAATTTAAGCAGTGAGTCAATGATTGTAACAAACAGACCAATGTTAACTTTATATAGACGATGCTTTCACCACATGGGGCCAAAGATACTTCATTTACTGTCCGCTGAAATTAAGCAAATTTAATTCTCAAATAACACGTTAAGATTTGCCTAAGGCAGACATTTCTCTCAAAAAATGTTTGAACATTTATTTTGATATTATTTCTTAACAACACTTATGGAATATTTACTGTATTATTCTTGACATACATTTTTGCTAATTGATGGTGGCTCAGTGCCGGTCTTATGACCTTGGAGACCACATAAAGCTAGTTATTCTTAGTTATTATCAGTTGTACAAACAAAATTAATAAAAAAAGTAAATAAATCAAAATCATAAATCCTATCAGGATAAAAAACGGCGAGAAAAATTATAACGTTTGACCGAAATTCCACTGCCTTGCAATAAGTCTGTAACTACGTCTAATATGTAATTCCACTCATATGCCAATGGGTCCCAGAGTCATTGTAATAAAATTATGCTGAGTCATCTTTTGAGTGGGAAAAATTTAAGAGGCTTTCAAGTGAATCAAGCCATCCTAATGCGTGGATCCTTTTCAATGCACGAAGTGCATTTAAATTTCTTTAGTAAATGATTTAATTCACAACGCAACAAACCGCAGGCTATGTTTTTGGAACCAACGAGGCCATGCAATATAACCCGATGGAATACACGAGATCTCTATCAATCATCGTATTTTTGTGTGGTGTTTATTTCATCAATGGTAAAGTTAAGAGAAATTGGAAGAAATGCGATAATTATCTTATTATTCTCATAGTGGTACTCATTCAAATACAGAAATTAAAAAGTATTGTATCCTTTTCAATGCACCAATTGGATTTAAATTTCTTTTATAAATCATTTAATTCACCGTGTGACAAATGACAGGCTACGTCTTTCGGATCAATTTTCTTCGATATTATCCTTTTTAAACTTCAGAATTATTTATCAATCATCATATTTTGATGAGGTATATGTATCACTAATGGTAAATTGAAGAAAATGTGGCCAAATAAGCGAAAATACTCTTCTTGTTCTCCTGTGATACTCATTCAGACACACGAATGAAAAAATATATTTCTGATTTGTGCCCAGTAATCTGTCACTGTTGACTGGTACCTATCTGATGTAGATTTTCTCGGAAAATCGCTTCTCAGGAGCCGGAAGTTTATCGTTATTTGATCGATATGGGTCTCTTTACGGTAATCACAAATCACTCTTATTCCGCGGTGTCATTGTCAGATCGCTGAGTCTAGATACTCCTTCAACATTTTGGCAGAGTATTTTTTTTAACAAATTATTTTATGTGATGGAACATGGTGACTACTACTCAAATTATTTAAATGTTTGCGATACGTAAAAATAGAGGAGCTTTGGCGAAATCGTAATCTGATTAGCCTTATTTGAAACATCGCACGAAAGTCACGTAATATATTCCATCTCTTACCGTGTAAGTGTTTGCAAAATTATATGAAGGAAGGGTAAAAATTATGTAAGGAAAGGGAATTGAATGCATATGGCAGAGCAACTGTGTTTCAGTTGTCTTGAAAAATTTCGTGCACTTCTTTTTGGCCATTCACGAAGGCACTCGCATATTATTTTGGTGTCTCTCAGCTTTTTCCCCAAATGTGTTTGGTGATGTTTCCATGACCACAGCATAGGGGAATTGTTTTTTCTTTAAAGCATTTTTGTTGGACTCGGCCGCCAATGCGGCAAAACAATTCTTCACGAGGCAAAAACCAACATTTATGACGCTTCCCTGCACGCTATTGATGGAAAAAATTAATTACTGAAATGAAGCAACTAATTTTTAAATTAAAGTGCATGCGAAGAATTATTTTCTTGGGAAACCTCCAAGGGGCTGGGGCAGCTATTCGTGTAAAACAGAAAAATGTAAGGATGATTAGTACGCTAGTTAGTATAAAATTTGATATCTTAATCAATACTGGATCAGACTGAAAAAAGCCACCTTGCCAAGGTTTTTTAGTGTAGTATTATATTGGCGCTGAAAATTTTTATGCGTGATAACAACTGGCTGAAATGTGCCGAATTATGCGAAGTTCCGGGTTTGCTTTTTAAAATTTACAAGCGAAGGATCTTGTTATTTCGAATATAGTCTGTTGCTTATTAATAGAAAATCCATTTATGGATATCAGAAAAATGTACTAAGTGTACATTACCATGCCATATAGCCATGATAATACTCCATTAAACAAAGATATAATTATAATATGCAATATTATTTCATTACACCATGGTATTATCACGGTTATTTTCCAATTATTTCGTTGAAAATAGTGAGTAGAAGTAAAATTCATTTTGCTATGAATTTGGTTGATTAACTTATTGTTTTTCATTTTCTGTTATGATTCAATGTTGTGAGAGTAGTTCATGGAAAGAATATCTTTCGAAAAAAGTACGTATTGCTGCAGTCCTCTCTTCAGAAAATTTGTTACATGTGTCTTCAATAATCAAGGGGTGTTCCGTAAAAGAAAAGTTTCCTCATCCCCCCATCCTTCACAGTTGTGTTCCCCTCTCAGTCGACCCCGCCTTCAAAATTTCCATTCACCATTCAGCATTGAACCTCCCACCCCATGCTGGAAAAAAAACCTGCCTCTGAACTCCGAAAAAGAGACATCTATTATCGCGACACCTGAAGGTAGGAGGAGGGAGGGTAGTCCTTTTGGTTTCGCCGCTGATACCGCGTCAACCGTAATAGGACGCCGCGTGGCGGTTAACGACTCAAGTTGGTTGCGACGGCACACGATCCCCTCCCTTACATTTGCCAACGTCGAGTATTACCCCACCCCCTTTTCCTCGCCGTGTAAATTCCCGCGAAAATGGGTCGCCGAGTCGTGCCAGCGGCAGCGTTGCCAAGTTGCCTTCCGATCCGCGACCCGCCCGCTCCCGTTATGACGATGAGATTGGCGCCGTTTTCACCGGGCTGTGCGGGAAAACTAGCCGGCAATGTCGGACTACAGTGGCAAGGAGACAATGACATTATACGAAGTGAGTCTGGATGAGTGTGACAACTGCGGGCGCTAATGGGGTCGGGTTTGAGGGAAGGGTGCAAATAGGAAAACGGCAACTGAAATACGAGTATGCCAAGGGGTGGAAGTTTTTCCGCATTGGGTGGGACTCGAGCTTTTCCAGAAGTGAATCCAGGTCCTGCAATGAATTTTAGTTAGAAATTTAAGATTTATTAGTGAAGATTTTAAGGTGCTAATGGTTAAGGTTTAATACCCCTGATACCTATTTTTTCTTACAGTTGATCGGCTAAAATTAACAACTAAATTAGCCTCACCAAAATTCCTTATTCCATCTTTAATCGGATGGGATAGGATTGTATACTCTACTTGTAAGTTCCTCCTATATAGCAAAAGGATTTCTTCATGCTCCTCTCCATTATCCCAGTATTTTAAGTATATTAGTACAAAACTAGAGATATTAGGCTTAGAGAAATATTTTATCTCTAGAGAACGATGGGGAAAAGAAATACTCCTCACCTAGAAGCCCCTACCAATAAGGTGTTCCTAAGCTCCCCTGCCATCTCCAAATATTTCATGTTTATTATCTTAAAATATCCGTTGTTTGACACTCTCTCATGCATTGCATAGTAAATGGATGAGGAATTCTTTAGTTTTAATATTTAATAAGTTGATGCATACATTTTATTGCGAATGAAAATTTGTAACCTTTGATGGTTTTATCCTATTCTTATAATAAATAGTCAAAAGTATTTGGGAAAGGAGTTTTTTGCAATGAACGGTTTCATTTAATATTCGTGCATTCAAATCGCGGAAGTGTGGGCAATTTTCTATTGATTTATCAAGTTCTACCAAATTCTTTCAGAGGAAATAAATGGAGACTACCGGAGATTAATCTGGTTTATTAAACGAAACCGAAATTCCTTCTGATTATATTTAATTCCTTAATGTCAGTAAAAGAAGGCGCATCATATCTAAAATACTACTCATGTTTAAAAATTTTATAACGTAGTCATTGACATTTCATCTCCGACATACCTCAGCAATTTTTAAAACCCGTGTGCGCTGTAAATTAGAAGAGTTGCCAATTTGCTGTCTCGTAGTCATGGATTTGCTCGTAAAATTATACAATGTTAATTCCTTTGTACCCAAGCACAGGATGTGCACCGAATGCACTCGCCTAAAACAGCCCTCACGAGACACTGAGATTAACTAGCACTCTTATGAAGGGAGACATCTCGGTATTACGTCCTCTGCCTCAGAATTCTCGGAATCAGAGCGTTTTAGTGGAAGAGGTGCAAGGATCCAGGGTCGATAACCCAAAACGAAATTATTCATCCTCTTTTATGGCTTCGTGGAAGATAGTGCGTCGGATATCAAATCAAATCCTCTCTTGAACTTTCTCTATCTTCATTCTGAAACTGAGATTATCTGGACAGTTTTTTATTTCAAATTTAGTAAGATTTATGCATCGCTGAAACTGATAAGTGGTATGCAACGGACCCAGTTTAATATAAAAACGTATTATATTTTTTGTATTATCGTTATACTGCAAAATTTTCGGTACTGCATTAAATAACTGCATTTTCACATAAAGATCCCTAGAGTTTTCCTTCAGTAGCTGCTTAAGAGCCTAATAGAAAATGAAATATGTCATTTCTTTCATCAACGTAAGACTATTAGAATGCAGACGCATTAAATCGAATATGTTTTTATGAAAATGGTTTTATAAGACAGCCGTTCGATATTTTACTTTAGTTTTAAGTTATAACATTTAAACATTTAAAATAATAATATGTTCCGCTACATAAACTCATATTTTATTACGGATTTAATTATTGCAATTTGCTTTGCTATTTATATTTTTTGTTCGCGTCACACGCGTAGTTGTGCGAGTCACTCGAGTATTCATATGTTGATTGGTAAGGAAAGAAACCGATCAGTGATGAAATCAACAAGCTACGGCCGAAAAATTACTAAATTTCCTAATATTCCTTTGCCGGTTGCGGCGTCCCAAGGAGGTCCAACCACCACAGTTGCAATCGTCTCCCTTTATCTCGGTGCACCAGTTATAATATAAATTCTGTCTTCAACTCATTGAAATATACAAGCTATCTTGAGCATGGCATTTGGGTTTGAGATTACCGTTTACAAACGCAATTTTTCGGAAAACAGTAGAACACTGTTCCATTTGTGCTGTTGTAATAATGTAAATTTAGTCGTTTTGATAATTTCTAAATCGTAATTTTCCTAAATCCATCGGATGATTTTAAATCGTAATGTTACCTAAGTATCACATGAGGGAGCGTGGTACATGAAAATATATAGTAATTCCAAGATCGAAAACATAATTCTTGAAGTGGAGTTGCAACGGAGATGACGCGTCGAATATTCCGTCGCTCCGCCACACGAAGACGCTGCCAAATAAGACCCCCAAGGATGTAGACCACCCGAATGTGACACCAGGGGGATCTCACCTCCATTGCGTCAGGTTTCTCGGAATGCGCGGCCACTGACGCGTTCCCAAGGTCGATGACCCGTAACGGAAATTATACATCCCCTTTTATGGCGCCATGGCAGCCACAGCGTCGTCCTCCTCCCGAAAAAAATAAATAAAAAAAATCCTCTCCCTCGCTGCGTTGACAGTTTCACCCCTCGCCGCAGCGTCACGGCCATTTCCTTTCTAAAGGACATTCGCTCTTCGCGAAATCCCACGTCCAGTGGGATCAAGGAACCCATTAGCAATTCCTCTGGGAGGCACGTCTGTCGACGCGTCGAATCAGACACCCTTCCACCGAGGTTTACGCAAGTATAGGTATATCCTCCTGCGTCTCGCGAAGCCAAAAATGTATACATGCATCATCCTCGGTATTCATGGTGCGGTGCGACCGTTCCCAGGCTTTTCAAACGTCGTCCTCCCTGGGCGTGTTTATGGATGGACGAGGACTACATGTACGGGCGCAGTTCGTTTGCATTCTATTGGTGTGAAATTCCGTCGCTAGGATATTTCATTTGCGTAAGTCTGCGAGATTTTACGTAGGCGAGGGATAGAATTATGTTGGGCATTGTGAAGACCCAGTCGTGGACATGAGTCATGACTAACCCCTTTTTGTTGTGTAGAATTTTAAAGTTTTGCTTTGATTTTAAATGAAATAGTCTTTGGGTGGATAATGGTGCATCTGTGGTGTGTCTACGTCACTAATGGTACTAATGTGGGACTACTGTCTACAAAATGGTATGTCTAATGGTAGTACTGTGGTACTACTTTCTACGTAAAAGTGTCTAGATGGAATTTCGGATCCGGTTTACATTTTCTGTTTGTTTTATAAATCGACTGGTTAGTTTCAACCCTTCAAACGTTTGTGCCGAAAAATAGACTTTACTGCATAATGAAATAATATCGGTATGAAATGATTGAATCTCTGAACGAGAAAAGAGTTAAGGCACATGATGTATGTAACAGTATGCTGTCCCGCATCATTTGTTGCTGTGCGTTATGGATTAACTCATTCTTGATATGTATTACTGTCCTATATAATTCGAATTCCTTATGTTTTTACGATGATTTCGAAAATCAAATTGTACCATTTAATGGAGGTTTATCGATTTCTATGGGGCTATATGCTTCTTACTCGCATGGCTCGCTGGGGGGGCTCTGCCCCCCCTAGGCCCCCCCGAAAAAGGCCTGCGGCCTGTTATGCTCACTGTGGGAGGTCTTACACTTTTTGTTTGCTACTTGTTACTTAAGGATCGTTTACTTTTAAGCTGGCTAGCTTAGGTATAAGCAATATTTCCACTTTCACGGAAAACGAGCGCATGGTACGTAGGCTACAATATGAATGTAAATATTTATAAAGAGAAACGTTTTTCTGAGGGGCTAAAAAGGTAAAATAAATATTCAATTCAACTACAAAAAACGTTGAGACCACGTTCCACTGTAACACCCAATGCATACGTAATATCATAACATAACGACTTTACGAATTACAATGAAAAACACGTTTATTAATTATTTTCCACAAAACTCAACCAAATCCTTGATATACGAATAAGATGTAACAGCTGTTCCCTTCGTAAGCGAATTACGGAGGGACTGAATATCAATATCTAGAACAAATGCGCCTTAGCATGAATTGGGGCTAGTATGACGAATTTTATCGAAATATTATTTATCGTGATCGCGAATGACTTCACTTCAGAAATACCTCTATTTAAAGTTTTAATGATTCGGGATACACAAATATCTCAGCTTAAATATCTCACGCAATGCGCAATAAATCTGGTGAGTAACGGATCACAGCCTTTGGTGTACAAGACATTGTGAATGTCAAGATTTCGATAATTTTCACAGTTGAATAACTTAGTCACTCAAGGAAACGTGATTTTCGCAAGACAAATAATTGAATAAGAAATACCTTTATTTGCACTTATCTTCCATATTGTATTATTCACTGCCTATTCACTCCTGCAGCTCACGGATAAAATTGTACATTAAAAAGGAAATTAACGGAAAAAAGAACGTAAAAAAATAAAAAGTTATCACCATCACAAAACACGATAATAAAATCATTTTTACCAACCTATATTATGTAAGACTTGTTTAAAAGTCTTTCTACTACAATCGTGTATCGCCAACAAGATACGAACTATCGTCAACAGCACGAATCATATTTCTAATATGGCATTTAGAGCACTTGTTAACTTTGAAATTAATAACCACCACGTTTTCATAATTTTTCCTGGGGTTTCAGACAATTTTAGAGGGGGTCTTCATTAGACTTTTTGCCGTATCTCGTCTCGTTCACCCCAAACATTTGTATACGTGAATGAATGAGTGGTCGTAAGTGGTCTTTATAGTAGATAGATAAGATACCGAATTGCAATTGATTGGTAATAAATTTTTTGTAACAAACGATATATTTAAACCTAATCCAACCACCAATTTAAAAATTGAAGTGACATTCTTCAGCTTTTGGTGAAGGCTATTTGAACATTTTTTCTTATATTACGTACTTTTCTTTCGTATAAAGTCAACTCCTTCAGAAGATGTAATGTACTTGATGATGATTGTAAGGCAATCGAAATACGTGTTTTGAGATGTTAAAATAAAATTATCGTGCAGTACGCTATCAATTTTTATCATTCTTTCCTTTCGTGTTTTGACATCAGAGTACAATGTTTCGCATTCACCACATTTCCTGGTAGTGTGTCTTATATCTTGCCTGTAGCTTCGTCAAGGTTCACATATTCTCATCCTGTCATTTTATTGCCAACGGCAGGGACTGGAAGGGGAGAAGATAACTCGGTTTTGGCATGCTCCAATAATTTGAACGGGTCGTGTCGAGGAAGGACCCGATTAGAAATTTCCCTTTCCAACGCTCTTGGTTGGTGTACCCGCAGCACCCTCGCTTATGATGATGGAGAAAGTTCTCTTTGCGTCTTGAAGGGCGAAGGCGAAGGGGTATGGAATCGAAGTCTGGGTTAACAACACTACTTATAATACAGTGTTATAGTACAGTAGGATGATCAGCACTGAATATAGTATAGTATCTTGTTGAACAGTGCTTTACTATTCACTTTACAAGAATTTAAATTGGCCAATATGTCCCATTTGTACGCAGTACATCTGCATTGTCTGGTACAAATTCAATAGGCCTAAATCGTATCATGCTTTACCTAACGATTTGAAATGCTTTTTTAGCATTTCAGTAAGGAATGTTTACTTCAACAAATTACTTATAAAATAATTAATTTCATTAACAACAGAATGTAATATTATTATGGCATGTTTTATGCTAGTAATTTGAAAATTTTGCTATAGTCTAATGGCCTGTCCTATATCATGAACTTGATCGCTGGAATAATAAAATGAATTGTTATAATCTGAGGCGTTTTTGAGGATTAAATTATGGATTTTTTTGACCGGTTTCCTTTCATAATTTAACCTTGAAGGTTTCATCAGTTTTCAGATACCAGTTTCATTTCAAACATAGTAACTATGTTTTCTCTCGCTTCATCCCTATTTCTTTTCACCTTTTCCATGAACTCAGATATCTACCTCCCTCTTCCTCGCTTAGCGGAAATCCATCCTTTTAATTCGTCTTGACACGAATGATGTGGGATTGAATACCTTTTGTTGCCGAAACAACAACTACACAATGGTTGTAATAAATATTTTTATACGTAGAAGAGCATCGTCCATTGCATTTGTGTGTTTTTTTAAGTACCAAAAAGAAAGTATGAACGGCCAATTTATTTATCGTGTGCAGATAAAGTTTTTTTTCGGGTAGAGGCGCTATATCTGGTGTATTTATCCTGGTGATATGAAGTGATATAAGTTTTTATGGATAATATTTTCTTATCGTTGGAAGCAGGTTCATATCTCGAGTTAAAATATATATTACCATAATTCATGATGTCGAAGAAATGATTTTAAAGAGTAAAGTTTTAATGAATTCCATATGCACAAGGAGAATGAGAGTTTTCATGAGTTTTACAATTTTATAACGCAGTGTGGAAGAGCAGGGTTGGCTCTTTATACTTTAGTTCTGGATACTTAGCACGGCTTCTGCGTAATCTGTACATCGCCGCACCCAAAGAAATATTCATGGAATCTACTCAGGAGCTCTACTTATCTGATGAAATAATTAACTTTAAAAACAGCCTGTACATTTATAATATTTTGTAGAATATAAACAACTTTAAAACAACTAATACGAATTGCCGCGTAATAGGAAAAAAATTATTTTGCATATAATTTTCCGAATAAAAATTTACATCTATCTACTATAAAGACCACTTACGACCACTCATTCATTCACGTATACAAATGTTTGGGGTGAACGAGACGAGATACGGCAAAAAGTCTAATGAAGACCCCCTCTAAAATTGTCTGAAACCCCAGGAAAAATTATAAAAGCACTAAATTTACAATTATTTATCCGTCTATTCAATTAAAAGTGAGTATAGGGATTAGTTTAAAAAATGGCCACCAAATTCCAATGGCGGCGCGGCAGTCATACAAGCAAACAACAATCATAGCAACATATTTGTTTATGCAAACAAGAGGAGCTAAACTGGGAAAGAAGATAAAGGAAATGAAACGAAAAACTGATAAATATAAGGTAGGAAATTAAGAAAGTAATAATTGAAGTGTCTATTTCTTTGCGTCTTCTTTCCGCAAGAACAAACACCTGTTTAAATCAAACCGCATTCAAATGAAAAGCGGAGAAATGTAAGGTAAGAAATTAGTTGTTGTTTTTGGTATATTACATCAAGAGTGTGGTGGTTATTAATTTCAAAGTTAACAAGTGCTCTAAATGCCATATTAGAAATATGATTCGTGCTGTTGACGATAGTTCGTATCTTGTTGGCGATACACGATTGTAGTAGAAAGACTTTTAAACAAGTCTTACATAATATAGGTTGGTAAAAATGATTTTATTATCGTGTTTTGTGATGGTGATAACTTTTTATTTTTTTACGTTCTTTTTTCCGTTAATTTCCTTTTTAATGTACAATTTTATCCGTGAGCTGCAGGAGTGAATAGGCAGTGAATAATACAATATGGAAGATAAGTGCAAATAAAGGTATTTCTTATTCAATTATTTGTCTTGCGAAAATCACGTTTCCTTGAGTGACTAAGTTATTCAACTGTGAAAATTATCGAAATCTTGACATTCACAATGTCTTGTACACCAAAGGCTGTGATCCGTTACTCACCAGATTTATTGCGCATTGCGTGAGATATTTAAGCTGAGATATTTGTGTATCCCGAATCATTAAAACTTTAAATAGAGGTATTTCTGAAGTGAAGTCATTCGCGATCACGATAAATAATATTTCGATAAAATTCGTCATACTAGCCCCAATTCATGCTAAGGCGCATTTGTTCTAGATATTGATATTCAGTCCCTCCGTAATTCGCTTACGAAGGGGAACAGCTGTTACATCTTATTCGTATATCAAGGATTTGGTTGAGTTTTGTGGAAAATAATTAATAAACGTGTTTTTCATTGTAATTCGTAAATTCGTTATGTTATGATATTACGTATGCATTGGGTGTTACAGTGGAACGTGGTCTCAACGTTTTTTGTAGTTGAATTGAATATTTATTTTACCTTTTTAGCCCCTCAGAAAAACGTTTCTCTTTATAAATATTTACATTCATATTGTAGCCTACGTACCATGCGCTCGTTTTACGTGAAAGTGGAAATATTGCTTATACCTAAGCTAGCCAGCTTAAAAGTAAACGATCCTTAAGTAACAAGTAGCAAACAAAAAGTGTAAGACCTCCCACAGTGAGCATAACAGGCCGCAGGCCTTTTTCGGGGGGGCCTAGGGGGGGCAGAGCCCCCCCAGCGAGCCATGCGAGTTGTAATTATAAACTTAAGATGTATAGGTAAATAACCGATTATAGATCCTTCCCTCAGAAATATTGACAGTTTGAGACCTAATTTGGTGAAATTGCTTCATGTTGAATCAAAAAACCTAGTATATTTCACATATATGAGAAATTTACAGGTTTTCCACATAATTTAAGAGTAAAATCGATTCTTATTTGCACCCTATGCATCAAGAACAATATGAGAATAACTACAAAATAATAGCATTATTGTATATTGTAGCGTTAGGCATGTCTATTTGGTTATCGGTGTATTTTAAAGATATCGAATCCCGATTAAATAATCCCGATACGTACATAAATTTTGTCGCACAACCCTAGTTGGTAGTGCATCTTATTAAATTTCCGCTGAAAATCATATTTACTCCCTCTCTTGGTAGTAACTCTTTGAACACGGAGACGCCGAGTTGCACGATTATCGGAGAAGAGACGTTGACGAGTCAGAACGTGTTATTTGTACACACACACACAGCAGCGACCTCGCGACGAAGTCGACCCAGGCCTCGCCGTCACCACCCGTCCTCCACTTACGCAAATTGCTATGGGACGGGCCGGGGTGAGTCTACTCCACCCGCCGCCCGCCGCGCTGGTTGGTTGGCTGGGTGGGAGTTCTCGCGAAGGGGTGGAGAGGCTTACCTTTGATTTTACACCTTTCACTATCATCGCTGGCCGGAGACGGGTGAGCGCGAGTGGTCCAATGAGTGGATTCTTCATCACGTGCATAACCAGCAGTAGGGCTGCTCTCTCTCCAGCTACCCTAGCTAGCGGAATGACTTGAAACCACGCTTGTGCGCATCGAGCCATATTTCTCTCCTGAAAACGTCAGTGGTCGTATTAGTAACAAGGTTGAAAGACGAGGTACTATCGATGTTGCTAGCTGTATATTGTGACTAAAAATTCATGGTAATGAATTGATTTATTTGTCACCCCGAGAACAGCATATTTTTGGCCTTTGCAGAGGGGAAATTTAGCGAATACATAGGTAAGATGATCATAAACACCTGAGCTCTGGATAGGGAAATCCTGCCACGGTTGGACTCGAGCCCGCCACCTTCAATTTGGCTGAACATATTTCCGAGAATTTCGGAACATACACAGTACGTTCACATGTCCAGTAATAACTTAACAGACCCGTGAACTGCAACGGAAATTCAAAATGTCTATAATGTAAGGCTTTTGATATTGGGTCTTAGTTAGTAGAACTATGACTCCCTATTAGTTTGCCATATGAGTCATACATAATGCTTTAATTAATGTTATACCTATTTCAGGAATTTTTGATTAAATGCATTCTCCATTGCTATTTGTTGCCAAATTTTAATAGGCATTCGTCCTAGCCTATCTATGTGTACTTCACTTCATGTGAAAAATAATAATCTATTGTATACTTATATATCTGCCGCATAAATAAGTGTTTGTTTTGAGCCATATAATATTTGATGTAACGAAATCAGACAGCATATTGATGAATTCTGCTTGGCCAAAATATTGAAAACGCTATTTTATGTTTAGATAAGGCCTATGAATAGAGTTACGTTTCACTGAGGCAAATTCACTATTTTGCGCACTCCTGCGTTCAAATTTAAAAAATGCTGTAGAATTCATATTAGCGTTCATTTTATGTTCTAAGCTTCTCACATTCAATGAATTCAAAATAAATGTTTTAAAAATGTCTTAATAATTGCATGTATTCTCCCTTGTATTTTTAATTTGAGTTATTTGATATTAGAATCTTTGCCGGTGCACATTAGACAGGAATTGTTAGACTTGAAGATTTGTAGTAGTTTTATAAAATATTGATCGATATTTCTATAATTTATGTTTCAATTTATTTTATTGGTTTGTAGAATTTTAATTTAATATATTGCTGTGAAACATAGCGGTAATGCTGCCAGCGAAATTATTTAGTGATTAGGTACGTGAGTGGAATTCTAAGGTTATCGGCTGTCCGTAAAAAAATGGACAAGAAGAACAGATGTCTACTGTGCATATATTGAATTTGCAATCAAGATTGAAGTGACTATGCGAGATTGGGCGATATATTCTGATGACTCTGATTGGCTACCGTTAGCGATATTATTTCCATGTTTCGTATTCCATTTTTAAATTTTCTTTCCATTTCATTTAGTACCCACAAAGGAGAAGTCTCAGCGTATCAATACATTTCATTTATGACTATCGGGAAAGGCACCAAAAAGTACTGGATCCGTTGGAGATGTGGTTTTGAAGGAGAATGGGAAGTTAAAAGTGACTGAATTGAAATAGACGAAGTGCTAGGCATAATGAGCGAGGAGTGGAACCTTCTTTAGGAGAATGTGATGAAGGCTTACGTGGGTTGGTGTACATAGAGATCTAGATCTTTCGGGCAATACGCTACGTTGGTTCACATTTCTTCCAGACGACAGTTTCGCCGGCGTTTTACAGTCGGCATATTCAGGTCACTCAAGAAGCCGATTGCAAAACGGCTGGCACGAAGAAATATTGACATCCATGGACTGAAACCCGAAATATCTTCCCTTCTATAGCGATTTACAATCAGTGTTTAAGGGCTGGGTCGCAGGTAGGCGGTGAGGGGCAGGTAAGAAATGAAAAAGAAAAGAGGAAAGCATTTATAGATGGGATTAAAGGAATAGAGATTGTAAATTGGAAGATCAACCAAAAGGGGGAGATGGAGGAATTAAATTCTCCATTTGATACTGCCTTAACCGGTAGAATAATTTAAAAATGCCTATTTATAATAATTTATGTTTCTATAATTTAGGTACTTTTATAAATATACAGTAATATTCATATAGTTGGGGTTACAGTGATAACCTGGAATTTTGGTTACCATTCAGTAAACTTGAGCGATCTTGTAAATGTACAGGTATAGTCACTTTGTTTAGCTGCTTCGATTTTGAGTTGCACGAGACTTTCCCCCGTGTGATATTGAGAGTACGGCGTCACCGAAGCGAGGATTGGTTAGAAGGGAAACTATTCTCTCCCTCGCACACGCCGAGGTTTTGTCAGAGATAGGGTTTCAGTTCCTTCCATTTTATCATCAACGTTATTACCATTTTTTTCACCTCGCAATGACGAAAGGGAGAAGGAACGTAATTTTCAACGTGAGGGCGCTGTAATTAAATTTTTCGATCCAGACGTTCGCGAAACGCAGGTCGCGCAGGTTGTGTAGGCACACGAGCCATCTCGTCGAGCCCGTCAACCCGAGTGTAGCGTAATTTGCGACCTCGCTACCTCCATTTCTACTTCCCTACCGGACGAGAGAGCCGTGGTGAAATTGTGAAGGAATATTTTTTTGTTTACGTTTGCAAGGAGTGCCACCGGACTGCTGCTTTTCCAACTTTCAAATACAATACCCAGGGCTCATTGTAGTAATTATTTTGTAGTGACTAGGTGTAATTTGAATTGGTTTCCTAAATAAGGAAATGAAGCGAGTTAATTATCTTCCTGCACTGCGCAGAAACTCTGTGTTCATTGACCATTATCATTGCGAATTGGATACCTATGCGTGATAGTTTTCATAAAATGCTTAGGAACCTATGTTGCTTGGATTATAGCTTGGCATTCGTACCAATGTCAACATAGTTTAATTAATATCATTTAACTGCCAGTAGGTAAGAATTTTCTAATGCCTTTCATCGTAGAACACGCAATTGGGATAAAGAAGATAGTTGATATCACATTTCATTTCAATACTTCCATAAAGATTTTTTTCTGTTTTTCTCCAAAAAATAACTCCTGTAAGAATAATTTTGTCCATAATAATTCTTTTATGACCAGATTATGATTAATTATATACTCTTACATTTATTACATTTTTTGCAGCTTAATAATTGTCATTGTGTACTGAAAATTCGTATTCATGTCAGATCGCTTAAGGAATCTTATACTATATATATATCTTATACGAAAATCATTAGAAACCATGATACTTTTCATTCTGCTGGAATGTTAAAGCTGATGCGAGACTGATATCGAAGGAAATAACGTTGAACAGGTTAAGTTTTCTCTTTATTTAATACCTTAACATCCATAATACCTCCACTCATTCATTACTTGCATTATTTATCCATATTTAATTAAGCAATAACCATATTTTGCTTATTACCAACGTTCCTTGTCTATCATTCCCTTAGTAACGCCAGTTAGTAGATAATTATGTCTAAAAGTTCTTGGAAATTAACTTTTTTTACTCAATGCGCTGACTCACCGATGTTGCCAAATTTTCTTGATTTCACTTCGAGTAAGCTATATTATAGACCTTGTGGGTTATAAAGCTGAAAGTTTATTTTTTTGTTCTAAAGAATCAGTCTATATATCTGAAGTCATGTAATTCACTGTAAATGATTGGAATAAGCTGATAAAAGTACCTTGTCAACCTGGTTTGCATCTTGTGATGCATGCAGCCTGTAGGTATGCTTCTTTAAAATTGAATCTTTTCAAATCATTTATATTGAAGTTTGTTGGGTGTCTTAAGTTTCAAAATTATTTATTGCTAAATATTTAGCCTAAAATTATTCGTTCAAATTTATTCCTAGTAATTTATGCTGCAAAATTGAAATTTGATTCCCATGTAATTCTTCCATGTTCTTCTACCGACAAAATAATTTCCTATAAATTTTGTAACATGGCTTTTTTATTTTCAGGTAAGACTTCGAATTATCCTCTGGCAGTTTAGTGAGTATTTTCAAATTCATTTATTTGTATTTTAATTATATTTTATGAATTTTTAACGGTGTTGATTATGTCGATATTTTTAGTAATTTTCTTGCGCCTAGGGAGCGTTAATTTTGTTATTCACACACATTTTATATTATAGCATGTAGAGCATGCTTTTTCTTGATTAAAATAGAGAGTGAGTTCACTCTGATAATTGTAATTAAATACTGAGATGGCTGAATTACGTGACGGAATTAGTCTTAACTAAATAAACGTTCTCCAATGCAATATGTATTTACGCAGGGCTGAGTAGTAGCGCTGTTTACTTTCCCAAAATCGTCTAAGTTGTTCCTTTGACATTGTAAGTCTCAGGCGTAAACGAGGAAGAACCAGTTCTGTTTGCCATTCTGTTCGTTAGACCAAGCATTGCTGTTTGTCTTGTAGCCATATCGGTGAGTTAGTTTAATGATGCATTTTGGCATTTCCGATATCTGACTAATCTTGCTAATGGAATATATTCAACAAATAGAGATGTTATATTTTCGAAATCAGAGGACTGGAACACGTAGATGTGTTTTATAAGACCTTGATGGGGTATATTATTGTCATTAGGTAATAAATGCGTGGACGGGTAACAGCTTCCTGAAAGGAGACATGCTTCGCTAGGCTTCTGAATCTGTTTGAATTCTCCTCACGGTCATAGCGTTCCATTTGCTTGTTACCGAGTGATGAAGGCTGTGGACGCTGCACGTGATCTTCTCTTGAATTGACCTGCATTGAGTTTTGGCCAATGGTCGAACCTCCCTCTGGAAATAAAGAGGTGGAATGTGCTTTCCTCAGCCTAGGGATGCAGTTTTGAATTCATCTAGGTTGGTCCCCATCCGCGAATTCGAGACCGAAACATTTCGTATTCACCCGGACTTCCACCCATTAGGCATACTTGCTTCTCCTGAACGTCTAGTTCCGTTAAACTTGGAATGGTTAACTTCTACGGGAATGTGCCGATGAGAAAAAATATAAATCCATCGCAATAGGCCTTATTGTAGAGCAATTGATAAATCCTGGAAAGTTTTTACACTGGTTAGTGTCCTATGTAAGTGTTTATCTTGTTCTTAATTCCATTTTTTATTGTGTTCATGGAATATCACAAAATACAAACGGCTTTTTTCCGGAAATTTTTCGGTTGGTTTTTTGTTAGACCTTCATATTTCTTTCGTAGGTTTCAGATGCATCGGATGGAAACATGGTTTCTTTAAGTATTTTGGTTCACAATTTGTGACTTGAGAAAGAAGTGTGTATAAGTGTGCAGAAATTTTCCAGGGGAATTACTCAACATGATGGTTAGGAGATTAATCTTCGGTAAGGTTAGAAAGGCCTTGCCTTAACATTGGAGTGCATGAATAAATCTCTGATAAGCGAATGGTACACGGAATACGGAAAGGCATGAAAACGTGTGGATAAATGGATAAAATGGCGGCATAGAGTTAATTGTCTCAAGAGAGAAACAATGGAAGTGTGGGCGGTAAAGTAATGAGGCGTGCAACCTATAATATGAAAGGTAATGGAATAGCAAATAAACCTACTCCAATTATTATATTCATGACGTGTGTGCAACATAATTTTGTTTTCCTTCGCGTGGCATTTTTCGTATGAGCATTTGACATACGTACATGAATTTTAGTCTTGAAGCCAAAGTCTGAAAATCCTAATTTATTCTTACAGTTGAAAATAATGCTTCTTAGAGGATTCAATGAGTATGTATCTGATAGTAATTAAGTTGCAGTAAGATAGTCTACATGGCAGAGAATACAAAATTACTTGCTTTGGTTATGGGGATAGCTGGCATTTTTAAGCGTGCAATCAACTTGAATAGCAAATTTTACTTCACGCAGATAATTACTCTGCACCTTAAAATGTAACTGCAGTTGCCGATCCGTTAATTGAATATGCTTATAATTACAGTTGGAGTGAGATTCTTGAAGGCCTATAGCTCATTTGCACACGCCGTAATTCCCAACCGTACTTCGCTTGGAATCAAGATAAACATAATCATGGCCACGGGAGACAATATATTTACGGGTGCATTCTGTTATCCTAGGTTAACTTTTTCCCATTGCGCTTGTTTTAAAATTCAATGATTTCCATTGCTGTTAATTACTTGGATTGAATTGGAGAAATAAAATTATTAAATTTTGAAATTGGTGAACTTTTAGGGTTGCGTAAACTATTTACTGGAACTTGACTGAATTGAGCAAGTTTGTTATGGAAATGATGAAAATATTGTACCAAATTTCAAAACTTTGAGCAAGCAAATCCAGCGTCAATTTTTATAGCAGTATATATTTATTTAAAATCTTAAATTTACTTATTAACTGCGGATTTTTATTCATTGAATTTGCTGATATGTTTTTACATTTCTGTGACTTTCGGCAAGAGTTATGTTGACTAAATTACTCAGGGTATTTTGAACAAAAAAAAAAACATTGAGTTTATAGCAGTCACTTAGTTCCACTATGTTTTATACTGGATGAAAATTTCTGTTCTGCAATCTGGAACGAAGTTCTTTTCGCTCTTAAGAAAAGCACTTATTGAAAGAAATGTCACGCTTGCCCTGAGACTTTGTCTGGCGTCCACCCTTTCTTCTGCGCTGCTATAATTCCGCCAACTCCATCGTCCCTTTCTCGCCGGACGGTTGCATTGCCTTGCGGGACTGCAAACTGGGTCACTTCCTCGCCTTTACGTATCAATTTCCCGGAATTTCTGCAGAGCTGCCTCTACGGCTCCCATGCCAGCAATACTGAACTGAATAGTCCTCATCAATTTCGTTTTTTCTCCCCTTTTCTCCGGCCAATGTGGTCTTTCGGTGCTATCCCCACGGTCAACCGAAAGCGGTGAGATGTGTGCGTTGACAAGTACCTCTAGAGTGATTTTGCTAGCAGTAAAGGAGGATTGGGAGATTGGATTTCAAATTTCATAAATCTGGCGAGGCATAGACGACTATTCAGGGGGAAATTCTATTTACAGTTATTTATTTGTCATCGCCATTTCATATATCGCTGAAATCCCTTGCCACTTTTTGGTGAGGGTTGTGTAAGCTGTGATTGAAGCTTTTGTTGGCCGGTTATACAATTGATTTTAAAGCATTCTCCTCCTTCAGCATAGGATCTTTCCTTGACAACAACGTATGAACTATTTTTATACGTCGGTGGAGTTGGTTATTGGATATTTTTTCATTCGTCTTTCATACTCTGATTCAGGCAAATTATACGCATTTAATTAACTTGGCTTATTTTTGTTCTGAGCTAGTGTTCTTTGCCGTTGGATTTGATTTAGCAATTATTTTTCAAGATTTCCCAAAAGTTTTCTTTTTCATTGTCGATTAGCAGTAGTTGTTATGAAATTCTTCTATATTTCAATGAAAGTTTTTCTGATACTTAACAACACAGGCAAAGTCATAGCCTTACCCATACATCCTGCCGTAAATATTTCAGTTTAGCATATGCAAAAAGGCTCATTAGTGTAATATAATGCCGTTTGACCCTTTTTTCCCGAAGTTAATGTGGTTATAGTAATTTTACATTAGAAAACTGATATCTACTCATATATAATAGATGCTTCGGTGCTGGAATATATATTCGTCTTGTAGATGTATAAGCCTTCTGCAGAATTTCTAAAAACCAATTAAGTAAGAAGGATATACCGTTTAGTAGAGATATAGTTTGAATACGGAACTCTTAAATTACATCGAGTTCTCTAATTCGGTAGTAAGTGCAAAGCATGGTTTATTAATTTCAGCTAATCGTTTTTACGGTCATTTTGTAAAAAAATAACCTGCTTGAAAATAGTAATCTGCGCCACATTTTAGTTGCTTTATAGAATTTAGATAACGCCGAAAACTGCTGGGAATTATTTACAGAGTGAATCGGTTTTATCGAGCGATTTAATTCGATTTTTTCTTCGTTAATACTTTCTGTTGAACTACATAAGTTTGCGATAGAAAGTTTTTCGGGTTTCTCACGGGGACGGGTTTTGGTAATTGATAACAGCATTAATGAATATAAAAACTTTCATTAAAAATGAAAAAATACAAAACAATAATAGCTACATAAAGGTTTGTACAAGTAGACCCTTCTTAGCCATTCAATTTTTATCAATTTCACATGGTAGACGTTCAATTTACGAATAATGTCGCATAGATAGTTCTTGGTTATCGTGCACTTATTGTGCTACTTGTTTAAAATAATAAAATTAGTAGCAAATAGGCTTAAGATTATCAGGGTGAACGTTGATTGATGAGGTAATATCAAACGATTTTTTGGACGATCTCAAACGCATAGTACCTTTCGTGATGGCCGGTGTATACTAGTGGAATAAAAAGGGCTTTTTCGCCTTGCGAATGTTTTCGCTTGCGATCGGAAGATTGGTCGGAAGACCTCGAGTGTCCTGGGAACGAGGCCTTTGTTAAATCTGACGAGGGAGCACAAACGAGTTGGCAAAGAAGTCATCCCCCCTCACTCCTCTCCTTCCTTTTCTTCGCCTCCGCCAAAGCGCGAAAAAATTGAGGCCTGAGGAAATTGGTCCACAGGTCCGATGGCCTCTGTCGCTCTCCCTCCTCATCATAGGAAACACCATTTGCCACTCCCAGAGTCCCTCAATGTGTCTATTCAATCGTTATCGGCTCTGCAAAGAACCGTTTTGTTCTTTTGAGAGCTTCAAAGTCTTCCTCTCTAAGCCGGAAAAGCTTCCATTACGTTGTGTTTTCCTAGGTCTTAGTCCATGAGCAGAAAAAAAACTTGTCATTGGCAGTGAAGGTTTTTCGGGTCGCGCCCCCGTGTAAGGTCCTCCATATCACACATGAGACTATGACCCTTTCAACATTGCAACTTACAGATAGATTTTTAAAAGCATTAAAATCGATAGGAAGGAGACGTGGAGGACCTTACCCGGGGTGAGTTTCGTGAAATCTTCACTTACATTATTGTTTTCCGGGAAATAAACCAGGTATTATATCAAAGCTGTCATTGCTTGATTGGTTGAAGGAGGCGGCCGATAGCTTAGGTTATTCGAGTCATAGGGAAAGAAAAAGGAGAAGACACCCTGTGTTTACATTTGCCTGTTCCTAGCGAAAGGCGATCACGGAATAGCGTATCATTCTATAGGTGAAGTGTTGCTCTTGAATTACCCTCTGCGTAACACTAAACTAGAGATAGGGCGACCCGTAGAATCTCCGGCATCACCGGGATTTTAACACGGGGAGCCATCACCCTAGCTATCTCACCACCAGATTCCTTCAATAATTTTTTTCAATACTTGCAAATGTAGCTTCGGTCCGTTACTTTAACTATTAATACAACTAAGGAATTTCTTCCTTCCACCTGCCGTATTTTTCGTACTTAAGTCCAACCTGTTCTTTATGCCCTCTTCGTGAGCTCCAATTGATCATTAGTTGTTTATATTTCGTAATCGTTTCGTTATAAGAGCGAACAGTTTCGATATAATGTTGGTGATTGTATTGCTTAAAGTTACAATGGTGATTTTATTCATATTAATCCTGTTTCAATTTTTATCTTACTATGCTTTGGAAATATAATTTCCTTAATTATCGTCTTTAACTCACCAGAACCCTTTCGTCCTCTTCCGGCTGGCTAAAGGTCTGTCACAATGAGGATTTGTATACCTCTTCTGAGACGTAATTTCTCGGATTTTGTGATATTGGATATAATATTGAATTTAAATATGCAATTTTCTGTCTGGTATGAGGAGAAATATCTGTTTTTTGATTCAAATTATTGTTTCAGTACTTAATCATTCAAATTTGCCAATTTTTATATGCGTTCATCCTTTTGTTTAGAAGTTTGTAACATTTAAACCCAAATTTCAATATAATATTCTGTGGAGGCGCTGTACGGTATTAGTAAGCTTTAAGAGTTGCCAGAAAACTTTCTTACTTCTCCTTTGAAATGTTGTATCGAATATCAATGTAATAAGCATTATAGTGGAACCATAAACTCTTTCCAAATGCGGCGAAGTTTCATAGAAGAGCTAATAATGGTTTTACAATCACTGATTTTCTTACTGAGCCTCATTTCTAATGACACTTATACTTAGAGTTTCAACCAAAAGTTGTTTGGTAAGAGGCTTCTTCCTTAGGTCAAAATACATTTTTATCTAGATAAAATTCAAATTCTTTTTTTAGCATCGCTCACTTTAACGTTCTCGAAAATCTGTGACTTCTAAGCATCAAACCATTAGAGTATAAGAGTGTTTTTCATAGCTATTTTTACCTCTGCTTCGGACCTCTCGTGACTTCTTCAGCTAGTCGTTCATGTTTTCTGTTTTTTCCCTCCGTTAGACCATTAGTGATCTATTTTCACGAACTTTCTCCATTCCTTTCACCTTTCATCCTCAGCCCTAGCCTCAAATCATACTAATCCCCTTCTTCCGTCGTGAGTGTTTTTTTCCGTCTTCTTCACCACTGACGCTAGACTTTGGCCGACAACCCTCCTTCCTCCATATGACGCCCGCCTCTTCTTCGATTTTCCCTCGGCTAACTCATCCATTACTCTTCTCGTCTTAGGCCAAGCTTACCCGTCAAATTAGTCAGCCATAGCAGTCAATCATGCACGATATCTTGTTACTATTATCTCCACAGAAGAGTTGCAGGAGTGCCAATACGCTTCGTGGTGGCAAAGGTGAACAAATAAAAGAAGTTACGAAGGAGATATAATTTAATCTCCTGGTCATTGTAAGATAATTAAATCATGCTCTGGTTCAGTCTTGTTCCCTGTTATAATATTATTTAATTATTTTGCCGATTAAGGTTGATTATGGATTTTACCGATTATGGATTGCTAAAGTAGTATTCTGGCAGCTTCCCTTTCCATCGTAAACTTCCCTCTTCAATTCACAATAAGGCCTATCCCCTTTCCTTCTATCGAAAAATTTTATTCTCTTCCTTTCTCTCCCTCCTTTACCTAACATACTACGCTCTAAAACTGTTTTCAATATACCCTCCCCGCTGAGTACCTACTCCATCCACTCATACCTCCTCTCCTCTCCGTATTTCATCTAGAAGCTGCCTTTCCTCAAACATCATGTCCAGCGCTTTGTCGTTTCTTATACTCTCCGTCTACATCACCCTCTCCATTCTTCTCCACCTCACCTCCTTGTTCCCTAAATTATCTGTGATTTTTTTTTGCCGCCATATTTAAATCAACTGTTGCCGCTTGCGATATTCCCATTTCCATTGGCTGCTCAAACTATTAGATTAAATAAATACCTCAATAGTTCTCTCTTTTCTGAGCTTTGCAGTCTCCATCCATATGTATGAGCCGAGTCTCATTGTAGACTACTATGGCTGTCATCAACGAATTGTTAGCCCAGATTAAGCTCACTCGAGTGGTACTGGCGGACAATCCAACCGATTGCAGCTGTATATTTTATTTAAATTCACTAGGAAGGCATTTAATTTCTGACTGAAAACTACCAAGAACTATATCAGGAGATCACTAATCTATAAGACGAATGTTATAGAGCATATCGTGGTTATTTATGTGTTGGACTTCTACTGTGGGTCCGTGTAAAAATTTGCAGCGACCGACGGATTTACTGATATTTTTGCAGCGCTCGGTTGAGATAAGAAATTAAGGCGTAGATCTTTTGGCGCCTTTCGTTAAAACCAGGCTAATTTCGATGCCGGGTTTCTCTCCACCCATTCTTCCCTAATCTCCTCTGTATGTATCAGCTATTGGTCGTCTCCGTAAAATTTCAGCCTCCGACCATACGCTACTCTTTAATTTTACCCTCGCAGCAATTTAGCATTTGGAATATTGAAGCTATTTAGTTACCTGCATCATGAAAAATTTCCATGAAGCTTTCCAGAAACTATTCCGAATACAAATTCATGAAATCCCAATTCGAGAATGCTATGAATTTCAATTTCCGTCATTCCATGGTCAACCACTGCGAAATAATTATTTTTATTTTATTATTAAACTGTCTTGATTTAGTTTTAATACGTTTTCCCTCAATTTAAATTTTCACCTGATTAATTCTCATGTGATTTCTGTAGCTCAATTACTGGTTTAAACATTTTTGACGAATTATCGATTTCTTGGGTTTTACTATTCCTTAACTGGATCGGAATTTTTTGTGTTTTCTTTGAACTCAATATTTCAACCATTCGTTCGCTTAAAAAATGATGTATTAAACCTTTCCCAAGTTGTACATTTGCATGTTTAAGCATTTTTTACACTGAGAGGAAAATTAGATAATTGCATCGAAAAATAGCTTACTGTATTTTTGGGTTTATCTTCTGCCTGAGGGTAGGGTGATAAGGTATTGAATTGAAATTGAATCTAAAATATGATCCTTAATTTTTTTCTTTTCTGCAATAATTATAAAAATCTATCATTTTTTAGGGCTCCTTACATTTTTCTGTGCACGCGACGTAAATTGATGGAATTTTAATTTAGTTATTGGTGAAAATATTGAGTTGATATCTTTATAATCTTTTAATATTTAATTATAATATTTTACCATTTCAAATGAATTAATGACTTAGTTCTGGTATCAGTCAAAAGGTAACAAGGTCTTCACCTCTGGATCAAGGTCTATAGAAAAATCCGAATGCAATAAATTTACAGGTAAAAATCAAGGAAAACTTGAAAACAGTATTCTGAGACAGATTTTTTGTGGGTATCTCTGTCCCAAATCATGATTTAGAACTATATTTCTATGTTTTTATTAGATTGGGCTAAAGATACCCGGATTCAAGGTAACCTTAGCCCAAGTGTTTACCAAACAAACCCTGGTTGTTAAAATATTTAGATATTCAGAAACAGCCTTAAGTTGAAAATAGTTAATAGTATCTGTTAATAGTTCTCATTACTTAATGTGCATTTTTTATTAATTTTAAAGTTTGATATGTTTTTTTACTTCCAAGAAATCATGAAAGCTTTGGCCAAACTTTCCCCAGTTGACGGTAGTTATTTCTCTCCGGGGGCCACGATGAGTGGATTTATAGGTTAGCTACTGTTCGGATCCGAATGATTTATCTGTGACTCGAATCAGGAGTTAATCCTTTGTACACCCCAACTGTAAATGCACGATGTGCGAGGTAACCAATGGAAAGTTAATGAGTTAATTCACACTCCAGTGGTTTAGTCTGGGGCTGTTTCTACCCTCAACTAACCAAACCAAGCTCTGCGTTGTATCACTAAGTTAATTCGATGCTTCTATTGGTTGTGCTCTTCACTTTCCAAAACCCCACCTTAGGTTTCATTTTGAACGTCAACCTCAATACACTTTACCTTCTCTTGGCTAATTCCTTTCGCTCTAATTTCTCCTGTCCTGTTGCCTCGCGTTTTAGTATAGTAGTGCCAAAGACGAAGGACATGTGGTGAAGGAATTACTTCATGGGAGTGCAGCTTCTGTGCATCTTATTTTTTTTAGATGATATTATTAGCAAATCATATTTTATAGATCACAGATGGCATTTTATATTTTTCAGATCACACATTCACATTTTACAGATGGCAAAGGAACATCCATATGAAAGTAGAGCTTCCGTACAAGCTATTATTTTTCTATTCTTCCCTGCAAACCTGGAATATCATAACAGTATTTTTTCTGCCTATACAAAGCCAATATAGGTCAACGTAGCAAAGTTTACTGATTTATGTATTTACTGAATTGCAATTGCGTATAACTTGTTCCCATGAAATACAAATTCAATCATATTTGTATTAATATTTTGTTTCTTACTGAAACCAAATTGATTTTTTCCCTTCGGAATCTTTTTCAAAGCATCCTGATCCTTCTTTCAACTTTCCGAAGTTTCGCTTTAGAATTTAATTTGAAACGCTTTATCCTATTTAGTTCCCTGAAGTAAATGCGATTGAGAATGTGGTTGACACGGTATAAGTTAAAGCAGGGAGTTAGAGCGCCTACTACTCGCATTAAAGAATTCTATTTGCTGCTAGCAAGAAAATAACGGTAAAAACCTACGTATTAATTCCGTCGTCATATACTAACTATAATAATTCATATTTACGAAATCTCATTTAAAAGTCCAGCATTCTGAACTATGTTTCTGGAGTTGAAGAATTGAAGTTTTTTTTTGCTTGCGATCAAAGTAGCCAAAATTAGACATTCACGCGACTGTATTTTACCTGTAGACTTCACATTATTCACGTAGATAAATTAAAATGTTTAATATCCATTATGCGATATTGTAAAGTATATTATTACACATCATGTGATGTACATTAAAAACATTTTATCAGAATATCAATATTAATGATTTCTTTGAAGTTTTCAATCGTTCATGCCTTGTAGTACCAATCATACACATTTTAGCTGTATCAATAGGTTTTTAGCCAGCCTGAATCATATTAGGCCTTAGAGTTTTGCTTTTGTGAATGGTGTTTCTCGTCCTCTCCCTGAGAATTTCTCTTTCTTCGTATTAATTAAAACTCTTTTTACATAAAAGTGTATCTTATAATTTAAATATGATTGAATAATATACTAATGCATGTTTTTACTGCGTTGTGAACCTTATTTGGCTCTTGTTAAAGGGGTTTATAAATTTGATGGCATGCTAATTTATCTAAGGCAATTTTTTCTTTCCCTGGAACTGGTTTTGCCAGAAAGAATTTTCGTACAATTTTAAGTAGGGTTAAATTTAATTAATTTAACATTAATTGTTTGGCTTTTTATATCCATCCGTAACGGGAACGCTTTAACCCAATTATTTCGGTTAAAAATTTCCTGTACCTTGCTCTCAGCATACTAGTCCCCTCGGTAACATTCATTCATACTTTCTTATTTCACGTGGGTGGTGCCCTACTTTCGAGACAAGGTGCTTGGAACAGGTTCTCTGGCGATTTAATGGCTTGTGCTTTCCTCGAGTTAATTGGCATGTTTCAAAATAACTTGATCCTTTTCCTCAGTTTCCTCCATCCATTTTAGATACACGTTATATTTCAAATTTAAGAATGGAATAACCTTAAGACCGTTGCAGGGCTAAGGAAACAATGAATTTCGCTTTTCTGTTATTTAATTTGTTTATGCTCATTGTAAAATTATTGAGTATATAGTCATGATTATGGCGTTTTTCTTCTATTTAACTATATATGTTTAAAACATCGTCTCCTGTCAAGTCATGTGGCTTGGAAGGATTTATATTACAATCATTTAAATTGTTGAACATGTAAATTTGTATGTAATCGAATTGCGCAATTTACCTTATTTGTTGCATTTTTCAATTTTTTGTAAAGAAGTTTTTCAAGATTGTTATGATTTTTGTGTGCAATCATGAAGTGAGTAAAAAATTTTTATAAAAAAAGTAATTCTACTTTTAGCTTTTTTACATTATATATTTCAAGTTAGTCTTGTCATTTACGAACAAGAGCGGGGAACAGTTTTCAAATGGAAAAAGTATTTTGACTGAAATCCGCTTAACCCTTAGTTACTCCTTAATATACATAAATTTGTGGTCCATTGCAGACTTTTGACCCTGATCTGATGAATAAAACTGGCGATGGTATAGCTTATTTACCTCTTTCAGCCTCATTCAAAATTTTATGCTCGTGTGATGAGAAAAATACCATGCAACGTCATTATATACCAGATCGGAATATGGTGACGATATTCCTGTTCCTTACAGCTTTCTCCTGCGCCGGCTACTGCGACGACGCTAGTCATCTTTGTCTTTTCTATTTCCTTACACCACATCCCTATTCTCTACATCTTCTCCCCTCCCACGAACACTCAATCCCTCCCTGCCACAGTGTTCTTGGAAGACCCTGTGTGCAATAGGAGGCAGGCGTCATCTTCTCTTCCCAGGCGCGGGATTTCACTCTACAAGTTTTCTTTTTTCGCTCGGGTGGGGCATTTCCGCATGCGCGCGAACGGACGTCAAGTTTTTTGGTGCATGGAGGAGGGGAGATGATTCTGACGTGGGGAGAAACGGGTCTGGCAGCCCAGAGGGCTATCACTCTGGTACCAGCGGGACGCTCCTCTGAACCCCATAGGCTACAGGAATGGGTCCACGGTTACTCCAGGATGGCCGCCAAATTCAAAAAAAAAAATTTTATTAAGGCGTTCTACTCTTGTGACATTTTCGGAGTCGTTTCTCCTCACTTTGTTTTTCTCTGGGCCAAGGCCTTAAAGTAGTTATTACTCTCCGATCTGTAAGTGGGGCTCATGCAGTTTTCCTTTTCATCTGGTACGTTTAGATTGTTCAACATAGAGTGGAAGATGGAACTTAGTGCAGATGCTGTTGGTTGAAGGTGTTTCCCCATGACTCATGTAAAAATCTTAAATGTAAGCCAATAATAAACCAATTTGTTGTCCCAGCAATTACTGCTGAGGAGGACTCGATTTGAAAAGCCCGAGATATAACATTAATGGTTGATCATTTTAAAGTCTACGAAGGCAAGGGGGTGTGGCCGTTCCCATAGACTGATTAAAAGAAACCGATAGCCGGAAAGGAAATTGAGTATTAATAATAAGGCGAAGACATGAAAGTTCCGCAGATGTTCGTTCGAAGGATTTTTTCTCCTATTTATGTAGATGTACATGCGGATTGCCAACTACGAGTGTAAACGCGCATCGAGAAGTCAAGATAAGAAAAAATTATTTACGAGGCATGGTGAGACTGTAGAGAATTTTGCAATATAGTGAAAAGAAAGTGCTGGTGAGTGCTTTTATTGTTCATTAGGGTCGGATTCTTTCAAATGAAAACTGCGGCAGTAAGTTGTAAATTGTTGTATTTAGTTCATTATTTTCATTTTAAATCTGTCGAAAAGGGTGAAATGATAATTCCTAGTGTGTCTCCTACTCCTTTCTCTACTGAAATATTAATTCCGTCGACGCCGATGTCATGAATTTCTCAACTTCATTCTAGTTTTTACCTCACTTTAAATTGAAAAATATGGAAGGATTTCACTAATTTTATTTCATGCTCCTGGCTCGGCAATCACGGCTCTGTTTTCATTACTAAGGCCTCAGCACTTAGCTGAAGAGACTTATATAGTGAATCTTTATCATTTGTAATCTGCCAATGCCAGAGATTTTAATGAAAGTTATGCCGCCATGTGTTTTTGGTCGTCATGTTTGTGGTTTTTAATGGAATTATGGTCAACAATATGTATGAGTGGATATTACTGGTAAATTTCTGAAATGAAATCCTGTATAACTTATTTGCAATCAGTTTAAGGAATGGATAGTATTTTGGATATTATTTTAAGTACCCCACATACAATTAGTAAGATGAGGCTTCAGTTGTGGTAGAGTATGTTCGACTAATCTTTCACGGCTTCTTTCTAATGTTTCAGTTTATGCAAGCATATTCTTTTGAGTGGTAGGCTACTTTTTCATTTTTTATTGAAAAAATACTTGTAGAGAAATATCAACCATCCCTAACTAATGGAAAGCTGTCCTGTTTAATCAGAGCAGTAAATTTTTCCTATAATACCGTGTAACGGATGTATCACGCTAAGTTTTGCTAGAATTAGGTCATACGTTTACCTGTAAAATGGCATGTGCATCTATTTAAAATCGGATTTATTAACGAAGTTGCGCTTATGAATCCCATCTATTACAATTTCTACACTTATTCTAGTATAAGAATGACGTTTTTATGAACATTTTATCATGAAAATAGTTTTCAATGCTATTATTTAAGAATGTTTGCAAATCAAGAAGAGTTGGTGATAAAATTATTTTTCCAACTACGTTTCGCCGACGTCTTTTTAAGGGTAGTTTATCCAAAAGCAAATCTCAATTGAATGTTTTCTAGAAATGCGGAAAGTCACATGCAACTCGAAATAACAATGATATCAAGGATGACCTAAATATATAGTGGAGTAAGTATCAGCTCATGCGAGAGATAGAAGCCGTTAAGAGTGACGATCAAATATTTTGCGAGTATGGCTGTTGGGTACCTTTCCACGCGAGTAAGAAGTACTCCGCCCGGCCAAGACGATAAGTGTGTCATTATAATGCATCCGCGACGGGGATGCATAAAAATAAAATATGCGAAATTAAAAAAAAAAACTGCCGTAGACATTTCAAAACTTCGTTTTCTCATGTCAAGGGGCTGGACTCGCAATTTGTGTAATGTCTCGACGCGAGTTTTCATCGCAGAAAATGTTTTTCGCCGCTTAGACTTTCGAGAGCAGTAAAGCTTGTGAGCAAAATGTGTCTCTCAGGAAGTAAGGCATTGTTTCTTTGAAAGAGATTTTTAAGTTATGACTGCGGAATGTGGCTCGGAGGCGAACGGCTGACTTTTCAGCCTTGGCGAAAAAATTTTAGGGCGAAGTTTTCGATATGGTGGCGCGTACTTTTAGCTTCTTTTTTCCTCCAAGATAGAGGCGGAGAGTGGAGAGGATGATGGGAAGAAAAGGCGATTGGCAGAGTTCGGAGGAGGGTAGTATGTTCCTTTTTGTGGTTGGCCCGCTGCACCGCTGCGGGCCATATTGCCATCAATATATCAATTCCATCGCTGCCAATTCAATGGAGGATATTGTGCGACAAAAAAACTTTTAAATCGGGCATGTTTGATGCTGCAATTTGTTGAAGAACATTTTTGTACCACCAACTTTTTAAGGGGAAGGAAATATTAAAGATTTCTTTCGCAAAATTTGATTTTTTAAATTCATAATAATATTTTACCTTGATTGGTCAAAGATAAGAAAAATTATTTCATCTTCTGCTATCTGCCTGCAACTCAGTTGCTTCAACATGTAGTAGGTCACCATATTTTTCATTAAAATAAAGCGATTTCATGTCAATTGATGGACATTAAACGTATACATACCCATGAAGTAATTGCTGTACGTGCTTGCTGCATGATCTGATTAGTTCTACACAATTTGTCGATGATTAGGATTTATATCTTTTAGACAAGCTGAAAAATTGGAATAATTTATTGCTCTTTACAAAACAGTCTCTTTGTAAATGTTTCGTAAGATCTAAATTATGGAGAAAAGTTTCAAAGTAACTAACTTTCGCAAAAGTAATTTTTCGTAAAAGTCATCATGATAAGTCCCCCTAACTAGGGAAAGATAAAGAAATAGATCATCCCCTTCTCTGTATATTTTTACCTCTTTACCTGCATGGAGTGGGTTAACACACTATCTATTGAGTAAGTATATTTGAACGGTTGACCATAAGTTTCAAATGCAATTCATGCGTACGGTACTTGGTTAAATGAAATAAGCTAAACCATATTCTTGAAATACGAAAAATATATTATAATGGCGCGTTGAAAAAATTAGAACCTTATCATTTTTTTAGGAATCCCAAATTCTGCACACACTGTTTCATTCTTCAGTTAAACGATGTTGTTGCTTCCTTAAATTCTGTAAGGTTGGCCATTCTTCAATTTCCGATTTCGTGTATGCCAATATCCATCAGTTATCGACTGCAGAACACCCCTCCCGCGATTGTATCCTTAAGTAAATATCTGAGTCAATTCGATCCCCACTACTGCCGCGATTACTGGCAGTATATTGGATTATGTAAAACCTTAATGTGAAGTTGCACTTCCTGAAATTTATAACAATGGTTTGTCTTAACAGCGAAGAGACAGTAGGATCCTTGTAGGAATGGTTTAATTGTTCATATTCCTGTCTCTACAGTGTAATTTTTCATCTTCCTATTTTCTTCTCTTGAAGATTTTTTAGATCATCACAATGTAGATTTTAGTATTTTAAAGCTCATGCTGTTACTCTAGGTACTTTTTACTAAAAGTATTAATTTTTTGCATTGTTAGAGGTGATGGGCTAAAAATGAATTTAATACTCCCAATAAGGTTAGGTTACTTAGAAAACCCAATAGTATTGTAAGAAAGCAATAATGATTTCATAGCCGGTGGTAAAAGTAAAACATATAGAAAATAGATCAACGGACATAGCCTGCAGTCACCTTGAACTAACATGTATGTAATTACGAAAAATGTGAGAATTATATCTTTCCAGTAGGAAAATATTTTTTTATACCATTACTAATTGTAAATTGCTAGTGGCCAATAACATCAATTTAAATTAAATTAATTATATAACCCAGTAAAACCCAGTAAATTTTTAAACGTTGTTCAAATGTTCCATGCAAACAAATGCATCTCAAAACCCTTTCAATCTAAAGAGAGTTTTGACTTGAAGGCCCCGCTCGTGGAGAATGAAAGCGGATATGTCTGCAAAACCATTAAAATTGGTCGTTGACGGATAGACCTTGGCGTCAAACCCCTGCAAAAGACGCAGAAGGACTAAGTTCCGCAAACGGCAGCGAAAACCAATGAGCACTTGGAAGGCTGAATCACGCTATGCTACCGAGAGGAAATATCGATAACGAGAGAGAGAATGGAACGGGGGAAATAATGAAAGCGTGGTAGGAAATATCGATATAGAGGCATCTGCAAACTGGGGACATGCTACTCTCAATTTTTTTCCTGTTAAATTTTATACTGTCGTGTTCATTGATGGGCAGTTGTATGATTTCAGTTAATTTTTCGGTAAATGCGGAAAGATATATCGTTTTTCTAGCGTATAATGCGCCTCTAAAAGGAAAAAAAAATCTTTTCCGCGAGAAATATACCTATTATGAAATAATTTTTTTCGTGAAACGTCAGAAGACCAAAAAAAACTGACATGTAGTTTCCGGTATGTTTTTCCTTTTAGATCTTCAGAAGAAAAAGCTGCAGTCGTGTAATAATCATAAAAATATATGTTCGCATTTAAATTACTGAATTTCTGTTGCTCATCTCTCGCGGGTAACAGCTTCAGGCTTCTGCTCATAAACTAGGGTATTTATTGCTTAATATTATGAGTAATCTTTGGCAAAATATATGAAAACGACAGCTTGAAAGCTTTTGCCATGAAATTATTCCTAATATCATCGAATATAACCTTAATCTTCATAAGATTCTTGATCGTAAATATTAAATACAGTTTTTAGTCTTGATGCGGTAGTCATAAGTTAGAAGTTCACCTTTTCCCATCGTTTCTATCCTGAATTGTTGCATCATCATAGAGTTTAGGGTAAATAGCTAGTGTAAAATATTTTCATTCGATGCTAAACCCTGGTGATGTTCAAATTCTAAGGAGGGTAAAACGTTCGCAAATGATTCTCTAAAAGTGAGCATAGCCCAAACCCCTACAGCTGCACCAGGTATATATTAAGTGAATTAGCTTCACTAAATGATTTAACCTTAAGGTTTCTTTGGGTAGGTGAGGGTTGAGCTCACGCAAAACTCTGCGATTGGCGAGTGAATTTCACGCATGTAGGATAGGGAAGGAGGAGGCTAGTTCCTTTCCATGGGTTACCTCGAAGTTCGAGGATTTTGTCAGGGATTTCCGAAGGCTCCGCCCAGGTTTTAAACCTCAGCCGACTACCAACCAGGCTACCGCGCTCTCCCTTTAATATTGTATAATTATGTAGGGGAGGGTGGTGTACGTTGGGCATAGTGTACCTAGGAGCACTAGGAAATATCGGCAAATGCTTACACTCAGCCGCTTTAAAGTGAACTCTTACGTGAAAGATGTTCTAGAGAGTAGCATAGATCAATTTGAGTTCATTTGGGTTACATTTACAAATAAGGCGCTATTTTGAAGTTTTTTACGCTGAAAAGGAAATATTTTAGTTGAATATCGAAGTGTTTTACTAAAAATCTATCACACCAGCAGTGGTTATCGTAGTACAGGTGAAATTGACATATAATTTTGAATAGTATTAGCTACTTATTAGGAAATTTAGATGTAAAACTAACCTTAAAAATAAGCCGGGATTCAAAATGGCTACCTCTTGTACCAAGGAACACAAGCACATGATGTATCAAGGAACATGCTTTCAAAGGAGATATCTGTTAAATATACAATCAAGTACAATATCAGTGCATTTAAGACTCCTGAAATTTTCCCTCTGGATCGTGGTGCATTCACAGACGACGACTTTATGCCACCATTTGTTAGTAATCGGCCCCTTCAGTGGAAGATATCTGTTCTTGTTCTTGAAAAGAGTTGTGTTTTAAATTGAGCTTAACCAACTACATTAATTTTCTTTATGTAGCATTTTAATTTATTTCTAAATTTAATAAACATAATACAAATTGATTTCATTTTTCTCGAGTTTCGTTACTGTTCCCTCCAATCTAACTTGTGCTCCGAGGTACATGAACGCGGTGTACCTAGGAGCAATTGCAAACACTTTTAGAAGGTCTAATTAGATCCATTGCTAGTAAAGGTACAAGTGCAAAACTGAAAACTTGTGTAAAGCGATCCTGATGGATTGAATTGCTACTATTCGATTTCAGTAAATATATTGTGATTTATATAAAAAAGATGAAAAAGTGTTCCATGGTACAGCACTCTCCCCAGCCTACTTACATTGAATATGATACATGATATGAGTTGTAGATGACTTTTCGGCTGTATCTGGCTTACTCAACAAACTCATCGTTTGTGGTGATCAGAAAGGGGCTGCCGAAACTAGAGTATTGACCGAGGAGCCCCGTATTGAGGTGAGGATTTTAATGGATAAAGACTCGCGGGAAAGCTTGGAATATGGCTGGTGGACGGGCATACGGACAAAGGGATGTGGACAGTGGGGTGAGAGCTATTGGAAGGCATGAAGGGGGATGGGAAACGCGACTACGGGGTATATTGGGTAAGGGAGATTTTTTTGGAAGGGGAATCGAGTGGAAACGGGAACATTGGGATTGGAAAAATCGGAAATTCGTGGTCCATGAATGAGGAAGTGGCCATGAGCGGTGTATGGGGGGGGGGTGATAGTGGGAAAGGGTACATTGAGGTTAGGAGGTTGGCTGGGGATAAGGAATGCATAATAAATTTCGGCGTGGGGCGTAGGGAGGTCTCTCTGTGAGGGAATCGCCATAGTGATGTCTTTATTTCTCGAACGAATGTCTTCTCCATCCAAAAATTTCCTCCATCCTGTGCATAAACTATGTCTTGTGGTGGTAAAATTCCATCAATGCGTGTTTTAATGATTGGTGGAGATGATCTAACCAGAGAATAACCCTTTTTTAAGTTTAGGAATAAAGTTAATTGCTCCAATTCAGCTCTTTTGCATGTGTAGAGTGAAACGAAAACGTAACCACTCTCGTTATATCATTAGTGAGGATGGTGCAACCGGAGAAGAACCTTACTTTTATCTAAAAACAAAGATGAGTGATTCTATTTAGAATATTTCTTCAATTTAGTCAGATTCGTAAATAAGTCAACATTGGACTCGCAAAAATTTAAGGTTGATTTCTATAGTTTATTAAATGTATAATATAACTTTAACTTAAAAATTACATTTGGGAGGTTATAATGCTCAGCTATGCACCGAGGATAACGAAATAAGTATTAGTTACAATTAGATATAAAGTTGTTAAAAAGAAAGTGTAAAAGAAAGTTAGGTATGAAATAGAAAGGTACGTTAATTAAACGACTTTAGACTTTTCGTGTTAAAAGCTCGGTTAAAGTTGTAGGGTGAAGGATGGGAACCCATTTGCTTTTTCTTTGAGGACTCTTTAAAGCTCCAGCTGACACTTTCGCTTAAGACTCTGGCCAGCAAAATTTTCATCTTTAAGCGCTTTCTGCGCAGCTGGAGGCCCTACTTGTGGTCACAAAACTCCACGACTCAGCAATATGTATCCCATCGGCTGGATTGCTCAAATTTCACTTCCTGCATAAGCCGTTTCTGAGATTCTAAACCAGGTAGTATACAGTTTCAGGAAATTTGCCGAGAAAAGGGATTACACATTGTGGTTTCAGGAATAGGGCTCAGATTGACTTCGGTTGCTCTAGAATGCAAGGAAATAGATACAACATGGAACTTGGAAATGGCCACAGATCTCTCTAATAGATGAATATTAGCCTAGATAGAGTGGCAAAGATGATTTTTGAAGAATGAATATATAAGTTTGACAGGGTTTGAAATAACTCGTTTTTATAGAAAACGTGGCGAAAGTAAATAGTCACTGCAACGAGTTTGAGTTTCATTTCGATTAGACTTGGTGCGGGTCAAGCCTAGGAGATAACACCTAGGACGTCTTCTAAATATGTAACCTCACCGTAAATTGGAATGAAATTGATTTCATTTGGTATTCCATTTAGATTTTTAATAAGTCTATTTTTTAAATTGTCAATAAGTAAATTGGCCTATCTCACTTCTTAACATATGCATTACCAAACAGTAACGACACCATCTGACGTAGAAATCTTAACAGCAAGCTATACCAACAAATGTTATTACGCTCGAATTGTTCTCTAAGTCGGTTTAAAGCCGTCGATTTTCACCGCTCGAGAAATATCCATACGGTAGATCAAAAAACTGAACTATGCTGCTTTATCTATTTTTAAAACACTGCCTCAATCGAAAAAATAAGAAATTAGTGATCAAGTCCGTTATAAAATGTTCGCCTCTCCCCTCCCAAAATTGTCTCTTATAATTAGCTGCTATCAATAGCATATGCCGTTCTTTGTCAATTTTTACTGGTAATTTTAATGGCCAATTATAACTTTTTGTAACACCCAATTTAAGTTTGTGGACCTTCCCCTCTTCAAAGTGGCAGTAATGTACTGTATCTTTATGCCATCACAACCTTGCAGCTCCGTGGGCATCCCTTTTAATATCAGGCTTTGCGAAGTACATAATGGAGTCTTTCAATCAGAACCAAATAGTTGATCTTTTAAATTGGTCGATGGAATGGAAGTATGAGTTAAAACGATAGAAAAATCCTGCTAAATCAGCATATTGCTCTCTCAACTCTCCCAAAAGTTGTCACCCATCATTCAAGATTTGATGACTTCATAAGTTTCGTATCATTAGAGAGAAAACCTCACGTTGACGGATGGCATCCCTCACTGGAGGGAAAACAATAAAAAACTACGTGAGTTCGATGCGCTAGAAGCTAAGATGCGGTGACCCATTCCGAAGTAGCTGATAGCGTCATCAAATTTTCTGCGAAAGAATTGAGGTCACCAAGTTCACCAAGGCCACCGTGACTGACTCATAAGTAGGCGACTGATCGGAAAACGAGAAAAATTGGCTTTCCTTATTTTTAATTTTTTTTCACAATCGGCAGTGAAATAAGGTAGGTTTCCATGGAGTACTTCTGAAGCATTCTGGCTGCCTCCCCTTCCTTCATGTATTTCTCTCTTCAATTCACAATAAGAACTACTCCCTTACATTCTCTCAAAAAATTCTATTTTCTTCCTTCCTCTTTCTCGTTTACCCAACATTGTACCCTCGATCACTGTTTTTAGCATCCCCTCTACACACAAAACTCCATCTGTACCTTCTGTCTCCTCCGTATCTCATCCAAACGCAGCCTTTCCTCGCCCACTATGTCCAGGTTGTAGCGCTAGGGAAAGGAATATGATTAAGATACTAAGCGATACGAATCGGGAAAAAGATGCCGACGATCCGAATTCTCAATTGTGCGTGTGGCCTATCTGTTACGTCGCGTCGGTGGTTGTGGGGAAGAAGAAAATCACTAGGGGCGATGGTCGTAGCAGCAACGGGTGTATCCTGGAAACGCCAATGTTGGTACCGGATGAAGATTGAGGGGGATGCTGTGGGCAGGGCAGGACAGTTGGGGATGAATTAGCGGGCTCGCTGAGGAAGGATTCTGATGTGGGTGGACGCTGCAAGGGTGAATAATGGGGTGTAGGCAGGATACTTGAGTGAATCGAAAAGGGACGTAGAAGGTGCGTAGTGGACGCATGGAAGGTCTGCTGCGTGGGTTAATGGTCGGCGGGAAAAGTTGGCTTAGAACTTGTATTCAGTGGCGCAGCGAGGGGGGGTTTTGGGGGATAAAATCTCCCCCACAGCTCAGAGAAATACTTAAGTTTAATCCATTTTACTTTAGTCTATTATTATTAATTACAGAATAGTGTTAGGATTAATCAAATATCCCTCAGAAAGCCGTAAAACTCGCCATTTTGAACCATTATTCCTAAAACATTTTGATAGTACAACTTGATAATGTTACGAAACCATGGTCGGTCTCAATAAATTACCATGCGGAAATAGCAAAGTTGCTGATCTTTCTATTCCTGCGATTATGGATTTCCACCAAGTCACGCCCGCTATTATTAATTAATTATATTTACTTATGATGTTATGACACTATGATCAAGATTATAAAGGCGACCTAGGGAGAGGCCCTGGCTCTCCAACCTGAGTGGGTGTTATTCATGCATGGGACGTAGTCTTGGGTGAGCTCTACCCTCATCTATCCGAAAAACTATCTGTTTTAATCATTGAGTGGGTGATATGACCGAGGACGGGAATGTAAATGCATATTACTAACTTATTATGGAGGGAACCAGCCATTTCCACTGCAAGACTTGAATTTTAATTTTTTTTTAAATTTAACCTTCATGATGGTACGGTTCTACTACATTTCCCCAGAATATTAAGTTTATTTATTTAATAACAAGAGTACGTTTATGGTGATTAACGTAAAAGCATGACTATAATGTTTTCATCCAGTGTGTATCCAGTGTTTTGTTGACGTAACACTAGCCGTCGAGCAACCAATTCTCTCGCCTTTCATCGATCCTTCCCTGATTAATCTATTCCAGTCTCCACTGCTCTTACAGTTCATTAATTGGAATCGATGAATGGGCACCCTAGATCTTTTTACCCATCTAAATAAATTCTATCCCCCACGTCCACCACCCTTCAGCGCCCCGTCAAGGGTTCCACGATGCTTTCTTTCAGACCCTTTCAAATTTTCATTGTGTTTTCCCTCCAGCGTAGGTTCCCCTCAGAGCGCAAGTGTTCCTCATGCTTCCATCCCACTCCCTTTGAAACCTTAACACCCCACGTCCTATCCGCGTACCCTAGAGCCCTTATGGGACCACTCTGGCCATTCTCTTCACCGTCCTTCTCGCCTTTTCCTCCTCCACGCCATCTACGTCCTTTATCGCCTCTCTTTTCCTTTTCGGATACGCACACTCCTTCCCTTCCATCTCTGCCGGGTCGGTTTGGTCCGCCACCACGGTCCAGCTTCGTCGTCCTCCCATGTATAGTATGTACTAACTGCTCGCACACTCTCCACTGTTCCCACCTTGGAAAACACGACCGCCTTCGCTTCCCACTTCCCTACAAATTGGCCTCATCTGCAGCCCATTGTCCTGGTGCCTTACTCAACCATTCCCTTATCCACCCCTCCTCGGTCGCCACCTCTCCGTCCAACTCCTCTAGATTTCATTCCCCCGTCTCCTTCTGGATCTTTTCCTCCGCCCACTTTCATTCCCGACCTCATTCTCGGCCTCATTCTCCCGCCGGAACCCAGTCGGGGTAATTGCTAGGACCTTCCCTTCCCCTATTCTGTCCCTAACAGAAACTAAACAGGCCCCACCCTTCTCCTTTTATTTTTCCTCGCTCGATTCCGTACCATCTTTTCCTTTCCTTTTCAACGTTCTAAAACCTTTCCTTAGCCAGGACGATCGTGTCTTCCTTTCTTATGAGGGCTTCGTACGTAATTTTGCGTTTAATCCTGATGGTGTGGCTAGCATCTGATGTGATTGTCTTACCGTTTTAAAATCTAGTTGACGTACCAATTGCGTCGGATGCAGCGCCCAGGCAGTTTTAGGTGCGTGGCAATGTAAATAATGACTCAATAAGCCCTAAAATATTCTAAAACGTCAGAAATATGTCCTACGTAACCGCTTTCCTTGAAGCCTTTTCTTAAGCTTGAGTATTCAGAGGATAATTTTAAGGTTAAGGAGGGTGTGAACTATCAAAATTGCGTATTTTATTCGATCGTGCACGTATTTTACTCCACCATAGTGTCGCATTGTATCTCTGCGAGTAATGTGCGAACTCGTCCCAACTTCCCCTCTTGACCTTTCAGAAATTTGCGTCATATTTCATCCCATTCGGCTGTAAATTACGTACATGTAAACGCCCCTTCTCATTTTAATGAATGTGTATCCGCCAACGGACTATTTTGATGTACACTACCCGAACTCGTAGGGCGATTGGCGGCGTATCGTCACCGGGAAAGATACAGAAATATTTTCCTCCAGAAAACAGAAAAAAGACATTTTGAAAAAATCTTCACTATTCAGAGGAAGCAACCTACCAATTAATGTATTATTTTTAACTATAGGTGCCTTTCCTATTTATTTGTTATTAAATAGATTTTGTTATTTATGTGTGTACATCTAATGTTGCCACCAGGTAATAGCCTACTTGCATCAATATGTAATAATAATAAAAAATACAGGATGGACAATAATAGATGCCATTATACAATTTTATGCAACTTATCACCGATATTTTAGGTTTTACAACATCATTCTTTCATTGCTAAAGGCTTTTTTTTTTCCTCAAGGCGGAAGGGATTTTGATAAATTAAGGGATAACCGACGATACGATGAGCGTGGAAAGTTTTTCACTTCTTACGGTGAAGTCTTTTTTCTAGAGTAAAACGATTAATTTTTTTGTGGCTTGAAAACATCAAACCTCTTTATTGATACTTAATACTTGCCTTATGTACGTCATTTGTTGCTTTTCATTTCGTTTTTACTGTAAATTTAGGAATCATAGGATATATTGTTGAACTTTCAGTTGATTATATGAACGGTATCTTCTTTTTTTTAGAGGAAAAATCACCAAGAATAATATTACAAACAGTTTGTAGAATGCGTTCTTAGATAAGATTAACTCCAGAATCAAGTACTTCTATTTTTTAAAATATATTTCAACCTACTGTATTTTTTAACTGGAATGTTAAAACCTCAGTAGAACGACGTTTAGAATATGAACAGAGGTATAAATAATACCGTGCTACTTTAAAAATACAGCGTGTCTCCTTTAACCCATTACCGGCCGAGTAAAGAAATACTTGAAAATATATAATTTTTTCTCTTCATTTTACCTAATAACATGCTAAATAAGGTAAATTGAAAATATGGGCCTTTAAAAAATATTTGCTTATGGTAAAAAAAAATGTTGCGTTTTCGCAACGTTGGCCGAATCCGGTATCTGTATGCAGTCATGCAACCCGCATTACAATACATTGCCGTCTCATGGGAATATGCTGTTTTTACTGTCGGATATAATCCTATACCTTTTTATGCCACGTATATGACAAATATCGTCATAATGGATAAATAAAATCCATAGATATTATGTTTCCAATGAGATGTTGTTGTTATTTGACCTAAATTCACTATAAAATAAACATGCTTTACGGTTTGAAAGAAGCGAAATTTTCTCGGAAAAGCATATTTATATATGTATTTCACATTTTTTCTTTGCCTTTAATTTTATCATTGCAGATTGAATTACAACAATTAATGGCTAGTTATGAAATACTCAAGCATTTTGGGTGCAATGGAACATAAAATTTCGTACATTCATTCATGGTTTGGCTTTTACACTGTTTCGGCAACTACTGAAGTTTTTTTTAACTCTATTGCCAAATTCGTCCTTTCATGCTTCACTAATCCGCGATGGCCTTATTTTTTCTATGTTTAAGTACGCCAATGGTATAGGGGTACGTCATCTACTGACTGATTCACTTCACTTTTTAGATGCGTCCCTGCTAGATACGATTTGAAGTCTACCAGTGAAATTTACTTCCGTTGCATAACCTGTACAGTCTCCTGGCGTTAGTGCAAACGCTGTCCAGTAAGTTGATAAGCTAGGATCTTTTTTCCCCTGAATTCTAGTGCGGTAATTTGCATTATCAAGTAGGTCCACACCTCCCATGCATTTACTATACTCCCCAATAACACGAATAGTATTTTATTTTATTAACATAGAATAGTATGTGAAATAGTATTTTCTTTTTTCTGCTGAAACTTTTCCCTGTGCCCAATGGAAGCGAAAAACTTTTATTGCTGTCTACAGGGACAATCTAGTTATTATTCCATCGAACAATACTAAGACCTTCGGCTTTATCAAATGTTTGTTTTCATGTTCCTCTCGGATCCACGCCGATGGTTTTATTATATTCTTTAAGACACTCCTCCGTTATATTTTCATGGATGGCTCCAGTGACAAATAATCCTTTTTCTTTCAAAACAATAAATAGTCTTCAAGATGAAAAGAAGTTATCGAAAAACATACGATGATTCGAGGGATCAGGGATAACCTTGAGAAATTTCAGAATAACACTTGCTTCCAAGCCTAACTTTAGATGAAAGTAATTTTCTATCGCCTGGTTGAACCCTAAAACCGTCTGAATAACATAAACAACAAAGTTAAAAGCAAAATTTAAAAGGCTTTTTTAAAAATATAATTGATGCACTGTAGTGACCAAAGTAAGATACCATTTTCTCATTATTTAAAAATTTATGCGCAAATAATCCGAATTGTAATAATTTTTAATTCAAGTCGTCAAATTGAGGTCATAATTTACAAATCTGTCATTTTTGTCGAAACAGGAATGGACTGAAAAGTGTAGATTATTTTTATTAATCTGAATATGTTTTGCTTCAACCATTCGCGAATCAAATCTACGCCTTATCGTCTTCTTTCACCCAATATCTTGTTGTGAAAGTCGGTGGTATCGCGGAATCGTGAAGTAAGGAAGGATTTGTTTACTAATTCGGATTGAATGTACAAAGTTTGTGTTCCATTGCACCCGAAATGCTTTCATGTAATTAATAAATAGTCATTATATATTGTAATTCAATCTGTTGTGATAAAAATATCAATAAAAAACTGGAAAATACGTTATCTTCTGTAAAAATATTCACTTCGACTCATTTCTTTCAAGCCGTAATGCATCTCTAATTTATATTGGATTTAGGTAAAATAATGAAGCATCTCCTTGAAAATATAATATCTAAAAATTTTAATTATCAAATATGACGATATCTGCCAAGTACGGGGCATAAAAAGGAGTAGGATTATATCTGACAGTAAAAACGGCATAATCCTACGAGACGGAAATGTTTGGTAATGCGGGTTGCATAACTGCCTATAGATACCGGATTCGGCCAACGTTGCGAAAACGCAACATTATTTTCCGCATCTGATTTTCGCTTAATGTTGACTCCCTGATGAAATATAAGCTTTAGTATCTATTAATTGAAATTTCCTCGTCCACATGGACGAATAAAAAACTTAATAAAAGGTATAGTTACTGTTAGGAAAAATTATTTATCTTGCTTAACAGGAGACTCGAAAATTGACACATTTTGAGTATTTTTATAAATATCGAAATACTTATTAAATGTCATTAAAATCTCACTAAAAATCAGTTTAAACTTATTTTTATCGAAAAAAGAGAATTCTACATGAATAAAATTCAATTGAAACATTTTTTTTGCATTTCTCAATAATGTTGCGTTTTCGCAACGTTGGCCGTAAATGGGTTAATGGTGGAAACTGTTGAAAATGAAGATTACCGAAAGTATGCCTTACCATAAGGCAAATTGACAATAACCAAAATTAATAAAATTCAAAACCATCACATTCATCAAGTAGCGATGTCACTACTGATAGGTAGACAAGTTGGAATTACAGCATATCCATTGATATTGTATGATAATTGGAGGCATTAAACGACCCTCATGCATTTTGTGAAACATTTAGCTGTTCAAGTGTTATAATTTCAAAACGAGCTACAACTAGGGAACAGCGGATGGATATTCACCACCCTGAGCTTCGGGGACTTACATGTAGACGCAAAAGAGGCGTTCGGGATGAAAGTAGGGTCAGATGTCCCAGGGATGTACAGACGGAAGGCTGAAAAACCCGTAACGCACAAATTAATTTCATCCACTAATTCGCAAAATTTCGCAATTTGTATGTCCGTGAGGGACGGTTTTTTTTATTCCACTGCCGTTTTGCGCTCGAGAATGGAGGACATTTGGTCAGAGGAGAGGGAGAAGAGAAGGTTGAACCTTTCGCTGCTTGAATACCTTTTAATGTCGGCGGAAGGTCGGAGCGCGTGCGGTTGTCGACCCTCTGCGGTGATACGTGAGAACGGCCGGCCCTTAAACGCCGAGCACATGCGGTACAAACCAGGGGTGGCACAACAGAGGGAGTGGCGTATAGTTCATCCCAGTTACACCCACTCTTTCCTTCCTGGACTGCTCCACATTTAGGTCGTAAAAGTGTATCTAGCCACCTTCAGGGGGAAAATGGAAAATGGTGGGCTGTGTTGTGGGCCGCATTCATAACCAGTGGTTATTCTGTACGTTAATGATTATTTGATTGGGTATTTAGAGTATCATTGGTTATTACTTTGGAACGACGATATAATTGTTTTAATGTGTAAAAGTAAGCTTTAGTAAGTAAAGCTATGTTTAGCAAAATATGGCTTAAGTTAGACGATGAATTATTTCCTCAAGACTTTTCCGTTCCAGGATTCGAAAACCATGTCATTATCACGGCCATATTTGTTGGAAACCTTGTGTTTGGTAACAGTACTTTTTTAAACGTAAAGTTGCATTGAGGAACATTGGAATTTATTTAGACTATAGATTGTTTCCTGAAGACTTTCCTCATGGGAACGTGATCACTGGCAAATATTTGTATTTTCCACAGATTTGCCTTTACCAATCCAAGTTCCAACAAAGCATGACACATTTCTTCGAAACCTTTGGTTGGTCAGCAAAATTATTTGAATCATTAATACGTGTGTCTGTTATCGATGAGTACGATAAGCAGGGAGCATGGAGGAAGAGAATAGACTGTACACATAAGAGAAAAGGGAAATATAATTAGCTTACATTTTGAAAAGGGGAACAGACGAAATGACCTCAAAATACCCAATGTAAACCTACCCTTGCCGGCGGACAACCTGTAATAATTCTTCAATATTACGATATTTTCCAGTTTTCATTACAGATTTGGTATGCATTCGTAGTAATATGATAGAACTATTTGCTGCTTTCCGTTAGCGCACAGCCAAGTCGAGCTTTACTCTTCTTGTTGGCTCAAAATTGTAGAACGATTTGCCCATACAGGGAAAAGATAGTGTTTCGCTTAGAATATTTTACAGATGACCATCACGTAATTTATTTCCAGTGACTCATGAATGCTGACCTACTTAATTGTTACTGAATTTGATTGATTTATTTGTTTATTGATACGTTTTATGTTCATTAAGTGTTATAAGAACAAATTCAGTTTTTCATATTATTTTATGATTCCTTTGTTACCCCAGTCTATTGTAAACGCACAGCTTTTACTTTTATTTCTATGTTCCGAAAGAGTTCAAACACCTAGAAAAATAACTAAATTCATTATTGAAGTGCATCCTGCACCTACTGACATGCCTTCAATTGCTTAGCAGTACCAAACCAACATGATCGTTATTGTAAAATCGTTATGACTTCGCATAAAGTGTTGTTCTCCTTGTCTTTCTTTTGTTGATGCTAAAAATTATTGTTATTTTTAATAAATATTATTATTATTTATTATTTTTATTTCTGTTATTTTTATTATAATTATTATTCTGTTCGCTTACTCTAAGGGCAGCACCAACTGTGTGCGGTGTGGATTCGCCCGGATGCCGATGGTACGAAGGATAAAGCGCTCGAAGGATAAAAGGTTTTGAACGAATGCGGGGCAGGGAGTTTGGCGGATGTGGTAGAGGTTAGCTGGATTCCGGCGGGGATGATCGCTGAAGGGTGAAATAAAGAAAAAGCTCCCCGTCGCTTTCGAAGCACAGAGTTTGATTATTTTCGGCTTAGCGTGTGGGTGAAGTAGTGGTGGGGAGGGGTTCGTGGCTTGGAGGTGAGAATTGGGGTTCAATGTGGCGCGGCAGTGTTGAGACGGCCGACTGACAGGCAGCTGGGTTGTGTCGGGTGATGCGGGCGCCCCAAGGTGGCGAGAGGTTGAACCAATCAAGGGAGGAGGCGGGGAGATTGTCGGTCGGTTGCCCGGCGACAGGTGGGTGCAAGGCCGAAAAGAAAAAGTTTCTCTTAAATGGGGTTGTTCACTCAGAGGTGATATTGCAATTCATTAATAGTAATCGGCAGTAGTTGGGACAGATAAACTAAAATTAAAATATATTCTTCCTCATTTTGTCACTCTCCTTTCCCTCATTCAATGTTTCAATCAGTAGGTTTATATGACTAGGTTAGGGCAGAGCTTACCACGGATTAGGCCACAGGCTTGTGAAATTTACTTGTTCTGGTCGGGAGTGTCTAATACTGTTCACTCAGACCCATTCATTAAAAGAATTCGTCAGTGGAAGAGGAAATAAATTACCTCCAAAAAATATTCTTCCTAATTTTTCCCATTTTTTCTTTTTTGGTCAGGTGTGGTTAGAACCCACCTCGGACTAGTCCACAGACGTGAGAAGTTCACACGTTCCGGTTAAAAGTTCCAGTTGCTTTCTATCGGACACCTCGAGCTTTGAACCCGGAACCCCTCGATTATCGGACAACCACTCAGCCCACTAGACTTCCACGCTGTCAATTCTCTTTATAGTTTAAATATTGAAAACGCGTAAGTTGCTGCTCTTTCTTCATGAGCTGGTGATGTCATTAATGTTCCGGTTCATCAACTCATTTTCGAAGAAAAACTAGGGGAAACCACTAAACGAGGGGAAAGATTGCCTCACAAGGGGTAAAAAAAACAACTAGGCTGAGGTAAACTCACGAAATAGCGGGAGAAAGGCGATACCCCGCTAATTACGAATTCGTGATGTCTTAGGTTTTCGCGAAAGGGGATGCCCGTTGAATTTTCACTGGGAGTAGCTCTAGAAGTAGATGATGGATCGAGGAAAAGAAAATCATTGGCCACACAAAACAATTTACACTCCAATGCTACGAAAAAAAAATTGCGAGTGAAATCGCTGTGAAAATCCTCATATTTTAAAATTTATGACAATAATTAGCAATAAAAAATGATTAATGAATGATAAAATATAAGTAAACGAATAGTATATTTCATGAGGCCATTATTTTTTTAAATAGTTTTGCATCAATAAAGGAAATAATTGATGGCCAATTGCTGAAATTTCTTCACAGCTTGATTCTTTTGTATCGATTAAAAGGAATGTTATTTTAATCCAGGGGACTATGCTGGTCAAGTTAGACGCGAGACTTTTAATTGAAGGGTTATTGACTTGAATACGAGTAGCAAATGTTCGGCAGGGCGCTCTTCAATATTATAGCTCTATAAGATGTAGTAATGACTCCAAAAGGGAGTGACGCAATCTCTTTCAGTGCGTAAAATCTTTACCCTACACGTGAAATGTAAACTACACCTAAGTAGATATCTACTTTTAAAAAGGTGATTTATTTTCGGAGATTATAAATGAAAAAAAATCAATTCTCTCCTTTAAGTGATACCATTACCATTTTACCGACTAGGTATTTCCTGATTCTCCGTTAGAGTCCTTATATTTACTCTCTTTAGCATTTATTTGTTATTTAATTTTTAAGATTCCCGCCCCGTTGATCATTCTTTTGCTCACAGGAGTCTCTAAGCGATTTCTTTTGCAAGGAGTTTGTGCTCGTGAAGTGGGAGTGCAATGAGTATGCTTTTGAAAACCTTTACATTACCGTGTTTATACGCAAGTTGCTAGCAAGGTTTATTTTAGAATTGGAGAAATATTTACTTTCACAATGGGATAATAAGTCGACCGAAATCATAATATACTAGCCTAGTAAAATGTATAATGCACCAATGGTTCGAAAACTATTTTATGCAATGGAATAAAGATTTGAAATTTTATTAAAATGCATTATTCACGAGAGGCAGGTGATATTATCGTTTTATTCCTGTGCCTATTTTAAGTAATTTCTTATCTCTGAAGTTCTCCCATCGTAAATTCTGTCCGATGAACGTCATGCCCTCGTAATGGCATTTGCTCTGGTACTTCGTTCAAGTATATTTCATCTTTGTTTTTTTTCAATTTTTGCCGCTCCCCTTACTATTAGGCGCAGTTCCTGTAATGAACGTGGACAAGAAAAGCCATGTCTCATTAAATACTAGGCTTTTAGACGGTCGCGATAAAAAATCATTGAAAACTTCCAAGTTGAAAGAATAGGTTGGAAAGGGAAGGAATTAAGTTCCGTGAATTAATTCCAAAAGCCATTTATCATCTGCAGATATTTGGTTTGTTTGTTTTGTGCGATGAAGTTATAGATAGACCTGCGTGGAGAAAACAAAAGATGGTGAGGAATAATGAGCTATCGCCGGTGAAGGGACGTGGTGGGCGGGGATAGAAGCGAGATTTGTAGATTAGGGACTAGTCAGGAGAAGAGGGGAGCGAGATACTACATGTGTTTTCTCTGAATGGAGTGAATTTCATCTGTGATGCACGATGTTAACCTCGTATAATGCTACACCTATAGAAAATTAAGTCAATTTGAAATCAACTCCACGCTGTGAAAAAAATCAGACGTTTTAGAGCATACTGATAAAATATGTTGGAAAAAAATACTTTGGGACCGATTTAAAACGGATTGGTATTAGGGAATCATGTAGGATACCGTTGTTAACGCTGAGTAGAAGATATCATTTTTCAGAGATAATTAATATTTATTGTAAATAATTTACCATTCAATTGGGTATTCAATTGGGTATCCACATGGGTAATTAAAAAAAGCTAATGGCTATAATATGTGAAGTGGGGGTGGAAGATATAAGTTTGATTATAATTTCAAAAAATCATTGAAAGATATTAAAAAAACTAATCTAACGCTAAACCCCGTATGCTTTAGCAGAGATAATAGGAAATGATTTTATGATGATGCTACGAATCCGACTGACTCAGTTTTCACTGTGCGATGCCACTGAAAATGCTCTGAATCTTTGCAATAAAATAAGATTCTTTCTCATAACTCTGTGCTATTATTAGAAATTAATTTTTTCATATTTAAATTCTATGTGGCAAATTTAAAGAAAAATAATGAATAAACACGTGTGAGTATTTACTTATACGTAAGCCCTCTCTTGAACCGTTTTAGTTAAAAACTCAGTCAAATATTTTTATTTGAGTTGGCCTATTTAGGTTTTATCGATTTGTTATTTGATTTTGTTTTCATATGAGTTTATTTTATGAAATACTTACGTTCTTTTGTACTTAGTGTAGTATACACTTCAATGAGTATATCTGTGGATTTTTAATCAAGGCCGCAAACATTGTGATAAATACGAACGATTTTGTAAATATTTATTATCCTATGTTTATCAGTAATTAATATTGGTAGTTTATTAATCAATTATTTAATGTTTGCGGTACAAGCTGTACATCATAAATCAAAAATGGTAACATTGGTTTGACGGAGATCACCATTTCGTCCCTCCCCTCTCGTCAGCGCTTTTTCATCAGATTATCTGTCGAATCATTTCATCTTTATTATTCTTCGGTTGCATCATGTTTCTAATTCCTGCGCACAGGACTTTAATGCTGTTGTCCAAGTTCCAATCCTTGCTCCTATGCAGAAATATAGCTCATATGCTGAATCTGATGTACCTCTTCTTCGCTTACATTCTAAGCTGTTTGTATATTCCTCATTTTGTAGACACCTCATTTTGCCTGACCCACTCCACATACACTTTTATTCTCGATTCCTCAATCGCTGAGTAATCGGCTTCCTAGGAGGCAAAACGTATAAACCCCTCAAGTTATTGTTTTCTCAGTATAAAGATAGCCTCACCTTTCTTTCTTTTTTGTAGACAAATGCGTTCGTATCATATCATGGAGATTTTAATTTTGCAAAGTAATGACAATAATCATGGGTCCCTGGATGTGACAGATCTGGTCAATTTTGAAAACAACGAATAAATTGTTAGTTTAGCCTTCACTTCTCGTTTGAAGAGAATTAAGATAGTAAAGATGTGATTTAGTGGAGATTTTAGAGCTGAAGCTGTAATGGACTTTTTTTTGAAACAGCTAATAAATGGGTAATTTCATGTTCACTAATCGTATCAATAATATTAATATTAGTTACATTACGAAATTGTGGAGAAGTAGGAGCTCAAGGCTAAATAATCCCTAGGGCATTAAATATTTTGAATTTTCTGGAATGAGAGGGGACGAGTATGCACGGAAAGACGTCAATTAATAATATCACTGTGGAATTTGCTGTTGATGGTATTTTCCCATCGGCCCTATTTATCAAAAAATAAAATCCACTGGGAAAATAATCCTCAAGGACGAAGAAAAAAAGCTCGTGGCTTAGTTCTCAGCGCCTTCGATTTAGTATTTCTCTCTCGCCCTCCCATCCCCCGGCTTGTCTTCTCATCTTCTCCTTGGAGCCATTTCGTACCACCATGGTCTTATCTTGGTGAGATTTATGGCCCACATCTCGCCGCCATAATTCTCTCAATCAACGTGACTCTCTCTCCATCTTGACGGCTTTCCCTCGTTCCAATCGGACGATTGCTTTCTACGTGAGTGCCATGCAGAGTGAGTGGCTTTGTTGCCATCCTCTCCAAGGACAAGTGCACTTTCCGCATCCTATCCCGTCATCGCTTGAGTCTCTCCTTTATCATTTCCGACTATCTTCTGGTTTACTGTCAGCCAAACAATGAGGTCCTTTCCTACAGCGTTTCGACTGTCAAGTCATTATTTTTACTGGCAGTCTACTTGATAATGACTTATGAGTTAATAAGTATGCCACAATTAAAGCGACCATGGCCATTTAGATATAGTAGAAAGATAGCATGATATCAGTCAGTTCTGCAAATTTTTACTGTCACACGAGTCATTGCAATTTTTGATTTATTATTATTAATATTATTAAAATATATTTTCACAGCATTTTTGCTGGTTTTAGACGATGTACGGGTATCAGAAAGTACCCTCGTCTTTTAACTCTGTGTTGAAAAATTTTCTGACCATCCGGCAAGTATTTAAAATTGTTGCTTTTTGTATTGTAATAAACAAGTTTTTCGGCAGTCCAATAGTTTGAAGACCTTGATGGATTGAATGAGGCACTACTCCTGTATTATTATGAAAGAATAAAATATAAAATAAAATAAATAGTAAAGTTGGATTCTAATATTCCACAAATAATAGCTCCCCTTTGTCACCCGTAATTAGCGCGAATTTCCTTTTCCTACTCTGTGATAGCACTGGTATTGGTATAGAATTTGTTTCGGACTTGTTTTTTTTCCGGGCACCAGAGAAAGCTCACGACAAATGCAAAGCTAGGGGGTCATTTGGACGTCGCAGCGTGAGGGCGTCAGGGCGGAAGACTGCTCAGAAAGGAGTTACGCTCGGGCAATTCCGGATGATGTGCTCAGGCCGTCAAGGGAGAGGAGAGAGTGAGAGAGAGAGAGAGAGAGTGAGAGAGAGAGAGAGAGAGAAAGCGGTAAACAATCAAAGAAAACGATTTGAGTCGGAATGAAAGTGGGAAACGTTTTCTCGGTGTGAGAGACATTTTTCCGCCGTTTCTCTCGTTTTTACGACGTTCGTTTAAAAATCAAAGGGAATTTGAAGGAGGACAAAAGTGGAGAAAAAATATAAATATATATATTTGAGCAGTAAATAGCTGAATCCAGCATCAGGTAGGGATGGTCGTTTTGCCTTCCATCAAAATTCTCTTGCCACTCCTTCACCTTACGAGCCTTTTCATTCTCTCTACCTTATCATTCTTTTACCGCTGCTGCTTGGTAGGGATTCCACATCCATCATAAACACTGAGTATTCGATATTTCGATGCTTTTTTCTAAAGTGGCTTCCACCAAACCAAAGACTATCAACAGAAACATCGATGAAACGAAAGAGTGACGTCATTGTATTTTAAGTAATATTTTGGGCACGGGTTTATCGTTAAACCTAGAAATTCATTTATTTATTTTTCTTTATTTTATTTTCTTCTCAAACTACCGGATACAGCATTTATTTGCCAGTTCATACCGGGGTATTCAGCAAATGTAACATATAAACGTACACGAACAACCATGCCCTGAACCAGGGAAACCTACCCTGGCGGGACTTGAACGCGCGGCCTCTTGTTTGACAGAGGAGGACGTTACCCCGCCGCCACCGAGGCCGGCTCATATTAAATTCTTGCTAATATTACGTCCATTAGATATTTGTCTAAATTTTCACTTTAAGTTTATCATTAAAAGTAAATTTCCTGTTTCTTTGTTCGATATCTAAATCTGTGTGGTTATATGTATCTGTGAGGTGGGTGCCGCCAATATCGACGATGCAACGAAATTTATCCGATTGCTATCAGTATATCCATGTTGGGGAATATCCATGTTGTATCCATATCCATCTTCTGTTTTTTGTGAGAATATTCAATCAAGTTTTGGCCTGTTAAGTATCAATTAATAAACAATGCAATTTGTAAGTATATTGATGCCCTGAAAAATTAAATCACCGATTGTCGCTTGCGATATATCCGTAGTAATTGGTTCTTACCACGTTCAAAGTATAGCTGTTGCAGCTTCGCTTTCAGATCGATTCAAGACATCATTCCATTCGTTCTGTCTTCCCAGTGCATTGCAGTCTAAGTCAACGTACTAGTAGAGCCTAACATGTGTGCGAGTCAACCTCGATGTGTGAACTTAATTGAAATCGACATTGACCATTTCCTAAATCCATGCAAACCCCACATTGCTTTGCTGTTATAAGTCCACACGCGCGGTTTGCGGCGTAGTATCTAGTTTTAGTCAACTGCTATAGAAGTCTACGACGAAGGGTAAACTCAGCATTTTGCAATTAGGTAAACAGCCATTCGCAAAAGGTGCTCGAATTAGGGATGCGTAATAGGTACTTTTTGATCTCGAGTCGAGTTGTAAGTAAAATAAAATAAGGGAGGGCATAAAAGTATAACCTGGTTCACTCTTAATGTGCCGCTGGGTTGGAAGAGGATCGGACGCTGCCACCGACGAAAACGTATTTGGCGCCGAAGATGTCTTCAGTGCAGTTTACTAATATGTATAATGCCAGCTAAAACACCCAGGCCAATTTATCTAAACTTTGATAGAAGATATTTGCACTATTTTGATGATAGTGCTTTCTTTCGGTAGGTTTCTGAACCTACTGGCCCCGATGGGTCTGTAGCCAAAACTACTCGACTTCACTGGCGTGATAGTACTCGAAGCACTCGTGTCGAGTTATGACTGCTCGCGTCGACTCAAATTTATATTAATCGCAAATCCTGAATTTCTATGACAACGATGACTTGGTGCTTTCCGGGAAAATTAATTGGATTAGGTATTGTCGGGTATCGAACCGGATGAGAGAATTGCATGGCACCAGCATCATTACCTGAAGATGAGGTACGTGACGTATCTCGAAACTTGGCACATAGTGAACTCTCTTACCCAGTAACCCGAAAGAACTATACCTACCTTGGCCTATTCATTCGCCAACACGTGCATTGTTTATTTCATACTTCTCCTTGGGACCTGCCAGATTTTGATATTGCTATATCTTTGGTGCTTTCTAGATTAGGTATTGCTGGGTACCTAACGAAAGAGACAATTGCATTGCACCAACATTGTTCTATGGAGAAGAGTACCTCGACCCTTCGCAGCTGTCAAAAACCTGATAGCACTTTATCCACCTATGCCTATCCATTCGTCAAAATGTACATAGTTTCTTGTTAAGAAAAAACTCATATATATATATGATAATACTATCCCTGTATCCTGCATTTAGACTAGACGATGTCACAGAGCGACAAAACTGGTTCTTATTACAATTATATGAGAAATTTACAAAGTTTTTCATTTGGCACGAAGCAATTTCACCAAGTCACACGTCAATCTATCAATTGCATATTGTTTCGTTCACTTCCCGTCGGACCTGCCAGATCTGTGAAATTCTATGATATTCTCCATTCATGCTTCGATATGTCGACCAATTCGTTTTAGCTTCTCCACACATCCATATCGATATGGTGTATCTTCGACTTGGTGAGGAAAACCCATCCTGTCCGCTTTCGTCCTTTCCTCTTTTTGTGTTTGCATCCATCCTTTCCTCAGAGAATGTCCACCACCTTCTATGCTTCTCTTTTCCTCCTCGATGGCGTCCCCTTTGTGTTGGATCACACGCTGTCGGCACAAAGGGGTTGAGGGTGGGAGAGGGGTGCACCCTACGGATCCTCTCAATTTTTTTTCAGAGAGGAGTATGCTGGTTTGTGGGGAGTGAAGCGTCAAAGAGGGTCTTCCTCTCCGTCGTTTCGTTATCTCCTTTATTTCTTAGTTCTTTCATACCCCAACTTGGATCCATTTTCTACTTACCGCCCTGGGTCCTGTATATATCTCTTTAATTTTGTTTTTTTTTATTGTGCCAACGATGTGACTTGAAATGAAGGTATTACCGTGTTTTGATTCCTTTCAACCACGTAATTGAGAACTGCCTACTAATGAGAAGTCAGGTGATAATTACCACTTGTTACCATATTTCATTCCCCAATTAGTCATCAGTGATTGTCTTTATGAGTAACTCGAAAACTAGCAATTATTTTTGAAGTGAAAACTTCTTTAGCGGCGTTAAGCACTTTTGCGGGATGGGGAAAAAGCATAGAATTCGCGTGAGAGTGATCGACCCGACACCGCGATCGCTACAGCGAGATCTACATTTCCGTCTTAAAATTCGTCTATTGATATCTCATCCTCGGTAGTGTAGTGGTCAGTATCCCCGCCTGCCACGCGGGAGACCGGGGTTTGATTTTTTTCTCGATATCATACAATTTAAAAAATTTTACAATGGATATTTCAACAACGCAGGCTGACTAGGTGTAGTAAATAAACTTTGTTAATATATTGTTAATATATAGACTGTTAAAGTCTTTTTGTTTTAAAAATATTAAAATTGAAAATAAAAATCTATAGTGTATATTGTATAAGTTCATTAAATATAAAAAGCTCGTGCATGAACGTGCAGAAGAGTGTACACGCTATAAAAATACAGGTCAGTACCATTTAAGGCAGTTTCTTTTATGTGCATAGTGCACAATTATAGGTTTAAAGCATATTAAATAAAAGAAATAAAACCATATTATATTTTGATATATAAATAATGTTACTTTCTATTCATACACATCGTATTTTAATATATATTTAATATTAAACAGTTTGCTGAAAAAAATAATTTCAATTTTTGTTGAAAAATGAATATTACTGGAAAAATAAGTTCTTTAATAATATTAAATCTATATAAAAAATAAATGAATAATAATTATTTCAGTTTTCACTTCTGTCGGCCAGTCCCACGACTGCCCCGTTTTTTTTTCTTTTAATTAATATCTAAGATCGTATCGTATTTAGGTAGGCTAAAAACCTTGCCTCATTTCGAGCTTCGAAGCTATCTTTATATTATTCATTTTTTTCTTGTTAGCATTAAAATGAATGAAAGTTATGTTTATTCTTTTTACCGTGTTCAAACTTCAATTTCATTGTGTACTCATAATGTACTATAGCGTGAAATTGTCTAGTAAATATCAAAACTGCACTTCAAGGACGTGAGCGTGGAGCTACCCAATTCATTTACCATGGGCACTAAATGTTTTTGTGTACCTCATCTGCGACAAGATTTTTACAGACGTTAAGCTAGGTGTGCCGCTAGACAAATTTCCTTGTCTGAAGTGTAACTTGCTGAGTTATAAAACTCCCAAAAGTTACAAAACTGACATATGTTGTAAGGTATCCGTCCGGGGAAAAAATATTTTAACTAAAAAAAATTCAAAGAAGACTACATACTCGTCCATTGCAGAAGCAGCGGTATGAAACGCCAAGTTAATGGTTGTGTAGTGTAAATCGACTCGGGGGACTTACAGAAAAAGAGCTATCTGCGACACTAGCTTGGTGTTTAGCGATGAAGTGATGTGTCGATGTAAATCTTTCATACGTGGAAGACTAGCTAGCATTTCTTGTCGCTTGACCCAGAACTCCCATCTCCCTTTCTCTCTCACTGAATGAAAACCCTGGTCTGCACTCTCGGCACGCACGCGGCACTATTCAGTCGATCATCGGCGAAACGAGATGGGTGGGAAGGCATGCGATGTGCGGAGATAAGAGAAGGTGATTAAGGGCATTGTGGAGGGGGAAAGGACGGCCGCAGAAAGGCGTGCTACGGGGGAAAGGGGTAGTGGCATAAAAGATCCCTTTGAGCAAAGCCTGATGAATGCTGAAGGGTGGCATACATGTGAGCCACGTAGAGAAATAAATTGGAAAACGGGTTAGTATTTTATTTTTTCGCTCTAAATTACTTGGGTTTTATTCGCTGATGATGAAGAGGTATTTTGGCTCGGAATTATGTATTGTAGATTACTATGTATTGTTGATGAATTCTTCTCTGGAAATCAGACAGGTCAGGATGGATATTGCTGCCAACGTTTCGATGGCCTTCCCTGCCATCGTCATGTGGGTTAGGCATTGTAACCATAAGTCTATATTTGGATATTTAAGGAAACCCTGTTGAATATTGAGGAGTTGCGCTTATGTAAATCACGTAGAGACAGAAATGTGGGTAAAATTCTTTTGATCTTAAAATTAGTTAGGTTCACTTGTTGAAGTGGAGAAGGTAGTTTCAAATTACGTATTATGAGGAACATAGCAGTTAAAATCTTCCCATTAGCATCCAAGAGAAGAGTCCATTCTCCGTTGTGTCGTAAAATGAATAAAATGCTGCCTTAATGTGAAGGCAAAACCTAATTGATGCAGGGGAATGCTTCATTTGCCAGGCAAGTGGAAAATATATCAGCTGACGCATTAGATTATATTGCCCTCCAAAATTCCTTACGGGTAGACAGGTTAACGATGGATGTGCGTTTGGGTTCCAAAATACTAATGCATTGTGAAGAACCAGACATTGAGACTAGTAGAAACAAGAAACAACGAAAAGTCCCCCACAATCACCTTAGTAGTGACAGAGAATACCCCAAGCTTATTCTTACGTGAAGAGATACAAAGCGATACGTAAATATAAAAGCAGATGCTGACATACTCTGTTGTGTGAAGCAGATAATCTACTTTCTAATGTGTTGCGAGCGTGGCTTGTAGAAATAGTAATGAGTTTAGCATCGTATATCGTTAGCTTTAAAGTGGTGACCGATGCAAGGCCTATGAAGGAAATAAATTTATGGAAGGCATTAATATTTAGAAGTTGATGGAGGAGAATAGTTCAATTATTCTGCCATTTCATTCAAGTGAGATATTTGTGAGAAATTTTTTTTCCCAGTAACAGAGGCATCTTCAGTTATCATAGAAAATCTTTAGATAAAGCTCAATGCAAAGTTTTATAGCCTTAATTGTTTTATTAATTTCAACTATAATGCGTTTGCAAAAATTGACGCTTTAGGAAAAGTCCAATGGTTTTGAGTACATCCATCTTTGTATCCATTTTATCGTTATCCACATCTAGCAAGTGTAATACGTATAAGCATCATTCATTTGCTGATAGAGCTGATTGCGTTTGCATTGGTATCCCAGTTTCAGTAGTTTCTAACTAGTACATGAAGTACGACAGCAGTTAGTGTCGAAATGTTTATCTTGTTAATCGCACAAATCCTTTAGGCCAGTTGTATTCGTACATTCAGCTGGTATTTGGCCAAAGTATCTATCACGTGTGATGTGGATTTGGTCTGGAGCGCCGTGGATTTTCATCGATATTTCTTGTGAATGGGGTCACGGGGTAGCCATATTAGTCACTCTGTCGGATGGAGACGATAACCCCGCGGGGTGAAAGATTGACAGCCAAATAGGAAGGAAGAAATAGATAGGAGGAAGTCAGAGAGGTTAGACAGAAAATGAATTCTATTGTGAAGGGATATTGAAACTATGGAGAGGTCTTCATCGAAGTTTTCGTATAGGAGCAGGAAGCGAAAGTGATGGAGGGAGAAGATTGACATGAGGTAGATGAAGTCGACAAGCTCAAAAGATATAAAGGTCTGGGACGCCATGCCGTGAATCTTATTGGAAAGAAGCTAAAAATATGTCTGTCAATAGGGGCAAGAAATTAAAAAAAATGAGTGATGACCCGCACAACGCTTACCAATGGATCCAGCAGTGATACACGTTCCTGCTGCATACCGAGCAAAGCTTTAGAATTCTAACAATGTGACAAACGTTTAATCTTTATGTTTGCTTTAATGTAGTGAAATAAAACTATTCGTGGGTGCTCGTCATTATGATTAACCCTAGAAGTGCACACTTATTTTTTCAATCATTAAGTGCACACTGGGGTCCAGCGGACCCCATAAATTTAAATTTTTTTAATTTCAACCCCCTTATATTTTTTTACAATTAATATAGTAAATATCAATAATAGAAGTGTTTTTTACACAAATATGTAAAAATAAGTTATTTTTACGTATTAAAATGAAAGTAAAACAATATTTTTCACTCTAAAGACATAAAAATTCTTTAAGAAACTCACCAATCCTACTTTTATTTACTCTTACGAATGATTTAGATGTGCAGACAAATAGTTTTAACAGCTTAAGTATTACATTGTGTAGTTCATGTAAAAAAATGTTTCATATTTTTTCTTTCCATAAAACGTATTAATTTTAACAATTGAAAACAACAAAATTTTCCAATGTATTTTTTTATTTTATTTTCACAAATTTCATTAGGACTTTCTATTGCTCCAAAATGCACATTACTATTATTTATTTTACAGGTAAAATATAAAGTTTTAGAAAATATGCTTTGTTGTTAATATCTCACTCCAGTACAGGTAGTACACATATAACTTCGGTGCTCGTCACACATCAGAGCGCGGCACGATGAGCATATAATTCTTGTTTTTCTGTCTCTATTCATTGGGCATGAGCTGCATCGTATTTTGCTGTGAAGGATTTCAGGTTTATCAATTGCTGATATTTCAATTTTTTGAAATTTCCGCAATAGTATTCCTGATTGAAGAACGCGGTTTTTTTTCAAAATCCGTTGATGCAAATGAGGTTTGATGAGTGACAAAGCCAAGTTTTTCAAAAATGTTCTACGATTTATTTTTTCATTATTACCAATATGAGAGTAAAGAACCATAGCGTTTATACCAGCTTGGTCTAGCATGCCATAGAAAATCCGCATTGGCCATCGAAGGGTTTTTCAGGCTGTTGTATATTCATGACACAGTTGATCAAATGTGTCTGTTCCTTCTTTTAGTGGCATTATACATGCAAATAATCTCGGGCTTTCCATTGTCTTCATTTATAGCTCCATCCAAATGAAAAGATGACAAAAAAAGCACTATTTTATTTCTTTTCGGTGTGAAAGACACCAGGGTCACGTCAGGGTCAAAGGCAAATCGTGAAGATTGAACAACGGCTTCCTGTAAAATCAAATGGAATTTGACGCTTGTTTTTACGAATGTTGCCCACCATCGTTATTGAATATTCTTTTAGTATCTTCTATACAAGCTCAACAGAAGTGAACCAATTGTTGCACGTAATATTTCTATTCGCGCCATGAATTGGTGTTGACAATGTCCGTGCGTAATATGTCGAAACAGTTTCATCTGGATTGGTAACTACTTTTCCAATGTAAGGATAAGCATTTACCATGTAAAACGTTTTTGCATCATTCATCATTACAATTTTTATGCCATACTTATCTGGCTTTCCTATCATATGTATCCGAAAGGGGCAACGGCCTCAAAAACCGAGAAGTTGTTCATCTACTGTACAATACTCATGAGGAGTGTAACATTTCTTGCATTTATCTACAAACCCTTCCCAAATTTCACAAAGTGGCGCAAATTTATCGATCGCTCTGGGCTGCATTCTCGTGTTTTTATCATCAAAACGCAAGGTTGACAGCAAAAACAGGAATCGGTAAAGAGATATGGTGCATTGATACAACGTAGATCCAAACTCAGTTGACCACAGTTCATACAAATTTGTGTGGCACGTCTTCTGCACCCCAGAAAAATATGGAAGTCCAAAAAAAGCCTCAATCTCCTCAACATCTACATCACCGTAGTACGATTGAGGAATTGTGACATTTTGACGATGCCGTTGTATTTCCTCATTTGTGTGCGTCAATATTTAATTTCGTAAAGCGCTATCCAACAGTAATTCCCAAGCTTGCCGGGAAGTTTTGACGTCGCGCGCTGCTCCTTTTGATCCAAGCAGATCCGAAACCAAATTTCGCTCTCTCTTTCGATCTCCAAATGATTTCAAACGTCAATGTTTGATGAATAGTTTACTATTATGAGTAATATATGTTCAAAACTATTGCTCTACAATCAATTCCATTGAAGTGTGTTCGTATGTCTTTCACTCCGAAGTTCCTAAATTATTTGCAAAAGAGGAAACCAAGATATTCCACAAAAAAGTTGATGTCCTCAAATATCCCAAAGTGATAAAAAATGATAAATGACATTTTAATTACTATAAACGTATAAATACAATTATAACAAATGTATTCCCAGCAAAAAATGCAATAAACATATGTGTTAATTTTTTTTCGCAATTTCAAAAAAGTTTCATTAAGTGCACACTGGGGTCCAATGGACCCCAGACCATTTTCAACATTTAATTATAAAGCAATAAGCGTGTTGAAAAAATATCCACACACATGAAACTTTTACTAAGATATAAAAGGAAATTTACATTGGTATGAGCTTTCAATATTTTGTGTATTGCAAAAGTTACAGCAAAGAAAAAAACTGCTGGGGTCCACTGGACCCCAGTGTGCCCTTCTAGGGTTAAAACCTTTTGGGCTATGTCACCGAGTCAATTCTTGGGTGGCCATAACGTTTCCCGACAGATTCTGGTCGCTTTTTCAAGGGATTGTGTCCCTTGAAACGGTCCCTTGAAACAATCCCTTGAAAAAGCGACCAGCATCGGTCGGGAAAAGTTGGGGCTACCCAAGAATTGACGTGGCGACATAGCCCAAAAGGTTTTAATCATAATGAAATAAAATTGTTTTTCACGGCAATCATCGTATCGTTTCTTAGGTTTAAGGTGGACGCATCAATCTTACTTTAGCGTTTATTATTTGAATTGACTCTCTGATACTCGTTTAATCGAAAATTATATGGCAAGCACTGCAGAAAATGGCTTGGTGGTATAACTGGCTAACTGCCGGAAATGGCTTGGTGGTATGACCGGCAAATGGGAGATCCGGGTTCAAATCCCGGCCAAGTCAATTATTTTTTATAGCGAATTTCATCCGATGGTATATTTGAAAATTATATGGTACATAGAATTAGAAACGTTTTTCACCATCTTTTTCATTTCTACCATCACCGGGTGTGAAATTTTACATGTGAGCCAGTATTTTTTTTAAATCGTTATCGAGATACTATATATATTGGTCTTATTGGAAATATTGGTCTTCCGTAGCTATGATATATTTTTATAACCTGATTGCGTGATATGATGCTTTACATTTTCAACGTGTAATACCTACTCCGAGAAATTAATGTTATATGTTACCAATCAAGAAGGAGTGATCAACAATAGCAAGTAATTTGTAAACTACTTCCGAATTATATATTATAAGCTATAAGATATATTATTAAGCTATACTAGTTGCTCATTTATTTCTGGATGCAAGAAAAACCTTAAGTATATAAATAAAGTAAAGTATATCCAAAAATTGCTTGCGCAGTTATGAAAGGCTTTCACCCCAATGATGATAGCCTGGGATAAAATGTTTATCTGGCTATTTTTGTATGGCTAGAAAATATGGTGAATGGTATTTACCTACATGTAAATTTCATAGAATTACGTTCGTATTATCCACCATGAATTCTTTCACCGCCATATTTTTACCATGGGCCGATGGAAGCAACGCATCAAGGCCTTTCTGTCGGCCACGTAATGCGAAATTTTGAGGGCGTGAAAATTGCGAATAAATTCAATAAAAGGATTTTCGTCACAAAGAGCTATTCCGGAAGGAATATGCAGACCATGCTAGCAGGAAAAAATCCGCTCTCACGCAGGCATAATTAAATGATGGCGGTTTTTTTCTCTCGCTGTACGTGAGCTCCCAGCCGGCACTGGCGCCAGCGTCATCGTATATCACCATAATGCGCTACACTCGAAGGCGGTGATGCAGCAAAACTTGGCGCCTCGCTATCGTTGCTTAGGATAAAATTTCAAAGCAGAAGAGAAGATTGTGTAGCAGATAAGGAAATAATGACATCGAAATATACGGGAGTTGAAGGAATAGGGACAAGCCCCTATTCGTGGAAGTAAGTATCTGTTTCCTTTGCGAGAAAAACGCTTATTTGAGTCCCGTCATCAAATTTAATTGACGTATATTTTTCATTGAAAGTTTTGTTAATGTGGTACGTGATTGTAAGCTGCCAAAGAATTATCATTAAAACCATGTACACGTATTTCATTATAATTAAATATCTTTTGAAATTTACCTGTACGCCGCGCGGGTATTCTAATGAAGAACATAAAAAGGGTAATGTTGCCTTATTTAAGTGAATGATTTGCTGAATACTTCCAAACTAGATACTTTGCAACAGGGCCAAGAATTAAGGCACAAGTAATTTTAGGCACAAGTAATACTTTGGGGTATTGCATACCCGCCAGGTTAAGCGGGAGTCGCGGGAGCCCTCCTCCAGAAAATTTTAAGATGAATGGTTCAAAATGACAAGTTTTGCCGCTTTATTAGAGATATTTGATTAATCCTAACACTATTCTATTCTAGTAATACTAATCCATTAAGTAAAATGGATTAAACTTAAAATTTTCTCATAGCTCTGGGGGGGGGGGGGAGTTTATCCCCCAAAACTCCCACTCGCAGTGCTATTGCTTTGCAACACGGTTTAATTTTTTACAATATAATTTATATTTTCTCCTTTCATGTATTAGTGTTACGTTTGCAAATAGGTTACCCATGAAATAGTTTAAATAGAAGAAACCACACTGATGCACTGATGCTGAAAGTCCAAAATAAGGATGAACGGAAGTGAGTGGGTTTAATATAGGAATGCGAAAGTACTTGTTGAAGTTGGTGGTTCGGCTAGGGAGGCATTGGGTGCATTATCGCGAGGACTTCTCAGATTCTAGGTAGATTGGTGTAAGAGTGATTGATCAGTAGTAAGACACTCAGCGAGGAAATAAAATAAATCTGCTTTCTTACCGGGAAAGAGCCACTGTGTGGTGAGCTAAATTGTAAGAGTAAAAGTCGCTATTTTCAGGAAGCTTTAGCTGCGAGGTGAGTTACATTGCGAGAGTCACAACTTATAGAAATTATGTAACTAACCGGACCAGGGAGGCTTCCATTAGAAGTAATGAGAGGGGTATTTCTTTTTGAATTTTTTGAAGTTTCAGCAGACTCATTATAACTCATCATATTGTATCTTCCCCATTTAGTGAGGAAAATACTTTTTCATCGTCTCTGTATGACTTTCAATAAACCCATCACCTTCACACCATTCTGGAAGGAAGATTGACCAGAATGTCCCAAACTCTTTGGTGTTCCACAAACCTTCCTAAATTTCATCCCTGCACCTATCCTACTTCCAGCCTACCCCGCCTCCATATCTCGAGCAGAAACACTGATGAACGTAGATAATAAATGTCAAATTTCAGAAGTATATTCAAAACCTTTTGATGTTTATTTTTGTTTTAAGCTCTGGTAGTTATCTGCCTAAAGAGTGGTGTCATTCTCTTTCAACTCGGTTTCTTTAAACTCTTGGACACGGAATATGCGGTAATTACCTTTACGGCCTTGACAGGTAATTGTTAAATAAGATGCTCCAAAAGCCGTAATAGGTTACACTTATCCGTTTTACACTGACCTGGAATTTGCTGAAATGGTTTGCGAAATGGAAAAGACTGCAGGGGCCAAACACAGCCTCTCAACCGGTAAGCTTTTGCACTCACTCACTCACACACAATCACACGTAGACACCAAAACACACCGGCTAAAACTGCCGGGAGAAAACTCAAGCAGAGCGGGTCAAAATGTATAATAGGAAAGTAAGATGCGAATAGCGCTATTTTGACCTCCAAGAGGTTGGAGGACACGTTGTTGCCCTACCTGTAGAGTTCACCTGAAGGTAGCCTGCTTAACTGTGACGTCGTGCTTTCATTGGGTTGTGGAGGAAAAAAATCAAAGCCTCAAGATTGGCGGAACCATGGTCGGTAGCCTGATAGCCCCTTTCAGGAGACAAAGGAGTAGTGAAGAGATGGGAGGAATGCGGGGAGCGGGAGGGGAGCGACCGTGTGTCGGTGGGGCAGAAGGCCTCTTCCCGCCTTTATCAAGGGTTAGGAAATGAGCTCAGTGTCAGTGTAATGAGATAAGGACTCCCGCGGTGCTCAGCGATCCGGGACGAAGGGTAGGGGTGGTAAGGCCTTTCTTCCTTTCTCCCTCGTCGGGGTCTGACGAGTCATCTGGGTGAGCTGTAGGCGGCGGATAAGAAACTGTGGTGGCGAAAACCATCCCATGGAAGAAAGGCTGAGGTGCTCCCACACTATCTCCGGGGCTAAGTCGACCGATCACATCGATCTTTCCTAGTGAAACACCTTACTGTTGACGTCATGCCATCTTGCTCCATGAAATTTTTCGGACGTTAGCAACCTGCGGTTTTGTAAAGCATCGCGAGCGAGGAAAGTGAGACTCGTGATAAAAATAGGTGGGGAAATTTTTGAGAAGAGAGAGCAATTAAACTTTTTAGGCAGCACTTCAAAGGAAAGCGGATACTGTGAATAGGATATCAGGAAGAGAATTGCATATGGAAAGGAAGCGTTCAGTTACAGGCAAGCGCTCATGAGAGGATCGTTATAAAATAGTTTTAAGATATGGTTAGTGGAGAGTCTGTTTTGAAATGTAGCTCTTTACGGTGCGGAAACGTGGACACCTAGGAACGAGGACGAGAGAAGACTAGAGGCATTCGAGATGCGGGAGTGGCGAGGTTGGAGAACGTGAATTGGCCGGATAGAAGAGAAACGACGAAGTGCTGGACATGGTGGGTGATGAGAGGCAGCCTTTGCGTGAGACATGGAGGGGACTAGGTATGGATGAAGCGAGTACTTAGCGGGGAAGGGATGTTGAAAACAGTGTTATAGGGTATAATTTTAGGTAAACGAGGCTGAGAAAAGAAAAGAATGGGATTTTTAGGTAATGTGAAAGGGATTAGACAGTATGAATTGAAGTGGGGAAAGCTTCCTCTGGGAGTTAAAGCCATAGAATTGTTGCTCAGGGGGATTGTGATGATGGGGAAAACCTTATCTTTGAACCTTTTATCTGTATTTAACCTTAACATCTAGGCTGTTGCCTTTCCTGGTTTATAATAAAGCGCACGGTGCTGCAGGTGTAATTTTGAAAGGTACGATTTCAATGGCGCTTTGACGTGAATGAATTTATGGCTAGGACTGAAAATTAAGTAGAGAGTAGAAATATTTAATTTTTCTTTAGATATTCTCGTCTCAACTCGCTAGTCTCAGATGTAGAAATTGAATAAAGGTCCTAGTTTTTATTTGCTGGAACGTGTAGCCCTTCTCCTCAGGGAGAAGAGTGTGTGGAATGGAAATATATAATCTTTGAATTTATGGACTTGTCTGTTTGGTGATAAAGAATATAATGAGATGCCGATGCGTGTTGGCATTTTATTGTGTACATCAATTCCTAGGAATTGACTTGGGGAATTCAGTTCGTTTAAATATGATACAGCCTCACTTCGACCAATGTATTTTCAGGAAATTGGGATAGTTACCCTTTATATTTCCACTAAATAGCGGTTACTGAGCGGACGATTCACACCCTTTTGATCAGTATTTTTTCGTGATACACTGTATATTTAAAATTTAGGTACTTGAAAACATTTTACTCTGCCTCAAATTTGATTATTTACCTTAGTCTTGTCTCGCAGTCAGGTATTGTCTTGCAAATTTTGATACGAGTTATTCCACCTCAATTCAACAAATGTTTTTATCCTTTATGGTATTTTTATATTTTTTATGAGATAAACCGTATTTATTCATTTTTCTGTACAAGATCTTTTATGTCCATTTTTTTGTGAAAGACCGGATAATTTTATAATGAAGTGGTCTATCTCCAAAATAACAATAGGCATGGTATTCTCTAGGACGTCCTTCATTTATTTATTCCGCCGGGTGCAGCTCATATCTGCCATTTTACATCGGGGCGTTGAATTCATTTAACAATTAAACGTGCTTAAACAACCATTCCCTGGATGGGGGCTACCTACACATGCAGAACTCGAACCTGCGACCTCTTGTTCGGCAGGCAAAGAATTTACCCCGCCGCCACCGAGGCCGGAAAAATCCCTAACTCCTAAAATATTTTTGGTCCTTGGTCAATGAGTGATAAAACATATGGGGTTGCAGGTATATGTGGAGAGATAGGAGAGGGTGTATGGGAGGGTGTGGAACTCTTAGAGAGCGGAACTAAGCATAGTGGTTGACCTCCACGCTGGCGAAAAACGCGGAAGGTAAGGGTAAAGAAGGAAATTCGCCTTAAAGGCAGATTTTTAAGGACCTCCGGGTCTTTTGCCGTAAAAAGAAGAAGTGGAGGAGGAGGCCTTCCATAAAAGATGCCGACGACGTAAAAGGATTTATGCATTGCATATTATTGCCGGGGAGCAGAGTGGAGTGCGGTGATGAGGGAAGAGTGGTGACGTGAGATCTTCTCTGCTATTCTTTCTTTTTTGTCCTTCTTTTTACGTAAATCGTGGGAAAGAGATAAAAGAGACGCATTTTTCGTGAATGGGGTGGATTATGGCTCTCACGATGAAGAGCGTTTTTCGCCTTCAGTATGTGTGTGTGCCCTTCCGTGTCACGTATTTATGTAGCACTTTATTTCATGAAAGTTTAACGAGTAGTGTAGGTTTTATTCGTGAGACAGTCTTGTTCGCAAGGCTCGAGGAACCGAGTAAAAATCGTCTGTGAAAGTGTTTAGGATATGGGTTCAGCTGTTAAAAAAATAAAATCTCTCGTAGTGGAAATGAAAATAAAAAGTTTGCATCGGTTATCTTGGCAAGTGACAGCTACGATGAGCTTTAAATATTTTAGCAGTCATTTCTGCGATGGAGCGTTTCAACCTCATCCCTAAAATTCTATGTCCATAGGTTTCGTTACTGTTTGATAATAACCGGTAGGGATGAACCATTTCTTATTTTTTACTCAATAATTGACAGTAATAAGTATCTTTTCCCCCAAAACTATCCCTTGATATTCATTGAATGAGAGAGGGGAATGAAATGTCGTCATTTGTTGTATTTTCACAAATGAGAAATAAATATATTTTTTATTACTTACGTAAGTACTCTCTTGTCAATTGCAATGATATCATGTTCGATAGAAATGACGCACGAACGCTAGATTATAGTATATCGAGGCCACGAAAGCATTTCTCTAGTCGAAAAAAACTTTAGGTTTTATAAGGAAAGGTTGAAGTTCAGTTATATTACCTTCCTCTCGGTTGGTGAACTTTTTCGAGCCTCATGGAAGTTTCATAGCTCTGTTAGTAAAACTTGAAAGGCCAAGTTTTGGAGAATCATCTCGAGCTTTCATCACTTACGTGAAAACATGTGCCATTTTTTTCACCGCTTCCGTATCGAATCAAGGAAGAGAGCCCGAAAAACGTTCCAACATATTGTTGAAGCTTAAATATAGTGGATAGTCCTTAAAAATCCTTTGAACCTTTTTACTTTGGTACACGGCTTTATCATTTATTAGAATAATACCCAATTTTCGAATACACTATGATAGCCAAGCCAACATAAGCAAATGTTCACTGAAATATTGGCTTCATCTTGGCAATATAAATGAAATTATGTTACACTTTCGTGAAAATATTCAATTTCATCTAAAAAGGTTGATATTTCGAGTATAGATGCTGCATGAATTTTGATTTTTGCTGTTTATGATGATCATTTCTGTCGTAGTTTTGATCATTTTTCCAACAAATTGAAACTTGCTAGTACTTTCCGATTGATTGGGATGGAATTCCGGACTAAGCAAAGACTGGAGAATGAGCAATTGATAAAGTTATTTTTTTAGATTACTTGTCAGGATTCTCGAATGCCATTCGGATACTCAGGTGCCAGTTATTGGTTAGGTGAGGTACACCACCAGCAAATTCCTAGCCTTCTTGCTTTTGACCTAATTGCATGGCCTTTTGCCTACTCCTTTCATTTCATTGACGGGCAAAATTCTATTACGTTAATACTTAAGCACCTTTCGGAGGAGATGAAATTATGGCCTTATGGCAGCAAAACTCCGTGCTTGCAGTAAAAAGAAAAATAGCTGGGAAAACAGCGAGCGATGAAGGTACGGCCGCATCTACGTTGACGCAGGCTGGAAGCGAGTGCTGAAATAAAGGAGTTCATAGTAGTAGGAGAAGTTGCGTGGTAGGCATGGACTCCGAAAGGTGTAACTACTATCGAAGTGAATTGCGAGGTGAGTTTATGACGGAAGGACTCGGTCTTCTTCAGTCTCCGCCGTGGAGGTTATTGCGGAAAGGGTTTATGGCCTTTCCTAATAGGAAAAGCACTCATTTCGTTACACTTTGAGCAAACCCTCAGTAAGCCTCTTGGTTGCGCTTGTATGCTCCCGCCGTGACGGAGTCGTATTCAACGAGGTAAATCGCTAGTTTATAACTCCCTTAAGTAGCGGGTGTTCCAAAGGCCATCTATGTCTTAGAAATCGGTGAATAACCCAGATTAGCGTCGATGTTTGCTCGATTTGAATTAGTGTAAAAATTATTATGATTTTAATGCTCCCAAGCGTGTAACATTATTGCAACAACACATGAATAGGAAATCCTTGCCCTTAATAGGGAAAGTTACCCCCAAAATCGAAGCCAGTGTGGGAGTAGCCAAATAACATGTAAATATTTATAAGGGAAATAATGAAATATTACATTGATATACATGGTGCAGCTTTGAAGAGAAGTAAGCATACTTCATACATATTTTACATAATTATCTTACAGTTTTTTTTTACAAATTTCTGTTGTAAAACAAGCTATGGTACATTTTTGAATAAAAATGCGATATCATCATATTCCAACGACCATTTTTAACTTTTCGACGAGGGTCTTGTTTGAAAAAAAACTTTTTTCGCCGTCTGCGACTTATTTCGAAGAGTTCTTGCTCTAATATTAGCACAGTTGCTACAAGCTACAGTTGCCTGGCTAGTTAGATATAGCTTATTTCTCTTTCTAGTTAGTGTAGGAAAATAATTTAAAGATAACCGTTTCAATTTGCCAGCCATCTTAACGCTACATGCTCTAAGTTTGCTTTAAAAGGATAATTTGTCGTAAATTTCTGCATAATAATATTCAGAAGTTAAACTTCATATAGCAGTCATGATTAAATGGAATTTCTTAATTTCTTAATTCCACAGATATAGGATGGGATAACCACATCTGTTAGGGCAATTTATAAATTATGGTTGAAAAATGCATATATTTTTAAAGGTTTTTAAATAATTTACAAGCAATTTTTCATTTCAGCGTTCTTCGATCTGCCTATTAGACTTTCACAATATATGGAGCTCGGATCCCAGATTTTTTTGCTTACATGCTGGTAACAATAAAAAAACACCATTGAAAAACAGTTGATCCCATTGAGCTCCAGAAAATGAAATTAAAAATTAATAGTTCATCACCCGCTGAAATTGAATGGAATACATGAGAATCGAAGTCGAAATGGCCTCATAAAATTACAAATGTTATGGATTGATGTTCGTTTGCATTTGGATTAAGGGCATGATGAATTGAGAGTGATAACCCAGTCACTAAATGCCGGTGAATATTTCATTGATTAATGGGCTAAACATTTATTTTTGGGGAATCTCATTTACCTGAAAGAAACGGGAGATTTGAGGTTTTTCATTCGTTTTTGTGTTAAAAACTCAGTCACATAGGGGCCTTTCACTCTGAATAAATTTTACCAATGCAAAAATATTTTTTTCTAATATATGTGTAGATAACTTAGTTGCCTGTTACACCGTATAACTTATTCAACAACTGTTATGAAACATTAGATATGATAACAAATAAAGCTTATTCGCTCCATTCGACTTATCCTTGAGCATGGCTGTTGCTCTATCGTGCTGTTTGTTCGACCATGCTGGGAGCAAGAGCTTTCTAATAACTAATCACACCTTAGGTCTATAGATTAACACTTTGAGCCCCGGCTGCTAAATTTATAGCCCTACCTGAAAAATCCAACCATTTTTACTATATTCGTACATTTTTTAAAACATTATCATCAAAAATATATTTATATGGATGTGCATTTCAGTAAAAATGGACTTTGCTCTTCTCTATGAATGAGTTGAATAACATTTATTGCTAATTTTTAAATATATTATTTTACAATGAAAACCTACTGTTTTTGAAAAATAAAAAAGTTGCAACATATGATGTACCGCCATAACATGCATAATAATTTTTTAATACGCTCAATTTAAACTATTTAAAGCACGGAAATCATAAAAAAAGCATTGTTCCATGCAAAGCATTATAAATCCTGGATGACAAAAAGGGCCAATGCACCCTCAACGAACGGACCATTGGCCCAAAGAACTTTCACACTAAGTGGCCAGAGATGAGGATGCCGGTAGCTACATAGGACTTTTCGTCCTCAAGACATAAATTGAACTCTTTTTCCATCCAGCAATTGATTTTTGAAAAAACAGAACCCCTAAGCAGTAAACTGGAAAAGTACCACGGGCGAAATATTACGGCTTCACGCATACAAAGCCAATTAAATGGAAAGACGTAATATTACGTCCATGGCACGCAAAGTGTTAAGGATTCAAAATTCAGGTTTGGACAGGATGAGTGACTTAATCCATTTCTATTTTTTATATCTTCTTTCTATCATTTGACAATTTCAATTGTTCTTTTAATGATATGTAACACAAAAAGTAAAGTGTCAAAATGCGCATAGTTAGAATATTTTTAATAATACTGTATTCAATTAAATTTTATAATGTACAAAGGAGCATATTTTTTAGTTAAGTACTCTTATTAATTAATAAATCCCTTCAAACACACTCAGGCACCTAAAATATGGTTAAAAAAAGGATTTGTAGGAATATCGAAGGATTAGCCTTTGTATCCTTCATACTTGGAAATGTATTCCGAAAAATGTCGCTGGGATTTGTGGTAGAAATAAAAATGGATATAACAGCACACTCAGCGGAGTATAATTGAACACAATGCAAATAAATTTTTTTCTCCCACGAGAGATTCCTAATCCGTGAAGCGATGACGCCGATGACTATATATCCCATTAGTCAGGGGATGGCATCTTGTCTGTGAGAATCTCCTTTCTGGCCACGCGGTGCGGCGTTACGACCACTCCCAGAGTTGGTTCAATTCTTCATCAGGTAGGAAGCCTAATGATATCGTTGTCCTTAATTTGATTCATTCCGAAAATACCTCGCAGCAAAAGAACAGAAAAAAATGACTTTTTATTCCCTCACCCCCGATTTCCATTGTTTCTCCGCTTGATTCATAGCCGATCGCTTCAATTAGCATTGCGTCCCGATCCAAATCTACCGCGGCGGTGGGATGGGGGTAGGGTTTTGAGGAGTGTAATGGTGGAGTGGGTATGGGAACGAGGCGATATATATTGTTCTGGCCTCGCGGACAGTGGGATGCGGGGATAGCGGGAGTTTAAATCGTCGGGAATTAATTGGGTTGCGATAAATCTCGAATCGATCGGTTGAAAATATCGCACACCGTTTCGGGTGGCGTTGGCCAATGGTTCTGAGGCCCGTCTCCTTTTCCGCCTTCGTCCATTGCCCAATGGCGCGTGGAGCGATGTGTGCGCGGAAGAGAAAGAGAATGGCCATTGATGGACGATCGGGATAAATTGAGGCTGCGGTGGCGCTCCGGAGCGTGGAGTCCACGGTGGGATGGCGGGAATAATGAAACCGGGGCTCTCTTTTGTTCCATCGAACCCCGTCCTCGTGGAACCTCGTCATCCGTGGTGCTGTTGACGGAAGGTGGTATGTGTGTACTCAGTTTTCGAATGTGAACTTGATCTTATTCATCCCAGTGCGGCTATGGAAGTTGGGATATAGGCTTTCGTCGTTTTTCGAGGTCTTCCTTTCTCCGGGTTTAGACTGCATAGCTCATTATTATTATCATAATCATTGCTACTGTTATGATCATTCTTATTATTATTGCTATCATTGTCATGATCATTGTTATTATTATTATTACCATTGTCATTGTCATTATTATTATCATTGTTACTACCATCGTCATTGTCATTATCATTATCATCTCCATAATAATAGCCATTATTATTATTATTGTTATTATTATTATCCCTATCACTTTCATTACCATTGTTATTTTCATTATTATCGTCATTGCCATGATCATTGTTATTTTTACTTTATCATTGACATTGCCATTAACATTATTATTTATTTATATCATCCTATCATTATTAGTTATATTTATTATCTTTACCATTGGCAATAATAAATTAATTAATTCTCAATTGGTATTTATTAATTTTTTACATTTTTTCCTATTTAGTAGTACAATCTACTGTGTAATATATTTACTGAACCACTGAAATAGTTGCAGCAGTTACAGCTGATTATTCTTGCACTCCTTTTCTGTTTCCTCAGCCTTTTGTGCTTGCCATACACGTCGTGCATTTTATTTGCGGTATTTATAAACATACTTAATTGCACGTTGAAGCATTACGTTGAAATTTCATTTAAACGCTATTTAGGTTTCTTTGAAGTAATTTTTTTATAATATGGAAGTGTTAGGTATTTTTTCTCTCGAACCCGCGACCAGTAAATTGGAAAAGCACCGTCATTTGTGGTGTTATTGTGGGAAGGTGATCAGGTTGTCAAAAAGAAAAATATGAATTTCATTTGTGAACGATTTTAATTTTTTTTGGTGAATAATGTTCAGGAATACTTTTTCCTCTGTACACAAGGTTAATGTTTGGACTGCCCAAATGAATCAGACAGCAACACGCCTTGGAAATGGAATATAAGTCTTTTTCCGAAACGCCTGCCAACATGACTGAAGTAACCTGGTATAAGGTCCGAGAAGAATTCCTTAATGAATTTGATTTAATTGATTCCCGTGCGGGTCTTCAAGTTGTGTTCTTTTTCCGTCGAATTTCAAGGTTTTTCTTTTTCTGATAGTTAAGTCTGCCTATCTTTTATTGGTAATCTTCGAACTTGTGGTCGCCCTATATCTTAGTTTTGTTTTATTTTTGCACCAATGCAGTTACTACAGAATTTCTTTAATGCGGTTTCTTGAAAAACACGAGGAAATAGAACATTTACTTTTTTCACCATATTGCTCTGTAACTGACCGCGTAATGTTTTACTTACGTTTATGACTGTAATAGTGACATTTATTTTTACTAATTCATTTTATGTTTCGTTCTTTTTCTGTGGCCTCAGCATTACTGTTGGTGTTTATGGACTAATGGAAAGAAGAGCTAATTTTTCTGTTAGCTTAGCTTTGTAGCTACCTTTCTGAAGAGCTGAAAACGATCAACATGTACATTTCTGGACGCAAGCAATATATTTCATTCGAAACATAAAAATCTGCATAGAAACATTCTGGCAGATGGTTTAATTTATTATAATATGGTCAGCTAAAGAGTTTGTATAAAAAAGTTTCTCCTGCGATGGACTTAAAGTCACAAACTTTAAATTTTAATTATCTCCCTAAATAATTATATTCACCGTCTAATTGAAAATAGGCTACCTACATGCTGGTATCATATCCCAGAAAATTATGCATACAGATTATCGAGTTTAGCTGGATCACCGTTGAGCCTGAGCAAGTAGTTGGTATCTTAAGGTGCAGACCGTGGAAGCGTTTATGCAAATCACCATGCATGGCTAAAGAAAATTCTCGCTCCCCAAGGATCGCGAGAGTTGTCGTATCCTCCTATCTTATCCGTCTTAATGCTATGCAGTTCCACCATTCTTCCCGGAAATCCCTACCACGGCAGGATACGCTCCTCTTTCTCACGCATGTGAATTAATCTTTGTTTGCTCCGTCGGCTAGATAAATTGCATTTCGAATGCATTTAGGACGGATTAAGCCAGATATGATGTGCAGATTTCTTTAAGTGTGTCTGCAAAGCCATTGTTTAAAGTCAATGAGACTTTATCAGACCCCTATGGAAATTATGCAGAATATTTCGCATCATATTGAATCAAATGCGAATTGATTCAAAAACTGTTCTTATTCTATTGTTATACATCGTATTCTCTTTTTCCCTTTTTCTGCTTTCCAAATATTCTTCCCTCTTTAGCGGTCTCTACGGATAGGTGTCAGAATGTAATTTTGCTACATTATAATTGTAATTTTTTTCTTCCTTTTTCCACTATATTTCAAAGATATACCGTTCTAGAATTTATTTTTTTTAACCAGATAAATTGACTTAATTACATAATAAAATTATTTTGGGTTGTCCATCAGTATTTTTTATGGACTTTTTTAATTCCTGAAGTTCCGCTATATTCATGTCATTTTTTGTAAGAGGGAATTAGAATCAACTTTATTTATTGTTTTTAACAAATATTGGCCTAACAGCTTCTACAACAGCAATTATAACTCAAGCGTTAAGTGAAGTAATTTAAGACGCAATTATAAACTTATCAACGACTTCATTCCTTCTTTTCTCTGTGAAAAGATGCTAGTGGAACAAATACCCGAGGTCTAGTGTCAAGGAATGACCTTCTGATACATAGATAACCTATAGTGCTCTACTGTTTAGTTATGAGAAGTCAGTTTTAATAATTTTTAGTGAAAAGGTAGTCTATCCTGAGACGTTTTATGTGGAAAAATTCTTGTTTAGTCTGTTAAAAATTGTTTTGGCTCCCTTATTAAATTAAACGTTTCGTATTCCGTGTTTTGTATCCAGGTTTTTCACTGTTTTTGCTCACTAGCCTCATTTAAGGCTTGATTACCTTCTTTAAAAGCGTTTATAATAATAATCCTTTGTTTTAACTCTTCCACGCGTGCGTGTTCAATTTAGGGATAAAATGGATGAAGGAAGATAGTGCCTTAGCTCGTGATTCATGGAAGTCCACCACGTAAAGGTTTTAAGTATGTTGATACCAAATGCTTAGAGTGGTGGACTTAAAGACCAGGGAAACTCAGAGGCTTGTTCTTGGCTTAATTGTTAATCGGATTAAATCGAGCTGGCCGTTTTGTGGTGAATGGGAGCAGTGGTCGGTTGTCTCCGGGTGGGCCTTTGGGTACCTGCAAATTTAAAGATGCTTGGATACACATAAATTGGTCCAGCGTAAGGCGTTCCGCCAGATTATCATCTGGGATGGTCGAGTCTGGTTATTTTAAAACTTGTAGGAGTGCGAGGGACCGTTAGGGATATTTTGCATGGCCGAGTACGAACGGACCGTGGGGTGTTTATCAGAGTTAGGGGAGGGTTTGGATGAAATTCAGGATAATGTAGGAGTATTTGCTTTTCTAAACAATTATAATTAGTAATTTATGTTTTTTGGATTCTTGGAGAACATTGTTTTCTATTTTAGGCGAAAATATGCCTTTTTTTCCTTCCAAAATCTCGTGAAAAATTTAGTGCGAGCATATAAAGTTCTGCTGATTAAAACTATGAATTGTAATTTCGCTCGATGACGTTCATCGTACATAAAGTCTCTGCATTTTCTGCGGTAACATATAAATATCGTGGTTGGTGTCTAAAGGTGCGCTTGAAGTCTGATGATATTTTTTCAGCTGAAGGTATTAGTTGCACAAGAATTTCCAATCACATTAGAAGGTTGATTTTACCTGATTGAGACTTGATGTCAGAGAGATGCGCTTGACAGAAATCTTTCAATTTGTGCTGTTTTGAATAGTAGTCGTTGGTAATGATCACGCAGCTTATGTTTCTTAATGTTTAATGTTAGCTTATGATCCGTCCATTTAGTTGTATGTGCATTGAATTCCCAAAAGTAGGTAATACGCAAAAACTTCGCATCCATTGATTTGTTTCTCTTGATTTGATGTCTAGGTGCGATTCTTGTGTTCTGGAGTGCCTGCAAAATTTAAACAACGACTCTATCATTTTATAAACATATATTCTTGCCACGTCCCCGACTAGAAGCTTTCATTAGGGGAAAAAAGTCCATTATATCTTTTTCTTTGTGTCATGAGCGCATCATTTCTTTTCCATGTGTCATGAGCTTTATTCGCCCCATATACCCTGGACGCAAAGAAGTCTTGAAATGATGGAGCCACCAACGTAGGGGTTATTTTTTTCTCTTTCTCCCTCCGTGCGGCCAATGAACTGCATGTCCCCCAACCTCAAGCGATTTCTATCTTTAGAGCGTCCCATTTTGCTCTTTTGCCCAAGGCATCCCACACATCCTGCTCTTCCCAAACGCAGTCTTGAGTCCCTTTCAACGTTGAAAAGTCCTTTCTGAAACGCTCTTTTTCCCTAGCACTTTTTAGGCGTTGTTGCTTCAGGGCTACTGAATTTTTGCGAGGCGTTCGTTTGAAAAGACTTTTCCATCGATCGGTGGGACAAATTTTCCTATGTGATGGAATGATATGGTATTTTAAGTAGTTGACCTGTGGAAAATCATGAATAGTCTATTACAATTAACTTGAAATGGTAGTTATTAAATGCAGCTTATGCAGACAGTTGCGGATCCAGAATAGGGACAAGGGGGGGCTAAGTGGGGGTCGGAAAAATTACCATTCTATCTTGTGTAAATTGGGCTGTAGCCCCATTAGCCCCCTCCACCCCATAGATCCGCCACTGTATAAAGATACTTTCATTTACTTGATTCAACTTGTCACCATGTGAGGCTCGGAAATATAAATTTGCAAAAAGTGAGGGCCGGCATTTTGCAATGCCGGTCATCTCAAATTTAAAATTCATCACGCACTTAAAACATTAACATTTTAGACCATATTATTAAAACATGGAAAATGATATAATAATAGCTTGAACTCATCAAAATATAGTAACTTATTGCAGGAAAGCCCTCTGCTTTCCTTGATTTATCATCATATTACCTCAGACGTATGGGTTATTGATTCACATCATTGCATGGGTTACCATCAAGGCAAAAACCGTAATAATTTATAATAAGGTATATATGTCACCATTTCCTTCTTTTTGATGGATTTACCCATGCGAGCTGGCGTAAGTGATAAATATTTCGTAAACAATATTGAATATGGGTTGGCCGATAAATTCCTTCAAAGTTAGACTCATACTTTTGATCACATGACATACCGTTCCATTAAACACTTGGTACTCAAAGCAGAACATTTGCTGAGCACAAATTTTGCGTCAAAGAGCGGTGATTTGCGAATGAAATTTTTAAGTGGCAACCAACCGTGTTTTCGTCCTCTCTGAATTTACCATTAACATCATCGGACGTTGACGAATGCTCGCATCTTAGTTATCGCTCGCATTTGGGACGATTTATGGTTTCATCCAGGAGGCAATCAGATCGGAAGTGCGTAATTTGAGTCCAGGAATGATGGTTATGTGAATCACGTGCCATTCTGAGATATGTCAGGGAGAAACTTGCGATGGAAATAGGATGAAACATCGTTCCTTGATTTGAAGTCCGTGCATTTAAAGGGGAAAGAATTGGTCCTACCATTCATCAGAAAATATTCCCGGCATTTCTTGGAGTACTACCTACATACTGTAATTTTTTGCATCATAAACAAAGATAAGTTTGCATGTTTTTATATTGTCCTATTATTGATCTATTAACAAGATGACATAAAATTTTATTTTTTAAGTTCGTGATGAATGATTATTTATCATAGTAAAGTGCCATAAAATTTTCAGGCATAAAAATAAATTCAATTATTGATACCCAACCTTCATTATTGTTAGCAATCATGGGCGCGTTCCATAATTCACTGGCAGTACTGCTACTGCTGCTTCAAAACGGAAAGGAAAGCAGTACTGCCACTGTGAGAAAGTCAGTGATTTCGGAGCGGTCAACAGTAGCTGCTGTTGATAATTTCTCGGGAAATAATGAATCTTGCAGATATATTATTTTAAAGTAAATTGAATATATGAACGTTGTAAACATGCAAATTTTAAATTAATGGATTGCAGCCTAAAGCAATGTTTTTTAATATTCATTGCAATCGAGGAGAGACACGTTACACCTTTAAAATTAAAAGTACTTCAATTTCAGGTTGAAAAATGCCTTCAATTGTAAGGTTTTCAGTTACTAGGCACCGATATAGGGATTCATTAGCTGTCTCTCAATATTCATGTTTGAAGCAAAGTTAAACGAAATACACGCTATATTTCACATTATATTTCGTCCTTCACGCACTGGTATAAAACAATTAGGCGAGTATCTTGAAACATAAGCAGAAGATAACATGACTACAGTTAATAAGGTAGAAGAATGTAAAGGGAGACGAATTTCCTACGTGTAGTTAGAATTGCATTTGCCACTTCCTAGGTTATTATTATGCTCACACATTAAACGGTATGATAAAACAAGAAAGTCTATGTATCGATGCATTGCATTGATTAAGGAAATCAACAAGGTCTATGCATGCATTTACGCAGCACATTATACACATACATGCGTTGAAAACGTAATTTTAATGCTAATAGTTTCTTACGTTGAATTTTTCAGGAATTACTTCTTATCTACCACTGGAATTTACGAGATATTATTCAAGACACCATCACACGAAGTTAGCAAATGCTTAGTTACATGCCTCGATCGTTGAAATTCTACGGTGCGAAATGACAAGGGAGAATTTTATTCACTAGAAGCTATTTCCGATTTTTGTGTTCTTTTATTTCCAAAATTTCCAGAGCATCAATTGTTTCCTTTCGTTTCAAAATGCGGGATTTCTTTTCAAAATTTGAGACATGTTCTTCTATGAGATGCATCATTGACTAATTGCTTTCTTTATTGTTAATTCTAATAATTTTTTAGATGAATTCTTCGATCCTGGGAAGTGTTCACTGAATTATTTCGCTTGTGTTTGTGCCTTTGGATAGAGAAAAAAATAGCTAGTCTTTTATTCCCAAAGTAATTACGTAACAAAACATCCCATGTAAAGGTCAATCGCGTCTTGGATTCATTTTATGGTATTAGATACTCATAATAGTGTGACTTCACTGTTTTTTTCCGCGATCCATCAAAATAAATTCGACATTCGCCATTTATTTTCTTGAAATCCGGTCCCCATTCTATTTCATAAGGTTGGCATTATCTTCGAGCAGAGTCCAGCGATTTTGCGATGATGGGCACCTTTTATAATATCCATTGTATGGGAAATGAGTCGCTCTTCCCAAGTTTATGAAATGCCCTACGGAAATGCTGGCATTATCTGCGTTCCCATGAAAAAATATTGAAGTCCAAAATAGCCCCATGAGATGCAATCGTCACGGTTATTGAATCAAGTTTTCAATTTCTGCCTACTCATACCTTCACTTTCCATACATTAAATTTCCCATTTTCTAGTTAATTCACCTACCTATCCGAAAGAGCAATTTATGCACACATTTTTTCCTCTCCACCTATTACGCCTCATTTTTCGCAATTCTTTGCCTCTCTCAACCGAGAAATTTCATCTCCATATCCCTTCTTATTTCACCCCCGCCCGCTGCTACTTCTGGCTCTGTTCTGAATGGATAAGGATGTTGTGGAAAGAAAAGCAGGTCTTTCCTCCAAGGCATCCCATTTCCCATTCGCATTAATCCCCATCTTCAGACGTTTCACTGTTCTCTTCTCCCTGCACGTGGATTCCTACCCTTGAGGCCCTGATGTCCTCGCCTACGCCGACTTCCATGGCCCTATTTCCAGAGAAATATTCATTTTAAAATAATCCTTGGATTTCCACAGCACCCATGGTGTCTTCATCCCAACTCTCATACTGCTTCTTTTCGTTCTTCAGTCATCCTTAATTTTTGTGTCTTTGGAAAGGGCTGATAAGTGTGAAATAGGGCCTCACGGGGTTTATTAAGGTAATTATTTGCATGATAAACCTGGAAAAATTAGGGACTTTCGCTGCGATTGTTGCATTATCTACATTCGACGAACTACATCTACATAATACCTTGCGAGCTACCTCTGGGGTGCTTGGCAACCAATCACCAACATGCAGCATGCAAGAGGACCGCCAAATGCACACCTCACGGTCATTGAAATATTTCGCGTACTAGCAAAGTATACATGTATATTCATAAAAAAAATCTTGCCAATGCTCAGTACTTCAAATATTGCGCGTACTAGCAAAGTATACATGCATATTCATAAAAAAAATCTTGCCAATGCTCAGTACTTCCTATAGCAAATACAAGCAAGGTTAGAACTATGGGAAAAACATTCCCTAGGAGTCACCCTAGCATGTGAGGCCGTTAATCCTATCAATTTAGACAACGTTGCTATTCTTATTATTACGAGGGAAGAATGCCATTTTAAATCTCTCTGTTTTGCAATTCATGTCTTATATTTTTTCTCGTGACCACATCTACCATAGTACGACAGTAAACGAAAGACATGATACACGTCGTCTGATAAAATATATCTTCTTGGAATTCACTAAGTAAATTAAGACTATAATTTGATCTACGCTCCATTAAAGAATCCCATCCTTTCTCATGTAACATACTGGAATTGCTCCACTTTTTGACTAACTGCACTTGTTTACTAGTGTAATTCGTTCATAGATCTTGGCGGCTGAAGAATGGAACAGAATAGAAGAATAGAATAGACGCCCAGTTCCTAAATATGTGATTTAAAAAAAGTCATAAATAAATAAATACTCCTTTGACGACATGGCATCTTAGTGCTCGCCTTTTAATGTACATATTAATAAGAATTATTACACTCAGTTAGCTCGTAGGTGGGAGGGGGGACTTCATTGCAAGCTGTTTTAGATTACATACAATTTTTACATCCTGTATCTCATGACTTCATGGTTTCATAAAATCAGGTGCTGTGTGCCAAATCTATGTGCAAGATATTAATCGGACTAGAGTAAGATCGCGAAAGCATGCAATTTTTACGGAGAATGCGTTGTTGTGATGCCGTATTCTCGGTTACTCATCCCGTGGGTTCACATGCTAATGCTGACAGTGGAGGACTTTATAGACCTCACTCATATATTTGAGAGAGATTGCTCTTAAGAGAGCGCTTTATTAATAGTAAGAAAAATGCGCTAGGTGGCACGACAAACTGCTGTCAACTTTGTTCCTTAGGAATGTAAAAGGATCAATTCAACATCAGGGTATACGAAATTGCTTAGTGGGCCTTTCAGCATGGTACGTATAGTCTAATATGGTCAAAGGTGTGCTTCCTACATGTGCCAGCAACAAAAAGTTACCTTTTTATGAAAATGTAAGGCAGGTTAAAGAGAAAGATTTTTCAATGCGATTTTTGTGGATTCTGAAGCAGAGTAACCCGTAATTTCATAGCTGTTTTAACATGCAAGTCCTTAATTTGTGAAATTACTTATTTTCCCAGGTCGAAAAAACATACCTTTCAGGCTGTATATAAGTTCATGTAGTATAAAGGCTCTTAGAGGCAGATACAGTTGTTTCAAGAATTAAATGGTGGTCCATTTTGAAGCCTCCAAGCATCTATGATATATGTTAATAACCTATTGATATCTTTTTTTCCAGTGTTGTGTAGTTCAGCACTTACGTGAACTCAATATGAATCGCTCTAGCAAATCAAGAAATGATGAGAGATATACACGATCTGACATTAGCACATTAAAGCTTCGGCTGTATTTTTATCTTCTACAATTTTAGAAAAGCTAAGTATGATTTTGATTTATGGAATCATTCCTTAAGAAATTGATCCCTTACTCTGTTCCATCTTCTTCGTTCCTCCAGAAATCGGGTTGGCGAACGTAGTCACCTTGTTCTCCAACCAAGTCAAACACTTTCCTGCAGGAAACCTTTTATTCACTTTCCCCACGTCTCATAACCATATCGTACGACTCCATCCGAGCCTTTTGTTCTCCCTTCGAAGGACCTGCCCTCCACCGCACTCTATTGTAGTACCCATCCTTCCCTTTTATTGTTTCATTAACACGGGCATCTTGTGTAGAATTAGTCAGTGTAGGAGTAAAGCATTTCTTCCTACCCCTTCTCTTAAATTTCCAGCTCTTTCGTCTTCACCTTTGTGCTTTCGGTTATTCCCGCGAGGTCGGCGCTACGGTCGTCGTTTATTTTTTTGGTTTTCGACGTGTCTGCCGCTTCTCCTTAATGTTTGGGGCATATATTCAAAACGACTTATCTAATGCGCCCTTTTCAGCGCGGTGCCTGGGACTTAATCACCCCAAATGAGCTGGGAGTGGAGGCGCAATGGAAATAAATGGCAAATGTATCAAAGTTGCCTCCACCAGAGCAATCCTTCTTCCCACCTCCCTGCACTTGTACGCCACCGTTGCGGCATTAATGAATTGTGCCTGTTTAAGGAGACCCAAAATGAACTCGCAAGGATTTTAATTCCAGGAGCCCTGTATCATTCTTGTAATTATGCGTGCATAAGATAGTCTGCGGAAAGAGAATTGCTCATTAATGTCTCCCTCGAGTTTCAATTCACGTCATTTTCTGGGAAGCCTCCTTTTATTTTCTTTTGTAATTTATATCCTATCCATGAAATACGAAATGAAATTTCTAATCGGATTTATTTCAATTCAAACATTTAATGATGATTTATTAACTTCTAGTAATGGTCATTAGTTAATTTTCTTTAACATAGTTATATCGTGCGAAGCGTGGCGGGACGTATTGAAGCCTTTTGACAGCTTTAAATGAAAATCCTCCAAGTGCGAGATGCAAGGCCCCCTGCCCGGTATATATTATATTACACCCTTGAACCAGTCTGTGGTGAACTCTGCCCTTACTAATCAAAACTAGCATTCGGATAGGAATAACTAAGTAAGTGGACATATCGACAGTCTTCGTTGCCATTATCTGATATATGAAGACTATAAAGTGCCTCTTTTGGTATCGAGATGCCTTTTGTTTTATATGTATTTAAGGACATTAAATATATCTGCAATGCTCAAGATAATTAGAGCTTCCGGAACCGTCTAAAAGCTGGTAAAATAGTCCTGGAAGGTTGGCCTCAAATTTGAACTCCATCATACATAACTTATTTATAATAGTATGATAAATATGCAGTATTTGGCAGATGAATGAAAGCAGTTAGGTGATCAATTAGAATCTTAGCAGATTAAATGCCGTCCTTAAAAATATCTTGTAGCAAAAAATCTCAGTAAATTCTCAGTTATCACATGCTTAGTAGCAACACAACTGAAAAAACGAAGAAAAATTATTTTTAGTGCTTAAAAAGTCTCCATGTTCGGTTAAGGTGCACAATACGGCAAATTGAAGAAATTTAGCAGTTTTAATTAGCAAAATATTTTCTTATTAACTCATTGATATAACGCGAAAAACGGACTGGATCTTCATAATTTTGCAGTTCGCAGACAATGTCGTTGAGAATTAATTCACCGTGCTTAGCATAGTTATACTCGTAACTAAAGCTACAATATGACTTCTTTGGCTAATCCACAACATTTCGTCATTAATTTTCTTACGGACACTTCTTTGCCAACGACAAAGAGCAATGAAAAACTAAATGGAAAAACCATGCAACTCATTTAGCACCGATGTGACCTTCATGTTTTGCGAGCAAACTCAGGGGATGCGTTGCATTAAGCCCTATCCCACTGATGACTCAAATGAGTGCTCAGAAATGCATTCCACATCCAGCGTCGACCGCAACGGTGGCAAGCAGGGAATTACGAAGTCTCGCAAAGTACAGCGTCAACGTGTTTTTGTAATTGAAAGAGACGTTATATTCTCTCGGTCTCGAGATATAAACACTGGAAGAAATCTCCCAAATTGCAGCATTGCCCTTGAATTTGCGGGACCCTCCTCCGCCTAACTGGGTCTCCTAATTCTTCTTAACATCTCCACAAAGCTGCAACGAGATGTTTTGCATCATTCGCGTGGTAGCTCACCCCCTCCGAAGGAAGTGTTTTTTTCTTCTTCTTTAATTTCTTTTCGACCAGGCGAGCTGCTGCCTCATTCTCGCGATCAAGTCCTCCTTTGCCGTACCCCAGGTGTACCCGAAGCGGGACGAGACTCGGGTCTTTACCCCTCAATGTCCCCATTTGACCGCAGAGCGCTACTCGCACAAATTAATTTCATTATGTTTTTCACGGTTGCAGGCAAATGGTCCCTTTCTTTCCAAACCCATCTCCGTCTCCCTCTTTCTCTCTCTCTCTCTGTCCCTCGTACACAGTATAGAAAGCACTTTGGGGGTTCACGTTTTGAAAAGGTTTAAAAAAAAGGGAGTTAAAAGAGAGGAAGTTTATTTTTTGTCACGAAAAGGGTGATTTCCAGCTTTGGCATTCTTTCACGCTCTGGAATTTCAACACCGCTGTGTGAAGGATGTAGCAATGGGGAAGGGGTGTGTGTGAAGAGAATATAAAAAAAGAGGGAATTCCGCGCTCGAAAACCTCGAGAAACAGATGTGGGGGACTGTTTTTTCTCTTCGAATTTTTGTCCCCGCTGTCCCTAATTGAAACCATTTGCCGTCGTGCACTCTCCGCTTCCTGTCTGCCTCTCTCTCTCTCCATCTTTATCTCTCCATCCGCCTCTATCATTCTACCTGTTTTTCGCCATCTGTCGTCGTGCCCAAAGTGTAACCCTTCAGTGAGCCTCACCACTTTGAGGACCCTTCAGCGACTTTGCGATATCAGCAGTAATGAAAAAGTGAAAGAACTAGTTTTATTTAATCCTTAAGATAAAAAAACCACCATCTCAACCCGTATTTCATGTATTAAAGTATTTTATCATCCTATTTTGTCAGCATATAAAAAGTAACCCCCACTAAATTTTTCCGTTTCTCAAATTTGTAAGCATCACTTTAGTATTTTTATTTTTGAGGTACAGGGAAATGTATATAATGGTCTAGGTCTCTACCCCATCGAATGAATTTAAATGGAAAATACGACAAAATAGTGAAAAATGCCAACGGTCTCGTTTCCAAATTGAGAAAATGTCGGGGAAAAACCAGATTTGATGTTCACACAAACTATATCATTTTGGGAAATAAAATTTATCAAATTTGAGGGTAAATCGTTCAATTTAAAATATTGAGCATTAAATGTCTCTGGACCTTTGCTAAGTAATTGCTTTGGCATATGGCAAAGTTCACAGTTGGGAAAAGGTGCTTTGGTGGAAGTTAAATAATCTTGATACAGCTCTGTGATTTTGAGCAATAACACCGTCGTAGCTCTGTGTTACACTGAATCAGCTATTGTAAAAAACTCATAGCGTATCATATAAAATCTAAACTGCTAGAGCCATAAGAAGGTTATTGAGTGCAATTTTGGTGCCCATTCATTGATGATCCTTATGCCTCATTTGTGGAAAATTTAACTCACACTAAAGTAGTAGTGTTTGAAAGGTTAGAGGAATCCGGGCCAAGTTCATTTCATAGGATATTCAGAGGAAGAGTAGTGGAAGAATGAGTCTCGTCGAGAAGGAATCATTGGAAAACGTCGTTCCCAACGTTTCCTCTCCGCAGAATTGTTTCGGATAGATAGGGCAACAGAGGGTTTGATAGCATGTTGAGAATAGAGTGGGTACTTGGACCTAAGTTAAACGATTAGGGTTGTTTGTGCGGTGAAAGTTGTGATGAGACCATTTGCCGTTCCGAAGGGCAGAGGTTATGGCCTACGCAGATTTTTTTATTTCCTTCTCGCGGTTTTAAAACACTTTCAATGAATACATATTTATATATTTTGATTAATACATGCATTTAATACGTTGGAGGTAGTTCATAGTATTATTTTTAGTGATTAACATATTCTTATACCAAAATGTCTCATGTTTGTACCATCATGGCTTGAGAATTTTTATTAAGCGCATGACGTAAAAAGTACCAATCCTTCACCAAACTTCTACCTGTAATCTACTGATTTGATTGGAGGAAATGGCTGCGACAATATTCGAGTTTTATACATTATTCTTTTACTCAGTTTTGAGCGCAGAGGTTAGTTTGGGTAGAGCTTATCACAGGCTTTGCAGCGGGCGTGCGAATATTACACTTCCAGGTTATGGGACCAGTTCCTTTCCCTGGGTCATCTTGTACTGAATATTTTATTTGGAGGTTTCCAAAGGTTTCATTCAGGATTAGATAACTCGATCAGCAGCCAAGGGCTGAACCCACTATGCTATCACTGTCCACTCTTATATGCTTCATCTTTAATCATATTTCGCACTAATGGTGGATGAGCGTCACTGTGCGAGCTACCAAAACCCATCGATTGCAATGGTGCTCTGCGAATTAGAATGTATACGCGGAGGCTAGTTTAGTTTGTGGCTTTCGCGGACGTGGTAGAACTTATAATGGAGGTATAAAAATGGTTTAACATAAGGAAATTACTTTTGTATTTGCGTACTCTATTGTTTCTACCAACCATCGGTTTCGGCACGCAATGCCATTTTCAAGGTAAAATAATTAGGTAAATTTCAAGGTAAATATGACAAAAGTGCCATTTTCAAAAAGTGTCATATCAATGGCATTTTCAAGGTAATACATGAATTTTCTCATATCATGTACCTTGAAAATGACATTAGTATGAAAAAAGTTTTATACCTTGAAAAAGGCATTATGTGCCGATGCCAGGGTCTGTAGAAATAAAGTAGTGTGGAAATTGATGAGAGCTTTCATTATGTTATATAGCAAATATTTTCACAGAATTACACCAGAAACTATATATTTATACATGCACCGTTGTAAAAAAAATTACAGCCATTATGGATAGATGAACAGACATCTGTTCAGCTCGTACACTATCCCTGGTTATTCGCGATTCATGGTAATCCGTCGGTCTCTGCCTTGAACGGAGGATAGACCAGAGCAATAGTATAGAAAAGGCAGCATGGAAAAGTACATAAAAATAAGAAGTGGTGGGTTGGTAGATTCGAGTCTATGGTGGTGCTGTGTCTAAGAGGACAAAGTAAGACAACCTCCATTACAGCACTGCGAAGTAGAGTTGAAGTATTTTGGAGATTGGATTTTGCGGAGAACAACTCCTCAAAACAATGGGCGAGCCTTTTTCTTTGTTTTCGAGTCGACGCCGTAAAATTGTTTTAAAATATCTCTATCTCCCTCGTTCTTGCTTTTTCTGAGCTTTTTTATACTCTGCCGTGCCCTTGTTCTCGTGGACTGCACCATGTCTCATAACTTCAAGGTGAATAAAAAATTATGTCAAAATACGTGCAGGCACTTGAGGACAAAAAGGCGCTGTATGCTAGCAAGACTCTTGAGGTATACGGCTGAATTTCATTCTCTTAGAGTAAATGGTAGGAAGTTATCGTTCACTGCTTGGTAAAATACGTGGTAAAACGTAGTAGAGAATGTCAGAACGGAGTTTTCAATTGAATTGGTCTTTTACATTGCCGTAGATATATCAAGTTTTAGTACACGGTGCGGTAAACTGTTGTCTCTTGCTTTCGCTAGTTGTCGAATAAGGATTCTAGGATATTTAGGCGCCAATTGTCACTGGGCTTGCCAGTAACAAAAATTGTAAAATTATCGTTTACAGGGCATTTTGTGATGTTTAAATATAGTTTTTATCCATTGACATAATTCATTTTGTCCGTTTGCATTATTGTATTCGTGTAAAGTGTATTTCACGGGATATTTGCGATAGTGCATCCATTTTTAAACTTAATATAAGGTAAATGAGTGCCATGAAACGAAATAAAAACACTTCGTACCCTTACAAATGCCAGGTCTTATCAAATGTCTTGCTGACTGTTCAAATAATGTTTTAAATATATTATAGAATATCAAATTAATTTTAAAATATTTATATTAAAATATTCTCTGATTGATTTATAACGATAAGTTTTTCTCATTTTTAGCAACTTCACGCACAGGATATAAATACTATAAGAATTATTTGTAAAAAAAAACAATATTTCACTATTAAGAATACCGTCCGTTTTGTTGAGTTTTAAACAAAAGGATTGACAATGATAAAATGTTCATGCTTCTTTACCTATAAAGGCATCATATGCTTTATTGTACTGGTTTCCCATAGATTAATCAGATACTCAGAGTTATATTTTTAGTGAGTATAAGAGCTATCATTGTTTCACACAAAATATGCCAAATTTGCAAACTGGTTATCATTAGTAATAGTGTCTATGTGTAACCAACTATGATAAACCATTTTGTCGTCTTTTTACAAACAAAAAATGTGTCTTATGACATTTAACACTTTGTGGAAAGAGTTAATATCAGAGCTGTTGGGAAATATATAGGACATACTTTAGTGCCCGATTGGCCCATTCTTATTTGCGCATCACGCTAGTGGCCGTGGCCTGGATAAGGACCATGTCATCATTTTTGTTCCCCATTTTTACACTCTTATACGCCTTATCTCGAATACTTTAGGCAGCCATTTCTAGGGGAGCTTTTGGTGCATCAGCCTCTTACATGCTGCTTTACACGCCGGTAACCGTTTCGCACGTCAGTCATGAGAATGTAATACTACTTCCTCTCACTCACGCTGTTTCATCTTTTTCTCCATCTCCCGGTTTCATGGTAACGTTTGTCGGCGCGGCTCAACCGACCTCCACTCAGTCCATACCAACCTTTCAAGCGCCCGGGTACCTTGGGACGTATAGTGAGGGAAACAGTAGTGCTCGCAGGTATCCGTGACGCCACGTCCAAGTCTGTTCATTATTCAACATTGAATGAGTCCGCGCGAGATCGCTTTATTTCCTCCTCCACGTCCAGGTATGAGGAGTTTTGTCGTGCCGTATTCTCCGCGCCCCTCGCGAAGGGATGCTATCCGCGTCGCCGTAACATTTCAGGCCTCTCTCCGCTCGCTGTAAACCAAAAGCACTCCAAGATGCATAATGCCCGCACGGTGCATTCGTATCCTTGAGTGACGCAACACGGCGTGACGGATTTTATGTGAGAGATTGCATACTTAATAGGATACGCGGTGTAGGGTAAAAAAATCCTGGTGAAGGCCTCTTCCGTTGGATGTTCGTAATGGTGTTTCGCGTGAGTCCCTGAGAGTTATTCCGTGATTCGCATTGTACACCGTCCTCTAGGTCGTAATTTGAGACAAAGCTGATGAAAACGTTATATGATCAGCATTTGTCATCAGTTAATTGCTTAACCTGCCCATTTTTTTCTCTTTCTCACTTGGATCTTGTAGCGTCGAAATCTTCTTTTCGTCCTTATGTGCGGCTATGGGTATTTTAGCCACTTTATTTCCTTTCCAAATATTTAAATTTTCATTCTATTAGCCTCTCTCGAGAATGGCTTTTTTCTCATTTTCTAAGTAGAGTAACTTCTTTTGGATCGTAAATTTTCATGCACTATTATTTGGACCGTATTTTTTTAGCACTAGAGTGACAAGGGTTTGGATCATGCGAAATGTAATTATTTTAAAATTCAATGGATTGATATTTATTCCTTTTTATCGTGTTGGCAGGTAAAAACCGATAATCACTTTTTATGCGCAATTACCATTACTGAGGAAAGGGTTACTTGTGTATAATGAGTTACTTGAGTATTAATGATCATCAAAGTTGAAATATACAAATCGAAATGAAGCTTCTTATCCTTTTATAGCATATTAAAATAAATATCAGGATTGATACCGGTGCGGAGTTATAACTTCATTATTATGTTATTTATATTTTTAACTTCATTATTTTATAGTTTATGGAGTTCATTATTTTATACGTAGTCATTTCTACATTGTTAATATGCAAAGGATTTAGTTTGTAAAAAAAACTTTCAGTTATGGCTCTGATGACAATGCGGTGGACATAGCTCTCATATTTGTATTTTAAGTTGAGTTTAGGAGGTCTTATTTCGGACATAAATTTTAAATTAAGTTCTTAGAACCCTTATTTGTAATAAAGTTTGTATGTCATTCCTTATTCACCTGATATTGTAATTTCGTATGTCTTGCCATTGTAAGTAGGTACGTGCAATCGATTTAACCCTACTAAAAATTGTACGCCTTCTATCCTCTTGTGAAAGTCTCTCTGTTCCCTTTTTTATATGCTGTATATATTGTCCATTTTCCTGGTATCTTTAGCTCAAAGAATTTTTCGAATATTTTTTTCCTGCCGCGGCGAAATTATTCATGGGCATGCGAAAAAAGTCCTCATTAGTTTATAAAGTCCCCATCTATTTTTCACGAGCACCCCAAACCCTCAATCTTTCTCCGTCCCTATCTTCTTCCTCCTTTTCTCCGTATCTCTCCCCTTTCTTATCATTCTTCTTTCCTTTCGTTCGACCCCACCCTTAACTCATCCTTGTTTATTGACTTTCTCTTTTCATCCGGGGCCATTTCTCAAGCCGTCCCGTGAATTCTACGGGTCCGCACGGGGGCAATCCCCAACACAGTGTTCTCCCTTCCAACATATACTCCAACCCTCTCCCCCTGTCTCTTTCTCTCAGTGCTCCCCCGTTATACACCCCTTTTGGTCTTTTTACATTCCGCGCCTTACCCCCTCGCGCTTACTTCCCTAAATGCGGCCCTTTCTCTTACTTAAATCGCCTCCTTCTCGCCACCATTTTTCACCGACCCTTTTTCCCTTCCTCTTCCAGCACGTAAACCTTCGCCCCTCCACGGCATGGCCCTCCTCACAAAAACCTTGCCGTCATCCGCCCCTTCACTGCCCTCCCACGGATCACATTCAAACGATACATTTGCCGGATCTCTTTCCTCCCGTCGGAGACTCTCATCTCTCCACCCTCTTCCCTAGTACGTCCCCACTCTGTGCTGTCCCTCTGAAAGATCCCGCTCACGTTGTTTCTACAACTCAGCTTGAAATCGTCCTTCTAGTCCCATTTATCTCTCTCCATGTTTCCCCTTAGCATCAAGCCGCGTTAAATCTCTTCCCTGGTACTCCTCTTATGGGATGCAGTTTGCAAGAATGCTGCAGGACACAGTATTCTGATTCCGGTTCTGATTTTATTCGAGGTCACATATCCTGCCTCTCTTACTATTTGGATTAAACTAATCACCTTAGTCGCATTACATTTTTCCATCTTTTCCCAAGGATTGAATCTTTGCTGTGACAACAATAGTTTGATGCTGATTTTATCCGAGGTCGTGTGTTCTGTGTCACGTTTAATATTTAAATACATAATCATCGTAGCCGCAATATATTTTTCCATGCTTTCTTTAGGATTGTAATTTTTCTTTGACAACAATAGTTTGGCACAAAGAAATAATTTTTTTATTACTGGAAGCTCTCACCTTAGTCGCTTTCCCGACTAGAGCTTTTCTAGAACTGGCATTGCTTGTAAAATCATTCTTTAAACCCCATATAAATCTCATCTCAGTCTCATCATAGTACGAAATTTCTCAAGATAAATTAGTGAACTAGTTTTGAAGTAGCATTGCTTGTAAATACATTCTCTAAGCCCCATGTAAATTTCATCTCAGTCTCATCATAGTATGAAATTTCTAAATGTAAATTTGGCAGTGCCGTTATTATGCGGTGTATTTTACTTGAATCCTACGAGGCTGTAATCTTTGTATTTAGGATTGGATACACCATAAAAATTGTCCTTGTGATGATGTGATTGTACAACTTAGTTTTAAATTGATTAATATATCTCGAAATAACAACCTATTCACTGGTATTCATACACTTGGTCCTTGTGAAATTTGACTGAATTTATCCAAAATTTCATGATTTATAAACACTTGGAAAGAAGTAGATATCCTTTCCATTCAACAATCTCCTCATAAAATAGGCAGGTATAGAAAATTTTAAACATATTATACCACCTTATTTATCTTATATCATACGGATTATTCGATATTTTGCAACTTTATTGCCATATTGCGGAACTCCCTTGATTGACAATCGCCCATCCTGTGGTCATAAGTGTAAATAGGATACAAAACTTGTATTATGTGTTTTTTTCTTGGTTCTTATCGCAATATTTCACCGAACCGGTAATCTTAGCGAGCCTTGACTCAACATGGCCCAACAATCCTCGCCATCCTTCCTTTTCTGGTTTTGCATTCTGTGGGCTACCCTTCGCAGAATAAGCGAATGCTTTCTTATTTTTTTCCTTTTCCCCCGGTCCAGGCTTGGATCAAGGGTCGAATGGATGTTAGGAAGAGTCGGGTTTGCTGGCAGATGAGGAAAGGGGTCCTCCTGGGCCGGGAGAAGAAGGGGATTGGGAGGGTAAGTTTAGGGGAAGGAATAAGGGACAAAGATTGAGGAAGCAATGGGGCGGAGAAGCGATGGTCCGAGACTTGAATTTTAATTCTCCCCCATAATGCAAGTTCTTATTTGAAAATGTTTGCAAAATTAGCGCCCGCACGCAGGGCGACGTCTTCGGAATATATTTCCTTCCCAATCGCTGGGAACCATAAATTCTTCAGAAGTTGAGGCCTGCTATTCGAATTTCCATCTTTGAGAATCTTCCCGAGTTTACTTCTTTTACTTCTTTTACTTCGCTAAGCCTTATTGGGCTTTTGTAGCTATTACCAGCCATAATTCATTTCTGTTTACGGTTTTGCGCGGATAAATTTTGAAGACAACTTTGAAAATTATCAAATATTCCTGGCATAGCATGTTTTCTACGAATTTTATTACGAAACTTATCAGTAAATAAATAATGCTTGCATAAGTTTAGTCTTGGCTATTTGTCCAAAAGAAGGTTGTAATATTTAATCTCTAAATCTCTAACTGCGACTACATGTAATTATAACTACGCTTGCTGTGGCATTTATGAGTGCTCTTTGTTCCAATAATTTAAACAATTCCGGCACTAATATATATTCCAAACTGTCATACAAATCCTTCGATTGGAAAGACCAAGACGGCGACGGATCTCCTTCATTTATTTACGAGGACCACATCTTATATCGAGGTTTTTGTTTGTCAATGTGATAAATAACCCACTGTTCCTACACCGTTAACATGTGGACATGGTTTCAATTTTCCAGTTACTCCAGGAGTTAAGGCTAAAATTTTGAATATTGTCAATGAAAGAGTCGCTAATATTTTGATATTATATTGCTTTTTTCCTCTCCTTAATCCATTTCAGCAGTATCCTTATCAGTAACCTCATTATATTATGTAAACCATTAATTATATACTCTAAAAATTAATTCTGTATTTATAGTTATGCCTTTTTATCTCACGCTACTTTTTACTTTCTTGTTTTTGTTTCCTCTTCCAGAAGTCATTGTATGTATTCGAGTATGTAGTCTATGCATATGAGTGAAAAATAGCTTCTCCTACATGTTACATTTATCTTATGGGTGAATAGATATTAACGGGATAGTATAATAAGTTGCGATGATCCGTGTCCGGAGAGAAAACTTCTTGATTTCGGAGACGTTGCATTCTCTTTCTTACAAGCAGGAGAGTTAAGACAGAGAACGATGACATCACGTGTCAGTAATTTTGGTATGATTCATCATTCTTACCACGATGTGCTTCTCTCTAGGCGTACGAGCAATGCACGTGCTGCCGCCTTGCGAAGATTAGGCATGAAATTGCAATTTTTTGCTGTAGCAAATGTGTCGTAGATCTAGGACCGTCACGTGTGCGTGAAAGAGGTTACACTCTGGTGTGGGCGTTGGAAGAACTTGAGAAGGGCTTTTTTTCTGGAAGGGCCGGGCGTATGTGAGATCTCTTGCCATTAGCTCCTCAGGCGTACTCAGCGCCTATTTCATTTGCCTTTCAGAAACATATGGCTTACTCGCCATTCTCATTTCTTGCCCTCATCACTATTTCCACCGTTTCTATGTTTTCTATCTTTGAGCGGCCACGTTAATCTCAATTTAAATTCTCTAAAAGAGGTAACATTCGTTATGTTGGCTCGAGTAATGTGTCTCATCCGTTTGTAAAATTAAAATGGATTCATGATTCCGTGTCTTACTTATTAGCAGTTACCTTTCTATTATTTATGATCCATTATTAATATTTGTCATGTATGCTTCAGGTTTAGATAGCATAGCATGCGTTGCATTTCCCTTTCTATTCCCAAAAATGGGTATATTCATTCCTTGTATTGCATGTATGTGTGTTTTTGGCGTAGAATAGCTTGTTCTAATTCTTAGCTCTATTTTTGTTGAAATTATCTTGCACATATGCATTGCCTTTAGCTACAGTTGAAACCATTGCCCATGAATTCTTAGTTTGTGTTTCAATAAAAATTAAAATATCCCCTTTGAAATAAATATTAATTATAATGTAGCCATGTAAAAGAATGCTCTCAATAAAAATAAGGTTTTCAAAAATTGATGATCTTGTGCATGTTTTCATGTGCGGTTGATGGGTTAAGGTTTCAAGGTTTTAGATTATTCATGGAGGTAGCGGATATACTTTTAGGCGACTTGTTGAATAAAAATTAAGTTCTGCTAAAACTCCCTTATGTATAACAGTCCTACCTTCCACAACATTGAAAAATAATGCAAATCGTTAAATTATTAAAGATTATGTAGGTTCACGGATGAAAGACGCTATTCTCGGTATAAATATGCGTGGTAAATATTAGTTTACAGCGTACACAATGTGCATTTACTCGGCCCTCGTCCGGAGAGAGAACTAGTGGAAGGAAAGAAAACTGCCCCTTGTTTTGAAAGAGCAAGGATAAGAGTATTCCCATATTTTTACCATCTTATGGTACCCACTCAACGCACATCCCTTTAGCTCTTATTCTTTATTTCTTCGCTCTTTTCCTCCACGGCTTCCCACGGAATGACAAGCAGATACGAAACGCTTTTCAGTCTTATCCTCGGGTATCCTTTTCTCCCATTATTTCTTCTCACTCTCAATGTTCGTGCAAATTCTCCTTCATCAGCTGGCGCGCACTCTTTCCGGTTCTCATGAAATGAAACACGAAGGTCTATCTGCGGCACGCACATAGACTCAGCATGCGTCGAGCTTCAGAAATTCTGCATATATAATGCATTGATTAATAATCTATTTAAGCTACTTGAATTATTCTAATTATACTTTAATGGAATATTTACATTATTCCATCGATTTTTGAACAAAATAAAAGGATATTGTTTGTCATGAAATAAATTAAAACTTTTTACACCCAGAGAATTGCTAGGTTTCATCACCTTCCTAGCTATTTCTGTTAAAAGTAGTTTTTTAATTAGTTGTTAATGTATTATCTGAAAATAAATTAATTTTTTCCATTTATGATTAAAATAATATCTTATGAATTTATTAACTACTAGCTGACCCGACAGACTTCGTCCTGTCAAAAAAATTTGTAATGTGGCAGTGTTTTGTTCCTACCTTTTTTATATTCTTTGCAAAAAATTATCCTGAAGAGAACCGTCACCCTGGTAATAATTCGGTGTGAATTAAAAATAATTAAATAAAACACTATAAGCATTTAAAAGTAAGTAATTTTAATCATGTAAATCATAATTATTAACAAAAAAAATCAGTTCTATTTTCATTGTAGTGCTTTGTGATAAACGATGTTTTTTGTTTGATTACCTGGCGCATAGACAAACAAATCTGATGGTTTTCCAATACGGGAACAGGCAACATACAATTGACCATGTGAGGAACATGGGTTTTCCAAATTAATACCACAAACACTTAGTGATTGCCCCTGGGACTTGTTTATGGTCATAGCAAAAGCAAGCCGCACTGGAAACTGTAGTCGTTTAAACTCAAATGGCACATCAGTCGGAATCATTGGGATGCGCGGTATGAGAACATCTTCTCCTTTATACTTTCCTTTCAATATAGTTGCTTCTATCACGTTGTTTAGTAGTTTTTTATCGCTAACCGTGTGCCGTTGCAAAGGCGCGGTTGGTTGATATTTCGCAACATTATAATTACCGATCCAACCTTTAATTGAAGATTGTGAGGTGGCAATCCTGGCAAATCCAGCGAGTTTAAAAATTCCGGTGGATAGTTTACTACATCGTCTTGGTTAGTTGCCGAATCAACTGATTTATATATCCTCGATTCGCCTGTAATTTGTTCTTGAATTTTGAAATTTAATTCACTTACATCAATGTTTTTGGCTGCCAATATAGCTCGTTCGCTTAACCAATCATGGTTTCTGTAATTTTGAGCAACATCTGGAAATACCTTCTGAATGAGTTCTTCTTTTGATTGAGTTAAATGACAAAAACTTTGAGGAAAGTTAATGCATCCAGTCAACATGTCAATAGGAAAATTGCCATTACCAATGTCAATGAGTTGTTTAGAGAATATGTTTCCAGATTGGTCATTTTGCAACTCAACACGCATATTCTTGCTTAAATGAAGTACTTTGACATATTTCCACAAATTGGATGACTTTAGACATGCGTTGAGTTCATCAGCTGGCGTTGATCGTGGAATCACTGGCAATTTATAAATTATATATTAGAAAATATTGTTCGCTAAAATAATTATGATTAACTGCTTTAATACATACCTTGAAAGTTGGCATAAAATTTTCCCGAACCACATTTGTTGCCCCAAATGAAGTCATTTGAAAGCAATTGTTATATTGTTGGATATTTTTCAAAAAGTGTATGGAATCTGTTCCTATTCCTGAAACCAATGAGTACAATGGCTCTGGTGGTGGATTCAATGGTATTAATTTCACTTTACCATTTGCGCAACACAATCCATTGGCTTCATTTTTGTATTTTAATGCTTTACAATGTGAGCAAACCGAGTTCATAGAACCAATAACAACACATTGGTAGTTACTGTAGTCAATTGACACATCGTAACTGAAAGCAGCTCGATTCAAATTTGCGCGATTATTAGTTGAAAGTCGTGCTCGCGCTTCACGTGTTTGTGATATCCTAATTCTTTCATGTTCATTTCGGTCGTCACGTTCTTGTGCAGTACGATTAGATCGGTAATTAGCTTGGTTTGTAGCATTTCGTGTTCTTCTACTTAAATTGCCTCGTCTTATAGGAGGCATTATTAAAATATTGTGCCACATGCAATAACTTTTTTTCATAGGTAGATAACAAAACACTGCAAACAAAACAAAAGCACACTCAGTAGAGTATCACAGAAAATCCAAGAAAAACAACACCGGCAAAGGCGGAAAATCGACATTGACAGTTGTTTTTTTAATTTGTTTTTTTTTAAATCTGATATGACTTGAAGTCAAATCCTTTAAAGCCATACCAATGTTTTATTTTTTTTTGTCGCCTGCCGAAAGTAAAACAAAAGAAATAATATCGCGAATCCAACCAAGTTGTTATTATTATATTTTGTGACTATTCAATTTGGTCGGGTCCGCGATCACTTTTTTTTAGTTTCGGAACGCGACATTAAATCCTCCAACGACGTATTCTGTGCTCCAACGCACACACGCACACTGTTTTGATAGAAATGATTGAATTTGAACTTTGTATAGTGGTAAGAAAGTGCAAATTTACTTTTTGACGTTAGGAACACACCTACATTTCTTAGATAACAGTGAGTGCTTGTAATTTAATATGAACTTTATATAATAGCAATAAAGCTCAAATTGATTCTACGTTTTAGTTAGAAAACGTTTGTATGTGAAAAAGAAAAGGGCTGTTTTTAGGGTTTTTCCGGCAATTATTCGATTTTTTCTCGCCGTAAGAACCATCCTTGGACTTCAACGAACATTTTAAAAAAAGAATTGGCCAAATTGGTCCAGGCGTTGTTGAGTTATGCGCTTACCAACACATTTTGCGATTCATTTTTATATATAAGAAGATAACGATAACGCGTGTGATAAAAGTGAAAAAAAGGAATGATTAAAATGTACTGGTAATTGCCAGGATGACAACTTAGCAGAGTCATCCGCAATTCCTAAAAATGTGTGAATATTCCAAAGAGAAAAATCATTCATCTTGATTGGGATTCGAATCCGGATCCCCCGATTGCCGGTCAAGTGCTTTTGCTCTCCGGCAGTGGCGCAATGCGAACGTCTAGGACTGCCAATTGCATTATGTGTTCAGCAGTCCAGACCGTCTTGTCCGGTATATTCCCCAAATACCACCGAAGGAATGATGCATCGATAGCTGAACTGGCTGAATCACTCGACTAGATAACGGGGGATCTGCGTTCAAATCCCGGTCAAGGCGAATGATTTCTTTCTCTGTAGATTTGTCTCATAAATAAGGAATTTAAATGCCTAATTTCTGGACATGGTGTGAGAGAAGAGGCAACTTTTAGATGAGATACGGAGGAGACAGAAGGATATGGATGAGAGGAGTACTTAACGGGGACGGGATGTTGAAAATGGTGTTTGAGGTTAGAATGTTGGGTAAACGAGGGAAGGGAAGGAAGAGAAAAGTATTTTTAGATAGATTGAAAGGCATTAGGCCTATATATGGCAGTGCTGGAAGAAAGGGAGGCCCCAGAATACTTCTTTAGTACCCTATGGAAACCTACCTAAATCGGTAGAATACAATAATAATATAATACTTTGATCAAAGTCAGGATAAAATCCTGGTTTCTCCATCATCCATCCAATTGAAAAATGGGAAAACCCGCATAACCTCGTCCCTTGCGCTCATGCAGTTCATTTATGCCGCTAGTAAGGAAAGGTAGGTGAGCGTGGCATATAAAAATACGATAATCAGTGCTAACAAGAAAAGCGGAGTGAAAATAGGGAAAAGTCAGGGAGATTAAAAATTGAAAGTTGGTATGAAAACCCTAGGAACTGTGATATGGGCATGGCGGGAGAGAAGCTGGGTATTGCCGGGCAACGGCGACGTCGTTCGCGGCGCCAGGCGACGACTGGGTCGGTCGGGGAATTGAACGAGGGGGAGGGTGGCGAGGTTAGTGGGAGAGAGAAGCACGCAATAAAGCGAGTGTGTAATGGGAAGCTGAGACAGGGAAGAGTGGAGGCAGCGAGGACGAGCACGGAATTTGTGCGATGGCTGAGAGAGGATTGTATTGGAGTGGGAGGAAAAGGGAAAGAGGAGAAAGTGCTAGAGGATAGCGGATTTCATAAGGAGGATAGAATTGAGTATAATGTGGGCATAGAGAGGGAAAATGACGAGTGGATACAGGAAAATAGGAATCTACCATGAAATCTTCCTATGTGATTGTATAGAGTCGTTTCAGGCTTGACTCGGTGGATACATGGTACATCGATGATAGAATGTAAATTGTGGGAAAATTCCATACAGAAAGTCATTCCCTTTGACCGGGATACGAACTCCGATCCCCAATTCCCGGTCGATTGCTCGAGTGCTTTAGCCTGTTAAGCTACCGTGATCTTTCCTAATTATAACAAATGGCCATTTCTTTAAAATTTAGATATTGCGAATCTTGTAACAAATTATAAATTCCTCACTATTTAAACCTACACTACTGACCATAGTTTCGACATTTTGTGTCATTTTCAAGAAAATGACATAGAAAAATCCCCATAAAATGACATAGGAAGACAAAACCATGATTGGTAGTGTAGTTTCATATAAAAATATGAAAATTAGCATTTGTAGTACAACTTTTATCACGGATATTCCTTTTTGATTTCATGTTGGATATGTTTTGAGAGAATTTACAGCCGCTAAGGGGGCAGAACTCAGTCATCGTTTGCCATACCCATGACCGGAGGTTTAAAAGTACCTGGGAGGGATATTCTATTAAGAACGTGGGCTTTTACGATTTTACATTGTTAACCATTAAAATACCCCTATTTGAAGGCCATTATATACTTATTTTGGGGTTGTAGAATATAATGTATATGCATTTGTCTTGTGTGTAGGGAAGAATAAACTACATTTTGAAGAGAATTTCTAAGTATATTTATTTCTACGCCTGGTTGCATCATGATAATCATTTTTCCTGGCAATGTTTTCGCATGAATCAATGCGCGCCAGAATTATTAAATGAAATGAAAGTAGAAATTCTACCGCGATAAATTTTGCAAGTAGGGGTCATCCGGTAGTAACAAAAAGTACGTGGCAGCATTATTTGAAACATTTCCATGAATACCGAAAGGCGTATTTTTCTTTGCCTCTTTTCCATTTTTTCTCGGACATCAGCGGCCTTTTCAATGTTGGTGCTCCGTCGGTGCAAATGTTTCCACGCGATTTTTAACTTGGTATATTTTTCACTCATGAGCCTTTTTCTCATGTGGTGCGGTCGAGCAAACTAAAGGCTTTGCATACACTGAACCTACGGAATATATTATTTGATGATCAGCTAACGAAGAAGCGGACGCCAACAAAATCAATGTACTATGAGATACATGGTAGTATTGCAATATGGTGGTCATAAAAATCAGAATATAAATTAATTTTCAGTTGAAAAATAAAATCGTTGGAATATTCGAAAAATATCTTGTATATAAGAAACTACATTAGCGATCTTATTTTTGGGCTACTGCACAAACCACGCATGGATCATTTTGTCGTTATCTGATGAACTTCTATAATGTGTGTGCAATGTGGTGGAGGTTCTAAATACTGATTAAATTTGTCATTGCGTTATGTTCCACTTTATTAATTTCCACACTACACGTTTCATTTTCTTTAAAAATGCACTTAAAAAGGATTTAGTGGCAACAAAAGGCTTCGTAAAAAAAAAGTTATTGCAATGCCTAAATAAATCAATTGTATATTCCATTTAGCAGCATTGATCCGATTCACTGCGTGAAAGTGACTTTCATATCTTCCTATTCGTATGTGATGTGGGTGAAGGGAAGTCATTGCAATATTTTCCTTTAATTTTTTCCCACACTACACGTTTCCTTACCACTACAGCATGCACTCGAAAATGCTATATTGACAATGAAAGTCATTGCGCAAAAATACATTAAGTGGAAAATATTTCCATGCCTAATTAAATCAATCTTATTTTTTGCTTAACTTCATGGATAAGATTTTTTTACATAAATGCAACCATCATAGCCTTCTGTTCGCATGTGATGTGGGTGAAGCAAAGGGAAGAGAAAGATAGTAGTGCTATAGAGGAAAAGAGGAGAGCATGCGTGGGGAAAGAGTAAAGGGCTAAAATGGGATGACGAGGGGATCCAGGAGTGGGTATATAGCGACCCTACGAAGCGTTAGCAGTTGGGCCACGTATCGAATATATATGGGCCCCTCCCCAGCATATATGGGATACGTCCTAGAAAATGGATTAATTACAGACTCGAACAGAATTCCGTAAAGGGTAGGCGGGGCTGGGGAAATTAACCAACCCCAACCGCCACTCACCCCACCACACCCAATCCCCGCCCCGCACAGAGCACCAGCTTCACTTTGCAAATTCGGCATTATTTTGCAATTATTTTTTTTGCTGCAAAAAAGCCCATCTCCTGCTCTACTTTACTTCGCGCCGCCTCGTTCCCGCACCGAGTTTTTTTTATTTTGCTCAAACCGCAGCGGTGGGATAAAAAGTTACGTTCCAAATCACATACTCCATTCCCTCCCCTCCTACTTTTCAAAACCTTGTTAATAACGGTTAAAGGGGCACAGGCAAGCCGATGGCGTTAAAGCCTGCACACCTGAGAGGCTGGGCTCACTACTGTAACCTGCTGGTAAGGGTCCAGCTTCATGTATTTTTCCTGACGAAATATATGGTTTTAGCCCTTTCTAACCCAGAGCTGCTACTTGGAAAAATTAAATTTAAAAAATTCTCATTTTAAAAATGCGAATATTTCCCTCTCAATCATAATTATTGTGGTTACTTATTTCACCATTAAGTTTTACAGCACAAATGTACACATAGTTTAAATCGTTCATGAATGGAATAGAAAATTCTTGATTAATTTATGTTACTTAGAAGCAGCATTGGGTTATGATGGGTTAAGCGGTTAAGGGGGATGATTATTATTCTAAAAATAATGTGCGTGCATTTAAATTTTATATTATGAAGGTACTTGTTCAGCTTTAAGTTAAGAGGAATATTTTCCACCCGGTAATGCTGTGACTTGGGGTTTTGAAACGGTTGTTAAAATCGTACCTAATTTTAAAATTTGATGCATATTTGTACTAATGACAATAACCGTGAAACGTTAATTGACAATGACAATAACCGTGAATTTCAATGAAATTCGTGAACAAGAGAGGCATTTAACACATAGCAATGCTATTAAAAAGTTTTGCAGATTATTGCAATGTTTTTTTTCTGATAAATTCGAATGAATTTTGCTTTTACAATACCAGGAATATTCAATTTAAGCGGTGATGTGTGTCGGGCTCAAGTAAAGTTCACGCCAAATATAAATGAGGAATCTGTGAGTACGTTATTATGTATATCTGGGCGATAAAAAGCTCAAATATTTGCAATTACAAGTTTAGTTTCATTTTATTCACTGCCCTCGATACGTTCTTAGAATTTGGTACTTTGCAATTTGGTATTAAGGATTTTATCTAGAAATTTTATAAGTTAATTTCATGTGTGTGTTATAACTGAATTTTATTGTGATTATATTTTATGTAGATAAGCCAATTAATCATGCGTTCTGTACCAAATTATAATTAGGCCAATTTTCTCAATCCTTGTGTCCTCTGAATTTCTCTCCATGAGTTTACCCTAAGTCAACGTGAGAAACCAACGCAAGCGTTACCCTTGTCGCCTACACATCTTGATCGGATTTCCGACAGCTTTTTATTTTGGCTCCTCTGTCCATATCATTTTCCCCTCAATCTTTCTTATCTTTCTCCTAGATTTGACTGCGCCATGCTCGAGCGTCATTTTCGCTAAAGGTATTTGCGATAGATGTTAATATTCTTCCTAATTCCCTCTTTCGGAGACAATAGAAAGGAATTGAATAACACTTTCTAAACAATTTGGAGTTCCAAATAATCATAACTTGATATTCTCTCCACTAGGTATCTATCACTTGGACAAAGCCTTGTAAAGTTCTTAGTAGGCTTAATCAATGTTTTACATAACAATACCTTTGGTTTGTTTTTACGCTACCGGTTATGGTAACGGTAGGTGTCATCCTGAAGGTAAATAATAACGAATATAGCCTCATTATGGATGAACATATAATCTAATGCATACTGTATATCAATGTTTGAAAATAGAATGGTTCATTTGGCATTGCTCAATAGAAATACATCATGGCACACAAATTATGAATAATGTACGCTGGTCCACTCTTTACCTACAAATATTTCATTACTGTAAGTATTGGGCCTGGACTTAAATACGAATCTCGTATGACGTTATTTTCTTTCAAAATTTCCTCTTGCCCTGGGGTGGGCACTAAAAAAAACTTAGATTGATGGAAAAAATTATGTTAATATGGAGCTTTCGTGGGTTAGATACTTCAAATTTTGGATATCCATCTTTCTCAAGAGAGGAGAGGAAAATTAACCTCCATTGATTCACTGTAAAATTTGCTTTCGCTCATTGTGCGTCTCAGTAGTTCATCTCCGCGATTGCAATTAGTATTAAGCTTCTCTCCTAAACAAATCCATACGTTCTGATGGTGCATACGTATTTAAATTTTTCGATTTGTAACCATTATTTGAGAAATTTCGTGTTGTATTTGTGTATGCGGTGAAATCTGAAAGTAATAGAATTACTTTTATCTGGAAAAGCCGATTTATCCTATCCTATCTTGATCGGGATCCCGTCACCTTTTCATTCGTCAGCTTTCATTAATCCAACGTTTCGCCCTCACTCCCTTGCTGCTTCCTTCAGGTTTCATTCCGCCGCTCTGTGGATTCATATACGCTTACAAAATTTGCGGAGATGTGAATGCTTTTCGATAGGTCTACATGAGCCAATAGAGAGGATATGATAACCATTTTAGCAACGCTGTTCTTCCAATGTGAATACGGCCCCATTTCACTCTACCAACAGTAACAGATTAATATCAATTCATGATGGCAGTAATCGCTCGCAGAGATTTCCAAAATAATTTATATTTCTGAGCCTAAGTTGTTTCTTTTGATATTCTATATATTTCATGGGTTAGTAGCTTTGAAAATAGGCATTGTTTTGGTAGTTCATGGGCGTTGTTAATCTCTCTTTCATTTAAGCTCTATGAAAAATTCAATGATTATTGAATACCCATTTGTTCCTTGTCTATAGATAGTTATGGAGCAAGAAACGAATTTTTGCAAGTAGCCTGAATGCGGAGGTGAAATTTTAATGTATCGCGGTTTTTAGTGTGTTTTTCTCCAACTCGCCCCTTATTTTATATTACTCCAATAAAATCACATGCTCAATCGTTTCCCGCGTCTAAAAATCCCTCCTGTCTCAATCGGGTTCCTGCCAACTTTTAATTCGGAACATTACCACAAATTTTCTTTTGGAAATCCTATTTATCACGCGTCTTATCGCCGTAATATTTATGTTTCGATGTATTTTCCTATGTATTTTTCCACCCTGTTTTTTACTGTTTTTTCTTTGTGCTACAGATCATTTTTTTACATTAGGGCTATGCTCGTAGCGTTGTTAAAATGTTAATGTGGTTGTTGCTAGGGTGTTTTTTTTTTATAATTTACGCGTTTCAATAGGTCAACATTTTGACACTCAGTCGTTATTTTGGTATTTGATGAGCGCTGTTAATGTATTGAAACGAAAATCACGTATTTAATGGCATTTTTCTCCACGATAGATAAAAAAATGCTGACTACCCATCTTGTCCTTTCTTTACAGATGGATATGATTTTTTCGAGTGCTGGGAAAACTCGAACGGTCAATTGACGGCCATTCTAATGCTAACCAGGCTGTAGTTTAGGTGTTATTTTGATAATTTAATTGTTTCATGAGCTATAATTTTGAAAATTATCGTTATTATGGTATTTCATGAGTGTAATTAATGCACTGAATTGGAAATCACTTGATAAACTGCCAATTACCTCTACGAAAAGTAAAAAAAAAAAAAAAAAAAAATGCGATTACCCATCTTGCTCTTTATTTATGGATCGGTATGGATCTGGGAACAATTTTTTGCAAGTGCTCTGAAAGCCTGGATAAGTTTTTATTTATCGCGTTATTTTGTTTGGAGAGCTTTTCTACCTTCGCCCTTCTTTTAACTTACTCCGCTTGAGTCACCTCCCCAATCATTTCCCGCGTCTGCCTTTCCCTCCTGTCTCGATCGGGTTCCCGTCAGCTTTTCATTCGGAATCCTTTTCTCTCTCTCTTTTTCCAACGTTTCTCCCTCTCTCCAGCGCCGCATCTACCGGGATTGACTCCCCTCCCACCTGGGCGTCATATCCGCTTAGGGTGAAGCATCTGAAAGGCGCCCGAAATCGTCATGTAATCCTTTTTGGCACCTTGCTGCATTCCGAATGTTTTCCTTTTTATTATTTTTTTTTGTCGCTGTATGTGTGTGTACCCTTTTCATCCCCAATCCTCGGATGCCGCGTTCTCTCCTTTCACTCCGGCAAACTCATAAAACTGTTATGAACAGAAGTAGCGTGGTTATGTGTCGTTGCTTATATATTTATTTTTTCATTTCTTTTCTGGTAGAGTCGTGCTTCGTTTTCTGTGATAGGGGTCCTTTCTCTCTACGAAAGTTATGTTCATTGCGTCGTATAAGATATTAATCAAGTTTTCTCGGATGTGTTTCTTCTGATGTGTCATGTGTTTCACGGGCTCACAATTCCATCAAAAATCGTTATTTTTTATTTTATCTGTCTTCTTCATGCATTGTTTGGAGATATGCATGATAATCTGTTACGCACCTCTAAGAAAAATTTAAATAATGTTCTCGTTTTAGTTCTCGTTCACTGTACATGGATGATATCGGAATAGAACAAAGTGAGAAAAAGTGCCCCTAAAGTTTTTTTTTACATTTATCACTTATTTTATTCATTATTGATGATTTAGAGCTCTATGCTTTAAAAATTATTTTTGGACATCGTGTTATTTTGTGCAAAGGACTAGAATGTCTTGCAACGTATGTGTAAACAGTGTAGTCCTTAAGCCTTCTTCATATTGCCCTCTTTAGGGAGTAAATGGAAGCATAATTATTAGTAGTTTGTTTGATTTCTTTATCTGAATTGTAGTTTTATGATCAACGTTTTTTATAAGCGCTGAGAGGAGAATAGTTTTTACTTTAGTATCCAACCTTTAAGGCACCCATATTGAGCAAAGAAGATACATTCAACTGCGTGGAGCTGCGTTTAGGTTGAACTGAACATTACATTTGATAATTTAAAAAAAATTGTTTGCTGCTTTTAACTTGAGGAATCTATTATAAGGATACTCTTATATGTAATGGCATGACAGACTTCGTTTGACTACAGAAAGTATCAATGACTATCATGCGGTGAAATTTTACCGAACGTCCGAGGATTCCAAGTATTCAGCGCATCACTTATGTAAATTTCATTGGCATCATATTGACTGCTGTTACGATGCGGCCGTCCACATAATTGACATTTGATTATGGGAATCGTATAGTCCCCAATTGACTTTTAGCTTTTATATCGCTCATGAAGTTGATGCAAGTGACCCCTTTCAATCTTGTCCAGGATGTTTTACATGTAGCGTATGTACCAGACAATGTTTTTGCGAGTAATGAAGTGGCACTTGATTTTAAATTGACTGAATAGGTTATCAAAAGTCTTTATCGTGGATATTCATCATTACCTATGCCCATATTCACACCTTTTGAAATAATTTCCATCCAACCAACTGATTTTTTTTCTGTTTTTGCAGGATTTCTTCACATGTGACCTGCGACTTCATCGCCCGGATTTTCAATAGGTTAGTAGGTGGCCTCTTTTCTTAGTGTTTGTGTTCACATTTTCACGGACCTAGTGAAGTAATACGTTCGCTTATTAACTGACCGAAATACATTAGGAATTATCGTTTCAAATTTTTGTATGCCCAGTGCTCTTAATACAAGGTACGTTGCAGGAAAACAGAGCAACGGGGTAAAAATGAACCTTATAGCTGCTAGTGAGAAGAGTTCCGCAGTAAAAATCACATCGTCTATTTAAATACACTTTTTGTTCATTTCCAAAGCGTCGTGTTACTCGGTTTTTGTCGTCTTTTAGAGAAGTAAGCACTCAATAAATGAGTAAAAAATTAGAGGAATTTGTAATTTATGTGCGGCATGACCTTTTTATCTGTATGCATATTATGAGAGAGCTCTTTAAATGAGTGCATTTCGTAAATTTGTGCGATACTTTTGCATTCATAAATTATGCTTACTAGCTTAGGAAGTCTAGCAGTCTCATGATATCCCTCGTGGATATAACATCAGAGAATAATGCCTTCATGTGAGATAAAAATTGCCGACCCTAGTGCGAAACATTTTCCAATGCCTTGCATTTTGAAAAAATGGAATATAGAAGGAGATTATATGTTTTATGTATCCAATGTTATCACTCATTTACCTTTTAATTACAGCCATTCAACTTTGGCATCACGTTTTTTCGGAGTATTTGTAGGCTGATTCCGCATGTGCGAACTATTGGTAGGTATTTTCTCACGAAGTGTTTGGTTGTATGTGCTTGGCTGGCAATTCAAATATAAGAGACGACATCATAGTCCTGCTCTAGATTGATTAATGAATACTATTAAATAAATTTAGTGCTAGTCATCTTGGGTGATGAGAGGGTATTTTTGCGGAGATATAGAAAATATTCTAGGATGAAGGAGACTGAATGTGAAGGAAATGAATAAAACCGTGTTCTAGTGAAAATTCTAGTAAGGTAAGTTGAGAAGCAGACAGACGTTAGTGGGATTTAAAGATAGACTGAAAAGAGAAAGGCATTGAAACGGGAAGTCCAATTTGGGTGGATAGACATGGCGAAGTGATCCTCGTACATGGCGCTAATGCTTCTCGGAAATCTGACGTAATTGGTAGAGCATTCAACTGGAATACTACACAATTCACTTCCCATGTTAATTACCCTTATGATTTGGTTGATTTTGGCTTCATCTTACCCCAAACTAAGTTGAAGGGTGTGCCTATCACTAATTCAAACAACAGGGTCTATTCCCTTTCATTCTCTTACCCTATATCATGGTATTTGGAGGAAGCGACCGATTGCTAATGTCATATACGCCTTGAGAGAATGGTAGGGTAGGAAGGGTCGAGAGAATCCCGGCGTTGGCTTGGTCTTAACGTAAGGTTCCAATGGGACCACGGCTAAACGCCCTATCCAACGGACGGAGTGCTGAACTTGAAGTGCCCTCCACAAGGCACTCAAGTAGGAATCGGTCAGTCGCTGTAAATTCTCTGGCACTGTAGGGACTTGAACACGGTTCCATTTAGGTAGGATGCCAACACACGAGCGACCATACTAACCTGAACCCCAATTAGAATTTCTTTAGTCCCTATGTCACTAAGTGCTTCGACGATTTTTGCTTCGGGGTGTCTGAAGTCTTTACTAGAGCTTTGACCCTGCAACCTCAATACTCTACCAACTGAAATACCGCATTCTATTTAATAACTAATAATAGTATATAGATACAAATAAATTTGTAAGACAGGAAATTAAGGGATAGGAAAGCATAGTAGAAAAAGGAGGACAAAGGAGCTATAAAAGATGGATAAAAGCCAGAAATCAGAGGGTAAAAATGAGACATGACTGGATATGAACCCAGAACCTTTTCGAATTGCCGGTCGAATGATCTACCAAGTTCACTACCAGTACGCTTAGATTTATTATGATTTCAGCGGGGATTCCAGTCGGGATATCAGTCAGATAATATGATAAATCTAATAGTCTTGGCAGAGCAACTGGAAGAGAACCCGACCCGGTAATGGAGAGGCTCTGGGGTCGTATCCCTGTCAGGTCGTATTTTTTCGCTCGGATGTCTGGATTTTTCCTTCTGCCACACCCTTGTCCTCCTCCCTTTTCTACTGTTCCTATCCCTTTCTCTCCCATCCTTGGAATGTATTTGTATGTTTGCGCTTATGGCGTCGCGTGAATGGATGAAGTAATAATGTATAATTAATATACTTATATTTATAAAGTGTGACCGCATGGTTTCGTGGCACTACCTCAATTCCTGCCGCACACCAATCGCTTGCACCCTCTCGACCGTGCTCCCCCCTGTAGCTAAATTGAGGAACTACTGAGCGGGCCACTGCTACCCTTATCGAATTTGCCTCCCGTGCCTCGGCCAAAAGTGAGCCGCCCCGCGCTCCGATCGTACGTAGCGGCGCCCTTTCTCGTTTCCGACCACCAAGAGTGCACCACCCCGTCTATATTCCCCCAGGCGCGACCCCTCGGGAACCCCCTCGCTAACACCGGATCCGCCAGCCCAAAGGATCTGGATCGCAGCATAATACGCACAGCCACGCACACATAGGTTGCATGTGGTCCCCACGTGTGCTTTGCCTTTTATCTTTTCGGTTGCGTCTGCGCGTGTGGAGTGAAGGTGAGATTGAGGATGTGGCGTTATCCAGTAAGCCCTGTTTGCTCACATTAATTGTGAAAGGATTTGCTAAGCCCCCTCCAGCCGCCCTCGGGTGCTCCTGGCGTATCCGCCCGGCTACCGTTTCCTGCTTCACTCCGCTTCTCCTAATGCCGACGCGAAATGCATGGAGTCTCCTGGGATCTCTCTATGCCTTTGTTTCTACGGTTTGCCATTTCCTCGTGCTTACTAGGAAAAGTAGACGGAGCCCACAGTAAATTATATATTTTGCTTTGATTCCTATTAGGTTTTGTCTAATAAAGTACTACATGATTACTATTATTAATAAATTAGTTTGAAAAAGTAATGCCATTTTTATCAATACGTAATGATTTATTTTTGAAATATGTTGTTCATATTTTCGCCTATTAAGTGATGGTGGGTGAAAATATTGAAAGTTTTTATTGGGGTATTTCCATCGGTAGCGCTATAATGCAGAATACAATAACATTTGTTAGTCTATGCTTTGAGGCAAATTTATCAGCAAAAGCTAATGCTTACAATAGCAATACATGGGTTAGAAATATATGGCCAAAGGAATATGTAATTATATAACTAAGCATACTAATTGTCAATCATTTTCCTTACATGCATCTAAAATAATTAATTTTAAAATACTAACGACTAACGACTAGCTTTGGTGGTGGCCTCAGTGGATTCCAAATTCATAATTTTGAATAACTTGACCAGAATCCACTCCACGGCCCCTGACATTTTATCAAAACCCTTTCGCCATCTCGAAGTCCTCGTTTGGCTCTTGGTTTGTTTCTTGAATCTTTAAAAATAATTATTGATTAAATATGATATTCTTTAAATGATATTTATCAAGAAGCAAAGCTGGTATAAAAATACAATTCTTGTGGTTGCACGAAAGTTATTTTTATGGGATAGAAAAATAGAAATATTATTTAACACGTGTGAAAAAGGAAGTATTGTTTAATTTATTTTCAAGCCTTAAAATCTCGAGTATAGGAAGCATTAAAAGAATATTTTACCATACACAAAGTGAGCATCTCACTATCACATTGCATCATTACAGATTTCATGAATAGTTTACTCAATAATGATTGTTGTTTTGGCGAAAGTGGAATTTGTTTTATGAAGCCATTATTTCTTATTGTTATCACTACATCAAGCCTGACTTCAGTTGGCTTCGAATCAATGGGAAATATTAAAAACCCTTCACTGGAAGTAGTTAAATGCGCGATTTATTTGGTGGGATAGGAGTGATTATGTCAAGCTAAATCCATAATGAATTGAACTATTTACCCTTTCGGTCTTGAATACGACATTAAAATTTGTATAGAATATTTATGACCGCTTCTTACTGGTTATCAAGTCTGATGTTTATAACATTCTAAGTCGTAATGTATTTGTAATATTTTGGGTCTTTTATTCACATATTGATTTTTAATTTCTTTTTTTTATTGGGTCCTCTGTGACTCCCTTGTTGATTGAATATAAAGAGTGCCGATTTTTAGCTAGATTAAAAACAATAAGAGTGTTTTCTTTGGGCATGTGTTCTAATGACTCGCGAGCTTCATTTCATTTTTCAATAAAACTGGTAAAAAATTAATGTACCGGTTATACTATTTCAAACAAGAGTAATGTCAAATTTGCTGGTTGGAACGTAAATAATTCAATTTAGGGTGGCAAAGAAACTTGATTTTATGTTTGTATCCGATCGATGGTTAAAAGGGATGCGTGCGATGCCTCATATCACTCCTTCAAAATTCCGAAGCTGTTCGATTTTCTGGAAAGCTGAACGCCGTGGGAAACCGCAGGTGGTCCTTAGAAGAAGGATTGGTCCTCCCCAACTCCAATCATTCGGATTTCTCCTGACGCAGGATTATACCGCATGAACTCTTATCTCATCTGTCGGAACTGATTTTCGCGGTAATGGGTTTCTATGAGTCCTACTGTGAGCTATACAGAAGAACATGGAGTCATTAGGTCGGTGTGAAACCTCCGCGTTGGAAGAATCGTCCGCTTAGTTTTACCATTGAACCAATATATCTTGATACCGTACATATTTTTATGAAAAAAAGCTACAGATATAACAATGTTTTATAAATACTTCTGACTTATATAGGCTCCAATTTGAATTATATGTCATAAGGTAGCATGTGCCCTGATTTATCACCAATGCACTAACTAATATTTCTTCAATTTCTTTAATTACACACATTAAAAAAATTAATGAGTCCTTTTTTATCCTTATAATGTCTTCTTTTTATAGCCTCGAAACAATTATACGGTAGTATTTATATATCTAATAACAACTTATCGTTGATAAAATAAGTCTTCGAGTAGGCTTCCGCGACTATGGATAAATTCTGATATTGCTTTGTGTGAGGTGGTTATGTATCTGCTATTAGGAGCGTCTTAGTGGCAATGTTTAGCTCTCTATGGATAGGAAGTTCCTAAGAATCTCCTTTAGTATTTCAACATATTGTAAAAACCACATGTATTTAACAAGGAAGTACCTAGTGGGATAGAACTTCGTTGAAAGAGTGCCGAAGATCTCCCATTGCCATTTATCTATTCTCTTAGAGTTATTGGCGATAATATTTTTCTATTCACAGTTGGAAATAACGCTTATAATCTACCTAAAATCGTGTTTCGCAATATTTGAGTGGAATTTATCAGGTTATATGCTTTTTTCCATGCTTCAGGAATATCAGGTTTTGAAGGAAAATAGCTCGGAAAAGGAAGAATTATTTTTTTAATAAATTTTTAACTCTTTGGGAAGAGGGAAACAAGTAGGTACCTAGTGCAGTAGTAGTAAGTACCAATACTATATAACCTAATTTTACCAGAGACTCTTGTTTAAGTGTGAAATTCGCTTTGTAAATGAGTGGGTTTTGATGATTGTACTCCGATTATGGTGATTGTTCCCATAACTGACAAAGGAGCAAGCATAGGTAGAATTTAATAGGTATTCAACAAATTTGCTCCCCTTTAACTTCCTGGCTCCGCTGTTCAGCCACACTGAACAAATAACGCCACCTTCAATGGAGTATAGTTGTGTGCTAATATGTCGAAATAACTAGTTATCACATGCATATTGGTCCCAAGGCCCTTCTACTTATGTCGTTATGCATAACTTCTAGTCCTTAAGATGGAAACAGAAACTCTCTTAATGGAGCAGTTCTCTACGGACGAATATAAGTAATGACAGCATCATTTACTTCGTGAGGCTCTTCTTGCTAGTACTTAGACTCGTGGGATCTATTAAACTCTCAGTAAAAACCATTATATGATATTTCTGACCTACATTCCCGTCTCTAGCACCTAATTGAATTCTTCAAATCATTAGCGAAACATAAAAATATTTGGACCATATCTAACTCGCAAGAGAAGTGTACTAAGATGGAAAAAATTTGCATAGGAAAGTTTTTTATTTAAAAATTTCTACAAGATTTTTTACTAATGTCGTATAGTTTTTAGGAAAAAATAGTAGAATGAATTCGGAAATCTCGTACTCAAGTGGAATATTCGTGACAATATTTTATTTTCATTCACAGATGAGGCAATATTCGCAGTTATCATATTTCGGGCTCAATAGCGTATGCAAGAATTTATGGCGTAAATCCACATAAATGGTTTGTGTTTGTATCGTCTGAAATGAAATTGATAATGTAAATTTTTTTGCAATGATTGTATGCATTCATTTATTATTTTATTATATGCTCATATGTTTGTCATTTTGCACTTCTTTTTACTTCGCATGTTGTGTTTGTTTTTGCCACATGTCGTATTAGATGATGTTTTTATTGCATTAAAAATTTATAATTTTTTCTAACTCGCATTGCATTCTAATTTAGAGATGGTAACCTCTATACTGGTGTTAACCAATGAAGCTACCTAAACTTCCTTAATTTTTTTGTTACCAAAGCTGTAAAGCTGAGAAATTGGGGTAATAAATTTATTATTACTATTTTTTCCGCATAATATGATGAAAACCTGAATGCCTCCAACGTTAAAAAAAAATGCTGTGACGATCTGCATTGACGCACCCCACCGTGCTAGTCGTTCCTCTCACTGCATGAAGGGCGTGGTTGGTATGTAGATTTGAAGGGATGAGAGAGAAGAGACTCACTCACTCATCTTGTTCGAAGACGAATGCTTCAAGAATATTGATTTCTCGCGTGACCCGATTTCCATAAAATAAGCCTGGCTGATGATAAGCCTCCGCGTGCTTGTATATGACTCGCTCAAATGGAGCGGTAACGAGGGACGAGGCATCGAACTGGTTTGTTAACTCGAGGCTGCCTCGTTTTCTTTGGGTGAAAAATCGTGTGAATACTTGGTGATCTGTTGTAAAGCTACCTTTGGAATAGGTCACGTGCTCCCTTCATCTTGATGCCATTGTAACTCAATGTGGAAAATCGCATTTGTATAGATTTTTTTATGTGTAGTTTTCTTTGCTGAACAATAATCTTTGATTTTGTTCATTGTGCTGCTACCACTTTTTTTTCGACTCAATCACGCAATTTATATTTTTCACCATAATTTTATTCTTACTCTTAACTTCAGAAAGACTATATATCCCGAAGGGACTGTAAAGAAACAAATTATTGAAGCAAATGCTTTGGAAAAACATTTTCCAATTCGTTATTTTTTCCCATAACACGTCAACCACATATATTGGCCTTTAGCATCGAGGTTTTCAACAACTTTAACGAATAACCATGACCTGGATAGGAGAAACCTATCTAGCCGGAACTGGAATCCGCGACGTCTTGTTTAAGAGGAGAATACTTGATCCCTCCGCCGCGGCCGGCCATAATTTATTTTGGAGTTAATATAGAAGTGAGAAATATGCAAACGCTTCCATTACTTCTCGGTGGTTACAATCCGCCGTAAAGACGGATACCAAAGAAGATTACGAGAACAGTGAAGATGGAATCCATCACGGAGGACTTAATCTAAGTGATTAACTCGCAAAGTACCCCACGATATCCAAGTACCACGAATACCGCTTCAATGAAGTGTTAAGCGTGAATTCCGCCCGACGCTATGGAAGATTTTGCAATCGAAATTTTGAGCGTTGGGAACGTGATTTGAGGGAATTAATCTTCCGTTCCACCGTAGTGCCGAGTTCGCATCGTTTAAAAACTCAGTCCCGTGAAGAAATTTATGGATGGATGGTAGGAAGAAGGGAGCGAGCGATAGGAGTTGGAGATGATAAATAGAGAGGTGTGTGCCGGTGGAGAAATTTATCGTTCGGTAGAGAAGTAAAGGGCAGGGTATGGTTTGCAGGAGTTGTGTTGTATTGTTAAGGAAGGCGTCGGCAGCCAAGGTGATTAGCAAACACAGAACCGATGGGGTGGTTTTTTTTCGGGAGCAAGGAAATGGCTGGAGGTGGAGAAAGGTGAGTTTAAGTTTGAGATATGGTAATGGGAATGAGGGGGAAAATTAAGCGAACGGAAGGTTTTAGAAGAGGTGCGGGAAAGTCAAGAGAAAGGCATAATGAGGCGAAGAGGGTGGAAGCAAATCAAGGTGGAGCAGGAGGTTTGCCGAACAAAAATGTTGATGAGAATCTGTTACGGTGGGAAATGGAAGGGGGCGAAATTTTTTCCCTGTAAAGCATTTATTTCATGGCATTTATATAATTTTTTTTCCATGTTACTAAGCAGGTTTGTAATATTTCGTGTCAAATAGTAATCTCCATGTGAAGCCTTTATCCTCCCAGTACCCATTCCACAGTTCAATGACATTAACGGGCAAGGTGGAGCAGAAGGTTTGCCGAAAAAAAATGTTGATGATAATCTGTTACAGTTGGAAATGGAAGTGGAAAACTTTTTTTTTCCTCAAAAAAGACCTGTAAAACTATCTGCAAGGGAGGGGTAAAAGTTTAATTAGTCTAGGGACCTGTATATTTACATCCATTAAAGAAAGCTGGAAAATTAATGGAAATCAAATTGATAATTCATATTAATTGTTTGGGGAAAATTCCTCCATCGCGGCAATCAAACATGTGCCTTTGGTTTTCCACCATTTATGAAGACCGCCAGGGTATGCATGCTTTTTAATTCATATGGATATTTTACCCTGGTTGATAGTTATAGATTTTACGGTCAATAAACCTGGATGGTGTAGTTTTCCTGCTGTGGTGTGGAAAGAGGACGATTTGCGTTTCGATTCGTGTAAAGCATTTATTTCATGACATTTAACTTGGTTTTTTTGCTATGGTACTTTCCGGGTTTGTAATATTTCGTGTAAAATGATAATCAATCTAAAGCCTTTATGCTCACAGTGCCCAATTCGCAGCTCAGTGGCAGTCATGGACAAGCACAGTCTTCTACCATAATACCACTAATAATTTCCCTCCGACACACGCCTATTGAGGCGACTTACGGGGTATTATGTATATGAAATTAGTAACCACAGTTGAGGGTAATTTGACAAAATGTAAAAGAGGGTGGAAACCCTCTTATTGTTGTCATCGTAAAAATATATCAAAAGCGTACTTCGTAAAATTATTCTTTCATGCATAAAAAGCTATTCGTGTGGTCTAATTCAAATTTTTAATTTTTTTAAAAATTCTTATATATTGCAAAGCCAGTGGTCGTTCACCTTGCGGTTTCATTGCTGAGAATAAATGCTAAATTATACAAGGTATACCTTTTATTGTCGCAGTGTTTCTCAAAATTAGTGTCTTAATTAAATTTCTTGTAGTAGTTATGCTACCATAATCGCATGTTTTTTACTACGGTTGTCCATATCCCTCCGAGGTAGCGGTGTTACCAGCCATATTTCAATAATTTTTCGTCCCTACGCCGAGGAAAACCTAATCCTAATTCCTGCCTGGACACCAGAAGAAAAAATTCTATTAGACTAGGTGAGGTAAAAACACCGCGCTAATTGCCAATGTGCGTGCCTGCTCACCTCGGGCTCTGTAGGAGAGTTTCCGCTCTGAAAAAAAAGAAGCAGTGGAACTAGGAAAACAAATAAAAACAGATGGGAACTCTAGTTGGGAGCTCGGTCGGCGGTGGCAATCAATTTTGCTCGTGGATTTTCGGAGGTGCGAAAATGCGTGCAGTGTATGTGTCGCTCATGGAGGCAGTGGTGAGAGAGATGTAGTTGAGGTGTCGAATGGGTCAGTCGGGGAGCGTTGAATGGGGTGTGCGGTCGGATAGATCAAATGGGACTGGAAATTGGGTCAAGTGAGTGCGTTTACCGGGGGAGGTTCTCTTTTCTTAGAATTGACTTTTGAAATGAAATGAAACGACGCGGAAGCCCAGATTACACGTTGAAGTAGACTGCAATATCGAGTAGCTCCAAAACGATAACTCGCCAATATTGTCAACGAAGGGGTGATCAAAAAGCACCAATTGATTTAATGGTGGCAGAGGTAGGGGAAAATGATTTTCGAAGGAGAAATAATGTCATATTATCCTCTTTCTGGGAAAAATTAATTATATCTTGACATACAGTTGATCCTTTTTTAGAAAATAATTAAAATGACGAATTTCGTAACTATTCTTTGACTACATATTTATATCTACAGTTGCCGGTAGCGATAAACCTATAGCCATAGATTCCTAATATGTACCAAGTTGATCAGCTTCAACTTCAACAATAGTTAAAATTAAGACCTCATTCAATTTCTACTACCAACGCAGGGTTTAACAGTCACTGATCACGAGTTGAGCGTAATAACACACCACTTCTTCCACTTCTCCGTGTAAAGAAAGCTTTAAATGTATCGAATTTAGGTTTTCACGCCCCCTTTCATGTGTGGGCGTTTTCCTGTAGTAGGTTTTTTCCCTGAAGGATACTACCTTATCCTCATTTTTTCCCACAGCAAAAATATTTTTTTTGCACAAAAATTTTCACATATACTTTTGTTTCGTATTTGAAATTTCACCCATAGTGTATATTGTATATTTTTTATATTTTAAACTTTTATTTGCCGTTTTTAAATGTTTGCAATGGCGCTATCGAGGGGTTAGGTTGAAGAGAGAACTTATTAGTCTCAATCTCGCCCGAATAAAGACATCTTATTATTATTATCAAGGCATCGAAAAATATAAAATATAATGGATGGTCTTCCTTTAGGTATCGGTTTTTAATTTCCGTTTATCGTGTTTCATATCGTCAGAATTCTTTATCATCAATTTTATCTATTTTGCATTTTATTTGCGTTGACTGAATACTTCATTTTACGGTACTAAATTGTAAATTACCTCAATAATAGAGTGCATTCTACCATTTAATAAAGATTTTATTGAAAATATTACGATCACTCCTTTTTCCTATCACCAGATTTATTTTCCCTCTATAACTTGCAAAAAGACCTTTAACAGGTCATCAATGACAAACGTAACAATTATGAAAAATCCATCCTCTATGTCACCAATGCAATACACAAAGGATGAAGTTCGTAATGAAAAATTCTATACTTTGCCGGGAATCCGTATTTATATTAGTCGGTCATGCGTGTTAACTAGTTATACCGCCACATGTGCCACTACACCACCAGAAATACTAAAATGACATAACGAAAAAACACACCAGAAACGAATTTTCCTGAAACGCACTGGAGACAGCCAGTAGGCTGGGACTAGTGAACACAGTAAAACCACAAATTCCAGCGAGGTGAGGCACATGTGCCACAGTATGGACTTCTGACCTCAACACCGTCTTAGGTAAAACCCATCCCGAGGTTCGCTCTGAGAAAATAACTTCATTGCCGGCAATATTCTATTTATAAATACTCAGGTGAAAGCTAAGGATTTTCTGTAGGACTTAAGAATGAGGCATTAGATTTTGGTGACTCTTCGTGATGACAGATGGCGCTGAAGGTTAGAGAGGTAATGGGAAAGCGGTTTGGAAGAACTCCGTATTTAAGGGCGCGGAATGAGGGTGGAGCACGTCAGACGGAAATGGGGAGATTGGAATCGAGTGCGAGCGTCGGAGAGGCAGAAGAGGCGGGAAAGTCTGTCGCTCGAAGATGCAACGCCGCGAAGAAAAGGATCCCTCGGCAGCGGGATTGGCTGGGAAATGATGGCGTCAAAGATGGCGGTGATACCTGCATAAAATATTCGTGTGCTGTAGCGGAGGTTGATAAACCAAGTTTTGAAATGAGCAAAACAGAGTGGATGATAAAAGTGTGCTTAAATTAAGTTAAACCGATAATGGGGTGATATAGTGGAACTTGGATGCATTGAAATGAAAATTAGTTAAACTTTACTTCAATTATTTAATGCATACGACGCGTTCCTGCTCACAGCTTGAACCAGATGATGGCTCTGTGATCGGAAAAGCGTTTTGTGCATTCCAAAATTGTGGAATGGTGTAACTGCATTTCGTTTTAATATGTAATAGCTGTACTTAAATGAAAAATTGTGTTGTTGATTGGTTAAGTGGTTATTTCCTGTTAGACTTCTCGTAGTAATTCTGAATGGTAACGATAGGTTGTGATGACCGTTGTGTAAAATATTCAAAAGGTGTTAATAAGGAGAGGAACCTTTTACAGGAATTAAATAAAAGTTTTCGTCAAAGACTAAGAGATGAGTAGATAGTGCAAACCGTGTTGCAGGAGAGGGTATAAGTTAAGTGGATACGTGGGAGGTAAAGAACAGAATTATCAGGTAGACTGGAAAGGAATAGTTTTTACTGAAAATTAAAGAGGAAAGTTCCATGTGTGAGCAAGTACAGGCCGGAATGACTTGCATAATTTTCCATGCAATCCTTCATGCACTAGCACAAAAACGTACGTAATTAAAATTATATGCTGAATATTTTCTGCGTGTTGCTCCTTTTAGTATAAGTGAGTATGTCCTTTTTTTATTTTCCCAGCTAATGGTGGTGAAATGGGGAAGTTGGATGGAATAATATATCAAAGAAGGATTTACTTGGCGGTTAAAACTTTATTTCCCTGTGTAATTTGCCGTATTTCAGAAGTAAATGTATAAGTGAAGGTAAATATTACTTTATTAAAATGTGTATTGTTACCCGAAATACCACCTGTTTGGTACTAAGCATGGTCTCACAGAAGTAGACTCTAGGAATTATGCCAATACAACAGGCTGACACCTCATAGAATTCTGTCGTTGTTACAAACTAGAGTTATCGTCATACGTTCCGTGAAATTAAATTTTTGTAGAGATACTGCATTTGGCGTTAGCTTTTATAAGATACACATTAATCCATTAATTGTATTAAATAATAGACCCTTTAATACGGTGTTTGTAGTAGTTCCCCTTTTATGAACCTTTGATGTCATCTGTAAAGTTACGTGATAGAATTTTCTTGGCTGTGAGCTTTCATTCGCTGTTATTCGTTAACCTCGTTTTATTAATCTTACTCCTTGGCATCAAGAATTTTCTTCAGCCACCTATTACTATGGATATTATATTATCTTCGAAAATTTCAAATAATATTTTTGACTTGAGATCTCATAATTACGACCTGCTAACCAGTTTCCCTCACTTGCCTGGATATCTACCATGAATTTGCGTTGTACAGTTATGTAGGTTACAGGTGTTACAGGTGGTGAGTATTAATTTATGAATATGCTTCCTCTTAATATTTTTATTCCTGAGTGCTAACCACTCGGTAGCCACTTATTATTCAACGTTGTGAATATGTCTTCAAAACCCATTTTAGCTTTTAGTGATTTATAATCTCAATTTTAAATAACCCCAACAAAATACGTCCTGCAATTTTATCCCCGAATCTGTGCAATAACTACATGTTCATCACTTATATGCCTATCATCCGATATTTTATTGCTGAATTCAAAACTGTGAATAGGTTTTGCGAAATAGTATATTGTTTTGACGTTCCTACTTATGAAACCTTCAATTTGCAATATTTAATTGAATATATTTACTGATTATTCTTAAAGTAAAAATATATGGTGTAAGGTTTTCCATTCATCTGAGATTTTAATTATTTCTCACATAAAAATTAACTTCGAAATTGAAATTATTTATAATATTCCTTGAGGAATGATTAGCCACCTTAAATGATATTTGCTTTATACCAAACGAATTTTGGGAAAGTTTTACAACTTTGAATGCTAATTTATTGCTGTAGTATTTAGTGTGCCTTGAGTTTAGTACGACATAATTGTATTTTTATGATGCACAATCATTTCGTGCGAGTCGTGTTTTTGAAAAGTGAATTTTAGTACAGTTATGAGATTTAGTTGTGCAAGTAAGTATTTCATTTATTGATCCGATGGGATTATGACCCCATTATCTGGAAGAATTATCTCTTGGCTTTCTTCTCAAATATCTATTTGGCTTTCTCTCAAGGGCAACAAGTTTATCGACGCAGTACCTAATGCGTTTTGCTTCGCCATCTCGTCGTGCACGTGCCGTTCCCAGGGGAAGGTAAGAGCCCTGAAAGGGGTTGGAATCGCCGGGAAATTCTAATTTTGCGAACGTGGAGAGGGAACGGCAAGTCTTTGTTCTCAGCAGACTTCTACGTGGGATTGCGGGTTCAGGCTGGTGGAGCATTTTGACCGAGTGTGGAAATAGATCCATGCCAAAGGAAAGCTATGGAAGGGTGGTTGTATGGTCTTAGAAATGGGTTCGCGAGGATAGTGATGGCGAATTTGCATCTTAATGCTACTGTGCAGGGTGCAGAGAATACCTTGAAACGTTGTGGTGTGGTGATGAATATTGAGGACATTGGACGAAAAGATTTGGAGGGATTTAGGTAAAAATTTGATCCACTGTTTTCGGATTTGTCTTAGTCTGTTTCATTTTCGTAGTGACTCAGCAGGGGTGATCACGATCAACAATAAACAATTTATAATTTTAATGCATTTTATTATTTGAACTCACAGGTGATATGTTGAATATAAATAGCTTTTTTAGTTTTATCTGAGAAATGGCGTTATTCAATTTCAATTATGTTCCCTACATGCCCTTTTAGTAGCAGATATATAGAAGATTCAACGTTATCCTCATTGCGCTATTGACGCTCGTGTGAATTTGATTAAGATGTGGATCATACATCTGATTTCTGCATGCACGCTGCTTTGAAGTTGCCATTTGCATTAATCAGAATGTATTCGAAAAGCCAGTCCAAGAGTATCATTATGCTGAAGTAGAAATTCTCCTTCTATGGAATATAGTTTTGCTACGAAGGCATTCATTATGGGTGGAAAAATGCCTTCTTATTTCGCCTATCATTACACCTTGACACCATTATGTCTTTAACGACTCATTCCATGGGCATGCTTGACGACTTCTTTAAAATAGTTTTGTTCAGGGAGACTTCTTTTCAAAGATACTCAACTTAATCTTAAGGTCAATATTCCTATATTGTTTTGATATTTTTTCTATATTCATTGTGCACTTAGTGAGCAATTTTTTGTTAATTACAATAAATCTTAAATGATTTTTTATTAGATTTTATCTCGGCTAACCTCATTCAGATCGTGTTGCAGAAAGAGATTGCTTTGGCTGACACAAGTACAGGAATCATAGTAATTCAGGGAACTCAATTTTAGAAAATAGTGCCTCGCTTGTCATAATATATTTTATTTTTACTGTAGGTCTTTGTAAAACCAGAGATTAACACTTATGAACTCCATCTTATGTGCGAAAAAATAGGTTTCTATGAGTTTAGGCATCTCTTAATTTCGTCCATCCAATGAAAACCCTATGTCCTAGTCACATGACGCCGAGAGGCCCTAGTTGAGTTAGGAGCAGATGGAATTCGAGAAGGATCGGTATGGAATAGGTGAAGGCATGAATAATTTTTTTACGCTGAGAGAGGGGAGGAAATAAAAAACAGCTGTAAAGTGCTCAGCTGAAGGGATATTGGAAAAACGGAATGGGAAGTGGATGGAAGGGGGTAAAATTTGGTTTGGGGAGAGGGTGGAGTGAAGAAGTGTACTCCTTTGGGCTTCCTCTCACACACGCGTGGACGAGCACACTAAGTTAATGGAAGCAGTAAATAGGCGCTGATCTTGAAGGGAAGAAAAAGCTCTCGCCGGGAGCTATCTAGGGGGTTGGAAGAGAAATATAACGTGAAAAAGGGTTTAATGAAGATATTCAGTAAAATGTGTTATTGTTGATGAAAATACACTGTTTTACCTTTTCATCGTAGCGAAGTACATGCACGCTTATAATTATCATAAATTAAATTTTGAATGTACGTCTAGATATTTTCGGCTTCTTAAGTTAATGCTAACTTAGCTAAACTTGCATAAATGTTTATCAAATAAATCAATTACATTTTCAGATCACTGTAGTGCTTAAGGTTTTTTAAAGGAATGTGTTTACATAGTTTCATTTTCATGCTGAGTGCCCCTTTGTTGTAGACCATAGTATTAGAGGTGTTGCTATAATGTCAGGAGTTAATAATTCTAATTGAGAATTTTTATTTGTTCAAATTCGTAATTTAAAATTAGCTCAACGAAGTTCGGTTTTTACAAATTTTATGTCGGGATATTCAAATTTTGTCATGTTCAAATAGAGTATGGACATAGGATTAATCACGAAGCGCCGGGATATATTCTTTGATTACGTTATTTTTTAGTGTGGTTCATCTTAATATCCAAGTATGTGGATATCATGGCTGTATGTGCCCCAGTAGCTAGCAGACTTGAGGGGAAAATATTTTTAGTCATGGTTTGAACTCAAATATTTCTCTGTTTGCTCTGATTTATGGAAACTCTGGAGATTAAATAGAGTTTAGATTTGATGAGACGGGAGACAGAGATAAGTGGCTGGATAGGAGGAGGACTTATTCTTCAGAGAAAACCTCGTCACGACTGGAGTCATTGAATAGTTTTTGCAGAGATTATTCCTAGGGTCTTAGGAAATTGCTCCGGAGGAACCCGAATTTGGGCAAAAACCTACTTCTCCGTAGGTCTTTTATTTTATTAAGATCTCCCTATTCGGCTGATAAACCTGGTGTGGAAGAAGTCAACTTTAAAATTATATTCATCAGTGTGGTCTCCAACATAGGCAACAGCAAGCGAAGTGGTAAGGAAGGAAGTGTGTTACTTTACTTTTATTGCTTTTATTTATAGTCTTAATTTTCTCCATAAATAACTTTGATTTTAAATTCAATTTTTTCTTTATTTTCATTACTTTAAATTTTATTCTGAGCGTAAAATAATTTTTCTCACTTGAAGTATAAATTTTTCTATGCATGGCGGTTTGTTACGTGTTAAACCGTATGGTGTCGTTTCCGTAATCAATGTTGTGGTGCATAGATTTTTGTTTAACTCAATTTCCTTGTATTTACATCATTTGGATAGCCTACACACTTGTTTTAGGAATAACTACAAGTTGTGGTAATTATATGTTATAGAATTCTACGTCTACCTCCATTTGAGTGAAATTTCATGATCATTTTTGTGACTAATTCACGTATTATAACTAACATTAGTTAGGCTTCTTGTATGATATCTAGCAAATAAAGTAAAGAGCAGTAATTTAGAATAAACTCCTAAATTGTTTCGTTCGGTTGATAGTTTCTTATAACACTAATATTTACTGCGCTTTACATTTTATATTTAGAAGAATGTTTCCCAATTTCCGGGAGTGGGCTATGAGGGGTACGAAGTGAGGTCAATTCCTTCCGTGCAATATGTTTCCTGGCATCTCTGTCGTTTACTATTCCTTTTATTGACGACATTTACTCTTTTTGGCTGCGGAGGGCTCACGTTATGTTACGAGTTTCTCTATCTTCAATTAGTTAGATCAATTGGCAAATAAAAGTAGGTATTCGTGTCTGGACCATCGTTTGTGCATGATGTCCGTTATCGAGGTTATTTTGCACAATAACAAAATTTATCTAATCATATTTGAAGTTTTTCGGTCATCTTTTTCTCCGTAACTAGAAGGTGATCCTTTGGAAAAGAGCCTTGGTCGTAAATGACAAAAATCCTTATCAATGTTACATAGAATTTTTATCAAACCTGTTGATGATTTGCGTTTTATGAATTCAATAAATCAATGAATTTGTTTATACAGTTTCTTGAGCCTTTCCTATATTTAGGATAGTTAGAAAAAATGGTTGATCCAAATCATATTTCAGTGGGCGTCTTGTTAGAATGTCAAAACTCATACGGAATTCGTACCAGTTGGTTTCAAATAAAAACATTATTGATGCTAGCGTAATTTACTTTGTATAACGGTGGCGATAGCTGAGTTTTATGCCCCTAGCATACTTGGGTGTCTATAATTTTGTAAAAGTGCAAATAAACTCTACATATTTACGTGTATGAGGTTTTTAATACCAGTTTAAAGTCTGAAGCAACATATTAATGCCTCAATTGTTCTGAGTGGCAGATTTTTCTGCTTTTCGGAGTGTTTTGAATAGTGAGACTGTTATAAAACATCTTAGTGGTTCCAAGTAGTAGTTTGCGTTTTTTAATTAATTTAGTTTTTTATTTGATCAAATACATAGTACAGCTGATCTAACTACTCGTAGAAATATTTATACGACCATATTTTTTAAATTGACGATTTTTTAATGCTATGTTAAGTAGTCAAATAGTCCCATTACTTTCACTTTTTCCATCGTCATCGCTCTCAGAAGTTTCTATTTCGTCGCCCTTTCCTTTTCATCTCTAAAAGCTTTTATTCTGTCTTGTCGAGGCAATCGAGCCTCGCTCAAATTTTGTTATCTTTGCGGTAACGACCTTAACCCGACTCCGCGCGAACTACCTCATCGCTGCATTATCACTTCTGAGCTCCTAACACGTCCGTCTACGCATACAAGGCCCGTGAGGACTCTTTGAAGTGCAATTCATACGCGATAGTTTGCGGGATATGGCCCCGGCAGTGGAGGCCGGGGTATCGCGGGTGAGAAGTGCTGCTCTTCGGGAGGGACGTCGTTCAATACAAAGTGTTATGATATCGTCCCGCTCGAGTAAGGGGAATGGCCTGTGTAAGCAGCTAGTGTTGCCCGTGTCCGCGTCAAAAGTGTTCCTTGTTCGTCGGTTGATCTTGAACCGGTGCTTAAAGAAAGGTTCACGTTTTGACCTTGAGCATATCTTTCTCATTTCACTTCGTGGTTGTGGGTACATCGCTGTCCAACTTTGTGAACGGCGCGATCAAAACGCTGACTGGTCTGCGAAGTTAAAACGGTGCTAACTGCGGGTCAGACTATACGAAATTAAATTTATTGAAATTTGACTGCTCGGGAAAATGGAAAATTTCATTTTTATTCGACCCATAAAAATGGAACCAAGTTTTCGTTTTTTATGGCCAATACAATGTACATATACTGATGCCTGACTGATTCATTCGCTAAGTTGAATAATTGCACAGCCATCGTTTTGTTTTATCTGCGATTGCCGGCATCGGTGGGGACGGAGAAGAGTCCTCGCCTATTATACAAGAGGTCACGAGTTCGAGTCTCATTGGAATAGGTTGCCGCTATACAGGGCGTGGCTGTTCGTTCACTTGTATTTGTTAAACTCGTGGAAAGTCCGATGTAAAAGGACAATTTTCTGTTTTCGGTAGTAAGGAAATATATGAATAGATTGAATTTTCATAGGTACCTTTGAGTAGTATATATAAATGCGGGAATGATAGTAGCTTGAATGCGTGACCTAATATCAAAGTAGGTTAGGTGATAGTTAAAAATAAAGAGAAAAAGGAAAAAAATGGATAAATTAGTAAAAATTTATTTTTATATGAGAGTGGTTTATTTTTTCTAAGCATTGTAAATAATTTATTCGTGGAATTCTTGTCCTTTTGGTGGAGCCTATTTAACTAGCCAATATTTCTGAATTTTATGCTTTCCTAATAAGGGCTTTTTTAAAATTGAATGATCATTGAAAATAAAATAATCAAAATCTCTAGCTCTTGGACACAGCCCCAAGGTTTGTTTTGGCAGGTGAGGGTTGAACTCATCTGGAACTAAACCGTTGATTGGGTTGTGCGCATTCAGAGAGGTGAAAAACGGGATCCTTCCTTATCTTTGGGTCGTAAGGCTAGAGTAATGATGTGAATCCAGGGCCCTGCGATTAGCAATCGAGCGATTTACCTCAAGGCTAACCGTAAATAAACTGTAAATTATCAAATCAAAAATATCAACCGAATTATAGGCCCTGATGATGAAGAAAGTGTGGATTCTGGAAGATTCAACTAATTAAATTGAGCACGGTAAAAAGGTGAAAGAACCTATTGATTTGCCTCTGCACAATTCTGGAAAAAAATTAACGTAAAAAAATTAACTTTTTTCTCGTGCACATTTTAATTAGATAATTTCTTTTATTTTTGGAACGCATCCCGTACCTACATGCAAGTATAACTTTCTAAGACGGTTGAATGAGGGGGATTAAATGATGTACGATAAAAATCACCATTCTCTATTTTAAAAATTGTCGAATGAACATTTAACCTTATTTATAATCTTATACTGCCGACAAGTGAAACGTCATTTTGAGGAATTACTGTTTTCGTTGCCTATATTTCACCATTCTTTTCACCCAATAGAGAATGTTCAAGATTTAATGCCGCATTAGGAATGTTACTGCACTAAATATCTGAGAGAAGAAATCTAGAGCGAGCCCAGAGATAAACAGCTTAAATATCGATGCCAAAACCGCTGAACAAAACATGTTGGGAATATAACGCAAGCTTCAGGCAGATAAATTGTCGTGGGGCCACTCAGTTTCGAAGAGCCGCGGTTTTGTTCACGAGGCGGTGGTTTATGAAGCAAACTGAAAACACTTTCTTCTATCCCATAAAGCTAGGAGCGATCTCTTACTTGGATACAGTTCTGGAAGGAGGAAAAGGACAAAAAAAGTCTGCATTCAAGGCGTCATTAATCACGACGTCCATCTCTTGAATTCTCTTTTTCATAGCCGCTGCTCACCCAATCCCTTTCCTTGCTATTTCCATTCCTCCTCTTACGCTTCCCTCCTTCCCCCAGCTTAAATTGGACCCGGTGAACTCACGTGTAATTAACCCTTCTAATCTCCACCCAAGTGTTTTCCTCAGCACCCAATCCTTTTCCTTACGCCCCGCTCCCTTCTTCCAAGTTGGCATCAACCCCTCCGCGCTCGCTGGTTCGCTTGTGTTGTTTTCCTCCTGACGGGATGCCTTCGTCAGTGCTTAAGACCGTGGTGAATTGTTCGCTGAGGATTCCCATAAACTCCCGCAATGAAGGGAACGATACGCGGCACGTATCATTATGTAGTTTTTATTTCCGTATTTTAGCGTGGCTAATGTTCAATTTTTAGCTAAAATCAATTTTAATTATCAATTTATGCACGAGTAAATAGTATACTCATGAAGCCCCCGTGTTTTATTTGTCCAGATATTCGCTATCATCTTAAGTTTGAAATCAAAATAGTTGCAATGTATTTATGTTCATTGTTCAGTGATTGAAGAAATCCCGCTTTTGCAGTAAATGAATGTTTTGTCAATTTTTAGCATTCTAAACCGGGCATAGAAAACCGTACATTTTGCAATGACCTGAGTGAGAATCTAAAATAAGTGTACCATTTAGTACATGAAGTTGAAATTATCATTATATTAACAACTTTTCCGTATAAACTAAGTAAAAAAGAAATTAAAATATTTTTATTACCTACCAATTATGTATGCACATGTTTTATGTATACAAAATACTATTTATTAATGTTCAACGCTAGACTTTCATCCTTCCTAAAATACCATTTATCCAAGCTGGTATGCTTCCTCCTGCATACGTTAGGAGTTAGTGAATGCATTTGTAATTTACTACTGCTCCATATCCTATCTCATTGTTTACAAATATTTGATGTTTCCTTGGTTAATGCAGCAGAATGTATGCACTGAGTAACAAATGCCAAGGCTTTTGGTTCAAATGTACCTGTTGCTGTTGAAATGAAATGTATATGTGAATAGATATAGAGTAATTTATTGCTGGCTGTATACATATTGCTGGTGATTTATGGTAAATCAACGAGGCCACTTGACAAAGGAAAAATAAATCATATTATATACTTGACAAATATTTTGAGTTCATCGTATCGTTAAGAGATTGAGCACCTCACGTCGAAGTGGACGCAGCTGCTGATTATAGCTTTTGAAAAAGATAGGATACTTAAAATGTATTATTATATTCATTGTACCGTCAATGGCAAAATCAAATGCATGAAGAAGCCCATTGAAAACAATTCCTATATAATATTTCTTTATTTTTTTACTATTACTTACATCCAGCGATAATGGCACATTTTGCTCCCCTGTCACTACTTGAGATCGAATGGTAAATCATTTTTTCTATTTTTTTAAGCATTTAAACGCAGCAATCATGCAAAATAAATGTGAATATAATGTTATTTATTGATGTCGAGTCATTGAAAAATTTTGTATTACTATTTTTGAAGTGCTCATGAAGTTTTATTTTACATTGAGAGAGGGCTAGTGTTTGTAGCGAACTTTCCCCAAACCTGACGTCTGAATCGTCGCATGACTGAATGTAAATATCGGTACATGTAAGGAGAGCTGCCAAGTATACGATTACACCTGAAAGTGGTACGTTTCTCTTTCGTCCTATTGTACGCACAGTTTTGACTAAATCAACCGCTTCCCCCAATGTATTTTCATTCTAAATGACGGCCTCATTCCTTCTCATCAGTTAGAGAGGTTGAGTCTCCGAGCGAGGGTTTAAAGTTGGCAAGTCGCAATTATAACCAAAGCGTTTGTCTCTCCCTTATCCAATCCTCTCCTCTTCCGGATATTTATCATTCTGCCCGACACATTTCTCCTGTCCTTCACCGAACTTCTTGCCTCTCTCTCCTTGAACCTTTTTTTACCTATTTTTCGAACCCTTCTCCCTTCCGACCAACCCAAAGCTCCATATACCTCATCGTGTACATCCACGAAAGATGCCACATCGGGTGAAATATATCGCTTTGCCGATTATTTGATGCTTATAAAACTGCTGAACTCCCTAATAAATTAAATAGTGGTGGAATCGTTATGGCTTTACGACAATGAAAATATCGTAGTTCTATTCTAAAAATGTGACAGCATTGTGAGAGTAAGATTACTTTATGGTATTCCGTCACTCTAACCAACTTCAGCCTACTAAATATAATTACGACACTCTAACCAACTTCAGCCTCTTCTGACCATTTTCATGAATACCCACCGCTATTTTTCCGTCCCTTTAAAAATATCCGCTGTGGCACCCTACGATAATTGTTACTGGCGTATTCAAAAGATTTGTTATCGCGTATTCTAGTTGTCCTTATCGTCGCAGTCTCACTGTCAATTCGTACGGTTTCCCACTTATGTGGCTGTTATCAATGGCACGCTTTATGAATATCCACCGTTAAATTCTCGCTCCTCATTAAATGCCCGCTTAACCAAACCCGCGACGTTTTTCTTAGCATATTTTGTGTTTTAATCCATTGCGAGTAGTAATTATTTTTAACGTCCGCAGCGTCTGTAGTCCTATAAATAGCTTGAAGCGTACCGGAGTGAAGTGTAACCGGAAGTATCTTAAATTTATGTGTGGAATACAAAAACGTATTTTCTCTACTCACCGCCAACTAAACATTTATTCATCAAAAACATCTATATGTCAACGATTTTAAGTTCTATACGTGCTCCCGCATATTGAACCAAAATTTTTATGTGACATAAATGCTTTTGCACTTTCATACGACAGATTGCGTTAGTAACGGTAGTTCGTGTATTCGATGGACTTTTGGAACCAATAAAAATAATATGTAAAATTCTAAAAATTGACTTGATACGCTCCGCTCTATCATCAAAATAATAGAGCTATTGAGTTAATTTCGAATCTCGACGTGAAAAACAGTGACTTAAGTATTGAGTGTCTTAAAATAATACTCATGAACCTCGATTAAATTACTTTAAAAACCGCGGAACATAATGGTCCACGCAGCGACGCGGAAACCCAAAGGTACTTGGTTCGATTACAGATCTTTGGGAAATATTTCCATTTAAATTAAATGAACAGAGCTTTAAGAGTGTTTTAAAAGAATTGAGTATTTATTCAATCGATTTTTTGTCTATTAATCATTTCGATATATCTAAAAATATTTCAAGTATTTCGATGCATCGATTTCATTATGGTATCCCTAATGCCTGAATTCTCTCGCTCTTCTCCAAAATGCCTCCTTCCATTATATGGTACCGTAGCAACGCCATTCCCTCTTTTATCCACCCTATCGCTTCAGTCTTCTTTTTGATAATGGCAATGGTGGGCCGGGTCTCATCTCATTAATCAATCCTCGAGACGTTAGCTGTAGTAGCGTCGGCGGGTAAAAAAAAAGAACGTTAAGAGCCGAGAGTTTTTTTTCCCCTTCGTTTTTATTTTGAGCTAGGGTTGAAAGAAAGGAGATTGGACGCTGGGCGGAAGGATCTTCTGAAGTGATCAAGCTCTCGACAGGCCTCACTGTGTCACATCGGTCGCTTTCAGTGCATTTTAAAAGTGTCATGGCAAGGGTGAGCGATCGAGGATGGGGTGTTATAAGGTCGCGTGGACCTCTCCATACATGAGGTGGTCCTTTTTTTTAATGACAGGCTGAATCGCCGCCGGGACGAAGTCCTTTCAGCACACAACCACCACTCCATGTGAAGTCATTCTTTTGCCCCTAAATATCACGTAGAATCTCTCCGATCAAAGGTTTATGCAATATGCCCCCACACCTCGCTACAATGGTGAGTACCTGCTCATATGCAACGGGTGGCCCGCTCGCTAGTTTCTACAAAGTGGACGGCAGTGTTGGCACGATGTCCGGGGGCTCCTTAACGGCCAAGATCGATTAATTGCTGCGGCGGAACCTTAAACCTGTGACGCGACTATATTGGGGCTTTGTAAGATGCAAAATGCTAATGAAAGGTCCCAGGGACGAATGAGGGCTTGAAGAGTTGAGGAACTTTATGAAAAATTGTCCAAAAGGCTTTAAAGAGAGTGTGATGATTACTTTCCCCAAGAATTTGATTCAGGGTCATTGTGCACCGTACAATTATGTCACTCACTTTTTGATGCGTACCCAAATATGAGGTCATAAAACCTGTTAAAGGGTTTCATCTCGGTTACCAATGAAGTGGGGCGTGAGTCCAGTGGACGTTGGTCGTGTGTTCAAGAAACTTCGAGTGTCACATTCACACAGTAACTGATTCGCATTTCATTTCGAGCATGCGTTATAATTATCCTATTCAATTTAAATTAAATAGCAAATCGGGGAAATATCGTCTGTTTAGGTGATTTTTATTATTATTTAATACAAACTTTTCATGTTTCCATCCTTATAAATCTAACATTCCGCTCCTAAATACTATCAATGGCGAAAAGTGTGGATTTATAGAGGAGGGATTTCTTGCAAATGAATTATTAAACTCAAAAACCGTCCAACCAGTAGAATTGGGTCTGATTTGAATGCAAGGATAGATATTTCTCGGCCATTGACTCAATGATTACTTAAGTACCAAATATATTTAATGTCAATTCTTTTTGCATTGTAGCCTTTAAAATATGCTTTAAAGTTAATATAATTGTTTGGCCGGAAATATTTTAAGTGGACCACTTGTTAATGCTTAGATTACCTACTTTTTATTTCCTGTTTATGAATACTTATGAATAGTTTAACTTATCGCCGCTTATGCTAAACTGCGAGCCATAATTATAAGAATACTTTTATTGTTTCAAGCTTGAAAATATTTTCTTAAATGCTACTTGCAGGATGGCAAACCTCATACGCGTCCCGTAATTTTCCTAGTACGTATCTCGTTATTTTCCGAACTCCATCGCGATCAATAATGATGAAAAATTAGTTAGAGTCTATTTATTATCATTTGGCGCCCTTAGTTTTGCCCGTAAAGTGCCACCCACAGTTACGTGCAGGATGGCAAGCCTCATACGCTTCTCGATATTTTCTTAACTCCATCGCAATCGAAGGTAATGAAACATTTGATAAGGAATATATTGTTTGATATCTGGTATTCTAAATTTTGCCCAAAGAATGCCACCCAAAACTACGGGCGGGATAGCTGACTGTAACACTCAAATTTGAGTTGTTTTGAGTTGGATGTTGGTGTGACGATTTATTGGAGGAGGACAATGATGCGGGCAATAATGAGCAGCAGAGGGGAAAGGAGCAATTGCTGTTGACGGCGCTTGAGGGAGTGTATGGGAGTTGTATTGTAAAAGTTGTGGCGTGCGGATGTGTCTTTGCTCCCGAGTTTTTAACTTATAAAAAGTGTTTTTAAAGTGTAATAACAATATTCGCCGGCCTTGGTGGCGGCGGGGTAACGTTCTCGCCTGCCAAACAAGAGGTCGCGGGTTCGAGTCCCGCCCGGGTAGGTTTCCCCGGTCCAGAGCATGGTCGTTTGTGTACGTTTACTTGTTACATTTGTTGAACACCCCGGTGTAAAATGGCCAATAAGAGCTGTATCCGGTAGCTTGAGAATAAAATAAAAATAAAATGAATAAATTTGTGAAGTTCGAAGAGAAATAAAAACACGTTACAAGACCTCATGTTTCCTGTCCTGGGCCCAACGTCTGACCTCCACCTGTTCTTTCCCAGCCTCATCTTCCCTTTCTCGACCTTCATCAAGCCCTCGTGCCACTTTCATAGCTGCCTCGACTTGATTCCTTTCTCTCCAGCCTTCCAACTCCCGCGTGATCCTTGTTCTACAGCCATTTTCAGTCCCCGCCTTCACCACCTAATCTCCCAGAAACATTTACCCACCCAGTCTCCAGTGGAGTTAGGGTTTGGGCAGAAACAATGAAGCCAGTCATCCAATCCTTGTGCCCCTACTCATGCGACTCCGTTCGTAATTGAATCTGAATAATAAAGCTCTATTTCATATTCTTGACGTCAGAGAACCCTAGGATTAGGGGAGTGCCAACTTCTTGGGTTAGTCGGTCGCCGAGAGGGTCGTGGAATCTGTAGTTCTCATGTTCGATTGTCTTGAGATCTGGTGGATGAGGTTGAATGCTCGATATCTTCAAGTCTCAGTCACTCACGAGATGTGATGTTCGAAGTTGATTTTGCTAATAGTAATTCAAGTTTCTGCTAGTTTCTCCCATGCTCTTGGTTGGAAGTGTTGTTCTTGTTCGCAAGACAGAAGGTGAGAGAATAATGTCTTAGCATTGTATCATTCATCTGTATTTATTTTTCGCTGATGTGAGCCATTCACTATATTTCCAAATATGTATGTTAGGAATGAGAATTGTAGAGTTCTTTTGTGCTTTTACGCTAGAGTTCTTTTGTGTCTTTAAGCGCTTTTACTCTGCTAAGTAATTTTAAAAACTTAAACCACCAAAACATACTTAGCTTTAGCATAAGATACGATGGCTTTTTAATTGTCCATGTAGTTTTTTTACCGTAAAATTTTTTTTTTCTTTCTGTACCTTATAAAAAGTATTTCAGATCACACTATGTTGTAAAAGATATAACTAACCGTATTATCCACGATTTAAAAAATAGTGAGTCTTAATTTATTGTGTGGGTGAAATTTGAAGAGAGCGCAGGTGCTCAAGAAGGAAGTGTTTTAACGGGAACGGCCGGGTTTGAAAATTACACAATTGCAAAATAAAAAATGAGTAAAAAATGTAATCTGAACCCAAAAGGTGACTGCCCAATGTGCGGTTATGAGAAACTGAGGATTAACTTTTCAATCATTAAGTTAGGAGTAGAGAAGTTGGAAATTAAAATTATGTAGTGCTAAAATATTCTACCGGTTTTGGTAGGGTAGAAATCTCCCGGCCTGTCTCCCCTCCCAAGTTATACTTCCCGCTCCAATTCATTAAAGTAAGGCCTAATCCCTTTCATTCCTATTGCTATTATATACTATTGCTATTGTACATGCTATTATAATCCTCCCTCTGTCCCGATTACTCCACATTTTCCTGTATATCACTGTGTTAAACATCCTATTACCGCTCGGAAATCGCTCCGTTCAAATGTCTTGTCTCCTGCGTATCTCACCTAGAAATTTCTTCTTCCCGTCCACAATTTAGAACATTCCGTCAGTTTATTTCATCTGAGTCCACCTCACTTTCTCCGTTCCTCTCATCGCCCAGACCTCAACGACATTAGTTTGAAACTATGCGGATACAAAATTAAATCGAGGATTAATGTAAGAAAGCACATCAAAGCCGGTGCTGAAACATTTCGTTTATCACATTGCGCATATTACTACCCAGTTTTTTGTGCATTTCAATGCAATATTTATATGCAACCTTCCACCAATTGCAGCATCTTACATGAAATGAGCACCGATTAATATTTCCCTTATCGTACATAGAGTATTCACATTATCTCGAGTTTCGACACATCTCTTATAATCCAAGTATATTTAATTTGTTTCTTCCCATACCCTATTACAGGCATTTTAGTTCTGAATAAGATGTGTAGCCTTCTTACCTACCGTGATGATAATTAATGTGGTTAATCCTTAAGAGTTCGATAGACAAGGTAGTAGACTCATCTTTAATCTCAACATCCTCTTTCTGCTATTCAGTGGTTTTATATCCTGATTAAACCAGTTATGCGGCCAACGTCCCTGCATCTTATGTATTAAATGTTCCCTTTTCCGTTTATTTAACATCGAAATTTACCACATATCTAGTCTACTCCAAAAAAAAGAAAAAAAAATTCTTGATTTACACACACCGCAAGTGAAGCATGCAAGGTACTACATCAGCTACGCGGCGTGTGAACTGTTTTTCCAAAAAAATTGGGGAGTTATCCTTGAGAATGCCTTGTCCCGCTTAATTTCCCCGGAGATCAATAAGAATGCAAAATCCGTCCTTGGAAGAAGTTTACGAGATACACCTTGAAATGGGCTCGTGCGAATATATATATTCTTTGTTACCTTCCTCACAAACCCATCTCGCAATCGGTATTTTTGACGGATGAAGCGAGGAAGGAGAGTAGACGTAGTTCTGTTGAAGTCGATACCTCATGCGACGGAGGCAAATGCTCGCTGCAGAATGAGGTCTGCGAAGCAAATCCTGCCGCTAGATCGTAATGTTCTCAGCCTTCTTTGGCACTGGGGATCTCAAAGGAAACGGGATTCTCGAGCAAAGGAAATGGTCTCCTGTGATGGCTTACGACGAAACGGCTGCATTTTGGACTGCATAAGATCTCATTCGTTCCGATTGCACTCGCCGCAGGAGAAAGACTGCAGTGAAATGCTACTATGTATCTCCATGCAGTTGGATGCAGTGTATCAGATTAGGAATTCCGATATTTACTACTTAGTTCAAGTGTCTACGAGATTTGTGACACATGTCGTCTCAATGACATAATTGGCCATTTTTCACTATTAGTTATCAGCAATAAGCATTCCACTTACGGTTAATGGTTACATATAAGGTTTTATTTAGTATTCCATTAATAGGGAAGCGAGAGTAATCAATAAGAGATAGCAATTAATGAAATCAAAGAAAAGGCCTCGGGGGGGGGAATATCCACGGATAAAAAATTAGCATACTTAGATTTGCCGATGACATAGCCGTTATAGCAGAAGCAGAGAAGAATTTGAAAAATATTCTGGTTATTATGGGTAGGGTAATGGGCAAATATCAACTGAAAATAAACAAAAAGAAGACCAAGATGCAGCAAGTACGCAGCTGAAGAGAAGGAGTCAAGAATAACATTGAAATAGGGAAGCAAACACTGAACGCAAGTAAAGAAACAATTTGTAAGAACCTATATTTGGAGTATGCTCCTCTACGGAAGTGAGGCATGGATAATGACAACGGTAGAAGAGCAAGGATAGAAGCCTTCGAAATGTGATGCTACAGAGGAATGATGAGGATTAAATGGATCGACTGAGTTAGTAATGATGACGTCCCAAGAAGAGTAGAAGAGAAGAAAAGCCTCATGAAATCCTTAATAAAAGACGGCAAAACCTTATGTGCTACGTATTAAGACATGATGACCTTATGAAGACAATCGTCGAGGAACAATTGGATGGTAAGAACGGAAAAGGAAGACTTCGAACAAAATATAAGGAACAGATATAGAAAGATATGAAAGAGAAGAAATGCGTAGGTGTGAAAATATTAGCTGGATATATATAGGAGAATTGAGTGGAGGGCAGCGTCAAACCGATATTAGGATTGTTCACCAGTGATGATGATTAATTATTCTAAACTCTGTAACCTTTGAGAATTTTTTCTAGATTTATTGTTATCGGTAATGGGAATGATCCATGACTTGGTCATGTAATGAGGTTACTTGAATTTAAAATGATTGCATTTCCCTAACATGAATTATAAAAATGTGTTTCTAGAAGTAAAGCGTTTCTAGCGTTATAAACTGTAAAGCAATGCCGTTCTTTTGTCCAAAATGTTTTTAATGTCCAAAACAATCCTTGTTTTTTCTACTTACTACTTATTGTTAGATGTATGCAAAACTTCATCAAACCAAAAAAAATATATGCTTGGTTAATATTCTTAAATAACACGTATTTTACATTTTACATTTTTTACATGCTTGAATAAGGTTAGTCTATTTAAATATAAAGATATTATGGTGTAGGTAAGTCTGTTTTTTACTGAGATAAATTTCAGGCAAGTTTTCATGGGTGATGATGAAACTTGTCTTGAGAGTTTCCTTATATCTTGCAAATCATTCCTTTTGAAAGTTTCCCTTCTTTAAATATTTACATAGACTATTTAGGAGGATGCTTATCAATCATATTTTGGAGCAAATTATGCAAAATAATAGCATATATGCAAAATAGCAAAAAAAGGTTCGCATATTTGGAGCATTATATGTGTATATTTCCTAGAGCTGAATATTTTTTCTCTCTCTTTTTTTTAGGTGAGTCCTTCGATTTCCTCATCAGTGTTAGATTCTTCTTATATTGGAACTGATTGCACGTGCCAACCGTGAGTGCCCCTGCATGTTATCATTTTAAGTGTACTAAGTACTATTTAAGTACTCTCCTTGAAAAAATTTATTGAAATCTCAAATTTTACCCCTTGATTCTCCATTCTGACAAAATTTTAAATGGTATTACAATTGTAACTGGCATATATAGTTACATTTCCGAAAACATGCATCTCTGGCGAGTATTTTCCTGACAAAATGCTATTTTAATTAATGAAGAGTATCTGAATATCCACGAACATGGACAAAATTTCTTTATTTTGAGAATAAACCATGCTTTACCATTAATAAATTAAAGATGCATAAAGGAGAAGTCAAATTATAACTTCATTTTTCTATATACATTTTGTGCAATGAAAAGGTGATAGTTAAATTCTAGAGAAAAGGTATTAATATTTCACTCCCGGAGATTTTCCGCTTTCGAAATCTTAAGTGTGACTTTGTATGTGGCCACTATGCTGACCACATTTATTCTAAATTCTCCCTCAATAAAGTATCGTTAAGGGGGACTTTATACGATAATGGTTTTGGCGAACCAATATCTTTCCAAATTTGCGAAACAATCATTTTTCCGTCTGAACCTTCTTTTTTCCTCAATGAATCAGTAATTCATGTTTGACAAGGATACATTCAAATCTTAATAAGTTGATGGGTACACCAAGTAAACTCAAGAATCATTCAATTTTTAGTTTGAAATGGGACTTCCATAAAGTAACACAGCCTTGAGGATGAGAGACAAGTCGTCTCCCGAAACGTCGGCTTGCATAAAAGCATTAACCTGGCTGAAAACCCGAGAAATATTCGTCACAAGTATTCACCAGGAAAAATTAGAATCGTATATCAAGAATCATTATTCGGCTCTGGAATAAAACCGCTCCAATGCTACGAATGTATAAAGAATAGTGCTACATGCTCGTTCAAACTTTCTCACTAGACAGCTTTTGAGGTTGACTATTTAAAGATTGCCACCATATTCTGACATGCCTCTAATTTTAAATTACTGAATCTATTTATTATGTTCCATGGAATCCTTACACGAGGCTTCATTTATGACGCCCGTTTTGTGAGACTTCGTGAACTTTCTTCATCCACGCTCACAACGCCTTAGTCTTTTTTTTCCAGAGGTAATCACATTCTTAAGACGATAATACCATAAAAGCCCGACTATGTTTCCCATTCGCCTAATCTAGAATCTCGGGAGATTATATATGACGACCACTTAGTGAAAATAGGTGAAATTTCTCCTCAAGAATTTTCATCAAATAATTTTTTTCCGTTAGAATCTTCTCTTTTTCTCAATCAATCAATAATCCATGTTTACGAAGGATGTCTTCATGTCTCAATAAGTTAATGGGTATTCCATACGCAAATTCAAGAATCATTTTTCATCACTACAATAAAACCTCTCTAGCGCTAAGAATGTTAAACGCTAATGCCATATAGTCTTGGGAACTTTCTCATTGGAGGGATTTTATTCTTAAGTCAAACAAAGATTTTTGAGTTTCCATAACGTACCAAGCAACTCATTGAGTCACTTAGGCATCTGTATCAAACATTGGCAACCAATTGATTGAGTAAAATAGGTGATTGATGAATAAGGTGACAGCGGGAAAAAGAATAATGAAATACGCCGTCTTTAAAATCTCAGAAGACTATATATGACGACAGCTTATTGGAAATTGGTAGACTTTCTTCTTCCAAATTTGCAACACATTAGTCGTTTTCCCGCTTGAATCCATTGGTTGCCAATGTTTGATAAAGATGCCTAAGTGACTCAATGAGTTGCTTGGTAATTTTCGGAAACTCAAAAATCACCGTTCCACTTAAGAATGAAACCCCTCAGTGCTATTAATGTATGAAGTCCAATTCTATAATTCGTAAGCTTTTGCGGTTGACTCGCCACCATATGGACATGGGTTATTTATAAAACATCACCGTATATATATTTAATGTGTTCCATGACATCGTTACCCGAGGCTTTATTTATGATGTCCGTTTAGTGAAACTTTACGAACTTTCTCTATCCACGCTCGCAACACCTCAGTCTTTTTTTTCCAGAGGCAATCACTTCCTTATGACGATAATCCCTTTGGAGCCCGCCTACGTTTCCCATCCACCTCCTCTTCTTCCATCAGCCCTAAGGAAGAAGGATCGTCTCCACACACACCTTTCATTTCCCTCAGCCTCCAGTATTCCTCCCTCATCCATTCCCAACGCGCCAATCTTCCGCTAATCCCTCCCCCGACCCAACGGTAGCCTCCTTTCCAGACCCCCCGAGCTATTTTTTAAGAGCGAGCTCAAATTGATTGCACGAGTGCCTTTGGAAGGGAACGCAGATGGGAGAGATGGGAGCTTTTTAACGCGAGGGACCGGCTTTGCAACTTGGAGTATATGTACACAAATAATTTATAAGGCGGTTGCCCATTTCGCAGTCACCAAAATCTGAGGCCAAATAGCAAGCCTTTTTTTTCGATATTGAAGTGGAGTGTAAGAAAAATTGGCGAAAAAATTATTTTCTAAAGGTTTTATATCGGTTTCTGTGGATTAAAAATTGCCACACCTGTCTTCCCTCCCAAGTTGGATATCACTCTCTCATTAATTCACAATAATTAGGTCTCCTATTTTTCGTCCCATCTATTTACGCTCTCTTGCTCCTCCTTTCCTGATTTTAAATATATTCCTCTCTCTTACACGGTTTTAGTGCAAGATAAACTATTCTTTCTTACAATAAAACCGTGACCTCTCTATTCTTTTATGTTACTCGGTTTTAGTCTCAGCACTGGCTCCGTTCAAACACTCCAATCTTCCTTGTATCTAAGCTTGAAGTTTCCTTTCCTCACTAACCACCTAGAACATTTTGTCATTATCAATCCTCTCTGTCTATTTCATTTATCTTATCTTCTCCACGCTTTTTCCAGTAACGCTGTCACCTATGTGAACACAAAATTATATCAAGGAATATCATTGGAATATGTTATACGCGTTCTTCGCCAGTTAAAAAAAAATGTATTTCAAGGCAATAATTATATGGCTTCTGTCAATTGTGGTTCCTAGTATGAAAAGAAAACCGTTAATTTTCCCCTTTTACTGGTACATAGTTGCATCCATTTATATTCCAGTGTATACCTAATACCCCCTTCAATGCTCTTAATCTTCATCCATCGTTGAGTATTCAATTGATTGATATGTATTTGACGATCTTAGTATAACATTGGAAATACTATTGGAATTACCCTTCATCATAACGCTGGTAAAGCCATTGATTGCTCTTCAGGCAAAGGATGATAGCGTTGAAGGAAATTTTAGTTCACGCGTCGTTTATTCTTCTAACAAAATAATAATACTTACTACCGCGTAATATTTTACCCGAGAAAGCTTTATGGGAGATAATGACTGCTAGCTTAAATGCTTTATTAATTTTTATTCATACCAATCCCATGATCAACGGTTTGTTTACTGGTTTGCGCATTGAAGGAAACAAGATTATAGACAGCGTTCAGTTAGATGAGCTTTGTGGAACACATTCATACTTCATCTCAGATAACCTCCCATCTCTTTTCATCATCTCTTTATCCCACCCATTAATACTGTTCCTTTTCCTTCTCCTTGCTTGCTCATCATCCTTTCTTCTGTTAACGGCATCAGGAAACCGCCGCCAACCATTGATTCTTTGAGCCACCCTCTTTGTCTTTTCCTCGTCTCTTCAGATAACTTCATCTACTCCATCCGTCTCACTTTCTTCTTCCTCCCCCACGCCTATGCCTTTAAGCCATTATAAGAATAAAATAATTTTTAATTATTCTTATCCAATTCCACAATGAGTACCATCTATATTAAGAAGCTTTTGTTGACCACGAAGGCAATTGCCGATTACTTGGGTCATCTCTAGCATGTTTCAATAGTTAAAATGCTAGCTTTAGGTTAAAAAAAGGTTTTTAGCTAGGAAAAGAAAGGAAATTTTTGAGTTAATACTTGTCTAATAATGGTATGAAAGAAAATATGTTGAATACACCCTTCATGATAGCTCACTAATTATATTTATACTGGTAAATAGGCACAGCTTCAACCAATTTAGGATATTTTTGTGCTTACTTGGATTCACTGACTTTAGTTATGGAAAACGTTTTCCCTTTGTAAAAGAGGGTATCCTTTGAAGAAAAAAGGATGTTTTCCTCTCTGATCGTCGGTTAAATTTGTCGTACTCCGACAGGGCTGTCTCAGTTGAAGTGAGGAAAGTTTCTGCTGCTTGGTGCTGCTCCAATAATTGTAAAGACTTTGAAAGGCAGCACAAAAATGATTTATATTGGTAAGGAAATGTTATAGCAGTTTTTAATGATTCAAGGGCAAAAATTATGCATAAAATGCAAATTTTCAGAATGGATAAAGGAAAAATATTGTAGGCGTTCATTTTTTCAAAATAATTCCATCTATTGAATGTATTATATTCATCTAAGAGAGGACATTATTTCTTCTTTCTCACATGATTCTTAAATTTGATTCAGGAATAGTGAAACAGTGAATAGTGATTGTTTAAAACACAGTATTCATTCAGAGCATTGCAATTTCAATATTTGTGACAAGCAGCCCTCGATTAAGTTAGGTACTTAATTTTACTGATAACAGCGCATCCTCATGTGCAAATATATGGATTGCTATGGATACATCATAGTTTTTTTCCAGATAACGTATTCACCCGTTTAGGGGAAGATTAGTGTGCAACGGAAAGATAGACTAAAGCTACTGATCCCAATCATTCTCTTTTAAGGCTGTTTTACACGGGGCACGTACTTGCATAATGTGATGTACCTATGTAAAAAGGTGCAGTCAAATTTGCGTCGTGTAGAGCGGTGAATTGCTAGAACACATGTGAGAATGCATGGATTCGAGATCTAAAACAGCCTCTGCTCTTATTCCGAGCTCGTATTCCTGCAATTTCAAAATCATTTTCAGTGCTAACCTCCGCAATAACATGACCCGTTTGAATCGGCCTTAAGGTCTCATTATCATTCCAGTCAGTTTAAACTGTCTTCACTTCAGTATTTTGCATTGACATAGTTGCCCATAGTAAAAGCACAAATCGTAATTTCCACAATTTAATTTAAAACTCAACGACCGACCATGGTTTCAAAATATTATGTAATTTTCAAGATTCTTATACATAATATGCTGAAACCGTGGTCAATATTCAATTTCAAAACTCAACTACCGACGATGGTTTCAACACATGTCATTTTTAAGATCCTTTTGCATAATATGGTGAAACCATGATCGGTAATTGAGTTTTGAATTAAAGTGTTGAAATAACTATTTGTGTTTTTACCATGGATGTATCGAACTTCCACCAAATCAAGCCCGTAACGATTTCATCGCATAGGTGTATTTCATCATTAATTAATCCCACGGTGTATGTGCCTCCAGCACAGTTTCATTTTACAGCAATTTCTTTCAGCCAGGGGTTGCCGTGAAGGATAACACTTGAGCGGTTGAGAGCGATCCTCGCAGTAACGAACCGAGGCATCGGAGTCCTTGATGGAATCGCTTCACTTCGGCGCGAAAATCATCGCTGCGACCGTTCTCTCCCTCTACATCCTTGAGGGGGAGAAAGGAATCTGCTTGGAAGCGAGGACACGCGACGGAAGTGGAGTTCATAAGCGCGTTTTCCATGCATCAAAGCGGGGGAGATAAATGGAAAGTCTTCGCTCTACGGAGTGAAGGCGGAAACATGGAAGGAAAATGGAATCAAGGGAGCGAAGCAGAAAATAAAAATCGCGAAGGAGGCCGGGAAAAGATTCTTCTCTCTCGAGTGGAGAAGCTCGAAAGAAGGTTGTTTTGTGTGGCCAGGTAAATACGCAGTGGCTGGGGTGTTAAAGAAGTGTCAGTGTAATTTATGAAAATATGTGGTTCGATGGTACTATAAGATAGTATATTCCCTTTATGAAAGTTTTCATTAAATATCTTTATGAAACCAAACTAATTTCATTCGGGAATAACAATCGCCCATCTGAAATAACCACGCGTTGGCTAGGATGCGGGCAGATTGCTAAAGGAGTGTCTCTGTACTTTATGAAACAATGCGGTTTGTTAGTATCAAAATGTAATACATCCCCAACTGGATGGATGATGTTCTTTTTTTGAAGCTCAAGTGGGATATTGATGCCTGTTCTTCTTGCCGTAGTTAAATATTTTCTGAAATTATGGGTAAATACACTTTTTGAGGGGTTTTAGTGAATCAAATATGATGTTTGAAATATATGTCGTGGTAAGGTTAAGCCGTTGTCAATAAACTATAGTCAACCCCCGACTTATTTACTTGATCTAAGAATTTTTTGTTAACTTCGGTTGGTATATTGATAACTTAGGTGGCTTTAAGGTGACAATATTCATAAAGACGAGGTTATATTTTTTTCATGAGTATATTTAATACTTTTCTCAACTACTATCACTCATGGAGGACATTCTTCCATGTGAAAAATATCTAGTTGTGCAACACACAACACATTTTCTTTCGTCGCAGCGATATATTTCCTGAATTTGTTAAGAAAAAGTATTCACTAAGGTAAATTCTACTGATTTTCCTCTGAGTTATGAAATCAAAGAACTAGAAAAGAGGTTATGAATAAGAAAACTATCTAAAATTGGAAAAGTTTGCTTTTACTCGAATAAAATGTTCCAGTATTAATAACTTAGCATTTTTATGGTTAAAAATAGTGGCTAAAGTAATTGTAGAGTAGACTGAGGAGGAAATGAACCTCATGGAAGAGTTGGAAACTAATTGTCTGTCATGAGGTAAAAACAATACGGCAGAATACGGCTAGTGGTTACTCCTGCCGCAGACCTACCACATGGTTCTAATGCAGTTAAAATTTCGAATGGGGTTTGAAAATATAGAAATTTGGAAGCGAAGGAAAATTATATTTCACTCGTTGAATATTGACGTAAATCTCATCTCTGTATTGTAGATGGGAGTAGGACTACAGAGTTTCAAGTAGTGTCTGATATTGTAGAAGAGTTGAAAAACGGTATTGATTGCTTTATGTAATGTACGTGCAGCCCTAAAAGAATGCTTCGTTCACGTTCCACTGTTTTTTTGACGCATTGCTTTTTACTGTATATTATATTATCTTGAAATTTTAGAATATTTAAAATAGACTTGTCACCATTTATACCTTTCAAGAATTTTTTTTTCATCAAATAGTTTTCCATCCATCTTTCATCACATTGAAAAATTGAATATGGTCGCATGTGAGTACTAAATTCTGATCTCCAAACCCATAAATTTTCTAGATATTCCGCAAATTTTTAAGTAATAATAAGTCATGTTGAATGAAATTCAACGACCGGTGTGATGGGTGTAATTCGTCTTCACAAACAGTAAGGTGGTTCGGATTTGATCCATTAGCGACGATATGTCCAGAAAAATCGTCTGGAACACGTAGGAAAACGGGATGAGAGTTCGAATCACAGTGCGTACGGCTGATTTATTTGCATTGAATTCATCCCGACAGAAGACAGTGAGATGGTGTCACCCTTAGAAAAAGAATTGGTAGGAAGCTTTATAGCACTTTCGGAACCAATATCGCTACCATTTCTCCAGCCTTCTCCCAATGAACCCCCATCCAACAGTGGCCTCGTATCGTTTTCTGAAGGATGGTGGTGCGAAATCATTCCCTCCTCGAGGACAAATCGTGGAAACGTCCGGGATATCTATCAGAGGAGTTTCCTCTTTGGAAGCGATAAAGAAAAGGGTCGGCCGTGTGTGCGAAGACCCCTCAGGGTACGTAGAAAGACCTTCCCAATTCCCTGAAATATTGGTTCCTTAGGAGATTGACACTGTGGAATCACATTTATCTAGGTTTTCTATTGTCTTTTCATCATTGCAAGGAAGTGGGGCGCAAAACGAAGTAAGCTTCATTTCCGTGACGATTTCAAATATTGCTATTTTTCTGACGTAACTCCAACTGCTTCTCAAATAAAGGAGTTTTCTCGTCATAGTTGGGGAAGAGAATAGTGTAAGTCCAATATTTTTGTGCCTGCGCTCAGTTTTTAAACGAATTTTGGTTTGTTTATGATATAAAAATTGTTTTGGCAGCTAGGTGAAGTAAAACTAATGGATTTTGAAAATTTATGTTGGCATTTTAAGTGAAAGTGTTGAACTTAGTCAATTATTGTTGCAGCTGAAATCTCTATTCACCTCTGGATTTTCTAACCAAAGTATTACTGGAATAAAAATATCGCGAGTGTCATTAGAATTGTATGACTATTTTCTTAGTTTTATTCATTATTTCAGTTATTTGACCCAAGATTGGTGTGAAAAGGTGAGGCTACAGCTCACTTAGGGCCAAATAAAGACTAGAGCCCGTGAACATTTTAATTAGTTTTTAAACCGTGACAATAAATCTGTTTTTGCTGAACATCTATTTGACTTGTCACACGAGGCTAATTTTGAACCTTATATTTTACACACCTGTGACAAGGGAAGAAAACTGGACTTTTTAGAAAATTTCGAAGTCGTGTCACATCCAAAACAATGTGGTAATAATTTGATCAATGACATTATGTCTACTCACTTGTCACCCCTCCTCAGTGTTAACCTCCCCCAAAAATGAATACCTCCCAATTCCACACCCGGATCCCATTAGTACGTGACCTTCACCATTCAAACCACTAACCTTCAACCGACCCCCTTTCCACATTACCTACTTCCCTATCCCTCACCTTAAAGTATAAAATGAACTTTGGCTTGTTTGGAGATGGCAGTCTAGCTTGAAAATGATGTAGAACACGTCGAAACCAGTCGCAAAATATTAAAATTGTGTGGTAAAGGTATTTTATTTTATCAAGTATAACTTCCACAAAGTTAATTGACCTACCATCAACTTTCCTTGATTTATTCATTCCCTCTTCAATCCACAATAAGGCGTACGCTCGTTCATTCCATCTAAAAATTCTATTCTTTCCCTCCATCGTTTACCTGACGTTCTACCCTCTATCATAGTTAACAGTATCTTCTCCCCGCTAAGCACTCGCTCCATTCATACCTTCTGTCTCCTTCGTATCTCATCTAAAAGCTACCTCTCCTCACCCATCATGTCCAGCACTTAGTCGTTCCTCCTCCTCCGTAAGGCTAGATATGTAATTTATTAGAAGGAATACGAATTGATTCACTTTTACGTACTGTAATTTTTTGCTTTAGTGTTATGAGGGGGTTAGAAAGCTGTCGCCTTGGGTGGTGTTATTTTTTTTAAAGATCGTGGGAACTGGAGACACTACAAGTTTGGGGAGGCTTGAGAAAGTGGGGGACAGTGGAAAGGAAGTGGGTGGGTTCTGAGAAGCACGGGGTGAGGTTGTCCTTAAGGTGCCGTGGCAGTAATGAATAAGGAGAATCACCGAGGGGCCGGATGATTAATGAGGAAGCGGGGGCGCGAGCGGGTGGGTTTGGCGGGAGATGCGGGGTGAACTCCAGGGGAGTGGCGTAAGAAAGCTCCCGTTAGTGAAGAGGAAAAGGAGAATTAGTCTGATGCGGGGCCGTAGGATCAGTTGGGGGGTGGTAATGATTCCAGCCCCCCCAGTTTCTGAGAATCTTCACCATTCCTCCTTTCTAAATCTCCTGGGAATTGTGAAATGTTCCCCCAGACCAAATTATTACGAGTTGCCCCCAGGACGAGAATTGGCAGCTTCAAGGACCGTGAGCATTTGAAATTCTTATTGTTTTGGTGCAGATTTAGGCGAGTCATATCGACTATTTGTCCAATTTAATACATTGCTGGGCCGTCGTCTGATCCTCGTTCTCAAAGTCGTGTGAGTTTCTTAAAATTATATATGTTTTGATGGGTTTCCATGTTGGCCGTTATATTTTCTTTCCGTGTAGTATTAAGGAGGAAAATGGATTTGTGCATTATCATGGGGGAGAATAGTGAAGTTATTTGAGCAAGAGAAGATACGCAATCATATAATTTAGACATTCTGCAATTATTTAAATGTAGTACTAAAAGAGCATGAGTAAATATTGTCAATCTGTAAAGAAGACTCCACCCTTTTTCGTAAAAAATAGTGATTGATATTAGAATTGAGAAATTTACCTTCGATATCAATCGCATTTGGAAAATTCATTTGATTTAAGATAACTTAGCAATAAAGTTTGAGCATTGAAGCTGAAACTATAGTCTTTGGTTTTCCATTCTTTAGTTACAAAAAGATAATCATAAGTATCTTCTCTTTCAATGGGTGATTTAATATATTGATTTCATGTTATTAAATAAGTCTAATTGGTCTCTTAATGTCTTACTTCCACTTTAATGTACTCCTACGGACTACTAAAAGAGTACTAATGATGAAAGTAATCGAATATATACCTCCGTGCATATTTTTTTTCTATCCAACTCAGGACAAATAATGGGAGCATTAGGATAGTGGAAGCTTGAGTGCATGGCTGAGTTTCCTTGATACTGAAGAGAAAGTAAAAGCCAGAGTGGATGGATGAGGTCGTATAACCAGTCTCCGATGCCTGGTGGCTGCAGAAATGTCCACTGGACCAAGTAGGTCGGTCAAAGGGCCGAATGAGAGGTACACGAGGACTCTTTGCCTGTGCTTACCCAACCTTACCTTCTGTACACAGCTTCCGTACAGCTAACCTTTCGCTATAGTGAGCTCGCTTATCCCCTATACACGATGGCTCGCTGCTAATTCTCACATGGAGTTTCCCAAAATATCATTCATAAGGCCTACCACCGCCTCTTTAGCTCGTTTTTCCAGGAAATTAAAAAGAAATTGTTCCGATCAAAAGCCATTTTGCATATTGTAAATTTATTCTCTACTTGGTTCCTATGTATTTGGCTTTTAGCATCCGTAACCACCTTCCAAAACGTTGTCAAAATGACAATTTTCCATTTTTTGTTGCTTGCTGTGTACTGTCACTAGATAGCACTTGAATCGTCACTTGATAGCAGGTGTGATAAGTATTCCACACCAAACTAGATGGCAAGCAATTACATAGCGTACCTTTATTATGCATTTGAAATCAAAACGACTGTAGTGAAATTATTTTCATATTTGCCTTGGTCTTTGAGTGTGTTACTAGCATCTGTTCCCACAGTGATAATTTTAGCAGTGTTTGGAGCGATGCAGTACTTATAGCATGCACCCACATAGTATAACATACAAATGGCAACTGGCACTCGTTATTTGGCTCCATCACTCGAAAGGTTTATCTGTGTTTGTTCTCCCAGTATTTTTAACATTGAGTGCGCAGTTGGTGTCTCCAGAAATAGGTTCAAAAGGCCTGGGACGTATTTAGAGGGATCACACGGGTCATCTCCCCCCACCCACATTCTATGAAAAGCGTTTTATTTGATTAGTTTTATTGTTTTTGTCTCCTTAAATGTCAAAACTTTTGTATCGTTAAAAATTATTCGATTTCATCGGTTGTTAAGAGCAAAAATGGAATTTTAGACTCCAAACTGCGTGAAAAATTGGTATTTTAAAAACTTATGCGCGGAAGAACTCCCGGAGGATATTCCAATTTCCATCCATCCAGGTCATGAGCCTCTCCCAAGTTTGATGATTAATCCGCCTATACATTGGGACACATTTTAACGATGTCATAACTGGTTAAACCGCTGGTGAATTTTGTATCAAAAGTACTATAGAAGAAATAAGAGTCACTACTGTTTGTTAAAAGCCCAAAATTAGGTGTACAAACCATCCAACTTAAGGGTAGATGGCGATATTTGGTGGAACTGTGTGACAGGAAATATAATCACAAATACACTGGCATTGTGTATTCGACAAATTTTTTTAATGTCCTGTCCCAAGTTTCGACAGTAAACTCAATGTCGTGCCCAACAGTTTGAGAATGACATAGCGCACACCTTAACTTTTGAGTATGACATAGTGTTTAGTGTTGAAACCTTGGCCACGCCATTAAAAAATTGCTTAATATACAATATTAGCGCATACATCATTGTTTCCTGTATATACTATCCTTTAAAAAGCAGGTACAGATGAAAGTCTAAATATATCGACTATCTCTCCCAATTCTCGACCTCCAAATATCTCGTATCACCCCAATCTAGGCCCCATCCCGTCTGGCGCGCCGAAAAATTTTGAGCTGCAAAAATTGGGGAGCTTCGGAGCGGTCCTCCGGCTCCTCGCTCCCTTTTAACGTACCCTTTAAAGTCGGTTCCCCTGCACAAACACCACGTCCTCTTTGTCTTCCTTCGCTTTCATCCAAAAGCGGGGTGGGCAGAAGTCCAAAAGCAGGGACGACGCTACTGATAACGTGACAGCCTTTGAACGCGACGTGTGGAAGGCTCGACTCACAAGTTGAGACCGTTACGCCACCATGTATGTGGCATTTATCCTTGTACTCTGGTGCTCCGCTTTGATTTTATTTTATTCCTGTGTGTGTTTCCGACTCCCGTCCCCAGTGCGTTCGGGTCATGTTATGCCCACACAAAACTGATCTTTCCACTTCACTTCGCACTTGAGTTACGTCGTAAGCCGCACTTCAGGGCTCAGAACTCATGTTTCCTCGAACGGAATGGTTACGTCGAAGAGGTGTGACTTTTCTTTTGGCGTCCAATTTGAAGCGCCACTTGATCAATTCACTCCGTTAGGTAATTTTAGTTGACTAAACAGTTTTGGTAGAACAAAGTGTGAAAGTTGGTGGTAATTGTGTTGACAATTCGAATCCTATTTCAGTGGAGGCAAATATCGACTAACTATGCTACGAAATTTGAAGCTTACTTTAATGGTATGGTATTTGGAGGAGGCGACCGACAGCTGAGGTCATTTGCGCCACGAGGGAAGGGTAGGTAAGGAAGGGTGGAGAGAAACTTGGCGTCGGCATTAGCCTGCTCTTAGCGAAAAGTGCCAAGGTGACCACGGCTTAACGTCCAATCCGACGGACGGAGTGTTGCGCTTGAAATGTCCTCCACACAACACTCAAGCAGGGATCGGGCGGTCTCTGAAAATTCTCTGCCACTGCTGGGATTTGAATCCGGGCCCACCGGGTGGGAAGCCAACATTCTAGCAACCACAGCAACCCGATCCCCTGGCTTAATTTAAGCTTTGGGGCTTAGGTGATGACCTTAATAGACGTTTAAATGTGGAGCATAAACTAATAATAAGAGTTAGAGGTGCCTTTTAAAAACAAAACTCCATAAAAGGGGTTTAAGCTATGTGGAAAGCAGTTTTCTTTTTAAATATTCTGTTGGGCTGTAATATACCACGGGTATCGTAAGATGTAGGTACTCGTATTTAAGTTACCCTTTTAGTGAACTTGTTTCGCGAAAGTATAATTCGGAGGCCGTTGGTACATGGAAAGAGTTGTTAGAGATTGAATTAAAAGGTCCCTGTGTGTAAAAAACGCTCGCAGCAGGGAATTTTTAAGTTTTTTTTATAATTTGAAAACATTTATCGCTATTTCATTTAAGAAATATAATCATCATCACTGGTCAACAATCCTAGGATTGGTTTGACGCAGCTCTCCACTCAGTTCTCCTGTCAGCTAATCTTTTCACACCTACGTATTTCTCCTCTTTCACATCTCTCTTTACTTGTTCCATATATTTTGTTCGGGGTCTTCCTTTTCCATTCTTGCCTTCCACTTGTCCTTCGACGATTGTCTTCATCAGGCCATCATGTCTCAAGATGTGGCCTATAAGGTTGTTCCGTCTTCTTATTAAGGTTTTCATGAGGCTTCTCTTCTCTCCTACCCTTCTTAGGACTTCCTCGTTACTAACTCGGTCGATCCATTTGATTTTCATCATTCTTCTGTAGCACCACATTTCAAAGGCATCTATCCTTGCTTTCTCCGCTACGCTCATTGTCCATGCCTCACAAGAAATATAATAAAACCAATATAACTTTCCTTTGAAAAGAATTTACTTTCATCCACTATGCTGTGCTGTGAAAATAAGGCTATTTTTATCTTTTATCGAAATAGTTAGAATGAGGGTGCCAAGACCGAAACTATAAACTAAAAAGCGAAAAGTCGAAGTTCTAATTGGAAGAAGCGTTTTCTGCGGATGACTAAATTAAGACTTGAAAAAATATATCAGGTTTCAAATTTTAGAAGTGGTATTTGTGTGAAGTAAATTGTGGGTATTTACATATTTTCCATTACTTCCGAATATCATTTCTCTAAAGTAAATTTATTTAGAGATCGCACATTACACAGCATAATATCAGCGAGTTCATTCTCCAAATATGAATATTCTCGAGGTGCAGCGGCTATCTTTATCTGTTGAAATCTCGGTATCGTGATTTTTTTTTACTCCCTATCCATTGAAATATTCTCTCTTTAATTGAAAAATGCGCTAGTGCATTTGGAATGCTCAGTTTGGAACGGGAAAGCACTTGATTAATGAATTCAATATCAGTTGCGCTTAACTAGGTCAGCACCGGCTGTGCATTTGCACCGGGTGTGCATAAGAACGTTATAGAAATGAATCAAGGTAAATTAAACAGTGATTTTTTTTCAAGCTGTAAGTGATGACAGTTACTTTTTTCCCTTGCTTCTTCTTATTTTTCTCTCACATTTTCATAATTCTCGTGCCTCAGTGTTCATCCCTTTAATAAATTCCGAGGAAATAATCAGTTCTTGAAATACGGAAAGAAATTTCTCGCTTTCCTATATGTTATGGCGATATGATCTTTTATGAACGTGACTAAAATGATGTTTTTAGTGATGGTTGAAAGAAATAAGTTTTTTTTCTAAAGTGTCAAAAAAACCTACCCTTAGCTATAATGATAGATGTCGTTGTAATAACGTAGCAAAAGGAAAGTAATAGAAACTAACTACAACTCTTCGAGGAATCCTGTGAAATTGATGACACTTTGCCTACGGCTCGGCTATAATCTTCCAGGTTATTTATCTACCCATTTAATCTTCATTAAACACCCAATTTATGAATTTGTGCTTTTCCTATGCCTTTTTTCCGTTTTTTGTCTCTTTTGTCTTCTAGAAATTGATGTACACAATTTGATGAAATGCATCATCTATTTCAATTAAATTTGAAGTTTAGTTTGGATCAGCTAGATATACATGATGTTACACAGAATTTGAATTTAAGAATATCTTATGATGTCTTTTAGCCATCATATTCTAAGTATAATATTATCATGTTCATTAACTTTCTTCTTGTAACGTTCGGGGTACAATATCCCCGTGGATTGTGTACCCACAAGCGTATTATGTTTATAATCGTCATCATATATATTACGAATCAGGCTATTCACGCTGAAAATCTCCCTTCAAATGATTGAGACACTAATGTGATGATTCAGATATGTGATTAGTTCAGGTAATTCGACCAGTGCTCCTAGAAAGAAATTCTTTAGAAAAATGTGCAAATATATTATTTTCTGCAATCTTAAAACAATTATTACAATTGGTTTCTACATTCTATGAAAATATGATTCGGTATTCTCGTTTAAATACAAGTATTTTTGACTACTTATGTCGACAGTACTCCTCACTTCATTTTTTGAACAATATTACAGATGATGTTAAACATATTTTTGCTGCAGTATCGTTTTATTGGAAACTTAGTAATACAACTGAACACGGCTGTTCTTCTGCTCTTGCCAACTCTTTCTGAAGCATTAAACTAGTTTTCTGTGGTTTACTCTATTCTTAACGCTTTTCCCGCGAACATGGTTTCATTGGATACCCTGGGCATCCATTCGTTCAAATTAGGATCATATTACATGTGCATTTAATATTCCACTCGATGTCAGCACATAATAGAGACTCACTCGTATCCCTTGGCCTCCAAGTTTTTGTATATTTCTTTTATCAATTTCTATACCAATCTTTTTTTAGTCACTTTTACCTCATGGCTTTTTACCCCCACATGTATTAGGCTGAGAGCCACTGGAGACTCGGATGCTGCACGCTAGGCTTAGATTGCTTAAACAATTAAGAATGAATATCTTTAGCAGCGACCCGGAGAACATAATGTTAGAGCCGCACTATATTTCCAGGTCTGACGGAAGCGATGAATTAAGGGAGGTGTTATGTCGAAAGGATAGATATGGGAATTTGCTTTTCCCCCGAACCATAAAGGATTTTAATTAATGCTATTCGTAATTTCCTTAGAGCACTTCCTTTTTAATTGTAAACGGCTGGTGTCCTAACGCCCCCTGCCACACGCCTTTTAGTCAGCTTGCGGGGTATTATGTGGATGTAGATATTTGGCTAGTGCTGGTTGGGAGAGGATCTTATAGCAATACCTTGTGGTCATGTTGGAAAAAATTCCCAGAGTAAGCTGGCCGTGAGTAGTAACCCGCGGATATTCCCTTTCATCAAGAGACCAAAAGGCCTGTTATGGGTGGGGTGACGTCATCCATTCCCTATAGATATTAGTGCCCAATGTTCGCATCCTAGAACATCCTATCGGGGATTGTTTCACGGTACTCGCGTCCCTTCCGCTGATATGTGGCAGGAGATCGAAATTGCGGAATCTGTCTTGCCGGCCGGTCTACCATGTTTGCCGAGCCTCCCATTCCTTCCCCCACGACTTATTTACCTTATGCTTGCGGTCTGGGCCGGATGGATTTTTCTGTTCTTCTGAGCAATTTTTCATAAAAGTTCCGTCGCGTCTTTGTTCGGGAGATGTTGAGGATGTCACTGCCCCCAATCGCGTTTTCATGCCGACGGCTGGTTAGTCGCGATTGGTGGACGTAATAAGGCACTTTGTGTGTTTTATTGTTTCTGCCCCATCAGGGAAGAGAAGTAGATTGATTTCTGCAAAAATTTCGTTCCTGATTTTTGGAGGCCAGGTCCTCTCATCCTCGGGAGTTTCTGAACATCTAACGCAAGGGTTTTTACGCACTCATCAATGCATTCCTACTAACCAAAAGAATGGGTCACTTGAGTATACTAATTGTGTGGTTTGAAGCTGCGTTCTAAGAATGATTACATTTTTAAAATCAACCATTTTCATACTTATAGGTATTAAAGTTGGTTTTAAATGGAAGGTTAGGTGACCTATCCCGACCTTGCTACCATCCCGGTCGGAGTCCCTCTAAAACTGGCATTATTTCCCACTGCTAATCAATGCTTCCTTATCCCCCCTTTCGCTACAGTGTTTACTCAAATAGAGTTTGAAGCATCCTGTATCCTCGTAGTATTCTCTCATTGAATATCATCTTGTATAATATTATGAAGGAATGGAATCAGCTGTTTGCATATTCCCGTTGCCATGCTGCGTACTTATGTACTTCTAAACATTCTGTTATCATGTCCCCAGGGAAAGAATTTTTCGGTACTACTTACGAGTTGAACTTGGGGAGACTTGGTGGTTTTCTCTTCATCGATCGTCCTAAATGTTTTTTACGTTCGCTATCCTTTGAGAACACATTATAGGATCCTTTATTCCATTTATTCAGGCTGAGAAGTCCTCTTGCAAGCGGCCGGTATGAATCCGCTTTTTGCTATCCAAATTTTAAAATGTTTTCACTCCCCGAGATATTAATAGTAAATGTAGTAACGCTAATCGTAACACATTGTGCTGACATGATGTTCGTTATGGCCAATAAATCACCCAATAAATATCGTTAATTACGTAACAAAATAGGAATGCTGAGAGCAGAGGTTGGCAAAGAAAGCATAAAGCAGCCATCAGCCATTTTTACTTTTTGTCCTTAGATTTGGCTCAACAAAATATGTCAATTTCAATATAGCGATGTGTAACACAAATTCACTCTCCTTCCAAGTATTTAAAACTTCGCACTTTCAACTACATCATTGAGGAATGCGGTAATCCATCATTTAACTGATCGACTGCCTGTAATATGTAGGTCTTCAACTATTTTTTTAGTTAGTTGACCTTATGCTTACCTCAATAATTTGCACCACGAGTGGTAAACGGCTGATGTTGAATAATTAGACTTATTTTCCTATGTTTAATACAAATTCTTCGGCGTCTTAGGTTATATGGGAGGAAGTTGTACTCATTGTATGTAATAAGAAATTTTTTCCATCACGGTGTTATGCATCGCATTTCGAGCACTTGAAGTGTAAATTATGAATAGGGCATGCAATTCATCTATCACAACGACTGGTAAAATTCTTTATAATATTTTTGTTTCACATTTTCATGACATTTACTCCTACCGCACAGCCTACATGGGTTTTCATCGCGTTATTTAGCCTGCACGAGTAATCCAAATCATACTGTAGTATGGATCTTGAAGACAGAGTATTTGTGCGATAATTGGTCGCATAGGTCGTAAGATTACTAAAAGGTATCTAATCATAAATTGAGTTATACTTGTAAATTATATAAATAGTCGCCACAATTATTGATTAAGCCTCTAGTAACTAGTTTGAGTTTATTTTAGCATTTGTGGATTAGTATAGTCTTTATGAAGGTTAACATGTGGCTCTGAGGTAGGTTATATGAGGTCAATTAGTACTCAAATGGAATTTTTTCCATCTCGTTGCTATAAATTTCACTTCGACTAATAATATCTACCGCTGAAATATGTAGGATTTCAATGTCGCAGGGACACATCTAAGTAAATTCGAAATAAATTTTTATTTAAATCAATTTTGTCATTAAATAGTAATATTTCACATGTTTTAAAAATAATGCGTATCATAAACAATGATTTAAATAGATGAAATGCATTATTTTACCTTAATGACATTTATCTTTATGGAATGTTCCACGCTACTACTCCTTCTTCTAGAAAACATTTCAAATTTTCTCGTGAAAAATATATTCCAGCTTGACAATTAAATGGAAACTCTGAGGAAGGGTTCCTTCATCTAAAAACAACCCCTCAGGGTGTGAACTACTTTGGCTTGTGTTTGTCGTGTGGGATTCAATGTCATTGTGCTCTGCGTCCATTCTTTGCGCTTATAGAGTGCTTGTCGTCTTAGAGTTTCCGATAATTGCGAAGGGAGTAGCGCTTCCCAGAAGCGATTTTAAAAGCATCGAGCCGCTTTCGTTCGCATTTTTCTTAATTCAAGAATTGACTTTCTTTCCCATCCTCTTGGTCTCTACTGCTCCGGGCTCTTCCGAGATGTGCTCGAAAGGACTCGGAACTACGGACCATCCTTTAAAATTCCAATTTTGAATTTTTTATCGATAATTCTCCTGTTTCTTTCGTTCGTTTTTCTCATGAGTGGAGAAATAGCTGTTTTTAATGCGGGCTCAAAGTGTATTTCGAAAGTGCTTCCTTCATGTTTTTTTAATGTTCTTCTTCTATTTTGTTATTTTGTCGAGCTTCAAGACTGAAGCCATTTATTACTGCCTGAAACTTAGAGTGTCTTAAAGTGATGCCATCTAGCTACATATTTTCTTTCTCTCCTTAAATAATTTTAAATGGCTGTATTTTCATCAGTTGTATTATGATGCCGGAACTTGTTGCAACGCCATTTTGGAACTGGTTAACAAAATATGCAATGATAAAAGAACACTTTTACCAATTTTTTGCCTCAAAATTTTCATTATATGCATTCGTTACCAAAACAAAAAAATTAATGGAAATAATAAATGTTAATAAAAAAAAGCGTAATATTTCACTTCTAAAAAAAGTTAAGTGCGTTCCGGCACCGCTAATTTTGCCATGACGTCACTGATTTTAATCGAATTTATCCCGCACTGAGCCCATAATAGTATACATCATATTCTTTGAGTTCAAAACACTTACCGTCAAAAAGAGCAATGATATGAACAATGTATGGGGAGGTTGCATAATGGCATTTTATTCAACAAAATTCGAATTATTCTTTATCAAATGACTTCCATTACTACTTATCATTAAACACTTATCTCTTCAATTTTACCAGCATTGGTTGTCACCAAATATTTTCTCGGATAGATACTTATGACCTTAAAGTAGAGTATTTATGGCCCACTGTAGCTAGTAATGATTGTGCGATATTTCATTTAAGCGACTGCTACTCCCATAGAATGGTTTTTGTCATTCGTATTCAGATATGAATCGTACTGATAGGTATGCTACATAGGGGAGGCTTGGGCAAGAAGCATAATGCGGGTAAGAAGAATAATGTTTTTTTAATAATTGCTGAAAGATGGCGTCATAACACGCGTAGGTTGGGTCGGCTGATCTATTTGGCGACAACAATAACAGTTAAAACAAAACAATACAGACGCGAGTTTGCCGTTTAAATGAATAAGAAATATTTCTTCTGTTTTCTTACGATTTTCGCAAAGATTTTTTCGTATTGTTTTTTGCACTAATTGTCACTCAATCATAATTTCTATTTGTTCGATGGAGCGTATCTTTCAGTTTAATTTTTGACTTTATTCCTCCACTGACCGCCAAAGATATCTGAAAGTATTAGTAATATTTCTAATATTGTGGCTTTGGGCAAAACGGATAGGTAGGTAGTCGTTTCGGAGGAGTAACACAACTTTGATGTGATCACCATATATAACATGGACAAACAGTTGTGAAGAGCAGCACAACTACCACCATCAATAGTTTTATCTATCAAATGCAAAAGCCAACTCGGAGTAATGAGCAGTGCGGAAAGGGTCCACTAAACACTATTATTTTCTTCAGCGATGGAGCCAGTGGCTGTTTTCTTACGATTTTCGCAAAGGTTTTTACATATTTTTTGCACCAATTTTCTTTCGGGAAAACATAAGGATGGTCTACTATAGATACTTATATACTATAGATATAGGAATAGCACCTTCGGCGATATTCATACCACCGCAAATCAGACCCATACCAGCTATGGTCGCTCCCAAAACCAAACCGTAAACACAAGAGGCAACGATCAGGGATATTGACATCTACTTCGGTTAAAGCTGAGGAGGCTGAAAAAATATGATAAATTTACAAAACAAAAAGGCAAAAATAACAGAATTTGTATGGTGTGCATGTGGGGATACTTTTACTTGCTGCATACTGGTTGATCTGCATATTGATCAGTAATGGCGTGCGTCTTACACGAGTAATCCGAGTCGTATTCTGTAGCAAATCTTTGGTTGAAGTATATTCTCGAGACAGTTGGTCACAGAGATCGTAAGAATGATAGATGGCATCTAATATCAAATTCAGTCACACTTCTAAATTTGTAGACACGTGTCACAATTACAGACTGAACATGCAATTACTGGTTTACTATAGTGGAAGAGCATTTGTGCAGTCTTCATTAAAGTTGACATGCAGGTCTAAGATAGGTTATATGAGTTGAGCCACCTAAGGTATTATGTAGATTTAGAAGATTTCCTTTTTTTCCCAAATACCGTCATTTGTCAATCCGAGTTGTCGGAAGCAGTGTCCCCTGCTACACGCCGGAACAAAGAGATTGGCTGAAGATGTAGATTCCACCCAGCCCTGTACCAGCAATACACTCTCCCTGCATTTCCCTCCCCGAGCAGCCATTTGCTCCTTCATCTCTCTCACTAGATTTCCCCCGAGCACCCTTCCCGTGACCCTACCGACGCCGTCTTTCTCGATGCAAAGCTTTTGGGGATTCTCAAAGATATCTCCCGTTCCATTACGAGATCAAATTAATGCGAATGTTTCATCATCCGCACAATCTGTATCATGACGGTAGATATGTTTGTTGTTTCGTTTCTTTTTTATATATTGGAATTGGTTCGTTGCATCTCTTCTGATGATTGGTCCCTTGCCAGGAGATCATCCCCATTGGTAATTTAGTTTCTAATTCGTCAAGGCTCTGGTCATCCCAGCGGCTATTTGGACCTCATTCAAACCAATTTTCCTATTGAATCAAAGTAGATCCTGTAAGTATGCATAGACAGTGGAATCAGTACAGTCTAGTCGTAAGTAAGTGGATCTTTTGCCATTTTCACTTAGTTTTTTATGAATGAATTAATATTACAATCCTTTAGCTACCGTATAGTTGATCTTGGGCTGTCCACCGGGTAAAAGTGTCCATTGATGTCTACGTTTCAAAAATCGAGTCTATTTTCGTCTTCAATGCGAGTGACATGACTTGAAATGGGGCCAGAATATATATAGGCTTAGGGGCATTCGAATCGTCAGCATCAACGGAGATGACGACAACTTTCACCCGGTGGACAGGCCAAGTACAACTACAAGACATAATGTTCCGGTAAACGACGAGATCACCCATCACTAAATTAAAGGGTACATACATTTTTCAACCTCTGGGGGGCCGAGTAGCGTTCATAATTAATGTAGTTACAAATAGTTGAATTTTTCTCAGTAGGAATTTCACTTTTCATATATTTACGTTTTCGAGGGTCAGAGAAAAATTTTCATTTACTGCCATGAGATTGATTTTATGCTCACAGCTAATTTTCTGGACAATTTGGAGCCAATTGGATAGAATTTTCTCTCCACCTAACGCTGAAGACGTTAAAGCTGCTGGAGACGTAAGTATTTAATGTAAAGTACTTTTACATAGAGAAAATTTACACCTGACTAATTATGAAGCTAAATTAAAGTTAATAATGAATATATTCTTTGAGTGGTAGGTTCTAAAATAATCTCAGATCTAATCGAGTCTTCCGAAAAGTTCGTCAAATGGTGCAGTTTTTTTTAACACGGCTAAGGATGAACCGACGTGTCGCAACTTGAAGGAAATACCGGAAAGGACTATATATTTTGGAATGCATTCGCTTGCAAGCAAAGTGTGAGGTGAAACTGGAGGAGGATGGCGGTCATTACGAATTATTATGTTATTATTGAAACCGTTTATTTGGATTTTATTTTTTATTTACTTTTACTCTATTCGATTCTGGCCGCCTATTCGTTTAGACCACCCTATATTAGTACAGCCCTTTATGTTATAACCGTATTCTTCCCCTCCTCTTCTTTTGATGCTAATTTTCATCTCCCTATCAGCCACCAGCTAATATTTTCCCCTTGATGGATGTCTTCCGCCTTGCATTATTATATCTTCTCATTGAAATTCGTATTAATAAGTATATTTTATGATATTCACAAAGAATATGAAAAAATATCACAGGTACTTTTATAATGAAGTCTTCCAGAGTAAAGAATATTTTGTTTATAATTCCTCAGGTCAAACTTTCAATCTTCTTATTTTCTTATTTTTAGTGAGTATTTGAGAATATTTTGGGTGAAGTTTAAAAAGTAATGACCAATTTATTTGCCTATATTGCCTAAACGCTAAGTAAATCCCACATTTCAATTCTTTTTGTAATATTTTTAATGCTTCTTGCCAAAGGACCAACTTGTGGGCCATGCCTATAGAAGAGTACTTCATAAGACTTTATATTTCGCTGTCATTAACATTTTTTAACTTTAGCGAAGAGAAAGCTAGAAGCTTCTCCCAATGTTTATTTCAACATTTGTGTTTATAGAGAAACATAAAGGCGGAAAATAGTAATTAAGCCCAAATGAAAACATTTTTTATCATATTTATATGCTAATGTAGGAACGTGTTCTCAAGCTATACAACACAATGAGATGAAACATTCCCTTCGAACAAAGCATTTTTTTAGGACTTGAGCCTACTGTCAGTACCAACCCCATGTCAAGTTAATGCTCGCCTCATCTCATCTTCACTGATATGCCGAATCATTCCGTGTACCTATAAAGGTCGTAAGAATTTAATTACCCCTTGCCAGCTCTCGTTTTGATGATTGCAGCCCAAGGAGGAGGCAACGCCATGAGCCCCAAACCCCTTCAAAACATGACGCAGCCGCAGTGAATATTCCACAAAAAGGCTTCATTAGCATATATTTTGGCGGACGCGTAAGTGGCCCCCGTTTTGTGCCCTGATGCTTGTGCGATGAGCACCATTGTTGTTCCTTATCTGCGGCCTGTCGCGCACGCAATTAGAAGGGACGAGGAAGGCGTTGTGGGGGGGGGGGGGGGAGGATCTATTCAACTTCGCTCCAAGGCGGTGAGGAGTTCCCTACCCTCTCGGCCAGTCTAACCCTTCCCTCCCACCGTACACCCCACACCACCTTTCTTCCCGAAAACTGGAGAAATTTCCCCTCCCCTTACCATCCTAATGATCTCCCTCATTTGCTCCTCACTGTCTCCTCTTCCTCAACAGTGAAATCTCCCCCAACCTCACCCACAACCCCTCCTTCCCCATCTCGCGACGAAAAGTTTTGCTTTCCATTCCTATGGCGCCCACTTCCGGCGCGAGGTTTCCTGTCCCTTTCCAACGTCACCCCACCTCCGTCACCGCCTTCCAGCCACGCCCTCCAGCACGCCTTCGTTCCCTTCTCTCCATACCCCGGTTCCTTGCCCCGGTTTTTCCTTAAGCGCCTTCTCCTTGCCTCAAGGCTACCACAAGTCCACCTTTTTCTCAGTGTTTTCTTCCTGACCCATACTTCAATGCTGGATTCAAGGTGATTGAATGGTTTGCACCGGGTAAGATTCTCCTTGAATGCGAATGTTTTGACGTACGACTCGTTTATTGTCTTGGCCTGAAGTGCTATGCGATATTCGAGTTGGGTGCCAAAGCGATATACGTACTTTACGAGAAAGCACAAGATCTTATATCGTAGTGAAGATATGTTTAATTAATATATTTCTGAAGTTTGAAGTCAGAATTGATGGGAAAGTTGCTTATGAGGGAAAAATTATATTTAAAAATCAAACAACTTCAAAGCTGGATTCTAGGGCACCTCATAGGGGAGACCCCAGCCCATCCCATAGAAGTTTGATTTATGTAGCCACTTTGGGCGCGTTTAAATTGACTGTCATAGATGTCCGCAGCGGGATAATGAGTTCAAAGGGAAACATTTAACCTCAATGTTTGTAATAGAGTATATACACCTGCTATGAAAAGATTAGAATTGTTATGAATTTGATGTATAATTTTATCATAAATTTTATATTCGATTGACAACCATAATCCATATTTTCTGCGGAACTTGAATCGCTCACAACTTTTCTAAATCCATTTAAATGCAGAGTGGGTGACAGCAGTTAAAATGCCTCTAAGGAAATTCTAGTACAGTAATATTTCTTAAAAAATACAACATGGGCACTCCTGGACAGTTTACCAGGCGTTATTCCGGCTATTACTGTAGGACACTCAAGGTATTGAAGAATTTTGCGACTTTGGCGACGATGATATTTCAAATCCTTATGCCTAGCTAATTTTTGCCCAGAAAATCCTTGGATACATCAGATGTGAGTTAAAATAATTACAAAACATCAATATAGGTAACCATTCTGGGTTTATTTACCTTTACTGGCGTATGGCAATTTTAATTTAATGTGAAATATTTGATATCTGCCTCGTGAACCCGAGAGAAATTCACATACATAGCCTAATGTCTATTACCATGGGATAACTACATTGAGAATCAGCAGAATCAATAGCTTAGAAGTTTGCGTTTAAACCTTGAATCCCTGAGATCGGTAATTTCATTCCTGACCCAGGCTTATATTTTTCCATAAAAATTTATGTGAATTTGATTTAAAGTGTTAAAAGCATTTCACTACATCACTACAGATTTGAGCAATAAAGTAGTACATTAGTAATATGGTAAAGTAAGAAACAAAGTTATTCAAATGGAAACAATGATACGCGTATTTATCCCTGGTGCCGACTCTAGCCACGCCCACCACCACGCCTTGATTCCCCTTGCTCCTCGCCCCTGTCGGTATCTCCCGTTTTTCCTGAAGTGCTTCTTTCCTTCTTCTCAAGGCTATCTGCTTGTCTTTTCTTTTCTTAGCCCAGGGGCGCAACAGCGGTAGAATGGGCATTTCCCCCAAGTGCGATTTTGAGGGGGCCTAGGACCCTATGAACCAGAGGTTGCGCACACTTTTTAATGGGCACTGTCTATTTTGCAAAATTATTTCCTCCTTCATCCCCAGTGACTCCGCTGTGGTTTTGCACGCTTGGGAACATTTTGTATGAAGAAGATAACATCCCGTCCTGTGGAAAGAGTTGAGGAAAAATTTGACTTTTCCCATTGATATGATAGCGGGTCGCGACAACAAGAGATAGTGAGAGCGTTGTCTCTCTCCCCTCCAAGTGCGAGATTTTTCTCCTCCTCACGATTCGGAGAGTTGTTGCTCCCTTGCCAGAGCTGGCCTCCAATCGTAGATTGCTGTGCCGGGCAGGAGATAAATTGATTGACCTTTTATATGCGTTGTTATTCTCCTGCTTACAGCTGAAGCTAAAACAGCACGTTTCACTTACCTTGCTATGCCATTAGGGTGATTCAGAAAGGCAGTGTAGTCTACTTCGCTTCGACAGTGTAGACAATAATTTAAACCATTTCCATCAATGAAACTGTACTAACTAGTAACTCTACTCGAGGAAATATGGAAGGATATAAATAGATAATTTTTCGGAATATACAAATTCAGTACCATCTTTTCCCGTGCTGGATAAGTAATCTAATGCAGTTTTTTAGCATGTATACTCGTAGATACAGGTCTGATATAAAATTCGTGAAGAATACACCAAAGGAGTTTTTCGAAACCGAAACATTTGTAGCACGCCGCTAAAATTTTAGCCGCCAGTATTTGCCAGTTTCGATTTGTATCACTGCATCGTTGTTCAAATCATTTATAACTATCGGCCAAGGTGAAGGAATAAGTTCAAGAATAGCTTCATGGGGCAATTTTTTGCCTTAGCACCCTGTATGAGCTCGTTTATGACGTATATTCGTGACCTTAAAGGTGGAAAAATAGAACTAGTGGACATAAAATCGACTCTTTTCCAGATATTTTGTATTTTATTGTATCCCTATCTTAGTCGTACAAGTCACTATTCCAATCTTATCTTGAAAGAATTAAAATTCTCGTTTTATTTTTCGCCGGCCTCGGTGGCGTTGGGGTAAAGTCTTCGCCTGCCAAACCATAGTTCGTGGGCTCAAATCCCGCCTGGGTAGTTGGTCCCTATCCAGGGCATGTATGTTTGTGTCGTGCTTTATTCATACTCCGTAGTAAAGGCCTGTATGTGATGTTTACGGGGAAGCTGAAAAATGAATAAATAAAATAACTTAATTCACATACAAAGGCTGTGTCTACTACGCATACTTGGCCATAATTTCTCACTTAGCTTTATTCTTCGAAAGAGTATCGTTTGCGATTATTTCTCTATATAATGAAAATTATTATGGGAGGAGCAAATTATTCTTAATTTTTTCTTCAAATTTTATGATAAAAATATCCTGTGAGAGTTTAATTATGGAATGAATACTTATGTTAACGGCGTATTTTATACCCCGTGGAAGCTATTGCGACCCACGTAGACCTCCAGGCTGAATACGCTACCCTCATCCATGAGATGTCACCTGCCCATGCACTAGGTAATATTCACCCCGTTTCGTGCGAATATTTCTTCTTCTGTGCCTGCCAGACGGTGTTTCGGTGCGTAGAAGAACGGAGCGAGTAAATGAAGCGTGGTTTAGTCCCTTATGCCTTTTACCTAGATGAAATGTGTTCACGAATTGTTACCCTTCCACTCTCTCACTCCTACGACATCATATCTTATATTTTTCTCTTCTTCTCATTTCTTCAGCAAGTCTCTTCGCTCCCTCGCCCTCGACTGTTTTAGCCTTTCCTTCCTGCTTATTCGTCTTCCAGTTCCCCTTGCATCTTCCTCCGTGGCAGTCTTCGAGTTTTTGCGTCTGTAACCGTTCTCCTTTTATGCTTTCCGTACCATTTCATTCCTTCGCCGACTCGTAACTCATCTGTCATCACCCGACTTGATCTCACCCCTGTGCGATGCTACTGTCTCTCGACTCCGCGCGACCTCCCTACGACCTCCCACTCAACATCTAAACACTATATGCGACTTTCACTCAGCGATGTCACGATTATTGGAAAGCTTGGGGACAAATTTATCGGAAATAAATTACAATGTTTCGATTCAAACCATTTGATGTATCATGATTCGAGTATCGATATCTATGTGCCACGGTAGGCCATAATGAACTTACGGTTGTTGAAACTTGCGTCTGTAAAAATAAAATTATGTCAATTGAAATATTAATTAAAATTTTTCAGGGGTCTACCGAGTAAATTTTTCCTTGATTGCCAACGCACGACTAATTTATTTTCTTTTGCAATACTTCTGGCCTGAATAGTGTATTCGAGTCTAGTGTTGAAGCGTTGGTTATCATGGAGAACCTTTTCTTACATAGTGCTTCGGGAAAGCACAAGATCTTTTATGAATTTGTAGCAATTTTTATGACAATGCATCTGATGTTTCAAAGCAGGACTGCTGAGACGATATGAAGAGCTTATGAAGGAAAATAGTATTTAAAAATCATTTGACTCGGCAGATAATCAAGATCCATTGGTCAATTACCTTTGAGTTAGGCTTACTATTCCAACTAATTTGTTCATACCGCAAAATTCAGCAGTTTTATTGAACAATACCCTCTTTTTCATTGGTTACTGAGTGACACTAAAGGCATGGCCATGCTGATGTCTAACAGACAACTACCTTCAAAATAAGTTCATCTGTTCTAAAAAATTGTTATATTAATATTCTGTATTGCTATAAAAAGTATCTATTGCAATTGCCACTTTGAACAGTTCCAGTTAATTTTGTTTATCCATTGATCACTTGCTTCTTGATTATTTTTGTTGTTTCCGGCGGTATGAACTAATTATATAAGTATCATTTGGAAACAGTTTATCCTTCTATTGAATTTATACTTTCTGACTAGAATGAATATCCAATACTTATACGTAGCTATCTTCACAATAGAATGGAAATATGTTTTTATGGTTGATTCTTAATTCCAATATCTGACATTGAAGAGAATGTTGGGTTGGTTATAAATAAATCTCTTTCAAGCACTCTAAGTTTGATGAAAAATTTGCAATTCCTGCATTTACCTTACGTGCATTGAGAATTTGAATAGTAAATGGACTGTTCTGGCTACTTAATGAGAAAAACTCATTCAATGGACGTGCAGGTTAGAACAAGTAGCAATTGTCAATGGCATTTATAACTCTCGAAGGAGTGATATATATGCTATAGGGAATCTTAAATTGCATAAATTGCGGAATCAGCCCGCAGGTAGGTGTAGGTGACGTAGGAGAGCTGAGCTAAAAAAACCATTTTTCTATTATGACGAACATTGGGGAGTTAAAAGAAAAGTTTAAACGTAATAGCTTAAAAAAACTGAAAGATCTCTACAAGGCTCGGAAAAAATTATTAAACTCCGTTCCCCACGATACAGTGCATTGTACGCTGCGGAGTTTGGTATGAAAGCCAAATGTTTGATATCATTTTTTCACCTCTCATTTAAATTAAAGTTTTTTTCAAAGAGAGATGAAATTTCCATTTTTGCGTGAATTTATATTGGTTCGGAAATTTTAGCCACACGTCGTTTTTAGGTAAGGTATCATATTTAGTTGTCACCGTTGCCAATGCGAATGTAATTTGATGTATACCATTAGAGTCTAAAATTAGCACTGCACTGGAAAACAATCCTTGAAACATTTTTTTACACCGTAGTATTGAGCATATTGTTTTAATGTTTTTAGCATTCGAGTAGGTTTTTTTATGCTGTTTGAAATATAAGTAGGCATTTTATGCCAAATGAACGTGTAATCGTCAATTTATGTCCTCTCATAAAGGATTTTGCCTGTTTCACTCGCAATGTAGGTATGTTGACATAATGTTTTGGTTGTAATAGTCCTATGCCATAACTTTCTATTAAGCTTTACAGTTTGATTGATGATAGATTTCTAGGCTATATCTCTCACATTGAAACGCTGTCTCTAAGGTTTATAACAATTAATATAGCACTCACCATGCTCTTTATATGCTAAGATACCGTTATAGCTGGAGATTTGTAATACCATAGAGACATGGTGTTTATCCTCCAATGTTATCGTGAGTACATTAGATAAATTACTTATATTTTAAGATACGATCCATCAGTATTTATGTTTTATAGATGAGTGGACTCATAATTTTAATTCTAAAATAATGTATATTATATCATTTTAATGATAAAAAACTCACATGGACCTTTCCCATTAGTAGATTTAAAGACCGCAGTAGTATGCATTATTTATGGAGACCAAGGGAAATATCGATTTTAACTCTGGGAAACGCTTTATCCTCAAATGTTATTATTACCGTTTATAAAATGTGAAAACTCTATTTTCAGTCGCGTTATTCCTCTTTCAGACTGGTGTAGGCAAAATTTAAAGTCATATGTTGTTTTTAAGGGCCCTTTTTACTGATCATAAGGTACGTGTATGTGAATAACGCCTTCCTCACATCAGTAAATAGTGTTTCTAAAGTAGATGAAACTGAACTATCGGCCTAGGTGGCTATTCGCGGTGAAGTAAAAACATATCGAATAGCTCCTAGGGCAATTTTTGATCTTAACATCCTGTTAAACCTCGTTTATGGCGCATTTTCATGGCTTTTAATGTGAAAAATAGTCCTAGTGGATCATAAAATCGACTTATGTCCAGATTTTTTAGCATCTTATCGTTTCCTAATCTCAGTAAAGTAAGGTCACTATTCCAATCTTATCTAGAAAAGAGGTCAAGTTCACGTTTTTTTGTAAAATAATTCAATTCACACTCAAAGGCTTTGCCAACGACGCATAATTGGCCATAACTTCTGACCATGTTCCATTCTTCGAAAGAATACAATTCGCAATCGTTTCTCTGCCCCTTACCATACTATTACCCTTATTTTCTTATTTGTAATACAACCAAGCTTCATTCGTGTGTAGTGAAGGTAAGCAAGTAGGTAAGCAATGGTGAAATTCGTTGCAATTTCTTACGCTACAAATATTTATTCTTTTATTATTTCTATTATTTAGGACCCAATTCTCTTAATGGCTAGTGTTTAAAATTTTTGAAAAGAATTTGGAATTAATTCCCGAAGATTCATTTAATTAATCAATTGGTATAGGTGCTCATAATATTTATTATGAATCGCCCTAAATACTGCATGTTCATTTTTATGGAGTATATAGAAATGAATATGTTAAAAATAAAAGCGAACGGAAATATCTTTCTCTGTTGTATTTTTATTAATTTCCAGCGTTGCATTGTAATTCGAGCACATCAAGTAGTGTTTTCTAGTTTACTTATTCTTGTTTGGAAAGCTCTATTTATCTATCCTAAACAGTCATTATTTACTTGAGTTGATCCTTCAAGCTGCATGCATTGTTTATCCTTTTGTGCCAGTTCCGTATGCTTATTTTTCTGAGTTCAGTGTTCTTTGCCATTGTGTGGGTAACCTCGGAATGTGGAAATATTTATTATCGTGGTAGAGTATGCTTTTCAATGCGTCGTCTCTATTTCACTTGGAATAGCTTGAATACTGGCTTGCAAAAAAGAAAATATGTATGTGACTTTGTCGCTCATTTACGCTTCGACATTTCAGTGGAGGGTGTATCCAATGGAAATCGCTTTCGCCCATTCGCGTCTCACGCTCGAGTTGACAAGGAGACGGCAATAAATGCTTCTACCCGACCTCTTTCCTCACCACCTCCTGAAAGGATTCGCAGTTATTCCCCCGCGGAAGGCAAACAAGGAACATCAAAAGCCTTGAAATGTGGGTTTTTGGTGAATGTTTCGGGAAAGGCATTGGAAAGGGGTAGGGATGTTTGAATGTTGGCGTGGATTCGTTATATGTGTGTGTGTGTGGAATGAGTTTCGATGGAACGGGGTCTTTGGAATGAACGAGAATTGTGGACTGTATGGATGTCTCTCCTGGGGAAAGGCATTGTCATCCTTCTCCTCCGCCTTCGATGCTTCCTTATCTAATGCGTAGAGGGAGAACTTGACGGTGGTTTGGGACGTAAGGAAATATGGTTTGGAGATGAGAATACATTTTGAGTAGAATGGGGGTCTTAGAAGAGAAGCAATCGAGCTGCTTCGTCGATAAAATTATTTCTATCCGGGATTTGAACCCGGGAGTCTCATATGATGATAAAGTACCTCACCTACTACTACTATGAGCTCTAAAAATTCTGCTATTCAGAGCAAAAAATCAGAAAGTAAAAACAATACTTAGTGTAAGAGGGCGGATGCTGGCTCGTCATGTTCGAAAGCACATACCTAAGCATCCCACGCTCTCTCCGTTCTTTTCCTCTGCTTGCACCTTACCTGCACATCCCTCTGGTTTCCGGTCGCTCCTTTCCCACCAATAGGTACTGCAACATCAGCGACCTACGAGCCTCACACGCCACGGCGATGGCAACGAATCGGAGAGGTGAATGCCGATCACGCGGGGACGCCTAAGGTGGACTTGGGAGAGTAAGCAGCTTGGCAGTGGGGGTCGATCGCGGGATGTAGAGAGAGCAACATCTACTTGGGGATTAATAAAAGAATGGTCGTAATCTCTCAAAATCTTTCAATTCTGTTCCCTGTACTTCCTCTGACGGACCAGTAGCGGTCGTAAATCTTACACTTAGACTATATTTTTTGAACGAATGATTTTGTTGAAATATAAATTTCAGAAAGTCTTAGTATTTATTATTTTCTGATTTTTTTCTCTAAGTAAAAATATTTTTGAGGTTCATTGGATAGTAAATTATGCACTTTATTACCGTTAATATAAGAGTCCCGGGTTCAATTCCCGGATGAATTCTTGCCACAGTCCTCAAGAAAAATCGTCGAATTGCGTCTTCTTTAGGAAAACGGAATTGGCCCTTCATATCTAAATCTGTGGCATTACATGCCTGTGGCTATGTCTAGGGAGAGGTTCACCCCACATATTCAAACCAACCTCGAAAGCAATCAACGAATGAGTGTTGTAGGTATCTTTTGACCTCAAAGAGGCTTTTCCAAGCCAAAAATTCCTTGAAAACTTTTCCAGATTACGTAATTAATAAATTACATTATTGAATGCTATTCTTTATCTCCATTCTGCTACCACTCCATCATGTAACTCTCTGAAAGTCAAACTCATTTCTATCTTTCCAGTGAAAATTTCTGTTCTTCCAGTTATTGTAGTTGGACTTATCCATTTATCCACTATGAGTGCGGTCATCGTTCAAGCAGTATTATTTGGAATGAGCGACCGTTGTGGGCTGTATGGATATTATCAGGAGGGAGAGGGAATACCATCCTTCTCCCCTGCCTCCGATGCTTCCTTATCTAGTGCTTAGAGAAGGAAATGGACGCTGGTTTTGGACACAAGGAAATACGGGATGGAAATAACAATACATTTCGAGTATAATGTAGGCCTAAGAAGAGAAGCAATCGAGATGCTTCGGTGAAAAACGTATTTATCAGTTGTGCGAGTATTTATAATTTTCTCATTTTTCGCTCTAAATATATATACCTACAGTAAAACTCGCTTATAAAGATCACGCATATAACCACATTCCGACTATAACGAGGTGTGTTTCCGGTTCCTCGGACATATCTATGATCGCCAATGTTAATTTTCCCTATGTAACGAGTTCGGATGAAACGAAATTCCCGCTTTAACGAACTGTTCTTTGGTCCCATGGGGTATTACGAGATTTTCGTATTTCTTCTTTTATAAAGACTCAGCGGCCACCTTCGCTACTTAACCGTTCCATACCGTATCATCGGTTGTTCTCACGTGTGGCCATCATCGCACAGTTCTACCGTTGATCTTAAAATCCTACTCTTTACTGCCGTTCGATGGGAAGGGTGGGATGATGGTTAAATGTTACGGACAAAATTCATTATTAACTTTGTGGTATTCTTACTCATTGTTAACTTTGTGGTATTCCATTATAAGTTTTAATGGATATTAAACTATCACTTATACCTCTGCTTTTTTACATAACGTGACCTGGATTTCGGTGAGTTAACACTTGAACCGCTGAACTTTCCAACCCCACCAAAACCGCGGCGTGGGACTTTTTTGTCCCATTGACAAAATACGTTGATCCTGTCATGTTTAAGTATGATTGACGGCTTTTGTGGTTTGTGTGAACAAAACACGTGTTTAGGTAATGTTTAAAACGTTTTATTAAGTATAACTAGGAATCCAGTAAACTTATTTTGACAAAAAAAGTGTTGTTTGTCAAGAGGGGCGCAGCGCTGGGCAGAGGTGACGCGGCCGGCGCTGCATGAGTAGGCGGCCGGCGCAGTGCATAGATTATTCCCTTCTGCGCTTGTAAATGGCAGAATAACGGTATCTGTGCATCGATCCCCTTCGTCATAAACTGTTATTATGCTAAATACAAAATAAGTGTACAAAAAAACTGAAATTGTATGTTTTCCCCATATGGGACAAAAAAGTCCCATCCCGCGGTTCTAGGTAAATCGTCGTCTGATCTCTGCATTTCTCCAGGGTTTTCTTCCGCGTCAGCTTGTTGACAAGAAATGGAGAAATGCAGAGATCAAACCATCGCCGCGGAAACCTACGTTCTAACACAAATCGTAGTTTCTCTCGCGAACCAAACATCGTACAATATTTTACATATGACCATTCGATAGAGCATAAAAAATGAGTAGAAGTCAGTAAATTTCTAAGGGATCAAACCACTAGTACATGAATGGCAAACATTTGCAAAGGGCGATGGGACAAAAAAGTCCCGTCCGCGGTTCTTGTGTTAATATCATATTCAGGCGTAAATTATGATAAATGTATCTTTTTATTGTTACTTAGTTATCTAACGGAGGAAGAGATGAATTAAAAGAAAACAACGATGATAATAGTAATTTTGCTAAACACTTAATATGTAACTGCCTAAAGAGCGATTTTAAATTTAATATTTTAAAATTATGCAACGACCGCCGAATGGTCTCTTGGACTTTGGACTCTTGATAGCAGTTGGTAATTTGAAAAATTATTGAAAGGAAATACAGCACTCCGATAAAGGAATATCTTTACCCATCCTTTTCCCCTATTCTGGCGTCCGTTTTAAAATTCATCTTTTCCTCCGTTAGTTGACGAGGTGATACAAATAAGACAAAAATATCATAATTTACGCCTGAAGATCATGATAAGCCATCGAAACTCAGGTAGTGTAAAAAAGCAGTGGTATAAGTGAGAGTGTAAGAAAACTTAAATGTTACGGATATGTTGCTTAAATAAATACACATTTGCGGATTATTAGCCGGCAATCCTGAGACGTATAGGGAAAAGGCCTTTAATATAGCGAAATCCCGCTTATAGATGAATAGAACGATGGTCCCCTGAAATCCGTTGTAAGCCAGTTTTACTGTATTTTTAAGGGTTAGAGCGTATTCGGTGAGGTACTTTATCGTCCTGCGCGTTCGAAAACACTTACTCTTCACCCACTCTAAAATCACTAAGTACGGGATTTTTGAAGCTTGGAGTTCAGTGAGTAGTGCATATGGCAAGGCTACTTGTGCTGGGTTTAATATCCCGGATAAGTTCCTCGGACAATCCCATGTAAAAATCCTCGAAGTGCGATGTGTCCCATGTAGAGAAAGCGGCAGAGCCCTCCTACCATGAATTTTTAAACTTCACACGCCTTTGGGTATCCATAAATAGATCTATTCTTACCCAGCCAAAGAGGCCTTAAGGTTGAAGCACTGAGGGAGAGTCAGAAGTAGTAATTTATTTATTTGCAAAAGTTTCCAAAGTGGTATGTAGACTTTTAAAATTGGATTTACCTACTAACAAATAAATAATAGGAAACCACAAAACGAAGGTTAAAAAAATTAACCATTGACCATTAATGGGTTTCAAATAGACCAAGATGGGTTTTTAAAATATGTATTTTTTTACATGATCAAATTCAATATTCCATTCCTAAGTATAGCCATCCCCTCTGCAAATCTCTGAGCGTGAAATCCGTGTTCATTCTTTTCTCCTTTCCGGGATTCATCCATTTTGAGTTAGAGATATCGTTCTTGTTGTCGCAGCGAGAATGAACGAGAAGTGTAGGCTGTTTGAATGCTTCTCGAGGGAGAGGCATTGTCATCCTTTACGTCTGCTTTCGATTCTTCCGCATCTAAAGCCAAGAGGGTGAAATTTGCGTGGGGAAACGAGATGGTGGGTTTGGAGTGTAAGGAAATGTGAAAATGAAGTGAAAAGATACGAAAATGTATTTCAAGTTTAAGATCAGTGGAAAGCGGAAGTTACGCGGGGTGGTTTGGTAAAAGGTAAATAAATTAGATAGTTATTTTTATATTTCTTTTTTGCTGCATAATAAAAGCCGGTTTATTAAGTGGTGGAAAGTTATGACTTTAATAAGTTATTTGCTTAGTATTTACTATGGTAATTATTCATGATCTTCATAAGTATCATTTTCTGAGCTGATGCTCAAAGGATGTAGTGGCTCTACATTTTCAGAAAGAAACATAAATTAATTGAATGAACGAAGCATAATGTTATTTAAACCAATTTTTGGAAAGTGCTTTGTTTCTTTCATTTCTAAATGATATCTCTATCACTCGCAAAATGAATTTCTCTTTCTCCGTACGGAACAAGCTAGCAGTATAAACAAGGTTAAAGGCTTGTTTTTCATTGGCACCTTTACATCACTTGTACCGCTGATGCAATGTTTATATTCAAGAATTTCATAAAGGATTTAACGTGGCTATACCATTTACTGGTCCACCATTAAAAAATTAGTGGAATTCATTCAGTCGCTGCATTTATAATTTCAGGAAAATCTATCGAGTTAAAACATGAACTAGGCCCTTCAATGGATGTGTACCGTGTGACGAAAGGAGCTCATATTCAGGAATATTGGGCAAAACACAAGGAATTCGCTGTTATGAGACATACCATTGACTATGGTAAGTCAAATGGTATGTGTGCCACTACAACGGTGATGATATAGCCTGATTCAGAGACTGGCACTACTAGAGCGCTTAGTGATCAACTTATTAATATGACGCCCCTGACTCCGTCCATTTAAGTTCTCAGGCGTCTCTTGATATCATAGATCGATCCATATACGTGTCTTTCAATCCAGTCTATGATAATGGGGCCCAGTGGAACTCTTCAGTAGGCACTCATGCAATCTAAAAGTCTAAAGACCTAGGCATTTATTTTGATTTACTCCGCACTTGTTAGATGATTAGTTTCTTTTCTTACTTGATAGTGATAGACATAGTACATCAATTTGGAGAGGTTAAATGTGGTGAAATTATCACATATTAGCAAATTAAAAGTTACTAACAATTTTCGATTAGTATTTTGTAATTTGAGGGGGGTATTGCCAATTTTTGTTGACTCTACTTGAATTGGTATTCATAACCTGAATGACTGAGACTGATTTTGCAATAACTTAAGTTTTTATTTTTTAAATAATAATGTTATCCCCTTCATACTAGTACTCTTAGGCAGCTATAGACAGGCGGATTTATTGTCCCCACTCTTGGTAGCCGCGCTGGAAAGCTTGAAATGGCATGGCTTTTAACTGGTCGACCACAGTCTTTTTTATGTTCTCCAGATTTCCAAAATGATGTCTTTTGAGAATATGTTTCAATTTCGGGAACTGGTTAAGGTCACAAGGACTCAAATTAAGTGAGTAAGGGGGGTTTAGGAACAACAGAAATGCATTTTGAGGTCAAACATTCATCAATGGAAATGGCCGAGTGACACGGGGCATTGTCATGGTGAAGCATCCACTTGTCTGCAAATGAATCACTTTCGGCAGTAGTTTTTCGCACGTTCAAATCGTCCGTCAAAATTTCATGCAGAGTTGAAGCGTCTAATTTAACTGTTCACTCATCATTCAAAATGTTAAACGACGGTGTGAGCACACAAGAATCCTCACACTTTCAACGTTTTCGTTAGTTTTTGAAGTTAGAGGTCTTCCTGAGCGATGTTCATCTTCAACGAGTTCTCGGCCTTCCAAAAATGGTGTGTGCCAGCGGAATACTCGTGCTCTTGATGAGCTACGTGCCCCATAGGCCAGTTTCAACTTTTCAAAAGTCACACTCGCGGAATCACCAACTTTAACACGATAATTTATCGCACAACGTTGCTCTAAATTCCGATGCCCCATTTTTCTAACACAAAACAAAAACACACATTCACTTATGACGCCGTCAAAAATATTGTGTTAGATTTATGGCGTGAAAACTCTCACTTAGGAAGTGAAAGACATAAACAAATCGGTCTATCACAGGACGGTGGACACAACGTTGTCAGTTCGCCCGCAGTATTGTCAGTCTCATTTATTTTCTTACACACCTCGTATACGTACAGTGCATCTAAACTGACCGCAATAATGTTTGTAAGTAATTTTTAGGATTAAGAATTTTCTTTGAGCATACGTGAGTCAGTTCACGTCCCTAGAAGACACAGGAGGTGGCACCAAGACGAGGGAACGTTGCGAGGGGAAGAATTTAGCTTTTATGGCCCTAGGGGAGTCATTTCGAAACTTACTTAGACAGATAAATGAAATCCAGCTCCGCCCCCATCCCCGCTCCGGTCCCTTCCTATGTGTCACGGCTTGAAATGAGATCTCCTTGGCAGGAAGGCTTAGGGAACAACAGTGCGAAGCCAACGTTTATGATGAAAATTGTGAGACGGTTTGGGAGAAGGGGAGGGTGGGGGTGGTTGGGCTCTCGGGATCGTCTTTCAAAGGGACGGGGATGATGGGGGTGAAGGTTGGGAAAAGTGTCAACCAAGAGTGATGGGTGGGGGAGGGAGAGAAGTTGGGCCTATTGTTGCGCAAAGCTGGCAGGGGGAAGTTATTTTTTGGTGGGGGAGGCTCTATGTTTAGCTGGTACCAGACTTCTCATGCATTATCTCCCAAATATCCAACTTATGTTGCACATCAGGGGTGAGTAACCCTCTGGTTGCCTTAAAAAAATTTCCGGGCTGCGAGATTCAATGCACTTAGCGTAACTAGGAGTATGCCTTGGGGAGATAAGATGGCCTGTAATGGCGAAATCTGGTAAAATTTTTGAAAAATAACATTACTGGAATGACCTTTTGCATCATTTTGGCATTGAAAATTGAACTTTAAGCAGATGCAGTTATTTTATTTTTATTTTATTCTCAAACCACCGAATACAGCTCATTTTGGCCATTTTATATCGAGGTATTCAACAAATTTAACAATTAACCGTACACGAACAACTATGCTCTGGACAGGGGAAATCTACCCAAGCGGGACTCGAACCCGCGACCTCTTGTTTGGCAGGCGGGGACGTTACCCCGCCGCCACCGAGGCCGGAAAAACTCGTTAAAACTAGGCAATATTTTAAAATATTTTTTTTTATTTCTCCTAGGCTTTGGGATGGGATCTATCCTCTCATCTCCCCCATAGTTACGCCACTGCAAAAATGTGTATATATTTAATAATTTCCGAGCTAATTAAACCAAAGACAAGTCAACCGTAGGAAACAAGGTTATAATAACTCATTTGGTATGTTTCAATTTTTCACTCCAAAGAAATACCGGTAGTGTGTCAGAATACAGTATGGGGATACGTATTTTTAAATGCGGCCAGTGGGGTTTTTGATGCATTGCCAAAATGGCCCTCAAGCCCACCTTTTTTACAATACTGCTGACAATCCTCTAAACTGTGTCACATGACGTCACTCTTAATAGTTACTCCCTGAGGAGCTTATCGAAGACTTCCTTCAATGATATTTGGTTTGCATTGCCTATGCTGAGACAAATTCAAGGTTTCGTTGTCAACTGATTTCAAGAATATATGAGGTTTCTTATAGTATTGGTCGAAGCCAAGATTATCAAGGCTCCTCGAGAAAAAGTTGTGATGCTGAAAGCTCTATTATGCTCCGCTAACGCAGCTAACAGAGGAGCATGGTAGCCTGGTTGAATGCTTGAATTATTACCAAAGGATCCCGGATTCAAATCTCTGATGAAAAATTAAAACTTCCCACAACTATACCCCTCGAAGTGAGAGATTTCTCATGGAATGTAAGTGGCCCTTTTAATATTCATACTTGAAATTCATTCATCTATGGCTAAGTCCAGAATAACGTATACTTCGCATCTGCTGTTTCCATGATCGATACCTGTGAGTTTTTTAGAGGTTTTCATCTCCCAATAATTTTTACTTAGCCATGAGAGACCTCTACCCTTGCCTGTTCGAACCAATCTTTAGAAATAACCTAAGCGTGAATGAATTTTTCCTTCTTGGTTACTGTAAATTTAGTTACTACAGTAAGTTGTTTACGTATCCACTGTTAACAGAATTGAAGCGTTAGACTCGTTTTAAAGGCCAAATTTCCTTCTCACCATAGTTACAGCTTAGTCTATAGTGATGTCTACCCTCATCTATCCAAACCAAACTTTAGCTTGAATTTATTATTAAATGAATTTTCCCTTGTTGGATTCCGTAAAGTTGGTTTCTTCGTTAAGTTGTTTACGCATTTACTGTTGATTTGATTGAAGCGCGTTTCTCGTTTTCGAAGTCGATTTTTTTTCTCCCCGAAGTTAAAGCTTGGTGCTGTATGAGCTCAACCCTCGCCTTTCCAAACCAACCTTAAGGTAGAGTCTATGATTGAATAAATTGTTGGTTTCTGTAGAAGTGATTAACATGCTAGATTGTTGTCCCGTCTTCTGTTTACATGACCGAACAGTATAACTTGTGTTGGAGGTCAAATTTTCTTCTCCCCGTAGTTAGAGCTTACTCCTCGGTGAACTCTACCCTCGTCTATCCAAACCAACCTTAATGTAGAATCAATGCTAGAATAAATTTGTCTTTGTTGGTTTCTGTAAAGTTGGTTACCATGGTAGGTTGTTTACGCATTTACTCTTGATTTGATCGAAGCGCTTAGCTCGTTATCGAGGTCGAAGTTTCTCCTCCTCCTGGTACATGGTCCCTAGTTTAGATTGTTCGGAAGGGGGTTGAACTTTTGGGAGCGTTGGGAGAATCACAGCGTGGAGGGTTAGAAAGAGGGATGAGAATGGCAAATGGGTGAAGACTGGTTTGCTCGATGAAAAGAGGGAACTTGGGTTGATGGGTGAGCAGCGGAGAGACCGAGGATTTTTGGAGGAGAGCAAAAAAAAGGAAGATGAAGGCTTGAAAATGGGATTTCCGGGCGAAATGATTTTGGACGTGCCCACTGGAGGGAGTGTGATGATCCGAGAACGAGCCAAGGGTGAATGGCAACCACTCCTGCCGTTTTTTTTTTATCCTCCCGGTAATGTACCCCTCGAGGCTGCGAGTGGGTGCTAGGTTTGGGTGCCTCGTTTTCCTGCTTATTTCCTGAAGCGTATTGTAAAATATGAAATGGATATGTTTTGAATTGAATTTATTTTTTCGAAATCTGTCAATCTTTCTTATGTCAAAATACGAAATTTCGTACAAGTAATCACATTATATTTTTTATTACTTTAAGTGACATCATCATTATGTGATCATGCATCAACTATGGTGGAAATTTTAACCCTCCGTTGGTTGCGTGACGTCTACCCGACGCCAAGCCATTTTCATGCTTTACCCACATCATGTTTTTATATGCTCAGCAGTCCATACCACCTTGTCTAGTATAGCCTACAAATTGCCAAAGGGAATCGTGTAGCTTCGGTAGCTTAACTGGCTTAGGCACTAGGCCGGAAATCTTGGGATCGGGGTTCGAATGTCGGTCAGGGCGAATGATTTTTCTCTGTGGATTTTTCGCAGAATTTGTGCATTGCGGGTGACTCCCGTAAAGTTATCGCCGTGGCTAGTCCCAGTATACTTAAATTTGTGTTTTCAAAGGTATAAAGCTGTCCTTACTTGTGTGTCATTATTTTATGCTTCTGATTTAGTCACCAATATGATTTTATGTATCGTCGCATTTCTGGATTTAATACGAATATTTTGTTGCTTTTGGCGTCTTGTAGGCGCAACGCGACAACTTGAGATACAATATGTTATATGCTATTTCCTTCGTGATATTCATTGCAAAGTTTTTAAATGTGTTTCATAATTTAAACAGGCATTATTAACAACTATTTAAAGCGACGTTTGGGATACGCGACTTTTTGCTGCACACTTATGATTGTAATCAATATATCACATGGTACTATTATTGCTGTAAACACAATGTGTATTAAGTAATTCATTAATATGAATATCTCCATCACTATTGTGCATATAATTGATGCCCATGCATGAAATTAAATATTATATGAATGATTTTTGCAGTTAAACTGTTATTTAAACAGGCATGTATTTTGTTTAACCATTCCAAAATGGCGTGTGTGAGACGCCGCGCGAAAAATTGCGTTTCAAAATGTGACGCAACTGACGGAGGATTTAGGACACCCCGATGCATAACAACTTGAAAATATTCTTCCCTTTTACCGATTAGACCGTCTTGCATGATGTTTCACTAGGTTTGCACTTGCAGGCGAAGGTTCCACGAAGTGCATGGTAAAATGTGTTTTATGGATGCTTTGGGCGTGATTTTTTCGAAAGTAGAAATTATTCTCTGCCGTAATTTCAATATTTTGTGTTGTCACTCACATTGATAGTTTTACTAAAAAAATTGACCTTATTTTTAGGTAAAGACATTCTGACGTGATATTTCTGTCGAATGACCGGGCCAACTTGCTGTGCACGACTAAGGCTTCATATTTCTTATTTTCCTCCATTCTCTATAATAACGTTTATTTCAGGTAGTATTTAACATGCCCCGTCCATTTGCTTTTCAATATCATTGCTTAGTCGCAGGTGTTGATGTTATCACCCGTTGTTTCTAGGGTTTTTTCAATGGACAAAAAAAATAAATGAAATTTCGTATTTCTTTAAATATCCATGTAGGTCAAAACTTGGGTCAAGTGGCTGTATCGTGTGACGCTACTTTTGTCATACTTTGCCTCTATCCTCAAATCTCAAGCCATGTCCATCTTGATTATTCATCACAGCTCGTTAATCATTTACGAGCCTCTTCGTTTACTCCTCTCTTCATCGCTACCGTAACTCTTAATTCAATTATACACTCAGACTCTAGAGCCAACTTTACGGCTTTCTTTTCCTCAAATTTTCCCTTCAGTCTGTCTTGGCCCTTTACCTCTCCATTCTTTTCTCCAGTTTTCATATTCAATCCTAGCTTTTTATCATATCTATGAGCAGTTATCGGTAAACTTTCCTTATGTCTCATCCTCGTGTCACGGGGTCAATTAAAAATTGTCATTGAAAATTATTGAATAAAATTGTTTTTTTTTAATTTTGGATATATACGAGTTCCCATTTCCTCGTGTCTCGATGGTTTAACCCACAATTTTTTCGGATTAATATTTTGTGATATATATTTTCATTGGTTGTTATTTGATGTTACATTGTATTGTGTTATGTTGCAGATATATATAAAATTAAATTGATTTACATTATTAACTCTGGAGTACGGTCATTACCGGCAAATGTTACAATTAGCGGATGTTCTACATTGCAAGATGCTATGCGGATTAAAAACAAAATATTGAAAAAAAGGAAATAATTTGGTATTAGAGCATCTTTGTAGCACTACTTAATTGAAAAGTATTTAAGATAATGTTTAAAAATTTTAAGTTTTTACGATTCCTACATTAATTAATCATTATTTTTGAATGATGTATTCTGAGTTCCTTTTACATTTCTTGACTTAAGCAGGCGCACCCAAGTTAACGAAAGAAGCGGAATTCTATAAAGAAGAACTATGCAAACGCATGACCTCGTGGTGATCTCCGTGCTTACCTTATGGTACTTGATTGAATTGTCAATATAATAATCAGATGGAACCACATGTTTACCAAACTTTCTAGTGCGGTACATTAGTGGTGGTCAAACTATTTCAAGCAGTGAGATAGATAAATGCAATTTACACTCATTTTTATGAGTTTATTGAAGGATCGATTTAGATACCTTGCATGCATCATGTTCGAGTCTTTAGCAATGAAATTATAATAAAGAATGGATAAAATATTACTTTGAAGTCAAAAATTGCATGAAATTCTTCAGTGGTTTATGATACAGTTCCACCACTTCGACCTGAGTACTTAAGCGTACACATTGAAACGTACGAACGTGATTTGATAATATTTCCTAAATAAACCTTCCGATATTTGGATACATAAAATGTTAAATAACTTGTTTTCAAATGCACACAATTAATTTTGAAACGAAGAGTTTTTTTTACCCATCAGTGATATCTTACGTGCCACGATGGATTTGGAAAAACAGTGGAGAACCTTAGAAGCCAAGGCGGATAAGTGCATTTTTTTATTTTTGGAGATAAGTACAGATAATAGTTGTTAGGGTACACAATACTGTTGTGGCAAAGGGATACAAGTGAATCACTGATAAGCATATGCATATATCTTCAGTTATTTACATGTATCTCTTTGTTGCAAAAATAATCTGTACCCCTTCAACATTTCTTTTATCTACATCTGCATGCCACCCCGCAAGCCGCCTAAACAAAGCGTGTGGTAGGGGGTGTTAGGATACCAACCATCTACAGGTAAGAAGCAAATGCTTAAACAAGATTACTACTAGCCTTTATTAAACTATTTTATGATTCCGAGAAAAATCGAAATCTCATATCCATCTGTTCGGCTAAATTTCTCTCTTGATTTATCGCTTCTGTCGGATCAAGAATTATAGTGGGGCTCTAAGGAGATGTTCTTCATGCTGCTTCTAAATATTCTCAATTGTTCAAATATTTATCCATATCTAAAATATATTTTCTGTACTTATCTCCAAAAATAAAAATATGCACCTCCTCCCCTTAGCTTCTGAAGTTTTTGAGGAATTGCACTCTAAATCATACCACTGGTTTTTTTTCTCCTAGGCATCCCTAAACGAGAAAGGTGTGTTCTTACACGTGCAAATTTTTCTGTACCATAATGCTTTGAGGTCTGGGTAGGTAAGGGAAATCGTCGAGGCCCAGCGTTGGAAATGGCGATAAAGGGTTATCCAACCGCTCCCATACTCACTCATAAATTATTGAACTCCGAAACTGTTGTTTTGGTATCCCTGCGAGCTTCCCTTACTCATCCCACTATCCCTCACACCACTCTCGCTATTCCCGTATCTTCCCACATCAATCGAGAGTTCCATTTCCTACTTCCGCTCTCATCGCCAACCTCTTAAATTATTCCATCCCAGCCCCTCCCACCATTTTCCTCTGTTACCCAAAACCCTAAAACCATTCCCATATCAAGCTGCAAATTCCATGATACCTCCTCTCCATTAACCCATTATGTGCCATCGGTGTTTCGGTAGATGCCACAGAATAATGCGGGTACTTCCCAAAGCTCTTCCACTCTGCGCAGTTCTTGAGTTATCATCTCCGGCTTTGATAGTGTATTGCGGTAGCGAGGGGATTACGCTTTAGAGCAGAGTTAAATAATATTTAATAGTTTGAATGGAAACGGTGGAATTTGATATTCATATATATATTTTTGTGATTTTAGGCTCTTATTTCCTGCTTTAGAAGTAATGTCTTTTTGTGACCAAAAATCAGGTGACAATTTTAAGGAGATTAGATATCGAAGTGCTGTGTCCTTGAGTACTGAGGGCGAATAAAACGAATTTTTAGAGATGAGACATATAATGATGAGAAAATATTTCATATGGTGATAGGGCTTTCTCACTATAAGACTGCATAAAAATCTACGGCCTGAATTGGCTCCATGACGTTCGTGTACTTTACCGTTGGTGTAGTTTTAAGTCGAACTTTAGAGTTGCAATATGGCCTCTAAGGTGAGTCAAATTCCAGGAATTATGTGGAATAGTATAAAAAACTGAACTTTCAAGAATAATAGTCATATATAACGGATATCTATTAGGATAAATTTTTCTTTCGGGAATGATTACTGACGGGGGTAATCCTTGACGAAAAAAACTTTTTCATGGAGTCAAGGTATCCTTTGTAAAGTGTTCCCTCGTTTTCATGGCATGTGATGATCGTAACATGTGAGTTGTGGGCAAGATCACGAATCATTTTTCCCCAATTTGCATATTAACAACCAGCCGTCCAGGCTACTCACCGGCTGAAGTTACTCCTGTCATGTTCCTAGCATCTTCATCATACGACAGTGGCTCATGTAAATGTCTCCATCTTAATATCCAAGTATCACCTCCAGTTGACAGAGACAACTTCCTTCAGTACTTGGTCTTTCACCCCCTTTGCTGCAATGTATACTTTGCCTTGTTCGTCTCGTATCCTGTTAACCCTTCAGTAAACATTCAATAACGTCGGAGTGGAAGGAATTCGTCATATACTTCGTCTCCTTAACTCCTTTTCCTATGCCCCGGACTGTATTTTCTCTGGTCCTTCCAGCCAGTTCACTCTGTATTAATTGGGCCGATAGATTGACAGGTTAAAAAATAACCTTTCGCATATATTCTTGGAGCTGATACCGTATATAACCTGTGTAATTATACTTGATTTCCGAAGTGAGGTGGGGTATTTATATTCAACTTAAGAGCTCATATTTGCATTTAATTGCCAGAATTTCTTGGGAAAAATTGTCTGTTAAAATTAATTGATGTTAATCTTCAAATCCAACCACACATGTCTGCGTAAAATAGAATTCCTATAAAAGTACCGGTTATGCAAAAAGAATTAAATTATTTGTGCTTTTTTCAAGCAGATTTTTATGGATTGTGATATTTTTAAAAACAACAATACGCTCTCTCTGGGCTTAAAATTTTCTGTTAATAATTTTGTCTTTTCATGGATTCCTTCGTATGTGACTGTGGCTCTGTATCGTGTTTTTTACGCAAAATCCTCATATTGTTAAATTTTTTGTGAATGGTTTTTAACTACAACATTAGATGATACCTTTAATAAAATGGCAGGAAACATGTGAAAGAAGTTTCAAATGGAAAACAAGAGAAGCGTTAAGGTTGGATTGATTATTGCATCAATTGGAAGTAATATTTCTATATTTGATTCATCTCTTCCCTGGTATAGTCAGTATTGATTGTTTTATTTCATTCTGTATTTAATTTCTCCTCTTCGCGAGGGTATACGTGATTATATTATAATTTATTTCTTCGTGGTGGTGAGAAATCAATTCGACGTATAGCCATGGTAATAGTTCTCGGTAACACATTGAGATTTAGAAACTCCGCAGCTCATAAATGCTAGTTTGTATCAAAATTTGATTAAGAAAATTCTGCTAATTTAAAATGCTGCTAATTTCAAATAAATTACATCGTTATAAAAAGAATAAGATTTTTTCTGTTATGTATTTTACTTAATGATAATTGAAATCTCTAGTAAAATACTGTTTAATAAACCTTTCTTTTACCTTTCTTTTTATAAATAATTTCTGAACTCTGTTTGAGTTCTTAAAATGAGATCTCTTTTATGTTAACTTCAGTATCTAAAGGATGTGTAAAAATTTTGCTAACTATAAATATAATTGTAGTAAGTCATTGGAAATTCATATTTTCTGAAACATAATATTCAATATATACAGTATGCACTATCTCTATCAAAGGTGGGGACTTTAAATTGCTCATATGTGGTTTATTTTACCGAAAAAGTGGACAAATCCATATTTTCTTGCTACTGACAATTAAGTTAAACGTTAGCATTGTCTCTTTGGAAGGCTTAAGGACATATTGTATAATCCGACAATATTTCCACGAATGCGTGTTGCGGACGACTACAGTAACGTGGTTCGCCGTCTCTCACTCAATGTTTCAATTTCTTGAATCCATAAGCAATAACCGAGAAATGGTCAGAGCATCGCATGCTACGCCATGCTGCGCCTTTATGCTTCCCTCCGTGCAAAGGAGCATAAAAATGAATAAAAGGAAAAGGAATAAACACGAGACATGGGCCGGGGGTTGGGGCTCCTATATATCCTAGGCGTTGAGTTGAGGGGGTTCGGAGTACCCCCACTCCCTACAAAGGGCACCTTGTTCAGGGCCCAGCAGTGGGGACGGGTGGAGATATGCATGCGCAATTTCGATGCGTCGCTGTTTCCTCTCTCCTTTCGCATCCAGCTAAAACCGTTTGCCTGCTTCTTCACGGTGCCCCCAGGAATACTAACCCGAGCCTCCCCTTTTTCTATTGTTCTCTTTTCAAGAGAAGCAAGGTTCTGCCTACACCTAAGCGCACCACCGTTTTTATTGGCGCTATGACCTTTTTTTCTCAGCTCCGCAGGCTGGGAAGCCTTAGGCATAGGAACTGTGGAACAAAATAGTAGATGAGAGCGCATTGGATCCACATCTTCGTAATACCGTGTTAGGCGCCATTGGGGCGTACGGGAGGGGGTCCGAATATCTCCCTTACATGTAGCAGGATTGAAGATTTCCCGATTCGCGGGGTTACTCTCCAGAGGTAGGGTCTACACATCATGCACTTTTTAGCTGTCATCTCAAGTGGAGTTTGAATTGAATAGGATTTAGACGGCGTGCTACCTTAACGGAAAGCTTAAAAGTAATAAGAGTGACTGTCCCTACATCTCTGTATGAAGTTATTATATAATACTCCGTTTATAAAGCAAGTAGCCGGTAAAGAACAAAAAAATACATATTTTGTGTAATTTTTATGCACAATGGAGAGCTCAAAACATCTTCTAGCTTTTTATTCATAATTAAAGTAATGTATGCTGCTTACATTTCACGGCGTAAGGCCTATATTTGCAGCAATTACGTGTCCTCTTTGCATTTGCAGGTTGAAATCGAATGATAGTTTTTTGAACAAATTAGGAAAACGTTAGATTTAATTATATTTTTCATTCATATAAACACCATAATGAAGAATGACTAGTGAATATTTTCTTTTAAATATTCTTAAAAATAAAACTGCTTTACATGAAATGAAAGTGACGAAATGGGAAATTGTGATGGCCTGCTGATACGTTTTTTCCGCATGATATAGAGCTCTTTTAGAGAAAAGAGGCTTCGCCGCCATGAGCAAGACAACGCCTATGGTTAAGATTTGGCATGGAGGAATCTGACGCCGTTATTGAGGAAATACGAGCTACTACCAGAAATACCAGATCTACTAATCGTATAAAGTGAGGTATAACAACCCTATGGAAGAGCTGCCCTAAAAAAAGTAGATTACGGGTGGCTGACCGAAAAACTAACAAGTGTCTTCCCCAAAGAATACAGACCAGCGTTTTACAACCACGCAAACTTAAGAAATCTCTGTAACAGAACAAAAGATAAAGTGAAGAACTTGGAAGGAAACGGAATATACAAACTCAAGGGTAATCATTGTGACGCAGTGTATGTGGGGCAGACGGCTAGTGCGTTCCTGACAAGAACAGAAGAGCGCAAAAGGTGTTTTCGCACGGGGAATTTACAGCAATCCCACTTTGCGAAGCACCTGTGGGAAGAGGGACATCATAGTGACTTCTTACCGGACATTTTACTCAAAGTCAAGGAGGAGAGGGAGATGGACGCCCTGGAAGAGTTGGAGATTAAAAGAAATTTGAGTTTGGGACATGTTCTTAATGACATCGTCTTCCTAAGAAACTCACCTCTCATTACTGCACTGCACTGCACTGCACTTAACCTTGGCAATTCACCCCGCGCCATACCGACCCTTTCCCCTGGCCAAGGAACCTTACCTGCCTCTCCTAGCCTGTACTTAGTCATGCAACCCAACCATTCCCTCACCAACCCTCCTACTCCACCCCGAATTCTCCCCCCTGTATAACCCTTCTCCTTCCCCCCTGATAGAATTTGGGTGCTTATTGGATTGTCTGAATAATAAATAGTGTAATTGAGAATGATGCCTCAGCGTCGAAACGAGTCGTACCAATAAATAATTTTCCAGTGAAAAGTTACCAGGGTTGTGTATTTTCATTTCAACCTGTACTTATAAGAAAATGTGATTTTGCTAGATCTTCTATGCACGTAATTGGTACGATTCTGGATTGATAAGATTATAGCGCTTACAGGTGCAATATTGAGTCAATTACCGTGCAAATTCTCATGTAGGATTTCATCTTTGTACCTTGATCATATTCTATTGAAATGACCTGAAATTGTCTATGCTCAATCAAAGCAAGCTTAGTCGACTACATTCCTGTACATACCGATTTTTCCAATTGAGATGTTTAGAAATGAAGGGTTTTTTTCTGGATTTTGTTACATCACGAGTTATCGAAGATGTAAGTATTTACTATGTACAAGGAAGTTATTGCTTCCCCGTATTTCGTATCTTTGATTTTCAAGATTAAAGTTTACATTTAATGGTATTTTTTTTGAGTTTCACAGACTATTTTGTTCCCTTTGAGGATCACGCGTTAGTGCAACAGGAGCCACGGCATCAATTGTACACAACTCTTTTCTCACACTTTAAGTTCTCATCTCCAGCGTTTTTTAAGTAGCCGTTGCTTCGTTGAATGCATAGGTGGCATATCAAGGCGTTTTCTTCTGTACCCGGAACAAGTTTATATTTTTTTATTTTAAATATAATTTTTGCTATGTTCTGGAGAAAATCTCATTTGAACCCTCCATCTGTTTCTCCATTTTCTTTCTCCCAATCCTCGTCAGTTTTTCGTATATTGGATTTTCAGGATTTAAGTTTAAATTTTGTAGCGCACCGTTTGAATTTCCAAGGCTATTTTTGTTCCCTTAGAGGACCATGCGTTAGTGCTAAAGGAACAAAGGCACCCAGTATACATACACAGCTCTTTCCTCCCAATGTAAGATCTCCTCTCCCAAGGAGCCGTTGCTTTGCTGAATGCATAGTCGGCTTATCAAGGCGTTTTCCTGTGTATCCGGCACTGGCAGTAGCGTAGCCAGGATTTTGAAATGGGGGGGGTTACTGGAAATTTTGGGACCCTTCCGGGGTGTATGAAATACACCCCAGGGCAAAAGGGGTTCTCGGATAATGTTGGGATGTATGATGTTGAAAATGCGATTTTTAGGACTCAAAAAAAGTGTATATGTTATCTTTTTTTCTTGAGACCATCTTACTAGTTTTGGCGCCTATTTTAAAGGCTCAAGGGGGTTTGTAACCCCCGTGTTTTCGGCATTTGGAAACTAGCATATGATTTTGTTTTATTTTTTTGGTTTGCTCCGGTGCAAATCTCATTTGGGCACTTTCCTTCCGTTTCTCCATTCTCTTTCTCCCCCGGCCGCGTCCCTTACCCGCAAGTTCATCTGCTTTTTGCTTCTTCTCGACCCAATCCTATTCTATTTCCCAGAAATTCGTCCCTTCTTCCTCTCATTTCTTGGTTTCGACAGCTGAATCCAATTTTCCTCTTCCACCGCGGCCTACCTTTTCCCTCCGCCATTTCATATCCAACAGTGTGGCTTCATTCCCATGGACTCACCAGCCCGCTTGCTCCTCTTGCCTTTTTCTCCCCTAGAAAAGTCTTTGTATTTCTACAATCGGTTTTGACCGAATGTTTTTAGCCCCAGATGCCCAAATTGAAACTCCTTGAGAGTGTTTCCTCTGAAATCGGACAAGACCGAGAAAAACTTCCGATGGAAATCTCATCCCTCGATTGTGCGCTACTAGATTTGGGATTGCACGAGGGAAAAATAATGCAAACCTAGAGATTCCCCAGCAGAGAATGAACCTAGAGTTCCGCTATCTTATTAAATGCAGTGAGAAGACCGCATTTTTCCCCAGGTACATACAGACAAGTGTATACGAATATTCTATTTTCCACAACTCACCTAATACCCTTCGCTTTAGATTCGCAAATATCCATTTTATCGCCAAGTTCCGAGTAAAATTCCTACTATCTTTTCTTTTGTGGGTGAACAACATCACTTAGCTAAATCTTCGAGTTGACTCGCGGTCTCGAGTAACACAAAAAGGCACGGTTATGAATGCATTCCTTGTTTCTTAGCAAAAATGCAAAGGGATCTGCTTTGTTGGAAGCTATTTTTCTTTGTTACCTCACATCCTACCGTGTATTACTTCCAAGAGTTAATTTTTTTATTATTACGCATCTTTGACATTGAGGCATCCGCCTAACAGCATGAAAGAATCACCCCAGGCAGCAATAAATATCCCAACAATATCTAGACAACATTGCCGGTATTAGAACATGATATCTGTGGAATATCCATGTACATCTAATAAACTGATGTGATATCCAACAGTGGACATAGAGGTCCCTATTACAGCATCTTTTAGATATCTTCACCACATCCAACTAGTAGATGTGGGGTGCGATTATAATGGTTTTGATAATCCCCAGGCATACACACAATACATTTGTGCTCTTCAATATTATACAGAACATATCGATGGCTAAGTTCTAACAACACATGTATCAAAATTCGGCCGGTTTGAAACAAGTATCTTAAACAAAATGTAATGGCATTTAAAGCATTTAGTTGGCTTCGGTGGCGGCGGGGTTAAGTCATCGCCTGCCAAACAGTGGGTCGCGGGTTCGAGTCCCGCCTGGGTAAGTTTACACTATCCAGGGTATGGTTGTTTGTGTACGTTAAATTGTTAACATGTTAACAACCCCGATGTAAAAGGCCGTAAAGATCTGTTTTCGGGGGTATGGAAATAAAAAAAATAAACAAGCATAAAACAACTCTTTGTTTGCAAATGTATGCTTCTTTTTCAGTTTTATGAATTTTTGGTTTTTGATTTCAGTTTCAAATTAAAAATATGAATCGTTTATTTTGCTCACGTGAAAAGTCGCTATTTTTGAGATACCTATTTTTAGAGCTTAGCAATCAATATGCTACCTTTGGATTCAGTTTGGAACAACAATTTTTTAATATCACGGATATTTCCACTTGGATATCTATGCTACGCTATTTTTACAACTTGTTCTGGATGTTACAAATAGGATATCTATAAAACTTTGACAAATGTCCATCGTGTAACAACAATTTGTTTTGAAACATCAACCTCATTTAGTTATCTGGTGTTTATCGTCTGCTGCTTGGGACTTGCCCCATGCTTTTTGCTGTATTCTCTGTCCTTCTATTCGTCCTCTCCTAACGTACCCTCTTTTCGTCTCACTCCACCCTTATGTTCATCTCACCTTACATTTTCCTCATATTTCCCCATACCCTCTCCACGCTACCCCACCACCGAACTTCCTTATAGTTCCCTCCACGCCTTCTTCTCCCCGTATAAATCGTCGGCATTTGTCATTCCCTTTGAGCAGTGAGGGAGTCCCGCGAAGGAAAACGTAAAGGCTTTCCGAGGACGACGGTAGGCGGTCCTTTAGAGGAGAGTAATAGGAGCTGGAAAAGAGTTCGTGGGGAATGGGAAATAACACGATTTTTATGGGTGGCAATGGACGTGAGATTTGTGCTGGGGGATGAAACTGACGATGGCTCAGACTACCTTAGTATGATCGCCCAACAGTAGCCGAAGGCCGAGGTGAATAATGCGTGACTTCAAAATCATCATTGTATCATTAGTATCACTATAGAGTTCTAACAGTCAAGCTAGTATAAATAGAGCATTTAGCTATTAATTCCCTTCCCAGTGGGACTTTCATTTTTAATTCAATATTAAGGCTCCTCCTATTATATCACCGGTAAATCATTGCTACAGTCGAATACATCGTAGATATGGTAGTTATTTGGGAAATTAATGAAGAAAGTATTTTACCACTTAATGATGGTTTGCGTTTAATGAGAGTTTTTCAAGTCACTCTCTCCTGTCTCCCCTTATTAATTGGATTAAACTTTCAGAATACGACCTCCTACCTTTCATTTTATCTGCAAATCCTAATCCTTTCCACCCTCCCGTTTACCAATAATTCTTCCCTCTAGCACTGTTTTCAACAATTTCCTCCCCTCTAGGAGCTCGTTTCATCCAAACCCTAGGGTCTCCAACGCATATCATAAAGAATTACCCAATCCCAACCAATCATGTCTAGCACTTCGGCGTTCCTCTTCTTTTGCGTCCTTTTTACCAGCTGCATTCTTTTCGGCACCTTCATCTAGAACGCCTGCAATACAACCTCTGCGTCCACGTTTTCTCCAAACTATAAAGTGCTACACTCTTGATAACACACTGCAAAACGTTGCAGGGAGTTATTTTCACATCGATAGAGTACCACTAAAACGGCCGCTGAACTCCGTCTTCACATAAAAATCCCAAAGTACCAAAACACGACCTTTTTTCCCTGTGGCATCTATAATACCTGCTCATTTGACCCATTTAACTCTCATACTTAGAAATCCACTCATTAGCTCTTTTATTGAACGCCTATTTTACTAATTCAAATCTTTCGATAATTAAATACACCAATGGATGAAGTTCTCCATGAAAATATATTTGACTTAGCCGGGATTCGAACCCGGATCTCCCTATTGCCGGTCAGGTATGTTAGCCAGTTACACCACCAAGCCATTTTTTTTAGACCGAACTTCGGGATGGGTTTTACCTAACAAGATGTTGACGTCACAAGTCCACACTTTGGCACATGTGGCGAGGGTCGTGCTTACTAAGCCACTGTTGGGGTGAAAAACCCCTCTTAAATTGTGGGAGAATAAATTACCGGAATGAGAAAGAAGGTAGTTAGTACATCTTGCGGATGTAGCTCGTTTACGTGATATTGATGAGGGAAGAATTAATCCGTGGCTGTGCGTTGGGAAATGCATTGGAGGCGAATTGGAGGAAGTTATGGATGCTCGTCTTTTCCCAGTTATACGGTCGGTGGCGAAGGAAGCCGAGTGTTCGCAGAGCATGTGGGTGTGTAGCTGGGGAACAGCAGTCGCAAATTCGCTGACTGACTGCAAGAGTGCATGCCCCTGTTTCTGAGAGGCTGGGTGGTAGCAATTAGATTACAGGTGCACCCATCTCTTGAGGTCGCGAGCATCGGTCGATTCAATTAGCATCCTGATGTTGCGGCCTGGCGTGTATTGCCGGTAGAAGATCGGAGCTGGTTCCCTCCGAATTCGCTATACATGGCATATTGTTGGCTTGAGTGAGTGTTTGGCCCCAAGAAGGAAAGGCCATCGAATTGCGGTTTCCAATGAGAACAGTTTGTTGTGGCGAAATGAGGTTGAGTAAGGCCTTTCAAAGTTAGATCGTCATGATAGAGCGTTTTAGACTCATAGAAGAGAGAATAAGGGAAAATAGCTTTACGAGCGATAGTTATCGTCGCGAAAAGACTTAAACTCTACCATTAGGACGCTGCGTCACACCCGCTCGCACAGCCGTATTTTGCCCTTTTCGTCAATTAGTAATTACTCTTGAAAAAACTATGACGTTGCCTAGAAATCTTCAAAATATAAAGCTGGACCTTTATCCACATTGTCTGCATCTAAAATTTTAAAATTTTACTTGGTGTAAAATTGTAAATCATTTCATTAGGGTCCATTTTAATTGCTTTATATTCAGGAAAATATTGATCACTATATATTCTTTATTCCATGAGGATTTCATTATGTTTTTATATTTTTTACGAGTAATATGTTAATGAAACAATGATCAAACGGGAGTGATCCGTCATACTATTCTTGTCGTTACTTACTATTACTCTAAATTTACATACATGTGCAAGTATGTTTATAAATTAGTGTAAATTAATTGTAACTTATTTTTTAAAAATTAGCTACTGAGAATTTATCATACTTTTCTATTAATTCATAGTGTACACTGTCATATTTATGTTACAGAATTGGCATTAAAGAAATATTCACCAAAATCTATGCTAGCTATTTTTTTTATTCGATACATTTTGCGGATTATTTTTATTTAAGGTATTATTTACGGTGTTAAGAAAAACAGCTATGTTGTGCAAACCTCATCCTTTGAAATTTGAGACTGCTAAATTTTGATTGCGACCAGTAAAGGTTTCAAAAGCATCGCATGTAGATTTATGAAGGAGTTCACGAATTCGTGATTTAAGCTGCTTCACCTATGCCCCAGGGAAAGGGTCAAATGATCCGGTATTTTAGATGCCACAGGGAAAATAGTCGTGTTTTGGTGCTTTGGGATTTTTATGGTAAGACGGAGTGCAGTGGCCGCTTTAGTGGTACTCAATAGATGGGAAATAAACTCCCTGCAACGTTTACAGCCGAGACGGGATCAATGAAAGCCAACGCATTGCCCTCGAAATATTGATTACTTAACCTGTGTATTATTCCTCAATCTCGTATTTCATGGGAACGATTTTGACGCAGTCCAAACGTGGAGCTTAATTGGGTGCGGTCGGAAGTTATCCATCGTTTTGCGAAGCGTAGCAATTGTGCAATCAGCGGTCTTCACGTTTTACCTCGTGTAAATGAAACGGTAGACCGCTGAAATTGGTGGCTTGGAAACAGAGCAGACGTATCTTGACCAATCGTTAATTTCTTCAGTGTTATTTTATCACTGTATTTGGCCTAATTACATCGAAAGTCGCGTTATCCATGGCCTCGAAGGTTCATATACATTTAGATCACATCCATATGATTTCTACATATTTAATGCGAATTATTACCTGCAAAAATTTAATTGGAAACGTGGACTGGCATTAAATTTATTGACTGTCTCTTTGTTTTGAGATGTTATTGCTTTTGAGGCCACTGCTTGGAAAACTTAGCTCCTCTTCATCCTAAATGATGTGTTTTGGCACTTAACAAGCGGAAAGTTAATTATAAAGAGAAATTTTAAAGGCACAAAATATATAGTAATATTGATTTTACTGCAAAAAATAATACGGTTGAATAATAGGGTAAGAATAACCCAAATAATGCATCCGGTTATGCGAGGCATTGTGATATTTTCTTCTATTAATGTAGGCTGCATTTTCCGGCTTTCACCGCGTCGTGGTTGCGTTGGTGACAACAGTTTCTCCTGCATTCCAGCAGGCATCTTCAGGTCGAAGAAGCTGTTGTCACCAACGCAACCACGGCGCGGTGAAACCCGGAAAATGCAGCCTACATTACCAGCGCACCGCGGAAGCTTTCGCACCAATTTTCTTCTATTGGTGAATATATGCGTGTATATTATCTTCGGAGAATTCTTAATTCAATTATGTTCTGCAGCAATCTCAATTAAACCTTAATGTGATAAACTATTAAATTCCAATAATATTTTTGTAATTTAATGCCTGATACTAATAAATTAATGGTAATTAGCTTAAGACAATCCTTTATCAGATGTACACGGAAGTACTCTACCGGGAAACATATTCCGTATATGCAAAAATTGGCAATTTCTATTTGTGAATGAGTGAATGTTATATAAAACTAGTGTTGCAATTGGGAATATCTAAGTTTAAGCTTTTCTATAACTAAATAACTATCCATATTTTAGCTCTACCAGATAAAGAATAAGAAAAAAGGATCTGCGAAGAAATCATAAGATCTTACTAATTTCATTTAAAATATAAAATTTGACGTATCTGGTTTCGGCTTATGTAGCACGAATAGTTAGCCAAAATATCATTTACGAATGCAAATTTTGGAGAAGTAGGAACAATCTTATCGGGATTCCCTCCGGGTTAATTTTTCCACAATGGCTAATTTATTTTAGCATTGAGACTTAGCACCCACAAACAAATAAAATAACTTTCATCCCTGAGGATGATCCCCAATTCGGGGCTAAAACTTTGGAAATTATGGAAAAATTAACCCAGCGGGAATTCTGAGAAGAGTTTTCACAGATCATTCGCCGGGAAAGCATCAAATAATATTTTGGAGAAGTTCTCTACTTTTGAATTCTTACGGCGTGAAGTATGCAATGCTTGAAACAGGGAAGGGTGAGTGAAATAATTTTAGAATCTAAACAATTATAGAGTAAATGAGTTAGGGTTTGAATCTTACACCGTATAATCACTTCCTATTACCACCACGTTATTAAATTTTACGTCTTTCTTCCAGATAAAACGTACAGATTCGCTCGAAGGTTGGTTAGAACACTGCCGTGCACGATGCCTCGAAATGCGATGAGATTCAGCTCAGGTTTTCTTATAACTGGCCGAGGAAACTAGCTTCACGGCCTTTTTGTGCCCACTTTTCCGCTCCTCTCCTCCGACGTTAATATTTGAAAAGAAAGGCAAAATCACGAGACGGCAGTTCCTTCGTCCTCCACTCGACCCGGCAGCGCCTTCGTCTTAGGGCCTTCTGGCACTCGCCCTGCCCCTAATAACAGGGGTGGAAATTGGAGCAGGAAGCCCGGAGTACTACGTATGTGGTATCGGCCTTCCCTTCCATCGCCTCCCGCCGTTTTATATAAGGCGATGCCCTCCCTACAGCGAGGTTCTCTCTTCCGGCCCAACGCGGCCGTTTCTATCTCGTAGTCAGTGCTGCAATCATTTCGCCGGATAGAGCCGTGTTGTGTTCGGTATACACCTCGCTGGGCGACCGTTGCCTCCGGAATTGGCCTGCAGCTGGGAGAAGGGTTCGCGGACGCGGGATATCTACGTTCTTATGTTTTTTTTACCCGCCTACAATATTCTCATTTATCCCGCTACCTTTTGTTGCCCGCGTATCTGAGTCGCTGGCGGCGTTGTTAAAGGAATGCAAGTGGCGAGTTCTGTAGCGGCGCGGGGTTCTCTCGGGTTAAAATTTCGTTGCATTTTGAGATTACAAATGAAATTGTAAGGATCTTGTCATATTCTCCGGGCAATGAAGGGGCGCACAATTAGCCACACCCGCAGAGCATTATGCTCTAGGAGTAGTTAAAGACATTTTTCTCTATTTTTCCATGAAAACGCTCGGCAATATTGTAATTATAATATAAATTTAGGGTACTGAATGCACAAACGCAGACGTACGCCAGCTTCAAGTTAATAGCTGTGAATAATCACAATTATTCGTGAGAATTTCCATTGGTGTTGCTTTTTATCCATCAATGAAGTGACAAATTGTTTGATAAAATGGTAAAATTTGCCGCAATATTTTGATGCGTTTTTGCTCGAAATAAAACATGCGGATGTAAGTGGAAAAAAGAGGGGGAAATAGTTTCAAGTGTCCTTTCCTAAATATCAGAGCAAAAGTTAACTATTCCTCAAATAAGTTCATTCTTATCTTACTCAAAATTGTAAATATTCGATGGTCAGCGCTTAGTTACAAAATGGGATGGTGTGTTGGCCTACAGCGACACTCATTGCCCACGTGTTGTACCTCATTAGGCTAACTTTCTCCTTTATGAAACACAATTGTTCCTTATTAACTGCCTATATTTTTTTCCCGTGTTGGGTTTTGGACTTGCCACTACTGAATAACCCTATTTTTAATAACGTGAGCTTGACTATTGGGAGATATTTGTTTTAAAAGTTCGGGAAATTGCTCACTTTGGCTAATATACAGTAAGTTTTTAACCATTCACAAGTTGAATTGTCAAAACTATTAAACCCAAAATCTAATTGATGCCTTTTTATACCTTTATCCTTTTTATTTCTTTTTTATTTCTTGCTAAACATATCCTATCTTTATGGGGCGATTGTGGAAGCTCGTGTAGAAGGGAGCAATCGGATAGAATACGCCCATATGTAGCGGAGGTCATTAGCTCTAATTTTTTACTATCTTGCTGAGTGTTAACTAACATATACTTGCTACTGACTTTATCACCAATGGCTACCATTTTGCTAACGATTCATTTTTTTTTTTCATTTCAGGTATGTTGTCATCCCTTCTGACCATTATCTGGATTATGCACAGTTCAGGTATATTTCTCTACTATTTCCTTCTTTCTATTGCTACTAAAGCCATACAAAATGTGAAATTGAAAAAGGCTTAGAAAGGTCCGTGGTCTGTCCCTTGCTTTGGACTTCGGATCGCTCTGTCTATTAACGACGCGAGTGGCTAATTTCGTAAGCCCATATAAATACGCGATAGGTGACAGTATATAAAGCGGCCGACTTGAGAAACTTTCACAATAATATTCGTGGTACATGTACATGGAGTTGGACTCGGCCATTGACGCCACAGTATTCACTCCAACAGGAAGTAATTGTTTTGCGAAAGAAAAAAAACGCAATTACTTCACGGATTCGTACCTTATTTCGTTTCTTTTTTTGTCCACGCCACCGTGATAATTCACGGCTTCCCGCCTTAATTCGCTCCCGTGCCCATAAACACAATCAAGCCCTATTCCCGAGGGAGGGGAATAGGGGTGACTGTCCGGGATTCGGAATGCGAAATGCGTCCCGGGAATAAGTGTGTCACGTAGAGAGAGAGAGAGACGTTGGTGGTGGGGGCCGCCTGGGAGAAAGGCGACCGGTGCGGGCGGGAGGGAAGGGATGCGACCCTGGGAAGTTGGGCGTGCGTCACCCCAGCGCCGGAAAAGGACAGGTGGGCCAAAGGCGTCAGGCGGTATTCCAAGCTTTAACAGTCAGGGGTTGGCTGGCAGGAAATAGTAATACTACGGGATCTACATGGAGGAGGCCCCATTATGATTTGTACCAGGGATCGCAAGTGAAAAGGAACGAAAATATTTCGTTTCCACCCGGAGGGAAAGGAAAATACAAGGCTTAGGTTTAGTTTCGTTCCCGCACGAAATTAAAATCACCAAGGAGTTTAGTTTCAATTCGGAACGAAACTTTACTTCTAGGAACGAAACTGAATTAATCGAAATTCCGCTGCTCATAGTTAATTTTTTATCTCAGAAGTGGAATGGAGGAGATAAGAGGGAATAGTTTCGAGTCATTTAAAACAACGAATAAAAAAGAGTGAAACACCTTAGAAGGATAGAGTTGAATCGTCAATAGGAGACACCGTCCGTAATAGAACCATCAGAGGTATGGTTAATTTTAATGGCAATTAAGGTGCGGAGAGCACCAATTGATTTTAATTTTTATCATTTTTTCGCAAAAGAAATGTTCCACCAGAAAAAGTAATTAATATCCTTCACAAATATGTGAATTTTATCAATTTATCCTGGAGCGTTTCTATTATTTTACGGTTCATTTGTCACTTTTTTATTGTACCTATATCTGATATTTGTCCACGCCACCTCGATAATTCACGTCTTCCCACGTTAATTCGCTCCTCTAACATTTCTCAAAGAAAACTAGGTGTCTTTTTATGTAAAAACGTCTCAGAACGACAGTTGTCATTGACAAGTATGTTCCTAATCTGGGACTTGGAATCTTCTCATTTAACTCCTGATGACACTGCATCTTAGTAAATACTGAGGTTGTGGCCACTGTTATCGATTCGTTGTTTTGTTTTGTAGCGTTTGGATTTTGAATTGTAATTACCTTTTTTAATTTACTTGTTTTAAGTGCAATTTAAATTGGTAGCCTTTCTTTTGTGTATCACTTTATTTAAAATAAAATATAAAATACGTTGCGAAAAAAAGGATGAAACAGTCTGGAAGGATAGGGTTGAACCGTGTGCTCTGACGCTCAACCAGAAAGGGAATCTGGGAGGTGGAGGGTGGGATGGGAAATAGAGAATTCGAGGTCCAATCTGGCGCTTTTTGGGTTGAAGTTCGTCGGAGAATGGATTCGCTCGGAAGTCACGCAGCGTGGGTCCGTCGTTCCCCGTGAAGGGGCGAGGGGGTTTGCCGGGAGGGCGGCTCGGGAGACGCCCGAAGAAGAGAAAGCAGTGAGAGAAGGAAAAAATAAAACATGTTTAGGTGGATATGGGAAGCCGGGGAATGGTTTGGAGGCCGTCGAGGTGGAACGTCTGATGGATTGATAGATCTTCTTTCTTTCGCGCGGGAGTTTAAGTAAATTGAACCTTTCTCCTTTGTTTCCCTGCGGACCGCTTCCTTGTTTTTATTTTTCCCTATCGCCTCTCAGTCTGGTGTTCTTTCTCGACGGCTTATGCCTCTTTCTTTCTCTCTTTATTCCCACCTGGGATACACAATAGATATCGGTATGCCGGTACATCGAGGAATTTTATGTTGCGATACATAGGTCGTCCTTACTGCTCAACTGAATTCAAAGCTGCAGAAATTGAAAATGGTATCTCACATATTTACAGCATTTGATCCTTCTTTATCAATATTTAATGCATTTTAAATTGAACATTAACAATATTAGGTTAATGCCTATTATATATTGGGTAGTGCCAAGACGAATGATTGTATTATGAAATAATATTACTTCTATTTTCAAATATAATTTCAAACCTTATTAGGAATTCAGCAACAATATTGTAGTACTTTTCATAAACTCAGCTACATTAGAGTTAGAATTTCGTCGTTTATAAAATATATGCATCATCACTTCTTATAAAAATAGATCTGGTGTAGGCACTTTTTGCATCAAAATCAAATGGTCGGTACTATGCTGCTATAATAATTACGACGAATAAAAGTTGAAAATTTGCATAGTATTAAGTAACAAAAATTCAGAAAAGTCATAGCGAATACAATTGTAACGACAGTTTAAAAATACTCGACTTTTTTCCTGAAATCCATTCCTCCCACGACTAGTTCATTGATACGTCTTGCGGTGTAGTATATTGACTTTCATCCAGATAAATCCTTCCTTATCCGTTCTCTCTTAACAATTTCTGTCAGAATGTGAGTTTACAGCGTTCTACAAATCGCGCTTGTTTAACCGATATGTGGGTATCATCGGAAGATATAGTTAGGAAGAATTTACCGGTGTGATCCGGGTACTGAACAACTTTCACTGAATTAACTATATGGAATGGCATTAAAATATACTTAGCTTTATCTAATACACTTACATATTGGAGAAAATTGTACTTGTTCTCCTTGCATAGTTTCAGTTTTGGTAGAAAAATGTACAAATCTGGGTTTGTCCTTGGTCCATAGATTTTGTATTTTGGTCCATAGATATTGTATTTGGGGTGAGGGAAAATGGAGAGATACCGAGTAATTCGAAACTACTCAGTGTTATATTAAAAATAATAAAAATATTTACCTAAAAATTAAACGAATGAACTTATATGCTTGCGAGATATCTTCCCCCATGTCGTTCGGAAATTTTCGGAATATTTCAATAGAATGTCTCTTTAAATAGAATTAATTTGTCTTTACCGGCTTATTTTTATGTTCCGTTCAGCCCAGCATTCTGCTACCCTTACCACGGATCACTTAGTATCGTGGAAGGAAAAAGGTTTATTCTCACAATCCTTCTCTCCGTTAAATCCTCAAATTAGATGAAAAGAGAACACGAAGTCTGAGACAGATGGATCGAAAACTCTGACAGTGGTGTTGAGGAGACAAGATGAATGAACGAGCTTTTTCATTGTCAAGGACTTGACATTATCAGTTCTAAATCGTAAATCTCATTCCATGATGTTATGTAAATGTATATGCTTAAGGGATTAGTCATTTTGATGGCATATTTGATATAATTTCTCTTTTAGCATGTTAGTTTTTGTGGTGTTATTTAAGTTATGTATTCGATAAGCTTGAGAAACATTTTCAGCAGGAGCAGTTCGTAGAAATGTGCCGTACAAGGATATTTATGAAAGAAAATAAAATCAACTGTTTCATAGTACTATATTAATTATGATACTCATAGATTTACTTCCAATATATGAAATTTATGATGAATTAATGATATGAAATTTACCTTGAATGAGTGGTCTCTAAGTACAAAGGAAAATTTATCACAGTGGACGCACTATAAATAACATGTTGTACCAGTTTTTCTGGACCCGACAAAAAAAATTATTCATCATCTTTCGACGAATGGAGTAACCAGTTTCTGATACTAAACCTTAGGTCCTATGATAAAAACTAATGTTTTATGGGTTCTCTTCATCAAAAAAACTATGCTCACGAAGCAGGAGATTATGAATAGGGAAGTGCTTTTACGAGCATTAATATTGTGCTTCAGCGTAAAGTTTAAAACATTATGATGTTGACCGTGGCTCTTAACCCTGCGGAAAGGTGGAAGCTGTGGATTGAAAACATGAAAAGGCTAAAGGCGTTCAAGTCGTAGGTTTGGAGGAAAATGAGCAAGATGAAATTGACGGAGTGAGAGACAAGTGCTAAACAGGGATGGATGAGAGGAAGAAGCATCTGAAGCTGATAAGGACTAGGATGAGGGTTTGAATGGAGAGAATCCTAAGGGGGAGAGGAAAGCTGTAATCGAGGGGAGGATAACGGGTAGGTAGGGAATGGGGCGGAAGAGAAGAGGTTTTATGGGTAGAATGAAAGGAAATCGGTTCTATGATGAATTAAATAGGGATACTATATGTGAGGGGGACAGACCTCTATGATTCACAAAATATTTTAAGTGACCTTACGTAATCAAGTAAAATAGCCTCACAATAGTTGGCATAGGTGAGCCTTTTCATCAAACTTTTCGTATGACTCGTGTCCATAAAGATATATTTTATGAATTTGATATGGAATAATAATTGAGAATGTACTTTGTCATGTTCTACCTTTTATTTGAGTACACTTAGGATTTTGACTATCAACAGAAATGCTTGAAACCTTTCAAATGCCTGTTATTTTTGTAAAAAAGATTTTAACAGGCCTCTTTTGGTGCTCACAAATAGTGACCTTGTCAAACTTTGATATTTATTGCTGTAATTTCTTTTTTAACTTAATCAGTGTCATCGAGGAGTGAGGGTAAATGTTGGTGAAATTTACTGCTGATTGGGGAATCATTATGTAATCATTATGGAGAAAATATCAAAAATCTTAGTATGGAGGCAAAAGAATATTGAAATGAAGATTTCTCGAAAAATTAAAAATTGAAAAAAAATATAGTTAGCATTTACTGTCCACACCTCTAAAATTATTGTTTAACATTAGTGAAATTTATTGCTGAATGGGGAATCAGTATTTAATCAAATTGGTGAAAGTATCAAACATCTTATGTCGACAAGAGAAAATCGATCGGTAGCATTTACGGTCCTCACCACTAAAATTTTCTCATGAACATAAGGATATAAGAGAATTAAGCGTGAGTTTGGTGTGTAAAATCCTGGGTCGCTTTTAACGTGCCCATTCACGCAAGTTCGGGTTCTCGGACTAAGCGGGCGTTACACCTCGGCACGCGACTCCGCATTAATTTCACTTTCGTGCCCGACACGCGAGCCCCAAAATCACTCCCCACGACGTTATCTCCACAGCTCGGTGATCACTTAGTCGACACCCTTAGTGGGCCGAAAATAATCTCGCCAACTAAATCAGACTTGGCAGGGGATTAGAAAGAAAGGACCTGCCTAAGTGACGAGCGGGCGAAAGCATAATCATCCCCGACACGTTGGCCGTGATGGAGAAGAAGGAGATAAAAGTTGAAGGTCGTCGGGCGACCGAAGGGGATGATAGTAACCAAGCTTAGAGCGTCATGGTAAGGGAAGTCATGTAAATTACCCATATCTGAATATCTTTTATGCTCAAAAGGATTCAAACCGTTAACGACCTACTTAAAATAAAGTTCCGAATAACACTTCGGTCTTTTTTTTTAATATTTATTTTTTATGCGACGTTAATTTAATGATTGGCCTTGTATGCATACTAGACTCTTATCCTTATGTTATAGAGGTTCATTTCTTTTACTAGCATTTTTTCACGGGTGTAGTGCTGTTCTTTTCTTGTCATGCTTATTATCCAAGTCCAGTTGATTGTGCATGAAGGAAATGAAAGGTAATGTTGTAGATGTATCCAGAGCTTAAGCTTTCATTGAAGCTCTATATGACTATAGCTCTAATGAAGTCAGTTTCATGGAATAGAGCAGTGGGAATGAAATAAGCAATGAGAATCAAGCGTGATTAGGACAATTAAATACATTCCATTCTTATTTTACTTCACTAAAATTTATTCCCAACCTAAATTTCGACTTTGCAACTATCATTTTCAAGGTAAAATTACTCTCTGCTGTTCCTCTGAAACCTAGTTCAAAAAAAATTTTTTCTATAGGAGAATATACTAAGCTAATTTTTCTTTATATCTGTAGCCACATCTACGTTACGCCATTAGTCGTTAATGTTCTTCTTACCATAGCCATTAGGAGTGAATGAGCCATTGAAAACATATGCGTTGTCATGACTTGGTGCCTGGATACAAAATGAGATTTTCACAGGGGTTACTCCGTCACAGCAGGCTAGGGGCAACCCTACTCTACACAGGTGCAGCCCTACACTACATTGGAATGTATTAATTTAATTTTTTGCTGTATTAAAAACTACATACCACTACGTCACGTGATAAACCATTAATTTTATTCTCACAAATAACCATTAGGAGTGAATTATCATTAAAAACATATGCGTTGTCATGAGGAGGTGCTTGGATACACCATCAGGTGCTACTCCGTCACAGTAGGTTGGGGACAACCCTACACTAAGCCTTTCAATTCAGTGGAATACTTAGCCGGCCGAAAGGATCCTCTTTGAAGAAGAAGGGTTGGCATAAGGCTTTTGAAGTTGATGATAAGGAGACGTGGCGTTGGAGGCTAAAGGCAGCGGGTGTCAGGAGGGGATGGTTGGTGGAAGAGGGAACGGTAGTCCGCAAAGGGCGCGTGTGATGTTTTGCCGTGGGATGGGCGCCACCTGGCCCCAACACGTCGAAACCCTCCCTGCTCCATTGCCTCCCCCTGCCCTTTTCATCCGTCGCCTTGCCTCGTTAGGGGCCATGCGATATGAGAATGTATCGAGAACATTTTGGTGTATCTTCCTCCCTTTTTCTGCGCCCATCGTTGGCGATAGCGCTTGCGAGCCGAGTTGATAAGTCCATGGCATCCTATATTTCCCCTTATTCTTTGAAAAATATGGACGGTAATGGTTTTGGAATGAGCAGGATTTTCTTTTTTCCTCTTTTTAGCTGACGCTCCTCCTGAAGGGAACGCTTCTATCTCCGCAAAAGTTGTAGGGAGACAGGAACAAAGGTTTTTCTGCATCTATGTGTAAAAATCCTGTTTCTTTCCCATATTAACAACAAATTTTAGTTTACCGGTTCTTATTGCTACTTGTTTTTGCTGATTATGTATATCTTAGATAATCTTTTGCAGGGAATATTTTTTATTTTTATGGATAAATGTTTAGCTAAATTTTATGAAGGTGTAAGCGTTAGGTACTTATAACCAATAGCGTTCTGTATTTATTCCCTGGCTAGCACTCGACTTCACATCCACTGAATATGCAATTACTTTTCGACCTCTTGTATTAGAATTTCCTGCTCTGCAAATATTTTATGTATTCGATGGTGATTTAAAAGAAGATGCAATTTTATTCTATGAAGTAAGTTGATCTCAAGAACAGCATTATTGCTTTTGAATTTGGTCAACCAATCTTTAATATATTTGAAATTTTAGTGAATATACAGTTCCGGCCAGAAAAATTTTGCCACCCGAGAATGCCTTCTGAGTTTCCTGTTTTATCATCTAATTCCCTGTCAGTGTTTGCCCCATTGAAACCTTTTATCAACTCCGTGGGTAATTTAGAATTTATTTTCAATTGCAGACTTAAATACCTATTGAGAATTCGATTTAAAGGAGCAATAACTTATAAGCTCAACAGATTCAGGCTTCAATTGGTGGAAGTTAGACATATTTAAATAAATAAAAGATTGCCGCGCTTTTCCACAAAATATTTTACTGCATACAACGCATTTCGGCTCACAGAGCCATCATCTGGTATAAGACGCTGCAAAACATTTGAAAATCACCTTTATGCATTGATAAAGGGGGTAGAGGTGGATTTTACCTGTTTGAAGAAGGGGTGGGAACAGGCTTACAGAATGGAATGTCAGCACAATCTGTTTAGTGCCTACATTCTCGCGCCGGAGGGCTACTTCAGTGTCCACTACCAACGATTTTAAGGGGCGATAACTCAGGGGATGAGTAGGAGCACATTTAAGGCCTTTCTGTAGAAGGTCCATTTCGGAATTCATAAAGGAAGAATCTGATAGATCTGTACGCCTGTTATCACTCCCTTATTAAAACAGGTCAAATCATCCTCAACCTCCTTTCTCAAGGTATAAAGGTGATTTTCAAATTTTTTGCCGTGTATTGTACCAGATGATGGCTCTGTGAGCCGAAACGCGTTGTACGTAGTAAAAAATGTTGTGAAGAAGCGGTAAAATCTTTTATTTATTTAAATGAGCAATACCTTAGTCCTCGCCTTCCTTCTCACAACTAGAAGAGAACTTATATGCCATTTTTTTCCGTGGAAGATGGGTATTTCTTCTTCGATTCCCTTCCTCGTTTACCAAACATTCTTCCAACGGTGTTCGGCGAGATGTTGTGGAACATAATGATACAATGGTAAATGAAGAGCAAACTTAGTGCAATTACTGTGGACATGCACTAAGTTTGCTCTTCATTTACCATTGAAACATTCTTCCCTCTAATACTGTTTTTATCATCACCTCTCCTCTCAGAACTCTCTTTAAGTCTTACAGTTGTAGACTTAAAAATCCATAAGAGTTCGATTTAAAGAAGCAATACCATAGGTCCAGCCCTCCTCCTTACATATAGAAGAGAATTTTGGTGCCATTATTTTCGTGAAAGAGGGGGATGTCTTCTTCCTTCCTCGACCTCCGCCGTGCTCTCCACTGGAGTGCCTGCCGGTGACAGATGGGAGATTGATAGGACGAGTGTGGCTGTGAGGGAGGGTGGGGACCTCCATGCGGCGGACGGAGCAGAAAGTTGTGCGACGGGACGGATGAGGAACGGGCACCATTCTGTTCTCCCAAGTTGGTGGAATCGCCAGGAGGTGTCAGGCGTTTTGAGGAAGTTGCTTTTGTAAACGTTGGACGATGTTTAGGTCTCTTTCCCGCCCTCCCCCGCCATATCTATCCCTAACCGTTGTCTCACGTTCAAAGTGACGTGATCCGAGGGCGTGATTCTAACATTGAAATAGAAATCCTACTAACTTTTCCCGAATCTTTTTGTGTTGATGACGTAACTATGGTATTTTTCGTTTAAGAGGCTGGATCATTCCTCGTCTTTTTTGAATGAACCTACCTTAGCATCTCATGGTCTCTTCGTTCTTTCATCTACCTGTATCTTATCTAGACGCTTGAGGAAGTTGCTTTTGTTAACGTTGGACGATTTTTAGGTCTCTTTCCCTCATCCTCCCCGTATCCCCCCCTTTCCATTTACCGTTGTGTCTAGTACAAAGTGTCGTGATCCAAAGACGTGATTCTAGCGATGAAATAGAGATCATTAAACCTATCCCTTATTTTTGTGTGGTGGCAAAATACCTATGGTATTTTTGGTGTCGGAAGCCAGACAATTCCTCGTCTTTTTCCAACGCACCAACATTAGCATCCCATGATCTTTTCGTTCTCTCCCCTGTTTGTACCTTACCTAGACGTTTGAGGAAGCTGCTTACGTGAACGTTAGACGATATTTAACTCACTTTACCCCCCTTATCTATCCCTTATTGTTGTGTCACGTATATAATGACGTAATTGTAACGTTAATAGAAATCCATAGACCTTCTTTTAAATCTTCGCGTGTTGGCGGCGTAACTGTGGTATTTATTTCTGGTTTAAGAGGCCGGACACTCCCTCGCATTTTTCCAACGCACTGACCTAAGCATCGCACGGTGTCTTCGTTATTTTCTCTGCTTAGACCTTGTCTGACACACTCCTTTAGTTTCCATGCGCTTCATTCCCGCCCATAGTTGCTGCAACAAAAGTAACCCACGGAAATGATGGCAAATGCGAGAGGTGAGAGCCGATCACTTGGGAATGCCAAAGGTGAAGTTCGAAAGAGCAAGTGGCTTCGCGACACTCAGTTGGCCGCGAGATGTATAGAGAATATTGAGCGGGAAGTTGGATGTGAAAGCAGTACTAAAAAGGGGAATGTTAGGTAAGATAGGGAGGGGCAGGAAAAGAATAGAATTTAAAGATGAAATGAAAGGAAGTGGAATTTATTGCGAAGTGCAGAAGAAAGTCCCATTTTGGGGGAGTTACAGCCTGGAGTTATCTGGAAAATACTTCATTTTTACCTGCCTTAACCGTTATTATCTTTAAATAATAGATAAAGATTGACCTTCGCTTCTGCATGATGCCTGTTAACCGTATCAATGCATTGTATTGGTGTGTGTGTCTAGCGAGGAAAGGGCGGGATAGGTTTTTTTGTTGTCCCTATTTTTTTCTTTCCCGTGAGTGGCTTAATGACATGCAATTCGGATCAAGGCCACGTGGCGAAGATGGAACTCATTGCGCTAATGGCATGTGGAGAATCCGTGATTTAAATTTCGCTCCTTCGATTGCTGTAGGTACTAAAAGTTTTTTTTGAGTATTTGTTTGAATTTTTGCACCACTGCAATCAACTGCACTTGTTTTCTCCTTAGCACTGCGATTGGCCTTCCAAAGGTTATTGAGATGAATGAATTTTAATTAATTAAAAAAAAGATTATCATAATTGTTTGTAATATTTGTATTCCATTCAGTACTTAAGAAGTATGCCGACAGCCGTCCCTTTCTTCATGTGCTTTTCCGTACTATTCAAAATAAGGCCTACTCCCTTTCATTCTATCCGAAATTCCATTCTCTTCCTTAGTGTAGCATAATTTGTGATGCATTGTATGAGTATAATTTCTTGTCCCTCGCTATCGATGTCAAATGTGACTGCCTTCAATAGCTCTTGATAGGAAAGGTCGGTATAAAACTCATCCCAAACAAAACCAATAGGTAGCGTACGAATTGCATACACTTAGGGTTCTCGTGGCAGGTCCTTCCAAATTCATAATTTTTGCGAGGACTTTTTTGGAATGCTCAATGATTTACCGTGATCTAACAGAGGATCCAAGCGCTACACAAACTAAACCTGCAAATTCCTAGGTAAATCAATTTCAAAATCATGGAAAGAGGTTGGTAAATTTTCCAATTTCGTTTTGTAATCGAACAGATTGTTTTTTTTTAAGTTTCATTCATCTCTATGTCGACATTTTAAATCATTGTCATTCGATTTGGGCCGATACATTTCTTCCCAATGTTGGTGCTCATTCTAAGCAGATCAATTATGCTACTTCGGAAGAGTCAGCGTAATTACGAAATTACATGTCTACATTCATTAGAATTTTTAAGCTCATTGAATGTTTTCACGAATCCTGGCTTTCACGGATGCCATTCCCATCTCATATGCAGTTGTTTTCCTCAAATGGAACCTTTGTTACAATTTTGCTATATTGGAAGAGTCAGCATAATTACAAAATTACATGTCTACATTCATTAGAATTTTTGCGCTCATTAAATTTTTTCACGAGTCCTTGCTTTCACGGGTGTCATTTACATCTCAGATGCAGTTGTTTTACTCAAACGAAACCTTTGTTGATACAGTTTGAAATTCGGTTTTTGCACTTTGTGTATTCGCACCATCCATTTTGCAGCGTGTGCAATGCGGATTATTATAAGATATTCTGAGTTCATTTTCGAAATCATAGAACTTCAAAAGTCCATCATGCATTCACTGCCATGCAGCTATGAATTCAAGAGTATTTTAGCATCAATTCCCCTCTTCTTAATGAATTTTTTTTCCGCGTCCATTGAAATGAGTATGATTCACGTGACCGTAGGAGAGCTATCTTTTTCGAAATTCAAATTTTTGTCACCGCATCAGCAATTCTTCCTGATCAGCATGGAAAGATTACTCTCGTTATGAATGTGCTATTAGATATGATGGATATGTTGCATTTTTTGATATAATATAGGAAACAAGTAAGAACTGATTATTTTGCTGATACATTTATCTCATGTTTACTCATTAATTTTGTTTCAAAGCTCTTAAAACTTTTTTTTTCCGTGTTATTGTTTTTTGTTTATGAAATTATAACTTGTAACGTAAAATAATTGCTATGCTTTCAATGTTGCCACTATGTAGGACCTTCTTACTAGCCACATGGCTTAGAGGGACCAAGTTTGTATATGCTAATAAAGGCAATCTAATCTAATATTATATGTGAAGATCCCCTTTAACCCATTTTCGAGTACGTTACCTAGAATCTTAGTGAAAAGGAACTCGGAACTTCGGCGTGAGGCCTGTGGTTACACATGTGAGACGTGATGCCCCGTACATTTACATCTCTGCCTTCGACCTACCCTTACACCGACCCCACTGCGTAGCCCCGGGTAAACACGGCGGCATGGGGAAGCCGGAGGATGGGGGAGGCGGTCGCTTTTGCAGACCCCTGGGGGCATTCCGAGGAAGAGGCAGGAAAGCCCCCGGCGAGGCCAGGCCGTTTGCTCTGGATGATCTAAACACAGGACCGCGTCCGACTCACTCGGTCCACAGCAATGTAAAATACGCACGGAGATGTTACAACTCCCATGCCTGCGGCAAGGAACGCTAATGGAAAAGACGAAGCAACACCGGATTGGAATGCTTTTATTTAATTAAATCACTGCCTCAAAGTCCAGCAAACTGTCGCAGAAATTCGCGGATTTTTTAATATTATTTTCTTCCCATTTGGCTAGGCTCGTGCTGTAACTTCAAAGCCTTGTGCATACTAGTAGTGAGCGCTAGTGGAACTCAGTAGGTGGATTTTTAAAGAAAAATTTTATTTTGCACAGGTTAACCTCTTATATTCAACCAATTTTGTCATTCATTTCGTGGGAGTATTAATATTATGAACTTCTTATTGCAACGTTAAATAAAATCCTGGTGTTCTATTCCTTTAAGTGGAAACATATTTAATACTTAAGCTGAATATATACTTAAAGGTAATTTAATAAAGAGCTAGGAGCAAAGCAAGGATTGGTTGCAAAGATTTCTATTTTGTTCTATCGTTAATTCAATACTAAGTCGCTAAATGGGATGTTTTTTTCTGTTTTTCAATTTTGGACGAACTCTCAAAAAATATTTTCTCTTTGAAAGTGTAGTATAACCTTTCCACCATATTTTTCATTCATATTCATATGGAACTAACGTTTTAATGTGTGACATTGGAGAAAAACACCGGAAAAATCTTACAGAATTCATATTAGGAATGCTTCTTCACGGCGAAATAGCCAATTACATCTCTTATGCCTCCGCACAAGCATAAGTAAAATATTTTGTAAAATGTTAGCGTATATTTTTCTTTTTCAGTGGTAAAGCTTATATATTTCATGAACTTATGAAAATGTTGAATTAACAGGCTGTGAAAAGTCTTCATTATAAGCATTGAGTTTTTTTCCAGTTAAATCGTCTCCAAAAATGAGATTGTCACTCGTAAACTTATTGCATCGTGAGACAGAGATACTTACTTTTTAAAAATTGAACTATCTCGAATTACTTAGTTCGTATTTTCTACGATATTTATTGACCAGTTTAATTCAGTGAAGGCACTATCTGACGATAAATGAACTCGTGTTATTGGTCTTTCTCTGCAGTTATATATGGATGTACTGTCAAGAAAATTTTACACCAAAATATTACGTACTTATAAAAAAATAAGTATTTTATATCGACCACTCAGGCGTGCTGGACTCTCCTTGAATAATTATGTATGATGGGTATTAAGGTGCGTGTTATTTCACGTTAATTCGTTTAACACATTTTTTTTTAGATGGAAGAGATGGAAAGAGTAATGTGTAAAGGTAGGGTTTACACGATGAAGTGCATGGACGTATACATAGCAATTACGGGGCAGCCTTGTATTGCGACCCAATTATTTATAGTCTTTATCAGTATGTTAACCTTTTTAGCAGTATAGTATTTCTCTACGTTGATGAAAATTATTCCTTTTGATATTTAAACTTGGTGTCGTGTGATGAAAATTTTACCAAAAAGACTGGATATTTTTTGCAATGTACGTTTATCGTGTACGTACATAAATGTGGATAATTATGTACATAAGGACGTTTAAAATGCTCAAAGAGCGGTATCCATTTTAATGGACACTATGACTCATTGGGTAATGTTTTAACTTTACAAGTTATTGCAATTGATAAAAATGAGAGTTGAACGTTTGTTGGGTGTCCTGAGAGATGGATAGAGTGGGATATAAGGGTGGTATTCCCGTAAGAAAAGTATAGAGGACATGCTAAACAAAAAAGCTGAGCTGTTAGGGAGACCTTAGAAGGGGTTCGAAAGAATTTTGCTGTAGCGACGGAATTGCCGTTGGGAGATAGCCCGGACCCTTGCTTCGTGCGTTAGCTGGCAGTCCTTCCTTCACCCCTGGGGTCATCCCACCGTGCCCAACGGCCGTATCCCGGTAGCTGGGAGCAGGTACATGGAGGGCCTTTAGGGCAGAAAATGAATCCAGGGCCCTTGAAAAATATTTTTTTATTTTTACATTAAAAATGGAATGTTTTATTTAAACTACATGTATTCAACAATTTCAACGGAATTAAACCTCTAAAGAGTTTAGATAGCAGCTTACTCATACTTCTGGTCTATTTTCTTAATTGGCATTAAATAATTCAATTTTATCAGTGATATATATGCTTCTGCTTTGGCATCAGTTCATTTAAAAGGTCATCAAATCATGTCCCTCACCTTAAGCATGGTAGTACAAGTGGATATCAGTGATTTAAACATGCGTCTTTACTGATCTCTTCGATTGTCATTAACTACGTTGATAATTTGACTTGGGCATTGAAGTATTTTACAGCAAGCTACTTCATTTGCTGTCAAGCGAACGGGTGCAAATGTACACCAAGATGGAAATTCGCCGAGAAAAATATATGCGGCTACGCCGCGATTTGAACCCACATCTTCCAGTTGTTGGTCAGGTCCAATAGCAGTGGTTTGGTTGTGTTACCGGTAGCATTCGTGAATGGCAACTGGCTGGAATTGGCGAATCCTGGCTAAACCAAATGATATTTTTCATTTCGAATTCCATCTTTTAATGCAAGGAATCTTCAGCTAGAGTGAGGGAGCCCGCTTTCTGGACAGACTATGATGAAAGCTTTTGTTTGCATATTATATATTTTTTATTAGGATTTAATACTTTTCTGTGAAAATCAACATTCACGAAGAACAACGATGAAGATAATATTAAATTTTAGTGGGTAGTATTTCATTTGATTAATTCTTATTTTTATTAGCAATTCTGACAGTGAGCTTTTCAATACTAACCAAAGTTTTTAGGTGACTGCGCAGGCATCTTGAGGGTCATGGTCTTTATTTACTCTAAAGATGTCCGTTTATGGAGCGATAGCGGAACCCCCCAAAATGCTTTCCTTCCTGACTCCCTGTAGTGCCATTCTTTCCTTATCCCTATGCTACCACCTTGGCCTTTAGTGCAGAGAGATGGATAATGTCAGCACTTAAAGAACATTCGTTTCTTAGGGGATACTGAGGTTTTCCCCTAAGGGATCCCACGTTTACGGTTCATTATTGCGAAAAACCCGACATGAGTCCGCCTTGGTCGACTAATTTTTTGTATAATGACACAACAAGGGTCGTTCTGGTTCCAATTTTTTTCAAAGCTGTTGGTTTGACGTGGGAACGTTTTACTTGGGTCACTGCGAGGGACGTGTGCCGAAAAAAGTCTGAGTTCTCAAGGTGGCAACTCAGTATCCAAAACTTGTGGACAAAATTGAATCCATAAATGCAATATTAATATGTAAAAAAAAAACAAAAATATCAAGTACCTATAAATCAGTATTATCAATCTCCATCAATCCAATGTCAGATTCACCGAAAACCGAGTTGGCATTAAAATATAGGAGCGGTAAAAGTTTTGAGAGGATAAATGACCTAGGAAAAGAAATTGCTCAAGACAAAGTCTGTGGCAAAACAACCCAGGCCCTTTCAGCTGGACTTACCCAGACGAGTATTTGAGCTACTTATTTAGCTTTAACTTAGCAGTAATTAGGGTACACTTATGCAGACAGAACTTTTGGAAATTAGTAGTAATTAGTGGGAACTTACGCCGGTAGAACTCTTGAAAATGGCCGCATTTTATGTCGGAAGTCTCTGGCAGGATGGCACTTGTCCAAAAAAAAGGTAGTCTCTTCCAGTTAAGAATCCAGCTTAAGAATGAGAGTGAAATGAATGGAGCAATAGAGTTAAATGAAAATGCGGGATAGGGACAGGGGATGACGATTTGAATTCAGGGCTCGACGTGTCATTGTTTTTCTTCCTTCTTTACACGTTAATTACGATTTTATTTAGGTAATATATTTATTTTTAGACTTTAATAATTAACGTGGCTAACAAGAATCTTTTATTTGTGAGTCATTATATATTCAACCACCCGGCTTTCTATCTGAAATATGCGTTATTACATCTGTTTGACCTCATTTCAGGAGTAAAATTGAGTATTATTAAATTCTAACCTGATCAGTAAAATTTATGTACTTTTTAATCCCTTTCTTATAACTTACCAAGTCATTTTTAATGTAATTAATTTTACTGGTTATGTTGTTAAACATTTTAAGCTAGATCATAGGCTAAAAATTCCACTCTTATAAAAAAAATTCATTGATTCCTATCAGAGTGATGTACAGCTACTTTATAGCAAATCATTAGGTTTGAACTGGGTTACGGGCTGTACCGCCATATTACTCATTTGCATGTAGTTGGATGTGCAAACTTGGTTATGTAGAAGTGACTGTGGTGACGTAACGTTTCTCATCTAGGTGACAATTCAGATTTTATTAGCTATCAGCATTCCGTGAACATTCCTCGGGTGATGTTGGCATATTCGTGTAAGTTTCATCATTACGCAAACAAGAAGCTAATTGAGATAATTGTTTTGGTAATTGGGACATCATCAGTGTTTCGATTACATGCAACAATACGTGCAGGGCAAAATTAATATTGTGGAGAGGCAGCTTCCCTTTGATAACCTGTGAAAACAGAAGTCGCCATACTGTTATGATAAGCCGTGTATCAACCAATCCACAGGCCTCATAGTTTCGGCATTGACTAGGTACTTGGTGTGGCTACGCTATTCACGAAAATATTTGCTAACAAGGGTCGACGGTTATTGTTCAAGGATAAAGGACTACCTTTTTGAATAAATATTCAACCTTGTGGGCACTCAATACAACCGTTTTATTTATATTTTGCTTTAAAAACTTCATTTTTTGGGTATTTATATTTTTCTCTACCTCCTCTCCAATGTATTCTGAGTTCTTCCTTAAACATCATCGAAAATAAAAAGCATTTTTGTCCACCAATTATTTTTTAATACTCAAAGTTCTTATTCATCCAGTACTTTGCGGCCGAGTACGTTTATGTATTTTTATTTCTGATGAAATTAATTAATTTTTCTGAATGGTTGAATATTGTGAATGAAACTACAGTGCTTATATTTGTTTCTCTTATATGGGCTATCGTCATAATAAAAATTCATCTCACGAATGTATGTTTAAAAAGGAAGCTTTAGCCATTATCAATATTATACATTAGTATTGACTAAAGTTGATATTATTGACAGAAACACACCACAATAACCTTCTTATTGAAATTAAATATATTGCAAAGGAATCTTAGCAAAAAAATGGGAAAGACTTGTAAGTATTACCTTTCCACGAAATAAATTCATGTGATGCACCGAAAGCAAAATTCGTCTATATTATATACACGCTGTCGTGCGAATTGAAATTCCAATTATCTACTCTCCATGAAGGAATGCCACCAGGAAAGCCAGTGGACTGGCCGCACATTTATGGCATAGCTAATTTGCGAGGACCTCGATACTGGTGAAACCGATACGAGGAAACTATGGGGTTATGTATACCAGGAAATAAAGACAGCGGGAAAAGGTATTAAGTTATTTACGATACATGCAGAGGCCATTTTGTCTTGTGCGAGTCTAGCTATCATAAAGCTAAACTATCGCAGGTTCTAATGGTCTCTTATTGTACACGGAAAAAAGACATCTTAAAGTAAATGCTAACAATAATAATATTAAATAATATTCTATTCTAACAGTACTTAATTCTAACAATACCAGGGGCCTTCAAGCTTTTCTAATCTAAGGGCCAAAAATTGGCGTCATCCGGAGGGCGACTGTGCTCCATGCTTCTTTATCACCACATCAATAAAATTAATAAAAAACATACAATTTTGAAGTGCAATTATATTTATTGATTAAAAAGTTCAATCAATCGATCAATCCAATTTTAAATGTTATTTATTTTAGACGAATGTATCCATATATATTTTATAATGCGTGGCGCAATACAATTTTTTCTTAAGCCTCTAGATGCCCCAAGAAATTAGTCTAGATACCATCAGTCAGGCATGCGGCTTGATGGCCGCGGGTTGTGGACCCTTGGTTTAGTACCTATCGTAGATTTCCACCCAGGAATATTTAAATTGCAGCAATGCGACATTGAAATTTGAATCTTTCAAGGGGGAAGCGTTCCCAGAGGTGCTGAGGTGACACCCGGATGCGGGGCGTTGGAGCACGAGGAGAGGCGAGGGGTTTTTGGGTGTGTGTTCTGAGGGACAGGCACGGGCAGGGCCGGCAAGAGATGGATGCCACCCCTGGGATGCCACGTGTCGCGTCCACCAACGTAAGCATTCTTCTCCGCCTCCTCTCATCCCTACGTTCTTCCACCCATCTTCATTGCCTTTTTCTCCTTCATCTCCGCCTTCGTCTCCTCCTTTTTCCCTTCCGTGCGGGTCTTAATTTATTACTCTTTCTCCGAAGCCGTGCCGGAAATTTGGGTTGGAGCTCGTGCCTCCCCGTAATAAACCTCAATTATAGCTAGCAATTTAGGTCAAAGGTTTATATCGCGGGCTAAATATGCGTAACCCAAAGGTCTATACGGAAATATTGTTGGGAAGACACTCCTTGTGTAGGCTTTCGCGGTGTGGTGAGGATTCAGCAGACTGGTTTTTGGGGTTACTACCGCGTAGATTCATCTCTGCCGACGACGACAGACGATTCATCGCTGCAATGCCGGCGAAACTGTCGTCTGAAGAGATGAATCTGCGCGGTAGTAACCCCGAAAACCAGTCTGATGAATTGGGTAGACACTATTGTCTTTTTGATACTAAGTTCCCTACTATTACTAGACATGTTGGGTTAGTTGAGAAATAGTGAGGAGGAAGCTGAATAGCGCCTAGTTCTGGGTTTCTGTCCGATGATGGGCTAGTAAACTAGTGCTCTGCTAGAGTCTCGTCCCGGCGGTCGAGACGAGACTTTCATTTCTCGGCATTGTCGGGACAAGACTCGGCGCAGCGAGAGTCTCGCCTGGGTTGAGAGTCTTGACGAGAGTCGAGAAGTCTCGCCCCTTCGAGATTTCTCGACTCCAGTAGAGACTCCCAGGCAAGGCGATAATTTCTGATGAATACCGCAATCAATCGATGATAGAGTTTAACAAGGTACCCCTTACGGCTTTTACGGATTTATTCAGACTATAAAAATATTTTATTTGATTACCCTTTGCATTCAATTTTTTAAGAGTATCTGTGATGCTAATAGAGTTCCCAACGAGAGATTTGGAAAAAAAATTATTTCCTTTTCCCTCAATATTTAATATAAAATTTGAGTGGAGTGTATGTCCTTAAATTGAAATGTAAATTTTGCCGACTCTTCCGGTTATTCACAAACCATTGTCAGGACTTGAAATGAAATTGAGCATATAATTTTGATACATAGACATGTTAAAGGGTTACATCAATGTTTCTTATTATAGTTATATAATAAAAAAGAAACATGCACATGTAAATTCACAAAAAAGAAGAAATCATAAGTAGACACAGCCTCCGTCGATTGTGCAACAAAGTTGACTTGAGATGTAAACAACTTGATCAATGAACCCAGTCTAAACTTTACCCTGTGGGAAGATGGCTTAGTGGTTTGACTAGTTGTATGCTGGAGCGGGAATAGGGAGATTCATGTTCGAAACCAGGCTAAACTAAGTGATTTTCCCAATGAAAATTCGACTGTTGGTGAATTTAACCCATTATAACCCAATGTTGCTTCTAAGTTACATTAAAAATGCTTACATTTTCATCTCTATTCAGGAAAGATTTTAACTACGTGTTCTTATGTGCTGTAAAGTTAAATGGCGAAATGTATAGCAGCCTCAATAATTATGAATTATTTGAAAATATTCACATTAATAAAATTAGAGGTCTTAGCATTTAATTACCACTGATATTTTACCAATACCTTTTGTATGGTCGCACACTTTGTGATTAATAAAAACTCACAAACATGAGGAAGAAAAAATGTGTCCAACATTTCATAAGACTTGAATTTTTCGAATCATTCCTCGCATTAATTATAATGGCGTCTTAATTATGAGGCAATTTTTTCACCTGAGGTTTCAAGAAAATTCAGCAGTTGTATTTCGTTGCTACAAATGCTAGAAAAAATTAATTGGAAAATATTGAGATGAAAAAATATGAACCACATATTCACTATCTGATTACAGGAGAGAATTTAATATTCTCTGTGGCGTGGATAATTGAGCCATCATTTCGCGATGTTTTCCATATTATTTACGCTTATCGTTTTTTTCATCCTTGTTAAAAAAATTATTTATAGTTAATTTTCAATTTTTTATCTCCTAACTGCTTAACCTGAATGATCTCCTGCTCTTTAAAGCCCTTTCAGCGTGGATATATTCATTTATGAAATTTCCGGGTTAATTCTTAGTCATGGTGCTTTTAGTATTTCTCAGCTATATGAGGAAATATTTCCTCTTTTCTTAGGGTTTCATCTTTGATTCATCATTGATCTTTGCTTTCGTGCTCGCTGTGCTTGCGAGAAGAACTTCTCATTTTCATATATATCTTTTGAATGCTATGGCTAAGCGACAGAACCCTTTGATGTACAAGAGTGCAAGATAAATTTGAATAAGCGTGCTGAGGCGTATTTCATGCGGAAATACTACTTGACGAATACGCTTGGGCGAAGTGAATAGTGGCGTGATCAAATAAATCAACAATATTAAATGCTGCTGTTTATTATTTCGTTGTTTGCCATTTCCATACTGCGTACATTTTCCTACTGCTCCCATAAAACATTTTCCTATATTTTCAGAATGCCTACATTTACCTTCTAATTTTATCGGAATCAAATAAGGCTTTATGGATTACCTATGCTCGATGGAATGCTGCTTTTATTTCCAGTCTTTTGTGACTGAAAGTAAATGAAGGGACTTCAAAAGCTGAAAATGGCAAACTTCATGGGATTCTAGGCACCTCAAATGCTTGCTTATTCAAACGAGGAAATTTGTTGCATAAAATATCCTATTTTATTGATTAAAAATCCTCTCGGGTAAAAGGAAATGGAGTGTGAACTTATCCCTTGTTTTATGCAATTATTCTAACAATTAAGGCGTGCGCTGTAATTCGTTAAATAATACTGTTTTTAATTTTCAGTCGTATCTAAATTTTTTATCTTTTACTTGCATTTTAAAATTCATTATCAACAAATATAATATTTTATTTGTCAAATAAATGAAGTACGTTTAAGGCCAGTTAAATTTTTTCCGTAAAAAAATAATTCCTATACTTGTTCTAGTTTGTGCTAAATCTTTTTAGGTATCGTTTTCTACCTAATGTTCGAGAAGGTATGAGAATTGATTAAATATCGTCATTCATTAATTTAAAATTTGGACACAAGACAAAAATGTCGAAATTTTCTTGGACACTACAATGCGTCAATTTCTCAGTCCCCTTTACCATGCTCTTCTCGCCACTAAATTTTTCTCATTCATAGGAAAACTAAATAATGATAACATTAATAAATTTTTATACCAGCATTCTTGATTAAAATGAAACAATATAACAAATTCCATACACGATGTGGAATTAGGTAATTCCAGAGAAAATATGTGTTTTTGAAAATTCCATTATATTATATTAACGAAGGCAAACTTATTTCTCACATTTTCAATTTTTTAATACGTTCCAGAGGATACATTCAGCTCTTTTTTCATGTTGACAGGCAATTAAAATGGAAATAAAAAGGAATACCTCGAGAATAATGCGGCATGAAAATTTATCGTTAGATGATAGGAAAATTTTGAGAAGAAAAAAAAATCAAAGCGACAGAATTCCAAGCGCAAGGTAATGATAGAAACCCTGTTGAGTCTTCGGCTTGACTCTTTTGCTGGAGTATTTCTTTAACTCCCGTTTTTATCCACGTGTTGGTTTTCCGAGCACTCAGTATATAGTTTATTCAGTATTACTTACTTCAGCAATTTTTCATTGAATAATGTGCCAATTTTCGTCAGTAAAATACGTAATCATGTTCACTATTGCTATCGTAGCGTATTTTTATACTTATTTATTTACTATAAGTACATTGTAGTAATTAGGCTATCGCCATATGGTAGCATGAGATTTGAAAAGCCAATACAAGTCCAAAGCAAAAACAAAAAATACACCAATAGGTAACAAAAAAAAGAATGCCATACTAAATAAAAATTAATGTTTAGTCGATATACCCAGTTTCCAATATTTCCTATTAAATCACGATGACATCAACCAAAAAAGAGGAAATATTTAAAATATTTTCATATTTGCAGGAAATTTAAAAACTTTATCCACGTAAGTCATTCCACTCCCTTATTCCTCTAATCAGGAAGGATTTTTCAAAATGTCCGCTTTCTGCTTCTTGATATTTATTTTCAAAGTCGATGAATATGGCGATTCCCTCTTGGAACTCATATTTTAAATAGGGCAGCTTAAATTTAGTTTCTAAATTATTCGTTTGTACTTTCTAAATTTCTGTTGATACGTTTCATTTTCATCTCAAGAGTCATGCGATTCTTGAGATGATTCAGGATATAAGTGGCTAAGTTTACGAAATCAGTGACGTATTTGCGTGCTTGATCAATTACTTCTCCATTTAGGCGTGGAAAAAGAGATTTATCTTGGAATAAGCCTGATAATTTACAGGTTACTTTTTGCACCCACTATGTATCATATGATTTCGTAATAATTATTTCATATTATTAATTACATAATAATACATACTAACTTTGATGTCGTGTCACGCAAGTTTGCAAACATAATTGATTGATATTATGAGGAGTCCTTTAAATACGTATGTTTGAAAACATAAAGCGAGATGTAATGCATGACCTCAGGGACTCGACCCTAGTGGATCACGTGATGTAAGGAGAGCCCCAGGAGAGAATGTGAGTTTAGAGAAAGCTGTTTGTACGAGTGAAAGGAGGAAAAGGGGAGTGAATGAATATAAAAAGACTATGTGGTGACAGCACTAATGGATGATCTTGCCTCCGGGTAGGAAAGTCTTTTTTTTCTGAGGATATATGAAGAAGACCAATTCCAAACGTATTTACGTGAAATACGCACCTAGTATTCCTTTCTCTTACCAATTTTACCGAAAGGAATGCTTGGATACCTTCTGTGCTCCCAATTGAGCTGCGTATTTAACCCAATATGTATATACTTTTGTGCGATAAAAAGCAGTTTTTAATTTTTTCCATGTGTGATTATATGCTAACGACAGAATGAAACACAAGGTGAACATAATGTCTTGCCATGATTACAAATATTATTGCAGAATAACCATTGATTGTAATAATTTAAATTTGTTGCTGTTACATTGGTCAGTGTTACTAGTTTTTTATAAGACTCCTTACGTAAATAAACTTCAACGCGTGCCCCCTTGGTTGCTCGGAGAATGCCGAAGCGGTATTCCAGTTCCCGTAAGGTGTTTTGTAACATATGTTCTGTCACAGTAGCCGTAGGAGTTTGTATCCTGGCCTTCAGTTCGTCAACGTCAGCTTAGGGTGGAGACTGTCCTTTTTATAGCCCCAGATAAAAAGCTAGTATGTCAAACGATTATTCTGCAAAATAAATTTTGTAATTGGGGAAAACTTTGTGCTCACCCTTTACGTTACAGATTAATTTTGCAGGATCAAACTTCTCCAGTCAATCAATCTCTCAGCTTAGTAAAACCACTCGTCTGTTTCCACACACTTTTATTTAAACCGACCATGTTTTCGGCAACTGGTGTCATTATCAAAGCCTTGCCGAAACCATGGTCATCGGTTTAAATAAAAGTGTGTGGAAACTGACAAGTGGACTAAGCTGAATATCAAAGTTTTCCACCGTATCACGCCGGACACTGTATCTTTTAATCAATCTCTCGTTAGGTTATATACAATAGGGAATGGGGCATTAAAAACCTACAGAAATGGAAGAAGGTTCAACCTTCCATTGAGGAAATTTCGAGATATGCTATGTATGTATCAAACAATAGTCAATTTTATGCTTCCATCACGATCTATATTCCATTGTATCAATTAAATTGTAATTTTACGTCCAGTCTCTTGATTTAAGTTGCTCTAATTTCTTCGATAATTTTAAATGCAAATAAAATTCACTTATATTAAGAGCTTTGAAATTTGAGATACATCTCGTTTGTGGACTAGAGGATATTTTTCCTATTTATTGGTAAAATGTTGATTGAGGCTGTAAAATCACGTTAATGGGAACATGATTCAAATAAAAACAACAGGGTTTTCCATTCCTTTTAATCCTATTCTGAATCTAAATAGAAAGTAGAAAGTTAAATCATCGCGTTTTGGTGATGCAAAAGACGGTGTCGTTGATAATTTTCTATTTTTGGATCCCTAAATTCAAACAAGATCATTACTCAAATTCATGTATATTTGGCTAACTGGAATGTAGTACCATTGCTCTTACTACGAGTGACAAAGTCGACTCAGCGACTATGCATCTTTGAGATAAGTAGCTAGTTCTAGATACAACCTCGTACAAGTTTTTTCTTGGAACTCGGGCTGGTTAGGGCCATCATGCAGATTTAGTTGCTTGCCACTGTTTAGCGTGTGGTGATTTTATTTAGAGGCGTGGGGACTTGAATTCGTACGCTCCAGGCATTCCGTGAACTAGGTAGGTACCTTACTTTGAGTCACTACCCTAAAGGTTGTTTCTGATGAACAAAGAGTTTCCCTTTGTCACGGCAAAGTCTGCAAGCCGCACGGCAAACAGTTGGAGTTAACGTGCCCTCATTTTACGCCTTGGGAGGATGCAAATTTAGAATGGACTCTTATTTCCTTTATTTCATCTCTTAGTCCCTCGCCGCTCTGGACACAAGGCGCTGCGATTTTGCTCTGAAGTCCTCGCTCACTCCGTGACCCTGTCTTTTTTTTCCTACCCGGGAACACTCCCAGCGAATAGGAAGTGTTCATTCAGTCCTAGGTTATTTCATATAAACCTCGTCTCACACTCATTTCTCTGTCTCACTGAAAGTCCTCCGGGCATACAAATACCTTGTCACTCGTTTTGTTTCCTCTTCCATCCATACTTTTATTAATTTTTTGTGGAAAACTTTCGTGCGTTGTGGCAAAAAAGGAAGCAATTGTTTCCAAGCCCTTCGACTATTTTGTGATTCGTTTTAGGTTGAACGTGTTTGCTGCTACTGAGAATCTCTATCATTTCTCAAGTTGGCTGTAGTTTAAGATCTACAGTGCAAAAAATATAACTTTGATATCAATTAAGTGCAGATTAGTTGGTGAAGACCTATCGTAAATTGTTTTTCTCAGATCACAGTGCAGCGGGGTGTTCTTGTTGTTGTGGGTACAGAGCCTGTGGGTCCAGGTTCAAATCCCGATGATGGCGGAGATTAATCAGAGAATTCACCATCCTTGCTGGAGTGCTTACTGGAGGACACTTCAGGTAAAGCACTACGTACGTCGGATCAGACGCTGCAAGACGTGCACCCTTTTGGTACTTTACGATAAGAGCAAGGAATTGCTGACGCCGGGTTTCTCTCCACCCATCTTTCCTAACTTTCATGGCGCAAATAAACGTTGATCTCGGTTGCCTCCTCTGGCAAGTATTCCGTTCTCATACATTGAATATTTTTAGGTAAAAATTCTTCCAGCTATAAACACTTCGAGCGATAATGATTAAGGCTGGGGCTTTTTAGGTCAAGAGGAGGCATCACTCTCGTAGAATACTTATGGTATATTGAGTAAACCGTACATCTTTTTTGTATCTGCTTGCCTCTCGGAAAGGAACTTTTCAAATACAAAAGAATGCCGAGGCGAAACATTTATGTTATTGATAAAAGGAAATTTTGTATATTGTTTTTCCATGCACTTGGAATGTTTCGAGTTGATAGTTGTGGTTTCTAAGTACCACGTCACGAAAAATAATCAGAATTCGTAGTTGTGAGGGTGCAGTATGTCCTCCCAAGGGATATATTATATTGAAAGCATGTTGTGTATTCTCTGATCACGGTCATGGCCACATTTTTTCTGAAAAAGTACTTTTACCCTGATTCCAAGTCCATAGTGTTGTATTAACCATTAATAACCTAATTTTGCTTCTAAGCAACACCAAAAACATTAAAACTCTCAGCTCTATTTGGGAAATATCTAGAATTCATATTATTTTGCATTGTAAATTTTAATAACTATATATTTAGCTGCCATGATGGTTATAATCGAGAGTTAAATTTTGAAGTTTTCAAAATGAAAAATCTTGATATTCGATTTCTCCCAGAATCAGCTCTAAAATCTCCCAGAATCAGCTCTCGGTTAGAAAGGGTTAATAAATTTTACTCATGTTAATTAATATGAGTAAATAGCAAACCTTTGGATGCCATTATGTATGGGGATTGCGTTGGTGTGGTGGCTAGAGTTTTTACTTCCTATCCTTTGGCTCCGTGTTCAAATCCCGGTGGAGATTTTTGAGAATACCCGGTCTCCGATGGAGTGCTTTTGCTTTATTGAAGGATACCGCATTTTAGTACCGCATTCTGTACGTTGAATGGGACGTTGCACTCTGGTCTCCTCAGTGCATTCCGTTAAGCACAGGCAAATGCAGGTTCCTTTCCATGCTTTTCTAAGACGTGAGTTGTCAGTTGTCCCCTAAAAACCTCTATCTTATTTCTTGGTCATGAACGGAGACCTTACTTTGCTTGAAAAATTATAAAAATACTTAAAATAATATTTCCACATACAGATGCCTCTATCCTGAAGTCCTTATGTGTAAACATTTTAATGGATCAGAAAAGGTGTAAGTCACCTAGCGCTAAAAATATGGCTGGCGAAAATAGCATACATCAGCAACTAAAAATAACACCTCAATGGAATTGATAATTGCCTCTTTGACCTTTAAAATATCAGATATCTAAAAATTATGGCCATATGCCCAGCGCATTGGATAGGAAGCAACGCAAATTCAACGAAGTGTGATGATAGAGTCAATTCCTCTAACGGAGGAGGGTTCGTGGAGTAAAATCCTTTCCAATTCTTCTCAGCCAATCGACCCAACTGGAAAAAGGAGTTCCCCAGTTATAAGAAACACTTTTTTCAATAGCTCGCTTGAAAAAGAATCTGGGGAAAAAAAGTATCGATCGCGCGAGCATGCACTTCCGTTACTTCCCAGAATCCCGTTTCGGAGTGAATAAAGAAAATATATTGCGCGGATCCACCGTTTGAAATGCCTTCTCGGATCGGCTTTCAAATGGAGCTACTAGAGGTACTGGAGTTGACCGGGAACGGTCTTCACACAACCGCCATTATGTGGATCCCTACACACACCGTATATAACAACTAGAAACCTAGGATATCTACGACTGGAACCAACCTTAGGATGCTCCCTTAGCCCCCATTTATAGCTTCAGCCAGCCACAACATTTTATTGGTATTGTTGGTGTAGTTAATACTTAAAAAAATATTGTTAAGTGCAAATATTTGAATATTATTTTAAAAGAAATTTATGGTTTACCCCCGCTCTTAAGGTGAATTCCGGAATTCCGTGTGGGTGAAACAATGCCAAAGAACTTGTTGTATTTTTCCACATTTTTAACTTCACCGTTCCACTATTTCCAGTACATTAATGAATCCTTTTTAAATCTCAACGTCTTTATATACTGAAACGAGCGTGATGCGCCCGCTCCCAGCGGGCTTCCCCCGCTCTTTTCAATGCAGGTCCACAGAGGGATAGGCGCGTTTCTAATTTTAAAATGTAGAAAAAAAGGCAGGGTTTTATGTACAAATTTAATTGGAATTTTCATGTACAAATTGAGAATTGAGGTCAGAGGACCTCTTTAAACACAACATTGGAAGTAATTACACTATCCTCTGTTAAACGCACATGATGACTCATACTTAAGTATCAACAGGAGACTTGAATATGGAGTCAGCCGCATTTTGATAAAAGTTAGTTAAAGAATGCGAGATATTGTTGCAAATGAACAAATGTATCAGTTTGTGCACCGTTAAGTCCAGGAATATTTACCGGTTTTTTGTTTTTTTTTGTTTTTTTTTAATTATTTGAAACAAATTTTGGGAAACAATAGCAACATTTAGGAAGTAAGATATGCCGTCGCATATTCTCTGATAAATTCTGTGCATTTTGGTACTTCATTTGTAGAGTTTGGTTGCATATAAGTTGAGAAAAAGGTATCTATACAGTAGAAATAATATAGAAGATACCTGAGCGAGCAGTTGATAGTGTGGCGTCTGAAGATGATGCATTATTGTATCAAATGTTTTTTTGAAGTGAAATTTTAAGTTGGATACACACGGTAACTTATTGTGTAGCTCATTGCATATCATGCTGTTCCACAGTATCTCTTATCATATTGTTGAACTCTATCATTAGCGCTGCCATTATGGATCCAATATTAATTTAAAAGACGTAAGCCTAAATGGGCTCCACAGATGTTGTTATTGTTATTTGTTTCCTTTATGTATTCACTTCCTATGATTTAAACGATAGTTAAACTTCAGCAATACTTGCTTGCTATCGCCCCCTCTCCTCTTGTCTAAGCTGGACCACAGCGTCTCAACTCCCCCGAAATCCAGATTCTAACTAATGGGTGGTCTTTTCTAACACACGTCTCTTTCGTTACCTCAAACCACCCAGCACCAGCCCCATTGGAGATTTTTTTTTCCTATTTCCAACCCCAAGTCTGGGCGTCCATTGAGTTGCGGTTTTTTTGGTTGACGGATTTTTTCGAACTCCCATTACTGGAACTAAATGACGGTCTTTGTTTCGATGTTGAAAATCATAAAAACGTGTACAATGTCAGTTGCTTTCATTTATTACCGGAATTTCAATTGTTAATTTACATATATTTCTTAACGAATCACTTTTATCCACCTATTCAAAGATACCAAAACCATCACTTCAAACTTTCCCCACTATGACTTCTTCTTATTTATATTTTCTCCATTCATCAAAGAAAATTGTAAGCAGCGGCTTTATCAGCTCTAAAGGCATTAAAAAAGCTTATTTTCCCATGTTTCAAAGAAGCGGAATTTCACCGCTCCAAATCATTGCTTCAATTGTCATTGATTAATGATTGGTACCGAATTCCATGTTTATAAATTGTTTCAGTTCTGGCAGGATTTTCTTTTGTACGTTTATATATTTTCGGTAATTGTTGAATTTATTATATTTAGGTATCAATTGCGTCTAAATGTTCGCTAATAGATGAGTATCATTTATTTTCAACGATCGTTAACCTCGTATCTTGACAGAGAGTTATAGAAACTTGGAGGCTTAAGGTATTTCGGAGTACCAAAGAAAATGGACTAAAAAGAGGACAGACGGTGTGGTTAAAGCGTAAACTTACAGAAGAAGACATTTTTGAAAACCCGGATAGACTCAAGGATACTGAGTAAGTGAAGGAGGAGGAGTGGGGCGTGCACATGATGAAAATTAATAGGTCATTCCTTTCTGTAAAAGGAAATTCAATATAGAAGGGGCGCTGGCTATCCTGAGTGGTGTATTCCATGCAAAACTACCTTGACCGGCAGGATATATACATGTCGTAAAAATCGATATTCAGTGGTCTTTGGCCGATTTCAATGGCCGATATTCGTTCATTTTCAAGGTATTTGTTTACCACAGGCTCTCGATATTTATGCTAGACACACGGACTATAAAAAAATGTTTATTATCGGTTTTAATTATGTTTATGTTCCACTTTCACCGGGAATAGCTCGTAAACTTGGTGGATTTTCAATTTTTATTTACCATGGTTATATCTTTTTCGGAGGATTACTAGGATCATCTGTTTTTGTAACATTTTTTTTATTTTTCACTAAATGGTAGTTTATGTTCAAAGTAACTAGCGTATGAAGGATTGTGGCAGTATATTGGATTTACCAGTCATTTAAGTCGCAGGATCACCAATGTTGGCAATTTGGAAGCATAGGTAGCCGATGATTGGTATCGAAAGTCACTATAGATGGATGGAATTTGGAGATGGGGCCAATAATTCGAACCGTCCTAAAAGGCCACCCTGTTATTTTATCTTCTCCTTCCTCTGTCAAGCAGCACTGTGAGTTAAGGGATAGAGCATTTTTAACCCGGCTCCCCTCCGAGACCCAACCACGTTCTCCTTTAAGGGATTGAATGACATGCCAGGTTAGTGGAAGCTCATGTCTTATCTAGCGGTATCTATCTCGTACGGGTAAAGATTTTCTCAAGGGTCATATTCTGGCACACATATAATGTGTTTTGGGAGTGAAGGAAACCTTTTATACGATAACTGAACATCAGAAATAAGTTTCGAAAATGCTTGAGTTGATATTCAGTTTTATAACTTACATTAATTTTTTACTTTTTTGCATTTAAACCACCGATCACCATTAAAAATATTTTTCTAGGATCTTATAATGCTATGGAATATAAAAGTATTAAACTTTGTCTGGTTCACTTCCAAATATAAATAGGAAAGATCCGGGTTTCATAAGGAATCAAGTTAGTTCTTCAGGTATGTACCTATGGCTTTCCATAGTTGAAAAGTTTCGCATATTGAAGCCTGAGGTTATCAGTTATATCTTATAATGTTTTATGTTTGTTTGCAATTAGCTTGTTAACATTTGGCTCATTTGGAGTTTTCCTCTTACTTAGACACATTTTATTTCAATATCCATGGTGCTAACCACCATTAAATTTTGTAAATTTTCCCGAGTATTCAATGAAAAATATTTGGTTGTCTGCCGTTTTCCATCATTGGGACAAACCGGAGTTTTTCCTCACTATATGCATTTTTATCTTAACTGTGATGTGTCTTTTGCAATTAAATTTAGTATTTTTTCAAGAGTATTCGATGAGAAACATTTGGTTGTTCAACAATAGGATCAACTGGAGTTTCTCATCACTACACATTTTTATTAAAACTGTGATGGGACTTATCACCATTAAATTTAGTATTTTTTCATAAGTACGCTTAGGGAAAAATTTGGCTGTCGACCGGTGTTCAACACTTGGATCAACCGGAGTTTCTCCTCACCAGGAAATTTTTTTATTTCAAGTGTGATGGAACTTTAAAAAAATAAAATATTTGTATTTTTGCACGAGTTTTCTATCAAAAACATCTAAATAGAAGCATGAGAATAACAGCTATGAAGTCAGCTAAAATATATCTTTGAATGTTCCCGTCTTTCGTGTGGAGAAGTGGCAATACTGCCTACCTCGTCCGAGCATTCCCCTCTTTTTCATTTCTCCATTTTCCTAAGGGGCGAGACCCTTCCGTCCCATCTCCCTTTCGCCAGAGTCTTATCGCCACCTTCATCCGGATAAAGCCCTTTCCCGAACCCCCTCTCTCCTAATGCCCACCTATACCGCTCCCCAGGCCCAGAGACGGGCACTTTTCGGATCTAACCTTCCATCTTCTCTTCCGCGAAGTCGCGTCATATTCCCCTGGCAATAATTGGAAATGTGAGTGAGACTCCATCGTGCATAACTAAAGGGCAAGGGAAGGACATTGATGTGATGAAAGAAGGGACAAGATTCCCTCAGGTTATAACGTCCGCATCCGACAAGAGTAACCTCGTTATTGAAGCCAGGTCATGCTAGCATTCTGTGAACGCGTCGAAATCCTCCATCGCCATCCTTCGCTATTTATTATGGATTGGAGCGTGAATAATTAGGATCTGGGAGTCAGATCACGGATAATCATACCCATGCGATATCATTCTCCTTCAAGGCATGTCATAATTTTTTATTCGGGAAAATGTTTTTTTGTTCATCAATGAAATATGAGAATCTTATAGAGAAATTCCAATCATTTTGACTTTTAAATTGAATTATTTTATACGTGAAAATTACCGAATGAAATTTATAAGAGCCGACATATCGGCTCTTAGGGAAAATGTGCATTACCTTATGCAAGCGGAAAATATGCATTAACTTTGTGTTACTGTAAGTTTGAAAATTGTCACGTTATATCTCTGTTAATTTGGCCTACATTTCATCATCCAGAGGAAGTTGGAATATGTATTGATAGGATAAAGCTTTTAAAGGAAGCATCAAAATATATCCATAAAAATATTTACTCTCAGTTATATTATTCACAACTACCCGAGATTGATTCTGTTTTCAATGGTGTAATTTTTTTTAAAGCATTACATAACGTTCTGCAATTTGGGTCTGTAGACGTAAGGGAAAATAATATTTCAAGTTCAATTTTTAAGTAAATAATTTTCAAACAAAACTTAAAACATAAAACTTGTATAAATCATCAAACTTCATTTTATTTATAATGGTAAATGCTACGTGATAAATACTATTTTGCGACCTGCACTGTTAGGCTTAAATTTTTATCATGTTATAAATATTAGCTTCTTCGATAATGTCAGTGCTTATAAGCCGTCCTGTACTTAGTTATACCGAGAATATTCATTTTTTCCAGTTTTGGATTATCGCATAATTTATAGCAATACAATGCTTTGCTCTTGAGCTAAGCGAATTTCGGGGTATAACATCTCTTTCCCCTTTAACCAATAAATCTCTTAACATTTTTGCCTTACCCTTTAACCTCTTTTTTCATTAATCCCATTAATTTGCACTCTTACCTCTGAATTTCCCCCATGCGTCTGGTTCATATCGACTAACTTATCTCCAGCCCCATTACTCTGGTCGTATTTTGAATTGTGTGCACAGAAATTAGCAGTATTTCCCCGTAATTATGCCCTCTCCACCTATGCTGCTCTCTCTCTCGCAGCGGTGGATAATTACGATGAAGTGAGCTTTTAACTTGGCGGCTCCGGAGTCGCTATTTTTTTATCCTAGATGGCCGGCTGTACGAAGAGTGGCGTGACACACCGAGGAAAAATTCCTATATTGGAAAAATAATATTTGAGAATAAATAAGGAAGGAAATGTCTTGCGCTCTTGAAATGGAAGATTTTCACATCCGCTCTATTCTATAATATTTTTTCTCCATTAAGCTTAAAAAAGGCTCACGTTAAAAAGTTTATGGCCTGTAATTGGAGTATGAAATGTACTGAAGGTAAGTCAGGCCAAGAGAAGTCACATGAGCCAATTAGCTCAGGAAGATAAGTTTAAAGAGGAGCGATACGTGGAGCCTCAACCTGTAATTGTTTCTATTCGCTGTTGCGACAAATTACAGTGCATTTAATGTATAACGGTGAATTTAAAGGGCCCTTATTTTGGTGTTTGTACAGAAAATTATTTAACAGTTTACTAAATCTCACTTTTGAAGATGAGATTGTCTTTCTGGTCTTTGGAAACTTATTTTTACGCTGGCGGTGATGCATGATATTAACTCCAGTCGGAGGCCATTCATAGGCAATCGCAATAAAATAACTTTATCAATTAATCAGTGCACCCAAATGAAATTCTTAAATACGCGAAGCATACTTTAATGATGTTGCAATAGAAAATGTAAGAAAGTTGATAATCGATTTTTTGAAAAAATAATTTATTGAAATTTCAATTTATTAGCAAGCAGATGAGGGTTCTACCACAAAAATGCAAATAATATGGGATTTAATGGAGTTGTGTACTAGTGCAAGTCTCATTTTGCACACATTACACTTCGTGATGTGTTTTATAACAAACACTGTATTTTCTCAAATGATCATTCATTTGAAATGGCGTTGTTTTATTTATTGACGTGAAAAAAGGAGTGATAGACGTATCGTTCGTATCGGCAACAATTTTTTAGACAACGGAATAGCTGGCAAAGCCGTTCCGTCGCAAGCTATTCCGCCGACGAAAGCACTCATTTGTTTTCAAACTTAAGTGTTTGAGCTTGGCCAAGAATAGTAGGTTGGAGAAAGGCAAAGTTAGCGCAGAAAATTTCTTCCGAGGAACTGGGTCAAGAGAAAACATGGTATTAGAGATAGAAATGAAGAAATGAATAGAATAAGCCTCCCTAGGCATCTTGTTGGCTGCCTAACTTACGCCGTGTATATTTGCTCCTTTTATGCAAGCAAATCAAGGTCATACAAACTATACTGTGCAAACAAAATGGATATCATGTTTTCTATTTCCATTGTATAAAAGAGCTCCTTTAAATGTTATCTTATTTATTACGCCAGTCTCTACGTGATAAAACTTCTTATTTCTCTCTCCAAACACGGCTTGTCATATATCGGTTTTTAGCCTATCAATTGATGTTACAAATAGAATATTTCTGTGACGTTCTCTATACATCCATCATGTATTAACAATGTATTTTGGATATATCAACCTTATTTAGGTATGCGATGGATATCGAGAGTTGTCGAGGAGTTTGATCTGGAGTGTACTTGCTCTCTACGGTGCGATAACGTGGGCACTAAGGAAGGAGGACGAGAGAAGATTGGAGACATTTGAGATGTTGGTATGGAGAAGAATGGAGAAGGTGAAATGGACAGAGAGGTGGAAAAAAGACGAAGTGCTGGACATGGTGGGTGAGGAGAGGTAACTTTTAGTAGAGATGCGGAGGAGACAGAAGATTTGGATGGAGGGAGTACTTAGTGCGGAAGGAATGTCGAAAACGGTGTTGGAGGGTAGAATGTTAGGTAAACGAGGGGTGAGAAGGAAGAGAACAGGGTTTTTATATAGATTGAAACGAAGTAGGTTGAAATAATTTGAAGAAGGCAGTGTTCGGAGGAAAAGGAGGCTCCCAGATTGCTTCTTTAGTATTCCATGGAAACTTACCTTAATCGGTATATAATGCATACCGATTATACTACAATAAATAATAATCGTGAACTGCTTCGGGAGAGTCGAGAGCTGCGTCAAACAAATACAAGCATTTATGACTGTTGATAATGTTGTGATGTAGCAGGTTTCAGTCTTAATGCAAAATTATGTTCAAACTTATAACTTTATTCAGCCATTATAAAATGAATAAGATCATAATTTTGACTTTTCAGTAAAATGCAATGCTCTTCATTACCAAACTTCCATTTTTGTAAGTTTTGATTTATGTTTTACGAATATTTCAAGAAACGCACAGTATGTGATATCATTATTCGATGCTAGTGTTACTTGATTATCATTATCTTTACTTAATTGTTAACGAAGAAAATTATCGTCTTTAGTCGGTTCTATATTCCACAATCGTCTACCAAATTCAGTTTAAAATCTATTGGGTAATTTCTGCATTTACTGTACGATTTTTTTATGTGCTTTAAAATAGGAAATGGATACATTTTCAGATCATGTAAATTGAATGATTATATTCAGAATAACGATCAGATAATTCACCCTATACAGTTGCTAACAATTTATCGGTCGTATTATGCCATGATTTTCTGACGTTCCTTTTAAAAACTTAGATTTTCATCTTCAAATTTTCAACCTCCGCTGATAAAATATGGACACGAAAATTATAAAAATTAAAATACGCAATTAATAGAATTTTATTGGATGAAAATTGGGCATCACATATGAAAACATACATCAAATTTTTAATGCAAAGAAAATCTCGCGTTAATACTAGTTTTCTATCGTTACTTAGAGGAACGTATTTGAAAGGTTGCCTTTTGACTTCCTTTGCGAGCAAAATTCCTCTCGGCTTGACCGTCTTCCTTCCACCATTCTCTTTGGCTTGCGACCTTGGCGTTGAATGAGATCGGTCAGTCGGCGTCCAATATTAATGAATGCTGAACGCGAATCCGTCCCCACCCTTTCCCATTTCCCTTTCCCCATCACCCTAAACCGATTTTGTTTTTGGCCTGGCCTTCCTTGTTCCATGCTTTGGTTTCCATTCTGTCCGAAATCTCTATCTTATGACTTTTTTTCCCTCCATTTCTTTTGTGCTGAAATCCGCAAAACAACCTTTTCTTCGATGAGAAGAGGTTGTCTGGTGGGAGGGGTGGCACTTTAGCGAGAGGGGTGGTTTAGGAGCGTCGGATTTGAAATGCTCTTTGTTGTCCGGACTCTTGTGTTAACGTTCCACTCTCGACTCCTCATCCACGGCGTCTCTGCTCCGTCTCCATTTCCTCTCCTTTGGAGCACTTTCATTGTAGTTTCGCTGCCGCTTTCTGCCTTTGTCTCTCTCTGCTCCCTTAACCATCGTCTTACTCCTTTGTCATTTGTGCTCTTTTTAATACCAAGCCTCTTCTTCTTCGACATGCAATGAAAACAAAATAATAATAATAAAAATCCTTTGCCCATCTTTAGCGTATCGATTCGATTTTTCTGCCTCAAAAAGACGCATCACTTACATCAACTTTATCCGCATTTTAGCATTAATTTCTTAGCGTAAATATTATTTGAATGAAACTTACGCTATTTTTTTAAATGACTAGTCTCTAGTGTAAATATTTTTCTTTCGGCATGTTCTCTGATGTAAGATATTAATATATAAGAAAAATTATGTATTGGAAGAGTGTACTACGTATGCCTTGCCTTTCAAGGTTGACATACTAATTATTATTCCATATATACGTTAGGAAATAAGCTCTGGTGTCCATGGTTGGTCATCATAATGCTCCACTCAAATATAAAAGCGCATTAGGTGTAATGTGTGGGTGTTTGGTAAAATGCATGAAAAACATAAAAATAAAGTTAAAATTTGGCTTATGTAAAAAAATATACAATCAGCTTTTCATTTTGAGAGGATTTCCTTTCTCGACTCTCCATCCTCCACGTCATTATTCCGCATAAATGGTTCTAATTTCCTCCCCTTTGAAGCGCTTTCATTGTCATTTCACTTCCGATTTGTACCTTAGTCTCTTTGATTCCTTAACCATCACCTTATTCCTGTTCTCATTTGTCTTTCTATCGACAGAAATTTTATTTTTCTTCATAGCTCAATGGAAAATGTTAAAATAAATAATATATTAATCATAAACATGATTAGATCTTAAGTTTAAAGTGTGACTAAACTCTTATACGGCTTATACATCATGAAGCCCTAACGAAAGCATTTCTGTGTAAAACATTAGACATCTTCAAATTTACAATGTATCATAATAGGTATATTAGGCACAAAATACAAATATCTTTGTATCACGTGTTATTATTACCTTTGTTTATTCTCCGAAGCAAAATTTTATTCGACGCACATATATTTTTGAATTAAACTCGTAGGGTTGGAAAATCAGTGCCCTCGAGCGTGTACGTCACCCTAACGATCCACTATCTTGTGTAGGCGTTTCAGGTCCACACGCTATAATTTCTCTACCCACAAAGGTTTTTATGCCTACTTTATTAATATTCATGGTGAAACAAAAACACAGTACTATTCCACGAAATTTATTTAAGCTGTCAGTTGCTGTTTATGACAGCTTAAATACATTTCGTGGAATAGTACTGTGTTTTTGTTTCACCATGAATATTTCATCGTTCCACCAAGTAACGCCCAAATCAGTTGATTTTATTAATATTGTTACGTATTAATGTGATGCCATTATCAACCTACCTATTGGCACAAAATGCCAGGATATTGGCGGGTGAAATAATCAATTTATTGTGGAAAATCACTATTTGGTTTTAATTTTCATAAAAATTACACATGTCAGACATAAGGCGTGATATTTATGAAGTTAAGACTACAATAAACGCTAAGAGACCATATTTCTGCACGGAGAAAAAAAGTTTAGTTAGAAATATCGTATTCTGATGAAATTTATCAATTTTTTGGGTTCATATGGCACATTGAAAAATTCATTAATTATTACCAAACCAGTTTGATAAATTCAATCAAACTGGTTTGGTAATTCTTACCGAAATGGCCACAGCAGTTCGATAAAAACTATCAAAATCGAAAGGGTAATAAAACCGACGTAGCGTGCACATGTGAAAGATTTTCAACCCAGAAAACACTATTCTGATTGAAAATCATAAAATTAGCAGTTTAACGTAAGAATTAGCAAAATAAATAAAAAACAAGTGTTCATGGAGTAAACATTGCTTTCTCATAAATGCAAATTTTACCTCGTGATTTTCTTGAAAACGTGCTTTAAATTTGGTAAAGGTAATGATGGCAAGAATCTTCTTTATGTGACAGGGAAGTTTGAGAAAAAATACAACAGTTAGGTTTGAGGCACTGGTATTTGTTGGCATGAGCCTATTGTAAAGGTTAAAGACACTAGAGTACATTTTAAACTGGCCACATGTCAGGGTTGCAAACCGGTCTTTTGGGAGTTGCGCTGCGAAATAAAATATCTCCAGCAGGAGTGATGCGTCAACTTACCTTATCACTCTCAACTTCTCATCCAAGAATTCTTTTACATTTCACTCAGTGCTACGACTCGAAGGTTCAATAATTATAAATATTTTAGAAATACTATTGCAAATCATTGTTGTATATGCCATGGAGATATGTGTTCTACTTGACTTACTATGAAAAAATAACTCTATCTCAATATCTCACAAATCATTGCTGGCGTCGAATATTTTCTCCCTTATCTTAATGAAAATACTTCATTACTTCAGCTGTAACCAACTATGGTACTTTTCCTAGTTTTCTGTATTTTACACTTACCCACTTCTCAATTAGATGCCAAATCCCTGGGAAAAACCCTAATTAAATTATTTGGAATAGGTAACCACATACACTTAAACTAGGAGATACAAATAGACAAACCGCTGCGAAGACGTCTGTCACCGACAGGCCCAAAAGAGGCTCAGCGGCAACTCTGGGATTGTTTTCCGAGCAACTTCGCGTTCGATTCGGCACGTGCATGTATACCACTATCTCATTAAAACCTTACATAAGCATGTTTTTGAGACATGCCTACAAATTTGGTGGTTGAGGGCTTACGTGAAAGTTTATAAGTCGGAAAATAAGGGATATCTTAGCATTGCAGAGCAGTATTTTTCCCTTTATGTAATCATTCAAGGGCGGAAGTATATGATGTGAGATTCCTTGAGAACATAAAAAGTAATTTTGCAGCTAGACTGTCTCACTTCCCCCCACCATCCCTGTGAGATGAAACTTCCGCGTTAAAGCAGTGTGCTCAAGTTTCGGTTTCAGAAGTTCGTTTTTCTTTTTTTTTCTATCGGTCCATTTTTCCTGATAAAAACCAGCTGTACAAGGTGGTGAAAATGGCTCCCTCCGACCGATCGTCTTCCGAAGCGATTCTCAATGCGGCCTTGGTGTTGGACGTAGATACGGCCAGCCGTCTCAATTTCCTCCGCGCCACAGGAAGGAGTGTTGTCATAAATATTTTTTTCTCCGCTCAACGTCCGTTCCCATTTCGAGTTGGAAGATACGCTCGAGGGACCGGGGCAAAGTCGCAGTGGATTAATGTGCAAAGGTTTTGTGTACGGCTGATAGTAGAAACGAGGTGGCACACATATTCAAGTATTTATGTGGGAGCGAGAACTGAAATAAAAACATTCATAAATTAATATGGTAACGCTTTTAATACTGAAATCTAATCGTAAGTTTTTGATTTTAGAATATTTATTACTCGTACTAATTCCGAATGAATTACATCGGGCTTCTTGAGTTGCTTGTTAAGCAACTTGTTGAGTTTAAAGAAATAATTGTGACGGTACATATCTATTATAATATTATTATATTATGTATACTTAAATGTTATAAATGTACACTTATCTTCGTAGTGACTTTTCAAATACTTAGGATTATATTGTTGCCCACACTACTCAGTGTAAAAAGAATATTCTTGTATGATTTATATGAATATTCTGTTAACACTAAGTCTCTATAGAAATTAATGAACTATCATTATATTGCGATTTCCTCTTCATTAAGTAAAATATTTTTGGTGCCCATCGAGGCACTGCTTACTCAAAAATCAAAAGTGCGTCCCTGGAACATACAATATTTTTTTGAGTGCGGTAGTATATGCAGGCTATGTGCCTCTAATTTCAAGATCCTGGCTTAAAATCTCGAGTTAATCTTTTGATCACTCCCAAACAAAAATTCCCGAGGTGCGAGAGAAAGGTACTGACCTACCCAGCATAAATTTGTTATATTCGTACGCCCGTAGTTTACTCCGCGGTGAGCTCTACCATCGCCTTAATAGGCTAATCTTCTGGTTGAATTGCCTATTGATTTAAATAATTTTTATATCTGCTAAGTTTCGACTAAGATCGAGCAATTGTAGTCCGTACCAAATTTTCCTATTCGGTGTTTTTAACTTTTTTGGGTCCGAATGATAATGCGGAACAACATCTTGAACGTTTCTTGTGAGATTTTTCAATCCCCTCTTTGATGTTTTTTATCGTCGTTGTCGTTGTTGCCAGACGCTCGAAGTATCAACTCTTCTCCACTCGGCGTAGATGAGAATTCTCGTCTCGAGTGTTTTTTTTTCCTCGGAGGACTGTTTCATTTCGTTTCGCAGTTCGTGCTCCATTTCTCTCACTGCTATCTATACCTTCGACTCCTTCCTCTATTCACCTTCTCCGTTCATTTTCTGTACCGGCATTCCTGTTGTGCTGTGTTCTATCAGCAGGTTGTGCAGAGAATGAAAGTATTTGTTGATTTCTCGAAGTATATCATGTAATATTTTACCCTAGATGACTATACCTGGCTCAAAGTCACCAAATTAATGGGCATTTTGACGGCGTTATTTTTTTACCTTCCAATCAGGTTATTTTTGAGCTTTAAACCCTTTAAATTAAATTTTAACTAGAGTTAATGTGTATTTAAAGTTTAAGTCACGTTTGTTTCCTTTAAAATGTTTTTTATTATTGTTTTTACTATGATTTATTACAAAAATTTTAGATATTAGGTGTTAGGAAAAAATTTTTTTAAACGCCATGAAGTACGCAATTTTTTATTACAAAATGCATTTTCCAAAACTTTGGAGTTTTAATTTGGTGTGTCGTAAAAATTACGAATTTTTAGTGATCCAGAGTCACTCAACTGAATGCTGTTTAAAATTTTCACTGTCTTTTCATGTGTTTTCAATTGCTAAAAGGTGCTCTTCAGGCTATCTTTAACAGCGCTATATATATATACATTTGTAGGGAAATTATCTTACGCATTTTATGGCTCTAGTAGAGTAATATTATCTGTAAGTTAAATTAGAAGAAATTTATGACCAATTTTATGATTAAATGCTCTTAATTCATACCCAAAGGGATTGAATTGAGCAAAAATTGTACTTGAGAAAAGTTGGAAGTATTTTTTTTAATCAAGTCAAGTCTTTCGTCCTCTCCAATGAGAATATGAACTGTCCCGGTGTCGGCACGTGTCATTTGACTGAGTGAACCAGAAGCGTACCGGTATACGAGTGTCTGCGGCGTTTTCCGTTCCTCTACTATATCGCCCACGTTTATTTCGACGGCGCTCGACGCTCCGGTATTATTTTATTTTTCGTTCTTCTTCTTTTCTTGTGCGCAAAAATGTCGTACCGTCCTCATTCGCCTCCCGTAACGCTGGTGGTAATGTAACGCCCCGCACCCGACTTGATTCCGACGCTTTTCTGGAAGTGTTTCTCCTCCGATACTTTAGGACGACATTTTCATGGGAGGATTTTCGGCGTCTGAAGCAGTATGTCCCCGTAGTTTAGAAGGACAGGATCGTCCACTGAGGGATTTATGCCACAAGTTGTGCCGGAGATACAATGTTAGGGATGGAAATTTATGGGAAGGTTTACAAAATTCTGAAGGTATGCAAAGTATAAAAATAAATTAGAAAAAACCAAGGTATTTTTATGAGAAAGGGATAAATCAGTGCTTTGAAAGGTTAGTGATTGGGGTAACGGTTATCACTCATAGAATCCTGGAGTACCATAACCAGGGATGGAAGAAACAGATCAGCCAATCAGATCAAAAGAAATTAAAACTGGTGTATAGGAAACAGAGAGTGGAAACGTTCATGTGAACAGTGGCATCTGCAGAAACATAAACTAAAGGTAAAAGTGATCCAAGAAGATTGCTGCGTATGCGATTTAGTTTTTGTGGCGTTTGCTGAAGGTCAGCTGTACTAATAGTGTGAAGAACGAGGAGCTATACCAATGGTTATGAGATGGAAAGCAACCGAGGAAAACCATTTACCGTTATCCGCGCGGTGGACAGGCCATTTCATAGGAATTGGTACTACGTTTTAAATGAAATTGAGGGATAAATTGTGGGAAAAGTCCGCTCAGGAAGGCGAAGACAGCACCAATACAACTATCTGAAGCTAATGACGATCGAGTTGTTTTTGGAGCTGTAGAAGCTGAAACGCCATCGCCTCTGTAAGTGAACGCAAGTTTAAATATAGCTACTCTTTTATCAATTTTTTAGTCGTTATTTTCTTTCTAAATCGATAATCCTTTGAGTATTAACCATGTGGGCCTCGATGACGGCGGCGTAAATTCCTTACCGGCCAAAAAAGAGGTCGACAGTTCGAGTCCCGCCTGGGTAGGTCGCCCCTATCCAGGGCATGGTTGCTCGTGCACGTGTAATCGTTCAATTTGTTGGAACACCCCGATGTAACATATCAAATATGTGCCGTATACGGCAGAATGGGAATAGAAAAATAAAGTTTTTTTTTTTTTAATGGATTCCGACCGAATGAGTGCGAAGTATGCATATTTGTCTCTTGAGTGTTCTCCTCTGATCCTACGGGCCATTCTCCTTTCGCCTCCGCGCCGTTTCGTCTCCTCAAAGAAACGGCGACGCGTAAGCTCGTGGGGAACGAGATGCCCTAAACAATTGATGGCGAGCCGGAAGGACGTCCTTGAAATGCATTCTACGCTTTGTACCTAGTGTGTGCGGCGTGGGACGATACGCCGAGACGCTGCACTTGGCGAAATGTAGGGCGACTACATTTCGGAAGCGAAGGAAATTTCTCTGCTTCGAACTGTTGAGAGAGGATACGTTTTGTTTGTTATTTTATGCGAGTTCCACGCTCCCTTGGATCTGTACCCGTGATGGAAACAGTTTTTTTTGGCACATTTGAATGTGTAGATTATTCAGCAAGTCATCATTCCGAAGTTTGCTCAATTTATAAAAAGTCAAATATTTCCATGAACTTCATAGTGTCCGATATATTGCTTTCAGAAGTGTCATTATACGCTATAGTATCAAGTACATAGTTTTTAATCTCATTGAAATTGATGTATTCGGCCACTGGTTAGTTGTCTAACATATCTTCCGTCGTGAATCACGTATGATAATTATGTAATGCTTAATGTGGTGAATTATGCATGCAAAGGTATAGAATATATACAAAAATACCTACCTATATATAATCCGTAAAGCACTTATCAGTATCTGAAAAACACCACTCCTGGTGTAGCCGAAAAAGTTCTTTGCTTCCAAATATATAATTTTTGGGATAATCTAATCTACGTCCAACTTGCCCTATGCTTCATCTGTCTAAATCCATTTCTCTTCTTTTCATTTCAGGTAGCGTAATTCAACCTTTAAATTGTCTGCAGTGGTCCACTTAAGTATGGCGCTCGTGCATGTGAATTCTCCGTAGTTGTATGTTATCTTCTAAGAATGCTAGATTTCCTTCAATCCTCATGCCATCATGCTGAATTTATTCGGCAGTATCTATGTAATTTTTTAAAAATAAAGTTTCTTGAACGCTCTTATTTACAATGCCATAAGCTTGTGAAGCCCAAAAAATGGGTTTTGAAGTTAAGCTGAGGTCAAATTCATGAAAGGCTATCCTTTTGAGCTTTCTCCACGCAATGTTGAATAATTTTGCTTCGGAGTGTGTATGAGGTGAATATTTTGGGAGATGGCCATATATGCTAGTCCTTTCAATGAGATTGGACAAGTATTAATGAGTATTGGCCCCAATGAATGATATAAAATACAAGCACTGAGATATGTGGGATAAAAACACTGAGATATAAGACCCATAGTTTGCTACATGTTAAATTATAGCGGAGTTTTCATGTCTACTCTCATCCGCATATGAACTCGTTGCTCTAATAAAGCGATTGCTAGCTGAACTGTTGACTAGCGTAATCGTGCTTTGTCAAATATGAGGAGCTTCATGTGAATCAGTGAGGGATACTAATCCTTTCACAAGGGACACCTGCTGTTTTTACAATAACTTTGAGGTGTGATTATCTTTCTCCACTCACAATTGGTGTTGCGTAATTTTCAAATTCTGTACAATGAGTATTAGTTATCAGAAAAAAATCAGTTGAAAAATACCGGCGTCTTCTTATAGCCATTCCTGTCCAATAAACAGCTAAAAATGCCAAAATTTCATCACTTAGAGGTGTAGGTGGGAAAAAATGTGGAAGTAGGTATGTAATAGACCTCTATCACGCAAATGGGTACCCTACCTGACCCCCCCCCCCCTCATTACTATTTCTATATTTTACCCCACTTATACCTTACTGCAATATATTTACGGGGCTAGTATAAGCGTGGAGAATTACTAAAGCTGTTTTTGTAATTACTATAAATGAATTTTCACAAAATGAACTCATCGACAATAAAAATAATACTCTAACGTGCTTAATCTACAGTTAGTAATGTTCTAAAATAATCTTTTAATTGTTCCGACACAGGGTTTTCAGTACTATATAGTCATTATCATCAGTATAGTTTGAATATAGACATTACTTTGAGATTTATTTAGCACATTAGGTACGTGGTTCCACCAAGCCTAAGCCTAAAAGCCTGGTGAAGCTTAAGCACGTGATATATAATCTAATACACATTAACACTCACATTTCATTGATAGGCCTAGTATCTATGGTCTTCTCCCAAAATTTCGAACCACTTACACGTGCGGATGTCAATGACGGCGGTCTTAAGGTCCTAATTCAGTGGAGGAAATGCGTCCCGTCACGTGGCTTTCCTGACGGTCCCCCCTGCCTTGCGTCTCTCGATTCGCCCACGAGATATCCTTTAGCCGTCTCCCACTTTCCTCATGGTTCCTCCCACTCAAGAGAAGCCATCATCTTCAATACGCGAGGATCCCCGGAGACCTCGCTTGCTGGTGGTCCCCCGGAAGAGTCACTCACCTGTCAAAATCTTCCCATCAGCCCCCTCTCGGGACACGCCACTTGAATCGGGCTCAAGCAGGCTTGCGATGGTATCATTCGTCTGGATCAAATGCGAGTGGCATTAGGATTGAAGGAGAATCGTGGGAGGGAACACAGGATGATTTAATGAAAATCAAATAACTCAGGAAACCACTGAAAGGGATCTCTTTATGTTTTGATTTATTCTACTGCCGAATCTAAGTAATGCCTCCACGTTATCAAAATAGTTTACTTAATAATTGAATTTAATTGTTAATTTTTTACTCATAGTTTGGAATATTTTTATATTAATGCACCATAATTTCGGTCAGTAGAATGAGTATAATTTTGCAATTCTCGAGAAAATATTATTCTAAAAACTGTTAGAGGCCTTTTTTACTGGTTTAAAATTCTAATTATATCATGATATTGATATAATGTTTTTATATGCTGGAACACGTGTAAGTTTATTGTACGGTAGTTCCTTCCTCATAGTAACAACCATTTTTAGTACGAAGGTAAAAGTAGGAGTACAATAGGGTTTACAGATTGAATTAAAAGTAGGATACTTTCTTCTGAATTGAAGAGTGAAGTCTGAAATGAGTGAATCATTCCAAAAAAGGTGTGTGTAAAACCTGCATTAATCGGTAGAATACTTCAGTAATGCAGATATAGGCTTTATCGGCGATTGTTTTTACCTATCAACTGTCACTGCTAACACACCACTCCAGTACGCTAACTTCGCCTTTGGAAATAAGTATGGGATGATGTAGCTGAGCCTGGATCAGGTCTGATTTAATTTACTAGGTCATCGACAAAATGTGAAATACCAATTGCGGTCGCAGAATATTGGAGATATCTGTAGGCCAAATAGTCAAAATAAGCGCAATGTGAATTCTATCTTAACCAGTAGATTAATTTAACAATGCAGATATAGATTTCATGCACGATTTTCAAGACCTGTCACTCCACCTATCTCTCTTTGCAGCTGAACAATTTTTACGAACTCTTTCCACACTATCGTTTCATGTCCCTTTATTATCCCGTGTACCACCCTGGGTGCACTCAGCGCGCCCCAGGCTTTCTTCCCTCGAGGGCTGAAGGAGTGATTTGCATGCTCGCCACGCGATAGAGGAGCCGTATCCGTGAGAGGATGGGGGGCTGGCCCGAAGCGCATTGAGGGGGAATGACGGTCGGCCTTGGCGGCTCGGATCGCGTGTCGTCGCCGTGATGCCCGCCGGCCAGGGAGCGGAGAGGCCGGCAGGGAATCTGGTTTCTCGCAAAGCGCCGCTCACGTGCTGACAAGGTTTTGCGCTTAGTTCCCACGTCAACAGCTCAGCCGCTTTGAATTAGCCGTGGGATTGATAACCCCGATGAAGAATTGAGGAGTGGGTATCTCTGTGTTTCCTCCTTTTTGTGGTGGATTCGATATTATCTTATTGTGTTATTGACTTTCGGTGGTAAAAGCTTTGCTATCCATCCTTCATCTATTTTTTGGGAAAAGAATTTCTACTTCAAGTTCCAAAATTCATAGTGTAGCTACATTTCAATGAAAACTCACAATTATATATTTTATAGGATTCTATTATTTCAGAAATATCTCTTCATTTATTTTATCCATTGCTGTATTACGGCTTTATTAATGTGACTAGCCGAATAGATACTTCTTGACTTTAGAATAATAGGTATAGTTTCATATTAAATTGTCAACTTCATTAGAAAATATGTAGCAATAAAAAAACTTAGGATTATCATTGTGCTACTTTTTGAGGTGTTTGAAAATGAATTCTGTAATTGAAAACTAACCACGATAGTTGGTGGTACAGTCGGCTCAAACATATCGAAAAGTTGTTGTTATGAAAGAATAAGGGTTCATTTACCCGCGTTATGTACACCCTCAAGCCTCGTTCATAACAAATTAACTCGACTACATTGGGCGACTATAAGTAAGAACTTGGAAACGCTTATAGAGCACTTTTAGACTCCCAACAACTTAAAGAGGCAAATATGGACACGGGACTCGACAGAAGAGAAAATTTATTCTTTGAATGAACCATTGGCAAAGAAAATAGCAATCCGTTGAGAGACGTCGAGATTATCGTCGGTACTTTAAAAGTCATTTTCGCGACTGATGCGCAGATTAGGCTGAGTAATGGAATATGTCATTTATTGGTGTGGTTCATGAGTGAATAAACGTATATCAATATGTTAATAAGGAAGTTATGTTATTCCAAGTTAAGTTAATATGAATGGTGCCTGAGTTTTCTTTATGACCTTAATTGATGTCGTCCATGATGGTAAAACTTTTTAAAACTTAATTTTTAACAGTATTTATTATTTGAAAAGTATTTATTTTGAATCTAGCAGTTGCAGACGCACCGTCTCAGTGCAGATAACCCCTCAAGTCATGGACGCTGGTATAAAAATCGCTAGGGAGTGCATCCACTACCATGCCTGTTTTGTTATATTGCCTGGTGTGGCAATGAAGCTTTTGTTTAAACAGCAAAGCAACGGTATTTTTGTGAAACAGGACTGTTTTAGTTGTTGGTATGTGTTAAGTATTCCTTTTCAATATGCACCCTTCCATGCAAGCGCCCTCCCATGCACCCACCTCCCGGCACCAATGGCCTTTTAATCGCATATCCTCAGCCCCTTTGCAAGCCACGGTAGCACACCGTCACTTTGTCAATCCTTTCACTTGCCACCCGCCAGTTCCCGGCCGAAAGCTTTTAGCTTCGCCGCGGAAAACCCCTTATGTTCCCCACCTCTCCTCCTTCGATTCCGTCCTTAACTCTTCGTTTCGAAAGAGCGATACGTCGATGCAGCCAATGTTCTCAACCGTGCTCCACATGTGCGATACCGTTATATTGATCTTTGGGTAAAACACTCATGGTTTAACAGCGATAGATAGTAGTGAAACAGGGTACCCCGGTGTTTTTAACTCGTGTCTAAGGACATGGGTGTGTACGGTAGTGAGTTGTCGACACGCTTGCTTACTTTCATTAATACTATTTCGTATAACCTCATTACTAAAATTCTCAGGCATCAATTTATCATGATTCGTTGTAGACTATGTGTTTTTAAATGAAGCAGCAACAAGGAAAACTTTGTTTAATAGCGATAAAGCCTTTGGTGATGTACTTGTTATGCATTGAAGTTCATGGCAGATGTCGTTGATTATATAACAGATAAATAAGCAACATACTTGGTTGATACCAATGGTAAAATCATGAAACTTTATGTCAAAGATGTTTACGTATTAATGAGTTAATCTATAACCGTGACTCAAATGCAATAATACCTTAAATGTAAGGTAGAGGTGGAATAATACCCGGTGTTTGACTCCACAGATGCTACGACCAATAGTGATCTAACAACGTTTGATGAATGTGAGGCGAGGATTCACCATGGTGACCCACACGCCGTCAGTATGACAATACAAAATATCTGTCTGTGGTTAATTATACTTTGTTAAGAAATGGTAACTTACCTCAGAAAGTTGCTTATTATTTCAGTGATGGGTTATGTATTTTCCTTTTCTAGTTAAACAAATCTTGTATTATCGTATGTAGCATGTAGTATGTAGCCGTGAAAGACTTGGGGTGATACTCTAAAGATACTTTAGGAATCTGTTAATCAGTGGTAATTGTGTATTGCCATTTTTTTGAACACGTTCTCCTCACTGCAGCTATGCACCGAAGGAACTCAAATTCCCTTAAAGGAAAAGACATCTTTCGTAATAGATATTAAAATTGTAAGCAATAGCTTAATAACTATTTCACCTATAGCTACCATAATAGGTATTTAAGTATACCGGGACTAGCCACGGTGGTAACTTTTACGGAGTCACTCGCAATCCACAAATTGTGCGAAAAATCCACAGAGGAAAAATCATTCGCCTAGGAAATTGAGGGATCCGGGTTCGTATCCCGGTCTAGGCGAATGATTTTTCCTCTGTGGTGTTTTCGCACTATCATAATAGGCTTTTATAAAATTCGTTCTGGCCAGAAAACTCATAATTGTAAGCTGAGAAATAGGTATTTTAGGACAATGAATCAGAATTGGTAACAGATCCTTAGTTCCCAAATGTTAGGAAAACTCTGTCCTTGATTTACATTGTTTAGGGTGAAGGAATGTTCGGACATTCTTGAAATATTTGGGAATATTTGCACGAAATTCGTTGTAATTTTCAAGGTGGGCAGTGATATATGATAATCTGCGAATTATTTCATGAACAATTTGCATAGCTAGCTAAATTTAAATTTAATTACATCGTCAATATCTGCGGTTTCCTCCAAATGAAGCTCTCACTGTGCTTGCAGGATCGCAGCCTGCCGCTTCATTGCTCGCCAGCATCATTTCAGCCCTCTATTGCCCTTTATATCATACCTACCCTGCCCATTGATTGAGTTTTCTCCCTCCAGCTTTGAACATCGAAAATGTCCCAAGGGTCGCCTCTATGGATATCCGCAAATACATGTATTCACGTACTACATTGGAAGTGAGTTTAAAAAAAACCACGGGGTCACGTGAAGATCGTACGTCAAAGCGTATAGCTTTGTCAATTCTTTCTTTTTTCCTCTTTGGTAAAAATAGACTTTTAGTCCGGTAGAGAATTAAAAATATAATCTCTAGCTGAATTATTTTATAAAAATTTTATGCCCCGAGCATTAACTTTTTCATCGTCGTTTTTCAGTTTTAGCTGAACAAAGTTGGGAACACATACATTTAATGTGATATGACCTCCGAGGAAAACACTCGTGGTGTAGCGCCCATGTTTAAAAAAAATTCTTTAATTCACAGCGATTCAAAAACGGTATAAAAGCGAACGAGTTTCTTCTTACTTTTTGCCGCCATTTAGTTATTTATTATTTATGTTTCTTTAAATCAGGTGGAAAGTACGGCCGTGTAAACTCCGTTACTTTTTCAAATATATTTATTAAATACCTTCCAACCCATAAAACCTGTGGGATCTCTACTATCATTATTAATGGATCCTCCTTTAACTTTCACGGGGAAAACTTCATGATTTTATTTTGAGCAGATTCAGCGTCGGCGCGGGCGCGGCACTGTGTGGACTGGTTGTCTGCGTTTGAGGCTCACAGAACTGGTTGGTGGCCCCTCGCTTATACAGGATGTTTGATTTTTCCCTTTCAGCTTCGTCCAGTATTCTTGGAAATGTATATAGTATGTATGGGTTGGCTGCGGCGATTGCTCTCCGGCTTTCACTCCCATTGTCAGCTGGATCGGCGGCTGGGGAAGCAGGGTGGAGTGAAGACCGACTATATCGCCGAGCGATCTGTGGCCGAGGGGCACAATGCACGTTTTCCCTTGAAAGCGTATCCGTGAGGTTTACTTTCCTTGTGGAAAAACGGGGTGGGGGGGATTGGTTTAGGTTTGTTTGCTCGGGTTCAATTGGATTGGTTTCGGAATATTTTTTCTCCCCTTCCGTTTCGCCACACCTCTCTATTCATCGCTGAGCACGCGAAATAAATCTTTCGTCGTCGGCAGTTGGTTGCCAGTGCCGTGGTCCCGTTCGGATCGCGTCATAAATAAAAAAAAAGTGGTTCAGGATGGAATTTGAGAAAGCCTCGACGAATTATTTGTTATAGGGTCTGTTTGATTGGACTTGATCGAGGGTGTTTTTTTTATATCCTCGCAAGAATTGGAAAAGAAAGATTGGGAATAATTTGTGCGATCTCGCGTTTACAGTGGCTGAGTTAGTAGGATTTTGTCAAAATTGTTCTTTCCCATATGGTCATTCAAAGTGGTCTTATTCAAAGATTTGAGCCTCATGCCAATTGTAATAGTAATTAGTGTCCCTGAAGCTGCTTTATCTGTTTGCTAGGCTAGTACCATGGAATAATGTGTGGTAACAATGCTCCGAATACATATTCTCCTACCCGATGACTGTTGCCTTTGCGAACCGAAAAACCCGTTTCAGAGGTATTTTAATTGGATTTAGGAGATGCACTTAAAAAATCTTCTCAATTTCAATTTCCGTTTCCGGCATCTACATAAAACTTTTATTAGCTCTCGTGTCTTCACTGGCGGTGTAATTAGGATTTGATCAAATTTTTCTTTCTTCCACGGTTAATTTTTTGGTCATATTCAAGCAATTGACTTGTCTGAAAAATCTTTCTAAAATTCCTACATTCATGGAAATTGTCAATTGATTTTGATTCTCGTAAAATAATTCAGATATTACTTTTAATATCCGCCTCGGTGTAATTTTTTGATTTTAAATTACGCAACATTGTTTGTTCAGCTTTAATTTATTAATGCATTGTATCCTTGATGGCTATAGATTTAGTAGCGTTAGAATTAATGCTATTTTTTTCAAAAATACGCTCAAATTATTTTTCTGTACCAGTAAATACACACAATTTAGCATGCATGGTAAAATATACAATTTCACAGACGTGATTTTCATTAAAAAAAATATCCATATAATTCTTTTCCTGGAATATTCGGTATTTTTTAATGGATGGTAGTCCTTTGTGAATTATTTACCATGTCGCATAACATTTTATGTTGCAATTCCAGTGATTTTGTATGTTCGAATAGGTGACTTTCACTATAATTTTCAGAATAATCATTTCGGTATTCCTTCTAATTTCGTTCGACCGTTTTACATTGAATCATCCTTCTTCTAGGTTAAATATGTGTCAGTGAGCCTTTATTGGGTAAATTTAACATATAAGCTGAAAATAAATATGGTGATAAATTCTGTGCCTACCGTTGATATCGTTTACAGTTTGCAAATTGCTCACCCTTGCACATTGAAAGGTCAAGATATGTTTTATGCTATGTTATCGGTTCATTTCATAAGTAATAACTACAATAGATATTACGTCATTGTCATTTTTTAAGAATCTATTCTAGTATACGGTGCTTTATATACCAAAGGAATGTAAGCCTTATGATTGATGATCTTTGCGTATACATTGGATTTCTTGGTCTCGTCTGTGAAGTAAAAAACGTTTATGGAAATGAAGGTGTAATTTTAACTAGGGGATAAAAGAAAAAAAAAACTTGTACGTTTTACTGCAACGGAACCCTCAGTTAATTATCATATTTTCCTTTAATTCAAGGATAAATGAAGATTCGCAGAACATGGGAATAAAGAATGTGTTTCTTCATTTAAAATAAAAGAATCTCTTTACTCTAGAGTTTTCTCAGCCTGAAACTTAGTCCGAGGGCACCCAGCGTTTGAATAAGAAGTTTTTAAGCTTGCGTTGAACCACCCAGATGTTTCATGCTTCCTAATTTTGGGTGCGTGAATAATTAAGCTAAACTATTGAGTTGAAATTCAGGGCGAATTTCAATAGCAATGCTCATTAAGAAACATTTAAAAGCTCAAATTTCATGAAAATTCAAAGAAGCAATATTCGTAATTTGTAGTGACGTTCATTATGGGTAAAAATATGCTACCTAGTGCTTTAAGATCAACAATTATTTAATACCTCACCAGTAGAGGTTTAGGGGTTATTTTACGAATACGCTTTTATAAATGCGAGGAATGCGCGTTGAATCTTCAGCCTTGTATGAATTCCATGAAAATCTATTTTATAAATGTAACTGATTATTCACCTGAAACTAATTATATCATCGATTTGGGATACATAACTGCCTACTTCTTAATCGGTTAATCTGTTGACCGTCATCAAATGTCAACTTTCAATGCTTTTATTCTTGTCGCAATGATTAAAGGTTAACAACCGATTCGGATTGGAGCATGTGGTAGTGAATTATAGCATTGTAAAATCTCTGTATATTAGCACTATAATACATATGGTATTCATAAAATTTCCAAGAATTTTTAAGCGGTGTACAGGACCGAGCAAAGATAGTTGGAGTTTCTGGGGGAAATGGAATTTCTGCCATTCCTTCCCCAACAAAATTTGGTGAAACTATTTATACCGTTTCTTTAGAGCGAGTTAAATATTAATATCCGATTAGATTTTATTCCTTGATATCTGTAGGTATTGCTCACCTACCCACTAAACATATTAACTTAAAAATCCCTTTTGAGATGCATATTCACATCAGGTTCTTGAGATAGCTCAACTCACCTAAATGAATTTTTAGGCATGGATAACTTTGATAATCAATTTGTAGCCTTGGCAAATAAACAATTGAGATTTGCTGATTTGCCCCAATAGTTTAGGGATTCTAAGCATCCTTGGTTCTAAGTACCAACTCCAGTTTATTGCAACAGCTCCGCAAAGCTCACTTTACTCTCATCGGGGAGTAGGTTGTACTTGAAATACGATCCTAGCTTTTGTTTCCCTTTTCTGAAGCTCGTGGAACGCTCTACATTTTCGATGCTGCGAATTATAAATGTTTATCATTAACCTTAAAGTCTCGCTTGGTTAATAGCAGCCCAGTGTCGTGAAAATGAAATTTCAAAAGCTCAATACCTTGTAGAATGTGAAGCACGATGTAGTAGAGTTATTAACATTTGTTGAATGAAACATTTTAATCTGTATCCAATAAATTTATTTGAACACGACGCGTTTCGTTGTGATAGCGAAACACCTGAGAATGCTACTGTAAGAACGCCTAAATGCTACCGTACGAAACGCCTAGTGTTCAAATAAATTCAATGCAATATTGCAATGCTTCATTTAAAAAATGGTATATACTCGAGTCGAACTATTGACATGAGTTCATGTAGCATCTCACTTTTCCGTATTCTCCACCAGGGCTCATGTTAGGGCATTGGAGAGTCAATTCAACTATTTCACTGCGACGAGCTTAGCTTGGCAATTGTTGCGATTGTATTCAAAGGGGAAAATGGAGTAATACCAACAGCAGGCTGACTCTTTGTGGGTGGTGGTGCTCTGTGGAGCATTTAGCATGAAGTCCCATTATGCTCAAGACGAGGATAATCCATGCTTCCCAATTAGCGTTTAATTCTTCCCTTTTGTCCAACCTTCCGTTCGGCTGGATCTTCTCCTTCAGTCGCTTTCTCTCTCTTCCCCTGCACAAACTCTTCAACCGTGGTCCTTATTCCTCATGTACAGTGCTATATCCAGTTTTCCTCCAGTCCCTGTCGTTTCCATGAAAATTTCCAACTACCCCTTCCATGAAGAAGGGTGAGGATTCACTGAAAATATTAAGTTAGTGAAATACAGTGGAGAAGGGCTAAAAGTGTATTCAAGAGGGAGCATGGAAAAGTGTAAATTTGTAGGCGTTCCCAGCGAACTGGTTGCAGGAAACCATGATGAAAGAACGCAAACAGTATTTTCCACACTTTTTAATTCCAAAACTCAACAGCCGACCCAGCTTTCAACATATTGTGTCATTTTTCCTTGAAAATGACACAATGTCTTGAAACCAAGGTTGGTTGTTGAGTTTTGGTACTGAAAAGTGTGGAAATTACCATTTGTGCTCTTTCACCATTGATATATTGAACTTCATCAAATCAAGCCAGATTCGATTATATGTATATGGTTGCAGAAAATTTTCTCGTTTTCTTTATAGTCACTTTTTCCATAACCGACGTGTCAATCTTCGACTTGGGCATCGTCATCTGGGGTAATGAGCAGATCACTCATCAATAATTTTTCATTGGTTATTTTAGCCAACTATTTCATTCAAGGTGTTCTTAAAAAATCAACTGGAAGGTATTTTACCAGTTGTGATAGCTGTACACGGAGAATTTTGCTAGGTCCCTGAGGCACACCCCCCAGTGGTATCCCTTATCGATAGTCTTCGCTACATTTCACGTTCTAAAAATCATCTGTCCCTCTGTCGTCACGCGGCATAGTCTGTCTCCCACGCACCTCATTCTTTTAAAATCGGGTCTCTGTCCTTATGTATTGCGTAATGTCCTACAGCATCGATATCATCCCTCTTATTTAAGTGTTTAGCTTTATTTTTAGTGAGTTTCATAAGTTGGTATTTTAGTACTGAGGATAAAACCTGTAAGTTTAGGTTTTCATAAAAAAAGAAATATACCCAAGAATAGCAACAGAAAATTATTTATAGATAATTTCAATTTTTTGAAATTTCATCATTATCATTCAAACCTGATTGTGTTATAATCAAAAGTGTGACAGTGAAATTCGCAAGGTTTTATTTTATTTCCACCATGAAAACGCTTCACACAATTTTCCCTGGAACCATTAGATTAATTGGCTTAATATTTATTAATTTCAAAGGCCCTGTAGCGGTGTTTTAATATTTTACTTAATTAAGAAATAATTAGGATGAGGAAGCATAAAGGTGATAATTATTCTTTTTTTAAACCCATAGCAATTATTAAAAGCAAACTTCTGCAAAACTGTGCGTATCTTAATGAGCGTGTATGCACAAAATAACTCACACACACCCCTTGCTCGCACGCGCGTTTCTATACGCTTCCCTTCCATCACCAAGGCAAACGCTGCGACAGGAGTAAAAGGGGCGAGGTGGGTATACCTCGCCGCAAGTCGCATTATTTTCGAGAGAGCTTTTTCGCCTCTTAGCTCTTCGGCCTGGGGAACCATTACCTGCGCGAGCGATGAATTTTTTTTCGGAGATGCTCGCACACATATCCAACGTCGTGAGAATATTTTGTCTGAAACTCCGATGGAGTCATAAAACGTCGAAGACTGCTCCTCCTCCTTCGTACATATATTTTTTTCTCACTTTTTTTCCGCGAAACACCACCGTCACCAGTAGCTCCTCTCTCATTCTTGCGCGTTTTTTCTCTCCCGCTCTTTTATCTCCGCGAGTTACTCTCCATTCACCGATGCGTTCCTTGTCTCCCTCATCTTCTTCAATCTCTCGATCCATCCAACCTGCACGTATCACTCGTACGTTTCTTCCCTTCCCCTTCTTCTCTGAATCCTCCCTTCGCTCGCGTTCTCTTTCAAAACACTCCGCCTAACTGTTTCCACGCATCTTATCTGCGCTTCGCAGTAACATTTTCGGTCTTATGTCACGCCCTCGCGTATCGACAGCTAGTGTGTGCTGTAAATTAAGGGTTTTCATCTACAACTACATAATACCCCGCAAGCCGCCTAAAAGGTGTGTGACAGGGGGTGTTAGGACACCAGCCGTTAACACATAAAAATGAAGTGCTCTAACGAAGTTAGGACTAGCATTTTTTAAATTCCTTTATGGTTCGGGGGAAAAACGAATTCCCATATCTATCCGTTCGGCAAAACATCTGTCTTAATTTATCGCTTATATCGGGCCTGGAAATGTGCGGCTCTAATATTATGCTTTCCGTGTTGCTCTTAATGATATCCATTCTCAATTGTTCAAGCAATGTAAGCCTAGCGTGCAGCATCTGAGTCTCCAGCGGCTTAACTTAACATCTGGGTAACGCTGTCATTACGCCCGTAGCAGTTTTTGACGAACCGCGCAATCGGATACCATACGCTCGCTGCATATTCAAGGTGCGGTCAGACGAATGCGAAACAGCACCCTTTCTTTCACTTTCTCATCCGAAAATCTTCCCACAATACGCTTGACGAATCCTAATTTCTTCAGGGCCGCAAATATTCTTTATCTGTGTTCCCCACGAGAGGTTCGAGGTTATCGTAACTCCAAGGTACTTCACTTCGTCTGTTGCCTTTGTGTTAATACCATCCACAGCATAAACATGGTTATTGCTTGACGAACTCCACAAGAAATGTACCGTCATGCATTTGCTCTGATTAAGTTCGAGTCCCCAGTCTTGGCTCCACAAATGAACGTTGTTTAAACCCGATGATTTTTTTGCAGGTTATGCACGTACAGAGGTGGTGATGGATTATTTTGATGGTTTGGTTCCGCGATCACACCATGGTTTTTGCCATTTACTGTTTATTAGTCGTTTATATCATAAAATCATGCCGTATAAAAGGCATTGTATGATCTTAGTGGTGAATGCCATTCCACAGTATCTCACGTATCGACTGTGCGATTCTCATCTTAAAGTATCTCTCCTTTCCCAGAGGTCCTCATCACACATGGCCTACTTCAAAACACTCTGGCAGTCTATGCTTTTATCCTCGCTTCGCGTCCACATTTCAAGTGTCTCCATACGACCTGGATATCGACTGGTAGTGCGTGCCGTATTTTGGCTATATAGGTTTGAAGCCTAAGTAGTAGTAGTATTTGGCTTGACTGTTGGTGTAGTTTATCTAAATATTTCTTTCCTGGCTTTATCTATCGATGATGTGATTAAAAATTACTAGGGTGATCCCAAGTACCGAAAATCTAAGTGTCTAAAGCATTCATGAGTTTAAACTCTCCAAGTCATTGCTATCGATATTCGATGATGATTTGATATGTAACGGTAATCAAAATTTTATGATAAATCAATCCTTGGTTGCTACTATACCCTCGATATCAAACAGAAGCTGGTAAATAATAAATAGCTTTGAAAATTTGATGTTACGGAAGAATATTGAAGATCGAATGGATAGATCTTGCGAGTCATATGGAAAGTTGAGGGAAGAGAAATCTTTTGAAAAATTTAGAAAGATGACGGGACCATTTACTGATCCTCGTCGAGTTATAAATACAAATGGATATTCCTCACATCCCAAAAGATCATGGTATTGAACATAGATAGTAGAGATAATATCCGAGCTAACTGGCCTTTGTAGAGAAAATGTGGGAGAAGCAGGACGTTCTTGGAGTTTATGTGAAGTTTTTCACTGGTGTGAAGCTTTGTACGGATTTTATGCATTTTATACTCGTACCTACCATCGCATGCATACGAGGTACCACATACAAGAGCTCCCCGCATGATAGGCTAGGGTATGATCCTAGAAATGGCTGTGTAGAGGATAAGAAGAGGCACGTAGGACGTACGGAGAATTTGTATGTCCGCGTTATGGCTGGAGTTCAGTGATCATTGGCAAAAAAAAACTGGGTCGGGGCGATTCTCATCCGTGGTATTTCCTCCTTTCCTTCAGAAGGAAATCAAATATTCATTCATGCACGTGCCGAAGCCCGGTATATAGAGGGAAAAAATCATATCCCCAGATGAAAAGTATATCGCGCGAAGCTCTAGCAATTTCTTCATGTTTGCTATAAAAAATTGTGATTATTTTAAATGAAACTTTCTCGGGTTTCACCCCAGGTAAGGCTATTTAACCCGGGAAAGGGCGCGCGGGGTTATATCACCCCATGGTTCTTTTATTTAATAAGAATAATTATTAGTATCAATTTAAATCGGTGGGCCTATATAAAGAAAAACACAGCATAACTATATCATTCCAAGGAAAGAGAAAAAATAATATTTTCATTGGGGTGTTGATGACACCCCACGCAGCTTCTAATGTTACATTTCGCCGAGCGCCCTCCCCTGGGTGAAGGCCTACGAACTAGTTTTAAAATAAAGCTTTTGAACGAATTCGGTAGGAAAATTTCCAACCATATAAATTAATACATATACAGTACGTGTTTTACTTAAGTGGTTTTTGACAAATCTCACTCGTTCATTTGTTATCTGCCTGGGCTTTGATATAAAACCATCCCTTCATAATTCTTTACCGCTCTTAAACAGTCTTAAATAGTCATAGCCAAACTCGAAAATATTTTACCTATTCGCCGGCAAAACCTTCGATCTTTTGTAATAATGTTTTCTCTAGGGCTGCTCTAACGCTCGTTTCCTTTATTAATAATGATATGCACATTTGATGTCCGTCTCGTGCTCGATCTCGGCCCAAACTTTTTTGAGGTATGTTACACTGTCCCGGATTATAAATAATGCTGAGTATAATTACGCATCCTATATGTGTGTCTACCATTAAATCGTTCATTACATAAACCCCAAACTTAACCAACATTTTTATCAGTTTAGCAATTTAGTACATTAGGAATCTACAACTTTAAATACATCGTTATGTGCAGAAAAGAAAGGACTGCGTATACCGTGGGAGTTAAAGATGTAAAATTATTTATTTTTATATTATGTGCTCATTTTGTGTAACTCAAGTATTTTAATTTCACTACAGTTTTTAAAAAGTTGGTTAAGACATTTCTGTTACAATCGATTCAGTTGTTTCCCCCACCTATTACGCTATTTTCAAAGAATTAAATATTGTTTATAGTATAATAATATTTTAGTACGAATTTGTTCCATTAATTAATAGCGTAAGATATGGGAGATAATTATAAAAGCCGTGAATTAATTCTGTCAGCCTCGGTGGCAGCAGGTTAAGTCCTCGCCTGCAAAACTAAAGGCATCGGCTTTCCCGTATAGTTATTAAAGTCATTGGTGGTTTTACATTTACCTGTCCATGTAGCAAAATGCTAGTGATTGAGGGAACCTATTATCAGAGATATAATTATTATTAAAATAGCAGTTAGTTTCTACCAATAGATTAAAATTTTACCATTACGGCGTATAATACATGAAAAATTTACATTACGCGTGCTTAATGTTGTATTTTTAGCAAAACTAAGCGAGTATAGACTGTCATAAAATGTCTGTTTCTTTTTGTTGGAAATACTCTGCTTTCCAATTATGCTTATCAACATAATAGGTGCACGTTGTGTTGTTTATTATTCTCAAATTTAGCATTCAAAAATTAAGGAATATAAAGATTTTGAGGCTTAGAGAAATTGTGTGCCATTTTTGACGTAAAAATGCTAATAATCAGGTTGCTCTCTACTTTCTCCCCGATTATATGTTGCGCTTCTATCGTTTGCTGGTAGAGAATTTATTAATTCCAATTTTCGTCTGCAATCATCTTTTTTTGAAAGGAGCTCATTTGAAGCGTTGACATAGGACAGATTGCAAGTCACTGAACGTGAATTGAACAGGAGACGAAATAAAGAGGTTTGTAAAACTTGTGAAGGTTATATTAGTGTACACACTTCGTCAATCGTAGCAACTAATATATTTTACCAATTGACTTTCTACCTTATTAATGTCATTGGCATGTCCATGTACTACCTTCTCCAAGAAAAGACGAAGTTTTAATTTTTTCTAGCTTACTACCTTTTCCATGTCAACGCTTCAATTTTCCCCACTTGTCATAGTTTTTTGCTTTCAAATAATATTGTATAAAGCCATAGGTGGTGCCATAAAGGTAAGTGTAGTCCGCGAAACGAATTGTATATAGCCAGTGCAACATAGGCTTCGTTGTACTGAACTCCGTTGTGTTTGGTGTGATACACAAGAAATGGCATGTTATTTGGAGGTAATACCGACAGCCAAGGCCATTTGTTACACGAGAGAAGGATAGTATAGGAAATATAGAAAGAAACGTGGCGTCAGTATTTGCCTTCTCCCAACAAAAGGCGCCAATGGTATCACGGATTAACGTACCATCCGACGGAACGAATTACTTAAAGTCCACAAAGTACTCATGCAGGGCATTCTATAGAAAATCTCTGCCCTTAACGGCATTGAATCTGGATCAACAGGGTGAGAATCCATCCTTCCAGCCACTACCCGGGTTCCCTAGCCTAAGGGATGATGACAAATTAGTATTGATTGTAAATATTGCTTTTTAAATACTGTTTTCTGTTTCAGACAACTTTATTCTGCTTGTCATAAATAATCTGACGCGTATATTTGAATAAAGTTAAATATGCTTTGTATATGGTCGGCAGAGCTTTCTTATACGCAGTCTACAAGAAAAAGTGGCGTTTCTACGTTGCGAAGCGCTATTTCAAAGATCTAAATCAATGTTTCGGTATCTCGGTGAAGGAAACAGTTTCGCAAGTCTCTAGGGATAGCTGCAAAACTTTGTTTCTTGTTTTAACTCCCCGTTGGAAAGGATGCAGCAGTAAAAGTTGCTGTTCTCATCAAGTTTTTGGTACCATGAGTCAACTTCTGTCTTGACCCAGATACCTTGGAATAGATAAAAATTGCGTGGGAAGAAGGCATAGGACACTTTGGAATCAGATTTTATAAAGGCTCATTGATCATTGTACGTTTTTAATATTTCTTGGATTTACTTCATGATATAAAAATTAATTAATAGTTTTCTAGTATAGGAATTAGACCTTGACATATTATATTGATTCAAGTCGTCCTTTTCGCTTCCATTTAGACATTCATTTTTAATCAGTATAAAATATAATATTTTGAACCACCGAATTATGTCAATTAATGGTAAAATTTGTTAGTTTATGTCACACTTAACTCTAACACTTTCTGAAAGGATTGTCAACCTTGAAATCCTCCCGTAAGTTGTTGATTGTTATTTAGCTACAGACGAAGTTTACTGTTTAGTGAGCAGTCAGTAGAATAAACCAGATGCGTTTTAACGTCTTTTAAACGCTGGATAAGTGTTACTTCTTTCATGATTTAGGATGATGAGTTTATTTTTATATAAACACCTTGTTAAATTTATTAAACTATATTAGTTGAGTTATTTTATTCTTACGTTTAGGCATTTATTTCTTATTCAGCATTGTTGCACAGTATTGCCATGGAAGTCCCCAATTCGAAATCTCTAAGCTTAATGAGAAGGAATGCCGGAAATATTTCGTCTGTATACGCCATAAGTATGTTTCAGCGTCCGTGAAAATGCACGTAACCAAGTGCACCTTACGCCATATAAATCAACCAATGCATGGAAATCTGTGGAAATCCGTCTTTTCACTGGATGGGTCCATTAATCACGGGAAGATTTTCGGGGTTTTCACAGTACACCAAACCCGGGCATTAGGTTAAAGCCATCGTTTTTCATTTGAACAAAGGAGAAACTCTGACGCCTTCTCCCGCAAGTGAGCCCCCAGCACTCGGCTCTCGTTTTACCGGGCATAAATCGGGAAGAGGGCGCATCAGAACCGAAATTTTGTGCAGCGATCCGTCTTAATACGGTGTAGCACGCGTATTACATCAGCCTGCCAATTTTCGCTCCATTTTTCAATTACCTCGCATGCGAAATTTCTTATTCCATTCCGCCCCGAGTGCAAACCAAAGTTTTCCCTCAGCGGATGGGGGAAAAAAAAGTATTGCGTTTACGACCTCATCTTATTACCTTACCCCACTCTACGTGGAGTCACCGGTGCAAAAATGGTAATCCCATTTACATTCGAGTACGTAGCTTTTCCGTGCCGTCTTGCGGACTCGAGTTTCATCCTTTTTATCCCTTTTTGTTTGGTTGGAGATGTGCAGATACATTTTTCTTCGCCTAAGTTTCTCGTGTCGTTTAAGTTTCACCTGTCCTCCTAGGTTCGCCGCATTGGTTAAAGTTTTGATATACCTCTACTTTCCGGAATACGGATAAATTTATGCTATAGAGTCATGGGTTTGACCCTCTAGCGCTTGTAATTTGTTTATTAAATTTTGTGCATTATGACTAGTAATTCTGCTAATTCTGAGTCCATTCGTATGAAGGCATTATTATTTTTACAGTATTCTACCGATTAAGTTAGGTTTCAATGGAGTACTTAAGAAGTATATTTGCAGCCTTCCGTTTCTTCATGTACTTCCCTCATCCATTCACAATAAGGCATTCTCCTTTTCATTCCATCAAAAAATCCTATTCTCTTCTTTCCTCCCTATCTTTTACCTAATCTTCTACCCTCAACTACTGTTTTCAGCATGTATGTAGGTATGCAACTTCTTTATTTATTGCCGAAACTAATGTTGTAGCAATTGTCGCTTTGCATTAAGAGTAATGGGAGGTGTTTCATTTCCATTAGTCTTCTTGTAGCCAATTTTAAATGCCTTTAACGGGATAAAATTTTACCTCATATATGATGAGAGAACTATCATTACATCTGGGTTATCGTACACAATTTCGCCCTGTGTGCGAACCAAAGTTTTCTCCTCCGGGTGGAAAAAATTATTGTGTTTATGAGCTCATCCTATTCTTCTACTCTACTCTCTGTGGAGTCACCGGTTCAAAAATAGCAATCTCATTTACATTCGCGTGCATAGCACTCCATATCGTCTTACGGACTCGAGTGTCTTCCTTTTCCACTGTTTTTGTGAGTTAGGAGAAGTGCAGATATTTTTCATCGCCTAAGTTTTTCGTGTCGTTTGAGTTACGCCCGTTCTCTCATGTTTGCATTAGTTGAAGAGTCTGGGCATCTGTTATCAGAATGCGACGTGAGTGATATTTTTTCATGTTCAATGTTTTACCGAAAAATGTATCTATGATTTAGTAGGTAATGTGTATCAGCCCAATAAATATTTCAAATTTTCCCGTTTCAATTTACTCACTTATGGTGGTAGGTACCTATTCATACCGCATCCTTGTGTTATTATCATTATGTTCAAATCGTATTTAGATTTTCAACTGTTTATTCACTGTTGCCGAAACAATTGTATAAGGAGTCAATGTTTCAAGTTTGAAAATTAAAGAGAGTTTTAGGAATCAGTTGAAACTTGTAACTTAGCTTAAGCAACTATTTTTTTGACAATATCAGATACGTTAGAGCGCCTTCTATTTTCATGCTTTGTAATAAGAGGACTTACATAACATCTTTAATATCTATATACTGCTTATTTTATTTCAATATCAGCGCTCTCCACGTACCAGTTTGAAGCAAAGTTGCATAAGTATTATCTCATTTTTATCCGCGTAAGATTTTTCAGTTGTGCGTTAGTTTTCTTTGCGTATGTTTCCCGTAGGATACACATCCATTATTTAAAAATTAATGAGAGATTTTCACATTCAATTGATCTAACCACCGACCTCTGTTTGAGGGCATGTGATCGGTTTTTTACGGAAAGTCACTATATTATGGTTCTAGATTTAGTATCTTATCTATTATAGCTCTCTTTTTGAGCCATACCAGTCATATGATATGGTATTCGGAGGAAGCGACCGACAATTGGGGTCATTTGCGCCAGTAGGGAAGGGTAGGTAAGGAAGGGTGGAAAGAAATCTGGCGTCGGCATTAGCCTGCTCTTAACGAAAGGCGCCAAGAGGACCACGGCTTAAGGTCCTATTCGACGGACGGAGTGCTTTGCTTAAAATGTCCTCCACACAACATTCAAGCAGGGATCGGGAAGTCTCTGAAAATTCTCATCGCCGGGATTTGAACCCGAGCCCACGGGGTGGGAAGCCAACACTCCAGTCACCAAACAAATCCGATCCCCCATCACCATACTTATAATCTTATTAATTCAAGGGTAATGCAACATCCACCTGCCGTATCCATGCCGATAAGGAATAAATAAAAAATTCATATTGGCTAAGATGTTTGTATTCTTTGTCGATTAATATTTCCAATGCTTGATATTCAACCATCATGCATTGTTTTTCCTCCATTTTCTATTATTTTCACTTAGCGAAAGGATAGAAATCAGAGGAATACAATAGGCGTAAAATGCAACTTGAAAACTTTGGCATGAATTATTTTAAAAATCTCTATCATGCAGCAAGATGTTCATCGGTTGAGTATCTTGATTTAATTTTCTGCAGCGTCCAGCCACCCTCAAAGTATTTTCATTTTCTTCATTGATCTCTCAACGTTCTCCGTCACCGGAGGAGGTCTTCTCCCTAAGGATAGAGACGGCAGGCTTCGTTTCATCCGAGAAAGGCCCCCTCGGCGGTAATTTCGGCCGTAATAACGTTCTGCTCGACTCCATCCTTTTTCCCCTGCATCCGTCCGCCATAACCTTCCTTTTCTTTTCCTTCCTTATTCCTCTCTTCCAATTCCAATCCTGGTCTTATGTGTTATTCGCAAAATGTTCAGTCCGGCTTTAAACGAGTAATATTACGCATATGACTCTGTGGAAGCTAAGTAAGGATTCCATAAATGATATTGGTATTGATCTATAAAAGGGACACATGTGGGCAATTTATAAGCGTAATCGCCTAAAATAGTTGCTTTAGTGCGTTTCAAGCATGCTAGAAATGCCACATGTTTTACAAGTATGTTAAATGTAAGCATTTAATTTTCATTTATGATTGGAGGATATCTTTTTCAAGTCAAATATCTCCCGCATATATTGAACTTAATTTTTTGTTATTCCATGGAGTCAATTCTTTCAAAATTCTGTTACAAATTTCTTGAAACACCGACTGTGGATAGAAAGTATTGTTAATTATATATCAATTTAAGGGCTTGATGGCTAAAAACACGGTTTTGGTATTGTTTCACATAATAAGAGAACAATGTTATAGAACATGCAATGCTGTAGAATAAGCTTTAAGATGAGTCAAAAATAAATTGTTATCAACGACTGATCCAGATCTTATTTTTTATATTGTTTTCTATCCGGTTACGTATTCGATCCTACCATTTTATATCTCTAGTTACATTAAAACTCTCTTTTATAGCTGAAATTTGTATGTAAATGGTGTTCTTAGTGCAGAAAAATGATTTTTTTTTTCGAAAAATGCTTTTCTTATTTGGGAGATTTTGAGTAGGAAATTAATTTTTTTAAACTAACTACAAAATGAATCTCCGTAAATTTCAATGGGTATTAACGGACATACGTGTTGTAGCCGTCTGCACAGTGCTCCGGCAAGAGAAGTCTAGGGAAATTTTTCCATGTAAGTTATTATAATCTCCCCACCTATCAAGCGTTAAATTTTTGATTAATCACAAAAGAAAACAATTTTTCAAGTACCTTTGCTTCTGCTATTAGCAAATTCAAGAAATTACTAGGAATAGTGGTAGTAGGGATTCATAACCACGCGAAAGGCAGAGCAATAAGTGTAGACGTTGGTCAATGCACAATGGCCACAGATATCCGTTCATTAATATTGTGGAGGTACGTTTTGGCATATGATAGACGAAGGCTGTTATGTTATTCCCATGAGTAAATGAAACTTTTTTTCCAACTATGCTCCTGATGTTTGCGAATTCAAAAATTTTCCGGGATTAATGCGTTTCGATCTCCTTACAAAAGGTATAGAGTTTAGCCATTACTGGTACAGATTAGTCCGATAAATTCTTGATTCAGGGTAGGTTTACTTTAAACTAATGAGCTCTAACTTTTCAGTTATTTGCATGTGTAGAAGAACAGATCTAAATTTAAATATGCCCCTGCTCTTTGAAATTTGAAGTATTTGCTGGGATAAAGAGACCATAATAAAAATTTTGATAACTTGGGTTTCAGGTAAAATGTTTTAACATTTCCGTGTCTTTATCTAGTTGTAACACATAGACATAATATGAAGTATAAAACATAGGAATAGAATAAATATTTATACATTTATTTAACCATTCGTAAGTTACGAAAATTTATCATTCAAGCTATCAAAGAGATACGATTGAGATGCGATTTCCTCACGAAAGCCAGAGCGTTAACTCTTGGGAAGTTGGGAAGACAGGAGTGTTGAAACCGATTGAGGTTGCATGAAATAAAGTTAAATTCATAGGATTTATTTATGAAAGCAATAGTAGAAGTAGTCAAACTATTTATATAACCTTGAGCAAGTTCCAAAAATTTATCTCTCAAGCAATTGAAGAGGTACGATTGAGGTTCGATTTCGGCGCGGAAGTCAGAGCGTTAACCCCAGGGAAAGGGGGAAAATATGGGAGTGCTAAAACCGATCAGGGATGGTTCAAATAAAGTTAGGCATATTGGCCATATCAAATAAAGCAACCGAAAATGTTATCAATACATTTATTCAACCAAGAGCACATTAAAAAAAAATATGTTTTGCACGTAATGGAAGAGACATGAATGAGGATCGTTTTCCACCCGAAAGTGAGATTGCCAACTCATGGGAAGTTGGTAATACACAGGAAAGCTGAAAACAATCAAGTTTATATCAAATAAAGTAAGTAATATACGTTTAATCAGTTTGATGAATAGGAAAATTACCAATTTATTCAACCATGGGCAAGTTACAAAAATACAGCTCGCAAGCAATTTAAGACATGCAAATGAGGCTCGATTTCCATTAGAAAGTCAAAGGGTTACCCCAATTCGAAGTTGGGAATACATGAGAGTGTTTCGACCGATGGAAGCTGTATCAAATAAGCTAAGGTACATAGGTTTAATCAATTTAAGCGTTAGGAAAAATTATCAATATATTTATTCAGCCATGAACAAGTTCCAAAAATTTTGGCTCGCACCCAATGGAAGAGATTCGAATTCGGTGCGATTTCGGCACGAAAGTCAGAGCATTAACCCATGACTAGTGCACTACGGGCCGAGTGACCCCCTCGGACGCTAGAAGCCGTAGCAAATACAATCCCCCCGTTTCCCTCCCCCGGTGACCTCGCCACGTATCACCTCCTTGGCCTCCTTCCTTCACTCTCGGCCACTGTATCTGCACCTGCCTCCTCCTCTTGTCTCTCGCCGTAAGACGCTCGCTGAATCGATTTTCCTTATCCCCTTCCCCTTATCTCACCGTACCTCTCCGAAATATCCTCTCCTCCACGCCGAGGTGTCTATCCGACCAGTAAGACTCCTCCCTCCCCTCCCTCGTAATTTCTCCGCTATCGCAATCGTTTTCCCCCTGCGAGATCGGGTCACCCTGTGGTGGCTCAGTGGCGTCGTTACTCCGTAGGGAGTAGTTTCGAAAGTATTCTGGAGTGAATGTTTATTTAAGTAGCGTACACAAGTTTTCGTGGTAGAAGGGGTTAGGATTATGAGCTCGATTCTTTAAGTAGAACTACGTAATCGTGGAGAATCTTCGGTCTAAATCATGAAAGTGAAAGTTTAATTTTTTCCGGTGTTACTGAATGAAATGATTGAACTGCAGGGAAATAACTAGTAGGTACCTTAAACTCGCATAGAGCTCAGATTTTATTTTTGAATAGAAAAAGTTGTCTAGCATGTGACATAAAATTCTCATAAATCCTATTAATAAAATAAAAAAATATAGTTTACTTCGTGCGTTATAAAGTGTATGATCGTATATTTACGTGTTATGATTATCCTGTAGCTCACTGAAATTCAGTAATTGACCCTCGTGCAGTGGCCAAGTTTTTGGTTGAATTAAGCTAGGCCTATCATAGCACCCTAATAGTGGCCCCAATTTGTTATATGATCGAAGCGAGTGGAGTTCCCCACGACGTAATCCATTCTTCTTGATGCAACCAGTCAGACTCTTCCCTTTCACTTCTCGTAATTTCTCAGCTATCGTAATCCTTTCTCCCTCCCCCGGGATCGCTTCAATCCGTGGTGGTTGAGTTACGTCTTACCCCGTGGGGAATAGTTCCGATAGAATTTTGGCGTGTATGTTTCTTTTAATAACTTACACTAGTTTTCATGATAGAAGGGGATCCAGTTGGTTCGGTGAGCTCGAATTTTTCTTTTTTGGTTTGTTGAACTGTATACCTAATCTTGCAATCCATCGTTCACCAGGTAAGCTGAAAAATGAATCAGGCGAGGCTCGAACGATTGGCATCGGGAATAGCTCAACTTTCTTGGTTAATTATCTAAGATTGATTGTTTGACAAAGGGTTTAGTTTTTCTTACCTGCGCAGTATACCGTAGGCTTTACCAGTTACAAATATATTTAAAGTGTTGCAAGAGTTTTAATCGGGTTCACCACCGGGTCAGAATTTCCATGGCCAAAATTTCGATTTCACGACTCGCGCATGCGACGCCAGGACATATGAGCACCGGTCTCCTTAAGTACCTTTGTTACGTGGTACCTAACCTCCGCTCAGGGTATATAAGGTGACTGTAGGCGCAGTTTGACTCTCATCTGCTCGGATGACGTAGCTCAAGCCAAGCCGTCGAAACGTCTGGTAGGAAAACTATAACCCGGTGGAAAACCCGCGATGGAAAACCTACAATCCAATTTTATTTTTTAAATTTATCAAAGGTTTTTTATTTGAGAAGGCTGTTAAAGGGCGACGCTTCGGTAAATGGTTTTCTCACTGTCAGCAGCGATCAGGAATTATCATCGGTGGGAGAGTTATAGTCGAACTGTCGCTCCATGACAGGCTAACAGGTCGCAAAATCAGGGAGAACTTCACGAATGATATTTTTCCTCCTGCCTCTTTCTCTCGCTAACATAGGATTTTATGACAGAGGGATATCATATCGAGCATACAGCGCTCGGGTTCGTGGAAGAGGGAAAGTTGTTGTTCTCGGCGTGAGAGGCTTGCGTGAGGTGTAATTAATAAGCTCATGTTTGCAGAATGTGGCGTAGTTGTGGAGGTAAGGACTGCCCCGCAGGTGTTTGTGTGTTAGTTCTCAATTTCATGGTCGCAGAGCAAAATTTTGCTTCCCTCTGGGTCATCGTTTCTCAACCCTACTCACTCTCCTCGTCTTTCAGCTCTTGTAATCTGAAATGCCAAGGCCAAAATTACTAAATAATGAATTTTGATATGTGTTTTCCTGTGTCTTTTTTGGACCCTATGCTGGCTTTCTCAATCTTATTGAAATCACAGACGAAACTGTGTGGGTTAGGTGTTTCGCTAAATCAACAAATGTTTTGACGCAATACTTAGTGTTTGATTTAATAAACAATCAGGATTTTTTCGTGAGTAATTGCTTCATAAATACGAGAAATAATCAATAAAATGAGTTGAAATCCTGTTCCCGCATGGGTCGTCAGCAGTGCAAATTGGTTATTCATAATGTAAATTCAGCTCTGTAAAGATTGTAGAAGAACGTAGTTAGTTATTCAAAAAAATAATGAGTGTAGACACAATACAGTGATGAAATGTCATATCATTCATTAAAAAACAATTTAAAAATTCAATATTGACTCAACTACTTAACATAAACCAAAACCGCCAGCTTTATTTCATTTCCTCTGGTACTTCGAGTTTCTTTAATGTGACCGTCGTCTAAATTCTTCGCTGAATGGCTCATCTTTTATCGGCCAAATAATTTGTTGTCATATTTAGACCACAGCGCATGATACATATCTCAAATGAGGAGGTCAGTCACCTTTCACACACACACTAGTCATCTCAACTGCGTGTACATTTATTAACGTTGAGTGAAATACGTTGAGTGTGGAAAAATTCTTGAGCTTTGTAATTCCTTTCTACATCGTGTAGAGCACATAGGAAAGGAACAGAAAGGGGAAGCTATATATCCATTGCCCGCACACGTAGACAAAGCGACGCTGCTCGGCCACGTGGGATATGGCGGAAGCCGGCGACACTATGTATCCCTGACATGGAGACTGGGGTAGGACGTTAGACTCGGCGAGTAAAACAATGCTCGGTATGCGTGTTCGATCCCCCGGAGCGCCTCTATGAGTGTAGAAGTTTTGATTCCCCTACACTCCGGAGCTCCCCATGGGAACATGGGGTGTACGAGTATGCCATACAGTGTGAGCTTGGAAAAAAATAATTATTTTTTCCTCCCGTGCCCCCATTTCCGTCTGGAGAAAGAACCACGGTTATGCGGATAGCGTGACAATGGGAGGCATGGTAAGAATCGCAGCGATGACAAAGGGTTTGGTGAGATGTAGAAAAAATCGAATCATTTTTAATGCCTTCGCGTCTTCAGACCGGCAGAAATAGCGATATATAGAGTGTGTGTGAGACAGAGAGATAGGGGGCACGAGAATTTCGGGGTTTTCCGTCGAAAAACCAGCGCACTTTGGGTGTCGGGTTTTGTGTGCGGACGTTGTCATCCGCGCCAGTCTTTTGGGGATAAAGGAAGGATGTTAGGGGAAAAAAATGAAGTCTGCACGGAATCTCTCGCGAGTTTGCAGAATGCTGGTCGGTTGCACTTTCCATAACTCAAGCCGTGGTGGGCGAAATTGGGGCAGCCAGTCCCTTGAGGGGTTATGTAGCCAGTGGTGTTCGTCAGCTTGGGATTGCTGCAACAAGGAAACCTCAGCGTGGGGAACACATAGGAGGGATAGTCACCGATTCTCTTCCTCTTTCGTTCCGGCCATTATCCTTCTGAACCCTGGTTTAAAAAAATCTTTCCCCTTTCACAGTAGTAATGGTTGACATTCCCCGGGTTCATATCCTTCATCGTGCCCGAGGATGGAGTAATACGCCCCCGTTTCATGGTGGTACGGCTGGCCTGGATATTCCGGCGGCACTCCCACGGCTCCCAGTTTCCCCGGCTTATCGTAGCAGTCGAATCGGGTGGGATGTTCCGAGAGTTCTCTTTATTCCTCCCACCTTCCAAGGTGACGCTGACACCTCACTCATTCAGCAACGGCCCACAACGTAACGCCGCTACAAACCTTACATGGCTCCGTTTGCTGAGTTTGCATTTCTGCCAGAGAGTTCATTGACATTGGAGGTCTCTGAATTCCCGTGATCTTTTCCGGTATTTATTTGCAACCCGGGCAGTGTTTTTTTGCTTTGCTCTCTCAATTGTCACCCTGAATTGTATCTTTTATTCATAATAATATATCCTTCGTTGCCCTGGCATTTAGATAAATTCATACGGTTATGTCATCTCTACGGTGTTTTCTTTGTCCTTAAATAGCTTTGCTTTTCTCACAAGCGCCGCCTGTCCCAGAATAAATTCATGCACGATATAAGGCCGCGTTACTCTTTTTTCACCTTCGATGGCTTTGCTCGCGTATCTGCCCCTGAGCTGTTTGCCATTGCAGTTCATGGAATGCCTTACATCTTTTCCGGTACTTTATCATACTTAGAATAGTATTTTCTTTCAAATTATGTATTCTTTCCATCTCTTTGTGTTTTCTGGATTTAAAAATAAATTAATATAGTATTGGTATCATTGATCTCCTCAATGGATGTATTCTTCTTGTTTATTTGTCTCCATTCGTGAAAATGCCTAAAAATTAAATGAAAATTTGAACTGCTAATGTCGCATATAATTTTCCCATCAGTTGTCTAAGCAATCATCACTTAGGAAACGCGGCGTGACGCCGCGGTTACATTTCCTAGTTCAGATTGCTGAGTTTGCTCTTACAATAAGAGCTGTTATTTCATTGGAATTTACGCTCTTTAGATATCTTTGATATTTCCTAGTATCTTTTTACTTCATTATATAAAGATTTTTGTGACTTAATACGTTTTCTATTTACATTTCTTTTTTTGTTTTCCAACTGAATTTTTATCTAAATATATATTCATTATTTGATTCGTCGGCCAATGAGTTTTTCATCAAACTTACTAGTATGACTTTTTCGGGATATTTTTATCAAAGACGGATGTGTTTTTACACCTCTCCAAGAATTTCTTCAACTTTATCCCTGGCTTTTCACCTAGATTTGGAAGTTAAAATACGTCCCTTGTCTATTTTTCCTCTTCTCCAGTATAGTACCCATGTGTTTTATCACTTCATACATTTGAGTTGTTCATAAATTAATAAATTTTTAATGGTCTCGTTATTAGAGGTAAATAATCTTTCCACAACGGCACCGAACACGGAATTGTTTTTTCTCAGAAGACTTGTTTCGCTTTTCGCAGAAGGATTTTCTTCACTATCTTGACATTATTAGCAGCCCACGATTCTGGTATCCACCTCACTGGTATTTCTTCACCTCGCAACCTTAAATTACGTTCTATTCATGTCATTGTTGGTCTTTCTTCATCATTCTCTCTGTCCACGTCTTTCTACGATTGCCTTCATTAGGCTACCATGACTCATGATTTGGCTTTTTAAATTGTTCAAAAGATTTCGGGAAATATTCTCTTTCAGTAATTAGAATTTTTCCCCTTTTCATAAAATTTCTCGGAGTTAATTTGGTGACACCTAACTGGGTTTCTTTGAGAATTTTGGACACCTCGAAAAAAAAATTATTTTTGAAGTACTTCGTAGCCCACGGTAAGGACCTGGATCTTATACCCTAAATTTTGTGATAGCCAACTGCCTGTTGCTTATGCTAATAAGAGCTACACGTAATCTGTTCACACATTTACCTGCTGTGATCTAGCCAGAAAAAAATCCTTTTGATAGGGTAACCGAGTGAGTAAGTAAGGTTTTCAGAAGACTTCCCGTTTTTCTCCGCTCTCTCGCCGGCACCCAAACTCACTGCATATGAACTCATCTCATCCGGTATTCCACGTCTAATAACGAGCCAAATGTCCAGAAAACGAGTCGTGAGCGGCTCTTCTCGGCTCCGTGGTGGACAAGGAGGTCAACGAACTCTCTCAGCGCGTCTCAGATGTCCCGCGGGTCCAAATGCTTCGAGCCTAATGAGTCTTCTCTCGTGACGTGGCCATTCAAGGAGACTCTTGGGGTGTGGGAAACTCAGTCACGAGAGGAGGCAGAGGGACGGATGAAGAGAGGACTTGTACCGTCATCGGTCGAAACAAACCATCGGGTTAAAACACCTTCAGCAATCATAATCTAAACTTTTCCCTTATCACCTTCGATGCAACAGAAGTCTATAATGAAATCACAGGCAAACTTAGTGGGCACCAAATGGATCGAAGAAATGGGGTAGGTGATCGGTAAATAAAAGGTGATGCGTGTATTTTTTTTGGGAGCAAGTGATTAAAATATTACTAGCCATAAATTAACTTCATATATACAGATGGAATGATCATCCGCCAAGCGTTTAAAAATGTTCATATCATATGTTAATTTCATTTCCAGAAGTAGAAAATAACCACATATGATTGAGGCCTATATAAGAGCAGGTGTGTTTATTTTACAAAGTCGATCTCTATGGTAGGTACGTTCATATAATAATTTCACTTCCAGGGGTTGAAAGTAACCAAATATGATTGAAGCGTACATAGGAGCAGGTGCGTTCATTTTATAGAGTCGATGTCTATGTTACGTTCTATGAATGCTTTTATATATTCAAGGGAGAGGGAAAGAATATCCCAGCAATTTTAAAAGTTTTTTTTGTGATATTAAGGTTGAAGAGGGATCGTTAAAGAATTTGCCATTTTATGATAAAAAATACAGCCGCTGGCCTTAGATGGGGTAAGTGCTACAAAAGATTGGAATTTACATATTTCGTACGGGAAATAAGATCGGTTCCAGAGAAAGAGCCAGCTCATGGACGTGCCGCGGAATTAATGTGATCGTTTTGAAAGGTTTCACTGTATGGCGATTATAAGGTCAACTCTCATGATAGCCATCCTCAGCCTTCCCTTTTCCACGATTCCCTAGTGAACGAATCAGCTTCATAACTTTGCTAATCCAATTATCCTATTCCTTTTGGCGACTGTCTTCATCAGGTGTTCAGGTGTCGTGATACAGATACAATTAATCACATTTTTCAAACTACTTCTTACTACTTTCAGACGGATGGACAAACGGTCTTGATGTGTCATCAAACGGGCTCTATCCTTCATATCGGGCCATAAGTCATGATATTTTGTTGTCATTATGAGAAGCCCAACTCCAATGTCTAGTTAGTCTCCGTCTTTGCATAAAATTACCTCATGCTGCAAATGATCGTAGCTGATTTGGTACACCTCTTCTTAAGTATCGCCTACTTTTCAAGGATATTCTTAAAATATTACGGTGTAAACGTAAACAATAATTACTAAATGACTGTTTTAAACAATATTTTATGATATTTCCTCGTGGGAAAATTACGGAACGTTTCGATCGGGCGGATATTTGAGACAAAAGTGTCGTTCTCGTCCCAAAATACCGTACCTCTTCATGAATTTTCCACAATATCCGTGCTTATCCTGTAAGTCTTCTGACTGCTCCAGGCAAATATTTTCTAAGGTTGTGGTGGCCCAAATAGGTGACATTGTCAGTAGCTCTCCTACACTGAATGTGTTATGCTTGTGACTTTGTTTGAGGTTAGCCTTCGAAACCTTCCCTTTGGTTGAAACACTGAGTGACCACTAAAAATTAATTCAGCGGAACTCATGTTTGCTGCACGTGAATCCATTATATACCTCAGTCCACCCACTAATTATAGCCGAAACGTCCAGAGAAAGAATCTTAAGCGGCCCCTTGTCGGGCGACCCTCGAGGAGTGAGGAGGTCAGCGAACTCCCTCCTGTGTCTTGCGGGTCGAGATGTTTCGAGCCTAATGAGTCTACCCTCTCGCGACGGGCGCGTCCAAGGAGACTCTGGCGGCGAGAGAGGCTTCGTCGCCCAGGGGGGAACGCCGACCGCGGGGGACGGGCGAAAGAGGGAACCTCTCCGCGAGATTTGAGGTCGCATTCATCGCGTGCGCAAATCGATGGAACGGAAACCTCGGCCGAGAGACGAGCGATGGACGGAGAGGAGAGATGGAGATGTTGGTGCCACGCGTCCGTCTATACGCGCTGACGACGTAGTGGTGGTGGTGGCGGCAAAGCTCTCCAATCCCACCGGAGTCTGGCACAAAGGATACCGGGTGTGAAGTCTGCAGGGTGTCGTCAGGTGTCTGTGTTGGTCTGTTCGCGATGTACTCGTGCTTCACCAGTGGCGTAGCTGGACTAGATACTCCCCCTTTGGGCTGCTACTTTGATATGGATTTTATCACAGAGTTTTCTATTTAAAACAATACTAAATCATAATGAATAATAACTTGTTTTTAATCCACACTTTTCATTACATCGAGTATTAATACGATCGTCTGAGTAATAATATCATCCCGTTGCTAGCCAGCATCTGGGTAATAATACTTTGTGCAAACTCAGGCCAATTTAAAAAAATAAGGATTTAATTCAAGTCATTTTTTTATCAATGCATCACAATCTGCAAAAAAGTTAAGACTGTCTATTACCTATTGAATAATAGTAATTGATATTTGATGCTGTAGAAATACATATTATAGAAATTAAGTGTATCAAGCAAGTGGGGAAGGTGACAGACATAGGAATAGTTAAACAGATGTCCTGCGAAACGTAAAAAGAGTATGTTAGATTCCCTAAATTGGATCATGTTTCTGAATGATAGCTGCAGCATATAATAATGTTATGGAGGAAGAGTATATCATTCAATAGCAGGTGAAAAAAAGACAGATGACAAAGACAAAAAAAAAGTTTACAAAGAAAGCCAGCGTCGGCTTTGTCCTGCTTTCAGGCGTTTAGTGGAATTCAGTTTAATGTCCCTTGTGACGGACGGAGTTTGTACTTGTAGTGCCCTCTATGCAGCGAAATAGAAGATTTATTCTGCTATTAACGAAATTTGCCAAGGGAGCATTAGCTAAACGTCCCGTATGATGGACGGAGTACTGTACTTGAAGTGCCATCCATGCAGCCCACAAGTAGAGAACGACCTTGTACGGAAAAACTTCCGCCACCTGAACACGGGCAGTGAACGAATTACTAATAGCCCAGGCAATATGATGCCGAATTCCATGAAACTAATCACTTAGGCCATATGCATGGCGTATTACCACGTAGCCTAAAGTTTTTTCTAAGAAAACTCATAAAAAAGTTACCGGAATATATTTTTAATATTAAAAAATGGAAAAAATGAAATGATGTGATTCTATGTTAAAAAACGAAGAGTCTAATCTATTGACTGAAATTTTTTTAAGAATAAAGAGACTCATTTCACTCATAAAGACGCTGAAAACTCTTATCATTCATTAGTAATTTGATTATTCACGCTTATTAAAGAAATAAGTTTCCATATTGGCTTAGTTGCTAGGTATAAATATAAGGATCAATGATCATGGTATAAACACTCGTTCCGAGTTATAAAATATCTGTTTGCTACAGGCCGCGTTAATACCACAGGTGAAAAGCAACATATGCTGCGATGTACTTCCCTCAACACTTCTGGGGCAGATATTCATGTCATCTTCATCCAACCAAATCTGTATTTAATCACCTATACTTTGAAATTAGACCACAAAACGTAACGCCTTTGACTGTAACCTAGTGAAGTTTATAATGGTACCAAATACTGTTAATTGATCTCAAATGTGACATTTATCTCAAATCCAACCTGTTGGTGATCCACTTTTTCCTAACCTTCGGAATATATCCATTAAAAGGATACGTCAACCCTTGCCCTATTCCTAACTTTTTCATGGCTCACTACCATTTTAGGAATGTATAAGTAGCAATTGCTGCAAATTTACGATAATGAGAAACCTGTACATGAAAACAATGTGAATGAACAACCTAAAAAAATACGAGCATGGTATCCCATGATGAGGACCCGATCCCATTGCCATCGCTTTCGGAGGTGAAATGTTTTACACTAAACCACCACAGGTACTTGGAATATCGGTGTTATGATTCGTAAATTGCAAATCAACAGTGGAAACCGGGGAGGGTGCGCTGTATATCCATACGAGATAATCAAATCCAACAAAAATTCCAACAGAATGTTGCATTTGCAATGATAAAGTAATGTCTCCCTTTTAGTGCATGCATTCACATTCAGGCACATGTGAAAAGACAGTAAAAGGGGTAAGGGACATTACATTTCCTTTAGAAGCTAAATTAATGCTACAAAATGTGCCTCAAAACTGTTAAATTTAACTGTACGTTTAAAAGAAGTAAATGTTCGCAGAAAATGGCTTAATTAGGACTAATGAGATACAAAGCGATGCGTCCTACTAATCAAGGCAAACATCGGGCTAGTTCATTGATTTTATTTTTCTCTCAATCATGACAGAGCTTAAAAACTGATGAGACCCCTATTTTTCCGCATTTTGACCCGTTACCGATGTTTTTGCTTTGTTGCGACGAAAAATCGACAGCCGTTACCCTGTCGTATCAAAGATTTTGAAGCCGTAAGCTCAGGCCAAAAGTATCACAGTTTCTCCGCTACTCTCCGGCCTTATTCATGAGGTTTATGTTATTTTTTCACCTCTTTTCCTTTAATTCCCTGAATGAAAGGCTCTTCCCCATCAATTTAATGAACCAGAACTTTAATGACGTCACACACTCATGAGAAGTGGGCGGCAACCTTCGCGTTTGAAAACGTTACACTTTCAGTCGAAAGGCTGAAAAGCAAAGTTTTTTTCAACTGTAACAGGGCTACTATTTCCTTCTACCGAATTCTTTAGATGAAATGCGATTACGTATATAAGTAAACAGCCCCATGAGAAAAGGTATTCCACCTGTGGAGATAAGTTTGTATGGAAAATTTTTCTAGTCAATGGAATAGATAACTGAGAGGTGATGGGCTGGACACGCGATTGCTGGAGGTGGCGGGAGGATCTTCCTAGGAACTCGTCTTTACGCACATACGTGTAATGCATAGGATAGTCTCAAAGCCTCTCCGATAGCTTACTTCCCTCCCGGCGGCGATTCGGGCAAAGCAAGCCACGTGTGTGGTCTACTGGGTGGCTTTGTTGTTGGACGAGTCGATGTCGCCTGCGTTGCTATTACGCAAGGGTGACGCCGCCAAATGAATGATGGGTGCTAGTTAGCATTCAGGTTAGTTTTAGACATATTACTATATTATTATCATTATGTATTCTACCGATTAAGATTTTTTCTTTTGTATTTATATAGTGCTCAAAGTCCCTCTTCTCTTTCCTCAAAGTCCTTCTTCATATCACTATAAGGTCTGCTCCCTTTTAATAAACATAGGAAATCCTATTTTCTTATGTTTCCAAAAACACTTGCCCAAATTTTTCCCTTCTAATATTGGTTTCAACATCTCCTCCCCACTAGGTTCTCTCTCTCCATCAAAACCCTCTGTCTCCTCCATCCTCTCATCTATAAGCTGCCTCTTTAACTCACCATATCCAGCACTTTGTCGTTTCTCCTCCTCTCCGTCCACTTCACCTTCTCCTTTCTTCGCCACACCCACATCTCGAACGCCTCCAGTCTTTTCTCATCCTCTTTCCAAAGTTCCCATGCTTCCACACCGTAAAGAGCTGCACTCCAGACCAGGCCCTTCACTAAGCTTTTCTTGAAACTCCTACTTAATTAATTTACGTATAAAGTCAAAAACTAGAGCAATTAGAGATAAAAATAATACTTGGAAATCACTTAGATATATCAGGAAACCAATAGCCAGAATAAGGTTTATCATCCTCAGGGACCTGTGGAAACTTCACCATTTTTGGGAATTAATGAAATTATACGTTTTGCACGTAACAATTTAGGATTTAATTCACCCTTACCAGATTAATGTGATTCGGTGTGTTTTTACCCCTCAATAATGGCAATAAGTCGTCGAAGTCTAATGAACTAGTGTTTTGTATCTTTTTATTTTCACCGTTTCCTTTATGTAGCCAAAATATCACTTTTATAGTAATGACGGTTGTTTTCCATATTTCATTGTAATATTTAGAGTTTTCAATGTTAATTTTAATATTTTATTGTGTAATCCGGGCGGAAATTTGTTACTGCCTCCTAATCTTCGCTTGTGACAAATGGGTCTGTGGAGAATGAGGGTGTTCTAGGTTTTCTGTACAAACTTACTTGTTCCTGGTACGGTAATAGCCTACCTGCCTATTTACTTGATTATTGGCTTGTTATTAGATATTCCAGTGGTCGATAGAAAAAACAAAAACTGCTTATATTTTAGACGCGTAGTTTCTAGCTTATTTCGAATCGTCAAAATGTAGCGTCTCTGTCTGAAGAGAAGCCGCCTGTGATGTTGGAATGGGCGGCGCTAGGCGACGGTGTTGGTGTGTGTCTCGTGGAATGGGAGTCATGGCCGTAGGCTTCCCCGCTCCACTGATCTGGTGTATGTCTCTCTCTGCGGCCGTTTACCGCTTCGTCTGGCGCGCGCCGACGATCGGCCGATTGGCGGATTATCGGCTCGCCGGGCTCGGGGAGGGAGCAGCGGTAGGAAGCCTTGTGCGTCAGAGAGGGATGCGGTCGCGGCTGATAACAGCAGACCACTCGCTCCCTTCCCGGCATTCCCTCGTCCTGCTCGGTGGACGTCTTTCTCTGCGTCCGCACATGTCAATCCGTGGCTGCCCCAACCGGCGGCGATTGTTAATCTTCGGTCACTAGACACCCGTTATGCATCGTCCGTCGACACCGCGAGTCTTGACTTTGAAAAATTAGTGGAGTCTAATGTGGCAAGTTTGAGCAAGTTTTGCTTAACCTATTCCCGCTTTAACTTGGGTTTATTGAATTTTTTGAGCGATGTTTACGGGCGTTTAGTTGGTTTTAGGAAAGCTTCTTCAAGTTTTACCTGACGTGAGTGGTATCACGGATTGTGATATTAGTATAGAGAGGGGTGACCCATAGGGTTGGGTTGCTGATCGGAGGGTACGGGGTTTAAATTCAGGGTTTAGCCTACGGGTACCCGACAAGTATATCCTCAAAGTGAGAGGTGGTCCAGGGATATTAACTTCCAGGGAAATATAGAATTCCATAGAGCAAACCCGTCAGTAATTGAAGAATACGTTTTTCACTGTAATACCTTCTCATCAACATTATCCTTGGATACATGTTTAACAAATACGTACGCGATGTATAAATGCTATAAGTATGAATTATTAAAGTAAGCACATAATGGAGGCCAACTTTTGTAATATTTTAAAGGTGATGCAGCTTTGGTAATGATTTTCACACATTTAGATTGACACTACTGTAAAATATGTAAATTAACGATACTTGCAGCGTTTAATTTACGTATTTTTTCCAATATATTTTCTGTACGATTGAATTCATTTATTTTTCATGGGATAGTCGTAATTGGCCGTTAGATTTGTATGAGAGGAGTCTATTTCCCACAGTGCCATCGGTTTGTACCTATTATAATTACGAATATGCTTTAATAACAATTGGATATATGTAATTTGCATAGTTATTTTATCAAAGGTTGTGATGTGGATAATCAAACTGGGATGTGAGCCATTGTATTCTCTTTCTTATATCCTAAGTAACACATTACCTCTGTTGCTTTGAACGTTCATTTTATTATCGTAAAGCGTATCGTCAATAAAAAGAGATGATTTATCATGGTTATGAGTAATTTCCGAATATATCATCTCAACAAAATTTTACTACGGATATCACTTTCGTAGTCTTAGGTAAATTCGTTCATCTTGAATATCTATGAAGGTTTGTTTCTGCCCAAAAATATTCAATCCGTGCTTTAGACACCTATTGCAGACATTATGGCAATATTTGTAAATGATTTCATTGGCTTGCGAAGATTACAATGGTGAAATAAAGGTGATTTTGCGCAGTGACGTGCTTAAATTGAGCGTAAGAGTTTAAACGTATACTAACTCTCCGACAAACATCATCGAAATATTTTTTTTAATACTTCTGCCATCTTAGTTTCATACTGTGACCTTGTATTCAAATGTTTAGCTAGTACAAACGAAGTCGGTGTGCGGAATATGCAAATCATATTTTCCATGTCTAATTGAGGGATTCAGCGAAGTGAATTCGCAACCGCTTTGAACATAAATTTGTTCTTTCTTTTTCTCCTCGTGATACTATGCTGGGGACTGTTCAACAGTGACCAGCCCTGGACCGAAAATCCCCATTTCCCGCACACCTGGTGGTCAATCGTTGACCCACTTACCTTTTCGCCTCCTCAGCACCCACGCTGGTCTAACGAACCGCTCCAGAGTTCCGCCTCTGCCCATAGAGACTAATCTCGCCTCAGTTGCCAAGCAAGGAAATCCGCAAATTCCCAAACCTCTCGTGTCCTACACATCAGTCCACATCAAAACGTTCCTTGTTCCCCCTTGATTCACTATCTCTCTCTCTCTGGCTGTCCTTGCACGGTAGCCATTACCTCTTGTTGGTGCGGTAGTACTGCGGAATATGACGGTGTGTTGACTCAATGCGGATATCATTACCATCTCAGAAATCCAGCCCTGTTTCAGAGCACTCCCGGGACAATTCGATTTGGATGGTGATCGGTTTTCCATCCAGTCGATTTGCCTCGCAGCCAAATGTTTGTAAAATAACCAAATTAGATCACGCTTCAAATTTACATATAAAACTTAAATCTGGGTTGGAATTCTGGTCAACAATAAGATATGGATTTTATAAATATTGAGGAAATTTAGCTAGATCAATTACCTAAAACAAACAGCAGTCTGATTTTATGTCCGTAGATGTTAACAGTCCATGCTTTTTTCTTACAATTGAAAAAAAAAATTTGATTCACCGCGATGCGTTGACCTCGAAAAGTATATGCCATGAGGCGTAACTTCTGTTAATTTTTTAGCAAAATTATAAGTTTTTTGGGAAGTAATTTCGGTCTCTTACAGTTAGAAAGAATGATAATATTTATATATGATGATAGTGTAATGATGTGAAATTGTTAGTATATTTAAACCGGTATTGGCCCTCTTTATATTTTCCTCATGCATGCTTACTTCTTTTTTCAGGTACTTTTTTCTATCCATATTGCCCATCAGCCATCAAAGCATAAAGAAAAGTTTTCAGTGACGTAGTTGGCGATTGGATGCAGCAGTCATATCTATTGGCAGTAAAATATAGATCTTCTTAAGTAGTCACGATGACAGTGGCGGATACAGAAAAAACTCAAGGGGGGGGCGCAACATATCTTGAGTTGTCTTTACTTTTATCGTAATAAAAGATCACAGTCAAGTCACAGCCAAAGTATTAGAAAATTTTATTTAAAATGATTGTAAACATGTAAAAGATAATGCCATCTTATGATATAAAAAAGTTACAATTGTGGTTTTGCAATGTTCGGCAATACGGGCGGACCCGCAAGGCGGGGGCGCGCGCCCCCTGCGCCCCCCATCTGTATCCGCCACTGCGATGAATTATCTCAGTATATCTAGCCTTCAAATATTTATATGGCCATGATAACAGTAATGATCCCACACGAGTTCACAGGGAAAATTCACAAAAAATATTCTTTCCACCCCAATTTCTACAAAAATATGAAAATCTCTCTTATCACACCTCAGTTATTCAACTCGAAGTTTGGATTTGGTATAGTCTGTGGAGAGTTCACTTCTGTCTAAACGACTTTTTTCGTGCATTTTACAAAGGTGAGGAAGTATTTCTAAGGAGACTCAGAGAAAGGAGGCATTTCCTTTCTCTGAGTCTCCTTGGAATTTGAGGACAATTGCCAAGGGTGTTTGAAGGCTTCACTTGGAGTTAAAACCCGTTACCATTTTATCGGTAGTCCAGCGCTCCCCTTTTCACCTTCGCAATACTCAGAATGCCAGCGTCTATTGGGCATTATGCTGTGTCGTAGGTTATATGTTGTTGCCTCATTTTTCTATTTTTCGCCCAGTCGCACGGGATCTCTACCCTCAACATCCGAATCGCTGGTTCCCCCAATTCCCATATTCTTATTCCCGCAGATTCGCCGAAGTTGATATTTTCCGACGTCCCTCGCCGACTCCACAATGGTTTCTTTAACACTCTCCTCTTCTGCGCTACACCCGTCAAATATCTCTGCATAGCCATCTCCTATTAGCCAACTTCTTGCAACCCTGGTCATTCTCCTCCTAACGAATTATCTTCTCACACTGGACCCACGCGAACATGTCATCAAGGAGATTGAAAATACGCTGGAGGTTGCAGGGAATGCCTTGTGATTAGTGTTCTAGCGTACCAGGAATGAGGTCGTTCACTCAGATCGCAATTTGGAAACAGAATTCTGTAGATGTACGGAAAAGATGAGTTAGGAAGAAATAAAAATCTCCGGCATCCTGCGATTCTCTCACAATTTCAAGGAAAAACTAATACAATCGTGCAACTTTGGTCCACTTCTAATGGTTAGGTGACGTCGTTAGAATGTTGGTTAATTCAGGGAGAATTTCAAGGCTGTGGGTAAGAATCGCTATCAAAAGTTAAACGACAACAAGCCATGCGAGTCCCATGTACAGGATCGACTATAAGATGAAATTCTATGGCACGCTAAGCACGAGTTCGTGACGTCATCCACTTTCTCGCGAAAGGGTTGAGACCGTCAATTTTTGCGGCAAATACCTCGGGGAAAAAGACGTAAAAGAAGGCCAGGATGTGAACATGACAGAAGTCTTCCATCTAATGAGACCCTTTCACCTCCCATTTCTAACTATGCAAATTGGATGAGGGATAGCAAATACATCATTACTGTGACGCATGTATACCAATATTTTAAATGAAACATGCTAGGATAGGTACTAACCTCCATAAAAATGTGGCACGGATAATAAATTTAAAAAAATGGAGAATGTGGAGCGAATGTAGGCCCCTCTTGATCTTGGGGTCCTGAGGAGAAGCATAGTTAGCCTACAGAAAAATCTGGCCCTAAATATACGGGCCACTTTTTAAACTAACAAATTCGACAGTAAAAGAAAATTTTTATGGGAGACCATAAAATTGCTTGAACAGGTTACTCTACGCCTACCCTGACCAAAAATTAAACATTAAATTATAGTACGCCAAGCTTGATTCAGTTATGCAATGTTTCTTTCCATATTCTTAGTTAAAAAACGAGAATAACAACTTACTTGGAACCTAATTTGGTTTATATCTCTTCAGTGTTACTAAGGATAGTATAGGACCAGCATTTGCCATAGGGTGCGGGAAACTCGTTAAAAAGTTTCCATTTGCTACTCCAAATAGAATGGCGTCTCATGTATCTTAATCAATATCTCTTTCCTGAACTCAGGCGCTGAAAGCGTATTGTCCCTAGCTCCTTAACTCTGTAACCAACGCTGACCTTGAAGGCAAAAGTGGTTCAAAGGCAATCAGTGATAGCAGAGCTTGAATTGGCTTAGGATAAACATTGAACACGTAATGTCACCTTCGATGCGGCCACCAATTTATTTTATCCTTTTCAACTTTCCTCGTCTTGATTTCTTGGCCCACGACCCATGTTGTTGCCATCTAAAATAAGATTTACTAGAGTGATTTTTTTCTTGACGAGGTCGAAGTCTCTCGCTTGATTTGATGTCTCCTTGTGGGTAGCTCCCAGCAGTTTGACCCAATAAAAAAAACTTAAGGACGCTGCTATTGATGGTACTTACGGGCTTCTTCGGGTTTCATTGCTATGAGGTGCTGGGATCATTTTCACCCGGTTTTAATGACTCGTGACATTTCCACCTTTTTTTCCGGTGACTCTAATGCATTACCGGTTATAAGAGGGAAAAATTAATGCTACCATTAAATTTATCTTGGTGGAAAACGGAGATGCTTTATGATAAACACATGAGCGAATTTTTTTTTAATCTGATCATATCGTGGCAATCATAAAACGTATGGAATGAATGAAAGGTTCACTGAAGAAAGAATAATGGGATAAATAAAGTACCCTGCACAAGTAACAATTTTTACATTTTATGACTTCTCACCAACAGCTGTGCGGGTTACCTCAGTTACCCTACCAAATAAAGATGTTTAAAAAAATATGAAAAAATTCATTCGTCGTCAGATGTTCAGATATAAAAAATATCGCAAGGAAAAAATAAAAACATTATACAACATAAACAAAACTAGGGGTTACAAAGTTACCCCGCACAGTCAGGGAACGTTTAAAATTAGAAATCGACCCTAAAACGCCTCTCCATTCCATTTAAAAGATTAATTAAACAATTAACATGATGACTCTGTTCGATCTTTCAGCGGCCTCTTATTGAATGGCGGCGTGAGTCTTCGCTCCCTTTTCCCGGATCGTAACCAGCTGCTCTCACCTTTCGTAGGCAACAACCCCACCTAAGCCCATCTCGAAACTCTCTGTCAGTGAAACATTTTCAGGGCTCCTCCACCGTGGCCTCCACACGTCCAACTCTTTAACAAGCTCTACCGCCGCCGCCAGATCCATGCCACAGCCCCCGTGAACGCCCTGAATGAACCGCCTCCGTTTCTAGTTCCTCGACGTCGCTTCGAATCCACATCGCACATAGTATCTGTTCTCTCCGCGGCAAAACTTTCCGGTAGCCCTGACTCGTTGCTCCATTTCCATTTTCGGGGATGCGATGGAAAATCTGCACGTGCGAGTTTGAGGGTTTGAGATGAAGGAAAAAGTTAAGGTGAGGGTGGGTAGTGATATGGACTGGTTAGACTCTCAGTGAGTGTTTATAACTAGTTTTATTTTAAGAAACGGGAACGTATGAAAAGGTTTTTGAAGTAGGCTTTTGGGTGGGAATTTTACCTGTTGGTTGTCTACAAAAAGGATAATTTACAATTTAGCTCTTTATATTTGGCACGGGGGACAAGTGAAGGTATCATGCTCTTTAAATACAAGCCATAGACTGATTTTGGATGGGGGCACGGGGGTGAGGAATAGTAGTGATATGGACCGGTTAGGCTCTCAGTGGGTGTTTATTACTTGTTAGGTTTTAAGGAACGGGAACGTATGAATAGAACTTCAAGTAGGCTCTTAGATGGGCATTTTACCTGTTGGTTGTCTACAGTGAGGGTTATCTACGATTTATCCCTTCGCCTTTGGCGCGGGAGACAAGTTCGGGTATCACGATCCGTTAAATTCAAGCCTTAGGCTGATTATGCCCCCCCCCCCAGAGGCTTAAAAAATTGACATGATTTTTAATACGGTTCTCTTAACGTTCCATTTTTTGTGTATTATGCAGCCTCAATTATTTAAGACTTGAGCTCAAGTGAATAAGACTGGTTGGTCATTCGCTTGTCTGCGATCGAAGAAAAGCATTGCCTAAGTTGGAAAGGGGTTCGAAAACTGTCGTATTTATGTAACTTATTAATATTTTCATATTAAAATACATATAATATTTTGTACAGTCATTCCTGTATGTTGTTAAGATATATAAAATGAGAACATCGTTTCACTCAGACCCTTGTGCTCCCCCTTGTTTATTATAACATCGTGCCTCATATTTGGCCTATTCAGTTATCCCAATTTCTTAAGAAGGTTACCAGAAGGCTCTCTCACTCTCTTCTTAGAATATACACATCAACCGCTTTATCTATCCATTTGATCTACATCATTGTCAAAAAAATTAATTTTGTCAGCAGATCTTAAACAAATCGCCATGCGATGGACGTTTTCTGTAGACCTAGAAAAACCTAGGAAAGGCACTAGTATTCGTTATGCTGATCAACAGTAATGTGCCATTTATATTGGCCACCATTTCCCGGTGACTATATTCACACTTTCGGTCAAAAGAGGGAAAAATTAACTCTGCCATTGGTTTCATCGCATTAATTGTATTTGAACTCGTCCCCTAAAAAGCCTTCCCATACCATTTTTACGATTGATTTCATTATTTCCCTGCACCTCCTATCCACCTTATGCACCCCCTAATAATAAGGGTCGATAAATGTTTTGGACCAAATTGACTACACAGGTCTTCATTGTAAACAAGAGCGATCCAAGTGACTGCGCAGTAACCAAATACGGAAGCCATCGTTTCAATAATTTGTCGGAAATGGCGGAATTATGCAAATCTTTAAGCAATTGTTAGATTTTAATTTCAATATTTATGCTTCTCCAATCAGAGGGGTTTTAATTTTATGCAAATTATTTATCCTATCGAAATAAACAACACGAAAAAACATCTATTGTTGTAATGCGCCTTTTAGGTCTATCTGACCGATTGCGTGGTCTCGGATTTTTCCTTTTACATCGTGTTCCAATGCGCAGGGCCAAAAATCGCTCTTTTTTATTCAATAAATCATCAACTCACGAACATTCGACTTAGCAACAAGAAGATACGTTTATTCATGCCCAATATAAAAATTTAAGCATTGCCGAAACATCAAGTTTTGCGCCATAGGAGTTGGCCGAGATGAATGACGGTGCGGTGAGCAGGTTACATTTTGGTTGTACTTTTATTACTCCCTGTAATTCATAGAATTGTCCTGATTAAAGCGAATTATTTCTGTCTCATCATTCAGTTACAAGTAACATCAGCTTTCAACTTACTAACAGGGTCTCGGAACGCATTTTATTTATTTCCATTCCATTAAAAACAGCATATATGGTTTTTATATCAGGTTTTTTTCTACAGTTAAACAATTAAACGTGCACGTACAACCATGCCCTGGATAATGGCAATCTACCTAGGTGGTACTCAAACACACGACCTCGTGTTTTGGCAGGTGAGGAATTGACATCGCCGCCACCGAGGCCGACTAACCGTTCGTAAGTCGAGGATATGCTGTATTTACATTGAAGATGAGTGCTAAGAACACGAGTACCAAGTGGCCTACTGTGATGAAAATTTGCAACATATTTCGTCTTTTCACCCTGTATCGCCGGTATTGATGTGGTATCAGACGTTATCTATCCCTTCTGTCTTGTGTTTTCACCTCCTCCATCTCTTGCCTCAGCATATGGCGACCACTATCCCACCCTTTGTGAGCACCCTTCTCAACTGCCTTCACCCTTGCCTTCTCTTCTTCCCAATACCCTGACCGAAACACTACTCTCTCGGCTGACGCAGAACCCTTTCCTCCACGTCTTGACCCCATGGGAAAGCTTCCCTTTCATCTATTCACATCCGCTGCCAGTCCGTCTCCATTCCTGCGTTTTTCCTCTGTCGCTCTATCCAATTCCATATTCCATTTGCTTTTCGATACAGCCTCTCCCTTTGAAATTTGATGATGTTTTTTTACGTCAGCTAGCATAAATTCATCCTTTGATGGGTTATTCAAATATTTATTTGGAAGATACACGAACGAAAATAATAAAATTAATAATTTTCCAAGTCGCAATCACTGGCGCGTGGGAGTTAAGCTTGTACGTACGCGATAGGGTTGAAAATTGATATCCTAACGTGGTGTTTTCAACGCAGTTTATCTCTTTTTCTTTAGACTTCCGAGGCAATTTTGTTCCATCCTCAATCGGCAGTTATTATTTCCTAGGAGGGCAGTAATTACAATTTCGTTTCTTACTGTGATTTTTTGTTAATCTAAAATGTTTTCCGCTCAATAAATAATATATGCATGTCTTTTTACTCTATTTCCTTGCGCAAAATATGGAAATTATTTCATACACTCTGTTTTAACATACTTAGTTCAAAGTTATTGGAGTTTATGTCTTATTTTTTGTAAGAAAATTAGAGTTGAAGACCGTTGGAGTACTGATATATGAGTTAAAATTTATAATCAGCTAAGTTCTGTAATGATTATTTGCATTTTAAATATAAGGCGCAGAGGAATGTCATGAGAGAAAGTCTTAATTACAATTATTGATAAATTTGTTAATTGATTAAGAGATTTTTTACATATTATCATGGGTACGCTTTCGCAGTATACATTTTCATTGGAATGCATGTTTTTTATGATTTTTTTCGAACCTGCTTCTACTGTTTAGCTGAATTTCCACCAAGCTGTGACATCTGTGACTTGTAATAAAATTCAAGTTTCCTTTCGGATGCATGCACTATACTTCTCCCTTCTGCATCAGTTAGTGGGTGGTACATCAACTGCTATTCCTGCTCTATACAGAATGGTCTGTTTTTGTTGTATTTACTTTATTTTTAATTTTATTTGGAGACACATGTATTGACGCTTTTAAGTTACAGGTAGCATTGAACAGCATGCAATCGTGTCGGCGCCACTTAAAGACGTTTAGCAGAGGAGTTCCGACTAATGGTGTACCGAGTAATGAACGCATAAGGCGTCAATTTTCGCAGAGCATGCAATATTCATTTTGATGCATATAACCGAATACTTTTCATTCAAAAACTGTCTTTTGCATTCTCCATTTGCTCATCTTTTGCGCTCCCTAGGCAGTTCGAAGGACTCAAAGGGTTGCTTACCTCTGATGCGCACTTCTATGGAAATGTTGCCGGCCCTTCAGTACGAGCGTAGTTACTTTCGGGAATTTATACAGTAGAAATGAGATGTGAATGAAAATAATTTTTGCTTCGCCTTATCGTCCCAAATTCACTGTCCCTGAAAATACAAACTACCGAAGGGATGCGAACTTCTTACCAAAATTACTGCTTCTGCATGCATCTTGGTTCCTTTTCCGGTGAATTGCTTGTAGGCCGATTTTACGTCCATCGTTCAGGGCAGGGCTAACCATGAAAACGTTGGCCTACAAGCAACTAACCCGGTGGTAAACCCGAGAAGATTTCATCAATGATTCGGGAGGTCAGGAAAGATAAAAATCATTTACTTTAATAATAACTATTTATTTTCGTGCAAATGATTAGCGCTTTTATCCTAACAGTGTCTTTCTCAATAATTTTACTCTTTACTTGGTCATCTTCAGACTTCTACGACCCTTGTGCTCTCTCCCGGTCCCTATCGCCACATCCGTTCGCGTTACATCTCGATTTATTCGCCCTCAACCATTTCACTGCTTTATCCAAACTGGTTCCATTTACCTAAACTCTGCTTCCTTCTCTCTCTATTTTCCGTTCATTCTAACCCCCAATATCTTCTATACATTTGTGGTCCCTTTTTGCTGTTCCTGTAACCTCCAAAAAACTTTATTTTCAGCCTTTCTCCTCATTTCATTATAACATGTGCACATTTTTCCATCGCCAAGATATTACCTTATGAAACTTACGGTCATATTTGAATTTTTCCCAGAATGTTTACTTCTATGATATTTTGTATGAATTTGTGCCTAATTAAATGTCTTCCTTTTTAAATTGTCATCGGTCCACGTATATCTTTCACCCTCTTCCAAAGAACGTTTCTGCAGCTTCAAGTTTGGACCAAACTATAGACAGTATCACGAATCTTTACGGTCCCGGCACTATTGTTATTATTATCCAGCTAGTACTAGCAACTTTCATACGGATGAATGAGTACTTTCTATCCTATTAGTGTCTTTTTCAATGTTTTCATCCTCCATTTGGTCACCTTCTGTGTTCCCTTGACCCTTCCTCTCTCTCCTGGTTGCTATTGCCTCATCCATTCGCGTTACATCTCGATTTATCCCTCCATCCGCCCTCAACCATTTCAATGCTTCCTCCAAACTGGTTCCATTTACCAACTCTCTGCTGCCTTCTCTCCGTCTCTGCCGTCGTTCATTCTAACCCTTATTATCTCCGCCCACCTAACCATCCAGTGCTGACCACGGCCCTAACGGCGCCCTCTCCGTTCTTCGCCCACTCACACACAGACAGACACACACGCCATCTGCCATACATTCGCCTTCGCATCCCTTGGGATTGGTTCCCCAGTTTTCCCTTTCCCGGCGAAAGATCTCTCCTCTTTCGGACGTGCCTGGTCCTATCCGGGGGGTTTATTTCCGCGTGACCGCTGAGCTTTTAACGGGCACGTTTTCGAGATGTTCTGGGATCTCTCTCGATTCTCGTGGGCGGCCGAAAGGGTGAACGGGTACGCTGGGCAGAACTCCCGGAGCGTTGAACACATTATAAATTTCCACGTTAACAGGGATTTCGGAATGGAGACGGAGAGAAACGAGGCCAGAGGGCGCTCTCTGGGACTGGAAGATAATCTTCCTCCAGGGTGTATCTATTCCTTTGCATTTATAATTTTTTAGTCCCACGCCGATCATTGCCCGAGTGTGATGTTCTCACAATTTGTCGACAGTCATTTCAATGCATCAAGTATCCATGGATAAGCGCATGCATAAAATAAATATATTCTTTGCATAAGATAGAAGATATTGACTCTCGTATTTGGTGAAAGAGATATATCTGAAAAGTGTTTTTTGTTGTTGTGGATTTTTATGAAGCTTTTTCACTAAAATTGCGGAAACGTTAATAGTGCTAGAACGTAGTTTTCCGCGGCGATGGTTTGATCTCAGAATTTCTTCAGGGTTTTCTTCCGCGTCAGCTTGTTTGTGGACAACAGTTTCGCTGGCTATCCTGCCTGCGTCTTCAGGTCGAAGGTGTTGGCTGTTGATTTTTGCCTCGCTTATATACTGTAGGCTGGATGGGAGATGCACTGTGATTGGCCAGAAGATGGATACTTCCTTCACAGCGCCTGTAAAAGAGTCATCAAAAAGAGAGCCAATCAGAGAGAAGCGCCAGTCAGACAGCCAATAGCAGTGCTAAAAGGGTTTCACATTTCTTAAGGGCATTTTACACAAGGCACGTACTTGCACAATCTGTACGAAGGCGCAGTCAAAATGCGTCGTGAAAAGTAGAAAATTGCTGGAACACATGCGAGAATGCGTGGACGTGAGATGGCTAAATAGCCTGTTCTAATTCCGTTCATGCATTCGCGCAATTCCAAGCCATTTCAGAAATTAATGCAGTTATAATCTGTGCAATTCCGTGCCCCGTGTAAAACGGTCTTTATGCAGTCTACAAATATATTCAGGGTTAGGCCTCTCTTTGGCATGTGATTATTTGGAAAAAAATGAGGGAAATCTTATGCTAAACATGGACAAAATTTTATCTCACATAATTTAGAATAAGTAGCATTTTCACATATGGAAATTTATTAAAGTTTTATTGGTATGAGGGCCGTAAGAAAATCAAAAGTTTTTTTTTATAATAAAATCAGCTTTTTTTATCGGCCCATCAAAACATGACTATATGCTAATGCGCTCTTTTTGGTCTACATAAATGATAACGTCAATTCTCATTGACTTTTATCTCCAGAAAAAAATTAATGCTTGTATTTTATTTTTCCTGCAAATGGTATGGATATAAGTTTCAGTCATGAAGTAACGAAAAACGAAGAGAAATTTGATGTTCCATTACTACCTCTGTAGTGATACGTTAGTTTATATTTAGCGTCCAGAGAGCGTCTTTGAAGCACCCAAAGTGCTCGTAAGATGCGTTTACTGGCGTGCGACACAAAAAAAAGAGGTCACTAGGAAACGGTCGTGCACTTTTTATCTTCTTGAGAGCGGTGAGGGAAATAAAACCAAATGGGAAGAACACCTGGTCCAAATGGATCATGGTGATTTCCCCTACCGCGGGCCATCGTAAAAGTCGATAAGAATACCGGGACGAGAACACCAAGACGGTAAAAATTTGAAGCGAAGTAGTGGGAATGAATGGCTCCCAACAGGCCGAACCGACTTGAGGGAAGGAAATTTAAATCAGGAATACGTTCTTAAATTTTGTAAATACATCATTTCAATTCTGTTTTCCGCGCATAACTTCAGTTCCTTTGAAGGAGAATACAGTGTCTGACAATTTTTTAACTAACTAACGCATTTGCGAAGAGCAAATGCATACATAACAACCAAAAATTCAAATAGAATTCATTAGAGTGCAGTGGACGAGTGAATGTATGAAACGATTCGCATTTTACAATTACACAAATTGTCACCATTCATTTTTTTTGTTTGAACGATTGAGAATGGATATCTTTAAGAGCGACACGGAGAACATAATATTAGAGCCCCACTTTATTTCCAGGTCCGACAGAAGGTGTTAATTGAGAGAGATGTTTTGCCGAAAGGATAGATATGGGAATTCGTTTTTCCCCCGAGCCGTAAATGAATTTAATAAATGCTAATGGTAATTTTTCTTTCCTTTTATCGGTGTGAACGCCTGGTGTCCAAGCACCCCCTGCCACACGCCTTTTAGGCGGCTTGCGGGGTATTATGTAGATGTAGATTTTTATAAAAACTTCTCGGGAGAAATCCTAAAGCCACCCTATCTTTTCAACGTTATGCTTTATTTTAGACCATTCTTATACTCGTCATTATAATGGTGATATGGACGACGATAAATATCATGTTCTTACAGGTCTTCAAATTCATGGGTTTCAGTTTTGTCCTGTAGAAAAGAATTCATCTAAGATATTTTTGCAAGGAATGAATATTTTGACATATTCCAACAATTTGGTTTTCCGAGTCATCTGAAAAGGTAAATAAAATAATCCTTCCAGGAATCTTATTCTGAAATCATGCATGAAGCAAATGACTTAGTACGCACTCACGCGTACGGGTGCGAAGTTATATTCACTAGAGATGAAGTCCACCATGGCAAAATATTTGGCTTAACGTGGAAATCGGTTATAAAAAATACTTTCTCATGGCGAAATTCATCCTTGGTGTATTAATCTGTAATATATAATCTCGTCGATCACAGTTTCCCAATATCGGCACATACACTCTGATTGACGAAATTTGCGTAATAACCTCTCAATAATTTGCAGTCTAGCATTGATCCGGTGTTTCTTCTCCAACGGGCGAATACCCATTCCCGGCCGTTCCCTTGTGGTAACATCATTGGTGGTCAGCACCGTAGAACGTCCGGTATCCGGCCCAGTCTGTGTATTGGCCCCCGGAGGGCAGTTGCTCGCTTGCTGGGGCAGGGGAGACTGTGGCCACGTTGAAAGTGGATTAGAGGAGGGAATGGAATGATCAGCAATGGAAGGAATGGATGGGCCAAGGGTGCCTTTTCTTCCCTCAGGATAGTGGAAAGCCCAGGATGGCAAAGGTGAAGGCAAAGAGGCCATTCTGTCGAGGGATGATTACATGATGACGCTCGATTTGACGTCAAATCAGCTTTTTGTGTGATGTTCCTTACGAGATCTTTGATATCATCCTACTGTTTCTATTGAACGTTTTAAAATCATCTAGGTGCATGTAGACCTGTCGGTATTTTTGGCAAGTCCTTATTTGTGCAATTAAAGTTGTATGAAGAGCTTAAAACAGCTTTTGGAGCATAAAAAATATTTTCCGGCGTAATTCGGGGGAAATATTTTATATTTAACATGATAAAAAGTACTTATCTATTTCCACAATAATACATTCTTACGTATATTCATCCCAACCGACCCCGATTTTGACACATATGGCAATTGAAATGCCATAATACTTTGATAAGTATTTTTCATCATGTGAAACACCATTTCGAAGTTCAAGCCCCTGTAAGGTACTTCATTGACGTCACGGTGGACTCTTCTATTCACTTACTTCCGCTAGAGTTTTATATTTTCGACTGAAAGGGTTCTTATTGTGCACTCAGAAATATTTTTGTCGTTTCTTTACCTATTTCACTCGTATTTGATCTAACTTACTACTCATTGTCTGCCAAACTATTGTACGTCCTGTAAATATATTTCAATTATTCTCTCGAAGAATGATACCACTTTGTACTTTCATATGTCACACTTGTCTTCTATAATGTTTGTTGTGGAATCCATTACGTTTGTTACGAAAGGATTATATGATCTATACTCAATATATTAAAATTGTGTACATTCGTCTCACTTTGTTCAAGTCATATTTTTAGTAAACGGCCTCGTTTCTTCAAGAGATTTTTGATTGATTTGCAGCTTGTAGAACATGGTTAATCTATTTTTTTCCATTGTACAATGTCGTATTTTTTCCCTGAGAATGCTTGAGAATTATACATCGATGTCACTGATAGCGTATTTGCTCCATCTTTTTCTCACCACTATATTGAACTTATCGTTCTAGTTAATTTGCACTGAAGTGTATAAAACGTGTACCAATGCAATTTTTCCCCATTTGTAGTTTGACGGCTGAATTATTTCAATACGTTGCTAGAATTAAGTCTCAAACTTTTCTAACTTGTTTTGTCGTTTAAAAATCCTCTTTTCTTATTTCCCGTCCAGGTAAACATCTGCCATCACTCTCACTCAGTATTTTAACCTAAAGGCTGTTATTCGTAAATCTAGGGTAGAGCCCACTCCACCGTAAGCCACAGGTCTGTAAACGTCACACACCCATGGTTATTGTTTTCCCTCGGCCAACTAGCATTTCAAGGACATTTGAGGTGTCCCAAGACTTCACTCGTGGACAATGTTACTTAAGATCTTTTTGCCAGCAGTTCGACAGTGTACAGTGAAAACACATGTTTACATTCTCTCCAACACCTATTGACATTCATCCAAACTTGCTATCGCTTTGAAACGTCAGAATCTCTTTTAACTGTTTTTAATTTTTAGATCTTGAGCTTATTCCGCGTGCGGATTGATCGGGTTGATCATGGCTGAGCGTTTCACGATACGCATTTTTCACTCCGTACATGATTTTCACAATTTGTGAAACTATGATTTGTTTTACACGGATAGTGATGTTAAAACTAGATCGTTTAAAACGACGTAATGCGTCTTGCTACAGTGATTGGGGAAATCTTGTAGATGAGTGAGCAATCTTGTGCCAAGGTTGTTATTCCGTAAATTTCCGAATTCCTGTGGTCTTGAACGCCTTTCTCCTCGATGGCGTGGCCAAGGGAAACACTGTAAATCTTTTTGGGGAATTTCATTCTTTTGGGAGCGTAAACTTTTACTCCGGCACGGAGATAAATCTGCTACCATGGCTGCCCCCAACAATTTTCCGGTGAAATAGAAAGGTCGCGGGAATTGGAAATGGACTGATGGAAAAAGGGGCAAACAAGACGAATATGGGAACTGGTGAAAGTTAAGCGTTTGTTTGCAAGTCTGGGGAAACCCGTTTTGAAAAACTGCCATTCACAAACAAGGTTATTGACGAACAGAAAGTCCGTTGATTGATGAAAAAAAAGCTCTGTTATCAGTGTGGTGAGTTTTTCTTCCCATAACTTCGGTTAGATTATTTACAACGATTTAAATCGAATGTGGCTTACCCGATTTTCTGCCAAAAATTAATTGCGTTGCTGGCAAGGATATGGGTAGTTGAGTTTCATTCTTCCAATTTCATATTTACTCAAAACTTCTTTCCGTCTCATAATTCGTTCACGTGATTGTGAATCGAATCAAATTTTGGGTAATGTTTAATTTTAGGTGACGTAATGCGGGTTACTCATGCTTGTCGATATCTGGTCTTTGACCTGAAAAGCCCTCATTAATAATAACCGATAGCGACACTTCAACCTGATGACGCCTGGTGGAATACCGGCGAAACTGTCGTCAAAAGAACCAACGCGGCGAAAACCCAGAAGATGGAGAGATTCACGGATATAGGTGATATATTTTGTTTAACGTGTGACGAGCTTACATCATGTTTTAATTGCTTGATACAAAGCATGTAAATTTAAGATATTAGAAAGCGATAACTTCTTTAAACTACCATTTTGAGCATACTTAAGTCATTATTTTTTAAATGTATGGACGTAGCTATTCTTAGTAGGACAATCTTTATCTTTTCTCTTTAAATGAATACGGATGTAATGGAGAATTACCTTTGGATTAGCATGGAAAATAAGCTATAGTTTGGTTAATTTACACGAATTGGTGTTTTTCCGGTGAATGGTTCAGGACTTCCTTCGGATTACCTTCCGGTCCAATAACTCCATGTTTTTAGGGTTGATAATTTGATGCGATTTCATGATTGCCATAATTATGATTACGAATTCTCACTTTAAAAATTTGGAATATCATTTATTTCATTCCCAGTCAAAAGGTATTTTGGCTGCAAATTAAATTTTTGAACAAATTTCTTTTCATAGTGAAAAATACTTAAAGATTTGCTCAGCGTAACTCTTTTCAAGTACCTTACATGTTTTCATCGGGTCAACTCTTCTTCCATTAAGAACCTGAGTAGATAATTAAAGTAATTAAGAGTGCAATATAATGTTTCTTAATTGCCTCCGCTCATTCCATCTACGATGGCCTTGAATCTTTTCGTGATACGATAGTTAAATATGGTATTTGTTCTAGTTATTCTTGGTGGAAATATATTATGTGCGTGATACATTTCATTCGAAAACGTAATTAAATCACGAATTAATTGAAAAACAACACGCAGGAACACTACCTTTAAATCTATTGGTCTAAAATGGACGCGTAGCTTACGCTTGGCTGGTATTTTTGTTTTCAACGTTTAACTACTTCAAGAGCTATTATATTGTTATTATTGTCCTGATGTAGGAATTTGTCAACATTTGGTTGTGCCTGTTAGTTAAAAATCTTACCTTGATATTTTCTGAGATTTTTTTAATTTGCAGCAGAGACAAATTTTGTGAAGTGTCTACCTCATTGTTATAAACTTCAAGGTGATAACTTCAGTATCTAATGAAAATTTCTTCACAACATTCAACTATTCAAAATGCGACTGTTCAAGGGGGAGGTATACGTAGGCCTTAAGGCCTTCCTTTTTCGTTTTTCTTGGTTTTCCAAGAAAATAGTTGCGTGAGCTTCCCATAGGTCTGGATATGTGTATTTCATATTCGGTTTGCAACATGTGACAGTTGGCTTGTAGTGGAAATCGTATCTTTATTTCCGTTAGAGCGTTCAAACCCGAGCCGTCGGATATTCCCGCAATCCATGCGTCGGGATCCCAAAGAGGGCACGCTTCTCCATGCGTCTTACCATATGCGTCATTTTTTTGTTTCTTATTTTTGTCAATTTAACTCACGTCAATTGGTCATATTCATAAAATTATGATTTCCATTTATGAATCTAGTAAATTTACTCATACTATATTTTTATAGTTTAAAATCACTTTTGTACGTTGCATTGGCATTTTCTAAATGGTAAACTCCGGTTAACCTGCCGCAATATTTGCGGCGCGCTCTTTCGTGTGAGTCACGAGATTTGCACGCCTTAAGATTAAGCACCATTCGGTATCAAGCATCATCTTAAACACATCTGAAGATAAATAGTCTTATTCTCTTATAATTTTGGCGTTTTCATTTAATTTCAGCTCAAGATAAGAATTGTTTATGGACATTAAGTGTTGTTTGACCATTAAACGTCACTGAATATGAAGTAATTAGCTCTACGGCCTTGACAGGTAAATGCTAATTAAATGCTCCAAAAGCCAATACAGAATTTGCTCTTTAAATAGCAATTAAAAGACTGGAATTCATAGTCACTGGGCTAACCATTCTATATTTCTTGCAGATAACTTTTGAAAATTAGATAATTTACAATTGCTCTTGTGATGATGCTGGTCTAAGCGTAGGAATAGGCTTTTGGAGCATTTAATAAACATTTACATGTAACGTAATTTTCATCTCCAGAAGGACATTAATAGGTCTCCATTTCCCTCGCTCCATCTTTAATTCTCGTCTTCGCACGATGAAGTCTTCGCCTCTTCGTCTACAAGGGCGGAAGAGCTGAAAAGGATTGGTGAACCCCGAAGACCCTCAAAGTCTCACTCAACTCCTTTGCGTCCCCAGAATCGTTGAGCGGCCTCTTTCCCAGAAGGCTTTAAAAGGAGGATGGGGTGAAGGAAGTGAGCTCTATCTTTGGAATAAAGAACTCTAGAGATTACTTCTTTCGCTGAATAAGGGTGGACGACGCCCCGAATGCTTATCTCACATTTTTTTCCTCACCTTGCAACCCCCTTGAATCCAGGGTCGCAGCCCACACGGGATTTCCGGGTTGAAAATCGGGAATTCAAAGTTACCGGGAAAAACTCAAGACGTTACTTGTTTTTCTGGAAAAAACACTGCATTCTTTCATGCCCACCCCGAGCGCTGTGCCACAGGGAGGATATCCTGAAAGTATACTGCATGTTAACATATTCTGTTGGTCGTCTTGAAATCGTGCTGTCTTCGTGTTCTTTTCAACATATATTTTGTTCTTGTAAACCTCTCATATCCAGTATTTAAACCAATTGATATTTTAGTTGACTAAAATAAGCATTTTACGGGATTTCTCTCAGAAAGGAAGAAATGTATTTTCAAAATAATTCCATCATTTGCTCTTCAAATAGAAATTAATCGACTGAAGATTATAGCCATTGGGTTAACCATTCTATATTTCTTCAAGATTACTTTTGAAAGTTAGATTATTTACAATTGGTCTTGTGATGATGCTGGTCTAAGCAAATGAGTAGGATATACATTTTCCATCTTAAATATAAGCATATTTGAAACAGAAAACTGTTTCTTAGTCCGTTATGCAGATAATCATGTTGATAAAATAAGGTTTATACCTGTTACAAAGCTACATTTTGATTTCTGGCAAATCAGTGTTGGTTTTAAAATTAAATAGCGTTAGTTAAGCTCGTTATACTTTAATAATGGTGATAAATGAAATGTGGACGTTTTAAGTTGCTAAATTTTGGGCTATTGGTGAACTAATTTTGTTTTTAAAGCCAAACTACGTAAATTACATGAAACTCGCTCAACAGTTGGTACACAAAGATTAAAGTGGTTACGTAATGAAATAACATACGTAATGAAGCTTTTAGCTGTCACATTATTTATACCATCATGTTTTTGGACGTAAGGCAGAAAATATTTGAAAGGAAATGAGTGAGAATATAATTATTATAGTATTCTACCGAATAAGTTAGGTTTCCATGGAGTACTAAATAAGCATTGTGGAGTATCCCTTGCCTTCATGCACTTCCCTCTTCAATTCAACGTAAAGCGTACTCCCTTTTATTCTATCAAAAAATTCTATTCTTTTCCTTCCCCTCGTTTACCAAACATTCACTCTCCAACTCCGTTTTCAACATATCCTTCCCCCCTAAGTATTCACTCCATCCATACCTTGTGTCTCCTCCGTATCTCATCAAAAAGGCTTATAGTTTTTAAGTTAAAGAAATAAATAATTTAATGGAATTCGAAAGGAAATATCTAGGGATAATTACTCTCTTTCAATTAATTTCTGAACTGGCATAATTCATGTTTTATTTTGGAAATTAAGTGTCATTAAAATAAAACCCATTTATGACCCAAGGTAAAAAAAACTTCTAAGATAAGATTCCATCGTTAGTTAAGACCAAAATTTCATCTTCTCAGGGAATTAAAGTCAGCATAAACATGAAAAATTGCCTAAAGTGAATAATTCTGTGAATATTTACGAGGTAAAATTAAGTCTCGTGAGAATAACGGTTGTTTGTATGTCCTTTTTTCACTTTCGAAATATTAATTATTTTTAAAAAATTCATATAATTTTACTACTGGAGACATTTTGTTAGTCTACATGCTATGTTACCATTATCGAATTATCCTAAAAGTGACCCCACCTACGGGTCATCAAATTTTAATTAAGTGTAGATGAAGATGCATTCCCCTCCTTTGCTTTTCGGGTTAGCTGCGTCGAAGTTGAGTTCTGATCACGTTTCGTGGTCCATGCTGGTCACATCTTCAGATCAGGTCTGAGTGTCGATAGATGGAAATGGCCCTCTAATACTCAGGGTAGGCTACCGGTTGCTCGACCAATCAGCGTCGAGGACCTAGATTTTTGGCGTTCTGTTTTGCAAAAATAAGAAACCCATGTTTGCATTGCTGCAATTACTGGATATGACGAGCACTCAGGTGCGTCTAAAATTAATACCAACGGGAATTAATCCGGTGGTGATCACGAGAACTCCTCACGCTTTCCATTTATTCATTTAAATCTTCACTGCATTAAAATGTGAAACTTTAAGTGATCCCTGAAAAAAATGCATGTTGGTATTAATTTTAGACATATCTTAGTGCTCATCTTGTCACGTAACATATCGAAAACCATCAGGAAATGATGGGGAAATATTAAAAGCAACGCAGACATTTCTGTTTCTTCGTCTGCACTTCATTAAAATTTGAAACATTACATGATCTGTTGTTGTGGTCACCTTAAGGATATTCCAATTATGGAGTATCCTATTCTATATAAGTAATGCAATTCTTGACGCGGTGGCGAACCCGAGAACTCTTCACGCAGTCCATTCGCCGGGAAAGCACAACTTTTTTCACAAATACAATTTTAGTATTGAAACAAATTATTTTTGTTAATGTACAATAACAATATCTATGCGGAGTGGGCCTCTTCGTGAGTTGAAAAACTTTTTGTTTGTTGGGAAACTCCGGAATGCAACGTCCCGAGTGCATTTCCAGTGACCTCCGTTCGTTAGAAATACACTCGGGACGACCAGGGAAAGCTCGGGAAATTCTGTAACATTGCAGCGTCACCACTTTCTCCTCATCACCCACTCTTGCCGTGATCCTCTTCTCGCTTTCTGCTTGGTACATCGTCCACTTGACCCCTAAGGGCGCCTCTACTCTCCCAAACTCTCGCCTCTCTCCGCTGGTCCATTCCTCCAAAGGCTTCGAGGAAAATGAGATGAGAAAAAAATATGCGCCTTGTTGCCTCGTTATTTTTAAACTCATCAATAAAACCATAAGCATGCGATAAATCAGCACGTTTTCTTTTTTTTATAATTCCAGGGAGCCGGATCGGAGTTAAGTTCACTGAATCCAGGACTGTTTCGCGAGAGTGGGGACCCTCAACGAATATTCGTAAAGGTAAGTGGAATTTGAAAAATTTTATAATGACGTTAGCGTTAAGGTTTGGTCGCAGTTTTCCTGAAATCGTGGGATTATTTTATCGCACCAATTCGAGCACCTCGCGTTATTTATAGGATATCATTCATCCCGGAGGTGCGTGATTTGTTGCATACCTGGAGTATTCCCATTGACAGCTGTTCAGGCTTTCCAACCCGTTATCAACCCTTCCGTGACTGCGGAGTAACTCAGTTACCCCAAATTATGTTAATGTCGTGTAATTTTATTATTTTTATTGTGTCCCTGTGATATATTTTGTAATTGAGATCAACCAATTTGTCGTTATTTAGGTGAGGAAGGATTTTTTTATTTCAAGTTTTTGGAAACTTCAATACTTATTGGTGGGGTAACTGAGTTACAAAATATGATGAACTGAGTTACCCCGCACAGCTGCTGGCGGGAAGGAAAAAATACATGTTTATTATATGAGTGCAGGAATCAAAGTTGAATGCGGTAAATTTTATTACATTATAACTTCAGTAACGCCAATTTTCTACATGATGCCACCTTTATTACTTGTTTTTTCATTGCTTGTTAATCAATGCACAGTTAAAATATCAAAATATGAAAGATTCCTACCATTTTGCATAAAATTAATGTAAAAACCTGAATGTAGCATACATTGTATTTACAAAATATGATGAGCAGGATTTAATATCATTAAAAAAGAAAGCCATGGTTTTAAATCACAGGAAATACTAAAAGACAACATATAATACATGAATTATGAATGGGATAAGTGAGATACCCCAACAGTCGTTCGCGTAAGTTTTCTAGGCACAGTCACGGAAGGGTTAAGAGGCAGTATTGAATTACCCGCAAGGGAGGATTGGAATAGAAGAGAACTGCATTTATGGAATGATGTGTTGTTGGTCGTATGATGGGTAAAAGAAGGAGTTTGAATGAGAGAGAGGGGTTAGGCCGGGGTGGTTTGCAAAATATACCATGTAAACCTACAATTAATCTTAAGGTAACTTTATTCAATAATTAGTAAAACAAATTGATTTTCGTTTCTCCTTATTACGCTTTCAATATTTTAATTTTCTCCTGCGGTTAGTTTAATCTCTAATCTTTCAATCAACCGACAGTATTCCGCTCAAAATTTCGTGGTCTGTATCGTATATTTTTTAGCTCTGCAAGTATATGGCAGTTTACAGTCTCAAAAGATCATTTTCTTGAAGAAAGTTTCCAAATTTTTATAAGCTGAAATATGTGATTGTCTACAGTATCATCTTACAATAGATAAGATAGGTATTCAATTATGCCAGCGTTTTTGTTTTATAAAAGAAAACGTAAGAGATATATCCAATTTAATACTACAAACCGTCTCGCCTGCTCTTCAAATACCATATTTTTCGATTTAAACAGACATCGAGGCAGTTCTTGCTAGAAATCGGTGATATATTTTGCATTTTAAATTATTTGACAATATTTTTTACCAATATTGAATGGAATGATTGTTTTTCTTTCATCATTGGAATTCATATTTTAGTAGTGGTCAAACCTGTTGAGGAAAAACTCAATTAATATTGTAAAAATACAGTTTAATTTATGAACTAAACAAATACCCTTAACCATGTTAACTTTTTTAAATTGTTTTCGGGACGCAATATCTGGCGAAGTTGCCAATTTGAAATTTTTACTTTTATGATTAATTCCGATGGAATAGTTATTTTTGATTGTAAAATAAATATTCAACCTGGGTATGAAGTAATATAAGTGGAAAAATTTCGCCACTCCCTCATATTTAAATATCTCAGTTACCTATATTTCACGAAGTCTTCTCTTTTAAGGTACATATATATGTCCATGTAATTTAATTCCGCTCCATTTATGTTATAGAGAGAGTTAAAAACTAAAAGCTCCAGAATTCGCCAATGTTTTAAACATACATAACATTAGATATTATGCTTCATTACTCTAAAATTCCATGCCCGTACCAACTTGTCCTCTATCGGCAAAATAAAGGTGAAATCTGTCGTGTAAAATAGCACTGTAATGTGGACCTAAGTTAGGAGGTTTTCAAGAGAGAAGTAGCATTACAGTACATATTACATGGATAGAGTACTCGGCGTTTCAGGAATATTATACAGTGACAAAAACTCAGTATTATGGTGTCAGAAATCTTTTTGTTCAAGACAACTTAAAATCAATAGCCTATGTGGAATCAGTATTACAAATAATTCTACCACAAGAATTCAATTATATTTGCAAAATCACACACCCAAATTTATTCAGGGATGTCAATGATTAAATTTGTGCATATTGTGAATATTAGAGTCGTAAATGTTTTGAAATGATCATTAGCTTGGAAAATGGAAGTAACTCACTATTGTGGCCCATAATCAGTGGTTAGAAAACGTTTTTGTCTGTTTTCAATGGAGATGAACCCATTGTATCCGAAATATGCTATTTTTCCAGGCCATGAGGTGAATAGCGAAAAATAAAAACTCAATGCAAGTCTAAACTGACGTGCTTTTCAACAAATGGTTATGCATCGTGCAGGGTGTTTCACTCCCATCAATGAGCGGAATTAGGCCTTGCATTCAAGCCAAAGCGGGACGAGGTGTTTGGTTTTTAGCATTCAATATTCTGCTTCAATTTTTACCATTCGTGTCCCGCTTATTTCACCCAGAAATTTCCAGTTTCGCTACAGTTTTACGTGGAATAGCGTGCGACGCCTACCCAATACGTGGATATGTGTGTATATATACACAGACGCCGCCGAATAAAAAATAAAACGTTTATTCCCACCAAATAACCGGGCGTTCCGCCGCCCGGTAATAATAAAAAAATGAGAAGCCGACTATCGACAATTATGCCTCGGGCGCGGGACATATCTAACCGTCACAAATTCAAGGTTTTTGCGCGGAATCGTTCCCCGAAAATGGAACACCGTGGAACGGGGAAGCGGAATGAATTGTTTACATCGGTGGAATAAATTGTTCCGGGCGTCTCACCCCTTGGGGAAGAAATTATCTCCGCCTGTCCGGACGAAAAGAGAGAAATTAGTTGGAGGGAAACGTGGAGGGGAGGAAGCGGCAGGCCAGCCCGCGTTGTTGGGCATTACGAGTAGCCAGACGGCTAGATATGCCCGCTGCGGTGCAGCGTTCGTTATTGCGACTGTGGTTATAGCCGACTACGCAATCGATATGTCGATTCCATGGCCTTGTGATTAATGAACGACCAGCGATTACACTCGCCCCGTTGTAACCCTCAGCCTCTCCCTCTCCACGCCTCCCCGCTAGATGGCAGGGAGGTATGAGGGGTTCAGTTCCAACCTACACCGCGCCATTACCGCTATTGTTTAAATCCTTGGTCCTGAAGCATTCGCCTTCTCCTTCCCCTCGCCAATCAATTATCTCTTCCTCCATCGTTTCCCTTTATCTCCTTCCCTCTCGCTTTAGACATAATTCTTCTTTCTGCAGCCAATCCAGCTTCTTCCTTCCTTCCTGGAATCGGCAATTCCCTTGTTTCCTTCCATCGACGAATAAACCAACGAATTCACCGTTCTACCTCCCGTGCTAATTATAGCTCATCCCTGTAGGGTTTCTTTCCGACTGTTCGTAGCCAGCGGAAGTCTTGAAGACTACGCGTGGGAGGAAGTAATTCTCTCTCGGTATTGTTTTCAGTTTTAAGGAAATGAGAAGTTATAGTGAGTATATATAGTAAGCATAATAGCAAGGTAAATAAGCATACATATATAGTATATATATGTATGCTTATTTACCTTGGTATCAGTCGATATTTCCTCTTTTGGTCATAAATGTATCAATGATTTTATAAATCCTCTCAAAAGAAATAGACTGCTCTATTTAACATTACAATTATTGTAAATCATTTTTAGGCGATATTAGAAAAGCCAAATTGCTTTCAAGATTGGTTTTAAATTCACATTTTCTATTTCTTCTGAAGCTAGATTGGCTAGTTGTTTATTTTTTTCTCTAGATTTAACCGTCATTTTTTTCAATCTGACATCGGGAAACAGTTATAACTTCTTCGATTACTCCTGGCACTCAAGTCATCATTTTGTCATTGCTTCAAGTACGGTATGCTTGAAATCTTTGGGTATCTCTCTTTTCCATGCGATAAATTGTTTGTTCAAAATAAAGATATTATTAACTTCTAAAGGCAGGCGGATATTTTTAAAATCCCTTATATTTTTTATGAATTCTTCCCAAATAATTATATTGGAATCTAGGCCACATATTTTTCTAAAATAAGTCCAGTTTCCATCTTCTGTTGATCAAATTCAAAAATTAGTTTCTACTCGAAACCTTTATTACATGAAATGGCGATTGACCTAGTATTATTCGATGTGTGTACAGTGTACACCTTATACCTTCCTGTTTTGCTTCTGAAAGGTAGACGTGTATGTACTATTTCCTCATAGCAAAATTTTGGCATCTTCTGTTAAAATATTTAAAAGTTAAGTCATTATTTGAATATACATTTTTTACCATTGTATTTTGCTATGTATTTTGCTAGTTATTTTCGTGTAGATCGAAGATTTTTTACCTGAGTAATGCAATTATATTTTGTCCTATATCATTTTAGGGCTCATTGCGTTTTTTTATCCTTTGGCTACCGAGCGAAGCTCTGAATCATCATAAAAATATCGCATTTTTCCGTGTATGCTTCAATGAGTTAACGGAGCTGCATTTCACTTTGCTCGATAGTGACGCATCAACTTTCTCGCTCATTACTTAAAAGCATTCAGACTCCTTTTCTCATTCTTAATTACAACGTCATTCTTCAGACCATTCTCCAGATTTTTTTGTTACCCATCACTTCTTAAAAAGAATTCCAGCAATCTTTTGTACAGAATTTGGAATTTCAATTTTTCATTGGTAACAGTGCTTCCTTAATGGCTCTTAACGTTCATAAAATAAGTGTAAAGTTTTTCGCGATGATTATTAAAGCTCATTTACGCTTAGCTTAGGACGTATTTATGAACTTTAAAAAGTAGTGGTTGCTGCGTGAGATTTTTAAAATTGCATGATCGTAATCCTACTTTAACTTGTAAGTGTATTGAAAATACGTCAATGAAATCGATTCAAACTAAATGAGGTTTCTTTGGTGCTAATGTTTATTTAGCCGGAATATTTTGGTGCACTATTAAGGGACTCGAATCCTTTTATTTATTATGAAACGCTTATCAAAATCAGCTCAAATAATGAGAGCTGCTCTTAATACTCAATAGTAAAAATAAAAATTTACTGTTTCCAGTTTTAGCTTACGATATATTTAATTTTTGGATGTCTTCTTGCCGATTTATTTATAACACAATTCCACGTAAGTTACCCTTTTCTCATCAGTTAAAAAATAAACCCTCATCAAGATCTGGATCACTATTACACCTTTGAATCAGGAGCCTATTAAAATTATATATTTTTTCCAAACTCAAAGAATAGTAATATCGCCCTCTTTTATGTACTCTTTTCATTATAAGCCACTGCAATTTATATGAAACCATCGCGGTTTGAGTGTATAACGACGCAGATCACCGCAACGTTTTGAATGAAAAATTAGATTCGATCTGAAAGAAGCATTTAATATATTTTCTGTTTTTTATTGGATAACATCTTTTTACAAAAGTACTTTTAAACATTTTGGTCTGATGAAGTCCTCATTATCTTATGCTTTCAACGTACTTTATGTGGCCTTGAAGATAACACAAAGAATGTCTAGTTCCATACAGCAAAATGCATTATAAAATTGCATGCCAAGGATAATTAGATTTGCTGATGAAAAGATGTTATCCCACAAAGGGAATCCACTGCCGTTGGGACTGAGGTGGATGAAATGTCTCAAAGAAACTTCACCGTTCGTACGTTCCCCGAGGCGAACAAAGCGTTTTGCTCAAAAGCAGTACGAGACATCTCAATGCATCCCATTATATTATCCGAGCTTTGATCAACTTAGAGTCTTTACCCGCTAAGGTCGCAAAAAGACACCGTCATGAACTTTCTTGAAGCTATATCGATATAAATCCTAAGAAATGTATCATAGAACTTTTCGTACCCATGTGCTTTTAAATTTTACCTTTTCGCTATCTGTGGTCAATAAAGATTATAAAAATTCAGGCCATCGTGAATTATATTAAGGTTGAACGTAATGAACGTAATAGGTACAGTCTTTTCAAGAAAGAGAAGGCATCCTGGTCTCCTTCTGTATCATCCTTCTTGGACTCTTGATTAATATATCCATTAACAATATAGAGTTAAGTTCGTCAGTTCTATGTTTTAAATTTCATGCTATGCCAAAGCTACGAATTTTAGGTGTTGTATTACCCTCATTTATTCTATCCATGTTTCTATGACGAAGTAATTTGTTAAATAACTAATAATATTTTCTACGTATTGTATGAACCAAGGTCTTCTGTAGCAATATTTTAATATTCATGGCATATATACCAGCGTTATTTTATTAAATCTTAGATCTTAGAGTAATTCAGTTAATTCAAGAGCTTTTATAATTTGAGCGATATCAAACAGCTGAAATAAGCTTATGAAAACAAATAGCTATTGAGGAATCAGAGTCCTGTGAATGGAACATTCAATGTGGATAACGTCTACTCTGAGTGATTAATTTGACTATTGGAATATATTTTCTCTTTACATGATAGGTAATGTAGTTTTTAAGATATGTCTATTTTATTTTTCTCTATATGGTGCTAATGTGTTGTAAAGACGAACCTATTATATATGATACTCAAACATATAGTTCCAAGGTAATTTACAATTTCCTATTTCAATTTTTCCAGTTAAATTTCAAAATAAGACTACTCACTTTTAATCATTTTGGTCCGCAGCTAGGTTTTTTAAAACTATCCGCTCCTTTGTTTTAATGTCAGATTTCATGCAGAAACTCCTTTAATACTTGAATTGTGAGTGTAAAACTTGGGCTAGGTTTGGAATCTAATGTTGCTTTGATGAAGAGAAGGCTGACTAAGATTAAGTCAAAGCAGCCTGGTTACCTGCGGTGACCTAGTTCTGTTGCTCTCCCATATTTATCAAATACTCTATTATCGCTCTTATTTTTGGCCATGAAATTAATGTACATTTTTTTCAAGCTGAAATGCTGGAAATACAAGCGCACGCTTTTTTCTCAGCGTTCCTTTCTTTTCATGAAACCCTTTTTCAATTTTAATCAAAATTCTTCAATTATTGAGGTATTACATTTCTGAGGATAATATTATGGGAATTAAATTAGATTTCCTCTTATTTTCCTATAAGAATTTACCAGCCTCAGGCATGCATTTCCAAATGAAATGTGCGGCCAATCTTCGTGGACAAGATAACATGATCAAGTTCATGAATTAAATAAAAAAAATTATACCCTAAGAGGCAATCCATGCATAGCCCCTCTGAAAGACTCCACTTATGAAGCCCGATATGAAATGCATGATCTTGTTGTTGAAATCTTGGTGAAGATTGTAGATTGGAGTACAGGACGTATATTGAATATCATTTCAAAGAGATAATCTTGCATTCTCTGGAAGACCTCACTTGTGAAGCCTGCTAAACATTACGTGGAAACAGTGTGTGGAATCTAACGTAGTGGGCATTGGCACTCAACATATATTAAAAGAATTTAAGAAACTAGTATTCCCTGTTATTGAACGCAACTCTTTACTTTGTTCACCAAGACAACGTAATGGTGGCGATGGTTTTTGATGACAGAAGGTACATTAGAGAGGTAGGGCTACGAAGAGTATTAAAGGCTAGATAGACTAAACGAAAAGGCAAAACTATCAGGCACTTTATTATTCTTACCATGAATTACGAAGCAACTGACTGTATAGAATCTACTCCACCTCTTCTTTGGTGAATTACCATTGAAGAAATAGCTTCCTTCATTGAATCAGGCGATAAACCAGATTATTAGGATATTATAAACTTTCCATGTCACACAAGCAGTGGATCGGTGGGTGAAATTCGTAACGGATAAGGTTTAAGGCGCATAAGGTTTGAGGTCACCGATCAAGAGATGGATTTATTAGGGCTACATTCAAATCAAGGTCCATTTGACCAGACTTCACCACCAAATCGCAGTACAAAGTAGCCTTCAAAAACTAAAACTAAAAAGAAGGGCAACAAATTTAAATATTGTAAATAGCACTGTCCCTCATTGGTTGGATGAAGGAAAGGTGTGGGTGGAACTCGAAGTGTAGCCACCTCCCTGGGGTGAGTTCCGGGTCGTTTAAATGTTTTTATATGATATCTAAACAAAGAAAGAGCTACACAATCAAATATGCTGTACTTTATACTAAAATATTACTTTAAGTAATTATTACTCTACTCTGAAAAATCGGCTAAATTTTAAAATTTATACATTTTTCATGACCTTTCGCGAATTGAAACAACTGTTTAAATCTTAATATATGAATATATTAATAATAACTTATACTATTTGTAATCATCCTTCACTACTGCGTTAAAAAATATAAATATAATTTTCATTTTTTTAATACGACAAAAACAAATACGATATTTTTATTTTTGTTATTTTTTTTAGGTTCTTCGCGGAATCAGAAGATGACGTTTGATTATAATTATTCCTTTTTTTGTTTTTCTTTTAATAACGTATCACAACTTTTCCGCACTATAGCGACCCGAAATTTTAATTTCAGTTTATTGCACCACCTTGATTTTTTTTGGGTTTCATATGCATATACATATATGTTTTCTATGAGGGGGAGGAGGGGTAACGTTTAGGACTAGGAATGGGAGGTTAAGGTTGGAACTCATTTGATTGGCAGAAGTCTGGTCATTATGGTAATTCTAATCGTAATTATTTTCTTCGTATTAGAAAATTAAATTTATATTTATATTTTTAAAGCAGCAGCAAATAATTATTATGAACAGTTATTTTCGATCGCGCAAGATCATTAAAAATATATACATTTTAAAATTTACTTAATTTTTCAGAGTAGAGTAGTAACTACTTAAAGTAATACTTAGTCTTATGACAAGGCTAAGGCGGATAGGAGGAGGGACTCCTTCAGCTAGAAGAGATGAATTCGTCATTGGCATAACTAGGATTGGACAATGAACTCCTACAGTGACAACCTTTAAATTTTCATGTGCCTATCCACCTGTGTGCCGTTAAAATCTCCAAGAGCGAATAGTACGCAGTGCTTTTACCAAAATTCCCCCAGTAACCCATGTCCTTCGGGGAAATCATTAGCCCATACCAGCACCTTCCACAGCCGGACTCAACGACCATCCATAGACTATTGTGATTTAGAAAACTCAATGTACCCCGCCAATCCTCTCTTTCTTCCCCAACACCGCCACCTTCTTTAGCTCTCGTCTCCTCACCCACTTTAACCCCGCCCTCCCCTGGCTGGTCAGATACCTATCCTCAGAGGAAAAACCCTCGTCCCAAATCAAGGCTGCCCCTTTCCGCCTTGCCCCCCCTCTCCCTATTTCATTCCGTGTTTAACCCTCACCCCCGCCCTTTCAACCAGTCCTTTTCCTTTCCGATAGATGTCCTCACTGTCACTTGTGTACTTTGTGTATAAATGTGTGATGCATGCAAGATCAGTCACCTGACGATGTAACCAAGTTACGAAACCCGGGTCGTGCCCTTAATTAAATAACAGTGACCCTTACAAAGTTTTATTTCCTTACTTCCAATATGGAGAGGTTTCACAAAGTAAAGCCTGAAGTTATTAGTTGTATTACTAGGATTATTTCTAACTGGTTAACTTAAATTTCTACGAATTCACATAGGAATTCGACTTTGTCAATCAGTACCATCCTTGCCCCCCCCCTCTTTTTTGGGGGGGATGTCCGAAGACACGTCGAATTCCAAACCTGCATCCTCCAAACAAAAGCAAAGTAAACAACCACTAGAACAACATGGCCCAATCAGAGATATTCTTTTACTCACCGATCTTGCACTTAAAATTTTTTGATGAGTCCGAGGACCACATCCGGATTAGGCAGCCGGGGCCCTTCAATCAGTATAGAAACAAGCATTCGCAGCAGCAATCCGCAAATATTAGAGTGTCCACCGGTAAGGGAACCTATTTCAACTGGATGGGTCCCTGTGTAAAAAATAAAAATTTGCTTTTTTGTGGGAGGATTAAAACTTCACTCTGCTATTGCATACTTAATATGAATCTTCATTTGTAATAAAACAATCTCGTATGATCTCATTTATCTCTTTTTATTTACATTTCTTCACCGCATGAGTTTTTTATTCCACTAGTCATATTTGATGATATTTATTTATTATGCATAAAAATAATATTTCGCGTGACTAGCATTGCAGTAAAAGGATAGTAGCTTCCAAACTAGAGTAAACCTCTGTAAAGTGACCTAAAGCTCCTTAATTTATTTGTAACGAAATTTGTGTATTAAAAAATTGATGTTAACTAATTTATTAAATGTATTTATTTTATGTTAATTTATTAAATTATTATATGAAACCAAAATTCTTCAATCGATCACGAAACACCAACCCACTTGAGCGCCATTCCCGAATAAAAAATATTCTTTCATACACTTGTCTTTCGAGCGACGAAGATGAGGATTTTTTTTCAGCTCATGTGGCAGATTCGCAGTGGGCCATGTCCCATATTCGCAAACTTGATTCCCAATCATTTCCCCGAGAACGTGAAAATCTCCGTTCTCGCTGAGAGGAGCAAAATGGAGGAGGTGTTGGTGCGCACGTTCAAATTTGAGTTCGCACCGAGTCCTTTCCCCCCGATCACCCTCTATAGGGTTGGGATTTAGCACGAATTATCTCCCCCATCCGCTTTCGAATGATGAATGCTGGCACATAAAGCGACCGCTCACTAATCTTCGGTATGCCGAGAGAAAGGAAGCACTTGAAGTAATTTTTCACCGTTTTTAATAATTGATATTTGACCAGTTTCGACCTCTGCATGTCATTTCCTCATGTTTCAAATATTATAGATGCTACTTGCATTACAAGCAATTGCATTTACTCCTTCACAGTACTTCCATTCCAAAATGGGTGTACTGCAGTGCTCAATTTTTCCATGCCAGATAGATTTAAGTATACCGGGACTAGCCACGGTGATAACTTTTACCGGAGTCACCCGGACCACCACTATGTCACCACCTTGTCCGGTGAAGTCCCCAAATTTCCATAGGGGAGAATGACGCTTTGGTAGCTTAAATGGCTAAAGCAATCGACCGGAAATCGGGGTATTCGGGTTCAAATCCTGGTCAAGACGAATGATATTTTCTCTGTGGATTTTTCGCACATTCCAGATAGCTTTCACGATTCCCTGAAGTTCTTTGTCTCTGCACTCCTAAGATCGTTTTACACGGGGCACGGAATTGCGCAGGTTAGAGCTGCATTAATTTATAAAATGGCGTGGATTGAGCGAATGCATGAACGAAATTAGAACAGGGGCTATTTTGCCGTCTCGCATCCACGCATTCTCGCATGTGTTCTAGCAATTCACCGCTTTACACGGCGCTATTTTGACTGCGCCTTCGCACGTTCGTCAGATAGCGCAATTCCGTGTACCGTATAAAACGGCCTTTAGAAGTACCTCTTCTAGCGTTTACAAAATATCTATCATTTAATAACATAATGTTTTCGATGCATCAAATGTATCCAATATTTAGATATCCAATGTATATCGTCTGCTGCTTGGGGAATCATCCCTTTTTTTTAGCAAAAGCGGCAGGTTTGTTCTTGGTCGTGTGTCCTACATCCACCGGCATCATTCCCGACCCGAGGAGAGCCTCGCCGTTCTTGCTTAGAGGTGCAAAATCTGGCGTGGTACGGGGACTAGCGTTTTCGCACCCGACCCCTTTTCTTTTTCCGTCTCTTTCTACGTAGGGTTTCGGGCTTTGGCTCGAATTACCTTTCCTCTCCCATCCACCTCGACGAATGATAAATGCGGCGATTTTTAGGGACCGTGCCGAAAACAATTCGGTCCATTGTACCTCGGGTGGTGGAGGGTTGAGGGGTGGGAGGAGAGAATCTTCGGGATTTAACTCGAAATGAATCAAATTCATCACTCCACGGTCTCCTCCTTTTTGCCTCCCACACTCCACCCGCGTTATCTTGATCGATTAGTCTCTACTTGAAATTCAGATTGCTTCCCTTCCCCGCATCCCATACCCTACTGCCTCTTTCCTCTCACCACCCCTTTTCCCAGCAACCCCCTTTGCCGTCTCCACTACCATCTTCCCTTCATTTCTACCTTTCCAGTCCATTGGTTTTCTATTGCGCGCTCTCTCTCCTATCCCTTTCCTCCCATCTCTCAACGCTCTTACCCTTATATTCTCCGTTCTAAATCCCTCTCCTGCCCCGGTTTTCAACCCTCACCGCTCAACCCCCTCTCTTGTCTGTACCTTCTCCCCTCCTAGCCCTTGTCCCCTGTTCTTTCTTCCCCTCCCACCTCGACGTGAGCATATCCTTCCCATCCCATAAGCCCTTTCATCGCTTATTCCCATCTACTCCCGTCCCACATCACCCAGGGCGTTCCTTTGCCTCACCCGAAACCGTCTACTCCCTGAACTTCGTCCTTCACGGAATCCAGGAACCCTTCTCATGCAACTACCGAAACCCTGGGATATAAGAAGGGAATGTGTCGAAGAAAATTAAAAAAAAAATTACTACTGCCATGTTTCAGGATAAATTGTAACATGGTATTGATTGACTAAACCAGAATATTTTTTTTGCGTTTGGACAACCATGTTCATGATACCCTGTGAAGTCTAACCAATGTAAGTTAGGAAGAATAATAACTTTGCTTTCTACAACTTTACCTTTAATCCTCCGCTATTTTCTGTATCATTATACTTGACTACGTTCACTACACTGTGTTCTGTATCATTTTCAATACTAGTCTTATAAATAATGCTGTGTATTGAAACTAGTCGACGATTAAAGGTTAAGTTGTTGAAAGCAAAGTTATCTTTCCAAACTTTAAATGGAATTCTACAAGGTTAGGGCCTCAATAATTCAGTACATCATCATCAATGTAAACCGACCATGGCTTTGAATGCCATAGTTGGCTATATTAGTTACGTGGTGCCAAAATCACTCATTCCTTACCTCATTTGAATAAATTTTTCCCGGCCATTTCTTTAATACTGTCCCTCGTTCTTCACGATATCTAAAATCCCTTCTTCTGCAACGTGTTACCATTACATTAACCAGCAATTATAGTAGAAAATATGTTGTTTATCTGACCAACTAAGATTAGTAGTACTCTTATGGAAAGTTAGTTATGAACAAAAAACGTGTACAAGGGATGTAGGAGTGTAAAAAGAGATGGATATTACAGATTCGACCGATCAGACGATTGACGAGGTCGGAGTCGGCAGAGCGTTTAAACTGTGGGTGTTGACTTGAAATGGGGTCGATTAAATTACCTCCAAGGTGAATCAACTTCGATTAATGTAATTATAGGAAAACTGGGGATGTGAGCAATCATACCATTAAAGCTTCGTAGCTGTTCATCCTTTGGTATGATCGGAGGTGGTACGGAGTCGTAAGCCTATAGCCATCTGAAGTCATTTCGCAAGCGCATATTGATTTTGAGACCAGTTATCAGATGGGATTTTTGTTCCTGCTACCTTTGAATTAGATTACAAGTATTCAATGAAACTATATCCTTAATTGATTTCGTCTTATTGTAGTGTGTTGAATATATATACTTCCGTGAATAAGAGGCCTTTACGTCAGTTATTTTAGCATGGGAGCATATTACCCATATCACTGACTACATAATGAAATATGTAGCTCGTATATCTTCATTAAATTTCATTTTGTGTTGCACGTAATTGAATGTGGCCATTATAAATGGAGATTTTTGCAAAAGCAGAATTTTTCCTGTGGCACTGTAATACTGAAGTTGAGTTTGGCTCTTCTTATACTGAGATTGCCAAGGAGTGCTCGATTGAATAAAAGCACTCTGCCTAAAACATGAAGAGATTTTCTCTAATTGAAACTAGGAAATTTGTACTAATGTTGTTATATTCGGTTGCTTAAAGTCTGGTTCGCGCAAGTATAATTAAACGATGAGACTATTCACAAAACATTGAAATATTCTTTTTATGATGTTTCTTTTTAGTTTAGGTCAATTGAAACCAAGTTATAGCCAATGTTTCGATTTATGTAAAATCATCCTCAGGGCTATGATAATAATAATTTATCTTTTAATACCCATTGTAAAGCAGTGTGAAATTAGGGAGGTGAACATAAATTTTGCCTTGAAAAACTATATTTCCTTTCAGAAAAATTTCCTCTAAGGCTTACTTTTGTTTTTTTCATCACAGAATTGTAAGAAAAATAATTATCACTGTTAATTGGCTACAATTCATCTCATTAATAAAGTGAAAACAATGGAAGATTATGTATAAATTCTTGTTTAATTACTATTTTAAATGAAGGAGGAAAAAATGCACCAAATATTTAAGCCATGGATATAAGTGTATATAAATATTTTTTGTCTTGTAAATGAGTAAATGCCGAGGTCATTTTCTCTTGAGTCATCAATGCCGTGGAAGTTTACATCACTCTCCTGCCGTATTTTGTTCCGCCTCCATTGCCGTCAACTCATCCTCTTCCGCTGTTCCTTTCCTTCTCATCACCATTACCCTTCGTCCCCTTATCTCATCCCTTCACTCCCATTGCCTTCGCATCGTCCTCTCCTGTGCGTTCTTCCTTGACATTTCATTCCCCTAATTCCACGCTTATCCTCCGTGCCCTCTTCCGTCTCGGCACCTCCCTTCGTTATCAAGCTCACTGCTTTCCTTCCTGAGAGCATTACGAGATGAAATCTCCTTCTAAGGCCTTCAATTTTTCCTCCAGACTTGAAACAAATAGAAACATGTGTATTGTTATAAAATGAGCACGCACTACGTGACAGAAATGGCTTAACTGTAGGACTGATAGAACTCTTCCGGCAGTGTCTAGCATGAGAACGGCTTTAGATACTTCAAATGACGACGTTTTCCTTACGCGAACAGCGTGAAATCATTCATTTTCGTGGTGTGACACCATTTGAAATTCATACACAGTCGAAAGAGATATGCGGTGATGGAGTTATGGAAGTATCGAAACTGCGTCCATGTGTGCGACACTTAAATGAAGGCAGAACATGGAGGGACAACAAAGTAAAACCAACTTGGCGATTTTCCAGTGGTCAAACAGACTCCTATTGTTTTTGTTACTTTTCAATGCTATTCCTTGCAATTACAACGGCCATAGTTCAAAATATTGTAAGGAAGTGGATTGAATTGCAATTACCATTCTACCGATTTAGGTAGGTTTTCAAGGTGTGATAAACAAATGATCTAGAAGCCTCCCTTTCGTTCCAGCGCTGCCTTCTTCAATTCATTGTAAGTCCTACTCCCTCTCAATATAGTATCTACAAATCCTATTATTTTCATTCCCCTGCCTCGTTTCCCTTACATTCTACCCTCTAACACCATTTTCAACAGCCCCTCCCCGCTAAGTATGTACTCCTCACAACCATACCTTCTGACTCCTCCGTATCTCATCTAAAAGTTGCCTGTCCTCGCCAACCATATCCAGCATTTCGTCGTTCCTTTTCCTCTCCGTCCATTTCACCTTCACCTTTCTTCTCGATACCCACATCTCGGAAGCCTCCAATCTTCTCTCGCCTTCTTTCCTCAGTGTCCACGTTTCCGCACCGTAGAGAGCTACATTCCAGATCAAACTCTTCACTAACATAAAAACCGATTAAAGTGGGGCCGAAGTGGCAACAGATATCAATCTTCTATGGGATGGAGTAGGAGCACCTCTGTGCATTCTCCTTGGCTAACCCTTATGACTTCCTCTTCCATTCTCCTAGCTGTAAAGAATAGGCATCTGCTGCTCCATCTCCCTGCTCGTTCAAATGTCCCCTCTCAAGCATAGGCCTTCCATGAACGAGGGTTCTCGAGTGGACTAGACTTAGTGTGATTCCTTGTCTTTTCCTTGTTCCATACTAAGCTTCTTTTTCCTGTAGCTTTCATCTTTCTTCTGAGCACAAGCTTTTTCCAACGCTTTCTTTTCCTACATTTCAATTTAAATTTTCCATCTTGGCTCCAGTTGTTTTGCATGTTCTAATTTATCTTCGAACCTTTCTTTCTTTTCATATTTATGACTGGATTAAAAAGTGTACAGATATCATTATAACTGTGACATTTATGTCGCATATAGTTCTTCTTTCCAATTTAGTTTTAATCTATCCCTTTATGTTATGAACGGCCTTCGATTTACCGGTTAAGACATTAAGCTCTCTTCATAATAATAAGGGCATTATTGATGAGTAACAGTTCCACTATTGAACCTAAATCCATATTTGCACGTATGAAACGTTGTTTTAGGTAGTGCCTTGTACAAAAATTTCTTCGTTAATCTATGTAAGGAAATGGTGAAATAATTTATATTAGGCTGCTTTAAATGTAAGTGGCGATAATAGGTGAATGCAAAACCTACAACTGCCAAAGAAATGAATTGTTTGGGTGATATTCTCGGCTAGGCTGATGTTACCAGTGTAATTTTCAAGCAACAACATATCTATCACTTAATTTTGTTTCCGAAACATATTTCCTGTGAGTGTGTTGTGCATAGCAAAGGTAGGGAATAGAGCAGGTTTTGAACAAGCAGCTTTGACGAAGTGCCGTAATTCAATTATTGCGAACGGCTGATAAACTAGCTCACCCTCAAATGTAATTATTCATACTATCGACTCAATTTTTATGAAAATGGTGAAGTTGGTTTAGTTCGATGTAGCTTTTAGTATCGAATTCGGTTTTAACTATACCATTTTGTGGATATTTAGCAGTCTGTTGTGTTTATATGCTCGACTTTTGCCAGATTAAGCAGGACATTACTCTCTATACTGTTTATTCAGTGTCTTGAAATTGGAAATTACTTGCGGTTAGAAGAGGAATATAGAGCTCCGTGAAGCCAATCTTAGGATTGTTGACTAATGATACACTGAATCAACATTAAACATAGAGGGAAAAAGAAAAAAAACTCTCTAATTACCCTTATTTTTTTCTTTTCTCCCTTTAAAATTAACTTAATTGCTTAAGAATATACAAATGGATTTGAGAAATCGATTGTTTATTTATCTTTGGGACGAAAGTGAGCTTAAAGTTTAGAAATTATTATGTTTTCGCATCCACATCTCTATTGGTCTGACGTGATCTGTAGATATTTCAAGCGAGGAGATATTCATCATTTAATTTCACCTCCGAAGCCAATGTTTCTCTGTGGAGGCAGTAGGTATATATATATCCGTCGTTGGAAGGAGGGAATGGATCGGGATTGGCAAGATGCATTAACCGAGTGCGGCAATCACTTTGGAGGCCTGAGGGATGGATCCGAGGGCCTCGGGCAATCCGGCCCGCATATTTCCCAGGCGGGCCCCGTCCGCGGATTCATGGGCAATATCAGCGTGATGGGAAGTTACGGCTTCTTCAACCCCCGTCCACTTAAGCTCATCTCCGCGCGCTTGTGTTTTTTTTTCTACGAGAATTTTTTTTTCCTCGCCCGACATCTGGCTCGTCCCCACCATTTCTAAGAACTCTTCGCTCTCCACGCGCTCGTCTTGACCGCTCTGGAATTTTTTTTACCCCGCTAAGGCCGGCTATTACGACATTCGTGGTGATGTGATGGTCGTCATCTTCGGTAGCTGTAATCACTCTAGGCACTAATAGAGATAGTAATTTAATTAATCCGTCCATTTAATCCTGACCTTTGGTATGTAATCCATTTAATAATACGTGACCTTTTTGCCTGGTAAGATTTTTCACGTCAATTTATTAGTTTTCATTTGTAGGATTACATTGTTTTAATTAATAATTAAATACTTTTTCGGTCATTATTGCAGTATCGACTGGGCTCCAGAATATTCTTTCCCTCCGTAGAATTGAATAATTATCTGGTAACTCACCCTCACTTTCACTAGATACTACAAAATACATTTTTCAATGAGATTGAAAAAACCACTGTCACACTTTCCTGCCTTTTTATAATAATGAAACTGACAGTGTGTAGTTACTTCAACCACCCGTTTTGCTCATAGCTCAGAAAACTTTTCTCAACCTATAACGACTGACTATTACAACACTCGTAGTGTTGTGGTGGGTGACAACTTTGGTAGCTTTAATTACTTGAGACACTAATAAAGGCAGTAATTTGATTAATTCGCCCATTTAATCTTTGCAGTTCTTATATTTAACTAAATATTTATTGATAAGCACTTATTTTGTTTCTCACTAAACTCCTTATATCTTCCCTACACCTTCAAGCCATGATGGGTAAGTGAAGTCAACCGTAGGCCTCCTGATTCTTGAGATATCGCTACCCACTCGGTTACGATGCTCTTCAGGTCTTGAGTGGTTACTTAGGAGACGACCGGAAACCTGTTATGTGCGCGTCATTAGCTTGGTGATCAGGAAACGACCGAGACTGTCATGAAGAGCTTGGTATATAGATGTTTATTTATATATTACATATGTATTTGGGAGATCGCATCGTTTCCACCATCTCCGTGATTAACGTCCTCGAGGAAAATAAAAAGAACGCATCTCCGCGAAAGAATGGATGGAGAGACGTAGCGGAGCCTTGTGGGACTCCTGCGGTAATAAGCCTCTCGAAATAATTCTGAGTGGTCTCGCTTCCTGATTGGTATCTCCTACCTCTTCATCAAAATTCTTTCCTTATACCAGATTGATAAGTCTTACGGCCCTTCTACCTCTAGTGTTCCGTTCTTCGGTCTGCATCCTCGTCGTCTAGTTTCTCTAGGTGTGCGGGAATTACTTTTTCTAAGTTGAAATCCGCATGGAGCAGTGGAGTTAATAGCAATGCCCCTGTTTAAGCAAGTTCATATTTATTTGCAATTTACAAAAAAAATATTTCTATTATTTTCTCCACGCTACATAGCTTTCACCTATTATTGGCTACCTATTACCTATCCATCCTATTACCTATCGGATGCCAAATGATTTGCTGACGCCGAAAAAAATAATAGCCGGTTCAAGAAAATGAATTACTTAGGTTATTAATGTAGCAGTGTTCTCTTTTTTTTTGCAAGAGCTCAATGGTTATTAATGAATTCAGTGGGAATGTGGGTATTTAGCGAAGTGTGATGTGGATCCGTCATTCTTTATCAATATTTGAATCTTAAAGTCCGGAAATGTGTACTTTTGATTAAAATAGAGCTTAGTTTGGAATAATTTTTTATTCCATTTTAAAGATACTTTTGGTAGTGTTATGACACAACTCTATATCCTAAAGGAAACTTATTCTACGTTGGATTTACTGTTTAAAATTCAACCAAAGAATGCTTAATTCAGTACCGTCCCCAGGAAATCTCATGTCCTCTCAATGCTCTGGATATACAGGTAGAACTAGTGGAATGAGGTAAAGAATAAGGAAGAAAAATAATCAGGAAGTACATAAGAAAAGAGGGGATAGGAAAGGGAATGGAAGAAAATGCTGAGCATATGAGTTGTATAACAGCCACTTTGAAATGGAATTCGTAGATATTTTCGACTATTAAACTCGCCGTGAAGAAACGAGCAGTTACTTTGTTGATCCTTCCTGCTCGTGTTTCTGTCAAATTCATGGAAGAGGCATCTGTCATAAACTTCTTCTGCGAATACTTGGGGTCAATCCAATTAATATTGACGTTTGAAAAATTTCTCAGTTTGCAATGAAAATCACATTCACTAACCAGCCGGCGATACCCATATACTTGTGACAACTGGTGAAAACTATGCAGTCAAAAAATCATGTACTGAAAAATTACTTTAGGTTCTACGGGGAAAATGAAAACATTTTTCGCAATTCAAATATAAATCCTTACATATAAGCTCAAGATATAATGCGCATTATTGTATCTGTAGAGCGCAGTGAATCAAATAGATAGTTTTGAGTAAAATAGGCAGGTTCACCGTTTGTGGATGTCCATCCAGTTTGGTTGATCAAATAATATTAAAATAAACTAATTTAACATTCTTTATATATTATGCACATGATAATTACCCAATCATATCAATTGGAATTAGGCACATCTTTGGAAAGAACCTCGTGTTTATAAGTCAGTCTATTAACCATATGCAAAACAACGAAATATAGCCACAAAAATATTAAAAAACAACTCTAAATTGTACTTGACATATTTAACTATTGTGAGTAAACCCTACTTTCACTGGTAGTATATCGTAAATATAAAAAAATTACGTTTGTCATATCAGCACTACCTGAACAAATATATCAGTCGATTCTATGAAGTATGTGATTTGAGTTTTGTATTTGTGTAACCTATATTCTCCATCAGTTCCCATACTCCTCAATCTCTTCCCTATACAGCTTGTCTTGTCTCTTTCTGTGATGGTTCCATCTTGGGGGGGGGGGAAGGGCAAGAAAGGCACACCCTTTCTCTACTTCCCCGCTCTTTTCTCTCCGCCCTTCTTACCCAACGGGGTCAGCTTTTTTGGCGGAGGCCCAAGGAACCACCGACACCCTCTCCCATTTCCGCTTGGATCGAAGCCGGGGACCTAAAAACGGGACATACATGAAGCGGGAACTCATTTGGACCATATTCTGTACGAAGCTTCTCTCATTATAATTGAATATCTCAATCTCTATTCATGCTCATGAAACATCCGCATTAGATTTGTCAGGATAGACTTTGTAGGTTTACGGTTATGTATGTTAATATCCATATATTGCTGTATAGTTAACAAATTGCCCGAAAAGGGTGGTTACCTATTATTAATTATTGCATAAATTGAAAGATTATTACTCCTGGAGTAGATATTTCACGCTATTAGATTTTTAAATGACGATATCTATTTTTCGCGATTGAATGAAAAGTGAAAATTTCCAAGCGCACGAAAACGCGACGGCTAAGTATGAATGCTGGGAAAAGCCCGTGTGACGTCTGGCTGCTGCTATGTGAGGCCATCTGGGTGCAACGCTATGAACGCCGCACAGTGGGCTAGAATCGAAAAAAGCTGGCCAAAACCTCAAAATCGATTTTTTTGAGCTAGGAAGTTGAAACTTCGCATACACATTCTCAAATAAATTGTGCATAACTACCCAGATTATTTTGGTCCTGTGTTTTCACTTTAACAATATATGTGAGGTCAAAGTTGAGCAAATTTAGCGAAAAACGACCACCCTCGATTTTTTCTGAAAATTGACGATTTTATCCTCGAGCAGTGGTTTTATAAATAGTTTTATCGACAAAACTGTTATACCATCTTAATTGACACTTCTTATTCTTTCATTTGAAAGGTTTTTAAAGATTTTGTTTCATCAATAACCATAGATACATAACAAAATGGCGGAGCCTGTTTTCAACCCATTTTTTTACATAAACGTAGAAAAAAAGTAGACATTGTCACCGGCTTACACTAAGTAACTTATATCATGTCGTTCTTTGAAGCTTCTACATTGTGAATCTAAAGTCAAACCTTGCACCAATTTGCAACCCCGAATTTTAAATCGTTTTTTCGAACGCACGGACGACTCCGGTTCTGGCCGGCGGCGGCGGAGAGTACGGCGACGCGGCAAGCGGGTGGATGCAATATGGTCTCATTCACTTTTATGTGTGGATAACAGATATATTAGTGGCAGAAAATAATCACCAGAAAGTAAAATTTATAAATATTACTACGAATGGCTCTCATTATGCAATCGCTGGGCACTGCAAGAGGTGCACTGAAAGGTTTCTTTCTTTGAGTGCATTCCTTGGAGAATGGACTTAAATCGCGTTCCTAAAGTGGGGAAACGGACTCTTTTATTAACTAACAAGCTCTATTTCTAGGCAAGAGCCCTCGATGATCCATGGCCTCCACTTCCTAACCTGTCATACATATTTAAAGGCCTTCGGACAACGGTCGTTTTATAGTATTGTTGTAGTGCCGAGTCCTTCGAACTTGTTTTTGGTTTGAAATCCTTTTAGCTTTAAAAGCTTCGGAAGGCATATTACTCACATCGAATAATGTATTCTTTCTAAGAATAACAGTTCATTTTAATCTATGTCTTATGCTCAATATAAAGTATTGATTTAAATCTCTTACCTATATATCAACGTCATTATTCTTAATGAACTGCGCTGCTGACAAAATGGTTATTTTTCATGAATATTTTACCATACAAACATAACATAAACAAAAGCAACACAATTTACGCTTTTCCCAACTAACATTCTGCAATTAGCACTGTCAGCAATAAAAGGTTACTGTTTTTCATTCACTATCTGACGAGTTTTTATCACTTTCACTGTCTGAGCTAAGCATTGTTTTCCTTTTTCAAAAACAGATCCATTACATTGTTCGGTAAGCTGTGTGTTTCCTCCAGTTTAATTGGCATAATTTTTGTCATTATCAGTTATGACAATAGGAGTTGTCTTCGAAATAAATCCCTATTTGTGGCCACTCGTGCCATTTTTCTAGTCAACCGTTCACGGAACTTTCTCACGTCCTTATATCGTGCCTATATTGCTTCCCCTGTCAGTTGTCGCAATTAAGAATGGACTCTGTTGCAATGTCAGCTCCTTGAATGAAGACCTTATGCACGATTGGTGGAATACCATAATTGTATTTAAAGCGTCAGTGAGACAGAGAGAGAAAATTAAATTATTTGGAGAGGAAATCTAGAATAATTGTGATGACTTTTGAATACTCGTGCCTGTTTCATGCTTCGCCTAACGAACAGCATTTTTTACCTAAACAAGAAGGCACAAAGGTGCTCACGAGCAATAATTCATGAGACATAGGCCCTCGTTCCCACGTGCAATTATATTTCGCATGTCCTCATTGCTATCAAAGCCGTGTTTGCAAATTAAAGTGCACTTTATATGCGACGCGAAACTAGGATCTGTGGAAATGCACGTTAAGATTCGAGTCGCAGTAAGAGAACAGAACCATTTTTGGAAACTTCTTATATAACCTCTGCTACAATAATTTCACTCGGGTAAATGAAATCATATGCTCGCGTCACTCTCTCATCGCTGGGGTTAATATTATATCCCTGGCATTTCAGATTTTCGAAGATTCTTGCACCGAAATTTGGTGAGCTGCATGGACACAATTACTTATTGAGAGGGCCTCTTAATCTGACATAACATAATATTCGGGGTTGCATTTTATCCACTTGGCAAGAGTTCTTCTTGCCTCCGAGGATGGTCACTGTATCTTCCTTTTGCATTCGTTTTCCTCCTATTCGTTCTTTCGATACAACCCTGAAAACATGAATTGACGTCCATCTGCACTGGCTAAAATAGATCAACATGTAAATTGTGCTGCATAAGGAATAGTTATTAATTGCTTTAAATCAAGAAAATAAACTAAATAAGAATAATGAACTCTTCAAGCACCAAGACAGTACTTGATTTGGCAAAATTCGACAAAATCAAGTACTGTATTGAGCCATTTTCCATCACGTTTAAGGAATATATTAACTTTTATTTTTAAAAAGTTTATTAGTTAGTAAAAGAGTCCGTTTCCCCACTTTAAGAACGCGATTTAAGTCCATTCTCCATGGAATGCACTCAAAGAAAGAAACCTTTCAGTGCACCTCTTTCAGTGCCCAGCGATTGCATAATGAGAGCCATTCGTAGCAATATTTATAAATTTTACTTTCTGGTGATTATTTTCTGCCACTAATATATCTGTTATCCACACATAAAAGTGAATGAGACCATATTGCATCCACCCGCTTGCCGCGTCGCCGTACTCTCCGCCGCCGCCGGCCAGAACCGGAGTCGTCCGTGCGTTCGAAAAAACGATTTAAAATTCGGGGTTGCAAATTGGTGCAAGGTTTGACTTTAGATTCACAATGTAGAAGCTTCAAAGAACGACATGATATAAGTTACTTAGTGTAAGCCGGTGACAATGTCTACTTTTTTTCTACGTTTATGTAAAAAAATGGGTTGAAAACAGGCTCCGCCATTTTGTTATGTATCTATGGTTATTGATGAAACAAAATCTTTAAAAACCTTTCAAATGAAAGAATAAGAAGTGTCAATTAAGATGGTATAACAGTTTTGTCGATAAAACTATTTATAAAACCACTGCTCGAGGATAAAATCGTCAATTTTCAGAAAAAATCGAGGGTGGTCGTTTTTCGCTAAATTTGCTCAACTTTGACCTCACATATATTGTTAAAGTGAAAACACAGGACCAAAATAATCTGGGTAGTTATGCACAATTTATTTGAGAATGTGTATGCGAAGTTTCAACTTCCTAGCTCAAAAAAATCGATTTTGAGGTTTTGGCCAGCTTTTTTCGATTCTAGCCCACTGTGCGCCGCCACAATGCAGGCTGCTTGCTGCCGAGCATGGCGGTAGCGTAGAGTGCCCAACTAGTATGCAGCACTTGGCTTAAATAAGGATTATTAACACCCCATCAAACGAAGGAAACTATCCGACCATGGGCAATTTTAATAGGCGATTATTAAGAAATGATTCCCTGAGTTCTGTGCCTCATACATGAATTGGTAATCTCAGACGATGTAAAAATCCTACATACTCGTATAGTATCTAGGTCCCCTTGACGTCATGGGACTGGCATCGCATGGGCGCCAATCTGGCCTTTTTCAAATGAGGTTAAAATTGACCATTAGCATTCGTCTAAACTAGAATTTCTAAAACCAAATAATTTTTATGTAATGAATACACTAATGGTGGGTAACTAATCGCAATCAATGCCTTTCGTTTTCTTCGATGAAGGAAACTGCACTATGAGTGATTTTGAGTTTTAGTAACGTTGATTGAAGAAAATAAATAGCTTGCTTTCTTATTACGCGAAAAATGTATTCCTCATGATAAATAGTCCGATGTTAATACTTATATTTTACACTATGTAGATATTTGTCAATTTATCCATTTTGAATGCAGTGGCGGGAAATTTGGTGATTATTATCAGAGTAAGTGATATAATTTTTCAGCTGAATTTCATTGGAGTGATTTTTTTAATCTACTTGCTTCATTCCCTTATATATGCATAATCTTTTCTGAGAAATGACAAATTTCGTGTATCAGATACCTGGGTGTAGGGAGTTCTCATCGGGAGAATCCAGATAAGAAAAAAATGAAAACTAAATTAAATGAGCAGAAATGAGTGAAAGAAAAACCATGCGTTCATTATAAAAAAGTGATAAATCCCTGAAAACCATATATATCCCGTCATTCGGAACAGAAACATCTCCCTTTTATTACAACTTTGGAAGTTCGTTCCCTTTTTACTTATATCCTTATATTTTTAATACTAATATTAATTAATTTATATCAATGAAGTTTTGCGTAGCTCTTTCGGCATCTCCAAGAGAACTTTATTGCCTTATACGGCAAAAGAAGCAAACGAGGACGGTGAAACCTTGGAAACAAATATAGAAGGCATATGCATATGCACTTGGACTATACTATATGAACTTGTTAGTAGTCCAAGAGGAGTTACACAACTAATTCTAAAGTCCCTTTCATTGTTAATAATAAATATTATTGTTATTAAAAATTTGAATTTGCATATTAATTTTTAAATAATTATACATTGCGCAATAGATGTAGTGTAAAAAACGCCTATCACGGATCATATCTTTTTCCTGTTAAATTGCACTGCATTCAAAACAAATTAATAAGCATGGGTTAATTTTTTAGCACACACCTCACATATTTTAGTTTTTCAATTTCCCGATTCTGCTATTATTAATAATAGTAATGCATGTCAAACCAGCATGGAGGCTTTGTGGCCGACTGTTTCACAATGAACCATCTGCGCAGTGCTGCAATGCCGTAATGTGAAGAAAGAAATACGGCAAAATATTTCAATGATGACGTGGACGTTGCATGGGCTAACAAGTTAACTGATGGTATCGATTTCTAGATATTATATTTCGTATGCAAGAGAAACTGTGTGTGGAACTGTGGCGGAAATAAACCACATTTTCAGACAGTATAGTTTTAATACAAAATTGAAAGTTCAACACAATTATAACACAATGGGTGAGCCGAAGGACCAGCTCAAGTTAAAGTTCCACACAATTATAACACAATAGGTGAGCCCGAAGGACCAGCAGTTGGCAGGCCGTTGCGACGTGTCCAGTGCCCGGCAACCGCAGAGAGAGTACAGCAGGGCAGGTGCGAGGAGTTTCTCCGCCGGTGACGAACGAGAGAGAGAGAGAGAGAGCCAAGTCGCTCCGTCGATCCGGCCCGCACGAGACGAGAGGAAGTGGGGGAGGGCGAAGGCAGCGCCGCTCGGGTCGTAACTCAGACAAAACGAGAGCGTTTGGCGCAAAACCGAACATTCCGCCCCCCTTGAACACCTTGTTCAATAAAAAGAGAAAAAAGAAAACTCATAATACATAACACATAAAAATTATAAACCGTTCCTGTAAATGTACGTCAGTCAACAAATGTCAATCGTCAATTGGGAGGGGAAATACTCGGGTGGCAGGACGGGTAAGAGTGCCCTTGGGGGTACGCAGCTGCACCGCTCTAACTATTCCATCATCACCTGGTATGGCTTTAGTTATGCGTGCCAAACACCACTGAAGAGGAGGAGTTTTCGGGGAGTGCACCGCAACTAAATCTCCCACCTTAAGATTTTGCCTGCGCCGAGTCCATTTTGACCTCTGCTGAAGAGTGTGGAGGTACTCTTGATGCCATCGGCGCCAGATGCGCTGTGAGAAGGCTTGAACAGTCTGCCATCTGCTGAGCCTATTGGTGGGTAGAGCGGCGAAATCGTCCTCTGGAATGGCTGTCATTGAGGTTCCGATGAGAAAGTGTCCCGGGGTCAGCGCCGATACATCAGCAGGATCCGTGGAAAGAGGTGTAAGAGGACGAGAATTCAGCATGGCTTCTACCTTGGTGACAAGCGTAATAAATTCCTGCAAAGTGAGAAGAGTTTGGCCAATGGAACGAATTAAGAGTGTTTTGGCGCTTTTAATGGCTCTTTCCCATAGCCCTCCTTGGTGGGGCGCGGCAGGGGGAATAAAATGGAAGTTGATGCAGTTTTCAGTAGCGAAATGGGAAATGGCCTCTTGAGTTTCCGGTGATGAATAGAAGTTCTTTATTGTCCTTTTCAACTGCGTGGATGCACCAACGAAGTTTGTTCCGCAATCGGAGTATAGATCACTACAAAGTCCTCTCCTTGATACAAATCGGGTTAGTGCTGCAATGAAGGCGTCCGATGAGAGATCAGTGACTACTTCTAGATGAACAGCCTTGGTACACATGCAAATAAAAAGACACAAATAGACCTTTAATGGAACAGTTCTTCTTAGAGCATGGCTCCTAATAGTGAAGGGTCCAGCATAATCCATTCCGGTCTTCTGAAATGGTCTTATTGAGGAGCAAACGTTGAATATTGGTTGTTTCACTTCCGGTAGATCCTCGTCCAAAGGAGCGAATGGAGAACACGGCCAGTCTTCTGGCGGGAGAGAGAGCCAGCGAGGGCCAGACCACCACAAGGAATTCTTCTCGAAGAGAGGAGTGGGTAATCCACGAGAGGCACAATCAGCGGGGTTGTGTTGCGACGATACATGAAACCAACGTTCAGGAGGTACCCATTCTTGAATCTGGGCTACTCGATTTGCTACAAACACCTTAAGGCGATAGGGAGGGGTGCGGATCCATGAGAGAGCAATGGTTGAATCACACCAGGCAGTGACAGATTCCATTTTACAGTAATTGGACACCAAGTTTGAACTATAATGAATGAGTTTAGCCAGTAAATGCGCCCCACAAAGTTCCAATCGGGGTAGAGAGATACGTTTGAGAGGTGCGACACGGGATTTAGCCATGAGCAATGCTATCTTGGTGTTGTTGTCAGCAGAAGCACATCTTAAATAAATGACTGCGGCATATCCCAACTCAGATGCGTCGCAAAAACCAAGCAGTTGAACACTGCTTGTTCTTTCGATAAATAAAGATCGAGGTAGCGTAATTTCCTTTACTCTAGCAAGATTCTTCAAAATTTCTTCCCACCGGAAGGCAACATTAGAAGACAATGGATCATCCCATTGAAGACCAAGGGTCCATAAGTATTGTATGAATGACTTAGCTAAAAATACCACGGGAGCCAACCAACCGCAGGGGTCATATATTCTTGCGATAGCGGAGAGTACTGAGCGTTTAGTATGAGGTACATTGGATATTTTCACAGCATAAGAAAACTCATCGGATGTGGAATTCCATTGCAGACCCAATATATTATAAATAGGTTGCTCCGAATATTGGAAAGAGAGAGGAATTTCTCTATCATCTTCTGAGATGTGGGATATCAAAATATCAGAATTACTGCACCATTTTCTCAACTGGAAGCCACCTAATGAGAGGAGTTTTGTTAAATCATGTTGAAGTGTGAGGGCTTCTTGCACATTATCTGCACCAGCAATGATATCGTCAACAAACGTTTGAGACTTTAGGACACGAGCAGCTTGCGGAAACTGAGCACCTTCATCTTCAGCCAGTTGATGAAGAGTGCGGATGGCTAGAAACGGTGCGCTCGTCACTCCATAAGTGACTGTTGTCAATTTGAAAACTTTGAGAAGATCCGTAGGGGTTTCACGCCAATATATCAACTGGAAGTGCTGGTCATCAGGATGAATTTTAATTTGACGATACATCTGACGAATGTCACATGCAAATACAACTGAATGGCACCGAAATCGCAGAATAACTTCACAAAGATCATTTTGTAATTTGGGTCCTGACAATAAAATGTCATTAAGTGAGACATTCGTTGAGGTCTTTGAACTAGCATCAAATACAACCCGCAGGCTTGAATTTGGATCTTGATTTTTAAAAACTCCATGGTGCGGCAAAAAATAATGCTTAACTCTAGGGAAATTATCACAAGGTGTCATGTGACCTAGGGTGAGGTACTCCGACATAAACTTAATATACTTCTCTCTCAGGAGAGGTTGCGCTGACAGTCTTCTTTCCAGACCAAAAAATCTTCTTTTGGCACACAGCGCTGAGTCTCCAAGAGGAGGGTGAAGGTCCTTGAACGGCAGCCGAGTGATGTAACGACCAGTTTCATCTCTGGAATGCGTTGATTGGAAATGCTCTTCACATTGTCGGTCTTGAGGAGTAAGCGAAAAATGAGGTACTTCCTCAAGTTTCCAAAACTGTTGAATAGAAGTATTGAGATTAGCATCATGGGTTGAAATTAAAGCGACGGAAGGCTTGTGATTAATTTCAGACACTGGAGTAATTGGAGTTGAGCCCATTAAAACAAATCCGAAAATAGTACCAAGGGCCAGTGGATAATTTTCTCCAAGGAAACAGCGAATTCCCGTAAATACATGAGGGAAGAGGTCAGCTCCAATTAAAACATCAACAGGAGAGGGCACATCAAAGGTTGGGTCAGCCAAGACAAATGATTTCATCTTCTCTTTCACTTCAGGCGAAATAGTTGCGAGAGGCAAATTGGAAGTGATATTTTGTAAAATCATCATAGGATGTGAGTAAGCGAGCACTTTTCCACCGACAGATGATAAACTAAGAAAAGTTAATCCATTACATTTGACATGAGATTGTGATAGTCCATTAATCTCATTATTTACTCGTCGGCGTGTAACGTTCAAAACTTGAGCACAGCGTTCCGAGATGATACTGCATTGAGATGCTGAGTCTAAAATTCCTCTAACTACATGAGAGAAGCCACTTGGTGTAGTTAAACGAATCAAAGTTGTTGCCAATAAAATTGACGTATTAGGTTTTGACGACGATAGTCCCACAAAGTGTTTTTCTGTAGTTAATTCCGGTTGTGATTTACCAGAAATTGATAGTGAGGGCAATTGCGCATTAGCTGCAGCGGTACCCGGGCGATTATTCAGCGATGAAGAGGAGTTCACGTTGAGGTGCAGGAGCGAATGATGCCTCTTAGCGCAACGGTTACATCTCCGAGATGAGTTGCATGACTTGACAGTGTGAGATGTTCCGAGACAATTATAACACCATTTCTTCTCCCCCACTATCACTTTCCTTTCTTGCGGCGATTTATCTTTAAAAGCAGAGCACGAATAAATGGCATGACTTGGGTCTCGACAGAATGCACAGAAGTTCCCCGTGGTAGTGGTAATCAGAGCCGTTTTATTAATTCTGATCTGAGGACCCTTTACTGTTCTCCTTCCATCAATTATTGCGTCTTCAAAATGGACGCATTCGGCTTCCAAAAAATTAATCAAGTCAGAGACGGCCGGAATTTCATGATTGACGCCTCGCGTATCTTCAAAACGCTTCCGAGTTTCGAAGTCCAATTTTCTTATGAGAATGGAAAGGAGCAAAATGTTTTCTTGAGTAATATCGTATTGGAACGCAGACAATGCTTGCGTATTTTCAAAGTACGTTGATAAAAAAGAACGAATGCTCGAAAGTGAGCCGTTCATTACCGGAGGCATGTCCAGAATCTTGCTTACATGAAGAGACACTAATTTCCGCACGTTGTGATAACGCTGATGCAACAAATCCCAAGCAATCTTATAATTTTCTCCGGTAATGGGCAATCCGGAAACTAATTGCAGAGCTTCACCGCGAAGAGAACTTAGCAAGTACTGGAACTTTTCTACTGAGGATAACACTTGATTCTTATGGATTGTTACGTCAAACGCGTTGTAGTAGTGCATCCATTTAATGGGTTCGCCCGAAAATTGCGGCAGCTCAAGCTTTGGCAATCGAACAGAGGATCGCGGGAGCGGATTTTCACCAAGAGTTCCGGCGAGGTAGTCTGGTTTAACGTTTGCCATCGGCAGCAATGCAGAAATAATGCAATTTGCGTCGACACAGAGATCTAACATTTCTTCGCGTAATTTCACCAAAAGTTCGTCATCTTGTAGCCCCGAGGGAGTCTCTGTATCGGTGAAACGATTCACTAAATCATTGAATTCACTTATCGTATTATCAATCTCATTTTTCCAGCAAGTCAAACGCCTAATTTGGATGTCTGAAAGAAGGGACTCTTTCGATGAGGCTTCCGTTGAGAGCACGGAACCATGAACCTTTTCAAGCCTCTTCTTCAAGAGATTTGACTTTCGGGTAAAAGTTGCAAAATTCATTTTTAAGAGTATTCACACACACTAAGAAGATACAAAAAATATCCATACCATTTTCCCGTGGGCAGCCGCGAGGTAGAAAATAGGAGAGGAGAGGAGTAGGATAACGTACGCTCGTCAGTGTGCTCGTCAAATCCAACGATGAGTCAGGAGCACGTGTCGTCACCCGTCAGCAGAGTACAACTTGATTGTAGATGCAGCGAAACAAAAAACTTAAAAAATGAGCAGAAAAGAGCAACATTTAGCGATGATACTACTTGACTGTATCTTACAAGCACTGGGTACAATAAACTCATGCACTGATTGCGAATACAATGTATCCGGCCCGAAGGACCAAAATAAATGTGGCGGAAATAAACCACATTTTCAGACAGTATAGTTTTAATACAAAATTGAAAGTTCAACACAATTATAACACAATGGGTGAGCCGAAGGACCAGCTCAAGTTAAAGTTCCACACAATTATAACACAATAGGTGAGCCCGAAGGACCAGCAGTTGGCAGGCCGTTGCGACGTGTCCAGTGCCCGGCAACCGCAGAGAGAGTACAGCAGGGCAGGTGCGAGGAGTTTCTCCGCCGGTGACGAACGAGAGAGAGAGAGAGAGAGCCAAGTCGCTCCGTCGATCCGGCCCGCACGAGACGAGAGGAAGTGGGGGAGGGCGAAGGCAGCGCCGCTCGGGTCGTAACTCAGACAAAACGAGAGCGTTTGGCGCAAAACCGAACAGGAACCAAAAATTATCCAAAAAAATAATTCCCGAAGTCTGCTTCATTTGTCAATTTAATATTTATTTCATCGGAATACCCATCATGCTATTATTTTTTGATCGTAAAACTTTTGCAGACAGTCATATTTACATTTATTTCTCAAATTTCCTATTTACAGTTCATTTGATTTGCAGTGATTGAAATGTGTCCTTTGAAGTGAAATTCATTCTTCGTTAATGAACGGTAGAAATAATTATTAAAACCCAGAGTTGAATACGGAGGAATTTAATTGATGCAAGCAATCGGCATGTCCAGGTCCAAAAATATACAACGCCAATTACAAAAGTAATTTAGCTGTCTGTTATACACAAGTCAGTCATCACATACATTTCCTGGAATATTTTAAACAGAGATAGACTATTATTTATAATGGGGAACAGTAAAAACATCGGAATGAATGATATACTTAGTAACTGAGAACAGACGGTAGTGTTTCAAAATGTATTTGCGTATAATCTTCGGAGTAGTTGGCCTTTTTAGCATATGATAAATCTGTGATGCTCTTAATATGTTCGGGTACAAATTGAACAATATTCAGTCATTCTTCATTAACCTCTTCCATTTAAGCTTAATTATATGATGCAGAGTGCCTTGTTTCTCAGTACCTATTCGTATTTAATTCGATTGGCTTGACGTACTACATTATTCAATAATTAGATTGGTAAATTGGCTGAATTCAATATATTTTCCTACGTTAACCTTGGTTCAAGGAATCATTCCCTATTGTATTACATTATCATTTATAGATTTTATTTTTTTAGAGTCGCTAATACGTTAATTTGAATCTGCATATAGCATACATTAGCCAGATAGGATTTCCATCCGAGATGAAAATTGAAACAGGTATGAAGGACCTATTTAAAGGTGTCCTGGAAAATTTATTTACTAATTCAGAAAAGATGAGGACGGTAGCTTGTTGACTCTATAGGAAATTGATAGGAAACGACACGCTAAATGATAACGTGCATTTTTTACCATTAGCCCAATTGAGATCGATTGAGAAAATTCAATTATCATTATGCCCTTCAACCCTCCGTTGACGGCATGATCAATTATGCTTCTGCTGCAGTAAATTTAATCTACAGGTATTCTTGAAATTTTAAGTAATTATTGAAGCATAATCTACATGTGTGAAATTTTTTCCCAGCTTGTGAAGCAGAGAAATTTGGATTTCATACGATTAAGACGGTAGGATTATATCCTTATATTTTTGTGTCTGTAGAGGATAAATTCAATGGAATGAAAAAAATCTACTGGATGCGACTTGAGCTTTAATTCGGCATACATGTCTGTCTCCAGCTTGATTTCGGATTAATTGTTTAATTTAATACATGTTTAGTCTTACTTATTATTTTGCAAAAATAGGAATGAAGCTGATTTTTTATCTACCTAATTTTGCTTGGAAATCATCAATTCTGTCCATTTTTATCCTCTGCTTCACGAAGTAATATTGAAGCTTAAACTTTTGAATATAGATTTTCCAATCTCCGTCGAATTTGCTTTGGGATGTGAGTTTGAATGAGGCTGGCGTCCACGGAGTGAATTTTGAACCGCTCCGCCTGGCGCCATTACTTACACCTCCTTGCACTTCGTCGTTATTTTCTATGCATGGATTTGTTCCTCCGAAAAACATTTCCACTCCGATGAGCACATCCCTTCCACTCTCTTAGTGGGAGGCTAGGTTTTCATAGCTGTAAAATCTACATTTGGAGCATTTTCATCCGGGATCTTCGCCTCCACGCTATAACCTCTCCCGACTTCCTCATCCTCTCGCTTGTAACGCAATTCAGTATTTCTACCGTAACGTCAATGATCGTCTGCTCCGTGAAGTGGATACCAAGCACTTTCAGCGTAGAATCCATGCATACAGGACTACATCTTGACATTGCTCTGCCGACACTGGTTTTACCAGATATGGGAAGACAGTAAAAGTCCTAGCCTTGACGTATTATTTAAATACCAGTGCCTCCACTTAGTTCCTGAATCCTGTCACATTACTTAATATTTGTTCAACAGAAGGTTCGGAAAAATTATGAAAATAATAAAATTAGCTTTCAATTTTGAGCATGGATTTTGGAATCTTATTCCTGCATTATCCTATAAGAAAGCTATGTGTATCTACAAATGTGAAACATTTGAAATTTTTACGACCGGTTTGATAAGTTATAAGGTCCTCCTGAAATTTGTCTCCAGGGTCAATAAAGGCATAATAGTTTCAAAGGCAACGAAGGTCATATTTATCCCAAACAGATCACTTAGGTTACTGCTATATTTGTCAGCTATATTTGCATTTGATATATCTTGCATCACTTACATTCTGAAAATATTCCGAATAATCTTCCTCATTCAATTCGGTTTGTGCTTATTCACAAATTTTCATGAAGTCGGTCAATCCCCACAAATTTCCACACCCTTAATTATCGAAATACCACTTTACTTGGCTAATTTCTATAATATGTCTACGAGCTCAATCCTATATTATCTTTCAATCGCTGATCTCTGCAATCAAAGGATTAAAATAGATTAAACATTTATTTACAATATTCTAAACTCACACATTAATTGTCCTGATTTGCTTTTCTCTGTTAACTTCACAGTGCACAGCCGAGACACATGTACACATTCCTTATTTCATACACCTATCCCTACACTATGGCTCGTTAAGCGCTCACTCCAACACCGCCTTTACTGCCTGCTAAATTCATTGCCAAATAATATTCATCCGATTTTTCTGCCCTTAAACTCATTTGTCAAACTCGCCATTTCCCGTTTCCCAGCGAATAAATAAACCTCCCTTTCCACTTGTCTTGTATTTTTGTTTTTTACTATATTTTGCCTGTACTCTTTGTTTTCATTGTTTACCTTTAAATATTATGTTTGTTAATGCGTCAATGTAAATTGGCAGAAATTCTGTATGTGTGGAACTACTTAAATAAATAAATATTATAAATACATTTTTACAAGGTCGACTAACTTTTATAACTCATAAAACTTCTATGTTCTGTCAATTTAGGCTTTCATCCACTTTGCTCCATAATTGTTTCATCTATGTTTCACGTTTACAGTTGTAAATGTATTTTCATAAGTATAAAATGTCGTTCCCGCTTCCAAGAGGTGGTATGGCCACCTTAATTACTTATTTAAGCAGATAATTTTTCTATTACGCACCTTTATTTGCTCCTTTTTACTAAGTTTGCACCTCTTGCTTACTTGAACGAGTCGATGGATTTCTAATGTATACTTTTTTACCTGAATAATTCTATATTTGCTTGATAGCAAATTGCAGAATATAATTTTAAAATTTTTGTTAAACTTTACTCTGGTATTTTTTAGCACCCTAAAGATACCCTGAGGTATTTTATTTTTTCACTCCGTAATCTCTTTGTATCTTATCCGTCTTACTTCTGCTCCCTCTTCTACTCTCCTCCGTAGACCGGGCATTTCTCACGTATCCATTTCCCAGGGACTAGCGTATCCACCTTCCCCGTGCTGTCTGGGAAAAGAAATCCAAATCAAATCACCATTCGTTTTCCATGTGGGATGAAGCGGGATCGGAAATTTATTATCCTTGGGTTTTAGGTCGGGTGAGATGGCGTATGGTGGAAAACACGTGTATGTTAAACTTACGAAGGATTCGTTCGTGCCTGGTTTGGAAAAAGATGGGATTCAGTGATGCATCCATGAAGGGGTTCATCCTTCGGGCAAACTATCATATACGAATACAGATCAATTTGCCGTAATGGAGGGAAATATGATCTGATATCTAGGCATGAATATTGCTTGCGTTTCTGAATGATATTCTTTTCCTTCTGTGATATTAACTATGTGACGCTTGGCAAAATACTTCATGGTTTCCATGTGAAGTCAACGAAAGATCATTCACTGAAGAAGATGTCATTATTTAGATGTCGATTTTAATATTTAAGTGAAAATGAACTTTATTCTTCAGTCTAAACTAACTGAGTAATATTTTTCAATATACGTTTTTTTATTGAATTTATTTTTGAATTTAATCGTGGTCAATAGTCATCTCAGTCCCAGAAATTGATGAAATGTAAGTAAGTGATATCTTTTAGACTCAAATGATGAGTATTTTCCCCTGGGTGCTCAGAATATTTACACATTCTTCTTTTCACTAAACTTTCTGTGACGCCTTTACGGCTAGTATTTAGGCTAAAACTCCGAATTTTTTATGGGTTGAGGCGTACCTTTGTGAAAGCGATTCATTATGGAAAATGAAAAAGGAGAAACTTTGTGCTTTCACATGAATATTTATTCACACATTTACGTGACCCTGGTTTAAACGTAAGACGTCATCATCAGGTGAACTCTTGTGACAATGTGTCATGTAAATGTGTGAATAAATATCAACGTGAAATCACAAAGTTTCTTCTTTTCATTTTACATAAGTACTCCAAATTTTAGTTTTTCTCACCACATCATCATCGTGAGCAGTGTTCCAGGTAACATTTATTGCCAGATAATAGTTTTTATTATTATTTCACTGCTGCCCAACATAAAATTATTCTATGCCAATCTATTTACATTTTATTTCATCGAAACACGGGAATTAGATATCAGAAGAATGATATTTTACAACGGCATTTTTGAAATATATTGTTGATAGTTTAAAGGAGGTTGCGAGTCACTTTATCTCGATTCCTCTCTTCAAATTCTGCAAGAGTCGTCGTCTGGGTCATCGCCTCTAAGCAAACAGTTTGAACTAGTTCCAAGATTCGGAAAACTCTTTCAGGGGTGAACGACTCTTACAATTAACGCTCCATTGAAATAAAATGGGCCGAGCGACAGCAGTCTTTGGGAATCGACCCGAGTCCGGACGTAGCAGTGTCTCTTTTTTCTTTTTACTCGAATGAACTTCGTCTACAGAAGCGAATGAAATTTGTTCTTGGTGTCGCGAATCAAAATTCCCAAATCAAACGTGTGTAATTAAGTTGGTCATCTTAATCGCCTCAGGTGTGGAAGTTCACCTTTTGATAATGAGATCAAAATTGGTGAAGTAGTCGTGTGAATATTTTTTTCTGAATCTACACCTCAGCGACTTCAATTCATCGCACGATTGCGATTTCCTTTGGATACGTTCTTTCATGGCACTGACCTAATTGATATTCTTTTTCGCCTTTTTTGCTCACTATTTTTTTTTTCTCACTCAGGTATTTTTGCTCACTAAATCCTGAGATATTTCAATGCAAAGGTTTTCCATCGCAAAATTTAAAAATGAACTAATTTATGCATAGAGGAAATCGCATTTCAGCGACGGTAAAATTTCAGGCTGCTTCTTTTGAATGAATATTTCTCGCCTTGCTATCAGTCGCTAATTTCTCTAAACTTGAATATTTTCTGCTTGTGATTTTGAAATTCTCTCTATGCGTACTGTCTGAAATAACTTTGATTTAAAATAATAGAGAATTATAAAGATATATATGAAAAAGATAGATGATATAATTTTTTTTATATATAATGTTTAATGAGCTGAAATTTGCTCTATTTTTTTTAAAGTTTTTTGATGCATAAAATACGCAAATTGTACAGTGAACAAAAATTGCTTTCGAAAATAAAATATCTATCGTGGAAAGTGAAAAATCGAAAATTTATTCCTTAAACAATTATGTTGAGGAATTCTTTTTGTTTCTCCTTTCCTAGTTATCTTTATTCTATTTCAAACAATGAATATAACGTGTTCCTATTCTTAATAGCCAAACTATAAAAATGGTTGTAAAATAAGTTCAAGTAACCGAGACTTTATATCCAATGTGCGATGGGTTATTACTGCTAGCGGCCTGCATCACTTCACTTCCCAAATAACATTCCTGTATTGTTATAGTTTAATTATATTTTATATTATAACTATGGTTATATTTTTAATATTATGACCTCCAGTGTTACTGTTTTGGAAATCTATTGACTATGTCGCGCTAGTTGCAAAATTATTCTATTCAAATTATAATATTTTAGATCAACATGGAATTATCTACTCCCAAAAAGTTGTGACAGAAACAAATTCCACCCCTTAAATGACGTAGTAGTTTACCTAGTACTTCAACACTAAGGTGGGTTTGGATAGTTTAGGGCAGATCTCAGGACGGAATGAACCCCGACGTGAACTCATTAAGGATGTGACTCCCATAGGATCCTTGAGTAAAATCCATTGTCTTCACCCAGGATTTGAAACCAGGTCCCTTAGGAAGGCGTCATAGGAGTTTACACACGGAGTCTCCACGCTCTCGAATCTTATTAGCAACTGAAACTCTGTCTCAATCTTTTAGATTAATCCATTAATAGAGCTGGTTTGATTTAGCTAGTTTCCACCTAGGCGTTTCATTGCTGCAGAAATGAATACTTGGATCTTTGCTCGTGATGGTTATAAAACATTCGGAACACAAGCTAGATAATATGGTATTTGCCTCCTATGCTGTAAAGTCACCTCGATTCTGGTGGGATAGAGGTGATATGAGGACGTGCTTTGATGGCTTTCTATCCACTGACTCCTTCAACGTGGGATCTAGAGCCTTACCGTACCCTCGGTAATAGGGTCGCGGGCCTCGAATCGAGTATATTTTTTTATTTTAGGTTGGATACATAAATCTCAACCCGGATTCAGCATTCGCCTACCCGGAGTATCCGAAACCCTCTCAGACTCCTCTCACGAAGATATGCTCACAGCCGAAGCAGATTCACCGTTGGGTGCCTTTCAAGCCAAGGATACACCATAACGTATTCCTCCATTATTATTGGACCTCCTCAGTTGAGATTCAGAGGTAGTATACAAAACAGTACGCGTTGGCATCAGCGCATGAAGCCAAGATGTTCCACATCACATAATTCCCATTTTCCTAAAACCTCAGTGTGAATCGTTTCATTTCATTGTCTACAGTGTTTGCAATTTGGTTTTTCAATTGTTTGTTTCCTTTTCAATTTCTTTTTCAGTTTATGCTATCATGCTATCAATAATTTGCCTTTGAAAATTGATATCAACACGTTAGGTTAAATTTTTTAAACAACGATTTTACTAATAATAAACGAATTAAATAAGCCCTAATAACGGGAACAAAAATTCAAAAAACCACAAAATAGACTACATAAAGTTGTATATATTGGGCTCAAACATTCTCAAATCGAATGCTCTCATTGTACGGATGAAGAAAACGATGTTTTACGCGCGGAGTTCCAAAGATATAAATGTTCAACGTGGACATAAAAAAAATACCTCGCCTGTAAACTTGCTGGGGTAATGAAGAGCTTAAAATTCTTCGTCTTTCGAACCATCGTCTCCCACTTTCTTATCGGGTACTTTACTTGTGTCACTGATCACGTCATATTTCCCGCCTACCTACTTGTTAAAATGTTAGCGGGCATGACCAAAAATGGAAAATCCAACTTTTAAACCCGCTGAAAGTGACGATTATTTTCGCAGCATAATGATTTCTTCGGAGTTTTGGTTCTTCAAAAAGTGATCTGGTGTGAGTTTATCTTGATGAATTCTCTTTTTCGTCAATAATTTTGTTAATTTCAAATAAAAAATCATAATTCGAAATTAGTAAAGTGGTACGGCTATTTAATATTCAAGTGTTTTAGCTTCAGTAGGTATGTTGCCTTCGATTTCATCTCATATCAATCGGTCTAAGTAGGTATATTCGCTTAGTTGTCGTATGCATTCCACTCCGTAAGTTATATTTCCGTAAAATATTACTCGATGAGGAACTTGATGGAATTGATATATCACCAAACCCTAAAATAGCTACTAAATTTCTTTGTACGTCATTAATGTATCTTGTTTAAACACTTTAAATATCTTCGTACTATTCCACGCAGATGATTTCTGTCTTTAGGATTGTAGAGTTTTCCAGTTTTCCATCTCCAATTTAATCATGACGGCTTTAGTAATTGGAGCCCTTTATCATTCAAAATAATATCATGCAGTATACTCGAGGAAGAATATTTATTGATGAAATATTTTACTCGCATTAACTTTTAATTTCCCATAGGAATATATAATTAATTTCCCAATGAATACTGAGTAATGAGCCTTTCATTTTTATTTGTGAAGGGTGAAGAGAATGCTTTATCTAGCTGTATCGTATTTGCAAAGTTTGAATTGCTTTGAATTATTCGCTTGCCCAAGTATGTTTATTAATTACTTGATGGATATAATTAGCGCATTCAGCTGGTGTATCACGCTCTGATCTTGTTATTCGGTGAAAAATAGCGAGAGAGAAATATTTGACTCTTAGCCGAGTGAAATTAAGTAGGTGCGACATCAGTTTTGCTGAAATAATAAGAATCGTTATCGATTTAAATTTTTAGTGACAAAGCAGTGTTTCCTCTTGTTGATGCCCATTATTTTGGGTTTTTACTGCTAGGGATAAAGTGATATAGTTTCACAATGCGGAATATTTTAATAACCCGATGTGTTGTACCTAGTTCGGTAGATTTACGAGCGAGTTTTCAGAATATCTTGTGCCCCATATCCCATATGCGTCGTATATGGCGAATTATTGTTTTACCTCATTCCACGAAATTAAATATTCAACACATATAATCTCCATTTTGTGAGTTTTTCCACATTTTCCCGGCATTAATTTTTGCCCGTATCGCCCATTTCATCATTTTGTATCCGACTGGTTCCAGAACGTCATTTTTTATGAGGCGATCCTTTTTCTCCCATTGGAGATGCGGTGTAAAGTCAGGAAGCGTATAGCGGATGTGGAAAATTACTACAAAAAAACGAAGAATTTGGCATTGGGCTGAAGCTGGTTGGCTTCTGTGTGGTTTGGAATGTGGAGGTACGCATGAGGTTTGGAGTGTCGCTGGGAAGAAAAAGGTCTTAGACCAATGAAGTCAAGAAGTGGGGCTGTAAAATATCATTGGCCATATAAATGGGGGCACAGCTCCAACATACGCGCGGCTGATGGAGACGATAAATAAACGGAGAGGTATAGGGGGGAAGTGAACAAGACCCATCCCTTTTAAAGGACCATCTTAAAGCCAGTATATCCGCCCTGTTATCTTCCCTTCTCTTGTATCTAATAGTACACTACGGTGTTGATGGAGACTTCCGCAGAGTAGTGCAGTAGGCCCGGCTAGGTTACCGGGTGATGCACTACGTAGATTCATCTTCGTGGTTTCGCTGGCGTTACAGTAGACGTCCGTAAGGTCGAAGTATTCATTGAGTCGACGCGGAGGACAAACCGAAAACGTAGCTGCTCTTAATACATTCATTCCTTTGTCAGTGTAGGTACATGCTAGTTTATGGGGAAAAATGTATCAATAAATTTAAATCAGGCGCTACACCAAAACTTAGCTCCATATTTCTGGGGCGTTATAAGAAATAAAATAGTGTGAACTAGACGCCATCTGGCGATATTCCAAATGACTAACCGCGGTATGGCGATCAAAATTTTAAATAGAGGCCAGTGGTTTCTAGCCGCCTCTTTTCTGGAGTTTACCTATTCATTCCATAATTTATCAATGATAGTTTTCGTCCCAAGATTTCTCCTTCCGTGATTTAGAGTTTGTGCTATCAAAAGCGGTAGACATTGCATGAAAAACTACAAAAAATGACTCTGATCCTGCGCATATTCACAATTGCCCGTTAATGTTTTCGATAATTCAAAATCGATCAAACTCCACGCCTATGTTCACGCTGATTTCACCAGAACCCGCGCAAATTTTTGGCATAAACGCCGCGATTGACGTTTGGGCGATAACATCTTACGCTATTTTCTCCATTCGGATTAGTTATTGCATTTTTTAAACAGGTCAGTATTAATATCTTAGCAGGTACAGCATCAGAAACTTATTCCAGGTGGAGGGATTATTAAGATCGGCTACAGAAAGGAAGCGAATAACGTTGGTTGACAGTCATTTGATCCATCAAAGTTTACTTTTGTTAAAAGTTGTCCAAGCTCTTCAACCCGTACGCAACGAGGTGACTTAAGTGGTTTAAAAAATGTGGATTCGGAATATCCGGGTTCGAAACCATGTGAAGGAAAATGAATTTTCCTCGGCAGAATTTTCGTACTTGAGATAGCTCTGCAAGTGACTCCGTAATGGTACGCCACCAGATACTTTCCGATAATTGTCTTGAATAATCTATATGCTATAAAACTCACTTCCAACCATTGCCTGACCTGTCTCCCAACTACTGACTGACCAATTCACACAACTTTTTAGGGTGAACCAGACGAGATAAGACAAAATGTCGTAGGTCCGTCCCCATCTAAAACGGTCAGAAACCCCAGGAAAAACTATCGGAACAATACATTTTTTATCTTTTACTGTGTTCCCATCTGCTTCGATGCCTCTACTTTTTGGGGGCATTTGAGATTTAAAAAATCGATGGTAATGACGAATTTGAGCATCGTAGAAAAGCTTTTTCGTCGCATCAAAGTCATTGTGTTAAACAAGGGGAGAGGGGGGGTTTGGGGGATAAAACCCCCCCAGAGTTATAGAAATTTTTAAGTTATACCATTTTACCTAATTGGATTGATATCACTAATAGAATAGTGTAAGGATGAATAAAATATCCCTCAGAAGGCCGTTAACTCACAATTTTGAACCATTTATCTTCAAAATTCCGCAATTTATTAATCTCGCACCTTCCGCTTATCCTGGTGGGTATACCGTACTTCCATACACGCCGGTGTTGCAGCTAAACCCCCCCAGCCTTTATTCCCAGCTGCGCCCCCGATTGTGTCTACCATAAGTTTTCATATTTTTACAGTTAGAAAGCTTGGAAGACAAGCTCAAGCTCTTAAGTATTCCAAGGGTTCAATTTAGGTAGGTTTGCAATCACCTACAAAAACGATCCTTAAATAGCAAACGGCAGACAAAAATTGTGAGAACTGACCGAATGACTTAAAAAATCTGCAGGCCTTTTCAGAGTTGATAGATAAGAAATTGAAACTTTGTTTGGGATAAAATAAAGTTTAATTTTGAATCTTAATTGTCACGATTCCACCAAATAACCTTTAAAACCATTGCATACTTTCCTCGGAGGTTCTGGCGTGAACCGGACGAACCTGCCCCCTCCACCCCTTCGGCGAATAGGTAGAATTGACATACATTGTCCTCGCTCAATCACGAAGAATTGAAAAATGGCGAACATCATTATTTATTGGTATCGTTGGTGCGTGTCCACTCTCCGTGACGCGTGTATGTAGGTTAGGTGTTCCGCGTCGTGCACAATGACCGCGACCCTTCGCCGCGACTTCCCCGGCCACCTGATGCATCTGCTCCCGCCCCACCTCCGTGAGATCTCCGTGCTACCCAACCGCTCGTCGCCACCCTGGAACCCAAGGGCTTCACGCTTTCTGCACCCTTCACACACCCGCCTCACCCACTCCACGCCTTTGCAAATTCCTACTCTGCATTCAATGAGGGAATTTCCCACCAGGGACGAAGTGTATGGCCTTTTCTCAAAAGTTACAAGTTATGCACTTCCCATAAACTTTTATTTTATTAGCAGTTTTTATTGTAGTGCATAATTAAAAATAGTAAATGGTGCGTATTTATGATATTTAAATAGAACGGTATTGTCAATATTGATACCGCACAATGTAATTTTATTGACACAATAATGATTTAAAACTTACTCTATCATCCTATAACGTCATGTGCTTGTTTAGTGGGCCATATGAAAAAATTTTCTTTGTCTTAAATATTAAAAAATGCAATGTCTGATATTATTCCGTGGTAATAATTTTTAAAGAAAGGAACTCGCTAATTTACACCAGGGATTTATACAAACGTGCTGAAAATGTCAAGGTGTAAGGCTATGAGGGATGCGCCCCCTTTATATCCTTGGCTGGTCGTGCTCAAGGGAGTAATCTCCAGGAGTGTTAGCTTAATTTACTATTATGCTTTAAAGAGATTATATTTTGTAAAATAATGACACATGTTGAAGATCGGTTTTGAAGAAATAAAAAGTTTTGGTGGATTCTAAGTTATGTTGGTCGAACAATTCGTAGTGACTGCGATTTCGAAAGGAGTAATGATAATGTGATCGAATGGATTGAGTGCAAGCATGTATAGATAGATATGTTATACTATAGTGCTCTAAGATAATGTGGGTGGGTTATTGTAGACAGGGAGCTTTGTATAGAGAAACATGAGAATAGAATGCACAGCGATGGGATGACTTGGTGTAGATGCCTCACTTGTATTCACTGAATTCAGAAGCATCCCCTAAGCTGATCGTGGCAGGATTATAATATTCCGAAGGGAGACATGTTATTGCTTCAGATGGACGCGGGGATATATTTTTATGCATATCCATATTGATTGAAACTAGCAAAAAATATAGAAAATTTGGTTGGTAGCGGTGAAGTTATGGCAGCACAAATAAGGTACAAGATTGAATTTGGGCAGAAATATGAAATTATGCCTGCTGGACCAAGCTTTTTACTATAGAAATTTTATATTTTATATAATTCCTTATATTTGTAGGAGATAGGATCAAATCAACGCTTTTAAGAAATTAACTGTATCAATAACGGCAAAAGTAGTTATAGCTGAGGTGGCATTTATGATCTAACATTTCAACCAAAAATCTCTACGAGAACGGTTAAAACACGCAGAACACGGAAATTCATTAATTTGAGATTAAAAATGTTAACGGAATGAATTTCTAAATTGAATCATATTCACTAAAAGTTGAAGAAGCCAGCGGTTATAGTTTTACAATTAACGGAAGGATAGGCAAGCTCGAAGAAATAAATGATGAAATGCTACGAAATATATTAAAATACAAGCATCCATAGTGCATAACATTGAGAATGTTGAGCTCTAAGGTAATTCAGGGAGGTTGTCGAAAGAGAATGAGTTTGATATCCAGAAAAATAAAAAAAAAGACAAAGAAGTTTGTGTTTAGTTACCCTCTTTTGCCAAGCTGGTATATTCGCCACTCCGAAGCTACCCCACCTGACAGAGTTATGGAATACGGAAATGAGACAGGGTATCTTCACAGGCAAAGGGTGTTAGTGGTTGGGCGTGGAGCAATAAGGTGCTGAGGTTGGCAGACTCAGTGTAGAAGGCGGTGCCGTAGTTGTGAGTTAGAGAGGGCTCAGGGGGTGGAAAGAATGTCATTTGGTTAGATGCGACGAGTTTCTTTATTGAGAGTCATTAAGGGAGGCAAGATGCGTGGGACTCACAAAAAGTGAGAAAAACGTTGATATTTTTTTCCTTTTTTTATCAACGCGTTGGGGAAACATTTTCATTCCGCAAAGAAAGTTTCGTAATGCGTTTCATTATCAAATAAATCAATTTATTTATGATTTAAAACTTTCCCTGCGAATACAATGAATAAACTTTTCTCTGGTTTGCGCGCGGGAAGTAAATATTAAGGCAGCCCACGTCTCGGGTTCCTATCAGTAACCTTGAGAATAGATAATGAGACGGAACCCGAAGCGTTGACTGCCTTAATTTTTCTTATCCAAGAGCGAAACCAATTTTTTCAATCAAAGTATTTCTTCCATAATTCTAACAGTAAGAGATATATACATTTTAAAACCTTATTCTCCTCCACCCCACTCCGATCCTACCAAACAATCTTCCATGAAGTGGAAATTTTAATATCCCCTCCCATCTCAGTTCTCAGTCTATTCAAACCCTGTCTTATTTGTATCTTTTCTACTAGTTTCCTCTCTTCCCACCACACAAGGCAATTCCTCGTTCCTCTTCATCCCCCATCCATCACTTGCATGCTTTTACTAACCCACATCTCCTTACGCCTCCTGTCTTTCTTTATTCTCTCTCACATCAGCATCCATGTTTCCGCACCATAAAGCGCTACAATCCTGATGACACTCTACGCTAATCTACGCCTAGATAACTCTAACCTTTTCTTAAACCTCATACCGTCTGAGCCTCTCAACAGCTTATTCTTGACTGTCTTCCTTGCTAAAGCAATGCATACGCAATTCCTATTTTCTGATAAATATATCACTCGAATGATGGAAAGGTAGTTGGTACTTTCTACGCATATTGATTGGTTTTTTTATGGTAATTAAGGAAGAAATAGTCCATAAGATTACCCTGGAAAAACATTTGAGGTGAATTGGATGGAAGTTATGGATGCTCGACCTGTTTGTGGCTATACGATCGGAGGCGAATCACATCTTTAACGACTTTTTTCTTTTTAAGTATTTTCTCGTTTTCATATACGCGAAGAGTATTTATTTGAATGTCGCATCCGCGATAGCGCCTCCTCGATCCCTGAAACTCACAAAAGGTGGGAAAATGTTGATGGCTCTTTTTTCTTCTTTCTTTATGGGCGTGGCTGAGGTGTGGATTCAGTTGGTTAAGTTTGGCGGCAAAGTTTATTTTTTTTCTTTCCTCAGGAGTGCCTCGAATTCTGAAGAGGTGCTGGGGAATAAAGTGGAAGATGAGATGGCCAAGGAGGTTAAAGGTTAAGAAAGGACGGCGTTCACCCATAGTGGAAGTGTTTTTTGGACCTCTCCCACTCTTCGCCAGATCCCCGAGGGAGAACTTCCTTTTCACTCCTTTTGTTCGTAATGCGTGCTTAAATTTAAAGTTCTCCACGAGTGGGTCGCGTCGGTCCTTTCACCGTCAACCGTCTTTTTGCTTTTATGGCTTCGATTCTCTGCGTGCCAGGCTCCCTCGACTGTAGTTTTCGCCTAGTTTTATCGCCCAGAGGTCTACCCCCAAATAGGTCGTGCTGGTGGTTAAAATAGGTCCTCCGTTCCCTGGGCACTAGGAAAGCTTCTTCTTTTTATCAACGCTGTTCTAGGAATCCAAGATCCTTCACCTCTTTTTCAACTTTTCAATCTCATGGTAATCCTGAGAATCCAGATCGTAACTTTACTGATTTCCTCTCTCTTTTTTGTGGGATATTCGCTGTATTTTTGCATGTGAAGGCCTGGTTGCACGGTACATTAACACGTAGAAGTTAATGTACGTCTACGTGAATGATTTTGGTGGACCGGAACGGAGCATGTATGAATGCATGAACAAAATTAGGACAGGTTCTATTTTCTGTGCATGCATTCGCACAAGTTGGGTGGTTACACGGTGCATTTTGGCGTTCATTCTCGCGTTCATACATTTAGACATTAACCCGTACGTGTTAATGTATCGTGTAACCAGGCCTTAAGAATCGATGATGTAGGGTGGGAGTGGATTTTATCCACTTAATTATGAGTGAAGAGGTTATAATAGATGAAGACAATCGATATGTTATGAGTGAAGTAGTTACAATAGATGGAGGCAATCGTCAAAGGACGAGTGAATGGGAAGGGCGGTAAAGAAAGACTTCGAATAATTTACATAGTAATGAGAGCAAAAGGGAACACGTTTGTGCATTTTAAAGCAAAATAATATGAGAGCTGAATGAAGCTCTGAGTCAAAAATGTCATAAAATTGTAGGCCCGTAATAAATGTGGAACTAAAAAAGTGATGAATTTCCACGCGAGGAGATCGATGTCATAACTTTTCGGTAATTCAAAGGTAATCTTGCTAAAGACGCTTGAGGCGCTCTTAAATGAGTGCTTGAGTTATGTATATCAAATGCTCTATTTTGGCACCAAATATGAGTAGATATATGAGTATTCCTGAGGTCTCTCACTCAATGATTTCAAACCGAAGGCAGTTTTGTATAGAGCTCATCCCAGACCAAGTCAGTGGGGTGAGAATTCATACTTTCTGTGTTGGGGCGGGGGACAGTTCCTTTTCCCTTGGCCACCTCGCTCTTCGAAAATTAATAGTACTTAGTAATACTGTGGGGAGGCGAAGGCTTCATCTAAATTAAAACCCGATTACGACGCTCCCTCTATAGTTATTTCAACTTTATAAAATATAGATTATCATCTTCGAAGTATAGGTCTGATATGTATTGCTTCCATTATGCTTTATCTCGGACTTTTATCTGTTCCAGTCTTTCATTCTCTCGTGATGCGTTTGTTCCGTTGACACTTATCCATCACACTATTCAATGTGTTTCATAATATCATTATCGTGTTAAAATTCTTAGTTATTTTGCTGCCCTATCAAACATTAATTTTTTCATCACACCAAGCTCATGTCAATGAAGTCATGTATGTTTGCTTGCATTCCTAGAAACAATTTGGTCAAATATACACGCGCAAGTATGTGAATAGTGCATGCTACCGCAAGTACACATTAAAAATGCCTATTGAATAAATGTAGTCCAATATGGGTTCATGTTTTTGTATGGAATGTATGGAAATATATAGCCTGAGGTCCTTCGAACGGAGAGTTTTATTGCCGTAAGAGAAGTTAAAATAACGTTTGACTGAAGAGGAGACGGTGCGGAGATAGAGACACGGTGGAGGGTGGATTTGAAGGAAAAGATGGTTCAAGCAGATAATCAAAGGGGAGGGTTATAAAAAGGGGACCAAGAAGGGTAAGATAGGAAGGACGCCGAAGCTAAGGGGTATGTATGTGAGGGGTTCAAAATAAATGTACACAAGGAGGAAGGGATAGGACGGAAGGATGGTGGGATGAGGCTGAGGAATTGGATGAATAAAAATATTGGAGTAGTAATGCTTGTTTATTTAAGAGATATTATCATATCTTCACCAGTGAAATACTTTCATAAAAGAATCCAGAGGTAATCTCTGATGAAAAAGTGATACAATTAATGAAATAAGGAATGTATGCATTGTGGCTCACCATACAGCAGAAAAAGTCCCAGTAGGTTCCAATTCAAAAGACACAGTGATTAGATAATTTTATTTGTATTTTATTTATTCCCACACCACTGTAAACAACACATATTGGCATTTACTCTGGAGTTCCCAACAAGTATGACAATTAATGGAGCGCGAACAATCATACCCTGGATAGGGAAAACCTAACCAGGGACTCAAACCCGCAGCCAATTTTTTTGGCGGTCGAAGACTACCCCGCCGCCCTGGAGGATGGACAATAGAATTATTGTTGAGGGAAAAGTCCTGCGAGAAAAGCCAACAGCTACCTAAGTCCTCGTGGGCGATATAGAATGGCACATGAGAAGTAGCTGTTGGGTAACACAAATATAACTTGGGAAAAGTAGTAGTAGAGGACTGTAGTGTATCAGTCTTTGGGTCGCTATGAAAATGAAAAACTTTGTTGGAAAGTCATTTTTTTTAGATGAGGAGGCTAAAATCCATCCGCTAAAAGTCATCCGCTAAAGTCTTGCATGATCTATCTACAAGTTTAATGTGAAGGGTATTTAGAAAAAAATAGTTCCAGTTCCCAGTCAAAAGTACATGATTTTGGGCATTAATCTATGCGGCAATTTTAAAAAAGTGAATGAAGTGAGAACGAAGATTTCCGCGGAGTGCGATGAGATTCTTTGATATATGTTACTTCCAAACCCGTTGCTGTGGCGAAGACAACAGTTTCGCTGACACCACAGCCAACGCCTTTAAGTCGAAGATCCCGGTTCGTAATTTTAGCCCTCACTACATTGGTCACCGTCACCATCAGTTCTTGCAACTTCTCTCCCATTGGTTTGCTTGAGTAATCTCCTCCAATGGTCGTCTAGATGTTAAATGCCGTCTCGATTTAAATTACCTTTCCGGGAAATTTAGATGGATTCTCTAATTAGTCTGGGGTAATATGCACTATCTTTCACAATTATCTTTGCTTCGTTAAATTTCATGTCACTTTCATAAAATTTCACGGTTTAAAAGCGCGTTAATTTAATCAAAAACAGCAGTTGAGGTGTCCTATTCTGTGCGAATAAATAATTGGCTTCATACTATTATTGACTACGATAAATTGCTTCCAGGTTAAATTTCTTTTTCAAAAAGAGTTTCTGGGTTAGAAAAACTGAGTAAATTTATTATTTTCTACATTAACTTTTTATTTTAGCCTTATAAATGGTGGAAGCCTTTCTATTTGAATTTTATTAAATATACTACGCGCATTTGAGTGAACTCTAATTGTTACGCATCCGACCTAATTTTTTTGCACCTGCTTACTTCATTAGGCAGTGTTTCATTTGGTATAATTAGTATTATCTTTTGTTATAACCGAGAAAATTTCAAAAAAGCATTCTGAGAATAAGTTCATTTTTCGTAACTCAACTAAATTCTAGGGCAGATATTGAGGAATCATTTTTACCTTCGTTTGACGTACCAGTTTTTTCTCGCGCTTCCTACTACCAAAATCAGCCGGCCGTGCTTAATATTCTTTCCTAGGATATCCATTAATTTTTGGTGCTTTTTTTGCTTTTGGCCTTACATTTTGCTCCGATTGAAGTGACCTGTTAGTATCATAACTCCACACTGTATTTTTATGCTAATCATGCTCCATTCCAAAAATTTCCGATGATGATTATAGTTTAGAATTTTTACGAAAAAATTACTACCTTATGCTTCATTTCCGTAGAAGAAATGTCTATTTAACTTACGTTTTCTTTTATTTTCGTATTTTTGTTATATTTTATATCACGGAAAAACTTGAGCATTAAAATTTATCCATGGTCGAGTTGAATAAGCCAGGGAAGTACGGATGAATGGTGATTTTCGCTCGTCATTTATTTTCTATCCCTTACCTTTTCGTCTTCCTATAGGCTATGCTCTTTCAGGCTTAAATCTTTTCGTTTACACGGTTCTCTTGTGTCTCATTTTTTCGGCACCCTTCTCTTTTTTTGGTACCCTCGCTCTTGGTGGTCTTCGTTTTAATTAGCTGGGATGCGGTTATGGGAGTCACATTAGTCTTCAAACTTGGCAGGGTATGGGCTCCCGTTACTGCGTTTGCATCAACTCTACGAACTTAATTTATGTCTCTAGTTAGAAGAAAGGGATTTAGTTACGACTTTTATGGCTCAGAAGCTCCAAGGCTATGAAAGAAAGTTGGCACCTAGCTTAATTCAACGCTACGAGCTGTGCATGAGTACTAATGACTTAGTAGAAGGATCCTGATATTGCTACCATTATAAAATTCACCACAAAGGGTTTGAAATGTGATACTTAATTATAGTTTTCAAAAATCAAACCCAGAGTTTATGGTAGTAAAATTCGCTTTTGGTTTCTGGTTCGTGTTGTTAGTGAAACTGTATTTGCTAATAGAGTCCATTGTAAGTCTCCTGCATTTGTTGTTCTGTCCGTTATTACTCGCTTCAGCAACTTTTAATAAATATTATCCAATACTACTATCCACCAAGACTACATAAAAGCATTATATCCTTGTGACCTCAAGCTAAAGTCAATTTTATCTAAGAAAATTTATTTCACTAAATTCAAGTTGGCTTACTATTGATATTTTTTCAGAATTTTTGAAGAAGATTTTTGCATTTTTAGCTCTCCATTTAGAAGAAAGTATATTTCATTAATATCCAACTTAAAATGGCAATTGTAATTCTAATGAAAATCTGATAATTTAATAACGTGTTTAAAGCTAGATTTTTTGGAAAGGTTTTTGATTCACTATTTCATCCATTCACCATTGATTTTTCACAAATAATTTTTTCAGAATTCAAATACGTGGAACAAGGACGAATGGGGTGGATTAATCTTCTATTTAGGTGCCCAAAACGTACAAAAGACCAGGGGGCTCAGGTGGCAAAATGTCTTCACGCACTACCCGTCCAGGGAGTAATCAGTGCATAACCTTCGGGAGGTGAGAAGTGCCCCCACGGGATTTGACCAAGTGTATCCGGGGAATTTTCCCTGGGGCAGGTGCGTGTAAATGTTTCAGAGCGAGCTTTGCGTGCCTACGTTTTCGTTTGGGACTTTTTCGAGGAGGTCGCATGTGCCTTGGACCGGCGAATGGGACGAAAAGAACAAAGGTAGACGGGTGATGGGGTGTCGTGCCCTCAGTGTGTAGGGAGAGAATGTTAAGCTTTTCGTTGAAGGCGAAATGAAATGCGTAGTTTTCGCAAGTTTGGATTTTTCACGAGGGTTATTCTTCGTCACCAAAATGCAAAATGTAACACATTCAACACACTCCTTTCCGATTCCTTCCAAATGTACCATAATTGTTGAAGTTTATTTTATGATATTATAATTTTTACCCTTGTCTGTGATCGATTTACCAATTTGTAAAGTTTTACATAAATTTACTGGAATGTACTTAGACAGTAGAATTGAGGTATAGAGTGCGATTAGAACAGGTTCGTTTTTATATAGATGTTTAAGTCTACTTGAAATTTGTGCACTGCATTTAAACTGCAAAGCCTTTGCAAATTTAATAAATAGAGATTTAAACTGCTTTTCAACTCAGCATAATGCATCAATTTTCAAATCTAAGGTCATCAACTTGAAGATTTGATCTTGAATAACTCAAATAACCTCTATTTAAAACTTGTTAACTTGCTATATCGTTCCAATCTATTGGTTGATATATCCCATGAAAGTTTTAGAAGGGATTATTATTGGCATCGTTCAGATAATATGTACTGCCAATTTTCCATTTCAAATAGAAACAATTCTTCACCTTTGCAAATAAAATAGTTGTTCTTATTGTTGAGTCATCTTATGAGGTACCAATTGATTTTGTTTTAAAGTATTAAGATATGTGTTTATAGATCATAAAATAAAATAATAGTTAATTATGGGTTAGTGTATTTGATTAATGCTAACTAATAATTTTTAAACATAACAATATAGCAATAGTTGGGAAATGAATTAAATGTATGTATTACGCATTACGTGCCCTACTCAGTCTTACCATTAACCAAAGCCGTAAACAGTGGCACTTGGACAATTTGGTGGTGATATGGAAAAATTATCATTATTCAAAATAAGCTATAGTTCCTAATTATCAATTGGCGCGTTTGATATTTTTGGCCAAATAATACAAACGTGCATGTAAATCACTCATTTGTTTCGCGAATCAGTCACGGGGATTTTAGCAGGAGGTAAAAATATATCTATTAACAAGAGGAAATTTTCATCGAAATCTAAGTAGGCTCCTAAAGGACACACTTTTTAAAATTGAGGTGGTATGACCATTTAAATATAATTTGGGAAATGTTTTTCACATACAGTTTTATTTTCAAGGGGAAACTTCATGGCAGATGAACCAGGAAAAACACTGCAACCGTAAAACTGCGACATTGGAGTTGTGGGTTTGGGTACAAATATTACTTATAATGAAAACCAAGAATCCAAGACCTTTGTTTTTTTATGTGATGTGGAAGTGTGAGTTCTGCGTTGATTTAGCGGAGCATTTGAAATCTGAGAGTTCAATGTTTCGGTCACTGTGGTGCGCCGCATCTGAGGCTTAGACTAGAAGGAAACATGGGCTGAAAGCGTTGAAGTTAGTTTTTGGGATACGCCTGCGGAGTGACTGGGACAGGGTGAGACGATTGTATGTATGCAAAGTTCAAAATGATAAAAACGAGATTGGTGAAAGGCTTTGGAGTGCCCTCCTAGCGAGCTCTTGTGGTAACCTGAATAGGGTATTCTCTCCAATTCAGGCCCTGAGGCTTGCGCTGTGAACAGATACCGAATGGGTGTCCAAATGAGAACCCATTCTATAAGTTTAACTTGAGGTTTGAGGGAATGAGATGAAAACCATGCTTGATGTCCTTGATCGTGCACCATTTTTTGGTGGCTATTAATTGACTCAAATTGAAATATACTTAGATATATCTTCTCACTTTTAGGTATTTTCATAACGCTTTTGTTCCTCTGTACATATTTTACATAGAGAGCCAAATATCAATGAATCATTCAGTGGGTCGTCCATTCATGACCTACGTGTGGCCATAAAAACAAATAAATATTTAAATTGGTGGTTTTAGGCGTGACTTGTTGAAGTTGCTTTATTTTAGATAAATATTTTCAGAGCAAGTAGTGACTTTATCTACCCGAAGAATCCAGCAAAACTGTCCTCAACGGAGATGGAGACACGCTGTCTATTTCCCGTGAACTATGTTGAATCTTGTGAGAACCACACCACGGATGTCTACTCATCACTGTAGAGTCTTAAGCGTAGAGAAAGCTGATGAAAAGCTTTTTGTTTTTTAAATATTTGTTACTAACAAATAATGGTGTGTTCACCTATTTTGAGAGGAGATTCAAGCATTACATATGTCTTTATCCGTTGTTTATTAGATGCTGAAACCGGAATAGGAACATCGGTGCCAAGGGAAAATCAGCTCGAGAACCGCATGGGGATGTGGAAAGCGGCAATGTGAATGTTCGGAACGCGAACGCCACAAAGGAAGGATGGAAGGAAATTGAGGGCTATGGGAAAAGGAGGAGAAAATTAGGTTATTGTGTAGAGGAGCATGGGCAGATGTGGTCCGCAATTTATCTGGCGGAAAAGGCTTCCCCACCGATTCTAGGAACCGAAGAGTTGAGAAACTTTTCGAGCATCGGGGATGTGGAAACAGAATTCCCCACGCGGAATTTCTAGGCAAGGTATTTGAAATTTTTCACACAGAATCGCTTCCACTTCCCTCCATAAAAGTTTTGTGGCGCGAGATATGTGATACGGCGTGAAATCGGCAATCTTAAAGTTTGGCTTGTTGATTTGTCATATCCATACACATGCCTTGCGATACGCAAAAATGATTGAAATACGATATCCGTTTTTGTTGTCATTGTGTCCTTTTTGCATCGCAATGTTTCAATTTAGAAAATTCTGAAAGTTGAACCTGCAAGTCAAAATAACGAAAGTTTACCAGCTTACAAATAAATTTAGAAGCGTGTATTCGCTACTGATACACAGATACTTTCTTTTGTCACCATTGCAATTAGCACAATATTTCAATTTTTCGCTGTTTCTTGATTCACTTTATCCTTTTACGTAGTGATGTAATCATTAACTACACATTTATTGGTTTAAATTCCACATAGAAAGGTATAAATACAATTGTATTTATCTTTCCAGGTATGTGCCGCGGATCTGTTACTTTTTCTGTGATACCTCATTCAATAAGGGTAAGTTACTGATGCAGCAGAGGGCTTAATCCTGCAGCGCAAGGGTAACAGTGAAACATTAGTATATTTAATCCCTGTGTATACATTCTAAAGCGCTGCTAAACTGAATTACAATATTTAATTACAAAAACATTTGACGGCGTGGATAAATAGATTTTGCGAGACCTTATTTCCTCGTTTTATCTTTTCCTTTTCTCATTAGATTAAAATTGGTGAAATTCAGTCTACAATTGAATGACTATCAGCTAATTCAAGGCAGTGGATTGAGACACATTCGGCTTATAACATTCAATATCCAATTCATTGGTGAATTTTGAAGAATTGCTTAGCTGGATACAAAACCTATTTAACGCTTCTGATGCGCACAAAACAGACAACAATACCTTGTAGGTTATATCATTCCGTAATCGCCATGCGTGGCATCTATTTCACATGCTGTTTTCCGGAAGCTACCCTTTTTTTGTCGCTTCTCTATTATGTATGAATGAATTTTTAAGAAGCAGAGGAAATTCATTGAGAATTGCTCTGCGGTGGAAGCAAGTTCCATCTCACGTCCTCGCTGAATCGTTCATCGTCGAATCTCTTTCACATTGTTAGCATTCTATCTGTAAATTCTATTCCCTTTCCCGCTTGCATAATATTTTATTCTCTTGCGTGGTTTTTAGCATCCATAACATACTTTTTCCTGCTTTCACACCCTCTTTTTTATCCGTATTGTATCTCATGTATTACTCTCACATATTTCCTAGTACATCCTCGTTCCTCTTTCTCTTCGTTCTTTCCGACTTATACATTCTCCTAAATCCTCCCACTAGTGGATCGCCTATGGTCATTCCTCTTCCTTGAAATTATTTCCTTTTTGCTCACTGGGAAAGATCCGACATAAAAGAAAGATAAGCTTTTTAAAGTACTGATCATACCAAAGTTCTCCTTTCATGTGATAGATGCCTTTTGTATTATATGCGTATGTATGGTATTATTCAGCGCATATAAGGCCTAGAAATAGAAAAAATAGCGAACAATTAACCGTAGGAACTCTTCGCTTCAGATTCCAACTCTTGAAGATCGATGGTGGCGTTCGCAGGAATAATCAGCGCGCAATTTGGTTAAATAAACGGGAAAAGTGGGTTGGGCTTCGGTCGATTTCAAATGCGCGGGAAATTAGGCGTGAAAAATTTTGGACGCAGAGGGTCGTTGTCAGTTGTTTCATGCCCAACCATTTCTAGAGTTTTCGAGAATGGAGGAAGCATGAATATTGCAAAAGAGTCCTGGAGATATCCTCTAAATATGTTGTCAACCACCGCATATTTAAAAGGGTTTACAAAAGTCGCCACTCGCGTCGCTGACGAACTAATTGATTTGTGTTTCATGATGAAATAGAGAATAATAAGCGGTTTAAATCGAATTTTATATATATGATGATGTGATCTATCAACTTCATTGTTATTCCTCGATATTACAATCATTGTGCCGCTAAAGTGGATCACATTGTACTCGCTACCGCGTCGCGGACATGTTTGAAAACCGATAATAATGCGATGTAAGTGGCGGCCGTCTTCTATTGGATAGAATTGGGCGTCCTCTATGCAATTCCCTTGGGAGAAAGACTCAACCATCCGGTATACCCGAAAGCAGTGTCAAAACGGAAAAGGAAACAACCATCTGCAAGTACACAGGGCCACTGCATACCCAAATGTAAACCAGTGCCGGGAAATTGACAGATCGCGAAGAAAGAAGTACCCATTGAGGACATATTGATATAGTTTTTGTGAATAGGGAAATGAAGAACATGTGCCATGTAATAATCTTAGAGCAAGAATCAACCTTTCAGATTTGTTCAAATATGAACCAAGGAGTAATTAAATTCCTCAGACATTGATTCAAAACAAATATACAAAAAGTGTCAACCTTTTAGGTAGACTCAACTATGAAGTACATTGATTAAATTCCTCATTATGGGATCCACATAAACTGACCGAAAGGGAAAATCTTTATGGTCGACTCAATTATGAATTACAAATTCAAAAAAATCTTTAAGAGCAGTTGAAAACAAATTGACAGAGAAGGTGAACCTTTTTGCTATACTCATCTAGGAACTACATATTTGGTAAAATTCTTCAGTGGTAGATCAAAAGCAAACTCTCAAAAAATAGTAAACCCCTTAGGTATACCTAACTATGAAGTACAAATGAATTGTATTCCTTAGTAGTAGATTCAAAGCAAATTGACAGAAGGGTAAACCTTTTTGCTACACTCCACTTGAGAAAGAGAGATCAAACCGTGAATCAAGAAAGAGATATTGAGGGATGATAAGCAGTTAGCTGTTAGATCTGCAGAAGAATGATAAATGACGTACAGTAAGCGTTAAATCTTTTCTTTAAACACCTTATATCCTTGAAACTAACATGCATTTAGTTTTTAATTTAATTTTCGCTATTTTTTCTGTCCACCGGCCGGTTCATCCCCTTAAAAATTTGCGGCATATTTAAATGTGCTTTCTGGCCGAGATATCACGGATATGACGGAAGAATCGGAAAATGAGAAGTGCTAAAAAAAAAAAGACTCTCCTTTCTAAAGTGTCCTCTCCCGTGAAGGGTTTGCCGCGGGCTGGGAAGGCATAGGGTTCGGGGCCTCAAGTTGTGTGGGGTGTGGAGAGATATACACGAGACTCCTCGTCCCTGGAGACAAATTACTGAGGCAAGGACGTGTGTATGTATATGTATGTATGTATGCGTGTGCTTTGAGTGCAAATAACGGCGTAGGTGGACGGCGGAGGTGGTTGTGTGTATGTTAAGGGGTTTCCGCATGGCCGCCCCCGGGGGCATACGCGAGGATCGAAGCCGAGCGCCCACTTGTAAGGTCGAGGGGGTCGTTAAAGGGACGTTGTCCGCACCGTCCGCATGAGGGCTCTGCCCTGTCCCCTCAACCCCCTTAAGGGTGACGAGCCGCCCAGTATCCTTTTCCAACCCCCAACCCAACGAGGAACCTCGTCACCTCCTCCTCCTTAACCGTTAACCTCCTCAACAAATACTCTCTCGTTCCTTCAATCAATCTTACATAGCCTTTTGGGGCCTTTTCTTCTCCTCAATACCTCCCTCTGAAATCTGGGTTATTAAACAAAAGGGACAAACTTCAAATTTAATCATGTATCACATCATTTGCCAGCCTCAGTGACCCCTTACTTTCCCTCAATAATATTTCTGATTGTCGGCCTCGGTGGCGGCGGAGTTGTGTCTTTGGCTGCCACACAAGGGGTCATGGGTTCGAGTCCAGCATGGGTAGGTTGCCCCTAACCCGGCCATGGATGTTCATGTACGAGTTCGTATGATTAATTACGAAGCTAACAACCCCGACATAAAAGGCCAAATGTGATGTTTTCAGTGGTACAGGAAATAAAAATTAATAATTAATAAAAATTAAGGTGCTGAGTGTGAAGAGTGGAAGCATTCGAAATGTGGTTCTACCGAATTATGATGAAAACAATACTGAATCAACCGATTTGGTAATGAGGGAGTGCTAAGAAGAGTGGGAGAAAAGACAAGTCCACCACGCTTTGGTGAATACGAGATTACGAGGCGTGAAAATAGGTGGAAACAATGGTAAAATGACAGGTGGAAGGGAAGAAGGGTAAGGATTGCCCCAGAATGAGTAACATAGAGCTGAATATTAAGGATGTAAAAGAGAAGAAATACGTCAATATTGCGAGGGTAGTAGACAGTGGCGTAGCCAGTGAGGGGTCCAGGGGGTTCGGACCCCCATCCCCCCGAAATGTAAAAACTCACTAATTTTCGTCATAAAAGGAAAGAAAATATTGAAAAATAACGCATTTACAAATTATTTCTTTAACAAATAAAGTTGTTTCGATTGAAATGAATTTCGATGAAAATTCCTAAAATTAGATTAAAACCCAATTCTTGGTACCCCGTTTTTTTTTAATTTTCCACCCTGGTTTTGAACCCCCCGGACCAAATTCCTGGCGACGCTCCTGGTAGTGGATGAGAGAGCGGAATGGAAGCTGCGTCAAACCAAACTTAGGATTGTTGAATAATGTTGATTATTATGATACTGCCTATTCATCTCCAGCGTATGGAGGTTCATGGTTCCCTTTATCCTTCTATCCTTCGGCGCATCTTATCGTTTCCTACCAAATCCGTCCATTTAATCTCCACCCCCCGCCGTCAGCGCTGTAAAAAGCCCCGTATGAGGAAATAATGCGTACCTAAGAGCAACGGGGAAGGTAGAGAATCAGATTTATAGCTATAACGGTAGAAAATTGGCTTCACTGAGAATTGAATAGGAAAAATTCAAATTGGTGGAGTGGGGTCAAGCGGGGTCGTTCTACAAACGCTTTATATTCAAATTTGATTTGGTTATTGTGCAATATGTTGAAATGCTGGTATTATTTCCTCTTAATTTGGGATGCGCCTGTGTCCGTTTTATATTACCACCAGGTGATTAGTAACAATAAGTGATAAATGAATAATTGCAAAATATCATGACCAATAGAATAACTTTAATGCTGAAAAAAAATTTGTCCATAACGTTTTACGCTTAGTAGCATTTAGAAGGGATAGATGTAGAGAGTGCTTAGCGGTGTGGGCATTTGGAAAATGTGTTGCAGGGTAGAATGTTGTGTAAGCGAGGGCGAGGAAGGATGAGAATATGACTTTTAGATAGAATGAAAGGGATTAGGCCTCATTGTAAATTTAACCTTCCGTCGAGTGAAATGGATCCGAGAGGCAAAGCGCTAGTTTTTTATTCCTTCGTGCCACCAGGCGGCATAGCCCCTTGACGCTTGCAGTAACTTTTTGCATTGACACGCTCTAAACAACCTTTCACTTTTCACATTTATGCCGACTGATCAGTGGCGGAGTGTTCAGCATAATTAAGCAAAATAATGGCTCAATAAAGCGATGTAAAATCATTATTATGTAAAGAAGATAAGAAAAAACACTGATCTTATATACCATCTACCGATTCGATCGATAGATTTTTCTTCCTCATAGGAAAATCTACCTGGATTGGTAGCATATTAATTGCGTAAGGTTGGTTTCGCTGTCAGTAGGGCCCGCCCGCCTTGTGACGGTGCGGGACTCCTCGTCCCTTCCCTTCCTTCCCTATCCCCTCCCAGGAGGCGTCGTCGGGCTCCCATCGCGGCGGCGCCTCCTTCCCTTCTCCTTCTTGTGCTCCCCCTTCTGGGTGCAGAGGTAAAAAGCTCGCGCTTATAGACCCTGCCCCAGGAGTGTAACCCGCGAGCCCGCCCCAAGGGTTTCGTTCACACTGATCTTATATACCATCTACGAAAAATCGTAGGATTTTCCTTCCTCATAGGAAAATCTTTCTTTGCTGTAGAAACATTAAATTATGGTTCCGCTAATAGTAGGACCCGCCCGCCTTTGTGACGGTGCGGGATTCCTCGACCCATCCCTACCTTTCCTATCCCGTCCAAGGAGGCGTCGTCGGACTTCTATCGCGGCGGCGCCTCCTTCCTTTTTCCTACCTTGTCCTCCCCCGTCTGCGGTGCAGAGATGATAAGCTGATAGCTTCAGACTTCGGCCCAGGAGAGTAACCTCGCGAGCCCGCCGAAGGGTTTCGTATCCACTGATCTTATATACCACATTCTAAAATACATTACATATAATATTACTTAATATCCGACAGAGTACGTTAAGTTGCACCTTGCTAGATCGGTCTGGGGCTGTGTGACGGCATGAATAGTATGACAGACATCATGTAAGTGCTCAAGTACTATATTAATGGTGGTTTTAACTTTAAAGGTGTACCACTGAGTCATGCTAAGAGTTAATGTTTTTTTCATCTGTGTCTGCCAGGCGCATTGGGCCTGAACTCAGCAATTCCAATTTTGCGCCTGACGAAAGGTTTACACTTTCCTAAAGTGGAAGTACATGAAGGAAGGGGAAGCTGCCAGAATGCTTCTTAAGAGCTCCATGAAAACCTACCTTAATCGGTAGAATACTTTTATTACAATTATATTTCTGGTAACTTGGGACATGATAGGGTCCAATGAGCAGGAAGCCATGGTAGGTTTTTGTGCTTAATTTTATATTTATAGTATCATTATCAAGGAGAACCATTAATGCTGCAGATAACTGTTAAACAGAATTCCGGCCGCGTAAGGCGTACTAACGATGTTAACCCTTAAGACTTTTTTCAATTTCATAGGATAGTCCAAGGTAGACTCCCTGAATGCCATGAAAACCTACATTAATAACTAAAATACTTCAATAATAACATCAAGTCAGAGAACCTAGTGTACTTATCTATTTTCCGTTATCATACGAGTCTACCAATACTCAAATAATACTAGCAAGTAGGTATGTGCGAGTACTCGATAGTTCGAGTCGAGTGGTTTGTACTCGACTCGAGTGCTTCGATTACTATTATTAATGTCGAGTTGAGTAGTTTCGGTTACAGAGCTGTCGAGGCCAGTTACTTCAGAAATTTGTTTACTATTGCCTGGGTTTTTCAGCTTTTGTATTCATAGCAGTCAAGAACTATAGTAATCAATGTGAGCGGCGAATACCTATTCGTATTTGCGGCGGCCGACCGTCTTCCAACCTGGCGGCGTTTTAATATCAAATATTGCACAATTTATTTATGTATATAATCAGTATTACAACTGCAAACATGTCTTTACTGAGGGCTCTTATGTGGGTTTTGATGCATACATTAATTAAATTGACGATACATTACTATGGGTAAATTCATTTCAATGGTGCTTATGGAACTCTTTAAGACACATTAATTTTCATTCATCTCCTGATTGTGGCACAGCTACAATCAACGTTCCTCATCATCTTTTCCTTTTTAGATCAAGCTAAGCATTCCGAATAGAAAATGCATAACAGGATTGGAAAAATGAGAATATGTTGGAGATAGTATTGCTGTATTGCCTAATTCAGGAATCGCCTGACTCGACTCGATACTCGCGAATAGTTTTCACGAGAAACTGGACTCGAGATCAAAAAGTACTACTCGCACAGTCCTACTAGGAAGTCAGAGAACCTAGTATACTTTTCTATCCCCCGTTATCCGTTATCCATACCTACAAGCACTCCCTTCTCACTCGTTTCTAAGCCCTTCGGTCAATCCCTCTCAACCTCCCTGCTGCTTTTCTTCTCCTCACGGCCCTTCTAACACTCAAGACACTGTCCTCTTCCGTCCCTTCAAGGGCCGTCACTCCTGACCCCAAGGCCCTTCTCGGACGATGGCTCCGTCCAGGAATGTGTATATCACTTTTTATGCTTTCTTTCTTTCTTTCTTTCACGAGGTATCCACCTCTCTATCTCCTTTCTTTTCAAGAGCGTCCACCTCCGCCTCGTGGGTCTCTCTCGAGTCGCTTGTTACTCTCCTCTTCTTTTGCACTTCGGCTTGATTGGACGGATTATGCGCCGTGCACAATAGCCGTTTTGCGAGGGAAGGAAAGAAATATATATTTATTTTTATACTCGCAGAAGAGTGGGTAGGTAGACTCGTATAATGGGTTCTCGAACGGGGGAAGTTTATTTATTTATTTTTTTTGGAAAGGCGCTCACCTTGGTCGTGGTTACGTTAACGAGGTTGGAATCCTTTTGTGCTCCGGGAGCTTCCGAAAATGTTTGCAATTAGATGGACGGGTCAGTCGAACTCGAAATTTGTGGTCGTTCGGCCGTTATTTTTAGAGAGTGCCGCCCTCGTTCAAGAATAGCTTTACGGGTCAGACGAACGGAAATAAGGATAGTCGATGGGTCACAGTGAAAATAAATATGTTAAATTTATCATTTGAGGGAAGCTAAATTTTAAGCCGTGGTTAGCGGGAGTGAATAATTATTTTTCGAGGGTAAACTTAAAAGTAAGCCCTCCAATTTTTTTGTCAGTGAATACGACATTTATTTAAATGTTTTTAGATACATCGCTGAAAAGATCATGGCTTCAGCTATTTTTCGATGTGGTCACCTGGTTCTCGGTTACTATCCTCAACCGCACGATGAACTTTTCTATCCCATCGTCATACTATAGTCTGTATACCGTAGTTAGGCGCACGGGCCCGCCTGCTACCTCAGTCGGTCCGCGAGCCGCGAGCGCCGGGGGGAGGAAAGGACCGACCACAAAAACTCTACGGGACCGACTCAGGTAGCTGGCGGGCCCGCGCGCCACATTACGGCATACAGGCTATAGCTTCCGTCGGCGTTGCGAAGGTTGGCATTGACCTCCTCGTGGACCTCGTCGTCCGTCGCAGACTTCATCTCTCCTCGGAATTTCTTCAGAGCGAGAAACATTTGGGAATAAATTTCATTTTTTCTCAAATGTAAGTTCAGATTCATTTTACGTTTTGGGAGTACAGTACATGTTTTCATACAAGGTTAACCTCCCGGCAGGCGTAATATTGAAATTGCTGGGTTAAGGCGCAGTGTGCCCACCAGACACAGATTTGAAAAATCATTATTAACACTTTTCATGGCTCAGTGGTGCACTTTTAAAGTTTAAATCAGCTATGTTGCGCAGAAGTAAGAATAATGGTCCTAGTCTAGCGCGGCCAGCAGAACTCCAACGAAATGGAAATCCTGGTCTATCTCAAGGCAAGGACATTCGGCTATCTGAATGGTATTACTATGTATGCCAGGTATGAAAGCATATTATTCAATATTTAAGTGTTCAATTCTGCTATAATTGAGCACTTAAATATTATCTTATTTGCTATGCATTTACACCTTTACACACCGTCAAACGACCCCGAACCGATCCAGCAAGATACGATTTAAGGTGCTCTTTAAGCTTTTAAATATGTATAATTACAGGTAATGTATTTTAGAATGCGAATTCTATAAGATCAGTATTTTTTTACTTTGCTAACCTATCTACCGAATAATTCTTTTATTCTGATTTATTGTGCCATTATTTCGTTTACTTATGCCAAATAATCCACCACTGATCTGACGGCATTGATGTGAAAAGGGAAAAGCTGCATAGAGAATGTTAAAACAAACCGCTACTATAAGTGCCAAGGGTCCATTTCACCTAGTGGCGTGGAGAAAAGGAAAAACTCGCATTGTGATCGGATCCATTGCGCCTGACGTCTAGTCTATGTCCAGGATAAAAGGGATTGTAGGAGTTTATAAGGTTGAATAAAATCTCGGTTTTATTTTGGCATGAATCCGATTTTTAAAAACTACACAGTAGGTGAAACCTCTAACACATCTATTGAACTGCAGCATTTAAACACAAACTGAAGGTTCAGTGCAACTTGTTCGGGTATCTCAGCGTTGCTCCTTCGAATCGGAGTAGTCCGAAGGTGATAGATTAAGAGTTGGTAGGTTGAGAGAAGTAAGAATAATGGTCCTAGTCTAGCACGGCCCGCAGAACTCCAACAAAATGGAATTCTTGGTCCTCTCAAAGCAAGGACATTCGGCTATCTGAAAGGGAAGACGTAGGTCAGAAGCAAGGTATTACTCTCAAACAAAGGCTGAGGGTGAATGGATGTTTATAAGGGTTCTGGACTGGCGCCCTCTCCCTTGCGGGGCATAGACTGGGCTTTGCAGCTAATGGACCAGGATGTTGCGGGTTGAGGGGGAGTGTGGGCGAAAGGGATTGTGGGAGTTTATAAGGTCAGGAAGAGATGGGGGTGGTCATTCATTTGGGCCCGTGAGGGAGAAGGATTAGTTAGAGATGAAATTGATTGCTATCAGGAGATCTCACTTTCTAAAAGAAAGGGGAGCAATTCATCTTGAAACCGGTGCTTTTTTCCCAAAATACTCGGAGATATTAGTTAATAATCTCTAATAAGGACGCAGCGTCAGCAATTTTAGCCGAAGGCAAAGCAAATGCATTCACCGATCACCGAGTTATTATTCAGAAAATTGAAAGAATTTTCGTTTTGAAGTAAACATAGAGTTTTCAATAGAAATTTACTAACTGAAAGTCCGTTTAATAATTAATGAACCTGTTTCCGAAACAATCCCGTTAAGATTGATTGATACGTCTATAATTTCTCAATCCACTTATTGAAATGCTTAAAATAGGTTTGAAGGAATTTCTTCTAAAGTAGTCATAATCAAGCAATAAGTTATGAATGTAATTTTGAATCAATAATAAAATGATAAGATGAGATTTACAAGTAATCATAAAAGTTATTTTCAGTTTAAAAAAGTGTTAACGTAAGAATACCATAAAACTTGAGGTGCCAATGGGGTTGGACCCCGTTTGAACCAATTTTATTGCCGATGGATTCTTTCATATATTTACTAAGTTTAAACCAACTGTTTGTTTGTTTTGTTTACATACAAAGAAGTTTCATTTTTTCTTAAATACCTTAAAATAAAATTATTATTATTATTATTTTTTTCTATTTTCACAGCATTTTTGCAGATTTTAGGCGAGGTGCGGCACCAAGATCTCTCGTATTTTTACTCATTGTTGAAAATTATTCTGACAATCCGAAATGTATTTAAAATTGCTGCTTTTTGTATTGTAATGATCATGTTTTTCGCCTGTCCAATAGTCTTAAGACCTTGATGGATTTAATGAGGCACTACTCCTATGGCAGAGATTATTATTGGTATTATGTGTACTTTATCTGAATTCCATAATTCTTAATTTCATCTCTAAGTTCTTCATCATTAATCACACGTATCCGTGTACTTAATGAATGTACTCTGTTACCGGGGGTTGCGAAAACGATGTAATTATTTCCTAAATACTAGTTTCTTCCTCGAAAGTTAATTAATTGTGGAGCCGATTTCCTGTTTCCTCCTTATAAGCTCAAACGTTTTCCAAATTATATACAAACGCTAAATTGCGAGTAGCTTTTATTAGTGGTGTTTATTCCGGTTCGGAAAGCAAACAGGGTTATCGTGCAAGTGAAAGAGGCTGGTAGCTCAATAAAATAAGCTAATCATTCTAGATTTGTCATCACATTTTTGCCCGATTGTGCTCGCGTGAGGTTTGTTTTATTTTTTAATTTTACGTTTACACCCAATCTCTTACATTTGCACGGGTTTTTGTGCTCACCGTGACAGATTTGGCCTCACTATCGTGCTACCTCTACCCTTGAGGAAACTGCCCGTCTCTTCCACTCTCCGTACCAATTAGAGGCGCGGGGGTGCACCTGGCCAATTAGGGCGAGATCTTGCCGAGGGGAAGTAAGGCGTGGGTGGGAGGATACAGGTAAGGTGGTTTGTTGGGAGACAAGGTAGCTTAGGTGTGGGCGCGTGGGGTGGGAGTTTAAAGAGGAACAGGTGGAATTGCTGGCGAGGAAAAGGGTTAGCGGCGGTGGATCCCAGAGTAGCGATAGTATAAGAGACTCGAAAAGGAGTTTATTCTACTTTTGGATCGGTAATCCTCATTCCTTACTAATTATTTCCAAGTTGTGGCCAATAGGCCTCTGGGAAAAAAGGAGGGAATCCTAGAGTTCCGAATTTTTTCTGAATGTTTTTCTAATTAACATTGCTAATATTTTATTCATTGTCAGTATATTTGTATTTGAATTGATTTTACACTATCTCAAGCTATTTTACTTATCCAGTTTAAAATGAATTAGTCAATATCTGTAAGAACTCTATTAACTATCTTGAAATTTTGGATTCAAGGCTGTTACTTAATTTAAGGCCTATTGCGGCAGGAAACTAATATAAATGCATTCATTAGGTCGAATATATCATTAATACTTGAATTGTTTTTTTAATAATTACATTTACACAGTGTAACGAGGATAGGGTTAGCGGCGGTAGATCCAGGAGTAAAAGTGACTCGAAAAGGGGTTTATTCTACTTTTTGAAGGGTAATCTTCATTCCCTACCAAATATTTCCAAGTTTTGACCTGCAGGTATCTGGAAAAAAAGGAGGTAATCCTAGGGCTCCGATAATTATTCAGGGTAAACAGTTCACATTACTTTGATTTGGTCCATTACCATGGAATGCTATTTATATACATAACGTTCTCAATTGTTTTTTTTTTTCATTTTACAGCTTAAAATAAATTCATCAATATTTTTCGAACCTACTTTGAAGTATCTTCTAAATTTGGAGCTATGTTTACCACTTAATTTTCCATCAGTTACATTAGGAAACAAATATCAATGCATTAATTAGCTCAAATTTGCTATTAGTACTCACATTTTTCAGTTAATAAATGATTTCCATAGTTTTTTACAGGAAAATGGTTAGTGGATGTAGGTGCAGCGGTAGCGAACTGAATGAGCTGAATATGAGGTGCTGTTACAGTCAACGATGGGGCTTACTGCTTTCTTTTAGCTTTACGGCTGTGTAGGAGGAGGATTTTTTTGTGGCAAGCAGGAAAGAGGAAAACTTTTGCAAAGTGCTGTGGATTATGACAATGAGGGAAAGGATAGCTGCTCCCGAACTCCTGTTCAAAAATGTTTTCTCTCTTATAAGTCGATCATAAACTTTAAGCACTCTTGCCTTTTAATTTTGGACTGGATATGCAATGTAAGCAGAATTTTCATTATGAGTTTTAGCCGTAACTTCTTACTTAACTCAGAGTCCTCTGGATAGCAGTTCTCTACACTACTCCCTCATAGAGTCAACTTTGTAGTGTATTATCAACAATCCAGAGGACTCTGACTTAACTAACTTCCGTTATCATCAATGAAAAACTGCAACATTTATTGAATGTAATTTTTTCAATCGTGAAATTATAGCCCATTTTAACCACGATTTTTTTTTAAATATGGAAAAACAATCATTATAACTTAATTGCCAAGTAAATCTCTTTAAATAATTTCGAAGGCATCATGTTAAAAAATTAATTGATTTGTTTTTAAATATTTTTGAAAAGTTTTTATATATGGGTATAGTATTTGCACGTTAAGATTACCTTAATATTTACTACCATTTATAAATTTCATTGGTATCCCTGCTGAATTAAATCTACGGAAATATAACTCAATCCAATGGTGTTCTTGAACCTTGACTTCGATTAAAGTACAACCCATAATGTTGGCAAATCGGAAGGAATGGGAAATCGATATAGATTCATGCTAATGTGGGTATAGCCGTTTTTATAATGACAATTTATGGCCGAGAAAGTGTTTTTCGCCTTGAAAAAACATTTTTGGTAGTCACATATCTTAAATACGGAGGACACAGAGGTATGGATAGAGGGAGTACTTAGCGGGCAGGGGATGTTGAAAACGGCGTTAGAAGATAGATTGTTAAGTAAAGCAGGGAAAGAAAGGAAGAGAATAAAATGTTTAGACAGAATGAAAGGGAGTAGACCTTATAGTGAATTGAAGAGGAGAGAGGTGCTTGAAGGAAGGAAACACTCGCAGAATGCTTCTTAACCATTTCTAATCCAAAGCTGCTTCTGGGAGAAATCAAATTTCAGGATTTCTTATTTTGAAAACTTGAAAATGTTGCACTCAATTATAATAATCGTGGTAGCTAAATCTTTCGTCATCAAAATTTACTCCACAAAATAATACGTATTTCCTAAATAGACCTGAATATTTATACATTTATGATGCTCCTTAAAAGCAAAATTGGGTTATAATGGGTTAAATACTCGATGGAAACCTACATGAATCGGTAGAATATTTTAAATAATAAAATACAATAATGTATCTTAAATATTCTACCCTTCATTGTTTTATTGAGCTTCCTTCAGCCTGGTAAATGTTCGCGGAAGTGCACCCTCAAAAAAATGTTGAATTCCAGAGTGGATCATGAAAGGCAAAGGCTTATTTAAGAGTGAAGGAGAATCCGACGAGAATTAAAAAAATATATAAAGAGAACAAGGGAGACAATTATTGTTAAAAAAAACTTGTGTGCTCGAGCGTGAAGTAATGGAAAAGAGTAGTGGACAAATAACTGTGAATCCCAAACAGAAAATGGAGGTGCAAGAGAAAAGCCATTTAAAAGAACGGAGTCAAAACCGAAGAGTGCCCAACCCAATGTGAAGAGGCAGGATAACGATGGAGCGTTCGTCGGGACGGGAGTGAATTGGGAGAGTGTTTTTAAGGAGGCTTCTCGACTGGACTGAATGAGAGAGACCAGTTGTTGGGTAGCCCAGAAGCAGTGAGGAGGTTGCTTTTGAGAACTCGAATAGGGCTGGGGGTGCCGAATAAAAGGAGTTTCGCTCTCATAATGTGCTGATGGAGTTGCCTCCTCCCATAGTGCTGGAGTTTTTAAGGAGATTAAAATCTCGTCCCGAAGAGGAATACTTCTTCCACTGTTGAAAAGATGAAGCTGTGATACTGGCGAATAATCTTCTAAAATAGTTGCAATAAAATCTAGTGCACTCAGTAATAAAGATTGAAATACCGCCATAATGTGTTACGTATGTATGAAAAAAACGCATGAAATTCAGTCATTTTTACTTCCAATTACAAGCAATTGCTTTCATCAATTACTATAAGTTAATAGTAGTTAAAAAAAACTAACCGTTATATATTTTCATAAAGATATTTAAAAGCTCACAAATGTACCCAGTTTAAGAGGTTTCGACATAACAAACTGGTTCAAACATGCGTTATTAGGCTTTGCCAATCTTGGTGAAAACTATCTGTATAAATATGTTTACCAGCTATTAATAAGATTAGAGAAAGGTCAAAATGTTGCAGTTCCATATTAGCAATCATTTATTGCTTCTTTCATTACTGACCCTATTTAAGGCATGGATTTCAAATGGGCGGCGCTGTGCTTCATTTAAAAAATAATTAAATTAATTAGTGTCACTGAAGCGCCTATTTTAAACCACATTAATCTCTCCAAAGTCTTGGTATATTTTGAGAAACTATGACTTATATATGTTTCTCTTCTTTAATTTTATTGCGTGTAAATTTCATCGGGTGTCAATTTTTTAAGAAGATGGCTTAGTGGAGTTCTTAGTAGCATATCGAGCAGGCGCTTGGTATATCCACGTTAATAACGCGGTTGAGCTGAATGCCTTTTCGTAGTTAAGCTCTTCCTCCGCACACGTTATTTGGATATGTATCAGGTGTATAGTGGTACGGCTGAATCTCAAAATCTATTTTTTTATAACTTGCGTGATTTAATGTAACAATTAACCAGACGATGCAGATGGAGAATCCATCTTTATGGGAGTGAGGTATGGATGATGGCAGATATAGAAAAGTCAAAGAGTGTAAACATTGGAAATTTAATGATATGTAGAATGAGGAAGAGACCAACCAAATTGAGTAAGTAGAGAGTCGGAAAGAAGGGCTCTAAAAACCCTTATAAGATGGCAGAGTAACTTAATCGCCCATATTATGCTGTAAAATGTCCTGATGAAGTCGTCGGAGGACAAGTGGGCAGAAAGAAATGGAAAATATGGCCCCAAATCAGTTACATCGGACACCTTATTAATAATTTAAAAGATAATAAATACGCAAATATGAACAATTTGGCAGATAAAAAAATGGAGGGAAGAGCTACTTCAAACTAATGTTCCGATTAAAGCTGGCTCGCATTATTCGGCGCCGTTGTGGAGTTGAATTAAATTCTTCTGGGTTTCACTGGGTCTAAAATTCCTTCCACGTCCACAGTTTTGACAGAAGTTTATTCTCTTAACTTGATGTCAATGGTGGTTGGAAAACCAGCAAAACTGTTGTCGCGGAATTAATTTAGATGCGGCATAATTCAGAATAAATGCTCGCCTCGGTGTCAGCGGGGTAAAATCCTCATCTTCCAAATTGAAGGTCGCCAATTCTAGTCCCTCCTCAGTAGATTACCCCTATCCAAAGCGTGAGTGTTTATGACGGTCCTACATTATTGCCGTAAAGATTCCCTTCTTTAAAGCCTTAAATTCGCTGTTTTTGGGGCGAGAAAAAAAATGAAATAATTTATCCGATTGATGCCTTATTGCCGGCCTCGGTGCTTGACAAACAATAAATCGCGGGTTCGGATCCCACCTGGGTAGATTTCCCCTGTCCAGATCACGTTTGTTCATGCACGTATCATTTTTAAATCTGTTGAAAACTCCAATGTAAAATGACCAATAGGAGATGTATTCGGTGGTATGGAAATAAAATAAATATATTATCATGATGATGATGTGTATGATCAGGCTTGAGATAGAAGGTCAAACTGGTGGTGACCATATTACCAAACCTTTTCAGCTCTGAATTCTGCCAAAGAATCGAATCGAGTTTTCTACCCAAGTAGTGGAGGTATGTGTGAAAGAGAAGGGGTGGTTGTTGAGCAACAAACGGGGAGTGTTCGGTGCGGCGCGAGTGGGGGTTAATTGTCTTTGCCTTTGGGGGCAGAGTCGCGGGTGGTGGTGGCCCTTTGAGAGGCGCTGAGAGGGGAAAACAGTAAGAGTGGTTAGGAGCAAGGGTCGAGGGCGGAGGGTTGGGCTGTGTGGAGGTGACGGAAGTGAGAATGGATAGGGATACAAAGGAATTAAGACTTTCGCGAATAAGGGAATCGAGTGACCCCGGTGCATTATTCGACTTCCATAGTTAAAGAATGCTTTTTGAGAACACCGCTGAAAAGTAGTATAGTCTAGAGACTCTTTGATAATTGGTATTAAGTAATTTATTAATTTATGGTGTAACTCTAAGGTTTATTGTATGAAATTCTTTTATTTATACCACTTATTTTTTTAAATAAAGCGACCCAGATTTCAATGAATAATCACCATCACCATTGGTAAGTTATTTGCTATTTAAACACGAGTAAATATTTTTCCCATACTCTGGCGCCCGTTTCAAAGGTCATCTCTTCTTCCATTACGTAATTAAGATTACACTAATAAAATAATTGCTATAATTTACTCCTGGTGATAATTATTATTCAACTAAACCCGGGTCACTTAATTTTTTGAAAAGAAGTGGTGTAAATAACAGTATTACATCCAGAAAATACCTTAAAATGGAATATTTCAAAGTAAAACATGAGTTATTTTTGATGTAACTAATTCATTCCGTGTATGCATAAATAATATTTTTTCTCAATTATATTACTGAAGTGGGTACTTGAAGCAAAAAAAACTCGTAGTATTGCATAAAAAAATAACTTTTTTGTATTTCCAATGCTCTTAATGGCAATGGTTATAAAACTACTCGTTTTGAGGCATATTTTCATCATTAGGTCAACTTTGAGTCGAAATGTATTGGTGTGTAACCATCGTAATTAAAGGCGTACATCAAAATCTTTAATTTTTTGAATGAATATATTGTCTCACCAAACATCGGATTCCATTACATTGCATTTTAAACTTATCACTGTTGAAAACAATAATTGAATTTATTACTTTCCGTCACTGAGCCTGGAAAACTTACGCGAACGACTTTGTGGGGTTTCTCAGGTACCCCAATTATAATTCATATATCATGCGTTGTATTTTAGTCTTTCCTGTAAATCAACACCACGGCTCTTTTTTATAAATATTTAAAACGTTGTTTTTTTTATAATTTTTGAGTACATATTGTGCTACATTTAGGTTTTTACATTGATTTTGTGCAAAATAGCAGGAATCTTTCATATTTTGCTATTGTAACAGTACATTGACTGACATGTTATGAAAATCACGTACAAAAGGTGCCATCATGTGCAATATTGGCGTTTTTGAAGTTATAACATAGTAAAATTTGTTGCATTCCACTCATTATCCCTGCACTCGCATAATAAACAAGTTGTTTTGCCTCTCCGCCAATATCTGTGTGGAGCAACTCGGTTAAATACATTTTAAATGTAAAACAAATCACTCGTCGCCTAAATAACGTAAAGGTGGTTTAGCTGAAGTACAAAAAATATCAAATGGACAAAACATTTTTTTTACAACTTTAACATCATTTGGGGTGACTTAGTAACCCCGCACAGTCACGGAAGGATTATACCCTTTCATGCAGCAGTTGACGAATAGTAGTCCCTTTGTTATTTACATACTAGATTTTACTCAAACCGTGAGATCAAATGATTACATTTATGATTCCGGCAATAAATATAATAAGTTTCTTGTGTTTTCGTCTCCTCATGTCAACTCGGGAAATAAGAGAATTAAGTTATAAATGTGAGTCGTCTCCCGCGGTCGCAAAGGAGAGATCCCAGAGAAGAGGCACCAGGTGTGAGGGCAAGGATTATATTGGGCATGGGTAGGTAGGAAGGGATACGTTGTTGGCTGTTGGTTGGATTTGAGAGGAAAAACCAAGGAAATGTACATTTTGGATAGGCCTGCGAAGCTTTTGTTACGGGAACCTGGAATGTGTATCAAAAGATTTCGCTACCTTTTCACATAATTTAATTTTGTCCTACCGCTAACTTTAATTGACGTTTGGAAAAAATTTTATCAAACGGATATATCAATACGAAGATAATAATTGTTGGACAAAAAAAATCTGAAAAATAGCAAATTAATGGTTTTTTCTCCTCATAAGAAGAAGAAAATTTAGGGAAAGAGATAATTATTTTGGATTAGGTGGAGGAAAAAGTCTTTGCAGTAATTTTTTTACACCAACTCTGCTAGCTTTGTGAAAGCATTTTGTGTGGAATACTCTCGTGAATATATGCAATGTAATTGCTTTACCTTGCAGAGAATATTAAATTAATTACGAAGAGAAGTGGTCCTTATTCCGAATTCTTGGGCTCGTGATGGGAAAAGACGAGACATATTCAAATGAAATTAAATCAGGACTTGAAGCAAAAATGCAGCACGTATGAGTGTAAGAACCTAATTAAAATTGGAAGAAGACTTGTCTGCTTCTTATTGTTGAATCGGCCGGAATGTTGTGTTGGGTGAGTTTAAGATGCATAGGAATATAAATGAGGCCTTATGGAGACGTACACCGAAAATATACGAGATAGTTCTCTTTTGCGAAACGTAATATCTTTTCGTAATATTCTTTGGAATTATTGTACATTATCTTTGCATATAATTGATAAAATATTAATTGGCCATTATTGTTTTTTTATTCCTATAGGGAATATTTTCTAAGTCCTTTTCTTAGCTTGAGAAAGGTAAATTAAGGACACCATTTAGGAGGTTAGTATCGTATTTCTCAGTAGCCTGTCTAGATACCTTTTTTAAAATACCAAAATAATACGAATATGGGGAAATAGTACGTAATAACTAATTAGACACTCAATACCTGTTGACTTTTCTTCTTGTGATTATATTTTATAGCTTACATTTTAACACCTCACATCACACAAATCCGCAAGAGTTATTTAATTATATCAACAGGTAGAAAAATTGAAACAACTAATCATTGCAAGTTAAAATCTATGCTCTTCAGTGGTGAATAATTTGATAATATGGCAATTGCGAAGTACACCAACATGATTTTAGTACTATTAGATACTATATACTTCAGGGATATAAGATTTTACCATGAAGGATATTTTTCGTGCGTTCATAAATCAACTAAGATGGCTTCAAACCCTAAAATTACTTTTGAAGGACTTTTTGAGACTTGTTTGGCATGTATTTTCCGTGTTTTACTAAACAAAACTTCTGAAACTCATAAAAAGCGCTTTTATTCGCATTTTAACGTGTTAATTAATGCATGATATATGGTCGTCGAAAAAATAAAATTTTTGGCATTAGTTTTGGCAAACGAAGGTGCATATTGTAAACTAAAATCACCTGATGCCTGGCGGGAAAAGTAATATTTTCATGCCTAACCGTGAGACCTGTTACAACCAAGCCAATTAGTGTCCAGCCTAAAGTTATGACGAAATAAGTTCAAATGAAACGATTGCGTTCACAAACTCGAGGCAAAAATCCCGGGAAAACATTTCAAGACACGAAAAAAATACGTGCCCGTGGGTGGAGGTATATTTTAGTGCCGGGAGCACGTTAAACTCAGCGCACTCGAGCAGTTTTGGTAGTTAGCTGTGTCGTCAAGCGTCAGGGAAATCAAATTAGTATTCTCAAATTGAGTTGTTCAGATCATCAACTGCCGGCTTAATGGATCCAATTAAGGTTTGGGGTCGTTTCCCAGTGTGCGCAAAAATAACCCTTTGACAGCCCAACCCACCCGCTTCAAGAGTCACATTTTATTTCTTATTCGTCCTTTTTCCATCTCCCCCAAGCCGGAATTTCTTTTCCTTTTGTCCCGTGGCGTGGGAGTGCGCATTTTCTCTCTTACCCTGTTTTTATTATTTTCTTTCTTTCTTCTTTTTTTTTATAAAGCTTTCTCTCCCTGGCGTGCCACGGTGCCTCCATCTCTTGCCGCCACTCCTTGCCTCCCACCCCGTGTGGTACTCAGCCAGCCAGGCCGCCCTCTTCTTTGAATTCCCCGGCGCTCAAAACCATTCTAATCCACCTCACAAACCCTCAATCTCGGGCCGCCATTCTTTCCCGCTCTCTTCGCCGGTGTGGGTCCTTATTCCTTTACACCCTTCTCTCTCTCTCTCTCTTCCTCTTTCCCTGCGTCCCTCTTTTACCAGGGACAATTCTCCTACCTCCCTCCATTTTACTCCTTTGCCCACCTCTTCACCTCTCGTGTCAACTTTTTCTCCTTTTTCGGCCCGTTTTTTCATTGCATTTTACTATCGTAACACAAGTTTTTTTTAATTTAAAGCACTGCAATACGTCTATTTAAGCATATAAAATAAAATAATAAATAATTGTTTGGTTTGGTAAATTTAAATAGGTGCGACTTGGGTTTCATGTCATGTTATGAAACACGTGATTATAGCTATGTTTTATCCTTTTATTTTACATTATCTAAAGCCTTCCCACGGTAAGCCTAAAGCTATCGGTAAGGATTATTTCAAATTTCATAGTTCTCCTGAAACGGAAAAGAAACGTAGTAATTAAGATACTATGATTGTCATCATTATTTGAAGATATAATTCTTGTTTGGCGTGGGATGAAGTCTGCGTAATGCATGCGGGTTGAAGAAGGTTTTGTAACTCTATGGTCTCTCATACTCATGTATTTATTATTTATTTAAAGCATTAAATTTTCAAGTAAATTAATCTCCATTTATCTGTAGAATACTTTAATGTATAAATAACCCTTTTGTTTTTTTTAGTCTTAATTTCATTACCCTCAAGCCACGTGTATCCGATGTGTGGCATGAATCATTTATCCTTCCTTACCTTACATGCATTCAAATAATTTTTCTTTTAATTTTCGCGGTATTATGATACAGGGAGATTTGAGAATAACCCACATACCTACCCTCAATCTTGTGCCGCCATTCTTTTCCGCTCTCTTTGCCGGTGTGGGCCCTTATTCCTTTACAACCTTGCCTCTTTCCCTGCGTCCTTCCTCATCCAGGGACAAAACTCCTGCCTTCTCTCATTTATCCCTTCACCTCTTGAATCAACTTTCCGTTTTGGCCCTGCTTTTCCCTTGCATTCGGAAATGTAATGTGAGTTTCCTATATTTATTTCCTCTAAAACACCACAAAACATTTAATTTAGCATAAAAAATAAAAATAATCGATATACTACTTTGTAAAGTTCACTTGAATATTTAGATAGGCTCATCCCGGGTTTTATAGCAATGTTGCATCACCAGGTGAAAATGTTACCATTTTATGGAACCAGTGAACCTAAAAATCATGTATTTGCTTTTACTTTAAACACTACAAAACATTTACTTAACCATAAAAAATAATAGGTCTACTACTTTTTAAGGTTCACTTTTATTTTTAAATGGGCGCGACCCGGGTTTCATATCATATTATGAAATAAATACCTTACCAGTTTTTATTCCTTTATTTTATATCATGGAATTGTTTCAAGTAGTTAAGTCCAAAGTTATTAATTATGTTTTTTCAACTTTTACAGTTCTCCTAAAACTGCAAGACACGTATTTACTAGCTGCTAAGATTCTCTTAATTACTAGAAGCTATTCTTCTTGATTAGCCTGGGATAAAGTCTAAGTGATGCATCCGCGTTGAAGAGGGTTGTGGAAACTCCTCGGTCTCATATATCCACGTTTTTTTATTCATTTTTAAGTATAATCTTTCATTGGTTGTTAATCCTTTGTTGTAAATCCTACTTCGATGACCCCAAGTGAACTGTATCCGAAATGTGAAATCAACCCTATTCCTTCCTCATCTTAAATGAATTCAAATAATAATTATATTAATTTCCGCGCAATTATGATGCAAAGTGAGCACACAAACTCTCAATCTCGGGCCGCAATTCTTTCCCGTCCTCTTCACTGGTGTGATTTCTTATTCCTTTATACCCTTATCTCTTTCCTACTTTCCCTCTGTCCCTGTTCTCAGGACAATTCTCCTGCCTTCTCTCATTTACTTCTCCACCTCTTATGCCAACTTTTCTTTTTCGGCCTATTTTCCCCTGAATTTGGATATTTTATGCGTGTTAAATGTATTTTTTTTTTTGCTTCAAATCACAACTAACGTCAATTTCGGCATAGTAAAAAATTCAATAAAAATTCTTAGGTTCACTTGCTTAAGTATTTACATTATTTCGCCTGAAGACGTAACTATGTTACGGGACCCGTGTCACGCTTATTTAAATATACAGGTAAACCTGTCAAAGTTTCATTCTTATATTTTACGTAATGGAAAAGTTTCACATAGTTGATCCTGTAGTTATCTCATATGTTTGTCTCAACTTTCATAGTCCTTGTAAATTATCAAGAAACGTATTTACTGAGATTATGATTCTTTTAATTGTCAGATGATATCATTCATGTTGAAATAACGTGCCTGTCTGCGTGATGCATGCGCGTTGAAGAAGGTTAGGGGACCCCACGATCTTACACAGCCACTTATTAATTTTTAATTATATAATTTAAAGCCAACTAACCTCCATAATGGGTAGAATAATTTAATATTTAAACTACCCTTTTTTGTGGATCTTAATTTGAAGACCCCTAAGCCACGTATGTCCGATATGAGAGGTCAATCCTATATCCACCCTAGCCTCACATGCATTCAAATACTGTTTTTTTTTAATTTCCACCTAAATATGATGAAATATGAAAGGAGAATAGCCCACAAACTCTCAATTTCGGACCACCATTCTTTCTCGCCCTCATCGCCGAAGTGGGTCCTTATTCCTTTACACCCTCCTCCTCTCTCTTCCTCTTTCCCTCTGCCCCGGTTTTCAGGACGATTCTCCTGCCTTCTCTCATTTACCCCTCCACTTCTCGTTTCAACTCGTTCTTTTTCGGCCTTTTTTACCCATGCATTTGGATATTTAATGCACGGACCTGAATATTATTTTGAATTATATAGAAAGAGAATATATATACGTAGTAAATAAAAGAATGAATCTACTACTGTGTTAGGTTCGCTTTCATATTTAAATAGGCACACCCCGGTGAAGATATGTTATGAAACAAGTGAACATAACTACGTCATATTCTTTCATCTACCATGGTGGTTGTACCACAAAGTCAGGCCTGAAATTATTAGTTGTATAATTATTCTAAACATTTTATTAGGAAATTTGTATCCAGAAATTTAATAACAGTTGCCTATTTCTTTTTATTTAAAACGCTACAAAACATATATTTCAACATTGAATATAAAATTATAAGTCTAATACTTTCTCCGACGCCTTTGCATATGTAAATAGGCAAGGCGTCTGAGTAAGTATTATAATTATTATTATAAAATGAAATTTTTTTTTTATAATCAATGTCATAAAAAAAATTTCATGACACATTTGCATCTTCGGGTGATGATTTTAATTTTTATGAAGCAATAAATATAACTAAAAGTTTTTTCCCATATGTATAGGTTTCACTTAGTTAGGTCTGAAGTTACGTTAGTTATGTTTATTTAAACTTAAATACTTCTTATAAAATGGCAAAAAACGTAGTGATAAGTGCCAGAATTCTCTTAATTATTAGAAAATATTTTCCTTGATTGACGTGGGATTGCGTCTGCGTGGTGTATGCACGTTCAAGGCTTAGGGTCTCCACGGTTTCATATACGCACGTGTTTATTATTCATTTTAAAAGCAAAACATTTTAAAGGTAATTAATCCCCTTAATTGGTAGAATAATTTTCAAAATATCCCTTCTGTTGTGGCTTCTACTTCGACGACCCCCAAGTCACGTGCGAAATGTGAGAACAGTCATATATATCCATCCTTATCTTGCATTCAAATAATTATTATTTTAATTTTCGAACCATTATGATACAAAACGAATGGAAATAACCCACAAAATCTCAATCTCGGGCCGCCATTCCATTCCACTCTCTTGCCTGCGTGGGCCCTCATTCCATTTCACCCTTCTCTCTCTCTCCCCCTTCGTTATCCCATTCTCTTTGACCCTCTTTCCAGGACAATTCTCTCACACCACTACCTCCTCTCCTTCAACCCTTCGCCTCTCGTGTCAACTAACCTTTCCCGGGCTGCTTTTCCCTTGCGCTCGAAATTGCAGGGAAGGTTTTAATGGGGTGAATGTAACATTTACATTTATGCCACAAAAACTGTTTTCAAGCTATTATGATTCTCTAAAAACAATGCATGCATTATTCTTGATTGGATTGGAAAACATTATGTAGAATACATGTTCACTCGTAGAATGTTAGTGGACTTTCTGTTTTCATATTTTAATTTTCCATTCAGATGTTCAAATTTCAAATTAACCATTTCTTCTGCAAGTCGTATCAGCTATTTTAATTTTGCTTCTAATTCGATGACTTTCAGGTCACTTGTGGCAGAGAGGTGATATGAACTTATCCTCACAACCTTCATCCTTCCCAGCATCAGATTGTTTCAAGTGGTGTTTGTTTTAACGGTTTCGCTTCTATATCAAAACATGAGCTGGGAATAGCTATCAAACTCTCAACCTCGTACTGCCGTTCTTCCTTTCGTCTATCTGGTGTGCGTCCATTTTTCTTTGAATGCTTTTCTCTCTCTATCGTCGCTATCCGATCGTCTTTCCAAGCTCTCTCTTCCTTCCATTTTTCAGGACAAATATCTAACCCCTCTGCCTTTCCTTCTTTACTCTTAAGCTTTTACTCCTTAACTTAACATTTTTTCAGAACTGTGGATGTTTTTTATTACAAGTTAAATGGGCCTGTACATATACGCTGAAGTGGCCATGCATTTTTTGCGTCAAGCTCCACTTCTTATCTGAAGATACTGGCGGCATTTCAGGTGAAACTGTCATCATCAGACGCAAAGCAACGCGTTCGAATGTATAACAGAATTTACTACTCACCGCGGAAACCTGTGTAAGTGTTTTTTCCTGATCTCTTCGGTGTTTGTTCTTATTCCTCTACAACTTTCTCTCAGCCCATTCGTTACCCCATCCTCTTTCTCACCTTTCCCCTCGTTCCTCAATTCTCTGCCTTCCTTTATTCTCTTCTATTCTCGTGTCAACTCTCCTTTCCAGATTTTTCCCCTTGCGTTCGGAATTGCATAACTTTACTGATCAACATACTTCAAAACCGGAATGAATGAATAAATGTTGATGAATATACTTTCGGGGGTAGGTAACTCTTGCGAGCAAAAAATAAATTACGTTTTCGTATTCCGTTCTGAAAAAAATAAATATCATGTAGCAAAAGAAAAAAGTTTAACGGTTTTGAAGAAATCATATTGAAAACTGTCGCTTGAAGATAATTTTTTAGCAAAAACTAATGGAAAAACTGTTTGCAAACTTAAAATGTGAGTCGTCAGATAACGGGATATTTTTTTGGAACGTATGAAGGGTTGGTGATGATTTGACGTTAACTGACAGGGAGATCCAAGATTTTTGTACGGTATATCGTATTGCTGACAAGCCAATGGCTTCGTGTTCACCTCTTTTGTTTGTGTTTTCCCTTTTCCTGTCCCTCGAGACGCGCCTTTGCTTGAGTTGGCATTCCATCTTCCGCGCAACTCCCCCCATTTCTTCCCTTTTCACTGTCATTTCTGTCTCTCCCTCCAACCTACGGAGTAAGCAGCGTACTTCTTACCATGTCGCGCACTGATACATCAGGAGATAATTTGGGCTTCGCACGAAGTCACGAGGGGTACACCGAGACATAAAGGCACTGATGGCGAGCGTTGGTCACTTGCGAGATGTGAACGAGTAAACACAATAAACTCCATCAATAATTTGTCTGTCCGTCACTTTCACACTTGGCTCCCTTCTTCACCCCAGCCGAATCTTTTGATAGCCGTCTAAGACGTAAAAGGTATAAAGTGTGGTATGGTATTTGAAGGAGGCGACCGACAGCTAAAATCATTTACGCCATTAGGGAAGGGTATGAAATGAAGGGTGGAGAGAAACCCGGCGTCGGCATTAGCCTGCTCTTAGTGAAAAGCGCCAAGGGGACCACGGCTAACGCCCCATCCCTTGGACGGAATGTTGTCCTTGAAATGTCCAACACACAACACTTAAGCAGGGATCGGACAATCTCAGACAATTCTCTGTAACCGCCAGGATTTGAACGCGAATCCATTGGATGCCAACAGTAGCAGCCACACCAACCCGAACCCCGTAACGGAAAGGATGGGAGAGCTTGATGCACATGCTCATGAAACCTCATTGCACCTCAGATGGTGATCGCAGATAACGTATTAGATACATTTTCAGCCGATAATATGTCAAAGACCAAACGGAAAGTACTTTGCTTCGCGATGTCAAGAAAAAGAGGGCCTCTACAATTACTTCCTTGAGCTGTGGCTCTTAAGTGTGATATCACCTAAGTTGTTTGTCACTATGATTGTTTTTTTAATAATTTGTATTGTAGTATGTTCATGTCTCATCGCTTATGCTGTACTATTACTCACATTCCATGAGATTAGCGTCATTTCACGGGTCTAAATATGCTCTTCTTTCTGCTTTCCCACTTTCAGATTTTTCTCCTTGTATTTAAGGCTACCGTCCCCTCTGTCCCACAATTCTCTCATATTTTTCATGCATTTGGATATATTCTGTCTTTCCCCCTTTTTTGCCAGTCTTTTTTTATGGATGTAACATTTTGCTTAACATTAACTCACTTTTTCCCTTTGCTACCTCATTCAGAACCCCTTTGTCCAAACCCCTTACAAACTGTCGCTTACTCATTTTTTGAGGCTGAGTCCAAGGTAAACAATTTAATTCTTCCGTTCTTAGTGTCCAATTTCTGTTTTCAAGTCTTGTCTTTTTTGAGCTCTGTTCTTGTTCCATTCAGTTCCCTGTCCCGTTATTCAATTTGAGCCTCTGTATATTCTTCCACCTTCAGCGGCATTTGCCCGTTTCTCGAGAATTTTGCTTCGTTAAGATTGTCGTGTAATATTTTTCCTATCAGATATCTTTTTTTGACAATGTTTTTTTTACCACGTTATGCTGTGATGAGTAAATGCCTATTTTCTAGGTGGATGGGAAAGGAAGGAATAATTTTTATGCCGTAGAGTAGTAACTCTTTAAGTTTTTTTTATCCTGATATGATCTCGTGAAAAATTTTCTTGCACTTCAAAAGCGTCCAGCTTAGGAGACTTTTTTGCTATGGCTCTACCATATTTTCAAGACCTGTGGTTACAAAACTGTGATATGGATAGAACTGTGCGTCAAGTTAGAATTCTGTGTCAAATTTGGGTGTCGTTTTGGGTTCATGACTACCTCGGTGGAAATTGGTCACTGCCGACTCAAATTGAATTCCAACCGTTATGAAGTACAAATTAAGTATTAAATAATTAGTGTTCATCCTTCAATCACTTTATGGAGATTTACGATACTCCTTTGAACGGTCTTTCTGTCGTGTTTTGAACCAAATTTCAATGTAAGCGACGCGGTGGCACTTAAGTCTGATTCGATGATTGTGGAGGACCACTGCGTCATTACAATTAAGTAATTGATAATTAAAGAGTAATAGGCTTAATATTATGGAATTCAATCAAATTAGTATATTTAAGTTCATGGGCTGTTTTTCATCAGTAATTTTAATTTTTTGATTAACAACTAACTCATTGGTGGATAGCGCAATGGAGTACTTAGGTCTAAGTTCCCATGGTGATATTGCGCCCCATTGCTATTTCAATCGATCAAGTAGTCTGTAAGATAATGTAAAATATCTTTAAACCCGTAATCGAAGATACTATGTATTATTTTTAGAAAATTTCCAATAAATTTTTTATCTAATACTACTTGACGACGTTTTCACCTGGTGTAATACAGTTGGCAGCAAAGCTCAAATCACGTTCATCCTGCATGCCCGAGACTTTTTAGCACCTCCATACCTGCCTACTCTTGGCTGGCATAACTCACGAGCTGCGTGCATGCCATCTGTTTTCTTTCCATCTCATTCCGACAACTATATTCCAGAGAGAGAACGCAGCTCCTTTTTTACTCCTTCCCCGAAAATTCCAAATTCCTCGTGACGTTCTCCATCCACTATGCTTCCCACTTTTTATTCCCTCCCTTCGTCTCTTTACAGCCCCGTCTTGGGAAAGCCTCGGAATCCCTTTCATTCACATGACGAAGCTCTCCTTGCAAACCTACGTTCCAGGTTGCTCCTTCCAGCCTTCGTCTCCGTTTCCATTTCTTGTGTCTTCATGAGCTTAGATTCTTCCTCTTCATCCGTAGTAGAGGCATCTCATCATAAATCATTATAATAATTATGTATATTTACTTCATCACTCTTTACGTTGGTAACAAAGAACAAATAACTCGCAGCTTTAGATAGTCTCAAAGATACAAGCACCTGCATCGAGACTGCCTTCCGTAAATTATTATATGCCATTGCTGGTATTGTTTTACATTGATTGAAATTTTCCGAGCATGTATGTATATATATGTACTTATAAGAACTATCTCATTTATGACAATAAAAAAATAATAAATACGTCTTTTTTAGAATACATCAAGCTATATCACTGAAACACTTAATAAGATTAGTTACGATTTTTAGTATAATTTGAATTACAAATAGATACAAAACATCAATTTTATTAATCGACGGTATCCATTTCTTGAAAACCTTAAGAGTTTATAAACTTTGATGGATCATTAAGTGCTTTATGTCCTAAGTAAACAAAAGACCTCTTTAATAATTTTAAGTTTGATTTACGCGTCGTAGCACATCGATTACTTCATCATTGCCGGTATAGCGGGGATATTGCCGTTCATTAAATAATATTATTTAAGCACTTTAAAAATTACAAGTCGGCAGAATCTGCAACCGTGCGAATATGGGATAATCATGTGCGTACATTATACTTTTGGTAACAATTCTTATAATCTTTTTCTGCAATAATAAAACTGGCTGCGAGGAGTATCCATTATTTATTTATTTTAATACATATTGTTACAAGTTATCTCCTGGTGTTAATATGAGGATTAAAATCATTATTACAATTAATCGCTACACTCCAGATCTAACTCTTAACAAACCTTTTCTTTAAACTGTAGCGTAACGATCCTTTCATTAGCTCCATTCTGCTCGTGAACGCCTCCTTCGCTAACGCAATGCTCTCCCTGATGTCCTTTCTGTTGTATCCGTTTTCCTCTAATGTGCTGCACAAATAATTGATTTTCTCTAACAGGTCAAGTGTGTTCCCTTTGGTGTTCTGATGTTTCGGGGATCTTAACAATTCCCGCAGATGCGTTGAATCTTGGAGGACTTACTTCGATGTGGCATCGGCCCTTTTGTTCTGTGCCTCCCGAGTGCGGCTCTGTTGCAGCTGCATCTATTGCACAAATACGCATTAGCATATTTTCTTTCCTTAATATCATCCTTGAGCGCCTTACCATGATGAATAAAAGCAATTGAAATGAGTTGTGTCATGGTGCTGGAACGCGCCGAAACGCCGCGCGCCGTTCCGGCACTAGACAGAATAGTCAGAACTTTTATCAATTTTGGTGCATCAAAATTTATAATGTCTTCGCAACAAGTAAAATTATTTTAAAGTATGCAGACGTAACTCGCAACATGAAAACGCGCAGAGTAATATTTCATTTGTGAAAAAAGCTAAGGAAATTGTGTTCCGGCACTGCTAATTTTGCCATTACACCGTCGGTTGAAATAGAAGGGAGAGTAGAAAAAATTGAAAACATAAGAATACAGAAATATTCAATATTTTCTACCAACCTTGTTGCTGCCATTAATAAATGCTCTTTCTCTTCTTCTTCAGGTACGGCACTATCCTATTCCCTCTTCCAAAGATGCCAACCCTTTGGATTGTCTTTCAAATCCGCTGGTTATGTAATAAACGTAAGTGGAGCATAATTTTGTAGAGTGTTAATTCAGTTTTCCTTAAAATTATATCTCATTAACTCCAAATTTTCTTTTAAAGACTCACTCATACTAAAACTAAGAATTACTCATGCTTCAATTTGATGTAAATATAGGTGCTATAATAATACCTACATAAGTATTAACGCAAAGCTACGTCATAACGTCGCGTAGTGGGATTAATATCCCCGTACCATTTTCTTTATTTACTTATTGGATTAACTCTCGCTTTTTCCTCATATTCTTGTTATCTGAATGCGTTAAATCTAGCTAGCTAGGAAACGGAAAAATAGGGTATAGGTATTTTATTTCTCAAATTCTATCACAATAAAAAATGGAAGAAAGTTGATCGACTATTCCATTTTGCTCAACCATAATGTGACGCCTTCGATTAAGGCCCAACAGCGATTGTTAAATTTTCTTGCACCTTGGTGAGTCTGCCATCTTCTCCTTGGTTATGGTAAAATCTCACATTTGACTTTCTCAAAATCGATGAAGAGTGTCATCTGCAAGTGTGATAGTAATATACACATATTCAAATTAGCATACTTTTGCAATTGCTTAGTACGACGATGAAGATGAAATGATGGCAATAAATTACGTCTGCTTTCTTTGCCCATCAAACGTTAATGCCAAGCTTGGAATCACCCACTGAGTTTTACTCTGAAAATTTTCAATTTTGTAGAAAATTTCCATTCAATGTAATGATATATTTTCACATTGAAAAAATTGGTACGCGAAATACATAATTAAAACACCGATAATGACAATATCATCGTTGTTTTTTTTACTGATTGTGTCTCATTTGAATGAGCTGCTTAATATGAAAAGTGTATAGTTGATCTTATTTTTAATTTTTTAATTGATAAAAGTAAATGCTAAAAATAATTTCACCAATTTTAGGCTTGAAACCAGAAGATAAAATTGAAAATTTTAGTTTTTGATTGCAGTTTGATGTAAAGCAGCATGCAACGTTATACGTATCCCCATTCGTCTTGACCCTAAGGGACGAGTAAACAAAGCCACGATTACATAATCAGAAGTGGAAATGTGCTTACAAGATGTGGTTCCTCTTCAGTCACTTAATGGCTTTTGTGTAGTTTTAGCTCGTAATATAATTAGTCTTCCTCAAAACTTCAATGAAATCATTTCTTGGTATCAGCAGTTCACACATCGTTAGCCCGCCATGCCGTTATAAATTAGCGCAGCCGTGTTGTTTGCCTTCGGGTAGAGAGAGAAGAAGGGCAGCGACCCCTTCAGCCCGCGATATGGTTCCTTTCACTTTCCCTCCTCTTTGCATATTTGTCTTGAATCCTTTTATTTCTTCTCCGTCACAAAACTTTTTTCCGCCCCAGATAACTCCATCGTTTTAATCAGACCCCTTTTTGCCTAAGTGCCTTCCACGGCCGCCTCTGCAAAAGTATTAGTGCATCCCTCCGTCTGTTGTCCCATGTCCTTCCCACCGAATTTCTCTCCCCGTTTTCTTCATTTCTTCTCTGACTCCGTGTCCTCCTGCTTTTCATCTCTTTGCATATAAAGCGTAATTTCATCTTCGTTTTCACAGTCTCGTAGTTTTTTTAACTCCTCATGATGATTCAAATTTCAAAATATTAAAAAATAGTGGAATTATAATGAATCGTGAAACAGTTAATAGATAATAACTATCATTGATGATTTGTCCTTCCAAAAAAATCAAAATATCGTTTCAATGCATTCACATGTTCGTTAGGTACGTGCCCTGATAGGCATCAGGCCTGATTTTAGGGTGCTAACACGTTTATTCATACGAGTTCCTGAAAAAACAACAATAAATGAGGTTTAAACATGAAAATGATGTAATGCATGATGATAAAAACAAATCTAGAGAAATTGATGCGTTGAGGACAATGTATGAGCGTAATGGCAATGGTAAAAACAGTGGAAGCATTCCCCGATGTATACCTTAAATTTACAAATACCCCGTGATGTCACCTTATACGATATCTAAAGCTCCAATAGACGAGCCGCCCGAAACCAAGTGGCGATAGGACACAGCAATATGGGTGCATGAGTGGAAATATTAAGAAGAGCGGCATTCATTCTTTAATGAACATTTGATTGAAAGCATACGCAATACGAGGAAGTTGAATAAAGTCCTTCATAAGTCACAAATTTTCTATTTGAACTTCATAATTAAATTCCTGTATAGCATGTTTGGTTCCTCTTTGATCATTGTATGAGTCCATTCCCAAGAAATGTTGCTCAGGTCATATCACTATGAGTTAATAAAAAAAATATTTGATTTTTCCAAATAGAGCAGATATACACCCGGGCTAGTTAATTGAAAGTGGCCAGCAGTTTTACAAAAGCACTTAATTTTTATCTTACGACCGGTTTCAATGCATTTTGTATTATTTTCATACATTGATACCGGTAGTCAAGTTAAATTACAGTATTTTTTAAAAGTTGCCTATAAATTTTAATTTATTAATGTGTCAGAGTCCAAACAGATCAACCCTGAAACAAATCTATGTACCAAACTAGGAGTAGTGGTGGGGGATATTTACTCGATCCGCTATGTTTCTCATCGTAGGTATATGCTAAATTCCTCTCTTCACTTTCTTCGTCACTTTCTTGTCTGGTTTCCATGTCTTGCGTCTTTCCACTTCCATTTCTTCACTCAAAAGTCTAATGTCATCTTCTTCCTCTTCGCTCATTCCCTTTTCCTGCCTCTCTCTCTCTCTCTTCTTGCACTTTAGTTTGTTCTCGCTTAGTCTCCCGCCAAGATTCAAGAGCTCCTTCCATGGCTTTTCCACTGCGAGTTCCTTAATTTCCCATCCTTCCCGGACTCGCCGCTTTTCATATTCATGGCGTGCGTGTGTGCTTTGAAAGCGAGGCTTGAGGGGCGCCTTAAAAAAAATTCCACGCTGCCTGTGCGCGAAACCTTATTTACATACTTATACGTATTTCCCGTTATTACTTTGTTTTCAGTCAAAGTTTCTGCAATTTTAAATAAATATGCGGATTCATCCTCCCTTCGCGCGTAAAAATGTAAATTAGCGCTGAATACTGATTAGTGTGCTCTTCTTGCCCAGTGAAACGATCTCATCAGAAATTCCCGATGATGGACGGGATAACTTTGATGTTTTGAAAACGTCCTTGTGTGTTTTGTTGCACCTATTCCGTTTGTAGTGCGCATGGATGGTCCTTAGGAAATGTGTTTAATACTGTATCCGTTTCTATGCGTAATTGGAAAAAAGAATCCATCCACATTTTTTCACACCCACCTCAATTTACCCCACCACTATAATAATATTTTTTAGTGTGCCTTCTATCTAAGTAAGCCCATTTTAAGTGTGAATAATGTTTATATTAGGCATATGAAAGTTAGACATTACTACATGGTTACTATTATGGTTACATGTTCATCATATATTCCAAATGTACAATAGTACAGTATATCTGTTGAACTATTTCATACCATTTTTTTCAATTCCGCGTGTAGATATTTGTGCTCAATATTGAATTTTTTAACACCATTTTAACTGTATGAGTCATTATTATGATTTGAGATTGGATTTATCAGGTATATATGTTGTAAAATAACAAGATAAATATTGAGATTTATCTTCTAGCTATGCATCTTATTCTGGCCTGTCAGGGACTTAATTATGTCAAAAATTCAAGGGATGCTTCTAAATAGTTAGGGACAAAAAGGCTTTATACACTATCCTTCAACTTGTATGTACTTCGAACCTGCGCTCTCTCAAATGTAAGAGATTACTTCCCATGAGATACTTCCCATTCTTCAAGCTACTTGAAATTTTGTAAGAAAAAGTTGGTATATTGGCAAATGAAAACATTGGGTCAGGTGGTATGGTTTATGTAAACGAGAAATAAATGCCCTTGGAAAAGATAAACTCTTCATATATGACTTATTTTTAGGTACTGCACGAATGTTTACACTAACCAGCATTAATGTATTGCTTGGTGACTCATTGTTCATTTATGGTCTCAAGGTGATGCGTAGAGGTTATTCAGGAGGACATTTTTCGTTTAACGATTAAAAATGTTATTCATGAATGGCATTTACGAATCTGTAAAAAGCACCAAGGAAACGGTATTGGATAATAATCTTGCCACACTATTTTTTTAAAGATCGTTCCAAAATTTTTCATGTTATTCTTGTACGCAGTGGTGCAGCGAGGAGGGATTTTGGGGGATGTACCTTCCTCATAGATCAGTGAAATTTTTTAGTTTAATCCATTTTACATAATGGGATTTATTTTACTTATAGAATAGTGTAAGGATTGATAAAATATCCCTCAGAAAGCAGTAAGACTCACCATTTTTAAATTTATCATAAAATACTTTTTTCCAAACCTCCTGCTTACCCTGGCAGGTATTCTATACCCCCAAACTCGACAGTATAAGTTGCACCTAAATCACCCCCTAGCCTTAATTCCTTGCTGCGCCCCTGATTGTGCGATTATATAATCCTTAAAGTCTACAAATTCAAGGGCACGGATTTGAAAATCATGTTTAATCGAGTGAATACTGAAGGCATTTACAAAGCGTTATTAATGACCTTTTACTTAACCTTCCCTTTAGCTTCTGGTAAACATGAGACAGAGCTCAGGATATTGGTTTATGTTCGGTTCCTCTGATATCCCCTCGCACGGTCTTCCCGCCGCGTGGGTGGTGAGTGGTCTGTACTGCGTGTTTTCAACTTCCACCGAGTTGGTGTTTCTGGGTATCATGCAAGCCATTCAGGCAGTCGTTTGCGGTTGCCACCAGCTTCAGGCGTTGAGCCAATCACCGCGTCTCTTGCTTGATTCCAAGTGCTCTTAGGCCTAATAAATGGATTCGAGGATGATCGGAATTACATCAAGTGGCTGGGATTTGCTCACATTGCCACGTGCCTGTTCTTAGAGCCACTCTTGTGGTTGTTAAAATTCCCCTTGTATTCATCCACGCATTTAGGTAAGGCTTATTCTCAAAGACATGGATTTATTGCCAGATTTGCCTGTGTAGGAATAATTTTATGAATTTTTATATTTTAATTTCGTCCCTTATATTTCTTTATCCTTATATCGTTTTTTCGGTTTTGGGCATGATTTCTAACTTTTAATATATTCTCGGGAATTTTTCTATCATAGTAATGCTATTCATAGGTTAAAGCTTTCTATTTGCAATTTTCGCTTGAATTTTTTTGACCCTGCGTCAAAGAAGCTCTTTTAATAAGCTTCCCGACATTATCTGTAAGAAATTGTTTACTTCATCGTACTTATTTTTATTTCGTCACTTCAATTCTACTCATTTTTATTTTTCCCCGGTTTATCTAATGTGAGATATATTTCGGGATTTTTTAATTACTTCAATGCTATTCATAGGATAAACCTTAATTTTGGTTACTTTATCTTGAATATTTTAGGCATCACGTCAAAGAAGCTCTGTTACATCGTGTCCTGAAATTAACTACATAAAATTAGTTACTTATTCAAACGTATTTTTATTTTTGCCCTTCTATTCTAGTTATTTTTGAATTTTACCTGATTTTCTCTCATCATAGGTATTTTTTTCTATTATTAGGACTTTTACTATCATTTGAAAGACATAAATGCTTCTATTGACAATTATTACTTGAATATTGTAGCCATCACGTCATATAAACGCTGTTACTACCCGTGTGTAAGAATAATTACAATTTTTTGATGCTATATCGACTCAGAAATTACTACAGCAACTTAAATTTCACGCTAAAGTTTAGAGAAGGAGAAAATTTTGTGGTAAAGAGGAAAGTATTTTCGCTTTCAAAATACCCTAAAATAACTCAAGTTCACGAAGTAAATACAATAAATAACCTGGTTCATTTGAATTATATTTTTGAAAAATAAAAAACTATTTTGTTCAATGGTTTCGGTATGTCAGACACCACTCATCTCTTAAAATGGAAGTCTATTTTGAATCAATAAAGCTTAAATTTTCCAAGCTTCCCTGCTTATTTCCTTTACTAATTAGTCATATATGTACTAACTCATAAGTTTCTCCCATATGGAATTATCGACACCATCAGCTGCTTTGACGACTATCGATATCGAGTCATTGGCACTATTATTTTGATTGCCAATGGTTTACTGATAATTCACTATTGACGACTGAGAGCGTTATCAATCATTTGCATTTGATGGTAAATGATAATCTTTTACTGTTGACGTCTGTCGTTTATTATCGACACCGAATACATTAATTACTGGTGATCGTTAGTCATATCAATGGTGTTCAACTACCAGCAATTGATTTAGCCAATAATTATCTGTTGATGGTTCATTACCCAACGATCAGCGATAAACGGTGATTTTGTCGTTTGAATGTTCGCTTCCAGAAAGTATGGATTGGGTCCTTTTTATAAGAATGCAATGGTGAAAATATATAAAATAAAGATTTCTTTTCTATCCTTTTGTACAGCAGTATCGTTTTTTGTAACAATTTCTGTCTTCTTAGTTGTAGTAGATGTAATATAATAGTTAGAAGATTTCGTAATTTTAATAACGCAAGTATCAAATGAAAATTTAGTAATTTCTTAAAGGAAGTTTGGAAATATATTTTATGCTTAGACGGATTGCTGTGGGTAATTTTAATTCATTGCTGGTCCACTGTCGTTACCTCTCTTTGAAGTCAGCTTTTCTCCTTATTTTTTTCTACTGCCCCCACTGGATATTTATTTTCGTGGCTAATGGCATTTAAAATGCAATATCAGTATTTAATCCTTTCATTCCATTTAAATACTTTTCTTCAATCCATGTGAAATGTGCATATCCTGTTTTGTTGGTTGCCTGAGTTACAATAATGGTCACATATATTGGGTTGAATTAAAACTTTTTTCTCGAAAATATGATTTATTTGCTGGTTAATTTTCCACTATCACCACTCATTATATCCGTATCACTAATATATGCCGATGAATTTCACAGATTGATGACAAAAGTTTTTATGAAGCTAGACAAGTATATGGTCGAAATGGCCGATTCCCGTGCTTCTAGGAAGTGTGAAACCTCAGTCGTCCTAGTTTTAAAGAACTTTGTAAGGGTCGCGTCACTAAGGAGTGGGTGGATGGGTGTGTGTAGCGGTCATCTATTCAATGGAGCCTGAAAATCGAGGACTCTCACATTTTTATTTCCGGATTGGCTGGTCCCCAGTGTGGAAGAAGCTCCTCACCCGCGCCCCTGAAACCCCGCCAATAAGATGCGGTCTCACCGAATTCGTATTAGCAGGATTTCAACTGTCAAACCACTGAGCAAAGAAGACCATGTACAATCATGTGGGCATCAGTTGTGTTACAGGAAACCTGTGATACGTGTAGGTCTCTTCTCTCAAAGTGCCAATTCTGTACGTCAGGGGTGAACTTTTGAAATGTTTTTCGTAGAACGTTTTTTTTGCGGTGGATTTGGCGTTTCCTGGTATTGTGAAGCAGTTTTCAATGCCTCCGGCTCACGGAGCCGTCCGGCATTTTCCCTCCATTCATCTCTTACGTTTTTATTTCCCATTCACCTGATCGAAAGTTAGATCCCAAGTAGGCAATTCTTTCCTTTTCCATTTTTTCCCCAACTCATCCCCGTTTCTGTATCGTCTCTCCCACTCCCCCAAATAAAGTATAAACTTCCCCACCTCCCAACCAGTCGTTCACCCCCACTATATATTTTTTCCCTCCGGTTCTTGACGTCAAAGTTTCTTCCCCCACACAGACAGTCTCGCTTCGCATTGTGTCCTTCTAGATCTCCCGAAAAAAAACTCCCCACCCCCATATTTTTCTTCTTCCCCAGCCACCCATCTGGGGAGGAGAGAGTTCGTGTTTGGTCCATTAGAGGAATGAGGAGATCTCTCTGGATGTATCCCCTTTCTGGCCGCTAACCCCGGAGAGTAAGACACTGGAGGGATAGGCTGACTAAGGTTTCTGGGGTCACGAGTCGTTTCAACAGAGTGGACGACGTAATACTTATAATGAATGACATACAATGGTTAAATATAAGCATAATCTATGGAATTAAAAACGATTTAAACAGGGAAAAGGTAATAAAGTGTTTATTTTGTTATCAGCCTACACAATAATTGGTTAAGAAAATTAAGTTACCAGTATTCAGGTACGTAATAATCCCACATTTAATGGAGGGTAATATCGGAATACAACAATAAAGAGTCTCAGAACACTCTTCTCTTAAGATACCCCTGAGTGACTTGTTAAACACATTTTATTCATCTCAATAATTTATGATAGATTATTACTTCCTGATATCCCTTGTGTAAAGAAGAAACATTCAGTGGTGGCAGGAACTTGGGATATCAGGAAGATGGGTAAGCGAAGCACATACCATACCCAGGCTAAAAAGCCTGCGGCTTTAGGTATATCAGCCTATCGAAGTCACGGAACAAGAGGCACCACTGTCAACACTCGTCAACAACACACCACTGCAACCGTCAATTGGACGGTCCCATCTTCTGTGTCAATACGTACACCAAAATATTTGATTGATTTCACATTATTCAGATTGGATTTAGACACATTCACTGAAATACCGAGTTCACTACTTAGAAAATTACATATCTAGTACATGCAAAACCTTTTTGGACTGAAAAAGAAAGTTTCACGGCTGATTGGTTACCGATTGTTATTCAAAATCTCGTGGGAAGAGTAAGTTGGTGCTGGAGGGCTTATCGGTACCCTTTTGTTGCCGCTCAGTAGATGAAGAAGAGCAGAAAGGATTCCCAGTTTTCCCATCGGGTAATTGGCTGCATATCCCGTGAAGTTTCGAAGAAGGCCTTTTTCTTCATCCTCATTGAGATCAAATCGTTCTTCGAAACGTCGGGAGATATGGAGCCGAATTCGTGATGGAAAACCCGAGAATCATTTTTGTTCTTGACACGCCAGGAAAATCTAAGATCTGAAAGATGAAAAGACCCTACCAATGGTGCGAACCAACAAAATACAGTTTATGGATTTAAAAAGTCATATGTTTCTATTGTAATGGTGCTTTGATGAAAATACTGAAGAAATCCTTGTTTAGTATCACGATCGCCAATGCTTGCAAGAAAATCGGTTTCTTTCGGTGTGAAAATTATAAAACAATGGAAGTGTTGGTAAACCATAAGATTTAAAATACTACTTTCCTTTCATTTTTATTTTTGACGGGAAAATTATTGTAGGGATACCTATTAAAATAATTGCATATCCGTCTAAATAAGGTGTATAACTCTTATTTACGATGAAACGGCAAAAAAATACACCATAAATTTTGCTCAACATTTCCAAAATTCTCCTCCCTTTTAAAGCATAAGAGCTCATGATTTTTCCGGTTCAGCCTCTTGGGCCTCGTCCAAGACTTTCCAATGTTTTATTAGCTCTCGCGTTGTTGCCGAACGAGAACAGTTTTAAAAAGTGGAAACTCCGCTAAAATGCCTCTTGCTCAGTCCCCGAATTTTATTTTTAATGTTTCCCACAAGGGTTCTGGATTCAAGGATTTTCCTTCCTCTCCCATCTAGTTTTGTGCGACCAAATTGGGACCTACGTAATTTCCTCTCATCGGGAAAGGAATAACATCACCGAGTACTTGGAGAGGCCCTTTATTTTCCATGCATGGGTCTATTGAACAACCTCTTTTCATTTGTTTCTTCACGGTTAACTCATTGAAATTTTTGAGTGGTGATGAAGGAGCAATTTCGGCTTCGTGAACGCTAAGTATCCTTTCAAAAACGTTTAAGAGTGACTTAACTCTGGGTTCCCGTTATTATGTATTATGTCAAGTATCCAATTCATCATGTGCAGGGTTTAAACTTCTGTATATGAAGTGAACAGGTCTTAATGGTAGTGATCAGTGTAGTTCATACGTTTGGTGACTTGAGTGCAATGATGTCATTTGGCGCTGAAGCTAGATAGAGTATGTGGCGTACTTTATCGCTCCTAAAATATATTTGCTAACTACGGATTTGCAATGCTCTTACTAACTAGCTTCCGTTGGCGGTTTTATGCCCTTTGCATACGGGAAAAATCTTTTATTAGAAAAAGTCTGTATATTTATTTAGGCATGAATAAATTCTTCGAATATATATGTTATCATTTTAGGAAAAAATTTCGGTGACTACTTTAGATGAAAAAGGTTTACATTTTTTAACCCATTTGAAGTGTAAAAAGATAGGAATTAATGCAGCATAGGTTATCTTCTTAAAACAATCATCTATTTCATTATGTGCTGAATAAAATATGCTGGACTATCTGTAAAGCGCCAACCAGAGCGAAATGTTCATGCCTACCTACGTAACGCGATCAGAATACTGAATATGGTGATATCAAAATTGAGGGGGTTGGAAGCCAAGGGGTACAAGTGATTTTCTTTCTAAAAGAGATAGGTTCAGAAATTAGGTAAAGAAAGCAAACGAGATTAACTAGATATTTAGTAGTGCATTTTATTTACCACTCGATGTCAGCACAGGACAAACACTCAATCGTTTCCCTTGGTCACCAATTTTTTGTTTATTTATTCTATCAATTTCTGTACCTCACTCTGACTTTTAAACCCCTGAATTGTGGTCGTACATTTTACAAGCACTGTCAACATCGAGAAGCATAGATTACTTAATCGATTGGCCAAAAAAACCATTTTCAGCTAAGCCCACTTCCGAGTTCCCAGGCGATGTTTTTAGAGTCGTTTTCCTCACCAAAATCCTCTTGAATCTCATCACCCTGTTCCAAGTGCACCCATTCTCGGCATCTTTCTTCCCTTGAGTTATGGTGCAGTGAGGCAGTATCCTTTATATGCTCCACTGATTCAGAGTGTTAGAAGGTACTTCAAAAATGAGAAATGGTAGATAGTTACATCTTATTTTCGAATGAGTTTAAGGCATGTTTTCATAGGAATAACACGCTTAATTTACTCGGTATTTCACTGTTATTAATTTTATTTGTATGTGCTTATTTTCGTACCACCGAAAACAGCTTTATTCGGTCTTTTAGATTTTGGTTATTAAAACATTAACAGTTAAACTTACTCAAACATACATGCCCTGGATGTGGATAACTTACCCGGGCTGACCGAGGCCGGTTGCGGTGGGGTAAAGTCCTCACTATTCTATAACACCAGGTCTTTCCTCAATTCTCCAGGTAGTCCGATGTCCTGCATTGGAATATATCATGCGTTTTTTCTCTGTGAAATTTTCGTCAAAATCAGATATTTTGGATTCCTTAGGTTTCAGGCTAATCAATGGCTTGGCCCTTGAATACCTTTATGTGAAGGCAGAAATTGTTTCAGATACTTTTTTACACAACGTGCGTACTCGGTGACAATTACAACAACATCCAGTGGCTTCAATAATACCAAAAAAATCGATATGGCCGCAAAACTCAATTTTTGTAGGAAAGATTAAAATTTAAAATTTGAATTCACTACAAAAAGCACATTTTTATAATATACGTTAGAAAAGAAAAAGGTTCGCAGTTTCCTAACATTTTTTACCTTTGCAGATTTTGTAGCTGAAGAAAGTTTCCAGTAAACTCTTTATTTAGAGATTGCAAATTTTACTAAAATAAAAAATAAATTTTGCATCTGAAAATGGACAATATTGAAAACCGTTTCCTTAGAAACAGTTGGGATCCAGAGAAAAATTAGTATGTTAGGCATGTTAATGGCATTACGTCAGTTTATATAATCTCTTTTGTAAACATTACATTTATATTTCCATATGCTCAAGAGCTTGAGATCAGAATATATGTTCCATACCCGTTCTCGATCTGACCAGCCCAAATAATGACTGTCAAAAACAAACTATTATAATATGTTTAATTTACATCAAGATTCACAACTATATCTTCTATGGCCAAAACCTAGGGTATCTTTAGACCAAATGAGCATACTCAGCTGAGCTCCATTCCCATTTCCCGGGCGATCTATCCGCTGTCGCACTCCCCAACGAACGCCCAGAATTCCCTCCACCCAACTCACTCCATGCCGGCCCATTGTTCGCATCTTTCTTCTCTTGAGTTATGGAGCAGTGTCCCAGCATCTCCCATTTCGTTATGCTCCCCTATTCCCGACAACCCTTTCCCCGCTCCGTGCCTCCCGGCACGGCGTGCAAAACCTTGGGTCTCCAAGGCTGCGTCATTGTTTTACGACACGGGCGAACAATAGACGAACAACGCGCGGGTCGCCTTTTTGGGGAGGGTAGGAGGGAAGGTTGAAATGGATAGCAGTGGCACTGGTTAATTTTTTTTACCTCCGGCTGAATTATGTCGCCGTATTTCCGGGTGCCTTGGGATATTTTTTTAATGCCGTAATATGGCCGGGCATAACACCCACGTATGAATTATATTCACGTATCACAAAAGAGCAATAATTATGTTTTATTAGTCCACGGTTTATGATGAGATTGCGAAGATGATCGTATATTTTTTAATGCAAATTGAGAGAAATTCGTTAAAATGTTCATTTCCTCCCGTTGATATAAAATTAGGTTTTTTTTCAACGTTGTTAATATCAGCGTCTTTGGTTGAAAATACTTCAAATTTACTTTTAGATTGTGAGGGAAGATTATTTATACCTAAAACCTTGTTAACTAAACCAATAATAGTGGAATATTTTGGTGATGTTTATATTCGTTCCATTTCATTATTGTTTTAGTGTATCATTTTTGTTTAATAATACAGTGTCATTTAATTGTGATATGGTTGCACAGATTAGTTATGGGAATTAGGTAAAAATTCCATTCATTACATTCCTTTGTATTAATTAAGGACACATGAAATGTAACAAGTCATGTTAGATACACCAAGGGTGAAAGTATTCATTTCAAAAATTCATTTTGTTTTGTTGCGATTTGAACTTGTGTCACTCCCATCTCTGAAATTAATCTTGGAAGGAGAATGCTTGGTTGTGTAACTAGAAGTATAGCTATCCGGAAATTGGGAGATGTGGGCTCAAATTACGGTCGAGCCAAATGATTATGTGCGCGGGGGAGTTCATTCTTGGTTTAATTAACTTGTACGTGACTTCCTACGAATTTAACTGTTTCATTCAACTCATGAACGAGCCCAAGTATTCATAGGAGATTTCGTGATTGGAATGAATTGCCATTAATAAAATATGTGTCTTACTCCATCATTTATATTGCAACTTCTATATTTTAGGGATTTTAACACTAAGCATGCCGGCCAAAAAACAGCTACTCATCCCTTGTATGCCGGCCGTTTTTGTTACTTTTCAAAACTCCATACAAAATAACCAATCATCTCATGACAATTAAAAACATTATATTTCTGCATGATCATTTATCCATTGGCTTTGAATGGAACGAACTATACTAAGGAATGAACAGAGACACATGATTTACATCTAGCGACGGAATAACTCATTTATTTATTGTTGAAAAGAGCATACCGACAATTGACGTGATTGGCACGCTAAGTGTTAACTTCTGAATATACAATATTTTGGATTTTCCTTTCTGGGTATCAAAATATATTTTAATCCTTATACTTACAAGTTATTCCTGGGTTGGTATATCTTTGAATTCAACGGGATTCTTATCTTATATCAAGCCACAACTCCCTTCTTCCAATAGTCTCAGCTCGTAATTGGGTTTTCATTCTTTTTATTTGTTATATGATGTGCTACATCTCCTTTTGCCTTTCTCTTTCCATAAGTCTCCTCTCTCTTCCCTCGAGTGCTTTCTCTTCGTAATCTTATGCCGATAAAATTGGATTCCGTGCACAAAGGTGATTAAGAGAGAAACTTTATGATGGTCTAAGTTTATTTCTACGTGGCAGTAAAATACCTGCCAATTTAAAGATAATTGGTTTTCTCTATTCTTATATTTTTCTTTCATTATGGTCAATTTTATGCGCTGTAACGTTTATTGCCTTGATGTTATCAAATATTTAATAATCCGAAATTCACATCGAACATTTCCCAGAAGTGTATTTCCCCCTTGTCTATTAATTGATCAAATTTACCTCTTAAGGAGGATATTTTTTTATACATTTCATTCTCGCTTTCCGAAGGACTCATCTGTGAAATATGTGGATATCTAGAGTCATTAAATACCATTAGTAATTTTAGACAGGCTTGGAATATTCGGAAATTATTGCTTTTCGTGGTATTAAAACTCGATATTGCTGCTTAAAATAGACCATATGAATTGTATCCAAGTCAATGGTAACTTATTTTTAAATTCATTTTACTTAATTGCCTGAAAGGGTTGTAAGAAATAAGTGAATGTTCTGATATCCCTGTTGGAGGAAAAAAACAAACACAGCCGAGATTTTGGTTACCTTAACCAATGATGATTGATGTGCTTATTAGGTTGCGTCCTCTCGTTTTGTGACGTTATTTATCGTTGCCCTCTCTACCCAGTGGCTGAACCCTAAGTGGACCATAGTAGTGGTAAGGGATCCATGTACTTTCCAACCATCCCCGTTTTCCGTGGATGTTCAAGGAATTCAAACTTCTCTTGCCTTCCCCACCTTGGAACTCTTCCCCGTCCTCGTTTTGTAAACTTGGCGCATAAAATACCCAAATTAGGGAAACTTAGGGAGCCTGCCATTTTCAACTAACCCTTTGTCTCTCTTTGAGCATTGATTTTCTTCCATTTTCCAACGTTCACCTTTCTACTTTCCTCTCATTACAATCCCAATGCTTATCGCTTCTTCTTCTTCTCTCTATTTTGCTCTTGCCGAGGAGGAATTGCGGTAATGAACGGCCATCAGTCGAAACGAGTTAAACTTGTGGGTTTTCAATATGACTTCCTTTCCGGGAATTAGGGAAAACTTATGAAAACTACGTCGTATATTTTGATTTAGAATGGGTTCAAAGATCTCAGCGTTCCAGTATTTTTCATTTATTTTTGAAACGCCCTCCATAGGATGCTGTTCTCTACATTACGTCCATTGCCTTACGAATTTCATGCCCTTTTTCCAATCCTCTGTTGGATTATTATACCGTCATATTTAGAAAGCAACTAGGCGCAAGTATTCATGCGTCATTTCATCTATATCCACAACTCTCAATGTAATGGAAATGAATATTTAAAAATATTTTTTAAGTTTAAAAATAAAATTTTTATTGAAACCACGTTTTGATAAAGAGAAGATAATAATTACCTACGGCCCCTTATATTATTAAAATTTCAAATATGATTGTTGACAAAGGAAAATAAGTTTTAGAAGAACATTTGAGATACCAAAAACGAAAAATGCAATACGCATGTGAGATTAAAAAATTAATAATTACTGTTCAATATATATGAGTCTTGTCTCCCACTAAAAGCGAATATAATCTTACATACACACCACGTTTTTAGTTTTTGATATCTAAAATATTCTTCTAAAACTAATTTTACTTTCTCATCACATTTAAAATTTTAAAGATATAAGGGACCATACGCAATAATTTTCTTCTTCTGAACAAGACGTGGTTTTTCTAAAAATGCCATTTTTATACTTAGGTATTATTATTATAGACTTTGTAGTTTTGTTAGAGAGGAATTATGAAATCGACGAAAATTTTAAGTACGAGCAGAGTGGTTGAGTCAAATACAGTCTTTTACACCCGAGAGTGACTTACATTGTTAACTCATATGTAACACATAAATAAAGCTAATAGATAATGTAATAATACATGTAATATAAGCTAGTAATAAATGTAATAGATTTTGAACTTATTTGGCATCTCTAAGAAAGGAGTAGGTGTGATATAATTTAGTTGTCTCAAATCCAACTACCAAGGCTTGTCAATATAGCAATACCAGAATTGATTCATGATGAAGTAACCGTAAAACCAGTTTTTCTTTATTTGTAATAACATGAATGGAGTTCGAATGCTGCATATGTTCTTTTGGTATGTACATGCTATTATTTTTGTCAAAATTTTCACCACGACGAGCTATTTCACCCTCACTTAATTTCTCTTACGAGAAATCTCCAACTCGATGCACGTTTTTCTTACTTCATAACCGGTATAGTGTCCCCTAAGTTGGACCGTAACGTGCGGGACGGCCAGATCAAAAAGTCACCGGGATCAAAAAAGCTAGAGAGGGGAGACAGGAGTCGGAGTGACACGTGTTAGAATTATCTTGAGGTAGGAAGAGGGGAAATCTGGAGAAAGAAGAAACTTGCGAGGGAGACATGGCATCCTGAAGTTCCCTGTTTTTGCGGTAGGTGGCTTATCCCTTGAGGGGAGAGGTAAAAGGAGCCAAACCGAATTTTGTCTCTTGGCCGTCGGGATGTACACAAGGTGGGATGGATTTGTAGCGTGGAGGGGTGGCGTAGCTGGAGGTTGACAGGAGGAATGATGGGAGGAAAGCTTTATGAGCCTAGCTGCGGCCGAAGGAATCCGAGGATATATTGTAGTGGTTGGGAATGTGATTGTGTGTGTTTTCACTGCGACCAGGTCCGTGTGCGTATCCGCCCTTGTGGTCTCTTAGTGTGGGAGAGAAGTTTTCTCTTACGCGTCGGTGGGTGTGGAAATCGGTGCTGTGCAGGGAGTTGTGGGATGGGTCCCGACCCAGGGAAAGATGTTGGGTGGGGTAGTGGTTGCCTGGGAAGAGAGGGAAGCAATAACGTTAAGAGTCCACTCTTTTGCCGAAATTGACTTTGCAGTCTAATGGGACCTGTCCCATCCACCGTGCCTCCCCTCTTTAGCCCCATCTAACCTCCCCTTATTCCCGTGTTCCATCTAACCTTCCCACTCTCTTACCCCATCTGACCTATTCTCTTCCTCTTTTACCTCGTGAAACGTTCACTCCTTTCACTCATCCGTGCACCTCGCTGGGTTTTCCATTCTTCTCTTTGATACCTAATCCCTTCCCTGTGACCTCTCTGACTTTGTCTGTTTTTTTTTTAACCCCCCCTTAAACACGAATCTCGAATCTCAGAATCACGAATATTGCCGAAAAAGATTCTCCATACGAGCAGCGAATGTATTGTCTTCCTCCACGCACTTACCTGGGTTTATGAAAGTCACCAATTGCGTCGCAGGCGGATCGCTGTCGCTAAGTGTTTCCAATTTCACATATAGGATGTTTCAGGAGGAATCTATAAAGCATACGTGGCATGTCATTGCGCAGCTTATAGCTGAAAACATTTTTGAAATTTGCTTGACTGCGGTCCGGAATTAGAGAAGGGGCTACTTTGCCATCTTTTATCCGTGCATTCTCGCATGCTTCTAACAATTCACCCCTTTACACGACGCAATTTTGACTGCGCCTTCGTCAGATTGCGAAATTACGCGCCCCTCAATAAAATAAAAATAATCAATGTATGCAGTGTATTGATATTATCTACGGACATGTTACTGAAATAATATCAATAAATAGTATGATATATATAAATAAATAGTACTCCGCTTTCATAATGCAATGCCACTAATTGTAAAATAACACCAAAACTGGATACAATACAAGCGGCGCTCGGCACTTGGAGTAACCCCTGCAATTAGATAAGGAAATTATATAAAAAAAAAACAGATATATCATGTATGACGCACAGGGACTGAAGAGGATAGTGGTAGATATAAAACAAAATATACATTGATGATGGTAGAGTCACCAATCGAAATGTTGAAAGGGGATGTGAAAAATCTTACCCGGGGTAAAACCCGAGAAATATTCATCGTCTTTGATAGATTAGCATTTTTTTATTGCACAGTCCCTGTTTTGAGTCACGCAGTAGTAAACCTGCCTACTTAACCCCGAACCTTCCCTTCGCTGGCTTCCTCCTCAATCTCCCTTCTCCATCCCATCCGTAGCTTTTAATCTCCCGGCTTTGTAATACCAGTCACAGTGGCGTCTGGGTGGCGTATCCATTTTTTCTTGCTTTCCTTACCTCTCGTCTCAGGAGGATTAAGACCGAGGGGAAATAGTTATCATCTACATCTATATGGATCCCGGCAGATGACCAAATGGGTCTACCTTTTCCCTCCCTTGGGTGATGAGTGCGTGGTGAATGGGAAATGGACTGACCCGAAGTGGGGTCTGGAGAGTACCACCGGTATGATTAAGTCGCTAAATTTATTCTGGAAATCTGCGGGACGTCCATTTTACGTGCCTTGACGCGTTCAAGGCTCAAGAGCTGATTTCGTTTCAAATGGAGAATCTTAAAGGAAACCATTCGCCTCTTTTATCTCATGTAATAGATTTAGTATCCACCCTTAATGTTTAGAAAACATAAGAGTGGATAGTAAATTTATTTTGTATTACGTCTGATATCTTCGGCCACCTTATCTACCACTTCATGGGTTACATTCTTCTCCGTTCATTTCAACTTTTCGATTCTCCTGAATACCCACGTCTAGTGCGTTCTAGTGTTTCTCGTGGAATTTTCTTATACTTCAGTTTTAACCGTAATGCGTTGCCTTCCATGAAAAATTCTTTCCCTGTCCTCTTCATTGCATTGTTAGAAATACTCCTGTCACCATCTATACCCTGCGCATAAACTCGTTTGTCCTTAGTGTAATCCTTTTCCTGATATCTTTGCTGCTGAGTCCCCTTTTATTCTATATTGCTGTTCTCTTTATGGAATTCCAAGATTGCTGAGTTATTTATGATCCTTTAATGAAAAATCGCTCGTGCTTTTGATATATTCGCGGTGGATTGTCTTAATTTTTTGCATTTATTCCAATAAATTCCCATTTTTAGGCCTTCTCCGTTACCAAAATTGGCCAAAATAACCTGTTGACAGGCTGAATGGTGGAAATATACGTTCGATGAGAAAGAAGAGTTGGTAGTTTCCGACATGACGTCACACTGTTTCCTAGCCTCAGACCGCTGTAAGGATTCATCATTAGGTATTGACAAGATTTTAAAAACAAAGCGTTGCATAGGAAGCTAAAAGATAAAAAAGGTATCATTTTTACCTCCTCTTTATGGAGATAAGCTGCTGAAAACGATCTAGGATAAGGGAACCGTAATGAGTTTAGTGGAAAAATACGAAATTAATCCTTACTTATCGCAGATAAAAAAAAACTTAATTGGCCACATGACTAATTGATAAAACGAAGGCTATTCTCTACAGTTATGGATTGAACGATGTTTCCCAATTTCTAGCAACCACTTCGCTGGAGATACTTTTTTCTTGTTGAAATAGCATAAGGAAAAGTTTTAAATAATTTTAGTCCATTAAATAGTTTGCTGATATTTTCTGAGATTGAAGTGATAAATATGTACAAATATACGTAGGTACACCGTTACATAGTATAACTTGCATGTTTTTTCTTAATTTTTTTAAATATGGTTCAACAGTGCCAATATTAAATAGCATTTAAATTATACTTTTTCTTTAGAGTACAATTACCGGGTTACATTTGATGTTCACGTATCAATACCAAGACAATCCTAAATAACAGTTGTTGACAATTTTTTTTATAAAAAATATATTTTGAATAGAAAAGTATTATTATTTATACATAATACTTATTAAGGTCGGTTTTCATGGAATATATATGAAGTATTCTCGTCACCTTTCCTTCCTTTATGTACTTTCTTCTTCAATTCATAGTAGGGCCTACTCCCTGAAAAACCAGAGAAAAAATCCCCACAAAAAATGTCAATAGTTGATATGCTTTAAATAATCTTCAATTTCTTTCAATGCTACTCAAAAGCAATTTTTCATCCATGAATACAGTAGTGAAAATCATCCGTGATAATTGAGCAGGCCAGTTGAAAGTACAGTGCTTTTACGAAACCGTTTGATTGACATAATTTACTTGTATCAATATGGTATTTATGCCTGCAAGAGCACTTTAAATTCATTGTAAGTTTTTTTAAATAACTTTAATCTCCCGAAGTTATGCTGAGATGGAAATGTTTTATCATGACCTCTCCTAGATCAAGCAAAGCTATTAAAGAATATTTCATCCAATGTCATAGCCACAACTTTCACCTCCGCAACCCAAGTTTTTTTCTCTTTGTTCAACTTTATTACCACTCTCGAAGTCGCGCTCCGCACCTCGCATTCTTTATCGCCTTTACTGCTTTTCTCGCCTCCAGATCGCTTGTCGGGGTTTCTTTGGCAAACTTCCTTTCATTTGTGGTCCCATTAGTTACCGCAAAGAACCCCAGCTATTGCCCCCCCCCCCCTCCCGATTCTTAACCGACCAACGCCCTTGCCCCTGCATTGCCGGCCACGTAAGACTAAGGTCCCAGTGACAAGAGTTCCGATGTGCCAGCGATTCTTTATTTTGTCTTTGGATATTGATATCCTCATTTTAGGCTTGTATTAATTTGTTATTTCAATATATCGTATTACCACTTTATTTGTATTTTCAAACCGCGCAGATCCGTAAAATATTTTGCATCTCGACTTTTGTTTTTGATAGTCAAATTTAGGTGAAATAAGTTTTTTCTTTACATGTTGCGAATCACATTTAGTCATGGATATAGACACTATGTATATATGACCATAGTTTCATGATTTAGCATTACTTATTTTATGCAATTGATCGATGTGTTAAAGGCTCTCTTTATTTTTAACCATTATTATTATAGTTTTTGGTTATGTAGCAGCTCCTATATATAAACGTTCGCACTTTACTAATAAGTCCTTGGAGTTTGAAAGTCACGATATCTTTTATCGCCTACTGTGCTTTTACTCAATAAAAGTCATGAGTGCTCATCCCGTTGTATCGCCACAGCAAAATATTTCTTGACTAAAACTTAAAAAACTCTCCTCAAATACCTGTAGAATTGGGCTTCAATATTTTTGCGACTGGCGAACGAATCGGTATTTTATCAACCACATCCAGAGTTAACATGCAGACACCCCATGGTTGTAAAATTAATATCAACTGTAGAAAAAATTATAACACATTAATAAAAATGAAAAGTAGTCTCAACCAAAAAAATAGATAGTGAAAAAAGTTATGCAGAACTTATTTATCATTACATGTCCGTTATTCATCAAATTATGACGAAACAATAATAAGTTCTGTTTTAATTCAACAATTACTTATTTTCCCTTTCATTCTATCCATATTTTTTGCTTTGAATTAGTGTCATCCAGATCTAATGTATGTAATGTAGCCAATGTGTGCCCTCCATCAACTATTCTCACAAAACGTGTCTAGTAGTTCATGATTAACTTTATTGTCTATCAATTTCACCTTTTCAATTATCTTCCATACCAAACGTTTATCGAACGTCTAGAATGTTCTTATTTATTATCTCTTGCAGCTCAATTCTTATCGAGGAAAAGCGTTTCACTCCAGAAAATAATCATCTTCCCAGTATTCTCTTATATAAATAAATACATTTTTTAATTGCATTTCTGTCATCAGCTCTTTCTTATGCATAAACTCGGTCGTCCCTAACGTAATTTTCTTCCTGACATCATTACTGCTGCTGTGTCACCATTCCTTTACGGTTTTTTACTAATTTATTAGCTGCTTATGTTAAACATAACGTTGACGAATCCAGGAAAAGCATCTTAGGTGTTAGTTACACCTCCGTTTGCATCACTGTTTTTCATGAATAATTTCACGCCATAATAGTTATGTCGGTGACATAAATCGGGAGTTGATAACAAGAAATGGTCGTAACGAACAATGAGACGTCAAAATAATAGTTTTTATATACCTATTTGACTCAATTTTTGTGAAGGAGTGAAAGCGGACTTGATCTATAAGAACTGCCTACTCGTTTAGCATCGCATCCCGCATATAGTACACTTCATACTTCTTGTAGCCAAACCTCCTAAGACCACGGCACCAAAATCCTGGCCCTGCGGCTTCTTCCTTTACCCTAACTCTCATCTCCTATTACTCAACTCTAGTGAGTTCTTTCTCACTGTCTGTCTGCTGCAGAAGTTTCCATACTTTCTTGGAGCCGTCTGCAAGTCTCTTCCCCCTTTCCAGGGTCTCTCCGTTAGCACCCCTTTTCATCCCCACAGTTAGGCAGACCCTGATCTTCTTCCTTCGCCGTTCTTTCTCATAGGTATTACTCTAACTCGCTCACCGAATCCCATCATGAAGTTCCTCTTAGAAATAGATAATGATTATTTTTTACTAAAACGTGAAATACCATCAATATAGCGTTTACGTGTTATGATTTTACTAAAGATCTAATACAAAGAGGTGATTGGGATAGGGTGTGAGATAAGTAATTGCAGCCGAGGTACAGGAGTAAAGAGAATAAGATTTACTGATAGATTGGATGGGATTAGGCCTTGTTGTGAATCAATCAGGGAAATTCAATTTAGGAGGGGAGACAGGCCAGTGTTCCATATTGCTCATATTCATATAATGCTCCACCAAAAACTAGTTAAACCCTTGAAATATTTCAATTATAACTGGATAGCCGATCAGTAGTTCATGGAATACCTTTTTGAAAACAATGATGGTCGCTAGATCTGAACCTTCACTGATAAACTGTCCTCTCCCTCAACAATCAGGGCCCGATCTTGAGCCTCGATATTAATCGGATATTTCAAACCCGCGTCTGTAGCATTGTGAAAGGGTGACGAGCTTTCACCCGAAACGATGTAAACGAAAGCTTTTTTTAAAGCTTACATTCTTAATTTGCTTAGTTAAAGATGTAAGCAATTGGAACTCTGAATAAAGCGCTTTGATTTAGATAATCCTCATTTTATTAAATATTTTACACATACTTTACACAAAATCTTGAGGTATTTGATTCAAAAAGTTGCGTAGCGGATGACGTTCTCTCCTAGGAGTATAGTTACAATAGTTTAGGTTATATTTACCTTGATTTTTCATACTAAATGCTTCATACTGATTTAAAGAAGTGTTTAAAACTATGATATTACCAATACCCGTCCAATAATACAAAATTTCTCAATTTCGGTAAGGCATAATGATGCAATATTCCTATATATACCTATTTATAATTTGGTTTACCTTTACTAGGGTATGCGGGCAAGCGTATTGGAGTGTTTTTATGAATCTTAGCTCTTGGAGTGTTGTTATGAATCTTAGTTCTTGCACCACATTTTTGAAAAGTCTAACTAGCTGTTTTCGATATCATGATATCTGGAGTGAACTTTACAGTACCTTCCTCGTCTCACCCTACAAATATTTAGGTCTTGGATGTAGTTCTGATTATTCAGGAACGAAAAGAAAAAAGAAGTGGACGACTTCATCCAGAGTCAAAGGCTAATTATAATGTCTTCCAGCAATACGCCTTGTCTTTGAACTTTATTTTCTTTTTACCCTCGCTGATGTCGTATTGCTTCATTTTGGAGCATAAAGCGTTGATCAAAATTTCCTCGTTCCTTTATCTGGCTTACAAGAAACGTATTTCATTAGTTCAAAAGCTCTTTCTTTGTGCAGAACTATTTTTTTTACCATTTTAAAGTTTTTTTCTCCTGCTTGAGTTTTCTTTCCTTTCTTCGAGAACTTATTAATGATGAACCTATAGGTATGTGACTATAAAGTATTTTATGCATTCAGTTCATGGGAAAATTGAAAAGTCACGGAGAGATGTGTACCCTAATTATTAATTTCTCTTAATTTTATAAAAGACCTTTAAACTGCCCCTGTGGTGGGATTGCGCCTTATGGATTACGGTTTTTCAAAAGATAATATAGATTACATTGCCCATTAGAGAAGTATGATATTCTGTTTTTTGTAAACTATTACTTGCTCAATATTTCACTAAAACTAAAGTGAACAATATGACTGATTTCTCATTATATTTTTTTCCTTGTTATTAAATTTCTGCTCAAGTTAATAAGTTTTATTAGTTTACGTTCTCAAGAAGGATAGCTTAAGGAAATATCTGTCTAATAATTGATACTGGGATACTCGCCGTCTAATTATTTATTACTTCCTCGACATTCAATTTTTTCGCGTCAAATAATGCACAAAATCATTGGATGGCAATCTTCGCCTTCGTAATTACCTTGCATTTAATACTGCAATAGACATTATAAGACCTTATTTCCAGCTGCTTACAAATAAATTTAGCATCGATGTGAAAAAATTCGGAAGACGAAAGCATGGGAGGCATTTTTGTGCCGAAAATACTCCACCTTCTAGCTAGGAAACTGAAGACATTCCCCAAATTGAGTCTCAGAAAGAAACATCGTTGGAACAGGCCCAGAAGATTTCACAACGGGACGGTAGTATGGAACGGCTCTTCGGCCCCGAATCAGGTTGGAATGAATGAAATTGATTTTATTGATGCAAGGTAGTCTTGTCTTCTGATTTGCTTACTTACATTTTGGTCGGAATGGAACTCGGTGCAGCCGAGACGGATCCAAGGGATGCTGGGCGTATAAAAAAATAAAGGAAGAGAGAGAGTAAGCAAATAAGCACTCGGTATTCGGTTCGTAATAACGACGAAAGCAGGTCAACGTCTGAACAGCAATGGGAATGAATGGAAGACTAGATAAATGAAAGAAAAACTTGGGGTTGAGATGGTTCAGTCGTAGCGCTGCCATCTGCTTCCTCGCGTTTTATTCGTTCTCCAGTCGCAGACGTTTTCGGAAGGACACGGGAGTATAATAATGTTTGCTTGCTTCGCGAAACGTCCTGCAATACCATTTCTGTGAACGTACCTATACTCACCCACCAATGTTCGTCCAAATCGCGCTTTCAATTTTTGGATGACCAAACTCTTTTTCCGGTCTATCGTCTTCCTCGGTTCCCCTACACCGGTGTTGTGGCGAAAGTATTCTAGCAATTCTTGTTTGCTTACTTTCACCAGTTTTAGTAATATAATTGGAAATATTGAGAAGATTCGTTTGCCAACTCTGTCCTCATCATTCACTGGGTGCATAGCCATATTTCGCGCTCTTTTAATTTACATTGTCATGCCATAGCTAGAAATTATTAAAAAATTCTCCATACTTTTAACATTATTTTTTCCGTGGGAATACCATCAACAATTATCGGTAGATCTTCCAATTCTGCTCCGCTGTACTAGGAGTGTGGCACAAATACTTCAGTCTTCAGGCCTGGATACACGATCCATTAACACGTACGAGTGAATGCGTGATTAATTAAACGTTAAGGTGGACCGGAATATGTTCGATAGCATGTTCCAAATTTGAACATGTTCTAGTTTCTGTTAATACATTCTCACAATTTCTTCGATTAATTAGTATCATTTTGCGCCAGTTCATACGTTCACGCATTTACACACTCGTACAGATTAATAAAACTAAGCATTTTGACCATAGTAGCTATATATTAAATGGAAGTTTTTTGGAACTTAAAATTTGTGACGCTGCCTTCCGACCACTATCACTTATAGAGCTTTGGTAATATTTATGTTGAATTTCCTACCCGTACTCGAACTGAGGTAACCGGGAATTTTAACCATATTCCATATTGAAAAGCGAATTTTTTTATAAAGTCGACTTTTTACGTTGCCTTTCCACAAATGTCACCTCTAGGTTATGTTCATATTTAGTTTAAGATTCCAACCCGTGCTTTTCATCCTTGGAATGAAAACCAACATTTTTCGGCTTCTTGTCTCTCTGTTTCTATGAATCCTACCTTTTTTTCCTGTCCTGGCCGCGGAAAAAAATGAAGATCCATCCTCCCCCTCAGAATGGCTTCCCTGACCGCTTTCTTTCCTCACCCAAAAACTTCCCCTTTCCCGGAAATCATCCCTCTACATCCATTTCGCTCCTCCAGTACCCGTGTGCCTTCTCCCGAAGCCGCCCTTCCCTTAGCCTTTGGCGCCCTGATTTCCATTTTACGAGACTCGCTGTGGGGTTATTGACACAGAAAATGACGACAGCCCCCGAGGTCTTGGCTATTTACGGGGAAATGGAGCCACCTTTTGGCCCCAAGCTTCCCGACCGCCCAAGCCTCCCTCACGGACTACCCTAGCTGGGTCACCCATGTCTATCGAGAGCGAGAAAACTGTATTCCGTAATAGGGGAGGGGGGGGGGCCCAGAAACTCACTTGCTTTAAAGGCGAGGCTTTACAGGAAGGAGTTTAGTTTAGGTTGCGATCTAAATGATGGAACGCCGGCTACATTGTGTAAAGTTATCAGCAGCAAACAAATGCCAACCTACAAATGCACAACCGTACGAGCATAGAGCGGAATAATTCACTGTTCCTTTGTTTTCTGGCACGGTCGGTTTCGCGAATGACTGCATGTGTGCTTTGCCAATTAATTCTTATTTATTTCTGTTCTGGCGTTTATTTAATTTTAGCAGAGCTCAGTATTTCTCCTATTCCAAATGAAAATCACATTTTAAATACTCGTAAGTGCCTTATATTTTAAATATATTCTTGAAGGCACCTGAAGAGTTCAATCTTCGCTTTAAATAGTGATTATAGCAGGAAAGAGATGCCATTCACACGGTGGATAGGATAGAGCTAATCTCATATAATAATTGTTATTTTAAGCAGCGGCATTTTTGAGAAATAATTATAATCTGCGATATATGATGCACTGAATTTTGGAGGCCCTAAACTTCCCGTATACCATCATCATTTAGTAACAATGTAAAAAACAGCGGTATATCTAGATATTTGTAGATTCAGACTTTCCAATGAACCTGTTTGGTGTGATCCACACATTAATTTTGGTGGCACTAGACTAAAACACTGATCTCATATTGAAATCCCACGTTTATTTTTTTTTCTATTGCTGCTTCTAAACTGAAACTTAATGTGAGGACTTTTTGTAAGAAACAGCGTGTAAGTGACAGTATTGGTCATTACTCAATGCTAGGACTTTTATATTTAAAAAATGTTCGAGTTAACGTGCATAAAACTCAATTCTTTACATGCATCCAAATTCTTAGGGAAAAAAGTTGGATATAATTATATGCTACGGGCACCACTTCCAGTGGATTGGACATTTTCTAGAAAATTTTTTGTCCAATCACAATGATTGTGATCAGTGGCGGATAGGGACAAGGGGGCTAAGTAGGAGGTATCCTTTCAGTAGTAGTGGAGGTCCGAACAAAATTACCATTCTAGCTACTGTATTGGATACCCAAGGAGGGGGGATTCATCCCGTTTAGCCCCCCCCCATACATCCGCCACTGAATGTGATCATAATTAGCAAAAAGTAGCTTTGTTAAAACTTTGAGCTATACCGCATGATGATAAAAGACATGTATATTCATTATTTCTCGTTTCTGCCTTTAATACTGGTGGCCATGACTAGAGATGCGTGAAAATCGCAAATAAGGTAAATGCGATGTACGCAAATAAATGCGACATAGATGCGATGACTGGACTTTTATGATATATTTACGCAAATTTGCCTTTTCGACGGCAAAATTCGTACCTTTTGTGCCAAGCGCAGTTTAAATGCCTCGCCGACACTCACCGCTTAAAGCATGTGAGCGACTGGCCAGCTACTCTACGTGGCCGCGAACTACAAGTGGGCGCGGGCAAGCTACATCTCCGCCACTATGTGTCTTATTCCTTAATTTATTATTGTTCTACAACATAAAAATTTAAAATATTCTGTATATTGTCATATAACTGTGTTTCACTGCATTTTATCGTCATCTACCTCATTATGAAAATAAAAAATAGACGCTACAAAATGTGATAAACTGTTATTGAAAGTGCGATAAAATAAAAATGAAAGTGCGATTTTCACGTATCTCTAGCCATGACATATTTTCCCATATCGCTCTTCTGTGGCGAAATACGCCTTGGTCCATCCCTTTCTCTTTTCTCTCTCAGTCCTCAATCTTCCTGGCTCTCCCTCTGCTCTGAGGGCCGATTTCAAGCAGGAAAGAACACATGACTTCATCCCTGCTTGAGTTGAACCATCCGTATTCCCAGGATGTTGCCATACTCTTTCGGTTTGATCCCTAAGCATCGTGGACGGTTGGGTTTGTTTACTTCTTGGGTCAAATACCTGGAAGGACCTGTGACATGCGTGTCCTCGTCCTTGGCTGGTAGATTCAGGCTACACCCCCCAACCGCTTGCGGCTTGGAGAGACAGCGAAAGGTACTCCTATGAATATTGACACTGCTTTGAGTGTTCTCCTTAACTGTGAGGCTTTCACATCTGCCCAAAATGCCTAAAGTCATTATGTATTAGTAAAAACCATTTGAAGAAACTATTTAACTACATGAAAGTACCTTCAAATAAATGAATCGTTTAAAATAATTATAACTTTTTTTGAAATTTTGATTAGATTTCCTCACAACCAAAAGTCATTCACATTAGCGAAATGAGCCAGCTTCGTAGAGCTTAAGATGACCATAAAAATGCATACTTTGGTGCCGATGCTTTCAAAGTAAGGCTCGTCGGTCATTTGATTCATACGGTGCTTACAAGGGAAAATTCGACTACTGAACTGGACTGATTTAAATCTAAAAATAATATTCTTCAAACTTATTATTAAACCCATTACCACTACAACTCATTTCCATATTTGAAGTCAGTGATGGAGGAATGGGGTAAAAATTTAGGGAAATACTTTAGTTTTCTTATTTTTAATATCTAACTTTACCCCTTCAGGTTTATGACTATTTTCACGAAACTACATTAACGATAACATCAGTATTTAGATGCATGCGTGTTATAATGCTTCCAATGGTAGAGTTTTAAAATGTCAGTTTACTGCCGAAATGTATATGGACCCATCGAGATACTCTTTAAATCTTTCGAATATCTAAATTTTCATAAATTCATCTTTTGATACTTTTTCAATCGAAAATTGGCTTCATTTGGCTTCTAGGGAAAATATGGAAGCCGAATTTAATACCTGTTTTGCCCATATTTTTCTATTATATTCATATGAGATACAAATTGAATGCACTTGAAATCGGTGTTATTAAATATTCACGGATAGTCTTATGCATGAAAGCCATTGTAATGCACAGTTTTTCATCAAGAATAACCTCAGATATGTTTTGGGCTATTTGAAACATATTCGTATGATTGAAAAAGGTTTCTATATTCATTAACAGAAATTCACTGATATTTTAATCATACTAAGGTATTCACATTTATAAAAATCCTCAATTTAAAAAAAATCGAATACTTAATCTGTTTTACTATTTCATGTCAAACGTGACTGATTAGCTGATTCCATCAGGTGACGCAAAAATGCATTTTTTACCTATAATATATCAATTTAATCCTCAAAAACATACAGTATTAAACCAATTCCTCAAAAAATGGAGTATGTTTTCAGTAACTGAGCCGTTTTTTAAATCTACTGGAATTAGAAATCGCATTTGGGTGCATCTGGGTATATGGGTCATGCAGGTCATTTGTACGAATCCGGGATAAGTGTTCGTTGAAGCCGAACCCAAATTTTATTCCCTCGTCGCATTTATCTATCTTCTGGTCGTCGTTCCGCGTGGTTATATTCCTGCTTCCTCTCTCAGCTTTAAAGAAATCAAGGCTTCCTCCTAAAGTAAAGTTCAAAATCTGTCCTCCCCCTCTCTTGCTTCTTAAGTAATGACTGCGACGTCTGGAAAAGTGCATGCGAGCGATTCCGTTCTTCTCTGAGAGAGCTTTCTGAGGCCCCAGTGCCTTCAAACTCAATACCCTTCTCCGTATCCTACCCTCCACTTTTTTATTCGGAGCCCAGTAAAAAATGAAAGAGAATAGAAAATGTAGCGGTTTGAGAGAAGCGGTATGAGAAGTAATGAGTTTGGAAGGGTGAAAGAGACGGAGTGGGTGTCAAGGGAAGGAACAAGGAAAAACCCTTATCGGGAGATGCATATGAAGCTGTGTCAATTTCCCGAGGCCGTCTGCTCCTTTTGGCACTCGATACAACTCGCGAAGAAATGGCTCGACGAGGAAATTGGCCGTGGAGTCCACGCCCACGCTAGAAGGACCAATCTTTTCGCTTTGATCCGCGGTATTTTTTTTCATTCTTCCCGTTCATCTCATGAACGCGTTTTTTATTTTTCAGTTTTCTGGAAATATTCCTTATTTTTCTTTTCTCCAGCTCAATATAATCATTCTTTGAATATATACAGTCTAGTATGATGCTATAAGTTTGAAGCATTCTACCCACAAATATAAAAATATTTTTTCAACTGATATTTTTGTCATATAAAGACAACCGGTTTCTTCCAATCGCCAGGCCTTAACTTCACAATTTTTATATCATCAATTGATGTTTCTCCAGCTTATCATTATCATTATTTAAACATTCTTGGAACTGATACAATCTGGTATTATATTATATTTATGAAACATTCATATAAGAATGAGGTTAACTGTCCACAAATTCTCACTGATATTTGTCTTATTATAGATAACCGGTTTCATGCTATCATCTACACTAGCTATTGTATTCTATTATATTTGTTCTTAGCATACTTCCGCAAGAAGCCGTATGCTACTACTTTTCCGACCCATCATCATAGTTAGCTTTATTATTGCGGCTCGTAGCTCAAATGTGTTCTTGCAGCTGTTTTTTACTTTTATGCCAAAATATGTTCGCGTTTTCTCTTAGCCGCATCTATCTCTCCGCTTATAATTTTTGCTTCTTAACTGTTACTAATCTTTGCTATGAATGCAAAGTTATTTTCTGACTCAGTGAAAGTAACTTCTAAGACTTTATATTTAAACGTATTTTAAGTGGTTTGGTTGCTCATGGATAAAATGTCATCTCAGTATAGCTCCAAAGAAGAATTACTGTAATTGTTTTATAGTTATGTTTTTCCATGGCTCTATTATGTTGCTATATTTAATTCATATTATTTTTAGTTATCTTTTAACTTTCTGCATTAGTCATCAAGTCCAAATTAAGTTGGAATGTGTTATTTAGCTCATCAACTATGAAAGAAACTGGCTTGAAGGACGAAGTAGTGGCGAAAAAATACACTCCTTCAATAAAATAAACCGCTAGAAGTAAAGCGGCTTTGAGAAATGCATTTACGTTAATGTTACATCTCTCGTCTTTTTTTGTCATTTTTTCCTTTTCGTCCAATCACTTGCTGAATGAGCTTTTATTCGAGCGGTCAAGGCCATGCTATCTCCATCCTTACCCCATCTCCTGATTCTCCGTATACTGAACAATCAAAGTTACTGCTTACGTCGGGATTGGTTTCCGCGGTCCATTTCATACCTACAGCCGAAAAAGGCATTCACCGAAGGAACCGGAACTCCCACTCAGATTTAAGTGAGTGGAAGGTACACTTGCTTTAGGCAGATGTTTGGCCCGGACCTTCATTAACCGCTGATGCGAGGGTATATTGCCCCGCTGTTTTCTTTCCGCGCCAAAACGTGCGCCACGAGTTCATAGGTACTCCAAACTCCATTCAAACCTCGCTACGGCTGGCATGCGCTGTGGTATCTGGGGCAAATATTTTTGCCCGGTACTTTTATTTTATGCCATGAGCGATATGGCCCGACTTCAAACGTGGTGGATCTCAGCATGTACAAGAATCGATTTTTTATTTATTAATGTGCTTAGTCTCCACTGGGCTTTAAAAAGGTGCAAGAAACTGCTAGATATACTGACAAATCTCCATTGATGGAAGTAATTCATTTTTTTTTCGTCTTTGGAATTTTAACAGCAGCAAATCTATGAAGAAGTCGTTTGTTGTGTGCCAACATTTAAAAGAGAAAACAATTCCAATAAGCCTAGACCCTGGGCTGTATCCTTCAGATTTGCGGCGAATGCCTTAAGAATTTCATAATTAGGAAACGAATATGGGCCCTGGTCGGGTCAACAATCATTTATTGGTTTGATGCATCGTTAAAATAGGAGAAGAAATTGATTTAAATCTCCTGTTAACTTAGCGTGCGGATATATAAATATAGTTTGTGTGCTAATAGTAAAATTCTTCAGAAGTAGTTTAAGGGGACCTGATATGAGGCAGGTATTTCATTCCCTATTGGACCTTTTTGGAGAATGGCAAATTATTATATCGTCATATGACATAACTCGTTCGTTACCTCATGCATGAAAAGCATACATATAAATGATTATCTAGCGCAATTTCACGGATCGATTCATCACAAAAATAATAACTCTAACTTTGTTTTTTCATTAATAATTTTGATCTGCTTTGCATTTCTCCTTGATCAGTTGCACCTTTTCTCAGTTGGCTCCCCTGGAACAAAATTACAGCGCTGCACATCAAGGCAAGGTTGATATTTATGTGACTATTCGCGTGATTGCTCTGATTATTTCCCGAGCAAAGTCAGTACTGTAATGTTATTTAAGTCTACACAATTAATACGCACTGTGACGCATTAATGAAAATTCATAAAATGAACACCTTTGAGTAGACATTTTGCAAACTTATGTAGGCATTCTATGCAAAAGTGTTGTTGGAATATACACTGTAAGAAAATCAACTTTTGCATTTCACTTAACTGAACGTTAGCTCGGTTGGCACCGCTGGAACAAAACGCGTCCCTGCACATGACGGCGTGGTTAATATTTACGTGAATTTTCTCGTTGCGGCTCTGATTAAATCGCGAACAAATTCAGTATTGCCATATACATGACATGCTCAGGAATTGTATAATCTTGTGTAGTCATCGTATGTCATAGTGTCGCGGGAATATACAATACATATAAATCAAGTTTTGCATTTCACTTCACTACACATTGGCTCGGTTGGCGCCACTGGAACGAAAACGCAGCGCTGCACATCAAGGGGAGGTTAATATATACGTGAATGTTCACGTGACGGCCCTGATTAATCCCCGACTCCACTCTCCCCCCCCCCCCCACCAAATCTCCCCGAACGACCGGAATCCCATGCCAAGCCATCTCACGCTGCAACATTGTCTGGCGTGGTTTCGGGAGCGATGCTAAAATTTTACTGCCCCGCAGCGGTAGCCGTAAAGTTGGAACAGGGAGGAGCAGAGTGCAGAAGACCCGGCATCTCAGCGGGTGCCGTGGGACCGGAAAAAGGGCCGCTCCCGGCACACGGGGTACGGTGGAAGGGAGCGGCGCATCCGTGCAAATGGGAATTTGTGGATTGAATCTTCGGGGACGGTTGTATACTGGTGAACGAAGCTCGTGGAGTGAACGGCCGGAAAAAGATGATCGTTAAAGGTTGAAACGGCGATATATGGCGTTAGTGCCGTGCTAGTATTTCGGCTATGGTGAAGTAAGAAATGAGGAATTGTAACGAAAAGTTGTAGAAGACAGGGATCTGTAGAGCACAGTACATCGTAGTAGGGCCTGTTGGATAGACCATGCCATAACACGCTGTTATTGCGTTAGAAATGTAATGGAGGGATATACAGAAAAAAAATTTCCAGAAGAAAACCATCAAATGAGCATAATACTTGAGGAACAGGCAGAAGATTAGTGAAACATGGCTTTCGGTCATTTCTAGAAAGAAAGACGTCCAGAAAATTCTATGCTAGCACCCACCTATAAATTGATGCTCAATAAAGGCAACACGACCATTAGCCCTGAAAAGCCTCCGGCAAAGGGGGAAATATAAATAATTTTTAAGTCTAGACACGGATTGCACGAAAATCCATTATCATTGACGAACAACGAAATTTTTCGTAGCTTGATGAGATGAGCAGTTGAGTCAGAGGAAGAGGGACATAATGAAGAAGAATATAAGAAAAGTGAAGGAAGGGAGTAGTGGAGATCTGCAATGAACGAATCCAAAGATGGCGGTACCATGAATGAAAGTTTAGCATGGTGGGTAGAGCGATTGGCTATCTATAGGAGAGTCTCGACTTCATATTAACGTCTTAGGAAGCCCTCGAGTAAAAATCCTCGAACTGCAGAGTACCCTACGTGGAGGAACCAACCCTCATACACTTTTTGTTTGATTTTCACGTCTAAGACAAATTCCATGAGAACTCTGCCTGCTGTAGAAGGAGCGATGCTTCCGAACCCATGGGAATTCGAGAATTGCATCTTCAGGGAAGGCTGTACACAAGGCAACATAGCTCGTAAACGTAAGGTTAACAACCGGATATTTGGGGCTGTTAAATGCGGAATAGCAACTGATGCCGAAGTATCGTCTAGTACGTCTGGACTGGTAGACGGGGAATGACAAACCAAGTAGGATGTGTGAAGTGTTAGAAGAATGGAACCGAAGTGTTTCTTACGTATGTTCACATCAATACCATTCATCACAGTTTTTCCCTGGAATTTCACAGGTTCTAGAAACCGCAAATCTCGCACTTCCGTTTTTCAACATTCATGTCGTAAAAATATGTCAAAACAAGACTTGGAAACTATTTAGTACCTTAGAGATGGACCCAATAATTATTTTGAGGAATAAATAGGCTCCTTCTATTTGCTCCGAGACTTTTAATCCATGTCGTAATAATATATTTGCCGCTATTTTGGGAGATTGCTCTTCTTTCAATTTTTAGTTGCTCTTATTACACCCCATAGTTTTTGCAGTCATCGTTTGATTGCTTTTAATCTTCGAAAACCATGTTTTTATTGTAAATAGTTTGGTTGGGACGCATGATTTAACGTCACACGATCACTGATTGATTATATTCGAAGATTGTTTCGGATATGTAAGGTTGGAGCTCGAATCGTCACTCACGTGTATTTCATACATTCGGGCTCGAGGAATGCAGTTTATTTCAAAGGGATTTAATTTTAAATTACTTAGTCGAGTTTAATTAATTTGAGGTACTTTTTCCACGAAATGACATTTAGAAAGAAACTCGAGAATATATTTCCAACAAATATTTACGGTAAAGTAGAATAATGAGTTATTGGAGAAGAAAGATTAATGTGAAAAGAGTAGACGAAGGACCCGCCCTGACAAAGGATTTCTTCAAGCTGTTATCCCACCCCAATCTCTGCATTCTTTTCGACCGCATGGGTTTCATCTTTTCGTTTCATCCGGTACAGATCAAAAGAAATATTCCCCTCTCGTCTTCCGCTGTTTTGCCCAATGCACATCATGGTTCCGCGATTGTTTTTCAAACCCTTAATGACAGCCCGACCACCTTAGCTGTTGCTTCAGGCCTTAAAGCCTCTTGAAAAAATGAAAACTTTTGTAGCTATCAGTTTTCTCTTGTGAAAAGAATCATTTTTTTTTTGGGGGGATAATTTGTCGTCCTTGGAGTGTGAGGAATCTTGTCTGGAATGGTACTCTTGCGTATATCTTCTTCGCGAAGCTCAGGTATTGATCGGATTTTCTCTTGCATCCTTACATGGGAAGATAGGTTTTTTTTTCTTTGAGGTTTATCCGTAGGATAATAGGATTCATGGGGTTGATGGCCTTATTCCCAGTATGTCTTCATTGTTGCTCCATCTAGTCGTTCTGTCATTTCGGAACGGTGTCAATCCTCACACACTCATTATGTATGGAAAAGAAGCACACCTAAGTGAGAAAATGAATAGCTACTATTTTTTAGTACCATTTTCACTTTGGAAACATGGAATCTATTAATCTATTTCATGTTCAGTGTTAAGCACAATTGGTGTAAATTACATCATCTTTGTTTAGATATACTTCATTTTGAGATACTTAATGATTTTTGTTACCTCAAAAGAAATAGTGAGGTCATACCACTTGTGAGTTACAAGATAGCAATAAATATATTTCAGTAACGTTAAAGACGATACATCACAGTATGGCGATTATTAAACCGTACATGTACTTTCTACAACTTATTTATAATACTTGTTCACATCTTTGTGTGATGAGTATGCTTCTGAAACACGAATAATGGCTAAATTGATGATTTAGTTGTGTCATAGAGTAAGTATATACTTGCTTTATGGTTGTGTTCACTCGAAAGTAAGTGGATTACACAAATTGTTTCACAGGGAACCAGGACCTTCTCATTATGTGCCACGCGCCATGTGTATTATGTATCACGCAAAAAGTCTCAGAACACAGGATTTAGTTTCGAATAGTATGAGAAACCAACTGCGTTGTTTTTTTAACACACCCTCTTATAATTGGGTGAGTAGTTACTTCTGGATTTAACCTATTTTTTTCCATTTATTTTTATTTCGAATAATATGAATCACACACTCCATACATATTCAGAATAACACTAGCAGTGACGTTTACCTACATTAAATTCCCTCGCGGTAATTGGATAAACTAGTAGGTTTTTTTTTTAGATGTTTACGCTTTTTCATCTTCCGAGAATTCTGTACATCATATGTAATCTTTTTGACTTTAATACCCTAGTGCTATTATTTAGAATGGTACATTCGAAAGAAAATAAAATGTTGAAGCTCTTTGATTAGAATGGTTTATGTTGCAGTTAAGTACCGTTGTGTCATCACGCTTCGCTGTGACAAATTATGTCGCACTAAATTCCCACCCTAGTCATCAGTATTATCTCCCTTTGTCGTCGTATTAGCTGTTTCAGCCTCTATTTTAGGTAAACTGCACTATGTGAAGCGCGCACTCAGTAATTAACGGCAGGAGCTCTGTTGGGCTTTATTCTAAAAGTCTGGAAATCGCGGCTAGCGTGCATTTCTCATCCTAGATGTGTCATTCCGCTTACACACTTCCCCAATCAAGTTAAACACCGTACAACCTTTGACGACGGCTGTAAAGTTGTAGTTTCCGTCGCTTCGGTGTGAATTCTAGCTGTGCAAGCTGGCAACCCAGAGGATCAGTTATGCAACCGTGCTGTGGGTGATCTGTTTAGAGCTGAATACAAGCGAATATGCATTAGTTCTGCTTTGCGTTAGCCAATTAGAACAGATGTTAGTATGGAACTCGGGCATAATTATGCATCAAAATATGCAAATGAGGTCCACTGTTTGTTTTCCGTTTAGCCCTAGGAAGACTGAAAAAAAATTATCGCGTAGTAGCCTGACTGGGTCCAATGGACCCTCAAACATTTTTTCCACAAATTTATTAGTTTATGATGAATTTAGGCTGAGTTAAGTGATGGTTTCCATATTATTTACTTCCTCAACATATTTCTTCACCACTTTATTATTATTTAGTTATATTGTTGGAAGACATTAGTGCAGCGAAGCATAATATTATTCCCTCTACCAGAAATGTCACTCCACTTTTACCATTTTTATGTATGTTCATTAGCACAATTACATTAACACAAATTACAAAACGGATTATTTCTCAATGACTAATAAATCATAGAACAAATTGAATGAAACAAAAGTATGATACATTTACAAATGTTATTAAAAACTGTTATTTTACTACAAGCACTGATTGCATAAAATTTCTGAATGCTCTTGGCATATTTTTTGTGCACATCGTGAAGAGGATGCTCATGCATTTCTATCTATTTTGTAATTTCACTTACAACAATTATTTTCCTAGGTTGCTGAGGTTATCAAGGACTGTGTCACATTTTATTTTTCACGATGTAAATTCTTCCTATATTTGTTTTTCTCTTGGATTTCATAAGATTCATGAGATACTACTTTGTTAGGAAACCCTGTAGGCTGTATGGCAATTATAGACGTGAGCTCGGATGGAATCCCTCGTTTATTTTACCTCATGATCTCTACAATCGCTAAACCTTTGAATAGTAGGCGGTCTACTTTCACATTTTATGTTTTTGGCTGGTTAGTCCCTCAACCATGCCTGTAATAATCTTTTCCCTTGATTGACCTCTTGACTTATATTAGAGTCTCTACCTGTGTATACTTGGATATTCCACTTGTATGAATCACTACTACCACTTGCAGCCAAAATTTTAATTTTATTTAAAATTTTAATTCCATACTTTCCTGGTTTTGATGAAACAAACTCTCTAAAGGTACAGCGCCCATGGAACATCAATAACTGTTCGTCAACTGTCATGCAGAACCTTGGCACGTGTGCATATTTCAAGTATTCATTTCACCCACCAAATATCTCTCTAATAGTCTGCAACTTAGTCTGCCTCTGCTTTTCTGTCGCATTATCAAATCGAATAACCCGCAGTATTATTTTGACTCTATAATACTGTTGAATATTGGTCGCCAGTTTAGTTTACTCCAAAGTTGTGAAACATTTTCATTTTTGACTTGTAAAAAAGATAAATACTAGCAGTCCCACAATCTTATTTATTTCAGAGTAATTTTCTTCATTCTACAGAGCTTGAAAAACTGAGTGTCTTTGGTGGTCCATTTTCTAACAACATCAAAGATGTTTGGACGCAAAATTAGCAAAAGTAGGAGACAGAATAAAAATTCCGCACGGCACACAGGATGTGACGCAAAATATTACGCCTTCGCATTCTACCCATTTTAGTGGCATGAGGTTTTGTTTATCACACCTCTTTCAGATTGCGTGAAATAAAAATTTTCTCCAGATAGGAATTCCCCATTTTCGTAATTCTATCATCTTCTCAGCAAGATGAAGAAAAATCGCCCAAGGGTCAGCTCTTCTCTATCCTCATTCAACATTTTAGGCTTCATGTCCACCGGAGTCACTACTACCCTCCTCCTGTCAGCGCTGTATGTTTAGGTGCTGAACACGTCCTTCTGCAATTTTTAGATGAACGCACTCCAAATTTGTGTCACTATTACCAAGCCTGTGGATAAAGTGATGATGAAATTTAACAATTTTCCATTCCAAACCTTATTTAGGTATAAATGGAATAATGGAACATTGTTCGTTTTAGTCCTTTGTTGTGAATTGAGGTAAAAATTAGCCAAGCACTGTCTCATATTATGTTTCTGATATCATAAAGCAATTCTAAGAGCTCAATTATTTTACTAGAAAAGCTAATTTTTAGAATTATTATAAACAATGCTTTTTTTATTATTGCCTCAAAAATATCTTGATAGTTATTTTGACTGTAATATCCAAAAGGCGACGCCGATTTCTTAGCTCCTCAGCTACACAGTATACCAATAGTCACTCTATGAATTCAGTCACATCAATACCACACAACACAAAATTTGGTACCACTAAGCATCCTGTAAAGATAGGAATAATAAAATTGCTGTATATAATGGTATATGAAAATCAATGCACCACTTCATCTAACTAATCCATCGGAAGAGTAAACGATTTGGTAAATGTGGTAAATACTGAAGTAGTACATTAGAATGAACGAGTATATTCTTTTATATAACCCATAAAGGTTTTTCTTACCATGTACGGTATCAAAATGTAATTATGGAATTCAAATTCTTCAATGTCTTCAGTCAGCTAGTTGGAATAAAAGCAAATGTCGGCAGGCAGCAAGACCACTCCTGCTTGCGAGCGTAACTTCTGACTGACCACAACCAAAGCACCTCAGACGCTAGATGGGCGGTCTCACATATTAAATTGACAGATTATGGGACTGAATGTAGATAATTCACACTGTCTATGCGTCAAACCAGAGTAATTTGCAAAAACTACCCATTACGAAACGATGTGGATACATGTTTCTGACCGTATCACTCTAAATGTGACATTGTAAGAGCATATGCAAGGCTTCACACAAATCCATAAAAATTGCCCACTAATTGGTTATTAGTATCGCCTACGACTTTGTTTATAACTACATAAGCATTGAATCTCCAAAAACTACAAAGTAAATAAGAAAATTGCTTATAAGTTGAAATGAATCACCCATAGCATTGAAAATAGTCGACTGGGTCCAATGGACCCAGTCCGTCCACTATGTAACTTTGTAGTATACTATAAAATGTAATGAGCCCATTTTCGTTATTTCTTGCTATGTTTTAGAGGACATACATTTAGGAAAAGTCACGGCGTCAAAATCAGTTTCGTGCATTTTTGACATATTTATAAACTTTCAAAACTACCAACTGGGTCCATTGGACCCAGTCCGTCGTTCTAGGGTTAGTTTTTTGGATTTTCTTCTCTTGGTGATGGGATATATGTCTACAGTTTTTACTAAACATATATTCCATCTGTGTTTTTTGCATTAACTCATCATTGCAAATACTTTTTTCTTCATTCCCATCTTTCTTATCTCAGTAACATGAACTAAATAACAACTCGTAAAGTGATGGAATCAATGAGGCACAGGCTAATGATGTGGGCTTCCTGTTACAGGAGCCGGTTACCAATCATCTAAATGGCGGAGATTCATCAGCTAATATTATTTCCTATTCATTTGCTTCGCAAAAAGGACGTGAGAACTCATTCCTTTAGTCAGGTAGGACATCGAGTTATTCTCGTTTTTACGGCATTTGTAAGAGTTCACGAATCCCAAGGTTACTCTTTTTTCTCCTCCTATAATGATAAAGTACTCTACTACTATCTTCATAATATGCAGGAAGAAATTTAATTGAATAAAATTACAAGTTCTCAATAAAAACTTTTTCAATTGTACACCCGGTTCGGTATGTTTCTCTTAATACTTAGATAAACACTATCGGATTTTTATTATTCATATTATATAATTATTTACGGATGTTATTTATTTTAGTGAACATTTTACGTTATATTTTATTTCTTTTTTTTATAGTCATGATTTCATGTCTAGAATTTATTGCAAAAGTCCCTCTTTCAAAATATTTTTAGAAGCTAAAAAGACATACAGGCCTACATTCAACTTCAAACGGCATTATATTTATACTCTTGTTGGTGAATTGGTTTGGAAAATGTTTTGCTCTTGATGAGTTCTGCAATGATGATATCGCAAAAAATGATAGCCGATCAATATTTTGTAATCCAATTTACTGATAATTTTTCTCCTCACATATGTTTCTCATTGCCTCTGACTCCTTTTTTTTCAAATCATTATATCCCTTGATTTAAACCATTATTCTCATGAAATAGCCTTTTTACCTTCTGACGACTTCCTAGCTTATGTATCCGATAAAGGAAATACTTTTCTTAAAAAAATAGATTCTTTGTATCCTATGATGATGTTTTTCGAGGATTAACCGAACAAAACCGCTACTTTTTAGGGGAAAAAAATGGTGGAGGATAAATGCTGGTTTCTACTGAGAATATTTTCCAGATTTCCAATAAATTTATCGTGGTGCTGCTCTTTTTATTTTAGTTTTTGTAATATTTTATGTCGTAGTCGGAGGAGGAAAACCCGTGCGGCCGTCTTTCGAGCATCTAATTCGCTTAAGCTTGGAATGCCAAAACTGTGTGTAGCTTCTGCGTTCTTTCATTTTGATTCATCTGGGGAAGAGAGAGAAGGAGAGAAAGAGAGTAGAGGCTAATGCTGAGGGAAGGTCTGGAATGCTTACAAATTAAGATAGTGGACCCTTCTCGTGTCCACTCCTGTGTCCGCACTGAATGCCACCAGGACTTATCCGTGTGTGATGCTGAAGGAAAGAAAGGTTGACTGTTACATCTTTTTTTTATTCTTGCCGTCCGAGCTTTTTCATAAGGGATGTCCCACTCATCCTTTCCACCGAAATTAACAAAAAAAAATATGTGAAACGCTTTCTTTACAGTGCGGTCCACATCCCGTTTGTAAAATATTTCGGTGAGGAATACTCGTGTTTCTTTTTTTATAAGTTGAAAGAGGACGAATAACAATTCGAGCGAGGAAAAAAAAACCCAGGATGGAATTCTTTTTGCGCAGAGTTGGTTTCGTCAGTTTTCTGCGTCACTGCCGACGCGGAACACACGTCTGCTCATAATTCAAAATCTTTTTGTGCGTGTTTTTTTTTCTCTTTTTTAATTTTCACGGCGAGGCGGAAGAGCAAAAGGATATGGAAAGAAATGGAGTGGATCGTGTTAGGTGTACGCGGTGGGTGTGGAATTGAAGTAGGAGCTGAGTGTGTCCGGCGATTCTGTTTGTAAGCCCGCGGAGTTGAAGAGGGGAGTACAGTGGACAAAGAGATGTTTTCAGGTGGTCCTGCGGGACGGTGATTTATTCGCGAGTGCTGTCGTATGAAAGTGGTGAGTAGCCACGCGTATGGGTGCTACATGGATCGGAAAGTTGGGTAATTTGTGTTGAAAAAAGTCGCATGAAAGCATTTTGTAATTGTAAACCCACACAAGAAGTGAGGGGACCTATTTAAATCAGATCTTAGGGAAGTGATGGGGAATTTATAATTGGTTATAGCATGGTACGAGTGGGAGGTTCTCGAAAGACCATTTACGAGATAGAAAATGGTATGCATGATCCTATGCATTCTTCATTACTAACTATACTTATGCATAAATATCTTTTGTGTAAAGCGCCATTAAAGATGCATTTATCCATTAGGTGAAACTGTATATTTTACAATGGGGAAAGTGGAGTAAATACGGAGTGCTACAAGGAACGGAGAAGTGGGTAATTTGTGCTGAAAAAGGGCAACTGGAAGCATTTTTTAAATTTTAATCACGCACTAGATTGAGGGTGCCCATTTAACGCTGCTTTTAGTGAAGTGAAAAGGAATTTTGATTTTGGGCAGGATTTGGTTTCGGACCCTTTTGTTGGTAAGCTAATACTCTAGCCACCACACGAACCATAGTTGAATTTTACACGTATATGGTTTAGTGGGTATTAGACACTAGATAGGCCATCTTGGAGGTGCATGATTATAGCATGGTACCAAGAGGAGGGGATCAAATGCATAGACCATTTAAAAGGAAGGAAATTGTATGAATAATCCTGTGCACTATTCATTACTCACCAGAATTTGAGAAGGAATATTATATCTTTTATGGGAAATGCCATAAAAAATGCATGAATTAATTATGTGAAAATGTTTATTCTATAGTGTTAAGGAAGGATGAAGAAGAAAGATGGAAAAAGCACGCGACGTCGGCATTTACCTGTTCTTGATACAATACACCTAGAAACCACGATTCAACGTTGCATCCCACGGATGGAGTGCTGCACTTTAAGTGCCCTCCTCTAAGCAATTTAGCGGGGATTGGGAAATTTATGAAAAAATTTTAACCCCTAACAAGATTTCATTTCTGTCCCACAGATACGCCACCTTGTTGGTGTAACTATCAGCTTATCTGACCGTCGACAAATGGATGCTCGATCGATCCTTGGAGTTAAATATCTTTTCAGAGGAAATTTCATCCTATAAATTCAATCAGTCATATATCCATAGCTTTTTTTTACGGCCAAAATATGGTTAATCAGAATACTTAATCAACAGCATCACTTTTCCATATTTTTATGGTCATATTATGATATCATTAAAAAGTAGTGACCACAGATGAATTCCTGTAACAATGTCATTCTTGAATACCGCCTCTTTGGAAACGCCCCTCATACTAACAACAAAATGCTCAGCAGTCAAGCATATGGCTGGGCTATCTATTGGAAGGTTGTGTGATGAAAGTAGCAGCTAAATTCAACGGAAGTCCTGGGCAAGTTTTGAACATCCTATAAGGCATAATTATTCAGGATATTAAGAATATAAGGTAATTTTGCAGGAAATTTATCTTTATTCAATGAGACCTATGCATTTTTCATTACTAGCTATACGAAGGTATTTTATATAATACGTTTGAGGTTTATATCTTTAGTAGTTTCATGAAATATGCCTTTGATTATTCGGGTTGACTGATTATTCCACCGAAAATCTGAACCAAAACTACGCCCGTGTGCTTAAATAAATAGTCATAATCAAGCGTCTTTTTTCTTGCTTTATCACTACCACTTGTCAAAATATACTGCATGTGCTTCTAACCTTCCTTTTATTGTTCATATTTTTATTTCTGTGTTTGTTTATTTCAGCAGTATATGGAATTAATTGAATATCCTCTGAATAAATCGCTTAGCTCATAACCTTCTAACCGTTTTCCATGTTTTAAGCTCAATTTAAATTATAATGTGTTTATTGCATAATTATATTTAACGTCCCTATAATAGCTGCAAACTAATTCACTGATTGGGTGATTGATACAAATTAGCAGCCCAAACTGTGATAGGTGTGGGTATATGGAATATTGGACGTAAAAGTAAAAAAAAATTCATCGGGAGGAAAAATCTGAAAAGTAGAAAAAGTCGATTAGTTTTCGAGATATATCGACTTGAATTAACATGGGAGCCTTATGGGACTAAAACTTTTTCACTTTTATTATGTATTTTTAAATATGTGAGGAACATGAGATTCCCTTGGTATAAACTAGATTTTTTGGTTGATTTTTTGGTGTGGTTGTCAATGCGATGAATTGATATTTAGTATTTTTTATGATTTTTTGAAAGTGCCCCATGCTTTTCTTATGGCACTACGTTAGGATTTTTTTTGACCAACTTGCAATCATCACAGGACAAATTCCTTGAAACGCAAGATACTAGATTTTTTGGTTGATTTTTTGGCTATCTCGAAATTTTCATATGTCGAAACAATTCCGAGGAATAAACGATTTCGACTTTCCATTGTAGAGGTGGTCGAATTTTCAATCTTGGATTTCGGCGTTGAGACATGTGCCATATGAAAATTTGGAATCTTTAAGAAAAACCGTTAGAGGGTTCTCCGAACCCTCACGTTTGAGCTTACTTTCGCCGTAACCCTCTTGGTTAATTCATAATTAAATTCCGAAAAATGTCCTGCAAGCGAAAAATCATTGTCGCCATTTTTTTGTGGAGCATGCAATCTTGAATATCTTAGCAACCGTTTAAGCTAGATGGATGAAATTTTCAGAGTAATAATATTATTAAAATGGTCAACTTTTGCAATGATGACCATTCCGATCGATCGATTCATGTGCGAGTTATATCGATACGAATCTCCTTGGATACGCTTTAATCGCTAATAACTTTTTTATTAATCAAGTTTTGAACATGAATGTTTTACAAAATACGACTGAAAATGTCATTCATCCGACAAAAGTTAAATCAGGCGAATCGATTGATTAGACTCGAAGTTATGATCGATACAAGGTTGTATTCGATTGAGCCATTTTTTGGGCTTATTTACATAGTTACGGAGATAAAAATATTAACAATATGTAAGGAAAAAAATGAATTATGCGCACACATAAATTATTTAGATGAATTATGTTTCCTAATGAAGATACATCGATTTGAATTTATATCTTTTTGTATTAGGCCCCCGTAAGAAATACACGCATCCCGTCCAATTACGTCACCAATATAAGAACATAGGCTAAATTTTGAAAGCGGGGATATTAGAGAAGGCAGGGATAAGGGAGTGACCATAGAAGGGATATCAATAGGATTGCGGATTTTACAGTACAGATGTCAGCAGTGTTTAATGTACGATTCGATTAGTATAGCAAATACGCAAATTGGCATAACTTTATAAGTATATACGTTGGACCAATGAAACATGGTAAACAGGTACATCTTGGTATTCCTCACGATACTCTATGGTAGTATGTTTTGTATTCAGTCTCACGTTCGATATATATCGAATCTACTTTTTCTTAAAATATGTCGAATTGCTATAACATATAGGATTTTACATCTAGGGACATAGTTGACCAGGAATTTTAAAGAAGTTACCCATACACTGGATGTTAAACCAATAGCATTGCGGATTTTACAGTACAGATGTCAGTATGATCGAAAAATCGATTCAATTAATAAAGCAAATACACAAATTGGTATAACTTGAAAAGTATACCCGGTGGACCAATGAAATTTGGCAAATATGCATATCTTGGTATTCTTCACAATGCCCTACAGAAATATGTTTTGTATGTTGTCTAACGTGCGATATATATCGAATATGCTTTTTCTTCAAATATATCGAACTGCTATAACAAATAGGATTTTGCATCCAAGGGCATAGTTGACCAGGTTTTATATAGTAGATACCCATTGACAGAAAGTTAAACCAATAGCATTGCGGATTTTACAGTACAGATGTCAGTAGGATCGAAAATTCGATTCGATTATTATAGCAAATACGTAAATTGGCATAACTTCAATACTATTACCGCTGGACCAATGAAATTTCGTGAATGGGTGCATTTTGCTATTCCTCACAATGCCCAATGGAAATATGTTTTGTATGTAGTCACACGTTCGATATATATCGAATATACTTTTTCTTAAAAGATATCGAATTGCTATAACATATAGGATTTTACATCTAGGGACATAGTTGACCAGGAATTTAAAAAAAGTTACCCATACACTGGATTTTAAACCAATAGCATTGCGGATTTTACGGTACAGATGTCAGTATGATCGAAAAATCGATTCAATTATTATAGCAAATACACAAATTGGTATAACTTGAAAAGTATAAACGTTGGACCAATGAAATTTGGCGATTGGTCACATCTTGGTATTCCTTACGATGCCCAACAGAAATATGTTTTGTATGCAGTCTAACGTGCGATATATATCGAATATGCTTTTTCTTCAAATATATCGAACTGCTATAACAAATAGGATTTTGCATCCAAGGGCATAGTTGACCAGGTATTATATAGTAGATACCCATAGACTTTAAGTTAAACCAATAGCATTTCGGATTTTACAGTACAGATGTCAGTATGATCGAAAAATTGATTCGATTATTATAGCAAATACGTAAATTGGCATAACTTCAATACTATGTCCGCTGGACCAATGAAATTTCGTGAATGGGTATATCCTGGTATTCCTCACAATGCCTAATGGAAATATTTTTTGTATATAGTCTCACGTTCGATATATATCGAATCTACTTTTTCTTAAAAGATATCGAATTGCTATAACATATAGGATTTTACATCCAAGGATATAGTTGACCAGGAATCATATAGAAAATACCCGTAGACTGGAAGTTAAACCAATAGTATTGCGGATTTTAAAGTACAGATGTCAGTATAATCGAAAGATCGATACGATAATTATAGCAAATACGCAAATTGGCATAACTTGATTGCTATATAAATGGACCAAAGAAATTTTGGGAATGGGTATATCATGGAATTTCTCACAATGCCCAATAGATATATGTTTTGTATATGGTCTCACATGCGATATATATCGAATCTTCATTTTCCAAATTATATCGATTTGCCTTAACATTTAGGATTTTACATCCACAGGCATTGTTGACGAGGAATTATAGAGTAGATGACTATTAACTGGAATTATAATATACAGCGTTGCGGATTTTACAGTGCAGATGGCATTTTAATCGAAAGATCGAATCGATTATTGTAGCAAATATGCAAATTGGCATAATTTGAATAGTATATGCGTTGGACCAATGAAATTTGGTGAATGGGTACACATTGGTATTCCTCACAATGCCCAATGGGAACATTGTTTGTATGTATTGCTTCATTCGATATATATCGAATCTGCTTTTTCTTAAAATATATGGAATTGTTATAACACATCGGAATTTACATCAATGGGCAAACTTGACAAGGAATTATATGTTAAATGGCCATGGACCGGAATTAAAATCAAAAGCATTGCGAATTTTACATTACAGATGCAGTATAATCGAATGATCGAATCGATTATTATAGAAAATACGCAAATTGGTATAACCTGATTCGTATATCCTTTGGACCAATGAAATTTGGTGAATGTGTACATCCTGGTATTCTTCACAAAGCCCAACGGAAATATGTTTTGCATGCAGTGTCTCATTAGATATATATCGATTCAGCGTTTTCTTAAAATATATCGAATGGCTATAACATGCAGGATTTTACATCCTCGGGCGTATTTGAACATGAAATATAGGGTAGATGACCAGAAGGGAAGATAAATCAATAGGATTGCGAGATTTTCATTTCACGTTTCAGTATACTTGATGATTCGATATGATTATGGTAGCAAATATGCAAATTTTCGTATCTGTCGAACTATTCATGCTAAACAAAGGAAATTTTATGAATGTTTATTAAAGCATTGTTCATGCTGCACCAATTAATAATATTTGCTTTCCAAGCACCCATTCGACACATATCGAATCTACGTTTTTGTAAAATATATCGAACTGCTATTACTTACCGAATATAACATCAACGGGGACAGTTGAACATTCTTCCGTTCTTTCTCCAATTCAAGTTTCATAACCGTATTAATATATTTATTGTAATAAATGCGTTTTGTTGTTATAAATCTTCCTTAGATATAAAAAAATGACAGCATTGAGAGACATACATCGTCAGAGAAATCCGTATATTACTTCATTATTCGAGATATATTTATTCGGATAATCATTTCATTAGTCTCCGTTCGTTTCTTTTTTAATAATGATGTATTTAATTTCATTAAGTCTTCTGTATTCAAACGTTAAAAATCAAAAATGGAGGTGATACAATATTAGGGTAAGAACTAAAATAAGAAAAATCGGCTACATTTCTTAAGTTCATCTATCGTACACTAAACATTTTTCTACGTTGCGTATATCATTCATATCAAAACGGTTTCCCGAAGCATTGATCACCGTGGCTACTAAGAAGGTCTTAAGTATTGTTGACAGTGAATGAACGTATTGCCCGCATATTTCACTCATTTAAACGATATTTGGGGTGTTTCTTTTGCTTTTTGAACCACTTATGGGCACTTGACTCGGAAACATGTGACACAACTATGTTCCCACCCCCCTAATTACCCGCTTGATGAATTCAAGCGCCCAATCGACTCGTTAACGTCCCTATAATAGCTGCAAACTAATTCACTGATTGTGTGATTGATACAAATTAGCAGCCCAAACTGTGATAGGTGTGGGTATATGGAATATTGGACGTAAAAGTAAAAAAAAATTCATCGGGAGGAAAAATCTGAAAAGTTGAAAAAGTCGATTAGTTTTCGAGATATATCGACTTGAATTAACATGGGAGCCTTATGGGACTAAAACTTTTTCACTTTTATTTGGTATTTTTAAATATGTGAGGAACATGACATTCCCTTGACATAAACAAGATTTTTTAGTTGATTTTTTGGTATGGTTGTCATTGCGATGAATTGATATTTAGTATTTTTTATGATTTTTTGAAAGTGCCCCATGCTTTTCTTATGGCACTACGTAAAGAATTTTTTTGACCAACTTGCAATCATCACAGGAAAAATTCCTTGAAACGCAAGATACTAGATTTTTTGGTTGATTTTTTGGCTATCTCGGAATTTTCAAATGTCGAAACAATTCCGAGGAATAAACGATTTCGACTTTCCATTGTAGAGGTGGTCGAATTTTCAATCTTGGATTTCGGCGTTGAGACATGTGCCATATGAAAATTTGGAATCTCCAAGAAAAACCGTTAGAGGGTTCTCCGAACCCTCACGTTTGAGCTTACTTTCGCCGTATCCCTCTTGGTTAATTAATAATTAAATTCCGAAAAATGTCCTGCAAGCGAAAAATCATTGTCGCCATTTTTTTGTGGAGCATGCAATCTTGAATATCTTAGCAACCGTTTAAGCTAGAGGAATGAAATTTTCAGATAAATAATATTATTAAAATGGTCAACTTTTGCAATGATGACCATTCCGCTCGATCGATTCATGTGCGAGTTATATCGATACCCATCTCCTTGGATACGCTTTAATCGCTAATTACTTTTTTGCTGATCAAATTTTGAACATGAAAGTATTACACAATACAACTGATAATGTCACTCATCCGACAAAAGTTAAATCAGGCGAATCGATTGATTAGACTCGAAGTTATGATCGATACAAAGTTGTATTCGATTGAGCCATTTTTTGGGCTTATTTACATAGTTACGGAAATAAAAATTTTAACAATATGTAGGGAAAAAAATGAAATATGCGCACACATAAATTAATTAGATGAATTATGTTTCCTAATGAAGATACATCGATTTGAATTTATATCTTTCTGTATTAGGCCCCCGTAAGAAATACACGCATCCCGTCTGTCTACGTCACCAATATAAGAACATAGGCTAAATTTTGAAAGCGGGGATATTAGAGAAGGCAGGGATAAGGGAGTGACCATAGAAGGGATATCAATAGGATTGCGGATTTTACAGTACAGATGTCAGCAGTGTCTAAAGTACTATTCGATTAGTATAGCAAATACGCAAATTGGCATAACTTGATAAGTGTGTACGTTGGACCAATGAAACTTGGTAAACAGGTACATCATGGTATTCCTCACGATACTCTATGGTAGTATGATTTGTATTCAGTCTCACGTTCGATATATATCGAATCTACTTTTTCTTAAAATATATCGAATTGCTATAACATGTAGGATTTAACATTCAAGGACATAGTTTACTAGGGATTAAATAGTAGATACACATAGACAGGATTTAAAACCAATAGCATTGCGGATTTTACAGTACAGATGTCAGTATGATCGAAAAATCGATTCGATTATTATAGCAAATACGTAAATGGGCATAACTTCCATAGATTTACCGTTGGATCAATGAAAATTGGTGATTGGGTACATATTGGTATTCCTCACGATGCCCAATGAAAATTTGTTTTGTACGTAGTCTCACATTCGATATATATCGAATCTACTTTTTCATAAAATGTATCGAATTGCTATAACATGTAGGATTTTACATCCAAGGACATAGTTGACTAAGGATTAAATAGTAGATACCCATAGACTGGGTTTTAAACCTATAGGATTGCGGATTTTACAGTACAGATGTCAGTATGATCGTAAAATCGATTCGATTATTATAGCAAATACGTAAATGGGCATAACTTCAATAGATTTACCGTTGGATCAAGGAAATTTGGTGAATGGGTACATATTGGTATTCCTCACAATGCCCAATGAAAATTTGTTCTGTACGTAGTCTCACATTCGATATATATCGAATCTACTTTTTCTTAAAGTATATCGAATTGCTATAACATGTAGGATTTTACATCCACAGGCATAGTTGACCAGGTATTAAATAGTAGATACCCATAGACTGAAGATTAAACCAATGGGATTGCGGACTTTACCGTACAGATGTCAGTATGATCGAAAAATCGATTCGATTATTATAGCATATACACAAATTGGTATAACTTGAAAAGTATACCCGTTGGACCAATGAAATTTGGCGAATGTGCACATCTTGGTAATCCTCACACTGCCCAACAGAAATATGCTTTGTATGTTGTCTAACGTGCGATATATATCGAATATGCTTTTTCTTCAAATATATCGAACCGCTATAACATATAGGATTTTACATCCAAGGGCATAGTTGGCCAGGTATTGTATAGTAGACACACAGACTGAAAATTAAACCAATAGCATTGCGGATTTTACAGTACAGATGGCAGTGTAATCGCAAGATCGATTCGATTATTCTATCAAATACGCAAATTTGCAAAACTTGATTAGTTTATACGTTGGTCCAATGAAATTTGGCAAATGGGTACGTCTTGGTATTCCTCACAATGCCCAAATGAAACATATTTTGTGTATAGTCTCACGTTCGGTATTAATCGAATCTACTTTTTCTTAAAATATATCGTATTGCTATAACATATAGGATTTTACATCCAAGGACATAGTTGACCAATATAATTATGTGGAAGATAGCCAAAGACTGTAAGTTAAATCAATAGCATTGCGGATTCAACGATACAAATGCCAGTATAATCGAAGAATGGATTCGATTATTATAACAAATACATAACATTGGCACAAGTTGAATAGTGTATCCGTTGGACCAATTAAATTTGGTCCTTTGTACATCTTGGTATTCCTCACAATTCCCAAAGGTAATATGTTTTGCATGTAGTCTCACGATTGATGCATATCGAATATGCTTTTTCTTAAAATCTATCGAATCGTTATAACATAGGATTTTGCATGCACGTACATAGTCGACCAGGAATTTTAGTGTTGATGATCAAAGATTGGAAGGTAAATCAATCGGATTGCGTATTTTCAATGCACGTGTCAGTATACTTGATAATTCGATACGATTATGATATCAAATATGCCAAATCTTTTTTGCAAAATGGAATATCTTGAGAATAACTATTTTTTAAGACCAAAGAAATTAGAGGAATCGTTACAATTCAGTATTTTACAAACTGCATTATGGATATTCGTTTTGCAAGTGGAATATCTTTATATATTTATCTGAAGAATCTGCGTTGTATTTTATAGAGTGGCTTATCACAATGCTTATGAACTTTAACAGTTGAAAAATAACCACATAATCAACACTCTCTTGAAATTTTTAAAACCTTATTCCGATAATGTGTCAATGGTTAACTTAATGGATCAAAGAATCAATTATCCGTCAAATAAAATCACATTGAAAAAAACAAATATTTCTAACAGTGAAAAATTTAGTTCCTTACCCTTTCAAAAAACGGCGGGGAAATTTTTGAATATTAAACCACTTATGGGCACATGACTCGAAAATATGTGACACAACAATGTTTCCACTCCCCCTAATTACCCGCTTGATGAATTCAAGCGCCCAATCGACTCGTTACATATTTAAAGTGGGAAAGTAATTGATTGATTGGGTGATTGACACAAATTAGTAGCCCAAACTGTGATAGGTGTGGGTATATGGAATATTGGACGTAAAAGTAAAAAAAAATTCATCGGGAGGAAAAATCTGAAAAGTTGAAAAAGTCGATTAGTTTTCGAGATATATCGACTTGAATTAACATGGGAGCCTTATGGGACTACGACTTTATCGCTTTTATTTTGTACTTTTAAACGCCCGAGGAACATGATATTCAATGGACATGGACTAGATTTTTTGGTCGATTTTTTGGTGTGGTTGCCATATGGACGAATTGATATTTAGTATTTTTTATTACTGTTTGAATGCTCTCAATGCTTTCCTTATGGGAAAACTTTAGGAATTTTTTTGACCAACTTGCAATAATCGTACGACAAATTCCTTTGCCAAAAAGTTAGAGAATTCTTTGGTTAATTTTTTGGCTATCTTGGAATTTTCGTACGTCGAAACAATTCCGAGGAATAAACGATTTCGATTTAACATTGTCGTGATGGGCGAATTTTCAAACTCGGATTTCAGCCTTGAGACATGTGCCATATGAAAATTTGGAATCTCCAAGAAAAACCGTTAGAGGGTTCTCCGAACCCTCACGTTTGAGCTTACTTTCGCCGTAACCCTCTTGGTTAATTCATAATTAAATTCCGAAAAATGTCCTGCACGCGAAAAATCATTGTCGCCATTTTTTTGTGGAGCATGCAATCTTGAATATCTTAGCAACCGTTTAAGCTAGAGAAATGAAATTTTCAGAGTAATACTTTCATCACAATGGTCAACTTTTGCAATGATGACCATTTCGCTCGATCGATTCATGTGCGAGTTATATCGATACCAATCTCCTTGGTTACGCTTAAATCGCTAATAACTTTTTTCTAAATCAAGGAATGAATGTGAAAGTCATATATAATACTACTGTTAATGTCTTTTCTTCGACAAAAGTTAAATCAAGCGAATCGAGCGATTACAGTCGAAGTTATGATCGATAAAATGTTGTATTCGATTGAGCCATTTTTTGGGCTTATTTACATAGTTACGGGGATAAAAATTATAAAAATATGTATGGGAAGAAATGAATTATGCGTACACATAAATTATTTAGATGAGTATTGTTTCCTAACGAAGATATATCAATATGAATTTATATCTTTTTGTATTAGGTCCCCGTAAGAAATACACGCATCGCCCTATATACGTCACCAATATAAGAACATAGGCGAAATTTTGAAAGCAGGGATAGTAGAGAAGAGAGGGATAAGGGTATGGCCATCGAATGGAGGGGTTATCAATAGGATGCGAATTTTTCAATACAGGTGGCAGTATAGTCGAATGTACGATTCGATTTTTATAGCAAATACGGAAATTGGCATAAAATGATAAGTGTATACGTTGGACCAATGAAATTTAGTGAATTGGTACATCATGGTATTCCTCACAATGCGCAATGACAACATGTTTTGTATATAGTCTCACGCTCGATATATATCGAATCTACTTTTTCTTAAAATATATCGAATTGCTATAGCATATAGGATTTTACATTTAAGGACATAGTAGACAAGGAAATACATAGTAGATACCCATATCCCAGAAATTAAACAAAAAACATTGCGAATTTCAAAGTACAGATGTCAGTATGATCGAAAAGTCGATTCGATTATTATAGCAAATACGTTAATTGGCATAACTTCAATTGTGTTTCTGTTGGACCAATGAAATTTGGTGAATGGGTACATCTTTGTATTCCTCACAATTCCCAATGGAAATTTGTTTTGTTTGTGGTCTCACGCTCGATATATATCGAATATAATTTTTATTAAAATATATCGAATTGCTATAACACATAGGATTTTACATCCAAGGACATAGTTGACCAGGAATTATATAGTAGATACCCATAGACTGTAAGTTAAACCAAAAGCAATGCGGATTTTAAAGTACAGATGTCAGTATGATCGAAGAATCGATTCGATTATTCTAGCAAATACGTTAATTGGCATAACTTCAATAGTGTTTCCGTTTGACCAATGAAATTTGGTGAATGGGTACATCTTTTTATTCCTCACAATGCCCAATGAAAATATGTTTTGCATGTAGTCTCACATTCGATATATATCGAATCTGCTTTTTCACAATTTATATCGAATAGCTATAACATATAGGATTTTACACCCATGGGCATTCTTGACCAGGAATTATATAGTAGATGACCATAGACTGGATATAAAAAAAATGTCATTGCGGATTTTACATTACAGATGTCAGTATAATCGAAAGATCGAATCGATTATTGTAGCAAATACGCAAATTGGCATAACTGGATTAGTATATACGTTGGACCAATAAAAATTGGTGAATGGGTACATCTTGGTATTCCTCACATTGCCCAATGGAAATATGTTTTGCATGTAGTCTCACATTCGATATATATCGAATCTGCTTTTTCACAATTTATATCGAATAGCTATTACATATAGGATTTTACACCCACGGGCATTCTTGACCAGGAATTATATAGTAGATGACCATGCACTGGATATAAAAAAAATGTCATTGCGGATTTTACATTACAGATGTCAGTATAATCGAAAGATCGAATCGATTATTGTAGCAAATACGCAAATTGGCATAACTGGATTAGTATATACGTTGGACCAATGAAAATTGGTGAATGGGTACATCTTGGTATTCCTCACATTGCCCAATGGAAATATGTTTTGCATGTAGTCTCAAATTCGATACATATCGAATCTGCTTTTTCACAAATTATATCGATTAGCTATGACATTTAGGATTTTACACACATGGGCATTCTTGACCAGGAATTATATAGTAGATGACCATAGACTGGGTATAAAGAAATGTCATTGCGGATTTTACATTACAGATGTCAGTATAATCGAAAGATCGAATCGATTATTGTAGCAAATACGCAAATTGGCATAACTGGATTAGTATATACGTTGGACCAATGAAAATTGGTGAATGGGTACATCTTGGTATTCCTCACATTGCCCAATGGAAATATGTTTTAAATGTAGTCTCACATTCGATACATATCGAATCTGCTTTTTCACAAATTATATCGAATAGCTATAACATTTAGGATTTTACACCCACGGGCATTGTTGACCAGCAATTATATAGAAGATGACCATAGCGTGGAAAAAAAATCAATATCGTTGCGGATTTTACAAAGCAGATGACAGTATAATCGAAAGATCGATTCGATAGTTATAGCAAATGCTGAAATTAGCATATTTTGATTAGTATATACGTTGCACCAATGACATTTTGTGAATGGGTACATCTTGGGATTCCTCACAATGCCGAATTGAAATATTGTTTGCGTTTAGTCTCACGTTCGATATATATCGAATCTACTTTTTCTTAAAATATGTCGAATTTCTATAACATATAGGATTTTACATCCAAGGACATAGTTGACCAGGAAATATAGAGAAGATTTCTATTAACTTGAATTACATTCTACGGCATTGCGGATATATCAGTGCAGATAGCAGTTTTATCGAAAGATCGATTCGATAATTGTAGCAAATACGCGAATTGGCATAACATGATCAGTATTTACGTTGGACCAATGAAAATTGGTGAATGGGTAAATCTTGGTCTTCCTCACAATGCCCAATGGAAATATGCTTTGCGTGTAGTCTCACGATCTATATATATTGAATATGCTTTTTCTTTAAATATATCGAATCGTTATTACATACAGGATTTTCTATCCACGTACATAGTTGACCAGGAATTTTAGGGTTGATGATCGAAGACTGGAACAGGATTGCGAATTTTCAATACACGTGTCAGTATACTTGATAATTCGATACGATAATGATAGCAAATATGCCAAAGCTATTTTTTTCAAATTGGAATATCTTGAGAATAACTATTTTTTAGTACCAAAGAAATTTGGGGAATCGTTACAATTTAGTATTTTACACACTGCATTATGGACATATGTTTTGCGAGTGGTACATCTTTATACATTTATCTAAGGAATCTGCGTTTCATTTTCAAGTTTCGCATATCACAACGCTTTTGGACTTTAAGAGTTGAAAAATAACCACAAAATCATCACTGTCTTGAAATTTTAAAAACCTTATTCCAATTATGTCTCAGTGCTAAGCTTAGCCTATTCAAATAATGAACTATCCGTCAAATGAAATCATATTGAAAATAACAAATAATTTTGAAAGTAAACAATTAAGTTCCTTACCCTTTCAAAAACCGGCAGGGAAATCTTTGAATATTATACCACTTATGGGCACATGACTCGAAAATATGTGACACAACTATGTTTCCACCCCCCCTAATTACCCGCTTGATGAATTCAAGCACCGAATCGACTCGTTAACGTCCCTATTAAAGCTGGAAAGTAATTGATTGATTGTGTGATTGACACAAATTAGCAGCCCAAACTGTGATATGTGTGGGTATATGGAATATTGGACGTAAAAGTAAAAAAAAATTCATCGGGAGAAAAAATCTGAAAACTCAAAAAAGTCGATTAGTTTTCGAGATATATCGAATTGAATTAACATGGGAGCCTTATGGGACTAAAACTTTTTCACTTTTTTAATGTATTTCTAAATATGTGAGGAACATGACATTCCCTTGACATAAACTAGATTTTTTGGTTGATTTTTTGGTGTGGTTGTCATTGCGATGATTTGATATTTAGTATTTTTTATGATTTTTTGAAAGTGCCCCATGCTTTTCTTATGGCACTACGTAAAGAATTTTTTTGACCAACTTGCAATCATTGCAGGACAAATTCCTTGAAACGCAAGGAACTAGATTTTTTGGTTGATTTTTTGGCTATCTTGAAATTTTCATATGTCGAAAGAATTCCGAGGAATAAACGATTTCGATTTAACATTGTCGTGATGGGCGAATTTTCAAACTCGGATTTCAGCCTTGAGACATGTGCCATATGAAAATTTGGAATCTCCAAGAAAAACCGTTAGAGGGTTCTCCGAACCCTCACGTTTGAGCTTACTTTCGCCGTAACCCTCTTGGTTAATTCATAATTAAATTCCGAAAAATGTCCTGCACGCGAAAAATCATTGTCGCCATTTTTTTGTGGAGCATGCAATCTTGAATATCTTAGCAACCGTTTAAGCTAGAGAAATGAAATTTTCAGAGTAATACTTTTATCAAAATGATCAACTTTTGCAATGATGACCATTTCGCTCGATCGATTCATGTGCGAGTTATATCGATACCAATCTCCTTGGTTACGCTTAAATCGCTAATAACTTTTTTCTAAATCAAGGCATGAATGTAAAAGTCATATATAATACTACTGTTAATGTCTTTTCTACGACAAAAGTTAAATCAAGCGAATCGAGCGATTACAGTCGAAGTTATGATCGATAAAAGGTTGCATTCGATTGAGCCATTTTTCAGACCTATTTACATAGTTACGGGGATAAAAATTATAAAAATATGTAAGGGAAGAAATGAATTATGCGTACACATAAATTATTTAGATGAGTATTGTTTCCTAACGAAGATATATCAATATGAATTTATATCTTTTTGTATTAGGTCCCCGTAAGAAATACACGCATCGCCCTATATGCGTCACCAATATAAGAACATAGGCGAAATTTTGAAAGCGGGGATAGTAGAGAAGAGAGGGATAAGGGTATGGCCATCGAATGGACGGGTTATCAATAGGATGCGAATTTTTCAATACAGGTGGCAGTATAGTCGAATGTACGATTCGATTTTTATAGCAAATACGGAAATTGGCATAAAATGATAAGTGTATACGTTGGACCAATGAAATTTAGTGAATTGGTACATCATGGTATTCCTCACAATGCGCAATGTAAACATGTTTTGTATATAGTCTCACGCTCGATATATATCGAATCTACTTTTTCTTAAAATATATCGAATTGCTATAGCATATAGGATTTTACATCTAAGGACATAGTAGACAAGGAAATACATAGTAGATACCCATATCCCAGAAATTAAACCAAAAACATTGCGAATTTCAAAGTACAGATGTCAGTATGATCGAAAAATCGATTCGATTATTATAGCAAATACGTTAATTGGCATAACTTCAATTGTGTTTCCGTTGGACCAATGAAATTTGGTGAATGGGTACATCTTTGTATTCCTCACAATGCCCAATGGAAATTTGTTTTGTATGTAGTCTCACGCTCGATATATATCGAATATAATTTTTATTAAAATATATCGAATTGCTATAACACATAGGATTTTACATCCAAGGACATAGTTGACCAGGAATTATATAGTTGATACCCATAGACTGTAAGTTAAACCAAAAGCAATGCGGATTTTAAAGTACAGATGTCAGTATGATCGAAGAATCGATTCGATTATTCTAGCAAATACGTTAATTGGCATAACTTCAATAGTGTTTCCGTTTGACCAATGAAATTTGGTGAATGGGTACATCTTTTTATTCCTCACAATGCCCAATGAAAACATGTTTTGCATGTAGTCTCACATTCGATATATATCGAATCTGCTTTTTCACAATTTATATCGAATAGCTATAACATATAGGATTTTACACCCATGGGCATTCTTGACCAGGAATTATATAGTAGATGACCATAGACTGGATATAAAAAAATGTCATTGCGGATTTTACATTACAGATGTCAGTATAATCGAAAGATCGAATCGATTGTTGTAGCAAATACGCAAATTGGCATAACTGGATTAGTTTATACGTTGGACCAATGATAATTGGTGAATGGGTACATCTTGGTATTCCTCACATTGCCCAATGGAAATATGTGTTGCATGTAGTCTCACATTCGATACATATCGAATCTGCTTTTTCACAAATTATATCGAATAGCTATGACATTTAGGATTTTACACCCATGGGCATTCTTGACCAGGAATTATATAGTAGATGACCATAGACTGGATATAAAAAAAATGTCATTGCGGATTTTACATTACAGATGTCAGTATAATCGAAAGATCGAATCGATTATTGTAGCAAATACGCAAATTGGCATACCTGGATTAGTATATACGTTGGACCAATGAAAATTGGTGAATGGGTACATCTTGGTATTCCTCACATTGCCCAATGGAAATATGTTTTGCATGTAGTCTCACATTCGATACATATCGAATCTGCTTTTTCACAAATTATATCGAATAGCTATAACATTTAGGATCTAACACCCACGGGCATTGTTGACCAGCAATTATACAGAAGATGACCATAGCGTGGAAATAAAATCAATATCGTTGCGGATTTTACAGTGCAGATGTCAGTATAATCGAAAGATCGATTCGATTATTATAGCAAATACGTTAATTGGCATAACTTCAATTGTGTTTCCGTTGGAGCAATGAAATTTGGTGAATGGGTACATCTTGGGATTTCTCACAATGCCCAATTGAAATATTGTTTGCGTTTAGTCTCACGTTCGATATATATCGAATCTACTTTTTCTTAAAATATGTCGAATTTCTATAACATATAGGATTTTACATCCAAGGACATAGTTGACCAGGAAATATAGAGAAGATTTCTATTAACTGGAATTAAAATCTACGGCATTGCGGATATTACAGTGCAGATAGCAGTTTTATCGAAAGATCGATTCGATAATTGTAGCAAATACGCGAATTGGCATAACATGATTAGTATTTACGTTGGACCAATGAAATTTGGTGAATGTGTACATCTTGGTCTTCCTCACAATGCCCAATGGAAATATGCTTTGCGTGTAGTCTCACGATCTATATATATTGAATATGCTTTTTTTTTAAATATATCGAATCGTTATTACATACAGGATTTTCTATCCACGTACATAGTTGACCAGGAATTTTAGGGTTGATGATCGAAGACTGGAACAGGATTGCGAATTTTCAATACACGTGTCAGTATACTTGATAATTCGATACGATAATGATAGCAAATATGCCAAAGCAATTTTTTTCAAATTGAAATATCTTGAGAATAACTATTTTTTAGTACCAAAGAAATTTGGGGAATCGTTACAATTTAGTATTTTACACACAGCATTATGGACATATGTTTTGCGAGTGGTATATCTTTATATATATTTATCTAAGGAATCTGCGTTTCATTTTCAAGTTTCGCTTATCACAACGCTTTTGGACTTTAAGAGTGAAAAATAACCACAAAATCATCACTGTCTTGAAATTTTAAAAACCTTATTCCAATTATGTCTCAGTGCTAAACTTAGCCTATTCAAATAATGAACTATCCGTCAAATGAAATCATATTGAAAATAACAAATAATTTTAAAAGTCAACAATTAAGTTCCTTGCCCTTTCAAAAACCGGCAGGAAAATTTTTGAATATTTTTAACACTTATGGACACAATGCTCGACAACACGTGACACAACAATGTTCCCACCCTCCTAATTACCCGCTTGAAGAATTCAAGCGCCCAATCGACTCGTTAACGTCCCTATTAAAGCTGGAAAGTAATTGATTGATTGTGTGATTGACACAAATTAGCAGCCCAAACTGTGATATGTGTGGGTATATGGAATATTGGACGTAAAAGTAAAAAAAAATTCATCGGGAGAAAAAATCTGAAAACTCAAAAAAGTCGATTAGTTTTCGAGATATATCGAATTGAATTAACATGGGAGCCTTATGGGACTAAAACTTTTTCACTTTTTTAATGTATTTCTAAATATGTGAGGAACATGACATTCCCTTGACATAAACTAGATTTTTTGGTTGATTTTTTGGTGTGGTTGTCATTGCGATGATTTGATATTTAGTATTTTTTATGATTTTTTGAAAGTGCCCCATGCTTTTCTTATGGCACTACGTAAAGAATTTTTTTGACCAACTTGCAATCATTGCAGGACAAATTCCTTGAAACGCAAGGAACTAGATTTTTTGGTTGATTTTTTGGCTATCTTGAAATTTTCATATGTCGAAAGAATTCCGAGGAATAAACGATTTCGATTTAACATTGTCGTGATGGGCGAATTTTCAAACTCGGATTTCAGCCTTGAGACATGTGCCATATGAAAATTTGGAATCTCCAAGAAAAACCGTTAGAGGGTTCTCCGAACCCTCACGTTTGAGCTTACTTTCGCCGTAACCCTCTTGGTTAATTCATAATTAAATTCCGAAAAATGTCCTGCACGCGAAAAATCATTGTCGCCATTTTTTTGTGGAGCATGCAATCTTGAATATCTTAGCAACCGTTTAAGCTAGAGAAATGAAATTTTCAGAGTAATACTTTTATCAAAATGATCAACTTTTGCAATGATGACCATTTCGCTCGATCGATTCATGTGCGAGTTATATCGATACCAATCTCCTTGGTTACGCTTAAATCGCTAATAACTTTTTTCTAAATCAAGGCATGAATGTAAAAGTCATATATAATACTACTGTTAATGTCTTTTCTACGACAAAAGTTAAATCAAGCGAATCGAGCGATTACAGTCGAAGTTATGATCGATAAAAGGTTGCATTCGATTGAGCCATTTTTCAGACCTATTTACATAGTTACGGGGATAAAAATTATAAAAATATGTAAGGGAAGAAATGAATTATGCGTACACATAAATTATTTAGATGAGTATTGTTTCCTAACGAAGATATATCAATATGAATTTATATCTTTTTGTATTAGGTCCCCGTAAGAAATACACGCATCGCCCTATATGCGTCACCAATATAAGAACATAGGCGAAATTTTGAAAGCGGGGATAGTAGAGAAGAGAGGGATAAGGGTATGGCCATCGAATGGACGGGTTATCAATAGGATGCGAATTTTTCAATACAGGTGGCAGTATAGTCGAATGTACGATTCGATTTTTATAGCAAATACGGAAATTGGCATAAAATGATAAGTGTATACGTTGGACCAATGAAATTTAGTGAATTGGTACATCATGGTATTCCTCACAATGCGCAATGTAAACATGTTTTGTATATAGTCTCACGCTCGATATATATCGAATCTACTTTTTCTTAAAATATATCGAATTGCTATAGCATATAGGATTTTACATCTAAGGACATAGTAGACAAGGAAATACATAGTAGATACCCATATCCCAGAAATTAAACCAAAAACATTGCGAATTTCAAAGTACAGATGTCAGTATGATCGAAAAATCGATTCGATTATTATAGCAAATACGTTAATTGGCATAACTTCAATTGTGTTTCCGTTGGACCAATGAAATTTGGTGAATGGGTACATCTTTGTATTCCTCACAATGCCCAATGGAAATTTGTTTTGTATGTAGTCTCACGCTCGATATATATCGAATATAATTTTTATTAAAATATATCGAATTGCTATAACACATAGGATTTTACATCCAAGGACATAGTTGACCAGGAATTATATAGTTGATACCCATAGACTGTAAGTTAAACCAAAAGCAATGCGGATTTTAAAGTACAGATGTCAGTATGATCGAAGAATCGATTCGATTATTCTAGCAAATACGTTAATTGGCATAACTTCAATAGTGTTTCCGTTTGACCAATGAAATTTGGTGAATGGGTACATCTTTTTATTCCTCACAATGCCCAATGAAAACATGTTTTGCATGTAGTCTCACATTCGATATATATCGAATCTGCTTTTTCACAATTTATATCGAATAGCTATAACATATAGGATTTTACACCCATGGGCATTCTTGACCAGGAATTATATAGTAGATGACCATAGACTGGATATAAAAAAATGTCATTGCGGATTTTACATTACAGATGTCAGTATAATCGAAAGATCGAATCGATTGTTGTAGCAAATACGCAAATTGGCATAACTGGATTAGTTTATACGTTGGACCAATGATAATTGGTGAATGGGTACATCTTGGTATTCCTCACATTGCCCAATGGAAATATGTGTTGCATGTAGTCTCACATTCGATACATATCGAATCTGCTTTTTCACAAATTATATCGAATAGCTATGACATTTAGGATTTTACACCCATGGGCATTCTTGACCAGGAATTATATAGTAGATGACCATAGACTGGATATAAAAAAAATGTCATTGCGGATTTTACATTACAGATGTCAGTATAATCGAAAGATCGAATCGATTATTGTAGCAAATACGCAAATTGGCATACCTGGATTAGTATATACGTTGGACCAATGAAAATTGGTGAATGGGTACATCTTGGTATTCCTCACATTGCCCAATGGAAATATGTTTTGCATGTAGTCTCACATTCGATACATATCGAATCTGCTTTTTCACAAATTATATCGAATAGCTATAACATTTAGGATCTAACACCCACGGGCATTGTTGACCAGCAATTATACAGAAGATGACCATAGCGTGGAAATAAAATCAATATCGTTGCGGATTTTACAGTGCAGATGTCAGTATAATCGAAAGATCGATTCGATTATTATAGCAAATACGTTAATTGGCATAACTTCAATTGTGTTTCCGTTGGAGCAATGAAATTTGGTGAATGGGTACATCTTGGGATTTCTCACAATGCCCAATTGAAATATTGTTTGCGTTTAGTCTCACGTTCGATATATATCGAATCTACTTTTTCTTAAAATATGTCGAATTTCTATAACATATAGGATTTTACATCCAAGGACATAGTTGACCAGGAAATATAGAGAAGATTTCTATTAACTGGAATTAAAATCTACGGCATTGCGGATATTACAGTGCAGATAGCAGTTTTATCGAAAGATCGATTCGATAATTGTAGCAAATACGCGAATTGGCATAACATGATTAGTATTTACGTTGGACCAATGAAATTTGGTGAATGTGTACATCTTGGTCTTCCTCACAATGCCCAATGGAAATATGCTTTGCGTGTAGTCTCACGATCTATATATATTGAATATGCTTTTTTTTTAAATATATCGAATCGTTATTACATACAGGATTTTCTATCCACGTACATAGTTGACCAGGAATTTTAGGGTTGATGATCGAAGACTGGAACAGGATTGCGAATTTTCAATACACGTGTCAGTATACTTGATAATTCGATACGATAATGATAGCAAATATGCCAAAGCAATTTTTTTCAAATTGAAATATCTTGAGAATAACTATTTTTTAGTACCAAAGAAATTTGGGGAATCGTTACAATTTAGTATTTTACACACAGCATTATGGACATATGTTTTGCGAGTGGTATATCTTTATATATATTTATCTAAGGAATCTGCGTTTCATTTTCAAGTTTCGCTTATCACAACGCTTTTGGACTTTAAGAGTGAAAAATAACCACAAAATCATCACTGTCTTGAAATTTTAAAAACCTTATTCCAATTATGTCTCAGTGCTAAACTTAGCCTATTCAAATAATGAACTATCCGTCAAATGAAATCATATTGAAAATAACAAATAATTTTAAAAGTCAACAATTAAGTTCCTTGCCCTTTCAAAAACCGGCAGGAAAATTTTTGAATATTTTTAACACTTATGGACACAATGCTCGACAACACGTGACACAACAATGTTCCCACCCTCCTAATTACCCGCTTGAAGAATTCAAGCGCCCAATCGACTCGTTTACATATATAAAAGCTGCAAAACGATTGATCACTTATTGATTGACACAAATTCACAGCCCAAACTACCGGGTCGATCGAGTTGAAATTTTCGGTGGGAAAACTAAAAAAAAATTCATCGGGAGAATAAATCTGAAAATTCCATAAAGTGCGATACTTTTCGATATATATCGAGTTGAATTAACATGGCAGCCTTATGGGACTAAAACTATTTCCTTAATTACGCCATAACTAGGCGTCTTAGGGTAATCATCTCCCCTTGACTTAAACTAGATTTTTTGGTCGATTTTTTGATTCCTTGGTGTTTCGACGATCTCTTTCGATCACTGTCGAAATAATTTTTGAAAATCGACAATGCTTTTCTTATGGGCAAATTTTGGAATTTTTTTTGACCCACTTGCAAAGGTTTTTGGACGTTCGCCGCCTAATACATTGTTTCTAATTTTTAGCCTGATTTTTCGGCTATCTCGGAATTTTTGTATGTCGAATAGATTCCGAGTTATTAGCATTATCGAAATAACATTGTCGAGATAGGACGATCGATAAATATCGATTTGAGAGCTGGCGCTTCAAAATTAGGCTATTCAGCTCAAAAAAGCATGCCTACAAACGTACCTTCGGTACGTCCAGGTTTTCATTTTTATTTAGATTTCGTAATATTTAACGAGTTATTTCATTCCGAATTTTTCCCAAATTATTTTCTTGAGCCCGCGGCAATCGCCGCCATTCCTCTCCGCCAAACGGGCGGTGGTCGGTGCCCGTAAGATATACACGCATTTCCCTATCTCATACGTGCATGTATACGGATGAAATTTGGAGAGGGCTAACATGGTTATGATCCCAGTAAAGCCTCACCGCCTAACTTTTTTGAGTATTGATTTTTTCATTACGTATTCGGTATCGCATTTGCAAGAGTCATTTGTTATATATACGGATTTCCCTTTGACATTGGCCATAGGCTTAGAAGGTGAATTTACTGCAATGGTGTAATGGAAAAGTGCATAACTTCCAAAGTATTTCACCTAGGCCTATGAAATTTGGCAGATAGGTACATAATTGTATTGTTATTATGACCATATATAATTTAGTCCAATAATGGCCATCACTTTCGATATATATCGAACCTACGTTTTCTTTAATTCTATCGAATGTTAATAACTTATTGGAATACTCATCTACGAAGGAAATTAGTGCCGGCATTACATGTAAAAACGACCAACCAATTGAAAAAAAAACAGATGACATGGATATTTCAGAGTGCCGGTGTCAGTAATATCGAATTTTCGATTCGATTATTATAACTAAAATGAATATTGAGATAACTTTTTAAGTATTTGCGATAGATGAATGAAATTTGGTAAATTGGTACATATTGGTATTGCTCATAATTCAATGGGGAAATTTGTTTTGTATGTAGTCCCATATTCGATATATATCGAATCTGCGTTTTCTTAAAATATATCGAATTCCTATAACACATACGACTCGGCATCCACGGGCATATGTGCGACGGTAACAGATAGTGGATGACCATAGAATGAATTTTGATTCAATACCTATGAGCATTTTGCCGTACAGATGTCAGTGTAATCGAACGTTCGATTCGATTATAATAAGAAATAGGAATGTTGACATAACTTTAAAAGTATTTCAGGTAGATGGATGAAATTTGGTAAATGTGTACAGATTGGAATTCGGCATAATGCACAGGGGATATACGTTTTGTATGTCGACTCACATTCGATATATATCGAATCTGCGTTTTCTTCAAATGTATCGAATTGCTATAGTACGTAAAAATTAAGCATCCGAGGGCATAATTGTGATGGTAAAAGATAGTGGATGACCATAGAATGAAATTCGAATCAATAGCTATGATTTTTTTACCACACAGATGTCAGTATAATCGAAGTTCAATTCGATTTTTATGTAAAATACGAATATTGGCATAACTTGAGAAGTATTTCAGGTAGATGAATGAAATTTTGTAAATGGGTACAGATTGGTACTTGGAATAATGCACAGGGGATATACGTTTTGTATGTTGGCTCACATTCGATATATATCGAATCTGCGTTTTCTTCAAATGTATCGAATTGCTATACTACGTAAAAATTAAGCATACACGGGCATAGTTGTGATGGAAATATATAGTGGATGACAATAGAATGAAATTTGAATCAATACCTATGAGAATTTTTCCGTACAGATGTCAGAGTAATCGAGCGTTCGATTCGATTATAATAAGAAATAGGAATGTTGACATAACTTTAGAAGTATTTCAGGTAGATGGATGAAATTTGGTACATGGGTACAGATTGGTATTTGGCATACTGCACAGGAGATATACGTTTTGTATGTTGGCTCACATTCGATATATATCGAATCTGCGTTTTCTTCAAATGTATCGAATTGCTATACTACGTAAAAATTAAGCATCCACGGGCATAGTTGTGATGGAAATAGATAGTGTATGACCATAGAATGAAATTCGAATCAATAGCTATGAGATTTTTACCATACAGATGTCAGTATAATCGAAGTTCAATTCGATTATTATATGAAATACGAATATTGACATAACTTGAGAATAATTTGAGGTAGATGAATGAAATTTGGTGAATGGGTACATATTGGTATTCCACTAACGCACAGGGGAAATACGTTTTGTATGTCGTCTCACATTCGATATATATCGAATCCGCTTTTCATTAAAATATATCGAATTGCTATATTACATAGAATTTAGCATCCACGGGCATAGTTGTGATGGTAATAGATATTTGATGACCATAGAACGAATATTAAATCAAAAGCAATGAGTATTTCAATGTACCGATGTCAGTATAATCGTAAGTTCGATTCGATTATTACGGCAAATACCTTAATTGATATAACTTGATAAGTATTTCAGGTAGATCAAAGAAATTTGGTAAATGGGTAAAAATTGCTATTCTTCTTAATCCAAAGGTGAAAAATGTTTTGTATGTAGTCTTACATTCGATATATATCGAATCTGCGTTTCCTTTAAATGTATTGATTTGCTATACCACGTAGGTTTTAGCATCCACGGGCATAGTTGAGAGGTGAGAGATAGTGAATGACCGTAGAATGAATATATACAATATCTATGAGGATTTTACTTTATATATGTAAGTTTATTTGAAATTTCGATTCGATTATTATAACAAATACGAATATTGACATAACTTGAAAAGTATTTAAGGTCGATGAATGAAATTTGGTAAATGAGTAAATATTGGTATTCCTCATAATGCACATAGGAAACATGTTTTGTATTTAGTCTCTCATTCGATATATATCGAATCTGCGATTACTTAAAATGTATCAAATTGCTTTAAAACATAATATTTAGTGTCCACGGGCATATTTGAGAAGGTTTACAGATAATGGATGAAAACAATGAATCCGTATGGATTTAATGATGATAGTATGAATAGATTTGTGTATTTTTCAAAACTGATGTCACATCAACTATATGTTCGATTCGATTATTGTAGAAAATATGCAAATTGACATATCTTCATAACTATTTCAGTTATAGGTATGAAATTTCGTGTGTGAGTACATTTTAGTATTCCACTTGCTGTCAAATAGAATTTAATGAAGGCAATGGGCTAAGTTCAACTAATATCAAATATGAGTTTTCATAAAATTAATCGAATGGCTTTACCTTTTATATGGTGAATTTTTCGAACTTTTTACCAACTTATGGACCCAGGACCAGGCCACCATTCACACCACCATATCTCCTTACCCACCACGACACGCTTGATATATTCAAGCGCATATCGACTCGTTGGATATATTAAAACTGCAGATTGGTTGATCACTTATTGATTGATACAAATTCACAGCCTTAACTACCGGGCCGATCGAGATGAAATTTTCGGTGGTAAAACTAAAAAAATATTCATCGGGAGGAAAAATCTCAAAATTCCTAAAAGTGCGATACTTTTCGATATATATCGAGTTGAATTAACATGGCAGCCTTATGGGACTAAAACTATTTCCTTAATAACGACTTAACTAGGCGTCTTAGGGTAATCGCCTCCAACTGACGTAAACTAGATTTTTTGGTCGATTTTTCGATACCTTAGATTTTCGTCGATCTCTTTCGATCATTGTCGAAATAATTTTAAAAAATCGACAATGCTTTTCTTATGGACCAACTTTGGAATTTTTTTTGACCTACTTGCAAAAGTAGTTGGACGTTCGCCGCCTAATACATTGTTTCTAATTTTTAGCCTGATTTTTCAGCTATCTCGGAATTTTCGTTTGTCGAATAGATTCCGAGTTATTAGCATTATCGAAATAACATTGTCGAGATAGGACGATCGATAAATATCGATTTGAGAGCTGGCGCTTCAAAATTAGGCTATTCAGCTCAAAAAAGCATGCCTACAAACGTACCTTCGGTACGTCCAGGTTTTCATTTTTATTTAGATTTCGTAATATTTAACGAGTTATTTCATTCCGAATTTTTCCCAAATTATTTTCTTGAGCCCGCGGCAATCGCCGCCATTCCTCTCCGCCAAACGGGCGGTGGTCGGTGCCCGTAAGATATACACGCATTTCCCTATCTCATACGTGCATGTATACGGATGAAATTTGGAGGGGGCTAACATGGTTATGATCCCAGTAAAGCGTCACCGCCTAACTTTTTTTAGTATTGATTTTTTCATTACGTATTCGGTATCGCATATGCAACAGTCATTTGTTATGTATAGGGATTTCCCATTGACATTGGCCATAGGCTTAGAAGGTGAATTTACTGCAATGGTGTAACGGAAAAGAGCATAACTTCCAAAGTATTCCACCTAGGCCAATGAAATTTGGCGAATAGGTACATCATTGTATTATTATTATGACGATATAAAATTTAGTCCAATAATGTCCATCACTTTCGATATATATCGAACCTACGTTTTCTTTAATTCTATCGAATGTTAATAACTATTTGAAATACATATCTTGAGAGTTACTTATGCCGGCATAACATTTGAAACGACCAACCAATGGAAAAAAAAACAAATGACATGCGTATTTCCGAGAACCTATGTCAGTATAATCGAATTTTCGATTCGATTATTATAACTAAAATGAATATTGAGATAACTTGATAAGTATTTGCGATAGATGAATGAAATTTGGTAAATTGGTACATATTGGTATTCCTCATAATGCCATGGGGAAATATGTTTTGCATGTAGTCCCATATTCGATATATATCGAATCTGCGTTTTCTTAAAATATATCGAATTGCTATAACACATACGATTCGGCATCCACGGGCATATGTGCGATGGTAATAGATAGTGGATGACCATAGAATGATTTTCGAATCAATAGCTATGAGAATTTTGCCGTACTGATTTCAGTGTTATCGAACGTTCGATTCGATTATAATAAGAAATAGGAATATTGACATAACTTGGGAAGGATTTGAGGTAGATGAATGAAATTTCGTGAATGGGTAGATATTGGTATTTGGCATCATGCACAGGGGATATACGTTTTGTATTTTGTCTCACATTCGATATATATCGAATCTGCGTTTTCTTAAAATATATCGAATTGCTATAACACATACGATCCGGCATCCACGGGCATATGTGCGATGGTAAGAGATAGTGGATGACGATACAATGAATTTCAGAGCAATAGCTATGAGCATTTTGCCGTACAGATGTCAGTGTAATCGAACGTTCGATTCGATTATAATAAGAAATAGGAATATGGACATAACTTGAGAACTATTTCACTTAGATGAATGAAATTTGGGAAATGGGTACATATTGGCATTTGGTATAATGCACAAGGGATATAAGTTTTGTATGTCGTCTCACATTCGATATATATCGAATCTGCGTTTTCTTCAAATGTATCGAATTGCTATACCATGAAAAATTAAGCATCCACGGGCATAGTTGTTATGGTATTAGATAGTGAATGACCATAGAATGAATTTTGAATCCATAGCTACGAGAGTTTTGCCGTATAGATGGCAGTGTAATCGAAGTTCGATTCGATTATTATATGAAATACGAATATTGACATAACTTGAGAAGTATTTGACGTAGATGAATGAAATTTGGTGAATGGGTACATATTGGTATTCCTCATAACGCACAGGGGAAATACGTTTTGTATGTCGTCTCACATTCGATATATATCGAATCCGCTTTTCATTAAAATATATCGAATTGCTATATCACATAGTATTTAGCATCCACGGGCATAGTTGTGATGGTAATAGATATTTGATGACCATAGAACGCAACTTTAATCAATAGCAATGAGTATTTCACTGTACCGATGTCAGTATAATCGTAAGTTCGATTCGATTAATATCGCAAATACGAATATTGATATAACTTGAGAAGTATTTGACGTAGATGAATGAAATTTGGTAAATGGGTACATATTGGTAGTCCTCAAAACGGGCAGGGGAAATACGTTTGTTATGTCGTCTAACATTCGATATATATCGAATCTACGTTTTCTTCAAAGGTATCGAATTGGATTACCACGTAAACATTAAGCATCCACGGGCATAGTTGTGATGGTAAAAGATATTATATGACCATAGAACGAAACTCTTATCGATATCGATTAGTATTTCACTGTACAGATGTCAGTATAATCTTAAGTTCGATTCGAATATTACGGCAAATACGTATATTAATATAACTTGATAAGTATTTCAGGTAGATCAAAGAAATTTGGTAAATGGGTACATATTGGTAATCTACAAAACGCGCTTGGGAAATACGTTTTGTATGTCTACTGACTTTCGATATATATCGAATCCTCTTTTCCTTCAAATCTATCGAAAACCTATATCACATAGAATTTAGCATCCACGGGCAAAGTTGTGATGATAATACATATAAAATGACCATAGAACGAAACTCTAATCAATAGTGATGAGTATTCCACTGTACAGATGTCAGTATAATCGTAAGTTCGATTCGATTTTACGGGTAATACGTATATTAATATAACTTGATAAGTATTTCAGGTAGATCAAAGAAATTTGGTAAATGGGTACATATTGGTTTTCATCTTAATGCACATGTGAAAAATTTTTTGTATGTAATCTTTCATTCGACAAATATCGAATCTGCGCTTCCTTAAAATGTATCGAATTGCTATAACACGTAGAATTTAGCAGCCACGAGCATAGTTTAGAAGGTTATAGATAGTGGATGGATAGAATGAATAGAAATGAGTAACATACTGAAAATATGAAATCATTTGCCTATTTTTTATACACAGATGTAACTTTACTCATAAGTTCGATTGCATTACTGTAGCTAATAATCAAATTGACATATCTTCAAAATTATTTCAGTTAGAACAATGATATTTGTAGTGTGGGTACGTGTTGGTATACCACTTACTTCCCAATAGAAAACAATGAAGGTAATGGGCTAACTGTCGATATATATTGATTATGCGTTTTCATAATTTATGTCGAATTACTTCAACTTGACATGGTGGAATTTTCGAACTTTTTAACAACTTATGGACCCCGGACTAAGCTTCTTGTGACACAACACTATCTCCACACCTTTCAGTAACACGCTTGAAGAATTCAAGCATTATATACTCGTTACATATATAAAAGCTGCAATTTGACTGTTGACTGATTCATTGATACAAATTCACAGCCTTAACTACCGGCCCGATCGAGATGAAATTTTCGGTGGTAAAACTAAAAACAAATTCATCGGGAGGAAAAATCTCAAATTTCCGAAAAGTGCGATACTTTTCGATATATATCGAGTTTAATTAACATGGCAGCCTTATGGGACTAAAACTATTTCCTTAATTACGCCATAACTAGACGTGTAAGGGTAATTGCCTCCCACTGACGTAAACTAGATTTTTTGGCCGATTTTTTGATACCTTGGTTATTTGTCGATCTCTTTCGATCACTGTCGAAATAATTTTTGAAAATCGACAATGCTTTTCTTATGGACAAACTTTGGAATTTTTTTTGACCTACTTGCAAAAGTAGTTGGACGTTCGCCGCCTTATCCGTTGTTTCTAATTTTTAGCCTGATTTTTTGGCTATCTCGGAATTTTCGTATGTCGATTAGATTCCGAGTTATTAGCATTATCGAAATAACATGGTCGAGATAGGACGATCGATAAATATCGATTTGAGAGCTGGCGCTTCAAAATTAGGCTATTCAGCTCAAAAAAGCATGCCTACAAACGTACCTCCGGTACGTCCAGGTTTTCATTTTTATTTAGATTTCGTAATATTTAACGAGTTATTTCATTCCGAATTTTTCCCAAATTATTTTCTTGAGCCCGCGGCAATCGCCGCCATTCCTCTCCGCCAAACGGGCGGTGGTCGGTGCCCGTAAGATATACACGCATTTCCCTATCTCATACGTGCATGTATACGGATGAAATTTGGAGAGGGCTAACATGGTTATGATCCCAGTAAAGCCTCACCGCCTAACGTTTTTGAGTATTGATTTTTTCATTACGTATTCGGTATCGCATATGCAACAGTCATTTGTTATATATCGGGATTTCCCATTGACATTGGCCATAGGCTTAGAAGGTGAATTTACTGCAATGGTGTAACGGAAAAGAGCATAACTTCCAAAGTATTTCACCTAGGCCAATGAAATTTTGCGAATAGGTACATCATTGTATTATTATTATGACCATATAAAATTTAGTCCAATTATGTCCATCACTTTCGATATATATCGAACCTACGTTTTCTTTAATTCTATCGAATGTTAATAACTATTTGAAATACATATCTTGAGAGTTACTTATGCCGGCATAACATTTGAAACGACCAACCAATGGAAAAAAAACAAATGACATGCGTATTTCCGAGAACCTATGTCAGTATAATCGAATTTTCGATTCGATTATTATAACTAAAATGAATATTGAGATAACTTGATAAGTATTTGAGGTAGATGAATGACATTTGGTAAATTGGTACATATTGGTATTCCTCATAATGCAATGGGGAAATATGTTTTGTATGTAGTCCCATATTCGATATATATCGAATCTGCGTTTTCTTAAAATATATCGAATTCCTATAACACATACGATTCGGCATCCACGGGCATATGTGCGATGGTAATAGATAGTGGATGACCATAGAATAATTTTCGAATCAATAGCTATGAGCATTTTGCCGTACAGATTTCAGTGTTATCGAACGTTCGATTCGATTATAATAAGAAATAGGAATATTGACATAACTTGGGAAGTATTTGAGGTAGATGAATGAAATTTGGTAAATGGGTAGATATTGGAATTTGGCATCATGCACAGGGGATATACGTTTTGCATGTTGTCTCGCATTCGATATATATCGAATCTGCGTTTTCTTAAAATATATCGAATTGCTATAACACATACGATTTGGCATCCACGGGCATATGCGCGATGGTAATAGATAATGGATGACTATAGATTGAATTTCGAATCAATAGCTTTGAGCATTTTGCCGCACATATGTCAGTGTAATCGAACTTTCGATTCGATTATAATAAGAAATAGGAATATTGACATAACTTGAGAAGTGTTTGAGGTAGATGAATGAAATTTGGTAAATGGGTACATATTGGTATTTGGCATAATGAACAGGGGATATACGTTTTGTATGTCGTCTCACAATCGATATATATCGAACCTGCGTTTTCTTCAAATGTATCGAATTGCTATACTACGTAAAAATTAAGCATCCACGGGCATAGTTGTGATTGAAATAGATAGTGGATCACCATAGAATGAAATTCGAAGAAATAAATATGAGAATTTTACCATACAGATGTCATTATAATCGAAGTTCTATTCGATTATTATATGAAATACTAATTTTGACATAACTTGAGAATTATTTGAGATACATGAATGAAATTTGGTCAATGGGTACATATTGGTATTCCTCATAAGGCACAGGCGTAATACGTTTTGTATGTCGTCTCACATTCGATATATATTGAATCCGCTTTTCAATAAAATATATCGAATTGCTATATCACATAATATTTAGCATCCACGGGCATAGTTGTGATGGTAATAGATATTTGATGACCATAGAATGCAATTTTAATCAATTGCAATGAGTATTTCACTGTACCGATGTCAGTGTAATCGTAAGTTCGATTCGATTAATGTCGCAAATACGAATATTGATATAACTTGATAAGTATTTCAGGTAGATCAAAGAAATTTGGTAAATGGGTACATATTGGTATTTCTCATTATGGCAAGGGGAAATACGTTTTGTATGTAGCCTCACATTCGATATATATCGAATCTTCGTTTCCTTAAAATGTATTGATTTGCTATACCACGTAGGTTTTGGCATCCACGGGCATAGTTGAGAAGGTGAGAGATAGTGGATGACCATAGAATGAATATTAATCAATATCTCTGAGCATTTTACTTTATGTATGTAAGTATATTCGAAATATCGATTCGATTATTATAACAAATACGAATATTGACATAACTTGAAAAGTATTTGAGGTAGATGAATGAAATTTGGTAAATGAGTAAATAATGGTATTCTTTAAAATGCACATAGGACATGTGTTTTGTATTTAGTCTCTCATTCGATATATATCGAAAATGCGATTACTTAAGGTGTATCACATTGCTTTACAACATAATATTTTGTATCCACGGGCATATTCGAGAAGGTTTATAGATAATGGATGAATAGAATGAATTTGTATGGATATTTTGATGAAAGTATGAATAGATTTGTGTATTTTTCAATACAGATGTCACTTTATTCATAAGTTCGATTCGATTATTGTAGCAAATATGCAAATTGACTTATCTTAATAACTATTTCAGTTAGAGGTATGAAATTTCGTGTGTGAGTACATATTAGTATTCCACTTGCTGTCAAATAGAAATTAATGAAGACTATGGGCTAAGTTCCAATTAATATCAAATATGAGTTTTCATAAAATTAATCGACTGGCTTTACCTTTGACATGGTGATTTTCTCATACTTTTCAACAACTTATGGACCCAGGACCAGGCCACCATTCACACCACCATATCTTCTTACCCACCACGACACGCTTGAAGAATTCAAGCGCCAATATACTCGTTGGATATATTAAAGCTGCATTCGGATTGATGACTTATTCATTGACACAAATTCACAGCCCAAACTGCCGGGGCGATCGAGATGAAATTTTTGGTGGGGAAACTAAAAAAAGATTCATCGGGAGAATAAATCTGAAAATTCAAAAAAGTACGATACTTTTCGATATATATCGATTTGAATTAACATGGCAGCGTTATGGGACTAAAACTATTTCCTTAATTATGCCGTAACTAGGCGTCTTGGGGTATTCGTCTCCCACTGACGTAAACTAGATTTTTTGGACGATTTTTTGGTACCTTAGTTTTTCGTCGATCTCTTTCGATCACTGTCGAAATAATTTTTAAAAATCGACAATGCTTTTCTTATGGACCAACTTTGGAATTTTTTTTTACCCACTTTTAAAAGTGGTTGGACATTCGCCGCCTAATACAATTTATCTAATTTTTTACCTGATTTTTTGGCTATCTCGGAATTTTCGTATTTCGAATAGATTCCGAGTTATTAGCATTATCGAAATAACATTGTCGAGATAGGACGATCGATAAATATCGATTTGAGAGCTGGCGCTTCAAAATTAGGCTATTCAGCTCAAAAAAGCATGCCTACAAACGTACCTTCGGTACGTCCAGGTTTTCATTTTTATTTAGATTTCGTTATATTTAACGAGTTATTTCATTCCGAAATTTTCCCAAATTATTTTCTTGAGCCCGCGGCAATCGCCGCCATTCCTCCCCGCCAAGCGGGCGGTGGTCGGTCTCCGGAAGAAATACACGCATTTCCCTATCCCATTCATGTATTTAGGCGGGTGAAATTTGCGGAGGGCTGACAGGACTATACCCAGTAAAGCCTCACGGCATAACTTTTTAAAGTATTGATTTTTTCATTACGTATTCGGTATCGCATGTACAACAGTCATTTGTTATATATACGGATTTCCCATTGACATTGGCCATAGGCTTAGAAGGTGAATTTACTGCAATGGTGTAATGGAAAAGAGCATAACTTCCAAAGTATTTCACCTAGGCCTATGAAATTTGGCAGATAGGTACATAATTGTATTGTTATTATGACCATATAAAATTTAGTCCAATAATCGCCATCACTTTCGATATATATCGAACCTACGTTTTCTTTAATTCTATCGAATGTTAATAACTTATTGGAATACTCATCTCCGGGGGAAAGTTGTGCAGGCATTACATGTAAAAACAACCAACCAATTGAAAAAAAACAGATGACATGGATATTTCAGAGAACCGGTGTCAGTATAATCGAATTTTCGATTCGATTATTATAATTAAAATGAATATTGAGATAACTTTATAAGTATTTACGGTAGATGAATGAAATTTGGTAAATTGGTACATATTGGTATTGCTCATAATTCAATGGGGAAATTTGTTTTGTATGTAGTCCCTTATTCGATATATATCGAATCTGCGTTTTCTTAAAATATATCGAATTGCTATAACACATACGATTCGGCATCCACGGGCATATGTGCGATGGTAATAGATAGTGAATGACCATAGAATGATTTTCGAATCAATAGCTATGAGAATTTTGCCGTACTGATTTCAGTGTTATCGAACGTTCGATTCGATTATAATAAGAAATAGGAATATTGACATAACTTGGGAAGTATTTGAGGTAGATGAATGAAATTTGGTGAATGGGTAGATATTGGTATTTGGCATCATGCACAGGGGATATACGATTTGTATTTTGTCTCACATTCGATATATATCGAATCTGCGTTTTCTTAAAATATATCGAATTGCTATAACACATACGATCCGGCATCCACGGGCATATGTGCGATGGTAAGAGATAGTGGATGACGATACAATGAATTTCAAAGCAATAGCTATGAGCATTTTGCCGTACAGATGTCAGTGTAATCGAACGTTCGATTCGATTATAATAAGAAATAGGAATATGGACATAACTTGAGAACTATTTCTTTTAGATGAATGAAATTTGGTAAATGGGTACATATTGGCATTTGGTATAATGCACAGGGGATATAAGTTTTGTATGTCGTCTCACATTCGATATATATCGAATCTGCGTTTTCTTCAAATGTATCGAATTGCTATACCATGAAAAATTAAGCATCCACGGGCATAGTTGTTATGGTATTAGATAGTGAATGACCATAGAATGAATTTTGAATCCATAGCTACGAGAATTTGCCGTATAGATGTCAGTGTAATCGAAGTTCGATTCGATTATTATATGAAATACGAATATTGACATAACTTGAGAAGCATTTGAAGTAGATGAATGAAATTTGGTAAATGGGTACATATTGGTAGTCAACAAAACGGGCAGGGGAAATACGTTTGTTATGTCGTCTAACATTCGATATATATCGAATCTACGTTTTTTTCAAAGGTATCGAATTGAATTACCACGTAAAAATTAAGCATCCACGGGCATAGTTTTTATGGTAATAGAGAGTGGATGACCATAGAATAAAATTCGATAAAATAGCTATGAGATTTTTACCATGCAGATGTCAGTATAATCGAAAGTTCAATTCGATTGTTATCTGAAATACGCATATTGACATAACTTGAGAAGTATTTGAAGTAGATGAATGAAATTTGATAAATGGGTACATATTGGTATTCCACATAACGCGAAGATGAATTACGTTTTGTATGTCGTCTCAAATTCGATATATATCGAATCAGCGTTTCCTTAAAATGTATCGAATAGCTGATTCACATTAAATTTTGCATCCACGGGCATAGTTGTGATGGTAAAAGATATTATATGACCATAGAACGAAACTCTTATCGATAGCGATGAGTATTTCACTGTACAGATGTCAGTATAACCGTAAGTTCGATTCGAATATTACGGCAAATACGTATATTAATATAACTTGATAAGTATTTCAGGTAGATCAAAGAAATTTGGTAAATGGGTACATATTGGTAATCTACAAAACGCGCTGGGGAAATACGTTTTGTATGTCTACTGACTTTCGATATATATCGAATCCTCTTTTCCTTCAAATACATCGAAAACCTATATCACTTAGAATTTAGCATCCACGGGCAAAGTTGTGATGATAATAGATATAAAATGACCATAGAACGAAACTCTAATCAATAGTGATGAGTATTCCACTGTACAGATGTCAGTATAATCGTAAGTTCGATTCGATTTTACGGGTAATACGTATATTAATATTACTTGATAAGTATTTCAGGTAGATCAAAGAAATTTGGTAAATGGGTACATATTGGTGTTCCTCTTAATGCACATATGAAAAATGTTTTGTATGTAATCTCTCATTCGACATATATCGAATCTGCGCTTCCTTAAAATGTATCGAATTGCTATAACACGTAGAATTTAGCAGCCACGAGCATAGTTTAGAAGGTTATAGATAGTGGATGGATAGAATGAATAGAAATGAGTAACATACTGAAAATATGAAATCATTTGCCTATTTTTTATACACAGATGTAACTTTACTCATAAGTTCGATTGCATTACTGTAGCTAATAATCAAATTGACATATCTTCAAAACTATTTCAGTTAGAACAATGATATTTGTAGTGTGGGTACGTGTTGGTATACCACTTACTTTTCAATAGAAAACAATAAAGGTAATGGGCTAACTGTCGATATATATTGATTATGCGTTTTCATAATTTATGTCGAATTACTTCAACTTGACATGGTGGAATTTTCGAACTTTTTAACAACTTATGGACCCCGGGCTAAGCTTCTTGTGACACAACACTATCTCCACACCTTTCACTAACACGCTTGAAGAATTCAAGCATTATATACTCGTTGGATATATTAAAGCTGCAAATCGATTGATGACTTATTCATTGATACAAATTCACAGCCTTAACTACCGGGCCGATCGATGTGAAATTTTCGGTGGTAAAACTAAAAAAATATTCATCGGGAGGAAAAATCTCAAAATTCCCAAAAGTGCGATACTTTTCGATATATATCGAGTTGAATTAACATGGCAGCCTTATGGGACAAAAACTATTTCCTTAATTACGACTAAACTTGGCGTCTCAGGGTAATCGTCTCCCATTGACGTAAACTAGATTTTTTGGTCGATTTTTTGGTACCTTCGTTTTTCGCCGAACTCTTTCGATCACTGTCGAAATAATTTTTGAAAATCGACAATGCTTTTCTTATGGACCAACTTTGGAATTTTTTTTGACTCACTTGCAAAAATAGTAGGACCGTCGCCGCCTAATAGAATTTATCTTATTTTTTACCTGATTTTTTGGCTATCTCGGAATTTTCGTATGTCGAATATATTCCGAGTTATTAGCATTATCGAAATAACATTGTCGAGATAGGACGATCGATGAATATCGATTTGAGAGCTGGCGCTTCAAAATTAGGCTATTCAGCTCAAAAAAGCATGCCTACAAACGTACCTCCGGTACGTCCAGGTTTTCATTTTTATTTAGATTTCGTAATATTTAACGAGTTATTTCATTCCGAAATTTTCCCAAATTGTATTCTTGAGCCCGCGGCAATCGCCGCCATTCCTCCCCGCCAAGCGGGCGGTGGTCGGTCTCCGGAAGAAATACACGCATTTCCCTATCCCATTCATGTATTTAGGCGGGTGAAATTTGCGGAGGGCTGACAGGACTATACCCAATAAAGCCTCACGGCATAACTTTTTAAAGTATTGATTTTTTCATTTCGAAACCAGTATCGCATAGGCGACACTCATTTGTTATGTATACGGATTTTGCATTGACATGGGCCCATGCTTTAGAAGGTGACTTTGCTGCTATGGTGAAACGGAAATGCGCATAACTTCCAAAGTATTTCACCTAAGCCTATGAAATTTGGCGAAACGGTACATCATTGTATTGTGCATTTGACCATATAAAATGTAGTCCAGTACTGGCCATTACTTTCGATATATATCGAAACTACGTTTTCTTGGATTTTATCGAAAGCTAATAACTTATTGGAATACTCATATCCGGGGATAGTTGTGCCGGCATAACATGTGAACCGACCAACCAATGGAAAAAAAAACAAATGACATGCGTATTTCCGAGAACCTATGTCAGTATAATCGAATTTTCGATTCGATTATTATAACTAAAATGAATATTGAGATAACTTGATAAGTATTTGCGGTAGATGAATGAAATTTGGTAAATTGGTACATATTGGTATTCCTCATAATGGAATGTGGAAATATGTTTTGCATGTAGTCCCATATTCGATATATATCGAATCTGCGTTTTCTGAAAATATATCGAATTGCTATAACACATACGATTCGGCATCCACGGGCATATGTGCGATGGTAATAGATAGTGGATGACCATAGAATGATTTTCGAATCAATAGCTATGAGCATTTTGCCGTACAGATTTCAGTGTTATCGAAAGTTCGATTCGATTATAATAAGAAATACGAATATTCACATAACTTAGGAAGTATTTGAGGTAAATGAATGAAATTTGGTAAATGGGTAGATATTGGTATTTGGCATCATGCACAGGGGATATACGTTTTGTATGTCGTCTCACATTCGATATATATCGAATCTGCGTTTTCTTAAAATATATCGTATTGCTATAACACATACGATTTGGCATCCACGGGCATATGTGCTATGGTAATAGATAGTGGATGACCATGGAATGAATTTCGAATCAATAGCTATGAGCATTTTGCTGTACAGATGTCATTATAATCGAACGTTCGATTCGATTATTATCTGAAATACGAATATTGACATAACTTGAGAAGTATTTGAAGTAGATGAATGAAATTCGATAAATGTGTACATATTGGTATTCCACATAACGCGAAGAGGAAATACGTTTTGTATGTCGTTTCAAATTCGATATATATCGAATCAGCGTTTCCTTAAAATTTATCGAATTCCTTTATCACATAAAATTTTGCATCCACGGGCATAGTTGTGATGGAAATAGATATTATATGACCATAGAACGAACCTAAATCAAGTGCGCTGAGTATTTTACTGTGAAGATGTCAGTATAAACGTAAGTTCCATTCGATTATTACAGCAAACACGTGGGTTTTCTTTTTTAATTCGGTTTCGTAATAGTAAATGAATTTTTTCATTTTGAAATTTACCCAAATTATTTTTTTTAGCCAGCGGCAATCGCCGCCATTCCTCCCCGGCAAACGGGCGGTGGTCGGTCCCCGTAAGATATACACGCATTTCCCTTTCTCATTCATGCATGCAGGCGGGCAGTTCATAGGACTATTCCCAGTAAAGCCTCACCGTCTAACTTTTAAAAGTATTGAGTTTTTCATTACGAAACCGGTATCGCATGGGCAACATTCATTTGTTATGTATACGGATTTTGCATTGACATGGGCCATGTCTTAGAAGGTGACTTTACAGCTATGGTGAAACGGAAACGAGCATAACTTTCAAAGTATTTCACCTAGGCCTATGATATTTGGCGAATAGTTACATCATTGCATTCTTAATACGACCACATAAAATTTAATCCAGCAATAGCCTTCACTTTCGATATATATTGAAACAACGTTTTCTTGAATTTAATCGAAAGGTAATAACTATTTGGAATACGCAACTTGGGGGATAGTTGTGCCGGCATAACATAAATAACGACCAAATTATTAAAAATAAACCGATTGACTTTCGTATTTCAGAGTACCGGTGCCACCAAATTATTAAAAATAAACCGATTGACTTTCGTATTTCAGAGTACCGGTGCCAGTATAATCGAAAGTTCGATTCGATTATTTTCCAAATACGTAAATTGCCTTACCATGATAAGTATTTCCGCGTGAGCAATGAAATTTTGTGAATTGGTATTTATTGGTATTCCCTATAATTTTCAATGCATATATGTTTTGTGTGTAGTCCCATATTCGACGTATATCGAATCTGCGTTTTCTCAATATATATTAATGACTTATTCGTTGATACAAATTCACAGCCCAAACTGCTGGGCCGATGAAGTTTAAATTTTCGGTGGTGAAATTAAAAAAAAATTCATCGGGAGGAAAAATCTCAATATTCCAAAAAGTGCGATACTTTCGATATATATTGACTTCAATTAACATGGGAGGCTTACGGGACTAAAATTAATTCCTTAATATCGTCATAAATATAAGTGCAAGTGGCATCTTCTCCCATTGGCGTAAACTAGATTTTTTGATATCTCAACCGTTCTTCGATCTCTCTCGATGTTTCTCGAAATATTTTTTTTATAGATAGTGATTTTCTTATGCGCGAAATTTGGAATTTTTTTGGACCCACTTTTTACGGTAGTGGGACGTTCTCCGCGTACTATGTTGTATCTATTTTTTAGTCCGATTTTTTGGCTACCTCGGAATTTTCGGATGTCGATTACATTCCGAGTTATTAGCATTATCGAAATAACTTGGTCGAGATAGGACAATGGATAAATATTGATTTGAGAGCTGGCATTCAAACTTAGGCTATTCATTACTTCATCCCTAGAATTTTTTTGGACAATCGTTAATCTCTTAAACGGATTTCATGAAGAAAAGAAAATATATAGGTTGGAGTTGCATTCGATACAAATATTAATACCATGTATTAAAGACTTATTTTGTGGTTCGCACACGGTCCGGTTGCATTCCGTCGAAATAATTTTCTCACACTGTTGCCAACGACCAACGCATGGTAGCGATATTGTTTTAAGATCTCCTCAACTCGGGGTTCGGTATTTGAGGTAGCATTGACTGAAGGCGACCCGTCCAAGGCGGAAGGGGAGAGTGTGTTCCTCTCTCCGGCGGGCGGTGGAGTGGGGGAGAAATGGATGTGGCTTATTGGGCAGCGGGCGCGAGGGGGGAGAAGCGGGAGGAGGGAGGGAGAGTCGATGGTAGAAGTGGGGGAAAAGGGACCTGGCTTTCCCGGGCTGACACGCGTTGCCGCGATGGGAGGGGAAATAGCGGGATTGTTATTGAGAAGGAGGGTGAGAGGGGGACAGCTGCATTAGTAGAGGCACCAGGATTCGTTGCGCGCTACGGAGTTCGTTGTTATAATATACTCCGTGGAGTGGATTTGTTGTAAACGCTTTAGTGAAACCGTGTACGCCCTTCATAGACAGTAATTATTAATAAATCCTTTACTTTCGTTGATTCAAATCATTCCCGATTAGTTTATGATCTATGTTTGGCGTTTGCAAATATTCAAATGTTCATATCTGTATAATTATTTCAGGTGCACCAAGGAAAATTGGTGAATGGGTACATCATAGTATTTTTCATACTGCACTGTGGACATATGTATGTTGACTGGCCTTATGGATAAATAAATAAAGTGGTGCACTTTCCGCTGCAGTAAACAGTATGTCGTTTTTAATCGATTATTCTTGCCAATGGCCTAAAAGGCATATATTGGTAATTATTCCCGTTAGACTAATGACCTTTTGCTGTTATCGTTCGTCGTGCTATTCACCTTACTGCCATTTCTCGGCCACCCATGTCGCGGTGGATCAGGGGGGCGGCAGGAGAGGCCCGGGCCCTTGGTACCCACCCACCCACTGCCACCCATCAAACATGAGCCTTCCGCCAATATGGAGGTAAATCTTTAAAAAATCCGAATAACAGAAATATCCATCATGTACTACATGAGTCGAAGTGAAGCTGGCCTGTTAATATGTTGTCGTCAATATTAGCGTAAATAATTTTTCACGCTGCTGCTGAAATTCACTATTCGTTGGCGTCGTTAACGTACCTCTATACGCCAACAGTGGCACGCATTTCCTGATTTAAGTTACATTTTCATTATGAATACGTATCACTATGCAGCGATATTAATTTATAAATGTATAAGCTTACCTAACCTCGATTGATTACCTGTTAAACCATTTTTTGCTTTATTTTGGGGACATAACTTTTTAGTCTCCCACCCTAATGATATGGAGCGTTTTCATCTTCATTTCTGGCCAAATAAAACCAATCGTAATTGCCTATTGGTAATATTAAGAAGTCGGATAGTTTGAAACTTGATGATCCCCTTTATTTGCCGAGATATTTTCTGTGTGTTTTGTTCCTCGAGGTGAATTTTCGTTTTCGAGCGGGTTTCACTGTTAAAGCTTTCTCCTCATTATTTTGCAACAAATATCTAATATACGCCTAAGCCCAATATAAAATCTTATAATAAAATATAGATTTATCCACTATACATTACAACTATAACTTAGATTCAGTAAGCCGCTTCATTGTGATATGTTTTGTTTGTGTCGATCCGACATTCATACCTTAACACGTATTTATTACTTTCCATTTCCAGACTCAATTCTTGAAATTGCCCTCGTGGATAAAAATTTGGATATTTCAAACGATCTTTGCTGATATTATTGCGTATCATACGTTATCACATTTTACGATTGGTGTGCATGTAAGGAATATGTCTGATATTCTGGGCTTTTGCACTATACTTCCGCATGCATTTTGCCGTATTCAATAATACTTTTTTGTTTGACATCAAGAAATACCTCCCCTATCAGGCCATTGGTCCATGGTTAGCATTGACGGTCTTATGTGGTTCGTGTCGACTAGGTACGAGGTATTATAGGTTGGCGTCACTGAAGACAGATTGGGGAACGGGGAAGTGTGTGATGGCCAGTTCGTTCCGAGACGCGGCGAGACGATTGAAGGGGAGGTGAGAAAAAGAGCGCTGATTGGTTGAGAGTGCGGGGGGGAGAGAGTGACAAAGACTTTACAAGGTGGAAGGGAGAGAGGCCCGTCCCGCGCGCCGGGTCGCATGGCGACGATTGTGGGTGAGGGGAATTAGCGGGGGGAGGGGGAATTAAGGTGGAGGGTGAGGGTGGGAGTAGGAGATGGCCCAGGGTTCCCTGCGTGCGAAGGAGGGGGCCTGATTTTGAATTCTTTCGTAACGGACGCGTGAATCTTCTTCCGGCTACCTGTTTGAACATGCGGTCATTATAACTGCCTAGATTTTCGGAGTGGACGGTCGTGCTGGAAATTCTCTGCGATTATTTTTGCTCTGTGGGAGTTGATTCACAGTGCTTGATTAATAGTTTAGTGCTATTCATCTTCTTGACTAATACCTACTTTCACCCCCTGAGAATTTGTGAATTGTCGTCAATTTATTCAACAATCAGTGTTTTCCACAAACGGAATCCATTTTAATATTCGAGGTCCCTGTAAGAACTACATCATGTCATCTCCTCAGCCGGGACCAAGTGGTATGTCTTGCTTTCTTTGTATTATTTTTCTGTTACAATTTATTTGCCAATGTATTCGATATGTTTACTGTTGATTGTTTGTCAAAGACATGGATATTTTCCAGTGTCTCGAGGGTATTTTTATGGCGCGTATAGACAGCAGTATGTTCAGTGTGGGTGTGAGCGACGAAGGAGGATGCTTTTAGAGTAATTTAATGTAAATGTTTGAAACTCCTGAGTCTACGACGGGTTAACAATTGCTAACGATTTTCGTTTTTGTTGTTTTGGTTAAGTAATATTGTCCAGATAGGGGAATTGTCATATGACTTTCACGCGGTAAATTTGTGTCGTATTATTTTTCTTCGACGTATTTAATCGCAAATGAATTATGTTTTAAGTAAATAAGATATTGAGAGTTATGTTTTCGCTAAAAAGCCATATGACTTATGTACATTGCTTGCGTTCAATTCCCGTGTGGTGCCTTAGTATATTTGACCGCAAGGGAAGTTATAAGGCAAGTGGTTTTAATGAAAATGCTCAAAACTTCTGTGCTTACGATGGGTTAACATTTGCTAAATATTTTCATTTTCTTTGTTACGGTAAATTAATGTTGTCCAGCGAGGGGAAACGTCATATGAATTTCACACGGTAAAGTTGTGCCGTGTTATTATACTTCGGCGTAGTTAATCGCAATTCAATTATGTTTCACGTAAATAAGATATTGCTAATTATGTTTTCCCTTAAAAGCCATGTGGCTTATGTACATTGCTTCTGTTTCATTTTTCGTGTGATGGCTTTGACATGTGACCGCATGAAGAACTATTTGCCATGTGGTTTTACGTTATCGTGCATTTATATTTATTGTATACAATAACGCGTCCATTGGAAATACCTCACCCTATCTTGCTTCTTTATTTGCGTGTGGCGATTCATTGAAAAGTCTGTTGTCTTCATTTATTTAACGGCACGCATTCTGTAGTCATTCATACTATGTTCCAAACCAATAATGTCTTTCACGATATGTTATTATTTACATATTAAGTTTGCGAATTGGTGAGTACGAAGTGTTATAGCGATTATTATCGAAGGAAAAAGTTTTCCTGAAGTGGAATTTTTTTCCTAAATGCTTGAGTAGAACAGTGTAGGCCCTTCTTAGGTATGCACGGTAATTATTATTTGCATCCTTTGCTTACGTTGATTCTAATAATTCCCGAAAAATTCAAGATCTACGATTGCCGTTTATCAATGTTAACCCTGTCATAGTTTCTGGTGTTATAAAATACGTAGAGAAACCTTCACTTTTTCTTTCCGATAACTGAATTTGCAATTTTTATCATTCTCCTCTTCATTATTATTAAATCAATTGCTTCCTTATCCCACCTTAATTCGCTGTTAGAAGCGAGACCTGAAGGACGTCTGTACACCATTGCAAGGTGCACACGGATAGCGATTTGGGTTTTGTCATTATCGTGTGTGGTAGTTCGGGTGCGCGAAAACCATGCATGTTCTGGGAGGTAATGCTGAGGCGAGGGGCGGAGGTGCTTGGGGATGGTACGGGGGGAGCTTCGCTGAGTCCTGCACTTGGCGGGTCGGCGACTAGAAAAAAGGAGTGGAGAGGGGAGGAAGGGTGGGGGAGTAGTGGAAGGACCAAAAGCGTTGGAGGAGGGACCACGCTTCTGGCAGCTGTGCGGGCTAAGGTGGATATACCGTTCCACACGGGACACGGAATTGCGCAGGTTAGAACTGAATTAATTTATAAAATCGCGTGGAATTGCGCGAATGTATGAATTAAATAAGAGCAGGGGCTATTTTGTCATCTTACGTCAACGCATTCTCGCATGTCTTCTCGCAATTCACCGCTTTGCACGACGCAATTTTGACTACGCCTTTGTTGATACGTCAGGTTGTGCGAGTACGAGCCCCGTGTTAAACGGCCTTAAAACCCTTTGGCCATATGTCTGATCACGAGTAAATGTTCATAAAAATGTCATCAAAAATAAGTTCTATTTCGCCGTTATTAATATTGGTAAATGAATTTGTTAAATGTTATAATATATACAATATAATAATACATGTTACCGAAGGATGGCGTAAAAGCGTCATTCAAAGCGAGTATCGATGTGTCTCATTTTCAGGCTATCTTTGCATTAAGCACAGCTAGGTAGCGATTATGTTTCCGGCGACAGAATATCTCTGCGAAAAAGTTGACAATCAGTTCGACAAAATAGCGATTATGATTATGAGGAAAAACAGCATCATTTATTTTCTATAATGGTGCCACCTTTTCACTTGGAGTATTGTTAATGCATATTATTGTTTTTCCTTACTCGATAACAATGTTTAACCATTATCTTCTTCTGGAAAAGTAATAATGAAAGCACAAAAATGTTATGCTTTCGCTATTTTCATTGGCTATTGCAGGCGGTTTCTTATGATGATTTGCGATAGAATATACACTCCCCGTGTTGATGTTAACAGGACATATTTTGTGTTCGGCATTTCTTGGTGTAGATCAAGCCAAGAATTTTTTCTCGATTTGATAGTATTTTCAAACACCTATATTAATTCAATGTGGCAATGAATACAAAAGTGTTCGAGTTTTCATGGATTGAAAATGATTTTTACACCAAACCCTTAGGTGAAACCGTGAACGCCATTCATTGGTATGTACGATCATTATTTTTTACATCACTTACTTCCGCTGGTTGAAATAATTCCCGAATAATACATCGTCTGTATATGGCGTTTTTTAATTAGTGCACGTAAAATAATATCCGGTGTCATGATACCGGAGGGAGCTTAACGCTATCAGCATTGCTAGCGCGTAATATTCTGTTTTTGAAGCATTATAATGTTTGAGCTTTGCGACCATGAAAACTTTTGATAGTGTTCGGAGGAATTTTTTTTACTTCTTTCTTTTTTAAATGTGTCTAACTATGCTTGACTTCATGTTCACCACTTACCACGAAGCATTTTTGACTGCGCCTTCGTACACACTTCGTCAGATTGTACAAGTATAGGGCCCCGTGTAAAACCGCCTTAAAACCTTTTTTCCACGTGTCTGACCATGGGAAAATGTGATAAAAATAAATGGATTATTGGTAAATATATTTCTGCTACCCGAGGATAGCGGAAACATCTTTAAAAACGAGTATCACTGCGTCTGATTTTCAGGTTATCTTTGCATTAAGTACAACTAGGTAGCGATTATGTTTCCGGCGACAGAATATCTCTGCGAAAAAGTTGACAATCAGTTCGACAAAATAGCGATTCTGAATATGAGGAAAAACAGCATCATTTATTTTCTATAATGGTGCGACCTTATTACTTGGAGTATTGTTAATGGATATTATTGTTTTTCCTTACTCGATAACAATATGTAACCATTATCTTCTTTTGGAAAAGTAATAACGAAAGTACAAAAATGTTTTGCTTTAGCTATTTTCATTGGCTATTGCAGGCGGTTTCTTATAATGATTTACGATGGAATGTACACTCCCCGTGTTGATGTTAACAGGACATATTTTGTGTTCGGCATTTCTTGGTGTAGATCAAGCCAAGAATTTTTTCTCGATTTGATAGTATTTTCAAACACCTATATTAATTCAATGTGGCAATGAATACGAAAGTGTTCGAGTTTTCATGGATTGAAAATGTTTTTTACACCAAACCCTTAGGTGAAACCGTGAACGCCATTCATTGGTATGTACGATCATTATTTTTTACATCACTTAATTTCGCTGGTTGAAATAATTCCCGAATAATACATCGTCTATATTTGGCGTTTTGTAGTTAGTGCACGTAAAATAATATTCGGTTTCATGATACTGCGTTAAGAAACTTCACCTTTTCCCCCCGTTTAATGGATTAGTGAAACTTATTTTACACCGTTATTCAATTCGTACCAGGAGAGTACTTACCCGGCGATAGATAGATAGATACACAAGACGTCGCTGTTTACGACCTTTTCCGTATATATACAGGAGGGAGATTAACGCTATCAGCATTGCTAGCGCGTAATATTCTGTTTTTGAAGCAATTATAATATTTGAGCTTTGCGACCATGAAAACTTTTGATGGTGTCCGGAGGATTTTTTTTACTTCCTTCTGTTTTAAATGTGTCTAACTATGCTTGACTTCATGCCACGGAGCGAAAACGACATCTTCATTTATTTTTAAAGGGATGTTACAAATGATTTCACTATGATTTTCCACGAGATGTATTAAACATTACCCTTGAGAATTAAAGAGTACGCAAATTGTCTAACTATTAATTGTCTAACTATTCTATGGTTAGGCGTCAATATCGCGGTATTTGAGAATTTAATGTATATACTGTCTATTTAAAAGGTTTTACGCTAATTTCAACCAATGCAAACTTTAGTATCAACGTATCTTTTTATATCTTATCTCAAATATAGCGTAATTTTTGTAGTTATCAGTAATAAATCAAAAACAAAATATTCATATATATATTACATTACATTTATAAGTAAAATATCAACCTCTTTCTCAAGAGCAGTTACTATTTCTTCAAATCAGGTATCAGACCAATACGGGCTATCCGATCCCATGATTCCTCTTCGTCAGACTCTGACGGCTCTTCCATCGCTGACTCAGAGCCCTTGACGTCAGGTAATGTGTCCTATATTTAATATTTTTAATATTAATATTTCATTTCTTTTAATTTTACATTAGGCATTATATTTTGGACAAAAACATATATTGCCTTACTTAAACATGTTCATATTCGTTTTTATGAATTTTCATTTCTCAAACATTTTTCATTTCCCTTTTGTTTATTTTCTTATTATTTTAAATCCTCAAATTCATTATGCATATAGTAACAATTTTTAAAAATTTCCTTCATTAAGGTGTCCCACCAAAAAAGCGAGGTAGGCCTTGCAAAACGAAGAGAGGGCGGCCGAAAACTTCCAGCCTTACTCGGTCACAACAACGCAATATAGCATCTAAGAAGTATGCCTCTAAAAACCCAGTTTCAAATCGAGAAGCCGTTCAACGGTATAGGGAAATCCATCCGGAAATTCAAAGGGCAGCATCGCAGCGATATCAAGCGGCCAATCCGGAGGTTCATAGACAGGCTGAGCAGCGTTATGTAGAGGCGAACCCTGATGCTCGCTCTCAGGCCTCCGTGCGATATAATGTAGCAAACCCTGAAATACACCGCGCGGCCGACAACCGTTATAACAGAAATGTAAACACCCGCGTCCGTAAATTTATACCGGGGTACGCCGGTCCAGCGTTGTCGAATATAATGTGCCTAGGAAATCTTCCCGGCGAGTATCTAGAGCACGTACCATCCCTCACACTGCAAGTGGAGTCCTTAAGGTCAGAAATGATTTTCCGGTGTCCGTACTGTAGGGCCGCGCTCTTCTTTGAAGAATCTAAAAGGGCTAAATGGTGCTGTGGGGGCGGGGATTACGTAGTGAATGTTTTACCACAACTTGAGGCTCCTTTTTATTCCGATAATTATTTTCTAAAAAACGCGCGAGCTTTCAACAACTTTTTTGCTTTTTCCGCTTTGGGGGTTAGTGGTAAATTTCAAAATCCCGACGCAGGTGTTGCCTTTGTAAAGATTCAGGGCAGGATTTACCACCGCGTATTCGATTTGAGCTGGAAAGGGGAGAAAAATAATATGGCGTTATACGTTGAGGACCCGCAGGAGCGACTCAGGTTAGCGAGGGAAATAGAATTGAGGCAGGACGTGGTCAATGACGTCATGGAATACCTAGGTCAGGTCAACCGCCTAATTGCAGACCTGCGGAATCTAAATAATCATGTCTCCGAGTCGGCGCACTTGGTTTTTAAACAGACCTCAAGGAGGACCGATGGACCGATAATTGGAGATGCACCCGCGACGAATGAGATAGCTGGCATCTTGAGCACAAATTTCGAGTATCATCCGCATCAGGTCGTTGTATGGAAAAAAGGAGAGGCGAAACCCCATCAGGTGCATTATTTGAGTGAGACGTACGAGGCGTTGCAGTATCCTCTTATATTCCCACATGCGTCATCCGGATGGTCACCCGACCTGCGCGATCGTACGGGTAATAAAATTACTCAGGTTAAATATTATAGGAAACTTCTCCTCTCAGAGCCAAGATTCACGTTTTTGCGTCGGCTTTCTCAGGAGTATTTCGTAGACATGTGGTGCCGCGCAGAAGAGGCGCGTCTGCAATACGTTAAGCATAATCAGCGTAACATTTTGAGAATCGCCTCGAGACAGGAGCTGGACGAGTCAATTGCCGCTGAGGGAGACATTGTGCCAGGGAAGGTGTACCTGCCGTCGACGTTCACCAATAGTCCGCGCTACATGCAGATACGTTATCTTGATGCAATGGCGCTGGTTTCGAGGAAAGGGAAACCCAGTTTTTTTCTTACCGTTACCTGTAATCCGTCCTGGGTCGAGATTAAAAATAGCTTAAACCCCGGTGAGAATGCCGTGGATCGGCCAGATTTATGCGTGAGAGTGTTTCAGGAGAAGCTTCGTAAACTTCTCAACGGCATCAGGAACGGCGTTATTTTCGGGGAGCTAATTTACATTCTTTACGTGATAGAGTTTCAGAAGCGTGGCCTTCCCCACGCACACATCGCTTTTCGCGTCGCCGGTGGCGGCCCGACGCAATCAGATGAGATAGATTCTTTCGTCAGGGCCACCATTCCACCGAGAGAGGAGGCGAATGGCCGACTTCACACGTTGGTCCTTCAGCATATGGTACATGGACCATGTGGCATTAATAACGCGAATGCACCGTGCATGGACAGGGAAACCGGGAAATGTTCGAAGCGGTATCCACGGTCGGCAAACGAAGTCACTCACGCCGACCGGAGAGGGTTCATTCTTTACCGTAGACCTTGCGATAGGACCGTCGAAATGGGAAGGAACCGAGTCGTAACGGATGAGTGGATCGTACCTTACAATCCTGCAGTTCTCCTCCTCATGGAATGCCACTGTAACCTCGAAGTGGCCACGAGTCAAAGAGTAGTCAAGTATTTGTTTAAATATATTAACAAGGGACCGGACCGCGCGAGAGTAGCGATCGTAGAGGACCAGTCGATGGACGAAGTGGAAAACTACGCCAACCTCCGATACATCAGTGCCTGCGAGGCCTTATGGCGTATATTAGAATATGACGTCAGTTGCCGGGAACCGAGCGTGTTAAATTTACCAATCCATCTCCCTCAGCAGGATAACGTTATATTTCGCCCAGGACAGGAGAGGGAGGCGCTTCAGAGGAGCAAATCCAAGTTGACGTTGTATTTGAATAGGCCGGACGAGCCAGAATTCACGCCGTTGACGCTGATAGATTTTTACGAACAGTACGTAGTGGATACGACCGCTAAGCCAGGGAGCATTCCTTTCGACGATGGTAATCATTTCATTCATAAGCGACAGCGTGGGAGCAGCGTAGCTCGACTTCGGTGGCTCTCCCCCACGCTGGGGGAATTGTTTTTTCTGAGAATGCTCCTGGCGCGATTCCCGTGTAGGAGTTACGAGGAGTTGCGCACCGTAGACGCCGTTACCTACGGATCTTTTCAAGAAGCGGCAATGGCAAGAGGGTTGCTCGACGAACTAGACGAATACGGACACGCTCTAGAAGAGGCTGCGACTTTTAAGACGGGAAGAGCCCTGCGACAACTCTTCTTCGCCGTAATTATGTTTGGTGCTCCCGCAGCCGTTCTTTGGGAAAGATTTAAGGGCCCCCTGAGCGAGGACTACGCGGGACGTTTAGACGAAAGAGCGGCCTATCATCACGCCTTATGCGATATAGATCACATGCTTCGTCCTCACGGAAGATGTTTGAGGGACATGGGTCTTCCTGAGGTCGAAGACGTAACTACGGAAGTCGGTCGAGAAGAGGTACGATGGAATCCCGAGGACGCCGCCAGGGCAGTTGAGGAGTGGCGTCCCAAGCTGACCGAGGAACAGCTTAGCGTTGTCGACGCCGTAATCACCGCCGTTAGGAATGTTCATATGAGGGATAGAGTATTTTTTATTGACGGGCCAAGCGGGACGGGGAAAACCGTGGTTTTAAATCACCTGACGGCTAGGATGCGTGCAGAGGGCGCCATCGTGTTATGTACAGCCTCAACGGGAATAGCTGCTTTGAATCACCAAGGGGGTATCACCGCGCATTCAATGTTTCAATTGCCGCTAGAGACGGACGACCCTAATGCACCGTGCGGCATTACCGGAGGGAGCCAGAGGGCCGATCTTATACGTAGGGCTTCGCTAATCATTTGGGATGAGGCGCCCATGTCACATAGAAACACAATAAACATTCTCGACCGATCATTGAGGGATATTTGTCAGGTGGAAGCGGCGTTCGGGGGGAAAGTTGTAGTGCTAGCCGGCGATTTCAGACAAATACCGCCTATTATTCCAGATGGGTCAAAGGCCGACATAATCGACGCTTCCCTTAAGTCATCCGTATTATGGCCTATCATTATTAAGAAAAAACTCCGTTCCATTCTTCGCTCTCGAGACGATCGTGCGTACTCGAAGTTCGTTCTTGCTGTCGGGGAAGATAGAGTCCCAACCGTAGCGATGGGGGAATATCAAACTATTCCTCTCGGTAGTATTTCATTCACAACATCATTGCAGGAGCTTATAGATTTCGTGTATCCCGCTGATGTGTTAAGTAATCAAGCCCTATGCTGTAACCGCGCCATTCTGTCGGGGACTAATCATAACATCTCGGAAATAAATAGATTCGTATTGGACATGATACCGGGAGAAATTGTTCGCCTGTGCAGCGCCGATAGCACACCACCGTGCGCGGGGGCGGTGGATAACACATTAATACATACGGACGTTCTCAACGCTATAAGTCACTCGGGTGTCCCTGACCACATTCTAGAGTTGAAGGTTGGCTGCGTGGCCATATTGATTAGAAACATCAGCTTTGAAGATCGTTTAGTTAACGGGACGAAAGTTATCGTAGAGAAAATATCCCGGCGATTCATTGAAGCTAGAATTCCGAATGCGACAGACACGGTAATGATCCCTAGAATACCTTTTAAATTTGCCGTTTCAAATTCAGGGATAGAAATGATCCGTAAACAATTTCCTTTGAAAGTGGCGTACGGAGTCACTATAAATAAGTCTCAAGGCCAGACCCTGGAAAAAGTAGGCGTCGATTTGCGGAGCGATGTATTTTCTCACGGTCAGTTGTACGTTGCTCTAGGCCGCGTTAGATCAGTGAACGACGTGAAAGTCTTAGTAAACGAAAACAGAGTAAGTAATGACAGGGCCCATACAATTAATATCGTTATGAAAGAACTATTAGATACATGAACACGATAGTTACGTTTGCACGGGAAAAACATGTAATTTTTGAAAACGTTCACTCAAATAGAAACACAACAACGACGATAACAATTTATGGTAACGGTTACTATTTCCTCGCGTAATTCACGGTTTGAAAAATGCTTTTAACAGGAACAATTTAGAATTAAAGTAATCGGGAACCGGTGTCCAATGAAGGCGTCGCAGTAAATGAATGCCAATGAAAATTTATTCATTCCTGGCAAACACCAAAGTAGTATTGTTTTCTCCCATGGAAAATAGTTTATAGCCTTGGGAAGGTCTCGAAGAGCAGAAGACAGAAGTAAAAATTTTTGTAATTGAAGAAAGAACATTGAAAGAGTGCCCTCATTCTGCCCGCATCATCCTCGAAGATTTAGTACGAGAAAAAGAAGACCATCCACCTGCGTATTCACTATCCGAATCCATAAACATGCGCTTCGCTGAGTTGTGTAGGATTGCTACGAGAAGTACGAGAATGCCTTCCATGTCTACGCTTTGAGGTGCTTAGGGTGACCTTATCCTCGCTCGAAAGAGTTGGTCACCAAGAAGATTGTAGAGTAGGGACATGTGAAGGCCGAGTACTGGCCATATGGATAGGGTTTGTGGTGACCCTACGTGCCTTCCATCGTAATCGTTCTATATTTTACGGAGACCCATTAGGACGCTGTGAACGGCTGGTCTCCGGCGTAGGGGGGAGAAGGCACCACGGGTGTTTCCACCGCAGAGAGAGAGAGGTATCCAAGAAGATTGAAGACTAGGGAAATGGGGGGGATTAGTTTCGTAATTCGTAGGTAGAAACAGTAGTCGTTTTAATTTAAAAAATACAAAAACTCAAAAAAATGAAAAAACTAAAATACAAAAATAGTATATTAATATTTTAGTATTGCATGTTGTTTGATCAAAATGAACTTTGTTTTTCCATCACATTATTTCATTATTTCCGTATAACTTCGAAAACTTCGACGTTCCGCATGACTGGAGGTCAATTTTTTTTAACACACTATGAAGAAATAGTGATTAATGCATGTTATGGAAAACAGAAACCAAAATCAAAATTAAATTCAAACCGGTATTATGGAAAATTAATAATTGTAGAGTAGAAAATATATTAGTACACCATATGATGTATGTCGACTCTCTAATAAGAAGCACCTAGCATGATATATTATTGCATGGGCTCCAAGAGGAGATTCTTTGGAGTACGGTGTTATTAATTTTATTTACATTATATCAACTTACTTATCCCCGGTATGACTTAAGTAATATGATTTTGACATTAACTGAAATGCGTGGAAGTTCCGCATTGCTGGTGGGGAATACATATTTATTCAGAGCAAGAATGATTATTATTTTATGCATGTAATAAAAAAGGAAAAAAATTAAAATTTCTTGCACAGGACTGTGGAGTTGTGTTATCATGTGGATGAGTAAAGAATTCTGCTGCAATATTTGATTGTATCTATCTTATCATGAATGTTAATCAGCAAAGTATTTTTAGGGTAATGGGGCCTGTCTCGAAAGCCTCTTAATTATGGTGGCAGTAGGGCGTCAATGATTGGGGATCCTGTCAGTTGGTGAAACAGAAGGGGTCCGCAATCATTGGCGCGATGGACCGGCCATCGGTATTCATATTCATTTGTTTGAATGCTGGAAACGGGTTCCTAACGAGCTGTTTGTGGTACCTCACGGGTCAGCATGGAAAACCACAGTTAACCGAAAGAATTTCTAATGAAGAAGCAGGATCAATTTCATAAATTTTAAATTTATTGGTACTACCGGTTTCGCTGGTACCAATATATTTAAAATTGTGAAAATTGCTCCATCTTCTTCATTGTGTTCCGTTTCCACTCCATTTCGCCTAATACCTAAGATTATATTCGAAAGATATTCTGTCTAAAAAAAACCGAACTCGATCGTTGTACATAGAATCTGGAAGCTATATTATGTATTCAGGTCTTACTATTTTTGCCATTTCTCACATGAGATAGTTCTACTTGAAACACATCCTTAAATATATTCGTGTCCGAACTCCCATAAACAATTAATTACTACAAAATGGACCCTTTCAACATTTTCAGCGTGTCATGCGATACACATTCACCTTTTTCTACCCGTTTCGGTGACTTTTTATGAGAATACTTGAATGGCTTATGGACTCAATACTAGATCTCATATGACACTACCATGTCCAAATACCCTGTATTCACACGCTTGATATATTCAAGCATTATATACTCGTTGGATATATTAAAGCTGCATTCGGATTGATGACTTATTGATTGATACAAATTCACAGCCCAAACTACCGGGCCGATCGAGATGTAATTTTCGGTGGTAAAATTAAAAAAAAATTCATCGGGAGGAAAAATCTCAAAATTCGAAAAAGTGCGATACATTTCGATATATATCGAGTTGAATTAACATGGCAGCCTTATGGGACTAAAACTCTTTCCTTAATTACGACATAACTAGGCGTCTCAGGGTAATCATCTCCCACTGACGTAAACTAGATTTTTTGCTCAATTTTTTATTACCTTGGTTTTTCGTCGATCTCTTTCGATCACTGTCGAAATGATTTTTAAAAATCGACAATGCTTTTCTTATGGATCAACTTTGGAATTTTTTTTGACCCACTTGCCAAAGTAGTTGGACTTTCGCCGCCTAATACGTTTTTTCTAATTTTTTACCTGATTTTTTGGCTATCTCCGAATTTTCGTTTGTCGAATAGATTCCGAGTTATTAGCATTATCGAAATAACATTGTCGAGATAGGACGATCGATAAATATCGATTTGAGAGCTGGCGCTTCAAAATTAGGCTATTCAGCTCAAAAAAGCATGCCTACAAACGTACCTTCGGTACGTCCAGGTTTTCATTTTTATTTAGATTTCGTAATATTTAACGAGTTATTTCATTCCGAATTTTTCCCACATTATTTTCTTGAGCCCGCGGCAATCGCCGCCATTCCTCTCCGCCAAACGGGCGGTGGTCGGTCTCCGGAAGAAATACACGCATTTCCCTATCCCATTCATGCATTTAGGCGGGTGAAATTTGCGGAGGGCTGACAGAACTATACCCAGTAAAGCCTCACGGCATAACTTTTTAAAGTATTGATTTTTTCATTATGAAACCAGTATCGCATAGGCGACACTCATTTGTTATGTATACGGATTTTGCATTGACATGGGCCCATGCTTTAGAAGGTGACTTTGCTGCTATGGTGAAACGGAAATGCGCATAACTTCCAAAGTATTTCACCTAAGCCTATGAAATTTGGTGAAACGGTACATCATTGTATTGTGCATTTGACCATATAAAATGTAGTCCAGTACTGGTCATTACTTTCGATATATATCGAAACTACGTTTTCTTGGATTTTATCGAATGCTAATAACTTATTGGAATACTCAACTCCGGGGATAGTTGTGCCGGCATAACATGTGAACTGACCAACCAATGGAAAAAAAACAAATGACATGCGTATTTCCGAGAACCTATGTCAGTATAATCGAATTATTCGATTCGATCATTTTAACTAAAATGAATATTGAGATAACTTGACAAGTTTTTGTGGTAGATGAATGAAATTTGGTAAATTGGTACATATTGGTATTCCTCATAATGGAATGTGGAAATATGTTTTGCATGTAGTCCCATATTCGATATATATCGAATCTGGGTTTTCTTAAAATATATCGAATTGCTATAATATAAGGAATTTAACATCCACGGGCAAAGTTGAGGGGGAATATTATAAAGTAAGACCACAGAAGGTAATTTGAATCAGTATCATTGCGCATTTTACTGTACAGGTGTCAGTATAATCGAAAGTTCGATTCGATTATTACAGCAAATACGAATATTGATATAACTTAATAAGTATTACTGTAAGACCAATGAAATTCAATGAATTGATACATCTTGGTATTACACATAATGATATGTGTAAATATGTTTACTATATAGTCTCATATTCGATATATATCGAATCTGCGTTTTCTTAAAATATATCGAATTGCTATAATATAAGGGATTTAACATCCACGGGCAAAGTTGAGGGGGAATATTATAAAGTAAGACCACAGAAGGTAATTTGAATCAGTATCATTGCGCATTTTACTGTACAGGTGTCAGTATAATCGAAAGTTCGATTCGATTATTACAGCAAATACGAATATTGATATAACTTAATAAGTATTACTGTTAGACCAATGAAATTTAGTGAATTGATACATCATGGTATTACACATAATTTGTTGTGTAAATATATTTACTATGTAGCCTCACATTCGATATATATCGAATCTGCGTTATCTTAAAATATATCGAATTGCTATCATGCATGGGATTTAACATCCACGGGCAAAGTTGAGGAGGAATATTATAGTGTAAGACCAAAGAATGAAATTTAAATCAATAGCGTTGCGCTTTTTACTGTAATTGCGTCAGTACAATCGATAGTTCGATTCGATTATTATAGCAAATACGAATCTTGACATAACTTGATGAATATTCAAGGTAGATGAATGAAATTTGGTGAATGGGTACATATTGGTATTCCACTAACGCACAGGGGAAATACGTTTTGTATGTCGTCTCACATTCGATATATATCGAATCCGCTTTTCATTAAAATATATCGAATTGCTATATCACATAGAAAATAGCATCCACGGGCATAGTTGTGATGGTAATAGATATTTGATGACCATAGAACGAATTTTAAATCAAAAGCAATGAGTATTTCACTGTACCGATGTCAGTATAATCGTAAGTTCGATTCGATTATTACGGCAAATACCTTAATTGATATAACTTGATAAGTATTTCAGGTAGATCAAAGAAATTTGGTAAATGGGTAAATATTGCTATTCTTCTTAACCCAAAGGTGAAAAATGTTTTGTATGTAGTCTTACAATCGATATATATCGAATCTGCGTTTCCTTTAAATGTATTGATTTGCTATACCACGTAGGTTTTAGCATCCACGGGCATAGTTGAGAGGTGAGAGATAGTGAATGACCGTAGAATGAATATATACAATATCTATGAGGATTTTACTTTATATATGTAAGTTTATTTGAAATATCGATTCGATTATTATAACAAATACGAATATTGACATAACTTGAAAAGTATTTAAGGTCGATGAATGAAATTTGGTAAATGAGTAAATATTGGTATTCCTCATAATGCACATAGGAAACATGTTTTGTATTTAGTCTCTCATTCGAAATATATTGAATCTGCGATTACTTAAAATGTATCAAATTGCTTTAAAACATAATATTTAGTGTCCACGGGCATATTTGAGAAGGTTTACATATAATGGATGAAAAGAATGAATCCGTATGGATTTAATGATGGTAGTATGAATAGATTTGTGTATTTTTCAAAACTGATGTCACATCAACTATATGTTCGATTCGATCATAGTAGAAAATATGCAAATTGACATATCTTCATAACTATTTCAGTTATAGGTATGAAATTTCGTGTGTGAGTACATTTTAATATTCCACTTGCTGTCAAATAGAATTTAATGAAGGCAATGGGCTAAGTTCAACTAATATCAAATATGAGTTTTCATAAAATTAATCGAATGGCTTTACCTTTTATATGGTGAATTTTTCGAACTTTTTACCAACTTATGGACCCAGGACCAGGCCACCATTCACACCACCATATCTCCTTACCCACCACGACACGCTTGATATATTCAAGCGCATATCGACTCGTTATATATTTAAAGCTGGAAATTCATTAAAATTGCGTGATTGACCATAATTAGCAGCCCAAACTACCGGGCCGATCGAGCTGAGATTTTTTGTGGTAAAACTAAAAAAATATTCATCGGGAGAAAAAATCTGAAAATGCCAAAAAGTGCGATACTTTTCGAGATATATCGATCTACTTTAACATGGGCTCTTATGGAAAAAAAATAAATTCGCGATATGACCTACTTTAAATCGCCGCACGCGGACGACATCCAAATGGGAAACATTAGTTTTTTGGCCGATTTTTTTGGCATGGGTTAGAAGCTTCCAAGTCGAGCCGATTTCGAGATATCGATTTACACGCGTTCTTATGTGATTTCGATTTGACAGCTGGCGAACGAAACTTAAGCTATGTAGCTCGCGAAGATGTTGGCACAAGCCTAACTATTCGTTAGACTTTGGGTTTTCTTTTTTAATTAGGTATCGTAATAGTTAATGAATTATTTCATTTTGAAATTTTCCCAAATTATTTTTTTGGCTTCCCGGCGATCGCCGCCATTCCTCCCCGCCAAACGGCTTGGGGTCGGACTCGGTAAGAAAAACGCGCATCGCCTTATAGGAGGGAGCATGGCAGTAGACGGGAGAAATACGAGAAGTATGGGACGATACCCAATCAACCATCGCGGTCCATTCTTCGAAATGCATTGCTCTTTTGTTTTCAAATTATTATCTTAGGCCTCATGCACCATGGGTGGGTATATGAGTTTGATTAAGGGCCGCCATTGCCTGTTCGGCTAACCTATGCTGCCATTGAAAAACGCGAATTTGCACTACTTGGTTGGTATTACAGGTACACCAATGAAATTTGCATGAATGGTACATCTTGGTATTCTTCACGGAGCAATGTTAAACATACTACTGCTGGTGGGCTCACCTTCGATATATATCGAATCTACGTTTTATTGTATTTTAACGAATGCTAATAAGTACTTGGAATATTCATAAATGGGGACAGACTAGCCAGCCTAACATTGAGAAAGACCAAGAAATGGAATACCAACCAATGAAATTGCGTATTTCAGAGTTCCGGGGTCAGCATAATCGAAAGTTCGATACGATTATTATACCAAATACGTAAAGTAGCATAACTTCTTAAATATTTTTGATAGATCTATAAAATTTGGTTATTTGGTACATCATAGTATTCCTCATAATTCACTGAAAAAATATAATTTGTATGTAGTCTCATATTCGATATATATCGATTCTTCGTTTTCTTAAAATGTATCGAATTGCTATACCACATAGTATATAGCATCGAAGGGGTAAGTTGAGGTGGTATTAAATAGTTGATGAGCGTAAAAAGAATTCTGAATCATTAGAATTGCGCATTTCACCATACAGGTGTCAATGTAATCGAAAGTTCGATTCGATTATTATACCAAATAAGTAAATTGGCATAACTTGATAAGTATTTTCGTTACACCAACGAAATTTGGTAAATGTGTACATCTTGGTATTTCTCATGAAGTACACTGGGAATAAGTACTGTATGTAGTCTCACATTCGATATATATCGAATCTGCGTTTTCCAAAAATATATCGAATTGCTATAATACTTAGGATTTAACATCCACGGGCAAAGTTGAGGAGGAATATTGTAGTGTAAGACCACAGAATGCAATTTGAATCAGTAGCATTGCGCATTTTACTATACAGGTGTCAGTATAATCGAATGTTCGATTCGATTATTATAACAAATACGAATGCTGACATAACTTGATAAGTATTTGAGGTAGATGAATGAAATTTGGTAAATGAGTACATATTGGTATTCCTCATAATGCACAGGGAAAATATGTGTCCTATGTAGTCTCAAATTCGATATATATCGAATCTGCCTTCTTTAAAATATATCGAAATGCTATAACACATAGAATTTAGCATCCACGGACATAGTTGAGAAGATAGTAGATAGTGTACGACCATAGAATGAAATTTTAATCAATAGTTATGAGCATTTTACTGTGCAGATGTCAGTATAATCGAAAGTTCGATTCGATTATTTTACCAAATACGTAAATTGCCATAACTTAATAAGTATTACTGTTAGACCAATGAGATTTGGTGAATTGATACATCTTGGTGTTACACATAATTTGTTTTGTAAATATGTTTACTAAGTAGTCTCATATTCGATATATATCGAATCTGCGTTTTCTTAAAATATATCGAATTGCTATAATACATGGGATTTAACATCCATGGGCATAGTTTACTAGGGATTAAATAGTAGATACCCATTGACTGGATTTTAAACCAATAGCCTTGCGGATTTTACAGTACAGATGTCAGTATGATCGAAAAATCGATTCGATTATTATAGCAAATACGTAAATGGGCATAACTTCAATAGATTTACCGTTGGATCAATGAAATTTGGTGATTGAGTACATATTGGTATTCCTCACGACGCCCAATGAAAATTTATTTTGTAAGTAGTCTCACATTCGATATATATCGAATCTACTTTTTCTAATAATATATCGAATTGCTATAACATGTAGGATTTTACATCCAAGGACATAGTTAACTAAGGATTAAATAGTAGATACCCATAGACTGGATTTTAAACCTATAGGATTGCGGACTTTACCGTACAGATGTAAGTATGATGGAAAAATCGATTCGATTATTATAGCAAATACGTAAATGGGCATAACTTCAATAGATTTACCGTTGGATCAATGAAATTTGGTGAATGGGTACATATTGGTATTCCTCACAATGCGCAATGAAAATTTGTTCTGTACGTAGTCTCACATTCGATATATATCGAATCTACTTTTTCTTAAAGTATATCGAATTGCTATAACATGTAGGATTTTACATCCACAGGTATAGTTGACCAGGTATTAAATAGTAGATACCCATAGACTGAAACTTAAACCAATGGGATTGCGGACTTTACCGTACAGATGTCAGTATGATCGAAAAATCGATTCGTTTATTATAGCATATACGCAAATTGGTATAACTTGAAAAGTATACCCGTTGGACCAATGAAATTTGGCGAATGTGCACATCTTGGTAATCCTCACACTGCCCAACAGAAATATGCTTTGTATGTTGTCTAACGTGCGATATATATCGAATATGCTTTTTCTTCAAATATATCGAACCGCTATAACATATCGGATTTTACATCCAAGGGCATAGTTGGCCAGGTATTGTATAGTAGACACACAGACTGAAAATTAAACCAATAGCATTGCGGATTTTACAGTACAGATGGCAGTGTAATGGCAAGATCGATTCGATTATTCTATCAAATACGCAAATTTGCGAAACTTGATTAGTTTATACGTTGGTCCAATGAAATTTGGCAAATGGGTACATGTTGGTATTCCTCACAATGCCCAAATGAAACATATTTTGTGTATAGTCTCACGTTCGGTATTAATCGAATCTACTTTTTCTTAAAATATATCGTATTGCTATAACATATAGGATTTTACATCCAAGGACATAGTTGACCAATATAATTATGTGGAAGATAGCCATAGACTGTAAGTTAAATCAATAGCATTGCGGATTCAACAATACAAATGCCAGTATAATCGAAGAATGGATTCGATTATTATAACAAATACATAACATTGGCACAAGTTGAATAGTGTATCCGTTGGACCAATTAAATTTGGTGCTTGGTACATCTTGGTATTCCTCACAATTCCCAAAGGTAATATGTTTTGCATGTAGTCTCACGATTGATGCATATCGAATATGCTTTTTCTTAAAATATATCGAATCGTTATAACATAGGATTTTGCATGCACGTACATAGTCAACCAGGAATTTTAGTGTTGATGATCAAAGATTGGAAGGTAAATCAATCGGATTGCGTATTTTCAATGCACGTGTCAGTATACTTGATAATTCGATACGATTCTGATAGCAAATATGCCAAATTTTTTTGCAAATTGGAATATCTTGAGAATAACTATTTTTTAAGACCAAAGAAATTAGAGGAATCGTTACAATTCAGTATTTTACAAACTGCATTATGGACATTCGTTTTGCAAGTGGAATATCTTTATATATTTATCTAAAGAATCTGCGTTGTATTTTCAAGAGTGGCTTATCACAATGCTTATTAACTTTAACAGTTGAAAAATAACCACATAATCAACACTTTCTTGAAATTTTTAAAACCTTATTCCGATTATGTGTCAATGGTTAACTTAATGGATCAAAGAATCAATTATCCGTCAAATAAAATCACATTGAAAATAACAAATATTTCTAACAGTGATGAATTTAGTTCCTTACCCTTTCAAAAAACGGCGGGGAAATTTTTGAATATTAAACCACTTATGGGCACATGACTCGAAAATATGTGACACAACTATGTTTCCACCCCCCCTAATTACCCGCTTGATGAATTCAAGCGCCCAATCGACTCGTTAACGTCCCTATAATAGCTGCAAACTAATTCACTGATTGTGTGATTGATACAAATTAGTAGCCAAACTGGTGATATGTGTGGGAATATAGAATATTGGACGTAAAAGTAAAAAAAAATTCATCGGGAGGAAAAATCTGAAATCTTAAAAAAGTCGATAACTTTTCGAGATATATCGACTTGAATTAACATGGGAGCCTTATGGGACTAAAACTTTTTCACTTCTAAAATATATTTCTAAATATGTGAGGAACATGACATTCCCTTGAAGTAAACTAGATTTTTTGGTTGATTTTTAAGTATGGTTGTCATTGCGATGAATTGATATTTAGTATTTTTTATGATTTTTTGAAAGTGCCCCATGCTTTTCTTATGGCACTACGTTAGGATTTTTTTTGACCAACTTGCAATCATCACAGGACAAATTCCTTGAAACGCAAGATACTAGATTTTTTGGTTGATTTTTTGGCTATCTCGGAATTTTCATATGTCGAAACAATTCCGAGGAATAAACGATTTCGACTTTCCATTGTAGAGGTGGTCGAATTTTCAATCTTGGATTTCGGCGTTGAGACATGTGCCATATGAAAATTTGGAATCTCCAAGAAAAACCGTTAGAGGGTTCTCCGAACCCTCACGTTTGAGCTCACTTTCGCCGTATCCCTCTTGGTTAATTAATAATTAAATTCCGAAAAATGTCCTGCAAGCGAAAAATCATTGTCGCCATTTTTTTGTGGAGCATGCAATCTTGAATATCTTAGCAACCGTTTAAGCTAGAGGAATGAAATTTTCAGATAAATAATATTATTAAAATGGTCAACTTTTTCAATGATGACCATTCCGCTCGATCGATTCATGTGCGAGTTATATCGATACCCATCTCCTTGGATACGCTTTAATCGCTAATAACTTTTTTGTTGATCAAATTTTGAACATGAAAGTATTACACAATGCAACTGATAATGTCACTCATCCGACAAAAGTTAAATCAAGCGGATCGATTGATTACACTCGAAGTTATGATCGATACAAGGTTGTATTCGATTGAGCCATTTTTTGGGCTTATTTACATAGTTACGGAGATAAAAATTTTAACAATATGTAAGGAAAAGAATGAATTATGCGCACACAAAAATTATTTAGATGAATTATGTTTCCTAATGAAAATACATCCATTTGAATTTATATCTTTTTGTATTAGGCCCCCGTAAGAAATACACGCAATATATGAAATATGTTGAATGGGTAATTCTTTTTATTCCTCACAATGTCCAATGAAAATATGTTTTGCATGTAGTCTCACATTCGATATATATCGAATCTGCTTTTTCACAATTTATATCGAATAGCTATAACATATAGGTTTTTACACCCACGGGCATTCTTGACCAGGAATTATATAGTAGATGACCATAGACTGGATATAAAAAAAATGTCATTGCGGATTTTACATTACAGATGTCAGTATAATCGAAAGATCGAATCGATTATTGTAGCAAATACGCAAATTGGCATAACTGGATTAGTATATACGTTGGACCAATGAAAATTGGTGAATGGGTACATCTTGGTATTCCTCACATTGCCCAATGGAAATATGTTTTGCATGTAGTCTCACATTCGATACATATCGAATCTGCTTTTTCACAAATTATATCGAATAGCTATGACATTTAGGATTTTACACCCACGGGCATTGTTGACCAGCAATTATATAGAAGATGAGCATGGCGTGGAAATAAAATCAATATCGTTGCGGATTTTACAGTGCAGATGTCAGTATAATCGAAAGATCGATTCGATTATTATAGCAAATACGTTAATTGGCATAACTTCAATTGTGTTTCCGTTGGAGCAATGAAATTTGGTGAATGGGTACATCTTGGGATTCCTCACAATGCCCAATTGAAATATTGTTTGTGTTTAGTCTCACGTTCGATATATATCGAATCTACTTTTTCTTAAAATATGTCGAATTGCTATAACATATAGGATTTTACATCCAAGGACATAGTTGACCAGGAAATATAGAGAAGATTTCTATTAACTGGAATTAAAATCTACGGCATTGCGGATATTACAGTGCAGATAGCAGTTTTATCGAAAGATCGATTCGATAATTGTAGCAAATACGCGAATTGGCATAACATGATTAGTATTTACGTTGGACCAATGAAATTTGGTGAATGTGTACATCTTGGTCTTCCTCACAATGCCCAATGGAAATATGCTTTGCGTGTAGTCTCACGATCTATATATATTGAATATGCTTTTTTTTTTAAATATATCGAATCGTTATTACATACAGGATTTTCTATCCACGTACATAGTTGACCAGGAATTTTAGGGTTGATGATCGAAGACTGGAACAGGATTGCGAATTTTCAATACACGTGTCAGTATACTTGATAATTCGATACGATAATGATAGCAAATATGCCAAAGCAATTTTTTTCAAATTGAAATATCTTGAGAATAACTATTTTTTAGTACCAAAGAAATTTGGGGAATCGTTACAATTTAGTATTTTACACACAGCATTATGGACATATGTTTTGCGAGTGGTATATCTTTATATATATTTATCTAAGGAATCTGCGTTTCATTTTCAAGTTTCGCTTATCACAACGCTTTTGGACTTTAAGAGTTGAAAAATAACCACAAAATCATCACTGTCTTGAAATTTTAAAAACCTTATTCCAATTATGTCTCAGTGCTAAACTTAGCCTATTCAAATAATGAACTATCCGTCAAATGAAATCATATTGAAAATAACAAATAATTTTAAAAGTAAACAATTAAGTTCCTTACCCTTTCAAAAACCGGCAGGGAAATTTTTGAATATTTTAAACACTTATGGACACAATGCTCGACAACACGTGACACAACAATGTTCCCACCCTCCTAATTACCCGCTTGAAGAATTCAAGCACCCAATCGACTCGTTCCTTTTAAAATTGGATTAGGGAATATCCCGTTCTTTCTCGTATATAATAAAGCCTATCATCATTGATTCCTGAAAATTTATCCTCGTTATTCTACTTAAATATTTCCTTCCGTATTTTCCTGTTGAAGAAAATTTCGTTTCGAAAGAGATTTCCTTGTTGATTTTTGCACAAGTATTCTTTTCAATTTTGGTATAGGTATTTTTAATTTCTACGATTTACTAAATCCTAACAATTACTTTCAGTCTCAGGCGTGAGATATTTGAAAAAATACTCTTTCGAGCACGTGGGCATGCAATTAATTTTACTAAAATAGGTTTAACGTGATAATAAAATTATAAAATTTAACATGACCATATCATTTGGAATAGTTTGAGGATTATTCCTTCTCAATATATTTTATTTGTGCCTTTACAGTAAAGATAAATGATTCCCCGAAACGCTGCTCACCGAAAGCTCTCAAGAAACCTCCATCAGTGTAGTTGGGGAACACGTAGGTTCTTGCGTAAAAGGTCACGTAAAGAGCCAGGCGGTATAAAAAAAAAAACACGATTGGAAACGTGCCACAGTGTGGACTCATCCAGTCCCACATAGATTTTTCGTTAAGTGCCACCATGCTCAACCGTTTATTGTGCTTCGTGTACTACGGCTGTTTCATTTGCAGGATTTAATGCTTCCTATCCATGCACTAAGTACATATTTGGAGTATATACAATTTTATTTTAGTGCAGGTTAACTTGATTTAACTTTTCCCAATTTATCAGCTCCAGTTCTATGGTAACAAATATTTCTTTAACACAGTTCAGTTGCTCGTATTAAACTCATTGTAGATATTCATGCAATGCAGGCCTAAGTTTTTATTGATCTCATTTGGAAGAAATTGAACATTTTTAATGGAATGGAATTGGTATCTGGTGTTAAAGGTGTATATTTGAAAGAATTAAATCGAACTAAATCTATAAATATGCATAGTTAATAAGGAAAAATATATCGCGTCAATATTATGCCAAAGGTTTATTTAAGACTGGGGCTTGAGGAAAACCATTGCTACACCTTCAACGTTCGACGTTCAATACCTTGTCTGGCGGTATAATAAGAACTCTCAAAGAATTATGCATAGCATATTGATGCTGATATGCTGTCGATTTTGAGTTGAAACGGGAGTAATAATGATAAAAAATCGTTAGATTTGTAGAACATGATGCAGTGGGTCCAATAATTATTGTACTTGATAATGACCTAACGGTCGAAACGCGTAGTACAGACAATAAACTTGTGGAATATTGCCATCTTCGTGTTATTTTTTAAAATACTTAAAAAACATGACATAAAATGTCAGCTTTTTTAGATAAGTGTAAGGTTGGAGGTGGGATGACTTGTCCAACAGAGGCGAAATGACGGATATCTGGGCTTGTGTCAGTGAGATGAAGCAAAGAAGGAAAGTTACGTAGAGGGGTTACTCCGTCGAACACAGGGACGGTTGGACACTAAAACTTAACGACGAAGGTTTTTTTTAGGGGGGAAGGCAAGAAATCTTCTGCCAGGGCCAGTCTCGGATAGGTTCTGTTTTTTATGACCAAGGTCCTGTTAAAGTTTTTTATTAGTGTGCTAACATATGCATGTGAGGCTTGGATAGTGAGAAAGTGAATAATTATCAAACTTGTAACTACAAGTTTGATAATTATACACTTTCTAAGTTACATGAGTGTGGAAACAGACAAGCGTTTTTAATAAGCTGAATATCAAAGATTTCCACCGTATCACGTCGGACACTCTATCTTTTATTGATTATGAAGAAGTTGTTTTATAAGTATGGGATATATAGTGTATGTAGAGATATAGTACTATGCAGAGAAGCAATAGAAAGGTTTCACAAATCTCAGTAGACTATTGGGTAATAATGAAATCATGGCCAAATTGTACTATGATTAACGGCAAATGAGAAAACTAGAAAGCCGTAAATCACTTACTCGGGCACTTAAAAAGCACAAAAACTTCATTAAACGTATGTTGGAGGGAAGAGTCTGGGAAGCAAAGCACAAAAGACGTCCTATAACTTTTTACGTGAAAGAATTGGTTTTGATAATGGGATGTGCCTTAATGAAAGAAATGGCTATAAACTGAAACTACTGATATTCGCAACTTCAGCGACAAGGATTGTCATTTCAACTAATAAGAAGTTATGCTAGTGCAGAAGTTTCTCTGTGTGGACTTTAGGGTGGGAAAATTAGGTTATAAGACGATAAAGGAAACGAATAATTGCTGAGCATAGTGTTTGAGAAGGTAAACTTGCCGTTTCAGATTATTAGGAGGTAAAGGGATGTGAGTGGAGGAAGTAGGCACCTACTGCGGTTCGTGGGTTGCTGTAGTTCATTTTATGAGGAAAAACGGTGGATAAGCAGTGAAGTTAACATTGGCAAATAGGAATGTATTTTTTTCCGAAATGAATAACAAAGAAAATCGGTTTGTAAAAATATGTATTGCTTTGCGGAAGGGAAATGTGTTTAAGGAATGAGGAAGGAAATTGTCTAGAAGCGTTCAAATTGAAAATTGATGGGCGTTATGTGATAAATACGGCTAATAATTATTATAATTAGAGTGGGTCCTTAGATTAGAAATGAGGAGGATTCAATAATTGGATTAGAAAAGAAACTTCATGTTAATGCAAGAGACAGTAGGCTGAGACCCAATGAAGGTTGATGAGTGAGATGGAAGGAAATACTGAGAAAACGATAAATGAAGAAAAATGTATGATCTGTGAATCAAATGAAGGTATAGTTCATATCTCACTTATTCAACCAAAAATTCAACCTGAAAGTTGGTTTGTATAACTGAGGGTAGAGCTCCACCAGAATTAACCAACGAGGATGTAAATTTCACACATTCTGAGGAAATGGAAAGTTCCTTTCCCTGGGCCTCCTTGAACTCCGAGGATTTTCTTTGGGCGAGTCCGAAGGCTGCATCCGGAATTTAACCTTAGACCTCCCCTTTGGCAGCCATTCCCTCTACCCACTAGGATACTATACTACGCAATATACATTAAAAACCAAAATGAAGTCACGACTTTAAACTAATAATTGGGTCGTGCATGTGTAAGCACTGATAACCTATAACTAATAATAATTTCCTTGCAACCATACGAGGCAATGGTTTATTTAGGTTATTTCTAAGATAATTTAACTATTAACCACTGCTTGACCCGTCGTAATTCGTTTTTCCCTTGGCATTTGACTCTTGTGGAACTTTTGTCTTCAAATTAAACTCTTCAGGAAACGTTGCGTCAACCTTTTTTCTGTGTAAGTTCAACAGATTCAGGCTTCAATTGGAGGAAGTTAGGCATATTTAAATAAATAAAAGATCGTAGCACTTTTCCACAATTTTTTTTTACTGCGTACAACGCGTTTTGGTTCACTGAGCCATCATCTGGCACAAGACACTTCGCCTGTTAACTTAAGTACGTAATTTTTTCGTTAGAGAAAATGCTGAGGTACAATTTTCAAATTCAAAAAGTTTTACAGCAGCTGTACTTTATCGCTTGGCGGTTGAAAAACTAGTATACGTATATTTCGTAGCGATAAAAGACTGGTAAAGGGATAGAGATGCGTCCTCTTAATACACGTCTATTTCGTGATCTGTAGTCTATGTTAAGGATATTTGATACGCGGTGAGATTTTTTGCGCAAAAGCCATTATGCTCGAGCTAGTCTACCGCGATAGCAGGCACACATTTTTGCAGAGGTCAGCTCTATCTCAGCAAATCCTATTAATATTCTTACAATCGTTGGTGCATCTCAAAACTAAACATTTGCATCAGCATTTGAAAAAAATTGTACTCATCGAAATTTAACAGTATGGGAAGAAAAATAGAAATGAGAGGCTGTGACCTGCACTTCGTAATCCAACTTGGAACGCAATATCATTGATTTTTCATCCTGTTGTTTTCTCGTCTATTCTTTGAAAATTATCTGTCGAACCTTTCGGTTCTCAAGGTGCTATCTGATTTAGGATCATTGTTAGAATAATTGTGCCTCTCATAGTTATGCCTTGTATATCTAGGTCCTCGCCAATGGCCCATTTAAATTTAGGGGTCTGTTATCTTGATTCTTGGAGGAACGAAAGAAAACAAAATTAACAGAAAGGAAAAGAATAAAATTAATCATAGCAGAAGACATGTAGTCTGAGATCGTTTTCCTCGAGTAAATATTTCGTGAAGCTCGGGAGTAGAAATGTTTAAGTAGGTCAGCAAATGGAAGTGTTGCGTACAACGAAATTGTTTCTTTCCATTATTCCTGGCGGATTCCTGCGCAGAGGATTAATTCCTTTGCCCGTTTACTTTCCATCCATTTTCAGAAGTGTGCTCTATGAGAGGAAATGAGTTCATTCTTTTTTACTGACGAACTCCTGTGGAGGAATTGAGAACTACTTCTATGATGAATATGACCCCATTACCAAAGTGAAATTAATTCTAAGACTAAATTTTCTCTAAAATTTAAGCGCAAATCATAGTAAGCTATAATTTTCTTTCACTCATGGAAAATAATTTCACTTCATAATAGTGCATACAAAGCTATTTATTGCAGTAATATTCGTCAATATTATTTTTTATATGATAGTATTTTCCTGTTAATGGCGAACAAGTCCAAACAATACTTATTACCCATTTTCGCTGGTTTTCGTCGCGGATTTGCCTAGTGCTTCATAAAAGGTGTCACTTATACGACATAGAATGGTTTTAGGTGATCAGTATTAAATAAAAAAAAATATAAATCCCACTATTAGCACTAATTTAACGAAAGCTGAGAATAAAAGATGAAACAAGCCTCTTTTTGGTCGGTCGTTCATCGTTAATCTTCGCCCTGTGCTCTGCAGCCATTCTTCGCTGCTTTTTCTTGCCCTTATTCAAATTAATATTCCTTTTTCATTACCCACCGAGGCGACCGAGCTCCTTCCCATAGAATTAAATCTTTCGTCTTACTCCATTCCGTAACTACATGGGATAACGCATATATAAATATAATTAACGTATGGAAGGAGGAGGTCAATTCTACTGTATAATACCTTCACTCGAATAGCGACAGCTAGGTTGGTAGTTTCTTTTTCTTTTATTTTCATTTTACTAGTATTTTCATTCGTCAGTTAGGTTTTAATTGCCTGTACATTCGCGCTGCTATGACTAGCTGTTGTGGGGAATGCTAATTGCCGTATGAAATGTTACCCGAGGCTCGACGATCCGAGAGAAAAGTAATTGTGCAGTAAAGCATTGTACTGGCAAGTAAACGAGTCACTATTCATATTTAATTGTGAATATAAATGTTAATTAAAGAATAGGCGCTGTTGAGAGTCTGTTTTCGTCCTAACTGTGTGAAGAATTTCCGACACAGAGAATTGTTGTTGCATTGGACATGTACTTGAATTTCCAGCGCACATTTTTATGATAATCTTGTTGTCTACTTCTCTCAATGTATTTATGTGTGGGATCAAAAACCCCGTATGACATAATACGCTCAAAACTTGCTTTTAATAAAAATCTACGTTGATGAAAATGTACATAATATTTCAACCAGGATATCTGAAATTTCTATTCATTCAAATACATTTGATTTAAAATGAAAAGGATTAAGATTTTAGGGTCATCAGAAAGATTTAGTTGAAAATATATTTCCTGCCGTATATTCCTCTCCTTTAACTCACGCCCTGCCTTTTAAAAATCATTCCCATATCAATAACTGTAGTGGCGTTAATACTATTACTACGCCAAAGCTCCAAAGTTTCACTCCTTTGTGAGAATCTACTGATATTATTCATCTGAGATATTATGTTTTCGGAGCTCATTGTTTTCTCCTCAGATTTCAATTATTATCTTGTTCTTTACTGTAAACTGTTAATGCGACATTTGAACTCTAACAATATATTGTTTTATCGAATGTCATCACCTTAAAAAAACGGCTGTTGTGCTATGATCAAAGAGTATAGAAATTATACCTGGATATGAAATAATAAAATGTAAGAGAGGTGACCGCCGGGATAGTGATCGGAATGGGTATGCTCTCTTTCAACGTAACCAACGTTACGCGTTGGATGTCTTTTAGTACCGAGACGCAGAGTACATAACGTATAAATGTATATGCTGTAAGGCTCAAGTGCTTCAATCTCATAATTTTTTTAATGAATAACCGGTGCTTACACAATGTATTGCGTCAATTATATTTTAATCTTCTAAAGATTGCAATCTTTATTAGATGCCATATTACTTTTTTGGGTTGAAATACACTGATATGCTATTATTTTCATAGTATTTTCACCCACGTTAGTTGGCCTTGACATGAAGAAAGAAAAATTATTCACAGCATGGCTTTCCTAGCACAGACGGGATGGACACGCATGCTATCATTTAGTGTTGCTACCCATTGTGAACCGCGATGACACAGATCCTAAGACTACTTGACCCTCAGTGAAATTTTCATGAATATTCTGAACTTAAATAGCAATACGGTCCATGCTATGGCAAATTAAATAAAAGGTTCAAATTGATACGAATCATGGTCCAGGGGATTTAACCCATTGTTATTTTAAACTAAGTTGTATAGTTTGGTAGAAATTGATATTTTATGGCATCGCCATCAGCTCGGCTAAGTACGATAATGTGTCGGCAGACAGGCGGCGGTAATTATACGTAATATTCACCTAAAATTGATTTTTTCAATAGAAACCTTTTTGCCCATTAAATAATGACCGTAGATTACTTTGGGTATTTTCGTATACTTCCTACATCCTGTGGAAGTGTAGAATGATATTTTCTTGCTGATTCCATATGTATTATAAATTTTATGAAGTCGTGCCAGGTATATACTACTTGGCTAGATAAACGGGTGGATAAAAATTGTACCACCAAATTTGAACCCTGGATAGCTGATGCCAGCATAAACCATAATTGCTATTGATGTTTAGGCGGAAATCGCACCATTTACAAACCACAAAAATTTTGAGCTAAGCGTTCCGATTGGCCGTGAATTTGATCTGTTGCCGGATGCCTTGCAGGCAGGCAAATCATTATTATTCATGAGTTATGAGTTATCTAGAGTATCCGGCAACAGGAAAAACTCGCGGACAATCGGAGCGCATGACTCAAAGTCTCTATAGTTTAAAAATAGTGTGTTTCCACCCAAATTTGAATTGAAATAAATGCTGCTAGGATGCATTGTTTTATCTTCATACTTCAATTGCTATCTTGTTCTTTAGCGTATTATGCGAATGTGAGATTTTAATTCTAACATCTCATTCTTTCATTAAATTTTATCACAGGGAATAGCAGGTATTAGGCTATGATTAAAGGGAAGAGAAGTAATGCCTAGTTAAGAAATAATATGATGTGGTAAACGTGACCGCCGGGTTAGTGAATGGATTGGCTGTGCTCTCTTCCAGCTAAACCACCATTATGCGATGGATTGCATTTATTACCTGGACCTTGGATACAATTATGTAGAAATAAATATTATACAGCGTTCTAGTACGTTCAAGTGGTATTTTTTGTTCCTTCTAGCATCAGCTATCCGAGGCTAAAATTTCTTGGCACAATTTCCTCTGCACCGTATTTTTATTCAGCATTTGAATCAGAGGGCTGTCACTGGGTTGATAAAGACATATGCAGTTTAGCAGTGAAGGCACCATGGATACGACATGTTGCTCAATTAATATTTTTCCTGCATCAAACAACTTGGACATGACTGTTTAAGGCGTGGGTAGTGAAATAAAATTCCCGGGAGATATTTACGGGGTCTTCAATCTTTACACATTCCTGCAAAGTGGACTCGCAGTGCGAAGAATCTTCCAACTCGTCGCCTCTGTGCTCTCTTAACTCGGTCATCATTTGCTATTCATTTCGAAATGCCTTTTGAGCAGTTTCTCTCTCTTTAACTCTTGTCTGACCTCACAGGCGAGGATTCTTGCAAGGTTCTTTCAAAAGGGCCGGGAAAAGATTTGGACATAGCCTCTCAAAATGCTTGCAAAGAGGCATAATGAACATACTTCCTCGTGAGGCGGAGGATTTTTCGGGTGGGCGTTGTTTGAATAGGTGTTTTTGTCATGCACTGAAAAAATTCCGAGGCGGGATGCTACTCTTTTCTCGGAAGGATATCAGTGTTTTTCGAGTGCTACTCGACTCTCAGTTACTTTACCGGTTCCAGAGTCAACGTCGTCGCCTCCTTCGAAACTGAGAATTGAGTGACTTGACAGCAATTTTTCTTCTTTAAATTGAAACTGTCACATGGCTAAATGAAGAGCCTCACCATATTTTAGTCTAATTTACAAGTCTTCCCACTTTTATCTCCATGTGAGACATTAAACGCTGAGGATATACTGGGGAAGTCGTTGCGTTCCTTTTTATCTCAGAGGTCATCGAATATTTTTCTATGTACTATCATTAAATTTAGGCAATTTGCATTGCTGTAAGTATTATCTTCATGTTTACCATTTTGTAGATGCAGAAATAGTGCTACTTCGTTCAAAATGAAAAATATAGGTCGCATAGAGTGTGTTTTTAACTTCTCTCGTGTCATTATTTTTGTAACCAGATTATTTCATTGTCGCACTAGATTTCGTCAAATGTAATAGGAAGGAAATGAAAAAAAAACATTTCTCTGGCCTTGCCGTCTTTTCTTAATTCCTTCTCCGTTCAATATCCATTTCTTCCTTCCGTCTCTTCTTTCTCGTGGCAGAAGATTATACAGAAAATGTGATGGACTAGAACGAAAAGGGCTGTACTAGTTCGGAAAAGAACGGAAGGAGCTAAAAAAGTTTATAAAAAACTAGGAGGCTATGGGATATGAACGAATGTTTGCGTGAGAGGCGATGGAATGCTGAATAATATTGGAGGGAAAAATGTCAAGAAAGCGGAAAAAGTGGAGAAAGGTAGCAGGGATGAAGGATTAGATTTTTCAGCAAATGGCTGTGGTAAGCATTTATGTTTCTACGCTGGGTTGTATCTAGTGCGGAGGCCTACGTTTTGGTGGAGAGCTTTTGTGCATTCTTAGAACTGTTAAGAAACGTTTCGTTTTTCCTATGTTTCTGTCATCAAATTGTAATATATCATCCGGTGCGAAGTCCGAGGAATGTTAGAATCGAAGTTGGCAGATTTTTTGGGTAGGAAAAGGAGCAGTAGTAAGAAATAATATTTATGAATACAGGTATTCAAAGCAGAATCAGTATTGACTGGCTTTATTGTTATTATCTTTAATCAAAAAATATTTCCTCTTTTTCTTCAGCGTTGAAGACCATACCTTCGTCAAAAATTGTTCAGGATTATTTTTTGAGTTTTTTACTTGAATAAATGGAGGTAATGAACGAATATTTTTTACTAATTTTGATACTGATCGTTTCCCGTGATGAACTAATTTATTTAACTTCTAATTGAGAGGTACAGAAATGGTTATTTATAATGAAAGCAATTACTAAGAGTTAACATATTGGGAGTGGTATCATTAATGACTTGTAAATTAGTGTTATTTTCATAAGAAAAAACATCCTTTTAGGAATAATCAACATTATACTATCAATACCTTTGTGATCAACGTGTTGTTTACTACTTGGTACAGAAGCTGATAATATTACCGTTACCATCAGCAGCATAAGCTCTCATGGTGACGGGATTAATTATATTGTCTTGTGTTAAATTTAGAAATCATAACTATAATGACCGTTCTTGCAAATGGCAAGTTGGACAAACACGTATTCTTATAACTTAAAAAATTTTATAGCCCAAGGTGGTGATAAATTACAATTCCCGAATGTGGGATACGAACTCGCGATCTTTCGGTTGGGATGGACGACGATGGTGTGGTGGGGAGTTGGCAGGAATGGAAAAATACATGAGTAAATATCGGTCTTTAAATATCCCACCCCATCCTACCCACATCAATATGCAACATCTCTCAACTCTTCACCGTTTTATAAATTCCTCTGCCTCTCCTTTGGTCTGTTCACTTTCATTAAACCTTACTCTGCGCTTCCTCATTTTCTTCGAAAGCTGTCTCCTCTAGAGTCTCTTCCATGAGCTTCACCAGTTTCCCTCTAATCCATACGCCGACGCTGCTCCGTCTAACTTATGCAAAGCGTCGTCTTCTCATTCCTTACGCTTTTTTCCTCTCCCATTATTTTTTTTGGGGACAGCGCAAGAGTCCATTGCAGGATCACGTCTCTTACCCGTCTTCCTTATTCCTCTCGCTTCATCCAGAATCTCATCCATTCACCCAGATCTAGCCGCCTCATATGCGAACATAAACTTTAACTGCATTTTGTATTAGATATGATACATTACAGTCATTGCCGGTTATTTATTAAGGGCACAATTCTTCCTCTCTAACGCATGGTGTATCAGTTATGATACACCCTGTCGTCATTCTATGTGGTTCTCGAAGCAGTCAATAGATGCCAAAGGTGATCAGTTCCTAATTATGTTGAAGGAAGTCAGCTTCCCGCATGAGATACGAGTAAGAGTATTTACCGGAGTATTATGTATTTACGTAATTAGTAATGGTACGGGCACCAATGAGAAGTTTTCAATGAGTATGTGAAATGAAAACCTTTTGTGGAAATTTCCTAATCTGTGATACATATCCATATAATATAAAAGTTCCCTATATGCATAATGCATCATATGTGAGACGTGTTAAAATGTTTCTTTCAAAATTAAAAATACAGAAAAAGTTGTTAAAATGTAGTAATTTAATCTTATCTGGATAAATTTAATAAAGAAAAACAATATTGGCAGGTATTTATACATTTATGCATTTAAAGGTCGAATAGTAAGAAAGCGGTAGGAATTCAGTTTGAAACAACGTATACGTGATGATCATTCGCAACCCCTGCATAGCCTTAATAGAGGTATGCGCTTGAAAATAGTCTTCTGAAAATCAAATAGTAGCCCTCCAAAACTAAACTCATTACTATCACATTAATATTAATCAATCATGGATTTGCTCTTCTTTAATTATTGGCACTCAGTTTTCAATTGTAGTGGGAAATTCGCGTTTATCCGTAGACAGCATTAGAGTGTAAACAGAGAAGCCTACGTGATGCCACCATCCGTAAACTGAGGTTCTAGATATTTTAGTTTCGCCGTCCCCTTTTGCAGGTATCAGTCGTTTCTTATTTAGAGACATTGCCTTTACGGCAGATTCTTATCATAGCACTACGAAAGAGTTTAAGATACCATTTTCCTATGAAGTGCAGTGTTTCTTTTGATCTGGGTTGGAAGTAGATACTCAACGCGTAGTTTACTCATATTAGACTTGGAAGTAAACATTATGGTCCTTCAGCTACATTTTTGCAAGTTACCTTATTTGAGCGACTTATGATCTAACCTGCCGTTTTCTTAATCTCTAGTAGACGTACGTAGATATATATCGTTGCTACTTAAGACTTAAGACTCAGCTGTATTGACAACGACGTAGGTGCCGGATTTAAATCCCATTGCATGGAGCACTGCGTATTATATTGTAATATTATAAATATCATGAGTGATATTTGCCGTTAAAATATCTTTTGACTTAGCCAGAAGTCGCATCTGTAATTTCACCTCGGAGGAAGCTGATTTCATGGTCTAAGTAGCAGAATATCGGAACGGCAATAGGAATATTTTGTTTCGATGAATACTTTGCTTGTCTTAATTGCTAACCTAAAGCTTTGATTTTTTAAAATAAACACTGGACAAAGATATTTCAGAAAAAAAGACCAGCCAAACTAATCCCAAAATGAAGGACGCAAAATTTCCACAGAGAAAAAATCATTTGCCTAGACTGGGATTTAGACGAGGAAGCTATAGAGTGCAATGTATCATTATTTGGATAATACATTCAACTCTGAATCGAAGGTGATGCTGTCGGTAATATTTTTCCCTTCTGCATGCAAACTTCAACTCCTGTCACTCTAGTCTCAGCCACCGATTTGTACCAAAGGGACATGAAATATATTGGGAATGGGTTTTCTTCCACCCATGCCAAATGCATTTTTGAATGCTTTCTAATGCGTTTATGCATGTGGAAGGGAGAGATAACACGTATTGGTTTGCTGCTGCGGTTGAAGAACAGATGGGATCAAATATTCCGTATAGGATAGGATAATGTTTAAGAAAACTTTTCGCCTTGAAAAAAAAGCCAATGCAGCATTCGGTTAATGTAGTGTACTCCAAATGCATCTCCGAATCATCAAGCTCTATTGCAGTATATTTTAAGTATTGTGGTATTTTTGTACAAAAAAGTGAGAAAAAACTATTCTGGATCGTAAAACATTAGGATCAGAGATTATAGGTTTCGTCTTGAAAACCTAGGCTTGGAAGCGATTACAAAAAATATACTACTCTTGTCATTGTGGTAGAAAATTTGTTTTGTAGTATTTGTGTACAATAAGCAAACTAATGCATAAAATTAATATGATTTTAATATGACTCATCGATAACAATTAATTTAATATGTAATTATTTTTACGCGATGCAGAATAAAGGGCATGACATGTGAGGGGATTAAATATAAAATCCTGGTGGGAGATGTTTTTGATAATGGCCAATTGGACGATAGTATCTTCACTTCTTAGATTATATTATGAAAATGACTAAATGCCATAGCTTCTGGGAAATTAATAGAAAGGCGAAGAGGCGTGAGGAATGGAGAGTAACTGTAGTTAAATCACATGCCAACCAATATTTGAGTCAATTGTCAGAGGAGGAAATTCCATGGATACTATTTTATCCTTAGAATCCATTAGAATTCTATCATTGGAAGCCGTTTTAATCCTGCTACTTGTGATCCTAATATGTCACATTATAACCGACAAAATTCATCTTGTAAACGCACGATTATTATTCGTATTTCTTATCGATTGAAGCTCTCAATAATTGCATTCATGGGAAAGCTCAAGGAAACTCAAAGGTAACGTTAGCGTTTCCACGAAATAGGTCATGGTCAAAATTCCGAGTATGACTTTTCCTCAGGTATTTTTCCAATCGTATCAAGTTGTAGGATTCAGTTTCTGCGCTGGACCCGTGGTTTGAATTTCCGGCGAGTTAGACCTTGGGCCGATCCGCTTTCATCTCATTGTCGGCTCAATACAGAGACCCCTAATTAAGGGCTCGGTGCCTTGCAGAACCTGCCGAAGTGAATGGGGAGCCACGGGACCTCGAAGGCGGAAACAAGCGGCCTCAAACGAGCTGGGTTCCTCATCTCTCGTGCGGTGGTAACCCGCAATGGCCTTTCCACCTTGAGCTTATAGATGTACTACACACATAAGGCTCAATGTTCCGAGAGTCTTGCATTTTTATTTCATTGCTGGAGAGTATCGAAAATGTAATTATAGCTTTATTTTTTATTAACTTCCAATAATAGTAATAGTTTTCGTTGCCAATGTTGTTGACTTCCCATGATTATTATCTATAGCTCTTTTTATTATAAAATTTTTCAAAAGACGTTTACACTTACGTTCCTTTTTCGTAAGACAATGAATATTTTTGTTAAATTTACAATAGCTTAAGTCATTTATGAGTATACGATATACCATCTTCTTCCCATTATTCATTGTAGGACATTTAAAAGATGAATATAAAGTAATAAAAAGCCCTCTACTCACATGATACAAAGTGTAAATTATAGTATGTACTCGGTATTTAGAATGTTGCAGATCATAATAGCTTTGTGCTATACTCGTGTGTGTCGTCAAAACATAAAATAACATCTAAAGTGGACATTTTTCCGTTAATTGAAGTCATTTATGGCTTAATCAGATGCTTAGGAGTTCGATCTTTTATTCTAGGCGGTTGATGGTTTTTGTCATTTATATCTACAACGATACATGGTTTTCAGAAAATGATTTTGTTTCTAATTTTGTTATGCAAAATAACTATACTTAAATCTTACGTCTCCTACTTGACATTCTGATTCGAGTAAATTTTAATGGATATTTCCATTCATAAAAATTTTTTTGGGAGTAAATGATCGCTAAGGTGTAATTGCCAATTTTCGTAGAAATGAAATATCGCAGACGTTGAAAATATTTATAGACCCTAAAAATATCTAGGGCGATTAATACCCGTAAAAGATTAATATAGTTTGGAACATTTTGTGGATTTTAATGTAATAAATTTTGTTGGCATATGACTCTTGAAAGTACATTTATCTTATGGAGTTTCTCATCATGATTCGTTCGGGTCGGGTGTCTGTCTGCAGGGACGCCTTACATTCCTGTCCAAACGTAGGACTGTAAGCGTCTTCTTTTTTTGCTAGTTATTGCCTCACACGAAAGTCTAACCTCGAGGAGTAGAAGCATGATCGCTTGGATTCACCTGTATGTATTTCCTGCCACTTTGCCATAAGTATTTTTCTTTGGCGTCTGCTTCGCCATTATCGGAATGTATAAACGGTATGGTGCGAAAAAATTGTTTTTCTCGCTTGCAGAGAAAGTATAAAAAGGAAGATTGCCTTCTCATCTGGAAGCACTGCCTTGAATGGAGGCTATATCTGGATATATTTGCTGAATATTCTGCAAAAATAAGAAAGTTGACTGGCTAAAAAAATATCAAGAAGTCGCCTTCATGTAATCAAGTGGTATTGCTGCCATGAAAAGAGGTTACATTTTTTCCGGTTGTTTTTTAGCGAGTGTTTATCTTTTGAAACTTTTTATTATTTCCAGAAACAATATAAAATAATGCTAGATAATGCAACAGATATAGTCAAGTCATGTGTGAGGATTTGTTTCGTTTTTCTGCATGGTTAGGAATGTAATTATCTTTGTCCAATTTTTGTTTCTTAGATGTATTTAATACCCTCAATAGCTTTGGGATGTAAACATGTTTATTAATTTCATTTCTTTATCTCAATTACCCCCCGAAAACAGCACAATGTGGCCTTTACATCGGGAGTTCAAACAATCAACAACAGACGATCACACACACCCATGTTCTGGAAAGGGCAACCTATCCAGGTGGGACTCAAACCCGCGACCTTCGGTATGGTAGGCAAGGGCTTTTCCCCCCCGCCACCGAGGCCGACAAAATACGCCTGCAAGAGGCATTCAACGTGGGCCCCCCGCGTAGTAGCAACGGACTCTAACAATTAGTCTAATTCGGTTGCTAAATCTTGATTTATTGGGTACAATTTTTGGAGTTTTTACTTTATCTCTGTGTATGAACTTCACGCTGATACATTGAAAAGCTTACATAGGGTATGGTTACTAAAGGAGGCGACCCAAAGTGTAGCTCAACTGCGCCAAGAAAGAAGGTTGGAGATAGAACCGACGCGACGCCTGGGTGCTTTTAACGAAAGGCGTGGCCAAGATTATGCGTCCCTGAGACAGACGAAATTTAGCAGTTTAAGTTCCCTCCGCGCAGCACTCAAGCAAGGGCCAAGGGATTGCCCATCCACATAAATATGTCTGTCACCACCGGGATTTGAACCCTTGCCTACGAGTTGGGATACTAACATTCTTGCCACCACATGAACCCACCGTCTTTTTTACAAATTTAAAGAAACTAACAAGCAAATAGGAGCAAATAAATGTAAGAAATACAATTTAATTTATATTTTAAATGTGAAAGATCAAAAGAGTGACATCAAAATTCACAAAAGAAAAATCTTCGAAAATAAAACTTACATGTACCCTTTAACGAGTGAAATGAGAGGTATTTGTCACATTTTGTGCTTCAAAACCAGAAGGAGCTGCATTTCTGTCCGATAAAGACAAATATTTAAGAAATAGAAACTTATCATGACCGATAGATTTGGAAATTAAACTGAATAGTTTCTCGGGAGGTATATTGGAATTCTACGCAAATATTCCGTATTTCACCTCAATATACTGCGCTTTAGTATACCAGGAGAAAATATAGTAATATGAAAAGAACATTTAAAACTGTCGGACGTATCGACGGAATATCGCATTTCATGAAAAAATAATTCGAAAAAAAAAACATGCACGTATGCCCTGTTATTACTAGCATAAATGATAGATATGCGCTATATGATATACATACCCGAGGGAGCCGCATTTCTTGCAGGTTATTACGAATATTTTTTATGGGTAAACTTATCTTGACCAATATATTTCGAAATTTAACTTATTGGTTTCATGGGAAGCATGTTGGAATTCCTCACAAATAGTTCGTATTTCATGTCAACATACTGTGCTTTGTTATACCCAAAGACTACTATACGAAACTACTACAAACTATCATGAAAATAACAAGTAAAAGCGTCGTCTGTGTACGTATCGACGGCGGATGACATTTAAAAGTCCTACGCATCGAGGGAATATCGCATTTCATGAAAAGAGAATCCACAAAAAAGGGTCATGTTATATGTTGCATAAATGATAGATATACGTTATATCATATACATACCCGGGAGAGCCATATTTCCTGCCTGGCCCGACGAATATCCCGTTTCGGAAACGTCACTCCGCGTCCTCGACGTTCATTTTTTTTCCAACAGACCTCAATCAAAAGTTCCCTCCTCGTTTGATCGACGGGGGAATACACAAAAAATTTCATCCGTTTCGTGTTGGCACGGGGCGGGACGGGTAGGAGTTCCATCCCCCGGCGACCGGATGGTTGGACAGGGTCATCCCCTTGTTGGGAGGCCAAAAATAATGTGGCGAGAGAGGAAAAAAAGATCATTCGAATGTTCCCACTCAATACCGTATTTTTACCAAGAAATATATTTTTTACCATACACTTTTTCTCAATTCGTGGTGTCAGAGCTTTTATCTTTTTACTTGCACATTATGAATCAGTTATACTCTTCGTATCGTCATACCGTGAAGATAATGGAAAGATATTCAGTTACGTTTCATTTCGCAGCTAGATATTAACTTCAATTGAGCTATGCCATTAATATTAATCGATTTTGGGGGTAATCGGCACTTTAAAATAGCCAAGTTTCCTCTCAGCCTGCGACCTCGTCAGAGCAAATGATAATCGTTCGGAATGACAGAGCTATGCTAATTCAGTGGTTTTGGTGGTGCTTCTTTTGCTGAAACTATAAAAACCTTGTTTCTATCAAATTTTCAGTACAAATATCAGTATTTTGAGTGAATCTTCATTCGAAGGTGTAAAACCTAGCTATCGGTATTATGGAAAGAATTGCTATTTCTTTTAAGAAATGTCATAGTTAATCGTTATAAATAATATATTACTATCTATACCTTGTATTTCACCCTAAATTTAATCTATACCAATCATGAATTTGAAAATGAAAGTTTCTTGTGGCCCCATCCATATCAATACATTCCCTGCACTGGAGTAATCTATTCAGGTGGGACGCACTTACGACCTGCGATCTCTTGGTAAGACAGGCGAAGACCTCAACGCTGGCTAGGCTGACTTAGCTTTCCATTCAGCTCTGCGCTGTCAACATGCTACGTTCGCAGAAAATAGATATTATAGCATTTTAGCCTCTTACGGCCTATTCAACAATACAGTGATCACGGCTTTCCCTACGACGCGACGCGTCGCGACGGTTTATGTTTTGGGCGTACGAAGCCTTCATTTGTTAACACACGGCATTTCTATCATGAGTTCCATCCCTCGAGGGTCTGATGCTTGGACAGGGCCATTCTCCTTCTATAAATAAACACATGGGTATGAAAATCGTGTATCATCTTGTTATATTTCCATTCCATCTTGTCTATCATTTAACTAAATCTTCGTGTATCTGTCACAGTTGTAGTCGGTCACTTTACAAATCCGCGATCAATGGATCAATGGATTTCAATGGAGGAATCTCTGTTCAATAATGAACAGAGATTCCTCCATTGAAATGAATTCGTTAATACTAGTATTATTATTATTATTTGGTCGTCTAGCATATTATTTTATTTTAAAATAATTATAACATAACATGAACTCAAATTTAGCAATATAACAAAAGATGTAAATAATAAAAATCGTGGGTAGTAAAATCAAAAAGGGTAAATCGTTATTCAACATAGGTAAACACATTACCCACCAGGCTACTTCGCTCCCTAGATTGGACAATAATAACACTCGTTTATGAAAACCGCTTATCGTATCTTTAAATTTCCAGTCCGGAGGAGAAGGGGGTGGATTCTAGCCTTGTTGTCCTTTTTCCCCATGCTCCTTCATTTAACCTCACGCTCATGTCCAGCATGTTCCCGTACCCTATATTCCCACCGAACATCCCATCTGACTCTATGGTACAGCCCGACTGCGGCAGCGACGACTGCCCGAGGAAAACCCCTTTACGTCTTCTTCCCCTTCTATGGCCTCATTTTCCCTTCCATTCTCTCCATCTCTGCCCGATCGATCCCTACTTGTTTTCACTCGACGCGCCTTTCAACTCTCCACCCTTTTAAAGATGCATCTATATACATGCGTAAAGGAAGCTTCTCGATGCCGTTGTCCAGAGACTCCTCGGGGACCACGATCCTAAGAAACCTCCATGATAATGTCAGTTTCAAAACGATGAAATATTGAAAGGGAAGAAGTTATTTCGAACAGTTAATACATAAAAGTATTCCCGTTTATCATTTTTTAAGAAATTACAGTTTTCCACTTTTTATTGCTAACTTTTTATTCCCAAGGATCGGTTTAGATACGCCGCATCCTTCAAATGAACTCCAGAAGCATAAATTAATTTTACTTTCATTTCTAAACTACCCGATACCTTAAGGTGAAAATTCAAACCACTGAAGCTGCATTCTTTTGACTTGACATAGCGATTGTAAAATTATAAAAAATAATTTGCCGTAATATAACTGCAAATAATACCACTGCCTGTTAAAATTAAATGGGCTCTTCATACACAATCTCATTGCTCGAATACAATTTTTCAGGAAAAATTGGTAACACTTGAGTCTTTTTTACTGGCATTTTGTCGCAAAAGATACTGAAAATAGGTGCCAAAGAGGAAATGCCTATTTCACTGAGCTGTGTGGTTTCCAATTAAGGATTATAATTTTCATGCTAGAGTAGGTATGAAGGCCTTTGGTCAGTCATAGTCAATAAAAAGGTCGAGGAAAATCCCGATGTTTTAGGCGGGGGTGATCCGTAAAGGAGTGGGGCTGTTATAATGCTCAAACACAGGTTGTTTGCGATATGATACTTGGCGAATGCCAATCAAATTAAGTATTAAGACAAACCTTTGCTCAGAATTTCTACCCACCGCACCGATTCCGTCTGGTCATTTCTATACTCCGAATACTGGAGTTATTTCTTACTTTCATTATTTAAAGCTACTGACAGAAAAAAAATATAAGTTGAGCAGGTAGAGAATGCAGAGATAATAATGACCTGGGAAATAATAACGTTAGCAGTCTTAGATTCAAGTGTAATTTCTATGCTTATTATCATTTGCGACAGCAGAAAGATTGAAAGACAGCCTTAATCTTCCCCTTCACGAAGGTTCCTTTTTTTGGGAAAAACAATACATATGGCTTCATATGTTTACAATTCTAAAGATAATATTTAGTATTCGTGACCTACATCATTACATACATACATCCGTACATACATCATTTAGACTATTTTAGATGCTGTTTCAGCTACATAACCAAAATATGAAACTTTAGCAAATAATGACATGGGGAAAATTCGTATTCGCAGAAGTCAAGGAGCCCTTCTCAACTCATTCAGTAGAGTTTCTACAATTTTTTTTAAATGGCCCAGTAGGTAGCAGAGAGCTTCGTCCCATGATACACGGTAAGAAATATCATCCCTTGGTAAACATCCATGTGAAACACACCACGCCCACCTACTTGACTCTCATATGTTTAGCATTTTGAAAATAATGCTAGTATTCGTGGTTTTATGCACGATATTCAACGAACTTGGATGGTGTTTTAGCTATAATACGAAATTACAAAACTTCAGAAATTAAATAAATATGGACTATTCTATTATGCAGAAGTCAAGGAGCCCTATTTAACACACTTAGCAGAGTTAATTCTTCTATTCTAATTTGCTTCAAATAGTATGTATGGTAGCAGCTAACTTCGTCGCGTGGTGCACGGTGGGAAATCTCATCCCATAGCAAACACCAATGTAAAACACACCACGCCCACCTTCTTGACTCTTTCCCCGATATATGAAAGATTCTCTCCAGTCGCTCACGGTCCTCTATGATGTTCCACATTGCGTGCCCCGAATTCCTACCTCGCTCCATCCCCGGCGTGTGGGCCGTATCCTCTTGGCCCTCCTCGCACGCGAGAAAAGGCGAGCGAAAGTTTTACCCAGCGGTATGCCCCACGGAGCTGCGGAATGGTAGTCTACGGCAGTCTACTGTGCACGCTCCTTTCCAAGGCTTATTTCTCTTCTCCATCTCCCTTTTGGATACTTTCGCTCACTTTCTCAATTAAAACTTTTGTTCATGCTGGTGCGGTAGGTAGAGGCTTAATATCTTTTCCAATTCCGCGGTTTCTGAGACGGGGTAGGTAAATATTCTCCTCCTCCGACATTTTTTTAGAGTAGAATTCCTTTTTTTTATCATATATTCGGTCACGAATTCGACGTGGTTTGGCAACGAATCTCGTTTACCTGTCCTCCCCCGCCTCTCCCTAACCGCTTGGAAAGTAAATTGAAACCCTATTATCTCCCAAAATCTCTTCCATTCGCCGGGACTAATTTGGTTCTCGTCGGATAAGGAATAATCTTTTGGTTTGATCGTCTAAGGTTTTATAATTTCTTTCTCCTCCAACCGGAAAATTAACAATTTTTAGTTCGTCTTAATCTTCGAGGTCTGCAGTAGTTCAAACGTAAGGATAACTTCTTGAAGAAGGGACTAATTGAGAGTACCCAGTAATAGTATGGTTGGAGCATTTATCTTTCATAGATCGGCCAGTTTTCTTCTATAATGTCCCTTCTGATTGGCAACAGTCGTTGATTAGACTTTCTTTTTTTGTGTGTTTTTGATTGTTGATGTATAAGATAGGAAAGTTCGTTTCTTTTATTGGCAGCATTGCCTCGCAGAAGAACTATTTTCATCCATTTTCATTGAATGCAAGCTCGACATTTTATGGAATTTGTTTATAAAATATAAATTTTGTTTATAAATTCTCGTTTTTATACATTTTTATTCGTTGAAAATTTTTCATTATATACGTTTTGATGTGGCTGTGTTTTTATTTTTGTTTAACTTTATTGAACAGGGAAAGTTGTTCACATACCGCTTATGTCATTTTTGAAAAATCAATAAGATTATCTATTTCATTATTACCATAAGTATAGGACGTTCTTGGTTTCCAAATTAGAATCAGATTCTAGCGGTTAAGTGTGACTCCTCAAGTTACATTCTTTTAATCTAAGGAAGGTTCGAATTTGAATCAGCAAATTGTATCACTAACATCCTTGGTTTTTTAAATATTTTTGTTCGAAGTAGTCCGAAGCCTTTCAGGATAGAAATTCAGAATGGAGCCTTCGGAAAACCAGAAATCAATATCCTATTAGTGCGAGGTGGCTTTGGGAAAGAAACTGGCCCATTCATCCTCAACGTTTGAAAGTTATAATATATCTTTTGCTTAAACGGGGTGAGCTCTCCCTTTACCTGATCAGAAAAAAACCCAGGGTTCATAGTCAAATGTACACTATTATTGTTTATCCCACAAAGTTCATAATGATCTCACCCAGTTTGCGACACTCTGCACGATGTTCCCAAATGATTTAGTGTTGACGATGTCGAAATCTGGGTCAGACTACTGAGAAATGTGTGGAACATACAATATTAGAGCATCTGTGATCATACTTCCTTTTACACAGTTCCTAAAATATCGTCATCAACCCTTAAACCTCAAGATTAGATCACTGAGTGAATAAATTTAAATCCATTCATAGTACTTCAATTAGTTTTAAGTATACTGCGACTAACCACGGTGATAACTTGTACGGGAGTCAACCGCAATGCACAAATTGTGCGAAAATCCACAGAGAAAGAAATCATTCCCCTTGACTTGATGCTTTTCCGGTTGTGTCCATAAATAACCACAGGGAGGAATGGCGCCTAGGTTGCTTAACTAGCTAAAGCACTCCACCGGAAATCGGGGGATCTAGATTCTTATCTTGGTCAAGGCAAATGATATTTTCTCTGTGGGTTTTTCGCGTAATAGTACTTCAATTCCAGTTTTTGCGTCTACAGCTCTTTCTCTACCTAGTTCCTTTAGTCCTTGATGTTACTCCATTTTGTTTTCTTCTTTTTTTCCCCTAACTATTATCCCTTGGCCTTCCTTGAAGGAAATTTCCTTCAATTTTTCCATTTTTTACATCCCTCCCGCAAAAATAAAAATAGTAAAAAATGCCGGGGTAAAATCTCCATACTAGCGTCACCAGGATTTTTGACAGGAGTCTGATATGGTACACGGAAAATTTCAAGATGATATCGTAAATTTTAAGCTTTTGATATGCACGTCAGGGAAATGAGGAAATAACACGGCCGGCCCAGCGGGAGTGGTGCATCCTCTTGAATGCCTTCCCCTCTACTCTTGTCCTGGTCCAGATGAATGCCCAACCCTCGCCATTCATCGTCTCCCTCACATCCTTTTAGAGCTGCCTCCCCTAAAGGCATTTTCCTCCCGTTCCATCCATACCCCCTTTATCCTTCTTATTTGAAATATGCATATATATCTTTCGCCGTCTCTCGAAGCCCATCTTTTCCTCCCTCAGCCGATGTGACACTCTAGAAAACAGCAGTGGCCTGAATTCAGTTGGCCCTAGAAGGCTGACCACCCGGGGTCTCAGTCACCGCTACGCGAGACTGAACTCCTCTTTCTGCTGGTTAAGCTGTATGATAAGTTTCATGGTAGGTACTACGCGTATACAGCGTGGTTGAAATTCACCCTGAAAATATTATTTGTAACTTATTGTGAGCGGTAGCGTTTATATATTATATCATAAGGATCAATGAGGTGTCAGAAATTGGTTTTGTGGGATCTTAGGTAGCATGCGGGTTGCCTGAACTAAATTGGCGCGTTAAGGTGACACATCAATTCCCGCTAAACCGATATAAAGAGTAGAGGGATTATTTAGACCCCAAATTTAGAAGAAGCTATGCGTCAAACTCTTCTTGGATGTCAGTCGGGTAATTAAGTGGGTTTTCTGGGTAGACCCATATCAAAGCATCAGGCACATCAACTATGAAACTTTTACGTAAATACAGGGGTTTTCAGAAGGATAGTTACTTGCGCCGTGTGCAAGAGAGCTTGTAGACCTCAAATTTTTCTCATACCGGGGAAACAGGGCGTCGGGTCCCCAAGTAAACGTCTATGATTCCGAGTTACAGAATTACGTGAGCGCAAAGCCTTTCGGTTTTTCACGGCGAATTTCTTTCATGATTAAGATGGCTTCGCACCCGTTCTTATTCTCTCTACACAATAAGTTGTTATTTACAGTATTTTTTATTGTGAGTGGTTGGCACATTTTTAACTTTATCGTCAGCATGGATACGAAATTTCAAATTCGTTTATTTTAGCTATCCTATCCCGGTCTTTACTAGTATTCGCATGCATACTAAATTCCCCATTTTGAAAATCTACGATTAAAACAAAAGAAAAGGCTCATCAGAATTTGTCCACTTACTATTGATAAATACCCACTACATCATGTCCAAAAACAGCAAAATTCTCTATCTTATTCTTTACTGTGTGGCATTCCAGTATAATGTTTCTTGGTTATTTAACTCTATCTTATACCACTACTTTCATACATAAAGCAACCCGGGTGTTCGTGAGCGATAAGCATCATCAGAAGTGAATTATTATGTCTTTTTCTTATCATTGTAACTTAGTTACGATACCTAACGGAGGAATAGATTAGTTTTGAAATGGACTTAGCGTTACCTCCACTGCACAAAAGCTCAACAATCGCCCACCAAATCAGATTCACTAATATATTAGCCCTAGTAGAAGTACTGGATGTGCGGATTTCAATCGGTGGGCGATTGTTGAGCGTTTGTGCAGTTGAGGTATCGATATGACTATGACGTATGCAATGACGTATTTAGGAGACGTTTTTAAGCTGGGTCGCTCTATGTAAAAGAGCAGTGGTTAAGTAACAGTTAACTAACCAAGAAGCCAAAAAACTAGCCTTCATATGTAACGATAGAACCACCTATCTTAATCCTAAAACTTCCAATGTAATTCATATAAAAACTGTGCACTGCTTTCCCTTCTCTTGTTGCAACTTTTTTATTTTGTGCAGATTTCTGTTTGTAGTTCCTTTCGTTCACGGATTAATTACTAAGGTGTCGGATTCAATATACATGCTGAATATTTGAGTTTCACCCGGGAAAGTGTGACATTGCATTTCTTATTCTCTTACTCATCCGAAAACTTTCCTATGACACTATTAACGAATCTTGGTTTCTTCGGGGCTCTACCAAATATATTGAATATTTCTTCTCCGCGATGGCTTTGAAGTTATCGCTCCAGATACATGACTTCGTTTGACATATTTGCATCAACTTCTATGTTCTTTTTAATCTACATACCTAGGTATTACATTATTGTTCATTAAAAAGTTCACATTCCTGATTTCAATGATCTTTAAGGAAATGCACAGAATCGTTCTTTCGCTAATCCTTGTAACGGACTTTCGTCACAAATTTTTCGCCCAAAATGACAAAAGCGAGTGCTTTGCCACAAAAATAATCATCATCTTCTTAAAGAGTGCGTGGACTCATCCATTTGTGAGTAACCGTGTCGGGTCATCATGAGATGAGGTTAACATTGCGGGATTATCAACTCGGACATGACCGAAATGCGGCATTTGGATGCAAAGCGTGGAACCGGGTTTAAGGGCTACGCGGGTACTAAACGGTGAGAGTATCAGTCGTGAAGTGGCTGGAAGTGGGTCGTCTTTGACCCTTAGGATATGGATGGCGATAGGAACCCCTGGGGTAATCGTGCCTTCCATGGAAAGGGAGCATCTCCTTAGCTATTGAGGAGATGAAAAGGGTCGGGGTGGAAGGCCAGGATAGAGGAAGGAAAAGGGTGCACGCCCGCCTCAGGGTAAAGCCGAAGGGATGCGTTAGGACCCTGGTGAGGGTGTCAGGGGGATGGCGTTCGAAAAGAAGACCTTGGCTAGGACGGAATGTGGGTATAGAAGGGGTTCGGTGAACGTAGCGGAAGTGGTTTTCGAAAGAGGCATCTTCCTCGGGCGTGTGAGGCGTTGAATACAAATATGTGTAGCTCATGTAGGAGGTGGGAGAATCTTAAGTTCATACCCAATTGCCTCCATCGATTTCGGTGCAAAATATGGCCTCTTATAATCTAAATCCGTATCTACATGCTACCACGCAAGCCGCCTATTAAGGCGTGTGGCAGGGGTTGTTAGGGCACCATCTGTTTATTTGTAAAAAGAAAACGCGCAACAAAATTACGAGTAGCATTTATTGAAGCCCTTTATTATTCGGGGGAAAAATTCCCAAATCTATCCGTTTGACGCAATGTATCTCCTAATATATCGCTTCTGTTTGACCTGTAAATATAGTGGGGATCTAAGATGATGTTCTCCGTGTCGCTCTTGAAATTCATTTGTTCAAGCCTTGCGCGCAGCCTCCAAGTTTCTAGCGGCACCCAGCCTAATTTGCTTAACAACAGGGTAACGCTGTCTGTACGCCCGCAGTATATTTTGACGAATCACGCAGCTTTCCTTTTTATTTATTCAGCTCATAGATTTAGTCTTTCTGCACCGGATAATGCAGCGGGTGGGTGAATCTTAAGCTCATACCCAATTCCCAGCCTCGATTGCGGATCAAAACATAGCCTCATACCATGAGATGTATTTAAGCAAACTCACCATGCACTTTTTATGAAATACCCAGTTGAAACATTTGAAAATAGTGCAGCATAGTGACTAAATTCTTGGGTTACCTATTTTTAAATTTTATTCCTCCGACTTTGGAACTTATGAGAGGATCGCTATGTAAGAGTTAAAAAAAAAGATTAGTGATTCGTCTAATTAGGAGTGTAGCGCTTTTAGATAGTAGCGCTGCAACGTGGACTCATAAGAATGAGGACGAGAAAGCACTCGAGCCCTTGGAGATGTGGGCGTGTAGAAGAATGGAGAAGGTTACGCCGGAGGAGAAACGACGAAATGTTGGACATGGTGTGTGAGGTGAGGCAGCTTTTACATGAGATACGTAGGAGACAAATGGTATGGATGGAGCGAGTACTTAGCGGGGATGGGAATGTTGAAAACAGTGTTAAACGGTAGAATTTTAGGTAAACGAGGGAGAGGAAGGAAATTAATAAGATTTTTTAGATAGAATGAAAGGGAGTGCGTCTAATCGTGAATTTAAGAGAGAAGTGCTTGAATAAAGAAGAGGCTCCCACAATGCTTCGTAAGCATACGATGGAAACTTGCCTTAATCGGTAGAATATTTCTAAGAATAATAATAATTCCTTCGACCTGAAGACGAATGTCAACGAAAGTGTGGTCAACAAAAGCCAACGAGCAAGGTGAAACCCCGAAGAAAATGCAGAATGCATCTGATCAACGCCGCGACAATCTTCGAAACTTCCTTATATATTTTTAATATTATTTTCTAAACAGATTATGTAAGTACATAGTGTTTAAGTATGGCTGGCAGCCTAACCTGTTATCAATGCCCACTATTTTACCCATTCATGGAAAGGTGACTTTTCTCTAATTAAAGCCTTTTCTAAGCTTAATATTTTGGGACAGTAAAATTATTTACTTCTTAATTCAGAAAATACGTAAGTCCCCTCGGTTATAGTTGAATTTGACTTATTTATTAATATTCTAACTGGGAAATTGAGATCGCTAGACACTTGAGGATCTTTTATGCTGACACGAGCAGTAGAACTGATAGACGGTGAATGAAACGCAATTTGTTAAGCGTAAAAGGTAGAAAATGAATGACTTGAGTTGAATGCTGCGTTCATTGCTGGAAGTTTTGGTTGCAAGTTCGTATTGGGCCATTGGAGTGACGGAATTTTAGCAGCAGTAATTGATTGCGATTGACGAGGAATGAATGGGAATGATTATGCTTTTGGATCTCTGGTTCTCCTGGGAAGATTGGCAGCTGCTATGCTATCGTGTGCAAAGCGCGTGGTAGATAATTATTCCCCTCGTCATCTGCTTCGGGGCTTATCAAAGCTAAACCATGGCGATGTCAGGGATTCAAACTTATAGCAAATTAGATGATTTGTCCCGTGGCATATTGTTTGATCTCGGGTGAACGAGTTTGACTGCCAATCTTCACGAGATCTTGCGAACAGCTGCAGGAAGTCTGGGATGTTTCCAATTATGCCTTGTTCCCTCTTGATAATATAGGCCGCTTCAGCATGAGATAAACGCTTAATTCCTGCTACAAATATCACAGATTGATTCCGCGTCGGTGTCCTTCGACCAATCATGGTTAGCTATTCCATTTGTGACTCAGTTGTGGTTATTCCTTGCATTTCTTAAGCGGCGACGGCTGTCTAATTTCATACATGTTTGAACTAGCTACTTCCTAGGTCTTTATGGAAATAGCGAAGAGCTAGCATATATATGGGTCAACTTACGTCCACACTGCGCCAAAATCTTGCGATATTGGAGTTTCTTGGAGATATTTTTAATAATTTGTTGAAGAAAAAGGCTTCTTTTTCAGCATTATTTGGTCATGCAGTGCAACTCTATCGAGTTTTTACCGTAAGTTTATGCCATTTATAATTTAGTGAAACATCATTCCTGGAGTGTAAACAATGCTACTGCTTTCCTCCGTTTCTTTTGTCTAAAAAACTGAGAAACAATCACACCAGTAGTAGTGGAACGGCGTACGTAGCTAATGTGAACACGTAATATGTTCCTAGCAGAAATAAGGACGTAAGGAATCCATTCATACAGGTCAAACTAGTTTTTCAGAGCATACATCACCATTAGCCACATCTTTTAACTCATATATTTGTGGACATTGTTCCTTGCGAGGTCAAGTATGAACTCTGCGGGAGTAGATTTGATGGAAGATATTACAGAAAGCTATTTTATTGGTCTGTTAGGGCGAACAATGCCATGTCCTTTCATTTAAATGCATTTTGTCAACTGTAGTGATACAATAATATATTTTACCTTTTACAGTATTTTTATACATTTTTCTCAAGCCCAAGAATTTGTTAATCGAAACTGTTATGTTATTTTTGCTGTGGTACTATCATCTGTTTTGATTTTATACTCAGCAAGTGAAGAGTTGAATTTAATTTTGTGACAGTTGATTTTAAAATCTGCTTATATTTCACTTTGCACCACTCAGCATATCATTTAAAGTACAGTTCGTCATAAATGCAAAACACTTGCATGAAGATAGTTTGCCGAAATGTCTGTTGTTTTGTTTGATTTTATATTAATTCAATATGGCTCTTTCTATTTCGAAGAAAATTACAGCTCTTATTATTTGTTTTTGGACCGTACTTTGTTTTGTATGCTCACTACTCATTTCAATTTTCAGTTCATGTACTGCTTTTTTCGCTTCTTGCGCATCAATAAATTTATTAGATTGAAGTTGTGAAAGGTTTCCTGCACGGTTCAATATGGATAGCCGTTAATACCCCTTCTAGACAATCCTACCATGTATTATGTGAGGGAGACTCCGCTAATCACTGGATCTTCGTATCCGTTCGATCACAAATCTTTTTGCTTGCCTTTCTTTCATTTTTAACGGTTCTCGGAAACTACCACATTCCTCTCTTCTCTGTCGTAAATACCATGGGGCTGCAGGATAACCCCATAAAATGGACAGAAATCCTGTACAAACAGCATTAAATCCAGAGGAACGTCATTCGTTCCAATAAACATTCCAACCATTGCAATCTCGATCGTTCCGGCCGTGTTTTCATTACGGAGGCGATTACGCTGCGTTAAAAGCCGTATAAACCTTTAATCCTTCGGTTGATTCCACTATCAGTGTCTTGGGCATTCGACCTGCGCCGCTCTTTCTTCCAATCTTCACGTAGGCGACTCTCCCCCATTCTTATCCTTATATTCCTTTTGACCTTATTTTACCTAATGTTCATGTTATTGCACACGTTTTCACGAACATTTTTACGCTTATTTAAGTAAAACATTCATAAGATTCTATTTGTGGAACCATGCTATATCATTTGGAAATAATATGATCAAATGACGTTCCACAGAAAGTTTTTTTACTGCGCATTTGGTTTCATTGTACTCACTTAGATCTCAATAAATACTTCCGAGGAGTTAAAATTAAGGCCAATGAATTAAATGATTAGGTGAAATTATATCGAAATATTACGCTTACTTACTTTCATGGTCTTCCGTACTCCTCTAACCTATTTTTGGTGGCCTCGTTAAAATACCCCTCTTGAAATCTAAGTAAAGCATTAGAAAATAACTACCTATGTATAGGAAAGTTGCATGTAGACTGCAAGTCCCATTATATATCCTACGCTTAGGACTACCAATATAAGCGAAGTTCGAAGAGAATTCCATTATATTCGCACCGATGAGATGCCCGTAATTATGCTTACGCTTTCCATGCAGATTTATTGCAAATATTCTTATTTAAACGTCTCTGTCGAATAGAGCTATCAGTATCACTGATCAGAACTCGATTTTTCACAATATTTTGGTTAATGTCAAGGTCGATAGTTAATAGATTTATTTTTATTCGCTTAATTTGGGATTTGACCGCGTTGATTCATTTTTGGGGACAAAATTTTCACCTACCTGCATAATAGCGTTGTCAGGTCATGACTGAATTAGGAGATCATTTCCTTTAATGGTATTTGTAAGGCGCGCGATAATAGGCAAAGATGAATCAATGCGAAAATAACGAAAATTATACGGTCATTAAAATCATGGATTTCAGTGATGTAAGGAGTGGTTTAACACGCGGACACGTGCAACATGTAGATATTTTGGTGGAAGGCGGAAATATGTGCTCGGAAAATAGTGTAATTAAATATCTAATGGCGCTCAAGCTAAACGTTTTGCTCGGCAATCGATTCATTAGAGCCCGTAATTCTTAGTTTTCGAACGATGCCCTGAGATAATAAAATTTTATTGCTGATGAAACAGTCATCAATTATTTTGTATTTATGACTGTTTCAAAGTCGCTATTTGATATTTTAGTTAAAACTAGGCTCATTTCTATGTCATAAAATTATCAAAGTGTTTTTGCCACGTTAACTGTAAAAAAATTTGTTTTCAATTTTTTTTATATTCCTATTACGTTTTGATGATCATTGGAATGGTGGCAACTTTAAACTACGTGAAAGTGCCTTGATATTTCTTTCCTAATCATTTTCACTTCTCATAAAAACGCCTAAAATATGGTCGTTAACTTATTCATTCAGTGATGTGGTTAGTAATCAGGTGACCTTGGTACCTTATCGCGGTAGTGCGGGGAAAAATTATCTTTTCTGCTCTTATATCTGCGGATGCAAGGTTTCATTTGAAGTTATTGTTATCTATGCATTGTGTAAGTTTTATTATGCTTAGATTCAAGCTGAAAACATTATGGATTGTCTCATTTGGGCATTTACCTAATTCATTGGGATATGACTGATTTAATACCCCTTTATAAATTCCCTTTTCACAAGTTATTCGTAGCCCCCACATTCCCAGTCGTTTGAGAGATAGTAATAAAACTTCTCTGAATTCAACTCCAGATGCCTATTTGTTTTCTTTTAGAGTTATTGATTTTCTCCGTCTTGTTCATGCACGAAAAGGTTTTACGTCACCCATATTTTCCCAACTCATTGAGATTGCGTAACCAGCGCTTGCGCTATTTTGGATTCCATAGGATGCTCATCTCTTTTTTGTCATTAGAGAAGCTCAATATTGCTCCCCTCTCATGAGAACAAAAAAGCCAAAGCCCCGCGAGAAACACGCTGTGGCTGAAAACTGGTTGAATAGGCTCGAAGGCCTCCTCCTCTTTCTTTAAAAACTTCCACTCATTGATTGTGCCCGAAAACACCATTCATGCACTTTTAGTAGAAGGGAGGAGATAGGTGAGCGATAAAGATTGGAGGCGAAGTGAGGGAAAAAAAAGCTTTTACCCCCAAGCCACGAAGAGCTATTGTTCCCTATGAGTAAGTCATTAATCATTCAAGAAAGACAAGAGAGGGAGGGAAGAAAAGGTGGAATGTAAAGAGGTGGATGCAAGATCGGAGAATGGTCGCTGTAAGAACGGGTCCATCCGAAATGTTTTGACCGAGCGATCTTACGTTTCAAGGATTTCGTGGCTCCTCCTCCTTTCTTACACGACTCAATGATCTCATTCGTACCATTGGGCCTTTCAGTATCCCAAGAGCAGTTTTTGTTTTCACCTAGATGTTGATAAGCTACATCCAATTCGTTGACTTTAACTGATTGTTCCATTGGAAACTCCTAAAAATGTTATGTGTCGGGAACGGTGGTGGACTCTGATGGCGGATATATCTCGGGTTTTATTTCATAGCTTCAAAGTAAGGGAAGAATTTCATAACTCGAAAACGGATACTGCAGGAAGAGAATAGCATTAGCGAAGGAGGCGTTCATGAACAGGAAGGAGCTTCTGAGAGGATCGTTGTGTAAGAGTTTAAAGAAAAGGCTGGTGAAGAGTTTGATTTGGAGTGTAGCTCTCTACGGTGCGGAAACGTGGACACTGAGGAAAGAAGACGAGAGAAGATTGGAGGCATTCGAGATGTGGTATGGAGAAGAATGGAGAGGGTGAAATGGACGGAGAGGAAAAGGAACGACGAAGTGCTGGATATGGTTGGCGAGGAGAGGCAGCTTTTAGATAAGATACGCAGGAGACAGAAGGTATGGATGGAGTTAGTGCTTAGTGGTGAGGGGATGCTGAAAATGGTTTTGTAGGGTAGAATGTTAGGGAAACGAGGGAGGGGAAGGAAAAGAATAGGATTTTTAGATAGATTGAAAGAGAGTAGGCCTTACAGTGAATTAAAGAAGGCAGTGCTGAAAGGAAAGGGAGGCTACCAGATCGCTTCTCGAATACTCCATGGAAACCTACCTTAAACGGTAGAATATTATAATAAATAATAAAATAAATGCTTAGTTGTTCTAGATAGCTTTAACTCTCACCACTTAGATTGAGGACTTGACGTGGACTGACCTTGAGGTGATCATGCCAAATTCGCACACCCCGGGTAAATATACTATCCCGAACAATAAATATGGACATTACGGAAGATAAGATGTTGCAAAAGAATGTGACACGATCAATGAGGAATTATAGAATAAAAAAAATACTTTGTTTTTATTCCACACTTTATTTTACATAGCACGACCCGGGATTCAGCATTTAATGCTTGCACCTGATGAGAGCATCAGATGCTGAACCCCGGGTCGTGGTATTTAAAATAAAGTGTGGAATAAAAATAAAGTTATTTTATCCTATAATGAAGCAATTGCACAAAGTAATGCCTGAGACCGTGTCTTATAATAAATGAGGAAGAGGAATTATATAATATCTTCCGTATTGTTAATGATTCTGTCCGAGGTAAAAAAAATTACACTTGGCATCACGTGGTGCAATTCTACACGTTTTATTTTTAGGTAATAAATGTATTTTTATGTAAAATACCTTAATAAATTTACGTTTATAGTTGTTTTGCCTGTCTCTGAACTTTGCCCTTCCCTGAACCCAACTCCAGCTACTCTCGCAATCGAATGAGAATTGTGTCCCCAACTTTGTAGGAGAGCGGTATCTGTGTTCGGGGGGTCGGGCGAATCCATGCTCAGGTTTGAAATCTCCCGGGAGCAAAACAGAGCGAGAGAAGAATTGGAAGGAGGTAGACATGTAGCCACGACGTAGTTGGCACGGCTGGTTAAACCACTTTGAACGATTTAAATGGCGAACTGTTTAGCAGCACTTCCATCCTTCTTCTATAGGAGTAATTTCAGGGCAGTTTCGACTGAGTCTCCTCCTCTCTCTCTCCCAGGTCGCGTTTTGCTTTGTAGCAACAAAAGTCCCTTCTCTAGCCTCAAATGTGGAAATTCCTCAAACTCTCCTCCCTCTTATACCCCCGCGTGATTTCTCTCATCCCTCCCTCCGTCCTCACCGTTCACAAAACTTCTAATTAGTCCAAGCCGGGTGGGCCGCCCCTGGGTTTGTGTGTCTGCGGCCACTAAAAGTTGCCGTTTGTCACGCCAAACTGGGATCGTCCCTTGGGTATTCAGAAGAGATGGGGTCCTTATATCTTCGCCGTGTCCGTGGTTGCTTTCGAAACAAATGTAGAAGGAAAATTAAACGGACGACGTCTCATTGCCTCGTTAACTCACCGTTGATGGGGTTGTCACCAGTTATGCGTAGTGTTATTGCATTTACCGACTTCCTTTGCTTTGGTGGACCCGTTTTTCCTGCGTTACTTTTAAGTTCCTCACGTAGTTTTCATATTTAGAGGTAGTTATTTTTCAAATAGTTTGCCAACAGATGACGGATTTCAGGGAAAATGATACACATGTATAAAACTATCATCTAAAGGAAGAAAAATGGAAATCTGTTTGTAACTGGAAATAACTTCGCTGTGCCCCAAGAAAAGTCGCCATGTGGAAATAATTGGCATTTACTTGAACAATGTGGTCTTTTACATATATTTTTTCAATATTAACTACACAAATTGTATTCCGGTATAGTGCACCATTAAGTGCGATTTATCCGGTATAACAATTCAAATGCTATATTGATATTTTTGTTTAATGTTGCTCTAGCTTCTATTTTTAATGAACAATTTTTGTTCAGTGTGTCTAAATAATGTATAAAAGCAAAAAGGGACAAGCATATTTTCGCGTTCGTCGTATTATCTAATCAGTATTCCATCATTTATGTATTAATATATCAACTTTAATATTTTTACTATTTTTGAGCATCCGTGTTCAAGAATACAAATTTTAAGGCTAACGAACACCTCCATCATATCGTAAGCTTTTCTTTGTCTAAATGTTCATAAATTTGTGCGGAAACAACGACCTATTGCACATACCTAAAAGCATTTCATTTTCATGTCATTTATGATTCTCCGAATTTTGTACGAAACGGTTAATCTTGCAGCAATGCTCCTTCCCTAGCCACATTTATTCTCAATCCACGAGAAGTGTCTTCTTGCCATTGATGAATGATTTTGTTTTCTTCTTACAGGGTAACTGCATACGAAGTGGACCTTTGTTCACGGCAGTGTGACCCCAGGGACAACAATGAACGCGGAGATGACGCAGATCAAGGCGTTCTCATCTACTTCGCCTCCTCCTTCTACCGTGATTCAACCCTTCATCTTGGAATAAAGAAATCCAGGGGCTCGGAAGTGAGTGTAGGAGTCGAACGGTTCCACTCACGTAGAGGAAAAAATACCAAAAGACTGAGAGCAAGAAAGGCACACAACACGGGTGAGACGTCTCCTTCAGGCGGGACAGTGCTTTCAAAACTTCCAAGGACGCACCTGCGTTCGGCTCCAAAGCTCTGGGACTGTTTTTGTTACTCCCAGGAAAAAAGGGGGGAAAAAACATCAAGAAAATTGGATCGAGGCTGAGTGTTTTCTTTATTCCTCCCTACGAGACCCGGCTTAGACTTAAAACCACCCTGTATGTCCCCAAACACCTTGACGGAGAGCTGTCCATTTCTTGCTTCCCGAAAACAAGAAGAAAAATCATCTTCACGCGTGATGTTTTCATTTTAATCGGCTCAATTTTTTTCGCGAAATCGACGAAACAGGTTAAAAGTAAAAATGGAGTCAGGTACGGCTCGAAGGACCTACCGCACTTCAGCGGATGACTGCTCTGGAGCCGGGGGTGACCAGAAGTCTTTGAACTGGGGTAGGCAGGGTGGTCGCCGTTGCGGTGGTTAGGATGCTCCTGTTCCCAGCAGGGGCGAGGGGTGGAAGTCGCCGGGAGGTGAGGGGTGCGTCTTCGGGAGATATCGAGCCCCTCGGTAATAGGAAAAGTGTTCCACTAGTTGAACACCGGCCGACTATCAGACCCGAAGGACCGAAAGATTCTCAGCGAGACAGCTCAACTTGCTCCAAACCCCTACCTCACATCTTCGTAATCGAGTTCGCTTCGAATCGAACCCACTGACGCAAAGCTGAATAGACTGTCCCCTCCTGTTTGATCCTTTTCTATAACCTTGAGCGATTGAATGATTCCACTTTTTTCGATGTAAAAACTCATAAGCCATATTTGTTTTGTGTTCCTCAAAGAAGTGAACACTACTTCCTGGGCACCCAAGTGGCCACAAAAAGTTATTACGAGTAACGAAACTATAACTCTTGTTATCAGTACTGACGGTGGTTAAGAGTACTGTCTACGCGGGAAAACAAAATGGTGCTGACATACTGGTGATACCTGTGCTTGTGATTTCAGTGTGATTGATCCGTGTGTGTACTTGAATATCGATTTCTTTCTCTACCTCTTAAACTGTCATCCCGTGCAATGGAAGTTGCATGAAGTCACGTTCACGACGTGATTTTAGGGGATATGTACGTAATTTCTCGGCTGAACTCCATATCCGACTCTCGGAGATAAAAATTGTGGTTGGTTTAGAAGGAGTAACCTCTAGAAAGCCGGATAAACTTTCGGGTTTCTGTCGTCAAGGTTTAGTACATAGTAGGAGAGACGTGACGCGTCTTTCAGCAAATAGGGGTGGGTTTCTTTCTACTCATCACGCAAGGCCGTTCCTTTTGTCACCGGAATTTTTCACGCAAGTCGTTTCCTTTTCACCCAACTTCCCGCATGCCGCAGGTTGTTCTTTTTTTACAAGTCACTGGACCGGCGGCTGAAATTAAGTCCTCCAGCACGTAGTCTTGTGCCTAGCTTCAATCAAACGCCACACTCACACAACTCACTGCGACTCCCTTTCCCAGTCCATCCAGGGTTAAAATACATCTTACCTCCCTCGAACGAAAACCTCCGGAGGAGAGCCCACTTAGCATTCACGACCTCACGTTGGCTTCCCCTGACCTCTTCCGGTGGCTGCTCTGACGACGACAGTGTCTGCCTCCCAGCCAGTCACTATCGTACCCACTTGGAGAGGGACCACCCTTTTTAACCCACAGGCCTTCCTCTCCTTAAAAAAAACTCTTCCTTCCCCTGCTCCAACACACACACACACAACCTTACCGCACAAAACCTCCCGACTACCCAGCAAACCCCACCCTCCGACTCCGTGCAGAAATACCCGCACTTCAAAAGACCGGTGTGTCTCACCTATTCCGGGTTTCTCACCACGTAGCGAGTTTTTATTCAAGGCAATCTTCCCGAAATTGCTTTTTTATACTTCCCCAGGTCTTGAGGAGGCGGGGTAGGAGGTTTCCTGGGATCGAGACGGGGTAAGAAGGAAGGAGGAGCGTGTATAGAAGGTTTTGAGGCTAGACTGGGCGTGAATGGTTCCGTGGGAGTGAGGGAGAAGTGGGGCGAAACAGAAAGTTATGATCGCTTATTCGAGAAAATGAGAATACTTCCCGTCTCTCGAACTTTTCGGATAATAAAGGAATAAGGAGTGAGAGAAAGAAAGTGCCCGACGTTGTTGTTCTTTTTATTCCTCCAACGACGACCCGATACAATTTTCTAATTTAGTGGAAGTACGTGATATCCGTTTTATAATGACTAACGATGGTGTGTTAAATGAAGTCTAAAAGAGTTATGTACGTGAAAGGATAGTATATGTGTTTGAGTGACCAATGACACATTTTCGTTAAGTTTTTGCCACTTAAAAGTATTTTTTTGAATGAGTGAATATTGGCGTTCATGAATAGCAGTTTTTATTCGATGAATGATTTTTGACGAACCCACATACTGGATAAATATGTCGCTGAATGTTATCGAGAACGAAAATTGTGGAATTAAGTACTGAAATGATTAGTGCATTTGATTAAATTGTCATTTCAGTTCTTATTTTGAGAAGCTATTTGAAACTGTGAGACAATTGAGTTTTTTTTATAAGTTCTTGTAAAACACGTATATAAATCGCTCGTGAATACTAAAATACAAGTGATCAGTAAAGGACAATACGTGCGCTCTGGAATTCTAGCCTTTCCTTTACATTCACAAAGTGAATTTCAATGGTGCAGTTCGTGAGGAAATTCCTCGTGTTGAACCAGTGAAGTGCTCCCAGAAGAAAAGCCATTGTTGATAGGGGAAACACCGAACTTAAAGGCGTCACGCATGTCCGTTTTTGGTTACCCAGGCGTCGGCGACCCCATTACATCGCTCTCAGTGACCACGTGACCCGGTCAAATGGGCCGTATGATCATGGCGTCTTACTCCGGGCGCGTGGCGTCTCGCTGTTGCCGGTGTGGCGGGCGGAGGCGTCAGTGGTCGTGCGGGTGGCCTAGCCTTCCTCGGCCCCCAGGGGCGCTGGTCCCGGCCCTACTCGTCTTCTGCCTGCTGTTGCCCTTGCCCTCGCAGTCCACGGGCCTCGGCGAGGAGGACGGGGTCGCGGAAGCCCCCCCGCCTCCCTCCCTGCCCCCAACCACTATCAGAACCAGGGTCATCAACACCAAATACGGCAGGCTACAGGTGAGCGAATCCATAAACTTTGGGTGGTGATAAAAATATTTTTGGTGTGTTTAGGCTTGTTTTAATTAAATAAACTATGAGAGGCCAGAACGCAATTGCATTCATGTGGTTTTCTGCACATTGGTAAAAAGAGCTTTGATTTTAAAGACAATTCAGTGATTATAAAAAATAGATCATATCTATAACTTCCTCTTTGTCTCCAGAGAATATATTTTGCAAATATTGGCATCATGTAATTGAAGCTAAAAGGACCTTTAAATGGCTACAATTTTGCCGTTGTGATTCTATTTACATTTGTTTGGTTTACATGTACAGTGTCAAGGAGCAGTTATACTCTCTGTATTTTTAAGTAACCATTATTATTATATAATTACATCTTGATGCTATTATGCACTGACAGGAATACAGTGTATAAATAACATATTTTAAAACCTTAATATGCTACTTACGTCAAAAAATTATAAAATAATATCTCAAATCAAAGCACAAAACAATGAAAAATACTCTAGTTACCTATTGAGCCCTTTATAAATATTTACGCAGAAATAAAAGATGAAAACTGTTCTACGAGCCTTGGCTAGACCCAAGTAAAATGAGCGAGCAAGAGAAATCTTAATCTCAATTGTTTTTAACTTCTTGATTTCGTACCTATAAGGCAAAGTAAATTTCTTTGTTGCCTATCTTCTTGCAGAGATTTTAATGGGATATATTGCCAGCCGCGTTCAAACTTAGTTTTTCACCTCACGAAACTGGCAACTTGTGAAAGTTAGAGCCTAGTTACTAATTTTGTGAAAATATAGGAAATATTAATTTGAACGACTAATTGACACAAGTGAATATTTCCGAAGACAGGGAAATTGAAAAGCTAATTAAAGGTAGGGAAAAATTAATATCTTCGAAACAAGTTTTTCTCCTTACTTGTCAGTCATTTAATGGGAGGAAAATAGGTGTGGTGGATTGGAATAAAAGTTTTACGCTCTTTGGGAGATAATAAAAGGGCTAGTGGTGAATCTTTAATGAGTATAGAGTAAAAGGATAAACTAAACTATCAGGACAAAGATGATCGCCAGGAAACCGAATATGTTCATAAATACGAATTTAATTATGTTACAACTTGCAAAGTACTTGATAGTCAGTCAAGATATTTTATTACATTTTGTAATCATAACTGGTAAGTTATATCAGGACATGTGTAATAGACAACAGCGTCACATGCCAGAGGAACTCACACGTTAGTCAGTAATCAGCGATTTCCTAGGCTCGTCACAAAATACCAACAGACGTACGACTTATATTATCAACAACCATATGAAAACGAGCATAAAAGCAATACTATACCGCGCAGCCACGTTACGATCAAACAAAATCGTACAGGAATTCTCAAATTTACTCGTAAAATTAAAAGGCCTTAAAACCTTTAGGCTAACGTAATATAATTTGAAATTTTCTATAAAAATCCAGTGGGAAAAAAATCATTTGCCAATTTTTTCGCACAATTTGTTCCTTGCTGGTGACTTCCGTAAAGTTATCACCGTGACCGAGTCTCAGTATAATTAAACTTTCCATGAAACGTTTGTAACGATATCGACAAATGTGTGCTGTCATTACGACCTTTTCGAAACATTGAACTATTAGGTGTTCACTAGGCAGGATATAACTGTTCCACTCTGTTTAGCGATGGTCTTTACGGTTTGACGCGCTATCGTGCTTCACATTTAAGAGGTCCGAGGTCCCTGTGCGGTTCCCTTCTGGCCCACCTTGCGGTTCGTCTCCACCAAACTTTTTAATTGGCTAGGTTAGCAGCGGCGATGGTGTGGGAGCCGTGGTCGAATTAAACGTCAGGCTGGTGTATGGAGCAGGCGATAAATTTTATCCCACACAGGGGCTCTAGAATGTCACTTCTGCGTGCTTTATACTATATTTGACTTCCCCTTTGTTAAGGGAGATTGTCTGGGAACGTCTAGCGACCACCTTACCTTTCCTTTAATGGAAAGAACCTCATCAAAAACTTTAAAGCTTTGTCAAGGACTTTACGGATTCGCGTTGTTTTCTTAAAATCGCTTAATGAGGTTTTTTTTTATCAAGCTCTTATTTTCCATCTTCATTTCTTGGGATGGGTTTTTAGCTGTATTGGTATTTAAAACCAATTCACATTAAATATTTTAATTACATTTTGGGACTCGTATTAAATTTGGAACGCAACGCATCAATATTGTAGTTGACCGCAAAGGGCCAAAGTTTGTATTACGTGCGGTTAAATTATTAATTATTCATGCATTTTATCATTTATGAAATTACAGTTTTCTTCATATGAGGAAAATGTTGGCAAAAATATCACTTTTATGTCTCTTGTTTCATGTGCTAATATATTACATGCTATTTTTTTCAATTTCCCACTTTCATTCTCTTGCAATATAATAAACTTGTAAAAAATGTCAAACTAAACAGTTAACATTGGCTAGAAAGAATTATAAAGAGATAGAAAGATGATAGGCCTTAATTTTATGCTTCCTTAACGATTTTCAACTTATTTAATAAGAAACTATTTTCGCTTGTAAAATTTTGTGGGGCTATATAAGTAAAAAATTTATTTGCAAAAGTTAATTAACGGGTGTTCGATCTTATAACTAGAAGGCCCGTCATATATAGCGGTAGTATTAAAGCAGATAATGTGAAAAAGTACTACATAGTTTCAAAGTAAGTATACAATATTTTTCTTCCATGTTAAGTTTTAAAATTGAGTAATTTCCGCTAAATGTTCCTTACATTGGAAGTGCATCCAGGTAAATCGATCCAATAATACAATTTATATAGATCAATTTAAGCGATGAATTCAATTGTTGAGGCCTTCACTTTGTAGAATTCCATATTTAATGTTTGGAAAGGAAATTGCTTAGCTTTTCTACAAAACAAAAGAAATTGTATTGTAGAAAAAAATTGTAGAAAAGCTAAGCAATTAATTAGGTTTCCTGGCAATTACTGACTTTTCAAAAAATACTATTGAATAATAAATAGGTATAACCCGTAAAAAGGCAAAGCAAAGTCCTTAGTAATCGAAGCCTTGGATTCCAAAACAGCACAAACTACACCGGGATCAGGTCAATGGGTGGCTGAAGTGCTGGGTTTACGCCCCTTGACCTCAGGTTCGAATCTTGAAAGAGACGCATATATTTTTTTATTGGTTGCCTCATCCCTTCTTAATTGTTGTCTGGATGTTACCTTAAATATAGGTACTCCATCAGTTGGGTTGAATATTCGGCCATGGTGCGTTAAGTTAAGATCAAGCTAACGCAAACGCCTGATTTTTCTCCGCCTCTCCTTTCTATCCTCCGGAAAACAAAATAAAGATACACAAATTAATGCTCAATCCCAAGTTCATGTTAAAGAACTTTTAAAACATCATACATTTTCTTAGCCTGGCCATTTTTAGTTTATTCGGATTATGTGACTCGTTTATACGTTAAAGAATAAATGAATAAATATAGAACTTCATGTAATTCGTGTAGTTTTACGTATTTCATGGATAAAAACGTAGTGAGAAAAAAAATCCATTAGCTTTCATAATGCTTTGATTGCTTCGGCCTGCGTACATTCTTACGTACATCATCCGTTTGAGGTGGTGATCTGCTGGTCCAACTATTAAACCCGGGCGCGAAGACCTGGTCTCGAGTCGCCCTCGTTTGGGCGTCACGGTCGGCCACAGCGTAGCTGCATACCCACAGACAGCACCAGCCATTGACTTAGTCGACACAGAATCATCACTAAGGCGCTTTCCAGTACCTACATGCCTCACTTGTACCATACGTTGAACACTAAAGGTCCCGCTATACGCGAATGAGCCCTTATACCCTGCTTACAATGTGCTTTAACCAGAATTTGGCAAAGGGAAGTGACTCCTATCTCAGGTATGGTATGTGCTAGCGGTGGTATCTACTTCAAGGAAAATGCCTTGCTTAATAGATGGCATTAAACTAGCGTGGACTATCATTCATCGCAGAAAAAATATTTCTAGGAGCATTCAAGGTGGCTGCGCCGTAATTGAAAGCGAAGTCCCCATTGAAACCCCAGCTTATGATGACACATCCTTCTCTCTTGATGGACTGTATTTTGTGCTATTTTAATGTGTGATAGCGCGTATTTCAGTACCATCTCACCTCCCATGAGGCCATTCTGATTGGCCCATTTTCTCTCATCCGAAATTTTTCCTATAAATTCAATTTTTCCAAACCTGAATCTCAGCTGACCTAAATGTTTTTCCCTCTATTGTCAATGGATATTTTTGTTGCTGTGATTCTCCCTCCATTTCACTGAAAATTGCATCCCGTAATACCCGCAGTATAATAATTTCCAGCAACCTGGATTATATCTGTCAATTTCCCAACGGTCCATATTTTACCATTTTCCTTTCCTTTTCAAAACCCTCTTTATCGCTTCCCCTGCTGTTGGCATATCTGACTCACCCAATAATTTCAGCTATCATTTGCGGCGCCATCCATCTTATTTCACCTCCTGGATAAATTAAAATAAAAGTAAAAGTACCTTAGTAAAATTCATGCTTTTATTTTTAAAATTTCGAGATAAATTAATTTATTTACATACTAAATAAAACGGCCTTTTACATTGGGGTATATTAACCCTACAGCAATTCTACATGCACGAACAGCAATGCCCTGGATAGGGACAATCTACCCAGGTGGGACTTGTACTCGTACCTCTTGTTTGGAAGGCAAGGATTTAACACTGCCACCAGCGAGACAGGCCGACTGGATAATATATTGTTGATTGTCGTCCCTTGTCAACATTACCCTATACCTCAAATTTTAAAGCTTAAACCATTAATTTTCTCATGCACAAAGGTGGCATACTTTCAAAACTAGCGAATGTTGACGAATTTCCATTCTATTTAACATGAAATTTTTAGGATTTTTTTCCGTTCGGCATTTGAACTCACCTGTTCTTCCCCGCCTATCCTTAGGGCTTCGTGTCGCACGCCTCGGGCCCCCACGGTGCCATCCCGGCGTCCACGTCGCCGGCGACGCAAGACTCCGAGGGCGGCACTCGACACCGCAAGCCCGTCGACGTGTTCCTCGGCATCCCTTACGCCACTCCTCCCGTTCGCTCCAATCGCTTCGGTCCCACGCGGACGCCCGTGCCCTGGGACGGACTGCGGCCGGCAGACCGCCTGTCGCCGGTGTGCCCGCAGCATTTCCCCGAAGAGGTCCTCGCCGTGTTGAGGGCCGTGGAGGCCTCGAACCCTTCGGCGGCGGCGGCCGCAGAGGCCGAGGCCCTTCGCCGGATGCCCCGCGGTCGCCTCGAGTCGCTGAAGAGATTGCTTCCGCACCTGCGGAGGCAGAGCGAGGACTGCCTTTACCTCAACGTCTACGCTCCAGCGCAAGGTAGGCCAAGCTGTTTGCCTGCATTCTTTCTTATTTTCTTATTCTCAAGGTGTGATAGGGGCAACCCAAGTATTTAAGTATGAAGATGTTCGTCAATATTCTCCTCCAGATATATATGACGTTGAGTTTTCAGCAAAAATTCGTCCCTCTGAATTATCTGATGCGCCAATGTTCTCATTCGTTGCAGGTATTACGGCCATTTTCCGGTTATATTAGATGACTTTTGCCTTTTATCTTTAGGCCGTTTTAAACGGGACACGGGATTGCGCAGGTTAGAACTGCATAAATTTCTAAAATGGCGTGGAATTTTGCGAATGCATGAACGAAATTAAAAAAAAGTGAATTAAAATTAAAATTAGTAAAAGTTGATTGCTCTACACGCAATGCAAAACTTTGATATTTTTAGAAATCCAATGAAAATGTACTCTGTAAGACCATTTAAATCAAGCATCTACGGGAAGGACGAGAGCCTCGTATTTGTTAGTCCCCCGGTCCTAATCCTAATTTTTCCGTAGTTTGCTCTCACACTCTCATGAAGTAAAGAATAAATTTTGTATTTTTTAACACTTCGATATACCAATTCGAATTGTGGATTGAAATTTTAAGGACTCTTGTGAATCCAGCGCGTTTTGATATGTACCTACTTAAATTTTTTTAAAACTTTTCAATCTAGTCCTCGTGAGTGCAAATATGGTGTTGGATACAGTGAAAATAAATTGATTTCCTTGCGCTCAACTCAGTGATTCTGATATTTATATAAACCGATTAAAATGCAGGACGCATTTTAATCGGTTCATGCGGCAGCGAAAATCAAGCTTCCATTGGACGGACCGGAGCCTCTTCTATGTTAGTCTCCTGCTTTTATCTTTTAATTCCGTAGTTTTCCGTAGTTTGGTCCTTTTATTCAGTAAAAATTGAATAAAATTTGTATGTCACGCGTTTATACTATTCTAATTGTGGAGTGAAATTTTAAAAATTCTTTGGATTGCAGTACCTTTTAGGATGTATTTATAATTTTTCAAACTTTTCAAGGCAAACTGCGCGAGTGTGAATGCTACATTGGAAATATTGGGAATAATAAATTGATTGCTCTGAAGTTAAGGCAACGCTGCTCAATGTTTTATTAATCAATTGAAACGGATCCCAATGTGGCAACTTAAATCAAGCTTCTTTGGGACAGACTGTATCTCCCTTGACTTGTTAGATCCCTCTTACCTTTCAATTCCCGAGTTTTTCCGTAGTTTGATCTGTTGTAGGAACAAACTAAGCATTACTTCTGGATGTTATACGCTTAATCAATTCTAAACCTGTATGATTCTTGGGAATTCAGTTACATTTGATATTTATTTATCAGTAGTTTAAATTTTAATCGCATTCCTCGCGAGGGTAAATGATGTAGTAGAAACATAAATGGAGTATAAATTGATTTCTCTATACTCAAAAAATCTGAAATTTATACTAACCGATTGAAGTGCACTCTAGGTGACAACGCAAACCAAACTTCTACGGGACGGACTGAACCCTCGTGTTTGATAGACCCGCTACCCTAATCTTTCGATTTCCTAATTTTTCCGTAACGAAACGGGCGATTTTTTCTCTCCAGTACCTTTTCATGTATATTTTTCAATTTCTTTAACTTTTCAACCATTTCTCCACGAGTGCAAATGCTGTACTTATTATAATAATTGAGCGTAAATTGATGGATCTATTTTATATTATTATCATTACACCTACCGCAATGGTGCTAACAACTTTGTAAACATATTAAAATACACACTATGTGACAGTTTAAACCAAGCTACTACGGAAGCCTCCTCTTTTTTAGACACCTTGCCCTAAAATTTCAATTCACGAATTTTTCCGGTTCTCGCTGCTTTAGGAAAAATTGGATGAGCTTTGTATGTGACGTGCTCAATCAATTCTAACCGTGAATAGAAATTTGGAATACTTTTGAGACTCCAATGCCATTTGATAAGTATTTATCAATGGTTTAACTTTTCAACGTATTCCTCGCGAGTGCAAGTACACAGTACTGGAAACGTCGAGTATAAATTAATTGCTCTGCAATAACTGCAGTGCTGTTGCCACTTTTATAAACCGATTGAAGTTTACCCTATGTGGCCATTTAAATAAATCTTCTACGGGACGGAGTTGAGCTTACTCTTTGCTAGACCATTTTCCCTAATCTTTTGATTCTCGAATTTTTCCGTTACGAAACGGACTTCAGTCACGCTAAATTTATTGCACTGCAGTCGAAGCAGCGTTGCCAGTGTCGTAGCAAGGAATTTTGTTCGGGTGGGGGCCCAAAACCAGGAGGGAAAATTTTTGAAAAATTTGGCACTAAGTAATGAGTTTTAAACTAATTTTAGCGCTTTTCATAATCGAAAAAACTTCATTTATTAAATAAATATTTCATAAAGTCATGATTTTTGAATATTTTGTTTTCTTTTATGAAGGAAAAAAAATGTTTTTATATTTCGGGGGTACGGACCCTGGCTACGCCACTGAGCGTTGCTGACATTTTTATGAACCGATTAAAATGTACCCCATGTTGCAACAAAGAGCAAGCCTCTACGAGACGGACTGGAGGCTCCTCTTTATTAGCCGTAACATTTCCATTCCCGAATTTTTCCGTAGAGAAACTCCAGTCAGGCTGCACGCTGCCCTTTCGTCACGTCCTCTCCATTCTGTTCGATAAGCCGACTGCAGTGGAGACATTTCCAACTTTCACGAGTCTTGTGTATGTCTCTCTCTCGTTCTCTCCGAGACCCGCCCACCAATAACAATCGAGTTCCCCCACCGTCATACTCGTCGCGGCGTCACTAAACCCCCGCCCACTCGTCCACCCCATGGAAAATGTCCGTTCGGATCAAAAAGAGCCATTTTGAGGGACGTTACCAGCCAATGTGCAGACTCATTTCGGACTCGGGTTTTAGCACCGTCCGTCCTCGCTGCCACCACAATACACATTTCCTTTCCATCCTTCCCCATCTATCCGTATACAGCTCAGTTATCCTTCCATGACCTGGAATCAAGGTGGCGACTGTAGAGCCGAGATAAATCTCCCCAGTATATTTAGTACATTTCTGCCGTGCCATTTAAAAATGCGTGCAATTTTGCTACGAACCGTAATATATTGAAAAAAAATGATAAAACTTATTGTAATGTCCACTGGTTTATTAATAGTAACAACGCATTTCGACGGCTATCGTCATCTTCAAGTCAAATACAACCAGACTTGTTGTTTCTATTTGACCTAATGATGGCGCTAAGCGTCAAAACACTTAGTTGTTATCAATAAAATATTGGAGAGGAAAATGAAATATATCATTTTTTTCATCATGAAGTTCAACCATATCTCATCAAACACAGTCGAGCGTAATGTTTTATTTGATATGCACTGTGTTAGGAAAAAGTAATTGACATTTTATATTGCGAATTTTTGTTCGAACCTTAATATTTTGTTTCATCCGCAATGTTTTAGGATACATTAAATTAAATACGTATGTTACACGCTGGCAATAGGGAAGTGCACTAATTTTTTTTTATTGCTGAATTTGAAAGTATAGCCTAAAAAAGAAACATTAGTATAGTCACTTATATTTCCTGCATCTGGGGTATGCACTTTAAAACGTTTTGAAAGTCGGAAAATTTCATGTTGCGCTGAAACACAGTGCTTCCATCTTGATTGAGATGTGACGTCACAAGGCAGTAGTCACCAGTGGAGTATCGCTGTATTCCGTCGCCTTTAGCGCGGCGTGAGTTTCCGGGAATCGGTGGAGTGTGCTTCCTAAAAATGTCGGCTAGTACGGAAAACATGTATTCAAAAAAGAATTATAAATGATTTTTTGTTCCAAATTTCATCTCGACGTCGAAACAAAAGCCTGGTGAAGATATTCATCCCCGTGCCTTAAGCACAAGCCATACGGAATAAATGGTTCAATGCTGCTCCTGACTCTTACCTATCGATGATATTCTGTTTTGAAGATCATTTGAAGGTATTGTAAGATCAAATTGATATTTATATTATAATGATTTACTTACCTCAGTCACATCAGAAAGTGTGTTGAATTATGGCGCGACTGTTATTTTACACGATCGGGAAGAATGCGTACTTTGCCCATGATATGTGCATATATGATAACAAACGACTTTTGTTAAAGTTAATGTTTATATGTTGAAATTAGTACATTCATAGGTGATACAGATATAAAGGTACACGGCAGGTCGCGCGGCGTAATTTATACTCCACTGGTGACGGGTTCATCTTGCTGATCTAAAAAAAATTAGCTACAATGTCTCGAACTTTGAAAACTCGCAATATAGGCAGTCAAAGTACATTGTAGGAATACACGAGACCATTCTAGCCCAGAATGCACGTACAATGTTGAAATCCTTGGTTTTCAAAGATTGACGTATTTTTTAAGCCAGCGCGCCCGGTTCAGGGTTATCAACTTTTATTTCATCCTATTTGTTAATTGAAATTATATTCCGGAATGGTTCTTTTAACACTGCACCTGAGGTAAACTGGTAGGTACTTCGAGTACAAAGTACTGAGGTAGGTCCTGAGTAAGTAAACTCCCTTTGGAGTAATGTGAATTACAAGTGTTCGAGAAATATGGCATTTTATATTCGTTTTGTGTTCTTATTAATCATGTCTGTACGCATATTGTTGCTTGCCGCGAGCCATTAATGGTATGTGCTCTTGCAAGAGTGGTTTTCATTTTTAATGTGGAAGTTGGTCAGTATAAGAAAAGAAAAAATTAACATTTTAGCGCACACCAACCCTTGTAGTCGTCGTATCTCTGCGTTTGTAATGACACTGCTGCAATACCTAAACGCCATTATGATGATAAAAAATTTGTCTCATGTCAATGATTGCTGTCATTAAAATTAATGATAAACTTGACGCCGTATGATCACAATGAAGACATAAAAATATATTGCCATGACGAGGTCTCGATCCCACATCCTCCGGGTGGGATGCTGAACACGCTGCCACTGCACACGCTACCACTACCCCAACAAACGCATCGTAATAACCGAGAAATTTTAATTTTATATTTACAACTTGTGAAAAGTAACGCATGAAAATTAATTAATTATAGCCTAACTAAGGCCCTAATTGAAAAAGACGGAGCAAAGTACGTGGTCTCCCCTTGTTAGCCTTAAAGCCTCGCATTTCTATGGAGCGTTGAACCTGTCCTCCTTTTTCAAAAATTCAGTGACCGTAAATACATCAAAGTTTGGTATACCATTTATAAATCGTTGGAATTTTCCTTCTCCCAACCGAGATTAACTTTTCTTGAACCCATCCTGGACAGCGAACCATTGCAACAACCAGCCAGCACGGAAATAAGGCTAACATCCCATGATTCTAGTTGCGAAGGGCGAACGTTCCGGACGGCGTGAATACATAAGCAACGAATAAGTCTTGCAGCAAACGTCTAAAATAGGTTTATTAGTTTGACTCAGTTCTTACAAAAAAGTTTTGGAATGATTAACGGCATTGTGCCAAAATATACCCAGCGAAAAATAAATACCATAATCTATTTATTAAAGATTCAATGTGCTATTCGCACTACTCTTTCCAAACTTGAAGTTGACGCGTAAATGAATATTAACACTAGGAATACCGGACTTGACACCCCCCCTAGAACTACCGAATGGAGTCATTTTGACTCCTACCTTATTATTGTTTATTTTTGCTGTTTATGTCTGTTTTTATTGATAGATTGCATTAGTTTATCATTTTTGTTAATAATTGCAATATTTCAGACGTCGTTTTAATAAAAAAATATATTTTTTTTAAATGCGAAATTCGACAGTATTGCTTTGAAATTCTTTTTTCTTACATGTTATGTTGTTTTAATAGAATTATAATGGAGGAATTGGATAAAACAGCAAACGTAGAAATTTCAACACATTTTATCATATTGTTTGAATGATCAAAAATATTACTTAGGCTACATGGTAGTTTGGAAGATAATTAACTAAAGCAAAAAATTGCAGTTGATACGCCACGCATTTGTCTAAGGTGCTTTAGAGTTCAAGCATTGTCGTTCATTTTCATTGCTCACACAAAGACTTTTGGCAGGTCTTACAATTCCCAACTGATAGATTATTTTTGCACTTTGGTTTTGCCTGGAAATAATTTTTTTGCAGAAACCCGTCAGAAGAATCTGCGGCATTGGACACGCAACGCTTTTATCTACATCTAACATGAGGATCAGCCAACTCTGTAACGAGCTGTTTCTAAAACGTCTTGCGCGAAATGTTTTAGGTAGTCTCATTGTACACTATCCATGAACACGTGCTAAGTCGGGAGTATTTTCCAATTGAAGTGAATTACCTTTTCCAACATAAGGGAAGGCATTTGCAAGATATTTGCTCTCCTTGTCAACAGGTAGCCAATATTCATGGCCGTATTTGTCCGGATTAGAAGGAATGTACAGAGTGAAATATACCTAATTACACTGGGAAAAAGTTGTTCATCAACTATAATGTACGGACCAGGTTTGTAACAAGCAATGTAATTCTCTATGAATCTATCGTACACTATTGAAAAGAGGGCAAACTTGATAGTTTTGAGCCGCTGGAATCAATTAGATTTCTCATTAACTCTTAGACATTGCAAAATGTTAACAAACCTAGTCGTTCGTTGTAGAAAATGGTATTCCCCAGTCGTTTGACCAAATACTCTCAATAGAGTAATCATTTGTACCTGGTATTCCTCGGGCATAAAATATGGCTATACATGCAACTAGCTCCACATCGGAAAGTGTAAAATCTTCGTAATTTTGCCTGCGTGGTTCCACAATTGTACATCGCTTTATGTGAGTCAGTATAAACGAATCGATAAATAATCGTATATAATACCTTTTTTTGTAACTACCCATGAAAGGGAAAGTAAATGTAAATTACTGCTTATATTTCGCACGCGTTTTGTCTGAATCTTCAGACTCACTAGAAACGTTTTGAGGAATAAAATCCTCGACTTCGTCACAGCCGAAATGATCTTTTGTTTCGCGTTCCGATTCACCTTCCGGTATAGAATGCAACATAGATAGGACTTCTTCACGCTTTCGCCTACTTCTTCTAGCCATACTCCCAGTCAGGAAAAATGAAATCCTTGCTTCATAGGAGTTTTGCAGTCCACTCGAGAGTTCACTGGATTCACTAATGCAAAGGACAGCGCACGGTTTTCCTGTGCGGCACCCGGCAGCCAGCGCTGTCAGAGCCGAACGTGCTAGGACAGTAACTTTATTTCATTCTACTGATTTATTTTCCTGGTTCATCAGTATATCAATTTCTCTGGGGAATCGGTATATCAGAGGTACTGTTTCATATTTGAAAATCAACTTCCACGCAGTCAAGGCTGAAATAAAAGTGCTGCAGCGCAATGCACAGTATTAGCGGGCGGCGGCAAAGGTGGGCGGCGAGAAGGAAGGGGTAACGGAGGAGGGACAGACACAACGGATTCTAAACACATGGATTTGAAAATGCTATATATTGCATATTCACCACTTTATCGCAAGGTAAAATAATATCAGGACATTCACATAGTTTGTAGATCCAAACACAGACCCGTAAAATAAGAAATGCTTTCAAAGTCTCGCAAATATGAGCCAAAAGGAAAATAATTGTTTATTTAAGCCTTTGATTGATTTATATTAATTATTATTGACATACGAAGAGATAAAAACTTGTATAAATATTACTATTTGGTGAAAAGACAAGCAAAATACATTAGGGAGTCAAAATGACTCCCTTTGGTAGTTAAAGGTAAATTTTGAAAAACGTGCACTATTTTATTTTCTAGAATTATTTTAATCGCACAGCCTTATTTTGTGTTGAAAATGAATAAAAGTCACGGAATTTCAGGCCGGAATTCGGAAAATTTTAGACAGGGCAGAGAAATAAAAATGGCGAGGAGTCAAAATGACTCCATCGGTAGTTCTAGTGTTAATATATTACGCAATGATGAAGCCATGTACTCAAAAGAGAAGCAGCCACATATATATTTAAAAGATATTTTATGACAGCAAAAAACGGATTCCCTCAAATTCGGTAATTTTTCTATGCAATAATAGTGGTAGAACTAAACGGCGTAGAAGCTGCCTTCTGCTACTGCCTTGTGACGTCACGGCCAATATTCAACATGGACACCCGTTTTAGCGGCCTTTGAATTTTTCCATATTTCAGACGGTCATCTCGAATCAAGTATTCACTATTAGGGTTTAAACTGTGGTTTTACGACATTATGTTATTCTGAACTGTAATTTAAAAAATGTCTTTGGTGCATTTGAAACACTAGTGTACTTCCCTATTTATTACCAATCATCTATTTCCGGACTTATTTTGTTATCAATGGGTGGAATGTGAATTTTACTTTCCTATATCGGAGTTCCACAGTATAAAGCTGGAAATCCGTGCATTAATATCTTCCAAAATTCGTGTTAACATGTAGTTGCGGGTTATGTATGGTTACAAATCCACATGGTTTCACCGATAAGTTCATTGAAGTTACTGGATGAATGCAAACATGTTTTCAAAAGGTTGTTTCAAATAAAATGTTTGTGTCTACGGAAATACGTATGTGGTGAGGGTTCTAGGGAAACGAAAGCATTACATTTCCTGGTGTATGTATCAAGTATTTCTTGGGTGGAACAAGAAATAGCTCTTTTTCAGGATCAAATTTTCCCTGCGCGGGAAAGTTGTTAACTTATATTAGAGTCTCAAATACGATTTTTTTCTGAATCAGGTATTATTAACAAATGTCGCCTAAACCCTAAAGCTTAAGGTTTCGTAAAAATTCAGGATGTATTTCAAGATTATATTGAAGAGCTTTTAAGTTTAACTAAGAAAAGTTTTGGAATGGGTAAAATTGATCAACTTATGTAGAGTGTATGGAACTCATTTACCATCCGAAATGTCTAGCTACGTGTGGCATTACCTCATATTTTGCCTTTTGGAAGCCTTAGCGTTAAATTGAATACTTTTTCTCTTACTATCACTTTTAAAATGTCTCAATGGTCCATTGTAGGGAAGCGTGACAATAGTTCAATTCGATAGCATGCAAAATGTGGCATACAAAGAAATATTTGAGGATTTATTGCGAGTAAAAATATTTTGTTCATTAATATACTCTATAGAAAAAGTTTAAACAGCTCTTTTATTTCTCAATATCTCTCCACTGTATTTGTGGTGAAATTTACTTCAAATTAGAACGAAGAAATGGCTTATTTGTTAATATTGCTGGACCACCCGAGCAACTTCTCAGCTCTCAACTGCTTCCCACCTCAACTTCAGTGGATGCATATGCGCCGTGAATACGTGATTTTACCCTCATATTCATTACAGTACCTTGGTTTAATGTTATCCTCTTTATCATTGGTTTCGATTCGACCTATTCAGAATGTGAATTCCCGTTCTCCTTCCGGAAAATCACCAATTACTAATGGAAATTCCCGATTTTTCCCCGGCAGCGTCTTGATTACCCGTTTTTTCCGGATTGTCCCTGTTAGTTTGCCACCTTTTCTTATAGGTACGTTTGTAATTATCTAGGTGCACAATGCTTATTTAGATATCTTTATGTACGAGGCCTATTCATAAAGTTATGGCCGTTAGCTTATATATAACTATTGGCTCCACAGAACACAGTTTTACTCTTGCTGTGTCATCTACTGATTCATTGAGAAGCTATAGAAGCATTTGTTTTGTTTCCGAAGTCGTTTCCTTGCCCGCGCATGCAAACAATAATATCCGTAACAATCGATGATCCCGCCAGCCAGGGGCGCAGCTAGGAATTTGGGGGGGGGGGGGGGTTTAGCTGCAACTAATACCGGGGAGTGGGGGGTTTGGAATACCCACCAGGATAAGCGGTAGGTGCGAGATTAATAAATTGCGGAATTTTAAAGATAAATGGTTCAGAATGGTGAGTTTTACGGCTTTCTGAGGGATATTTTATCAATCCTTAGAGTATTCTGTTATTCCCCCCCCCCTCGCTGCGCCACTGCCGCCAGCTATGAAGTGCGTTCTGTCATATGATTATTGTATGCAAAAGGATTATCAGCTCCTGAAATTCAACGGCTTTATGTCTACTTTATGGACCTTCTGTTTCCACTGCTTGCACTTGCTCGTTGGACAACGCAACTTTTCGAAACCGAAGAGGAACTTAAGGACGGCGTTATCAATTGCTTCAACTCTCTGCTGGCGAGCTTCTATGCAGAGGGGTCAAAGAAGCTGGTGGAGTGGTACGAAAATTGCTTAGAAGGGAAGCAATAATGTGGAAAAGTGAAGTAGGTTTGTACGTTTCATATAATTATATTTTTCCCTGTGAACAAACGGCTCTCACCTAATTTAATATGCCTCGTAAAATCTGGAAGTAAATAAAAAAGAGGCATTTCAATTATATTATATTTAGTTTCGCAGGTGGTATAAGTGCTTAGAGACTATGAAATCAGAACTTTTCCCAGTAACTTCTAAGAATTTTTGAGTTTTCTTTTATCCCCGCAGCCTCTAATTCCCGGAAGTCCCATGCGGTTGGCCACCATGTCTAATATGGTGGACCCTTCCGTGTTACTCCGACCCCATCTCTTTATCCTCCGGCGGCCCGGCTGCCAAAGTATTGCTAGCCAACAACTTTGCGGCAACATCTACGCCTCGAAAGCGGCTATGAATTTTACCGGTCCACTCGCTGAGGGATGCGGAATAAAACTGGGTCAGAGTTGACCGTTAGGGATTAGTAGCGTTCTTTTCCCGCGGGATTCGGAGCTTTTTTATTGTTATTTTTTGCTCACTTTAACGTTTTCCCTCGAAGTGGATTTATGGCGGACGAAATTGATTTTTGCGATAGGATATGTGGATGTACAGAAAATTATACAAAAGTTGGTCGAAAAAGAAATTCTTTTTTTATTTTAGGATCGGATACAATCGTGCTTGAAATGTGTCCCCTTCAGTTCTTATTTTTGTAATTATCTGTATCATGGAGCTATTCTTTAAGTGGGAAATTGAAAGTAAAGATGTGTAGGTATACTCATCAGTGTATCGCATTATTGCTACCGAAAATTTTAATAAATTTGATCCCGATTCATACAAAATCACTTTGGCTGCGATGCTTTTAATTTGAAAGCTTAAAAATCGTCGTGAATTCAGGTGTAAACTTTTAAATCACTGCTCTGTTAGATTTTTCTCTTGTTATCTGTTGAACTTCAACAGTTTTTTCACTACAGTGCGGGTAAATTTATTTCGTATTTTTTGACAGATACTTAGATATACAAAGTGCTTTACGCACAAATGCCTTATTGCAACAATCTCCTCAATTTCCTTAAGATTTCGCAATTCAATTTTAATACTGCACTCCCCTTCATACGATGTATATTTTTAGTTGCATAAATGTATTTCTCATGCTACGTACTTTCTGGCTTTTGATATTTTATCATTATTTCCATCCTCGTATAACAGGTTGTTTTCTAATTCGGTTACAACCAAATTATATAAATCTCATTTATCACACAGATTTTCCCCTAAAAACTGATAATACGTCACCTTAGATATATTCCCTAATGGTTCAATACGAAGTTTATCAATAATAACTAGGAATATCAAGATAAAACATGGTGACATTATTTTAATAATTTCCCAATCATACTCTTAATTTTCCGGCAACTTTATTTTGGGTAAACCCTCGTCACATGTTAAAAATAGACGCCTTCACTTTCGTCTGTCGTGATGGATTGTTGCGCAGGCTATTGATTTGTTTACTGAAAGTTTGATTTTAAACGTTTTAAATCGGTTATTAAATAAGAAACATATTTACTACTTTTAAATGTATAAAGGTAAAGTGATAACTCTACCCTGCTTCCAGTTACTTTGAGGAAAGTTTATTTCTCGAGAAACTTTTAAGGAAAATTTTTTTATTGAACCACGGGTTTAAACTAAGCATCATCACTGTACGCCATGCACTTCATTAGTTATAGCCAATTATTTATCAATATGCGTGCTTCAAAGAGAGGTTTTCCTGTTCTACTTGGAATATTCTAATACCAATCATAGCACGCTGTGGTATAAATTGTATTATTGACATTTTTTACCTATTTGCTTTTCTTTGGAATGCTGTAAAACTCATCGTGTACCTGGCAACGTTAGCGTGATTCAAATCAATATGGAATTCATGGTCACCTTTACATCGAAAACAGTTGAATGAAAACTAGATCACAAATGATTCCTTCTATTTTTTGTAAACAGCGAGCGCATGAGTATTTTTTCTGTTCGTGGTACTCAATAGTTCTATTTGTAACTTTCTCAATGGAAGTTGCGTTTTTATTGATTGTGAGTTCAAGCCTTGCCCTTTTTAAAATGTTTCACCGTTATTTAGAATGATGGATTTAAATTTTATAATTCCTTATATCTTCCTGCGAGAATGCCGAACGCTTCCATTGTATTTTTGCAAATGGGACGAATATCTGGCATTCAATTGTTTTACATCCATAAAGTCAAAGGAGCGAGCAAGCACTTCCGCCTCGATGATTTCTGGCGCTCTGAAAAATTGTCTGCTACACGGTCCAGCTGCATTGTACAGGGAAATGGAAATTAAAAAGGGCATTGAAATCCACATTTACCGCTGCATACATGTATCATTAATTATATCCCTGTTCTCTTTGTTTTCAGAAAAAGTAATATTCATTTTGTTGAATACGGTTTTGGCCAAAGCGAAAGATTCTAGCAATGAGTGGCTGTGTCCGCCGTTTTATGCAATATCTCCGATAATTCAAACTAAATTTGTGCTCTAGGTAGTTACACACGACTATGCTAATTCACACAATGGGGTGCGCTCATGAAATTGAAATAGTATTTTTTTCTACGTATTGCAAAGTAAGTCAATGTTATTAATTTATGCAAAATATGGCTTCATAATTCTCAATATTCTTGCTTCTTCAGAGATTCAAAGTTCGTGAAAATTTCTAAATTCTTTCACGCCATAAGAACGCCCTGTGACGTCAGAATGCGAGTAAACAGAGTCGCTCCATGGCAATAACAAACAGCTACGACGATACTGATTCATAACTTGAAGGGTGTGTTAAAAACAGTTGTGAAGATTTTACGGTGTGCGTATTGCGCAATGGCTGACTCAGACTTCGTAAAGGCGCATTCAGGGAACATTCGGAAGGTAGATAAATTCACGGTCGCTGATTTCTTCTCCGGTAATGAAGATTTCGTCGACGCGGAGCTTAGAAGTCACAAAATTAAAAGGTAGGATTTTAATGAACTATCTCGTTCGCTAGTAATGTAGAGATTGGCTTGTATATCATTAAAGTACTGTCATTTACTCAGTGCTTTTAATACGTAGGTACTGGGTACAATATTGGAACATGTGAAGTTATAATTGAAAAAAAATAAAAATTAAAACATATTTGACGCCGATTTACTAAACATCACTTAGATCTGAACGAGAGACATGCGGTGATTCAGCAGTTGCAACTACCATGGATACGTTCAACTGAAAAGGATTTGAGCGTTTTCACTGTTGGGGCTAAGGTGAAACCATAACGTAACGTGAGAACAGTAATCATATACTGTGGAAATCACCGTAGCTGAGAAGGAAGAAAAGGAAATAAGCGCTATTTGTGACTACAAGACTTTGCTCAATGTTGCATGCATGCATACATTCTTTAAATCGGTTAATTATTCAGTGTTAATCTTTCACGTGACTGAATATGAAATTAACATTTGTTACTATGAAAAAATAAATTGTTCTGAGAAAAAGTGCTGAAATATTCATAGGTACTTCTAAAACTGGGATAAATATTCTACTCGCACCACGCAAACGTATTGTTTACTGGACTGTGACGTCATGCTTAGCAAACATGACGATGGGCCGTTTAGAGTGCAAGTATACTAAACTATTTTCAAAGTGGAATTTTACGAATAATAGGGAGGTTGGTGAAGAACTGCTATCACTGTAAAATTTCAGTGTGGAGTAATTTTTTTATAGCATAATCATTCATTTTCAGTAGAATACCTATTTGGTTACCTGACGACTGCTTATGAAACGATGTTTAGATATTGTTGATTTAATTCAACAATATTTATGAGTATTTACGAAAAGTTATTGTTAAAAAAATTAAAATTTATAGAGGTGAAATATTTGTAGAAACATCTATTTATTATATATAGTGGTCTCGATGGAAATATTGAAATTGAGAATTTAAAGCCAAGTAGATTTATGAGTGAAATATTCGCAATTTTTAATAATATTGGGAATGTTGAATTGTTCTTGACAGTTTTTTTTTGTTTTTCTGTCCTTAGATATTAATTGTTCTTTTGTTATTTATTTAGTAAAGTGCTCCATTTAGGAAGATACACATGAAGTATTTTGCGAATCACACTGGCCTTTTGGCTCTCCCAAGTTGGACGTTCCTTTACCACAAATGGTACGGCTTGCTTTCTTTCATTTTATCTATAGATCCCGATCTATTCTGCCTTATTCCCAGCTTTCCAAGAGACCTTACGATTAGCAAGATTTCTTGCAATTCCTGTATTTGCTTGGAAAATCAAATTGCCGTTTGCTGTAGTATAATGCATACGTTGACTCGTATATTTAATTCCTCTTTCTCTACTTCTCGATCTGTATTAACGTTTTTGGAAAGTGGAACGGATATTTTAGCGAACCCACCACCATTTGGCATTTCCTCGTGACAATGTCTGAAGTATGATGGATTGAAAACTTGACCTTCTTTTCAAATAAAAAAAGCACTGCGATCATCCAGAGTTGGTTCCCTTGAGGCGTAATTAGGGTCGCTAATACTCCCAGGGGAGTAAAGTTCAATTTGGCGAGACGCCTTCGCCGTTCCGCCGTCTGTACTGCGGTGACGAGAGACAAAAGGCATGTAAACATCGGTCTTCGATTGGTACCCTATCCGCTCCGCATTTTTTTTTTCTTCCCTTGTGCTTTTCGGGGGAAATTGATTATTCAGGCGCAAATGGAAGTACCTAAGGAGGTCACCGCGGGGGAAAGGATTGATGAAGCGAAGGATCTGAGAGCGAGCTTTTTTCAACAAGCGTTTTGCAATCGCGGGTGGAAGTGCCCGTACGTAAAGCGAGAACACATTAATCATATCTCCGATATCTACTCGAAGCCTGGCGTGACTTCCTTGTTCGCCGTGGTAATGAACAGGCGAGCGATCGATGCTGCGAGAATGTCCTCGTTATCGGCATTTCAGAGATGTAGTCTTTTCTTTATTAAAGGGCGGAACTCTGACACTGTAGTTTGGTGTGTATAGAAATTCCGCACGTGCGTTGCCGGTGCAATTGTAGGTAATGGAATTTTGTTCATTAAAGCGTAGTGGCTGATATGAACTTGTTTGATCTAACAACGCTCTGCGAAAATCTGGGACATTTCATAGCTGAATACGTTCTCATCTCTGTAAAATGTTTCATTTCATTTTCACTAATTTTTGGCGTCTGCTTCATTTTCATTCAGCCTTTATTATTATCTGTCCCTTTATTTTGCCGTTAATATAAGTATAATGTCAACACAAAAATTTTATTTAGCAATGCGTTAGAATTAAAATCGTATTACATTATTTGACTGATGTATTTTTGTGTATCGACGAATAAAACGTTTTAATAACCGGGACATGTTTATAGATGAAAGCAATCTCCCCCATTAAAATTTAAATTTGTGAGCAACTGTCGGGAATTTTTTATGAATTGTTTACTGTTAAATCTGATTTTCTGGCGATACTTGGGGAATGAGCTTGACTTTAATTGGCTGTTTTTCTAGTTTAAACTTCAAAAATTTATGAATTTTCCAAAAATGAAGCATTTGTACATTCTTTCATTGCTTGTTGCGTGCAAATTTTTAAAAATTCCTCTAGATGCAAGTATCGAATCTGCTAAATGCTCATTTAATCCCACTGCTAATCAAATTTTTGACCACCTATGTCGCGAGGTATTTTTGGAATGTAAACAAGCGTATTCAGTAGCTCCATGTACTTCTCTTGATATTCTTCTGTTTGATATCTCCCCATACATATCTAGCGTCGAGGCTTGGAGAATTGTTCGGATCCCATTCTTAAATAATAGATATTATTTTACGTCAGAGAAGAAAAGTAGTGGCTCCAACATGCGCCCTATATCATTCAATATTCTTGCATGCATTATTCAAATGTTTTAGAAAATAATTTTAGTGAAACATCATGTTTTTGAGTAAGGTACCTTATATTGACGAATGTAGGCATTGGTGGCTGAATTGTGGAAGTAAATATTTCCCCTAAACGCATTTCCTCATTGAAAAGGAACTTTTTTTCTTAAGGTTCTTTTGGACTTAATTTGAACGGATAGTCATGTTTTCTTTGGATTTCCTGCGTTTACGTTGCCATCATTATGCGTCAAGAATCTTGAGATTGGTTTGACGCCCCTCTTTATTCCGCTCTCCAAGACGCTATTCTTTTCATGGTGACGTATTGCTTCACCAACAAGTTTTTAATTATTTGTCCTAAATAGCACATTCAGGGAAGTCACCTTCCCTTCTTCACATCCTTTGATAATGGTCTTCATCAGGTCATCGTCTCATGTTTTATCTAAGTTAATAAAAACAACTAAAAAAACTTTTGGACAAATATGCTTTTCCTATATTGATGATAATTCATCGATTTATCTGCCTATTCATATCGATATAAAGGAATGGCAAATAGCGGGAATGAAATTTTGATATCCCTCCGTTCCTCATGAGTTACGTAAGGGTCTCCAATCTGTCATCAATACCATGCATTTCGTGTTAACACCCCCTCAGCTATTGTATCTCACCATCGTCATCCCGCTGGAACTAACCTTCTTGTAAGGAAGGAATGTTGTCACGCGATGTAAGAGAAAACTCTGGCCTTGGGATATGGGAGAATAAGGTTTAAAGTAGGTACGGCTCAATCGCACCGGATGTATACCTTTTGAGTCTCCGAGGAGAATTGTTCGGACGCGAAGATCGCAGACGGTCTCTGTTTCGGGCGGCAGAAGGAACAATCATCTGGGGTCTTACCTCAGATATGAGAAAGTTATGAGGAGAATAGCCGTTTGCTGGATAGAAGAGTTGGCGGTTGCCTCGATGTGAAACTTCGGTCTCCCGTGAGATTGAGCCGGGCGGAATAGCGGTGTGTAGTACCTTATTTTCCGGGTTCTGGCGGAGGAAATTGAAGTCCCACATCTTAGCACAGTCTCTTCTGCTTTATCGTCTCGTATTCTAATGCATCGGTCCTTAGTTTTCTTCGGTTTTGATGCTTCGCTCACCAGTGGTCATCAAAGAAGTCGATGATAAGAGCGTTCCAGTATTAATAACATTAATTATAATTACCTATCCTTATATATAAGGCGAATTATTGGACTTTAAAGTCCTCTCCTGCATTCAACCTGCTTGCAATTCCTATAAATCCACGCCCTGGAAGATAAAAAAAAACTCACACGTTGGTTTCGAACCCACGATATCTTTGTAAGCAGGCTTCCGCGTAAATCATCGAGGCCGGTGGTTATTAAGGGATTAGGAAATTGAGCTTTGAAATCTGTATTTTAACTCTAGTTTCATATGGTGCTGTTCATTTATGTATGGAATTATATGCAATGGTATTTTAATTACCTACCTCTTGATTTGTTTGGGCTACGGAACTTAAGCTGCAATTCCCCGTTTACTGCTTACTGAACATGCCTCCTTATGAATTCAATGTACTATTAAAATATTTTTACTCTGGTGAGTCGTTGAAGATCCATTCTGTTGTTATGTGCTAGGCACTTCTTGCATCACGTACTGACGTAAAATATTTTAAAGTAGGTGTGTGCAGTTAGAATATACTGTTACGGTGATCCATCAATTAAACATCTCTACATCTGTAGCTGCCGCAAATGACTTACCAACACCAAGATCCTCCTCAAAGAATCTGAAAATTTTTAAGCAAATGGAACAAGTCGTAATCATTTCTAGATACATGAAATTGTTAAATTAGTTCATATCTATTTCGGTTGTCAGTTATCTACTTCATTTGCAAATTATGTCACCATAAATACGATGTATCTAGTCTTTTCCATCAGTTCTTTTCATAAATTTCAACTTGGGAGCTGAAGATTAGTTGAGTCACCATCGTTCCTATACAACCTTTGAAATTTTCATTTTCAACCTAAGTGTAAGAAAATAATTCTTCAACTAACCTATATACTGTTTTTTCTTTCTTAATAAAATACATCATTATTCATCTGAACTATTTCTAAACTTGAATGACCTTCTTTTACGACAGTAATGGAATCATTAAAGTCCATCATTGAGTATAGAACCAATTACATCAATATGAAAGGAGGACGTGGAATTTCTCATATTTATCTTCCTCGTTTTACGTTCGGAACGTTTTTTCCCCGTCTCGCAATTTCTCTTCTTCCATATTTTTGCACCATCTCACTTCCACTATTGTCTCGCAGAGGGCAGTAGGGATGGCTCTTTTCGTTTTTCTCATCTTCTGGCGCTCGCCTAGCGATAAATCGCTACGTCTCAATTTTCCGCGATCTTCCAGCAAGTTCCCGTCTAAAACGGTCGAAACGGTCATGTCTCTCTTAGGTCCTCTTTTATTTTTTCATATGGCGAAAAAGAATCCTAAGTTGTGGTGCTCTTATAGGTTCCATCCATTGCGTGGAATATTTCAAGGAAGCCATAACCCGCAGCGTCTTATTTGAGGAGCTCGGTGGCAACAATAAATTAAGAATTCTCTCGTGATTCCGGTAGTGCCACGAGAATACCCCCTTTCATCCTAGTTTGCATTGTGAATTTATTTCTAAGTAAATGGTAGCAGATAAAATTATTTACCCAAAGATTTTTGCTACTTTTTGTCGTAGAATTTGATCAAAATCATGTTTTAAAAACTTTTTAAGTATCCGATGCATGGAAATGGAAGTATCTGAACTTAAATATTGCTATGAGTCCCTGAGAAAATTTAAATTAATTAGCATTTATCATTTTTGGTGCTTCAATGAGTTTGTGCCAAAGTAATACTGTACTTAAGGGTTGTTCAAATTTCTTGGGGCATTTTTGATCTTCATGTGAGCTTTAGGTACGTAGAATTTTAGCCGAGAAAGGATTAATGTTTTAGAGGGTTGCCAAGAAAGTAATGCACATATATTTTTTCTTCGACGATTATTTATTTCACATAATGAGAATTACACACCTGAAAGAAAGATGTTTCACCTACGAACCCTATTTTTCCAAATAATCTCCGTCCCTTTCTATGGACGTCACCCAACGTGAAGCAATGGTGTGTGTGCCTTGTTGGTACCAACCCTTGTTCTTACTACGGAGCAATGTCTTCACCGAGTGAATCACCTCCTCGTCGACCTCAAAATGTCTTCCACGAATGGCATCCTTTAATGGGCCAAATGAGTGGAAGTCTGAGGGAGCCCGGTCAGAACTGTAGAGTGGATGGGGTAAAAACTTCCAACCCTGTTTTTCCATTTGTTCAGCAGTCCTCAAACTTGAGTGGGGCCGAGCGTTATCGTGTTGAATCAAAAAATCTCCTGGGCTGATATGGCGCCGAAGTCGGTGGAAGCATTTATTTCCTCTGCTCATTAATAGATCTAGCGCCAATTTCTGAGTCGTAATGCGTCTTTATTCACAGATGGCAAAATCAGCTCGATGCAACGTTTCATTTGTGACATCCGCGGATGGTCTCCCCGACCGCTGCATATATTTGAGCACCGTCGAACCACCTTCTGATGTCCTCATCATCTGAGCCCAGTGACTAACACTACTCCTTTTGAGAGCAGATGCTCCTCAGGAATATTTCCCACAGTTTCTTTCTTTGCAGTGAGAAATTCAATGGCGGCACGCTGTTCGTTACGTATATCACTTACAGACGCCATATTGAAACGGTCCTGCAGCTACCCTAACCATTGTAAGAGCCAGATATTTTTCATGTGCATTTATGAAACTTTTAGATTCAGTAAATGGATACGCCAAGTTACGAATTGGGTCTATTGTTGTCGGCTGAGAAATTAACTGAGGTGTATTAATTCCTGGGCAACCCTTGTATATTTACATCAACATTGTACGTAGTAAATATGTCTAATTAGAAGTTTACAGAATCAAAGTGACAAAGTTGAGATACATTAAATTCCCATTATCCACTACTTTTTTATGGAAACGGAATTAAATTGTTGCAGTTCATTTTAAAACTGATTTTAAGCATGGAACCTAACTTTCTTGCGTACTGTATATGACAATACTCACAAAAACTAAATTAATTAGACCTGACATTGAAATTCTACGCAGAAGCTATTTTGTTCATGATTTTGCTATGAATTAATTTTTATGCACTATTCTATATTTCCGGAATTATGTACCGATTAAATAATAATTGTTTTTCAGAGAAATTAGTTAGTATTTATATAATATTCATGATTTTCTCATCATTGGAAATAAACATTGCTAGAAATGTACGACATGCTTGCACACTCAAAACTAGTTACTCAATTGCTGGGGGTTACCTTCATATGTATCTCATACTATTTTAATTTACACCGTCAAGCTCATTTGTTATGGAAAATGTGAAAAATATAATAAATATATTTTTTTTATATTTAAATTTTTTCCAGATGACCTTTTGATATCAGCCTGAAAACTATTCATCGTATGAAAATTAATCTGTAATTACGCTGTGAAACAATGTAATAGCTTACGTTGAAATACACTCGGACGAAAAAATTTACGATAGAAGTAAATTGGTTATTTAATGACGGAAGATTTAATTCTTTAATAATTTCTTATCTCTTGGTTATCTCATAACCTTTTTGGCCCAAATTCATGTATTCAAAATTTGCATGAACTTATTACGAGAAGATTTTATTATAAAAATGAGATCCCATACTCTTCTACTCTTTCCATTCTTAATTTATTGAAGCTACGGCTTATTTATTGAAGCAAGAAAATTATATGTTATTTCTGCGGGGGATTTATTTTAACAGGACTTTCCCAAAATAGAAATATCTTAATAATTTTCTTCCTGGAAATCCTGCAAAGGATTAAGTGGGAAGGTCTACTTATCTTAAGTTATGGCTATCCCAAGAATAATCTTTTGATGAAAACTGGGATTTTAATTAATTCTGTTCAAATTATTAGTTGCCAAGGGCCCTCTCGAGAGAGAGGGTTGGCTCGTGATATTTATTTTGTTTCATTTTCAAACCAAGCGGTATAATGTTTTTACGATCATTGCTGACATTACCATTTGACCTATTCTTTTCATTTTATTGATAGTGACGTAAAAATGAATATATTTTTATCTTTCATGGGACTTCTTGCTGATCTTGGAAAGAAATTCTGTATAAATACAGTGATAGACATCTTTCTCCTCTATCTCTCTGGGAATAATGCAGAGGAGGTTTAAAGAAAACATTTGGTTGGACCAAAAATGGATATTAAACGAACTATCTATGCATTTCATTGTACTTTTAATTTACATATCTGAATCAGAACGTAGCGAAGCATAACGCTGCAAATTTCATTCTTCGTGAGCAGTAAATTTGACGTGAAATAGATATGTGGCAAAAAACAATGTAAATATCAGTCGCCACCCTTATATGTACCAGTAAAATGCAATGAGTGATAGGTAATTATACAGCGGATATCTATAATTTATTATAATATAAAAAGTTATAATATTTCTAATATCGGTTTATTTAAAGAGCTTGGACACCTAGGTAATTCTCTTTGTCGTCAAAGGCGTCGAATTTTTTTTTCTTACCTTATGATTTAAAGCCGTGATGTTATTCTGGGCATTATAATCTTATTTTTGTACTATGCAAGGTGTTTCAGGAGGAATATGCGATACTTCAGGAGGTCGTATTTTAAGCATTTTTTGTCCTATGAACATGGGTTCACAACTGCTTGGTTACTGAGCCTTGGCAACGCCAACATTTTTTGGCTACACTTTGCAGTTACCATTAAAAGGGCTTTTCTTGGATATTCTGCCTTTACGACGTGTTTTTAAATGCTATTGATTTTTAAGGATATGAAATTATTAACAGTGGATGAAAAAGTGTAATTATAAATGTCTGAAACAATTAATCTCTTAATGGGTGAAACCGCGCAGCGCAATCGTGTTGTCGATAACCGCTCCAAACTCTTATTCAATTAAGCTCAAAGATATTCTGCATATCTAAATTAATTATGAGTCATAATTTTAACTGCAGTAACACCTATACGTCAATTGAAATCGTCGTAAGAAATATGTAGCCAGGGCGTGGCGCGCGGCTTCCAGCTCTGGAGAGGGGAGACGAAGTGGCGAAGGCCTGTTGCCAGGAATTATTGGGGGAAAAGAAAGGTCGCGGTGAAAGTTCTTCGCAGCCATGGCGGGAAGTCAAGAGTGTATGAAAAGGCGTAGTATATAGGGGGAATCTATTGAGTTATAGGGTTACACGTATGGGTGGAGAGAGGTGGTATGGTGGCCGTGTGGAGGCTGTGGAATGTTTTGCGTCTGGGAGGATTGGGAATTCGTGACAAGGAGGGTGGATGACTATTCACAATGGTATGGGTGTTTGCTCTGGAAGGAAAGAAAGGTGTAGGTGGTGTAGAGAGACTGGGAGAAAGGAGTTCTTATGAGGGCGGAAGGTTCTGGGGGTTTTGTGAGGAGAGGGATAGGTGTTGTAGTAGGTGAAGTGAGAGGGAGGTTGGGCCAAGTCGGCAGAAATTCGAGTTGGCGAGTGGGGCAAATCTCTACATGGGGGTCCACAGCTGTTACGTCGTTTCAGGGACACCAGCCGTTCTTCCCCTCCTTCCTTTTCTCCCTTCTTCTCTCATGTATCCCGCTCCTCTTTTATCCTCCGGCGGCGCATCTTCTTCAATACTTTTCTTCTCCTTTTGATTTTTCCTCCTAAGTCCCATAGCTCTATTGGTTTCTATAAACATTTGTACTCACCCTCTTATCTCAGGTAAGGCCTTGAGATAAAATTATAATATATACAATTTTAAATATTGATTTAAAAATAGTTGAATTCCAAGTAATACTTACTTACTTACTTACCTAATTTATGAGATAAGTTGGTAAATACGGGGACGTTATAAATGTCTATCAGTGATTATTTTGTATACCTATCGCAAACTTGGTGCCATGTAATGCCAATCTGCTAGGAGTGATATCATGACAGTACAATAGTTATTATAATGTGTCGCCAAGGTTAAGCAGCTGCTTTATCAAACAGGCTTTGCTGATTGGCTCCATAATTTAGAATGAATTTAATATTTTTTAAATTATTTAATGCAATAAAATTGCTCCGAAATAATAATGCAAATTAAGAGAAATATATTTGTGACCAACTAGTCCAATTGCTCCATTGTTTTTTATAAACGTTCCTTCTCTCCTTCTTATCTCAGATAAGGCTGGGTGATAAAGTTCTTATGATTGATTACATAGCAATATAATAGATATTATTACGTGTCACAAAGGTTGAGCAGCTACTTTATCGAACGTACTTTGCGCAATGGCTCCAATATATCAAAGGAATGAAAATTCGGAATAAGTATATTGTGCAAGAAATATTACCTAATCCTCGTAATATTACAAATGAAAAGAAACGTATTGATGATCGAATAACGCAATAGCTCCACGGATTTTGATAAATGTTCTAATTTACCATTCTCAAAGTTCTAACTTCACTCTGATCTAAGATATGTCTGTGTGATAAAATGCTAATGGTTGATTACATGGCGATATAGTAGCTATAAATACGTGTTCCAAGGGCTGAGCAGCTCCTTTGGCAAACGTGCTTTGCTCAATGGCTCCAATATACCAAAGGCATTCAAATTTGGAATAAGTATGAGATGCAACAACTATCAATAAATAAAAATGCAAATTAAGATAAACATATTGATGGCTAAGTAGTGCAATTGCTCCATAGTTTTGAATAAAATATTTAGCTCACTATTCCTAATGCTATCTTAATTCTGATCTATCGTAAGACTGTGTAAAATTCTGATTAGAGATATAATGCGATTCTATGACGATTACGAGGTCTTGAAAAGGTTGGGCAGCTACTTTGTCAACAAATTTTTCGTACAAACGCTCTAGTGAGTAAAAAGTTGAATAATTATGTGATGAATGTGTTATCACTTAATAATTATGCAAACGAGAAGTAAACATTGGTGGTATTGTAAGTGTAAGATATTAGTTGTTAAAATAATGAAATGGCAGACCTACTTAATTTATGACATAAGATGCTACCTACTAGAACATTAGAGATGTCTATCAGTGATCATTGTGCATACCTGTCACAAACTTTGTACCACGCATTGCCATTCGGACAGGAATAATCAGCATTATATTACCTCAAGTTGTATCGTCATATTACGTCAGTCCTTGCTGACATTTCTCTTCAAAATTATTGTTATTCTTTCTTTTGTCGTAAATATTTGATTTTGTGCTTGCAAAAACTAATTCCTTATCTATGGAATAACGTATGGAGAATGCTCTTTGCATCTTTTGGAAAATTGGGATACCGTAAACGTTTTTCAAAGATATTTATGTCATCCGTTCGAAAGTTTAAATCTGGTCCTTTAATAGTAGCTACATGCCTTGAAATATATACCGTGTTTCAGCCTTGAATATTTTAGTTATATCTCTAAGTTCTTTTTCAAATTTCTCTAAGATTTCTTTTAAAAGGATCGCATAAAATTTGTGCATCATAATTGGCCCGATGTTAAACAATCATATTTTGTACCACCAAACACTATCGTCTACCTTATTTATTCAATAAGAATACTCTGTAACCTATTACCTCGATCCCCGTGTTCATCCACACACAAATATACTCAATAGACTTTAAGATTTTTTGCTACCGCTGCAATTGATAATTACTCCCGTTGTTCTCCGTTTGTGTTATTCATTTTTGATATGCGGTACCTTATTTCAGTACGCGAAATATAGTTAAATTATTCTATGCGGAGCCATCTCTGATATAAAGCGTCTACCTCTCTTCTTGCGCACCCTTTTCTTGCCACTTGTTATTTTGAGAAAAGTTCGTTCTCTTTCCCACATTTCTTCCAAACCGATGAAGGAAATGCTGCATAGAAACATATCTTCTCCTCCTTCCAAATATTTTTTTTTCCTGAAACCGCCTGTTACTCCTACTACGCCAGCCATCTGGCGCTTCGCTCCTTGGGGTTACCTTCTGTACCCATCCCACTCAACGCAGGTAACGACCGCTGAACCCCATCTCCTCTTTCTTCTTGAACAGGTAGCACAGCGCCTGCAGAGGCCCTTAATACACCCACCAGAAAGGGAGCGCTCGTCCCGTGAGCGATTCAGAAATATGTTCATATATTTTTTTTCCGAGGGAAAATGGGGAAATACCTCGCGGCCTGAGCTCCTCCTTTAAGTACATATAACTCCAAATGGAATATTGCTTCGTCTTGGGAAATAACTCGGGGTTCCTCCGCAAGTCTTTTAATATATAGGTCGAGCGTATGGGCTTCCTACGCGGTTTCAATCCATCAAGTACCTGTTTATTATCATCGGGGGTGCGTTTGGGTCTCTCGCCTACCTTTCTTCCGCGCCAGTTTGTACCTCCTGTTTTTTCAGAGGTGCTCGAGGCAGCACGTAAAATGTCTGTTAGTATATTACCATGAATTGATGATTCACCTGCAGTAGTCCATAACTCAATTTTTACATTTATAACTACATAGTTTCCACGCGTAAAAATATTTTTATTTTTTCACCTATTGTATTTATCAGTAGACCTACTATCCATAGGTTTCCGGGAAGTTATCACTATCCTCTTAGTGTGTATTTTCTCAGTATGAGTTTATATTTGTAAAGTTTCAGTCTTATAATTCTTGTGTTTTTTCCGCAAGTGTAGGTATGGTTTTCATCTTGCAACTCCTGGTAAATTCATATTCCATGTACATGTCCTTCTTTTCAATGGGATTAAACTTGATTTTTATAAACCATTCATGCTATATTTTCTTACTCTATCATAACATATCCTCTAAAATGTATATTTAATTCAACGAGAATTTAAGGGATTTATTGATTTTTGTATCTCACAAAAATATGAATGATTTACGTGACAGTCTCACTTGAACCTTGGTGTTTGAATTGAGAATCTCTGTTTTGAATAAAGGGTAAATGACATTAAACTAAGGAATAACGAAATTTATATGGCTCGAGCGATTTCTTTATAGTCGGGAGCCATTTCCTCAAAGCCGAACGCGAACTAATCCATAGTCTAAGATAAAAGGTATGCATGATATTACTTTTCTTAAGTAGCATAATTAATATTATAAGTATATAATAGTATAATATATAGTATTCACCCTCAAGATAATTACATACTGTCGAGACATTTTGATCATTGATAGCTTTTAACAAAGCCAGAATTTTACATGCAGCTCTCGTATTCACACCGTGCCTTACCTATCTAATTTATCCCTATTTAGGAATGCGCAAAATTTCTAATCAACACCAGCATTTACAGACGCCAAGGGGAAAGAGAAGAGGTCACTCTCCGATATAAATTTTGAGGATGATAAGGTATTGAACCAAGTCATCCATGCTTATAAATTATTTTAGGAGCAGAAAGACTTCTAAAAAATACCTCCCTCTTAATATGGATTATTTAATTCATTTCTCATCTTTCTACCACATTGTGGATATTATCGATAGACTTTATATTAAATATTTGAAAAGAGAGTTGAATAGTATGAAAAGAGTCACTTCTGCGTTATTCTAACGAAAGGAAACGCCAATATCCGAGGCAGAGAGTAATTTCGGATTAGGAGGGATTAACCCAAGTGAAAGTCTACTTTTCCCCATGAAAAAAAAGTCAAAAGATTTATTTGCCACAAAAACACCTTATTCGATGAATAAATGAATATTCATAATTCTTTAGGAAAAATCTATAAGAGTGAAGGAAAGAAAATAGGTACATACTATTTTATGCTCTGAAAAAATTATTTTGATAAAATTTCGATGTCAGGGATACAAGAAATAAATACTAATAGTAATGGTAACTACAGAAATAAAAAAATAGTGATAGAAATAGTAATGAACGCATGCATACATGGACATTTTTGATAGTAAAAAAAGATAAAAATGATGAACAAACTTAAATCCTGGTCTTCAAATGAGTCTTTCTTTCTTTAAATTATTGAAGTGATTTTGATGTTTTGATGTATAGTGGTAAGGAATTCCAAAATCTAGATGCTGTAAGTAGAAAAGAAGAGATTTACGGAATAGTGAGAGACTAATAGAGAAAATTTTAGTTGCACAAATTCGTGAACGAATCTATTTTTTTATCATAACAATACGCTCGCTTACGTGTTTAGTGGTTCTTGCACAACTTTTTAAGGTAGGCTGAAAAAATGTTCGGGGGGTTGCTTAAGCCCGCATAGCACCCTCCCTTGTACCCGGCTTCTACTATCATAATTATTACCTCTTATCATCCTTTTCCCCGTCATAAATTTCTTCAAACCACGCCTTTCCTCTCGAGCTGGACTTGCCGGCGCAGTTCGCCATACTCTGATTACGTCACTCACTCGTCACTCCTCACCCACTATCTTCTTTCCCCGCTCGCTTCAGTATTTTGCCTTGACGTCCTCATGTCCATCCGTTACAGCATTTCATCCAGCCAACCGGCGCTGTCTCCGTGATGTTTCGGGCGTCTTTCTACAATTCTGCGGACGTTTATAATCTGATCTGACGTGCTGTTAAGAAAACTGATTTGATAATTTTGTTTTAACAAATCCCTCAACAGACGCACTCGTAATTCGGGATTTTCAGGGTTTTGCAACGAGGTGATAGCAGATCAGTGCCCCAGTCATTTCTGTAAAAGTTGAGCCGGAAGTTTTAGTTAAAACAAAGACGGAAAGGTTTTGATTGAGGAAGAGGCCTTATCGAAGAGAAATTGTTTTTCTGAGAAATGAAATATTGAAAATGTACCTACCTCTGGTGATATGTAAGGGAATGAATGCTTAGTGACTTTAGCATTCGTTGATTAATGATCGAATAGGTAGGTACAGGTAGGTAGATATAATAGCTTAGTTAACCATTCTGTAAATAACAATTACCTCAGCATACGAAAATCTATCCGTACAAAAACCTCAAGCAATATTTCAGTGCGTGTTCAAAGGCTTAAAAGAATTTTCACAAAAATTAAAACCAATAAAAATAAGGAAATGAAGAATATTTCATGTATAATATATATAGTATAATTTAAGGAATATATCATAATTCTTCTTTAGCTATTGGTTTAAATATTTAGTGCCAGAAATATTGTAACAGTGTCAGATTGTTCACCATAAGAATCAACATGAAGGTTTCAGTCTAATTCTAAAATATAATTTAAAGTTGGCATTTTAACGAAATTATCCTGTTTACGGTATTTAAGAGTTGATCTCTATATTTCATCTAAAGCCTTCTTTCAATCCCTCCTGCCAATCACTTGTCCTTAGCTCTTTATCTTCATTCAGTAGCGCCATTTAATAGGAAAATTAAGGATTTTTTTAGAACTTTTTAACTTTTAAAAAGGAGGTAAAGTTATGATTTAAATGTGTTTTCTGGACCTACCAAGTTGGTATTTTCAATAGATTTCCTTATTTTCATTTCTTTCTCTGTGTTTAAACGTACTCTCAAATTCAATTTATTGGAAAACGATATACTTAGGTAGGTACTATTTTATGCTCATTTCTTAATTGGCTACTGTTTAAATGAAATGAAATTATTCGATAAAAGTATGCTTGACGTCCTAAGTTTATTCATTGCACTTGTGCATCATATAATTTGCTTTTTAATTATACTCTAGGGGCATGCATAAATGCGTAACAGCAATTTATACAGAATTTTCATTTTTCTTCCCTCATTCGAAGTACAGACATTACTCCTTGGCCTCGTAAGTCCATGCGGTACCATAGAAACAATTTTTTTCGTGGTTAACATTATTGTTACGACTTCTATTTATATTTTTCATGTAGGTCGTAGTTTCCCAGCAGTGCTAACAAACTGGACAGAAGTAAGTTCGTATCACGTTGGGTAAGTACTCGCGAGTATGTTCGGCATAGTACTCCCCTCACGTTATCAGTCGTTCATGTCCTCTGGAGGAAACTGCAAACTCCTCAGGAAGTTCCTTGCTCGCGGCCACCTCGCACTGGAGCTGGTTCATTACGGCAACTTACTCTCAGCCTCTTATCCTTTTATTGAAGTGTCTAACTTCACCCTTCCTGCTGGCTTGATGCTACACGGTGCGGCTAATATACCTGAAAATTTGGAGGTGCTGAATTAGCTCTTTCCTGCAAGCACGCTGTTCATGAAATAAACCCCATGATTTCATTAATGTCAAGGGTGGTAGGAATTTGTCCGAGCGAAACGAGTTGAATCGTAATGTGGCTCAAATATGGACTTATTATGGAAGAGAATGAAAAATAAGCACAATAAGTCTCCGTAGAGGTGCTAAAGTGTCACTTCGAGTACCTGGGGCAATTTTATTTGCTGACTTTTTGAATTATTACTTAGTTTGAATTATTATGAAGCCTCTAGTTAAACATAGTACAAATGCATTAATAATGATATTTTTGATTTAAAAAAATAAAAATGTGCCCGATATCATCGTTGTTATTCATTACCTTATTTTTATTGCTTTTAATTTTTGTGAAAATTCTTTTTAGCCTTTGAACACGCACTGAAATATTGCTTGAGGTTTTTGTACGGATAGATTTTCGTATGCTGAGGTAATTGTTATTTACAGAATGGTTAACTAATTAATTGTGATTATTTAGGTGCTTAAAAAATCAGAGCAAGATTTATTACCAAAATATGGACGTCAAAAATTTATTTTAAATGTTGACGGGCGAACAATAGGTCGATAGCATGCTAATTAATTTTTTTGGACTCGATAGGTGTCACTTGAAATACTGACTCTATCCCCTTCATTGCGTTGTTTTGCTGGAAATCCCTTCAATATATTTGTAAAATATTCTTGCTAAAATATTCCACTTATCCAAAATAGCAGCCTACCAGAGGAGACTTTGTCATGTTAATGTCCCGTTAAAGAAGTCAGTTTTATTATTTCATTCGTTGAGTTAGTGTTTGAGCCTTTTGAAACGCTGACGAAATACGATGACTTTCAGGCGATGAATGGACTGAGTCAATATGTTATTTAAAATTTTAGATTCAATACAATGAAAAATTTGCTTAATAGTTTGATAAACTATAATTCATCTATGATGTTTTTAAGTATAGTTATTTCCTGTCAGATCAAGGTTATTGCTATTAATGGTGCAAAAAGCATGAGAAAATCATGAAAAGCACTAAATATGACGCTGCTTTGGAGATGAAAAGAAGACAGAAAGTCCCAAAAACTGCTTAGGACATGTGGATGTGTAAAACAATTTAAAAGGTGACATGAACTGAGAAACGACGTATTGCCAGATGTGGTGGGCGAAGAGGTAAAACTTCTAGTTCGGTGGCAGAGGGTTTAGATTGAGCAAGTACCATTTGGAGAAGGTACTCTAAAAAACAAGTTATTAAATTTTTATTTGAAGTGAAGGATGTTAGATAAGCAAGGAAATGAGCAGATGAAAAATTTGTTAACTGATGTGATGGAGGGGAACAGGCATAGTTGGGCATTGAAGAGAAATATTCAGTATGGAATCAGGAGCAAGGTCGTGAGGGGGCTTCATGCTATAATGCATTACACTTACCGTATTGTGTAGGATACAATAATTTTCTAAAGTCACCCTCTCATAAGTGAAGATTTCATAAGTTGATGCCAATTCAGTGAAAACGTCAACCTTTTAAGGGTTTGGTTTAGCGTACTTCGCTCCTCCTACACATCTGCATGTGTTCCTTCTAGGGCTCCACCCTTGGGAATTTTCTTTCCCCTCTTGGAAGGGTCCCCATAACCCTTCGCTCGCACCCTTCACCCGCATGTCATCCCTTTCCCTACGCTTGCCACGCTGCAGTGCCCTCACCTGTCCACTGTTCCGCCAATCTCTCCCCACGTGTCCGAATATATTCCGCAGACACTCCAACCCACGCGCAATAATCTTCGCCCCCAAACCCTCACGTCAATTCTACGTCCAACCCGCTTCCCCAACACCCACTGGTTTACTACATCCACGCCGAGTTCCTCTCATCTCTGTCGTACATCACTCCTTTCGTTCCTATTTTATTTTTCCTCATCTAATGTTTCTTCATATTTTAAGCTTTAGCATTCTTGAGTACGGACCTAACTGTTGTCTCACCCATTGAACACCTAGGGTTATATTTGAAACTGATAGGAATGACTCCGATTAGTTCTCTTATGATAATTCACGACGAATTTAATGATACGATAATTTCTGTATTTTCATTGAGAAGAAAATGGGGAATCGTTGCAATTACTATGGTTCTCCTCGAAGAGAGAGGCGTTTCCTTACTGGAGTGCGAGTAGTAAGGGTTCCTGCTTAAAATTACAAAATAAACGGGCTGCTGTAAAACATTTTAGGAAATAACGAGGAGGTTGTTGATCGTGCTAAAAGTTTCATGAAATAATCACATCTACTGTGCAGGAGGTGGGCAAGTCATGTTATTTAGTTTTCATGCAGCGAGCACTCAATATCAGGAGCGAATAAACATCGAACCAGTGATAAAAAATAAATTGTAAACGCTGTCTGTAACAGAATAAGTAACAATGATGATAAGATTGTGCGAAATGACCTTTTTGTGACGAATCATATTTAAAACAAAGCAAAACAGCACTAGGTGATTGTGAACATGTGGTTGCAATTCGATCGGAATATTTTATGTTTTAACTCTTACATTCTCACCACTAGATCATTTGAAACAGAAACATCTAGAAAATCTTGCATTGATTTACTAAAACAAGCGCAGATAATTCGCCTTTCACACTTGCATTCGCGAAGTCAAGTCATGGAAATGGTGCGTTGACGTCACTAGAGTATGTATCAGGTGTATGGATCAGGTGATTTAGGAATGTAAGTTAAATGAACTCCTGATACTGGATATCTACTAATGCATCTGCCGCCCAATTTATTTAAACTAAAATACATATAATTTCCCTTAAAAATCCATTCATGAAAGTCTTTATTTCCATACTATAGGATTGGAGAATTTTGCCCGAATTTCTTTCCCCCGAAAAAATAAAGAAAATAGGTTGATTCCTTTTCGAAACTGCGGCGAAAGTTGCACCGATCATTCCGATGACTGTTACCGATACCTGTCATTGTGATATGTAGCTTTAGGCCTTCGTTCACTTTCATTTTTTGTACTCTTTTGTGCTTCAAAGATTCTACTGATTTACGAATGCAGGTAACATCAAGTCTCTCTCCTGGATTCCTCTTTTCAAACCCTTGCCCTTATCCCTTCAGGAAGCAGTAATTGCAATAAAATGGGACTCATGATGTTGTTACAATGCTAACGATATGGTTGATTGTCATTGTGATATGTAGCTTTAGGCCTTCGTACGCTTTCAATTTTCTATGTTTCAACGGAACTTTTTATTTACAAAAGCAAATAAAAGCCAGTCCTGCTCCTCGGCTTCTCTTTTACATACCCTTAGACTAATCCCCTTCTGGAAGCAGTGATTATAATATTATGGGTATTGTAAAATTGTTCTAATCGTAACGATAATGATATGGTCGTCTTGTTTCGTTCCCTCTTTTATCTTGAGAATTCAGTGTGCCACTTCTCCATTTTCGTTCAGTTTTCCGTTATTTCTCTCTGGGAGGGTGGAAATGTATGGATTGAAGATATTGTCGTCAGCAGTGTTGAAAATCCTCGTGCAAAATTCTGTTTATTATCAAAGTTAAAATGGTAGGTAATGATATGGATGAATGTCATTGTGATATGCAGCTTTAGGCCGCCATACCCTTGCTTCTCTCTTTTCTCTCTCTCCCGTAACTTTTCCTCGGCGACCCGCTCATATTCCCGTAAGATCTCGGCCTCGTCCCCTCTCTTTTCTTCTTACTTCACGCCACCGCTTTCCGTCCACTCCCTACGCTTCACTCCTCCACGTCACTGTCTCAGCCTTTCCCTTCTGGAATTTTAATATAACTTTTTCGGGGCGAGGAGGGGATGGAGGCGGCGAGGAGGAGGGTGAAGGCGGGAGACAGAATTCGGGAGTTTCCATGGGGAGGATTCGCCTTCGCTGTGTGTCTTTCCCTTTCTTGGCACTTACTCTCCCCCTACTGCTTCTCCTTCAAGACCTCGCGTCTTCTTAGAGACTTTCTTTTAACTTAAATATTCAGTGTGCCACTTTTTCTCCATTTTCGTTCAGTTTTGCGCCATTGCTCTTTCGAAGTATAGTAAAGGCAAGGTTTAAAGGTATATTTCCAATAAATTTTACAAATTCTCTGGAAAAATTAATTTTTTTAATATGAGAGGGTGAGAAGCCAAGGGGTACAAGTGATTTTTTGTTTCAAAAGAGTTAGGCAAAGTTAATTGTTAGTAGGAATACACAAAAACTTGGTTGCCATGGGATACGAGTGATTCTTTATTTGTGCTGAAATTAAGTGGAATATAAAATGCACAACTAAATGTCTAATTCATCTGGTTTGTTTTCCATAGCTAATTTCTGTACCTAACACTGCATAGAGAAAAGAAATCACTTGTACCTCTTGGCTTCTCATCTACTCATATATATCAGCCCTAACGCAGTGCATTTGGTAAAAGATTTTTTTTCTTTTTCAACGCTTTCTTTTCTGAAATGGTTGTTCAAATTCCATTAAGTCTTCCATATTCTAAAGTATTCCATAAATTCTAAAAGTTGAATAATGATATCGAAATATCGTTACTGTACTGGTATTATCTGACGCAATATACGAAAGCTATCAGGGTTTCATCAGGTGAATGATTAAGTTTACCTTATTTGGCCGTTCAATTGCTCGTAGGTACCTATAACAGTTTTGTTAATTCCTTATCTTGATAACAAAAATTAAGCCATCTTGTTGGAAAAAGTGGCCTTGTAATTCACACTTCAAATAGAGATAAAAAAACTCGGAAAATAAAAAAGAGAAAAATATTTCCACGTGAAGCATTATTTTTTTAATATGAAGTAGTAATGCAAGTAAAACAGGTTTGGAGTTTAAAAGTGTCTTCGCGTCACACTATACCTACCTAGTCCTCAATCAATTTTAACAATGCCACCAAACGTCCGTAAAAGTTAAATTTTTTTACCCAATTATCCAATTTTACAATTGCTGTGAGTATTGTATAGTGTTCTTCATTCTATGATTCAGTATGAGTATTCTGAAAAGAACACATGGAAAGAGGAAGATGGCCTACCGAGTCTTTCATCAATTCGGCTCTAATACTACCGATATTCAAAAAATGTAGTATTTTATGAATAAAATCAATCAATTTTTCTACCGTCGTGAGCGCTGTAGAGTGTTCTTTATTCCATGGTTAAGTAAATGTATTCTAGAAAGCGTGCATAGAAAAAGGGAGTCGTCAATCAATTCGGTTGTGATACTATCAAACGTCCATAAAAACTGTATTTTTTCACCGAATCAACCAATTTTACAATTGCTGCGAGCATTGTGGAGTGTTCTATATCCCACGGTCAAGTAACGTATCCCGGAAAGAATTCATAGAAAGAGGGAGAGGTGAAGGTTTGAAAATCCAAGATAACAAAAGCGAATGGGCCAGAGGGATATGCAGTGGTGGATGGAAAGCGTTGGGTAAGAGGGCTCTGGAGGCCGAAGCATAAAGGGATGGAGTGGAGAATGGAATAAAAAGCCTTCGGATCTTGAGAGAACAAAGAATGTTTGCAAACCGCGGGGGTGGAGTGGTTCACCGGGGGATTTTGGGTGAGCGTGCGAACGGATACCTACGTATGTGGGGGCGGGCAGGAGTGGGGGTTGAAGGGAACGGGTGGATATGGGTGGGATAAAAGCTGAGGGTTATGGAGAGCAGGAGGTGTGATTCAGGATACTATTTGCAGAAGAAGGGATCCAAAATCCATGACTGCACATCCATGTGACATTTACCAACTGTGTACGTGGGCAAGAGTATCAATGTTGCTAAAATATGAACTGCATGAAAACTTAATCTTTAATGCTTACTTCAAGAAACTCAAAATATTGGTCGATACATTCTTATGCATCATCAAGAATAGTTGAATTATATCTGAGGTTCTGTTGTCAATATGGATATGATGTATTTTCTGATTGCAAGTTTTCAAATGCTACTAATTAATTGTTAAAAGGCGAAAGCTTTTTGTCCACTTGTTTTAGAAAATTTGAGAAATCCTTTAGATGATTTTATTTTCATCTCCTGCTGTAGTCATGATTATCTTTTTTAAGGCATAGGCTTAGGTTTCAAGAACTGTTTTAATCAACACCCCACTGAGTAACGCAGAGATCATTATAATAGAACAGTAATAGAAATCCAGGTTCGAAAAAGTGATATAAAAGGAGAGAATAAAAGATAGTTTACCAATTGAATACATATATGATTTCATTATCAAGAAAGGCACTTATGACGGCTAGTTCATGCTCAGGCATTTAAATCTATCACAATGAGCTAAAATGTATTTTGGTCATTTCAAAATGGTATCTGGTGTCCTACTACCTCTCATCACACGTCCCTTGAGGTAGCTCGTGGGGTATTATGTGGCTTTAGATGAATTACATCCAGTTTTTTTATTGGAATATGTGACGATAAATTGAATGGAAAGGCAGATACTTTCTGGTATCAATTATGAAAAATTAAGTGAAACACTTTGCACTTTCCGCATAAAAATTCATTAAACTACAGTCGACAAGTTTCGCTGGACTGTATAATTATCAAGACTCAAGATAGTGAGTCTTGATAATGCTGCAGTGCAGTGAAACATGTCGACGGTAGTTTAATACATTTTTATGTGGAAAGTGCAAAGTGTTTCACTTAACATATCAAATATGTGACTCATAGGTGCGCAAGTATATGCACTCTTCGCTTTCTTTCGCACTCCTTTCCTTCTTTCCGCTGCTCCCGTTTCCTATTATCCAGCTTGTTCACTCTCTTTTTCTTGCCACCCTCACTGCACTATCCAAGCTCAGAGAGAGAGGGGATGAAAGAAAACATAAAAAGGATATGGCGCGCGGAAGGCGAAACAAATTGAAAGGGAAATGTGGAGTTGGGGTATCGAGCTCACGCGTCCTATGATCGGTTTCTCACTTCTCTTTTCCTCCGTCCTTGTCACGTGGCGGCGGACGTGTGTGCTGAGTATGATATCGAGGAAATTGTAGTTACCAAGCCAATTGGTGGGGTGTGATACGGTGGATTGTACTGCATTTCTTACCCTTCAGTATTTCATCAATTTTGGTGACGTGACTTTAGTGAGAAAATAGGTATACGATGACTGTCATTGAAATAAAATATTAATATATTAATTAAGATTTTGGCATCTATGGGTGTGGAAGATATGGCCAGAGGATTGCTTTCTGCGGCATAGTAACCGCATAAAAAATTGTGAAAATATCGCTATGCGGCTTAGAGTAATTTTTCCCTGTTATGTTTTACGCTATTGTCATTCATGAGTTTTTGGCTCGCTTGGGAAGTTTTCATTTTCCATCCCCGTTTTTACCCTCAAATCTTTCATTTTACGGTCATCAATCAAATGTATAACTGAATACACTTATGTTCTTGAAACCTATCATTGGTAGCGTCCAATGGATTAAACACAGGAAAACTAAACTTTTGAATGGATATCGGTACTTCACAGCACAAACGCTCAACAATCGCCCACCGAATCAAATCCGCTCATCAAGTACTACAAGGGTTAGTGACTATATGAGCGGATTTGATTCGGTGGGGGATTAATGAGCGTTTGTGCAGTGGAGGTATCGATATTATACGAGATAGCAAATTATAATTTAAACTTGATTTTATTTGTATTCCACACTCTTAAATTGAATAATTTTCCTTTCCTTTTGCGTCATACGCTATCTTTCCATTATAGCTGTCGATTGTTGACCATAGATTACTCCATCTTGTTTGCATGGGATTAATGCTATTCCTGCCACTCCTCTGTATCACCGTAGATACCTCACTTATCCCTTTGTTTTTGGTACAAATCCTTCTACACCTCTCTAACCTCTATTTTCTTACGTTGTCCTCGGTCCCACGAAAACGGAATCCCTCCGATGCCTCAGCATGTAATTCAAAGCGACTTTCGATCTAGAACGCAGTGTAAAGGAAGCCGTGAGCAAAGGAGATTTTAAGGTCAAAGCCGAGGATAAGATAGGTTTTGGTTCTGTTTGATGCCACTAGAGGATCTTGGGAAATATGCAGGTGAGAGCTGCTTTGCTTACTCCGTCTCTAGCGGCATGCAAGTTGGTGATTTTGGGCAATTTTCCGAAGAAGCGCTTCCAGAGAACGAATCACTTGATCTCTTGTATCTCTGTTCCTTTCTCCACATATCTTTCTGGGATTATTCAGTTGAAAGCCTTTATTTTACTCATTTGTGATCACCCTCGTTGTTACATACGTTGAAGTCACGTCTTCTCTTGTCTTATTCCTTCATTATTCCCTATAACTTACTGAAAATTCCTACTACTTCCTTTGTTACTTGTTTCTTGCAAAATTTTTTCTGTTCTTTTAATCCATTCTTATTTGGTGAATTTCCAGCTTTAAAATGTATGCTCATAATTATAGAAGTTCTTGTATTTTTTCATGAATATGAATTGATTGAATATTTGGTTCTTATAAGTTTTAGCTTTATCTCGTAAATATTTCATTCTTCTGAAGTGTGATATGGATTTTGCAGCTTTTATGAAACTCGTCTTGGCTGATGTAATCCTTCAAAGGTACCCTCTTCGCTGATTTTGCTTGTTTCTAAAATCTTCCTCCTTTTTTTATCATTTCACTCTCCATCTTTGGTGTTGCTTCACTCGTTGAATGTTTACTTTTTTACATTAGGAATAACTTGAGGTTTTCGTAGCTGGGGGACCGCGGAAATGTTGAGTGAATTTTGTGAGTGTAATCAATTTCAACTAAGGATTCACAGACCAAAAGGAGGATTCAGTGACCTTTAATTAGTTAATGGCCAAGTCAACTGTATATTTGGTGACATTAATATAAATTAAACTATATAAATCTTAACTGTGGCGTTCAAATTTGGATACAATTAGGAAAATTGGATTTTACATCAAATTGGAATTACATAATTCATAAATTGCGTTATATCATTGTATAACCAACAGCAAAATTTTAGCAGGTCTTCATCTTTTTTTGGTGAGAACTTCATGGTCATCATCACTGGTCAACAATCCTAGGATTGGTTTGACGCAGCTCTCCACTCAGTTCTCCTATCAGCTAATCTTTTCACACCTACGCATTTCTTCTCTTTCACATCTCTCTTTACTTGTTCCATATATATTGTTCGAGGTCTTCCTTTTCCATTCTTGCCTTCCACCTGTCCTTCGACGAATGTCTTCATCAGGCCATCATGTCTCAAGATGTGGCCTATAAGGTTGTTCCGTCTTCTTATTAAGGTTTTCATGAGGCTTCTCTTCTCTCCTACCCTCCTTAGCACTTCCTCGTTACTAACTCGGTCGATCCATTTGATTTTCATCATTCTTCTGTAGCACCACATTTCAAAGGCCTCTATCCTTGCTTTCTCCGCTGCGGTCATTGTACATGCCTCACTTCCGTATAGGAGCATACTCCAGATGTAGGTTCTTATAAATTGTTTCTATGGTAATCTTCGAAAATAAAACCGTAGTATGGTATGCTAAAACTTGGCTGCAAGAAGGAAAAAAAATAAACGGAATTGTACCCATCCACGACCTGTTCGCGCTTCTCTGTTGTATACCTACCAGCGCAACCGAGACCCCACGCGCACGAGGGAGAAAATATATACGGCAACGCTTAGGTCACCGGGCGGGTAGGCGCTTGCTTATAAAGCGCATTTTTCCTCCCGGCCTCCATACCGCGCGATGCGAGATTTTTGCTACTTCCGACTGCGTGCGCCCGCCCGCACAATCGGTTCCAAAAAAGAGATGAAAGGATGGAAAAGCAGGAGGTTTTGCGGGCGGACTTGGGAAGTTGGGAACGGACAGCGGAGTAGTAGTATAAGGGTTTCCTGCGGCGGCCATAAAAACTCCTCGGAAAGCGGACCAAGTTGAATGGGAAAGAATAAGCTTTTCAGGGGAGAAGGGAAGGGTAACAGGGGCATGGGGATAAGACTGTTTAGGTGCGATTGGATGGGGAAACCCGTGGGGAATATAAAAAAAAGAAGAGAGAAAAAAGGGGTGCGAATCAAAAGGGCTGAAGGGAGGACTCTAGAAGGATTGGTCACCGCAGAGCGATTCTCCCTTGATGGTCGCCTATCCCGTGATTTTTTTATTTCATCAGTCATTTGGGAGAGAATGCATAATTTTCTCATCGGTAGATTTGTGGGGACGATCCAGCGCCCAAAGACGGATAGCCTCAGGTCTTCCAAAGCAATTTTTTGCGCTACTTATGCTTTTATTCCGGATTTATCCTTCTATCAATAGAAATTACGCATTACTGTAGTATATATTGCACTAAGAAAGAATAAAATGGGTGTTTACCTGAACATATTAGCTTTCATATATAGGTTTACCAGAGGATTGTTATGCAAGAGATACTGAGAAAGATAGTGAATGGCCTGATGTGGAATCAACAATGCAGAAACCTGGATGCCGGAAAAGATCAAATAAAGTTGGAGGCTTTAGAGACGTGGTTTTAGAGGATAATAGAGGAGGTTAAGTAGATTAATGGAAGAGGAATAACGAAGTAGCTAAGTATGATGCATGAGAGAAAAAAAATTGCTGGAACAGTTACAGAGAGGGCAGTCTCTCGATTGAAGGAGTATTAGCGGGTGATGAAATAGAGTGGTCAAGACAAGAAAAAATGCCATTTAATATTATAGCGATGAGTAAGGGAGCTATTGAAAAAGTGGCAGAAATGAAAACATGAGCAAAAATTGGCATAAACAAAATTTTACTCTTGAGCATCATCCACTATTGAAATGGATACCATTACTTCACTTATTGATATGAATATTTAAATATTATATCATTAATTATCTATCATTTGATACTAATTTTCTGATAAAACTATGAAGCTTTTTTTAAAATTAGTTTTATTTTCGTTTTAAGAAGCTTTGTAATTTGCTAAGCGAGCATCTCAATTGTTTTGAGTATTAATCATAGAAAAAGTTGGTCTTCAACATTTACCATGCTATGAAACTTATGAAAGTTTGAACTTTTGTTCAGATTACATTGGTGTATTGTGATTAAAGTCAATATGTAATGTTTTGCTCACTTTTACTATTTGTAATCAAATAAGCACAAATTACGAACAAAATTGTCCTGGGCTAATTCCCGTGAAGAAAATCGCGAGCGACGACTCGTAACATTACTTCATAAATTATATTTTCCCCAAATCATAAACATAATCATCCTGGATAGTAACTCACACAGAAAGTCGGGATGGACTACACGAACCTTACTTTAAAAATCAAATTACAAGCAAAATGCGATCATAATTAATGAGTAATTAGGACGAAAGTTTGGGAGCGACGACGTGTATAACCGAACGTTACTATTTCCATTACATGATCCCCTTTTTTGTTCATTTTAATGTCATCAACAAGAATTGTTGTCCATCATTACTTTACTCCCATTGTTTTTCTCCCTTTGTCACGGAGAATTGTTAAACTAATTGAGGACCCTAGTAGTCAAGGGTGGATGAGTGGATTTTTTTGGAGATAGGTGCAGATAATGGTTGTTGGGGTACACAATATTTTTTTAACAAAGAGATACATGTAAGTCATTAAATTTATTTGTATTTGGTTATCAGTAATTCACTTATCCCATCCCTTCACCGCAACGGTATGGTGTAACCCACTAGCCATTGTCAGTACTTATGTCCAAAAATAAAAAAATTGCACTTATCCTCCTTGGCTTCTAGGGTTCTCAATTATCTACTAGTGTTGCTCTTCTAGATCCCGGCTTCTCAACATATACCTCTATCGACCTGTGGGGAAGAAGGTTGACTTTACCTTCATGGATTTTAGGTTCTAATGGCCACCCTGCTCCTTGTCAGCGGGGAGGTGAGGAGCAAGTATTCGCGGGAACGATAGAGGTATCGTCTTAACCAGCAGATAAGGACAAAGGGGTGGATTTGAGGAGTGAGACCGCCGAATGTGGGTGGGAGGTGTTCCTTGAGGATCATAGAGGACCCACCCGGCTGAAGTTGAGGGAGCTGTATTTAGGTCGAGGCTTTGTCGGCTTGAATCCATTTGCATGAGCTGACTCGAGGTTTGGGTGCAATCCGCCAGGGTTTTTGGAGACCGTAAAGGGGGTGAGGAAGCAAGAAATGGGTGAGATTTAGAGAACGGTTTGAGGAGAGCGAAGTTTGCCGTCCGGATAAATTCTCGTTTTTCTGATTCATCCACATTTAAACTCTTTTCGCTTGCCATTTTTTGTTACCTCTGCCCAATAAATTTCATTCCCTGATTTATTCAAGCCCTGCTTTTTTTATTCTTTTTTTAGCACTTGTCAAACTCTATTTTGCAATTTAATTATAATAAGAGTCATAACAAAGATCAGAATAAGTTAATTATAGCTTTAAAAACCTGAAATTTTCACAATTAATTTCGATTTTAGCTGGAGGTGAGTTATCCAGGATTCATGGATGGATGGATTCATCTCGCGACTTTACCCACTGTCGCTCCCTCGGTTGCTATTCTATTCTTAACTACCTCTCTAGGGCTACTAGTTTAAATCTATATTTGGGAGTGATAATGCTATGAAATATTTATCCAGGATTCTAACCTTCAGCCTTAGAACCCTTTTCACATTGGGGTTTTGCTATACATACCGATAGAAAACCTAAAGTTACCCTTTCTGCATTGCAAATAGCTGGCAACTTTGAAATTTTACCGCCCGGGAAATTAGGTGCTTGAGAGCTTAGAATTTTATTGATAGCCAATGTATTTTAATATTATTCTATTGTATATTTTCCTAGTATCGTCCTTTGGTCAACCTCTTCCATCATTTATAGACGTTTCGAATTATCTGTTGCATTTTAAACATATTTATAACGTAATCGAAAGCCAGAAAAAATTTAGCTACCACATAGAAAACCAGAAAGTTTCGTGCCGTGCCTATTCTCAAATGTAGAAATAGGTTTTTGGTTGTCGGTCGTCGTTCGTCCCTGAGACCCCATATCAATAAAGTATTTAAAATATTACTTCATAATTGCATGAGAAGACAGATAAAAAAAAGTTGGATACTTGTTTCTATCGTTACCGTAAAAGCCATTAAAATAAAATCTTCCTTAGGAAACTATTTACTCACCGCGTGTCGTAACTTGGGCTAAAATTATAAAAGCTGTGTTTTTTCGATAGATGAAATCGCGCTGGGTATAGCTTGGAATACTTGTAATCATATTTTACATAGTATACGATAATACAGGTTTGCTGAAACTTTGAACACGCTTTCCGATGGAAATATCCGAAGACAAGGTTGAAATATACTCTTCAAAGAATAAATGTTATGAAAATGCTAAGCTGTTTAGCGGATAATTCACGATATATATTTCTTTACATCAACTACGAACGAAAAGATCTTCCGTTTAGGATTCCTCAGTGATCTGTACATTCGTAGTGTATATTAGGAAATTTAGGGGAAGGGGGGGCTCGGAGGCACGTGTCCCCCCTGAATCCGCATATGGAGATAATATACGCCCCCATACGCTTAAAAATAGGCAAGGTTTTTAATGCGGTTATTATAAAGTTCGTTTTATTTTGTTTATTACGGAGTCTTAATCATTTAGTTTAATATAAATAGCTTTCATATCAAAATAAAGATATATTTTCTACAGCGATCGTTTTATTTTGTTTTTAATCTCAAATATGACAAAACCTGTGGGACCCTTGTGCCCCGCAGAAAAAAAATCCTGGATCCACCTCTGTAAGGAAATACATATCGTCAGTTTATGTTCGTAGTTAATAAAAGGAAATAAATGTGACTAGGTCATCTTTACACAGCTTTTCATTCTCGTAACATCTACTCTTTTAAGAGTATTTTTTCACTACTGTCTTCTGATATTTCAAATTAAAAGTGTCGCCTAAGGTTCAGCAAACCTGTACGTTATCATTAAAACGTTTCAGACGCCTTAAACCTACTCTGTTGTTCGATCTTACAAAACGGGCGAATCACCCCTTCTCCCACCCGTAATACACGGACTATTTAATTCTCCTTTCCCGACCTTAGGGCGTCACCAGGGAATGGTACGCTCGCGGCAAATTGTGCTGTGCGGTACGATGGGGTCCGGAGCACGTTAACTGACTGAGCCTTAAACGAATTTGGCGACTGCCGATGGGAGCTGAATGGTGACCTTCCATCACATACTACATTCCGCTTTTGCCGTTCCACAATCGCCCGGTCATCGTCCGCTTGGTCACCCGCCGTGCACCATTGAGACACGCGGGAGAGAAATGGATGGTGGGCCCAGATTAGCGCTCGCTCTAGGGTTTGATGCCGGATAAGTGGTTGCCAATTTTGCCCGGCAGTTAATACGTCGTTGGCCGGGAAATTATTGGGAGGCGAGGGCGATCGGACGTCGCATAAATGCCTGACCGCCGACGGGGTTGAATGGCGAGGGAGAAGGTGAGCATAAGAATTGCCCAATTGGCTCATAAAGCGATTTCAAGTTTGTCGTCGTTAACAACCGTGATGTGGATAGGGTCGTCAGACGTTCATAAAATCCCTCACTTGCCCTACTGTTGTTGACCTAAGTGACCTAAGAGTGACTGGTATGTAGGAGGTATTTGGAAAGCATGGTATATGACCCCGTTAGTAATATATAGAAGCGTTGAATAACGCTTTCCTACTAAGAATAATGATACTGGAAGACGCATCTGTCCCGCTTGTTCTTTTTTTTTGTAACTTATAAAAAAATGCAAATATAAGCTCTCATCATGAGCATTTAACAATAATAATAATGTCGTCTTTATTGCAAGCGAAGGGCTACAAAGTCCTTTCTTACAATTTTGTTATTTACAGTCTTTTGTTACTTGTTTGACAAAAACATATAACCATGCCATGGTGGTAAATCCACCCAGGTGGGAATCGTACATGCGACCTTTATGATGGAATATGGTGACGCTAGCCCGATGCCACCGAGGGCAGCATTTATGATTTTTATAAAGGAGGCAGAACCATTTATTCTTGCTTTTTCAAACTTCATTGCCGATGCGTGCTCTGAATATTGTAGTTAACATTTTTTATCCATACTGCCATGTTTTTATTATATTACTATATTTATTATTTACTATATTAAACAATTAGAGGGTAACCAAAGTAATTATAAATAATTAGTGAAACACATTACCATTGTAGCTGATGCTCCTATTTTCCTCTGCGATTTTATATTTTCAGTCATTTCGGCCATAAATTATTTGTTGAATTGAGTTAATACTAAGCTTGCTATTGCGTCATAAATTGTTCACCGTGGTTCAAGATGCTTCATATCTTATATAGAGTCGTTTCCATTTGTTATGAATGTTTCTGTTCACCTAGTATCTGGTGATTGGAGTAAACCGCATACTTGCTTAAAATTCATTAACGGTACAGTGTGAATAAAGTTATATTGTATGCATTATGACATTTATTTTTTGCGTGGAAGTTTAGAGTAAGAGGTCAAAGTATTTGCGAGAGGATCTGAAATAATGATCGTCAAAATTACTTTTTACGAAAGCCAATTGATTTCAAGATTCCCCCGAATCCCTCGAGATTATGGTAAGCTAATTTTACCTTTGATCCCATTTAAATGCGGTAAATTTATGATTCATATGCGGCCTTATTTATGTTAGGCATGGATGAAAATACTATTTTCACACTTTAATGGAGTGTGTTGACTGTTCATGCTACGAATTTTAGATTTAAAACTTTTTACCCTAGTTTACCATAATTTTAATGGAAAACAAAGAGGACATAATTGAAATATTTTTTTGCGACACCCATACAGATAATGCTCATATTAGCCTCGACAAGTTTTCTCAGATCTAGCTCTGCCTCTATAGCTCTCAATTCTTCAGCCTGTGACATATTTTTTTGTTTTTAGCTGTGGCATGAATTTAGAATAATTCGAAAATAGTTCAGATAAGAGAAATATTATTCCTATGATTTTTAAATTTGACTTCTAGTTAGTTGTTAATATGATTCCGTCTACATAATGCCTGACAACTAGATAGCGCCGTAATCTTGCTTGGTCATCAGTAATGCTCGCCGTGAGTAAAGACTCCTCATATGATTGATTAATGATATTTTACGTGTTTATATGGAAAATAATTCCTTTATCGAAGTATTTGAACAAGTATTTCCAGGGAAAATTATCATTTAGGTTAGCCTTTTTTAAAAAAAATATTACGAATATGATACCGTCTAGGTTCATAATGTTTGGGAACTAGAGTTCACCATAAGCTTGCTAGATCATCATTGACGTTCATCATGAGCGAAGGCACTTCATATGGTAAATTAAATCAAATTTTGCGTGTTTTAATGGAAGATAACTCATTTTTTGAAGTATTTCCTCAAGCATTTACTGGGAAAATGATCAAAAAGACAACGTTATTCCAAGGAAAATTAATTTCAAAACTGCCCGGCGAGTTTGTCGTCCATCGCATCTTCCTTTGATCTCTTGGAGGTCTACGAACTAAAAATGACGGTCTGTATTTATTTGCGGTCAGTCCCTTTGGCGGGGACATTTATATGTGAGAAGAACACGTAAGCGGTATGCGAGAGAGCATCCGATGATTTTGGAAAAGTTCAAATACCGTGTGCCATCGACAAAACCAATTACGTCATCCAAAGAAATCTGTCAAATGAGGTCTCGCATTTAGCGGAATCCCGGCAATATCGCACGGCCCATCCTGAGTCATCCTTTTGATTGTGAAAGGATGCGAAAGGCTCAATTCTGTCCGTCATTCGGACCATAATAAATTCTTCATCATCCAATCTATTACGCCGTCGGCGCCGGTTTCAATCGCAAAATCGTCAGGGCATTCAATATGATACCAGATCAGTTTGAACTGCGATTATCCCTTTGCAGACTACCGTCTAATCCTCTGTCCAGCATTTTCGTTCTCAAAGAGAATCAGGTAGTGGCCCATGAGGATATGGGTATTTTAAAAATTAAAATATTTCCTTTCAATCCGTAAATTGTTTATTCGCAAAGAAATTCATTACTCATGCTCAACAAGCACCACGCTAAATACTAAAGTGATCCTGAAAAGAAATTATTTGCATTTCAAATTGTTTGTTTGGTATATTTGCTTGAGATTACATTTAATTTTATAATGATATGAATGTTATATCATAGTCATTTAGAACTAAATCTTAGTTCAACAAGGCTTAATGAACGTCTTCATTAAGTCTTTTTGAACTAAGAACTTTAATGTTTAGTAAATTACGTCAGGATTACAAATGCATAATCTATTTGAAACTCAAATGACCGCTGATTATACTTCATACGATGATAAATATATGTATAGTCATTGATATGATCCCCATATCTTGGAAATCCATATTAGTTCCTGCCTATTTCTAATCTAATTATTTAAAGTTGGCATAACTAGGGTTAATTCATCCTATTTTGTCGCTGAATTATTGAAACAATCTCTGGTCGTAGTACGGCCTTCGTTGAGATGCAGTATGCTATTTAATGTTACATTAACCCTGAAGAGCGAATTTTCAGAGGCAAAGGAGGGAAAGAAAAAAAAGTAAGTACCATAAATACGAGAAGTTGAGGATAAATGTATTGAATTAGCTGAAATAATTGGCAGCTAGGATTTGTTGCACCTTAATTACAGGGCGTAGAATAAAATTAGAAAGAAATGTAGGATCACCATTATTTTCTTTATTTATTCCTTACTAACTTTTATCGTACATGAAGTAAATACTGGGTAAGTCATCGTAAACTCAATGCCAAAAACCATGGTTTTATGTGGCATGTGCGTTACTGATAGAGATTTACACTCTACAGATAGACTTGATCAAATTTCACAAGGTATCTCAAAGAAGTGGCTGTAACCCTGTCGCAAATTGTCATGAAACATGAAATATTACAATTTTTCATAACTTACCAGGGTCAGTACAGATGCCGAATTTGAATGGTGTTGGAAAGATTCGGGTACAGAGGTATTTTACAATCACAAGAAATCACTTAATAAAATTTTCAAATAAAGAATGATGATGTGAGTTCTCCAAGAGTAATTCCTGTTTGGAGGTATCGTAAGGGAATGAGCCTGCTTTAATCTTGGCATGGGCACGTACGATACCAACCTTCTCTTTTCAGTAATCCACTTAAGAACCCGTTTAGTTTCCCTTCCTTCGTGACGGCATTTGTTTGTTCTTCGTAGTATTTTTTTCTACCTCTGCTCTTTGACCTTATTGGCATCGCCGCGATGGAATGTCGGAGAAATCTCTGAAGCTCATGCGGATGTATCTGGATGCCATGGATTTCCTCATCACTCCTCCTTGCGTCTAGGGTGTCTTAAAAGAGTCATGATTTATCTTTGAGGGATATGAAAGAGCTTTATTGGGCAGTCTTTCATTATTAAGATTTCATCGTTATTCCCATCAGATCCATTTATGTCTGGGCGTGACCTTCAAGCAGTCGTAAGTCTTTGCTGAGCTCAGTAGAAAGTTTGGAAAGTCCTTTCTCCCGATCTCGTTATAAACATCTTATTACCAATACCACTTTCCGGAAAAATAGGGAGTAAAGCCACGCTTTACTTGTCTTAATGGATTAAGAACTGCTGCTTTTGATACCATTTCCTATCCCCGAGGAATTGCAAAATCTAGTGCAGAAGAGGAGAATTATTTGGAATAGAAGATTCCATGGAGAAGAATCGTACTTCGGTATATACCCTCTATCACGCAGGGTACAATATGTCTCATTGTTATAATTTTTTTTATAGACGAAATAAAAATTGTTTACTAAATATTATCTGTCTTTATTCAATACTAATTAAAAAATAATTATTGCCCATCGAAGTATCATGAAAGTCCTCTGCAAGTTAAAACAACTGCAAAAATGTCTACAATCTATTAATTTTTCTTCTCTAAAAAATAAAAACGTATTTGCTCAATCAAAGCTTTATATATCAACAAGGTCATTAATATTACTGCAACTGGCTTGGTATTTAAGCGAAACGAAATCTAAGAATGCCTCTCGCATCTAATTACCCCAGAAAATTTTTCTACCGCGTTATTTTTCTCCATGTTCGTTGCGGTTTGGGAAGGGTCGGTTCAGCGGGAGGGTTTTCCTGAAATTTTTACTTGAATTTGATTTATGATACGTTCCTAGTCAATTTTGCCATGAATCGGACTGAATCACTTTGTGATCTACTAATTCGTGCTAATTGCGCAGTAGTACTAAGCCAGTAAAAATAATTCAAACGACGACATTTGACAAACTTACGACAAAAAGGCTTCATTTAACTTTCAAATAATGGATCCCTCCACCATATCTTTCCTACTCATCCAATGAGACGAAAATTACCTAAGCTATTAGTTGCCTCTTTCAATTATCATACCATACCGGGGAAACTATATTTACCGAAACTTTCTCGATAATCAGCCTCACAAAAATAAATTAATGTACCTAAATATTCGCAAATATTCGCAATACCTAATATAAAACACAAGTAATTAATATAAAAGTACAAGTGAATAAGAAGAATATAAAAACAATTATTTTTCACTGGGTGCGTTTGGATTGGAAGGTTACATTATTGAGGGTTTTCCGGTTTCAAATAGGTGGTTCACTCATTCAACCCAAAGGCTTGATTGGTAGGTAAAGATAGAGCCCACCCTGGACCAAGACACTGGGTGCGTCTATCACACATTGAAGTGAATGGGACGATTTCCTTTTCCTGTATCGTACAGATTTTTTTCCGAGGATTTTCAGTTCCCAAGATTTGAACCAAGGACCCGTCGCTCAGTAACTACATTCCCAACACGCCATATCATTGTAATTATTTTTAATAAAACCATGTCTGCTATCGAAAATTCTGTCTGTATCCAATCACTGTCCAAACCTCACAAACATCACATAATATGAGAACAAGTATTTCATTACCTCGTAATGTAAAATGAATATGCATGCAAGCGAGTGGTAATAATTCAATAACTACCTTACTGGGAGAATTTTGGGATAGGAAGTAACAGGAATGAAGGGTTCTTGTTCTTAATAGACAGTACGTAGAAAATGGAGTTACATAATAAATAGCAAATAATATGAAATTAATGCTTTGCCAGTTTCAATTGTGGAACTTTGATATGATAGGATAAAAATTTAACTTTATTGTACTCAAAACAGAATTTGCCGGCCTCAGTGGCGGCGGAGTTAAGTCCTCGACTCAAAAACTGAAGGTCGCGGGTTGTAGTCCCACCCGGATAGGTGGCCCCTACCCATGGCATGGTTGTGTGTGAAAGTCGTTGTTGTGAAAGTTGTTGTGAAAATAAATGTGAAATGTGAAAGTGTTGTGGCGATGAAAATAAATAAAATAAAATTTATTACATAATAGAAAATAATAATTGTAACCCACGTCATTATGATCGGTATGAACTGGTCTTATTTCGAAATGAAGGACGGTGTGGGGTGATGGTGGACATTTGAGTAAATTGGCCCACGGGGTGGTGGGGAAGGGAGAATGGCCAGAAAAGTTGAGCTGCGCGCCGTTTTATCGAAGGCGAAAAGAATCACTCGTCGGACGTGACGCGAATGTTCCGACCCCATCTGGAATGCGAGGCAGGCAGCGGGACGGAGCGGGGGCTGATGGGAAGGGAGTTGCAGGGGAGAGTGTGGGAGCTTTTGAGTTGGGTCGGCCTGGGCAGGTAAGGCTGTATAGAGGTGATGGGGGCTCCCGCGACGCTACACACTGGAAACAAAGAGATAAATGGGGGAGATTTATGTTCGTTAGAAGGGTAATGGCCTCAGCCTTTTAATTGGCAAAGCGGGGCACCATGAATCTGTTCCGAAACCTTTTTTTCCAGGAGCTATAGGGAGGCTCTGCATCCCAGGGCCTGGAACTTATACACCTATACTACCTCCACAATCCCTGCCCTCCCGCCGTTATATTCCCAGATCCCCAACCTTACAGTGGGATAGGCCGAAACGCGAGCGATTTCAACCCGTTAAAGCCTCGTTCCTACGTTCATCTCATCACACATTCTCCATTCATTCCTTCTTCCTCAGCTCCCAACCAATGATTACCTGAATCGCACGGACCACTGACCGTAATGGTTCATCCTCGTTGCCCATTTGAAGAGAACGCATGCCTCCCGCTTTACCCGTCTTCTTTGGCCATGAACCACTCGCTTCAAACTTACAATTGTATTTCTGATATCACCTTTCATGAGTCTTTTCTATATTTTTGTATCCTTTTAATCAAAGGTTTTATATCTAGTTATGTTTCAATTCATTACATGAAAGTTAAAGAAAAAATGAAAATATAAATTATAATAAAAAATGAAAAAATTGGAAAAAGAAAGAAAGAGAATATACTACAAATTATTGCTAATTTTTGAATTAAATAAATGTTGAATAATAAAAAATAATAAAATAACGACCTATTACGAGAATGATTATTTTACAAAATAATAAAATTATCAAATAAAAAGAAAATAATCTATACCTATATATTTTAATTGCCTACTATTTTGAATATTTGTTGTCACATGTAAACAAATTCAAGTTTTAAGTTTCTATTTCACACTGACAACACTTTACACCAACAACTGTTTCGTAATTCAATATCATAATTGAAAATTTCGAAATTGAATTTAAAAATTCTATCTCAGAAATAAGGAAATAATTTATCAGAACTTATATTTGGAGTATGCTGCTCCACGGAAGTAAGGCAAGGACAATGATGTTGTAGAAATCAAGGGTAGAGGCATCGAAATATAAACTCGAATAATTTATCTGAGTTCATTCTCGCGGCCCATTTTCATGTCTTTACCATTCTTAAAAGATAAACGTTAGCCTTCAAGGCTGCAAAAGGCGTACCTTTTGCCCTGCGGAAGTTCTCAAAATAATATTTACTACTTGCGGAATGAAAGGAATCTTACAAGAATGCAACATTAAATGAAAGCATACGTGAAGCATTGAAACATTCCCCAGAGCAATTTTTACAGCCTTGTTCTCCAGAGCAATTCTTTCAACCGTCTCTACATGGTGAAAACTATTTAAACGGGTCTTGTTTTGATTTCTCCCTCTCTTAGCTGTACTTCATCGATACGGACTAATATCGAGCTGCCTCAATAAGTGCCAATTATTTCGTATTTCATGTAATTAGGTTGTACTCGCTGCTATGTTTTCTAACTTTATTTGACTCTCTAAGGTTTCGTATATAGGTTCGAGATATGAGACCCCTCGGGACGTTGGTGGTGACTATGGCTAATTCGTATAAAAAATAACTATTCGGCTCATCGTTAATGTCATGAAACGTACATCAATTGGTCATAAAATTCATGTTGGAATGGAAATAAAATACTTTTTTATTTTTTACCAGTAGTTCAAGATGATTTTTTATAATTCGGCATTCCCAGATTTTTCAAGCTGCAGTTGTGCCACTTTTTTATGCGGACAAATACTTCTCCATGATGCAAAAAAATCAAAAAATCTCTTTTTTGAGAACAAAATCGCCTTTACAAAACAGCGTGGTACTCTTTCATCGAGAGACTAAAATCACATCTCTCTTCTTTGAAAAGAAGCTGATCACGTCCCCTACTAGAAATTCAACAGTGCTTGTTACCAGTAAAAGCATTTTTCAGCTGTGCGAAATATTCTCAAGTTTTGAATTGGGACGATTGAGATGGGAATATTCTCGAAGAGTACCTACTTGTCAGTCAAGAGGACTTCACCAGAGAGAATAGGCGCTCATCCAATTGCTTTTGGGGGTCTAGGCTGACGTGGTGGCATGTATATTGACTGCCTATCCTGGAGCGCTGAGTTCAAACCTTGGCTTTGCCTTTTTTTACGGGAAGACTTTATATTTACGTAGTTTTTATGTTAAGAGCTCTTGATTTCTACTCCCTCGTTGGATCTGATATAAAACAATGCTCCCGTGACGAATTCATTTAAGACAGCTAATTCGGATTGCTCTCCCTTCATTCTTCATTACCTATCCTTCATGTAAAAATATCTACAACTGCGTAACTACCCCCAAGTCGGGGTTTTAGAATACCAACTAAGAAATCATATACGCGTACGAAGTCCGCCTACCATTTATTAAATTCCTTTGTTGCTCAGGGAGAAAACGTATTAATAGATCATATTGTTAAGGCAAAATAACCCTCTTAATTTATTTTTTTGATTATACTATAAATAACATTTTAATTGATTATAATAAATCATCAATTAAGATATTAGTAATATTATATCATTTTTATGCCTGAGGTATTTGTCGCTTTCTTCTATATAAAATCTTCTCTCACATTTTCATTGCACGAATGAAGGAAGAATGTGTTAGTCGATGCTGACCTAACATTCGATCGAAACACACTCATGGACGTTGACTGATAATATTCTTCTGATTAATGTGAATGGCCGGTGTACTTAAGGCCTGAAAGTTGCTATTTCGAAACGATTTATTTCAAAATACCCTTTAGTGATGAGGTATAATGAGCATCTGTTGGAAAAGCTCTCAATTCAAAATTGTGGCTTATTGTATTTTCAAGCCATTTCTTATTTTTTTTTATTTCTGGCAACAGGTTTTAATTTATACTGTTTAATTTTGGATGGAGGTGTATTGTATTTCTTCAAACTTTATGCCTTCCATAAAAATGGGTATCGTAACCTTCAGTAAATAAAGTTCTTTATATGCTACTTCATTTGGAAAATAACGTAATTTTTATAAAAATAGAATGCTTTCCTTGGTTGCTGAATGCATCCTGGCAGAATTTTTGCTGAATTGTGGGTACGTTGATCGGTTCTTCTTGATAGGTATAATGCAAGTGCAATTAGGAGTTATGCTCCTATATTGCATCCCCAGCCTGCCTCCAGGTATCAGCGGCGGCATTTGGCAGTTTGTACAGCCTCGTTAGACGCTAATGATGAGGATTGCACCTCATGAGTGAGCTTACCTCTGTGCCAGGGTAGCACTTAATGAATCGCTTATCAAGAATTCTATTTTGGAATAACTTAGATCGTTTTATTGGCCTTAAGCGATCTTAGCTATCCCTCTCGGATATTAATTTCCATTGAAATTCCGTGGAATCATGTTGTATTACCCGTACTGAAATTTGTAAATAATTTTTAATGTCCCCAAAGAAATACCTTGTTGTGATGTTTCTCTTTGTTTGTGGGAGAATCACTGCTTTTTGTATAATCAGCCTGTGAAAAATATGCATATGAGTTTTATTCTAACCGGCGCTCTGCTTGCTCAATAATGAAATTTTATCGTAATTGAATTTTAGCTAGGAAATGTAATGCTTACGTTTTTTCACTTTAATAATTCTTTAATATTATTTTTACCAGATTCTTGTCAAACATATTCTGGGCTCAAATACCGCTGTCAGTGTATAGTTTATTTTCGATGGCATTACTTTTAGGAGCTTTGGAATTGACTTAGTGTTTGCAATATGAAAATTAGAGCACATAATGTTTCATTTGCGTCCAATCATTTATTGATGACTTATCGCACTTGTCATTGATTCTGGAATAAACACTGATGATTTAAGTAAACATCTATCATCGTGATAACTTTGCAATAAAATAAATAATGACTGTTCATTGCTTCAATTTAGATGCTACAAGCTTTAGACCGCTGCGTAATTATTACAAGTACATAGGTGGATTTAAAAGTTTACATATATATCAGAATTCCATTCCAAATGCGAGAATTATTGCCTATGACATTTGAAGGCGGAAAACTGTTACTGCAAGCACTTTCCGAGGCTATCACCGAGAGTGTAAATTGAATCTCGCTTGCCTAACTCATTTGTTTGGCACTATTTTTTTCAAGGGAAACAATGCATTAATCTGCTCTATAGCACATGAAATCCGCAGTGAAACAAGGGGTTTTGACGCTTTGTTAACAAGAACATGCTCCACACAACTTGCTCTCGGTATAAAGAGGCCCCTGTGCATTTCGTCGTAATTTAAGCCGCGCACTGAGAGAGACTAACTGGAAACACTGGTCACTGTCACGCGGCGCTGCGAGGGAGATCCTCGCTAAGGAATGATTCATTTGCCGCGTCCGCTCGTAATCCGGGGATTAACCTAACTGGCCCGATGGTCCGCCCCTGTCTGAATAGGCCAACCGTTCCGATATCGTTCATTTTTATTTCTGAGAAAAAAGGGTTGGTACACGTTGTTAATTCAATAACTAACCTTTTTTGACTCATACATTTTCTCGCATTAGATTTTCTGTAAAAAATTAAAAATTTTCATCATGTGGAAAATCCACAGAGATATAATCATACACTTTGATCGGGATTCGAATCCGGATCCCCCGATTTCCGGTCGATTGCTTTATCCCCGTAGAAATTTTAGGACTATACTGGACTAGCTGCTGGTGGTGGTGGTAAAAGATCCGGGTTCGAATCCCGGCCAAGGCGAATGATTTTTTTCTCCGTGAATTTTCAGCACTAATTGTCCATTGTGGGTGACTCCCGTAAAGTTATCCCCGTAGCTAGTCCTGGTATATTTTAAGTGATTCAAACCCTAAGTGTTCATTCCTAAATGACTTGTCAGTGATTTAGGAGTGAACACTTATGGTTTGAATAAGTATCTACCGTCGTGGTAAATTTGCAATAAGATGTGTAATGAAATTTTACTGCCTAAACTTCATTGCAAATGAGATAATTTGGCGTGTAAGCAATAATTGAATAATTTTCTAATGTTTTCATGTAATTAGAGTTAGTATTTTATGCAACCATCTCGATAAGTCTCTCTTTGATTTTCTTTTAATGATGTATCTTTAAATGTGGTGATAGGCCTTTTCATGATGCCATTCGTGACACATTATTATGATTAAACAGAATATTATCTGCCTTTATATGGGTCTTATTTAAATATTAATAAGTTCAAATAAATTTTAATAATAACTAGGTGATTTCTTTTTTGCCGTTTTCCGCTGAAATGTACTAAAAGCGCTTCCGTTATAAATTATAATTAATTATCATCGAAAAATGGCACATACTTGGAAACGGTTATCCAGTATTATTCTGGGAAATTGCCGAACAAAATATATACTCTATTAAATTACACCTTAATATGATTTCAAAGCGCTATATAATCTACATATTAATTTAGCAAATTCAAATCAATAAAATTGGCATGTAATGCAGGCTTGTTTATGGCAAATGTGTATTATTGTGCAACATTTAAAGTTTTCTATGCAACATCTATTTGTAAGTTTTATAAATTCTAAGAATATGTAGAAATTTCATATGTGCAATGTAGTAATGTACCTCTTAACTTAACATGGAAGCAGGTAATACTCGGGGCCATAATATTCGAAATTTCAGTTGATTGATAAGAAAACGTCTTAGAAAAAGCATATTGCACTTCCAAGAAAAATGTAAAAGCAGTATATTAATAAGGAGCAATATTCTAAAATCACTTTGCGTACTACCTGTTTCCTAAAAGATTCCAATTTTAAAATTGTTTTAAAATCAAGTAATTAATGACCATGTATTCGAGCCAACATTCAGCAAATACCCTAACGAATTCCATATTAGGGGTTACTAGCTAATGCAGATTATTGCTTCGTTGAATGCATATATCATTTTATCTCTTTTGAGTTAAACCTATGGCTTTCGTGCTTAATAACTGCTTATATATGACAATTTGATTTTTTTTCATGGTAACAACAATTCTTTGGGGTTCAAGGGATTAGAATGTAAAACAGTCTAACCCAGGTTTGTGGGACAAAAATATTTGTGAAATGTTACCCAGTAGATGTTTCCAGCTATCATCCAAATAATTTTATCTACAAGCACTTTGCATTTTTTTGGGTCAGAATGCAGTATAAAGGATATATGATTCTAGCTTTTCACTATTGAGTGAATTTTATTCTTTATTTCACTGCAAATAGACTTAAAAAAATACCATTAATCAATTTAGAGGCTGAAAGGCCAAGGGATACAAGTAATTTTTTTCTAAATAGATTTAGTAACGGACATTTATTAAAGAAAAATAAAGTGATCAACTAGATATCTAGAGGTGCATTTGATTCTCCACTTGATGTCAGCACAGAACAGAGACTCACTTGCATCCCTTGTATACTAAGTTTTTGTATACTTCTTTTATCAATTTCTGTACCCTACTCTGTTTAGAAAAAATCACCTGATACCACGGCTTCCCACCCCCTCAATTGCAGCCAGTTGAATGACCGTTTTGAACTCTATGACGCTCGCTATCAAAAGCTCCGAGAACGTAGATGTCATATAAGTTAATTTATAAATTTATACTTTTGTGAACCACTTACTTTGAATATTTATTAGCCTTTTTATTGGAGCGTCCTCTTTAATTATTATTAAGTGTTTGCGTTTCCGCGCTTTTTCGTCGTTGCCTGGATACATCCACACGCTCATAGAGGCGTTGAAGTTGTAGTATAAATTAAATAGTAATTCATAGTCTTGGAATATTGGGAAGGGAAATTAAATGCAAAATGTTTATCGACGTTTAGATATTTTAGTACCTTCATCAGGGCTATGACTAATGGTTATAATAAATTAATACGTGAAGGCATGAGCGATTTCCAGAATTATTTTTGCAATAATAAAATAAATAATATGAAAAGAAAGATATTGTGCATAAAAAATAGTAGAAAATAAATAGATTGGGATAGAAGAAATGGATTCAGTATAAATTAATTTATTTTCTATGAATTCATCGAGGGAATAATTTTACATTTCATTCAAATATTCATGATTGAGATTCTCTGTTCCGCTCGAGTAAGCCTTGTGTCATTTCCACTGAAAGATCGAGAAGACCGTCTATCAAAGGAGAACTTCTTCAAAGGTTTAAATTTGATTGATGGAATCGAATCTCACAAACCATATCCATTCATATACATTTGATTTGACTGGGGCCCGAAAATCATTTGAATTATTCATTTCACCTTGAAGTCAAGTTCCAATCTCTTCCTTCTAAACCCACTCCCAACCATTTTGGGAACAAATCACAGAACCCGGGTTACAGAGTTTCTCACTGAAGCCCGCGTGATCTCCTGCTGTACCCAACCATGTCTCAAACGCTGAGAACTTCAAAACCGACGCTCAACCGTCTTCGGTAGCTTCAATTACCTCGTCTCCTCCACCATATCCGCCTATTCTCTCGACAACCAGACCTTCCAATCCCGAGCTTGTAGCACGTCAATTACGTCCCCCGCGTTCGGGAAACTGTGATGTGGATGTCTCTGTTAGTGAACAAGACTGGATGTAAGAGGTCGTGCTCGACTATACCACCAAAAGCAACAAGGTTTATGCTTACGGCTCAAAATATAACATCCTTCTTTCGTCTAATTTTTTTTTTTTATTGACTACCGTCAAATGGGGTAACTTTGGCCAAGAGACGTGAAAGATCCATTGATTTCATTTTAATTCTTGAATTGAATTATCGACTTGTATCTTGCAACAGTAGATAGGCAGCAGAACTGGCTTCACTCCTGATTTAAAGTCCGTAAAGAAACCCAAATAAAATACATTTACTGGTTAAAATCAAGGAACGTTTGAAAAAAGTGTACTGAGAGATATTTTCTGTGGGATATCTTTGATGCATCGCATGGTTTAGAACTAGATTTGTATGTTTTTATTATTCTGGGCCAAAGTTACCCCAATTCTAGGTAACGTTTGCCCAAATTTTTAAAAAGAAATCCTAATTGTTAAAATAGTAAGATGTTCATAAACAGCCGTAAAAATTGAAGATAGATGATCTTTAATTAATGTTAACCGTTTTCTGTACGTGTTTTAAAAATTTTAAAGTTAGATAAGTTTGTTTGTTTTCAATAAATCATGAAAATTTGGGCCAAGGTTACCGCAGTAAAAGGTAGCTTATCACAGAAAAAGTGTATTTTGAGTCCCTGAAATAGGGATGTGCGATTACTCGAAAATTCGAGTCTAGTCGAGTAGTTGGTACTCGACTTGAGTCTTTCGAGTAGCATTGCGAATGTCGAGTCGAGTAGTTTTGGTTACAGAGCTGTCGAGGCCCGTTAGTTCATAAATCTGTCGACAGGTGGAACTATCATGAAACTCATGTAATAATATCGTTTTTAAAGTCGATAAGTCGTTCTTATATCTTGGCCTAGGAGTTTCAGCTTTTGCTTACGTAGCAGGCAAACGCTATAGTAATCAACGTGGGTGGCGAGTATCTTTTCGTCAGATGCGGCGGCCGAACATCTTCCAACCCGGCGGCGTATTAATATCAAATATTGCATGATTTATTTACGTGTATAATCTTTATTAAAATTGTAAAAATACCTGCACTGAGGGCTCTTGTGAGCAGTTACGATGCATACATTAATTAAATTGTCGAAATATTAGAAGGGGAAAATTAATTTCAATGGTGATTATGGAACTGTTTAAAACACATTAATTTTCATTCATCTCCTAATTGTGGCACAGTTACCATCAACGTTGCTCAATATCTTTTTCGTTTTAGATCAAGCTGAGCATTCCCGATGGAAAAGTCACAAGAGGTTTGGAAAAATGAGAATATGTTGGGGAACGCATTGCTCTATTTCCTATTTCAGGAACTGTCAGACTCGACTCAACTCGACTCGATACTAGCGGGTAGATATCAACTCGACTCGAGATCAATGCGTACTACTCGCACATCCCTACCTTGAAATACTTTTCTATTAATAAATTCTCCTAATATTCTCCTTCATCGGACTTCTTGCAAAGAAAATTTTCTTTAACCAGTAATGTCTTTACACTAGTTCAGGCGCCAGCCTTTTCAAAGCTTGACTGCGCGTGTAAAAAATGGCATGCAGCTGCGGGATGCATGCTAAAATGAAAAGATTAAAGTCATCTCAAGTACAAACATGAAATATTTCCGAAAATATGTAGGTATTTAAAGCCGTAATACGCATTTTGAAAGCGACTTGCAGCTGCGGGCTGTATGCTACGAACACAAGGTTATAAATAAGCCGAAAATGCACGCAAGTGATATTGCCGCAAATATATATGTGGTGGGCTTCAATAGTATACATGCCTACCACGTGATCCTATTATTCCAAATATAAAGTAATTATGAAGAGCATGATTGCTCAGTGGCTTGAGTGTGAGGCTGATGATCGGAGTGTCCTGTGTTCAAATCTTGGGTAAAGCCATCGGAAACCCCCGAGAACCAACAAGTGAAAGAACCATCCCCCTCCTTGCATTAATGAATGTGCATTACTCACACGCCTGTGGCTTATTCATGGATGAACTATACAAATGCCAATCAAAACTCACCTACGGGTTGAATCACTGATTTGGTTAAGATGACTGATTCCCATTAAGTGTTGCGGGCCACATAAAATAACTTTGCCACATTCGGCCTGCGGATGTCCGACCTCTTTTCTTTCCCACATTACATATTATTTTTCGAATAAATAGGCTGACCTTCAATTCTATTGGTGATTTTCACTATCTTATCGTCCACTTGTTTGATAGGTTCTTAGTTTTCTCTCTGGAACCCAACGAAACTAGTCCGGATCTTTTCATCAGCTCTTCATTGAATTATCTAAGCTCATCACTAGTTTCATTCATTTACGGCAACTGGGAAATTCCATTTGTGACGGAATAACCTTTAGAGAATACAATGCATTAGGATATTTCGATTGAATCGTAAAAAATAAAAAAAATTGTAAACCTTTTAACTGTGCATGATCAAAAAACATTTATGAAGGTGATTTTCATGTACAGATACAAAATTAATTATCGAAATGCCTTCTAAATATGCCCATAATTAAAATGTGACGGAATTACTGCCAGGTCAACCTAATAAGTGTAATGATTTCAGACATCTTCAAAACTAATTGGTGAAGTATAGTTTGAAAACCTTTAAGATGGCTGTGAATAATGTTTCAAATATTTTTTTCATAAAATTCAATCAATTATCTGTTGATTTATAAAGATAAAATATTTCCAGCCTAAAATTAAATTCGTGGTAAAAAGTTAACTTTTTCATGGAATGCCCAATTAATAGGCTGAATGTCAAGTTGTTTCCGATCACTGAAACAGGCATCAGTAGAGAGGACCTTTCCAAGGTTACGTAATACACACAGTTGAAGGATGTAAAGCATGTATTGTTACCTAGTTTTATTCCTACTATCAGGACTGAATTTCTGAAAGGAAAAGCATTTTTTATCTTTTCTTTTTTTGCATATCCTTTCATGCCTTAGTCTTACCACATTGGTAAGACTTTCTGGAGTCCTACAATTAAAAACATGGAACAGAATTCCTGAATAGGAAAAGAATTTTTGAAATTATTATTTTTTTACCATCCATTCCTGCATAAGTCTTATCAGATTCAAAAGATTTTCTCGTAGCCTTTGATTTCAAACGCATCTCTATTTCTCTCCATTTAAAGACCGATTTAATAAGAAAATGTCTCGAATTAAATATTTTGCTACTATCAGAATTACTCTCTCTCTCTTGTGTAAAAGGTATAGGTAAGTTGTTACGGCAGTTGGGTGACAGTGTTTTGGTAGCCCGTTACTGACTTTTCCATGCCCATTGCGCCCATCTCCTATGTGAGGAAGGATGCAGCCGACTCCGGGTCCTGAGTGTTGCTTGGTTGAATAGCAGGGTGGTGTAGAGAATGGTTTTGAATGGCAGAACGTTTCCCTGCCTATCCCGCCACGTACACCTTCAGACAGGTTTCGTGGCGTAATTGGAAAGGGAATCGAAATGGATGGGAAAGGCGGAGGAATGGGATTTGAGGAGGAGACGCCGTCGGTGGAAGGGAAGTCGCTCTAAGTGGAATAGAATGGATGCGAAGAGGAGCTGAGGTGCCTGGGAAAGCGAGTGCCGAGCCGAGATAAGGAGAAGGAAAGGGGTGGATGGGAGGGATTGCTGACGACTGCGAAGCCATGTTCGTGTGTGTAGGTTCGGTGGTGGCTGGAGTTGATGTCGCGAGCAAGGAAAGCTCTGGCATAGCAGGGCGTTTAGGGTAGGTACTCTCTCTCTCTTGGCGTATTTTTCAAGGTGACGAAACACTCGTTAAATATTGTTGAATTAAAAGTTGGTGAAAATTTTCCACAAATACGAGGATCGTTCAATAATTCTTTAGATAAGGTAGAAAAACGATTTATTTTGGGTCAATTTTTTATTTTTATTTTTCAAAATATCCCTCTTCAACTCATTAAATATTTAAATCTATTTTTTCAATCATTTTAAGTCATCCAATGAGTATAATTTCGGAATCTCCTCAAAATAGGTATTAGCGTGGATAATGAACTCTCCCTTAGACATAAACTTTTGTCCGCAAAATCATTTCTTCAAGTAAGGAAATAATAAAAAAATAACTGGGGGCCAAATCTAGTCAATACGGTGAATTTCGTATTAAAATCGAATTTACTTCCGTAATTTTCGCCATTGCGACTGCGCAGGTGTGCAACCGCGCATTGTCTTGTTAAAGGGGAAACCTTTTTTGTTTCAATGAGGACGCTTTTCTTGGGTTCTGCCATCAACCGGTCCAATATCGATGTATGATACTCTCCTGTCATTGTTTTTTTTCCAAGTAATCAATGTACTTTACTCTTCATGTTTCACAAAATATTGTTACCTTGATCCGACTGCCCCATTTCACCATCTTTGCCTGCTTTGGAGAGGATTCGACTTAAAAACACCATAATTATGAATGCTATTTTGTCTGTGTAGCATATTTCCTAAAAGCGCTAAATAGCTTCAGATTTAACCACGTGATTATATTTACTATCTGAATTGAGAAAACAAGCACCCATTTACCAAGATGTTTCAATTCACACCCTAATTTCCGTTAAAAATTAAATATAGTGTGCATTTGTATCTTATAGTGTGCATGTGGCCTCACTAATATGGCGCACTTTGATTGGCCTATTTATTAAAACCATGCCGTCGATTTTGTCAATCGTTTTGGGGGTAGAGACTTCCACAGGCCATCCGGAACGATGTTTATTTTTTTGGATGTACGGCCACGATTTAATTCATTTATCCAATTGTAAATAATCGCAAACACTAGAATAGATGTGCTTTGAACTTCATGCAACTCATTTTTGATGTATTTAGGCTTTAACCCTTTTAAATACAAGTGTTTGATCATCAAGTGAAATTCAATTTGAAACGTTTTAAGCAACATATTAGAGTGGTTTCCTTTAATCGACAGTAACAAAAATCTATCGGATGGATACACCTGAAACTCTAACAGCTGAGTAGTCACGAGTGCTACTTTTTGGGTAAAATTAAGTTTTGATTCTAAGAGGGTAATATCTCGGACTTATTGCACGAACCTCAAGATATTAGTAGTATATAGTATTCATTTCCCAGAAGCATAAATGTTTTGTGAAAAATTGCCAATTTCCACAAGTGCATCTACAAATATCCTCATCTACCCACTATTCCGCAAGCCACCTCAATAGGTGCGTGGCGGGATGTGAGGGCACCAAGCGTTTACAGATGAAAATGAAATGCTCTAGAGAAATTATACCTTGCATTTATTAAAGTTTGAAATGCTAAGTATTTATACAAATCTCAATGCAGTTAATACAGGCATATTCGTGGAAAATGGCTGGCATCTTTTAACTTTTAAACATAAGCTAGAGTTCCACCAAATTACGCCTAAAACAATTCTAGTCTCTTGTTAATAGCATATATCGTAAAGAAAATATTGCCATAAATTGTCAGTTGTAGGTTAATTTAATGATGTTTGATACCAAATAAATATTTTTGCTTTGATTTAAACTTTTTGGAAAAATTATTGCCTTAAAAAGTTTTTTTATCGGATCAAAATAATGAAAATGATAAAATTTTAACACTCTTTGCGAGTAATACCAAATTGTACTTGTGTCTCTGGTTCAAATACATTAGATTAACTGATAATCCAAAATAAAGACGTGATAGCAACAAAAAATGCGTACATGGGATACATACATACTAGATGGGATGCAAGGGCCCAATCACACTCGGAAAATGGAAAACACGTTATTTACTAGGAGAGTAACCCTGCCGCCCGGAGACGCATAGGTACCTGTTAGAAACTCCTCTTCAGAGTGTAAATATATACAGGACGCCTTGCTACCGTAATTTGTTACAGAACTGAGTTCAAATTTTAGGAATTCTCTTTCAAGTATGAGTCAAGTCGAGTAATTTATCCTATTTAAATATTTTGTCGTCATACTCACTTTTGGGAATATCCGTAAGGCTTAACCACCTGGTAGTCCAAGCCTGCAGCAAACTGGAGGGTCTAAATCTACCTATTACCCTGCAAGCTGGCTCAATCGGCGCGGCACTTAAGACAGCAAATAGGCGTTTCGCAGTATTTGATATCCGGTGATTGACAGATGATAATTTTGAGGCTCTCCATCTATCTGAGTCCGTAAATGGAGAGGTCTTTAAGGTAAGAGATCTGTTGAGACACCAGCCGATAACCTGCCAGAGAGATTCGAAAAATTATGGCCTCGTTGAGAGGAATTTGACTGCGTGAATTCGACTTATATTTAATATTAAAGTCCTATTTTGACCTAGGAAAAGCAAATCCACATACCTACTTCCCAGATGAAAAAATTTGTCTCTCTTATACCATCATTTTTGTTCCTTAAAATATCTCTATTATTTAATTTCTTAATTTGAACCATAGAATAAAGTGTGCTTTATAAAATGAAGTTCTCCGTGTCCCTCTGGAAGATATCTGTTCGTATGGAGTACGGCTACCTAACCCTAGCACGTAGCCTCTAATATCTCCGCGAATAATTCGTGTGATGCCTTTGATACGGTCTCTCGGTTCACTCGGAGCAGTTAGTTTTGAGAAGTCACGCTGGTTTCAATTATATTTTGCTTGGTTCTTTTAAGCCGAATACCAAATGTTTGCCGCCTACTCGAAGTGCGGCCAAGTGAGGGTCAGGAGATCGTAACTTTCCCCAATAGTGATTTTGACATAATTTTAGCTTTACCCATCCAAGAGAAATGCATATTCTCCTTTAAGTGAACAACTTCCAAAAAAAAAAAAATTCGCCTAAAAGTGTCACCACGAGACAAGCTAAGGTTCTTTCCTTAATATACGTAATTTATTCCCTTCAAAACTATTTCATGATGGTGATGAATACGATCTGTGAACTGATAAAAATTGATTCATTGCATATTTTAGTAGCCATTGCATTTTCTACTTGCATTAAACTAGTTTTTTTCACAAAGAAGATAATGCTTTCATTAGAGATAAGTGCGATGAAAGGGAAATATTTAGGCTAAATGTGTTAGCCATTCCTATTAAAAATGTTAATATCGTTCAACATACTGATTCTGAGTTAAATAAAAGTGCATTTATGAATAGGCAAAGACTATTAATAGTGAAAGTTTTTATGACTTGAATTTGTTCAAACGTCTATTTTATGCAATATGCTTAATCCAGTGGCGTTGCCAGGAATTTCGTTAAGGGGGGTTCAATACCTGGGGGGAAATTTTTGAAAATCAGGGTACTAAATAATGTGCGAAAAATCCACAGAGAAAAAATCATTCGCCTTGACCGGGATTCGAACCCGGATCCCTCGATTTCCGGCCGAGTGCTTTAGCCAGTTAAGCTACCGAGGCGTCATTCTTCCCTGTGGAAATTTGTGGACTATACCGGACATGGTGGTATGGACTGCCGAGCATATTATGCGACGAGCAGTCCAAATCGTGCGCACGGCGCCACAGCCGGAGAGTAAAGTCCGAACTTTGAACACATATAGGTGTTCTCTCTTTGACGAATTTAAGTATACCGGGACTAGCCACGGTGATAACTTTTACGGGAGTCACCCGCAATGCACAATTGTGCGAAAAATCCACAGAGAAAAAATCATTCGCCTTGACCGGGATTCGAACCCGGATCCCTCGATTTCCGGCCGAGTGCTTTAGCCAGTTAAGCTACCGAGGCGTCATTCTTCCCTGTGGAAATTTGTGGACTATACCGGACATGGTGGTATGGACTGCCGAGCATATTATGCGACGAGCAGTCCAAATCGTGCGCACGGCGCCACAGCCGGAGAGTAAAGTCCGAACTTTGAACACATATAGGTGTTCTCTCTTTGACGAATTTAAGTATACCGGGACTAGCCACGGTGATAACTTCTACCTATATGTGTTCAAAGTTCGGACTTTACTCTCCGGCTGTGGCGCCGTGCGCACGATTTGGACTGCTCGTCGCATAATATGCTCGGCAGTCCATACCACCATGTCCGGTATAGTCCACAAATTTCCACAGGGAAGAATGACGCCTCGGTAGCTTAACTGGCTAAAGCACTCGGCCGGAAATCGAGGGATCCGGGTTCGAATCCCGGTCAAGGCGAATGATTTTTTCTCTGTGGATTTTTCGCACAATTGTGCATTGCGGGTGACTCCCGTAAAAGTTATCACCGTGGCTAGTCCCGGTATACTTAAATTCGTTACTAAATAATGGGCTATAACCTAATTTTAACTCTTTTCATAATCGAAAAAGTTTCATTTGTTAAATAAATATTATGGAAATTCATTATTTTTCAATATTTCGTTTTCTTTTAAGAAGGAAAATAATTGTGTTTTTATGTTTCGGGAGGGGTCCGGACCTCCCGGAACTTGACCTGGGGGCCCCCTGGCTACTGCCGTCGACTTAATGATATATTCAAATACTATCCATTGGAACATTCGGATTGTATTGGCGCTGCTCAACAATAGAAAATGCTTATACATTGTACTTTATAATAAATTTGTGGTAGGTCATTTCAATATTTTTATTCTTTCCTATTCAGAAAAAGATTAGCACTTAAACCATGCGTTTACCATTCAAATGCACGCGTAATACTTTAAAAGGTTTATGCTGAGTTTATTATGACATCATTTAACCTTTAACAACCATTACGAAGCCAACTGTGTGGCCACTCTCTTTTCATTTTTGAGGGAAGGGTTCATACAACTGGGAGCCTGCTGTTTTTTAATGATGCGTTTGGTGGTTACTTAAGTCTCTCTCCAACGAACTAATTGTGTTGGTTACTCCTGGTCGCTGACTTCGGCGTGCTTCGCATTACACTGCCTCCACGGCTGGTCAAATACGAGGGCACGTTTACTCTCGGTTCGATTCACCGCAAATCTCTTCAAAGAGTGCTCACTCAGTCCTGTGTGTATATATGTGATGTGCACTGGCTTTCTTAACTGCGTGCGCTATTTTGTAGTCTGAGTGCAAATTTCCCTGCACGACCCGTTCTGCATGCGTCGTAATTGGCGACCCACTCCCGGCCTTTTAAGTGCTCGAAATCCCAGGAACCCGCGCAGTTGAATGGGCCGTACTTGAGTTACGACGGCAGTTGTTCTGCTCGAATTAAGGTCGATCTCGAATGAACCCCAGGATTTACCTTCGCTCTACTTATGCGGGTAAGTTCTATCCTCTTCTGGTATAAAACGATTGTCCTTCCCATTTTGTCTCCGCTACCGAGTCATTCTCTCAGTAGCTTAACCTAACTGTTGGTTTTGATATGTGAGGATAGTGTTCAGCCCCATTCTAAGCCATAGGTGGGTGTATTTCACAAATTCCGGAACATTTAGCAGTTCCTTTCACCAAGTAACCTTGCACTGCGAGGTTTTTTTAGGGGTTTTCCCACGGAATCAGTCTGGAATCGATTCCGAGACACGTCTATCTGTCAACATATAGCCATGCGACCCCATCAAGGCTGATTTTTGTACTCACTTCGCTCGCATTTTAATCGGTTTGCAAAAATTTCCCCGATGCGGGGATGAGTGCAATGCGATCCACTTTTTTTCGAATATTTTTCAGTATATATCATGTTTCTAATTGCGAGGAATTTCATGGAAAAGTTATGAATTTGATAGACCACAATCAAGTATATATGTTTCGGTGGACATCCCTGATCATACCTTATTTCCCCGTGAAACTCGGGTCATTTTGTCCGTCAGCGGCTCGAGTGGTGACTTTTGTAAACCCATTTAAATGCGTGGTGTGTGACAACACATTTAGGGGTCGACTTGAGGATCCTCTAATGTAATATTCGTGAAATTTAGAGTGTAGGGTAACAGTAGGTAGAAGGCTTGACTACTTATCTGAGGGTATCGGGCTCTTTTCATTGTCGATTCAACGCTTGCGGCAGCTTCTGGTGCGAGCTCTACCTTCTCGCACCAGAACAACCTTGTGCTCAATACTGTGTGGTTGAGTGAGCTAAGGAAATCCTGTACATTATTTTTTTTCCGATGTGATTATTTTCAAACAGGAGTGAATGATTTGTATGACTATAGAATCCACAGTCATACAATGAGACAAGGATTAATAAATTGCTTCAAAAAAAAACAAATAGAATATATTGACTGCGTTGTTAACAAAATCAACGAGAATAAATAAATTGTGACGGTACATTGCTTAGTCACTCAAATGACTAGATGAAACGCATGTAGGATCATATCCTTTTTCTCACAGAATGCTGCACCCCGAGATGCTCTAATGCAGATAAAATTGCACCTTCAGGGTGGTATTTTCTTATATGTTTTCACATAGTCGTTTCCTGTATATAAAACTGTTACCCTCCCTCGTGCTTACTTTAACAACACCTTTAAATTTTGATAGTAAATATTTATGCATATTCAGTCAGAGCTACCATTCAACCGTGAGTGAGCCGTGAGTCTCGTCTACCGTGAACAGGAATGTCAATAGAAACTAAACAAAATTCAAAACCATTAAAATTTCAATAGTTTCGTTCCCGTAAGCGAAATCTAGAAACAAAACTAAATGGATTTAAACCCAAGAAGCTAAATTTAGGATCGAAACGAAATGGGAGTCGAAACTGCTTCGGGCCGAAACTAAACTAAACTTCTGGGACGAAACGAAAGGCAGATAATGTTTCGCACCGGAAGAACCACATGCTTTACATTCGAACAGTTTAGTTTCGACCTATACACCGAGTACGAATTATGCTTGAATGAAGTAGAGAATCGGCCTAACGCTATGCATGGTGAACCGCTATTTTACCACAGGTAGGAGAACTGTGAACACCAACTGGCCATTTGATTTTAAGCTCCTCTACACGTAAAACGAACGTAATGGGTCGATACTGTTTCCCATTATGCCCCACCACTCATCCTCTGTGATCGAAACTTAACGATGAACAGCGGAGTTTCGATTAATGTAGTACCGTTCGTGGGAGTAAAGTTTCCCCCCTTGGTCGAAACTGAACTCCTTGGTGATTTTAATTTCGTGTGAGAACGACACAAAACTTAGGATTCGTATTTTCTTTTCCCTCCGGGTCGAAACGAAACATTTTTCGTTTCGCTTCACTTGCCATCCCTGCATAAAACCTTAAAAATCTCTCAAACTTGATGGCAGAACTACGATTGAAAAGATCGATAGGACGATCATATTTCAAGTCAGTCTCGCACAGACACTGTCCACGTATTTATCTGCCCTCGTATATTCGAGGCGCAATTATTGGTCCTGGTTCAATGACGACACGTCGACCCTTAAGCCCTTGATTGGAAGAGCAGTGGCCAAAGCTGTGGCGAGAAATCAGACACTGTTTCACTTTCCTCCCACCCTACAACCTCCATTTTCCCACTCACAACATTCAGCCAACCTTGAACGATAACGCTAACGATAGGTGACGTCATAAGAGAACTTTCATTGCTGCGTTTGCATTCTCGGTGTCAATTGTTTGTTAAATTTTTATATGACGTGCGGCCGGTAACTTTTACGTGATCAATACTTTTGCCTAAAATGGCTAATCAGCAGACCGTGAATTTGACGACATTAAGACCTTGAAAACGTGGAAAAACCTAGGGAGGGAATCCTGCCAATTGGTTTTGTGCATCCTTGTATCTACAAGATGTTATTTTTATATTACCAGTTGTGTAGGAGGAGTGGAGGTTGGGCAAGGTGGACAGGCGTAGTCTGAGTTTTTTTCGAGAGGCTGAGTTCGAATGGAGATTCGTCACCTTCAAATGGAATATGAAACCTTCCAATCCTTAAGATGAGTTTTTCTTTTTCTCCGTCCCTCGAGTGGGTAGACACCTATTCGCAGGGATCCTCAACCCATCATCGTAATATTTTTTTTTTTTAATTGCCTCCTTTATTTCCTTTCCCTTTTACTAAACAAAGGTGTGAACGTGACGCCTTGGAATGAATTTTAGACTTGAAATGGCCGATGTGATATATATTTAGCACCTCGTTGAAATAGATTTATTTATTGTAATTGTCGATTAATATTATCATTATTATTTAATTGTCCGGGTAGGTTTTCCTGGAATATTTAAAAAGCATTCTGTCGGTATCCCTTCCCTTCATGTATTTACCTTTTTGCCAGGGAACTTTAGGGAAATCAATTTTATGAAGTAATTTCCATTTTTAGGAGATAAAATAGAGAACTGAACTTGTAATTGGAGTGAGAAATATGACTCTTCCTCATCCTTCATTTTATCTAATATTTGCTTCATGGAAGTCTCAAAACTAAAGAACTCTACAAAATTCTTGACTAATTAAAAAAACAAAACAAAATCATATGATTGATGTTGCCTGTTTCAGGTATTTCTCCATTGATAACTACACTTGAAAGTCACAGGTAAAATTTGGCGTGCCAGTAGAAAATGTTTCCATGTCATAATTAGTAGCAAAAAAAATCATAAGAAGTATCTCTGCATTGTGAGTCGTTCATTCTCTTCCAATACGATCTCAAGGGCACCGTCTGCCGTCATTTGATCGCAGAAAATTTTTCAAGTAACGCATTTCTGTTTTTGGGGTAATGTATGCTAAATATTGGCATTTATGGGACTTTGAATTTTACAGAATTATTGATATAATGTCCACAACTTATAGTTTAAATATTGAAATTAACATATTAGTCCCTCTCTTCATGGTATTTAGGACTACGCGTAACATCGATCTTTTTGAACTCAGAATGCCATTTGGATTTTTTACATAGTGGGAATAGCTTTGAAATGGTATCTTCAATATTTTTTATTTACGCGCGTGTTTCACGTCAGAACATAAAGTTTTATGCTTCGTATCGCCTTTTTGTGTCTATAAAGCTTTTTGTTGTAGATATACATATATTCTACTAGTGGCAGCTAGTTACTCTTCACCAACTGCATTTTGGAAAATTAAATCGAAACTTGAAGCATTTACGTGGTGGAAGGGCTCCATATTAATAATGAAAAACACTTTGTTACTTCCACAAAATTCACAGTTTCTATTTTATTACCGGTTTCGGCTATTACACCATTTTGTAATGTATTTGAAAATGGTGTAATAGCCGAAACCGGTAATAAAATAGAAACTGTGAATTTTGTGGAAGTAACAAAGTGTTTTTCATTATTAATATTTTGGAAAATTACGGGAATACACATTACTCGGAAAAAGTTAATTATCAATCCCTGCATACGGTATAATTTTCAATACTCACTTTTGTCAGAATAACCTCATGATTCACACTGAATTTCACTGAGAATTTTCCTCTTCCACTTCCTTTTCCTCTTCCTTTTCCTTCCACTGTAACATGTTTACATGCATGTCACAGCATTCCTAAAATTCACAAGGATGGTTAAAGAGAAAAATATTTTAATCCCTACATTACGCTCTCTTGCGTGTCAATTCCGCTTAACATCCTTGGTCCTGGAAAATTCCTAGATGTGAATTGCGAGAAAATTATTTATATGACCCCAGCCAAAGGTGACTTTTTGATATTACCTACTCCTGCCTCACGGCATAATATTACGTTTTGCAGTGTGCATTTTTCTCTTTGAAGTGCAAGTGATGCCTTTCTTTTTTTAGTACTACTGACAAAGACAAAGCTTTGTAGCATTTTTGCAATCAGTTAAGGGACACGCTAGTGCAACGAGAATGTTTCTCGGTAAAATCTCTCCCCCGCCATTTGTGATCGGTAAAATAAACCGCAAATGAATGTGCGCAAAAACGTGCGTTCTGTTTTATTGCATGAGTCGACACAGTAAATGACAAAGGTTTGAGTACTATTTTCCTTAAAGATGTAGCTCTAAACTTACTTTGCTTCACTGTCGACGGAAAAAGCTTTCTTTCCAATTGAATAACTGTGCATGTATATTATTTACAACAAGCGTTATATCTACTAATTTTGGGAAGTTTCAAGCTGAAAATTTCAATTCAGAAAGCTGTTTAATTAAACCAACCGAAAGACCGTCTATACTTCAATGTTTACACACGTGTCTAACGTCATTACATGATTTTTTGCACAAATAGTTATTTATTGAACTGCAGAGACTACCGTTTTTTAATATAATATCTTTAGTTTATTGTCTCTACTTATGGCTTTTCCTTTAGAATATCAATATGTTAAAAAAAAACTCGGACAGGGCGTAATCAGAAAAAACACAGATAATAATAGTAATTTCTTTAAAAAATTACAATCAGAAAGTATTCACATTAAAGTATGAGTATGTTATGCATTCACATTTTTAGGCTGATTACACAGCATGCTACTTTTTGCATGCAATTGATCACGGGTCATGCGTCACATCATTCTTGGAATCCGCAAGGAGGCTTCTGGGTAAGAAGGACTATTTTTGAGTGCCATGCAGTTCGCTCTCCCGCCTTTCATTTCGAGATTCGGCTGAATGGTTCGGAGGATTTTTACCGCCGACGCCCTCTCATTTCCCATTCATTCCCTTTTTGCCTTTTTCCTCTCTTTCGTCGCCTTCCACGAGTTATCCGATTTTAATGAGGTGGTTTTTGTCAAACCGGAAAGTTTTCTCGTTTGCTGAAATTTTTCGAGTTGCAATTCCACTACTCACTCATCCTTTCTTTCGGCACAACCTCTTTCGGCAAAAAAAACCTTTGCTAACTCATCTACACATCCCTTACCTTAAGTCCTCTTCATTTACAGACTCAGACAGAGGGAGAGCCCCAAAGTTATCAACTGTCAATGACCGGATTTCAAATGCTGCGAAAGGCCTATTTGCCATTTTATAAACGTCTTACGAGTCGATTCTCTCTTAAATATTTATACCGATATAAAATGTACACATTTGTAGTATTTATTTGCAACATCCTAAAACAGCTTTTTCAGAGGTAGAAAGAGAGTATTTTAACATAGTTCTGAGAATTGTGGAATAAATTTATTCGATCGTTAGTTTCCTGTTGAAAATTTTATGCTGATTAATTCTTAGCAAAGGAATAAATGAGAGTTTAAACGAAATTCCCTCGTATGTATAGCGTCGTGAAATTCTCTTCAGATTGGTTATTCCGCTTGGTATACGCCAACAAGGGTAATCTGTTTTATCGTAAGAATTGAGACAGTAAATGTGAAATCTTCGATATTTTCTTTTCCGAACAGATGTAGCTGAATCATTGTGGACGGAAAATGCTTTCCTTCAACTTGAATTACTTCGCATTAATTGAATTAACAGTATAAATCGACCGAAATATATCCGTTGCGTTGTATTCATTGTGCAAAAACTATGCTTAATTGGGTATTCTCGAAAAACTTTGAAATATATTCATGGAGGCATTGGAAAGTATTGTACGCCTTTGCATTATTTTTATTGAATACTGTCGCCATTTTTCAGCAGAATTTTAAAATTATGATTCTAAGGAAATACTTGGATGAAACATTGTTACTAAGTCAAACATTAATTCTTGCATTTAGGTACTGCAACTTTTTCATATTATTTTTACCCTAAGAAATACCTTGAATCATGTTTTTAGACAATTTAGCTTTACCTATAGCCGTTTAGGTAAAGCCAACTGTCTTTACCTATTGCTCGACACCTAATTATAATTTATGGGAATACTCGTTCAATCAATGCCTGGGATACACAAAAACGATTAATTTTGTTGCAATAGAATATTTTTTTATTAATTACCAGGGGTCCTTCAGTCATAAGTGTTCATATTCCGTGTACTAAGAGTCCAATTTTTGAAACGTGCAGTAAGGAATACCCTAAGTCTGATATATTTTTGCCTAGTGTCGGAGATCGTGATATTTAAGTACTTACTCGTTCAATAAATACCCGGGATACACAATAACGAAACGATTAATTTTGTTGCAATAGAATATTTTTTTATTAATTTACAGGGGTCCTTCAATCATAAGTGTTCATATTCTGTGTACTAACAGTCCAATTTCTGAAGCGTGCAGCAAGGAATACCCTAAATCTCATCTATTCGTGCCTTTTTCGGAGAGCTAATAATTATTTACGTACTTATTTGATCAATCAAGACCTGGTATATTCAATAATGCTTTATTTTTTTCCAAAAACGTACATATTTTTTTATTAATTTACAGGGGCCCTTCATCCATATGTGCTCATATTTTGTGTGCTAAGAGAGTCCAATACCAGAAGCGTACATTTAGAGTCAGTGCATGATTTATTTCAGTTCGAAAAGCGAACTAATCTAATGCCCACTGGAAGAGCAATGCCCTCTTGCGCAATTCCCATCAACGACATTTTTAACCTCTTTATTGCCGGTATTCTGGCGATGGGGAACTTTTAGGGAAATTGCTCGCGCTCCCGTAATGTGCGCGCGGGGTTGGGCACTCGATGGGTTTCCCGTATGAGCGATGGTCGATTAATTTAACTATCGAAGAGGAGGGAGTGGATGCCGGGAGAGATGGCCAAATTCGTTTCGCCCGGAAGTTTATCGAGGGGTCCCTTCCACGGCACTGAGAAAAGTGCGTCGAATTCGGAGTAAATGCCCGGCCATTCGTCTTTTAAGCGGAGGGATAGCCTCTCGTGATGGCTGCTGGAGGAAGAAAGGAAGAGCGGAGAATAAGGAGAGACGTCCATAGCAGACCCCCATCGACTATATGGACGTCGGGACTGGATAAAAAGTGCCCCTTCGCCGGAAGGCTGACTGGAGGATGTCCCACATTCGCCGTCCCAGATTTAGGTTTAGCATCGAGTCAAGTGATATTCCACGCTAAGGCGTCGACAATATTTTTGGTGGGGATATATAGCACTTTCAATAGCATATATTTATCTTTTGAAACATATTTATCAGTTTACAACAGCCGTGGTTGCTGTAATTAGGTACGGTATGGTATGGCCTTCAAATATTGAGTACCTGATGGATTTCGAAGGTACTTAAAATAATTTAAGGTTTAGTGTTGGGTCATTCGTATAGTTTCTCATTTTAATTCATCAATTTCCGTAAAATCATGCGCATTCTTATATTGCTGGATAATTTATGTATATTTAATCGACTTTGTTGTGCATAATACTAGCTAAGTAACAGTAACTGATTTATTTTTTCATCGAGTGAAGTGTCAATTTACTCAAAGGCACCGACAATATTTTCATATGGAAATAAGCAACATAAAATGATAAAGAGTTTCTTTTGACATTGATCCGTTATCTGCCATAACTTTTCACTTCAATATCTGCAATTACAAACAATACCCATAATATTTGGCTTTCAATACATGGTGTGCCTCATGGACGAGGAAGATACTATATATAATATTATGTCATTCATTTATCTTCGTTTTACAACTGACCAACTCCAATTATATCAATACACATTCGTAGAGGTTCTTCTAATTGGAAATTCTTATAAAGTGGTATTTTAATGATATAACTTATCTGAGAGATGGGAACGGAAAAGATGTGCTGGCTGTATAAAATTCATATCCTTAACCTATAAAAATGACTTATGATGCTGCTTTGAAATGGTGTCGCTGATTAGACTACAGTCTGTAACAACTCTATAAATAGAGAATCGATTCCTACGCACTGCGTCGCATGAGCTAATCGCCACGTTGAAGGAGGATGGAAGGGAAAGTGGTAGTTATGTCGGTGGGGTGTTTTTTTTTTCTTTAGAGGAGGGTCGTTATAGTAGGGCCGTGTTGTGGCCGGTTTTGATGGGATTGAGGGAGAAGGGAAAGTGCAGTATTCGGTGGGTTGACGAGAGCAGCGAGCAAATGAAGTAAGCCACATCTTCTCCTCGTCCCACGTGAGTCGTTCGTGCAGCGCAGCCGTGACTGACGCCAGCTGTATGCGTGACCTTGCATCGCACGAGTGCCCACAAGCACTCTTTGCCCTCTCGGTCGAATCACACGCTTCTCGCCGATGCTTCGTGGAGCGACGTTATGCAGGGGCCGGTAACTTTTCATCTACGGGCCACATATTCAGTCTACGGGGTATGGTTACAAAACTCCAATGGGACGTGATTCGCAAATATTATTTTCCCGATTCGTGGACTTCTACATCTTCCGAGTTCTCGCCGTGTTGTTTGTCCGAGGTTAAGGTCAATGTAGTCAAGGTAATTAAAGCATTCCGGGACTAGCCACGATGATAACTTACTGGAGTCACCCGCAATGCACAAATTTTACGAAAAATCCACAGAGAAAAAAATCATTCGCCTTCATTATAAAAAATCATTAGCCATTCGGATCCACCGATATGAATCCGGGGATTGGGGGACCCGGGTTCGAATCCCGGTCAAAGTGAATGATTTTATTCTCTGTGGATATTTTGCACACGTATTCAACATAGTTAAATTGGCCAATCTCTCGCGGTGAAAACCTGAAAGATGGTGAGATTAAAGAACCTAGAATGCCATGGAAGATGACGAGACTACATTATTTTCCCGAAATAATTTTTATGATTTTTTCTTGCGCTTTTTTCAATTTTCTCTGCACGTAGTCAAATAGAAAAATAAATACACATTGTACAGACCAGATCCTCAAAGAATTTTCATGTGGCTATTGTCAGCAAGGACTATGTACTGTTTCATAAACAGCATATAGTCATTGTTGTGTACAATTCATTGTTTATGGTGTCCTTGTGGTTAGGACGCTTGGCTGCTAATACCGATGCTTCTTGCTACACTGTAATGCAGGGAACGACAACATTCCATCTACGGGCCGCATATGCAGTCTACGCGGTATGTTTACAAATCAATAAGGCGACGTGGGTCTCAAATATTGAAGTCCCTATATAGCTAGGATTTGATTCACTGATTGGGTGATTGACACAAATTAGTAGCCCAAACTGTGATAGGTGTGGATATTTGGCTTATTGGACGTAAAAGTAAAAAAATATTCATCGGGAGGAAAAATCTGAAATCTTAAAAAATTCGATTAGTTTTCGAGATATATCGACTTGAATTAACATGGGAGTCTTATGGGACTAAAACGTTTTACGTTTTTTTCGGTATTTGCAAATACGTCAGGAACATGAAAATCCCTTGACATAAACAAGATTTTTTGGTTGATTTTTTGGTGTGGTTGTCATTACGAAAAATTGATATTTAGTATTTTTTATGATTTTTTGAAAGTGCCCCATGCTTTTCTTATGGCACTACGTAAAGAATTTTTTTGACCAACTTGCAATCATCGCAGGACAAATTCCTTGAAACGCAAGATACTAGATTTTTTGGTTGATTTTTTGGCTATCTCGGAATTTTCATATGTCGAAACAATTCCGAGGAATAAACGATTTCGACTTTCCATTGTAGAGGTGGTCGAATTTTCAATCTTGGATTTCGGCGTTGAGACATGTGCCATGTGAAAATTTGGAATCTTCTAGAAAAACCGTTAAGGGTTCTTCGAACCCTACGTTTTAGCTTACTTTCTCCGTATCCCTCTTGGGTTATTCATAATTAAATTCCGAAAAATGTCCTGCAAGCGAAAAATCATTGTCGCCATTTTTTTGTGGAGCATACAATCTTGAATATCTTAGCAACCATTTCAGCTAGATGAATGAAATTTTCAGGGTAATAGCATCATTAAAATAGTCAACATTTGCAATGATTGTAATTTCGCTCGATCGATTCACGTGCGAGTTATATCGATACCAATCTCCTTGGATACGCTTCAATCGCTAATAACTTTTTTGTTAACCAAATTTTGAACATGAAAGTATTACACAATACAACTGATAATGTCATTCATCCGACAAAAGTTAAAGCAAGCGGATCGATTGATTAGACTCGAAGTTATGATCGATACAAGGTTGTATTTGATTTATCCATTTTTTGGGCTTATTTACATAGTTACGGAGATAAAAATTTTAACAATATGTAAGGAAAAGAATGAATTATGCGCACACAAAAATAATTTAGATGAATTATGTTTCCTAATGAAAATACATCCATTTGAATTTATATCTTTTTGTATTAGGCCCCCGTAAGAAATACACGCATCCCGTCCAATTACGTCACCAATATAAGAACATAGGCTTAATTTTGAAAGCGGGGATATTAGAGAAGGCAGGGATAAGGGAGTGACCATAGAAGGGATATCAATAGGATTGCGGATTTTACAGTACAGATGTCAGCAGTGTCTAATGTACGATTCGATTAGTATAGCAAATACGCAAATTGGCATAACTTGATAAGTATATACGTTGGACCAATGAAACTTGGTAAACAGGTACATCTTGGTATTCCTCACGATACTCTATGGTAGTATGTTTTGTATTCAGTCTCACGTTCGATATATATCGAATCTACTTTTTCTTAAAATATGTCGAATTGCTATAACATATAGGATTTTACATCTAGGGACATAGTTGACCAGGAATTTTAAAGAAGTTACCCATACACTGGATGTTAAACCAATAGCATTGCGGATTTTACAGTACAGATGTCAGTATGATCGAAAAATCGATTCAATTATTATAGCAAATACACAAATTGGTATAACTTGAAAAGTATACACGGTGGACCAATGAAATTTGGCAAATATGCACATCTTGGTATTCTTCACAATGCCCAACAGAAATATGTTTTGTATGTTGTCTAACGTGCTATATATATATATAATATGCTTTTTCTTCAAATATATCGAACTGCTATAACAAATAGGATATTACATCCAAGGGCATAGTTGACCAGGTTTTATATAGTAGATACCCATTGACAGAAAGTTAAACCAATAGCATTGCGGATTTTACAGTACAGATGTCAGTAGGATCGAAAAATCGATTCGATTATTATAGCAAATACGTAAATTGGCATAACTTCAATACTATATCCGCTGGACCAATGACATTTCGTGAATGGGTAAATCCTGGTATTCCTCACAATGCCCAATGGAAATATGTTTTGTATGTAGTCTCACGTTCGATATATATCGAATATACTTTTTCTTAAAAGATATCGAATTGCTATAACCTATAGGATTTTACATCTAGGGACATAGTTGACCAGGAATTTTAAAGAAGTTACCCATACACTGGATTTTAAACCAATAGCATTGCGGATTTTACGGTACAGATGTCAGTATGATCGAAAAATCGATTCAATTATTATAGCAAATACACAAATTAGTATAACTTGAAAAGTATAAACGTTGGACCAATGAAATTTGGCGATTGGTCACATCTTGGTATTCCTTACGATGCCCAACAGAAATATGTTTTGTATGCAGTCTAACGTGCGATACATATCGAATATGCTTTTTCTTCAAATATATCGAACTGCTATAACAAATACGATTTTGCATCCAAGGGCATAGTTGACCAGGTATTATATAGTAGATACCCATAGACTTTAAGTTAAACCAATAGCATTTCGGATTTTACAGTACAGATGTCAGTATGATCGAAAAATTGATTCGATTATTATAGCAAATACGTAAATTGGCATAACTTCAATACTATGTCCGCTGGACCAATCAAATTTCGTGAATGGATATATCCTGGTATTCCTCACAATGCCCAATGGAAATATTTTTTGTATATAGTCTCACGTTCGATATATATCGAATCTACTTTTTCCTAAAAGATATCGAATTGCTATAACATATAGGATTTTACATCCAAGGACATAGTTGACCAGGAATCATATAGAAAATATCCGTAGACTGGAAGTTAAACCAATAGCATTGCGGATTTTACAGTACAGATGTCAGTATAATCGAAAGATCGATACGATAATTATAGCAAATACGCAAATTGGCATAACTTGATTGCTATATAGGTTGGACCAAAGAAATTTTGGGAATGGGTATATCATGGAATTTCTCACAATGCCCAATAGATATATGTTTTGTATATGGTCTCACACGCGATATATATCGAATCTTCATTTTCCAAATTATATCGATTTGCCTTAACATTTAGGATTTTACATCCACAGGCATTGTTGACCAGGAATTATAGAGTAGATGACTATTAACTGGAATTATAATATACAGCATTGCGGATTTTACAGTGCAGATGCAGTTTAATCGAAAGATCGAATCGATTATTCTAGCAACTACGCATAACTTGAGTAGTTTATGCGTTGGACCAATGAAATTTGGTGAATGGGTACAACTTGGTATTCCTCACAATGCCCAATGGAAACATTTTTTGTGTATAGTTTCTCATTCGACATATATCGAATCTGCTTTTTCTTAAAATATATGGAATTGTTATAACACATAGGAATTTACATCTACGGGCAAAATTGACTAGGAATTATATGGTAAATGGCCATATACCGGAATTAAAATCAAAAGCATTGCGGATTTTATATTACAGATGCAGTATAGTCGAAATATCAATTCAATTATTATAGAAAATACGCAAATTGGCATAACTTGATTCGTATATCCGTTGGACCAATGAAATTTGGTGAATGTGCACATCCTGGTATTCTTCAAAAACCCCAATGGAAATATGTTTTGCATGTTTTGTTTCATTAGATATGTATCGATTCAGCGTTTTCTTAAAATATGTCGAATTGCTATAACATGCAGGATTTTACATCCGCGGGCGTATTTGACCATGAATTATAGGGTAGATGACCAAACGGGAAGATAAATCAATAGGATTACGACATTTTAACTTCACGTGTTAGTATACTTGATAATTCGATGATTACGGTAGCAAATATGCAATTTTTCGTATCTGTCTAACTATTGATGTTAAACCGAAGAAATTTTATGAATATGTTTATTATAGCATTGTTCATGCTGCACCAATTAAATATATTTGCTTTCCAAGCTCCCATTCGACACATATCGAATCTACGTTTTTGTAAAATATATCGAACTGCTATTACTTACCGAATCTAACATCAACGGGGACAGTTGAAAATTCTTCGGTTCTTTCTCCAATTCAAGTTTCATAACCGTATTAATATATTTATTGTAATCAATGCGTTTTGTTGTTATAAACCTTCCTTAGATCCAAAGATTGACACCATTGAGAGACATACATCGTCAGAGAAATCCGAACATTACTTCATTATTCGAGACATAATTATTGGGATAATCATTTCATTAGTCTCTGTTCGTTTATTTTCTAAAAATGCTGTTTTTAATTTCATTAGGTTTGCTGTATGCAAACATTATAAATCAAAAATAGGTGAGTAAATCAAGAGGTGATGCAATCCTAGGGTAATGGCTGAAATACGATAAATCGCTTAAGTTCATCTACCATACACTATATTTTTTTTATATTGCGTAAATCATTCATAATAAAACGGTTCCCCGAAGCATTGATCACCGTGGTTACTATGATGGTCTTAAGTACCTATTGTTGACAGTGAATGAGCGTATTGCCCGCATATTTCACTCATTTAAACGATATTTGGGGTGTTTCTTTCGCTTTTTGAACCACTTATGGTCACATGACTCGGAAACATGTGACACAACTATGTTCCCCCCCCCCTATTTACCCGCTTGATGAATTCAAGCGCCCAATCGACTCGTTAGTTAGCATATATAAAGTGGGAAACTAATTGATTGATTGTGTGATTGACACAAATTAGTAGCCCAAACTGTGATATTTGTGGGTATATGGAATATTGGACGTGAAAGTAAAAAAATATTCATCGGGAGGAAAAATCTGAAAAGTTGAAAAAGTCGATTAGTTTTCGAGATATATCGACTTGAATTAACATGGGAGCCTTATGGGACTACAACTTTTTCGCTTTAATTTTGTACTTTTAAACGTCCGAGGAACATGATATTCAATGGACATGGACTAGATTTTTTGGTCGATTTTTTGGTGTGGTTGCCATAGCGACGAATTGATATTTAGTATTTTTTATTACTGTTTGAACGCTCTCAATGCTTTTCTTATGGGAAAACTTTAGGAATTTTTTTGACCAACTTGCAATAATCGTACGAAAAATTCCTTTGCCAAAAAGGTAGAGAATTCTTTGGTTAATTTTTTGGCTATCTTGGAATTTTCGTCCGTCGAAACAATTCCGAGGAATAAACGATTTCGATTTAACATTGTCGTGATGGGCGAATTTTCAAACTCGGATTTCAGCCTTGAGACATGTGCCATATGAAAATTTGGAATCTCCAAGAAAAACCGTTAGAGGGTTCTCCGAACCCTCACGTTTGAGCTTACTTTCGCCGTATCCCTCTTGGTTAATTCATAATTAAATTCCGAAAAATGTCCTGCAAGCGAAAAATCATTGTCGCCATTTTTTGGTGGAACATACAATCTTGAATATCTTAGCAACCGTTTAAGCTAGACGAATGAAATTTTTAGGGTAATACTTTTATCAAAATGGTCAACTTTTGCAATGATGACCATTTCGCTCGATCGATTCATGTGCGAGTTATATCGATACCAATCTCCTTGGTTACGCTTAAATCGCTAATAACTTTTTTCTAAATCAAGTTATGAATATAAAAGTCGTATATAATACTATTGTTAATGTTTGCTTTCCAACAAAAGTTAAATCAAGGAGATCGAGCGATTAGTGTCGAAGTTATGATCGATAAAAGGGTGCATTCAATTGAGCCATTTTTCAGACCTATTTACATAGTTACGGGGATAAAAATCATAACAAAATGTAAGGGAAGGAATAAGTTATGCGTACACATTAATTATTTAGATAAGTATTGTTTCCTAACGAAGATATATCAATATGAATTAATATCTTTTTGTATTAGGTCCCCGTAAGAAATACACGCATCGCCCTATATACGTCACCAATATAAGAACATAGGCGAAATTTTGAAAGCGGGGATAGTAGAGAAGAGAGGGATAAGGGAATGGCCATCGAATGGAGGGGTTAAAAATAGGATGCGAATTTTTCAATACAGGTGGCAGTATAGTCGAATGTACGATTCGATTTTTAAAGCAAATACGCAAATTGGCATTAAATGATAAGTGTATACGTTGGACCAATGAAATTCAGTGAATTGGTACATCATGGTATTCCTCACAATGCGCAATGGAAACATGTTTTGTATATAGTCTCACGCTCGATATATATCGAATCTACTTTTTCTTAAAATATATCGAATTGCTATAGCATATAGGATTTTACATCTAAGGACATAGTAGACAAGGAAATACATAGTAGATACCCATATCCCAGAAATTAAACCAAAAACGTTGCGAATTTCAAAGTACAGATGTCAGTATGATCGAAAAGTCGATTCGATTATTATAGCAAATACGTTAATTGGCATAACTTCAATTGTGTTTCCGTTGGACCAATGAAATTTGGTGAATGGGTACATCTTTGTATTCCTCACAATGCCCAATGGAAATTTGTTTTGTATGTAGTCTCACGCTCGATATATATCGAATATAATTTTTATTAAAATATATCGAATTGCTATAACACATAGGATTTTACATCCAAGGACATAGTTGACCAGGAATTATATAGTAGATACCCATAGACTGTAAGTTAAACCAAAAGCAATGCGGATTTTAAAGTACAGATGTCAGTATGATCGAAGAATCGATTCGATTATTCTAGCAAATACGTTAATTGGCATAATTTCAATAGTGTTTCCGTTTGACCAATGAAATTTGGTGAATGGGTACATCTTTTTATTCCTCACAATGTCCAATGAAAATATGTTTTGCATGTAGTCTCACATTCGATATATATCGAATCTGCTTTTTCACAATTTATATCGAATAGCTATTACATATAGGATTTTACACCCACGGGCATTCTTGACCAGGATTTATATAGTAGATGACCATACACTGGATATAAAAAAAATGTCATTGCGGATTTTACATTACAGATGTCAGTATAATCGAAAGATCGAATCGATTATTGTAGCAAATACGCAAATTGGCATAACTGGATTAGTATATACGTTGGACCAATGAAAATTGGTGAATGGGTACATCTTGGTATTCCTCACATTGCCCAAAGGAAATATGTTTTGCATGTAGTCTCACATTCGATACATATCGAATCTGCTTTTTCACAAATTATATCGAATAGCTATAACATTTAGGATTTTACACCCACGGGCATTGTTGACTAGCAATTATATAGAAGATGACCATGGCGTGGAAATAAAATCAATATCGTTGCGGATTTTACAGTGCAGATGTCAGTAAAATCGAAAGATCGATTCGATAGTTATAGCAAATGCTGAAATTAGCATATTTTGATTAGTATATACGTTGCACCAATGAAATTTTGTGAATGGGTACATCTTGGGATTCCTCACAATGCCCAATTGAAATATTGTTTGTGTTTAGTCTCACGTTCGATATATATCGAATCTACTTTTTCTTAAAATATGTCAAATTGCTATAACATATAGGATTTTACATCCAAGGACATAGTTGACCAGGAAATATAGAGAAGATTTCTATTAACTGGAATTAAAATCTACGGCATTGCGGATATTACAGTGCAGATAGCAGTTTTATCGAAAGATCGATTCGATAATTGTAGCAAATACGCGAATTGGCATAACATGATTAGTATTTACGTTGGACCAATGAAATTTGGTGAATGGGTACATCTTGGTCTTCCTCACAATGCCCAATGGAAATATGCTTTGCGTGTAGTCTCACGATCTATATATATTGAATATGCTTTTTCTTAAAATATATCGAATCGTTATTACATACAGGATTTTCTATCCACGTACATAGTTGACCAGAAATTTTAGGTTTGATGATCGAAGACTGGAACAGGATTGCGAATTTTCAATACACGTGTCAGTATACTTGATAATTCGATACGGTAATGATAGCAAATATACCCAAGCTATTTTTTTCAAATTGGAATATCTTGAGAATAACTATTTTTTAGTACCAAAGAAATTTGGGGAATCGTTACAATTTAGTATTTTACACACTGCATTATGGACATATGTTTTGCGAGTGGTACATCTTTATATATTTATCTAAGGAATCTGCGTTTCATTTTCAAGTTTCGCTTATCACAACGCTTTTGGACTTTAAGAGTTGAAAAATAACCACAAAATCATCACTGTCTTGAAATTTTAAAAACCTTATTCCAATTATGTCTCAGTGCTAAACTTAGCCTATTCAAATAATGAACTATCCGTCAAATGAAATCATATTGAAAATAACAAATAATTTTGAAAGTAAACAATTAAGTTCCTTGCCCTTTCAAAAACCGGCCGGGAAATTTTTGAATATTTTTAACACTTATGGACACAATGCTCGACAACACGTGACACAACAATGTTCCCACCCTCTTAATTACCCGCTTGAAGAATTCAAGCACCCAATCGACTCGTTAACGTCCCTATAATAGCTGCAAACTAATTCACTGATTGTGTGATTGATACAAATTAGTAGCCAAACTGGTGATGGGTGTGGGTATATGGAATATTGGACGTAAAAGAAAAAAATATTCATCGGGAGGAAAAATCTGAAAACTTGAAAAAGTCGATTAGTTTTCGAGATAATTCGACTTGAATTAACATGGGAGCCTTATGGGACTACAACTTTATCGCTTTTATTTTGTACTTTTAAACGCCCGAGGAACATGATATTCAATGGACATGGACAAGATTTTTTGGTCGATTTTTTGGTGTGGTTGCCATAGCAACGAATTAATATTTAGTATTTTTTATTACTGTTTGTATGCTCTCAATGCTTTTCTTATGGGAAAATTTTGGGATTTTTTTTGACCAACTTGCAATAATCGTAGGAAAATTTCCTTTGCCAAAAAGTTAGATAATTCTTTGGTTAATTTTTTGGCTATCTTAAAATTTTCGTACGTCGAAACAATTCCGAGGAATAAACGATTTCGATTTAACATTGTCGTGATGGGCGAATTTTGAAACTCGGATTTCAGCCTTGAGACATGTGCCATATGAAAATTTGGAATCTCCAAGAAAAACCGTTAGAGGGTTCTCCGAACCCTCACGTTTGAGCTTACTTTCGCCATAACCCTCTTGGTTAATTCATAATTAAATTCCGAAAAATGTCCTGCACGCGAAAAATCATTGTCGCCATTTTTTTGTGGAGCATGCAATCTTGAATATCTTAGCAACCGTTTAAGCTGGAGAAATGAAATTTTCAGAGTAATACTTTTATCACAATGGTCAACTTTTGCAATGATGACCATTTCGCTCGATCGATTCATGTGCGAGTTATATCGATACCAATCTCCTTGGTTACGCTTAAATCGCTAATAACTTTTTTCTAAATCAAGGCATGAATGTGAAAGTCATATATAATACTACTGTTAATGTCTTTTCTTCGACAAAAGTTAAATCAAGCGAATCGAGCGATTACAGTCGAAGTTATGATCGATAAAAGGTTGCATTCGATTGAGCCATTTTTCAGACCTATTTACATAGTTACGGGGATAAAAATTATGGCAATATGTAAAGGAAGGAATGAGTTATGCGTACACATAAATTATTTAGATGAGTATTGTTTCCTAACGAAGATATATCAATATGAATTAATATCTTTTTGTATTAGGTCCCCGTAAGAAATACACGCATCGCCCTATATACGTCACCAATATAAGAACATAGGCGAAATTTTGAAAGCGGGGATAGTAGAGAAGAGAGGGATAAGGGAATGGCCATCGAATGGAGGGGTTAAAAATAGGATGCGAATTTTTCAATACAGGTGGCAGTATAGTCGAATGTACGATTCGATTTTTAAAGCAAATACGCAAATTGGCATTAAATGATAAGTGTATACGTTGGACCAATGAAATTCAGTGAATTGGTACATCATGGTATTCCTCACAATGCGCAATGGAAACATGTTTTGTATATAGTCTCACGCTCGATATATATCGAATCTACTTTTTCTTAAAATATATCGAATTGCTATAGCATATAGGATTTTACATCTAAGGACATAGTAGACAAGGAAATACATAGTAGATACCCATATCCCAGAAATTAAACCAAAAACGTTGCGAATTTCAAAGTACAGATGTCAGTATGATCGAAAAGTCGATTCGATTATTATAGCAAATACGTTAATTGGCATAACTTCAATTGTGTTTCCGTTGGACCAATGAAATTTGGTGAATGGGTACATCTTTGTATTCCTCACAATGCCCAATGGAAATTTGTTTTGTATGTAGTCTCACGCTCGATATATATCGAATATAATTTTTATTAAAATATATCGAATTGCTATAACACATAGGATTTTACATCCAAGGACATAGTTGACCAGGAATTATATAGTAGATACCCATAGACTGTAAGTTAAACCAAAAGCAATGCGGATTTTAAAGTACAGATGTCAGTATGATCGAAGAATCGATTCGATTATTCTAGCAAATACGTTAATTGGCATAATTTCAATAGTGTTTCCGTTTGACCAATGAAATTTGGTGAATGGGTACATCTTTTTATTCCTCACAATGTCCAATGAAAATATGTTTTGCATGTAGTCTCACATTCGATATATATCGAATCTGCTTTTTCACAATTTATATCGAATAGCTATTACATATAGGATTTTACACCCACGGGCATTCTTGACCAGGATTTATATAGTAGATGACCATACACTGGATATAAAAAAAATGTCATTGCGGATTTTACATTACAGATGTCAGTATAATCGAAAGATCGAATCGATTATTGTAGCAAATACGCAAATTGGCATAACTGGATTAGTATATACGTTGGACCAATGAAAATTGGTGAATGGGTACATCTTGGTATTCCTCACATTGCCCAAAGGAAATATGTTTTGCATGTAGTCTCACATTCGATACATATCGAATCTGCTTTTTCACAAATTATATCGAATAGCTATAACATTTAGGATTTTACACCCACGGGCATTGTTGACTAGCAATTATATAGAAGATGACCATGGCGTGGAAATAAAATCAATATCGTTGCGGATTTTACAGTGCAGATGTCAGTAAAATCGAAAGATCGATTCGATAGTTATAGCAAATGCTGAAATTAGCATATTTTGATTAGTATATACGTTGCACCAATGAAATTTTGTGAATGGGTACATCTTGGGATTCCTCACAATGCCCAATTGAAATATTGTTTGTGTTTAGTCTCACGTTCGATATATATCGAATCTACTTTTTCTTAAAATATGTCAAATTGCTATAACATATAGGATTTTACATCCAAGGACATAGTTGACCAGGAAATATAGAGAAGATTTCTATTAACTGGAATTAAAATCTACGGCATTGCGGATATTACAGTGCAGATAGCAGTTTTATCGAAAGATCGATTCGATAATTGTAGCAAATACGCGAATTGGCATAACATGATTAGTATTTACGTTGGACCAATGAAATTTGGTGAATGGGTACATCTTGGTCTTCCTCACAATGCCCAATGGAAATATGCTTTGCGTGTAGTCTCACGATCTATATATATTGAATATGCTTTTTCTTAAAATATATCGAATCGTTATTACATACAGGATTTTCTATCCACGTACATAGTTGACCAGAAATTTTAGGTTTGATGATCGAAGACTGGAACAGGATTGCGAATTTTCAATACACGTGTCAGTATACTTGATAATTCGATACGGTAATGATAGCAAATATACCCAAGCTATTTTTTTCAAATTGGAATATCTTGAGAATAACTATTTTTTAGTACCAAAGAAATTTGGGGAATCGTTACAATTTAGTATTTTACACACTGCATTATGGACATATGTTTTGCGAGTGGTACATCTTTATATATTTATCTAAGGAATCTGCGTTTCATTTTCAAGTTTCGCTTATCACAACGCTTTTGGACTTTAAGAGTTGAAAAATAACCACAAAATCATCACTGTCTTGAAATTTTAAAAACCTTATTCCAATTATGTCTCAGTGCTAAACTTAGCCTATTCAAATAATGAACTATCCGTCAAATGAAATCATATTGAAAATAACAAATAATTTTGAAAGTAAACAATTAAGTTCCTTGCCCTTTCAAAAACCGGCCGGGAAATTTTTGAATATTTTTAACACTTATGGACACAATGCTCGACAACACGTGACACAACAATGTTCCCACCCTCTTAATTACCCGCTTGAAGAATTCAAGCACCCAATCGACTCGTTAACGTCCCTATAATAGCTGCAAACTAATTCACTGATTGTGTGATTGATACAAATTAGTAGCCAAACTGGTGATGGGTGTGGGTATATGGAATATTGGACGTAAAAGAAAAAAATATTCATCGGGAGGAAAAATCTGAAAACTTGAAAAAGTCGATTAGTTTTCGAGATAATTCGACTTGAATTAACATGGGAGCCTTATGGGACTACAACTTTATCGCTTTTATTTTGTACTTTTAAACGCCCGAGGAACATGATATTCAATGGACATGGACAAGATTTTTTGGTCGATTTTTTGGTGTGGTTGCCATAGCAACGAATTAATATTTAGTATTTTTTATTACTGTTTGTATGCTCTCAATGCTTTTCTTATGGGAAAATTTTGGGATTTTTTTTGACCAACTTGCAATAATCGTAGGAAAATTTCCTTTGCCAAAAAGTTAGATAATTCTTTGGTTAATTTTTTGGCTATCTTAAAATTTTCGTACGTCGAAACAATTCCGAGGAATAAACGATTTCGATTTAACATTGTCGTGATGGGCGAATTTTGAAACTCGGATTTCAGCCTTGAGACATGTGCCATATGAAAATTTGGAATCTCCAAGAAAAACCGTTAGAGGGTTCTCCGAACCCTCACGTTTGAGCTTACTTTCGCCATAACCCTCTTGGTTAATTCATAATTAAATTCCGAAAAATGTCCTGCACGCGAAAAATCATTGTCGCCATTTTTTTGTGGAGCATGCAATCTTGAATATCTTAGCAACCGTTTAAGCTGGAGAAATGAAATTTTCAGAGTAATACTTTTATCACAATGGTCAACTTTTGCAATGATGACCATTTCGCTCGATCGATTCATGTGCGAGTTATATCGATACCAATCTCCTTGGTTACGCTTAAATCGCTAATAACTTTTTTCTAAATCAAGGCATGAATGTGAAAGTCATATATAATACTACTGTTAATGTCTTTTCTTCGACAAAAGTTAAATCAAGCGAATCGAGCGATTACAGTCGAAGTTATGATCGATAAAAGGTTGCATTCGATTGAGCCATTTTTCAGACCTATTTACATAGTTACGGGGATAAAAATTATGGCAATATGTAAAGGAAGGAATGAGTTATGCGTACACATAAATTATTTAGATGAGTATTGTTTCCTAACGAAGATATATCAATATGAATTTATATCTTTTTGTATTAGGTCCCCGTAAGAAATACACGCATCGCCCTATATACGTCACCAATATAAGAACATAGGCGAAATTTTGAAAGCGGGGATAGTAGAGAAGAGAGGGATAAGGGAATGGCCATCGAATGGAGGGGTTAAAAATAGGATGCGAATTTTTCAATACAGGTGGCAGTATAGTCGAATGTACGATTCGATTTTTAAAGCAAATACGCAAATTGGCATTAAATGATAAGTGTATACGTTGGACCAATGAAATTCAGTGAATTGGTACATCATGGTATTCCTCACAATGCGCAATGGAAACATGTTTTGTATATAGTCTCACGCTCGATATATATCGAATCTACTTTTTCTTAAAATATATCGAATTGCTATAGCATATAGGATTTTACATCTAAGGACATAGTAGACAAGGAAATACATAGTAGATACCCATATCCCAGAAATTAAACCAAAAACGTTGCGAATTTCAAAGTACAGATGTCAGTATGATCGAAAAATCGATTCGATTATTATAGCAAATACGTTAATTGGCATAACTTCAATTGTGTTTCCGTTGGACCAATGAAATTTGGTGAATGGGTACATCTTTGTATTCCTCACAATGCCCAATGGAAATATGTTTTGTATGTAGTCTCACGCTCGATATATATCGAATATAATTTTATTAAAATATATCGAATTGCTATAACACATAGGATTTTACATCCAAGGACATATTTGACCAGGAATTATATAGTAGATACCCATAGACTGTAAGTTAAACCAAAAGCAATGCGGATTTTAAGGTACAGATGTCAGTATGATCGAAGAATCGATTCGATTATTCTAGCAAATACGTTAATTGGCATAACTTCAATAGTGTTTCCGTTTGACCAATGAAATATGTTGAATGGGTACATCTTGGTATTCCTCACATTGCCCAATGGAAATATGTTTTGCATGTAGTCTCACATTCGATATATATCGAATCTGCTTTTTCACAATTTATATCGAATAGCTATAACATATAGGATTTTACACCCACGGGCATTGTTGACCAGGAATTATATAGTAGATGACCATAGACTGGATATAAAAAAAAATGTCATTGCGGATTTTACATTACAGATGTCAGTTTAATCGAAAGATCGAATCGATTATTGTAGCAAATACGCAAATTGGCATAACTGGATTAGTATATACGTTGGACCAATGAAAATTGGTGAATGGGTACATCTTGGTATTCCTCACATTGCCCAATGGAAATATGTTTTGCATGTAGTCTCACATTCGATACATATCGAATCTGCTTTTTCACCATTTATATCGAATAGCTATAACATATAGGATTTTACACCCATGGGCATTCTTGACCAGGAATTATATAGTAGATGACCATAGACTGGATATTAAAAAAATTTCATTGCGGATTTTACATTACAGATGTCAGTATAATCGAAAGATCGAATCGATTATTGTAGCAAATACGCTAATTGGCATAACTGGATTAGTATATACGTTGGATCAATGAAAATTGGTGAATGGGTACATCTTGGTATTCCTCACATTGCCCAATGGAAATATGTTTTGCATGTAGTCTCACATTCGATACATATCGAATCTGCTTTTTCATAAATTATATCGAATAGCTATAACATTTAGGATCTAACACCCACGGGCATTGTTGACCAGCAATTATATAGAAGATGACCATAGCGTGGAAATAAAATCAATATCGTTGCGGATTTTACAGTGCAGATGTCAGTATAATCGAAAGATCGATTCGATAGTTATAGCAAATGCTGAAATTAGCATATTTTGATTAGTATATACGTTGCACCACTGACATTTTGTGAATGGGTACATCTTGGGATTCCTCACAATGCCCAATTGAAATATTGCTTGCGTTTAGTCTCACGTTCGATATATATCGAATCTACTTTTTCTTAAAATATGTCGAATTGCTATAACATATAGGATTTTACATGCAGGACATAGTTGACCAGGAAATATAGAGAAGATTTCTATTAACTGGAATTAAAATCTACAGCATTGCGGATATTACAGTGCAGGTAGCAGTTTTTATCGAAAGATCGATTCGATAATTGTAGCAAATACGCGAATTGGCATAACATGATTAGTATTTACGTTGGACCAATGAAATTTGGTGAATGGGTACATCTTGGTCTTCCTCACAATGCCCAATGGAAATATGCTTTGCGTGTAGTCTCACGATCTATATATATTGAATATGCTTTTTCTTAAAATATATCGAATCGTTATTAAATACAGGATTTTCTATCCACGTACATAGTTGACCAGGAATTTTAGGGTTGATGATCGGAGACTGGAACAGGATTGCGAATTTTCAATACACGTGTCAGTGTACTTGATACTTCGATACGATAATTATAGCAAATATGCCAAAGCTATTTTTTTTTAAATTGGAATATCTTGAAAATAACTATTTTTTAGTACCAAAGAAATTTGGGGAATCGTTACAATTTAGTATTTTACACACTGCATTATGGACATATGTTTTGCGAGTGGTACATCTTTATATATTTATCTAAGGAATCTGCGTTTCATTTTCAAGTTTCGCTTATCACAACGCTTTTGGACTTTAAGAGTTGAAAAATAACCACAAAATCATCACTGTCTTGAAATTTTAAAAACTTTATTCCAATTATGTCTCAGTGCTAAACTTAGCCTATTCAAATAATGAACTATCCGTCAAATGAAATCACATTGAAAATAACAAATAATTTTGAAAGTAAACAATTAAGTTCCTTACCCTTTCAAAAACCGGCAGGGAAATTTTTGAATATTTTTAACACTTATGGACACAATGCTCGACAACACGTGACACAACAATGTTCCCACCCTCCTAATTACCCGCTTGAAGAATTCAAGCACCCAATCGACTCGTTAACGTTAACGTCCCTATAATAGCTGCAAACTAATTCACTGATTGTGTGATTGATACAAATTAGTAGCCAAACTGGTGATGGGTGTGGGTATATGGAATATTGGACGTAAAAGTAAAAAAAAATTCATCGGGAGGAAAACTCTGAAAACTTGAAAAAGTCGATAACTTTTCGAGATATATCGACTTGAATTAACATGGGAGCCTTATGGGACTAAAACTTTTTCACTTTTTTTATGTATTTATAAATATGTGAGGAACATGAGATTCCCTTGACATAAACTAGATTTTTTGGTTGATTTTTTGGTGTGGTTGTCAATGCGATGAATCAATATTTAGTATTTTTTATGATTTTTTGAAAGTGCCCCATGCTTTTCTTATGGCACTACGTAAAGAATTTTTTTGACCAACTTGCAATCATCGCAGGACAAATTCCTTGAAACGCAAGATACTAGATTTTTTGGTTGATTTTATGGCTATCTCTGAATTTTCATATGTCGAAAAAATTCCGAGGAATAAACGATTTCGACTTCCCATTGTAGAGGTGGTCGAATTTTCAATCTTGGATTTCGGCGTTGAGACATGTGCCATATGAAAATTTGGAATCTCCAAGAAAAACCGTTAGAGGATTCTCCGAACCCTCACGTTTGAGCTCACTTTCTCCGTATCCCTCTTGGTTAATTAATAATTAAATTCCGAAAAATGTCCTGCAAGCGAAAAATCATTGTCGCCATTTTTTTGTGGAGCATGCAATCTTGAATATCTTAGCAACCGATTAAGCTAGAGGAATGTAATTTTCAGAGTAATAATATTATTAAAATGGTCAACTTTTGCAATGATGACCATTCCGCTCGATCGATTCATGTGCGAGTTATATCGATACGAATCTCCTTGGATACGCTTTAATCGCTAATAACTTTTTTATTAATCAAGTTTTGAACATGAATGTCATACAAAATACGACTGAAAATGTCATTCATCCGACAAAAGTTAAATCAGGCGAATCGATTGATTAGACTCGAAGTTATGATCGATACAAGGTTGTATTCGATTGAGCCATTTTTTGGGCTTATTTACATAGTTACGGAAATAAAATTTTTAAAAATATGTAAGGAAAAACATGAATTATGCGCACACATAAATTATTTAGATGAATTATGTTTCCAAATGAAGATACATCGATTTGAATTTATATCTTTTTGTATTAGGCCCCCGTAAGAAATACAAGCATCCCGTCCAATTACGTCACCAATATAAGAACATAGGCTAAATTTTGAAAGCGGGGATATTAGAGAAGGCAGGGATAAGGGAGTGACCATAGAAGGGATATCAATAGGATTGCGGATTTTACAGTACAGAAGTCAGCAGTGTCTAAAGTACGATTCGATTAGTATAGCAAATACGCAAATTGGCATAACTTGATAAGTGTGTACGTTGGACCAATGAAACTTGGTAAACAGGTACATCTTGGTATTCCTCACGATACTCTATGGTAGTATGTTTTGTATTCAGTCTCACGTTCGATATATATCGAATCTACTTTTTCTTAAAATATATCGAATTGCTATAACATGTAGGCTTTAACATTCAAGGACATAGTTTACTAGGGATTAAATAGTAGATACCCATAGACTGGATTTAAAACCAATAGCATTGCGGATTTTACAGTACAGATGTCAGTATGATCGAAAAATCGATTCGATTATTATAGCAAATACGTAAATGGGCATAACTTCCATAGATTTACCGTTGGATCAATGAAATTTGGTGATTGGGTACATATTGGTATTCCTCACTATGCCCAATGAAAATTTGTTTTGTACGTAGTCTCACATTCGATATATATCGAATCTACTTTTTCTTAAAATGTATCGAATTGCTATAACATGTAGGATTTTACATCCAAGGACATAGTTTACTAGGGATTAAATAGTAGATACCCATTGACTGGATTTAAAACCAATAGCCTTGCGGATTTTACAGTACAGATGTCAGTATGATCGAAAAATCGATTCGATTATTATAGCAAATACGTAAATGGGCATAACTTCAATAGATTTACCGTTGGACCAATGAAATTTGGTGATTGGGTACATATTGGTAATCCTCACGATGCTCATTGAAAATTTGTTTTGTACGTAGTCTCACATTCGATATATATCGAATCTACTTTTTCTTAAAATGTATCGAATTGCTATAACATGTAGGATTTTACATCCAAGGACATAGTTTACTAGGGATTGAATAGTAGATACCCATTGACTGGATTTTAAACCAATAGCCTTGCGGATTTTACAGTACAGATGTAAGTATGATCGAAAAATCGATTCGATTATTATAGCAAATACGTAAATGGGTATAACTTCAATAGATTTACCGTTGGATCAATGAAATTTGGTGAATGGGTACATATTGGTATTCCTCACGATGCCCAATGAAAATTTGTTTTGTACGTAGTCTCACATTCGATATATATCGAATCTGCTTTTTCATAAAATGTATCGACTTGCTATAACATGTAGGATTTTACATCCAAGGACATAGTTTACTAGGGATTAAATAGTAGATACCCATAGACTGGATTTAAAACCAATAGCATTGCGGATTTTACAGTACAGATGTCAGTATGATCGAAAAATCGATTCGATTATTATAGCAAATACGTAAATGGGCATAACTTCAATAGATTTACCGTTGGATCAATGAAATTTGGTGATTTGGTACATATTGGTATTCCTCAAGATGCCCAATGAAAATTTATTTTGTAAGTTATCTCACATTCGATATATATCGAATCTACTTTTTCTTAAAATATATCGAATTACTATAACATGTAGGATTTTACATCCTAGGACATAGTTAACTAAGGATTAAATAGTAGATACCCATAGACTGGATTTTAAACCTATAGGATTTCAGACTTTACCGTACAGATGTAAGTATGATCGAAAATCGATTCGATTATTATAGCAAATACGTAAATGGGCATAACTTCAATATATTTACCGTTGGATCAATGAAATTTGGTGAATGGGAACATATTGGTATTCCTCACAATGCCCAATGAAAATTTGTTTTGTACGTAGTCTCACATTCGATATATATCGAATCTACTTTTTCTTAAAGTATATCGAATTGCTAATACATGTAGGATTTTACATCCACAGGCATAGTTGACCAGGTATTAAATAGTAGATACCCATAGACTGAAAATTAAACCAATGGGATTGCGGACTTTACCGTACAGATGTCAGTATGATCGAAAAATCGATTCGATTATTATAGCATATACACAAATTGGTATAACTTGAAAAGTATACCCGTTGGACCAATGAAATTTGGCGAATGTGCACATCTTGGTAATCCTCACACTGCACAACAGAAATATGCTTTGTATGTTGTCTATCGTGCGATATATATCGAATATGCTTTTTCTTCAAATATATCGAACCGCTATAACATATAGGATTTTACATCCAAGGGCATAGTTGGCCAGGTATTGTATAGTAGATACACAGACTGAAAATTAAACCAATAGCATTGCGGATTTTACAGTACAGATGGCAGTGTAATCGCAAGATCGATTCGATTATTCTATCAAATACGCAAATTTGCAAAACTTGATTAGTTTATACGTTGGACCAATGAAATTTGGCAAATGGGTACATCTTGGTATTCCTCACAATGCCCAAATGAAACATATTTTGTGTATAGTCTCACGTTCGGTATTTATCGAATCTACTTTTTCTTAAAATATATCGTATTGCTATAACATATAGGATTTTACATCCAAGGACATAGTTGACCAATATAATTATGTGGAAGATAGCCATAGACTGTAAGTTAAATCAATAGCATTGCGGATTCAACAATACAAATGCCAGTATAATCGAAGAATGGATTCGATTATTATAACAAATACATAACATTGGCACAAGTTGAATAGTGTATCCGTTGGACCAATTAAATTTGGTGCTTGGTACATCTTGGTATTCCTCACAATTCCCAAAGGTAATATGTTTTGCATGTAGTCTCACGATTGATGCATATCGAATATGCTTTTTCTTAAAATATATCGAATCGTTATAACATAGGATTTTGCATGCACGCACATAGTCGACCAGGAATTTTAGTGTTGATGATCAAAGATTGGAAGGTAAATCAATCGGATTGCGTATTTGCGTAATGCACGTGTCAGTATACTTGATAATTCGATACGATTATGATAGCAAATATGCCAAATCTTTTTTGCAAATTGGAATATCTTGAGAATATTTATTTTTTAAGACCAAAGAAATTAGAGGAATCGTTACAATTCAGTATTTTACAAACTGCATTATTGAAATTCGTTTTGTAAGTCGTTTTTAAAGAATCTGCGTTGTATTTTCAAGAGTGGCTTATCACAACGCTTATGAACTTTAACAGTTGAAAAATAACCACATAATCAACACTCTCTTGAAATTTTTAAAACCTTATTCCGATTATGTGTCAATGGTTAACTAAATGGATCAAAGAATCAATTATCCGACAAATAAAATCACATTGAAAATAACAAATATTTCTAACAGTTTAAAATTTAGTTCCTTACCCTTTCAAAAAACGGCGGGGAAATTTTTGAATATTAAACCACTTATGGGCACATGACACGAAAATATGTGACACAACTATGTTTCCACCCCCCTAATTACCCGCTTGATGAATTCAAGCGCCCAATCGACTCGTTAAGCTAATATATAATGGCAAATCGATATGCCACTGACTGACTCATCAATATTCGCAGCCCAAACTGTGATAGGTGTGGGTATTTGGCTTATTGGACGCAAAAGTAAAAAAAAATTCATCGGGAGAAAAAATCTGAAAACTTGAAAAAGTCGATTGGTTTTCGAGATATATCGACTTGAATTAACATGGGAGCCTTATGGGACTAAAACTTTTTCACTTTTATTTCGTACTTTTAAACGTCTGAGGAACATGATATTCAATGGACATAAAGTAAATTTTTTGGTCGATTTTTTGGTATGGTTGTCATTGCGACGAATTAATATTTAGTATTTTTTATTATTTTTTGAACGTTTTCTATGCTTTTCTTATGGAAAAAGTTTAGGAATTTTTTTGACCAACTTGCAATAATCGTACGACATTTTCCTTGACTTATTTGGTAGATAATTCTTTGGTTGATTTTTTGGCTATCTTGGATTTTTCATATGTCGAAACAATTCCGAGGAATAAACGATTTCGATTTTACATTGTCGTGAAGGGCGAATTTTCAAACTCGGATTTCAGCCTTGAGACATGTGCCATATGAAAATTTGGACTCTTCTGGAAAAACCGTTAGAGGGTACTTCGTACCCTCACGTTTGAGCTCACTTTCTCCGTATCCCTCTTGGTTAATTCATAATTAAATTCCGAAAAATATCCTGCACGTGAAAAATCATTGTCGCCATTATTTTGTGGAGCATACAATCTTGAATATCATAGCAACCGTTCCAGCTACATGTATGAAATTTTTAGGGTAATACTTTTATCAAAATGGTCAACTTTTGCAATGATGACCATTTCGCTCGATCGATTCATGTGCGAGTTATATCGATACCAATCTCCTTGGTTACGCTTAAATCGCTAATAACTTTTTTCTAAATCAAGGCATGAATGTAAAAGTCATATATAATACTACTGTTAATGTCTTTTCTTCGACAAAAGTTAAATCAAGCGAATCGAGCGATTACAGTCGAAGTTATGATCGATAAAAGGTTGCATTCGATTGAGCCATTTTTCAGACCTATTTACATAGTAACGGGGATAAAAATTATGAAAATATGTAAGGGAAGAAATGAATTATGCGTACACATAAATTATTTAGATGAGTATTGTTTCCTAACGAAGATATATCAATATGAATTTATATCTTTTTGTATTAGGTCCCCGTAAGAAATACACGCCTCGCCCTATATACGTCACCAATATAAGAACATAGGCGAAATTTTGAAAGCGGGGATAGTAGAGAAGAGAGGGATAAGGGTATGGCCATCGAATGGAGGGGTTATCAATAGGATGCGAATTTTTCAATACAGGTGGCAGTATAGTCGAATGTACGATACGATTTTTATAGTAAATACGGAAATTGACATAAAATGATAAGTGTATACGTTGGACCAATGAAATTTAGTGAATTGGTACATCATGGTATTCCACACAATGCGCAATGGAAACATGTTTTGTATATAGTCTCTTGCTCGATATATATCGAATCTACTTTTTCTTAAAATATATCGAATTGCTATAGCATATAGGATTTTACATCTAAGGACATAGTAGACAAGGAAATACATAGTAGATACCCATATCCCAGAAATTAAACCAAAAACATTGCGAATTTCAAAGTACAGATGTCAGTATGATCGAAAAATCGATTCGATTATTATAGCAAATACGTTAATTGGCATAACTTCAATTGTGTTTCCGTTGGACCAATGAAATTTGGTGAATGGGTACATCTTTGTATTCCTCACAATGCCCAATGGAAATATGTTTTGTATGTAGTCTCACGCTCGATATATATCGAATATAATTTTATTAAAATATATCGAATTGCTATAACACATAGGATTTTACATCCAAGGACATATTTGACCAGGAATTATATAGTAGATACCCATAGACTGTAAGTTAAACCAAAAGCAATGCGGATTTTAAGGTACAGATGTCAGTATGATCGAAGAATCGATTCGATTATTCTAGCAAATACGTTAATTGGCATAACTTCAATAGTGTTTCCGTTTGACCAATGAAATATGTTGAATGGGTACATCTTGGTATTCCTCACATTGCCCAATGGAAATATGTTTTGCATGTAGTCTCACATTCGATATATATCGAATCTGCTTTTTCACAATTTATATCGAATAGCTATAACATATAGGATTTTACACCCACGGGCATTCTTGACCAGGAATTATATAGTAGATGACCATAGACTGGATATAAAAAAAATGTCATTGCGGATTTTACATTACAGATGTCAGTATAATCGAAAGATCGAATCGATTATTGTAGCAAATACGCAAATTGGCATAACTGGATTAGTATATACGTTGGACCAATGAAAATTGGTGAATGGGTACATCTTGGTATTCCTCACATTGCCCAATGGAAATATGTTTTGCATGTAGTCTCACATTCGATATATATCGAATCTGCTTTTTCACAATTTATATCGAATAGCTATAACATATAGGATTTTACACCCACGGGCATTCTTGACCAGGAATTATATAGTAGATGACCATAGACTGGATATAAAAAAAAATGTCATTGCGGATTTTACATTACAGATGTCAGTATAATCGAAAGATCGAATCGATTATTGTAGCAAATACGCAAATTGGCATAACTGGATTAGTATTTACGTTGGACCAATGAAAATTGGTGAATGGGTACATCTTGGTATTCCTCACATTGCCCAATGGATATATGTTTTGCATGTAGTCTCACATTCGATACATATCGAATCTGCTTTTTCACAAATTATATCGAATAGCTATAACATTTAGGATTTTACACCCACGGGCATTGTTGACCAGCAATTATATAGAAGATGACCATGGCGTGGAAATAAAATCAATATCGTTGCGGATTTTACAGTGCAGATGTCAGTATAATCGAAAGATCGATTCGATAGTTATAGCAAATGCTGAAATTAGCATATTTTGATTAGTATATACGTTGCACCAATGAAATTTTGTGAATGGGTACATCTTGGGATTCCTCACAATGCCCAATTGAAATATTGTTTGTGTTTAGTCTCACGTTCGATATATATCGAATCTACTTTTTCTTAAAATATGTCGAATTGCTATAACATATAGGATTTTACATCCAAGGACATAGTTGACCAGGAAATATAGAGAAGATTTCTATTAACTGGAATTAAAATCTACGGCATTGCGGAAATTACAGTGCAGATAGTAGTTTTATCGAAAGATCGATTCGATAATTGTAGCAAATACGCGAATTGGCATAACATGATTAGTATTTACGTTGGACCAATGAAAATTGGTGAATGGGTAAATCTTGGTCTTCCTCACAATGCCCAATGGAAATATGCTTTGCGTGTAGTCTCACGATCTATATATATTGAATATGCTTTTTCTTAAAATATATCGAATCGTTATTACATACAGGATTTTCTATCCACGTACATAGTTGACCAGGAATTTTAGGGTTGATGATCAAAGACTGGAACAGGATTGCGAATTTTCAATACACGTGTCAGTATACTTGATAATTCGATACGATAATGATAGCAAATATACCAAAGCTATTTTTTTCAAATTGGAATATCTTGACAATAACTATTTTTTAGTAGCAAAGAAATTTGGGGAATCGTTACAATTTAGTATTATACACACTGCATTATGGACATATGTTTTGCGAGTGGTACATCTTTATATATTTATCTAAGGAATCTGCGTTTCATTTTCAAGTTTCGCTTATCACAACGCTTTTGGACTTTAAGAGTTGAAAAATAACCACAAAATCATCACTGTCTTGAAATTTTAAAAACTTTATTCCAATTATGTCTCAGTGCTAAACTTAGCCTATTCAAATAATGAAGTATCCGTCAAATGAAATCATATTGAAAATAACAAATAATTTTAAAAGTAAACAATTAAGTTCCTTACCCTTTCAAAAACCGGCAGGGAAATTTTTGAATATTTTTAACACTTATGGACACAATGCTCGACAACACGTGACACAACAATGTTCCCCCCCCCCTATTTACCCGCTTGATGAATTCAAGCGCCCAATCGACTCGTTATTATTATATTTCTGGTTACTTTTTTAGCTTCGTCTTGCGCTCTTTCCTATTTTACTCAACACGAAGTCAAATTGGGAAATAAAATTCACTTTGTACAGTCCTAATCCTTGGAGAATTTTCATATGGCTGTACTCACCAACTGTACTCACCATAAGTGGTGGCCTCAAGGTTAGAGCACTTTGGTGCTAGTCCATAGGTCCCAAGTTCAAATTTCAGCTCATCTTTGACTAAGCCGCAGCCGAATGCTTTTCTCGCATTGAGGTTGGTGAGCCATTTATTTTCTATAATCCACCTCAGACTTCAATTTTTCGTAAATATGGATATTTTGAGACACATGAAAACGACTCGGGTGTCTTATGTAGGCTGTGGATTGTTTACTTCAAGTTTAATAATTGCAGTTTTGACAGATCTCGTATGTGGAATTGAAAACTTTTTTGAAACTGGAAAAAAATATTAATTTAACTTCTACTCGGGCACAGAGGTTTCCTCTTGTGTTGATTTGTGACGAAAACAATGTTAAATTTCAGTACAAAAACATTTCATATTTCATTGCTGCATAGTGCCTACGTTCGATATTGATCCGTGCGTAAATATCAGTGAAGTGTCATGCGTGGCCTTTTTTCATTTTCAGGTGAATGTTCTGCTCTTGTCGTTTGATTTCAACAGTATTGTTTTAAATGATATTGAACGTAGTATTTCCCAGAAATTTTGAGCTAATTGTCTCTCTATAGTTCAAAGAGAAAATTTCTTGGAACGTAACTCGGAATAGAGTTATTTTTCAGTTAGCCTCTATTGCGATGGAAAAGTTATCTCCGTTTATCATTCAATTTCAAACGTAATTTGGCAAAACACAGTGCCAAAGGACTTCATTGAGAGGCTTATTTGGGAAAACTCTACTGTTGGTTATTCTCGTCGTAGCATAATCATGATACGCATATATAAAATATATTAGTACATATAAATTGTTTTTTGATTTGGGATTTTGATGATAATTTTGCCCATATTTGATCGAGGCTTGTTGGAATACTGCTGCCCTAAATAAAAGGACTTGTCATTGAATGGTGAGTATGTAGTTGAACTATTCATTCTTTGACATGACTTTCAGATGAAATTTATCTCCGATATATTAAAATTTTATCTCTGTAGATTTTCCTTGTCTCTTCATCAATTGTCGTCACTTTGTAATTTTCGTAACTCTATCTCGTAAAGGAATTAATATAATGCAAAGACTATAACGAGCAGATTTTTATGCGTTGTATTTAATTTATTCTCATAAAAAGTTCTAAAAGCTGTTTTGATCTTGAAAAAAATGTGATTATAGAACACTGAGATGATACTCTATGCCATTTGCCTAGTATTTATGCTCCTAGCTTGATCACTGAATATCGGCTTCGTAGGTTGCTGATGTTACCTAAAGCCCTTTTTATCGACAAAGGAGAAATTAATTACAATGTTTTATAATAAAACTACTCAACTTTATTCGCTACTCTTACAATTTATTAGGGATCATCTAGCTATTTTTCTTTGCTGTATATTTCACGTTGCATCGTTCAACTCTCTCTTGTGGAATGATTTTACTTACCATTCCATTCACTTTATTGAGTATTATATTATACTCATCGATTTCTAGTGAAACATTATTCCATGATCTTGTATGCCATTCATATTATATGTATTAATGGCTAAGTGCTAACAAAACGTTTCTAAAAAATAGCAACTTTTCAGGAGAGCAAAAAAAACGATTAATTTTTTGACTGTGTATAATTTATATTGAAATTAAAAACCAAAAATACATAAAACTGAAAAAGAACCATACATTTGCAAAAAAATAGTTTTTCACTTGAATTTTATTTTTATTAACATTGATAGTAAAATTAAAATTAATTCTTAAGGCAACCGAAAAGAAAAATTTTCGTCTTTCTGCGGTTGCAGAGCATGCATGGTCGGAACCTGGGCACGTCATACTTTTCAAGGAATCGAAAATCATCGCCAGGGAAAATAAATATTTCCCTAGGCTGATAAGGGAGGCGATTGAAATAGCGAGTCACCCAAAGAACTTCAATAGGGAAGACGGCTATCCTTTATCCTCATCTTTCAAACGGCTTTTCCAACAATGGAATTAAAAATCAACATCCGTCTGACTAGCTGTAAATAAATAAGGATCACAGATCTGCAAATCATTTGGACCCGAAGACGGGAGCTGGAACGCGCCCGAAACTGTCGTCCGCAAAACATGTATCAACGCGGTGTAAACCCGGAAAACCATCACCGATAGTAAAATTGATTCAGACTGGCCAAATTTTGAGATACCTACGTGTTGTTGGAACTTAGCCCTCGAATTACACATTTTTGAGTAGTTTCAAGTCTGGCGCCTGCGGCACTGCTGTAACGATTCTGCGTTTTGATTACTAATTACGTCACGTTACCGCCCCAATTGTCACACGCTCACGACGAGATGTAATTTTAGGATAACGGGGTCGCTATTGACGCCCTCCCAGGTGGAGATCCGGGGAACGATCGCGGTTCCTCTTACGATCAAATTATGGCTTTTAGCCAGGCCACAAAGCTGAGCGGAGAACTCCTCTTTATTTTCAAATCGAACGTTTCTACGTGAACTTCACTCGCCTGGGCAAATAGAGGTGAGGTCGCGCTCAAACGATAGCTTAGTATCATCCGTTTACACAGAACAATAAATTTTTCAGGCAATGAGTATTTCATATTGCTTTTTATGCCATTGAACCATTTTCTGAAATATCCCATACAGAATACGCATTTGTTCTGCAAAATTCATCAAAATCGTTTGGAACGAATGTTTTCTTAGTGACGAAGAAACTCGTTTTTCACCTTGAAAATCCATGCGCTCCGTGTCTGAGCTTAAACATGCCATCAGTTAATTAATTATTATTTTACTCTCATTTCCATTGAGCAGTAACATAATCAGAAATATAGGTTTCTTTTGAACTGCATGTTTTCCCTGGAACAATGAAATTCGAATGAAGTTCCAGAATCTAACGTCAGGGAAATACGTACATTCAGGTACTAACGCTATATACGATCAGTCTTCTCACTTAGTAAATACACATGCTTAAAACAGCTTTTTAGCCAATTCATCGTCAACGCAAAATATTACAAAATGCTTGTAAAAGCTTAAATGCGTCTTATTGCGAATTTATGCATAGAATTATAGTATTTCATGTAAAATAAATTTGAGTTATAAATTTAAAAATCTAATTTTCTTACATTATGCTTACAATGCATTCGTCCTAACACCTTAGTTTTAAAGCGAGAAACTAAAATTTAAATTTGCTTTTTTGGCAAGATAGCAATAGCAGTAAAACCTGTCGTAAACTCTGCAGTCGAACATACAGTGATGTGAGATGGATCACCTAACCTTTAAGGATATGAACTTGCTATCCCCAATTTCATACTGATCGGTATACAGTTACCTTACATATGCCATTGCATGTTTTTTAATCATTTTATAAAAGTAATTCATCAACAAGCTTATATTAAATTCAATACCCTATGCTCTATGCAGGCAAATAGTTATAACTGTAAGGAAAACAATATAAGTTTATGTTAGCCTACAAAACATGCAAAACGATCACTAATCGTGATCAAAAAGGTCGTCTATTGGCCCTTAAAAACCTTATAAGTGTCAAAGTAGAACTGAAGAATGGTAACGGTTTGCATTCACTCTCACGATCTCACTAAGAACTGAACTCTTTTCCAGAAGACAAAAATATAGTGAAAGTTTTAAACTCTTCTTAACGTCTTTATCCAAGTTCTCTGTCTGACTTGCGTGGCGAAAGACGGAAAGTATTTTCGATCAGCTTCGGTTATAGGGTGGTGATGGGAGGGGCGGAGGCGATTGGGTGAGATCTTCGGATCTTCAAGCTTGCTGGAGCAGAGGGTGGGGGGAACTGAGAAGAGGGAGGCGTGTGATGTGTTTTTAACGAGGGGTGAAGTTTTTTATCAACCCCTTCCTACTTCCCCCCGAAAGCGGGCCAACTACTTGGGTGTGCATCCCGGTATGAGGGTATTGGTGGGTGGTAGTGGAGGTACATATATATTTTATTTTTAATATTATTTCTTCTTTGAGGGTCGGCGTTGAGCGACGAAGCTTTGACAGGGTGCGGTATTCAAAAGGGTACGGAGTACACGGTGTCGTTTTCGGCATTAAAGAGAGTGGGTTGTTATGGCGTCACCGCGAGAAGCTTAAAGCCTTTCAGACCGATTCCTAGTAAAATACGAGGACCTGTGCAAATTTTTGAATGCATTATTGAGTGTAGTTTTTGTATTATTCACTAGAAAGAATGTTATAGGTATGGCAGATTGAAGAGACCTGAGTTCGCATCCGAATCAAGGCCGATGATTGTTATCTGTAACTCAATACTCTATTTTGTACCACTATACTACACCTCTACTTTGCAGTATATGTAGAGATACTATATTAGCTCTACCAATAGGTTCTGTGCAGTGCTAATCCTCTGGCTAGTCCGCAAATATTCCCTCGAAGAATTTCGACAGAGAACAATCAAGCGTGCATGGATCTGGCTTTAGCCTCGCTAACGCTTTACTCTGATGCTATCCACAGAAGCATACCATGTTGTTGCATTTTACATGTCGTGGTATAAAAAATGTTATCCGCTCAAGCCAATTAAATTTCTGCAAAGTTTGATGATTGCTTGGTAGTATATGTGTTAGAATTATTTTATTATTCAATTCTAATTTTAAAGTTTGTCACTGTATTCATTTTAACTTCTGTGGATAATAGTAAGTAATGTACCGCGTGCCTTATGCTACGTTTATCAAATCGAACGTTTGGTGGCGATACCTCGTCATCTTGCCTTGAGTCGTTGGCTCATGTGGTCTTCTCTTGCCTTCAGTCTCAGTTTTGTTCGGATGAATTTCACTCATAACCCAATAAGTACGAATTCTTGACTGGGCAGTGCCGGCGGAAAAAATGATACATTAAGAAACTTATTTTTCAAAGTTAATGAGCTTCAGATTTAAGAAGGATATCACATGGAGTGAAATTAATAAAGGGTAATAATAACCATTAGGAGTGAGTATAATATTCCCCTTATATTCGCTTTTTTTTTTAGTTACACATTAATTTGGTCTGTTGAATGAAACCGTCACCTACTAATACCAGGTATTCCTTGAAGACTATAGGGCCAACTCAACGACGGAACGAGAAGCATGTGGAAGGTATTCTGACAAATTAAATAATAAGGAAAACTAAAAAAGCTAAATTAAACATAACCGCAGTTCCAGATGATTTTTCCATTTAACTTCTCCCAAGTTTTCCTTTGGTCGTCTCAGTTACGAGATGAATGAGATTTGGAGCTTAGAGACCTTCATAATTTTTTTTTTCTTTAATCCAGTTTTTCAGTTTGTGCAGCAGTATCTTAATTGGCCGCCCTTAGACGGACATGGGACGAGAGTTGAAAGAAATGAGAATGATAAAAAGTGAGAAAAGTGCGTCCAACTTGCATGACAGCAAAGAGAAGAGATGCGAACGAAGTTTTAGAGATAATTTCAAGATAGGGACTGTAGGAGCTGTCTGTAATGGAGGTGATAATGAAAGGTGGAGGGAAGGTAATGAGGACAGAAAAATGGCCAAAAATAATGTGGAAAGAAATGAGATGAATTCATATCCAATGGTATATCTCTATAATTGTTTTTATGTTCAACTCTTTTAAAGTAAGCTGCATCCTGGTTTTTACCGTTTCATGGTTGTGTTGGAGACAACAGTTTCTCCTGCATTCCAGCAGGCGTCTTCAGGTCGAAGTGCTTATGCCGTATAGTATATGTGTTACATAGCGCTCTCTGTTCAACTAATTCGAGGGAATATTTGTGGACAGCGGATTAGCACTGCACAGTATATGTAGAGCTAATATAGCATAGTAGCTCTACACATGCTGCATAGTAGCATGTGTAGTCGTACACGGCATAAGCACTTCGACCTGAAGACGCCAGCCAGCCATTACCAGCGTACCGCGGAAGCCTTCGCACCATCTTCAACTCTTTTAGTTCAATTTGTATTCTGCTGTATGCTTATGCAAGTTCATGAATGGTTTTTTACCATTGATATGCAGAATATTGTGTAATGCGATCTTAAAAATTAATAAAATTCATCAAATAGATTATGATTGATAACGGTTGTTATTATTATGGAATGGTTTCACTTAGTAATTCAACGCAAAGGTTGGTTAGGCTATACTACCTACGGCTGCTTTCTGTGTGTTTAAGAGAGGGGAGATCGAAAATTTCCTCGGATAAAGAATATATTGCCGTCAAGAATTCCGAATGCAGGTAAGAGAAATATCCAAAGTAAGCCTCGTATAGTTCGAAATGGCATTTTATTTTCCGATTTTTGAAATTTAGCTGGGAATAATGAATTTGTGAAATATACGATTACCCTTCAATTCTTTCGAACGAATTTCCCATGGCTAAAAGATGCTCAAGGGTAAGAATGGAATCTTTGTGGTCCCTCAAATATTAATCATCCCTGAGTTACGAAACCTTCTGTTTGGAAAGCCGATTTGAAAAGGAAATTTTCAGTCTGGGAATCGTTAAAAGGTGTGTTATGAAAATTTTTAGTCAATAGAAAATTGGAGAACTAGCAACACTTGGTAAATTTCGGTATATTCGTAGACATATGCCGCAGAATCTTAATTTCCTTCACTCCAATGCTGATGTATCCTCTAAAACTCGTGGAGATTTAAGCGATGAACACGGTGAATGTATATCTGCATGATCTCTGTGGAAGTGAACGTAGGAAGCAGAGGCGCAGTGTTGCGTCATTGATCATTCGCTAATGCTGGACTGTTAAAACAGGTGCTCTGGATTTCAAATGCAAGAGGCAATCAAAAAGAAAAGGAGCACAAGATTCGGTTCAAATCAACCGATTCTCTCTTAAAACATTTCCATCGTTTAATTAAACATTCTTTTTTCATTAATTTCAGCCCCAATATACTCAATCGCATTGCTTAAATATTCAAATTCACATATTTATTTTAAAGTATGGTAAAAGTAGAGATAAAAAGTGCAAAAACTATGCATATTTTGGGGAAACTATTGTCCACAACAGGAGTATAAAAGAAGAAATATGGAGGGAAAATTTGGAGAAAGGGATATTTTGGGAGAACTGACGCACAAATAATCCGGAACTTAAAAAAAGTAATCTACTTTGTAAGCTTATATTCTGGCTCATTTGAGGTACGTAGTTGAAATGTTGAGATAGGTTGGTAAAAATATGTATAAATTGAGGAAAAGATCAGCATGCGTGGGGGAAACCAATGTTTTATGGTACAGTAATGAGTAAAGCAACGGTAATAAATATTTAAAAAAATTTAAACTGACATTCTGCTCCATTAGAGGAAGATACAGGAATTTAGTTTTTCTAATTGACGCGCAATATATCGGAACACTGGAACCGTTATCCTACGATGTGTTCCACGCGAGGAATAGTGCGTGGGAAACCGCCACGAGTGAAGCCTATTTAACTCGAGGAGCTGGAGTTAGGCGGATTACGTTGAAAGGCTTCACTGGGTTGTTGTGATCTTTCTCCCACGGTCTTCCCGGCGCGGCGTGTTGGTGTGTGAATTTTTACAGACTGCCCCTCAGGTGAGGTGTGATGGTTCGATGTTCCGAACGGTGAGCCTTTAACTGAGGGTGAATACGCGTAGAGCTGTGGTGAAGTGGACTGAGAGGTATTGCGTGTGATTCTGGAAGCGTTTTCTGATCACCGATGAACGCTTGGAGAGCTGTAGGCGGTTGAATGCTTTGAGCTCGCTCGCAGTGATAGAGGGACAGAGGAACTAGAAATCTTCTGAAGCTCAGTTAAATGGTTTTCATTGCTCAATGCCCAGTAAATGGATAAGCGCTCAGTCATTAATTTACGTCACCTCATGGACGATTGGACTGTTAGTGATGGAGTAGCAATGGAACTTGAAATCTTCTTTGGGTTGGTTAATAGTTTTCAGTGCTGAATGCAGAGTAAATATGATAAGAGAATTAATCATTCCCGCTCGTCCAATCATTATTGGTGACGCTTTCCTCTTTCAAACCTTCTGTTCTGTCGTATAAATAATTTCAAAGAGTATGATATTAATATGTTATCATGATATTTTCTCCAATGCAACTTATGTATTTTTAGATACACACAAATATTGAGAATTGGCTACTCTATTAACCTTGATATATTCAAATATTGAGCTAAGTATCAAATGAGGAATGCATAAAGAACTTTACGATCGTTCAAGATGGAGTGATACGTTCTCCGAATGTCTAGTCAGTCATTTGTCTTTATTTTGCTCAGAGACGCTTTGCTCTGAAATACTACTTTCCTGACTATATAGAGAAAACTGTTATTTAAAATTTATATAGGTATATATTATGTCTAGGGCTAGGCCTTGAATATATATAATCCAATTTTTAAAAGGCTGCCTATATTATTCCCTATTTTAAAAGACTCAATGTATGTTTAATAATCGCGATTAGTTAATATTTGAATTAATGAAACGCGATTGAAATTAAAACTAAATTCAAATGCGATCACTACACTACCAACACGTTAATACTTATTTAGAAAAAAAATTGCCGCTAATAACCAAGTTTAACAAAAATACCCGAATACAACACTCATAAGGAATCGTAAATGCCGAGGTTGGTCAAAACAGTGTTAAGCGGTAGATTACATGTAACATATTCAAACCAGCTCCCTCGCGTGTAACAACCTAATTCTTTAGCTAAAATATCACTGGTATGTAACGTTTATTATTTAATTGGCAAACTGCTGGATGTGAACGCCCTTTTCTTATTCCATTTGCCGCATAATATCCAGACGCCCTTGCGACAGCGAGATATGAAAACGTCGCGTCAGGTCACTGGTCTCCATTGCTCTGCGTCGCATCCTCTCGAGCCACCGCAACTGGATACTTCAGAAACAATAGTGCCCCGCCGTAGACTGGGCCGGAACAAAGGGTTTTCCTTCTTGCCACTAAGTTTAAGTGCGGAAAGCAGGAAGTGGAAGGTATTGGTTTCAGACTTCTTGGGACAGGGGTTCGTAGAAAACATAATTAGTAAAAGTGTTCTTAGAAAGAATTAATTACTGTTTCGAGCGGTGAATAATAAAAACACGATAAAATAATTTTCAACTGCTCAGGTGGTAATGCATGGGGTACGATGACTTTGTCTTTCTTGCTAATTTTTTTTTATTTTGAAGGCTAGGTTAAATAAAATAATTTTTAAAGCAGTTAAGTTAAATAAAATATCTTTTCCTTTCACAATATTAACTGTGTGATACTATACCGTAAAACCCTCTTATCGTTGTGCCTTAGCGCCTTTGGCCTTTTTCATATTCTCATCGTAGAAAATATATTTTCAAGGTATTTCACAAGTGAAATGTTCCTCGATGAGATTTCTTCTTTTACTTTGCATTTGACACGCTAAACATTCTCTCGTAGATCAAGTTATGATTATAAAATTGTCTTCAGATGTAAGAGTGTGTTGCTTCCGAGTGGCTAGATTTTTGGGAGGTCCTAGGAATGGGAATAGATAGAGTTGATAGAGGTCCTGAGATGAATCCATCGAACACCCAAACATAAATCGTCTAAATGCGATGTTAACCGAGGGAAGGAACTATATTCAGCCCGGTGAATACCTCCGTTGATTTTTAGCATTTCCCCGAACTTTTGTATTTGATTCTAATCAAACGCATAACATAAATCTTCCCTTACTGCGCCCATCGATACTTTACGTCGGAAAATAAAGATCAAAAGCACCATGTTGATTTTCTACCGCATTTCTAACTGAAAGTAGTCGTTTTGAGACTAATTCTTGGAATTTAAAAATGGACCTTAAAATGATTAAATAATTTCAGGTATATTTTTGACTGGCAAATTCTCATTTGAGACATTGAAAGCACCCCATTGATATTCTATTTTTTTTTAACTTTACGTAGTCGTTTTGAGATTTAGATTTGGAAATTTGATGAGGGAATCGAGGAAACTCCATATAAAGAAATAAACCACCCAAAATGATTACCGTAAAATAACCCGATAACTGTGAATATATTTTTTGCTGGCCAATTTACACTTGATATGTAGGGGAGTCGCGTTATGGTGTTGAGAAGAGTATAGCTACAGATTCTTTCGATCGGTATAAGGCTACAACCTCCACGACGGAGCAAAAAAAAAACTTTATCCCCCGCTCTTCGTCGTCTCCCTTAAATTCCCCTCATATCTCACGACCCGATCCCAGAATTCCATCAACCCAAAGACGACACGCCATACCAATCTCCCTCCCAGACTCACTCCTCCCACCCCCAAGCCATCGCCACGTATCTGCGATCGATTCGAGAAAATCTGAAAGTGATCCTCTCCAACTGGCCCTTAGCTTTCCCTCTCCAAATATCTCCCGCCTCTTCACCCGTGACGACGTCTCCACACATTTTTATTCCCTCCCTCCTTTTTTCCGATTGGAAATATCTCCCCGTTGTCGCATCTTCCAACCCCTCCTCCATCTTTCTATACTCCATCGAAACGATTTCTTCCTCATCTTCTCTTCTGTAATACTCATCCACAGTGGCGGATGAAGAGATAACCAGGAAAACACCATATTAAGGGATAACCTACCAAATTATGGACCGTAAAATAATTCAATAACTTCAAATGTATTTTTGACTGGCAAATTTTCACTTGAGATGTATGGAATCGCGTTACGGTGATGAGAATATGAGGGAAGTAGAGCTAAAGCTTAGAGCTATTCAGAGTAAAATAATTCTATAAATCAAATATCTTTTTGACTGTAAAATTATCACTTGAGGCGTGTGGTATTCGCATTATGACATTTATAAGAGTAGAGCTACAGATTCTTTGGATCGGTATAGAGCTACAGCCGCCACGATGGTGCAAAAATATCTTTCTCCCCCTCCCTTTAAAGCTCTAAACTTAGGACCCATTTTACACGCTTTTGGTAAGTCACAATCTAGTAGAAGATGAAGGTGGCGATGAGGGGCTATAGCCCGCCCGTTAGGTATCCAAGTTAAACGTGATGGAGTGGTAATTTTGTTCGGACCCCTCCTATTCCTATTACCCCCGACTTAGCCCCCCCTCCTTGTCCCTATCCTGGATCCGACGCTGCTTATCCAACACCACTTTTCCCCCAGTTATGTCCAACTCCCCAGAATATCTATTGTTTGATTATATGCTCGATCAGGGGCGAGAGAGGGTTCAAGAGGTGCCATTGACCTCCCACCCTTCCTATCACGATGATGACGAGGGATTCGCCAGTTATCTCGCTAGCTACAAAATGGGTCTGTATATACACGCCAAAGTGCTCCTAATAGCGGTCGTTTTCAGTCAGGTTTTCTCTGATTGGCCAAACTCGTTTTTAGGTTTTGGCAGTCGGTTACGTAAAAGACCTTGGGGAAGTTTTTCTACTCTCTTACATTATTGATTGTACTTGCGATTCATTTCTATCGTTTTTCCGCATTACTGCTCCCCAAAGAAGCTATTGTGAGTGTCTCGTGTTTAGACCATGAATATGACTGTAGCACAGACGCTATTTTCCGTTAAGAGCTTCTCTGGAAAAACTTCGTTTGAGTCATTCATGTAATTTACAGGAAAATATTACTGGAGGACTTGTTTAGTATCATAATTACATTTATTAGATAATTTTTTGCATTTGAAATCTGTCAATGAAATACCAAATAAGTGAGCACATGATGAAGTTTTTAAGTACATGTGAAAATAATGCCAGCAGAAATGTGAGTATGAACCGTAGTACTTTATGAAAATAAAGGCTTCAGGATAATATCTTCACTATCTAAACCCATGAGCGGACGCGCTGGCGTATAAAGTACGCAAATCTTCGAAAACCAAGACTTTCAACATTGTACGTATAATTTTGGTCTAGAATGGCCTCGTGTATTTTTACAATATACTTTGACTGTCTATAGTGCTAGTTTGCAAAGCTCGAAGTATTGTAGCTAATTTATTTTTAGATCGGCGAGAGGAACGGACACCCGTGTAGTACAAATACGCCACGCGACCGGCCGTGTACCTCGTGCTTTGACTTTCTTGAATGGCCTCGTGTATTCTTACAATGTCATTTTGTGAGTTCTTAAAGCACGAAGTATTGCAGCATTTTTTTATATCGGCAAAAGGAACCCCAAACTCATGGCCTATAAATTACGCAGCGCAGTGTACCACCTGTACCACCTGTGTATCTTTATATCTGTTTCACCTATAAATACATAAGCTTGAACTAATAATACCAATAAAGATAAATTTTTAACAAAAACCGAGTGTTATCATATAAATGCATATATCGTGGGCAAAGTGTGCCACGCGCCCGGTCGTTTAAAAATATCAGACGCGCCCGCTCATGGGTTAATTCTACTGATTATGTTTCCCTTACTATCATGATATTCGCACTTGTGATGCATTGAAATTTTCTGCGAATTCGTAATATTTCCTTGGAAATTGGAGTGGTAAGGGAAAAGATAATGAGAATGACTTCAAGTGAGGTTTTTTAAGGAATTGAAATATTTTTGTTAATAACACCGCAGGCTTTGCCGCAACTTTATTTTTCACGGTATAGTTCACAAGAAAATTTATTGCGCAGCGTAATATATGGAAAGGGTGATATGGATGTTTTGGAGGTCGTATAGCCTCGTCTTCCCATCTAACTTAGCAAATAGTAGATCTCACCAGGAAAATGAAGTTCTGAACTCTGCAAGAGTCTTTTTTTTTCATTGTAAGTGATGCAGGGTATTTCTCAGAAAGAATGAGGAACCATACAATTTCTAGTTCAAAGAAACCACTTGTATTAAAATGGAGATGAATATTGCTATTCGAAGATTTTCCCACATGACCTTCATTTGCATTTATGGCTTATCATGCTCTGATGGAATAGTCAACTGGCTTTTTGCTCGTTTCATTTTATACCTCACCCAAAGTACGATTCACCGATTTCGTTTTTTGTCATAATTGGAGGTTTGAAGAAAGATATGGAAACATTTGGTGCCACTTGTATGATCGACTCCTGTATGCAACCAGCCTCGCGGGAACCTCTGTACCTACAGGAATACTAAATTACGTGTTATAATCATTATTATCATCACTAGCCACCAATTATGCGATAGGTTTGTTATTGAACTCCACTTATATTCCTATCAATACTTAAGTAGGTTGTCCTTCGCTACCACATTCCTGATCTTTTATAAAAGAAAATTAATAACTAATAGATACTTTCTACCCGGATTTAATCTCCTCACTGGCCTAAGTACTGGCTTTTAGCGTCAAAAATGAGGCAAATATACATGGGTTCTTGGTAGTGACTAAAGAGGTCACTTCACGAAACAAGTCAAAAGTTGTTATTTTTTGCGTAACCCAAGCGTTTGCAGCATTTTAATATAGTTATAATGCTCAATCATGGATATTCAGGAGCTCAAGGAGACATATTACTAACAACATTAAGTTTTTTAATTTTCTTATTTAATCTTTAATTTTTTATTGTAAGGTTTTTATATTATTATCCTATACACAGTCGGTACTGGCCTGTGTTGGGCAAATTTTAACGTACTCCCTGTGTTCGTGGAAGAAATAGTACCTATCCACTTTCTTCACATTCCATTACCGAGGGCTCCCCTGGAAGATGAGCCTCAAGGCACAAAATACCCCATTCCTCTGTTCTTTTAATGCAAACAAGGATGTCTCGCAATTCGCTTCTCCCGGAAACTGAAATAGAAGGAAAAGAAAAATGCGCATAAATATTGATTTTGAATGGACGGCGATTTATATATGGAAGGTATTTGTGCTTCTTAAGCGATACTGGGGTGAGTTAAAAGTAAAATTTGCTTTTCAAAGGATACCTTTTATTATCTTAACCTTATTTTTGCATACACGGGTCTCAAATTGTATAATAAATATTATATTTCTTAATTGGTATCGTCCTTTCGTTATTCATTTATCTCTTCTTCCTGAAGCATTGAGGGAGAGAAGTAAATTGATTTGTTGCATTGCTAGAATGTGGTCTTTGTGAACATGGCAACCTTCCTGGGAACAATGTCCTTAATATACTTGACCAGTATGAATAGCCGTATTTCTTGTTCTCTGATATAAAAAATTTTTTTCAAAAGTGTCCCTGCACTTTTACTTATATTTCATATTAATCGCTAAAATGCATTTAAATTTGGATTGTTGATAGATTAACATAAATGGAATATTACTTGATTATGTTTAACATGCAGCATTAAAATCTTGGAAAATTCTCCACAAACTGCTATAGCTTCCCCCAGCTGCTTCGTCCACCGTAGTGCTTCGGGTCACAGTCACATGTATCTTGAGACTTGATATTTGCAAAATGTAGTGTGTCAATTTACGATTTGTCTTTGAAATCTTTACCTCTTATTTTAAAATTTATAATCTTTAAGTATTCTGGGCTTCCTAGATTATCCTGAGTGACACAATTATTCTATTTAGTCTCTTCAATCTGTATGTCAATATCATTCCTTAATGGAACTTGCAAATGATGAATGGTACTGTAAATAATTGTCTCAAGTAAAATTTTCTATTTATTTGCTGAATGAAATATGAGTGGAGGAGGCACTAGCAGTAGCAGAAAAAGGATGCATCATATTTTATCTTTGAACGTATATACTTGAATGAATTACTGATTTAATGTGTAGTATGGTAAATATAAGAATCCTTGTTAAAGATTTTATCCGCCATTTAAATTCGCATACGATTAAAATTTGTAAACATTTTATCGTGAGAACACATAACTTTAGTTCACATAGATCGCAGAACAGCCGTTACCTTCGAATGTATATACTTGGCCAGTGGTGGATACATATGGGGGACGCACTCCCTCTACGCCCCCATTATGATTACAATCAGTTTCAGTTTCAAAGTTCTTAAAACTTTGCATGTGACTTGATTATTTTTCATTACGATGAAAGTATAAAAAGCTAAAATATCTTTTGCCGCCCTTATTTGAGTGTTTCCTGTATCCACTACTGTACTTGGCTAATTGAATAAATGATGTGTGCTGCATAGAATTCATCTATAATCCCTCCTAAATATTATAGTCTTCTATTTAATCATTTAAATTAGTGTACGATTAAAAGTTATATACATTTTATCGTGAGAATGCATTACTAGAGCTCGTATCGCTCGCAGAACTTCCGTGACCTCGACTGTGATTGATTCCCGCCGAGGAAAAGTTATTTGGTCCGGCGCAATGGCGCGTTAAAGGTCGCATTCCAACTTTACGACTCCTTTCGAAATTATGCCATTAAACGATAAGCGCAAAACGTTGGCACAGGCAGAGGGAAAAATTAAAAGAATACGGAAGGAGATGGGAGGAAAGTGAGGCGCAATTTTTCCTGTCGAACCATGAGCGGGAGAAGTTTCGACCGGCAATCATCGGAAAGAAATCACGCTACGTTTAACTCCCTCTTCCTCTTGAAAATTACGGCCTTTGGCAAATGAGTAATACGCCCATTCTGGCGGAGCACTTCGCTTCAGCGTCGAGGGAAAAAATATGGAGGAAGAGGACCCTGGCGGTGGATCGTCCGTAGGTTTTTAAGGAGGGCAGCAATATTTTATATTCGACTTTAATGATACGGAACGCCCTCGGGGGACTGGAAAATATAACGGAGAATGTCCGCTCTTTACTACGGCTGAAAAAATAACTGTATCAGTCCTTTTCTTTTCTCGTCCCTGTTGAGATTTTTTTCTCTCGAGTTATAGCTCTAGCAAGGATTTTTTTTGAAGATAGAGGGTGCAAAACATTTTGAGAATCTTCATTTCCCAGAAATTCTGATTACCATGGAGATCGATATCAGTACATTTCTCTGTAATTTAGTACTTCATCTTTTCGAAGAAAAGATATATCGCAATGGACCCAGAAGTGAAAATCAAATAGCATAAATCAATAAATGGCCCACTCACTTTCTCATTGAATCAACACGCAGGTTGGTAGTAATAGGTGATGGTACAGCCCATAAAATACTAAGCTGCAGGCCCGTGATTTTACACATTCTGAGTAACTTGGCCGGTAGCGTTCCCTAGGTGAACTTTGAGATTTTTTGTTAAGGTGTTCATAGGCTGTGATTATTAACATATATTTAGTTAATTTTGTTTAATGTGGTTATGGAAAATGAACTTTTATGAGATTAGGAGAAATAAAGAGCTACAATGTACCAAAATGGTTACAATGCATCTAAGAAACTTTTATTTATCACTAGCTTTGCGGCTCCTGTATTAGGACGACCGTCTTAATGAATGACCTTCGATTTTTTCTGCATCGTTAAATTTGACTCAAAATCTGTTGTGTATAGTATATCTTCCATTATTATACATGACTTTATTGTTAGCAATTTTACCTTAACCGAAGTTCACCTGAAACACACGATTCTTATATTCTTAGCTGTAAGTAACCATCTATTATTTTTCATGCTTCGTCTATCCCTTTTTTTTCGGCTTCATTGGTAACAAAAGTTCTTCACATCTATATTGTTGAATTCACCGCGATTTTTCAAACATATTATTTATTAAATGCTCTACAATAGCACAACTGGCTAAAATGAGCTGATAAATGGAATTAATTTCTGTGTTCTATGCATACCATTTCATTTCATTGTAGTCTTTAGGAGAAATATTTCTAGATTCCGCTGGTTCTGAATAACTAGATTTTTAGGAGCCAGTGGAATGATAATGCTGATGTTTCCTTGGCCTAATGTTCTTTACAATTTTTAAGACGTTTTACCGTGTATCTCATGCACTAACATGACCAAAGAATGAGTACTAAAAACGTATCCTCTAACTTAATGCGCCTTGTTGGTTTGAGAAACGTAAGTGGACTCTTCTTTCTCGCCAAAAACTTCCACGATAGCTCCGAATGTTTCCACAGCGAATGATACTCTGCAGTTTTATGCCTCAATTGATGGCTCCCATACTCCATCCGTGCTAAGGGATCATAAGGGTTCAATTTTCCCTCCCCAGCATTTTCCCACTTTCTCCATTCCCCAGCCCTTTTTCACAGCTCTCCGCTACTTTTACCCCACACTCCAGTCCCCTCCTCTCCCCCGAAAGAGTCTTCGATACTGGCTATTTCGCACGCCCCATCGCTCCCGGAACCGTAAACTGGGCTATGCTCACGTACCCCACGAAAGTCCACCTCTGTCCCTCGTCGTTCCTCCCTCTTTGCACGGTCCAGATCTTCTAGCACCCCCCCCCCCTCAATTCAGGGTCCATACATTCTTGGAGGAAAACGCAAAGCTAGATAAGTAAGGGTAGCGAATGACCCTTTTTTTTGCTATGAAAACGCTTTTCAGTGCATATTTCCAATGCGTTGATACCAATAATATAAAATGTGTTCCGGATAGATCGAGTTTGCTTGTCTTTAAAGCCGTGAAAATATTAGTGAAATTTTTGAGCGTTCACTATTATTATTAATAATTTCATTTTTCATAAATAGATAATGAATTATAAACTCTTTTATTCACTGATAATGATCCAAAATTTGCATTCTTGGTGTGGTACATTTATTTTTTTGTTCTAAACATAATGAGCTTATGCTTTAAACCTGGGGGAAAAAAAAACTTTTTAAACCTATTTTCTTCAAATGATTAAAATGGAATGTGGAATATCTCATAATTATAGCACTAATTCTTATTTACCTGATAATAAACTGAAAACGTATGCACGCCACAGCCATTGCGAAGTTGCGGAATGCATAATCACAGTCGCTAGCAGCGGCACATGTCGCCGCGGTATTGAACCCCTAATATACCCTTCCAAGTAAGATCCGGCGCGGTGTCTTGCCGCTTTCGGCAGATACGGGATGCTCGCGGCACGTAGAGCCACTGCCTAAGGCCACTGGACCCGCCGAGGTGGACAGGGTCTCGGTGGCCATAACGTTTTCTGCTTCATTGAGGGTGTTTTTAAAGCCATTTCTCGGGAATGGGAGGAAAGGAAGCCAATATAAAGGATTTTTTGAGCAGTTTCGGAGTGCTTTTGTGTTCCTATGTGCAAGGATGATGGCCGAAAAGGAAAGGACACCTGGAATTGGTGTGCAGTCATGCGAATTTATTGCATAACGTTTTTGCATCCATCCTGCACAGCTCGGATGAAAAATCCACGTACTTTGCGGACGTTCTTGTAATGTACGAATTGATAATAATTCTCAAAAATAAATACCCTTGACTTTAATACTAGTAGCAACCAAAATCTCCTTATTGATAAAGAGACGGTTTTGCGGTAAGTTATCCATGGTTGTAGCTGTCGATGGACAATAGCGTTAATTGCTCAAAATAAAAAAAATAACTAAATCCGTAGCTCCATAGATAATTTTCAACAGTATCGTTTCTTCGTATCTTCTCTTTACGTTTCCTTTCCTCAGAAATGGTGGGGTAGAAAGGTATACAGAAGTGGAGATACGGATAAGACTCACTGTTTAAAGACAGCGAATAGGTAATAAGGATGATCGAAACACTAATAAGTGAATAAATTTAAATTATGCGGTTCAAAAGGGAGGAAGAGAATTGTGGTGGTTGGTAAAAGAAAAGAAGTACACCTTTTTGTGAATTGAAGAGGAAGGTCCAATTTGGGAAGGGGTGACTGGGTGAAGTGTAGACCTGCCGGTCGAACACTTAAATATAATATTGGTTCCAGTATTGGCCGATCCTCAGCGTGGTTTTTCTGTCGGTGTAAAAGTGATATGCTGCTGAACTTTGCAAATTTTTATCTGCGCTTGTGCGCCTGCTAAAGTGATAAATATTAGGTCATTTCATATAAATTTATTTTTTAATTCCAATGTATTTTAGTGAAAATTTTAAAAATGTAGGCAGACCAGTACAATAAGTGACTCCGCGCACCGTAAAAGTAGCCGTTTTGTCAACTTCATGAACTTTGTAATTCAACCTAGGGAAAACTGCTACGTATACAGTATTGATCTTCCAGAATAAGTAGCAAATATTTATGTAGATCAAGAAAATGGCATTTTCGTATTTCTAAAATGCATATTTTTTCGCTAATTAACGAAAATGTTTAAAAATTATCTACATTCCTAGCCTTTACCCCGAAACATAAAATAGTCATTAATACTTAAAAATAGTCAAGTCAAAAATAGTTAAGTAGTCATTGAATGACAATGTTATCGCTACCCGGGTTTCTATCATTCCATGTTGTATTTTTTCATAGCGCTTACGTTCGGAGACATTGGTAATTTCTTAATGTGAAAGACACGCCTTATGATTACAATGTTCCTTAAATTATATTTTTTCTAAGTCCATGGTCCGCATCAAAAAGGATGCATGGGTTTTCTAACTTTTCCAAGAATTTAGACGTAAGTACATATGCATAATGCCTTAATTATTTCGTAAATTGTTCAGCATATGTGATTAAATATTTTTACTATCTACTTTACTAAATTCAATAAGTAACTATTACTGGAGTAATGGAAGCATGAAGAATATAGAGATTTTTCTGCAGAAAGAGAAGCTAGAAATTGCTCCAGGAAGTTACCTCGGAAACATGTTCATATTTTGCTCTTTTTATGACTTGAAATAGTTAATGGTACCCAATCACGCTAATAAATAGAAGTTAGAGTAAATTCTGAGACGAAGGCTTTTTTTAATAGAGGTTAATCATTTTCGGAATCTCATTCACTTGAATGCTTGTTAGCGGTACACTAAATATAAAAAGTTGATTCGACGCTCCAATCGCATCGAAATTTTCCGAAAATAACCCATGGAAAGTGCTCTTCTTTAGCCTAAACAACTTTTTTATAAAGGGATTAACATTTTTCTTATTTTATAAGAACGTATTCAAACGTTTTCCCTTCAACACTAAAAATAATACCTTGGGAAGGCTTTGTAACAGCTTAAAATATATTTATATCCTTTCAAAAATACTTTCCTTTTACCAAGGTTATTTAATCTTTAATGCGGCTTATCAAAGTATCAATGAATTAGAACGGGGATTAATTTATTTCTCGATATTAATTTATTTTTGAATCACCTGTGTTCATGCGCGTGTTGGAAGTGTAAATTCAGTTTTATTACATTTTTTACCATTTTTTGTGCGTCTGAAAGATCTAATAATCTAGAACTTTTTATTTTCCCGAATATTATACGACTTCAATACCTACATCATTCACCATTTTAAGAGAATAGTTTCTCGGATTTTGTATTAAAAAAAGATTCCATCCCGGAATTCCGGAATTTCATTCATGTTACAAGCTGTTAATTATGTAGTATGAAATTGTTGAATTTTGATCCAGGCAATCTCATCATATTTCAGTAAATAAAATTAGACTAAATGTGCGCGATATCTATGCTTTCAATAAACCCTTTGGATGATACAGCCATCATATTATGTTCAGACTTAAATAAAGATGCGAATATTGCATAGGTTTTAGGTAGCAATGAAAATCATTGACTTATTGGCGCAGGGTATACTTTTTTGCATAACATAACGTTTTTATGATAGTAAAAAAGTTGTAAAATGAAAATTATTTATTTTACGAAAGGGAGCCAGGAAAGCATCATTCCCTTGAATCTAGTGGAATATTGAATTTGTCTGCAAATTCTTCGTTTAAAGCATAATTTGTGTTCCTCAAACTTTCAGGGTGTTTGGATTTTGTCCTCGACAGCAATGGGATGTATCTCGAATTTATACATTTCTCACCTGAGGATATGCTAAGGGAATTTTATGCTCTGGAAATTCCATGACGCTAGCTTAAGTTATAAATGAGTAATAATCGTGAAAAAGACTTGTCAAGCGGAAGTTTTGCGTTCTCTCACGAAATTAATTTTAAATTATCCCGAATGTATAGAATGGCCCCTATCAACAAAATCCTCTATATGATACAACTTATATATTTAAATTTTTACCCTTAGAAAATTCTGACGCCAAATCCTTAATTTCAGGCTTATGAAAATTCATAATTTTTAAATCCTTAATTTAATCTTAATCCGATAAAATCGATGCATTCTCAGTTTTTATACACGATTTAAAACGCGGAATATTGAATAAAGTCCGTTATGGACTGAAAAAAATATGGGAAAAAAACCAGGAGTACGAAGCTGTCATTCTTACTTATATCCCCACATTATATCCTGTTTAAATCTTTATTCGTTGAACCATGGAGGAAATGCCGGCATAATAATCCGTCACTGGGCCGTGGGATTGGGTCACTTTCGGGAAATCTGTGGACGGCTGCACGAGAAGGCGGTTCTGTGACTAAACTGGAGGGGAGTCAGTTGTTGCTCTTGGGTCTTAAAGCGGATGAAGGCGAGGGAAAAATAATCGCTTCAACGCCTCTTTATCCGACCGCCGTGCACTCACGGTCGACCTAGTTCCCTTGGTGAGAAGTGTGCCCTTCAACTTAGGGTGGGTCGGCGGGGCTAACTCGTGTTGGTCCGAGATAATTTTTTCCTTTTACGGCACATGTGCGCTCGTGCCACCCTTAGATTTCCTCAGGACACAGACTTGACTGATGCGGTAAATATACTGCCTTTATCTGTATCGTTGTACCCTCAATTACTCTACTTATTGATTAATTATGCATTTAATCTGTGTACTCGCAATTCAGGCTTTTTAGTTGCATTTTTTTCTATTACCTTTTATTCATTTGTTATATATGAATATTTTTATTTTGGTTGTACTGCTATCAACTTCTAAAGGACTAGAAGTCCACGATAAAAAGATTTATTTTTTTATTAATTATTATAAATTAAGATTATTTCACTAGCTTTCCGAGTCGTTTTCCATTATATAGTGATTTAAAAAATCCTATAGTCTCGTGGAGTACTTAGCAAATTAACAGTAACTGCCAATTTTATACAAGTACTTTAATTTAAATTTCACGAACGGTTTCATTGCATATTTTTATTATCTTCTGGCGTTAGCCTCAAGGTTTCAACATATATTTAAAGTTTCATTATATTTTGTATTATTTTCCTGCCATATACACATTCTTAATCTTATTTTATGTTGTATTATCTTCATGCCAAGACATGTCGATAATGCAAAATTGTACATAGTATAGCGGAAAAACTGTAAAAATAATTGATATGAATATAATCTAAGTTTTCATATGAATTACCCGTTGTGTAATTAACCTTCTATAAATATTTTTTTAATTAACTAGTAAAATTTTGATAATTAATTAAGGGCTTTAACACAGCCAATTTCAATCAATCAGAATACCGCAGCATGCTAACTTGTGATTGAATAATTGCAAAGGAGGTATTTTAAGTCGGTTAAATTATGGATATCTATAAAGTTAAAATGGCTACTGGGTAATAAAAACAGAGTTTGTATTAAAATGTGTATGCGGATGCAAATGTAAGTATTTACATGAGTTGATTTTTATGAAATGTGTAGAAATCGAAGCACTTCATGGAAGAAGTGCCATTGTTTGCAGTCATATATACCAGGAAAAAGGATTTGCAGCATATATATATATATATATATATATATACATATATGTATATAAAGTCTTGAGGAAAGCGCACTACGCGATAGTATAAGTATGTGGCCGATCGAGGAGAGCGGACAAAAATAACACTAATAAAAACATAGAAACACATAGAAAAGGACACTCACAAAGAATCTTACAGACGTTTCAGCGGGTTGTCCCGCTATCCTCAGTGCTGAAGGTGTTTCTATGTTTTTATTAGTGTTATTTTTGTCCGTTCTCCTCGATCGGCCACATAACTTATACATATATGTATACATATATACCAGGAAAAAATATGCTAAGTTAAATATTTTTCCATTGCGAACTTCACTTTTGGTATACATGAAGAAATGGTGAAACAAGCGCATGAATATTTGTACCTATATTTCTCCATTGAACTCATGGATACGGGGTTGGTAATTATCCTTGTAATCATCCAAGTTTTTGGGTGAAGTGGATCGCTGTATATTTGAAGGTTTTCCCTCTTCTCATCAACGGCAGTGAGAATCTGAAATCCGAGGGTAATTAAAATTCTTGCGTTGAATAGATTGAAGTTGGCATGCAATCTTCCCCCTCCCTCCACCCACGCAATAAGGCGTCAGTTTCTAGTTAACTTGGCCTATAAACCCACGTGTCTTTAGAAAGAGTGCAGAAGTTCATGGATTATTTACACGCTCGCCTTCTCACCTCACCAATTTCTCGTCTGTGACATAAATACAGGTAAGCGTAACTGCGTGTGAGATAAATTTAGAATAAGGTCGCCCCTCATTTGAACTAATCTCCATCCGTAACTGTAACGAAGGTATGTAATGATTTTTTTTGCTAAAGGTTTCCTAATTTCCCATTGCCGCCCACCCTAGCTATATGGCTACATCCTACCACTCTGAGCATAACATCTTCAGACCCAAGGAGATTGTAAAAATACTGGAGAGGGCACCACTGTTTCCGAGTGTTGAGGGCAGTGTGGCAGGAATAGGGGAGCTATGGTAGGAATATGTATCATGCTGTGAAATATTTATAAGTAAATATTTATTTCTTTCAAATTTGAAATATTTATTTCTTTCAAATTTCACTGTGATGTTATTTTTTCCATTGACTCTGATTATGAAAAGAATCTCATAGATTTGAAGAGTATATGAGGCTCTTAAAGAAAACTCGCACTCTTTCTTGCTGTCAAATCGTTAAAAATATAATGCTGAAGCTTTAAAAACTTAATACTTCCATTAGTTATTTGTTTAAACCGGTCATAATAAACTCTCTGACAGAAATTGGTAGTTGCAAAGCGGATATTCGACATGGACTCCTACAGTCTGAAAATTTCATTAAAAGGCCTTAAAAGTAAAATGTAAATTGCATCTTTTATATTATTTTAACCTCCCTTTATTCAAAAATATGCTTGCCTGAAGATTTATCATTCATGTCAACGTCATTTATAGACGTTTAGCAACATTAGTTTTTGACCTCGTTACCACCGAGTGTGGTTATATGGCTACGGGTCATTCTGGGTAAACAAGTTGCTGTATCAAACGAATATTTTACTAAATACTGTCGACGAATGAAGACGAACATGGTATAAACGTACTTAAGTATCTTCATAATCGCAAGCAGAAAGTTTTCTGGGTGAAAATGAGTTAAATCACGCATAAGAAATAAAGACGATTATTTAAAGTTCTTCCATGGAACCCATTCCAGCCGTATCAGACGTCTAATTTGCCAATCAATCATTTTGGGAGATAAAGTGGAGTTATCAGCGTGGGAAAGAGGCGCAGTCCCTCAGTTGTCAATAATTTACGTTTTATTCGAGTGGAATATTGCAGCTAAAAACAGCCGCGTCAATTCGTCGTGATTTATTGCCGAGCATCTCTCGTCTTTTTCGTTTCACATCATCGGTTTGTCTTCTTTTCACTGAGAAAACTAAATTTATTTACGGTTACAAAAGATACTTTTAAATCGACGTTAGGTAAAACTTCTTAATAGTTGCAATTAAGTTATGGTGAAGGGATTTTCGCAATTGTCTACTCTTAAACTTTATTTAACTCCACTGGTTTCCAACATTTAAAGAGATATTTTCTAGGGCAGCTGCGAATAAAATTTTTCTTATGTTTCTTCCCCTTATTTACATGCTCTATAAATTTTGCCTTCATTTTCACTTTCTTTTGTGCAATGATCTTTTTTCTCCATTCCGTTTCTTAAAACTTGGAATCTTATTTTTTAAATTGTGATTTTTATACGACTTCAAAAAAATTAATTAATGCGTATGGAGAAAAATATAAGAAATGAATCAATATGTGATTCTCAGAATTTAAAATTAGAGAAATACCCACCGTAAAACAGAAGTATATATCACATTCATTCGAGTGTTTAAACTTATTCATCTTGACAATATTTATGCTTACAAAGCGATGTCCAGATTACTTTTTTCCAGCGCTTAGAAAGTCTTGCCTGGTCTGCTAAATGCCTTATTTTTCCTAAACCTGTGGTAGCGTATGCACGCTACAATTCGTAATTCAGTTATTGGGAATCAATCCAACCCCACATGATACCATACTTCATATGACACACTTCCTGATTGCTGAGAAACAATTCATAGGTCGTGAACATAAATATTTTTTCAGATCACGTTTAGGATGACGGCCGCGGTTCCGACCTCAGCTCGTCATTAGCCATGTTAAATTTTACTACTGAACATGGGGCATTATTGTTGTTAGATATCCTGTATAATATACTTCGTGAAATCATGTCAACCTTAGGACGCCACTGAACAACCTCAAGCTTTCATTAACATAATCACCAGGTATACCAACTTCCAATTTAACTAGCACGAAATGTGCTTTACTGAAGCTGGTTTGAATCGGTAAATAATACATAGAATTAAGCATTTACTTTAAGCATAGTTATGCTATGCCATTAATTAGTCAATATAGAACAAAAAACTACTATACGAAGTACTGCCTTAACTCTGTTATCTACTTTGAGTAGGTGGATGCCCATTAAATGTATTTGTTATCTAAAATTCAATGAATTGCTCTCTTGTGAAACTGGGGTCGCTTTTAATTAAAAAATTACTGTTAAGATATCTGAGAATTTTGTAATACTTTTGTTGTATTCTTCAACGAACGGGATGGAAATAAATTGTAGTGAAATCTTCCGATAAGATACGCTTGTCGATCAATGGTATGATGGAAGGATATCACAGAGTAAGTAATATTTTTTATCGTAAACATTGTTTTGATTGCATACTTAAACTCAAAATATCTCATTTCAATAAAGGGGACTGCGAAGAAGTGGGAGTGAACTTTGATACGTATCTAACCAGTTTAGGGTATCAAAAGAAAAGATTTGGAGGTAAAGGTTTTTTTGTGCTATCTTACAAAGTAGAAAAGTTTCATTTCACCCTTTATCATACTGTATCTCGTTTCAATAAATGAGACTGAAAGTAAATGCGATTGCAATCTGAAATTACGCCAGGTTACGGATTTGATCGAACAATTTTGGGAGAGAAAGGACGGACACAAATTGTTTTTTTTTTCCTCTCCCTCCCGCAACATTTTGGCACCATTGCTTCATCTCCACCTTACCTGCTATCTTTTTTATATTGCATCGTGAAGGCAAAGGGTTGAAATGGGACGAGTTTGGAGGCAAGGAGATTACCATCTCCTAATTCGACTCTGCGTACAGCATTAAAAAGGCCCCCTTTTAGTCTCAGCTTTACCGTCTCTCTCCTCCCGAAGTCCTCTTTGTTGAACTTGAAAGAAGAAGAAAGACCCTTTCCCCCCTCCTACCAAATATACTTTTTCACCCTCATTAGAGATGGCAGAGGGAGGGGATGAGAAGCGAGTTGGAGCAAAAATGCTCCTTAAAAGGTCGCCACATTGCGGATGCGACGCTAAGCGAGGTAAAGGTTCAAGCTACAAAAACCCGCTATGCGTGTATTTCCAGCAGTAAGTCCGCGCTGGTGAATCTTTGTAGAATGTTGTTACGAAGAAATATGATTTGATGCTATCACGGCGAATTTTATGGGTAAACTGTTCTTGGGATTCCCACCGGGATAATCCTTTCATAACCACAAAACAATTAAAATTAAATAAATCAGCCAAAAATTAAATAAATTCAGCCCTTTAGCTGATGATCGCCGGGACGGAGGTTGAAACGTTGGCCGTTATGAAAGAATTAACCCGGTGAGAATCCCAAGAACCTTTCTCACGAAAGCTTCTGCGATGGTTGGTATTAGCTCTCATGTAGTTCAGATTTTCACCACGTTGTTTCATGCCTGATGACGAAAATTTCGCTGGCAATCGCACAGGCTTGTTCAGGCCAGAAGTTCAATTCAGAAGACCACTCTAACCAGAAAATTCTGGCAAGATTTCCGGAGAAATTGTCATCTTTAGCCATGAAACAACGTGGTGGTAACTAGGAAACCACGGAATTATCTTCTCAATGTTATTTTACGCTAGCAATATTCGGTATTTGCTAAGCAGGTTTTTTGACATGCATTCAAAAATAGCCTCTGTGGGCCTTTGCGTTGGATCTAAAAAATACAGCAATAGATAAATGATACCTCCCATACCGTCTTAATGACGATGTTTTCTGGCACTACTTGACCTTGAGAGTTTCGGCTTGATAGGAAAGAACATGAGCATGATCTATATGTAAAATTTAAAGTTTTTTTTTCTTTTTTTTTAAATTTTTATGTATATTTGTTCAATACTATTTGCTATGGATGAAAATTATAGCTGGTGCGATTATAAAATCTGTTTTTCTCTTTGTTTCTATGATAATGATGTGCAATTAAAATTGCAACCAATATGCGTACAATACGGTTAGTTGGAAATGACCTAATCTATTCCTTCAGCATACGTCGGTAATCCACTAAGTTATTTGCCATCAATATAAACCCAATGCGAAGTTTTACATATAATAATTATCTTAATGAGAATAAATAACTACATAAACGTGTTGAGGTAGATTTTATAATTTTTCCTGGTTAATGATGAAGGATTTGGTGCTTTCCCGGCGAATCTTCTCGCGAAATCAGTCGCGTCAGGATCGGCATTGCTGCCAGCGTTACGATAGCCTTCTCTGTCATCATCCCTAATGACGATGGAAGAAAAGGCTATCGAAACGTTTGCAGCAATGTCCAACCAGACCCGACTTATTTCCCGAGAAGATTTTTCCAGGTTAATTTTAACAACAGAATTACGTTTAAATTCTTCTTATACGTATTCATCCTGGGAATCGAGTTGATGTGGTGGCTAGAGTGTTGGCTTCTCACCCGGCGGGCTCGAGTTCAAATCCCGGCAGTGGCAGAGAATTTTCAGAGACTGCCCGATCCCTGCTTTAGTGTTGTGTGGAGGACATTTCAAGCACAACACTCCGTCCGTCGGATGGGAATTTAAGCCGTGGTCCCCTTTGCGCCTTTCGTTAAGAGCAGGCTAATGCCTACGCCAGGTTTCTCTCCACCCTTCCTTCTCTACCCTTCTCTCATGGCGCAAATGACCTCAGCTGTCGGTCACCTCCTCCAAACACCAGACCATATCACACGTATTGATTCAGCTAGTGATAGTTAAATTGGAATTATCGAAAACTTATTGTTCCTATACTTTCTTCAGTTGATCTAATAACCAATTAGGTAGGACTTGTTGCGATGGCAGGATTTGTTTTTGGTGCAGGAATGTGGGAACGCAGCAAGAACTCCTCACCCACTTAGCATCGTATTCGATACGTGGTGGCCCTAATGGCTGCGCGGGACAGTTGTGTTACGGAACTGCTTACAACTTTTGATTGTGGACGTTAAGAAAAAAAAGGGAAGGGGAATAAAAACCTCCACGATGTTTATATTTATGTACATTCCGGCATTAAATCAAGTGGAACTCTCTGGGGAATAAAAAAAGGCGTTGAAGAAAAAATTATATGCGTGTATATATGTAGTACAATCCGCATTAATACTGGTGGAGAGAGGGGTTGGAAAACGGTTGGGGATGAACGCTGGGGTATGTATACATAGGAGGACGAGCACGGTGGAGCTTAGTCAAAAGATTCTCCGGAAAAGGAAGCCCTTCTATACCTCCTGACTTTATACTCGCTTTAGCCTCTCCTCGCCCTCGTTTTTTTATTATGTATTCCTCCTCCCTATCTCGTAAATGGGTGGAAGTGCCTTCTGGCCATGGCAAAAAGGCGATAAATTTCAGTTTTAAGAAGACCCCAACCCCCCCGGATGGAGGGGGTATGGGAGACTGCTTCCTAGGAGGCTTAATGTTTGGCTCTGGCCTTGTATAGTGTTGGTGGAAAGAGAGGGTCCAGATCTTGTGCACTTTCGTCGCACCCAAGATACTCCTTTTAAACAGCTCTTCCAACACCACACTGTCGACTTATGTGCTATACTGCCTCCCTCTTTACTGCTTGAAGGAAGGATATGCAAGGGAATTACCGGGACGATAATTTGTTTACAATGTTGAAGGTAATGAGATCACTGCGCGGAGGACGTATCTTAAAGTTTTCGTTCTTGATTACAGCTTAAAGAGTTTAATGTCGTGGGTGGATTGGCGAATTATAAACTTTATTTTTACTTATCTCTGTCGTCTTAGGATTAACTTCGTGGAATTACATTTTAATAATAAAATAAATATAACTTTGTTTTATTCTACCAATTTTTTATTACGGCATGCCTATAGTTTCGACGCAGCGGCGTCTGATGATGATGTATCGGATGCGTATCTGACTCTGACGCCACTGCGTTGAAACTAGTCGTACTATTACAAAAAAATGATGAAAAAAAACAAAGTTTTTCATTTTATAATTTACTTATGCTAATGTTACTGGTTTAATAATACTTAATATTTGGGTCTGGCCTTGTAGTGCTGGTGGAAAGAAAAGTTATCTTGTGCACTTTGGACGCACCCAAGATACTCCTTTAAAACAACTTACCAACTCCACAACGTTCACTGTTTAGCTACACTTTCTCCTCATTTAGTGCTCAAAGGAAGGATATGTACGGGGTTTACCGGGCAGATAACTTTTTTACAATGTTGACGGTAATGAGAGCACTGCGCTGAGGATGTATTTTAAAATTTTGGTCCGTGTTAGCAAACTTGTATAGTTTTTGTATTGTTTATTTTTCAAGATTCGCTAACATTATCTTGAATTTCGTTAATAGTTATCCTTTCTCAGATTATAAAAGCAGTTTTTTCCTCTTCATTGCCCCGATAATAATGCGCAATTAACATTACTGCCAGTTTACGTGCAATACATGCTATAAATGAGCTCGTCTATTCCTTTACCACACGTCGGTAATACACTACGTTACTTTGTTTGCCATTGTTGCGACCCCTACATGAATTTTTGATAATAATAGCATGCATAATAAGACGAAAATAACTTCATTACCGTGTTTGAGGCAGAATTTTACAACTTTACCGGGTCATGTTTAACATATTCAAGAATTTTACTCAATGCTATGGCAATTTATGTAGGTTCGATAGCCGAATTAAACATTTTTAAGGCATATTTTTCATCTTCATTGTTATTGAAATAAGCGCATATGTTACTGACGAGGCTAGCTCTGAGGTTACAGTCACAGACATTGGTATAGGGTATCCTATTCATATTATTCCTATGAATGTATTCTACCTGTTAATGTGGGATTGCGTGGAGCATTTTTTAAATCAGAATGCCTTGGCCCTTCTTTTAAATGAACTTTCCTGTTCAATTGCCAAAGGAGCCTATTCCTTTTCATGTTTTAGGATTCAAGTTTACCAGATTCATTTAATCTTAACTATTTCCAGCCGTTTGATTTGTTTATGATTTTTATTTATTGATAGGAAATAACCCCTTAACGCGTTTCTATTAATTTTAATTTTATCTTCTTCAGTTATCAAATACCTTTTATATAACTATATCCATTTGTTACTATATCCATTCCCTTCACCTTTTCTAGCCATTAATTTCTCATTATTGTTTTAATTATCAGTTGGTATGTAGACAAGAGCGGATCCAGGATTTTTCTGGGGGGAGGGACACAATGGTTTAACAGGCAAACGGTGTTCTTCTATTTGAGATCAAAAACAACGTACAACAATTACTGCACATGTTCATGTTATTTATTTTTAATACGGAAATTATTAATATGAAATTAAATGAATGGGGGCTCCGTAATTCACAAAATAAAACGAACGTAATGATAACCGTGTTAAAATGTTTGCCTATTGTTTAAGCATTGGTTGGGGGGGCACGTGGCCCCGTGCCCCTCCCCTAAATCCGCCAGAGATCGTAGACAGATGAAGTTTGAAATTGATCTCTAGCTTTAAATTTATATTTGGCTTTGATTAGTCTCACGCCATAATTGGGTTTCTTTTGTTCAATTTTCATTTTACAAAACTACATCATTTTCAGTGTGTCTTATTGCCTTTTTTTGTTTGTAATTCTGCTTTCGGTCGGAAGTTTTCTTTTCATCCACGTATATATAGTATATAGGTTCAAATCACTTGTTAAATTTATATCTCTATTTTTATAATGTTTGTCGTTGTTATTATACCCTACTGTACATAGTACTAGCACTACTAGATAACACTACTTAGTGTTATCCTCCAGCGATGATGGAATCCATAAGTAATTATCGTTTTTACCACATGGTGTTACTTTCGTAAACATTTCGTGTGTCTCAAATGATTGTTAATATATTTTAATAACTGAAATACTTGCTACTAGGTGCATAAGACTAAGAGCTTTGAATTTCTTTTATTACTATGTGGATTGTGCATTGTGTTTTTGTACTAATCTCAACCAATTTTATCTTTACAGGTAGGTCATATGTGATAAATGGGGATAAAGCTGCCTCTCACAGCACAGAGTAAGTGTATGTGTTGTTGGTAGTACTTTGCATCACTTCTCCTTATAAGCTTTAAGGAAAAATGTGATCACCGAAATATACTCGTAATAAATGATTACTTTGCCGATGTTTTTTATATTCACTCCAGCGTTTGAACACCACCAGTGTATAAACATCACGAATTTAAAATTAATAGGAGTGCTTTGGCCTAGAGCAATTGCTGATGCAAATTTAAATTCTTGTTCTTCATTATAGCATGCTAAAGTGTTTTGATATCTACGCTTCGGAAGTTTTTCATTCAAAGAAGGAACGCGTAGTTAGGGAAATTGGAACATCAGCTTTTAAATACTAATTAATTAGCTGAAAACATTTATACATTTCTCCGCTAGTAGCTAATGTCTATTGAGTTGAAAACTATGTATCGAATAAATTCCTGATGAGTCATTAAATTATATTTTCTTGACAGAATAATTTTTTTCACTGACACAATCAACAGCCATAATTTCTAATATATATTATAATTGCCACTCAATAGTTATCAATTAAAAACTAATGTCTTGAAATTTACGAATATATAAAATTTGATCACAGAAACATACTCGTAATAAATTACTACTTTTCCGATGCTGTTGATATTTACTTAAGTGTTTGAACAGCTTCTGTGTGTAAACATCACGAATTCATGTTCGAAACGTCATGAACGAAAATTCCTGCCATCAACCATGCTTTATGTTTACGTTTTAAGCTGTCCTCTCTCTTCCTTATTTATTCATTAAAAGCGATACTATAAAAAGTATTTTAAAAATCTTAAGATAGATATGTAAATTGATTCATGCATCGCCATTTTAACATCCTTTATCGAATATTTGTACAGTATGGGGACCCTTAGGGAGTCTGGTTTGTTTTCCTCCATAAGAATCTTGGGAAATTTCTGTTTACTCATGACTTTCAAATAAAACGAATCAATCTTTATCTTTCGCGACCTATGGAGCCCGCGTCAGTCGAAGTTATTCCATTTCGAATGCCGTAACTTCTCTCTGGGCCAATCGAAGCAGAAATTCATCCCGTCTGACTCCGTTTCTTAGCCTCCTTTTTTCTAAGTTTCGATAGCTTCTCGTCATCCAACTTTTATTCACTTCAACGTCCAACTCCTTCCTATCACTTTCTCACTTCCATAGCACGCGCTCCTAACTTTCGATTTTCAGATATCTACTTTGACCTCTCCACTGCTTTTACCTTTTTTTTACCTTGACTGGGACTTGTACCATAGCAATATATCCTTAAAATCAATATAGCTCCTAGTCATGTTCCCCTAATAGATTCAATAATATTGCATTGTGAATAGAACATGTCTAAATGAGTGCTTTATTTTTTTATTCTCTATCTTATTTTATTTATTTTCTCAATTTTAATACTTAAGTGACTCAAATTCGTGCGTTTCCTACACATTAAAGACTGTTAGTTTTTATTCATTTCTTTACTTTATCTCAAGTTTATGGTATGAAGTTCATTTTAATTTTACTTATTAAAATTATATGCAAGCGTAAATGAAATCCAAATTTTCATGGGTACATTTTATACTACACTCTAAATTTTCGTAACCTACGCAATAATTGTTGTTCTTTAAATATATCGTTGCTTGCCGTAATTGGATTTCAAATACAGAATTGTATAATTTTCATCCATCCTTAAGCCCGAAATCTTTAATTCTTAAGTTCACTTTGGATCACCTTTCGTTGTGCGAATTTAATGTTATTTACGAAATTTTTTAATTGCCAGGACACATTTTGTCATCATTAATATATATACTCAGTCCATCTTGCCTGCAGATTCTTCATATTTTTAATTTTTTCGATAGTATTATCCTGATTATATTGACATGGAAATCATTATCGGCATATCTGATTAATTCGTATAAATTAACGAAATTTTGATTAAGGTTTTAACCCGATTTTTGAAGAAGCCTTTGAATAAATTATCTACCCGTTATTTCTTTTCCACCGAGAAATCTCCATTAGACGGATAGGAGAGAGATTAACTGCCCATGAAGGACTCAATGTTACAGCCCGTCATATCTAGACGCCTGTCGAGCCTTAGTACAATCTCCGAGCTGCAAAGCACGACCCTTGCACTAAATGAGGCTCCGTTAGTCATCCCACTAGTCCCCCAACCCTTGAATATGAGTAAATTCCTATATTCATTTCCATGAACCAGGGCGGAAAAGAACGAGGGAAAGTCGGGAAAAAAACTGAGACTTTAAAGGAACTTAGGAAAACTTGGGAAAATCCCATTGAGTGGATATGTACCCGGTAATTTGAAGAAGAAAATTCTGATTCTGAATTTCACCACTTTTAAATTAAGAGTGAATATTGAATTTATCGAAAGGAAATATCTTATCCTTAAAATGGTGAATGTAAGCTTCCCCAAAATCCCCAAAAGAAGTTTTTTTGTTGAAGTGCCCTCGATTCTACGGAACGGGAAGTAGCATGCATTTTTTACGCTAAGTAGCTATTATCCATATCCTAATGATTATTTCTTGTCGATTTTGTATCAAATAGTAACACGATATCATTGAAATTCCTCTAATTTGTTCCAGTTTCATAACGTAGTGGTTCCCATCAAGACCTAAGGGGTCCCTCTTTTTCAAATGCTGCTGTGATAAATGAATACGATGCAATAGAGGAACTTACCCTAATAATAGTATTCTCAGATCACGGTTTACTGTTCTCTTAACAAAATTTTGTTAACTCACTAAATTACTAGAGAAGTTTTAGTTTAGCGCAGTCCAAATATGTACCGATTCCTCTCGAATTTACAAAATTTCAATGTTTTTTTAACTGGTAAAAGCATCCGCTCCCTATTCTTTCCGAAATGTTTTTTTAGAGGTGTTTTAGTGCGGAAAAAGTTTCAAAAGTCATTGCGAAATCACTGCGATTTGAAGAAACTGCCAATGGAGGGATACAAGGAATGGGTGGCAGAGGAGTTATAATATTCTCGGGAATTACGGAAAAAGAGCGGGAGTTTTATTTCTGTCACTGAGGAGGCCATCCTGCTGCTACTATCCACCCAAAGCGCGTCTGGCATCCTTTTCAGTCGAGTATTCATATTTCAGACGCGAAGCTCAGTAATCATGGCAGCTGCCTTATGCATACAAGCTGGATATACAAGACCCCGAGGAGGGATAAAGGAGATACCCCCTCCCAGGGTTGGCCCAGGGGTAGGCGTGCGAAATGAAAATGCCGGAGTGGTTCCAGCTAGCGGCGAGGCGGAACAAGTGGTGTGTTGAATTCACATGGAATGACCCGTACCTCTCTTTACTTTTCTTGCCCTCCCTTTCAACGGAGTAAGCATGACGCAAACTACAAAATTTTGGCTTCTATCTCTACTAATACTGTTCAGTTGTATTGAAAAATCTGTGATGACCAATGCGGAAACGGTTTGGTATTCCATCTGATATTGATATTTGTTTTATTTTTATTTCATCTGATTTTACCTGAAACTTTTTTTATGACCATTATAATTATAAATTTAAATGACACTGGGGAACATTTTTTAACTTATTGTAGCATCTAATTTTCAGTTGTTTTGAGTTGGATGTTGGTGTGACGATTGATGGGAGGAGCACAATGAAGCGGGAAATAATGAGCTGCAGAGGTGGAGTGGAGCAATTGTTGTTGACGGCGCGGGAGGGAGAGTAAGGGGAGTTGGATTGTAAACGTTGTGGCGTGTGGATGTGTGTTTGCTCCCGAGTTTTTAATTTATAAAAAGTGTTTTTAAGGTGTAATAACATATTTATGAAGTTTAAAGAGGAAATAAAAAAATGTTACATCATTTTCTGTTGATTTCAATCGTTGAGCTGTTTTTGGGTAAAATAGGCTAGCTGATTTCAAAATTGTTATTAGTTTTCTTCTACCACGTCAAGTTTTTTTCACAATTCCTTGTGCAATTGTGATCTCTCTCTGCTAGGTTCAATGTTGGTCCCAGGAGGTATCATTGCTTGCTCTCGCATTGGCTGATATTGACCTTATCCGACTGGCGCCGGATGAGTTGTACCGTAGGATACCAGTGACAGATGAATAGCAGTCTAGTTATGTAGGAGATACTATAGGGAGACATAGCCCGAAATTTGCTTCGTGAGTGAGCTTTGGTGTTACACGGGTTGCCTACACGGATTTTTTTTGTTAATTCACGCGCATCTGTATGTATGTATAAATTTACTAAATCTGTGTGGACAGAATGAGACGTGTGATTACTTTTAAATTCCTTCAATTGCAAATTTTGTTTGACGCATGAAACAAAAAATTGACGTGATAGATACTTGGCAAAACTTGGAAATCCCATTGGTAGAATATTTACCGGAAAATTTGAAGAAGGAAATTCTGATTCTGCATTTTACCATTTGTAAATTAAGAGTAAATATCGAATTTAAAAAAATTTAAAGAACGAGTGATTGTTAGGAAAAATCTGAGAATTTGATGGTACTTGAAATAACTTGAAGATCCCATTGAGAGGATATTTACCCGGAAATTTGAAGAAGGTAGTACGAGTAAAAATCAAAGTTCTCGAAATGAAATAGGAAACTTATCCTTAGAATGGTGAATGCAAGCTAAAGATGCCGTATCCTATAGCTTAAAAAGTTGTGATAGATAAAGACGGAGGTAATTTTTTTTGTCCAGGGCAAAAAGTTAGTCAAACACAAGTCATAGACCTAAGATAACAAAATGGTTGTTCCTAAGTGTTATCTCAGATTTTAGTTTTCAGCTCCATTTTTGAGCTCAATTGTAACTTTTTTCTCTCACTATATTCTCCCGTCTTCTTCCAATTTGTCTTTCTTTCTCATGTTTTGCAGTTTCTCTGACCCATTCCCTACGTTATTTTCCGCCTTTTTTAGCCCTCTGAGTGATATACCGATGACTAAGTTCTAACAACACGTATCTCAAAAATAGCAACTTTTCAGGAGAGTAAAAATCGATTATTTTTTTACTTATACACTGAAATTAAAAACCATCAGTTCATAGAATAAAAAAGAAGCATTTATTTGCAAACAAAGAGTTGTTTTTTGCTTGTATTTTATTTTTTTTATGTTATTACACTTTGTTAAAGATGCCTGTCTCAAGCCGGCCGAATTTGAGATACATGTTATTAGAGCATGATATTAGAGCTTGGCCGTCAATATGGAGGAACTTTTCTCTTTCCTACCCCGCATAGTACGTGAAGATGTTTCAAAATTTCGTTTTCAACCAGTTTTGTAAGATTGGCCACATGTCTTGTTATAAAGTCAAAGCCTACGATTAATAATGCTTTTCTCAACTTGAAGCACCAAAATGTATGCATGACTTTCATGCGATAAATTTTATTCGTTTGCTACGACCGAGATGATTTTTATTTATCATATTAGTTATTCCCGTGATGAATACGAATTTACATGGTCTTATGGTCGTATTAGTGTATATATGGGTTTTCTATCAAGCATTCTAAGTAGTAAAGGCTATTCGAGTTCTACATCGGGTAATCTCCTTCATGGCTGCCGACGTTTCGGGGTACGAGTCGTTCTCCATCTTCAGGCTTGAGTGTCATTTCTCGGTAGGTGTTCGCCTTATATAGCGTGCCGGGATATCAGGTTCCCTCTGATTGGTCCTTGGTATTAGCCAATCGGATTTTATTCAATAGGGTTCCCATACGTTACTGAGGGAGTAACCACCATCTCTATTGAAGTTTTTGTCCGTTAGCCGGGTCTCTATGGCCTCCTTCGTAATCCTTTCCCAATAATTCTTTCCCGAGAAATGACACTCAGCCCTGAAGATGGAGTATGAGTCGTACCCCGAAACGTCGGCAGCCATGAAGGAGATTATCCGGTGGAGAACTCGAATAACCTTCACTACCAGCACACGCCGGGAAAGCATCAGATCTTTTTTCAAGCATTTATTGCAAGCAAGCAAGTGTTTAAACTGATATTTTTTTAAGGAGTAATTCATTCACCATAAAAAACAGTAAGCAAACGAGAATGTTGAGTTTCTTTACTGTTCTAGCAGACGCAGTTTGCCAAGCTTTTAGTGGTATTTACATTGCTAGAAGTAGCTGTGACGCAGAATTGCTGGAGGTGACCTTTAAATTATCCCAGTTTTCATCCTTTAACAGCTCATCTTTCTTCCGTCTGTTTTCCCAATGCGTATGTCAGTGATAATTACTTAAAGTCATGATTATATCAATAGCATTACAAGAGGAAAATTGATAACAAATATAAACTTCGTTGGAAAAATATTATTATCATTCATCTGGTTAACAATACCCTACAATTAAACGATAAAAAAATCCTTCTTCAACCTATTCTTATATATATATTTATTTTTTGGGAAGGGTTTGGGAAGCTATGCTGTTAGATCGTTAAATTCAAGTATTTTTCTATTTAGGTAAAAAACTCCCTAAAAATTAGTCCATTGTGATTGGCGCTTTATCTTACAATGGTGATCTTTCCTTCCAACAAAGGTTGGCATCAGTATTACCTTCATAGAGTATTACCATGCTCTCTCCTCGCTTCCCATTTTACACTTTTTAGTAGGTTAATTAGTTCGGTTGAATCTGCTTTATAAAATATGCCGCATAAGATTACCGTAATTTTTCGCTTCATAGGTTTCCCTACGAACCCTTTTATGGAAAATTGATAAAATATATACCGTGAATAATAGTTTACTCCAGGGGTCTCCAAAATACGTCCCGCGTGCCGGATCCGGCCCGCGGAGGGCTTTCATCCGGCCCGCGCACTCGTTTCAAGTAGCGCGCGATTCTCGCCCTTTTAACTCTTTGAGACGCCACTAGGAGCATTGCAGCGCTGTATTGACCGTTAAAGTCGCCTTCAACTGTTCGTAAATAAGAAATACGCCACCGGATACTTCAGTAGACGTTGGTATCGAATACTTCAGTCATCGGCAAATTTGCTATCCGGCCCGCGGGGCGATTCGGAACTTGGAATGTGGCCCTCGTGGCCTAGTAAATTGGAGACCCCTGGTTTACTCAAAAGCTGCAAACTAAAGGAGATAATGCCTCAGTGCAAGCTGCTATTATGATCCTGCTGAATGATCATGTGAATGAAATATTTCGCAATGCCATCATTCGCGAGATCATGCGAGCAAAATTAGAACAGGATAGATTAAAAATTATTATGCGCATGATACGCTCATTCACGAATGTTTCCATTATACACGGTGAATTATTCCATTCGTATGATCATTCAACATGGTCATTTTCATAATTATTCACCGTGTAGAGTGGTAAATACGAATAGTAACATAAAGTAGTATGCAGTGAGTCATGTTACTGATAAACGAGGAGGTTGTAAATATAGTGGAGGGGGCACCAGTGGTTTTGATTGTTGAGCGCAGTGTGGCAGGAATGGAGGTGCTTGGGTAGGATAGCCACGGCTACTTTGACCAAAACATTGATAACCCCGTAAGAGTCAATGCTAAGTATTTGGTGAAATATTCGGTCACGATCGTTGTTACGTTGAAATAAAATATCGCAAACGAACACAGTATACCTTTTTTCTATCATTATTTGATCGTGAAAATGTGCCTCGAATATCTTTTGCCAAGGAAAAATTATTGTCAATCATCACGGTTCCACTGTGCAACTAGCTGAGCCGAAAATAACATTTAACAAGTGTAAAATATCCATTCCCCTGCACTTCTTCTGGCAATTAATAAGATTACAGCCAATGGAAATCTTACGATAGCGGACCGGTCGCAATGATAGTACGAAAGTATGTTCACAGCGAAATATTATCACCACGATATGACTATATGGACGGTATAATATACACATAGGATGACGAGCGATCGGAAAACTCCGACGGCTATCAAGAAGTAATTGTTGCATTTTCATTCTATAAATAAGAGGGGATATAAGGAATAGAATACTTGACTATGTACGTACACTGTTTGAGACTAAGTCCGAAAATTATCAAACCAAGATGTTGGAATTCTGACTACGCTTAAAATTCGAATACAGCGCCTCCCGATATTTGAAACCTCCATGCTGATAAACGATTAGATTTCAAATATTTTTAATGCATCATTTGCTGAAAGTGCCCGTGGCATACGCGCCCGTCGCATGACGTAAGATATAGCTTTCTGTCTCCCCTAGCTCATCTTTCTTCCATCTCCCTCTCGAATGTTCAATACTCTCGTATATGTGCCCCCACCGCATTAAACTCCGCGGTATTACCTCGGCTTGAGGCCACAGACATTCTGCTCTCCATGTTTTCCCAACCTCTGCTATCTCTTAACCCCGCCATAAAAGCACTCATTAAAAGATCTCGCATTAAATGTGGTTCCCCATTCACTTTTTTTCACCCCTTGCCAGCCAGTTCCTTTTTTCCACACACTATTCTTCCTCCATTTTTTGCCGGCTTTCTTCTTGCGTGCGAGGTTTTAAAGTACACCGTCAGGGACTATTGTGTGACCCTCCGGAGAAGGTCTACCGCGTAAGGAGCGTGGTGTTAAATATTTGCATGCGAAGAGGATTAAAAAAAAAAAAACAAAAGTTTCGGTGTTGGGACGTGAGCAGATTTTTCCATTAGTGGGACTTTCATTGCAGCCTTGGTTTTTCTCCAGGAGATTTGGTTTCATTTTATTTTATTCTGCCTGGATGCAGAAATTCCGTTTTCCTCCTTATCAACTCTCTATTTTTTTTAACTGTAGTACAATATACGAATAACCCGGGAGTGTCATTACTTACACACATGACATGCATTTAATAGTATTATTATATAAAATTACACTCTTTTAGCAGCACTATCTTTATTTGAGACTCCGTATCAATTAAAAATAAAGAAATTGAAATGAAATAAACTCACATCAAACTTAACAAGAACACATGATGACAATGTTAAAATAAATTTCGTTTTTAAAGTTTTTGCATGCAACAGTAAAAAATTTAAGGATGGCTTAGATTATTTTTTATACTTGGAAAATATCGCCTTTTCTGATTCGCTTGATGATGCATTTCAAACCCTTGAATATATGTTTTCATTCAATATATTAATTTCTTCTTTCTGAAATATAGATATAGAGCGCTAAATTAGTTAGCTGTCAAATAAAGTTAGTTTAAATGTTACATTTTCTACTACTTTTTTTGAGGCACGATGGTCTGCTGAACACTATCGTAGAAGGACAGGAGGAAGGAAAGAATGAGCTGCGTAGGACAGGTAATAAAGTATGTAAAAGAGAAGAAATACCTCGCTATAAAAAAGTAAGCTGATATGAGAGAGAAATCGAGAGCGTGCGTCAAACCAATCTTAGGATTGTTGGCTAATGAGGATGGTGATGTAATATTGATATTTTCTTACTGTACTACATATTTCCACAGCTTGCATTTCTTTCATATTTTATGTATTTCATTTATATCTCAATGTTCCTGCTTAGAATATTTCAGATAAGGTCCATTAAAATAAATTCATTAAGGAACATTTACTTTTGTTAACTATTGATTTATAATACGTGGTTACTAAAGGACATTGGTGACACTGAATTTGTATGGTGAGGTTACTTTTCTTATGGTATGACGCAGTACTTATTTAGTAGCAAGTATTTAGTAGACGCAGTAGCAAGTTTGTGAAAACGAAATTCTGCCTTCTATCTGTACTATAGTCACGAAAACTACTTTTTGTTCATTTGATGTGTAATAATCCTGAGAAACCATCGTTTGAATGTCTTATTAATACACTGTCTAATATAATTCAAATCTTCCTTTTGTTTATCATATACCTCCACAAAATATGCTTTGCAGCACTCAATTTGACCGCACAACTGATAAAGGGGCTTCGTAAAAACTGTGGACAAAAATTCTGTCAACTCATATCTTACTCATTACTCAATATGTTTCGCGTAGGATCAATCGAACTTGGACTTTATTTTAATGAACTTGATATGATGATTACTTGTAGTTATGTACGGCGCAAAAGTGAATTTCGACTGTTTTAATTGCATTATTTCCGATCACATGTTCTTTAATTTTCCCTTGAGGTGTTATACCCTTGCATTCCCAGTAGATTTCCTCTCGAGGCACGATTTCAAAACCGGCTTCGCTGACAATATGTGGTGGGAATTCATGCTAAGTGCACTCTAATTTAAATTTGGCTCTAATCCATTTTCTGCGAACGGGCCAGTGCGGCGAGCACAGGGTAACAAAGAAATGTCCCCTCTTGTTTTCGTATTCCGGTCTTTCCGCCGATTTTGTTTTCCGTTTTCAACATCCCTTCTTTATTCCTTTCCTCTCTTTTGTATTAGATTCGCCCATTCACCCTTTTTTGCGCCTTTATCTTCCTCCTGTCCTACTCCATGCCAATCACATTCGTACCGTTCTTTATTCCATCTGCGCGGCCGGCGATAATTCGATAACGAAAGCACTAGCAGTCCACATGCGGCCCACGGTGAGCTCTAGTGGTTCTGATGACGAAATTTGTTGGGAATTATTTCACCCTGGATGGAGGACCTTGAAAAAATTTTCGTGGCGAAAAATGTGAGATATATATTTCCACTCTCCAACAATCGTATCCTGCCATATCCGTGACCTTAATTAGATGGGTTTCGCCGCAATAATAAACTGAGGAATGCGAATGAATTAAATTACTCCCGAGAGTGTGTTTTTATTGCACGAACTGCCGCATGGTTTGTGCGGTCGTGGATATTGGGGTACCGGCCGTGAAAAGTTTGGAGGGAATTTCGCCGCGAAAAATTAGATATTCATGGCGAAAATATAATTTTTCGTCCCAGGCCGAAAAGTTCTTTATTTTCTGTGGGACGTACTGCCCGTGTGATTCAATTGTTCAGCTTTCCCCGACAAATTGCTCCCTAGTTTTACTTTCAGTCTCAAATAAGAAATATAGTGGGCTCCAATGCATACCTAGTTTAAGTTAAATGTGTTGATGTATCGGTAATTTATGGCCGATTTTTTTTATTTTAAAGCATCCAGTATCACTTAATATATCCAAGTATTTAAACACATGGGTTGCCATTTTTGAAAATGCAATAGACAGAACGATATAGGTAGTATCGTCTTTTTTATTTTATTGTTACTATCTTATACTCTCTTACTATTTCACCTCCTTTTTTATTTGCATACACGTATCTCCTAAGTGACTTAGGATCGTATACTCATGACGGGGTATATATTTTAAATCCTACTCTATGAAAGGGAAAAACAGGGAATGTTAGGCATCAAATAGTTAATGCAAGCATAAGGAATTTAATGCAGACGGAGCGGAATGGTTAGGTATATTTCTAATTCCGTTTTTTTTACTAAGCTCATGCCTATATATTGATATCACATATGGTGGTCGATCTTTCATTTTAGTTCAATGTGTATGAACTTCATTTTTGGGTACTGTAAGAATTGCCTTTTAAGATTTTTTACTTTGTATACTTAGTAGTATTTTCACCGAATTGATGTGTTATGAATCCAGCAGAACTCCTAGGTAACGTTCGTCGATGTTTCTAGATCATGAAATTAAATTTTTTGGTGATTGCCATGGTGCTAGTAAAGAGAGATGTTGACTTGATAGCCTATATCTAGAAGTGGAAATGGTTCAATTCCCACTTTTATATCGATTTGTCCTCGAAAAACTTAGTATCACTAAAAATATGTTTGGGAAATTATTTTGAGTTTCGCTATTATAAAAAAAATTATACAAGCGATTCATAATTTTGTAACTGTAAAACAAATGTTGCGCTATGGAGTCAGATTACAGCGGACTAATAATTGGTAATTATGTCTTTGTCTTGATATGATGAAATGTACTTGTGAGGTATGAAACATTTTGCGATAGATGTTTGACATCAAAAACTCATATAATCATTGTTCCAGTTAAACACATTTTAGCTGATGACGTCAAAGTTTACCGGATTGTGATTGATTCTACGGTCGCGTTTCCTTGAATGAACGAGCTTTTGTGATTTATTCAAAGAAATTATGCCTACTTGCAGATAGTCGTTCCTTCCTTTAATACATCCAAAGCATGCTTTATAAATTATTACCGCTAACAATTCCAGCGAGCTCTACCTAATAGAAAACAGAGAATGTCTAAATTCTTAGTACTGTCTATTACAAGGGCTTAGTGGCATTTAAGCTCCCCTTACTCAATATTTACTGCACTGCCGTAGTCTTCTCCCTTGATGCACACGTATTTCCCAGAATTTGTAAACCTTAATCGCTAATACACTGCAGTAACGCGAAATGGGTTGAAAATGGACGATTACGCCGCGCTCGGAATATAATGATGCCCGCTCCGGCGAAGAAATCAGCCAGGAGATGGGACGACCCAGTTTCTTTCTTCCATAAGAGATTTGAATATCGCGGCCATGTTTTATATTTCGTCGGACACTCTCCGAGACTCGCTCTTGCGCTCCACACCAAAAGTGTTACCACTCCTCTCGCAAACTGCCGCCCAAAGTGCCCACTTATAAAAGACCTCGGCCCCATCTAACGGCTCCCCTACTCGTCGTATGCGACCTTCTCCCGTTGTTCATCACGCGGGTTTACGCAAGGAATGCCCCTTTTTACTGCGGTCGTATCTTTGGATTATGCAAGTGCTGGCGAGAGGACCTAGGACGCGATTCCTCCGGACAGAGTAATGGCACGAGGGAGAGCCCTTTTGGCCTTGGGATACATTCTAAGAGGTCTTGCGAGGCAACGGGTAAGATTATGGGTTGGAATGCCATCTGCATCTATTGCCGGCACTTGCATGATATAATTCTTCGATGAACTGGTGTTCCTTGGGCATGTTTCGGTTAAATCCCTCTAGATTCTCCGTTTTAGATCAAGGTCGGATTTTTTGAGGGAAATATTCCATTAATTGTAAAATCTGTAGGTTGATATTCTGAGACGCTAGTATAAAATGTAACGCTAAGAAATAAAAGGATTTGGTAACTACCATGGAATAAAAACGAAATAAACGCGCCATGAATCAATTTTACTTATTTATATATTTCCTTAATTGTTTGCCAAGCAATATGTATAAGTTAATAGTTTTTGCTCCTCTTTTTCAGCATTTTAAAAGTGTAGTTCCTCTTAAATTCGGCAAATGTCAGTTTATAAACACAAATAGATATAGTGAATGAAAAGAAATTGCTGAGAAATTTTTGGGCTCAAATGCAATCTTCTCTATTAGCAGCGCCAACGTGAAATAATTCGTCGATGATTTCATGCTGTTAGGGATAAACTGTTATATCCCTCTGCATCCTACTTCACCAAGACAGGCAGATAATTTAGAATATTTTCATTTATAGTCAACTATATCGGTTGACATTCTAATAATTGTCAGTGGGTAAGATACGGTTGGAAAAAAAATGTACTCATTTCAGAACTACCGTGAATATGAAATCTAAATATATGCCGGATGAATCAGTTCCATGAGATCTTTTCATTAAAGCGGTTTCGATGCAAATGTACCAGATGATCACGTGTCAAGTTGAATCCTAGTTCGTACAGTTACAAATGTATGTGTAGTTACAAAGTTTTTTTTTGCATTTCATTATTTTAAGTAATTAGAACGCGAAAGAAAATAAATACAATTTCTATAAAAGTTAGCGGTGAGCAAAAACGAGAAAAAAATCCTGACATAAGATCATGGAACACCCGAAACCTACAAGTACTCTGGCTCCCTCTAGCACTCAAAATTCACCCCAGGGTGGAGTGCCTTGTACTGCGGCCTGCTGGAGCGAACAAGGTAGAACGAGCCTGGGATCTAACTTCAACAGGACAGATGTAGAGGAAAGAATTGCAAGAAAGATGCATGCAACATCGAAAATGAATTTAATTGGGAACAAAATTCCATTAAAATATTCTCTTTATTCCACTGCGTATCCTTATTATAATACGGATGTCTCAAGCGCCTATTACGGTAGAAATGAAGGTGCATTCATCTGGTCTTTCCAATTGACGTATTTATATGCCTGTAACGTAATATTTACGGAAACATAACTTATAAAAGCTGGTAGCTTCTTACCATTATAGTATTATTACCAGGAAGTGTTGAGCTTCGATATATCTAGTTTGCGTAGCTCCTGATGAATTTTAAATCAAATGGCTAAAAAAAATTAAATCATCAGTAATTTTGTGCATCGAAGCTAGAAGCATCGAAGCATAGTTCCCGCCTCCTTTGGCACTAGGTATATGCTTTACCTGACTTGCATTGCAGAAAATTTAAGGGCAGGATAGGTGGCAAGCTACGACAACATGGATGCAGGGTTAAATATAAGAAACTCTTCACAACCTAGACAAACTTGAAATAAGGATTTTTTCGGCCGGAATTAGCTCACTTATTGCAACTCTCACATATGATTTAAGACCTTCAAATGGATGCTCACGAAGATGATCTTATTTTCTGTATCTGATTACGTTTTTACACATTTTTTTAAAACTACTACGGAACCTATCAAGTAGACGTAGCAAGTTAAAGTCACCTAATTTCAGTGGTGAAAGTCGGCGTTGCTGATATATAGTTTAATAATTACCTCAGAAAGAATAGCTTTGTTCTTAAATATGACTTGTTGCCGAATGTGATAGAGTTTGAGAATTAAAGAAACCTGAATTTTCAGTTTTATTTCCGTCGCTTACTTCCGTTTATTTCATAAGGTAGAGTCTATAAAATCACGCACGAGACAACGAATTAAAGTTACGTGAAATGGATTGTAGGATACTAAGTTCTTCCTAATATTCATGTAGTGGGGGCCCATAATTCTAATTTTAAACCCCGATTTTTTTTTAATTATGTTCGCTTAAACGGCGTGATAATAACAGAAGTAATTTTTAAAAGGAGGGAAACGTATAACAAAAATTCCATATGAAGACTACTTCTTATAACCTCTTGACAAATACGTTTTTCCGGGAAATGAAGAGGAATTTTCCATTGTATTTGGATACTTATTAAAATATTTCTGAGGTTGCCAATAATTTTCTATTATTTCTTCCCTTTGCACCTGTCCTATAACAGCCTGTCTCTCATGATTCCGATTTAAGAGCGTGATACTGGTTGAGTTTCAGTCGCTTAGTAAGTATGAAAATATTACATTTAATTTTCTTGTAAGTTAGAAAAAGTCACTCACAAATGCCAGATATATAAGCAAATTCGTATAACTTCTGAATTCATATTTATAAAAGGGAAATAGATGATTTTACGATTAAATTTTGGTGGCTAAATTGCTAATTTAATATTTTTTCATTGCGAATATTTTCCTTTTATTTCTTACTTCTGCACCTGTCCTGTCGCAGTCTGACTCCCATGTTCGCCGTGGGGGGTCGCAATACAAGGCATTCCAGCCGGGGGCGAAGCCTGTATGTAGCGCCAAAGGGAGGCGAGAAACATGCAGGGGTCGGGGAGCCGATTCGTGGGAAAGTCCCCAGGAGGGCGCCGGCGTGAGAGAGGGGGTGGGTTTGGCGTTCAAGTTTGCCGGCGCCGCACGGGGGCGACCGGGGGCAGCGGTCGAGGGACCGGTGGGTGCTGGGGGTGGTGTATGGCTAATTGCGTCCATACATCACGGGGCCCGGCGGCGTCTGCGGGGGTTGGGGGACCAATGGGTGCTCAAGAGGGAAGGGATGGGGAGAATAGGGTGGGGGTTTGGAGCTGAGCGTGGAAGGTGGAACATTGGTCAGCATCCCTCTAAGGTACCTTTGTCCTCTACATTCGCGCGGCCAAGGGTGGGGAGGAAACGGTGACAACAGAACCAATGCGTGATTATGGAGGGAATACAGGCATGCAATTGATATCTTCATCTTAAATGTTAAACCTCATAAACAAAAATGCCAAATTTACTGTATGAACAAAACTATCTTTATTTTTGTTTTCACACAGTTTTTAATTAAGTGTTTTAGTTTTTAAATCTACTAAATTACCATTTCCATACCTTCTCCATGTACCTAATTTCAATATCATTATCATTCCGACTAGACTTTATATTATTTTACTAGCTTGAGAATTCCAACGCCATTTTCGGTAATATTCTTTTAATTATATGCGTGAATTACTCCTGGTGGTTCTTTAATGAATGGAAACATACAACCTCGAGAAAGGGTATTGGAAAGGTTAGATGATAATATTATAGCTTTGCGAAAATATACAGCTTGAAGTTAAGATATTGTCTGGGGTAGAGTATGTGTGGGTGATATTTTTACGGTGATCCACGGATGCCACAAAAATATAAAGGGTAAACTAATTTGGCGCATCCTGGAGCACAGTGGGTCCGTGAAGACCAGAGCGGAAATGACTATAAAAAAAGTAATGTACAGAGATTCCAGTAATGAATGGAGGGTCTAAGGTAATTGATGGTGTCAGATGAGAGGTAATCGATGGCACTTTATAGTTAGTTGTGATGGGCAAATCTCATAAAGGACTTTGCAGCACTCATAATTTCGTATCGATAGGAAGCGAATATATCTCTATTTTCAACGTTGGAATACTTAAGACTTTTATCCTTTGCACAGTTATCTCTCAAGTTTTATCTTTTATTGGAATTAAAGAACCCAGATAGAGTGGTGGACCGCACAGTTCTACAGATAACCAAAGGTTGTTCGTTCGATTCCCGGATTCTGGGGATTTTTCTGGTGCAATTAATGACAATTTCTCCACCATTTTAGTGACAGACATGAAATCTCTCAATTATTTAAAGGTGTCTGCATAGGCAAAAATATTTAATATATCATTTTTTTACATTAATACAATATACATTATTTTACAATGGATTAAAATTATTAATGATAAGGTTTATAAACCCCTGGGTCTATCTAATCTGGCACTGGTATTAAGGGAAGAATGATATTTTGAAGCACATTTTATTTTGTTCTAGTGATTCGTAGTTTCATTTTAATATTTCTTTTTCACTCTGAATCAAAAATTTCTACAAATAAACGATAGTTTTGTGCGATAAAATCGCTCCATTTGGCAATTTATAATGACACGTGTGGATATATAGTATAGGAAATGTCAGTAAAATATACGAATACGTGGAGATTTAAGTTCAATTTTGATAAATAAATTTGGGGACAAAACTCAATTTTCTCATTTAATGAAAAAAGAGGATTATTCTCCAAGGATAAGGATAAGGAAGAGGTTAAATTCCAAGAAAATCTCGGAATGATACTGAGAAAAACGAGAGACGCAGCGGGTAAAGATAAGGAATAATATTCATTTTGGGCTGTAATAAAATATCCTTATCTTCATCCTCGCTTCGTAAGGTGGACTTTGAGTAGAAAAAGGCACTCTAAGTGAAGAAATGACGCCCTTTTAAGGTTAAATTTTCGCTCCGTAGGATAATCAACTGAAGGTGCAGCGCTACTAAAAGCCTTTTGTAATGTCATAATGATTATTAGTTTATACTTTTTGGATATAGTGTAACTGGGTATAAATATTTAGGTTTTATGTCTACATTTGTGAATAATTTACTTTTCATATATGGACTATTTGTCCCGCAAAACTGAGATTTAGACGGAATCATTCTAGTTTTAGTTAAAATCAGGCTTATATTTACGATGGGTTTTTCTCCTAGGTTCCAATTTATCTTCCATTATAGTTGATGCTCTCCCGATGTCAAGCGCAAATCCATGTAGGTGATGAAGTGAACGAACTGGTGACGAGGATCATGTTTTGATCTAAGTGAACCTCAAACAGTGACGAAACTTCTGTTGTAGTCACTTGCCTTACCATCACTTTAACTTACTGCCTGCTGGCTTAGGCCACTAAGAAAATGGTAACCTCAGTTTTTTCTGATATTAAGTAAATAATTAGGGCATTCTTCTTTTTCTTCTCTGATTATTCTTTGATTTTAGCAACCATGTATTTTTTCATAATCCTCCCATGGTTACTAAGTTTAATCCTGAAAAATGTATATTGTCATTTCAGGATGTGTGAAGGTGTAAGGAGAGAAACACCAAGTTTTAGGCTTAACAATACAGAGACTCTTGTTCATCTTACTTACTCAACTTTTACATACCACTCCATAGAATTTCTTTCTTATTTACTTATTTTATTCTCAGATGAACTTCTCAAATGATAGGTTTTTGCCTCATTGCGTTGCAAGAATATAATTACAAACTCCGTAGCATCAAAGGCGTAACAGCAGCATGGCCCTCCTCTTCCCGCAACAATCGGAGAGAGGAGGTAGTGCTCACACGGTTGAGGATAGGGCATTGCCCTTTGACACATGCCTATAGATTTACCGAAGAGAAAGAATCTCCTCAATGTGGTAATTGCAGGTGCCCGTTAAGTATTCGACACATCCTTATTGAGTGTGATAAGTACCGCGACGTGCGGAGACGTATTGATCTAGGGGGAGATGTAGAATCACTTCTAGGAGACCACCCTACCAACTTAAATAATACATTTCTGTTCCTCTTCATGTTTTTAATAAAATGTAATTATGCTCACTCATTTCTTTCTATTTAAGTTTTGGATTTAAATGACATAGTAGTGGTGCTAAATGACCTAGCCATTGACGCACCCTAAATTTAAATAATACTACAAATGATATTATAATAGTCCCAGAGCATCGACTCTTTATTCATACAACTTTCATTCCACCGCATATACGGCGCTATTTTAGGATGCATGGCTGCAGGTTGGAGAGAAAAGCAGCTCATTTCCAAGGATTCAAAAAAAAACGACATTATGTGCAATCCTTTCACAACCCTGAATCGTTCATGTTTGCCTTAAGTAACTTGTCAAAAGAATTAATATTGTTGTAACAACCTGAGTTATTTTCATTAGACCCTAAGCCTAAGATCTGGTCTCATATATTTTTCGTTCCGACGAATACCTAGAGCCACTTCAGGATGATTGCATGAGGGTTGGCGAGAAAAGCACCTCAGTTCATAGTTTAAAAAAAACGGCGATATGTACAATTCATGGACTAATCAGAATCATTGGTATTTGGCTTGCCTAGTCAAATTATTGGCATTTTTGTTATTACCTGAGTTTTGTTTCATAAATACCCTATAAGTACCCAGGCCAAGTACTCTTAGTAAGATCTTGTCACATATATTTTTCGCTCCGGCGAATACACCACTCTATTTCACGACACACGAGTGAGGGTGAGGCAAAAATGCGTCTCAATCCCTAGGCTTCTAAAAACAGGGATATATCCAATCCTTGCGCCACGTCACTCCACTTCCAGTGTTCTTCCAACCCCTGTCGCATCCCTATTTCCTTATTTTCGCCACGGCTCGCATTCTCAACCTCTCGAGAGCTCTCCCCCTTCCCACAATCCCTGGACACCCCATGCTCCTTTCCTTAATGGAAGTGCCACCCGTGAGATATGACACTCGATCGTCCCACAAGCTTTACCTCCCTCGTCCACTCGCTGCGTCTTCCCTCTGCTTCCTTTTATGTTTGGACACGTAGGACCTTGCAAGTCCAAGCAAGGTGCCACCCCTAGCCTTCCTCTGCTACCCCTATACCTTCCTCCCCCTCCAATCTAGATATCCCAATTCCTCTCCATGAGTACCTTAACTACGTTTTACATTCTGCGCTGGTTAGCACTGAAAACATGCTAAAATTGCGAGAATGCGTGCTGAGAATTAGAGAAGGGTCGATTTTTCCGTATCGAATCCACCCATATTCGCAATTGCGTTCTAGCAATTCAAAAAAAAAAAAAATGTGTGAAAATCGGAACGTATAAACCTGAACACGATCATTTTTTCCATCATTTCCGAGTGACAGCTCCAGCTATCGCTGTAATGACAGTTCCCGCGATCATTTTTCGTGACGGCTGGAGGTATGGGAATCACAGCCCTTTTCCCATCACTCGGAACGTCCCTTTTTCCGTCCCTGAAACCATCGCTGATACCTTCCTTCAGTTAATCAGAGCGCACGGCCGCTAACAGTGATTGTAACGTCACGCTTCGCTTTTACTTGAATGGCAGTTGTAAATACGGAAAAAACTGAATAAGCGATGGAAAAAGGGAATATATACACTTTTTTAACTTTACTTAACATTTACTTAACAATGTAAAAAGCGGTGGAAATGACCAATTGATTCAGAAAATGATGTGTCGAGCGATCACTCTTTTCGTCCCTAAAAACCTATCGCGTGAGCTATGATTCTAAGGGAAAAAATGATCGTTTGATTCAGGATTTACTGAGATTTACCCTCTCCCTCTCTCTTCAAAGATGTGGTCGCTTATGTTTTTCTTCTGTCTATTCCGTCATTTCGTCTCCCATTAGGCGTTTGACGGGTGATACAAATCATCGGGTTACTTACTACGCTCTGGAATAATATGATGAAATATATACTTTCCATTGCTGCAGCCAAAGTAAATCTTGAAATTTTACAAAATTGTATATGATACGAACGATTTCATGGAAAAGTCACCATCTTCAAGATGTATACTCATCCAGGAAAGATTTCCCTTCATTGTGACAGTGTTCACAAAGCTTACCATAAGACCATTTGAATCGCTTTTCATTTCATTTCTATTGTAGAAGTTCAAGCAAATAAAATGCACATTTAAATGTGAAAGGTCAAAAGGCAACCAAAAACATAGTGTTTATGAGACATTGAAATATTTTAATTGCCTCATAAAATAGAAAAAAAATCACAAAAAGATTGAAATAAAGTGGTTGATGGGAAAAACTGAAAATGAAAACCTTAATTCGTGTTCAAAACCTTAATTAATGCTAAGAAAATTGGTGTAAAAAATGAATTCTTGCATATTAAGTGGCTTATATTTGCGACTGACCCTAGAAATTATGGCTTACTCAAGCCAATTATATGCCGTGCGGTAGCACTAAGATTCAGTGCATCTAGGCGGGATTAACGATTTTTCAGAATCAAAAGTATCCATTTGGATAGCGTTTGTGACTCTCAACCTTCATCCATGAGAAAATCTGATAATGTAAAACAGTCTTTAGATATATTAATGAGATGGTTTATAATATTTTTCTCTTTTAATTAAAACAAAAGTTTTTATATTGAGTCGTTCATTATTATCTCAATTTTTATTTATTTATTTCAAGTTTTATTTATACTGGGTCTCATGAGGCCAATACTCTTCCCCAAACCCAGTGCTTTCAGTGGTACAGAGTTTTAGGCAGTTTGCTATTTCTTATGTAATGGTTTACACGTCTTTGATTCGTGTTTAACATTTAGGTTGATATAATGATCATTTTAAAATTTTCTGAACACATGTCCAGATTTTTTCACAGTAGTCTTTTTCTTTCCTTCATCCCACCAGACAGGTTCCAGTTAGGTTGGAAGTAGAAAAATACAGTGAACATATTTATAATGATGAGTGCTCGGAACTTGTAATAAACCAATAATCTTTGACAATAAAGGTACCTCAACATGGTTATTCTAGAATATCTATTCCATCATAATTCGTAATTTAACGCGAAAATTTAGGTCATTGATTGCGTAGCTGTACCAGTGGAAAAAAATCAATTTGCTTTTAGTTCCGCTATCATAATTAGGGGGCATGAATTGAATTTTTGCAGTGTATTTAATTAATGCTTGTTTGGAGTATTGACTCCATTTTTTTACTTCTATTTCTTAGTATTACTTCCATTTGCGGAAAATCCAAATGAACGATGAACAATGAGAAATTGGGCCATTGTAAGGAAAATAGTGGCGCATCACCAATTACAAACAGGAAACATCTGTTTCCATTGCAAACAGTTTCAGAAGTCATTTAGGGGCTTAATCATTTCTCATTTAGGGCGACGAAGGAAATATGTGTACCAATTTATCTCAGTTTATCTACCATTGTTCTCTCATTTACATCGATGTAAACGTAGCATCAAAGAGTTTAAATCATTCGCGTTAGCCAAAGAATAGCGTGAGATGCCTCCAAATAAATCATGATTTACTTTTAATGTCTAATCCAATCTGACTTAACGAAATGTAATCACAATCCTACTTCCATTAAGGATTTATATGTTGCAGATTTAGACATTTCAATGAAGGCGAATACAATTCAATTGAAAGAAGATCTTAGGGCGATTTATAATTAATGGAATGAAATGTCATCATGAGCACTTTTATTCATAGGATATACCAGCATATATTTGCAATATTTTGCTTTTTTAGCGGCGATTTTGGCAAGGCAGAGTATGAAACTCAATAGATGGAAATAAATAAAAAGTGGACAAAAATGTGGTCGTACCTAATTTTCAATTTTTGTATTTGTGTATAATTAGATGAAATGATTTATAATATATTTACAAGAGTGATTTCCTATTTAACAAGTTGAATTCCACTTCAATGAGGTCAAGGGAAGCAAAACAAAACTGCCCTGCGCATCTGAGTACTTCCTTTTCAAAACACAGATACGGAACCATTGACACGATTCCTCCCTGACCTATAGGATAGAACACGGAGCAACATTTATGAGGAAGCGGCCGAGGAAATTCAAACGACGGATCCGGGGATCGCAACCGTCTCTGGAGCGGGCGCCCTTTGCTAGTAACCCCTTCGAAAGTAACACATTTGAGCTCTGCCGTCCATCCCAATCGCCTACACACCGGCGCCGGATCACAAACAGCCGGATTCCCTGGGGGGACCCACGCATTCGCTCGCACGTGCGGCGAAAGAAAGGAACATATGCCCTCATGCCCCCACCCACACCTCATTGTCTGAATGCTCTCATTCATCCCCCCCTCCATCGTTACATAGAAAGCATAGCGGCCACAATGTTTCAGATGTAACATTCCCGAATTTAATACACTTTTTTCTTGCCTTCCCATTTCTCTCAAGACCCTTATTTTTAAGTTTTCATGCGGCATCGTCTAGATGCGTCATCGTATCCTAGATTGGTTTGACCAAATTCTCCTCTTTATAATCTCCTAAACTTTTTCATATCTAGGTTTAATTTCTCTTTCATATTCTTCTTTACCTGACCAATGTATGTTATTAAGAGTTTACCTTGTTCGAGCAATGGTTAAAAGAATAGCGAGGGATCACTTTAAATAAATACTGATTTAACTTAAGTGCTAAATCTTATGTAAGTACCTAAATGAAATGAATCATTGTCATTTAACATAACATGGCCTCCCACTGGTCCTTCAATTATTATCTTATTCAGGCCATCTAGCCTCAAGATAAGGCCGATAAATTTGTTCCGTCTCATTATTCAGGTTTTCATAAGGCTTTTATTCTATCCTATTCTTCTGAGGCATTTTACAATGCTCATTTGATCGATCCCTTTGATTGTATCATTCTACTGTTGCATATTTCCTTTAACATATTTAAACATATAAGTGTGACTGCTTTTCACATTCCCAAATCATTTAGAACGAGGCTATATCCGGTACTTATTCCTGCAATAACGCGCTTGATATTTTCCCGTTTTTTGATCGTATTTCCTTTTTCCCATGGATATTGTTTCCAGCGCAATATTTCTTGGCGAAAATTGCATTGACCTCATAAAATTGAGGTGAAAAATTAGCCAATAATTTAGTACTTGAAGAAAATGGAGAGGTTATATTTATTAAAAGATACATGCAGTAATTTCAAAATCCCTATACAGTATCCCCGACAGTATAACGAAAGGGCGTGCAAACTTATGCATTGCAGTTGGTGAGTACTCATTCCAAGAGTACAGTAAAGTATATGACTGACTGTACTTACTCAGGGTATTCAAGCAGCATATTTAAGTTTTTAATTTTTTCAAAATATTACTTGATGTGCGAGTTAAGGAAAATTTTAAAGTTGGAGTAATTTGTTAAAAATTGGAAATTATTTCTTTTTTAAGATTATGAATCCCTTTTTCCCGGTTTTTCCGGATGCCTTTTGTGGGTGGACCAAATTTTGTGATGGCATCCCCCACCAATCACCGCGCATGCATTCTTTCATGCGCATCGGAGCATTAGGAACGAATCTGGTAACGGGACACTCGAGGGGATTGGAAAGGTGATTGTATACCAGCGTGGGATTCAGAGGCGCTTTCCATGCTCTGGGTGTACAGGGGCATGGCGAAGGGGTGCTGGCGGAAGACATGGACTTTTGAGGGGAAGGAATCGAATCTAGGTCACTGTAGGAAGGGTCAAATTGGGCTTGGGAGGAGTCGAGCAAAACGTAAAACGTGGAAGGGGATAGTATGGAAAGGGTGCGTGTTTGGGTATGGGAGAGGTCAAATAGGGCAGTACGGGAGGACAAGATGGCGAAGGTGTTGTTGCGGAAATGGCGCGCCCTCGTGCACCGGAACGGAAGTTCAGTAGAGCGTGGAAAAGGGTAGGATATTTCTTAGCACTGTGTGTACTCCTTTTTATTTCTTGATATTAGGGTTAAGAGGTTAAAAAGAGGAGAAAATACCATATTTCGCCGTTTTTGAGAGGGGGTCCGCTCTTCGTTCACCTCTTATACGCCTCCATCATCTTTTTCCTCAGAGAGAAGGCGGTGTCACCCTCTTATAAACGCCTCCACTCATATCTCGTCTGCCGATAGACCTTCTGGGTCGTCCCGTAAAGACGTGTTGGAGAAGATTAAAGGTTTTTTTTTTGGAGAAAATAAATGAAAGCGGGTCGAATGCACGCACACCGCCAGGACTCTTGAGTTAGAAATGTGCCCCATTCAATCTTCGCCATTTTATTTCTTCGCTTGTTTATTTTTATTTTTACCTTGCTCTTCTTTTTTTCCCTCTCCGCGATAAGGTCGTGCAGTACACAGAGAAAAAAAATACATCGGCAGCACTTTCACGGGAGGAGGCCTTCTGAGTGGATAGTTTGGAGGGTGAGTTGTAGAATTAGGCAGGAAAGCGTGGCCGGAAAGTATTCTTTGCCGCGGCGAAGTTTTAAACCCCCTTACTTCTCTACGAGTTTCCGTTGGTAATGTTCGCAGTTACGATAAGAGAAAAGGGTATTTATTTTTGTTTCTCGTTTCCCTTTGCCTCGTGGTAAATGTTTTTCCTACGCCAAATTCTTTCACCTCACCTAATTACCTGACTCCACGAGAAAACAAGTTTTTAGGTGGGTACCTGGAAACAGATCAAATGGATTAGTTTATTTCGTTGGAATCTTCAAAGGCTAAATGATGAAGAGGGAAAAGAAATATTTCGGAGAATTCTTCAGTTTTCAAAGGTTGGGTTTCTGAAATAGATTATTTTAGTTTCACTCAAATGAAACCATTAATTTACTGAACATTTTGTTGAAAAGTTTCCTGCGTGCTATTAATAAATACCCATTTTTTCAGAGTAAACGAATCGACTTTAACAATTTATATGAGAATTTAATTGAGTTATATAATTTATATTTTATGTTATCCTGCTTTGAATTTTAATGGTTAATTGAGTTATATTATATTGATTAATGGGATATGTCTTTTACTGTGCATTGCCTAAATGATTTTGAATAATAAATTAAAATTGCTGAAATGTATATATTCATTTTCCGTAATTATTATATATACTCCCGCACAACATTGACGCAAGTACTAATATATTTATAATAATATAATTTTTTCAATAATTGCTTATTTTGGCGCGCATAGATTCACCTTAATGGATATTGAGAGACTCACTGAGTTGCATGCAATTGATGCTGGTGATTATTCTTAACTATCACTGGCCCTTACGACCAGGGTAATTTGGTATCTAGCCACTCATCAAATTTATAATGTGCCTTCTAATATTAAGCTTGCGAAGAATCTACCAGTAAATATAGTTATTTCTAGTGTATTTTATGGTACTTGATTGTACATATTCCCTGCATCTTATTGAAGCTTGCAAAAATTTCGAACATAGATGTCATAGGTATCAGCTACTGTACATATTCAATGCTTTACGCTTTGGTGTGGAATCAGTCCTTTATACAAGGCATATATTACCATTCAACTGTTTTATTTACATTTTTTAAGTTGACTGGGCTTATGAGCGTTACGGAATTCGACTTTTGATATCGATATTAATATCGATGTGGAATTTGAAAGGGATAGTAAAATAAAAAAAATAAGGAGAATCATTCGATATTGTTATACTTTTTTATTCTTGCCCATCTGCTGGAATGTTTTTTCTCTGCTAAACAATATTTGTGTCATTTGATAAAAATTTTCATACTGACCTCGTGGTAGTATCATCAAATTTATAACTACTCTTTATTTCGATGTATCAGCTGCAGTATTGGAAGTTAAATAAGATAAAAACGAAAACGGGCTCCATGTGAAAGAGGAGCTACTCCAAGAAGTCTTGTGGAGATTTTTTTATTGCTATAGTACTTAATATGTTTTCCCGTTATTACTTTTAAGGAAACCTACTTTTCCGCTGTTCAAACTAGTTTTTCCCTCTAAATGGCTATGGATTACTTCTCTTCAGATGGGATATAGTGATTGATACATTGTTAGTGACACATACTGACCTACTACTACTAGTGGATGGAAAATTTTGTGACCGATATATTTTTTAAAGGAATAGTGCTCCTCGAACAAGTTATGCAACCTTCACTTTGTGAACCATGGAAGTATCCTTTAACTAAACCATTTTCTTATATTACATAACTTAGGAGAGAATGTCTGAGTGGTACAGAACGTTTTCGTTATATCTTAGCTAAACCTTCCATCTGTTGAATTTCTTGCATTAGTACCGCTGCCGGGGCTGGGTGAACGTCCCAATTTGGCACAGTTACCGCTCGTCTGCACGTCTTAAAATCAAGAGACTAACTAATCATCGGTCTCTAAAATTCTCGCTCTGTTATTTTTTTTCCTTAATACATAGTTTGAAAACAGGTAGCCACAATGCATTCGTTTCTCTTCATCTTGCATTTTTTCCGGGGACAATAAATGTGGCGAGAGATAATAGAATGAGGCATGGATTTGAATTCCTTGGATTAAGAGACTCTAGTTCCTCCCTTTGCACACGACTCCGTGCATTCTTTACCGCGCCACTTATGAAACTCCGTCGCGACGCAATGCTGGAGTATGGCGCGACCGTGGAGCAAGGATGCATTTATATTTTTTTTAACTCAGAGTTCGGCATTTGTTTAATCAGGCGGGAAAGAGTTTCGTAAGTCGAAGGAGCGCGGTAGCAGAGGCAGAGGGATGCAGCCGAACGGGAGGTTTTCAAATGGGGTGTGAAATTAGAATTTAAGGCCGATGGGCGCGGATTCGGGTCCCGAGGCTGACGTAAGTATTCGTAGTTCTTTAAAACTATTTTTTCTGTCCAAATAATGCGATTTCCGCGTCTATATTTATAAATGTTGCTTATCGTGAGGACTTGAAGCGATTTCTAATAATTTTAAGTAGCGTTTGAAAAATAATCAAATTATGTGCACGTATAAAGAGCATGGGTTATTGCATATGATAATCATTTCATTATGTCTAGATTTCAATGCTCCGAATTATGTGCAGAAAGTTTGTAGTTCGTTGATGATTTTCGACGCACATATGCTCATTTATTCTTTTTTACGGAAATATATAATATTTGTAAACTGTTTTCATTTAGCTGGGATAAATAGGTCTAAAGATTTTCTTTGCCGTCCAAGACGAAATGCAAATCAGCGGTGTGATGTGTGCACACGAATTCTGTGTGTTTTGAAATGATTTTATTTTGCGTAAAGGGGATAATAAAGAAAATCTTCGTTAGTCAAACAATGAATATGATTATTACAATTTATTCGCCACAAACGACGGACGTTAGTAAAACAACTGGTAGCCACTGGTGGTACACACAAATGAATATTTTTTTTTCAATTCAATGGATATCGCATAGCAAAAATATTGAGTTAAACATTCGCTTGGTCCTGGTGGTAATTGGGCAGTGATGTTCAGCTTCCGGGACGAATCTGAAATTTTATTGAGCAAATATCTCAACGATCTATGCATTTCTTTGAATCTGGGTCGTAAGCTGTTTCGAGTATTCATTATTAATTTAGCAAACGACAAAGAGTTACCATTGTAAATTTTAGTCCGTCACCGTTATCCTTAATTTGTGTTTTTATGATCGTAGGCAAGAAAAATCAAGATTGGTTCATAAATGTGTGATATTCTTTCTCAAATATCCTTCAAATGAACATATGATTAGATTTTAAATCAGTTAATTCCACGTGTGAATAAATGAGACTCAGTACTTTTTATTCAGTGCATTAAAATCCGTGTAATTAGTGATATTTGTTTTTGAATCATTTACATTTAGGCATTATTATCGTTAAGTAATGGCTGAGATTAGTGTCTTTCAAGAATGAATGAAGTTATGAAATCACTTTTTACCTTCTCCGTTTCTTTACCGTTCTTACGCACCCGCTTCATATTTTTTCACAAACGCATGATTGAATAAGTCGAGTAATTTTTGGAAAAATCTATATCATCACAACTTCTATCTATAACAATTTTTTACTTCTTAAAATATGCGATTATCTTAAGAGATCACGAGTATTCTTGGACTACGCTTTTAAGGTTATTTTTATACCATAGCAATTGTATTTTAAAAAAAACCATTTAGTTAGCTGTGTCCTACTAAAAAATCTAAATACTGGCTGTGTTATCTATCTCCGTAAATGTTGACTAAATATGGCGTGTTTATTATAACTTTAGGATATTAATACCGAACACCTCATTTCTTGCCAACTAGGGCAATACATTAACAAATAAATATTAAAATAACGCTTTCATGGGTTCGTCTTTAATTTTCAATTCATACATTTATTTTGTATCTATTTTAGTGACTATCATGTCAATAGCTGAAGGTCTTAAGCCTGTGTTCCTTAATGCAATGCTTATTTACTTCTGAATGATTCAGTTCATACGACTATTTAAAACTGTTTGTAAGATAAGCATAAAATATTGAGTAAGTCCCCACCTACACTGTTCCACCATTCAATTTGGAAACAGTCCGCCATCACGATATCTCGCATTTTAAAACTCAAAGCGACACGCCTCCCGAGTGTGATGAAAAATGAAATCTAATATCCGTTTGTTTACCGCCCCGACCTCATCCGAAGGAGTCTCATCTCAGAGGCGAGACAATGGAAATTTATGCGACTTCCCGCCCCCTCGGAAAAACAATTTTAAAGATTTTTAAATCCCATTCGGTAATTTGGATTCAAATTTCTCAAAAAATCCCTTTAAGTTCCCATCCTACCTCTCTCTTTTCTCGCGTCCCCTCCGTTTCACTTTCATCAAAATTCCATTCCATTATGGCCTCTTCTTCCCTTCGTTTTCATGCCAAGTCACCGGCTGCCCCAGATCCTCCTTCCTCGGCATCCCCCCATTCCTGGCCGTCGAGCAATCTCCCGTGGACCTCTTCTCACACCCCTGGATACCCATCTCCACGTTTGCTTAGAATCAGGGTTGACGCGAACCCGGGAAATCCGGGAATTAAGGACCGTATTCCAGAACCTCTGAATAGTATAATATAATGCAATATAATGTAATGTAATATGATATGATATTATATGATATGATATGGTATGGTATGGTATGGTATGGTATGATATGATATGATATGATATGATATGATATGATATGATATGATATTATATGATATGATATGATATGGTATGATATGATATGATATGGTATGATATGATATGGCATGACACGACATGATATGATATGATATAATATAAGGGGTGAGAAGCCCAACGGTATAAGTATTTTTTTCTAAACAGAGTTAGGTACATAAATTGATAAAAGAAATTTACATAAAATTGGTGGCCTAGGGATACGAGTGAATTTTTGTTCTCTGTTGACATAGAGAGGGAAATGAAATGTACCACTAAATATCTGCTTGACCTCATTTGTTTTCTTTGACTAATTTCTGTACCTCTGTTGAAAAAAATTACTAGTACCCGTTGGCTTCTCCTATTTATATTTTATTTTACGGTAAAATAGTTTTTGGAGTATAGGTCAAATGTATGTGGCGCAAAAAAAAGTTTTAGCCAACGTTTCAGTTTATTTTAAACTATCATCAGGGCTATGAAAGAAAACATGAGAACAATATAAAATACAATGATATACAATATTTTTACATAAATAAACGTTACGATAGAGTTTTTTACCGTTATGTAATTTAAAAAAAATATATATAAGAACAGAATAGGTACACAAAAAATTTTGGCATACCTTAGTTTTTCAGATATGTATTAATATTACGTTACTAAGCTATTGCAAAACCTTGTATTGTAAAAACTCTATCGTGACACTTATTTGTGTAAAAATATTGTATATTATTGTATTTTGTATTGTCCTCATGTTTTATTTCATAGCCCTGATGATAGTTTAAATTAAACTGAAACGTTGGCTAAAGCATTTTTGCATCACATACATTTGACCTATACTCCGAGAACTACTTTACCATGAATTAAACGAGGTCAATATGAGAAGAAAAAATATATTATTTTAGAAACGTGAGGTGTAGGGGGCTGGTTTCTTTGAACTTGGAGACTAAATTTGAGCTGGAGCTCAAGCAATCAGAAGATGAGTGTAGTCTCTGTGAGCTTTGAGACTCGAGTGAGGTCTCATAGCACCAGGATGCCAGCCGAGTCGAGTTTGAGTGAGTATCTAGACTCGGGTGTCGCTCTGGAAAAACTGGGGATCGCATCAAACGCTGGGGCTTAGCGGTCGGGTAAAGGCCTCTACTACCAAACCGAAGATCGCGAGTCCGGTTGATGTAATATCGTGGAAGGTTACCCGGGAATTCCAATGGTTCAGGTTCTCCAACTCAATCACGGCCGACGTTTCCATGTACGAGTACGAGTCCATCATCATCATGCCTTGATTCTAATTCAAATTTCAATTTCAAAATCAACGAGGAAAATACAAATTTACCTGATTGAAAACGCTGGTAAGGACTTAGTCCCCTGAGAAAGTATTTCATTTCTGTTACCGCATGGTTATCCTTCGTCTATTTCCCGTTTTGCTCTCAGAATCTTCCCTTTCCCTTTACTCCTGAAGCACAAAAGATCCCCTGCTTCGCCCAGTTTTCGTCTTAGTCTTCACTCCCCGCGAGCTTCCGCTGTCATTTCTCACCGCCTTACTTTTAATATCTCATCTGCATATTTCTTTTCGCTTCGCATCCGTCAAGATGCCATCTTGAGGAGTGGGCAACCGTGTTCTTCCCATCTGAGTCAATTTCTGCCATGGATCGGCGTGCTTGGTTGAAAAATAATAATAACAAAAAATTGATTTCCTCCGGGTATATTTCCATGAAGAGCCCTAATTTTATACGGTTTCGTGAGATTAAAAATACAGTTTCAGAAAGTGGTGTAGCGATGCCTGCAAGCGCCTGGTGCGGTACTCAAAGTGAGTTTAAACCATTAGCGATAAACGGTTCTCGGGGTACAACTATATCAGGCTCTCCATAACTCGAGAGGTGTCAATAGAGCGAGATTCTATATTGCTTATTATGTGAATTCCATTCCATCATTTTCTATTCGGTCGCATGAAAAAACACCGGTTTATACGCTATATATTGTTAAAACATATGAATTATATTAAATAATTAGTATATTTTCAATTTTATTCTGATTTTATCTTTTACTCGAGAAGAAAGAAAGGTCGTTCGTGAGAAAACTTATTGTCTCTTTTATGTTACTTCTTAAACTTTGTAGAGATCTTTAGATGTCTGAGCAAATCTTGCTTATTTGACGGTAATTCCTAAAATTTAGGTCTTACCCATTAATCGCTACAAACTATTGCAACTGGATTTTAGATATCCGAGGTCAGAGGTACAACTACACTGACTCGAGAACAGAATGCCGTGATTTGTGCATACTTAAGGTAGAGAGGGTCCACTTATAAACGTTATTGCTGAAGCATTTTACTATTGATAGCTAAGATTTTGTATTGAATTGTATGAATAGCTTTGAAATCTGCCAATTAATAGTTCCTATGCACTATGTTCCAATCATTTCAGTTCGGAGAAACACTACAGCAATATATTGGTGTGAATCCCATTCACGGATTATGTTGTTGAATATTCGAGTCTTGTGACCATATGCTACAATATTTCTAAACTGGCTAGAACTAAGGCAAAGATATCTGCATAGTTATATCAATTTGGCGGCATTTTTCAGTAATACAAACATATTTTCACTTGGAAAAACAAAAAAAATTCGTTTGAAAGTCAACTCACGGTCTTATTCCTGTGACTATCCGAAGTTTGCGTGCTGCTGAAAGTCATAAATCATGGGTATTTGTCAAAGTCATCATAATAAATAATGGGTATTTGTTGAGGAAAATTTATTGTTAGTAAAAAATAGATTGCATGAACTTACAATTATTATATCCTCGGTGAACTAGCAATACACATATATCTAGTTCTATGATAATATTCTTTCGTTATATTTTATAACGACCATTTCATCCCTATTTCTATTTCCTTCCCTTCGAAATGAATCCCCTCGTCATCCAATCCGTTCCCATCCCACTCGCAGAAATCCAGCGATTCGCACCCGTACAACTTTAAACGCCGCAAATATTTCCCGAAGTGAAACGAAGTGAGAGAGTATCGATAACGACGTTCGGATAATAAATACGCTTCAGTTTGATTCCGGGGAATCAAGCGAAGGGCTTTTTATCCATCTTGATTTTCGCCTCCATTAATTGATTTTAGTAGCCAATTTAGCGCTTGATATTTAATCGGCTCACTCTCATCACACAGCTTCGGAGAAGTTCAGGTTTCAGGCTGCTAATGAAGGCCTCCTTTGGGGAGAGAGAAAACTTCGACAGTCAAAAAACCTTCATCGTTTGCTCATACCCCTTTTCATCGAGACGCACATCATATACCATCTCTCCCTTCCCTTGAAATCCTTGGAGCATTTAATATTCGCCTCCCATCCCATTGTTCTTTCCACAATTTTCTTCATCCCGTGGGATTTCTATATGCCTTACCCAACCCCTCACGAACGTCGCCCGCTTCCCCTGTCATTCAGCCTTCAACCTTTCACCATATCGTTTGCCAGCCTTTGGCTCCCCACCTCCTTCCCCAATCGTGGCACCTTCTATGCCCTACCCCCATTCCCCTGCTTTTCTTCACATAATCCTGCCCCTTTTCTGCAACCTCAAATGAACGAAATATCTGGATGAAACCCAATCTGCAAGTTTAATTTTGGTCGTGGGAGGAAGTGAGAATCGGAATAGGTTTGGGAAGGAACCTTTCCCTTTTGCGTCGCCCCCTACTGTATACCCTCCGGAAACCTTCTGTAATTCAGTTCCTCTCCCTCGCTCTTTCTTTCCCTTGGCTTTTCTCTCGCGTTCTTGTCACTATTGAGTCTAATTATCATATTTTTAAGGTTTTTTAACGTCTTCACTATCTCTTTGATAGATTCTCTAGCAGCTATGCATGGAGATTTCTCTTATATTTAATTTACATTTAGTATAAGTACTTACCTTAAGCCTGAAAATCGCGGTCAAAAGTCCCGAGAACAAATGCTGTTATAACAATAACAGAAACCACGCATGAGGCACAGTGTATTGCACAATTTACAGCCATTCATGAACCTGAATTTGTACTGAATGATCCTGTGAAACCGTTTGGCAGCACGTGAAGTAATTAAAACATTATAATACCAGAAAGCATTGCAAATAGAAAGGTTATTTTATGAACGTTAGGGTACTTACTCTTCGAGAGACTCAGGACACCTCCTAAGTACTTCTCAGTTCTCACAATCAGTGAGGGTAGTCTAGCGTTCTTATCCATTCCATTTTATTCGTGCTGGAGAATGGAGATGTTTCTCATAAATTGAGAATGAGCGCATTAGCACTGTGGCGTACACTTGTACTGAAATTTATTTATTCTAGATTTTGATTGAATTTGAAAAATGTGCGTGTATTACCCCGCATCTCCCGTTCAGACAAGAGAAGGAAACGGTCATTTTTTACGAAAGATTCCTTGTGCATAGCCTATGCTACTATTTGGAAATTTTCTGGGTGTAAGCAGGTCAATATTTGACTTTGTCCCAAATTTTGCAATTTTGCCTTAGTTTTTCTCCAATAAAAAAAATTATCATTGAAAAATTTGTCATCAAAATAGAAGCAGATGCAGTCACTTTACTACCATATGCGCCGTGAAAATTTCTTTCTTTCAGAAGATTTAAATGAGTAATTAGTCTCGAAAACAGCATTGAAATTGAGCAGTTGAAAGGTTGTAGCCATTTAAATGTCTCAGTATTGAGCCCACTCCCTTTATCATACCCTCCATCCCTACCTTCACTGGATATAGCTGCGTCAATTTCCTACTCGACCAGGGACCACAGATGCTTTCTCATCTGAGGCTTAGGCCGGGGTGAGCTCTACCCTCACCAATTCAAGCCGACCGAGGTTTTGAATTGCCGAGGGAAATAACCGAGTTGATTTTTAGTATACTCCATAATTTCAATCCAAATTAGTTCATAAAAGAGGATGTTTTTTCCGAGGGACTAAGGTGGTTGGAATGATATTTAAGAAGTTTAGCAGCGAAGGAAATACCTCCCTACTTCCACTTCCTTTATCAACCTACCTTTACTGGATCCTACTACGTCAATTTCCTACTCAACCCTCCCACCACCAAGGCTTAAAGTCTCCGTCGCTCTTTTTTTTATCTCCCCATCCGGTTTATTTCCTCCAATCTCCCCTTTTGCCCGCGTCTCAAAGGTCTCCTCCATCCTTCTCTCTTGGCCTATTTTGTCTCCTCGAGAGTCCCGTCAAAGGAGCGGCTCAGTCAGCAAAACGCGGCAGAAAATTTAGACCCGTTCCCTCAAGGCTCCCTTGCACGCTTGCTCTTCGGATAAGAAATAAATGGCTTAGGCGAGGAGGAGCGTGCCCTGATGACGCGGATTTGGGAAGAGCCGACTGGTGACACCCCCTTGAGAAAGGATCGGTGTTGTGGTGCTGGTGAGGGCGGCTAGGTTTGCTTCGGGCTTTGAGGTGCTGAAGATCAAGATCCGAGGGTTTGATGCGGAGGAATAGTGCACGGTGCATAATGGAGACGAAAAATTCTCATTTCGCCATATAGAGCTGTACTCTTATAAAGAATTGCGAGGGACCATCGTTCTATTACGTTATAAACGGGATTTCGTTATATCCATAATGAAAGATTTTTCCCTATGCATTACAGGATTGCAAGCTAATATTCCGTGAATCGTCTTTATTTAAGCAATAGTTCCGTTGTAATCAGCCATCTAATGGATGATAAGGTAGGGAACGGCTAAGGAGCTGTGATGGCCGTTATTTATTTTTAAGAGTGGTAATAATACACCAAGGTAGCAAATGATAGTTTTTAAAAGCGGGGATTCGTATCATCCGGACTTGTTATATACGGGATAATTTGTATTGGCGCTCAAAGGAAAGTCCGTGGGAATAGAAATTCACCTCGTTATAGGCGGGATTTCGTTGCATGTGTGATCGTTATAAGCAAATTTTACTGCATAATCATACGAGGACTTCTGTTGCATTGTATTCATTGAGGCAAAAAAATGATCAAATATTTGCATAAAAGGTAGTTCTTTTCCAGTTTATTTCAACATGTGAAAGTTCCTCCACATCATGCCTTATTCAGATGAATTTACCCAAAATCGCGTTCCTTGAAGCCTTTTTAACACAGGGCTGCTTCTGAAAAAATCATTAATTTTTTTTTAGGAATCATCGTTTTCAAAAAGTGTAAATTTTTAACTTATTCATCATTATCATTGCAGAAACATTTTTTTATGTACAAATAAAATCACTCGTAATCCAGAAGTGAATTTAAAATTGCAAACTTACTTTTGGGTTAGAAACGATAGTTTAGATGAAAAATACGCATAAATTGACTCATGTAATCCAATTATTGAAAAATTACATTATTGTAACTTTTTTTAACGGCCATTGCTCTTAAAACTAAAGGAAGGAATTGTAAGTTCTCCGGCTGAAAATTTAATTCTGTTTCTACCTGATATGCCTTTTTATGCCTACCTTGCACGTTTTTGCCTGAAAAACTATCGACAGCATACAAAATCTGCTTATAATTTCTTTCATTTCTCAATTTTTCCTCATTTTCTACTTATTTATAGGAAAAAAACTGGGTCTTAAGAGCTTAAGTTTGGGTAACGGCGTTATATTTCGCGACTTATTTGTACGAGTGCTTACGTCTGCTGAGTGACGGTGTCGGAATATGATTAAATACAAAATGTAAGATCTACAGTGGTAAAGTAAAATCTATTTATACATGATTCAAGCCTTTTTATTCCTACCTCGTCCATGGATGCTTAGAAAATTACGGGCAGATAAAAAATCTTCTCAGCATTTTTTTTTAATTTCTCAATATTTCCTGCTTTCCACTTATTTATAGGAAATTAACTGGCTCTTAAGGGCTTAAGTATAGGTAACAGCGTTGTGTTTCGCGATTTATTTGTATGAGTGCTTCCGCCTGCTGAGTGACGGTGTCGGGTTATGTGTTTGAAGTAACGTCAATGTGTTTGGCGAGCGCCCGCAAGGAAGCGGCCAGGAAGGGAGTTGTTGAGTTATTAGTGCGAGGCGCTGTGGGAAGTGGTGTGGGAACAAGGCTGCTTGATTGATGGAGTATACGTGAGTGGATGGCGAATTGAGTTGGCGTGAAGGCGGATGGCGGTTAGAGATGGCTTACGGAGGGGTAGAATGAGAGGGGTGGTGGATCTGGGAAACGCGGGGATAACTGGAAAGTCTTCTAAAAACGATATGAAGAGGAAGTATCATTCCCGCTCAACCGGTTGTGTTTCGTCTTTTTCCGTAATTTGCTAATTAAATTAAAATATTTTATATATATTGACTTTATTTATTTTATTTCATTGAAAATGTCCACATGCAGCAATAATGCCAATTTATAGTGGTCCATGAGCAAGGAAATACATAAAGTATAACGGTAATCAATAAAGAATCAAATCCATAAAAACACAGCAATCAAGTAAATAAAAATAAAAAGAAATGGAACAAGGGAAGTGTAAAGGCATTGTGCTTATGAGTGCTATTGAAGATCAGATAGGTAAGATAGAGCCAAGTATGTAAAAAGGTTCGGGATAGAGAAAAGGAATGAGCCCAATTAAAGGAATTTGATGTGAGGGGGTTATTGCAGAATTTACATACCATTTTTCTAAGGAATAAACTTATTCTCGAGCAAATATTTTGCAATTATAATTTTGCTTCATCAGAGCCGGAAAATTTGTTGTAGATTAATTCATTGCCGAAAATGTCCTGCTACTCCTCCAAACTAGAATCTCTAATCATTGAGAACTGACAAAAATAAAAATTCTAAAGATGAGTTTATAAGAATTTTATGTATCTCGTTATACTAATTCCCAATCACGAAACAATGGCTATAGTGTTGATTAATTAAAAAATATATAGTCATTGACCTATCTCGAAGAAATTCAAGATATAAATTAATATAGAATGACTAAAAAATACTCATTTATTTAAACTTAAAGTTTAATCCTGGATTCCTCTAAGTTGGAATTAGAAGCATATGAACATTTTTGTAAAATACTGGGGCAAAATTGGCTCATTCAGTGTTTATTTCATTGTTAACCGAAATTGAACTTGAAGAAGGAATTGCTGTTTTTTCGTTGTTTAGATACCATCGCTTCTTTGAATAGGTATGCACGGTGGAAGTTCCACTCCCTTATCCCTTGCGTATAATTTTTATTAGGTCACGCGCGGTCATCGCTTCTCAAATACTCCTTAACAACCTATTCCTTGGCACCCCGCAAAGGGATCGCATACTCTTTGCCCTCCCTGCATGAGTAAACTGGAAATGTAATGACGTCACCAACTCATCAAAACTGGGCGGCCACTCATTATTTTATTTGAGGTATTAGTGATTGGCCTGAGTTTTTGCGTGAATGTTGAAAATATTCATACTTCGCATCCACCCCAAAATTTTCAAAATTAGATCGTAGGTTATTAACAAATATTTCGTGGAGGAAAATACCTCAGGTCTGACATAAACAGAGGCATTTGCATTTCAGGCACACGGGACAGGGGTGGAAGATCCTTTTCCCTAGACTTCGTTGAAGCAAAAATGTCCTGTTGAAGATTCTATAAGATTTATAAATTAAAGCAGAGTCAAGGCGGCTGACCACTTCAAATTCCCTCGATAAGCATGTGAGCGCCTCTTTTTTTCTTAGTAACTAGGCATTTGTCCTACATTTTGGTCGATTATTCTTATACCGACATCATTGACCGTATCATTAACACCGGGAGATGGAAGGGCAGTCATTGGTTACAATATAGCATTTCGAGTCGGTGGCAGGGGAAAGAACTGGTCAGGAAAGCGTCCATTGACAAAGAAGAGTTCTTTTTTCAAATGGTTTTGCAAAAGTTATAGAAGAATAATGGCTGGAAAAAGAGGAGAATCAGACGGAAATTGATGCTAAAGGTACTTGTGAAAAGACTAAAGCTAGACCGAGATCAAAATATCCCGTATCAGTTTTCACTGAATTGATATAATGCGATCCTGTAGAGGAGAGAGAAAAATAGGGATAATTTTTAGCTAACAACGTCCGAGGCGATAGGAAAGTGAATATTCTCTTCTTCGATTCTATAGTGTATCTGACGGCTATTGTTTATTTATTGTATCGCTTGTCACAATGCCTACGACACGTCATTGCTAATAAAATACACGGCGTTCAATACATTTTAACAGGTGTTGATCCGTAATTAGAAGCCGTTAATGCAGAAAAACATTTGACAGATTCTTTTCTCTATATTCCTCTGCAGAAGTTTCATATTTCAATTGCTTAGCGCTAATTTTTTATATACCAGAGAATTTCTGGTTCAGTAAGTCCTTCGCTGATGAAGAAAGGAGAATAATGAATTATCTGGTAGGGAAATTGTTGACTCTTCCCAAATCCTATTAAAATATATATTATCCTCAAGTTCTTCTTATGATTAGAAATATATTTTTAAATCGGATCTATTCCTACTATGGTCAGTGGATTTCGTCATCTCATAGAGCAAAGCATTCATTTTAGGCTTGAAATTCATAATGAGGAAAGAGTCATTGGATTTCTTCATAATTGACTTAATATTTCGGGGATTTCCATCGCACAAGGAAGAGGGTTTCTGAGTACTGGGGGTTAATTTTTGATTCTTCTAGAGCCAGAATTTAATTTATGGCGAACGCATAAATATTGTTGTGGGAGCAGAGCGTTTCTTTTACTGAAGGTAACTATTATCATTAGCGACAACTGTTTAGTACCAATTATATCCTCATAAACGTTGCGTGGTGCAGGCTTAATGAGTAAAGGAATGTCCCACCAATTAGCTATTTTGAAAATTACGGAAGGTGTAAAACATGTTCAAAGCCTCAATGCACTAGATGGCGTATGATATCGTTTTTAAGGTAATTAGGTTAATTAGGTACTTAATTTATAAGTTTTGTATTATTGGTTGTGATTATGGAAATTTTAGCTCGTTTTCCAGAATTAATAATCGTATTACTATGTTCATGGGGTAGGTACGAAATGTTATCTGAATAAAGAACCTTTTGTATTGCTAAATGGAGCGAGAGTATTTTTAATAACATAATTCCCGTGTTGATAATATCCCACCGGAAATCTTATTTTTCTTTTTATGATTAATAATTGGAAATTCATCCTACGCTGGACCAAATAAATTGGCAACTCGATCTAATTCTAATTTTACACTTATTAGTTGGGAGTATTTTTGCTTCGAAGTTGTACAGAAATATCAAATTAATTACGTTAATGATTAAAATTTTGGTTCAATTAATTTTAAATTTGATAAAAACCACTATGATATGTCTCACTTTGCTGAGGTAATAAATATACTTGTGAATCGCAATTTATGCGAGAGCAGCTTTAAAACACATTATTGGTGCACTCATACCTGCTTTTTTTCCCAACGCTATGCTATTTCCTATGGATTTTGAGTGAACCTTACATTTGAGAGCATTAAACCACTAGCTTTGGTACAAACCATTTATAGAAGAAAGCACAGGATTAATTGTTATCTTTTCGCTATATGTGGGCCTTATTAGGGCGTCAATTTCGTAATTTTACCAAAGCATCCTGCTACATGTAGGCAATTCTTAAATTCCAACTACTACATCCGTATAACAATCTTAAAATAAATACCACGATTTTTTAAATTCATGAATATGGCTAATTATGAATTTAAATTCATGAATATGGCACAGTTAAAGGAACTGTGTATCTAACTTACCAATTAATTTCGCTTTGAAAATCATATTTTTGACCATGTCTTTTATTTATTCCTTCACGGATTCATGCCTTTATATTCAGAAAGTTTATCTCTTCGTCAGGTCATCAGTTTTTGTGTGTTTAGAGGTACTTTTGATGACGACTTGGTACATATAATTATTTTTTTTAAGCCGTGTCATTTGAATTGGTAAGCTTTAAATTTCTTCAATTTTTTTACCAAATGAATGTAACCATCATTAACAATCGTTTAAAACTAAAAATTAAGCTTTATTGACTAAAAATGTAGTTGGATTCGGATTACGTTGACCCAAAAGAAGACTTACAGGATTTAGAAGGGCGACCACCTGCTCACCACGGCTAATAGTAATGTGTATTCAGGCGCATTATCCTCTATTCGAACAAATCTGAAATTCCTAGTACGTGAGTAGGAAGAACGTGTCGAGCGTTTTTTACGGCATCAATAGTTATTTATAGATAGTATACTACCTCTAAAGAAATGTTGATAATGATTTTAACGAGTATGGAGTTAGATCTTAACAGGAATTGGCTTATATTTGATTCAAATATTGGGGTGGCAAAGACTTATCGAAGTAGTTAAACACTCTTGCTTGATTTATAGAGGGCTCTTTTATAGAATAATACTCCGTCCGTCGTGTAGGACGTTTAGCCGTGACCCCAATACATTGGTCCTCAAGAGCATGTTTTACACCGATGCCGGTTGATCCTCAAACCTACCACCCGTGTCCTACCCTTCCCTCATGACGCTAGTGAATTAGGCCATTGGAATGCCAGACCGTCATTGGTATGTAGTCCAATCATTAATCCGTTGAAAACATTTGACCAAAGAAGGAAAGTGAATTTTTTGTGATAATGTAATATATTTGTGAAATCAAATGTGTTAGAGGCTTTCAGATGGCATCATGAATTTAGCTGGGTTTTGAAGTTACCGCCATCGTTAAAGTTTGTGAATACGTAGAGTGAATACGATGTCCTCATTTATATTTCAGAACACGAGCGTGAATAATAGTGAACGAAGTAACGCAAGGGATTATGGGTTCTTGATCATATTTTAAGTTTACGGGCGAAGATTTACGCCGTATCATTTTTAACTCGTCATATTTTTTTTTGTCTACACTGCCACAGGTCATTCCTGCCTACAAATTTCTTGGAAGATGTTTCACATCCAAGATATTCTCCTTTACGATGCAGAATACATCATCAATTAAGAATAATCCGGGTAATGCTACGTCCTGGCTCTCGGACTCGACAGCTTTCTTACCCGAGACCGCAAGAAGAGTAAGTTGCCATAAAAGCAGAAACTGCCTCTTTCCATGAAGGGACGCGGAGCGACGATAAATTTGGTGGATATCTCCGGGACGCGGGCAGGAATAAGAAGCAGGATGCGTAGGCGGGCAGGGTCGGGAAGGGTTCTGGTCAGAACGAGACGCGAGTCACATTTGTGCTACCCAAGAGAGTAGTTACGTGAGCCGCCCGTGAGACACCATCGTGAGACGTAGGGTAGCACGTTAAGTAAGTTAAGTCGACAGAATTGCTGATTCTTTGAATTATAACTAAAAATTTCAGGTTTCAAGTTCACTTTATTCATATAGCTCATGACTTCAGGCTTAACTGCGTGAAACCTTTCTATTATGGAAAATAAAATAATAAACTTTGCTATGCTCATTAATATATCTAGAAAAGCACGACCCTTGCTTCATAACAGCTATGTAGTCACCCGACGATGTAACAATGTTATGATACCGACGATGTTACTATGTTATGATCTTGCTTCTCCAAATATATTAATGAACTTATCAAAGTATGTTCTGTCATTTTCCATCACTTTATTCATAAGTGAATGAATTTTGGCGTCTACATAAAACTTTTATTTTACCCGGATGGTCTTCTGTTTGGGCAAATTGGTTACCATTTCATGAAAATTTTCGTGGCGTTTTCCTTTTAATTATTTCTGAAATTATATATAGCCTAAGTAAATAGACTAGATTACATAACGCAATCAATTCATAACTTAGTTAGTCAATTTCATTGATGTAATACCACGTCAACCTGTTTCCCACATATTCTCGTTCATCCTCACTTTTTCCGTACAAGTTTTATATACCTGTAATATGAATGAATCATAGGAGAGTATATTTTCTTACTCAGATAACCATGCAGATTTTCAAAACCTAAAAACACCAAACTTATGTATTTTTCCTATGAAAAATTACTAGGGCGTTTTTTTTCAACGATCGCTCGGCAAAGACACCATACAAGCGACAGGAGGGTACTGCACGGATAAGGAAACTGTGCATCCTCCGCACCACACGTTCAAGTCATTTCGGACCGTACGTTGGTAGTTTAAGGTTAGTGGTATTCTCATCAACTACACTGCTTCCATTGATTCTCCCTGCGGAGCGATAGCCAGAAAACTTGCCGTATAGCTTCAGCATTGACAGGTCTTCACCTTTATGCCGATAAAAGAGAATTTTTTACGGAAATTCAGCTGTTCGCTGAGAAACAATACGCCCTTTTCAATTCAATACAAAATAAAAGACTTTGGAAGTGTTCTGATCCATGACAATGCCCGTCATCTCAGCACTGATGCAGCCCAATTGCTCCTTGAGCAATTTCAATGGGACAATTTTGATCACCCACCATACAATCTTGACCTAATGCCGTGTGAATCCCATCTTTACGCTGAAATGAAGATTTGGTTCGGAGGGAAGGATTTTCAAACGAGCGGTGAGCTTCAGGACAAAGGCAAAATTCATGGAAAGCCAGTAGCGGCAACATCCTATGAAGATGGTGTAGTAAAGCTTGTGCACAGACACGATCAATTCCTCAATCGCCAAGGCGATAATGTCGGACGTACACCATAAGTGAGCTAAATATTTAGATATGAAATAATTTTCAATCAATCACTTCGTCTTCTGTTCATGGCCCATCGAAGGTTGAAAAATAATCGCTTAGTAATATGAATGATAGCTACCCAGACGGCACAGAATCCTCCGTATCTAATTCGTATGCAGATAGTATCCATTGACTACCGCTCCGTCGCTTTTTTTCAATGGATACTATCTGCATACAAATTAGATACGGAGGATTCTGTGCCGTCTGGGTAGCAGAATATATTTTCCTACTCCGATAACGATGCAGATTTTTCACCTAAGAAACATGTTTTTTTCTTATGAAAAACTATGTTAAAACCTCTGGGACTTGCACGGCAAGGTCCCTAGAGTCCTTTTTGGGCACGAAACGAATTCGATAATTCGAGTTCATTGAAACCACGATCTGTGAGTTATGATTTCCCCAATAATAATCATTCCGACAAACTCATAATTTCATTTGGTCGCAAATTTGATACAATTACTACAGGAAAAAAACATCATCAAACGGAAATTGGATCGTGAAACAGTGGGTTTCATCATCACTGGAATTATTCACAGCTTGCGTGCATTTTTTTCGGGAAGCAATTTGGATTCATTTCAACGACGTAATTGCGGCCGAGATGGAAACACATAATGTCATCTCTCTATACACATTCATGTATAATGAGAATGGTGATGAAATCAAAATAATATGGTTCTCATAATGACGTTATTTTTGAAGGTGTGCAAGCTTTGCAGAATGAATAACATCTATGAGGTATTTCTTATGGCTTAGACTTCTGGCTGGAAACCTTTTTTTATAACGGTACGCAGTTTTTACCACGTGGGTACATACCTGGTTATCACCCATTTTGCGCGGTTAATTTTTTAGAGGCTTTTTCATCTATATCTAAGTTTGATAACTTTTTTCTTCTGCAGGAAAAGAAGGATGGAGTAGTTGAAATCTAAATTCCACACAATACATTGCTTTTAATTCCGAAGAGTCTAGGTCAAAGGCGATTAAAACAATGGCGCGTTTCCATAGCATATTTAAATAGAATAAGTCAGCATTGTATTTTGACTTGAAAGGATAATTATTGGGCATGAGTTTTTATTGCTAATATTTTGCCATTAATTGGTTATTAAGGGTGATGATCGCTGTCTGTCTTACTATATTATAATATTCAGTTTTATGAATTTTGGCTCACTTGAATTTAATAGTGTAATGATATGAGTAATTAATTAGGTACCTTGCGGGAAGAAGGCTATTACTTTATCCCGTAAGTAGTCACATATCCGATTGTTTATTCGTACAAGGCAGATGCCGGGGTATTTGTTTAAGTATTGTTAGAGTCAGTTCTATGGTGACCATTCCATGGAAGGTGAAGTTCACAGAATAGAATAGGTATAGAATTGAATAATATTATTGTATCAATAATTAATAAATTATTCTACGCAGTTGCAATCTTTATGGAGTCATATCTAAAGTGACTAAGATTGCAACACAGTAGAACATCTATGTGCGTTATAAAATATTTGTTTCGTTTTTAAAAAATAAGGGGTGGAATTACATATTTTATGCCATACTTTGCAAGTAAAAACTAAATCGGTGGCAATTGAAATTTTAAAGTGCTCATGGAATCACCTTAGTTAGTATGCTGTATCAATTACAAGTAGAACCCTTCGTAAAGCGGGAATGGGTTGAATGAATACGAAAAGATACGGACGGTGTAAATAAAAGTTAGGACACCACAAGGAGGAATCGCAATGGTGGAAGGAATTCTCAACGACGCAAGCTTAAAGGAAGGATAGTTCCACGAATATTGCAAAAGAGGAACCTCAAGTCGGCCTTATAATGTGCTGTCATCCACCACGCATTTAATTGGTTTACAGAAGTCGCCACTCGCGTCGCTGATGGGCAAATTGATCCAAGTTTCTCGGGGAAATTAGATAAAATTAGTGAAGTCGAAATTTACAATCGTGGTAATGCTATTTATCAAATTCATAGCTTTTCAATGCAATTCCTTACAATTGCAAACAATAAACCGTGAAAAAATGGGAAAAAGTGGATCGCATTGCACTTATAACCGCGCTGCGTATATTTTTGATAGCCGATTAAAATGCGATCGATGTAGCAACAGAATCGGCCTTCCGTGGGATGAAGTTGGGCCTCCTGCACGTAGTCTCCTTAGATAGTTCATTCCAAGGACAAAGAGAGGAGCGATTCGTCTCGGGTTACACTAGGAGAGAAGTATCCCTCTCCTCCCCGAAAACTTAATGGTGTCTCATCTTGGAGGATAAAAATGGGTGGGGAAGAAGAACTCTACCAACCTGCTCCACCCATCTAACCCACCCCTTAAACAGTCCCTCAGCCCTTTCTTTTTTGCCGTTATAACTCTGGGCAAAAATCTTCTCATCCCTTCCTCTTAGTTTCCTCAATTCTTATTAGCTCACATATTTCGAATATGTCACGCGCTCCGGGAGTAATACTCTCGTCTGGCTCCCTACCATTCCTCGGTAAACCCCTCATATTTATCTTTTCTTCGCATCTTTCATTATTATTGCGGTCGTGCCCAATTTTATTCTACCGGAGAGAGGTTATGGTAAAGGCCAAGAGCCTTTACTTATCCCCTCATATTTTTTTGAACATTCTTCGAAGGTACATGTAGCAGCATCGTGACGAGGAAGATATTTTTCATTCATTTATAAGGGGTTCAGAGAGCCATAATTTTTTTTACAGTTGTTACCATATTTCTCATAAGTATATCTGCCGTTTTCGTCAAGATCAATATCTAATGTCATGCCCTTCTCGCTCTATGTTTATGAGCATTTATGTAGCAAGTGATCCTTATGCAATGCATAGACATACCGATTTATTGGAGTACGTCATTGTGATGTGTAATTTTCTTACCTTAAATTAGATTGACCCACTATTTTTGATATCCTTGGTACCTGAGAAGCAAACATTGGTTTTAGGAAAATAGATTTAACCTAGAGAAGAGAGTTAACTTATTAAGGAAATAAGCAACGAAATGGAAAATTCATAGATGCTTCATTAAAAACTTATTCTTTTTGGCATCTGAGATTGATACGAGTTTTCATTCGTAATTTTCGTTTGTTCGTTGTACTTACGAGAATATTCTCTCTTAATTTTTTTTATCTTTTTTTTTAATATGTGAATTTATCCCCACTGCTCTGTGCCTTTTTAATTAACCTTTAGATAAGAAATCAATGATTCATTCAATGAATGAAAATTGGTCCATTGTCCGATTGCTCATTACGAAACACGGTAATTCGCCGTGAAATGCCGAATCATAACGTTAATGAGAGAGGGATTACTAGTCTGAATGGAGCATCAACACTTTGAGGTTGATTGGAATGTTGTCATCAGATAACGTAAATTCCACAGTGAGATGGTGGGGGTATTGATTAGGTCTGTTTCTGCAGATCAGTGTTTATGGGGAGGAAATGTTGCTGTTATTAAGACTGGACGGGGGTTCAATAGTAACACCTTGATTAAAAGACGTGAAATTCATTAGTTGTCGCAGTCTCAATGGGTCCTATGTTATCTAAAGGATGAACTAAAGTAGTGGAAAACTGATTTATGTAATTGTGCCACAGTTTTACCGAATTAGAAGTTAAGTAATTATGTATAACTAAAATAGTTTCATGCTTTGCAAAACAGAAAGTTATTAGGCTAATAGTTCAGGTTCATTGTTTTTATTTTAAGTTGAGTCAAAGCCTTTTCTAATTTAAAATTACTCTTAGCTTGCTTTGTGTGCCATAAGGTTCTCGTGTGTAAAATCTATTCCATAATCACTGGTCGTCAATCCTAAGATTCTTGTTTTTACGCAGCTCTTCACTCAACTGTCTTGATAGCCGATCTTTTCACGCCTACATATTTCTCTTTTTACATTATTCTTAATTTTTTTACATATTTTATTCGCAGTCTTCTTGATGATGATACATTCTTGCTATATCCTTATCCCTCCACAGTTATCTTAATCAGGCCATATTATCTCAAGATATGGCCGAATTGTTTGTTTCGTATTCTTATCAAGATTTTCACGAGGTTTCTCTTCTCTCCTATGCCTCGTTCAGATAACGATTGTTCCGGCGATCGTTGGAACTATTGCGCATTCACACAACGATGGCTAAAACCTGTGCTGCCCTTCAATGCTGAAATCAAAAGAGAACGAGAAACTGAGAATGTCAAAGCTGTTGAGTTATATAGGGTTAAAATATTGCCGTGTTCAACGTATATTTAACGTATAATTACTTTCTTCCGCCCATATTCTTCCTTACTTGGGCAAATAAAAATAGATCGATGGGAGCTTCACAAACTTTTCGTCCTTCTCTTATCGCATTCTTTCCGGCTTTGCAGCGCTTAACTACCGTAAAGTGGCAACGTTAGGAACTACGTGAACTATTGTCCGGACAAGCAATCACAAAACTAGTTCTTCCAACAATCGTTAGGACGATCGCTGGGAAAATCGTATTCTGAACGGGGCACTAGTCTTTTCCTCCTCATTACTTCTCGGAACTTCCTCATTACTTGCTCGGACAATCCATTTGATCGCTCATCTTATTCTTAGCAAGTACCACATTTCGAAAGCCTTCACTTTGATTCCTCCTTTGCCGTCCTTGCCCATGCCTCACTTCCGTAGAGAGGTATACTCCGAATGCAAGTTCTGAAAAATTGTTTCATTAATTATTAGATTATATTTCCTGCTGTAAATAAATATCTTTTGCTGGAATGCACTCTTTGCTATTGACTATTGATTTGTTATTTTCAGATGACATCTACCCTTCATCACACTCATATTTATCAGAACCCTCTTCAAATCCTTTTCTGGCTCTGCTACGACATCTATGGATATTCACTACTAACGATTTCTCTTCGATTTCATTGATGACTGATATTCAAGTAACCGTTGAAAACTACTTGTTATAGAGCACATTCTTGTCTCACGCCTATTCTAATGTTTTCCCGTTCACAGCTGGATGCACATATTATCATTTCTACTTTGTTTTTTTTTTATAAACTGTGGGGTATTATCTGGCTATAATTATTTCTGGATTTTAAGCATTGAATTCCAATCCACTTTGTTAAACGCCGTCTCTAAGTGCACAATCGTAACGAACGTAGGCGTTTTCTGTCCATTTTATTTCTCTATGAGCAGCCCAAGGACCAATATTGCTTCTGTTGTACCTTTCATTTTTCTGAATCCGAATTGGCCCTTCTCCAGGTATTCCTCTTGCTCTTGATTACTGCTTACTATTGAACGTTCATCGATGTTTTTCCAAAGGGTTTTCTGTAAGTTTGTTTACGAAGCGGTGTAATATGGAAGCAATGAAATATAGTTATTTCATTTACTTCAAGAAAAAAATTAAAACAGAGTTGGTAGAAATAGAAGAATAAAACTTTTTAAGGCTCACTTTTGTGTTCACTTTGTGAAGTTCACATGTGTGTGTTCATTCTCACTCACGAAGTTTTATTCTTTTCTTTCTAATACGGAGAGGTTTTACATAGTCAAGCCTAAAGTTATCAGCTATAAGAGTTGGTAGAGTTCATTTCCTCGTGATTGGCTTAACCACAAAATAGATATTTACGGAATAGTTATTTTATCCTTGATTTTTCCTGTGGATGTCACCAGTCTCGACTATGAGCATTCAAATTAACGGTGTTTCATCTTCAATCTTCGTGAGCGTGGCCACGTAATAGTAAACGCAAGTAGCAGAAGTCAAATATCGGTTAAACCCTTATGCCAGTCGATTTTTTTGGGAAAATATTTTGAAGTACCTACCCCTCTTCTTGAACATACCTCCTCAAATTGTCAACGTCACTTAATCATGACCCGTAATTTGTGCACTTTAGCCTGAACGAGATGAGCAGGCACTGGTTGTCCTTCGACCGCGGAAATCTCCAATAAGGCTAATCCGAAGCCTGCATTTACCCTGTTCGTTTTCAGCCGGACGGACACAATTTGACCGGGAATGGCGCCCTAGGTCCTGCGGTCTGACGAGTGCTGCGTTCGGTGTCGTCCACAATGTGGCGCTGTGGCAAATGGGATCTCGCTAGCTCCCGTATTTTATCCTCCGATCCGCAGAAGTTGTCCCAGTGTTTTCTTCCCCATCAGTATCTCGGCCAACTCTTGCTCACCGCTCAACTGCTCGACGCATGTGAGTTCGTCATTCCGTCACTCGGAAGCAAGACCTTGTACGAGGTTGTCATCATTTCATCTGAACAATGGGCTATCGATCAACCCGTTTGTGGGGAAATATTTTCTCACATATTGGTCACTCTGTGCCCTATTGGGTGCGTTCAAATCAGTAATTTTTTGGGATAAGATGACGAATGGGGGTGGGTAAGATGACGAACAGATAAAAGTAGTACGTTAAGATGGAAAAGTTTTATTTTAAGGATTCAGAAAAACATTTAGCTTGCTAACCCTTAATATGAATTTTAAAAAGTCAAAGTTTAAGCACAAAAAAATCAAGAACCGGTCGATTCTAATGAAACAAAACATTGAAAATTTGGCAATACAAAAATTTAGAAGAACATAGTAACCAGGAAATACAATTTACACACAAAAATCACATTTCCAGGGCGTGTCTTTCGCTTCGCTATTACTCCAGCCAGAACATGCAGCATGTGCCCAAGATTTGCACCTGAAGCACTGGTACCACAATTCTTCCTTTCCATACTCTCTACAAATAATGCACTTTTCATCAAATATTGATTCGTTCTCTATGTCGTCCTCCGTGTAAGGAACCTCTTCCGGTGACTCGTCTGATGACTCGTCATCCAGTTGATGCTTTTTAATTTTCTTTACTTTTTTTGTCCTCTTTCCGGTTTTATTTTTCTTTACTTCCTCAGATTTAGAACCCTTGGCTTTCTTTGACGCCAATGCTTCAGCTTTTCTTTTCAATCTTTCCTGCCTTTTTATTTCCAGCAATTCTTTTTCTTTCTGCTTTTCTTCAAGAGCTTGTTTCACAGGACTTCCAGAAATGTGGTAAGAAGGCAGTTTATTCCTGGGTCGCCTGATTGTTTTCTTGATGGCCATTGGAAGTGGAGGTAGGGCTGAGCAAGTGGGGAGCTGTGGAGGCAATGTCGAAGAGGTAGATGGCTGTTGAGGAACAGTTGAGGAATTAGGATGCTGTGGAGGTAGGGTTGCCGACATGGTGGGGTCTGTAGTACGGGCTGAAGAAATGGGCTGGATACCTATGGTAGGAGCATCTTTTTGGTTATTTTCAACGATATCAGTGGTGTGTGAAGCTTGAAAATCTTCATCAGTAAAAATATTGCTGTCTAGGGGCTCAATGCCAGTAGCTCTGAACCCATTCACAGCAGTCTGGATAGTACTCACTCTAAGGTAAGCTTTACCGAATATTCTGCCTACCTCTCGTATTGTTATGACGGCTCCTGGGTTAGAAACCAAATAATCTTCGCAGCCTTGACTATAGGCAGTCTTCAGCGGGCCATAGAAAGCCACATCAAGCGGCTGCAACCTGTGACTTGTATGAGCTGGAAATCCGAGAAGGCATATTCCATTATTCCTACAAAAGTTAATGGATTCCAGGGTGACATGTGAGGCGTGATTGTCCATGATAATTAGGACTGGATTTTGTTTACTTGGGTGAGCATGACTAGTAAAGTGTTCTAAGAACTCTAGAAAGTTTTGAGCAGTCATCCATCCTGATTCATGAGCCACTCCTTTGGTACCTGGGGGTGTTCCATTTAAAAAATCAGAATTCATCCTTACCCTGGGAAAGACTAGAAAAGGTGGAATGTAAGTACCAGTGGCACTCATACCGCATAAGGCCGTGACTGTTACTCCTCTTTCAGCAGAGGAAACTTTAATCACACGGGGGGATCCAATGGGTGAGATCACTTTAGGAGTTTTCGTTGGCACTGTGGAAAATCCCGTCTCATCGATGTTGTAGATATTCTGGGCTTTGAACAGATAGTTCAATCTGAGTTCTTTAAGTGTTTCAAAAAACTTTCCTACATTTACTCGATTGAAAGCCATGAGTCGAGCTACCGATGTTGCCTCTGGCTTTCGCAGCGATAGCTTGCAAATTTTTAGATAATTCGCAATGAATTCTTTTCCAGCGGCTTTCTTTTCTGTATTGAACCGATGGCTCAATCCTAAATTTTCTGCATACGAAAAACACAATTTCCCAAACTGGTTTTTCGTTATCCCAAAAGCTCTTTTGTGCAAATCAATTATATATCGTCTAAGCTCTTCTATTTGTTGATCTGTGAATGTTTGCTTAAATCTGCCTAAGTTATGAGGATATTCCTAAAACAAATAAAAGAGTTATCCATAAATTTTTAAAATAATAATTCTCAGGCAATTATATTTTTTTACTAACAAACTTACAACTTTCCCACTGGGGCCACATCTCTGCTTAACATATCTTCGTAGAGTTGCTTCCGGCACGTTATATTTCTTTGCTGCAGCATTTACACTAGTGGTTTTTTCTTTTACTTCTGCAACAGCTGCATCCATTGCCTCCTTATCCCACTTTCCTCTGTCACTTTTCCTCGTGTAATTTCGTGGCATGATGTTTGTCAAGCCTAAAACATTCGTAGATATATACTATGTATGCATTAATATAATGTAATAAAAATAATTCTATATGATAACAACTGAAACATTCGCCAGACGTGCTGACCGCATATTTGGATCCGCCTTTAGATTGATGGTTTAGCAGTAGTTATTTTGATTTCCAAAGGAATTTAAAAGTAACTAAAACTAAACCACCAATCAAACTTAAAACAAACTATTGAAATAGACAAACCTACCAGCTAAAATTCAGTCCGAAACCAATTTTTTAAATACGTCAAAAGCTATTCATAAAAGGTACTCAAAAAGATGTCGGGTAAGATGACGAACCAGCAAACTTCTCGTCATCTTACCCCACGTCGCCATTTTGGTTTATAAGTTATCTATCATTACCCTAGCTCATCTTAAAAATCTACTGAAGACATGGTTCTTTGCATGACAGGTTATATTCTGAGAAAAATATAGGTAAGAGTAAAAACAACTAACCGTATTCGAGTAATTCCTTGCGCCAAAAACTTCAAAACTTACAATCACGAGGTAAGAAAACACATCTCACTCGCTACTGCTCGCAAAAACATTTGGCCCGCCTTTCTTTGCGGTGAATTTCGTAACTAATTGCCTGAGTCTCAGGAAGAGCTAGGACTCATGCTGCTATCTATGAATGCACAAGAGAAAAATCGAGTTCGTCATCTTACCCGCTTCGTCATCTTACCCGACTTTCCCCTACCTATATCAAATATGATAGCACAAATAAGATACTCTATATCTTTCTAAATTTTCTTGCGTAAAATTATCAACTTTTAACCGCTAAAACTTTTTGCGTGGGTCTAATTCAATCATCATTTCATTTCAAAATGGTGGCATAAGTTTCAAATAAGCGATACCTTACGATAGGAAACTGACCAAGTGGTTTCCTGGTTCCTCGACCGTATTCGTCATGTGCATTATAAATATATCGTTCATGTGTTTTAATAATATATGTTATGGTGTAACAATAATTTATTAAATGCCGCTTGTTTTTTGAGAAAAATAATCACTTCTGTGTGGATTTATGGTGTTCGACATTAAAAATTCTTAAAAATTCAATGTGACTGTGAATTCGACTGAAAACAGTGAAATTATAAATGTCTTTCTAAATTCTTTCTATTTATTGAGTAGTGCAAAAATAAAAATTGTTCAAATTATCATGTCCAAATTTGCTTATTTTATATTTTTCCTTACTTTTTCTCTGCTTAGAAATTAAGTTAAGGCGTTGAAAAAATTGAAAATACGTCACGATGTTTCCACTGTGTTACATTTGTTTGATTATATGTTATTATGTTATGTTTCCTAATGCCAGTCGTTGGCCATTCGTTGGTTGGCTGGCCGTGATCCAAATGCTTGTCCCGGTGTGAGGCAACTGTGATCGCCTCCTCTGCAACTGGCTCACCGGCTTATGCTCTTAACCAGGTCAATTGTACAGCATTCGTTGGAGACCTTACAAACCGCTCCATGCGCCTCAAGAACCCATTTTAGAACCGAGTTGTTCAAAGGGGCGGATTTGTGCTTTTTGGAGCCTTTAAAGTAGACGTACCGATGATAGATAAACTTATCTGATGTTGAAGAGCAGCGCGAGTTTTAAGTTAAAACAAGTACTTCTTGAGGTATGAACACTTTTATATAGAATCACGATGCCTTGTTTCATTTTTATTACTTGAGTTCACAGTTTATTATACTGGGAATCACATCTCATCATTTTAGAGTGCCTTTTTTGACTACTCCTCAATTCGAAATCTTTGTGATAATACTGAAGACGTTGGTAGTATTTTAAATAAAAATTCAACGGTAAATTACGAGACTAAATATTCAAATAAAAGGGTGTTGAAGAAAAAAAGCGATTGGTAAAGGCGTTTATGTCCTGGTTTTTAATAATCTTCATTAAGATTAAGATATCGGTACAATATGCAGTTACTTAGCTACTCATTTAAATTATGGAATGATGTAGTGAAGGACTAAAATGCTGTAAAAGATTAAGAAAGGAATTTCCAAGAAAAAAGAACAATAAATAATTTGTACTTGAGAGGGACTAGAAATTCTTAAATACTGAATATAGTTGAAAGCATAAAAAATGTAGCGAAAAAAGCGAACTTTTTTCGCTACATTTTAACTAAACCGTTTTGATGTGGTAAAACTAAGATGGCATTGGCGATAGAAAAATAACGGTATACGAAAAATAAGGATAAAATGAGGTAGAATGGAAGAAATACTTGATGTTTTTGGGTATTGTCATTTGGGAAGAAAACTGCTTTCATCCAAAGAGGTTTATAATGCACAGATAGAAAGAAAAAGCCAGTGATTTTCGGCTGGATATACAAGTTACGTATCTCGGGATTTTCAAAAAAAAACTTCGGCCATAAATTACCGCGTATTGCTTTACTAATGATGATAATTACATGTGGCCCATCATAATATGCATCCCCATCCCTTTATTAATAAATGCACTATTTTTTGGGCTCAGCAGGCAGGACGTCACTGATATTTCGATATGCATACGCGAAACCTTATGAGAGCCTGTATAAAAATAGCATACGATGAGAAATGGGTAAAATGGGGAGAGGAATTTAGTGTTTTGAGTGATATGAACGGAGAGAAGAAAAATATTTGCTGCCAAAGAGGAGGAATAATTCAGGGGGAAGGAAAATTGATATGCCGCAAGACGTATTTACAAAGTTATGCCTCGTGGGCCACGCTTCTCAATAATTCTTCGGCCATAAACTGTCCCAGGACACCTTTATTCCGGTAGAATACGTATGGAGGCGATCAAACTATGCATGACCGTCTACACTCGCTTCACTTGCGAATTTAGGGCGTGCAAAATTTCTCGGCGCATGCGGGCAAAGCGGAATAGAGCGAGTGTTGGTTTTAGGTGACAAAATCGAATTAGCCGCGTTCAAAATTTATACGGAAAAGGATGAAGGCGCGTGACGAGCGGCTCTTGTGGCGCCGGATGGTGCTAAAGATAGCCCCTTAGCACCTGGGCCCCCTCAAACGTCCCCACTTTTTGCTCCCTTTCACATTTCAATGTTCTCCCTTTGCTCGGGCATCTCCGAATAAAGAGGTCCATCAGCCAAATCTTTACGATAAAATATCCATCAAGGAAATGAATATCGTTTTACTTAAAATGGCCTCATTCCTATTAGATACGCTATAAAATTCAAGGATTGATGGGTGAAATTTGTAACTAAATTGAACTATAAATAGACGATACGTGAGTACTATACTTATTCAAATAATTTTGAATGAATTATTATCACTATGAAATTTCAACCCTGAGTATGAGTATGACAAATTTTGGAAAGTTAATTTCCCTTCCATTTTGTAATTTGCTTGAAAAAAATGACGAATAATGTTTTGCCGTACCTGTACATGATTTTTTGTATATTTTTATCCACATGATATCGAAAATTTGTACCACAACGAGCTTAAATGGTATTTTCAAGACTTAATATGTTAAGAATGCATGTTTTGATGAATTTGTTTAGTGTACAAAGGAATTAACATATTTTTGCATGAAAAGATTAACTAACAATTGAACTTAGTGGGGATCTGTGCCAAAAATATTCTTGGAAGTGACTATCGACACAAAATTAAGCTGCATAAATAAAATAATATCTCTTTTCTCTATACATCCTTACCTGCATCCGTAATGTTTCAGTACCTTCGTAAATGACAATTATGACCTCCAATTTGATTCGTGATGAAATGGCTCTATGAATTCAAGCCAGAAATCGCCAACTCTACTGTATTACCTCATGGAGTCATATAATGGACGTGACCGATCTGTAAAAGTTTTCGGGGATTTAATGAAGTTTCTATTTTCCCTTTCTCCTCTCTTTATTCACATGCTTTCACTCGCTGGTGGAGCCCAGACCACCGCGGAAAAGTTTTTCTCTCATCTTTCCGTTTAAGTTCCTTCCTTTTATTTTCCAATTTATTCACTTCTTCTTCTTTTGTTTGCATAATCAAATTCGTTGTTATGATTTTCTATCATTCTCCTTCCTTTTTCATATCACAGTGGCGTTTTTAGCGGCCTTTTTGTTAGCTGATCCCCATATTCAATTTTTAATGAATATATAGATAGAAACTGGAATATTTAGTGATTTGACAGTTTTTCCAAGAGTTACAGACGCTTTAGAAGAAGTTCATTGCTTGGATTTTTGTCGTATCTGGTCTCGTTCACCCCAAACATTTGTATAAGTGAATAAGTGGTCGGAAGTAGGTTTTATGTAAATGCAGGCTGCCCTTATCTAAACTACCCGTGCTTTCTGAGTGATGTGAAGAAGAAGGGATAGATTTTTGATAGACTCTCCCATCCCATTCCCAACTAGCCAGGACCAGGGTGGAATGGACTTCTCCCGCACGCTTGCGGCGTCGACCTCTATCGATTCGTATCTTCGCCGAACGCAAATTTCGTCTTCTATCTCGGTGCACGGACCGCGCGCAATTCTCCTCTTCCCGTCCCGACAGTGCATCCATCGCCCTCTTCATTATAATCCCGGATCTGATCGCCTAATAAGGCACCCGGACCACATTCGCCCGTGGCGCCATCACTCGAGAGAGAATGGCGCCTTTGGTGGCCCCGTGCGCCTATTTGATGAGTGTGTGAAGATTTAATGGCTGCGTACAGCCGTGTGTAACGTTGTTATTGCAGGGAATATCGTCTGCATCAGCGCGTGAGACTCTCGGAGCGCTTTGATCGAGGTTCCTCCAAGAGCCTCGGTTACGTCTCAATCTTGCTAAATTTGGTCCTTAAGCCATGTCATTATCAGGGAGTGTTACTATAGGTTCCCTGGATGATAGGAGAAGACTTAGAGAGTTCTCGTTTGTTGTAAAGTGAGGATGGGAGAATTTTACGAGCGTCATTTATAGCCTCTTATCGGGAATTCATTAATAAAATATATTTAAATGAAGTTACTATATTTATGTTGTAATTAAGTATTTACAATGAATGCCTTCCTAGGTTGTTGTTATAAACATACGTACTTCATTTATCAAAATCTTGTTTTTAAGATAATTAATTACTTTTTTACATCTTTTCTTCTTCCGATGAGGTAAAAATAATAGCCGTCAGATAGGGCGAGTTTTATAATGTCTGCTTCGTGTAAACAATGAAACATTAATTCCGTAAGTGTATCATAAAACATATTGAAATGAAGTTTCTACATTGATGTTGTAATTAAGTATTCACAACGAATGCCTTCCTAGGTTATTGTTATAATTTTACGTACCTCATTTATCAAAAACTCGTTTTTAAGATAAATAATTACTTTTTTTGCTTCTTTCCTTCTTCCGATGAGGTAAAAATAATAGCCGTCAGATAGGGCGAGTTTCATAATGTCTGCTTTATGTAAACAATGAAATATCAATTCCATAAATGTATATTTGAAATGCATTAAAGTTACTTAAAACAAATATTATTGTGTTTAAATATGATATATATACTGTGTACGATTATATTAAAATTAAAATTTTTGACCGATAGTGTCATTGGTAAAAAATTTGTGCGCCATATCTTTCTCCCAATAATCCTCACCAACCTTTTATAAGAGTTGCTTACTTGTTCTTACTTGTACTCATCATTTTTATTCATAATTTTTTTAATGTTTATAATTTGAGAAGGACATATTAATTACATTATCGGTGGGCCCATTAACACTTCCAATTTTCGGATATCACTGTTAGATGCTTCTCCGGCTTTCGTTGTTTTCAAAGGTGAATAAAATTCAGCTTTCTGAGAAGGATATTGAAGTTGCCACAAAGGTTATGGTCAGTTAAGAGAAGGACCACCCAATTTTGCAGCACGCCCTCCAAGCTTGAGTGCCCTTATCTGCCGTAGAGGTACCCCAGCATTGGTCCAGACTCACTCATCCCAAACTGACCAACCAAAACATGTGACTTTACAACTCGAGTGGATTTTGATAGCTGAATAAATAACACCTTTCACCTCTAGAAATACCTCGAGTTACTAATTTTAAAAGTGTGTGTAAGAGTGATGAGAATTTTATAAGGCTTATCTATTTCGAGGAATTATTTGCGAGAAATAATTTGTATTCTGCAGCATGTATTATTTCAGAGAATTTTTTCGAATAATTTTTTGCGTCTCTGTTTTTAGTAATAGCTTATATTAACTTACATTTACATATACATGTACATGTATAATTAACCACTTTTATTGAGAAGAATAACGAAGCTGATCTTTATAATATTCCTAGTGTAAAAGTACTGGGTGATTTCCTGGCGAAAATACTGTGTAGATAATTTATAGTGTCGGGAAATTGGGTGTGAGTTTTTATTTCATGCTATCAATATTTCCATTACGCTATCAGCATACAAAGACTTAATTGGTATTTTCCGGCATCAATCCAAGCAACGCCGTATAGCGTTTCTTTCAGGCTGAAAAAGATAAGTCCTCGGTATGCCTTAGCAAAAGCGGGGCTATTGTCACCGAAGAGGTCGAAAGATTAATGGAAATGTCGAAGACATTAGGGGCGTACGTTTGTTCGTAGCATTAGAAAAGTGGATCAGTTTTTCGAATAAAGTAATTAAGTGTATTTCTCTGTGAAATGTCACATGAATATTTGCGATGAATTACACGGAGACACAAAAATTATTTTCGCCGTTGATCTTTAATTAACTCTTATTGAATAAAAGGCATTTTATTCCATCAGGATAGAAGCCTGGTATCATATCTTCACTATTAACTCTAAATTTATACCATTCTTTCTTCACTCTTTTTGATGTGCATGGATATATACTCAGTGAGTTGCTATTATTTACCCTCCCTCTTTGTGCTTTGAGTAGTATCGCTTGCCTACTCAGGTTTTAATAGCAATGTAACGAGACTTGAGTCATTCAAATTGTTTTTAAGTGTAAATATGTTCTTTTGTTGCAAGTCTACATTTTATCATTGAGTCGGGAAGTAGATAAACTCACAATCCAGTTTTAAAATTAAACCCTCGTGATTTTTGTGAATTAATAGGCATAGATAAAAATAAATACCGGCATACTATGCTAGAATACAATTTGTCAGTAGAATTCATGTGTTGAACTTCCAAAAATAGCTTTCTCTATGTCATTTGCAACTTGGTTAAATTATTATGCGAGTACGGTTATGTATGGCCTTACATGGAAAATATTACGAAATAAATCTAGAGATTTTTAGATATGGCCGAAATTAAATATATTTTTGGAATCTAAGTGTTTATGATATAATTTGTGAACGTTCACATGGGTTACTATGTGAATTTACTTCCCATTGATGAGGATAATTAACATATCTACGAGTATATTCTTCTTGCTACCTTTTTTTACAAAATGGTTAAATTAGTTTCAGAAATATTTTCTGCTATCTTTCTTGCAGCGTACTCCTTTTACAGAGTTTCCAGTAGTATCGCAACCCGTCAAGATTTATCCTCTGTAAATGTTTATAGCTGGGGTGGGGATTAAGACTGTCCATGAAGCAGTTTCTATGGCCCACTGGAGAGAAGTGTTGGAAGATATTTAGCGTAATCTTTACGAGGGCCGTAGACTCCCGCACTTATCTCCCTCTACTCCGTCGTTACACGCAAAGTATCCCAGCCCCTACGTTTTACTTGAAGTCTCCATTTTTTTCCTCCTTTACCCTTTCCTCATTTGTTGTATCGTCTCATCTGAAAGGCAATGCTTTCTCAACTTCGTATCATCCCTTTCTCTGTTGTCCTTGGCCGTTTTATGAAGGCAGCCCCGTAAAAACTTTCCTTGATTATACCCTTGCCTGTGATCTATTGCAATCAGCTCTGTGTTGGTTGATGTTCAGAAAGTATCCTCGACGAAAAATATACCGACAATAGTGCCCCTTTTCCAACTGAAGTACATTATCATTTTACTGCATGGGTTTAGTATTATTGCCCGTGGAGGTATCATTACTTTATTTGGCTATGTTCATGCTTGACAATTACTTTAAAAATTTCAGTAGTAGCAGAGAGACTAAATAAAACAATGAAATTATGTGATGCATCCAGCCCTTGAATCGGACGTTATGTAAATTATATTCTTCTATTTCACTTTTAAATAAAAAATTAAAGGCCGTTTTATAATGTTTACTTAAGTTTTATTGAGATCGTAAAACTCGTAAAGATCGTAAAAGAGTTGGCTTTCATTTTAGGTCACCGGTTTAATTAAACGATATACTGAGATATTGAGGTTTATTTTAAATTTCAAATATTCTCATGTTCAGGTTGCGAGTGACATTAACTAAAATAATTCCGGTTAACAATAACTTATATAATTAAACCCGCCCTAAGAGTCGGTTAGAGATGAAAGAATTTCCATCTTAGAGACAATACCTCAGGCTATTTGTTCTCTTGATACGCACGATTTTTGTGAGATAAAACTGCCGATATCAAAATATATACAGACAAAATAGAATACGATCTCTCTGCAAAAAATCACGTTTTGTACTTCCAGAAATAGTTTTTTCTTCTCGGCCGCTTACAACCTTAGTTGAGTATAAAATTCATATTGTCTCTCATGTGAACACTTTGCAGGAAAGTACTCTTTATCAATATTGAACTGTAGATGTGCTTGAATTTTCAGAATGGAATACTCTGGAACAGCCTTATTTTAAGAATTTCAAACGCCCTATTAAAAAATAAATAGTCGCATGTAGTTCATTGAAACTTATTTTCTATGAAATGCCACTTCCATCAGCAGGTGCGTCCTTCACTGTGAAAAAATCAAGTATTTCCGTTGGCCTTAATACGCGGAGTGACCCAGAGGTTACCACTCGGTCGGAACGGAATTTTCGTGACCTTTCGCTCGCCGTCCCTTGTTGCCATTATGCAGTATCTTGCTTTCACGTGTTCATGCGATCCCTTGCCAAGGGCCTCATCATCTCAGTTAGTAGAGTCTGCTTTTCACCCCTCTTCTCACGGACACCGTCTTAGCTTTCTCTTCCTTATCTGCCTTCTGGATTAACGCACTTCAAGGCGCTGGATTTTTCCTTAAAATCCTTCTCCTTCACCCCTGGCGTTAAATTCCGCGTAAGAGGGCTTCTGGATATTCAAATCACCGTGTTTGTGCCCATATGAAAGAAAAATTGTTTGTTTTTATATATTTATTCCGAAGTTTACTGATAATTTAAATAATGCCTATGTCCTGTTTTTCTCTCTGCTAATTATGTTAGCCGTTGTATAAAATCGCACTAAAATCTGTTCGTACGTATTAAAGAGTTTCGTCTGCCAGAATGAATTTTTTGTCATTGATACCTTCTTGGAGGCAATATTGCAGTTTTCAAACGTAATCCCCGAAAACTGGTTGAGGCAAGCTCTAATTATTTACTCCAGTAGCTGAAGATAGCGGCTAATTGAGATGTTAAAACAAGTAATATTAATAAAATCAATGGGAAATGTTTATGAAACTAAAATAAGTAATATTTAATAAATTAATAATGTATGTTTGTACAATCACTTCATGAAAACGGTGATTCCCTAGCATCACACGCACTCAAATTTACCGATCAAACTTTTTCCACTGGAAGTGATGAGTCTGATATACTATATTCCAACTTTATGGTATTTAACGATGATGTGCTACCACCGAAATACAGTAATCAGTGAATTACATCTAATAGAGCTTATGCTTCTTCTTTTAATTTATTGTATGGTCTCCCGTTCAATATTTGCCGCAGCATATCGAAAAGCCGGGTGAAGGATATGATAGGGTTGTAATGGATCACCTTTGTTGGAGGAAAAGGAGGGAAATGAGAGATAATGAGAGATGAGGGAAGGCTAGATGAAGGATTAAATTTGAAAAAAGAAAGGAGACGGGAAAGAGTTGAGTAACAAGGTCAAGGGTAACGGTTTGAGGGGGAATGGAAGGAGGAGTAAGCTAGAGACATGGGTAGTCGAAAGATGATGTTTTTGAAACTCCGGATTGTGTACGCAAAATGGCAACTTGATCTAGAAACCATGATGATAGATCAAAGTATATCCTCCATTCTCTTCCGCTGTTTACTTGGACGATGAATCGAAAATGAGTTCCTATGTTTCAATTTTCCTCAATTGTGGTAAAAAAGGACCCTATAGCATTTAGGCCCTTGTTTTTGCCCTGTTTATTTTTAATTGCAATGCAAAACACTCACTTTTTATTTTCCAATCATTTCCTTATAAAATCATACAATTTATGTAAAAACAGCGATATTATATTAGAAATAGATCATAATATGGTATCGACACATTTGATGTATTTTCGAGGTCTTTTATATTGAGCGCTATCAACTGTACATCTAAAAAAACTTTCTCCGAAAAGGATGAGAATTACTGGAACCATTTTAATCGATGTGGGTTACAAATGCAGACCCTACAAAGTTTTACCTTTATCGGCAAAACCTTGCACACATTTTTAAACAATATTTTCTTAACCTCATAAATATATCTTTATCCATTATTTTTATACGCAACCTATATAATGAATGTAAAAATCCGATTTTTATTTTTTTAGAAAAACTATAATTTATTGGGTTAACTTTCAAAAATGGCTATTTATCTAATTTGATACGTAAATTTGTAATATCATTATGCCAAAATTTTATTTTTGATAGTACCTATTATTGTGGTTTTCATATCGTGTAGCTTGAAATAATGTCTACCAACCCATTTTGAATTTAATATTCCTGTTTTTAATATCGCCATTATAATGCTCGTTCGAAAAAATTAAAACCCTGCTATGCGTCGTATTCAATGAAATAGCTTCGCGCGAGATATAATGGCTTGATTCAAAATAATTCCCCGCAGTTTTCATTGCGGCGGAAACTACGAGAAAAGGCAGAATTCGTTGCATCATAACCACATCGTAAATGTATTTAGTGGTCATACAGGAAGAATAAAGTTGCGATAACAAGATTTTCTAGTTCACGTGTTTCACCGATGTGAGCCCACAGGGATTTCGTGGAGATTTACAGCAACACAGATCCGCAGTTTTTTCCCGTTAATGCGTAAGTGGTAATTACTTTTGGTAATATTATACTCTAATAATTCCGCATTTTTAAAGAGGTACCCTCGCTTTTGATCCAAACGGCTTCGTTAAAGCAGCTTATATCACCAGAGGGATTAAAATTAATGAAATTACACAATGGAAAATAATATTGGTGGATGTTGGCCGTGTTTTGGTTGATTCAGTTAGGCTTTAGTTTTTTGCAACTTGAATAAGTCTGAACGTCATACACTCTTTAATTACAAACTTTATTTTGAAAATGTTGGAAAGATATAGAATTATGTTACAGTCATGTTGGTATTTTGTGTGTTGCCTGAACCTTTAACTGCAATGTTTTTACGATCAAATATTTCGATGTAGCATTGATGTTCATATCCTTCTCTTTTAGCCCAAGATTTGAGTTAGAACCTTGAAAACCAAAGCAGCTCACTTTTGACAGGCATACCAATCGCAGCCATTACAGGAATATTTGATGATATGATAAGTTTCTCCATGAAGTTGCAATATATTTCGGTGAATAGATGTACCGACCAAAGTAAGAATAGTATGAGACTCTCGACCAATCCTAGGGTTGAATAATATTACACCATGATAATGATTGTCTGAGCATCATCATGGTATCTAAATGATAGGTGTTTTTTTTTCTTGCTTTATGGATTGTCGGAGTAATTTTTTTCTATTATTGAACAATATTTCCACGAGTATCACTTAACTTGCCGACATGACACCAAATGTAATGCCTTAACGACTAAATGGAGTATATATGCATATACGAGTGGGCCATAATTTTTTTAAGTACATATTTCTCTTATTAATTATTGCTTATTAATTAGTATTACATATTTCTCTTGACTTGAGAATGGATGTGATAAAATCCAATGTTAATATTTTAATGCAATTGAAACTAAATTCATTAAATCAGCGCAAAATCAAAATATACCTATGTGTTCATGATCGTCTAGATATTTTTATGCACATCACTTATTTGAGAGTGGTCCATATTTATTTTTGGTATTGTCGATTCCGTGTTCACTCGTAAATCTTCGCTTGAATCGTTTCGCTCGTGTTCATTCCTGCTGCATCCTTTATTCGCTTCACTGCCAAACTTCAACCTCATGATTGATTCCCTCGCTTTACGCTGAAACTCGTCTCTTCTCTCCTCCAACACAACTTAATCCAACTCTCTAGACGTCGGGACGTACGTCTGCAATTTTCATCCGCTCGGGTAGGATGTGGGACTGATTAGATTCATGCAATTTAAATAGGCTCGAATAACTGCACTCACTCCGGCAGCGGGAGAGAGACAGAATGAGGTCCCTTGTGAAGTTTAGCCATCCCAGCTGCTCACTCTCGCCTCTGCACATTGCGCAAGTGGGTATATGTTTCTTCCCTCGGAATGAAACTTAACCGAGAAGCGATCGCGTTGCTTATGTCACCCAAGCCATGAGCTCTTTCACTCAAACATACTCTGCTCGTTTTCTCAAAAGCCTCCGAACCACTTTTCCTACTGTTGAGGATCCTTGCCGTACGCTACAGTGGATTTTCCCTTATAAGATATTTCTCTTGTGGAATCAGTTTTCTGGGTTCTCTACCGCTTTGGTTCATCTAAAAAAAGAAGACTAATAATGAGCATTTTACCAGGGCTCATCCTTGCATCACGCCCTACTAGTTACTTCTGAGAGGATTTTCTGAAGTGAAATTATTTTTCCGGGTTTTCTACCGCACTGGTTCGTCCAAAACATGATCCAAATTCTAAAAAAAATACGCTCCTGTGACCAGCGTGGGTCCTTACTGGACGCCCAGGTTAGTCCTTGAGATAATTTTCTCTGGCGTTATAAGTTTCTGAGTTCTCACCCGCGTTGGTTCATCTGAAAAAAAGAGTACTTTCCGAGCACTATAAAAATCTGCTCGTCTCACCCGCGCGAATCCTTGCTGCACGACCTGCCAGTTATTCTTTAGGAGAATTTCCTCGAGCAAAATTAGTTTTCCGGGTTCTTTACTGCGATGCTTTGTCTGGGAAAGGGCAACTCTAAAAAAATACCCGCTGCTCTACCAATGTAGTAAGCCTTTGAGAGATTTTTTTCACGTAAAATAAGTTTTCCCGGGTTGTGTACTCAAATGGTTCGTCAAACGAAGGAAAGTTATTAAGATTCGGGTTCAGCTGACTGTGATATATGTGGGTATTAATATGGGAAGAAAAAAACTGGAGCATGTTCAGCCTTTTTCATCGACACCTGTCTAATAATTACTTACGATAAATATGTGAAGTAGGTATCCATTTTATCTCCATTTGAAAGTTAAAGTCTAAAATGTGGTTGAAGTGAATTATCATATACAGTCGTTCATACTTGATCAACCTGTAAAGATTTTAATTCTGGGACCCACTTCAACAAGCAGCCACGAACTTCCCATTCCACTAATTAATCTCTGTACTATACATATTTAAGTAAGTAAAATGTAGAAAGTTATTTTCCTCTTGAATTTCCACTGAAATTTTTCCTAATTTACCCTAGCGTTCCTCCAACTCTCCCAAATTGAAAATTACTTTCTTAAGTTAAAATGCATCCCCTAAATCCTGAGGCATTTCATCTTGTCCTCCAACCTTTTGAAAACACCTCTCTCTCGCTCTCCAGGCTCTGCGATTCCCGAACAGGGACCTCCTCGCATTCAGAGCCTCTTACATAAGTAATTCACCACCTTAAACTGTCTCAGCTGTAATATCCGTGACGAGGCATGTGCACTATGCAGTATCGCTTCTCCCACTCAACGATTTAGGAGATTTGCTTGGTGGGAGGGATCATATGGTCTGTCGTACCGAGCCTCAGCACCGTGGCAACCGCCGCGGAGATGTAGTAATGGATGGAACCAATTACCGCTTAAAATTCACGGTTGAAAACACCTTCTGCCTTTCAGTTAAAATGGGAATGGGATTATTTTGAGCCTATAGTTTAAGGACCCGTTACATAAGGTTTATCATCGATGAATTTTAGGTGCATTTTCGAACTGAAAATTCTCTTTCGGTCGGGTATTTATTTCTAGCTTCATTTTTTATTTCATTTAAATCTTGAAAGTAATGAAGAGCATAAACCAGAATAAACAGAGAATACAATCCCTAGAAATAAGTGAACTCGGTGGAAATTAAGGGTCTCCATTGTTTGAGGAGATGTAGCCCTGCATTTGAGATATGAATTTGGGTCTTTTCCCCAAAATGCGCCCAGGTGTTTGCCCCTTTTGTCACCTGTTTCCTCCAAGTGTTTAAAATTGCCTTAATTTGAATAGATATCAAATTTCTCAAAGGTTTTTAGTACAGTATGGAACGGTTGACGTGATATTTCAATGTAATAAATACACTACAGTTAAAGGAATTCTCTGAGGAACTAAATGAGGACTGGAATGAGCCATTCACATTCGATTTTCTATGAGTATTTATCTGGTTTTCTTTAAAATGTTATGAAAGTGTGCAAAATCCTTTTTTTATTCAAGGAAACTTCATTTCATTTCTGTTTCCTTTATTTGGCCCCATAATATTTGCAAAATTATTTTAAATCTCGTCGGCGTAAGTAACGTTTGAGTGACAACGTATCGATCTACCTATAAACTTTATTGTTTTAATGTCAATATATAACCTCTCATTTAAAATATGGAATAATAAGGCAGACCAATAAATTTTATATTCGTCAAGTTCAATGTGACCATGTGGGGATAATTCTTGTTGAGTGTGTGAAATATTGAGCAGTTTAAAACTGCGATTTTATCGTTGATTTGTATTATTTCGCGGTAGATTGAATGCCGCTCTAACCGAGGAAGATATGATGCAAGTATTTTTTTTTAGCTCAGGTTCTTTTCTGATACATTCTCAGGTAATGGCGCTGATAGTAGGGATGGCCTTGCAAACGTTTTAGCCTGGTGATGAATCGAATTGAGGTCAGGACGAGATTTTTTTTATGCGGAGAAAGTACCTTCGCATTAAACCACTACTGGTTAATAAATCTTTCGATAAAAGAAAAGAGAATATATCGATTGAACGAGCAGAATTGATGGGACATATTTCTAAAAAAGTCCACCTCTTCAATCCAGATTCTCGCGTTCTCATCATTATGGGCTCGGAGACGGTGGGTAGTGAGATATGTTCTGCAGTTGGAAACGTGTGTGTTAAGGTTGATAAGTCTTTTAAAAGGGATCTTATGTTTCTAAAGGAATATTAATGAGGATTTGTAGGAAAATATTCAATGAAAATGGGTTAAAATGGTAGCGAGTTATTATTTTTACGATAGCGAGTTAGTATTTTTACCATAAAATACTTCATACATTTCATAACTTAGATTTTCATTATTTATTACCCGTTATTTATTAAGATTTTTTCCAATTAAAAGAGAAGGCAACAACCTCTGGCTTAGTCAACCTTAAAATTTGAAAGACCGAAGCATTTTTTTGTTTGAGCAAGTACGCCATTTAGGACGTATAACTTCTGATTGACCGGTCGTATTGCGAAGAATGAGTGCTGTAATATTTGTTGGAAACTTATACTATCCTCGAATTTTAAGGGTAAACAGAGGAGACCCATTTTAATATTTTCTTGATCATTAAAAATGAATATTTTACCTCTGAGAAAATACGGAGTTGGCATCTTCACTGATGTGAAATTTAAAGCAAAGGTAAAATTGGAAAAGTTGTACCTCTAAAGTCAAGGTGAATTTTAAGGGACTAAGTTAAGGTTTAACCAGGGAGTACGTCACGGTAGATTAGTACAAGAGGAGATGTTCTTCCTTTGAAAAGAGTTTGCTGTAGGAGGCAGCTACCTCATTGAGTGCCAGACTTTTCTATCTTTCTTGTACTCGTGGATATTGAAAGTGATGATTTTCTGTTGACAATAACGTACCTATAAAGGTTTAATATGCTGAATTTCAGAAAAAAACTGAAACTCGTGGTAAATTACAAAGTATTTTACTTATTCTTTCTGAAAGTTGCATAAATTGGAATCGCTGGTGACCAAGTTCATCGAAATAATTTAAATGAACATTAGCAATAGTAGATAAATGAGGAAAAGATGAAATAGGTTTCGGCTAATCCACTTCAAACTGGTCAACTTTCAGTGACTCGAAGAAGAACGCATTCTTTTTGTTTACTTGCATGAATTGACCTGCATGACAGTTAAATTATAACACGTCACTTCGGTCCCCTTATGAAATAAGTATGATTTTTATTGGTATATTCTGGTCATGTGATTCATTATGAGTATGTTTCACCTTTTCGCCATCTATTGAACTTCTTTGCGCATTGAAAGCTGTGATATATTAAATAATATCATATCTTTACGCCTTTTCATTCAGTTTCTCGTCTTGCACTCAGCTATCTCGGTACTCAACACCTCATTACCTTTTATCACCTTCCTACCTCTCCATCTGGTCGCACTTTAATATTCCCTTGAGACTTCCTTTCCCTGCTTTGAATTCCAAAACCCTTTACTTGTATTCTCGTATCTTTCGGTATGCTTCAGTATTATGGAGCAATCCCTCTACATCATTCCCTACAAATATTTCTAATTCATAATGATGCGATACTGTATTGAGCAATAAGGTAGGGATGAGAAAGTAGGTACAATATCCAAGTGAAATACGTTAGATGGTGGGAAATTTGTAACTATCCAAAGGGAGAATTAATTGGCGTAGTAGTGTCAAACTATATTCCGTACTTTAAATTACTATGGAGTATTCAGTGTACCTAATGTAGTCCTTAAATTGCTTTGTAGATAATATGAAAATGAAATATCTTGGGTAAGAATGTAGAAACTTACCAATTTGGTTCAAACCGAAAATGAACTATCCTTTTTAACACAGTGAATAGTATATAGTTATAATAATTTGTTTTGGCTAATGCCTAGTAGTTAGTTCATTTGTAATGTTCATATATTCCCGTGTTTCTACATGGTCTGAAAACAATGAGCGTATTTGGTGTATTTACTACGATTTTGGGTATTCATGATTTTTTTAGGCTCTTTCTTTCAATCTGAAAAATACCTTCTCGCTACTCGCGATGCTAACATTTGTTAAGGTAATTGTTTGAGTAAAAAGAGATATCTATGAAGAATTGAGTGCTTTACCGAGTCACAAAATATTAATTATATAATGCTCACAATTATAACCGATGTAAGATATAATAAATGGCCCGTATGTGTGTAGACTAACGCCGAAAGTGGGATTGAAGAACTTACTACTTTGGCGAGAGTGCGATGAAGTGACAGCGAAGGTAGAAACACCTTTATAAAGGCCGCATTGTGTGTCGGGTGGAACAAAATGATGAAAAGGGTGGCATTGTGGGTGGTGGCGTTAATTGATTTTTATCTTCAGGGTGCGTTCAACCTCCCCACTGTACAGTGTCGCCCTTAATGGACTTGGCTGGTTCCGCGGGGAATTGGAGAATATTTAGTGTGCGCGGCCGTGTGGTCGGTTCTGGAAAGCAAGAGAGCTTGCATCCGATTCGAAGAGTTCGTTTTATTCGCTTAGTTCCTCGTTTTTTTTTTTTTTTTTTTTAAGTATTCCGAGAAATTTTCTCTTTCTCGATCCAGGTCGAAAATTTCATGCTGCTCTTTATCTTCGCATTCTTTATGTGCTCCAAGGCGGCTGTACCGAGCGCACTTAATTCAGCAAGTGTCTCATTTCTGTGGAAACTGCTAAAAAATTTAAGGGAAAATTACAGCACGACATTTTGACCTCACAAAGTACTACGTGCCGTGCCATGCCATCTGGTTTTAAGGGTCAATGACATTTTTTTAAGGGAAGGACGCGGGGTCGCGACAGTTTTTTTTTCGAAACGTTTCGCAGTATTAAGATGTCAGCGAGTAGTTTTTTTTTCTCGTTTCATTTTGGTCTTAAACTTCGCGTCACGAAACTTAATAACCCCTTCCCAAATTTAGCATTGATGCAAGGAGCCGTTGCCTCGTGGAACATTGCCAACCCACAAAAAAATAGTCCAACCGCGCAATATTTATTTTTTTCTTAATGGCTATCTAGCGCTCTCATAGATAAAATTGGCATGGCTACAGACTCTAGGGTATATTAGCATGGCTCCGTACACATTTTAGATATTCCGTTCACAAGAAGGTGCAGTCGGATGTATGATCTTAATTTTTAGTACATTTCATGGGATATTTATCATTAAAATTGAATATCTAGAAGTTAAAACAGTAAATGAACAACGTAACTCTTTTGTTTTCAACTTTTCCGATAAGTTTTTTATTGACCTTACCCACTGTTCATTAGAAGTCTTTATTTTCTGTCCAATTTTCATGATCGATATGAAAAAGAATAGATTTTACGTGGACGATTCCTATTTAGTTTCATAGTTAAAGAGGTATCACTTGAAAATAAAAGAGAGAATGTCTGTCACGTTGCAGTGGTCACCAACCTGTTTTTTTGTCGTTCCTTCATAATGAAAAGTACTCGTATATTATGCGTATAAATACACCGTGTATTATTTACCTGTACTTTAAGACTGTTGTACTGTGATCTGGCTCTTTTTAGTTCCTAGATATCGAGTCAACTGGATTGAATCCTACGTCGCTCGGTGGGTGATTAAGTGTGGTTTTAATAACCAACAAAGGTCAATTATGAATATCTATTTCCAAAATGTGAATAATTTACTTATTACGTACTCGAGTATTTCCGTGCGCCGAAAAACTGATGCTGAAATTGATCTATTCCTGTAATAACTCAGAATCGAATTACAGAACATCATGATGTTTTGCCTAATTTTTCAATAGCTTCACACATATACAACTTGAAGCGGTCACAAATAGTTACGTTGGGTTAGTTCTGTTTTCGAGTTACCACTTTTAATGGATAAAAACCTAGATTTTGCCCTAATAAGGCGTGTATCTACTCGACAACTTATAATTAACACTATTCAACCTTTAAATCCATTAACTTTCAAATTCATAGACACCCATTAACTTAGCATACTTACACTTCAATCACCATCTAAAACTCCCCCATTACGGTGGTGGTAAATTCTCTATTCCATTGCATTGGGGAAACTTAGAGAAACTTTTATTTTTTAAACTTAGAGTTGATTCCAGTATTTAGAAGCTGTGCTGATTAATAAAATGTTGTAAAATTATTTCAGAACTACCTAAGAGCATCGTTACTAAGAAAATACATTAATTTGAAGTCAGATTCACCAGCATTCTTTTTAATTTTTGTATTGAGAATGCAACTGTGATGACAATTAGAGATTCTACGGTAATTCTACGGTATAATCACCTGATATATTTCGAGAGACCAAGACTGAGTCTTTCACTGGATCAAAGAGAGGTTTTTACCGTGCCAGCGAAGCCAAAGAAATATGAGGAAGATTGTTAATCTCCCTTATTTTAGTTAAATTCACTGCTCAGGTAAAACAAGCAAAGTGTGTTTCAGACGTTTTAAATTGTTATTTTTTTCTAATCTATGAATTATATTAAAATTTATTGTATAGCTCCGTTAATGGAAAGAAAGAGGGATAAGGGACATCTCAAAATGAGTTACATAGGACAGGTTATAAAGAATGTAAAAGAAAAGAAATACGTGGCTATGAAAAGGCTAGCGGATAGGAGAGAGAAATGGAGAGCTGCGTCAAATCAATCCAAGGATTGTTGACTCATGATGATGGTGATGATAGATGAAGAGTTTTTACGTGTGATGCAAAGAATTGTTAGACAAATGATTTCGATTGAGATCCGCTGTATTATTTGCTGAGAACGGTAGCGTAATCAAATTTATCCCCAATGCTTGGTTCGTTCTTGCGAGTTATCTCATTTACCTAGCTTCAGTTTGATGAAAATGTTGATTGAATTAAACTGTAAAACTGGTTCCCAGTGAGGGTTAATGTGAAAATTATATCATGCATTCTTCATGGAATGACCTCCATTAATAATTAGCTAATTGATATGTGTGCTGTAGGTAATTAGTTTTCATAATGTATATGCAATATTGATCTTGTGCTAGAGCAAACATTACCAATTTTCCCTATTGGTGATTCATCTCTGCGGGGGGTGAGCCTTTTGAAAACACACCAAACATAATTATGAAATTTAGAATTTATTATGAAAATTTTTCCTAATTAATCAATTGAAACTTGATTATAAAGTGATTAGGTGTCATTATTCATGCTTCTATTCACATTTTTTCGTTATCCTCTTATTTTCGATGGTTTCAGTTATTGTTGACCATATTTGCAGCCAATCAATTTGTGAAATAAATGTTCATTAATGAATTTCATTCAATGGTCACTAGATAGTGAGAACGCTGAAAGGATCGTTAGTAATTTCTAAACGCGTCCAAAAGCAATTTATATTGTTTTAATGAAATTGCCGGAGTCTTTCTTTTAAATGTCTCCAGTTTTTTTGTTCATAGGGGTCTTTAAAAGAATTGAGCTTGGATAGCGTTCGCTGGACTCAGAAACTTAATATTTGTTAATCATAAGGTGAAAAAGAAGAAGCCAAATAAAATAAACTAATTTGGAAGAAATACTCACCAATCAAAATTCAATATGTTTGAATACAGCCAAGAAAGGGTGACACGAAAAGTCCATTCAGTAATTATACCATGACTAAGTCTAAAAAATAGATTGTATTATTCGTTTTTTTGTTACGTTTCAATACCGCAACATTTTAAGCCTTCAGTTATGGAATATCTCCTTCAATATGAAACCATTTGTCGAGTAGGGGTAATTTTGACACATAAGTTATGAAAGTCTATTTTATTCGTATACCCATTTTTTATGTTCAATATCTAAGTGGCATATCTTATTTATTTTAAGCATTAAAATGTACCTTTATATTTCACATTTTAATAACCAACCAAGTGAAAATTGCTATGTTATACCCTAGGTGGAATAATATAACAGCTAGACGTTAAACGTCCGCACCTCTATATAAATAATTTCATGCTTCGTTTCCTAAGAGAATAATTGTTTGGAAGTTTTAATTGACCTAAATGGTTTTTTACTAACAATACCACATGATTATAGCAGTACAACCTTGTACCCCAAGAGCTTCACTGTTGTGAGTTGAAAAGAAAAAAGAAAAGAATCATTCTATTTTGTTGGATAGTCAGTGCACCCAATCTCACAATGGTTTCTCTCTTTCCTCGCTGCACGTGGCGGCAATAGGAAGTTAGCTTGAAAGAACTGGACCACTCCTCGCCGAGCTGAGCCAGAAAATGCTACACATTGGAGGTGGTGGTTGGGGTGAACACATCATGGTGTTGCTGCATGCCGAGCGAGTGTGTTTAGGAGGAAAATGGAAATGTTAGCATGGAGTTGCACAAATGAAGTCATCTCCACCGGGAATGACATTCCCCGTTTCTAAAGTGTAACGAAAGCGCTCTGCGCGGAGAAGTCGGACGGTGGAATAGCGGAGGACAAACTCGAGTTTCCCGTGTGTTTTTATCCTCGCATTTTCGCTTTTCATAAATCATGTGTTCCCACATTGGGAAAAAATCCCCACATTTAGCCCTCCCACTTCCTCTGTCGTCGTCCCCGTGTTGTTTTGTCCATTTTTTTTCCTCGCGCGTGCTGCGGGAAACTCTCGAGGCACTGTTCTGCTACGTGAAATGATTTCGTTCGACCCTTTGCGAAAATAGGAACGCATTCCAAATATTTCTGCGTATTTTCCAGTTCGCACTGAGCGATCTGTGTGTAAACATAGTATTTGTCATTTTTTCTCCCAGTATCCCAAGTACCTGCTGTGTATTCAATTTTTTTTCGCTCCAACGTGCTTCCATCAGTGATTTATAGGAAGGTTTGGGCTGCAAATTTGTGCAATTTATCGTGGGGCACGTTAACAATGAGCATAGATCAATAGCTGTGCTTTTTTCTGTTCTGCACGCGGTTCTTGGCTTGCTTTTGAGTGGTTGCTACTTTTTTATTTTTTAGTTGCCCACTTAACCACGTCTAAATGTCGCTATGATTCTCCTAGGCACTTGTGTGAGAGAAAAAAAGAGCTTTTTTTTATTGATATGGCTGGTGTGTACTACATCTGCTGAAATAAAGCGAGAGGAACGCGTACCAACAGATTTAAGGCACTCTCTTAGCATAGAACGCCTACTTTCTGTACGTGGTAGCTTGGTTTACCTTTTTTACGCTTGAAAATCTCGAGTATTTTGAGCTAGAATTTTGTGGACGCCATGTTTATACGTTGCGATTAAACTGGATCAGTGGTAGATATGCGGTTTGGTCAGCATAATTTTCTGAGTGTACTTTAGGTGTATAAGTATTATTTCATTTGAAAGTCCACTGCTCCTTTTCAATTGCCATTTCTATTTCAACTTTGTAATTAAATATTGCTAAATAAATTAGCATCATTATCCTCATCAGAATAGGTCAATACTTCTAGCAAATATTGTTTTGGCATGTAACTCCACCTAAATCTTCTACCAGCTTTTCCTTCTGTTTTTTCATCTCTGTTTTACCTTTAGCAAATTTTCCGCTTAACTAACAAGATCTCTCTCTTCTGGGAATCTTCCTGGTCACTATTATTACGACAATTGTCCTCAACTGGCAATTATGTCTCCAGTCTTGTATTTAGGGTCTGTGAAAGTAATATTCTTCCTCCATACCACTTCATAAGACTGCTTCAATACCAGATTGGCCGATCAAATATTTCATTTTTATTCTTTAGTGCCGTTTATTTCAATTGAATTTATTCCCAAAGGTCAAAAACATAATGATATTTTGGGCAGTTCTCTTATACCTGTAGTAATATGGTTAGTTTGGAAAAAAATATCGATACCTGAATAAAAAACAATTCTAAACAAATTTCGAAGTACAAATTAAATTTCTGTCTCTCTTAAAAAAATATATTTAGTGTTGAAGACAAACGTAAGATTTTGCTATCGTCCAGATTAAAACTTATTCCACTTAAAAAAATATATATTTAAATGAGTTATTTAATGCCTGGTAGTTACAAGGAATTGAATTAAATGAATCACATAGTTGAAATTAAAGCGTATTAGTTTCATTTAGCGTGAAGTGGATTTGTATTATATCATTAGGCATCGTTCAGTAGTTGATGCTACTAAAATGGTATCTTAGATGTTATATAATGCCCAAAGATTTCTTCGTGAAGTTGAAGACGACAAAATGGGGTATGAGAGAGTGGGAGAGATGGAGAAAACTGTTGCTTTAGGGGTGGAAAGACCTGGAACTCAAAGAGAAGATAAGTTCAAAAATTAATGAGGAGGCTGAATGGCAAAGATATACAGATGTGTGATAGGAGGTGCTGAGGAAAAAAGAATGCGATACTTCTTGGGAAATGTAGTTCTGCGATGGGGAAATTTGAAATTTTAGGTGTGTAGCGGACAGAATTGAGAGGGAATATATGCTTGTCGGTATGGATGGAGATGACTTATTACTCATGGCCGTTCACATGCATGCAAACCTGATCTACTATTAACATTCTTTGGTCTTATGTCGACGCTACTAAAATTTAAAAAACTTTGGTTTTCTTTTTTCATGGAAAGTGCCATTAATTCTTAAATACATAAGTAATAGCTTTTGTATACCCTTTTGAGTCGTATTTGAGAATATTTATCGCTAAAAAAATACTGGCATCAGAAGCGGCTGGGGTGACAACAATGAACTGACTTCAAAGATGAGATAACATTAAGGTGTCAAATGGTAACGCCTCCATTACAATGTAGGATTATTTTAATTCCATGTTCACTATGTAAGCAAGGAATATTTTTCAATAAAGTAGTTATTTTTTGGTTTGAAGGCTTTTTCATTTTTTTTCATTATAAATTATGATTCTAAATTTTTAATTTATCATATAAGGAGAAGTTATTCTAATCTAATATGCATTTATTTGTAATCACGGAAAAAGTAGACTATAACACTTACTTAAAAGGGAGTTGTTTTGTCCTAAACTATTGCATATATTTTATTTTATACCCTATATTTTCTCAATTTTTAACAATATAAAGAAGATGGAAACATAACCTCGAAAATTTACGCAAAATACGAAGTATTGTCTATTTTTTTCTTGCTTTTTTTATCAAAAACTCTCCTCTTCCTTTGATTTCGCGGGCATTTTTTTCATCCCATTGAGAAGTGTAATCAGCTAAGGGGAGCTCAAAGAATAAGCTGTTTACCGCATAGCCTACGTCAATCCTTGCGCAAACATGGGAGTTGAACTCTCGTACAATCCCTTCTATTTTTCCATTCCTTAGGTGCAGCACCGTAGAGGGTCTTTGTGGAGATAAAAATGAGTGAATAGACGAAATGGAGATCGTGGGATTTGGGTCATCTTCTAGGCACTATATATTTCTTTTTTACTGTCCATACTTTTCCGTACTTCGTTGACTCCATTCAATGTTTATTGTTTATCTGAAGGAGAAAGTATTCGTAATGTGATGATGAAAAGTAACCAGACGTCGGGCAGATGAATGAGATAACGGGTGAATTAAATTGGTAATAGCCATAATATATGTAAAGGACTGTCGTTTGAACTAGTGTGTGAAAAGCGGTGGATTTGTTTGGAATAAATAAAATTTTTAATCATTATGGCAGTAGTCATTTTTCATCATGAACTACTCCGTAATTTTGGATGCTTTGGGCTGGAAGGAGGAATCAGCACTTGTAGGGTAATGTGGGAGCCTAGTGGGTAGAACGCTTGGCTCCTATGTAAAGGGTTCCAGGTTTTAATCCATAGGGGATCCTTCAGACGAACTAAAACAGAATCGTCGGAGTGGAAGGTGGTAAACCCATTATAACTCAATGTTGCTTCTAAGTATCATCAAAAATGTAAATATATTCAGCTCTATTCAGGAAAGATTTAAACTATGTGTTCTTTTGAGCTGTGAAGTTCATTGGCGGAACATGTTGCTACCGTAATAAAAGGAATGAGTGGAAAATGTTCACATTTTTCAAATGAGAAGTCTTGAAATTTAATTTTTCCCAGAAGTATCTCTAGGTTAGAAATGGTTAAGAGAAAGAAACTCCCCCCGCTTCTCTGAATGTGAGGAAACAATGCATCTTTTTCTAAGAGTGGAGGGAGCTCTATCTTCACCTATTCTTCCTAACCTTCGGAATGACTTACTGAGTGGTTGAGCACTAGTGCTAGCACGAACATTTATTTATTTCTTTGGGAGTCCAAGTAAAAGCCGAGCTAAACTATTTTATTACTTAAGTCCTTTTCATTTTTCTGAAACTAATTGTTTCCTTCGAAGCGCGCACTGTAAAACTTCATGAAAGAGTAGCCGCTGGAATCAATTTTTTCTTACACGACGCAAGCATCGCAGATCGCTGCTCAAACATCGCAGTAAAACACCGCTCCCATTTTTCCCTCAAAGACACGGCGGACTAGTGGGTCTTTTCGAAAGGGGAGGACATGGGGGAATAGACGCAATGGGGATGTAAGGCTTCAAGAGTGCTGCGTTGCCCTCGAGAGGCAAAGAAAAGAGACCATCTCCCGGCGGGATAAAGTGAGCGGAGTGGAGAGGAGGCTGAGGCTTTAAAAGCAGCGGGAAGAGAGAAATAAGGGAAGATAGGGGCGGCGGGTTTGTGGGAGTGTAGTAGACGGAGGTCTGAGCGAAGGGATGGACGCAGAAGTGGGTTCCCAGGAGGAAGGTGATGGCGACTTGAGGAAATGCCCTCTTATTTAACGAGGAGTGCCGTACGAAGAGGACCTTCCAGTTAGGGCCGGTGGTTTGGTGAATATGCTTCCATGTACGAGGGTTCTAGTATTAGAGCACAAAGGTGTTCTATAACCCCAGGATTTTTTTTACATTTCTTTTGCTCATCTTTGCTTTATATTCATCTACATAGGTATAGGTACTATCACACAAGCAGCCTCAAGGGAGGTGTTAGATATACCAAAAATTAACAAATATGAAGGGTATGCTCTAGCGAAGGTACGCCTAGTATTTTTTAAATCCTTCATTACTCGGCGAGGGGTGTTGCGACACCAGCTGTTAACAAATATGAAGGATATGCTCTAATTAAATTACCTCTAGCATTTATTTAAGCCCTTTATTTTTCGTGACAAAAAAAGATTTCCCATACCTATGTGTTAAACCTGCCAGCCTAATTTGATGAGGAGTGTCATAGGATAAGGACCTTCCAGTTAGGGCCGGTGGTTTTTTTTAAATATGCTTGCGTGTAAGAGGATTCTGGTATTTGAGCATAATGGTTTTCTATAGGCTCTGGTTTTTTTTAAATACATTTCCTTTACTCTTCCTTGTTCTGTATTCATCTTTTTACCACACCGTAAGCCGCCACAAAAGGCGTATTTAAGGGGTGTTAGGAGACCAGACCTTAAAATATAAAACAGATATGCTCTAACGAAGTTATACATAGTATTCATTAAATTTCTTTGAGGGAAAAACAAATTTACATGCCTATCCGTTTGGAAAAATATTTCCCTTCGATATGGGCCACTTGAGGAAATGCCCTCTTATGTAAGCAGGAGTGCCGTAGGAAGAGGACCATCCAGTTAGGGCAGGTTGGTGAATGTGCTTTCATGCCGTAGGGTTCTAGCATTATAACCTAAAGGTGTTCTATAGGAAAAACCTTTTTTTATGCATTTATTTTACTCTCCTTTGTTATCTATTCATTATCACACCATCCCGCAGGACGCCTAAATATTTATATTAGAACATAAAGGTGTTACATAAGCCTTGATTTTATAAATTGATATTCTCTAATCGTCTTGGTTTTCTATTCATCTACATTTACATACCATTCCCAAGCCGCCTCCATAGGCTTGTAGAGGAACGTGTGAGGACACCAGCCGTTTACCCATATGAAGCTTTATCTATGCACTAACTATATAATGCCTAGAATTTATTAAAGTCTTTTATCGTGTTGGGAAAAATAAATTCTCATATTTTAAAGAGTTTTTGCGAAGGTTTATTTTTTGCGTTTGGCAATATAATTCGGCGTAATAATAATAAAAAATTAAAAGGTATATTAATGTAATAATATTGTATTTTGTGTATTGATTTGAAATTTTACTTTTGAAATTGTAATTTTCTTTTACATCGTTGATAATTTATTTATTGATATTTCTTAAAGATCTCGAGATTTGTGCCGATTAACGACGTTCGTCATTACGGTACATAGGGATATCAACCCTGACGATAAACGATTTGGATCTTACAACATGTATTATCATCGGCGAAGTCAAATGGTCAACACTGTGATCAAATTCTTGGAGCCAAGGAAATGGCGAAAAATCACCAGAAAAGCAAGGTATCCTCCATTGCAATACAAAAATCTTAAAAATTAACTTTTCGAAATCACCCACAGTAATGTCATAGCCATAATAGCGATAAAGCGAAAAATTTCCGAAAAAAATCTCGGTTTCAACAATCTGCGAAAAATTTGCATTTTTAAACTTGATTTCAAGAATGCACATTATTTATTTTGAGCAATTCTATTATCTTCCTACAACAGAGCATAGTAAGATGTTTGTACTTTGTAATTGACGTTTGTACTTTAAAATTTGTGCAAATTCTCTTTCTTTCCTTTCCCGGCAGTATCTCCTAAAAAATCCTTTGGGTCCACATTGCAACGCAGAGAAAGTTATGTATTGCTTCCGAGAGAATTCAAGTTTATGAAAGCACCAGGTCAGGTTCGTAAAAATTTTGGCTTAAAACGAGTCAGAAAGTTTTAGGTGTAGGTGTAACACGAAGGTGGTTTGTTGGACAGGTTATGGAGAAGGAAGAAGAGGATGAGTTGGAGCTGGTCCTGGATGGCTTGCGTGAGACAAGGTACTCTGGTGAAGGCCGTTCAGGCCCTTGGCAAATATAAGAGTTCTCGTGTTGTATGAGGAGCTTTAAAAATGCTATGACTCAGTGCAGCCACCTTGCGTTCACAGGATAATATTTTCTCGCATGCAATCGGGCCAAAGCATGCCAGTAATGGTTTCCCTTGATCGCTTTGAAATTTTTAGTAAGTCGGAGTAAAACGCTTGGATAAACACTTCCTTTTCATCTATAATAAGAGTTCTTTCGATAGTCATATTATGCTTATTTCGGTTAAGCCATAATTCAATAGTTATTTTAACATATCATAAAAGAACACGGTTTTTTTACATTTTTATTTTGCTTCTACGTCAGCTATAGCCAAATAAAAGACAGGCATATATGTTGTTGAAATTATTAATGTAGTCTAATAAACTGAAATCCTAGTTGAGGTAAACTTAAATGCGTTGAGGTCGGTGGATGTCAGCCAGTAATTCCTGAGATTTTTTGGATACGTGTAATAATTTTGATATCAATTTTCACCGGTTGGAATTACATTTTATACAAACCGCTAACAAAGAGCATTTATTTATAAGTTATTGGCAGAAAATGTTTGGAAAAATTTCTTCTCGGTGTAAAATATTTCAATTACTATTTGACGCATTTTTAATCAACCTGAATAAATTCCATTGTCCAAATATATCATTAAACAATTGATAGTGTTTTTAAATATACTGACTTTAACAATCGTTCTTTAAAATTAAACGAAACAACGAAAGCACTAAGAATCTAAACAGTATTCCATGAATTTATTAACCTTCGCAAACTCAAACAATTCTATTGGATACTTCTAATTCGGACTTGGATTTGCTCAGTCCATCAAACTGTAATTTCGTATATTTCATTATGAAATGATTGCGTTCGATTCTCTTTTTACTATCGCTTTTTATTTTTTAATTGATTCTTTATATTTCTGATTTTATTTAAATTTATCCGGTGCCTTTCAGCAACAAATCATTTTTACTAAATTACTTACTAGAATAATTTGGCATTTAAAAAATTTAAGTCGAGTGAATTGCCTATAAAATGATCTTCAAAACGCATATTTGGTGAGAAGGTATGTGCTTTTTGCTGAATATCATAGGTATTGATCGTTTTCATCTCTCTGGCATCGTAACGTTGTGTAATAGCTCATGACTCCCTGGGAATATTGGCTTGCTTCATCCTTGAGGTGTATTGCGGTCGCTATAACGCCCTCGTTAATGAGCAGTTGTTCCATATTTGGGCATCAACCTGTCAAAAGGATAAAGTCCCATACTGCTGGAGTGATGCTTTTCAATTTCTGTGGATCGATAGACGGGGGAAAAAACGAACAATACGTTTCTGAGCCTCGCCCGAGTATTTACCCACTGCCTTACAAATGAAGCTGTGCTGGGCTCAGACAGGGTGCGGGCATTAGGGAAGCTAAGTCTCCAGTCGCTTGCAATTAAGAGAGATGCGGAGGATTCAATAATGAAATGTCGTGTTTAATTACTTCAGCAGCGCACCTCGGTTGATGGTAGGCAGTCTCGCCTCCCGCTTCAAATGATTGCTTTCTGGTGAGGGAAAGTTCGGGGAGTGGGAGACAGGATTTTGGAAGTGCTTAGAATTAGAGGTGTAATGGAGCCAACCGTGCTCGGAAAGGTTTCCTATCAACTGCAACGTGCACATCGCCTCTAACCGATAATGACGTTTCATTATATAGGTTTTGAAATCTACTGCGTGATTCCTCTTATTGCATAAAATTTGCTGCTGAGTTTCCGAAAATTTTCAAAGTGAGTTTGGGGGATAAGTAGATAAGGTAATAGGTTACTGATCGAACGATCTTGAATATAAATGCAGGATGAAATCTTCGGACTAACCCCATGAATAAACCCTCCTATTTGCAGTGTCACGGAATAGGATTGAAAGTCATTTAGTAATTAGCTGTATTTGGGAATTGCCCCATTAATTGAAATCGAGTAGACTGACATTCTATTTCAAGATAGAATGGCTATAGCAGTAAAGTATGCAGTCTCGGTTATGCAATAAAATATTCCCGTATCTCTTTAAGATGGAGCAGGGTAGGTTGAGCGTAGGGATGCGTCTAAAGGGTCCCGGGTTCAAATCCCTGGCGAAGTGTTAAGACAATTATTATTATTATTGTCTACCGAGTAAGGTAGGTTCCTATGGAATAGTGAAGAAGTAATCTGGGAGCCTCCCTTTCCTTTCAGCACTGCCTTCTTAAATTCACTGTAAGGTCTACTCCCTTGCAATCATCTAAAAATTCTATTGTCTTCCTTTTCCTCCCTCGTTTACCTAATATTCTACCATCTAATAGCGTTTTCAACATCACCTTTCCGCTAAGTATTCCCTCCATCCATACCTTCTGTCTCCTCCATATCTCATCTAAAAGCTGCGTATCCTCACTCACCATGTCCAACTTTTTGTTGATCCTCCTTCTCTCTGTCCATTTCACCTCTTCAGACGGTAAGCGACAAAATTCCTTGAGGTCCGAGCTGGCCCTGGAGAAAAAAATCTGTAAAATAAACCGTTAGGTATCTGATTGCGTGAATTTCGTAGGCGTGTCCCTCGGTGAGTCGAAGCCTCATTTTTCTACATCGACTTTAGAGGCTGAACTGCAGGTTAATTGAGTGAATGATGCCCACATCACCATTTTGTCTTTTGTTGTAATTTTTTCACCCTTCGTATTCTTTAAATATTCTCTTGTTACGTGAAAAACTTTTGAAACATTGAGTTTGATTTTATTATTGAGGAACCATTTTATATATACCTATCGAAGGCTAAGTTATAGCAACACGTATCTCAAAATTTGGCTGGCCCGAGTTAATACTGCTAATTTTGTTAGTAAAAAATAAAATTCAAGCAAAAAACAACTCTTTGTTCGCAAATATATGCTTCTTCTTTAGTTTTATGTATTTTTGGTTTTTTAATTCAATTAAAATTATATTCAATTTAAAAAAATAAATCGTTTTTTTTCCTAAAAAGTTGCCATTTTTGAGATACGTGTTGTTAGAACTTAGCCATCCATACGTTCAAATCCGGGGTGAAGCTCAAATGCACGCCTAGAAAAGAAACTCTACGAGTAAAGTGACCCGGAGGAAGAAAATTCCGGAGTAAGTGAATGCAATACTTCAATCGGATATAGGATAATACGGTATGAGCTCAAAAACAACCTTCTCAAAACACAGTGAAAAAGGTGGATGAATTAGTTAGTTAACCCTTAGGCCGGCGCTGAACAGAATCCAATTGGCCCAGAACCAATTGTGCCAGTTGCCCCCTCAATGGGGATGGCTGCAATCAAAGTGTGGGGATCAACCCAACACTTAAAGATCTGGCGAGAAACACCGGGTTTACGTCAGGCAAAAACCCTTATAGGAGAGATCTCTCCTAGACTCGAAGGAAGACTTCTTCTTATGAACAGAAGTCAAGTGCGGACGGTAGTAGGCCTGCTTACGGGACACTATCACGTAATGAGACATATGCACCTACTGGGGGTAACGGACTCAGATAGATGTAGATGGTGCGAGATGGGAGAGGAAACAACCACCCATCTAATATCCACCTGGGTCCACCTTTTATAGAGCCCAAGGAAGTAAGAGATCTTCCCATTGGGGACCTCTTGTCCTTCGTCAAGGACATTGGCCTCTCTGGGTGATCCATTTACGGTGGGTAGCACAATGGACCTACAGGTCTAAGTGCCCTGGGAGCTGATCCCCCACCGCAAAACAAATCTATCTATCTAGTTAGCCCTTTCATATTGTCACCCTGATATAGCATCAATAATTGTGTGGTCTCTTAAATGACCTTATAACGAAGTTACACCGTAGTGTAAAGGAAATTATGTTTGAGAAAATAGGCCAAAATGGGCAAAAATATGTCATTAAATCTCCTTAACCAATAGGAGGAAGCATAAATATTCGTATGAATGCCCTTATATAATTTTATTCGCAATGAGGTTTTCAGCCAGAGTTTACGCCTTCTTTTAAGCAGTCCTTTCACGTTGAGTTCCCTTTTTGCAAAACTAATTGGCCAAGAAAATGTTTAGAAAATGACGTTACTGTTGAAGTAAACTGTTTTTAAAAATAAAGTGCAGCACACGAGGGCTAGTAGCACCTGAGTAAAACTTGGGGTTAACTCGAAATTAAAAAACCAGCTGTTCACTCACAAAGTTTTCTGTTGCCTGTAGTTCAGTATGTGAAGGATGTTTTTTTATGCGGGCTATGACGCTAGCGATGAAGATTCTTGCCAGCAGGCTTGGTTGTGAAATTTTTTAACAATAGGAGGACGTGGGTTTTACTCTTCCTTGAAGAATATGATGAGTAACTTTGATGTAGAAAGTTTAATAGCCTCAATCAAATTTCCACCCTTAAAATTTCCTCTATTTCGTCATACTTTGGTGATGCTAAGTGATCCATAAAATGATAAAATTAGGATAACACATCATCAATCACATTCTTCCAAAAATACAAATTGTAGTGCAGCTCAAACGAAATATTATTTTTTTATGATTTAGGCAGCTTCTATGTAAGAAGAAGATCCTCCAAGGAAATATCATTCAAATTAAATGAAACTGTTACGAATACTGCTCTATTTATGCTGATGTGCTGTTGATTCTATAAATGAGTATCTCGGATGTGCAGGTTGGAGAAAAAAGAGAAAACTTGACGTGAAGACAGAGAGTAATTTGGGTCAAAATGACATGAAAAATATGAGTACCAAAAAATTCCCTGGATAAAATGCGAAATTTTCTTTGTTTAGATGCATTATAGGAGTAATCGTTCGTAAATTCCTAAATCCTCTGCCAATTTTTATTTCATCTCCTTTTTAATAGCCGCTTCAAAAGGATGGAATTGCCCACCGGTTGATAACAAATCATTGCCAGCCCTACTGTCGTTTATAATTACTAAAAAAAGCCCCCATTTAATTTTGCTGAACATTTTTCTTTGTTTTCAATGAAAAATTATATTCTTCTTGTGACGGTATTCGTCATAGTATATCTAAAACTGTGGGACTTCTTTTGTATCAATTTAGAATCTATTGCTTTTAAGGTGTTTTGTTTGTAAGAATAATTTAGGAGTATAAATTATCTTTTAGTGTGATTGATTATGCTGAACATAAATAAATAAGCAAGCTAAAAATTTTGGAAAAAAAGGATTGGATAATAAATGTATAAGAAAATTTGATTCTTTACACAGCGCTGGAACCAAAATGGTGCTAATCATTCTTAAAGAGTCGAAGGATTTTTCGTCATCAGCCAGCACATTCCTCTAAATTCGCAGACTTATGGGAACTTGGCGGTTTTTCGTCTCTCGCAAATCCTTTTAATCGTAATTAGATGGGAATTCATCAGTCATCCTAATGACGCATGGATAAAAACAAGCTCCCATCGCGCGGTGCTTTTTTGTCTAAGGATGAAGCGCCTGTTTTTTTGAGGTCCTTCGGGGGGTTCATGGAAGGAAACTTTCTTCTTCATCCTCACTTCCGGCTCGCACCTCGTAATTCTACTAATCGTTCTCGGAAAAGGTTTATCCGGATTCGCAAAGTTAATTAAACAGAAAAACGAGGTTTCGGAAGTGAATAGGGTGTACAAGCGTGTTGGTGAGTCGGATGGAAAGAAATAGCTTCCATTTGATTCCCACCCTAATGGTCTTCTAAGTCCCCATCCTCCACTTTAATTATAAACTTTAGGCGTTCCATTACGTGATTACTATTCGAGTTTTGCGCGGAAAATTTCTTCCCATTTTAACACCTCACCTTTTACGCATAGCCGTTCGGAGTGAAGAGAAAAGGGAGACTACTTTTCAGCATTAGGTTAGCAAGTTTGTCATTGGAATATTGGCTATGCACTAAACTTTAAACTCAAGCATCCTTTTGAAAATGTGAAAAGATGGCTTCAACTCCGTACAACACCTTCCACCTGAGCCATTTTTCAACGAATCAGAAGTTTTCCATTGGCATTGTCTTCGTTTCCACGGAGAGAAACATTCCCTTAATGCCGAGTCGCTACAAAAACATGAGTCTACGAATTTGGCTGCAGGGAACACTAAATAACGTATTCGCCCTCGGCGAGCATTGTGAAAAGAAAGAGTTTTAGATCGTAAAATATACCTTCTGCAGGCTTGGGCTTATCTTAACTATATTGATATTTTATTTAGTAAATACCTTAATAATTGTCCAATGAAAACTAAGAAAATTTTGTTTCAACCTTTAGATTTCCCCTTTAGTTGTTTTTTAATTAAAATCCAGGTCCTATTTCACATTTCCTAGCCACAATTTTTATGTTTCATTGTAAAACTAAGACGATTTTCAAGTATACCATTTCTGTGTTTAAAATATGCATATAAATTGAAATAATTTACTTATAAATGTTTCATTTATCTATAATTGTATTTTGTTCTAATGTGTGCTTTTTATTTTACAGGTATGTCCACATCTATGCCGTCTGGGCGTGCGTGTATGTGAGTCATTGATATTAGCTTGAACTAATCGTATCTATTTGTTGAAAATCAGAAGGTTTTGGGAAATATCTTCTCCAGTAAATGATAGATTTTAGTTTTCATTAAATTTAGCATCAGACAATGCGTTATGCTTACTTGATAGTGGGTATATGCTTACTTTCGCCTCAAATCTGTTCTGGTCTGAGTAGCTTTAATTCAAATGGTATTGGATATGTTACCGAGTATCCTTGATGGTGTAGGTACCCATCGTTTAAAATCACTAGTGATACTAATCACTGATTAGTGATCAGGCTTCTTGGATAGCTACTCGAAGAAAATGTCAATTGCATGATTAATTCAAGTATACTGGGACTAGCCACGGTAATAACTTTTACGGAGTCACCCGCAAGGCACGAATTTTCTGAGGATTTTTCGCACAATTTGTACATTGCGGGTGACTCCATAAATGTTATCACCGTCTCTAGTCCCGTTATACTTAAATTGGTCTGGAGCGAACACCTCTGTGTGTTAAAAGTTCGGGCTTTGCTCTCCGGCTGTGGCGCTTTGCGCACGATTTGGACTGCTTGTTGCATTATATGCCCAGCAGTCCATACCAATTTGTCCGGCATAGTGCAAAAATTTCCACGGAAAAGAATGACGCCTCAGTAGCTTTACTGGCTTAAAGCACTTGGCCGGAAATTGAGGGATCTAGGATCGAATTCCAGTCAAGGTGAATGATTTTCCCCTGTGCATTTTTCACACAATGTTTGATTAATTTTTATGCACTTGTACATGAATGATTGGATGAATATGGTAATAAGAATTATAAGAAAGAGCAAAAATAAGATGGGATAAACGTAATTTTTTGAGGCAGTCATCCATTCAAACAGAAAGACTAGTTCACCGATTTAAGTGAATGGGTTCAAATTATAGCTGAGATTGAAAAGACTATCGGATCTCTTCACAGTGTTTTGAGGAGAACATTAAAATAGTATCTTGCTACGTGAGTGGAACTTGGGGCCTATGTTCCCCTTGCCGTCTCTTGCATGAGTTGCCTATAGCGTTATTTATTTATTTACAAGACACCAAAAACAGCACTAAGGCCTTTACATTGGGTTTATAAACTAAATAAATTATGTAAGTATAATTAATAAACATGTATAAAAATAATATCATAAATAACAACCATTTTCAACATATATAATACATGCAAAAGGTCGGTGTCAAAAAGAGACTTTTCACTTGGTTATTAATATTGGTGCGGGAGGCAAAGATGTCAAGAGAGGAAGAAGTATTGGAGACTGAATTGAAAATAGAAGGTAGGCGGGATCTAGAGGGATCTATGAGATATTGTCAGACGGAAATTGGGCTTGTGTAGAGCTTCAGAATTGCGGGTTTTGCGAGCAGGAATGCGTAGTGAAAAGACTGTTAGGAGATCACTGGATCTGAAGGAACCATTCATGATGCATTAAAGAAATTTGATGTGTAATGTCAATCTGCGATGGTTGGGGTGTAATAATCCAAGTGAATGAAGTATTTCGGCTCGTGAAGAGAATATGAGGTGAGGTATGCGATGATGCGATGCGGTTAGGTTAGTTTTTCTTCTTTCACCCTCTTGACGCTCTACTCTGCTAATCCTTCTTATCCATCAATCCAAGATGCGCACAGATTTGAAGTACGTCGATGGTTTTTGCTAAATTGATGATCGAATTGCAAGAAATGTGAAGGAAAGCAGGTCGTCAAAAGCTGGAATAGAGAAGCAGTTTAGATAATTGGGCTGAATGATACAGGAAAACGGACGTACCAGTAAGAATACCAGGAATATAATTGAGTTGGCCAAGTAGGGTCATGAGTTGGAGAGACGTGATGCGAGAATCGTATTTTAAGAGTTTAAAGGAAAGGCCACTGATAAGATTTATATGGATTGTAGCGCGTTACAGCGTGATAAAGGCGGCGGGGTAACGTCGTCGCCTGCCAAGCAAGAGGTCGCGGTTTCGAGTCCCGTCTGGCTAGGTTTCTCCTATCCAGGGCATGGTTGCTTGTGTGCGTGTGCTTGTTAAATTTGTTGATTACCCCGATGTAAATGGCCAATATGAGCTGTATTCGGTGGTATGAGAATAAAATAAAATACATAAATAAAATGGGCAAGAAAAGGTTCTAGTAGCTGGCAACGTTCGATTTCTGGGTATATGTAGGAGACGAAGTGAATTGAGGATATGAAGGGCGACGGAGTATAAGACATGGTGGGCGAGGAGAGGAAGCTTCTAGAGAATATGCGTTTCACACAGAGTTCGGATGTATCGAGTACTGATTGGGGAGAGAATTTCAAACCCGAATTAGAGGAAAGTATGTTAGGTAAGCGTAGGAAGGGGGAAAATAGAATGGGATTAATTGATTAATGAATGGGATTGGGCCTTATTGTGATTAGAAGAGGAAAGTCTAATTTGGAGGGGGGGCACACGAGGGTAATCGCAAAATGCTTCGATGAAAGGTACAATAAATTAAGAATATAATATTTTTAACACCAATGGTCCTGTTTCAGTAGTTAGTGAAAGTAATTGTCGTAAATGCGTAGAGATTATTCCTATTGGTACAAACTGGTGAAGTTCCTCAATCTTAAACACAGTCTCCTGAATCTTAATGGCAGATATTTATTACGTACTCGATCCCAATTTTACTGAATTTGTATTTTTGTTGCTATAATTTTATTTTTATGGTTGGGAGAAAATTACTTTGCTTTTCTACAAAACACACACTTTATTGCCGACTAGTTTCGGTACACTGTACCATTTTTTCAAGACTAGTGATTATCAAGTGATAGTGATGATCAAGACTAGTGATAGCCAATTTTAATTTTTATGTTAAAACAAACCTTTTAGAATTGAATTTTATCATATTTTCTTATCTATCAGCGTTAACGAAGTTGCGATCATACCTTTGCGTACCAAAACGTACATGCACAAAATACGGTCATCTTCGTTAGGTTATTGGTCCTAAATATATTTTTAAACTTAGGGGTGATACATAACCGATACCTCTTGTGGCTCGATGCAAAATTAATGAAGTGAGCCGAAACACTCAATGGTTCATAACCGTATCATAACAGTTTCCAAGTGCCCAACAGTTTCCTCTTCCTCATCTTTTCCCAGTCTTTTATTTCTTTAATACCGTTGCCATCTCCACTTCCTCGTGAAACAAGGCTTAGTTTTCTCGACCCTGGTCCTTCCCCCACTCTTCCGGACTCATCGTTTCTCGGACGCGGGGAATATTTCTCCAACTTTTCCTTGTTTGAAGATCTTCCTTTTTTTTGGAGCCCGAAAGAGTCAAATTTCTGTGATACTCTTTCATGGAGCGTTTTATGCCCCAGTGAGTTTGCTCAAATTCGTTCAAGCGAATGAGATGGCTCTCAAGAAAACAAACTTCTTCGTCAAATTCTTATTAAGAAGAATGTCTGCTTATAAAGTCTTTAGCGCAAGAACTCTTGAGGTGCTGATTGATGCAGTTCAGCATGAAGAAGAAGGTTCATTAGATATTGATTTTTCCGAGGACTTTAATATTCTCGTTCATGAAGTTTCTTATTTCTGATTTAAAAATGGCTCGAAAAATAAACACTGCTGCTCCTTTTAAACCAATTTTCATTGATCAATGAAAGTAATTTTGCTAAATACTCATAGAGATTATGCAAAGTGGAACAAACTAGTGAAGTTCCTTAATCTGAAACTAAGCCTTCGGAACCCAGCATCTATCACCTACTAGATCCCAAGTTTATCGTGTTGCAATTTGTTTTCTAGTTTTTTTTAATGTTACAAAAAACTTTTTAGGATTTAAAATAGTGCTTGTTTTTTTTATTTCTGTCAATTTGGTGAACAAATATTTATAAAGAAACAATGTATTTGCATAAAGTCAAATGCGGTGGAAGCGTTCCAATCGCAAATTTGAGTTTATTCGCAAATTATTTTTGTAAATACAACGCAAAATGCGAGGATGATGAAAAAATTTCGAAAGGTCCCTTTTTTTAACTGAGCTTGTTTCAAAATGAGCTCATATATTCATGTGTAATGTAAGGTACTGTTTTAGTAGTAACTTCACCTATCCAAATTTCCAAACATAAAAGCCATTTCCCTGCTATTTACTGTATAGAGCCCAATGAATCGCCATTGCCATTCAAACAAGCTGGGATATGTAAAATTGAGTGCCTACTAAGGAATTGTGCAGTTCAATAGGTTGCTAAGACCACCTTAATTCTTTCACCCCTGATTTTTTTGGGCAAAACGAAAACATTTTTGGATAACTTACGTATTTAAGGAAATAAAATAATCCCTGAAGCATATTCACAAACTTTTATTCAAAACCGGCTGGAAACTCAGTAGTTTCCAGAAGTGCAGTAAACTCTATATTCATCAAGTGGAGGCGTCATCAAGAAATCATTAACTAGGACAAAAATCCCAAAAAATGTGCCCTGGGTTTAGCTTAATATGTCAGCTGTAAATTAAAAATGAATTAAAGTGAGATCTTCGGTGAAAAATGACAATTAATATTTTAACCACTAAACATATGGATGATAACTATGTACGTGCGAAAATTTAATAGTAACATTTGTGTTCTCTAATTTTTAATAATCATTGATAAAAATCCGAATGATGATAAGAAATTAAAGTCTCAAATGAATTTTTCAAAGCAGAGTATGTCTCAAATGATACCTTTTGCAAATAATCTGACAATTTACACGACTGGGTAGATTATTTTGAAGGGAAAATAGAAGTTTTAATAGTTTTTTACGTAATTGTAGTAATTGATCACCATTAAAGTAATGTTTATAGTTTGCATTAACAATATTTCTTACTACCTCTTCTCTGCATCCATTAATTTTTTTAAATAATTGCAGGTCTTACCAGCTGAATATTTCCTACTGCCAGCCATTTTGTTTTTAGTGTTTATTCTTGAAACTTACGCACAGGTGTCATTGATAATTTTTATGCACTTAGTTAACAGCAACTTATAAATGCCCTCAATTTCAGATGGTGGCAGCTATTTAAAGAGGGAATTAAATAGTGAAGTTATTGTAAATTATATTGTATCATCATGACCGAAATGACTAACATGTAGTTGTAGGGTAGTTGAGAAGATGACCGAAGATAATTCGTAATGCGGAAGTAACTAATATTAGCTGTGAATAGTGGCATTTCATAAAATCAAGCATAATTAGATAATTAAGTTTACAAATATTACACTCATTATTCCTTTCTAAAGAAATTATGTTAAAGCGGAAATGTTTGCTCTCTTTTAAGGAGAAACATTTTAACTAGCGTTCGTAACTAGTTTGGGAAAGTGGCGCGTGGATTGCTGGATTGAATTGGCCTGAATGGATGAAATTAAATATCCTGAAAGATGAAATGAATTGCAGAAGAGTTTCTCGGGTTTTCCACCGGTTCATATTGTCCATGTCTCCCGAAGTTTAGAGCAGCGATTTGCTGATCATCCTCAGGGGATGTTCCGAATGAATTGGAAGATCCCCTGAAGATGATGAGCAAGTCGCTCCTCGAAACGTCGGGAGACATGGACAACCGGTGGAAAACCTGAGAAATTTTTCTGCGCCTGATACGCCGGGAAAACCTAAGATCTTACATGAAATGAGTTGATAAAGATCTGTATTTACCCAGATAATTCGGAGGAACAATGCATCAAGGTGAGCCGGACACCATGGTAATTTGGTATTTGTTATCATAATAATTCTAATTGGACTTATTAATAAGTCTTTATTGGTCGAGGTTAGTGTTATAAAGTCCCTTCTACCAACTAAACTCTCGTTATGCATCAAATATATGCAGAGGAATACATTTTCAAGTTACTCTTGAAATTAAATGCACTCAAATTATAACAAAATAGACACAGCAGTGTGCTTTAAAAAACAACAAAAAATTCAAGGGTGAACAAAGTTGCATAGGCAATGGCAGGAGAGGTATGTGTGTTGAGTATCACGTAATGGACATAAATGGGAAGGCAAAGAGTTCGGTGGGTTTAAATCATCGCGAGAGTAGGGGCTGGTGGATGCTACGGTCGTGGCGAGGTGGTTGCCCGTACAGGACTGGCGGAAGGGTTGAGATTAGGAGAAAGGCAGCGGTTTGGGGTGGTGAAGGTCTAGAAAGTGGCGTGTGGGAGAATACTCACCCCCTCAAAACTTGGAAGGAGGGGTCCCAGCCACGACTTTCGACGCAAGGCCTCCCCCGCCCCTCCCAAACCCATCCGCGAAGGGCCGCAGATGGCCACGGGGTTGGCGCGTAACTTTGGCCAAATTACCAAAATCTGATTTACGCATGGCCTAACATTTTGCTCGGGAAACTTCCCCTTTCCCATATACCCACTCCAGCACACTCTCCCCCCTCCTCTCCCCTTCATTTTGCTACCCGTAAGAGTAAACCCTTTACCCGCCAAACCACCGTCGACTTCATATATACTCTTATCCTTCTACTGCTCCTGCCCCAAACCCTATGTATATATTTTTTCATATGTTCCCGTCTTCGTTTGGTGGACTTTTCGTTGAGGATCACTTGATTTTTTCACCTTTCCTCTTTTATCTTCGTCCACTTTGCTCTCATTTCCTCATTTTCTCCTCCTTGTTGGCTCCGCTGGGTAATGACTTGGCCATCTAGTCTTGGGATCGTGGATTCGAGTCTCGGCGTAAGGGCTTTACACCACTGAGGACATGGGCGTTTGTAAAACTGTGCTGGTCCGGTCAATGGAGAACCTAAACGCAGGCACTGCCGTCTAGGATTCCTGGGGTAAAACGGATCAGGGATAGAACCGTCTGCGTAATAATAATGTCTAATGGTTATAATACTACATTAGTTCCTTTCTCAACCACTCTCTCATGCGTTTAGGTCTAAAGAGCTATATATCATATTAAAATTATGTTTCGTCTGAACAAACCTTTGCGTTGTTTTTATAGGGATATGTAAATTTAGTAGTGCATTGCATTTCATGTCCTCTCTCTTTATTCTCTTTTTAAATTAAATTTCTTGTCCCGTGTTATCTTCATCTACCGCACATTTCTCCTCTTCATTCAATCCCTTTGGCCTGTTCCCGCTAAAATAAAGACACTAGATATATTTCTTCCACTTACATTGTGTCTTCTCTTGTTCAGTTAAAATCTCGAGATTTTTAGCCTTAATTTTTGTCATGATTCATCTTCATTAGCCGCCTACCACCGACTTTACCTTGGTGTAAGGAAAATTTACCTCATCGATTTTTCGATTTTTATCCATTTCTTTAAATTGTCTTTTTCGCTGAGCTTTTCTATTTACTTACTTTGTCCATTCAACGCATAATTTTCTTAGGACGTCAAACTTTTCATTTGATATTCTTGTTTTTTTAAGTAGGATTGTTACATACGATATGCCAGGTACTTACCAAAGTTATTGGGTAGATGTTATAAATACTATATGAAATTCATTCTCCATTCAAACCATTCCTGCTCCTTCCGTTGCAAAATCTAAACAACTTTTTATATTTATATCGAATCGATGTAGCTATTTGTATAATAGGTATTTTATATTTTGTCTCCACATGTTATTAAACATCACATTACCGCTTGTGATCCTATTTCAGTTATTTTTGCCAACCTTTAACTTTTTTACTTTCTCTAAAAGTATCCGCTTTTATTTGTACATGTAATGCTTTTCTAGCGTCGAATCTTATTCGTCTTATAATTCCAATACCTACTGTCTCAAATGAGTATAACTTCAATTTGACAGTGAATTGTCGTCATCGAATTTCTTTTGGTGGAAGGTTTTCTCCTGGATTTCCTAGATTGATCGATATTATGGCCGATAGTAGTATTCATTCGTCCTCATATGATCCAAAAATGCCTTCACCCTCTCCTTTCCTCACCATTCATTCTTCAGCTGACGAAGAAGCCTGAAGTGCTTCGATAGCTTCAAGTTTATTTATTCAATGTGAGTGTTTCTTTTTTGTGTCTCTGTGTGTATCGACATTAACTTAAACTATATATATATATTATATATATATATATATATATAATATCTGTGCTTACACTTTGACCCACGATGTCCAGTCGTATTTCCTCATCATTCAATTAGGAAAATAAAGGGAAAGAAGAGGTGACGAAAGGAGTGTAAACGAAGGAGAGTGTGAGACACAACCTGGGAATATGATGAGAGCAAGGTTTCGTTGGATAAAACACGCGGCCCAAATTAATGAATTTTCATGGTGAGTTATTCGCCGGGAATGAGCTGATTTTTTGACCCGGAAACTTTTCCGGGGATTTGAAAAGTTTTTGGTGATAAAGGCCTCCCCCATCTACTCTCCCATATCACCACCCTCTTCTCCCACTCCACTTTACAGTCTCGTGTTCCTCCCGCCTCCAGCCTTTCCCCGGCATCTTAGGATTAATCTAATTGTTTTCATCGTTGAGCGTCCGAATTATTCATGTTCGCGCCCGAAAGGTGGCGCTGAAGCGCAATCAAAGGAATGGAAGTGTACAATTTTGTTTTGGCAACTTGTGTGCGGCAATCATTTCTACCTCCCATTAAATTTTCGCCTTCGGTGGGTATTGGGTTTTGTGCACACAGCTCACCAGATGAGTTTGAATTGTCTGTATCATATAGGGTAATTTTCTAATTTCCCTTTTTTATCTAACGTACCCACTACTTGCCATTCATGTGCGAATTTTTAATAGATAACTTTTTCCTACAGTAATATCCCTATTCCCCTATCTAAAAGTCCTTAGGGCTTTAAGATACGGGCAGAAGTTTCTAGGACTTCATGTTTAATGAGAGCGGAATGATTCCTTTAGGAAATCTGATGCCTATAGCTTTCCAATGATCATATTTTGAGATAATTATTTGAATTTACAACTTCTATGACCTTTTGTGTACTTACTATTTGAGGTTGATCTCTATGGTTTTATAATAATTAAATCTGTTTAAGTAACAACACCTGTTAAATTTGATTTCTTAATTATGTTTATTGTTATTTAATCAGAAAGAGGAACTTAAATTCCTTCTGGTGTATCTGGAGTATCAGCAATATCCAAACATAATACCAATAGTTAATGTGACTTCGTGGTTATAACTTTGTAAAATAACAGCCTAATCTTGTTGCCTATCTGACTTTAATTTGCACTCTTCTGGCTGCTCTATTATATTTTATATCAATTATCACTAAAATTTGAAAACTTTCTATCTGTCCTACTCATTATTTATAAACAAGTACAATTATTTGGAATTCCTCTTTTCCAGTCTTTGTATTTAAAGCCATATTTTTCATTGACAGATAAAAATATTTTAGGAAAAAGGTTATAAGTAAACAATTTCAAAAGAGACAGAGTATTTTCTTATGTTAAATGCACATCATTTCACTAATCAGAGCGTAGTGATTGTAGTGTTTTTTGAATAATAGGTTATACCTGAACAAACCAATCAACATTTCTGAACTTCAATATCACATTAATTTTGTATTATTCAGCGAGATCCTATTGTCTAGAAAATGATCGATACTCATCCAATTACTGCCCAACAATGAGTTATAAGACCATCAATCACACTGTCATGACCACCAGCCTTTCCTTTCACCATTCCTTCTATCCCATCCGTGTCCACCTCCGGTGTTACTACTCTTCCCCCACTTCATAGCCGCCATTCCTCTTTCTTTCTTCTTCCAAACCCCCTCCCTGTCCATAATTCTTACTTTTTCCTCATCACTCCTCCTCCCTTTCGGATCGGGTCAACAATTTTCTGGAACACTTGAAGATTTGTTGAAGCGTGAAGTTTTTTCGGTTGACATGGTCTCTGGGTCTCGTCGGATTTCGCCGTCCGGCCAACTCCTCCTCCTCCTCCCGCGCCCCAGTCTCGCCCACACGAACGCTCAACTTTTCGCTCCGTCCACGGCTTCGCGCACAATCGGACCCGTCTGGATCGCTTGAGGGAGTGAATGGGATGATTTTTGACGGGAAGCTCAGAAATGGGATGAGGCGAAGATTTCTCTCTCTCTCTCTCTCTCTCTCTTTCTCTAAAGAATGGGAGCCATTCGGAGAAGAACTAGCTCCGATCGCACGGTTTCTCCCAAAGTTGAAGGGAATGAGATTTGAGGAGTGGTTCAGTATAGCTGGTGCTTATACTCCGCATATCAAGGCTGGGTGATGGCACCTAGAGTACCTGTGGCCTGACCTCCTCCTTGCTCTTACCGGAGCTATCATATATTTTTTCTTTCAAATTGAGAAAATGGTGAATAAACATTGAAGAGTGAATACAAACACTAGTTATTGTGATAGTAAACTATATTATTTTTATCTGGTAATGGATATCGACAGATTTGTATTGCTGTTTTAAAACTCAGCTCGAAAATCGTAATGCAGTCGTATTGCTGTCGAACCCGTTAGCGGCGAAGATAAGTCTTCGCTTATCATATAGAAGGTCGAGAGTTCGAGTCCTATCTGGATAGGTCACCTCTATCCAAGGTATGGATGTTTATGATCGTCGATTGTTAGCTTCTTAAGCTCCTGAAGATGTAAAGGCCGAAATATATTGTTTTCAAGGTAAATTGAGATAAATAATATAAATCTGCATTTATCAGGGAAAAGGTAGTTGATAGGGTTTCCTAAGTCAATTTTAAAATGATTCTGGCTGCATTTTTAACATGACACCATCACGTGGACTACCTTTCGTTTGTCTCCTCACAAAAAAAATTCAATAATTTTTCGGTAAAAAGGTTTCCCTTGTTGTACTCTATGGGCATTACCTTGAAAAATGCTTTAGACAATTACACTAGCAGTAATTTGAATTCCTCGAGGAATGGTTTTTGTAGTGAGTGGAACGTTTCTTCTTTGAACATATTTCTTTTGATGTTAATCTCCTTGAATAGACGCGAGTATTGTAAACGAGTTGAACATTTCAGATACAGCAAAAGCGTCACCCGTTACTCCACTCAAAGCCCCCAGCAGCCTCACTCCATCACGAACACTCGGTGAACTCAGTGGAAAGAACAACAACGGGTGCTGAAAATACAAATGAAAGGAAACGCGTGGAAAAAAATGGAATTCCAACGAGCAAGTTCTATAACTAAGTTAAGTCGGGGAAGTCGGTCTTAGGGGATTGAACTCGAAACAGATGGAGTTGGTTGCCCAGGTAATCACGAGAAGCGGGAATAGTGACCCTTTAAGGAAAAGGGTGGCCGAGGTCAATGACCGACATAGCTCCTGACAAGATTCTATTCTAACAATGATCGCATTATACGCATGTTACGAGAGGAATGGCTTTCAGTCGTCAAAGACATCGAGTCTCCTTTACTTGACTGAATTCCATTATTTTTCCTTGCTTAGTTGATGAAACTGATATACTTTAGTAATGTTGGAGTGGTATTTTCAGCAAAAAGGTATTCTTCAGTTCTGGAGTGGTTCATTATGCAGCCCAATTAAAGTTACCACCCTTGGCGATTGTAGTTTCCTAAGAACAAAATCAAACATATTTACGGTACTTTAATCGATACTTTAACCTCAAGTATTTCTTCGATTGAATTTCCTTTTGTATGCCTTTCAAAGCCATTGGCCTCTATAGAAGCGTGAAGCTCAAATAATTGATTTTATCACGTAAATATTGAATTTGCGATTTCTGAGTAGAGCGATTTGAAAATTAAAGCTTTCGTTGAACTGGATAGGTATATTTGCGGCTAAATTTGGGAAAACCATCTTCTAATAAAATTAGCAAACACGAAAATTAACGAAAATATTAATTTCGACCCTTCGTCATCGCAAATACATTGACCAGTTAAGTTTTGATAATTTTATCGATATAATTTAACCCAAGGCAGCTGTTGAAATATCTGGCGAAGAATGATATCTGATATTCAATGTAAGGAGGAATGGGACTTCATATTAAGTTGGTGGCGAAACTTTTTAAAAATTCAGGAATTCTTGGGATGAGCATATACTGTAGTATATTTCTCGTGATATTAGCAATAAAAGATTCATTTGTACTATATGTTGGTACCACTGCCACCGTCACTTTTTTTAAAATTGTATTCCACATAATATGCAGGCATAGAATTTTGCTGATATCTTTCAATTACTTGATTTTAGCCTAGCGTTGAACTTCAACGGATTGGTTTGAGCGTAACTAGGTAGGTACTACATCGGAATGTACGATGGAAGATTTCAGTGAAATATTCGTAAGAATTTATAGAAATACTAAAATTGTGTATGAATAACTCATTCTTGGTCCACTTTCCGCCCTGTTTGTATACCTGCGATGCAGAAGCCGTATTAACGCCGTTATGATGTTTTTCTACAACGAACTTATATTCAGATTCAAATTCATGTGGTAAGATAATTATTTGCTGTGCTCTATATAGTAGGCTCAAATACATTTGTATGTTAATATTTCATTATGTTGCGACTTGAGACTACGATTTTTGTTGAAGAATGCATTTAGGCGTGGCAAAACCATGTGTCTATTTTGGCGAGAAAAAATCAACTCACTTGTGCTCAAAAGTCAATCTAGACCGTTAAATACGGAGCTTGATGGTAAACTTTCTCTTTTGCTGTCGTGTGTGCAAACATGGGGAGCAGAATTAATTTCAACAAGACTGTACCTGTTTTATAATTCTTTGAAGAAATTTTGCCTAAAGATTTTCTGTTTAACTTTAATCTAAGTCCTATAAGCTTCTCTAAGATTCATTTTGTTTACCTCAACTTATTCAAGCGGCAATACACTTTCCCATTTTTCGACTGTGTTTATACTGCCAATCTTTATCCTAAAAATTCTTTTGCTTGTTTAGCAGAAGGGATATTCATATTTTTTAATATGGCAATAGAAAGGTATCATATAAAATGCAGCCGGTAATGGAGCCTTTGGTCCGGCTGAAACTTTCACTTATTAAAAAAAATAGAACTCTTGGTACGCTATTTAAAACTTGGGGACAGACTCCACATTATATTAATACTCTGTAAACCCCTCTATGGTAGTCACCTCCGAGTAGCTTTCTTATTTAATCGTTACGGCCGGACCAAAAAACAAGTCGCGTGGACAAAATGATTTCCTAATCATCACACGGACTAATATGGGCATATTTTCTCAAACAATCTGGAACTACATTTTATATTCCTAATCCCTTGATATGTCTTATCGAATTACCGAAAAAGTTTGCTCCTACTTCCATGCGATTGTGGAAGTGCGTAGAGTCCGCTTACATCAGTACTCTAATGAATTGAAAAATTAGAATTCTCTGAAATATCGTATGTTTGCTGCATATTAAAGGTACGGCCTGGCATGGGAAATGCCACAGCTTTCTTTCACGTTATCTTCCACGGATTTCCTTAGTATATCTTGTCATGTGTGGATAAATACCATTAAAATTATCAATAGTAAATGCCATATATTAATTTTATGATGATGTAGTGGTGAAGTAGTGTTTAAATATAAGGATACTTCAAGCATTTCTATTTCCCCAAAATAAGTAAATCATCAATTCCGTTCTCATGATTTTCCACATATTTCCAAGAAATTTATATATTTGAAAAATATACCAAGATAGAAAAAAATCGCACTTATTTTACTACCTAATATAGAGTGAATATTGTGGCACATGCTACTTGTAAGTTTTCCCCTTTTCTACGATCAGCATAGATTCTATTATCAAATATTTGTTAGCCTCACTTGTTTGTCACAACGCATTTCATCCTAATAAAACACCTTACAATTGAAATACCTTTAAAGCCGATATGTGAAGCTTGTGAATTAAAAACCAGTATCTTTTCTCGTACACTCATCTTTCAATTGGCTGTTTTCAAGTCTACATCTGTATCCTTCGTGGCTTCAGTTTAGTCTATATTATGGGCCAGGGTGGAAGCAATTTCTTCATTTAATTTGGAAATTATATGTACCATGAATAATTGAAATCACTTAGTAGGCATAAGACTAATAGATTTCGCAAAATAGTCATTGCTTTAATTGATCATTTCTTTTGCGAGTACTTCCATGTCCTACGCCTACAGTTGCTTGCAACATGAAAATATAGCCATTATATAATTCACTTATCCAATTTTAAACAGTTTTCAATACACAGTGCAATAAAAGTTTTTTAAAGTGTTCTCTTCACAGCCTTTTTATTTTCAAAGAGTGTATAAAAATTACGGAGTTAGTGGTCGAGAAGAAAAAGCGAAGTCCGTGAGTTGTCATGACTTTTGAAGTTCTGGCGATGTAAATATTTTCTCTCACGAGCGGAAAAATAGGAAAAAAAGGGAATATGATGAACAAAGCTCTCACCGGATAATCCTTTGGACGAAAAAAATGTGTGTGTTTTACGTAGCCATTTTTCCCCGTAATGTGGCATATTTAGCTCCTCGTGTTGTCAGGTGGGTTACAGATATGAAGTGAATGTGCTAATTTTTGCGCTCCTTTTTGCGAGGGTTTTGTTTTACATATGCCAGTCGAAAAAAAAGGTCGAAGAGAAATATAATTTTAGGGAAAGGGAATAAACAACTTGGTGAAAAGAATGTCCGCGATGAATGTGGAATGGATGTCTTCTCAGCTTTAATCCTTTTATTCAGGCAAAAGTCTCAGTGATATGTGTGCATTTTGACCTTTTCACTTCTTCCCATTTGTCATTCCAGTCAAATGAATTTCACAGCTCATCCTAATTCTCATAAAAAAATATAAGAAAGATAACAATAATTATGATAGCAATAATAATAATAAGCATTTTCTATCGTGGACCCTTAGGGTCCTGCACACTTTACATAAATAAAAATTTCACTTGCTGTTACAAATTAGAAAACAGTGCGAAATTGTAATAATTTTCGAAGACCTTCAATGTAAACATTAAATTAAACATAAAATAAAAAATCTATTTGACGCTGCAACAGTATTGCAACAAAACTTCCACTGAATAAATAAACTCAAAACTATTTAACTCAAGAATAACAAATAAACCCAAATATATTTATAGCACAATAATAGCAAATACACCGAAAATATTCTTCTCAAAATAACACATTTTGCTACAATAACTTCCACTAAATGCAAAAGTAGACCTCAAACAAGACATCTGTAGATGTATGAAATTTGAGAAACATTAGGTATGAGAAGGTCACAATATATAAAAGAAAAAGTGAGAAACAGTAGCATACACTACAGACACCATGTCTTTTTACCATGCCCCGAAAATTCAGGTTTGCATTCATGCAGAAAAAATAAATATTGTTTATATATAGCGTTGTTGGTCCACTTTTATTAAATCAACATAATATTCTCTATAGATTCGATTACGCTATGTGTATCAATATGACACGAATTACTTTTGTTATTAGGACGATAGCCATGAGGCCTGGAAGGCGCTGAAAATGCAACACGTTATAGGGTATAGATTAAAGTAGAAGAGTTTTTGCTTATGGTCAATTTTTGTAATATATTCTAAATGTTATTTACCGCAAAAGGGTCATATTTAAAATAAAAGACTGGTGTGTGGTGTTTTTATACAAATGCTTTTTCAATTAATTAACTGTGTTCTGCTAAAAACTGTTTTTGCCTAGTCAATCATATTAAGGTGGCTTGGTGATTACAGTTTCCTTTATGATGCATGAATTGAGGTATAGAGTGATGAGCTCCTTCTCAAGGCGGATTTTTCACGCTACCTCATGATGGGAATACATTTGCTTAAAGGTACAAAAGAAAAACAACTAATTTCCAAAATTAAATCCTTAGGATAAAATCCAGACTAAAAGGATATTCCACATAAAGCAAGGTTGGACACACAAAAATAAGCTCAAGTTAAAGGTAATTAATTGATTAATTTCTCAGTTGACCATAGAAGTCTAAACCACAGGAATAAAGTCTAAACATAAGGAATCACCTGGCGCAATATATGAGACATTGGAAAAATGAAAAATTGACTCAAGTTAGTCATCTGATATGATGAAGATAGTCATCTGACATCTGAGCTAATATGAAGTTATTATTGCAAAATCTCGTCATTAACTCTTACGAACTGGGTGGCAATAAATATTTATAAACAAATGAATTAAAAATTATTTGGATAGCACTGAATTTGAAACTTGAAACCTCGAGTCAATAACGGAATAAGCTCTGTGTTGAATCCTATGATAGATTAGACGCCGCACTTTTCTCCTATTAGCTACCATTTTCATTATATGCATATGAGTATAAAAGCATGTAGAATGAAAAAATAATAGGATAATACGCCAAAACATTTTAAATTAATAAGCAAATAGTGAGTTTGCACATTGGCTATTTAAAGGTTAAAAAAACTTTAACTTTACTTTCGTCAGAAAAGAGTACTTGAAATGATAAGATGATGTTGAGTGAATGTCCAAATAATATTTCATATCATTTAAGCCTGCGTTCATTTCAGCTTATTCTTCATTAGGATTATTTTTATCTACTTCACATTTATAAAATTTACGGGATATTATTAAAATTTATTCAGCGACTGTTTGCTATTAAGTACTCCTTTTCTCATCCTTGTAGTAGTTAAATTGGCTCTACATGTTATTTCTCTGCCAATGAATTCACTCCAATTCCATAATGATTCCATCCCAATTGAAGGATTTAGTTATTGAATGTTTTTTTATCACAAATTTTACTAAAAATTTGCTATTTTAATAAATTTTTAATGTATTTCACGAAGTAAAGACCTATAGGGTTTGAATATATGGTATAGTTTGAATATTTCAGTGAAATAAATATAAAAGGTTGTCTGAAATTTGACATATTTAAAAGAAATTTCGCAGAACACTGAACCGACAAATTTGAGTGTACATATTTTTATAATGAAATTTAGGGTCATTTTTGAATCGCACATTTTGTTATTCCTTTGTGTTATTTTCATTTCACTCAATTTTTGTATTTTTTCTCAGTTTACAGGCCATTTTCGTTTTCTAAGCTTATTTTTTTCTGTAATAGAATTATAAGCTGATTTCTATTTATACATTTATTTTCAACTTTCCAAGTAGATTTAATTCTTAATTAATTGAAATTTTAATATCAGCATGGGTTAGCGGCAAAAAAATATATTTGGAATTTTCTGCCATCCACGGGTTTTCTGCAAGATTCTTTTCTCGTCCATTTCATTCAGTACTTTGTATGCAACCTTTTAGCGCATATAATCATCAATACCCATTATTTCTAATGCATCCTGTGTTTGCTTACGTTGCAGTCCTTGTATCTGGAATTCCACATGGGCGTTAAATTCCGCTCGCCATAAATGCATTCCTCTGCCCAGTTTCGATTCTCTCACGGACACGTGCAATAATTGCCATTCGAATTCCTTACCAACAATCACCATCCGAGCACCTTTATTCGATTCCTTCGACACTTGGAAAGATAGTGGATGATAAAGATTTTCTCATAAATTTTACCGAATTCAGAAAGGATTCTTGAGTTTTCAACCGGGTAATTGCCTCCATGTCTCCCGACGTGCCTTGCCAAGGAAGCCATTCAGATCCGCATGAATCCCATTAGCATCAATCGAGACTCCGGATTCCAAATCAGCAATGCTTGGAGACCGATCATGACCTCCATTTTAAACAACAAAATAAGGTGGAAAATCAGAACGCGCCTGAGCCAATCAGGTTACACTTGACCCATGGACATACCAGATAATTTTTAGAGATGGCAATCAGAAGACCCCCTGAGAGGTTGAAGATCGAGTCGTTCTTCGAAACGTCGGGAGACATGAAGCCAATTACCCGCTGGAAACCCTGAGAATCCCTCCTGCACTTAATACGCTGGGACGATCTAAGATCTTACAACTTCACCGAATATTTATCAATTGTATCAGATTTAAAAACTATAATATTCCGTAACAAACATGCGGGGCTCTGAGAAATTTAATTTAAGAACTAGGAAAAGAAACTCGTTTCATACGAACGACGAACGTTCACACACGTCTGTCTCGTACAACGGCCATTGTTGAACTCCCTCCGTTCAATGGAACGATATGGCGTCTTACGCAGCTAAACAAATGAAGCACAGAATGCAAAAGTTTGATCACACATAGATATGAGGAGGCGGCCTGGAAAAGAGAATGCACACTGAAAATTCCCAGAAAATTCTTCGAATATCAGCATGATGCAAAATGAAACGCCAAACTCAACTTGGAATCAAAGGTAGTTTTATTTATTTCTCAAGAAGATACTTAGAGTGCCTTTCAAAAGAAAATCAAGGCCCTCTGTGTATCGGAAATCCAGAGATTCTGGACTGAAGTAGTCCATTAAATGTCAAAATGCCCTCAGAATTGAACGTGCTGACTTCAACTCCGGAATGGAAGTAAAGCATTCGCTATATCCTCAATTGTTGTAAAAATATAGTTTTCGTCAGCATGATACTACAACCGCGCAACTGTATCTTCGAGCTTATGGAAGGTGTTTTTGTCAGAAAAAGTTTTACATGGCGTGGCGAAAATTTAAATGCCTTAAAAATTTAATATCAATTGGAGATAGCTCCTTTTGTGCAAAGTTCTGATTTATCCTCAGTCCATAGAGTTTCTTGGGTTAAGAGTTTTGCTGTTTTAGTATGTCAATAAATGCATTCTTTTATGATTCTATAATCTGTGGTTTTACTGCTTGCTCCTTTTATTTTTCAATCTATTTAAAAGTTATTTTAAATCTTTTGTGCTCACCTAATTCCTCGCAAACTTATATTACCGGTAGATTTATGTTGCAATAACGCTCATGATATGTCAATAATGCCTAATTTAAATGCCTTCATCGTCCATATACGCCTCGTTCCTCAGCTTAAGCATTCCATGGAGGGGTTAAATTCCACTCAACATAAATTCATTATTTGTCCCAGGTTCAATTCTCTCACGGCCACATTTGCAAGAATTCCTATTCCAATACTTGACAACACACTTCGTACAAACACCTTGCTTCGATTCCTCCAGTGTTGAATGACGCAACGGGCGGACGGATCCTGAATATTCATCGGGTCCCTCGCCAGGAGATTCTTGGGATGCATGGAACGAGTCATCGGTGGGAGGCAAGACTTCCTGCTAGCCAACGGAGCAGGAGCGAGTGACCCCTGGGCTTCCAAAACCAGTCCCCGAAATAGTAAATAAAGGACACGCTCTAGAAGTGAGCACAGAGACGTCGACTAGGACACATATGCCTAGTGAAACGTGTGTTATGCTGCCCTAGCTCCACGGGGCGGTGGTGGTACACGACTTCGGTTCATGTGTGACATGAGTTCAATATCGACCGTAAAATATGACTCCCTAAGCTAACACAAAGAGGCACGAAATCTCATAAAATATGGAACACAAGAATCTTTGTAAATTAGTTTTGTTTTTAATAATGATAAATAAGGAAGAGTTTCAAAGGTAAAGTTTTGAATGAAATAAGTACACTATTAATTTCTATTTCACAGTGTGTCATAAGTTGTAGTAGCTAAAACCTTACAAACGTGAAAGTGGACTACTGTAAATTTATATTTTTGACTTTTTTGTGAATGAAAGTGATTGAAAAATCCATATCCATAACATCAGCACCGAAATAAGGCAAATTAGCGGCGATTGCAATAATATATTACAATATTATTTAATGCTTAAAACATGTTATTCAAATTCAATTTCGTTTATACTAAGGTTTCAAAGGTTTGTTGCATAAACACATAAGATGTATTACCACAGTTAAATGAGTGTTAAGAACTGCTGTAAACATCGAGATAGCGATATCTAAATATGGTAAATAAAATATGGCAAGTTAATTTATAAAAATATACGCTTTTGTAGCGAAGAGAAAGTAGTCGACTACGACGCAGATGTCCGGCGAATCGTTAGGGCATGGCTGTTCTAGATACACGAGGCTGTAGTGGCGGAAAATATCACGGTTCTCGTGTGTCTGGAATGCCACTTCGACCGCTAAATATTGAGGACTCTATGTCTCAATGATTTGAAAAGTTAATGAAACACTCGCTTCATATCCATCGTTTCAATTCATTCCACAATGCTATCAGTTTATTATTTCTACGTATTTTTTACGGGCCATTCAGAATATTCTCCACTGGAAAGATTTCTTGCAGTATAAAATTTTAGGCAAAATTCTGCCTCATTTACCATAAAGCATGCATTTTTCATTCACATTTTATCATGTAAATTGTGAAAATATCATTATTCACACTTCTCCTTTCGCGTTTCGTTTTTCTATAAGGTATTCCACGAAATATCGTGATGGAGCCATTGTTTACCAAAGCATCTCTTTACACAATACGAATGGCTTTGCTACCACTTCGTTTTCAACCTTTACGGTAAAAATTCTGCTATTCAAAATAGTATTATGCAAACAATCCAGGAACTTAGAGTAACATCATGTTACTCATACCTTTCCATACTCTTGACCAAGTACACCGAATATGTATGGCAGAGGTTATTATGCTTGTTTTTCATCCATAAAATGCTTGTAATGCGTTTGGTAACGTTGCGAAAAACGCATTTAACAACAATACGAACAAGTTTTCCATCCTTTGATCACAAACGTCAGTGCAATGTCAGATGATTTTAATAAATGAGCGAATAAAATATTTTTCTGCGCAATACGTACAAAGTTTGCTCTCAGTTTTATCATTTTACTTTACTCTGTTATAGATAATATTTATAAATGATCTAAAGTTAGTGAATGAAAATGGTGTACCAGAAGCCTTTAGCAATTCAAACGTTATTTAATATCTTGCTGCTTTTAAATTTATCTCCGATACTTTGTGAATTATCGGAGGAAGTCATGTCATGAATTTTACATGCGAAAAAGTCTATATTTATTATGAAAATATGGATTTATTTCATGTGTCGATGTCGTCTTGGTGTCCTCATCGTGTTTTTTTCATAGCTGAGAACTTGACTAATGAATAGTAGGAGATATGGAGAGTAGCATAGCGGGAAGGGGTGGGTTGAGTATAAGAACGCACTTTGAATGTGGTGCAAGGCTGAATAGCCAGCCGGTGACTATTCACGTCGTGGATTCATACGGCGCGGCGATGGCTTCGCTTGAAATTTATTTCGTGCTCCCTCACACGAGGGTTTACGCAAAGCATCATATTATTTGCCATGCAGATGCATTTGCGCTCGTGTGTACCTGAGGTTATTGCATGACAAACAGGAAGCCTCGTCATTCTCGGAGCAATTTGGCATGTCATTGACTAGAATTTGATTGAAAACTCTCAGCACGGATAAATACGTAGATGGATGAATTCCACTTGCTTCAATAAAATTATAAACACGGTTACTTAATATTTCAATGGAAACTAGTTGATACTTTTCTAATTCTAACATTAAATAAAGCGAATCTTAATTATGGAGTACAACTCCCGCTTTCGAGACCGTATATATAAATTTTTTGACTCAAGCCTTTGAGTAACGCTAATAAAAACTAACCTCGACGAGTAATTGTTCCCAGGGTAGATATAAGGACCCTTATCTGGTTCTGATTTCAGTTCACCAAAATAAATTGTGGGAGCAACTTTACAGTATTTTATTTAATCATACATCGTCGTAATTATGAATTGCATCGGTAAATATGATAAACGGTAAAAATAATCAGTTTCTATCAAAAAAGTCTATTTTTCAGGAGGGCTTTTGAGCTGGTCATCATAAATGCTATATTTGTGCGCAGTTGGTAACGTGATATGATTTTGACAGAGTAGGTGTGTCTTTTTCTGAGGAGCTTTCATTTGATGTTTCATCTAACCTATAGTGATACTATGAAATGACATGTGTATCTATTTCTTTATTGGTGTACTTACATGGTTTCCACGAAAAAGATTCTCTGACGCACGTTCTTCCAATTTAAAAACCATTTCCGCTGCCTTAATTCTGTGAATCATCAAGGTATCGCTGGTATTTGGTGAACCTGAAATTGAATCGCTATATATGGGTTGAAATTTTTGAAACGCATAGGTAAACTGTTTTTCAGAAGCATAAAACTTCCATGTGGGACAATCTGTAATTAAATCATGGTTCCTATTGTTCTGATATCACATTGAATACTCATTTTACAGAAGTATGGCTTTTCGTGAAATGTGTGCTATCTCTTATTCCACTTAACATTTTTCGGGGTAAATTGAATATAGTGCAGTGCAATTCAATAACAAAATGATTTCAGCAAAGCTAAGGAAATAACGTCATCAAAGCTAAAAAATATAATGTTTCAAGCTATAAACGCTGAATTTTAATGCCACAAACGCTTGCAATTTTCAGGAAGGTTTGATTTTGAGCTGCAACATAGGTGAAATAAATTAAATATATACTTTATGCCGTAAGTAATAACGTAATAAAGGTAATTAGGTGGGAGATAGATGCTTAAACTAATTACAGAAATGGAATTCTTGCATCACCAATCTGGAATAGAAAAATCAATATTTATGGAATATTTTAACCCCGCGGTGATAAATTGCCCTTTACATTATTTAACCTCCATATGTTTAGTGCATTGTTAAACGAATGGTAAAAAATCAATGGCAATAGCAAGAAAAAAAAGGAATGCCATCCTTTGGAAAACATGTCTCCTAATTCCAAGCATAATAAGCATATTTTGGGCATATTTTTTTTGCAAGGAAAGGCGGCTCGATGTTCAATTATATTTGATATTTGATTAACTACGGTTACAATAATGTGGCAGCGATACCTGAATTGTCCGTATCCATGCTGTGAGATTATATGCTATCAAACAGATTTAACTTAACATATGCACGGAATTGGTACACATACAGGTATCTTTACCAAGGTAAATCAAGAAGCTATAGTAAATAAAAATGTGCTTATGTATGAACATGCAAAGTCATTGTCATGATATTACTGATGAATAATTTGATAAGCATAGCTACAATTTCACACCTTAATGTAAATTCAATTTCTTGAGTATTCTTGGTAGATTTAATTATACCTTAGCTGACTTCATCGTAACATCTTCAAGGAATTCAATCTTTGCAGTTTCTGTTTATTGTTTTTGCACATGCTTTTTTTGTAAAAAGGCTCTTATAGTTTAATATTATTGATCCTTTTTTCCTAATTAAAGTGGTATAGTTAACATTTGAGAAGAGACTCTTTTGTGAAACGCATCTTCGTTTGAGTAATTGCGTTTTTAATAAGGTGGATTAGATTCTTCGTTATTAATGCCACAGAGGTTTACTTTAGGTCACAAAAAGTATCTACGACTGCTACATTCCTTTGGCATGAAATGTCTCCTTGAAGACGGACGAAGCGATTCTGTACTGAATTATATTTTTTCTTTTCATCTTGAATTTATTTCCCAATCTTAAAGGGTGCGCACTCAATGCGATCCGCGAAACGGATTTATTATTCTCGTCCTATAGGCTGTCATGTTCTATTTATACGGCGACGCTATTCCCGGTGGTCTTTTGATCTACGCGATCTGGAATTGACGCAGTATCCTGCGATAGGTCATGCGGCATGCTAAGGTCACGGTCGATTAAAAGAATCGTGTCTGCAACAGAAGTTGTTCTCTTTGTCGTCTGACAAGAGAATCCACCCATGTCTCCTCTAATTAAACGCCCTAATTCCTGAATGTCCCTCAGTTGCGAGGAGCTCAATGAAATTTGCCCCTTAGCTTGTAAAGAAAGGAATTGCGGAAGGCAATGCATACGATGCTCGTTGCTTACTTCAGGATTGTTAAAAAAAAGAAATAAATTGCTCAACTGTGGGTAACACAGGAAATTAATTACCCTACAAAGGAAATGTGACGGTTGATAAAAATAAGTTTTATAGAATAAATTAAAAACATGTTAGAAAATATCAGGAGGAGAAAGATTTAGTGCTTTCCCGGCGAATAGACTTTGTGGAGAGTTCTTGGGGTCGCGACCGGGTCAGGAACTGTATAACTGCCAGTTATGCCAAATGCCAAACTGCCGAAAGGCAGTTGTACAGTTCCTGACCCGGTGGTGATCGCGAGAACTCTTCACGAAATATCGGGAGGGTCGGTGTATTAAATATATAGCCCCGTTAAAATTTCAGCAGTGGTCGCTTTGTAGCGGGTTTTACCCCCCACGCATGCCACTTTGTATGGACTGGGAATTATAAATCTGTGACTGAAATGGCACCACGTCGGCGTCTTTCCACCACCATATTGATGAATGAGATTATGAAATCGTGTTACATATTCTTAGATGAAGCCCAGTTATTTGCGTCTCTGAATAACCCCCGTGACTGGTGGGGTAGGGGAATTTAAAGGGAATTGAGAGGATCAGAAGTAGTTCTCGCAGTACTTTGGAGGCTTTGGGAGACCTAAGTAATATACTTAAAGAGGATCGAACCAATAATTTCAAATTGTAATAACGAATTTGATAAACATTTCAGTGTTATTATATTTGTTTTACGATTTTTTCAAATGTCATTTTGAAAAAAATTGGAGAATTACGAAGTTTCATTCACAATTAGACGTCGGAAACGTTTCCCACTTAGACCAAAGTACCTCTGATATCAATCCTCTTGCAAAAGTTAGTAACTTAAAGCTAAACCGACTAAATTAAGCCCAGTAAATATTTAATTTGTCTTAGATAAATGAGACCTTGCAATATTTCCGTAGGATTATTTTTAGCATGACGCGTTTCGATATTACAAGCAACATTTTTAAGTGCATTATTACTCAATTTTAGTGCATTAATACAGTTACGTTTGTAACAACGAAACCCGCGGTTTTGAAATAAATCCTGTGGAAATATTGCAATGTGTCATTTAACTTATATTATGAACTTCCACCGCATCGTGCTGCGTATGAAACAAGACTTAATTTGTCATGTACAGGTGGTAGTCATATATATTAAAAACCACTTTTTCGTGGTAAGTACTTTTTGTAATCAATGCGATTCCTACTGCCAAGAGGAAATATGAAGAAGCTTGAGAGGATGTGTTGTTTTTGAAGTACGGCGTTGGTGAGTTTTCTGGGACCCTGGCAGCGTACTGCTGGAGAAGGAGATGGAAAAGTGGCGTGGACGGCGGGTGGGCGGAAGGTATATCAATTCCTTGGGACGTCGGCTGTTTGTGGTATGTCATTAATGTTGCATTCGATGAGGAGGTTTCTGCACGTGGAGCGGGAGGTGAGGGAGTCTTGTGGGAGTTGGCGGTAGGGGGGAGTGTTTGTCGTTGGGGGGTGGAGGATGTGACCCAAACCGTTTTTTTTTTACTTTCTTTGAAAAAAGTTGGGTAGCCGAAAAAAAGGCGAAGAAGAAGTAAGGGCAGGGAGGTCAGGACACGTTTGCGGTGGGCAAAGGAAGACTGGCAGGAGTGGAAAAGGGAATGTTCCCGTGAAACTTCAGAGCGAAAGAAGGAATGTAGAGAAGGAATGATGTGGAGGAGGGTTGAGGTCCAAAGAAGACAAGGAAGGAAGCGAAGGGAAGTGTAGGAGATAGTAGCGAATACAGATAGTTTTGGCCGAACGACGAACCTTCATGGATGTCCATTCTCATCACGACTCTCTTTCTTAGGTTTACTCGTTCCTTTATTTTTTATAGGGAACCTTTAATTACGCGAATGCGAAATTTGAATGAATAGGATTTAGCATTATTGTGATTGATGAGGTAGTTTTACACAAAGGAAGGGGGGCTGCCAGAATGCTTCCTATGTGCTCCAATGAAACCTACCATAATCGGTAGTGCACTTTAATAATTACTGTCGTGCATTTTTGAACTTGGCGGTAGGTTCCGTGAGGTAACAGTTGGTACCATCAAAAATCGTGGAAAAAATGGCAAAATACGATGAACATATAAAGGGAGCATTTAAAATATTAGAAGTCACGAACAGTTTTGTTAGCGAAAATCAAGGAGCTCTTACAATCGGTATTGCAGAGATTTTGGGCTGAGCTGGTGAATATGAAAATGCCCTCAGAATTGTACGTTCAACTCCGGAACCGATATAAAATAGATTTTCAATCATATTCAAAGCAATAGTTTTTATGAATATCATACTAAAATCGTGCAGCCATATTTTTAGCTGATGGAGGGTGTTTTGGTCTGACATTAACATTTCCCAACTTTTAACATTTCCCAAACTGTCTTGAAATGCCTAATAGTTTTGATGTCAACTGGAAATAGCTCCTTTCGTGTTTGATACTGAATAAATCCACCAGTTTATTCCTAAGGGTTTCAATTGGAGTAAAAGTGTTACCTACTTACTGCTTCAGCATTTTAATCAAAAACGTACTTTCATAACTCCACTATCAGATTAATGCCTCTTTTTCATACTCAAATTGCTCCCCATCCTCTATTTAAATAAAAATACTGATTTTTAAACTTTATATGCATTTATGATGTTTTCTTCAACAGCTGCATCATATTTTTTTTAACTTTTGTGTATTCTAAATGTGAGACACTATGAACAAGATAGTTGGCTTAATAATAATGATACCTGTTGATGCAATGCGTTTGAGTCAATGATTGAGGATATTTATGAAATTCGAGGAATATCTCAGGTCTTACGTCCCTTCAGATTTGTGAAGAAAGCGGGAGGGAGAACATTCCATTGAGGAAAGGAATAACTCAATATGTTCGTGACGTCTTCAACTCAATCGCGTAAGGGTGAAGGCGGCATGTAAATATCCTTGCCAAAAAGGTAGAGAGAATTGTAAAAGGATTGAAAAATGGACAAATATAAAATCATTATATTTCAAACTATTACAATTGGCAATGAAATGAAATTGGCAAAGGAGTGCTTAACGATAGTAAATGACCATTGTTTGAAATTCGAGTAATTCTAATTATCCCAATAAATACTTCAAAGATATATTTTATGAGTCTTTAATAAGCCATACTCTATTATATGAGGAAGCATTATATGAAATGAAGATCTGTTTTGGAAGAGAGTAGCTGGAAGGTAATTTTAAAGGGCTAGAGCAAACAGGACAATATTCTGGCGAACTTAGAGCGGAGAAGGTGGTAGGAACACACTTTGTGTTTTTGCTGCCACACCTATTTTTTCTGGAGAGAGTGTTTTGGGGATGCTTCTGGAGAAGGGGGAGAAGTTTGCGAGGTGACTGGCTTTCGGGAGGGGTCAAAGATGTATGGTCCAGGAAAGGGGACTTCGGCAGAGAGAAAGGTGGGGTTGCTCCACTTGGCGTGGGATAAAGGAGCTAGGCGACAAAAATAATAATATATAATATATAATTTCACACGAGATCAAACTTAATATTAAGAAAATGACGTCCCAAGACAGTATGAGATGCGTTTTATGTACAATAAGTATTTACTTCATTACACAATTGTTTTCCTAATGTATGGTTATCCCAATACTATTACAAACACCATACAAATAGATACGATGATGGCGGGAGTACTAATGGCTTTGCAATATTCCACACAAAATTTGTAATCTTATCCGTTGTCAGCTCATACTGTGCCTTAGTTACCCTTGGTAATTTTGCAGTAAGTATTACAAAAAATTGTGTGAACTAATGCTGTGTTGAACATTTCAAGTTCATTTTTACTGCCATTATAATAGCGAAATCAATGAAGCTGACAGAAACAGTTGAATCACTGCGCTAAGTTTAGTAGGAGTTAAAACATTAATTTTGTGAATATTATGATCCATCATTTTCCAATAAAAAAGTAGCTTCTCGTGCAGTTAAATGATGACTACGATAAGAAAACATGTTTTTGCGTAGAATCATGAAAGGCAAAGGTACATAGAACAGGGTAGTATTTCTCGCGTTAACTTTAGGGAGCATGATTTCAAGAGAAAGTCAATATGTGAGCTTTATGTGATAGCAGGCAAGTAGCCAGGGTAAGAGGGTTTTTGGAGGCTTCAACCTACCCCGAAAGTTTTCCTTATGGCGACTACCCACGTTACACCAGCTGAGGAGTCACTAGGGCAGAGGAATCTTTCTTCTGACTCCATTTTTAGGAAATCGGGTCTGTAATATTTGCTGTACCATTTCTGAAGACTAAGACTGAGAGAGACAATTGAGAATGGATATCTTTAAAAGCGGCACGAAGAATATTATATTAGAACCCCACTATATTTCCAGGCCTGACGGAAGCGATAAATTAAGAAAGATATTTTGTCGAACGGATGGATAGGCGAATTCCTTTTTCCGCCGAACTACAAAGGGCTTTAAGAAATGCCAGTCGTAATTTTGTTATAGTATTTCCTTTTCATATGCAAATGGCTGGTGTTCTAACACCCCTTGCCACACGCCTTTTAGGCGACTTGCGGGGTAGTATGTAGATGTAGATGCATCAAAGGTAACTAAAGCTGTGTATAAGCCGAAAAAGGATACGATAATAAATGTTGCTTGGAATATTGAAAAGCCATTATTACTCCCAAATATTCGAAAAATAGTTACATTTCTGCTATTTCTGCCGAAGCTAACGGTGAGCTTAGCATTTTGTAAACGATATACTATAAAGTTGACTTAATGAAGTTTATAGTTTTACGATGCTTGGAGAATAACAACAAATCATCAGCATAGGCAAACCGCATACCTCACTAGCGTCACCGGAAGCAAGTTTCGCGTGTGTGATAGCATAATTTTTAATAAGTTAATGATAATAAATATAATAATAATAAGCTTGCCGGCCTCGGTGGCGGCGGGGTAAAGTCCTCGCCAGCCAAATTATAGGTCGCAGGTTCGAGTCCCGCCTGGGTTTTCTCTATTCAGGGCGTGGTTGTTCATATACGTTTAATTGCTAAATATGTTGAATACCCCGGTATAAAATGACCAATATGAGCTATATTCGGTGGTTTGGGAGTTAAATAAAATAAATGAAATAATATTCCAAACAAAAGCGGGATTCAAACGGATTCAATTCTGATCCTGAATTGAGATGGTACAAAGTATAAAAAAAATTGGGGGAAAGGGGACGAAAAAAGGCAAAAGAGGAGGTAAATTTAAAGGGTCAGGCACGAGATATGGCGGAGGACTCAGAAAAAAAATAATAACGTGTATACGGACGCAGGGGTCTCTCCCAGCTGCGGGAGTGTAGGTGCTATATAAGGATGGCCCAAGTGTTCGGGACCAAGGAAGAAGAACTGCTGGATGGAGTGCCGGCCATAAATTTGTGTTTGACAGTCAAGGACGCATCTAGTATTAATGACCGAAGTTGGCAAGAGAGAGTGGGGAAGAATAATGTTTGAGGAAAGGGGACGCTGTGGAATATGGGAAAGAAATAGCGATTCAGGGTTTGGGAAAGTGTTTGCAAAATTGTTTTCCAAAGCGGAAAGTCGAGAGGCGGGGGTTATGAAAAATGTAGCATTATTTCGATTCTCACGGAGGGGTAAAAATGGAAAATACCTGAAAGACCGACTTTCTACGGCGGTATGACGCACGCTCATTGATAAATTGGGTGGATGAGGCAGATACTTTGTGGAGATCAATTATGAGATATGAAGTGAAACACTTTGCACTTTCCATATAAAAAATTATTAAATAACAGTCGACATTTTTTGCTGCACTGCAGCATTATCAAGACTAAACCAAGAAATTAACCATACCAATATAAATACATAATTACACACTCGCAAACTTTTGAGAAAGTGGGGGTGGAAGGTGGGGTGGAAATAGGGAGGGTTGTGAATTTTAAACTGACCGTTGGTCTGGGGTGAGGTAGGGGAGGGGGGAATGGTGACTATTTTTAGGTGCTCGGATGGTTTAAAATTATTACGCGATTACTACAGTTTAAAATTCCCAACCCTCCCTCCTTCCACCCCCACCTTCTCAAATGTTTACGAGTGTGTAATTTTGTATTTATATTGGTATTGTTAATTTCTTGGTGTAGTCTTGATAATGCTGAAGTGCAGCAAAATATGTCGACTGTAGTTTAATAAATTTTTATGTGGAAAGTGTAAAGTGTTTCACTTCATATCGCTTTTTTATTGGTTGGATACGCGTAGGTGGTGAATGGAGTAATAGGTGCATAATCGGATAATTCACGCAGACCCTCAACAGCAATGTATCAAATTAATCTGGGAGATAACTAAATGAGGAAGATTTATTTTAATCATTTATAATAATAGAGATCAAAAAAATAAAGGAACCCCTATTTTTCCATCGCCGACTTCTCCAGCTATTCGCTGTGAAAATTCGATGGCTTTAATCTATTTAGAGATAAGTTGATGACTTCACCGTTCAACTTCTTTCTCAGTAAGAATTTCTCCTCAGGAAAGCATTCTCTCGTAATTTCAAGATATAAATACGAAGTAGTCATCACCAATTTTCATGAGTTGGTGACGTAATCATTGATTTCCGACACTATTTCAGGTAGAACCGTCAATTCAGGGAAGAAATGATCATAAGAGTGTAATCAAAATTAAACCACATGGGGCTTATACGCAAAGCCAAGGAGTAGAGGGGAGGTGGTAACCCGCTCGGCAGGTGTCCGTGACGTCATCAACTTATCTCGGAATAGGTTAGTTACTTCGAGTTTTCGCCGCGAAAACCTTGAGAGGTAGGCAAACGATCGGAATACGGAGAAATGAATGATTTATTTATTATTTTTATCCTTCGCTATCGATAATTTGGAGTAAGTTGAACGAGTCTTTGAAAATGCACCAAATTATTTGCTCAGGATGGATATGAACTACTCTTATACTCCACGAGACAAGCAGAGGTTATTTAGAGATAGGATTTGGCGTAATGGAAAGCACTTAGATCTGTGGAACTAACTGCATGAAAGCTGATACTAAAAGACTATCTGTCCTAACATTCCGAAAGAATTATTTTTCGTTTCACTTCAATGATCCGTGATCAATAATAGCATTAAAAAGTTGTGTTGGCAGTATTATTGATATCAAGCGCTGATATGATTGATTGAAATGACTAAGAATATTGTGTGTTTTAGGTCATGCGAAAGATATTTTACGTGTTTGTATTCTTTACTTTTCCTTCAATTGGTTTTCTTGCTGTTTTCTTCTTCTGAATATCTGGGGCGGTATTATTCAAGTCCTTAGTTGAGGAAAGATTTTAATTTTGTTTTTGTTTTTTGGCTAATTTGCGTCTGCTTTTGCTAAAATGCAGTATTTTGTTCAGTATTTATCAGATTTGGAACATATCAACTGTCCATAATGATTCCTTCTCATGCATCGAAATATTAGCGATCGGAAACCTTTTGCAAGATTTCTGCCATAGTTTATCCAAACTGATTGTTAATCTTCTTCCTCTTCTTCTTCATCTTCTTCTTCTTTTCCGGATTATGCTACTAAGCCTGTTCCGGCTACACATCACTATCTATTTCTTGGTCTTCCAGCACTTCTCTTGTAAATTGGTTGATATTCCATTGCTTATTTTGCAATTCTTTCATTTTGCATTCGAGGTACATGTTCCTTCCATATGTGATTGTATTCATGTCATTTATCAGTAACTGCCTGGACATTAAGTTCATCTCTTATAAGAGTAAGTATAATTGTTGTTAATAATGAAACTATTTGAAATTTATAACTGCTATTATTATGTTGACTCATCTTAAGACAACCATATTCCTCGCGTTGAACTTTTGGGGAAAAACAGAGTTTACCTATACGATTTTCATTTATTTTCCTTTGGTTAGTACTGCCATTATTGTTGGTTTTAAATTTTTAATTATGTATCCTACTTTGTTCATACGTTCACACCTTTTACAGGTTTTTCAAAATTACAACCACATTAGTTAAGACATTGTGCAGTATTTACGGTCAATAATTCTAGAATGAAGAATTTTGTCGTATTCTGTCATCTATTATTTCTGTTCACAATCAACGTAACTGCGTGATGGAATTCCATCCTATTCCTAATTATTTCGGATTTGGCTATTTTTTTGTGCATATGTGTACTTGTGGATTATTTGTAAAAAATTATTATTTCTAATACATGTTGGCTCTTCTAATGTTTCATTTCTTTTTTCAGGTGGGTACGGGTACTAATCTGCAGCTTGACGTATCGAGGCGTTGTAAGTAAATGCATTTACTTCATTTTGACTTGACAGATTCATAAGAAACAGCTATTCGGGTCACTGCAGGAAACAGGTGACTTTGTACGCAGTCATGCGCAGGAGAGCGAAGCTGAAGAATTCGATTAAAGAAGCCCGATTCGATTACAATACCATAGATAAAGTTTGCCGTGAAAAGTGTTTGGCTTATCCAGGATTCAAACCTGGATCTCCAGATTGTCGGTAAGCCGTGCTAGCCCGTTATATCCCAAAGCCATCTTCCCTAAGCACGGGAGATCCGGTTTTGAATTCCGCGATAACCTAATATTTTTATGACATACTTTATCCTTGGTTTATATAGATACACGGGTTTTAGCTCTCAATTTTTTGTAATACCTGGATCGTAAATCGTGTACATTAAGGTAATATAGCAGCAAATTTTTCTTCGTATTAAAAAGGGCTACACTTAAGACCATCTGCGACTAATGTCTCCGAATCGCTTTCGGAAGGGGGGCATTTTGAAATTAATTTAACCCATTAGCCATTAAGTTATTTGAAGTGTTTTATTCGTTGTCCCCAGGCTATACCTTAACCTCTATTTTCTCCGAAAAAGTTGAGAACGAGTTTATCCTGGGGTAAATTAAATTCATTTAATCATTTACAAAGCGGTTATCCTGCTGCAAGCGTCTGAATGCTGCTGAAAACCAATTGATCAATTTGCATCACATTCCTCAGTGTAGTGAACCTCACCTTGCATTAAATGGATCTATTTTAAAGGAAAAAATATTAGCCATAAATGAAAATAATTGCTCTCTTTCATGCGTTTTTAAAGTTGAAGCTGCCGATTTCTTATATATGTAGTTATATTCCATGTACAATGATATTTCAAAATTCTTTAAAATTCCTTAAAAATATACCTAAAGGCCTATCTCTAAAGGCCTGGTTACACGGTAAATTAACACTTACAAGTTAATTTACATTTGCGTGAATGATTTTGGTGGACCGGAACGGAACATGTACGAATACATGAACCAAATTAGAACATCTTATAATTTCTGTGCATGCATTCGCACAAGTTGGGTAGTTACACCGTGCATTTTGGCGTTCATTCTCCGGTTCATTTGTTTAGACATTAGCCCGTACGTGTTAATGTGCCGTGTAACCAGGCCTTAAGAGGTAAAGGAGAGGGATGAAAGAAAAGATGATAATCGTTTGCTGAAAGGCCTTCAACGTGAGGGTAGTAAAGTGATTTAAACTCAATTAGAGATTCTTATTTTTTGGCACTTGGAAAATATGTCAGGGTAACCAATTTTAGATTTTAGGGAAAAGTAATGTTGGATTACACGTTTTAAGCGAACACCATAAGTTGAAAGCCAGCAGAATGATGAGCTTATGCAAGGCAGTACATCAACGGAGTTTAGTCACAAGAGTTACGTATCCGTTCTAAAGAATAATTCCGCGAGGTAGTTTCAAGGAGTTTCGGGTTGAGATGGTTGATATCCCAGCGGTCTGGATGTGGAGTTAAGGAGTGAGGATTATTGCTCGCGAAAAGGCCTTCGGCGTGAGAAAAGTAAAGTGATTCATGCATATTCAGGGTTTCATTTCTTGAAAATTTGTTCGTATTTTGAAAATATCAATCAGAATAACCGTTTTTAGATTCAAGGTATTGGTAGATTATTCACGTATTAGGCGAACAAATTTGGTTGAAAGGTAGCAGAATAATGAGCTGAGGCATGGCAGTACCTCGAGGCAGTCAAAATAGTTACAGTTTCCGTTCTTAATTCGTTTTTACTACGAACCATAAAGGACCTACTAGTCGTAATCTTTTTCAAACATTTGCTTTTTATCTGTGGACGGCTAGTTTTCTAGCACCCCCTGCCACACGCCTTGTTAGCCGGCTTGCGGGGTAGTATGTGGGTGTTGATGTAGAATAATGCCGCTAGGTATTTTCAAGGAGTATCAGTTTGAGATAGTTGATATACCGATGGTTTGGACGTGATTTTTGGAAGGGAAAGAAGAAGGTCGCAGTATATAGAAGGGTTTAGTGGGAAGCAATCGCAGGAGGCGAAGGAAAACATCTTAAGGCTTGCCTTTGAGATTAAGAAAATCTAAGGGTTCGTGGAAAGACGATACTGAGAGATCAGGCTTTTTCTCGAAAGATTTTATTAGTGGATGGTGCTAGAGGGACTGGCGTTAAGATGAAAAACAGAAGACGAAGAAGGACGCAATAAAGAAAACTTTTTGATGAAGCAGTAAATTAAGTGAGAGGCATGGCGTGAGAAGTTTTTCGAGGAAAGAATGAGCGGATTTTGCTTAAATTAATTAATCTGCAGGTTCGGGGTTGGTGTTGCTCCAGTCATTTTGCCTAGAGACAGTACCTTTAGGCTCTAGCTGCGGAATTCTGTTTACATTATGCTTACCTCTCTTCTCTAATAAATCTATAAGCTCCTCGTTTAATTTTGGTAAACATTTCACTTTCTTGTTTAACGTCGATCTCAGATTTATTTTGTTTTCATAGCCTCACTGGCTGTCTTTCATTTACCTCTCCTTCCTTAAAAAAGGTTATTAAACGGAAAACTATGAAAAGTCCCATTTTGTATTTGAAAACATAATTTATCTAATCAGTATTACTACTCTTTTAAATATGTGAGTTTTAGAGAAATATTTTTTTTTTTTCTAGCTATGAAAATATTAGATGTGAGTGACGTGTTATAAAAATTCATTCAGAGCGGAAAAAGTTTTTATGAAGTGCTGTGAATATTGGTTCCATTTACGTTTCTTTAATTTCTAATTTGGGTGCACTGGGCCCAAAATATATAAGTATATCTTTTTGCCTAACTTAAACGACGAAAAACATTTATTGTTCTTCAAGCGGTATTTTTTGTCTAGTACTTTTTATCGTCGCCATAAGTTATAATTTATATTAATTGTTTTATCATTACATGTTCCATGAATGATTCTTGCAAATAAATAGGTGAGAATCGCTGTTTACAACCAGAATATCCATCAGTTAAGAATAAAAAATATTATGATAATATAAAATGAAATAATCTATGGAAGATATAATTAGTAATGTGGAAATCCTCAAATATTTTATGGAAAATGTTGACTCATTAATTTATAGACTATTTGCGGTAGTTTTAATAACTTTTTGGAAGAAAAAATGCAAAATGGTATTTCGTACCGCTGGAGTTCATTACATGAATAATGCACTGCATCAGGAATGTGAAACGAATATTTCAATTGAATGAGAAAATATTGAATTGATGACTTTGCATGAAATTTAGAAGCATAGATTTATTTCAGGTTATTGAAAAATCTGTTTTAATGTGGATGGAATATTCCGCTGATGATTAATTTTCCTCGCGTCCGTACAGAATGATGAAATTATTTTCGGATTATGGTTTTAGTCGTGAGTGATCACATTACATCATGGACGTGAGATTTTTCATGTCGGCTTGCATTTTTTTATTCAATATCGCAGGGTATAAATGGGAAATTACATTGCAGCCATGATCCAATATTCATGATTCCTGTCTCGCGCTTGCGTTTGTATAGAACCATTGAAGAGAATCCGATGATGGTCGCCGTAAAAATTTCAATAGACTTTGAGTGCCGCTCGTTTGTACGAAGTCCATTCATTCATCCATTTTCTCCGTTCGCCAAATAATTCCAATATTCGATTCGCGAAAATTCCCACATTTTTTTCATCGTGCGCATATCTATATTTTATCCGCACCATCCGATCGAACGCGTTAAACGAATGGCCTGGCCATTTTGGAAGAGTCTCGGAAATAGCTCACGGAGTGGTAGATGTCACTTCGGAATCCCCATCCCAAAAGTGCTATACTCTCCGTCTTCAAGGTTAAGGAGAGGTCGGAAAGGAGACAGGTGTCCCGTTAAATGGGTGTTGGAATCCGAATGCTGCTTCAATGTGGCATGAATATTTCATCTTGTAACCATCGTTAAAAATTCACTTTCACATTAGAGGGTGCTTCAGTCCCGGTCTTTATTCTTACGTAGAGCTTTTCCAAAACTAACCCAATCTACTTGAAATTTTCAGCCCGTAAGATGTATTTACTACCTACTTGACTACGTCTTCTTCTATCAAAAATATGAAAATCCTACCTCAGTATATTCATCTACATCGACATAACACCCCGCAAGCCGCCTAAAAAGGCGTGTGGCAGGTGTTGTTAGGACAACAGCCGTCCACGTGTAAGAAGCAAATGCTCAAACTAAATTACAACTAGCCTTTATTAGAGTCCTTTATGGTTGGGGGAAAAAATGTATTCCCATATCTATCTCTTCGGCAAAACATCTCTCTTTATTTATTACTGGTATGGTATTTGGAGGAGGCGAACGACAGCTGAGGTCATTTACGCCATGAGGGAAGGGTATGGAAGGAAAGGTGGAGAGAAACCCGGCGTCTGCATTAGCCTGCTTTTATCGAAAGGTGCCAAGGAGACCACTGCTTAACGTCCCATCCGACGGACGGAGTGTTGCGCTTGAATTGTCCTCTACACAGCATTCGTCTGATAATTACATAATTGCCCTATCCCTTGCTAACAGTAATACATACAGAGGCATATAAGACTCGAATTTGAGCTAAAAATTAAAATTACTGCTATTTTAAACCGTTTCCGCCTACCGTAATCATGAGGCCCCACCCTACCATTCTGAGTATGTGAATCTCTTGATGAAAAATTACGCTCTATTCTGTTTTCCAATTGCTACAAATATGCTGCTAAATGTTTTGTTGACCTAATGTGTATGGTAGTTCATTTTTCGAGCTGGTAACAAAAATCCCACTTGCTGCAAATCGGAATTACAGACATTTTTCTGGGCGGAAATGGGTTTTATGACGTTTATGTAGACGCAAAATGCTGAGATGAGACAATGAATAAATACGTGGAATGCCAGCATCTCACCCGGAACTTCGCATAATGGGACACAGGTATCGGGTAATGCTTCCATGATAAAATGGGGAACAAGAGAGTGTGAGTTGGCGAAGTAAAGAGTGGGTGAGTGGGTGGGTAAAAGTAAGAGAGGAGGCGAACTTTGCCCGGGGCAGCTGAGCGAAGGAGATGGGGAAGGGAGCGTAGGGGGTACGGGATGGGGGGGGCGAGAGTTACCCAAGTAAGTTTCTCGAGGCCCGAGTGTAGATTTAAGAAATTTTGAGGTTTCTCGGGAGACTTGATGGTGCTCCTAAATTATTTAATGGTTCGGAGGTGGAGCCTGAGCGCGACTTGCCGCTTCAATTAGGCTCAAAAATAATTTTTCGAGTGTTTCGCTAAATTTCGAAAGGTGGAGGGGGTTGTTAGGTGAAACTGTGGGAGCCGTGTCTTCGCGGAGAAAGTTAGACCGCTATACATGATTTTCTCTCAAAAATCTGTCGGCAATTTTGTAATAACATTTCAAACACATCGAGTTTTAATTGGTTTGCCTGCGCAGTTATTAATGAACTTTTTACCCTCTGCACGTGTTTGCAGATGTTTTTGCTCATTTTTAACGTGTCAAAGTGTAAACAGGCAGTATAAGTTAAATCAAGGTGAGGGATAAAAGAATTGTCTATTGTTTTGAAATGGCTCTATATATTTAAAAAGGACATATTTTTGTAGGAGAGGGCTCCATAAATCCATATTTTGGTCAATTGTGCGAAGTAATTTTTATTGCATGCAGAACCTCAAACTTAATCATTTGCGATACTAATCAGCATATTTTGTCCCTAACATATTGCGTTACAATAGCCCATTTATAGGGTCTTGATTTTTGGGATCATTTTAGCTTTGGAAAGTCCATGTTTTTTATCCCTTTGAATCAATCAAAAGATTTTCACGTAGTTATTTGACTTTATATTGATACGATAAAAACTCGACTGGATAGCAACCTTGATCTTCACCACTGTCTTTATTTTGAAATTGCCACTAGGCTATTGATTTAAAAATAAATTCTATTTACATGGAAAATCTTCTCGGTTTATTGAATGTTAATACATCCATAGGGAAAATCCGCTTTGACTTTGAATTGAAAAATATGATTCGAGTGTTTTGTAGTGGTAAATATATAATTTCAGTATACAAGTTATATGAGTGTTTTCAGCGGTACAAATCCAATATTATATGAATACACCACAATGTTCGTTTTCAAGAATTGCTCTTGCATTTCTCCTAGCAAGGGATCGCGTTGGTGTATTGATTAGTGTGTTTGCTTACCACCCAGTCAACTCGAGTTCAAATCTCGGCGGTCGCAGATGTTTTTCAAAGTGTCCAGTAGCTTCTTAAATGATTTCTGGATTTGAAATAAGTTATCAAGGACAATTGTGTTTGCAATGTTCCTTTTGGCGCCTTCCATTAAGGCCAGGCTAAAACCAACGGGGTTCAAGAAGTCTGCATAAAGGAGGTCGAATTCCATCCCAAAGAAGGTTGATTTTTGTTACTACTTCGGTCGCATTTTAATCGACTTTCTAAGGTGATAAGTGCAATGCGATCCACTTATTTTCCAATATTTTGCATTATTATGCGTGTAATTGCAAGAGATAGCATTGAGGAGTTATGAATTTGATAAATCACATCATCATGAATATAAATTTTGGTGGATACCCCTAATTATACCTTACTTCATTGTGAAACTCGGATCAATTTGTCCGCTATCGGCGCGAGTGGCGACTTCTGTAAAACCCATTTAAATGCGCAGTGATCGATTACACATTTAGAGGCCGACTTGATGACCCTATTTTGCAATATTCGTGGATGGGTGTCTATCTACCCTTCCTTCCGTAAGACGAGAATGACCTCACCTTTTGGTCTACTCTTCCAAGTACCATATCATCTCTCCTAGCTCGTGGCCAAGCTTCTAATACAAGAGCGAAAGCATGACAGGCCACGTGAAAGAAGAGAGGCGGAGCTGAATGACGTCAGGGTTATGAAGATGGAGTGTGTGTCAATCATGGACCTCTTTCGGAAGAGGTGTGAAGGGGGAAACACGAGTGGCATCGAAGATGTGATGAAGGAGCCTCAAGCAAACCTTGAAAGGGTTCCTCGGCCACCCCCTTTTCCTTGCGTGATCCGTTGCCGTAAACCTGTGGAAGCCATTCCATAATCTGCCAGGGGATAAAAGGGAAGGTAGAACCCACTCCAGATTTTTTCCGATAGATGGGATGGTCAAGATGACGCTAATTAGGAATTTGAGGGCCGGTGGATCAGGTTGTCGGTTCAGATGAGAAAAGCGGCCAGATGGAAGATTGTAAGGGGATGAAGAAGCCATGGGTTAGGTTTAGGGGTGTGATCCAAAGGAGGCTTCGCACACTTTTTACTGGGAATTCAAAAAACTCGTTCAACAAGTTTATTTTATCGCTGATTTTATAAACTTTGAAAACTTAGGAGACCTACTTCTCGAGTTGCAAGCGGTAAAAAATCGTCTTAAACACTTTCTAATGTAGTGTGATTTACCTGAACCTTGAATCTTTATTATTGGAATTTTAATGGTAACGTATTTCAAGTTGGATGTTGTTCCGTAAATGATTAGTTTATTTGGGATAACCCTTGAATGGGTGCAACAAGGGAAGATTATCGACAAGAGCTACAATAGTGAAGTGTGATAGAGCGATTTTGTTGTTAAAAAAAGTGAAATAAAGGACTCAACTATGTGATATACTAAGGGTATTGAAATACGTCATCCAGGTCTATTGTGTTTGCCATGTATGTGTTATTTTGATTTGTGTAATTAAAGTGTACGTTCCAGAATCGAAGTACCTGAGTAGCGAAGTGGTCTCCACCTTGGTACGGAAAGTCAAATGTCTGTGGTTTGAATCCCGATGCAGGTTATATTTTGCCATGGCATGGTAGAAATAATACAATAAAATTGGCCATTTCATTGTATTATTTCTGAATTTATATGCAATTAAATTAGTACCTGAATGTAAGAAATACACGTAAAAACGCTGAAGTTTGAATATCATATGTACATACTATTTTTACAGATATCCCTGCTATCTTATCTTTATTACTTTCCGAGCTCATATTTCTTTTTATTGGCTAACCGTGTTTATTTTTCACGACTCTGATCAGCATATTGATTATAAAGATGTTTGATGTGGTATTTATTTATCTCGCAGTCCTTTTACTGATGGTGCATATAACGGCTAAAATTCATGTTTCCATAGATGTGTAAAAACTCCGTACAAAACGCTTCTGTCGTATCGCTTTTTTGTAATGCAGAGTGACGCGCGGATGTCATAAGAGCTTCCAACAATTTCAAACGAAATTCTTTGGAATTATGTTTCACCTTTGCATTTTTTTACTTCATTCATCTCTGGAATGAAGCGAATAAGGTATTTCCAATCCTAAACTTTTATATTTTGCGTGCAATTATTTTTAGCCGTTATATTTTTACCTCCTCATTGACTTTCTGGCAGTAGATACATTACTTATTATGTCAGAGCGATGAGACGCCAGATTTACTCAAAGTAGCTTTAAATACATTTGAAGGATCTGTTATCAGTGTAAACCTGTTAAAATACCGATGATATATCCATTAGATACATGTGTCTCAAATTAGTGTGCTTCGCATGAGAAATTCATCCTAATTACATCGTAAGTTTTCTTTAAATAAAGTGAAGAAAGTGGGTATAACTAAAATGCGCTGAAAAATGGAATAACTAAAAAGCGTGCATATAACCCCTGGTCTTATGTGAATGGCCGCATAGCTTTTCATCCTCAACTACGGTGTAAAAACCTGCTTATTCATTATCATGTTCTCGTTTTGACGTCGCTCCATTTCACCAGGATAAATTTTCTAGCGAAGGCAAAGCTTTAGGGTAGGTTTGAATTTTCAGTTGTTCATTTCCCCTTAATTATGGACTCAGCGTTCTATTAACACTCCGAGATTAAAATTCCCTTGTCTATTAATAGCTATTTAAAACAATATGCGTTTGCTTTTTATACGTTGGCCGCTAACAACATTCCATTTTGAAACAAAAGGTTGTACTCAGCGGGAAATGATTTTTACAAAAATTCTCTAATTATATTTTCTTTCCATTCGTCATTTTATTTTCATTGGCTAGGAGTTTTTGATATCTGAGAGAGATTCTTTGGCATGACTGCGCATGAGTCAAGCAATGGGAGTTTATAACTATTGAAATCGATGTTTTCGATTGTATGAACTGGAGTCTTGCCTCTTATATCCGTTATGACTACACTTAGTGTTTATCTAGTAAATGTATTATTTTCAGTCTACAATTTATAATATTGTGAGATTGTTTCATCTAAAATGGCATAATCTCCCCCTATCAAATTTTCAAGACTCCATTTTTTTCAATTCCCATTTTTTTTTCACACCTCTTACCTTCTTTGTAAACTGTAGGTGATTCTGCTACTCACAAAAAAATCATGCTGCAAGGGCTATTTCTTTTATTACTTATTTACTTTCTAATATTAAAATCATATTTATTGGTAAAGTTACTAACTAAATTAATGTTACAGACTTATTTAATATATGTTTCCTGAAAAACACTTTTCCATTATTTTTATAGCAGTTACTTTTCACCTAGTGCGTAAATGATCCATATTCTTTGTTCAAAATGTCATTATTTTCTAATGCCTATTATAAACTCCCATCACATGCTTTTAAATGAAAATCCCCGTCACAAATTAGAAATATTTGATAGCTTATGTCCTGTTGCTCTCGGAACAAAGTCGTGCGTTGAAGACGGAAAGTATTGGAGTTGAATTTTTTTACATCATCAGCCTTCAGTATCATACATATTATCTCTTTATTTCGTTTGCTTGTTATGCACACAATATTTGTTAGTTCTCAACAGTTTGTTCAATAAGGTTTACAATTTCCAATGAAAGAATTCTTTTTATTAAAAAATTGCGTCACTTCTTTATTCTTATTTGTGTAACCTGAGGATATCACTGAGGATATGTTGATATCAACGCAACATGTGAATGTTATTATTGGTCGGATAGAGCAAATAATGAAGCATGGTTTGCAATGATCACACATGGATGGTGTTGGCTTTCATCACATGAGCATCGCTAGAAAGGTATTGATTCAGCACATAGTCTGAGTATTGAAACTATCAAACAAAATATAAACTAACAGCGCAAGACTAGCTGTGAAAATCAGCCGCGATAAACTGTTATTAACCATGAGTCAAAATTCCACCCCGCATGAAAGCATCAACAATGAACTTCAATTAAACATTTAAAAATAAAAAAAAACTTGTCTTCAATCGTTCTAACAATGGCACATTTTCATCTGAAGCATGGATTATCGCAATATAATTATCACTGATAGCCGAAGAATGAGAGACACCTTTTAGCTTTCCGATATGTAGCTAATAGCTTTCATCTTCCACTCCTAACCTTTCTTCGAAAATGTAGCTAGAATCTATCTAAGTGGTGAAGATATGGATTTGCTCGTTATATTGATTAGGATACCAAAGAGTGTGCAAGAATAGCTGCGTCGCTCGTTGGTTAGCTATGAGAAGCAGAAGATGGACGCTTCAAGAAGCTCTTGGAAGAACTTTCCCCGCTGGAGGCCATGGAAGATGTGTGTTTGACATGCCGTCGGCCAGAAGTGGACTGGTGTCGATGGTGATAGGTTTATATACATCATCAGCTTCACTCAGTCCACTGCTGGACGTGAGGCTTCCACTATGCCCAAATATTTCCTCCTGAATCGCAGGTGTGATGTACGTTTTGACGAAATTGAAATTTCGTAGAATTTTTTCGCTGCTGACTTCTGGTTAAAAGTGTACACGTGGTCAATAAGGAAGATAATGGAGAAGATGAGATAAGCAGAGGAAAGGGAATGAAGTAGATAGAATATACTGCGTTTGGGAAGAAAAGATACTTCTAGGATGGTAAAAATACCCTCTATGAATTGAGCAATTGGATATTCATCGCGTTCTGAGTATGCATGAGAAAAGCGAACGTTAATGGGATGGAAACGAAATGGAGTGCGAAGGTAAAAATGTTACCTGCTGTGTCGAAAAGGGCAAGGAACTGCTTCTTGGAAGAGATCGTCATAAATTTGAGTGCATCATGAATGGAAGAGTATAATCGCCTGAAAAGACTAGTACTGATTCTTTACAATACGTATTCGAATGGTAGTCATTTCCTCATTGAAACTTTCTTCTACCACTACTGTCTGTAAAAAAAAGCAAGATACTCGAGTTTGAGGAGCTCTAGCGTAAAATCGAAGCAATCGATTTCAATGCAATAAAAAGCATACGAAAGAAAATTTAGTTCTACGTTATATCATGTACTTTAAAAATTTTTCGGCTTAATAGTATTTCCTGTACTTAATTTTTTCTCGAAAAAGTACCCGTTTTTTGCGCGTAAAATCAAGGTGCCCAACTTTGAGCGCTTGGCATTCCCGTAGTTTTCGTTCCTATGACTTGCTTTTGATATAAAGAAGCCACATTTATAACTAGCAGTTTGCCGAAAACAAATTGTTTATACCACAAAAATTAACGGAGGTGTTGTAAACAACGCAAACCTCTGCTAACTTCGAAACCAGTGAGTCAATTGAAAATTGATTGGTACTGTTGTCTTCCGTAGAATGCTAGTAATGCAAGCACGTATGAAATGTATATTAAATATCAATAATCAATAATATTAAATATCAATAATAAATATCAATAATAGTAATTCCATGGTAATTCAATCTAAAAGTCTTATTCTCACTACGAGATAAATTATGGAAGTATATTCTCATCACTATCAGTTCCTGTGGATATCCATCAAATCTCAAGCACAAGTCCTCAGGTGAACTTAAATGAGCTGGGTTCACATTACCTTTGTGTGAGACATTTCCCCTACGTTGGCAATAGTTTCGATCTCTTTGGTGCTTCGAATAAAAACTGAAAAAGTGAAGTAGTTGGGGTAATAAAATCCTGAAAGGTTAATATAAAGGTTCAAGGCTTCGGTGTGATCTTGGTGGCCTCCCATCCCAACGTTGGAGACGGAGCTTAAGAGGTAAAAGGTGCGGGTAAAGATTAGGAGAGGGCATGGGAACGGTTGAATAAGCATTTTAAAGCTTGATGCAATGGGGAGCCGTGTGTGTGGATTGCCGGTTGTTAAAACGATAGCGCAGAGGAGGGGTTGCAAGTGGGGTGGTAAAGGCACTAAAACGGATAGTCCGCGGTCGTTAGGGTTACGGGGAAGGGGGTCAGGAGGGAAGGACAGCGTTTTGTGTCGTCTGAAATGGGCCTTTTGAGGTGCACACGATCGCAGCGCCACGCCGGGAAAATAGCCCAGGATTGTTGGACTGTGAGGGACTGGGTTTAAGGATGAAAGGAAAAGATTGGCGTCAGGGTGTCACTCATGATGTCATTTCTTTCTACGCATTTTGCTGTTTCCAATTTGTTTAATTGATTTTTAAAATGTATTTTTCCCCCGTTTTGTTAATTTAGTTTAAATGAACTTCTCACGGGTTTGCGGGAAGGTGAGAAAATTAATGGCAACCCAACCGCAAACCGGAGGGAGGATTATTTATTATATTCGCCCGGAAAGTATTGAATCATACATCATTTAGTTTGCAATATGAATCTTTGAATATATGCACAAATGAAATAGCATAAAATTATTTTATAGTGTTTAAAATTTTCAAATAAGACACGGTCTCAGGCGTTACTTTGTGTAATTGCTTCATCATAGAGTAAAATAAAATAAAATTACTTTGTTTTATTCCACACTTTATTGTAAATAGCACGACCCGGCTTCCAGCATCTAATGCTATCATAAAGATTTACATATCATAAAGATCACTAAAGACAACCTGATGATAGCATGGGATGCTGAAATTCGGGTCGTGCTATATAAAATAAAAAGTGGAATAAAACAAAGTAATTTTATTTTATTTTATTCCATAAAATTTTCATGGCTGTATTTCTTCTATCCAATTAAGCATATTTGATCCATCATTTCAGTTTCAGTGAATTGCGTTTTTTTCGTCGAATTTTGTCAGTAAATTTAAAATGCATTGTTAAATATAAAAAGTATTGCGTGGTAAGTGGAGCGTTTTGTTGCTGACCGCGCGTATGGCTTTGTTCTGGGCGATCTCCATCCTTACATATTTGAAACCAACCTACGGTTTGAATCACTGAGTGAGTCATGTAGAGCACATGAGAATGATTCGTGAATATAATCAAATTTTTTTTGTCTCTGGTGATAGTTGCCGACATTTTTGAGAATATATCTGACGTATAAGTCAAATGCTGTTATTAATAATTGTTTAATTACTCATACTCTATCTTAGAATGTGTATTCTGTATCTACGTATATATATACTCGGTGAGCATTATAGTTGCAGCGTTTAAAAGCCATATATTGGTCAGTTAAAGACAGGTTTCAGGGGGATAAATGGAAAAGTTGATATTTTAAATATTATATAATTATTGAGTTTTTTTCTCGCCATAATGCATTCACTGCTGGGTTCCCATGATTTCTTGTGATTTAGAATATTATTATCTTCATGTGGTTGGTCTTACTCGTGTTACATTTGTCAGTATGCAATAATTAAATTAAGGGTTGATAATATGCCTAATGATGCGAGCTTTTTATGACAGGTAAAGGACTGGTTCCCTTTTCGTGTTATTAAAAAATTCAGCTGCTTAGCTAATGCAACCTGAATCACTGAGTCAACTTAAGTTTTTAGTAGGTTTATATTTAACATATTTTAAGTTTAGGAGATCATTAAATAGCACTATTTACTTCAGTGTTTATTTTATTCTTAATGAAAATAAAATTTTCCATCAATGGAAACCAAACGGAAGCCTAAGTTTGAGTTAAGAATTTTTTCGTTAAATTTAACTAATTAATGTCGTTGAGCGTATTTTTAGTAGAATTTATATCGATTTATTTATAAATTCTGCGTATTTAAAAAATTCTTCTTCTTTAATACATTTTCGATTATGAAAATTTTTAATAGCATTTTTCCAGTGATTTTCTGGTACCAAATTGTTTTATTTTTCCTGGGATATTAGTTTTTTATTTTTACCACTGGCTTTTAGTTCGATAAATACCAGTTTATTGTAAAAAAATATATCCTTAGGTATTAATTTATTAAAAAATAAGAGTAAGCAGTCAGTGCCTTGATTATAAGCTAACTTAGTATTTGAAGTGTGTTTTTATGCGTTCTCGATATTTTCATGTGAAGGTTTATAAACAGTAATAAAAAACGATCTCTGCTTCTTCATTACAAGAGTTGTCAAGCTGGCTTAAAGCATTCCATATTGGAGCGTTTCATCTCATCTCACAATATCCAGGACCTTTCTAAGTATGGAACTGTTTTCCGAATTTCGGTCTGACGTATTTTCTGAGAATTCGAGTGATGACCTTGCCTCGGGTTCAGTTCACAAATTCCCTCCAAATGAGTTCTTTTATGGACACCATTCCCCTTAAGGGGCCATTGTTGTGGTATTGAGCTCCAAGCATGTAAATGGAGTGATGAAATTATAAGTTAATGCGGGCAATAACTTCTGTTGAGAGAAAGGCAACGACCTTATTTTCTGCACGTCCTTTGAGCATTTTTGCAATGTGTTTCTCATTCAAGAGGAAGGCATCTCAAATGGTAGTCAATTTTAATTCCCTCGGCTGGTTTGGTTTAGTAATTTTCATTATTGTATCTTATTTGCATTGTCGAGTTGAAGGGATAAATGCAGTTCAGAGTACAACGCAGTTGAAATGTAGCTTATTGTTACCACGAGTCCAAAAACGCTCTTCAAAACTAATAATTTGCAAATATTTGTTTCGAAATATTAATGTATATTCTTCATGATTCGTAGGATATCCTATAATCTAAGCCTTGATAATTCTTTACTAAGACCTCTTGCATGTAGAAAATGATAGATGGCAGTCTGCTCGTTAGCATAAAATCCATAGTAAATGATCATATCGACCCAAATTGCGAATAACTTGGTTGCAGTTAAAGGCATGTTAATTTCAGCATTTAAGAGGTGATTAAACTTTTGAATTTTTTTTTCGTTATAAGGCCCTTGTGAAAAGTTGTGCCATTTTTTTATTTGGAAGTGTGCTGGTATGTAATAATTTAAATATAATTGAAGTGTCCGAATAAAGTTCTTTATATGTAGGTCCATGCACGCAATCGCTCGACTTAACTCTTAGATTTTGATGAATTGTATTATAAATGTTTGCGTCCCAAAAAAAAAAAAACCATGTGAAGAATTATACGAAAGTTGAAAATTTAGAGGAGGAAAGAGCAATTTTCAAAAGATACTTTCCATTCTGGTTCTTTTCGCGGAGAGAGCTTCAGGTACTTATCACGGAATAGATCGGAATATTTGGCGTTCCATTTTCCTACATGTGCTCAATGCAAACACTTGTTTCAAGGCGTACTTTTACTGCGTAATGAAAAATCTGAAAATATAACGAAAACGTTGTTTTATTGTTGATTTTTGAACACTTTATTTTTAATACTAAATATTAAAAAAATTAATGATTGAATTCAAATTATTAGACTTATATGTTTTTTTGCCATTTTTCGATGAAAGCTTTAAATGGTATTTTTTTAATTGGGAAGGAAACAATTTTACATATATCCAACAATATCAGAGAGGGCAAAATTAAACAGTCTGAATTGGCGTGGAATATTTCCTTCTCTGAGTTAACGATTTTCATTACCTGAAAAGTTATCTCGATTTAGATATGCGAATGCATCTTATGTACTCTTGCATTAGCCATAGCCAAGCGCTAGACTTGTTTTACGGCAGTGGTTTATTTATTTATTTTTATTTTATTCTCAAACCACCGGATACAGCTCTAACTCGCCATTTTATACCGGGGTATTCAACAAATGTAACAATTAAACGTACGCGAACAACCATGCCCTGGACCGGGGAGAACCTACCCAGGCGGGACTCGAACCCGCGACCTCTTGTTTGGCAGGCGAGGACGTTACCCCGCCGCCGCCACCGAGGCCGGCAAATTTATTAAATAACAGCCTAAAGGTAAATTTTGCGTATTCATTGAATTTTTAATTTATTATGGAAACGTTCCTGAAAAATAATGCTATATATTCGATTACTGACCCATCGTTTTCAACTAATTTCTCAGAAATGGTGCCTCTCTCTTGACCTGAAAGGGTTCGGGCCGAATCTTTCCAGATTGGCGCGCAAAGCAAAGAGGAATGGGTCAGTCTCCCGGGAATAAGTTCACCCGAAAGTAACCAAGCTCTGTGACCCGCAAATACACCCGAAACATCCTTTCTTTATCACTCTGTCTTTTTCGTCTGCTTAGCCGTCGCGCTTAGATTCGTAGCCTCGCCCGCACCAACATGACTCGCTTGCCCCGATTAGCCGAGGGACTTTGAATTTTGCCTTTTCCCTATCACACCCCTTTTAAAGGCCGACTCCACTCTCCGGTTAACCTTTTTCCGAACGTAAAAGCTCCCTATCAAAGTGATTTTATAAGGGAAATAGAGCGATGTAAACATTGCAATGAGTATTTTACGTCGGTGTCCGTGTGATTAAATATTTGGAGAAAACATTCTGTCAGTTTTTACTATCACAGCCTAAGTAATACAATCAATAACTCTACATTTCACAGTTTGTTGAATTAAATAATTGCAATCGAATTTTTAATACAACTATCATAATTGAGCCAATGGAAAAATCCTGTGAATTTTTACGTGTTTTTCACCATGCTATATAACCTTTGGTGATGTTGCTTTCAGTGGAAATATGTGCTAACCGCATAATTTTAATGTCTAAACCAATCACTTAGATGCTCTATTATATTTTGAAATTTAGTTTGGCGAGTATCAGAGAATATCTCTCGACGATTAGGTCTAAAAAAGTTATTAGGGAACCACGCGTTCAGTGAACATTGTGATGGGCATGTTACATTAGTGTTTTAATATTGGGATTAAAATTTTGAAAACAAATACTCCGACAGTTTTCATTTTTACTGCCCATGGAAGTATGGCAGTACTTTTGCATTTAGCAATCTACTGGTATAAAATTATTGATATCGAATTTATTATAGCATTCAAAATGAAATCAATGGGGAAAATACTCTGGGATTTTTACCAATTTTGCACCATTTATATTCAACAATATATTTGTCCTTAGAAAATCTATCTTCATTCAGCATTCATCAAGCAAGGCAAAGAGTAGGTATAATGAGTATTCAACGCTAAGCATTCAGCAACATCATATGGCTCCCAATCCATATCGCCGCATATATTTTGCCTTAGAGTGGCTTTACAGTGGCCTGTAGATGCTGTTATTTCCTGTTAAAATATGTTTTAACCGCAAAACTATTATTTCTTAACTATATATATTACTAAGATTCCAGCTAATACTTTTGGATCTCAGTTTGGCAAATTTCAGAGAATATCATTATACTGTAACGCGTATGAAAATGTGTGAAGAGATCTAAGCGGTCAGTGAAACGATATCATGTCCCATACATAAGGGAAAATTGAAATCGTACTGTGTTACGTTTGTAATAAATACTCATCTATGTCTAAGGCCAGTCTATTTCCATAGAATGGCTATGACAGCTCGTCGAGTCCCTAGTCAATGCCTAAAAATACGTCATTTCTGCCTAGGATAGTTCGTTTATCCATTCATACGGAAATAAAAAGTTTAAAAGCTCTCGTTAGCGTGTTTGAGAGCCGTCGTGGAGTGGCCAAAATAAAAAAAAAGATCGGTCCGCTAGCTCCAAAGTCATTATCTTTTTTATTTTGTTTCCACGTCGTCCGACGTTTCTCGTCCCGTTTGAGTGTTTCTGACGTTATTTTAAAGTGAGCATCACCGTGAATGCATTGCTTTGCAGATTTGATGAAACGAGTCGTTCCATAAAGTTTTCATTGCCATCGAGTTCAAAGGGGTGGCTGCGAATTGGTTTCAAACGCTGCGAATCTCTCTACTCGCGCGGGACTCTAGGTATAAAATTCCAGGTGACTTAATCAAAATTCCGTCTCACGGTTTCAACTCTGAATGAGTGCTTCTAAAAATTCTGCTGAGCAGACTTTGGTTGGTTGCATAAACTGTTATTGTGTTTTCTTTGAAAGGTTTTTTAGTCTCTTTTTTTGTCTTTTTGAATAAATTGTTTCAAGCGAATTGTGAAAGTTTGAATATCCATGGTGAGCTTGGGTCATGTCTCAGCGTAAGTACGTACAAGAGCATGCATGGTACCTGCGCAGTGGCTAGAAGCTAAAGGTTAATGATAAAAACTCGACTTCAGTGCTATGATGGGAAATGCAAAAGTTAGGGATGGAATACTTATGAGCAGATTTATCAAATGTGGTAATCCGGTAATTCCTGAATTTTGTTTCCAGAGTTATATTATTATTATTATCATTATATTATTTTTTACAAATTAAAGTTGGCCATTCACATATGAAAAGAAGACTTCGTTGACTTACACTAATTAATTCTCTTGATACGACATTTTTCGATCCATAGAGGTCATTTTCAAGTACGACCTCTATGGATCGAATCATGTCCTACCAATAAAATAAATCAGTGAAAGTCAACGATGTCTTCTTTTCATTTGTGAATATCAATCTCCACATAGTTGAGCTTGATACCATGGAACAAATTTGGCTATTTGCCAGGTGGTAACAGTTAGTATGTAATAATGAAAACTCATCACCAAAATGAAAGTAGATCAGTGCAATCGAAAATTTAAAACTAGCAATCAAATTAGTTTTCTAAGATAGATTTTTTACATCCCTTCTTGAAAATATTTATTTTGCTAGGATAGGGCTAAAACCGTTCTGCAGTGACTCTATTCCAATAATTAATCGTGTTGTTGAGATATGAGAACATTTTTATGTTAGACATTTGAGGACGGCATTTCATCTTGTATTAGTGATCTTTCTACCTATTGTGGTTTTCAATCTTATCTCGTAGTTTCCCCAATGCCTTTTCCCCCGTAAGTGTGTGGAAGAGTGCGCAAAGCCTATTTATTTTTCTTCTCCGTGCTAGTGAGTTCCATCCCAGTACTTTCAACATTTAAGTGACACTTTTGGCCTTTTTATGCTTCCCCATTACATACCTTGCTGCCTTTCCTTGCATATTCTCGATTATGTTTGTCCATTTTCGTACGGGTCCCACACTAGTGATGTGTATTCCAAAATCGGTCTTTCTCTTGCAGTACGACCGCTTACCTTTAGATTTCTCTTCACCCAATACGCCTCTTTTTTAGCTGATCCATATTTGCCTCCCACCATAAACCTTTATTTAAATGCACCCCTAAGTATTTTAACCGGTCACTTTTTGGCATTAACGTGCCTGAATATGTACAGTCTCTCCTAGATGCACTTACCGTCCCGCTAAAGGTAATAAATATGCACCTTTTTACATTAATATCAATTCCATTTTTTAACACCAAATCTGCCATTTTGTCAACATCATTTTTAAGGACTTAGATTGCTCTCTCTTTCTATTTTCCTGGTTATTATGCTTACAGACATCAGCGAAAAGCCTAATATGGGAGTTAATGTTATCCGCGATTTCATTTATGTAAATTAAGAATAAATGCGGTCCAAATACGCTACCTTGTGAGACACCCGATGTTATTTGTGCTTCATTTGAACACATTTCACACCCTTTAATATTTTGTGTTCTGGAAATTTTCAACCCAAAAACACATTCTACTGTCTGTTTGAGATGGTAATTTGCTCATTTTTTTCTCAAAGTCGATCATGCTTAACTTTTTCGATAAGAATAACAGCCATCATACTATTCCTTCAACCTATCTCTTTTATTGAGTAGAATTTTCGACATAAAGGGATGAAAGAGAATCAGTACTATCTCATTGGCTTCGCATCGAGTTTTTTATGAAGTGGGTTCAAAAAAATGAGGGTAGTGTTAGTGATTATAATTTTTCACGTTCATCGTATCTTTTTTCGGATACAGTCATATATAAGGTACAAATAACTCACCAGCAATACCTATGATTTAAAAGAATTCAATGATTATTCGAAATAATGAAAAAGAAAGGATTTTCCTTCATCCACCAGGCTCAGCTATGGCATACCCACTTCAAACGAGGGACACCATTGTCCAGAATTTTTTTAGTGGGATTTTAGATCACAAATTTTACACAATTCAAAGTGCTGTAGTAGGCATTTTATAAAGTTTTTGTATTCACAGTGATGCTTTCCTTTCAGTTTTCCTTTATTACCTTGTTAACATTTTTCCTGCGTCTTAATTAGTACCCTATATTTAAATGAATTTTTAAGCAAACAATTTTTCTTCTAAGTGGGGAAATTCTGAGCCCAATGAGTTTAGTTGATAAATATAGGATTAGAAATTTTTAAAGGACCTATAAGATTGCAAAAAAGACTTGGGTACGACAATCTCGTTTAGTTGTCATAACGTATCCGATGGTATCTAATGGCGTTTAATCATTATTAATAATAATACTTGAAATGTATATAAAAGTAATATTATTAACTTTGAAGGTTATTCATTGCTGTAATTTACTCTTTAAATGACTCGTATTAGTTGAAGATGTCGGTGGTAAATATTCTTATACCCCTTTTAATAAACTGGATTTTTACTTAATTTTATTTTTCGTGTATGTGTTGTTTTTTTTATTTTTAAATTAATTTTTTATTGCGCCAATAAAATAGGAGCAAGCAAAATAATGGTCGTAGCTTGGAGAATTATGAGGTAGCTCTCAGGGTAGCTAAATGTTATCCAATGATTAATGACTCATATTTTCACTTTCAAATGCTTTTGCCGCAAAAATATTGCAGCACTTTGGTTACATCTTGGCATTTATGTTTCTCCGTTATTCCCATTCCTGAATGGCATGCCTAAACTCGTTTATTTCCTGTTATTGATAAGGATCGCATCTTCCTCTCCTTGTATTTTTCTCGTGTTGGAAGAATTTGGACCTCAAAACTTTTACCGTTGCACGATGCTGAGAAAAAAAACTCTCATGTTATTCATATGGAGACGAAAGCAAACATGTCAATTCCTCAACCGTTTAGGATTTTATTTATCCCAACGCGCTGAAGTCGAGAAGGGAAAAATGCACGTCAAAGCATGGAAAGGATTCGGAGCGCAAGAAATAAACGAAAAACATTGGGGTTGGCGGGCATGAAAAAAATTTGAGGGTGGAACGAATGACAGATGAGAGTTGGGAATACTTGGGGAGTTTGTGCGGGGGAGTGGTTTGGGATGGGGTAAGGAGAAGGGGTTGGAAAAGGAGTAATATAGATGGATGACTGGGGAGGCAAGAATAATGAGCCATGTGGTAGAGGATAGAGGAAAGGAAGGCAGGGAAAGGAAGATGGGAGAAAAGAGGTGGTCGGGAATTGTGTTTAACGGTGTTATATTAAAACTTGCTTTCACTCGTAGGATGAGCCATCTCCCTCAGACCCTGGGGCCTTTTCTGGTCACTCTGCCAGGTCTCAATACAGGCATGAGTCGTATGACTGCTTAGAAGGACTATCATCCGCCATTTTTATGGGTATTAAGTATTAAAATTAAAAAGAAGAACTTTGTGATTTCACATTTATTCACATATTTACGCGACCATGGTTTCAACGTTAGACGTCGTCATCAGGTGATGATAACGTCTGATGATGACGTCTAACCTGATGATGACGTCTAACGTTGAAATCATGGTCGTGTAAATGTGTGAATAAATGTGAAAGCACCAAGTTCCTCTTTTTTAATTTTAATAATGAATCGCTTTCACAAAGTTACGCCTCAAACAATCAATTTGGGTTGTAAGTATTTTAAAGATTTCTTGTGTAATTTTAAAATTAAATTATAACTTCATTAAATATCACCTTTATACGATACATAGTAATATAATATATACTGAGGGTACAAGCATAGAATTAAGGAAACAATTCATCAAATGCTACGTATGGAGCATATTTCTCTATGGAAGCGAGGCTTGGACGTTGGCAGGAGCAGAGAAGTAATGAGTACCGAAGAATGATGGAGATAAAATGGACCGACCGTGTAAGTAACGAGGAAATGCTAAGGAGGGTGGGAGAAAAGACAGGTCTCCTAAAAAGCTTAGGCAGAAGATGGGACAACATAGTTGGACGCATTATGAGACATGATGGCCTGATAAAAACAATCGTCAAATCACAGTTGGAAGGGAAGAAGGGCAAAGGACGGCCCCGAATGAGTTACATAGGACAAGTTATAAAGGATGGATAAGAGGAGAAATACGTAGCTATGAAAAGGCTAGTGGATGGAAGAGAGGAATGGAGAGCTGCATCAAATCAATGTTAGGATTGTTGACTAATGATTATGATGAAACATAACCTTTTACTTTATTCATCAATAAAAGTTAGTAATTTTTTACAAATCATTTTACAAATAAAAATTAAAATTACCAGCTTTCCCGTCCCTTCCACTTCTCATGCCATGACCTACCACACGCCACTCAGGGTGGCATTAATGCTGCTTATTTCCATTCAACATATAGTATGGAATGTCAATACATTTATGTGCTAACTAAAGCATCAAAATGGGAAGGCGTAATATATTTTAGTGATTTTCCGAGGAAACACGCATTACCTTTGCATATGAAGACGACAGACAAAAAATCTAGGCAGTACGATTAAGTAAGTAAAGGTTGCTCTTGAAAATAATGGGTCTGGTCCTTCTCGTGTTAAGGTCGTTTTACACGGGGCACGGAATTGCGCAGGTTACATCTGAATTAATTTCTCTTTATGGCGTAGAAATGCGCGAATGCACATGCGACATTGGAACTAGGGCTATTTTGCCTTCTAACTTCCACGAATTGTCGCATGTGTTCTAGCAATTCACCGCTTTTTACGACGCAATTTTAACTGCGCCTTCGTACGAACGTCAGGCTGCACAAGTACGTGCCCCATGTAAAGTGGGATTTACAATTTTTGCCTTAAGTATCGTTTCTTTTCGGTGATATCTAACGTAATAAAATTGAATAGATACCAGAAATTTCAACCAGTTCTTTGCTTCAAGGATTTCTGATTGCTACAAGGTGTGGACTAATGGCTGGCACATTTGGCTGGCTGATTTTAGATATTAAGCTTCTGCTATTAAGCTTATGTTCATTAGATTTAAAATTTTCAGATTCTTGGATTTGTTAGAAGCATGGTCAGGAAGCAATCTTGCTCCATACGCCAGACTTTGCTTATTTTTGCTTTGTTTACCTTAGTATAAGTTGTATTTTAACTACATATGACATTTTTAGATTTTTCAATATTCATTCTTTCAATATCATTTTAACGCTTTTCCATGATAACATTGCTAACATTATTTATAGCATATCTCCCCGGGTACCATGTGATGTCAAGCCCTTAGTTTTGCAGGCAGTACATGGTAATGATTGATGTGCAAAAATATTACTCCATCATTTTTTATTTTTATTGGCATAAATTACCATAATCTGTGAATTTGAGTTCATCTAATCTGTAAGTATCACTATCAGCTCTTCATTTTAACTATCACTCTTACTTTGTATATTCTTTCACTGTGACAGATATGATATGATTAAATATTGTACTTTAAAGTGTTCCTCTTCCAGTAATGTGGAGGCTAAGAAAACTCAATGGAATAGTGAAACAGATGAATTGGAAGAGAACCTTGAATGTGTGTTTGAGGAAGGATCCTCAAAATTAGAGCGCAGAAAGGACTCCCAAGGTTTTTATTTGCAACCGAGGGACTTTTTGGGAGGTAAGGATCGATCTAGCGTAGACAGATGCTTCTTGGGAAGACCAGGATGTGAAAAAGGAAGTCGTTTGAACTTAGAGGAAGACTGCTCTGCTTCACCGGAATCAGTTCCATGAATTTGTCTCATGTCGACCCTTGCTTTGCTCCAGACATCTCGTTGAACGGTTGAATAAAATTCTCGAAGATAATCCTCAATCCAAACTTCTCTGAGGGTCCTTTGGAGGAGAAAATGTTTCTATTGACCTAGTTTTCAAGTTACAAGGTTCTTTCGTATTCATAAATAATACAGATGATATGATATCTTTTCTCAGCAATTATGATTATAGATGATAAAAGGGATATCATTTGGATATATATCATTGGTGTTCACATTTCTTGAAACAGGGCAAGGAGAATATTTTCCCCACCTTGACCTAGCCGATTCTTATATTGTCTTTCATATTTTCCTATCGTTTTCAGGAATACATTGCTGCAGATAAATATGAGCTGCGAATGGAAACTGCAATTTGTGATGAATGATAAAGTAGTAAATTTGAATCGAATGCGTTTTGTTGGCATTTATATATTGTGTGCATTAGACTTGTCTGTACACTTTGAAATATAATTTTTACTTGCACTTCACATTTATGATTCGTTTCAATCCTGATTTTATCTTTTTTTTGATCATTTAGGTCACCTTTATGACTGATGCGTATCTATTATTGAATAATTAATAGTATCATTTATCTATTATAAAATGCATCATTCTACCATATCCACTTTCAGCTTTGCCATACTCGTAACATTACGTGCCGCACCGTAATCTGCGGTGAACTTGTGTACAGTATATCTATGGCTAACGTGGTAATTATGGAGGTAATTCCACGAATTGTAATGTTTGCGTAGTTATTGGGTATTAACTACATAGTAGCAGATATATTTTAAAATTGATCCTTACCAAATCCGTGCCTTTTGGGGCTGATACTTCAAAGTAATAATCAATGATAAATAATAATAAAGCACACTTATTTATAGATGCATTATTAAACCATTTTATAATGTTCCTGTTGATCTGTTTTTACATAGTCATTCCAGTTGTCGCAACTCGTTGGAGGCTTTTACGAATTCATTTATGATTCTCATGTTCCAAACTTGCTGTGTGCAGGAATCGATGGCTTTATAAAACCATTTAACAATGTTTAACTTTGTTTAAGCTGGATTTTAAGTAGTCATTCTTGCTCCATACGCCATGTGAACTCGTTGAAGGCTTCTGCGCATTCCTTTATGATTCTCCATTTCATACTAACTGTGTGCTAGAATGATCAATTGAAATGCGCAAAAACATGAGCGATGAAATTATTCGTAAAAAAAAACTCGTGCACACACGTGTGTTGGCTGGGGAGTGGATTTTCTTTTTGCACATTAATGCCGGACAGAGAACGTCGATGGCGAACGAGAGAGGGCATTAAGAAGGTAATTCCACAAAGGGGCTCTCCGCATCAGATAATAGCGGGACCGCAGTTTGATGAAGAGTGAGTCGACCGAAATGAGGTTTTTGGAGCTGCGAGGGGAATTTTTCCAAATGCCAAGAGCAAAGAGGGTTCTCTCTCTCGTGATGTTGGCCCGGGAGGAGACAGGGTCAACGGTGAATTGAGTATGGCGAGCCGATGCGGGCTATGGTCGACGGCGGGGAGGAAAATGGGAAATTTTAAATCCACGAGTGAGTAAGCACTGGGTGAAAAGTAGATCAAATATTCGTTTGAGCACAGCGGTCTCTATTCAACCTGAAATGTAAACGTGTGATTCAGATTGTGCGAGATGATGAAAAGAGAGGAAATATTTCTTCGGGAAGTAAAATTTACTCTGGTTTTCACATTGCAGACTCCTCTATTGTCTTTAAATGATCGGGGAAATTACTACAAACTCTCCCGCTTTGTTTGGTTACTCAAAAAGCATTTGGTTTGATTATTCGTCTTTTTGGGGCACATATTTTATTTAATTCCTATAGGAATTTAGTAAAGTTGACTTGAAATATGTTTTAAAAAATACTATCAAAAATGCGTGTTCAATAGCATTTATATAACTATCACGTTTTTTTTAAGTCCTATGATAAAATGTTTACCTATTATCCATGAATGCCATAAAAAATTACTGACTGTGAAGTAATACTATTTTAATTAGAATCAATAGGAGTAACAAAGCGGCCTACATAAAATGGGTTTTTGTCTTCATGTTCGTATCACAGACCTAATTATATTCAATTATTGATAGAGTGACGTGATTCATTTCTTTTGTTAAGTAAAAGTCACTCTCAATTTATATTTCAAATGGGCTTATGATATTAATTGAAATTATGCAAATACTGTTTTACAAAGAATAAATTTATTAGTAAAATTTGCTCCTAATTGAGTGATCAAATGATATAGTGAGATTGCAATATTTATTTTTCATTATCATATCTAATAGAAATGGAGTATGAGATTTTAAATTTACATAATACCAACATAATCTATTGTTTGTATATTTTTCTCGTAAACCTTTCTCTGCAGAATTCTTAAGTCAACCTACTCGCTTTTGTACTAAACTGAATGACCTTTGATGAGCGCGGCAATGTCCTTAGTAACTTTCATTAGCAGCCAATAAGGGAATAGACTTAATGTCCTTTTCCTCACGTACCTCTTACCAAATATCGAAACGTATATGATACTGTCCAGTATATCCTTCAAAGGGTGATTAAATCCTCGTAACCTGCTTTTAACTAGATCGCATCAGATATTCCATCTTATGTAGGCAATTGTCTGACCTCTTAGTAAGTCCTTTATGTCAGCGTAAATGATTGTGAATATGCTTTAATTCTTCATTACTGACTCCTCGATTTGTAGCCTCATGTTTGTCTTCGTCTCTTGCTGAATATGTTTGGTTCTAAAATTAGATTATGTTGATTTTCCGATGTTTAAATACTAGCTCCGGAAATTTAATTGCACCTTTGAATGAAATGGCATCTGCATACTCTTTAGATGTAAATCCGAGGAAATAGTGTTTAATGTAATATTTTAACATATTAAGTTCAACAGATTCAGCCTTCAATTGGTGGAAGTTAGACATATTTAAATAAATAAAAGATTGTAGCACTTTTTTACATTTTTTTTACTTCGTACTACACGTTTAGGCTCACAGAGCCATCATCTGGTTCAAGACACTGCAAAACATTTGAAAATCACCTTCGTACCTTTGAGAAAGGGGGTTGGGAAGGATTAATTTTTATTCTACAGTTATGACTAAAGTCTTCCTTCCACCGTGGGTTCCCCACATCCCTTACTCGTATCTTTTCCCACTGTCTCCAATCTGTAGGCCTGTTCCCACGCCCTTCTTCAAACATGTCAAATCCTCACCAACCCCCTTTTTCAAAGGTACAAAGGTGATTTCCAAATGTTTTGCATTGTCTTCCACCAGATTATGGCTCCGTGAGCCGTAATCTGGTAGAAGACTACAGTGATAGAAGAAAGTGCTACAATCTTTTATTTATTTAAATATTTTAAAAATTATTGATGATCATTAAGTGATCGTTTCTTTTGTGACGGTCCGGTGACCTGTTCACAAATTTCCCTCTAAAGTGCGGGGGTTATGCATCAAATTCGGAACTTCTGTCTTACTGGTTTATATTAGGGTTTAACTTTCCACGAGTATCCAATGAAAAGTCCAATTTTATTTCTTCCCATGTCAAATCTAGAATAATAATTTGCCTAGTGGTGTGGCCCCTTTAAAGGACATTAGTTCATCAAAACTGGAAAGGAACAAAAAATAAATAATTTACCATACAAATTATCAAGAAAAATTCTGATTTTTGAGTAACCAGTTGCCGTCGTAAATCGTGCATTGCACGTGAGTTACTCCATGCTTTCACAGACCGTTTTACCGTCCTTATGATTCCTAATTTTCTTGCCTAGTAATATTATTACATATTGCTGCAAGTACGCTATTGTCTGGTGGCAGCATTAGATCTATACACATGAATAACAAATATACCTATCTAATGCAAAGTTTAGAAACAGAAAATACGTCTATGGTAAAAAATAATGCATTAATTCTAATAGCATACTACAAAGAATTCAACATTGTTCCAATAAACCAATTTCAAGCAATCCATTAAATACATTAATTCTAATATAATACAGCTAACATATGAGCATTGACCTAATTAACCGAATTTCACGCCCTATTAAACCACTATGTAATTAACCAATATGTGATGGACACTTATTCCTAATAAATTTCGCATTTGCAGGGAAGATCTTAAAAATAACTTCAGGTAGGTCATTCCACTCCTTTATTCCTCTATGTAGGAAGGATTTTTTCAAAAGGTCTGTTTTATGTTTTTTAAATAAATTTTGAATTTATGATCTTTCCCTCCTATGTAGCAGGGTGAGTACAGCATTAGGCCTATTTCTTTCCAACCCCCTCATTTGTACACCCCGCATAGCCAATTTATGGTTCTTCTCACTTTTAGAGGTTTCCATTCTAAGCTCCCTAGCATAGCTGTTACACTTTCTCCCCGTCTTTGTTTCCCTAGAGTATACCTGGCTGCCATTCGCTGAACTTTTTTAAGCTTTAAAACTTTGAGTGCCGGCTGCTAAATTTAAAGCCCTACTGAAAAATCCAGACATTTTTACTATGTTCGTAATTTCTTTTAAAACATTAGCACCAAAAATATATTTATATCAATGTGCATTTCAATAAAAATGGACTTTGTTCTTCTTTATGAATGAGTTGAATAACATTTACTGCTAATTTTTAAATACATAATTTAACAATGAAAACCTACTGTTTTTGAAAAATAAAAAAGTTGCAACATATGATGTGCCGCCATAACATGCATAATAATTTTTTAATACGCTCAATTTGAACTATTTAAGGCATGGAAATCATAAAAAAGCATTGTTACAAGCAAAGCATTAAAAATCCTGGATGACAAAAAGGGTCAATGCACCCTCAACGAAAGGTCCATTGGCCAAAAGAATTTTCACACTAAGTGGCCAAGATGAGGATGCCGGTAGCTACGGAGGACTTTTCCTCCTCAAGACATAAAGTGAACTCTTTTTCCATCGAGCAGTTGATTTAAAAAAAAAAAAAAGAACCACTAAGCAGTAAACTGGAAAAGTACCACGGGCGAAATATTACGGCTTCACGCATACAAAGCCAATGACATGGAAAGACGTAATATTACGTCCATGGCAATCCTCAGAAGAATTAGCAGGACGTAATATTACGTCCATGACACGCAGTGTTAAAGATTCATTTTTACAGTAGGGATCCCACACCGATGTTGCATATTCAAGTACAGATCGAACCATGGTCATGTAGGCCATTTCTTTGGTTTCTTTTTTGCTCTCTTTTATAATTCTCATGACCCAATGCAGAGTTTTAAATGATTTCCCTACCACCTGATCAATATGCATTAAATCCCCAATCATGATTAGATGTTAAACTAACCCCAAGTATTTTAAGTCGCTAACGTTGGAAATATTTTCCCCGAGCAAGCTGTATGACCGAGTAAGCTATATAAATATATAGGTACAATTTCATTTTTATATAACATTGAAATATGAAAATAAAACCAGTATTTTTCGATAAAGGGATCCGTCATCATAAAATACGCGTAAAAACTAAAAAATAAGGACTCTGATCGCCGATAGGCTCAGACATTTCAGTAACACCCCGTGCATCATGCCTGCAAGTTGGCGCGCTAAATTGTATATAGACTTCTTGTTTGTGTGCCTATATATTGAATACTTTAAGTTTTTAATATGTTCATGATCATTCCATTTTCACTCTCAGTGATGAACATCCCTTTTATTTATATACATTAAAGTAATTCCTTATTTCGCAAATTCTTTACTGTCAAGAATAATATTTCATTCTTGAATCGAGGGCAAAGAATCAAAATTTCTTGGTAAAGGATATGGAGCCAATAAACCGGAATTGCCATCCTAAATTTTATCACCCGGGGGACGTGAAACTCAAAAGAACTCCGTGGCAATATAGGTCTTGTGACGTTTCCGTAAAAGGGTATTGGTTATGTTTTTTCCTCTCTTTTGCTGCCAGTACATCCTCTTATTTTTGCAAGAGAGAAAGTAGTGCGTTAGCGTAATGGCACCGTGGACTGAGGGAATACGTGCGGGCGCTGGACGTCTGAGAATATGGGAACGTGGTTTCCCTTTGCGTGATAGAAAGCTTGGAAAAATCGCGACGAGTGATTGCCAGTGGAGTGTGAGATGGATTGGTGTGAGAGTGAGCTCCATAAAATTTGGAAGCACTCATTTTGGTGGGGCAAACGCATAAAGCAGAGTCGCGAGGTCGCCGTTGGAGGAGATTGGAGCGTGGAAATGTCTTTTGGGTGGCAATGCTGAACAGTGAATGTAAAGGGATTCGGAGAAAGAGGTTCAAGTGGAATGAAGTCGCGTCCTATAAAGTGGTTGTCAAGGATGAAAGTGAGTGCCTATGGAGTGCTCTTTCTTTTGTTTGGCTGTACTTTATGGTAGTATTACTGTAAGGTTTAATGTATGTGCAGTATCTATGCAGACATTATTCACCTATTTATTTATCGAAATAATGAATGCTGATGCTTAATACTAGGAAAATAATGGCTTTCTCGAATATGATTTGGATAGGCGAGGGTAGAGCTCACCGCAGGCGGATTTGAAGATAGAGGTTTAAGTGCAATAAAATCGCATCCAATTAAGTGGTTGTGGAGGACACGGATGAAAGGGAGTGTCGATGGAGTTTTATTTCTTTTATTAGGCATTCTATTGGTAATATTTTAGTAGGTTGTAATATAGTTCACTCTATTAATATTAATTTTATTCAACTGTTTCATTATAACAAATACGAGTATTTATACTTAATAATTAGGAAATAATTCATCTCTTAGTGTTTAATAGCGAAGTTTTTTTTGGATAGGCCAGGGTAGAGATTACCACCGGCTAAGCCAATGGGGTATGAAATAACGTACACTCAAGTTATGAAAGACCATTCTTTCCCTGGATCACCACCCTATTCTATTTAGAGGATTTAGACGTGGAATATAGTCCGGTCCTATAGACTGGTTGTCAAGGGCATGAATGAAAGCGAGTGTCGATGGAGTGATTTGTGTTGTTTGTACATTCTTTTTCTGGTAAAATATTTGCAGGGTTCAATGTTGCACATTGTATTCATAATAACTTTATTCTACTGTTTCATTATGGAAATAATGCGTATAGATATTTAATAATAAAAAAATAATTACTTAACATAATGAAATCACTTGTCTATTACAATCTATACTTTTAATCTCGTCGCCGGTCTCGGCGCCGGTGGGGTAAAGTCCTAGCCTACCAAATAAGAGGTCGCGGGTTCGAGTCCCGCCTGGGTAGGTCTCCTCTATCAAGGGCATGGGTGTTTGTGTACGTACAATTATTAAATAAGTTGAATACCCCGATATAAAATGGCCGATATCTGTTGTATTCGCTGGTTTGGGAAGAAAAAATATATAAATACATACCTATATTTTATTCCTAACTCCGAGGTTTCGGCCCATAAATCATTTTCATATTTGAAATGGTAGAGAAAAAGTTGAGTTGTTAGAAATAAAGGAGTGTGCAAATAGACAAATTCTTTCATAATGTTAAATGTAAAAAATAACGTCACCGAATCACGCTGGAACGTAAATATTTTCTGACAGCTACGTAAATATTTTAATTAAAATAATTAGATATTTCTTAGATAAATCAAATTTCAAGAATATGAATTAAGAGGGTAGTCGTAATGTAACTTTGGAAAACAAACCCGATACATGAGCAATTCTTCAGCCTATTTATTACAGTTTTTTTATTCTTTATCGGTGACAAATGTTTAGAGTGACGTATAGGAAAATATAAAGCATAAGTTCATAGTTGCAGCAACCAGAAAAGAATCGGTAAGAGGATAAATCTTGAGGAAAAATCATGATTTCTCATGAATGGAAGCGGTAATATGATCTGTAATTTGGGGGGTGAGATATATAAATTGAATTAAAGAGAAATGGTTTCTGGCAGGAGCGGGGCACTCGGGATATTTTTCAGGAAGGAAGAGAGGTTCGGGGGATGGTTCGCCTCGTGGGTTATTTCGAGAGCGAGCCGGGGGGTATGGGTTGTATCCCACCTCGGGGCAAAAATTGGCCGGGAGAGGCAGAATGGCCTCATAACGAGGGAAAACACGGGAATCAAGGTGCGCGGTTGGGGGATTTTGGTGCGGGAGGTTGAAGGGGGTCCGACGCGGGCCGAAATGAATGGCCCGGGGACCGTGGAGGAAGCGAGATGTGGGTGGAGGGTGTGGTTGTTGTTTTTAAGGCAGCAAACCCCGAGGATTTGAGGGGAGGAGGTGCGGTCTGCTCCCTCGGAATCGGCCCACGGAATGAAAATATATGGCCCGAACAACTTTCTGGGCGGCTTCGGGAAGAATTCGTGTAGGTTTCTGGACGGTTAGGGAATGAGGGACGTGGAATCTTTGTGTGTGAGGAAGTTTGAGAAGCTGAAATGTTGGTAAACGGATGTGTGGAACATCTAAAGGTGACAATGAGCGTGGTATTTACAGTATGGTGACATGTTTACGTCCGTTTGTTATTGTCGTGTGGAAGAAAAGACATCAAGGAGGTTATCAACAAAGTATTCTATCGATAATGATCTCCTTTAGTAATAAAAGCCTTTAATAATATAATGCATCACCATTAACCTTCTGTAATAATAGTGGCCTTTAAAACATCGAGTATTCAAGAGCTACTCTTGCAGTCTGCCCTCACTTTATGAAATTCTCTCTTCAATTCACAGTAAGGTCTATTTATGTAGCAGGTTCAAGTATCACCTTGAGTCACATGCGGAAAACATCGACCGATCAAGAACCGTTTTATACCGTGTTATCGTATTTGCCGAATTTATTCGTGTTATTATCAAAGTATTCTGCCGAAAAGATAGGTCATCAAGGAGGTTAGCTCGACAAATTAATCATTAGTTATTTTCAACGCAACGCCGCGCCAAGTGGTCTAAAGTGATTAATAATTCAAAAGTATAAGTCAAAGAAAAGCATCATTTCCCTCTTATCATCCAGAGGCTATTGAAATTGTAAAAAGTAGCACAAAAGTTCAATAGGCATGGTAAGCATAGAATAAATGCCACTAGGAAAAAGCACGCTACAATAAGGGTCCTTGCTGCTGATTAGTATATAGAGGGTCAATTTCATCTGTCGGCACCGAAGGAAAATCTATGCATTATTCTTATTTATAGAATAGTCTTTCCTTTCCGTTGGCGGAAAAATGTTTTCCAGGTTTCCGCCCACAACACAACACGCCCTCCTCGGCCTTCATTACCTTGAAGTTGGTGTGAAACGTTCCTGCTCACCCCATCCTTTATCCTCCCCCACTTGAGGGTCCAGCGGATTAAATCCCATGATGATAGGCGCCACTGCTCATAGGGCTCCTGCGAGAGCTTTTAACTGTCGGCACTCAGATCTGATCTGAAGATGTGGCCATCATAAGCCACGAAACATTAGCAGGAGAACAACTTCGACGCAGATAACCCGAAAACCGAGGAGAGAACTGCAAGATTTTCTATGTTTAAAAGTTGTACAAAAGGTCGTACAATGCTGGCTATACCATAGTGTCGCGTGTTCACGTAACGTTTAGTAAAAACTGTAATCGTTTTTTGCTGGCAAATTTAAACAATACTATGTTACGCGTTGTTGATTGTCCATTTTTTGTGCAGAAATTTCTATGGAGTGTTTTAAACCAGGAACTATTTTGCAAATGTTTTTGGACCTTTCGTTAAATAGCTTTGTTAAAAATGATACGGAATTTTGAAAATTTTTCTCTCTTGATGCCATTAGTTCCATCCAAAGAATCCATTGATTACCACGGTACGCTAATTGGATTTCATTAGTTTTCAATATAAATTGGAATTCCATTGCGTAATTTTTTTTCGTCGCAGTTGAAAACATAATTGGGGTGCATTACGCATTTAGTGTACCAGTGATTCCCAATTGACTGCAAGGATGTGTAATGATTTTATCTTCCTTGAATAACATCACCATGTGTGCCATTTTCATCACACGCATTTACATGACACGACCCACTATAAGTGACTTTTATTGTCTTTCATTATCATCCAATGAAAATATGAATCGCTGAAATTATATGCAAACATTTTTAGCTCACATTGTGTGAGATTCCCGCCTTTCGTTTTTTCATTCATCGGAGTTAAAAGTCATTAATCTCTCTTTCACTTCATTTAGCTAGACATTTAAGTACAAAACATTTAACCAAAGAATGTCTGCTTTGAATTAATTTCAATAAATCTCTATTCTACGTCGTTCATCTTCATATTACCTCACCATTTTCCAAAACTTGACGCCGATATGTCCATTTAATGAGTCTCCATCATTCCGTTAAGTTGTTTCCTTATTCTTCACCCGAGCGTACTGTGAATTAATACCCATTGCTTTAATTCTCGATTTGTCATCGAGCTGACCCTGAATATTATCCATCATATTTCATGGATGTCGCTTATTACAATTTTTACGGAGCTCGCACTGTTTCTTTCGAAGCGGTCATGTAAATGAGTGTCAGAAGTCAGGGATTGGTTGAAAAACGATCATCTTCCGCTTTACGGTTTCAGGAAGAAGATTGCCGTTCATTTATGCTTGTATATTTTTCGTCGGCCTTCCCACCGATACAGCCACCCATATAAATGTGGAGGATAGTCCTAAGACGCTAACTTTTTAACATCACCATCAAGACTCTAGTTCCAGAACTGCTTATAAATATTTTTTACCATTAAAATAAGTTTAATTCTCGATATTTATGCGGAATAAAAAAATTATAATAACTTCATTTCATTAAGTATACATCGCTATTACAAATACTAGGCTAATGGAGCCATTCTCTCTGGCTTGAAATCGTGATGCATAAAAATAATTCGCTAGATTGACATTAGACTAAAAAATTTATACCTGATAGAATATTATATCAACTAATAACGATTTTCGTGCTTTACTTTATTCCTTTTTCCCTCCCATCCCTTATTCCTTTCCTACTATACTACTGATAATATTGAAAGGCTATTGTTTGTGGAGTTGGTGATAAGTTCTCCAGATAATATCGCCGAAGCCTTGGAGCGCGTGGATATGTTATTAAGAATGTGGATAAAAGAATACCTTGTTAAATGTTATTGTAGCTCTGTAGTTACTAGAAAATAACGGTGGTGATGTGTAAAATCCGTTGACCCGCTGGTTCAGGAAAATCACGTGGATGGCGCTACAAACTGTTCGGCGTGAATTTTGGGCACTTACGCCATCTCCTTCATCGCGGTGCCAAAAGTGTGCTCATCCACGCAAAGTGGGAGAAAAGTCGCGGAAAGTTTCCGGAACACGTGACACTCTCCGCTGCGGGGCCCGAGCACGCAATACAATTAGTCCTCCTCCCCTGGTCACGACCGCCACGCCTTCCACAAGTGCCTTGGTGTCCCAAGGGCTCGCTTCCTTCACACATGGCGCCACCGCGACGCCGACCTTACTTACAAGCCCTCGACTCTAATTAGCAAATCTTTCATCTTTCCTTCCTCTCTGCCACCCGCCGTATCACTTTAGTTCTTTCTCAGTAGGTTTTCACAGGTATTTCACGCTCCTTCTCCTTTTCAGGGCGTTTTCTTACATTGACTTTTTTCCAATAAGGACGTTAGTGAATGTACTTAGTTTTTCTCACGTTTTTTCACATCTTTTTAAACTTGGTAAATGTAACTTTCATTTGTGGCTCGGTTTTTCACGCTCCCCGTTCTTGTGAGGGCGTTTTCGTGTATTGATTTTATTGCAATAAGGGCATTACTCAATATCCTTACGTTTTTCCCATGTTTTTCTTATCTTTTTACAGTTTGTTAAAGTAACTTCCATTTGCGGCTCGGTAGGGTTTAGAACCAGTGTTCTCAATGGATATATAATGTGTATATAGGGTGATATCTGTTTAGGTACGTGATAGAAGATTTATACTAACATTTAACGCTACTTGGCTCCATCTCTCTCCGCACTTCTACTCTGCACGCATTCTCGCCTCTACTACTTCAAATTCAGCCCTTACGACACGTCTCCCGCAAACTCCAACCTCTCAATTTTCCCTCCCCGTGTCTGATTTCATAGTTTGAACTCGCGGCTTCCGGTATCTTCGAAAACTTCACCTGCTCTCCGGCGGCACTTCAGTGCGTGGGAGTTGTCGGATGGATTGGCTAAGCAGGCTGATATCCGACCAACTCCGTTCCCATCCGACACAACGCCTGAGCAAACTTGCCCGCGCAGGCGGTGGCGACTGTTTCTAATGCACATAATTAAGCAATTACGGCGGCATCTTGAGCGGCAACCTCGGAGGGCGTGGGGGAGACTTGAGGAATATACGAGGCAGTGACGCTATTGCAACGGCGACCGCTTTAAGAGGTCGATTAGGATGTTTTAGAGATGGTGGGGGATGGAGATGTGGGGCCTGCATAATCTTGAGGGAGTTAGCCGCGGCATGTGGCGTTTGGTCTTCGACGGAAGTCCCACGTTAACGACTTCAACAATCTCCCTCAGTTCTGGGGCGAATTTATTGAATTCTTTGCGGTCGTCTCCCATGAGGAGTTGAATATCCTCTTTTCTTTTGACATCGAGTTCGATCTACATTGAATTTTTTAATCTAGAAGCCTAAATTTTCTCTTTGATGCTGTTGATTTTTTCTACAAATCACCACTTAAAGTGTCCACAATTCCTCTGTTTGGGTCCACAATGATCTTATTATTGTAAAAAAATAATTTTATAGCCATTTAAAGAGGTTATTTGGACATCGAGTTATCACAACTTATTTCAACGGAGAAATTTCTTGATATTTGCTTAATATGCCACAATAGTTTGGTCATCATAAATGAAAATTTCCTTAATAATATTCTTCATTGCCAAGAACTGCGCGAGGCTTTGATGTCTCGTGGTTTTAAAGTAAAATTCAACTTTTTAAAGGTTTTCACTCGAAGTTACCATTTATCCATACGTACTTACCTGAGAGAGATTTGTGGTTAAATGATAATCGCTCGTTTCCGACAGTCCATATTTCATAATTAAGCAATACGTCCATGAAAAAGTAGGTCCATACCATCCATTTGGATAGATAGTTACGTGATAGGACTCACTAATCTTGCAGAGATTGAATGAACATTAGAATTAAATTCTTAGTACATGAAGTTGCCGCGACTCATTGCAATGGATAAATTTCTTTATTTTTCTTTTTCCTTAAGACATTTATCTCAAATGGTCCTTATGAATAACTATTTCCAAGAAAATACTAGATCCCAGGCACTTGAAAGAACATTTAATTGCAATTTGAGAACCTCAAACGAATCTATAATCATATTTTACATTTTTGTACACGAATGACTTACCCCTGATCTGTGTCATCAATAGAAATATTATTTAACAAAATTTTTCGTCGATAATTTCTATAAATATCTTACTTTTGTTTTTAAGAAGGTTTTATTTTATAATAAATGCATTTTATCCTGGTAAGAAGTATGCATGTACATAAATAAGTATAAATCTCTACCAATTAATTTTTATTAGAAATAATTGCGTAATTTGCGTCACCCTTCAAAAAACCACGTCTTATTATGGTGACTTAATGGCCCTAGACTTTGTTAAACCCTAGGCAGCTAAGAATAATTATGCCTTCAAATTTGCATTAGTATCATGAACTTAATGCAGATTGAGAATTCTAAAAAAATATAGCAGAAAATACAAGACAAAATGAATCGACCAAACGTAGCTATCTATGTCCTGTCTATGGAGTTATTCACTTGTGTTGTTTTCTTTCTCATTAACTCTACCCCAGTACAAATTTCACTCATGTGTGAGGTTTTATACGAATCTGTACATTTCCAAATGAACATTCTAGCCACGTTAATTTTGTTAGAAATGGAACCAAATGAATATTACGCGAGACGAGCATTCCCTGAAGAGATAATTTTTGAGATCCCATTGATTTAGCAGTTGCCAGGTCGTTTCATGAATTGAGCGAGCTCATAGCCAGAGGCTGGAGGCAACAGTGAGAATGGAAGCGATGAGAATAATGACGTTTCAGGTTAAGAGGTTATTTTTTGCTAGGTGTTGAATTTGTATTTGAAAGACTTTTTTTCACTTTTTCATTCGAATAGGAAAAGTTCTTCTTTACGTGTAAATGGCTTTTAAAATTTAATTATGCCTTTTTTTAAATTCATGTATTGAGCTAATGATTGCAATTTTCAGGAACAAATCTCGTATTTAAAGCAGCAGATGACCTTCTGCTTCGTGAATGATCCGCCGTACAGATGGAATGTCAATAATCCCCCCTGTCAATCTTAACTTTACTGGATATAATCCTTTTCTCTCTTTCTCTTAATGAGTTTTTGCTGATAGTTATACTCTTTTTATTTATCTGACGAAAGTAAAATGGGGTCAAATGGAATCAAATAGGTTAGTGGCAAAATCAGGCCCCCAGTATTTTTAATCTACGGCCCGCCACCTCGTTTTTAAAAAGGTCGTTTTATAATCCGTCCGATCTCACACCGGGAATTCGTCGAAGGCCGTAAAATATATCGGCTGACCCAAATAGAGCGATCAAGGCAGAGGGAAGCATTACGGGCCAAATGATGTTATAGCCAGCAGACGTGGACTCTGGGCGTTAGTGGGAGTATGGCCGGCGCTAGGAATAAAAAGGTCAAAAAAAAATAATTCGGCCTTCCTGAAAAATTGAACGTCATTGATCATGGAGCGTTTGGGATGAAACCGAGGAGTGTGAGATGATTCTGCAGCTGACGAAGATAAGCGATTTATAAATGGGTATTTACCCGGTTCCTTACCATTTGCGAGGGTAACTACCCAAATTGGAGGTATTTACTTTACTTGAAACTATTTTTTCTCAGGTTTACGACGTGTAAGTTGTTCAGCGTTGACTCATCTTACCTTGGCAATATATTTACTGTCGGCGTCAAAATGATATACCGCTGTTCTTCGAAAATTTATACTTGCGCTAGTGCGCATGCTGCAATAATATATAATACGTCATTTTAAATAAAATTTTATTTTCAATTCCAATGTATTTTTTGTTTTATGAAATATTTCAAAATGTAGACACACCAGTGCAATAAGTGACTCTGCGCACCGTAAAATTAGCCGCTTTTATAAAATAATCTACAGCATTAATATTCCACAGTAAGTTGCAAACATTTATGTATACCAAGAAAATAGCTTTTTCGTATTTTAACGCATATTTTGTGGCTTGTTAACAAAAATGTGTAAACATTATACCATTAAACATTATTTTTTTAGTAGATGAAGGTACCCCAATTATATGCGACCTGAGCATCATAAATGTCGCGGGAACACTCACTTCATTAATGAATGAGTTTTATCTCTATGCGGCATTCACTTGAGGCTTGAATGCATTTAATAAATGGACAAGGAATATAAACAGAGCATAGTTTATGCCTAATGTAGCTTGAGTCGTACATTCTTTCATTAAACGTATTCATTCGTAAATGGGATTGCCCTCTCGGGAAAATCCTCATGCATTTTATTGTATCTTATTGCTAAATTTATGAGTGATGACTATTATGCAATTATTTAATACCAAAAGGCTTTGTTCATAAATTGATAACCGAAATAATGAATTCATCCCATATTATATTCGATAGTAAAACACATCATTCTAGTTGCTACCTTTGAAAGAGAAAAAAATTAATAAATGGTCTCACAATCTATTTATTGAAACAAATTGCACTACATTGAATCTCATATAATTATTGTATAAGGTATATTAGGTGATATATCGTTTTGAGAAAAAATGAGTAAGGTGTATCACCTCAATCAATATAGTCAACAATCCTTGTATTAGTTTGAGTTTGATCTCTTCTCCATTCTTCCATCAATTAACGTTTTACACTCTTCATCGTCAGAAGATAGAGTTAATGCAATGATATAATATGAATGAATAGTTAAACTATGTTAAATTAATTATTGTGAATAGTTAATTATTTTTATGAATAGTTAATTATTATTATGAATAGTTAAACCAAGTTTAAGTATTCATTCAACAAATCTTTTTGAATGACGTCAACCGTCGAAACCATGGTCGTGATTGACTAAAAAAAATCCGTGGCAAAACAAAGTTTGTGTTATTCATTGAAAATAATCAGAAAATTCTATAATGTACAGCTGGTAACCACCAACAGTGATACATCCTCGAAAAAGACGGAAGAACTTAAACGGCCATACCTTGAGGTATATTGGGCTAATGACGACAACCTTAGAGGGAAAATTGGTTGGCAGGAACAGAAAAAGAAAACCTCGAATAAAATATATGGAACAGGAAATGAAGGTTGGGGAAGAAAACACATTTTTGTGTGAAAAACACATTTCAGCTGTGAAAGGATTATTATTATAGTATTCTACTCATTAAGGTAGGTTTCCATGGAGTACTAAAGAAGTAATCTTGGAGCCTCCTTTCCTTCCAGCATTGCCTTCTTCAATTCACTGTAAGGCCTACTTCCTTTCAATCTATCTAAAAATCCTATTCTCTTCCTTCCCTTCCTCGTTTACCTAACATTCTACACTCTAACTCCGTTTTCAATTCTTCCCGCTAAGTATCCTACTCCATCCATACCTTCTGTCTCCTCCGTTTCTAATCTAAAAGTTGTCTCTTCATTCCCACCATGTCCAGCACTTCGTCGTTTCTCCTCCTCTCCGTCCATTTCACCTTCTCCATTCTTCTTCATACCCATATCTCGAATACCTCCAATCTTCTCTCCTCCTCCTTCCTAAGTGTCCACGAGTCCGCACCGTAGAGAGCTACACTTCGTATCAAACTCTTCACTAACCTTTTCTTTAAACTCTTACATAACCCTATCATGAGCTCCTTCCTCTTCATGAACGCCTACTTTGCTAATGCAATTCGCTTCTTGATGTCCTTACTACTGTATCCGTTTAGTGAAAGTTTAGAAAAAATTATTGGAAAGCTGCGTCAGGTTAATCTCAGGATTTTTGACAGTGCATTACGATGAAGAATACACCCAAATGTATTTTCATGTTCGGATTTTACTCTAAAAATACACTGACCTGGGTATTTTAAACCACCTATGCTCTGTAGATGAAAAGTACGATAAGTGATACTTGGGGGAAAATTTCATGTCATTTGTCATGCGTTGGCTCGGAAGAGACTATAAGGGAAGAGGTTCTGATGGGAATAGGAACGGTGAAGGAAGTTCACTGGGCAGTGGAGACGGATCTGGTTGAAGGGGATTCCGCTGGTACTAATGACCGAGTGATCTATTTGAGGGCCTCAGCTGAAGGAACGGAATTAGTCAAACAGTGACCACGCGAGGGAAAACCTCGTTTCCGCAACGGCCAGGAGTTAGCGGTGAAGACGTCGGATCCCAAGAGGATGCTTCAAAGTCTGCTGCCTCGAAGGGAATTGGGTTTTCGGCAAAGGGTGGGGACATTCTGGAAGGCCAGGAGTTTCGAGTAGGTCGTGGAAAATTAGGCGAAGAATACTTACCTTTCCAGACGTTCAAGGCCTGAAGTAATGGACAAACGTGTTGGAACGTTAGTGCGGAATGTAATTAGCACTTGTTAAGGCTACCCGAAAGTAGGAACTTCCTAGATCTCGTTCCATTACCTTGAATGTCTTTAATAATTTAGATATCGGATACAGACGGAAATACGTGGGATCACGTGTGCAAGAATGGATGGCTTACTGATGATAATGCCTAATGTTTAAATGTTAAATTAGCCGAAGACTACGAATTACCCTAAATTACTTACGTAAATGTCGCGGTGAATTTTTCATCTCATATAAAAACCGATTTTTCATAATTTTAAGGGAAACTATATTTGCTAGAATCTAATAAGACTGAAATTTTCATAATGAAGTAGGGGAATAAAAAATTGATAAAAATGTATTCATTAATTTAATCGTATGAAATTAACTTGCATTGTTTCTATATTTTAATCACAAGTGCTACATATCAATTGTATCAATTTTGTTGTTAGACCAATAATATTCAGCTACTTATAAGCACCCACTTAAACATCCCTCATTTGGTCCATGCGTAAGCTTCTCATTTTAAAGTTTTGCTTGGCTTACAATAATAGTTTACTCAATGCTAATTTAAAATAATGCTTCTATTGGGTTAACTACGCTGTAATTAAATCTATATTAGTCGTTAACTATGCCCAAAACAATTATTTGTTTTCTGTCTCTCTCTTTAGTTAATCCAATGTCTATTGCGCATAAGGAAGCCGCTTTGTAGATATCGAATCAAACTGAAATATTTATGCGTATAAATAGGAAATTCAGTTTTCGAAAACGGAGCACTTGTCATGTGCTTGATTTACGGAGTCGTATTTTGGAAAATTTTACTTGTGCTAAAAGCTACGGAAAACATTAGTCGCGCTAAAATGCTTCTGAAGTCAGCTGAGGTTGAAAGGTAGTATTTTTTTCTGTACATTGGAATTAACACATTTCCACAAGCAGCTTGCATGTTTTGTGAAAATTCGCTAATTACCTCAAAATTTACTTTCAGATACGACCGGCGAAAAAGGGAATGTCCATATATCCTAATTTAGTCTACGGTTCTTCATAAACTAACAATTCAATTAAATCTTTTTAGCTCTTCTTTCGGCTTCTTGATGCTGTTGGAATGCATTTTATATCGGGTTTATTATCCAAAAGTTTTAGCCTCCTCGTATCGTAAAACTAGTTCGGCAGTGGAGCTAATGTTGTCGCTGGATATTATTTCATTATAACCTAAATTGTATCGGCAAAAAAAGTTTTGTTTTCAATCGTAGTAAATATCTCTGAATGCTATTAGACTTTATATCACAAAAAAATAATTATAATCGGTACATAATGCCACGTTGCTTAATGCGTAATGCAACTTCTTGGGAAGGAAGACTTTTAGACGAATAATTTGAAAAGATACATAGTAAAATTGCTAATAAAACTAAGCTTGCTGTTCAAATAAATAACAGAAATAGGATTTTCCTAGGTTTTCTCCTGTGGTGGCAATTTTCTTCTGCATCTACAAGCCTAAAATATCTCTTTAATACTGTTATTAAAGAGCATGAATAAAATCCTCTCAATTGGGACCACAACTATTTTATTGTTTAAAAAAATATGTTATAGCTATTTATGGAGATCTTCAATAATGCAGCCAATCTCTCAATGACTCTGAAAAGCGGAGTTTGTTACAGTGTTTGCGGATTAAGCACGTGGTTGAATTAGATTTTTATATAATCCTTGATGATACGTAAGGTGGTATAAATTCCGCCCCTAAAAGTATTTAAAATAAAGGCACTCAACTAGCTGAGCGATTCCATTATCTCCTCATCTACTTTGTCACTTATTACGGACAAATTTCCAGCATTTTGCTGGTGATATGAAAGACAAGGTTATGCATAGCTTTTTAACCCTAGTGAGCAGTAATGAAAGTCATGTTAACAAGGAAAATTGCAGATCGCGGAAAGCAAAACTTCCTCATTGAGCGGATAATCCGCAAAACATGCATACTTTGAGCCTGTTTGTCGGAAAAACTTGAAGCATGTACCTAGTTGGCAATATTGGAGACGAGTTTTGGACAGCCTCTTAACACAAGGGAGAAGGGAATGAACGCTATGATAACCAGGAATATCGCAGATCACGAAACGCAAAACTTCCTCGCTCGGTGGATCATCCTCAAAATATGCATCCTTTGGATTTTAACGCAGCTCATTAGCCTTGACGGGAGTACCCTTGTTTTCGACGACATTCCGATGAAGTAGATGAGATTATTAGGCGGTGAGTGCAGGCGCATGGCTCCATTACAAGCACGTTCATCAGACTTAGTCGTGGTAAGATCGAGGCTATGGCCGCATGGTAACATTTTCGGGCGACTTCTACCGTCTTGTTTGCCCATCGGAGCGAGAAGGGGTGGGAACTCCTGTTGCAAAAACCTATGCGGAAGATGGATGGTTAGGTATTATCCCTGCTAATTTGGGGAGCGGGCGTATGCCATTTTCAACCGCGGGTAGTGTATTAAGGTATTCTTCGTCGGGCGTAATATTGAAAGGAATTCTCTGAGCTCAGGAGGCGAGGTTCTCTCTCAGCCAACCGGGAAATGGCTATGGGGAGGCGTAGAGTGGATATCGGCGGTGTTTGGCTTACGGATCGGTGTGGAGATAAAGGAAAATTAAGGAAGTTACCTTCGTTGGAAGGTCGGAAGCACGTTTTGGTGGGGCGTAATGTGGCAGGGAAGGAATATGGAATAATGTAAGAGCTCGCAGAACGAAGCTGGCGTGGTGGAAAGTGAGTGAAAAATCGATGGAGCAGAGGAAATGAAGTTACGTTCGGTAAAAGTACAGATTTTGAGAGCAGTTAAGAGTTTGTGCCAACAGTAGCTTTTAGTGAACTTTGGAAATGTATTTTAGGGTATATATTTGAGGTTTCCGCGGTGTTTCTCCACATTTTTTATGGCTTTCGGTCGTTCCTCCGAGTGGTCTTGTCTAAGGGCGACGAAAATTTCTTCAGCCATCCTGCTGGCGTCTTCTATTGCTAAGCTACCACATCAAATTGATTTTGGCAATAAATTTTTCATCTATGTTAAATGTTGCTTGGAAGGCAATTCAGGGCAACGTAAAGTAGGGTAGCAATTTGGGATTTCGAATAAAAGCTAAGTTAACAGCATTGCCAGCCGGCCTCGGTGGAGGTGAGGTAAAGTCCTTGCTCGTCCAACCGAAAGTCGTGGGTTCGAATCCCACCTGAGTAGGTGGTCCTTATCCAGGTGTGTTGTGTTTTGCTTTCTTAATCCTCCGTTGTAAAGGCCCGTTGTAAAGTGCTGTTTACGGGGCAGTTTAAATTGAATAAGTAAATAAATTGGTATGCAGGAGAATGATTCAAATTTCAGTGTGTATGAAAACGAGAATTAAAAAAGAATAATTTCAAATTTTATTGCGCAAATGAAAAGCTCAATATTACAAAATTAAAATTTTGTAAATCGAAGTATTACTGCAAATAAGAATTCACTGTTAATAATGGACAAGTCATAAAGAGGGAATCGTTTTGGAAGAATGGCAGTTCTTTCTAACTATTTCAGTGAATTATTTTTTATGGATTCGAAATGCGCAAATAGCCCTTGATATATTTGACAGTTATCACCACTGACTTTTATAGCACACGAATTAGGAATCTCCCCTCCTCCTCCTAAAGTCATAAGCACGTTCCTGTCTGACTTAATCTTCCTGTCCATATGGCAAATATTTCCGAAATTTTAAGTGCTGGATTAAAGGCATTGCAGAGCAAGGTAAAGTAGGAGTACCAATGTGATAATTACAATAAAAAGCGAATTGAACAAAATTGGTTTGGAGTAGAGTGAATCAGCATTCAGTGAGTATGGAGATGGAATAATGTAAGCAAAGTATTACTGTAAATTCACTGCAAATAATTCACAAGTCGTTTAAAAGTAACAGAAATAGAAAGAATAGTAGTTTTTTCTAACTTTTGTAGTGAATTATATTTTAGGAACTCAAGATGTGCAAATAACACTTGACATATTTCAAATTCATCACCACTGACTTTTCTAGCACACGAGTTAGGATCCTCCCCTCTTTCTCCCAAAGTCACAAGCACGTTCCTGTCTGACTTAATCTTCCTGCCCAGACGCCAAATCATTCGTGATTCCCCGCGGTACGAAAGGATTCTACCGGAGTTAATCGAAAATGTGACGATGAACTCATTCTTCAGATCACCGGCATGAACGTGGAAAGTAGAATGAGGTGTGGATCTCTTGAAAGGGCAAATGGAAGACGATCTTACCCGAAGGGAGTTGTGTCTGGTCTTCGGTGTGTGTGAACTGCTTAGGCAAGGAAGCAATGTTGAGAGTAGAAGAGGTTGGGGCCTCAGTGTGTCGGCATGGAGTCCGAGAAACTCGAGGAGACGGGATAAAAAGGCCAAGGAGAGTAATTGATGGCTGAGATAGATTCTACAGGTGGGAGAAATAGATCTCAGGTTTACCTGTGACCTCGTTTCTAATTTCTTGGAATCGTCCCTGCCTTCACCCCTATCGTTGTCAAAATGGAATTTCTATTGACCATTTTTTTTAAAAAGGATACATTACTTTATTCGTTAAAACATTTATTTGCAGTTTAAAATGTTAGGAGGCAATTGATAGAAAGTTAAAGTTTTGTTTATTGGCAAAATTAGGAAAACATTATGTCTTACATTCGTGTTGCTATATTTATGAATCTGCTGTACGCGTGCAGTCATGAATACAAACTTGTATAATTTATAATATAATCATTTAATTGTGTTTAGAACTTGCCCTTGTGTAAGAACAACAAGGAGACTTCTGACAATGCAGGAGGTTTAGAAGGACACATGATGTCTTCATGCAATAAAATCATATCATTTAATTGAACTTTTAATATGTAATTCTTATATCGTTTAAGCCACATGGCTTTTCGGTATCTTCCGTACAGGATACAAAGTGACGCATAAAAAACCGGCAGGCCACGAGGACCTAACATCCAGTACTTGGAGCCTCGGAACAATTGCAATTGGTTCGATTCCCGGTCGAGAGGAAATTTTCTCATGGAAATTTATGTGAATTTTACCGCTGTTCACGCAGCAGGTTCGAAATATTAATTAATTTACTACCAATGGTGGTGTAAATTTGTGTGATTCCATTGTGTTGGTGGTGTTAGGATTGATTTGTCCTAGCTTGACACATGGCCACTAAATATTATGGATAGAAAAGGTAATATATGCATTCCTCCTCAGGGATGCCGACTTACAAAAAATATTGTGGGGACCCAAACCGGGGATCTTGCCCCAGGAAATGTGACTGTGTGAAAAAAAAGTGGTGACTTTTAAGTTTTTTAATCATTTTAGAAGAGTCATATGATCAACATTAGAACCCTGATAACTCGAATCTCGATATCTGGACACTGGGGAAAATCAACAAGCCTGACACATTTTTTACTCACACCCATTACAAATTTCTGAGGAGGCTCGGGCCCCCACAGGCCCCATTGAGTCGGCGCCACTGTTCCTCCTATCAACTTGTTTCTTCTGATTGAAGATAATTACCAACAATAACCTCTTAACACCCAAAGTACACTCACGTGCTCCTCCACGTTTTATAATACTTCACGTGTGAATTATTGTCATTTAAACCCGCCACTGCACTTCTTAAAGGCCTGTTTACACGGTACATTAACACGTTCGGGTTAATGTCTAAATGTATGAACGCGAGAATGGATGCCAAAATGCACCGTGTAACCACCCAACTTGTGCGAATGCATGCACAGAAAATAGAACCTGTTATCATTTGGTTCATTCATTCGTACATGTTCCGTTCCGGTCCACAAAAATCATTCATGCAAAGAGACATTAACTCGTACGTTTTAATGTATCGTGTAAACAGGCCTTAATACCTTGCAGTACAGGATTCTTCCACTACATGCCTCACATGTTTTGTTTTGCATTCGTAAAACAAGATAGATGACACAACGGCAAGCATGATGAGTGTGCGTTGAAACAATATTTCTGGTAAGTTTAATATTTCTATCATATTCCCACCAATTTTCAAGTGTTTTCTATCAAAATAATTGTAATGTACCAGAAAATCCAATATCTTTCCAGCCTTATCGTAGTGCATAAAAGTATCGTCGTTAAATCCCAAGGTTCACCGTATGGTATGTGTACCGTACTGTAAAATAATTTTTAATGAATATTTCTCTCAAATTTCATAATAATGTTACTTATTCCATCCACCCGGATTATGAAAGGTGGTTGAAGCATAAATAAAATATGATCTCTTCATTCTCTTCGTGTTTTCACCGCGTCCGTTGGGTTTTGGCGACAACAGTTTCGCTGACATTGCAGTCAGAGACTATGGGGGTTCTAGGTGAACCCTCTTAAGGGTACAACGCACCGGGGCCGGAAACCAAGCCCATGGTTTATACGTCCGATCACCCGGGGAGGGGCTGGAGAGGTAGGAAAAAGGATAGAGGCGCCGCCGCGATGGGAGCCCGCCGACGCCTCTGGGAAGGGATAGGAGCGGAAGGGAGGGGACGAGGGAAAAACACCCCAACGCTATAGAAGCGAAAAGGGCCCACTAAATAGCGAAACCAAGCATACGCAATTAATTTTCTACCAATCCTAGTGGATTTTCCTATGAGGAAGAAAAATCTATCGATCGAATCGGTAGAGACATTGCAGTCAGCGTCTTTAGGTCGAAACTGTCGTCGCCAAAACCCAACGGACGCGGTGAAAACCCGAAGAGAATGCAGAGATCATCTGATAAACGCCGCGAAAATCTTCGAGCCTACATAAATAAAAAACTTCAGAGACTCATGGGTCTGAAGAGGATAAAAACTGCGGGACATCCTACGGTTGTTTTTCGTCATCAAAATACATGATATTTTCTTAGCACTTCATGTCAGCTTATATCTAACACGTGGATAGGTATAGTCAAAAGTATGCTTATTTTTTAGATAATTTCAGGTGTATACCGTTTCGGCATGATTTAACTCCTGTTTTCATGATATTTGCTAAAAATAAATTAGAAGCAAAATTTTTCATTAGCTACCATTTTGCAATTGCTCCTCCATGAACTCTTTCGGGTCACCTCGTTGATTTTTTGCCATTTTTTTTTAATCTATAGCGGCAATTTGGCTATTACGTGTATTGCGCTGAAATATAAATTTAGTTTATGAAACCCGAGATAGTGAAAATTGAATCGAAATCTATGTAATACCTTGCAAGCTACCTCCAAGGTGATTGAAATTGTTTGAAAGACTACGACTAGCATAATTAGCTTAATGCGAGAGCGTCTCATTAAAAAGTTAAGTTTTTTATTTTTAATTAAAATTTAATTTTTATGTACTTTTAGCAATCTGAAATATGAGACTCGCCTATACGCGATCTCCTTTATCCTTCCAATATCTTTTCCTGCCGATTGATGAATGTTCGATATTACATGCTTTAAATATTTACTATGCTTTGTCATACCCCTTTTATTTCATGCATTATATTCTGGTGAAAGTATACCAGACTAGGCATTGATATAAAATTATTGACTCACGGTGAAAGGCGATGTGCATGACCATTTTTAACCTTTTCACAGGAAAATAGTTCGATAGTGAACATTCTTGTCACTGAAAAGTTCACTTGGTAAATACAGATAACGTTTTTTAAGTAAAAAAGCATCGAATTTTGGCTATGATCTGCCGAGGTTCATGGTATATTTAGCTCTGGATGCGTAATTTATGCCAGAACGTTTCTTTACCATTCCCCGTAATGAGAATTTACAGCTTTGCTTTCACCGCGAATTCCCATAGCGCGCCCCTAATTCACGTTGCGGGGAAAACCTTTATAAGAATACCTTTACCCTTTTCCCTTCCTCTCCTTCCCCTTCCCTCACAAAAGCCGGAACCTTGCCCTTTCAACAAACACTACTTTTAAAGCAACGGGACCCTGAACCCAAAATCTTTTGTTTCCTTTCCCCACTTTTCTCCGAGAAATATTTTCTCCGGACTATGTTCATACATCATTTCATTCATCCGCCTTCAGCGAATATCTCGTCTCTCTTTCTTTTTTAGCCTTTTCCTGCGGAGTTCTTCATCTCGGTGTTCTGTGGCCACACTTCTCTTCTTCTTTCCTTTCCATTCCCTTCTTGGGAGACATCCGTAATTCATGTGGCGTGGTGAATGACTGGACAAAGTTGGTGTAATCCCACGTATAGTCACGGAACCTCAAGAGGTGAAAGGAAGATTTTGTGTATTTTGGCCTTCTTATTCTTGGTAAACTGAATTGTTTTAGACCTTAACCTTGTAAAATTCCATTTTTAAGCTAGTGAATATGACACAGTTTGCTTTCGACAACTTAACTTTTAATCATTGACTAGTTTTAGTCTTCAAAATGATACAGCGTATCAAAACTAGTCGATGATTGAAAATTAAGTCGTAGAAAGCAAATTTTTAATTTTTCGAAAGTTTTTAGTCTGCTTATTGCTAGCCTAGTAGTGTAAACTTGATGCTGAACCAAAGGTCTTGGGTTTAAATATCAGTTGAGGTACTCGGACATGCCATACAAAAAAGTCCTCCTAATGCCTAGTGTCGCTGGGAAAATAATGAATGCGTGAATTTCACACACCTGTGGCTTAATCCGGGGCGAGATTTACCCTCACCAATACTAGCAGCGTACGAGTTGAATAGCTAAAATAGCGTTCTGTTGTAGGTCTACCTCAGTATCTGCAACCAGGACTTCCAGCTATTTTGGTTATCAGCCATTCTCTTCTTTTCACTATGCAGTATATTCTATTCCCATAGACTGTGCTTACGTGGCAGCTTTTGGCTGTTGGCTCAATTTTTGCGCTCCACTACGATTTTTCCCTTCAATATACTCCTCTGTTATTTTCGTAAGTGCCCAAGAATCGTTCCTTTTCTAATGGTTAAACAGTTAGCTTTGCTAATATTTCGATTATGACTTGATAAATATCTTTTTCTTGTGATTCACTTTGGGTATAAATATTATGTTAAGTGCTGAAAATTGCAAAGTACTCTAAAATGCGTCAAATGATTTATGGACATTCTCTATTTCTCGGGACATAATGCCCAAATTATAGCGAACACAACAGATCTCCCTCTTTCTCTTCCTATAGAAATTTTGTCACTAAATCATTTTTCTCCTCTCGCTTCTTGCCATCACCATTAATATCATTCGTAGGACCTTTATCCGTTGCCTCTAGCCTATTCTATTTCCCTAAAGTGCGTATATCTTCTCGTAAACGGAGTGCATCTACTGGCAGATTCGTAGGGAATTTGGACCGCGGACTGTAGCAGTTGCTCTTTGAATGTCATCTTTGCTGAGATTTTGCATCGAATAGGGAGCCAAAATGTTGAAAAATACTAATATTTTGACCAGTAGGTACACCTAGAGAAAATTTTTCAGTACTTTATGTATATTATACTATGCAGAGAGTTAGTTATGCAGAGAGTTAGTTATGCAGAGATTTGTTTAATGAAACAATGGGTTACAGAAGTCGTCGATGTTTGTTGACCATATAATGTTTGCCTACTACCATGGTGTCAGAATTATTAGAAACATATATTAAATATTTTCTTCAAAAAATAGTCAAAATGCTCAGTTTTCACTTGTTGCAATAAATTTAATGGTGTTATATTTTAAAATATTCCATTGTCATTTTTAAAATTTTCAATCTCCTCTCCGGAAAGAATTGAACTATGCTGTTATTATAATACTTTTATCATTTTGCCTTGATAACCTAATTTCAGACGACCATTGCAGTTTTTGACAGCAAGAAAGGATCAAGCTGTAAGAATTGGTTATTTTACCTTCGTGTAAAATCAATTTTCAACGATGAATTTGTGAATATCAAAGGGCAGTATTGATTTTACGAACTTTTATTTATAGTTTTCTTCCATAATTATTCCACTGCGTTGTATTAAAAACTTGAGAAATGCATATGCATATTTTGTGCGGTATATTCAATTCCTTTGGGCAGAATGTTTCAATTTTAAGACGCAGGAAACTTATCCCTCATATAACTTTTCGAGCGTTTATGTTCCTTATGTTGATATTCTGTGATCTCCTTGATCCCTGCGTAAAATATCATATGTGATGTGGCATATTCGTTGGTGTTAATCCTTTCTTACTATACATGTAATTCAGAACAACACGATGAAAGCTTCACGTATCATGATTAACTGCTCTCCTATGGTTATCGGCTCAGAAAATGACGTTGATGCAAATGGAGTTATGCATGGGTACCAGTAACACTCTCAGTCACCTGATCGATGAGGTTATCTGCGGTGAATTAACCTCTAGGCAGAGATCACTCACTCAACTAGTCCGCATCCGAGCGATCAAGTCCTGTGGCTGTTTGCTGGGGAATAGGCTCTCAATAGCAAGAGCCACAGGAACACAACCTTGATGCACGCTAATGCTTCAACTCGAGGGCCCATGAAAATTTTGTCCAGGAAAATGGCACAATGTTCATAGGCCATCCAATCAGCTTTATCCCTCCGAACCTTGTTTTAGGTAATTTTTTTCATCTTGTGTAATTCTTGGCTAGAATCCCGATTATATATCTGCGCGGAAATTTAATACCAATTAATCCATTTGAAATACTGTTATAATATGATAGAATATTTATTATATGGAGGAATGAAGCCTACTGAGAGATAATATAATCACCTGATAAACATAAATATTTTTTGATACAGTGCGTCAGAGAAAAGATGAGCTCATGAATACCTTTATGTTTATGGCTAGATAATGTTAGCTAATTGTCTTACTTCTCTTTTTTGAAATTTATTTTTACTTATGTAATGTGAAAATTGTTTAAATGCGGTTGCATTTCTTTCCTAAATTTTAAGATTTTTACTATCTGTCTAATTAACATTTTGGAGTGGTGTTACATTTGTTTTAGATTTTGTTTAAAATGCATGTGGAATGACATCAGCACATCAAATACAAATTACACATCGGGGTAATTGACACCTGCCATTCAATTTTTTTCTAGTATATCCCGAATATTTATTTCGCGTTAATAATCAACAAATCACTGGGACTATGTTCTGGAATGAACTTTATATTTTCAGTCGTAGATTCTGATGAAAACCGTGAAAATTCTATTGAACATTTTTTTGGCTTCATTTTTCTATTTCCTCAATGGTGCATGTACTGATTTTGATAGTTGAATGTTACAAGAACTGTCATTTCAATAACATTTTAAAATTATTTTTACCCATTAAAACCATAGTCTAAATTAGTTTTAATTAATTTAAAATCTGTATAATTTTCTAAAATTGGGGTACCTGTTCCATTTTTGAATTCTCGCGTGTTCTACTATGTAATTCTCTACGTGGTCATCGTTTCATAATATCCTTCCCGTCTTTGCTCACCGAAATTTTCCATTCCTGTTCATGAAGCACCTATATATCCTATCAATTTTGCAATATAAAATAACTTGTTAAGAAAAGAAGAGGACTATTGCAGATAAAAGTTCTTCTAGATGTAGATGTGCAAAATAATGGAGATGGTAGATAGAAGTACTGATTGTAATGGATGGACGAAACGGAGAAAGGAAGTCCTAGGCATGATAGGTGAGGAGAAGGGACATCTGAGGGAGATACGTAGGAGATAGATATTTTGGATGGAGAGCATAACTGTACTGGGAATCTGTGCTTAATACAGTGTTGATGGGGCGGATAGTTGGTATGTGGTGAAGGGGTGATTATAAATAGATTTTATGCATTAATACAATGAGTGGAAATTGGCCTTGATCCCATCAAAGCGGTAACTGTGGGGGGGGGGGGGGAATCAGACTGGGTTAGTTCAGAAAAATTCATCATGAAACTCTTATACTAAAATATATTTTCAATAACATGTAAACCTTCTAGCATTACGGATGAAATAAATTGTTTCAGACACTACTTGGTGGCAATTTTCATATTGCATTTCATAACACTTTGCATATTCCACAGATTTTATTTAAAACCGTCCCCGGTTTCAACAAATAAACATTGAAATTGAGTGAAGCATGACCATGACTATTCTTTGAGCCGTTGAAACCGCAGTCGATTTAAATAAAAGTCAGTCATCAGAATGTACAAACATTTATGTATTTTAATTTCAACCTACTGCTATAATACCTGAAGTAACATTTTCTGGAATGCCATAATATGTATCCGATACGTATCGCAGGAAGAATGTCGTGTAAAAATACCTGAAATAATACTAAATGATAGGTAAGTCATATTTTATATATATACATATAAATATATGATACTGTACGAATCGCAGTGAAAATACGAGTGTCGTTCAATCAGTCCTCAGAATTTCCGAGAGATTGCACACTTAATAGCAAAAATGAATTTTTCCCAGTCTGCAGTACTCTTCATTAGCCAGCTGTTTGAGTTTCAGCTGAATCCATGCTATAGTTTCATTATTGCTGCCGATTTTAGTGAACAACTTTCATTTGTTTTTAAAAATGGATAACACTGAGTTTCGTGCGGTGATCAAATACTTGTTTTTAAAAGGGTTCAAGCCGAAATAAATCAAAGCTGAGATGCATGAAGCTCATGTCACATCTAATTTTGTGTTTGCAACTATTTACAAATGTGTAAGGGAATTAAAACGTGGCCCTATATCCAAAACATTGAACATGGTTCCGGACGCCCTTCGGAAGTGTCTATCCCCGAAATGATGGACAAAATCCACGATATAGTTCTATGCTACATACCAATCAACGTGGTGTACGATATAGTTGAGGCTACAGGCATATCGCAATGCACAATCGCTTCAAGTTTGCTCGAAAAATTGGGTGTGAAAAAAATGTCGGCAATATGGCTGCCGCGTTTGCTTGCCGTGGAGAATGAACGAAATTGTGTGGTCAACTCCAAGGCTGTTTTGGCGCTTTTTACTCCGCAATCCTGAGAATTTTCCCCGTCAATACCTAATTTTTTATGAAATATGGATTCACCACTGCACTACAGAGACAACAACAGTCGAAACAATGTAATTCTGAAGGTGAACAGGCTCCAAAACAGGCGAAGATGAGGAAATGGGCTGGTGTGGTCATGGCGACGAAATTTCGGCATGGATAAGGGTCAATCATGAATAATACTCTTCTGTTTTCGCTTTTCTCTTATAAAAGAGAAAAGCGAAAACAGAAGAGTATTATTCATCGTTATTGGACTGATTGTTGGTAGAAATCAAGAAATGCGTCCTCATTTTGAAGAGAAAAAGTTCGTCCGTCAATCAGACAATGCACGGATGCACACCTGTGCAGTTTCATTGGCCAAAATTACGGAACTTAAGTTATAATTGTTACAAAATTCACCATTTCCACAAGATTTTACCCCAGGCGACCTTCTCAACTCGAAGAAATAGCTTTGCAGACAAAGATTTTCGGCCATGGCGTAGGCAATCGCCCAAAATAATGGCTATTTTGAGGAGATCCCCGAAATTCTACTTTATGGACGGCTAAAAACGGTTAAAAAATGCTATTGAAAATGTACAGGGCTGAAAGGAGTTGAGAAAGGAGTTTACAGCTGAAAATATAAAAAGAAATTGACCCAATATAATTTTTTTGTACTTTTTTCTTTTGTAAAGACTTATTGAACGACCCTCGTATCGTGGATGAATAAAATAACTACGTGATAGAATACCTGCTTTAATATTTTCTGTTAAATTAAAATGTGCATACGATACGTATCTCAGTGAGAATATCGTGTACGATGCAGCACGGTATAGAGCAGCCATGGGAGAGAACTCATAGCACTGCAAGGAGGGTGGTAATGAGAAAAAGGAAAGGGTGGAGAAACTGTTGGAGAGACCCCCAACTCCTGCGTAATAAATAAGCCAACCTTAGTTGCGGCATAGTTTGCGGACAATAGCTGGGCTTAATGGGCGCGTCTAGCCCACTCGAAGGAGCGGTGGCTGGAGACCACTAGCGTTACCTCGGGACTGGAGAGAGAGAGAAGCAGATGAAGGTGGTGGAGAAAACTTGGGAGGAGGGGTTCCCCATGCGAGTTGGACCCCTCCTAACCCCCTTTTCCCGCCCCCCCCCCCCCCAAAATGCACCTCCTAAAAACCCCACCCTGGTCCTCCTCACCGTCACACAAAGCGTGCGGAAGTAATTAAAAATTTTAGGCCTCGCTACGGGCTGAGTCCTCCACACTGAAACGCGTGGGTGTGCTTGATGCGATGTGGAGTGGGGTAGAAGTTTTTACGGGCGGGGACGAGTTAAGAGCGGGTCGGGGGGAGAGAAGGCCGCATCTTCCGGTCGTGGAGCTCCTCCTCCGTACCCTCCTTCCAAGGACCCAGAAGTCACGAGTAACGGGTATCTCCCTAAAGGAAAGGGTGGCAAGTCGCGGAGCTGGAAGAAGGATGGAATGCGCCGTTGTAGGAGAGGCCTGAATCTCACAATACTTGACCTAGCGGCACAAATCCCAGTGTTCTTGCGATTATCCACTTTTCAGGCTACAGGCGAGTTATTCAGACGCAACAGTCTAAGCTACAAAAACCTCAATACCTGTATTAGAAAATATAAGCCAAGACTTAATCGGAGAGAAATCTTAGAGTGGGATTCTAGGGTAAAATATCTTAACGGAACGGCAAGCAACATAGTAGAATATACCTAAATAACATTATATTTGACCTAGCAGGAATCCTAGTATTCTTACGAGCATCCATTGTCGGGCTTTGTTTATGCTATTCAGACGCAAAATAAGAAGGTCCTACCCGTTCATAGAAAGTCCGTACCCGTTTTATATAAGTGCCCGTTTATAGAAGTACCTGTTTTATGTAAGTACCCGTTTATAGAAAATATTATAGTCAGATAGTATTTTCAACCTCTGATTTCTGGCATTTTCCATCTACCACAGCACCGTTGTCCTCGTCCTTTTTCTATTATATGTTCCTATCCCTTTCTTTCCTAACCTCTGAATTTATTTGAATGTTGACGCGTCGTGTGAATGAATGAAGTATTACATAATTATAAAGTATTTTACGGGCTGAAGTAAAAGTTGATAAAACTTTCGCGGTCCATTGACCATTGATAAAACTTTTGGATATACCCGCGTCTTGTCTTTTAAAATTTGTCAATGTCCTTTCCACTCTGCCGGAGACCTAAAATATTTAACAATTGATAACGATTACGGTGGGTTTCCATGGAATGCTTGTATTCCCTCAGCCTCTCCTTCCTTCAAGTACTTCCCTCTTCAATTCAAAAGTAAGGCCAACTCTCTTTCGTTCTATCCAAAAATCCTATTCTCCTCCTTCATCTCCCTCTTTTACCTAGCATTCTAACCCCTTATTTTCAACATCCCTTCCCAGCTAAGAACTCCCTTCATCCATACCAAGTGAATTAAACGGAAAGAGATATTAGTGGGGTTTTCTTGTGTTGAATATTGAAACGTTGAAACGAAAGCGATGAATCCGTACTCCGAAACGACCGAAAAGTTGATTGATGCAAGTTGGTATATTTCATTTATTCTTTCATCCACTTGTTTTACAAAAAGTAGATAAGTACTCCAAGATCGAATGATACAAATCCTTGGAATGAACTAAATTTAGGAAATTAACTTAAACATCTAGTGCCATTAGGATCAATGGCGGCGCTCATAGAGAAAGAAAGGTTTAGAATCAATATGTGGGTAAATTGACGAGAACGTCGACGGAAGGTTTACCTGATTTTGAATTGACGAGAAATAATAAACGCGAAGTGTCGTAGTGGTTTGTTCATGCGCTTTTATTGTGTAAAGAGTAATTGATAGGAGGGCTATACATCCTGTTGATATTATCAAAGAGAAGCTACCATTGTCCAGGGTAAATTCCCAAAATAAGGGTAGTTTTATTTGCATGAGGTCAATCAGTGAGGATAATATCTTGAAGTAATGTTGTACATTGCTATAAAAAGACTTAAAATATGCTATGACTGGCTCAATTTTGCGCCTATGGTACTTGCAGGATCTCATTTATTTTTTCCTCTGCCTACGTGAAGTTCTTTTTGAACTCTTTTACATATTTCTACGTCTTTCTCTGAATGTAATCCGTCTCAGCTCGTACCTTTTATATTCTGTCTCTTCCCCATCTCCGGGCGCGAAAACTTAGCCATGAGTTGTGGGGGTGGAAGACTGTAAGGAGTTGGAACCTTGTTTCCCCACCTTTCCCTCTTCCCCCTACCGCCCACTTGCTCTAAGATTCAGTCTCGGGGCCTGTTAATGAGGTCAACTCTTAAAATGGGAACCTTGTTTTGCTCGCCCTACTTTGATTGTGCCAGCCATTTCCGTGAAAACGTTCTCATTTAGGGAGCCTATTATTACAAGTATTATCATTATCCGTTGTATGCGGTGAGCTTGGTAATTCATCAAACCGTATGAGGCATAAGATTAAATGCTTATCCTGCGAATGATGTTCATAGACTCTTCTCGGGATTTCCACCGGGTTAAATTCTCCATATTAGCCCACATTTCAAGCCCCGAGTCAGAGATTGAAGCGTTGGCTAATATTGAGAATTTAACCCGATGGAAATCCCGAGAAGATTTTACCCAAAAACCTTAAGAGGATTGGCTTGAGGAACTACGTAGGTGTCATTATCATGAATAGGCTCTTCCAGCTGTATTTGATATACTTACAGCCACATACAAATAGGCTTTCCGGGCTGCTGTCACGATTTCTGGATATCGTCAGTATTTTTCCATATCTGATGACGAAGGCGCAGCAAGTTTTCCAGGTTGTCTTCCGCGTGTACAAATATATTCGTGAAGATGGTTTCACCGGCATTGAAGCAGGCGTCTTCAGGTTTTAAGTGTCGAATGCAAGTTTTTGTCCTTCTATTGGCCGTGGTCTGGTGCGTCCTGATTCGTCGGAATGTAAAATAATCTCTTCCAGGCGTTGCAGAACAAATATATGTCCTCCTTGTTGAAATTAGATGTTTTGGCAATTTCAATAGCCTCCCGTATGACTCGAGGATAGTAATACTTCTCTCTAGTCATGAGTCTAGTATTTTTGAAGTCCGCATTGTGCGTTGGCCCATCCCATTCGTGCTCGGCGATGGCGTATAAACGAAACTGTTTATTCAGACGATAACAGTTTATTACGACCACCCGAATATTTTCCTACGCCTACTGCATCACTCCGCAGAAACCTACAGCAATATCTTATATGACGAGAGTTTCTTTGGAAATTGCGCCATCGTGTACATGCATAAGTCGTCCAAATTATATCTAAGAACCAAACTGTGGATGTTGACAGGAAAAACTGTCGTCATCAGGCACGTTGGAATCCTGGAAACAATGAGAGCATATGCTTCTCATCGCAGAATCTTTGCATGGTTATTTCAAGCTACTTTTCATGAAACTGTCATTTGAATATCTGCACTTTTTTATCCCTCACAAAGGTAATGATACTGTCCTACGCGAGCAAAAACAAATGGATTGCTATAATGTATACTTTTTATTCACAATAATAAGATATGATGCCTTTTTTTATTTCAATAATCACCTCGAAAATCAAACTCAAACTCTTCTTCGTCAAAAAAAAAAACGATTTATGATATCTTGTAGTCCTTAGAAATCGTTAATTAAATGTATGCTTGTCTCCGGTCTACTTTTTAAGGTATCAGCACATTCGTGCAGTAAATGACATAAGATCCCGTAACGTACATGAAAACGGTGATGCTATCGACTTATACAGTTAGAATAAAGTGTTTATTTACATAATATTGATTTATATATTTTTTATTTACTGTCTCTACCCTTATTTTGGTTTTTAACCTCAATGCATGTCGTCTATGATGGAGATACGTTTATAAGTAACAGCGGCGCTCTTTATTTGTTTTAAATTTTAGGACAAAAACCTACCTCCTTAAGGTAGCATTACAATGTATACGTATATTTATTTCCTAGTAAAGAATTTTCCGAATACCAATGGGTAAAAGCGTTGGTTATCTTAAAAAAATATATTAACCGACAGAAGCCATAAGACCAGCATGGTTCCCTCTTTTCGATATAATTAATCCAACACGTGTATACTGGCTCTCCATCAATTTTAATTCAATGAATTAATTTCATGCTCACGTATTCTAGCTTTCACCTAGTCCGTCTTCGTGTAGTTTTTCTTCTTACTAAGCTTCAATATATTTTATTAACTTAAACAAAGATTGTATGCGTTAATAAACATGATTTATGACATCTATGATTTCAAATTATTATTCATAATTATTTTTCCTGGTCAATTAAAAATTGCCTTTTGAGTTTATTTAACAAAAAATTATTCCCCATATCATGTTTTCGGGTTCTCAAGCAAACCTACTACGAGTATTGTGTGAAAAGAATAAAAGGGGAGAAAATTTTGATGTTATTTTTACGCAGGGAAAATTGGGTTGAAAGTTTTCTGTTGCTCAAAAGTTTTAGTTAATGAGCTCGCTTGGTAATCAAACTTCGGCTGGTGTTGTGGAAAACAAAAAGGAGACATGCCTAATTGAAAATGTGGCGTGATATTTTCTCAGGAGATGTCATGGTATTACCCGGAATGGTTTTAGGTAACACGACTGTCGGGTAAAATTTCAGGATTTCACCTCGAATAGTCTCCTTAGTCTCAGATGCCTTATTTAAAAACCTCATATTCTGACTGTCCTATCAATATTTGTGAACATATTGTATTAGTGATTTATCCACCCATACCATTGATTGTGTGTGGCAAAAATATATATGGCCTTGTTATAAAACGAGAAAATATAGTTTAATGATGTGCACGCTTACGTTAACAATTTCATGTAGTAAATTCAAAAACTTATATTTATATGGCTAAAACATGCTATAGGTTAAAATTGCTTGTAATGAATGACAAAAAAATTATTTGTTACTTGTCTTGCTTTAAGTTTAAACACTTTGCTCAGTATTATCAAATAATGTCCCTCCCATTGTATTCTTTTCGCTTTTTACTGCGTATGTAGGTAATATGAATAATACATGAATAGTATTAGGTAGTAGCGAATAGTGTCCTGCATTATTTAATAAGGATGAATTTAATTTTTATCTCACATTTCCCAATTTAATGCATTCATTTAAATTACAATCAAGCGAGGAGAAACTGCATTTTTTGAAGTGTAGAAAAAAATCTCTTCATTTTTGCATGCTACCGTTGAATCGGCACGATGACCAGGGTATGGAACGTTCCGCTCAGCATCTCGAGTGGATTTTCAAACTGTGTTATTTACAATACTTATTGAATTGTGCTGACGGTTTAGACAGCAATATAAATTCGAATTGGAGTCGATATTGGATACAATCAAGTTATACACCATGCCTTTGATTTGATAAATGACAGCAAGAATTTGATATTTGATTTAAAAAAATGGTTTTCAGTTTTCTTGTTCTAATTAAGTCATTTATAACAGAACCATTGGAGCGTCTGAAAGTTCATTCTTGATCTCTCACTCAATTCAATCTCCTTTTGTTAGCAATCGAAGGAGAAAAAAGGAATAAACTTGTTCCGAGTTCTCTCGAGCGTGTTTCCAAACAAAAAAAGGACTTGATTTAGTTATAAAGGAAGGGGAAAGAATGTAATGAAGTGGGAAATATGTATAAAGTTTCCGCGCTTTTCAACAACTCTCCGAAGGTAAAATTGGAGGCGGCGTCTGATCGGAATTTCTTTTTCCCCTCGCACTTCTTTTTCCATCGTTTCCCTCCCTATTGTTTTCTCGTGCATCGACAAGGCCTGGAGATCCCGGGGGAGGGCACTCTGGGCCCGTCAACGTTGTATTTGTTTCCGCACCAACTTCCCCAGTTCGTCATCGCCTTCGCTATTTCACGACCCCTTCCGAAGGTACGACCTCGCTGTTTCTTACAGCGCCTGTTGACGAGGCACCATTCCTCATTCCATCTGACCTTTAATATTCGACGTGAATGTGTAAAAGGAAATGGTGACAAAATAATGTTAAACTAATTGTCTCACGGGTGATGCAGGAAAAATCCATATCTATTCATTTTTTATTTGTTCGCGTTCAAGTGTGTTTCCATTTTACAGCGACGCAGTAAAGAATTAATAAGTAAGGAAATACAAAAAATATGCTGGCGCAAAAGAAACGCATGGTAATAGCATTTAAATACAGAAGAAGTACGTTCGCAGCTGGAGGTATGCCAAAGAGGAAACTCTGATGAAATTAAGGACGCTTTGTATGAGTTTATTTGTTGTTTTGGGAATGAGTCGCTGCAAGTGTGATGAGTCCGAGGAGAAAAGAAAGGGAACAACATTGAATTCAATTCAATTTACTTTGTTACCGCGTTCCTTTCTGACCCTTGAGGCCTGATAAACATAATAGTCTAATTTACAGTGAAAAATAAATGCAAAAAATTACAATCAAAGGTTGAACGGAGAAAGTAGCACAAAAAACCGAAATAGCATGAAAAATATGAAAATCATATTTGAACATAAAAAAATTTGAACGATGAAGAAAAAATAAAATAACGGTTAATTTGATGTCACATTGAGGAAAAAAGAGTACATTTTTATTGAAAATTACACCATTTTTCGAGATGCAATCACAAAAATTTTCTCATAAGTACTTAAAGCCAAATTCATGGCTATAGACTCGCCTACACAAAAATTACAGAGAATGTATTTATGGAGGGAAATACCTGATATTTTATGAAGTAATCCGAGTAATTTATGCTTGAAAAAATTACTCTTCTTTTTCTTGACTTAAAGTGTTCTGATGTGAGGAAATGGTTATATCGTCTTGCAAAATGTTGAGTAGGGACGCACTCAATTCAATGCTTAACTATGGATAATCTGGGGGAAGGGGGTCTGGATTAAGGAATGTAGACTAGTGGATCTAAGGGAAACTCTGTAATCAATAAGGGGATGCAATTTAGGGCAATCCATGATGGAGTTCAATGAGCTGTAAATAAAGTTGAAGCCTGCCCCTCTTCTTTGACGGTGGGATGTATAAATAGGATCAAGGCAGTAAATGTATTGCGTAAGCGGGGAACTATGTTCCTAATAACGTTCGCGAAGCATCTAGTTATACTCTTTAGGGATACAAGGGCTGTTGAAGCTGCCATGGACCTTATGGTAGACCAATATCATGAAATTATGAACCTTGTATTTGAGTCTAAATGATAAGAGTTTACAAGTTTTCATTGGGTGGACAATTTCTCATGGTCCACCCAAGGGAGTACGCGTTCATGCAATTTATTTGTGGACAATTATCATTATGTCATTCAACAGTGTCAGTTCTCTCAATATTTCATCAAGTTCAAAGAAACCAATTTAAATACATAAAAACTCTCTTGATCAAAGTTCTGCATATTACACAAGTTACAACACGAATGAAATTGATAAGGCTCATTTGGGTAAATGTATCAGCCTTCGTTCCTTGTCAAGGATTGTTGTGCTAGGACCACGTGAGTTTTCAAGCATCAAGTATCAGATAATACATCGTAATACTGTTATACCTATTATCAATAAGAGACACTATGTTACTTCAACAAAATATTTTGTGAAAGTAACCAAGTGTCTGTTATTCATAATACGGAGCCCTTCCTCCACGTCTAAGCTTCAAGTCTCGATTTACCTTTTATACCTGTTGAAACCTACATGCGTTTTACGCTATGATATGCATTTTTAGACAATAAAAAGCATTGGATGTGAAATATGTCTTTTCTAGGTGATCCTAGACTTACCTACCATCATAATATAGGTACTCTAGAAAAAAAGAGAACTAATTTTAGGTGTTTTACGGTTCAGAATGATAAAAGATAATTATTACCAAACTCACAAAATAAGATCTTATCCTGAGATTGGTGTGCCTATATTTTTTCAACCTGATGAAAATTTAATTAATCAATATTCATTTGGTTTAATTTCAATTATACTTTCCTAATATGGATCAGTTGCTTTGACTGTCTTCACACATTTGCACCATCACCGTTCCCTAATATTGAAATTTAATTCATAATACTTCGCAGATCCAATGAAAATATGGCGAAAATTGATAATTCGCCCATTGTTTAGATGTAAGTAATGGTTATTAGAGCGAAAAGATAGCAACCCACTTCAAATCATGCCCATTGCTTTTACGTAGCCTGCGTTTTTTTACAAAAACGATACGCATTATTTAATTCGCACGAAAAGGTGACATTGTGTTCTCAGGTAAGTCTTTAAATTTCTCCAAATTTCCTTTCCTTATCACTGTCTCAATATTCTATATGTAATTTATGAGACCATAATCAAGAACAATATTTTATTTATCTGCCTTCCAATGTATTTTATAAAAATGTAGTCCTCCTTAAAATTAGTGTCAAAATATTTACTTCAAAATCTATAACGTGGGTGCATCACGGAGTTAAATTTATCAAATAAAGAATTGGAGTTTGACTATAATCATTGACTCTCGTGAATACTGAGTAAATAATGGTTAAAGTAGTTTCTCGTGCCGTGATGTCTACCTTGAGTTTTTCGTCATTTTTCTTGAAATTAGATGAAGCTTGCTTCACTCCAAGGACGAATTCAAGCGAAAAGGCTATTTCAGCCTGACCTCTTTTCTATTGTCATATGATATGATTTTTCTCTTACGACAACCTTTTGCCCAAGAATTTCAGAACTTCTCATTTTTGCTGGGAACTTAGGAGGGAGGCTCATATGGAGAGCTACCGATGCCGATATATGAAGGCCATAAGTTTTCATGGTTCTCAATACACATCTATCTAGAATAAACCCCTCAGTTCTATCACTAACTTTTTCCGTGTGAGATCCAGCGATGGAATATGTGAACACAAACTGTGATTTCTGTAGTATTTAACTAAAATTTCGTCGCCATGTACTGAAGTTATTTATCGTCAGAAATTGCGGAAACAATTTTTGTCTCTATGTTTTATAACATATATTTTGTGTGTAGGATTTTTCGCTCTTATGATTTTATATTTTCAATCAATTATTTTTTCACCATAAACTAATCAAAATATAAATCACAAGACTATATTTTGGTTCGCAAATATTTTTACATGCCATGATTATTTATTATGAAGAGGTGTAACTCGCAATTTTAAATTACATGGACTGCTTTTATTGAGGTCCATCCTAGGAATATTTATATTCTTGTTCAGTATACGCCTATTTGATGATATAAACAATTTAACGTTTTGGGTGGAGTTGATATAAATCTGTTCACAAATCTGTTTAATTGCATTCATTTCTTATAGCACTGGAATGCCGTAATTATGTCGTGGCTTTGAAGTTAAAATATGGGGCTATAAGGCATAACTTTTCTCGTGGTTCTGTTTTCTATGGTAGGCAGTTCACAATAGTTGAATGCACTGTTTTAGCTATAGTCCATCCTCGGACTATTTATAGTCTGTGCATATATTTGTAGTTGGACTATATATATTGGGTTTATTTATATTTGAAGATATAGGCAGTTCACCGTTTTGGGTGGAGTTGATATGATGTCATTCATATATTTGTAAATCTAATATGTTTTATTCATTTCATATAACACTAGAATGATATAATTATGTTGAACATAACATATCGGGATATAAACAATAAACTTTCTCCCAGTTCTGTTTTCAATGAAAGGCAGTTCATAATAGCTGAATACACTGCTTTGGTTGGAGTCCATCCTCGGACTATTTACATTCTGAGGCAATAAACCTACGTATTTTAGATTATGTAGACATTTCAGCATATCGGGTGGAGTTGATATTATGTGATTATACATCTATTATATTACATTCATTCTTTATTTTACTTGAATGATAAAATTATGCCGAACTTAAAATATCGGGCTACAAGGTATAGACATTTCTCCCGATTCTATCTTCAATGGTAAGCAGCCCACAATAGTTCGTTGGAGTCCATCCTCGGAGTGTTTCCAAGCCTATTTGATGATAAAGACAGTTTAACGTTTTGGGTGGATTTGATATGATTTCGTTCATACACCTGCACATCTATTTTGTTTTATTAATTTCTTATCACACTGAAATAATACACTGACATAATTCTGCTGAACTTAAAATATCGGGCTGTAAGGCATAGCTTAACTTCCGGGTCTGTTTCTAGTGGAAGGCAGTCCACAATAGTTGAATTTTGCTTCCGGCGAACATGTTCGAGGAACGATGAAATTTTTCCCCAGACGACGAGCAGATCAGACACTGCTGCAACGAATCGACAAGGACTGCACAAAAAATTTCCGCTACAACCCTCTCCGAGTAAAACTCGAAATATTTTGAATTCCACCCTTATCTATACTTTTTCCGCTCTCGTCTTAAGTCGTCATTCCTCGTTCACATCATCCACTCCAGACCTCCACAGTCGTTGGAAGCTCGCGTCCCGTTTCATCTGCTTCCATCCATATTTTTCATTTCTTCTACCAAAGGCCCTTTGGGAAACGTTCCCATCCTCACTGCACCATATCGTGTCCTTTCCCAGCCTCGTACCCCACGAGAAATATACGCCTGAGGAAAGAATCCAGCCTATCCCCTCCCTCTGCTCTCTACATCCGAATATACAGGAACCCGAAGTCAGTCCACCTTCTCTTATCCACCTTCCTATTGCTTGTAGGCGCTATCGGATGCGCCCTGCGGGAAGTTGGTCAGATGAAGGAAAGCCCTAGGATATAGCCCTCCCCCACTCCCTTCATACCCCCTCTTTCCCGCTTCAATACTATTCTATACGTGCCTACTAGATTGTACTCAGTCTGCTTTTTATGGTAGGAATATTTCGAATTTTCCCTTATCTTAAGTTCTATTCGCCGCCCGCATTTTGGAAACTAGTTTTCAGTGCTTAGTCTTTTTTTACGCGAGGTTGCTTCTGAGAAAGTTTAGAATTTTAAATTTTCCTTTAAAAATTGCGTATTTTCAACTCGATATAGTTATCTAGGAGGCTACAATTGAAACCATATACTTTTCAAATGGAAATTAACTAGGAGTACAGATATTTCTTTAATACAGCTTACAATGCTCACCTTTTTGATTGATGATCTTCCATTTGTATGTTGCTTAGAATCGACACTGGATTGGATATGATTGATGAATTATTTTATTCGTAGGTTTTTTTTTTATTGACGCCAGAAAATACTTTTCTCGCCTTTTATTTTTTTTTTTTTTAATAATAATAACAACTTTATTTGCAATATACAGCAAAAAGAAAATATGATACAATGTCTTGCATGAAAATCATTACATGATCCTAACTTTTGTTTTTTACAATTAAATCATAAATACACAAGTGGAAAAATAATCCGAACAATAATACAATCTTGTATACATATTCATATAGCAAGTGAATAATTACATTTTAAGTCCTCCTGAGCCACTGGCTCGTCAGGAGGTGCTTATGTAAACAAACATATAGAGGGCAAATTAAACTCATCATGACAATTGATCATTGAACTTATAACTAGAAAAATAACTAAGAAATTATTTTACACTAATTATACATATTTACAAAATTTGTAAGTAGAAAATAATGATTTTACATTAGTTTTTTGTATTATTTTTCAAGTAACATTTTCTTACAATTTCGTTTTAATTGGGAATAGGTTGTTATATTTTGTATTTTGTGGTTTACATAATTGATCAGTGTTGGTACTTTTACTTTTAACATTCTCATTCCATAGTTGGTGTAGGATTTAGGAATTTCATACAGCTCTTTACCTCTCAGAATCATTTCAAATTTGTTTACTTTCTTAATTTTATATTTATTACTAAAGTAATTCGCTGTAATTAGTATGTACTCATAAGGTTGATTTAAGGGTAGAACACCTATGTCCTTATACACCAGTTTAATATCAGGTACCTCTGTATAGTTTTCTAAATTATGTTTACATCTGTAGATTGTTTTGAGTTATTAACCTTTATGAAAAATAATATTTCATGCACTAATAATATTTTATAATTTATAATTTGAAAATTTTCAAATGATTTCAATCCATATGTATATTTTACGGGAACCCTGATTCTACGTCTTTCATTGTCAATTTACTTCCTCTTTCCTAATAGACTATTAGAAATAAGCCTTGAGGCGATATGAATGAAAGTCCTGGGGTGTAGCTCTTCCTCGTAAATTAATCCTGTTACCCGCTTAGATATTATTCCATGCGTTTCTACTAGCCCTTGTACTATCTGTTATTATATGACAAGAATGTTTGGAATTCTCCTTTATCCAATATTTCGTTCCCCGCCTGAATTTATTAAATTGTGTTTTAGTGCTTTAAGCATTCTCTTTGACGCCATCTTGAATATAATGATGCACAATTGGTATTTTATTTATGATTAGATCTAAGTTTTCAACTAAATGTTCATCCGCTTGAATAGGAATGCTGATCGGTCTAGTTGTCCATACCCATTCGCGTTCTCATTGCTTTAACGCTATATTAAATCCACCCTGCGGCAAACTGGTCAAATGAACCAATGCCGAGAAATACCCTCGTTCCTCGAGACCATTCCCAGTTCCCTACTTCAAAAGTATTCCGCTCGTATCCACAGGAGAATATTGAGCGGTGCTGATTCGTTTTTTTTTAGATTCTGCAAATGCTCCATATCCATATTCTAACGATTGATGTAACTATGATGTTTTATTTTTTGTGGTGCCACTAATTTTTACTTAAATTTAAAATTTCCTTTAATATTATTAAGTTTAAATCAGAGCCCTTTGATAACGTAATTCTATTTCTGATGTTGTTACTGCTGCTTTCGTTCGTACTCGTTTAGCTGGCCTAAAAATTTTATCTCCTACAATGGCTTACGTTTGGGATTGCCTATTTTTATTTTGTCTCAAATTCATTTCTCGCGTCGCCTTATAAATCTGCATAAATTTTGCCTCTTTGCGATCTATTTTCGTACCAAATTCGGTACACTGTTTACCAAACGCTTTCACTAAAGCGTGATACCCTGACGACGACTGTCTCATTAACACCTCATCATCCGTGAACCTCACTGATTTATGCGTCGTTCTCCCTACCTGGACTCCGGTCTCCAATTCATCTCTCGCTTCCCTTACCATCTCATCAGCTTATACGTTTAAAATTAAGGGCGATAACGGACAACTTTCTTTCAAACCTACCTAATACTAAATGGATCGAATGTTTAACTTAATATTGATAATTTTTGATTTAGAAATTAGGTTTAATTAAGTCAATTCAAAATACTTTGAGAACTTATTTCTTCGCAGTAAGTTTTTTTTAAATTTACTACACACCACAATACTACAAAATTTACTACGACTATTTTCTGTTCAAAAAGGGATGACGGGTAAAAGATAAAAGCAACGATCGAGAACCCAATAATAGCTGCATACTTGCAGTCCGCGAAACAGTAGCCGGGGTCCAGCCAACCTCAGACGATATAACGGGTAGCAATTCGCACTCTGCTCTGATAAATAGTAAGCGTGATTATAATTTTTATTACAGTATTGATATCTACGTGTGATTTCATGGAAAAAATGTGTCTAAATATGACGGAGTGATGTCAAACTGTAGTCCTATAACAATTAGAGGATGCAAAAAATTATATTTTTCTTTTTTTTAAAGTGTCACACGTGTTACACTCGGTACCCTAATCTGTTACCCGGCCTCCTTGTTTGTACAGACTATATCTTATGGATTGAAAATTTAAATCGATCTGTACTCCCTTCCAAAGGTTTTTCAATGGCTTTCCAATAGTCCTGACATAACTATCGTTGTGCATTTTCTTTTTTTTTGTTGGACCAGTACTTACACGTGTATTTGAAAAGTAAACCTTGGAGAAGGTACATATTCACAAATGTTCATTTCCGCAGTATGTCTTTATATCCTTTTCTGGTAATGGTACTTTGTCTTACATACGAGGCTTCGCGGAATTCATCGTGTTGTTCTCGTGCACACTCATTGAAATGATGTCTCGGTGGTTATGCGTAAAATGTATCCTTTTTCCTGCCGCTATTAATGCGCCCTCCGGGTCAATTTGACGCTCAAATTGCTAAATCCCGCCTGGTCCGTCGCCATAGCACGCGGTGCAAAACCAGGCGGGAGGCATTAAATCCAGTCTAATGGGGCAGGGACCGGGGTGGGGCGAGAGACTTTCATTGCCGGGTTCTGGTCTTAATGTCTCTGTGATTACGCGTCGAATGGCATTGAGCGCATATAAATCCCTTTTGCCCGACTCAGAAAACCCCTTAATATAGCGATCAAAATGCCTCCCACCCGTACATGTAATTATCTTTCCTCGTGAGGGCACTCCGTCACGTTCCTCTGTGTTCCATTCATAGGCGCTCACCGCCTCCCCCCCTCCAAAATGCCGCTCTCGTGCTATTCCTTTTTTTTCTCCGTCTCTTTTACGAAGATTAAAAACCACCTTCGTTGTATCATCTACTGCATTTTCCATCCATCTCGTTTTCTCTCCTCCATGTACCGTCGCAAATAAAAATTGCTTCAAGTCAGCAATTGCTTTAACCCTATGAAAGCGGAGCAACGCGTTTGATCTCAGCATCTCTCAAATGCATTGATGAAATGAACTGATGGGCATATCGCTTTTCACTATACACATGAGGCACGATAGAAGTAATCGAAGAAGTTTTAACCCACTATTCTAGAGTGGAAGAACCAATTTTAAGTCTTCTTAACTCGGATAATATTTCATCTCAATAATAATATTTTTAAGTTTATATCATGTTCTCCTACTGATGAATTTTCATACATTTATTTCTCATAGCTTCTTACCCCGTTCCCTTTTTTAATTCTTTAATTGTACTGCATTTTCCAAACGAATTGATCCGTCTAATTTCAGCATCACTCAAATGCCTCAGTTAAAATAGAGAAAGGCGTCTGTCGTTTTAATACCTAATTTAGGATACTATGAGATAGAAAGCATGAGGAAAGTTGTGCGTAGTAAGATATTTTGAAGCAAATCTGAAAGTGAATGAACCTATCAGCTTATCATCTGTAGAGGTCATTCTATATCTTCTTTTAATCAACGTACCCATTTATAGGTTGCTATGGTATTTTTAGTATCCTGCCATAGTAATTGATTTGATTTATGTCTTGTACAATGGCAAATGAAATTATTTTGCATGCATGCGAAATTTATCGACCATCAATTTAAATTTAATATATTAAAATTTTGTAAACGTATCCGGGTACCTAGGAAACATAAAATTTGTGAGTGATTCCTGATCTGTATTTTGCATCTCTGTCTACCTCTCGTTCCCAATCCTTTGCATACAAAAATGGCTCTTGATTTTAATCCACATATATCTTTTCAAAATAAACTAACTCGTTCAATCTAAACGTATTCCATGTGGTATATCAGAAGTGATCCTATCCGTTCCTGGTTATAATCAGCGCACCTCTGATACTCAGTAAAAAGAAATCTGTGAGTAGTGATCGAAATGTAATCCAACAGATTCTATTTCTGATTGAACGTTAGAAGCCTTAATTTTTAAAACTCACGATATATTTAATGTAAATTTTATCCTCCTCCCAAATTTCACGTTCTCTCTGAATTTGAGGCTAAATACCTCCCCAGTTTACCATCTATTGCATTTTTCACCCCTTTCTTCATCTTTCCAACACTCCCGTTTCTAAGAAAATGAATTCGAGTCATTAATTGCTTCACCACTTTTAATGATGACTGAAGCGTTTAATCTCAGCCTCTCTCAAATGCTGCACCTAAATGTAGTGAAATGCGTTTCAATTCTCAAAGAATCATTCCTTTAAAATATCGTGAGAAAGATAGCACCCTTGGATTAAAAAGCAGCACAAATTTGAAGCAATTGTACTATTCCATGAACCTTTTAGTCAGTCATTTTCTGTAGTAATTGTTCAATTATCCTCAGAGGGCCCTTGCGGGGTTATTATCATAAACCTAAGATTCCGCCTCCGCCCGGCAATGTCGAAAAAATTATATTTGAATGAATTAAAAATTGCATCCATCGCTAAGCAAGTTGTTGTCTCTTTTTTTATAAATAAGAATAACATTCCGTTTCAAGGGCATTCTTGGACATGCATGGGATAACCTAAGGGGTCTGAGACATATAGCCAGGTATCCCATAGTTTAAATCACTATCTTTTTCTCTCGTCTCTGCCCTGATACAAATTATAATGACTCGCTATCAACATTTTTTTAACGTTAATCCCTAAATCCCTTAGAATGCGAGCGAATATGTATTATATTCCCATTACTTTATAATGAACTCTTCTCCGGAAATCAGCCGGGTCAGGATTGATATTGCGGCCAACGTTTCGATGACCTTCCTTGTCATCGTCATTAGGGTGAATGGTAGACCTACAAGACACTAAATGTCAGCGCCGAAGGCACATATACAGAAGCTGTAACGGTGAGTCAAAACTCACCACAACCAGCCAGTTTGCAAAGTAATAATTAAAAAAATGGCGCATGTGTTGGCTGTGTTAATGTTGTTTGCGTGAAAAAGAAATAATTTGCGAATTATTTTGAAAAATTGTGATCATTTTGCTCTTTTTTATTTAATTTTTATTCGCAATAGAATAACTATGGTAAAAATTGCTTTTCTTCGGTTAGTGTCGGGTTTATATACACAATTGAGGTGGTCAAGTCTTCTCTGATTGGTTAGTTTTTTGTGCCCTTCTTCCTCTTAGCCTACACATTCGTTTGATGATGGGATTCCATATTTTGCTCACGTTGAAAAATCCAAACCTGAGTATGGATTCCATATTTTGCTCAGGTTTGGATTTTTCAACGTGAGCAAAATATGGAATCCCATCATCAAAGAGACGAGGAAGCCAAGAGGATGGACACCAAAAAATGCACCAATCAGAGAAGACTCGACCGCTCCGACTGTGTACATAAACCCGGCACTTACCAGGTCCATCATTCATCCTGATGACGATGGCCGAGAAGACCTTCGAAACGTTGGCAGGAATGTCCATCCTGACCCGGCTGATTTCCCGAGAAGATTTCATCAGCAAGATTCGCCGGGAAAGCACCAAATCCTTCATCGCATTAATTTGGCGCTTAAATACGTAGAATACATTGAATCGGCCATTATCAATGAATGCCATCTAGTTGTGTAACTTTTTCCGCATAAAGAATTACAAATAACTCCAAAATAGGTGAATTTCTGGAATGCAAATTAAAATGCGGTAGAAAGTCCAAATCTCTCCTTTTCCTCTTCACCTGATACCATCTATGGCCGTTCATTCATTAGTTAAATCTCAAATCTCAAAACATTAGTTAAAACTCAGTAGTTAAATGGGATGTACAGTGAAATTACAAGTGAATTATGACATACTATAATAACATACTAAACGATAAATCATGCATGAATAACAGTATTCTTTTCTCTCCGACCTACTCCTGTTAGTTTTCTCCTTCGTAGGAATTCGTAAGGATTTAGCCAGCACTATTCCGAAGTCCCTGCACTAGCTATGTCAAGAAAAAAGAAATTTCGGAGAAAACACACTTAGACGAATGGCTTGAGGCATTCAGATTTAGTGAAAGCAAGTAGAATATGTCTTTATTCGCAGCAAAAATCGTAAACAGTACCCCGCCAGTGCCATCCTTTCTTCCTTGCAAATCGTTTTTCATACCATAGATTTATCCCATAGCAAAACCGTCAACTTCGCAATACCATAAGATTTCGCTAGGACTGTTGACGCTCTTGTCACTCCCTCCATCGGGTCGTCATCACCACCACATTGACTCCTCGCAGCGAAACCCATCGATACGCTAATCTCCGCCTGACCCCGTTTAGCTTAACGTCTCCAGCTCCCTCACATTTTACTTGACCTTAAGTGGTCCATTTCATGCCGTGTACCACCGTTATACTACGTACATTATTCCTCTAAGTTGCCAGCTTAATTCTCAGTCAATCTTTTTTTAATAATTTTGCTCGATTTTTATTCCAAATTTTGTTCACTGGACTGCGTTAAAAAGTCTCTCATTGTTAACAAAGTAATTAAGGGATAAATAGCATATAAAAAATTTGTATTCTTTTATAGTTTCTATTAATTAAGCATTGCAATTGAAGTAACTTAAACATTATAACATAGGTATAGTCAATATTATTTTTGGTATTTTACTCAGTGAGACAGTAATTACTTCTATGATATTTAGTCATAAATTGATGACAAATTCAACTATATCTTTCATTTCGAAAATCGTGATCGTGTGAGGCAAATAAACTCAAATATAATACCAATTTACGAATAATTTTTTAACGCATTGCCACAAATTATTTTCGGATCAAACTTTTTATAAACCTAAAATTCTGAAATATTCCTCTTTGTGTCGTCACTTGGTGGAAATCCTTAATCGTAAGATTTGAAGGAATAAAAGCTTTGCTTTTTCCTCATGGTGATTATCACGTACTTACTTTTCCCATATATATATTTTCAATTCCCTCGTTATTCAGACCCTGGGGACTTATTTGTATTTTTAGGCGCTATAGCCTCGGAAAAAAAGATGTGGGTATGCTTACAATAAATGAAAATATCCTTTCCTTGGAATGGATTACCTTTCCCAATAGTTAAAAGAGAGTATAATTATTTTACTGCATTCTATACAAATAATGCATTACACGGTGAAATTAATACAAGTGAATTATGAAATATTATTATTGTATACCTAACGAAAACTCATGTATGAATAACAGTAAAATTACATGTAGTTTATGGATGAGTGACATTTTGTTTACACGTGTATAAAAATGAGGAGTGGCAGCTCATGCCAGTAACTGCCCTAATTTTGCTTCCCTCTTCCTTCGCCAGGATCGCACCGATCGGAGTCCGCACGTAACTTCCTGCGATACCTATTTTCCTGGCGTATAAAAAACCCTTAGAGAGAAGGGGATGAAGCCCTTACTCCATCTTCCTATCTAGCGATAATCCGGGCGCACCTGGTCTAACTCGTGGTGGAAAGTCCTCTTCTTTTCCCCTCTCTTCCCCGGCCACAATCCATGGCAGTGCATTCATTATACACTCCATCGCTTATGCTCCTCCGACCTTCCTCTTTTAGCGTTTTCCTTCATGGGAGCCGAAGGATAGCGTGAAAGCGATCTTCTTCATGGCTAGTGAGTGCGAAGAAAGGCCGAGATGTCTGGAAAAAGCTGCGTGTTCAGGTGTGCTTGCAAAAGCGTACCCAGCGGGAAAGAGAAGGGGGCAGCTGCTCCCCCCTCCCCCTCTTCCCCCCCCTCCGGATGGAAAAGTTAATGTCGTTAAAAACGAAGGATTTGAGAAATCTATCTTTAAATCCAAGAAAAGTGATGTTAGTTTAAAAACATGTAATTAAAGTAAATATTATTTGCTCCAAAATAGTATATTTTCGAGCAAATAACATTAAAAACTAATAAAGCGCTGTTATAATTTTCTTGAAATTTTAGTTTCCTTAATCTCTTTTGTGTTAAAACTTGAACGACCACGGCTTGCCCCCAAATAGTTTTCATCCTGCGTACGTCCTTGTGGGCCTGGTTCTTAAGAAGAAGCCCCGCTTGGTTGAGACGAACTTAAAACTTTACTTTACTTTACTTCATCATGTAAAAATTACGCCCTGTATTTTAATATTTACCTCAAATAAAATAATTATGAGTTGTTTTCGCCTTTTAGATTTAGATTAAGTTATTTACTTTTAACCCTATCGTTGTCATTATATTACTATAGTCTTACGTTTTACACTAATTAGTGTATCATCTACGTTAAATTTTCATATAATCCCGGTGCCGTCCCCTAGTAGATATTCGTGAAAAAGTAATCTAGTGGGGTAATCGGGTTGGTGTAGTGGCTAGAGTTTTGTCTTCATACCCAGCGGGCTCGGGTTCAAATCCCGGCAGTGGCAGAGAATTTTCGAAGATTGCCCGATCCATGCTTGAGTGTTGTGTGGAGGATATTTCAAGCGCAACACTCCGTCCGTTGGATGGGACGTTAAGCCGTGGTCCCATTGGTGCCTTTTGTTAAGAGCGGGCTAATGCCGACACCGGGTTTCTCTCCACCCTTCTCTCGTGGCGCAAATGACCTCAGCTGTCACCTCCTCCAAATACCATACCCAAGAAATCTAAATTCCCTGAAGTTTTTAGAATGCGATGGTAATATATTTGTTAAACAAAATATTTAATATCAATGCTATATTTTAGAACAAAATAACTACTGAAGCGACAGGAATCAAAAAAATACAACCAGTTAAGCGGACATGATGTATCCTCCTAAAGGCCGTAACCTTATACTATTACTGGTTGCTTCTGCTGTCTTTGATACAGAGTTTGCAGTGCGTATTTGATTCACTATTTCGCCATTTAGGTCTTATTTCCTTACCAGGAACAGATATTTCCATACTAAGGTCCATTTCCATGAATGGTTCAGTATCAGCAGCAAAGATTATTGCCCGAATGGAAATCTCTAATTTTATACTTGTTGTAAAACTTATTCAGCTTTTTTTACAATTACAGGATTTTTGCTCTAGTTCTGTCGACTTATAAAGTAAGTCCTGCATTTCTCCTTCGTAAGACGAAGCCATTTGTGTTAGATATTTGCTAAATATTCAATGGGTGCTATAAAATGGATCTGCCTACCAATATGCATCAAAATCAATAGCATATTGTTTTAAAAAAGTCAAAAACTCAATGCACTTAAACTTAAGATTCACTTGCACCCATTTGATTCGCGAATTGAAGCTGATTTTGAATGTTATTCTCATTCATTTCTTGGCTCACCACAACAGAATGCTGCATAAACTTCAAAGCCATTCTCAGCTTTCCCGGGAATGACGTCATTCAGCTCTATTCATCCGGCTTTCCCAGATTAATGCCTCTAAAGCATCCGTGACCTTTCACCTTTCCTGCTGTGGCAGTGTTGAGTGTCGGCTACCCGTATCGACATGCACGTTCTCAGATTTATCTTATGCTATGAGGTAACTCTCGTACTTTTTTTAAAACTTTTTCACGTCATATTTCATTAAGATCATTAAAAAGAATGCGTAAGTAGAAAAAAATGTCTTCAGGTATTAAAATGATTTTTATTGATTTTATTCGTCATCATTTCATTAAAAACTTACAAATTAATGTCATGTTACAAATAAAGTCAACTTTTTGCGGTGAAATGTCTTGGGACAACATATCTTATGATCACCGAAGATATCGTGTTGAGCAAAAATTTTATTACAGTAGCTTACTACACTTGTTTTGATTCATATTATCTGACAATGAGAACCTGGTTATGATTAAGTAACAATCGAAACACGCGTAGTAAGCTATTATAATAAAATTTGTGGGCAGTACGAATTCTTCGAGGATCATTTTTCATGATTCAAGAGACCTACTCCTGTTTCACTCGACAGAACTCATCCACGTAAGGATATCCAGTGATATTTTTATCCATTAGAAACGTTAATTTTCATTTAAGGATTCTAAACTGTAAGTATTACAGTCAGAAGTTTAATTCTGTTGAGGTACAAAATGATATTTGGTATGCATCTGCAAAATATTCGAAATCACTATCGTATTATTCTGTTCCTTTAATTAGTGTAACTTTTATGCCTCGTTGGCTCCTTTTTATTCGATCTGCCATCACCTTCAACAGTCATCTATCCCAAGATTGGCTTGATCCAACTCATCACTCATGTATCCTCTCAGCTAGTACTATAACCCCGTCTTAATTCTTTGCATCCCAAATGCGAGAGATTCGGTGTCAATGAACAATAGTATTCATGAAAAGAATTAAAAGCTATCGATAAAGGAAGGTGAAATAATCAATTTACTTTATCACGCTGAAGATATTGCCAGTTATTTTCAATGCTCACTTTTTTACCCTTAGTGATGAATTCTTTTATTTTTAAGCTGCCAAATGTTTAATATATAATCCATTTTCCTACTTTATAAATTATATGTCCTATCATGTGCTGTAATCCCACATTATACCAGAATTGCGTGCGATGAATTCATCTCTTATTGTTCTTTGGCTCTGTTCGTGTTGAAGTTCTCTGTTTGAACTTATTATTTTTTTTCCTCGATATTTTTTAATCTTGGGTTATATTATCCGTGGTATGAGAATTCCTTTTTTTTTATATCACCCGGCCAAGATTTGTTGGTATCTCTATTACTCGTTTCCCCAATGGCCTGAGTAATCCATCAGACTGAGTAATAAAGGGGTATTTTTAAAAAGAAAAATAAATTAACATGCCTCGGGAGTCTAGTTTTAATCCGTCATTGTAAATTGAGAAATCACTATTTCAAACGAAAATTCCCGATGGAACTTCGAATTTTTTTCTCATGTTAATTGCTGAAATGGAGTACATGGCTGCCTATGGAAAACTGCAAGCTAGGCTGTGTCTTGACGTCTTTATAAAAGAATCGGAAAATATGGATAAGTAAAACATCTTTCTGGGAGAAAATTTGAAGCATTGTTTATTTTACTTTTTTATTCGTTATCTCATTACATCCCTACGAATTACTAACACCGATCATAAATTACAACTAGATTAATTATTCAATCCGATACATATGTAATTAAAATTCCTTGCAGATGCGGGGCCGAAATATGCATAGAAAACATCGATTATTGCTCACAAGTACTTGAGTTCCCTTCTCTACTGAATTCGATTTTATATTAACATATTATTTTTAGAACTTTGCATTAGTATAAGAATTTCTGTGCTACCAACGCATATTTTTTATTCTATCATATTTTTTACCGTGCACTAGTAAAAATACCAATTTAAATAATAAGCACTTAAAGTAAGTAGGTTCTTTTTCTATTCAAAAATAGAGTTAGTATTGTGAGCAATATGCAAATTTCAATTTAAGGAACATTTTTCATTTAGAGAGGGGAATAATGCAAAAAATAACTTTTGTTCTAGTAAACAATTCCCCTGGTGCTTTTGCATATGAAGTGTGTCATTTCCATGATAAGATTGTTGCAATTTTCTATTGTCTTGCGAGTGAATTTCTGAAGACTTAAATGCATAGTTTTAAAATTCTTAAATGAGTGTATGAAGTTTTCAATATCGTCGTTTGGAAAAGAAAGGATTTTTCTAGACACGTTACTCCTAAGACTATGTATTGTATGACCTTTTCTCAGCGAGAAAATAAACAAAGAGCTCACCAACTCTTTTTATCCCGAGGGAACATAAGAGGAAAATGCCTACTACTTTGGAGTTAATTAAATTCTTTCACGAGCAGCTTTTTCATTCAAAGAGAAAGCAATAGCAGGAGAAAAAAAATTAAAAAATATATGAAACAATGAGAGCTATCCTTCTTTTGCTCTTTAACAGAGTTTAAGGCCTCTTCTTAGTGAATCAAGGAAAATCTCATTATTCTGTAGTCGCTGAAATTAGGAAGTTACACTCATTTTCGAAGTAGGAGAAAACGGGACTCCAAGTCACTCCCCATCTAATGTCTGTGAGAACTGAAAATTAATTCCACCACGGTCAAGATTTAACGCTGGAATGGTCTCCCGGGAAACATGATAACCTTGGAATAATTATGAATCTATCTCGGTTTACCATATATTTCAGTAATTGCTTATTCAGTATCATTTATCATCAGATGGATTTAAGTGATGTTTCTGCCAAAATAAATGTGGTCTAAGGAAAGTTTTTATTGGCATACAGGTTCATTTTTTTATTTTCTTAAAATTTCAAACAAGGTGCACGTCCTAAATTGTAAAATATAAAGGTTTGTCTACTATTAATACGTGAGCACTATGATGTTATTGACTTAGCTTTGAATAAAATGTATCCTGCGATGCAAGAAATATTAGCCTAATTAGTACGAACGAAATTCATTTGTACCTTATTTTTGTCATATTTCCCTCTCAAGGTTGTCATACTGGACAACTTTTATCTCTGGAACAAAATTTGTTTATGTTTATCAATTTGAAGATATATTCCAACTCCGGCCGAAAAACTACAGTTTCCCCTATCTCATTTTATGCTTTGGCCATACTTATGAAATAATTGGGTGCATGCCTGATTTATAAAAATGGGTATTTGAAAATAAATTCTTTAAAAAGGAGAAAAATTTAGTTACATGAGAGGTGGGAGGCAATTTCAAAATTTCGGATCAGTTCGTAATAATTCTATATCTAGAGCTTGCCATTTTGATAAGGATATGGTTATTGTCTTGTTGATAATCCCTGAAGTTGACATGATGGCATAATAGGGTAATATTAATAGGTACTTAGTAATAGCTCTTGGTGTTTCATTTTGCTATAACTGCGACAACTTTTCTCCGACGGCATATTAACGCCGGATAGTGACAGTTTCACTGCCGAGATAAGGGAGTTGTCAAATGCGACTTCTTCTCCCTTCGCACTTATCCCTACCTCTTCTTCGAGGGTAGTTTTGAAGTTTTGAATGGCACTTGTTTGTAGCAGGAAGGCGAGGTCTGGTCTGAGGGGATGCTGAGATAGAGGAAGCGGGTTTAAATACGGGAAGAGAAGGATACAAGGGTATGCAGATTAAGCCAAGTTTTTAGACAAAGAGGGATGGGCTTAGGGTGGGCTGAGCTAAATCTTGGGGCACGTAGTTTGAGCTGAAAAGTCGATAGGAGATGCATATCAGAGGGAAAATATGAAGAATAGTTGGCGACGAGTCTAAGAGTGGCATAAAGTAAATGGGTATCAATTATCCAAAGTAAATGCCATCGCTATTTTCGTGGTAGTATGCGAGTTACATCATGGCAAAATCAGCAGCGATGGAACACACTTTCCGCGCCCTATTTTAGAAGTGAAATATTACTCTGTGTATTCTGTTTATTACAAGTTATTATTTACATTTTATTTAAAAAAATTTTTTGGTTAGTTACACAGTTGGGTACAGAAATTAGGTTTAGTAAACAAACGAGATCAGTCAGGTGTTTAGTAGTGCATTTGATTATTTACTCGATGTCTGCACAGAACAGAGACTCACCCGTATCCCTTGGCAACCAAGTTTTTATGTATTTATTCTAACAATTAGCTTTACTCAACTCTGTTGAGAAAAATCACTTGTACCTCTTGGCTTCTCAACCCCTCATATATATTAGAAAATTTGAGGCACCAAAATTGATAAAAGTGTTATTTAACTATTAAATGTTTAGTTAACAAGTGCCAGAACGGCGTTCCAGCTCGTTCCGGCACCATGATACCACTGTTGTACGCCGATAATTATCAATTTTCTTGCTGTTTTCAGGGCAAATAAAATCCGAAGACGCAAGCGCGATGAAGAGGAACATTTAATTAATTTCCCCCACTCCAGTTAAAAGTAGTAAAACAATTATACTTACTCTCTTATACTTAGTTAGACTGGACTTATATTTTTCAAATAAAATGAAAAATGATAGAAGTACCTCCATTAGTTAATTGGTTGTGTTACTGAATTTAAGCATACATTTTCAATAGTGAATTGAATGAAAAGTACTAATGTGACGAAAAGCCTTGAGTGGCTTAATTGGCTTATTTAATGCGTCTGGATCATTGAAATGCCGTTTGCGCACAGGAGATTTGATGGCAGATGCTCTTATTTCAGCGTGCACTTCTGGTGCCATTTGTAGACAGAGAGTGGCAATTGCGAGAGTTTCTGCGAATTCCCATTATTTTAACCAAATGTATCTTCGAATATGAGCCACCATTCTCGCGTGACTGGGTCCTTTCAGGGAAGACGAAAAGATGGACGGCAACTGGGAATGGCTCCGAAATCTAAGCTAATTCGCGGAATCGGAAAACATGATACCTTTGTTCCTCCTCTTTACAGAGAGCTCCAACCGGGGCTCTTTGGCTGGGAGAAAGGGACCCTCTCTAGATAAGTGAGGTGATTATGCCTGACTGCGCGAACAAACACTTCATCCCGTATAGTCTTGTGTCTTAATTTGGACGAAAAAAGCATCGTATAGCTAGCTACTTATGCAATATACTACATGCTAATTATTTTAAGTACTTAAACAAATTTCTGTCAAACAAATGTCTGATCCATATTGTTGTCAGGAAAATATCTCTACAGCTCTAGGTTGGAACTTTAATTCGACATTCTGGATCAAGAAATCAAGGGCGTGGCAATATCAGTTTCAAATCATTAATGGACTTTTTTCGATCACAACTATATCATCCAAATATTACGCCTTGAAACTACTGCTGAAAACTTTGTGTGTAATTATGTAAAACACAGGATATGACAAAATTCTTAAGTGCTCCAATTTTGCTTTCCTACATACTATGACTAAGGACATTTCATCAAGCGTTTTTGTGATCGAATCTTCCATTAATTTCAAGTCTTGTGACCTCTGCATTCCCTTCGGGGTTTCACCGCGTCCCAAAACCCGAAGATAATGCAGAGATCATGTGATCAACGCCGCGAAAATCTTCGAACCTACAATTTCATGTCTTGTCTCTCATTAGGCTAGTCATTCATCTACAGTGTATGCTTCTTTCATTTAAAAATTTTATATGATGGTAGAAATAATCAGAACTTAAATACACCCAGAGATTATATTCAGATATTTCTATAGAAATGAGGACCTGTGTTATCTTGAATATGGTTTTATAAACTTCTGTGCTCCTCGAAGTAACGAAAATTTCCCTTCATTTCTAGAAATACAGTCTCATCTTTCTCTCGCAATGACAAAACTCCTCGATGAGTTCGTCCCAAATGGAACGAAGACGGAAGCAGAGTAAGAGACAATTCTCTCAATTCACAATTCTCTGAGGTTTAAATGAAGACGTCTTCTTTGTTTACCCACCGTGATCGCGAATCAAAAATGAGTCAAACCATCCCGGCCGCTTTAATATTGCCCCTTGGAAACTCCCTTTGTAATTAAATCAGGGATGCGACCAAGCTCAAGGCGTTGATTGGCAGGTTGAGCGAGGAGATACGGATTTCAACTGAGTCGGTAGAATGGGTAATAATAAGGAAAACTGAAGGGTGAATAATAAGTTTCAGTGGATAGTTTCATCTAATTATTGGAAATGTACATTTCATTGGAACTAATATGTTGTATAAATTTGATAGGATTGTGCCGTAAGCAAAAAATAAGTTCGCGTACCACGTATGAGGGTGAGGTTCGGAGATTGTTTTACCGGTTATGATATTTATCATAAATTTATGTATATTTTAATACATTTATTTCAATTTTTTTTCTATTTAATGAATTAGCAATATGTCACTTGGGAGAAAGGTGCTAAGATTGGGTTGCGATTACATTAAGCACTTGTTAAAAAGGGCAGCGAATGTGATGTTAGCATCAATTTGAGTTTTTTTTAAGTAAATATTCATAAAGCTTCCTTAAGGAATTGAGAAATATGAAAATTAATTTCTAATTGATGATCGATTTCAATTTTCAATCATCAGGATCTTCCAACTGAGGTATTTATCACCGTTAACTATTTAAATTCGGTGAGGTATAGTGATAAATATTGGTTTCTTTCTACAAATGGATATCAAGCTTTGTTTTGTGGGTATATCAAATTCATCTTCATCAAAACAATAATTTTATTAGTTATTTTATAAACATTAATATTAATAATGAATAATAATTTTAATTATTTATTGTTTTAAGTAATCATTGCATTTCTTAAGCTCTCGAAGTCTTCATTTTTTTTCTGAAAACATATTACCTCCCATAGACCTTGCTTTTAGTTTCAAATGTTAAAATAATAACAGCAATAAAAATACAAATATATTTGCAAGGGCTATTACCGATAACTTATTATGAAATTATGGATTCGCATCATCGCACAGATTTTTACGAAAGAAGGACGGACAGGAATGAAAGAAGGAAAAGGTAAAGAATATATCGCAAGGGGAACAGGAGAAGTAAAGGAGATAGGGTGAGTTTGAAGGGGGAAGAGTTGATGGCGGAGAAGGGGCCATATCTCTATGGATTCCGCGTCCCAGCGAGACAGGGAACAAGGCGTAAGAAATGGTCTCCCATCCATCAGCAGACACGGCAGGAGGATGCATAATTGGCTTCTTACGCCTCTGCCTTAAAATCCACCCCTTCCATCTTGGTTAAGGATATCTCTCCACCCCCAACCCCTATCACCCATCCTTCCATCGCATCCATCCAATTCTTTCCCAGCCTTAATCTGCCTCTCCATCTATATTCCGCTCAATTTTTTTCTCACGCTAAATCTTCCATTCTTTCGCTGCAAGCTTAAGGCATAATTCTACGTTTTTAAGTTTTGCACAAGTCTCTTACCATGCAATGAATTTCAAAATCAAAAGTAGGTACCTTTACGGTTTTATTTGAGTAATACTTTTAACATGTTTATGCCTCAGTTTTGGGGTAGGATGGGCGTCTTCAAATTATTGAGATATTTACCAAATAAAGCTTAGTTTCGTTTTTTCTAAGGTGTGGTTAAAATCATGTTATTTTCTTGTGATGTTTTACTTAATTTTGAGCTTTTCTATTGCTTTATTTTTCTTTTCTTTCTAAACATCGTGCTAATAAACCTTGTTGTTTTACCTAACCCTTTTTTTATGAGTTAGTATGCCTATGGTACCGTCATCATTATCAATACTCCACTCCTCTCCGCTAAATTCTCCCATTGGCTAATCTTTTAACACGTTCATTATTCCTCTTCTGCTTTACACCCTTAATCTTCTACTCTATGCATCTAACCCATGGCCTACCTCTGCCTTTGTTGCCGTCCAACTGCCCACCATTGATAATTTTCGCTACCCCGTAAAGTCTCATAATACGATCGAATAGACAATAATCTTCGCCACGCCATCGAAATATATTTACCAATGAATCAATGGCTGTCCTTTGGTCTTCAGACGTTTTAGTTCATTGTTACCATTTATGCCTTAACGTTCAAATTATTATATTACCACGTTTTGTACCTCTTGGACTGAGACGTTAAAAACATGCCTAAGATATTTAACGTGGTTAACATAGTAATCCTCCAGTATTTCGCCAACGTAAATCCCTCACATTTGTCTGGGGATAAACTTTGCCATGAAGACGTGCTTTAGAATGTTCGACTAATTCAAAGTGACAGATTTCCAATATCAATGGTGAAATGGATGATTGTTTTTACCAAGGTGCTTTTGCTCACACCATATCCTTTTTTTCCATTTTCAATGTTAGATGAGGCTATATTTCTAACATACCGACTCACTAAACGCATTTGTCACTATAATCAAACGAAGCTGTAAGTCTTCAATAGGTTTTACGCTTTCTTGGAACGTGCGTTGTTAAATGTTGATCCCACTCCAGTTTTTCAAGAAAACTACTTTTGAAGAAAATTGAGTTCACCATAATATCTAATGCAATAAGATATTGTCTAAACTTATGGTACATTTTTGAAGAACTTTTGGAAAAAGAAAGTAAGGTATAAAAAGATCAACTCAATGAATCCACAGTCTCTAATGATTCTTGGAATATTAGTATTCTTCTAGCTGATTTGAAATGATAATGGTGATTTTTCCATGGTATTACACAATTATTGTGGCAATAGAAGTTTAATTGTAAATGATAATCCACTTACGTTTGACCACTCATAATTATCTTACTCTTTAAACCATTCAAAAACTTATTATTAAGAGAATTTAATTTGCAAAATTCATTAGATAATCCTAATATGAATGTTTCATTTTTCTTCTAAAATCGTTTGCTATAAATAAGTCATTTTCAGTAAAAGTTTCCTCAAATTACAGGTAAATTACATACGTTTGCTTTGAATTTTTATTACGCTTTATGATTTAGTTGGTTACATAAGATATTAAAAACATTGAGGATTTGCTAGTTTCTGCTAGAAACGGGAATATGTTTGCGGTTGTTTCATCGACATCGTTTATTGAATCAAACTCCAAAACTTCACTTGCGGTTTCGACATGGTCATATTTTTTTACTCCATGGTATCTCGTCAACGGTGAGCACTGGGAGAAATTGGTTCACGATTACATTCGTCCAAGCCACGTGATATAAAACAGTCGCCAAGGTGTTGCTATTTGAAAGAATTTGATGGAGCTGAAAGACGATATGTCCCCGTTCATAGCGGGGAGTTGCCTTTTTGTCCTCCTTGTCATCTGTGAATGTGGGAAAAGTACAATCTCGAGAATTTCACGTTGAGTTTCAGCCGCGGGTTCTTTAGAGGAAGAATTATCTCCGAAGTGCCGTGTGGTTGAGACATATTGTGAGAAGAGATCAGCCTATTGCATCATGTCCACTTCCTTTCAAGTGCCGATTGGAAAGCCTAGCAATAGAGACACACGTAGTAACTTGAATGGTTTAAGCGAAATATAGAGTTGATGTAACCATTTTATTGACCACAATGAAACAATATTTGAGGGATAAAGCATAAATTTTCGTGAAGGAAAAGTTTCAAAGAGGCATTTTTAACGTCCATTTCATTTTCATAGGACAAAATGGTGCAAACAGCAAAAAAAATCCTATCAAGAAAGGGTATCAGTTAAGTGTATCAAGCCTCAGAAGATCAAATTAAAAATGATAATCAAAAGTGTTCCCAATTAAACTATGTGAAAATAATTTCCAAATATATGCATGAATTCATTGATGAAAATGAAAATTAAACCTTATTTACTAAATCTTTGTACAATTTATATTTGTGATCAGTGTATTTCATATCACAGCCACAGCATTATGTGAGAGCTTATCTAAACAATAATATCTTTTAATATTTAAATGCATGCATAAAGAATCTTGCTTATGTAGATATTTGTAATATAAAAGTTGCTATGAAATGATTTATTGAGAATTAGGAACTTTGAAGTGATATTTATGCTACTTTTGGTGTTCATTTAAATCATTTTTTCTCGTATATTGCTTTCAAGGTAGATTGAGAATGGGACAGTGATGAATATAAAATTTTATTCACTGCTGAAAGTAGAAGATGTTTAGTAGAAAGATTTTCTTAAGAAATGAAACGGACATCAATTTTATCTCTATTTGATCATCTCAATTCCATCTCTTATCTCGCTTGATTCTATTCATTTCTATTATCTGTATTGCATAGTTATTTTCTTTTACCTTTATCTTTCTGATTTTTTGCTATATTTTTATATTTCCTAGGTTAGCATCGAAAATATTCTAATTTATATTCTGAAACATTAATTCATTCAAAACTGTGTGTAAAAATTTAAATGTAAGGCATAAGATATTAGTTTTCTCTGAAAAAACCTTTAGGTTTTTAACTTGCGTGCACAATTTCTAATCCATGCGTAGGTCCTTCTCGGTTTTTTTCTCTAATTGTGGTTCCATCTGAAGAAAATTTGACAATGTTGACTCAATTCTTAAAACTGTTACTTTGATTTAAAAGGTACTGCTTCTTCAAGAGTTTGATATTTTTCCTACCTTCAATTATTAATAATTTTTAATTAATAATTTATTTATGATAATTTATTCAGTTGATTCTTTGTTTATAATCTTAGACCATTTTACCATATCAGAATGTATGAAATAAGCCATTATCTTGCTTTTAATTAACTTCAAATTTTCACGTACTTACCTATTGCATATGCCGCCTTACAAAATTTAGTTAAATGCGTACCTATATGTAAATATGGGTTCATTTTATCGTTTATGGGACAGTACCCTTCCGGTTTTCCTCAATGCAAAATATCTATCGTGGAAGTAGATATCGTAGTATTGCTTGAAGAATTAATACGGCTGCTTAATATCCACATTTTTGGCTGACGATCTTTTTTTTAATTTTGTTCGTTGGGAGTTCTTCGAATCGTGTTGCAGGATACCAATTTAAAAGATTTTTTTTAAATAAGCGGAAACGTGTAGTTTAAAATCTGAGGGTGCGACTCGATGAAAGATTTTCGCGCTGTGACCAGAATATTGATTTCAAGCAGCCCCCTCGTTAAAGCGATCGTGAGATCCATTCAAAATTAGATCCATCGAATGCAATCTTAAGCTAGCATACGTGATTTCAATATCGAAATGGGTACTATTACAAGCGTTTTCTCCCCTGGAGAGGAAAGGTTAGTGTAAGCTTGATCAGTTATTCGTGTATGATGGTCTTTCATCGAAGTCAAATTGGTCACCAGTAACTTAGCATTAGAAATGTAAAGATATTTTTATGCTTCTTAAAAATTTGTTCCGTTTTTATATAGGCACACGGCTGTTGATAGCCAAATATTATTTGACAATAACCTCATTTGGTGAAGTTTGAGCAGGTGGTGACTCTTTTTCATTCCTTATTCCTGTGTATGGATGTAACGTGTGGAATAAAGCACTCCGAAAAAGAGAAACCTTCTATTTAGAGCAGGCTGCAGTAACCATGGGTAATAAATATGCATGCCTTATTTATCACGATAATATAACAAATTAAAATTGTACATCATACTTCAACTGATAGATTTGTGATATTTACCCTTGTAGATCGAAGTCTTCATAAGAATAATTTCTAATAGAATCTATATAGGTACGTTCAAGTTGAAACTGTATGGCTCACCCGAGGTGCACCAATTTAATTTTGAGATGCGACGCCAATTCCTATTTACGGTCATATGTAGGCTAATTTTTGCATTTTGTTAATGCAAAGCTACTGAAAATACCTAATCCATTTTTATGCATAACTCGTTAGCCGGAATTTTGTGCTGGAACTAGTGATTACTTATGGGCATTCTCCTCCTTTTAATTGTGCAAAATATTTAAATGTGCTTAGGGTTAAAAAACATTGTTTTTTTTATTGGGAGGATTTTCGCACATTTACCATCGATTTCTTGCTTAAAATCCAAATAATTACGACACCTGGACGTTAGCTAAAATGAACGAATGCCTTCAAAGCTGTAGCATGGTTTTTACTTGCATAAAAACATATTTATTTTTTTCCTGTTGTCTCGGAAATACAATTGGTTTAGTGTAGCGTTTTACAAAGATAATGAGGTTTCCAAAGTCGAGTTTTACAAATTTTCTCGTACAAAGTGCTTTGGTTTTACGTGGGAGACTCAAAGTGATTGCGAAAAAACGAAAAGGAATGCATTCTCCTCCTCGGCGTTTTTACATTGATTATTAAATACAAACATGTTGAAGAGGAGTAAATTAAATTAATATTTGTTATTAAAAGAATGTGAATAAAGTGGGGATGGAAAGTTTTCCTTCTCGCAAAGAGAGGACATGGATTTAAAAACAATGAATTGGTGATTTTTACGTTATTTTCTATTGCCAACCAAAAACGTTAAGAAAAGTTTTCGAATTCTGCGTCAAGAATTCTAAGAAATTTTCATGCCCACTGAATTTATAATGGAGAAGTTAGATCTATGAAAGCCTTGGTCTCATTCAGTTACTATACTTGTTATTTTCTTAATTAAATTCCACAGAAACTCGATAAAAAGGTATTTTCACATTCTGTATGGTTTCTTTATTATGGAAGGTTGAATTCCGCTGCCAATAATTACTTTCAATTTCGTCATGGTAAAGTATGAGCATCATTTTAAGTCTTAAAATTATATAAGAATATCATGTAAAAATATGCTCTGCATCTCTGCTAATTGTAATTTCATTTTTCCAGCGCGTAGTGGAATTCTTTTGTATCGGTTTTTGAAGCACCGATTAAGTTCAAAGTTCAGTATTGCATTTGCATATTAAACAGCATATTTTGCCCAAATTTCTCTCTAGAGGACAGTTACTTTGGTAGTGAAAGGCGAGAAATGTCCCCTCTTCAATATGAGAATGGATTCTTACGTTACCCAAGTTTCCAGCATTTCATGATAAATATTTGTCGTATCTGTTTGAGCTTTAGCATAAGTACCACTAGCATTTGCGAAGTGTCGTGGCCTTTTTCTTATCTGTCAGACTCTCATAAGCTCTTACCTTATTTATTTCTGGCATTTTTCCCTGTTACTATCCGTCTAAATGATATGTTATTTTCATTATTCCAGCCCAATAGTGCCATTTATGACCTGACGCCGAGATATAATGCTAGACTTTAGTACACGAGTATTTTGTTTCTAAGGACTAATTGAACGGCGAAAATTCTCTACAGAGCTATCCCTCTCCTTTAAATTAATAAATTATGATCCGAAGGGGGCCTTTATTTGTCCTTTTTTTCATTTCAACTACTTCATGCGTATCTGTCCGCCCATTCTTCATAAGGCAAACAACCTCTCTCGCAGATCGCGTTACCAAATTGGTGACCAGCTGGCAATTTTCCGGATTTCTGGATGAGTTCTTCTTGTGGCTAGAGAGTGCAGGAATACATAGGTACCGAGTCACAAAATTGTGATGACTGTGTTACCTCCAAATCGTTGCTTCCCGTTCCAGCGTCGTGTTGCAGTGAAGTATCGTGGGATAGAGTGGGGAAACGGATAGGGAGGAGAATCCAGGTCATATATCCTCTCTATGCTGGTGACATCCCGGTCCTTGAGTTCTTATAGTTGAAAATTCCGTCCGCAATTGGAATTGCTGCGTTGTTGCGGGGCTCAATCGGAGGATTTGTCCTAACGTTGCAAAAAAAAACATTTAATCTTGATAAGGTACCATATGTATCCTTAAAATTTTCTGGAATGAAAGCCGAATATATAGAGATATACTCGGATGGTATTTTTACCCGCAGAGTACTACTTACATCTGAAAAAAGACAAATTTTCTTATGAAAAATAAAACACCTCGAACTTGAAAGTAAATACCTGGAAGGATTGAAATGAAAAACATTAAGATTCCTGTGAATTCATGCGGTGATACAACGGATTCAAGCGAAATCATTTATCGCGCATGGCATTATTTCAAGATTTGGAAAAAAAACTAAATGAGTTTTGAAATTTACAAATTGTTGTATACCTCTCTAGTTAGGTCTCTTTGTGAATAATATATAAAGTTCCTGGAAGGGATACCGGATAGGATGCTTCCTGATACTTAATTTGCAACTATTTTTTTAAATGTGTGAATATTAATCATTAATTACTTTTTGTCCTCCGATTATATGATTGTTTTTATTTGTATTTTATTGTTGTTTTGAGGTTTCATATTTGACGTTTTATACTTGGTTATCTTTGATATGATACAACCATTTCATAAAGATATTGCTTTTTAATTGGGCCTTGGCCCGATGATAAACAAATTTTAAATATGATTCTTCGATACATCGATATTAAAACATTGTATTTGTTGAATGCATTTATTAAAAAGAACTGCCCATACGTATTTTAAATGCTTGCTCCCCTGGTTAGCGATAAATAGAAGAAATAATTTGAATTTTATCTTAAAAATAAATAATTGCTATTGACTAGTGAAGAGTTCTCGGAATCGCCACCGGGTCAGGAACTGCATAACTGCCGACGTTTCGATGGCCATCGTCCTCGGCATCGAAACGTCGGCAGTTATGCAGTTCTTGACCCTGTGGCGATCTCGAGAACTCTTCACTAAGTCCATTCGCCGGGAAAGCACGAAATCTTACTTCAAATACGATTGCTATTTTCCGTGGTATTATTTCATATGGGTTGTTAAATGCAATTCTTAGTTTCAATAGGCGTTGTTGGATCAGCATTATTAGATAAACATGATACCATACGCACACTATTTTTTAGGATCCCGAGAGTTGTATTTCATAAATTATTTTCCTCTTTTTCTCAATGAAGGCCATTGTATAATTAGTTCCTTCATTGATAAATAATATATCGTTCTCTTTTATGTAAGAATATTTATGAATGATTAATCTGAGGCCAAAGTGATGAATTATTACGAATTCAATTATGGTAACCAAATGAGGCTATCTGATAAAAAAATAATTCACGGGCATCATTTCAAACAGGTGCGGAAACGCAAAATTTCAGGAACATCGCGAGCGGCGTATTTCACCACAGGTTTGATATTCCTCCAAAGAATTCAAACCAGTCGCCTTTGACCGGGGATGGAACGTGGGAGACGCATTAAGCAATTTAATTTGAGAAACAGCCTCGAATTCGCAAATAAGCCCGCGGGGACAACGTGACTTAACAAAGAAAAAAGACACCTTGCACTTTTCTGCTGGATGTGGTGAATGAAGGTATGCTACAGGCGGCTGCAAAATCTTTCAAATTGGAACTTTTTTCTGTTAGCCCAGAGTTTGGACTGAGGGTAGGGAGAGGCAAAGGTCCCGCAATTTACGGGAGGAAAGATTTCCTGAGGGACACGCAGCATTGCGCCCCGGCTGGACCGGATGGCGTTCTGGGACACCGCCTGCGGATACTCTTTTAGGAAAACCCCTCCGGCGTAGCTTAGCCAAAAGAACAGAGTTTAATGGCCACGAATGGGATAGGAGACAAAAACTGACTCGCCAGTAAGGTTAACGGTTAGAGAATGGTAAAATGAAATGAGGCCTGTATAAATGGGTAAAATGTATAGGTCTGGTGACATGAGTGCTGGACCCAGTGGCGGATCCAGGATAGGGACAAGAGGGGAGTTGAGACTACGATACTATCTAGTGTAAATTGGATACTCATGGGGGGCTGATGCCCACCCTAGTCCCTTTATGGACTTACTACTGGATTGTAACATACCAAAAGCGTGTAATTTAGGCCCTAAGCTTAGAGCTAATGTGTATTTCAATTCGTTAAAGAAGCAAATATGTATAAAAATATCACTAAATACTTTTGCAAAAAGTATTCTGTTATAAACCCCCAAAGACTTCCATTTTATCTAGTGCGTGTTTGGACCCCATGGGGGACTGTAGCCCCCTTCGCCCCCCTCCATAGATCCGCCACTGGCTGGAACCCTACCCTGTGTGTATGGGTTCAAATCCTGGCGATCATACATATTTTTCAGAGACTTCCCGATCCCTAATTGAGCGGTTGTGGAAGGCACATCAAGTTCTAGGCACAGCACTCCCTCCGTCATATGAGACGTTAAACATTGGTCTCTTTGGCGCCTTTCGTTATCATTAAAATATTCTATCGATTGAAATAGTCTCAATATAGTATCCAAGCAGTATTCTGGCAGCCTCCCATCCTTTCATGTACTTCTCTCATCAATTCACAATAAGGCCTTCTCTAAAAACCGCATTCTCTTCCTTCTTCTCTCTTCGTTTATGTATCTGCAGGCTAATATCGACGTGGAGTTTCTCTCCACCCTTCCTTCCCTGCCTTCCCTAATAGCGCAAGTGACCTTACTTGTCGGCTCCTCAAAATATGATACCAAAAACGAAATAAGAGGATCATTTTATAAGAGTGGAAAGGAAAGGCTTGTGAGGAGGGTATAGCTTTATGAGGCGGAAACGTGGTCACTGAGGAAAGAGTACGAAAAAAGTCTGGAGGCGTTCGGAATGTGGGCATGGAGGACGATGGAGAACGTGGACTGGATGGTGGGTGAAAGAAAAGAGGAAATGCTGGATATGGTGAACGTGATGAATGAACTCCGTGATACGCTTCGAAGAGAGAGACTAAATGGAGCTAGTAGTGAGTGGTGAAGGAATTATATAAATCGTGTTAGAGCAAAGTACATTGAGTATCTTTGGAAAAGCAGACCAGAAAGGATATAACGCCTTTGCGACCTGGTTCTGAAGGTAGTTACTCAATGATCAAATGGACAGATGTGATGGAAAACAAAGTAATGTACCGGTGAATAGCAGAAGAAAAGAAATTTGGATCACAGTGATCCGAGAATCAGGTGGAAAATTCGTCTGACAGTGTTTACATTAGAAATATATTAGAGGGAAGAATAGATAGAAAATTCACTTGAGAAAGGCAAGAGATAAGTAGTTGGTGCTGATAAATAAATACACACCCAAGAACAATGTCAGGAAACTGAAGAAATTAGTTTGGTTTTTCGTGTTATGAAGGGCTTCAGTAAAGCAGTCTCAGGATTACAGTACTATTTATATGTATGAGAAGTTGAGAATGTATACGTCATTGTAAGAGGTCACGTAGCTCGGTAGGTCGTGTTATTTAAATAAATAGAGATCTTGAAAGCCGGCGAATTCTCAGGAATTCATCCAAGAATATGAATGAGGGGACATCGTGGACTCATGAAAAGCTTCCTGAGTCTCCAAAAAAGGACTAAATTCGTCTACCGGGGCTCATCCCGGTACATACCCTTCCACACTCCGCGACCGTTCACCCGCATACCGCGCTGGGATATCTTAACTCTCCCGCGAGATCCCTCTGTGGAACGAACAAAGGACCCTCTACAACCACGGGCACGTTATTCTCTCCACCCTGTCTTTGTTTCTTACAGCGCGAGCTGGCTTCCGGCATATAACCCATACCTCTACTATAAGCTATCGTGGACTCAGCGTGGTCTCTTCCAAAAACGTTTCTGTCCCATGTAGAACATTGTGCGGTAAATTGTCAAATACATCATAAATATAATTGTAATGCTACATTGTATGAATTCAAAGAATTAAGTGGAGAATGAGGGCGTGAGCCCTAAAAAAGATAAATTCAGCACTTCCCGTGGGTTTCCTATTTCAATTCGGAAATTATTGAAAATGGAGCATTTTTGATTGTTTAAGTTACAAAATAATTTCCCCAGCCTTTCTCTGAATTGGTCTTTTATCTCCAAGCAAAACTTGGAATTAATATAAATGATATAACGCCGTAATCGGGTTATAAAAAATGACAGAATGAGTTTTATTGTACTGAATTGACTGCTCTTGTAAAAACCATTATTTCTTGTCACATAAAATGGCTAAAAATTAATAAAAAAAATTTATTACATGCATGATCACATATTACTCCGCCACCATATAGCTCAATAATTGCTCACTCAACTGAAAAAGATACAATGATATTTTACCCGCAGCGTTAATTCCTAAAATCCCGTTTTTAAATGCCAAAAACCACAAACCAAATCTCTGACCTTTATTTCATATATTCTCCGGACAAAGTAGGTAAGTGCTTTGCAAAAATTATGGTCGAAAATGTTAATGTTTTGTTGGTGAAAAATGTGCAAGTAAATTTTTATGCATAAAATATTTATTTTTTTTATCGATCTAACTCTATAAGAATCTCAGGGAAAAAAATAAAAAAATATTTTCATTTACAGATTACCTTGGCTGTCATTAAAATATTGATATGAAACAGCAAATATGTATTTCCCACGCGTTTGGGTAACATCTGTAACTATTCACTACTAGAACAGGTACTCGTTACCCTAAATATTCAAAGACTCCTTGGAGATACAGTACTCATATTTTCTATAATTATTACCAAGAACATCCTATGTCAAGAGTGTCCAAAATATTTACCGCATTTTTCCCAGGCTAGATATATCTTTTTTCTGGAAATTTTTCTTACCTTCCTGGAGCTCTTTTCCGTTTGGGTGCATATGAAATCCGGTGTGGGGAATTGCGTTCCGCGACAGACTGAAATTCTGGTCGTGCTATGGGATTCCTCGCCGTCGGATGCTTGTTCTAACATCGTGGATGCGCTGGTAAAATATCGGATTGCAAAATGACACGTCTGCGCGGAAAAATAGGTTGGCATTACGGCAGGATGTATTCCGATTCTGATCAGGGGTAACGCCACCTACTGGCCTCGCGGCGAAACCCTTGGATTTTAGGAGCTTGAAAGGGGTTTAATCCGCTGTAGTGGTCCCGCTCCTTTTTTGTGTCATCACCCGTTTTTCCTCGTTTTTTGGCATACGTGAACGAAATGCTGTTTGAGCTTTAGTTCCGGTGGTTGGGAGCTAACGAAATGTGAAGTATTGTGGAGATAAAATATTTGTCATTCTTTTTCGGTGAACCACCAAATCTCGTTGCATCATATGCATAGGTATATGTGAACAGGAGGTGATGCATTAATATTTAATGCATGAATACGCTTATAAATCAAAGCCAAACGAATCAAGATGAATGGAGATGAAATCGCTATCATAGATGACAGTGATGAAAATATACATTAATCACTGAACATCATTATAGACGTGTTTTGTAACATGTTCTGTGGTGTTACCTACGTTGTCACCTTTGCTGAGCATACTTTATTATTTTAAGTACAGATTACTGTGATTGCATTAAAGCCAAAATGATGGGGAAAAGGGACTTCCTGGCTTTTTTTATTTCGTGGAGACTTCTTTTTAGACGAATCAAAATTTGCAAATTACCAAATCTTTTTATTTCGCAAATTTAATTCATAAATAAAATATTAAATTAGATAAATTGGGAATTTTATCTAGTTCAAAGTTACGCAAATGTGTACATAACCAAAAACTGATTTTTTCTGACAACAAAACGCAATATTAGTAATATCGAAGCTTGCATAGCAAATATTTTAACATTAACTCAGAAATTAAGTTTTCGCGGGTGGTTAATTTATGGTCATTGACAAAAGTATGCTGATGACTACTTTGTTGGACCTCATTGCAGCAAGTAAAACGAACTCATTCCTTCGGGCACATTCAAATCTAGGTTTATCGTAACACAAATAAGCATATGGTATTCCATTTGAAGGATGATAAATCTAAGATTTATATGATTTATGGTCTATTATCAAAGATCCATATCAAATTTCATTGATGTAATCATCGTCATTGCAGTTGGGTTTCCCAAATCGAAAAAAATATATGCAATTACGACAGGATTTCTGTTAATCTCAGAATGCATCGCTTAAACTAATGTCTCATATGATCAAAGGTTGGTTATTCAAACCTCGGAGATGCATAATGTTAATGCTGATCAGTCTTTGCATTTTATTTCCAGTTGTTCAATAGGATTATATACTTAATTGACTTGTTGTTTTTTCCTCTCGTCACCTATATTATTATTTCTATCAATCAGTGAGTCCGTATTGCAATTACACTTTGCATCATTAAATTGCTTTTTCTCGGTTACTCCAGCAACCGTCGTCATCTTCTGCATGGTTTTTTACCCAACCTTTTCTCAATTATTACCTCCACAGCTCGTTCTGGGAAGCACTTGGCACCATGAATCTCCCTTACGCACTCCGGCTTGGTACATCAATCTTCAAATTCGTCGACCTGCTCGTGAGCCCTTGTCGCCTCACGTCTTTGCCGCAAATCGTACATCACGCCAATTTTAACCGAAATATCATCGTTCTTCCGCGCGCGCTCCCCATGCCTTTATCCATTCCTGCCCTCAGCATCCGCATCTGAGGTTTTCCTTGTTTTTTTGCCCATCCAGTCCTCCTAAAGGATATTTATGTTTTCCAGGGTATTTTGCTTGAACTCTGCAGCTTTTCTTGCAATCTTACGCTCTAGACATACTCGTAATCTCTTGTGTGTGACTGATAAGGTAATCAAGATGATGAGACTTCTTAAGAAATTAATCTTCTCAATGTTATGGGTGATTTGTGATATTTTAAGAGAAAAATTTACGGCCTTTTTAATGGCTTTGAATTTAGCGTCCGCAACCAGCCTCGTATTTCATTAGTTAAACGGGGAATGCATGAAAGTAATTCTTTTCCGGTAATTGAACTCATAGTTGTGATTTTATCAGCTGGAGAGCTAAGATTGAACCAGCTTATGCTCTTTTTGGGGGTGCATTTTTATGACGTTTGATGAATAGCTCCTCCTCTGTAAAAACGTATGTAATTCAATAAGTATCTTTGCAAGAAGAGTAGTTTAATAGATTTACAAATAATGAGTGTATAATTTTCCGCTCCATTCGACTTTTGTCATTTATAACATAAATTTGACACTGTTAGATATATATTTTTGTGTTATTTCTATTCCCGTTAAAGAAATAGGTTTGGTATTTTGGTAAAAATATTTTCTGAACTTATCATTTGTTCGACGTATTATTCAATACGCTTATTTGGCAACGTCAAGGCAATTTAATTGAGCCATCTCTCTGAATGAGGTAAGAATGCTGGAATGCTATTACCTTCGTCAAATACATTTTATTTGCGACATTCATAGGAACTGATTTCCTTAACAATTACTAATATTATAGTAGCTCGCCGATTTTTGAAGTGCTTCATGTGCCCACCAAAAGCTCATGATTAATGTTATGCCGACATTAATCATTTTTGTTCTAATTGCTCTCTTGAACAGATTACTTTCCATAAATCAGCAGTATTTACTTGCATTTTAGTCTTGCACGTTGTATAAAACTGAGAAATAACGATATGAGCTTGCATATCTGATACTGCAACGACAGTTAACTTGCTTACTAAGTTGTAAATATTAGACTGTCTTCCAGGCATATATTTTTAAGTACTTTACATATTATGTCCATCAGTGATGGCAAATCTGAGAATATTTTTCGGTTATATTATAGGCTCGAATATTCTTCGAATCCATTATTCTTCAATAATTGTAAATTATATGTATTTTACATATACGTCGGCAAGGAATACCCAGACATCCGGATCTTAGCAAGCAGATATTACACCGCAACGACGTCCGATCTGCCTACCAAATTTTTAAATGCCATACTACCCTTTAGGTTGGTGTTTCCCAACGATGCTTTGTGAAATTTTCCGGACATTTTGAATAAATAAATTGTTTTCGACGTGGTCTTTAAAGAAGAATGGCGTTAATCGTTGAAACTATAGACGTTTTTTATAAATAATTCTGTGGAAAGTTTAATTTATTCATTCAAAATACCACTCCAATTATTTACTCGGCACGTTTTACTGGCCATACTGGCCACGGCTTAATTTTGATCAGTTCTTATTCTTCTCGGATAGCGGGCCTCTTCTCACCTCACGTTATTCCCGTCCCTTATTAATCTTTCTCTATTTCCCCGTCCCTTAATTGCCTCATCCGCATCTCTCTCCATTTCCCTTGTCACCATGTCGTCATCCCGCGCCCTCTTCAACTCGATGTCAAACCCCATTCACTCCCTCCCTCTCCTATCCTTCCGCCATAAGACCCATCCTAGCCACACCCCTCCAAGGAAACCCCTAGCGCCATCCCCCTATTTTAGCAGTCAATGGTCAAGTCACGTCCCCTTGTCTCGTCACTTGTCTGGAGGTCAGGGAGGGGCAATCCATTTCACCCTGCGTTTGTCTATCCCCCATGCGGGCCATGTACTTTCCCGGCATCCAGAGGAATTAACTTTGTCACTAAGGCTCGTGATCCCGATTCATTTAAAGAATTTGAAAGATGAATAACGGAGAGATGGCGAAAAAAACAATCTCCCTAATCCACTCACAAGTGTAGAATTAAAAAAACGCGAAAGTTGCCGACCGCGTTTCCTCAGTTGTTGACGTCATGTGCTGGCTCATTCATTCGTTAAGTGAGGGAGTACTTCCTTGTTGGAAGGAATCGATCACTTGAGTCTAAAACTATAAGAAGCCACTCTAGACTTATGAGCGAATAAGTGCAGTAGCGGAGAATCAGTAAAATGCTCAGCGTGAGTTTTTGACGTCACATACTTTTGCGCGAAAGGTTTGAGATCATCGATTTTTCGCCTGAAATTGCTGTAGAAGTAGACGACGGATTAACTATCAGAAAATATAGGTGCCTCTTCATTTTTCAAACTAGTGTATGAATCCTAAGATTGGTTGGAACTTCTGTACCCGCTTCTGCAACTCGAGGAAAAAATTATATCAATTAAAAAGGTAATTTCATTACGTTTAACGGGGCATACTATTCTAAGATGGTATAAAAATGATAGAAATAAGGCTTGTGAAGTATCTTTCGACTGTACAAATCAAGTATCCTGTTCACTATCTTTTCATAGCATCTATGTTGATTTTTTGAATGGATACTTTTTTTGGGTCAATTTTATTAGGTGCGCCACTAAGTTCCCACTGTTTTAAATAAATGACTCTAGCAATAATTTCTAGTCGATATTAACATACTGGAAACGTCATGAACCAAGCTTATACAATTGGCAAAAAAACTGCTATACGAAAATGGTGAGTTTGTTATGGCATCATAACCTAATTTTTGCGTGAATATGTCTGAGATAATGCCAAGTAAGTAACCGTCATTTGCGGGAAGTGTTTATTTTCTTCTTTTACTTGAAGAAAACGGAGACCGAAGCGCACGTAAAGCTTCAATAAGTTTACGAAGATGCTGCTCAAAGTGAAACAACGTACCCTAATTGGTTCCGTGGCTTCAAAGGCGGCCATTTCAAACTCGACTCCCGTCCGTATGTAGGAAGACCAAAAGCCATCGATGACGCTGAATTGGAAGCATTATTCGATATAGACTCATGTCAAACTCAAGAAGAGCTTGCTTGTGCATTAGAAGTTACCCACTAAGCCGTTTTATGCAATAGAAAGGAACTTGAATTCCTTATTATTCGAGAAAGTGATTTTACAGTGAGTTCCTTATGCTGCCAAACTCGTTAATACCTGCCTTTAAACGCTCAAATGGGAAGTCCTTACCCACCCGCCACATTCCCCAGATATTTCGCAGTTCGATCATTACTTGTTCCGTTCGATGGCACATACACCCGCTGATCAGCAGTTGCACTAATTTGAAGAAATCAAAAAATTGTTTGCTTCGTGGATAGCATCAAAAGATTCACACTTTTACTGTTGCGGTATTCGAGGTCTTCCACAATGATAGGTAAAAGTTGTAGCTAGCGATGGACAACACTTTGAATAATTCTTTTATAAAAATTTTTTTTCACGATTGAGTGGTATTTTCATTTAAGAAAACTGCGAGAATTTAGTGCGCACCAACACAATCTAAATAGAACTAAATTATGCAAAAGTGAACATCTTTTTGGGAACGTGTTGATGAATGTAATGAACACCTGCTGAGTCGCGACTACGGCAAACTTCATTTCAGCAAAATTTAAATTCCATTGCTCTCCTCTCTCACCACTTCCACGAAATTCATCCGCAAGATCTTTACCGCCGTATCTCTGATAACCACCGCATTTCTAACCCAGTAACTTCGTGCTTTACCACCAAGTGAAAGACCTCTAATTCCTTGCGTTCTAGTTACTACGCTCTGCCAAGGCTTTTACACTCCATTTTTGGAAAACCGAGAAAATCCTTTTTAATTAAGCCACAGGATCCAGTAATCTCGGGAATAGTCTTAAAGGTGGTCGCTATTATACTCAAGTCTGACGAAAGGCAACGACGCTAAGTATACAATACGTTCCGCTAAGAGACTTAAACCTCATTTCCCTCGTAGGTATCTCATTTTATCTCGGCTCAAATGCACGGAGAAGTTGACGGTGAGTTGATTCCATGAAAGTAGAAGCTTTGAATAAGAAAATATGGAGGGTTTTGTGAATATATTTGCATTAAAACGCTATTTACTTCATTATTAAATCAGCGCTGAATAATTATTAAAACCTTTCAGTAGCTACTGAGTGTTTAATCAGTGCGTTCTTCTCATTTTAGAATCACTGTGAATATTGCCAGAAGACCAAATTTATTAACTTTAAGATTTCAGTTTGAATTAAGTTATTCTTATACTGTTAAATTTAATTTATTATCATGGCGAAAATACGGAAAACTTCATTGATTTCTCCAATTATTTTTGTTGTAAAATTGGGGCTATATGTTCTACATTCTTTCAAAAATGACGTGAAGTTGAAACGTCAAATACTGTAATTCCTGAAGGTGAGATAAACTAGCAATTAATACGCAATTAGTTAAGTACTAAGTACAGTTTCCTATTTCTCATAATGGATCAATTTTACTCAGATAGCTCTGATAATATTACTATCGAAATTGATAAAATTTGATACATAAATATTTTTATTGATTAATAACATCTTGGAGCATATACCTGAAAAAACCTAGACTCAGTCCGATGCTCTAAGGCGTTAATTATTATATAATTCATTTATTAAAGAAAATAAATCGATCTATAAAAGGTTATATCTTTAGCTCGAACAATTACCTATTAATTATTGTCATGTACATGTATACTTGATATACTTAAGCTTACATTCAGAGTTAGAATTCCAACGGTTGATGGGAAACTTTTCATATGAATAGATTTTGTTAAATGCATCTTCAATATTTGAGGAGGTAAGTAAACTGTATTTAAAGCGAGTGATTGTGGCAGAATGGGCTATTTAATGATGGAATGATCATATTTAGCATACTTTTTTGCATTCATCACATCCAATAGCAGATAAATTTTCATCTTCTGTTAGGATAATAACCGACGAATAAGCAGTTTACCACTCCAAATATCTTCAGCCGCGTGAAAAATGAATGGAGAAGGAGGAAGAATAATCAACCATCTCGTCAAGCGTTGAGGCTAATAAGGTACCCTAATATGAAGACTCGAAGGGGGAGGAAGTCTGTGACGCGTCGTGCAGAATGAACTGACAATGAGTCTCCCGGACGAATATCTAATTTCTGGAGAAGGACAAGAAGGAAGGCGGCGGAAGTGTGAGATGCGAGGAGCTCGGCGAAGTGGGAACGGATGAGTGAGGGTGGTGAAAGTTGAGAACGCCGGGAAGGCTTGGGGATAGTCGGCGAGATAGATTTTGTCGCTCCCTCTCGGGTGACGCGCTGCCGCTCATTCTAAATTGCCTCTCCTTTAGAGTAATTACTCCGTTGCAGAATTCAATTTGCCTTTTGTTATTGCGTCGCCTCTCTCACCCGCCCGCAATGCAATGCGAAGAACTCATTCTCACTCTCCCGGTTTTAATTTCGTCTTGTCCCCAGGTTTGTTGTTTGGGGAGATTGGTCCGGAGTAATTATTATTTCGAGAATTTTACTTGGCTCGACTGAAGCGAATTATTTTTAGTTAAGATGTTTTTTTTAATCATACCGGGAAGAAGAACTTGGAAAAAATCGACCTCTCCGCGGGATTAACTTTGTTTGCAGTCCACTAAGGTTGCTTTCTTATTTCAGCTGATTAATGCGGTGAAAACGATTTAGACCTACTTAGTTTAGGTGTGTGGCTGCGGTTGAGAGTTTTTTGTGGGTTGAATTTTTGTATGGAGATACCCAATCTCCTCTCCCTTTGAGCATTATATTGGTTTCACAAATTACCATCCTCAGCATAATCTTGATGTTTTATTTCAACATGTTTATTATCTACTTTAGATAAAAATATACGTATATGATCATGTTGTTTGTACAAAAAAATTATATTACAGCATGTTGTTTTGGGATTTTGGTCCGGAGTAATTTTTATATTCAGAATTTTACTCGGCTTGATCGGATTGAATTAATTAAGATAGGTTTCTGGGAATCATGCCGGGAAGGACGACCTGGAAAACAACGTCCTCTACGCGGGCGTAACTTTGTTTACAGTCCACTGAGGTTATGTTCTTATCTCAGCTCACCCATTACCGCCCAGCGAATAATTTTGGGTGTGAAGTTCCATGTTGGTACGAGGGGATGCATTTTATATATGCACTCAAATAAGTAGCAGCTGGTTTCATCATGTAGAAAACATTACCTGGCACTCATAGAATACATTGTATCTAAAATATCTACTTTTTTGCGTTAACTACAGTGTTTTGACCAGGGCCGGCCTTAGGGCGGGGCGACCACCCCGGGCCCCGCGCTTTGGGGGGCCCCGCGCTCGTGAAAAAAAAATTAAAATATACGATAGTTTTGAAAACGCAATTTCAACTATTACTGTATTGTTAAGTCCGTGCAAGACATAAATTAATATTATGAAAAAGGAATAATAATGCAGTAATTTTTATTGTGCAATGTTTTTATGTGAACGACGGCGTAATTACGAAGTCTGAATTTGGGAGGGGAACACATACTTAGCCAGAGAGTGTTAGGGATTTAAAATGCTCGAGTTTGTAGATGGGGTATAGAGTTTAATATTTTAAGCGAAGGGCCCCGCACTGAAGGCTCGCGCCTAGCCCCGCACCTGCTAGGGCCGGCCCTGGTTTTGAGTGATGAGTCGTAAACAACCCACTTGGGCGGCAATGGGTGCGATGAAAACGATTTACACGTACTTAGGTTTGTGTGTGGTTGCGGTTGAGATATTTATACTTAGGTTGATGAATTTTAGCATGGTAATACTCTATCTTCTCTCCCAATGAGCATTTTATTATTTAAACATGTAAATTTCCCTCCATTACCATGATATTTTATTTCGTTATGCTTATTAGTTAATTGAGGCAAAAAATATATAAAATCATGCTGATTTTTGTGTATAGCGAAAAATTATTATATTGATTGCTTGTATCTATTTGCATAACCCTGTTATGTTTTGTTTTCTTATATAAATTCTTTGTCTTTTGATTATTTCGTGCTCTCTGTGAATTGCTGCCCACTCTCATAGAATTTTCAATTACCTACTCATATTCGTTTCTCATTTTTGATGAAATTGGAGCATATTGTATTTTTTTCATTTAGGTACTCTTCATAATATGTATTCTTGATTTTTACAAAGTAATCAGCTTTCAACGAGAAAAGAATGTGTGCTAATAGGAAAGCTTTAAACCTTAGATTATAAATAATGATAAACCTAATTGTATATGAAATTTTTCCAATGACACAGATGTATTAAACATTATTTAAATTGAATCCTATTTTCAATTATTAACACATGGGTAAAACGAATTCTGTAGCTATCTCTTCGGCCAAGCATTTCTCTTCATTTTGTTGTTTCAGACGAATCTGCATATAGTGCGATGATGAGAAAATATTCTCCGTATAGAGTATAGTATAAGAGATAGGTACTTGTTATTAATTGCTCTAGAATTTGAAGCATAGTAGATAGCTCTCTCCAACCTCTAGCTTAATTCTTGTAAAACTGTGTAACGTTGTATTGCTGTGGACCTTATTGTTTGAATTAAAGTTTTCCCTTGCATAGTCTTGGAGGAAAAAGGAACTTAGCTTTATAATGAAGAAGGTGAAAGGTGTAGATTATGAAGGGAAGTCCAGAACGGAGGAGACCAAGACACTATTTAGCTGTTGCATTTTGGGTAGGGAGGGAGGGGAGAAGGCTGACAGGGGGTGGGGATAAGCGGGGTCGACAGGTGGTGTCTGGGAATAATACGTTGGGATGAGCGAACGGAAGGAGGTGGTGTGGGTGGAGCCGACGGTCTTGGACCCTGGGTGATGAGCAGGGACATCCCTTTTAAGGCTACTCCAGCCTCGGGCGGGTGGGAGGACTTGGTGTCTCCAGGGAGGCGCAATACGTGATGTGGGTAGGCCAAATACCTTGCGTGTATGATAATCATGAATGGGTTCTAGCTCATATTCAATTCTCTTAGTGCGGTGGAACGATATCAAGGTCCATAAGAAATATGTTGTGCCATTATATTAGACAACAATAATAATATTTTTTTGTCAAACAGAATTTTTATGTCATAATTAATTAGATCAACTTGGACAGTGAGAAAAAATCTCAGATGGAGGAAAAAAGTGGCTTCACCAAGTTTTTCTATACCTCTTACTACAGCATAATAAATCACTCTCCAATGTTTCGTTATTAACCTTGGAAGAACGGTCGAAGTAAGAAAGAGGTTGACCATGTACCTATTTCGCTAATGCAGGGAATGAGGCAGGGAATAATAATTTTCAGCTCTTGGCAGATGAATTCGGATATTTTAGAGAAACATATATATCCTCCATAATACCTGTAAAATCATTTAATAGACGATGCCCTAAACTTCATTTTTTCCTGCCTTTATGAAAAATACAATAAAAAATATTCATTTCAAAGACATGAAAAGGTTTAGTTATGGATTTATTTGTATATATCGGGATAAAAACTCAGATTTATTAAGCTATATGTATCGCTCACAGCTGCACTGCACAGCGTAATTAAGGAAATATTTTGCAGCAGCTAGGAAATAAACTATTCCATCAGTCATACTCATGATGGTGCATTGATCAGAACATAATTTTTCCTGAACTTTTAGGGTATGGGCAGTCATTCCTTACCTTATTCTCTTGGTTTTAATGAAAATATAATTGATTTTCCCTCAAACGAAGACTTAACGAAGTCGAGTCTCACAACTTTGACTAGTTTTCAACGAGTGAATGCTTTCCACAACTCCTGTAACTGTCGTTACACCAATTAACCTCAAGTTAAGTAGTTGTTAATGAAGCTTTAGTCATTAGTAACAACAATATTAAATAAAATTCTCTTTTGTATGTCCTTTATTATTTCATTTTCACATTCGATACAAATGGACGAGCTTATTACCAAAAAAGGCTTTCTGTGTGTTTTGAGATCAAAAATATAGGGATATTTCACATCCTAAGTCGGTGATGAGCAGGTATATTCTTTATAAAGGCGATTTCTACGGTCGTGCTCCACAGTACGAGACTTATTATTTACGTTTTGCATTCAATACAGATTGACGAGCTTATTACCAAAAAAAAGGCTACTTGTGTGTATTGGGACCGATAATACAGGGATATTTCACATCCTACGTTGGTGATGAGCTGGTATATTCTTCATAAAGGCGATTTGTATGGTCTTGCCTCAGCGGAGGCTTGCTTGTTCTCCCACGGGAGGTGAACGAGGACACGCCGGGGCTCTTGTCTAGACCTCCCCCGCAGCAACCTTCTCCACCCTATCTCATTTTCCACCCATTGCCCCGCGGGAATCGTGCGGCTTTCCTCCGGGCACTGTCCTCCTCGTACACCGTTCCTTCCTTCCCCTAGAGCCACCCAAGCACCCCTCCTTATTAATGACTGACGTCGTCGCTGACGTGACGATGATTATTTTTAATCCCAAGGGGAGAGCGTTTTTCAATTAATGTCACCCAAGAGTTCGGGTTTTTGGGGAGGGGATGTCTAGGGATGAGGAAAAAACGTTGAAAGCTACCCTATTCCCTTTGTCTTCTCCTCCCTGGAGACTTTTCTTTGTTATCAAGGCCTCTAGGAATGTTCCAAATGTCATTGAGTGCACGTATCCTAATACTCAAATATCCTATGGGAGAGGTATTAGAGTAATTCGATCCTGTGGACCATTCAGAATTTACATTGGGATAATATCAGAGAAATAAAGTTGTAATTTACCGCGAATTATTTTTGCAAGCAGCGATAAGTGAAGTGATGCCACAAGCAGTTAGACATTTTGAGTGGTGTAAAAGTTGTCGAAGAATTTACAAGAGCTTTGTGTATCATTTATTATTTCCTATACTAGCTTGTTGAATTTTCCTGGAATCTCCTAATTTTTACTTAAATATGTTTAATTTTTATCGTTAGTACCGAGAATAGCTAAGCTCGTGTGACTCTTGTGACCGCCCCTCAGGATACACTGCCTTATTCTCCAAAATTCTGTCTTTGGGGTCCTCAGGATTCCACATTCTATACTCTGCTTCCCAACCCGAAGAAATTCATTCGAAACCATTACTTTTGGAAGATGTACACGTATATTTTTCATGGAAAATATATAGTTACTTTTGACCTCATGCCAATCTAAACACGTGTAGTAGAGTTTGTTAAATTAAGTTTAAGGAGAATTAACAAGAGCTTTGTGTGTTATTTATTATTTTCTATACTAGCTTGTGGAATTTTCCTGGAATCTCCTTTTTTTTACTTAAGTATGTTTAATCGTTAACGTTAGTAAATAGTTCCGAGAATAGCTAAGCTCGTGTGACTTACGACCAGCCCTCAGGCTACACTGCCTGATTCTCCCACATTTCTGTCCTTGGGGTCCTCACGATTCCACATTCTATACTCCTCTTCCCACCCCTAAGAAAGTCATTCGTCTTCCTCTCTGCCAACACTTTTCAGACCCCTTTATACTCCCGCCTTCCGGAGTCTCTTAGCCTTAACCATCTTCCCTCCACGTTCCACATCTAATCCTCTCCTCCCCTTATCCCTCGCCATCTTATACAAGGCTCCCTCTTTTCTCATCGCCGACATTTCTCCCTCCACCCAGCCTTTCATATCGGTGCCGCCCTCATTCCGAATACAACTCCTCGCGTCTCCCTCACTTATCATGACTCTAAGAAAGATTTCCCTTTTCCATTCACGTGTTGTTGGGGCAACTAGTCTTACGGTTTTATTGGTCTGCTTGATTGTCTGAAATATTGGGAATCCTTTTTTCAAATTAAGGCGGTTTTGCTGTGGCTCTATCTTCTGTAACAAGAATTCATTGCCTTTGGATACTTATGTTAGATTCTTAGAAGAAGAGTTTCACTTATCCATTCATGTGTTGTGCGAAAATCCACAGAGAAAAAAATCATCCGCTTTGACCGGAATGACTCTTCTTGCGGGTGACTCCCGTAAAGTTATCACCGTGGTTAGTCCCGGTATAGTTAAATTCATTCACGTGTTGTTGGTAAAACTAGTCTCACGGTTTATTGATCCGCTTGATTGTCTGAAATATTGGGAATAATTTTTTCAAATTAAGAGGTTATGTTGTGACTCCATCTTCTGTAACAAGAAATCATTTTCTTTGGATACTTATATCAGATCCTTAGAAGAAATTTTTCCCGTATCCATTCCCGTGTTGTGTGAAAATCTACTGACAAAATATCATCCACCTTGACCGGGATGATTCTCCTTGCGGGTGACTCCCGTAAAGTTATCACCGTGGCTAGTCCCGGTATAGTTAAATTCATTCACGTGTTGTTGGCGGAACTAGTCTTACGGTTTCTTGGTCCACTTGATTGTCTGAAACATTGAGAATCCTTTTTTTTAATTGAGGATGTTATGCTGTGGCTATATCTTCTATAACATGAAATCATTTCCTTTGGATACTTTGATTCTTAGAGGAAAGATATCCCTTATCCATTAACATGCTTTTGTCGCAACTCGTGCCCCTCGTATTACGGTCTATTTGTGCGCTTGATTGTCTGAAATATTTGGGAATCTTCTTCCAAATTAAGGTTTATGCGACAAACAAAGTACGCGGCCGCGTAGGGTGCCCTTGGGTCTAAGCGCTCAGTCCAATGTTCAGTACTAATTAAACAAGGAGATTAAAGGCTGAGGGTTGATTTTCTCCAAAATATTATTGTAGAAGTAAGGATATATCGTAAAGTGGGTACCCATAACTCGGGTTATTGTCATTGCCAAATGGACTCGTCCATTTGTCCCTCTCCAAGTGACATATTTATATATAATTAACAGCTGATCCAACAAACGTTGTTTCGCCGTATAAATTATTCCTAGTGAATATTCTGTTAGTCAAAAAAAAATAACTATTTTTTAACTATGGTTTACCCACGCGAGAACATGCCGCGAATAATTGCCCGAGTGAAAAACGCGGTTTGCCCGAATATAAGCCACAAAGAGACATCGTTTGGCCTTGAGATATATTGACTGTCATTGCGATTGCCAATCTAATTTGAAATTGAACCCATTTGAATTCAATTGGCATATCTGTCGGAGTAATAGATATTCGTGGTACTAATAATCTTCTCCTTGGTACTTGTCATTCAAAATACTTCAAAAACGTTTCTTATCAATTTTTAATGGCTAATTCCGTGCCATTGCACAGCCGTGGTGGATTCAAACTAAGAAGTAAATTTAGTGAATATCCAACCTACAGTTGTAAATGGTGCGGTGGCATGCCTGGCAAATCCAATGAGTTCAAAAACTCTGCAGGATATAATTTTGTACGCACTGAGTATTATAGTATCAATATATACCGAAAACGATAGAGGCTTTAAACTTTAGTGAGTGAAATAAAGCTTCTTGAACTTTTTAATGACTATAACAAAGGATTTATTTCGTGACTAAACTTAGAAAGAGATGTCAAACAACAAACAATACTCACGTTCGTCAAGGGGGCAATAAGCCAAAAACGCTAAAATTTCAGTTCTTTTTGAATTTTATTTCAAAATTCACTGTAAACCACGTGGAAAACGAAATTTAAACAAAAGGTTAATAAGTGTTTTATTTTTCTTTCCAAAATTATATGTTTCAAACATACGTGATTAATATCACTAACATAAATACGCAAAAGAAAAAAAGGTCTGCAGATTTTCAAATTTTGTATTTCTTGTTGTTTTGTATGGAAACGATTCAGGGCCCATTCCAGTGCCTCGCAGGACCCTAAATAAAAATAGTTTACGTCCTATTCTCAGACCTACTAAATATTCACACACAAAATTTCATAGGAATCGATTGACGAGTTTCGGAGTAATTTTGTAACAAAAACTGTGACACGAGAATTTTATATATCAGATTATATGTAATTATTATAATTTAATTCTTATATTTCAATGGTTTTTAAGAGATTAAAGTATCTCAGTCAATATATAATATTAAGGACGTTAAAATTTCATGCTGACATTAAAGTCTTGAGCCTTATTCCTTTTAGTATTTGTATTTATTTCAAAATGTATCCAAAGAGAATCCCTAGTACCCCTCAGGTTATTTTTTAGCAGGGCGCCGGAATATTGTACGCTTACTCTAGAAAAATGTCTAGTACCGGCCCTGCTCTACCTTTTAACACAAGTAATTAGTTGCTTTGGATTCCTAAAACCATGAGGACGTTGGGCAAATTGCACATCGTAACATCAGAAAGAGATATGGGGGACCTTTGAGGTGAAACTCGAGAAATCCTCACTGTGATTGTTCGCCCGGGGAAAAAAGACATGAATTAAATCATTTCCTAATGCCGTAAATATTGGTTGGTGATTTTGAATTGACGCTAACTCGCCATATTTTTTTCGAAATTCTTTTTCTTATGACCTTCGATAAAGAAAAACTGAGTAAAAAATGTGCTAGTGATTTATCACCTCACACCAAACACCATAGAGATGGCTCGCAAGGTACTATGCACATGTAGAATGGAACCTTGAGACGTCATACTTACCCCTCAACTTGTTTCTTCTAGATTTTATTTATGTTCTACAGTATGAAATTCATGCCCTGGTGGTGTACTAACTTGCATCTCTAGGCAACGCATGAGCAGTTGAACATACGACCTAATTCGTATGCTAAGCAGGTAAATGTAGCAAGATAGGCGCCTTGTATCATGCGGTGCGTTCTCTAGGTTGACGACCCGATTGCACAGCCTGGCGCAATCACTGCATAATTTCCATATTAGTGCCTGGGTGTACAACAACGGCGTGTGGCAGAGGAACAGGTGTGGAAGCCGCAAGTCTTACTCTAGAGCATGAGTTTGTTCGTCATTTTAATGAAGTGGAATTTGCAAGTCTTGTATCCAGGATCACATAAGTATATGTTGCTACTCTATCCTTACGAGTTACGGATACTGAGCGGCTGCGATATTTTTTTATGTAAGCTCTAAAGCATTGAAATTTAGCTGCCTCTTTTTGCGTGACAGTAGAACGAAAACTTTTGCGATAGGAAATAAGTTTTGTACGTCACCTTTTTAGTTTTTCTTTTGTCGAGTTAACTTAGCGCAGATATTTTGCTCTCTCGAATTATCTGTGGCAAAGTTCGGAAGATTATTTATTTCCCTCATATCTATTGCACCAATTCATATCATTATAGATAAAATTTTATAATAGTTAGGCCATGAAAATACTCCGTTGCTCGAATATTATGTGATGCATGCTATTATGTTTTCAATGAGCTCATGTACTCTAGTTGTTTGCCAACCAGTGCAAATATTTACAAACCAATTTTATTACCGCTCGCGATAAAACAATTGGTTAATTAATTAATTAATTGTTTTACCGCGAGCGGCAAAAATTGGAAAAAATTAGGAAATAAAAATGTTATATTATGAATTACAACTTAAAATGAAAATGTTTGTCCTTTCCAAAAATTAATTCACTTGCTTATACTAAAAATATTAATTAAAACCACGGCGAAATATTTTATGGAAGCGCGGAATTAGCACAAGTGGCTACTTCTTGAAATAAATCGCAATGAAACTTCATTGCATTTCGATTACATTCGTAAATCATAAGGATATAGCATGGAATTCATGCCTTTGAGGTATACTAGCTTGCTATTTAACTTCTATAAATTACTCACATAACCAATGACCATTTTACCAGAATAATCTTCAAGTGGGTGTTATAGATTAGATTCCATTTCAAAGTAATTTTTTTCGTAATAAATCATTTGAATTTTTGTAAATTATTTTTCATTTAATATTTTGACAGTCATTCTCATTCCTTGCTCGTCAACATTCTGCTCGACTTTGAAACGAGGAAATTTTGAATGTAAATGAAACTCATCGAAGGGGAATATTGTACGATTAGGCTCGATTATTATTTTCGAAACGTATCAAGTATATCAAGTTTTTTTGCAGTTCGAGCGATTATGCTCCCGTTTGGTTTCAAATATAGGAATAGAAAATCCTGTAACTGTTCGGACCAAGTTACTGTGAGCCGTTAAATGATTGATGAACCAGCATCTGTCGACAATTTATTTTTTTAAATCGCCCAAAAAAAACACTCTGTCGCCTCATAACACGGTAAAGCTGTCAAAAAGTGAGCATGCTTATAATTTCACAGAATATGGGAGAAGTGAAAAACACTTTGTTAACCGCAGTGGCTGTTGTCGTGAAAGCTAAAAATTCGCCATAGCTTACAGGAAATGTTTACAGTGAAAGAATTAAAAAATAAATTACTGTGATTTATCGATGCGAGTCAAGAAATTTCTTCGAGACATTTCTAATTTAACCCCCTAATTTGAAAATAATTCTATCCTATATCCGGGTAACTTCTACTCATTCATAATGGGTCTGTAAATCTTAGAGTCATTTGGCAGAAAAATAAAGTGCAGTACACCATTCAACAGATACAAGCTCCCACCAAAGAATATTTGAAACATATGTTTTAACAATTTAATTTGAATAACTATCTACGTATCAACAAATATTGGATAAGGAAGTGAGTGGAGTCAATCTCGAATAAATTTACATCTAATTCTTGACAAAATCTAAAGTTCTACAACTGACTCACTGTGTACTAACAACCGCTACTCTTGGAAGATGGGAGTTTATAAAAATATTTTAAATAACTTTATGTTGACTCGTTACTAAACAATCCTTTTTAACCGGTATTTTATAGACAATTTTATATGATGAGGGGGGCAGTACCTTCACTACTACCCTTTGTGACTATCGGCGTTAGATTCCCCAGAGAATGTGAGCTCCAAGTCTGAATCCATGGGGAAATAGGAGGACAGCGGGAGAATTCCGACCAAGTCTCTTTATATGTGCATTTTGTAATTCCCCGGGATTAAAAGCTGTCGGCGGAAGCAGACGCGGTCGCTGCGGGACAAGCAAGTCTCCAGCCCCGGATGGTGAAGGATGATAGAAGTCCAGGTGAGAGCGAGAAAAAAATCTTGCCTCGGGAAAAGGGAGGGGCACCAAATTCGTCTGCTATGTCGGACTTTCCACCACTTAGAGAAAGCTTACCGAGCTACGTATCAGGCGATTCTGAGACTGGAAGAGAGTACTTTTACCATACATATTTCACCGTAAGCAACTACAACAGGCGTCAAGCGAGGGGTGTCATGGACACGTGCATACTGAGGTCAACCTAAAGTAAATTGAAGTCCTTTTGTGCTCGAGGTAAAAACGAAATCCTGTACGCTTCTGTTCGGACATTTTTTTATCGTAAATAAGCGCTCTGTTGACTTGTAACAGTGTAAAGCTGTAAAAAGGTTTGCATGCTCATCATTTTTGATTATAAGGTAGGAGTGAAAAACCTTTTGGTCGTACTGGTCGTGGTTGATCGTACCGGCTGGTGTGATGAAAGCTAACTAATAACCATAGCATTCAGGCAAAGTTTATTGTGACCATTTCAATTATCAAAATACAGCTTATGGTGTAGTCATCTTGCCCTCCCATTCTCCAATGAGGTGTTCTATGAAGATAACTGCTTAAGGGTAATTTTGGAAATAGCTCACAAAACGTTGCTTAAAATATTTTTATTTACGTTTTTATCGCCTAATGTATTTATTTATTTATTTGACCACCAAAAACGGCACAAAGGCTTTTACATTAGCCGATCTCAGTACTTTGATTACAGATTCCACCAAGCAAATTGAATTCGCTTTAGTTCGAGGAAAATCTAAATCCCATTCGCTTCTTCCTTTCGGATCTCTCTTAATTTATCGCTTTTTTTCGGGCCGAGAAATAAAAAAGTAAGTTGAAATTAACTCCACGTGAAAATGATGTAACGCCGATTATTTTTCGGGAAGTTTCTGTAAGGGTATAGTTGAATGACTAAGAGCTAATTGTTTTTCACGCATTCACTCTTTTTCGTAGGTTATTTTCAAAACTCTAGAAGTGTTGAGCGTGAATCTCTTATTAATCCCGTTAGAATTTGTGCGATCAAATCGAATTATAAATCTAATCAACGGTCTTATGTCCAACGTTAAGATCGCGGTGACTTTGAGGAATTATTAATCGGGCCTTGATACATTTGTGCAAAAATCGCCTTTACATTTCTTCCCTCTGAGAGTGCGAGGAATATATAGCTGTGCCTGCACTTTTCAATGGAATCTCTGCTGGGTTTAAACTCATGCCTTTCACAGTAGGTTTAGGTTAGGCTAAAGATGTAGAATTGATCCCCTTCGCTCCGTGGTCATTTCCTCTTCATAGTATGGAGGAGGAAATGGCCACGTTTTTTTTATCGTTTTACCTTTAGAGCAACTGGTAGGGACGGGAAGTGCATGTCATTCTGTGCGAGGCCATTGCGAGGTCCCCATTTAAATCATTCGAGCCCTTTTCGAGAGCAAAGATGCATTTACTGGGTACTGAACTCATCATGCACTCAGAGAACGTCTCCATTTACATCTTCAATGCAATCTACGGGTCGTGCGCCAATAAGTAGTCCCTCGCGAGGCAAATGTACCCAAAACCTCTCCACAAAAAACTTCTGCTACTTTAGGTCTGGAGACGTCCGGAAAAAGTGCGAAATGCTATGGACTGAATAAGTTTTCAGGTGAATTTGGGTCTTAGTAAACGGTGTGATTAATTTAAAAAATGAGATTACAATTCCCAATTTTTGTAATTTGCTTTCAAATTTTGTTAGCATGCTAACCTAAATAATCAATTGACTACGTATAAAATTCCCATATTGAGACAAGGAAGATATTTATGAATTACTTTTTTTTATACAAGCGAATAGTGGACAGCAAGGAAAGGATAACCTAATTTGATGCTGCATAGATGTGACTTTGGAGGACGTCTCTAACTAAAGTAATGGATGAAAAACTTATGAGCAAGTATCCAGGTAATGAAATGGTGAAAACTATGAAAACAAAGTAAGGGAATATATAAGAATATATAAGTCTTAATATTGCTGGTGCCTCATGTGCTATGCATTGGAAGAAAAGGGTGTTGGTAAGAAAAAGGGAATTCCACCAAGATACATTACTCAATGATGGCAGGAAATATGGTAACAACGGCAAGAAAAAGTCTGTAGAAGAAGAAAAAGCTTTTTCTGAAGTGTTAAAATTCCAGGAAAATAACATGCTGGTTTCAGAAAAACATAGGAATCTTATATCATAGCAGTATGATCTTCCCAGGATCTTCAATAAATATTTTCTTTGAGGAAAGCCAGTTTGCGAGTGATGTTTTTCAAATGAGAGCCTGTAGCCTCACATACATTTAATTATTAAATAACACATCTAAGACTAAATTCTAAATATTTCATCAAAAATTATTCGGTACATAAATACAGTAAGGAATGGAAGTTTTTCTGCTGAATTTGTTCTATTATTTGTTTTTTATGGAATTCATCGCATTTTTATGATTCTGACCTATGTACAGACAGAAATTTGAATGGTTTCATTTCAAGTTTATCTAGGCCCTTGTGAAGCAAGGCTCTGATTTCCATTCAAAGAAATTAGATTAGTTCCGAACTCACTGATGTTCATTGAAGGACTTGATTAACCACGACCAAATTATGATCCTCCCTCATATTTTTCTGGCAACGATAATTTAAATTGTTAATTTTGAATGGCAAAAAAAAATCCGCGATCTTATTTATGAAAAAAATTTACCTCAGCAAGGACTTAATTTGGTCTAAACCCCAAGTGATGTGGTCTAGTCTGAATTATTTGGCACAATATATTCATCAAAAAATTCCCCTTTTTCGTACAATTAGCCTTCAAAAACAATCCTTACCTAAGTGATTCTCAAAAAAATTAGAAATACTTTTTGATCTCTTTTTGACCACTCTGTGCGGCATAATGCCAAGCTAACGCGGAGCCCTGGGCCACCCCAAGACCCTCGCCATATATTGAAGCCGCACCACACCAGATGCCATTTCCCGCTCCCACCCCCATATGTCAACTCCCCGCACCCAGCCACTGCACCCCTGATTCGTGGATCACGCACTCAACACTCCACAACACACTTCCGGTCCTGAGCTCCTCGCTGCACTCCTGCGCAAGCCAAACCACTTCCCACACGAGGCGGGAAGTGGTCCTTGAGGCATCCGTATGTCATCTTTCGGGCCATCCTGCACATCGAACGCACCTATTTTTATGTTTCAGACACCACTCCAAAGCCACCATCACCCATTCGTTGATAAAAGAGGCATTTCTTATATCCCTTCCCTATTCTTTTGTCCCTCCATACCTTCAAACGTCCTCTTAACTAGAGTTTTTCGTATTTTTTTGGAAAAGAGTTGTTTGTTTGCTGCACAAATACGGATTTGCGGGTCTATTCTGTGAAAGAATAGGAATTTATGTCAGTCATATACAGAAGTAAAATATCTTTTTGCTTTTAGTTTGACGGATTTAGAGTTTAATTTGTTGACTTTGATATTTTCACGAAGTGCCAGCTGGCTCCATTAAAAACCCTCAGTAATCGCCAGGTCATTACCATGTCATTTTCAAGAAGACTTTTACTCACATTTTCATAGTTTCTTTCTGAGTTGCTACTAGTGGAAGACTTTTCTCTCAAGATATTATCTCTTGCATTTTATTCTGATAAGCCACGACAAGAGCATAACACCTACCTAGATGAGCCTAGGTAAAATTGCCGTGGGAATTTGGGAACCTGCATAGTGTAGTCTGGGAATTGGCACCGGAAGATTTTTTCCGTGGTTCGATTCGCGGTCTAGGCTAATTAATTCTTACTGCAATTAAAAGAAGCCATTCTTTCGTACCCTTAAAAAATACTTGCTGCGTTCATTGCAATCTGAATTGATACGTCTATGAAGTTCAAAACTTAATTTTTAATCATGCTTCACTTGGTTGAATAAGATGACTTTGACTAAGTGGTAGTTTTTTGACGAAGTGCGTGACAGCCTTCGTAAGTACCTTAGTAACGCTCTGCAATGATCATATGAAACTTATATTTTATAAATATTTATCCAGCATTTTTTCCTCAGTGTGCTCATCATCGAATTTATCGGAATTTCCTCACTCATCAGTAGGCTCATCAAAATATAGGAAAAATAAAGAAAAAACATTTGAGTAGCAAGCAGTAGGTACACAAGCTTTGCTATTTTACAATGCCAACCGGGCTTGAAGTGCATGTTGGTATTATTCATGACCTTAAAAAAAGTATCTGTAATGCTGGATAATATCTCTGCATACCAAATTTTTATTCTAACTTGACTGACCTAGAGAGACCGATGAACTTAAAACTATATTTGTAGAAGGTTACAGGGGATTTCCACCGGGTCAGGTTCTCCAACTCCATCTCGGCCGACGTTTCGATGGGCGAGTTGTCCATCGTCTTCAGGACATGTCGAGTCTTGAAAATCGTCCTCCTTATACATGGATGACGGCGGTATCAACCGGGGCAGGTGTTACGTGATTGGTCGAGAGCTTCCCGCCTTTTTCCTCGTTTCTCACGAATACTCCTCAGTACTGGTTTCCATGAGGCGCTCAGAGTGTAGCCAGTGTCACGGTTCATGGTGGTGTTGAGACGAATTTCAATGCTCATGCATCCTGTTCTCAAATATTTCAAATTGACATCCATTCAGCCCATCGCAAAAGGAAGAATTTAAAATCAATTCCGTAGATCCACGAACGGAACGATTACTATTGGTAGTGATTGTAGGTTTCTTTAAAAACCCGCTGGTATTTGCTATCGTGAGAACTATAAAGAGACATCCTTCCCACAGTCACTCCGGCAACTCCTGTCTCGTGATCGTGATGGGAATTAATATCTAGCAAGTAGTCGCCCTTTTCATTGTTATATACCCCTGCCTCTTCCACGTCATCTTTCCTTTAATGTTCACTTTTTTATACTCCTACCACTCTTTTCAATTTCTTCCGCCAGATGTCTCCGTATATCTTTGGCGAAATCCAGTTTTGGATAATAACTTCTCGTCCGAGCCGGATTTCATACAATTTTACTTGCAATTTTGTTTTGAAAGACATGCTAAGGATTACGCTTAGTCGAAATTATCCTACGAACCAAAATTATGAAAATATTTTCTAAGTGATGCAAGGAGCACACTATTGTGTAGGTTAAATTGAACGTTGGCATTGTTGAGGTTTAACTTAACATAGAATGTATTAATTAAATACTTCTGGACCTACAATACCAGACAATGTAGAGGCTATTGCGCTCTTTTATTAAATGAAATTATTTTCAGTGGGAAAAACGTAAGTATAAAAAAAATCTCTCAGGTAGACCTTTGAAACTTTATTAAGATGCAATAACTAATAACATTTCATTCAAAATAATGAATTCCAAGTAAACGTACAAGTTAAAAACACCAATTATAGCCATCCCTTCTCCTAGACCCTGTAAGACTCTCCAGCGCTAGGCCTTAAGTTACGAAACTTTAAGTAGAAGAACGTGATATAGTCTGAAGACGAGACATAATTCGCGACGTGGAAAAGAATAGGTCGGGTTGATGAAGAGGCTGCCGCGTAGGGTTATGGTTTTTTTTTTCTTTGGTTTATTCTAGGTGGCACGTAAGGCTGGATGGGGCTGAGGAGGAGTAGATCAGCAGGTAGAAGGGGAAGCGTGGCTCAGAAAACCCCGCCTTTTTACCACTCCTTCATCATTTCCTTCCCACAGTCACTCCGGCAACTCCTGTCTCGTGATCGTGATGGGAATTAATATCTAGCAAGTAGTCGCCCTTTTCATTGTTATATACCCCTGCCTCTTCCACGTCATCTTTCCTTTAATGTTAACTTTTTTATACTCCTACCACTCTTTTCAATTTCTTCCGCCAGATGTCTCCGTCGTCTACTCTTTATCGCGCGTGGAACTGGCAGCGTCCTTGTCTTCATACTTTTCATCCAGGGATTTTTTTTCTGTCTTTGCTTAGGACAGTAGGTAAATTTTTTCACGCCTACATTTGTCTTTTTGAAGAGTTTTATTTAAGTACAGTCTCTCGTCTTTGGTATCTACATTTATCTCTAGTTTTGCTGTTTTTTCTCATTTCATGATTATAATGCCAAAAAAACTCAACCAAATATATTATAATGAAGAAGGATTTGATGCTTTCCCGGCGAATGCTGTTGATGAAATCTTCACGGGAAATCAGCCGGGTAATGATGGTCATTGCTGCCAACGTTTCGATGGCCTTCTCTGCCATCGTCTTCAGGGCGAATGATGGACCTGGTTATTGCCGGGCTTATATACACCGTTGGGGAGGTCAGGTCGTCTGTGATTGGTCAGTTTTTTTTTAGAGTTCTTTCCTCCTTTCAGCTTACCCATTCTTTTTTTCATTGGGTTCCACGATTTGCTGAGGTTGAAACCCGCGTCCCTATTCATTTTATTATTTGTGATTCGTATTTCGATAGCTTCTTTTGTAAGGCGGTCCCAATATCCCTTTGCCTTGCAGAGGATTTTTGTTTCATTGAACTTGATGGTGTGATTGTTTTTAATGCAGTGGTCGGCTACGGCAGATTTCTCTGGGTATCTAAGTCTAATACACCGCTTATGTTCTGATATCCTGGTTTCAATTGTTCTTCCTGTTCCCTAAATGTAGCTATCTCCACATTCACAGGGTATTTGGTAGACGCCAGAGGTCTTGAGTCCCATTCTGTCTTTAACCTTCACAAGTTGGCTCCGTAGTTTTTCTGGTGGCTTTTGAATTGTCTCAATGTTGCGTTTTCTGAGAATACGAGACAATTTCCCCGAGATTGTGGAAACATATGGAAGAGCAGCCTTGGCAATGGGCTTAGCTTTGTCATTATCTTCAGGAGCCAAAAACTCTTCTGTTGCGCGTTGATATTGTAATGAAAGTCAATGTAATCCTAGGATCACGAGTGATTAAGGTGATAAAATCTGTCAATGAGTACTTATCGCACAGCTGCTGAGGCGGCTGCCTAAGATCATTCATAATTTTTGAGCAATGGCTTTGGATTTGATTTAACATTTGCAAAAAGATAAAGAGAGTATCATCTTCTTATCACAATATGTATCTAACTCTGACAGAAACAACGAAATTGGAAGAAGTTAACTTATTGTTAGCCGAACGTATAGGAATTGAAAATCGTATGTTGAATCGAACCCAATCAGATAAATTTGTCACAACACGCACCGTAATTTTTTTGTGCAATAAGACAGTGCAGGGGCCTGCGCATTACTACCTTTTGCCCCACGGATATTAAAACGGCATGCGATCTGGTATGTTCATGTAAATACAGTCCGTTGATATGCATGGATTCCAAACAAAATTTCACAATCAAATCTGGTGTTCTATGTGGTCAAAATTCGCGAGATAACCTTGAGCAAACTGGAGACCAAAATCGACAGAGAGTTCTCTTATTTATTCAGCATCCATTAAGGCCAATGGATAAAGGTCAGGCTTTTATTTTTCTTCAATCTTTGCCAATGGGCAGCCTTGGGGTCGCCACCTTGCCCAGGGACGGCGTAACCTCCCGAATTTAAGCCTTTTGAGTAATTCCAAATCGAATATCGAAACCTTTGTTGGTTTTGTGTGCTAACATCGGCACATTTCTCGGAATTTATGTCCTTTCCGTGCCGTGTGCTCTTCGAAACCAATGCGTAAATCTGTTTTCCGCCCCAGGAGGCTAATGGAAAACAAGGATTCGTTTAACGCCGGGTCGTCTCCGTGCGCCGTATATTTTTGGGGATGTGCGACCCGCACGTAAATTGCCGCACGCCTGTCCTTCAATGCGGGGGTTGAGGGCCCATTTAACATCGGGCCAAACTCCCACGCCACCGCCACCAATTCAAACTTCCCTACCCGGCCCCTGCCTTTAACCCACGCCAAACCAATTCCTTTCCAATTCATGATCGTCCTTTATTAGGGGTGGCAGTGAAATTTGAGGACTATTTCGTAAGCAAGTCCAAATTATGGTTTTTTAGCTGGTTGCTCAAGTATTGTAAACAATAATCAGGAAAATACATTAATCTTTGACACTAACACGTCCAAATTATGATTTTTTTAAGCTGCTTGCTCAAGTATTGTAAATAAAATGAGGAGCATACAATATTAATCATTGGCACGAGTACTTCCAAATTATGTTTTTTTTTTTAGCTGCTGCTTCATTTATTTTCGAGCATAATTAGGAAAATGCAATACTAATCTTTGGTACTAGCATTTTCATTGATTTTTTTCGTGTAGATTCCATAGTAATCTTTGAACAGTGCTAGTTTTTATTTAATGCATCATTGGATTAATACGACAAAAATAATTTGCTTTTACAGTGTCAAATTTTCTTATTGTAACTGCCCAAAACTTTTTACAGAATACAATGGCTCTTTCTGGGGCTTCCGATGGGGTAACCTATTTCTGCTTATCATATTACGGCTAGTTGAATCATTGCACTCGCTTTGAAAGCGATGGAAAAGTGTTCCATTGAAGCGTCATATGAACTGCAGAGCATAGTGCGGTGGAAAGGTTAGACACATCCTTCCCATTATTCCTTTTCATAGTACAGTAATTCTATGATTATTAAAGTACAGCTCATAATGTTCCTCTTCCCAAGCTTTTTACTTCATTTTCCCGTTGTTTTTCCTTATGTCCAACTTCATAATTTCCAAATATTTGTTTGTCAAAGCAACCTTTTTCCACAAATAAAATAGTTTATCACCGATTAAAAGTTTTGATCCGACGTATCTGTTTTGCAGAGGGTTAATGGGTTCAAAGTGAAAGAATGATAAGTAAAATATAAAATAACCAAGGCTTATATAAATAAAGCCTTCAAAATTGCCGCAAGGGCCCAGCCGATAATATTCATATTTTATTTGCTTTGCTTTTCAAGTGCATGTTCTTTTGATCATGCATTAAAAAATTAACATTATAAATTGATATTTATAAAAGCCATTGAAATGAATAAGTGATTCATATCTTCTTGAAAAGAGAGGCCTGGATCTACTTAAAATTCCTCCTAAATTTCTTTCCTCCTTCCAAAAATTTTCTGTAAGAGGAGAAAATTGGCCCCACACTTATGCTCTATCATAGCTTTCCGTTATCATGCGTCGCTGCCCCCTAATGTAATATCTATGACCAAGATTTTAATAATCCCCTAACGAACTAGCATTCGTGATTGCCATCCATGCTGCTATTCGATCTCACAAAACTCATGCGTTATTTTCTCCACAGCCGGAATCGATAAAAAAATGTTTTAAAAGGAATTTTCTATGAACAATGTCAATTTTTATAGTAGCGTGTATACAACTCAATTTTAAGGTCAAAAATCTGTCAATTTATTTGTTAAATAAACGTTTCACATGGGATAAATATGTTTACGTGTAATACAGCCTTTTTTTGGAGAATTATTTAAGTTTTTATGAGGGTGGAAAAAGGTTAAACTCGAAAATCCGTTAATATATTTTTTTTAAATAAGCCACATCATAATTATTACTCAGCCGTCACGGTTTTTTTCGTGGTCATATTTACTCGTATTATGCATAATCAATTGGGAATTATATATTTATTACTAGCAGGCCACCCGGCGTTGCTCGGGAAATATAGTACCCAGAGAAGTGGGAAATTTCGTACGTGTCATTCATAGTCGCATTGAAGGATTTTTAGATACGCTGAACAGCAAATAATGGAAAAAACGATTTTCTTATAACGCACACGGGATCGCTTTATACCTCGATCCACAGCATTGATCGTTATTTGTGTCCGTACGCGTGTAGACCAAAAACGTCTTGTGAACTCATACCACAGCAAAATGGTTAGCACCGACAGGATCAATAGGTATTTGTATTATCTTATGAGTTATGTTTCCCTTTGTTCGAGCAAAGAGATGTATTCTCCGGCAGGATGTCCAACCACAAAAAAAGTGTATGAGGTGACGTAACAAACGGTAATGAGAAACGACGTGAAGGACGCGTCAAACGCAATTAAAATCAGGACTACAAACTTTGGGAGCATGAGATTCACCCATGAACTTTGGTTGCAATCCGTGGCGCCGTATGAAAACACATAGCGGACAAACAAACTAACGTCCTCTTTTATATATATATATATATATATATATATAGAAGTGGAGGAAGTGAATAGAAGGCTTGAGTCCTGTTCAATCATATTCTGAATAGCCTTGTGGCGCTTTCAAATGTATGATATTACATGAGAATGGGAATCTGACCCATCACGTGTGTGTTCTCTTTTCGCTTTCCGTCTTCAGACACCCCGATCCCATATCGCCCTCATATTTCCCACGGCTGCGATTGGCTTGGCTTCTGTTAGGGTGGGGCAAAGGGGACGTGCGGTTTGCGGCACTTCCCCATCCAGCCCCCAACATACGCCTCATACCAACCCCGAGATCTTTTTCATTCCCCTCCGCCACTCCCTTCCACGCACGTCGCAGTTTGAGGAATGACCGGGTGGATATAACCTATTAGCCTTTTACCAAACGTATTGACTCGTGTTCCCGCCGCGGTACAATAAAAACGTGGGGAGCTCCGTATATTTTCCCGGATTGCTGGGCGGGTCCACGTGGTGCTGCGATGTTTATGGCCTGCTAAACTCGGGGTTGGAAAGTTTCATTGTCGTTCGAGCATATGCCGTCTGTTACGACGCGTGGGAACGAGATTTTGACCGACCCCCTGGCCCGGATTGACATGGTGGGCAAGTGAGAAATTTTTCCTCAGAGCGTCCTTACACTTAACATTTTATGCCGCCAGTATATATCTCCAAAACAATCAGTATCCTTTATGATATGATTTTAATAAGCCCAGTGGCGGATCCAGAATAGGCACAAGGGAGGGGGGGGGGTAGTTGGACCTCGCAGTAGTAGTGGAGGTCCAAAAAAGTGGTCATTATATCTAGTGAAAATTGAATACCCCCCCTAGAGCCCCTCTCTGGATCTGCCTTTAAGATAATTTATATTTCAATTCGTTGAAGTAGGTAAATATGTCGGAAAGTATAACTGAATGCTTTGTACAAAGTAGCAGCTGCCAAAAATTTCGATTTTATCTAGTTTGTGTTTCGACCCAAATGGGGGGGGCTATAGCCCCCTTCCTCAATCCCATTGTTCCACCGCTGACTAAAACCTAATTTCTAAGCTCGAAGCATTCCGAATCTTGTTCATTTTGTCATCGTATAGTTCAATGAAGGTATCCCAGCCGCTTGCCTGCCCCGATTTCTGCTGGTCATCAGAGTGGTGGATGATTATGATTATTTTATACCTTTGAAATCTTATAGTTCTTAAGTTGACTATAAGTAAATTATTGAACCTTTCTCGAGTATAAGATGAGCGGGATCTGACGGAATGAGGAAAGAGGGGAAATGCGTCAAGAGATTTGACGAGACTATTTCTTGCACTTCACTCTTACAAATCCAGGATTCTACTTTGCACGGCCATTGCTCTCATTTGGAAAAATCTCACTATTTAGTTAGGAATAATTTTTACTTTTATAATTGGTATATTGATAAGGTAATGTATGGTTAAATGCTTGATGTTGCTAAAAACGAGTTGCTAGTCACAAAAAAGTAATGCTCCAATTGATTTGAAAAGAAGTAAAATAAATTTTGATCCTAAATGAGTTTTCGGTTCTATGCCTATTGATCTTTTTCCGGCTGTTATAATTATATTTTTCTTATTTTTAAACATTTCGTCCAATACAAAATACATGGAATTAATGCCGCAAGAGGTTCTCTTGAATTTATATTTGTGGAGACCTGTGTTTGAAGTATAGCTGTGTGTACCTTCAAGTTGACTTTCATCTCCGTTTATATATCTCCAATATAGCGTTTATTGATTTGCGCTTTCGTGGTTAGTCTTATGCTTTTTAGCATTTTTTATCTATTGCTATGGAGCATGTGCACTTTTTCAGCAAATTACTTCTATTTTTGTGGAAGTTGTGACGGATTTGGAATCATTGCAAAGTAATATGCATCATGAAAATATCATAACTAGGCTGAAGATATTGCGGTGCACACTATATATGAAAGAGTAGGAAATGATGTTTACAGGTGATTGCATGCACTAAATATACCTATAAAACAAACAAAATACTCATTTTATGCCGGTAAATATGTATTTTTCATTTTGTTCTCCTTAAAGACGTGTTAAAGTTACATAGCTGTTCATATTTGAAAACGGAATTTTGATTTGAAATCTGCCCGTTGCTTTTAACGAACGTTGCTCAATAAATTTTATCCCATGTGCCCGGTGATGCAAGATGGGAAAATAATTCCATAAATTTTATTCCGCGTGCAAAGGAATCTACGTAGCATGGGATAAATTATTCCGTCCACAGAAGAGATGACCTTCGCTCGCGCTAAGTTGGCCATCAAAATGTAAATTCTTGCCACCTCAATTAACTCTGTCGTGCTTAAAATTATTTTCGATGAGGAAACTTCCTTCTCAAGATGATTAATTTATATTTTCATCATTTTTTCTAACATTTTTTCACCGTCGTGACTAATTTTTTTCCTTCCATCTTTTTTTTCAGTGGCGCCACCCGAAGCTCTTGAGAGATATCCGGTGCTCGTCTTCGTTCACGGCGAGTCCTTCTCTTGGAACTCTGGGAATCCTTATGACGGCTCCATCCTCGCTTCATACGCTGACCTCGTGGTCGTCACGCTCAACTATCGCCTCGGCGTCCTCGGTGAGTGCAAATCTCTTAAAAAATGCATCAAAGGGGAGTGCTCAGCGGGAAATGTTGACGTATGAGGCCGTTTCGGCCACTAGAGTAGGCACTGGATGACTCAAGTGCCGCGATTTACATCTTCATTTTCCAGCCTCTTAATTCTATTTCTACCGTTTCGTTTTTTCGTGAGTTAAGTGCGTAATGTAAATTGAAAGACTTGGACTCCGAACCTGATCCGATTTGGATTCATGTCAACGCTTCGACAGCTTACTCCGCTAACATCATCAGGGAATGAGTGCCTAAATTTACGATGCTCTTATATAGGTCACGTTGGTGGAGGATGTGCCACCTGATTGGTGGATTTTTCCTTCGTCCTCTTCATGTGACGCACAATTGTTGTCTACTCACGGCTTTTGTGAGTTGAAAACCAGTATTTCGGTTATTACTATTCTCCTTAAACCAGATGTAGATGGGTTCTTTCATTATGCAATCAAAGCAACCCGTAGACCGCCAAAAAAAAACTTTTTTTCAAGCAAGTGACTTTGTGGCCATTTAGAAGTTGATTAATTTTCCAGACAATTAGCTTTCTCTCTCACACTTTCTTTCTCTCTCAAGTTTCTCTCTCTCACATTGCATTCAACAATTTTTACAACGAATTTTTTTAAATATACAAATTTAATTTAATTTGACTGTTAGTGGTGGTTTAATAACAACCGGGAAAGTCTTATATGCGTCTTCGGCGCTACATGAAGTCTACGTTGTCAATTTACTCATTTTCCTTTGTTCCGCTTGTCTTTTGAGCATATCTAAATGATGATCTCGTGCCTGAATTCAATAAATTTTCCAGCTAGCATAAAATTGTCGTCATACTCGTTGGAAGTTTATATTACATATTTCGTTGGAATTCCCCAACAAGTTTTTTAAACTTAGCATCCAAGGTAAACAGGGCATTAGTTGTTCAAATGACTCAAATGCTCATCTTAGTCAAAGTGTTTTTCAGCTTCATAACCAACAAGGTGAGTATTTAATAGGTTTAAGGGGTCGATTCTTCGTGAACTTCCCCCCCGATTAATTGAGCTGTTTAGATCCATAAATTATATCCTTGCATCATACCAGTCACAAAGGACTAGATATAGAGTGATTTAAACATTTGCTTCACGAAATGAATTTTAGATAACATTTCATAGCAAATAATCAGCTCAGTGAAGAAAATGGATATAAGTATCACAAATATTTGGTAAAATTGTATGCTGTAACTTATTTTGTGTTATTATTACTTACATTATTACACTTACATATAAATGAAATGATTCTTACATCACCTTCCGGTTCTCCTTCCAAGTGCGATTTTTTTGTGTAAAATTTTCTTTATACTAATTGAGTATTCATTTCATAATATGTTAATGGTGCATTTAAGATTTTTTTAATTCATTGGTGTAGCGCCCTGCTGCCTAGCCTTTGGATGTGTACATTCTATCCCAAAGAGCTAATATTTGACAACTTCAATGTTACTGTTAAAGGAAAGAAACCTTGTATTTCCATTCGACAGTGAATGGTTTGTTATTTATTCGTAATTAATTTTTTTTTATTTAGAGTGGTGATAATTTAAACTGCTTACGTTGAGTCACATTTTTACATACCTTAGGCAAGCCAAATTCATTTATTATGAATTCAACAAATATCACGGTAATTTAAAGAAAACGAATGAGTGTAAATCAATTATATTTATTATGTATTACGCTTTATTCTCGACTGATTTATGACGGAGTTAACCATATTGGCTACTCAGTTATCTCTTCCATAAGGTGCGGAAATTTTCTTTCAGACAAATATTTAAATGATTATTGGCTAAATTTATGACTTTGTGCTTAGAGAATTGGATTGCCCGCAAGAGAACCATTTAAAGCCTGCTCAAATCAACTGAAGTGATTACGGAGAGAAAAAATGTAACTGTGGGTTAATGTAACTAACGGGCTCACGTGATCTGAAAGTTTTAAGCCAATCAATGGCCAATCGTTTCCTGGGTCTTCCAATGAATGGCCGAAGGGTGCTTATTCCGTGTTATCCGTGTAATCCTTTGGCATTTTGGAATACGTAGCAATTAGGCAGATTTGCGTCCATTACGCCCATCGTGGTTAGTTTGATGACTAGCGTTGGAACTTTCGTTCGACGAATCATCATGCCGGGTAAATGGTCAACCCCACGGAATAAATTATGCCCCTTCCCACATTTCAACTTCTCTTTCCGAAACCAAGAAATAAAATTTTCCTCGCCTACTCTCAAATGAAGGGTACACCTCATTATGATCGTTAGTTAGATTATACGCGATGGAAATGATAGTTCCAGCTCGTATTAACGGATCCCAATGGGAATAAAGGATGGTAAAACCGTTCAAATTCCAAAACGAGGTTTATAACCCTTTTAGATATGTAGGTTACAACTAGGAAACATCTATCTTCGTTCATATTCATAATACTTGGGTCTATTGCACAAAATATAATAAACACGACCCATGGTTGCGACACTTTATATCACCCATAGGCCACACACATTGTCTATTTTCATACAATTTTGTGGAATTGAACCAAGAATCACCATACCAGTGATACCATACTTTTCCACAAGGTAAAGCCTAACATTTTGTCTCATAGAATCAAGCTTGTTTTGAAATTTAACCCTAAAAATTATGTATTTTAAAATACTTTATTTATACCGCAAATAACTTTTCTATGAAAAACTAAGGCTTAAGAGAACGGTATTTTGAGAAGAGGAAATATTTTATTCTCCTTTTTTCTATTGAGTCATATATTGGTAAATTGAAATATTGGATTGCATCCCTTATATTCTATTTCATAGCATTATGATTAATCTTTTCTCTGTTGCGGTTAACTCTGTATAATTACCCAATTCTATCATATTGTAACTTTGGGACGAATTTAAAAAAAATCGTTAACTGTAACACACCAACTACTACAGCAAAACAATGCGTGTTCTCCTGTTGACTTTCTTTTTTTATTTAGTCAGTTTTTTCCCTTAACTTGCCTTTTGTTTTACTTATGGAACCGCTTATAGAAGGTAATTTTTGAAGTATTCGTGTCTCATAGGCCTAACCAGAGCCCTCTAGATTGCTCTCTCAACACTACTCTCTCATCATGTCGAGTCGTCGCATAGGCTTCCACTATGGGAATGACGACGTCCGCCATTGTTAGTCCTAGCAGCCCGTTTACCCATAAGGAGATGTGGGCAGATTTCTTCGTTTGTTTGGTATGCAAAGAATGTTGGTAATTTTCGGATAGTTGATACTGATTCCCGAAACCTTCGGTAGCATAAATACAAATGTTCTAGGCATGACAACAATGGAAAGGGTGAAAATAAAGATAAAACCACGGCAAAGACTAAACGTATTACGACCTGATAGAACCCTTCTTTTAATGGGTTGACTGTCATTTGCGCTTAATAATCACTGAAAATACTATTGTATATTGACAATCATGGACCATCAAAACAGCTTAACACAAGAGCAACTAGTGACTCTGTTTAATTACTCTAGCAGTATTTTTAAAACCATTTTTCAATGTAAAGTAGCAAGGCTGATGCTATAGAAGTAATGAAAAATGGCATAACTGAAAAATTGCCAGAACAAAGGCAATGTGAAAGAAAAGAACTTGTAATGTATAGTTCAATCTTACATTCAAACAAACACGTCAATTTGAGAAGCTACCTCATTTGATAGATGATAAGCATTAACAAAGACTGCGTGCCTATTTTTCAACAACTATGCTGATTTCTCAAAAAATTATAGATGAATGATAATGCTAACAATTACTTCATTTTAAAATATACATATGTAGTCATATCTCAGCAAAATACCAAGCGCAGGTGACACGTATGGAAGATGAGAAATGACTTACACTACCTAAAGACACTATCATGAGGCATAATAGAAAAAGACAAACTACAAGAGATTTTAGGAGTCCATAACACAGGGTAATAGGTGCTTATGACATGAATAAAAGCACATATAAAGACATGCTCCGTATCTCCAGCTCCTAAGACTGCATGTAGCCATCAAAAACACTCAACCCCCCCAAGAAACGAAACATTGGAATCATCCAGCCTTCGACTATTATTACTGCTTAGTAGTAGTATTATCTTATGAATTACACACAGGGGACTTTTTCCAAGGAACACTATTGAGATACCACACGTCAATGATTTTGGTTTCATGCAAAAAATTGGTATGAAACGATATACGATAAATAGAATATGAGAGGTCTCCTCTTTGGTGTAATAGGCTTAGGATAATTCGCGACGTCGAAAATCGTTGGAACATCAGTTGGCTTTTAATTTATTCCAGCCTTCCTTCCGAGCGGATTCAAATTTTGATTCGTATAAGTGCACCTGTGGCAAGGAAAACGAAGATAACTCGCACGAAAATGTTTTCATAATGATTAAATGGCTAAATAATTACGTGCATGTACTGTATGTTGCCTTTCCCTTGGGCTACAACCTTGTCGCGGTGGAAAGGCTTGCGCGTTCCTAATACCCCTAGAGCTGCACTGGCGGGATTAATTCTAAATTATTCCCGGTAGGGCCACCCATGCCAGATAGGTCGAAGGGTAGGAGCCAGACGAAAGGTAGTCCACGTGATGGTGTCACGTGAAAAACAATGTTGGAATGGAAGTGGGAAACCCTACCAACTATCTCTTCCCTGAAAACATGGAGTACAACCAAATGAGCCTCGGAATCTCATCGACCGGGACCCGTCCGCAAAGGGCGGGTGTCGGGCACGGCAGCGAGGTCGGCAAGGTCCTCGGGGTCGTCAACATGCGAAATCCTTGCAGAGACTTATCATCATCACCAGCAGCAGCAGCAATGAAGAGAGAAGAAGGCCAAGAAGATGGAGAAGAAGAAGTCGGCTATAAATGTAGGGACGTGGAATGTGAGGACAATCATGAGGGCATGGAAGTTAGAAAATATGAAAAGGGAAATGGATAAAGGGAGGATAGATATCTTAGGATTATGCGAGGTGAGGTGGAGGGATGGGGGGACTATTGGAGTGATGGGTATAGGGTTATATATAGTGGTGGGGGGGTAAGCCAGCGAGGGGTAGCTTTATTAGTATTAAACAGGAAGATGGCTAAGCATATGGTAGGTATAGATCAGGTAAGCGATAGGAATCTGGTGATAGAAATTGAGGCGCGGCCCACCGACCTTGTGGTGGTCCAAGTTTACATGCCCACTAGCAATCATAGGGAGGAAGAAGTAGATGAGGTGTATGAAAAGCTCGAGGAAATAATTAGAGAAACCCCGGGTAAGAAAAATTTGGTAGTGATGGGGGACTGGAACGCTTTAGTCGGGGAAGGGAGGGATGGAAGCGAAGTAGGAGAATTTGGATTGGGAATACAGTACGACAGGGGAGAGAAAGCAGCAGAATTTTGCAGGAGAAACAGGTTATTCATCACAAACACGTGGTTCAATCATCATAAAGGGCGAAGGTACACATGGAAAAGTCCAAGGGATGTTGGGAGATATCAAATACACTACATTATGGTAAGGCAGAGGTTTATGAATAGTGTGAAAAACTCGCGTAGCTTCCCAGCAGCAGATGCAGTTTAAGACCACAACCTAGTACTTATAAAATGTAACGTAAGATTCAAAAGACTTATATACTAAAGTTAGAAAGGCGAAGAAATGGAACGTAGAACACCTGGAGGGGAGGATATCAGGAACAAGTGTACATTAGTATACGGGAGACTGGAAGTACACAGACTGAAGAGGAAGGGTGGGATAATATTAAAACGGGAATAGTCAATGCGGCGGAGAAGTCAATTGGCTACGTTGACAGCAGAAGGATAAAGAAGCCTTGGATTACGGAGGGAATGGTAAAAGAAATGGAGGAAAGAAGAAGTGGAAGAACGTGGACACAGATCAGGGCAAAAGAATGTATAGGGAACTAAATAATCGATTACTACGTGAAACTAAGAGGGTAAGGGAGGATTGGTGGAAAAGATAGTTTGAGGAAATGGAAAAGTTCCAGAGGGATGGAGAAGTAGGCGCGTTGTACGCCAAAGTTAAGTCGCTATCGGACGGCAAAACAGGAGAAGCCATGTCTAAAAGTAAGGCTAAAGATGGAAGGATGCTAACCGAGCGAGAAGATGTACAGAGTAGATGGAAAGAATACGTGGAGGATCTCTATGAAGGAAGGAACAGACCGGAGAGATTGACTTTAGAGGATGAAAGTGAAGTGGGGGAGGATAATTTTGGGCCGGGGATATTAGATTCGGAAATAGAGAAAGCACTTCGTGATATGAAGGCTAGTAAAGCAATGGGCGTGGACAATATCCCGTGTGAGCTTCTGGAGAATCTAGGGAAGGAAGGTAAGAAAAGGTTTTTCAAACTAGTACGCAGGATATATGAGGAGTGATGTTGGCCGTAGGATTTCGTGAAGACGGTTTTAATTCCGCTACCGAAAAAGAAGAAAGCTGTGGAATGCGGAGATTACAGGACTACCACCCTAATATCGCATGCGACGAAAGTGGTGCTGAGGATATTGAACAGACGAATGGAGGCGAGGGCAAACGACTATTTGGGCGAAGATCTGTTTGGTTTTAGGAAAGGGAAGTCAAGTCGTGATGCAATTGCGATAATGAGTGGAACCTAGAATACCCTGGTGGAGAGGAACCTAGAATATGACCAGGACGTATATGCCTGTTCCGTGGATTTTGAAGAAGCGTTAGATAGCTTGAACTGGTTAGAGTTAATGGAAATCCTCAAGAGAATAAGTGTATATTGGAGGGATAGACGACTAATTTGTAATCTGTATATGGCCCAGACTGCGCAAGTGTGGGTAGCGGACGGAGAACCTGGGTGGGTAAGCATTGGCCGAGGTGTGAGGCAAGGCTGTCCTCTATCGCCGCGTATGCCTACTTTTTATCGTATGCACTGAGGAGATGGTAAGAGAAGCGAGGGATGAGTTAGAAGCTGGAGTAAATGTGGGAGGGATGATGTTCAAATATGTGAGATTCGCGGATGATCAGGCGTTGATTAGCCAGTCAGCGAGGAGGCTTCAGGCTCTAGTGAATGCGTTATACGAGCGTTGCGAGGAGTATGGGATGAGGATTAATCACAAGAAAACTAAGTTTATGCGGTTTTGTAAAGCATCACGAGCGAGGAATGTGAGACTTAAAATAAAGGTCGGTGGTGAATAATTTGAGCAGGTTGAGCAGTTCAACTATTTAGGCAGTACGTTAGAGGTAAACGGATACGGTAGTAAGGACATTAGGAAGAGAATTGCGTTAGCAAAGGAGGCGTTCGTGAACAGGAAGGAAATTCTGAGAGGATTGTTATATAAGAGTTTAAAGAAAAGGTTAGTGAAGAGTTTGATCTGGAGAGTTGCGCTTTACGGTGCGGAAACGTGGACATTGAGGAAAGAAGACGAGAGATGATTCGAGGCATTCGAGGTGTGGGTATGGAGAAGAATGGAGAAGGTGAAATGGACGGAGAGGAAAAGGAACGACGAAGAGCTGAATATGGTTGGCAAGGAGAGACAGCTTTTAGATGAGATACAGGGGAGACATAATTTATGGATGGAGCAAATAATTAGCGGAGAGGGGATGTTGAAAATGGTGTTAGAGGGTAGAATGTTTAGAAAAATTGAAAGTAAGTAGGCCTTACAGTGAATTGAAGAAGGCAGCGCTGGAAGGATAGGGAGTCTCCCAAATCACTTCATTAGTACTCCATGGAAACCTACCTTAATCTTAATAATATTAAACTGTATGTTGACTATTATATTAATTAAGGAAGGTTTCGCTGTTTATAAAGCGCATGTAATTACAAGGTGTAAAATCCAGCATGAATTCGAATACAATTATCTGCAAACATTCGTTACCAATAACGTAGTTCCAAAAGGGACATACTTAAATATTACATTATTTCAGTAAGTCTTTCATAAAAACTGGTATCATTGATTCCATTGCACGTAAAAGTTCCTCATGGTATTTCAAACGTGAAAGCACTTATATGGTTACAAGTTTAACTTTCAAGGACACTTACAAGTATAACTTTCACGCGACGAAATAATAACAACTAACCACATTCCATCATGTGAATAGGTTGCGTATTCTGATGTTTATTGTTTGAATTAATCACTTGAATGTATCTCGGGTTACTTGTATTAGTTTTACGACACTATGAACGTTTTAAAACACACTATTGCCACAAATAACCTTATAATCATGAAAAACTCTCAACAATAGCAGGAATTATTATGCACTCTTTTCTGTTTACATTACGTGCAACGTAAAACTGAGTACCAAAGGTATTAAACTTTGAAATAAATCACAGCCTTTCATCAACTTAAGCCGAAACTAAGGAAAAACTTGATCTTCATATGAATACTTATCCAATACACTGAATTAAATCAACTTCTAACTCACCTCACAAATTGTGGAAGACGGCTATGGTTGCCACTTATCCATCCCGCAAATTTGTAACCATTTCGCCCTTACCTCAGGATTACAAGGAAAAACAAAAACAAGGAACCCATCCCTGCAACTAATGGAACAGCTTGGTGCAGAAGAACCACCCATCACTCTTATTAATAAATTACAAAAATGGAAAAAACTGCACCTACTTGACGTTACGCCTATGCTACAACACAGCCCGCCATTGATGTTTTGACCAAAAATGGCGGACTGCGACGACTCAACTTCGTAGTTATTATATGGCAATATAGAGGACTCTGGGCCTAACTGCCTTCATCTATTATCTTCATTCATATCGAAAATAAACATTTCTTAGTTCTCCACCACTATATATTTTTCCCAATAAATCGCACGGGTATAATTATTTTCATTTTGAGCTCCTAGGAATTGCTGGCAATATTTTTTACTAAGCGGAAATATTCTGTCTCTGCACTTCATTGTTCTTGGAAATTTATTTTCTGTGTAAAGCTTTGGAATGTCGTATCTCATACGCTGAATCCTACTTCCTTCTTCCTTACAAGAACTTGTTACGCCTTGCAAGAATTGGTGTCTTGTATTTGTTCGATTCGTGGAAGTCATCATGGAGATCAGTTCGTCATAGATATTCGGAAATGCATTTTACAGCTTCTGCCCAAGAATTAAATTTTCCAGTATCCTTATAAGAAATATCCTTTCAAAGAAACAAGAATTATCCTTTCCAGTATCCGCAGGTAGGTTCGTATATCGCTTTCCTTTCCTCTGTCTATCCTTATATATTTCTGCTATTTTTTCTTCCGATGTTGAAACGAGTGATTTCAGAGTGAAGCTTTTATTCATTTTTATCTGTTTATTAATTTTGGATTAATGAGTGCTGATGAAACTAACTACTTCCCTTATTTTCTACCAAGATCCCTCTTTTCCTTGTACCATTTAAATACATTTAATTTTTTAAAATAAGGAATAGAGTTAGACTATATTTTTGTGAAGCAGAGGTTTAGGAACCAAATAAAGGACTGTAAAAGCTACCCGGGGGCAGATATCGACAGTGATCATAATCTAGTGATGATGAAATGCCATCTGAAATTCAATAAAATGAAGAAATCAGCAAAGAACGCCTGGCAATTAGAGAAACTAAAGGAGCCAAAAAATCAACAGGCCTTTCAGAAGTAATGGAGCGCAAGATAGGATGAGATCAGTCTGAAAAATCAGTTTAGAATAACTGGACTAACATAAAAAGTGGGTTTCAGAAGGCCGCTAGAGAAGTTCTAGGGAGAAGAAAATGTGTTAAGAAAAAGCCATGGATCACGGATGAAGTCCTAGACCTCATTGAAGAACGGAGAAAGTATAAAAATACGAATACTGAGGAAGGACAGGCCTGCTAAGAGAGAATAAAGAACGAGATTTGCCGCAAAGCGAGGAAAGCCAGAGAAGCGTGGATGAGGAACATATGTGAGGACGTACAAAATAACCTCGTACAAGGGAAAGTGGAAGCGGCCTCTAGAATAGTGAGGAACCATTTCAAGGAACGAAATGCAAATTATAATACCACAAGGGACAAGAATGGAAACATTCTAATTGAAAACGAAGACGAAGCCGAAAGATGGAAGGAATACCTGGAGGAATTATACTACGGAAGCAAACTTAGCTCAAAGGTTATCGAAGAGGAAAGTGAAGTTGAAAAGGATGACATTGGAGCAAGCATCTTAAGATCGGAATTTGACGCTGCAATAAGAGACCTGCAAAAGAATAAGGCCCCAGGAACAGATGACATTCCAGCAGAGCTAATAAAAAATGCAGGAGAAAAGGTCTTAACTCAACTGTATAAAACTATCTGCGATATGTACTCAACAGGAGATTTACCTAGTGACTTCGAGAAGAACATCATCATTACCATACCCAAAAAGAAGAGAGCTGAGAAGTGCGAAGAATTTAGGACCATAAGCCTGACGACACATGCGTCGAAGATTCTGACAAGAATCATTTACAGGAGAATAGAACGAAGAGCAGAATAATTCCTGCACCTCAATTATGTAAATGTGACAGCGACGACGGCGATAGATGACCATCACGTTCTCCTATCACGTTCCGCTGTATCGCGCGATCATGTAAGCCACCGTCATCGCGCGTATCATATAGGTACGAGCGCGTGAGGTTGGTATCATTGAGAAATCTGAAGAGCCAATGAAATCCTTCGACACATCTTTGTCCGAGAATGCGTCGTCTGCGGAGTCTTTGAAATAACAATAACAAACAACGAAAACATAAAATGGATGCAATTCAAAGCTAAGTACTTCGCTTCGCCAATAGATAATATTATGATAAAGTACTCGTATTATGGTAAAGTTATGGGGAAAGTGTTGTATTACTTTTCAATGCGTGATAACGTAATCCATTATCCATTATGCTCGCCGGGAGATGCTGCAGTCATTATATTTACCATATCGTAGAGAATGGCCAAAAAGTCGTGATCTTGGATTGAAACTAATTAATGTTGAAATGATAATGGAAGTGTAATCGCGCTAGCGATTTGAATGTAAGTAGTTAATAGTTGATTTATGATGATTAAAAAATCGAAAAGGAGTTTAACGATGTTCATGGTGAAACAAAACTCAGTACTATTCCACAAACTTTTATTTTAACAGTCTACTAGTTTCGACGTTTATACCGTCATTATCAAGACTAACCTGACTGTTAAAATAAAAGTTTGTGGAATAGTTCTGAGTTTTGTTTTATCATGAACATTTCATCGTCCCAACAAGTAATGCCCAAATCAGTTGAGTTTAACGATGTTGATATGTTGGAGAACGTACTTGGCAAATGTTGATAATTAAACTTCGATATAAAGTAATTGACGTTTGAATCACGGATGTACTTCAATTAGCAGTACTTTCCAAGTTGTTGTGTGGAAATAAAGCAGCTCAATAGAATTCACTACCGTGCGCATATAACAATTGAACAACGTGGACAACTAATAATGTCAAGAGAGCACTCCAGTAGAAATAATTAAGGATTTCATTGGTTTTTAATCGATTATGGGGCATTTTTAAATTAAATAAACAATAATTTTTTCCTAATATATGCATTTAGTGCTCGTTTTTATGTCAGCATATGCTTATCACCATGGGTTTCGAACGTGATAGGCCGATGACGCTGGAAGCGTGATAAAGAGAGCGATCACGGTTTCATAATCGCTGCTATCACCTTCCTTCGTGGGAATCGCGTTGCCCCTGGCAACGACATCGCCCTCACCCTTCTCACAGTTATATAATTAGGGTGCTGGATGAGGATCAATTCGGATTCAGGAAAAGCAGGGGCACAAGGGAAGCAATTTTGGCACTTAGGATGCTCATAGAGAAGAGATTGGAGAAAAACAAACCGACTTTCATAGCATTTGTCGATTTAGAGAAGGCATTTGATAACGTGGAATGGAAATCAATGCTTAGAATTCTGAAAGAAATCGGCGTGCTCTACAATGATCGTAGAATTATTCATAGTTTGTATAAAAACCAAGTAGCTGTGATCAAATGTGGACCAAACGGTGCGGAAGCGAGAATAAGAAAAGGGGTGAGACAAGGTTGCGCGCTTTCCCCCTTAATTTTTAATGTTTACATAGAGAAAGCCATCAATGAAATCAAGGAAAAAGCTTCGGGTGTCAATATCCACGGAGAAAAAATTAGCATGCTGCGATTTGCTGACGACATAGCAGTCATAGCCGAGACAGAGAAGGATTTAAAGAAGACGTTGACAAAGATGGAAAGGACAATGGTCAGATATCAATTGAAAATCAACAAAAAGAAGACTAAGATATTAGTTTGCAGCAAAAGAGAGGAGGCTAAAACAGACATCAACCTAGGAAAGCATAAACTTGGAGAGGTGAACGAGTTTTCTTACCTGGGAAGCCGAATTACCAGCGATGGATGGAGCAAGAAAGAAATACACAGTAGAATAGCGCAGGCGAAGAGGGCTTTCTACAAAAAGAAGAATCTTCTTACAGCTGAAAATACCAGCATAGAAGTAAGGAAACAATTCATCAGATGCTACATATGGAGTATGTTTCTCTATGGAAGCGAGGTTTGGACGTTGACAGCAGCAGAGAAGTCAAGAGTGGAAGCATTCGAAATGTGGTGCTACAGAAGAATGATGAAGAAAAAATGGATTGACCGTGCATGCAACGAGGAAGTGCTAAGAAGAGTGGGAGAAAAGAGATACCTCCTAAAAACCTTATGCAGAAGAAGGGACAACTAGACACATTTTGAGGCACGATGGTCTGATGAAGACAATCGTTGAAAGACTAGTAGAAGGGAAAAAGGGACGGCCCCGAATGAGTTATATAGGACAGGTTATAAAGGATGTAAAAGAGAGAAAATATGTAGCTATGAAAAGATTAGCGGATACGAGAGAGAAATGGAGAGCTGCGTCAAACCAATCTCAGGATTGTTGACTAATGATGATGATGAAGGAATAGAGTTCGCTATCGACCTATAAATGTTTTGGCGTTTCCCGCTTTTCGAATTGAATTTCCCATAGTCTACCTATTTATATGTATTACGATGTTTTTAATATTTTAATGCTTTTCCGACCATTAATTAGCCATTATCATAAGAAAACTATCCGCAGGTAGGTTCGTATATCGCTTTCCTTTCCTCTGTCTATCAGCTAACCTTTTCGTATTCTTGTACTTTTTTGCTTCACTTCCCTACCTTCCATTTCATACTTAGCGTTTAATTGAATACATACCGAATAATAATGTGATGTTGCAAATTTTATTAGTCAAAATATACCCATATGTATTATTTCATTGCGAATGTATACTTAGTTATTAGATCAGAGTTTAGGTTACGTCTTCGTCATTTGTATTCCTTGCAAGCATAAATAGGAAATTCCTCACTTGGTTTGGTGACTCTGCGGCTGCGTGATAGGCTTAGATTACTCGAAAAATCAGCAACGAATGTCTTTCAGAGTAAAACAAAGAATATTCTCCAAAATTGGCGCGATTTGTCGACCGACAGAAAATATTAAAGAAGAGAGGTATTTCGTTGAAGGGATAGGTATAGAAATTCATTTTTATGATTAGCAAAAATATAGCATAAGTTAGCACCTCGCGTAATAATCTAGTTGTTTTGCGGGGTGGTGAGTAGATGCCCTTTTCGAATAAATAGGTGGTACGCTTTGATTTAGCACCCTTAATGATATTATTTTCGAATCAACTAAGGGTTGAAATAATCAAATTGTGTTACTATATAAGAAAGCCCTGGAGCGATGTAAAAGGCCGTGTTGAACTGTTTCCGGTGGTATGGAAATGAAAAAAGTGTGTTTAATAAAAGCTAGTTCATAATCAAGTGGTTGCATTCCATGCAACGCGCACCTCATTTTTCACTTTCTCATACTACTTAACGGCTTAAGTCCTTACGGCCATTCTAGATGAAATATTTTGTGCAAACGGATAAGCGTGAGATTGTTTACTTGTCTGAACAAAATTAGAACACGATCTATTTTGCGTTCTGTCATTCATGCAATTCGATGCTGAGCACGGTGCTATTTTCCGTAAACAAGGGTTAACGGAAGATATTGTACCAATAAACGCGCCGTGTAAAACGATGTTAGCACCTCGCGCAATAATCTAGTCGGCTTGCGGGGTGGTGAGTAGATGCAATTTTCGAATTATTAGGTGGTACACTTTGATTGTGTTCCTTTTATGATATCATCTTTGAATTGATTGAGGGTTGAATTAATCACATTATTATAATATATAAGATAGCACTGGAGGACACTAATTTTGTTGACTGGCCTGATACTTGTATCTGCCGCATTTTGCCGTGTGATTTCGGAAATAGCCAAAGTTTTTGTCTAATACGTCAACATATACATCGTTCACGGGGTATATTTTATGCAAAAAGGCTATATTTAGTAACCGTGTGCATCATATAGCACTAGTGCATCCGATACATCAATGTTTGGTCACCTTAAGGATAAACTGTGATGAAAAAACTCATCATTGCAGAAGAAAACGGAGTATCAAGAATGCCTATTTGAATATCAAAATGTTGGAAAAACTTACTCAAAAAGTTTTGCTCGTGTATTTCATCATGCCCACCACCAATGTTTCTCTTTTAACGTAAGGTAATATAACTTCCACCAGGCTCCCGGACGTGTGAATATCTTTATATCAATCCGTATCGTAGGAGCAGAGAGACGGTGTTAATTTTCCTTTGATAATGGCAGTCGACAGCTCCTAATGCCCTGAAAGCCTTCCCAAACTAGTTCCTATATCAATTGGTGCGCGATACGTCAGCATTGCTAGGCATATCCGGCCACAACGCATGTGATCTCCTAGGATAGACCATCTATCGATTCAAAAGATAATTCACTTGCATTCAGCGAGGTGACTAAGCCATTTCGGCTCACTTCACGAGGAAGAGACGGAAACTCAGGCATGAGACAGCGTAAAGGGCTAAGGGATGGGTTGATTCCCTACAGTGGGTCACAGTGTAGTATTCGCAGCAGGAGAGTGTAAAAATTTGCTCTCTTATGGCTAAAACGAATTGAATAGCGTATTTTTTACATTCGTTTCGTAGATGCGCTGATAATTTCCTTCTGAAGATAATCCCCTTTCTCGCTATAACCGGAAATGATAATACATTACCACAATTAGGCATTTTTGTGACTCTTTACAAGTTACCCATCCTAAAATAAAATGAGTGCCATATTTATCATATTGTAGCTGCCGTCGCAGTTCTTTATTTCATATCTAGTATTGTTTATAACAAGGCTTCTGCACGGGTTATATCCCAAAATTAAATTAGTGCCATATAGTAACTCTCGTCTCAGCGCTTTCTTCCTCATCTACAGTTGTTTTGAATGTAAATCAGTGAACACTTTTGAATTTGGTAACCATCGAAGGAAAATGATTATAATACCTTACCATAGTCTTTCTTTCTTGTCATTTGAAAAATCCCATATTTCTTGCATTGATGCTCCGACGAGATGTGGTAGACGGGTTATGAAGGGCTGATTTCCGGGCTGTCTCCTCTGAAATCATGACCACATCCCCTCCGCGCATTCCCAATTCCCAGCCGTCTCTCTCAGTGCGCTTGATGGATCCGGACGCGGGGCTTAACGTCAGGAGCGCATGCACCACACACTGCTGCTGCTGCCGTATAGTAGTCCGCGCTCACGAGAGGCGTATCTTTGTGCCAGACAGGTCCCGGTGCATTTCGACTGCCGCGCTTCGCCTATCTGGAAGTGTCGCGGATGCCGGAGTCAGTGGTCTGAAACGCGAGGAGCATTCGCCCCTCGTTGCACACGCAAGAGACGGGGTGTCTAGCATTGGGAGGGAGGGGGTTCGAGACCTTAATATGGCACCAAAGCTCGCGTCCCTTCCCCTCCTTCAAGGTGGATTCCATCCGATACGTCGCGCGGAATCATGTCAAGCGAGGCGCATTGGCGTATCATGCATAGAATGGGTTGCATCTTACAAGGGGGTAAGGTCGTGTTCGGATCGGCATCGTTGGGTAAATAAATATCCAAAACCTCTGATGACTCGTGCGGAATGAAACCGCGAGGGGTTGATGCTCCTTCGTTGTGCAGTGTGCACTTGAGGGAGTTGTACCGAAAAGTGTTAGCGATGCGGAGAAAATTCGGGGACCGTTTATCTTTTGAGGAGTTGATCTTCGGATTCATTCCATCGCGATACTCAAGAAATATGAATAGTTGCGCGGAGCGTTGCTTCTATTTAATGTGCATCTGGGCAGGAATGGCTCACAATGGGTATTACTTCCGTGTTTCGCTGGCTGATGTTCTTGGGAAAAATAATTTAAAGAAGCAGTCGGAGTGGTGTGGGGTATTTTTTGTTTTATTATGTCTTTTCGTAGTCGCCGGAGGGAAAGAGGCCAATTGAGGCAGTGAGAAGCAATGGAGTGAAAATAATTATAATATAGAGCTAACTACATCACATGGTAGGGAAAGCCTACTCCGTTTGGTGGCGAAGAGATGTTGTTTGCAGCTTTGACAGCTATCTAGCGGGATTTCAAACCTCTACTTAGTAAAAACTCAATTTTGTTTAAATTTAAAATCGGTTTTACGCAAAATTTAGCTTTTGCCGCTTACATGCCATTGCTTTTCACTGCCTTAATTTTGAGTATTTCAGTATTACAATTTTTTTCTTAAATTAAATATTAGGTAAGTTCCTGCAAGTTCGGTATGCCATATGGACAAAAGTAAAGTAACTCTGCGAGTTAACAGGAAAAAAATAAGCCGTCGGCTAAAACGCCAGTTCATCCCGTAAACGGAAATAAAATGTTTTTTTAAAGTGCCATAAACTTTTATTTTGATATTAATAAGACCTCTCGTGACCAATCCACCAGCGCCTGTTTTTTTAGGAGGTAAAGAGACGGTGGTCTCAGTTGACACCATTGACGCGATCGATGGCATCACTAAGATAACTATCGCGTCCATTGCTCCTCTGCAAAACACTTCAAAGAGGATGTCACAGATAAAGCACTTTCGTTGTCCGATCATGGAAATGCGGTCAATGAAAGCTTTTTAATTATTCCAATATATTTGCCAGCACTGTTTTGGTGCAAGAGTTTTTTTTTTTGTTCTCTTAATAATTTCTGTTCCACGTTGCTCTCTATAAATTTCAAACTCATTAATTAATTGTTAATTTTAATAAGGTATTTCCGGGAATTCGGAGAATGTTATCTTTTTCATCAATTAATTGTATTCATAATTAAATTTCCTTGTCTGCCATTATATTTTAATCATCATTGCGTACTTTCCCTGCGAAAATGGAAGGGTTGCGATCTCTTGTGACTAATTTGTTTGGACAGGTAATCAACCTAAATTATTATTTCGCTGACATAATATTGAAAAAAAGACAGGAGGTAGAAAATTAAGGGAAAAACATGAGCGGTTATTAGGACAAAGACGTAGGAAAAGGAAATAGAACTCTTAAAAAATTCTGAGGATAGGAAAGTAAAAGTTGTAATACTTTTTTTGTAATTTATTTCCTTCTCACTTCATTTTTATTTTTGAGTGTCTCCTATTTCGTCCAATTGTATGATAAACATCTTTTTTCCCGACCACATTCCGCTTATTCTAGTTTCCCCTAACCAGTGTAGGTATATAAGATACCCTTCGATTGCCAGAATTGAGCTCCATGAGTATTTAAATTTTTTTAGACTTCTATCCCACATTATAAGATCACTTTTACCTTTTTCATCTGCCTTGTAAACAATGATTTCGTATTTCTGACCACATTTTATCGATTTATCCAGGAAATTTACACAATACTTACCTAATGCGTATGCTTAAATGGTGAATCCTTTTACTTTGACCAATTCTTCTCCTACTATAACTGTAACTCATATTTTTTATCATTCCTAGCAAGTAAATGAACTCAAAAGATACTTCAGATTTATTTATTCATATGAAATAGATATTTTTACTTGTGAACAGAAGCAATGCCCGTAATATTCCTGACTGTTATTATTTTTATTCAAAAATGTAGCTATTCGGAATAACGAATTCGATACTTTTTCATTCTTTTGACGAGACAAGTGAGGGATTGGGTCATGCTAGATTCATGACTTTTTTAATTCTGGAAAACGAAGGAAATGCTTCGTTTTGAACTTTCATACTTTTTAACTTTATTTAAAAAATACCCATAAATTGATTTGCCGGTGAAATATATGATGCTAAGAGATCTGTTCTAATAAACATATATCTATTAATATTATTTCCGAATAGTTTGAAAATGCTTTTGTTACGCTTTCGCTTTCACAAAAAATCTAGACTCCTTTCCCCTTCACCCTTACTTCCGTTTTCATCAGCACCACAGGAAATTTGTTTCTTGCGGCTTTTATTCCAAGGCAGATGTGAAGTTGACGTGTAATTAAGAAGTTAATATCCGGGTCCGGCTTTAACATATGAGACCTTTGATCATTCTTTTGTGGTGAATATAATACTTGGATGACTATGGGAAGATGTATCTTGTAAGCTCGTCTCATCAAACTAGAAAGAGAGAATTTTTACTGCTTTTCACTTTCCAAATTTTTGCATTTATAAAGTAATATTTTCAATTCATGAACCAAAACCTTCTGTCTAGAAAACTAGGTGAAGTTACGAAAAAAAACCTCCTTATCCGGGCTTAGTAATATTTTAATTGATAAATTGATTGGTCACGGTACAAAATTTAAACAATGTCATAGGATTGGATCCAGGATTAGGAGTGGATCCAGGATATTTTTATGGGAGGGTCGCAAGGTATTTCCACGCACTGATCTTCTCTTATTTGAGATTAAAAACTAAATACAATAATTACGGTAGAAAATATTTTCTTCACTTTGATATAATATTAAATTTAATGATTGAGGCTGCATAATACACTAAATATAACAAACTTAATGATAACCTTATAAAAATTTTGTATATTATTAAAACCGTCTGGGGGGGGCACGTGCACCCCCCTAAATCCCCCAATTATCATAGGTATGTTGATACAAATATGACGATTCAAATATTTTTAAATCATGGCAATGAGGATCTTCTTCGTAAACAGTTGATAAGGTTGCTGAATTTTTATTTACGAGTCTTTATTTGTAAATATTCTTTTTTGTTTTGAATATATGCCCTTTTTTAAGATATTTACATTTTGCTATGTCCGCCTGTTGGTTCAATTAATTCCATGAAGAAATAATTATTTGTACATATTAGAAAACGCCTCTATCTAGATAGTGCATATTGATTGTAGAGAGGCTTTAGCAAACGTTTTGTTAGAGGTTTTCCTCTGTGGTTGTCGTATGGCGGTTATTTTTTAAGGGACTTCAACCCAATGTCAACCGAGTTGAGGTATGGCAACTCTTAATGTAATACTGACATATCAATTCTGATAAAAAGGCATCTGTAATGCTAATATCTGAAAGGCTATCCTGACGGAATCATTATATATTGTTTTCTCTGAGTGATATTCCTTGTGTATGTTCATCTTCAAATCAAAGTGAAAACACAGTGTCTTCGTACGTGCTGATTATTTTTATTTCAATAATCAAGGACCAAATTACTATATTTGCCTGCAGCATGTAATTCTTCCTTTGCCCAAAGCTCAAAGTTATTTTTGTGGGCTCAACTAAATCAAAATCAATCCAGGTAGAGCTTTTAAATTTGAATTTAATAGTACGTGTGATGAGAATTTTTTTAAATTTAATTGGAGTTTAGTAGCTTGAGTTTTTGGTGTGAGTTTCTGATACTTAAGAAAATTCTTAGCCTACAGTAAATAGGTTGATCTAAGGTGTCAGAGTAAAGAGGCTGTGCACCTCCATTACCTACCTAGCAGATAAATAAATGTGATATTTGAAGAATTACACAGGCCAACAATAAAAAAACTTTTTTACTGAAAATACCTTATTCTTATGCTTTTAAAGTTGCTGAATCCAAATATAATGGTTTTAAAGTTGTATCACCCACCATTTATTCACATTTTACCGTTAAATTTATGAAATCTAGCAATGTTTTTAGTATTTAACTGCTTTTTTATAGTTATAATAAAATTGAAAAGTAGGTCTAATGAACGAAGATAATGAGGTATTACTGTTGGTACTTCACCGAGAAGTTCAGCAAACGATTCATCGTAGAAAAAAATACACAAGAAGCTTCAAGGAAAAAAGGGAAAGAAAATGTAGACCAATTCCAGTTGACAAGTGAACCCTTTATTATCACGCTGTAGTAAATACAAACAATTTTATCACGATGTAGTGAACAGTACATTCAAACAATTTTATGATGTAACACAGTGTTTCATTGATTTCCCTGTATATGTATAGGGGTATTAGACTAAATATTAAAAACATATTGCCTGGAAACTATGGGTAATACAAAACTAAGGCCAAACAAACAAAAAAAACTAAGGCCAGGCTTGGACTCGGCACATAAAAATGTATAAAGATCAGCTATTAAAAAAAAGTTAAAAAAAAATTCTTTGTTGGTCTGTATTATCTGAAAAATTTTATTCCAATTATAATTAAGGCCAAAGTTGTAACAACGGCCTTTAGCGTGTTATTGCTCCCTTGCTGAAGGGCTAAAAGTTGTTTCTGTGGGCTTAATTACAACAGTATCATTCCAGGTAGAGCTATCGACGTTGAATTAAATAATATGACCCGTTGATTATTAATTAAACCCGACTTTAGTAGCTTGATATTTTGGTAGGAGTGTGAAATACTTCACAAAATTCCTAGCCACCGTTGAAGAGAGCGAATTGAGGTGTGATATTATAGAACCTGTGCACCTCGATTACCTAGGTACCTAATGGTAAAATAAGTAAACGTGATGTTTGAAGAATTATCTACCCAGACGGCACAGAATCTTCTGTATCTAATTCGTATGCAGATAGTATCCATTGACGAAAAGCGACGGAGCGGTAGTCAATGGATACTATCTGCATACGAATTAGATACGGAGAATTCTGTGCCGTCTGGGTAGATACCTTTGGACTTCAATACTTCCTTATCATCTATAATCATGTTTTAATTATTAAATTCTTATGGTATGGTATTTGGAGGAGGCGACCGACAACTGAGGTCATTTGCGCCATTAGGGAAAGGGTAGAAAAGGAAGGCTGGAGAGAAACCCGGCGTCGGCATTAGCCTGCTCCTAACGAAAGGCGCCAAGTGGACCACGGCTTAAAGTCCCATCCGACGGACGGAGTGTTGCGCTTGAAATGTCCTTCGCACAACATTCAAGCAGGGATCGGGCAGTCTCTGAATTTTCTCTGCCACCGCCGGGATTTGAACTCGAGCCCACCGGATGGGAAGCCAACACTCTGGCCACCAGACCCACCCGATCCCCATTTATTAAATGCTAACCAACCATCGTCATTCAGGGCTTGTCACTCCACCGCAAGGAAGTTTTGAAACTGGTCGGTAGCTAAATAACGATTTCTCGGGTGTCACAAAGTTTATTTATTTAACCTTAATGAAAATTCCACCAAGTTAGAGCCAAAATTAGTTCACGGGCCCGTAATCCTTTCTTTGCTCCGGGGCCCGTAATTCTCTACTCGGGCCCAACTCAATCACCTGAATTAGTTTCGGAGGGAAAAAAAATAATCTGTATCTCTGGGAGAGCTAGGCTCCGCGCACCCAATCCTGCATTGTCGCAAAATAAAGACGTACCAAGCTCGCTCCAGCCACTCTCTTTGTCCTTTTGTCGGGCTCAATGCTATTAATTCTTTGAACTTGGCCCTCTATTTAACATCACAGCATTGTGGTTCCACAGTCCGACGTTATTTCGAAAGCGCCTCTCCGACACTCTCCCGTCCCGGCCATTCCACTGTAGCTGGCGGTACGGCTCTTGTCTCCTGTCTCGATTGGGTGAATGAGGGAATATAAGCCGGGTCTTAATCAAGCTATCAATCAATCAGGACCGACCGCACCTTGCTGTGTCCCCCGCCCAGACCGAGGGCTCTTTCCCGGGTGACCCCCACACCCTTAGAGTAAGGGCCTCGTGGGGGTGATTAAGCTACTCCCCCTTTAGAGTCCCACTGCCGGAATTCCGATCCGAATTACGATTCTCTCTCTCTCTCTCTCTGTCTCCCAATTGTCCACGTTTCCTTTCCCTTCCACTCATTTCAGGGCTAAAAACATACACCTCCGCAACCCCACAGTGTCACCCGATTCAATCGAATACCCGATGATGGTAGTACTTTTCGACTGTGTATCTACCGCTTAATGTGTGTCGTGTATTTTATCTTTGTGTAATGATCGTGGAGAAGTAGTCTTTTAGTTTATAGTTTTCGTAAACAAGGTTCATGGGTTTCTGGTTTGATAATTGTTATGGAGCTTCAATATAGCCAGTTCTGCAGCCATCTGAAAAATACTATTTTTCTCCCAAATTCAATTTGAACCTTATAACTATATTATCCATGTTTTCGTGTTTTATCTGCAAGTTTAAGGGCCACAACTCATACCTTCGCAACCTTGCAGTATCACCCAATTTAAGCGAATACCCAATGATAGTAGTTATATTATGACCGATATTGTAGTTAGCTATAAAATATATATTATAAATATTTAACATATAATAAATGATATATATGACCGATCTATCTTGTTTTATACCTTTAAATATTCAGATCGTTGAGATGTAGTCTATTATGATATGGTGTTTGTAAGCAGGGCATGTGGGTTTATGGTTATTTTTTATGAAGCTTCAGTCCAAATTTCGATTGCATTTCAGGGCTAAAAATACATACCCATAATCCACAATCCCATAGTATCACCCAATTCAAGCAAATTCCCAATGATAGTGTGAAGTTGACCATTTCCGTGGAGATATCGAGATACATGAATGATGCACAAAGGTATCGTGCTGTCCACTTAATTTTTATTTCACACACTCAACTACACGTGTTTCGATTGGATTTCAATCATTTCGGGTACGGTAAAGTTTTTGAAATTAAAATTATGTGGACTATACGATACCTTTTTGCATCACCCAATGATAGAAATTATTTTCTATTGTGTATAAATCACGTGATGTTATCTTGTGTGATAACTCATTTATTTAACTATTTTGCTAAAAAATAGTGCTCGAAAAATAGTCAGTTAAAATTTAGTGTTAATAATCAAGGTTCGCGGGTTTATGGTTATTTGGGTTATTTATCATTGAGATTCGATCCAAATTTCGATTTTCTCTCTCTACGACTCCCAATTATCCGCGTTTCCTATTCCCCCACGCATTTCTGGGCTAAAAACACATACCTCTGCAACCCACAATATCACCCAATTCAAGCAAATGCACAGTGATAGTATGAAGTAGATCTTTTCCGGAGATATATCTTGGAACAGCACACTAAACGATGCACAAAAGTATGGTACTGTCCACTTAATTTTTATTTCATACATTTAACTACACGTGTTTCGATTGGCTTGCAATTATCATCAGGTACTGATTGTGATTCTATGTGATAAGAAAGTATTGAAGCCTAAAAGGGGCTAAATAGTTCTCTGAACATCACCTTTATTTATGTTACCATTAGGTAGGTAATCGTGGAGCACTAAGTAATCGAGATGCGCAACTTCTATAGTATCACAACCTATTGAATGGAGGCTTGCAATCATGAGGGGATGGATGCTAGCCAATCAAAACGCGTGTTAAAATTAAGTGGACACTACGATATATTTGTGTTTCAGCCAATCATAGTAGTTCTATTCGATTTTAAATCGATCGCGAGCCGCATTCTTGTTTAATATATTTAAGAAGTGTTCCCTCGGAAGTTATCTGCTGTGATATGACATGTGTTCGTAATCAAGGTTCGTGATTTAATGGTTATTTTTTATTAATCTTCAATATAGTTAGTCCTGCAGCCTTTTAAAAATGCTATTTTTCTCCCAATTTCAATTTAAGCTTTTAAGCTCTATTTTCCATGCTTTCTTGTTTCCACTGCATAGTTCAGGGCCACAGCCCATACCTTCGCAACTCCATAGTATATCCCGATTCAATAATTATCTTTTTCTTTACGGTTTTTTTATATCGCGTGATATCATGTTTTTTCAAACATTTTGCCATAGGGTATTTTCTATGGCATGGGATAGCATTGAAAAGCTATTAATTGGATTGATTGTGTCATTTTATATGCATTTTCATTGAAAGACTTAATTATTTTTTATTTCCCTGTTAAATGGGACCGCTCTATCGTCAGCATCACACGTGGTGACTTCTGTAACCTATATAAATATGCGGCGGGATACAATATACGTACCTTGTGGCCGACTGAAGAAACATCTACAAAAATATTCGCCCCATGAAACCTTGAAACCAATAATATAAATTTACGTTATTATTACTATGGTATTCTTCCAATTTAGGTAGGTTTCCATGGATTACTTTAGAAGCATTCTAGGGAAATCCCTTTCCCAAGTAATTCCTTCTTCAATTCAGAATAAAGCCTTTCATCACATCTAACTATCCTATTCGTTTCTTTCCTCTCCCTCGTTTACCTGACATTCTACCCTCTAACACCATTTTCAACCAATCCTTCCCGCTAAGTACTCGCTCCATCCATACCTTCTGTCTCTTCCGTATCTCATCAAAAACTTTGTCTCTCCTCACCCACCATGTCTAGCACTTCGTTTCTTTTCCTCTCCGTCCGTTTCGCCTTCTCCGAACCCACATCTCGAATCCAGTCTTCTTTCGTCCTCCTTCCTAAGTGCAAACGTTTCCGCACAGTAAAGAGATACACTCCACTCCAAACTATTCACTAGCCTTTTCTTTAAACTCTTACACAACGATCCTCTCATGAGCTCCTTCTTGTTCATGAACGCCTTCTTTGCCTTTGCAATTCTCTTCCTGATGTCTTATCCCTTTTAGTGCCAGGGGGCCGATCCATCGGCCCGGGTAGTATATGCGAAGAGTGCCAAGGGCCGATCAATCGGCCGGGCTTATTTTGCACTGATGCCTTTTATTTTTAGAGCTTCGTGTAGATTTTGTCACTATTTTTTAGTATCTGTCATGCTTTAACATACCTATAAGTATTTAGAGTCAATGAAAAAAAAATTAGTTTCAGAAAATGCATATTAGGCTTTATATAATTTTTTTAGTGCAAACCTACAAATTCAGCCACAAAAGGCCTGGCATTCTTCAGCAAACCAGGAAAAATGGGCTGACAATAAAAGGGTAACTAATCTATCCGTTTTCCAAATTTACGTTGAGAGCCCTAATTATTAATTATTTCCCTGCAAAATTTGGATCGCTCTACTGCCTGCATCACATACGGTGACTTTAGTGACCCATGAAAATGCGCGGCGGATAACATCATATTTTTTGCCCGACTGAAGAGTCATCTTTCGTATTTTTTGTGATTTAGTTACTCCGCAGACATATTTTTGCGGTTACTTTGAGGCGGCTCCTCTTCCTCTGTGAAGTTATACCATTCCTTCTTCGGTTCTTTGAGAACGACCTACCAGCATTGCTGCCCGATGGTGAATTTTGTAACCCATTTAAATGCGCGGTGGTCCCAGCATTTATTGGATCTGACTGAAGAATCATCTTTCGTAATTTTCGTCGTTTAGGTACTACGCAGCCACCTTGAGCGCCCATGTTTATATTTACTTTGAGGCTGCTCCCTTTCCTTCTTGAGGTCAATATTCTTCTCTCTTCTTCACATTTTTTGGTCCCTTGGGGACGACCTTCCAACACCACTGCCACGGTGACTTTTTTAACTCATTTAAATGTGCGGTGGTTGCAACATATTTTGGAGCCTACTGAAGAATCATCTTTTAATTTTTTTTCGCCGTTTAGTTGCCGCGCAACCACATTTAACGCTCATGTTTATATTTACTTAAAGAATGCTTCTCTTCCTTCGTGAGGTCATACCATATCTTATTAGGGATGACCTTCCCTTAGGGTTGACCTTACATTAACACTGCTCGACGGTGACTTTTGTAACCCATTTGCGGGGCCGGTTTAAGGGGTAAGCAAAATACGCATCCGCATAGGGCGCCTAGCAAAATAGATCGCCAAAGCTCTCAGTCCAATATATATAACATTGGTTTTTAAGTTTTGAAATTATAACCTTCGGTATGTTAGAGCAAGTACGTTTAAAGTTCGCGCTGATATTTAAATCTCCACCCTAATAGAGTATGTGCACTCGGGAGGAATACGATTGAAATGCAGTTTATTCGATAAAATGTATCGTAAATATCATTACTTTCGATTAACAGCATTAATTGTTGCTTAGTTAGTTTAATAATTACTATTTAATATGCATTGTTTTCGCAACGATATTAGGCAGACGAAAACGCTCATCTATTGGCTCCTCGGTATGTGACGTCATTCTGGTCTATCTCATCAGCGTGCAAGGTGTTTATCGTGTTATGATCGTGTTTATGATTCAATAAACTACGTGTGCATTGGAAAAAGTTGGTGGATCTGATCTGTGTAAAGGGAAATACGTTTAAGTGCTTATCATGGAATCAGGTTTCGTGAGGGTTTCTTCAAATAATATCCCGAAGGTGGATGCTTCAATGATTGACCGTGCTGATTATGTTGGACTATACCTACATGCCTCGGCACGAAGTTTTAATGTTGAACTGGAGCTTTTTTGTTGTCTTGTCTCATTCATAATAAAGAGAAATGGACGGGAAACCTCATCGGAAATTAGGTCTAACATAAGTGAATTAAGTAAGATTGTTTACAGTAGGTAATTGGCCAAAAGTTTGTTAGTACGATTCGAAGGTTTATGGAAGTAAAAGTGCCGGTAGGTAGATAACTATCGATATTTGTATTATTGTCATTTCAAATACCGATAATAATTTAATTTATCTATTTAACTATTTTCTATTCTATTATTATTTAACCTACTGACTCGCGAAAAATAATTTTTCATATTTAGTTATGGCCCGTGGTGACTGGATGAATATCCATAATTAATTATTAAATTGCCGTTACTGAGCTGGGTTCTTCTTCTTCTGGGTTATTTAAGGTTTTAAACGTAAGCACAAATAACTGAAGTTACATTTTGGTCTAGTTTAAGCAGTAATCTGATCTTAATTTCGTTAAAAAAACGCACTTTTAGTCGACGTATTTGTTCTTTCGTAGAATTAATGTATTCAAAAGCAGAGTTCTGATTATCTCAATGTTTCTACAAGTTATTTTCAGTTCGCTAACATAGATATGTCAGTCAGATGTACATTTGCTTGGTTGAGGTTTATGAATAGCATTTGTGAGGAATATCTAAAAATTGGTTATTGAAAACTTGGTCCGGATGAATGACGGAAATCTCTCGGGCTGGAAATCAAATGTTTGATAGTTAGATCAGACGATTACTTTTCATTCATTCGGTTTAAATATGCTTCTCGAAGCATTTGTTAGCACAATTTATTAATTGGTTCATTTTATATTTCTTCACAGCATAAGTTTATTGGTTTTCAAGATACAAGTGTCTTGTTATGACCGGTTATGACTATCCATTAAGCGAGGAATCCCTGCGCGCAGTGCATTTCCAAAAAGTAGTCCCGACTTGTGATACGTAATAATGAGCTTATTTCACATCCGATTTGGAAAATATTAGCATCACTGTGTTTGGAATTAAATTACAAACATTTTGAATACCCAAACTATCACTTTTTATCGAAAATTAATTTTCCGTTTTTTAGTTAGTAGTACGGGTACAGCTACTAAGTTAGTTACTAATTAGTGACTTAGTTTTCACGAATTAAGTCGTACTATTTTCAAGGATCATCACTGTTTAAGTGTCTCTTAATTTTAATGTCACTATAAATCTGCAAACGAACGCAAATGCGAGAACCGAGGAGTAAGAAATACGATTAGGTAGTTCGAGGTAGAAAAGTTGATAGAGTCTTGTCGTCAGCGTAACCGAGAAACAAATGAATTAAAAGATGTAGATGATGGCATGTACACACTTTAAATCTAGTTCATAAGGCATTCCATGGCTTCTTTCCAAACTCAGTATACGCTGTAGAGGGGCTCACCCTAAAGAACTAGGAATGCCTGAGAACACGTCGAACAAAATGACGTCACAGCCTTGAGAATATGGCCGACTGGTGTTTCAGCGCATCATTAATTTTGCAAATTTTAATAATTAATATCTCGCTTAAAAAGTACCTCTCTATTCTCAGACTCGGAATTTAGCCTAATTGAGGTGTAAATTCTTTTTTAAGATCACTTCCCAAAAATGTGCACATACTCTATTACTAAATTAATTGTATTTATTTTAAAATTTATCCAAAGGGAATCCCTACTACTTTTCAGGTTATTTTTTGAAGGGGGGCGGAATGTTGTATGCTTACGCTATAAAAATGTCTACATCCGAGTCTGGGTGGTTGCGGCATATATTGGAGCCGACCGAAGAATCATATTTTGTAATGTTTCGTCATTTATTTACAGCGCAGCCATCTTGAGCGCTCATGTTTATATTTACTTTGAGGTTGCTCCCCTTACTTCTTGAGGTCATACCATATCTTCTTCTGTCCCTATGGGACGACCCGCCAACACCGCCACCCGGCCCCGGCACTTGACGGTGATCGAAGCGGGAGAATCCGCCACGTCTTCCTCCACCCTCCCCCGTTCACGCCAACCCAACTCTCTGGCCTCGCCGCCGCAACGAGGAAATGCAATGCCTGTGAGCCTTATAAAAAAAAGACCCCAATCTCTCCTTATATACCCGTTCTTTTTTTTTCTCCTTTTTCTCTTTCCTCGGCTCCTCGCCCGGGTGATTTAACGCCGTGGCATAACACCGAAATGATTCCATATATAGGTACCCACGGCTCCCTCCTTCTTTCTCCTATCTTTGAAGCTTTTTACGGCCACCCTTCACCGTTCGCTTCGCGCCTCCTGGATGCGTTTCAGCGGAGGCGTTCTGCATTTTTCAGTGCTCCCTCCTCCCCCTTTCTGCGAGGCAGCCCTCAGGGATCAAACCGGGGAGGAAATCATTCGGCGGTCGCATTGGGGATTCATTTCCCGGCCGAAGGAAATGAATTTCTTGGGTGGCGGCACGGAGTTGGAGGCTTTTCGAGTAATATTTGATAAAGCGGCACCGCCGACGCGATGTTGATGGCGACGTCTTGTACTTCATAACGGCCTTTTTTAAAAGGGAGCTTTGTCTGCGCCGGTTCAGGCGCCTATTAGCGGCTGGGGAACTATTCCTCTCTGTTATTTATAGTTTTTGTCGTCGTGCATTTAGAGTGCAAAGAGATTGTGGAATCAATCGAAAATAATCAAAGATAGAGAGGAGAAATAATTTTTTATCTTTTTCTGTCTATTAAGTATTCCTTTCTATAATTTATCTTTGTGGTCTATTTGTAGAACACAAAGGTTGAGGAATTAATCGAGAAAAGCCGACGAAAAAAGAGGAATAGAAGTAATTATTTCTCTTTTCCTCTGAATTTACTATTCCATTTTATTATTCACATTTGAGGTCTACCATTATATGGAAAGAAAAATTTTTGATCGAGAAGATACAGATAGAATTCCTATTTTCATGGTATTTTTATCAGTCATATTTTCCACTCAAAACTCCAGCGTCTAAATATTTTAGAACATATGGGATATAATTTCCGGAGAACGAGAATAACTCTTACGTGAAATTGTACGAATGTCGAGGTGAAAGTGAAAACAAGAATACGTGAAACACTGATTTATCAATGCAACAAGCATGTTTGCGAGAGTAATTAAACGTAAATGACTAGATTTGAACATCAACCAAAACTTACACACTTGAGCGCACAATATGTGGATAATGAATATTAGAGTGGCGGAAGATTAGAAAGAAAAATACGACCATGACTCGGCCATTTGAGCAATCCATCTAACATTTGGTCAAATGAGTGCATCGCAAAATGCTTATCATTTCTCACCCACCTACTATTTATTTCTCGTAACTTTCGTTTGATTTTAATTATTTTTTTAGTTAATTTTTCCTTTCATAAGGTATTTTTCATAATTTTTTTACAGGTTCTCCGAACTACTCTTTTGGGGGAGTTTTACGCCCTCTTGATGCATGTAATATGTCTTTATGACATTAATGTATATTTTTTCTCAAATTACTCAGTATTTCCTCGCTAGTAGCTTCCCCATTTGCTTCTATGCATCGCTGCAGTTGAGTTGAAGCTGAAATGAGCAAGACGCAGTTTAATTACGAGACGTTTTTTTTTTCTACCATGGGCGAAACTCGTTGTGAAAATGATTTGACGGGGATTTGAACTCAAATTACTCTCCGACCTTCGTTCTCCAGCGTGTATCTGCTTATAAATTTATTTGTTCATGCGAAGTTTCAAGGATTTTTTTCTCTGAACACTTTATTTTTCATGCAAAAGTGATCATGTGTTTAGTTTGATAGGTTAGTTTTAAATTGGCTTATTATTTTAGGATACTCTTAATTTGAGAACCTCTGTAGTAATCATTTATTCTCTCTTTTCTATTCTTATAGGTTTCCTGAATGCCAACGCGGCTCCTCATTTGCGAGCAAGGGTGGCCAACTATGGGCTGATGGACCAAATAGCCGCCCTCCATTGGATCCAGAACAACATCGCGCTCTTCGGTGGGGATCCGACTAACGTCACGCTATTCGGCCATGGAACGGGAGCAGCCTGCGTCAACTTGCTCATGGTCTCGCCGACAGTCATGCCTGGTAAGTCATCACCCATCACCGCCCAGAAAACCAAACCAAACTTTCCAGGTCCGATAGAAGCGATAAATTAAAGAGATGTTTTGCTGAACGGATATATATGGGAATTCGTTTTCCCCCTAACAATTAAGGCCTTTTAGGCGGCTGGCGGGGTATTATGTAGATGTAGAAAACTTTCTACTGGCTATTGTGAAGATATTTAGATACGTTCCCCTTATAATCGTCTTTAGTATTGCAGGGAAGGAGTTTCCTGATACATCAAATTATTTCTTCAGAATGATCCGTAGCCATAAATCTACATTGGTTGATTACGAGGTCAGAATCTATTGTCGTTAAATTTCCACGAGTTACCGAAATAGATTGGATTAACCTACATGGCAAGCATATTTTTGGATGAATAAAAGTCAAAATAATCTTTAAAATTCCATATCCTCTTTACTTTTATGATACTTGCATTTAATTTACAGATAGTTGGCGCCCGTATTTAATTGTCTTTTATTTTCAATTTCTTCGAGTGACCTTTATATAAAGGATGAATCTGCAGGGCAAACATATTTTTCATTGAAATAAGTGAAAATAATCTATACAATCCCATTTCTTGTTTACTTTTATGATACTGGCATCTAATTTACAGATAGTAGGCGTCCATATTGAATTTCTGTTTCGCGCCCGTCCCTCTCCGCCAGTAAGCTTATTTCCTCCGGCTTCGAATAGAAACTGAAAATTGGATTGAGTTATTGAAAGACATATTTGCGAGAGTTTCACATAAAAAAATGAGAGCTTTTCTACGAAAGCCTCATATACTCAGAATTGTAGGCTCCAGACATATGGCTGCGGTGTGCGGAAATGGGTAATCAGTCACGTGTCAATTGAATCACCACTTATTGCACCAACATCCTTGAAGTTGGTATATTGAAATATTTCTCCCTTTCTCAAGCTATTTCCTTCAGTTCCTCGATGTTCTACTTACTTTCGTTTCTCTCTCTTTGTCCGATGAACTCAATTCTTGGTCTACCTCAACGGGATTTTCATTCTATTCTTCCCTATATGAATATTTCCCACATAATTACTGAGTGACCAATTAACCGTGTCTTTTAGAATATGTATGTACTATTATTTATAATTTGATGCAAAGGAATCCTTTTCCTCTACTGAGACCTGTTGCAGTTAATTCAAACCAAGAGGAATTTCATAGAAGACTCATGAGCAAAAAATTAAGTGTTACCTTTGTGTGAGGTTTCCATTATGACTATCATATTGTTGATAATTCTGGTTTTTCCCCTTCTGGAATATTGAATATCGTTTAACTTAATTATCCGCCTGTCATGGATGCTCTTTGTCCCTGCCATATAGCTTCATTTTTGTACACAAGTTTATGAAAGTGTTATGGAAGATAATTTTTTGGAAATAGACACCTAGTTATACAATATTTTTCTGATGAGAAATATTTACTCCGAAATTATCTCGGAATCTAATTGAAATTAATTTTATGGAAAATGCGAAGGTTCTATTTGGATATCATCACAATTTCCAACTTAAATGACAAAACCTGTGCGACGCTAGTTAGTTTTCACGTAAAAGTTTCATATTCATTGAGATTATCAGGTATCGTTGTTAAAAAAATCCTTCCGTGTATTATGTTGATATGCAGAAAAGTTTCTCGGGTTTTCCACCGGTTGATGTCATCCATGTTTCCCGACGTTTCGATCCGCGACTTGCTGATCATCCTCAGGGAATCTTCCGAATGCCGTTCTTCAAAATTTTCCCATATATATACACTCCATTCGAGTTCAGGTGTAACCTGATTGGTTCACGCTTGTTGAGGTTTTCCCGCCTGCTTGAACCAATCAGGTTACACCTGAACTCGTATGGAGTGTATATATATATATATATATGGGAAAATTTTGAAGAACGGCATTCGGAAGATCCCCTGAGGATGATCAGCAAGTCGCGGATCGAAACGTCGGGAAACATGGACGAAATCAACCGATGGAAAACCCGAGAAACTTTTCTGCAAATGGTACGCCGGGAAAACCTAAGATCATGCATATGTTGATATGGTTTGTGATACCTGCGTATGTGTTCATTTGATGCAAATAATTCCTCATGATTTTCAGTTGCATACTAGATATTCCATCGATTTTACCTCTCATTTGTCATTCAGGGTCCTATTATATACCCTAACCAAAAAAATCAAAATACATCGGAGAGTCGTAGAATCTTTAAATCCCTTTAATCCCTGGGAAAACCCTAGCTATAAATTACTTTGTTGATGAGAAATCTTTGCTCCAAAGTCATCCCGGAATATATTTAAAATTAATTTGATGTAAAATGCGAATGTTCTATTTGGATATCATTACAATATCCAACTTAAATGATAAAAACTCTGTGACGCTACTCTTTTTCCACGTAAAAGTTTTATTTTCATTGAGGTCATCAGGTTTGTTTGTCAAAAAAAATTCTTCCGTCTTATTTGATGATATGATTTGTGATACCTGCATGTTTTTTCATTTGATATAAATTGTTCCTTTATTTCCATTTGAATACTAGTTAATCCCTCGATATAATACATTACCTCTCATTAGTCTTTCAGAGTCCTATCATGTATCCTAAGCAAAAAAAGCAAAGTAATTCGGTGAGTCGCAGAATCTTTAATCCAAAAAAGTATCCAATCGATAACTTGAGCGTTTCCGTAGAATTCTAGAATGATTGTGAACTCCAGATATCATTAATCAGACTCAGCTGTCGATTCAGGCGAATGCACGGTGATTCTCCTTTTTCGTGGCCTTCATCGCTAGATATCAGTCCTCTCTTTATTGAATTCGGTGCAAACGTCATCTAGGTATTCTCTCTAACACCTGATAGATAGCCAATTTCTCCTCCAGTGAGCATTATCACCTTAGTAATATATGGCCCCGAATCACCAACGTTCGGGTTCTCCATATTTTCCGATAAATCTTTGCAATAGCACGCAATTCATCTCAAAATTAATTCTAGGAGATGCGGCGAGACTCATCGTCATCACTGATCAAATATCAAGAGAATGGTTTGACGCAGCTCTCCATCAATTCTCCTATCAGCAAATCTTTTTTCACCTGCGTTTTTCTTCTGTTTCACATCCTTCTTTATTTGCTACAAATATTTAAATCGCGGTCTTCCTCTTCCATTCCTGTCATCCACTTATCCCTCGAACATTGTCTTCATCAGGCCAACATGTCTCAACATAGTGGCGTAACTAGGAATACGCTTTTGGGGGGGGCCTTTTGGGTATGGCCTGGGGAAAACTTTTGAAAAATAATATCCCTGTAAATACATTTTTCACCATTTTGACACAAAAAATTTAACTTTAAGCAGGTGCAGTTAGTGAATGTAAAAACTAGACAATATTTTTAATTTTTTTTTAATTTCTCCGAGGCTTTGTGGGGGATCTATCCCCTCATCCCCTTATAGTTACGCCACTGTCTCAACATATAGCTGATACTCATTGGAAAAATATGAAAGAAGTGGGGTATATGCAAGCATGATATGGCTATGTTCTTAATTTTGTAGCTTTTATTACAGTTATAAATTTGTCATTGATAGTTGCGGGCGTAACCCGATGGAAATTCTTTAATCGTAAGAGTAAAGAAATAATACTTGGCTTTTTCCACATTGTTATTTATTATGGTTTCGTTACATGGTAACATTATCAAGGTCTAATAATATTGTAACGCTTGATAATGTTACGCGGTAAAGTAACCATGTTCGGCCATAATAAATCACAAAGTGGAAGAAGCCAAGTGTTCATTTCTTCAATTCTTACAATAAATTTGTAATTTAGTGGACCGTCAGGACATGCCATCGGGAATGATCTGCTGATACCCATCAAGAATCATGGTGATATTTAAGGAAAAAAACAGTCCCAATTAAAGGCTTCAAGAAACTGATTTAACCGAAACCGTAGCTTCTTCCGTTATCTCTGCTGTCGCTTTATATTCCGCGCTAGTGTATAATTTTCTTGTACTTGTATTCTAATTTTCTTGGAAAGTATTTAAATAAACGGATGGTCAATCCATGCCTTTGTTTAAATTTTGCTTGAGAAGATGTTTTTGTTCACTCTTTCACAGGCAATTGGTAATCAAAAAATATCGACACATCATTATATGCTTCTGATGTATTTTCAAGTATGGACCTCTAACGTGTTGGTCTTGACGAGTCTTGACGTAGAGTAAGTGTATAGCAATCTTTAATCTAACTCACCACTGAAGGAATATTTTTGGCTATTTTTCCGCGATTAAGATTAGCCTATACTTTAACATTGTGTAGGTATGTATCAATACATTTCTTTTTGATTTGGTACATGTATGTACTTTTTTTATCAGTAAACTAACGAAAATGCTCTTTTATGAAAAAGTAGGGTTTAAGCGCCAAGTCAGATCTTAATTCGCTTTCCTAATTCCAGAAAATAACGCGATTATATAACATTATCCGTAGTCTAATTAGTATTTATAGGGATTTTTTAGAGATTAATTACACTTTTCATTAGAATTTTGTACGGAAAATAAGCAATTTTTTTAGAATTCGGGAAATTAATTGCATCACTCTAATAAAAAGTACGTCATTTTGCTTCTATCTTTAAAAAAAAACTAGGCTTTATCTCCCCCTTTTCATCTACCTTAATTTAACCTAGGTTCTCAAGTAATTTATCTGACACGTTTTCCGGGCGAAGGGAGACTGATCATTAGCTCTTCTTCACCAAACTTTCTCCATGATGCGTATCGAGAGGCATCCGAAGCCGATACGGCGTCGAATGAGAAAGGCTTGCGCATTCCCGAAGCGTGTATCCGAATTTAAGCGCGTCATCGCACCTTTGGGCCGAAATTTGTTACGGGACGCGGTGGAAAGGCGACATACGGAGATGGGATGGTGGCAAAATGTGTTCTGGATGGCGGAGTGGAGAGAGGGGGAAGCGACGTTATTTAAATCCGTCCTCGCGAGATGGCGTTAGTGTGCGTGTGACATGGCACTCCTCCATCCATGGCACCCACCTTCTCTCCCGACTCAACACTCTCTCGCTCGCTATATACCCTTTGCTTTTTTCCCCAGTAAAAATATCTCTACCTCTCTCCTCATCCAGGTGTTTTGCCTCTTTTTCCTGGTTGCTCTCCTGCCTCCTGAAACCCAAGGTGGTAAATAGCAATGATGCCTGCATGTCTGGTTAAAATTGGGAACGGGTACATTTGGTGCGCTGAAGTCTTTTTTGAACCATAGTTTATAGATTTTATAGATAAAAATAGATAGCGATCCATAGGCAGATTAAGGAGGGGGGCACAGGGACACGTGTCCCCCCCCCAGACGCTTAAAAAATAGTCAAGATATTTAATACGGTAACCATTATATTCGTTTTATTTTGTGTATTACGGAGCCTTAGTCATTTAATTTATTATTAATAACTGTCACTTCGAAGTTAAGAATATTTTATACAGTAATTGTTGAATTTTGTTTTTAATCTCAAATATGAGAAGACCTGTCAGACCGCCCTCCTCCCCCCCCCCCCTTCCCCCCCCCCCCCCCCCCCCATAGCATAGCTGTGTGTTTTGGTTTGAAGAATCAAAGTCGGCGACAACAGTTCAGCGTTATTTTCATACCAAGTACGCTAAAGATCATCCTTGTATGCCTGCCGTTTATGAGTGGCATAAATAATTTAGCATAAATGTTTTGTAGAAACTGGGAGCTCAGTTAAACATAAGAAATAATTTTGTCTTCAAAGCACATCTAGCGATTTCGTTGAGCAAAAGGGACAAATTTTTGTCAAAAGGCCTACGAAATCGACCCAGCGTGCATTTCGAGAGCTGCAAGTCCCACACACAACGGTTTGGCGTGTGTTGAGAAAGCGTTTGCATTTGATTTTTCAAAATTGTCAAGTCATTTTTGAAATTCCCAGTAATTTCCACACTTAACATACTACTCCTATAACGGCCATGCTTTCGACATTGTTATGTCATTCATTCATCATTCTTAATTACCTTGAGAATGGCAAAATATTGTCGATTGGTGGCTGGATATAATTGGGTGGATTTTTATATTAAATAGTGGAAATTACTATTGGTTTTTTATATTTTATTCACGATATATCGCGTTTCCCCCACGACAAGCCTGAAAAAATTTCATGCACCATTGTGATGAAAATTTTCTGAGTGTACTTAGTAGACCCAATTTTCACATTACCCTAGTCACAACTATGAAAAATTCATCATACAGAAAATATCAGTAATGCCCTAAATTTTAGCTGTATACGTTATGCAGAAGTGACGGCATTTTGATCACATTTCATCTTCTGTGCCAACCCACTACTTGTTTAAAATTTACGCCATAATTGTAAATGGAAAGCAGGGGCTCAATAATTCCACATCAGTTCACTCCCTCATCAATTCAATATCAACCTATACGCCACAATGCGTAAATTGTTTAGGGTATACAGAGTGAATCCAATTTTCAGGATTTATCTGTGACACACACATGAAAATTATATCATAGATAAAATACTAATAGCTCTATTATTTCTCATTGTATTATTAATTTTACAATGACGAAAGTTCATGATGTGATTATTATCATTAAAATGACAACATAACTTTTAGGCAACTACTGGAAAGAGAATGATTATGTATGCTTAAAGAGATTACGCTGGGGTTACAGTCCATTCGAGTCGTACAAAAGCGAGAAGACATATATAAATGTCCGCAATGAAAATTTATTCTCAAATGGAAGGCGGTAAGAATGGTATTTGTTATATTCGTCAATAAATTGTCTGAGCTTACCAAATCTAGCCAAGAATTGGTAAATTTTACTCCTATTTATTGGAAATTAAATAAAAATAAATATTGTTTCTCCCTTAACGTGCCTTTAAAGTAAAAGAGTGGTAAAAATATTTTATGGGGTAACAAGTTATTTTTCATCCTTAGTATTTGATCATTGTTGCCACTATTATGTTTAGAGTGTAACAGTAAGATCATGTAATCTTTCGTGCATGTAGACTAATGTCCACGCAAAAAGTCGGAGTAATATAAGAGTGGAGGAGAAAGGTTGATTTATTTACCTTTATATCATAGGACTGAGGGAAATAAAAAGGAATTCGATGCTAACTCATTCAGGAAAATAAGTACGGCTTTAAATTTATGTGACTTCAAGAAAGAAAATTGCTCTCCGTGAAAGATGAGTCAAAGAACTACAGGAGAATACTCTCAAGGAACAAGAACACAGCCTTGTATCGGATTCACCTTGGTAACAGGATGGAAAATTCCATCCCTGCCATATCACAACAGTCTGTCTGATGGAGGCGTCGCTTCGCCCTCCGTATAAGGATTCTCCACCCATCTTCCAAGTATACGCTCGCAACTTTCTGCCCTTTGCCTTTCAAAGCATCCTCTCCTCCCTCTTTCCATCCTTTTTTCCATTCCCCTATTTCGTCCGCGATTCCTTAAATCCATTTTCACAAGCCAACCAGCGCCTTTTCGTCTCCTACTCCACTTTCTTTCGCGGAATAGGAAGAGCTCCATAAAATAAACTCGGGGGCATGCAATCTAACAGCCACACTTGGACAGAAATAGACTCAAAAAGCAAACAAAAAGACCCTTTTCTTACCCAAAAATCCCTCCCAAGAAAAATGTAGAAAACATCTAAACTTTAGGCTCATTTATATTCAGCCTACCTGTACGAGATCAACTCAAACGCAATTTGAAGGCAAAGGTTGCATGATAAAATAAAATTTTAGTTGTAGGTTACTTGCACAAGCTCTTTAGATCCGACGAATGCCTAGTATTAGTTCACACAAGCTGAATTTAGGTAAAGTTATTTACTTTCTATGAGATTTTATTTTATGAGAGACATTTGTATCATTTACTATCAGGCCACCCAGCTCAGTATAGATAGTAGGTAGCTAGTGAAGGAGGAACACAAAACTTCGAATCGATGGTCATAACGACATCTCAATTGGAAACTACGAAAGGACGTAAGAAGAATCATGATTTTTCGGAATGCAAGGCAAAAGGGCAGCAAGGTTATTCGTGGGTCATTTACCTCTGAACGGTGAAGCTGCGAGGAAATGCAGTATTGGAACTGGAAGTCAACAAATCGGCCTTCATCTCGTACACAGCGCGCTCAAAGATGTACAAACATGGCAGAGTGTATGAGGATGTTATAGGAAGGTGGGAGAGTAAGCAGAGGGTGGAGAATGGGTGCTAGGTGACGCTGAGCGAACTTGCAGGGTTCGGTAATGAGAAAACGATGCAAAAGGCGCGTCGAACGCAACCGAAAGTAGCACTACAGGCTTTGGCAGTATAAGATTCACCTATGTGTTAACTTTGGTCGCAATCCATGCAGCCGTATAGAAACTTATGACGGACTGACTTCTTACGTCCTTTCGTAGTTTCCAATTGAGATGTCGTTATGACCATCGATTCGAAGTTTTGTGTTCCTCCTACAGATATTCTCTTTTATATGCGTAGAAGTCTAGCAGGCCACCCGACGTTGGTCGGGAAAGATAGTACCCAGAGAAGTGGAAAACTTAGAACTTGGAATTCATGGTCACATGGAAGGATTTTTTTGTAAAAGCAGGTATGATGACGGTATGCACACCTATGTAGCTGCAAACAATGGAAAGAATTATTTCCGTATACCGCGCACAGGACCTGCTTATACCCCGCTCCATAACATTGATAATTATATGTATCCGTATGTGCGTAAACCAAAAACATCGTATGAACGCATACTCCAGCAAAAAGGGTTGCACCAAGAGGATTAATGGTTAAGTTTAGAATACCTAGAGTTCCGTTTTCCCATTTAACGCGTTGATATGTTTGCCTATCCGGCAGGATGTCTAGCCACAGAAGTTGTACGACGTTACGTAAAGAACGCTAATAAAAAAAAGACGAAAAGGTCACGTCGGACACCACTATAAGTAGTACTACGGGCTTTGGAAACATGAGATGCACGAACTCGCTATCTTTGTTTGCAATCCGTGAATCCGTAAGGAAATGTATAACGGACAGATAAAAAGGCATCCTCTTTTATATATCTACATCTACATACTACCCCGCAAGTCGCCTAAAAAGGCGTGTGGCAGGGGGTGTTAGGATACCAGCCGTTTACCCATAAAAAGGAAATGCCCTGACGAAATTAAGATTAGCATTTATTAAAGTCCTTTATGGTTCGGTGCAAAAACGAATTTCTATATCTATCCGTTCGGCAAATATCTCTCTTAATTTATCGCTTGCGTCGGACCTGGAAATATAGTGGGGCTCTAATGTTATTCTCTCAATGTCATGATTTGAGATGTCTATTTTTCTATTGTTCAAGCAATCTAAGCCTGGCGAGCATCTTCCTGTGTATCCAGCGGCTCCCAGCCAAATTCTCTTAACATCTGGGTAACGCTGTCTGTTAGTCCGAATCAGTTTTTGACGAACCTCGCAGCCTTCCTTTTTTTTTCAGTTCACGGTTTGCTTGCTGCATATTCAAGATGCGGTATAACGACTGCTACATAGCACCTTTCTTTTACTTTCTCATCCGAAATCTTCCCACAATACGCTTGACAAATCCTAATTTCTTCCGGGCTATGGCGCAAATATTCTTTACATGCGTTCCCCACGAGAGGTTCGAGATGATGGTAGCTCCGAGGGACTTCACTTCGTCTGTTGCCTTTATGTTAACACAATCCACAGCATAAACATGGTTATAGTTGGACGAACAATACAAAAATTGCACCGCCGTGCATTTGTTTAGATTAAGTTCGAGTTCCCACTCTTTGCTCCACATATTTACGTTGTTTAAATCCGATGATAGAACTTCAAAGTCGGGTTGATCGCTAATTTCACAATAGATGACAGAGTCGTCAGCAAATAAACAATTTTTACTGCTAATTCGGGAGCAGAGGTCATTAATGTATATAATGAACAAAAGGGGGCCGATTTCGCTTCATTGTGGAACACCTGATGTCACTTTAACTACAACAGAGCTAATTCCGTCATGAACTACTATTTGTCTACGATCACTCAGAAAATCGCAAATTGATATTTACAGATAGATCGAAAATAGTTGAGAGACATTTTTATTTTCTGGGTTTTGATCATGCTACATAAAACTTTTTCTCCCCTGTCTGAGAACTGTAAGGTCAACGAGAGTGGGAAGCTGGCATTTCACACGAACGAGTCAGCTCATCACTCACCGATGGTCATTCAAGCCACACACACCCTATAGATTTTACGCTCATTACCGTTCGCACACTTTATCCCTCCGTCCTGCAGCTTTCCACTCGGTCGTATGCCCACGGCCAGACGTGCCTGTCGTCCGCTCTTCCGCGAGACAGCGCCACTTGACGGGGGTAATTGAGGTTTAATGTCAAAAGCCGTGGACCCATAAAATGACGAATTCCCGCCTTCGGAACTGCTCAGTGCCCCCCAAATTAATTCCCATCCCTAGCGACGTTTCTAAAATCCCCTCACACAAGACCGTTCGGACCATCAGCTTTCGCATTAGTCGACGCGCATCACTCAACTGGACAGTTTTCCCGATCTAGGAGATATTTTGGTGCCGTAGCTATTTCGTGCCCTGAGATTTACATTTCAATACGGCATTAGAGAACCATATTTACACTGTTCGCTGTTTCTTAGAAATGCGTTTCAAAACTTCGCGTCTTCTCCAGGCACAAGGAGAATAATTTATTTATACCATTTAGCTGCACAGTTTTCCCGATATGGGATATCCTTTTCGTAACTAGCTCGTGCCTCGTGATATACATCTCAGTACGGTTCTAAAGCAGCGGAAGGAATATCGTTGTTTCTTAGAAATGTGTTTCAAAACTTAGCGTCCTCTCCAGGCACAAATATAAACTTGTATTCATACCGATCAGCCATTCTGTTTTCCTGATCTAGAAGATCTTTTGGTCTTGTAACTAGCTCGAGCCCTATGATTTACATCTCTATATGGTGCAAAAGCGCCATAAGTTACACTGCCCACTGTTTCTTAGAGATGTGTTTCAAAACTTAGCCAATAAATTTATACCAATTGGCCGATATTTCCCGTTTTCCCGATGTTAGAGATCCCGTGGTGTCGTAGCAAACTCGCGCGTGCTCGCTCTAGACTTCACACTTTTATGGAAACCAAAGCACCATACGTTAACTGCGAAACTGTCTTTTAGAAATTCGTTTCAAAACTTACCTACCTTCTTCCGGCACAAACTGAAAACTTCAAGCGTATAATTCTCTAAAGGCCGCTATACACGGTGCATGATCATGCGAATGATCATACTGAACGATCAGGCGAATGAAATCGTTCACCGTGTATAACGGAAAAATTCGCGAATGAACCATCAGGCGAATGATCATGGAATTAAAATTAGAGCATGTTCTATTTTTGCTCACATGATCCCATGAGTTATGGCAGTGCGAATGATTTCATTCTCATAATCGTACAGCATAATCATTCACCGTGCCGTGTATAGCGCCCTTAAAATTCTACTTAAGAGACCTCAAGGTCTGGTTACCAGGTCGGGCTAATGAATTCACATCTTAATAAAGTAATCAAGAAGCATAATTTGTACTGCCGACTGTTTCTTATAAATACGTTTCAAAACTTAGCGTCTTCTGAAATTGTTCATTTCCGGTTACTACTGTGTCAATTACTATGGAGGAGACAACAGTTTCGCCGCACTAATGCTCTTCAGGTCGAAGACACTGGCGGTAGTGTCAGCGAAACTTGTTCTTCTCGACAACAACCGACTCGAAAGTAACCGAAATTTAGACATACATTCAAGATGCATTTGTTACATATTAACTAAAAACTGTAATAATAAGTGTCATAAAAATTCTTACGATAAATTTAGTTGATTAAAATATTTTTTAAGTTGCATACAGGTGCGATAAAAGATCTGGCATCATAGGTACTTTTTACCACGTTTTATTATACTCGCTTTCCTGTTTGTCCTTCCCGGAAAAATCTTACAATTCAAATTTCGACCACTTCCTGATTAACTATGGCACTGAAAGTTGCAGGATAGCTCAAAACTAGATGGCAATGCAATGTTACTTTTGCTACGATTTAAAGAGTGACTACTTAACACTTTTACTACGATTTAAAGGGTGCCTTGACTAATGTTTAGAAAATAAAATTAAGTATTATTAATAATCTTTTTAACATTTACGTCTATACGCTTACTGATGTGATACATTTATCTTCACTTATTTTCCCTAATTTACTACACATTGTATGATAAAAAGTTTGATCGATAATGGCAAAATATTGTCTCACCTTGCTTATAGGTCTCTTCCACCGTGCCGCGCTGTTGTCCGGCAGCGCCCTCAGCAGCTGGGCCATCGTCGAGGATCCCGTTTTCTACGCGGTGCGGCTCGCGCGCCGCCTCAACTGCTCCGCACCCGAGGAGGCGGCACCCACGGCGACTGGCGCGGCCCCCAGCGGCGCGGCGGCCGCGGCCGAGGCGTGGCGGGAGGCGGAGCGGCTCGAAGACTGTCTCCGCGCCGCGCCGCTCTCGGCGTTGACGGCGCAGGACGCCCCGCCGCCGCCGCCCGCCTTCCTCACCGCCTTCGGACCCTCCGTCGACGGCGTCGTGGTGCGGCCCGGGTTCCGCGCCGACATGGCAGCCGCGCTCATCGCGTCGGGCGGCGGCGGAGCGGGTGCAAGCGGCGAGGGAGACGCGGGTGAGTACAGTGGCGTCGATTAGAAATTTTTTCTTGATGGCAAGTCTATCAAGGCCTCTTTACATGAGGCACTTACTTGCACAATCTGACGTGTCTATGTAGGTGAAGTCAAAATATCGTCGTGTAAAGTGGTGAATTGCTAGAACGCATGCGGAAATGCATGGATGTTTGATGGAAAAATAGCCCTTGTTCTAATTTCGTTTTACGCCATATCAAGAAATTAATTTAACCTGCGCAATTACGGGCCTCGTATAAAACGGCCTTAAGAGTTTAAAAAAGAAACCTTATGAGTTTGAAAAACGACCTTAAATTTTCCGTTTTTAAATCCGTTGCCTACTTCCCGAGCTGATCGAAAAATCGGCGGCTTGACCCATTCGCAGATAATTTGGTGACGACACGAACTTATGCCTACCGAATCACTGCTCGTCAGTTACTCCTCGCCTTCGTGTATTTCATTTTGATTTTACATTCTTTAAATCGATTATCTTTCTTAATGAATCGTTTTCCTAAATGAATAAAAATGAAAAGAAAATAAACCAGACTCGAATTACGTCATCAACTCAGCATGAATGGGCGGAAACTTTCGCCTTATCCTATTTTCAACTGGCGAGAGAGTGGTTTCATGGGGAAGAATTATTCTTCGTCGTAACTGAATCTTAACCAGCATCTATCGATTTCTTTTTATGAACTACGAGTTCGAGCCGTTAGAGTGTGGGGTACTTCAGGATAACAGGGTAGTTTCCTTCATCAGAGAAAACAAAAGGCAGTGATTGCGATTCGTTAACCATCATTATTGTATTCATAATATACAATTTATTAGGTGTTATTAATCCCAGTTTAGACGAATGTTAATGGTCAATTTTAACTTCATTTGAAAAAGGCCAGATTGGCGCCCATGCGATGCCGTTCCACGTGACGTCACAGGGACTTAGATTCTCGAGAAGTAAGAAATTTTGCATCGTCTGAGATTATCAATGCATGCATGCGGCACATAACTCAGGGAAACATTTTTTAATAATCACCTATTTAAATAGCCTATTGTCGGAAAGTTTCCTTCGTTTGATAGGGTTTTGATAATCCTTATTTAAGCCAAGCGCTACCTGCTAACAAGGTACTCTATTACCTGCTAGCAGGCTGCATCGTATCGGCGTTCATAGCCTCACACCAAGGTGGCCTCACACGGCGGCAGCTAAAATTAGAATGACGTCACACAGGCTTTTCCTAGTATTCATACTTAGCCGTCGCGTTTTTGCGCGCTTGAAAATTTTCACTTTTCATTTAATCGCGAAAAATAGATATCGACATTTAAAAATCTAAAAGCGTGAGACATGTACTCGGAGTAATTATCTTTCGATTTAGGCAATTAAAAAAAGTAGAAAACCACCCTTTTAATCTTTGCGGGCCTTTTTCGGTCATGCTGAATGCTTTACGTCGAATCACGATATCTCTTTATAGCTGATACCTTCCATTAACAGACGATTTTTCAAGCTCCGGCAGTAGGAAATTGAGTTTTTTTTATATTTTTGCCATCTCTTTTATGTACTTTGGTTGCTTCCCTGCATTCCGTTGGACTTTCCAAGTACTTTTCCTCCATCCTTTCTTGGACAACTCTTCTGTGAAGGCAGGTGTTGCGTGTGCAGACATATTCGGGACTTCTTCTAACATTGCACATCATTTACTTATGGAAGATAGGAGCGATTGTGAAATTTCTGTCTCCAATTACATTCTTCCGAATATATTTCGATTTCTCGATGCAAACCACATGGCTCCTTCGCCTCAGTAAGCTACACCAGTGCAAATGTCACTTTCCTCACATTCGAATGTGACGGAATATCTCATTTAAAATTAATAAATCAAGTGCATTCCCAAAATCTAGCTTCAGCTCTGCACTACTATAGGCGATTTCCATTCCATGATATTTTTGTCTCTATCGATATAATTTGAATTTTTTGCATATTTACTTAAATTTTGCCTTAAAATTCACCGGTCTAATAATATATCCTTTCTTATTTTGTTATCCATCTAATGTACATTTTTTCCACAGTATAACGTTTACAAATTGCATTATTTCTTGTTAGATTTTGATCTTGTTCATAAGAAAAAAAATAGAAATCCAGTTTATGCGCAGGATGGTGGTATTCCATTTGAATTAAAACTGGTGGGAAAATTCTCCCTTTACGGTTCAAAAGCCGAAGAGACATCACGAAAATGCGGGTGATGGAAGGCAAAATAAACGAAATAAATGTATAAAATGCTTTAAGCTCAAAAAAGGGAAATAAAGGATGTAAAAATAAAACCTCAAGGCATGAATAAAAGATTGGGGAGAGCGAAATAAAACCGGCGAATGAATCTAGAGGCCGGGTCATTTTGTTTTCCTTAAATTTGGGATTCCGGTGGTAGCCCGATACTCATAAAAGCCCCTATCTTTTTCCCGCGGAGTCGCGTATCAATCTCTTGGATCCTCACGACGAGTAGCCAGGAGGGGGTTAGCATATTTCGCAGCGGGGTCATTCTCAGGATTAGCCCAAGAGCAGTCATCTGTGGACGCTGGCCAACCCTCCGTGTTCGCTTGGATAAAAATGGTGGAGCCGCGAATAAATCGCTTTCAAAGCTCGGCCGCAAAGTAAATGACGAAATAAAACAGTAAAGTCGACCTTCACTTCTCTGGCTAATAAATTTCTATTGACTGCGCTTTCTTTTTTTCATTTTTTTCGCTCATTTTTTTTGCAGGACGCCGAGCTTTTTCGACTGTGAAATCGGTATGTACTATCATCCATTTTAAGCGTTGCTCCTCTCTCCGATTCGTTCGTAAAAATACTATTACAAGCGAGCACCGACGTTTGGAATTAAATCGGTGATCATGGTTTAAGTGTTGTCCAAAATAGCGAACGCTCTAAAGTCTCGTGTAACTTGTTTTGATTCCTGTATGCTTGTGGTTTAGTCGGTAGGATGGTATGTTTCGGTTGTCTTTATGCAAGTTTCCCAAAGGGCTCCGTTTTAAACTAAATTTTGGATCAAAGCTTTGCCTTGTTTGATTGCTCACGTTAATTTTTGTCGATCCAACGTAATTTTTTGGCCATTGACGTTGTTTGCATTTAATTTACAAAATATTTTTGAATGAGAATATCAATTTAAACGGGAATTTAAATATTAAATATTTCAAACTTGGTTATTCAGCGATTAATAATTAGGGATGATTTTTTTTCAAAATTATTGCACGGTGTATGCAAGACTTGTTGAATCCTATATGTGAAATTATTAAATCATCGGTAGGATTGCTGTGTGTTAACTCTATTGTTTTAGTAATGTATAAAATACGTCTATCATGAATTTTAGGATACTATTATTTATTTAATTTGTCTTGCCTGAATTCAATCTTGTGTTTTTAGCGTGTAGCAAAATTCTTAATTTCATATCATTTATAGAGAAAAAATCGCGATTATGTTCCAAATTTCGGCTAAAATTCGGCTTCATATTGCGATGCACGCGATAAATTCTATCTAATGGCCACCTATCATTGAACCAGGCTGTCGTATGAAGTACTTCAGTTCAAATAATAACAGTTACACCTTTCAGGAATAAGTCTTTTCGGTATAATTCTTCCAGAATTATTTACTTGACTTGTTTATTTACTTGGAATATTTACTTGATTTTCATCAATTTAGAGTCCATCTCCTCCTTCATTTTTATTTAAAATTTGTATTCCATAACTGCTTTTTATTGCTCAAAATACTCCAACGTATGCCGAATAAAATTGGAGAAAATCAAAGAAAATACCTTTTAAAAATAATTCTTTTCAATTGATTAATCTTTGAGCATTCTTTACTTGTTTTCGAATACCGTTACATGTACTTATTGAGAAGGTACAAACAACTTCATATTCTCCTTAGTTTGTATTTAAAAACTCTATTTCATGGCTCCCTTTTCTTGCTTATAATATTCGTAAGCATGCCGAATATAAAATTCCATGCAAAATGCCTACCAAAATAACCTGTATAGAATTCCACGAGCATCATTCTTCAGCGCCTCTTCTAATTTCCGTTCCGTGATCGATCCGTCTCGGTGGAGTGATTTCGGCGACCACAACTAATTTTTCCCATTCTAATCGATTACCGGTCCCAGAGGTTTTGGACCTAAGGTGTATCTGGCTCTCTGCTTGTATAGCCCAGCAGCAAACTTTGGAAGCCTTGTGCAAGCAAGGCACGATTATTAAATGCGTGGAGAAGCCAATGCGAGGAATTTGGGCGTGCGCTTAAGCGAGGATAAATATTTACTCCGTGAGATACAGCACGATGTCACCGCGAGACGAGGAGTAATGATTTGGCTAACGTGTTTGTACTGCCAGACTCGATTCAACTGCAGATACACACCCAATCGCAGAGGATGATTTTTCTCTTTTGCCCTCAGATCCGATAGTTATCACCATCAGGCAACCATTAATATCACGAAACTAAAAATAGCACTTCATCCCTCGAACGTTAAACATGGTACTTATTTTTCTGTTACCAATTACAAAAACTTTATTAACCGGACAGAAAATTTACATGCATGGTTTTTTTTTAGTTAATGTGACGAAAAATACAATCAATGCGGAACATCGAAGGTGATTATCTGTTAATAAATTCGATAAATTGATGCAAACACACAGAAATCTTGGTATTTTCTGGTCTTGTGAGGTCGTGACGATTATTAATACATAATTGTCAAGTTGTCAGCAGTTTTTAATCTCAACATTTCCCTCTAAACATGGGACGAATTCTTGAAGTTTTTAGGTATTTTCCCCATGAAATGTATCATTTTTTATACATAATCGAAAAATTAACAGCTTGTTATCAGTAGAAGATTGAATAAAGTTATACCTTACTTGATTAATTTCAGTCTTTAAGTTCGGTAGAATTCGTGCCTTTGAATGTGAAAATCCCAGTCTGTTTTTCATTATATTGTGTCGAGCATACTATTCGTAATGTGTTTTATCTGCTAATGTCAGCAATGCTCATAATTATTATTCTTAAGGTGGAATACGAGTGCAAGAAAGGGTTTTCTCTTCACGTTCTCCAAAGGCTCATTTTTTTATCAAGTACCCCTACCTTAATCGGTAGAATTCTATATTAATAATAGTAATAATGCATTTTACGACGCTAAAATCCTCTCTACCTCAAATAGCGTATGCAAAAGAGCTACTTTTAGCGAAACGTGGAGAGGAACAGTGCTTTACTTATACATTTGACAGTGCTTTCTATACTTAAAGGTCTCTGAACAAATATTGTATATTCCAGTCTCCCACCCTTCTCCTGAAATTGAAGCAAGATGATGTACTGAAGTCATTATTTAGGTGATAGAATGCAATAACTCCTAATAACACTAAATCACCTCATTCCTAACATTCTTGAAAATACGATTGCACATTTGCCCTTTCGCGAATGTATACAAATAGTATTCAGCCCATTTCTGGGCTGTCAATTGGTATTCTGATTCGGATAATGTGATCGTCTTGCATCTCCTAAACATGAGAAGCGTATTGAACAATTTACTGCTGAATAACAGGTCAAATAGTTCTTAAATTAGAAGTTTTTACATATATTGTTTTACCTAAGGGTGAAAGGTGAAAATTATATCTACATTTTAGCATCGAATTTTAACATTTCAACATGCTAGTATCGAATGTGAAGCGAAATTGAACGTTTTATTTATGAGAGCGCGGGACGAATGGAAGAGTGCCAACCAGAGTATTTTTTTTTAATAGTACCAAGAAATTATATTAATGCGTAATAAAAGTACATACACTCATTTACGGTAATATAATAATAACATAGGCATACTGAAAACCTCCATTTTTCCCCTATATAAGTCAGTTCCTTCCGTTCCCTGACGCTCTTCTTCCTCGTGTGCTTTATTTCGTCTTCCTTTAGGGGTGATAATATGTAAACAGCAAATGTTAATTTCCACCCTTCAATATATAACTTTACAACCGACCAAGGTTTCGAAAATGTGTCGAGAATGATGTAGTGTGTCTTCCTAAGCCTAGACGTGCTGTTGAATTTGGCAACGCCGCCTTAGCGGAGAAAGTAGTCCTGTCCGTCCTTCGGTGGTCTGATTCTCTTCCTGCTAAAAATGCTAAAACTCCATCACGAATACTTAGCTGGAGAGTCTTATTCACTGACAGAAACACTGAACTCCTATGAAATAACAAATAATCTATTGCTCTGAATACTTTTCGTGTAAGTAGCGGGGTTTGGAACGATAATTCTAATACAGAGAACACAAGAAAAGTACTTTCTTAAATAATGAAAAATAACTTTTAGGCTGGTATCTATGAAAAGCAGTAGACAGTTAAAGAAACACAAGACATGCATATATAGTTAAAAGAAATTTTTATTTCTTGATAATGTGACAGAGTTTCACCATTTCTTTGGTTTCACGAATACGAATTCACAGCACGACGATCGAGGCTTCCGAGCCCCTGTCGTCGGATAATTTGCTTTAAATTGAAATTAACCAACACGTCTCACAAAGGAAGCTGTCTAAACTGCTGGCAACTCAAACAAACAATAACAACAATGCAGAACGTGGTCGGGAACATTGCCGTGCTAGCTCCTGTGTTGCCAAATCTCCATCATCGGGGCTCGTTAGCTTAAGAAGACATTGGTCAAGTCCATGGTCGTTAGTGGAGTGAGGTAAATATATATTGGAATATACATGTATATTGAAGTGTGGTAATTACCGTTTGCTATTTATATTGTATCATCGATACATCGAATTGCTACCACATCAAGCCTGAAACGATTTCAAACGTTCCTTGGTGGGCTGCTATTCCTTATATTTTTCCCTCCGTTATATGCATAGTATGTGCCTTATGAATTGGTATATGCACCGGATTTTACTCTATTGCATTGATCTACAACCCCCGTTCTTCTCCTAGTCTTCTGCACACAATCTCGTTTCTATCTCTATCCCCATCCTAGATCTTCAGCACATGGTCTGAACTGATCGACTCTTCCAAAGGGGGAGCATCGTAAAAGTATAATAAAAGTACGTGATTCATATCATTAGATTCTGAAGTGGAGTCATCAGGCAGTTCAGTTGCGTCGTTCAAGGTCTTATACCTAGTCTTGGCCTCCTACGCTTCTCATAGCTCGTCTAGTTTCTATTGAGCTTGGTAAGCCTTATACCAGAGATGAAGTTATTGAAGAAAACTTCCGGGTCACTTAAGCGGAAACGGAGTTCGGAAAAAAATGTAATTTACCTTGAGTGCTTCCATATCATGCGTACTTCAGGTAGGTACTCGAGAGTACTTGAATCGTTTTTTCTACCTGGAAATGTGCACAGATTACGTTCATAGAGGCTCAAGAGATATCAAACGAAGAAAAACTCCTCTCATAAGTAGATAAGTTGAAAAAAGGGCGATACTTACAGAAAATTTATTGAATAGAGAGGCACCTAGGAAAGCCGTCTTTGGACGTATCCAAACCGACTTTGATTCTTGAGTAGACGAATCCTGTATTTTGAACTCAGCATTTTTAAGATGATTAATTGATAAATTGAAATAAATTAAATCGATACATTATCGAAAAACTATTTTTATAAGATAAAATATGGAAAGATAAAAATATTCTCATAATTTGGCAGTTATGGAATGGGATATAATTTTAACTCGATATCTGCCTTTTTGCGAAGATAAATCTTGTGGGTAGTACAAAAATATAAAATTTGCATTGAGCGAGCGAATCCAAAATATTGTTCATTTTTAGTTATCGTTGTTTGGACTTTGTATTTAGCTATATGTATTTAGCTATATACTATAGCGGACTTAGTATTAGATAGAAACTTTGCATGTACACATTTGTAATTCATGTACAACTAATGCTTGGTTTATTGGGTTTAGTGCCAGGCAATAGTCTACTTGGAGCAATTTGTAATAATAATAATAATGTAACCACCTTTCACTTGGCCTGACTTTCCGTATGTGAAATACTAATATTTACCATTATATTTTCTTCATCACGAGAAAAGACAAAGTGATAATCTCTCATATATTTGAAATATTATGGATCTTGATGTTATCTTGATTTCAGAATTTTTGAAAACTATGCTCCAGAGATATTTGATTGGATAATTGAGTATTTGGAAACAGTCTAATTCTATCAACACCGTGAAAATAGATAACGACATCTTCAAATTATTTCAATTTTTATACTCCTGTTCTTTATGTGCGCGTATAAAGGACGTTCTTCGTCTTCTGATTCCCAATCCCCATGCCTCCCGAATCTTAACCCAATCCTTATTCAGCCATTTCTTTCTGTATACCAAATGCGAAAATTTTTAGGAAGAATTGTCCATCACTTATTGATTAGTTACGTAGTGGTTTAAAAGGGAGGGTGTGGAATTGGGTTAATTGGGTCAGTGTTCATTTTTTAGTTGTATTATATTAGAATTAATGTATTTAATGGATTGTTTGAAATTGATTTATTGGGACAACTTTAAATTCTTAGTAGGCTGAGATTAGAATTAGTGCATTATTTTTACCATGGGTGTCTGTTCTGTTTCTAAACTTTGTATTAGATAGAAACTTTGTATGTACACATTCGTAATCATGTGCATCTAATGCTGCCACCAGGCAATAGTCTACTTGGAGCAATTTGTAATAATAATAATAATGTAACCAGCTTTTCTTTGGCCTGACTTTCCGTCCCCTTTCCTCTGGGATCCACAGCAGCATTTTCTTCGGGAGTCTTTCTTTTCCCATTCGTTGAACGTACCGCTTTGACTACTGTGTTTCTATATCCTGCTTACTCTTTTCGCACTCATATTCACTCATATTCTTAATTACCCTAATCCTTAAATTTAAAATTCTTTCTTATCTTGATTTTCTGGATACTCTACGCCGGAAGTCTATTTCTGTGCTTAACCCAATGTTATAACATATTATAACCCAATGATGCTTCTAAGTAATATCAAAAATGTATACACTTTCAGCTCTATTCAAGAAATATTTAAACTAGGTGTTCCTTTGTGTTTGGTAAAGTGCAATGGCGAAATTTTTAGGTATCACAATAATTATAATTGAGTAAAAATTTTGTTAAATTTTTCGATGAGAAGACTTGAAATTTTGTTTCTCCCAGAAGGTCTTCGTGTTACAAAGAGTTAGTGGTAGTTTTCCAATTTTTTACGTTTGTACTTACTTACCAGTTTTAAGTTTGATTTTTACTTCTGTGTTTCAAATGCTCTCTTTATTTTCATCGTATACGTTTTGATCCCATTACAAATTATTCAAAATTATGATTTCCTTTTTTCATCTATTGCATCTTTTCTAATTTGCTGCCTCCATTGTTTTGTTTTCAGCGGTTTGAATACAATATGTTTAAAGTACTCACTGTTTGTTTCCCCCCCTTCAAGAATGAGATTTCGTGTATTTCTCCCGTAAACACGTACTTTTTTAGCGAAACTAATATTCAGACTCCGATTTTAGTATTCTACTAAAATTTTTCTATTCATGTATTCATAATCGTGGGCTGCAACAACTTGGTCCTCAGCATACCTTAAAGTTTGTCTGGCACTTTTATTCAAAGGTATTCCCGTGGTTTTATTATTTCCTTTTCCACTGCTTAAGCACTCGATCTAAATATATTTTATATAATATACGCAAAGGGTGAAGTTCGCCATGAAAAAATATTTGGCTTACCCGGGAATCGAACCCGGAAATCCATATTGTTGCTAAGGCGTGTTAGGTAGCTGTACCACGAAGCCATCCTCTCTGCGCGAAATTCGGGATGAGTTTTACCGAAAATTTATATTTTTCATGAATGTGGATAGTTGCTAATCATTCAGTCGTACAGTATCCATTGAATATTAGTGTAAAAGCAAGGTTTTTGTGGATAATAAATAGTACGGCGTAAATGATGAACGGCATGTTTCTGATATTGCTCTTCTTTTGTTTCGCAGGTGGCAATGGGAAGAAGCGGAGTAGCGGTGGTGGTGGCGGTGGCGGCACGGCCGGCTTCGGCCTCAACACATACGATCTCCTCTTCGGCGTCGTCTCCGGCGAGGCGCTCTTCAGATTCTCCAACCGGGACGTACAGTCGGGCTTCGAAGGTGAGCCACATTCAAGTCTTGGAACGTAGGCTTTCGCAGTGAGAGGCGTCGTTGTCAACGGCTTTTGGAAGCAGCTGCGTGTTGCGCTTTGTCGTGCGAGCTTTCGCGTGAGTTGCAAGCCGCATTATCAGGCGATGAAATCAGGCATTCATACATTCTACGAAGTTCCTAAGTCTTTCTTCATCCGACGCTGTCATTGTCCAGGTCTCTGAGCAATGTAAAATATTCATTATGGTCCGAGTAAATGTTTTCCCAGAGGGAAGAGCCAGGTGGAGTTGAATGTGTAAAGAGTGCTTTTAGGTGTTATTAGAGTTTTTTTGAGTTTGGATCAGACATAGTTCAATTATCGTACGTCAAATGTAACGACCGTTTGTAATCGTTTTCCGGAAAAAAATCGCAAAATTTGTGGGGTTGACCTTTTCCTTTTTTCCAAAATTCCCATTGTTAAAAACTCGTATAAAAATCCATAATTACATTAAGATATGGGCAAAGGCCGCAGGATTGAAAACTTATATATGAAGACGACTGCGATATAAAAGTCAATTTCCATTCCATCTGGCAGCGAACCGTCGATGCAGTTTAAATTATCTCGCTTGTGATTAGCGAGCTCTTCGTAAGTGAAGCTCGGAATATTGGGCTCGTAGTGCAAACAGGAAGAGCGCATTAATCTTTTCCCCTTGTGTTGATGCACGTGGCTTACTCTGCAGTTCGAACGCGGAAAAACTCAACGACCGCTCTGCCGTGGTCTAGAGAAGCGCTTGCCAACGCTAAACAAGGAAATCAATACGCCTGCTATGGACTAATTTGTGAGGAAAATCGAACTTTTCTTCCTAATTCCAGAACAAGTCCCGTTCCAATCCTACCTACAACGCGCAACGTACCTATGCCTACATGTCCATAGGTAGACTTATTGCTCATGAGATCAGTGACCCCTACAAAGAGAGGTAAGGTAAGGCATTTGGGAGGATTTCGTTGAGCATACATAGAATTTTAAAGCATCTACGCTGCTATGTAGAGATTCATTGTTTTCAATTTTTTTACATTTTCCATTTCCATTAGAACGCTTTAGAATAAAGCTTATTCGTATAACCTAGCTGGTTAGAAAATAAAAACAATCAATATTAAGGAATATATGTAGTACATACCTAATTAATACCCTTAAAATTCTCTATACCAATTTGAAATGCTATGCTATAAAATCCCATGCCATAAAAATAACAGTCAAAGAAAACAAAATATTCTGTAAAATAATGAGGCTGTTAACCTCAAAAAATTAACTGTAGAAATTCTTCGGTAAATTTTTTAACTGTGATAAATGTACGAAGAATCAATGAAGATTCAATAATGAGTTTTTTTCGGCAGAGTCGACAAAAGATGCTCCCGTTGTTTTTTTATTTAAGTATGGTATTATATGAGGTCCATTCAGATTTAAAATTCACATTCTATCGCTTTGATACCATGGGATGAAAGTTGAAAAATGGCCTTCCCAAATACCTGATACTCGTAATTGGTAGTGATTCTGTGAAATCTTTAACGCAACTCTCCATTAATTAGTCTCAACGATCTATAAAACATAGATAGGCCATAGAACGATGGATAAAATGACGTTACGAGAAACGAGGATGCTTAATACGTAGATAGTTTTCTATCTTTAATTTTTTTATCTTTTGGCAATTTTTTATTCATCTAAGTGGTTACCACAGATAAATTAGCCAAACATATATAATAATACGTTATAAATAACAGCTATATCCGCCAGTTCCTGTTAAAATGCCTCTTTACCCTAATTAAAATCCAATTAAACTGAAATTTTCAGTCGATGTGTGAATTCTTTCAGTGCTAGTGATGGAACTGTGAAAAGCTAACACCTGCAGCTCTACTCTAAATTCAAAAGGAGGATATAATAACATTTTATTTCAAAAGTAGGGTGTATGGGCATTGGGGAATAAATCGCCTAATTTTTCACTGTAAAATAGTTATAGTAAGAGGGATGACCTCACCTTTATTGTTTTTTTTTAATATCTAGCAACTTGATTATAGCCCTAGTCAAGGTGATAACTTGACGGAGTCAACCGCAATGCATAAATGTGCGAGAGTCCACCGAGGAAAAATCATTCTGACGTATCAAAGCGATTATGAAAACTTATATATCACTTGTCATTATGGTCTGTCTTACAACTCAATATGGCTCCTGGATCAACAATTCTTTGTTTTTATATGCCTCATAGGGGCCTACAAAATCAAAACAATAAAGAACCAAAAATCAACTAAAACAAACGGCAAATGGACTTCAGAAAATAATGCAGAAAGATAACGTGCATAAAAACATGTATAAAAGTGATTTGAGCCATCAAAGAATGTGCATCAACTCTCAATCGCTGTCAAGGCGAATTATTTTTCCCGTATTTAATTTCGTTCGTCTTTTATTCTTCTGCAGGCGAGCGTCGTGACCGCATCGTGCGGACGTACGTCCGGAACGCGTACCGCTACCACCTCTCCGAGATCTTCTTCACGGTGGTGAACGAGTACACGGACTGGGAGCGGACGGTTCAGCACCCGATCAACACCCGGGACGCCACCGTGGCCGCACTATCGGACGCGCAGTTCGTGGCGCCTCTGGTCCAGGCGGGTGACGCGCTAGCCGCCCGCCCAGGTGCTCGCTCCTTCTTCTACGTGTTCGACTACCAGACGAGGGACGGCGACTACCCACAGGTGAGTGGAATAGCCCACGCAAGGGGGTGCTAAGAGTTGACACGTCAATGTGATTGCTCAATAATTCAAATATGATTGCGTCTTCCCTCCTCATAGCCCCCTTAAGAGCTTCTACATTCCATTTCCTCGCCTTTCTAATTTTCTAAGTCTTTTGAATCTTACGTTCCATCTCATATAAGCATTACATTTTGATCGGAATCTGCATCCTCTGCAGGGAAGCTGCCCGAGTTTTTGAGTTCCTATTTAATATATGTATTGCAATTCAGCTTACAGGCATCCATTTCACAATGCAATTGGAGGTTCTCTTAATAATTGAACATTAATTGATGACTATCCTTATTCGATAGCAAATATTTCTTTAGACGATGGAAAGAAAACTCAACCATCACTATATCCATTTGAATTGATTATGAGAAGGCAACTAAGGAAATATTAAATTTACCGTGCGTTGGAAGTACTTTCATGAATAAATATTCAGATATCAACCGAACGCCTAATAAATAGCATTTATTGTATATGGCATAAAAAACCGAGGTTGATAGAATTAAAATAAGTACCTAATACGGTGTGAAATTTTCAAATAATTTCATTTCAATCTCTTCGGCAATCGCGATACCTTTTTAATCACATTAGGAGCTGTTAAGTAAACTGAATAAAAATCCAATTGAAGAGAAATTTCCATTCGATGTTTGAATCTTTTCGCTGCAAGAAATGAAATTCCATCCAAAGTCGACCAAATTTGGCAAATCGTTTTTTTCTACCTTAAATGAAATATTACCCTTACCAATTATTTTTGCGTGTACAGGTAGGCTGTATCCACAACATACCACACAGTGAAAAAATCGAAGTGATGTAACACAGTTAACTTAAGTAAGTTACTGCATTATCAAAAATCGATTTTAAAATTTAAGTCTTTTATTTAAAAAACCTGGATTACTTGCATATTTTGAAATAATCCATTCTTAATCTTTTCAAATTCTAGGACTATAAAATAAAAAATAGCACAATTTGATATTTTCTGTATTTCCCGGAAATATGACGTCTATTGTGAGGATGCTTTCAAAAAATTGTATGTAGTTTTTCAACAGTAAACTATATTTTAAACCGATGCATGCATTACGAAATTACGTTGGAGTTTTATTTTACCAGTGAAATGACGACGATGTACAAAATTTGATCAAAATTGATGACCCAAGGGACCTGGTCACATTTGAGTGGAATAACCCAGTTGTACTAGACATTAAGGAATCAAGCACAACCCTAATAAAGATTACATCGATCCACTGTGATTTCAATGCATTTTTTTCTTCTAATGTTTTATCCAACTTTTTAATATTTCTTGCAGTTTCTTAACTATATAGTCGTACTAACCCTTAGTGTTATTTTTGAAATCATACCTACAGGCACCTACGTAAACCTCCTTCTCAAAAAATGGGTTACCTTTGATTTTTGATCCCAGAAATAATTTTTTAAACCAGGGAATAAACGAAAGACGAAAACCGCTATAATCCGCAATTAGACGATGTAACAAAGCAATGTAATGCAGTGTTTATTAATCTAAATGTTATATAACAGTATTATAAAACAATTTCATGTAACACTTTTTTAAATTAACTTTCGTAAGCCAAAAGAAACTACGTACATTTGTTATTTTGCATCAAAAATGTGCTATAAAACAGTGTTAAATATTTCCCATCCAGTGTCGGTCAAGATCAATAGAAGGAAAATAACAATGCAATGTAACTTTGTTGATTAAATATTGTTTTACGACATTGCTACATAGAGTGAATGCGGCTACACGAACATATCGCGACGTTTAACATAAAACGCTCCTATGAAATTTGAATCTGCGACCTCAGATTTTGCTGGCGAGGGCGTTAAACCGCCCCCGCTGTGACGGATACAATTGTAACTTTGTGATGAAGTCATCAGTATTTTACGCGAGCATATCGCCGTGTTCCGATCGAACCCCGCCGTAGTGGCTGCATGCCGGATGACTGGGAATGTGGGTGTGGGAGCCGTGCAGCGGCGGGTCGGAGTGAGAGGAGCGGCATGTCGTGGTTCTAGTCAATTAGCCCGGTCCTCGAGTGTGCGCATGCATGGCTAATTGGCCGCCTCGCTCGCGTGAATGCCACCAGCCCTAGACAAATGTGCCGCCAGGCAAGCGTGCATACCTGCACTACCACTCGGTCTGATCTTTTCTTTGATCGAACTCTATTTCCCGTGAATATCTATATGCATTAGCGTCTTGAAACTATTATAAAGAGCTTGCGCAATGAATTATGGAAATTATTTCTTTACTTAATTCCAATTACCAGCAGGGTCCACTCAAAATCAGTAAACATCGAAGGATCAAATTAATACTAATTGTGATTACTATAATAGCAGTCCTAATTACTATGGTGGCAAGCCACCGTCATTTCAATACAATTTTTCATGCTAATTTTTATCTCATTTCTGAATATCCCTAGAAGTTTCATCATTTAATACTATAATCGTATAAAGCCTTAATTCTATTTTTGCCATAAATCCTCTAGTCAGTTATGTGAGACCCTCTTGACTTGCGTGGAGTATGGCAATTACTTCACTCCAAAATATCATCGAGACATTTAAAGGGATAAAATTTGAAAAAGTAGTTACCAAAAATTTAGCTTCCAAGAACCAAAATGTGTAGTAATGCCACATGCAATCTCCTATCTTTTTTACTGACGTGTCTATAATTTTAATCTACATTGTAAAACATTTTCGGGGGAATTAAAGAGAAAATGTGAAAAAGTAATTAAATGATCACATATTCGCCTTCTGAGATTCCAAATGTGAAGTGATGACATACTACGCAGCCGTGTGGCATTTTAGGTGACCCTAGGGTTGCATACACTCAAAATTTGTTGATCATTCTCATCCATGGCAAAACAATAAAATTCTTTATTCAAATTTTTAAGTTTGTCAATATCATCTTGAATACAGTATTCATTTTGGGTTATTGCTAAAGGGGGCTAAGTTGCTTTGATTTATTCTCCATAAGCTTTTGTCTCCAAATTCTCCCTGAATTTTCATAAAATCTAGAACCTTAGGGCTCGGCGGGCAGTGGTTAATAATAATATCCGATTTGGAAAATATTCGAATCTGATACCCTGATAAGAGTTGGCAACTTTCATTCACAGCACAAATGATCCCGAAGAAAAGTAAATTTTTGGTCTTTTTTGCTGATGTATTTATAGTTTTCAGGGCACATTGTAAAAAAATATTTGGAAAATTACTGTAAGATGATTGGAACTATAAATTCTAATAAATTTTGCCACAGTGATTCAGTAATATTTTTTACAATTCCACTTTATGTCAATTTTTCACCAAAAAGAGCGGTTGATTCCCTTAAAGAGAGTACATTAATGACTCTACAGTGATTGCATTATTTTCATGAATTGTTGCTTATTGAAAACGAACGCTGTCCTTTTAAAATTCCTAGGTCACATCAATTTGAAACTTTTCAACGTTTTAAGCGATGCATTTTAAAGCAGCAAAAATCCTTTTCAGCCAAGTTTTGTGACAAGGCTGCTTTCTAAGTACATATTCATAGCTAACAAAGCCATCACTTCAACTTGTACTCAGAGGAGACCGGCTACTATATTAATATTCATCGGCTCTACTGATTAAAAAGGCCTAAAGATGCACAAAAGAAATTATTCCTTCATTTGCCTTTGACTTAGCAAAAATTTAAGATTCAATCTCAAGCACGGAAATTTTACCTCTAAGAAAATAATGAGCTTATAGTTTTGAATTTGAGATGCAGGCTTATACTGATAAGTTGGTACTCTTAAGACCTTGAAAATTTCAGCGTGAAAGCGTTAGTTGCGAGTAACTGATTGATAATAAAAAACTGATCCAGCTGGAGTGATGCTTCATCAGAAGTTCATTGAATAAAAAAATGAGTACTTCATCAAGCACTTCCTATATTGCTATTAAATACGTAAAAGAAATTTTGAAAGTAATTTACATTTCATCTATCGGCCTCCATCAAATCCTTTGAAATGGTCGTAGATATTCTAGTTTTCATCCATTGAAATCCAAATCAATTCTTTTGAGATAAAGAAAATTAAATAAAGATAATTTTAAGTGCAAAGAGATTACCATATCCACTCATCGGGTTTGGCTAATAATTTGGGTGACGAATACGCGTTGAAAACTAGTTTGACTCTTACACGTCGCTCGAAGTCGGCCGAGTGAACGGGATTCGCCCGAACGATCGGTAGTGTTTGATTTAGTTTTCAACGCCTGAAGTAATTTAGGAGCATGTTATGGTATGAAACTTGGCTCGTAATTGTGCATGTATCAATTCCAAGTTGAATCTCGGAAGTCTTTTCGTCTCTCTTATAGATATTGGTAGTAGAGAGATGATCAACTTATTAAATGAGATATGAATATTCTTTTCATATAGGACATTTGTAGTTAGTAAACTTCTAAATTTAGGCTATGTCGGAGTCTAAATTATCATCATGCATTTATACTTTGAATGCTTAAGTTTTATTCCTTTGCCCCAAGATCACGATTAGTGCCATTAGCTTCAACTTAAACGAAGTCTATTTTAATTTGTTTTAATTTGGAAAAGAAGTATTATCATTCATTATGATTTCTTATTCCCCCAAATGACTCAAAGTTCTGGTTAAGAACTGCTTTAGTTTGAAAAGAAAGGCTCAAAGTTTAACTTTGGTCCAATATTTATTCTCCAACTTGGAAATGGTACTGGGTATAAGTTATACTCATTGGGTTCATTTTAATGCCGTGTGCTAAGAATTCGCTATTCAAACTAGAATTTCTACTTAAATTTTGCACGCGAAAGAAGAGGAGTTCACCTGAACGATTGGGAATGCTTAATTGAGTTTTCAACACTCAAAGCAGTTTCAGAGCGTGGTATCGAATGTGCATTAGGTTGAAACTATCACATGGGTTCCATAGTTTATCGCAAATATCTTCTTCCACGTCCTTGGTAAATCCTGTGACAGTGGAGAAATGGGATTATACTTTTATGATGTTATCATATGAACATTTTCATCTCATCTTCTTACTTACCTGAGCTTAACTTTTCTTACATACCAGTTTAATGAAGCATGCGTATTTTACTTCGAACGACATGTACCTGTGAGCACAATTTTAAATCTGGATTTACTCTGTGCTAGGTTACTAATAGTGCATTTTAGTATTGAGTGTTATACTATAATATCCCTGAGCATAGATCACCATTGCGGAAGTTGTCTCAGGCTGAACGAAATCAAATATTTTTCTGAAGTTGTATTAATCCAAAAAAGAAGTAAACTATTTAGGAATGATTTATTTTACCAGCGTTTGAGTAGTATCTACAATAGGTTGATTCTCTTTTCAGTGTAAATGAATACTTTTTTTTGTAAATTCAGAAGCCTTGTACCTTAGGTAAAAACTACGCAAGATTGTCAGCATGGAGCAGATAAAATGAAATCTTAAATCATTCCAAAGAAGTGATTGTTTCATTTTTGGATAAGGTAGTTTTTATCAGCGACACGAAATATCTTAAACGAAGCTGCTCATGAATCAAGGGCGTATGAATGTTTTTAATCTTGATAGAACTACCGTAGCTTTAAAAACTACTATATTTTAAAAGGATCGACTCAAGCAAAACTTTGTTTCCACATATCTTACTCGACTTTGAAATGGCACAGGGTATTAATTATGCTCAATGGGTTCATTTTAATGCCTCGCGTAACGAATGCGCGTTAAAAAAAACTATCTTTTCTTTTTAAAAATTTCCCCTCCCAAAGACAAAAGGGGGTTCACGCTAACGACCGGGAATGTTTAATTGAGTTTTCAACGCCCAAAGCAGTTTCGAAGCGTTCTGCGGAATGCACACTGTCTCGGAACGGTTTATATCAATCCGAGAGTTAATCGCGAATTTCTTCTCGTGTGCACTGTTAGAAGTGGTGGTGGTGGTGGTTCCTGAAGGAGAGGACATTGTTTGAGGAGCGTGTAATGAAAAATGACGAAAGATGGGCTAATAAGGTCCGGAAGTAGGGCGTACATGACGAGGATAAATAGAGCGTGGATCTGGAAAGCTCAAGTTTGAATATTCCCGGATCCCCTTCTGTTTCAGTGGGTTGGCTAAGGCCTTGGTGGGAAACTTTTCTCGCAGATATCTTTCGTAGGAAAAGGGTTAGAAGGGGGTTGAGGGGGAGTGAAGTCGTTGCCGGGCAACGGAAAGTTTTCCTCTCAAGTTGAAGCTGAAGCGCTTTGCCATAAAGCTTTGCAATTCTCTTTTTTTTTCCTTTTTTTTTTGAAACGTTGCCGACGAGGAATTTTTTTCGTAGCTTGTTCCATGCTCTGTCGAGTCTTAAGCGTTGCCGCTGCGGCGTCAGTCCCTCTGCCGCACCACTAGATTGCCTCTGTCTCTTCCATTCATTCTCCGGGATGATATTTTCTCAAGGATATGGGATTTGTCTTCCGAAATCTTGGGATGTGTGATGTCCACGGGAATGACAACTGTGGCCCGAAGTAGCGAGTCGGACGACAAGGAACAAATTATCTCGTGGACGAATATGGAGCGATGGCTATGCGATATTGGAACGGAGTTACTAAATAAACAAAAGAAGACTCAATAATTAACCCTGATGAAGGGAATGGAAGGGTAAAGTTTTCAAGTTTTTATCAATTCTTTAGGCATGAATATTACAAAACAAGGTCCTCAAGTCAGCTTATTTCAACAACTAGTACTTTTCCCCATGAATTAAGAGGCATTGAAATGTTTCTCTTTAATTCTGTACTTCGCAATCTGTATCGCTCATACAAGCTCGCAAGTCGTCTCAGTAGGCGCGTGGTGTTACAACACCAGCTGTAAAAAAATAATGAAATTAAGAAATTTGATACTGAGTACAACCTATCTTTCATTAAAGATCTCACCGTTAGTTGGAAAAAAGGATTCTTTTTTGAAGTATTTTCACTCCATCCGAGTCTCAATTTCACAAATTCTTCCTTCTTATAACCCTTACCAAGGCTATAGGCACGAATATTACATAAGAGGATCCTCAAGTCGGCCTCCAACTGTGTTGTCACCCATTGCGCATTTTAATGGGTTTGTGAAAGACGCTACAGAGGTCGCTGATGGTCAAAGCGATCCAAGTGTCACGGGGAAATAACGTGTAATAGGGGTGTTTACCGATATTTATATACATTATGATCTGATCTATTGATTTTATCTAACTTTTTTATGCTATTCCCCTCAATTACAAACATTATGCTGCAAAATATTGGTTAAAAGTGGATCGCATTGCCATCATCACATTTTAAAAAGCGATTAAAATGCGACTGAAGTGTTAACAGAAATCAGCCTTCTGTGGGATGGAATTGGGTCTCCTCTATACATTTCCTTGCCTAAATATTTTGTTTTAGTTTCCTTTATGTATCTTCAATGCCTAATACCTAATATTTTGTAACAGTAAAATTTCAGTTTTTTATAATAACCATCGTGTGAAAAAATTAGCTTGCGCTATAGAAAAAAATAATTGTTAAATGGTATATTTCCCATAAAACTTAATTTTTTGGAGATAACTTGAGCGTCTTGTGATTGAATCTTTTCTCTTTTGATAGAATATTGTTATGGATTTTCCAAATATTCGTTTATCTATATTTTTTGTCGAAACTTATAAAGACAAGTAATATTGTACCAGTCTTATAGAATATTGTCATCAGCATTTAAGTGCATAGTGGTCTTGGATGGCGATAATAAAAGCCTGCTTCGATCAATCTACCATCTGTCACCATAAACTGTATATAAATATATTTTCACCCTGTGGTTAAATAGTGATTCTTATTGATATCTATTGATACCTTTAATTGCTGTCTATTCCCATTCCGAGGCACCAGGGACAGTCTATAATGTCTATATGCATAGTACGACGTGCTTAAAATTTCGTGCAGAAAACCCAACATTGAAATACAGCGTATTTTGCGAGGAACGTTTACCACTCTTGGAGTGGAATAAAATTGGTATATCAGGACAAGTTGTGGGAACTAAAAATGGGGCTCTGAGGAATTAGGAATACCTTTTGACAAGTGATGGGTAATTTTATCAAGATTTCATGGAAATAAGGGGTAGGGTTGAAGTAAAATTGAATGAAAACTTACAGATATTTACAGATACAGAATATTTTGAGGATGGAATTTTACTGGATTGTAGACTACCAATAAGTGCTGGATGGATAAATTTTGATTGCCGTTTGACAACAAAAACTGCGAAAGAACAATCTGTAAATAGTTATTCCAAGTGAAGAAAATTTTCAAATTATAATAAATAATATTTTGACTTGCAAAATAAATGATACAATGGATGTACTTTCACTTTATATTAGTAATCTATGCCCAAAGTAGGAAAGACTTCTACTGTTAATCATACATTTTTCTGTACTATCCTGTGTATAAACCCACTGTATACTTGAGAATGTCATGTTTTTATTACAATGTTACCAAGTAGCCTGATGTAATGGAGATGAACCGAATTCACTAGATTCAACTTATTTGATTTAAAGAAAAAATTGGTTTAAAATTATGCAACTGTCTGAAGGTTAAAATTGGCTAATCTGCGTTCATATTTGGCGAAAAGTCTGAAATAATCTTTTAAGATGCTTTTAACGTGCATACGTTTAAGTATAGCGCGTGGAACAATGATCACCTGACCTACGAAGGCTGATAAATGATATCATGGATAGAACTTGACTTTATATTAGTACCTATGCCCAAAGTATGAAAGACTTTTACTGATAATCATTTTTTTCAACTATCCTGTATATAAATCCTGTGTATACTTGAGACTGTCATGGTTTTGACTACGGTTTTGCAAAATAACCTAATGTGGTGGACATGAACCGACTTCACTAGATTTAACTCGGCTAATTTATAGGAAAAAAATTGTTTAACCTTATGCACCTGTCTGAAGGTTAAAATTGGCTGGTCTGTATTTCTTTTTGTTTCAAAGTTTGATGGAATTTTTAAAGATGCTTTTAACCTTCTCGCGTCTAAGTATAGCTCGTGTAACACTGAACTCCCGACCAAGGACGGCCGAATGGCTTTGACTTGGGGCTTGGGTAGGAGCACTTGCGTCATTCGCGTTTTCAGAGGGCTTTGCCATCCTCGGCAGACGTGGATCGCGGCCTTTCAGCATTACAGCCCCATTCCCTGGAGCTACCTATCAGTCAAGAGCGTTCTCTTGAGTGACCCGCGGACTTCACGTAACGCGGGACCCCTTCGTGAGAGCGACTGCGTTTCAGCCTTGAATATAAAAAGAAGGGAAAAAGTTGGACATTGTACACCCTGGAGGGCGTAAAGCGGATTGGGACTGGAGTTTTGGGGGGGGGTTATGGGAGAGAGCCAATAAGGGGAAGTGCGTTCGAGTCCGCCGGTCTATTTGAGCTTCCGCTGCGAGGTAGCTCCGGGAGTAATTAGCTCTTCGCGGCCGTCGTCGGCCCATCAGGCATTGCGTGGTCCGATTACCTTCCGCCTGTGTGCATTGGCCGTCTGTTCAGGGCCAGATTTTTCTCTTCTCCCATGCATACAGCTCTGCTCCGAAACCAGCGTGAGTACCTGCTTGTAAGCCGGAATTGCTCTTGGCTCCAGCGGCACAGTTTCAAAATAGCGCTTCCAAAAGCTTTTGCGCTTCTCAAATCAAATGCCTGTTGACTTTTTGTGGCTTCCGTAGTTTTAAATTGTTCTAGTGAAATGTGGACCATTTTAGTCAGTGGCATATTTAGAAGTTAACTTTGGTGGTGGCCAAGATCAAAGCAAGATTCGGCTATCCTATTCATAATAATAACACCCCTTCATTTAGTTTAAAGTATACCGGGGCTAGCCGCGGTGATAGCTTTTACGGGAGTCACCCGCAATGCACAATCGTGCGAAAGATCCACAGAGAAAAAATCATTCGCCTTGACCGGGACCACAGGGAAGAATGACGCCTCGATAGCTTAACTGGCTAAAGCACTCGACCGGAAATCGGGGGATCCGGGTTCGCATCCCGGTCAAGGCGAATGATTTTATCCCGGTCAAGGCGAATGATTTTTTCTCTGTGGATCTGTCGAGCACCCCTTCATGTTTTATGTTTATCTCAAATCAAATGCTAGTAGGCAAATTGTGGCTTTTGACTTTTTGAATTGTCATGGTGAAATGTGTATCACTTGATTCGGAAGCTTATTTAGAAGTTATCTTCGGTGGAGGCCAATATCAATGTAATTCAGGTAATCCCATTCATAATAATAACTCACCATCATATTTTATTTTTAATATGTACGATTGATAATAATTATGACGGTGCATCACTCCTTATAGCGGTAATGCCATCGCGCATGATTTATTTATCTACTTCAGGATATGGTGTGTAACTTTTTAGTGATTTTCCTCAGTTCAGGGTTTCCCAAAGATCACTTATCATAGTACCTCACTTATCCTCTAGTAAGGGGCCAATGGTTGAGGATTTTGGTGAATTCTAGCTTGGTCAACTCTCCCAGCATTTATTTTTTCGTTTTTTTACGTTTATAGTCATTCCAGTGTATAAGTCTAATTATTTTTCCCCATAAAATGAGAAGCACTGAAGTATTTACTATAAAATTCTTTATGTCTACATCTACATACTATCTCGCAAGCCGTCTCGATAAACGTGAGGTGGGGGTTGCTAAGACACAAGCTGTATAAAAATTAATAAAAAAGAAAAGAGCGTACTGAGTTCCACCTATCATTAATTAAACCCCTTACGTTTCGTTGGGAAAATCGATTCCTATACCTATTTTAGGCACTTATATTCTATGTGAGCCTCTCTTTCTTCAACTTTTCCTTATCATCCCCCTTACCAAGGCTAGTGGGCTTGGAATTCCTTCCTCTTACTCTCCTTCTCCACAGTTCCTTGTCCAATTACGATCTTACTAGACTTTCAGGCAGACTAGAGTGAGTCAAGCGGAGTGTCATATGCCACTCGGTCGCCAAGGCTGCGCCACGCGAAGGTATTCTTCGCATAGATGGAGAGAGCCGTCTTGTTTTCCCGGCCTCTAGTCGCTAACGCCCGCTGTTCCACTGAGCTCTCCCCCGCCGCCGTCTTCCATCCGTCCTCACTGCCTCCTTCACCAAACCGCTTCACCTACGCCGCCGCCATTCACCTGATCCTCGCTCCTATGCTCCACGCCATTCCAGTCTCTTCGCACCCTTCACATGTGCCACTTACCTTGAGCTCACGGCCAATACGCCGGCTTCGCTCTTTGAATCGTTTCCCCGGTGTATTTCCTTCAATGTCGGAGCGCATGACTTCCTTTTTGCCAGCGTATACTGAATTAAATGACATTTCAATATGTGCAGCTTTTTCACTGTGCGTAGTCGATCACTGACGACAGTTCTCATAGGCTAGAGGAAGTTTTATAATGATTTTGTGATGAAAATCGGCGCAAGATTATAGAGCATAGCTTTAGTAAAATGTAAAAAACTAGTATAAACCTGCATGTGAATCTTAAACCGTGACATATTTTTATTGAGTAGGTTTTAAGGAGGAAAAGAGTAAGGAGAGTTTCTTCTTTTGAAGATGACATTTACCGTCGAAGCTTTGGTCATTATTACATAAAACATTCTGTGGGAAAACAAAGTTTAAGTTATTCATTCAAAAAAAAGAGCATGAAACGTAGAAATTTTAGCTTGGTTTAGTGAAAATCCAGTAAGACGCAATTTTATTTTATAAGATATTAAATACCACTTGAATCAATGGGAGTGACACATTTAAATTTTGTGAAATTTCACTTCAATAAAGGAGGACTTTTCACAAAGTTTAACTTTTCCTTTTATTCTTAGAGAAAGTGCGGAGACAGGTGAAGAGAAGTTCGAATAATACGGCGCTTTGAGGGTGGATAATGGCCCAACGAGAGACCAATTTGAATCAATTGGTTGAGGTCATAACCAAGAAAAGAATTATTTCCTCCCTCATGCATTATTCTTTTTTATCTTTAAGGTCACTTCTTGAAAAAGAATATCAAAATAATGAAACAAGTTGAAGGCAGGGAAAGGTAAACAAAAGACAAGTGCTGAAAACGTTACATTTATGGATTGATTTTGTAGAATGCCATTAGGACGTAAATGAATTTCATACGGTGCTAAAGTCCACTTGTATTAACAGTCGTTGCAAAGTTTAACTTTGTAAAACTTCGTCTCATTCGAGTAGAAAATTTTACGGAGTTAAACCCTTTTTTATAGTTTAATTAATTTCTTGTAAAATAATATCAAATTTTTAAAGAAGCTGAAGGTAGGGATTTGTAAAGATGTAATAGAGCATAATGGATAGCATTCCTGGTTTCATTTTTTGGCAATTCATTATGGCAAAAATGAATATTATACGATGCAAATGTCCACATGCATGAAGAGGAGTTACACGGTTATACTTAGTAAAATTTCACTTCAATCAAGTTTAACTTTCATTTATATCTTTGACAAGAGCGTTTAATTATGGAGGTAGTGAAGCGAGGGACGGATAGTACGACGGTGTGTGGGTGGGTAATGGTCAAATGTGAATAATTTGGTTACAGTTATAAACTAGAAAAAAATTGTAATTTCTTCCCTCAGGCATAAGGTTAGTTTTAATTTTTTTTGCATTAATCTTACATTCTTGCATAAGTCTTAAGTTAAATTCATTTCTTGCATTTAATATCAAAGCAATTTGATCTTAAATGCATATGCAAGACCGTAAGGTGGGGTTAGGTAAAGATGGACAAGAGCATAAAGCGTAACATTTGTGGATTGATTTTGTGGAAATCCGTAATGATGTAAATGAATTTTACACGATGTAAAAGTCCACTTTTATCAAAAGGAGTTACAAAGTTAAACTTAGTCCACTTAAATCCACCGGAGTTAAACTAAAACAAAGTTAAACAACTAAAATTTCATTTTAACCAAGTAGAACTTTTCTCAAAGTTTAACTTTCATTTGTGTCTTGTAGAATAGCGTTGAAGTGTGGAGGCGGGTGAACAGGAGGACGTATGGTGCGGAGGGTGGATAATGGCCCAACGAGAGACTCTCGAGTGCGTGGTCGGCGTGAACTCTCCTTTTGCGGGAAGGACGTAAGCTGCGAGAGGCGGAGGGTGGTGGAGACGGACCGCGATGGATGCGAATAGGCCTTGCGTGCGGACGTGGGTTGGGAGATGGGAAGGTGAATAAGTCCCCTCCCGGGCACGTGTGAAGGGGGTTTGGCGGCATGAAAGGCCGCCCTGCGGAGCGGAGGGTGTGACTGCGGCGGGCCGTGGCTGGCTTGGGCGTGCCCCGTTGCTCTCCTGCCGGAGACAAGGCGGGGGAAGAGAACGTGATCTGAATCCCACCGTAAACAGCTCTCTCTCTCGTACGGTCAATGGGCGGGAGAATGGGAAACATTTTGAAGGCACTCAGTCGCCGTCTATCTTCACCCTCGGCCGTTTTCACGGTGCGTTCCAGGCAAAGCCGCACTCGGTAAAGCCATGCTCCCCTAGTTTTTCTATTCTCATGACATATGATGTCCTAGAGCACCGTATCGCCTCGTCGATAGCGCTGCCAATCATTGAAAATAATTATTCTATCCCAGGGGAGCAGTTAGGAATCAAGGCTTCGGGGGGAGGATTTTAGGCGCAAATAGACCTGAGATGTGAGGTATACCCGCCAGGATAAGCGGGTGGTGCGGGGGCCCTCCCCCAGAAAATTTTTAAGATGAATGGTTCAAAATGGTGAGTTTTATGGCTTTCTGAGGGATATTTTAGTAATCCATACACTCTTATAAAAGTAAATTAATCAAATTAAGTAAAATGGATTAAACCTAAAAGTTTCTCTTAGCTCTGGGGGGGGGGGTTTATCACCCAAAACCTCCCTCGCTGCGCCACTGTTCTAATATGTATCTGTTCCTCCTATATTCTAACCTGTTTTGCATAATTCTGTGCAACTTGAAAATATACTACCGAAAAACATACTATCAGCCATGCATTGTTACACACCTTGACTGCTACTGTTGTGTTGCCCACAGCGTGCAATACTGGACACTCTGAAATAATACATATAGAAGGAAATACATAAAGCAGGAAATTATATATTGCTTCTGCTACATTTAAAGCTCAAGAATTGTCTTTCTTGTAAATTTCACTTTCAACCTATCCGTTGACCGAGAAAAATACTTTTTGCTCCTTTTTTTGGGTACATCGCACCTTATATCACCTTCATTGTGATAACGCCGAACAGCTTACTAATTAGCTAAACAGCTGGTAAATTGAAAATATACTCAGAGTAAAAACCACGAACATTATTTTTGTCCTAAATTTTAACCAGCGGGCAGTACAATCCGCATTTGGATCTGGAAGAAGCCCACTGCTGGATGAGTGGTGGACGAGGTGTAAAAGGGTGCGAGGTTTTGATGACATACGAGTGTTCCCCTATAGCATCCTCATCGTGGGGGGGAATACAAATCCTCGTGTGACTTCTCCGCCAAGGGACCTCCTGTTCTATAGCAGCAGTAGCCCCTGGGAACGCGAAAACATTTGGGAGCATTCGAGAAAAACATCGGAATGTCCTCAAGCTACTAGCAAAAGATTTTACGTTCTTTTCGCTCTTTCGTGATCTGTAAGCCTTCCATTTATTTTATCAGCTACACAAGCACGACTGTGCACCCTGCTCGCTATGCATATTTCTCTTCATCCTGAAATTGTACTGCCAGAATTACTTTATCACTTCATTTTTACTATTCGGATATCATTACATAATATGTACATAAATCTCTATTTATTTGTATCAGTTCAATCGTCTTCTTGGTTAATATTAAATTCTGCGTATACGTAGAATGAAAATAATTATTATGACCACATTTTACGGGCATATTATAGCTAAATTCATTCGCATGCTGAATGCAGAACACATATTTTTATATACGTTTGCAGAAAAAATGAATTAACAAACACCTGGTGAAAATTAAAAGATATTCGCACTTGGAAAAATCTGGGAATATTATTTCAGTCTTGACCATTTTGTACTACATGCCGCGTCGTGAGCTGGAGGAAGCTAGCAGCTTGATAAGTGGCGTAGATGGAATGAAAGGGTTTGATGAGATACGAGTTTTCCCTTATAGCATCCTCAGTGTGGGACAGAACACATATCCCCGTGCGGCTTCTCCACCAAGGGTACCCTCTTGTACGGCAGTAGAAATCCCTGGGAACGAAACGCATTATTCTCGAAAACATTTGAAAGGGAATCTTGTAGTGAGTTAGGGGCCAGTGTGTGTAAGGATTGGGGTAGAGAGGAGGAGGAGGCGATTTCTCGAGTAGTATTGTTGGGATGGCTGGGTGGGCGGGCTTCCGGAGTGTTGCTTCCCCATTGGAGATCTGCAGAAGACAGGGCCTGCAGAAGTGGGGACTTGGAGTGCTTGGAGTGGGGCCAACGATGCGTGAAATATCGCAACACCACGATCCCTCCCTTCCCCGCATCCCGTCCTGGGTGTTCGTTCGTTGTGGAGGGAGGCATGTTTCTAGCAGCAAATCGTGTCGCGACACAACAGTTCCGACCACTATTTCTTGCACTGTATTTCGGGGAAGCAAAAGGTCGGTGTGGTAGAAAGTCGTGGTTCGAATTTTTAATGCTCAATGTTTCGGACTGATTCCTGTCGGCACTGATTATTAGGTTATATATTTTAATATTTAGCTAGATATTATTATAATTATTAGAACTGTATTATTGTTCTTAAACCGATGTAAAATCATGCCTATTTTTTACTGTTGTCAAAGGTGTTCCTTGGACAATTATGAATAAGAATTACTTAGCCAAAAAGCCGGGAAATTAAAAATATACGCAGAGTAAAAGTCGGGGACTATATTATGGTTCTTAAACCGATGCAAAATAATGCCAATTTTACCGTTTTTGTTGACGGTCGTCCTAAGACATGTATCGCTATTAATCAGCCAAATAGCCGGGAAAATGGAAATATACCCAGGGTAAAAATCGAGAACATTATTTTTGTCCTGCATTGCAATTAACTGCTAGTACAAACCTCCCCTGGATCTTGAAGAAGCCTGTGGTTAGATAACTGATGAACGAGGTGTAAGAGGGAAAGAGGTTTTGATGAGATCTGAGCGTTCCCCTATATCATCCCCGACAGAAAATCGTGTCGCGGTACAACAGTATTTCGGGGAAAGAAAAAGGTTGGTGCAGTAGGAAGCCGTGGTTGGATTGTTAAAACGCTCGACGGCTAGTGATGTCTGTCGGCACTGATTGTTAGGTGAATTGTATTATGGCTCTGAAACCGGCGTAAAATAATTTCAATTTTTCCACCGTTGTTGAAGATATTCATTGAATATTACGGCAGTAAAGTTATATTCCTCATTAAAAATAAGAGTATTTAATGGATACCTTCTTAATAAATAAGAGAAGAAATCAATTTTAAATTTAAAAAAATATTTCTCATACCATTTCAGTGAGTTTTACTTTTTCAGTACAAAATTAAGTTGTTTTCATTCCAATTTTGAGTATGGTCAATTTAATTGGTTAATTAGTGCATTTAAAATTTTTAAAGTTGGATCATTTTTGCATAAAATATCTTGTAAACCACTTTGCTTCCCACTGTACAATTTGATCTCGTCGAACTATGTGATAGCGCCTAATAGTAAAGTTCTTTCTTTAAAATGAACGACTAAATCGAGTTTTCAAATTACTGAAAAAAACGTTTGCCATAAGAATGTCTGATAATTATGATGGTACATATAATCGTGGTGGAGGCCTTTGTGGAAGGAAGCATGTCTTTAGAAATTAATGTTGTCCTCACATATCAAATCCGACCACGCTGTCTAGCAGGGTATTGCAAGAACGGAAGTAGTTAAACGGGAAAGAATGTGCTCGCACTTTGGTGATGTCTGTCAGCACCGGTTTCTAGGTGAATGTAAAAAAAATTAAAACGGACTATGATAAATGCAAAAAAATGATGTCTGAGTCTCACAGAGAAATTTCGAAATGCATATCAATAAAAGGGCAAAGTGAAGGAAAAAAATTCTGTTCTTTTTTTGGGTTATGTCAACTAAATTCCATCTACATTTTTTAAGCCTTAAGTTTAAGACTCTTTAAGTTTTTTTCGTGCTTCATTTTTATTTCGTTGCTAATATCATAGATTTTTGCGTCTTAAGTTGAAGATTCTTCTTTAAAAAATATTACAATCGCAATATCATATAGCAACTCAAAATGTAGATTTTAGGACGATGTATTCTAGACTTTTCAATTTAGTTTTATACGATATTTGATTCGAAGATTAAAATATACTGTTCAAATGGTCGGATAAAATATCAAAAAACTTTTTATAGAGAATATCCAAAGAATGAGAATATCCAAATAGCGATCTCATCGTAATGAAGAGAAAGGTATGAACTCTGGAAATAAAAAAAATCCGCTGGATATAAAATATCGCGTCTTACTGTGTTGCGCTGGTGGGACAGATATTTTAATAATACGTTTTTATTTTTTTCATTCATTTACGAATTTATAATTCGTATAAAGTTCCTATCTTTGGTCCTCAATATCTGGAGGGATAGACGAAGACTCTTGTTGGATGCAAAATTTCCCTGATGCCTAGGGTAGATACTGAAAGGAAATAGCATTTTAAATACGTGTATGTCCTTCAGAATAATTCTTTAAGTTGAGTTAAAGGTTTTTAAAACTATTATCTGGTCGAGTATTTTTTTTTAATATTCATTAAACAGTTATAGCATGTCAATGCCGAAGCGCGGGGGGAGAGTTTCTTTGTTTGAGTTAAGTAGCCATTATATATTTCCGTAATTAAATTAATAAGGTTTTCAAATATAATGAGAATTATATTCTGGCGGAAAATTCCTGGAATCAATTTTCATTAATGAAGCTTGTTAGCATTGAGGAAATAAGCATAAATGCAATTAAACTGCGTAACTATAAATATAAAAATGAAGGGCATCTCTCTCAATTATTTTTGTAGAGACTAATGTGTTCAACTTAAATTAGAGATCATTATAATATTCTATGTACATTGCTTTTTTTCAGCGAATGGGAACTGTTCATGGGGAAGATCTACCGTACATCTTCGGAGCGCCTCTGGTGGAAGGTGGCTTCAACCACTTTCCTAGGAACTACACAAAAGCAGAAACCGCCCTTTCCGAAGCAGTCATGATATATTGGAGCAATTTTGCGCGCACAGGGTGAGTCTTCATCATTTTTATTTCTAACACATACGGTAGATTTTATATGCTATGATTTCACCGTGCTTAAATGTTATTTGTTAAGCTAATGTTGTGTTACATAAAACGTTTTACGTCAGTATTTTTCATTACGGTTTTGGAGACAATTTATTTTCCTATTTAAAAAAAGGGATGAATTTATTGTTCTTCATTGAATACAACACTAAAAATAAATTAATAATAGCACTTTAAGGCTTTAGGCATGTTTGTTGGTTTACACCAACCTACCAGCACTTACATATGCGTTAAAAATTTCACTCAAAATTTAGCAATTGATTTTTGGTAAGATAAGAGTGAAATTAATCAAGAAAAAAAAGAGAATAAAGCAAAACTCGATGAGAATACTGGGATAATAAATAAGCTGCTTAAAAATTTTAACAATATGTTAATGTAGCTGTGGAAAAATAGTTTTTCACCGTACGTTTTTATACAATACGCATCCGTATATAACTTCTGATGAGAAAGTAGCCAGTCTGCGACCTTTTTAAAAAACAAATTAACTCTTGAATGCTTTAACTTCACTCGGTCAATTATTACAAATGATTCTTAGCCCAATAAATATGTCATGAGCATATAAAGTTGACAAACGCTCGTTATGATGCATAAATATGATAATTTATTGACTACTACGATTTATAATGTCTTCAATTGCTATGGATTTGTCGAAGACAAACAGGCTTGAGGAAACGCTATTAACAAACCCTTACGAATAAATTCAAGACTTTTCCATTTATATTAAGAAGATATCTGATTCAGAAAAAAAACAAAATATACTGTTGAAACGGTCATTTTAAATAAGTACTTCGTAGTTACTATTTAAACTACTCTAGCTTAGTATGATTTGGATAAAATGTTTCTCAGATATCTATTTGAGTTCGAAAAAACATTTTATGCCTATATGTAGACCAAATTGAGGCTTTTTGAGATTATTGCATGGATATTGGTAATTGAATTGATCAAGAATAACAAATACTTCTACGATATGAAACACTTCTCCGATGTGGGAAAAATATTTATTTTTTATATCGGAAATTAAACTCTTCTCCATTATGACCTGCATGCTTTCCAAAATATGCATGCATGCGTCTGTGGATTGAAACTTTGGCGGTAGTTTGGCAAACAGCCCCAATAATTAAATTTCAAGAAGTTTTGCCCGGAGATGTGATGAAATTATGCTTAAATTTACCAGGAACCCCAATGAGCACTTGCCGAAGGCTGACGGCAGTGACCGAGGGTCAAGGGAAAGAAACCGATTCAAGAACATAGTGTGGGAGGAGTACGACAGCGTTCACCAAAAGTACCTTGAAATAGGTAAGTATATTTTTTCTTCAATCCATCCATTCATCAATATTCTTACTGATTATATTAATATTTTGAGCTCTTTACGTCATTGTTCGCTCAGCCTACGGTATTTCTCGCTACATGCATTTGCGGGATTATGTCGCTTAAATGTTTGATTTATACATCACTTGATCTAATACGGTATTTACTCATTAATTTTCGTTTTTTATCACATCACCTAAGTATATTTCCGTTTAATACTCCACTTACGAGCCTTTTTCTTCAAAAACACATACCGAATGAAATTTAATACGGGAATGCACAATTAAGACTTTCCCATCGATACATATAATTCATAGATAGGTATGTATAATTACGGGGAGTACCTTGAATTTAATTTCAATATAGAACGTAATTTGTTATCATTGATTTTATTGGTTCAGAAATCGCTAACGTATGACTTTTCCAAAATTCTCAGCTTCTTTTTATTCGTAATTTATATTATGCATTCAGTTTCACTAAACTACTTATACGCCTTTAGACTGCTAGAGTTATTGCTTCATAATGTTGCAAATGAAGTTATATCCATCGATGACATTGTGTATTTCTGATGTAATTCAGAATATTTTTTATAAAATCATTTGTTTCATGAATTTTAAACGTGAAAATTGATTTCCACTGTAAGGACGCGGACAGGTCAAATTACGAAGGGTATTTGGGACCTTCTTCGTGAAAAAGACTGTAATTAAGGAACTCGAGTGTTGATTTTTCGAGAGTGAAGGCGCTTGCATACATATTACCCTCATCACGGACCTTAACATTGAAAACCTAATGGCATTCCTCATCACGAACTCTTCGACCAAACATTAATTTTGATCGAACCCCCTCATCCGTGCACAGTTGATTAAACACGACGAAGAAAGTTACATTTTTTAGGGAGACCCAAACCCGATTAGGCAAAAGTATACGGGAAGATCAGAGAGGGGTGTAAGGAGATATTGAACGGAAAAAAGAAAGGGAGAACGAAAAAAAATTCGCCCTTTATCGAAGAATTCCCTCATGGTGCGGAATCCACTCTAAAGAGATTTAACTGCATTAAGTCGACGGCGGACACTCGGTCGAGCTAATGATCCGCCTAACGCAGGACCCCCACATTATGTGAGCTTTCCAAGGAGAGGAGAAAAAAAAAGAAAATAGTTAAAATGGGCCTGGACTCCATCGGAGGAGCAGGCGTAGATACGGTTTAGGTCGAGTCCGGGAAATAGCCCGGATTGTAAAAAGGAAGATATTTTAATTTTTTCGGGGCCTTGGATTAAGGCAAGGGCTAGTTCGTGGGGAAAGCGACTGAGAATATCGCGGGGAGGTAAGGGAGGAATCAAGGGGTGAAGAGGTTACAAGCCCGGGTCGGTTGCCTCATCGGGCCCATTTCATGGTCCGTTTGGTCCAAATCTTCCACTCACCCCATTACACTTTCCTTCCCACAATCCTCCTTGCTACCTCCCCTCCCTTTTCTCCTCGGCCAATCGGAACACGCCCACCAACAGCTTAAAACCAACCCTTTCCCCTTCCTCCTCGATAACCTTCACCCTTCTGTCCGTTCCATCCCGCATCGGCGCTGGATGGGCCCTCTTCCCCCGTAGATTGGAAACTACTTTTCCGGGCAACTTCAGTCATTCACCTGTTCTCGTCCGTTCCTCCTCCATGCTTCTCCAGTTCCTCCCTTTCTCAATCGGTCGGAAATTCTCACCTGACGTTCTGCCTCCCGGCCAGTGAGACATCAACCGCGTTTTAAATCGAATGATCCCACCTCTCCAATACATATAGATAGGATACTAGGGAACATTCACTCCCCGGTTCAAGATCTGCCAAACCTCGAAGAGATTAATGAATTCTTCTCGGGTTTTCAACCAGGTTAACTCCGTTGTATTCGAGAATCCAGACAAGTGATACGCCAACTATCGGCCAAATTCGGAAGTAGAGCTCTGAGGATACCAAGCAATCATTTTAGGAAACCACATTGACAAATCATTGGCATTGTTAGGTATTTAATGTTTTCTCTTGTTATTTTGTTGGTATTAAGCTATCATAACGTCTTAAATAATATATTTAACGCAATCTTATTCATGCTTAGTGTCTTTTAGTTGCCATACATTGTTCCACACAATTCATCATTTACTGCGACGGTGTTTTTTTAGGTTTAAGGCGTTTAAGATAACTAGCGTATTACACTTTTTTCCCACACTTCTGAGTACATTGTTTTTTATTGGAGTCACGATATTTATGATGATTATGAATCCTTTAAGTTATTGCCGTTGGCTGTTAATTATTTCAGCAATATCATCCTGAATCCTAAAATCTGAATCGCGACTTTTAGTTGCCACTGGGTATCAAAATACCCCTTCAAAACCGAGGAAAATCTTCTCTGACAAGTTCTACTTTATTTTTCGCAGTGGCACGACGGTTTATCCTATTACACCAATGTTATCATCACAACACTATACTCGATGCTTCGGCCATATTGAGAAATTACGTACGTGCCTTCAGCGCTGCCATCGGTGATTTCAGTCCCGATATTCGAGACGCCCGACGTTCCGGAAGACGACTTGTCTTTCATCGAGTAACACGCCTTGAAAATGGGAGACAAGCGTTCTTCCGAAACATCGGCCTTTGAGACTAAATTAACCTGGTTGAACACGCGAGAAAAATTCATCAATACAGATCCCCAGGAGAAATTAAAGTCTTGAGGAGATTTATTTACCTGATGAAAGAAAAATAAAACTATGGTCATAATCATCATATCTTCTTCCATGCATAGATGGGATCCTAGGGAATATTCACTCCCTGATTCAAGATTTTCTTAATCTGGAAGAGATTATAATTTATTTTTATTTATTTTTTATCTTTATTTTATTCCCTAACCACCGAATATAGCTCTCATAGGCCATTTTATATCGGGGTATTCAACAAATTTAACAATCAAACTTTCACGAACAACCATGGGGATAGGGGAACCTTACCAATGCGGGACTCGAACCCGCGACCTCATGTTTGGCAGGCGAGGACTATACCCCGCCGTCACCGAGGCCGGCTAAACCTCATTTAATTAGGGGCATTCACATGCCCTTCCTCCTGTCCACCTGCCCTTCGACGATTGTCTCCATCAGGCCATCATGACCCACGATGTGGCCGGACTACGTTGTCCCACCTTATTCCTAGGGTTTACAGAAGACAGTCTCCGAAGACATTTTCTTCACTTTTCTCCCACTCCTTTAAGCATTTTCTCATTACTTACTCGGTCAGTCCATTTTATCTTCATCATTCTAAAAGTATGATGGAACGCGGTAATAAAAATCGAATTCGTGAGGATGAATTCATGTATTAAAATTATTATGAATGAAATATTATTCAATTCGTTCATTTTTTCCGAGTAAAGAATTTAAATTGGTATACTTCATCGTTAAGATTATGAAAAAATTTTGAAAATGCTTAACGATACTCATTTTAACGATATATATTTAGCTATGTAACTCAAACTCAAATATTTAACGATACTCATATTTTGAAGAACATTATTTTATCATCATGGTGAAGACGATTTTTTCACTCAATCCTAAAAAAATGTTGCTTTTACGAATGCGAAATTAAACCTCATTAAAAAATATTAATTTTACCCATTTCATTAAATATTTTTGGCAAAATATTTTTTCAGCATCAGGCATCAGATTTCTTCATTCATTCTTAAGAAATTGAGTACATTGAGTTCGAATAAAGATTGTCTATTTTTTCGATGTATAAAAACTTAAGTAACATAAAATATGTATCAAGGTTTACATGCAATAATATAAGAGCATTTTTATTTATTTTACAACATACTGTTTTCAATCGTAGGCCACAAGACATTCCGTAGCTGTTACTCCAAATTTTAACTAGCTTAACTGAACTGTACCGGAGATACAGACTAGAGAAAACCGCGTTAGCCTTTAAAATTAGTGTTGAATTAAATATTAGAGTATGAACCTGGTTTTTGTTCGTTTTCAGTTCAGATTATTTTATTTCACGTGAAAACAAATTTAAGGAAAAATAAAATATTCGGAAATAACTATGTATTATTTTGCACCCTTATTGGATTGATTATTGAAATCTAATTATTGAAAAAGCCCATTAAGACCACTTTCAGCCAAAGTTGGAAACAATAACATCTTGTCTGACCAATTTCGGGAGTGACTTTTAATTTTCATTAATTGTCTGGGAAACTTATTTTGGTATCAATTATTTACGTTAATGCAAGGCATCATTATCAAAGAATGTGATTTTTTTATTCTGCCTGATTTTGAAATTGACTTTCTAATGAAATCTTAGAATTTGATCTTAGTTGTCTGACAAACTTATTTTAAATTATTCCTTCGCATAAATGCGAGGCTTCGTTTTCAAATAATGTGGCATCATTCATCTGATTTATTTTTGAAATTAATGAATAAAATTAGGCATGAAGGTGAAACGTTTGATATCTATGTTTATGTTCAATTAATACTGTTATTGATTTGAGTTTTATGATGAACTACATGTTTATGTGTAATGAATAGAAATGGAAGGTTGCCATGGAGTTGTTGCAGGAGGGAAGGGATATTGTTGCGAGAAAAGCCATTTAGAAAAGAACTTGAAGGAAGGAGACGAGTAAAAAAATTTATTATTAAAGAAATAAAATAAAGGAAAGATAGAGAGATAAAAAGGTTTTGAAAGGAAAAATTGTGTGATGATACAGTGTCCGATGATAGTGATTGAACCTGGTTTTTGGTTCGTTTTCAATTCAGATTATTTTATTTCACGTGAAAACAAAATTAAGTGATAATGAAGGCTTCTTGCTACTCGGGAATTTTAGTCAAATTTGGGAAAAAGTAATTTTTGTCTGCCCGACTTTAGTCAAATTTGGGAAAAAATGATTTTTGTCTGCCCGATTTTAGTCAAATTTGGGAAAAAATAATTTTTGTCTGCCCGATTTTGGAATTGACTTTCGACTAGAATATGAGAATTTGAGACCTTTGGATGCAGCGTTATGCAATCCTTGCGCTCACTATGCAACGTCTCGCTTCCATCTGCAAGATCAGGTGGAATTCGAATTCATCCATCGTTCTCTTCTCTTCGCCGAACCCTGTTCTCATTCTTCTCCCGGCCAGTCATCTCATCCTCGCCCCTTTATCTCCACCTTCCCTCCCCCCACCTCCCTCCCGAGTCCCGGAGACTCATTGGTAGTCTTCTCTCATCGTAATTTCGCGCCGAGTTGGGACGAGTTCAATTACCCATCGCCTGACGTCTCCTATCCTCTCCTCCCTCTCCATTTGGGATAAAGTCACGACCATACTTGAGCGAGGCTTGGTCTTCTCATATTTGAATACAATTTCCTCCTAGTTGCGGGACTCGTTTCTCGATATTTGGACTGCATTTATACTGCCGTCAACTCGAACTATGTAATCGTCTAGCAATCTTACTTTTATCGTTCCTACGTTTTAATTCAGGGCCTCATTTTCAATGTAATGTGGTGGTTCCCCGTTGACTTCCACAGTTCAGTATTTTGACCTATTCCGTGAACTTTACTGTCGCCGGAAGTTATTGATAGCAAGGCAGTTGATGTTTTACTGATCTGGATAATTTTCTTCATTTCTTCTTGTTTTCTGGTTGAAACTTCTTTCTCTTGCCTGAGGTTTACTTCCACTGTAGTCGATTAGTGAGGCTCCTCGTCTTTGTCGCTCATAATTGTCGATATTATTGCGCATAATTCAAAGATAATTTTCCAGCAGAAACGGAATTTTAATTTTAACTTTTCTATTGAGGGATGAATGTGCCTGTTTCAATGAATTTGTATTTCACGGTGATAAATTATTTATTAGCTTCCTAATAAAGGTATACACGAAGGCTTCTTGCTACGCTGATACTTCTTGAGCTAATAAGAATCTTCCAAAGCGAAACGGAGAACGTCATCTTAGAGCCTCAATATGTTTCGCTCGAAAAAAAAACGGCAAAATAAAAGATATATTTGCCGGACGGATAGGTTTAGTAATCATTTTCCTCCGCAAAAACAGATAAAGAATTAAACATGCTCACAATCAGTAGTCAAAGATTTGTAATTTTTAGCAAATAGCAGTTGTCACAGCACTCCGCGCCACATGCTTATTGAGCTAGCTTTAGGTGTAGTATGCCGTAGGTACATTGTGCTGGTCTTCCCTCACCTTTAGAAATACTTTTTGTTTTTTTTTTCAACTGATTTGGATCGTAGAATACGTATACGTTGGCGTAAATAACATCAATTTTGCAGCTGGATAAATCGTTTGCTTGCCAAATACTCCATTTTTAGTGTTAGCATGAGTATTAAAAGGTAAATTGATTTTGAAATTGCTAGGAAAAAAATCTTGTAAGGGTCAAAATTTTTTGATGTGCCGAAATATTGACCACAAATAAATTTATCCGCCTTTTTTGACAAACCCGACTAAAATGGCATTATGTGCCAGCTGAGATATTAAAAATTTGTAGAAATTTTTGTGAATACGTTAATTTTGCCATCCTCGTAAAACATTCTTAGGGTAAAAGACTATTCTTAGGGTATGGTGAAGGCATTTAAGTATTTGCCTCCTTGCTTAAAAATGCATGATTGATTTGATTATCAAGTACGTATTTTGTTTAATATTCGTTGGAAATGTGCTAGTATTCAAAATAAATCAATATAATAACGTAATTTTACTTTTATTTGTTTTGTTATTCGTGGTATTCAGTTGAATTATTTTTGTAACTTCGTGTACCAACAATAGGCTTCTATTATCCGATCACAATCATTCCAAAAATGCTATGTTTTACTGACAACCTCGGGTAAATGTTCTTAAATTACTCTTTCGATTGAGTGAGAAATTGTGCGGTCACTTACGATACGCCAGTGCTAGGAACCGATGAGACCAGGAAAGCAAGAGAAGTAATGAAGCATTCACAGACCGGCGACGCCCAGCTGCCGCTGCAAATAAGCGATTTTCCCGCGGACCGACGCTATCCGAGACATTCCATAACTGTACAGTCCATAACTTTAAATCGCTGCCCAGAAAATTCCTTTAATTCCCTGGTTCGCTAACTATTCACCCATTATATGCTCTTTATTACGCTTTTATAACCTTTATGATGTAGCGTATTTGGTTTGACTTTTTGAGATATATTACGCTACTTCCAGGGTTTTTTCTTTATTCAATTTATGTGTGATGCCTCCATAGTTTCTATCAAGTGATTTTAAATATGAAAATATGAAGCATTAATACGCGTTTGTGTTCGTAAAAATGTCCCACGATATTTTAACTGCAGTTTGATAAATGGCATTCTTCAATTAAACATTGTCACCAAATAAGTAATTCAAGAAAATTGAAGTCATTTTTTATGTTTAAAATTGAATTTAAAAGTAGCGTCAATTGACTTAATCGATGGGTATTTTTGTAAAAGTAAATAATTGAAATGTATATTATTCCAACCCCTGTCCTCGAGTATCATAAGAAGCTTGCTCCTGCAACGATCTAAATATGGCTTTAACTAGTACCACTACGCTATATCCTTCAAAAGCATTCCTCATGCATTGTGCAATCTATGTTTCCCATGAACGTTCATTCTCTCTTCCTTACCATCTCTAGTATCATCTATCACACTGATTTTTCATGGTTTCCCATTAAGCTAAACACAATCGTAAGGATAGTGTACAATCTTTTATTCGTTCTTCTTATACTCACCGACCGATTTATAGCTTTAAAACTAGCAATTTTTCGTGCTCAATGTCGGTAACATTGAATAAAAATAAAAATGGGTGATAGTCACACGGAATATGTAAAGCCCGTGTATCCTGCGTTATATGCAACCCGTTCAACTATCTTGGTTGACATCACTGCAGGATAACACTAGACGTTCCGTATGGGAACTAAGCGACCCCCACGGTATGGATATGAAAGTTTTGAAACGATGTGGGTAAGCTGGTGAAGTTTGGTCAGCTAATGCGTGATGGGAGAAAGTTTCCGTGGCTAGCCTTATTAAATTTTTGGTGAACATACTCCTACCACTATATTCCTTATCTAGTCGTCCGCCATTAACCCTTTATAACCCACAACTGATGCTGGGAGAAATCAAATTCCAAGATTTTTGATTTTGAAAACTTGAAAATTTTACACTCAATGATCATTATCGTGGTAGCTATTTCATCAATAATATTTGCACAACTATGTTTGCACTATTTACACTACTACACTAATGGGTAGTTTAGATATTTCCTGAATAAAGCTGAAAGTTTAAACATTTTTGATGTTGCTTAGAAGCAACATTGGGTGCTTTCCATTCATTGACACACGTCGACACAAGTCGACTTGCGTCGCGGATTTCGTGTTCTATGCTGTGTGTGTCGCCGACTGTTGTGACACAAGTCAACAAACGGTTACGCACAGGAATAGGAGAGTTATAAACAAATGCCGCGAGTCGACACAAGTCGACGCGTGAGTCGCATGAATGGAAAGCACCCATTGGGTTGTAAAGGGTTATTTAATTGTTGCCGATTGTGAAAGAGCTTAGAAAATAAATAACTTGTATTTTTCCTTTTCCGATCCATCGCCTGTCTCGAGATATTCTTGAGGAAGAATGTTGGCCCTTTCACAGATTTGTTGGTGACGTAGCGAGCTCATGCCGATTATGTCACCGCTTCTCAGCTACCCCTTGGTCTTACGGATGGGCTTTGCGGGGTTTGTTATTTCTTGCATCCATATGAATGATTCCGTTCCTCAATGATAGCTTCTCATTTAACGAATAGATGAACTAGAACGACCACGCCACCTCTCGGAATGTGTGTGACAACTTTCGCGTTATTTTATTCAATACTTGAGGAACCGAATGCGGAATTTTAATTTTTATGCGGATAAATACGAAGTTCTACTCTTAAGGTCACAATATCCCACATTTTTCGTTGCACCTTTCCAATTTTTCCTGGATTTTAACTTTTTGGCGATATATATGAAGCTTAATAAAGTCAAATGAGCGAAATATAATGCTAATTTTAGCATCAATATTCCTTCAATCACGGGTCTTCCACCTTTTTTAATGCAAGAGCCAAAAATCGATTTCACATCGTCTGGAGAGCCACAATGTTCCACGTCACTTGCATTCTTTGCACCAATAATTTTTTTTAAACACTTAGTTTCAAAGTTCTAAATCTTTATTTGCTAAAAAGTTTAATAAATGAATGTGGCAAATACAAAAGGACATTACGATATAAAGAATGTCATACTGTATCGATAGGTCTTCTTAAGTTGTATTCTTTGAAGGCAGAAACTGATTCTTTACACACCAAACAGACGGATTTTGACTAACACAAACGAACTGTATTTTCTTTATACTCTAGGAGCCGCAAGAAATTAGCCGGCGGGCCGCGGTTTGAAGATATTGCGTTTAACAGAGTATCTTGCCATTCCTTACTATTTTTCCTTATTGTGTCTGTTCCTACTATAGTACCTTTCATGTAATTCTAATTATGAAAATTATCATTAATATGAATATCGTTTATTAAAGTTTTATTTTGTTATGGCCAGAAAGTGGGAAAAAGTCTTTTGACCTTTTGAAAAAGAGGTTTCACCTCCAAATCTTCACGATTTTCCTCGAATCGAATGAAAGGCTTCTTAGATTTTTTTTGGTGTCCTGTGACATTTTCCAAAAAATAAATATATATATTTTGGTACAATTAGACAAAATCACTTAATCTATAAATTTTCGCCATTTACATCTCTTGAGCACTACGGAATGTCAAGAAATTAATAGAGCATGCATAAGTATTTGTGTACGTGAAAATCTCACAACATTTTTTTATTGCAGTTTGAAAAATATCATTCCTCGATTACATATTTTTGAAATAAAAATAAATAATTTCTTAAATAAAAAAATTGATGATTTATGCTTTTAAATGAAGTTAAAAGCCAATGGAATTTACTCATAGCTATGATAATAATGGTAAACATTTTAATATGTATATTTTTCGTCACAATGACAGATATTGGACTTACTTTAGTCCATAGTTCCAAAAAAAAATTGAAATTCAAGACAAATATCTAGGTTAAAAAGGCAATTATGCATATCAAGCTTAAAAAAGACATTTCATTAAATATATACCGCGGTCCTACTGATCTTAAACTTACGATAAATGACTAAATGGAGAAGATTTGCTCATAGACGTAACCTATCTTTTTCTTCTTTTTAACGAATCATTTTAATGAACGACCCTATCACCACTATAATGACAAGAGGACGAAATGAAATGGAATATACTGTTCTCTTTAAGTTGATATTACACCTTCTTCATTTTCTTTCCCGTCCTCAATGTCTTCCCACACCCCACCACTGCTCTTTCATCATCTATTCAATCTGATTATACTCCTCGATCGATCCTGCATTTGATAGCTTTTAAAGTTTTAAACTAGCACTTTTTCGTGTTCAATGTTGGTTACATTCAAAAAAATTAAATAGGCGATAAATCCCACGGAATATGTAAAGCCTTAATATCCCGTGTCATATGCAACTCGTTCATCTAGGATATTTTGCATCACTGCAGGATAGCACCGTACGTTCGCAATTGGTGAATTGCGACTCCAAGGTATGGATAAGATACTATATAAACTATATGAATGAGGTGGTTGATGTTGGTTGTTGACCAACCCCGGTCACTCTAATGCTATCTAGAAAATGACATAATGGGAAAGATTAACTTCTCTTCCTTCTAACGCGTCATTTTAATAAAAGACCCCATTGCCTCTAGAGTGACGAGAGGACGAAATAACACGGAATATACTCTTTTCTTTATGCCGATATTACACCTTTTTCATTTTCTTTCTTGTCCTCAGTGTCTTCCTGCAGCTCAACCGCTGCTCTTTTCTCTTTGACCGACATCTCGTCTTCGTAAAGGGTCGGGTTGCCGCCACCACTGGCCGAAAACTCAATTTAAATTATTCACGCTTATGCGATCCGAGCAACCGATGTGCACCGATGGGAATGGAAGAGGATTTTCTGAGAGGACGGGAAGGGTTTGGGTGAAGAGAAGGGCTAGATGAGGGCTATCTCTCCGTTAGAAAGGGCTAGCTAGGGAAAGGTGATGGTGTATGGGAACCCTTTTTGGAGGCGGTAGGATATTAGACGGCGTGCGGACAAAAATAACGGTCGAGAAAAATAAGTGAAGGTTGTAGAGTGTATACGGGAAATATGGCTCATCCAATCCTCAATTTGAAGGTTCTCTGTGGCAATATATCCTCGTTAGGTACCTTTCAAATGTGTTCAATGGCAGAAAATCGTGGTGCAAAGCGTGAATTTTTCTTTCGGATTTCAAAAATGACATGAGGGCATGATATGGGAAATATGGCTCAAACAATCCTCAATTTGAAGGTTTTCTCTGGTAATAAATCTTAAGCAGGTATTTTACAATATGCTTAATGGCATAAAATCGTGGTGCAAAGTGTGAAAATTTTCTTTCGACACTAGGACATTTTGCACCACGAGAAAGTCACCTAGAGAAAAATGTTGTCATTGGATTGAAAAAGAAAATATGTGCATTAGATTGGGTGGATGCAGAATAAAGGTCGGTCTATGGAGAAGAATAGCAACACATTATAAGTAGGACCATTAGCACGAAAGCAAACGTGGGGTATGGTCAATTTTTAATTAACGAGACAATACGTGAGAAATTTTAGGAATTCCCACTGTCGTATTCATGTTTTGGTTTTTAATGTGGTACTTTTCTAATGTGCTCCATTTCAGAAACAGGTGGTACGAAGCGTGAATTTTCCTTTCCGATTACAAAAATGTCCCGAAGATATGATATGGGAAATATGGCTCAACAAATCCTCAATTTGAAGATGCTCCTTGGTAATATATCTTCAGTAGGTACTTTTCTAATGTGTTCAACCGCAGAAAATCGTGGTGCAAAGCGTGAATATTTCTTTCGTATTTCAAAAATACCCTGAGAAATATGGCTCAAGAAATCCTCAATTTGAAGATGCTCTTTGGTAATATATCTTCAGCAGGTACTTTTATAATGCGTTCAACTGCAGAAAATCGTGGTGCAAAGCGTGAATTTTCCTTTCGGATTTCAAAAATGCCATGAGGATATGGTATGTGAAATATGGCTCAACAAATCCTCAATTTGAAGATGCTCCTTGGTAATATATCTTCAGTTGGTATTTTTATAATGTGTTCAATGCCAGACAAGCGTGGTGCAAGGTGTGAATTTTCCTTTCGGATTTCAAAAATGCCCCAAGAACATTTTGCGCCAAGAGGAAACCGGTTTAATGTGTGTGTGTATCGGGTTGAGTCACTACTGGGTAGAGGCCGATTTATTGAGAAGAATAGCATTAAGTTATATACGTGACATTTAGCTCAAAAATTAACGTGGAGCGAATTGCAATTGACACTGGGAAACAAATCACTCAAGAAAGTGTCATTAACCAAGGAGTTAGACAGGGTTGCAACCTATCCCCAACCTTGTTTAATCTATGTATAGATGACGTTTTTAGAATATGGAAAGAGAATAGCTTTCGAAGCATCACCAGGCATATCACCAGGCATAGAATTGGGACCATCTCAATACTTAAATACAATGCTGTTTGCTGACGATAAGGTTACACAAGATTATAAACATTATTTGTGTTAAGCTACAGAATTGAATCATGATAAATAGCGGACAATAAGAAGGCTTTTTACGCAAAAAGTTTAAATTTTGAAGTAAAAAATATGGAGTTGAATGTTTTCAACGGTAAATTATAACTTTTCTTATACTCCAGGCAAAACAGGAAATTCAGTTTTGAGAAAGAAAGGTCCCCGGGATTTTTAGAAAATATGAAACCAGTGGGTAAATTTAAAACTAAACATTTTATTCTTTCTCGGAAATAGAAATCTTTAAAAATTTCCTGGTGGAGCAAATTAATTTATTTGACAAAGTAGTGGTCACAGAGTGAGAAAAGTACTTTTGAAATGAGCCGTTGAAAAATTCAAATTCATAAAATACAGTAGGTAAATTAATTTTACTGTAATTTCAAATATATCTAATGTCCTCGGTATAACTAACGATTTTATTTGAAGAGAATAGTGTAGAAGGGATAAAAAATATTTTTTCGTGAATTCTTTAAGCATTAAAACCTTAAACTTTTAGAATTTTCATTATTTTAACATTGAGTTCAAATTAAAAATTATGAGGAATTTATTCGGAAAAAGTTGCATCGTAGGATGTATAAGATTTCTTGACGTGAGAAGCAGAAAAATTCAAGCTTAAGAATGAGCAGAAATCGAATTATTCGTGTGTAAATAGACGTACATGATGTTTTCACGGTATATCTCATGATAGTTTAGCTTTATCATTAAAATAAAATAAGTTTTAGTTTGTTTCAGAAATGATAGATTTGATCCAAGTTTTAGCTTGAAAATTTCTTTGGTTTGTCTCTTACACTCTCGTAGAAAATACTTCATCCTATTCGTCACTACTTTTCCGAACTAATTCCTTTGTTTGATGTGTAGATGACCACAAGATGTATTAAAAATATTTGTGTAGATGGCCACTAGATGTATTAAAAATATTTGTTCTTACCGCTAGAGCTACTACGTTTTTCTCCAATTTAGAACCTAAGTTCTTTGTTGTTGAAATTTCAACTGATTGCATCATAAACTCTTAAAAATCCTGGAAAAAACTCTTTGCAATGATAATTTTTTTTTTAAATTACCAGGAATATCAATAGTATTCGTATTCACTCATAAAACAATTCAACGATCCCTATCGAAAGGAAAACGATTTCAAAACTTCTAAATTATTTTATTTCTCCACTATTTTCTTTGAGGAAAGTCCGTACCTTAAACCGCCGAAAAATATTATTCGACGACTTTATTTTTTTGTCTTTACGAATTACTTGGATAAGCTAAGGAATATTTTTTACTGATAACGTGGGTTCTACATGATGTACTAGATTTTTTTATTTGAAAAGTTAGAAAATCAAACTTACAGTACGTAAAATTAAGTACGGAGTAGTACGCAGCTCTTACGGACAACCCAGGATACTAGAAGACACAAAGAATTAATTTAAGCTGGGACGAAAGTTTTTGAGGCTGTTGGAGAAATTTTAACTCAGAAAAACTGTAAGATAAATGTAACATGAGGTAAATGACACCAAAATAACACGAAATTGTATCACGTGAAAGTCCAAATATAGCGGCAATGACAGCTATATTGAAAGTACCTGAAAATTTTTATTTTCCGGAATAATAATAACAAGGCTAAATAGTTTTCCGTCATTTTCGTCTGTTACTTTCTTTTGTTCTCGATACTTTTGCCAGTCAAGAATTCTCAATTTTTTCCATCAATCCATAGTCCAAGTTTGTTGGCCAGAGGGTTGAAGTTCCCCAGCTTGCGGGCGCGTGTGTTTCTTCATTCGCATTCAATGATTTCCGATGGAAACGGGGAAAGCGGAAATGTATTCATGGATCACAAAGTTATCCCGCGCCGCTGCACCCCTCTGGGGGGGAGCCTGCACCCGAGAGAAGTGACGCCTGAATTCGAGAGGCGCGGCAGAAGGTGATAAGGGGCACCCGGGACTCCAGCGAAGAGGCTTATTTCCTCCAGCTCTTCACCCCCACGCTCCAGGGACGCTGGAGCAGATGGGTGCGAGTTGAGTGAGAGAACTCGGCAAAGCCAAAACTGATCTTGGAAGATCGTAATTCAGATTTTGTTGGCGGTAATTTAAACTTGATCACCTGTGGTGCTTGGTGTTTGGTAGATCAAAATTATATTTCCGTGGAGGAGTGAGGCGTCATTGCATTGACAGGGGCGATTTGTGGTGATTTCAAAACCCCCTTGCCTCATTGTCGTGCTCATGATCGAATACGTAAACCATAAGAGCTATATATATATTTTTTATAAAGTATGTTAATGTTTCTGTTATTTCTGAAATATTGAGTACCATCTACGGTTTAATATCTTATCTATTTCAACACTGACCAGTGTATCAGTGTATATATAATATACCTGTGTATTTTCACCCAAATTCGACCAGGCGCTTGCCCCTTGGGTCACCGAGTCCGACCATATTTGGCAAATCGTCTTCCTATGCGTCGTCTTACTTACAAATTTGCGATTTTGTGAAACTGCAATTTTACTAAAGCGCCTCCAAATTATCTCCAGGAAAAAAGAGGATATGAAAGCATGGAATATGTCTTCTTAAAAGTTTTGGCAGATTTTTTAATGAAATTAAAATAATTTTATTTTGTTTATAAGAAACTCAAATGAGTAAGATGCAAATGCATCCAATGATTGTCGTTTAGTAAGTGCTAGTGGTAGTCAAAATTGTAGCTGAAGGTAAATAAAATAATTTAAAGGCTATTCATTTTCGAGCTCATTTCGTTATTTATGTATGTATTTATTTATTTATTTAATGCAGTCAAAGTACAGTACAATGCCAATTACAGAGGACTCACAATAACACAGAAAATAATTAAGAAATAGTAAGAAAAACGTAAATTACAATCAACAAAATAATATTCAATAGTATTATAAAATAAAGAACACAAAAATGGTTGCATTCACAGGGTGGTGCGTGGAGTAAGAGGAAAATTACAATGGAGATGTGCGAGATATATGAGGGATAAAAAAGGATAGAATTTTGGAACACATTTTGAATAGAAGTGTATGGAAGAAGGTAGTCTGAATAGAAAAGAACGTTCAGAGACAGAAAGACGGGGTGTGAAACAACGAAAAAGGCCACTCGACCTCGTCGTGCGCAAAGAAACACGAAGCGGGAAAAGAAAAAGAAGATCAGATAATCTGTAACTGCCATTAATAATATTTAAGAAGAATCTCATTGAGGACACGGCGACCAGCTAGAGTTGCAATACCAAAAGAGTTTGAATACTCATATGGGGGTGAGGTATCGAAAAGAAAATCTTATCTTATCCGGTAGCGGACTATATAGACAGCGGAAAAAATTCAACGGACGGTCCAGGAGCTATAATCATGAAAACGGGGCCGTAGCCCGAACAGGCATTTATAATCTCAACTACATACATTTGTTGCGGACAAGGAAATGTGGAGATAGACTTTGAAAATGTTGGTCTAAGGGTTCTCATTTCAAATCTGGATTGATTTTGAGTACCGGTAGGTAAACATATTTTCCGTGCCAGGTTGTTGCTAAGAAGGAACGCGGGGTGAATGGGTTAATATCACTTTTTCTCCTCCCTCAGGAATGAAACCACGCATCAAGAACCACTTCCGCGCGCACCAGCTCTCCGTGTGGCTCCGCCTCATCCCGGAGCTGCACCGCGCCGGCATGGAGGACGCGGCCGCGCGGCACAACCTCTTCCGCAACCACGACGACCCCTCCCTCTACGACGGCCCCCTCCGCGCTGACTCCGGCTCGCCCCCGCTCCCCGACCTGCCCGAGGCCGTCTCCTCGCCCTCGCCCGAGGCCTCCGCGCCCCGTGGGCCCACCACCACGTGCGCCAGCGTCCCCGCCGCCGCGTCCGCCGCGACGCCGCCCTCCGCCAACGCCGCCGCCGTCAACCAGAGCGACGCTTTGGCCAGTCTCGAGGCGGCCGCCGGGTTCGCCGCCTACTCGACGGCTCTGAGCGTCACTATAGCCATCGGCTGCTCTCTGCTCATCCTGAACGTGCTCATCTTCGCGGGGGTTTACTACCAGAGGGACAAACACCGGCTGGAGGCGAAGCACCTGCAGCAGCAGAGGGATTTCGGATCGTCTTCCGGAGGAGGTGAGGGCAACCTTGCTGGAAAATTCTGTAGCAATTCCTAAACCAGTTGTGTAGCCAGGGGGGAGTATAAAGGGCATGTGCTGACTAATTAACTAACTCCCCCCAATGCTAATGTGCTAAATAACCCCTAATAACCAATTAATTTTAGTAGAAAAAATATTATCCTATAAAACAAATTTGTTCTACTTCACCTAACCCCAATGCCTTCTCGAGAAAGACAATTGGTTCATTCAGCCAATGAAAATGCTACAGGTTAAGATATAAGTGAAATATTTTGAAAAATATCCCCATAATTTCCTTTGTCATCCTTTTGCATAATGAAGACCTAGAGATCCATGTTGACGTCCCTGCCTTGAACAATAGATTGGGCCAAAAAAAATAACTTTTTTCAGGATCAAATTTTCCCTGTGAGGGAAAGTTGCAAACTTGTAACAGGGTCTCAGATCCAGAATTTTTTAAAAATGTGATGATATTAGCCAAAACTGCCTTAAGTTTAAAATTCTGCAAAAACTCAGGCTGATTTTGGGCAAGTTATACGGATTATTTGGATTAGGAATGTAATGCAACAAAACTTTGAGAATTTTTTATGTAAGCATTGCTTAAAGCATATGTTTTGTATAGAATTGAAGAGCATAAATGTTTTGTTTGTGTGTCTGGGGATTACAAAGAGCCATAATAAGCATTATCATTAGTTGTTCCGAAGTTATCTAAGAGATGGTGTATTATCCATGTCCACTGTTGGACATGGTTACAATGTTGTTTGGTTGGTCTTTTGGATATTTGACCAATAAAACATTAATTGGATTGACATGGATATTTCACTGTTGTGATATGGGCATTTCCATGAAAGAATCAACTTTTTCTCTCAAATTAAAATTTAGGCTGGAAATATATACAGCTGAATGATTGAATTTTATGAAATCAGTATTTAAAACATTATTCAGAGCCTAGTTAAAGTTTTCAAATTATACTTTGGTTCACAGAGTTTTGAAGTCATTTCATATCACTACACTTAGGAAGTTGACCTGGCAGTAATTCCATCACATGTTAATTATGGGCATATTTAGAAGGTATTTCGATAATTAATATAGTTTCCATATATGAACATCACCTTCATAAATGTTTTTTGATCATTCACAGTAAAAAGTTTTGCAATTTTTTGTACTTAATAATATTATCGAAATATCCTATTGCATACTTTTCTCTAAAGGTAATTCCGTCACAAATGAAATTCCCCATAGGCGGATCTAGGGGAGGGGTACAGGGGCACATGACCCCCCAGATGCTTAAAAAATATGCAATATTTTTAATGCAGTCCGATTATCATTGCGTTTGTTTTGTATTACAATGTATCCTGGTACCCCCCCAGAACAAAATCCTCGACTCGGCCTTGCTTGTGCCCCCTCCCTCAGAAAGAAATCCTGGATCCGCCCCAAGAATTGCCCATATGTTAACACCAATCAGTGGCACAGCGGGGGGGGGGGGGTTTTGGGGGATAAAACCCCCCCAGAACTCAGAGAAATTTTTAAGTTTAACCCATTTCACTTAATTTGATTTATTTTAGTAATAGAATAGAGTAAGGATGAATAAAATATCCCTCAGAAAGCCGTAAAACTCACCATAACCATTTATCTTTAAACTTCCGCAATTTATTAATCTCTCACCTACCGCTTATCCTGGTGGGTATACCATACCCTACACACCCATGTGTTAGTTGCACCTAAACCTCCCCCAGCCTTAATTCCTAGCTGCGCCCCTGACACCAACAATGGTGTCTGGATGTTGTTGGGATATTGATTGCTTCTTCGGTAATCACTCTCCCATTGCTCCACAGGTACGCTGGACAAGCGGGGCGGGTGTGGGGACAGCGGAAGCAGCCTGGACGAGACAGCGACGTCAATGGTGGGCACTCCTTCAGCAGCAGCTGCAGCTGCGGCATCTCCCCTACGTGGCAAGGCAGGAGCGTTCCTGGAGATGGGCGTGCAGGCTCCACTGCGTGCACCCCCGCCTTCCCCGGCAGGCATCCCTCCCCCCATCCTCCCACCACACCTGGCCCATCACAGGTCAGCACAGCACCCGAGCTATAGGTGAACCCACATCCCAGTGGACCGATGAGAGTGTGTCATCGTTGAAGCACCACTGTGAATATATGTCTCTTTGAATAATTATCATCCCGCATCCGTCCTTTTATTTTTTTCCTTTTCTTTATTGTTTTGTTTTAATTTTTTTATTCCCTCCCCCACCCCCACTCCTTCATTTGCAACTTTCTGGCCTCTTTCTCTTGTGTTTGGATGAAATTCTATTGATTTCTTCATCTCGAATCCTAGGTTATTGGTTTTTCATGAGTTCGATTTAGCCGTGGCACTGACTCAATGGGACTTGAGGGGGCCTGAGCCCCCTCAAAAATTCGTTATGGGTGTGAGGGAAAAATATGTCAGGCTTGTCGATTTTCCCCGGAGTGTCCAGATATCGAGATTCGAGTTATCAGGGTTCTAATGCTGATCATATGACTCTTCTAAAATGCTTAAAAAACTTGAACCTCACTACTTATAAAATTTCCCAGGGCAAGATCCCTGGTTTGGACCTCCCCCCAATATTTTTAGTAAGTCGGCATCCCTGCAATTAAGTGACGTAAAGCAGAGCAGTTTTTCACCTACGTGAACATAAGAATTTTCTCATTCGTGAGCATTTGCAGCTCAAGCAATGATAAATTACAGAAGATTAAAATAGTTGATTTTTTTTTAACTTTCAGTCACGGGTTAATGTGTCACTCCCTTTTATAAAGATTCCATGTAACTTGCTATGGTTCTTTCAGTTTCGTTCATTGACTTTTATAAAAATTTTCACTTTGAAGCGTAATTTAAACTGATCGTCAATAAAATTAATAAATATAGTACCATGAATATAGCCATGAAGCTTGTTATAGTTCTTCTTTTGTTTAGTTCCTGGATATTGAAATTGTGACAAACCAAAGAGGCTTGCGGATAGGAGAGTGGAATGGAGAGCTAAGTGACAAACAAATCTCACAATTGTTGACTTGTAATGATGATGATTGTATCACAAAACCTAAAAATCACAAAATACTATTCATTTTCTAATTATTATGAGATACTATTTGTGTAAACTCTATAATTCCAGGTTTAAAGAATTTTAATTCTTAGATTCCAGTTTTGCTTATTCAAGGTATTTTATTGCATTAAATTGAGTATAAATTGATGCACAGGGAGACCTACCTACATCTGTAGGCTGTAAGCAGATAGGCATTTTTTACATTGTGGAAATAACTTCATGCAGTTTTATTTTTGTTTCATTGCCTGATTCATTGAGTTATATTATTTTGCATGTTACAATTAGTGTACTGAGGAAATATGTGAAATGATAAATTTAATGCCCATTTGAAACTCACCACTGTCATGTACCCTCTATACACTCACTCCCAGAGCTATTCCAGATAAAATAGTGTACTTCTAGTTTAGAATGGAATGCTGACCCTCTTTTTTGATTGCAAATACATTACTTTTAATTTTAGCTTGAAGATCCCTCGCTTCACTTGATTTTTGATTTCTCTAGTACATACCTACTTTTATTGATGCGTTAAATGAAAGTATTGAGCTGTCTGCACAAAAATTTTGGCTGAATTACGGTAGTGAATAACATAGATATTTAACTATACCTATTAAAGCTGCCATAGTAAACTAAAAAGAAAATTTAGCAGTATTTTTCAAGGTTGAAAAAACTTCTCAAAAGAGCAGGATGGTTACTATTTTTCGTATTAAGATTATAGAAAATAATTCATTTAATTAATTCAATCATTCAATTAATAGTTGTTAATTATTCATCAAAAAGTTCGAATAATAATCGTTCTAGATTTCATTTTATATGTGAAAATGCTTTAGTAATATCTGACAGTTAATTTCTATTTTTTTGCTAAGAAAGTATTGGAAGACTAATCCGGGCTAATTAATCGGGATATATGGCATGAATAATCGGAAAACAATGATAACCCAAACTTTCACTTTATTGTCTTGTGATGTTCATAACTTACGTAAAACAAACAATACATTATTATTAATGCAGTTAGATTCTGTTAATTTGTGCTTCCCGGACTCATTGAGAGCTTTCTTCACCAGTCCGCGATCTTTTTAGCGGTCATAACAAGGTTTTACTTGTATTATCACGGTTCCATGTAAGAACTGGTTTCGTAAAATAGATTTACAGCAAGTTAGTAATTTGTGTTTAATGTTAGCCAATTTTTAAAGTTGAGGTTTGTTTCACAGGCTTAAAAAACCTGGTACTTTTTTACTTTATGCACTTCTATCTATATTAATCTAGTTAGATAAAAAAATATCAACCATATATTAATCAACGTGCAAGAAAACAAAAAAAGTAATGGTACCAAAACCATGCAGATATCATAAAGGGTATGATTTTATAAGCTTTCAAACTCAAGTCATCTATACTCTTGGTACGGACAGTATAAAGTATCACCAACTCATGAAAAGTGACTGCAAACTTTTGAGTTGTTGCATTTCAAAATTATTAGAGAAAGGCGAAATGAAGATTTTATTTTAGTCATAACTTATTTTTTCCTTCCATCCACTGAATTATTTTAGTGAATTGAGATTTTGGTTCTAATAGAACTATCCTGCTGATGTGCCTGTTATCTTCAACCTCACTGCCATAACAAGGGACACCCAACTGAACTCTCATGTGTAACTCATGCTAGTTAGGTTGTAGGAAACTTCTTAAGCCTTACTATTAGTACACTGCTGTACTGATATCCAGCTTGTTACGCTATGGACATCCAAGTTATTGTCTTATAGCATGAGTACCTAGACTATGCTTATTCAGGTGACAGTTATTTTCAATTTGTGAGATCCAGCTTGCTGCACTTCTACATGTGAAGCCTCTGTCTAGTCAGCTTGTAGGATACTTCAACTGAGCTGTAAGCATACCACTAAATAGAAATCAAGCTCAATGCACTTTTGCATGAATGAAGGTGAGCTGGTATTTGGCCTCTAGTGAAACTTTCCGACAAAAACATATCTATACATATGCCAATTGAAATAAAATCTCTGAAATACATTTTTCCTTTGACTTCAGCAATAAACAAAGTGGAATATAAAATGTGTTCTCATCATAATAGTCAGGTTAAAAGTGTGTGAATTAGCCAGTCTTTTGATGGGATGTAACTGAAAATCAACATCTATTGGATTAGGGATGGCATATATAAATGCAGAAACTTCATTTCATTTCACAGTATTTATTTCAAATTTACTGCTTCAGACAGTTTTTTCTCATTTCCAACGCCTCTCTTGTAAAAATTACCATAGAAAATGGAACAAAATTGGATATGCATTAAATAATGTGAAATAATACAAATTTATACTTAAATTAATATAAACTTAAGTGTATGCAATTCAATAAATATGCAGTAATAGAGCAACATGCATTTTACTCCCTGTTATCTTCAATAGTTTGCGAGTTTACATTATATATTCATGGGTTAATAAATTTATTAACCCATGAATTTTTTTTTGGAATTTAATGAAGTTAATGAATTTATTAACCCATGTATTATTATTTTTTTTTTTAAGTTCCACACATCTTTATTATACCATATAAAACCTCAATCAGTGCTAACACCAGTGTGTCATTGTATCATAACAAAGTTTTCTATCTATATTTATCCTTCTTGTTCATTCATAGCACAATCAAATGAAAAACTGGTTTGGAATATTTTATATTTGGTTAAAATTGCATTTCTAATAATTTTTCTACTAAAAATTTTGCACTTTTGCATGCATAGCCTGCTACTTCTCAGATTAGGTACTTACTCTTTTCCTTAACCTCTAGTTAACACCCGAACGAACTAACGTGGACCTGGTCTTATACCTTCACAGGCTCATCCATGGCCATGGTCAGCAACATATCAGCGCAGCCTCGTCACCTCCAAACGGCTCGGCAGCCCTGCACCTCTCCGTCCCCCTCAACCACCCGCCCGTGCCGGCCCCGGGCCCACCCCCAACGGCAATGACCCACCTCCACCATGGGCCCCACCAGCCCAACAACCTCGCCGCCCTGCCCGGGGGAGGTGGAAGCGGTGGAGGCCCCGGGTCACAGCCCCAGGTGGAGTCCCAACCACTCCTGCCTCAGGGGGTTCCCGCTCCCCCCAGGGTCAGGGTCCCACCCCAGGGGGTGGGTGAAATGCGGGTCTGACCCCAGGGGCACGAGTGTCACATCAACCTAGGCCATTACCCGTGATAGAAAAGAGAGGAATTGGATGATCACATTTTGAAATATGTGCGTGTGTGTACCTACGTTTTAAGTGTCTCAAAATGGGATTCAGTGTACCATGTGCTGGGGATGCATCATTCTTGATTCTTCCACGTGCTGGGTTTTTGACACTTGATTTGATTCTTGGAGCCATGGGATGTAGGTATAAACATTTTTTGGGAGGTGTTCATTTGTTGGGGCTGTAAAAATTGGTGGTATTTGCCGAGGAGGGTTCACGTCAGACTGAAAAATTCATAAATTTCTTGGGTGCATATGAACCCTGTTACCCAACTAGTCCCTCTTACATTGCCAGTGTGCAAGATGTCTGGATTGAGGGTGGAGAGGTCAGGTTCAAGCATTGGACTGTGCTATGAAGACTCATTTTCATCTCTTTTTATTTCCCATGTACCCCCAACACTTCCAATCTTCTGTTCTTTGAGTCTTGCATGGCCATCCTTAGAAGTTGTGACTGGAGTTTTATAGGAATTTTATGCAAGACGCAAATTGTAGGCAGGATATTGAGGACTGCTTGTTTGAGGAAGTAACAACTATTTAAAATTATTATACAAAGAATGCTGACAAAGAATGTTAAAGAATGAATTATGCTAGTGAATGGTGTGATGAGTGAATGAAGTTAATGTGGAATCTGCACATGTGGTATGCCTAATTAAATTTGCGTGTGAGAACATAGGTAAAATGTGCCTACTAAGAGTGCATTTGAAACATTTGTGAGAGAAAGTGATGGACATTTAGAGCTTTTGAAGTCTTTTGGGTACTCTTAGTAATCTCTTCAATGACCCCTTAAAAACTGATCAAAGTGATGCCATATACTGCCATTCACACATTTACCCATCACAAAGTGGTATGAATTGTCTTTGAGAATGAAGACACCCACATTGTTGACATATTTGACCTATACTCAATCTACTCCATGCAGTTTTTTCTTTGGGAAACAAGATGAAGGTCTTTAAAATTCTCGGTTATGCCTTTTAGAATTGTGTACATATGAAAAAAAAAGCAGCAGGAAATACATATTTGGAAGGAATCGTGTTAAAGGCATTCGAATTTCCAGGAACGCAAGGCTGCTTGTCATGGGAATGAAGAAACATACCAAGCCTTCTATTAGAGTTTATAAATAAAAACAATCAAGACCTCTGTTTTTTTGCATTAGGGGCTGATTATTGCACAGCATAATTATAAACAATAGATTTCAACAATGTTTTCCCCTTCTTTAAAAGGGTATGGTGGCTAGAATTAATAAAAATACCTTCTGCATTGCTACCGCTGTCAGGTTTTATGGTGTCAGCCATCTGAACCTTGGCAGAAATTTTTATTCCTTTTTTAAACCTCTGAAAAGAGGGTCAAAAATTTGTGTTTGACAGGAACATTTCTGCACTCATATAACAGCGCATTTATTATAAATTTTGTACCCTTTTGACATTGCAAGTTCCTTTGATGAAATATGAAAAACAATATTCATTACCTGTTGACTTAAGAGCATGAGGTAGTAAAAATTAAAGCAGACTGAGATTTGTGGATAAAAATGAATACTTGAAATGTTTTTTTTTAACAAATGCCAAGAGTTCTGAACAACTTCTAAGCTCTTAAAACGTTGTAAAGAAACTCTAGACAACTACGATAAAGAATAATTTATCATTAATTTTTTTTATATTTGTTCAAATTTCTTCTTCATTACATTGTTATTCCCATTGTTATGATGCATACCTGACAAAGGGTGATATGTACTTTAATTTCATTTGGCTCAAATGATTATTTGTCTTTCATTTTTCTTTTTGGCATCAATAGAGCGATATTTTCTTGAATTATAGAATATTAATCTATATCATGATTTTATCATAGCCCCAAGTATTATTGATGAATCAAATGAAGGTACCGGATAGGTATCTTGGTATGTTTATATGAAATATTTGTATCATCATTAAGAAGATAAAGAAGTCTCTTCACCAATTAAGTCTCCACTTGAGAGATTTACGTCAAGGAATGCGTTGAGTTTGTCTTTGAAAATATTGATAATTATCCTTATTCCTCCTAATACTATAGGCATTTCCTGGTCTTGTTTCATGCAATTGGACGAAATGAGCCACCAAAAATAGTTACATTGTAGTGATCTAATTTTTTGCAAATTTCCCAACAATTTATTTTGAAACTCGAAGACAGCATTCCTTGTTTGAGCATACTCTTACAGGATGAAGGGCAGAAGGCATTTGTAACCTGCAATTGAGTGCTTAAGACTGTTGACATGGAATATTTGTAATGAACAATCAGAGAAATATAAATGTTATACTTATGAGATCAATATTTGTAGTTTCTAAATGTTTTTGGTTTTTGTGAATTATGAAAGGAGAACCACTTAAAAAGTGAGTTGAAGATCTACCGATGAAGAAACGGAATGATATGGAAAAAGTGCTAGTGCATACTTGTTATTGTATGAAATTTTCAAATACAAACAACTTTATAAATACTTGTTTTATTCCCATTACCTCTTGGTATATTCATTAACTTTGTACACATATGCTGTACACATACCTGACAAAGGGTGATATGTACTTTAATTTCATTCTCAGACAACATGAATTTAAATCCATAGGAATTTCATCAAATTCATGGTATTTTGCATGGTGTTACCTTACCTGCAGGTTACCTTAACTTACTGTTGCTGAGTTCAAGAGCATGATTTTCTTTTGTAGTGAAAATACATTTTCTCTGTTGATACTGTGTGTTTATTACGTGATTAGTTGGTTGGTTATCATAAGTTGGATGAGATTTCATAATTTACAAAATTCATCCTTTTTGCTCTAACTTTTAAAAGTATTTTTATATTTAATTACATAAAATATCTTTGTAAATTGTACTGGATTGCTTTTTCCACCCATGAAATCTAAAGGTTCCGGCAAGAGCAACATTTTTTACTAAACCAGCATAATCCTTTCATAGGTGACAGTGCTAGTTTGTGAACTCAGTTATTTTAAATTATATTTTCTGTTGCTTTGTCATTAGTCCCTGTTTCATGAACGCCAGTTATTTTTTATAACTGGTGATTTTTTATTTATTTTTCCATATTTGTAGCTTAGTATTCAATTTGGTTTTGTCATCCATAGGAATACATACTAGCACAGATAGCACAAAGTGAGAGAGTTATCCGTTTCTTATGGTTTTCTTAACGAAAAAATTGATAAGCAGCTTATCGTAAGCTAAGGGGCTTATATAAGGCAAGGGTAAGATTTAGGGAAGAATAGGTAAGGAATGCTGTCAAATACCCTCCCTCAGACACGTAAGTCTCTTCTGTTGGAGTGCCAAAGGTTACGGAACGGCATACTGCACATGCTACTTTGCTCATCCCAACATGAATTTAAAGCCTACTGGTGAAATTCAGCGAGTCTTTGTAAGAGCTTAACAACTGATAACAGATTTCCCTGTAGATAGAAAAAAATTAACAACTGCAAGCGACTGGCTGGTGAAGATACAAAGCATAATACAAGTATGTACTTAATCCTTAACAATTGTGGTGGAAAGAAAAAAAAATTTACTTCGAGGAGAACCGATCGTATGACCTACGCATCCGTAGCTCTATGCACTAATTACTACACCATGGCAACTGATGAGTGTGAGAGGCATAGTTACCACTTTAAAATCCAGTTATGTAGAAAGACTTAACTGGCAGGTGCACGAAAAACTGAAATTATTCAAGGTCCCCACAATATAAAATTTATGAATTTTAATTTATTTTCTGATAACCACATGAATACAATACGTAGGTATATTAGAGATTCCTTCCGGCATTTTTATATTATTCCACGTCGCTATTCTTGAGAAATTATGTTTTTTTTCTACGACCATCGTTTCGCCATCGGTTCATAAATGTGAATGATTTTCAAATTATGGCCTAATGATATTATTTCTACTCATATTATAGAAGTGCCAAGAATGGAAAAAATATTCATATATATTAACCCTTAATGAATACTCTAAAATGATGGATGAAATAACATCTACAGAAGTGCTGAAACTTTGGCATCCATTTAGTCATTACTCTGGATGTTTTTCGGCCTGGCCGTAAGAAACCCATAACAAGCTTGCTTGATAAGCACCTTTCTTATTTCTTCCTTTCTCCTTATCTCATTGACTTATAATGTGCTAGCGTGGAGATATGTAAATGAGAGGGAAGCTATTTTTTAATGATGATTATTTCCTTCAATGTTGAACAAATTATATTAAAGGAATTTATTTTTAAGGGACAACCAGTGCTCAACAGAGACAAGTTGAAGTAATCAGAGTTAATTTTTTTTAATGATATAGCTCCAATTCATTGCTTTTTTCACCAACATCCTATGAATCGGTTACCTATTGATATTTTAAATTACCTGACAGCTGACTTACTGACACATTATGAATTTAATAGTCAACAGAATTGCAGTATCCAGGTATCTTCCAACTTACATTAATGTACTTTATGTGATACATATTCTTTGTAACGTTTGTAACTTTGTAACTTCTCTGTCAACAATAGGGTAGTTTCCTTCATCTAAGAAAACGAAAGGCATTGATTGCGATTCGTTACCCACTGTTAGTGTATTCATTATATACAAATTATTTGGTTTTAGAAATCCCAGTTTAGGCAAATTGCAATGGTCAACTTTAACTGCATTTGAAAAATGCCAGATTGGCGCCCATGCGATGCAACTCCACGTGACGTCACAGGGACCAAGTTTCTATACGAGTAGATAGGAGTTTTTCATCATCTGAGATTACCAATTCATGTACGAGGCACAGAGCTCAGGGAAACATTTCTTAATAATCACCTATTAAAATTGCTTATGGTCGGAAAGTTTTCTTTGTTTGATAAGGTATTAATAATCCTTATTAAGCCAAGTGCTACCTGCTAGCAGGGTACTCTGCTACCTGCTAGCAGCTTGCGTCGTATCAGCGCTCAAAGCCTCGCCCCAAGGTCACCTCACAAGGCGGCAGGGGGACCAGAATGTGTATTTTTGTATTATTGTACGCATTTGAACCTTTTCGCCGCATGTGAGGAGAAGGTTTTCGGAGATTGAACAGCAGCGAAAGGGTTAAGCCACAATAATGGCATACCCTTTTTGGTGATGATACATAGTCATTTTGAGAAGTTCTTCAGTTGCAGGTGATTTGTTCATTTTATTGGGGTGCAATGGCAAACAACTAAATGTAATAAATTTAAACATTATATATGACATAATTTAATGGATACTGCATGCCTTCCAGTCTTCCTGCTTCGCGCATGCACACAAGTAAGATGCATGCAAGCGCACGCATACACATGTGTACATACACATCTTATGGGCATGTGTCTTTATTTTGGAGTAAATTTGAATACAATTTTGAATGAGTAGCACACAAGGTTTACACCGGTAATGTAAATTATGATGCTCTGAATTTTGCTATTCCAATTTTTCAAAAAAATTGATTACTTTTTCAAACACACCCAGCGAATACAAAATGCTGCAGATGTGCCACACGGCAGTGCTGCAGCTGTGGGAAAGGCACTGCTAGAGCGCATCTAGCACTCCTCAACTTCCCTTTTTTTGCATGTCAGATGGGCTGCAAATAGATGTAGGCAGCGCTGCACAAGCATATCAGGAGCGCTGCACAAGAGTGCCAGGATCGCTTCAAATGCATGTCAGATTCGCTGAAAATGAATTTTGGATGTGTCACCAATAATCGTCAAAAGCAGTAAAAAAGTATGTCAGGGCAAATAAGAATGAATTGAAAACACAAGGTTGCATTTAATAACTTTATTCATCATTATGGTCTTCAAAGTACAATTTCAGTGGCAGCCTTTAATGGGAGCCCCTTCATCCTTGTTCAAGTTAGCCTAAACCACTTCCCCATTTTCTTTACAATTTTCATAGTGCTCATTTCTAGAGAATTCATATGAATAGATCAAAGCTCCTAGGATACCAATTTCACCAATCAAATACTGATTTATAAATGGAAATATTCTTGAAAAACATAAGAAGACACACCCATTGCAACATGACAACTTGATGAAGTGCAAAATATCACAATTACACAATAAAATTCATAAGAAACTCGCAGAGTGAAAAATGTAGTGGATAGTGCTATTAAACTAGTTTTAAGTCATCACTAAAATGAAATTGCATCATGAAATTAATCACCTACCTTTCAGTACTCTTCCTTTTCCTTAACCTCCATCTGCACTCTTCCCAGCACTCGAAGATAACGATGGTTTTAACCACTTAGTGCCAAGTACGAAGTAAGAAAAATGCGAAATGACACTACAGATTTGAATTTCATTGCTTTAAAAACGGTTTCAGTACAAAGTAAGAAAAATGCAAAATGTAACCCATAAATTGAATTTTATTGCTATAAACACAATTTCAGTGCGAAGTATGAAAAATGGGAAATGACACTTCGGAATTGATTTTTATTGCTATCAACACGATTTCAGCACGAAGTAAGAAAAATGCCAAATGACACTCCAGATTTCAAATTTTTTGCTATAAACACGATTTCAGTACGAAGTAAGAAAAATTCGAATTGATACTCCAGAATGGATTTTTATTGCTGTTAACTTAATTTCATAACGTAGTAAGAAAAATGCGAAATGACACTACAGATTTGATATAATTATCATAAACACGAATTCAGTGCGAATTATGAAAAATGAAAGATGACACCCCAAAATTGAATTTTATTGCTATAAACACGATTTTAGTGCGAAGTAAGATAAACGAGAAATGACATTCCAGATTTGAAAATTATATTTATTATTTTCAGTGCGAATTAAGAAAAATGAAAAATGATACTCCAAAATTAAAATTCATTGCTATAAACGAAGTAAGAAATATGCGAAATTATACTCCAGAATTGAATTTTATTGCTATAGACACGAATTTAGTAAGAAGTAAGAAAAATTCGAAATGACATCCAAAATTGAATTTTATTGCTAAAAATACAATTTGAGTGCGAAGTATAAAATTGCGAAATGACAATACGGATTGCAATATTTTGTTATGAATACGATTCCAGCGCGAAGTAAAAATGATGTAAAATGACACTCGAAAAATGAAATTCATTGCTACGAACACGATTTCAGTACGAAGTAACCAAAATGCGAAATGACACTCCAGAACTGAATTTTAATGCCATAAACACGATTTAAGTGTTATGTAAGAAACATGCAAAATGACAATCCAAAATTGAATTTTTTGCAATAAACCCGATTAAAAAGAGAAGAGAGAAAAATGCGAAATGACACTCCAGAAATGAATTTTATTTCTATGAACACGATTTCCGTACGAAGAAAGAATAATGCGAAATGACTCTCCAAAATTGAATTATATTGCTGTAAACACGATTTCAGTGCGAAGTAAGAAAAATGCGAAATGACACTCCAGAATTGAATTTAATTGCAATGGAGATAATTTCAGTACAAAGTTAGAAAAATGCGAATTGACACCCCAGAAATGAATTTTATTGCTCGATTTCAGTGCGAAGTAAGAAAAATGAAAATTACACTTCAGATAATTTTAATGCTATAAACACGATTTCTATGAGAAGTAAGTAAAAAATGCTAAATGACTTTGCAGATTATAATGTCATTGCTATAAACACAATTTCTGTAGGAAGTAAGGAAATGCGAAAAGACACTCTAGAAATTAATATAATTGCTATAATCATGATTTTAGTACGAAGGAAGAAAAATGCGAAATGCCTTTCCAAAATTGAATTATTCTGCTATAAACACGATTTCAGTGCAAAGTACGATCTCGTACTCGTATATGAAGAATGCTAAATGACACTTCAGTATTGAATATTTTTGCTGTGAACTCGATTTCAGTATGAAGCAAGAAAAATGCGAAAAGACACTCCCGAATTGAATTTCATTGCTATTAACACGTGTGAACTGCTTCGAACTTAAATGGTACCATTTAAGTTCGAAGCAAGAAAAATGCGAAATGACACCCAAAATTGAATTTCATTGCTATGAACCAAATTTCAGTACGAAGTAAAGAAAATGCGAAGTGGCACTCAGGAACTGAATTTTATTGTTATAAAACTATTTCTGTGGGAAGTAAAAAAAATGCTTAGAGTCACTCCAGATTAAAATGTTATTACTATGGACATGATTTCAGTACGATGCAAGAAAAATTCGAAATAACACTCCAGAATAGATTTTATTGCTATAAATTCGATTTCAGTACGAAGTAAGAAAAATGCGATTGACACTCCAAAATTGAATTTTATTGTTATCAACACGATTTCAGTACGTAGTAAAAAAATGCGAATTGAGAAAACAGAAATAAATTTAATGCTATAAGCACAATTTCAGTGCGAAGTAAGAAAAATGCAAAATGACACTGCAGAGTTATGTGCCTTGGCTTAAGAGCGTTCCTACGCGTTTAGATGTCCATAAGTGACGACAGTTTCTCTAGCCATCCTCTGGCGTCTTCAGGTCAGAAGTAGCGATGCATAAAAGCCTGTCATGAAGACGCCAGCAGGATGGCTGGAGAAACTGTCGTCACTTATGGACATCTAAGTGCGGAGGAACGCCCAGAAGCCAAGAATAATATGAAGAAACGCCACGGAAACCTCAGAGCAAACTACAGAGTTGAATATTATACTTATAACTTAGATTTCAGTATGAAGTATGAAAAATACGAAATTACACTCCACCATTTAATTTCATTGCTTTTAATACGATTTCATAATGAAGTATGAAAAATGCAAAATATAACTCCAGAATTGAATTTTACTGTTATGAACACGGTTTTAGTACGAAGAAAAATAAAGTGAAATCGCACTCCAGAATTGAATTTTGCTATAAACACGATGTCATTAAGAAGTAAAAAAAATAGAAATTTCAATCCAAATTTGAATTTTATTGCTATAGACACGATTTCAGTACGATGCATGAAAAATGCGAATTGACACCTCAAAATTGAATTTTATTGCTATAAACACAATTTCATTGCGAAATAAGATAAATGCAATTGACACTACAAAAATTGAATTTTATGGCCATAAAAATGATTTCGGATACGAATTTAGAAAAATTCAAAATGACACTCCATAATTTACTTTTATTACAATAAACACGATTTGAATACGAAGTAAGAAAAATGCGAAATGGCTCTCCAATATTGAATTTTATTGATATAAACAATTTTTCTGTGTGAAGTATGCATGATGAAAAATCCAAATTTGAATTTTATTGCTGTAAACACGATTTCAGTGCGAAGAAAAGAAAATGCTAAATAACCCTCCAAAGTTGAATTTTATTGCCATAAACATGATTTCAGTGCGAAGTGCGAAAAACGCGATATGACACTATAGAATTGAATTTCATTGCCATAAACACGATTTCAGTACGAATTAGCGAAATTGCTAAATGAAACTCCAGTAATAACTTTTATTGCTATAAACATTATTTTAGTACGACGTAAGAAATATGTGGTATAACACTGCAGATATGAATTTTGTAGCAATAATCACGATATCAGTTCGAAGCAAGGAAAATGCGAAATGACTCTCCAGAATTGAATTTTATTGCTATAAACACGATTCATGTATGAATTCAGAAAATTGCGAAATGATTCTCCGTAAATTAATTTTATTGTTGTAAACTAGATTTTAGTACGAAGTAAGGTAAACGCGTAATGACACTGTAGATTTGAATTTTATTTATATATTATTATTATATATTTATTGCTATAAACACTATTTGTGTACGAAGTAAGAAAATTTGGAAGTGGAAGCTCAGAATTGAATTCTATTCCTATAAATACAATTTAAGTATTTTTTTACTTCGTAATGAAATCTGTTATTATAACACAAAAATTCATTTATGAAGTGTCATTTCACACTTTTTATTTTGTACTAGAATCGTATTTGTAGCAATAAAATTGCAATTAAATTCAATTCTGGAGTGTTACACCGCATTCTCCTTTTTTCGCACTGAAATCGTGTGTATAGCAATAAAATCCAATTCTGGTGTATCATTCCGCATTTTTCTTCCTCCTTCATTTTTCTTCCATATCTATAGAAATCGTGTTTATTGCAATGAAATAAATTCTGGAGTGTCATCTCAAATTTTTTTTACATATCAATGAAATCGTGTTTATAGCAATTTATTGGAAGGTCATTTTGCATTTTTCTAAATTCGCACTGAATTCGTGTTTATACCAGTACATTCAAATGCGTAGTGTCATTTCGCCTTTTTCTTACATTGCACTGAAATCGTGATTATATGAATAAAATTCATTTCTGGTAAATAATTCTTTTAGCAATTTTCTTTCTTCGTACTGTATTCGTGTTTATAGCAAATATATTCAATTCTGTATTGTCATTTCGCATTTTTTTACTTCGTACACAAATCGTGTTGATAGCAATAAAAATAAAATCGGGAGTGTCGTTCTGCGTTTTTCTTACTTCGTACTGAAATCGTGTTTGTGGCATATAAAATTCCATTCTGGAGTATGTTTTCGCCGTTTTCTTCCATTCCACTGAAATCGTGTTTGTAGATATAAAATTAAAAGTGAGACCTCATTTCGTATTTTACGTACTTCGTACAGATATTGTGTTTATAGCAATATAATCAGTTCTGGTGTCTCATTTCTTATTTTTCTTACTTCGCTATGAAATTGTGTCTATAACAATAAAATTCAATTCTGGGGTCTAATTTCGCATTTTTCTTACTACGTACTCAAATCGTGTTTAAAGCGTTTTAAATTCAATAATTGATTGTCATATTGCATATTTCTTAGATCTTACTGAATAATGATTACTAATAATAATAATAGCATTAAAATACTATCCTGGATTGTCATTTCGTACAAGTTCGTACTTAAGTCGTGTTTATAGCAAAAAAATTCGATATTAGAGTGTAAATCCGCATATTTCTTACTTTGTAGTGAAATCGTGTTCATAGCAACGAAATTCAATTCTTGGATTTCATTTTAATTTTTCTTAGAGAGCACTGACATTGCAAAAATTTCAATTTTGGAGTGTCATTCTCCATTTCTCTTACTTTATGCTGCAATCGTGTTTATAGATGTGAAATTCAGGTCTGGAGTGTCATTTGGACTCTTTTTTAATTAGCTATAAAATTCCATTTTTGAGTGTTGATTCGCATTTTCCTTTCCCTGCACTGAAATCGTGTTTATAACGATGGAATTCAAATTTCGAGTGTCATTTCGCATTACTCTTACCAAGTACCGGAACTGTTTTTACAGCAAAACTATTCGATTTTCGAGAGTCACTTAGCATTTCTCATACTTCGCACTATCATCGTGTTTAAAGCAATAAAACTCAATTATGGAGTGTCATTTCACAATTTTCTAACACTACACTGGATACGTGTTTATAGCGATAAAATTCAATTTTTGGTTGTCATCTAGCATATTTCTTACTACGCACAGAAATCGTATGTATAGCAATAAAATGTACATTCGAGGCTCAATTCCCATTTTTCTTTCTCCATACGGAAATCATGATCATAGAAAAAATTTCATTTCTGGAGTGTCAATTCGCGTTTTCCTAACTTCTCGCTGTAATCGTGTGTATAGATATAAAATTCAATTTTTGAGTGCCATTTAGCATTTTTATTACTTCTCACAGTAATCGTCTTTATAGCAATAAAAATCCATTTTCTAGTGTCAATTAGTATTTTTCTTACTTCCTACCTCAATCGCGCTTTTAACAAATAAAATCTAAATCTTGAATGTCTTTCGAATGTTTTTTCTTCGTACGTAAATCGTGTTCATTGCAATAAAATTCAATTCTGGAGTGTAATTTCGGATTTTTTCACCTCGTAATGAAATCGTGTTAACAGAAAAAAAATTTAATTTTGGATTGTCATTTCGGATTTTTCTTCTTCGCGCTGTTACCTTGAGCATAGCAATAAAATTCAATTTTTGGTGTCTAACATTTTTCTTACTTCGCACTGCACTGAAATCGGTTTTAGAGCGATAAAATTCAATACTGGAGTGCCACTTTGCAATTTTCTTATTACGCACTACAATCGTGTTTATAGCAATAAAATTCAATTCTGGAGTGTCTTTTCATATTTTTCTACTTCGTACTGACATTGAGATTATATCAATAAAATTCAATCCTGGAGTTTTGTTTCGCATTTTTCTTAAACTGCACCGAAATCGTGTTAATAGCAATAGAATTCAAATTTGGAGAGTCATTTCGGATTTCTCTTATCACGTACTGGAATTTTTTTATAGAAATAATATTCCATTTTTGAGTTTCACTTAGCTTTATTCATGACCCGCACTATCATCGTGTTTATAGCAATTAAACTCAATTCTGGAGTGTCATATCGCATTTTACTTACACTGCACAGAAATCGTGCACATAGCAATAAAAATATACTCTCGAGAGTCAATTCCCATTTTCATTACCTCCTATCATAAATCGCGTTTATAGAAATAAAATCGAATCAGGAATATCAATTACGAATTTTTCTTACTGCGTACTTAATTTTTTTATAGCAATTAAATTCCATTTTCGAGTGTTATTTTGCATTTTTCTTACTTCGTACTAAATGCGTATTTATGGCTATAAAGTACAATTTTGAAGGGTCATTTTTCTTAATTTGCACTGAATTCATGTATCAAACAATAAAATTCAATCGTGGAGTTTTTTTTCGCATTTTTCTTACACTGCACTGAAATCGTATTTATAGCGATGGAATTCGAACTCAGAGTGTCATTCCGCATTATTCTTACCAAGTTCCGGAACTGTTTTTATAGCAAAAATATTCGATTTTCGAGAGTCACTTAGCATTTCTCATACTTCGCATTATCATCGTGTTTAAAGCAATAAAACTCAATTATGGAGTGTCATTTCGCAATTTTCTAACACTACACTGAATACGTGTTTATAGCGATAAAATTCAATTTTTGGTTGTCATCTAGTTTATTTCCTACTATGAACAGAAATCGTATGTATAGCAATAAAATTCGAGTGTCAATTCCCATTTTTCTTTCATCATACGGAAATCATGATCATAGAAAAAATTTCATTTCTGGAGTGTCATTTCGCATTTTCCTAACTTCTCGCTGTAATCGTGTGTATAGATATAAATTTCAATTTTTGAGTGCCATTTAGCATTTTTCTTACTTCTCACAGTAATCGTCTTTATAGCAATAAAAATACATTCTCGAGTGTCAATTCGTATTTTCTTACTTCCTTCCTCAATCGCGCTTTTAACAAATAAAATTTAAATCTTAAATGTCATTTTGCATTTTTTTTCTTCGTACGTAAATCGTGTTCATTGCAATAAAATTCAATTCTGGAGTGTTATTTCGGATTTTTTTACTTCTTACTGAAATTGTGTTAACAGAAAAAAAATTTAATTTTGGATTGTCATTTCGGGTTTTTCTTCTTCGCGCTGTTACCTTGTGTGTAGCAATAAAATTCAATTTTTGGTGTCTAACATTTTTCTTACTTCACACTGAAATTGGTTTTAGAGCGATAAAATTCAATCCTTGAGTGCCACTTTGCAATTTTCCTACTTCGCAATACAATCGTGTTTATAGCAATTAAACTCAATTCTGGAGTGTCATATCGCATTTTACTTACACTGCACAGAAATCGTGCACATAGCAATAAAAATATACTCTCGAGAGTCAATTCCCATTTTTATTACCTCCTACCATAAATCGCGTTTATAGAAATAAAATCGAATCAGGAATATCAATTACGAATTTTTCTTACTGCGTAGTTAATTTTTTTATAGCAATTAAATTCCATTTTCGAGTGTTATTTTGCATTTTACTTATTTCGTACTGAATGCGTATTTATGGCTATAAAGTACAATTTTGAAGGGTCATTTTTCTTAATTTGCACTGAATTCATGTATAAAACAAAAAAATTCAATCGTGGAGTTTTTTTTTCGCATTTTTCTTACACTGCACTGCAATCGTCTTTACAGCGATGGAATTCGAACTTAGAGTGTCATTCCGCATTATTCTTACCAAGTACCGGAACTGTTTTTACAGCAAAACTATTCGATTTTCGAGAGTCACTTAGCATTTCTCATACTTCGCACTATCATCGTGTTTAAAGCAGTAAAACTCAATTATGGAGTGTCATTTCGCAATTTTCTAACACTACACTGGATACGTGTTTATAGCGATAAAATTCAATTTTTGGTTGTCATCTAGCATATTTCTTACTACGCACAGAAATCGTATGTATAGCAATAAAATCTACATTCGAGGCTCAATTCCCATTTTTCTTTCTCCATACGGAAATCATGATCATAGAAAAAATTTCATTTCTGGAGTGTCAATTCGCGTCTTCCTAACTTCTCGCTGTAATCGTGTGTATAGATATAAAATTCAATTTTTGAGTGCCATTTAGCATTTTTATTACTTCTCACAGTAATCGTCTTTATAGCAATAAAAATCCATTTTCTAGTGTCAATTCGTATTTTTCTTACTTCCTACCTCAATCGCGCTTTTAACAAATAAAATCTAAATCTTGAATGTCTTTCGAATGTTTTTTCTTCGTACGTAAATCGTGTTCATTGCAATAAAATTCAATTCTGGAGTGTAATTTCGGATTTTTTCACCTCGTAATGAAATCGTGTTAACAGAAAAAAAATTTAATTTTGGATTGTCATTTTGGATTTTTCTTCTTCGCGCTGTTACCTTGAGCATAGCAATAAAATTCAATTTTTGGTGTCTAACATTTTTCTTACTTCGCACTGCACTGAAATCGGTTTTAGAGCGATAAAATTCAATACTGGAGTGCCACTTTGCAATTTTCTTATTTCGCACTACAATCGTGTTTATAGCAATAAAATTCAATTCTGGAGTGTCTTTTCATATTTTTCTACTTCGTACTGACATTGAGATTATATCAATAAAATTCAATCCTGGAGTTTTGTTTCGCATTTTTCTTAAACTGCACCGAAATCGTGTTTATAGCAATAGAATTCAAATTTGGAGTGTCATTTCGGATTTCTCTTATCACGTACTGGAATTTTTTTATAGAAATAATATTCCATTTTCGAGTTTCACTTAGCTTTATTCATGACCCGCACTATCATCGTGTTTATAACAATTAAACTCAATTCTGGAGTGTTATATCGCATTTTTCTTACACTGCACAGAAATCGTGCACTTAGCAATAAAAATCTATTCTCGAGAGTCAATTCCCATTTTTATTACCTCCTACCATAAACCGCGTTTACAGAAATAAAATTGAATCGGGAATATCAATTACGAATTTTTATTACTGCGTACTAATTTTTTTTATAGCAATTAAATTCCATTTTCGAGTGTTATTTTGCATTTTTCTTACTTCGTACTGAATGCGTATTTATGGCTATAAGGTACAATTTTGAAGGGTCATTTTTCTTAATTTGCACAGAATTCATGTTTAAAAATATAAAATTCAATCCTGGAGTTTCTTTTTCGCATTTTTCTTACACTGCACTGAAATCGTATTTATAGCGATGGAATTCGAACTTAGAGTGTCATTCCGCATTATTCTTACCAAGTTCCGGAACTGTTTTTATAGCATAAAAATTCGATTTTCGAGAGTCACTTAGCATTTCTCATACTTCGCATTATCATCGTGTTTAAAGCAATAAAACTCAATTATGGAGTGTCATTTCGCAATTTTCTAACGCTACACTGAATACGTGTTTATAGCGATAAAATTCAATTTTTGGTTGTCATCTAGTATATTTCTTACGATGCACATAAATCGTATGTATAGCAATAAAATCTACATTCGAGGCTCAATTCCCATTTTTCTTTCTTCATACGGAAATCATGATCATAGAAAAAATTTCATTTCAGGAGTGTCATTTCGCATTTTCCTAACTTCTCGCTGTAATAGTGGGTATAGATATAAATTTCAATTTTTGAGTGCAATTTAGCATTTTTCTTACTTCTCACAGTAATCGTCTTTATAGCAATAAAAATACATTCTCGAGTGTCAATTCGTATTTTCTATTTCCTTCCTCAATCGCGCTTTTAACAAATAAAATTTAAATCTTGAATGTCATTTTGCATTTTTTTTCTATGTACGTAAATCGTGTTCATTGCAATAAAATTCAATTCTGGAGTGTCATTTCGGATTTTTTTACTTCCTACTGAAATTGTGTTTACAGAAAAAAAATTTAATTTTGGATTGTCATTTCGGGTTTTTCTTCTTCGCGCTGTTGCCTTGTGTTTAGCAATAAAATTCAATTTTTGGTGTCTAACATTTTTCTTACTTCGCACTGAAATTGGTTTTAGAGCGATAAAATTCAATACTGGAGTGCCACTTTGCAATTTTCCTACTTCGCAATACAATCGTGTTTATAGCAATTAAACTCAATTCTGGAGTGTCATATCGCATTTTACTTACACTGCACAGAAATCGTGCACATAGCAATAAAAATATACTCTCGAGAGTCAATTCCCATTTTCATTACCTCCTACCATAAATCGCGTTTATAGAAATAAAATCGAATCAGGAATATCAATTACGAATTTTTCTTACTGCGTACTTAATTTTTTTATAGCAATTAAATTTCATTTTCGAGTGTTATTTTGCATTTTTCTTACTTCGTACTGAATGCGTATTTATGGCTATAAAGTACAATTTTGAAGGGTCATTTTACTTAATTTGCGCTGAATTAATGTATAAAACAATAAAATTCAATCGTGGAGTTTTTTTTCGCATTTTTCTTACACTGCACTGAAATCGTCTTTATAGCGATGGAATTCGAACTTAGAGTGTCATTCCGCATTATTCTTACCAAGTACCGGAACTGTTTTTACAGCAAAACTATTCGATTTTCGAGAGTCACTTAGCATTTCTCATACTTCGCACTATCATCGTGTTTAAAGCAGTAAAACTCAATTATGGAGTGTCATTTCGCAATTTTCTAACACTACACTGGATACGTGTTTATAGCGATAAAATTCAATTTTTGGTTGTCATCTAGCATATTTCTTACTACGCACAGAAATCGTATGTATAGCAATAAAATCTACATTCGAGGCTCAATTCCCATTTTTCTTTCTCCATACGGAAATCATGATCATAGAAAAAATTTCATTTCTGGAGTGTCAATTCGCGTCTTCCTAACTTCTCGCTGTAATCGTGTGTATAGATATAAAATTCAATTTTTGAGTGCCATTTAGCATTTTTATTACTTCTCACAGTAATCGTCTTTATAGCAATAAAAATCCATTTTCTAGTGTCAATTCGTATTTTTCTTACTTCCTACCTCAATCGCGCTTTTAACAAATAAAATCTAAATCTTGAATGTCTTTCGAATGTTTTTTCTTCGTACGTAAATCGTGTTCATTGCAATAAAATTCAATTCTGGAGTGTAATTTCGGATTTTTTCACCTCGTAATGAAATCGTGTTAACAGAAAAAAAATTTAATTTTGGATTGTCATTTCGGGTTTTTCTTCTTCGCGCTGTTACCTTGTGTGTAGCATTAAATTCAATTTTTGGTGTCTAACATTTTTCTTACTTCGCACTGAAATTGGTTTTAGAGCGATAAAATTCAATACTGGAGTGCCACTTTGCAATTTTCCTACTTCGCAATACAATCGTGTTTATAGCAATTAAACTCAATTCTGGATTGTCATTTCGGATTTTTCTTCTTCGCGCTGTTACCTTGAGTATAGCAATAAAAATCAATCTTTGGTGTCTAACATTTTTCTTACTTCGCATTGCACTGAAATCGGTTTTAGAGTGATAAAATTCAATACTGGAGTGCCACTTTGCAATTTTCTTATTTCGCACTACAATCGTGTTTATAGCAATAAAATTCAATTCTGGAGTGTCTTTTCATATTTTTCTACTTGGTGCTGACATTATGATTTTAGCAATAAAATTAAATCCTGGAGTGTTTTTTCGCATTTTTCTTAAACTGCACCGAAATCGTGTTTATAGCATTAGAATTCAAATTTGGAGTGTCATTTCGGATTTCTCTTATCACGTACTGGAATTTTTTTATAGAAATAATATTCCATTTTCGAGTTTCACTTAGCTTTATTCATGACCCGCACTATCATCGTGTTTATAACAATTAAACTCAATTCTGGAGTGTTATATCGCATTTTTCTTACACTGCACAGAAATCGTGCACTTAGCAATAAAAATCTATTCTCGAGAGTCAATTCCCATTTTTATTACCTCCTACCATAAACCGCGTTTACAGAAATAAAATTGAATCGGGAATATCAATTACGAATTTTTCTTACTGCGTACTTAATTTTTTTATAGCAATTAAATTCCATTTTCGAGTGTTATTTTGCATTTTTCTTACTTCGTACTGAATGCGTATTTATTGCTATAAAGTACAATTTTGAAGGGTCACTTTTCTTAATTTGCACAGAATTCATGTTTAAAAATATAAAATTCAATCCTGGAGTTTCTTTTTCGCATTTTTCTTACACTGCACTGAAATCGTATTTATAGCGATGGAATTCGAACTTAAGAGTGTCATTCCGCATTATTCTTACCAAGTTCCGGAACTGTTTTTATAGCAAAAATATTCGATTTTCGAGAGTCACTTAGCATTTCTCATACTTCGCATTATCATCGTGTTTAAAGCAATAAAACTCAATTATGGAGTGTCATTTCGCAATTTTCTAACGCTACACTGAATACGTGTTTATAGCGATAAAATTCAATTTTTGGTTGTCATCTAGTATATTTCTTACGATGCACATAAATCGTATGTATAGCAATAAAATCTACATTCGAGGCTCAATTCCCATTTTTCTTTCTTCATACGGAAATCATGATCATAGAAAAAATTTCATTTCTGGAGTGTCATTTCGAATATTCCTAACATCTCGCTGTAATCGTGTGTATAGATATAAATTTCAATTTTTGAGTGCCATTTAGCATTTTTCTTACTTCTCACAGTAATCGTCTTTATAGCAATAAAAATACATTCTCGAGTGTCAATTCGTATTTTCTTACTTCCTTCCTCAACCGCGCTTTTAACAAATAAAATTTAAATCTTGAATGTCATTTTGCAATTTTTTTCTTCGTACGTAAATCGTGTTCATTGCAATAAAATTCAATTCTGGAGTGTCATTTCGGATTTTTTTACTTCGTACTGAAATTGTGTTTACAGAAAAAAAATTTAATTTTGGATTGTCATTTCGGGTTTTTCTTCTTCGCGCTGTTACCTTGTGTGTAGCAATAAAATTCAATTTTTGGTGTCTAACATTTTTCTTACTTCGCACTGAAATTGGTTTTAGAGCGATAAAATTCAATACTGGAGTGCCACTTTGCAATTTTCCTACTTCGCAATACAATCGTGTTTATAGCAATTAAACTCAATTCTGGAGTGTCATATCGCATTTTACTTACACTGCACAGAAATCGTGCACATAGCAATAAAAATATACTCTCGAGAGTCAATTCCCATTTTTATTACCTCCTACCATAAATCGCGTTTATAGAAATAAAATCGAATCAGGAATATCAATTACGAATTTTTCTTACTGCGTACTTAATTTTTTTATAGCAATTAAATTCCATTTTCGAGTGTTATTCTGCATTTTTCTTACTTCGTACTGAATGCGTATTTATGGCTATAAAGTACAATTTTGAAGGGTCATTTTCTTAATTTGCACTGAATTCATGTATAAAACAATAAAATTCAATCGTGGAGTTTTTTTTCGCATTTTTCTTACACTGCACTGAAATCGTATTTATAGCGATGGAATTCAAACTTAGAGTGTCATTCCGCATTATTCTTACCAAGTACCGGAACTGTTTTTATAGCAAAAATATTCGATTTTCGAGAGTCACTTAGCATTTCTCATACTTCGCATTATCATCGTGTTTAAAGCAATAAAACTCTATTATGGAGTGTCATTTCGCAATTTTCTAACGCTACACTGAATACGTGTTTATAGCGATAACATTCAATTTTTGGTTGTCATCTAGTTTATTTCTTACTATGCACAGAAATCGTATGTATAGCAATAAAATTCGAGTGTCAATTCCTTTATTCTTTCTTCATACGGAAATCATGATCATAGAAAAAATTTCATTTCTGGAGTGTCATTTCGCATTTTCCTAACATCTCGCTGTAATCGTGTGTATAGATATAAATTTCAATTTTTGAGTGCCATTTAGCATTTTTCTTACTTATCACAGTAATCGTCTTTATAGCAATAAAAATACATTCTCGAGTGTCAATTCGTATTTTCTTACTTCCTTCCTCAACCGCGCTTTTAACAAATAAAATTTAAATCTTGAATGTCATTTTGCAATTTTTTTCTTCGTACGTAAATCGTGTTCATTGCAATAAAATTCAATTCTGGAGTGTCATTTCGGATTTTTTTACTTCGTACTGAAATTGTGTTTACAGAAAAAAAATTTAATTTTGGATTGTCATTTCGGGTTTTTCTTCTTCGCGCTGTTACCTTGTGTGTAGCAATAAAATTCAATTTTTGGTGTCTAACATTTTTCTTACTTCGCACTGAAATTGGTTTTAGAGCGATAAAATTCAATACTGGAGTGCCACTTTGCAATTTTCCTACTTCGCAATACAATCGTGTTTATAGCAATTAAACTCAATTCTGGAGTGTCATATCGCATTTTACTTACACTGCACAGAAATCGTTTACATAGCAATAAAAATATACTCTCGAGAGTCAATTCCCATTTTTATTACCTCCTACCATAAATCGCGTTTATAGAAATAAAATCGAATCAGGAATATCAATTACGAATTTGTCTTACTGCGTACTTAATTTTTTTATAGCAATTAAATTCCATTTTCGAGTGTTATTTTGCATTTTTCTTACTTCGTACTGAATGCGTATTTATGGCTATAAAGTACAATTTTGAAGTGTCATTTTCTTAATTTGCACTGAATTCATGTATAAAACAATAAAATTCAATCGTGGAGTTTTTTTTCGCATTTTTCTTACACTGCACTGAAATCGTATTTATAGCGATGGAATTCGAACTTAGAGTGTCATTCCGCATTATTCTTACCAAGTTCCGGAACTGTTTTTATAGCAAAAATATTCGATTTTCGAGAGTCACTTAGCATTTCTCATACTTCGCATTATCATCGTGTTTAAAGCAATAAAACTCAATTATGGAGTGTCATTTCGCAATTTTCTAACGCTACACTGAATACGTGTTTATAGCGATAAAATTCAATTTTTGGTTGTCATCTAGTTTATTTCTTACTATGCACAGAAATCGTATGTATAGCAATAAAATTCGAGTGTCAATTCCTTTTTTCTTTCTTCATACGGAAATCATGATCATAGAAAAAATTTCATTTCTGGAGTGTCATTTCGCATTTTCCTAACTTCTCGCTGTAATCGTAAGTATAGATATAAATTTCAATTTTTGAGTGCCATTTAGCATTTTTCTTACTTCTCACAGTAATCGTCTTTATAGCAATAAAAATACATTCTCGAGTGTCAATTCGTATTTTCTTACTTCCTTCCCCAATCGCGCTTTTAACAAATAAAATTTAAATCTTGAATGTCATTTTGCATTTTTTTTCTTCGTACGTGAATCGTGTTCATTGCAATAAAATTCAATTCTGGAGTGTCATTTCGGATTTTTTTACTTCGTACTGAAATTGTGTTTACAGAAAAAAAATTTAATTTTGGATTGTCATTTCGGGTTTTTCTTCTTCGCGCTGTTACCTTGTGTGTAGCATTAAATTCAATTTTTGGTGTCTAACATTTTTCTTACTTCGCACTGAAATTGGTTTTAGAGCGATAAAATTCAATACTGGAGTGCCACTTTGCAATTTTCCTACTTCGCAATACAATCGTGTTTATAGCAATTAAACTCAATTCTGGAGTGTCATATTGCATTTTACTTACACTGCACAGAAATCGTGCACATAGCAATAAAAATATACTCTCGAGAGTCAATTCCCATTTTTATTACCTCCTACCATAAATCGCGTTTATAGAAATAAAATCGAATCAGGAATATCAATTACGAATTTTTCTTACTGCGTACTTAATTTTTTTATAGCAATTAAATTCCATTTTCGAGTGTTATTTTGCATTTTTCTTATTTCCTACTGAATGCGTATTTATGGCTATAAAGTACAATTTTGAAGGGTCATTTTTCTTAATTTGCACTGAATTCATGTATAAAACAATGTGAGGTAGAGGTTTATTAACAGAGGTAGCAAGGATTATTACAGCACTCGAGTGGTACTCCCTTAACAAAACTCGCACCGTCTCTCTACACACATTCCGCGCGACCGACTGCGCGTCACCCTCCTTACTGGCTCGACCGTCCGAGTTCCTCGGCGTCCCCCAGAGGGGCAGCACCTGCCGGACCATTTCGAACAGCCAGTTGATGACAGTCGGCCTTTCCTGATTTCAGGGCCGTCCTCGGCCCGCTCTTGCGGTTGGCTGAGCTCTTCTTCTACAGCATCGGATTCCTCTTGAATCGGCTCGTTGGCTCCCTGGTCTCCGAGGCTGCATGGGGGTGGGTTGTCATCTTCTTCTACAGCATCGGGGTCCTCTTGGATCTGCTCGTGGGCTCCCTGGTCTCCGGGGCTGCATGGGGGTGGGTTGTCATCTTCTTCTACAGCATCGGGGTCCTCTTGAATCTGCTCGTGGGCTCCCTGGTCTCCGGGGCTGCATGGGGGTGGGTTGTCATCTTCTTCTACAGCATCGGGGTCCTCTTGGATCTGCTCGTGGGCTCCCTGGTCTCCGGGGCTGCATGGGGGTGGGTTGTCATCTTCTTCTACAGCATCGGGGTCCTCTTGAATCTGCTCGTGGGCTCCCTGGTCTCCGGGGCTGCATGGGGGTGGGTTGTCATCTTCTTCTACAGCATCGGGGTCGTAGTCTGGTGGGGGTTGGCACCATGGTTTCATTCGATCTGCACAAAAGACCGAATGAAACCTCCTCTGGGTTCTGGCTGCTCCTGGGATGTCTGTCAGCAAATATCTATCCCTGGGGAATACCTTCTCCACCCTGTATGGTCCCTTAAATTTGGGTGCTAGCTTTTGAGACGTTCCCGTCGCCTGGGCTTCTCGCTCGACTAACACTAACTCTCCCCGCACGTATTTTCTTGGCTCCTTGTGAGCTTCGTCAAACCTTTTCTTCTGCCTCTCCTGACATGTTACCATCCTGCCTAAAGCTTCCTTCCTAACCTCCTCTATCACTTCTTTGCTCACTTCATGTTCATCTTCCTGCAATGTCACTACAACTCGGTTCCTTAACGCATTCCGCGGGCGGTACGCGAACAACAGTTCATGTGGACTGGCTCCCACCGTCTTGTTCTTCATCGAGTTCATGGCAAATTGAATGTCTTTCAAGCGCCCATCCCAATCACTTCCATCCTCCGTTGAATTCATCGTAGTGATAGCTCGAGTAATTATGGCGTTTGATCTCTCTACTTGTCCATTTGCCCTAGGCGTTGCAGTGGCGTTCTTGATGTGTTTTATCTGATGCCCCTCGCAAAATTCCTCAAATTCTCTCGACGTATATGCCGTTCCTCTATCCGAGATGATACGGTCCGGACAACCAAACAAGCTAACTATCTCACTCAAGGCCTCACAGACTGGTTTTGACCTCGTGTTTTTCACAGCTCGTAGTACTATGAACTTCGTAAAATTGTCTTGGTACGCGAGGACGTATTCACTGCCTCTTTTGCTACGAGGGAACGGTCCTAGGTGATCTATATTAACGGTATGAAAAGGCGTACCCTCGCGCTTAGTTGGGTACAGTATTCCTTCCCTTTTCCCGCCTGGTCTCTTGTGGTACGCGCATTCGATACAGGCTGCGATATATCTCTTTATCCTTTGTCTCATCCTCGGGAACCAGAAATATCTTCTCAGGTGTTCCAGAGTCTTTTCTTCTCCGTAATGTCCCATGTCATCATGGCTCCCCTTTATGATTCTCCAAATCGCATCTCTTGGGACCACCCAACGACTTCCCCCCTCCACTCTTCGACATATTCGATGGTCTCTTACTACATAATCAGTGTGCACTTGCTTATCCTCGTTTGTCTGTGCTGGCTTTTTCAATGTCGCATGTATTTTCTGGAGACTCGGATCTTGCAGCTGCATGGTCAACAGCCAATCCTCCTGCTGAATTCTGGTGGTGAATATTTTCGAGTCCACCATCTCAGGTTCTACCGCCTTTCCCACCGGGTTTCTGCTGAGGGCGTCTACGTGACTCATGCTCCTGCCTGGTCGGTATTCGATTTCGAAGTCGTACTCCTGTAGTCTCAACCACCACCTGGCGATTCTTGGCAACAGCTCCCTCTTAGTCATCGCCGTCTTTAATGCATTACAGTCCGTTACTACCTTGAACATTCGATCCAACAAGTACATCCTGAATTTGTCAACTGACTCTACTACCGCTAAGGCTTCGAGTTCGTAGCTGTGATAGGATTTCTCTGCATCCGTTGTTTGTCGGCTGTAGTACGCCACAGGTCTCAATGGTCCCTCATTTTGCGATTGCATAAGAATGCCTGCTAATCCATGTTTGCTGGCGTCTGTGTGAACCTCATGCTTTGCACTCACATCAAAAAGCGTCAGCATAGGTCTTTCGACCAGTCTTGCCTTGAGTTCTTGGAATGCCACCTCTTGTTCCTCATTCCACTTGAACTCCACTCCATTCTTCGTCAATTTTGTCAACGGTTGGCTAATCGCAGCAAATCTTGGCACAAACCTTCTAAAGAACCCGGCCAATCCAATGAATTGCCTGATTTCGTGGACATTTTCCGGTCGCTTGAACTCTCTCACGGCTCGAATCTTTCGTTCGCCTGGTTTTATTCCATCTGCGTTTATCTCGAACCCCAAATAGTCTACGCGCTCCTTGAAGAATTCGCATTTCGCCAACTTCAATGTTAGTCCTGTCTCTTTGAGTGCTTCTAGAAATCTTTCAAGCTTCTCAAGTCCTTCCTTCACGGTTCTGCTCGGTATCAGAACATCATCCATATATATCAACACATCCCCTGGTTTTGTGTTCCTGATAACTTGTCTCATCGCCCGATTAAACACGGCTGGTGCGTTTACCAGACCAAAGGGCATACTGTTGAACTCGAACAACCCTCCCGGCGTCACAAACGCTGTAAGATGCCTTGACTGAGGCGCCACTGGTATCTGATGGTAACCCGACGCGAAGTCTAAAGTGGAAAAATAACGGTTTCCCGCGAGGCTATCCAACTGCTCATCAATCGCCGGCATGGGAAACTTCTCCTTCCGGGTCTTCTGGTTCAGCCCTCTGTAGTCGATGCATAATCTGTCCTCTCCATTTGCCTTTTTCACCAACAGAGCCGGGCTAGCATATTCTGATGTAGAAGCTTGGACTATTCCAATCCTCATCAGCTCCTCCACCGCTTTTTGCATGCTCTCTCTTTTTGCGTAAGGCAGACGATACGGACGTGACGTCACGGGTTTGTCGTCATTCAAGTCAATGCTGATGCTGGTGAAGTTCGCCTTGCCTAACTCGCTTAAGTTTTTAGCAAAACATCCCCTGAATTTATTTACGAGGTCGCATAGTGCCCCTTCGTCTTGCGTCGTCAGGTTCTCGTTCATGTGTATCTCGTCTTTCTGGATCCGTGACTCCTCTTCCACCTTCCGCACTTGAGAATTCTTTCTTTCACTAAGGTCGGCGTTTTCTCTGGAAATGGTGAGTCTCCCAAACTCCTTTTCGACCCGAATTCCTGGTTGGTCTAAGGCACTCCGCCCTACAATGATAGCATCCTCCTGAGAATTTTCTGGGACAATTAAAACCTCTACTTCCACATTCACATCGTCTACTTTCAAGATCATTCGTTTCGTGCCAATAGCTTCACAACCCCCTGATCCAAACCCAACTAAACGCTTCTGGCTCGCCTCATATTCGACTCCTAGTTCTTGTGCAACGTCTCTTCTCAGGGTGACAACATCGCTTCCTAAATCAACGAAGCCAACCACCCTGTCGTCGTTTATCTCTATCCACTTGTGGTACTCGTCCTTTATGATGCAATTGGGTCTAGTGATTTTCCTAACGTTCCACTTTTTCTCATTCTGGGTCGTTCTCGGTGTTGCCTGCAAACAATCTTTCTGCATATGTCCCGTCTGCTTGCACCGGTAACAAATTCTCTCACGGGCAGCTTCTCGGCACTCCCTAGCGAGGTGCCCCTCTTTTCCACAATTGAAACAAACGCCCTGGGTAGGCGTCCTTTCTCCCCTCACTTCCTTGACTTCAGCCCTTTTGTCAATGGTCACAGGAGGTCGATTGTGAAAGTTTGCCCTATCTCCCAATTTGGCCCTATCAGTGACACTCTCGTATCGTCTTATCTTGCGTAATAGTCCTTCTACATCTTCAAAGTCACACATAGTCAGCAGCTTCACTAGTTCCTTATCCCACATGCCATTTAGAATGTACTTGATAAGGGAGGCTTCATTTACTTCACCACGCCTAGCGATAGTCTTCATCGCGTAAACATATGACTCATGCGTCTCGCCACGCTGCATTCTTCTCTTTGTAAGACTCAAGTGCACGTCGGCTTGGTCCTCCACTGATGGGAAACAATATAATAGTCCTTTTTTGAACGCCTCCCAAGAGTGTACTTCCTCGGCTACGCTATTCAACCATAGTTTCGCCGCTCCGCGTAACTTACTAACGGATTGGGCTAACAACATCGACTCGTCCCATCCGTAGGCTGATGCAATGCTCTCTACTCGCCTGACCCACTGTACCGCCGTGAACCCCAGGGTTAGCGAAGGTTCAAACTCCGGCAATAATTGCTCTGCTATTTCTCGATAACCCACCATACTTTTCTCAAGAACTAACGATTGCCCATTTAAAAGCTCTCGTTCACGTTCTAGAAGTTTCCTTTCTCTCTCTAGCAATTCTCTCTCTTGTTGCAAGAGCGCTTGTTCCCTCTCCGCTGCGCTTCTAAGGACGCTACTCTCTCCGACAGGATACCGCCAATTTCCCAACGACGGTTCTCTGCCCTTCGTAGGCCACACGACAGTAGCCTCGCGCGGTTGCTCACCGGGTCCTCTTGACTGTATATCCTCCTTAGCCTTGTCTCTCGCGGCATACGGCGTCGACGCAGGCAGAACCCACTTAGCGGTAGCCTCTCGGTGCATCTCACTATGCTCCCTGGCCACGCCGGCCTCGCTCTCCTGCTCTCGACATGTTCCCGCCAATTCAGTCGCGTCCCTTCCTTCCGCAGAATGGACCCCGTTGAAGCTACCTACGCGACACTCGCCATCCCACGACGCATTCGTCGGACTGGTCATTGCTACAACTAGAACCACACTCTCTCACCTTACTCAGTCCGCACTGGGGTTTTTGATGTTCTATCTATTGATGGCTGGATGTGCACGAACAACTCCACCGCAGCTCGCTGGTCAATCCCACTTCTGAACTGTGAGGTAGAGGTTTATTAACAGAGGTAGCAAGGATTATTACAGCACTCGAGTGGTACTCCCTTAACAAAACTCGCACCGTCTCTCTACACACATTCCGCGCGACTGACTGCTCGTCACCCTCCTTACTGGCTCGACCGTCCGAGTTCCTCGGCGTCCCCCAGAGGGGCAGCACCTGCCGGACCATTTCGAACAGCCAGTTGATGACAACAATAAAATTCAATCGTGGAGTTTTTTTTCGCATTTTTCTTACACTGCACTGAAATCGTATTTATAGCGATGGAATTCGAACTTAGAGTGTCATTCCGCATTATTCTTACCAAGTTCCGGAACTGTTTTTATAGCAAAAATATTCGATTTTCGAGAGTCACTTAGCATTTCTCATACTTCGCATTATCATCGTGTTTAAAGCAATAAAACTCAATTATGGAGTGTCATTTCGCAATTTTCTAACGCTACACTGAATACGTGTTTATAGCGATAAAATTCAATTTTTGGTTGTCATCTAGTTTATTTCTTACTATGCACAGAAATCGTATGTATAGCAATAAAATTCGAGTGTCAATTCCTTTTTTCTTTCTTCATACGGAAATCATGATCATAGAAAAAATTTCATTTCTGGAGTGTCATTTCGCATTTTCCTAACTTCTCGCTGTAATCGTGTGTATAGATATAAATTTCAATTTTTGAGTGCCATTTAGCTTTTTTCTTACTTCTCACAGTAATCGTCTTTATAGCAATAAAAATCCATTCTCGAGTGTCAATTCGTATTTTCTTACATCCTTCCTCAATCGCGCTTTTAACAAATAAAATTTAAATCTTGAATGTCATTTTGCATTTTTTTTCTTCGTACGTAAATCGTGTTCATTGCAATAAAATTAAATTCTGGAGTGTCATTTCGGATTTTTTTTACTTCGTACTGAAATTGTGTATCCAGAAAAAAAATTTAATTTTGGATTGTCAAATCGGGTTTTTCTTCTTCGCGCTGTTACCTTGTGTGTAGCAATAAAATTCTATTTTTTGTGTCTAACATATTTCTTACTTCACACTGAAATTGGTTTTAGAGCGATAAAATTCAATCCTTGAGTGCCACTTTGCAATTTTCCTACTTCGCAATACAATCGTGTTTATAGCAATTAAACTCAATTCTGGAGTGTCATATCGCATTTTACTTACACTGCACAGAAATCGTGCACATAGCAATAAAAATATACTCTCGAGAGTCAATTCCCATTTTTATTACCTCCTACCATAAATCGCGTTTATAGAAATAAAATCGAATCAGGAATATCAATTACGAATTTTTCTTACTGCGTACTTAATTTTTTTATAGCAATTAAATTCCATTTTCGAGTGTTATTTTGCATTTTTCTTACTTCGTACTGAATGCGTATTTATGGCTATAAAGTACAATTTTGAAGGGTCATTTTTCTTAAATTGCACTGAATTCATGTATAAAACAATAAAATTCAATCGTGGAGTTTTTTTTCGCATTTTTCTTACACTGCACTGAAATCGTATTTATAGCGATGGAATTCGAACTTAGAGTGTCATTCCGCATTATTCTTACCAAGTTCCGGAACTATTTTTGTAGCAAAAATATTCGATTTTCGAGAGTCACTTAGCATTTCTCATACTTCGCATTATCATCGTGTTTAAAGCAATAAAACTCAATTATGGAGTGTCATTTCGCAATTTTCTAACACTACACTGAATACGTGTTTATAGCGATAAAATTCATATTTTGGTTGTCATCTAGTTTATTTCTTACTATGCACAGAAATCGTATGTATAGCAATAAAATTCGAGTGTCCTTTTTTATTAACACGATTTCAGTGCAGTGTAAGAAAAATGCGATTTAACACTCAAGAATGGAATTTTACAGCTATTAAAAAAATTCCAGTACTTGGAAAAAAAATGCGAAATGACACTCCAGATTTCAATTTTATTGATTTAAACATGAATTCAGTGCAAATTAAAAAAAAATGACCCTTCAAAATTGTACTTTATAGCCATAAATACGCATAGTGGAATTTTTTTTATAGTAATAATATTCCATTTTCGAGCTTCACTTAGCTTTTTTTTTGACCCGCACTATCATCGTGTTTATAGCAATTAAACTCATTTCTGGAGTGTCATATCGCATTTGTCATACACTGCACAGAAATCGTGCACATAGCATTAAAAATCTATTCTCGAGAGTCAAATACCATTTTTATTACCTCCTACCTAAATCGCGTTTATAGAAATAAAATTGAATCTGGAATATCAATTACGTATTTTTCCTACTGCGTACTTAAATTTTTTGTAGCAATTAAATTCCATTTTCGAGTGTTATTTTGCATTTTTCTTACTTCGTACTGAATGCGTATTTATGGCTATAAAGTAAATTTTGAAGGGTCATTTTTTTTAATTTGCACTGAATTCATGTTTAAAACAATAAAATTGAAATCTGGAGTGTCATTTCGCATTTTTTTTACCACGTACTGGAATTTTTTTAATAGCTGTAAAATTCCATTCTTGAGTGTTAAATCGCATTTTTCTTACGCTGCACTGAAATCGTGTTTATAGCGATGGAATTCGAATTTGGAGTGTCATTTCGCATTATTCTTACCAAGTTCCGGAACTGTTTTTTTTTAGAAAAAATATTCGATTTTCGAGAGTCACTTAGCATTTGACATACTTCGCACTATCATCGTGTTCAAAGCATTAAAACTCAATTATATAGTGTCATTTCGCAATTTTCTAACACTACACTGAAATCCTGTTTATAGCGATAAAATTCAATTTTTGATTGTCATCTTACTACGCAAAGAAATCGTATGCATAACAATAAAATCTATATTTGAGTTTCAATTCCTATTTTTCTTTCTTCATACGGAAATCATGATCATAGAAAATATTTCATTTCTGGAGTGTCAATTCGCATTTTCCTAACTTCTCGCTGTAATCGTGTGTATAGATATGAAATTCAATTTTTGAGTGCCATTCAGCATTTTTATTACTTCTCACAGTAATCGTCTTTATAGCTATAAAAATCCATTCTTGAGTGTCAACTCGTATTTTTCTTACTTCCTACCTCAATCGCGCTTTTAACAAATAAAATTTAAATCTTCAATGTCATTTCGCATTTTTTTTCTTCGTACGTAAATCGTGTTCTTTGCAATAAAATTCAATACTGGAGTGTCATTTCGGATTTTTTTACTTCGTACTGAAATCGTATTAAATGAAAAAAAAATTTAATTTTGGATTGTCATTTCGGATTTTTCTTCTTCGCGCCGTTACCTTTTGTATAGCAATAAAATTCATTTTTTGGGTGTCTAACATTTTTCTTACTTCGCACTGAAATCGGTTTTGTAGCAATAAAATTCAATTCCGGAGTTCTTTTCATATTTTTCTACTTCGCACTGAGATTGTGTTTATAGCATTAAAATTCAATTCTGGACTGTCATTTCGCATTCTTCTTACACTATACTGAAATCGTGTTTATAGCAATAGAATTCAAATTTGGAGTATCCTTTCGGATTTTACTTACCACGAACTAGAATTTTTTATAGCAATAATATTACATTTTCGAGTGTCACTTAGCATTTTTTATACTTTGCACTATCATCGTGTTCATAGCAATTAAACTCAATTCTGGAGTGTCATTTCGCATTTTTCTTACATTTCACAGAAATCGTGTGAATAGCATTAAAAATCTATTCTCGAGTGTCAATTCCCATTTTTATTACTTCCTACCTAAATCGCGTTTATAGCAATGAAATTGAAATTTCGAGTATCAATTACGTATTTTTCTTACTACGTACTTAAATTGTTTCTATAGCAATAAAATTCCATTTTTAAGTGTTATTTCGCATTTTTCTTACTTCGTACTGAATTCGTATTTACGGCAATAAAATACAATTTTGCAGTGTCATTTTTCCTAATTTGCACTGAATTCATGTCTATAGCAATAAAATTGAAATGTGGAGTGTCATTTGTCATTTTTTCCACGTACTGGAATTGTAAGATTTCACTTTTTCCCGGCGTTTTATGGCGGGGAATTCTTCTCGGGTTTTCATCCGGGTGAGCTCCATCTCCATCGCTGCCGACGTTTCGATAGAATCCTTTTCTATCGTCATCAGGGCCGATGATGCCAGTAGGAAAGTGCCAGGTTTATATATCCTCGGTCGTTATATAACCGGCACCAGCTCCACCACGGATGTATGGTCTACCGAAGATCCGTAAGGATGGTATCCCGCTACGACCGATCGTTAGCGCCATTGGCTCGCCAACCTATAATCTTGCCAGACATCTCACAGGCATTCTAGCGCCCCACGTCGGAAATTGTGGACATCACGTGAAAAATTCCGCTGACTTCGTCAAAATCCTAGAGGGCATCTACCTTAATCCATCGGACATCATGATCAGCCTGGACGTAGTGTCATTATTCACCAGAGTGCCACTCCATGAAACTCTGTCTCTCCTAGAAAAGAAATTCGACGCCAACACAGTGAAGCTCTTTCACCACGCGCTTACTTCGACTTACTTCACCTTCGACAACTGTTACTATGAACAGAAGGACGGCGTGGCCATGGGATCCCCACTTTCTCCGGCCATCGCCAATTTCTTCATGGAAGATTTTGATGAGCATGCACTCAACACGGCTCCCCTCCGGCCAAAATACTTTTATCGCTACGTGGACGATACCTTTGTCATCTGGCCACATGGGGTTGACACCCTGAAGCCTTTTTTGGACCACATGAACAGCCGACATCCGAACATCCAATTCACTATGGAATCAGAGAAAGAAGGAAGATTGCCATTCCTTGACATATTGGTGCAAAGGAAAGAAGATGGGAGTTTGAGCCATAAGGTTTATAGAAAGTCGACTCACACCGACTTATACTTAAACGCAAGAAGTCACCACCATCCAGCACAACGATCAGCGGTTCTTTCATCTTTATTACATAGGGCCAAAGTCTTTTCCGACCAACAAAGCCTTCCTGCAGAACTCGGACATCTGAAGAAGACATTCCGTGGAAATGGTTATAGCTCGAGAGAAATCTCCATGGCCCTGAAAAGGGCCTTTGAAGGAAAAAGGAAGACACATGAAGAAGAGCGGAAACCGGTGGCAAATGCATACCTGCCGTACGTCTCTACGGTATCCGGCAAGATTTCGCGCATTCTTCATAAACACAGCATACGGACAGTGCATCTGCCTCACAAAAAACGAAGACAAGTCTTAGTCCGTGCCAAAGACCCTGCAGGACTGAAAATACCTGGTGTCTACAGCATACCATGCGAGTGTGGTGAGGAGTATATCGGTGAAACGGGAAGAACGATCGAGACCCGAATCAAAGAGCATAAGCGTCATCTCCGGCTGTGCCAACCATCGAAATCGGCGGTTGCGGAGCACGCCATCAATCTCGACCACGCGATTCGCTGGGAAAACACCAAAATGCTCTGCCACTCCAGCGGCTACTGGGATCGTCTGACCAAGGAGGCAATTGAAATACGACTCTCCAAGAAAAACTTCAACAGAGACGAGGGTTTCAACTTAAGTAAGGCATGGAACCCGATTTTGAAAGTGGCGGGAAAAGCGCACTCTTTCTCCGCCAATAAGAACGACCCAACATAACGACCGAGGATATATAAACCTGGCACTTTCCTACTGGCATCATCGGCCCTGATGACGATAGAAAAGGATTCTATCGAAACGTCGGCAGCGATGGAGATGGAGCTCACCCGGATGGAAACCCGAGAAGAATTCACCACGTACTGGAATTGTTTTTTATAATTAAGAAATTCCATTTTCGAGTTTTAATTCGCATTTTACTTACACTGCACTGAAATCGTATTAATAGCGATAAATTTCAAATTTTTTGTCTCATTTACCTTATTTCTTACTACGCACAGAAATCGTGTAAATAGCAATAAAAATCTAATCTCCAGCGTCAATTCCCATTTTTCTGACTTCCTTCCTTATTCGCTTTTGCATCAAAAAAATTGAAATCTGGAGTATCAATTGTGTATTTTTCATAGTACGTACTTAAATCATGTTTACAGCATTAAAATTCAGTTTTTGGAGTGTCATTTCGCATTTTTTTCTTACTTCGTACGGAAATCGTGTTCATAGAAATAAAATTCTTTTCTGGAGTGTTATTCCGAATTTTCATAATTAAGACTGAAATCGTGTTATAACAATAAAATTCAATATTTGAGTGTCATTTAGGATATTTCTTACTATGCACAGAAATCGTGTTTATAGCAATAAAAATTCCATTGTCGAGTGTCAAATAGCATTTTTCTTACTTCCTACCTAAATTGCGGTTATAGCAATATGATTGAAATCTTGATTGTCATTTTGCATTTTTCTTTCCAGGGACTGGAATTTTTTTTAGCAATAAAAATCTATCGTCGAGTGTCAATTAGCATTTTTCTTACTTCCTACCTAAATCGCAGTTATAGCGACATGATTGAAATATTGATTGTCATTTTGCATTTTTCTTTCTAAGTACTGGAATTGTTTTTATAGCGATAAATTTCCATTTTCGAGTGATAATTCACATTTTGCTTACCTCGCGCTGTAATCGTGTGTATAGATATAAAATTCAATTTTTGAGTGCCATTTAGCATTTTCCTTACTCTGCACAGTAATCGTATTTATAGCAATAACAATCCATTCTTGAGTGTCAATTCGCAGTTTTCTTACTTCCTCCCTATATCGGGGATTTAGCACTAAAATTCAATTTTGGAGTGTCAATTCCGATTTTTCTTACTTCGTACTGAAATCGTGTTAACAGAAATATTGTTTTTTGGATTGTCAATCCGGATTTTCCTTCTTCGTGCTTTTATCTTGTGGTTAGCAATAAAATTCATTTTTGAGTGTCATTTAGCAATTTTCTCTCTTCGCACTGAAATCGGTTTTATAGCGATAAAATTCAATTCTGGAGTGTTTTTGCATTTTTCTTACTTCGCACTTCAATCGTGTTTATAGCACTAAAATTTAATTATGGAGTGTCTTTATATATTTTTCTACTTCGTACTGAGTTATTGCGGTTATAGCAATAAAATTCAATTTTGGAGTGTCATTTCGCATTTTTCTTACACTGCACTGAAATTGTGTTTATAGCGATAAAATTCAAATTTGGAGTGTCATTCCGAATTTTTCTTACTTAGTACTGAAATTGTATTCATAGCAAAAAAATTTAAATCTGGAGTGTCAAATCTCATTTTTCTTTTTACGTACTACAATTGTTTTTATAGCAATAATATTTCATTCTCGAATGTCATTTCGTATTTTTCTTATTTCGTACTGAACTCGGTTTTATAGCAATAAAATTCAATTCTGGAGTGCCACTTTGCAATTTTCTTACTTCGCACTACAATCGTGTTTATATCAATAAAATTCCATTTTCGAGCGTTGTTTCGCATTTTTCTTACTTCGTAGTGAAATATGTTTTATAGCGATAAAATTCAATTATGGAGTGTCATTTCATGTTTTTCTTACTTCGTGCTTAGATTGTGTTCATAGCAATGAAATTCAATCCTAAGGTATCATTTCGCATTTTTCTTACAGATCAATGACATTGTGTTTATAGCGAGAATATTCAAATTTGTAGTGTCATTCCGCATTTTTCTTACTTCGTACTGAAATTGTGTTCATAGCAATATAATTTAAATCTGGAGTGTTAATTCTCATTTTTCTTTTTACGTACTATTATTGTTTTTATAGCAATATTATTTCATTTTCGAGTGTCATTTCGCATATTTCTTACTTCGTACTGAAATCGTGTTTAAAGCAATAAAATTCAATTCTGTAGCCTCATCTCATATTTTTCCTACACTGCTCTGAAATCCTGTTTAAAGCGTAAAATCCACATTTGGAGTGCATTACATATTTTTCTGCTTCGTATTGAAATCGTGATTACAGCAATAAAATTCAATTTTGGAGTGTAATTTCGTATTTTTATTACTTCGTACGGATATCGTGTTCATAGAAATAATTTCTGGATTTTCATTTCGACTTTTTCCTACACTGCAATGACATCTTGTTTATAGCGTAACATTCAAATTTGGAGTGCATTTCGCATTTTTTTACTTCGTACGTAAATCGTGTTCATTGCAATAAAATTCAATACTGGAGTGCCATTTCGAATTTTTCTTACTTCGCGATGTAATCATGTGTATAGCAATAAAATTCAATTTTTGAGTGTTGTTTCGCATTTTTCTTACTTCGTCCTGAAATCGTATTTCTGGCAAAAAAATTCAATTTTGGATTCTTATTTTTCCTAATTGGGAATTCATGTTTATACAATTAAATTGAAATCTGGAGTCATTTCGCATTTTTCTTACTACGTAAAGGAATTGTTTTTATAACAATAAAATTCCATTTTCGAGTTTTATATCGCATTTTTCATGCATCGTACTGAAATCGGTTTTATAGCGATAAAATTCAATTCTGGAGTGTAATTTCTCATTTGTCTTATTTCGTACCCGACTCATGTTTATAGCGATATTTTTCTATTCTTCATTGTCATTTCGCATTTATCATAATTATCACTGAAATCGTGTTCATAGCAATTAAATTCAATTTTGGAATGTCACCTCCCATTTTTCTTACTTCGCACTGATATCGTGTTTATAGCGATATAACTCATATTTGAAGTGTCATTTATCATTTTTTTCGTTCGTACGTGAATCGTGATAATAGCAATGAAATTCAATTCGGGAGTGTAATTTCGCATTTATCTTACTTCGTTCTGAAATCGTGTTTACAGCGATAATATTCTATTTTTGATTGTCATTTCGCATTTTCTTTGCTTCGTACTGAAAACTTGTGCATAGCAAAAAAAATTAATTCCGGAGTGTCATTTCGCAGTTTTTAATCGCGCTGTAATCGTGTTTATAGCAATAAAAACCATTTTTGAGTGTCATTCAACATTTTTCTTACTTCACACTGAAATCGGAATTATATTCGACTAATTTCGCATTTTTTAAATTGGCGCTGTAATCTTCTTTATAGCAATAATATTTCATTTTTGAATGCCATTATTCATTTTTCATAATTCCCATTGGATTCATGTTTATAGCAATAAAATTCAAATCTAGAGTGTCAATCCGCATTTTTCTTACACAGCACTGAAATCGTGTTTATAGCGATAAAATTCAAATTAGGAGCGTCATATCGCATTTTTTTTACTACGAACGTCAATCGAGTTTATAGCAATAAAATTAAAATTTGGAATGTCATTTCGAATCTTTCTTACCTCGTACTGAAATTATGTTTATTGCAATAAAATTAATTTTCGAGTTTTATTTCCCTTTTTCTTACTTCCTACTGAAATCAATATTGAAGTATTAAAATTCAATTCTGGAGTGTAATTTTTCATTTGCCTTACTTCGAACTGGAATCATGGTTACAGCGATTTTATTCTATTCTTCATTGTCATTTCGCATTTACCATACTCACTACTGAAATCGTGTTTAAGACATAGAATTCAATTCTGGAATGTCACTCTGTAATTTCCTAATTCGCGCTTAGATCATGTTGATCGAAATAGATTTCAATTTTTGAGTATCATTAAGTCATTTTCTTACTTCGTACAGAAATCCTGTATAAAGCAATAAAAATCCATTCTCCAGTGTCAATTCGCATTTTTCTTACCTCGTATCGAAATCTGTGTTATAGTAATAAAATTCAAATTACGAGAGTTATTTCGAGTTTTTTTACTCCATACGTAAATCGTGATTATAGCAAGAAAATTCAATTCGGGAGTGAAATTTCGCATTTTTCGTACCTCGTACTGAAATCGTGTTCATAGCAATAAATATCAATTCTGGAATGTCATTTCGCATTTTTCTTACACATCCATGACATCGTGTTCATTGCAATAAAATTCAATTCTCGAGTGTCGTTTCGCATTTTTCTTACCTCGTAATGAAATCATGTTCATAGCAATAAAATTCAATTCTGAAGTGTCATTCCGCATTTTTCTTACACTGCACTGAAATAGTGTTTATAGCGATAAAATTCAAATTTGGAGTGTCATTTCGCATTTTTTTTACTTCGAACGTAAATCGTGTTCATTGCAATAAAATTCAATTCTGGAATGTCATTTCGCATTTATCTTACACATCACTGACATCGTGTTTATTGCGAGATTATTCAAATTTGTAGTGACATTCCGCATTTTTCTTACTTCGTACTGAAGTCGTGTTTACACCAATAAAATTGAAATCTGGAGTGTCATATTGTATTTTTCTTACTTCGTACGGAAATCGTGTTCATAGAAATGAAAGTCATTTCTGGAGTGTGATTTCGAATTTTTCTTACTTAATACTGAAATCGTATTTATAGCAATAAAATTCAATTCTGGAGTGTCATTTCGCATTTTTCTTACTTCGCGCTGTAATCGTGTTTATAACAATAAAAATCCAATCTGGAGTGTCAATTCGTATTTTTCTTACTTTCTATACCTAAATCGTGTTTATAGCAATAAAATTTAAATCTGGAGTGTCGTTTTGTATTTTTCTAATTACGTACTGGAATTGTTTTTATAGCAATAAAATTCCATTTTCGAGCGTTGTTTTGCATTCGTAGTGAAATAGTTTTTATAGCGATAAAATTCAATTCTGGGGTGTCATTTCATATTTTTCTTACTTCGTACTTAGATTGCGTATATAGCAATAAAATTCAATTCTGGAGTGTCATTTCGCATTTTTCTTACACTGCACTGAAATCGTGTTTATAGCGATAAAATTCAAATTTGGAGTGTCATTTCGCATTTTTTTTACTTCATACGTAAATCGTGTTCATTGCAATAAAATTCAATTCTGGAGTGTCGTTTCGCATTTTTCTTACTTCGTACCGAACTCGTGTGTACTGCAATAAAATTCAATTTTGGAGTGTCATTTCGCATTTTTCTTACTTCGTACTGAAATCGTGTTTATAGCAATGAAATTTAGTTTTGAAGTGCCATTTTTCGTAGTTTGTACTGTAATCGTGTGTATGGCAATAAAATTCAATTTTTTGAATTTCATCATCGATATCATAATAATTCACTAATACACCGAAATCATATGATTTTTATACAAATTTTACCAAAAAATAAAACCACTTTCACGGACCTCTACTCATTGGTATCATATACGTATATTTTTTAATTCATTGTAATGCAAACCCTTCAATATCTCAATTTGTAAATAAATGGAGGTAGGCCACTATCAAAATAAACGGCTCATATACATCAAAAGATACCTATGGTGAAGAGTAAAGATAAATTTTATGTACAGTAAAACCTCACCTTAACGAACTCCCGCTAAACGAAGAACTCCGCTCAACGAACAAATGCTATTGGTCCGGCCAATTGCCTATGTAAACACATTAGTGAAAAACCCCGATGAACGAACTCCTCTTTTACGAAAACTCCCGATCAGCGAAATGAAATTTCGGCGCGATCGAGTGAAATTCACCTCCCAATAACCAATTTTTCCGGTTAAATTTTTATTTTCATATGAATAATTTAATATTCGTAGCGTTGGAGGGCAAATCAGAGACTATCACTGAATAAGCCAATCAGAATCGTCATTAACCATAGCCTTCCGTCGTGTGTTTCCGCCGACCCCAACTCGCGGCTCGCGGCGAATTGCGAAAAATGTTAATGCTGACTTTCGTAAATAACTCAATGTCCCAATATTTACACGCTCAAAGATATGATATCTAGGGCTATGTACTTCGATCGCATTCTTTTGACGGTTGTTTAAGATACTTTACAGAATTACAACGCGTAAATTCCGAGAAGCATTTTTTTTAACTCGCCGCCATCTTGGATAACTTCTTTAAAATTTAACTAAATTACGGAAGATACGATGTGCGCGCTAGAAGATGAAAGCCAAAATTTGCACCTCTTAATTATCTTAAATATATGACTCAGTAGTTTCTCTTGTTTCATTCACATTGTTTATTTCAACATCATCTAAAAAATAGGAGAAACTTTTGCATTTGCCGCAATCTTGGATAAAAAATATTCGCACTTAAGAGACGAAAGCCAACATTTCCCATTGATCTAGACGTTACTTGAATTGAGTGCTTTATACTAAAGGTCAGTCTCTGTCTGTCGGCGATTGTAGCGATGTCCTAACGTGATGTGAAGCGGTGTTGATTTTCTCCTGAGAAAAAGGTTTGCGACGGCAGTCAATTGTTGCATGAAGAAGACGACACAGTCTAAATATGCCATATTTAGACTGGGCCAATGGTGATGCATCACCCCTGTGGTAGCAGCAAAAATCCATGAATGACAGCGGAATTAATTCAGCGGTGGTTGGCGGGAGTTGATGCACTCATGGGGAAAGTAGATTTCTTCCTCGATCGCTGCACGGGCCCAAACATAGGAATAACAATAAAAAATGTGCGTGTTATTTTCTTCTCCCCAACTGCAATAGCTAAGTTGCGACCTCTCGACCGAGGGGTCATTTCTGCGGCAAAGCGGCATTACCGTCGGATTTTAGTGGAGTTTTTGGTTTATCGAATGGATGTAAGGGATCGGCGAAATTGAAGAGGACCATTTTGCAGGTAATGCAAGGGCTTTGCAAAGCTTGGAAGCGTGTCGCACCTGTCACCATATTTAGTTATTTTGCAAAAACCGGGTTTGCAGTCAACAGCATCATTATCGTGACTTATTTTACTTCAAGAACTCCTGCATGAGGCCTTCCAAGCTGTTTTCTTATCGGGAGTTGTCAATCCGGTTTGCAGTCAACTGCGACCACGCGATGGAGAGTGATGACGAAAGCCGTGAATCCTGGCAGGGTCTCTCAAAAGTCATGAATATTGAAGGGTCGTTTGATGAGTTCACTAGAATAGACTCAAATTTCGTAATCCGCGAAGCCAGCGAACTGAGGGTTGCAGAATATAATTTCTCGAAAACTCATTTTTCAAAATCGTGACGTATTTTACTTCGAGAACTTCTGCATAGGGCCTTTCAAGATGTTTTCTTATCGGCAGTTGTCTATCCGGAATGCGATGGAAATGATGCTAGTACAATGAATTATTTACGGATCCCGCGACCGCAAATATTGCTATGGAGTATTCTGGATTCGACTACTATAAAGAAATGCTGCCACCCACTGAGCTTTAATGGGTCGACGAAAGTCGCACTCGCGCCGTTATGGTAGAGCGATCTTAATTTCATGATGAAGCTATAATTGGCGCTGTTACTTTAACTTTATATTAGTAATGGTCAAATCTATCGAATTCTTAATTTTTCAGTGTAAACTTCGCGAATACATGTACTCTATTTCAAATATTGAGAATAAAGGGATGGCCTCGCACTCACCGCTACGTTGCATACATTTTTGAAAACCGATGAAAAAGCACGCGAAGTGATTGAATAATACGAACTGAGGCTTCCTAAATGTGGTCTATTGCCCGCGATTTGTATTGCAGCTGAAGAAATAAGCACTGTTTTGAAGTATGCGAAGGTAGAATGAAGATAACGCATGCAGGCTTGCTTCAATTTCCGAGCCCCTAGAATGATGCAACGTGCGCATCACCTCCGGGGAACGAACTCCGGATCAACGAAACGGCAAAATTTCGGTCCCTTGAGTTTCGTTTAAGAGAGGTTTTACTGTAGTGGTAATTAGGGGGTTGTTTACACATGGTTGAGAGGACAAGATTTAAAAGAGATGATCTATCATTGTAACCATTTTCATTGCATTACTCAAGTTGAGTTGATAAGATAGGTTGTAAGGAGTTTTATATTCCTCATTGGTTCCTTTAGTCTGTGGTACATCCAGGAAGGGTTTGGGGAAAAAACCAGAGCTCAGAGAAATTTTTGAGTTAAATCCATTTAACTTCATTGGATTGATATTACTAATAGAATAGTGTTAGGATTAATAAAATATCCATCAGAAAGCCGTAAAACTCACCAGTTTGAATCATTTATCGAAAAATTCCTGAATTTATTAATCTTTCGCCTACTGCTTATATTTGTGCTAGTGGGTATTCAATACGTCCAAACACCCCGGTATTGAAAAGTACACCCCGGTCAATGAAAAGTACATGAGATTAGCCTATTTTGCTTTTTTTCATAGTATTCTTGCCTATGGTGTTCAACTCTGGGGACATGCAAATGAAACCAAAGAAATTCTAAAACTGCAAAAAAAAGCAGTGAGGATTCTGAGTGGTGCTGGGCCCCGTGACCACTGCAGGCCAATTTTTAAAAACTTTCATATCCTCACCATCTACAGCCTCTTTGTGTTTCGCAGCATTATGCACATTAAAGATAACTTAGATACCTATCCCATACGATCCACCATCCACTCTCATGACACTAGGGCTAAAAATAGCCTAAATATTAATTACTGTAGGCTGTTTAAGACCAACAACCAGTCTGACAATTTGGGAGTAAAATTAGTTAATAAATTACCCAGCAAAGCCAGATCAGTGAGCATCACTAGACTGAAAAATGTGCTGGAAAAGTGGCTGTGCAATTATCCACTGTACTCAATTCATGAATATTTTGAGCTGGACTTTTCTTCTCTTTTATTTTAAATGTAATCTTTGTAATGTATGTGTTTCTAATGTTTTGATCCAATGTACATGTTTTGTATGTTTCGTTGTATCGAATGTTTTTATAAATGTGTTGTATACAACATCCGCGAGGGCAAATCCTCGCCATGGATGAATAAAGATAAAGATTATACATGTACTTGGACCTAAAACCCTGCCAACCTGAAACACAAATTAAGAGAAATTATTCCTGCTGATTTTTTTTATTTAAATCAGATTTCTATGATTTCAGTGCTTTCCCATAGTTTAAACTACTGAATTTTACATGCTCTGCTCAAATATCATGATAATAATATTTTTTCACTTTCCCATAAGTAAATATGTATTTAAAAGCCAATAAAAAAGCTAATATTTTAATTTTTGCTCAATAACTTGATTTTTTCCACTTTTCCCATACAATAATTTTGCAAAATAAATATAATTTTTGCAAGATTGGTAAATACTGTTATTTTTTATGGCAAAGATATATCTTGTGCGCACAACCGTAAAATTTTAGCCCTAAATATGGACAGTTAGTGGAGTAATGATTTTTTTTCTGAAGAAAATCAGTTTTTTTTTATATTACCACTATTTTGAGCACTATCTATAAATTGACCAACAAAAATCATAAGGATTGTTGAAATACCGTTCCAAAATCATGATACAATTAGTTAGAAGTTGTAAAAGTCAAGTTTCATACAAATAGGTTTTTTTTAGTACACTAACGAGTTACCCCACTTTTCATAAATATGTACCTATATTTTTTACATGCATTTATATTTTATAATACATTCATAAAAATAGAAATCGACCATTTGTGATTGTGAAGCGTAGGTCATATATACTGAGGTAATTTTTGGTTAAATGATTTCACGATGTTAGCGTTTGAATTAACTTTGTACTCATTTTTATTCTCTTATTATCAAGCACCAACTTACATTATCTCTAAAGAGACACATCACAGAATTAGTGAAAACACAAGATCTCTAATGACAAGTGATTTTTAAAAACAAAATCATGTTAATAAATAACGCAGGGATAAGTAACTTAGTACCTCTCCATCCCTAGAATTACATAAAATATTATTTACAAACACTCACTCTCTTATTTATTACTTCTTAATAGACAACTTTTAAATCCATAAAAATACTCAACAATATATTTATCTCACATACACAGGTATATATTCACAATTTATACTATCGTGCTAAAAAAGAACAAGTGCAACCTTCTCATTCACAAAATTATCAGACCAGCTAAGTAACATCTCAGTCCATCACTAATCGTGGGAAGTTAACTGCATCTTCAATCCATTTCGCCACTTTTAAAAGGTTACCATCATCATAAATACGTCCTATTAATTGCAAACTTAGAGGTAGTCCTTCAGATGACAATTTAATTGGAATAGAAATTGCTGGACAGCCTGAAATAGAGCAATACAAAAATTAAAAATACTATTCATATTCATGCATAATGTCTAATAAATACTGAGGTAATTTTTGGCTACTATTGCCTTGAATTATGAGGAGACCATATTTTTGTGGCAATGCAATGAGACAAAGCTAAAAATGACCAATGACTGCTCTATTATTCAGAGAGCTCATAAAAATACATTATGTACATATGACTGAACAAAATTCAGCTGCAGATCGACAACTCGATACCTAATTCATAGTATAATTGCTTACATTAATTAATTCATCACAAATAGTACCTAATTAATGGTTAGTGAATAAGTGCACTGGTGTCAGTCAGTCAGACCCATGCAAATAAAGGAATGAGCTTAAGTGAAATAAAAGTACTGAAGTTGTGCCATTGTTAAGATGCTACGAATCAGAAATCTAGCCAAAGATTTATAAAAATAGAAATCCAAGATTTGTGATTGTGAAGTGTAGGATGAATTCCACATGCCACAGACACTTAAATACCTAGAGCTGACACACAAATATGTAGCAAAAAATAAATCTTTAATTAAATATAATTTTTATCCTTCATTATAAAAATAAGCATTCAAATTCTGGCATCAAGAAACAAAATTGACTTTAAAAGGCACAATTTAAAAAGGGTGATTTATAAAATTGATTCTATTTTCTTGCATGAGCATACACATTGTTGCTGTTTTGTCACAGAGAATGATGAAGTTAGTTCAATTGAGTAAGTTATTAAGAAGTGCCAAGGAAAGTAGGGGAAAAAAGAATTCTTGCAAAACCCCTCGATCGACAACTCGATCACCTAACACCCCAAGGCATGCTGGCCTAATGACGACTGAAGGACAAGTTATATTGATAAGATTTATAAATATGAGAACCTAAACTGATATTTTGTTCATTATTCATCAGCATCATTAATTATTCATAATCATCAGAGTATATATTACATACAGTATAAATTACAAACAGCATAGAGAGTATACATTTCATCACATCAGCTATATATTTTGCTTGCACAAACTATGGAACTTAACTATATCTATCAATAGAGGGTCATAGGATGAGCTGTAGATACCTCTGAGCTAGTGGGCCTTTCAGCAGATGTATCACATGTAAGTCGTCACAAAGGAAAAAATTTGGGGGGAGGGCTGAATTCCCCAAAGCTACTGTCGGCATCAAAATGATGTGCTTCTGTACTTTGTAAATTTATATCTGGACTTCAGTGCATGCCATGACCATGAATAATACGTCATTTTAAAGGAAATTTTATTCTCAATCCTATTTATTTTATTCTCAATCTTAACATTGATTTCAAATAATAAAATGGCTTTTTCTTACTTTTAGAACGCATATTTTGTTGTAAAATAATGAAAATGTTTAAACATTATCTTGTCCTAAGGTTTACCCGCAAAGAAAAAATAAAATTAATAGAAACACTTGTTGATTTATTTGCAATTTTTCAATGATCCGAAAATGCATGATTTTTACGTATTATAGATTACATATTATAGGTTTATATACGGGTATTAAAAAAAATATGCCGGAGCGAACGAATGCTGCGTGCAAAACTTTGCTTCTTACCAGGAAGCAAAGTCTTGCGTGCAAAACTTTGCTTCCTGGTAACCAGTACTGGCACGGCCCTGTTTGGCAGGTGGAACGAAACCCTTAGAACGGGCTCGCGGGATACACTCCTGGGGCAGGGACTGTAAGCGTTAGCTTTTCTCCTCTACCACCAGAAGGGGAAGGACGGGAAGGAGCAAGGAAAGGAGGCGCCGCCGCGATGAGAGCCCGACGACGCCTCCAGGGGAAGGACGGGAAGGAAGGGAGAGGACGAGGAATCCTGCACCGTCACAAGGCGGGCAGGTCCTACCATCAGCGAAACCAAGCTTACGCAATTAATATGCTACCAATTTTAGTAGATTTTCCTATGAGGAAGAAAAATCTATCGATCAAATCGGTAGATGGCCCTGTTTGGCAGCATGACATTAACCCTTTTAGTGCCAGGGGGCCGATCCATCGGCCCGGGTAGTACATGCGAAGAGTGCCAAGGGCCGATCTATCGGCCGGGCTTATTTTGCACTGATGCCGTTTATTTTTCGAGCTTCGTGTAGATTTTGTCTCTATTTTTTAGTATCTATTATGTTTTAACATACCCGTAAGTATTGAGAGTCAACGAAAAAAAAATTAGGTTCAGAAAATGCATATTAGGCTTTATATAATTTTTTTAGCGTAAACCTACAAATTCAGCAATAAAAGACCTGGCATTCTTCAACAAACCAGGAAAAATGGGCTGGCACTAAAAGGGTTAATAGAAGTTATTGACGTTCATAAATATCAATATTTTTTCAGACTATGGGTCATGGAAAATTTTTCATTATTTTACAACAAAATATGCGTTCTAAAAGTAAGAAAAAGCCATTTTATTATTTGAAATCAATGTTAAGATTGAGAATAAAATAAATAGGATTGAGAATAAAATTTCCAACTTATTTTTTCCAACAAATTTTTGCAACTTATTGTGGAAGATGACGGTTGTAAACGTAGTAGTTTTCCCTAGGTTGAATCACAAAGTTCATGAAGTAGACAAAACAGCTAATTTTATGGTATGCGGAGTCCTGTATTGCACTCGGGTGTCTACATTTTTGAATTTTTCATAAAGCAAAAAATAAATCAGAATTGAGAATAAAATTTCCCTTAAAATGACGTATTATTCATTGTTACGGCATGCACTGAGGTCCAGATATAAATTTGCAAAGTACAGTGGCACATCATTTTGACGCCGACAGTAAGTGGCTGGCAGTAGTATACCAATACTAGTACATAATGACTACTACTACTACAACAACTACTAATGGTGCTACTTAAGAATTACAAAGATAAAATGGATTGACCATGTAAGTAATGAGGAAGTGCTAAGAAGAGTGGGAGGAAAGAGTTATGGAGTGGCATGAATGCAATATAAAAGCATGCTTACCAGCCATGTTGACAGGTTGTGTACAATAATCCTGGGTGGCACACTGTTCTCGGTTGTCCTTAGTGGAAAATTCTGAGAAGCGAGGAGAAACCCCTAATGTCACCGGTGTGAGAAGAAAATTCATACCAGAGTCCCAAACATTCTCAAAGTCCTTGGTAATTAAATGCCTAATTTTCAATGCTTTCTCAAAATACTTCTGGTAGTTCCTGAAAAAATAAGACACCATCAATAGCAATCTCAAGAAATAGTGATATGTACAGAAGAATAAAATGTGATGCATGGTGAAAGTTAGCCAATAGGACCAGAAAGAAATTACATCATAATAAGTGGTCATTGTAGACATCATAAAACTGACACACTTATGTAATGATATAAATATGACTTTATTACGTTGCATAACAATCCAAGGCCCCATAAAATTACTTCCATCATGACGATCTCTTAAGACAAGCTCATGACTCACTTATCAAACGTATTGACATTGAGGATTAGAGGAGCATTTGTCTACTCAAACCTCACAGAGTCAAGGCTTTTAAAACCCTAATAACTATTGAACACATGCGATATAATATCTCAAGAATGTGATGAAAAAAATTGATGTGGATGGTGATATTTAGTGGAATCCTTTACCAGGTGACATAATGATAGAATAATGTTTACATAGTCTACAGATTTTTATTTCCACCTTGAAAGTGACATTGTTTGTCAATGCCTTGGTCGTTAAAAAAATATCTGTGGACCAGATGATCGTTTTTCTGTAAATATGTTAACTAATTAATATATGTACTTCACAGAGTGAACCTAAGTGCAAAAAATTCCAAAGAGGAAATCATGCCTTTATCAAGAAATTCCTGTCAACAGGCAAAATGTAGGTAATTGTAATTTTAACTACTTATTGAATGCATAAATTAATGGTTTGTTAAAAACTTCATCCTAAAAATGAGTGTGATCTTATTCAATCCTTTCATTATATTTTCCAAAGAAAAATAGTGTTTTAAATGTCAATTTTTATGCCAAAAAACATCGTTTTCATCTTTAGAAAATGTTGCATTAACCTCAATTTTAATAGCATAAAGCATCCTTCCCACATCCATCCCATGTCTTCCCACAACCATAGAAAATGGTTAATAGGGAAGTGCACTAATTTTTTTTTATTGCTGAATTTGAAAGTTTAGCCTAAAAAAGAAACATTAGTATAGTCACTTTTATTTTCTGCATCTGGGGTATGCACTTTAAAACGTTTTGAAAGTCGGAAAATTTCATTTTGCGCTGAAACACAGTGCCTCCATCTTGATTGAGATGTGACGTCACAAGGCAGTAGTCACCAGTGGAGTATCGCTGAATTCCGTCGCCTTCTTTAGCGCGGCGAGAGTTTCCGGGAATCGGTGGAGTTTGCTTCCTAAAAATGTCGTCTTGTACCGAAAACATGAATTCAAAATAGAATTATAAATGATTTTTTGTTCCAAATTTCATCTCGACGTCGAAACAAAAGCCTGGAGAAGATATTCATTCCCGTGCCTTAAGCACAAGCTATACGGAATAAATGGTTCAAGGCTGCTCCTGACTTTTACCTATCGATGATATTCTGTTTTGAAGATCATTTGGAGGTATTGTAAGATCAAATTGATATTTATATTATAATAATTTACTTAATAGGTACCTCAGTCACATCAGAAAGTGTGTTGAGTCAAAATATAGCATCTTCCGCGTAGACCTACGTAATTTATAAACTGAAAGTAGTTTGGTTAAAGAATTATGGCGCGACTGTTTTTTTACACGACCGGGCAAAATGCGTACTTTGCCCATGATATGTGCATATATGATAACAAACGATTTTTGTTAAAGTTAATCTTTATTTGTTGAAATTAGTACATTTATAGGTGATACAGATATAAAGGTACACGGCAGGTCGCGCGGCGTACTTTGTACTCCACTGGTGACGGGTTCATCTTGCTGATCCAAAAAATTAGCTACAATACCTCGAACTTTGAAAACTCGCAATATAGGCAGTCAAAGTACATTGTAAGAATACACGAGACCATTATAGCCCAGAATGTACGTACAATGTCGAAATCCTTGGTTTTCAAAGATTGACGTATTTTATACGCCAGCGCGCCCGGTCCAGGGTTATCAACTTTTATTTCATCCTATTTGTTAGTTGAAATTATATTTCAGAATGGTTCTTTTAGCACTGCTACTGAGGTAAACTGGTAGGTACTGAGGTATGTACTGAGTAAGAAAACTCCCTTTGGAGTAATGTGAATTACAAGTGTTCGAGATATATGGCATTTTATATTCGCTTTGTGTTCTTATTAATTATGCCTGTACGCATATTGTTGCATGCCGCGAGCCTTTAATGGTATGTGCTCTTGCAAGAGTGGTTTTCATTTTTAATGTGGAAGTTGGTCAGTATAAGCAAAGAAAAAATTAACATTTTAGCGCACACCAACCCATATAGTCATCGTATCTCTGCGTTTGTAATGACACTGCTAAAATACCTAAACGCCATAATGATGATAAAAAAATTGTCTCATGTCAATGATTGCTGCAATAATAATTAATGATAAACTTGATGCCGTATAATCACAATGAAGACAACAAAAATTAATGCCGTGACGCAGTCTTGAACCACGGTCCTTCGGGTGAGATCTCTCCTTACAAACGTGCACGCTACCACTACCCCAACCGACCCATTGAGAAACATTGGACATTTTGTATTTATATATATAATTTGTAAAAAGTAACGCATGAAAATTAATTAATTACAGCCTAACTAACGCCCTAATTGAAAAAGATGCAGCAAGGTACGCGGTCTCCCCTTGTTAGCCTTAACGTCTCGCATTTCTATGGAGCGTTGAACCTGTCCTCCTTATTCAAAAATTCAGTAACCATAAATACATCAAAGTTTGGTATACCATTTATAAATCGTTGGAATTTTCCTTCTCCCAACCAAGATTATCTTTTCTTGAACCCATCCTGGACAGCGAACCATTGCAACAACCAGCCAGCTCGGAAATAAGGCTAACATCCCATGATTCTAGTTGCGAAGGGCGAACGTTCCGGCCGGCGTGAATACATACGCAACGAATAAGTCTTGCAGTAAACGTCTGAAATAGGTTTATTAGTTTGACTCGGTTCTTACAAAAAACGTTTTGGCATGATAAACGGCATTGTGTCAAAATATACCCAGCGAAAAATAAATGCCATCATGCATTTATTAAAGATTCAATGTGCTATTCGTACTACTCTTTCCAAACTTGAAGTTGACACGTAAATGAATATTAATATATTACGCAATGATGAAGTCGTTTACTCAAAAGAGAAGCAGCCACATATATATTCTGAAGATATTTTATGACAGCAAAAAACGGATACCCTCAAATTCTGTAATTTTTCTATGCAATAATAGTGGTAGAACTAAACGGTGTAGAAGCTGCCTTCTGCTACTGCCTTGTGACGTCACGGCCAATATTCAACATGGACACCCGTTTTCGCGGCCTTTGAATTTTTCCATATTTCAGACGGTCATCTCGAATAAAGTATTCACTATTAGGATTTAAACTGTGGTTTTACGACATTATGTTATTCTGAACTCCAATTTAAAGAATGTGTTTGGTGCATTTGAAACAATAGTGCACTTCCCTATTATGACCATTTGTACTGCACTTTAGTTATAACAGATGATTTTGGGGACTTTTTTCGCCAAAAATGAATCATTTTTTCAAAAGTGATTAAATTTTGCAGTTTTCGGGACTTCATGACATTGAAAAAAAGGAATTTTTTACCAGTTTTCCTTTGGATTTCTAGGAATTTAAAATAACGGATTAATGGAGAAAAAACCCAAAAATGAAGGCAAATCACTGAAAAATGGAGACTGAATGATCCAATATTACAACTATGTAACATCTGAAAATATTCATGATGTGTGCTTTCTCACATACTAAAAATGCGTAGCCTCAACACAACAACTAATGCTTGCAGCAGCAAAAAAAGCCCTCAGTGAAGTTGAGACAGCTGAATTGAAAGCCATCAGAATTCCACAGGAGGCAATGTCTAGTGCTGAGTACCCCTTCGTGACACTCAAAGCATTTAATGGATACAAACAGTGATGTAGATGCTCTTTATTATCATGATGCTTTCACCATTTCTTTTAAGATGTTCATCTTGACTTTCAAGTGCGACACCCATTTTGTAGTGTTTACTACAACAGTTCGTAAGTTGAAATGTCCGTAAATCATGTTAACATAATGATTAATCATTACAAAAAGAGGCTGAAGTAGCGCCAGAGTATTTTAAAATATTTATCAATAGCTCCTTCAAGAGTTAGACATATTTGAAACTTATATTGAAATCATTTTGAAATAATGAAAAAAAATTACTTTTAACAGAGAGAGCTTTCAAAGTAATTTCAAAATGATTTTCAAAGTAATTTCAAGAAGACGTTCAAATTGAAATCATTTTGAAATAATGAAAAAAAAATTACTTTTAACAGAGAGAGCTTTCAAAGTAATTTTAAAATGATTTCAAAATGTTCCTACAATGTATGTTAAAATATTTTTTCATAAGATTTTGCTGCTTGGGTACCTTTTCAGAAGGAAATAATTTCCAGCTAAAATGCGGCCACGGACAACTTCATTGAAGCCCATCCTACGTGAAGAGGCAATCATCTCCTCAGTAGAAATGTTCTCTGCACTCCTTATGCCAAATTCGATTCCATCATAGCATGCCATATTGCTAGCAACCTCACATTGATTAAGTACTGAATAACATGCCACAGAATACTTGGTATGAGGAAGCGACACCTGAAAATAATGAAAAAATATGAGAGATATTGAGGACTCATGCAAAATATGAAGCTTAAACTACGGGTAAAGTTTATAAACTTGTCAGCACACATAGGAACTATAGATCATAGGACATAGGAACTATAGATCACCACAGTGTGAATGTGAGATCAACTCATGGGAAAAGAACGGTACCAATTTACCTGGAATAATTATGAAATGCTCACAGGAAAGAGTGTTCTTATTTCATGTAGATGGTAAGTAATACCTCACCCAGCACAAAAAATTCCCCTTAATCGATAAACATTATGTGTATTTTTCTGAGCTGGACTAACACTTGGACTGAGACTCGATTAGCAACTGGATCTGAATGGATTTTAAAATTAAGCATGGACACAAAGAACTTACACATTTTCAGAGTTCATTAATATACCAAAGAAAAGAAACTCATATGTTTTAAGCCTAAACTAGATGATGACACTTCATACATGTCCTGGGATTAGTCAAGTCATTCTTTTCATTGAAAGACAAAATGATAGCCTCGGCCATTCCTTTTCATTACTAACAGCCACTGGTTAATAATTACAGATATCATTACAGGACCTGAATTGCAAAGATTTTAATCCCTCCCTTGACTGGGTACCTACAAAAAAAATTCCATTTTGCTTACAAGTAATGATCGGTGGCAGCAATTTCTCATTAATGCTTAGGAACCAGATAACACAACTGCCATCAAAACTGCAGCCCAGCAAGGTCTATCATGAGAGATCTGTCTTGATATGTCAGCCCAGCAAAGACTACAACTGGGCTCTAAACGGATGCCTTTCCAAAACAAGGCATTTCATCCTCAAAAAGACGTTCAAGTACACCTAATAGAGGGAAGACATAAGGGAAAGAGGAAACAAATATGCACGTATTTCTGCAAGCTAAGGATTATGTTCTATAAACAACCCTAAAAAATGGCTAGAACTCAATTCAGAGATGAACTTGGGTTATGAGAGGCAATCATACCTGTCATGACAATACAAGATTACTTGTAAAATTAATTAAGCAATTTTGGGCCATTGGGTTTGACCCACATTTTTGGTGCTTACCAAGTCTAATAATGCTCAAAGCACTGCAGAAACAAGTGACTTTTTACACAGTCATGTGCAGGCTAATTGCAGCTAAGTCAAATATTTTTTCGTGGCGAACTTCATCCTTTGGTGTATTTATCTAATAATGCTTACTGTATATACTAACTGATGAAATAAATAATAAAGGGCGTAAACTTATGGTACAACTGCACTCTCTATTCCGGTCAGATCAATCATGACATGATAGCACAGGCACACCCTCGCTATCGCTTCACGGATCTAATTCATCCCAAGGAGCACTGGGCTCTGCTCCTCACCCCTTTTACATATGCCCCCTGTTATGTAGAAACAAAGATCTAAAAACAAATAGGTACTGAGTAGATTGGACATGTAGTATGGGTCAAGAAAGTTTCCCTTCAAATTGAGCAGCAACACATTCGCAATGATTGAAAATTTAGCTTCTGCTACCATGGCTTTTTATTCTTAGGTTGCAATGATGGAACTTGACTGAGTAATTTCCAAATTTTTTAATGTTAGGCTTAAGCAATCTACAGGGTTGGCTAACATACCTAATCTCATACAGAATGAAGCATTTTGTCGATAATCATAATAACCTTGTCAGCTAACTCGTTCAACGATTCATAATTCAACGATTATGATGGGTTTTCAATAAGTTTGTTTACATTACATGTTAATATAGTAACATGTGCACATGTTTACTTTTCACTAAAAGGATAAGGTACTTAGGGTGCTTTTATTAATTTTTAAAAATTTATACCTCAATAACTTGCTTTTCCTCAAGCAGTGGATGCTAGTTTTCTCATTTAAGAGAATAGGACGAAATGGGTGCTTGAATTTCGACCTTCATGGACATGGCCTTTGAATTATATGCAGCCAAAGAAGAAATCAATAAGCATAAGTGATACTGCTCCCTTCGCTGGAAAACTACATATGTATTTTGAATCATAGTAAACCGGAAAATTCAAATTTTGAATTTTGATTGTTATGCACACAGAGTTATGAAATGGAAAAAATAGTTTTTGATGTTGAGCAAAGATGATAACACAACACATGGAGAATGCCAATCTTGATGCTCAGCACTCTTAACTCCACGTTACACGGTACATTGACTTGTTTGAGTTAATGCCTGTTTGCATAACTGATTTTTGTGAACCTAAACGGAATGAATGCATGAACCAAATTAGAACAGGTTCTATTTTATGACTGTGCATTCCCACAAGTTGGTTGGTTACACGGTGCATTTTCATGTTCATTCACATGTTCATACATTTAGACATTAACACATTAAAGTCATCAAAATTGGCCATAAAAATTAGAAAGAAAAATATAGATGGAGGTTTTCGCACCATAACTTCCGTTCAAATACTGCTTTTTATAAACAGCGCACACGGTTCGAAAGAAGGAAGCTTGCTGAAGGCCATACACACAATGGGAAGACTCAGCAGTGGATATTAGTCATGTAAAGAGGCAGAGAAAGGGCTCCTGGCCCTCGGCTTAGACGGGACCATGTCAATTGACGTGCTCCACACTGAATGTGTTAACTCATACGGATTAATTCATCATGTAACCAGGCCTTCAGAGCAGCAGAGAGCTTTCTCACCTCTTCCACTTCAGCACCGCCCCGCGAAAGAGCATCTGCAACTTCCTTCCACGTGTCTACAACATCAGGTGACATTCCTGGGCAATGGTATTCTTTTGGAATTCCAATTCTAACTCCTGATAGACCACTAGAGGGCTCTTTGCCAACCTCCTGCAGAATACCTTCCAATGGCACATCAACACTAGTGGGATCCTTGTGATCATGTCCAGCAAGAACGCCTATGAGCAAAACAAAATTTGCATGAAAAGCAGGTCACATACCACTGACAATGATAACTATAAATCCCTTCTGTGAAGCAATGGGGAGCATGATAGCCTAATGGGTAGGGCACTGGGCAGCTCCCAGGTCTCCCAGGTCCCAAGGCTCCCAGGTCCCAAGCCCTGCACCGCCAAACAAAATCCTTAAAAAGCAAGGTGGCCCAGAGAAAGGAGAAATACTGAATGCAGAAAACCCTGACTGTGGAAAATTCACATGCTTGTGGGTGGGGCTCGCCCTAAGGTGTGAAAATACACACCTTAGGGCGAGCTCTACCCACACCTCTCTAAACTTACCTCCAGGTTAAAACACTGAGAGAGTGAATGAAAAGCAATGTGTCCTGACTAACTGATTCATTTACTTGTCAAATTACAGCCCACAACACTGAAGGTGCATGAAATTAATAGGATACAGTTTTTATTGGGTCACAGATATGCAAACCAAGAAATAAATTTGGCCAGAAGATATCTTGGAGTTTTTTTTAGATCCAATGCATATAAACTTTTAACCCCAAAAGAAAAACATTGACTTTGTTGCATATCCACTATCTTTTGCACTTATGAGCAGAGAGCAATTGAAAAATGTGTACTTCATATGTTTGAAATACATTAAAGTAGAAAAACAACATTACCAGTCAATAGATTTATTTAAAATATTCAATAGCCAATAGTTGATCATCTCTAACTGAAAATTACAGTGAATTGAAAGCATCCATTTACTAACTACTTTCTCTAATAACCTCAGAGGAAATATAAAATGGCATATGATGGCTGGTCAGTAATGCAAAAGAGGCCTACATTGAATCCCTAATTCCCAAATTAATGTGGGAAATGGAAACAGCAAAGTACCACATAAATGCATATAAGAGAAACATCTTTTTTCCCAGAAATTGCAGCCGAAAATGGGGTGCATCTCTTACACGAATTTCTTATCTTCCCCTTTCCCAATTGCAAGTCCATGAGCCAAGTGGCCTTGGTTTTCAGCGTGAGTCAGCCATCTGGAACTGTAGGTCAAAAACAAGCAGCAGGCAGGGGAGTTTATTCCTTAGTGACGTATTTTTATTATGCTGTTTGCATTTCTTACTCGTAAGTGTCGTGCCGTCACATCGCACAGTGGACTAGACTCGAAAAAAGATGGCCAAAACCTCAAAAACGATTTTTTTAAGTTAGGAAGTTGAAACTTTGCATACATACTATCAAATAAATTATGCATAACTTGCCTGATTATTTCTATCCTGTACCTTCACATGAACAACATATTTGAGGTCAAAATGGAACAAATTTAGCGAAAAACGACCACCCTCGATTTTTTCTGAAAATAGCTAACTTTATCCTCATGCAGCGGTTTCATGAATAGTTTTATCAACAAAACTGTTTTGCTATCTTCATTAACATTCTTTTTCTTCCATTTGGAGGGTTTTCAAAGATTTTGTTTCATCATTAACCATAGATATATAACAAAATGGCGGAGCCTGTTTTTGCCAATTTTTTACATGAACTTAGAGAAAAACTAGATACTTCCGCCAAGTGACTCATAACACGTCATTTTATGAAGCTTCTACATTGTGTAATCTAAAGTAACTCTGCATCAACTTCCAACCCCAAATAAAACATTGTTTTTTTGAGTGTGCAGTCGAATCCCATTCTGGCCAGAGGTGGCGAAGAGTACGGCTACGCGGCAAGTGTGTGGATGCGATGTGACCACATTCACTATTAAAACTAGATAATAGATACATATAAAAGGGATATAAAATAATCACCAGAAAGTAAAATTAATAATATTGCAATGAATTACTCTTATTATGCAATCACTCGGCACTGAAAGAGGTACACTGAAAGGCTTCTTTCTTTGAGTGCATTCCATACACTACTCCGGAGAAGGGACTTACATTGTGTGGTTAACGTAGGGAAATGGACTATTTCATTAACAAACAAACTCTCTTTCTAGGCTAGAGCCGACCATGATCCATGGCCTCCACTTCCCAGCCTCCTATACAGGATAAAATTTTGCGCTACTATGTATTTAAAGGCCTGCCAACAAGGGCCATTTTATAGCATTGTTTAAGTGCAGAGACCTTCGACCTTGTTTTTGGTATGGTCTCCTGCTAGCTTTAGAAGTTTTGGAAGGCACATTACTTACATGGGATAGTATATGTTTTCGTAGATATACAATTAATTTTTAATTTATGCCTCACCCTCAATTTAAAGTTTTGACTTAAATCTCATAAGTATATATCACAGTCATTATCCTTAATAAACTGCACAAATAAGCAAAGACTACAAGTGAATACCTACTTATCCCCGATGCCTTACGCACATATCGTGTAAATTTAGCTGAAAAATGCAGCGTAAATTTTTAGTAATGAAAGTGGACATTTTGATAACTGTCGAAAGTCAAGGCATACGTCTGCAATACAGCATGATAGGATTGAAAAAATGCTGCAAAAATTTTTCTCTTTAGTTACGATGCTCAAAATAGGGGTGCATCTCTTACATGCATGCATACCGTACTTTGGTACTAATAGATAAATGGCTTTATGGAATAGAAAATTTTATTAGAATTAAATTTGCAATTGACATTGAAACATATGCTTTCTTCATATCCAGGCAATCATACCCATCAGATCTATTACATGATCTAGGTTTCAGATGGATCTAGAAAACACAAATATAACCCAGGTTTGGTACACACAGTAAAGAGCACAATAAAAGGCACAAAAGACTTGCACAACTAAATTTTTGGCAGCACTACCACCTTCCTTGGGGTTAGGAAAAAGAGGTCAGAGTTATCTAGTAAATAAAATTCTCATTTAACAGTTTTTGCTGCCAAACTCCTCTGAAACAGCTTCACTGATTCTTATGAAATTTTGTGTTTAATATGCACATTCAAATGCTTTTAACCCAACTGCTGAAACATTCTCAAGGCAACTGTTAGATATGGATAAGTAGCTGTATATGAAAATACTGGATGCATAAAATTGTCGACCAATTTCTGCTAAATCCTTAATTTGCAAAATCCTCTGATTGACCTGATATGTACTCTCTGATATACATACACAATACTTAAATTATGAATGGCTGGCAGAAAGAGCAATATTAGCAGCAAAAAATGTGGCCGTCAACGATTTGAATTTCAAGATAGGACAGTTGCTCCCAGGGGACTTATTGTTAGTGCCATACATATCTACCAATACAGTTTGCGATACCAAACGAAGCTGCAAATTGTCCAACAGTTTTTTTGAACTTATTTGATTTGCCAGGTATGCCACCGCACCATTTACAGCCGAAGGTTGGATCTCCAGTTATTTTGCTTTGTAATTTGAACCCACTACGGCTATGCAATGACACGAGATTTAAAAATTATCATTAATTACAATTAAAACATTGATGGAAAACCTTGTCATAGTCAGCATTATGCATAACAAGTTCCAAGGAGAGGTATTACTGACATGAGCCCCAATTATTTCGACAGATGAGCCAATTGAATTCAAACGGGTTCAATTTCCAATTAGATTGGCATTCTCAATGAAAATCAATAAGTCTCTAGGCCAAACCATGACTGTTTGTGGCTTAGATTTAGGCACACCATGTTTTTCACATGGACAATTATAAGTGGCATATTCCCACGAGGTCAAACAATCCAGTTTGTTTGTGTAGGCTAAAGATGGACTCTCTAAAAATATCGTACATTCCATTGCACAAGGAGACTGATGATGACTCTTTTTTATGGTCATAATTTGTGTTAGAGATGTACTTTAAAATTTATTGATGAAGATAATAAAAATAAAATGAATTTTAAACAATGATGTTTGGTGTTTCGTTATTTTTATACGTTGTATTTGTTCGCGGCACGTCATTCCTCTTTCAGTCATATCCACATCCCCAGACACTTACAATAGAACTACACTAGAAATGATTTATATGAAAAAAAAAATGTTTTCTGGTTATATATATCATGAGCCACAATAATGTAACAAACAATTACCAAGGCAAGAAGCAGCATCATCCACTGAGCGAGCTAGTATTCCCGGGACATCCATTGAGTGAACTAGAGGAATCAACCCATACCTCGAGACAAGACCATAGCTGGGTTTCAATCCAATGACACCACAATATGCTGCTGGATTTCGAGTGGACCCACCAGTGTCTGACCCAAGAGCTCTGCCTCGCAAAAATAAAAAAAAAGCATAAATTAGGAGCAAAATTTAGTAATATCTTGGATCTCAGGTTTTCTTGGCAAATTGATTGTAAGAAGAGTTCTCAAGTTTCCCTCAAAGTCACGGGGATATTGGTCACGATGATTTTAAGGCATAATCCACCATCGTCTTCAGCGTGATGAAGCAGTTTGAAAATTCTCCGATCATATAGAGAAGAGCCATGGACAAGTGGGCTTTGATTGGTTGACAGGCTTATTTCCTTTCTCCTACAAGTTTTTATACACCTGGTTTCCATATGGTGCTCATGATTAAACTTTAAGGCACTGGCAATAATACCTAAAATTATCTCATTTTCTGAAAATTTCAGACATGAGACCCTGGTTTCAGTCCACAGCTTTTTACAGTAAACCCATTACCGCCTGAGTATAGAAATACTTGAAAATATATAATTTTTTCTCTTCATTTTACCTAATCACATGCTAAATAAGGTAAACTGGAAACATGGGCCTTCAAAAAAATTTGCTAATGGTAAAAAATTAATGTTGCGTTTCAATGCAACTTTGGCTGAATCCGGTATCTATAGGCACTTATGCAACCCACATTACCATATATTGCCATCTCTCAGATATAATCCTATGCCTTTTTACAGTGGTGGATACAGAAAACACTCAAGGGGGGGGCGCAAAAGATGTATTGAGTTGCCTTTACTTTTATCGCGATAAAAAATAATCAAGTCACAGGCGGAGTAAAATAAAATTTTAATTCAAGAAATTATACACATATATAAGACAATGCCATGTTATGATATAAAAAAGTCACAATTGTGGTTCTGCAATGTTTGCCAATACAGCCGGACCCACAAGGGAGGGGCGCGCGCCCCCCGCACCCCCCATCTGTATCCGCCACTGCCTTTTTATGCCACATATTTGACAGATATCGTCATATATTATTATTAAAATTCTTAGGTTTTGTGTTTCCAATGAGATGTTGTATTATTTAACCTAAATCCACTATAAAAAAGACATGCTTCACTGTTTGAAAGAAATAAGTCAATGCGAATATTTTCTCAGAAGAGCATGAATTTCACATTTTTTCATTGACATTAATTTTATCATTGCAGATTGAATTACAACAATTGATGACAATTTATGAAAGTATTTTGGGTGCAATGTAACACAACATTTTGTACATTTGTTTTTGGTTTGGCTTTTACACTGTCGTTTCGGCAACTACTTCTGGTCTCACTTTTTTGAACTCTATGGCCAAATTCTTCCTTTCATGCTTCACGAATCCGCGATTAATCACATAGCCTACCTTTTTCTATGTTTATGGACGTGAATCGCATAGGGGTACGTCATCTACAGGCTCATTCACTTTACTTTTTAGATGGGTCCCTGCTAGATAAGATTTGAAGTCTACCAGTGACATTTACTTCCGTTGCATAATCTGTACAATTTCTAGACGGTAGTACAATCGCTGTCCAGTAAGTTGATAAACTAGGACTTTTTTCCCTGGAATTCTAGTGCGGTAATTTGCATTTGCATTTTCTAGTAGATCCACACCTCCCATGTATTTACTATACTCCCCAATAACTCGAGACTGTGGAATAGTATTTCATTTTTTTTTTATATTTTTATTTTTATAAGAAGTGCAGAACTTGTATTGTTGTCTACAGTGAAAACTGAGTTATCATTCCATCAAACAATACTAAAACCTACAGCTTTATCAAATCCTTGTTTTCATGTTCCTCTCCATTTTACGCCGATGGTTTTACTATATTCTAACAGGAACTCCTCTGTTTTATTTTCACAGATGGCTCCAGTGACTAAAAATCCTTTTTCTTTCAAAACAATAAATAGTCTGTATGATGAAAAGAAGTTATCGAAAAGCATACGATGATTAGTTGGTTCAGGGATAACCTAGAGAAATTCCAGAATAACATTTGCTTCCAAGCCTTACTTCCGATGGAAGTCATTTCCCATCGCCTGGTTGAACCCTAAAGCCGTCTGGATAACATAACCACCAAAGTTTAAAGTACTCATTAGTTGAAAAAATGATGCGCAAATATTCCGAATTGTAATAATTGTTAATCCAAGTCGTCAAATAGAGGTCATAATTTACAAATCTGTCATTTTTGTCCAGACAGGAATTGTCTGAAAAGAGTAGATCATTTTATTTATCTAAATATGTTTGGGCTCATTGATTTCCAAACCAAATCCACTCCTTATTGTCTTCTTTTGACAAATATCTTGTAGTGGAAGTTGGTGATATCGCTGATTTGTGAAGTAAGGAAGGACTAATTCGGAATGAATGTACAAATTTTTGTGTTCCATTGCACCCGAAACGCTTTCACGTATTTCATAAATAGTCATTATTTGTTGGAATTCAATCTGTAGTATATATAAATATGTCATAAACTATACTCAATATTCAATCTATACTATATATAAAATGTCAAATAAAAACTGGAAAATATGTTATCTTCTGTAAAAATATTTGCTCTGACCCATTTCTTTCAAACCTTAACACATTCCGTGCTGACCGTTTTTTGGAGAAAAGGACCTGTGGCTGACTTTTTGGCAAAACTTTGTATTTATTATTATTATTTTAACGATATGATCTTATAATTTGTGATGCTGGGTACATGTTTTCACACTTTTTTTTCCAAAAGTAACCCTTCATTTGTCAAAAATTTGAAATTAACATTTTCTACTTATCCTGTTGAACTTGTGAAACCTTCCCGCAAGACACATACATGTTTCCGATATTTCTTTGCTCTTTGTCAGCACTGCAGCGAAACCCCATTCACACTTCATCACTTTCTGAAAAAAACTAATAAAAATAGTAATGCAGCTAATATTAATTTTTTAAATCTGGAAATAATACATTTAAATAAGATTTTAAATGTTTTATTGTACTAAGGTAAATAAATATTGCTAATATTACCAATATTTCCTGAAAAAGTGTTGTTCCCTATGATGGAAAATGCGACTGAACGATATGATATCCTCTGGAAAAGATTTTATAATGATATACATACATTGATATAAATGAAAAGGAAAATTTGAATGAACGAAGAACTATTGCAATGAAACAAATTGTTTTACAAATCAGAAATTGACTAGCGTACGAAGAATAATTTTGCTAATTACGATGCATCAAATAATATCATTTTTAAAAAGAAACATTTAAATAGAAAATGTAAAAGGTATGCATTAAAAAATAATTTTTTCCCGCTGGGTAAATAATTTTCTGCAGAACAAATTCTTGTGATACTTCTGGAAACAGTCAAGACACAATCGAGGCTCAGCCAGGCAGGTGGGGCTATAATATGATGTGTCCTGGCGGACTTCTTCTTGAAGTACTGCCTACATCTCTTCTGTTTTCGTCTTTTCTGTCTTTCGTGTTTTTCATATACCTAATCGGGGAAATGTCCTGATAAGCCCTTGGTTTTGGATGAGGCGGGCTAGGATGATGGTCTCTTCAAAGGAGTTGAAGGTTGAGGAAGCACAGATATTGCCATAAGAGATTCTATAATTTTAATTCGAAAGTCGATGAGAGGAATTTACCAAAAATTTTAATTGAATAAAATATAACAGTTCAACAACAGTAAGTTCAGTAGGTGGATTCCCAATATTTAGTACCATTTGATGGATTTCCTTTCAATTGGGAAAGTAAGGCCATTTGATCCCAACGGTCGATGCCACAATTGTAATTGCTGTATTCAACCACTGCCTGAGGCTTTCTTGGCGTGCACCCTCGTCTTTTCGTGGATTTAATCATTTTTTGCACTGACATCAGCACTGATCATCTGCACTTCCCTCTTATCCTTCCACCTTAGGATACAGATTTCATCCTCAAGAAAGCCTCCACCACCTCACCTTTCTTTAATTCCTGGCAGAGCACCACAAGAGGAATACCTTTCTTGCTGCTCCTCATTGTCCCTGTACGTTAGTTTTCCCAATTGGATGGAATCTGGAACTGGCTACACTGTTATAAAAGTTATCCATATAGAAAGGATTGGCCGCAGTCAAAATGATCCTCCGTCATTTATACATATACTATCTTCTTCGAATGCCCTTTTCCAGACACTTCTGAGTTTGAAGATGCTTGGTATTCGAGGACTTGCAGCGCCAAACCTTTTGCTTCCGTCAACATATTTATTGCGTACCTGTAGCACTTTCCCCTCATATATTCACTACATCCCAGCCTAACTATCCATGGAAGTATAGACTCTTCCAAACTTAGGTCATGTGAGGGGGTTACTACTTTGTCCATTGTTTCCTTGAATGCATCTATAACAGGGCTAATTTTGAATAATCAGTCGGTCAGAGGAGTGTTAGAGTCAGAGAACGTACATAGGTTCTCGTTGATTTTAAGGGCTTGGAGAATTGACATGAATTGATCACGCGACTTCTCTCTCCTGAAGCAATGCAAGTCATATAAAGGATGAGGTTTTCAATAATCGGAGATACAGGAAATTTTGATAATTCTTGTATGAAAAATAAGGCCAAAAAGTGAGGAAATTCTTCTATGGTTAAATACTTCCATCTAGTAATTTTCCTCCAGGACACGCATTGCCCATTTTATATCCTCGGATGTATCCTGCATATCCTCGGGCAGGATCAGTTTCTCCAAGTTCGGCAGCATGAGACTGGGTTAGGGGAAGTTGATCTCTTAGGCATTTTTTTGTTGGAGAGGATGCCAAATAAAATGCTTGTAAGGATTTCGAATATCATGGAAAAAATCAAGTTATGAGTCTCTAATACAAATGTTAGTGAACGCAAGGATGGGGAAGTCTAGCTATTATGCATGAAACGTAAGTAAAACATAAATTGCAATGTCGAACCAGGACTTCACTGAAGTTATTGTAAACTTATGCAAATATGGTTATTATCTCAAGCGTAGCAGCAAGTAAAAATTGCGATAAAAACAAATTTTGCCATGATGAAATCATAGCAATTGAAATTCACATGGAAAATTTAAAGGCATAAGAAAGGAAGCATTTATTATTTATCGTAAGGATTGAATTACACATACCTGGAGTATACCCGACATTAGGCAACCAGCCAAGCAATTTACCACGATAGCGATACTTGACACTAAAAATAACAATTAGGGAAAAATATTTCCATTCCTTCTCGCAAAACAAATCAAATAAACACATGTTAATCATTGCGTGAGGAGTCATAAAGAAAGATAAAATTCCTTATAATAAAATATTTTACCTATCCTTGTCAACTGCAAAATGATCTTTTTTTATTTCACTTTGAATATTTTTAAAAGTTTTTTTTATGGTATAAGAACAACTGTGAGAATATATTACTGTTTATAGCATTATAAATGAAAGTAATTTTGTTAAAACTCACCCCCAAAGACGTCCTTGCAGAGCAAAACCGGGTAAAATAGAAAAACACAGAAAAAATTGAAAAAAAAAAATTTTTCTGAGCTTTCTGCACAACAAACAGATGAAGTGGTGACTCCATACCCTAACACCGGTGGCTGGCGCTCAGGGCGGAATATAACGCAAAAGGGAATCATGACGTAACCCTTACGTCATCAGCCACTTGGTAGTGACTGCCATGACGTAGACGTTACGTCATGAGCACGGAACGTGTTAATGCATCTCTATTTTAGGATTTAGGTTAAATAATGCAGCATCTCATTGGAAACATAATACCTAAGAATTTAGTAATCAAATGACAATATCTGTCAAATGCGTGGCATAAAAAGGCGTAGGATTATATCTGACAGTAAAAACGGCATATTCCTTCAAGATGGAAATATATGGTAATGCGGGTTGCATAACTGCCTATAGATACCTGATTCCGCCAAAGTTGCGAAAACGCAACATTATGTTCCCGATCCGATTTTCACTTAATGTTACTTCCTGACGAAATATAAGCTGTAACATCTATCAATTGAAACTCTGACGTTCATATGAATGCATAAAAAACTTAATAAAGGGGATAGTTACTCTTAGGAAAAGTAATTTATCTTGCGTAACAGGTGACTTGAAAATTGATACATTTTGAGTATTTTTTTAAAAATCGAAATGCTTATGAAATGTCATTATAATCTCACTAAAAATCAGTTTAAACTTATTTTTATAGAAAAAAGCGAATTCTATATGAATAAATTTCAATTGAAACAATTTTTTTGCATTTCTCAATAATGTTGTGTTTTTGCAACTTTGGCTGTAAATGGGTTAAGGCAAAGTCAGAGGAAATTTACTTCTCGGCTGGCTCTCTCCAAAGGGTAAACATGGCGGGCAGTCACACAAGAGAGAGAATATACTAATTTAATTTAATTTCTAAAGGCATAAAGAGAATATACAATGTAATATTTACCCCCAAGCTAAAAAGAATATCAGACAAGGTATTTACAAAATAATACCCCAAATTACTACAAATTATATATTTTAATGTCTCTTATGTAATTTATTTGTTATGAAAGTATTTACAAAGGTACAGTTTTATCATGACTCTAATATTCTAAATTATTTAAAAAGCATCCACCAAGGTATTTTCAAATTGGTGGTTTCCATGTGGAGCTTAATGGCCTAGGAAATCAGGATGGAACCCAGAAGACTCAAGAGAGACATGAGCTTCCATATGAGCACTCATGGAAATCAATGAAAACATTTGGAGGAGAGGGGAAATGAACTTTTTGGAAAATGGATCAATCAGAGCTCACCTGACCATGGCTTCTCTCTATATAACCAGGGAATTCTCTAGCTGCTCGATCACCTAGAAGACCTTGGCACACTACATGACAGAAACATTAGTGTCAATCAACCATGGACCGAGTAGGTAGTGTGTGACCTCTTCCTACTGCACTAACATCTTCTTCATCACATACAATATAGTCATTAACAAAAAAGACAATGCTACAATACCTTTCCCATTGAAATTTTTAATAGCCACATAAAAATTAAAGAATGTTTTAAAATAAATTACTAATTATTAATAAAATAAGAGTATAAAAATCGCATACAATGAGGAATGTAAAAATTAATAGGTACATATGTATTTACTCGCAAGCTAAAAAGAATATCCCATAAAGCCTCTCGAAAATGATACCACCAGTCCCTACAAAATTATTTAAATGCCTCTGATACAACTAATTTGCGGGGAGAGTAAATACATAGAGATTATTGCTCAAATACACTAAACTATCTAGAATAATGCATAGTTTTTCAATGAGGAAAGCAAAAATACATAACGAGGTGTTTAGTGTACAATAGGTATGACGGAATACGGATATATCATATATATATCCGTATATATGGATACATATATACATATATATACGGATATATCGATATATATATGATATATCCGTATATATATGCATATATATGGATATATCATATATATATCGATATATATGCATAATTGATTCATAGGTTTTTCAGGAAAGATGAAAGTGAAGAAGCTGAGGGATATAATGAACAAAAAAGTTAGAGATATATAAAAAAAGATTCACCATTTTGAGAGAGAGCACTCTCAAAGCTCCATTGTGCAAAATGCTCACATTAATCTGGCAGAGAACAGAACATGCCAAATAAAGTTTACATGGCTCCAAGAAAGTCGTGGAAGAACTACTTCTCACTTCTTATCACACATAGCAAGGTCTACCTCCAAAAACCTAGCCATTTGAAAAGAATGATAGACATGCACTGCTAGGGTTATTCATCTTCTCAACCCTTTGTGAAGAATAATGAAAAAAATCAATCATTAAAACAACGAGATAAAAATATTTATAGACCTCATTCATAATTAAAAAATTGGCCAACACCTGAAAGTACCTATCTATTTTGTCTATGACAGAAATGACTAGGGAAAGAAATCCTTTTAAGAGATAAATTCAAAGGCTGAATCATAAAATTTCTAATATTTTTGTGGACAAATTGCAATTCAGTAATTTTCTGCATTATTCCCAGCCAGTATTTTTACAGAGGGAGATAACTATTTTAGCTAAACATCTTACGCAAAACAAACTCCACTTGCAACAGCCACAGCACTTCCTCCAGAGCTGCCTCCTGCAATTAGCCAATCACCCTCAGAAAAGGCCTTAGAACCACGTGAAACATCATTCGGAGAGAGAGTAACAGTTTCACCCCCGGGTCCTTTTTGCTCCAATTTGTACTCAAGATGTGACTGCCAAATATTTTTGGTTGGGCCGTGTATTGAATCCACAGTGCCAGACCTGAAGCAAAATAAGTATATCACCTGTCGTAACAATCATAACACTCAATAGGACCATTAATAATAACAAAATATATCCAGAAAACTAACCCCATAGCAAATTCATCCATATTGGTTTTTCCAATAAGGATGGCTCCCGCATTTTTCAGCTTTTCCACAACAGTTGCATTGTATGTTGGAGTGAAATTCTTTAACATCTGTGAGGCGCATGTAGTTGGAATATTTCTTGTGCAGAAATTGTCCTTAACCGCCACCGATATCCCATCAAGAATACTTGCATCTTTCCCTACAAGGAAAGATGCGTCACAAAACAAGTATTACCCTAGGTGTAAGTGAATATTTAATAAATTTACTGTGTGATCAACAAAACTCTTAGTAAAACCGTGAAATACACTATCACCTTTAAGAATCCTTTCCCTACTCTTTAAAGATTGCTCCCTAAAACTGTCCTCAGTGAGGCAAACAAAGGCGTTCAGGTTCTGTATTTTCTTCGCCCTCTCCAAACAAGCTTCACATAGTTCAACAACATCGAGTTGTTTCTGACGCAGCTTTTCCGCGACCTAGAACAGTAAAGCATCTCAAAACTTACCTGATTCGTGTTGGCGCAACCCCCAAAGATAACATAAAGAATACAATCGAACCCTGTCACGGGGAATCGAGCATGAAACGCTATATTGGCACAAAAATACACAAGGGTATACGCGCTGAACACATACCCAAACATTCAACTAATTCGCAAATATTTTGAATCAGTTGCATGAAAATTTTTAAGGAATTGGCAGAATATCCAACTTCTCTAAATTTACCAACCAAAATTAGCTGAGTAAAGAGGGAAAATATTATTCGAAGGGGTCCGGAACTGTGGAGTTTACAGGAATTTTCTATTCAGTAGGTGACATTCTTTCTATTTCTTAAGCAGTGCACAAACGAATAATTGACTTAAGTATAATTACCTGCTTTATTGTTAATGACAGCATATTCTTCTTTGTCTATTTCAACAACTTTCTCGCCTTCAAATTATATAGCATCCCGGCAAACAAAATTGGTCAAATCCTGTTTCGAATTTTTCATATTTTCGATTTGTACCTGTTTTAACTGTCTGCTAAAACAAACGAGGTGCGCAATACGTCCCTGTATTATGTAAAAAGGGGTGGGGTATTTTTCGGAGTTTATGTTGTGGTTTCACATCCGGCGAGATATTGAATATTGAAGGACCTGAGACAAAGAAGAAATGATCGCTTCCGCCCGAGTATGCATCTTTAAATGCTCAAACAAGCATTTGAAAGTATGGGTCCGAAAAATCAGTGACTCGAGTGGTAACGGAACACGGGATAGAATGCGTGCTTGGCAGATTCATTCCTACGGAGGGCTAGACGTTTTGTGTATGACAGATTCTGCCAGAGTGCCCGCTGTCAAACATCCCGAAGACGTGTTAGTAGAAATATCAGCATCGTCGGTGAATCCAATGGATGTTGCCATGATGGGTAAATATATACAATTTATTTATAATATATTTTTTTTTTACAATTGCCTTGTCATAGTATAAAATAAATTTGCTCTATCTGTAATAATGCTTGCAGGAGGGTATGGGGCACGTTCTCTCAATTTTGTCAAAAAATTACAAGCTGGATCAAGAGATATGATTGAATTCCCGCTTACTCTCGGTAGAGATTTCAGCGGTAAAATTGTGGAGAAAGGTCATGGAGTTCCTGAAAGTCTAAAAGTTGGGGATACTGTCTGGGGAGTAGTGTCACCTTTTCAGCAAGGATGCCATGCTCAGTTTGCTATAGCCCCGGTATCAAGCGTAAGTTTATTCCCGATCATTATTTCGTTTTAAGTTTAGTAGTAAGTAAAGCAATTTGGCAAAATAATAAGTGTTCACTATATGACAGGTCACCTTGAAACCCTCAAATCTAAGTGACATAGAGGCTGCATCGATTTTGTATACAGCAGTTACTGCTTGGTCATCTCTGAAATTAACTGGTGAACTCTGTATCCAGTCTGCTAAAGGGAAAAATGTTCTTGTGATTGGAGGATCCGGAGGCCTTGGCTCTTGTGCAATTCAAATGCTTAAAGCTTGGGGTGCTCAGGTTTGCATTTTTTCGGACAACAAATATCTGATAACAGTTACCGTTTTTTATGCTAATATTGTTTATATTTTTGGATTGTGTTTTAAGTAAAATACCTCTATTACAGGTTGTAACTACGTGCAATTCTGATGCAGTCCCTTTTGTGGAAACTTTAGGAGCTGACTGTGTGATTGATTATAATGACCCAAATGCTGAAATACTCATAAAGGAAGCAGGGAAGTAAGTTCAAGAGTTCCTTGCTGCCAATGTCAATTTTTCTACCAATTTCAACGTCTTCAAAAACACTTGCCCTCATTCATATGTATTTTAATGTTGAAAAGAAATAGAAAATATGTTTGTAGTTCCAGAATTTGTCCGGAGAATTCTTTTGCTTTTACGGTAAGAACATTACTTTCCACTCTCAAATACTAGTTCTTGAGTAAAGGGTAGGTAAATAGTAAATAATTCACTTTACTTCAGCATGTGTTAATTTCCAGAACTTCTAGACCAATTATCCTGGCCCACAAAGAACAGTTGAATTTGTTGAGTAGGAGTTGAGTTGAGGAGTTGAGTAGGATTGCAAGTGAGTCATTGATGACTTTGGAGCACATGCCTTGAAATCTTGTTGCTTGTATTATCAAAGGTTTCAGTATTAATAAAAGCCTTCTAAGATGATAAAGTACCTAGAATTTTGAAACCTCAATGGAGTATTTAGTAGCTTTTGCAACTGATTCTTTGAGGTCAACCAAAGCATCAGCTGTGGTATCACTGATAGTAATAGCTAGTATTACATAGTAACTGACACCTTAGATGATATTTTAAATCCTGAGGCATGGGATGCCTGAGATATGCAGCAACCCTCAAGGTGACGGCTAACTATTTTCTTGGGGGATGATTCTTGTTATGTCCTTCAATTTTCAGTTTAAATCTGTTTGGGTCACCTTAATGTGAATTTCCATTCATATTTATCAGCTTTTTATTAATTTTATTTTTTATTTATTTTCATTGCCCCGCAAAAATCTCAATTAAGGCCTTACATCGGGGGAAATAGCACGAAACAAGGACTATCCCATACAACCATTCCCTGGGTAGGGCCTACCTACCCAGGCGGGACTCAAACCCGGGGCTTGTTATGCCTGAGATTATGATACTCTCAGGCGAGGACTTATCCCCGCCGCCACCGAGGCCGACGATTGCCTCAAATAGATAATGTTATGCCCTTCTGTAATAAGTCTGTAAATTTCGTTAGGTGACTAGAAAAATTTATGAAACTGAAGCTGTTTTAACTATTCAAACAGTTTTTACATCACTTTCAAGACTTATTTCTGTATCACATTTCAGAAACCACAGTAAAAATCTCCATTTTTTTTAGAACTGCCCCATTATAGTGCGAATAATGTGGAATATTTTTTAATTCCTTGTTTGTTTATGCCAGGTATGACATCATTTTCAATGCTGCCGGGATATCTAATCCTGTCTATGGTGATACATTGAAGTCCAAAGGCTGTGCAAAATACATTACAGCCACTTCACCTCTTCTTCGTAATGTGGATCGACATGGACTGGCACTTGGCATGGCCAAAAATGTTTTTGACTTGATTTCAAGCAACTTGTCCGTGAGCACTACTCCATTTTTTCTTGGTGGCCCTACCGTGAGATGGGGTTTTTTCATCCCTTTTTCTAAGGCCATTGAGGAAATAGCTGAACTGACATCAAATTGTAAGGTAAGGACACAGGTGTAAATACATGAAAGGATCAAAATAACGTACACCTTTGATTTGATTGATACAGTAGAACTTAGGGGTGAATTCCATGAGAGAATGCATGCCTCCACAAATAAGGTATTCTTTCACATAGTCATATGGGAGTTCAGAAGTAACTGAGCAAAAGTGTCTAAGTTATCTGTAATGATTACTTGTAATCTACTCTTTCTGAAAGTAACAATTTTTTGGTGTGCACATTGAGACACGGACACAGACAAGGGCACCTGACATTATACCTAACAAATTTTGGTGCCACCCTACTAATAATAAATGACCAATTAGTGATGCATAGCTGTAATTATATGTACATTGAAGTCCCTAGTCAAGGTACTTCAATTTTTTTAATAACAGATATGAATTTGGAATGGTAATGACATCAGATTGTGATTGTGAGGGTTGCTGGTGTAATTATTCCAGAATTTTTGCATAGTGTAGAAGTTATTCATGTAGCATGCATATTTGAAATTCTTGTCAACACAGTAACATGTGTATGTATGTAATGGCTTTTTCTTTAACCATACAGATTGAAGCTCAGTGCAAATGAGTTTTATAGTGGGTATCACAGAAAATATTGTCCTAAAATACTTTTTTCTATAATTCTTGAATGATTATAAGAATGAATGATTAACACCATAAGAGGCCTAAATTTTCTTATATTTTTTTGTTAACTGCCAATGCATCAATCTTTCTAATCTTGTTTACTTTCTAGCTTACACCAACTATTGAGAAAACTTTTTCATTTTCTGAGCTACCTGCAGCATATCAGAAGGTATTAGATGGACATTCTCGTGGAAAAACAGTCATCGACATGAAATCTGCATGAAAAATGAATAATTATGTATTCCATATTAGATTGTGTGATCTCACGCTGGTTTCCTAAAAATAAGTGATTATGTACTGTAACTGTTGAAAGATTTTTTTACGTGAAAATAAAAAGTGAATTTTAAAGGCTCTATTTTCCCCTAATATCATGTCTCCATTGTTCATTATGGTAAGTGTACATACGTGGCATGAAGATATCAGATAAGGCATAGAGATGTTTGATAGCTTTCACCTCAAATCAACAAATGTTCGTCCCTTGGTCTAAGATTTTGATGAAAATTTCTGCATGGTCTACATTCTGGTATAAAATAAATAAATTAAGATATTTAATATTTTGCATTTCTGTAAAAAAATGAGCCTTGATTCGCATAATTCCTTGTAGGCATTTCTCCACCGAACTGTTGCAGTCTTATCTTATGGCTTCTTTTAAAGTTAAAAAAAATGTTACTAAACTTTTCAAAGTCTCCAAATCAGATTTGGCCCAAAACTTTATTAAATGATCTAGACACATCCACCTACCTATTCCAAAAAATATAATTTATGGATACTCATAAGTCATGTATTAAATATATTTTAGCACATACATTTTTTTCTAGTGCAGCATTATGATTCTTCCTTTATAAACCATGCAGTAGACTTGGGTATAATACAATTCTGCAGCTCCATACTATAGTATGAGGCCTATAGCTTCAATGATGAACAATGAATGCCGTCAATTTGTTATCTAAGTCATTAACAGTGTTCTTGATGATCCTTTTGAGATAGCTGAACGGAACATTTGGATTTGACAATCAGGTACATATGACTCAAGTTTCTCAGATATACTCCACATACTACTTCCACCTATTCTGAACCTCTTTTTGTTTTACTAACAGATTCTTTTCTCAATCTTAATTTTTTGCTATGCCTTCCCTCCCTTTTCTCCTCCTCTTCTACTCAACAATGATTTTAGCAAGGCAAAAAGGGTGCCAACCTCTCTCCACCATTCTGCAACTTTTACTACACATTGTCAGAGGTCACACGAAGTTTTAATTTCCTGTGTATTTTTTTTAAATTCGTGAATGCTGCAGATTAGTCTACCCTAGGATTTGCCTTGGAATGGATAGGAATGGCCTTGATAACATGGCTGACCTTACTCCCTGGAACAAAACTCTCTGAATAGCTATTTCCTGTTAAATGAGTGTCATTGTGAGCAGTGGCGGCACGTGCGTATACATACACATGTTAGCAAGTGCACACCCAAATATGAACGAATTATAAAAGAAAACTATTCCTTTGCAACGAGAAGGATAAAAATCCTGTCTGCATATGCAAGAAACATGAAGCTCCGAACGCTACAGCTATCGAATTCGAACCTTTTCGAATTCACCGCTCTACAAGTGTGCGATCCCGTGGCATTGAGCCGGGTGCATTTTCGGTCTATGCGATCGCTTGAGGGTGCTCTGGTGGGACGAAGTAAGCGGGAGGGTATGCACAGTTCAAATGGGTGATGGGAGCAGACTCAAAACGATGCGAGTGCACACGCGCATATTTTTGGTGACTCGCAGGCAGTGTAGTGGTGTAGCCGCCACCTACACCACCTGGGCCCAGGATCCTAGTCCGTCTACAGAGTCATCTGTGTGGCCGTTTTCTACACTACTTCCTCATAGGGTGTAAGGAAAGGAGAATGAATTTCACCTACAGTCACTTGTAAAGGTGTGTTTAGAATAATTATTTTCATACATGCTAATATTATTTCTGTTCATGCAATTTTAAGGGTAGAATATACCAGTGATATGTTTTGCTTGCTATGTACTCTATTACGACGAAATATGATGCTCATGGATTAGTATTAACATGATATAATTAAATCATCCCATATCTGCTCTAATGCACACCCTAGATAAATTACCACCAGCCACCACTGATCGTGAGTGCTGCTCATTTAATTGTGCTCCTTATTTCAGGGTACAAGGTAGGTAGGTAGATTTTCTGACATGCATTTCTTCAGTGACTTGAAACCATCATTGACTAACTTTCGTCAAGCTCCTACTCTTTGATATATCTAGTGTGGTTAGTTCAGATGAGATAAATTGAATGTTACCTCCTGACAGTGCAGCTTTAGGGGTTACTGGAATTTCTATTTCCCCAGTCCTGACTACCCCTTCACCCGATGCCTAAACCCTCTAAAAAAACCATCACTCTTACTTAGAGTGAACAACCCTGGCACGTAATACCTCAATAGAGTTCTGAAGATTGATGCTCTCTCACCCCTCCCCTGTACGCCATGCATAAGCCATTGTACCAAATCGAGGTAGTTGCCTGAGGAAATGCTAGGACAAGTGATAACTGCTCATTTAATTAGTGAAAATATGAGAAGCCATGTCTTCAATAGGATCAATCAAATAATGTTTCAAAGTTGTTTCCAAGATTCCTTTTATTCCAGACAGTCATAATGACAGAGGGTAGACATATTCAAATAAAATGTAACACAGTAAATACTCATAGCTCTTGAAAGATATTCTTGGGATCCATTTCAGATGTTTAACTACCTGTCAACAGAGGTTTCCTGAAATGTCTGCCAAGTATTCTCTCAAATAAGTAATGCAAATGCATTTGATTGAATACAAAAATATATGAATGCCTTCATTGATAAAACTATTAAAATGAGTTCAACACAATCTTTAATTAATAATTAATATTAATTGCTCAATAAAGGAACTTATACTGATAGACACCAAGTACAGAATAACAGAGTAATTTTGTGAACTTATAACCACAGAAAATGTCAATACTTTCATTGAGAAACCCCTGTCCATCACATTTCAGGGTATGTGATGAGAAAAAATTGATTAAGCAACAACTCAATAACTTTGTGAAAACAAGTTCTAAATGAGAACCTAGAAAACTTAGGTATTTACTTTAGAATAAGGGGCATACGAATTTGAAAATGAAGGGTGTATGCTTGAATCAATAAGTTCCTTTAGAACAATGAAAATTGATTTTCCTAGAAAAAACATACAAATCAAACATGGAATTCCATCAGTAGGAAATCACAATACTACTTACACGATGTGGCCTTCATGTAAATATGTTAACAAAGATTGATTGTGAACCGATGATAAAAAAATAAATAACTACACTTATAATCACTTCCTACAAACCCTTAAGACATAAATAAAAAATACTCTTTTTAGAATCACACTGATGCAGTAAAAATATAGTTGTTTTTGGAAAAAAATAATCTATTTAAGTGAAATGAGCCGTCAAATCACTAATAGAGCCCAAATATTTAATTTCAACGAATGCTGAGGAGAGAATAACCTTCACATTTAATATTATCATCATTTGAACAAGAGAGATAAATCATACATAGTAAAATATAGATATGTTATCATGGTCAAAACTATTTATTATGTAGAGTAACTAAAAAGGAAACTGCTCACAATCATGTTTTAAGTAAAATTTGTATGCTTGCCTTCCGTCCATTACTCCAGGGCAGTTTGATTTCTATCATCATTTCCTAGGTGGTCAAATGTTTATCTTTAGATGTTTATACCAATGGTGCAAATGAGCAGCTTTTCGAGTCCAATTTGGAGTATACTGAGGGCCAAACCAGGAAGAAGTTGGTGCTGGAAACAGCACATCCTCTAAGGTGCAATAGAAGGACTATCTGTTCCACTTCCACTCCCTGCGACATCCTTATTGCTCGTAGCGCTATTATTCAGGACTTTATTTTTGCCCTTTGATAGTGTAGCCACTTCTTTCTGGAGAGCTTTAATCTTCTGTAACAGCACTTCTACTTTATTCTCATGCTCTTTCTGCACATTTTTCATCTTATTACGGAGGTCATTTTCAACAGTGAAATGCTTAGCCTTCAGTTCAGTAATCTGCCAGGAAAAAATAAAGGTTTGAAATACACTTGTATCACACAATTTTTATGCCCACATGACACATCACTTGAATAACACAATGCAAGACTATGTATTTGATTTAGAGTAAGAACATAATGAGAGACAGTTGAAGCTGTACTTGAAATATTCCTGTAGCAATTTAACAATGGATAGAGTATATAGGCATGTCAAATAGAAAGCACAGCATGAAAAAATTGACTTCACACGGGTGCAAACTTTTTGGAGGTCAAAAAAAGTAAGGTCGTGCTTACTAAGCCACTGTCAGAGAAATAAACCCTATTTTCTCACCATTCGGTGACAACGAATTTTAAAGCACTGCTTGTAACACGTGACTTTACATAGCCATGCAAATATTTTTTCATGGCAAACTTGATCCTTGGAGTATATGTTAGCAACCGTGCGCGTAACTGCATACTAAGTCACCTGTTTCATACAGTGCTTTGAAATTCATCGTCTACCATGATTCAGCGACAAAGTAGGGTTTATTTCTCCAATACTGGATTAGTTAGCACAACCTTTTTTCCATGCATCAAAGTGTGGACTTCTAACGTTGACACCTATTTTGGTAAAACCTATCCTGAAGTTTGCTCTGAGAAGACAGCTAGGGAGGGTAATCTACATCTAAATACTACCCCTCAAGCCACCTAAAAGGCGTGTGACAGGAGGTGTTAGGACACCAGCCATTTCCACATAAAAAGGAAATGCTCAAACAAAATTACGACTGACATTTATTAAAGTCCTTTATGGTTCAAAGAAAAACAAATTCCCATATCTATCCATTCGGCTAAATATCTCTCTTAATTTATCGCTTCTGTCAAACCTGGAAATATAGTGGGGCTCCAATATCATGTTCTCCGTGTTGCTCTTAAAGATATCTTTTCTCAATTGTTCAAGCAATTAAAGCCTAGCATGCAGCCTCCAAGTCTCCAGCGGCTCCCAGCCTAATTCGCTTAACATCTGGGTAATACTGTTTGTTGACCCGAATCAGTTTTTGACAAACCGCACAGAGCCACACTAGTACGCCTGACCGGCATATAATAGTGACTGTAACTAAAATAATTCTTTGTAAATTATTTTGCGCATATAAATTAGGTAAGACACCAAGTGAAAGTATCTTCTTTCATCATTTCTTGTTGATCAAGCCGTAATGTGTTAAGAACTTGTGAATACAACTTAATATGTTCGCATTTCCTATTTTTCTGCTAATGTACACAAATGTTGATAAACTTAATCCTTACGTATTTCATCATTTATAGCTTTTGATGAGAGTATTGGTTAATGACCACTTTGGTATAAAACAATTAGAAATACCTTGGGCCACTTGTATTAATTGCCCAAAAACGATGCAGGTAGTGAATATGACTCTCCATCCTGGAGCTCTCTATCAAGATGACTGTGGTGGCAGGGTGTATATAATCTTTCACTGACTATGTACTGACTTTCGTATCCTCTCCAAGCTCTCAGCTGCATCTTGGTGATGAGGTGAAAAGCATGACTTTACGGTTATAGTAGGATATTATCATTTCCCCGAGCGCATCAAGCAATCTTGTGTCGCCATCGCAGCCAGCAATAATGTTAAAGGTGTTAAGACTCTTGTGGCAGTGCTCGCAACTGTGCAAAACAGGCGTAGTTATGCTATGTCTACCATTAATATTAATTCCTCAATATTTTGGTGCCGAGATATATGAAATGAGATACAAATTTCCTATATTTATTAGAGTTGCAACCTCAGAACTCCCATTGCAGATATTCAAAGCAAACAGAAGATAAACAAAAGATAATGTACATAACAAACAAGAACAACTACAAACATAAATATAAAAATGCAAATAGAATGCATGTAGAGGCACTAGAATTTGTCAAACAAATTATTTTTCAAAATAAATTTTTTTCCCAAGTGGAGTTCCAAATAAGGGGGGTTTCAGAGTTGTGCAAATACGGTATATGCAGAAAAATTGGTGGGCAAACATTTACTTCAGTTGAGGGAATGGGTGGAGAGAAACAGAATCAGACCTTTTACCATTTCTACATTTGCAAAAAGAGGTTTCTTATCAGATGTGAGGTTCAAGTTATATTAAAGGACAAAGTGGGTGATATAATTCACATGAGAATAGGGTAGTTTCCTTCATCAAAGAAAACGAAAGGCATTGATTGCGATTCGTTACCTGCCATTAGTGTATTCATAATAAACAAATTATTTGGTTTTAGAAATACCGGTTTAGAAGACTCATTTGAAAAAGGCCAGATTGGTGCCCATGCGATGCCACTCCACGTGACGTCACAGGGACCTAGTTTCTATACGAGTAGATAGGAGTTTTACATCGTCTGAGGTTACCAATGCATGCACAGAGCTCAGGGAAACGTCTTAATAATCACCTATAAAAACTGGCTAAGGTCAGAAAGTTTTCTTCGTTTGATAAGGTATTAATAATCCTTATTTAAGCCAAGTGCTACCTGGTAGCAGGGTACTCTGCTACCTGCTAGCAGCCTGCATCTCAGCAGCGCACATATCCTCGCCCCAAGGTCACCTCACTTGCGGCAGCGGGAACCAGAACGACGTCACACAGAGTTTTCCCGGCATTCATACTTACCCATCGCGTTTTCGGGCGCTTGAAAATTTTCACTTTTCATTTAATCGCGAAAAATAGATATCGTCATTTAAAAATCTAAAAGCGTGAAATGCGTGCTCCAGGAGTAATAATATTTCGATATAGGCAATAAAAAAATAATAGGAAACCACCCTATGGTAGTTGAAAAACAAATTTTAGTTGCTAGAATGGTGAAACTTAGTGCACTAAATGACTGTTATTTTTTACTATATTTTATGTGTGTGCTTCCTAATTTTTAACTTTCACTCTGTAAGTAATGCACAACCATTTTTCCAGTGGAAGTGCAGAAAATAGAAATGCTCATTTCTAAGTCTGAACAAATTGACCTAACACGTGCAACAATATTGTGGCTAAATTCTCAAAAAATATTGACTTCAGCTGGCTTCAAACAATTATCTTTGCACAATTTAAAATATCTATCTGCAACATCATATGCATGAGTACTGTTATCCCATCATTTAGTGCTTTTTCAAGCATGCTTAAATTTGACCTTAGTTTTCCAAATAAACCGGGATCCCTTAAATTACTTTGGCATAACAACTTCATGCAATTTTTTCGTGTAAGGAAACTTAGAAATACTATCCACAGATTAAGAAACTTCTGTCCAAAAGCAGCGCTATCTGAAGAAAGGGCTTGGAGCATTTAAAAGTTTTCTATAACATTTTTGGGGTTGAATCATAATGACTGTAATGCGACAAAACAAATAAAGCCAAAAATGAAAAATCTGTGACAAGCTGAACCACATTTATAAGGAGGAACTACACCTTGTTTGTTTTATTGTTTTAAAATGATGACCTAACCAGCCAAACACCAAAAAATTGATACAATTATGTTTATTACTTATAATGCTCTTTATCTGAACCCTTAATGATTGATCTCAGGAAAGCTTCCAATCAGACTTCATTCTCACAAGTTCCAATAGCAGACCAGATAAATATTCGGATTTTGTTTTATCCATAAAAAAATATTCTAGTACCTTCTCCGTATATCTGCAGTAAAAAAGTCCAGATAAACATCTGGATTTCCTTCACCCAACGACAAATTACAAAAATATTCCACTTTCCATCATAATAAAACCTCACTCATGAGTATAGATGCCCTCATTTTTTCACATCACGGATAGCAAGATTGCTGTCATGAACTTCATCAAAGAGGGTCACTCACCTGCTTATCCTTAGAGAGCATTTGCTGATCTTTCAAATTTAACTGCTTCTGCAAGGACGCTATAGTCTCCTTCAGCTGAGTCATGGCCACTACATGATCAGATGAATTGGGGTCAGGCGGTTCCCTAGATGTCGATACTGTGGCAGCAGTTGTCACTGATCCTACTGAGCTGCTGACGCGACCAACCTTGGCTGGTGGGCCACCACTACCACCACCAGCTCCATCTTCAGTGTTCCCTAGCTTTGTCACGTCCACTCGGTTAGGGCGCTTATTGTGACTCCTGTGGTGTCCATGCCTAAAATAAAAAGCAGAACAGAAATTATGAATGAAAAAATATCATTCCCCACAAGAGGTATGTTCCAAAAAAACAAGGTAATACCAACAATCCATTTTCAATGCCCCTGACCTTTCCCAGATTTCAAATTCAAATTGTTTTTCTTTTTTTTTATTTCCCAAGAATTATTGAATGACAAAGCAGTTTTAGATAGGGATTTTATAGAAAAACAAAACATGATTTTTCCTCATTCCTTAGTGACTCAGATTTTTAACACAGTAGCATCTGCATTATCATTTATTCATACATGTGCTGATGCTCTTTTAACTGATTCATCGCCAGGAAATGATGCAGATTCAACATATGATGAATTTCACTGTAGGGTCAGTCATTTAAGAACATATTAATCATGGAAAATGAGGGTCTTCTGTATTGTGAAATAAAGCCAGACTCTTCTTCTTTACACTAGACCAGCGGTTCCCAAACTTTTTCTTTCTGCGACCCATTTTAGCCCATACGTTTTAGCCGCGACCCCCTAAAAAGTACATAGTTCACTTTATTATTCGTATACATCTCGCGACCCCTTTCCGAACAGCCCGCGACCCCCAGTTTGGGAACCACTGCACTAGACTATATCTCTTCTCTACACCTCATTCCAGCCCATTACCAAATTTTCCTGACATTTATACAACTTCACTGACCAGTACGAATGTTAAAAGTGGGGTATATTCGCTAAACTGTATGCTGCACATGGTAACATATACGTTTAAGTTTCGATTCTTCATTAAAGGAAGATTTTTGTGTTTGGCGGTACATATAATAATTTTATACCACTAAACAAAAAAATAACATCTGATGCTCGTAGAGGTATTAATTCTGATTAGCTCTGAATACAGACAGCAAATTTTCTAAGGGTAAAAGATTCAAATCTCTTGGATGAAGCTTTAAAACACCAAACAAAATCCTCCCGCTACAAGGAAGCCCAGGGAAAAGAATTGCCCCCCCCCCCCCTCTACCCCCAGTATATAAAATTCACACAACTGGGGGGAGTGAGCTCTACTCTCACCTATCCAAATGCAATCTTCAGGCTAATTCACTGAGTAACAGTGAAGGACAACCAAGACAACTCAGCATTTTGTTAACTTGAAAGTACTAAGTCTAAGATAAGTACCCTTGACCTTGTACCTTAAGTAACTTGCTGCACTTAACCCATTTATGCCGAAGGTTTGAAAAATGGGAATTTTACCCTGATTTTTACATATTGTCGATAAAAATATGTATTAAAACATTACCCGAAAGAAAAAACAATGTATCTCTTGCCAATTATTAATTACGAGGTGTTCCAAAAATGGAACACTAGGCAAATCCACTACTATGACGTACTCATTGCTGGCATGCTATAAATTTGATTCAGGCTTTTATTAACTCACTATTAAGAATGATATCCAGGTGAACACTTAACATGCAAGGATACATTGCAGTTTTTACATTGAAAAGTGGTATTTTTATGGCATTTGACACAGCAAGTTTACTTTCCCTGCTTTACATTCAAATGATTAATGCCGTCATGACATGAGTCAAGTTTACGATTCATAGATTTCATGGTCCCCCTTTCCCACCAGGCTCAGCAGAATTACTGTATGTCTCTATATTGTGACAGGTCAAACGGCGACGAAATTTAAAAATATCCATTGGCTTCACATCGTTTATTTTATGCGATTGCCAAGCATTTTGTAAAGCCAGGTCAAAGCAGAATAACTGGAGGGCTCGAGTACCATTTCTTTCCACGGTTTGATGCTTGATACTTGTCAATATTTTCAACATCTCGGTCCACTCCTCCCATATACTGATTATAGACCTTGATTGAATTTGGCATAGTAACTTGTATCTTTTTTTTTTGGGAATAATGACTGACTGTTGCAAAGGATTGACACCGGCACCAGAGGATGCAACAGTTAAAACACTTTTATCATTTCATCTACAAACAATATTGCCTTTTCCATCAGTTTGGTAATCGAATGTGCCCCAATCTTTTTCATTTAGGGTATCATCAGATCGTAAAGGAGGTTTGTCTACGCGATCTTTTCTCGCTACGCCAGTTGCTTGGTGGCCCATTGAATGAAGTTTATCAAGGAGTGCAATGCTTGTAAACAAGTTGTCGAACACAAAATGGTATTTGCTGGGATGCTACGTTGTGAGTGCCTCAGTGAATTGCAAAACAATTGAAGCACCTACACCATATTATTGGTATTGAGTGTTCGGGTTTTTTCCTTGATAAGGCTGAAACCAGCAAATGACGCACCCGAATTTATACCTACCCAAACCGAATAGGCTTACCAAGAATGAACTGTTTGCACCTGTCACGACCCAAACAGGGAATCATGGCCTCATCAAAGCTGAAGTATATTTCATTTGGCACAAATTTCATACATCTGTCATTCAGACGCTCAGTTAGAGGTCGCAGCTTGGAAAACTTGTCCATGTGGTTCAAGTTAGAATTGCCAGCAAAATGAAAATTTGAAAATATTGTTTCAAATCGATCACGTCTCATTGCACCACTAACTAGAGAATTATGCAAATCTGGTCTTATTTCCCAAAGCATACGTCGTCTCGGGACAGAGATGTAACCACTCAGGAAAATTATTCCCAAAAACACCGACAGTCAGTTCAAGGTTCACTTCAATATCCAGAAAGAGTTCTAAATATTCTGTAGGGGTTTTCATTTTCATGATTTGTTCTTCTGAAACTCTACCTCCTACTGGCTGGGCAGTCCGATCGGCTTGCTTCCATTTGCGCACAACTTTGGTTACCTTTTTTCTTAGAGCAAAAAGAGGTTGAGGTGAAGCAGAAGCCGATGCCCCGCCATTTTCAGAAGTATCACCGTCCGGTATCAGAAAAAGGTAAAAGTTCTTGTCAGAAGAACCATGAATGAGATGAGCAGAAGCGCGTAGCAATGAACCGGGAAGATTAGTAATTGTTCCACATCTAATTACTTACTTGATATAAAATTAAAGTGAATATTTTGGTGTGCCTGAATGTATGCATAATACATAGTAGTGGATTTGCCTAGTGTTCCAAAATTGGAACACTGTTAAATAAAAGATTATAACTAAAACAAAATACGTTGTTTCAAATATGTCTTCATTAAGCACTGTAGGTTAACTAATACTGAACATGCAGGGAAAAATTAACAACATTTGGGCGTAATGGCAAATAGTTATTAATGTAACATTAGAGATGGTCACAGAAAAACTGCCTTGAAAAAAAAAGACTGATATTTCTCAACACACTGGCTGCGATGGGTTGGCAAAACTGACTAAATCTTTGCGCCCTATAATACAATATATCTTTATAAAGAGGAACAGAAAGGAAAACCGTGGCATATTTGTATATAATGAGTCATAGTCATTCAATTAGAAAGTCATATTAGGTGTTCCAAAAATGGAAAACTAGGCGTAAATGATATCACAATTACTATAAACTTATAACTCTCAAAAAAAAAAAAACAATTGAATGCTTCAATGATCCCTACTTGTTTGTCAAGAACAGATATTTTAACTGATATTTTTCGTGAACTGGACAAATATGAATGTGTTAATTTATACATTACCTATCATATTCTTTCGAGTAAATTACCAGATTTTCAGCAAATGTTGGGCAACACTTATGCTGCAACAACCCAGATTAACGTTGTAACCATGATGAATACTAATACGAGAAAAAATTACTAGTTATGAATAGACACAGGATTTGGATTAACCTTTAATTTCAAATCCTATAGATTAATATCCTTCTCCTTTCCCAAAGACTTTTCTACAATGCATACATCTGATAGGGTAGGTCTGAAGAAATGGCAGAATGAACAGAACATAAACAAAAATGAGCCAATACAGTTCTTCTCAAAAAAGGATTGCAAAGGATGCGAAAGAGGAATAAAAGGAACCAGTTTTTTTTACTAGGGATAGCGCAGTTTGAAATCAAGCACTGCACCTATACAAGACCATTACTTACTTCTGATGATGTTCTTTCGATTTGCCTCCAGCCCGGTGTGCAGCCAACTTAATGTGAGAACGTCTCTCAGATTCACTTTGCTTAGTTTTAGCTAATGCTCTTTTATAAGAAACAGTACAGAGCCAACAAAGGAGCTTTCCATCCACCTTAAGTAGAAGATAAACGAATCAGCAATACAAGATTACAAATTATGCAGTAGACGAAAAAAATTACATATCATAATACCTTCTTATCTTCATCTTTACGATCGAATGCAGATTTCTGCTTGCATTGTTCGCAGGTCACCGGTGGACCACACTTCTTCTCTGAATTGGTGCACCTCTGGCATTTATTACCGATGAATGCAGCAATAATGTTACAGTATTCACAAGCTGAAGGTTTCCCATACAATTTCACATTCTGTTCACACTTCTTGCAAATTGTACTAGTACTGCTCTTGCTGAAAATTCGAACACATAATGACAATGTAATTCATATGTGCAACCACTGTAGTACAACCAAAGTAACCATTACAGTGAAAAGCCTTACATAAAATTATCAATCATTAAAGGAGGACTTAGCATTATTTAGCAGGAAACAAAAAAAAATTCAAACATCTCCACAGAATTTTCCTCACAAAAACCAGATAATGTAATAAAGACAATCGACCCCACTTCTCAAGCCCTTCCACTCCATACGCGAGTGGAAAATTTTCATATACCACGTAGATATTCATACAGGCCTTCATCATATAAAATAAGAATGCAAAGAGAAAATATATATTCATGATAAACCGTATCAGTTCATGAAAATCTACTTACTTCGTTTGCTGAAACTCGGACCTACAAAAAGTACACTTAACAACAGGAAAAGCTCCTCTACATTCCTGTAAAAATTACAAACAATATTCAAAATTATAATCGTCAATGCCAAATATGAGAAATTCTATTTAAGGAACTCAAGCGAAAAAGATAGTCCTTTATGTCATATATTATAACATAAGCCAACCACAATTTGGTGGAGGCTTAAGTACACTACGACAGGTGCAGCATTGATTAAAGAAAGAGCCAATGCATCAACTTACGAAATACACTTAATTTAGCCAACCAATATGCGTTACAAAATAGGTACCTTGCAGAGTTGCTGTCCTTGGGATAATTCTTCAAAAGGGTGCCTAGTTAGGCACTTAGAACATGCAAAGATGGCAGACATTTCACTCATGAGTCTAGAATATTTGCTGGAACGAAAGGGATCCTTGTGTATGAAATATTTTCTTAAGACTGTAAACAACGGCTGCCGGCCACCATATTTGTCTGATGTCAGACCAAAACAAATGAGTTGCGACGGTAACTCAAGCAAGTCCCCGGATGATGAGTAACGGCGAAATTCAAATTGTTGACAAGAAATAATTGATCTGGTTAATAAAATCCCAACGGAGGGTGTCTATCTTAGAATCGAAACCTTATTCCACGCAATTTAAGGCTGTTTAATTTCGCATTTCCTCAGGTTAATAAGTCTGAATACTGCTGGGTAGTTGCTATGGCACATAGAAAACCGCTGAATTTACATCTGTTCCTTGTGCTGCACCTTAAGTATGGTTGAGCTAGCGGTGTTTCGAAGCACGACATCGAATTAAATTTTTTTTGCACCAAATGGGGTCTATTTCGTGAACTATTGTTAGAATATATTGTGTGTCGAAATGGAAGACAACAAAAGCAGTCTCTCAAAGGCAGAAATAGACGAATTGGCTTGCTATGAAGGTAAAATATTTACTTTTGAAGGGAGCTCACGAATTATTGTAATCGGGAATTTTGGCGCGGAATTTGCAGATTCCGCTCAATCTGTTAGTATCTACTTATCTTACGGAATTCAAACGTCAATCAAGGTCTCTGTATCATTCCTGTATACACGCAAGGTTTACGTGAAATATTTTAGAGGGGAGGTTACGGCTAAGGCCATAGGATGTCGACGCCAGCATGAGCTTCATATTTTACCCCGTCTTCGGTAATTGCACTATTACAGTACATGCCAGGAATGCATAACTAAATTAAGATGCTAGGAATCGTTAACAATCATTAGGGAAGTAATTCGTTCTTCATGTGAAATGGCCTAGGATTTTTCACCATGCCACTAAGAGACAAACCTTTTGTGGCACATCAATGCAAATTTAAATGTCATGGAGGATGGCTAACCGTGTTTGAGAGGGTTGGAAACATTGGCATTTTCTATTGTGCTAATAACCTGAATATTTACTCACACTTTCTATAAAGCAAAAAGATACACATAATTCTCTATGCTATAATACTATGCTCTAATAATCTATGCTATAATACAGAATCCAACCTCTAATGTTATACACATATTTAAAATTTTTTGTCTTGGCTATGTCAGTGATTAACTTTTAAATGAAAGTCCATTCCAATGGTTTTTACGATAAACAACCAATAAAGCTGTTAAAGTTAACCATAGGAGAGCTTCAAAGACTTTTGTCATTTTTATTTTTTACTCCTAAGATGAGAACACATTTACAGAGCAGTATTGCAGCAGCTGTGGATGTTATTGCCTCAGCTCTCCTTGCCGATTGATGTAGGCTCAAATATTTGTCTTATTTTAGGTAGTCAAATGTGAGTTGCTAAATTATTCTAAAGCCCATAGGTTAGAAGTTATCCGAATTAAAATCCGAATGATTAAAGGAGTTCACTCATCTTTTCCATTCAGGAAGGCAGAGACCATGCTATGTAGAGGTCTGCTCATATGATGAGCAAGTGCACAGAGCACAAACTACCCCTTGCCTTTCATAGTTCTTTCTGTTACAAGATTTAGGGCCAATGGTGAATAATTAGAATTGAAACGCCAATTTGTTGCACAGTATTAAGCCTCCCTGGTTTTATGAGTTAGATAAAATTATGGTATGAATAACTTTGCTGGACCAAAACTTTCACTAGCACCTGGGCAGAATGCCATACTTAACCTGGGGTATTTTGATAGTAATCATGCCTTGGTAATGTAACAGTTAATGGTATAAGTATAATGGTTGTCGGAAGGACAATCATTGATAATATTTACGAAAGTGTATAGTTGACTTATTTCCAGGCACTAGAATTAATTTTTGCAGAAATAAATTGGGGGTGTCCCAAACTTCAATGCCCTCATAACTGAATGGAGCCTCTATTAAATCACAACAACATTCCTACTACATAATGATTAGTGATTAAGGCGAAAGATTAAAGATTCTCATAACATGTCCAGTAATGATCGACCTTTTTAAATTAATTGACATATTAATTTTATCACCTTGCCATTAATTAGAAAAGAAGCTTCTAATTCAGAATGCTGAAGAAAGATGTGAATATCTAAAGAATCAACTGGACTACTTCAGAGTCATCCTAACCAATAGTCATTACTCTCCAGCACAGGATGAAGTAAGTATGAACATTAAATAAATGATGATAGAAAAAATTGACTATATTAATAGAATATCCTATGTTTATTAGGAAAATAAGGCTGTGATGTGCAATGATCCAGATGAAGAGTTAGATGAATCCAGTTATTTGAATATACCTAACATGACTGAGGATAATCAATTACATTCCTATCATCAATTGTATACTAATTTCAAGGAAATTAAATTTGATGCTTCAGAAGATAATAACTGTAATAATGGGGATTACAATGAAATAGCTATGGAGGTTAATACTGATGAGGAAAAATTGAATAAAGCAATTGACAGCACATCACTTGATGATGAAATAAATGCAAGCCAATTCCCTCAATTCTGTGATGAACAAAATGGCCAGGATTGGTACACTAAAAATGAAAACTTTGAATATGAGGATTTAGAAGAAGAGTTCATAACGATTCAACAAGAAATCAACAAGAGACAGGACGAAGAAAGATATGGCAGTAGAACAGATAAAGTATCCATAAATTTGATCAAGAGCACCAGAGAAAAGAAGAAAATATGTTATGAAAAAGGCAGAATAGAACAAGCTAACTGGATTTGCAATAAAAAAAGTAATTGGTCACATGATTCCCATAATAAATTAATATGTAAAATAGATCATAGGAGCAAAGAGAGTAATTTGAATGAACACATCAAAAATTTTAAACGGCCAGTTTTAAGGACGTCCTCCATCATATCAGTAACTACAGTACCCTCAACAAATTTCAAAAAAGAAAATAAAAGACACTTTTCTTCATCAAAAGACAACAAATTTAAGACATTAAGTATTATTACTGATAGGTCAGATAAATCAAAGCCAGAATTTAAGAAAAAAGTAAGCCCGACAAAATCTATGAGAAATCGCAATTACCACCAGGCGACATTTCAAGAAACTATACCTGGTATTAATACCCAAGCCACCAAAAATGGACCCTGGGCTAAGAAACATGTTGACAACAATGAATGTGGGGATCAAGTGGTCAAAAGACCAAAAATGCCACGACAAAGTGCATCGAATGTAATATCAAACTCGAGGCAGAATTTATCATTCACATGGAAAGATATGCCAACTGAAAGAACAATATATTCTGAGAGACAGGAGGGTCAGAACAAAAAAGCTAATCCAGCCCATACTAAACAGCCTATTTCTATAAGTCTAGTCAAAAAGGGATCAAATTCCTCAAAGAGAAAATCAAAGAATGAGGAGAAAGAAACTCTTGACTGCATTGCAAATCAAGAAAAGAATAATAATAAAACAAGAGCTCTTCGAAATGGATTTGGGCTGCATACAATTGCATCAAAACTTAAAATGTCACAGAAGATGCATGGTCAGAGGCAGAGCTCTAAATACCCATTTATTGTTGGAAAGGTAATTTTGAATATTTTTTAAATAACATAACTTTCCAATCACTCATTTAAAATTAACCAGGATATACCTGCCTTAACTGGTAGTTCCTAGCAAACATCTCTTTCTATATGTTAATCTTAAAAATATTTTTCAGTGCAAGAAAAATATTTATCATGTTTTAAAAACTATGATGGTACATATTTCTGAACTCTATAATAATATTAGACCACCCACAATCTCCCTTTACTGTTTCAGGCAACAACTCCAAGCCATAACTTAGTACTAAATATTCAACAAACACTGTCGATAATCAAAATGAAGCCTTCTGTGACCAAATCACAGACTACAGCGATGGGAGCTATTGAATACAAAGATTTCCCATCTATCACCACAAATGAAGGTCAAATAGGAAGCAAATTAACAATAGCTCCAGTTAATTTTGCTCCATCAGGCTCATCTGTTGTAAGGATTCAGAACTGCCCTCTCATAAATCAAGCCAAAATCACAACATGCATAGTGCAAAATGATATGTTAGAAACTCAGGATTGGTACCTTTTTCAAGAAAAATATGGAGATGCCTCGAGTAATAAATGTCTATGCTACCCACGCAACTGCACTAATTATCATAAAGTCATCAATTACTATCTACATACTGCAGATGATATCCAATTCTCTTATGAAAATGAAAGATCGCGACATAATGGCCAAATAAAGAAGTACCATCAAATGGATACGAAGCAGGGTGAAACAATGCGTGAGCGACTCGCTCAAATCCTCCGTCAGTTCCAAAATTTTCAATGGATGCATGTACACAAGCAAGGCGTGTGATCATAGATGGCAAGATTACTTAAAATTTCTTTGTTTCACATTTTTACACCTATCAGATACCTCAGTTCATCAAAAAGTTGATGTAATTTATCTGAAATGACTACTCATGTTCATGAGAGGAATCATTAAAAAAAGAGACTTTGTATGATTTTATACATTTGAATGAGTTTATTGTAATATGTATGGTTAATGTAACATGTCAAATTCTGTCCTTTATAGTGAATATCTATGAGCAACTCAAAATGTGTCAGTTGAATAATAATACATACCTTCAGCACATAAGTCATCCAGACTATTTATTGCAGATGAATAATTTACATGTTAATAAAAAAGGAAACAATTCGATTCACAAATGCATTAAAATTTTCAATATAATATTCATCTTATTGGAGCATTCTTTAAGGATTTGCATGAGACTTTTCCTGAGATTGTAAATAGTGGATTCCCTTGCCACTGTGCCTCAAGGTCAGAATTAGTTTTCAAGTCAACCTGGAAAGCAATGAAGTAAGAACTTAACAAGTTAATGGTGGAAAATTATTCCTGGCAAACAAATATTGAAAGTGAACCACAATAAAATACATTAACACAACATGAAACGCAAAAATTTTAAAACCTAAACTTGAATCTCTGAAAATCAACTCAAATAAGAAAAATCAAATGTGTATCTGATCAACAATAGCAATTGATATGAAATAAACCAAACAACATTTACAAATCACTAGGAGGAAGAATAATTTACCTGCAATTTTTCCCAAACTTTCTTTTTAGGATTTAAAACTTCATCTGGACATCCTGATTCATATCCTTCAACAATAACTTTTTCACCTGGCTTACTTCCAGCAGGAGGTATTAAAGGTTCTACTGCTCTTGGTTCATCTCTAAAGAAGAAATATATATAAGATTATATAGATTATTTAATAAGAGCAATGCTGTTTACACACACCATGCTAAATTAACAATAGATGGACCGGAGGTAGTCGGTTACCTAAGCAGACCAAGACTGTTCATTTTGATAGGTGTTTTGTATTCTAAGTTTTAAAAATTACTCCACCAATTTTCACTGAAATTGTCTTCCAGACATGTCTAATATGTATCTCAATGCAACAATTTCTAATGTATCATTAAAAAAATCATGTTATTAAACAAGCATGACAACTGTAAGAACAAACAAAAATTCACACTTAAGTGACGAATTTCCTATGTTTTCTAACGCCCCATGATAAGATTACTGATTCAATGAACAGAGGATTATTTATGCCATATCATATAGGCATTCAATTATATTAATCTTCCAATCAGGCAAAGCATAATTTTATGAAACATTGATATTGTTGAGAGGGTGGAATGTAAGTAGATTTACTTCATTATAACAGCGTAAAGAGAGGTTATAGCACTGAGACTGGGCACCTGTGTGTTTGGCATGTGAAAAAACATGTGTTTTCCTTCTCAAAATACCTTAAGACCATACCTTAATACATTAAATTCAGCTTTATACAGTAAAAATAGCTTAAAAGGTATTGTAGAAGAAAGGTATGTGACATGAATAAGGATAAATAACTAGGAACGACAACATGTACAGCAAAACTTCTTAGCCATAATTTTTATGGGTCTTGGTCCATTAAGGTAGCTGGTATCAAAGTTACATTTTTATTTGTCCAAAATGGATAATAATTACCTAGTTAAAAGTATACTGCCAAAAATAGAAAAAATTCTGAAAATATTTAGGCAGTACAGAAAAAAAAATTTATTTTAACCTTGAGAGTCTTTGATACATGTCAAAATGATGGGTTCGGACTTTCTTGTGCTCAGATACATTCACACAAAAATATCACCATAATTACAATGAAGTTCCGAAAGATATTCTCCCCATTGATTTTTTTCTCTAACAAATTGATTCTGAAATTTAAAAAACCCTTTGGACAAGTTTGGGAATAATATATTCACCGACACAGATATACATGTGTACATATAAGCCTTATTCCATTCACATGATGCCATAAGCGCAACCACACAAAAATATAAATTCTTAGATGGGGAAAGAAAGAGATAGGAACACATAATAGAAATAGGACTGGGACAAAGGTGCTTTGGCAGATGGTACAAGCCAGAAATCAGAGGGTAAAAATAAGGCCTGAAAGGGACTTGAACCCAGAACTTACCAATTACATGTCAGAGGGTCTATCAGTTGCACTACCAGAATACTTAGGTTCACCATGATTTCAGTGGAAGTGTATGGAACAGAATATGAACATCTTCAGCTTGGTCCCAAAAGAGTGACCATCATAAGGCACTAAGGCAGCTCACCACTCAACAGAAGAATTTGATGACGATGCAAGAATGAAGTAAAGATACAGATTCAAAATATAGTTTGAAAGAGACAGGGGCATCTGCCTTACCATTGCTATTCTCATCCTTTTTTTTGTCATGCGTCTCTATCCCTTTATGTTCTCCTTCTGCAAATTTATATTATTGCTTAGGTATTGTGTGAATGAGCAAAGGAGTTCTGGGTTTTGGCTTGGTTTGTCTTAAAAGGGGTAAGTGTTTCCCAAAATTCCCGTCCAATGTGCCTGTCTTGATATAAGTGCCTGTCTCGATACAGTGGAACTTGGTTATAACGGCATCGGCTTTAACTCGGGTTTAACCTCACATTTAATACAGACCAGCCAAAATTGAACATTTTATGTTGTACGAAAACCCGTTTATATCGTCAACAAATATTGCGACGCTCGGGTATAGCATCAAAAATTTTGCAATTCTTAGGTTGCAAAAGTGGTAGTGTGATTGTATTATGTCCCAAGTTCATAGAAACCATGTGTAGAAACATCAAGAGCAAAACCAGGTCGCAAGCTGGACATTGAGCTGGTGAGGGGATGCAACTCTTTTGTTTAATTGGTGTCTGGAGGGAGCGGGGTCTGTCCCATATACCTGGGTCTTATCCATTCCCACCCCTACATTCTACAAGGTCACTGACACAGGCACACTGTATTGTATTGTTTGTTTCGTTAGTTACGGTAGATCATCAGTCACATCACTACCTACGTAGTACCTCTCTAGATGAAAGGAAAAGCCAAATTTCTACTCACACAGAAGCACATAAGACCATTCCATTGGACTCAACACCCCTCATCTTGGCAGGTTTCAAGTTACATAACACAACAACAAAACGATCTTTCATTTCTTCAATAGGAACGTAGTTAACTAATCCACTAACAATGGTACGAGGCTCACTTTCACCTGCAAAAGGATACATATGGTTACTATGGTTGATTAATTTCTTGCAAGAAATTTAAATCCTGCATTTATACACAAGATACCAATGACCAAATGACCTCTTTGAGGTTGAAAAAAAATTTGTTTCTATCAACAATACCATATTTCTCCGAATATAGTCCCCCACCCCCCCTAATTTTGAGGCTTGTTTCGGAAAAATAAAAAAAAATGCGTTTGAATATAGTCCCCCCCTTTACTTTTACCACAGGCATTTTTGGAAAAAGAAGGGGGGACTATATTCAGACACATAAGGTAATTACATATGCATTCCAGCCTGGCTCAATTGGTCTACAAGTGGACTCAAAACAAGCATTGCACCAACAGATTTAAAAATATTTTTCCCTCTGAAATGGTTGAACACCCTTCTAAATTTTTCCATAAATAATTCTGAATTGGTAAAAAAAAGAAAAAAATTATTTAAAATTAAAGCCATAGGAGTACTAAAAATTTTAATGTATAACTACAAATTACAGAAAAAAATTACCAATTATACACATGCCTTTTTACCTATGTTGAGGCAAGAATGAAGATTAAAGACTAGTCCTCAAATATCCTTTTACATTGATATGTGTTTTTTTGAAAAATGAGAAGTGCAAAATTTTGTGTTCACAAAAAGAGTTATTTTGAACACAGTCATTATAAAAATGTAAAGGACTGGTGAAGTTGACATCACAGATTGCTGGTCATTAGTTTTTATTTGAAGATTTTTGCAGCGTCTTTCATCTATCTTTTAAGTTCCTTTCGGGAAATGCTGCATTGAAAATATTTTGTGCTCAACGTTCCACTCCTCTTACTGGGAGCGTTTTCAAAGAGGTGATAGCAAGATTTTCTTCTGATATGGATCGGAGAGAACACAAATAGACATACTGTTGTCCAGAGACATTCTGTTCTCAATACACCAAGAAGCCATACTGTTTAGTCCAGCCTGAACCACCAATTCTAATCACAGGAGATCAGGTGGTTGGTATCATCAGGGTACATAATAAACTCCCTAGTTACTATACCTTTTGGGAGATATAACAAAACTAGCAGTGGTCCTAGTAAAAAACCTGTTGTGAATAAAACAAAACAGTGGTAAACTGGATACGCAACTTTCTGAGTGATTGTAAATAAAAAGTAGTTCTTGACGGAATGAGCTCTGATGTAGTTTAAGTGACATAAGGAGTTACACAAGGATGCCTAATCGGCCCTGTTTCATTCATTATACACATTAATGACCTCTGCTCTAAAATAAACAGTAACATATGTTTATTTTCTGACTATGCTGTCATCTATCGTGAAATTAGTGATCACTCTGACTTTGAAATCCTATCATCAGATTTAAACAATGTTCATGTGTGGAGCCAAGAGTTGGGACTGAGCTTAATCTGAACGATAACCATGTTATACTGTGGATGCTATTTACATAAAGGCAGAAGATGGACCTGGGAATTACGATAACCTCGAACCTCTCATGGGGAACACATATAAGGAATATTTGTGGCATAGCCCTGAAGAAATTAGGATTTGTCAAGCATATTGTGGGAAGATTTTCGGATGAGAAACTAAAAGAAATGTGATATTTTGCTCTTGTCCCACCTCACCTTGAATATTCAGCAAGCATATGGGTTCCTGTGCAGAAAGACTTAATCCTTGAACTGAATAAAATACAAAGGAAGGCTGCGCAGTTTGTCAAAAACTGCTAAGGACATATAGACAGCGTTACCCAGATGTTAAGCAAATTAGGCTGGGAGCCCCTGGAGACTTGGAGGTTGCATGCTAGGTTTAGATTGCTTGAACAATTGAGAATAGATATCTTTAAGAGTGACGAGGAGAACATAATATTAGAGCCCCACTATATTGCCAGGTCCGACACAGGCAATAAATGAAGAGAGATATTTAGCTGAACGGATAGATATGGGAATTTGTTTTTCTTCGAACCACAAAGGACTTTAATAAATGCTAATCGTAATTACGTTATAGCATTTCCTTTTTATGTGTAAACGGCAGGTGTCCTAACACCCTTTCCACATGCCTTTTAGGTGGCTTGTGGGGTAGTATGTAGATGAATCCTATGTAACACCTCCAAATTCTATTTTGTTTGGGAAGACTCTTGAGATGACTTTTAACATGTTGCGTACCAGGATATTTAAATACATAGGAACGCTGAGATTGGAAATACGTGCTTATTAGGGCGTATTGCCTTTGGTTTAAACATGGTTAAAAAGCTATTGTTTAGAATATAACTTTATCCAATCAAACGCTATGATGCATCAATTCATTATGAATAACAAAAAACAACTGAAAACGTACTAACGAATACGTATTTTATGCTGTAAAATGTTTCAGGTTGACGCACCTAAATGACGAGAATCTTCGTCATCCGTCTTGAACGTTCGGGAAAAAAATGATGAGAATTCTCGCCATCTGTACAGAACGTGTTAATGCAGAAAAATTACTGACTCCTTCCAGAGTGATAAAGTCTCGCCGAATCATTGGCCTTGTCAGAACTACATACCATAATAATGGAGTTTCTTTAACAGAATTCTACCTCAAACAGAATTAAATTAAACACCATCAAATGCCTTCCTTTCGTCATATGAGATAACAAAAAAATCTTATGTTTATCTAATCCAAGAATAATCTGATCAAAAAAGTTATAAATAGCAGTTTCTGTACTTTTTCCAAGAAAAAAAAAACCATGCTGAGATAAGGAAAAGAAAGGGAAATATAATGTTTGGTTTCCAAAAAATATGACATTTTTTTCCTACTGTAACAAAAAAATAAAGCAGTTATTCTCATATCCACAATTTATGATGACCAATAGAATAGACCAGGCAACTGGTAAACCACAGATGTTAATGGACTATAATAAAACGAAAGGGGAATCTGACAATGCAGATCAACTGTGTTCCACATACACGTTTGCTCGCAGTACTTGTACTAAGCTTACTTGTACCTTATTATAGAGAATGTAATCGGATTAACTTTGATGGAATATTGCCAACTATTTAAACATATTTTACGATTTAAGCCTAATTTTTTTCCACTTGTCCTTTTGAGTATTATTGAAAAATAAATAAACTAAAACAATTTTCAAGACTTCTGAGCTGCATGACTGCTAGATGTTACTAGATAATCTAAATTAATTAATTCAATGAAAATATTTACAAAATTTTTAGTGACGCACCAAGTGTGCTAACATGACTGCTAATGTTTCACCAAGAGGCCTAAGTGCTCGAGCGTCAGCTTTGAAAGCCTTCATTAATGGTCGGAAATACATAAGGAATTTGTCATGACCATGACTAACTAATGAGGGTGTTCATCTTTGATAATATAAATCGGCAGATGGTAGAAGGTAAAAAAGGATGCGTAGTGAGACGACTTGTCTATCATTTGGCACCTCATCGGCGTAAAAGAAATCGATGATACCAACTTTCACAGAAGTTATGAAATACTTTTAGATCCGAGAACGCAGGAAAGGAGCCTACGGTCTATGAAAAGGCCTCTCGAGTGGCTATAACGGTGTGCGAACTTCGATATGCACTTATATTCAGGTATTGTACGACAGCCTTCTGGCAGCACACGCGGGATGAATTTTGCTGTATTCGAGGCGTGGGAGGGGGAGAAGCGAACGGGGAGGGGACGGGATCGGCCTGCCGTTCTTGTATCCGTGACGCTGCGTGGGCATTGGAATATTTTCTTCGCGGATGCACACTCAAATTAGGCATTTTGTGGCTAAATGGTGGCAGATACGTTAAGATGCACGAAATTTTTGGCCTAAATGGTTAGTAACTCAGCAAAATCTATAGGAAATGACCATAAAATATTATATTTTTAGAATTTTGACCCTCCCCCCTAAATTGCATTTGAGCGAGGGTCAGGGGTTCACCTAGAGGTCTCTAATTTTTCAGGCCTTATTTTTGATTGGTCCCACAACTCTTTTTTTATTGGGCCAGATGGATTTGAAAAAAATCGATTTTTCTGATCCGCCCTAGTGTCCAGCCAATCAAAGCAGAAAAATTCATGCATAGTTCCAGGTTTTCCAGGGAAATTTTACAAAATTCCAGGTTAATCTTGAGTGATTACAGCGATGGATAAGAATTTTAAAACACCCTAAATTTTTTATCCCCCAAAACTATAAAGTACTTTAATAAAAGCTATGTAATTATGTTATGGCATTTCCTTTTTATGTGAAAACGGCTGGTGTCCTATCACCCTTAACCACATGCCTTTTAGGTGGCTTGTGGGGTAGTATGTAGATGAACCCTATGTAACACCTCCATATTCTACTTTGAGGAGACTCTTGAGATGACTTTTAATGCAGAAAAATGACCGACTCCTTCCAGATAGATAAGGTCTCGCTGAATCAAAACTTTTAACACTAGAACCGCTGGACAAATACCACTACATAATGCCACTGCCCCCTTCTCATAAATCTCATAATTTCTCAAAACCTGTTTCTGCCCATAGTATCACCAAATATCGGTGGTCCCCATTTCGCTGACCAATGTTCATCGATCTCATCTGCTCTGGCACAGAGAGAACCTCTAATGTAAAGGAGAACTATGAAGACTCCAATCATCATTTTCCAGCTGTCCATTTACCTCAGCAACTGTGTATTTCTGAATATGTTTTAACATTCCTTAATCGAAAAGTAGTTTCCAAGCACTGCTGTGGCAATCCTTACAGATGAATTGCAGGAGATAAGGAGATGGGCCTTGGGATACCATCAGTAAATTTTGCAGCGAAATGCTGCCTCCATTATGAGTGGAAAGAACTTGGACAGTTCACCCTGCTCGCCCATCCTCTCCTATCAATTTATTGCCAAATATGAAATCATCTCCCTGTGGCATAATCCTGACCGGTACCGTACCTGAAGTCAGTGGAAAGGATGACAGTGACGGAGACAGTTTTTTATTGAGTATTAGCAGGTTCATCATCGGAAGAATGGACAGTCAATGCTTCCGCATGTCCGCTGTATCCTCTTCATATGCGTCCTCCAGCAAATCAGTTAGCATTTGAATGATCTTGTGGGGCGTTAACTCTTGTCTACGAACGTCAATGGAGTGGTTGCCATTTCAATTCAATATTATAGTAGTTAACAATAGCTATGGCTGCTATTCATAAAATTTCTTAGGAAGAGGACCCTCGCTGGGTTGGGAATGAGGCTCATGAGCTGCACTTCTGTAGCCAGTCGATGCCGCATTTCCATCATTGAATAACCACTTTGTGCATCGGTATAGAATGATGGCATTTACTGATACATTCAATAAATAAACAGTAACATTCAAAGAATCCTAATGAGAATGAGCGTATACCTAAATTACAATATAAAAATACCATACAACAATGTAAATGCCAAAGAGTAGTCAGCACTACTATGAATAACTTTGCATGAGATGGAAAAGTGTCATTTTCCAGACTAAATAACAACAGCTACAGTAGAATCCTGATTTAAGGTTTTTCAAGGGGGACAAAATTTAAAACACTAAATGCGGAAAAACACTAAATGAGGACCTGCCATTTTGTTCAGGTTTTAGGGTCTGTAATGATTGGAATGGCTTTTTATGAATAAAAAATATTATTTTAAGTAACTAAAAGGTGCTGAATGCAGCAAAAAATTCTTTAATGAAATGTTCTCTGCCCTATGAAGGTTGGATAATACTTTTCAGGAATCAGCTAAAAAAATGGGTAGTAAAAATAAGTAATGAGAGGATGACAATTGTTTTAATGAAATATTTTAAGAAAATTCTAATAAACATCAACTTAAAAGCATTCCCACACAGATTATTATTATGGACATTAGAGATTCCATTTTTATACATATTTCAGTGGTCTCTATGAAATTTAGAATTTTGTGACATGTAGGTGACTATAGCATTTCTAATATAATAAGAAAAGGTGTAAGTAGGTACTCGAAAAATCATGAGGAATGAGTGAAATAAAGGGACAGCAGAAGATCGCTAATCCCGAATTCTCAACTACCGAATATCTAGTAAAAGGGAGGTTTTCTGGAATTTTGCTAACTTCACGTTTTCTGTTGCCTCGGCGAAACAAGGGATTTATGAGCCTTTAAAAAGCCTCCTATGCGCACATTTTGGATTTCGAGGTCATTCAAAAAAGTAGAATCTTATTTTAGTATGCGTACAAGTCGCTGGTGATTCAACTCGATGATAACACCAGATTCGTTGTCATATATCCGCGGCCTTATGCAGGTCGAATGGAGCCGGGAGAAGTTGCTTACGCGGCGCGCTGATCACCTTGACTCCAACTCGCCTTGTTTCTCGGCAGCTTTTAATAAAATTTGGTTGGAGCTTGAATAACGATTAGCTAAACTCTGTTAAGTGAAAAGGTTTAACCTTCAACAGAACTGGATTTCATCCGAAAAATTGTCAGTGCCTCTGGAGGTTGGCAATTTCGTCAGGGTTATGATGTCGAAGTCAACCACCAACCACCTGCCGGATTTTCGTATTTTTCCGCGCTCATCTATTCTACCGTGAGTATGCGGTGATTTTTTTTTCCCAGCATGAGCGATTTATTTACAGTCATGGACCGTGATAGTTCGTCATAACTCCGATTGTCATTCTCTTTTGACATTAATTAGCACCAGATAAATATTTTTGAATCGACAGCGATATCAACCAGCCGCATGTCGATAAATTGGCTCCGGGATATCTAAATTACGATGTAAAATAATGTTATTCCGTAGGGAAAGAATGCTCTCACTCACGGTCATGACAGGGGAAACACTTCCTGTTCTTTCGCTGTTCCTCCGTGGAAACTGACCTTGGAATGGATTATAGAAAGAATCTTCTAGTGAACTGCGCAATTGATATTGGGCCTCCTCTTTTGAACAGAGAAAGTAGCCGACTGAAAAAATATTGGGCTAATAATCGACTGCCCGTAGGGAGTAGAGTTGAAAGGGGCATAAGCCATCAATTGAAAACATAACGAGAAAACCATTATTGTAGCGGCCCTCGGAGGATAACTCGTGTCATCAGTCGTCACGTATCATCGAAGTCAAGTTCAAGAAGTGAAGGATAAGGTAGTTCGAGGTTATTAAGGGATGACTTTGCTCCATTAGATCGGATCTAATACAAAAAGTACCTGGTGTTTGGATCAGAAGGGGAGCGAAACGTTACGAGAAGACAAACCACCCAACTTGTGAGTTGAAGGTCGCAGCGCTGCGCTCGCGGAAGAAAGCAGTTGAAGAAGCGTTCCCCGGAAGATTCTATCGACTCTTGGTAAACTTTCATGAGACTGTTCTTGTTGATGAGCATAAATTCGAAGATTTGGATGAACCGTCATGAAAAAACGTTAAATCGGGCAAAAAAATCTTGAGCGGGACAAATTTTTACGACCATAAATGCGGAAAAACGCAAAATGCGGAAACACTAAATACGGATAATTTTTACATTGTCCTAATAGGGAATGAACCGGGACCCAAAAAAATAAACGCTAAATGCGGAAAAACCTTAAATGCGAAGACCTTAAATCCGGATCCGACTGTATTTAGTTTAAGCTTGAACATGTTCAAATGTACTGCCTCATAAAAAAGGCAGGATTGAATGCTAAAAAAGGCAAAATTATAGAGCGGTAAACTTAAAGTTTGCAAGGTGTGTTCAAGGTTGCTAGGTTTTTTAGATAGTTCTTTTGTACCCAAGAAAAATAAACATGAATTCTGCCACCTTTACATCGGACATGGGAAAATTATACTATCTGTAAAATTTGCATCATAGGCTCTCAGACAAGGAAAATAAATGTTTGAAAGATTCTGCCGAAAAATCAAAAAACATATGAAATTAGCAATGAGATGTTAAGGGCCGAAATATATAGCGGTAATTTTGACCGGTCAGCGGTTTAAGGAGGAATGAGAGAAATTTCTCAAACCTAGTCTCCAGTGAAAGAAAATTTTCAGGTAATTTCCTTACATAAAGTCAGGAAAAGTTTTAAAATTACATACATACTTTTATTTGTCTTTATACTCAATTGACAACTGCTGAAAGTGACGACAGTGGTCAAAATAACCCCTGTGGTGGTTCTAGCGCTAAATAATATTATTTTTATGCATTACTTTATGTTCCTAATCTAAAGACTCAAACTTAGTAAAAGAAATTTTACAGGTTGTCACATGAGATGTTGACGTCGTCTGGCATTCTATTCTTCATGTTTTTGCATCTTACTATAGTCAGGTATGCTAGACAATTTGATTCTGTTGTCTTGTCTGACATTTCACGTTTTGATGTGGTTGTAAAAATTCTATTAAGCTACTGCACTTAAAATTACAACAAACACATTTTAGGACAGAAAATGGGTGTTGAACTGGCAAAATTTTATGTGGAATGAATTTGAAATAAAAGGTTTTGAAATTCCAGGTTGGTGCAAAAATTCTTGAATACATGATTCACAAAAAAATTCCCAATTCTCTCGGTTTTCCCCGTCACTATATCCTTTTTCCAAACTGATGGCAGTTGGGTCAAAAATACCAAGTAGCCAATCAGAAGCGCTGCCCCTTCCACCTCTCTGTTCCTCTCCCTCCCCTTCCCTTTTCTCCTCCGCTCCCCTCCATCCAGCCGACCGACGTTGCCAGCCTTGGAAATAATGGTACTTTCGGGGGCAGCAGTAGATTCTGGGACAAATGCTGTGTGATTCGGTTTTGCAACACTGAGCTGGAGTGCGATCTGCACTGCATGGAATTCGGAGAGAGACTGCGGGCTCTTACACACTTTCTCCTGTCGCTCTTCTGTGATTGGCTAGAAAAGTGGGTGGGTTTCGAGCACGCTCAAGGTTAGCTGCCGTCAGTTCAGAAAAAGGGTATAGACACACTGTATAAACATTACATTTATCAAAAGTTTCTTTAGAATGGAATATGCATAGTCTTCAAATGGCTTCAAATGACTACAAAATACATAAATTGAGTCTTCCACTTCAATATTAAATAGGTACATAATTGGACTTACCAACATCAATTTTTTCCACATAGAGAGCATCAGCATCAGGATGTCTATTCACTTCTACAATCTTTCCAACCCTAATATCAAGGCGATGAGGGCTAATCTCATCTACAGCAGCCTCTGTAATAATAAAAAAGATATTCTGAAGGCTACATTTGATTTATATCCATTAAGTTTAGTAAAAGTTACTATAAAAAATAGGAATTCTGTACACAAAAATTAAATGATATGAGATTTACATAAGTAGGGGTCTGAATTTACACACTACAATCCTACAATAATCCTAACAAAAGTAATATACAAGAGGGTATCATTGATATTCACAATTGAAGCCACTGTAATTATGATGGTAAATATAAACATTCAAAAATCCTTCAACCTCGAGGAATCTACCAGCAAATAGCATCTGAATGATATGTTTTTATTCCTGAAAAGAATATTTGAACTTTTCAGGGAATAATAAATATATGTACACATATAGATAAGAAATCAGTCCACAAGGAAACTTCCACAGGATAAATATTCTTTTCACTCCGGACTCGTAGAAATGAATTAATGACAGAATTTCTAATGCTGACTCAAATCTCGTTTTGTTATCTTAAATAATGATTTGAATCAATCAATGCTGATTTTTAATTTACACATATAAACCACATAAAGCATTCCTCTTCCACAATAACTCTTCTTAAGTATATTTAATGTCTAATAAAAATAAAATTTCAAATCTAAATAGGTAAAGTCGTTGTGTGCCCCATTTACTAATGAACTAATGATGGCAGGGTGTAAGTGGAATTAACAGCATAATGGAATAAGGTGTGATAGTCAAATGTCTGAACTTACTCTGTTTGGAGGGAGGAGGGTAAGCACTGCTAACCAGCTTCTTCAACTCAGGGGTTTCAAATGTTTTCCTGATAGGATCCAGCAATTTGTTGAGCTGTATTTCAACAGAGGCTTTCAAATCAGCAGGATGTAGTTGTTCCTTTGCAAATGCCTCTTCCAAGCTATCATAGGTCATGTATGTAGCATTTCCTCCATTTTCCTCACTCCGAACCACCTCAAAGCCTAGAGGAAGAAATTAGAAATTAATTTAGCATGCTATCATAAAATTTTAGCGTGCTACCATAAAATAACTGGTATTCAGTGATGATATCCAAAACATTGAAGCATGACAATGGTACAAAATTTGTATATTATTACGAGAAAAGTAACTTAAAACACAAATTCTATCTATTTGAAAGTCTGGAAGAGTCATAACACCATGCAGGAATGTGTGTGACGGCTTAAATAACTTCTCAAAGATATATTTGTATTGAAAACTTATGATGGAAAAACATTTCTTACCTTCACCCGGCTTGAAAAGAGAAAAGAGAACATGTTTTACAAATGCCAAAACACCATTGTCAGCCACATTTCCAGGCTCACAAAATGCCTTTTTGAGCTTTTTCTTCACTGCTGCTGGGGAGTCAAGTAGATCTATTTTACTGTCCTCTTCAGATGATGACATTTTCCCACCAGTAAGGCCAGGTACTGTCACATTAAAAGAGAAAATAAAAATTAATTTCATAAATGAGGAGATAAAACCACAACAGGAAGAATTACAGCTGATAATAAGCTTTTTACTTTCATTTCAGGATTCATTATGAAAGTTTGACAAAAATACAAGACATTCTTGACATCGACGAAGCATAGAATATGCTTCCTGTACAAATAACTTTTCATTAATTCTTGGAATGCACTTGACTGAAGGATCACACAGAACACACACAGTATATTTTTAATGGTATGGTATTAGTTATCTGGGCACTAATATATATGCAAGTTTTCATGAGCATCAAGCATGCAAAATGAGAAAAAAATGACAAAAATATTTATAGCAATTAAATTTGACACTAAATTAACTTTTCAACACTAGTATTCAATTATTATCACACAACTACATCATAATGAATTTCCGCACATATTCACATGGCGATTCAGCCATAATAGAAAGGGCATTCTTTTGAGGCTGCCCAGAGAGCTATAGTGCTGGACTAACTATCATCAGTCCCAAACTCAGGTGCTATAGCTCTCCCTCCAACAACTCTCCCCTTTCCCCTAGGCTTGCCAATCCGACTTTTTCAGTGGAGGGGGAAAAGGACCCATGATTCGAAATTGGTCGAAGTATCCGGGAGCCTTAAGAGGGAGAGGAAATAGCATTCTGAAAGAGGCTGCAGTGAATCCAAAAGCTAACGCTAATATCAAATAAATGAGACTTCTCATCGTCACAGAAAGTGTAACTAGGTCAATAACTTGGAGATGAAAATCCTTTGAAATACATTCTACCCCAATTCTGATACTTTTCATTTTGCTTGAGTCCTAGCTTTAATGAGGATAAATTTTTTGTCTAAAATGCACCAACTCAGCAGTTCACTTCATAATTTTGTCTTTAAAAAATGAGATAAATGAAGTCGAAGAACTTTCAAGTGTCCTCTCCATCTTCTATTCCCATTCTTGACTGTCAACTTGATAACCAAAGACCAATTTTTGAATGTATCACACATCAGTAATAGATAAATGAGACATTATATTGAGACATATTATTCTACATTTATTGATAAATGAGATATTTAACACTTTTGAGACGGCAGAGTTTTTGTCTTACAAGGAGACTTTGCCCAACTGATGTCAAGTAAGAAGATGAAACCTTTTATATATGAAAGTAGACACTTAGATAGGAATACTGTTGAAGGGTTTTGTCGATATACGCCTGGGTTTGAGAGAAAAAAGCATTTTAAAATTTAAAAATATGGTCACGTTGAATTTAATTTAAAAAATTTCGCTCATTGTTTAAGGCCGATTTGGCCGAGTGGTAGTGTGCCACGCTTCTGATATGAAAGACCAGGGTTCGGGACTCGGAGAGAGTATGGATCTCACAGATCTCTCTCTCTCTCTCTCTGAACTCTTCTCTGTGGATCTTATGCACGATGTAACAATTACATTAGCAGTAATTTGTACTCACAATGATTACCCAGGAAAGAAAAACTGATTTCCAACCGTTTTGAACCTCATTTGAATCTGATCTGAATCGTTAAAATCTGATTTGACTCTGTCTTGACACTGAATTCCACTGGTTTCCAGCGGACAGGAAATGGAAGGAAGTGATTTGAATCTCATTTCCATTGTAACTGGTTTCCAGCTGTCTTCCACACGGACTGTATTGACACTGAATTGAATGTCATTTGAAACTCTTTTCCTTATTTATTGGCTTGAAAGTGTTTTCCACAAGTGCTTTCCAACAGAGTTGAATTGTGGAATGAATTTGGAATTCTCCTGATATGAGTGTCTTGTAGAAACCCATCTCACACAGGCTTTACTACTGCGTTGATTGGAAAATTACTTTTTCTGAGGTGTCAATGAGTATATTTAATTCAAAATCATGGTCAGAAATAAAATAATGACATAAAGGAGGAAACATGTACTTTGCCGTCTTGCAAAAATGCACGGGTGATGAAAAAATTCAATGTACATCATCCGCACTCTGTATTGCTCATCATTTCACCTGTTGGAACTCACTACCACCAATATACCAAACGGTACATAACTTGGGAATGAAAGCACGTAAAAACCTCACTTCGCATTTAAAAAAATATAGCCGGTATAGTGCTGCCACCTAACTACGAAAGATAGCAAGACAAAGTAGCAACGCTGACACCCGATTTCGTTTTGAATGTTTACGTGCTTGTGGTTGTCTGTTTTGTGCTAAAGTTATAGGGTGTGGAGAAAAAAATAATCATATAAGTATTATTTAACCAGTGCTAAATTCCCGCAGCGTTGAATTTAGCCATTCGTGCATCTCTTCAGGTTTTAAGCGACAGTGAAATTCTTGATGTGATTTGGATCTTTTGTGTTTTCATTGAATAATATATCTTTTGTTTACAGTTTTTGAGCGATTGCTAATATTTTTGTATGCAATATGTATAATATGTACGCACGTTACGTCGCCGACGAGAACCTACCAGGATTTTAAGAGTATTGTGTATATTGCTGGTTTGTTTGTGCTAAGTGAAACGACCGTGTTCATGTATAAACAGTATGGCAAGTTTCTGTAGTGAAACATACAGATGTGGTTGGCTTAATACTGAATCAGAATTATTTTCATAAGGCATGTAAAGAAGTCTTTCTTTCATAAAGGCATCTGAAATATTTTCTAGTGTTGTGGTTTTTCTGTTAATCACGGAAAAATTTGTGTTCTTCGATAATTCAAGATTGTGAAATCTGATGTAAGTTGTTGTTCTGGTCCAATGATTGTTCTTTTACTCTTGGCAAACCTTGTGCCTTTCGATGAGTGTTCAAGATTGTTAGAACTGATAAACAGTGTGGAAAAGCACTACTAGTTTGTCAAACTCTCCTTCAAATGAGATTTCATCTGTAAATTCTGTGTTTCCCTAAATTATTTCTAATGCATGACATTGAGATTTTAAGTGTATTCAGCCTCAGAAATTTACCAAATTAGATGACAATGTATTTTCAATTGAATATATACTTGCAATGGGGTTTGTGCATACTTAATAAATACGTTAATAGAGCCTGTGTTATTTCATTGTGGTGGGAGACTTACATGAAGTTCATTTTGTTAGGCTGTATTTTGTAAACTTTTTTCTGCCGAGTCTACATCCAGGTTGATGATAGAGATGTAGTATGTGAAGTTAGAAACGTTGGTTGAGTGCAGCTCTACGAAACTTGGAATTGGCGGAAATAACTCATGCATCAGCAGGTCATAGGAGGTGAGAATCGAGATTCAGATCGGTATGACGGTGGAAAACAGATTCGAAATAGCTAAAACGGGGAAACCGGATTCAAATCTATTGAACGGTGGAAACCAGAGTCAAACCACATTCATGGAAATGAGTAGGAAAACAGCCGCCATATTGGACCTTCACAACTGATTTCCAACTGTCTTCCTACTGATTTCCAGCTGTTTCAATTTTCAAAACAGATTCAAAGGAGAAGGAAATCAGTGTGTCAAATCTGTTGGATATCAGTGTCAAATCTAATGGAAATCAGTTTTTCTTTGCTGGGTACTTTTTATAAAATGTAATTTTTATTTGTTATTTACTCTTTACGGTGAAAGAGGAATCATTACTTTGATGTAATCCTTACTCATAATCAACGATTAATTTACTGAATTACCTGAGCCTTCAAGTACCATAATTTGCTTTTTTAGGTTCAGCCACTCTTTAAGATGTGGGCTACTTATGATGGTTACAAATTATGACACCCCTTGGGTTGTCGCAAGTGAAATTGCAACTACAGCAATTCCTATTATACAATTATTCTACATTTTTACTTCGCTATCGACAGTTGCCAGGAGGTCTCCAGAGTTGATAATCTTACCAGAAGTATTTGTAATTTTACTGATTACTTTTGCAAATCAGAAATTTGTACTCATAATTAGTTACTTTTTTAAAAAGTAACAGTAATTGGGCCAAGTTACTTTTTCTCAGTACTTCTACCAACACAGGTCTACAGGCACATTCAGAACATGAATAAAATAATTGAGTGAATGCTAGCTAAAAGACAGTGACTTTTCATCTTCTGTAAAATCTAGACTGTTCATTTTATCTTTGCGGGTGATCTGGTGTGGCTGAAGTAAGTGGGGGTGAGGGGAGGGAGAGTTTCTTGACACATGACATTCCATTTGCCTATCAGTAGACAGTAGGCATGGGCTAATGCTTCCAATATTCAGTCGCTCTCAGACCTCTGCGAGGTTAACATCGTAAATCTGCTCCTGGAGCAGTGTTACCAAATCTCACACGTTCTCCTTTTATGGGTTTAGTATTCTTTTCACCAATGGTGCCCCATTCAACGTGGAAGCTGACAATGCCCAGGGCTTCTGTGAAAGGATTATCCTCAATACCTTCCAAATGAGTAGGAATATTGTCTAGCTGTCGGGTCCAAAATACCTGTCCACCTATGACTCAAACATTATCAGTTGGCTATGCACATTTGGCAATGTTAAGTGCGCTCTTGCTCTCTTTGGTACCACCCCTCCGCATCAGCGAAAGCCTGCGAAAGTGCAAACATAAAGAAAACAAATTTCGTCATTTGTATCTCTGTCTAAATCAGTGCGTGTTGGGTGCTTCACATGGAATGGGGATGGCATAGGGATATAATAGGGTGGTTTCCTATTATTTTTTTACTGCCTATATCGAAAGATTATTACTCCGGGTGTACGCATTTCACGCTCTTAGATTTCCGAATGACGATATCTATTTTTTGCGATTAAACGAAAAGTGAAAATTTACAAGCGCCGGAAAAGGTGACAGCTAAGTATGAATGCCGGGAAAACTCCGTGTGACGTATTTCTGGTTCCAGCTGTCGGTGCGTGAGGTGACCTTGGGGCGAGGCTAGAGTGCTGATACAATACAGGCTGCTAGCAGGTAGCTGAGTACCCTGCTATCAGGTAGCTCTTGGCTTAAATAAGGATTATTATTCCTCTATCAAACGAAGGAAACTTTCCGAACTTAGGTAATTTTTATGGGTGATTATTAAGAGATGTTTCCCTCAGCTCTGTGCCTCATGCATGCATTGGTAACCTCAGACGATGTAAAACTCCTATCTACTCGTATAGAAACTAGGTCCCTGTGACATCACGTGGAGTGGCATCGCATGGGCGACAATCTGGCCTTTTTTTCAAATGAGGATAAAATTGACCCTAGCCATTCATCTAAACTGGGATTTCTAAAATCAAATAATTTGTATATTATGAATACACTAATGGTGGGTAACGAATAGCAATCAATGCCTTTTGTTTTCTTTGATGAAGGAAACTACCCTATTATCACGAAATGCTGGTCTCGTAGCAGATGCGATATATATATACAATACAAGGATATAAAATTTCCCATCTCTAATAAGTTCAGAGGTTGATCCCTTTCAGCATCAACCTGTAGTTCATATTGAAGAAAGCCCAGAAATTCCTAATTAAATAAGGGATTTTGATGTAAAGGACAACACAAACAATACAGTTAAATATTAAAAGAATGTTAACCATAGAAATTAACATAACATGTTTCATATATCTTTGCCATCATTTCTCTTAGGTTGAGCCAGTTTTTGGATTGACTGAATGAAGACCGAATGTATTGACTTACCCATTGGGTTCATTAGATGAATTCTCTTCTGGTACCCCAATTGAGGGAGATACTTCTCAGCGAATGTAAAAATCTTCCTTTGGTCCACCCCGCCAAACTGAGCATCAACATGCAAGTATTCTTCATCAAGTGCCTGTAAAGCTAAAGATAAGCACTTTTATGAATGAAATACTAACTTGAATATGATCCCTAATATCACCATTCTTACCAGGATACAACAGTCCAGATAACAAGGGGTGATCCACTTGTTTCACTACCTCAGCTCCAGCCTTCTTGGCGTCGTGCTCAGTTATAATTGAGCTAAGCTTGTAAATGTCCAGAGTGTACTCCCTGAAAATATGCATTATTAACCTTTAAGACATATATTCTGAAAAATATTCCAAGAAAATAGAGCCATACCTGGTAAAGGCATTATTAATAAGATATACCTAATTAAAATTTGGTTTAGTTCGATACTGATAGTTCTAAACAAGATAAAATAATGATGCAAAGGTATTTACACCAAGTTCCGCATACATTTAATTCTCCGATACGTATGTTTACTGCAAGAAAAAGGTCTCAAAAATGTAAGGAGAAACAAACCTTGACAACTCATATTCTGTGCCACGGACAAATTTTAATTTCTCCAACGGCACACCAATGGACCTTAGCATTGCCTTAATGCAGTGCTCGTAATACTCCGTCCGAAGGGCTAACAGCTCCCACGGTGCTTTCATGTTGTCTAAATAGGCATGAAGATCCGCAAACAATATAGTAACCTTGAGAGAAGAAGTTCAAAATCAAAATACAAACCTACGGGTTGATAAAAAATCAATATCAAGACAAGTACCTAAAATTTACCTCGCATCCTGCTTTCAAGAAATCTCCTATTTTGGACATAGGTACAAAATAGGCAATGTGAGGTTTCCCTGTAGTAGCTGTGCCCCAATACACTTTGAGATCCCTTTCCTTCAATATTTCCGTCAATTTATCTTCACCGAGGACCTCTTGAAGGTTTCTCACAATTAAATTCTTCTTTTCTGCGTGAACATCTAAAGACGGATTGTCCCCTGCCATGATGACTTCAAAATTGTTATTGTATATATCTTAATATTAATCAGTGCACGGGATATAAATACACCATATGGGTAAAACTTCCACTTTTTTGACGTGGTCAGCCAGCCGGATTTCCCCCCCGCAAGGCCATGCAGTCTCAAAAAAATGCCTAACGTATTGCGGTAGCTGACATTCAAGCGGTACTTTTGAAGATGTTATAAAAAGAAGCGACGTTTTACGGTTTATCCACGGCTTAAGACCAGTTAGCGATAAAATATACCCCATCTACATAAACTAACAAGGTTTTTAATACAAAAATGAAATGGCATTTGACCGAAAAACAGTAATTTTTAAATATTGCAATGGTAATTAACGCATTAGCCACGGTAATGAATAACGGGCATTAATTGCCATGCGGAAAAATAATCCAGGAACTAAAATAATCCGTGGTGTCATTCCCGGGGAATAATTTTGCGCAAATTTTATGAAATCAAATGCCGTTGACGTTCTAAAAATAATATTTTCACAGAAAATAGACGGGGAATAGGATATTCGCTAATTCCATTAGATTAGTGGACGTTTAGAAACTGAATTTTGAATTGAATTGGACAAAACATCTTTAAAATTTTCAGCTAATATGCATGAAATATCTATTAATAACTTTAGATATCTCCATAACATTTTGTATATATCTGAATGCCCGCTTTACCAATATCTGCAAGATATCTGGAGCACATATTTTCTAGAAATTCATATTCAAATTGTATCCACAGGATAAATGAATCGATTATAATATGTTTCAGTAAAACAAGAGTTTATTTTTTAACCGACATCTTGCTGGCGGAAAAGGAGGTGAGTGTATATATATATATATAGTGCTATATAGGGTGCCTTCTGGGGATTCCTCCTTATATTGGAACCTCTCTGGCTTTCGGTTCTTTTTAATAGGGGCTTCCTTCTCCGTTTCCAAATTTTAAGTTTCCAAAGCAGCTCACGATTTCCTTTTAGCTTTCTCAAAGGAGTCTGCAACATTATCAATGAAAGCTGATCCAGTGTCTTACAGTATAGGTCTTGAAGAATTTTTAATGCAAGTTTTTGCCAACGTCTTTATAAACACCTTCATCAGGACTATGATTGAATATGAGTACATTACTGTGACACACATAAGGTTATGGCACTGTTTTTTTACGATAGTAAAAAATTAGCTGTAAATTAATTAAAAAGAGGAGACTAGAATATTTTGACACACCTTTCATTCCAATGAATTGGATTTATTTACTCATGCTAACTAAGCTGATACAGTTCATTCTTATGTATCAATTTCGTTAATTAAATAATAATAAATTTTGCTTAAATTGTCAATATTTGCTCTTTTATCACAAATATTTTTGATTTTTGAAACATGCATCATTTCTGTAAATAATCTCTTGGTCAAATTACTTTCAGTATTTAAAATTCCGGTAATTCCGAAGGCTAAATAAAATACCTGTAGTTTCATAGGATTGACATATTCTAGACACAAATAGATAATTGAAAAACAGGTTTTCATAATTTTAAATCACTTCTATAAATATTTTCCAGAGGAGTTGCCTTTGCTTTTTAAGTGATCGCGTGTTCAATTACTTCACTTTACATTATTTTCTTCATAAATGATAACAAAATACTGAAAGATCATGAACTTGTAAAAGATTTCTTAGAAAAATTTAGTTTTTTTTATTACGAAAAGGGTTAAAATTAGTTTAAAAACCACCACTCAGTACCCTGTTTTTAAAATGATTCCCTTTTGGTTTTGGACCCCCCAAACAAAATTCCTGGCTACCCTATTGCTGATAAGTTTATCGGCACCGATTGCTGAGCCATTCAAAGAGATCCAATAAAAACAAGCTTTATTCCGCGTTCTGTAAAGCTAGCAATCTTTTTAAAAAAATTTAAAATCGAAACTACATTGGGGACATCCGCGTTCAGAGAGGTCATTTTAATCTTTCTTATTCGTTTAAATTGAGAAAATATTTATGACCTAGGTTTCTTTAAAAGTGATATGGCTCAATTCCATACATCATTTCCTAATCCAAGCAATAGAAATCTTAAAATTTGACCATAAATGACTTTCGGTTATATATATACTAACTTGGTTATCAAGCGTATGGCTAAAATATTCTTCATTTAGAAATAATTCACATTATAACATTTTATCATAGATTTCACGACTTCATGCTAAAGCATTAGGGAATGGAAAAGTCTACTCTCGAATATTTATTCTTCCTCCATCTTATCTATAAAATTGCCGGATTCTTAGAAGTACGTCATGGCTGCTTTCAAATAATATAATTTAGGAAAAACATAGAAACAACACAATTTATTATTTTACCCTTTGCTTTTATCATCTTGTAAAATATTAAAAATTTAAGTAATGTGACAACAAAAACTGCAGAGGATTTTAAACAACTTTAGGAAAGCTCAAACATTGGGTCCATAGTTTTATGGTCGACAAGTCTTACATTTACTGATTATATAAAATAATAGGGAAATCATAGTTAATAATACGTGAGGCATGAGTCTCTACGTGACATAAAAAGAATAAAATCGCACAATATTATTCTCCACTTATTTTGCAAGCACATCTCATGACAAAAAAATTGGATTGTCACGGTAGTTAAATGATACAAACAGACCCTTATTTCTCCCTTAATCTGCGTCATGTCATCTTTACTGGGCACAAAAGTCAATCTGATCTTCACGGTTCCATACCTACTCTGTATTTCCCCTGCAATGTCGTTCGGATTTGCCTTATCTTTTTATCCCTACGCCGTGACCAGCAGCGAGTTATCTTATCGCATGCGAACATGATTTTGAGCGATGGAACCACTACCACAGTCTTCCAGTAGACCTGTATCAGTTAATGTGAGTCCGACTCCAGTAGGTCCTCGTGATCATCGATGAATCTCAAAGTTTCCACCGACATCTCAACGGCATCTTCTGGAGAGGTTAACGAACGCCTGGAAGTGCCTGGAAGTATGGATCTGTACTTTAAGTGATTTTACCAAAGCTTCTCGTCGATTCTCCTATTTTATATATTTTTCAAGAGTGAATAAATATAAGCATTCCATCAGTAGCTGCACTTGGAATACAACACAAACGAAGAAGAATAAATCAAAGAGAATTTCACAATGAAGTGAAAGCCGAAACCAAGAAAGAATCGTATCCCTGGAGAAATTTCAATTATATGTACCATTGAAATTTTTAGCATTAATTCATTAATACTCCTTTCCAACCTCCTGCTGAAATTTTGTCGTCTCTTTCGATTAATCTTCGCCGTGTCATTTTTTGTGTCAACAGTGAAGATTTGGGAAACCTTTGCATTACTTGCGAATTAACTTCCCACCAGTGTTTCGATTTGAGTGTTGAATCTACATCGGTGATCCAGATACTCTAAAGTCCAAAGAAATGACTGGGATACATTGGTTTGTGTTTCTTTGCGTGATAGGGTCTATGACCATAGCAACTGCCCTCGACACCGCTAACCTTTCCAAGGCCTCCGTTGCTGTGATCAAGGATACAGTGAATACCAGTATCATAGGCGAAAGGAATGGAGAGGACACTAACAACGTTTCCTGCACTTCTGAAGCCGATGACAGAAAATGGGATATTCTGTTTGCGTTTGAGGCAAGTTGTCTTTGAGTGCACAAAACCATCAGGGCATTTTGTATCTGCCGGCAGTATAGCCTCTGTGGGAGGTGATGGAGAGTTCTTCAATCATTATCATAGAAATAAAAATTTTAGATTTAATAAGAAAAATAAATTTGTAATAATCAGCAGTGAAAGGAAGATTTCTCTTCCGCCCTAATCTATGTAAAGCTCAAACTACTTCAAATATATACATACATATTAAAAACTTACGGCAGCAGTCTCAGGAAATTGATGAAATTTTCTAAAACCTTTTATCCAATAAGATATTTTGGTAAGAGGTGCTTATAGCAAAAAATTTACGCAAAGAAATTTTTCGGAACCAAAATTAAATATTTTAAGGGTGCCGAATGAGAGGTATTTCATATTTACAAAACAACAAAACATGAAGAAATTTTATAAGCTCAAATAAATGGCTACTGCGTCATTTAAAAAAATTTGATATTCAAATTGGCATTTTATATCATCAAACTTTATTTGATAAGCGATTGATCGCGAAATCACTTTAGTTGCTGAGGTATTCAAAAACCTCACCCCTGCTAACGCCACAACTGTGGGCAACCTAAAATTCATTTTAACGTTATCCACAAATTATTTGATGTAAAAGTAACTAAATTAAATGCTTTTTGGTCCTTAACTGCTTCTATCTTCTTCCTAGAACAGCTGTTTTCATTTTCACGCATTGGAGATAACAAATAATTGCATGATTTGTAGAAACATGGCAGTGAAAAAAATAATATCTTTTTTGAAAATGTCCTACGTGTTAGGGTACCATTTGCGCCATTCGCCAATCGCGTCAATCGCCTAAGTCAAATGTAAAGAATGGTTAGGAATAGGATTTGAAGGGTCGCTCCCCAGTATATCAAAAAAGTGTTCAAATGCTTTTATATAAGCCACTGAAATGGAAATGACTAGTAATGGTATCTGATAATTATATGGCCACTTATGTTTGTAAATAGATATTTATATTTGGCTGAAGAAACTTGATGAACGACTAAAAATAAGGTAATTTTTAATATTGACAAGGGATAATTGAATATTTTGGGGGAGGCGTTTAGTGAGCTTCTTTTTGGAGTAAGAGTTGAAAATGTGAATCAATTCATTAGTTCAACCTACGGAGGCCCGAAAACAATTAAAATGTAATTATTATTTAGGGAAAATTCTGTGTTTGTACTTTATTATGTTTTAGTAAACGGTATTAGTTTATCACTTTCTTAGCTTATGTCACGAATAAAGCCTCGTAAACCTCAAAAAGATTTTTCCACTTAATAACAGAAATGTAAAAAAAAAATTATTTTGTCATATGATCTTTTTAGTCGAGTTTCCGATATCACCGAGGTATTTTACTGATGGTTTGACAAATAAAAATTCAACCCTGTACAAAAGAAAAATGAGAAATAAGGATTTTGAGCATTATTATTCGTTTATTTTCACGGAAAATGGCGAATTTTTTAATGAATGAATTCGGTTTTAATTTAAAAAGTAAAAAACCTATTTTTTGTTTATAACGCGCACTTTCTTATTGCCATTAGATTCAGGGTTTTATCGGTGTCTTAAAAAAATGAACGTCACATGGTTTTATTCTAGGTCGATTTTAAAATTACTATTGGTAATAAATTAATGAAAGTTACCAAAAATACAACTAATATTAGTAGATGATTTAATCAGTTACTCCATAAATGGGACTTTCCATGAAATGATACCTCATCCTCACGAATTTTACTCCGGCAATCATTAAAAACAGAAAAAGTATATCACATAAATCAAAATTCAGCAATTATATTGCTCCACGACGGGAAAAAATGGGTCGACATGCTTTCATTTCCTCTGTATTATTTGATGTAACATCCACTGTAGCTGCTCAACGGCCAAAACGATTTCATTTGCAGGTAATAATTGGGATACGACGGAAAATTTTATTAGGTAGGAAAATTTTATTTGAGGTTTACTTTAATCGGAAGTGGCACGCTTGAAAAATTATCATCTTTATAGGTACATTTCTTTAGACACATTCATAGCGGCGGAGGCATGTGGGAAGAGGATAAGGGCAATTTAAAGTCAACTGATGATTTTGTTGTGTAATTAATTTTCCTGTAGCGGTTTACAAAGATTTTTCTTGTTGGTTCAACATGAATTGTATATCCTACAAATTTGCGCCGGATACCATCTCATTTGGGTAAAAATATGTTTCGTTACTTTGAAAGAGGAATGTCCCAGAACAAAGAAATACTCTAACGCCCAAAGAAATGACCAGGATACATTTATTTGCGCTTCTATACGCGATTGCGTCTACAACCATAGCAACTGTCTTCGACATCGCTTACCTCTTCAAGGCCTCCGTTTTTTTTACCAAGGATACGGTGTACACCAGCAGGGCCGGAATTAGGATGTGAGTGGCCCGGGGCCCATTTTTGTGGGAGGCCGTGAGGGCCACTGTTTCAGGGTATTGCAATTTGTTTCCTAAGAACAGAAAATTCAAGTAGCATAATTTTCACCAAATTTATTGACAATGTAACAAACTGACCTCTTCGTCTTCCTAAATACACAAAGGGAGGCGCGCGCAACTCGTGTTTCCGACGACACCGCTTGACGTGCCACTGGTTGAGGTACTAGCTACATTAATAACTCCAACGGGTTAAGTGTTTTTTTATCAGCAGCATTTACCATTTATTAACGTTCATGTTAATCATATACAAGCCCCTCGTACATATTAGTTTTCTCTTTTTTTCGATTTCATGATATTTTCCTCTATACGAGGAACTCATAGAGAGGATAGTCTTCCCTGCTCTATATTAGCGGAAAGCTCATGCTGGGTGGATAGCCCAGGGCCCGGGCCCCTTGAGCCCCACGTTTAATCTGGCCCTGAATGTCCCAGAACAAATAAACACTCAAACGCCTGAAGAAATGACCAGGATATATATATGTTTGTGCTTCTTTACGCGACAGGGCGTGCGACCATAGCATCTACCCTCGACACCGCTAACCTTTCACAGGCCTCCGTTTTTTTGACCCAGGATACTGTGAACACCAGTCTCCTAGACGAAAGAAATGTAGATAACACTAGCAACGCTTCCTCTACTTCTGAAGCAAATTCCACAAAGTTATGCCACCATCTTATTTAGGTTAAAATATATTTTATTGCACTCAAAGGGGCAATGTCCCAGAACAAATAAATCATCTATCAATGTGTTCTTTTACAGGACGTGTACTACCCATCGCTGATCGCCCTTGGCTCCGCTACCAACGTTCTCACCCTGCTTGTGCTGATGAAGTCGCCGCGCCTCTACCGCACTCCGGCCTCCGTCTACCTGTGCGCCCTCGCCGTCTCCGACACCTTAAACCTGCTCAACCTCTTCCGTCAGCGTCAACCTCCAATGTCCGTGGAAAACCCTTTTTGCAGCGTGGCTGCTTCCTTGGAGCACATACGCTGCCCCATCTACAAATACCTGGACTACGTACCCGTGTTCTTGAGGTGAGTCTTAAAGGACTACGTGAATTTAACTGGGAATTCATCAAAGAATTCAATTGATTGGGGGAAAGAACGGGTAATTAAGCGTTCAACAAAATATCCGTCTTATTCAATATCTTCTTTGGGAGAAAGCCTAGCACCATTGAAACCGGCAATATCATCGAAGTTAAGCAATATTGGGTCCGAACTAAATTTGGTTGGATGTCCATTCATGTCTTCACCGAGGCGATCTAGTTTTTTGTCTTGAAGTAGCATGCAGGGTAAAAATGGGGTTGATGCAATGGACCAAAAAGGTCTAAGTGCTACGGCATTTGACTGAGACCCCCCAAAACCATGCAATCTAATTGTTTCTTTAAGGTCTGAAAACATAGAGCGGTTCTAAGATGATTTTCTTCGTGTAGCCCTGATATCTGCTCTAAATTACTCAAGCAATCTAAGCCTAGTAAATTGTCCCAGAGTATCCAGCGGATTGCAGCCCAATTCGTTTTAGATCTGAGTAACGTTCTTTTTTCACTGAGTAGTGGACTAATTTATTGATAAATTAATCAGTAATATGTAATCTGTCTAAGGAAAATAGGCACAACAGTGAGGAAATCAGGAAGAGAATTGCGTTAGCAAAGAGGACGTTTTAAAAAGGCAAGAGCTAATGATGGGATTGTTTTGGTAGAGTTCATCTGGTGTGTGGTGCTGTTCACTGAGAGCACGTGGATCCTGAGGAAAGAGGATTATGGTAGATTATTCCAGAGAAGAAGACCTCGACAAAAAGCGTCGCTAAAGACTGTCACGATTTTTCACTTCGTAACTTAACATCAACTATGATGTACTTACATTTTCGGTCTATTCTAAGGTGACCTTAAATTAAGTCCTAAAATGAATTTATACAGCCATAGGGATATTAATTCATTTTAGGACTGAATTTAAGGACATATAGACCAATGACAAAATATTTCATCACTTTTACAGCATGAAGGTATTCATTAACATAAAGATAGATCACGAATTATATGGAAACATTGATCTCTCACCCTAAGTTATTTAAAGAATGCATTACTTAATAAAATAATAAAAAGCTAAATGATTTAAAATGCTTGCAAATAATAAATACTCATTGTTGCTTCCACGTTGTTTCGGCACAACTTATGAATTTTATGAAAAACATCTAAGTTCTGTAGGGGTCAATGGGTATAATAATAACCCGTTACTATAAGAGATAATAAACATGTAACGCGCAGCATCATACAGAATGTCAATAATGGTATTCAGGATTAACCTATATTACGATATGATGCACGGTTATCTGTTCCAAAAATTGTACTTCGGGAAAGATAAGAGTCACTGACTGTAGGACAGGTGGACTCAAAGCATGTTTTCTGTTTTTGTACTTACCACGGCAGTTCCTGGTTCGTTTTGGCATTCACGTTGGAGCGCTTCGTAGCTGTACGGTACCCAATAAGGAGCATATCTTTCTGCACTAAGAGAAAGGCTCGTATTGTGTTGGGCGTGCTTTGCTTCTCGTCCATGGTCTTCAATGCCCCTCTGCTGTTCTTAGTCAACTCAAAACCATCCTGCGAAAGCCCAGAGCAGAAGTTTCCCGCAGTGACTGTAACATCAGAAACAATGGTTTGTATACATCATATTACGGAACGAAATATCTATATTGTCAAGCAGGGTTTTCTAACTTGTTTTCCTTAAGCTTCAAATTCAAATAATCCTATTTGTACGATTAAATAAAATTAATTTAAGTAAATGTTTCTTTGAGCATGAGTGCAGTATCATCATTATAAAATCTCACAATCACTTTAAAATGTGACTAAAACATAATTCAGAGACTTAACTCGTAAAAACATGGAATGCTTACCTTGATATACCTTGAAATCCCCTATTGGAGTCCCTAAGAGACCCTCTTTTTGCACCTCAGGGTCCGATTGGACTTTTTCTGGGAAGATCCATCTGTAAGCACGAGTGAGCAAATGCCATACTACTTCCATACATTTTCATACTTCTACTTCTTATTTTATTAGTCAAAAAATACGCTCAATTGCTGGAATATTGACGCCATGAATGGCACCACGATGTCGCCGAAGAGTAACTGTGAGACTCAAGAGGTGACAACCTTGGATGAATCAATGATGAGACTCGAAGATTCTCCTACCGAAATGCGACGTAATGGAGACAGAGATCATGTAGACAATGCCAATGGTAAGCAGTAATAGTTTGCAATCTTTCATTTTTAAGGTCACCTGTTATAACCCAAGTTTTATTTCCATGTTTAGAGGAATAAAAAGAGAGTGTCATTAAAATAAAAAAAGGTTTCCTATATTAGGTGGGTTTTATAGGTGCAGAAATATAACTAAGAGTCCATTGAAACCTACCGTTGAAAATGATTTTAAAATCTCGAAAATTTTATTCCTCCAATAAAACGGCTATTCATCTTCAAGGAGTAATCTGGATCTGAAGTAGATAGGGTGAGACTTTACTTATTTCTTTATGCAGCTAACTTTTTCATTGGTTTTTCAGTCTATTTTTTCTATATTACTATCTATTGAAAAATACCCAATAGTTATGTGATAAAAAAATGAAGGAGCAAGAATCATATGTATTCCTGTACCCCTTCAAGCTAAATTATGAGGATAATTTCCCACTCCTCTCAGGCTCTTTACACGACTGTGTACCACAAAACACACCGTGTATGCGCGAAACGAAGTGCGGCTTCAAGAAGGAATACACTGACTTCAGTCTGGTGTTCAGCCTCGTGGACTTGATTTTCGTGTTCCTCCTGCCATCGGCTGGCATCGTTGTCCTCAACTTGTTCATCGCGGCCACGCTTTGGAAGGAACGTCGTCGCTGGAGCAGAGTTAAGGCAAGTACCTATGTCGTACAAAAGTAAAGAATGTGTATCAGAACAAGAAATTAGACGTTGGTTGTCATCTTCCTGAACATTCTTGATATTTCTTAGCTTTAAGATGAACAATGCCTTTTTTCCTTAGTTTTGCGCCCAGGATATACACATATTAAATGCAAAAAGCAACATGGAGAACAGTGGCGCCGACTCCATGGGGCCTGAGGGGGCCTGAGCCCCCTCAAAAATTCGTTATGGGCGTGGGGAAAAAATGTGTCAGGCTTGTCGACTTTCCCCGGAGTGTCCAGATATCGAGATTCGAGTTATCAGGGTTCTAATTTTAATCATATGACTTCTAAAATGCTTAAAAAACTTAAAACTCACTACTTATAAAATTTCCCGGGGCAAGATCTCCAGTTTGGGCCCCCCCAATATTTTTTGTTAGTTGGCGTTCCTGATGGAGAAAGTAACGTAGCAGTACAAAAATATCCCTACAAGTTGTAGCCAATACATAATTCACTGGAATGGCACAAATACAGCAGACGTATTTTGATGTAGGATGCAATATACGGTCTTTTTGAAGGAATACCTTAGAAAAATATCTTCCGTTCTCTTGGGAGTATCGGAAAAATGGTACCTACTCCATTTTTGAAGAGATTAATAAGGGCCAATTTCACCAACGCCGATCAACGCTTGATCTTGGATAAACCGTACAATTAATCTCAAATCAAACTTGTCAATTTGTTGCTAATGGCAGCGAAAATACATATCAATCCAATATAATAAATGAACCAAAACGGCGAAAAACTTGCTAGGGTAAAGAATAGTCCACAATCGATATTTGATTGGTAAAAGAAACTAGACAGACCTTCACTAACTTTACTGAACAAAGCTATTGCTTAGTTAGATAAATGACACCAAGCGTCGCCGACAACGAGATATTACTGTGTAAGTAATTTTCTCGAGAAAACGAACAGTCTTCTACGGCGAACGTATTGAATATTCACCATGGTGGAAAAACTGGCAGCTTCAGTTATTATCTAAATGTGGTAGAAAGCTTGAGGTGAAGGTAAAGTAGGACTAAAATTTCAGTCTTTCTTAAGAATGCAGGCTTTTACCACGATTATTAAACAAAGAAGCCTTTTCTCTATCAGCAAAACCACGGAAGCCTTAATATCATAATTATGATTTTGCTGAACATTCCAACTCTAAATGTACGGAAACTCAGAATAATATTTTTATTCCTTTAGCCGTATCTCCGAGTCAGCACATCCACGTTCACCTCTTCCCTACACGAACGTACAGCATCTATACTGTCCAAGCGAAGATCTCTTCCCAACCGGACATCCCTTCCACCGCTCATGGTCCTATCACCTCTACCACTTCTGCGGCCGATGGAATCTCCGGCGTCCCAGAAGGAAGACATTGGGCCCTCTCCTGATTCGTCGCCGAGCGGAGGAGAAGTGGTGGCTTCGCTGGAGGTCGTATCGGACACAACTTTGTCCCAGATCGAAACCACGTCGTCGCCTCCGGACAGCCCGAGCGACAACCTGCTTCCCGCCAGTCCTGAGGGCTTCGCATACGGACCCTTGGGGGGACATAAGCACCAGAATCGCGTGACGATGGGGATTGGTGTCAAAGGGGCGAAAGTGACCGGTATGCTGTTCGTCGTGTCCACCGCCTTTGTCGCCCTGAATCTGCCAGCTTACGTCATCAGGATATATGGGTTGTACCTACAGGTAATAATAGCGTCATGATACTACTAAAATAGGTAAGCCATTGCGCATGCTGACGGTCGCGTGATTTCTTTTCCAAGGTGTATCCTATTGAGCAATGGCGTAGCGAGGATCCCCCCGAAATATAAAAACACAATTACTTTGCTTCGTAAAAGAAAAAATATTGAAAAATCATTAATTTCTGGAAGATTTCTTTGAAAAATGAAGTTTTTCACTCTGTGTCTCATGCATGCATTGGTTATCTCAGACGATGTAAAACTCCTGACTACTCGTATAGCAACTTAGTCCCTGTGATGTCACGTGGAGGGGCATCGCATGGGCGCCAATTTGGCCTTTTTCAAATGGGGTTAAAATTGATCATTAACATTCGTCTAAACTGGGATTTCTAAAACCAAATGATTTGTATATTATAAATACACTAATGGTGGGTAACGAATCACAATCAATGCCTTTCGTTTTCTTTGATGAAGGAAACTTCCCTAAATTCCATTCAAATTCCATCCAATTATAAATTCAACATACTAAAAAGACAGTAAGTCACTGTTCTTAAGCTATAAGTTTTCCACCTAAAACTTCACATCGCGGCGTAGAAAACACTGTTGGTCAATCGTCTTGAGAGTTTATCAAAGCTTTTCTAATCTATCAGTAGGAAATCACTTAAAACTACTGGAGATAACAATAAAAGGAGGCATATGTCATGATTTGCTGAGTGGATTAACGGGAGATATATTGAATGAGCTCTGATTAACGGAAAGGTTGCGGATTGATTTTGATCGCGAGAAGTCAACGAAACATTTCATAACATTTATGGTAAAGCAATGGTCGAAAAATGCTCTCATAACGAATTGTATGAAGTGAAATGCCTAACATTTTCCTTACATAAAATTGACTTAACGCCGGAATAAAAGAGATTTTTTTCCAAACAAATACGGTGAATTAGGGAGTCGATATTAGAATGACGTGCGCATAATATAAATAATTGGTGAATTTATTGAAAGGAGAAAGGTGAAACAGTATGTAGAATTAAAATCAAGCGGGAGATAGATGTTCCTTGCGGGAAAAGCCTATAAATCATACATCCTTTTGGAGACCACGGTCGGAGAAAAAATGAGCATCTACAGCCACGAGAATTAAAATAATGGTAGCTTAAACAGCCTTACAAGAAAAATTCAGACATAGTTTTGTAGCTATTTATAAAATGATACATATAAAGTTAAATATAACAAAAATACAGATGATATTCGCTGAGAGTGGTAACTTAGTGGGTAGAGCGCTTGTTTTGTGAACAGAAGTTCAGTGATAAAAATCTCGTACTAAGCATTTAGACACCCGAATCAAAAATCCTCGAAGAGTGAGGCAGATTGTGGAAAAATACTAGTCCCCAATCCTTGAGGTGTAAATATTCAAAATTTCTCTTATTTAAAAAGATAACTGCGGAGGAAAATGGAGGAGTATTTTTCCACCGATCGGCATCATAAGATATGCAAACGGAATCATTGAAAGGAAAATGTGGATTTTCCGATGCAAAGATTATCTTTGTTTATGATAAACTTTAATAATAATTGATATCATAACGCAATCTTTAAACTGATTTCACAACTTAAAACTGGACCGACAAAGAGTTTAAACGAATTGTATTCCATGATTAAACTTACTATCCATAAAAATAAAACTAGATTTAAAAAAAATAAATTTCTAAAGAAAATTGAGAGTGGGCCGTACACGTTAAATGGTGGTCGAGTGTAATCATGAGGTTTTTAATAGATGATTTCTGAAAACAACATTCATTCCCGAAAATTCCTCCAAGACCTGATTGTAGTGTCACGCATCGGTACTTATTGCTTACATGCTTATTCCATCATTCCATGCTTATTATACGATTATTCTCCTACTTTTAAGTCTTACGGGATGCAGCCGAAAAGGCCGCATGCCTGATAATTTAAAAGGCCGACAAATCTGACGAACAAATAGTCAGGTCATATGTTTTTCAGTTTTACTTAACGCAGAAACGGTTTGGAATCATTAAGTCTACTGCTTGAATAAAACCATCTCCTTTTCTATGCAGATTTTTCTACACTAAGCAGCCATCAAAAGCGTTCTAGGCATCGTTTAGGATACAATTCTTTAGTTAAGAACTCTATCTTTCCACAGTCAACAGTCGACAGCGAGTCCGAAGCAGTTTTGGCCACGAAGCATCTAGCCTTCCCACATGTTGTTGCCGAGGTTTTCTACTACACGAACTTTGGAATCAACTTCTTCCTATATTGCATTTTTGGGAACAACTTCCGCAGATCTTTCAATACTCAAACGTGCAGGTGAGTGAAGTGGTTGGGAAAATGGGTTTCTTAGCCTTTTTAAACTATGTACTTACCTCAGTATTTCAACTTGCGCTTCCATCGCTTGAGTGGTTATATGTCTGCTCCTTTCACCAAAGAAACTCATTATATTCAACAATTTCTACTTTTTAAAAAGTTTTTTAGCTCAGTACGTTTCTGGAAAATGTTGTAATAGAATTTATTTAAAAATTTTGACAGGTAAAGCAATGTCAAATGCTTATAATTCTTATCGGAGCTAATCCCTTCACTAACATGTGCAAGGCATGAAATAAGATTCTTTTTATAGCTCAAGTGTCTAAATATTTTGCAAAATATTTGTATGAAAACTTTCAAAACCGCTCAATTGAAAAAAATATTCTAACACAGCAAGATGAAGGTATACAAAAATTATAATAGTTATTAGTGATATGAATAATATAACGCCATGCAATTGATAACCTGAGATGTGCAACAGCCTATCAGACGTATGCGTCTTGCGTCTAGGTGACGAGGTCACTTGCGAGGAGATCATAGTGCTAACTTTATCCATTCCACTTCAACTTATTCTATGAATATCCTTACCTTTATTAATTTTTCCTATGGCTCTTTTTTAATGGAATGAAATGATATTTTATTGTTTTGTAATCAACTTAGAACAGTGAAATAAAAAAGTGATTATTATTTCATATTATAAATTAACCATTTAAATACATAGGGAGCACATCTATCGCTAATAGTATAAAATCATTTAATTTCTTCCATTGCATAATATTCCATGAAATATGAGCTCTTAATGTACATTATGAATCTACCAACACTGTTCAACTTTCACATGTTTATATTGTTCCCCTAAATAGCGCTAAAATTACCAAAATCTGAATACGAGCTACACTCGTGATTTGGTATCGGAATTTCATATAGAGCTGGACTCGTTATTTCAACGCCAGGAGTTCATGAGTTCCTACGACCATTTCAGGCTATTCCGCTGGCTTCAAACATTCGTTCCCTGTCTTCGAAGCATTTCTTGGCCAACAAGGGACCAGTGGAGTGGGCAAGGAGTGAAGACCAACAGCTGCAAAATGGATCGCAGACACAGGGGCGAATCGTTCACGTCATACTCTCGAGCACGGACGCTAACAGGTAGGCTATCCTAGATTTTTATGTCTCATTGTGAGTGATCCTGAATTTGGTTGCTACTCGACTATCGTCGATGACCATGACACTATTGCATTCAGGGGCGTGACAACACTAAAAACTCCCCGAATCGATGGAGACGAACTCTCGTGTTTAGTAGGCGGAGAATTTTTTTCCGCAAGAAATAGTATAAAATATGATCATACACTACAATATTATAGTATTGCATAAGAAATTATTGTATTATTGTAAATTATGGATGCATTAACATTTTCAACTTCCAAATATTAATATTGTTCCCCTCAATAGTTCTCAAATCACGAAAATCTGATTACAAGCGACACTCGTGATTTGGTATCGGAATTTCATATAAAGTTAGACTCGTCATTGTGCGTTTTAGCATCGGAATGCCATGACGACCTATAAATAATTAGTGCTGCAGTTGGGCCGGTACGAGCCGGTACGGCGTACCCCGTAAAAGCCAAACTCATTAGTAAGCATGCCAGTTAAAATACCTTTTCAAATCTGTAAAAAATAGCCCTACTGTAAATTGTCCAATGGATTTCAGAAAGAAAAATCGGAAATAATTTTTACTTCTTCAGAGTTATCTCGTGGCACAACTTGGATCTAATATAAGAGTTGGAGTTTGACATTTCAATCGCGTTCACATTTCACATTTACCAATAGACGTTCAGCTGTTGGCAAATTTTGGTGAGTACCGCCTAAATTTTTCCCAACTACAGCGCTGCCTATAATAACACTCAAGGTTCACTCATAATCTATCATATAAGGTTCACTCATAATCTCAAATACCAGTCTTAACTAATCTTAAATAAAAATAAATAATTTTTTTAATAAATCCAACGCAATGAAGCATAGATTAACGTATTTACACTGAAAATACGCATTTTGAACAATCTCCCGTGATATTAGAGGGAGGGGTCGAGCCAAATCTGACGATAACTAACTAACGAGGATTGGGGGGGTGGATCAAAAAAATCGCCAAAATCACATCACGTAATTATTTGACGCCCCCCAACGATTCAAAATTGATATCCAATTATGAAGAAGTGTGAAGATTGAATATTGAAACTCGTAATGAGGAATAGTGACAAGGATGAAGGAGCATGTAAGAGCCGCAAGTCATAAACAACTGCACTTCTCAACCATTGCAGAGCATGCCTGGAAAGAGATAGGCCACAAAATTGATCAAGGGGCCCCAGCTGCCTCCCCGTTGTTGCGCACATGGACCATATTTATTATGGTTATCTACCGATTAAGGTAGATTTCCATGGAGTTAGAAGCATTCTAAGAGCCTCCCTTGACTACTAGCACTTCCCTCTTCATTCACTGCAAGACCTACTCACTTTCATTCTATCTACAAGACCTATTCTTTTCATTCCCCTCCCTCATTTACCTAACATTCTACCCTCTAACGCTGTTTTCAACATTCATCAGGTTTCTGCTCCTCTCAGTCTGCACAGTGAGAAGAAATTATCCCGTAAACTTATGACATACTCACCCATTCACACAGTGCTAGGGCAAGTAGGTTGGTTTGGAAAGGTTAGGGTTAAAATCACGCCAGATTACAATCTTACCCCTACCATTTACCACATCCCTGCCCCCTAAAAATTTCCTCTGCCGCACTGTGACTAATGACCTTTCATCGTGAATTTACCGTATTGAAATGCACTGGTGACAGCCAAGTAGGCTGGGGCTCGTGAAAAAATCAAAACATATATCCCAGCGAGGCGAGGTACCGTATGCCGCAGAAATATTATTTTCATATTTAGCCATGATTCACCCTATCTCTTGAGATGGAGTTGGAAAGCGGACAATAGTTCAGACATAACCTACTATTAGAGCAATTACTTATACTGAAGGGCAAGCAGTAGGCAGACAAGATAACATAAGTCGCACACTTCCCGTGGAATAACTGTATATACGGGTAGAGAACTAATTTGTACTGGGATAAAATTCACTTGCTTGACACATAAATTATCGATGAGCTTTTCATAATATCGTAATAAATAAAAGTTCAAGGCTTTATAATTCAATCTATTGCTATGGAAGGTACTTATTTTCAATATTTAAGAATTCATGTTGTGCATGGAAGAAAAAGTGGTAAATTTTTTCGAAGTTCATGTCATGGGGATACTCTGGTGATATTGGACAAGATAAATAAATAAATGCTAATTTGTAATAATGAATTAATTAGATTTTGAAATGAAATCAAAAGAAAAATTACATCAGAGGTATCAGTTTATGAAATTTCACTTCTGCTTTGAAAATAAATTACCATACGCACTTAACTTACCTATGGATATAACCTGTATTTAATGCTTTCTTGTACTAATACTGAGAAGCGAGATCAGGTGACAAAAATTGCCTTTTGAAGGCGAGTATCGTGAGCACAAACATGCTTTTACAGTGTAGGGAAACTTATGACAATTCGGCGTGAAGGTAATAATAGAAAATAATTTATTGTTTTTCGGAGTAGCAAAAAATTACATTTATTTAGCCGAAAGAAATCATTATGCATAAATGTTAGTAATCATTGGCGTCATTAGTTTTCATCAAACTACCTCAAAGCTTGAAATTGAAATTCCTAAGAGAGTCTAGTGCTATCCATACGTCTCACCCGTTAAGCGAGAGAAGGGAGAAAGTATCTGTTCGTGCAAGAACGCGACGATTTAACTTCACTCGAATAACGGGACATTTCTGAATAAAAATAGAAGGAAGTCTTCGTGGAAGTTAATCTCCGTTGACGATTTAGAGGTGCAAAATGAGTACAGGTTCTTCATTTGTTGGAAAAAATAGATAGTTTCGAGAGATGTCCTAAGAGGATGCCATAGAGTTTATATTACTATAGAGTATTTATACTAACGCTCAACGGTTTACATGCAGTCTTTTTTCGCGATGCACGATTTGTTTTAAAATGTAGTACGCATACCCCCGCTCAATTTTTTTTGTTGGTGACGGATTACTCACTTAAAACATTAGCCATAACCTCAAAATACGCAGAGTATATAAAGTATACGATAGTCAACATTTGCCAGTATCTAAAAATTTGAAAATAATACTTAAAATTGTCTAAGACGAATATTTTTATAATTGAGAAACAGGCAATTGTTGAAAGGATGCACTCAATACACCCGACAAAATTCGAAGAGATAGAATAATTTTTAATGGAGTGATATGATGTCAGTTACGACAAAATACCAGTCATGAGAGAGGATGGCGACTTTGGAAGTCACTATATTAAAAATTTCACGGTTCATAGAATAAAGAAATTTTTGCCAATATTTGCCTCCTCCTCAAATCAACTTGATTACATAGTGAAAATACAGATTAGCTGCGATGAAATTCGTAATAATTTTCAATTGAAATAAATTATTGGAATGGGAACCGTATCAATGATTTTCGGCTTTTCGTAGCAGGTACGTGTATGCGTGTGAATTCATATTATTCGCTGGTTTCAGGGCATGACACGCCGTGCAATACTCGGGTTCAATAATCTCTATTCCACAAGGAATAACGGAAGTCTATGCGAGTCGCATTTCCTGATATTTTATATGTCTACCACGAGATCACACCTGTAGTGGGAGTAAACTATTTTGAGGCGGGGCGAACCGTAACGACCACGGAAGCTTCTGCTTATACGGATTATCCTGTAATACCATCACGTACGAGTGCACGTGAACTTCGTTTCTCATCCGGAACAAGGATCATGTATCGGAGAAATCAATGAAGCGGTGGATTTAGGATTTAGATAAGGGCCGTGGGCGGGTTGGCCGGCCATCTGCCACTTGGCAGGATGAATCGCTTCATTATACTCCCACGATCCCCATCCCGGGATGTCCAAGACGAGTACTGGCTTACGCGCATGACGCTTCTTTTGTTTGCTTTCCTCGACTATCACAAACCCCTAACCCTCATGCACACAGACATCGCCCGCGAGACTTCAAATAACTGAGGAAAAAGAGCTTTCCTCTCGTTTGAAATTGCATTAACCACAGTGCACAGCACTACCACTTGTTTTGCTTACAATAGATATCCGTAAATACGCTGAAAAATGAATTAAAACGACGCGCTTGTGACGACGATACTCGCTTTCACTGCGGTTTTTAACCTTTTCTGGTGACTCTACCAGGTCTTAAAATTTTGTCTGCCGTTTTTTTTCCCAAAGAAAAGTTTTTTGGTGTTATCTGACCTTAGCTTGTCAGCGGTCAGAAGTGAGTTTTATAGTAATTTGATTTACGAAATTGAGAAATTGCACAACTTGGTCAAAATTAAAAGTGCTCCGATCTGTGTGACAATTGCTTTCTCAACGTATCACGATGTCAAATCTAGATCTAGATTCGAAAAATGGCATTTAAAAATGTCAATGTTTTGACCCTCAAGTCCCCCAAAAAGTAGAGACATTGAGGCAGTCGGTAATATTGTCTTTCATAGAAAATAGAAAATTTAAGCGTTTGAACAATTTGTCATAAGGTTTCAGACGACATTCCTCTGTATAATTGATAAATTAATCAGATATTTTTCAATCTGGTTCTCTCCTCCACTTTCAGCTAGGCCGCAGCCATTTAAATATTCGATTTTTAGGAAAATTTCTGATGTTTATATGGAGGGGATCACGTAATACTGCATATTCTTATCATTTCGGGGATACCCCAAGCTCTTCGCCCTCTCCCACTTGCTACGGCATTGACTTGATCAAAGTGGAGAAATTGCAATAGGAACATAAATATATCCAACTTTATGAATTAATGAATAAATACATTCTGTAATACCAATTGGGTAATAAAAAATTCAATAGCTGCATGTGATACGTAAGTCATAGACGAATAAGCGTCCTCAGAAGTATTTAGATTACTGCTGATATTGAATATTTCATTCTATTTAACGACGTATCTGATGCGTTATACAGTTTCTATGTGACTAATTATTGTACAAAATGTATTATAAAAGTGTTGCTCAATTTCTTTTCGGTGTATAGCCTTTGTCATGGCATCTCTTGTATGTAAATATGTGATACTATTTTCTTATGCACCTAGCTTCTCATCGAGACATCGATATTCCACGTACAAAAACTTCCGCTTCCTCTCCCCCACTTCGCTAGTATACTTTGTACATACTTAGCTGACGTATTAAATAATTATCCAGGCGCATCACCGCTATTATTGTGTTCCTGATCTGAAAAGTGGCGAGCATAGGCCGCGAAACGTTATCTTGAGAAGAACTTCGACGCAGCTAACCCGAAAACCATTGAGAGAACTGCAATCTAGCGCTGCAAAAGCCTCGAGCAATCGGTGGAAAGTGGAAATCAAAAAATCAAGCAAGCGATTCGGTTGAAATCTTGGTATGCCAACCTTTTCAACTCATAAAGCATCACTAACAGCGTTAGATTCACTTCAATTTATTTATCGTTCGCTTATTACCACAGCGTTGGTTTTGCTTTACGCAACATATTTCGAGGATCTTTGGTAATTTATCATAATTTTTATCACTGAAATATACAATGCATCCAAGCATAGACTGTGGAAAGAACCCGCGTGTGCTTCTTTGAATTTATAAGATCTGCTGTGCATATATATGCTAAGAGAGTAATTAATGACTCATAAATGACTGGATTTTCCAAATTCTATGATATTGTTAATAAAGGAAATCTGTTTCGGGGAAAATATGTAATACAACCTCTCAGAGGGTCATTAGCAAGCTAAAGCGGAATTTTATTTATCAGAAAGAAAAATATAGAATTATTAGATCATTTAATTTGAAAAACATAATCGTGAAATAGAACGATTTATTCAAAATAGAGAATTTAACAAGATTCCCGTGGATGTTTACCAATTTATTTCCCGTTTTTTACATTCTTGTCGTAATCTTTGTAGTTTCTTGGACAGGTACGACAGCGTAGCATTTAAAACTAAGAGAAAGTGAAACATAAACATATTCCACCAAGCTGAATTTTAAAATTTCATTTCATTTTGTTGCAAAGTAAAAAAAGACAAACGTAAAAAATTAGTATTCCCATGGATATTTTCTATTGTCAAATGACTTATTTTTTTATGTAAGTGGTTAGAGTGGTCGTAATATACCTAGTATTCAATCAGACTACTCGCCCTAATGCCAACTGAAACAATGTTATAATATATGATCTCTGTTTAGCCGAGCCAATCATCCACAAATCACCTACGGTTGGTGTAAAAAGAGCTTAAATTCATGCAATATTGAAACTTCTTATTTATACTGTAGGTTCTGGAAAAAACTTATAATTTTTAGCTAAAAAAGTCTCGAAACATCATGCGATACGGAAAAATGTTATTTTTTCTCTCTCCAAATAAAGGAAGCATTTACACTCTGGAGTGTGTTTGTATCACGTTCCCTTATCATCAATGTCCGCTATAAACTCCCACAACGCGCTCAACTGTCCATGCCGATTCTCTCTGACGCCATGTGAACTGTACATAAACACTCAAGTTTGCTTTGCCTTCATTCACTCCCGCAGTGACGTCAGAGATGTCAACGAGGGGATTTGGCCGCAAAGGATCATCATAGGCGGGCGTCAGGAGCAACGTGACGACTTCGTCACATATGCTGTTGCTGTTTACCGCTTGTGTGGAAGACATGTGAGGAGGAAACGTTGGCTGTGGACTTGGCATGCAGGTCTCAGCGGTACAGAGGTCATCATGGATCACCCGGGCTGCACCATATGATAAGAGTCCAGGAGTCCCCAGAATTCTGGTGATGTGCCCCACGGCTGGACGGCACATGACATTGTGAAACGGATCTCGGTTCAGAGAAAACTGTTTGTAACTTCGTTACATTGGTTCAATCGATTGAACCGGTTTTTCTTATACTGAACCGGGTAGGTTTATTGGCCTGGGGTATTTTTCTGAATTTTTTATTGCTACTGATTTCTTTTTCGATTGCACTTTGGAATTTTCTGTCCACCAGTTTTATCTGTCATTATTTCATGTAGTTTATTTGAATTTTTAATGTGACGTTTCGTAATGGAAGTATCTTCCTAAAACGTAAATTTACGTTTTGACCTGAACAGCGAATGCCAAAAACTTTGCGAAGGTAAAGGTTTTACGCGCGAGATCTGTGAGTATATTCATTTTATATGGACTTTTCTCAGGTGTCTAACGGTCCAACTGGATTTATAGATCAATTGAATTTGAATCTGTCTCGTGAACTGCGATGAAAGCGTGTGTTATGTAGGCTTCCGCAGATGGTCATTTGTGAAGATACAGGTCTTCGGGACTTGGTTCCACGTTGGTCTATTTCTTTGGACAAAAATTCCGACAGGATTGCACTTCGTCTTTTCAGATCACGAAAGGGTGCATCATTAACTCAAGAGACCTGAAGAAGCCGTGTGCAATCCCTGCGAAACAGTCGTTTGGACAAACAGACACAACACGGATTCAAGTCCGGAAGACCTGTATCTTCACTTGCGATGATATTCACATGAATTGAAATGAGGAGTTGATCACTGCGCCGGGAATCGCACCGTGGACTTTCGGGTATGTTGACTATTACGTGAGTGTGGGTTGATAATCTTCTCAGGTTTCAGAACCGTGCACCGACCCGAAATCAACTGTGAAGGAAATGAATGCACCATGGTATCCGGTAGAAAGCCATACAAATCAATGCTGAATCCATTAAAATGGCAGTTTTGTATCAAGACTCCATTGATAGACCTAGCGCCACGCAGTGTTCTATCATTCCTAGAAAGTGGAGCTCAGAATTGCATTGGTTCTGAATCAGAGTTGCATTGGTTTTTCCTTAAATGCGAACCGGCATGAAGGATTTAAAAAATACCGAAGCGCTGGATGGGGTGAGTAAAAGTACCGAACAATTGGTGAGTGGGAGAACCGTGCAATCTTAATGTGCGCAAGTTCAGCATCGTCTTGCCCGAAATTTCAGCCGAGACCAAGATATGTAAATGACGAAATAGATGCAGAGGAAAAAAACATTGCAACTCACGAGATATCGTTCAGGAAATCTGATTATCTGTCCCGAAAATAATTTTTAACGAGCATACTGCGCCCGCTCCCAGCGGGCTACCCCCGCTCTTTTCAATGCAGGTCCACAGAGGGATAGGCACGTTTCTAATTTTAAAATGTAGAAAAAAAGGCAGGGTCTTATGTACAAATTTAATTGGAATATTCATGTACAAATTGAGGTCAGAGGATCTCTTTAAACACAACATTGGAAGTAATTACACTATCCTCTGTTAAACGCACATGATGACTCATACTCATGTATCAACAGGAGACTTGAATGTGGAATCAGCCGCATTTTGTTGAAAGTTATTTAAAGAATGCGATATATTGTTGCAAATGAACAAATGTATCAGTTTGTGCGCCTTTAACGTCAGGAATATTTACTGTTTTTTTGTTTTTGTTTTTGTTTGTTTTTGTTTTTTTTTAAATTATTTAAAAACCAATTTTAGGCAACAATAGCAATACTTAGGAAGTAAGATATGCCGTCGCATGTTCTCTGATAAGTTCTGTGCATTTTGGTACCTTATTTGTAGAGTTTGGTTGCGTATAAGTTGAGAAAAAGGGATCTATACACTAGAAATGACATAGAGGGTTGTATCAACTGTGACTTCACAAGGTGTAAAACACGGAAGACAGCGAACGCTAATATGCGGGGTGGATCTCTGTTCGTTGGTCTATGTTTCCATGTGTCTCTCGATATCTACTTTGCAGATAAAATAGCTTGTCTACGGGTATCATGTGCTGTACAAATATCATTAACAGAACGGAGGAAGATAATTTTTCATCTTAAGAGCTGTTCTGTCATGTTATCATTCCGCGTTATCGTTAAGTTAAAAAGAATTCTGAGTTCCACGTTCTAGGAATCATAGAATAGTACGTGACGCTAGGTCTATTAACGGAGTCTTGATACACACTGCCATTTTGTGGATTCAACCTTAATATGCATGGCTTTCTACCGGATACCATGGTTCATTCATCTTCTTTGCAGAACATGGCTTATACTTTGTGAAAGCCACAAATTAGGCTGTTCACAAAAATAATCGGGGACAATCGATTTAATTAAGATAATTCATGCCCCACGCCTATCATAACAATCTGAAACTAGGTCAGTGGGTAAGCGTGATCGACTGAATGGCTGAAATAATCCGGCTAGCAGACGAGTGGCCCACCTTAACTTCTGCATCATTTCTTGGTCTACTACCTGTTAGCTTTATGCTGCAGATTACAGAGCGAAGTAACTTCAGAATCATATAACTTATTTCAAAAGTTATTAAAGAGAAAAAACATATTTATTTGTTTTGGCACAAAATATTAATTTCATTGATTTATTTTCTAGAACTTTGTAAATAACTGAGAGAAAAATACAATTTTTTCTCCTTTCTCAAGGACTTCAATTGAGAGAAAAATTTCCATAGGTTGCAATAAATTTTCCAATTTTAACTGCACGATATTTTTCATTTTACATGCCATTATTTTATTGTAAATATCTAATATTAAAATGTATCCTTATAAATTTGTAATAATTCTTTCAGCTTAAAATAAAAATAAAATGGAAACACGGAGTACTTCCTTGTAAGCATCAAACACTTATTTTTTACCCTATCTCCTAATATCCTATCTCCTCTCTTAAGGCCTGCTTACACGGAACATTAACACGTACGGGTTAATGTCTTAATGTATGAACGCGTGAATGAACACGAAAATGCACCGTGTAACCACCCAACTTGTGCGAATGCATGCACAGAAAATAGAACCTGTTCTACTTTGGTTCATGCATTCGTACATGTTCCGTTCCGGTCCACAAAAATCATTCACGCGAACGCACATTAACTCGCACGTGTTAATGTATCGTGTAAACAGGTCTTTAAACTTCCCCGTTCCTTTTTCTTACCTAACCTAAAACCTAAAAATGAGTTTGTTTCGTAAAATAGTTCGCCACGATTTGATTGCGTAATTCCTTTGAATTAATCTTGGTGTCTTAGTTTCCTCCTTTTAAAAGTTATTTGAAAAAGCAATGGCTACTTTTCAAAATGTACCTATATATTTTAACTTCCTGGGAAAAATACGCTTTTCTTCCGTAATGCCCTTACTCTACCATTACAACACTTTAGTTTCAGTTTCTGTAAAATATAAAGACATTTGAACGATTCTCAATTGTATTGAAGTGGTAAAATACAATATGCATAATAAAAAATTACTTTTCCCCTAGGAAATGACTTTAAACAGAGTCGTGAATAGATATATTACTCCTAAAATTAAATTTTCAATGTAAAATGCTGACTACAATCCTTAAAAAAGAATATATCTGACTTAAATATGCAATCTGACAATGAGTTAGATACAATGGAAAAAGAATATTACGAGCAAAAAGAAGTAATTTTAAAGCTCAAAGTGTAGTCGTAAGGTTACAGTGAGTGAACGATGCTTAAGTTTCATTTTTCTTAAGCGTTTTTAATTTTTCAATAATGGTTCATAATATTTTTCCAGCACGAGACTAATTCTTTCGTCATCTTTCCCTTCCTATGATCTTCATTACGTCTAATTCGATATAGTCTTCCTCGCCACAGTATACACCCATGGAGATATGATAGGAGTTTATGTTTACCAGGAGAATATACTGTGCCTACCGCCCACCGCTACGTAGGTATCCCTCCAACACATTTCCAGCGCTTCATTCAGCAATGCTCGAAGTGTTTACACCCACACCCTGTTTCCGTGGGAAACGCAGATGGCTCCTATGAATGTCATGATACAGCGAATCACCAGCAACTGATCGAACTCTTGTTTGAATATAAGATATCGATAGCCCCTGGGAACGGAGTTTTCCCGTCACCTTCCACCGCATATCAACAAAAAAGTAAACATCGTTTTCAAGGGTCGCATTGGACGCTCCAAAATTTGCAATAGGCGAAAGGAATGTTGTGGCGCGCAAGTATAAAAGAGATTACATGCCAATTTATTCGACGTATTTAGCAAAAGGTTCGACGCATTTTGGAGTAAGGACGTGTCTGCCATTTGGAAACTAGGTTAAAACGTACACCCGTGTCGTTTAGGCGGCAGATACGATATAAGCGGAGTGAAGAAGTGAGTAATATATACGTGGATACAAGAAAAATTAGATCTGACACCACGGGGATGAAAGATGTGAGTACAATTTGAACTAATTATATGCTAATATCCCATTTTCATGAGCCATTGCTCCGAAAAAAAGTTTGACGCAGCTTTTGACTTCGTTCTCCTATCTGATAATCTTTTCATATAAACGCATTTCTTGTCTATCACATACTTGGCGACCTGTCTCATGTAACTCATTCATTCGGGGCCGTCCTTCCCGTACAATTGCTCTTCAAAGACCGGCTTCATCAGGCCATACTTCATGATGTAGCCAAGTTGTTCCATATTCACATAAGAGTCTCTAGAATATTTTTCCCCACTCTTATAGTTCTTCCTCGCTACTTACTCAAACGGTCTATTAAATCTTCAACATTATTCGTTAGCACCACATTTAGAATGTTTTCACTGTCAACTTCTTTGCCGCTGTCAATACCTCGCTACCTAAGGAAACACTCCATATTCATTATATGCCATACATTGAGTATGTTTTAGCGACTTTGGAAGTGGATACGGATGTTGACAACAAGAGATAAGTTAAGAGCATTCGAAATGTGTTGCTTTCGAGGAATGATAAAGATAAAATGAATCGACCGAGTAAGTAACGGGGAAGTGCAAATAGACAAGAGAAGACGCAATTTTTATTGATATGAAACAAAGATAATGAAGGCGACGACCAATCTACAAAATAGTGCCTAGCGACGCAACAGAGCGGTAATTAGACCGGTGCAAAATGGCTTCCTAGTTCTATTCTCCTCTTTTTTGTTATTTTCCTTTAATCTTCTCGATAGAATTTCCTCTCACTTCTCACTTCATTGATACATTTTAAGTAAGCTGAATGCCTGAGCAGAAAACGTACAATAATTTCCCCTATATCAACTTCACCTTTGTGATGGCGCCCTTATATTTTCCAGTACATTCTATGGCAAGGATTAATTTTTGTTATCATTTTAAGACATCGTACACTTTTCGAAAATTTGAAAAAGTATAAAAAAACTGCTTCAAACTAACAAATTTTCGTGTTATGCATTCTTGCAATGCAACGTTAAAATATTCGTTTACATGAAAGCCATTTACTGCAGATACTCTGGCACTTTCTATTCACTGCGCCCTTATATTTTACAGCACATTCTTGAATTTGTGCTATCGTTTAAAAGACATCGTTTGTTTTTCGAGCATGAGAAAAAATATAAAAAAATTCTTCAAACTAATGCATTTTCACGTTATGTATTCTAACAGAACAACGTTAAAATATTCTCTAACATGAAAGACTTTCACTGCAGATAATCAATGGCAGTCAATCAAAGTCAAATCAATCAATTTAATGTAATAATTTTTTAACCGAATCAATCATATAGAAATTGATTTCTTCATTCTATCGAAAGTCAATGGCCATTGTCATTATTCAGTGAGATTAGCGATTAATCTGGATGGAATATAAAAAAACTGGATAAAAATTCCATCAATTCATAATGCCGATTTAGTTTGTCAATTTTTGATATAGAATTCAATGAATTTTTTTATCTTTCGGATCGCCATATCTCGCCTATTCAATAAGTGAGGTCATCAACTTGGCTTAGCAGAATTTTCTCACAATCCAGCCTCTATAAATTTTAAGTTTTTAGATAAGAACCTGAATTTTGAAATAGCCTGTCATATAAAAATAAATGAGGTTTATAGAAGTCAAGTTGTACCAGTGCAATTTTTATAATTTTGGAGATAAGTGCAGATACAAGTTAATCTCTGATAAGTGTATGCCTTTGTAACACTAATATTGTGTAACCCACCAACCGTTATCTGCACTTACCTCCAAATTATAAAAATTGCACTTGTACCCCTTGGCTTCTAGGGTCCCCAAATAACCTTCATCATAATCCTTCCTTATTTTTTCGTAGTTTATTTTTGCTTAACTAGCTAGAAATTTCCCTGACAGTAGACGGTCAAGATCAGACATTTAAAGTGTTTATGTACATTACAGTGAAATTCCGTATTATACGTTTCAGCTAACTGAACCATCAGCAACCATAAGTTCTATTCATGTAGTATATTGTACTTGATGATGGCTTGGTTAGCTTTTAAGCATTAAATACATTGTAAAAAATAATTCCTTTTTTATAACAGTACTACTCAGTTTTATATAAGGCAATGGGAATATGATCGTATATTTAAAATTTTCAGATTTTCGCCATTTGCTGTTCATTCACCGTTTACATGAAAGTTTACACATTACCGCCACAGTTGTTTAACATTCCCTTTCTCTTCAGTACTGGCTCTATCCAAACAGTTTGTCTCCTCCAAATTTCGCCAAAAAGATTCCTCTACTTGTCCATCATGTTTAGAACTTCATCGTTCCACTTCCTCTCATCCACTTCTCACCTTCTCCACTCTCCTCCATTTTCACGTCTCAACGCCTACAGTACATATTCCTCATTCACAGCGTCCTCATTTCCGCAACATAATCCGGTGCACTCCAACAATATGCTTAACACAAGACTCTTCACCAACGTTTTATAGCAATCATTTATAAAAATCCTCTCACTAGCTCTTTCCTGTTCATGAAATGCCTCCTTTAGTTAAGGTTATCTCCTACTGATATCCCATTTGTTACTTGAAAATGACAAACTATTTTCCTACTTTCTGATGCCAAAAGATTAAGGCAAATAGCCAACGCACATTTCAGCTAAAAAATTTATTTTATGACTAGAGCTACCATAAAAATATATTTCCATTCGTTAACCCTTACATGATAATAAAGCACTTTCAAATTGCACAAAACCACTTATTTTCCCCCTATTAAGCCCCCAAGCATTTGGTAATTCATGGCATATTTGACAATTTTGAGTATTTACCTACGTTTTAGAGATAAAGAAATAGGAAAAATTACTTTAAGGCACAATGGCTTGACTGCTCTCTGAACAACCATCTCATGGCATCACATTTTGATTTTTTCTGGACTTACCTGGCATCAGTGCCAAATGTATTGAAATTACTGAACACCTATGTAAAAGATCCCTGGTCCGGGGGAAGAGGGGGCCGGATTGTGGCCTTACCCGGGCCAGGTAAAATAAATAACAAGTCAAGTCAAGGAATGATGTCTACGTTTGTTATTAGTTGCAGCCATAAAAAATTCGGTAGGTATCTATTTTGCTAAACTGTTGACTAGATGCTGTGTTTTATTTTCATCTTTAATCCAGATTCGCAGTTTGTCACCACTCCTAGTGGTTCTCGCATATCTTGATTGGGTGCTGTCCACTCCCCAGCAAAAGGTCTACGGTCCACCAGTGCTCCCTCTCTTTTCCGGAAATATCCTCTCCAGCAAAGCCGCAGTTAACGCTAGGAGCATCTTCGCAGGAGTACAGCCGATGTCCCCCGTTGTACCCGTCGAACTATTCCGACGCCAGTTCCCAAGTCCTCTGCCATCACCCTCGGGGTTCAACCTTCCGCTGGTTCCTCCTCTGAAACCGATGCAGACATCTTTTTTTGGAAGGAGCAGGCCCCACACACGACCGCCTCCTCCGCCTCCACCACCACCTTTACAACGACCCAGCAGACCAGGGGTGCCTTCGTTGGCCTTCAACTTCTTTAGTTCCCCGGCACCCTCACCATCATATGGGCCTCCAAGTCGACCTCTAAAACCACCAAGCTTCATGCCGCTGGTGCAAGGTGGAATTTTGAGTCAGGGGACCGGGTTCGGCCATCCAGGTCTCCCTTTTCATTCTTCTCACCTTGTATCGCCGGCACCAACTGCGTTCCAGGCCAAAATAGATCCATCACGGAAGCCGTCGTAGAAGTTGCTCGCCCAAATCAGTTCGCCAGCCGGGCTTCACTTGTTGAATATTGTCTTGAGCAGTGGCGTATTGGAGGATGAGGGGTAGATCCCCCCTCAAAGCCTCAAAGAAATAAAAAAAATATTTAAAACTATAGTCTAGTTTTGGCATATAATAACTGCATCTGCTTAAGGCTGAATATTGAGTACCAAAATGATATAAAATGGATTTCCACTCATTTCATTTTTGAAAAAATTTCCCAGAATCCCCGTTGACTGGGGGAATCCCCACCCCAGCCCCTTCATCCCCCCAAAGCACATTCGTCTTTACGCCACTGGTCTTGAGGCAGAAAAATAATTGGTAACCTTAAGTTTTATGATAATAATTATGGGTAATCAAGGCCAAATTTTCCTGTGGCTGATAGGAATTCAGCCTCGGGCGTCAAGATCAATAGGAGCCTACATTCAAATGGTAAGCAAAATTAAAATTATACTATTCTTAAAATAGTGAACGGTAAAACACTGAACCGAAGACTAGGAGAAACTCTACGAATACGATTTATAACATAAAAACGTGTTGGTTAAGACCAACGCGATTGGCTCATTTTGGTCTGTTCGTTTTTAGGTATATACTAGATTTCACTAAAGTATAGATTGTTGGCTTACTGATTGCGATGGCATTACTATAGTTAGAAGCAATGAAAACATGTTTAATGTAACATTTTGATATGAATCATAGTGATGATACATTTAATTATCCCTCATGTAATTTAAAAACTAAAAAATGAGAGATGAAAGGGTCTCATGAGCTTGGAATAGGCAAGGGCCTCTTTTAATGTAAATCCGGCCCTGTTGGTAATTATCTGTTGTAGTAGAATTATTAAAGAAAAAATACCGGACCAGTTACGGCCAACCATACTGAAGTATTCACATATACATTATTATAGGTTATTATGGCATACAACCGAGAAAATGAAATATTATATCTACACATCAAGAAGCGGTGTAAATGTACAATATCGGGTATGCAGACAAACTTGATTAGCCTCAGCCGATTATCATTATTCATTAATGAAATACACAGATTATTTCATAATTTGTAGCATAATTACTATTTGTTTTGCCAATAAAGTATGATTTGAGCTGTACTTCTTCTCCATACCCACATCTCGAACGTGTCCAGTTGCACATTTTGTTGTATATTTTCTCGCCGTCATTCCTAAGTGGCTATGTTTCCTCACCGTGAAGTGCTATAATCTAGATCAGGCCCTTCACTAGCCTTTTCTTTAAACTATTGCATTAAGCTATCCTCATAAGATACTTCCTGAGCTTAATCAATGAGATTGTAAAATAAAATTATTCTGAAATTTTCTGCAGTACTTATTTTCATTGATCCGTCAGCGCCTAAAAACAACGGCCAAAAGCCATAATACGAAAACCTAAAGAAATTTCCAAGTGCATGCAAGATTTTCGAGAAAGGAAGAAATAACTAACTAAGTGGTTGGATTTCGTTTCCAGCTGTCTAGAGATAAGATGACGAGGACAAAAAACAGAAGTCCCTATTTTTAGCACGCCCTAGACTGACGGGTGTTGACATTCAGGCTGCCCCGGAGCGAATAATATCTTTTAACTAATATCGCTTTCACGACGTGTGTCGTAAACACATGCAAGAATGAGACTGGTGGAATAAATCAGTTTCATACCTCAATGGTTTTGAGCACTAAACAACAGTAATTTCTTCCATTTGAGCGGAAACATGAACTCAAATCTCCCCAAAATAGAAACTACATCAATGTTGACTAACTGAGCAAGACCTGAACCTATTTTATAGTTTATATTTTATATTAATTACTGATTTATTAATAGTAGGCAACAGTTCAGATATGATAAATATGTGATTAATGTTAATATAGTTATATCGAATACTTATTTTAATTTATTTTTTAATAATTTTTAATAATTAATTTTTGTGAAATTTGTAGTCATTTTTGTGCAAAATTTTATAATTGTAAGCTTATCCATTTGTGTAAAAATCTGGAACCTGCTGATAAGCAATTGCTTAGCAGGACCAAGTGATTGCAAGTTCTTTTTTTCCTTATAATTATTCCAATGAGTGTTTATATTCTTATGAGATTTCTTTATACATTTTCTATGTATGAACATTGAAATAATTTATTGAAAAATTTATGGTACTATTTCCATGGAAAGATTTATGTGATATATTTTCTGTAATAAATTATTTTCTAAAAAAAAATAAAAAAAAATAAAAATTGTGAGTAAAATGAGAGTTGCATATTTTGTAGGGATATGCGAGTAGTACTTTTTGATCTCTGGTCGAGTATCGAGTCGAGTATCGAGTCTGCTCACGAGTATCGAGTTGAGTCGAGTCAAGTATGCATATTTCTGAACCAGGCAATACAGCAATACATGCATCAATATATTACCATTTTTTCGAAAGATAATGACGAAAGTTGATGGTAATTGTGTCAGAATTAGGAGTGAAACGAAAAAAAATGCGTCTTAACAGTTGCATGATCAAAATTGAAATTAATTAACCTCTATTAATATGCCGTCAATTTAAATAATATATGTATCCAAACTTTACGGAAGAGCCCCGAGAAAATGCATTTGCACAATTGTAATAAATACTATTTACGCAAATGAATCGGGTATAATTTCATCCTTTCAAGTACCCATGCAGAAAAACCAACTGTTTTACAAGTTCAGGCAGCAGGTTATGATTCCCCAAGTTACAGTATCACTGCCAGCAGAAAATTTTCTTTCGCTACATGCTTGTGTCGCTGGACATTAGAACGACTTTAAGGACGATATTATCGCATGAGTTTCATGATAGCGCCCCCTGCCGGTAGATTTCTGAACCTACTGTCGTCGACAACTCTGTAACCGAAACTACTTGACTCGACATTCGTAATACTATTCGAATCATTCGAGTCGAGTTTCAACTACTCGATTCGACTCGAATTTTCGAGTATTCGCACATTCCTAATATTTTGGTATGAAACGAATTCCTGAGTAACTGTAAATGCTAGAATGAAATACACTTCGTAAATATACTGGTAATTTCCTAAAGTATAGAATGATTAAAAAATGATCGTAATTAACCGTACCTATTTGGTAATAATTTGCCATTATGGAACACAAGTCATTATGCATTCCAACCATAACAATTTCTGAAGAGAACAATCTGAATCAAAAGATATAGAACACTTCTGATGCCAGTAGAGAAAAAACCCCAGTTTACCGTTGAATTCAACTCATAAGTAAAAAGTTTTTTTTTAGAAAAATCCATCATATCCCTTTCCTTCTATCAAAAAATCATTTTTATTTTCCTTCCTCTCCCTCGTTTACCTAACATTCTACCCAGTGGTGTCATGGTGCCGGAACGCCGTTGGTTGGTTAGAAAAGTCGGAATAACATTTTATCAATTTTGGTGCCTCAAAATATCTAGTACATATATTCTTACCCAAGACAAAAATTTTGCAATAAAATGTTAATCATCATCATCATCACTGGCAAACAATCCTGGGATTGGTTTGACGCAGCTCTCCACTCAATGTCAGTTCTCCTATCACCTAATCTTTTCACACCTACGTATTTCTTCTCTTTCAAATCCTTCTTTACCTGTTCCATATATTTTGTTCGAGGTTTTCCTTTTCCATTCTTGCCTTCCACTTGTCCCTCGACGATTGTCTTAATCAGGGTTAATAACAACTTATAATTAATAAACACACGGAGTAATCATCACTTGTAAAATAAAGTTACAGAAAATGCGTTCCGGCAATGCTAATTTTGCCATGACGTCACTAATTCCATCCTCCAACGCTGTTTTCAACATAGCCTCCCCACTCAGTACTCGTTCCGTCCAAATATTTTGTCTACTCTGTCTTTCAACAAGAAACTGTCTCTCCGCACTTCGTTACACAGTGTCTCAGCACTCTACTATCTCTATCCGTTCAATTCCTTGTAACTAACACCACTTTCACGACGTATGCCGTAAACAGATGCAAGATAATCATCACCGAGGTAGATTTTTTTTGCATAGTTGACAAGTAGAACTGCGTTGGGGCCCTGTGACTTATACTCATTTGAGAAATACCTCCTTCCTGCGGAAATCAACATACGCTGTAGGCTACTTCGATGCATCACACTCGAATGCAATAAGTTTACTTTAGTTTTCTTTATTTAATCCTCTCCTCTGATGTTAGAATAGCTTGACTTGGATTAGGTGAAATAGGATTTGCATGTTTAGTTAATTTTGATATAACTCTGATATCTTCCCATACTAGCTATGTGAATGTATTTCTTGGCATGTTATAACTCGTGCATAAATCACTTATTACACTAACTTTTCATTTTCTATTATTTACCAGTAGTTTTATTCGCATGTTAGCATTTTCTTGTTTATAGCATTCTCCTAGCTCATGGTTTGACCACGTTACATCTTGTGTGCTTGGCCTATGTCCGGCAAGAGAGCGCGTTTCTGATTTAGGCTTGGATGAGTGCTGCATGCCTGGTGTTGAATCACCCCGTGCCAATCACCCTGGTGGTCGTTTACACGGTTCTTCATACATGTAGTCGGTACATTTATCAATAAATACTCTACACAGGATTCTCCACTCCCATTGTTCCATTAATGACCACCATTCGCAATAAATAGAGGCGTTCCAGTCGGTACAATACAGGTAAACATACGTATTAGCCCGTAAGAGATGCACTACGCGTTGAATGTAATCGTTTATTGCTCAAAATTTAGCTCATTTAATTAATACTAAGCTTAATTTCACATCTAATAATTAAAAAGATGCAGGTAAACATTTATGATTGAAATGTAGTCAAATCAAAAATACGAAATAGCCCTTATAACGTACTCATAAATGTGGTCCAGTGGTTAAGGTACTGGGATACCATTCTGAAAATCCATGATCGATACCATTTTTGGTATATCTTTCGTCCCAAAGTGCCTTGTGAGCGAGTGCTCTAAAATTAATATTTTCTTTATCCAGGTTGCGCTGCTTTTTGCCTCTCAAACGTTTGAGCTCTTTGTTGTTCATAGGGCTAAAAGTCGTTTTGCTCTTTAGGTATAAAAAATAAAATAGAAAAAACTCACGGTTACTAAGGCTGAAGGCAATATTACATTGAAATTGTAAATTGAGCTTTTTTGTTTAAGTCATTGAAATACTCATCTCATTTTTTAAACAGGACACATGGAATAAAAGGAATATTTTGGCATAAAATTAATTAACAGATAGAAATCGCTGAAAATAAATTATAATCCCTGTTAGCTGGAATCATCTTTTAACGACCGATTTCAATTAGCTTAGTTTTTCCTTCTCTCTATTTGCTATATTAAATGTGAACGGATTATTTTCACGGAAGAAATAGTAACACATAAATTATATTATCCTTACAAATTCCTTTACTTTATAGTGCCTCCGTAATAAATCGTTAGCATAGCCATTATTCAGTTACTAAAGGCTTGATTTTAAATGCTCAGTGAAAGAAAAACAAACAGCCATCTTCTTTGTCATCTATTAAAGTGCTGAATACTAGTTCCGACCCACTCTCTGTACAATGAAAGATGAGAAAAGGAAACATCCAAAGACTAAAAAAGTTCAAAATTATATCAATCCAATCATTATAATCATCGTTTTACTTACCATTTATCTATGATATCCATGTAAAAAGTAAAAAAAACTGGAAAATTTTCCACAGAAAAATCTTAATAACATGACTTTCGGCCCATACTACCGTTACCAAAGCAGAGATATGGGGGCATTAGCAGGTAATATCACGATCAAATAAGTTTACGAATTTAAGTATACCGGGACTAGCCACGGTGATGACTTTTACGGGAGTCACCCGCAATGCACAATTGTTTATTGCATAAACTTATTTATGCAACACACAAATAAGTTTATGCAATATTTTTTTGTGGAAAAATTGCCTGTTTTTAATACCAAGCACAAAAATATCTTTACCCTACGGGAGCACGCCAAGAAAAGTCTTGTTATGTCGTAATCCTCCTCGCAATCGAGTTTTAAAGATGTCGCTGGGTTTTTCGCGCTCTCCTGTTTTCCACTTCGCCTTCTCCTCGCGAGAATAACACTACCGTATCCGGCTGTGACATTTCCTCTCCTCCTGTTTTCCATTGATGTGGAATATTGCCCGGAGACATGAAGAATGCGGGCGAGAATTTTGGCCGGACGAAAATAGAAAGTCCAAAATTCTTGACCACCCCGCCTCCATGTTTTCACTTTCCACTGTTTACCTCTCACGAAAGCTGGCCAGTGCACTAAGAAACATTTCGAGATTTACGGACCTCCTTTTGTGATTTTTCCCATGCCTTGAAAGATACTTACTGAACGGCTTGGTAATCAGCTATACCCACAGATTAAAAAAAAGGTACATAGAATGAGTCATGAGAGATGATCTGACTGACAGAAGGACAATATGCACCATGGACACGGAGTCGGAACGCCTTAGTCAACGATCGATGTTACCACTAATACTGTGCACGATCAGGGGCTGATTCAGCATCAAATTTGGGGGGGAAGGAAATGACTGGGGAGCACTGAATTCCCTATGGCAGAGAAGGGCGTTCTCCTGTGTAAAATTTATAAAAAAGTACTAATTTTTTAAAAAGAATTTTGGGACAAAAATTTTATTTTTATACCTATCAACATGAAATAGCACCATTTTAGACATTTAAGAAGTTTAAATATGGAGAAGAAATAGAACCAACTCGAAGTTTAAAATATATTTATCAATTTGGGGGGTTATTCCCCCTAAATCAGCCATTATGTTCGATGCGTTTTCTGTTACCATTTTTTGCGAAAAAAATGTGAAATACATGAAGTCACTCGCACGGTGATTCAAACCGAAGGTTGGTTTGAATCGGTGAGGTCATATCTCACCCCAGACTAAGCCAGTGGGTTATGCATTTCAAACATTCAGGGTAGGGAGGCCTGCTACTACCCCGTACTCCAAGCATTTTTTCAGCAAATATCTGAAGATTTGAACCCTGGGCATTTCGATCGGTAGTTTTACGCTCGTGTGCATCACACTTTCTCAAGTGCTTTTAATCTCCACAGGTGCATCATACTTCCCATATAATTGAGTGCGAATATTGAAATTAATGTTTTTTGTGCTAACAATATAACTAACAGGGCCAGATAACTTTTCGCATCTCATCCCGTGGCTACAGCGTTAATGGTAGCGTAATAATGACACTTGAATGATGGCTCATAGTAAATGGAACTGGAATTCATCCACACGGAAAGAAATCCTAATTTAGAACACGTGTTTTCCATTTAATTTTTGGTGATTCTCTCACAAATCGTCAGCATAGGCATTATTCAGTTGCAAAAGACACGAGGTGCAATGCTCAATAAAATAAAGTCTTTCACCCCCTTTACCATCTACTAAAGTGCTGAAAATAAACCTCGATTTCTACGAAATTTGTAAATTTCCACGGAAATTGCATTTATCTTGACAGTGGTAATGAGACTCTAGGGCGGACTCGCGCGGTTACCCTCCCGGGGCAGGGTCTATGATCTTTTCGCTTTTCACCTCTGCACCACGTAAGGTGGAGGACATAGAAGGAGATAGGAAGGAGGCGCCGCCGCGATAGGAGCCCGAAGACGCCTCCTAGAAGTGGATAGGAGTGGAAGGGTAGGGATAAGGAACTCCGCTCCTCCATAGACGCGGGCGGGTCCTGCGACTAGCGAAACCATGATTTAATAATTCTACAGAAAGGAAAAAATTTCCTATGAGGAAGGAAATTTCTACGATTTTCCGTAGATCATTTATCTTTACGGATAAATGCGAAAAACTACGAGCATCTACGTACTACCCCCCCAGCTGACTCAATAACAATTTGACAGAGGAAGTTAGGACACCAGCCGTAAAAAATGAAAAGGAAAAACTTTAACGAAGTTCTGTTCAGCTTTTATTAAAGTCTTTTATTGTTCCAGGGAAAAATGATTTCCCATACCTATCCGTTCGAGAAAATATCTCTCTTAATTCATCGTTTCTGTTGGACCTATTGTTCAAGCAATCTAAGGCTAGCCTCCGAGTCTCAAGCGGCTTCCAGCCAAATTCTTTTAACCTCTAAGTATGTAATTTCTGTACGCCTGTAGCAGTTTTTGACGAATCGCGCAGCTTTTCTTTGTATTTTATTAAGTTCACGGATTAATCTCTGTGGTGTCGTTAGAGTGTGCTATCAATTATTGCGTTAGAATTTACTTGCATCACGCTTGAGTTATCAGGGTCAAGGATTTTTAAAATTTAATTTATCCAAGGGAAGGGCTCCCGCCCACCCTGCTCCTCATTCAAGACCCTAAAAAACGACCCTTTCTCCCACTACCTTCAATATCCCAACTTCTCGAAACCCTAACCCAGTGGCGTAGCCAGGTGGGGATGCGGGGGTTCTGAACCCCCCGAAATATGAAAACACAATTACTTTCCTTCACATAACAAAATGTTGAAAATAATGAATTCACAAAAGATTTCTTTGACATATGAAGTACTCCGATTATGATAAGGGTTAAAATTCGTTTAAAACCCATTACTTAGTACCCTCTTTTTAAAAATTTTCCCACCTGGTTTTGGACCCCCCGCCGAACGAAATTCCTCGCTACGCCACTGCCCTAACCCCATCCTCTGCCTTCAAGCACCAAGACGTATATGTATAATCTCTCCAAGGGGTTATATGGAAATCAACATATTAAAATAAAGGGCGCGTTGTGATTCTTTTTTTTAAGGTTTCGTCGACCCCGTTCAAGGTAAATTACTTTCTTGCCCGAGGGATAAACGAATTATTATATTTATCTGTTCCACAAAATATTTCTAAAAATAGCATTTTTTTAAACCCGGTACTACTGCGCCGTTTTCCATTTTATATTATTTATTTCGCGGATTAAATTTCTCTGCGCCATTATCGGTCAAAAATATTTCTAGCCTCGCCCTCAAAGCTTTAGTACGTGCCCTGGCTTTGGTTATTGACTTGATGATTGAAATCACTATCAAGCCCTTAGTTAACGGCTGCGGCAGAGTGGAAGCCTGAAACAGCATCTTGAAACGTCATCGAGTTGAACTTTATGATTAATCTCGGATTTGGTTGCAATATACTGGCCCAATACGAGGAGAAATGTGTTTAAATAACATCACAGATCTGCTAATTATCAACTCGGAGCGTAACAACAAATAAAAATCATATGCCCTCAGAAAGAAAAGAAATTTTACAGCAATTTTTTACATCTATTTAATACATGTAATAGACCATTCGGAAAAAAATATCACTTGTAAAACGTTTAAAGTTTTCGATTGGAAAATAAGGAATCCTAAGAGTAGCTGGATTCGCACAAAAATGACGTGTAAAGCGTTTGGAAAGGTAAGGTAGCATAGAATAGCTGCGAGCAGGGGCGCAGCTAAGAATTAAGGCTAGGGGGCTTTTAGGCGCAACTAATACTTATGGGTGTGGGGGTATTGCATACCCACCAGGGTAACCAAGAGTTACGTGGGTCCTCTTCCAGAAAAATTTTAAGAATAATGGTTCGAAACGGCGAGTATTATGGCTTTATGAGTGATATTTTATCAATCCTAACAATATTCTATAAGTAATACTGATCCAAATAAGTTAAATGGATTAAACTTAAAAATTTCTCTGGCTTCTGGGGGATTATTCCCTAAAATCCCCCCTCGATGCGACACTACCTGCGAGGTATATTCTGAAAAGGCATAAGAGGAATGAAAGCGTGACAAAAACGAAGCAAGTTATAGAATGGAAGAGTCTACAGAGCAAAGAGAAGTACAATACATGGGTTATAATGAATAAATAAGAATGTATAGCGTGGAGCGAGCGTTTTTTATGTATTCCTTAACTACCGACGGCAGCACCTTGGCCTTTTATTACAGGGTCTAAACCTAAAAATTTAGCGTATAAGAACATCCATGCCCTGGGTAAGGGCCAGGCAGGACTCGAAACCCGTGACCTCTTATGTGACAGGCAAGGACTTAACCTTAACGGAAATGAAGCCGGAGGCCGGTTTCAAAAAGAACTCAACGTGCTTTCCTCCATCAGCAAAATGACCATACATGCAAAGTGAAACAGATGTACTAAAAATAAAAGTCAAAAAGTTGTCATTCGCCGCAGGATACTTATTGAATGGAACAGGGATGCCGTCTCACAAAAATATTGGGGGGACCAAAACCGAGAATCTTGCCCCGGTAAATACTATAAGTAGTGAGTTTTACGTTTTATAGAAGAGCCATATGATCAACATTAGAACCCTGATAACTCGAATCTCGATATCTGGACACTCCGGGGAAAATCGACAAGCCTGACACATTTTTTCCTCTCACCCATAACGAATTTTTGAGGGGGCTCGGGCCCCCTCAGGCCCCATGGAGTTGGCGCCACTGGAATGGAATCAGTTTTACCTGGAGAGTTGCTGAAATCCTTGTCTCGTAATACATGTATGCGTTCAAAAATAAATATGATAAATGTACGAAGAGTCAATGATACGCACTATTTATTTTAACGGAGATTTACACTATTTAGTTCTATGTATATGTTCCACGATAGGTCTCATTGTATGCTTTATGATGTTTTTGATTTCTTGCGATTTCTCATAAAATAATACTCACATGTAGTCTTTTGATGTAACCTTACTGCATAACCCGAGCATAGTCAATTCACACTGATCTATGCAAATAAATTTAGGTAGTATATACAAAAGCAGCCAACATCCTCTCAAGTCGCACCGCAAAATATATACCTATGTCTTATGTGTATGCTTTTTGATGTTTTTGATTTGGGCTTAACCTTAACGGAAACAAAGCCGGAAAAAAACGTGTTAAAAAGAAAAGTTTAACAGAAAATTAGAGTATAAACGTCAGTGTAATTGATAATGGCTTATTATGAACGAAAATTACGAGCAATATGTAACTATGTACATGATAATGACGTAACGATTGAAATTCGTTGAATAGATAATTAAGTTTGCGGAAATGTGCCATCTTGTTTCCTTGACATCATGTGTATTTCCACTATATCATGTTCGACACAGTTACTTTTAATGCTTAATTTCTAGTTTAAAACCTAAAACAAGTTAACGTCAAAATCAAATCACACAACTTTTCTGCACCTGATACGCCGGGAAAGCTTTAGATCATACAACACCCCTTTACTATCAATCTTCATCATCACTTAAGCTCTCCGATTAATTACGCTAACAGCATTTAAAAAATATATAAGATTATAATTTTTATGATGACGGTAATTTAACATAAAGATTTATCCTAAAACACATTGACGTGAAGATTGGCTGAGGGCTTGCATTTTAATCGAACTACATGCATTTATTCTCTTGAAGACTTGCAGAAGAAAACGTTAAGGTTAAATATGTTTCAATAACGACTACCACAAAATATCATTTTTGGAATAGCAAAAAAAAATTGCAGTTATTAATAATAAAAAGTCTCGACCTAATCTGATACAGAAAATCAGCGAAACGTTAAATAGAAAGTTTTTAAATATTAAAGTTGAGACACATTAAGGAATAAAATTTAATAGATTTAATTGAAATAAAATGTATTAATCAAAGATAGCTTGAAAATGCGTCAGCAATCATGTGTATACAACATTAAAATCAGGGATAAAAAATAAAAAAATTTGGGCTCACGTGTTGGCAAATAAGTGAAAACATTGAATTCCAGGAAAACGTCTCTTCGCAAACCGGTTCAAGCAGATAGTTTAAGTGTATAATTACAGAATTAATTTTAAAAAAGTGTGAGACCTCAACGGACAATCATTTGTTGAAATTAAGTGGAATGAACTGTCCTTAATGACAATATTGGGGCTACTTCTCTCACTTAACAATCCTAGAACAATTGTTCAAAAATGAGTTCAGTCGAAGATTCCCATCATTCAGTAGATAATTGAGAATACAATGGCAACATTGCCGTACTGCAGTCCTCCGTTAACTATTTTCTTAACTAGCTCCATTAGTATAGGCTGATGGACGCAACGGGTTCATTCATGAATTAAATTTACCGTTTATTGTGATTTTTATTATTGTTATCCTTTCCCTTGTGCTACAACCTTGTCGCGGTGGAAAGGCTTGCGTGTTCCTATGATCCCCAGAGGCGGTATTAATTTTAAATTATTTCCGGTAGGGAAAACCATGCCAGATAGGTCGAAGGATAGGAGCCAGACGAAAGGTAGTCCTGTTTATGTCAGAGCCTTAAAAATATTATTCCGTTTTTTGAACCTTTACCTAATTTTCGAGAAAATGAGACGAAAAATCTACGGCCTAAAACCCTTAGATGGATAAATTAATGACGCCACCAACTTCTACCGATCAGGTCGTTGCCTCTAAGCTACATCACCCTTCCCAATATCCTCGAGCGATTTACGCGGTTGCGGGCCATTCCTGCCTTCAATAAGCGATTCTTCGTGAACTAATAAATACATCGAAAATATAATGACGTCAAAATCTCATGAAAAGTTGGTGGCAACCTTTTTATCACTTATAAAGAAATGGTTGAAAATGGGAGAGTTTTTTTTCGCCGTAACGTTTGCTTCCCTTCCAGTTACTGATTCATTTCAATCATCTACGATATTGAAACGTAGTAGCAGTTTACAATAAGTTAGCTAACTTGTAGCGCGGGACTGAATTTTTAGTGTAGCAAGGAGGAAGACGGAAGTTATTTTAAAATCTTAAATCTTAAATTCCGCCGATGTTGATAAATAATTAATAGTGAAAATGAAATATTTCCTGTAGAATATGAAGAAATCGCATAGAATACGAAGATAGCTTCTGACGTTCTTCTTTCTCACATGCTTCTTTATTGCCCAAGTTCTCATCTTACGGTCACCCCGGGGGAACGTCTTCTTCGATTTTTAGGTCTCCCCGAGGAGCGCAGATGCATTGCTAAAAACTTATGACACTTGCTGATAAGTAATGAACTATTACCATCGCTTCTTTTTAACGAAAGGTGAGAAGCTTTTCCGGGGCCGGATCCAGGATTTTTTCTGGGGGGCAAGAAGGGGGTGGGGGGTACAATGGTCTTACAGGCAAACGATTTTCTCATACTTGATGTTAAAAACAAGATATGTACAACAATTACTGCACGAAATATTCTCATTTTAATGTGAATGTTGATAATATGAAATATAATGATTGAGGCTTCGTAATACTAAAAAACGAAACGAACGTAATGATAATCGTATTAACAATTTTGTCTATTTCTTAAGCGCCGGGGGGGGGGGGCACGTGCTCCCGTGCCCATCCCTCCCTAAATCCTGCTATGAGCTTTTCCATACTCTGCCTAAGCTCATTATCTTGACCCAGCATAGCAACTCTTAATTTTGCTGAACATCAGGCGTTAAATTAAAACTTTCCTCGGAAGGAATAAGATCTGGTTGAAGGCAATTGAAACAATTATGAATTCACCCATTCGCCACACTGTAAATAATTATAACACCCAATTTCATTTGGAAATAGCAGATAAATAAATGGCGTAATAGCAGATAGCAAATAGTGTAGAATTCCATCCCGTGATTGGAGATAAAACTTAACCCAAAATGAGATGGAAATGGTTATTCCGTTTGGAGATGAATCTGCTACTTAAAGGAATTTGCTATGCCCATTAATAAACTTAAAAATGTAGTTTTAGTTATTTTTACCATATGGTATTAGGGCCCGTGTTTTGATTACTTATTCAATCTTCCATACAAATGTGGAGGAATATTAAACCCTGAAATCCCACAACATGAAAACATTTTTTTCAGATGAAATTCGAAATTTTTGTTCCTTTTCCATAGAGAGCCAATTCCTCAATACCATCATGATACTTTTTGTTAAATACTAGAACCAAGGACTTGTTTTTTTACTATTACCAGCGGCGGTAATCCTTTCCTGCTAAGGTTTTTTTTATCTCTATATTTTATCTGCTCACCTAATAAGGAATTGATAAATTTAGGCTTTAGGGCTAAAAGTTGTTCTGACTGACAATTACAGGTGGTAAATTCGTATTTCCCAAAAGTACCTAATGAGATTTTGACTCTTTTTTTCAAAATGAATTTTTTATTTGATAAAAAGCATTGTATGTTTAAATAAAAACGATATAATACGTACGTCAAAGGGCTTTTTTTTGTATCAAAAGGAATTTTTCACTAAGGGAAATAATTAAAGATTCCGGCTACTATGAGAAACCATATTATTGATAAAATTAATTTGCCATAAAAAAGCTGATCTTAACCCTTTAAAGACCTAATTAACTTGCAAACTAAATTTATTTATTTTTTGCATACCCTATTTGTTTTACAACTAATTAAGAGATATTATGAAAGAAAACCCGAAAAAAACTTTTTAAATGCGTTTTTTAAAAGCATTTTACCAAATGGGACACGTCAAATATTTTGCTATTGCCTGAAAAATAAGTATGCATTTGACTAAAAAGATAAGTTTAACAATATAGTGTATGCTGATTTTTTTGAATAAATTAGCATTTATTACTGGAGAGCGAGTGTAGGGAAAAATATCGAATAAACCGTATACTCACTACAGAGGTGATGAAAATAACCAATTTTAAAAAGGTATAATTAACGGCCAATGAATGTACACAAGTCGTGTAATTCAGTTTAAAAAATACTTCCATACTTTGTTAAATTAACAAAATCCATAAAAACAATCACAGATACGTAATGTAATTCCCATGAATTTTGATAAATCTGCTCCCAAAGGAGAACATTGGACTGCAAACGGTTATGGCACTTTTATCACAAAACGGCTTAAGTAGTCAGGCTGGAAAGATAACTTATAATTCTTCTCCCAAGAGTGTTTTGCCTTTTCTAAACGGTTAAAAATTTGAGAAAAATACCGCGAGTGTTTTTGACGCGAAGTTGCGGACGGGTGATTCACACTTGCGCAATGCAACACGACGCCGGAAGGGACAGGCACTCACGAGGTGTACACCAACAGGAATTAAAGCTACAGCCGGAGGAATAATTACTCCGGGAGAGGAATTCCCATCTCGAAAGATGATCAACCTAAGTGGAGACAAGCGTGGCATTCAGCCTAGCGGTTCCTACTCCCTAAGTTTCTTCAATTAAGTATAAAAGGTGGAGCAAGCCTGTGGAGGCATCACTCCCATCCGAGCTTTGGAGGATCTCCCAAACCAACTTACCAGAAGCTGTGGGTTAGAGAAAAGAAGTCAATATGAAGGTATGAACCCGTTGAATATACCCCGCACAAACATAATTAGTAACAAAAGTTTAACTAAATATTCAAGGCCGCAAAGATGTGTACTAATTGACGGCGAAAACGAAATTCTGGAGGTAGATTTCAATGAAGTTATAAAAGAAAACAGAAAAATAGTGTCACCTGTCAATACTTAAAAAATTGTGAATACATAAATAAATTCAAATTCATGCGACATTGCGTCAGACCTAAAACCTTATTAAGCTTCTAATCAATTTAAGTATAATAATGTTAAGTATAACTCTAAATGGATAGCAAAGTTATTTGAATGGCTATATCAATAATTTCATTAAAAATTTATCATATACAAAAAATTTAAAATTTAAAACAGTTGTATTATGATAGTAAGCGCGCTTTGCGATTGCAATTAATCACAAACACAATTACCATTTTGGGGAATATTTTGTAGAATAGGGTTGCTCTTAGCATGCACGAAATCTCATTTGAAAGCAAAAAGCATGTATTTAAGTAATACACCGACGGAATAACCTCAAAAAATTTATTAAGAGAAGAAATGAAATCATCTTCAGCCTTAAAAATTTAAAAACTTCTTATTTTGTAACTAAATGCGTAATAGAAGCTCATTGGCCAACAGATATCAAATACACAATTGCCAATTTTTTTTAAATGCCAAATTTGTTTGAGATCCCCTTTTTTTACTTTAAAAATATACCGTACACCTCGACAAATAGGAAATGTTAACATTCTTTTGATAGACATTCATCTTAAAAAAGGTGTGATAAAAGATTGTGTGAAAAAGGCCATCTGAATCCAGCTAAAACAAAGAATTTAAGCGTAAAATTTTCTAATTTTCTATACCTAATATTTTCCATTGATGGCCGTTGGAAAAGTATGCATACTTTACACATTTTGATTGGTAACCAGGGTCAATTCGGGAAAGCTAATAGTTGATGACTACTTAATTTCTCTTTCCCAAAATACGATTTTTTTTTAAATTTCAGGCTTTCTTCGCAGTGTTGGCACTCGCCGCCCTGGCGTCAGCCCAGTACGCACCTCCCGCCACTGAGTACGGGCCCCCAGCTCCACCGCCCCCACCGCCACCCCCACCCCCGCCCCCACCTCCACCGCCACCACCCCCACCTCCTCCTCAGACCTATGGCGTACCCACTAGATCCTTTGCACCAGTTCCGGCACCTACTCCAGTTTTTGCTCCAGCTCCAGCACCAGTTCCATTAGTCCGAGCTCCCGCTCCATTCGTCGCTCCAGCTCCAGTCTCGACTCCAGCCCTAGCTCCTCCAGTTTTCATTCCTAGCCCCGCTCCTGTCTTCGCCCCGGCTCCAGCTCCAGTCCCGGTTCCCGTCAGATCTTTCGCTCCGGTTCCTGCTCCGGCTCCGGTTTTCGCTCCAGCTCCCGTCCCGGCTCCAGCTCCTGTTCCGGTTCCAGTGAGAACTTTCGTCCCTGCTCCAGCTCCTGTCCCGGTTCCAGTGAGGACTTTCGTCCCTGCTCCAGCTCCTGTCCCGGTTCCAGTGAGGACTTTCGTCCCTGCTCCAGCTCCTGCCCCGGTTCCAGTGAGGACTTTCGTCCCTGCTCCAGCTCCTGCCCCGGTTCCAGTTTTCTCTCCCGCTCCTATTCCGGCTCCCGTTCCAGTTCCGGCACCTGCACCGGTTCCGGTTAGGACTTTCGTCCCAGTTTCGGCTCCAGCCCCAGTGCCAGTGCAATCATTTCCCACGAGATCGTTCGTTCCAGCACCAGCCCCCGCTCCAGTTCCAGTTCCCAGAGCACCTGCCTTGCGCTACGGACCACCTGGAATATTCTAAGCGCAGCCGTTGAATGACTTCTGGTAAGAGTAACATTTTTGACTTCCTAAGATCACTTAGGATACATATGTTCCATTGAAAAATTATGCATTCAAAGTAGTTATAAAATGAGAACCTTTTCCGGACAATAAGTGCAGCGAAACAAGCATGAACTTTGCCTCATCTTTTGAATAACGAACTTCAAACATTCTATCGGAATACCGTATGGACCTCGAGAGCTGTCATTAGTTGAAAATATGAATTCGTTAATAAATACAAGCCAATGAAAATGATACTACAAATAAACAATGTGCTTACTCATTCACAGAACTGAATTTAGTCGTAAAGAAAATTCTTGAGGAAAACATTGTATTCTCAAGCTCTTTGGGCCACATAAACCTATGTTCAAGCGCTCACTATCACTTAAAAAGTACATACCATGACACCATCTTTTTCACGATAAAATGTGGACTCGACAGAATTTTTTCATAAGAAAGTGAAAATGTCAGTAAAATGTAAATACGGTAATACTTCTATTTTTCCTTCGTTACAGGTCTAAACAATGAAATAAAAATCATAAAATTACATCACCCTCTACGTGGCTGAGATGGAGTAACATGGCGATGAATCGTCAAACGACATGATGTTACACCGACTGATGGCAGTGCACTGAGAAAAGACTGATTATATTGCAGCAACCATGACATGCGAAGATAATTCCAATTTAGGAATTACAAGAAACGTACTTGAAGTGACTTTTGACTATAATTGCGACCAGTAGGTCGCTGAGTTGCCTGTGATTAAAATAAAGTTATTGCTTACGTTAACTTTTTCCAAAATATCTGTTTTTGATTGAACTAATATCCATGGTCACAGTATTCCACATACCCAACAATCACAAATGATTAATGTTAATTTTCGGGTTAGTAATATACATGTGTCAAAATGAGAGAGAAAATATTTCTGGTATAAAAACAATTTCAAAGTTTGTTTTTTTATAGGCGAATTATATCAATAAATAATTATGGAGATTCTAGCCGAAGACGAAATAAAACCCCAATAAAATACCTTTGCAAAGACAGCCATTATTTGAAGCCAAGCCATGAGTAAAAAGCATGAAATATTGTTTGAAAAACTCTAATTGAAAATTAATAAAATAAATTCTCATTAATGCTTTAAGGATAATGAAAGAGTGTTCCATTGAAACGTCAGCCAAAAATTCTCTCATTTGGCTAGAATCCCGAGAAATATTTAGTATTAATTAAAATAAATGCTCACGAGGAAATTAATTAACGAAGAAATTTCCAATTGATGAAGCAGCTTCCAGATTTTTTCTAGTTAGTATCTACACCGAAAAAACAATAATATTGTTGAAATCAATACACCTATAATATTATCTTGAAAATTGAGTAGTGCCAGTCTATCTGTTACTCAATCATCAAAAAAATACTTAATCGATTGAAACTAAATTTGGCAGAATTATCCTTGGCATACTCATTTAACATGAAGACTGTATAACGACGGCCTTGGGGCCCTTATAGGCCCTGAAGTACTCCATTTTACTGGGAAAACATAATAGCCCTGCAAGAGAATATGGGGTTTAAATAAATTATCTTATTGTTTTACTCCACTTTGCTTCTACGATTTTATTTATCTGAGTAACTACGTTCACAGAGTCCAAATAATTAAATTATTCATTCATTCCCCGTGAAATCTCTACGGGTACTCACAATAGAATTTGATGAAACGTTATTCAAAATTTTAAGAGCATAAACATAATTACATTTTACGCTAAAAAACTAAAAAAAAAACATTAGAAAAATAATTTTGCAAATAGACGAAACAATTATTTACGTCTAAAATCATCTCGCATTTATCGGCTTATAAAAGAACTGTGTTATATGATATAGAAACTGAAATGGGGAAAGAGATAAATACTTAGACATCCTAAAATGTGAATAAAAGTCACATATTGGTAAAATTTTCTTAAAATCAGAATTAACTTCGCACCGAAAATTATTATTGAATTATATTTTCCAGAATATGGGAGGTATTATAACCTTTGCAAATACCACTATTATTAAAAGTCGAAACATGAAAGACAAATATGAGATGAAGTTTGAAAATTTTTCGAATGTTAATAAAATTACATCGCGCGATCGCTTTAGGGAAATCATGAGGTTTTTGAGGTGTGATGAAATATCAACTCGCTCTCAAAGATTGAAGGATAATAATTTTGCCCTAATGTCTGAGATTTGGGATAGATTCATATCAAACTGTCAGTGCAACTACATAACAGGTCCTAACATAGTGGTCGATGAACAGTTGTTTCCATCAAAACCTAGATGGCGGTTTGCACAGTTCATGGCATCAAAACCGGACAAATATAACCCAAAACTTTGGATGGCTGTCGATAACGACAGCAAGTATTTGATAAACTCATTTCCTTATCTTGGAAAAGATGATGAGCGACTTGAGGGTGACCGGCTCGACGAATATGTGGTGAAAAGCTTGTGGCACCTTACCTAAACAAGGGTATAAATGTTACCAGTGATAACTTTTTTACGTCTTTACGTTTAGCAAAATACCTGAAGTCGAAGGGCACTAGCTTGGTCGAGACAGTAAACAAAAATCGAAGAGAAGTGCCCGTATGTGTAAAAAAGGCCCGCAAAAAACATTTCGATAGTAAGATCTTCACTAATAGTGATATAATGCTCACTGTTTATCACGGAAAGCCACATAAGAATGTTGTTATAATGAGTTCTATGCACTTGGACGTGCAAATAGGCAACGATATCAAATCAAATCCTGAGACTGTGGCATTTTACAATAAAACAAAGTCAGGAGTGGATATTGTCGACAAAATCGCCCGAAAATTCAAAGTGCTTCCCGCAGGTGGACTTTCCACACTTTCCGTAATATTTTAGAGTTGGCAGGAATCAACAGTTGTATTCTGTACAGAAAGGTTACTAATGCTAAAATTTCCCGCCGCGACTTTCTTCTTGCCTTGGGAGAAGAACTTACAAAGCCTCTCATTGATCAAAGAAAGAAGATAAAGACTGCTCCCGTTGAGCTATCGGACATAGGTGATTCGCGTCGACGATGCCAAGTCAAAATGTCTTGTTGTGGTAAAGGAAACAAAAAACGAGGAAAAACTTCTTATGATTGCGTATCTTGCAGAAAACTTGTGAGTAAAAAGTATACAGGCGGCGTGAGTTATATGTGTGTTTCATGCAAACCTGAACAAGAGGAAGAAGAAAGCAATAATAATTATTTATTTTGATTTTGTGCTTATAACCATGACATATGCCAATCGCCAATGATTTAACTTCTTTGTTCTTTGGTTGATAATTGCAATTACTTTTTAAGATTGTCCTTGTATATCTTATGCTAATGTAAGACCTACTGTTTTGTTTACCTTCACTCTAGAAAATAAAGACTTGCCATCACTTTGATATTGGACTAATTACTTTCAGCAACTTTTCGCTAAGTTCTTCACTGTTGTGTCCTTTTTTAATAAAAAAATTAATTATTATTAAAGTATTCTACCGATTAAGGTAGGTTTGCATGGAGTACCAAAGAAGTGATCTGGGAGCCTTCCTTTCCTTCCATTACCGCCTTCTTCAATTCACTATAAGGCCTACTCCCCTTCAATCTATCCAAAAAACCTATTCTTTTCCTTCCCCTCACTCGTTTCCCTAACATTCTACCCTCTAACACCTTTTTCAACATCCCCTCTCCGCCGAGTACTCCCTCCATCCATACCTTCTGTCTCCTCCGTATCTCATCCAAAACCTGCCTCTCCTCACCCACCATATCCAGCACTTCGTCGTTCCTTATCCTCTCCGTCCATTTCACCCTCTCCATTCTTCTCCATACCCACATCTCGAATGCTTCCAATCTTCTCTCATCTTCTTTCCTCAGTGTCCATGTTTCGGCACCATAGAGAGCTACACTCCAAATCAAACTCTTCACTAACCTTTTCTTTAAACTCTTACATAACGATCCTCTAAGAAGCTCCTTCCTGTTCATGAACGCCTCCTTTGCTAGTGCAATTCGCTTCCTGATGTCTTTGCTACTGTGTCCGTTTTCCTCTAATGTGCTGCCCAAATAGTTAAACTGCTCTACCTGTTCAAGTTTTTCCCCACCTACTTTGATCTTGAGTCTCACATTCCTCGCTCGCGATACTTTACAAAACCGCATTACCTTAGTCTTCTTGTGATTAATCCTCATCCCATACTCCTCGCACCGCTCGTATAACGCATCCACTAGAGCCTGTAATCCCCTCGCTGACTGGCTAATCAGCGCCTGATCATCCGCGAACCTTACCGATTTCAACGTCATTCCTCCCACTTTCACTCCAGCTCCCAACTCGTCCCACGCTTCTCTTACCATCTCCTCAGCGTATACGTTAAAAAGCAGCGGCGATAGAGGACAGCCTTGCCTTACACCTCGCCCAATGCTTGCTCACCCAGATTCCTCGCCCGCTACCCTCACTTGCGCAGTCTGGGCCATATAAAGATTACGAATCAGTCGTCTATCCCTCCAATCTACACCTATTCTCTTGAGAATATCCATCAGCTTAACCCAGTTCACCCTATCAAATGCTTTCTCAAAGTCCACGAAACAGGCATATACGTCTTGGTCATATTCTAGGTTCCTCTCGACGAGGGACCTCATTACTGCTATTGCATCACGAGTTGATTTCCTTTTTCTGAAACCAAATTGATCTTCGCCCAAATACTCGTTTGCCCTTGCCTCCATTCGTCTGTTCAATATCCTCAGTACCACCTTCGCCGCATGCGATATTAGGCTGATAGTTCTATAATCTCCGCATTCCACAGCTTTCTTCTTTTTCGGAAGCGGAATTAAAACCGTCTTCACGAAATCTTCCGGCCAACACCCCTCCTCATAGATGCTGCGAACTAGTTCGAAAAACCTTTTCTTACTATCCTTCCCTAGATTTTTCAGAAGCTCACATGGGATATTGTCAACTCCTACTGCTTTCCTAGCCTTCATATCACGAAGTGCTCTCTCAATTTCCGAATCTAATATCCCCGGCCCAAGATTGTCCTCCTCCACTGCACTTTCATCCTCTAAACTCAATCTCTCCGGCCTGTTTCTTCCGTCATACAGATCCTCCACGTATTCCTTCCATCTACTCTGTACCTCTTCTCGCTCGGTTAGCACTCTCCCATCTTTAGCCTTAATTTTAAACATGGCTTGTCCTCTTTTGCCGCACGATAGCGACTTAACTTTGGCGTACAACGCGCCTACTTCTCCAACCTTCTGGAACTTTTCCATTTCCTCACACTGTACTTTCCACCAAGCCTCCCTTGCCCTCTTAGTTTCACGACGTAATCGATTATTTAGCTCTCTATATATTCGTTTTCCCTCCTCTGTGTCCACGCTCTTCCACTTCCTTCTCTCCTCCATCTCTTTTACCATCGCCTCCGTAACCCAAGGCTTCTTTATCCTTCTGCTGTCAACGTAGCCAATTGACTTCTCCGCCGCATTAGCTATTCCAGTTTTAATATTATCCCATCTTTCCTCAACAGACTTCGTACCTTCAATCTCCCGTACACTGATGCCCACTAGTTCCCGATATTCTCTCCTCATACTCCCCTTCAGTGCTTCTACATTCCATTTCCTCACCCTCCTGCCTTTCATGAGCCTTTTCAATCTTACATTGCATTTCATAAGTACTAAATTGTGGTCTGAATCCGCATCTGCTGCTGGGAAGCTGCGCGAGTTTTTCACACTATTCCTAAACCTCTGTCTTACCATGATGTAGTCTATTTGATATCTGCCTACATCCCCTGGACTTTTCCACGTGTACCTTCGCCCTTTATGATGTTTGAACCACGTGTTTGTGATGAATAATTTGTTTCTCTTGCAAAATTCTGCTACTTTCTCGCCCCTGTCGTTTCGAATTCCTAATCCAAATTCTCCTATTTCGTTTCCATCCCTACCTTCCCCGAATGAAGCGTTCCAGTCCCCCATCACGACCAGATTTTTCTTACCCGGTGTGTCTCTAATTATTTCCTCGAGCTGTTCATACACCTCATCGACTTCTTCCTCCCTATGATTGCTAGTGGGCATGTAAACTTGGACCACCACAAGGTTGGCGGGCCACGCCTCAATTTCTACCACCAGAATCCTATCGTTTACCTGGTCTATACCTACCACACGCTTACCCATCTTCCCGTTTAATACTAATGCTACCCCTCGCTGGCTTTCTTCCCCTCTACTATATATAACCCTATACCCATCACTCCAATAGTCCCCCCCATCCCTCCACCTCACCTCGCATAATCCTAAGATATCTATTCTCCCTTTATCTATTTCCCTTTTGATATTTTCTAACTTTCCCGCCCTCATCATAGTCCTCACATTCCACGTCCCCACATTTATAGCCGACTTCTTCTTCTCCATCTTCTTGGTCTTCCGTTCTTCTTTCTTCATTGCTGCTGCCGCTGATGGTGATGATGATAAGTCTCTGCAACGATTTCGCATGTTGGCGACCCCGAGGACCTTGCCGACCTCGCTGCCGTGCCCGACACCCGCCCTTTGCGGACGGGTCCCGGGCGATGAGATTCCGAGGCTCATTTGGTTGTACTCCATGTGTTCAGGGAAGAGATAGTTGGTAGGGTTTCCCACTTCCATTCCAACAGTGTTTTTTACGTGACACCATCACGTGGACTACCTTTCGTCTGGCTCCTACCCTTCGACCTATCTGGCATGGGTGGCCCTACCGGGAATAATTTGGAATTAATCCCGCCAGTGCAGCCCTAGGGGTCATAGGAACGCGCAAGCCTTTCCACCGCGACAAGGTTGTAGCCCAAGGGAAAGGAAAAAAATTAATAAATATCATAAAAAAGTACCTGAAGTTCTTATTTAGCTCTAAATTTTTCAAAAGAAGGCACGTCTATTCATTGAAAAAGATAAAAATGGCAATGACTCGTTGGGTCCCTTTTTTGGGACCTTCGCGGTTCTAAGGGGCCACCAGAGTCCCGCAGTCCTATTGTTAAAAAATAAAATCTACTTGAGAGTAATGCAGATAAAAAATTGGGCTACTAACAGCTACTTGTCATCTGCATAATCAGTTCAATAAAGAGAGCACAATTCACTCAAATTACTCTAGAATCCTCAGAGTTTCGTTAGCTTTCCAGTATGAATTAATTGAAATGTAGGCCAAATGAAATATTCACAACGGCTGTAATAATTAATAAATAAAATGATGTCATAAGTTTTATTAATTAACTTAAATAGCCCATGAAAAGCAAAATAATGAGAAAACGAAATTATTATGACCTTTCCTACCGAAGAGAAACTAGAAAACATCTTCCAATGAGGGAATATGATTATACTATTATATAAAAGGATAGAGCAATTACGTTGCTCGCGGTAACCGAGAAAACTTCTGAAACAATTGCAATCACATATTTAATCAAATTTGTGACATGAAAGAGATGACATATAATCTTGAAACATTGAAAATGTTGGAAAAATTTGTGTAACATGAATTAAATCCAACAAAAAGCGCAGTATTCACTCTTATCCGAAAAGTGTTAGTTTAAACTACTTCGATAGAGGGTCGATTTTTTCAGACTGAGGATGAAAAACTAGAGTATAATATCACATTTTCGTTCATCGGCTTACAAATTTTAATCTTTTCATAGAATTCAGTAAAAACCATTAAAATTATGTATCTTTTTCGTTTCATTGTAAACAAATTATTTAACCGTAACCAAGGCGCGCCGCGGTGTTAGGTTTAAAAAAATCCTTATTCAAGGAATTTTTAAAACTTTTTCATCAACTTTTCAAAAAGTTTTTTGTTTAATTTGGTTCCAACTTATGCGTTTAACCATAGAGTAAGTATATTTTCACTATAGAGTAAGTATATTTTCTTTTTTATTGAGCCAGAAGCTCTCTTTATACTTAAACCTTCGTCCATTCTCAGGAAGTTCCCATATGACCCAGCGCCTGCAAGTCTGCGAAAAAAGCATTTTGAGCATCATAAATGTATTCATAGGAAATTCTATGGTTTAAAAACGAATCTTTTTCAGCATGTCAAATACGCCGGATTTTTGGGAAACAAGTGAAGATTGAAATTCCCGAGGCTCATTTCCGTAGAGACTTGTAATCAATCATTGTCTTCTATCCAGTGAGCTCCCAAGTTTAAACGTTTACATTTGTAATCCAGGAAAATATCTTAATACCCCATCATATTGACGAGTCCTTGGCCAGTATCACATCTTTGTTGCCATTCTCTCCCCCATACTTTACGAAGCCGTTGTCCATTTTCCGATGATTTTTATCCACTATAACTGCTGCTGCAACCAAAAGCAGTCCACGCCGATGTAATTCATGCATAGTGCAATTCACAATTTTGAATTATATCAAATTCAGGCTTTTAGGATTCAGGGTTTAGGTTTTCGTGATGCAGGTTCCTACGATAACGAGCCGTGAGATCGCAAATGGTGCGAAAAGCTACAGAAAAAGCGACAGCGGAAGGGACCGTGTGATTCAGAAAAATTATAGGTCGATCGATCACTTTTCAGGCCCCGAAAAGCGAACGCTCGAGTGAGAACGAAGAGGGGCGAAAAAATGGTGTGATTCAAGCTTAAACAAGGCTTCTAACCAATAAAGGTAAAGAATAAATAAGTCTAATAATTCGTTGTTTAATTTTCAGTTGGATTAATATCACAATAAAAAAAGCCAATGCCATCAGAAATCGAAGAGGAAAGGTGATTGTTTTTCGGGTTCATTCCGCGTTGAGTCATATTTTGCGGACGACAAGCTTCAATAGGGAGTACGTGTATCTTTTAGCTTCATCATTCAAACGGCTCTTCCAACAATGGAATTCAAATAAACGGCCGCCTGACCAGCCTTATATATGAAGGATTGCAGCTCTGCAGATCATTTGGACCCGAAGACGGGAACTGGAACGCGCCCGAAACTGTCATCCGCAAAGCATGAGTCAACGCGGAATGGACCCGAAAAACAATCACCAATTAACTCGCCGCGGAAGCCTCCGTAATAATTTTATTAAAGAGGAATGTTTACCCAGCAATCAGATCCTCAATACCACACATTCAAGTGTGGGATAATATTTACCTGAACAGCACAGGATAGGAATAAATATACATTTTTAAGGAAAAGTCCAATGCTGCTAAACTATCAGAAAATGGAGTAGTTTTGATCAATAATAAAGTATAATCCCCGGGCTGCGAAACAGCGCTGATAGAATTAATTAAACAAGGCTTATAACGCAAGACAATGGAATGGAATGGCAAGGATGAATAACTTAAAACGAGGTGAATAAAAGTAGTGCACAATCTCCAAAAGAGACATTATGCAGAGTGGTATGTAGTGCAAAAACAATGATATAGATAAAATACAGCGACAAAGAAGTATGAATTAATGTGGAGAGTGCTTAAATTTGCAAGATACTTATATAGTGGACCCCAGTTTTATGGTATTAGTCCATTTCGGAATATTTATCGCAAAGCGAATTCCATCGTGTGTTGACACCGTTTCCAGGTGAGGATTTTGTTGAAAGAAAATCGGCGAATTACTGCATTAAGAAATGAATCTGGTGAACAAATATGGAGAATAATTTCTTAATTGAAGGCATATTATTAGAGTGGAAACAATATCAGCGAAATAAAAAATATTAAAAAAGATCTTTCAAAATCAGCTTAGAGCGTATGCTGAACCCATCGTATAGCGAGCCCATGTTAAACTGTGGTCTACCGTAGTATCTCCATAGGAAATATATATTACGGGGTTCGTGAATCAATGCACGCCAGCCCATAAAGCACGCTAAATAATTCTTTTGGCACTTCTAAGCAACCAATAGTGGTTAAATATCATGTTCATAATAATGGAAAAGATTTACTTTCATAGTTAGGAAATGGAAGTCAAAGGTGGGAAGCGTTTTTTTCAGAATCGTCAGAGGATTTGTTTTTCGAAGGGTTGGAGTTTCGTTGATATTTAGCGAATACTGCCTGTGTGGTATGCAACAGTTATGCAACAGCACTTTAAAAGTGGAAGTTCCCGAAGCTCATAAGGGTTATTGGTACTCTTGATGACCATGCCGATGTGTCAAATTAGATGCATTGACTACTTACAAGTCTACATAAGAGGATTATTTTAACAATATGGAATTATAAAATGAAGCATTTTGCCACTCAAGTGGTTTTTCGAAATAACTTTTATATATTAACATTTCATTTTGTAACTCTTATGCCTTTCGCGAACTCGTTTCATGTCTACCCATTTTCCGATGAAGAGTACCCATAACCTTTATGAGCTTTGGTACTATACCAATAAAAAAGATAAGCTATCTTTATTCATAGACCAGTTTAATATAAATGGCCTTTGATTAATATGTCATAAGTTATAAGGAAATCATTAATAATTACTGTTGGGCACTATAGTTTTATGAATCTCCCGCTGCATAAAACATAACGCAGCTGCTTTTCCGTGATTTAAGGCAACTATATACGGATTAATTTTATAGTCTAGCGAAGCAGTATTCAAAGCAATGCTTGAAAAGAAACTTAGAAGAAAGAAAACTGGCATTTAATGCTAGCGAGAGTGTAGCAGATACTTTCGTAAGCATCAAATATGAGGAGAGAGAGAGAGACGTGAACCATATAGATGATTAAAATGACCCTACCTAATATAAATTAACTGTGTAAGTAGGACGGTAGGTTTATATTGGATTGATCCAAAATTATAGAGCCAACTGAGAAACTGAAATCAATCTCGGCACCGTTGACTGAAGAATGCACGTAAGCACCAAAAAAGCGTCAATGCCAGAGGTGGTTAGAGCCATAGACTGAGAAAGATAAAATAATATTCATTATAACATACCTATTATTTTGATACAGAGGTATTTCTTCGTATAGGCATAGACAGTAGACCCCCAATGGGTTTATGATGAGTTCCACTCGTGATGGACTCGGAGGACGATCTGATCGTTAGCTTATTTTCCGCGGACCTTTTAAAAGGAGCAAATTTAGCCGATTAGGTTTCCGATCGCACAATATGGCATCAATTATTAAAACATACGCTTTTTAAATGAAATTTTTTGAATAGTGTATGTTTTGTTGTTTTAAAAAACTTATTTCTTTTCTGGAAATAATGTCGATCCAACAAGCGAAGGCCCTTAAATGGTGCTTTCCAATGGGCCCTATCCATTCCTGTTCATAAAAGAAAGCTCAAAATTCAATTGATGCAGTGCCTCAACACAGAGTCAGATTTTTTTCACTAAAAGTAGTAAAAAATCACCTCAGAGCCATGATAAAAAATGTTCATTGCTATGCTTAAATTTACGCATGTAAAACAATAAACCAACTAGGTGTAAAATACTCCGAGGGGAACAACTTAGATTTTTGTAAAATTCTCCTTATAATTAGAAAAAAATGACGGTTTTAAATTTACTTATATACTTTCATGTCTATATACCCAAGAATACTGTACTTACATACTGTACTTCTAAATTAAATATTTTTCATAAAATTTAACTCGTAAAATATCGGCGAATTAAAAATGTTCAGACGTAATTCATAAACATATTGACTATGAGCAATATATTTCTATAACGGCTGATATATTCTGACGGTAACTACAGAGAAAGTCCTTTTTAAAGATAGAAAAGCAGCTATTGAAAACCACATTTTTATCAAGTGGTAGCGACTCTTTTCTAATCTCTTCAATTTTTCTAATCCCTTGAAATTGTCTGCACTGCAGTCCAATTAAGATAAATTTAGAAAATCGTTTTTTAATCAAAATAACTTGGCAAGCAACTTTATTCTCTTTTCACTAAATGATTCAACCCCACATGTGATCAATAAAGTTACATACAATGGAATTATGTTCATTATTATAAAGGCGTGACATTTTTCATTCTTAAAACTCATGCCACATGTAATTTACCTGGGAGGCATCCGCGAGGACTTTGTCAATGCGGAAGTCGCCGGCTCATTTCTTAACACTCCCGTTATGTCGGCAAGTGTGGGATTTTTGGAGGGAAAAAGAAGAGAAGAGTCCTAGCCAATTACGCCGGTGGGGAAAAGAGTTCTCTTAACGATAGGTCTATACCTGATTACCTGGTCACTGATTGCGCCACATGGCGCAAAGAATGAGAGACGAAAATCAGTATTCCATCGAAAGTGTCCATATAAAAGGGGTGTCAACTTTGACTTCTTCAGTCTAGTTCATTCTCTTCTCTCATCAACACTGACAGGGGGAACAAACCTACCAAAGAACTCAAGAAGATAGAGGCAGCATGAAGCTGGTAAGTGAAAATTATTCACAATGAATCGCATATTGTCGAGGAATAGCTGCGCCTCTAAATGTCCAACTTACCAATAATTATCTCCGTCGGTAAAAAAGTCAAGCAGTGCCACAATAGCATTTTAACTTTTTAACTTAAACCTTTAGCATTTATTTTTTCAACTCTTTAGCCTTTAGCTACACGCGCCCGAGAGGATAGCGCCAGTGCACGCTTGCGGATTTTTGCCGCACTTTAATATTTTAGGTTCTCCTAAATATACATTCAAATTTTAAGGTATTTCAACGCATTTGGATAACTTACAATATTAAAAACAATGTAAATATTTTTATCTTTCATTTAAAAACAAAAATAAAGCATATTAATATGCAAATTTCTGGAGAAATACTTTGAATAATTTTGCTTAAGGAGTTGCCGACGACAATGTTCTTGGTCGAGGGAAAAGTGCAGAAATAGAATACCAAAGTGTACCACTAGTGATCTTTACGCAGTAAACGGGCTATTTCGAATTTTCAAAAAATGCGGCAAAATCCCCGCTTAGCGTGTAAGGAAGGGCTAAAAAAATTTCGATACCCTTCGTCTTGCCACTCGAAACAAAAAGCCGATTCACGAAAAAATATGAGATTGGAATGAAATTTTTTTTACGGATACTAGTTCTTATTTGACGTCATGCTGAAGTGGTGACCAAATTAGGCATTGGTTATGCGTTGGCGCACACATATGTATTCAGCTCTGCGAGGCAACTAGAGGATTATTTTTATTATATGTGTTACATAATTATGAATATATTTGCTAATAAAAGAGTTGGCCGCGGAGCTACATCTTCCCACTAGGAAGATTGTTGACGAAAATGACCTCAGCTCTTCCGATGTTCTGTCAAAAACTGCATTAAACCGCAATATGGAATGTTTGGAAGACAGGTATTTGCGATTTGCAAAAATATTACCCCCTCAACATGAGCTATGAAAGATGTAGAACATAACATAGAATGATAGCGATTAATACAGAGATAAGTTTAAGAAACAAAAAATTATGAAATTATTCTCTTTGCAATTTTATAGTATCCATGAAACTTCAAAAGGTCACAGATATATCTAAACCGTCTAAAAGAAATTATGGAATAAAAAAACTATAAGCTACTCTATCAATGTGATTGATGAATGCTCAGAGTGAAATGCAAAAAAAATTCACCCACAAGTGCTTATTTTACATTTAATACAAGTCATTACTCATGCAAAGAATACATAAGCGCCTTCAAAGTTTTATTTGAGCGAAATGAAAAGTATATTTCCATGCTGTTTCTGTCGTTCGGCAGTATGATCAGGAATTCAATTAATAAAATGACAATCAGCCATGATTTTTTTCTCCTTTCCTTCCTTTCACAAATACTTCAACTGAGTGAAGCATGAAAAGAGAAGTTGAAAATACTAATTAACAACTTTTTATTGCAGTTCCTTTTAGCCGTCTTGGGCCTGTGCGCCCTGGCTACGGCAGAGTACGCCCCTCCAGAACCAACGTACGGCCCACCACCGCCGCCTCCACCGCCTCCACCACCCCCTCCACCCCCTCCTCCACCGCCAACGTACGGACCGCCTCCACCAACGTACGGGCCTCCGCCTCCACCACCGCCGCCGCCTCCTCCACCGCCGCCTCCACCTCCACCGCCAACGTACGGACCGCCTCCACCGACGTACGGGCCGCCGCCTCCACCACCGCCGCCGCCTCCTCCACCGCCGCCTCCACCTCCACCGCCAACCTACGGACCGCCTCCACCAACGTACGGGCCTCCGCCTCCACCACCGCCTCCACCGCCGCCTCCACCTCCGCCTCCACCTCCTCCGCCTCCTCCACCAACATACGGACCACCTCCACCAACGTACGGGCCTCCGTCTCCACCACCCCCTCCTCCACCGCCTCCTCCTCCTCCTCCACCACCGCCTCCTCCACCACCAACTTACGGTCCACCTCCACCAACGTACGGGCCTCCACCTCCACCACCTCCTCCGCCTCCTCCACCACCCCCTCCACCGCCTCCACCACCAACATACGGTCCACCTGAGCCGGAATACGGCCCACCACCACCTCCTCCGCCTCCACCACCTCCACCACCGCCTCCACCACCTCCTCCTCCATCATACGGCCCACCCGCTCCAGAATACGGCCCTCCACCACCACCTCCACCTCCTCCTCCACCCCCGCCGCCTCCACCGCCTCCACCGCCCCCACCGCCTACATACGGCCCCCCAGCACCGGAATACGGTCCACCTCCCCCACCTCCACCGCCTCCACCACCTCCTCCGCCGCCTCCTCCACCTCCACCGACCCATGAATACGGTGTGCCTTCAGCGAGGACTTTCGTGCCGATTCCAGGCCCTGCGTTGTTCGTGCCATCTGTGAGGGCGCCTTCCTCGAGTTACCAAGTACCCGGAAGGTTTTGAACACCAGAATGCAGCCGAACAAGCCGTATTTAACTATCACACCGGTAAGTTTTTAGTTCGCAAATTTAAATGCTGACGTACTCCTGTGATACCCGTTATTCGAGGCAAGCTGTCAATGAGGCTCCTCATATGGCTGTGATTTCCGGTTTGACAGTGCGTCTAATATTATGCCTAGATTCGTTTGTTGCGCATACCGCCTTGAATAAACGAAGGTGCTGAAACAAAAAACTAATAAATGAATACCTTTTGATTATTGATTAATTAATATTGGAAAAAAAGGATCTAAAAACTAAAATTCAATAAATGTTGAAATTCGTTTACACGCCGAGGATAAAATGTCAACAAGAAAGCGTTCTTTCAAATTCTGTCCCTCCTTTTTTCATCATGTTAGACGAAACATGCGGCCACAAAAAAATCAACCAAGCCCAAGGGAACGTAAGTAATTATTAGTTCACATTTAAATTCATTGAATGTTATCATCCCAAGAATTTTGAATTCTTTAAATAAGTAACAGTTCCGTTACAGCACAGTATTTTGACGGGAATTATCCTTGAGAAAGGAAAAAAGTTAAAAAAGTAGAGAACAAATAAGAAAAATTATAGGTTAAATTCTTTCTTATCTAAATAAAAATATTAATAGCATGCATAAAGCAAATTGGGGAAATAAGAAAGAAAGTTTCGTGGCATCGGTGAGAAATAAGGTTAGGTAAGTATTAGATAGGTCAATAGAAATAAGACGCCTTGGTAAGCAGCCATTCAGAAAAGATAAGACATAAAGTACCTTTGAAGTAACTTATGGTTACTGGTGTAAAAATTGGAGTGTGCTTTTAGCCTAATTTACTTTGGGCGAGTAAAGATGAAAAACAACATATTTTATTTCTTTTCAGTTTACTCATCTGGACGAATGAAAGCAGCATGCTATCTGCCTGCCATTGACTGAAAGAAGAAGCCAGCCTACCATTAGCATCTACTCGTTATAGGATTTCCCATTATACGCGTATTTTTTCTTAGCCAGGAACTCATAAAAGAGGTTAAATTGGCATAAAAATGACCTGGTAAAAGAACACAGAAGAACTGGAGAATTATTTGTAACTCCTCTAATTATTATTATTGTAAATAAACATATTTTTAGTTAACATCCTATATTATTTACATTTTTGATACCTACAACATAAAACAACTCCATTAAATTTATCTCCTCTGCTTTGTGACTTTTTCTGAAGCAATGCATTTCAATGATATTTGATATCACTAAGCAAATAAAAAATGAAGTTTACCACGACACGTATCATACGACGAGGGCTACAAATTGAACAGTAGTGCTGGTAATTACTGTACCATGCCTTCTTTTCTCGAAGCTATTTTGTCCTAAATCACATAAACCTTACCCCAGGCGTTCATAATAAGCAATGAAATATAAATATTACCTTTTTATTAAGTGCAAAGAAAGGTATTTCATTTTTATTGAGAGGAAATCCTAGTGAAAATAATTTTGTAGGAAAACCGCGAAAGTAAATTTAAAAATAGGGTAATATTATGTGTCGGAAATAAATTTGAAGTAAGTAGATACTTTTGATAAGGATAAGGAAAACATATTCTTGCTTGTGATGCTATTTATTGTGTTAACTAATGGAAATTGCTTAACGATTAGCAACAAACTTTTTCACTCGAATTCCAGTAAAAGGATCCACAATGCAAAACCTAGCAGTGATTAAGATTCACATTTAGGCCAGTCAAGCACCTAATTCGGAAATAAACTGTGGAAATTTTTGAGGAATCTATCGCAAAGGTGATTAGCGGTGCGGGCTATTTCATGTGAAAAAGGAGAAAAACTTTAAGAAATTTTACCAAAGGAGAAAGCTTAGTGTTGATTGTGGGATGACCCTTTTGCGGTTACTGAGTCATATTTTTGAAAGTATGCATATTAAAACATAATTTATATATTGACTTAAACGAGGGAATAAGTGCTTCTAAAATTCTCAATTTTTTATCAAGCCTAAATGTACCTATTATGATCACTTAAGAAGCCTCATAATTTAGATATTCGTCACGCAGCTAAAATATGGAATAAACACGTATCGCAATATAGGGACATGCTTCCGTGAACCACGTTGGTGTACAAATTACCAACTCATTAACCTCACGTTCGGCTAACAGGATGCTTTTCGACCGCTCTTGGCTCAAAACGAGAATTTGAGAAAATTTCTCATTGATTCATGCAAAGAAAGTTTTCTAAAGGACAAAATTATGATCAAATCACGTATACAGTTGAAATTTTTTAACAGCAATATTTTCACAGTGTTAAATTTTCTACACATAATGCTGTGTAGCAAAGAAATCGATACGCCATTGGTTGCCGCTATTACCAATAGCCTATGATCTACAATATCACTATTCTTATATGCTCTGCATTCGGCATCTCTGTTCCAATCCTTTCAAATAACTTAAAAGTATTAATAATGAAAAACACTTTGTTACTCCCACAAAATTCACAGTTTATATTAAAAGTAAAATTCACAGTTTCTCTGTCATTTCTACATGAATGTATTTGAAAATGGTGTAATAGCCGAAACCGGTAATAAAATAGAAACTGTGAATTTTGTGGAAGTAGCAAAGTGTTTTTCATTATTAATATGGAGCCCTTCCACCGCGTAAATGCATCAAGTTTCGATTTAACTTAAAAGTAATCAATTAGAAAATTTTTGAAACCAAAACGAAAGTGACGGAAGGAGTATAAAGGGAAAATATAAACTAACTGTGGATTAATGTATCACGGGATTCCCACCAGGTGAGCTGATCTATCAGAGCCAGCGTTTCAATGGCTAACTCTGTGATCATGCTCAGGGCGTTGAATGCTGGGTCAAGATTTGTCCTTATATTATATATCTTCTGGCCGTGCGTAGGGTCATTTCTGATTGATCATCGTCGATATCTTCGTTTTTTTCTTGACGTCTTAATAATGTTGATCTGATTGAGTATCCCCTATCGTGGTTGAAGTTTTTGTCTGCCAACCTAATCTCAATAGCCTCCTTTGTCAACCGGTCCCAGTATCAGCTTGATTTGCAAAGAAGTTTTGCGCCGTCAAAAACGAGTCGATGGTCCACGGTATATGGTTCGATGTTTTCCTCATCGTATTTGAAAAATGTTATTGACGAAAAAATCAGCACTGTTATATTGTTCGATAAAATTTAATATAAACACCTATCACCATTATATATTTTAAGATATTTCTTTATTTAATCCTATGCGCAATTCTGCCACTATATTGAGCAATCTTATTCTTCTACTTCCTTCCAGGATTAGGCTACTAGGCCTGTTCCGGCTCCACGTGACCATCTTTTTCTTAGTCTTCCTATATTTCTCTTGCCAATTGGTTGATATTCCATTGCATTTTTTGGAATCCTTTCATTTGGCATTTGAAGTATATGTTCCTTCCATCTGTGTTTGTAGACTTGTAATTTATCAGAGACTGCCTGGACACCCAGTTCATCTCATATTTGAGTGTTTCTTAATTTATCTAATCTTGCGCAGCCTTTTAGTGATCTTAAAAATTTCATTTCCAATTTTTGAGGAATAATTGCCATAGTAAAACCAATTCCAATATAGTAGATATTTCTTATCATAATTGAAATAGTGCCAGAGGGTAAAATATTTAAGCGAAAATAACCATCCAAGTTTTATACTAACCTACACAAACTATAGTATATCGCGATAAATTGGTCCCTACTTATTACTCACTAATGCTAATCATGTATTGGCAACAAGATATGTCAGCATAATTTATGTATACATACATATGCTATGTTTATACATTGCTATTATGAATCATCCTCGCTGAGGGCCAGTAAAAATGAAGTAAATTATAGGAAACCCTTCTCATTGAAAAAAATACATGATAAGCCATCATTGTGGTGATCGGTGGTACATTTTTGAAGTCAAATGATCTGGTATTTACAATTCAAATAAATTCAATTTGAAATTGGATTCTTTGAAGCAATAAAAAAGTTAATCGGTTGAATCGTGCCCATTTTCCATCATTTTTCCCAATAAAATCACATTTCATCGTATGAGAAAGCCTCATTTACCATCAAGGCGTAGCTCTTATTATAAAATATGGAATTAATTTTTTTAAGGGGGTCAAACTGTACAGAACGTACTATAAGCATGTATTAAATAGCTAAACTACAAACGATTATATATATGCAAGGCTTAAGTATTAGGTATTCATATGATTATGCCATTAAGTTGAGGCATTCAGCTTAAATAATATGAAGATTTAGATACCAGTTTAAATAAAAAGGCGTGTGGTAGACCATATTGATGATAAAATTCCTGCTTCAAGGAATCGCTCCCGTAACGTCAGAGCATGCTTATCAATGGGTTTATAAATATTCATGGTTTTGAACAGTAGCCGTTTATATTATAAACCTTATAATGATATATTATTTGGTATTAATTGATTACTTATCTCTTTAAAAACAAATACGAGCCCATTTTGATTTTAAAATGCGACTGACATAACACGCCGTATGCTGAAAGCTACCGAGCCAAAAATTCCTCTATTTAGCTCCATGAGGTACAGTAAACCCCGCTTATAATGAATTTCATGGGACCATTCGTTCTATTTTATTATAAACGGGTTTTTGTTCATCCACAATAAAGGATTTTGCCATATACATCACAGGACAGGTTAAAATTCCGTATACCGTCTTTATTTAAGCAACAGATCCATAATATTTAACTTTCGTATTCTTAGAGCGCATATTTTTTTGTAAATAACGAAAATGTTTAAATACTATCTAATCCTACAGTTTACCCCGGAAGAAAAAATAAAATTGATAAAAACACTTCTAAATTTATTTGAAAATTTTCTATGACCCGAAAATACATAATTTTAATGTAATATAGATTATATATGGGCATTAAAAAATTACGGAGCGAACGAATGCTGCGTTGCCACGTCTGGCGCGCGAAACTTTGCTTCCTGGTTACCGGCACTGGCCTGGATAAGCCCTGTTTGGCAACGTGACATTAATAAAAGTTATTAACATTCACAAATATCAATATTTTTATAGATTATGGATCATAGAAAATTTTTAAATAAATTAAAAAGTGTTTTTACCAATTTTATTTTTTCTTTCGGTGTAACTGTAGGACTAGATAGTATTTAAGCATTTTTGTTATTATGCAAAAAAAATATGCGCTCTAAGAATACGGGAAAGCCATTTTATCAATCTTCATTAACGTTTGCAACTTATTGTGGAAGCTGAATGTTGTGGACGTAGTAGTTTTCCCTAGGTTGAGTTACAAAGTTCACGAAGTTGACAAAACGGCTAATTTTATGGTGCGTGGAGTCATTTATTACACTCGCGTGTCTACATTTTTCAATTTTTCACAAAACAAAAAATAAAATATAATTTGGAATACGATTTCCTTTAAAATGGCGTATTATTCATTATTATGGTATGCAGTGAAGTACAGATATAAATTTGTAAAGTACAGCGGCACATCATTTTGACGCCGACCGCGACATAAGTTAAAGAACCGTTTATTAGCGAAGATGATTTCTTTGTGAAAGAGGAAATGATTCCCCAAGGGACCCAATAATAATTCATAACATCGGGGATTTCGTATCATCCGAACTCGTTACATGCGGGGGAATTAACATTGGCGATCATAGGGAAGTCCAAGGAACTGGGAACTCACCTCGTTAAATGCGGGATATCGTTAAAAGCGAGCTTTACTGTATTTCTAAATAAAGGTAAAATGTGTCAGCCGTGTACACTTTGGGAACGATGCCTTAGTTTCCATAACAAAGAGGTTCAGAGATCCCGATCGGAACGATATACAAAGAAAGCAAGAAGACTCATCTGCCCCGCAGTGGTTTGACACGATCTGGATCCGAATATTTTGCAAGAAAGCGCGGGAGAATCGCCACAGGGGAGATGAGCGAGTTGTGAACCTTTGAGTGTTTGGAATATTTGGGGAACGCCCATGTTGTCAACAATCCCGTAAAATGACGCGGAGTTAAAATATCTAAAGAAATGTCCATAGGAGCCGTGACTATTTTAACGATGCACTCATAAAACATAGAAAAATTGTGATATGTTTAAATCACACCATGCAAAATCAGGCCACGGGAAAAATTATCCTGAGCCGGGGATCGAAGTACGAATCTTTGACTACACTGAATACTACGCTAGGCAGGCTAATTGAATCCCATGGCTATTGGTCGATGCACCTTTTAGGCTCTTGCAGTGCATAAAGGATTGCAACGCAAGGGATTTCTGAATCCCTATGCCCAAAAATAATTACGCTATGTATAAAAAGACTTTCTTGTACATCAGACCAAAATTGTACAATATTCTACCTAATGTATTTAGAGAAACAAATTTTTTTGTAAATACACAAGGCTGAGGAACAAATGGACAGTAACTTTTGAATACAATAAACATTATTATAAAGGGTCTGTATATTTACTTATTGCTTATATTACGCTAAACTTCACATATGTTGTACATTCTATGTTGCAATCCATTTTTAAGTCAATACAGTTTCGAATTAAATTTTACGCTTAAATTTCTTTCAATATTTATCTGTAGGTCATGTTTATTTATTGTTCGATGTTTTTTTTCATCTCAGTATTTACGTATTCTTAAGTTAGGTTCATTACAGGCTTATTGTCTTACAGGCTACCTTACCTCTCTAAATGGAAATATATACCTGTATGTGTACATATGTATGGAAAAATATATTATAATTATTACTTGTAAAATATGCCCATTGGAATTGACGAGAAACAGAAGAGATAGTAAAATCCAAGGTATACCTCACCATTAATAAATAATGGGATTTTTAAATTCAATATTCATACTGGCTACAATTTTTGATCTTCAAATCAGGTAAATAAGAATTTAATCATATAACTATACAGCAGTGACATAATTGGAGATCACATCCAGCATTAAGGGAAATGTCAGTTAAGCTATGAAACATTCTTATACATTATTCCGTAGCATTGAGCATGAGCTACTTCCAGTGGATAAGGTAATAATAAAGAAAGTTACTTATTTATGATGGATAACAGAGGAAATTCGAGTTTGAGGAGATAATTGAATTACGTGATGACGAAAAAGGTGAATAAAAGGAATAATTCGATCAGATTTTCATATTGGTGGAGCGACATCAGGTGTCATATAGGCACTTACCCATATCAGGCTCATAGTGCTACCCACTCATAATTGGTTAACCGTAGAGCTCTATATTCTGGCAAAAAAGATAAATCCCTAGCATCTCTGGGATCCAAAAATGGCGAGTCCAATTGTCAATTTCGGATTTTCATAATGGAGGGACACTTGCATAAAAAATGAATTGTTGTTTCATCATGCTCCTCACGCTATCTGCATACTACCATTTCAGCTACTACCAGGTTTAAGTGTCTCATCACTCGAGAGTGGCCCGTTAAAAAACATACTACCGTTCTCATTAAGCTTATCTTCAATAACATACGTCACTTCGCAAACCCTCATTTTGGCCCTACAATTTGAAGTTTTGCCCACCTTAGCACGGTAGTTTCTTGCAGACCTTTGCGTGTTGAGCTAGACTGTATGATCTGATTTGGCCGATTTAGTAGAATATCAAATCAAATATCTTATCAAATATTAAATAATACCATCTTCCCTCAGTTCATTAACTGCTTAGTTTCCATTGACTCCTGAATGTCCAGGTACCCAGAGAAGTCGAATTCTGCATTGGCTGCTTATATAGTCAAGAGCCTTGCGACATTCTGATAGTAGCTTTGGTATTAACCAAATGTACATCACGGGCTTCTGGACAGCTTCACTGTCTGTTTAAGTTTGAGGAGACAGTTTCATTACGTGAGGACAAAAATGGTAAATAAAAGGAATAACATTTCGCACGATTTTCCAAGCATTGGCTATGAAGTCGAAATATAATTAGAATAAAGCACAACTGTTTACAAAATACATCATATTTTTTTAATGCTACTACAATTAATGTCAATATAGGGTCAAGGTGAAACGGAAGACGGAAATTTCCTACGTCCATAATCGGTGTCGATTGATTTATGTTATCCATCTGAAGTCGAGGAAATCGACTTCTCAAACGCTCTGTTCTCAAAATAATTTTTTATTTACTTACAAAAAACTACCCTACTATGACAAACATGATGCCTGATAAGATATGTTGGCAAAGAATAAGGTCATAAAAGTAATAATTGATTTATTTCTCAAAATTATGGTGGACTAATTCAGTGAGTAATCTTACCTACAATAAATCACAGCATATGCTCCAATCAAATATTTTATCAACACCAGGATGGCTGATTGCCAAAAGGGAGTATGAAGTATACGCATCCAATATTTACAATGATTCCAGCAGGAAAATGTCCATTCCTGACTTGAGAAAAACAAGATTAATGAAATTACTGAGATTAAACTGAGCAATATGATCGAGTATTTCGCTCTTACTTTTGATGCATCTAAAATTTTCATTACAAGGCTAATAAAATGAATCACGAAACTAAGCTAGCTATTTCAAGATTATTATTGATGCAGATTATAAATGTACCGAAATACACTTATCAAGAATGAAATTTCGTACAATCGAATACATTTCCTTCCTCAAGTTATTTGGTATGAATCATTAAATCGTCAATAACTGCCGAAAAAAAATAAAATAAAACAGGCCTAGAGAGCGAAGATGAGCTCAACATATTTACCTCCAATTTTTCCACCGGACCTTTTCTCACGGGTAGAGATGAATGCCTTCCCGAAGAATGTTTTTGTCTTTTTGTGGCCGGCGCCTTGGGTGGCGATCTGAGGCTGCATCTTCGTCGCCTCGGGTGTAGCTGGCGCCTCGCAAGCGTGCTATGGTGACGCGTTTGTGTAAAAGGGGGGTCTCATCACGCGTTCATGGGAAGGGTGGCACTAGGAATGTGTGGGAGGACCAGGGTGAATAATCTGTGCTCTGAGAGAATGTCCCCGCGGGATATGGGATCCTCCACTGTCCACCCAACATCCTTGTTAGTGTGGACGTATGGACAGAGGTCTTGTGTATTTGTCATCAAGTATATAAGCTCATCTTCACCTCCTCAGTGCATCCACTACCATTCCGACTCGAAACGGGAGGAGAACACGTCAAACAGGACACTTCTTGGAGGTGAAAAAAAGTGACAACATGAAGTTGGTAAGTCTCACCCGTATGCATATGCTCTTAAAGTACTTAGATAACACTACAATTGGCTGAAATGAACACTCAAAGGGTAATTATTGTAAGTAAGAAATCAATTAAAAATTTATAACCCAAAAATATTTAATTTTAAAGAGGGAATTTTCAATTTAAGAAATTACATTGAAAATTCCCTGACGCTAGAAATCGATTAAAACCTAATTACTGATAAACTTTTCTCTCGGAAAAACCAACGCTTCGTAAAATGGGAAAATACTGTATTCATTATTTGCGCAGATATGGCCTTTTTTAAAATAAAACTAGTTAAAACATTGAAATCAATTAACTCCTTCAGATAATCTAAGACCTTTACTGTAGATGAATAAAAATGTAGTAAAGTACAGTAGTTGTTATACTTTTCCATGCTTTAGTTAAATTGCGTCTTGAAAGTCTTTTAGCTAGGAATTTCAAAATCTCTTCAATTTTTTTTCAACAGATTGATAATTCAAAATCGTATTCATAGTTTCAAGCATGGGAAATTAAAACACAACCATCCTTTTGACACTAATCCTCAGGGGGAAGAATGTTATATATCCTCTGAAACTATTTTACCATTCATATTGCTTCATAATACTTTATAAAGTATTGTCAATTATGAGTCCAAGCATCAAATGAAGTATATTGCGGAAGCTGAGACACGGGACCTCAAATGAAGGCTCAAACCTGTCTTCTAAGACGATACCTATTTATTCAAGATTCAGCAATACGGTTAAACCTTTTTGCTCTACAATTTTTTCACTTGAGCTATCAGTGTTAAGAATATTTGTGAAGTCTAGTTTTCACATCCACGGTCACTCACGTGGACATAAACATTAACCTCACTTCCGTACAGCTAATTGCCAGTATGAATTGGCTGTCGCAGCAATATTACGACGAATACAATTTTTTTTAATGGTGACTTTGTCACATTAGCTTATAGAAAATGCGCTACTTTTTGATAGAGAATTCAATGGATTACATTTTTTTCTTTGACGGAATCAGCAATGAGATAAACAAGTTCAGTGAATGGAAGGATAATACGCTACTTCTGATTTTTCTCTTCAACAAGAATTTTCTCATGGATCTCATTTTCTACCTTATTGCCCCGCAAGCCACTTCAATAGACTTGTGGCGTAAGTTGCTTGAACAACGGCCGTAAATTTTTGCGATAAATTTTGGTTTGCTTTGAGAGGGATTTAGCTAGGTTCCATCAGACATTTATTGTTAAATTATTTCCTTGACCGAGAGAAAAACGAATTCCAATACCTATTAATTGGGAAAAATGTCTATAATATTGTTTTCCTTGTTTATCGGAAAAGAAACATTTAATGAACCGTTTATGAGCAAGAAATGAAAAGGCTATCGGGCTAAAAAGCCACGGCACCCCTTCCATACCAAGCATTTGTTTCTAAAGTAGGACTAAAGCTAGAATTTTAACCCGTCGATTTTTGGATTTAATTATTCATCTTCAATGCCCCGAAAACAGGGCATTTAAAGTTTTTACATCGGGGAAAGCCAACAAACAAATTACAACGTAGGACGATTTCAAACACCCATGTCTTGGATAGGCACAACGTCCCGAGACGGGGCTAAAACCCGCAATCTTAAATTTTGGTAGGCGAGGACTTTACACCGCCGACACCGAGGCCGGTGATGACTAATGTTTTATTGCTAATTAATGGGTAATTATATCGAATGTATACGTCTATAAAACATGTAAACGTAGATAAAACTATGCTCACAGATAAATTGGCATCACACTTAAGTGGAGGCCGGAGAAGTGGGTATTTGGGTAAAACTAACGACTCTTAGGGTAAAAATATTTCGACCTTCGTAAAGATAAGTTCTCCCTTTTTACAGCTGGACCGTGGGGTAAAATAGGTAAACATAGATAAAGCCATGCTCACAGATAAAGCGGCATCACCCTCAAATGGAAACCAGATAAGTAGGTTTTCGAGTGAAATTAGCAACTCGGCGAAAAATATTTCCACCTCTGATAAAATAATTGCTGTCATTTTACTGCTTCAATCCATCCATTATTAATCATATGTATTCTATCAAGCATTAATTTCAATCTTGAATTAGCAGAAACGGATAATGCGAATTACCCCTATTTATTCTTTTTTCACCCAGTTCTACTTTGTCAGCGTTAATAATTGCCAATCTAAAGTATTTACGATAGCCTTTTCATTTCTTGCTCATAAACGTTGCATTAAATGTTTCTTTTCCGATAAACAAGGAAAACAACAAAATAGACATTTTTCCCAATTAGTAGGTATTGGAAATTCGTCTTTCTCTCGCTCAAGGAAATAATTTAACAATAAATGTCTGATGGAACTCAGCTTAATCACTCTCAACGCAACCAAAATTTATCGCAAAAATTTACGGCCGTTGCTCAAGCACCTCACGCCACAAGTCTATTGAAGTGGCTTGCGGGGCAATGTGTAAATTTAGATTTCCTGTTCTGCTAAAAGATGTTTTTCCCTCCGACCTTCGCTTTTCGATCGCAGAAAAATTTCAGTTATTCTTCCTTACCAAGGAAAATTCTCTTACGCTGTAATGTTAAATATCAATTTCTAGGCCAAGGCTTGCGAAATGCCTCTAAAAATGTCTAATTTGTAGAGAATCACCGCAAAGACTCTCTTTAACGTGTTTCTGCTTTATTTTTCAGTTCCTTCTCTTTGCCTTGGGGTTAGTGGCCCTGGGGTCAGCTCAATACGCCCCCCCGGCGCCACCTCCACCACCGCCTCCACCGCCCCCTCCTCCTCCACCGCCTCCTCCACCGCCATCATACGGCCCCCCTGCCCCGGAATACGGCCCGCCCCCGCCCCCTCCACCACCGCCTCCACCTCCACCGCCCCCTCCGCCTCCGCCGCCCCCTCCACCGCCAGTGTACGGCCCCCCTGCACAGGAATATGGTCCACCGCCACCACCACCACCACCTCCACCCCCACCCCCGCCTCCTCCACCACCACCACCTCCCCCGCCTCCACCGCCTCCACCGTCAACCTACGGCCTCCCGGGAAGGTTAGCTGCCCTTATACCACCCCAATCCACCACCGTCCCATTGCAACCACCGGTCTTTGCCCCACCATCCCCGCTGCCACCACCATTCCCGACCCGAAGCGTCCCGGCACCCGTTCCCGCACCCATTCCGTTCACCCCAACCCGTAGCTTTCCCGCTCCCTCGCCGCTTCCCGCACCAGTCCCGTTCACTCCCGCGATTCCCGCACCCATTCCCGCTCCGCCGCCACCACCTCCGGCACCTGTCCGCTTCACCCCCACGGCACCAATACGCAGCTTCCCCGCACCCGTCCCGCCTCCCGCACCCGTCAAATTCGCCGTTCCCATCCCGGCGGCTCCGACTCTCCCCGCCCGTAACTTTCCTTCACCCATCCCGGCACCAGCTCCAGTCCCGTCATTCCCGGTGAGGTCAACGGTGCCATCCTTCACGCCGTCCGTTAGGAACCCCGTCCTCGACTATGGGCTTCCCGGCAGGATCTGAGCGTACCAGCCGCCACGAGTTTGATGCTGAAGTTGAGGTATGTTACGCCCGAGTGGTTCAAATAATTTCTTTCTTGCACAATGCATATATTCCGTTACCGTCCGATGAGCCGAAAGTACCTCGTCCTTAAGAGTAACTAAGTCAGTAACTGACTGTATACATTGCTGAAAAAAACTTGAAAATAGTAAATTATCAAGTGACAGAAAGCAAAAATTCGCCAAACTAATTATTTACTCCCGACAATTGTTTTCAAAGAACTGTTTCGCATAAATGTACAATATAATAAAATTCCATTCCTTGAAAGCCTCAAACTAGAAGCATCAGAGGGTATATTTAATAGAATTTGAGGAATAATGAAGCTAATTAATTGGGAATGCCAAAGTATTACTTCAGAATGCCACATAATTGAGGAAACACATGCCAGGGAAATAATAAATAGTTTATTGCATGTACAATGTGATTTCAGTTTCCATTCATTTTGAATTTTTTTCGGTTTCGATATTAGACCCTGTTTCACACCATATTAGTTGAAACGAAACTCTACTGGTCTATGTGCAGCATTAATGGGCATAATGTGGTAGAGTCAGTGCAAATTCCTCAGGAAATTACAATGAGAACTTTAAATACCTGCGACTAACGAGTTTACAAACTAACTTTCTTCAAATGACTCCTAAATTCTGGAAAATTGTGTTTTCTACGCACCTACTATGCCATGTTGCCCAATCTCCCGGTGAACGTAAACACTGAACCGCTGAGGGATACCTTCTCAAAGTCTCTTGCTAAATTGCAGCTTTCTCGTCATTAATTTTCGTAAACACTTTTAAAATATACTGGGGAGGAGAAATGTCCACGATCATTATTATCTTCCACGATCATTGTTATTTATCTTGAATCGAAAGCATAGCACATTTTTCCTTCTTAGTCTAATAAATATAAGTTAAGATAAGGAGAAATTTCTAGCCTAAACGGCGTCAAATAAGTTTCTAACGGAGAATAAAAAAAAAAAAATTCACGGCAAACTACCCATAAGAAAAAATTCTACCCATAATGTATCAGCATGAAAGGGATAAAATTTGGAGCTTTTGCAAACATAGTTTTTGATTTAAAAATGACTAAATGGTTTTAAATTTGTGGTAGTATCATGGAAATGACGCTGCAATATATCTGCAAGGAGATGTAACGAAAGTGTTACTGCCGATGAATGTGGAAGTTTTGTGTCTTTTTGATGCTTCAATAATAAATTATTTATAAAGGATATATTTAATGGGCAATCAAATGCGTAACTGAACTTTTGAAATAAATACGTAACTGCAGTGCAACCTACGGAGAGAGAACAAATAAAAAATTACCGCGTCAATCAATGCAATCATACTATCTCATCATTGTTTTCAACCCATCACCATTTTTATCTAATGAATTTTCCTTAATTTTACTAATTAATTTATTTTTTTACTTTATTTTTCATAAAATACCTGCATTTTCTAATTTTCTTTACTAACGTATTTTATCCACCAATTCTTCAAAATTATTTTATTTTTGCCAATTCTTTCGGTGAATTGAGGGACTAATACCTCGTTGTTCAATCAATTGGTGCTCATTGAAGTGGTATAGTGTACTTCTGCAAACCAGCGAGTAAAATGGTGGAACCTTATCTAATTTTTAAGGCTTTACAATTGGATCTTTTGTTCATGATGTGGCCCACTTTAAAAGACTGGAGAAGATATTTCGTAGAGAAAAATTTAAAAATCGACTGAGCTTATATGATCATGTTTTGTTTCTGTAGATCTTTATCATTTTAAGAGTATACTTTGGTGAAACTAAATTCTTTAAGAAAAAATATAACCTAATAATCGGTGGACTTAATCTGGTGCATACACTTCATTCACACCATAAACTAACTCTTCTTAATTTATCCCACAGGCCTCTGGATGCTAGAGCATACGGTGTGGACCTGGCACCAAAGCTGTTCAGAACGGAGTGCTTTGTGACCACTGACAAGAGAGCAGAAGTTAGGGCTCTTTGACAGTGCTGATTGAAGAACTACTGAATATGAAGTGCTAGTGATGGACGCAAATATTTATTGGTCACTTGTTTAGAAGATTACAGATATGAAAGAAGAATCAAAGTGCTAAGAAATATATCAGTGAAAAATGCCATAGTGAATTTGTTGTTCTCTTGGTTTAAATAAAAGGTAAAAATTGATTGAACTAATCATTAATGGTACAGTATAGTCATAAATAATATTTTAAATCCGCGTTCCTCACGCGCGAATGGATTTGAAAAAAGCATTCGAATAATTTTTCCTAAAGAAATGCGGCTTTAATGGTAATTTTTTCAGCGCCATTATTTTCACGCTTACAGCATTTTGTGAGGTTGTGTTACCTATGATTTATAGTTTTAAATGTATCTATAAAGCCTTAGGAAGCAAGAAAATTAGGTCATTAAAATTTTAATTACGACACACTCCCAATTCACCTGGACTCTTTTCAAGAATTAAATTTATTTTGAAAGGTGTTTCATGAAATTCAGGGCAACGTGTAGTTTTATCTGAACCAATAACAGGTAAACACGTATGGATCATATAATTATATTTATTACATAACATGAAATAAGCATATGGATAAAAAAATCCCAATCGTAATGCATTTGCATTGGTTTTAGCATATGTTGCTGATCACTTTCCGGCGAACCAGAAATCATAGGAGGTGGCTGGTTAACTCCATTCATAATTATTCACCATGAATATATGGTAATATCGAGGACGACGCACGTTCCAATCGGCCATTGCTGGGCTTTATTAACAGCAGTTTATCTCTCTTACGCAGCAATGGGCGCACAGCACTGTGGGAAGAATACATAGATTATTTTCCTCATAAAAATGCTTCTCTTATTTTTTGGCAATTAGCAAATGTTTGCAATGGGGCATCGTTTTAGATGCAACATTTATATTACCAATTCAAATAAATCGGTAACAAGTTGAGCTAAGAACGGTAGCTTTATCAATTAATGTAAAATCCATATCCTAAAACTGTACTTATATCGCTCATTTACACGCAAGAAATGATTCCAAAACTTTCCCGGTAATTTTACGAAACATTTATATTTTCTTATATTAACAAGTTATTACATTTTATTAGTTGACTCAAAATATGCAGAATTTATCAAAATATGAACCCAGAGTAGCAAAATTATTATAAAAATTCGAAATTGTCTCAGAAAATCGTTACACAGCATGTACCACTTTAGGCTGTTTTTGCTAGCTTCATCCATTAAAAGAGAGATAGCAGTTGGGAAGAGAATTCGGAAAAGAGAACTAGCAGTAGAGAAAAAAAAAGAAACGGGACGATGAAGAGATACGTAAGGTATATTAGGGAAAATTCATCAAATATGTAAGAAGAACTTGTGACACAGGCAAAAAAAGCATACAGGCGTGGTGTTATTGCTAAAGTAAAAGTAAATGGAGTAAAGTTATGGACACGACCTTGAAGAATTGAAAAACTTATTTTTTTTCTTAAATCTTAGCCGCTCGAAGAACATGTTTATTAAATTGTCACCAAAATGAGATTATTTTGCGCTTATGCAAAATTCATAACATACAAAATCAATAATTTTTAGCTTATACAGTAAGAAATATATTATTCACTAGCTCAATGCACCAGGGGCGGATCCAGGATTTTTTTCTCGCAGAGCACAAGGGCCCGACAGGTATACGATCATCTAATAATTGAGATTAAAAGTAAGATATAACAATATTGTACGAAATATTCTCTTTGTTATATTATCAAAGTTATTAATATGAAATTAAATGATTGAGACTCCGTAATATACAAAACAAAACGAACGTAATGATAACAGTATTAACAATTTGTCTATTTTTTATAGCGTCTGGCGGGGGGCACGTACCCCCGTGCCATCCTCATAAATCCTTCCATGCAAGGCACGGCAGTTAATACAAACTAGGTGGAAAAGTTGGAGGCATAACTCCAAATTATTACTGGGCCATCACCCTTTGGTCATAAATAGTTCCAACAGCAGTATTCATGGCTACAAATAGTTATTTAACACAATTACCATTTATTGAATGAAATCACCAGTTGAAGTTCATCAAGAAATGACTTCATTGAATAGCATAGGGTTAAATGCATTTAAATGACGATTGAATCATACTTTGGATCAAATGCCATAAGGGATTTACAAGATTTACAGGCAAAATTGGTACTATCTATTCCAATATATATTTCTCTAGCATTAAATAAATCGGTAACAAGCTGCTTAGCTTTTTCACTTAACGTTATGTGAAAAGTTAAGAGAGAAGCCTTGTCGTGAATATGACAAAACTACTCTTACAGCTGCCGTTCAAATTCTTCTAATGAAAGTTTTATGGGGGAAAATTAAAGTCGACGTACGAAGATTAAATCGTAAAAATTAAAAAAAAACTTCAAAAACCATGGACTTTGTGCTCCTCCAAATCCTAACTATATCCTCTTATTTTTGGACGACAGGCCGGTTGAGGCAGTGGCGCAGCGAGAGGGGGATTTTGGGGGATAAGACCCCTCCCAGGGCTCAGAAATTTTTTAAAATTCAATCCATTTTACTTAATTGGACCAATATTACTTACAGAATAGTGTAAATATCCATAAATTATCCCTCCGAAAGCCGTAAAACTCACCACTTTGAACCATTTATCTTGACATTTTTCTAAAGGAGTTCCCTCTCGCACCTCCCGTTTACCCTGGCAGGTATTCCACACCTCCAGACACCCCAGTATTAGTTGTGTCTAAAACCCCCCCAGACTTAATTCCTAGCTGCGCCCCTGGGTTGAGGTGACTATTTTTGTGCATTTAAGCTAATCAGATGATAAGGAAATTATTCGAACCAAGTTTCACAAACTAAGGCAGCAAAAAAATAGGTGAATAATCAGAAAAAATCTTGACATATGAAGTTAAAATAGCCACCGAACGTACCTTGTTTGTGCTCTTTGAGGGCCTATCAAGATTACCCTATTTGCGCTTCGCCGGAGGTCCGTAAGTGGGTGCCGGCACCCTGACGGGCTCAAAGACCGGAGGCTCTGGGAGGTCAACCGAGGACCCGGCCGCAGGGCTGAGGGACACCAGGGGCCTGGAAAGCGACCCTGTGGACGTCAGAGGCTGGATGAAGATATTCGTTGGTGTCCCGGAGACGACACCAGTAGCTGCCGGGGAGGATGAAGGCCTTCCGGACCCGGAAAAGCCCACGAAACTTCCTCCGGGAGCCCCGGAGACTCCTACGTTGAAACCGGTGGCGGTGCCCGGAAACCCGGTTGAGGTGACGACTCCGGTCGCTCCGGGGGTACCGGATATGCTGACGAATCCGGAGGACGTTCCAGGTAGACCGGAGGAGACGGTGGACACGGAAGAACCGAAGGGGAAGGTTGTGGAGGATAGGGGAAGGAACGTGGATGAAGATACGGTTAGCGGTACGGGAAAGGCGGAGAAGGATGGCGGAAATGTGGGGGCAAGGAGGCCGGGGGCAGGGGCGGCCGGGGGCGGTGGGGCGAAGGCAGTGGGTGCCGGAGGGCCGTAGACCTGTGCTCGGACTGCCACACCCGCGAGTGCAAGGAAAAGTAACTGGGGTGTGGCGAGAAAGTAAAGTAAAGGATGCATAAGAATAGTCATGAGTAGAGACCAAAAAAGTACCTACAATTTCAATTAACTAGTGACTTAACCTAAGTCTTTGGACCCTAAGTTGAAATCCTCGGAGTCTGAGTTGTCCCAGGAATAGAAACTAGCCCCCAAAATCCCGAACGATTGAGTTTCATACACCAGTGGTTTAGTCTGGGTTAAGCTCTACCCTCATCAATCCAAACCAACTATTTAGGCCTGGATCTACAGTATATTTACATTCATTAATGTTAATGTACCGTGTAACCAGGCATAAATAGTTAGTTTCGATAGGTGATGGTAGAGCTCACCCCAGAATAAATTACAGGCGTGTGAAACTGAATCACTGGGGATACGGGAGAAAGTTCCTATTCCTGGGACACCTGTTTCCAAAGATTTCAACTTTGAGTCCGAAGGCTTCACCCGGGATTTGAACCCGTGACCCTTATGGCAGACACCAAGCGCTGATACTACTTAACCGATCTATATACATGCATCTGCTTTATACGATAATGGGAAAATATATAAAGGCAATAGTATACTGTAAAGTGAACATAAAATTTAAATGGATGAAAAGTAATAGAGGCAAAATAAATATTTTCCGGAATATGAGTGATATCTCTATTTTTGGTTTTAATTTCTCTCGCGAATTTTCACAAAAATTATAAAATCGTTTATAAATTCAAAATAACTGCCCAATCATGAACATTATATGTCATTATAAAGATGTTTAGGGTGTTACAATAAGTTCTTTAAAGGCCCTCAAAGAAAGGAAAACCGTATAATATGCATTGATAAGCTTGAATCAGCAAGGATGAAATTAGCGTACGTTCAATAAAAAATGAAACAAACTGTTGGAAGGCAAACTTAAAACGAGTCTGTTACACTTTAAAAATTAAAAAATGCTGAGTATGAGCTTCGTGTGCCTTTTAAGCTGAAATTAAGCTATTGCTTTTCATCATAGAAGTAAGGTGCAATTTTTCATAATATTTGCCTGCAGTTAATTTTAGACCAATGAAAGAATAGGCGCTTCACTTAGGTACAATTTAGGTAAGGTACGTTGACGTAAACTTATCCTAGGTACCTCATTACGGTTAGACTCACAAGCTTCATCCCGATAGACCGCTGTGCTCAAAACCGTATGATCCAAGTCTGGTGATCACCTTACGAACAATGCTTGTGAAATGTTTCGATGAAATCGCTTTTATATCGAATAGGCATAGAGGTTTTCTTTCCCCTAAAGAATGAATATTCTCACACCTATAAGTTGGTCCATCAACCCTTCTGATTCCTTGTGTTTTCGGATCAAGTAAACACCACATGCACTGGAGTAAACACAAATTGGACGCATTCTGGGAACACCTGATGTAGGCCCTCTCTTTTTCCAAAGCAGCTTTCTCGGCAGGTCTCTGAAACATCCACTACTTAGTCACTTTGTTTTTCTATCGGTGAAATTTGAAGCTTTCGGGTGACACACCTTCCTCTTTCTAGTGATTCAATATTTTCCGTCAATGATGGGTCTTAAAAACAAATTATCCCTCCAGACCGTGCATATGATGAGCAAACATGACACATTAGTTCTTGAAAATTAATCTTGCAAATCCAGCCCACAGATCTGAAAATTATTTCACGCGACGATACGTATTCAGGCCAAGGATGTATGTAAACGAACACAGATAACCATATTAGATATGAATAAAAATAGTTAATAATAATTATATATACATAAGAGCGATTGTTTTCTATACAAAGTATTGTTTTAAATTCTATAATGTGTAAAAAAAACAATTTACCGGAACGGGTTGTCTAATTTAGCATGCAAAATATAGAAAATTGAAGTTTATTTGTCGGTAGGTATTGTAAAAGTTCCAACACATCGACCGTAGTAACTAACAATACTAAGGTCCATACTTCCTTTCATTTTAAAAAATGCTACTTTACGCAGTGAAACCGAGGAAGGTGATTGACATAAGTGAAAATTTCTGGAGAGTGTCATTTAGATCTTCAAATCAGTAAAGTTGTCACAAAATATATTTCTCTGAGTATGAGAAAAGACGGGTAACATAATTTTGCATCGAGAGCCACACCTGGGGCAATTGTCAAACCTTCAGCCTAATGTCATTTTCATAGCAAGGTAGGAACACAACAGATTAATATTCGATGAATTTTTGTCGATTGATATTCAGCATTTCCAGAATGTAGCCATATTTTTAGCACGCATAATACTATTTCTTTCCAGTTTTATCTAGCAAGAACGACTGAGAGCTTATTTATAAACTTACTTTTATACCTTATAAATCTATTTTATGAGTATATTCATCTAAGTACCTTCTGTAAAAAGAAGTTATCTGAATAATAGTAACACGAAAACGTCAAGGTCTATGGAAGATAGTTTTAATATTTTGATAGTTTGATAGCAACCAGAGTGAGAAAATGCATAGAAGTCAAGTAAAATGAATGACTTAAGCGATCAATCAAAGAAAATAATGACGAAATGCTTGATTTTATGTTAGCCATCACAGGAGAATTTCGACGATAATAAAGTTCAAATTATATTTGAAATTGTGACGGCAAGTCCGGATAATCGAATTTAAATAGAAGTTAGGACTTCCCTTATCATGAATTGTAGCCCTTACCAGTAGAATATGGTGGATCATATTTGCGTTTTGTAATTGCCCCTAATGCATGGATATCAGAAATGAAGATAATGTTTCGAAATGAAAAAAAATTCCTTGCTCGTAAAACGTTTGCTCAGTGCAAATAATAGATCCATTAACTCTCATTTTGTGATGATATGCTACGGTATCCATTACAAATAACTCAACTATCCCGTTGAAAATAGGAACTATTTCTAAAATTTCATGGCTGAGCTAATTAATAAGAACAATTTTCATAGGTAAGTGCATTGTGTATACAAATATGGTTAATAGCACGAAGGATATAGTCATAAATTGCGGAGTAATACGCTGATTTGAAAAAAGTGGTTGTTACGATCTTCAGTATAATTTACGACGAAAAATAAATGATAGCAAAATCCAAAAGAAAGCACTATTAAATACTTAAAATCCAGTTGTTTAAACAAAATTCTAATTATCAAGAAGATCTTTTTTAAAATGTTATCGAAAGCCATTGTAAAGGCATTTCTTCAATTTTATATTTTGGAGTGGCAATTGACAGAAGATAATTAGATAAATTCAGTTAAATTTATCTAAAAATTACTTTATTATTAAATCTATTGTCAGGGAGACGATGAAAGTTACAGATAAATTTCATTATTTTAAACTGAAAGGACCAATGGTAAGGTCATGGTAACGTAAGGTAATGACCAAAGGTAATTATGCAAATGGTGAAAGAAAAGATTATGTCTGGAGACACAAAACTGGGTGAAATTAAAATGCATTGGCCATATCAAAGTTAATGAATGAAAACATGCTGAACCTTTATCGACGAATGCTATTATTGACGTGAATATGAAATTATGAACTTATTTTGGAGTCATACAATGGAATTACCCACTCATATTTTTCGAGCAGTGGCCAAATTGTGAATTTTACTCACCAAAAATTTTCATAGATATAATTTATAGACTTAAAACATCCAATGTAGTCTCCAAATCGTACGTTTCCAAAATGATAGCAGCAAAAACATATGTGTAAGGAAAACTTGTTGATTTCACTAAAAATGGAATTAATATTAATTAGGGATGGACGGATTCAGGTTTTTTATTGGATCCGGAATAGGATCGGATCCTCAATTTTCGGAGCCGGATCTTTAGGATCGGATATTTTTGGATCCAATTGCATTTTCAAATTCCTGTCGCTGAGATTCCTCCAATGATTGTTCAATATCTTGGGAAGAGTCACACTATGTGCCAGTCGTATTTTGCTATTTTTATTTTGCACGGCTGAAATTCTCCTACGTAACCTCTGCTAGAGCTTTCAAACAAAACGGTTCATGAGTAGTACAAGAATCGCATGCGACCGCGCATTCGAAGATAGAATCGGAGCTCTTTCCACCCTTATGCGGGGCGGGGCGTTGCATTCACTGAAGCTATTATTCAAAAATTCGGATCCAGGTCCGATGTCCTCCGCGACTTTGGATCCGATGTATCCGATGAAGGGTAATATCCGCGGATATTTGGATTGGGGGTAACCGATCCGACCATCCCTAATATTAATCCATCCAGATATAATTAATAATCCCTCTTTATGGTGAATTTTGTCTTCAAAATATATATAGAACAGCTCCTAAATTTGAATTGTGACCCATATTGTAAGTTTTTCTGGCTAATTCTCTACATTTTACCTTTCATAACGGCATAACTGTTAAAATATTGTTGAAATGACCAAATTAAAACGTCCAAAATAAGTTTAAATGTATAGAATAGAGGAAAACTATGGTTTTTAACTATAAATAGTACTTTCGTCTATGAAGGTGCTTTTTTCAAAGAAAGAGGATATCTACTGAATTCTGAAAGATGAGCCAAAACGCTGATAGCAAAGGGAAGTATAAGCTTAAAATTATGAAACGGTGTGATTCTCCACCCAGTTCCTAGTAGATATCAGGGTGGCAAAATCCCTTGTGACCTGAGGCTGACGTTTTCTCCCTATTATACCTTCCAGCCAACTACTTTCCATGGAAACCTTTTAAATCTGTGTCGTCCAACTAAATTGGACCTAATATATTGGATGAATTTATTTATTTTAACAACAGAATAGCTCGAGACGAATGTGGACGCTCTTAACATCAGCAACTGCTGGGCCAGGCACATCTCTGCCTCGATTTGGCGAAAACAATGATTGCGAAAGAAAAACGACCCAGGCTAAATTATGTGCAACAAGATTTGTGGTTGATTTGCTAGATTAATGTAGCAATTCGTCATTTGCAAGAAATACATATTGATGATATAATTGTGGCGCGCTAAAACCAATAAAAGCTATCTAATGGTAGTTGCAGTTTATAATTAAAAGTTAAGTTAAAGTTTAAAATTATTAATATTAAAAAATAATTTTCTATTGGTGAATATATCAATGAATATCCTAGGTATTTTTAAACATGTTTAGCCATAGACCAATGGCAAAATATACTCTAGCACGAAAATGTCTTCCAAGTTTTTAATGTATTTGTTTCATGATTGGGCTTGATATGCTGATGTAAAAGCGAACCTACCAATAAAATATTACAATATATTATCTAATTAAATGAGAAATTTAATTTATTCTATAAATAATTTATAACACATAACATTTTGTATAGCTTGAATTACATGAGTCCCCATCGATACTATAGTTAAAACACTCATAGAGTGACTGAATAAAAAAATCATTTTTCTGAGCCAAATAAATGAATTGATAATGACACAGTAGCATAACTTTATAAGCAAAAAGATTAATTAAGAAATTGCTAGCACAACTATTTCCTTCACGCCTCAGCTTTTTTTCAGCAGTTTTTGGCAAACACCTCAAAGCTCTCATAGAGAGTCTTTTTTGCGGAATGAACCTTAAGTCGCACCTTCTTAATGACAATTCGTAATCGATTCGTTACTCAAAATGGTAAGATTTTAATGTTTAATAACTAATTTTTTGAGTGGCTAGTAGCTTTTTTCGATTTTTCCCACGAGATCCAAGATTCAATCGTGCGGAACGTATGCTTAATGCATACGCTTATATTAGTTTACCTGCTTGAAATGCCAAAAATCATTTTATCGGCTATTTACCCAATATGGAGTCCATATTCGGCTATATTGTTTTATATTCAGTCCAGCCAAAGTGGAATTACTAATTAAATAAGAGCAATTCTCAACATAAGCATAAAATACTCTAAATCAACTAGTATAGAAATATTGTAATCCAGGTGCCGTATTTTCTTTACTACTCGTAATAGTTACGATGTAGAAACTAAGTACCCGTTGGTACATTATCAAAAAGTGACTATGTTTTCAATGCATGAGATATCCTTTTTTCTTCATCATATTCTTTGGATTAATCAGTACGTGCATTATATAGGTTCACATGATTATATAATTCGTTCACCTTTTTCGCGTACTGCGGTAATGACGGTTACATGTGCCTCCACCCGGGCTATACCGTTCGTGGGCAGTGTAATCGGGTTGGAAACCTGTGAAACCTTCATTATTACGTGTTTTCTACCAACAGGCACCTCAATGTTTGCCCAACGAATTTGGTATCCCACATAAGTACGATATGAATTAAATATACTGCGTCAATAAAAACTCAAAACGGCAACGAATAAGTTTGGTTTCCGGCTCCATACAGAGTACATTTTGAATAAAAACTCTAAGGAAGAAACGAAAAATATCCTTACAAGGCAATAAAAATATTTACGGAGACACTTACGATTTCACGGAGCTTTGGCCAGATAGCTTCAGCTTGCACGTGCAAAAAAGGGTAGCCAGGAAGTGCAAACAACGCCCTGGGGCATCCTCCTATTCCCACGTTTTTGGGGCAATATTGAATGAGAATTGTCTCTTGAGTTGGAAAGTCTGGGTTACTCACGTACCCGCGTTAACACTCATGTTTCCAACCTTTCAAGATTTTCCTTCTGCACTGAAACAAATAATATCATCGCAATAGCTGAGATCGTCCCAGCTGGAGACACGCCTACTACGAGTAAAGATTGTGTTGAGAATATTGGAATGCTGTCGAAGGAGAGATTAGAGGGGTGGGGCAGGGATGAATATCCTCCTTCGTGAGATCAAAATGTGCCTACCTCGTAAAGCACCCTTGCTACCAGGCAAAGGGTGAGGGAATGAGGGTCCACGGATTGGAGGAGGGATGACCGCCACTAAAAATGCAATGTGACGCAATTCTGGAGTGAGAGACAGTCTTATAAAAACTGACGGCAAGTTCCACTGAGTCAGTGTGCTCCCAGCATCCGAGACAAGCAGCTCCTTCTCCAGCGAACAGAAGATTTAAAGGAGACGTTGGCAAGATGAAATTCGTAAGTTATTTAAGAATAAGAACAAGCAGAGCTCTGACGAAAGAGTGGTGCAATATGAATTTGTAGAATTTAAGTACACGTATAAACTGCCGCACAAATTTGGATTGAACTAGTAAATTTTAGCTAAATTTATTTGGGACATGCCACAGATTTAATTTATGAGTATCAAATGAATAAGACACAATTCCACGGACATTACAAGCTTTCCTAAGCGTATTTTTGATTTCCACGAAAAACTGGAATGTCTGTCAAGATTCCGACCAACTTAATGCCGAAAGCCTAAAGAGTAAATGCATAAAATCTACATCAAGATAATAATTCTTAAGAAGAATAATCATATTCTATTAGAAAGAGGAAGTATATTTTTTCATCGAATTGTAGATATACTAATGATGTGAAGACGCACTAACCACAATCAACTAGTCACAATCAAATTACTGGTCACATGTTAATCAATACTACTCAAAATTTAGTGTGACTTTCAATGCTTCATGCAATATTTCATTACAATCCCTTTAATAATATGACTCGCAGAAGTGTAAACATTTTGCCAACAGTAAAATATTTGCTGATATGACTGAACAATGGTATTGAAAACTATTCCCATGGACTTCCAAATGAATAATTTCTCCCAAGAAATAGCTTTATTAGCATTAGTTGTTGTAAATACATCTTTATTATTAAGGAGTGTTTTCTTCAAAAATCCCCTCGCAGATTTTTGAAAACATAGAATTAGTGTACATTATTTACATTCACTCAAAGAGAAAAGAAAATAAAAAATATCTAGTGTGCAAAATTAGAATATCATCACTCTTCACTCTATCTATGAATGCTGTTTCATCAATTCTTTCCCGTTCTGCTGAATCAATTTCTTGACGAACACTTTTGTGGGGTCTCGTTAAGGAGGGGTAGGTTTAGATGCGCGGGCACTTCATTTTCTTTCGACACTTAAAGCATTAATATAGGAGCGACCTCAATGGTCGGGGTCCCGAAGAATAGGAAAGCCTCACACCACAACCCACCTACATTTGATTCGGACTCTCCACATTCCCTTTGGCCCATTATTCTTTCTGACCAAGGATTTCAGCATTAACACATCTCCTAGTATTAGTTTTAAGGACGGGTATTACCATTTACAGTGAAATTAGCAAAAAATCCAGAATAATAGTTACATAGTTTAAGAGGGAAGCCCATTGAGTGAGGGGAGATTGACAGAATACTTCTTATATACTCCATACAAACCTACATTATTCGGTAGAATAATGTATTCGATTTAAATACACGGCAATTTTCTACAAATTGCCTTCTCTTTTATTCATTAAATCGGGATGCCATTCCACTACATCTCGCCTGCCCCAGTTAAGTTAAGCAAAATAACATTCTTGCCTACTTTTCTTGGCTGTAACTTAAAAATATTCTCAATGTGAAGATGAGGCTGTGTCACGCTCTGGTTATCCCTATCAAGGATTTCAGCATTAACACATCTCCTAGTATTAGTTTTACGGGCGCGTATTACCATTTACAGTGAAATTAGCAAAAAATCCAGAATAATAGAGTTACATAGTTTAAGAGGGAAATCCATTGAGTGAGGGGAGATTGACAAAATACTTCTTATATACTCCATACAAACCTACATTATTCTTATATATGTTATTATTTATTAAAACTGGCCCCAATTATAAAATGTACATTGCAAAAGGCGCGATCATTCTTAACGAGTACACGATCACTTTTGTGTTCCCTTGGCAGTTCGCAGCTATGATCTTGGGGATGGCTTCTCTCGCCAGCGCGGAGATCTACGCCCCACCTGCCCCACCGTCCCTCTTGCCCCCAGTGTTCACCCCCGGAGGCACCAGCGCTGCTCCCCCACCGCCCCCACCTCCCCCGCCCGCCCCCGGCTCCGTCGGCCCCGGAAACAGCCGCCCCTCGTCCATCTCGTTCGCCCCCGCTCCCCTCCTGCCCCCGATTGACAACTCCGCCCCCCTGTTCCCACCCGCCTTCGCCCCACCCGTCGCACCATCGGGATTCGGAGGCTTCGCTCCCGCAGCGCCGGCAGGATTCGCCGGAGGGTTCGCCCCTGCAGCACCGGCCGGATTCGTCGGAGGTTTCGCCCCTGCAGCACCGGCAGGTTTCACCGGAGGTTTCGCCCCAGCCGCGGGCTCGTCTGGGTCCTTCGGAGGCGCGCCCGCCACTGTCTACGGTCCCCCTGGCCTCTGAGCAATGCAGCATTCACAGACCCAGTAAGGTTAATCATAAAAGTATATTATAAGTTACTGCCAATTTCGAATGTTATAAATTCAAATGTTTAAATTTAATGTTTTCAAAGATTCAGCTTTCAAACTCATTAATTCATAATATAAATTAAGGAAGAACTCATTATTTGATGATGAACTCGATTACAAGTGATGATTTAACAATGAAAATCGTCACTTGTAACTGATAAAATGGAGAAACAACCCTATGCCTATTAGTCGCCAGCTCTGCTTCCCACCTCTATTAGAAGTTGAACATGCAAATTTTACAGAGGGAGATCACGCTTTATCTTTCCACAACATATTTAAAAACTTCGATTAAAATTTCAAATAAATATTTGGCTCTTATAGATACGGCTTTCATGGATCTCACCATTACAGATGTATTATTTAAGTACTCTTTCCTTTTCGTAAGTTCGTATGTTCTCATGTGAATGATTCGCGTTAAAAAATGTAGCACTGCTAACGTTAATTAACCAAGAATTAAATGAGATTTTAAAATAAATAATGTTTACACGAATACCAGCTGAATCTGAGTTAGTTACTTGAATTTCCACACAATTACAGCACGTGATTTACTTTTATTTCAGACCTCAACGAATGCCGTGAGGGAATTCACCATATTCATCCCTGATGAAATACTCTGCTGATACGATGAATTCAAAACTGAAGCAGGCAATCAAACGACCAGATAAAATGAGCTTGGGAAGTCATCATTTCTCAAGAAGAGCGAGGGATATCATCGGATGAAGAATCGACTATTTTATTTGCTGAGAATTGAAATCATTCGAAAACAGTGTCAGCGATCCATTTATATGTTTTTAATAGTTACAATAAACATGAATTAGAAAAAAAAGATTCAATGATTTTTTTGGCCATGAAAACAGTAGACATTTACATTTCCTTAAGTCCTAAAGGATTGATACCAACAGTTACACTGACTCACACGATTATGCAATAACTGATGTAGCTGAATATACATTTACTTTCCCTGCCATTATTGTTAAGCTTTATATAAATTGTAAATTATAGTTTTGTGTGCAAGCAGGTACACAAAATCTAATTTACATTTATATATAATGTATTCATACTATAAATAATTTAATGGAACACCACTCATTTCACTCACCCAGTGATTCAAACCGAAGATCTATTTAAATAGGTCACGTTGAAATAATTTCTTAAATACAATTTCAATAAATTTAAAACAAACATTACAATGCTTAAATATAATATTATATGACTTATGCTGAGTATAGTGTATTTTACCACAAAAAACGTTCGAGTTGTCAATGTAGCATTTAGATATGATTCATGCTTTCACTGCATTCATCATTTGTTAAGTGAACGTAGAGCTAGACAAGAGTCAAGAATATAGCCAAGCTTACAGAATGCATACTCAGTAAAAATTACCCAATTCAGTTGCATCAGTCAAAAAGGTGATTGAGAGCTATAAGATCTTTTGTTATGAGACTGTGACAAGGACTAGAAGGAATCATTACAATACCTGCATTCACAATGATCGTTATCTTTCTCCTAACTAAAGACGATTTAATGCTGCTGCTTATTCTCTCGCATTTATCAGTAGGGGTCAAAAGAGTCGAGGGAAAGATTAACGAAATAAGACTTTTTTCTAATGGAAATTATCTATTTCTAACGAATTCAGGCAGGTATCATATGAAAAAAACTGCTAATTGAAATAAAGGTATTGTGCTATGAAAGTGGAAATTTAATCAAATGTCAATCTTCAAACAATGCCGCAGAGAATCACCAAAATCGGTAAAAAAAATTGCTAAAAATTTTTAATGAAATAGAAAATGAATGAAAGAGAGGTATAAATATTGAAATAATATGGGCTGGATACATTCCTTCACAGAAAACCATAATTTTGTTCATAAATTAATTATGTGATTGGTTTGGGCTATGCTATGGCGGAACAGACACGCAAGAAAAGATGCTGAACGGAAATTTTTGTTGCTTGAAACTTTTCGTTCAATTTTCCAATCAATCCGCTTAAATCTCTATATTCTTAGGAACATACATTTTATTCACCATTAAATAACGATCCCCCACCTACGATAAAAATCCCATTTTCAATTTTAATGTATGATTAAAAGATATGTAATTTTTATTCATATTGGCGATTAGAAAATATATTTATGGATATAATCCTGTTTTATTATTTTCGAGCATCACAATAATTTTTGGAGGACTGTTAACAAAATAAGCAGGAAAATATTTCGGCGGGAATATATCATATGATTATATTTTGCTCTCAGTGAATACCTAAATACAGTGTATAGTTTTAGTACCTATACGTATTCAGAGGTGCATCGGATAAATGCAAGGAATCATTAGTACAGAATAACGTAAACGATTTCACCGGGAAACTCTTCCGCAATACATGACTTCCGGGTGCCAACGCAATTATGGTTCAAAGACTACGGTTTTGCCTGAAAATACCCTAGCGTCCTCAGGCCAGGAGTATAAAATTGATGCAATTATAACAATTAAAAATATTGCTTAGATTTGACAAATATGACTCAAATGCCTATTTAAAAACTAATGATGATAATAGTTCCTTGTTTCTCTTACGAAAAATGTCATGATAGAAAAAGATATATGAGATAGGGAAAGCAATGTGTAGAATATGGATTGAAAATAAATGAAAAGTAGACCATATGGTGGGAATATATGGCATAGAGAGAAGAAAACATGAAATTCCACATCCATCATAGGTTTACATCATCACAGGTGAATTACATTACTTAAAAATGAATAGGGAGAAAAAGCCACTCATTATTAATCAAAGGTCAAAAATACTGCAACAGGTGCATAGCTATGGGGGTTTCAGCCGAAATTCTTTCCGTTGTGGAGACAGCTAGCTATACATTATCCCTTCAGGACACAACTAGCCCATGGCCATTTATCCTCTGACTTTATCTTGTTATTAAAGGTTGTGGTCTGAAATCAAAATGTTAGTACTGAAATCTAATCAAAATCGGTTCATATCAACTACAAAAAGCCGTAAATTTCTATTTTTTAATACGAGGATTACGAAAATGAGTTCTCGAGGAAACCAAGCCAAAATGACTACGGCCGTCTCAGTAATCAATTTTATCCTTATTTGAAAAAGGCCAGATTGGCGCCCATGCGATGCCACTCCACGTGACGTCACAGGGACCTAGTTTCTATAGGAGTAGATAAGAGTTATACATCGTCTGAGGTTACCAATGCATGCATGAGGCACAGAGCTAAGGGAAACATGTCTTAATAATCACCTATTAAACTGGCTAAGGTCGGAAAGTTTTCTTCGTTTCATAAGGAATTAATAATCCTTATTTAAGCTAAGCACTACCAGCTAGCATGGTACTCTGTTACCTGCTAGCATCCTGCGTCGTATCAGCGCTCAGAGCCTCACCCCAAGGTCACCTCACTTGCGGCAGAGGGAACCAAAACGTCGTCACATGGAGTTTTCCCGGCATTCATACTTACCCGTCGCGTTTTCGCGCGCTTGAAATTTTTCACTTTTCATTTAATCGCGAAAAATAGATATCGAAATTTAAAAATCTAAAAGCGTGAAATACATACTCCAGGAGTAATAATCTTTCGATTTAGGCAATAAAAATATAATAGGAAACCACCCTATTAGTTCAACTCAACTCCCTCTTAGTAAATAAAAATCTCAAGTGAGGTTAAGTATACAGTTCTTTGCTGTGGAAAAGTTTTATTCTAAAAGTATATTTCTACGAGAGAATAGAGAGCGTTACTCGGCTTTAACAGGAGCTGGACTCTGATCCTTAGGAGACCCGGAAAAAGAGTTCTTGGCTTAAATTGCTTGAGAAATTAGGAACAATTACTTTTCCGAGTGACTTTAAAATATAGGACATCGGATTTTTGCATTCCAGTTGAAAGAGTAAAGAGGACAGGAAAAGATGGTGGAAAAAAAGCTAGTTGGTGAATTATTTCACGAGGCACAGATTGTCATCGGTTGAAGGACGTATTGAGGGGCACGGTATAATGGAATCGTATGAAATAGGGCTGCATGTTCATTGAACGAGGAAAAGTGAAAAAAAGGGGACTAGGGGTTAACGAATGGAATGGATAGAAGCAATAAAGCTGAAAGTAAGAATAACTCCGAGCTAGAATTTACGTCCATTTGGGTGTGGAGGATTTTACATTATTTATTTATTTCCATTTCGACGAAAACATCACACATTTGCCTTTTAAATCCGGGTTTCATAAACATTTCAACCATTCCACATGCACGAACAACCGTGCCCTCGACAAGTGCCTCTTTTGCTAAGATTGAATTTGAGGTGATTCTCCTGCTTACAACACCGCGAAATGTATAAAAATCTCTAAGAGCACATCTGAGATACCACTTCTGCTCGAAATCAACAAAGAAACCGTTACGGGAAGTAAATTTATTATAAATCATCTGTGAAAGCCTACCTCAACCGATCTCAATCGAAGGACTCAGAAATGACAACATTGGTTTGTTTCTTTCGTTAAAGCACTGAGGCGTATACTCAAAATATAGACAACCTATGGCAAATGCAGAATTCTAGGCGAGGCTTTTGCTTATCGCACTATGAAGCATAATAAAATATAAATAATTTATGCTATACTAAAAGTGTAGATTTGAACATATGTGAGACATCAATTCTGTCTGGAGTCAACAGAGAAACCTTTCCAGGCTGTAAATTTATCAAAATTATTCAGTTTAAACCTACCTCAGCCAATGTCAACAAGATGACACGGCAATAGCAGCATGTTTTTGTTTCTTTCATTAAATGACTTAAGTGCATGCTCATAATGTAAGACAACCTGTGGCGGTTGTATGCAAGGTGTCTTACACTTCTACTACTGCGGAATGTAATAAACTATAAATAAATTAAATTACTTTAAGAATGAAGTTTTGGGCATATGTGAGACATCAATGCTGTCCAGAGTCAACAGAAACCTTTCCCGATAGGAGATTTTCCGCGCGAATAATAATGAATGAACGCGTGACTAGAGAGCAGCTATTTTCGTGGGGCGAGAGCGGAAATTCTGACGCCCGGGGCCCTGATCGTTTTGCCCTCATGAGGGTGTGACGGGGTCAGCGTGCCCTCAGAGAGAAAGGAGTGTTGACACAGCGCTCCACTGATCTTTCCTCTTCCGGAACAATCTTCCTGTCAGCACGCCAACAAATTGCATGACTGCTCGAGAAAAACACAAAGACGTATTGTAGAAGATAATACCCATGGTATACTGCCGGTACAAGAAATGAGAATTCCTTTAAAATTGAGAATACTAAATATTTTGACCAGAAAACGCAACGGTGGTCACGAAAGATTGCTTCATGGAATCAGAAAGATTAGAGTGCATTCGTAAGGATATGAAAAGAATCTATCGATGCATAAATATAATAATAGCCATTTATTTGAGAGGGAATTCCAAAAGGTTTAAATTTTTTTTACAAATAATTACGTTTTAAGTTTCAAGTATAGTCCATTTATTATAACAACTAACAATTAATGTCACTTATTAGTCTATGAAATAAAAATGCAATGTTAAAATTGAGCGATTAATTAGATTAAAAATGAATTTCTTCGCAATTGTGTGTGTGATATCTCACTACTTTGATTTTAATTCCACCAAAAAATAACAAGCAAATCTGAGGAAACGCATTCACGCTGAAATATCTGTTATCTTCCAAACAAGTTCCAAGGGGAAGTGTGATCCTGAGAGGGAATTCTAAGAATAACGGCTTAGTATTAATCTTGGATCAAGATTAAAATATTTAACAAAGAAACAGGAGAAAATTTAGGTTGCTAAGTTCTTTCAAATTATATGAAGTTTTTCAAATGGATAAGATTTGCTTAAAGAAATTACATACTACGCATTCAGCATTGAATGCCTCAATCCTAACTTTCGTCTAGTTGTGTTGATCTTATCATCACTAAATGTAGTTTAACTTGTATTGATGTTCAAACACCCGTGTTTAACATATGAGTCTAAAATATCTTATTTAATTTTAAATACTTTTTACTTCTCATTTCACGGAATATTTAGTTCAACAGTGCTGTAAAACGAAATACCAAGCTATAAAACGACAGTGAATATTGGATTGGACAGTCTGCGTCGTCACGCGTAAGGAATGACTACTTTGAATTTTCCCCTAGACATTTAGATCTATCTTGTATAAAATATCATTAATAGTAATTTGAAATCAGGTGGATACATTTGAAAGGAGTATATTCAGGAATAACCAATGGAATGGATACGATTTATAACAATTCACCTTATTATTTGGAATTGATGGAGAATCACGGACGTGCCAGCACAAATTATTATAATTTGAAATACATTATGTCCTTCACCTTTAATAAAAAACAAGTATGCTTTAAGCAAATTTAATTATCATAAGGTCATTTCATGGGTTATTCATCCTAATAAGTAATACAATGAAGATGTGGTAATGATGTTATAAATTTTAAAAACGTCTAAATACTTTGGCATCCGCAATCAAAGTCTTTGCACCTTCTTCAAAGTGTAGGTTATCCCACAGAAATGTTAAGTTAACAGAAATGTTTAATTATGCTAACTTGTCGATCTATTGCATTTCGATATCTTGATCAATTCAGTCCCAATAAGAATAGCCCCGTACGTCAATTTTAATACGTGTTGGTATTCGTACTGTTTCAGTGTTAGATTGAATCGATAAAACTTGAAACTATCAGTTTGTATATAAATCAGACGGGGTATTTGAACAGCTCTGGAATATGTGCAGCATCTGGCACACGATAGCAATAGATAGCAACCTCCAATGAAGCATTCAACGTTATTAATGTGCCAACTGAAATTCTTCGCAAAAGCAAAATTTTCAGAGCAAAGAAATTTCAAGTAAGATCCATCATAGCTCAAATTGTTCGCTAAAATGATACCAGTGTGATTATTCACCGTTTAACACACACATGCCAAAAAATGTTGCGCCCTGCATGTTAAAAAATGATATGGTATGAACGGTGATGGAAAATAGCGACACATCAAGTCATAGCGGGTTCAATGGGAAAACCTAAAAGAGGAAATCCGTCAATGGAATTCCTTTGATTGAAAAACAACAACGCGGATAAATTTGGAGAGCCTCAACTATGGGGACGGGATAGTTCAGAAATGTCAAGAAATTGATCCGTTGATCAGGAAAGGGTGGGGTTTGTTTAGTCAATCGGTATTCAATGAAGGGTGGGGATGACAAGGAATAGCGGAGAGGATCACAAAAGTTGAAGGACAGTCGGAACATCACTAGTAAATATGATGAACATTGAAGGGGAAAGGCGTGAAAATCTCAAAGTATATAAGGAACGTTTTCGGCTCTCAAAGTCAGTTCAACAAAGTGGTTCACCCCCAACAGTTTCCGTCGGTCGTAAAGGAAAAACAAGAAGGAAATATGAAAACGGTTAGTAAAACAACGTTGACTTAGCTTGATTTTATTGCTCTCATATCGATGTCCCATTACTAGGAAAGTATGATTGACCAAGTTTTACAAAGTTGAAAAATTACGCACCTACCTCCTTTGCTTAGAATTGGGAGCGGTTTGCAAGAAGTATAATCTAAAAAAAAGTACTTGACACAAGATATACATATAATGAGGAAAATTAAAAATGACTTCTAAAAATCTCTAAGAACTAAAATCACTAAAGACCAATGAAAGTTATATTGTTCTCATCATACGTTATATTGCTGTAATCAAAGTTATTAATCTACTTTAAGTATCAATCTCAACATGTTTGCAGCCTATTCGATGTTGACCTTGTTATTATAAACGGTTAATTAGGAATATTAATCTACACGCTCGCGTATTTAACTGGAAATTCACTGTGTCCTAATTAGTTTCGGTACATTTTCCAACATTTTATCCACCCTTTGCTACAAATCAAACACTTTTTGCATAATTATGCCTAAGATGTGCCTCCAGGGTTATGCTCTAGTCTAGTTGAGTCCAATGAAAAATATATGCACGCCTAATTGCTCGTATTGTACTAAAAATACGGACACTATTGTAGTACGGAGAAAAAGCAGAAACAAAATATACCGGGCATGCCACGTAAATAATAAAAAAATAAAAAAACGTATTTCTTGTTTTAAAAAGTTTCCTATACCGCCGAAAACAACTCATTTGGCCTCTTACTCCGGGGTGTTAAACAAATTTAACAATCATGCATCCACGAACAAACATGCCCTTAATAGAGGCAACCTACCCAGGCGGGTATTGAACCCGCGACCTCTCGAAGGACAGGACTTTGCCCCCCCATCACCGAGGCTTGTCTATCTATTATAATATCAACTCTGATAATCTTTTTTTTTTCAGTGCATCACAGTTCTGTTGGGGCTGATAGTCCTTTCGCAAGCTCAGATCTACGCTCCACCCGTGCCAATAAGTATCCCGTCATCGGCATTCATAGGGGTGCCATCAAGGGAGTACGGCCCACCGGCGCCTCCACCACCCCCACCACCTCCACCTCCACCCCCACCTCCACCACCCCCTCCACCCCCGCCGCCCCCTCCACCACCACCTCCTCCTCCTGCGCCCCCAGCGCTGCCCACCGGCTTCTATGCCCCACCCATCTCCGCCCCACCACCGCCTCCACCGCCCCCGCCTCCTCCTCCTCCGCCCCCACCTCCACCTCCTCCCCCAGCACTCCCCCTTCCTCTCCCCACCCCCGTCTTTGCTCCTCAACCTGTGTTTGCTCCTCAACCTGTCTTCGCTCCATCGCCTGCGTTCTTCCAACCTATCGTAGGCATCCCGGCCAGGGAATATGGACCACCAAGGTTCTAAACCAGCAGATGGGTAAGTAGCAGATTGATGGTTAAGCCTCTCATATATTTTTAGTAGCAATATGTTACACTTAAAATTGGTTGTTTCACGTGATATGTGGTGGAACTTTTTTATCAAGAATGGAAGGGATATAGCAGGTTCCACTAATGTGAATATGCAATTCATGTCACACATAAAACAAACTTAGCTGCCAAAAAAATATGTCTGAATATCTTATTACTTTGACGCAGCCCACCAGGATGAAACTATTCTCAGAAAATATGATTTTCTTTTAGTATGTATATTTTGACACAAATATGTTGAATTTACACAAAATTCCAAATGGTACATAGTAATGCGGGAATATTTAATGTATTTTATCAATGAAAAACAGCTGTTGGTCAAACTGTAATTCATCAAAATGAGCTAATAACGGCATTTCTTGAAAAAATATAATGGCGTAAATTAAATATGCCAAATTGATGATTTGTTATTGGTATGTTATAAATTAATGATACGCATTCAGCTGCTACATTTTTTTAAGAAATTTCTGAGGTGTGATATATACCCATTACATTTATTATTCGCACTATTTTACAATTTTATTCGTACTATTTCTATGAGCAATTACTTTTCTATCCCTTTAGGATTTCCTTGGATGCTAAGAAAACCAAACGGCACGGATTTTAATGGGGACATACGATGATCAATGACTGATTCGGAGTGATTCCTGGCTTAAACACAAGGAAGAGGAACCAAGCTAACACAGCAAGGATTCCTTGATTCCAGTCTATGGAAGATTTTACTTCTTCATTGGTTAATAGTCATATTGTTATACAATATTTTAATGGCTGAATAGGCATGAGGATGTATTGGATGTGCAAAGGAACCATCGTCGTCATGACAGTTATACAGACATGATGATTGTTTCGATGTATTTTTTACACTGGTTAAAATAAAGTTTTATAAAAAGAAATTCAATTCGTGTGAGATTTAATCTAAAGACCTTTTGACACAGGAAAAAGAGTTAGTTTATAGCGTACAAGAAATATTATTTTTTTTAGAAAATCCGATTTAACCGCACTATTTATATTCTAAAATGGACTTGATTTATCATAGGGGGACTTCTTAGGGTTGTATGATAAAATAGAAATATACAAATTCGTTTTAAGGTCATCATGGCTTCTTTAGATAGTCCTTATATAAGATTTTGTCCTACGATCACCTTAAACTGGATTTAATAATAAGCTATTTCCTGAATTTGCTCTGGATCATACATCTCCAATCTGTAATGACGTTTTCTAAGTTCCTGTGATCCAATTGTTTCCATAAATCTTCATCAAGAAAAGAAAACATGGGTTATTTACCTCATTTTGGATTCTGATGTTGTTTCTATATTAACACAATTCCTAACAATAGCATAAGACTAATCGTCGACTATTTTTGATTCCAATATAGTTTATAAAGGTTAAGAAAATTGGAAAAATAATGTAGCTATTCCCAAAACATCAATTTTTAGCTGTTCAGCTATCGGAATAGAAAGTGTAATACGACACTTAGCTAGAGACTTATGAGATGTGCTAAACCTATATTGAAATAATGGATAGTATTAGTTGTGTGTAGAGAATAAAAATTATTCCGAATAAAACCCAAAAGAGTTTGGAATCAAAGTAGATTTCATTTTGATTTATTGAAGTTCACCGTTTCGATCTTACAATCCTTTGGTGGTTTTAAAATTACATAATTAGTATTATTATTACTTTTCCTCTTCTATTCTTGACCTTGTTTAATAACTTTTTATGATATTTCTTGGAGTTAAGGTCAATATAAACCAAGTTATAGCCAACGTTTCGATTTATTTAAAATCATCCTCAGGGCTATGAAAGAGAAAACATGAACAATATAAAATACAAAGATGACAACGATATACAATATTATTAGATAAAAATGTTACGATCGCGTTTTTTATACAGTAATATAATTTAAAATATACATATACATATACATATAAGAACAGAATAGAATGTCAAAATTTTTTGTGTATGTGTAAAATGGAAGTCACTAAGTTTCGCCGTCAAACTGCGGTTAGATAAATATGCGAATTTGTCCACAAATAGACGAATTTTAGAAACATGCAAGGAAATACTTATGCAGTAGGTACGGAAAGTGGGAATTTCATAGGTAAAAACCGCTTATCATGTAGATAACCTTTACAGACCACATTTTTGAAACGAATGATCAACCTCCTCTCACCTGCAATCTAGCTTCTACGGGAACAGGATGGAGATAATTTGTAGCGGCATATCCACAAATGAAACACCGCGGAATAGATACATGGAGATAATTTGTAGCGGTATATCCACAAATGAAACACCGCGGAATAGATACATCGCGGGGAAAACTCAAATTGTGCTCATTTTCTTAATCTATATTATTACATTCCGGCAGTTTTTGGAGACCTTGAAGCCATTTTCGGCACCAGTATCCATACAATTCTGTCCCTGTGGAGGGCACCTTAATCGGTAGAATAATATAATAAATAAAAAGGGGTGTTATGGAGGGCCAGAGCATAGTGCCAAATGGCCAAAATCGCATACTTTAATCGCATTTTTCGCGATGTTCCACCACCTCAAAGTTATATTTTCAATACGCCAGCCGAAAGGTATTAAAAACACCTCCAGAAAACGTTTTTTCTTTTTGTCCCTCTCAAGCATATTTTATGAAAACATGCATTAGAAATTTTAAAACCGACGCCATATCTTCTTGTCCCGCTTAAAAGTTCTTGAAAACAATTGGAAATCTGATCCATTAAATAATGTTTCAAATGCCCCAAACCGCATTAAAAAATATGCATTCTTGACCGAGATATTTAAAAAAGAGTGAAAATCGTATTTTCGATCTAGCCGGCCCTCGTGAACATCTAGCCGGCTGGGAGGTTTGTCCTATTTGATCCCAAATCGCATACCCTAAGTACGGGAAAAATCCCGGAGGGTGGACTTTTCACCTCCTCATCCGGCTATGCCCTTTGTAATGAAATCGGTCACACTGATGGTTGGCATGAGAAATTTCATGGCTTTCCGGAATAAAAATGTGAATAGATTAGGCATGTAAGAATAGCAAGTAGTGAGTTTAGAAATGGAGGTCTTTTGATACGAACATTAAATTAGACCGCTTTTCCTCAAGCCAAAACCAAAAAAAGTTTTGCCACGAGCCGATAGAGAGAATAATTTGAAAGTATAGATATGGCCAGAAAACATTCAACCAATGTCATTACACTATGGTAGAGCTAAAAAAAACCTTCCTCAGACCTGATTGTTGATATAAAAAAATTACACCTGTGATGATTTTTAATCCAACACAATCTCATAGATTTTCTTATTCTAATCCTCATGTTGAATATAATTGTTTTTTGATGTAATGTTTTTAAGTGGTATGAAAGATAAGAAAACACATAAAAAACATCGTAATTGAAGTGTTTGATATTTTCTAGCTTAATGGAATAATAAACAAACTCAACTCAACATGCTAGTAGTTAAAGTAAGCGAGCAGATATTTATTTTACCACTTTTAATTGCGCAGATATCATGTTTAATTTTTTGAAACGTAGACTTTCGCAGCGATATGCGTTGAATGCGCCAGATGATGCGATCTGCGATGGACACGAAAGCTCGCGTGACAAAGCGCAATATGCAGCTACTCCCGAAAGCCGTTGATACCAATTACATACAATTGCTTTTGGGATAAAAAAGAAAAAAATGAGATAAGGAAGAAGTTAAATTCAATAAATGTGCGACCACTGTATTTAAAGAATGGGTAAAATACACATGCCGAGTAAAAGAGAAGTGGAGAAGAACTTAAATTGTAGTATCTCTTGTATTTCAGAAACATAATATAATGTATGCATAGCAGTAAATTTCTCGGTTATCTGGGGCTTCTATCAAAGTGAAAAGATCCAGCACGTGGTCATTGATCATATTATCGCCTTGCCGTAGGTCTAGCTAAGAGATTTGATCAATAAAATCGAAGGACAGAAAACGACTATGCAATAAAGGTCAAGTCTAATAGAAAGATAAAATATGCATAAAGAAATCAATATCCAGACGGCACCTTACAGCAAACACTGGTAATGTGACACAAGATTGACTTTAAGAAAAATAATTTAGAGATAAACACTTAGTAAACAATTTATTATATCATTCCGCTAACCGTGGTCTTCCATCCAAAATAGGCTAAAGAATAAGTTTAAATAGGTGATTTACCCAGGTAACTAGGTAAAAAAGTAAAAAGTGGAAAATGAGCGATTTGAGAGTGACTGTCAGAAAATTTGTGACACCTGTTAGCATAAAGCAGCAAAGTAACGAGAAAAACGTTTGCTGAACTGAATAAATACAGCTCAAAGAAACACACAGAAGGTAAAAGATAAATACATATAGTTTCTATGTGTTGAAGACGCTTTAAATCATAATTTAAGCGATTAAGTCTAACGAATAATTATTCTGGTGCAGAAATTATGTTTGTGCAATGAAATGTTTGTTCGACTCATATAAATGTATTTTAAAGGTTATTTAAGAAACAGCCAAATATTGCTGAAGTTAAAACTAAAACCACGCGTTAATTATAGACCATGAGATAAGTGAAATTTTTAATTCATCAAAACTGCTAGCTGCAGCTAGCTGCTATCTACTGCAAATTAAAAAGCACGTAAGTATCTTTGAAAATTATTTATAAACTATGTAAACAACATTTAATATTTTCAAGGCCAGTAGGAGGCTAAAAACTAATTGGACACTCTTTTAATTGAAAACTGGGAGAGTATGATGAAAAAACTATAGAATTAATTCAGACATTCACAGAAAATTTAAAGATCTTTATAGAATCCACACACTAGTCTCATATGTTATTAGGAAAGAATCACTTCAGAATATTGTTACCCAACAAAAAGAATAACCGTAACAAAATGTGTACGTACTTCATGTTTTATTCAGGAAAAGGCAATTTAGTGTTTTTTAAACCAAAGAGGCCATGATTAGAGATTTTTGCGTGTCCTCTAAGTCACCTTAAAATTAAAATTATTTACCTTGACACATTCCAATCCTGGTACCACCATTTCCTTTAAAGATACGTTCATTGATCCATCGCGCATTCACGAAAACTTGGTATCGTAGTTGTTGAGCAAAAATTACGGAGGCTATTTTATTTTGCCTATAATTCGGTACTTCATGAATTCATTCGCACGTCAGCGCAAAGTGAATTTAAGATTTCACGTAGCCTTGCCGTACGTATGTAGTTTCCCAATCGGTGGTCCTCAGATCCGAATTATAGAGGCTCGTGATAGCTATCTAACGTGAATGAGGTGGGCAATAATAACATGTAAATACGGACAACTCGGAAAGAACTCAATGCTTAAGAGATCCAAATTTAATGTGTTAAGCAAAAAAAAACTAATTTTTATCATTAATTTTCCTCTAGTCATCGCCAAGGTGTTTGAGAAGTATTATAACTGATATGGTGTATGGTAAGGGTAGGGGTGGTCAGTACCTTTAATTTCTGTTGGGGTGGTTCGCAGACTTCTAAGAGTTGGCCACTACTGACGCACATACAAAAAGCGAGCTGTTATTACCTAACTATTAAAACAAAGAAACCTGTGAGGTGGAATACTGCAGAATCTGGTGAATTCGTTATTTAATATTCAATAAGTCACATTTGCATCTAGCAACGTGAAAGAGGAAATTCCATAGACTGGCAACGAGTGAGAAGTACATTGAGACAGAATTTGACCTATACATTAAAAAAGCAGCGGAGGAAAGATTTATCTATATACTACACATTCCTTGTTCAACGTATTTAAACAATAAGAAAATCTTGAATCATCTATAAATAACGCAACACAAAGACACCAAACGATGCTAAAAAGTTAAATAGTTTTAATTTTGATGCCCCACTTGCGTACCTTAGAATTTTTTTACAATCAACTTCCTGCTATTTTGCCTGCCATTTGTGTAACACAGTTAAATTCACATAATATCCAGAGCATACATATGTAGTGCATAGCATGCATTAGTGAGAATTTATTTTGATATCACTCTTATCGCCTATTCTCTAAGATATGGAAATTCCTTGTGTAAACATGGTAATAGACATTTCTGTGCATAATATACTAGTGATGGGTCGATCATGAACGATTCGGTCAAAAAGATTGAATCACTAGGTGAATCAAATGACTCATGATTCATTTCGTTAAACAAGTCGATCATCAATCATCAATCACTCCGACTTCAGGTTTCATATCAATCATCTCGGTTTCAAAATTTGGAACGATAGATGCTTGATCTCTTTTCCTCAGGGCAGAAATAGTTGTGAGAAAATTAAATACTATGTTATCAAGAAGAGCGTTTCTACGTAACTGTCATACCAGGGATCAAAAATTCAATTTGAGATAAATGGACCGTTCAAAGTCCTGAAATGGTGTAAATATTTCAAATTTTAATAATCCGTAATTTTTTATCCCCATACTCCAACCATTTTTTACGAAAACGCCACGGAATTGAGCTCTTGTTTAAATGAGCAAATGATTCCGTTTACAGAGCCATTCTATTACTGAAGATTTCGCAACGAAGATACGATTTTTCCATTAAAATTTCCAGTTAACCATCCTCCCCAATCATGACTATTACTTACCAATCCATTTCATCAATACTTGAAAGTCACATGTTCCTGCAGAGGAATGTAATGCAACAGTGCGTCGTTTTGGTGTCAGTCAGTGACGATTGACATCCATTTTTTTCCGCTGACCAAAAACAAAGGATGCGGGAGATAAATCGTTTCGTATCCTAATCAAGTCCATCACAAGGATGAAAGATCAGAATTAAAAAATTCTCTGGTATTCACCGTTTTTGCTCTTGAGCGCCGTCACTGACTGACATTTTAAGCTTTGTTAGTGCTCAGGTTTCAAATTTTGGTGCGTGCGCTTCATTTGCCCCGACTGGTACACTAAATTTGTGGCATAATATGTTCCTCGAGTAATAATGCCATATTAGTTTTATTGTTCTCAGTAAATTATTTGTTTACACAGCGGAGTATTTCATTTTTTTCTAATTGTTGCCTTCGGCATGCCGCTTGCACCGTCACCTTCATTGTCGTCGCGTCGCCTCGGTACGTTTGTTGTGAAAGCGGGACATAGCAGTGGAATGATTGTTGAGATCTGAAATCCTTAATTGTACCATCTGTCAGGATTGATTCAGATGGCAAAGACGGGAGCTGAAAGACAGGGCGAGCATCGTGAGAGGAAAAAGCGTAGCGGGGAATGCGAGGAATTAAAAAGGAAGAATGGAGAGCGGCAATGAAATCGTAACAGATCATGGCAAGAGTGGTGTTGATGTAGTTGAGGGCAAAGGCAGAAACATGACCTGGGAAGCTTTTAAGTCAGGTTCTCCTGTGATAAATGCAGTGCAAGTGTGCAATTAAAACAGCAAGAAAATAAAATTTGCAGAGATCCCTGTACACGGCATTTCTCCCTCCAATGAAATGCTGGAATAACAGTGGCACGGAATTTAAACCATACAACATACACTCTTTGTTCACCATGTGGAGTTAGTTGCTATAAATATAATTAAGATATCCCTTAGATAATAGATCACAGTGCTAGGCGTACTCACTATTTTAAGCGAGACCAAAGAAATGGAAGCAAAAGTACTGGAAATAATACATACTATGTGCTTACGTTTCAATGAGGTAGCCAAGAATTTCGTTCGGGGGGGGGGGGGGGGGGGGGGGGGGGGAGGGTCCGATACAGGGGAAAATTTTTTAAAACAGGGTATAAGGTAGGGGTTTTTAAACTAATGTTAACACTTTTTCTGAAGGAAAATAATTGTGTTTTTTATATTTCGGGGGGCAGGGTCCGGACCCCCTGGACCCCGCCCCCCGTACCCTCTGGGCATTCCTCCTGGCTATACCACTCCTAGGTTTCTTTTATATAAATTTCTGGGTTCAATATGTATATTTTGCAATGCTCATTCCATGAAAAAGAAAAGTTAACAAGCGTCAAATCACATGTGTCAGTCAGTGACAATTCCCGTCAGTCAGTGACGCTCCATTTTTATGACCAAAGAGAGGAAACCATTACTTACACAAAGTCACGGTTTTGAATACATGTAAACAACACCTAGAACTAATTTACGTATTTCGTGGATTTTCTTTGTCATGAATAATTTCAGAGCAATCATAAGAAACGTGACGATGTCAAAAAACGGAGTTTCATTTTTGTCAGTCAGTGACAACGACTTTGAAGTTTAAAATCTCCGGTTCTACAGGGGTAACAGGGTGGTACCAAAGCCAGTGTATGCTTCCACTAACTTATTTTTGGAGGAATCCTCCAAAAAGTTCCTGCATTGATTTGTATTAAGTCAAAGGGGAAATATATGAACAAAAACTGGGTGTAACGGTCAGTCAGTGACGCGTAGAAACGCTCAGAACTGAATACTTGTGTAATCTTTTTCTTAAATGTTTTCCAGCAGTTATCAGTATGAATGACACCAATACACGTAAAAGGAAAATATTAAGATGACTCCTGTAGGAGAACGTTAAGAAGTAGAAGTTAAAGCTGGTAACATTTTATTGTGCCGTTCATAAAATTATCCTGCAGATCAGATTCATGCATAGTGTGTGGTGTATTTTGTGTTATATTTTGAGATATGTAGTTAGAAATTATTTTATTAGTGTTAAGAAACTGGCAGTTTTTCCTTCCCAAATATTTTCATGACACTACTTCCTTCATTTTTGAAATCTAATTTACTCATCTAGGAATTCACAATAAAAATAGTATATGAAATGATAATATGGATAGCAATCAGCGTTACCAATGCCCTTCGCAGATGAGGCAGTATTTATTCGATAATTCAAAGTGATTTATTACATCCATTGATTGAGTCTTTTCGATCTTGATTCCTTTTGAGTCTATTCGATCATGATTCCTTTGAGTCTTTTCGATCTTGATTCATTTGAGTCTTTTCGATCTTGATTCATTTGAGTCTTTTCGATCACAGTGATTGAATCAATTGATTGAATCACTTATGTGACTCGAGTCAAAATGATTGAATCACTAAAATGATCGAATTTGCCCATCACTATAATATACCCTATTATTCATTGAACTTTAAATCTATGAATGGATTTCAGATATTTAAAGTCAAACTTAGGATATATAGACCAACAACATTGTCCTCGAGTTCATTATTTGGAGATGAGTATAACTCTGGAAACGTTAATTGAGAGATAGTAAGAACATTTTATGTGCTCTTTTGCTTCATTTCTTCCGAGCCTTTGTTTTGTTTTCATAATTTATGATAATTTCGATGACTTTCATACATACTACCGGAGTAAAGAATCGGCGTTAAGCGTTTTCATTACAAAACTACTCCGGTAGAACTTCCTCCACTCTGGTACATCTAAAGAGGTATTCATCAAAGGATTCAACGGAAAGAATTCACAGGAAGTGCCGCAAATATTTCTGGAAGAGAAGTTATTGTTTACAAATCCTATGGAAATCTATCTCGAGGACGGGATTATTTCTCAACCTGTGAATTCTTTTGGACAAGCAATGAATGGATATGAAAGGCGCATTTTGGAATGTTTGGGAGCGGAGATGTTGTTTTCGATTTCCGGAGGAATGCGCTCGGCGTACGTCGAACTATTGAACGTCAAAGGGTCACCGAAGGAATAAGAAGGGGGAAATGAACTTGAGAACAGTATTTTTCCGGAAGAAAACAAATAGCGCTCAGGGGAACGGTGAATGAAATCTATAGTATATAAAGGAACGGTCCGCATAAGCCAGATCAGTGCAACAAAGTTGTTCGACAACAACGACAGCCTTCATTGATTACGGAAAGGCCCACTACAATGAGAACTGTGAGTAAAATAATAATTCCAAGTCAGAAGATTTCATACCATCGTATTCCAAGATAAGATGCATTTTCACTTATTGCCTACCACTAAACCTATATCCCACCATAAGATCATCTAATGATACAAGTAATGCAAGTTTCAAAAAAATTTAAAGATTAATAAATCATCGAATTGTCCAATTTAAGCAGTAAAGGTGTAAAAATAAAACTTTTGAATAGAGGTTGCGCTTAAAAAGTATTGAAGTAGAATTTTCCCTTTTGTTATGGATACCCTCAGTGTGATATTCCAGCTAAAGAATTCAAGCCTACTCTATATAGACGAAACTCCAACTTTAATATTCATTCCTAAAAATTCCTGTATTTCAGGTACTGAGGGCTCAAATTGAATCTACGGAAAATTACATAAAGCGAATTTAGAAAGTCTTGCAAAGCAAATTACCTCGCAATACATACACTTTGGAAGCACAAAATTAGTCGGCAAAGATATACTCAGGGAGCAAAAAGAAATTTCTGTTAAATACTATGTAATAACTATTAGTAGAAAATGGATTTTATAAGAGCAATACATACTAATGAAATAGAAAATTTGACTCTTCCATTAGGAGATTTTTTTCACTCGTTGGTAACCGATGTTATCATTTCCACTTCTAACAAAATATCGCAGCTTTTGGAACTTAAAAAATTTCCATGAAATCGTTCTGATATTTTCTTGCAGCTCTCTTGTTTTTACGTTTTTTTGTTTATTGAGTAGAGTCCGAATTATTATACTGAACATAGTGTCGATGAATTACTATAAGGGCCGTTTTACACGGTACACAGAATTTCGCAGTCTGATGTACGTGTGAAGGCGCAATTAAAATTGCGTCGTGTAAAGCGGTGAATTGCTAGAACACATGCGAGAATGCGTGGATGCGAGACGGCAAAATAGCCCCTGTTCTAATTTCGTTCATGCATTCGCGCAATTCCACGCCATTTTAGAAATTAATGCAGCACTAACCTGCGCAATTCCGTGTACCGTGTAAAACGGCCTTAAGAGAAATTTTTAGCACACTCGATACAATTTCCACCACCGTATACTCTTAGCGCATTATTACAATAAACTACTTATCTTAGTATATTCAGAGAGATAAAATCACTGGAGAAACTAATTGGCAAAAATAAGAAACCAATTGTTAAAAAGGTCGCTCCTCCATGTATTTATTTTCCATTCATGATTTACTATATATGATAACTACGGTGTTATTTACACTGGCTCATCCTGACCTTTAAGAAGCTCATGTATCTATCATTTTTATATATTTCCTAAATACACTGCCTCATCGTTTGCTCGGTCGGGAATCTTGATCTACTTACTAAGATGCTTTCCCCAAACAAATTTCGTCGCGATATAAAAATAGCGCTAGTTTTACGTTCTATCAGGTTGAAACAACATTGAAAATTGTAAATAGTGGTCGTTCTTTTTTCTTAATAAGACCATGTAAAATCAATTATCAAGATAATAAATCAATTATAATTTAAAAGGAGAAAATAAATCGGCTTAAGGAATAACTCATCTGATAAACCTCATTTAGTTCTGATAGTTAAAAATTAGTTTCAAAATTTAGGTACAGGGAATGATAGGAGAGAAAATGATGAGAAGTTTCTCGGGGAATTAAAAGATATAAGTAGAAAAGCAGATAATTTAACAATTTTATGATATCCGAAGCACCTAGTGCGTACTAGGGCCTTTATATCAATCTGAATATCCATGATCTCCTCAAAAGGTACGCACATCCATAATTTACTCATAACTTAGCATTCCACATGCTAACCCTTCTCCTCTTCAGGTATTCAATCTGAGGACTGGTTGGAACCTTCCATTCCTCACATCTCCGAACCTTCTTTTCCATCGAGCACAGTTCTTTCACTCAATAGAGTTAGTCCGGGTGTTTTTTCGTAAACATACTCCTATGAGATTGTCAATACAATGCTCCCATATCTAGTTAGATGGCCAAAAATTTAGATTCTAATGTTAAAAACCGATTTCAATTGTTTTATATCCTCTTTTATTTCACTTTTTTCCCCAATGCCCTGTCAGCCCACTTATTTTTTAGCAAATGGTCATAACTACATAAATGAGACGTCGAAATGGACAGAGAGAAACGAAGAAGCGCTAGACGTAGAGGTTGAGGATACTTCTAGATGAAATACGGAGGAGGCAGATGACTCGGATGTAGGGAGTACTGAGCGGGGTGAGGATGTTAATATCTGTGTTACAGGGATCATGTTAGGTAAGCAAGGAAGAGGAGAGGATTAGATTCATAGATAGAATGAAGTGTTGTAGACTTTATACCGAATCGAGGAAGATAAAATTGATCAAATTTAAGAAGCTAGGCAGCCCAGAAGCGTTTTGCAAAATGCTCCGAAAAAAACTACCTTAAAAGATGGAGTACTTGGATAATATGACAACTTGTTCTACCGAATTTTAATTCCTGCTAATATTTTTCAATCCCTGCAATTATTAATTATTAAAAGTATTAATATTGCGGAAGTAACTAAAATGTACGTTCGTGTACGATTAATTGTAAAGCTAAAAAAAGCGATATAAAAGGCCAATGTTTACGGTGGTACAGGAATAAAGAAATAATATTAGTTATTTGTATGGCTACCATTTTTTTGCAACGGATATGGTTTGAGTAGGTAAAAATTCGTTTTCAATTTCGCCACTGAACTCTCATATCTACTGCTTCCCACAGTCGATGCTTCACAGTCATTTCAATGATAGCATTTGTTTACTTTTAAGGTTTTATTCACCATCCTGGGTCTCGCTGCCCTTTCAGCGGCCGAGATTTACGCGCCACCCCTGCCCCTTTCCATACCATTCCCTCAGTTTCCAGTGCCAGGGCCCGCACGAGAGTACGGCCCTCCACCGGTAGCTCCTCCACCACTTCCTCCACCTCCACCGCCTCCACCACCGCCGCCTCCACCGCCAGCCTTCCCTCCCGCCGTCCTGCCCCCAGGATTCTACCGGCCCCCAGTGCCAGTGGCCCCCATTCCGCCTCCACCCCCACCCCCGCCCCCCGTCCTCCCTCTCCCCCTACGTCCAACCTCCTCCGCCTCCATCAACATCTTCCCTGCGGGCCAGCCAGCGTTCGCACCTCAAGTCGGCTTTTTTCAGCCAATCGGGGGAGGCATACCAGCAAGGGAGTACGGACTGCCCGGGTTCTGAGCCCCGGCCTTTCAAACTGGAGGAGGGACAAGCTAGGTGAGTTGTTTGCACAACGACAATAAGGTTGGTGTGATACATTGTTGGTGTGTTGGAAATGCTGATGTGCTGGAATTGCTGGTCTGTTGGAATTATGGTGTAAAAGTACACTTCATTTTAATAAGAATTTCAAAATATGCTCGTCTGGCAGTAGGTATCTCATCGACCATCGGAGATAAAAAAGCTTTCCGTTTCTTTCATTGATAATAAGTTTCAGTAGATTATTGAACAGATATTTTTCATCATCTCCATGAGAAAATTTTACATCGACATGAAAAATACTCTAAGTAATATATGATTTTGTACATTCCTGCCGCATATCACTAATTTATTTCTCTTACGAATCACACCAAGTTGATTAGTTCCAGTCGCGGAAATTCATTACTACTCCAACATATTAATTTTATGAATTCCACACCGAGTAAATCACTTTATCAATAAAAATGAAAATACTGCGAACACAAACGTCCGTAATCTCCATTTATTTTGGGGTAATTTTTTAAAACCCTATGCGATACTTTGAAAAACAATTTTTATTAAATCAAAATGAAAATATTAACAGATTTACTGACTAAAAATCCAACATCTGATAGATACATAATCGGATATGTTTTTCACATATGGTTGTCATACTATATAAACACTCAGATTCATGTTCTTGAGCTGTTTGCTGAAGATTTTAAAGCATTATTTTCTCTCTTTTAATTTATGATGCACATGAAATGGGATTGTGGACACCAGGAAGCTGAAGGATACTGATGGCTGTTGAGCCGTTCCTTGAATTCCCTGATTGTTTTGGAGGAGGCAAGGAGAACGGAGATTTCATCTCCCAAGCCATGGGCTCCTTCGCGCGAAGAGCAGCGAGAGCCAAAATTCCTGGAAAGAGCCAGTAAATTCACAACATGCTGCAGAGTCATGGAACCTCATGAATACAAGCTGGAACTCATACTGCATACTCAATCATGATTATAATGTTGTCATATGTTTAAATATTGGTGGAAATAAAATAAGTTAAAGTTATTAACGATTATTTTTATTTCAAACTGATGCAATATACCGCTGATATCCTATGAAATTCCGGGTTCTTAGCGAGCAGATTCTCGCTGAGCAAATTTAAAAAAATATCTAAAGCTATCTCGTGTATTAATCATTATACAACTTCAATGAAATCGTTAGAAAATTTTTGAAAAAATGAAAATATTTTCTCATGGCAATTCTTGTATGTAGAAATCGTTAGGGTTAGAGTATACCTTAAGAAAAACGAAATATATTTCATATACACCTGAGAAACACGCTTGTCTGATGACAGCACGTTTTAACGCTGCTAGAGTAAATATGCATTGAAATCAGACAAAAATAATTAAATAAAAATTATTTTATAGGAGGGCTCAGGGTTTTGTTAGGATTCAAGTCCAAAATTGAATTTAAAATAGAGGAAAATGTCACTCTTGTTACAGCAAAGCAACTCCATTTTATATGTCGAGTAATTAAAAGTTTATACATACTTTTATCTCATTGATATGGAATATACGTAAAATAACTAATAAAAACTATTCAAAGTTAATAGAAAAGGTCAAACCAGGGCTAATTTTTATTTTTGACACACTAATTACCTGTGGTAGCAATCAATTTCTACAACTAGTTCCTCATCTTCTCGTCAAAATCAGCCTACGTCAGTCAATAGGTCGATTAATCGTTAGGGTTAGTGCATACCTTAAGAAATTTAAAATAACAGCATTGATGAACGGCATTCTTTATCCATTTTGCTGAAAGATTTAATTTATCTTTAAATAGATTTTGATACCACTACTTTTCGGCACGAAAACAGCTGCCGTATTTTGTATTTTATAATTTAACTACACAGAATTGGGCTCATCACTACATCTCACGAAATCAATACTCACATTAAGCTAAAATAATAATTCATAGAATTTTTATGGACAAGACTCTTCTCATTTCCACTACACATTCTGTGTGCCTATATCCATAATTAAAGGCACCCGATTTCAAATAGTAAATGAAAAACTCAGCATCAAACATTTAATTTCCAATCACGATGTAAATTAGGTTAAGTTAAGAATATATTGGGGAAAAATAGGACTTTAGCAGTAAATATGACGCGATCGCGGAAATAAACTCAACTTGATATGCACCATAAGTATCAGGGGCTACGAAGCAATACATATACCCTAAATAATTCATGTTTCAAATTATTTCCTGGCAAGGTTGAATTACTTACATTCTAAAAAAATGATAACAATGAGGATAGTCGCTTTGAAGACTATGTAATTAGCATGAACAGGTTTGGACGTCATGGTGTAGTGGAATTAATTTCTTGTAAAGAGAGTTTTTATCTGAGTTATTTTTAAATTATGTGGATATATGCACGAAAGTTGAATTCATTAAATTATAATGACAAAAGTTATACCAAATGTATTTAGCCTCTCGCAAAATGCCCCCAAGGAGGTTCCACAGTATCTGTGTAAAATCACCAATTAAAAGAAATAATCATCTCACCCACAAGCAACCCTTTTATATATTGAAAGATAGCTCTAAAATCCCTGACTATACGTAAAAAGTTGAAGAGCTATTGCGACGGAACTAACGCCTTTTGATAAAAATTAAACACCACTAGTATTGGAGAGCTGTATTTTCCACAGTTATTGTCACTACGGTAAGTAACTAATTGCCTGACTAGTTTCAAGTACTTTCAAGTTATATTCTTTTCTCAGCTAGAGAAATATTTTGTCGAACGGATACGAGTAAGGATTTGTTTTACCCCGAACCATAAAAGACTTTGGTAAATGCTGGGTCAAACTCAGACGTCTGAAACTGCGATCCCATATTCTGTAAGGTATCATAGGTTCACGGTTGGTGTCCTAACACCAATTTAAAGGCAGGTTGAGTAGCACGCCGATATATCGACCCTGAGACCATCTCTTTAAATTATTAAAATTATAATCTAAAGTTCCATTCTGAAACATCGCCATTTAAATATTCATAGGCATATACAGGTTACCCTGCAAGTCACCACAATAGGCTTGTGGGGCGGTTTTAGAAAAAGAAATGGCAATATGTTGGACATGTGTGACTTCTTGAGTGCCACCAAGAAATTGTTAATATACTCTAGAGAAAACGGGATTCCGACGCCTACCCATTCGGCAAAATATATCTCTTACTTAATCCTCTCTGTCGGTCCAATAAATATGGTGATGTTTCAAGATCATGTTTTAAACGTGATAACTCCGCATCTCTATAGCTAACCGAAGTAAGTGAATGACATTTACTTCACTTTGCAGTGGAACCTCCGTAAGGGCAACATATCCTCATGAAATTGGACGAAAATCCGTTCAGGAATCAGGGACGCCGTAGTTGACGGAGGGACCACGGGATGGGCTCGGCAGGGGTGCCGTCAGGAAAGTTGGCCGTACCGATGGAGCAAACGACGTCCCCGACACGAAGAATGGCGGAGGAGCCAGTTGGGGTGGTACGAATGTCCCAGAGATGAATGCCCGCGGTAGGGGCGTATCTGATCGACCACCGACGGAGAACTGCCCCGAAGACAGGAAGGGCCCGGAGAAAGCGCCGCCCAACCTGAAGAAACCCTGAGCGGATACGGCCGCGAGCAGAGCCAGGAAGACTAGCGGGAACAGCTGGAACACAAAGTCGTGAGGGTTATGTGCGAAATAAATGCAAAATGAATTAATAAACCTTTTCATATATTATTTTCTCGTTACTATGGTACAATATGCACTACAGAAATGGTAATGTTCACACCTTAATTTTGGCACTTTCAAGGTGAAAATGACTTGAAAAATACGCAGAATGTCGAAACCATGGTCGGTAGTGGAGTGGATATAAAATTGTGAAAATTACCATTAATTTTATATTTTACAACGGACATATTGCGTTTCAACCAAGTCAGGCCGGAAACAATTTCATAAGCTCTCTTTGACGTTTTAAACAATTCGTGCTATTTAATATTAATGACGTTCTCATGAACGATTATACAAAAAAATTAGACAACTTATAATCTAGCATGAATTTATCATTTTCCTTTGAGCTGGAAAAATGTTATCCTTATAATATTTATAAAAAGGAATTGTATCCGTCAAGGTAAGTTTTCATGGCAAGTTTTACGAATCGGCCTGTACTGCAACCTATCCTTGAAAGGTGAATTTTTGGGAAAATTCACCTTTGTGTAGTCCTTAAATTCAATTCGTTTAGAAATCAATTGCCATAATATTTTTACGAATAATAAAGGTAATATACCAGTTTTCTTGGGGGGGGGGGGTGTTACGAATTATAAGATCTATCATACCCACATTGAAATTTCGTTTTTGAATTCAGATTACGAAAGTCAAAATTGTATTTTTCTTATCACCATCAGTGCACATTTCTTGGTACTCACGGCTTTCATCGTCAGTTTTCTGCTCTAAAATTTAACCCGTAGAAAGTTTTCACTGCTTCCTGCGAACTGAGTTAAATGAAAGGACTGCTCTTCTTTATAAGGATATTGCCATCACTATATTCAGCCTTTAATCTGACCGTAGCCTGAGTCCACCAATCAAGAATATATAGACCACTTAAACGTAATATTTTAACTTTTCAAGAGCACCTGCATCTCCCACCCACGCTCCAGGCTCTCCTAAACACCTGTGCTTATTTACCATCCTAAATCAACTTTCCAAAGAAGCCTCATAGTTGTTATACATTGACCTCACCGTTCTGTTCCACCTTAGTCTTGTTTTTCGATCAATGATTTTAAATGGACTCGCAAACCAATTTTGTATGCAGAGCCTAAGTATGATTTTACGGTAAATCAATAGTCTATATACAGTAAATCATTATCAAAGTCAAGAACTCTAGTTGTAGGCTTTTAAAAATGCTCAATAAGAAATACGGAAGAAATGTGGGGGGTTGGTTCTGGATGCTTCTGATGTTAATAGACTCTCTATTCTAAAATTGCGCCATGGCTTTCGTATTTGATTAAAGGAGGGTAATCATTGACCAATTTTTAAATATCATTGCAAGTGTTACTTGAGCAGACAAAAATTGGTGCACAACAATCATTCACGAGAAAAATATCACATTTTTTTGTTACTATGATGCATAAGTAGGACTTCAAAGCCCGTGACTTTGTTAAATTATGCATATTTATAGGCAATTGCACGAAAAATTTATTTCAAAATTACTTAGAAAATTTATAGGGGAAAAGATTATAGATATTGACGATGATGATGAAAGAGAATGAATCGAATCGTTAAGCTCAAAGTGCACGTTCCGTTAATAGTACCAATAATGAAATAGTGACGAAATTCGAGCATTGAAGAACAAAAATAATGCATTAAAAATTAAGTCCTGTTCCCATGCCTTTTCTTTGGTAGTTCAGAAAATGTTTTTCGAAATAACTGCCGACTGAAAAGGGGTAAAATCGCACGGAGTCACCCTTAACTGGACTTGAACTGCGGAAATTCCTTAGGAAAAATAATATTCGTACTAGCACATTTGGAAAAGCCATTTATTCTGGCCCAAAATAATACCGAACTCCCCTATACGTTCAAATTAAAGGAAAAATATAAGAACGGGAAATATTTATATTTAACTATGCGAAGTTCATATCTCGAGGAGTTCCGTATCCAACAACTCGGTGATTATATTTTAGTGGTCGGGATGAAAATTTTGGGAACCAATTTTTGACAGAATTCTAGTCAACCTTGGCTAATTAACTGCAAGAATCATTACATAATATCAGCTTATAGAGTTTATTAAATTTGAAAGAATCTAGAAAACCCTCCCGAGTCATTGCCGTGTTTTATTGGGCATCTTTTAAAAGGTTACTGTGACGTCGAGGTAAAGAAATTGTTGCATAAATTTTTGCATAGCTCCAAGATCTGGCTGAAGAGTTCATGAAAAAAACGTCCCCATTTCAATGTTGGAAAAGGAGAATGCTAAGGAATAGAACCTTTATGCTCGGCAGTACCCTCTTATAAGAATATTTTTCTTCATAGAATATTTTTAGCCAATACGCTTACCTAGCCGTAACTGAAGGCTGGTTACCTACTCGATTTTCCAGGCATTGACGACCTTTATTTAGTATGCATACGTTACTTCGAAAAATTTTACTTTCGGTCAAATAACTGAGCTTTATTAGAATATAAGAGAATTGACTATAAATTTATTCGCATTGGATAAATTCATCTACTAAGAACGTACGCCAAAGTAAACATATATTTGAGCACGATAGATTTTATTCTTAAAGCAGTTATAACATTATTAGCCATAGCACAAGACCACCTCATTTTTCAACTGAGATCTAGAGGTAAACAAATTAAATAATAAATACATATAAAGCACGAACGACTTATTTCAATGCATACGGAAACAAAGAGATGGACCAGAGTGTATTTGAATTTCATCGGAGGGCGAAACGAAGGCATGAAAACACATGTTTGAGGTTAGGGTACCTGTGATGAAAGGCTGGGTGGGGGGAATGGCAAGATAAAAGGGGGTGGGGAGTTTAATGGAAAAAGCGAGGGAATGGAAGGGATGTGGCGTAAGTCGTAATGGACAAGATAAAACAAAAATAAGCGATGCTCCTCCGGAACATGGAAGAAATTGAACGAGTGGTGACGCATTTCCGAAAAAGGAGACACCAAACTTGCAATGGGTCTGCAAAACCTGAGAAAGTCTATAAAAAGGCTTATTTGGCCACCAGAGGGCAGTCGATCGCCAGCGACTTGCAACTTCTCATTTGCGGCTCAATGAGACATACGCAGGAGGGACCAGCGGCAACATGAAATGGGTGAGTTAATAATTAAAACTTTAATATTTTATTATCTCTCGGTTTAATTGGTCGTCTGGGTTGTTCATTTGTTTTTTTCTTATTCTGATACATTGATCCCTTATCTCTCTTTGCAGCAGAGATTTTCCAATAAACTTAATAATTAAATTTGTTACCCTGCATAAATATTTTTTTTAAGCGGGTAAAAAGTTAATACAGGCTTGTAGCGCGAAAAGAGTGCAATGTAATTATGCATGCCAAGTAATTACGAATTGCTGACTTGTATATATCGAATAGAGTTTAGTTTAAGATGTGGCTTACATGGTGTTTGTTAAGTTGACCCTTATTGTGATAAACAAATGTAGTCGGTTGAAGTTGGTTCCTTCTTTATTATGTTTATTTATAGTAATTCATCTATAGAATTCGTTTTATCCATAGCTAGACATCTATAACTGAAAGTTTAGATGAATAAAGATGATAATGCAGGGACTTATCGCTGCATTAGCGCTTCCTCTAGGAACATAAAAGGAAATCAAACATTGCTGACGACCATGCAAAATTAGGGTCCAGACTAGAATGCGGATTATGATATAGTGTTACATTAGCCCCTCTACACATTTACTGATTCAATACCAATGCTGGTATGGATATGTGACGGTAGAACTCACCAAGAAAATGGATTTCATAAGTTGAGGACAGTGGCGCCAGTTCTAATCCCTTGTTTCTCTTATCATAATTAGTTTTATGGCTTTAATTAGGGACGTCCGGTTGACAAATTTTCGTTGCCTAAGAGATATTTTATATTATTATTATTATTATTATTATAAATGGATAAAGCCCTAGGTAGTTATGATATCAATACGTAATGCCATCACTCATTAATATAATTAAATAGTTAATAATTAATATTCACCGATCTTTCATTTTACCCATACAATAATTTACGTCGCATAATGACAATTGTAACTTTCTAATTTTTGAACTTAACTAGCAAATATTGGGTAAAAGAGGCTAATGGTGGCGTGTAAGAAATACGTAAATTTTCCTATCTACATTCCATACATTCATCATTGAATTGAATTTCTTCACGATATCATAAATTGACTATTAATTACTATAGCTTCCAGAAGCATATATAAGTATGCTGCAATGACTGCTTGTTCAAAATGAGCTTGGAGTATTGTTTTATTCGGCAAATTTGAAAAATAGCACCAAGTTTATTCACGAAATAATGAGTTTCTTTGGTCATCTTAATATGTATCCTTTTAAACATTATTCTTTCTTACATCCATTACATTTTATCACCGATTATATACGAATAGTTCCAAAATAGCGAATCAAAAAGTAGTTATTAATTGTTATAGCTATGAAATATAAAGGTGTTACTCTCTAGCAGAGTAACTAGTGTGATTTCAGCGGATAATCGTTGCTATGTCGTATTGCGTATGAAAGGGAAATACTGCCTGAGTATAGAAACCTCGAGTAAACTAACGCAGCCATAAGAGAGTTTATATAAGCATTATTAGATCCGAAAATAGTGAAGAGAAATTCATATCTGGATTCGACAGAGGTAAAATATTCAAAGATGATATCAGCAAATGAGCTGCATTGTGTAGTAATTTAAGTAATAATAGGAGTAATTAAATGTGGAATACCATTGGTCAGCAATGGTTGCAATAGTATAGCATGTGTAGTTGCTGGAACAGCACTCACACTCAAAAAGCAGCCTTGCATTATTTAAAGTATTTATCATAGGGAGATATAAATATTTATCATAGTAGGGAGATATAAATCACATTGAAATTGATGAAAGAATGAATTTTCCTTAAGACAGATGTTCGGAGTGACCGACCCTCGAAGATCATCTGCTAGAAAACTACTTCGAAAAATGGCAATTAATATCGATAAAAACTCATCTTACAATGTTCTTTTTCTACGTGGTTTTTACGTAAAAACGACCTTGAGAATTTCAATAAGTAGTTTAGAAACTAGATGTAAATGTTATGCGAAATTCAGGTGAATAGAAAAAGAGAATTACCACTGCCCTTCTTAGAAGCAAAAATATTAAGTCCAAATTTTATTACCGCCATCTATTTCTATGCGGTTTATCAGTAATTTTTGAGCAGTGCCCATAATCGTGTCTTGTCTAAATTACAAATTCTAGTTGACATAGTGCTTCGAAGTTTACATAATGTTAAATATTTGTACTAATGTTTTCAATTTATGAGCATGAGAGACTTTGAAATAATTTCCTGCGTTCATTAAAAATTATTCCCTTTCCTGCATTGCTTTGATCTCACTGGTTTCAGCCATTAAACGGCCGTATGTCAATACCCTCCATAACCAGTATTTTCTAACCCACATCGTCGAATTCCTTCCAGGGCGACCCGTCTATGCCAACTTCAAATTATCCAAAGGCCTCTTCACTATTAGCTCCAGCGCCTGCAAACTTGTCTCATTCTCTTCCCTGAGGATAATTTTCTCCACCATACCCTAAGTCAAGTAAACTCAAATGCACGAATGAGATTTCTATTCTTTAAAAAAATCGTCAGTAGTTCAACCTATCGGATTTACTACGATATTTCTCCAAACCAAGCTAAAAAATAATTTATTAATAATTTTTATTATTTTTTATGTATATTGTACATACAGCCGGTTTTTTCTGTCAAAGTTAGACGAATTTGCTATCTCCTTCCATTTGCTTCCTTACTACCTCCCACCATGACACCATTCTCCTCATATAATTATTATACAACGGATATTGAAATCATGCGCCCATAATGTTTATATCTCCCTGGTTCCAATGTATACTCATGCTTTTATAAAGTTTTCATAAGACTAATGGTATAAACTCAAATTCCCTATTTCTAAGACTACGATGGATGGTTTCTAATTACCCGCCTGAAAGACTATCTCGGCAATGGGTACAGGATAATTCATAATGTGGAAGAGCTTCTCCTCAATATACGCTCGCTCAAATATATGCCCTTAGTAAAAAAGAAAAAAAATACGGAAATTTACGTTATTTATTTTTTTCCTTAGGTAATCTTGATTTTCTTGGGTCTCTTCGTATCATCTAATGCGGCGCCACAGTCGTCTTCCGCTCCTTTGGTCCCGCCTCTAGTAGGGCCCCAAAGCTCATCTGTGACCCCGCTTCGGCCGAAGCCTCCAGGACAACCCTCTAGGCCCACGCCACTCGGCACTTCCCAGAAGCCCAAGCCTCGACCACTGCCTCCGCCGCCCCCACCTCCACCACCTCCACCACCACCGCCACCATCGCGTCCAACAAGTACTTCTCTGGTGCAGAGACCCTCAAAGCCGCAGCAAAAGCCCCAGAAGCCACCGCCTGTACTGCCCCCCTCCACTTCCGAGACGACGTTCTTCCTACCGTTGCCTGAGGAGACTTCAACGTCCGAGCCTACATTCTTCGTCACACAGCCGGTGACACCACCAGAAACGCAACCCTCGACTTTCGGATTTTTGCCCACTACGGACACCCAGCAGACCTTCACACAACAGCAGACCTTCACCACCTTCCCAGAACAACAGACCTTCACCAACTTCCCAGAACAACAAACCTTCACCAACTTCCCAGAACAGCAATCCTTTTTCTTCCCGGAACAGCAAAGCTTTAGTTTTCCGGCGCAACAAGCCTTCACGAACCAACAATTCTTCACCGCTCCATCGCAGCAAACCTTAGTTCCAGTATTGGATAGCTCTGGCCAGTGGACTTACGTGTTATACCCCTCCCAGCCTTTTTACATAACGTCAGCTAGTCCAGCGCCATCAGGATTCACCACCACACCGGGGGCAGTGTCCTTTGCTCCTGAAGCTCCCGTTCAATATCCAGCAGCCAACCCTGGGGCAACCGTCTATGGTCCACCAAGAAGTTAAAGAGGAAAGTTTCCAATGACCCTAACAAGGTTAATCTTATGCTAGGTTCTGAATCAAAAAATTGTACTTTTGGCAGAGTGAATGTACAGAATATAGCTGCTTACACTACATATTATATGATATTTGATTTAAATCATTAAAAAATAAATGATGTGTAAAAAAAACACATTAATGCCCGTAGTAACCACTGTCAAAAGTTTGTAGAGTGGAGACAACGTACCCTCACTCAATATTAAAGAAGTCCAATCCTAGAAAGTGCTAGGAATATTAATGACGGAATATAAGACCAAGTAAAAGCGGCGCGCGATTAAGATGAGATAAGTAATCTTCGAAAGCAATTAGTACGATCTGGATGACTCAACACACAAATGAATAAAGCACATGTAATTATGAATAGAACATGAGGAATGGCAAATTAACCCTTTCTAATCCAGAGCTGCTTCTGGGAGGAATTAAATTTCAAGACTTATAATTTTTTTTAATGTGTAAATTTTCCACTTGACAATAGTTATAATACCAACATATTTCACCATGAAATTTACCACACAAAAGAACTTTTATTTTAAAATTTTCCGGAATGTAGCTGATAATGTATATATTTTTGGTGCTACTTTGAAGCGGCTCTGGGTTAGTAAAGGTTAATACTGAGGAAACTCCTTACACACAAAATATTACATTGAAATTCCTGTAAAATAAAGCACAAATGGAGTGAAACGCTATTATGATAGGCCACTGAAAAATGATTCTGTGTTTCTACTGGGGGGAAGCTCCTCCTTCAAACTAACTTAAATTAACTCGGCAGTTTAATACACTAAAATGTGTTCATCATTGACAATAAAAATTACTTATCTATATTACCAAATCTACCCAAAATAGCCATCATTATAGGCAGGTAATCTAGTCAACAGCTTGAGAGTTAAATATTTCTTTCCCAAAGTATCGCCAGAGAAATTTACAATGTAATTACACTGAATTTGATAATTATCATAGAAAGAGATGTCTTTCATTACAAGCTGTTATGATGGCAATTTTTAATTTTTATTTCTGTTTTTTGAATGATGAATCCTGAAACCCAGGATTAAAGGAACGAAACATCAAGCAAAAGGGCTGTTTTGAGGAATTAAATACTTACAAAAAGACACTAAAACGGTTTTTCATTTTCATGCAGTAGATACAAATGATCACCTGGGAATGGATGAACACAAGCTGAGCGGCAAAATAGAAGTCATGGAATGGATGAAACAAGAATAATGATGGATAAATACTAAGGATGATAGTAAAATACCCTGGATATTGAATGAGGCGTTTGTAAAACCTCTTAAAATGAAATTCACTCTTGATTTGTGCTATGCTATGAATAATCATAAGGGCAGTTTGTTGGAATGAAAGAGAAGAAACCACATCATAAAAATGATTAAAGGAATTCTCGGCATTTTGAATATTAAATCACTTGTTTTCATTGCCACATGGTTGCTTTAAGCAAGATACCTATGAGTACCCTGACGAAATACTACCTCGATCCGAGAATAAAAAATATTTATTTCTGTATGGGCGTAAAGGTACTGGGATTATAATTTTCCTTCGGATTAAAACAAATTAAACGATCATAAGAAATTTTTCGTACTTGAGATACGATACATCTAAATACGTTTTGGTGTGGTATACTATTTTACTCCTCCTAATGAGCAATTAAAAAAATGTATTCCAAGAGATCTAAATAGGCCGAAAAATCAGTGTGCAAAATGTTCCTACAAGATAAAAATCTTTCATGAAATACTATTTCATTTTTGATCTTTCCCTTTTAACGATTGTAGATGCATTATTCTATGACACATTAAGTTTTTCAGTCGTAAGCTATTTGTACATTTAGGGTACAGCTATTACATTTTTACAATTTAAGGCAATTTCTTAATTTACTGTGAAGTAATCAAACTTGAGAAAAGTCGTTTCTAGAATTTTAAAATTGAACTAAGAAGAGAGCTTTTCCGAAATAATTTCACTAATTGTAAGAAAATATCAAATGTAATGCAAAATAGGGAAAAGCTAAATATATACTGATACAATATTCTACACAATAAATAATTTAGATTTTTGAGAGCAACTAAAAACCATGAATGGTCATAATTAGGTATTAAAAAGTGAAGTAACATAAAAAAACATAACCTGCAAGCAAGATAATTTAAAAAAAATACATAACACATACTATGAAAAAAGGAGTAGAAAACACCAACATGCATATTAAGTATAAGGGTTATTAAAATGCTTCGAGCATAGCAAGCAAGTTTTGAGAATATACTCTTGGATTGAAGACATTATATTTGAGTGTTCGTGAGAAGAATGATGTAAGGAAGAGTTTCAGGTCTTAAACAACTTTAATGCTTCTAATACTTAACATATAAAAGTCTATTAAGTGTCATTTATTATTTCACTTCGGTAATAACCCAAACTTCATTAAACAGTTTTTAATTCTTCCAAAAAGGGGCTGATTCAAGGCAATATGATAGTTTTCCTTAAAATATATACAAACATACGGGTCTATTAAGCATAATTCGCCAATACATTATATCAATCCATTAAGTCAATATATCATATTTGCCAGTTGATTGTAAGTGTAGTAATATGGATTATATTTTACAAAGATAATTAAAGGGATTTTACAAAAATTGAAAATTTTGAGGTGATTTATTGATGCCTTTCGAGATAATTGAAGATTTAAAAAACTAGAAATCATATTTTACTTTCATAGAGCACGTAGGCACCTATGAAAATTATATCCCCTTTGAAAGTCATCGGCAATATTTCAATGACTTGAAAGCATAGTATTCCAAATGTTTTCGTTTCACATAACATTAATCACAATCCATATATTTCCGGATGTTTTCCACCGATTTACGAGAAAATGTTTTTGTCGTCTGCTACGACCGAGTGAAAGTTCTTAGATTGCTGCCTCCCTTTATGCTTCGTAGTAATATCGTAACCCCGGAGCCCATTGATAAATAATTCCTGGTTCCACCGACTATTTATCAATATCTTTAAATTATGGGGGGATGCGAAACATGATAAATTTGCACAGACAGATATTACCATTGTTTTTTTCATCATTGAAATAAAATGTAAAAAATATTTATTAGACACCCAACTAGAGAATGAAAATACTTAATACTTAAGTGAGTCAGAGTCTTAAAAGTTGAGAGGGGGCATTCATTATCACAGAAAAAACTTCGTGCAAAAATAAGGTAGGCCATGGTTAAAATATGGAGTGTCATCAGCAAGGTAAAATCAACACAACTTAAAAATTGACTAAATACTGACATATCGGTGAATTCAATACTATTATGCTAGAATAGAAAAATCTCACATAACTAGAAATCTGAAACTAGAAAAAATAATGTAATGTTCGGTGGTGGCTAGTTTTTTCAATTTTAGAATAACCCTTATTACATCCATTATTATTATTAGTAATAATGGGGCTAAAGCGAAGGTTACTGTATATACATGGTTTAAGCACTTAGCAGACTTGGAACTGGTCTAGATTTCCGTCATCCCTAAGAAAATAGCAGCGGATCGCAAATTTTTGGAAAATAAGATAAGCCGGAAACTCCCGTTACGCAAGATGGCACCGTTACATCATATGATATAAGCTACGAATATCATAATCGGGGAAATGTCCAAAATTAAACAACCATCACAAAGACTAATGGCATCCTAGATTTCAACAGCAGTGCTAGTAAGAGAAACTAATATTTTCCAGCAAGAGGAAATGGGATTAAACTATTCTCACATGTAAACTCATAAAATAAAATCTGTCAACTCAACGAAAATACGAATGCAATATGGATAGGCGATGATGTGACACTTAGACACTGAAATTGAATATAAAACTAATCACTATGAATGAAAAGTTTAACGTGGTAGAATTCAACGTCAACCCAATGCAAAAAATAAATGATGTTAATTGAATTAAATTTATCTTTTGATAACCCAATTGAAAAAATAGGCACCCTGGAAATGAGATAGCCATTTAATGCCAGCAATATAAGGAAATAGCAATGGATGATGGAGAGGCTAGCTGCCATATTTTATTTTTCCAGGGAGGATTGGTCAATTTTTGGCTGGGACTAGTATCCCAAGTTCTATTTAGAGTAATCATGCAAGACAAGGTTTGGAAACTAAATGGATGGTGACGTAACCCCGAGTTAATAAAAATTTAAAAATCAATGTTTTAATTGATAAATGTCTTGAAAACTACATTCTGACCAACTAATTTGGTCCATGAATTTCCTAATCTTAGCAATGACGTTATTATGGTCTTGACCAGAAGGCATAAAGTAGCAGCAGGTATAAACAAGTTTCAACTAATGTATATTATGTGGGTGTGTTGTCTATGGTAAACAGTCGGAAACATCCAAATGATTACGATTACAGCTCATCCTAGCATTATAAAAGACTTCCTCACTAAACTGAGTCAGATAATGAGCCCTAAAGGGAATAGTTGAGAAATGACTCAGTAGCTCTCCCATCCACGGCCACTTGAGTGAACTTAAAGTCACCTCTTAGGGTGAAGTCTCTTAAAACGTCTACTAAATAAGTGAGAATGAAGAAAAAAATTCTCTCCTCTGAGCATTACAATATATTTTAAATGGCTGAAGAGGCCTGTGTTAAAATCTAATGAAGTATTTAGAAGATATGCCCTATCAAATATAATTCCAGAAGAATAATAAATAAAATGATGGCAGATGTGTATGAAAATGAAAAATCATACGTAAATAAATAAGCCTAAGCGATTCACATGCTATAAGTTACTTTCTATTTCTACTATCCATTCCTTGAGATTCTTCATTCATGAGATTTTCTACGCCTATGTGGTTCTATGGAATTTCGAATAAACATAACAGTAAAGCACATGATTTGATATTTGCACCTATACAAAAGTATAATTGGTTACATCCAATCGTTACTAGAGAATAAATACAAATTTTCTCAGTATGACGAGAGAATCCAGGACTGTGTGCTCCGATGGAATTTCGAATAAACACAACAACAAAGCACATTATTTATGTATACCTATACCTACATAAATCATCACAGGATTTCCAGTCTTTACTAGAGATAAAAATTAGAAGGACACAAATTTAAATGGAGTTACTGGCTAAATTCATGGCTTTCATATAACTGCATATATCTAGTTAGTTGAAATTCAATATGCTCCAATGTAAGGAGTTCAATTAGTAGGATTCAAAATACCTGATACGAAAATTTGAAAAGCGCTCTAAAATGGGGAAATTGTTTCGCAAGGTCTTTAAATGACCACTTAATTTGGTTGGCTCGCTTCAAAATATTTGGGCGCACTACAATATGGACAGGGGAACGCCAGGACTGTGAATGGACGGTTTCAAATCATGAGCGGCCGAAAAGCCGTCTAATGGAAAAGAAAGTTGAGGAGTGGGATCTTAAGGAACGAGGGGTCAGTAAGAGTGACACTCACGCAGAAGAAGCCGACAGCCTAGTGTCTGTTTATTAAGTTGTGCTTTGTTTATGCAAAACAATCGCCATTAGATTGCGCGAATGCTCAGCGCCCGACCACTGCACTATAAAAGAAGCCCACCACGCTGTGTTAGCCTCAATTACTTGGGCTTGCTTGAGGAAGTGAGGAATAGCACATTTTCTCCATTTCACAACACTGGACCCGAAATGAAGTCAGCTGTAAGTATATGCGGAAGTTGTTAAGTTTTTACGTTGCAAGAGAGATAACCCGTGGCCATTATGCTGGCTTTCGTATTCAGCTTAACTTTCACTCTCAAAGCGGGAAGACTACCTTGAGCAGTAAATATACACTAAGTATGCATTTGTAATGTGTACACAAGTTAGTAGTTAGAATTCAATGATTGACAGCTTCATTCTCAATCAAGCGGTGACCACGTCGTTGCTCCACGTGTGTCAGTGCTCCACACTAATTAACTTGGATATCCATCTTCAACAAAATACGATCGTAACGTTCTCAACGATTCAAAAAAATACATTGGCCACGTTGACACGTTAGTATTCAATCTCACAAGAAGCGAGACAATTATGGTTAATTTATGCGGAGACAGAATAAATATTATTTTGTCAGATCACAAGGTTTTATCTAAAAAAATAGAATTTATTGACTTAAAAAATTCAATATGGTCGCTCCATGGCGTTCTTGAACTGATAAATTTTATAATTCTCAATTAAAGCTTTTCCATAATGCAAGGTGAAGGTTAAGTGTTAAAATTTTTATAATATTCATTTGACAAGAAAGTGATATTTTGGCTCGGCGGAATTGAGATAAAAACTGCTGTGTCGAAAACAAATAAAAGTACACCATTTTTTAAATCATTTAATATAGCCGAATAGATAATAATTTTCTTCATTGGATATGTACGGAAAAGTCCCATTCCATGCCAATGCGACGAAAATTAATCATTGTTTGAAAATGACGCATGTAATTTGAGATTTTCATGACCTTAAATGCAGCGCAACCTTCCATAGGAACGGGCAAAAGTGACTCCTCTTGAGTTCATTTCGGAATGAGAGCAAGTCAGCAAGTGACTCATTTGTTTTGGAACATTCATGACCTTACGCTTGGTGTTTGCACAGCTAAGTTCAATGTTATTTTCTTGACAATAACTTTAGTCCTGAGAGAGTCTACCCATTTCCCTACCTTGTGATTTCCGGGAAGTGAGAATTTATATGAATATGACGGTTATGTTTTCCAGTATTCGTGAGTTTATATTTTTTGCGCGGACTGATCCCACATGCTTGGTGAGATAATTGTTCCCTAAACTGACTCCTTTTGAGTGCGTGAGACATAGTTTTAAAATGACGAATATACATTGAAATGGTAATGAATCAACATTTCCTTTGTGGACCAATGTGCTTCTCTCTTGGGAACAATTGTAGATGGCAGTTATACAAAAAATTCTCGTTTTTATTCGGGGGGGGCCATGAGGCAAGTAAAAGAGTGAAAATTAAGGCTGGCACCTGTCTGACTCCGCCCTCTAAACTATAATCCCAGGGATACAGAAAAAAATAGAATGAAATACAAGAAAAAGCCGGCGTAGTATCAAAAATATGGCGATAGCCCTTCGTATGCGAAAAGAAAGATAGACGTCGCTTCATCAAGATCGTGATTTTTTTCCCAACGCTCCGAATGACGCAATTTCTCGTTATTTACACTCGTCGACTTGAAAAATTTTAAGAGAAAATATATAGGTATAAGGTAGTATGTTTTCTGGTGTTCTTCGCAACTCACTATAAATATACGTAGGCATCTTAAAGTTTGATTGGGAGAATTATATTTTGAACATTACTTTTCTAATGATGCTTAAATCTAAGGCACCTTGCCTTAATTGGTACTAATTTTCAATATAAACACCTTTGCGACGTAAAATTTAAATACCGCGGTACAGATGATGTGGATTTCGTCATTTAGGAGCGTCAACTTCAGCAATCATAAAGCATATCCACTATAGGAATTTCATTGTGCGTTTTCAGTTGTTTTTCGTTGCCTATTATGAATGGAAGTATCGTAATGTTTGGACGTGTTAAGAGAAATTACTCAGCCTTTGCTTGAATCAATAAGTTGAGCTCCTACTTCTTTAAGGCTATATCAGGGGACATGTTTCAAGTATTGATGAAAGCTAAAAGGGAAAAATATCTCCAAATGGGTTTTTCGAATGCCTGAGGCAATCATCATTGCAGAGAGAAAATCTGTTACCCGTCGAGGAATACGGTAAGAGGCTTCTAACTTCTTACCATCTCATAATAAATACGAGACTCAACTCAAATAAGACTCAGCTTTTTACCATCTAACTTTAATTGGCATCAGGATTTCCTGTTGCCTAGTTCAGATTACGATTGTCCGAGCAATCGTCCGAACGATAGTTGGCCGAATTAGCAGTGTGAATGCATGTCTTGACAATAGTTACCGTAGTTCCGAACGTTGGCACTTTACGATGGTTAGGCGCTGAAAGACCGGAAAAGGAAGTGACAAGAAAAAGACGAAGAGTTCGTGAACCTCCCTTCGCTCTATTTTTTTCATGGGTTTGTCCAGACAAGAAATAATATGGTCAGAAGAAAAATTATTTGTTAAATACACGTTGAACAAAGTAATATCTTCACCCTGCATACCTCAGCTTTGCTGTGAATTGTGAAATTCTCGTTCGCTTTAGATGTGCGGAACCACCATTTTGTGAATGCACGATAGTTCCAACGATTGCTGGAACAATCGTAATCTGAAAGAGGCATGTCTCTGGGCATATTCAGTCATTGCTTTCCAATCACCGAACACGGAAGTTTTGCCTGGGGTTGCGCGGAAGGTGAACCCTCAGCGCTGGTCGTGTTTACGTCCTCCTCTGAGGAATCTCATTCATACACCCTTGAGTGTGTCCTTCCATTGATAAACGCCCTTTCTGATTCTCTCTCCACAGTTCGCATCGCTCATCGTCCTGGGGCTGGCCGCTGCTGTGTCGCGGGCGGAGATCTACGCCCCACCGGTCCCGCCCCCAGCTCCCATCTCCAGCGTCGCCTCCTTCGCCCCCGCCCCCGCCTTTGCCCCCGCACCCGCCTTCGCCCCCGCTCCCGCTTTCGCCCCCGCCCCCACCTTCGTCCCCGCCCCCGCCTTTGCTCCCGCCCCCGCCTTCGCCCCCGCACCCCTGGTCCCCCCCCTCCTCAACCCACCCACCCTTCTCCCACCGGCGTTCGCTCCACCGCCTCCGCCTCCGGCACAACCCGCTTTCGCGCCGCCGCCACCAGTGCCGGCCCAGACGTACGGCCCACCAGGCAGGTTTTGAACCCAAGAATCCGATAAACAGGTGATTCTACCTCAAACACGAAAGTAATTAGAAAATAAGTGATTAGTTCCGGTTAGACTTTGTGGAAGTTTGAGACAATCATGATTTAAATGACTTGGTCCACAAAAAATGCATACAATCATCGACTCGGGTATCAGCGTCACATGGCATCTATTGCGAGGCACTAGGAAAGTATTTAAAATCGTATTAAGTTCCATCTTCAAAATGGTATGAAAATATTTAGTTGATTATATTTGCGCAGTTTTTTTATCCATACTTAATTTTGCTGCGGTAAGTGGAAGTTTGCGTCATTTATAATTTAAATGACTTAGTTTTAGTCCACAAAAAAGTGATAAAAACACCAAAACGAGTGTCAACACTTGGTGCCACCTATTAGGTGTTACTAGAAAAATCGCACTGAATTTAATCTAGAAAATGGTACTGAAAAGTTTTAGTCGCTTCAAATTGCGCATTATTTTTATGCCACACTTAATTTTTTTTACAGTCGATATCACTGGGTGTTGAAAACCCTGGTAGGTGATTGTATTACTTTTTTACGAAGTAAAACCAAGTAATTTCAATAATGAAATTAAGAAATAGATTAGGAACATGCTACGGATGGCTTTAAACTGCAGTGAGAATCAAAGCTGTAGCAAGCGAGGAGTACAACATGGCCCCCAAATGTAGAAGTCTTTAGTATACCTCCTCGCAATGAAACCCCACGAAATGGAAGCTCCCTACGCCCATCAAAGTGATTTATAGATACGGCCTTGGTAATAATATGCTATACTTCAATCGCATATTATTTATCAAATTGACCCGTTGGCGATACCGAGAAAATTTTACGAAGTCTAATCTCCGGGAAAGCACTAAATCTCTCTTCTTGATTTATCAATCCAAGAGGAAAGGTAACTAGCTGAAAACATGAGTAATATTCATTGACATGACAACAGGCATATAATATTCACAGTGGTTTACTATTTTGATCAAATTCATCGACAATGTGACACTGAAAATTTTTAGTTTAATCGATTTTCGTATTGTCTTTATTCCGCATTACACTTTTGTTGCAGTAACTTTGTTGCTGCCGCAACATAGTCTTTTTATTTGGTTGATAATTTAAGAGATTACTTGATTAAATCAATCAATTATGAGTTCCTAACAATTATTAGATATTACTAAAAATACAATGTGAAGTTTCATAAGGTATTAAAGTTTGTGAAATTCCTATAAAATCGCAAATTAATGGTATGTATGTCACTTCGCTGATAACTAACTGGGCGTTTATTTTGCAGTTGTCCGTTACCAGAGGGCTTTGGTGATGGCACCGTTCAGGACGCCTACCTACCCGCCGGAATCTTCAACGCCATCGGACTATCTCATGAGTCATGACCCGAAAGGAATAATTGCAAACCGTCACAGAGCCATTTCTTGAAGAAGCAGTGAATAATCTCTCCGAAAATATTCGAAAGAGACCACGGCGAAAGAATGAATCCACTAAGCTGAGCAGCACCATACCGATGTTGTTTCATCCCAATAAACCTAAACTCAATTTACAGAGAAATGTATGATCCTATTTTGAATAAAAAGGTTGCCGTATGATAAATGCGTCTTCGTATATTCATTAACAAAAGGGCCGTTTATACCAGATAACATCGCCATACGGACGAAAGCAAAGGTTCTTGCATGAAAATCTCACGGTCTCATACAACCAAAGGTAAAAAAAATTCACTCCATTCTCAAATTTCCCTCTCTTTAACATTAATTGGGTATGTTTGGACTTAATAAATGGTACGTATGCCAAGGTAGGTATCCAAAGGAAATTTTATGCCCATGTACCTCACTAAAGGCCCAGAACTTTGATCTCCAGGCAATGAGGTCTTCATAAATCAGAAATATTTAGGAAAATTGACTAATAAAAATGTTAATAAATTTGATGAAAAAATTTAATCTAATGCTGTAGGAGACCCATGAAGTTCAATAAATGAAACGAATTTAAAAAAAAGAATGATGAAAATTCTCCGCTTTTGATTCTCCATTTTCACTAATTCCAGCCATCTTTCCTACTACCCTTTAGTGGCTTTGACTTCTATTAACGAAAGGACTTGATATTTGTATTTGCGAAAAGAGGAAAATTTTGCTACGCGTTTTTTGGTGGTGTAAATATGAAGCCAAGTGATTTCCCATTTCTCATTCATTCCCAAGCTAAGTACATACATTTAATACATTTTCCCTAGTAAAATATTAATAAATAACACTAACGAATTTAATCCATCGTGTAAATAGGAAAATCTGAAAGTGAATTAATGGCAGCTTATAAAATTCATTTACAAGCTAATGTTTTCTCTAGTAAAATATTAATAAATAACACAAACGAATTCAATACATCGTGTAAATAGGAAAATCTGAAAATTAATTAATGCTAGCTTATAAATGGGTTCTATACTAAAAGCATGCCTAGATGATTGGCAAAAGGAAGAACAATGGAGACACTGTCAACGGGCCATAACAAGAACAAAAATGAATTTTATGACGCCGAGTACAAGGTTAATCGCCTATGCACCCTCGAGCGGGCACACCTGATATTTTTACACGACCGGGCGCGTGGCGTGCTTTGTCCACGATACGCATATGCATTCATGACATGTATGCGTTTATATGATAACACTCGATTTTTGTTAAAATTTATCTTTATTTGTAAAAAATAGTTCAAGCTTTTACATTAATAGGCGATATAGATATTAAGGTACGCAGGTGGTACACAGCCGGTCGCGCGGCGTAATATATTTGCCACTGGTTTCGAGTTCCTTTTGCTGATCTAAAATAATTGCTACAATAATTTATGCTTTAAAAACTCACGCTATAGACAGTCAAAATGGCATTGTGGGATTAAACGAGGCCATTTAGGAAAAGCAAAGCACGAAATACAGGGCCAGTCGCGCGGTGTACTTTGTACGCCAAGGGTATCGGTTCCTCTTGCCGATTAAAAATAAATTAGCAATAATAATACTTCGAGCTTTGAAATAATCGAACTATAGACAATCAAAGTTCAATGTAAGAAAATACGAGGCCATTCTAGACGAGAATGTACTTACAATGTTGAAATCCTTGGTTTTCGAAGATTGGCGTAGTTTATACACCAGCGCGCCAGCTCGAGGGTTAAGTATGATTTACGGCAGTGCAGATGAATTTGGTACATAAAAATATTAGCAGCTTCCTTTGTACAGCAATGCATATTAAGGATTATGAACAAACGGAATCGTATTCAATGAAGTCATCTATACTGGATATAAAGGCAATTTTCTTCGCATGTAATTTAATTATCATATTAAAATTTTTAAATATCATAAAGATTTTATTACACGTAGAGAACAAATTTATCCCCACTCAAGTGTACAATGTAGAATGTACATGAGAAATGTACACTGTATTCTTACACTGCACATTTCCCATCGTAAAGAAAATATCATTTACTGTAACAAATTTTTCGTGAGTTAAAATATTTCCCACTCATTAAAATAATCAACAAGAAGAATAAAGCAAGAGGCGATCTGAAAATGGCAACTCACTTGGACCTAAAAAAATGTTGCCCTATTAGGTGGATTAAAAGCTGAGCCCGTAAAACAACTGTAATACAGTGATATATTTCTGTAACAAGAAGCGAAAATTCAGCGCAATAGTGATCATATATTACCACCCAGTTCACATGGGTCACGTAGGAAGACCAAAAAGTCAAGAGCCACGGGTAAAAATGCGTATTTCAGCGGTGAGATTGCAAAATAAATCGCACTCAGGAGATTCATATTCGGATGTGCGGAAAATGTCGTACATTTTCAGAGTTTACGCTGAATAGCAACTAAATGCATAATTTTCTGGTTCCATTCGGGGAAATGTTGCTATGTTTTTACTAGTGCTTAAAAACAATGCGGTACATTCACTGAATTCAGAACTCTGGTCGCTGTGCACCACGCACGGGACCACTTGACTTGACCACCACGTTCGGGCCCTCCAGATATGGCCAACTGCCATGTATTTTAAAAGTGGAAAATTGACGAAATTCAATAGAAATTACTGCGAATTTTGAGGAGAAAAAAATATCGTCAGAGATTTTAGTATTATATTTTTAAAATCGCTGTCTCTTGCGTATTATATGGGCTGAGAACAAAATTTTGAGTTGCGTGATTTCCCATGCACCGGGTATTTCAAATTAATAGCGAGGTTTCAACGCTTTATATATTTACCCTTGACTTTAAGCTATAATTGATGCATCAAGTGAAGGAGCAACTCAAACAGTTTGGTTTGTTGGCAGCAATGCGCTTGTTTCCATCGCCTTCCGTTAGAAAGTGTTTGTAGAAATGATGGCGACAAATGAACAGAAAGGTTTTTGTGTTTTACAGTTTGCGAAGACGGAATCTGTGGTTACTGTGCAAAGTAAGTTCGTATTAAGTTCGGTTGTGATTCCCCAGATGGCAATAACATCCATACCTCCACTACCAGCTGGCCTTTCCGAATTAAGAAACAAGACTGAACCAGCTCTTGCAACAATTACTCGATAGACAAAAGCAACGTTTGGAAAGAACTCGCATATCGTCTTGACGTGTGCCGTGCGACGAATAGAACATGAACATCGAAAACTTTTAGGCTTTCATTTGAAACTGTCTGAGCTGCTCTTTCATTGGAAGTATGATTTATAGCTGTAGTGTGCTACATATTAGAAAGCTTTATGACTCCGCTACTAACCCCGCTTTTAAACATTAAAAACATTGAAAACTTTTAGGCTTTCATTTAAAACTGTTTGAGATGCTCTTTCGTGAGAAGTATGATTTATAGCTGTAGTGTGCTAAATATTAGAAAGCTTTAAGACTCCGCTATTAACCCCGCTTTTAAACCTCGATATTTTAGAGGTCCTGTAGATGGAAATATACACAATTTCTGTGGACGGAGTATCAAAATTCCATTACTTAGAGTTCAATGGTTGCGTTGCATTGGAAAAGTATGATAAGTGCATGTGGCAATAGTCGATATGGTGACGCGACTCTTGGCGACGCCGTCGTTGCGATTGTTGACATGTTGTTGCACTCCGTGCGATGACCCTGAGCGAACACCTGCGCTTGTATCCACAGCCTAAACTTTCCCGGGACAAATCGGACGACTCTTTCCGTTTTGCTCTCGAGTCGCGGATCGCCCGGGGCGAAACGTGTTTGTCACGACGGAATCCTATGGCCCTACCTTCCTCACTCTCTCCTCCAACGGTGTCGCCCTCCGAGCCGAGCTCGCTTGCCCACGCTAATGGCCTTCCTCACGCCCGATTGCAATTGAGAACAGTCGCAGTTAAGGAGGTCGATTCGAGGGACGGAGTCAGTTTAATATCTATGCACAGAAAAAATGACGATTCCGACGCAATATTCTGTCACCCAAATTTAATGCTATAGAGACCACTGATTGAACCAAAGAATCCGATGAACAGGCGACTCTACCACAAAAGCGAAAGTACTTAGAAAATAAGTAATTAATTTAGGTTTAACTTCTTAGGAGGAAGTCTGTGATATTCTTAATTAACATGACTTGATTTTTGTCCACAAAAAATTAATAAAATCACTGACCCGGAAGTCAGCATCACTGAGTGGCACTAGACAAATATTCAAAATAGTCCTGAAATCCATTCGTTCGTCAAAATAAAGCTCTTTTATTTCTGCATATACTAATTCTGTGCAGAAAGAGAATTCATTCAAGAGATTAGTCATTTTTATGAAAATTTTTAAATATTATCTCATTGACTTACGGTGTCAAAATAAATAGGCTTGAAATAATAGGAATACAAACAGGCTTTCCATGCAATGAGTAGGGTATGGTATTACGAGAAGTTGACAGCTGAGGTCATTTACGGCAAAGGGAGGAGTAGCAAAGGGAGATTGGAGAGAAATCCGGCGTTCCCATTAGCCTACTCATAGTGAAAGGTGTCAAGAGGACCACTTCTTTACCTTGAGTACCACCCACAAAGCAATCAAGCAGAGATAAAACAGTCTAAAAAAATATCCACCACCACCAAGACTTGAACCCGGACCCAAAGGGTGAGAAGCCAGCAACCAAGCCGTGCAACTTGTTGTAGAAATTGAATGTAATCCGTGTTTTTAAACGGGTTCTGATGGCCTTCCGTGTCTAAGGGCACAAAAAAGGATGATTCTGACGAAAAACTCCGTCAGATAAGTTCAGTAGGACCGTTCTAAGAACGAACGCTCAAGAGTTTGAATATCTCAAAGACCTTTGATGCGATTGTTAAAATGTGCATCAAAATAAAGCTTGTAAGCCTCTGCAAATATTAACTGCCAGTAAAACTTTATATCTTTCAAATAAATTTATTGAGCAATAAGAAACGAAATTTTAGTGTATTCTTTTTGTTTCCGCATGAATCCATCACACTTATACCTTTGAAGCAACAAAACTGATCGATGCATCGATCAGTTCTCGGAATCAGTTCGCGCGAGTTTTTGAAAATTGGTCATGTTTGAGCTGCTGTATCTAAACAACGGATCAAAATTATGAAAAATGGCATACAAATCCATAATCAACCATCATTTGTGAGTATTTGTGCCAAGTTTCAATTCCCTATCTCAAAAAAAGCCATTTTGGACTTCTGTCCGGCTTTTTCCGATTTCGGACCACTGTGCGATGCATCAAACCTTCCTTCCCATTCCCCATACCCAAATGATAACGAATGCGTCCGTAAAGTTTTATGCTACGATATTACGCTCATCGAGAAATTGAGATGTAATTTTCATGAAACTTTTATAATATGTTCTAACAATTGTACATCATCGATGCATAGCCACGTTTCAAAGATTTTCGAGCTATATTTTCAAAAAAAGAGCATTTGAAGATTTTTAGAAAGTTTCTATTACGATACTTGCCTACGAATATGAAAAATGTTGAGCAGTTCTATAATTCACGTGATGTAGCACCAAAAGCCAGTTAAAATGCTAGTGATACAACATCATAATGCTAATGAAAATTATGATCATGACTGTGCTCCTTTTTAAGCTATCGGTAAATAAATACACTTAATAAGTGATATTAAAATATCTAAATTAAATGGCAAAACGGTTATCTCAAATAGGTGGTAAAAGCAGCAAATGAAAAAATAAGATTGAATATTTTTTTACATTAATTGTACTCCTATTTGTTTTTTTAACGTCAATGGATTTAGCCTATGATTATAACACATTCTCTTAATTACTTAGGCAAAAAATTTTATTTCGGATCTCGAAGTCGCGAACCTATCAACCCAAGGGAAATCCAGCGCAAATGAGAAAATCAAAAAATTATACTTCGTGAAATTTACTGTAAAATCGCTGTAATAGACAACATAAAATTGTACTAGTTATTCATACTTGATACTTTTCTCTACCCGACTAGATATTCCATGTGAAAATGGGTGAGAAATATGTTAAAAACCAAAGTTCATTGCCGTATTTATGAATGGAAAATCTACAAACCTCATATTTTAAACCGTCAAAAACATTTTCTTTAACGAAAGCTTTCAACCAGTATCATGAGACCTTAATAGGTATTTTTTCGACGATGCATTAACCCTCGCGACGATAAATGGGATATTCATGTTTCGCTAGTATGGATTATATTTGAATTAGATCATACAGCCACTAAATGCCAAAATATTCATGAAAATGTTGCAAAAAATGTCTTCAATGACCAAAACTCGACGATATAAGGTAACATTTATTTTTCGCATCGTTGTCTTCACCTATTGAACTAAAAATGTCAGTTCCATTAATTTTAATTTCTCTTGGTTAGTGATTAAATCTGCTGTAAAACGAAAATTAGAGTGGTATATTTGGGGAATTCTGATTTTCGACCAAACGATTTGAGGAACTTGGTGGTTACATACAGCAGGCGTTGCGTAAACTTAACTACATCTAAAACTAAGTGGAAACAAAAACCTTCAAATTTGCAATCATAAAATAATTCTGAAATCACGGAGCACTCTGAGAATTAACTATTCATTTTCCTGAAAAAGTCTCATATAATAATTTTCATTGACCAGTGTTAAAATATATCTGAATATTATTATACTGTTTTTAAAAGGTAAAAACTTGAATTCCTGAAGTTTCTACCAAATTATCAAAGTAGGTAACTGCCAAAAATGAATCTTAAAAATTAGGCACCTCACCTACTTCCATCTCTCATAAATTACCCCGACATCGATTTCAATGATTATTGATAGAGAGGCAGTGTTCAGTGAAATATAATATCCTTTTCTTCATTTCCAAATTAGACTTCTTTTCACTCCAAAAGCCAGCGGTCGTTCATTTCAGAGGTCGAATAATTCGTTTCGCATTTCATTAATTTAAAAATCATGGTTGATTTTTTTATGGAGACAATTTTAATGCGATTCATACCCATTGACTCCATTATTGTAACTGAGCTCATAAAGCAAGGTAAATTTGAGATTATTGTAAAATTATCTTTTACAGGTATCCCATCAAAAAATCTTGAAAACCGTACAGATCCTAAAATGGAAAGAAAGAAACAAAATAGCGCCTTACTTATATTCATCTTAAAGACAAACGCGTGAATACGAAAATAATTCTGAAAAATGTTCTTGTTCAGCACTTAAAGATGTTTCGCTCCTAAAAAAACAGGCTCTTATGGAGTATCACAAAAAAATCTAGATTTATCCAATTAAATATCTGAGGCGAAAAAATCACTTAATTACAATTTCATGCTTCACTAGCAATGGCATTGAATTAGAACTTTTTTCAATCCAATCCGAGGAATATGCTGCATAACAAGCCACGTGGGGCGTGCTCTGTATAAAATATTCAGTCTAAAGGTCTTTATATGGCTATCGCAATTCCAAAATTTTTGCATACAATCACATAGATCTTGTTTTCCTAATTAATTGGATATTTTTATGTTATGTGAGTTAATTTTTGAAGAATTAATTTTTATTCATGACCAAAATTGCAACTGTCAACTTCATCTCCGCGGTATTCGGTTTCATCATGAAAGTCATCTTCGGACAGAAAAACTTCGGAAGACCTGAGGCAATTTATAAGGAATTTCTAATTTCCAATTTATGACTGAGCAACAATGAACTCTTTCCGGAGAGAACGATAATTTTCATCGAAATGAAGTCTTTGACAAATAAGTCTTGCCAACTACCCTTTCTGACGGATAGATGATCGCTTGGTTCCAAATCAACGAGTGGTATTGACAGAATTACTAACTATTTATTTCATGCAAAAAACTGGGAAATGGAATGAATCTCCCTTCAGTCACGTGGATTTGACAACAAGATGGGTTAAAAATTTACTTTCACGCTTGACGAAAAAACGATTTTACCGTTTTGTCACGCGGAACTTGACCAAATATTTGGCTCTACTACGGTCCAGTAAACTGCGAAGGCCCGCGCGTTTTGCTTCTTTAACATGGCCAATGAAGCTTAGCAAAGTTGAAGAATGTGAAACTCGTGGATTTTAAAGCAGAAAACGTATCAAATAGATCAAGAAATAGGATTACTTTCCTTCACAACACAATTTGACGACGCGAACAGTACCAATCATATGTTTATTATAAAAATTGTGCAGGGAAACTGAAAGAATGGCAATGTGAAAGGTATACTTTGAAAAAAGTACTATGGAATGATTTTTTAGAGTGTGCGTCATATCTGGGGTCAAAGAGATGTGACATAAAACTTTGCTTGAATTGTATTTCTATGAGTACATCCCTTTTTTCATAATTTCAACGTATAAAGAGAGCCAGAATGGAAATTCAAAAGAAAAAAATACCGGCCGTTTAATATCGGAATTTCTAAAAACCGTAAAAAATATGGCTGCATTCGGACGAAAAATATAAGTCCCAATGATGCTACTGCAGTGCACATATGAAGGATGAAATCAAGAGCTCTCTTTTAGCTTCAGCCGCGTCAACACAATTCTTTCAAATTAAACCAGCTTGCACGTGCAAAATGCACAATCTGGAATAAAAATCATCATAATTATCAGTGATATTAATGCATATTGACTCCAATGCTTGTTTATGGCTAATGCTCATCATAAATTTTCGCTTTCTTCTTCCGTACATAGATCAAAGATATAAAAAAAAGAAACGACTCATCGACATAGGGGCCATCACCAATTGGCAATTTGGTTTCTATGCATTTACATGACAAGATAAACTTATGGCCAAGTGAGTGAAGAGCTGTGTCAAACCAATCAGATAAATGATTACCAGTAATTATGAGTATGAAAATATTATCGGTTCAATACCAATTGTTTCGGACGATGACAATAGTGGAGAGCAAAGGTAATATTTACATGTCTTCATGAAATCAGGGGGAACCGCAAAAATACATTTATTATCATTATATTGAGTATTTATATTTAAAAAATTCTCTAATTACACACCAGCGGAAACGAGTACTCAGGATGGGCTCTCGGGGTTACACTTCTCAGGGCAGAGGAAGTCCGTAAATCCGAGACTTTTCACCCGCACACCTCAGGAGGGGATGGATAGAGGAAGGAAAAAAGATAGAAGGCGCCTGTGGGCGGTAATCGGAAAAAGCCGGACAAACATAAAATATGGCTTTTTTGAGATAGAAATATTGCATGCTAACTTAAAAATGATTGGAATTTATGGAAATGTACCTGATTTGATACGATTCTTACCCGCTTTTGAGATACAGAGGCTCAAACGTGAGAAAATTTCCATAAAAATGTCCGCCTTCAATTTTCTCTTAAAATCTTTGAAATAAAGTAGATGGCGGAGATAATAATGGATTTGCATGGCATAACAAAGTGTATAAAATGTTTAATATGATATCATAGTATTTTTTCCTGTAATTTCCGTAATCTTAACTAGTACCTTCGATAAATTCTTTCAATGTGGTTACAAAGTGGCGGACATTATTTTTGATAAATATTTACATTAGGTAAGAGTTTCAAATGGGTTTTCGGCAAAGTCACGCAAAGTGGCTAAAATCACAGCATTATTTGAAAATTTATCGAGGTGTGTATGCTTCGAAATAAGCTCGCGACGCCGGATATTAAATTGATTTTTCGATCGCGCGGCAGGGCAAGTCTCCGCGCGTCGGGAGCTGATAGCCGCTTGGAACTGTATGGATTTTAACGCTCAGCATTCACCGTTTTTAAGCCATACTTCAAGAAATCGATCCTCAAAGGGTCTATGGTGAAGAAAAGTGAAGATTTTCAGCCGAGGCAAGTGCACTTTTCATTGGAGATAACTTAGTTTTCTTTGTATAAGATAAGGGACCATGATTTTATTAAAAGTGTTCAAACCTCGAAAAAGTGAGTTATTTTACTGAGATCTCTTACTTTAAGATACCAGCTGAGATCTGTATACCTTCTTTACTTTGCGATCCCTAACCCCAAGGATTATATGCGAAAAAGGTTGTTTTATGATACCGCAGAGCGGAGCTCTTATCTAGCCCTCATCACGGCGACGAAGCCTTCAGGAAAAGGATAGAGGTGGAAGGAGCAGGATAGTGAGATCCCAACGTTGTCATTAGGGCGGCGTGGGACACTACTAGCGAAACCATAATTTAATCTTTGTACGGAAAGTAAAGATTTTTCTATGGAGAAGAAAAACCCCTAAGATTTTCCGTAGATAATAACATATTAAGATTCCGTAGACAATTCCACAAATGGGCCTCTTTTCATAGTGGACCATTCCATCTTTTTGAAGCTCTTGCCTGCAACCTTGATCGTAAAGACTTCGTTAGCAACAGATAGATGTTTCTGAATCATACAATCCACGCTGTCGTGAATAAATTCAAACAAGCCAAGGATTAATTAAGCAGAGTCAATGTGGGAGTGGAATTAAATCTGAGTAAAAAGAAAAATGTGGATGATAAAGAGACAAATGATCGGAGAGAAGGAGTAAAAAGATGGAATTATATGTATACGCTGAAAGAAAGTCTGGGATAACTGGGTTCAAGCAATGGCGTTAGAAAATTAGCACCTATTTTCGATATTAATTATTGTATGAGCACAAAATAGATGCCATTTAGTTAATCAAACAAAATGAATCCAATAAATTTGAAAATTTAACAAAAAAGGTCACATTCTTGAGCAAATAATTAATAGTAATTTTACATCAAGGATGAAATTCGCCATTAAAACTTATTTGGCTTAACCAGTATTCAAACTGGGATCTTTCGATTCGAGGTCAGGTGTGCCATCAGTTACCCGACCGGCAATCGGCGGATCTGGGTTCGAGTTTCATGTTGAATTTCATCCTTGGGGCAAATAACCTGCGAACGTGAATTTGAACCTGTGCGAGTGACTGCGAACAAAGTTCTTTAGAGAAGAAAGAGAGATGAGTTATTTCCTGATTTATGTTTCTCTATGGAAGCGAGGCTTGGACGTTGACAGCATCAGAGAAGTCGAGAGTGGAAGCAGTCGGAATGTGGCGCTACCGAAGAATGATGAAGATAAAATGGATCGACCGAGTAAGTAATGAGGAAGTGCTAAGAAGAGTGGGAAAAAAGAGAAGTCTTCTAAAAACCTTAAGCAGAAGACTTAGACTTAGTTGGCCACATTATTAGACATGGTGGCTTGACGAAAACAATCGTAGTAGACAGGTGGAAGGGAAGAAGGGCAAGGGACGGCCCCGAATGAGTTACATAGGACAGGTTATGTAGGATGTAAAAGAAAAGAAACACGTAGCTATGAAAAGGCTAGCGGATAGAAGAGAGGAATGGAGAGCTGCGTCTAATCAATCTTAGGATTTTTGACTAATGATGATGAACATATGAAGAGACAATCAAGTTCACTAGGAACTTGTATTACAGCTCAAAACGTAAAAAACCCTCATGTAGACAAGGTCTACATCATCTCACTACCAAAAAAGCCTTCTTAGGGAGGAATATGCTAAGTGTGGGAGAAAAATAATAAACTATGCATCGCACTATAAGTTGTTAGTTCAGAGTTACTCATAAAATTTAAGCCCACCGCATTACCTCCGGGTTTCTATCGGTTCTCAAAGTAATCCCAGTAAAAGCTATTTCATTTTGCACTTTCTATTCGTTTATTACTGGGCATAATGATACCAGTCACTTTCATTGGTATTTAATTCGAGTAAAAGATTAAAATTCCCGGCCTAAATCGAAAATGAGACACTAAAGATTCAGCAATTAATGTAAAAATACATGTGAGACGGTTTTTTATATAACGGAAATAGGATGTGGTATTAGAAATGAAAAAGATAGAAACCATATTATGTATAGTCGTAAAAAATATTTTTTGCATTAATATCGCTTAGGATCTACTATTTATCATGTGGGAGAGGTATGTTAGTTTAAATATTAGCATTGAACAATCACGAGGAAAGTGAATGCAAGATATAAATGCTACTTGCGAATAAAAAATGTATTGTTGCTGAGCCACAGCTAAGAGAAAAACAATGACATTTGAGAGGCATGAGTCATTCTTTTTCTCAGATTCATTGCGCTTATCGGAGACTTCTGGATTGAGTGTATAATGCTATTGTGTTTTCATATTACAGATATCATCACCGATATCAAATGTGAACAGGATTGAAATCACAGCAGAAATCTCACGTTATCTTTTCACCCCAGTATCCGAAATCCGAGGCTATCTTTTTTTCAAATGACTTACGTGGCACTAGAGATAGTGATATGAACAGATAAATTTAATTTAATATCCCTTGTAAGTAAGATTTTCAGCTATTTTTTCTGAGCTCTTTCCTTAAGTCAATACATACAATAACACGGGAAAAGTCTAAACTAATGTGTTAACCAAGAAGTAATAGTTGATTTATCTATCACCTGTCACGGACTATCTAAATATATCAATGATCACCCGTCAGATATACCACATTTAAGAAGTATTTGTTCAGTTTTAAGTATGCGCTCCACAATTTCCATTCAAAATAATCTCTAAATTGCAAAGAAAAGTTTTTGATTCCCCTGTATTCGTTTTTTAGTCGCAAAAAACGACAGATTAGGAATACTCATTGGTGAATATTTGCAACACAGTCAAAATAATTTTCTTTAAGTTATACTGATCAGCATTGAAATTTTAAATGGTGATACTTGTGGAATTGAGAGAATCAAATGCTGATTTTGTGCACCAGATCAAGATTACCATATCAAGACAACCATAAGAACGAAAAATTTAGAGGATATGGATAAGAATTTAGACAGTAGCGTTCCATGAAAATAAGGGTTCGGAGGGCGATGAAGTCAAAGTAAGATACCAAATCACACAAGACGATGGAATCGGATGATTCATTATTATGCTTGCGATTTGGTAGAGTTACATACACCCATTTTGGCCCACCGTAGCCATATGAATGCACGCTACCATTCTCAGGATATTAGGCTCTTAAAAAAATCCGCATTCTTTTCTGCTGTCAAATTGCCGAAAAAGTGTTGCTGAAGCTTGCATGAAGAATATAGTTATGAATTTATTTTGAAGTCTGTAGAAGTAAGTCCACTGGCAAAAAGAGAGGTATGAAAAGGAAATTTAATATGGACGCTAACTCCTGTAAATGACATGCATGTGTAATAAAATTAAACTGGAAATGACACTGTGTAAATTTTTTTAACTTTCCTTCATACATAAAATATGATTCCATCAAGGTTGCCCGTTTCTAAGTTTTATGAGCGGGAATGGGTAAGGCTATTTACGAAACATTCCACGCTAACCCTGGATATAAATCATCTCTCTAATTCACCATAAGGCCTACTTGCCTACCAATCATCCTATCATCAATCATGTTATCTTCCGTTTCAGTTCCTCAAAAAGTGTGAAAGGTAAGGGATTCAAATTCGAGGACTGAAAGTTAAATATCGACCGCAGAACATAAGAATGCGTCATGATAGATGACTGATAATTTCATATGGTGTCAAAGAGATCGGCATTAGTAATGTTATCTACATAAAACCCACCTTAAAAGGCGAGTGGCAGTGGGTGTTAGGACACCAGCCGTTTACATATAAAAAGCAAATGCTCAAACAAAATTACGAATAGCATTTATGAAAGTCAGGTATGGTTCCCGGGAAAAACGGATTCCCATATCTCTCCGTTCGGCTAAATATCTCTCTTAATTTATCGCTTCTGTTGGACCTGGAAATATAGTGGGGCTCTCATATAATGTTCTCCGCGTCGCTCTTAAAGATATCTACTCTCAATTGTTCAAGCAATCTAAGCCTAGTGTGTAGCCTCCGAGTCTCTCTATGTCTCTCATACGTGAATTGAACCCTCGAAAACAGAGTAATGAATAATCATATGAGAATGGAAAAATATACTGAAAAAAAACAAAAATACAGTGACAGCGGAAGTGTATCCGAAAGGTCAAGTTATACGTTTTGATCAGGTGACTCCACCAGATTGAAATACCTCAACGAATTAAACCGCACCCAGTTTCTGTGACAAATATTTTTCCCTCGGATACCTCTGTTCTCGGATGCTGAGGAGGGGCCAAGAATGAAAGAATTCAAATGTTTAGTCAACTCTAATTCCTAACCTGAACAAAAGAAGAATACTACTGGAATGGAAATATTTGTGAATATCTGCTAAATATTAACAAACCACTTCAGAATATCGCTGCAAGAAAGGGAATAGAAATAGCGCAAGCAAGAACTGGCCCCAATATCACAGCTATTCTCGGAGCAAAATAAATATTTCTGATGACTCAGCCTACAAAAATACAACCGTAAATATCTAGATACACATTCTCAGAAATAAATTAAATAAATAAAATAGGGGTTGCAAACGAATTGAAAAGAATTTCGCATGGAAAAGGGTCAAGTCACAACGTAGTAACTACAATAATTTTCAATCAAAAACCTCTCAACTATCAACTTTCACGCAATATTTTTCCCCTTTATTATCTGCTTTGGATGGTACAATAAATTATCACGGAAATGATTCAAGATTTAATGACAGATTCATAACTCAATAGCAACAAAAATAATGACGAATTCTTCACTTTCACTTATTTTAATGCCTCCTCAAACTTCCTGATAAAAAATATTTTCAAGAAAAATGAAAGAAGGACAAATAATACGTGCCTATTAATTAGCGAGCATCACCAGATCCAAAACCAAGGACAGTCAAACCTCTAATGAATTAAGAGAAGAATAAATAGCCGAATATCACAGAAATTGGCACATTAAAGATAGTGGAAAAGTTAGATGTCATCGTAAGAACTGATGACAGGACTAAAAATAAATTTAGTTGTTTATCAAAATGATAAGATGAAGGATGTGTTTTTTTTCAAGCCCATAAAAATTAGGTTTTCATATACCAATAAATTAAACGTAAAATATAGACCCAAAACAAATATCAACCACTTAGCCCTCTGAATGGTGTTTTTAAAATAATATTGAGATAAAATATTGGAAGGAGACCAGATTTCTCAATTGTGAAATTTATATTTTTTAATTTTGCGATTGTGTTTAAAATATTTTTTGTTCCAAATATATAGATACATCTTAAAAATTTTCATAATTTTCACAAGAAGTATCGCTGCCTGATAAACTGTTTTTCTCCTCTTTTTACCATTTTTAATGGATATTTACTTTTTACAATTTTAATTCGAATGAATAATAGCATATAATCTAAAAGAGGAAGCACTTTTGAGAATTTGAGAGCTAGTTCCAAAAATGCCTATACGTCGGAATCTTACGATTTTTTAATCGTTTTTAAGAAGAATTTTCCTATTTTAATCATTGGAAAAAGCGTATTATCATGTATTATTGTTCAAGTAATCAACAATAATTCATTAAATATTGCTTAATCCTCAAGGGCACATATTTTTATATACCAAATTTAATGAAAGAGAAAATGCCATTGCGAAGTTAGAGCAAAATTGTAATAAGAGAGAATAATTCATTTAGAGAATAAAATACCAACAGTTCCATAAGACTCGTCATTCTTTTTGAAAGTTCCTTTGCTGATAGAATTCCTGAAATACCTAAAGAAATGGTTTATATGCAGATTGGAAGGAAGAAAGATTTTTTTTAAATCCACCAACAATTCGGCAAAATTTTTTTTCGTAGTCAATGCCACTATAAAAATACATATGTTAATGCATAAGCGATACTTTTGACTTTTTTAATTACAGCCTTGGTCTAACTTTTACCCAAGAAAGGTTAATTATTCACATATTGAGATGTTTGGTGGCTTTGGAAGAACTTACTTAAACATTTATTCTTATCACATAACCAAAGAATGCATATATTTTTTCCATAGTTAATTGAATTGTAATTGTAACTCTATCAGAAAGAAACTCATTAAAATTACAAATAGCAGTATAAAATGGAAGCAAACGAAAAAAATTCCATTACCTGTAATCGGCGTGGGATATTGATGAGTGCCAGTTAATTTCCAAGGATTGCCTCAAGTAGGAGTCGGAAACGTCCCTTACGTAAGCCCAGCGACACTAGGACACCGCTAACAGCAAGAAAACTTACGTCAAAGGACGCAACAGCCTTCAGTACCGTTAAGTATATGAGACGCAAAAAAGGAATCCTAGCCATTCCGGTTAGGAAAAGTTGGTGGAAATCGAATATGCAGGTGGGCAGAATATGGTGTGAAATGGCTATGTTTTTGATTACTGTTTTTGACGAGGGAGGGAAGGGACTGTGGTGTGAGGGAATAGGGAAATAACAGCCATATACAGATTGAGGAAGGAAGCTTTCCGCATCTCTATTTTTGGTGGTATAAAAGAGGTATTAGGCACTTGCTTTGAATCACACTTCGCAAAGGAGTCGATCAGAAGAGACGAATCCCAAGGTGGGAACAGCAGTATGCAGTTCGTAAGTACTCCGATTCGGATTTTGCAAAAAAAAAAGAGAAACACTCCCTTTTCTGGGATATGTAACAACTAAGCATTACCGTTGTTGGCCTGTATTTTTTCATCACAGTCAACCGCAAAAATTTTCAAAACCCGTGAGTTGAAGAATTAAACTCTCAAATTGCTTATTTTTAACACTAGAACTACCAATGGAGTCATTTTAACTCCTTGCGTTTTTTTTAAACGTGTACTATTTTATTTTCTAGAACTTTTTTTAATCGAAAAGTCTAATTTTGTGTCAAAAATGAATAAAAGTCACGGAATATCAGGCCAGAATCAGGAAATTTTAGCCAGGGCAGAGAAATAAAAACCGCGAGGAGTCAAAATGACTCCATGCCGATAGTTCTAGTGTTAAAGATGAACCAATATAAATTGTCAATGAAAGTTTCCACGTGTTGCTTTTTCCAGGACAACGCTTTAAAGCATTTCTGTTTATCTTAATACACACATTTTTCTACCTTGCTCGAACATTCAATGATGGAAAAGGAGACATAAATCACTCAATTTATTTAATTAAATTAGAATCATTAAGTCGTCCGAGGAATACGGGGAAGGATTTCTATGGAATATAAAGCATGAACTTTGCGAATGGCATTTGAAATGGTATTGGGAAAGTTTGGTAGCTCATAATACCTAATATAGGGAATAAAATGAGATGCTAGGAGTAAATAAATTACATGAACAATCACAATTGAAATGTGGCAAATTTAAATGAATTTATTCACAGTTACGAAATATAAATTTACGGAGTAGGAAGAAATGACACGAAGGAGGGAAATATATATTTACATTTACTCGAGAAAAGCAATAAAAAGTCCAAACTTTCAAAAAAGCAATAGATATTAAGAATGAATAGACCAAAAAATGAAAAATTTTATCAATCGTTGGCTAAACGTGTTCGCATCATGTTGAAGTAAACGAAATGATACTTTTAAAAATATATTAATTCAGATTCTAGGATTTGGAAGTGGGTAATGTGTAGACATAGGGGTAGCTAAAATTAAAGCCAAATAATTTACAATCCCCAATTTTTGTGGTTCTTGGTTCTTTTGGCAGCTAAATTGTCAGGAAGTTATTAAATTATGGACTATTTTAACCAACTTTAAAATTTGCAAAAGGGATAACTCATTGAAATATAAATGTCACCACTATCCAGTTTCTTATGCTTTGAATTCATTCCCTACATTTTTACTAATCATCATAGCATACCATAAACACCATCTATCCATTATTAAAATGAGAATAACGTGAAAAATTTTGTTTTAGAAGAAACTTCTAAATATTTTGAGTAAACTCTCGACGGTAGTGTCCACTCAAAGTCCCCAAACAAAATAACCCACCGGCTTTAGAGTAAGTCGATCGAATTTAATTTCTATTTATGGTATTATGCTTTACTTTCCAGATAATTATTGCCCTTTTGGGGCTGGCCGCTCTTACGAGTGCGCAACACTACGCCCCCCCTGTTCCTGTGTCGGTCCCCAGGCCCATCCAAGTGCCGGCCTCCTCCTACGGACCCCCTGCCTTAGCCCCACCCCCACCGCCGCCACCACCACCACCACCACCACCTCTGCCACCTCCACCGCCCCCTCCTCCACCGCCTCCAGCCCTTCCATTCAGGCCCGCCCCCGTCGCCCCACCTAGGCCCCCGCCGCCGCCGCCTGCACTAGCACCTGCCCCCATAAGCCCCCCATTCGCTCTAGCACCATACTCGCCCCCAGCGGCGCCTCCGCCTCCACCACCACCGCCTCCACCTCCTCCACCACCGCCTCCACCACCGCCCCCTGCCTTCGCTCCTGCCCCCGTGGCTCGTCCCGTCCCCGTCCCCACCTTTGCACCACCTCCGTCCCGACCTCAGACGCAAATACGCCCACTGTTGGTGCCAACATTCGCACCACCGCCTCCTCCACCCACTGTCGGATTCTACCCGGCTGCGGCTCCACCCCCACCGCCCCCGCCCCCTCCCCCGCCACCTCCTCCTCCGCCCCCACCCCCTCCACCCCCGCCACCAAGTTTCGCCCCCGCTCCGGTAGCCCCGGTTTCCTTCGCTCCTCCGCCCCCGGCGCCTATTGCCTTCGCACCCCCAGTGCAGGTGCCTTTCACCACGTACGGACCACCAGGGAGGCGCTGAGTCCAGGCGGAAGGGTGAGTATAGTGACGGAAAATACCCAGAGACCCACCGACTTGCTGTAATCCTTCACGAAATATTTTATGTCAATATTAATTTATTCTTTGGGATTTCTGCACTGCAAAACTGTTAAATTCGGCCGATTTCCGGGGTGAATTAAACCGTTGTCCTTTATAGTTTTTAAAATAATTTAATTGCATAATCACGCAGAAAAATTAATTTTAACATGAAAAAGTAGTATTTCAATTGAATATATTTGAATTGAAGCGAGAGGTGCCGCAATACATGAATCAGGAAAAGAACTGAAAAAACTTATAATATTGGTCATGTATCCATATAAAAGGTTTTAATAAAAATTATAAATATATTGATAAACATTTTAGAAATAACTCTGCATTAGAATGTAAATCAGTAACTATATCATTAGAAGAACCAAACATCTCGTCAAGTTAAAAAAATATACAATTTCTGAAAATATCGCTCCGACTTTCCCAGGATTGTTTATTTGCACAATCAATGTTGGATGCATATATGCTGTTCAAGTAAGGGGAAAAACTCTAGCAAGTTTTTAATTGATGAGTAATCTAAAATATTTCAAGAGTATTAATAAAAGCATTGTCTCGGTGGCATTCAATCACAATAAATAAACTTTACCTAGCTGGAGGCTTGGCAACGAGCTGTACCAGAGATAGCACGATAAGTCATTTTAATCTGTTTTATTTACTACAGATGCTATGTTGGTTTAACTAGAAAATATAAGCAGAATTTGAAATTTCTCCGGTTCAAATATTTTTCTTCATCATAATATGTTTCATAGGTCTACCCAAGAGAATCGACGCAGCTACTTACTATCCAAGTCTGAAGAAAATATGCTTAAAGCCGAGGAAAGCGGACATCGAATTCTAATGGGTACATCCGAGATTTCGCAAGGATATGTTCAAATTAGTAATTAAACTGTACGTTTTCATCGATGTAAGCAAAAGCAGACAAAGAAGAAGCTGATTAATTTAAATGTAAAACAAAGGGGAACAATTTGACCTCCAAATTGCATTCTACCCAAGTATATGTAAATTTTGTAACATATTCTCATGTATTGATGAAAATAAATGTCAGAATAGAGCAATTACATCCATCTTTCCATGATTATTCTCCCTCAACACTTTCCACGAACGAATGCAAACATTATATGGTGGGGCGAATGATAAACGTTTAAAAGCCATTTAAATCTAATAACATATAGTCAATAGAAGCTAATATAACTGAAAATGGATAGGTTGATGAGAGTCAAGAATGTAAATACATGTATTTTTTATTGGATATCTCTATAAAAGGTAATTAGAGATATAAAGGGTTTTGGTACCAAAAAAATGCATATTATTTTGACTAATAAATTTTAACTGCTGCGATAAAATTTATCTCGAAAAAATATTTAAAAATGAAATTCATGAAAAATTGTCCAAATGCAGGCCAAATCAGGCAAATATTTACGGATGAAAAAATTGTAGGTCCAACAATAGTTACAATTTTATTTATGGGACAGCTTGTAAGTCAGTGTATACGTATAGGAAAATATGTACAGCTTTATTCGTGAAATTGTGGATTTCTTGCGTTTAGGTATGATTTGAATGAAATTCAGGAACTAAATGAAACCAAAGGTAATAAAAAAAGCCTAACACAATGTTTTCCACGTTTCATAGGAAATTTTACACAGTAGTTGTCTATTATCTCCAGAAAAATTTAATCAGTCGTTTAATTACACAGTTGCTTCACTGTTATGACCTTAGCTGTCGACGCACCCGTAACCCCAATCCTACTACTACTACCCAGTTGCTTCATCCACTTAATGGAGTAGGACGGTATTTGGCAAAGAAGTGTTGATTTTTCATTCAAAACAATACCTTGCTGTTGACCACCACCATATAAATAAAACAAATTATTTTACATGTCCAGCAGTAAAAGTCCCACATCTTGATAGCATCATTAGCTGCCGTAAATCCATCGGCTGTCATTTGGGCCCTATATAGATTCATTTTTATTCACTCATATAGAATAAATACAGTCATACATAAAATCACTGATTTCACTTTATATGACATAACACCCCTCTTGTTGTCCCTCCTTCTAAGCACATTCAATATGCCGGGAATATTGAAGTTTACTCCTCCAAGAGCTAGACGCAATTAACGCCGAAGCCTATGGAAATAATATACACAAGCGCTTTCCATGAAAAATATTCTGGCAATATAAACAGTTTCATGCAACGAGATAGCAATTTCCATCGTAAAGTTTAAATTAAAATATCTTAATTGGTGAAAACATTATGCAGGAGGAAAAGCTTAAGAATGAAAAATATTTTCCACAATATTGGACTACTCACTTTTGGTTGATGGAACACTATGCACCAGCACTTTCCACGCTATTAGTGATCCACCAATGTTTAGTCTAACAACTAACGCAAAGTCTACGCATTAGAATAACCTATAAATCATAACTTTACGAAAATTTGAAAGAAGAGAAAAAGAGGGAATAATATGACTCAAGGCACGTTTTTTCGGCAAAAATATTTTAAAAATTGAAATATGCATAAAATTTAAACATTATTATCACCAAATGATCTCGGCTTATTAAGTATGTGGTGAATTTAGAATGTTCATAAGAATCTGAGACCCTTGTGGACAAAAACTTATTGACTAACGGTGGAAATACCCACATATGGGTTTGCAAATACGGAATCTTTACCATCAACCACGAAACTAAAAATAATTGACGGAACGATACATTTGCCGTAATATGTATGCAATTAACAAATGAAAACTATTAAGGGAAAGCTGATTTCACTAATGATCGAGGGGTTCCTAGTTCAAATCCCAGGTGAAGTCATTGGACTCTTACAAAAATGACGCTCACCACAGGAGGAGACCAAGGGAAAGGTATTAGCCCCATTATTGTGACATTATACATATTAGTGGCTTATGAGTAGCCTTTAATTGATGAAGATATTAATTAATGGACTCAGATGGACTTCTATGGTGTTTACCACCGTGATGGAGAGTAGTGGAAGCATATCCATTTTTTTAAAATGATAAAAGCATATTTTGCTCCATGTTTTTACCCATAGCAACGGCTCTACAACGTGTATTTTGCAGCATTAGATGCAAATATATTTTTATCCATATTCTTCAAAAATCAGCTGAGAGAATGCCGTTGGATAATCTTGAGTCTTCAAGCGACCAAAAAACCGTAATCGACGAAAAAAACAAAGAAATGAAATCTGTAGAGAACTTTGGAAAGCTTAGAATGATGAAATCGCACATGCAAACTGCTCATTGAGAAATAATTCTCCCATGTCACAATTAATAAAATTTTATTTATTTCTTGCTGCTTGACATTGCGACATTTCAAGAAACTCGCAAATAAGTTTTTTCCATTTCTACTTTGAAACTTATAAACAGCTGCACTTCTCCTCTATCGCTATCATAAAATAAAAATATAATACAGCCGCAGTGAAATTCGAATGAAGTGACTAGTCGAAGGAAATATTGATAGCATGAACTTTGAAGAAAGATTCTGAATAGATTAAAAAAATAAACTTGTTTATACTGAAATTTTAGAAGAGAAATTAATTCAAGGTCACTTGCAACTAACTCAAGAGTTAAAACGGTAGAAGGAATGCCCGTTAACTTCTCTGATAGTTCAATTTTTTGCTTTACCTCGTCTATGATGACATACTATGCGTTAGTCGAACTAACAGCACGATATGAATTAGCTATAAGGGATCATACAGCTGCATTTATCAAAGCAAAACTGTAATAAAAATACACTCAATGAGGCAACTGGTGTTGTAGGAAAATCTTACCATTAACAACCTCCAAAAGAGGGGTTGATGTTTACATTTTTGTAGCTACTTAGAATAAAAAACTTGTGCGAAAATGCGGTTGATTTAGATGAATATTTTTATAAATAAAGCTGAAACCTTTTATTGAGAATATAGCCAATGGGTAAAGGGAATAATCCTGAATGCTATGCAACAAGATACAATATCAGTTACGGCAATATATCAAGCTACCTGAAATCCTACAATACCTCTATCAATTCAGTGAAATAAATCTTTACTTAATTTATCTTAGTAAAATGTTATCATTCTTGCATAGAGAAATTAATTTTTTGCAATGATAATGTGTTCTATTGGTTGAGGCAGCATTACACATATATAAAATGTATTTCATAAGTTTATTTGCATTTATATGTATAACAATGTATCTGAACAAGCTGAACATATTTTTAATGTTTTGAGCCAAGTAATATTTAGTGGTAAATTTGACGGAGCTGCCGAAAAGCGAATGCAGTTGGACAAACTAAATTCTTGCATAACAAATGAATTACTTTGAATTATAAAAAATAATATATTTGACAAATATTTATGGCCTCTGAACTTTTGATAAACCATTTTTTTCTCAGAATGTGAAGAGAAATTTTTTGAATCAGATACAAAATTATGCTGTGAAACTACGTGAGAAATCTAAATGAGTAGGAATGGAAGGAAACACTCCATGAAACTGACTACATAGAAATATTTAGTAATTACAGCAATAAAGAAAGACTTGGATGTATTATATTTATCGATGATATTTCATTTACACTGATAAAAATTATACATAAGTCAAGATTAATCAAGAAGATAAATTATTTGAAGAGATGAACCAATCCTGTAATTGCACTTGGACGATGGCCTGAGGACGATAGCAGAGGTAGCTTTTGAAACGTCCGCCTACAAGTAGCTCACCCGGTGGAAAACCCGAGAAGATTCCACTATAATAACGCCGTCAAAAATGTTGATGAGCTGGCAGCCTACAAGTTTATAACAGATTTTAGGACCAAGAAAAATTTCTAATTCAATCAATGGAGAATTGTTGCGCATTACTTTCCAAGAAATCTAAAATCATCATTGCATCAAATAATGCAGGGAAAAGTAATACTGGGTCCTCAATGAGGACTTATCTTTAATTACAAATTTTATGAAGAAATGTTCTCATGACGCAGTTAGTGCAAAATTTTAGTGAAAATAAATTAATTTTGGTAACAGAAGACCAGCAGTTCCTTAAGACTCTTCCTAATTTTGAGGATTCCCATGCTGATAGACTTCCTAAAATACCGCAATCAATGGTTTATGAGTGGATTTGACGGAATAACGATATAAAATAATTCTCCCAACCTGACTATAAGTCAAATAAATGATTTTTTGCTATAAGATACTACAATAAAAAAGCGTACTTTAATGAATCTACCGTAAGATTTGCCTTTATATATAAGGCCTTGATTTACTTTGTAAAATGATATGTTACTCGTTCGTGTCTTGAGATGCGTGGTGACTTGGGATGGGCTAACTCACACAGGAATTCAAACCGATGGTCGGTATGAAAAGTTGAAGGTAGAGCTTAACCCAAACTAAGCCACAGACTTAAAACTCTCTAAGACAGACTCTGCCCCCGACGGGATATGAACCTATGCCCACGGGGTGGGAAGCCAACACTCTAGCGACCAAACCAACCCGATCCCCCACAAACAACTAGTTTCATGAAAGCCTTGAAAATGGAAAATAAATTTTCGGAATGTTGGTCTTAACGTGTAATTTGAATTAATAAAAGAATAGAGAACTATACCCTAAGAGCGTTTTTACGCGGTGTGGCGAAGATTCAGTGGAGAGCTTTACGGGATTCACACCGCGTGTGTCCTCTTCGTAGATGACATTGTCGCCGACATAGCAGGCTTGTCACTGAAGAAGCCAGCTGCAGCGCCGGCGAAACTGTCATCTACGTAGATGGACACATGCGGTGTAAATCCCGTTAACCTCTCCACTGAAACTATACTCCAAGAACAAGTCACCACATCTAATATGAGGTCAATAAAAATCTCGTTATGTACAAATTTTGTCGATCATGGACAGATCCATGGTTTTCCATCATTATAATTTTCAATCCGACTTTTTTAAACGGAAAATTTAACTTAGTTTTTCCAAATAATATTTTTATTGGTACACTGCCGTGGTTTTGATGCTCCACGTCACCCTCAGGTCCAAAGCCATTTGACGGAATTATGGTAGTGTACTGATGAGAATATTCTTTGGAAAAACAGTTTAATTTTTCATTCAAAATGAGTGAATTCCGTAAAGTATCGCCAGAAACCATCAACTCACTCCAGCTGTCAATTGAACCCTAACTCGACCGATTTTATATTTTTTTCCAGGCGTATCATTAGTCGAAAATTTTCATGATGAAAATTTCAAGAGTTTCAGATTACAGAGTTGACCCTTTTCTACATTTTCATGCCACTTAAGTAAAATTTTCATATTTAAATGATGGCTATGGGTTGACAGGGGCCTTCTATTTCATGGCATTTTTAAGACGATGGTCTATGACACTCACTCAAAATACAGGGGATAGCTACCTTCCTTAGGCCAACCCCCACTTGGAGGATGTTTGTTTGGGGATGTCTGTCGGCTTCACAGGGTATTTAAACACTTCTGTAGTACTAGGTACTCTCCTGTCAGTAGCCGATCGATCGACTCAACAGACTACCACCTTCCCTTTGGAAAGTTATAGCGAAAAACGAAGCATACATTTTTACTCTTCAAACTAACTATTATGGTCATTGATACTAACTTTTGGCCTCCGCTTACGTCTTGGCTGAAGTTTAAGGAATTACTTCATACTCGGCGTTAGCATGGGATTTCGTTTTACAATCGGGAAAGGTACAAAGACGCTCGTAACGATTGATTTTTGCGTCACAAAAACGAGTGGGATGGGGTCGTCTGGGAATCCGGAAATCGCTCAGCCATGTTTGGGTTCGAATAAGGACGACGGATTACTAAATTATGATTGACCAATTCGGATTCCACTCTGTCTACGAATCAAATATTCTACTGAAGGACTAGGTATAAAAGATCTTGTCTCTGGTTGATGGAATCATTCCAACACGGTGAACCGATCAGAGGAGCGGTAAGGAAAAAACCGAAGCAATATCAGCAAAATGAGAGCAGTAAGTACATACATTAATTTCAATTTTTATGCGCAATTGAATACAACCATAAAGGGATACAAACATAGGGATAATACTTTTATCCACTCAAAGAATTATTATTACTTATAATTAGTGATGGGTCGGTTCGATTCCTCGATTCCTCGATTCTCGGCCAAGAACCGGAATCGAAAACGAGTACTTGCCAAGGTGAAAAATCGATTCCGATTCCAGTAGTACTTCAAACAACAAAATATACGACCGCGTTTCCAACAGTCATTTGAATTTTCGCGCCACGTAATCGTAATGACAAAACACATATCTTCTAGGGATGTGCGAGTACTCGAAAATTCAAGTCGATCGAGTAGTTGGTACTCGACTCGAGCGTTTCGAGTAGCATTACGAATGTCGAGTCGAGTAGTTAAGGTTACAGAGCTTTCGAGGCTAATAGGTCCAGCAATCTGCCGACAGGAAGCGCTATCATGAAATTCATGTAATAATGCAGTTTTTAAAGCCGATAAGTCATTCTAATGCCTTGGCCAGGTAATTTCAGCTTGCCGAATACACTATAGTTGTCGACGTGGGCGCCGAATACCTTTACGCCAGCCGCGGCGGCCGATCGTCTTCCTACCCGGCGCACACTAGTCCGAAATCGGAAAAAGCTGGAATAAAGTCCAAAATGACCTTTTTGGGGATAGAGACTTGAAACTTAGCGTAAATAATCATAAATCATTACCAGATATAGATTTATATGCCATTTTACATATATACGAACCTTTAGTGAGATACAGAGGCCCAAACATGACCAATTTTTCAGTGCCACGCGAGATATCGTTTTTCCTCAAAAAATCTTTGAATTTATCCAAGTGGTTTTGCGTTGGTACGAGTTTTATGGAATAAAAAACGAAATATTCCTTTGAGCTGGTGCTTTGCCTATACTTTCAATGACTTTTGAAGATTTTGGCTCTCATCTGTCTGGTTTTACAACGCAAAATGGCCGACCCGTTTTTCACGTGAAATTTGACATAAAGTGTAGACATTATCTTTCGTTTACGAAAAATATAACTCGGAAAATTTGAACCACAATATAAAGCAGAGATTTCTAAAGAGTACTAATTAGAAATCTTGGGAAAAAAAAGTCTGCGACGATGGAAATAAGGGCGACTTTTCAATCGCGCGTCAAAGCTCAGCTACACGCCGCGGAACTCTAAGGCTCGGTAACTGAGGCCGATTTTTCAAGTTTTTTAAAACATTAGTCTTGAAAATCGTCATTTAAAGCATGGTTAATCGTCTTCATTGACTTAAAACACTAAACTGAGGATGCTAAAAAGGAGTAATAGATCGACTAGAACATGTAGCGCATTATCGATTGAAAATACTAAGGATTGGATATTTTTCGGAACTATCCCATGCATAAGAAATATGCCTCGGGCATTGAAGTAAAGTGAAGAGATTAAGTCAGCATGCTTAAGAGAGAGAAAAATGAACTGTTTCCGTGAAAGGCAACAACCGATACCCTTTTTCCCTTTCCACCTTCGCCGAGGTGAGTCGCGCGGAAGGGGAAGTTTTCACACCACAAGGCTCTTTTAGCGTTTTTTATTACTGCGTCCGTCCGATGTGATATTCATTTGTAGCGTTTAGTCTCTTTCTTGAACTTAAAAAAAGCAAGAGATTATAAGGTTGATTAAATGACGTGAGAAGTATTGAATTTTTTTGGCTCTACAAAACTCAAGTTTAGTTCTATAGTTTGTTCGCTTTATTCTCTTGAATTCCATGAAGATTCAAGATCCAAAAAAATAGTTGATATAATTTTTAATAAAAATTCCGAAGTCTCCGAAATCTTGCAATTTTGGTAGGAAAGTACTTGCCCAGTCACAAAAGTGTGTAGCAAACTGCAATTTTCTGCAGGCAGCAATGCTGTAACATGGAGACGTCAAAACCTGCTGGCTGAGCATGTAGAATAATTGGTTTTTCTGCTTGAGAATTTGAAAGGGCCAAATATTACATGATTCATATATGTATTATATAATCTTTATTACAGCTATGAAAATTTCTGTACTCAGGGCTCTCCCTTGTAGTTTGGATACGGTCGAAATATTATGAGTGCCAATATTCTAAAGTAATACCCATCATGTAACACCACTTTTCAGGTATTTTCTATTTTAAAATTTAGCTATTATATTTTAATTACATAGTGATGATATGAAAGATGCTTTTGTCAACTGACTCTTTTACAGAGTAATATTTTAAAAGTGGTTTTCTTGTCGCCTGGAATTGAGTCATATTTTTATTGGAGCCTATGGCATCAGAATCGATGGAATCGGTATCGGTAGAATCGGAATCGAAATTTCAGATCCGGAATCGGGATCGGAATCGATAAAATTTTGGAATCGACCCATCACTAATTATAATATAAGTTAAAAAAACAAAATAAAACGGAAAATAAGTCCATATTCAAGCCAAAGAAACTGCTTGGAATATTCCATATTTACATGCATATCGTCATGGTATGAAAAAATAGTAATTCAGCATCATACGTATATTTTATCCACAGAGAGTGCCTTACTTCACCGAAGAGTAAAATTATATTTTCCACCAAACATGGTGTTTTGTAAATGACATCGAATAATAAAATGTTTTCCAACGAATTAATGCACATAACTCGTAGAAATTATACGCACAAAATGAAATGAGCAAAATTATTAATAAAATATAACTTTGATTCGCAGAACTTCATAAAAAATTATTCAATTACATCTCTAAATATTCGGCCCAATGTGATCCTCTAGCACCGATTTAGTTCCTGGGAGACATCAACAATATATCAATCCACCGAATACTTATCATTCATCTAATAGTCGGACGCTTTTAATTAAGCTCCGATTACGACGGTATGATGATGAGGCTCCACTGAGGCAGTTAAGACGAGCAGCTTAGAGAATTCTAAAGTCTTTCATAAAATTAAATTTTGGCTGAGAGAACAATATTTGAAATCAACATTTACCAATTAACCTTCAGCTAACGTGGCCAACTAGTCGGCAGTTGCTTTTTAAAAGTTGCTATTCATGGAACCGCGAATATTACGCAATGTTACGATTGATCGTATTACTCTCATTTTGCGTCTTTTTCATTCCAGTTCGTTGTCGTTCTTCTGAGCGTGGTCTCAATTGCCACCGCAAAACCAGATGCACCGCTCCCGAGGATCCCTGCAGCCACCTACGGTCCTCCGGCCCCATCGCGTCCCACCAACACGGGCCTCGCCCCACCTGCACCCATCCCAGCATCTACCCAGACCTTCGCACCCGCTGCGCCCACACAATCTTTCGCTCCACCCGCAGCGACAACGGCGTTCGCTCCACCCGCCGTCTTCACCACGCAGTCCGTGTCGGTGCCAGAAAACGTTGGCCTGGCCCCACCAGCTGGGTTCCAGACTAACGCAGCCTTCGCACCGCCCTCTACCATACCGTTCTCGACTGCTTTCGAAACTTTCCCTGGTACGGTGGTCGGCTTCTCATCGCAAACCGGAGTACCAACTAATGCCGGTTTCGCTCCACCGGTAAATACAGGATTCGTACCCCCGGCAACTGTAGCTTTCGCACCCGCTCCTGCAACTACAGCTTTCGCGCCCGCTGCTGCAACTACAGCTTTTGCACCCGCTGCTGTAGGCGTTCCAGCATCTGCAGCATTCGCACCCCCCGCTAGTGTTCCAGCGACTGCAGCTTTCGCACCCGCTCCTGCAACTACAGCTTTTGCACCCGCTGCTGCAGGCGTTCCAGCATCTGCAGCATTCGCACCCCCCGCTAGTGTTCCAGCGACTGCAGCCTTCGCGCCCGCTGCTGCAAGTGCTCCGGCTAACGTAGGTTTCGCTCCAGCTGCAGGCATTCCAACGACAGCGTTCTTCTCGCCCACTACAGGAGGGTTCTCAGAAAATATTGGTCTTGCCCCTCCACCCGTCAGGGTCCCTGCCGCCACCTATGGACCTCCCGCTAAGGTTTGAGCATTCCTGTATTGCTAAAGACTACGGAATTATCACCTGATACCCGTTATAACTTGGAATGAAGAACAAACACTGCTTTTGCTGATTTGGTGATGTATGCACAATGTAAATTTGCTTCAATTTTGCAATAAAACCTTTTATCAAGCATTCATTTCGTTTATTATTTAATTGATGTTAAATGCTTCTTAAAATGGTATATTATTACTCCTATTGAGTTTACTAAGGAAATAGAAGGCAAAGATAAAGACGATTTCTTTTAAGTATACCATTATTTGTACCAAATGTTGAGTAAATGGAAAGATACCATCTAATTCAGATCCACATCGAATCACGAACACCTGTGCTGGTCGTACATGAAACTGGCTCCACCATTGGATTAAACTTCCCATAACCTAGCCCCATAATTTTTCTTGCATGAGTGGGTAATTAATAATTTAAGCTTCAATAGGAAGAAACCACAAAAATAGAATACGCCATCAAAATCATCAATTAAGTTTCATAAATTCGTTTTATTCCAAGGCGGATATAAATATGACGGAAATCATATATAACAGTGAGCTACTTAATCAACGACAGTTTCGTAAAAGCCAAATAGCGAGGGTCACAATAACACATAAAATTAAGGAAAAGAGGAAAACAAGCAAAAAAAAGGATGAAGAGCTTCTACATCTTTATGATACCCTGCGAGACACCTCAGGGGTGTTTGGCAGGAGGTGATCAATCACCAGAATTGATTGAAGATCAGCTTCATTGATTGAAGAATTGTAGAAATTCATCCTAACTGGAAAGACACGCAATATGACAAATTATGCCAGCGAAGTAACCATTGTACATATAACTTCAAGTTTGAGAAAATTTATTGAATTGGCTGTATATGTTAGGCCTGACCATATACTAAACAAGTTCTATGTGAAGTTTATGAAATAAAAACTAATAACTGCCTTCACATTAGAAACAAATTTATCTTTCAGAAATAATTTTCGGCCATTTCATTAATAAAATAAAATAATAGCAAATGGAGTATCAACTTGCGCACATGCAGGTATTATATATGCATGAAATACAATAGTTTTATGAAACCATGCATTGTGTAGGTAGCATGAATTGATTAGGAGAATATAGGACCGAATTCAACGTACTGGGATGAGTACATAAATGCCTTAGAGTTTTAGAGTAACGCTTTTATTCTTATGTACATTTCATGAGTGTTTTACATCCTCCGTCGGATGGTCAGCATACATAAAAGAATAATAATAATATCTTTCAACAGAACGAAATAATAATTTTTTTCAACAGCAGTGACCTTCTAGATTAAATCAACATTTTTTTGCATACAGTTGTGGTAAACACTCCAAAGTATGTTCTTTCACCGTCAGTTCTGACATCAAAATCGGCTGCAACTCCCACTGCCAACTCTTATCTTTCAAATATTATCAACTGGAACATAAAAAAAGACACAAATGAGTTACTGGTATTCTTGCTATTGATTTTATAATGAAAAACAGCATTCGTAATAGCAGATGCATATGATTTAAAAAATTTTTGTTTAAAATTATGCTGAGTTTTTTTACTGGACAAAACGAAAAATGTATCTTAGGACTATGAAATTGAGACTTAAGAGAAATGCACCGCGCAATTTCACATAATATCAACGAGGAAAAAAATATTGTAGTGCGATGAAAATTATAAACCTAGTTCACCACTGCCGCAAAAAGTCAAATTTCCCTACGCTTCACGCATTAATGGGTTCAAATAAATCTTCTGGATCTTTAATAAGAAGTCGAATGAATTTTTAAGAAATATTTTTTACAAAAGTCGATAAAAAACATGTTCTGAAAAAGATTGAGAATAGGTTCATCAAATTCATGTGATAACAATAGCAGGTACAATTAAAAAAATATTAGAAGAGAGCTTATCAAACTGAGGCACAAAAATATACTTACCATACAAATTTCACCCTTAGAAGTCAGGTGGCCCATACGTTGAGGCTGGGACTCTTGGTGGGGTTGCGAAGCCTCCCGCACCCGGAGCGAAACCTACACCGGCCGGGGCAAATCCTCCAGAGAGACCACCAGAAATGCCTGGGGCTGGGGCGAACCCAATGCTACCACCTCCCGGGAAGAAGCCGACGCCTGCGGGTCCGGAGGTGAAGGTGATGCCCGAGGGTACGGATGAGAATCCGGTGAGTCCGAATCCTCCGGGGCCAGAGAGGCCAAAGGCAGGGGGTGCGAAGCCGATGGAGCCGCCGCTGGGGCGGGAGATTCCAACGCCTGCAGACGGGGCAAAGCCGATGCTGCCGCCTCCAATGCCACCGCCGCCGATGCCGCCTCCTCCGATGCCGCCTCCTCCGATGCCGCCGCCTCCGATGCCGCCGCCTCCGATGCCGCCGCCAACGCCCCCGATGGCCGGGAGGGGTGGCGCATAGATTTCAGCACCAGCGAGTGCAATGACGCTCAAGAGGGCTAGGACGAACTGCGAATCGTTGTAAACGAGTTTTTATGGTTAGTGTTGGGAAGAAAAATCGCCGAAGATTAGACGCCGACTAATCACAACCAAAACGATTTAAAATATACTTGATTCTTTTAAGTGAAGAATTATTAAAGATTTTCCCAGTGAAATGAATTCAAAAGGAATATCGGCCTCCGTGCCGGATAACGGTTCTTAATAACGCCGACTAATCACAATCGACTCGTACTTAATCTCTAGGAATATTAAGAGACCAAGTGAAGATGTACAACTTCCTGCGTCAAGCGAACGTTTTATTTGCACTGTCGTGTGTAATTTTTCACAAATGTTTACACGTAGATAAACAATTTAATTAACATATAGCTTAGCCGGGATCCAGGCCTGGATCTGACGGATTTTCTGGAAAGGTATGCAAATATAAATCATATTCCCACCCTTGGTGAAGCACAAGAGGTGATGAAGCTGATTCTTGCATGGAAGAAATTACGTTCTCAAAATAAAAATGGTGTTTCAACCAATGATTGGGAAATGAACCGCGACAATTATTTAAGTTTGCTAATTAAGATTCTAAATTTTATCCGTCAAATTAAAAAAAATGCTCATGATGCATCGGCAAGATTACTTTCAAATAAATTGTACAGCACCACGTATTTTAGAGGCTCAACTTAAAAATTATGATATGCGAAGCAGGTAAAAAGTATAGAAATATTTTAGAATACTATATCAAGTGAAATAATATACCACATTTTGCACAAGTAAAGATTTTTTCTTTATGCGAGTGCAAAATATTCTTGAAAGCTATTGCGAGTGATACTTACGGTCTTCATTTTGAGGTTCTTGGTTGACTTTGTAGGTACAAGCTTAGCTTTTGATGGTCTTACCGTGAATGATAATCTACCAGGTTTACGAGTGCTTTTATACTAAAATAGAGATTCAAGAGTCAGCCATTTTACGTATGTGACTCAAAGATATTGAGAAATGGAGGGGGGCGAACATTAGACAAACAGTCTGACGCTTTTCTTCGGGTTTCCATTTCCAAAGGAACAGTAAACAAACATTCTTCTTTCCTAAAACGCGATGGCAACCCTTCCTGATCCTTCCCCTAATGCACACTCTTGGGCGGAAAGCCTTTCTTTCAGCTACTTTATTTAGAACTTTACTAACGGTGATTCCGCAATATCAGGAAAAGAATTCAATTCTGGACCTGGTGAAAACACTCTGATAGAGAGAACTTTATATTTATCATTTCTATGTGCAAAAATCGATTCTCATAGCCATGCCTACAACCAGGTCCGGATTGAGATGAAAAGAGGCCATAGGCTATTCTCATTTCACCTCCCATTTCTAAGTTCGTAAATTACTTGAGAGTTAATATACTATCTCATTTCTGTGATGCATATTAATGTATTAAGTGAAACCAGTTGTAATTGGTAATAATGTATTTAAAAATGTAGTAAAGTAATGATTTTTAAAAACTTGAGACACTTATTTGGACATTCATTCTCAGCACCATACGAAGTAATTGTAATAACGATTAATCAAACATAATACACAAAATTTAAATGGAAATGACATTCAAATAATGAAAATCGTTGATTTTAAAAACTTAAAGACGCAATAAAAAATTTCGATTCCATTGTATTTTGAATTTTAGCATACTTAATATTCAAAATTTAGTATAGTTTGATATAATACATTAAATGTTACGCTAAAATTCAAACAAGATAAAATGTATGCTAATGATACTTCACAATTTAAGTTTAATAATGATGCTTATAGGCAACAACACCTAAGTATACCAAATAATTCGAATACTTTCATTTGTTTGAGTGTTAATACGCCGCCGATAAAAGAAGTTATAGAGTATTATTTTAGATTAACTTCGGCTACCATTTAAGGACATGGAAAAATGCGATGAGAAAGATGAAGGAAGTAACTTGAAAGTGGAAAAATAATAGTAGCAGTAGAGCATATTAGCATTTGCTCACAAAAATTACTTCACTAGATTCCATTTATGATAGTTAAGTGAAAGTAAATATGACCACATTGCATTTTAATTATCTTAATTCCCAGGTATTAAACTAATAATCTCTTTATACGAACAATAGTTTGATGAAAATTTATTACTTATATGAATGAACTTAAAACGATAAAATATTCCATTTTAAGTTTATAGATGGAAAGAAAGGTTGACAAAATTATATCCCATACATTTGTAGATATTGTACATTTCATGTGAAAGAAATCTGTCTCTATATACTATTCAATACTGCTCAAATGATTTACTTATGAGGAATATGAGTTTTAGCCTTTGTCGGAATCGGAAGTGAGAGGAAATTTATTGATTTGGTTACTTTGTTGAGTAAAAATAAATGCATTAAAAAGAAATGAGGAAGAGTAAATTTTTAGACTGCAGGTACATTGAAAATTGAGAGGCATAAACAAGTAATGGTGGATCAATAAATGAGGTTTTCAATGCTTTGACTAAAATTAATATTTTATTTCTTACTTTAATTCACTCTCCGGTGTTATGCCATGAAAATATAACCCCAGCACCACTTAATCAATTCAATATACGCCTGTTAAATCGCCATATCTGCACGTACATTGAATAATAAAAAAATGATACTGCCACCAATCATATTGAAGGAAGCATAAAATATGTCTATTTTAAAATATATCATGATATCCTTGCCAATAACTTGTTCATTAAATGATTTGCTTTAACAATATCCATCATTTAAGAATAAATAAGAGGGGAGTAGCCAATGGTGCGTGTCTGCGTCTTGATTAACGCATGACAGACATAACTCAAAAAGAGAAAGTGCAGTTTTTTCAAAATCCAAATACATTTAAGAGAAATGAGTAAAAGCTCTGGTGCTACTAAACAAAAAGAGCACATAATTAGGGATAATACTGGGTGAGGCCCTGTGCTGGGACAAAAATGAGTGAAATTCACACTTTTTAGAGTACAGATCTGAAAATAGCGGGGAAATCTACCATTGAAATGGCCTCGGACTATTAATAGCACTTCATATGGGAAAGAAAGCCAAGCGAAAACACGGCTCTTAGTCCTCACCTGTGAGTAATGCAAGATTTTGCTTTGTTTACGTTGTACATCCATGTGTCATTGATTCGTGGCGTCTTCCCAGTATGAGAGCATATGGTATATCCTCGAAAAATTGAGAAAGATGATGATTTAATGATTGGAAAAAATACTAAAAACGAAACATAACAGAATTCTGGTAAATTTGGGCTTATTTCCATCTATGGATAGCAAAAAACCTTTGTGCTAAGTTACATTCTTAGACCAAATCAACGATAACAATATTATAAAACTACCAATTCGCAGAAATCTCTATGATTCTCAGTTTTAGCATAGGCCTATTCATGAATAATGCTGCATTGACAATTGATTTCATTTGATTGCTGAACAACGCTTGCCAAGGGAAATTGTAATTAATTTTATGGGTAGTTTAATTCCAAGGCCACCTTTAAATGACAGAATAACTTATACTTTTAAAGACCTATTATTTTCAATCAAACTCAAAAAAATACAAAAAATTAAAATTGCAAACTGATAAAAAATTCTTTGAAACTTCATACTGTCTTGATTCTTAAAAAAATTAGCATTTCCATTTGAAAACACGCCATGCGCCAAAAAACTGTAAACATAGCATCTGGATAGACGTTATTCCGATTGCCGTGACAGAAGACTTTCCATAGCAACCGAAGGAAAAGAATATGCACTTTAACTAACGCATGAATTCTTCCATTCACTGCCATTCGATTTTATTTGACATGATAATTCAATGATTCGAATAAGCTGAAGAAAAAGCTCTTCTCGAGGGATAAATTCACTCCTACCAATGTATCTCTCAATACCATTTCAATGCAACGATTTAAGATTGTCTCTTGTTAGTTAATCAACGATTTAAGGCAGATAAGCTCATGCAATTTTCGAAAATGAGCCTATTTACGTAAATAACTCGTTAGTGTCTGGCAATATTAAAATGTCACTACCATCTTTTGAGAAAAGCTCTGACTTGGATTGGTATGACCCCAATTGGTTGCGCTAACAAGTGCTGTGGGAAGTATTTTGTGGAACATAGCCTTCAAACCCTATAAACTCAATTAATACATTTATATGGTTTGGAATCGTCAAAACGTCAGCAGAATAAAACAGTTTCCTACATGTTTGACACCTAAATAATGTCCTGAGAGCTCATGGCAGTTTGGTTAGAGGGGATCGGGTTGGTGTGGTGGCTAGAGTGTTGGATTCCCACCCGGTGAGCTCGGGTTCAAATCCCGGCGGAGGCAGAATATTTTCAGAGACTGCCCTACTTGAATGTTGTGTGGAGAACATTTCAAGCGCAACACTCCGTCCGTCGGATGGGACGTTAAGCCGTGGTCCCCTTGGCGCCTTTCGTTAAGAGCAGGCTAATGCTTCGCCGGATTTCTCTCCACCCTTCCTTAACTACCACACCCCTCATGGCGCAAATGACTTCCGCTGTCGGTCGCCTCCTCCAAATACCATAGCAGCAGTTTGGTTAGAGGTGAGATTTTGCCAAAATCCTTGATTCAGAAAGAAAACTATAAAATAAATTGCAATGGGAAAACCTCCAAAACATATTTAAATGTTTTAGTGACGTGACGTGACTTCTCACTCAGCATATACCCCTCTGTTCAACACACTATTACAATTCTTGAGAAAGACAAACCGGCAAAAGAATGATTTTAATGTATTTTGTAGATTCAGGCGTTATCTTGTGAAAAAGTATCATCTTTATCATGAGGAAATAAAGGAGTGTGAATTTCACATACATTTTTTTGTTGACTGAGTAGTTTTTTCCCAAGAGATACCCAAAATGTTCGCTGTGAAAAATGTGCATATATACAATGTTCAAACAAAGGAATGAACGATGAAAATAGAGGAAAAAATTGAAATCACCACCTATATAAAGAAATCAACCTTCAGTGCGCAGCGATCGCTTAAATTATTAGCACAAAATTAACTATCAACGACTTTCCAAGGAAAGATCAACATCTTCAGTCTATCCACTCTGAAATCCATTGCCATTGCCCTTCTTTTGTGTGACCTTCTATCACAATGAGCATTTTTATGTCTACCGAGTAAAAGATACTCTCCGATACACCTCACTAGAGCTTATACTTTGCTTTTCGTTGAATAATCAATTCCCAGCCTGACTCATTTTTTCGTGTCCCATGGTGGATAAATTGGCCTTTTGCTTTCACGAATGGGCGAGTAAATTTCTATCCAAAATTTCTAAAACTAGTGTTCATAGACTAAAATTTTGCTAGATATGAGGAGAAATTTGATAATTCCTGATGAGATATTTTGGTCTTAGGTAGTACATTTGGAGATATAGAGATTTATTTGAACACAAGCTGGAAAAGAACAGTAGACGCATTAGGCAGGCAGAGGATCTATGCGCTGACCTTTTCTCCGAATCCAAGAAAGCAGTAAAGAAAAGAAGGTAAAACTGATGGGACTAGAATGATAGATTAAGTTTCTTAAAATAAATCGAGTCTTCGTAGTAAATAAGGCATAATTTAAATGTAAAAACTCCATTAAATGTTGCCTATAAGTTAACTTTGTGGAACGTATTTTGTCGTCCTCATAAGCTGAAACTTGGCGACCTAAGAGTTGAAATTACTGCAAATCGAGTGTGCGTTGAATAATAATGCATAGTAAATATGCCTATCTTTTCAGGAAAAATGACATTGAAATCTTAATTTTCCATCTAGAAACTCGATCTACCATTTCAGATAGATTACACTCACGTAATAATCTGATTCCAAATACTTGTGAATTTATTTACTGGAAACCACCGATAACGCGTCCATCACTACAGTCAGATGCTTGAATTTCACTTGAGTTATAACTTTTACCTTATAATTATTGTTATGGGAAGTTTTAATGCATTTCCAACCCTCAGAACACTTATAATTGTACATTTTTGCTTAATTCAGCTAATACTGCTTCATTGAGCAGGTTGCGGGTTTAGTACTGTTGCTTGGTGTGTCGCACAATTCATGTTGAATACGATACAGATACTATCAGAATGTCCTTTTAAGAAAAAAATATGATTATTTTTACGTGTTTACGTGTTTATTTGATAACACATGTTACTTGTCGAATACTTGAACAAGTATCAATAATGCCGCAAGGCTTCGAATGTTAATGAGGAATAATATTCTCCAAAGGAATTATTTTTGTTTCAAATTAACATAGCTTATAAAGCAGAAAGTTATAATATTTTTCGGGTAAGTGAGAAATTTCTCGGTCTCAACCTCGTATTATGACGAGATGGCCATCAAATATAGCAACTACGATGAAATTATCTCATGAATGAGAAATAAGCCAAAGTGGTCTCTCTCTGCAAAATCCTTTTTACTAAAATTTGCCAAATATTTGCCTACCCATATCACTTTATATGTCATTTAAACAAAAATGGTTTTACTCTGTGATATCTATTAAACAATAAACATTAAAGTGATTCGTGAATAGGCAGTTTTTAAATCATTTTTCACCATAAGAACGTCCGATGTCTCAGTGGAATTATCATAGTCGACATCAACATAGTAGTTGATGGATTAGAATATAATTAAATTGAATACCAATGTTTACTTTATATTTCATTTATTTTTATAAATATTTATTATATATTTCATAAAAAAGTTCAAAGTATATAAGGTACATAGTATCAAGTAATTCCGTAATGATTTTTTATACTTGTCAATTGCGAAAAATACTTCTAATACGGAATTTTCAATGAAGCATAGTTGTGTTTTGAATGAAAATCTAAATAAATACTTGTATATTGCCGTAAGTGTAGATTGGTGGTTTACACTGCTTTATCAAAAAACATCATAACATATCGCAGTAACCTTGCAAACGACGAATTCAAGAGGACCGTATCTTATCTGTTAAGGTGGCAAGAGTGTTTACCTCATCAAGTTTTCGCACTCGTAGGATGCCAGATGCTAGCTACAAACACCTGGCTGAAGTTTTGGCAAGTGAAATTTTTGACATCGCGCGGAAAAAGTGCCTTTAGGAATTAGGCACGCTCGCTGTTTTGAGAAGACCGCATGTTACAGATTCGCGCGAATTTTGGGGCCAAAAGGGGTTAAAATGTGCTAAAATAAGAACACGTGTGGCTATTTTCTCCACGTGACTGCGATCGCCATTTTTCCAACCGATTTGCGTGAATTTGGACTTGGAGCTAAAGAGGTATAAGTACCCTCATGTGCATCAAGTCAAATCAGACACAAATCAGACTCAAATCAGGCACGTCAAAATGAAGGCCGTAAGTAAAACCAATTTTATATAACTTAAATGAGTTACCACGAAGAATGATATCATGAATATTTTATATTATAAGTTTTATAAAATATGAAGATTTCAAATGTTATTTTCCACCAATGATTAGTATTAGACCACAAATTTTATTTTGTAATACAATATGCAAGAAAATGGTCTTAGGGGGTACATCAGCAATGTTAGTATCGTAATAAAAATAGCTCATTGAGTCAATGTGGAATTCTTCTTGTGGAATTCATTAACTTTCAACCATCTTATTCGTCGTTCATTGCATTCTATCACTCACGCTATGCCTCGCAGTCTACCCTCTAAACTCAACTTCTGACCAACGTTCTGGTCGAATCTGATAATTATAAATCATCTATTTCGTCTTCCAAGCAGTGTAACCTATCATCCGCAAGCCTCGTGACCGTGACCGTCTAAACCAGGGGTCTCCATAATACGGCCCGCGGACTCGTCTCAAGTAGCGCGCGATTCTCGCTCGTTTAACTCTGCGAGACGCCGCTAGGAGCGTTGCAGCGCTGTACTGAACGTCAAAGTCGCTTACAACTGCTCGTTTATAAGAAATACGCCACCGGATTCTTCAGTAGACGTTGGTATCGAATACTTCAGTAATCGGCAAATTTGCTATCCGGCCCGCGAGGCGATTCGGAACTTGGAGTGTGGCCCTCGTGGCCTAATCATTGGATACTCTTGCTCGAAACTCAGATACTTACCTCATGTATTCAATTATATATTCTAGTGAAATTTAATAGCTTTTACCCTTTACATTCCTCTTTTTTCGTATTCTATCACTCATACGCCTCGTGGTCTAACCTGTAAACTCAACTTCTAACTCCACCCATTCAAATTAATATTCTGGTTGAATCTAATTATTTTAAGGAGTTGAAGGAATAAAAATTTTGTTTTTTTACGTGGTGACTTATTTTGTCCGACCATAGTTTCATTGCAGCGTAACATTGTTAATGTTCACCAGTAAAAGGTAACGCTCTAATGATACCGTAATCGGACAAAATAAATCGCCATGTGGAAAAAACACATTTTTATTCCGTCAACCCCTACGATAAAGGATTACCACCAAGTCACGCCCTCTACTATAGCTTATAATGATTTTAAACCATCTTTTCCTAATTAAGGGAAACTAGCAACTTTGCTTTCTACGAGTTAGTTAAGCTTTAATCGTCAACTAGTTGCAATATCCTGTATAATTTTCAAGAATACTGAAGGTTAAGTTGTAGAAAGAAAAGTTGTTATTTTTCCTAACTTAAAATGGAATTCTATGACGGCCTCCGCAATTCACTGCACCATCTTTTTCCTTTTCCAAACAGTGTATTCTGTCACTCTTGAGCCTTGCCGTCCTCGCCCAAGCGGAAATCTACGCACCACCCCTACCCCTCGGCGGCGGAATCTCGCGCCCTGGTTCCCTCGCAGCCTTCTCCCCGCCTGGAATCGGTGTTGCCGGAACCTTTGGACCCGGGGGCGGCTTTGGAGGCTCCATCTCGTTACTCGGCCCTGGCGGCAACGGTGTCTCCGGTCTCGGCACAACCGTCGGCCTCTCCTCAGGCGGAGGTATCAACGGCCCCAGCAGCTTCAGCGTCGGCTTCGCTCCCGCCGCGCCCGGAGGTGCCGGTGGTGGCTCCGGAGGTCTTCCAGTCGGCGCCCCCGGTAGCTCCGGATTCCTCCCGCAGTCCGCCTCCTTCACCCCAGGCATTAGCGGTGCTCTCTCCGCGCCGGCACCAAGTGTCTTCGCCCCGCCTCCTAGGGTGCCTGCTTCCGTCTACGGTCCCCCGGACTTCTGATCGCTCACTTCATCTCTGCTTTTCGAGGTAAAGTCATTTAAAAGCGTTAGTAAACGCGGGAGCGAATACTACTCGTACTAAATCAAAGAAGTACATTTTCAGAATGCCCATATTGTCACTCATTGTCCCTCAATCTTATCCCCCATACTTCATAATTCGTTCTAAGAGTTGGTTCAGAGTTAAATACGCTGCAGTATACATTACCCTTGTCTCTGGCAAAGATTATGGAATACCAATAAAGTTCTGTGGCTTTAACACTGGTACTCTTATTTTATTTTTAAAATTAAATCGTAATCCGGCGTATTCAGTCGTGTCACAATTCCAAATAAGTAAAATCCTCAAGTGGCTTTTATGCCATATATAATCATTAAACCTCGTCTCTCATTGCTATTAATTACGCATACAACTCTATGTATTGGCTCAGTGATATAGGTGTGAGTATAATAAGCATTGTTAATTAGAATAAAGTAAAACCTGTCAAGCTTAAAATAATAACATTGAAACTTATTGGATTTTTCACCGGTATATATTTTACATTGCAAAACTGTTAGGCCACCAATAGTATAGGCGTTATTATGGTAAAATAGCATAATCTAAAAACAGAGAATATTCATTTAAAAGGAGATTGATTTAAATTTTATATTAAAATGGACACCATTCAAGTTACAAAAAAAACCATAGTCGGAAGAGTACTATCCACCCACCCTTAATAAATGTCTCACCGAGATCTTTAATGTTCAATTTATTGAGACGTACTTCATATTTATAAGTCTCTATCAAAAGGTGATATTTATCTCAGAGGAAAATACCATTAGAACAGAAATATTAAAAATGTGTTGATGTTAAATATCAATTTCAATTTTGATCTCATGATTTAAAAAATATCAACATAGCAAGCTATCAAACAGTTTCAAAGCGATACAGATTTTAGTGTAAATTTACTGGAGGCCAGTGCAGGCGCAGAAATAAGTTTAGCAAGCATTTACTAAATGCAACTTATTCATAAAACTTTTCAGAGTAATTACAGTTGCTAGGATATTATAAATTTGTATTTTTGAATATTTCTTATTTATGGATTGCTTCAGAGTGTAATTAGTAAAAATAAAATCAATATCGAATAATTACATCTAATGTTCATCTAAAACACAATAATAATGATTGTTAATGTTTACTTCCAGCATGCGTCGCTTACGGGAGGAGTAATGACACCATGATTTACGATGGTGTTCTTCAAAAGCGTTTGCTCTTCCACCAATTCTGCTGTGCTCCAAGAGTCAACTATGTCCGCTGTGAAAATGATCGCAACGAAGTGAACGGCTAATTTTATTACAATGCATGAATATTTCATGTTTGATGCTTATATTTTAATAAAATAAAATTAAAACAGAATAATACCTGTGTAAAATAATAACTGTTACTTTATAAGGCGTAAATTCAACATAAAAAAATAGATTTAAATAAAAATTTTACTATTAAATACTATACTCACTATTTATGGACGCATGGATTATTGCATTAAAAGGTTAGAAGCTCAATAAAATATGAAACGGTGTTAGTAGTATTAGGTACAGCATGATGCCTGACAAGGTTGGATATTTTATTCGATGATGAATGATGGTGGATGTTTGCTGCTGACCCATTGATTTTGTCATTTAAGGTAAATATAAGAATCTGAGCGCAGCTAATGGGGAATTTCACTAAAAATTGATGCTTATACGATAAAATAATATCCTCCACATTGAAAATTACAGTGAATGCAGTTTTTCTATTACCTGCGTATTATTCTTAAAATTCCACTTTGAGATTGTATAGTAATTGCCCTACAAACGACCCATCGCCATGTTTGGTGAGCGTGACGTCAGAGTCTAGTAAACAATACGTTTAAGTGGTGCCAGTAGACTGTTTGTCCAAGCTTTAGGAAAATCTTTATCTCCCTCGGTGCTTTTTTCACAGTTTATATTTTTCATAGCAATACATGTGAATTTCATCATCAGCCATGTGATGGATTTATTATCAATAACTGACAGGTTATGTATGCATAACGGAATATGCATCACAGCCTAGACAATTATCACTTATTAATTTTTCATCCTCCTCATCTACGGTGATTTCCACACTGTAAGATTTTGTTCTCACTTTATTTTCTGGTGTCACCTACACCCCAACAGTGAAAACACTCAAATTTCTTTTCATTTAAACGTATCCAACTTCTAAATCACGGAACGTCTCCCTTCCTTCGGACCTGCTTCCTGCTAAGTAAATGGGGGTCATATTTGTTCCGTTGTATTTATCTAAAACGTTAACTTTACATATTCCAAAATTGTACCCAGTACACATTAAAAGCAATGAGTAAATTACAGTAGTTGATTGAGATACAAACTACGCTCTAGGCCTTGTGACCGAGATAGTCTATTTAATTTATCTCACATTTCAATTTTGCGGCTACTAAAATCAGCACCGACGAAATCTTCAATCCCGGAAAAGAAATCAGCGACCATGAAATAATCTACTTTCGGAATGGTCCGAGAATGCGACCTTACGAGGTCGGAGTCAGCCTTTGCGTAATATGTACACAGCAAAGTGTTTAAAACTATTCACAACTGTTTTTGACTAACCCTTCAAGTCATGAATCAGTATCGCCGTTACTGTTTGTTATTGCCACGGAGAGAATCTGCTTACTCGCATTCTGACGTCACAGGGCGATCTTGTAGGGCGAAAGAACATTGATATTTTGGCGAAATTTGAAGCTATATAGCAGCAAGAATATTGAGAATTATAAAGTCATATTTTGTATACGTTAACGACTATGACTTACCTATCAATGTATGTAAAAAAATACTATTTTAAATGCATGAGCGCACCCCATGTAAAGAAAAGTTTGTAAACAACTTTGATAGCTGCTGCATTCGTCCTCAAGACGATTTTGTCAACGGATTCTCAAATACTATGTTCAGGTAGCAATAATTTCAACCATTTTTATTGCTATTCAAATGAAATACGGAATTAATACGTTTTGATGATGATTTTCGTAAATTAATTGACAGTTTAGGTAACTGTTGGCAATTAAAGTGTGGAATGGCATTATTATGACAAACGGCATCATATTGAAATATTTCATATTGAAGTTTGAAAAGAATATTGAATACCCAGAGTATTGAAAGTAAGGTCGCATGCATATCCTGATACATGCACTTAAAAGCATGTATACCATGCTTATGAGATTTCACTCTATATTCTTAGCAGATGAAAATACTGGATATAATAAAAGGTCTCCAATGCAGATGATTGTGAGCAAATGGTTTCTGGCATGTAAAATTAACAACTACCCAACGTTCTCTAAAACTAGCCGGCATGCATGACCATTTCCTTTTAAAAATAACTATTGCAATAGAAAACATCAAAAAGAAAATGCTCCCGATAGCTTCTACTAGATTACCGATCTTTATTGATACCCAAATAAAATCCGAAGATAATTATACGAAATTTGTATCTGAGAACAAAGATAGGACAGTAATTCGAGAAATAGCCAGATTTATGTATTCTGTCAACATATTTTAAAGCAGAACTAGATGCTGTGAAAATCACGTTGGACACTGACACTCTAAAATTACAACACCATTCACAAACTGATACGAATGAATGAATAAACGGAAAATGTATAGACATTGCAAATAATCCTCCTGCTCCATTTGGATGCATATATATGATATAATTTTATAATAAAATAGCGCAACTATAGGAGTATGAATGCTACATAGAAATGTATCACGAGCAGTTTTTTTCTGAACGGATACAAGGCTTATTCTCTCATACCCACAATAAAATGATTATGGATTCAAAATTAATCTTGCATATTAGCTACATCAAAAATTAATCATCAATGGTGGTAGTGGTAAAACGTACAAATAATCAAACTAATCCAATCACATAGCTCTCTAAATTAGTATTTAAGTAAATAAAAGATTGTAGCGCTTTCCCACAAAGTTATTTTTGTGGCAAATTCTTTTGGAATGAGGAAACTTTTCGATGTTTTATTTATTTAAATATGTCTAACTTCCACCAACTGAAGCCTGAATCTGTTGAATATCTCTCTAAATTATAGCTATCTAAGTAATCGAGAATCAGATCAAATGAGCCGATTCACATAAATTACATTTCCATATAAAATCGGCCATAGTTTTCATCAAAAATGAGGCACGAAAAATATGGAAAAGTACTCGATGTATCGTCAGTTGGATGAGTATCTAGAGTAAAATATAGTGTGAAAATAATCAAATTTACAGCTCAATAAAAAGTGATAGATGGAGAAAAAAGTCAAAACTAATATTGCTCAAACTGTAACGATTATTATGGAAAAGAATACGAATTACCTCGCCACTAAGACAAATGGAGCGTACTCAACTGTATTTAAAAAAATCAATTAAAAAATATCAGAAAAAATGGGTTGCTATTCTCGTTGGGTATGCAAATATAAATGCGAGAGTTTAAGAGTGGTGAGGCCGTAACAAAACAAGTATTTTAAAGAGCAAGTGGGTTCGATATGAAATCTGAGTGAGAAACAAAAATCGGAAGCATCTGCTACAAGGTAGATTTCATGCATAATCAATAATTTTGCATCATGGTGGGTGAGGTGATACCTATTGCAATTAGCAAGCACTATTTAAATCGGGAATTAAACTTCAGAATAGTTAATACTTCGTAAGTAATTTTAGTTCAAAATAACACACCCTCTGCGTCACTTTGAGAGTTCACGAAAGTGTTCACTCTGTATAGATTCCAGTTTTATATATTCAGAAATAATGTCGTTTGTTATGGTAACATTGGGTTGCGACACATGAAAGAATAGAGTCATACGAACCACATTCGTAATGGGAGGCAACAGATGCGAATTTCCTCAGATGTCGAGATTGATTCTGCAGTACAGAACTTAAGTCACGAAATGATGAAAACAATAATATTTTACAGTTGGAGACATCGAAAGCGTTGTGAAATTAAAGGGATGGGGATACTCCCACAAGATTCAAATCCAGTACCACACAAATGAGGTCTAAGACGCTAGGAACGAACGGAAATAACTATATAAAGGCATAAAACAGTTCAAATGACAGAACAGTCCACGGTGAACACAGTTCGCAGACAGATCGGAAGCAAAAGAAAACCTCCAAAATGAATTCTGTGAGTATTTGTCCTCAACTATATATTTAGTCTATACACATGCACTTCAAAATTGGCACAACACAACTATTACTATGAAATGTAAAAGCTCTAAGAAGACCAACGCTAGATATAATTGAAGCATTAAAATGGTTGTATGTGTCATGACAGTGACGATCACACGAAAAAAATTAAAATGTAAAAGCATTGGCCAAAAACATTGGATATCATCTAATTAAAAATCAGAAACTTACATGAATGAAAGAATAATGACATTCAAATAGGGAATTCAAAATAATTTTGAAATAATTTAAATCTCCATAAAGATCCCATGAGTTTCTTAAAAAACTTAATCGCCTAATTTCATAACTTTGGTATCGAAAATTGGTACAAATGCTTGATACTAAGATCCCTAAACCACATCACAGCCATTTCATCGTTTAACCTATTCTCCCGGCAAATGCGTTCTTTTTGAACTAAACTCACTGGTCTTTCCTCTTCCAACAACAAATTTCCTTCTTTAAATCATCATCAGGACTACAATTAACTAAACTATTATTAGTGACTAAAGTGACTACAAGTGATAAACTATTTCATCGATGAACTCATTACTGTTATCTCCCTTTCTCGCTTAGGCACTACTGCATCCCCTTTCACAAAAGCACTCAAGCCATCCGCAGCCACTGTATATTCCTTATTTACCTCGACAGTTTTCTTTCCTCACCCACCATATCTATACCCGTAACTTTCATGTACATATACCCATGCTTGAACGATTATTGTGCTGATTAAAACTGATATGATGTTTATATTCATCTCATTCGGCGAAATACGGCGTGATATTAAGCTTTGATGTTTCATGGCCAATGCCGATACGGGTTCCATGAAAAGCCGATACGTAAGCGTATGGCCTGCAATGACCTCGAAATGTGATCGCGAATAGTCAACGACACAGTTTTGATCAAATGGATATGTCATTATAAAAACACTGCAAAAATCTCAAGACGATAGTTAAAACATAGTTTTTTCATAGCTTTTCTCTAAAACACTAATGCAATAAAAATAATTTGCAATGCAGTGAAGGCAATACAATTTAATACAACCAGTGGTGGAGTAAAAATATTTATGGAAATTGGCTATAAATATTTATTTATTTAACTCAAGCTTTTGCCGACCTCGGTGGCGTAGCCTGCCTTGCCTGCCAAACTGTGTTTCGCGGGCTCAGGTCCTCCCTGGGCAGCTTGCCTCTCTCTAGGATATGGATGCTCGTGATTCTCCATGCTTATTTGTGGTAGCCCTCCCACCCCCACTGCCCCGATGTAAAGGCCTAATAGTGTTGTTTTCTAGGTGATGAGCATAAATGAAATGAGATAAACCTTGATTTGAATTACAACGGAAACAATTTCCATCGATTAACACATTTAAGTACTTCTTTTCATTTCAAAGTTCATCGTTACTCTATTGGGCCTCGTCGCCGTTGCTGCCGCCCAGATCCGAGCTCCGTCCACCGCCTACGGTGTCCCCGCTGTGACCTCGGCGGCTCCTGCCGCTGGGTTCATCGGCGGCCGGCCATCCACCGTGGGCTTTGCCCCTAGTGCTCCCGCATTGTCCGTCACCGCCGGTCGTCCTGGAGTCGGCTTCGCCCCTGCTGGAGTCGGTTTTGCCCCTGCTGGTGTTGGCTTTGCCCCAGCTGGGGTTGGTTTCGCTCCAGCTGGAGCTGGCTTTGCTCCGGCCGGAGTGGGCTTTGCCCCTGCTGTTTCTTTTGGCTCCAGGCCCACTGGAACTTCCTTCGCTCCAGCGGTGGGTGCCTTTGCCCCCGCAGCCGCATCCAGGCCTACTTTCGTCTCAGGAGGGTTCGCTCCAGCCTTCGCTCCAGCTTTCGCTCCAGCCGTAAGCGCCCCATCTACAGCCTACGGCGTTCCATCGAGATTTTAACCAGTAAATACGATACACACTTGATGAAATTGAGATGGAGGTCAGTATAACACAAATGCGGTATGGGGTATGTGAAGGTATGGGGTTACGATACGACTCTTGTGCACGAGTCGGGTGAAGTTATTTTGGGCATTCCACCAGGTACGTGGATTGAATATTGCTGAAGTTTCAATAACTAATCCTACCACTGTTCCCATGGCATCCTCAAATCCTAGAGGAAAATGGCGTAGTTAGTAATTAAAATTGCAGCAATACCAAATACTTTCCAGGATGCGTTCCCAAAATGGCTTCACATAATGAATGTGACTGCTCGTATTCCGTAATTGACACAGTCGATTAATATAGCAGGTAAAGATAAGTATGATAAATATAAAAACTATGGACACTCTGCCACAATAATTAGTATCACAATAATTGGTTATTTGCTGAGGGATCCCGCAAAAAGTATTTTTTGCTCTAAAAGTTATGGGGGAAATGAAAAAATTCAAAGTCGTACTGTGGTTTGATATTTTGACTTCTAAAGGTGGCGCCGAATTTATGGAATAACTAAGAAACATAATCCTTACATTATTTTTGGCATTTGGCTCGAAAAGTCACTATCCATAGCTGCTGGTAGCAATACACATTCCAAATTTGGGGGAATTTCGTAAAAATTGAATTAGAAATATGGATTTACCTAGGAATAGGATAGCGAAAAAAACCCTAATATTTTAGAAGACATTACAGCTGATGGTAAATGACCTAACAAACGCCATTGCGTATTTCTATTGAGGTTCCGTGATTGCCACTACCATTTTTAATTAAAATGCAAAGCATGTGCAGTCAAATGTCATTATAATGAGTTTATTCTTCGTTAAAACCTCAGCCCTGCCAGAAAGGCTTCACACGTCAATACGATTTCAAAGTCGAAAGAGATTGTAACAGCTTCATCCGCTTCATCAACATATTCTTCTTAGTTGCACAAGCAAAGCTAAAAGGTCCAGAAATTAAACTATAATGATAATATGATCGTACTAACATGAAAAGTCAATGATTGTATTACAGTGATTCATAAAAAAATCTGTTTTTTTCCCGAACCACACATATCATTAAGCCCATGCTTTAAGCCCATGGGAAACAAAAAGATAATGACGAGTAATCATCATCCCAAAGCTCACGTTTAATCGGTATAAATATAACTTACTATTATAATAGGACCTGTATAACTTGGAAAATCTACTCATATTTATCTTCACTGTAAATAAATCGAATATTAAATCCAAAAATTTTCTCTTCATCCACAGGTGCGAACTTACTCGATGACTTCCTGGAACGTCCTGTCCAGCAGAAGTCAAGTTGAGGTGGAATACGAGACTTTATAAATGAAGAAGGATATGCATCACAAATGGGAGTGGAATATTCTAGTATTAGCAATTGCGGTTAATGTAATATAATGTACAGTTTTCACCTTACCGATAATAAATTCCCCGATGAATAATTATTCTTCTTTAAACTTTTTCTTCTGCTGCAAGGATTCAATCAGTTAAAATGTGCCTCGAAATGGCAAAAGATATCATTTAAAACTTGCTAAATCAAGTTTTTAGTCATGTCCAGACCAAGGCACAATAAAATGTATTATATAAGATTAAAATACATTTATTTCATGATTGATGAATAATCTAGCGTTTTATGGCCAGGATCTAGCCATGCTGAAAAACGTTCCTCTTTTTTAAAAAGAGGAAATAAAAGGTTTATTTAGGTTTGTGGAGAAGAATCTGAGAAGTATATTTCCCAGTACTGTACTAAAACTAAGTAATATAAGCATTAAAACTCCTTAATAGCTCAAATAAAATTTCGTGGAACGAACAAATAGACTTATGTGTGGCATTTCATCAAATGTTGCGGAAACATTTATTTTTCTTAAAACAACTGTAATCCTCCAAATATCAAAGCCATTAGCCTCAAGCATCGCCATAATTATCTATTTTGTTTAACGCAGTGTCTTCACATGCTATTGAATAAAAATGTGTGTAAACTTTTCCTGGAATCATCCTAGCGTAGCTTTGCTTCAAAGCTTTCGTTCTTTCTTGCCCCTGAAGAGTTATATTTAGTGCCAAAAGCGTTCAATACAGACCTCCGTATCAAAGTGATTTTTTTAGTAAATTTGATTACTATGTTTGTGTTTAGTTAAAAGTTATTTATTTACGTTTTGGCAATGCGTACAAGCTTTTTATGCGTGCGCGGTATTAAAAATACGTAAAAGATTGGATTATTCATATTTATCGTATCAAACTGAAAACTACTGCTTCATAACAGGAATTTTCGCATTAAATATACTTTGTGTGTAGGATGCAATACTAATAGCAAGGGAAAATGAAATACATTCATCTGTGTACAGAATTCATGAGAGTGAAAAAATAAGAAAATAACAAAAAGTACAGATTTTCTAAATGTACGACGACAATAGACACTAGTCATACCAAGTTTCCAGCTAATAGAATAGTAAGTATGCTATTACATAGCTTTTCAAGCCATGAAAATGTTTCCAATCCTGATAGTGATACCTTGTTTGCATTTTCAAATTACTCACTTTAAAGTTAATAACCACCCTTTTACATATAAGGGTATTACTATGGACAAGCTGTTCATTTTGATTACTGGTATTCATGAAAATTTTAAAGCAAAGCTTTAGCTTGAATTTTAAAAAACCTTTAGAGTAGGATAGCTTTCGTTTTAAACAATGAATTCAATGACGAACATGAATGAATGAAACAAAACAAACAATGAAACAATGAACAAACGTTTTTTCCGAATTTTTTGCCACTTGAACAGCTAATTGCAACGCTGTAAATTATATGTGGTCGTTATCTCGAACAAAAGTCTTATCACAATCCTTCTGAAGCCTTTAGATAATCCGCAACGCTGAAAAAGCGTGAAAGGTACTTCAAGTGACCGCCTACGAAGAGCATGATTTATTGCACCCGATTCAATTACCGCTTGGGTCTCTTTACGCATCTTCAAAGAGATTTATGATTCGCAAAGTCAGAGTATGAAAGGTCAATGAAATTGAGAGAGGAAGGGGAAAAGCGCTTCAAATAGATCACAAACGAAGGTTTGAAAATCAATGAAACTTCTCTAAAAATCAACTATTTCTGTATATGTAAATAAATTTGTCCGAAAACTATTTACCGATCGTAGTCTAGAAAGATTTTAAATTACATGAAAGGAAGTAAAGATCAAGCAATACTACAAATATCAATGCAACAGAACATCTAAATCGAAAAAATTATTTCGATTCAAGAACCCATGAAAAACATCCATATGGTTAACGTATCGAAGCATTGATGGGAAGGTATAAAAACGCTGAAATATGTACAAAACTTAGTTGAGAGGAATTACAATGTTCCATTAGAATTCGGCGTCTGGTCAGCAGTTATTGAAATTAAATTGATAATTTGTAGTGAAAAATTCATATCTAACTATCATCGTAATTTTAACAGCTACCTAAATGGACGACTACATCTATGGGTCATGTACTCTCAGGTATTATAAGAAAAAAGCTTGATAAAAAGATGAACAATAAAATTTCAAACCACGCTAGTAATGCTGTATAGACAAAAATAGCGACAAGAAGCAAAAAAAAAGGTTGGACGGCAAATATTTCATGTGCATCAATTAGGAAGGCACTTGCGAAGTTGTATTGCTTGAATTACATTTGCCATTATTCTTTTCCACGTATGCTCATAAACGATGACAATATGTATCGCAGGCGTTACAGTGAGCTATATGAGGTCCATCATGCTAGTCATTCACCGCTCACCCTTCCCTTCAAAATATAATACCAGACTTTTTGTAGTCTCTTAGACTCCCACGGTACCTGAAAACGACTTGGCATTAACCCGAAACGTAGACTACAATCATGTAAATAGTTGTGTGGCATTTCATTTTAACAAGGACAGCAAAAGTTTGAAGTAGCATAGGAATATAAGCAAAATTTTTGGAAACAATTCACCAGATGCCACATATGGAGCATGTTTATATACGTGAGCGAAGCTTGAACGTTGACAGCAACAGGGAAGTCAAGAGTTGAAGCATTCAGAATGTGGTGCTACCGAAGAATTATGAAAATTAAATGGAATGACCGAGAAAGTAACGAGGAAGTGATAAGAAGAGTATGTAAAAGAGAAGAAATACGTAATGTGCTGCGTCAAATCAATCCTAGGATTGCTTACTAATAATGATGGTAATAAGGAATGATGTTATAAATTCATAGATAAAGTCATTGAGAAAGAGGCATATTCCGCGGTGGGCAACTGGAAATCCAAAAAAATTGGATTTAGCAAGAAGAATGCATGGTATTGATTTGAGTAAAATTTCATTTTTCGATTATATATTATAACTGCATAATGCCGCAGTAGAGAAGATAGGAAACAATCATCATATTAATGGCCCCTTTCAAAATATATTTTATAATTCTTATTGCTATTCATCAAAGTAAAAATCCAACACGTATATATATATTCAACTTTTGAAAATACACTCTTCGAAAATCAAAGTAATTTTGACGTTTAGTAACACTTCAGATGGAATACTACACCCACGTGACTAAGAGGAGATGTACCCTACGAAATTCATTGCTAAAAGTATGTTGTACAGATGCAAAATTACTGAGTTTGAATACTCGTGGGTACGCAATGAGGGCATGCATGAATTACTGCACGTAGATGAGTTCGGGGAGCATGAAGGAAATAGCAAAAGAATGGTCGATGAAAGAAAAAAAGGAGAGTAATAAACCACGGGTGAAATATTTCCGGGGAACAAACATTATCAAATAGAAACTTATTCGGAGAAGGAGGTGGCTACATTTATAAACGCATAGTTACATAACCCTCCCTTCTCATTCCAAATCCAAATTCCTTTCTATACGTATAACAGTGGTAAAACAAATTCTTCGAGCTTTTCTTGGTTTTCCTAAGATGCTGCATTCCTTTTTCACTTATTTGGCTGCTATGGTCTTGGCAACAAGTTACGTTTTTATAAATGCATTTTCATTTGTATAAAAAAATGCATTTACATTTCAAAGTCAAGGTCAAACTTTTTTCAATACGAAGGCTGTACGATATTTTGGTCTGATCAAACCGTATTATGGAAAAGTATACATAAGATCACGTGGTTTTCACTTAAACCAAATTAATTACTTTATTAGCTTCATAACAGTGCTTGCATAGATCAATTTCTTCGAAGAAGGCTAATCAGAAGGAACCAGTTGTTATATCTTCGTCTTGTATTTTCCCTTCGAAATTTAAGGCTTATCAGTTATTGGTTCAATACTGCAACGATTAATTATTTCTTTCATATGCATTTAGGCTAGGTGAGTTTCAATTTATGTGGAATAAATAAAATATCATCATCATTAGTCAAAGGCCCTAAGATTGGTTTGACCCCGCTCTCCATTTCTCTCTCCTATCCTTTAGCCTTTTCATAGCGACATATTTATTCTCTTTTACATCCTTTATCACCTGTCCTATGTAACTCATTCGAGGTCATCATTTACCCTTATTCCCCTCCAACTGTCCTTCTACTTTTTTTCTCATTAGGTCATCGTGTCTTAAAATGTGGCCAACTAAGTTGTCCCGTCTTTTTTTTAAGGGTTTTAGAAGACTTCTCTCTTCACCCACACTTCTTAGCGAGCTTCCCATTATTTTATATCATAAATCGGTCAAAATTCACGCGCGCTGGGAATAGCCAATCCAATAATTAAAGACTGATCTCCCTCTGATGAGCCAAACTAAAGTCTATCAACAACATGAATATCATTTTTGTAATTTCCCAATTGCAGCAGAAATGGAGTGAAAATACATCAACACAGCAGGTAGACCAGCGGGAGAGTCAGAAGGAAAACAGCGAAACGTTGCAATGTCTTCACACCGGGAACAAATGCTAGACTCCGACCCGACCATGACATCGCTACTGAATGGGCTCATCTTCGCGCGGAGACAGCTCTTCGGCGGCGTGAGGCGGAGATGACCAGAGGCCATCCAAGCATAAACACCCCGACCACTTCTTCCATTGACAAATACGGAACAAGGCATCCGAAATCTGGAACATAATGTTGGGAAATAATGGAATTTTAAGAGAATGGACGAAGGATATTGATTATCACTCCAGCCGCCTAACGGGGTCGAGACTAATTCGTATAAAAGGGCGCCATCAAGCCGTGTTTCAGGCAGAAGATAAACTGGTTTCAGATCTTCATCTTGTGGATTCACCAGCAGTACCAGGATGATATACGTAAGTGTATCACGTTAAATTGTAGTCATCAATCAATTTTAGTCTTAGTTTTGGATTGCTCCAAATAATTTCTTTCAAATTGAAACAAGTTAATAACGATCACTTTTAGAAGGATATATGATAGGAAATAATTTACAATCAAATAATAATTGACAAGTGCCAAAGATTAGTTCAATATAATAAGTAGAGTTACTCTAGAGACTGCTGACTACGTTTAAAAAGGACCGAATGGATACTTGATGACAGATTAATTTTAAAAAATTCTTCTAAGTTTTAAAATTAATTTATTTTATCATTAATTTAAAATGAAGTAATTCACTGGAATATGATAGTCACACTCTTTAATATATACATGTGAGAAAAGGCAGACAGCAAAAAGCTGTTCATTCACCCACGAGGACGTTCATTCACTCGAAAAGATAGCTCATTAAAGACAGTTCCACAGATTTTTTTCATCTATGATCAATTACTTTATGGAGAGCATTTATTCTGGGCCGAGAAAATTAAAAAATATCTGATGAAAAATACAAAAATATTCTGTGAATGGAAGAGAGCAGCTCAATTCAAAGTGGAAAAGGACACAGACCGGGGTTATTTACAAATTTCTGTACGAATGACCAAGCTTTCAGTGCATAGTGCACAAAGAAATAATACCATGATGATGGATTTATTCTCTCCATTCCCTTATCACGCAATCGTAGCTGAATGTTAGCAATTCCGAATAAAAAGTCATAACAATAAATTCAAACAAAAATTAATATTTTATAAGCCTTATCAGAAGTACAGATGCAGAAATATATTTGTTTTATTGTTGTTTTTATCAACAATTTTGTTTTTAATTCGCAGATAACCAACGTGGTCCTGTGCCTAGTGGCGCTAGCCAGCGCGCGACCTGATGCTCCACTGTTTGCTCCACCGTCTACTCAGTACGGGCCTCCGGCTCCGCCTCCACCACCTCCACCGCCTCCTCCGCCTCCACCACCCCCGCCAGCCTTCGCACCACCACCCCCGACCCCTGCCATCAGCTACGCGCCTCCGCCCCCGGTTTTCGCCCCCGCACCAATCAGGGTGATAATTGCCGCCCCTCCGCCGCCTCCTACCCCTGCCATCAGCTACGCCCCTCCGCCCCCACCCCCGCCGCCACCTCCGCCGCCCCCGACCTTCGCCCCCGCCCCACTCAGGGTGCCCGCCATCTCCTACGCCCCACCCCCAGTCTTCGCACCTCCGCCCCCGCCCCGCGTGGTCTTCGCCCCCGCAGTCATTAATCCTGTGCCATATTTCTCCGGGTCGTTCGGGCCCCCGACATTCATCCGCGCACCGGCACCGAGCTACGGGCCGCCACGATTTTGAGCGCGGCTGAACTGTTAAGGAGGGATAACGAGGAATCAACGTTGGGCTGGAAATTTACGGTACAGTACAATGTTTCTAGTTTCTTTCTGAAAACGATTTTTGAGGATTTTTCATCAATTGATATTACTGCCGAATATTAAATCTATTGAAAAATCATTATTGTTTCAAAACTTATACCTATGGTTTGTTGAATAAATTGAGGCGAAATTATAACTTTCATTGGAAATTTACGGTACGGTATAATTTTCTAGTTTCTTTCTAAAAATCAATTTTGCAGAATTATCACCACATTTTTATTACACTGTCGATGACGATGTCGATTAAAAAGTTGTTAATTGTTACAAAACTTGTTATCAAGGTATGTCAAATTAAATGAGGCAACATTAGAATGTTCATTGTAATATTCTGATGGATCTTATCATCTAAATTGCATAAAAATACATTTTTGCCGAGAAATTTGTTTAGGGGCTACCAAAGGCAACATTTAACGTCACTGTTATAAGGGACCTCTACTTGCTACCTCTGGTGCTCACAAGCTAACGAGCAGGTAACATGCACTGATAATAACAACTGTCGCTATATAGCACGGAACACGGCTGAAAGTTTTTATTTCACGGAAAATTACATTTGTTCATTTTCATAGAGAAATCTGCTGAAACTGGGATTAATTATTAACTAAATGAGGATGAACTTTCAAGAAAACACAAATATATCTTATGCAAGGTACAATTTGAATTTATATTGAGACCCAGGAATACATAGTCACATTAAATTTTAGGGATAGGGTAATTCTCGTTGAGATTGGTCTTCTATTGGTCTCTATTTGTATTCAATTGAAGTCGCCGCAAGTTTATTTAGACAATAATTTTACTAAATAAATACTGACTGATATTTTGTTTATTTCTTTACAGCATTTCTACGATGCTGTCTATGTTCAAGTGAACTGTCTGGCAATGCCAAGGCACATGCATGTAGTAACGACCCCTGAAGAAACGGATGCTATCCAGGATATTGATAACACAACGGTTTCATGTGGAATTCAACAAACATAAGAGGGCCTAAGAGCTGTGATATATTTGACATTTAGTAATACTCTCTATTTCTGTGCCAAAATATAAACGGCAATAAAAACTAAATATCAAAGAAGTCCATGACTAAGTTCTTCATTACCGAATTTGAGCTAATGCAACATGAAACAATGAACCTTATGAATACATAACATCTTGAAATCTATCAAATGAAAGCAACAATGCTATTATTTAAATAATTCTAATTCCTTGGTTCTCTCTATTTATTACTCATTTAAATAGATATGTATTAAAAATTTGAGTATTTACTCGTAAATATCTAATCATTACTTATGTGCCGCATTGAATTATCAAATGTTATTACGCTACATTAACAAAAATCGATATTTTAGTGGAAGAAAAATTTCCATTCCATCTGCAATATAAATCGGTTTTCTGAACGAATGAACTGAAAAGTATAATATAAATTAAGTGGCACTAATCGAACTATTTTACAAAGACAGACTTCAATCAGTCTTGCAAACATTACCATAAAATTTATGAAGCTCCATACAACGTAATTAAAATTTCTAATGATCACAAAATATTGCTCATAGTGCATAACGGTATTCTGAGAAAATATTTAGACTTCATTACAAAAATACTGTGGATGTAACTATCCAAAGTTTTTGGCATTAATGCTACGAATAAAAATGAAACCCCAAATTTTTAGCTGAAAATGCAAATCAAATTATATACTAATACTTGCCTGGAAAAATCGCTACAGATACATGATATAGTGATTAAAAACTACCTTTAGACTTTCCGAAGTGTTGACAAGCAATAACACACAGAAATAATGAGTTAATCATATTTTAAGTGCGTGTAAAAATCATACCTACTTAATGATTGTTAAATATATACAGTATGAAATTGAAAATCAGTTTCAGTTTCTGAGCAGAAAATTTATGCGGAGATAATTTATTTAGTAAAATCTTAAAAGCCAAATTTTACCAGGTATAGTATAAAAATGAAAGAAATACCAATCCACAGCGTAGGCCCAGTGACTTCGGAGGACAAAGTCAATCTTTGGTACTTAGAGGGTAATAAGATATCCATAATACCAATTTCCTGTTGAAAGTATTGAAGATGTGGCTACAGATCCGAGGCAGGATGATTTTACCCAAGATCTTAAAAAAGATAATATGATTTTGCATCGAAATAAGAATAGAACACTCATTAAGTTCGATTGCAATGTTTTTATCACGAGAGATCAATGATTACGGCTTAGGTATCGCGAGTTCTTCAAACTTCCCTTCAAAATTTCCTTATAGAATTGCAACTTTCGTAAATCCACTCTCATTAGGAACACATGATATGGTACTCCATCACTATCATTAAGAATTGCTTTTTCACCGCTAATGAATACGGGTAAATGAAAAAAAATTTAATGCCAGTAAAGTTAGTTAATATAATAGGGTGGTTTCCTATTATTTTTTTCGAACTAAACCTAAATCGAACGATTATTACTCCTGGAGTACTTATTTCACGCTTTTAAATTTTTAAATGACGATATCTATTTTTCGCGATTAAATGAAAATTGCAAATTTTCTAGCGCGCGAAAACGCGACGCGGAAGTATGAATGCCGGGAAATCTCTCCGTAGGACGTATTTCTCGTTCCCGTTGCCGCCCTGCGAGGTGACCTTGAGGGAGGCTTGAGCGCTGATATGACGCAGGCTGCTAGCGGGTAGCTGAGTACCCTGCTGGCTGGTAGCGCTTGGCTTAAATAAGGATTATTAATGCTTTATCAAATGAAGAAAACTTTTCGACCTTAGCCAGTTTTAATAAGTGATTATTAAGGCATGTTTCCCTGAGCTCTGCGCCTCATGAATGCATTGGTAACCTCAGACGACGTATAACTCCTATCTTCTCGTATAGAAACTAGGTCCCTGTGACGCCACGTGGTGTGGCATCGCATGGGCGCCAATCTGGCCCTTTTCAAATGAGGATAAAAATGGACCATTGCCATTCGTCTAAACCGGTATCTCTAAAACGAAATAATTTGTATATTATGAATACAGTAATGGTGGGTAACGAATCGCAATCAATGACTTCCGTTTTCTTTGATGAAGGAAACTACCCTATTTTTCTACTTGCATACCTTAGCACATTATACTTGACATCTTGACTATTCGCATATGAAAAGCAAACGCTTAATTAAAAACGATGAGTGTGAGTCCCATGAGCTACAATGCATTTTTTAGTACTGAACATTGAATTTAAGTTAGAGTGTACAATTTTCAGGAATAGATTTGTACTACGGGCGATAAAATAAGAACAATGAATGTGTAGAAATTGATGACAATATAGTTTCATGTTTAAAAAAATACACAAAAGGAAAATACTGATAAATGTTTTACACTGATATTCGCCCTAAATTAATAGCGAATGTAACTATCAAAAACTTAGTAAACGCTAAACCATGACCCCTGTGGGTAGTCCAGCAAAACCTAAGAATGTAAACCTGCTTGGAAACATCATTACATATTATATCATTTCAATAAAATTATAACAATACCTACCGAAATCATAAGTATTTGAGTAGGCTACGGTTACAGCATTAAGAGCACCAGTAGATAAAAGAATAGCGTTCGAAAAGCAGGAGTTTTTTGTTTCTAAGAAATCATAGTAACATCACTTTTTGGTTTGGAAATGTCATGCCAAGAAATAGAGTATGACTTGAATTTTATGTCATTAGCATTAAACGCTGCCGAAAAACACTGGTAACGTAGGGAATGGGCGCAGAAGAAAATAAATAAGGTGGGATGGACAGGGAAGAAAAGAAAAGACAATTTTTTTGGGAATCGCGGGAGGGGAGATGAAACAATGTAACGACACAAAGAGCAGTCACATGATGTGTATGTGGGATATTAGCACTACATAGGGAAAACGATTTTCTGAAGTCCGTGAAATATGGAGGTACATTGGTTGGTATTTACGCGGTAAAGGGAGAGGAAGCGCACAAGATTTATCAACGCAATGACAATTTGCAAGCTATATGCCGAACTGAAGAAGGAAATACCACTGAAAGGATTACAGGAAAGAAGCACTATCTCTATTGCATTACACTTTATTTTTCAAACGCAAATGAATGCACCTGACCCTGTTTCAGCACTAAACGGAATCAAAGCCGCACTGAATACATTTAAAAGATGAAAGGTACCGGGAAAAGACTAACTACCAATATAATTGATTGAAAATTCGGCGAAGGAGGGTATCAAATGTATGATGAAGCTTGTAATGAAATACAGAGAAAAAGATTACAGAGAAGAAAGTTTTCATACAAAAAATAAATTGGAATATTTTTATGTAAGACCACAATTAAATATAACCCAAGGTGTTAATAAATAGTCCCAAAACAAACGCCTTAAGTATTATAAAAGAACATCAAGCATAGTTTACGGCAGGAATATGGACCAAGCGAAGATAATGTAGAATTCAGTGAGGCTTATGGCAGGTTTCACCGAGAAAAGGTAAGAAAATTAGTTAAATAGTATAATACACGTGAAAAATTGATTGATTGACAAAGGTACGAGTAAATAACTCCAAAGAATGTGTAAAAATTTACAAAGAATGCACTGATATACATGCAGACATAAATGCTGGATTTGGGAAAGGGGATGGTGTTTCTGCTCTCAAATTCAAAATGGCAGTGCGACATTAACAAGCATGAAAAACACGAAATATTCCCGAGGAGGAGCTTACCTTCCAGGTAAATTCTGTTAGATTTAGGGCGATGTAGGAATTGAAACAAAGATGACAGGATAAGGCTAACTTCTATGCACGTAAATAAAGCGGCTCAAGTTGGTCTTCCACCTAATGAAAAGAGAAAAACTTTCATTACGTTCAGAGGCTTGAAAAACAGAAAGAAAATATAGCAGTCACGGATAATAAATTTAAAATATTGCTTGTAGTATCCAGTCATAATCTTAACTCAGGAAAACAGGGATGAAGCTGAAATTTTAAACACCGCCACAGTAACAGACAGAAAATATTGGATCTCAGTTTAGCTTTTTAAGTAAATAATAATGATAATAATAAAATACCTATAAAAATACATCTATGTTACTCCTCTAGAGGCACTAAAATACGAATATATATAAAAGAATGGTAAAGCCGGTAGTGTTATAAAGTACGGAGGTATGGATCGCTACAAATAAGCCACTAGAGAAACCAATTCCATTTGGAAATTAATTATTAAGACATGTTTTACTCTACCCTAGAAGGAGACAAATGGCGAGTAAAACAGAGAACCATAGAAAGACGAAGCAATATAACAGGATAGAAACTGTAGCATTAGTCAAAAGCGTGATCTTAAGATGTCTGGGTCACGCGCTGCCTATGGACGATACTCGATAAAAGAAAGCAATCAAAGAGACCACCGCCTAAACAAAAAAAGCTGGAATGAAGGTGGAAAGAACACGTTCATAGGGGATATGAAAAAGCTTTGAGCAAAATTGGAGATAATAGAGGACAAGAGGGCCTGGAGATGGATTGTTGGCGAGGCCAAAGAACAGCTTGGTTTTCAATGGCTACAGGAGTACGAGCGAGAGCAATTGAGTGACATGCTGGCAACCGTATTTATACTTTCTACATATGTCAAGCTGTGAGTTAAGGCGTTAAATATTGCAAAACTTTTCATTTTACCATCATTTATATACCTCATAAGAGCAGTTGCTTTAGGGAAACTTCAACTTATAACAGTCCCAATTGACTTAAGATTCATTAGAATATGTGAATGGCAGGGTAAAATATAATAAGGTAATTATAAAATACCTGACCTACAACAAGGTTAGGATTTTCGTATAATTTTTTTTATCAATTACCGAGGCAAAAAAGCGTTAGGCTTGCGTAATTTTGTGAATCCAGCAGGGCGATAGAAAATTAAAGATTTGAAATAAAGAAACTAAATGCATTCCATCACAATGTTTTTGGTCAAAGAGCTGCAGCTCTACAGCAACCAATTAGCAGGAATGAATGCATAAATTAATGAAGGTCAGTTTCGGCTCTCCGTTAAAAAAACTTCTTCTTTTTTAGTAAGTTTGTAAATGTGTAAGGGGTTTTTATGAATTTCTCGAGTAGTAAGCAAATGCCATTGACCTATATTTCATATTTGTAATGAAAATGTTCTCGAAAATAGTATAGATACAATTAAATGCAGTCTAAATGAAAACAATGGGCAGTAGGGGATACAATATGGAAATAGCAGTGCCCAATAGGTAAGTATCAACCCATAAAAGGCTTACTAAGATACACTAAATGCGCTTCACTTTTGATTTAATCATCGCAAGCCCTCAAATACTGACTATTCCAAGGTATTTGGCAAATATATGACGGTTTTCCCCATTCAATAGGTTGGATTTCAGATGGATAGACCTTGAATCGCCAGCACGAAAACAGAAATCAAGAATTTTTCATGAACGAACCTGAAATATCAACTGTCATTGACCTAGAACTACCTTATATTCTTTGATTGGCAGTTTACTAAACGCAATAATTATGAGTAAGTTTTCAAAGTGATTGGTAGCCAGTAATTTTTATCAAACCCAATCACTGTCATTCATCTTTTCATTCAATTTTCGCATGATATCAGCATTTGGTAAAATTGATCATGAATCTATTTAATTTGGCGGTGAAGTATTTTGAAATAAGATTACTGGTAGACAAATTGATTCGATTAATTGATTAATAAATATTTTTACAGAACATTTGAGAGAGATTTAATTTTCCAATTTTGTGGAAAATGATTCTTTAAAATGTTTTTGGAGGACCTGACTTATTATCTCACGCAGTATCGTGATACATAGTACATCTGTTATGAAACAATAGCATTACCAAGCAAGGTAAAAACTACTACACCCGAAATGTTTTCACCTATTGGAAGAGATAGTCCAAGTAATAAAATAAAATAGTTTTAACTTTTCGCCAAATTGGAGGAAAATACGGGAATATTTGTATGAATTGGATTCCTCAAACTCCCCTCACATATTCTCGTGTAACTCTCCTCTTTTTAATATCATGATCAACAGTAGTATCTATTAAATCACAAGGAATCAAGCCATATATTTTATTTATTTATTTATTTATTTATTTATCACAACCCCCGTAAACAGCACATAACGGCCTTTTACAACGAGGGATTTCAATATTAACAGAGTACAACACAAACATCCATGCCCTGGAGAGGGATCACCTACCCAGGCGGGATTCGAACCCGCGACCTACGGTTTGGCAGGCGAGGACTTTACCCCGCCGCCACCGAGGCCGGCGTGATAAATAATATATGATAGTATATAAAATAGTATATGATAAATAATATAACTCAAGCATGCAGATAGAATTCCATATATGCATAACTTTTACATGTGACGAACTAGCGTTCTGGATCGGCTAAAAACAATTACTATGAGATCTGTGATTCCCAATTTGCTAACGAATGGATCCCTGCGGCAAGATTCCTCAAAATACGAGACATCTCGGCTCTGAACATGAGAAACCATAGATAAACAAGACATGAATGGAATTCATTTCGTGTTATTCTCTAATGATAGAATATGGAGGCTTCACCTTGATGAATCGGTCTGAATCTAAACGTATATAAAGAGATCTTCGTCCAATCTTGGTATCAGAAGCAACATTGATTGGGAATCATCACATCTCGAGGTTCCAGGTTAAGGGTACACCTACTCAACATGAATTCCGTAAGTAACTAGGAGAGTAGTGTAAATTAAAGTCCTGCCCATTTGATACAATATAATCACTAGATACAATATCCCATTCCTCGTTATTGAACGAAAAATTCCAAAGAAAATGAAATTGAAAGGCTAATTCGAGCTAGCGGTGTTTTGAGCTACATTTATGCAAATGAAAAGGAAATTAACATATTTAGTTTATCTCCTTCATTGCATATTATAAATTAAGACCACAGACTATCTTCTTGCTGCCACTTCAATAATCCAAGGAAAGAAATTATTCACACCCTTAACTATTCTATTTCCTTGTTGAAAAAAATATCGGGTAATTTGAGAGGATACAGTATAGATTTTACACCATAATTATCCAGCAATTAATGACGAGTGAAGCGTAAATTAGGGAAGACCCTATATATTCCTAATACTGACCAAATCATCAAAGTAATGATGATAGAGAAGCTTTTCGTCCATGGTGATATCTATTAAATCATCTATTTCATTAAAAACCAGGATATCTGCTGACACAAAACGTAAAGTATTATTATCGCTTATAAGCCCTCTAAAATTAAATCAAAATATGGACCAGAAGATATATTTTTACACCTGCCCTTATACTTATACAGGCGGCTTTGTAAGCACGTGTAGATAGACTGCGAAAGGATAAAAATCGCACTTAAGATCAATTTAGCCATTAGACAGACGTGCTAGTGATATTTACGATTTTTATATTAAATAGGCGCAGTAAAAAAGTGGAACTTTTTCCTTGGAGGAATCTTCGGAAAGTCAGCCTAAGTAGTATGGCTTTGCATCCATACTGACGGGAAGAGTACTTTACTAGCTAAAAAAATAACAAATAAGATGGTGTTCTCTTAATAGACTCTTAGGATTCGACAATAAGGAAAATAGAGGAGGTGGGATTGATGACGAGCAATGAGAAATTTGACTTCATTATGATTCGGGGAAAAGATAATTCCTGTAGCTATTAGTTCAGATAAATATCTCTCTTGCTATGCCAAATATTTCTGACTTGGATATGCTACTATCTAATCAAAATTAATAGTATAGCAGTTAAGAATAATGTTTTCCGTATCACTCCGAAGGAACATGATCTTTTAAGGTTTTTACCTTTCCAATTAGTGCTATCTATTCATGCTTACCAAAAAGATACCGTGCTCTTATAGTCGAAATTAATTTTATCTAATTATGTGATCATGTTTTTATTCGTCTGTCTGAATTGTGTATCAGGTTTGTGTCTCTCATCAGGCTTGTGTGTCTCGTAATAATGTAATCCATTTAAAATGGCAGGAAATAGTGCAGAGTTTAATTGGAAATACATTGTACTGTAGTTAGTGGTCATGATCTCATTGTCACTCTAAAAGGTACGCAGTAAAATTTTCTGCTACCATTTTAATTGATAGAGTAAAGACAGTTTTACACGGGGCAAGAAATTGCGCAGGTTAGAACTGCATTAATTGCTTTCATAGCGTGGAATTGCGCGGAAGCGCGAACGAAGTTAGAACGGGTTATTTATGCCACCTTACGTCCACGCATTCTCGCATGTGTTCTAGAAATTCACCGCTTTATACGACACAATGTTGACTGCGCCTTCGTACACACGTGAGGTTGTGCAAGTACGTGCTCCGTGTAAATGGGTCTCAACCCTTTCAAAACCAGTGCTGCTTCTAGGATAAATTAAATGCCAAGACTTCCCATTTTAGCTGTGAAAATTTAATGCTCAATCATAATATTATTGGGGTAGATTCATACTTCAATATTAAACTTTACCGCACTGTAGAATTTGTTGGTTAAATCTTTCCTGAACAGAGCTGAAAATGCATACATTTATGATATTAATTAGAAGCGACATTGGGTTATATTGCGTTAAATGTACCTAAAAGGTAAGCTTGTGCTTTTTTAATTAAAATATGCTCTCATCCACTCTTGTTGACAGTTCGCTGTGGTGCTCCTGTGCATGACCGTTGCAGCTACGGCGCTTCCCGAACCGCCGCTGTTGCCTCCCACCGAGTACGGCCCTCCGGCACCAATCCGAGCGGCCCCACCTCTACCCTTGCCCCCACCGCCCCGCCCCGTCACCGCTTTCCGCCCCACATTTGCCCCTCCACCCCCGACTGTCACCGCATTTCGTCCAACCTTTGCCCCACCTCCAACCAAGATCACCGTTTTCCGCCCAAACTTCGCCCCACCACCCCCGGCGTTTCCCTCTCCCGCCCCCGTCAGAGCGCCAGTGTTCACTTTCGCCCCCGCCCCACGTCCGGCCTTCGCCCCTCCCCTACTTCCCCCGGTGTTTTCACCAGCACCCGTCTTTGCACCCACAGCGTTTGCACCACCGGCTGCAGGATTTGGTGGTTTCTTCCCATCCACAGGTGTCGTCCGGGCTCCCCCCACAGCCTACGGACCGCCTGGGTTTTAAGCGTTGCAAGCGGAATTGAGGTGCGTATGGTAGAGATGCGTGAAAATTGCAAATGCGATATAGATGCGATGTACGCAAATAAATGCTACTTAGATGCGATGACTGGACTTTTATGATATCTTTACGCAAATTTGCCTTTTCGACGGCAAAATTTTGGTATCTGGTATGGCCGCCAAGAGCCTGCCTTCTCTTGCGTCACTGGTAGGGGTTTGCCTTTTCTCACGGCGATTCAAATTAGTTGGGCATTAGCGGCAGTTTACCCAAGCAACACTTTTCCGCCAAAATAGCGCCTATAAATAATGCCTGCTCCGAATGTCTTCCACTATATTGTGACCGGCAGTGAGCAAAGGTTTATTTCACACACTATAGCGCCGACTGATTATTGATGTCATTTCGCTGAATCCCATGAAGTAAAAAATAATTGCACATCGTTGGCATTAAAAAAGTTTTATTTCAGAATTCATACATTAGACGACTTTTTTACACTAAGCAAATCAACTACGATCAAATATCATTATTATAGATCATTGACTAAAAAAGGTTCATGGGTTCTCATCCATTATTGATCAGTGACTTTTTTCAGCAATTGTTGAAGATAAATAAACGTTAAAACCTTTAAAAGTTAAGCAAGGAAGCATTAGTCATAAGCTTCAAAGTTTAACGGGAGGAAATTAATTATTCCCCGTCACTTGGATATAAAAATCTAACCTCTAAGGGTTAAAAGAATCAATATGTATGTATTAGTTTAAGGGTGATGTTAAAGTAACCCACACCATGATACAAAAAAATTGACGTACATTTTTATTTAAGAGGCCAAAATATAAAAGTTTTACCATTACTGAAGAGTTAGAGGCCCGTTATTACCTGTGCATTATCATTTGTGTAATTTCTTCACTTCAGCCATAAAACACTTTTTTCACACGAATATTTCAGATTCGACAGAAAGAACTGGCTGGGGAGGCTATATTTGAAGGAAAAGCAAGTGACTTTTTTGGATACAAGTGGAAACAAGTGCGGCTAATGTGGCCCTTCCCGGATTAACGGCATGGAAATACTTTGCAAAGAAACATGACAGATTTTTTTTATAAATGTAGGCTTATCTACTTGTGAATTGTATGAATTTATAACAAAGAGAAAAATAAAGACTCTCTTCTCATATATTTTTAACCTTACATTAAGTACTTGGTCATTCTGTCCTTTATATGGATTAAAATTACCCATTTTCTCTGTTACAACAACCCTAGTGAGGTCATTGAAATGTTTCTATAGCAGAAATTGAAATACTTCAAGCCTTAGTCGTCACACAGAAAAAGTTCTAAATATTTTTGTAAAAATATTAAGTACTTATGATATTTTAAATACATAATTTTCATTGGTGGAAGCTACAATGTTAGCATTTAATCAATAAATTTCATACATTTTTATTCCTTATTACCTAATTTACCTGCTTGATTGAATTCCTTACCGCAGGTTATATAGTATAAGCATAAAATCAGCAAAAACACGGCTACGGCGTAATTGAAATGCAAATTGAAGAATAAGGTGCTTTATTTTGATAATGAATACTTCAATAATTCATAAATTAAAATTATTTTCTAGAGTGTAATCTTAAAACGCAATCCATAATAAATCTAAATATATTATTTTTGACAGTAAATTTTTCTTGAAAGGGTAATAAAACTTGTGACAAATATTTTCACAGTCAATATTAACCTCCAGACAGTAAATAACGAACCATTATACGGCAATTGATAGAAAATAGTAATCAGTGTTACTATCATGCCCCACTACCATTTGGTACACAATGAACTGTGCCATTCACTGCAAAGCAAGATATTGTATCTTACTAAGCAGAATGGCGTCGTCTTACCGAAAGCTTACTCCTATTTACACTTAAATGGCTTTGCATTCACGCTACAGCATATCAGAAATAAAGGAGCTCGACGTGGTATGGACAAATGAATTGAATGCAATAAAGAACGAGAATGAGGTCGCCAGAAATCTAAATGGATTAGATAAAATTTTGCTGTTCATTCTGTTATTAATTATGGCATAATTTCCTTAGAAAATAAAGAAATTTAATTGATGGCCGAAAATAAGTATGCACACAACATATCTGTACCTCCCGTGGCTTATTGTCGCCGCATTTAAAGCGATGTGACAAGGAGAAAGATTCAACTTCAACTTGCAGCTGGAAATGAGGGGAAGGTTACTTAGCTTTCGTATACGAGGGATGCCTCAAGCTGGTTTATGGTGCTCCTTGATTGATAGTAATACATAACGCTGACATACAGCAACGAAAACCGTCAACGGGGGAAAGATGGGATCATGTTATATTATTAATGCCACTCTTATCCTGCTGACTGAGAAATAAATGGTTTCCTTACAATCCCGCACAGAGGTTATACGTATGCATGAACAAATAGTCAACTTAAGAGCTGTCACTGCTACTAGTCTTTTTAGTGCTGACTGAGTACACCACTCGTAATGAAAATGACCATGCCCGGAGAAATACGTGGTGCAAGAACAGGAGGCAATAAAGTTACCACATAAAATGAAGGCAAATGCATTCTGTAGAATCTTCCGTCCAGGAAAAAAATATGAGCCAGTTTCACACTTATTAGAAGATAATCTAGCCTTTTAATAAGTTAATCCCGTAGAAGTAAACTGAATGACTTTTCAGAGTTCATAACCTCTTGGTGTAAAAGAAAGAAGATCATTACATTTTTAAGAATACCATATTCCTGTTTAATGAGGATGTTTTAAAAGTAGACAAGAAATATACAGACTAGTAAAATTTTAAATTAAAGAAATTCCTAATTGCTTTTGCCTCGATATACAAAGTTGGGGATCCGAGGAACCCTCACTACCAGTATATGCTGGGAAAGCACCAGATCTTTTTACATGAAATGGATCGATGAATTACAGCTTTGCTATAAAATTATGTAGGAAATTTGAATAGTGTATTTTGACTTAGATCCATTGTTTTATGCTGATTGTATCTAGGATTGTTTAACCCTCCGTTTGTGACGTCACATTTTGGAACGCAATTAGTCGTGCGGCGTCTCACAGACGCCATTTAGTAATGGTTAAACAAAATACATGCCAGAAGAAATAACTGTTTTAACTACAAGAAATAATTCATATAATATTATATTTCATGCATGGGCATCAAATATATGCATAAAAATGATGGAGATATTCATATTAATAAAATACTTAACACACGTTTTCTTATAGTTTTATTACACCTAAATAATGTTAACATGTTTACAATCATAAATTGTACGGCAAAAAGTCGCGTACCCCAAATTTAATGCTTTAAATAGTTGCTAATAACGCATTTAAAAACTTTGCAATGAATATCACGAAGGAACTACCATATAACTTATTGTACCTCAAGTTGTCGCGTGGCGTTTACCCGGCGCCAAAAGCAAAAATGTTCGCATTAATTCCAGAAATGCGACGATGCATAAAATCATATTAGAGACTAATTCAGAAGCATAAAATAATAATATACAAGGAATGACAGTTTACTAGCTTTGAAATCACGATGTGGGTAAAGAAAAGAAAATGACTCCGAGTCTGGTAGACGTCATGCGATCAACGAAGGATTAACGACAGGTTTGATGAAATAAGCCAAATCCATATTAATTGCCGTAGGAAAAATTCCAATTCCCGTTCACCGGGAAATGAACCACGGAAATTTCCAAGGCACTATTCAAACGACATCACCCTTACTTAATACTATACTATACTATAACTCAATACATGTAAAATGTTACTATCGCTCGAAGGGAATGTTTTCCTACGGTAATTAAAACGTGTTTTTCATAACCTTTCAAAAGTGATACCACCACTGGGGTAAGAATGAAAGATAACTCATGCGCGAGACAGTCGAGTATTTTAAATTTAATATTTTTTCTGCATATTTCAGCTATGAAATTCTAGGCCTGAGTTCCTTATAAAGTCATAAATAGACTTTAAAGTGGAGCAACTTCCTAGAAGCACCTATACTTGAACAGTCCTCCGGAGAGATCTTAGCACCTGCAACGTAGAATTGAATCAACCATGAGAAAGTGATTGACCATTGAATGCATCGAATTCACACTTCCTGTTTTTTTCCCGCAGATGTTTGGTTAGCCTTAGGCTGCTGGGTAAATATCCTTGAAACGATGTGTTTATAACTTTGGTACTCAGGACGTGTTGACGTGCCATGCGATCCATTCTCACCACAGAGAGGCACATGGAACCTCAAGCCGGCGAAATCCCTAACCGCGATTCTATGAATGAAACACAACGATGGCTCGTAAACCAGAGTAATGCCTTACGTTTTTAAAAGCTAAAACATGGTCTCGGATACTCCACTCTCGTATAAATTTGTTGCTGGTTACCTAAGGACATTTCCTGAATAAAATTCGCTCGTGATAAAAACTAAAGGATGATTCATTATTAAATTAAAGAGAACAAAAACAAATTGAATTCATAGACCTCTATTTACGGCCTCGAGAGACTAAGATACTTTCTGGTATTGTTTTAAGACCATTTCATCAAAAAGACGGCAGGAAAATGCTTTTAGGTAGTTGCATGCTGGGAAAAAACCTTTAATGCTCAAAACTAGGAAACAATACCTTAAAACTGGTGAGTGATAGAAGGAGACTGTGCTGCAATTCACTTAGAATAATAATATCAAAGTAAATAAATTACCTATCCAATTTACCTTAAATTACCCGTTTTTTTTTTGGTCAAACATATTAGGAGAGATATTTAAAAATTGTCTTTTAATGGGATTTTTTCCTGAAATTCAGGCTGTATTTATTTTTCTGGAATGCATAAAATATTTGCTGCTGATTAATAGTTTTATTTCTTGTAGTTTAACTCAATTAAACTTGGTATTGAAGATTGGTGCGTGAAATGGGCCTAATAGTTCTATCACAGCAAGGGATCGGGCTGGTCTTGACTTCCCACCCCGTGGGCTCGGGTTCAAATCCAGGCGGTGGCAGAGAATTTTTCAGAGGCTGTTTGAATGTTATGTGGAGAGTATTTCAAGCGCAACACTCCGTCCGTCGGGTGGGACGTTAAGCCGTGGATCCCTTGGCGCCTTTCGTTAAGAGCAGGCTAATGCCGACGCCAGGTTTCTCTTCACCCTTCCCTACCTACCTTTCCCTCATGGCGCAAATGACCTCAGCTGTCAGTCAACTCCTCCAAATACCATACCAGCTCTATCATAGTCATACACACATTTGCATAAAACTCTAACGGCCAAGAATATTGCGTTCCAATTTTCCTATCACACATGGATAAATAGATTTAGCATACTCTTAAAGAAATTGAAGAAATTTATAATTTATAACTGACAGAAATGAAGTTAATGAATCTCTCAGCATCAGTTATTACATTAGAAGGTAGGCCTTAGAATATCTCAAAATATTATGCATCTATGTCACACAATCTTCATGATAATAAAAATATTCATATATAATTGAGGAGGTAAAACTCGTGGTACTCTCCAATGATTCGGAGAATTTTAACGGCACAACAAAAGTTTGAAAAACGTAAGCGAATTTAGCAAAGAGAAAATTTCAACAGTTAAATATTCCTAAAATAAGTTTACAGGAAAATTTCGCGTCGATCTGCAAATAAGGTCCACTACTTAATATGTGATTATGTTCATCAAGAAGCAATTTTCAAAGCTAACAGCATGCTCAAAATGGATCTTAAAATGAACAGCGGCTAGCGCTAAGTTCACCGAATTCAAATATTGCCTGTTTTTCGAATTCTATACCTCCTGATGAATCAGTAGACAAACAGACTGGAAATAAAAGTTGATAGCCACGAGGCACAGCTGTGCGAGCGTCATTCAAAGCACTACCTGGGAAAACTATTAATCACACCCCTGAAGGGCACTACTACTTTAGCCATAACATGAGTGATGCTCGATGAATGAACACTGGCAGCAATAAATAGGCATTTCCGCTGTAAACTAACTGATAAGACCAGAAAAACTAAGAATGAAATGTAAATATAGATTAGCCATGTCAAGTAAAGTTATTAATTTTATTTATATTTCCTTATTTTAAAAACGGGGAAAAGATGCAATTTCATCGTGATGGTATTTAGGAACATTATGACCTTCATTCCTCATTTATCTACCACTGAAATCAATAAAATGAAACTAGATAAAGTACCTACCTATTATTTTGTACAAAAAGCAGAAAACAAGCTTTAATAAAATGTAAGCACAGTACCCTGACCAAAATTAATTATTAAACTGTAGTATTTCTCCCATGGCTTAAAGCTTAAACGCGAGGCATATTGCACACATGATTTAAATATAGACTTCATAAAAGAATTATCGTAGTATTCATAGCGCACTGATACAAAAAAATACTTTTTTTCCGGAAAAAGTAGGAATTAATTCTTCTATTTAATTGTGAAAGTATTGCACCACACGGACGAGAAAAAAATACATTTTGTGTAATAGGTAATAGGAAACACAAAGATGCCTAACCTGACAGCGGTCTATTAAGAAGTGCCACGATTACCACTTTAATGATGATGGCATCATACCAACGACGATGAAATAAACATTTTAACAAAATAATGGCGTAAAAATTAACGGCTTTTAGGAAACTAAAACCCTATAACTGCAAGCATTTCTTAAGGTAACTCCAACCGCAAAGAATTGAGAATTTAGAGCAGTACACTTAATAGGGTGGTTTCCTATTATTTTTTTATTGCCTAAATCGAAAGATTATTACTCCTGGAGCACGTATTTCACGCTTTTAGATTTTTAAATGACTATATCTATTATATAGCTTGAGTACCTTGCTGGCTGGTAGCGCTTGGCTTAAAAAAGGTTTATTAATACCTTATCAAACGAAGAAAACTTTCCGACCTTAGCCAGTTTTAATAGGTGATTATTAAGACATGTTTCCCTGAGATCTGCGCCTCATGCATGCATTGGTAACCTCAGACGACGTATAACTCCTATGTTCTCGTATAGAAACTAGGTCCCTGTGACGTCACCTGGAGTGGAATCGCATGGGCGCCAATCTGGCCTTTTTCAAATGAGGATAAAATTTTACCCTTGCCATTCGTCTAAACCGGTATTTCAAAAACCAAATTATTTGTGTATTATGAATACACTAATGGTGGGTAACGAATCGCAATCAATGCCTTTCGTTTTCTTTGATGAAGGAGATTACCCTATTATGCAATCCACATCTAGCCACAGAAAATGTCTGCAATAATACCATCTAATTAAACATTTGAATAATGAACAAATTTACTAAAGCTAATATTGGATTTTTCTCGGCTAGTGATAGAAAGCAATAGAAAAAATGCATGACATTACCTTTCCATGGGCGATGGGCGATTACCTTGATGAATAGTAAACTAGCTAATAAAAAAATTGATAATTCGCGCATTCTTTTCCGAATGATCCGTTATCCATGATAACGTTAATCGTTAGATGAACTTCAGACAGTGTGAACCGTGGGAAACGCTCTTAAATTTATTATTTCCGTGAATTTGGAATTTTAAGCAAATTTTCGTAACCTGGAAAAAGCTGGGGGCTCATATAGCCCACGGATTCACCCGAATATATTGCCACAAGGAGCGTATAAAATGCTCAGAGCACCGCGGCCTTCTTTCAGGGTTGCAAGAGTTTACACGTATGACGGGTTATTCACTGGTTTTATGGTACCTATGTAGTATAAAAGTGACCGTTGATTCGTCCTTTTGGTGATTTATGTGAAGAATTATGAAGGTTGCTTTCAAAAGTTCGCTTTTACAGTTTATTACGGTATATTTTCACCAAAAAAAGAAACTTTGTGAAGAAAATCAATTAAATAATCTGTTTGTGGCGATTATTTTCTATAACCATACACGCTTTACTAAAATTTTCCATGATTGCTTCATCCTCCAACAAAATACGAAATAGAATGACTTTCGAAAATATTAGAAAGATGCAGAATTAGTCTCTCAATGACTTTCATCACATGACTGACAGAAAACGGGAGACCACAAAACTACCTTAAATGACCTGAGGGATATTTATATAATTAATTTTCAAGCACGAAATATCCACATTTGAATTAAATCATGATATGTTTTTTTAGAATAGGAACAGATAAAACTGATATTATTCGAAAAATAATTTTGGACCGCACCAATTGAGTCCGAGAAAATAATTCAATCTTTGCGTGATAAATTCAAGTACACCATGACAATTACGCAAGAAAAAAGCTTTACCTGTTTAGCCAGTACATTCCAATAAAATCACCGCACAAATTTCACCTACACAGGGCCAAATTTTGTATGAAAGTAGTAGGTAATGTTATGACTTGGCATGGATACATTAAAAAATCAACTTCGAGAAGCGTAGGAGCATATACTCTAGTTTTCAAGGATAATAATATAAATTGATTGATCGCGTATTAGGTAGCTATACCAATTGCTAGTAAGTCTTGAAACGGTTTGTTCATATTTTTTTGTTTTATTGTTTGTTCAAGTGGCCAGATGCCTTCCTGAATTCAGTTACGAACATAAAATCGAGAATTATATTCAAGCCCCATAACTTAGTCAAAATTTCCTGCTGTATGTGTTATTGCTGATCATAAACTTCCAAGTCATCGCTTTAATATTATACTATGAACAAACCATTGCAATTTTATTTTAAATCAACCACAAAACTCAACAAAACGATGATCTTAATATATCGTACACACAGAAAAATTATATCGGGCTTAAAATGCTGTACATTATCATCCCATGTATGTGATTCCCAATTGATTCATCATCAATTTCTTCATCCATTGAAAATGATTTAATATGAAGAAACTAACATCTACTACATATATTAATTCCCATTGCATTAAAATGTGTTCCAAAAATTGGAAGTCCATCCGAAGATACCCAATATCTTACCTTCACTCTCGGCGGGAGTAAACCCACAGAGTACTTTTACAGAAGAGCTTGCAAGGTGGCGCACGAAAGAACCAAAAGCTGGAAATTGCAGCATTGAAACTCCAACTTCTATTTGTATATGGGGCCTGGATAAAAAAATCAAATTAAGCACAGCAAATGCATTCGTTAACATTTTTAAACTTCTCCTGTTAGGTGAAGATTAAATTTAATATAAATTAAAATTTCATTCAATTTTAAACAAAAAATGTGTTATGGCACTCAAGTAAATAAAGAAATTAATGCTATGCTAATCTCTCAGAGTCGTCAAGCACGCCCATTTCGTATTTTGGCTATTAATTTTTGGTTTCATACGGAAAAGTAAAAAATCGCAGTAGCTTATACTAAATCTGACAGTTTTCTATTAAAAAAGTAATATAGAAGAATTTAAAACCAATTAGGTGGCTACTGGAAGAAAAGAGATGGATTGCTTTGGCAAAATATTTTACTTTGGCAAAAATGTGATTACAGAAGTTACAAAACTTATGGATAAACATTTTTGTGAAGTAACCTGCTAATGACAGCTTAACTGAAGGAAATTTATAATTGATAATGCTAGAGACTTCTAAAATATGGACGTGGGGGGAGGAGAATAGACCAAGGTGGACGAAAAGGAAAACTAAATGAAAATTTTATGATATCGGAAGAATAGAGATTGGCGATAGTCGAAAGGTAAAAAATTTAAATAATTCGACCCTGGATGGATATTATTGCAGAGAGAAAAACACGGCTAAGGAACAATGATTTGGTGAATAAGACGAAAAAGGTATATGCGCAATGAAGCAATAACGGGAATGGTGACCAAGAGCGCTAAATGACATACATGAATGGCTGAATCGACATTGCATCATACTTAAAGAAGAATAGAAAATATACCAAAGCATACCATAAGAGGATCGTTATGTGAGAGTTAAAAAGATTGATTAGTGAAGAGTGTGATCTGGATTGTAGCTCTTAACGATGCGAAAACGTGGACACTTAGGAAGGAGGACGAGAGAAGACTGAAGCCATTTGAGATGTGGGTGCGGCGAAGAATGGAGAAGGTGAAGTGGACGGAGAGGAGGAGGAACGACGATGTGCTGGACATGGTGGGTGTGGAGAGGCAACTTTTGGATGAAATACGGAGGGGATAAAAGGTTTGGCTAAAGCGAGTCCTTAGCGGGGAGTGGATGTTGAGAACGCTGTTAGAGTGCAGAATGGTAAACTAGGAAGAGGAAGGAAGGGAGTAGGACTTTTAGATTGATTGAAAGAGGATAGACCTTACCGTGAACTTATGAGGGAAGTATAAAGAGGAAAAGGATGCTGCTAGAATGCTTCTTAAGTACCCCATGGACACCTACCTTATTTGAGCAGGTAGAATACTTTTAATTACCATATCATTTTATTGGGGTCAGTAAGTGCAACACCTATGAAATAGCTTGCATACTAGTTGCCATACTTCCTTGATCAGCAAAACTATCTCCCCGATGCTTCCTCCCAAAAATAAAAGTTTCAGTGTCGAATTTCCCCCTTGATGCAATTTGCGAGTTTTTTCTCCTCAAATCAACATCTACGTTCGTTTCTTTTTCCCACGATCGATGAGCTAAACCAAAGAGATTCTAGAGGATATAGGGCTGAAATAAGACAGCCAGACGGAAGCGATCGATGCGAGTGAGACGCAGGTGCAAACTCGTGAGACAGAAGTGTCCTTTCAGACCGTTGAGTGTTTTCACGGCCGAGAAAAACTCACAAACAGGAGGGATATGGCAGCTAAGGGAAAAGGCAATATTTTCTTTCCCAGAAGACGCAGCCATATCAGTTGAGAGAAGGTATTTGCGTTTCCCGCGAAAACCCGAGTTAAAGCAATGTAGCAACTGCCTATCGAGTAACTAAACGGGAAAAGTGGAGTGGGCAGATGATAATAATAATATGTCTTTATTTGGGCGAGGTTGAGATTAAAAAGTCCCCTCTCCCACCTAACCCCTCGATAGCGTCAATGCAAAGATATTAAAAAATGGTATATAAACCTTTACAATACGAAAGATATAAAATATACACTATTTGTGAACTGTCAAAAAAGATAAACAAGTATGCGTGAAATTTTTGTGCATAAAAGATTTCTGTTTGTGGGGAAAAACATGAGGATAAGGGTAAAATATCCTGCAGCCAAAAAAACCCACTGCAAGAGAACGCCCACACAAGAAGGGGGCGTAGAAAACCTGCGAAAACCTACTGAGTGAAAGCTAATGTCATGTTACATGTAAAATAAAACATAGTTAATGAGGTACAAAATATACACGATAGATAGTCCAGTCAAGATGTTCTTTTCACAGTAGGGGAGGCATCACCGCAAATATAATTCATTATTTAAAAAACAGAGTTCCACCCAGTGGGGGATCCAGAATAAGGACATGGGAGGGCTAAATCGGGTTAAATATTCCAGCAGTAGTGGGGGTCGGAAAAAATACCATTCTATCTAGTGTAAATTGGATACCCAAGGGGGGGTATAGCCCTCATAGCCCCTCCCCCCCATAGATCCGCCATCGGTTGCACCCATGAGCTTTATGGAATTACTGCTATAATAACCTATATAAAGAAAAATTCACGAATTGTAACTGGGACTGAAAAAGAATATTTCCATAAATTTTGGTAATTTATTAGTACTCAAGATTTCAATAAATCATACACTCACTTTCTTAAAGCATTTAAAACATTTGGCGTTAATTTTTTGAGCACTTTTGGAGGTTACAAAATATACACTTCCACTTTTTTCAAACTTTTGGATTTGCGGATTGCGAAATATTTGGAATTTCGAGAGAAAATGAAGGCCATATTCAAAGTAGGAATAAAATATTTTTACTCAAAATTCCACCGTCATAGGCTTTTTTAATTAATTAATGGGAAATTTTTTTTTGCGAAGATAAGAGAAAAAATCCAATTTTAAATTTTTGTAGGAGTCTAAACGCTTTGTTGGAGAAAAATCTTCTGGATAAAATTAGTTGGTAAATATTACACACTTCAATTTTGAGCTGAAAATGTATTACCTCAAAGATTACGAGTTATAAACAAAAAGGCTTAAGAAGGAACAATTTCTGTTCTTTTTTTGCAAATTCCATGTCGTACGACGACATTTTGTTCATAAACCTCGTATTTGGATTCAGTAACCCAAAATACCTTTTGGATAGAACAATCAAGGCTGCCCGAAAACTTTCCTACGAAGGCTCTTTTTGACATCTTGACTGGTCCAATGCGTTTGACTACTTTCCCTGAATGGCTACAAATCTGAAATACTTCCTCTAGATGTCTTACGATTCAGTGATTTGCAACCATATGCATAAAAAGTCATGTGACACAATCATTTCATTGCCTAAATTAGCTACCTAAGGCTTTTGGAAGTGCACGAGAATCCATAGTGTTAATTTTATTTTTTCTCAGTTTTTCCGATTCTTCTGAAACGTAATTTATTAAAATATAAATGTTAATTTTACTTAATAAAATTAATATTTATACTATATATACTAAATAAATTATCAACCTATTGTCATAAATTTAAGCACTTGATATACGAATTGAAACATTTTGCTAAACGTATTCTTCCACCCGTCGCAATGGCCTGAATATCAAGTTTTAACTGGAAAATCTCACAATTTCCTCTGAATTCAACGATACCGTACTTTGTTGACAGCCATTGCATTCAATTTTATATAATGATTCCATTTGTATCGAATTGGGCTGAATACTAGACGTTAAAAGGAATACTAGTAGTCTGAGGGCGAATGATATTCCTCTCCTCTTCAGGTTAAAGTACGAATAAAAGTGATATCTAACAGTACTTCAAGTGACAACGGAACTCTGGAAATTGACCGTGATTCCACCCAAAAATCAAGCATTTGGAACAATATTAAGAAATATTCTAGAGTAAGAGCTTCAAGCTGTAAAGTGGATTATATCCCTTGAAAATAGGCTTACATTTCTGTTAACCGATACTATTATCTGTTTCTGTTTACAGTAAAGCACCTAATTCCCACCCTTTCTCATCCACTTCCTGAGATTGATGGTATGTTCGTATAAATCTACATATTGCCGATCAAGCAGCCTCAGTAGACCTGTTCTGGGGGATGCTAAGTCATCAGCCGTTTAGGTATAGAAAGTATATTCTCTTACGAAATCACGCCTCACATTCATTAAAGTCCTCTGTCGTTCGGGAAAAACGAATTCCCATATCTATCCGTTCAGAAAAATATCTCTCCGCGATTATAGTTTCTCTCGAAACTGGAAATGTCGTGGGGTTCAAATGTGACGTTCTCCGCGTAACTCTGAAAAAGTTAATTACTCCCAATTGCTCAAGAAATCTAAGCCTAGCGCGCAGCCTACAAGTCTCTAGCGGAAACCAGCCTATTTCGCTTAAGGTCTGCGTAACGCTTTCTATATCCCCTTGGCAGTTTTTGACGAATCACGCGGCTTTCATTTGTTTTTTATTAAGTTTATCGATTGAGTCTTTCTGTACTGGATCCCTTATGCACGCTGCATATTCAAGGCGTGGTTGGGTCAGCACGAAAAAGCACTTCTATTTTACTATTTCAACCGAAAATCTTTCCACAATCCACTCGACGAATCCAAAATTCTTTACAGCTCCGCCAAAAATATTCCTTAAATTCATTACCCACGATAGGTTCGAAGTTATCGTAGATCTCACATTATTAAATTCACATGTCGCTTTTATGCAAACACTATCTACAGCATATATATGTAGATAGTGCCCTCGAGGAATGTGTCGCAGTGCATTTGCTCATATTAAGTTTGAGTCCTTACTCTCGGATCCACAAATAAACTTTATTTCAATACGATGATAGAATTTCAAAGTCAGAGTGAATGTTATACAAGTTATTTTTTTAAATGCGACCACTTTTCTTCAAGGGCAACAACGGACACTATTAGGTTGGTAACCCTTTAATGACCCCCACGTCCATCTCTAGATAATGGACGCGTTCATATGTAAATAGCGATAGAGAAAGATAAGCTCGGCGGAGGAAGCGGGCTGGAATCTTTCGGTCTTTTGCATACAGACCTTCTTCTGCTGTGCTTCCCCATTTTCGGAGGTTTCGAAGACGTACCAGTCGGGCCCCAGTAGAAACAGGTCGAAAGCTTTGTTGAGGAAAGCCGGTGAAGAACTGCTGCCGTTGAAATGGATTACTTTAAAGCATTATTAGAGGTGAGTGCAATCGATTTCAGTCACTATCTCAGATCAAAAAGATTTTTACGCAGTTTTCCTAATAATCTGTATTCGAAATGATTTGGTGAGCAAATGCATCATGTGGTTAAAGTAATGCACCATGAGGTCTGAATTAGGAATTTTCAGAGAAAAATAGAAATTTAATATCTAAAAACCTCGTTAGTTACGCGATATAATATCCCGTACGAGTTATTGAGCGTATTATATTAATTCGTTGGATAGGAACGGTTAGTGCACAAATGCATCGACCCAATTAGAACTAGTTCTGTTCTCCTTCATGCATTTTTAGATGTTGGGTGGTTACAATATTCTGTAGTACTCAGCTAAGGAACATTTTTGAGTTCATCCTCTTTTTTATGCATTCACACAATAACTCCAAGTTAATATATTGCGTAGTAAGACCTTCGTAAGATTGAGTTGCTTCTGAGCGGCCGGCAAAGAGCAATACTGCGTATAGCGAGCTATTGTGTCTTCAGAACTCGACAAGGAATCTTTCCCTTGACAACATTGCTGTGAACTAACCAGTTTATTTTTCCATGGAGTGTTAGTAAATTAGAATTTTTGTGGAGCATGATAAGGCGTAAATTCAGTTGATGGGCTACGTGATGAGGCATGAAACCTTATCCCAATTTTTTTAACTACATTAAAAGACCTTTTTAACTAAGTTTTTGCGATAAAAAACTATTCATTTTACCTAAAGTAAATATTTTGATTCGTCCGTTTTTTCCTGAATATATATTATGGATAAATCATTTTAGTATAATAACTTGTGAGAGAAAAAGGAAGTTTCAATTGCCTTATGTGAAAGTTGATATTGTCTAAGCAAAATATTTGAATACTTGTTGATAAGTCCCGATTGAATATTTTCTTTTAGTTTTCGTCTTGCTTGTGAAGCAGGGAGACCAAATATCAACCGATTGGAATATTTTCCAGAGTGGGGAACATAACCCAAAGACATAAAGTGTGAATAAAAGCGACTAGTAGTGAACCTAACACCTCAATAGCCTCAAAACGAAAATTTTCAGTGGCAGTTTCAATTTTTTTAAAAACTTAATCTAATCGCTCCGAAAGCCTTAGTTTAAAAGTTCTTTCAGCCACAAGGTTGTTGAAAATGGTTTAGTTAAATGAATTTCAGGGAAAATGTATGCTATGAGGAAACGAGACAAGCAACCAAACATATGGCATTATTTGTGCTAGAATAAGATAAGTAGAGAGTGGGAGACGACACTACTTTGGTCCCAAGCGTCCCAACATACCTCGAGCGTATCCATGGTAACGTTATACTGTGTCAAGTGACTTGCATATGACTAACGAATGGTACACAATTGGTATTTGGGTACCAAGAAAAATCATTCAAATGAAGCTCAGAGATCTAAGTCTCCTGAGACTCCTGAGTGAAGTTACGAATATTTTAACATGCTCTATTTCATTTTTATGCGTGCAAAATTTTAACCTTCAAGCCCATTGATGCTTAATTTCCCCACATCACGTGGTACGCATGATTGATACTCGCGCTTACCGCAGAAAACGTGAGTGGTTTTTGAAGGAACTCGTCATATGATCATCTGTTTTCTGTGTCAGTAATTTTGTAATATCATGGTTTATTCGACTTATGCCACTATTTTCCTCAAAGTATATATGTTTCTCTCTTATACAGATATCGGTATAAATAATGGAAATATATCTAACTCTAAGAGAATAGCAAGCAAGTTAAAATAGTAATAAAAATACACAACATAACAGGAGGAAACACTTAATCCCTAGACGTCCTGTACTAAACCTCTTACTCTAAGGCAGCGGTTCCCAGACTTTTTCTTTCCACGACCCATTTTAGCTCATTCTTTTTAGCCGCGACCCCCTAAAAATGGTCGTCCATGTTTAAGTACGTTGTTCACCATATTATTAGTATCTCGCGACCCCATTCCGAACGGCCTACGACCCCCTTGGGGGTCGCGACCCCCACTTTGGGAACCGCTGCTCTAAGGTATTTTGCATTGAATTTTACCTATCTAATGAGCAGTCATCGTAAACATACGCTATTAGCCTCATAAATTGCTAGATATGAAAAACGGGTCTTTAAAAATGGATTATGAAAACTATTTTAAGGTTATCATTACTCTATACATCCCAATTGAATGTCAACAGCACCTTTGGTGTAATTTTAGGTAACCTTGCAGGATGTTAGCTACCATCCTGGCTTCTTCGTTCTGTTTAAGGCTACGATTAAATAATTATACATTGTGCTTACACTTAAAGATACATATGGCTCGGGTGGTAATATCATGGCTATTTCTTAGCAATATAAGTGCGTATCTTACACGTACTTCCTACCAGTTTATTTAATTGACTGATTGATCGACTACTCATTGACATGATGCATTTTCCAAAATATTTTTCACAGACTTGGAAGTAGTACACGACTGGGGTAACACATTGTAAATCTTTGATTCTACATTAAAATTAACTGCGTACTTAAAAAAATTAAAAAGCATTAACAAAATATGTATTTTTATTCCGGCCAAATATTTGCAAACATTCTCGTTTTTTTCCCCGTTTCGAAATCGAGATATCCTCAAGAGCTTCTATATCTTATGAGTGAAGAAATGATTTCCTTTTGAACTTGACCAGACGACATGGTGAATCAGCACACAGCTAGGTCAAGGCCTCCATAATTGGCCACGCAAATCCACAAGATGTCACAACACACCGCCACTGTTGTCTGTTTGCTCTCTACATTATTCGCCCGGCATGTTTTTCATTTTTTCAATTTCACGGGGGTATCATCAGCCGGACACAATACAATAGACTACATAATGTCATCGAAAACAATAGCTGCCATGCATATAATGAAATAAATGGCCTTCGTACAAAGGAAAAAATTAATTTGATGGATACAACGAGAAGATTAACCCGAATGCATTTCGTCCGTAACGACAATTTTTTCGTTCATGTTATCTAAACCTCAAAACAAGAAGGAGAATCTTATCATTCTAGCCGATCGATGCAAATGCGAATTGAAATCCACTACCAAAAAAATTATAAGCGTTGGTGAAAAAAATGTAGTCTAAAAGCCGACCCTATTCAAGAGAACATTTTACAAAACCACAGCTACCTTGCGTATAAGATGAAGTATTTATTTCTCTCTCATAGAGATATCGTTAAATATACTTAAAATGTGTTTTAATTTCTTAAAATATGAGGTAAGGAAAAGTAGTTGCGAGAATTCACAACATAATAGGAAGGAAAACTTGATTTCTACGCAATTTCAAGACCTCAAACTTCAAAGAAACTACGTAATATGTCAAATTAGCTATAATATTATCCAATTACAGACCCAAAAAGCATGTGATCAATCAAAGAGGGTTTATCAAGTCTCTCAGTGTGAAAAATGAGAGCAAAATTTAATATTCCACATGTTTACTTGAAATCCATCTTTTTATACTGAGCGTTCGTTCCGGAGGATTCAATATTAACATATCCTGTTCGCCCTATTGAATCGAGAATTATTTAACAAGGAGATAAAAAATGATTAGGTTACATTTTAACTCAGAGGAAAACCATTAAATTTACTGACTGATAAACTTATCGGTGCACTAGAATTGAGCTATGTATCTAAATTCAAACGGGTATCAAGGTACACATTCAAACGCACAGTTATCGATCCTAAGTCACACAAATAGCAACGGTAGATTAAATAATGCGTGCATTTATCACAATCCTTATTGGAACTCAATTGAGAATAGCACATACAATTAGTTAGACAAATCATATAACTAACATTGGAAAGAACTCAGTTAAATTTAACTCCTTCCAAAGTAGGTGTTCGTGGAGTAATATTCTTTGTATCAATACAAAGTTCGCACGTTTGATCTAGTTGGCACAATTACTGGTTGCGATCATTCCATGTCGAGAAAGCACTATTGAAGTGTCCTTACTTTCTCCGAATGTAACTGAAAAGGGGCAATGCCATTCTCGAAAACATCCATAACGATTAGAACCAAAATTAGTGTCGAAATAATACGGGTAATTCGATTCTAAAAAAGTTTAATTTATAAATGTTGTTTTATTAAATGAGTATTTTATCCAATAACTTGACTTCTTTTGAACCTTAACCTAAGTTTATCGTTAAACGATTTCCTTTACAGCGTTTAGATGCTAGTAACTTTAAGCCTAATGGAGTCCACATTTCATTTATATAATAATTAATATGTTATAACGAATATTACGTCAGTTTTTCATGAAAATTACGTAGATAATTAGGCACTGATAATTATTCCGAGTTTGGTAAACTGCTGCCATTAGAGCATGCATATTACTGTTTATTTTTAAGTTCCAATTTCCAATTACAGCGAGGAAAAACTGCAGCCGATGAAGCAGAGTTGAAATATATTTTGAAGCTATCCTATATTATAAAGGGTGCCTCTCAGTTTAAGATCTCATCTTTTTTCAATGTAACTACTTGCTGTGGCACGTAATAGGTTTTTAAGAAAATCCGAAGTGGAAGAGGCAGTCGTATGGGAACTCTGAGAATTGAGTGTGAGGAGAGGGGAAGGATTGAAGGGCGAGGGCAGTCACGAAGAGTGAAAGGACCATCTCTTGCACTGAATTCAAGTAACTTCGTGCGGGTCAGGAAGCTATACCTTGACCTCCATTATAAGACCTGGATTTTCCTGGGGTGTTATTCATAAAAACCCCAACGGTAGTCGCATACAAGTTTTCGCAGGACGTGACTGGCATTGCAATTGTGAAAAAACTACCTATTGAGCCATCGCATCGCAATGAATGGTCCCATAATTGGGCTGCTGAGTTTCAGGAATAAGTAACGTTATTCTCCCCGGAGATGCACAAACGAATGGCTTGCGAGAAGCAAATCGGAAGTGAGCCCTCTCATCGAGTTTTGGGAATATTACAGCCAATATTCTGATCGTAGACTAATTATTTTACCAATAGCAAGCAAGAACAGGAATGGTTTTCTATGAACCAGATAAATTGATAAATAAGGCTCAAGTTCCCCAATTAAACAAACAATTCCGAACAAAAACAAGAAACAGAATGGCATTGGCTAATAATTCCATTCTAGCATTATGTCTATTTTATCGTTCAAGAAAAAACTTGTGCAAACATGTGTGTTTTGAACATTTAAGTAGCTATGGTGATAGACTACTGCATTAACATATAAAAATGCATTTTATTGTGATAACGACGCCATGTTAAACGTAGGGAAAGTTTTCATGTAATGGCCATTGCAGGAAAAGGGAATAATGATTAAAGATAGCAGCAAACGAAGGAGTGACACTGGTTGCACAAACTTAAATTACTCGCGAGTTGCGCCGAATATAATTGGAGGACTAAATAAGACCGATAACATAAATAAATGATTTGATCTGCTAGCTTTAAGTTATGATCCGTAACTTATGCTAACATTCACATAATAATCGATGTATTTTTTCGGCAAAACTTCAAAACAGTCTTCCATCACTCGAAAATTCCCTAAAATACAACGCAAGTGTTACACTGAAATAACGAACTGAAAGAAATGAGGCAAATTAAAGGTTTCAGTGATTACAATAGTGCGAAATAAATCACTTAGTAATGATACACGAAATTTTATCTTTCCTCGGTTTCAACTGCTATCATCAACTAGAATCATTGTCAAGGTGATCTAATGGTTCACCACGAGTGAAGATGTAAGTAGGCAGAGGAAGGCAAGGAATTCAGTCATTATTTTTCATGTTCTTTTCGGGATTGTAGGTAAATATAAAGGAATAAAAAAGGTACGCATTTAAGTGTCTCCTAAATAAAAAATAACGAGTTCGAACTCCATTATAAATTAATGCCTGACCTTTCTGTGAAATTTACGGATGATTTATATTCCACATGCACTAAATTCATTAAAAAAAACTGACTTATACTGTTGCTCCTAAGCTTTGTCTTGAGATTGCTAAAGAGGATTGCTTAAGTGCTGTCCCTAGTTCAAATCCAGGCGGTGTTGGGTATTTTCCAGAGGTGACCAGATCTCTACTTCAATGCTGCTTGGATGAAACTTCCAGCAAGCTACTCCATTATTTGGACGAAACATGAAACAGTGGTCCACTTGATGTATTCCGTCAAATGCAGACTAATACCGACGCCGGGTTTCTCTCTATCCTTCCTTTCATTTCCATCGTTAAAGGTGAAAATGGCCAAAACTGCTCACCTCCTCTCTCCTCTCCTAAATACCGTTTCATGTATACGATTCAGTTAAAAGCATCTCTTCCAAGGCAACGATTCATTTCCGTTGAGCCATCGTTGTTACCTCGAGAAATGAATGATTCAATGAATCATTTATTTCATGATCCAATAGCTGTCCCATCGCGGTCATTTTCATTTGAAAATATAAAATAAATTATAAATAGTTCGTACATATTGAGATTGAAGGTTTGGTGGAATTCAACGGTATAAGTAGAGATTTTCTGGAACATAGCAACGCAAGAGATTTGTATGAGGAGAACGATGTTTAATTGTGTATTACCTGCAATTATATTGGCACTTAATTCGATTAATTTGCCAAAAACGTTAATAAACTTAATTTTGATTCCAAATATTGCGTTCCGCCCAAAACCCTAAATGAACGAGTCGAGCAATGTAGAAAATGGAAATAAGTGCCTAGTTACGTAAAATAGGAGAAAAATGTATTGCTACAAACACAATGTTTTGACAGCGGAGAGTCTATTTTATTCGTCGCAAAAAATCTTGTTCTGAGTGGAAATTATTTGATATAATTTTATCAAAAAAGCCATTGATCACCAACAATTTAGAGCTACTCGCCATGCAACGAAAAATTTTGGACTTGGAATGACAGCGGATGAGAACCAAGGATGGACCCTTAGAAGAATACAACCGGCAGGGCCGGAAACCAATTCCGTGACTTACTGTCATCCTGGGGAGGAGTTTGAAGAGGAAGGAAAGAACCGCCGCCACGATAGGGATCCCGCCGACGCTCCGGTGTGAGGATATGGTTGGAAGGGGATAGGGGTTCCCAACGCCGTCATTAGGGCAACGTGGGCCGCTACTAGCGAAACCATACTTACTATATACATACTAATGTTTATACAGTAGATTTTCCTTTGTACAAGAACAACACTACGATATTCCAATACATTGACTGGCAGAAAAAAATTAAGTTTCATTTCTCTCTCCTGTTTTCAGGTGATCATGGCGATATTCTTGCTGAGCATCCCATTCGAGGCCTCCGCCGCCCCCGAGGGCCCCCGCCCGCACCCCACGCTCCCCGAAGGCCCTCCCTTCGACCAGTTCGCCCCCATCCTCAGGGATTCGCCCGTGTCCGCCTCGCCGGGTGCCGCGAGGTGGCCGAACCCAAGCGGCCCTGTCCCTGAAGAGGCGGCCATCGCAAGCGCATTCGCCGCGGCTTCCCTGCCTCAGTCCGCAGCGGCTAAGAAGAATGCTGACCGTGCGGCCTACAGCCTTGCTGACGACGGTCATAGTCCGCTATCGGAGCTGTGCGCTGGGGTTGTGGTCGTTACAGCCGGAGATGGAGGACCGGCGGATGTCGCAGAAGACACCATAGGTACGAATTATCATTATATTAGCAAAGTATCCTACCGATTAAGGTAGGTTTCCATGGAGTACTTTAGAAGAATTCTGGGAGTCTTCACTTCCTTCAAGCACTTCCCTCTTCAATTCACAGTAAGGCCTATGTCGCAGAAGATACCATAGGTACGAATTATCATTCTTTATTAAAGTATTCTACCGATTAAGGTAGGTTTCCATGGAGTACTTTAGAAGAATTCTGGGAGCCTACACTCCTTTCAAGCAATTCCCTCTTCAGTTCACAGTAAGACCTACTCCGTTTTATTCTATTTAAAATCCTATTATTTTCCTTCCTCTCCCTCGTTTAATATTCTATTATACTAATATAATATTCTACCCTATAGAACTGTTTTAAACATCACCTCCACGCTGCAATTTTTGAAATAAAATGCATTTTGCACGGAAAATGTGTATTATTTAATCGAACAAAATTTAAACTTTTATACTTAGAAACATTTGGTTCCACTGAAATAAAAAATTGACCAATTGAAGTATTTTCTTGATGAAAGAGCTTTTCTAATTTTGCCACCCTTAGTTAAAATCTTTCATTGGGATGTATGACGATACAATAGGACGGTAGTGACAATTCCGAATTTCATCGCATCACATTTACTCGCTTCCTCCGTACCTTCTATCTCCTCTATATCTCATCCTAAAACTGCCTCTCCTCATCCACACTTTTGCCCTTCTGATGTTCACTTCGTCGTATCCATTTTGATTTAAATCAAAATACGAATTTAAATAGTCAAAGATAAAGGAATTTGAGATCTAGCCATGATGTTAAAATTTTGATACAAACTCGTTTATAAGTATAAGAGAGTTTATAAGTATAAAAACATAAATATGTTTCTATTGAATGATACACATGTTTCTCTGCTAAATGCATTTTATTTCAAAAAAGAACCAGCGAGTTTTCGATCAGTTTTCAGCCCAGATTACATTTCAATTGTTTTTTAATAGTTGAGCTTTAAATTTCGATTTAAAATCAATTTCTCGAAAAATCAATGTTTATTTCTGTATTACCTGTGGTGTATGGATAATTAATAGGATAAGTAATAATAGGAGTAAAAAAGTGATTTGAATGCTATATATTGCACTCCGCCTCATACTCTGAATCAAAGAGTAAAGCTATGTAGATAATGGAAATAAAGAGTTTCCAAGTGCGTAAAATTAGAGAAAAATGTACAGCTACAAACTTAATGTTTTGACGGCAGAAAAATCGACTCAAAAATCTTATTCTGAGTAAAACACATTTTATGCCATTTTATGAAAAGATCCATCAATCTTTAACAATTTATAACTATATGTAATGCAGCGAAAATTTTTGAAGAGTGGTTCCAGTACGGACTTTTTTTTGTTCAAGAGAGCTGCTTTCGCAGTGAATTATAAGACGTAGAACTTTCATTAACATATGAATACAATATATACATATAATTTTCAACATACAAAATATAAATTATTTAATAAAAAAGGGAAAACAATACGCATATATTGGAACTGAAAGATATGTGGCATTTAATGGTACAATTAAAGACGTTCTGGAAAAAACAATAAGTATAATGAGTAAGCTATCGTATGTATACATTTCAATCAATTAAATAAAACCTGTTTGTCCCAAGTGAAACGGATAAACCTATAAATTATTTCGTGAAAATGGCAACGATTTTCCACTAACAAATACCCTAGTAACTAAGATAATAATTCATTCATTTTCTGATTTTTGTCCATGTTACGCATGGTTGAACACTTTTCTTCCAATTGTGGCTCTCTATGTTTACTTTAGAGAATTAAAATAGTCGCAAAGTTCCTTTAACGAATTCCATCCGAAAAATGGTGCTATTATTGTCAGATCATAATGTATTACAGGCCTAGTGCCGAGTAAAATATAAGTGCAAAATTGTTTACATGTTAATAATAGGCTTATGGGCCATTTTCTTTCCTTCAGATTACGGTTCGAACGAAATTCTGACCAAGGAGATTCTGTTATGCTCCCCTGCCGGTCGTGAGAAATCCAGCGATGCAGTCATTGTCATCTCGTAGAAGGAGCGAGCATATGGCGTTGAGCTGTCACGGGATGATGAATGAAGACTTTCAACCTTCTCATAAAAGTGCTCATATCAGGAAGCGTTGGTATTCTCATAAATTAATGCTTCTAATACTTCCAGCTAGTAATGCTTTCAAAGAATGTCCGTTGCATGATGAACTGCTTGTCAACAGCTATTTTGCATCAATCAGATGAATTCCATTATTCATTGACATTCATGTGGTATAAATATTGAACGAGACCATTTGAGCAGATTTTTTTTGCTATTTCAGGTATATTTTCTGCTTTTTTTTCAATAAATTACAATCTTGTATCATTACTAATTTAGATTATTTTCCCAAATGGAATGTGTATCAGAACTAATAGAACGAAATTGAAATTTGTACAAGTAATTTTAACTCATTCATACCCTGTACTTCTCAAAAAATTCCTCTTTTTTTGGACTCAACAGATTCAAATGGATTTAAAGAACTTCAAGCGAGCAACAAATTGATTGAAAAAAGTGTGGTGATTTATAGACAGGGGTATAGGAATAGGAGTTACTCATAGCTTTAAGACTGACACAAAACTTATAATAAAACTTTCTCATCAAAACGCAATGCATTGGACACGTCAGAAATAAAATTTATAGCGTAATTTATACATGTAATTTCTTGAAGAAATAAGATTTGAATGCGGATAATGTCGAACAAATATTTTTCCATTCAACAGTTAGTGATTCGGAAATATATTTTTTTTATATCCAGAAACCTTTTGAATAATTACTTGTCCAACGTAAGAATTCTCATCACTAGAATGTTATTACAAAAAATAGAGAAAATGCAAAGAGAAATTAAATTATAATAAATGGTGTATGATTCAAAACGCCTCCCTACATTATTTTTCCGAGTGAAATTTCATTTTTTCGTGAGGTTTAATCCTTTATCTATATCCTATTTTTAAATAATGTTAGGACGACGTATCATTACCACTCAATCGGAAAGTTTCCCGCAAGGTAATCACATTTAATTCAAGGAACAAACTTTAAATTTTATGGGTATGCATCGTAATGTAGTAAAATTGGATTTTACGTCAAATTTGACAAATTTTCCTAAATATTTTCGCAGGTGAAATTGTTTTCATAAAGGTGACACATGAAAAACTTTATAAAGCTCTTATATATAACTATTTCACGACAATTAAAAAATGATGCACGTTTAAAAAAGTTATTTTTTCCAAAAAAGTCTAAATACGGCGGTTGAGCCGGGAGTGGTTCATCCTACATCCTGTACTTCAAACATGGGTTTCTCATGTAGGTTTTCAGTGCAGGCAACCCCACTATGCTGACGATGGTCGACCTTGAAACAATCCCTTCACCAAATGGTCAATGGCAGATGGTTCCCGCCTTTCTCCCTCACCCAAAAGAATCGAGAACAAACGCGCAGCGATCCGCGTGTACGTATTCCGATCCCCTCAATAGCCAGCTTACTGCTCAGATCTGAGATAGCGTAAAACGGAAAAACGCTTCGCGTGTCGCATTTTTAAAACAATGAAAGGATTCCGGGTATGTGGGGTGAGGTGGTTGTGGGGCGGGGTTGGCTTCGCAGCGCGCCATTCTATCCCTCAAAGAGGTATGCTCCGCAGGAGCTCATTGTGACCGCTTCCTCATAGCGTTATATCACACATATATTTTTTCCATCCCCCACCGTAGGAGTCTTATTAAATATGCCATAAATGAATGGGGACCTTGAAAGTTGAGGAGTCACTTCTTCTATTTTTCTTCGAGACAATGGCGGAATATTTTTCCTCTTGGAGACGGGGTTGACTGCACAGAAGCAACACCGCCGGTGGCGCGTGCAAGAACTAAAAGGTGGCTCTCCTAATTGGGTGGGACTAATTGAGGAAAGACTACCGACATGGTGGGAGTCCAACACCTTCGGCTTACACGCACGGTCTTATAAAACACCAGGGAACTAAACCATGGAAGCTATGTGTGCACTCGTTTTACAAAAAAAATAATTCGGGTAATGTTGTCCGAAAAATCTTATGAACATTCATTTCCGTTGTTTGTGCCCCTAAAATTGTTGCCACTAAGGCATTCATTCAAAGTCCTAAAAAATTTTATGCCAGAAGTGACAATATGCCGAGTGGGTGTGATAAATACAAATATAATTTAAGGAGTAAGTCGTGTGTGGTAACAAACAGACCAAGGTTAACATTTTATAAACGTTGTTTTCTTTACATGGGGCCAAAGTTATTTCCTTTACTGCCTGCTAAAATTAGAAAAAATTAAAACACCAAGTAAAATGTTAAGACTTGCCAAAGACTGGCTTTTATCACAAGAACTAATTGAACATTTACTTTGATGTTGTATCTTTAAAACAATCATGAATTATTTACGGCATCATTATTTTCCTGTATTGGCATACATTTTTGTTATTTGATGGTGGCTCAATTCTGGTTCTATGACCTTAAAGACCAACTAAAGCTCCTTTTCTTTGTTATCTTGTATCCAGCTGTAAAACCAAAATGTTGGAGTAAATATTATTATAATTATAATACATTCCAATAAGTTGTAGCTAAAGATGGGTTGGTGCAACTATTTTGCCTGATTCGATTCCAGCTAAGTTCCTGGCATCAGTTTCTCGCTCTTTGTTCTCTGTTAGGGTTTCTAGTTCCGGTTGAAGCCTCCGGTTTTCAATTCCGGTTCTCGAATCAGCTAGGTGCTTTACTTTAAATTTCAAAAGCTATATTTAATTTTCGTGACGGTATTATGAAAAATGCTTAAAGCAACACGAGTTATCTCTTAACGGTTAGGATTTAGATATGGATCATTAGTGATTATATGGAAAAGGATTTGACTAACTAGAAAGCTAGGTACTGCTGCAAAGAAACTAGGTATTGCTGCAACAAAGCTGAAGAAGATAAGGAGCAGGAGCTCAGTCTTGAAGATGCTGAATATACTAGTTCCAGAGCTTTAAACTACAGAATATGGCTCTGGGTTTAAAAATATGCTATTGTATTAACATAAACATTTAAGCTGATTTATTTACTGAAAGCTTTATATTTTTTGGTTAATACATACCAACAATTTATTTCAGCCGAGTTTCGTAGGCACCAAGCTGACTTACAAGCAATAGCAAATCGTCAACTACCTCTTCAATGCGGGTCTTAAGGTTAATGTCGGTTTTCTAAATAATCTCATCGCCGCAAACTAATTATTTTTTTCATTCAATCTAATGTTATTCCTGTGAAATTGGATAACTACATCACTTCCACATATTTATATTTCCATCGTGGGCAAAGTAGGCAATATCTACCCTCCCTATTTTTACCTTGAACAATACTTTACCACTCTACACCAAAGATATTTGGGCGGTAAGTACACTTGGAGAGTCCTTTTTTTAAAGCCAGTATACGATAATGTTTAATAAGGCGTTCTATGGACTATATATCCAAATATTTTGCCTTGAATATATCATTCATTGTTAGATCTCTCCACTACTCTCTACTTTAAAGAGTTAATTCCATATGCTTCGATATACTGATATTCTCGTGCATTAGCAACTAACAGTCCGCCAAATCTGTGGGACTTTGAATGAAACATGGTTGATATTCCATTAACATAATTATTTGTTGCACATCTATCAAGAGCTACAATACCTACGCATATGCTCAATCCAGGTCAGAATATTCCTTATTCGGTAACTACGAGAATACTAAAGCCAAACGGGGAAAGAAGATAGCCATTTGAGAATGAATTTATGAATGCATTTTGCCTGGCAGAGCCATGGGGTTATTGTTCTACGCTCATTCGACCACATCCGCTTCTGAAGCCATAAATCATCATAACTCTGTCTGTATGGCAGGAGAAGAGTAATATTAGCGCAGCTCTTTGCTGACTCTATGAGATAAGGTGACCTATTCAATACCAACGAGCTTAGCGACGTGTGTATTTCTGAGCCTAAATGATGCATGCGAAGGTAAGGCTCATCTCTCTTCCAAAGACCACTCGTAATAGAAAGTGTTTGGTATTGATTTCCATGCAGTAGATTTCATTTTGAGGGCAGCAAACCATATCCTTACTAATATGCCTATCATGAAATTACACCAGTTTTTATATTAAATTTTCCATTGGATATATATCTGTATACCTATTCCATGGTCTTCTTTCCAAATAATTGGTACGTTGAAAAAAGTATCATGATGAAGCAGAAGCGTTGCGGATTACTGTCAATAAGTATAAAGAACTCAAAACAAAAATAATATAGTAACTCAAAATCTTTTCGATAAGAATCATTTGAAATAATTACGAATTTTAGCAAGTTACAGCATTGGAATTAGGCTATTTTTAAACTTTTGCGGCGATGCAAGAAAATGACTAAAGGATAAATACATAAAGAAAAGGTATTGTCAGCTCAGTGTTCTTATTGGTATGAAATGTACCTATGCGTAATCACTGGGATGGTATTGCCACATCTTGAATTTCTTTATTCGCAATCTAAATGATTTTAAAATACAATTATTATAATTTTATTTATTACCTCCTGCTGCAAAGCGATCCGGAACAGTAGTTTTTTGTACTAAACCTCTGATTGAGTCAGACCAAATGAAAAATTTGATTATGATGCATTTTAAAGATATTATATTTAGAATAGGTTTAATCCTTCATCGAATTTATTGCAGGTTACCAACAGCTAGCACATCGCCGGGGTAATCAAATTAAGGCATTTATTCCATGAGTAAAGCATAGTTATAAAACTGGTGTGCTGAAATTTGATTACCATTACCAAGTGTGATGTATCTATGACTAAAAATACTGGCATGGCAGAACAGTTTTAAATTGATGTCTTTGTAGTTGTTTTTTTTGCCATTTTCCGCAATTTGATACTTACCTAATGACACCCCACACCGAGCTCCAATACATGGGCCATATTAGGGAGATAGCTGGAAATATATCTTTCATCAATACTTTCAAAGTATTTGAACTATGTATAGTAAACTTTATGGAATACATCGAAGAATGCTTCCATTCTCACAACGAGGTCATATAGACCTATTGACAGACTACGCAAGAACTAAGGTATGTACGTGAGTAATGTTATTATTAAAGTATTCTACCGGTTAAGGTAGATTCCATAAAGTACTTAAGAAGCATTCTGGGTGCCTCCCTTATCTTTCCCTTCATGTACTTCCCTCTTCAGTACACAATTACGCATAATCCTTTTCATTCTATCTAAAAATAATCCTAATATGTTCCTTCCTCTCCCTCGTTTACTAAACATTCTCCCCTTTAACACTGTTTTCAATACCCCCTCCGCGCTAAGTACTCGCTATATCCATACATTTTCCCTCCTCCATATTCCTCATCTAAGAGCTGCCTCTCCTCACCCACCATATCCAGCACTTCTTCGTTCCTCCTGCTCTCCGTCCCCTTCATTTTCCATTCGCCGCCACACCCACATCTTAAACGCTTCCAGTCTTCTTTCGTCTTCCATCTTAAGTGTTCACGTTTCCGCACCGTAAAGCGGTACACTCCAGACCAAACTATTCACTTGCCTGTTATTCGAACTCACACGACGCTAGTATCATAAGCTCCTTCTAATTCATGAACGCCTCCTTCGCTATTCCCATCACAATTCTCTTCCTGATATCCTTCATTCGCTTAACTCTAATTAGCTGCCTAAAAAGTTGCACGCTCAAGGTTTTGCCCATATATTGAGTGATTTTTTCTAGCTCTCATGCCATATTTCTCACAACAAAGCTGCAATAGCGTCGTGATATTCCAGATGAGGAGTCGCATCGGGAACAGGATTTGGAGAAGCTCGACCTGATTTTCTCGAGATAAAAATATTTTGGCATCGAAATCTCCACGTATCTGCTTATGAAGAAACAAACCGCTGGCGTGAGAATTGTATCCGATGACCTCATAACACGTGCGTCTTCCAAACATTGACGTACAAAAACTTAGGCGATGGAGACATGATGGAAAGCCAAAAGGAAAATAATATTCTCTTTCGGCCATATTTGAAGGCAGAAAAATGGAAATGACGTATTAGGTACGGTATCAAAAAACCATTGATCTAAAGTTTCCGAGAAATACGATATCTAAATTTTGAAGTCAATAAGAATCGGTTCTTTTCCTTTTCCTCGCCTCTATATTTAATATTGAATGTAAATATGGGAGTTTAGGCCTTTTAACCCTAGAACGACGGACTGGGTCCAATGGACCCAGTTGGTAGTTTTGAAAGTTTATAAATATGTCAAAAATGCACGAAACTGATTTTGACGCCGTGACTTTTCCTAAATGTATGTCCTCTAAAACATAGCAAGAAATAACGAAAATGGGCTCATTACATTTTATAGTATACTACAAAGTTACATAGTGGACGGACTGGGTCCATTGGACCCAGTCGACTATTTTCAATGCTATGGGTGATTCATTTCAACTTATAAGCAATTTTCTTATTTACTTTGTAGTTTTTGGAGATTCAATGCTTATGTAGTTATAAACAAAGTCGTAGGCGATACTAATAACCAATAAGTGGGCAATTTTTATGGATTTGTGTGAAGCCTTGCATATGCTCTTACAATGTCACATTTAGAGTGATACGGTCAGAAACATGTATCCACATCGTTTCGTAATGGGTAGTTTTTGCAAATTACTCTGGTTTGACGCATAGACAGTGTGAATTATCTACATTCAGTCCCATAATCTGTCAATTTAATATGTGAGACCGCCCATCTAGCGTCTGAGGTGCTTTGGTTGTGGTCAGTCAGAAGTTACGATCGCAAGCAGGAGTGGTCTTGCTGCCTGCCGACATTTGCTTTTATTCCAACTAGCTGACTGAAGACATTGAAGAATTTGAATTCCATAATTACATTTTGATACCGTACATGGTAAGAAAAACCTTTATGGGTTATATAAAAGAATATACTCGTTCATTCTAATGTACTACTTCAGTATTTACCACATTTACCAAATCGTTTACTCTTCCGATGGATTAGTTAGATGAAGTGGTGCATTGATTTTCATCTACCACTATATACAGCAATTTTATTATTCCTATCTTTACAGGATGCTTAGTGGTACCAAATTTTGTGTTGTGTGGTATCGATGTGACTGAATTCATAGAGTGACTATTGGTATACTGTGTAGCTGAGGAGCTAAGAAATCGGCGTCGCCTTTTGGATATTACAGTCAAAATAACTATCAAGATATTTTTGAGGCAATAATAAAAAAAGCATTGTTTATAATAATTCTAAAAATTAGCTTTTCTAGTAAAATAATTGAGCTCTTAGAATTGCTTAATGATATCAGAAACATAATATGAGACAGTGCTTGGCTAATTTTTACCTCAATTCACAACAAAGGACTAACACTAACAATGTTCCATTATTCCATTTATACCTAAATAAAGTTTGGAATGAAAAATTGCTAAATTTCATGATCACTTTATCCACAGGCTCGGTAATAGTGACACAAATTTGGAGTGCGTTCATCTAAAAATTGCAGAAGGACGTGTTCAGCACCTAAACATACAGCGCTGACAGGAGGAGGGTAGTAGTGACTCCGGTGGACATGAAGCCTAAAATATTGAATGAGGATAGAGAAGAACTGACCCTTGGGCGATTTTTCTTCATCTTGCTGAGAAGATGATAAAATTACGAAAATGGGGAATTCCTATCTGGAGAAAATTTTTATTTCACGCAATCTGAAAGAGGTGTGATAAACAAAACCTCATGCCACTAAAATGGGTAGAATGCGAAGGCGTAATATTTTGCGTCAGATCCTGTGTGCCGTGCGGAATTTTTATTCTGTCTCCTACTTTTGCTAATTTTGCGTCCACCAACGACACTCAGTTTTTCAAGCTCTGTAGAATGAAGAAAATTACTCTGAAATAAATAAGATTGTGGGACTGCTAGTATTTATCTTTTTTACAAGTCAAAAATGAAAATGTTTCACAACTTTGGAGTAAACTAAACTGGCTACCAATATTCAACAGTATTATAGAGTCAAAATAATACTGCGGGTTATTCGATTTGATAATGCGACAGAAAAGCAGAGGCAGACTAAGTTGAAGACTATTAGAGAGATATTTGATGGGTGAAATGAATACTTGAAATATGCACACGTGCCAAGGTTCTGCATGACAGTTGACGAACAGTTATTGATGTTCCATGGGCGCTGTACCTTTAGAGAGTTTGTTTCATCAAAACCAGGAAAGTATGGAATTAAAATTTTAAATAAAATTAAAATTTTGGCTGCAAGTGGTAGTAGTGATTCATACAAGTGGAATATCCAAGTATACACAGGTAGAGACTCTAATATAAGTCAAGAGGTCAATCAAGGGAAAAGATTATTACAGGCATGGTTGAGGGACTAATCAGCCAGAAACATAAAATGTGAAAGTAGACCGCCTACTATTCAAAGGTTTAGCGATTGTAGAGATCATGAGGTAAAATAAACGAGGGATTCCACCCGAGCTCACGTCTATAAATGCCATACAGCCTACAGGGTTTCCCAACAAAGTGTTATCTCATAAATCTTATGAAATCCAAGAGAAAACCAAATATAGGAAGAATTTACATCGTGAAAAAGAAAATGTGACACAGTCCTTGATAACCTCAGCAACCTAGGAAAATAATTGTTGTAAGTAAGTGAAATTACAAAATAGATAGAAATGCATGAGCATCCTCTTCACGATGGGCACAAAAAATATGCCAAGAGCATTCAGAAATTTTATGCAATCAGTGCTGGTAGTAAAATAACAGTTTTTAATAACATTTGTAAATGTATCATACTTTTGTTTCATTCAATTTGTTCTATGACTTATTAGTCATTGACAAATAATCCGTTTTGTAATTTGTGTTAATGTAATTGTGCTAATGAACATACATAAAAATGGTAAAAGTGGAGTGACATTTCTGGTAGAGGGAATAATATTATGCTTCGCTGCAGTAATGTCTTCCAACAATATAACTAAATAATAATAAAGTGGTGAAGAAATATGTTGAGGAAGTAAATAATATGGAAACCATCACTTAACTCAGCCTAAATTCATCATAAACTAATAATATTGTGGAAAAAATGTTTGAGGGTCCATTGGACCCAGTCAGGCTACTACGCGATAATTTTTTTTCAGTCTTCCTACGGTTAATTGAGATGCAATTATTGCAGAGGTTTCGGTTTATTTATAAACCATCATCAGAGCTTGAAATAGAAATGAGTACATATTTTTTATGCATAAACAATGAAAAGGGTTACGACAATGTATTTACAGAACATAATGAAACATAAGCTAGTACAATTCATGGTTACCAGTTAAATTTGATTAATAAATAATAATAACTTTAGCATGAATATGTCTTATATGATAGTAATGTTGCAAAAAATTGCATTTCAATTTAAATACATAAACTCCAAGAGTCATATTGAATAGATCAATAAAAATTACTGCCATTTAACGTACATTAACAAAGCACCTTTTGTGCATTTGAAGTTATCTCCGCGCAGAAACGTCTTGGCTAATTTCCCAAAAGGAGATAATTTATTAATTAATCTTGATACACCTCTATACGACAGGTGATGAAATGGCGTTCTATTGATAAGTCAGGAAGATTCCCTGATGGTGAGGTGCCATATCGAATCACTGCTCATCCTGAACATACCACCCACCTCAAAATGTGATTTCAAGACGTTCATGCACGCACAAAGTTGTCATAGCATGAGTTTCGTAGCTTATCTATTGTTTTCTAATGCAATAAGTCACGCGTTCTCTAATGAAAAAATTACATGAAATTATTTTCTCTTAATTAATCAAATGTAACCCTATGTCTCCAAGATTCCGAATAATAACAATGATTTACATATTTTTATAATCCAAATTTCAAACGAAATACAATCAGAGCGTCAAAAATTCAAAGTAACATTAACACTAGAAGGACGGCAGGGGTCATTTGACCCATTTTCAGAATTCAAATTTATTTTTCTCTTGTTAAAATATTTTTTTAAATTTTGAGACTTTTTGACTTTGTTCATTTTGATCTATATTTTGATAAATAAGTGAAAATTCAACTATAATATTTTGTTTTAAAATTTTATGACGTGTTATACCTAGAAGGACGGCTAGGGGTCATTTGACCCAAAACTTGTTTTCGCGCTATTATCTTGTCCGTGGGCACTTTAGTGCGATGTATATCATATAATCAGCAAGAGGCTAGTGTAGTAGATGATTTGCTTCATTTTGAACCTGGAAGTACCCGGTTCAATGCCAGTTTCGTCCCAAGGGCTCCTATCTGTATTCGAAAACCTGAGCATAGCGACTTGCTGTGCTCAATTTTTCGGACAGCAAAGGGAAATAAAACATTTTCAATCCTTGATTGCGTAAATTCATGTAATTATGATGGTTTAATTTTGTTTTATTTATTGCTCAATGATTATTGTATTATCCACACCGGAAAATCGTCACGTATCCTATGACTTTTTTTTCCGTCGGCCAAGATTCAGAGCTCTTAGAGACATTATTTTCAATATCGCCTCATCAGGTGTACGAATAACTGTTTAATTTTTCTGGCCTGACGGCACTGTTACTTGGCCTTGCCCCTTTGCAGTGTGTCCAGTATTAGTGCCGCCTGACCCCGTCGGGGTTTGGGGCGGTTTGACTGCACGCTGCGCCCTGAGGAAAAATCCTGTCTCCTTATGAGAGAGCGGAGGAATTGGGTGGACTGTAAAATTCTACTGTAAATCCTACCCTTGGAATCCGCACGTAGGTCGGAGAAGAAGCATTACTGCAAGTTCTTGGAAGATACGAATCAGGATACGGTTGGCGGTTGAATCTTGCCTTCCGAACGGCAATTACCGTTACTTCTGAAATTTTTATCCTTTTGTATGAATTTCTAATGCTCTGTAGCTCTCTATACCTCTTATGCAACTGGAGAAGATTCTACCATAATGCGATTTCGTTTGTAGATTTTTTCGCATGCATATCAGTAGCGAGTTGAGTAAGAAAGTAAGAAGTCGAGAAATATATCAAGAGAAGAGAATCGTCGCGATTCAAATCATTCAGTTCGCGACTCAAATCAGTTCAAGGACATTCTGATCAATCCATCAGCATCTGCGTGTAATGGAAGTGACGAAGTCAAAGATAGTGAATCCGATGGCGACTGTGGCGTAACAGCAAATGCATAGCTCTATCCAACAAAATGTAGCTGTCCTTTTATGAGGCATATTCCAAATAACCCAGACAAATTTGGAATCGAGTACTGGGTTTTGACAGATGTGAAATGAAAATACAGCCTAAATGAATTTCCATATTGTGGCAATGATGATGGCCATCAAATCAAGCGGAAATAAAAAAATACTAAAGTGGCCGTAACATAAAAGAATTCAGGAATAAATGTAACTTGTAACAATTATTTTCCATCCATCCAGCTGGCAGGAAATCATAAAAAATGGAAAACTTCTCTTGCACGGATGATCTGAAAAAATCAGGCGTGACGCACGAATATCCATGACCCCTAAAATAGCCATGTAATCCATTCAACGCGAGTGTTCAAATATGGCCATACTCTTACGTAGAATCAGGCAAACTAGAACAATAATGTACTTTTACTCAGCAGCATGATCTCAGACGACACTATTTCCGAAACGAATAAAATAATACCAGAGACCATTCTATTTCATAATAAAAACAAAGCGGGAGTAGAAATAATGGATAGCATGTATCAATTTATTTACACGTCTCCAAATCCAACAGCCATATCTCCACGGGCTCAAAAAAGAAAAAGGTGCCAAATGTCATCAAATTGAATCATTGCACCAATTTCCTTTCCATTTACCAAATTCCGTTTCATGTGCAAATGGCTGGTGTCCTAACACCCCCTGCCACACGCTTTTAAGCGGCTTGCGGATTAGAGTGTAGATTTAGATGTAGGTGAATATATCGTCCAATGTACGCATTCAGCGCAAAAAATATTTTGTGGAAACAGCGATGAAAAAATAGTCTGAGATTTACAACAAAGTAATAAGTTTTAATAATTTTTGTGCAAATTTTGTAAGCCCAGTACGCCTATTGTTTAAACATGTAACACAACTTTTGTATTGAGTGTATGTATTTTCATTATTAGATTTGCAATCGACTACTACATACGGTTTTAATCATGATTCTTTTAAATAATTGTTATTAACTTTTGACGATGGAAATAATATTTATTAATATTAAATAGTGTTTATAATGAACTGATTCAACAATTAATACGATTAAACTGAATATTAGTTGAAAATTAGGTGTTTTATTCCAAAATACATTTTAAGGGTCAAATGACCCCTAGCCGTCCTTCTAGGTAGCGCGAAACTCCCGTCCTCCTAGTGTTAACGAAATTAATGAATATTTAGTTCTTAAAATTTATTTTATATGTATAATCACCTTATTATGAAAACAAAGCCACTATAATCTAATGTCTTATTATCAAATATGTATTTAACGTATATATTTCCAATATGGCACAGGCTGAGAGTAACCTTTTCCGAGGAGAAGCCAAAACAAAAGAAATCTCACGCAACACGTTATGCTTTTATTTAGAAAAGAGAGGGAATTTCGAGGAATTCCGTGAAACTCTGGCAAGATCAACGACCTTGATGGTAACCCTCCACAGAACAGCGGTAGTGGTTCCCGAAAAGCAAAGATATCCTATACTGCACTTACTCGATATATTTTTGACATTAACACCTATATTTGTACAAATATAATAATATAGGTGTTAATTTGTACAAATATAGGTGTTAACCAGAGAAAAGCCCGAAAATATATGCAGATATACAACATAAATGCGAAAAAATTATTATTGTTCACGAACAAGAATCCTATAACTATTCCCCAAATACCGTTTTTTGTTTACGCTTCCTTAATCTTCTTAATCTGAAACTTGAAAAAAATAGTTATGAAACAAATAATTTTCTTCGGCTTGAAAAGTTGCTGAAAAATCGAAGATAAAAGTCTTTAGAAAGAATACAGAGGATGAAAATGATTTCTCAGTTCGGGAGCCACTACCCGAATGAATTTTGATACCAACTAAAAGTTAAAAACATCTTCAAGTATATTTTCAGGACCACAATCATAATATGACTTATACAGAGCCTTTATATTAGAAAAAAAAACATCCGTCATATTACTTTTATATTGAATGCCCAATGATTCTAATACTTATTAAAGGAATGATATATACGGGCATAAAATACAGTAGTCAGTCTTAACACACATATACATAACAATTTAGAAGGAAAAAATCTGGCCATGCATTACAATAGCAGTGCTATAAGAAATCAAAATGCTGCGGCTATCTATCAATTAATGGGCCAAATTATAAGAAACTCAATCATTCCCTCATTATATACATATTTGGGTATCCTATCGCTCCTGAGAGATCCGAGATGTGGGCATGGAGAAGAATGGAGAAGGTGAAATGGACAGAGAGGAGGAGGAAGACGAAAGGCTGGACATAGTGGGTGAGGAAAGTCAGCTTTTAGATGAGTTACGGGGGAAACAGAAGGTATGGATGGAGGGAGTAATTGGCGGGGATGGGAAGTTTAACACGGTGTTAGAGGGTAAAATGTTAGGTAAACGAGGGAAGAGAATAGGATTTTTAGATAGACTGAAAGGGATTAGGCCTTGTAGTGAATTGAAGAGGGCAGTGCTGGAAGGAAAGGGAGGATACGAATTGCTCCTTTAATTCCCCATGGAAACCTACCTTTATCGGAAGAAAACTATGATAATATTTTTATAGGTTTTTTTATAGGATTTTAGCTAATCACAGGTTTGCTAAATTTTGCTTTGTAAAACGCTATAAAACTACAAGTAATGTCGTTCCTGAAGCAGGATTTGGCATTCAGAATTGACTTTGGTCAAAGATTACAGATGAAATGGATATCCTAAATGTTTGGATTTTGGTGAAATGAACACCTGTCCTTGTGATGCATAAAAACGTTGAACTCCACTTCAGACCGTGAGATACTACGGCTAGCCATCACTTCTTTTTCCGGAGCTTTTGACACCAAGTACGATTTCTAAACATTTCCTCCAAAGAAAATCTCCGTTATGTCACTCGGAGGGTTTTAGCTAATCACCGCAACGTTAAATGGGAATTCCTCGAAAATACTTCTTCCCTCACGTTTCAAGCAGAGACGTTCATTGCTGGAGGATACGAAACATTTTGGAGGGTGAGGATGATAAACAAAAGTATTTCTTCACAGGTTTGCTAAATTTTGCTTTGTAAAACGTTATTTTGTCTCGCAATTGAATTTTTGGAACATCCCAATTCACCGGTTTGAATTATTTTAATTTAGGAGAAAAATGCAGACAGAAATCAGGTAGTAGGGTGGGCAATACTTCATTCAATGATTGACTGAATGTGCCATGAAAACTCCTCTCATCAAGTTATTCAATATTAAAATAAAAAACAAGGAAGCAATTTGTAAAATAATACAGCGTAGTATCATACTTATTTCTTTTACATGTTTGGTCGTATTGCAGCTTGAGGCCTCTAGAGAATACCCCAAAACGTTTTTCAACTTCATAAGCTTACTTATACAACTTATAATAGTCATGGTGAATCAAAAACTGAGTATTTTTCCACATGCATTTATTCGCTGATTTGCACCTCTATTTGAAAGCAATAAAATTTTGTGTAACAGTACTGGGTTTTTGCTTCACCTTGAATATCTCATCATTCCACCAAGTCACGCCAATATTTCAAGCTATAATAGAATGTTTAAGTAACTAATCATGCTGTATTTTACCAATAGCTTTTTAGCGCTGGTGCTTTATAAGCTGATAGGTTTTCAATGCAAAAATTGCTCTCATAAGAGCAAACAAAAATATTTAAAAAATATAATCCAACCCTTCGAGTTTTTACCGGCGAAACTTATTTTATCAAACTGAAATGACATGCCATAATAAATGCAGAAAATTTGATGACATTGTTTGAGCTGTTCAATTCATGAAAAGGATGCATGGTCCGCTAAACATATCTTTGGAGAAATAATTACGTGATTACATGTCAGGTTTTTACCTGCTATAATACGTATGGAGCTATGAGAGAAGAGTTGTTGTTGACCACATTACTAAATGAGGCGCAATTTTTCAGATGGTATCAGGGCAATAATTCAATGGGATCAATCAAAAATTTCGTCAGTTGTGCTTTCTCAGGTATCAGTGAAGTGTATAGAGAATTTTCATTATAAAGTGTGTGCGTTGTAGGATGTTTTTTAAAATTCCATTTATTTCCCATCACTGAAGCTCCAACCAAATCTCTATCAAAGACTTTCATTTCTTAACATTTAGTTTTCCCAGTCTAATCAATGCTTTCAATCAAATCTTTCTATTTGACGATCTCCAGATGTGAATTCCAGTTAATTTGCTTCAGAGGTGTTTAAAAATGTGTGAGGTTTTGGAATCTTTAGCGAGGAGTTTCCTTGAAAAACAATAATGACGTCATACGGAGAACATCTGGAGGAGTGATATTAGCCCATAGGCTCCATCAGGCCACGCAATTAGAGAGATTTTGATTATTTTTACCAACTAAAAATGAGAAAAGTTCTTAATAAAGCTATTAAAAGCAAGCAATAGCAAGAAAATGACAAAGTTTTAATTCTTTACTCACATCAGAACTTTAGTTTTAACTCAAATTTTAATCGAATGGTGATGAGTTTTCTTTCAAGATAAGAACTCTGGTCATTACAATTTATTTTGTCTAATCCACTACAGAGTAATGTGAACCTAATAACATCGATAATGGGAAAAATTTTAAGGGAAAAATTATAAGCCACATTCTACGTTATGCGTTAACCAATTTGGCTAAAAGGTCATGGAAGAATGTGGAAGAACTACTCAAATCCAATATTTCTCACTAAGAAATTCACTCATAATTGCACAATAGTTCATTCATAGTAGCACAATGCGTTATTGAGTCACCAAGGAAACTTCACGTCAGCATTCAAATTTCGATTTTGCTGGCCTGCATGAAAATTAACGATTTACTCAGAATGTTGCATTTTATACATTCTTGAGTGTAAAGTAATTTTTAAAAATTACAGTCTATCAAAAGCTTACCATGAATTCCATGTGTGGATGATAAGGAATCACATCTTATGCATACCTTTAAAACTTTCACTACAATTTTGATAATTGTCAATAGATAGGTACTAAGTTATTAAGAATTAATGCTTTGGAAAAAAGCATGTTAGTAAAGACTTTCAAAGGAAATCAAGGGAATTTCAATATATTATTCAAATAATTATTATAGTAACAGCACCATGATCATAAATATTTGTCACAATTAAGCACCGAAAAATAAATACCTGTAGCGACGGTTCTAGAAAATAAATTTAAACAATAAAATATTGAATAATTGATGATATTATTTTTAAATATCAAAGACGAGTAATTTCTAAAAATTCAGCTTAGTTATAATCACCACCACATAAATTTGTTAATGCATGATTTTACCTAGTTAAGAGCTATTCATAGGAAATTTATGGATGAAAATAAGACATATCATTTTTATTCAGCATGCTTTCACCTATCTTAGGAATATGAAGTATTTACCTCATAAAATTTTCATTCTTAACACACGAAGTGAAAAGATGTGTGAGTTTACTAATCAAATTGAACATTAAGGGGTAGATTTCGGTAGTAATCCTGTTGCATAAGAACGTTGGTTCCATTAACTGCACCACACACAAAATATCCTTTGTCAGTTTTTAGTTGGATAGCGCTTGAAAATGCATGAAATCAATGAGAGCGACAAATTTATTGAAAATTCCTTAATCAATCGCAAAAAAATCCTTATCCTGGTATTTATGCTTCATGAATTGATTTTCGATGCGGAAAATAAGAAAACTACTTTTAGATAATCCTTAAAGATCACACGATAGTAACACCACTAAATCATTACGAAAATAAAAGAAAGGTATGATCAATGGAATTAAAAGGAGCTCCAAGGGGGTTTTACCCATAGATAGGCACATAATATTTTGAATAGGGAAGTTCACAAATCCTAAAGAGAAGCCTAGGAAGAAATGGATTGATCATTGACAAATCTTTTCCCTCTGATTGTTGCATAGGCTGAGGTGTTAATCCTGACGAAGGAAGAGTAAACTGAAAGAAGATTTGTATCTCGGAAGGAATAGATGTTTGGAGAAAGTCAATCAAGTAAGGAAAAGAGATCAGAGTATGTTTTGAGAAGCGTCGAAGAGTCGATGAAGGCAATAATAAGAGAGGAAGGATTCGATGGAGGGGAGAAAGTAAATATGACCAACTATTGCGTGATGATGGCGATTCATACATCAATCCGCAACGTGGGAGCGCGTGTTAGCATTTCGGAAAAGTTAAGTTAAAGCTGTAAGGTTAGTACATAAAAGTTTGCTCGATAGAATTAATTATAATTTACCTTTAGCAGGATTATCAATATTAATTTTTTTGGCAGAGTTGTGGTTCAAAATTTTTGTGCTATCACAATGTTAAATTCTAGGGATAACCAAATGCATAGTCCAAACCCGCTCTGAATGTGAAGACGTTTTAAAGGAAAAATAATTTTTGGGCGAAGGTGACTGAAATAACATTAGGATAATATCCTGAGGGTGGACGCCATTAAAACCCTTTCCCTGGCCCGGTCAGTGAACCCGAAGATGGATATGGATAGGCATGGGTAGAGCCCGCCTACCAACAAGTGAATGCCGCAAATTCTGGATCGTGGGGCTTGGTGTTTTCCTGGGCCATCTGAAACTCCGAGGACTTTTGTCTTCAAAGGCAATGCTCGAGATTCGAACCTTCCATTCAGTAGCAAAGCGCTCTCACCACTTTGTTACCTCGCTACCTTTCTAGAAAACACAAATCCAAATTTCTCCCGAAAAGATTTTGATAAAAAATATTTACCAAAATTTACAATGAATTCCTAAAAAAAACAATGCATAAACTTTATAAGATCATTAGAGGGATTAGATTTTATCCAGGTATTTTATCCATAGATGCAACGTTCTCTGAGATTTATATCCGAGGGAAAAGACCAAAATTCTTACTTAAATCTTACTTAATTAATAACTTTGCATTGATTCTTTTGAAAGACTTTCTAATGGCCTTATAAAGAATTTACATCTAAAAAAGTCAGAATAAAACATAACGAAATTTGTAAAGGAAGATCAAAGAAAAGAAGGAAAACCTTGACGACATAAAAATGTTTTTTCTTAGGGAACAATAAAAGGATACAAACATGGTGAGAAGAAAGGAAGTTTAGATGAGGAAGGACACTCCGGCCAGCATAATCAGATTATAATGATTATGACAATCATGACGGTGACAATAAAGAAAACTTTAGGAAGCCAATTTTTCCCACCCATTCCACTCCCAACTAGCTTAACTCCTAGCCTAGGTGTCTTCTTCCCGCCCCTCCTTCGCCCCTTAGAGGGTGAGTAGACACACTTCCCCACCTGCCAATGGACCACTCCGCTATATATAGAGAGTAGATCTTAAAAGTCTCAAATATCTGTCGACTGTGAAGTGAGATGTTTACATAGACTTTCTGCTCTGATTGTTTCGGAAAGGAAGAACACCCAAGAAAACAAGACGTCTCCAGTCTCCTCCAGCAAGAGGAATACCACTTATCGCCGGACAACATGGCGCCGTTCATGGAGATAACGATGGTGAGTGACTGTGAAAAAAATAAGTGATGGCCAAAAAACTGAATTTCAGGGTGCGTTAAACAACTTTGATTATTAGCAACATTTACTAAATCACCTAAAAAAAGCATTGAGGTGTAAAAAGTACATATCTATTCATGAAAAACAGTCAAAAAGTGACAATGAAACACCAGCTGCGGTAACGGTAGTATTTTTCTAAGAATTTTTCAAGGTTAGGAGGGCGACTCAAAAATAAAAAGGCATGAGAAAAATATTGAGATGCAATAAAAATATAGGTCATTCCAAACCTATAAAGTATAAGGTAGGAGTTAAAGCATCCATCATAATCTGGGAAATCGTAATTTTAGGATACAACAAACTAAAAAAAAGCAATAAATTGATACATGAATTGATACTTGAATCGATAAGCTAAAAAATGAAAATGTAACCCTAGATTTATATTTATGAGTGTCATAAAATATGTGTCTAAAAAGTTTTCGTTGCACTTTTAAACTATAAGAGGGAATACATTTTTATTTTATCACCATGCATAGCATTGGTGTTAAAATTACTAATTCATCAGAAGGCTATATATAGATAAGATTGGAAAAAGCTGATGGATGAAAATAGTATTAATAGATAAGTACCTCCGCTAAAATTCTAGGGGAAACTTATTTATAAATTATTCACCAAATATCAGTGAATCCAGTATGTCAAAAATTAAATAAATAATTTGAACTTGAAGATGAGATGAAACACGAAACGATCACTGTTTAGTCGTCGTCAATTTCAGATGACTTTCATGTCAAAAGGAAAAATTCATCTATTTATATCCTTGCAATCCAAAACCAGTTAGATTTTGTGTATAAAAAACATAGTCTTACCAATCAATCGATGGAATTCAACCTAGTAATCTAATTAATTTAACCGAGTCCGAAACTCAAAAACTCCGTCTTCACAAATCCATTATAATTAGCAGTTGTACTGGAATTATCCATTTGACAAATTTAAAACATATGTAATCGAGTAAAAGCTGATAAATTATTGAGCTTACTAACCAATAAAAGTGAAAAAAGTTTTTTTTTTAACACGCTTTTTCCAATTAGAGCATACAAAGCTATAAATAGCAAAAACATATATACATCAATTGGAGGGTGATGATTAGATTCAATAGAAATGTATTCACATGAACCTAATAGGAGAATAAGGATTGGTATGCAATGTTTACATAAGTTTAGTTATATAAAAACCTTTATCATATTTTATTTTATACTTTTTAATGGTGAATAATGAAATCGATTAAACCTTATTCATTACATAAATTTCTTTTCAAAATTTATGACTAGCGCCACCAATTTAGAAAAAAAACATTTTCCCCAATGGAAATTTTGTAAGTAATTGGAGAGCAAAGAAAAAAATGGAATATATCTTATTAATGAATATTAAATTGTCATCAGACAAGAGAAAGCGCGAAAATTTCAAGCCGTTTAGAGAATGGAAAGTGGGTTTAAAAGTCAATTACAAGATTCCATTGACGAAGCGGAAGAAAAGACGAAGCCAGTTATGAAAAAACGTGTAAAGCATAAAGATACCTTGATTTCTGAAAAAATAGCTTAGTTACAGGTACCTTGTGTTATTATTCCAAGTGCATCACAGCTCACGCTTGAATTAGAACTTCAAATATCAGTTACCCTGCACTGCATGCCTGCTATTGATATTCTATTTCACAACTCCTTGTACTAAAATTATAGATATTTAAAATTAAAGAGAAATTACGGAATGATAAACTTTCTGGGTGAATCGCAGTGGAAAAAAGTGTCACTATAAATAGTAAAAGCATATGGCGAGAAGGACTCTTTAGCCATAAATTACTTATCACGGAATGTGATAAAAGTTCCTCGACACTTAGCTTCGAGAGTCCATTTGGTGGAAGCGTTAGCCACCATAATGACCCGGAAATTTAGTAGATCGTCAAATTCACCTTAGGCGGGTGACCTTGCACTAAAATAACATAAATACCGCTCCATAGCAACTCTATTTCTCAATTAGCAGGTGTATATTCAAAGAATTAAGAATATAAACAACGGATATTCATTTTCTCATGAAGTGAACCTGAAATGATTTCTGGCCTAAAATCCTGATTTCATAGAAACTTCATTGGATGACTGCAGATGAGAAATAAAATGTAACTCAAGGTTACGAGTTGACTGCGACAACAATTCCTGAACAAATGAACCAATCACATTTTCGTTTTTTGTGACGTATTTTTTATTTAAAACTTTTGTCCTTATCTTAATGTTTTCAAAGTGCATAGAGTTGAATTTTCCATAGATTTCCCTGTCCCCTAGATGTTATAAATTTATATTTGAGAGAATTTTGAGGCAAAATTTTTAAAATTCGATATGTAAGCAAATGTTTACTTGTGTATACTTAATGCACCCTGAAAATCTCAATGCAATAGATTTAGTTTTAAACGAGTTCTCACCCACTCAATTGTTTAACCCTTAAGTTGGCTTGGATAATTTTTTTTTTGGATTAATTAGGCAAAATTCAATTATATGCATTGAGAATATTAAGATAAGGACGTAGGTTTATAAGATGAAGAATACGTCACCAAAACCTATGGTGTACATGATTAGGATCAGGAATTGTTATCGCAGCGTGATCTTTAGTTGCACTTGAGTTCAAATATACGGTCATCTGATGAAGTTTCTATTGAAGCAGGATTTTTGGCTAGTTTGTTTGGCTAAACCTAATTATAATTATTCAGAGGAAGAATGACGCAATGGTTTGAAAATATCATCCACTGCATTTATTCATCTAAATTTTCTTAGTATTTCCGCTAGAGTTAGCAGAGCTAGTGACCCCTTTTTAATTCATTTAATAGCACGGGAGACCTCAGACGAATACAGCTTTCCGTTACCTCGAATGTCTTACGGAGAGAACTAAATGACTTCGCATTAAACATGAAGAAAGTAGACCAAACCTGAGGCCTAAATACACACAAATATTTAATCCATTCACAATATAAGCCTAAACTACCAACATTTTTTGTATTTCGGAATTATTAATTTACAATTTTATATATACATTACTTTACATTGGGAGAAATATTTACTAATATAATATTTACATTCGGAGAATAAAACTTACTTTTGTAAGGCAATCGCATCCATTCAAATCAAAATGGCACTTTAAGAGAGAGATTAACGCTCTATTAATTATTAGAAACAAATAATCCTCCCAAAAAACTTAAAAAACTGCTGGGAGCCACGATATGCATATGAAAATTCGCATGATTATCATAACAAGGCTCCAATTTTTAGATTTATAAATGTGCACTTAACAACTCTCTCGATGTTATCGACTCTTTTCTTGGGACGCATACGATGTGTTATAGAGAGTAATCATTTAAACACATGGTAATAATTTCTAACGCAAAAATATTTCTATGCCACCGTCGGAGTATCCTAAGCTACTTTTTTCTAAACTACTACCAGTAGATTTTATAGCCCTTTAATTACGATCATGTTCAGCATATTACTTGAAAATACATTTAATTGATATATAGTTGTATTCGCACTCATTTTTAGCACCACAGTACCTCATTGACCAGCAAGTATCAAGGAAACATAGCAGCAATCAAAGAGATAATCACCAGGCATTTTCCGGCCTACATGTCTACGGAATTTATCCCGAGCTGCTCTCCAGTTGGTCATTTCTCACATGGTGGCCAACATTTAACAGCTCAAATCCATAGAACATTTCTCAGTGCTTAAAGATGATGCTTAGATAAGGTATCGGAAATATATACGGCATCACATGGTTGCGTTCGAGTCAATGGTCTCCATGAGAAAATAAACCTCGTGATTGGTTATGAATAGGGTGGTTTCCTATTATTTTTTTATTGCCTAAAACGAAAGATTATTACACCTGGAGTACGTATTTCACGCATTTAGATTTTTAAATGACGATATCTATTTTTCGCGATTAAATGAAAAGTGAAAATTTTCAAGCGCGCGAAAACGCGACGCGTAAGTATGAATGCCGGGAAATCTCTCCGTGAGACTTATTTCTGGTTCCCGCTGCCCCCCTGTGAGGTGACCTTGAGGCGAGGCTTAGCGCTGATACGACGCAGGCTGCTAGCGGGTAGCTGAGTACCCAGCTGGCTGGTAGCGCTTGTCTTAAATAAGGATTATTAATACCTTATCAAATGAAGAAAACTTTTCGACCTTAGCCAGTTTTAATAAGTGATTCCCTGAGCTCTACGCCTCATGCATGCATTGGTAACCTCAGACGATGTATAACTCCTATCTTCTCGTATAGAAACTAGGTCCCTGTGACGTTACGTGGAGTGGCATCGCATGGGCGCCAATCTGGCCCTTTTCAAATGAGGATAAAAATGGACCATTGCCATTCGTCTAAACCGCTCTTTCTAAAACCGCTCTGTCTCTTTTCTGTATTTTTTGAATGCACTAATGGTGGGTAACGAATCGCAATCAATGCTTTTCGTTTTCTTTGATAAAGGAAACTACCCTATTGACAATAGGAGAAAAACAATAATGGAAACCAAGAAGGAGAACTGGGACCAAAAATAATCTAAAAGCCGGCAGGTTGCGTCGGCTAACTGCCCTAAAGTTACCGAGACTCAACGCAAAAATTCCTTGCACTACAGGCGAACGCATTCTTTAGTCTTGGGAGGATAAAGATAAAAATGTGAAAATATGCTTTAAGGTGCAAATCTGTGGAAGAAATTTATATTAACGTTGAAAAAAACACTAGTAATACTCTAAATTAATTCAATGAAATTTTAATCGGTTTTAGAAAGCTCTATGACATTTTGAGGGTGTTTCATTTTATAAAACATATTCCGCTGATAAATCTTCCCATTTGCAACAACAGGGGATGTTGATGAAAAGGACAGGTCATTGTGAAGGGTGGGTGTTCATTTGGAAGTAGAAGGATGCTATGCTGAATATTTTTCAGAACAAAAGCTTGGAGAAAATCTTCAACTTGAATTGATGTATCGGAAACAGTATCATACCAGAATTAATGTTTGAATTAGAACAAAAGAAAGCACTAATTAAAGCGCCAATGGCGGAATTAGAACAATGGAAAATGATCAAAGATCGTTGGTTAGCGACGCATATGATAGTGACTGCTTTATAGCTCATGAGTTCGATTGATGAGCCTATTGACCAATATGATTTTAAGATACAATTTTATAATACAAATCATCGTCCTTTTGCAAATTTTTTGAGAAATAATTTATTTTCAAGACCATATTGCGAACCAATGAATTTAGGTTTGATGAAAACTTTGAGACGTCGGGTATTGGACAAGTCCTCAGGTTCAATTATAGATGGTGTGAATTGTGATAAATTATTTTAAAAATTTATTTACTTTATAATTTCTGTTCTCATGTATCAAAATTGATAAATTCTAATTGGAATCGAAACAACTTTCTTCAAGAAAGACAATGAATTTAGAGAGGCATGTGAGGTTGCGATCGTTAAGGATGAGATTAAGAGAGAATTAGGATCATCATTTTATAACTCCAAGGATAAGGGGACACTCTCTGATACCACTAGGGGAGACGGAGATGCCGCAATAAAGCTTCATATAGAATATAATATGTGAGCCAAAGTAGAGAGTTCTTCGAGAAAAACTCCTTTCGCTTTTAATACGGACATGAAAAAAGAAGAAATACAACCTTTTCTCTCTCTATTTTTATAAGAAGTGCTGACTCTCGGATTATAGGAGAAATGCCAAAAAAAGAGACAATAGATGATCAAATAACTAAGAATTTGATGTAAGAAAACAATGGAAAAGATAAAATTGAATGCTAGAAGTTTCAAGAGTATTAAAATTAAAAAAATACACATAACTCGAGATTTTGAGTTTAACATTAGGTACTGAAATACGTTTTGACAACCGAAATACAAAGCATCGATTTTATATGACAATAGAAGACGACGAAATAGAGTTACGTGATAAAAAATTAATTCCAAATATATGAGCGAATATACCGATCGATTGGTTTCAGAAATAAGCAAGAATTGATAATGTTTAATTTTCTGACGCCATTTGATTGTCTAGCCTTCTCATTCAAGGAAGGTACATATAGACCTGTGCTCCACCATCACTTATGGATACTAGATGGGTAACAGGAAAATGGAATACGTAAAAGGTGAATACACATCTATCTATTACTACTGCGTTATATACTCACTTCTACTATTTGACCACTCTCCTAAAGACATCCCCATGCCAATGGCTCAGTGAGAAATTAGTTTAGATATGAATCCTTATCCATAGAATGTAGAGGAATTTTTAGGTTCGAAACTAGATCTTCCCCTCACTGGTCAGGAAAGGAGACCTACGAAGTAAACAACTTCATTGAAATAGGCATAAAGTACTACATGCAATCAAACTTAATGCATACATAAAGAATTTTTAATAGCAAAATATGCTATAAATAGAAATACTACTTAACTATAAGAATATAATCAATATTGAATTTAAACTTTTCCCTGAAATAAGTGTAGAAAAAAGAACAGATCACATGCATCGATGGACTAAATGCCAACGAAATTAAACAGCGACCAACGTCCACCTCAAATAAATGTTATGGAGGACGTAGAATAATTAACTTCTCTTGGGAGAGACATTACCTGGCAGTCATATAAAAAAGAGGAATTTTCTATCCAATGAGAGCGTGCAACACTTGCCATATATAAAATGTAATCCAACATAAAATGTCGCTACTTTGTTTAGAGATCATCAAATTGACAGAAACGGGCAATGGATATCGATGGACAAGAAGCATGCACAATGAGAAGAGCTGGTCGAAAAGTATGGAAGAATGTGAAAAATGTTACTGGAAAATAATGCAGAAAATACGCAAGAATGAAAGAGAATGAGCGACCAGAAGATTTATAAAGAATATGTAAATAATAATTCGAAATGTGGATTACTATTCATTAAAGATGATCAAGGTTAGCATGTTATCGGACACATAAATTGCGATAGAAGTATAGTGGAAAGGAGGTTGGGAAAGAATCCCTAGAGAAAGACTAAGGGACGAGCTCGTGGGATTAGGCAAGAAGGACTCAGGATGGAATGAGCAAAGCCAAGTTAAAGAATTAAACAGAGCCAAATGCTAGAGAGTGAGAAATAGAGACATAAAGAACGGAGAAATTGTACTTCAGCGTTTAACTCAGAAGGTATATATAAGTATTTCGATGAATTTAACGAGGTAAACTTGCGGAGTTGTCATTTAGCTGATTGACAACCACTTGGTATGAATTCTGATCATTCGAAGATATTCAATATCTACGGCTACGTAATCTTCAAGGATAGCATTAATTTTTCATTGAAAAGCTGATGTTACATTAAACAATGGTATTAAATACCGTATAATATGGAAAAAACTTCCTCAAACATGCAATAGATGTCGTTAAGGTGTAAATTACATTTTTTACTGCTTTCTCAGTGATGTATTCTCCATTAAGATCTCTATGAAACATATATACACTGAGTATTAGAGATTGTTTTTTTATTACTGTATATCAGACATTTTTGGTTCATGCACATGTATAAATAGGTATAAATATGAAAATATAAGCAAGAATAAAGCGAAATAATAAAATACTTACATCATAAAAATTCAAGTAACGCGAATAATCATTTACACTGCAACTAATTGTATAATGTAATAACAGAGTAAAATGAAACTACTCGACAAGAAATGCTGACTTATTATTCCTGGGAAGATAAACCCATGTCAAGCTAATTCCAAAACATCGGACTGAGAAAATACATAGCCTTGGACATCATTCGATATCTTTAAATGAGTCGGGTCATATGAACGGAACGGGAGTGTGGGGTTCACCCTACTGGCGTTGACGCCTGATAGGTAACACAAAAATTGAAACTCCAAACCTGTACTATTATGCAAAAAGTATGACGTAAGCCATGCAAATACTTTCAACTATATTCCAAATAAATTGAAATGTGAATAAGTTGTGCCCCTAAAAATTAATAAGTCACGTATTAATATTTTGTGATTAAAATGAGCAGTCAATCTAGCAGTCGAAATACTCGAACTGCAAGTTGACTCGGAGTTTGCTTTGAGTACTTTGCATAATAGTAAAGGATCCTGTCGCTAGACCGTGATGAAGTGAAAATTCCTACGCTATACTTGGGTGAGCTCTACTATAACATATACTTAGCAATCTTTGGACTGAATCACTGAGTGATTGACTTACAATCACTACAGAGGACCCAAGCAAACGTAAAAATGTAGAAAAATCGAATTAAATTTTATGAGAATTCAAGAGGAACTTAAGTAATAAAAGATAAAGTGATACGAGAAAGGAGTGGTGAGCTACGGCACATACATTTTCAGATTGCTGGCGGTTGATAGTGATGAAAGATAGCTTAGAGTTATTTATACAAGTATGATTTAAATAATTATGAGCATTAAAAGTTATGGTAAAAATGACGCTAGAGCCTAGGTTAGTTCAGGAAATCATTTATCAACTTCATGCACTGTTAATCATTTGTTTCAGCACTGCTGCCCAGGAGTGTTGGAAACATGAAAAAAAACAGGATTATCGTAAAACGATACCTCCACTGAAAAAACGCTCAACAATCGCCCACCGAATCAAATCAGCTCATCTAGTAGCCCAACAATACGAATCATTTCCTATTCTCCAAGCTTGGAGGTGAGCGTTGATGCTCCGGACAATGCTAGATGAGCGGATTCGTATTGTTGGGCTACTAGATGAGCTGATTTGATTCGGTGGGCCATTATTGAGCGTTTTTGTAGTAGAGGCATCGAAAAGAATGTTGCGGTTGCAGTAATTCATAGAAAAATAGTAGGAATACGGTGTAAGAATTTTTCAGAGGAAATCCGATCGCGGCTTAAGTGCCTTGAGGACTGTAGAAGTGCAACACTCCGTCCGTCGGAAGGGAATTTAAGCTGTAGTCCCCTTGACACCTCTCTTTAGAAGCAGACTAATAACGAGCCCGAGAAAATGTATCACTTGCCGAGCGACTAAGGGCGCACATATTAAAATTAAATAATTATATGAAAAGCTGCTTGAGACGACAAATTCGAAAAATGAAAAATATAAACTGTAAGTAAATCTGTTTTCATTTAAAACATCTTCAAAACCGCACAATTTTTATACGATAACCCCATATTCTACCTCTCCCTGCTATTGACCGACCACACCTAGATATATAATATAGTCCGACCACACCTGTAGTATACAGCGAGCATATGGGATTCGGTGCAAAAAGACTTAATCAGTGAAGTGAATAAAATACAAAGGACAGCTGCGCGATTCGCCATAAACTGATACGAGCGTAAAGTTACAGTTTCAAAGCTGCATGCTAGGCTTCGATTGCTTGGACAATTGAGTATAGATATCTTTAAGAGCAGCGCGAAGAACATCATAAGAGCCCCACTATATTTCCAGGTCCAACGGACTCGGTATTTAGAGAGATATTTTCCCGAACGGATAGATATGGAAATTCATTTTTCCCCCGAACCATAAAGAACTTAAATAAATGCTAATCGAAATTTTGCTTGAGCATTTGCATCTTATATGTCGATGGCTGGTGTCCTAATACCCCCTTCCACAAGCCTTTTTAGGCGTCTTGCGGAATAGCTTGGTATCACTTGGAGCATTTTTCTCTTGTAAGTGAGGCTTAGATGTAAAAAACAGTAGAGACGTCAAAAGTGGAAGCATTCAAAATTATATGCTACCGAAAAATGATGAAGATAAAATGGATCGACCATGTAAGACATGAGGAAGCGCCATGACGAGTGGGATAGAAGAGAAATCTTCTAATAACCTTAAGTAGATGATGGGAGAGCTTATTTGGCCGCATTATCAGACATGATGGCCTGATGAAAACAATCGTAGGGGAACAGATGGAAGGAAATAAGGGCAAGGGACAGCCCCGAATGAGTTACATTGGACAGTTTATAAAGGGTGTAGAAGAGAAGAAATGCGTCACTATGTAGCGGATAGCGGATAAGAGGGAAGAATGGAGAGCTGCGTCAAACCAATCTTAGGATCATTGACTAATGATGATGATGATAAAGCGGAATAGTATCTAGATATTCTGTCTCGTCTTCCAGGCGCTGCTTCTGATTGTTGGAGCCTTAGACCACTGTAATTCGTCGCTATGAAACGGATAGTGGAAAGGAGGGAGGAATAGATAGCTGCTTCAAACCAATCCTAGCATTGTTGACTAATGATGATGATGATAATGCCGAATAGTATATAGATATTGTCTCGTCTTCCAGGCGCTGCTTCTGATTGTTGGGGCCTTCGACCACACATCTGCTCAGTACACCTTCACACAATTCGACGAGCCGAGGGTCGCGGTGAAGGCGCAGTTGTCTCCCCTACCGGTCATCCCTTTGCCCGCTGGTCTGTCCACCCTGAGGCCGTCCCTGAACAGGCCGCAATCGATCACGCCACGTCCAAGCTCCCCAAAGAGACCCGTGTCCACAGCCTCGCTTCTTGGGGGCGGCGGAGGGGGCGCCAGGCCCCTGCCTACGGCCCCAAAGCCACCACCATTCCCCGTGAGGCCCTCGAGGCCCATATCGACCACCAAACCCAAGCCGGTGGCCTCCAGGCCGACACTCGTAGCTTCCAAGCCAACACCAGTGGCCTCCAAGCCAACTCCAGTGGTTACCAGGCCTACAACTCCGCCTCCACCGCCTCCTCCTCCAACCCCAACGCTTCCGCCCCCTACGAGACCCACGCCGCCGCCCCCAGTCCGACCGCGACCGAGACCAACTAAGACGACAACGCCGGCTCCGATCACGACTACAACGGATAGCACGCCGGTGGAACCCGCAGCGCTTACGGCTACTGGAGGAAGCAATTCCGGGAGCAGTGGTGCCACGGATACGGTGTTCACCGTCTTCAAGATGACTGATGACGGATCCTACTTATTCGAGTGAGCCATTTTAATCTGGTAGTTAGTTATGGAGTATAAATCCATGACTTTTAAACCTTTTACAGTAGAACCTGTTAATAAGGTAATCCCCTAAACCGTGGTTTCTGACTTGGGTGCTGTGTCTCATCTTTCCTAAAAAAATGCATGGCACCATGACTATTTCCACTGATACTTCCTTATAATAACTTTCAGCGTAGTATATTGTTCTCAACTAACGCTTATGGGAAGTAAAACCTCACTAATACGTCGGTAACAAATATTGTGCCACCATGCCCCAATTGCGGAATAGTTACGACAAAGTAGCAAAAAAAACACACAGAAAAACATATTCAATACACTATACTGCTTATGGTTGATACCTCACATGTTCAGAAGTGCAATAAAAAGGATATGGTGCTCTTGGAAATGGCCCGACGCGACTGAAACCGGTTTAGTGTTACAAATATATTCTTGGAATACAACGAAGTGTTTTCACCTTCGTAATGTTAACATGGTGGAGACATAACATATTGATCAAGAGACTAACGAAAGTCACAACAAAAAATAATTTAATTTACAAATAATCAAGGTTTTCCTCTGCCAAAACTGCTCCTATGATCAACATGAGGTAATCTGGATACCTTATGATAATGCGAACTGTATCGAAGCCGGTTGGAAATCAAATTCATTTTGTGAAAATTTTCAGTCTTTTATATGGATAATTTAAACATTTCATTACCATTTATGTGAAAAAATTTGCATCGCAAGACGCATTATTGCCATGATAAAACGTAATATGAAGGTAGCCTTAGTAACTGCCCTTTGGAGAGGGGAGAAGAAAAAAATGATGTCATTGTTAGCCGAAGCAAGATATCGTCTATACGAGGTATACACTACACATAAAGAGTGCGTCAGTAACATAAATCCAATCTGTCCAAATGTCCACACAATAAAATTAAGCACACACCATTGTTTACTGTCAGATACCAAAAAATGAAGCTAAGACAATCTTTAAAGAGAATAGAAATTGGAGGATAATAGGATATAGCAATGAATTGAAGGAAAAACGTGGAATCTCAAACACCAGGGACCCTCAGAGAACTTACATTTCAGGTTCATATCACAAAGATAAATTATGAAGGATTAGTTACAAACGTAGTTAACAAGTTTAAAAGCATTCTCTCGGCTGGGAAGACGTAAGGCCATATGATAGGACGAGGAAAGAAACAAAGAGATACAGGCAAAGGAGGACAGCCTTAAATATTGAAATTTGGCCACAATAGTCAAATGATATCGGATGGATGCGAAATAGTGAGATGCTACTCTTTAACTATTTCAATTTTTCTCGACTCTCAAATAAATCAACTTTAGAATCATTGTTATTGTCTATTGAAATTTGAGGGCTGCAATTTCCGGAGGGCTGCGATAGCCATTCTCAAGCACGTGTTTAGCATACATGGATCAGGCGTCATAGTTCACTGCACGATTTTGGGGCGGATTAGAACCAAATGAACTGTAAGAATTATGATTTCAAAGCATTTCTTACTTACCTACTATAGACCTGGAGTTTGCTAAGCAATGAAAGCCCAGAGAGCAAAGAGCTTGAGTCTTAAAGATCGACTTGCACAGAATTGAGCAGGTGGAACTTTTTAATATGAAAACAGGCGCGGTGTTGAGAATATCAAATTTGAGATGTGTGTAGGCGTATATGGATAGACTTTCGCAGGCTTCAGATATGCCTGTAGCCTTTTCTGGTCAATCTAGCAGTTCTTACAAATTTAGCTGAATCCCAAGACACAAGGCCGTGTCTTCTTCCGTTGTTGATGTAATCATTCAAGAAATATTGAGATTACTCAATTTGGCCAAAATCCGATAAAAAAGTAACCCGATCGGCCTGAAAGTTATTTTCAAATTGGATATATCGTGTGGTCTAGACTCTTGAAATGACACTTTTGAAAAATCGACTCTGTGAGGCTCATATGTAATAAACAATAACGAATTGAAATAGAAAATTTGGGGTCGAGACAATTTTTCCTAGGATTTCAAACGATATGACTTTTGATTTAATTTTTGTCGTATATCGTCTCATTCACCTCAAAGATTTGTATAAATCAGTCAGTCAGTGGTTGGAAGAGGGTTTTGCAGTGCATAGATAAATAAGAGCTGAGGAGAGGATCACAGTGTGAAACAGTCTGATTCGGAGAGCAGAACCTTATAGGTGGGATCATGGACGCTGAGGAATGAGGACAATAATAGGCTGGGGTTTTTCAAACAGTGCCTAAGAAGGAGAATGGAAAAGGTGAGATGAGGTGGACAAAAAAAGAATTAGTAAGGCCAAGAGATGATCGGCGAACAGAGGAAATTTTCAGAGGAGATAAGGAGGAGAAGGATGTGGATGGAGTTAATGCTGTATTGATATTATCAAAACCCAATTTTAATGAAAGATAACGTGCGGAAAGGGGAGGAAAAATAAAAGGGTCCATATATTTACTAAAGAATACTAAGCCGTATGCCGGGCCGAATGAAATTCAATGTGAGGAGAGGCAAGAAAATATTCCATTTAAACTATCCTAACCACAGTACTACCTGAAGTTTCGACTCATAGGTATGGTAATCTATCCTGGGTGTTTCTAGCCTACATAATAATCAAACATATGGTTGTATTATTTGAAATACATGCATACATGATATAAACTATTTAAAAAATGAATCGAGAATATCATTATTTTTACCATTATAAATGTCCTTTATTCTAACTAAACATCCAAAAATCGCCGCAAAATAAGTTGACTGAAGAATCTTCAAACTTGAAGAAAGCATTCCCTATTTAGAGTTTCCTAATGAAGGTAACGCACGATTTGTTAAACTAAACAAGGATATTTCACAAATTAGCTCCTTCCTCATCACTGCCTACTTACCCCTATTGCCTATTTTCACCATTAAAAATGTCCTTTATTCTAACTAAACCTCCAAAAAATCGCCGCAGAGCGAGTTGGCTGAGGTATTTTCAAACTTGATAAAAAGATTCCCTCCTTAGAGTTTCCTAATGAAGATAACGCACCATTTGTAAAAACGAAATGTGGATATTTCACAAATTCGTTACTTCCTAATCACTGCCAACATACCCTTATTTCCTCTCGTCTCTAGCTCTCCGCTACAACATTCATTTTTTTATGTTTCAAATTCTCTTCTTTTACGTCTCAACCGCAGTGACCTACTTCTAATACGTATATTGATTTCCTCTCTCATCTTTTCAGCTACACGGCCCCGGCAATCGGTCTTCGACAACGTGAAGAAGGCTTCCTTAAGTCAATTGGTGACACAAAAGTGCCCGTCAAGAGAGGATTCTTCGCTTACACCAGTCCTGAAGGGAAACCAGTGAGCCTCTCTTACCAAGCCGATGAGTTCGGCTTCAGGGCTACCGGAGATCACCTGCCACGTGCACCGTCCGAAATATGAACACCATGATGTCACTTATGATATAGACTCACAACACTAGATCAAGAGAATTTCCCAACAAAACCTGGAAAATCCACCCCATAAGAGTAGAATCTCTCTCCATGACAATATAAACGGATTCAATAAGCGTGGCGAAAATATTCTATAGTTCACGTCTTGGTGGTGGGTTTTCGGTAGTGGCCAATCATGCACGAAACTGGGGTGATGATAAATAAATGTTCTGAGTTACAATCAATAAATTGACGAAGGAAAATTCGAAAACAACACCGATATGTCAGTAAGAAGTAACTGAACATTTAATACGGCTCCAAACTCACTGATATAAAAATCTCAGTTTAAAAACTTTTCCTGAGAACTTCAAAAGGAAAACAAAAGTATTAGTGGATATCATGATGAGACGTAGGATTGTCATAATGATACGAACCTTTTAATCCTCAACAGGACTTGTAAGCAAAAGTGGAGTGAAATACATACGGTGAGAATAATGGAAAGCCCTCTTTGGTTAATCAAATAAGAACATTACTTTTTACCCACTGGGTGGGATAGCACAGAAAACAAGGAAAAAGTGCTTTTGTATTTTTATACCTAAGTCAGATGTGTTAAATTCTTTTGAATGATTTGTGATACTTGTGTGATGAATTGATGTACCTATTCATCAATGGAAGATAAATAAATGGAATTGCTGGTTTAACTGCTACATCGGGATGTCAAAAGATATGGACTGCTCTTTATTATTTTTCATGGTAATATGAAGCAACATATATAATCATTGCACCCAATTTGCTATTCACCAATTAATCAGTCAATAAAACCATCTCCTTTGCAACCGAAACCTAAGGTATATTATAACTGCAGTGTAATTCAATTGCATTGTATTCAAATGTCTCATTTAATCTCAAGTGAAGGGAGCAAGTGCCCCGTATCTCTCAACATATGTCTCAGCTCGTCTACATCCATTTACGTCTTCGATACTAACCATATTGCCATCTTTCGTAATTTGATTAAGTAAATTTGTAGCATAAGTTTCCATAATCAGAACGTTGAGACTAGTATCTATTCTTCTGTCTTACCCGTTTGATTCTTACCCGAATATCTTGAATTTTCAGGGTAGATGACCATTTCAGCATTTTCTAACAAATTTGAAAATTTGCCGAGGTTTTTTTTCTCAGAAGCTTTATGGTGTTATTTGAAGTACAGAGGTATCGTCAAATATCTGGTCCATAATCTCGGAAAGTATTAGATAATAGTGTTTTGTACAAAAATAGGCAAGTGAATAAAGCAAGAAATTGCACCGCGAAAGCAAATTGCGATCGTTTAACTTGATACCGGCCATAAAAGGAGAGAATCCAATGAGCAATACAGAAACCGCAGTTATTTAAAAAAAGTTAAGCTGAAATCCTTAGAAACATGTACAAGGAAAAGAGCGGAGTAACTTTTCATAATAGAATACACAAAATTCGAGAAGACGAATGAAAGCCCAATAAAGAACCAACTTCATGTACATGCGAACGTGAGGTGAATTCGTCCATTTCTCCGTGAGAACGTGGAATGGGAAATATGTTACAAGCAGACAAACAATTGGAGCTGAGTACGGATGTCATTTTGGACGACGTTCGTCACAATTTATTACCAATCTAAACTATCGAAGGATATGTGGAAGGATAAATTAATTCGTGCACACTTGAGTTAGTATATAAAATTATAGATTCACCAAATAAAAAAGGCGATAATAGGAGTTATTCGCAAATCGCAAAATAGAATTGCTTTGCAGCAGATTTTGACGGAGGTAAAAAAGAATAATATTGGACAAGTCCATCAAATTTTTTCCGGAACTAATTTCGTGCCTTACTAGAGAAATCAAAGCATATAAAGCGGTATGATGTTAAGGGCAGACATCGGAGAGCATGCTATTTCCACTAAAGTTTCGAAATATGCTCAACTCATTGACTGATAATCAAAAATAAGCTCTCCGCGTTATTGATTGTGGATATCGCAATTGAAAATCCACATTTACATGCAAGACCCAATGATGGAACTTATCCAGACAACGGTAAAATGGCAATTAATGTTGGAAATCAATCTTCACTTTGGAAATAAGCTGATATATAGTTCGGGGCACCATGAGAATAATGCGAAAAAGAGCGTTAGGGTCGATCTACTTTTATGTGTTTTTAGCAAATAAAAGTTGTAATTCAAGTCATATCACATTCGTTACATGGTAATGGCGTTCCAGTTAGCTAAAATAGCTTGAAATAAATTAGACTTAGAAAAACAATTTACGATAAATAGTCCACCTTAGTGGCGTAACTATGGGGGCGGAGATGAGGGGATGGATCTCCCCCCAAAGCCTGAGAGAAATAAAAACAATATTTAAAACTATTGTCTAGTTTTGACACAATATAACTGTATCTCCATAAAATTACATTTAAAGTGCCATAATGACGTAAAATGTATTTCCAGACATGTCATTTTTCAAAAATTTTCCTGAACCTGCCTGGGGGGGGAGGGATCGCCCCTCCCACGCTCCCTCATTCCCCCCAAAGCATACTCCCAGTTACGCCACTGGTCCCCCTGATTATAAAATAGTTCTTTACAAAATCGCAATAACTAATCTACGTTTTACAGTTCAATGTAGAGAGGGAAACAACATTTAGTATAAAGGTTCCGGGACTAAGTTTTTCAGAACATAAAATTTACAAATACTTGCCCTATTACTAGGTATGTTGCTTTAATATTAACAGTTAAGAGTACGAGATGGGTCCTTTTTTCCCATAGCCATGGTAAAATGAAATTTAAAAACTCATTTTCTATATTTTCCTTCTAAAATTTGTGAAATCTTACATAGGTACTTACCCGTACCGCACGCGGTAGTGTAGAATGAAAAATTCGCAAGTTTTCAAAGAAAGTATTCAAATGGATGTTATGCCTAAATTGATGGCTACTGCTCATCTTTTTTGCCCCTGACTGGTCCTCAACTGTAATCTCTCATAGAGGTCAGGTTTTCTTTTCATCTTCTTCTCCTGCACACCTGGGATATTTATCTATAGGTGAAATAAAAATTAAAAAATATATTGGCATATGTGGAATCTCCGTATTCCATTTAAATTTTATTCTTTGGCACATGGGCTTGGACTGTTTTTTGGGTAGCCTAGATGGCAATATTTACCACGTTTATTGGGTTCAATTAAATATTTCATTTTTCTCAGATATAAATTGATACCAAGTTATTTCCCATCTATCATGGACTCATTAACTCATCATCACGAAATGCCATAGAACTGGACAAATTAATGACGAAAATGTGTATGAAGGTAAAAAACTTTATTGGTCAAGATGACTCACGCCCGTTCTTCCGGACTGCATGAAACCACCGTACTATCGTTACAATATATCGCCACAAAATTATTGATAGCGAAATATGGCAGAAGAAGAAGCATATAGAAGTGCATAGCGAAAAATACAAACAACTTGCGAGAGGTAGAGAGATAAAATAAGAAAAATATTAGTTAAGAACACTCAAAAGGCCTTACACACTGAATAATTGCTAAAAACATCTTCCCACTTGAAGACATGATGAGATTGCGAATGGTAAGACTAAATAGACCGGAAAATTTTACTTCAAGGTCAAGAGAGAGGTCACCGAAACACGAGGTGTTGGGGTGGGGGAAGGTGAAACACTCACCGTTACTCAGGTCAGTAACTTTCGAAATGAGGGCTGAAACACGTAAACAGGAGACTAGTCTACTGTAATGCGTTAATGCATATGGGGGCTGCATATCCTCTGGCGATAGTCTCATCCTACCACTCGCAGAGACCAGTACGACAGGCGGATGACCTTGAATGACACTGTGAAGGCATTGGAATCACCTCATTAATGGCCACCTAATGTATATAATTTTCAATTACGATAAGGGTTTGAAATATAGCGAGACCACTGTTTTTCTTTTTTTATATCCGTTTCCTTCTCCTCGAGCTATTCACGGCGATTATTGCCTTCAAGATTTCCGGAAATGAGTTGATGACGTCACAGGCTCAGAAAGAGCAGATCTCTCAGCTACGGCTCACTTTCGCGCATTGGTTTCGTGTGGTTATTTCTTGTTCATATTATTGTGAGGGATGAAATTTATTCTCATTCTCTCAAGTTGGTTGAAGGGGAGGATGTTTTTCCTCCGAAACTAATCTTTGACCTCCAGCTACCGCAGTATTGTAATGAGTTCCTATTCCGAGTCTGAGTGAACTACCTGATTGTGAGTATCCGACCGTTACCTTGCGTGGTATAAATGAACAGGCAGATGAAGAGTAGATTTCAATTTTTTATTCGTTATTCTCGTCGGGGGGGCTCTTACTTATCCAAATACGATCCCTTTTAGGAAACGCTCCCATTTTGACAATTTTCCGCGATGGGGTTCAGCAATGAAATGGACTCTCGGCTATTCATTGATTTGCCTCCGCGCACAAAGGAGTTATTGATCAGTAGGGAATTATAGCCAACGGCACTGCATAGAGGAGGCCCAATTCCATCCCATGAAAGGGTTATTTCTGTTGCCATTTCGGTTGCATTTTAATCGGTTTCCAAAAATGTCCGCGGCGCGGTGATCAGCGCAGTGCGATCCACTTTTATCCAAGATTTTGCAGTACAATGTTTGTAACTGCGAGGAAAAGCATATAGTTTTCATAAATTTGATAAATCACGTCATAATGTGTATAAATCCGCTAATTATATCTTATTTCCCCGCATAACTCGAATGAATTTGTCCGTCAGCGACGCGAGTGGCGACTTTTGTAAACCCATTTAAATGCACGGTGGTTGACAGCACATTTAGAGGCCGACTTGAGGATCCTCTTTCGCAAAACTCGTGGGAATAGCATTCAGGAAACCCAGTCAGTTAAATTCATACGAAAACTTGTATGTAATTAAGGTGCGTATATTTCATTCTATGATGCTCTTGTTTTTTTGTCTGCAAAAGAGTTCTCATGGATAACGGCGGAAGCGCTATTAGGACACTTTACTTGAAATCAGTGCTCAATATTACCTGCTACCTCGATATCTAGCAATATTATCACTCTTGGAAGCAGCTGCTCTCTTCTTTCGTGATTAATCTTTTTTCACGACTTTGTCGAGCCGCTGCCTTTCTTGCCGGCGACACCTTCCGCTACCATTGCCCTTCTTCTTCTGACTACTAGCAAATCTACTCGGAATATTTCGCTTACGAATTTTTTAATGAAATTCTCTGTTGGAGTTGATTTAATTCGTTTTGATTTTTAAAGAGTGGTTGGAAAAAACAGCCCCCTTAATTCAAAATACTTCCTCAAACACATGATATTGCAATCATAACAAGGATAACTCACAGAATGGCGTTTAGTAATAATGAGATTAGCAGAGAAATAAAGGGCAAAATACAAGTAGGAATCGTTTGGGTGCAGCAAAAAAATACAAATTTTTAGGCATCAAACTGTTTGCAAGACATCATTGTACGCAAGAAAAACTAAGACACATACACTTTTCCGACCAGTGGTTACCAGCGCACAGTGCAAGCGGTTCAGATACTTGGTATGACGTATTGCGAGGACGAGTTGAAGATGTCATTCATCTTGCCTTGCTAGTTTCAAACTGACTGCCTTGGATCAAGGTTTGGAAATTAACGGCAGTTTTCAGGCTCAAATGATAAACATTTCTATGAGGCAGGTATTTGAAAGTGAAAAAACACTCTGGCTGATGAAAATGTAGGAAATAGCTCTCCTATTTGAGAACAAAATGGTAACAATGAAAAACTTGGCTGAGAATCGAGATGCTTTGAATGATGAAAGTAACACACTGTCACTTCGGTTTGATATTGAAGCTTCTGGGGAAGATATATGCCATTGTATCAAATATATTCCAGTTTTCACGTACTTGGCTGGATACTGATGCTATACTGTGAGAAAAAGGATGAAGTGTGATTTATGTAAGCAAACTTCATTTATGTTGAAAATGAGTTTGGGATATGGGACATTATGGTTATAATAAAGCTTTGGGTGCCATATGAGAGCGCTCTCAGAGAAAATAAATAATGAATATTAAATATGACGCAGAGATGGATGAATTAAGTGAGTGTACAGACATTTTCAGCTAAGAGAAAAGGATGGCTAGGGTAAATGGAGAAGATGAAAAAAGAGAGATTGCTCAATACAATGACGGAAAAGCTCTTACATTAAAATGAATAAAAGTTAATCAATAGCCATACTATCTTACTGCTAACTTGAAAATCTTCAAACTACCCTGCAAGTCGACTCAACGGGCGAGTGACCAGGAATGTTCGGACACCAGCCTATAAAACAAGGATTGAAATGCGCTTACAAAGTTCCTCGTGGCATGTATTTAAATCATTTCTCGAGGGGTAACACATATCTACCCGTTTGGCATAATATCTCCCGTAATTTATCATTTCTGTAAGACCTCGACATACACTGAGGTTCTAATATGATATTATCCGTGTAGCTCTGAAAGATAGGTATTAATCTTCATTAAATCTGCTTAGTGATAGAGATATATATACATCCGCCACTGCTCAAGCAATCCAAGACTAGCGCATAGACTGCGAGATCTTTTGCAGCTCCCTGCCGTATTCGTTTAATCTTTAATAACCCAATGTTGCTTCCAAGCAACATCAAAAATGTATAAATTTTTCAGCCCTATTTGGGGAATATCAAAACTACACATTATTTTGTGGTGTAAATTTTAATTACGAAATATTTAGCTACCATGGTAAACATGATTTGATGGAAAATTTTCAAGTTTTCAAAATGAAAAATCTTGAAATTTGATTTCTCCCTGAAGTGGCTCTAGGTTAGAAAGGGTTGAAGTCGGCGTAACACTGCCTGTACACCCGTAGCAGTTTTTGTGGAAACGCACAGCATCCATTTGTTTTTTATTAACACTAGGAGGACGGGAGTTTCGCGCTACCTAGAAGGACGACTAGGGGTCATTTAACCCCTAAAATGTATTTAGGAATAAAACGCCTAATTTTCATCCAATATTCAGTTTAATCGTATTAATTTTTGAATCAGTTCATTAAAAACACTATTTAACATTCTTAAACGTTATTTCCATTGTCAAAAGTTAATAACAATCATTTTAAAGAATCATGAATTAAACCGTATTTAGTAGTCGATGGCAAATCTAATAATGAAAATACATACATTCAATACAAAATTTGTTTAACATGTTTAAACAATAGGCGTACTGTAATTGTACTGTAATTGTAATTGTATTTGTAAATGACAATTTCATATTTCTCTTTAAAAAAGTAATCAATAGGATTTCAATTACGATTACTTTTAATTTTTCTCCTATACACGATGCAACTACTGTCATTATTTTGTCAAACAGGGAGTGCTAACATGCAAACCAGCGTTTAAATTATTTTTGATGACATTGCATTAAGTCTTCGGATTAACAAACATGATTACTGCGTATTCAAGGTAAGGCCTCACTCTCTTTTACTTTTGGTCCAAAACGCTTCCTACAGCAGGCCCGACGAATCTTAACTTTTTAGGGACAATCTCACAAATATTTCTTTTAGGTGTTCCCCACGATAGGTCTGAGGTTATCGTAACTCCTCTTTTCTTCACTACTCCCATTTATTTCACTTCATCATTCCCCTTTATGTTAACACCATGCTCAACATATGCATGGGGATTGTTGGGCATACAAGGCAAAAAATGCATCATCATGCATTTGCTTAGATTAAGTTCTGTAACCCACTCTTGGCTCCACGCATAAAGGTTGTTTAAAAACGATATTAGAAATCCAAAGTCAGAGTGATCGTTAATTTCGCGATAGATGATAGTGCCGTCATCGAATGAAAAATGTCGAGGGTTGCCGGGGAAAAGCGAATGATGAGAGGGGTACGAGCAGTACTGAGTTTTGGGGATAACATTTGATGCTCTTTTCGACGCACAGTGGGCTCAAATCGGAAAGAGTAGAAAAAATTATAAAGTATCTTTTTTTAGGCTAGAAACTTGAAAATTTTTAATTTCATATTTCGTAGTTGTCAACATATGTACAACAAAACTTCTTATGAAATTGGCATCTGAGATCTTCTTAAAAATCCGACAGTCTGTGAAGCTGCATACGCTAATGAAATTTTTATAGAGAACAGTAGTCCATGGAAACCAACCTTAACCGGCAGAATACTATAATAATAAAAATAGCTTCACTGATTAATATGAGACTTCTCTAAAAAAACTAAATTTCAGAGATTTCAAACTGAGTTTGCTATCTCCCACGTTAAAAAATGGCGGAAGATTATTTAACTTTCTCTTTTACATAAAATAGAATAAAGTTTACGTTTTAAAATTTTTACAGTAAGTGATTCATGTTCGAGATTTATAACACAAATGTCAGAAGAAAATTTAAAAAAATCCGCTAGCAAAACCGAAAGGTAAGCGACACTTTAAAATGCCGGGCAGTTCTTTCTTCTAACACTGGTTCTTCTTTCCCGATTCTGTCTAAGCCTACCAACGACTCAATTACCTGATTACAGTCAAGCATATTTAATTCTCAAATGAAAACGCTGAAAAGAAATTTCGTGAAATTAAATTTTACGAACACAATAAAATTTATGAGGCTCTCCATGAGATATCAGTATTATTCAATGAATCAGATATCATTTTGAACTCCATTGGCGTTAATTAATAGATTGCACCTCTTGTGTTAGAGAATTGGTGAACATTTTCATCTCTTGCTTACGGCATCATTGGCAGGAAATTGAAGAAATAGTGTTAAATTTCTCAAATTAAACTATGAACCAAACCAAGCGTCTAAAATTAATTCTCAATACATGGGTGATCAAAAATAAGCTCCTTATATTTTAGGGATTCAAACATATCTTGCAGGCACAAAGGCTTTTGAGGATGACATAAAGTCCAATATTCAATCCTGAATAACGGATTTTTAATGGAAATTATAAAGATAAATTCCATAACCAGAAAGTTGGTTTTAATGGGCGAGGATAGAGTTCACCTCGCACTAACGAACAGGTGCGTGTACTACACTTAGTGCGTGAAGGATCTAAGTTTCTTCACCAAGGAATCGCACTTTGAAGATTTTTGTTTTCTAGAGTCGGGAGGTTTCCCTCGGCACTTGAGCCCGGCGTCTTTCGTTAAGCTGCCAAGATGGTTCCGTTGCGTTACTAGTGTAGACCAACCACCGTCTGTGAAATGCAACCACCAACCACCAACGCTGACTATTGATGTCACAATAGAAGTTTACATTATTACTATGCTATTTTTTGACCAGTGAGGAACAGATTAAATTTTAATGTGTTCGAATTATAGACCAAATATGAAATTTACCATTATGTGAAACAAATGAAAGTTATTTCAGGAAAACCCATTAGATTTTAATGCTGTGTAAAGATCTCTTACATTAGAGACGGTGAGATATATAAAATATTTATCCAGAATGCTAATAAATATAATAGTTCCAAATCGAACATAATCAAAATAATATAATGTATGCATGAATAGTTTAGCATGAATATTTATATTATTTAAAAATTAAAGGCATGAGAACAATTAAGTATTGAATCGGAAAAAATATCCACTATCATTTTAGAAAGAACTGCATGTCTGAATAGTGAATTCCATATTCTAACTTTAGTCATCGTCTCAGACAAAAAACTCATTTGATTGCTGAAAGTAAGGAACAGCATAATGTAGCGAGGACCACAGGAATGGCAAAGATTTTATCATGAAGGTGATGCCATTTAAAATATTTTGTCTGTCATCTTGCTTATCAAAAGAATTAATGGGTAAGAAACTTAAGGACGCGGTATGGTTTTGCAATCGAATAAAAATATCCTTATTCGTAGCCCCAAGGCGACTCCTCGGCCGAATGCGATAGATTTGATCACATACATTCTAGCCACAATAAGCAGCTACCAGGAAAACTCATCGTCCAAAAGTAACGGCACATTCGATAATAGAGCTTAGCTAATCCATGAATAAAGGCAATTAAGCATATCATTAACGGCAGGGAGTGCCAAATACAAAGTTAAATTAAGATTTAACAACGAGGATTAAAAATAAAATAAAAACCAATTCTTCAAAGAATAATAGAGAGTGTTAGAGAGGTAGTGTTTGAGAGATATAGAAAAAAAACAAATATTTCATTAAGAGCTGAATAGAGACTTTGTATGCTGATAGTATTCATCAGTAAATTAAGAATAATTGGGAAAATCGACCATTTCCGTAAGTAGAAAAGTCTATTCGAACTAAAAAGCGGGCAGCCTTCAGTTCTTAAAATATCAGATTTACGTAATGTGGATAAATAGCATGTGCCATGATAGAACCACAAAAGAAGTATGATACGGTATAACCTACATAAAATAAAACTTTTTTTTTGTAGAAATATTGGTTATAAACCATGAACTTGAAGTTAATAAGAAGAGCATGGAAAAAAGTCTTAAATTTAGCTAAAAATGCGAAAATTATTTTTTTTAACTCTCTCATAATTTTTAACTATATTCGTCATTAAGTTGCTAAATTTAAATTAATTTATGAAAAATATAGCCCAGAGAGGTTTTTTTTGTAGGTTTCAATGAACTCAATGAAAGAGAAGAAATTATGACAAGGTAATAGTACTAGATATCAATAAATGATATTTATTTGTACTTTGCTTCTAAATACAACAACAACGAAACATACTCTTGTAAATACTCATTATAATAAGCATCCAAAGTTACGCTATTTTTGCTGCTAATATACTCGCCAAATAAATATTTATTTTACTGACAATACTGAAAGAAGGTCTGAATGAAGGGCTTTGACCATTTATGGGGATTTTACACCCGCGAATACGTCTTGAATAATATTACATGGAGTGATTTCTTCAGCGGGTGGATCTTTTAGGAAAATAGGTGATCTATGCATCAAATATTAACTCACAATCAGGCATGGCAATTAAACAAAAAACTCTTAGAAAAGAATTTTATAACAGAAAAAGTCCAAATACGCCGAAGGAGAAAGATGAGGTCCCAAACATTCTCACACAAAAGTTGCTAAAAATACCTAAATCCATTTAATTGACGAAGAATGATTTTCCAAATTTAAAAGGCCCAATTTTACAATCAGTCTAAAGAATCTCCCTCTCAAATGATTAGACAATATCCAAAACGCTATCCGAGAAAAAAAAAATACGTTACTCTTTAGAAGTTCATTAATACATAGCATATAATATTTGATGCATAATTTGTGATGGTAACAAATAAAAAAACAAGCTTCGCATCAGAACTTATCACTAAATCCATTAATTACAGCTCACTCGGTCAACAGATCCACCCAGAAATATTGTCAGCAGTCAAGATTCCTAGATAAAATAACCAATGTTTTATGCATTCAAGGTTGCACTTACCGGAAATTCTTATACAGGCAAAATCTATGGTGCTGCCACAAGTGAACGCTACGATATCCACGTACCAGTATTCAATGTTCATTTTTCCAGGATTGAAACTAAAATTTAGAAAGGATAGTGCTGATAAACTTGTTTTTGAGGAAGCAGTCCAAAAAATATGAAGGAAGGATTACGTCAATGATTTAAGGTGGCACTCCGCGATTTTTGAAAATAAATACGGATTCTCAATCCGCGGGAATCGTATTACGCTCAGATTTTTGTTATGAATAATATCACGTAACCTGAATATGTTGTCGATCTAGACTTGAGGATAACATTTTGGGATACGAATGGGCCAAAACCTTAGAGAATTTGACGTGGGAGGCGTTTCGTAAGAGGATGGAATCGATGAAGATGCCTTATGTAATAATATACTATTGTAACTGTGGGTTATTTGAAATGAACTTCACCTCAACAGTGCTGCCACATGGAAAAAGAGGAATATGGATGAAAACAGAAAACAGGACTTTGAAATTAGGGTGCAGAGGGTAATGCAAGGGGTAATGATGAACATAAATGCTCGAGTGGTAAGCTGGTCGCTATCAGGAAGTGGTTATAAAAAATAAAGGGTACGGTAATGCTAAAACCAGTCAAAAAATGAGTAATTTTGGGTAGGAAGGTCGAATGCATGAAAATATGAAACTATGGAATTTGAGAACTAAGCGGAATAAGTGGAGAACACACTCCTTATTCGTCAAAAGACAGAAAACTCAAACTTCTAATCGTAATATGAATCCAATAACAACCATTTGTAAGATTCCCAGCCAAACTAACCGATATATAACGCATTCCTAGATACTCTTACCAATATGTACCTAAAATTCTTGCTATAAGGCAAAATCTTTGGTGCAGCCACAACCAGTGAACACAATGACATCCACGCGCATAGTATGAAATGTTTATTTTTCCAGGATTCATCTATAAAATATTTAGGAAAAATAAATAGCTAGGTAGATATTTAGAAATGAATCATTAGCTCAAATATTCATTATCATAAGTATTAACTAAATAATCATATTCCTCAATGTCCCAAAAAAGTGAAGGGAATATCGAGGAATGAAACTTAGGTACTGTCAACAAATACCAATAAATTTTACTTGAAGTGCGTGATCTGCAAGCATAACTCATCAATAATATATACTTTTCTAATTCTTCTAATTAGAGATGATACTGAGGTATAAGTTACAAGAAGATAATTATTGTAAGAATAGCCCGTATAATTATTAAGTTATAAGAAGAGCTCGTTAATTGGTAAAGCTAATTTTCACCCCGTTTGCTATCGACGGAATGCCCTCAGCATCCTTGATAGGGAAGGAACGAAATGCGTATAAAAGATTAATACTCTAGACAAAGAAATATACAAGCGTTTTGCTGCTGCTATTTCATGTTTTACCCCATTCATGGTGGTTATCTGTTGGCATCATATTTTGCCGTAAATGGATAAGAATTTAAAATTATACTTCTGCACCCTAATTCAGTAACTTTCCTCACATTTACTGGAAGTAAAATAGGAAAAATACTTAGAAATATATCATTTCACTCACTTTTAAAAGCGTCAAGAGTCATTCTAAAACCAATCTGATAGCAACTTAAAAGATGGCTGTGGGTTGTTCGATATTAGTAGAGAGTTGATTAACTTCTTCCATATTTCAGCAATTTTTTTATAAGAATACCATATGCGCTTATAATTAAATCTGATCGTTTAAGAGGCTAATTAGCTGTGAAACGATTGGGTATCATAGAATATGCTTGGTCAAGTAGTACTTAAACTGGTCGCGACCAGGAAGTTGTTAAAATAGTGAGGGTAAATTTATACTAAAATCAGTCAATAAATGAGACAAAAAATGCATTTTAAAATAAAACTATGGAATTTGAGAACTAACTGAAGAATAATACTCCTTAATGCTATAAAATAGTAAAGGAATACGGAGGAGTGAAACTTGGCTATCAATTACAGTGAACAAATACCAATAAATGCTACTTACTTGAAGTGTGTAATATGCGAATACTAGTAGATAGAAATAAATAATCTTCTTCTTATTAGAGATAACATCGTGCTACATTTTAGCTCCCTTACTGGTTCATTTATTTTTTATTCTGTTTGTTATTAATAGAATCACCAATAGTATCCTTGACATGTTAGAACCGAAATTGCGTTGAATAAATGCAATGCGACAACCATAGACGAAGAAAATTACCAGCGAACTCAACTATCATGGAACCAAAAGGGAAAGAAGACTTTGAAAATGGACCATTTTTCTCTCTTTCGAGGCCGTTAATAATAGTCGACCTGAAAGTGATATAGTTTGGCTAAAGTTTTGATGGCTACTTAACAGAGGCTCAAGGATATTCAACTTCTGTAGGGATGTTATGAATTTCTCCCATATTTCAAGTAAGTTTGGTTAAGAAATCTGTATATCCTTACGAAAAAATCTGATCGTTTGAGAGGTTCATTATCTTTAATAGTAGGATAAATACGCATTTCAAAATTAACGTAATTACTGTTGAAAAATAAAAGTTGTAGCAACACATCATGTGGAATTTATCGAAGAAAAAAGTTGGTATGAGCACGGATTTCCTTTCTTGTCCTAGAAATGAAGAGTAAAGAACAATGCTATCACTGTGTAAACCTTGGAATACCTGCAAAGGCACATACATTCAATGTAATGGGATACAGAATAAAGAAATCAATTTCAAGTTCTTTAATCTATACAAAATAAATCACAGAATAAACATCGTTCGGAGAGCCATCGTTATACTTTGCCTCACGGCTGATGTTATTTGGGGTACACCTAACGACTATTGGCCAATTCGATTGAGATGAAATAATTTTCCGTCTTGCGGCCATCGATGTCGTAATTTGGTGTCCATTCCACATTCTAGAAATCCATTAGCTGTCGAAAATTATGAATATTGTTGCAAAATAGCAGGCAGAGGTATCCGTGAATGAGTTTCAGAATCGATTATTATTATAATTTCGCTCATTAGAGACCAGACAAAAATTAATATTTCTTCCCCAAAAGGCAAATTTCCTAAAGATGTAATAAAATTGTTCCATTTTTCCATCCGATATCGTGGAAATCTTAGCGAATCTCAAACGTCTTCAAAATCAACTTCAGCTAAGATATTCTTGAAATTTGATATTAAGTAAAAGCAGATATAATTAATAATATTGCCTGAGGCACTATTGCCTTTGTTGCAGACATAACAATGAGAACGTAATGCTGACGAATTCTGCCAAAATATATGTTTCTGAAAAAAGTGTGAAATAATGTGAAGTGAGAAATATTAGAATCATATTTTTTTCCGATAGAAGGCGACTTCAACTATACATGCGCAAATGTCTATTGAACCAACTTAACTGAAAAAGTATGAATCTCTCTAGAGCGAAAACTAGGTGTAGGAGTCTTGAAAAACAGCAAATTTACTTGCGCTCCAGATTTGACCGAGCAAATCAATGATAATATTGCATATGAGATATAATGATAAAAACATGAATGAAGCCTATCAACTTATGAAGTTTTCATTTAACATTATCGTTTATAAATATAAATAATATAAATGCAGATGAGAACTCTTCAAAAATATGAAACAGAATATTAAAGAAAAAATAAATTTTCCCACGCAACAAATGTGCCTCATATGGTGGGAGGAAGGGTTAATCACAATTATTAAAGCACCAGCACCAGCAACTCCACATACGCTCACATATAATTATCAATTCTTGATAAGGTCACCATATTTAATAAATTCGTTAAAGGAAGCACAATAGTAAAAAAATAACTCCGGAGGATCACTCAAAAGGCTTACTTTCAATTTGATTCCAAATATAAGTTTCATATCAAAGCGTTAACGAAGTAAACGACTCATATTATATAGACACTAAGAAGTTTATTTAAAATTGTACTATCAGGGATTAAGCGGACACGAAAAAGACGTCCGTCATATTCTATCCAATGAATAGCTTTGAGTATGTTATTTCTACCGAGGACTAATTGGAGACACAATGAAATCATCACGGCAATCTTTATTGTTGATATGAATGAGGTACTTCTACGACCAGGATCCTTACATTACTCTGGCATACGTCTGAGCCACTGGTGTTTGCCTCTTAAAGCTTCCTTCCGCGAGTGAAGGCACTTCCTCCTATTCGAACGACATGCGAAAATATTTCGTCACCGAGAGTGCGGTGCCCTTTAGTTTTCAGATCGGATGGAAAGTGAGAATTCCTATCTGGATGTCTTCACGAGAAGCTCGCATTTCGATGAAAAAGTGTTGCATGGTTTATTTATAACCACTGATGCTGCGAAGCCTAAAAACTCACGATCAAGCATATATATTAATCCAACAGAATTGTATATACCCAATGTAACCGGAATTAAATCTGAAAAGTTTGTAATGCTAATTATTCTTTAAAGCACTGCAGGAACAAGTGACTTTGTGCGCAGTCATGCGCACGGGAGCAAAGTTAAATACACCAACGGAGTCAAATTCAAAGTCAAATATTTTTTCATGGCGAACTTCATCCGTTGGTGTACTTAATTATTCTTTCATAGACATAAAAGGCAGAGAATAGTTTCAACTAGGCTTTAAATAATCATCAAAATTATATGAGCTTAGGATGGAAACTATAGTTTCTAATTAGTAAAACAAGCACTTATAATAAGCAGGGAAATTTTAAAATTATATGCTAGTGAAACTTGAGTACCTAAATTAGTGATTCTGTAAAGTTTTAGCTATGCTACATGACTTTGGTGTGCTAGTGGTCTCTATTTCACATATATAATTTGATGTTTATCGCCTTCAAAGCCACTCAGTAAACCGTACTATTTCCTCATGTGCTTTTAAGTAGAAGCCTGGTAGAAGTACGTTTATCACTATTTCCATGTGTTATTGTTTTCAATGAATGATGAATGTTCATTATTGATATTATACGTACCCATATGGTTTTTAGCAGGAATGTACGAACCCACGATCTACAGGAGACGATGAAACAACTACAGACTGCACAGGAGAATTATATTTCAAAATTTGGAGACTTGACACCGTCTAAATTTTTAATAACTACTCACCATACAAATTGTGAAAGATGTTGGATCAAGAAGCCATGTAAATTTAAAAAATATTTATGTCAAATTTACAAGGTTTTCTTGATTCAACATGAAGCAATTCAACTCAGCCACGCAACAAACTATCAATTTTAATTATGAAAGAATTCATTACATACCTAATCTGCAGCAAATTGAGCAAGGAGCAGATGATGACAGCATCAGCGAGGTCAAAATAGAAGCAACGGACTATTTTGTTACAGAAGAATAATCAACATTAAATTGCTAGATCAAGTGAGAAATAGGGAGATCTGAAGAGAATGGGACGAAAAATTGTCCGAGTCCCCCAAAGCAGACGGAAAGAAAATAATTAATTTTTCTTGGACTTACATAAACACAACATTTAAGTTATTAGAACTAGGGCTCAAAACAGTACATGCTGAAAAAGTATAGTAGAGGCGGATACATTTTTGCAAAAGAAAATTATATTGTACTCTATGTGAAACGAAGCATAGGTATTCATTTACCCTCAAGAGCTAAGGATTAATGAGAATGCCTTGTGTTTAAATAAATGATGAAATAGAATCTCTTATTTCACTGGGAATACTGTTCAATAATCTCTGCCGATACAACGTTCTAACGTCTCATCGTTATGCATAATAGTTTGATAAAGACAATGTTTCCAGGGTATATTGGCCGAAAGATAATTAAAAGAAGGCCTACACTGAGTTATCCAGGAAAATATAAAGCGCCTAAAGAAAAAACAAAAATTATTATGAAAATATTGGATGATATGTGAGTTTAGAAGAGCTGCTGCAATCCGACCAATCGTACGAATGTCGATTAATGTCAGAATTGATGAACAGCAGATTGTTAGAGACCGATTAGATACATTTACTGCTTTAATGAACATTAAATTAGTTATAAAAAACAATATTACCTGTAAACAGTCCTGTAAATATGCATCCCACATAGTGGAGCAACTTCAAGCACGTGACCTGCAGTTAATTAATGAATGCTGACCACTACCCCAAAGAGGTCAGAAACCGCAGGGTAAAACGAGTGGCTACTATTTATGTCCTCCGTTAGAAAATATTGCTTCCCAAATGCATAAACCAATCTCAGATCGGTATCTACCTGAACAAAATGTTGCGGTAACACCATCAAAACCCAAAAGTTTCATGCCCATGGAGTTTTATTGAAAGTTTTGTGTGCCTACCGAATATTAGCTGGTTCAAAATTCAATCTCCGCCAGTACAATACTAACAAATTTTATTAGAATCACCATAATTAAAAATAAAATACAATAACAGATAATAACGATCACAAAGCACTTCGTTATCAATTAATATCTCTCCGAGCCACCAAGCAGATATTCTGTTTTAGATGGCATTCTGCTTTCATGGCATTTTTTCAGAGAGTTACTCATACCCTTCCAAGGATATTCAAATAAATGCATGAAAACCATTGGTTCAGAGTATTTTGCGTTCTAATGCGCCAGTATGGTTGGATGTATAAATCCAATGATATAAATGTACACAATAAATTATTTCCATAGCATTATGTGCCAAAACAGGCAAGCAAAGGACTTGATATTGCAGTAGATCTTTACTGTACCATAATTTCAGTAAAATTAGAGACTAAGACATTAAATTGGGTCTAGAATGCGTGACCAAGCATAAAGAAGCGCCTGAACCGCTTATATTTAAATGTGTAATCTGCTTCCACATATCTTCCTTACATCTTGTTTCAAAAAATGAGTTCACCAGTGAAAATTTTCCGTCAAGGCTAAAAGTGGAATATTTAAGAAAAAATGCTTCAGAAATTACACCATTTCTAAAAATGGCATTGTTACTAGCAGTTAAAAGTATCAGTTGTGATGACTGAGCGACATAAATTTACGTTTCAAGGTACCACACTGCTTGATACCAGCTATATTTTTACTTACAATTAGTATGCAAATGAGCCTGAGAAAATAATACGACACCACTTTTTAGCAATCAAGATAGATGGTACAATGGGGATCTAATGCCCAATTGCTGGAGACTTTTTTAGTTTAAAGAGATAATGTTTCGCCAGAGTTAAAAGAGCACTATCGAATGTTAACCTTTTTTTAGCCACGAATGCTCATCACTACCATGCGGGTCATCTTATAAGTCATCCATAAAAATTATAGTATACTTGATATTACAAGGTCTGATTCATTTTATGGAAAATTATTTACATAAAAAATACACCCTTATTGGGATTGATATACTATCAGCAAGATTTAAATGCCTTCAGTAAAATGATTCCTGCTGAATACTTAAATTCTATCGAGGATGAAAACTCTTTTCCTTTAAAAAAAAGAAGGTTATTGCATATATAATGTTTATTGTCCTCGATCAAGAATTAAAAGCTTCAAAAAGAAAATGCACAGTTCTGTATGGAGTCGGAGAGGGGTATGCTTTTCTCTCGACCTTGAACTAGAGGTACAGGTGGTGATTCAACAATGTGAAAGCGATTACATGAGAATATTTCCATCCTTATTGTGTTTTCGGAAACAAATTAGAAATTTTGCTCATGGAAACGGATTTCCGCGAAAACAGCCAAAGTGTCAGGCCACCAAGACTGAGCATAAACTCCTTGTGAACGATTTATATTGTGGAAGACTAAATTATCATATTTAAGCCACTATTTTACTGTTTACAATACGAAGAGAGATTCTTGGTTGGAGATTTCATCAACATGTCGGAAGATAGGACACTCCGTGGGAAAAAATGAGAACATTGGGACAAGTTGGAATCAAGAGGCTTTTCAATGTTTAGGAATGTATTCTTTTAACCATTAAAAATAACCCAACTTATTATTATCCAAATGCACTACGGCCTAGAGTAAAACTTACAGTAACGCGAAGAAAAGCGACGTCAATCAGAAAAAAATAATTTTGAAGATCACTGCAATAACATTAGTGCTTGAGTAACTGTAAGATTTCGTTACAATTATTCTTATTAAAATTATGAAGCTGGCTATTAATACAACTGCACCAGAAGCATAATAAAAATTTACATTAATACGTACATAAATCAGGAAAAATAGAATTTTGAAAATCCCTACAATAACGTTAGTGTTTGAATACCTTATTTTGGCAAATCTATTCACCTTAAACATTATTAAACTGGCCGTTTATACGACTGACCGAACGAATCACCAGAATACCATTTATAAATGTGTTCACCATCTACATTCTTCAAAATAAAACAATTTGGAGTGATTATATGCACCGAATGATTGAATGCAGGTATTCAATCAGAAGGGAAAGAATCCAAACGAAATTTTAAAGCATTCATCTGAGAATTTTTACGTAAATGAATCCACCACCTCCAACCACAGATGAATTAATACGTAAGGAGTATCGCCGGACCAATATCTTCCCACTTACTGAAGCGAGGAGAGGTTTGGAATCGATTTAGGGGGAAATCAAAACATAGAAATTCTTGCTGGGAGGGAGGAGGTTTGAGGCGCCTGCGGAAATTTCGGAAGACGTCGGGTGCTGATGTAAGTTGTGACAGAGCAGGATGTCTATCTCTTGACTCGACACACGTCTCTATAAAAGCTGGGACGTGGCTCTGATCGGCATCAATTCTTTGGTTATCCCCATCGAGTCCATTACCGTAAGGGAGGACGAACTGATCCCACGCATCGTATAGGATTACGGACTTCAATATGAAGTTGGTGAGTAATGTCAATGAATTTAAGTGAAGACTTATATGATTATAATATATCATTCAACAGAAATGGCTAAGAGAAATTTAATATTGGTGCTCTAAAAAAATTAAATTTGATAATTAATACGCAGAAGTAGGGGGTTATTTATGTACTTTTCGTTATTTGAATTAATTATGCCTGCACCACATTAATTAATTCCAATTCAGCTGAAAATTGATCCTTGAAAATTTCTACTTTAATCACAAATTGTCTAAATTTTATCTTTGAAGGGGAAGTAAATTTTATAACTTGCGATGAAGACCAAAGTCTCTAGAGTAACCTTTCTATAAATTCAGGATGTCGTTTATCGATAGCAATGCTCAAGTGCTTTCCTTCACTACTGCTGACCTGACTTGCTTTCAAATTCCAGTAATCCTTCCGGTACAAGGTTTCAATTTATAATTCTTTACGGCCATACGGGCATGATAAAAGAAATGCGTAGAAGAGTTCCTTATTAAGAAAAAGTTTTTAAGTACGTTATTTCGGCAAAATTATTCTTCTTAAACATTACAAACCTGGCTGTTAAAACAACGGGCCGAATCAATCACCAGCATATCAATTTATATATGTTTGCGGACTGCATAATTCAAAGTGAAACAATTTGGAGTGATTATACACAGCTAATGATTGAATACAGGTATTCAGTCAGGTATTGAAGCATTCATGTGAGGATTTTTACGTAACTGATTTAGATTAGGTAAATAAATACATTCATTATCTTTGAAAATTACAGATAAATTGGAATTTTGATAAAAATAAGTAAATAAAATACAACATATAATTCTTTCAGAAAAATGAGTTTAAAATTAATTAATATGACAGCTTTCAAGGATAGGAACATTAGCATCCACGTAGGTATTAGCATTCACATAAGACATGAAGTAAATTAAATCGAAACTTGAAGCTTTCGCGTGGTGGAAGGGCTCCATATTAATAATGAAAGACACTTTGTTACTTCCACAAAATTCTATAGCCTTCACATTTGTGAGGTTTTCTTTTAGAGGGATACAACATAGAATTAGACATAACTGTAACAGGCTAATAGAAAAGTTTATAACTATGGGAAAACAAAGGATGCATTCCGTATCATCAGGCGTTGATAAAATATTAATACCTCCATGCAATAACTATTTCAGAAATTTGTGGATGTAACAAAGTGTCTTTCGTTATTAACATGAAGTAAAAACATTTTAAATCTATATGTTTTGTCCATACTTGTGATAAAATTTGCTGTTAGACGTAAAAATACTCTCGAGTTAGCATTTTTGCTATACTTGGCTATAGTTATTTAAAAATTGAATTCATCTCATGTGATAACGTAAGTCGTGATAACGGTGAAATGTGTGAAGCATTTGTACATGGCGACATTATGGAAATCATCGAATCATTCTTATCCATCGAAATTCATTCTTTCTGTCAAAGACCGCATTCTGACTCAGGCGAACGCCTTTATAGCCATAAACACGTCTAGATCAACAGGAAGTGGTCACTTTCGAAAATAAATCAGCAGGCGTTGAAGCCTTCACATTTGTGACGTTTTCTTTAAGAGGGATACAACGTAGAATTAGACATAACTGTAACAGGCTTATAGAAAAGTTTATAACTATGAGAAAACAAAGGATTCCGTATCATCAGGCGTAGGTAAAATATTAATACCTCCATGCAATAACTATTTCAGACAACTCAATTTCACGACCGCTGAGAACAAGCCGTTACGCGCTACAGGTAATTAGTGGAGAATTATTCACTGGAAAAGCAGTACAATTTTAATAATTAGACGTGCGCGAATTATTACGAGTAGCGCTAACGTGTACAAATTGGCTCATCATTTCCATTAGTGCAATACAGGCAGTGAGGGAAAGTTTTTAAATAAATTGTACACGTAGTTTGTAGTTATTCATTACACTTACATTAAGGATAAATAATGTTGAACTGAACTCAAATTTTAGGTGGAATCACTGCCTCTAAACATAATAATGCAAGGTCCGACAAAAGCGATATACTAAGAGAGATGTTTTCTCCGAGAGGATAGATATGGGAACTCGTTTTTCCCCCAAAAATATAAAAAATCCCTGAATCTCCGAAATAAATGCTAGACGCCATTCTGTTTGAGCATTTGCTTATCGTATTTCAACGGCTTGTGTCCTGAAACCCCCTGCTACACGCCTTTTTAGACAACTTGCGTGGTAGCATGTAGATGTAGATGAGTAATGATATAATAAATTTTTTTCATCAGGTATTCCTGTTGGCTGCTTTGGCGGTGGTCGGGGCAGAATACGCTCCACCAGTCCCCGTCTTCGCCCCCGCTCCAATTCCTCACACATCCTACGGCCCCCCGGCATTCGCCCCACCACCTCCACCTCCTCCACCGCCACCTCCACCACCTCCTCCACCACCCCCTCCACCTCCACCTCCACCATCTAGACCATACCCCGTAGCAGCTGCCCCTGCACCTCCACCGCCGCCTCCACCACCTCCTCCACCATCTAGGCCTTACCCAGTGGCCGCAGCACCTGCTCCTCCTCCACCACCTCCTCCACCTCCACCACCACCTCCACCATCCAGACCCTATCCAGTAGCCGCTGCACCTCCTCCGCCTCCACCACCACCTCCTCCACCATCCAGGCCTTACCCAGTAGCTGCTGCACCTCCTCCACCGCCTCCCCCGCCTCCACCGCCACCACCTCCTCCTCCACCTCCACCATCCAGACCCTACCCAGTAGCTGCTGCACCTCCTCCTCCACCTCCACCACCGCCTCCACCATCTAGGCCGTACCCAGTAGCCGCAGCACCTCCTCCACCGCCTCCACCTCCGCCTCCGCCTCCACCACCGCCTCCACCATCCAGACCATACCCAGTAGCTGCTGCACCTCCACCACCACCTCCTCCGCCGCCCCCTCCTCCCCAACGGCCCGCACTTTTCTACGGCCCACCGGTAGCCGCCGCCCCCGCTCCTCCACCGCCTCCTCCTCCACCTCCTCCACCGCCTCCACCGCCTCCACAGCCCGCTCCCATCTACGGCCCTCCCGTCGCGTTTGCCCCAGCCCCAGCACCACCACCACCGCCTCCACCGCCCCCGCCGCCTCCGCCTCCCAGTCCCTTCCCTACCTACGGACCCCCTGGACTTTCGACGGGCGGGTTCCGCGTTTCCAGTTTCGGATCACCTCAGGCGTTCGTCACTAACCAGGGAGGAGTGCGGGGCGTGTTTGTCAGGAGCCCCGATGGAAACTCACAGTCTTTCAGGTGGGCCATATGTTACTCTTCCCTAACAATGTTCGCTGGATCCGAAAATTATGCAATTAAGTTATAATTCGTCAATTTTAATCGGTAATATTGCCCATCAAAATAGACATATTTATCAAATAAAATGAGTCCCTAAGGCCATGTGTATATTTGTGGATGTCATTAATTTGAGTACCAAAAATGTTTAGAGTAAAAGATAATAACACTGAGTACTAAACCCAATTTCTCCTAATAATACTAACTTTTCAACAGTCATCATACCATCGCCATGGATATCCTAATCCATTTGATGTTACGTTGAATCAGGAAACTAAAGTCTTTTTAAATATTCGATAACTGTTCCATATCTGTAGGGTGGAGTCCCCCCAAAATAAGCCGCATGCAATGAGTTAACACTTTTTTCTTATCTTCTTTTTTTTCACTTGATTCTTCTTAAATTATTTGATGCAGTCCTTCACTCAATTCTTTAAGAATCTATTATAATTTTTCATTGATATAGAAATAATAAATTGAAATTCGTCACGGAAAAATAAATTCCTGATTCAATACATGTTTTACTCTAAGAATGGCATGTCGAAAAAAGTAAATTTTAAGTGAGTGAATACACATGTACAAGGGGCATAGTCATGATGCAAAATATTTTCATGCTGTATTTATACTGAAGTAAATCTTCACACGCTTTCAATTGTTATTTTTATCCTTAGGCGACCAACTAATAACTAAGTTTTGAGATAGGAAATCAACGTGTTTTTCAAATGATATCGCTCACTTTCACCACATCTATGATTTCACTATCCACGAAAGGTCAAAACAAAATCTTGATGCTTCCTCCATTTAAGATAGCCATGAACTGAAAGCTCGATTTTTGGGTATACTAACCATGGCCTTATTATGTTAATTAAAACCTATATTTACGCTTGAAGAATATAAAATAACTCTACGATAATTTAAATTATCTACCACTTTCTGAACGTACTTTTTCAAGCTTGAAAATTGGAGTGACATGAACACCATAAAGCATAATCATACATTATCTGGTCCAATATTATTAAATGCTTTCAATTTACGCCCAAAACCGTCATCAATGACAATGACTAAGGTGTTTAATTTTATCATTGTCTTTGCCAACAATATTAGTTTATATCCATTATCATTCGCGTATAAGGAATTTGGGAAAAATTTTAATGAAAATTTCAAAAATAAATTTCCTTAAAGAGGTTCATATATATTTTCTTCACTGAACTGGGCAATCGAATTGTAATTAGTACAATGGATGAGCATGTTCCCTAGTTTTATTCAGGTATTAAAATTTAAATTCCGCGACTATGATGCGTTATTTGGTACGGTCAATCAATTATCTTTATTTCCTGTTGTGGATTTTCAGTCTTCATGAAATTTTATATGTTTATTTTCATGGCGTAACTACAATATAGCAAAATAAGTGTTAAGTTTGTGCATAACGAATAAAAAACTCAAGAGAGACGGAACGTGGATGTTCTTCGCGCACCAGAATGAAAACAAATATTCCGCAGTAAAGTCTATTTAACAGTTAGCATTTGCTCTGCAAGCTTAATATTTTTTTGAATTCATAAGTAAATGCAGAAAATTATATAATATTTAGTGGTAACATAGCGTTGCTTTTCTCTCTTTTAGTTTTTCAACGTAAATTGAAAGAGAAGCCCGATAAATTCTCCGCCAAAGAGCAACTATTCACATCGCTGCCTACAGGAACCTTGATGAAAACCGGCCATGGATAAAAGGGATATCAACCCATGAAAAACCCCAACCGGCACAAAAGTCTGCAGCTTCAACTTCTCGGACCTCTTCGTTAATTGTTTTCAGAGTGCACTACTCGAGAGAGGCCTAGAGACAGTAAATGAACTCTTATTTTTACATATTATGCAATTGTTTTCATCTGTAACTGATTATTCCTCCTTCTTTGAGGAATTGGATGTATTTTAAATTTGGTAATGGACTCTCTATAATGTGGGAAGAATGGATAAACGTGATACGGCCTATTGCTTCAGGGACCCTGTGATTGCGGCTTATTTTCGTGAATGTTTTTTTCCGAGTTCATTGCGTGGAAGAAATGGAATGTTTACTGGTAAAGGGAACAACTTTTTTATAGCAGAAGGCATAGGAGATGGCGCTGAGGCCTCGTTTGTATCATCAATGTGGCAAAAAGAAGACCCAAGAAGACCCGAAATTCTAAATGATCCTGGCAAGATAATGTGAGTTGGTGATGGACCAGCGGAAACACCTCGTTGCCATGAGAACGATGGAAGATATCGATTAGAGCCGTAAATAAGTCGGTCCGAAGGGATGGGAACGGCTACGAGAAGTGGTTCAAGGCTCCCAAAGGGGAGAGGATACAAAGAGCTGCCCAGCGTCAACCTGCCTATGCTCACCTATTCAGCTTTCACCTCCAGCATCAACTGGCTCCACTCTTCTCCACTTCATGTCCCAAACCCGAAATAGCTAAATCTCTCGTTATCTTATCAACATTCCCTTAAATTCTCAACGTACCCATGACCAATTTTTACTTTTCTCTCCGATTTATCTTTTGAAGTATGTTTACCTCTCTGTATCAAAACACTTGTAAAAAAATTAAAAGCAATAAATAAGAGTAATAACTAACGCTCAAATACACTACTTAATGCTTTATATTTTTTCCTCCGAAATATTCCTAACGAGTATGTACTATTTGATGAGTGATAAGATAAGTTTTCAGAGCCAATACGCCTTTCTGTTAAAATTAATTTTTCATCGATATAATTAATAAATTATGTAAGAATATTCTAGATAGAGTTAATTTTTAAAGAAATCAAAAATCACCTCCAGCATCCACGGTGCCCCAATTTTTATCCAATCTACTTTCTTGTCAAAAAAAACACGGATAAATTCCCTCATTAACCTATCTAATTTCCCTTGAATCTCCTATGAACTTTTCAATTTTACGTCAGTTAATGAAGTATATGTACTACGGTGTATAATCGTACTCGTGAAAAAAATGGAAGCAATAAATTAAACGTTAAATAATGCTTAAATATAACTCAAAGTCTTTCATTATTTTTTTCACCGAAACACTAAGGCCAAGGTATGAATTTGGAAAGTATAAACTGTCTTGCATCAATAGCCCTAATTATTCGACTTTCACTTTCATCAGTTACAAGGTATTCTATCCATATCCATCATCAGAACCAAATAAAGCAGCATCAAGATCTTCTTTTCCATTTTTCCTTGAATTTAATAAGTATGCATGGCCTCTATGCACTTTTATCTCTTACTTCAGCTAATGAATCAAATTTAGAACTCTATATCTCTATATTTGTAAAAAAAAATGGAAGCGATCGAGAAAATATTAGAAAATTTTCAATCACCATGCAAAATCTAATATTTTAAATTTCTTCTACCCGAACAAATCCTTTCGAGGTATATGTTTGACAAATTTAAATTTGGCCTAGGCCAATAAACTAAGGTGTTTTTCCAGCCGCAATAAAAGTATCGTGTTTACGACCATCTGCGTGCTATTGGATCGAGATTCCTGGGGATCCCATTGGTTCTGAACAGGTTACATAATCGTCTTAAACTGATACATCTTCAACAAGAGCTCACCACTCACTTTCACCGATCATATTGTTATACCACCTGCAAGCGGTCAAAACAGCTTTCGTATACATGATCGAATTGCTTTGGCAATAATATAAACACATTTTGCTAGCCATTTGCCGTATTCTGGAAAGCCTAAATGCCACTTATGACTGTCACAGCGAATTATTTACGATGTTCAAGTTTGTTCTTGAATTATCTTGCAACTTTATACAACTCCCCAGTTTTGACACATCGAATAGTCCAAACATTCCACGAGGCTTTCCTTCAAGCCTTTTGTCAACTTCAAACACAGAATGAAAACCATACTAATTTTTCACGCCGAATTTTCAACATGTTAACATATTGCGAAAAAGTCATTTCATTGGATTAATGAATTGAATGGGCTTAACGTTAGACGAAATGATCATATTACCTCAGATTTTAGGTCATGATCGAATAGTTAACCGTGAAAGTGAGGCTTTAGTTCTAAATGCAAAAAACCTATACTTGGTGGTGAAATATAGGTAGATAAGGTAATTATCAGAACAACTTTTATTTTATTAGAGCAATATTAGTATTAATACTAATAGTAGGTAATACAAAGAGGAATAAATTCCAGAAAAAAATAGCCAAGAGTGATCGCACCAATTCAATATTTAGAAAGTTAGTCGTTCCAAATTTTCCTTTCATACCTTCAATCTTCAAGTGGAATAATTAATAAATTACCGTTTATCGAATCAATGGATCATCCTTATTGGTATTGTTACCAGTTAAACCCATTAGCCATAGGTCTGGTTTCTGCCAAAAAGAGCCATTTAAAAAATCTTGGAAACTAAATACTCTACCACAAAATGTACCATTTCCTTTCAAAGGACCTGCAATTTTCGGGGAAAAATCTTGAACAAATACCGATGAATATCACGGTCTCATTCTCATGGAATTAGGCAAAATTTCCTTCAGTTATATAGGAAAACATTTCACTGGAAATATCGGACACGAAATATGTGTGAGAAAAATTCATAGCGTTTCCACTACCAAAATCGTGATGCAAAGGATCAGAGAAAATGGTTTCAGAATAATGCGATGAAATGCCAACATCTTTAGTGTCTCGTATTGACACACATAAGTCGTCCATTATCAGACGAAAACAATATCATGAGTGAGGGTCTAAAACGAATCCAACAGCCCGAGTGGATAAAATGGATACTAAATTGACTCGTCACCCTTACTCATTTTCAACACTCCTCCGAATCTCTGATTCCCCCTAACGGACCAGATTGTGATGTGAAACTCGTGCCCAGATTTCCAAATTCTCAGTCACGACGCTATACATCATCAAGCAAATGCACGAATACACCCTATTCAAATCAATCAAAAACTTAAGGAAAATCTCTCTCGATAACGTTTCATTGCCAACCAAGTGTTGAAAAGGTTTTTGTAAAACAACGTAGTATAAAATACTTCAAAGTACTAGGTAAAACATAAAATAATATATCAAATCGCTGATATCCAGAGCGATGTAAAGGTACTTTAATTATAAGCAATATAAATAGCAATGCCACAAAATTAAGAAAACAGCGTAGATTTAAACGATTTTTGGCCATCATCAGGGGCTTATATAGCGGAAAAACTCACTGAAACACATTTTTGTGCATGAATAGAAGAAAACAAGTGGAATTACGCTACATGGACTCTATTGAGCTTTATTTACAATATTAAGGAGGTAATCGGAAGTTATGCCAAATACTACCATTGCTAATTTATTCAACTATCATTTCCATGTAAACTAGAGTCGTATGGAGAAAAATAGTATAATTAAAATCACTTTGTCAAATTTCAATACCTTATCCAATTACAATCTAATTTTCTTTCTTACTTGGTACATATCAGATAGTTTTATGATCAAGTCTCAATCCGTGGGAACGAGTGAAATAAAAAATTGCATAATCATTACTTTTAATATATTCCGTAAAAATAATAATAGCAGAGGTTCTTTTAAAAAAGTAAATCGTGACAGTATGTTTGGATAGTTACCCATTACAAGGTAGTATATATATATTGTTAGGTTAACAATAGTTGGTTAAAGCGTAGTAAAATTCAAAAATACGTAGGTTACATCGGGAATGGAAACTATGGTTTCAATTTTGCGTAAATACTTCAAACTTCAAGGCTTCTTCGAAGGAAGGAAGGAAAACAAAAGGAAGATAATGTGTCAACGAAGGAGAGCCTGAATTTTATCGACAAAATAAAAGTAAACAAAAATAAACCATGTGGATAAAAAACATTGAAGATCCGATTTCAACCACTCTATAGGAAAGTAAAAAATAAAATTATGGATTTGCTATCAATTCAGTAATTAATGCAACAAAAGGTGGTCTTTCATAACCCAATGACACCCCGGAAGCAAATGCATATTTCTTGAATGAATCGCTCGAAAATGAACGGTGTATAGATATTTCGAGATGAAGCAAGAGAAGTAGAAGAGGTATACATCTCAATCCTTCTGATTCAACAAAGAGGGCATTAAAAAAATTATACACAGCGATTCATGAACCCCGATGGTGCCATTTCAAATCCGAAAGATGATATCACAGCCGCATTCCATGGAAGCGAAACCTTTGGTGCGATAAAGTGGATGTTTTGGTGGGTAAAGTGTTGATTCGTGACTTGCCTGCTCCAAATTAAAAGCCGAAACTTCAAAAAAAAAGGTCCAATGAAGAAGAAATTCCCACAGCGATAGCCATTTCCTCCAAAAGAAGATTCTATCAGGCGGGAGCATCTCACTCCTCGATTTGCACCTGCGGCGTGATTGGATAACTTCGACGCAAAGTGCCCCCAAGCTTTAAAAATCCTCACCACCACTACTTTTATTCGCATTTATGGCGTAAATTGATGGCTTGCCTTGCCAATTTTCCGTGCAGCCAACAGTGCAAAATGAAGGCAGGATGCAATGAACAACCGCCAACAATACAAACACCGAGCTACTTGATATTTGTTTCCAAGGTGATTTGGCAAGTATATATCATATCAATAATAAATTGATCTGGTCTTACAGTAGTACCAATGCATTAAGATAGTGGGATTTTAATTAACAACAGACCGTGATAAAGTAATTATAATGAAATGGCAGCCGTTGAGTACGTTTTGAGGTTAGCTCCGTTCACGGAAATTATCTCCGCTCAAAACTAATCGGGCATTGCCTAGCAAGAATTACTATTGACTCTTAAAAACATGCATGTATGATAACTGACCTCTACCAAAATAATTTTCAATTTTATGCATCTACCTCGTACAGGGAGAATGGACAAGGTGTACGACGATTAATTCAGTTGGACTTCTAGCATGGTTAAAGAAACGGAAATAGGGAAATTTTATATTGGTAAAGAAAATTTATCCCTCTAATACAACGCGGCATAATTAGCCTATTGATTCCATCTACATAACACAAAACAATTTTTAGCTCATCAAGTGTGTGCTAAAATCACATTATGTGCTGCAATAATAAACTCTAGCTCATAATATGGATTTCTTTTACTGCCAAAACCAAGGAAATTATTCAAATATGACTATGCTGCTTATTTTGCTTAATGCTGGATTGTAACTAAATAGTATTTTATGAGAAAAGTAGAGGGCGGAACCGTAGTATACCTGTACAAGCATTCAAGCTGACTGTTTCCAAAAGACTAACGTACACTAATCCTTATCCATTCTAGGAACATTTTTTTGCACATGCCGCACATCTATAGCATGAGGTGTTTCTTTAATGACCTGTCCTATGTGACGGTTGGATGTACTTTATTTCAATGAAATTTAATTTTGAAACTATTTTTTTCCCTGTGAGATAAAGATGACCAGGTTTGGAGATATTTATGTAATATCTGTAGACTACGCATATACATTTTAAACTCTAAAATAGATAAGGAAAAAAACTTATGAAATGAGAAAAAAGAACATCATTAAAGTACCAAAAAAAGGCTACCTGCAAAGTTTATAAATAAATATAAAATCTGCAAGTATTTTCTCGCTAATGAAAGTAAGTTAACGGATACACATTAGAGTGGACTTAGACGCTTGGGATATTAAGTAAGTTAGTCTGGTACGAGTCTAATTTAATGAAGGGATACTGGAGAAAAATAATTTTCTTCTCACATCACGAATTATCCTAATTTGATGCAGCCATTAAGTGTCGCTAAAGGTCAAGCATTAACTGCCGCACTCCCTCGTGGCCGAAATCAAACTACTCCCTGAGGTAATTCCTTAAGAGGACGGTGGAGGGCAATTCGGGTTCTCGGAATGGACATCGACGCGGGTCGAACGTGTATGAACGGCACCGCCTGTGTCTGCCTGAGAGAAAGGTCATGGGGGCAAGGGTCCCTCCTGGTGGCTGACCTCAGTCATATGCACGAGAGGTGGGAATCAAGTTGGGGTGATTTTTATACAGCGAGCACATATATCGTTTGAGGAATTGAATTCTGATTTTACTTCATGAATACATTCATAGAAGTTCACCTTAAGTTTGGTACACTGCAGCCCTGCACTTATTATATTGAGCACCTCCTATCGAGCTTACGCATCCATTTTGAAATTTTCAAGGTACATAGGATAGACTCAGACCTATTTGCGAGGTTTCCAAAATCGACAAAAAAATCACCAGAATAATACCAAGGTAAAATTTTAAAATTTGACTCTACGAGCAATGCAAACATGTCTTAATGTACTCCAAAATTTCCAAAAATGTAGTCTGAGTTTTAAAGGTTGTAGTCATACTCTGCGAAAAAATTAGTACTCTGCAAAAAAGTGATCATCATATCTGGTCAACAATCCTAGGATTGGTTTGACGCAGCTCTCCACTCAGTTCTCCTATCAGCTTATCTTTTCACACCTACGTATTTCTTCTCTTTCACATCTCTCTTTACTTGTTCCATATATTTTGTTCGAGGTCTTCCTTTTCCATTCTTGCCTTCCACTTGTCCTTCAGCGATTGTCTTCATCAGGCCATCATGTCTCAAGATGTGGCCTATAAGGTTGTTCCGTCTTCTTATTAAGGTTTTCATGAGGCTTCTCTTCTCTCCTACCCTTCTTAGGACTTCCTTGTTACTAACTCGGTCGATCCATTTGATTTCCATCATTCTTCTGTAGCACCACATTTCGAAGGCCTCTATCCTTGCTTTCTCCGCTGCGGTCATTGTCCATGCCTCACTTCTGTATATGAGCATACTACAGATGTACGTTCTTATAAATTGTTTCTTTAAAAAAAAAAGTGATGCTCAGCTTAAAAAGTTATACTCAGCTTAAAAAGTAATACTCAGCTAAAAAAATAATACTCTATGAAAAAAAGTTCTAGCAGTAGTAATAAATTATAAGTTCTCTTTCTCTATCTACTGTCGTAAAAGCTATAGGTATTTTCCGATAGTCCATTTTCAATGAACTTTCCTGATGGTTTGCCAATAACTCCGTAATTAAGATAGGTGAACAAAAGCTTGAGTTATGTTGATACATTCCATAGTATATTGGGATCCGTTTTGATCACATCATCCGTGATTTTCCCCGCCTTACTTTCTTTGGTCATCGGTTATGGGCGCGTAGCCATTCTCTCGTGACCATAGAGACGTGATCAAAATTCACGACCGTCCCCAATATAAGTCATCTTTGGCTTGGCCCTCAACTTAACGCATCATTTCACAAACGTTTCTCAAGATGCAATGTCCATAAGTTAATAACACAATTTAAAAGAAGTCCCTCTTTCACCGCCTAAGGAACAAGGAAACGTACGAACGTGTGTATTTCATAGATGCGAGACACTTGGAAAATATGAAATATCGTTATCTGGAGAGTTATTTCCAAATTGCTCTCTAAAATATTCTCCCATAGGAACACTAGAATAATGCGATTAACCCATTAAATCCCAAGCATGTTAATAACTTAAAAATTCCAAATGTTTTGATAAATTAGCATTAAAACATACTTAAATAAGGCAAATGGCGGCCAAAATATGGCATCATCTTCTCGTAAAAAGATAATTTACGAGAAATTGCTTCAAACCGTTGAAATATTTGGTTGAGCTCGCAAAGTATGGACGTATCTTAGAAAGCTTATCCCCCTTGTCCAAACTTCTGTTACCAACCAGGCGTATGAACATTTTAGGTTAAACAAAACGCTTCAGGGACATCGTTTGACGCACAAGAGGAACGCCTTTATCAGCGTCCTTACTCCAGTAATATTTTGTAGCTAAGGTGTGATAACCACTAAACATCAGAACGGAAGAAATACCACACTATTGTAATATTTTCTGAGAATTTCACTCACTATGATCACTGACGATAGTGAGCAACTCCGGCTGCAAATGTGGGTTCAGGTCATTTGGAGGGAACAATTGTTCAACAGACAACCACAGATATAGTAAAAGCAGATGGAACAGAACATTGCCCCTTCTAGATACCGTAATACCCATAAAGCCCTTTACCTGAGTCAATATACCAAGAAATATTTTTCTTGGAATCCCGGTGCATTCATTGTCACTCATAGTTCTCAAAAAATTTCTTTCGAAATGGCCTGAACCCTCGTTTGGAGCCTTACCAGCTCATTATCGTCAGCGGCCAGTGGGCATGAATTTCTCAGAAAATACTGCGATAGTGTGATCCCTCTTATCTCTCCATTCATTTTGCTCACTCACCAACCACCGCTGTGCACGGAGACCTATTGGTGCCGGGATATCCCCGCCCAGCCTAACTATGCATTTTACCCTCCCACTACCTTCCCTTTGAATCCTAGTCAACAACACCACGTAAATGCGACTATACGATCTATTTGCTAACCCTGACATACTCACTTGCTTTTAGCATACTTGTCAACTGTGTTAAGCAGATCGTTCTTACCTTAGGATGCCCGTATATCTTGGAATTGCAGACGCCTACAGAAATCTGGACATTTTCTGGGCAACTCTATAGCAAAGTTTTTATGCACCTTTTAGTGTAGGTCACAGTAAATTCCCACAATAGAGAAAGTAAACGTTAATTTAATCTTGCTCGATACGTGAAGTTAAAAACATCTAACAGCAACAACGAGAAAACTCACCACCTGCCAAACATCCTAGTAAGGACCCTTCAACACTTATGTAGATGTATATTTAGGACTAAAATACTGTACAATTGCCTAAAACTAAAGTTTCACCATAAAAAGGTAACATATTCTTGATAAGCATTTCATTTTTCAGTCCAAAAAGAAACACTCTAAAGGACTACAGCCGCGGTGCGCCGTTTACCTAGATTACCGGGGTTCTCCCAACGTTGCGTGAACGCAACACTTCCTTTATTCATAAATAATTTAAAAACCACTAAGTCAAATTCACCCAAATTGTTGCAATGGCCTAGAATACAAATGCATCATTGTATTTGCAGAGAGATATAATCATCGAGTGCCTCAGATTTAACATAAAATGTAAACTTAGAAGATAGCCTAGAATAACGACTTACATATAAATGAAAAGGTCATTGTAAAAACAAAAGTTATTAATTTTCTTCCGTAGAAAAATTTATAATGTTTTAAAAAGCATTGCATTACCTATACTAAAAATATTAACTACTTATCAACAACAAATACGGAGAAAAAAATCGCAAAGTTTGCGTTGCGTTCACGCAACGTTGGGAAGAAATGGGTTGTGAAGAAATTTTTGTTTCTAAATCTTTTAATGTAGGTACACATACATATTTTCTCCACCTTTACCTTTCCTAATGCTATCGTAACAAAGGAAAATGTAACTAAATGGCTAAAAGTGGAATTAAAAATGAACATATGCAAAATTAATAATTTCTTCCACAGTGGAAATCAGAAACCATGATTTTGTGCGTTGGTGTCCATAAGTACAAATACTTCTCTTCAGTTTGGAGCCGACGTGAATAAAAAAAATCACTGTTCATATTAATAGGCTCCTTAGTAAAAAATCTTCGCTGGTATATTTTAAGAGTGATTTCCTGGAATTCGCATTTCGTCAAATTTATCGCATTTCTCCAGCATTTCGTGGGTTGCATAGAGTATTTTGGACGGCAATTTGGTGATAATTCACCACATAACCGCATTTCAAATTTCATAAGTGCCTCGTATACATGAAATAGGTACTTTTCATGTTTCCTTGTCCTTTAGGTGGTAAAGTATCCACTACTTTAAAAATTGTGTTGTAAATTAGTGGGCATTTCACCTTGAGAAAAGTTTGTGAAATAATTGGGTGAAGCTTTTGTTCTGACTTTAATGCATAACTTCCTTTCAAATCCATTTGAATTTATTCTTCCTCCATTCCTTTTTCACCTATTTTTAGAATTTTTGATACTAGATTGAACTAAAACGCTCCATTTCTAATAATACTGAAATACGCGCCATTATATTGTAATCGCGGTTGCTACACAATTTAAGAGGGAATAACGCATTTTCCAAGGAGGGGTATAAACCGAAGTTCGTAACGAGGTGTGAAATCAGTAACATCGATAATAGTTTTATAGACACAACTTGAAAATCCATTGAGTCCATAAATGACAAGGCGTATTCTCCAAATCGACGCTTGGTATGACGGAACTAGTCAGATATGATGTGTCATAAATCACTCGTATTGAGCGTAAAGTAATCAAACAAATACATTGTAACCTCACACAAGGGGCCACTTCGACTAGCTTTGTACTTAAAGACAGTCAATTAGTGAAACGAACTTGAATGGATAAGACCCAGAAAAGATAAACAAATCACAGGAAATAAATAATGCCTTGATACTGCATAACATTTAATTTTAAAGGCTCCAGAATGACGCATCATGCAATTGGACAATACTATTGAACGTTCATTCAGTATGTAAAATTCACTATTGATATAAACAATGAATGGTAAAATAAATGAGGAAATAACAAAGATAAATAATGCATAAGGAATAACTATTGATAAAATTAAATGTGTTTCACTAATTTGAGTTATATATATATATATATAATTTTAATTATTGCTTTTAACCCTGCAAGAATATGGAATAATAAAACTGCTTGGTGTCTGTGATTATTATATCTTCTTATGTTTTCAATATCATGATAATGACCATTTCAAGTAGTCCCCTTCAAGCACATTTTTATGAATGAATTTCCGGATGCATTTTCAATGAAGGAAACTTATCTCCAACAGAGGTCTTTCGGTTGATATAGACAACGAACAACAGTAAGGAGAGAGTGAGGTGACCTGTCATAAGGCAGGCTAATACTGAATCCTGATAGCAGAAAAGTATAACTATAGCAAATATGTTTTCCGTGTTGAACTTATAAATTATGCTTTAACACTAGAACGGCCGGACTTCCACTTCACCTTCAACGGCCGAGGGGATCAAATTGATCCCCTCGGCTGTTTTCTACATATATAAACAAATAGTTATGGGTAATGAAATTAAAACACAAAAATTATTGTTTTTACTGGTCATTTATTTAGTTTTAGAAGTTAGCTTTGATAGTATGAGGCCAATCACACACAGGGCAGGACGAAAAAAAACAACAAAAAAAACTCATTTTTATGACAATATTCTTTTTGGATTTTCTTTCCATTTATTTTCAAAAAATGAAATTGGAGAAGAGATTGCAAGGAATTCAAAGAAGCTTACATCATGTAAATATATTGTTAACTTTTAATATCACTGTAAAAACTGTCGTTTACTAATTAAGACTCCTTGCAGACAACACAAAAGTAGTTCACTCTATCAGTGCATTGTCCACAAACCATTTTCCTACACTTGATGCACATATCTCTTGTTTTATTTCTTTTGCAGTTTTTATACACTTGGCAATTATGCCTTTTGGTGCTGCGTTGTAAATTGTTTTCATAATTTTCAGGAATTGTCTCAATTCCAACACTTTTTTCTTTTAAGTAATTTAATCTCAACTCTTCTGATAATTTTTGAAGAAATACTTTCCTCGACAGCTTTTCTCCTGTGACAGCTTTATATATCACGAAAGCGTTTATAGCAGCGAGATCGAGAATATTGTAGAATGTATGCATGGGCCACCTTCTTGATGATGCTTTTACCGAAAGGTGTCTTGCCATTTGGTCAACGATATCGACACCATATTTTGTGTGGTTGTAATACTTTATTGTTTCCGGTGTCCTCTTCTTGTTTGCAAGAATGCTTACGCTGGGGTGTAGGCTGCTAAGTAATATTACATTCTTATTTTTCTTGCCCTGATATATTGTAAGTGAAATTCCATCATGTGACATAACCCGTGTACTGTGAATCGCCATTTTTGATGTTTTCACAGACAAAGGTATTTCTCTTCTTACCCTATTTATCGTTCCAACTATACTAGTTGCTCTTTCTTTTAGCATTTTCGCCAATTTTAGGGATGAAAAATAATTATCCACGGTAAAATTTCTGCCTTTATTTAGATATGGCTCCATCAGACGCATCACCACATATTCCGGTAGACGCTGACCATCTGGTCGTAAATCATCCTTGCCGAGGTAGGGAAAGCCATTCAGCACATATTTTGAATCCACATCCACGGCAAGCCAGAACTTTTGCCCGTACTTGTCAGGTTTTGAAGCTATAAATTGCGTGAACGGACACCTGGCTTTGCTAGGAAATAACTGCTCATCAACAGTGATGTTTTCTCCTGGTCTATAATAGCTACAACAGTTCTTTGTAAACTTATTCCAAACTTCGGAAATCAAGGCAAATTTATCTGTTTTCAAACGAAAAGAGCGAGTCGTCTTCTCATCAAACCTTAGAAAACGCATAATTTCACGAAAACGATTTCGTGACATAGTTTCACTGCAAAATGGTAGACCCCAAGGTTTGGACCAAAGCGATTGCAATTCAATGTTTCTTGATACACTGACACCCCTAGCATAAAGAATTGCGATGAATGCCTCCAGTTCAGGTATTGATATTGACCACGAATTTCCTTGAAGAACACGATTAGCCTCTGCTTCGGTGGACTTACGTATGTGGAGGAGTATGGAATTGTCAATGAACAGACGCCAGGCGCTAGCAACACTTTCACCACTCACGTGCATTTTTGCATAGGAGGTTGGTCCAGCTGTTTCCCTCAGAACATTGTGCTGAGGTTTACGCCCAGGAAGAAAAGCGCCTGTATCCGCTTTCAACCACACCGTGCCATCGGGGGCTGTGTATTGGTCCTCATTTGTTTCATCTGGGAACAAATATAAGCATGTAACGGCTAAAAGGACCATCAAAATAAGGATGAATAATTCTAGTGAAATGCATATGAACACCTACCTTTCTGCTTATTGCTGGGGGCAAAGTTTTCCTGTGAAACTCCTTGAGCTTCCTTAGTGCAACGACTACCGGTAGTACTGTCAAAACTTCGACCCTCGTTTAGGAATATACCTTTGCGTCGTAGTATCATGCTGAGAGGCTCGTCATCAGAATCTGTATTTAGAGCATATTGCCATTGCAGCATGAATGATGGCCAAAATACTCGAAATATAATTAGTAAGAAATAAATATTCAAATATAGCTCACCATTACTATCACAGTTATTGTCGAAATTCCTTCCTTGGATCTCGGGCACTTCCATTTCTTCCCCAGATTCACTCGACTCTGAATCACTGCCTACTATACACTCTTCATCCTCTGATGACAATTCACCACCATCAGATTCCCCGTAGTGGATACTAGTTAGCTCTCTAATGATGTCTTGAGGACGCAGATGATGTCTTCGTTCCATTATAGAACCTCGATAAAATCCGCACGCTAGCGATGACAGATTGTCCGACCGAAGGCAGTTGAAATGGATACGAAATAGGTAATGGAAGTGAGAGAGATCGACTTGCATGCATGAAAAGGCTGTGAAAAGTTTTGAATGATAAGTTGCAACAAAGGTAACGCTATCGTGGCAATTCCAAAGGCTATCTCCCTTCGTAATACAATGTTTCTCGCTTGGGGATCAAATTGATCCCCTCGGACGTTAAAGGTAAAAATGATATTATCTTACAAAGTAACGAAACCTGGTGGTTCTTCTTCTAGGCCCATTAAGTTACTTAAATATGTGTAAAAGTCACAAGAGGAAATCTCTCTACCTATTTTGGTTTTCTAAATAAATACATTGCAAATCGAAAAAGGATCAAAATGATCCCCTCGGACGTTCTAGTGTTAATGACCATTTAATATTAAGATCGACATTAGGTTCACTGTAATATGTAAACTGCAATCCCGTCCACTGAGCTGCTGCTGGGGATCAGTTTTGTTCAATCGGGGTATTCTGTCCCCGAAGTAAAGTTTACAATTAAATCATGGTTATTTTTTCAAACATTAATGAAGCCTTAGAGAATTTCACAGTGAAGTGAAATTGTATTATTCATGAACATCCTCCATTATCAAATTGCATGAATGAATTTCAATCAAATTTAGGAATCATTTTTCTTCTAAAATTGGGCCACTATAATGGGTAAGTAGATAAGTGTAATCCCTAATATTAATCACACTTCAGTGTCATTCCCTCCTTTAATACACTCATCATTTTATCAGACTTTTGAAATATTGTTTTCCTCATCACAAAGGTATCGTTCGAATCCAAAGAACAGGATAACCTTATAATAGAGTAAACCGTGAAGAGGAACACTGATTCAAGGCCGGCTAGGAAAACGCTGTCCCTCATAAGCGTGTTGCTAATCCTGGTTTTGACATGTCTGCGTGGAAGATGCGTGAGAGATATTAAAAAATATTCCGACGATGATCTTGAAATTCCCATTTTTTTTAGCTATTATAAGTTGCTAGGATCGGACAAAAACACTTATCATCTCACTCTAAAAGTTTCTTTCACGATCCTCGCACCATATGCAGAAACGGTTTATAATGGATTTTCGCCATGAATCCTGGAGTCGTGGTCCTTGAAGTCATGGAAACATCCGAGTGGGTGTTGTCTGAATAATAAAAAAATGAAGATGATCCATTCACTCGGATTGAGGCAGGCAATAATAGAACGAGCGGCTTTTTTATGGCCCGTGAGTCGCCCCGTGCCCTATTCACTACGTATAACACAACCGCCTTAGAATCCTCGCTGGAATATCTTCGCCCATAAAAAAAAACATTGTATATTTTACCTACCTCGTTCACACTGGCGCAAATTATCCACTTCGACAAAAATCTTTAAAAAAAATTAATTCATTTCAACAGTTTACAGTTATAACAGACAACCATTATTTAATTCAACAGCTAATATAAGTATGGCTTTAGAATTGGGATATTACCCTGTATGTTCGTGAAGTAATGATACATTTTTCTTCAAATTATATCATCGTCCGCTGCTACAAGCTACGGAGAATGCATTTAGAATGATGACAAGCATATCAGAACTGTGGTATACATGTGGTATACTGAGTAATAAAAAATGAAGATGATTCATACATTAAAGAAGACAGAAAAAACGCTAAACTGTTATTATGATTTGTGAAATGAGGAATCAGTGAACGAAGATGGCTGTTGGCTAGTCTGAAAGGCTATTGCTAAAATATCACAGAAACAGAAGAGAAATAGGAAATGGAGAAGAACTAGAATAGGTAGTTTGAAGCCCTCTCCATTACAGATAAAATATCAGATTGTATTATAGTAAACATTTGTAACAAAGGGTCGTTACCAGTGGCCTGTTGTTAGGTTGTGTGGTTTTGGGGTATTAAGCAGTTGCCTTTGAAAATATAGACTTTTTAGTCTATTGTGCCAACCACATTTTTTAATCTCCTTGCCAATTATAGGCAGGGTAGAAGGGCACCAGGATAAATTTGTAAAGGAAAACCTATTCAAAACCTAGTGCAGGTCCAATATTGCTGGACCAGCATTGCACGAGTAACGGTTAATCAGGTTGGCTTCACGTTAGGGGCATTACCAAGCATGTGTTTGTGATAAGGTAAGAAGTTATTTTAAGTCATTAGAACACCACCTCTGGTGTCACGGGAAAACTTATTTGGAAATATAATAGATATAATAGTTACGTAATAGCAGCAAAAGACTAGCACTTTATGACAGCATGTCGTTGAATATTTCCAGCTTACGTGGAAAGAGAGAACAGAAAATATTATACATATCATCAAATACGCTGAGGGTCAATCCTTTTCGGAATTTGGAACATAAAATATTTTTCCTAGACAGCGAAGAAGAAATTCCTGGGAAGTCTAAAATAACAAAAATATTTTAAGAAACTGCACTGTGTTATTGTCCAGATTTGACGACCTCATGACGAAACTCGGTCAAGCACCGATTCATTCGCATTTTTTATGTCACCGCTCATGATTTTTCTCATTGCATGAGCACGACCGGCGGCTCATCTTACGTTTTTCGCATTCTTAGGATGAGCAACGCCTAACGCTTGGCATTTCGACCGTAGCGAACAATGAAGTTCGTATCAACTAGCACGACCACAAAATAGGAACGCAGCACAGAGGATGTGGACGGATGTGAAACGGAAGCACGTAGGAGGCAAAACGGCTGACGGATGTTGAGAAGAAGAATGGCGTAGGGGAAAGGTGATTCGGATGACTGATGGGTTGCCATTAAAGTAGATGTCGACAACATTCAAGTGTGCCCGTAAATAAAGCTGTGCAAAGGCACTGAGTCAGGGAAAAAAGTATTAGGCACGAGATATCATCGACGATTGCTGTGAGGAAAAATTACATAATGATGATCATTTTTCAGCAGTATACGAGCCTAATATAAGAGTAAACAGGCAGTATGAAATATTTCAAGCAATGCGAAAAATTATTTTTTTTATTAATTACTCATCTCTATTGAAATACATATCCAACGCTATTTTTTAAGTAATGGAAGAAGTAGTACATCAAATAAGGTACCTGATGTCAATATCAAGCATTACATATAATTTGCACCGTACAAAATCTAATGATTTTTTTGCTCGGTTTTTCTAAAATTAATTGGAAAATTTGAAGAAAAGAATGACATATAACTTGTAAATCGAAAAACCTGATTTCTCTAGACGTGAGTTCAAATGATACTCATTACCATTATTTTCATGCTGTAAATTGTCAATTATAGCGCATAGGCAAATTGAATAGCGAGGAAGAAGATTAAAAATTATGTAAAGTATAAAAATTAGGCATGAAGCGACTAATAAATAAATTATGTTTGATTTATATTTTATTGCAACGAAGTTCACCTAGCCAAGTGAGGTATATCATGACTCTCTTGAGAGGCATATAATGTCTCCCTCGGATGCTAATTTAATTTGCGAAAAAGGTATTAAAAACTTCCAAAATGACAAAAAAATGGCGATATAGCCTAGAGAGAGAAAAGAAATATTACGATCAGAAAGGTCGTCAAGTTAGAAAGGAAAATATTTGAAGCAAATAATAGAGCCGAGAAAATATACACCAAGGATACGTAAGAAAAGAATGTCGTCTGCCTCCCGTGTCTGAAAGTCTCGCCACAGGTCAAAAACATATTTCTCCAAGGCTGCTTCTTCACTTATCAAGTAAATTATGCTACCATTAATGCTACGCTCACGCTGGTTATACTTTAAAGATTCAACCTATAATGTCCTTGAGAGACAAAATGCAGTAGTAAAAACTGATTTAATTACCGATTTTGTTATAAAGGAAAAGATAATGAACTTTAACGATTCATTCTAGGCCATAATAAAGGTTCATTGTACTTCTGAATGCCCATTATGCTAGTTCATCCCCTGGTAAATGCATGCATAAAAATAAATGAAAAGATCATCAGATTAATTCACAACCACGGGAATGAATGTTAATTGAAGCTGTTAGGATAGAAGAATATTAAAGGAATGCAAGATAAAGTTTATGTAAATGGATAACTGCCACATTTTTGAACCTATTGGAGTATGAAAGCACAAATCCTTTCCTGACACAATTTTTTTCGTAAGATTTGCAATTTGTTTTGCAAAATTTCCAACTTTATTAGTGAACGGCGACGATATTCACTAAATTTCCTTGATAAAAAAAATTCCCTCGACCTGGATTCAAACCTCTGACATTTTTCACACTGACCCAGGAAGTCAAATGCCCAAGGATTGAATCTCGGCCCGGTGAAATTTTTTCTCATGGCAGTTTGTGCGAATTTTTCACTTTGTCTCTCAATTTTCACTAAAATATCGTAAAATGTTGCATCAATCCGGCTCAACTTGTATTATTTTTTCCAACGAGTACTTATCTTCTAATTTCAATATTCTATTATCTTGAAAACTTGCAGGCATTTCTAATAAATCCCGGTGCACATTTAGCTACATCTCAAACATATGAATTTCAACTGCAAGAATATATTTCCGTAAAATTTTCATATTCACGATAAAAGTAAATTTTAGCAAGTACTTTGACTCTGTATGCCCCAAAAATTTTACTAACAGCCTATGACTTGAATAAGTAACAGGTCAGAAAAAATACGTTCAGCGGAATCGATACGCCCTCGTGAGCATAAGTTTTATCTGAATATACTTTCCTCTGGAGTGAATCAGACCTTTAGTTATATATGTTTTTTTAAAGCTTGTGGTACAGTTAGGCTATGGTGAAAACTAATGATCTCGGGCGGAAACCCTCAAAGTTCGATTGCAAAGAGGTAAATATTTAACAGGCGTAATTTCACAGCCTTTTCGTCATAATTCACCTAAGTCAAGTGTATTGTCAATATAGCTGAAAAAGAGATTAAAAGTTTCATTGAAATCCCTAAGTATTAAGTTCCAAATTTTTTAACCCAATGTATATCGCTTAAATTGAAGAAAATATCACGTTTTTACTCTCAAAATGGGCTAGTGCAAATTATCATAACCGGAATTGAAATTGGCATCGAGAAAAACAATGCACTGTTATCACCTCAATGAAAAAAACACGCATTTCAAGAACAATTTTATTTTGAGCTCTGTGAACTCCTTACATTCTACGAACACAGGAACTTATTCTTTCACATCCTTGAAGTTCGTGCGAGGGCGGTATCAGACGACGCACGATATGCTAATGCATCTGAACTTTACTGTTTGAGATGTAGCTTGGCCTCCCGCTTGCAGATATCTTTACGCGATACCTATTCCGTTTTCCCAGATCGGGAATTCCATTCAATGATGACGTGTTTCACATGCAGTTCTTCTCAACCTCTATCAGTTGACTTACTTCAAGAGTTAGGTGACTAACGTAGAGAAGCGAAGATAGCGCCAAATAAATAAATACCGAGACATTATTTACTACTACGTCATTAATTACTGGAAAATGGGTATTCCGTGATATTTCAAATGGAAATAAATAAAGAAATCAAATTTTTCACCAAGAATCTGAAAGCAAAGCTGGTCTAAAAATAGGGAAAACAAGTATTGCAGCAAAAATATATTGGCCCTTCATGTGATTGACACATGGGTAACAAACCATATGGGCTATATATAATATTACTCGCGCAAATTTCCTGTGGAAATCAGAACTACTACAAAGACTCCAATAGCGATGCTATTGTAAAAATTGAAAATATTCAATGTTACAAATGCCACTGATAAAAATAAATATCGTTATATAACGGAAATCATTAAAAGATAAATCATTAAGATGTCAAGATAAAACATTTTTTTCAGCGATTGAACCTTAAAACTGAAGCTAATTCACTGTAGGTAGGTGAAATAGCACAAAAGTCGGCTACTTAAGGCTGAGGTAATGAAATGAATATAAATGCAAATATTATTTATATTTAAGGAGATACATTATGGGTATCTAATGGTGTATTTAATATCACTGTTTAACCTCTAAAGCTATTTCTTGAGATGAAGAGTTTTAATTGACAACGTTACTTACGATTCCAACACAAAATTAAGACTTCGGAGCGAAATAAGATTGATAAATGAAATCTACGGTATATTTTAACTGGTCATCTCATTATAATGATAAAAACATGGTTATTTCTATTATATTTATTATAAAATTATGAACATTTTTCTTCACTTCATTGAAAGTTCCTTGAATTACATTTCGACTAACCTATTTTAGCTTTTGAGTGGATTATGTGATATCTTCAAATGAAAATAATTATTTGAGGATGTCACCGCAAAGTATTTGCTGTGAAACGTTCGGTTGAAACGGTGCATCCTTGACTATCATCAGTGATCTTTATTAAGATCGAAATGTTTGCAGAGAGAAGAATCCGAATTCCGATTTAAGTAAAAGGAATATTATCTCGAAAACGTTTTTCGATTTACTAGGTTGTTTTTTTACAGGGAGGAGAATAGGGGTGAACACGCCAAGAAGACTACAAAAGGAAGTATTCAGTAACATGATTTCCTGCAAGGCCAGTGACCTCAAGTAAATGTTTGTTCCAATAGTTATCCCCCCATATTCATATTCCCCAGCCTGATTCCGTTCCTAATACGCGTAAACACAATGCCTCAGAAGAAAAATGTCTGGCATTAATTGGAACTTAAATGTTACTAATTTTCGTGATCTAAGCCTTTTTGGAATGTATTTAAAGGCAAAACGAGAAATATGATAATTAAAGTTTTCTCTTTGCGTAGCCCTTAAGAGGAATACTATAGGATAAAATAAGGACATACAAACACGAACCTGAAATAAATGACAAAAATCAATATCTATATTACGTTTTTTAATGAAAAATATTATTCATTATATGAAGTCCAAGATCGAAAACAGCCACCAAGAGATTTCTTGAAAGGGAATTGACATCTAGATGATGTTTTTCATCCACTGCCATGCGCAAATATCACTCGTAGAACCCATGCAGACAAATGATGTGTTTGAAGTCTTAAGGATGTTCTGTTCTAAGGTTCTGAACAGATTAAACTAAAACCTCTTAAGATATTTTTATAAATTTAACAATTTATTAAAATAACCTAAATCACTTGTGGAATGTAAAATACAGGAATACAAAAGCCAATAAGTATTTAAATAATTATATCAATTAGACGTTTATTTCTACTTTATGTCAATATGAACTTGCTGTGTGACCTAAGTGCTGACTTTATCTTTCGGAAAAAATTAACCATAAGAAATAGTGTGACAATGAAAGATTAGGCACAAGTTACAATTGGCGTTCGAGTCATTTGAGTTTCACTGGAAAGTAGCGGCGCCAAAATAGGCATGATTTTACCCTCTTGCATTATGGCAAGGACTTGTTTGAATTCGATGACATGGACTAAAAATGAATTAACTTTAAATAAATGTTCTGTTTCACCATCTTAGGAGAGGATTTCAAGAGAGATTGTATACGATATTTTAGAATCAAATGTAAAATCAGCGAAAATGAAAAAGTTAACCATTGCACCCCACAAAGGTCAATCTTGAAACCCACGCTTACCAACATAAGCATTTTATTTTGGTGTGACCCTGTATGCAACTTCTCCCTTTTCCCTTCTTCAAAGATAATCCTCACACATGGATTATTCTTTCATGCATGTATTAATATAATAACTCGAAGAAACATTTTGTCTCATTTAGAAACTGCCATTCTTAAAATTAATAATTTCACACATGATGAAGCAAAGTCACTCTTCAAGAATCGACTACGCACTTATACACTCAATTATATGGCAACTCCGATAAATTTGAAACTCTGTAGTGCACACTTTTCTTCTTTGAAATTGGAAAAATTTATTAAAATTAAATATTCCTACGGAGTCACCATTGATTACTAATTTAACTATGGTTTCATAAATATTCAATTTCACTAGTCATTTAAGCATCAAAAAATCTTGAATGTTTATTTCCCCTATTTCGAACTACTTTAAAAATTAAAACTATTCTACTACACCTAAAAATGACTAATTGCAAGTACTACTATAAAAATACTTGGAAATCACCTTAGAAAATAGTTTAATTTCTTTCAAATTAACTGCTTGTTATTAGACAGAAAGTTTTCCAATCCTGAATGATTACAAATTTTACCAATCAATACCCATATTCAATATGGAAGTGTCTCAAATCACTAAAGACAAAATTAGCAAGCGCCTCACAGAATCTTCCAAGTCAATTTATACAAGATGATCAAAATCCCTGCATTGGAAATTTGATAAACTTTGTACTAACTGGTGCTTCCTAAAATGAAATTTTTTTAATAAGTCGTTAATACAGTTAAAACAGTTTCCCATTACAAGTTGTGTACAAATTCTACCGGCTCATCAAATTCGGAAAACGTGTTTTCAACGACCGTAAATTTGGACCGCTATTCCAAGAAATGGGCTTTTAGAAATTTTACAAACCTCAAGGCATTAGATACCTACCACAATGATGTTGGGCAATCAAGCATGCCTGCATTCGTTAACCACTGACCATGAAGATCTCCTAATTTTTGCGAAGGAATAAAAATGTCTTTTTCTGGTGGAAAGCTCGTGAGACTCAGGGCATCCACAGTACAAACTCAGGAAACCCGTTTTCCTTCTTGAAAGAGGCGCCCGGATTATATCGCTCGAAGGCTATAGCTGTTAATTGGGGAATTCAGCATTATTTTACAGCTTTTCCGTTTTTGAACGCGTTATCTCCGTGGTATTCACGCTGCCATTAAGTCAAAAGCACATATAACTAGGTTTAAGGGGGTTCGATACGTTCGCGAAGTTACCTCAAGGATAACTTGACAAAATGGGCTAAAATCGAAAAGTGATAGTACAAATTTCTATATTAGTATTATGATAAAAAGTTTATAATGTCGTTTCAATGAATAAAGAGCTACAAAAGTACAAAAGTATGATAGTTACTTTGAAATATACTATGGAGATATATTTTAAATTCTCTTCATTAACACCAAGGAACCTTTGCAAAAAACACCATAACATTGTAAAAAAACTTTAAAATCACATGTTCAGATATATTCCACTGCATAAGTTTTTGAAAAAAAATCAATAGGTGGAGTAGAGGTGAGTCTTAAGTAGGCATCTGGAACAATCGACGACCAACGGTTACGTCCCCTTCGGAAGGAACATGGCGGTAGTGAGAATTACGTAGAGTATTGTAAGTAATATTGTGGGAAACACTAAGAGTTAATTTGATCGAGATAAATATTAATTATAAGCGCTGAAGAAGGAAAATAAATTAACCAAGATGCTGACAAAGCTAAAAATTTAAAAATCAATCATTGAAGTAACCATCCTGAAAGTAACATAATATGCATGCACTATGCAAGTTTTTGAGAAGAATGCCATAGGTGGTAAGTCTTTGGTAGGCATCTTGACCTATAGGCGATTAACGGATGCGAGCCTTTCGAGAGTTTACTGAGTAGGTACGTAAGCTTTAAGGTACCACCCAGTAGTCACCTCTTCCTTGAGTTATTTCTCTGGATTGCGAAAAACGATGCACCGGTTGCCCTCGAACTTCTGCCGCACCGCCCCAAATATAGCGAGACCAGGGCGAGCGAGAAGGTTCTTAAAACATGGAACGAAAACTTGTGCCGCGATATGTAAAACGGGATATTCGAAACCGCAAGCCAGTGTGTCACTGCAATGCAAGATGATTTAATACGAGATTGAATTGGAAGGGAATAATCTGGAACCTGAATCCTGAATCAAAATGGAAATGACTCATGCTCACTTTGACTTAGTGAGTTAAGAAATGGTTCCCTATTGATAGCAAAATTTTCGCAATTTTTATCGTGTTTGCAGTGGAAAATTGCAAAAAACAGGCATATTCATCATAGTTCAAAATACTGTTGGTATAAACTTATATGCAACATGTTTCAAGAAAATTAAAACTTTTGATGATTTGAAATTACGATTACATAGGCTGTAGAGCAAACGGGTTCACTTTTAATCAGATATATATAGAATGATGAAGTTTGACGAAAATACCATTATTATTTCCGTATCGATAATTATTCAAGGTAATGAATGAAGCCAGGGGCTAATGTTCAGTGGTCATAATTCCTTCCCATTGGATCATTAAGTACCTAGTGTACTATGGCACTCTTTATTCATCTTCCTTATTAGAAACATAGTTATATTTAAATATTTGGTAGAATGTATTGACGATTCAAGCTACAGGGTCCTCAGGATAAAATAACATATTTCATAAACGTTATAAGTATTTTAGATTTATATTTTGACTATCAAATTTTCCGAAAAATATGGCGATAGAGGGATATTTTCCAAAGGAAGCAAGGGGAAAGAATGAAAATTCTTATTTCGAACAGAGGAAATAACATTGCGCATACATTCCAATTTCAAAATTCCATCATTTTTCCAAAGCACCAAGATCGAGTATATGCATGACTTTATAAAAGCATTAGACGGAAGGTCATGACTATGAGTGCAAGCTTAATTGGTATTAACAATTGAATGAGAAGACCGTCAGCTCAGAGTAGGAAACGAATAATTGTGAGAAATCCGGCATTGGCATTAGATATTTAAGTAAGCAATCATGGCTAAACGGCAAATCCCACGGATAGATCTCTGTACAAATTACTCTCAGTAAAGCATTCAAACACGGATCGGTTTGTCACGAGAAAAATCAATGAACCCGTGTCTGGTGGGCAGTCAACAGTCTAGCCACCACACCAACCCCATCTCCACCAGTAAACTCAAACTTCATAGGGTTTAAGATGAAGAGGAGTCATCGGGGTCATAAACGCTCTTAAAAGAGGAGTGCCGTATAGATACTAAAATGTCATCGCCATATTTAGGCTGGTGATAACTTAGCCAGGCTGAAAAATCATCTACCAGGATTAGGATGAAAAATTCTTCCTTTAAAGAGATAAAGAGGCTTTCTAGATGGACGAATGGCAAAGAACACACCCCACTGCCCGCACATTTCCTAAGAAGATCCTCAAGAATGGTAGGAGTGGAGCGATAATACAAGACGCGAGAACTCATGTCACCATAAGTCATCCGATGGCAACAACGATAATATCTCTCTCTCACTCATAGCAGTACTGTTCATCTCCTAAAATTTCACAAATCGCTTGGATCAAATATTCAAAATGCGGCTAATAAAAAATAAAAATTTACAGTTCCTCAACATTAAAATAGCATTATGCATTATATTAACTATGTACTTAAAACTAGCTCTCCAGCCTTTACAACTTCTGGGATAATATTATACTTGCGTTTTTAACTTCACGTCTAGGTGACGCACTCAATTTCAAATCATATTCATTTAACGAGCACGATTGCTGCATATAGTATCATAATGCTTAAAAAATGAATTATTCTTCCATTGTGATTTTCGAATGCTCAAACCTAAGTGAAATTAATCACAAATTCCGATACAGCACTGGCGCCGCACTGATTGTAGCTATAAACGTGTACGGGATATTAGGGCCATAGCCATACAAAAAGAAAATACTGGGTAGTAGTGAAGTTAGGGTAAAAATTCGGAGGGGTTTACCATCACCTCTCACTCGTAACTGCCTTGTGCACTATGTTGTACTTCCTCAGAGAGTAGGCATACGACTCAACATGTATACATTATATATTTGCAAAGATAAAGGCATCATTAACCAAAATTGAAATTAAATGGATGAATAAAGAAAATGCCTCCTATTATTTAATGAAAGCATTCAAGGTTTCAGAAAAATACATCATTACATCAATCAATCAATACATCATACAAAGAAATAATATTTTTTGAGACTATTAATATTCGTTTTCAAGCTAATCCGAAGCATACAAAATATACTGCAGCAAACTTACAAGTTACAAACAGATCCTTCTCAAAACCCATATTGCTTTCAATTATTTACATCACGCTTCTTCGGCACATTACGAAATCCGAACTTATAGCAAACATCTACCAAAACTGAAATTAAGGAGGAGCCTAAGGTCATCGAATACATCTAAATGGAAATGATATATCTTCCATTTAGGCTGTTTTCGCAGCACAATTTCGGCGAATTTGACGTGAAGATGTAAAAAGAGCTTTCACTTTGTTTCTGCATGTATTCTGAGAGGAATTGATACGCACGGGCTCGTATAGAAACCAACTGAAGAGTGATTTTCAAATGACAAAATCCATAAGTAACTTGCTTTTTGAGATATAATAGCCATTTTGCATTATTTTGAAGTATCATCCTCTCAACAAACATTCCAAAGAGTTCTTTTTACAAAGGCTACCGATACTGAGGTGGATATATACCTCACCTTAAATATCAGTATTGTATAAAATGCGCGAATCATTTAGCCTTCGTGAGCACAAATTTTTGTGTGACTTGAGAAATCATAAAATTTTTGGGTAGAATAGCCAAATGTAGAACCAAGAAATGTTTAACGTAGTAGGTACACTGACACTCACTTATTTTGCGAGGAGTAGAAGATACATTTGAAAGGCTAATCTGCCAAAAAAGTCATCAATCATTTCAAATATTTTCTTTTGAACCTTCCCTTTCAAAAAGTATTACTTTATCATTTTTCCAGGTTGGCCTTATTTTTAGTGCCTGGAACATTATTCTAATTATTTTCTACATATTGGTCCTTCGCTTGCTACGATTTATGACTGGAAAGAAAATAAGCTTGGATGGAACTCCATGTGTGAAGTAGAACGTAAAACAGCCATGTATATAAGAAAAACATTTATGTGGAAAAGATAATCTGATAAAATAAGATATATGCCAACTTGTTAGAGGGATGCTCATCTAGTAATGCTTATCTTAAGTCAATTATGCATAGGTTATTCAAAGAAACCTCCCGTCACAATTCGGATTCACAAGATTTTAAAGTTCTAAAGAAAAGTTTGGGTAGAATAAATTAAAAAGTTGGTCCTTTGTGTAGATGAACAGAAAGTAATGCTAATTTAGATGTGGATCATGAAGGAACTACGTTCAAACAAATGTAGGACTTCTTCGTTAAAACTTTCGCGGGTGCTCGTCATGTTGAATTAAAAACTTTTGGGCTATGTCGCCGCGTCAGATTTTGAGTGGCCCCAACGTTTCCCGACCGATGCTGGTCGCTTTCTCAAGGGAATCTGAAGAGGTGGGATTTAAAATTGGTATATATAGGTATACGTGTCAGGTGGTGGGGGGAGGGGAGTGAGAGGTTGGAGGAGTAGGTTGTCGATTGTTTTTGCCGATTACGGGTTGCCAAGTACGGCTGATTTTAAGGCCAGTGTCTCTGTTAAAGTGTTCCCAAAATCTGACGCGGCGACATAGCCCAAAAGTTTTTAATTCCACATGACAAATGTAGGACGTCGAAATTTACCTCAACAGTGCTATTAGTATGGTATTTAGAGGAGGTGACCGACAGCTTTTGCGCCATGAGGGAATGGAAGGGTGGAGAGAAACCCGGTGTCGGCATTCGCCTGCTCTTAACGAAAGACGCCAATGGGACCACGGCTTAACATCTCATCCGACGGACGGAGTGTTGCGCTTGAAATGTCCTCCACACAACATTCAAGCTGGGATCGGGCAGTCTCTGAAAATTCCAGGCGGGATTTGAACCCGAGACCACGGTGTGGGAAGCCAGCACTCTAGCCACCACACCAACCCGATCCGCAACAGTGCTATTAATACGTCATTGTGACTCCAAAAATCCCAGACGCCCAAAGGTAAACTACTATCGTGAATTATAACCAATTAGAGCCTAAAAAGTTGAAACTTTAATTAATACAAAACCGGCATTAAAATATTATAAAACTTATTGCTACCTTTTTCAAATATTCTCCATAAATCGGGGAAATATAATTCTAAACGGATTTTAGCATTTCAAAACTTCACGTGGATACATTTCAAATACGCAGATAAGAGAGTAAAGGAGTACTTCTGAGAGGTATATATCTCCGTTGACCGTACTACTACGAAGCGTATGTAACCTTCAATTTCCATTCACCGTGAGGATTTTATTTAATTTCTATCGGTTGCACAGGTGCTCGAATCTCGACCTCTTAAGAGCATGCACTTAAAAATATAAATGAGGCGATACGGAACGCAATTACGATTTATCTCACACTATCTCACGCGCTCACGACTTTCTTATGCCTTACCAACGTGACAACGTTGATGCCAGAACTCAGTCGAGAAGGACGTTTGCTAAATGAGGTTCCTTAAACTGAAGGGCTACTATCTCCCTTGAGGGCTTCATTACTGCGTAGACAAGATGCCCGGACGCCTTAGGCCGACGTTAAAAGAGAGTTTTGAGCGAGACTTACGAGCGAGAGGTCGAAAAATACAGCGCCTCAATTTATGCTGTCCGTGTCTTCTTCTCCCTGCGGGGGAAGAGGCGCACTTACCGGACAAGCGAGACGACAGTGGACCCAAGGACGTAGCGACGCAGGCTACTCGAAACATATACATCACGGTGGGGAGCTGTTCCTTCTCCTCGAAGGTTTAGAGGCACGTTCGGTGATTATACTGAAATTGTGAGGCCCTGCGATGGCTGGTATAGTAGTTAAAAAGTCACCTTTCCACTGAGCCTGCAACCACACAGGACCTATAGGGAGGAGAGAGATAAATCACTTCGAGATCTAGCCACCGCATTTCATCCCTGCAGCAATTAGGAACTAAAGTGGTAAATATAATTTCATAATGGCGAAACAAATATCAGAGGCGTTCAAAAGGTTAATCCAACAGCCATCACTCTCAAAAATTAATATTGTACCTAAATGTAGCGGCTTTTGAACAAATGTTTGGTCAGTGATGAAGTTTAGGGACGAAAAGTATGACTTCTCTCGTAATTATGTACGGTATACTGAGATGCACTGATTTACGAAATATTGCCTAAGGGTACGTAGTACTCTGGTGATATCAGTTCTCGTCAATTCTTGGAGTGAAAATATTAAAAGACTATTTTATGAATGAAGAATTATGCAAGGAAATTCATTTATTATTGTCACATGGAACAAGGTTTGTTCTTTAAAAAAGTGAAAATTTATCCATAATTCTCATCTTGAGAATGAATTTATGCATTAAAAAATCATAAAGTGATGAATTAAATGGCCCCCAAGTTATTAACCAATTCATTGCGTTACACAAACCTTTAAGATAATTATAAAGCTTTATAAAATATATATTCAGCATGCCCTTTATTTGAATCAATGACTTTTTTTTATAACCAGGCTTTCATGTACTGTTAGGTACGTCCTCCCTTATAAGTAATAAAAGTAAAAGAATAATTCTTTCGAGTTTATATCGTTAGCAACGAGCTCTGACGGTGATTTTTGCTCCAATGAGATATCATAAATTCTACCCTGTATACTGCTCAATAATATTGTATATAAAAGTATATGTCGTAAGCCATACTTTTTGTAGTAGGTACTTTTATTACAATTAAGAGGTAAACTAAAAATGCAAAGCGGGGAGTGGAATCAGTTGAAATTTAAATTTGGTTGATGTTGACCTCTGGCAAAAACTAAATATACAAAGCCTTGATTTCATTCAGTATTCTATTTCAAAGCTATAGCACTGAAAATCATTACGAATTTAAAATTACGTATGAGAGAATTTTGGAAAAACCATAGAAATTACTGTATTCCCTCACGTGTCGTAAGTGATACACAGTGAACCCTACACCTTTTAAGGAACGTTACATCCTATATTATTTTTCCAAGGGTGTGACAAACATAAAAACCTTCGTCACTTCTGAGTGAGTGGGATTATGAAAAGACGGCACCCTTTTAGCCTTTCATATCTACCGTCTGATTTATCTCCGACATCAAATGACATAAATTTTCCAGTCACCCCCGGGTCATCATCGTCCGCGACAGACAAAATTTATCATTTTGGTAAAGAAAAAAAATTCTGAGGCATAAGATGAGAAGCTCACGGGAGACATAAAGCTATAACGCTTAGCTACCCGTTTGAACATCGTAAATAAGGTGATGTTAGTTTTTTTCGAATACTGGTTTTCCGTGAAACCTTGAGGTTTTTGTCATTTCATTTCAGTTTTGAGATAAAAGCCCGTCCCACTTATAAGGTAAAGGAAGAACTAGCTGCAAAATTTGACTCTGAACATTGAGAAATTAAATGAGAATAATAATAAAACATCACTGGACTCCATCATCAATACCAATATGGAACATTGTTAGCAAACATTCCATTAGTAGGCATTTCTTCCGTGTATTGGATTGAACTCTTAAGGTTAATGTTCTAGTCAGCATGCAAGGCTTACTCTTACTTCAGCATGCAATAAAGCAGTAGACAAGTAATGTATGCTCGTTACCTATGAATAAATTGTAATAGGCATTGGTAAGAGAGATATTAAACCCATTTTAGAGCAAAAGTTATGTACAGGGCTTATGCAGGTACACAATTATGGCCTCTATAAAATTTTCAGCAGATATAAGAGATGAAAGAGAGTCGATATGCAAATTATATCCTTTCCATTTAGAAACAAATAAATAAATTGATCGACTCTGAGATGTTTCGCAATTGACTTATATTGTTTAACTATACCTTCTTACAGTAAATTGGCTCAAGTTCAATGATTAACCGGACCTCATATAATTTGTAGAGAGAGAAGGGAGTCAAATTAAAGAAAAAACAGATATATTGCCACCGGAATCACCATAAATGAAGGAATTACCAGCGAAGATAATATTACAGTGGTTTGAAGTTTAGGTAAATATTAAAAATTGTCACAATTAGATTATTTATCAATTGGAATACACAATGTGACCAAAGAATGAAGATGTGAAAGATGATATTAAATAGAATCCGTTAAATTGAGGTAAATATTACACCTAGGTTGCCACAGGATTATAATATCTCGGCAGTACTGGTGGTAATGTTCGATGGGTAGCACAATGGGAAGCTGTATAATCAAGCGTCATCGTAATCCTAGTCCTCATCTCTGCACTGTATCCTCTGCACTTGACATATCTGGGGGTACGTACCTATGGACCTCATAGAGTACGTATGTATTGACGTACCTATGGACCTCATCAACATCTCTGTACTTGAGTTCAATTTTGGGCAATAATAATAAGAGACATTCAACTTGCTAAGGCATGGTCAGTGGATATTTAAAAAAAATCTCGAACAAGGAAGCATATTTTTAAAATGCGATTTGCAGTTTCGCAAAGCATTTTCAATGGTGCATATGTACAATTATTTCCATGAATTTTTAGCATGAGAAGGAGAAATGGCGTCGATTTGAACATTTCTAACGCATTTTTCCATAAAATATTTTTGAAAGAGCCACAAACTGGATTTTTAAAATGCTTTCTAGCCCGAGATATAAAAAAAACAGTTAAAAGTCGTATTCACGAGCAAGCCGGCCCTGGTGGGCTTGTAGAGGGCAGGAAGTGTGGGGAGGTTAGTTCTCTTTGATCCCAAATCGCATACTCCAAGTACGGGAAAAATCCCGGAGGGTGGAATTCACACCCTCTAATACAGCTATGCACTTTACTATTTCAGTCGTCCACATATTTAGCCCAAAAGAAAAATCCTATTAGCCATACCGCAAGGCGAAATAATAGCCATTGTACTGTATTTAAAAGAAAAGTTAATTTTTCTCTTATTCCCCAAGCAATTTTAATACTCTGTCATCCTCTTCTGGCTACTCCATGTCTTCTCTGGTTTACCAAGGTTGCCCACGGGGATCTGGATGATAGGGGGATGGGTGGGCAAGTAAGAGCCCAAGAAGAGTAGATCCCTTCTCGGTGGGACGGAGTAAAGGCGAGCGGAGTAAGTATGTGATCGTGATATAAAAGGGCAAACGGGATGTCTTAGGGTCAAGAGGGCGAGGGTGGCGTTGGGAGGATGCCTGCATTCCGGCGTCCTTTTCGCGACTCGTTCTCTAACGAGGCCACGCTGCGAGATCGCGTGATTTGTCACCGGGGCTCCGAGAGAGCCGCCGCCGCGGACGGTAGTCGGTGACCTTCCCACGAGCTCATCACTCCAGCCCGGTGAAAACAAAATGAGCAAAGAACGTGGGCGAAATTCTCCTGCACGCTTGAAACAACGGGACGTCGCATTTTTTGATAAATTTTAACCACGGCTAAGGACGCTGAAAAATTTTTATTTGAATTACTGAGATGAGTAATAGACTGAAAGACGTGCAGTTTAATTTGCTGGAATCCAAATTATGAGAAAATGCAAGCTCTGTATCATTGAAAAATATTGTTTTATTAAGGCAAGCTCATGTCCTTGACAATGCCTTCTTTTAAAGTGACGAAAGAGCCATGTTAATAACGGTTATGGAATGTGAGATGTTTTTGCATCAACTGCGCTTCGTAGCAAATATGTAGGCTTACTTTCAAATTCCCTGGAAACCAAATTATGAGAAAATGCAAGCTCAGAATGATGCAAAATAATTGTTTTAACAACTCAGGCGTGTGCCCTTGACAATTCCTCTATTGAAGGCATGGGCCATATTAATAAGAGTTATGGAATGTGAGTAGTTACACTGTTCTTTCTGTTTTCGCATGTTATGTCAGGCATCCACAGAAACTGATGGAGAGTGAGCAAATACAACTGAAAATTTTCAAAAGAAATTCCTCAAATATCACTGTCATGCACCAAAGGACGACTGAATATTTTTCAAAACTAAGGAATGCGTTTGATACTCTGCGACAGATTAATTACTTAAAAATAAAACGAAGCAATGGAAGAAGGAAATATATAGGTTCTGAAGTGGCCAAGCTTATCAAATAATAAGAATATTGCCAGATAACATCAATTTTAATTACTTTTATTATATTTGTGAATAAAAGGCTTCATTACGGCCAACTGAGCTGATGCTAACTTAAAGACTTACTGCGAAATGCTGAAATGAAATCGCTGGAATCCAAAAAATGAGGAAAAAACAATAACTTTATGAAGAAACAATATGGTTCTTGTACGGCAGACTCATGTCTTTGACAATTCCTCCCTTGAAGGTGACACAGAGGGCCATATTGATAAAAGTTATGGAATTTGAGCTGTTGCAGTCTTCTTTCTGATTCAGTGGTATTAAAACTGCGACTGGTTTAGACATACTATAGTAATTGTGTGAAAAAAATATTAAGAGTTAGTCTCATTATCATTATAGTGAGCAAATATTACTGCAAAATTCTAGAAGTAATTGGTCAAATATATTTGGGACATGAACCATATGACAGCCAAATATTTTTTAAAGGATACGGAATGAAGCCCCTTAACGTTCAGTGCTGCACAGAATACACATTGTTGAAAATTAAAAGTAAATAATGATGTGGCAAAATTGCATAATCCGTAAATGAGTGCAATTGAAAAAATAAAAAGTATGTTACCAGATAACTGCAGATTTGATTCATTTTACCTGTAAATAAAAGCCTTCATTTTTGATACTTCAAAGTGAGTAGACATTGACAGGATTCTGACATTAATATCTATATAAGTCTCATTTGCAGGCATACATGTCTTCGTTATTGTGACATTTAATACAGAGTTTTGAGGTTTAGTCCAGCTGATAAGGTCATGACCTTCCTTAAAATATACCTGCTACGGAAGTGCATCTCATAGGTATTTTAAAGTGTATCAAAATATTTCATACTCATTCTCAAAATACTTTTTACCATAAACCAATTCTCCTTCTAATAAAAAATGAATGACGGACATTGCCTCAATAAAACTACAACCACGCAGTAAAAATATCTGCTAGCTAAGTATGGAGCTAATTATAACAAAAGCCTGGCCATCCATGCGTAATTTTATAACATTTTCTCATTCCACGGTATTTTTTTCTTTTTGCGAAAGAAATATTAAGATAAGGCGATTATGCAGCACTATAATGTCGAATATAGTAAAGATACACAAACGTATGCTGACTAACGAACATTCAAGTAAAATCTTGCCTTTGTGAGTTGTTTACCTCATTACATGTTGGAGAGAAATTAATTTAATATCCGTCTGAGATATATTTCAGTTTTATGAGGCATTGGCGGATATTAACTAAGTTAATTACACAATAAAAGCATGTATTATCACGTCAAATTAATCTTTGAACTTAGTGTGCTTCATTATAATGTACTTTCTGTGGCTTAATGCACACAATTACCTCCAGTGGCTGAATAACCCTGAGATGGAACATCTAGCTCAATTCAAAAACAGATATTTAGCCTCAGAGAGAATTGGTCTTGAGTAAAAATCGGTTATGGCATGGGTAATTCCACTCGTTTGGATCATCGGTTATTCTAATAAAACATCCGAATGTCACTTAAAATATAAAAAGTTATCTAGCATAGATAGGGGGTGAATAGCTGTCTACCAGTAAAATACGGCTTCCGTTAATTGGTCGAAAGTAATGTGGAGTCAGTTGAAAAAGAAATATTCCTCTTATACTCTACTTTGAAGAATAATTTAAAAAAGTATTTAAAATAAATTCTACTGCTTGCTTTTTCAGCTTTCCTTCTTTCCTATTTATCTCAACCTAAAATCTTGTTATTCTCTCTTTCAAACCTGCCGAACAGTTTCTTCCGACGTAGTCTCTTACAGTTACTGTAGTCAAGTAAAAGTAACTCTTCTTGAAAATATTCTCGTCATCATAAATCCTGACAACTACCTTGTCATCACATTTTCAGGCCATCTCACTATTTTCATTTTAATCCACATGATATATTGTTGAAATAATTCGGGGGATACGAGGAGCAAATGGAAGGGGGTAGTACCCTCAGTTGTTTTAATTTTATGACAGCCTTAGTTATTCGAAAACATTGCATATTCAAATAAACTAAAAAATAACTTAAAATCTATAATTAAAGTGTAAAACAAGTGAAACGCTTAGCATTTTGCTCCTCACGCCACTTAGCTCCCTAAGGTGTGATTTCGGATCTCTACCACAGATTCATGCCCAAAAAAAATAATGGACAAAAGCCGATATTCAAGCAATTATTCAAGTTTCTACATCTTTTGCAAGCAAACTGTTTGCAATCAATTGTTAAAATAACCTCTAGAATGATGCGAAACCACTTTTTGTGAACATCGCCATCCAAAATGCTGTAACGACTACTGCAAAAGTAACCGATAAAATTTAAGGTAAAATAAAGAAAATAAGAATAGCGACTAAGAAAAAACATTAAATGAAACAGACATTTGCATTATATTAGCAGGAATATAAGAATTTCACGAACTTCCGTGACGGAACTAACAACTCATGGAACTACCAATGGGACCTATATTTTCGAAATTAGTTCCATCTTATTCCGCAGAGCGATGCAACGTCGCCACAGCACCCGCCAACCTCACCGTATTTGAGATAATTTTCGGCGCCCTTTGCAAAGCTTTTTCATTATTAGGTCGACAAAGAGTAGGTTTAAGGCAATTCGTTGGGCAGTTTAACTACTTTGAGCACGACGGTAATAATTCCTTCCCACAACTTTCCTTTCCAGCATTCCATGTGCTTCTTCCTTCATCCCATGCAGTTTATATTTTTATCAGAAACAATTATGCGTTCAAAGTATCTGTCGTAGAGCAATAAAATAAACGGAAATGTGAGTCGATAGCTATAGAAGTAAATGGAAGGCGCATTTAAACAAAGTTCTCATGAATGCTAAAATAGTAATAGAACGATGACAACAATACAGTAACGAATAACATGAAGATGGTCACCGACTAAGTGTTCTCCAATTATTATGAGCACTTTTTATTTGCATAGATTTTTAGAAAATTTAAATGTTATGTGTCAATTATATTGTTCTTTCTTCTTTAGCCAGAGTTGCGGATAAATATATTGGTTTAAGCCATGCGGGATTTAAATATGGAAAAAAGCTGCATTCCGGGAGTGCCAACAGAAGTGAAAACTTGAAATAACGTGAGCATTTTTGAATGTAAGGAAAAAAATTTTGCGGTGATGGTGACGGTGATGCGAGTCCAATTATTACCCATCTACAAAAGTGCTCAACGCGACATGAGAAGTTTTCACTTCAAAAGACTCATAAGTTTATATTTTTATACTCATAGACCCAAGGAAAGAGAGAAAAAGTTTTTGCCCAACTTAGCAAATATAAGCAATGCGCGCGGGCACCCGGGGTTCGTTCTTGCGCATAACTGGTGTGATTGAGAGGATACCGAGGTCCAGCAGCAGTTCTGTATCACTGTATCACAGTAACTGTATCACTGAGCAGGAGTATTGGAAAGTGTTTTCATAATTTTCCTGAACTAAAGATCCCAGATTGAAATTCTGGATGAAGCCTTCGCAAAAATTTTCTCAAAGAACAAGGTAGCCCAAAGAATGTATCCGCCCCTCATTCCATTAATCTATATAATTCTCATACTAACCCGTTGCTTACGATTAGTCTAGGACCAACATTACCCTCGTCTATTTAAACCAACCTTCCGGTTCAAAGACTGGATGTTAAATAGGATGATAATCAGCTATTTACATGGTTAACATTCACATACTAGTTCTCATTCCCCTTGTGTTTATTGTACACGCAATCACATACAATTCCGCAACAATCACATAATTAGAAAACAAGAATAAACGGTGCTACTCCTGAGATGACTCACAATTGCACAACGCCTGGCATTACGTTGAATTGAAACGATTTTTATGACCCAGGCGCGCGGCATTATGTGCTCCAAGCCCCCGCTGCCGATCTTTGGGCATAAATGGAAAGAAATTATCGAAAATACGAACGCGCATATATCAGAGATGAAGGAGGCCACGGAGAACGCAGAGATTATCGCTGCTGGTTGTGTAGAAAAATTTACGCCTTTTCGCAGAGACGAGAAGAAGCGAAAGCGATTAAAAATGAAGGAGCTGTCGACCAAACAACACCGCTGCTTTAGACCGTGCGGATTTTTTATTTTATTTCCCTCGGAAGATGCGTTGCGAGCCGCGCCCTAGGCGTTTTGGATGCGGTGTTATAGTGGTCATTCGTGATCTCGAGAGAAAGTGAAACATCAGAAGGTTACAAGTACAAATCGCCGTGTTCCAGGATTACGTAGGTGATTGAAACCGTTTGGAGGGGAGAAGAAGCTAGTGCTCCACATTACGGTTATCGGTCCAGCACTCTTAAAAAATCTCCAAGGAATTGTTTCAAATAAATAGCTACGAGAAATACATCACAGGTAGACTATAGAGTAGGTATTTCTCATAAATATCACTAAATAATCACGTCAATAACATTTGGAAGATCTTGCAAAGTTATCTTCAACTTAAATATGATCCAACCATAAAAAACAAAATATCTTTTTAACGTAGTAGCTTGATTCCATAACCAGTCTTACTACAGGTTCCAGAAATTATATCATACTGGTATTTACTAGTAAGAATTGAATTATTGACATGTTTTTATCACTTTACACCATGCATAAAAGTACTATTCCAACAATAATATATCCCTGAAGAATTCATCTAGAATAGAATTTGATTCTAGTGCATCTAGCACTATGTCTGGTATCCAGCAGCCATTTAAGATTCCACAAGATTAAGCTCCTAGCTATATCGATTCAACTCATTCTTATCAAAGTAGACTTTTGTTTAGTATAGCCCATTTAAGAAATTACAAATTAAATTTTAGCTTACATTTTGTGCCATATTATTATTATATTAAATCTCCACTCGTGGTGTGTGGATGATTCACGGTGTCTTAAAAGTCATAGTTAACGCACGTCTCCATCGAAGGTAATGTATTATAAGTTTAAAAATATATTATATATTTGGTGAAATTCTCTTCTCGGTATTGCTAGGCTCTGCCAGATAGTACAAAGTATTCATCAAACCTATTTTATTCATAACGCTCCACATTAATGGTAGCCTTTGATGGGGAATTCTTATACGTGGTTACAGAAACCAGTAAAAAATTGAAGATTGTTCAAAGCTCACCTTGCTGCATGGTCCTTTTGCAACATAGTGCACGAGTATCATAAGAATATAGACAAATACATGAAATTTTATAAGAGAAAATTTATTTATGAATTGACAGTCATATTGACTCCCTTGGTAACTTTTACATTGGGGATCATAGATTTATTTCCACTAAAATACACCATAAGTTAAATGACTAACATATAATTTTTGTAATCTCGTCACTCTTCTGGCAGATTTAAGATATTTAATTTATATTTATGTCTATAACAATATCATAAATGTGCAAGCCACCTATTTATTTGGTGAGAAAGCTAAGAAAGCTTATTGATGTGTAGGTACTTGAAGTACAATATATTTTTTACACTGACAGATTACAGCTGTTTTTCCAGCGCTGGCTCGTTAAACATATCCGTCTACTTAGCACCTCATGGATTTCTTCTGGAAAGGTAAGTAATGTGATAATGCACCGCGGCAAACTTCTAAGGGGTTCACCGAGAATATTGGCATTTCAATTCCAGTTTTGCACACTCAGTGCAAAAATAAGCTGTGAACTCCGAGATTTTTATGGCTAAAGTTATATGAGCTCTTCAATTGCGGCACGTTATTTTGTTAAATGCAAGTAATAAAAGTCTTAGGCTCCCAAATAAAGTACCACCAGTTAAATTTACTTCCTTGAAGAAACAGCTTTCATGAAAATCACTCAATTGAGGAGCAAATATCCGGCTCATTCGAAGTACTAACCTTAGTTTAGAGGCGTCTTATCCAATCCGGCGTACTCCCAAAGAACATGAACTCTACTGATTAATCCACCCACCCGTCATATATTTTCGAGGAAAACGCTTGGTTTGCGTTTATCAGAACGTATCTGCGTGGATAGGACATCTCGTGACATGCTATGCAGATAAAAGTCCGTGACGACTGCGAAATTCGTTGGTAGCATCTTTACGACTTCGACGAACAGATTTTTTTTTGCTGAGATACCTCTTTCCAATTGGTGGTCAACCCACTCCATCAACTCATTCCAACGCCGACTTCGTGCAGCATCGTCTTACCCTACCCACCTCTACCCCAGCCTACCTCGCACATTCTTGCTCGCGTCCTCGTAAGTCTGACAGAAATAAAAAAAATCAAGGGAATAAAGGAGGTCCTCCGACGCTTGGCATTGAACGCATAGAAAAGCCGGGCGTAAATCTTTCCGAGTGTTTAAGGTCCGAGTATTTAAAATGTTCTGTCACAGTGGGAAACCACAACAGCGGGTCCATACATCGCATCCTTCTGTTCCTGAGGGACGAGTTCCGAAAAAATATTTTGCCCCCGGGGGTTTCTCTTCCCGAATATTTTCGACGAATTCCCTCCGAGAATACGATGGATTGTTTACATTTCTCGGAGGCATTATGATAGGGTACCTTAGAGGGCACAAGACGAGCAGATTTTACTGGATACCGGAGGAATTTAGGTATTCTATTTTTAAAGGATGACGTGGTTTGTATTTTATTATCAGTTGGTATGGTCTGACGCTTTCTCTGTATGATTCAAAGGCAAACCTATCAGCGTTAAAATATTTATTGTATTCGAATCAAACAATTTTTTTGAGGTAGTAGTTTTTCCATAGTATTTCATGATAAAACATATCAAGTAAAATTAAGGGCATAAAAAGAATTATGCATAAAAATTTTGAAATATTTTGCAGAGAGTTTTAGACGACAAAGTATTTATCCCGGTCGGAATTCATTTATGGAAAAAGTTCTAATTTGAAGATAAATAACAATATGTTGCCGATGATCACCAGCTATTTATTATCATTGAAATGACCGGTTGTAATGGCCATCAAAAAGGTAGTGATCACCACAAAAATTATTAGCGTTCTGTTATTCTTTTCACCTTCTCTACATTTTCCAATGCTAAAATAGATAAAGTTTTTAGCCTATTCCGTTTTAAAGTGTATTTGCGTTCCTTGGGACAAACTCTCACAAGCAAAAGATGCATGTTTAACTTCCAGACAATGAGGCAAGGCTCCAAAACGACGCATGTTGCGAACAACGTACACTGTCCCTGGTCTTTTGTCCCGCTGAAAACGCTGACAGTGTCCTCTACCCAGATGCTATCGGTTGTACACTTGGCTCTTTCCCATTACACCACCAGGGAAGATTTTCCGCCCTCTTCAACGCTGAGAATCTTCCTTCTACATCACGACGCACACATTTAACCACTATTCACCCTCTCACCCCCAATTCCTACCCTAACACCCACGCTGAAACCAAGTTGCTTTTTACCTCCCATGTAGACCACTTTCGGCTCAACAGAGACTGCCCTTGAGTACTACCACCCAGCAACCAGCTGTTCCCAAATGGATGGAGAAGACCTCGATAAACGAAAGGTTTCCGTAACTCAGGAGAATCTTATCCTGCCTCATTAAGGTCGAAATCATAATTCAGTTCGGAGGGTATACGTGTAGAATCATCTCATTTAATCTTTCAACTTTTTCTATTTATACAACCAAACATCTTGTATATAGGAAAATCTTTCAATGTAAAATTTCAATTAACTGATTGTGCTAAAAAGTAAATGATTAAATTGAAAATAATAAACTATGAAAATGACGGAGCTTAGAAATGAATTGAAAATAAATTGAGTTAAACGGCATAGTTATCACTTAAGAACATCATTAAATTGACATAAAATATTCAGAACTCGTCCAAGGGCGTATATTTAATAAAATTATCTATTTGGAGTTCAGGGGTTGAATCAAAAATAGAGTAGCTTTTTTGTATCGCAACGAAAAAAAAGTTGATGAATATACTTGGCACAAATACTTAAAATAAAGGGTAGAGTGGACATTGGCCTATAAAATAAGAACGTTTAAAATGCTGTACTAGAGTTGATGCGAGCCATTTATTCTCCAGAGATCTAAAAACAACTTTAATTGGCAAAACTGAAAAATGTATGGATTGGTCACATCATACGCTCACCACTACAATTCATCCCCTGTAGATCATTTCCGGTTTTTAGAATGAACCGCCCTCGACGTTACCACCCCATAAACCGAAGCTTTCATACGGACTGAGGAGACATTGAATAATGCAAGGTTCTCGAAAATCCAATGAATCTTCCTCTGCCTCTTAAAATAACGTTATTACGATTATTTTTAAGGGGTATCCTTGGGAAAAATTTCTCCAAAGTCATTTATTTTTTTTCATAACCGTTAAATGATCGGTGAGATCCATAGGCAAAACTATGCCATTAATATTTTGGTCAATAAAAATCAGAAATGTTGAATAAAAGACCCCCGGTCATTTCAAAAGATTAACTAAAAAAATACAAGAAACGGCAACTTTAGTAAACCAGCGCTAGAAAGGAGAGGAATAGAATATTTGTACACTTCCCTAAGAAAAAAGTTTTTTATGAAATTTATCATGTCAATCTATCAAATTTGCTTTAATATAGATGATAACCGAGTAAGCAACCTTCACATTCCCCAGAGAATAAATGTTATGACGGATTTAGATTTATGCACTAATCGATTCTTTGCTGCCTCATTATGAAATGCGGCCTATGAAAAAAAAACTTACGTAGCCGCATTAATAGAGTTAACGAAAACTTCTTTGGAGAAAAAAATCAAAAAATAGCACTAACTTGTTATTAGCATGATGCAAAATATAGAATCAAACCAATATACTATTAGACTGTGAGGTATTATATACAGCTTATGAATAGCGTGAGACTTCTTTCTCAAATTCTGAGAGACAACGCATACGTGGGTTAACCTTTATCAAGAGTGCATGAATCAGCAAGTGCAGCGAACAGAACATACGTCAATGGGCGTGGGAGCAAATGCAGCTTCCTTATCCAATGTCCAGGGCCGGATGAGAGGGAGGGCGGGAAGAGAGGAGGGATGGGGGTGGTTGAACAAGAGACAGGGAGGATTCTGAGGATCACCCGGATCCCGGATGCGGAGGACCGGTCCATTTGAGCCAAGGACAAGAGGTGGAAGCAACAGATCAAACCGAATCCACCCATTCGAGGAAGAATACAGGATGGACGCCTCGCAGTTTGAAAATGGGTTTTAACTTAACTGCCATGAAAATCGCGACTGAGTGCTGAATGCTTGAATCGTTTCTTTGGTTTACAGCGGATAGCATTGAAAACATTTTGAAATATTAATTAGGCACGATTTTTAAAAATGAGAATAGAAAATAGAAAAAACTAGCTCCCGCAGAGATGATCTCTGTTAATAATCAATTGAAACAATCATTTGAAAGGATGTTACGGATAAATGTAATTTATTTGCGATTTTTTAGTGTTTCGCCGTGTAGCGCCGATGCAATCCTTCGGTTTATCTATTCGATATAAATAACATGTTATTATAAAATGAGGTGAATAAGAAAGAACCAATTATAAATAAAGTGAAGTTTATAATTTCTAATGATATGAATGACAAAGCGCATATGGCTGAATTATTTAGAAAAATTAATGTTTGATATTGATGAAACTTACGTCACCATTTCACATTCGCTAACGAATACATTAATTTTTCGTTAGCGAACTTAAGCGGAAACTTCTTTTTCGGTAGAATAGTTCACGTCCACCGAAAATTCTTGTGTCACATGGTCGAATATGGTTTTGTCAGATGTATTTCCTACCCTTAAAAAAAAAAATAGAAAGTTAAATTATAACATTTTATTGCATAGTAAATATAAAATATAAGAATATTAGCTTCTGAATTCATTTATTAATCGCACAAAAATCCTAATAATACAATACTGCAGCCATTCATTTTATATTCTATTCCCTTTAGTTTCGTTATCAAGTAATCAAACTAGTTATCATAGTAATTTTTTCTCCAGTTTGTCTCAGCATAAGATTTCTCAAATAGGTAATATGTCCACTTTTGAATAAATAACTGCTAATTCATATCCCAGGTCGTTCATAGCATATCTGGAATCACAACACCGTTCCCAAGTGTTCTACAGATAATGCCCGCTTCCCTAAAAAAGTCATTCAAAATTAATTCATCGCGTCATACAAAAAGTCAATTTATTGTTTCAAGTGATCACTCCATCGACATACGATATTGATGCAATATTTGACTGGGTAGACCAATTATTCCCTGTGACCTCTTTACTCAAATAACATTTTCCTTCTACATACATCTCTCGATCGTCACGATTACCGTCATCGCTGCCCGAACGTAATAGATAATTGAAGAAGGCGGCCACCAGGAAACCGCTCACTCGAGATAGTGACGTGGGTTCCGGAATTTTTATCGCTTACTCATCTGCAACGTAACCTATAATCGTGCTTGATCGACCCGACGTCACCGTATGCCTCTCCAGGTGGATCCCCTTTATGACCATCTGTTATCCCACTGGGATGTCACTTTTGATAAGCCAGGGTACCGTTTATTTACTCCCTGGGTGTGCGTCATCGCTATTTCCGCAGACCGAAATGTTGGAATCCTTAAGGAACCAATGTTATAGGCACCTACATTTTGGTGGGAACGAATGAAGTTGATTTATTAAATATTTGAGGGTCCCAATAATTTACATAAAATTACAGCAACTGAAAGAATACGTGTGACAGTAATTTTTGAGGCCAACATGAAGTCACCGTAGTTATGTCTTTAAATATTGGATATTTTAAACACTTGAGCATATTGATTTTTATTCACATTACTTTTAAAAGTGTGATGTGAAGTCTAGAATCGAAAATTAAGTCAATTTACACTTTCTTAACATTTTACGGTACAAAAATACTTCAAAGTAATGAAAATTAAACTACTGATAAAAATATGGCTCTGAGCCAGGGGCGAATTCAAGACTGCATCTCATGTATTTTTTTAACAAGTTTTCCGCTCTTATTGCTTCATTACCTATGTAATAAATTTATTTTAACATGCACATAAACATAATTTATCCTGATGTAGCATCATCTAAGAAAAATTTTCAACACAAAGACCATTTGAGAACCATTTTTCGAGCTTCAATTTCTTTAATTCGCCCGAATTTTTTTTATAAAAGACATTAATGGGATAGAATTCGTAGCTTGTTAATAATAAGAGCAATTTAGTATCACATTAATTAGGTTAAATTTAATACTTGAACCATTTACTCATACTTTAAAAATTCTCTCCAACTCTTATGACTGTATATAAATATTTCAGTTATATTCCATCAAATGAATTTAATGATATAGAAAATATGAGCAGCTCCAACACAAAATACCATACTCACTGGTTGTGCCAATCTTTTCGCCATTTAGATATGGCTTTTATAGGCCATGATATTGTGCAAAACTTAAAAAAAAGACATTCGCCTTGGCCGTGGTTTTAATTTCTGTAGAATTTTCCCATAATTTGTGCATTGCGGTGACTCCTTAAAGTTATCACTCAAGGTATACTTAAATTGGCCAAGATACTATTTTACTTTTCACGGTGTACACGCTGCACAGAGAAACGAACTTCGCTACAACTCCACCCTCACCCACAAAAATAAACCTACGAGTTGAATATATAAGTACGTGAGGCATAAAATTTTCCTTACGCAATGAACCATAAAAAAATACTTTCTATCCAAGATGCATGGCTCAACTGCAGTCGCGTCGCACTCCGACGCATGATCGCTTCATGATGTGCCGGAAGTACTATTTTAAGTGTCCATGAACGTCCTTCGCCCGTCACGTGTATGAAGAAAGTGAAATATGCCGGGCGATTACCTCGCGAAGGAAGTGGGCTGCTCGAAGGGTTTTCACCAGTAAGGTTAAGAGGACCGTAGTCATCAAACTGCCTCCACGTGGAGGACTCCGCTTGTAAAAAGTGCCGAAAAGAAGTGAAAAGGAGTCTGTGGTTTCCGGATTTAAGAAAGCTCGCCATAACGACACATAGCTTGAAGTATGAAAGCGATGGGTCCTTTATTTTAGCATTAGAATGGTATGAATTACTGCAATTATAGAATAAAATCAACACCATTCAACATTTGAATTCCATGAATGTGTTTTCTTCAACTAACCATTGACATGTATTGGAAAAAAATTGAAATATGCATACTATTTTTGTCGAAGATATATAGAGCCATTCTCTGTCGATATTGCGTGATGTATTTCTTTTGATGTTGGAAACAGCGTGGAAAATTGACAAAAAATAAGAATTCTACATTAACTTAAAAGAACTTTCAACCAACATTTTATTCCCGAAATTGAAAATGTCTCGCAATTCCTACAAACGCATTTCATTTCAAAGATTACCTTTAACACAATAAGATTAGCCGCTACTTCAGCATTAAGCTAAAAAAGGCTACGAATCATATGAGGGCCTAAAGGGACGATTTCTAAGAAGTCCACATTCCGAAAGCAACCGACCTATCTTACCTAATCTTAAATTCTTGACTTTTTTCTGATGTGAAAGCGTAATTATCTTGGATTTGCAGATTATATAAAGCAGCTATTAACCTTTTAAAAATCAAGCGTGAAAATGCAGCCTTTTCTCTATAAATTGACAAAAGCAAACTCCATTAGTCACTGAAATTTCAATTAAATGTATTTCAAACAGGTAATATTAGAGGGTAGATGTAGTGAGTAGAGCCCTTGGATACTGACCGAAGGGTTTTGGATTTAAATTCCAGGCCTTCGAAACCCAGTAAAAAATTCTCAAAATGCAAAGTGGACGAGGGATTGGATCTGTACCGACTCCCCTGAATATGTAAATTGCATACTCTAGATCATGGGTCTCCAAACTACGGCCCGCGGGCCGGATCCGGCCCGAGGAGGGTTTTCATCCGGCCCGCACACTCGTTTCAAGTAGCGCGCGATTCTCGCTCGTATAACTCTGTGAGACGCCGCTAGGAGCATTGCAGCGCTGTACTACGCGTCAAAGTCGCCTTCAATTGTTCGTATAGAAGAAATACGCCACCGTATACTTCAGTAGACGTTAGAATCGAATACTTCAGTCATCGGAAAATTTGCTATCCGCCCCGCGGGGCGATTCGGAACTTGGAATGTGGCCCTCGTGGCCTAGTAAATTGGAGACCCCTGCTCTAGATACTCAGTCCAGGAAGACCTGTATTCTCATCTGCACAACACAAACTATGGGTTGAATCAGTAAGTGAACCAAGTTATACGAGGTAGAGGAAGGAAAAATGATAGAGTTCGCGCAATGCCTCCTTTAAATTCGCCGATGAAGTGGCTAGTAATGGTTTTAGGTGTAAAATCGTGCCCTTATAAAACTGCTATCATAAGAAGATATGAGGAATGAATATTACCGCCTGAAAAGCGTTCCAGGAAGAAATGAAAATAATAACGGCAGAGCGCCATTTGCACAGTTTAAAATATCTCACTCCTGCTCTTTCTAATCTCTCAATATCCAGCAAAAACGTTGCCATCTGACTGGGGTCCTGCCAAGTAAACCTTTTGCACGCGCTCAGCCAGAACCACTCATAGTATCCATTTACCAGCAGTTTCCCGATAGCGAAGTTCATGTGCTCACTAACAAAGTGGAAATCATAAAACGAATAAGTTACTGCGGGGATTCGACCTTTGTCTTTGAATGAAAACTGTGTAAATTACGGACATCATGAATAAAAATCTGTGATGAGGATTAATTGCATTGGCTCTAATTGAGCAAGACCATTTGGGCTTAAAATTTTTGCGGATGGCATTCCAAGGACACATCGCACCCGCTCGTCCGGTTTATCTATAGTTTAAAGTAAAACTGTATCAAAACGCACATTACCTCCATTAAAGTTTGAAAATATTAAGCATCCACCCGTTCCTCGTATTTTATAAGTATTCCTCACTATTTACTTAAGATTTAATAAGTTTTTAATTTGGGATGCATTTTAATATTCACAGCGTCTACTTTGAATATCTCAATATGATAAATATGAATGTTTATCGAGTAATGACCCACGAATTTGGAAAAAAATCCGAAGATTACCATGAGCAGGAGTGCAATGCCTAAACTAAATGAGAAAATGCTGAAACAATTTGAAATGAAATCGTTTAAGACTCTGATATTCAGAATGAGCTGCGAAAAATATATTTACGTCCCATATCCTTCGGACGTTGAGCAGAAGGAACTACAAAGTGCTGGACATGGTGGTGAGGAGAGGTAGCTTCTAAGTGAGATACGGAGGAGACAGAAGGTATAGATGGTGCGAGTACTGGGCGTGAGTAGATGTTGGAAACAGCGTTAGATGGTAGAATATCAGGTAAACAAGGGAGAGGAAAGAAGATAATGGGATTTTTAGATAGAATGAAAGGGGATAGGCCTTCTTTGAGTTGAAGAGTGAAGTACATGAGGAGAAATGACTACTGCGGGAAAAACGAATCTGTTAGAATAGCCACGAGATGAAGATGTACATCGAACATCAAATTCAAATGTTCTAATATTAAGCCCTATATCTGTTAACATGTGCTTTGTAAAGTGTATCGAGAACACCCTTGTGATAACGAAGCGCAAGCTCTAGGGCACATACCTAGCAGGTCTTATTGTCCGCAAGAGGTGGAAGGGTGACGATCCATTCGATTCCTTGTCGGAAATGAATGCCAGGATGTGGCCACCAGTTAGGAATCTTTGAGCTTGAATTCGATAAATCAATTAATTACTCTTTTGAATCGTCATGATGATTGAAAAAATGTTCGGCAATAACCGATATGTAGGTACCTACCTATAAAGTATATTTTTGGTCAATAATACACCGGAATCGTCCTTGTTTCAACATAAAGGAACAAAAAGGGATACTATGATGGTCGACAGCTAGGTTTTCTGCTTAAGCATTGAGTTACATAAATCCATCTGATAAACTTAATTAATCAGTGAGATGAAGTAACAGACAACAGAAGTCTGAATATTTTGCCTTACTAAGAAATATTTGAGCTTTGTGAATGTTATTACCTAGTTGAGTTGAAAAGAAGCAGCCTGATAATATTTAAAGAAGCTAAAAATTTATGAAAATATTATATGCTCCAGTTTTGTATTATAAAAGTGCAATGATACATCTAAATGTTAACTAAAACAAAAATATACAGCAGTATAAATGAAAATTTTAGCTTCATATGTTATCTCATAAGCCTACACAAAAATTTCATTACTGAATCTGACCGGTGGATTGCGTGCAAACGGGGTAGGATTTGTATTGCGTCTATCAGAAGGTTAAATAAATCACTCTTGCTCTCATCCACTCTCACCATCGAGCGAAGACGTTCCGACCCAGAAAACCTTTTGGGCGGAGCACCTGCAACAAACGCGGTATCCTCCCAGATGACTCCCCCACCTGCCGGTGATCAGAACACCTCAATCATCCCAACCCGTCTCGCTAAACAGCAGTCTTCCTCACCTTCATCTTCTGCCGCGAGGCCGAAGATGAAGCCCAAGAGAAAAATATGAAAGCGCCCAAGGTGGTTGAATTGGACGAACCCTTCCGCGAAAAAAACTACAATTATGAAGCTATCGGTTCGGGTCAACTGGCGAATATTTTGGGAGGCAGTCACGAGGTAGACCAGAGTGCCGGCAGCGGGAATCGTCTTGAATCGGGGCATCCACGTGTTGTTTTCAGAACGTCGGACAGCGAGCCTGTACAGCGCCTACGCCGCCAAGGAAGTCTTCGCAGTGAAAGTGAACCGCAACGTAGTAAAGGATTTATCTGGTGCTAATAGTAGAAGATAATTCATTAAAAAATGCTATTCTATATTGTAAATTAATCAATTCTGAGGAATCAAGCGATTAAAAAGAACAAAAGTAAACATGACTACGTTCAGAAAAGATTCTCAGGTTTTCCACAGGGTAATTGGCTCTATGTTTCCCGACGTTTCGAAGGGCGACTTGCTCCTCATTCTCAGGGGATCTTCTGAATTATTGATTGCACAATTCAGAGGATCCTCTGAGGATGAAGAGCAAGACGTTCTTCGAAACGTCGGGAAACATAGAGCCTTGTGGAAAACCCGAGAAACCTTTCTGCACTTGCTACGCCGGGAAAATCTTATATATTACTAAATTAGTCCATTTTAGAGCTTAAATAATACTTTCGGCATAAAATACGCTTGTAAATCACTATTTTTCCTTTACTACTAATTAAATGAATCATAACAAATTTTACACTGAAATTTATTTCAGCCCGAAGCGTTTTTTTGTTAAAACAGCATTCACGAGTGCAGCGCTTGCAGCCAACTTGAGAATGTTGTTTTAACAACGAAAATCGTCATGCTCAAATAAAGTTAGGTGGAAATATAGAAATGATCCATTTAACGTACGCTTTTAACTTACAACATATCAGGCCACATATCATACAAGACCACTTATACCGTTTTTCATCACATGCACTGCCAATAACCCACATTTATATACATTTTCGTGTTTAACTAAACACTGGAACACTTTTTTCCACACGATTAACAACAATTAAATTTTAACAATCGGTTAATCGTTTAAACAATGCCATATTGAAGACATTGAAATAGGTTCACCCCCTAAATGATAATGAAAAATTCCAATATTGAAAATTTTTAAGGAACAACAGTGAAATCCAGATTATTTAATATTTTATTGATTTATTATCAGTTATTGCAACCATCGGGTGGAATTATTAAGTTTTAGATTTGAGTCATAATTCTGTATCTCACACTCATTGACCTCGAATTAATTAATTCATTGTTACATTGTCACGTAATATTTTTACGACGACGGTGCAGCGTGTCGGCAGTAACACCAGCGAGAGTATTCGGCGTCGAAAATTTACCGGATTCAGCACGTGGAGCGACTGCGAAAAGGTCTTATCACGAGAGAATTTTGTATCTGCAAAAATGTTTATCCACCACCTAAGTTTACATTGTGATTTTTTCATTCGGCTCGGAATAGTGGGAAGGTAGGCATGAATTTTGGGTGATATTTTTGAGAGAGGCGGTGCGTGAGATGTGATGGACGATTATTAACGATGGGAAATGGGGATGAGGAAGGTCGGGTGTATAATCGGGGGTGAGGGAAGGTAGTGGCGAATCGTGTTACGGTTCGCGAGACGTGACGGAATCAAAATGCCGAGCTCGGCACCGCGGCGTAACCCGAGCGAAATACCGTAATAAGTCTCTCAACGAGTCGCCGGACACCAACCGCTCCCGGAAATATCTTTCAGTAAAATTGACTTAGGAGAGAAGTCCCTCGAGTTTCACCACCAAATCTCGTTCAAATTTTGCTAGTTGTTAGGAAACCAATGTCCAGTTTTTATTTCAGCCGCCAACGCTCAATACCCTTCGAGATATTAGCAGCGGAAAGTACCAGGAAAACGCTTAAATTTAATCAACCCATAGCATAAAAATATACCGTCAGTGATCTTCATCCTAGCAACGGGGTATTTGGGCTATTTTTGTGCTGCGGATTGCATAAAAGTAAGAGTTGTCAATGTAGGTACTTTCCGTCGCTAACATCTCGAAAAGAATTGAGCGTTAGCAGCTGAAAATAAAATTACTCCGAATGAGTATCCATTATCTATCGACAAGCAATATTATTTGAACGAGATCTGATGGTGACACTTCCTTGTACTTCCAAAAAATTTTTGGAAGTACAAGGAAGGGTCACCATCAAGTTGGTCAAAATTTTTACATTTTGTTCCAAAATTCTTAGACTTGCAAAATATATAAAAATAACTACACAAATAAGTAAATGATGTTGATTTATCAACTGGAATGTATTTTTTCGTATTTTCCAAGGAATCGCCTACGCCTATCGTCGTGAATATTGCTAAAATTTTGATTCAAGCTCGAATACATTTTTGCTCGATCGCATTCGATTATCTTTTGCATTGATTTACACTTCTGTCAGACAGGTATTCGATATAATTGAGTCGGAGAAAAATGTTTTTCACCAATTCAAATTACCCCGTAATACATACGATGCAACCCGAAGATTAGTTTTATTGAATTATAAAAGTGTAAATGAATGCCTAAGGTCATCAGATGTAATCAAGTAAAAATACTTATGTGCTTGAATCAAAATTTTACCATTATACAGATCGATAGGCATAGGTACTTGCTCGGAAAATTCAAATAAAATACATTCCAAAAGATGAATATATCATCATCATATGTTAATGCTTGAAAAATACCTTATATTCAAAATAATCATCAAAATAAATCATCAAGGAACATAAAAAAGAGCATCGCACAAAATAAGTTCAATTTTTAATTAAATACATTAACCTTGATGTACCGGATTCAGCGCTACTCTTGCATATTTTTCTCTACGACAGAACGGTGAAAATCACGCTGTTCCGTAGATCAACCTTTAAAGGCGTACAACCGATAATGGAAAATAAAGGTGCTGGCCTTTTCAATGCGAAATGCTTTCTGGATTGCTCCGTGCTACTCAATTGAGCTGTATATCACATGACAGAGGGACTGCATAAATATTGGAAAATTGTCAAGAGTACCAGTGGCTCTAAGTGGAAGATAAGAGATTTTTAGCGAAAATATCGCATTGAAGATCCACTTTACAAAGAGAGTTTGGATCGCGTAATGGAGGTAAAACGTATTGGATAACGGAGAAGGTGGTGTAATCACTAAATGCATGCAAGACTCCATTCCGACACATCGGATTTTGGCTCAAACTCTTAGCTTCAGATGCTTAATCGCATTGAGACGGAAGTAGCTGCCTTTTAAATCCGCCCACTCCAAGGTCGTTTATTTTCAACCTAAATGGACTTAAGGAGACTCACGATCCCTAGAGGAGAACACGGACAGACCTACGTATGGGTTTACTTCCGTATGTTTCGTATGCTTGAAAATAATGATCTATTATTGGATGCTTACTGACTGAAGACAAGAGGAGTGAGTCAAAGAGATCAGGTCAAGAATTCCTGAGGGGAAGGAAGATTTAAACAAGAGGAGAAAGGATTTTAGCAACATATAAGTTTAAAAAATGTATCTCATTATGAAATACCGCTCCGTAACACAACTTAGAGTTACAGTTATCCTCCCTTACCACATGATCTAATATTAGAAATCCATTTCCCCCTACTTCCATCTGAAAATTATTCTATAATATTTTCAATGTGCTCTCACCACAAATACAATAAGCATAGTAAGTAAGCCTCTCACACATGAATAAACTTAATTACTTTAATTTAATTCCAAGCTCATAATGAGCATCTTCAATTCGAGGAAATTATTTTTTTTAACCACCTTACTTAGCAAAAACATTTCACCTTAGTAATCAGTGATCATATTGTAATGTTTTATTTGACTGATTTTCGTAACTTTTACCACAGTAGGTCTCTTATCATACAAGAAAATACTATAAGTCTTACAAGGAATCGTTAAATTCCATGAAAAGAAAAAAATGCTGCCCATTTATAGCGAAATTAAACATTCAACTCTCAAATAAGGCCCGAAAATAAAGCTAGTATTTGCCGCAACAGGCAATATACTGAAACTGGTCTTCAAATCCGTGCTTTACGATATTCGCAGAGAACAAATGAGGACAGCCATCCTGGCACCCTTTTCTGGACCATTAAAATGAGGAGCGAGTTGGGAAACGTTGGAGGCGCGAGCGTGGGAAATGGGAGAAATAATGATGTAAAACATCGTGTGTTGTTTTTCGACCGCATTCGTGGTCCGCAATTAACCCGACCCCCCGGGGTGCCCGCCCTCGCCTCTGCAACCCCGGATGACCCCACAATAAACTCCGACCCATCCGAATATTACGAATGCACGGGCCCCTTCTGAGTTACCGGGCATCAAGAGGTATTAACTAGGCACCCAGAAAACGTTACAAAATAAGCTATGAAAAGCCATTGATGGCAATTCCCAACGGTAGTCTGATGATATTTATCAATCAGTCATAAAATTATGTAAAAAAAGTACTTTATGTATATTACTAAATATTACTTACATGTACATTCGCTTGAACGATATATTTTTGTGCACAAGGGCCATTAAAACATTTGAGACAGCCATTGGTTTGTTAGAGCAGAATCGAATAATATATTCACTCTCTCGATGGAAACTGTAATAAATGGCATCTGATACATCACTTTGTAACGTTTTCTGAAAGCTAAGTTAATACTTCTTGAGGCCCGGTAACTCAAGCGGGCCCTTGTAATTTTATATTTCGGTCACTCAATCGCAATAAAATATAGAACATACCATCATGACATATTTGTTAATAATACAAACGACGCACACCGGATCGACCGCACAACAACTCCGACCCCTCCGAATATTACGAATTTACGGGCCTTTCTGAGTTACTGGGCATCAGAGGTTAAGTTGGCTTTGAATTCAGAAAACGTAACAAAGTGAGGTATCAGAAGCCACTCATAGCAACTTACAACGGTAGTCTGATGATATTTATCCAAGTATGCTCTAAAAAAACTAATTGCCATGTAACCATGAAATTTTTACTTAATTATGCAAATGACGCATGGTATCATAATTGGCGCCTGAATCACAAAGGTGAAGTTAAATTTACGTCCTTTAAGTTGAGTATATTACGACTTCATAAATGAGCATTGATTTTGCTTAAATAATCGTGCAACTGAATAATGCAAAAACCTTTCTCCAAGCGAAAATGGAGTAGTAATACTGGTGTAGTAATAAGTGACACAAAAACGTAGTTTGTACCTGAATAAAAAGTGATATTAAAAGTCAAAATATTTTGGGATGTAAACATTTTCATTGTACACCGCTGAACTCATCTTTACTTTAGAAACATAAGGAGATACATAAGACCTCGCATTTTCTTAATAAATGCGCACAAATTTAGAGTATTTTTAGGACTTGGAGGAATATATAACATTTTGAACTCAAAATAAAAATGAAAAAAGATTTAAAAAGTCACCTAATGCTCGATAAAAACTGTTATAATTTGGTATTCACAGTACATTCGACTGCTTCAGATACATTTTCATGCCGAACAAAATCGTAGGCTTCATGACAGCGATACATATTAATTCGAGCTACTTGGGTATTCATATATACGTAGTTAACAGCGACATGCAATTATTATGCGAATTAATTACACATTGCCCGATGAATATTCAAAATGGCAGGTGATTTAAATTTTTGATAATTATCTTGTCAACGGGTTCCATTTATTTAAGAATGTTTTAATCAAGTAGGAAGGTAGGTATTGGAAGCAAGATTACTGCCTCAACGAGATAATCTGCGGGACGTTCCACGAATTTAAACTTCACTAACTCATACACATAGTACTCACTTTCTCTTTGCAGAGGGAAAAAAATCATTTCTTAGCTAGATTTGTTGTAGATTCATCTCATTAATTCCCTGAAGTTTGAACAAGTATAAATATGAGAACGTAACCAACACATAATTTCTTTAGATGCAGCCATAAGCCCTTCACTTCTTATCAAGCTACTATCTAAATAAATAAATAATGCAATTTACTTTTTACAGAAATGACAGAAAAACCAAAGGAAACTTAAGATAGTACCTCCATTCCTTTCATCTATAACTAAATACTACCCTGCAACCCGCCTCTTCAGACGTTTGACGGAATGTGTTTTAATACGAATTCATTCAGTATGCATTCGAAAAAACCATAATGACGGATGATTTCGATTTTAATGCGGTACAGTATTTACGCATTTACTGAAGCTCTTGTTAGAGGAAAGAATTAATTCGTTTACCCATCAGTTGGACAAAATATCACTCTTCATCGCTTCTGCCAGATTAGGTATTATTTTGTGGGTGCAAAATGATGTTCTTCTTGGCGTGAAAATTAGCAAAGCGAGAGCATTACAGATATTTTGATTATATTTTCCTTTTCGTAGTGGTAAACTATCATGTAGGTAATTACATCAGTGACCACTAAGCAATGGGGTTAAGAGCTGAGTCGGGCCCCAGGAAATATGCATAGGCTGCAGGTCCAAAAGATGAAAAGCGAAAAAATATATATAAAAAAATAAAATGGTAGACATAGAGCATCAAGTCCGGTTCATCCGATACATTAATCTGCACCGTCTCTAACGAGCAATCTCTATTAATATTATACAGAACAAAACGGCAAATTATATAAATGCTTGTAAGTATATCTGAATAGATGAACGGGAACTAGAGCCTTTCCTTCACATAAAATATACCCGTGCTTTTATTTTTTAAAAATAATAAAATTTTGAATCCATTCACCATATTTTTGATTCATTATGCGCAAAAAATCACACATCGCACAAGTATTTTTTTATAACACACAATTACATGACGGTTCAGAACATATTTAATTATTTTGCTCTATAATATTACCAGTAAAGTGACTAAATATTAAATAAACACGAGTTTTTTCGTCAATAAATAGCATGGCCCTCAAACTCTTTCTAAATAGGTCGATTTTTCCATTTTTTTGTTACATTCACAATAAATAAACAAGAGAATGAAAACTCTAAAAGGTTAACGCGAAATTCAAAGTCAAATCAATAACGTAAATACAGTACAAATACCTTCTTCAGCAAAGAAATAGGCTGAAGCTTCCTCAACTAGAATGCGGAAATATTTTATCACTTTTTTATACTAGACATTTATTAACCCTTACAGCAGAAAGAGCATTTTATTTGATCATGAATGACATGTTACTTAAACGCGGCGAAATATGTCAAAGTGTGGTGACTTTCCTTTAAAACTGGGTAAAGAATGCGGAATTGTCCAACCAAATGCAACAGTTATTAAATTATTCTGAGAACGCATGGGCGGACTTTTATGACGTCGCTGAAGGACAATGGAATAGTAGTAGCAAACTTGGGAAGTAAGTACTTCATAAGAGTTCTTGAAATAAAACAGACTGAACACGCAAAAGTGTGCGTGGGAAGATACATACTACTATTATTCAAAAGAGTTTAATAAGGGGAGCGATGAATCTGGACAGGGTTATCACGATATTTTTCTCATTTAGCGATTATCATATAGTTCATCACATGTCTTATGGAGGCTTGGCCAACAGACGAAGCTCATGCCTTTTTCCTGACAACTTCAAATATGCTCGTATAGGTATAGTTGTTCAACTTCGAGTGACAGCCACAAGAATATAGGTCGATTTTTCCATTTTTTTTGTTACATTCACAATAAATAAACAAGAGTATGAAAACTCTAAAGATAGGAGTTTTTTTTAGGTAGAATGATAGTGACTTGGCCTTACAGCAAATTGAAGAGGGGGGATTACATAAAGGAAGGGGATTTTTCCAGAATGCTTCTGATGTGCTCCATTGACTCATAATAACTGCATCTGCCTAAAGCTAAATTTTAGTGACAAAATGACGTGAAATGTGTTTCTAGGCATATTGTTCAAAATTTTTCCTGGACCCCTCGTTGCCTGGGGGAGGGGGTCGCCAACACAGGCCATACCATCCCCCAACCCAAAGCATATCCCTAGGGATGCCACTGGTGCTTTCTTCTTATGGCTTGCTAGAGTTAGTGGTAGCCAATGAGCAACCTTAGGCCTTAGCTATGAGAGAACCAGAATAAATGCCCTGTAATTAATGTGCCTTAAACACATGCCCAAGTGGGGCTTCTATTTTAAAGTGGCATAAAAATCACCAACACAACATCAATTATTTTTACTTTTAATTGATGAAAAAGATATGAAGACTCCAAGCGGACCTATCCTTGAGTAAATTATGTTAACCAAATTTTAAAGATGCAATGACAAGCTGTTGTGCGCACTTTTCAATACTTATTCGATAAGTAGCCATGCGAGGGTCGTTCTGCGCAGTGGGAATCCAAGAGCAAACACGAGTATGCGCTACTCGATTATTGTACAACCTCCGAGATTATTTTTTTCCAGGACGTCGACCGTGTCAAGAAGTTATCGAAAAGGAATCCCTCGACACTTCTCGCCAGTCTCACTTTGCCCTTAAACCCGAACCTGCTGCGGAGAACATCGAAATATTCTCACGAAAATTCGCAACTCAGAGCTTAATCAGTGTTGGTTTGCAATATATTACTCATTTAAAACCTCATGCTTCAATTTATAAAATTTCAGCGTGAAGGAGGTGTACACATCAAATACCGGGAGTTTTAGTTTTAAAAAGAATATACATCTGTTTGTTCGTCTCTATAATGCTGTCGCCTTCAAAATAGTCTTCATTGGATACTATCAACTTGGGCCAGCACCTTTTCTTACCCGCGAAACACTTCTTGAACTCCATATTTTGGATATCCATTAGCTCTATCGGCGATTTGTTTTAATACCATACATGAATGTAAAGTAGAAAACTGTTTGAGGTCCAAATAGTAGTTATTTAATAAAAATAATATAATAATATAATTTATTCTTCCATGCATACATATTTTTTATAGATAATTATATCCATTCAAAGAATTAAGGAAGCCTGTAAGGCAGTCAGCCTGTGTTTAGGGTAACTTCAAATTTCATAAATTGCGGGAATGAAAACATATAGAACCAAAATACACAATACCGTGAGAAAAAAAACATTATGTGCGTAATAATATCATAACAGAGCTGACCGTAAGATGAAATACAAGGTTTAATGTACAGCGCAAATGATGCCAAGTGTATTTTCTACAATATACCGACCCTTTACGATAAATTTTCGATGTCATCAAAAGTCATTATCCATTTCTTTATCAACGTATTGTATTTACCAAAAAAATGTGTTTGATTATTTATAATAGAGAGAGGAAGGAAGAGAATAGGAGTTTTTTTGGTAGAATGATAGTGAATTGGCCTTACAGCAAATTGAAGAGGGGAGTACATAAAGGAAGGGGATTTTTCCAGAATGCTTCTGATGTACTCCATGTAAACCTGCCTTAATCGGTAGAAAACTTTAATAAAATAAATAAATGTATGTAAAACTACGGCTCTTTCAGATTTTCTTTATTTCTGAAAATAGGAGAAATTTACATGGGACCATAACTGGCAAATAAAGAGGCTGAGGAGTCGTTACAATATTTTTTGGTGATTTTTGCAAAAAATCACAAACAAACCATGAAATGCGAGCCGAAAATCGCCTGGGTAATAAAAACACGTCTACAGTTAGCGGCTGCCTGAGAAAAAGTAGGCATTTATTACAGCTGAAAATTTTATCAAACTTCAGGGGAATGTAGCTAACATAATAAAAACATAACCCTCCAGCTCTCGAAAATAGCCCATGAAATATTAAAAGCCACGTTGCTTTTAGAACGCAACTAGTACAGAAATAAGTCCACACCATTTATCTGTAATAAAATTCACGTCAGGACTTTCACAACTTAAATATTTTTATTTGTGAGATAAAATAGGTGAATATGAATTTTCATAGGTGAATGAAGTCTGCTATTCAAACCCTAAAAATACCAACGTGATAATCGAAGTTTTACAAGATGATTTTCATCTCGGAAAAAGGCACGACCAGTTTAGAGGAAACAAAGTCCTCTTAACACAGGGAGTGTTAGTCCTTAATATCTTATCCCTGACTCCAGTGCTGGGCATTAATAATATTACGCTGCCTGTAGTTCAACGAAGTTTCGCGAAAACGTAATATTACGTCATTAACACTCAAGAGTGTTGAAGGACCTCCTGTTGTCACTAAGTGACATTGAATAAGTAGGTACTATGGACTACATCGCTCGGTAGATGCTCAGACGAATTGGACCCCCACCGATTCTCGTCAGGGATTGAAGTAGGAGGTTAGGCAGAAAGATGTTTTGCATGCGAACCAGCTGAAAAGAGCCGCGTGAGCATAGGTTAGAGGCCGTAATATTTCGAAACTTTGACAACCGTCCACACGATCCGTGTTCTTCGTCTTTACCTACATACCCCAGCGCGAGAATCCGAGTTTTAAAATGCCGACTGCCATTAAAAGAAGGAAAGGAGAAAAGAGAGGAAAAAATGAAGGTTTTAAAAATGAATCACACGATGGAGAATGAGGCATGCGGTTAGGCCTATTAATCCAATGGCTTATTTCTCAAGCGCGGTGTCACTGGAAGCCACAGGATTTTTTTGACCGAGAATGGTTCCTAAAACTTATGGCTGACTGACTTCCAATGAATTGCGAGGACAACTCAATCTCACCCTAACGTTCTTCGTGACAAAATATCAATCATTTCTGTCCACACAAAATTTTTGAGAAAAATAACAGTATCGCTAAGTCCTCTTTACACCATACATACCATTAATTCTATATATACTATATATGCTTTATATACAATATATATAAGATATATATTATGTTGCGATAGTGTTAACAAACATTTGACTAAGCCGCGCATTATAAGTATGCATACTTAGAGATAAATAAAAGCGAATATAAACGCTGAAATTCACGGCAATATATATTAAAATGCAGTAGGACTTTTTTTTTTATAGGACTTCATGGATAAAATTGACGATACGAATTTTGTTACACGAATATAAGGCAAGTTTAACAGCCAACGTAAATATCATAAATAAATTGGACAGTTTTATTAACAGTACATTGCTCCAAATTTTTTCTTGGGCGCAATTAATAATTAATGCCACTTTTATTGCCACTACATTGCCTGGTCAGTGGTATATATCATTGTTTTCCATGCTGTTCGCTGTAAAAAGGGTCATTCTCCCACATTCGTACAAAATTATGCCCTTGGCCTGCCATAAAAAAACCAAAATGTTAAAACTAAACTAAACTGGCATATTATTTTATGCACCCTTTTACTAATTTTAGTGACAAATTCGCAAAGAAAAAAATTATGTTCCCCAAATTTGATGTCCACAGACATCAGACAGACAGATTTGTCATGTCCGTGGACAGTCCCACAGAGATTTTCGAAAAGGAGCCTTTTATATTAACAGCCTTTACCAAATAATTTATTATAAAATCTAATATTAAATAAGTTATAGCAATATAAACATATCAAAATAGCCATTTGGATTGCTTTTATTTCATAATATTTATTTTTTTTTAAATTTCCTACCCAAAAAAAGCAATGTCCGAGGACACACACAAAAAAGGGGGAATTATTCATAGGATCTGGTGGCAGCCCTGAACAACCAAAGTGGGTAAAGAGAAAGTTATTTTCAGCTGTATTGGGTTGGTAGAGTATTTACTTGCTTTAGTGAATGTTTTAACGCTGGAAGAAAAATTTTGATTAAGTTTTTTGAAAGAGCCAAGATTATCAGTCATGTCCGTGTACAGGTAAAAATTAGTAAAAGTAAAATCTTTTATTAATTACAATTGAGATATCTTTTGCAGCTATAAAATGCAAGTTCAATGTAGTAAGGACCTAAATTATTTTTAGAACCGACCATAACTTAATTTAGAGGAAATCGTCATGTCCGTGGGCATCATGCCCGTGGACATCATGTCCGTGAACAATGACCGTGAACATCATGTTCGTGAAATCTGCAGTCCTTGGAAATGACAGATGGCAACGGACATGATGATACCTACTCTATGATTAGTTACAGAATGTTCAATGACTAATTAGAAAAACATTTTCTCGTGAGTAAACCCATTTTCCTCTCCTGCTATGCCCGTGGACATATATGTCATGTCCGCAGATAGCAAAAAAGTAAAAATAAGTGTAAATATTTATTACGATCTCTGCCACTTACGTCATTAGATTGAATGATTGCCAGACTATAATAACAAAGTTTCGTTTCTCAATAAACAGGGATTATTTTTTTTTAATTTTTCCTTGGGAAAATGAACGTTTTTTGGAGATGTAATGAAATTATTAAAAATTAAAAACTTCATATTAATAAGAGAACACCATGCATCGTAATAATTTTGCCAAGCAAATGAGATTTAATCTTCAATTCTAAGGAGAATTTACTTTCACTCTGACTCAGGGTTGATAAAAATCACGATTTTTTTCAAAAAAATCATTTTTTAAATTTTTTTTATTTAAATCAGATTTTAATGATTTAAATCGGATTTTATTGATTTAAATGAGATTTTTATGATTCTCCATTCATCAAAAATTCAGTTATTTGCAAAACTAACTATTTGGGCAGCATATTGGAGAATGATCGTTTGCAGAAACAATAAGAGGCAACATACTCTAAACTTAATACAACATTTAGTCAATCAGGGGAGAGAACTATGGAAATGCCAATGGTATCAAATTAAAAATTACACCAGCATAATATAAAATTGCCATTGGAAGTATCAAATGTGCAATATTATGCGGTTCTAAAGCATATGAAGTTTAGAAAAATTCTGTAATTGCAACTTTGTATGGTGCCTACGCTTAGAAGTTAAATCAGAAAACAATTTCTTTTTCAACGGGTACACTAGTATTCTAACCAAAGCCATTTTTTTAAACTTTCATGTTACATGCATTCCTACAGTATCATTTCTATTTAAGAGCCACCATTGTGCTGATAACTGTCGATTCATTGTATTAATTAAGAAATAAAAATCAAAATTATACACTTACAGCTTCCTTTTCTTGACTCTTTAAAAATCAAACATATAGATCACATTATGATTTAAATCACCTGATTTTTTAAAATAAAAATCAAGTAATTTAAATCGTGATTTAAATCATGATTTAAATCAAAGTGATTTAAATCAATCAACCCTGCTCTGACTACATATTCTACTCTCTTCCTATTCGCTATCCTCCATTCTCCGCTTACCAAAAACATGCATGTGATATGGAACCCATAGTTTTATTTAAAGGATAAATATGCTCAGTAATCAAGGTGAACGAGAATATGATAGTATTATGAAGTGAATGGAAAAGGAGAAACAGTGCAGCACTTGGGAATGTGGAAAATGAATGGGACCAGGCAGGGTAAACGCTAAGCTCGTATTTGCGCTGCATGTTCCGAAAGAAAAAGAATGAGAGCAAAAAGAGTAAATACAAAGCAATGAGAGATAACTCGTAAGATATGTCATCGAGAGGACCTTTAAAGAAAGTGAATCAGGTTTCCCGGCAGAAAATAAAATAAATCCGGTTCATGGAACGATCTCAAACTTATTTTAATCTCCAAATTCTGCGGTAATATCTGAAAGGATAAAATAAGAAATCCATCACCATAAGTTCAAGCTCCGGTAAAGGTGATGCGTTCTTTTTTCTTTCAAGTTATGCAGTATATATTTTCCTTACCATTATTATATTTTTCCGTTTTCTTATTTGCATTAAACAGAAAAAAGTTCCATTTTCAATGAGACTTTTACCGCAAAAAAATTAAATGAAGTTAAACAGTCTCAATTCAATGCTCTGCAGTTAAAGTTTCCGAAAATATTTCTTTTATATCTATATATGTTGATATTATAGCCAAATTATAATTGATATTTTAGCCAAAGTCTTCTCCTCTACTAAATCATCAACTTATATTCCAGCAATGCTATCACCATTAAATAATGACCTATATTTTACTCATTTCTCTCAGAAGTAAACGCTACAGTTCCTATAAACAGCCGTCCTTCAGTTTTCAAAGGTCACCCGGTATTCAGTATAATCTTGCTCATCTTAGCTGATGTACTAGTGGTATCAGACCTCGAAAAAGACAAGGTCAAAACTGTTTTTAAAATGTTAAAGCAATAAATTACCCGAGGAGCATTAACGCCACGTTTCAAGCACTTTCATCTTACAGTTTCTTTCATTTAAACGTCCGTCAGGTGTCTTAGGTTCTACCGTAAAGGTTGAAATGGATGGAAGCGCAATTTAATCCTTATAGTAAATATGGATAACAGGGATTATCTGTTTCTGCGCATGCGGTCGAGATTCAGGCAGAATTCGAGATCACGTAAAAACCATGATGGTAATGATACGTTAATGCCTACTACAGCGTGTATTTACATGAGGATCATTTCGGTTTGTATTTTAATTCCAAATTGAATTAAATTCACAAAAATACGGAGAATAACTAATGTTTATATAAAATTAATCCCATAATATTTGTCTTGCAAAGCATCTTATGTCTTGCAAAGCATCCTGTCGTCCTCGGTGGCGGTGGGGTAAAGTCCTCGCCTGCCAATCCGAAGGTCGTGGATTCGAATCCCGCCTAGGTAGGTGATCCCTAACCAGGGCATGGATGTTTGTGTTGTACTTTGTTAATGTCTAAAACCTGTTATAAAGGCCGAAATGTGCTGTTTACGTGGAAGTGGAAAAAAATTTCCATTTCCCGAAATAATTCCCTAAATTGGGATTTTCAATGCTGCTCTCTGAACGCCTCAGCTTTTGACTTTTGCATGACCATCTTGGCCTGGGAGACGGTTTATATTTGTTGTCATAGCGTAGCGTACCTTTACTCTGACAAGAACCTTCGCAAAATGCTACCTTTCGATTTTATTCATATATATCCAGGTTACATTTACCATACTACAATCTCCATTGCCCCCGTGGCCATGCAATTGCAATTTGAAAATGAATGTTTGGTGACCTACACATCACATTTTTTCAAACGGAGCCGCTAATTGCCAGGGGCAGGCCTATCCACGACCCTACCGGCTGGGTTAAATGTACTGTGCAGGTTGCCTACCATTAATTAACAAATTTAAGTCGTTCATCCCTAAGGCCACGAGAGCAGAGGATATTTAACACGGTTATGTTTCCTGTCATGAAATATTACTTCCACAAAGTATAAGTGGAACCGATGATTAGCGATTCACGAAGATTCCAAGTCATCCCCTTGCCGAAGGTCTGCCTTAAAGTTGTTGATTACCTTGTTCCCCAACAGGGCAAGGTCAGCTTTAGGGACCGAGCTTAGAAGTCGATGTGGTGTTCTTTTACTGCCCAATTTAAAGTACTAATGGTGGGATGAAGAAAAGAACGGCTGTCCATTGCTTGGAGAATTATGGAACTCGTGGTAATTTGTATCATACATCCATGGCAAGAACCTACTTTAAAACCACCGTAAATGCTACGTTAAAAAACACCGTCCTGAGGCCTCCAGTAGAGCAACATTTACAACTTCTATGGGTTATGCGTAACTTGCTGATTTTATGCTATAACGCGAAGGCTTTAAAGTGTACATTTTGGGCCGGTTTAATAAGTCTCGTTAAAATTTTGCGAAGCATAGGCAGAGTCAATGCTTTATTCCATTTAAGTTTATGAGTTCAAGCAACCATTATTCTCATTTTTTTACCGTAACTTAAAAATATTTTCAACTTAAGCTATTGCTACATCAAACTCTGGTTAAAGCTAACTCGACATTTTAAAACTGGCCCTTAATGTACAGAATGAGTAGGTAACAAAAAAACCGTAACTACTAATAATCTTTTGCAATGTGCATACGGGAAAAATTTATCCCCAACCTCGAATATATTTTAGATATCCAGTACACCAGGACAGCAGGGTAAATTTTTATGTTTCCATTACTATTCCAAACGTTACCAAAAAGATTCAAATCGAGAGACCGTGAAAGTAGTCAAAATACAGGAAAAAAAAATTCTTCACTAGCCACTTTGTTTTAATCCGCAGCTCTGCTCACATAAATAAATATCATTAACTGCAATGGTTTCTTGCATCATGTGCCATTGCGTAATTGCGTCATTCTAAGTTTTCATCGAGGAAATACCCAGCTTAAATCCATCAGAAAATGTTTTAATCTAGATTAAGACAACTTAATTATATTTGAGAGTTAACAAACTATGACAACTTTCAGGTAATTCTAAATCAATATTCGTGCAATATGAAAACTTTTCAAACAAAAGTTAAAAGTTAAGTGAAAATTTTAAGGCATATACTAGGATATAAACGAGTCATAAATGTGTGCAAGCGTTTTTTTTAACATAAATCCTGTATGCGTTCGTGAAAATGATTAATTATTACCTGAGCATGTAAGTTACATTAAAAAGCTCCGCCATTTAAAGGACAAGTTTGTGGAACTAATAATTTTTATTTTTGAACTGAATAAATAACATGAGAAAGTTCAAGTAAACTTTAATGAAAACTTCTACAACAATACGATACCTGAAGGCTATAAATCAGGAAACACATCCTATCTGGATTTAGCTTAAGCTTTCCAGACACAGTAAACAAATACATATTTCTCATTTCTTGATTTAAATGTTAAAACAAAACAAAAAAATGTTAAAATATGTTTTCTTCAGTGCCTTTACACCAATTGAAACAGAGAAGATACATTCCTCCTTCAAGATTGCTGATTGTTATATATAATTACTAATAAAGGAAAAGACAGGGTGATCTTTTACGGTGGGCGAATGTTAAGATATACTTCCCATAAAAATTGAAAGCACGATCCCTTAGAATTGATATCTCAGGTCACGAAGGAGTACAAGGATAACTTTAATTTCTCTCAAGGCTATTCCTTGATCTTAATTTATGCCTGGATGTGAAGAAGAGCCTCACTTAATTGCGAGACCTCTTCTTGGGCACACCTCTACGCTGCTCCCTTCCACGTTCGCCACAGACCCTAGAGGAAGTTTTTCGCGCTCCTGCAAGAAAACCTTTCCCATGAATACGGAGAGAAGACGACTATCAAACAGATAGACTGCAAGACCAAAACTCTTACAGTGAAGGAAGCGAGGTGAGGAGGCCATAAGTAAAGTAAAGGCGCTTAAAGAGAACACACTAGTCCCTCTTCAATCGTCTTTTATGCTGAGGTATTACTGATTTACAACTAATTATATCATCTTGAAATTCCTTTGTCAACAGTTGCAAGAAACTTAGCTTTGTCGCTAACTTTGCTTAGCTTAAGTATGTATTCCATTTTCTCAGATATAAAATTTTCAAACATGATGTTAAGGTAAATATTCAGAAAAATCTTCTTTACGCACGCTTAAAATTTCTGTAAGGTAACGTTATATTTATACGAGTAATTTTTCGCGAAAAAAGAAAAAAAACAAAGCACCGGGCCGAGAGCAAGCTATATCATTATCTTACCCTTTAATTGCTGAACAAAAATAATTCGTCATCTTGGTCGGTAATATGGTCTAGTTTTCGCGCGAGCAAAGTGGACGATGAAATAAAGGAAAGTGCGTTGAGCGAATAGGCGCAGTCAGAACAATGGGAAAAGCAATGTCGTATGCCGCGTGGGCATGGCCAAGTCATTCCCACACACACCAATTCCTGCAAAACGTCACCCATGAAATCGTTTAAGTATGCCCCCTCAATTACCTCTGAAGCTAGTTCAAGCGAACCGGCAGTTAGATAGCGGCACGTTGCCATTAAATGTATTAGAACCACTTCTGTGGACACCTGCTTACGCTGCCTACTATTAATATGCTGATTTTTAAAGGCTTATTTGAGAAATAGATCCAAATGGCCACTAAGAATTTTAACGCTGTATAAAGAAAGAGTGTAATTGATGCGCAGAAGTGTTTGGATTTCATTAATGGAAACGATAATGAAATGTATAATTGCACTCGCTTCAGTTGAATCCTTTTCGGTGTACAGAAAAATTTATGAACAGATTTAATGTTAATTCAGATCGACATGTTTTTCAAATGTATACAATTATCATATCAACTTATAGATACAACTTAGGTGTTTAAAATTGCGATTCCAACTTCCTCAGTTTTTTAACTTATATACAATAGTTTTTATCTTACTATAAAGAGTTTTTTAGACTTAAGTTATCATTATAATTATATTTTCAACAGTTAAGTTAATCGATAAATTACGGTTTAAAATATTTGATAATTTAAAGGAAACTCTAAGGCGAAAATCAAAATACTTTCGGTGAAACTTAATGGCCCGACGCTCCAGGATTGTATTTAAGAGGTCAAATGGGGTCGTATACTCAGGCCTGAAATCGCATTTTAATAAAACATAATTCAATAGATGAACGGTAAAGGTGAGTTATAGCGAAAAAAGAGTCTTCTCCATTCAGCCATTTTCTCGTAACTTTAAAATGTAAACAATGCAAGAGCTGCTGCCCAATGTTCATGAGTTGGTGACGTCATTTAGGTTTGGATTCATTTAGTAGTTCAGAGACCCGATTATTGACGTAAAGAACCGCTAATGAGAGTTCTAGACACACGGAATCACATGAGATGGTTGCGCTAGCCCGAGGAGAAGCGGGGAAGTGGTGAACTGCTCGGCAAGAGCCGGTGACGTCATGAACTCATCAGCGAATCGCGTCAAATTTTCATGGTGAAAAGCTCGAGAGTTAGGTCACAAAAATATAAGTCTTTTTATTTGAAACTCTATGGCAATCCACAATAACAAATATGATGAACGAGCCCCATCGAGGAAATGAATATTTAAATAAGTTAGCAAACCTGTGAATCAACATGGAATACGTAGATGAATGCTATAAAAAATTATTAACGCCAATATGATCTCAAAGCTAAGAGCTTAATGGTAACTATCCGAGAAGTTTTCTGGAGATAATAGCAACCGTACGGCTTCTCGGGGATCTAAAAACTGAGAAGCCTGTTTAAATTTACCGGAGCCGCAAGTGTTTCAGTAGTGCAAATTATTTTTATAAAGAGTTTTTTGCACAAGAATAGCCAAAATAAAATCTTATGAAAACCACCAGGTAACTGTAACGATGCATGGTACCAATGAAACCGAAAGCCCATCACGATTATCTTCAATACACTTCTCTGTTCATTACCTCTACGATGGAGACGGGGAGGGGGAGGGATCCGAGATGATTTATGGGAATGTCTCGATGGTAAGGAGGGAGAAAAATCGCCCTTCGACCACCGTCTTTGAAGAAGCACCACTCCAGGGAGTGGAGAGGATTGACTGATCACGGGAGGCCGTGAGCGAGGTTACACAGCCGACCATGGTGGGGCAGGAGATGCCCTTTACTTGGCAATTTCTGCTCGCATTAGCGAAGAAATGATCCACTGTCCCTTCCCACATGGACGTAACGCTCCCCCGGCTGTCGGGTCGGCCTCTGCCGCGGCGGAAGGGGAACCGAAGCCGAGCCTCACACCCTATAAGCCGTCCCTCACACCATCATTATCCTGTACATGCATATTCCTGCTCACGGTGCGTGTGTGTGGGAAAAGGTCACTGGGACATCCAGGCCATTCTTCCAACGATGCGCGCCGACCGTAAGTGTAAGTGACGTGAGGCGTCGCCTACCGCTCCCGGAGACCACGGGAGTCCCACAAGGATGCATCATAGGCCCCCCGAATCATTTTTTCCAGGGGAAAAGTAATATCCGCTTGTGGTTAATTAGTAAAACAGCGAATGATGCAACGTTTCTTACCATATTCTGTGAATAACACTAAAATATATGACCAAGTCGCACATTTGGAATCAGTTCTTTCATTAGATACGCTTGAAAAATACGTAAACTGCCAGAGTCCCAGACATTAGCGAAACCTACGAATCCTCTTCTCTATTGAAATCCAAGATTACTTAATCTAATCATCGTGTTTTCACGCACACACATCGCAATTTACCCTCTATCTATTTTCTTTTCACGTACAAGTGGATGTCACCAACGAAAAGAAGGGAATGTTATTACTGGTACAACATTATTGAAAATAAGAACGGTAATAAGTAATATTTACTAAGCTTGGCGAGAGGCTAAAATGGAAAGACTGCCATTTAAATACATTTTCTTTGACTTAATTTAAATTTACATTTTAAAATGTAGGTACTACTTTTTATAAAATATGAGCATGGATTAGTATCACAAAATTAGGAAAGGGACAAGAAGACTAATTTTATTTGTTAATATCATTAATTAAATGTATGTTTCTTATCTAACAGTCTTAACATAGAAATGAGATATTTAATGTTTTAAATCATGCCGAATTCCCTCATTGAGTCGATCATGTCATTCAGTCATCTTATTGAGATATGGCTGCATTCAATGCCTTGGTGCCAATGGTAAGCCAAAGCGCTCATCCTCGGATGAGTGCTTTGGCTTACAAAGACGAGAGCTTATAATGCTCAATTCTACACGTTCCTTAAAAATTATGGTGCTCTTCGCTTTGCGGAGAGGATTTCAATGAATCATTTCAGGAAAGTGGAATTTCAAGCTTCAAAGAAGTGTAGAAAGGAGCCTGGATGAGATTTATTACATTCTTTCAGTACCAGGGATTCCGACTAACAAAAAATATTGGGGGGGCCAAAACCGTGGATTTTGCTCCGGAAAATTTTATAAATAGTGTGTTTTAAGTTTTTTAAAGCATTTTAGAAGAGTCATATGATCAACATTAGAACCCTGATAACTTGAATCTCAATATCTGGACACTCCGGGGAAAATCGACAAGCTTGACACATTTTTTACCCACACCCATAACGAATTTTCGAGGGGGCTCGGGCCCCCTCAGGCCCCATGGTGTCGGCGCCACTGTTCAGTATAAATGATACTCATTAGAAAACCATGGCTACATTTCAATCACGGAAGAGCATAAATGCCTATAATTCTCTTTCAGACTGAAAAACGAAAGCCCCAAATAAAGATGCCTTCGAAAATAACAGCCTTGAGGAGAATTTGAGAACAGGCTCTCGTTAAATATTTTTAAGCGCATAAGGTAGCCCACAGCTTTTACTTTGTCTCCACGAAAGAACTGTGTCACAGCTTCACTTAAATACAACGACTGATAAAAAAGAAACTAGCGTTTCTCTCAATAACGTGATTCAAGAGGTACAGAATAACTTTTTGTAGGAAAATCAAGACCTCCAAAGCACCACAAAGGAAAATCGTAGCTATACTGCTATGATTTGTTTTCAAACTGTCATCAACAAATTTGCGCCACATAACTTAGGTAACGGTAAGTATCACTCATTCATTCAGTGATTCAACCCTATGTTTGATTTCAACAGGCGAGGGAATAGCTAACCACTACGTAAGTAATAGCAGCGTCAGGTTAGGGGGGCAGTTCCCTTACATTAGCAACATCGAGGATTCGTGTTCGTGGAGTCCAGAAAATTTACGCAAGATTTGAACTCTGGACCGTCCGTAAGACATGTATAAAATGCAAAAAATAGAAAAACTTCATCACCTTGAATTTTTTCTATTTCCATGATTAAATCGAATTCGTCTGATACACTCGCAACCTATTAGCCAAGTAGTCACTTAACCGCGAGCATGACGAAAATCTACTATGCTCTCAACTTAAAACGAGACGCCTGCCCAACCTTTGCACAAAACTTCGGACGAAAGAAAAATATTCCGCATCCGATGAGCTTTCTCGTGTTTCACGAAAGAGATGATCTTTAAAGGGGAGAAGGGGTAAAATGTGAAGATGTCGGATGATAACGGAGGCGGGGGAGTGAGACCCTATCACTGCTTGTGGAGTGTGGGGTACTCCACGCGGAAGGCGTGAGGTTCGTGACCCGTGCCTCGCGCCGCGGGTTGTTTGTAAAGGATCAAAGTCGGAGGCGGTGAAAAGTTACTTCTTCCTCACCCCATCCACCTATGTACCGTGACCACCTGCCTCCATAACCTAACTAACCATGAGACTCATTTTTCAAAAGCTTGTGATATTTTCCGAACCCATATTTTTCATCGCATTATGTAATTTGTATTTCTTCCAGAGCTTCCGGATACATAAAAAAAGGTCTTGAAAATCCTTGATTCCCTTTATGTGAACATCATCATAAAGTAACAATCGTAAGATGGGATTGACGCAAACTCTCAATTTCGTTATCCTTTCTGCTAGTCTTTGCATAATTCATAACGACGTAATTCTTCTCTTTTACATCCTAAATAACCTGTCCTATGTACCTCATTTAGATCCTTCCCTTGTCCTTCTTCTTGTCCACTTGTTCTTCGGCGATTGTTTTGATCAGGTAATTATGCCTATTTGACCAATTCAATTGTTCCATGTTCTTCGCAGGGTTTTGAGAATTATTTATTTTCTCCTACTCTCCTGAGGACTTCCTATTTACTTTCTCTGTCACTCTGTTTTATCTTCATCATTGGTTGGTAGCACCAAATTTCGAATGCTTCAAATCTTAACTTTTCCGCTGCTGTTACCGTCCAATCCTTGCTCTTGTGCGTAAACATGCTCCATATGTAGAATATAATGGTCAGTATATTCGTAAATGCACTTTTCATATGCGTTTCAAAATTAAAACATTATTTATGGACATATGTATGTAAATGAAATGATACATAACTCTATACAATTCAAAATCAGTAAAATACACATCGCGAGGACATCACCATGACTACTTTCGCTTATTTACACAAATGTATGTAGCCTATGTACCATATTGTAGTTAATCACAAAGCCATATTGTCTCATGTAAGATACATATACATTTTTACGTAATAACGATAATACGAATGCTTCAATAAGTACAATACATTCTGAGGTTATTAGTAAAGGCTTAGGTAACAATAAAATATTTTTCTTCCCCCTTCTTTGGAATTAATTCACAGATACATTTCGGGTAAATTCTCCTACTCGTTTGTCATGCATGGAACTGACATCCTTCTGCATAATACGAACTGATCACCTATGCTACCTACTAACTGCTTCGAGAACCACGCAGTATATTGACGGGGTGTATTGTATCTGATACACCATGCGTTGGAGAGGAATATTTGTGCTTTACAGGAATAGCCGCAACTGAGAATAGCGTATCATATATGACGCAAAATGCAGTGAAGGGCTAAGTCTATACAACGATGAAAAATCTCTTAGAGGTTAAATTGACTGCAATTCAAAAATATCACCCCATACCACCATTACCATTGTACAGAGTTAATGTGACAGCATTAACAGACCCCACCGGTTTCAAAGCACACCGGGCGCGGGGCGAACTTTTTTTTCTTCCTCAAACCTTATGGTGGGTAATTACCATAAACAAGTATTCGGCTTTTAAAACTTTATTTTCACATTTATAAAACTTTAACTTAACTGTCTTGCAATAATGTCACTCCCACTGTGAAATAAAAGAATAGCTAAACCCCGAGACGGTTGGTTGATGAAATCGTAGTTGTAACAACCAGAATTAATATTTAGAATGAGTAATCCTAACGATGAATTTTGATGACAGTGTTTTCATGCATTTCAGCACTTGTTCTGAAACCAATTTACTTGTTCTTCTACATAATTTCGATCACAAAACCTATTCACCACCAGTTTTGCTATCCACTCTCTTGCCGCTGATATCAATTCGTATCCGGAAAAATTCTTCCCTTCGCACTTTGTGTCAGATAATAGCATTAGCATTATAATTTTTGTCAGTATTTACCCAGTAACATGTTATCCAGTACATTTCATCTCCATTTGAGGCTGATACAAACAAGTTCAACGATTGATCTATCGCGGTGAACAATAAAAGTCAGAATTTTATTTTAGTTTTATAACAAAAGTACAACATAATAAGCGTGAAGATATCTTGCCATATTTTTTATTAATATTTAGACTTTAAATTTTGAAAAAATTGAGAAATCAAAAAGAGAAAGTAAAAGTTTCATAAAAGTACAATTTTGCTACCAATAAACTATTTTTCAATGGTATTGCATTATACCATTGAAAAAATAAGTTTTCTATTGAATAATAGCAAAACTAAGTTGGCTTTTTTCGTCTTATATACTCCTACACTCCTACCACTTTAATTGGGGGTCATGATGGTTGACTTATTATTCCGGATAAAAATATTTTTAATATATTTCACTGCTTGATAAAAAAATTGTAGGCAACAAAAGGATTTCACTTGACTATTCAAACATAAAAAAAGCAAAGAATTAAATATCTAAATATAAGGTATCTATCTCAAGAACCTTTAAAACGGACACTACTTAGGCATAGAAAAAGGATATTCTAACAATATCACTGTGCATACCCTGTGGTGAACAATGTCTTTCTGAAATTTAAGTTCAACAAGCATAAAATAATTCAAGTGTAAAAATTGTCTTCAAGGGAGAAAATATATATCTGTTCATCCACAATTCTTACTTTAAATAAAGGAATTGGTGGCCAGTTCCCCGGGCCACCTCTCATTTGGGATAATTTAATTTTTGGATGGACCATGGCTTCACCCGGGATTTGAACGCCGGACTCTGATCAGAAGCTTAGCGTCTATAACGCTCCATACTGTATACGTATATTGTATTTAGTGATCTGAATGAGTGCGTTTAGCATTCAAGACAAGAGAAAACTGTCACAAAAATTATGATGGGGAAATACTAAATGGACATTCCTTACAGCTATAATCATTCGAGCTTAATTACTTTACGCTATACCTTCATTAATGCAGAATATCAAAAGCAGTCGGGTGAGAGGTCACGTAAACAGAGTAATTCAGGAAATTCCATTCTATACTACCTCAAGAGGAAGCAAGCAATGTTAGAGGGTCACATTAGTCTCAGAAATCTTAAAGGTATTTTAGCTCAATGAAAATGATTGCAATGGCTAATAGTATCAAATGAAGCTAATGGATGTCTTTACGAGATACAGGAGCAAATGCGTCTGGTAATTGGCAAGATTTCAAAGAAGAGCTCACCATAGAGATATGGAATTAGTAAGAAAGCGAGTTATTTCCTACCACCTACCTTTTTTATTAGTGCTTCTAGATGCAAATCAAGTGATTCCTGGATTTAAAGTATCCTTTTAAATCATTAAAACATGAATAATAGCGAATGTACAGTTTCAATGACATTGTTGAGCCACGTTGGAAAATATTTTGCACAAGAGTGGCACTTTAATTAAGCCAAGAGATTGTGTTCGAACTAGCCTACGCCAGATTACCTCTTCCATCGAATATTCACCATAAAATTCACAATAAAAAGTTATTAAGGCACAAATTTATGCTTTATAAGTCCTCATTAGCGTGATTGCACTAATAAATTGAATTACAGTTGAGCAAAATATGTTTCTTATCTTATTCCTGAAGGAATCACGTACAATATTGTTTCATCATCCAAAAGATCATTTTTTCTGATATTAAAGCCAAATATCATGAGAATATTATACTAGTCTTAAAAATACCGATAAAATGTGTATTAAGAATATTGATACGGTGGTTTTCTAAAACTCATGAAGTAAACGATTTTTGGAGAGCTTTAAAACCTATCTTCAACAAGTTATCTATGTAACTATAATTTCCAAGTCAACCCTAAAAAATAATAATCTGTTGCGGCCAAATAAAAATATTTAAAGTATACATGTGTCATTCCGGCAACTATGCCACTAGATGGCAAGATATTAAATAATTAAAAAATTTTGATACACGATAAGGTTTTGAATTGAAGTGGCTTCCTTTTCTGCCTGAACCGTGAATTTGAAAAACATCATAGTGGTTCCAAAAATTGTTAATGTTATATGTAAACTCATAATCATAATAATTTGATATAAAATCCATTGCTAATCGGCACTGTTACAGGACTGGCGAAAGATTCAGTGAAAAAGTGGATAGCTACCGATATCATAAGATAATTACGAACATTGATGCTTTCAAAGAGTCATAAATCATTGCTAGCACCGAGTTTTGAAGTCTCAAAGATTCATAATTTTGAAATTATGAATACATTCTGCCAGATACGTTACCATTACAGTTATCTACTGCTAACATTATTGTCATAGATTGGAGTTTACTTTAGTACTTACAAAACGATAATATTTTTGCATTTTTTTAGTTTCATGTCTCATAAAATCATTAACTTTAATGTTAGGCAGTTGTTGTAGGTTCAGCCTTCTTTCTCGGTTTTCAGGCAATGTAGAAAGAGAGGTAGAACCAAATCTATCTTTCGCGACGTGCTTGCAGTTGGTCGTATAGCACATGGTATAGTAGCGTACGGACGAGGACAAATCTTCTAGAAAAGATTCAAAGCATTGTAACGCACCGTTAGGACAGGTTTTTAGTACTTGGGAATAAACGTCTACAGGTTTTCTCTGTGAAATTTTTCCGTGGCTTAAAATGATAAAACAAATTTAACAAATGATCCTTTTAAGACTCTAAAGTCGCTTCCTCCCGATAACAACACATAAAACCACCTTACCTCCCTCCAGCTATCTACCTCCTAATCCCTCTACCTTTGTTTTAGAGCATTAACATAGGAGAACGTTGCGATTTGTGTTTTAACCTCTTGAAAACGACGCTATTACGTCAAAACCGTAAGAGGACAAAAACCGAGAGGATAGGTACTAATTTATTTCATCACTATCCAAAGAGGATTAAGATAATATAACGTAATTAGGATTTAATGAAACAGTGGGTATATTATCACCGTTGGATAAAAGTAGAAGCAAAAGCAGAGATGGAACCTGAGAGCCCCACCAACTCATGGCTTGATATAAATTCAGCAACAATGTTGGGTGGGCGAGGAAATTTCTTTGTTTCGCCAGGTTAGGTGTCACGCCGTGGGCGCCTATTGCCGAGAGAATGCGTAAGAGATGCGAGAGCTGCCGTTTATGAGATGAACCGCGTTGAAGATCGCGTAACTTAGAGGAGAACTCCGGAAGAAAGCGGCCTCTCATAACGGGACGAGGTATAATCGGGATATGCGCCAACAGTCCATTGGAGGGAGGGAACGTCCTTTCTCGCTCTTACGCAACAAAAAGCACTAGCCAAGAGTTCGTCTGATAATAAACGCAGCATTCTCGCTTATTATAGAGAAAGTGACGCAGAAGTACCTCATCGACAATGGCGATGATACCTCAAATCCATAAAAAGAACGAGGTTTAGATATAAAGCTCATCCGAGTGAACTCAACCATTAAAAGTGCTAATTGTTGTGTGGGCCCTGCTAAAATAGAAAACGCATACGAAATCTTAGAAAATGTTTCTATGGTGATGGAAACTCAATACGTAATGTAAATTCTAAAGGAAAACGTGAATATTTAGATTACCAACACCAGATAAAGTAACCAATAGTAAAATTATTTTAGAACGGAAAATATTTTCAAAATTTCCTCCCAAAAATTAGAAAAATACGGCTTGTTTCAGCAAAAAGCTATGAAAATATTTCGCTAATAGAGAGTAACTAGTGCATGCCTTTTATTTGATAAAGAAAAGTTGCCTAGCTGACCAATTATTCCATGAGTTCATCCGCAAGTACACTTAAAGTATATACGTACCAAAAAGGTAAAATGTTATCCTAAATCCATACTTTAACCTGCACCCTACGAATTCACGTTGATTGGTTTCATCACTGCCTAATTTCATTTGATATAGCGAGCTTCAAAATAAGCACTTTGAGCCAATACAGAGGATTCAACTACGTCCTGATCTGGACTTGGATTTCGGTCGATACCATTAACCCGAGAGAAATTTCCAGTTTTTTCATTTCCTCGTCACGTGAAATGAAAGAAAGAAATGGACACGTCTGCCAATGTAATAAGATGCGATAGCGTCAAAAATGCGTTACAGGAAGAAACACAGTCCTAATAAGATAGCACCAGCTGTCACAGAATTATGAAAAGATAAAACGTAAGCTCTGACGTATGGATCATTTACCCCGAAAACTTCTTATAACGGAACTTTTTTGGACTGACCGTTGGTGATTATGGTCCACATTTGGAGCAGTCATGCATGAGGAGGAAAGGGCAAAGACGAATTCTGCACAACCGATCGCTCCTGCCCTTTTGCTGATCGTCTAAAAGAGAAACTTGTTTTAGAACACTACGTAAAAGGTACCGAGAATAGGTCTTCCTAATCTTACATCAAATCTTTTCATCTCATGCATAAGATTTACGTAAGTTGAACCATCAAACAATGAGTCAACCGGAAATTCTTTAATACGGGTAGTGATGAAATATGCAGAGACCAATGTATGCACCATTAATATACCAGTAATGGCAAATTTCTACTGGCTCAGAACCATCGGCAAGATAATATTTTGGCACAGAGATTTTGAAGTAAAGGTCTTTGATAGGTGGTAATAAGTAGTAAATATTCTGATTCCACCCATTTTACGATTCATGTTTGATAAATTTTTCTCTGAAACAGGTTAACAGAATGGATAATAAATGAGAAGCTATACAGCTGGCTTTTTCACAAATTTGATGCAAAAAAATCAGAAATGGAGACACAAGTGGAAGAATAAAGAAGGGAACAATATGTTTTAGAATTATCAAACAGAATCACGAAGAAAATGAGTCAAATGAAGGCGAAAATCTAGTCGTTCATCAGCAATTACTAAATCAATATTCAATCCAAAATTTAACCGGATAAATGATTGTGGAACTCACCTTGTACTGTCATCTACTGTTTACATACTTTACATACTGTTTACATACATACACGGTCATTAGTGTCTCTTCCTTGGTAGTCAAACGCTTTACCTACTAATTCATAACTTTTCTCATTTATGCTTAAAAAGAAGCTACAATGGCAGAAGGTTTAGGCAAAATGAATCTGAATATCATTAATATTATTTAATGATAATCCCTTATATATTCATGAAAGCCAAAAGATGAGAATGTAAGGCATGGATTTTTATCCAAAGAGACCTTGCTGAATGCGCATTCTGAATGCCAAAGCCGTGTCGTTAACATTTGAGGGTGTTGTGCCTAGCGCATACTTCACTCGGAAGATATCACGCACGACATGTCGTGTGGATAAAGAAATTCGCAAGGAATGCACGGAAGCGGGAGGTGGGATCCGAAAGCGATAGTTTCGCCATTCTCGGGTCTTTATGATGAAGGGTGTAGCCATGACAGTCGCAAAAAAGAGTCACAGGGGACGAATGACTAGGAATACCCACGCTGCGTGATTGGGAGAATTGCACAGCGTCACTGCGCGGCGTCAAGTTTCAAAGAACTCGCAGAGGATGACATTCCGATGACCGAATAACTTTCTTGGCAACGCGCCTTTAGTAGTTACCTGAAACCGCCCTAATTTAATAGGGACCTTGACAATTTGACGAAAGTAGGTTAGGCGCACTTCATGAAAGTGGGGAATCCAAGTAAAGCGTCTAGTGATGACAAAGGTGTGTCATTTTAAGGATCATAGGTAACCTATAGAAATATTTGACTCGTTCAATTAGGTTAATTTGAGTTTGTATTACGTAGAAGTTGTGTCTCAGTCTCAAGATTCCTATTCCTTATAAATGGTATAAAATAACGCAAAAACTCCCTGAAACCTCAATGCGCACTTCGATTGAGTCTGATTTAGTCCGACTGATTGGAGGAAAGTGAAATATATTTGAAATAACTAGAAGGCAAATAACTGCCAAGGCAGCAAACTATTATAATATATTTATTATTATTTATTAATTATTTTATTTATCTAAGTTTAAAGGAATAAAATAAATTTAATGATGGATTTAATGCGGTAAGCATATCAATCCCTCAATTTATTTCTGATATAAAGTCAGTCAACCATTAACATCTAGGCGTAATCTTATATATTTGTATTTTTTAAATAAGATATTTCCTATTTCAGGAGCACTTCATCAGTTTTCCTATTTAAAATAACCCCGAACAATAGAGCTTGGACGCCCAATTGGTTGAGTTATTCATGTGGTCCCCCGGCGAAATCCAAGGCATGTAATTATGATTAAAAATATCGAGCGTGAGCTTTCATTTCATCCTAAAGCTTTGCATTGAAATGACTACGTGGGAAGGTACGTGGGTGGAGTGCTGTTTTATGAGTGAAAAGGTTTGTCACTATCAATTTAAGCTTCAGGTTCTGAATGGAATAGTCAAGGTTCTGCCAGATAAGGAAAACTTGATGTAGATGTTCATTACCTCCGTAAAGTTGATACTCATCATAATAACCGAATATTATTTCCCTTTGAGCATGGCTTAAAGCCTTTTATCTCCTATTACTACCTTCCAAATTGCTCAAATCTCTTGGAAATACAAAATGCAATTTAAATTTTTCAGCTTACATTCCATTTTCATATGATAAATCACACAGTTTTATACCTCACGGTTGCGCGCTGTAGCAAATAAGCAATAAAATAATTTAGCAACAGAAATTCTTGCAAGTTCAAGTGAAATGACGTCGCGGAAATATATCTTAAAAAAGGCTCACACCAAAATAATTAGGTGTGTAGAATTTAGAACCCGCTGCACTCGACTCGACTCTCAACTAATTGCGATTTTCTGTACCTGTGGTAATAACAAGCATATATTTGGCCAGATCGGGCAGTATTTAATTACTGTGTTATAATCTACCAGAGAGGCGTAGAGGTAGCGAGAATAAATCCATGACTTTCAACGTGAATGTTAATTTTAACAAGATGAAATCAAATCAGAACTAACTCTAAAGTTTCACAGAAATATATTAAATATTAGCTTTTTCATCCTCATTTGACCTTATTTCAACATAATATTGCTAACTAATTCTGCTCCCCTTCTATAGGCTTCACTTTACTATAAATGTAAAGGGGTTTCATGACTCACTGAGTGAAAATATTTTAATAGTTATTGAATCTAATCGAAAGGGGAAATTTCATTTCAAATATGAAATAAATAGCTTGTATGCGCCAGGGAGAAAAATTTCAAGCAGGCATTTATAATTCAAGGCAAACAGTTAAACATATAAAAAAAAAACATTTTCATGGCCTATAATTGATGAGTGAGAAACACTAATTTATGTTACAGATTTGTTAAGTAACTATCAATGTTTGCTTAGAAAGTCGCCTCCTGCGCTCCCAAAATAGCCTTCTTCTCTACAGGTGGGCCTCAAACAAACACTTTTACGCTCGTCTTCCTCGATTGCCTTGATCGTCTTCGGCATAACCCCAAGAAATTTACGCAGCTCTGGGGTCAAGCATCAGTAAATCACCGATAAAAATTTGGGCCCGCTCCAACGATGGTACGATTGGACGCGGAGCCCAGCACAATGCCGCTAATTGAGGGATAATTATGGGACAAGATTGTAAATCCAAAGAAGAACGGGGAAGAGCATCCTTTCCAGAACATAAAAGATAATAGGCGATGGCCGAAAGGTAAAAACCAGCAAGAGGATCATGGTGCCGTCGAAAAAGGTAACGCAAAATTGAAAACACTTAAAGTGGGCAACCTTCTGCAATCGTTTGAACAGCCTCTAAGGAAGAATAAGAAAACATTGTTAAAGGAGCAAAGGAGAGTGAAAATTTGTTGGAGATACATATGCTAGGGAAGAGAATGCTTGCCATAAAGAATAAATAAAATTTAAACGTTCGGTGAATAATATCTACTGGCCAGTGAAGTATAAACAAGAGCCAAAATTTGATATGGTGATTTTCAACAGGAATAAAAATCGTCATTAATTATTGCTATTAACAGAGAATTTCTCCATGAGGTTAAACGTGCGCATATGTTAAACCACAGATAATGGAACACCTACAATGAATAACAAGTAGCATTAAAATTGATTCTATAACATGAATTCAAAAGATTATAATTTATTAATTAAGGAACATACTTTCCTGAGTTTTAGAAACGTGAAAATTTGGCAAACATCAGATAAATAAACAAATGAAACAAGGGAGAAAATAACGCTGGCTGGTTGCAAAATAACATATATAGGATCTTCTATAAGCTTACTTGGAAACTTCAGAAAGTACTGCCATATTCAAAGAATGATTAATTTATAGCAAAGTTGTGAATAGCCAAACAGAAATAAATTCAGGAGAGAGTAATGAAAGCCATAATAGCTTTTTCCAAAGATTGAATAGATTTTATTGATGAATAGATTTCCAAAGACAAAAGATGAGGAAATATTGCCAAAGATGCGAATCCAACAAAACAGCTAATGAATTTATAAATAAAATGTGTATTACAGACTATAAAAAGTATCACTATCAATGTAGCTCTAATGGGGGAATTTTAATGGAATTTTAACAGTTGAAAGTGAAAATGGAGAATTTCTAATAAGAAAGTGATATCAATGAACTGGACGTTGACCAGATCAAGAGACCAGAGAACCAGAGACCAGAGACCAGAGAAAGCTCTCCAGTGATTAATATGAATGTTGGTTTAGACATGTCGGTGACGAGATAGCGCCGGATTGAGCCACTTGGACAATTACGGCTTTTACACTTACAAGGCGGACCAACGTCTTTACCTAAACACCTTTTATTACAAATAACTTATCCCGGGAAATGTTCATTTATATTTGAACCGTGTAGTCACCTACCAGCAGTTCAAAGCTCTACCCACACGGCAATCATATTCGCTGCAATTCTCAAGGAATAGTTGCAGATTGCTGATTAAAGTAAATTAGCTGTAGGTATTTGGATTGAAAATTAAGGCAAATGGCAGTCACGGTAAATTTAGAATAAAAGCACATGCACAGAAAAAAATTGATTAACTTTTAAACCTTTTTATGGCATAATATATAAGCCTTATAAAACTTAGAGAATTTTTGTAAAATTATAGCCATTTAAAGTTGAAGAGCAAGGAATTAATATTTATTAATACCGGCCAGCCAAACAAAATAAAAATACCAAACAGCCAATCTAAAATAAACGAATATTTTTATGATTTCATAAAATATTATAGTGCCTCAATAAATAATGCATTCAAGGTTGATCTAGATTTATAGCCCCATATCAATTTGGCATAGAAGTGATAATTGTAGGTGCCTAGAAAATAGGTTACCTCAAATCCACTATGTCTGAGGGTTATTATCTAACACCTTGGTGTAAATTGGAGGAGTTATATTAGAGGTTGATGCAATAATACTTTCTGTTTCAGAGATGCACCATCGAATCTCAATATACGAAAATTATTAAAAGTTTAATTCTCCAATGAAACAGGAATAAAATTAGGATAAGAAACTTCCTGGAATTGAAAAACATAAAATCAGATACATATATAAAATACAAATAAATGTAACTAATTGGCAATAAATTATATTACCTTTAAACGTTAGATACCATGTAAAGACTTGGACGTAAAGGGCTTCAAAGAAGTAAAAATCAATCACTTTAAAGCGCTCTGAAAAATTAACCCATATGAAAATAAGACGGTATAAATGCATAAAAATAAGGATATTGCACTATGGATGAGTTGCGCTATGAGCTTAAACTTTAATTTAAGCTGAAGCCACGGACAAAAAAGCATCATTTTTTAGATCTATTTTCACAATCGTTTGCATAACCATTGATAAAAGTTATTAGAAAAAAAGGGCCATCCTACTCACAAAAGCCTTCAAGTTTAGAAGGATTGTCAAATCTCGCGCGGGCACAAAGAACATGACGTTACTTCCTCATATATGGCAGTTTTTTATTCAGAATCTTCAAACGTTGTGGATGCACTCGGAGAACAGGAGTGGGATGAAGGCGAGAATTTGAGCATGCGGTGGGGAAGGTGGGAAAGGTTAGAGGAGGTGGTGCAATAAAGGGCTATGAAAAATTCACGACTCGAGAGGATGATATTTTGAACTAACAGGTGATTTCTATCCTAAATCAGAAATTCAATCAAATACTCTCACTCATATACCCACTAGACACCAAAAAAACAACATAAAAGTTATTCGGTCGTCGCGCCGGGTGATGCTTTGTGAAAGGGTCTATTTTTTTAAAAACGAATTTTTATTCGACATCTGGACGTGTTCTTTCTCTCCTATCAATATTCACACTCATCTTCAATTCAAACTGAGCAGTGAACACACATCGTGATATCAAAAGAGAAGTCAATTATTATTGAAAAGACGAAGTTTTCACAAAGCACAAACCAAGATATATTTTTACCTCAATTAACGGGAAAATATTAAATCATTTGCAAGAAAATAAAGCATTAAAAATGTTATTCTTCCTGAAACATGCAACAACAAATACCGTAGAAATTATGTGAACTTCAGTTTCAATACGAATATATAGTAACAAAACGACCCAAATTGAATCAAAAAGTTTCTTATTCAATTTCGCGTTGACACATACAAGTCTCCAATTTCATCATTGAATGTAGAGGCTATTTAACGTCGGTCTAAAAGCGTAACTTTTTCATGTTATATCGGCCTAGCTTCGTAGCATATAAAAATGATTTTCTCACAGCCAGATGCCAGTAGCCAAAAAATATCTATGCAGCACATTTCACAAGTAATACGCTTTCACTTGTCTCTAAAAATCTCAAAGACTCTCGGCTAAACAAATAGATGACAAACTAATGCTCTGTGAATTTAACTCCATGTAAAAACACCAATGTGAAATTAAAAAATTCGATTAGTAAAAGCCTAAAAAAAGGAAAATAATGGCGAAAATGGGATTTCTCCGGGCTGTATTACTGTTTGTTATTTGTCAGTCAAAGACACAATTGACGCACAAAGCACATACATAATAATAAAAAGCTCCAACCACAGTTCGGCCTTGAATTTGTAATAATATTTTTGAGGCCTTTCAAACCTCTACATAGTGCAAACACATAGTATCTACGGTATCTATCTATGTAGTTAGAATGAGCGGCGATTTTTTATTATTTATTTATTGATTATCATATCTTTAATTGTATTGATTCACGAATAGGTTATTTCCATGTTACTTTCAACTTCAATAAGATGGATTTCACTTAAAAAATCTTCTGTGTGCATTTCTGTATTGTGACCACCTCTAGGATTACGAAAGATCCCAACATCTGAGATAAAACTACGTTCCTACTTCGTGGGCCTTCCTTGCATACGACATCACAGGCATAAAAGTTCTCTTTTTTCAATAATCTGGTAGAGTTTCTGTTTATTGGTTCTGTTCAAAATAGAATTATGTAATTTTTGAATTACACCCCCAGGTTTATTGTGCATGACATATTGTGATAGTATGTTTATAATTAATTGTATTTTTTAACGAGTACTTTAATATGACGTTTGTTGTACAGAATGTTAAAGCACTTTAAGCACACCGCTATTGCTTAATTAGTGCTCTTAGGGGTATTGCACCCAGGGCCAATAAATATTGTATTATTATTATCTACCTCTACAATTTTAACAGTAAAAAATAATAATTCTTATTTCAGTACTGCTTCCCGCCAAGGTATTGTGCCACCTTAATGGACCAATTCTTCTAAAGAAGGGAGTGAAACGAAAGATGGGATGCAGGCGAGAAATTGGGTATAGTAGGGAAATAACGAAGAAATAGTTGAGACGGAGAAGGGTGGTGTAACAAGGGGCGAGGAAGTTCACGACTCGAGGATTTTTTGACGGAAAGGCGGCAAAGTTCTCACCGTCCGCAGAGATGGAGTGGGCGAAGGGGATGGGCAAGCTGGCAATCAAAGCACCTTTATTATTCCACGCGCTTCATTTCCCACGGGATCATCATTAAGCGGCGCTCCCAGACAGGAGCGCCAGAGGGCAGACGCCTCAAAAAGATCAGGAATATCTTTCATTCCCCGAGAATTTCCCATTTATGCGTCATGCTCACCCGTCACTCTTGGACCGCAGATGCCACGGAAATAGAACAAGAAGACAAGGTTAAGTTACGTCACCATTTTTCGTGATCTACATTTGATAGGAAAATTGAGAAAAGAGTTCCTTGAGGACACCCAACAATCAGGATTTGATACAAACATACGTTTACGCATAAATTCAGTCATTTAGGGGAGAAAATGATAAAAAAATGTAGTTTAATAAAGAAAAGAGTAAACTTAATATATCCCACTTTTTTATGGACGATGACAACACCTTCGTTTCAGTAATTTTTATTTTTATTCCTATATAAAAGATTAAAAATTATAGCCTATAAAAATTTTCAATTAATTATATTTTACAGAAATGGATCTACAGCAAGCGGAGTGGAACTGACGTGAATAGGGTTTAAAGAATACCGGTCAACATTATCTTTAACATTATCCGAAAAAAAACTCAATAAAAGCCCATAAGTCCATTGCAAAAAGTTAGAGGGTATGTCGGTTTCACCTCTAGGTCCTTCCCAGCACTGGTCAGGTGGTCAGGACCCACAGATGGAACTACTTATGGAGACCATGATATCACACAATCCACATAAAGAGAGCAGAAGGAACCCGGTATCTTTGTTTCAAGCTAGGTCATTGATATCTTCCTCATAAGGAAAGAATGCTGTCTTATACCCTTAACTGCAATGTATTCAGAGCTCTCATAAGAAGATATTATAAATGTAAATAAATGCAGATGAATTATTTTTTACTCCTGTTTTTTCTTTATACGACATCGGAAGAATGCACGTAGGTATAAAACTAAAATGAGCTTATTATGTTTTTCAGTGGAATATTATTGAAAATATATATTATGGGACCACTCAGAATAGGAAATCAATCAGGCGATCACAGCAATTTCACTTAGGCTTAGAGATAAAGCTACTAGGTTTGATTGTGCGAAATATAATTAATGTATCCAGATTGCCACTTTTTGGTTGAAAAATTCGGTATTTTCAGGTGAATAGGTACGTCTAACTTCCTTAAAATGTCTCTGTAAAGACTGTAAACGTAGTACACTATCGTTAGTGTTTGTTACTGAAGTAATACATCTTGCAAAATATAGAGAACCTCATCATTGTGAGCAGTGGCGCCGACTCCATGGGGCTTGAGGGGGCCCAAGCCCCCTCAAAAATTCGTTATGGGTGTGAGGAAAAATGTGTCAGGCTTGTTGATTTTCCCCGGAGTGTCCAGATATCGAGATTCTAGTTATAAGGGTTCTAATTTTGATCATACGATTCTTCTAAAATGCTTAAAAAACTTAAAACTCACTACTTAAAAAATTTCCCGGGGCAAGATCCCCGGTTTGGGCCCCCCCAATACTTTTTGTAAGTCGGCGCCCCTGATTGTGAGTTATCTCTTCTTCATGAACGAGTAGGTATCCTAGAAAGCAAGTAATTCTGGAATTTTCAGCAATGTTTTAAATGTTTAAGACTCATAAATGATGATTATTTTTCACTTAAAATTAGTGATGGGTCGGTTCGATTCCTCGATTCTTCGATTCCTCGATTCTCGGCCAAGAACCGGAATCGAAAACGAGTACTTGCCAAGGTGAAAAATCGATTCCGATTCCAGTAGTACTTCAAACAACAGATTTATATACGACCGCGTTTCGAACAGTCATTTGAATTTTCGCGCCACGTAATCGTAATAAAAAAACACATATCTTCTTGGGATGTGCGAGTACTCGAAAATTCAAGTCGATCGAGTAGTTGGTACTCGACTCGAGCGTTTCGAGTCGCATTACGAATGTCGAGTAGTTAAGGTTACAGTGCTTTCGAGGCTAGTAGGTCCAGCAATCTGCCGACAGGAAGCGCTATCATGAAACTCATGTAATAATGCAGTTTTTAAAGCCGATAAGTCATTCTAATGCTTTGGCCTGGTAGTTTCAGCTTGCCAAATACACTTATAGTTGTCGACGTGGGCGCCGAATACCTTTACGCCAGCCGCAGCGGCCGATCGTCTTCCTACCCGGCGAACACTAGTCCGAAATCGGAAAAAGCTGGAACAAAGTCCAAAATGACCTTTTTGGGGATAGAGACTTGAAACTCAGCGTAAATACTCATAAATCATTACCAAATATTGCTTTATATGCCATTTCACATAAATACGAACCTTTAGTGAGATACAGAGGCCCAAGCATGACCAATTTTTCAATGACACGCGAGATATCGTTTTTCCTCAAAAAATCTTTGAATTTATCCAAGTGGTTTTGCGTTGGTGTGAGTTTTATGGAATATAAAACGCAATATTCCTTTGATCTGGTGCTTTGCCTATACTTTCAATGACTTTCGAAGATTTTGGCTATCATCTGTCGGGTTTTACAACCCAAAATGGCCGACCCGTTTTTCACATGAAATTTGACATAAAGTAGACATTATCTTTCGTTTACGAAGAATATAACTTAGAAAATTTGAACCACAATATAAAGTAAAGATTTCTAAATAGTACTAAGAAGAAATCTTGAAAAGAAAGTTTGCGACGAAGGAAATAAGAGCAATTTTTCAATCGCGCGTCAAGGCTGAGCTACACGCTGCGGAACCTTAAGGCTCGGTAACTGAGGCCGATTTTTCAAGTTTTTTAAAACATTAGTCTTGAAAATCGTCATTTAAAGCATAGATAATCGTCTTCATTGACTTAAAACACTAAACTGATGATGTTAAAAAGGATTATGTATAGAATGTACTTGACCATTTAGCGCATTACTCGAGTGAAAATACTAAGGGTTGGATATTTTTGGAACCATCCCACGAATAAGAAATATGCCTCGGGTATTGAAGTAAAGTGAAGAGATTAAGTCAACATGCTTAAGAGAGAGAAAAAAGAACTATTTCCGTGAAAGGCAACAACCGATACCCTTTTTCCCTTTCCACCTTCGCCGAGGTGAGTCGCGCGGTAGGGGGAGTTTTCACACCACAAGGCTCTTTTAGCCTTTTTTATTACTGCGACCGTCCGATGTGATATTCATTTGTAGTGTTTAGTTTCTTTCTTGAACTTAAAAAAAAGCAAGAGATTTTAAGGTTGATTAAATGACGTGAGAAATATAGCATTTTTTTTGGCTCTACAAAACTAAAGTTTAGTTCTATAGTTGTTCGCTTCGACCACTTGAATTCCATGAAGATTCAAGATCCAAAAAAATCGTTGATATAATTTTTAATAAAAATTCCAAAGTCTCCGAAATCTTGCAATTTTGGTGGGAAAGTACTTGCCCAATAACACACATGTGTAGCAAAAGGCAATTTTCTGCAGGCAGTAATACTGTAACATGGAGACGTCAAAACCTGCTGGCTGAGCATGTAGAATAATTGGTTTTTCTGCTTGAGAATTTGAAAGGGCCAAATATTACATGATTCATATACGTAGTATGTAATCTTTATTACAGCTATGAAAATTTCTGTACTCAGGTATGTTCTGTTTTGAAATTTAGCTATTATATTTTAATTACATAGTAATTATTTGAAAGATGCTTTTGTCAACTGACTCTTTCACAGGGTAATATTTTTTAAAGTGATTTTCTTGTTGCCTGGAATTAAGTGATATTTTTATTGGAGCCTATGGCATCAGAATCGATGGAATCGGTATCGGTAGAATCGGAATCGAAATTTCAGAATCGGAATCGGGATCGGAATCGATAAAATTTTGGAATTGACCCATCACTACTTAAAATGGAATGAATAATCAATAAATACTAGCGAAACTCTAAAAGTACAATTATTGCCTGTGCATTAATTAGAGTTATATAATTAAAATTACAGTATGATAGATAGATGTAGACGAAACTGTGCCATCAGCATGCTAAATTTTAGCCGCAGAAATAAACATTTTTATCGACATCTTAAAAGGTATGGTGGAGAGGTCATCCCATACAGCAGGTTAGCAGAATAATCCTAACTCTATAAACAGTATAAATTAACATAAAATTCCAGAAAAGTGAGCTCAATAAAATTTTAAATAAAATTTTTGATGATGTAAGCTGCAAGTTAAAACAAAAAAAACTGGTTCAAATTTATTTAGTTATGTTCTTAAACAAGAGATACGTAATAAAACTAAATAACACCTCTCCATATGACTTTTCATTTTGAGGGAAATTGACAATTGGAACATCTTTCCACCTCCGTATTCGGAAACCATGATATTTTCCTCAAGAACTGGGGAAGATATGCAATTAAATTTTTCCATTTTATACCATTTAGTACGGGCAATATTATTTAAATACACCATTGTAACTTGAAGAAGTAAGACAGGAATCTAGAAAAGATAAGTACAATTGCTTCCAAAGGATGAAACTTACATGATTATAAGACTCATAATGCATTTTAGATACTGAAATTATCTCTTGAACACATCTCAAACCGTCATTATCTTGATAATTCATAGGTCTACGCTGTGGCCCAGTTTCATATCATGTAAAAGGAAGATGAAATTTATTTTTATTCCGCGAATTTAACGTATTTCCATTACAATGCCCTAACTCAGCAACTAAAATTCCTATCAAGACAATTTGTTCACGTAAAATCTCCAAATTCGTCTTCCGATTTATATCCGTGGCACTTGAACCTGAAAAGATATATTTGTACACATGCAACAAGTTAAAATAGAGTTACTATTACATTGCATTTTTCGGGTGTACGTCTGCGTGCTTAATATTTAACTCGACGTTTCGATCTCCCTGCTGGGAGCGTCGTCAGGAGACTGAAATAGATTAAATAAAAATATTAAGTACGCAGACGTACACCGAAAAATGGAATGTAATAGTGCATCTAATAGCTGCGGAAACCCTAAAACCAATATTTAAAATAGAGTTCTTTAAAATTTCTTCGGATTTATTCTGAATGTGATGGCGGAGCAACACCAGGGTGGTGGTGTACATATGGACGGAATTTGCACTAAATAAGTTGGGAGACAATGTTTACAGCCTTAAAAAGTCGGCTGGGCGTCAACCAAAACGATGAATATTATTCAGGGCGGAAGGACCGCGATCTTAAAGTTCGGTGACGCAGCCGATTATAATTCATTGGGACGATAACTACACTGGGGCGTCAACTACTAACAACGCCTATTAGCTTTCCCTTTTACTCAAGTGGTCCTCCTACCATGAATTAAAGAATCTAAATTATTAAAAGAGAGCGATATAAATGAAATATGATATCTTATGGCTACTAAGCACAAGGATGTACATTGATATTTGGGATCGGACTGAGTTTGTTAATCAAAATTATGATAATAATAAAGTCCAGAATTTTAAGTATGTGTTATATTTATCTCAGTTTTCTCAATGAGTATCAATGGAACCATGGGGACATTGGAGGAATTGTAGCAAGCTAAAAAAATTGTTTTCGTTTTATAGCTCCTCATTTGACGCAATGGAAACAAATGCAGCCTAGATAAGAGCCCATACGTTAAATGAATCATTCCAACCAAGGTATAAATAATAACGTTTTTCATTCTTTCATATTTGATAGCTTTTAAACGAAACAAAAGAACTTTTGAAAGTCTTTCTCCCGGACATAGCTCGACAAAAGTACAATATGCATCAACTAGTCAAAACAAATATTAGCTCTCCGATAACAATGGAATCTCACCTCATAGCACTAAAAATATAAAATAATATTTTTCTCTTTGATTAAAACGTTAGACTTTGACTAAACGTTATACTTATAAAATCAGTCGAATTCGTAACAGGAAAAGAACCAGTTTGATCAAGGAACTTTTAGAGGACATACTCATTTAAATATTTCAGCTGTTGTAAGTTCTACATTATTCTTAATTCAGTATAGCGTAGAACCTATTAGTCTTCACTTTATTCTCCTACCCAAATATCGTATGCTTACCTCACATTCCGGATACAAGCGACCCATATCTTCTGCATAAACCCATCAATCATACCCTTCTGTGTCCTCCTTATACCCTCGAGAAGTCCTGTCATATTATCCGCCATGTTTCGCACTTCAAGACAATTTAGACTTTCATATATATTTAATCAAGGGCTTTTTATTGCTTAAATGTTATTCCTGATTTATTTTAAGCACCCTTTTGTGGACAACATCAATAGCCGATGATGGGACGCTGAAATTAATTACTTTTATCAGAAATAAAAAAGGAATCTGAAAACGTAAATAATAGATGTGCATTATACTGAAAATTTACTGACATTTTGTATCTATAAAACAGGTATGCTAGTAATTTGGAATGAGACCATAAAAGAAAAAAATAAAACTCGTGCAAACGTTTCTGACAATTTTTTAATACCCGTATCTTGAGAATTTTTTATAATTAACACATACGGTTGGCCAAAATATAGCACAAAAAATCAACCTAACTTCTTCCTCATTTTCAATTTCAGTACAATCGTATGTGCTGATAAATAAAATTTTTGAAGCTCAAAGGATTCGCATTTATATGAGCAAAACTTTGGGGGATTGCTTACTTCTATTTCTGGACTAATTTAAAGATAACAAAAACTGCACAGGATAAGGTATGAAATATCGGAATCTAATACAATTTCTTCAAAACATATGATTTTAATACTAGCCTTTATTTTAGTAATTCGAACAGTTATGTCGCCACTTATTACGGGGGTGATTCATATTCCATGAGGTGCGACGGCTTGCTAATGCTGCCTTTTTGACGAGTGTGGGACGAGATGTAAATTTCAAGCCTTTAGAGTAAGGCGTGTGAGGCTTGTCTGTCGTAGCAAGCCCTCACTGGTATTTTTTTCTTCGGAGTTGCCCAACAAATCGACCGACGACAGCATGAGGTGTCACGAAAACGATAAAGCACATACATTTCTCAGACGGCTTAGAATGCTCTCACTGGAAGCTTCAATGAAATGCGTACACGCATAAAAGGAGTGATACACTTTCTATCCTGGGTGGTTCGGGGATTTCCTCATGAACTTGACTCATAACATTGGCTGACTGACTGAAAAACCCTAAATTATGTAATATTTCTCCGAAAGATTGAGCATGTTTCCTTTCTTGAACGAGGAAAAATCTATACCTAACTTATTCATAGCTTTTACAACCCTGAGTAGTAACTGGGATAACTTCTTCTATGAACCTTTCCTGGATCAAACATCTAAAACAATAATGGTGGAGCAATGATTACGAAATTACGGAATTAAATTCCTAGACTTCTTTCATTCTATTCAATAACAATTTGAATTAATCAGTATTAAATAATCAAAATCAGTTAGCAAGAACTAATAATTACTAGGCAAAAGAAATAATTAGGTACAAATTGCTGAAAATCCCAAAAGAGAAACAATTTGTAAACAACTTTTTGAAAGGATATCATAATAAATATATGAAATATGGACATTTGTTACCCACTAAAGTTTGATAAGCTGAAATACAGCAAATTTAGCGTAAATATATTCCATGCATTAAGTCCTGCCATACTTTCAGGAGGAGCTAATTAATAAAATGATAGGTATGCATAACAAGAACAAACAATTTACGCCATCGCTGTCTAAATTCCTTTCCTGTTTCTAGGATTCAGGAACACATCGGAAGGTGCTAATTCAGAAATGCGAAGTTTCTTTTTAGGACAGGGATAGCTAAATACCTTCCAATTCCATGATTGATGGAAAAACGATCAATTTTTCCTATCATTGAACTTAGTACTAGCTCTACTTTCAGTTTTAATGGCATCTGCACGTGCGACCACGATGGATATCTATGGCAAAATCAGAGACAGCACAACGGTTCTCGTTGGGTGATCATGACGTTATCGTATTTTATACTCACTATTTCGGCTATTGAATTCAATCAGTGCTTAAAAAGTAGAGGAAGTATCAAGATTTAAAAATATATATTTGAAACTCTAAAATTTGTTAACTTTTTCCATTCCCCACGGTTACGCCGACACTGGGGTTTTGATGTTAGCCTCAGCTTTCGGTCAGTGCGCAGCCACTAAATAAGTCGAACGCTCTTGTATATGAACAGCTAGGCTTCCGGGTTTTCCTTTTCGTCGATTTATCTTCGTAAAGATAGTCAAAGAAGGTGTCTTTGAACCTGAAGACGCTTACTGTAATGCCGGCGAAACTTTCGTCACGGAGATGAGTCGATAAGACGGACAACCCGGAAGCCTAGCTGCGCCTACTACACTCGTCCGCGGAAACTCTTTTACATGTTTTATCTACGAATATTAAAAAATAGGATCCTCAAGTCAACCTGTAAATGTTTTGTCGGTCACCGCACATTTAAATGGTTTTACATAAGTCGCCACTCGCTTTGCTAAGGACCTATACTCCAAGAATTATTTAATCATTAATTGAATGAGGTCAAGATAGGAGGGAAAAGAAAATTTAATTTGCTAAGGAGTGAATTGATCCGAATTTCACGGGGTAATAAGGTATAAATAGGGGTGTTAACCGAAATTTATATACATGATGAAGTGATCTATCAAATTCACAGCTCTTCAATGCTATTACACCCATTTGCACACTTAATAGAGCAATCTATTGAAAAAATTGGATCACACTGTACTCATCACCGCTTCGCGGATATTTTTGAAAACAGTTTAAAATGCGGTCGAAGTGGAAACAGTAATCAGCCTTCTATGGGATGAAATTGGCCATACTCTATGTAGTCCCATTGGTTTTATCTATGGATGTCTCTCGGCCCTACGCTACGGTTAAAAAGTCCATCGTCACCAACGTTTCGAAGAGCGCATTGCTCTTCATCTTCAGGACAGTCGGACGACGATGAGCCACGCACTCATTGAAATATAAGAGATTTAACGATCTACGGCCGTTGAACAGTTGAAAGAAAATAAATTCCCCAAGGCCGTATTCTTTGATTATAAGTAAGTAACTATTGTCGTAAGTAACTATTTCAGGTAAGTATACTCTTACCAAAGAGTACGGCCTTTTTTAATTAATTTTCTTTTGACTCATTGAAATGTTACAGACGATGGAGTTATAATCCGAGCGAGGACCCGAAAGAGAAGTTCACTGCTCTCATACGCCGGGAAAGAGTCTCTTTAGATATTTTATCTATTTAATCTGACGTAATATACCTTTCTCTCAAGAACTTCAGTTAATATCTAAGGGAGCTTTAGAGAGCTATGATAGGGTCGCCCTCATTAAGTTACGATTTTGCATTTGTATTTTTACAGACCTTTCGTATATACGCTATCTCTTTAACCTTACATAATATACCTTTCTCTCAAGGACTGCAGTTTATAACTAAGGGCCTAGTATTAGAGGAGTAAGACACGGTTGCCATCATTCAGGTATGTGGATCTCTACATTTATATTTCTTCCGACTCTTCATACACATTTTATCTATTTAATATGACGTAATATGCCTTTCTTTCAAGGACTTCTGTCTATATCTAAGGGCTGTGCATTAGGGAAGCGAGACAGGGTCGCCCTCATTCAGGTACGTGTGTCTCTACGGGTTGAGAGGCTGTCCAAAGATGCCCACCTTGACCGTATCCCCCGGCGAGTGCATCCTGCCCATTCAAATGACCCACCGGAAACCCTTTTCATTTTGACTCGTCGTGGCCAAGTTTTCCCGCAGCTCATCGCTGAATTCAAAGGGCACTATCATATTCTGCTTTCCGGCTCGAATGAATTAGAATGCATAATTGCTTGGAGCTGGTTGAGGATTAGAGCGTTTTTCTTACGCGAGGAAAGAGCTTACCGTGGTACAGGTTGACTATTTCGAGGAAGTAAGCGAAGTAACATGGAGGATGAAAACGGCAGGAACTAACCCACAAAGTAGTATTTTTATAGTACCTTAAGGTCAGAATACTTTTTCGATAAGACAGTTCCACATATTGGTTAGCATTATAATGATATTATACGCGCATGCATGTTCATAGCCCCTTGTAATTTACGTTTAAATTTAAAATTCTATTTCGGAGAACCAAAATGAGTTTATGTACGCGGGAAAAAAGTAAAGCAAATTAGAAGAAAGTTTGATTATGCCTTGAATAATTACCAGTTTGACGTAAAGTTATATGCTATTACTTATGAGTCCAACAGTAGAATAAACAAGAGTGCATATTCTACTGGAGATTAATTTTAATAAATCAAAAAGAAATTATATACTTTAATGCAGCGGTTCCCAAACTTTTTCTTTCTGCGACCCATTTTAGCCCATACGTTTTAGCCGCGACCCCCTAAAAATGGTTGTCTAAGTTTAAGTACATAGTTCACTTTATTATTCGTATACATCTCGCGACCCCTTTCCGAACGGCCCGCGACCCCCAGTTTGGGAACCGCTGCTTTAATGGTTCAAACAGAAAATAATTCACTGCAAAAACGTTGTTGAAATGTTATCACAGCAATACCCAGTCTAGCGTCACTACGCCTAAGTTTCCTAATATCAAAAAGGTGACAGTTATTGGTAAATTCTTAGCTTAGGAGTATTAAAAAAAATAAAATGGAGACACCGGCTGAATTCTATAAAATTCTTAGAATAAAACATCCTTAACGAGTTCAGAGAATAGCAAAAGGATTTTAGTTACAGTGAGAGTAGAACAAACAACATGCTCTCCGATATTAAAAATATGTGGTATAGTTATCATAAAAATAATTATTATCAATCGAGTGAATACGACATAAGAAATAAAAGACAGCACTAAAAGTATCTACTTTGAATAAAATTATTGAAAAAATTTCCTAGTCAAACCCACCTCAAACAGATCTGGATAACCTAAAGAAGTGGAATTTTAATGCTCTTTTGCCTTTTAGAAAAATTACGGCTGCCAGTAATTGCCATAGAAATCTATCCCGATAGAAAGAGAAAAAAAAACTACTAGCAAGAGGTGAACCCCTTCAAAATATAAGGCAAAGCGAATGGGTTTGATGGACAAATGACGCAATGGGTTTCCTTTCATCCATAATCTAATGTAACATTGCTTAAAAATTTATGACAACTATCAAATGGCATAAATGTCGTTTTTCTCATAATTTATCAAGGTAGCAATAGGTTGAATGTATGATGAGATAAAAATTGAACAGACTATTTCAAGCAAAATAAGGTAATAGCAATAGCCTTAATAGGTAAAGCAAAAATCATAAACACTGTCAACACGATCTAGTCCGTCGTAGTACTTTACTAGACCTGTTTTAACTTTTAACAGCTTTCGTCTACGGAATTGAATACATTATGTAGTACGTATTATAATTATCATATTTTTCCTATTTTTGGCGTAATAACTTGTTTGATTCCATTAACAGCACAAAAAACTCATACGACTAAGAAAAATCCTCGATGTAGCAATAATAGCGATTCCACCTGCTTTCACACAAAAATGATTCTCTTGGTCATTGTTAGGATATGAAAGGATACGGAAACGTAAATTGACAAATAATACGTTATTGTAGAATCCTAGACGGCCACGAAACCTTAAAATCTCACGAAGTACTTCTAACCACAACAAATTCATGGTCAGCCGCGAAAAGAGAGCGAAGAAAAACACCAGGTGATTCCCAACGTTGAAACCATTACCGTCAATGAGATCACTGCCTGTAACAAATAGATAAAAAGAAAAGTGAGTCTTTTCGGCCCGCGTCGCAAAAAGAGAAGTCCTGCCGATGACTGGGGGAATAGTGACTAGAACCAAAATACAAATTCTACTTAATATCCCTCGAAGGACTAATATACACAATAAATTCTTGAGCAGCCGCAAAAAGAGATCGAAGAAAAAACTAGGTGGTGCCCAAAGTCGAAACTAATCCCATGAATGAAAACACTACCGGTAACAGAGGGTTAAATCTTGCCTTCCGGCCCACACCGCAAAAAGCAAAGAAACGGAGAATAACAACCGATTTTAAAACACGAAAAGAGAGCGAAGGACAAAACCAAATGATGCCCGACGTTGTAACCCATGCCACGAATGAAATCACTGCCGGTAATATAGGGTTAAATATTTCCTTCTCGGCCCACGCCGCGAACAGCGAAGACCCCCGAAGACCGGGAAAACAACGATCGATCCCTGAACACAAAAGCCAATACGGACGAGACAAGATACACTTTTACTTTTCTCCAGGAAGGCGAAAGCAGAACCCGTGCGTGGCCAAACCCAATATCACGTGGGGAAACGTGCGTCCTGGACGATGTCGACCGGTCGAGTGATCCCAAGGCGGGAGTCGGCGCGTGGAAAAGTCCTCACCGAGGAGCGAACCACGCGGAGAGGATCACGGGAAGGGGGATGGGTCGCAAAAGGGCGCACCCCGCTCCGTGGTATGGGGTGGTCCAGATCGGAAAGCAGAAGTGACTACGAGAGAAGAAGTGATGGTGGGGAGAAGTCGTCTTCTCTCCTGAGGATGTTGGAAAAAGCAGACCGCCTCGGAGACAAAAGGGCGAACCACTGCGCACGCAAGCCAGGATTGTGTGGGGAGTGTGAGGTGACCGCTTGAAGAGTAGGGTCAGGTGCGGGGGTGGGATTACGAGCCCGCGAAAAAAAAGGGGCAGCCGCCGACCCACCCCCGTTGGAGTCTCCCGAAGACCCCTCCGGTTCTTTAGGGTGTGGGGTCGCTGAAACGTCATGACCAAATCCATGGGCCCGTACCGCAATCCCCCACTCCTCTTTCCCCTAGTCCCCCACCCCACGGGTGATCAGCCTCCAGAAGGCGTATATAAGGGCCTCGCCTCGTCTCCATCGTCACCTCACAACCGAGAGATCCTCATACAGATCCAGTGGGATTCACTCCGAGTCGAAGAACTACACGCAGTTCAACTCAGCCAAGATGATGGTGAGTACGGCATAGGGCCTGGCTCTAGTCTTAATACCCCATCCTAAAATACTCCATCCTAAAATACTCCATTCTAAAATACCCCATTCTAAAATACTCCATTATAAAATACCCCATTACAAAGTACCCCATTCTAAAATACCCCGTTCTAAAATACCCCGTTCTAAAATACTCCATTATTGCATACTCAGCTCTAAATTAATCCATTCTAAAATAATTCATTTTTAAATACTTCATCGATGTGAGGATAATAGTTTCCCGGGTCTCCCATAAAAATGCGCATAGCACAAAGTGAACTCCAAGCATTGATTGGGGGAAGTTTGATGTGTTACCATTTCAGGATAAACGCATCGTGTAATTTATTCTAGTCTGTGATTTAGTTAGTGTACATTTAAATCATTTTTTGAGGGATTCATTTTTGGAGGATTCAGTCATTTTCAAAGCAAACATCCATTGATTTTATAAAATTCTTTAGATTATCGACAATACATATCTTAGCAGCTATTTTTTCAAGGATTTGTATTTAACTTGGAATTCAAGCGTTTTATTCAATATTAGCCCAGACGAAGTGCGAATGTGAGTATAGTATTAGACTAAGCTCCTGATTTGGTTTATTTTGGACTTTTTCTGAAATGTTATAACTTAAGGCTAAAACATACTGCAGATATTATTTTCCCGACAGTAAACCGTGATAGTCGATAGCTGAGAACTCAAACCTTTCGGGAATAATATCTTCGCATAGTTAAGTTTTCTTTAAATACGTGAGTTATCTAGCAAAACGCAATAGCATTAGGTTTCAGTTGTTTAATTTCATTATTTCTATTTAGTTTATTCCAATGCAGTTTCTAAGGGATTTTTCACTGTATTTTATCCATAAAAATGAAGAGAATATTTTACGACCGCACTCCGAAAAGAGCTCATTGGACTAATCTGCGGGGATTTTGAAAAGCAGTACATTACAAATTTATTGGCATTACTTTGCAAGCCTTACGTGGATATCAGTTTTCACTGCAACGCCTTTTTCATTCAGAAAGAGACGTTAAACTTTCGGAAGATGATTTCATCATTTCATGATCATTATATCCCATAATTTGTTTTTGTAGAATTTACTATATTCTCAACCAACTAGACAATCGATTTTGTGTTTAATACGTCGAATTTCCACTAATGACGACACAATTTGTTACAACCTTCCAGGCAGCAACCAAGAAATATTCTTACCATTTTGGATCAGCCGTTATAAAATTTCACCAATATAACAAAAAAGTATTTCTTTCAAAGTTTTACCCGAGACAAACTCGTAAGCTTTTGGTATGTTTGGTATAGTACGTCGTCAAAACTCTTCCATCACAGACGTGATCCCATGCACATTTGAACTGAATCCTTTCCTTTGAATTTTTACACTCCAAGTTCTAATGATTCAATCTTTGATTTCATTTTTGCTTCCACACGTTTGTATTTTAAAATTTTCAGAATATACGATCTTATTATTTGCATAAGTGCATGTAAAATTATTTATACTTTTACCTCATGGAATACTCTTTTCGCCCCCATTCATTGGCCATTTTAGAATTAGACTGATATTAAGTTAGGGCTAAAGGCGTTTAATTTGGCAAATTTATAAATAAAATAGGATTCCCTTATGTGAATATTACTTTACATAATTCGATCTGTATGATATATCGGTAAGACGGATCATAATGCCCTTATACTCTACGGTTTAACGGAGTTCAAAATAGTTAGGTCTTTCACAGAAAACAAAGCCTGTAAAGGAGACAATTTAAGTACTTTTTTCATAATTTTTTTTCTTTAAGCATTTTTGTACTTATTAGTCTCATAATGAAAACCATAATTTACAAGTATTTTAACATTAATTTAGCACCTACAGATGTGATGTTTAAAACATGAACTGAGCAAAAAAATTCAGGCAAAAATAGTTTTATTGGGCCTTTCATTGGAAATTCGCTAAACAGAAATCTATATTTCTCCATTTTACCGAAAAAAAGACGTTTTTCTCCCATTCATTGCTTCTAGGCTATTTAACGACAATAACTAAATGAACAGCTCTTACAGCGATGAAAAATACGCAGATTTTGCATCGCAATTGATAATTTGACAAAGTCGTAAGGAAATTGCCTTGCCAGATATCTGCTCAGGGCGGGTCTGGAGAAAGAGAGAGTGAAAGTTAAAGACGAGAGGAGCGGTCTTCCCATTCTTTAGCGAAGCACAAAGGATTTATTAAAGCGAATGGGACAATGTTTCAGTAAAAAATGGATTTGGGTCATCATCGTTTGCATGACGCCTCGCGGCACTCCCTGACTTTGAGCACGACTTCCTGCACCCTCCTTACTACCGCATCTTATATCAGCCTCTTCCATTCACCATCTACTACATACCTCCCCAGCACCGACATGTGCGGCATGGGATTTGCCACTCCTTTCCAATCATATTCACTCCCCTCATTGTTCCAAAAGAATATCTTAAGGTGTAATAAACGCTTATATGGTGCTTAACGACTATTCTAGAATCATTACTTAGGCTCTTGAGAGTTGGTGTTTGGAAGAATTGACTTAAAATTGGCAATAATGAAATAAAACTTACACTTCGCTCTTATAGAAGCATCCTCAGCTTAAATTTAACAAAGTTTTCTGCTTAGCGTTTTTCGGGAATGAATACTTGAATACAATGCATAAGATATGTAAATTAAAATTCAAAATAGCATTTTCTTCGATACACATTTCGATTTTACTTAAAGAAGCTGTTGTATTTGAGTTATGCAATTTCACAGTAATTACAAATACAATATTTCCCTTCTTTAATCGTCAAAAATAATTTAGTAAACAGCATCGAGGGAGATTGTTAAAACTTTTTCCATACCAATACGGAAAATTAAAAAAATCATTCGTACATTCGTACATAATTATTCATTCTCTATTAGCACAAAAGTAAAATGGACATTTATAACGGAAGTGCAAAACAAGAAATTCTCCTCGTCAGGCATAAAAGCCAACATGTTTTTAACTTAATGGACGCTTATTTTCCTAATAAAACCATCGTTTGCACAATACTAAGTTGAAACTAAACATTTCTTCTCTCTGGGTTTCTCTTTGCAGAAGATCGCAGTCCTCGCTTTGATGGTGTCGTGCGTGGTGGCCGCCCCACAGGCGCCTCTGCCTCCTCCGCCCGGAGTCAACCCTCGCTTCGCCCCAGGCACCTTCGTGCCCATCCTCGAAAAGTCCTTCGACCTTAGCCCAGATGGATCCTACACCTTCCAGTAAGTACACGGTAGCACCCAATACCGGAATAGACCTGTATTTAAAAATCTTCGCGTCACAATTCCAATTGTTACACGTTCAGTCACCTCCCAATTTATTTTTCAACCAAGGAGAGTCATACGTTAAATTTTTAAATTGGTAAAAACTTTTGTGACGGCCCCATAGGTGGTCTATGTATATTAATGCTTTTTTTATGTGGTATTTTGAAAAATACAAAATTCTTTCCGTAACTTATTAATATAAAATTATTTAAATTTTGAATTAATGCCATGCATGCATAAAGCGCATAAGTTTATACCACAGAATATATAGAGTCAAGTAATGCTCAAGATTATAACTGCTCAATGAGGATGATAAAATAAGGCAATATATTATCAAAATCCTTAATGGTAATCGATTATTCAACCGTCAAAATTTTATTAAAATAGAAGACCGCGTGCATAAAAAAATGGGGTTAAAGGCATTGATTGAAAGGAATTGGAAAAACGTTGGCACAGAATTTTAAACCCTTTAATTTAAACAATCGCAAAATTTATAATAAATTTTAGAATTACAACATCCACTCGTTGAAGTCTCCAAGTCTAGTAGTCATTTTTGCGTCTAAATAGTCATCAGTAATTCTGAAGCAAGTCGCTCGTGTCACCTTAATTCTCACAACTTCACGACAGCCAGTTGAATTTGCCTGTAAATATTCTGTTAACTATTTTGCTTTAAAACGGAGTCGCACTTCTTCCCGCAACTTTATTTTGAGTCGATCGATTAAAATTGAGTACTTAAACATTGCTTCTTCCTTTTTTTTCACCTAAACTCAAAGAGAGCTAGCAGCCTTTCATACAAAGCAAACTTTATATTAGATTTTTTGATACCAGGTCATCTTTGGCAAAAATACATGTTAAATGAAGTCTACTCAATTTAGCGATACGGTGAAAAGGTTAGTATGGCTTACAGTTGGGACGGAGGGATTTTTGGAGAAAGAAAGCCTTTCCAGGTTGAGGGAATTCTCTCAAGTTCCCCATAAGGTGACACCCTCCGACGTTTCGTTCTCGATTTAGGCATTACCTTCCCGGAATAATGTATTGAAACGACGATCACGTGCAATTTGACCCAGTGGAGATCCCGCGAAGAATTCCTTCATCTAGGTCGCTTGGAATTCCTGTGATCTAATTTCAGAATCCAGATTGCTCACGAGATGCTCCTCTATACTCTCAGAGGAAATTGACTCAATTTATAGACGACGATCTGATGGGTAGATTCCTATCGTACCGCCGAAAGGTGTTCAGAGGAAATAGTTAAAGAGTCGTTTGTGAAAAGATTCGGGATTAGCCGATGCTCAAGAAAAACCAGCTTCTCCTGCCCATGGCCAGACTGAGCATGGGCCGAATAACCATGGGGTCAACATCTGACATTCACGCGCAGGCCCTCGGCCTCATATTTTCGACTCGCTTTATATCACGTGCCTCTAAATTGAACCTTTGAACCCGCAAATTTATATCGCCAGCCACCGAACGGCCCTCAAAAGCGGCACCGTAAAAAATAAAATGGGATTGCGTCAGAGTATACTCGACGCAATGTTTAAATCTCTGCTCAACACAGGGATTTTTACGCAAACTTTTTCCCACTATTCTGAAGCTGGTGAAAAATAGGAAAACAAATGAGCTGGCTACTTAAAGAAAAGTAAAAAAATTGTTCTTAAATTCAAAGAAAATGTTTTCCTTTGAAAACACATGATTCACTATGAGAATGATATTATATAAATTACATATTGTATAAAGTCTACAAGTAAAAATAAATTGATCGCATAATTTTACAATATGTTAATGCATCCCATCGTAAACTCTTCCTTTACCAGTAAATCTAGCATACTTGTATCCGTCATACATCCTTAAACAGCACCTTATTCGTTTACTTGAGAATATTTAAATCTCACTAGTGAGTTTAATAATAAGTCATCGATCAATGCCTCAAAATACCTTCCATAAACTATAAACCCTGAGTTTATTACGTAATTTCATAAGTAGTTTCACAATTTATGGCCTTGGAGAAGTTATCATAGCTGCATACGTTAAAAACCCATGCTATATGTAATTTAATGCCAGATAAAACGTAATATAACTATATCCCTTCTTCATCCATTCACGAAACTTAGCTAACTTGTACCATGCTGAGTTTTCGCCATCGTTCATAGCGCGGGCGGTAATTGCCACGGAGCCTGCAGGGATATAATTGGAAGCCTTTGGAGACTTCAACGCTCGAGTGAGCTCGCACCGAAGCTTGTGAGACTGAACCCCGCACGGGTCGGGTCACGCCTAATGAGCAGGGACAAAGAAATGGATTTCATAAAATCCTCTGAGACACTTGCGGAGTGTTGCTGGCGCGATGGACGTAACAGCGAGTGAGATAAGCGAAAGAGGAGCTCAGAGTGGCGGGGAAAGTGGATGGGCAGGATCTTCAGCGGGCGGGGAAGGAGCATCCGGAGGAGAGTGACTCAGTGGGGGAAAGTGGATGACGAGGTAAAGATCGGTATAACGCAGAGTTGGACGCCGCTGAATCTGGAATAGGGGAAGTGGAGCGGTGAAAAGGGGGTAAAACGGTAACACGAGGGACACAGCAGCATTTTATGTGGTTAAAAGTGTAACTAAGAAGTGGGTTACTCTGAGATATCACAAACGAAAAGAAGACCAGACTGGAATAGAATTAAAAATAAAGGTTAAGTCATGATAAAGATGTATCCACCGTTTTCAAGCCAAACTTTTGCATGTCTCTTTATTTTTTCGCGACAGGGTCTATTGCAGTTTACTCATACGGACACCTAGACGTAGACACATTGCCTCACTATTAACTGTTGTTGGTGTGGGCTAGATTGCATAGTAAAATATAAAGGAATAGGCATAGCCTAGCCATAGGATAGACCTAAATGTATAACAGATTACAGCGCGAATATAGCTTATTACGAGGCCAACGAGATCTACCACGTGCTTCAGTCCATTCAATTTCACCGTCTCTTAAATCTCGCGGAAGGCCGGAAGGATAGAGCGTGGCGAAAACTAGTGAACTTTCTCGCCGAAGTCGTGGGCAATCTTGAGAGCAAGACTTAATCTGGCGAGGTCTTCGTGGAAAATTTAACCTTTTCACGAGATTCTGGGCAGCTTTATTGGAACATCTTAGGGGTTGAGGCGGGAGGAGGATACCGAAGGTGGACGGGATTACAGGTGAAGTCAGGAGTAAAAGATGGCTAGCTGGACATTCGTGCGTCCAATTACACGGAGACAAGTGGTCGTTATTCTACAGTTCCACTTTGAAAGTTTTCAATAATACATTTAATAGATTCCCACATGATAGTATATAAAACCCATTTTTTTGGCAAAGCGGCTGTGATCTTAACTCAAACAAAATTTATCTTTCCATGACTACGGGTGGGGAATTTATCTTTCCATGACCATGGAGGGGATATGAGTGTCTGTCCCCTCCATGGCTTATTACATGGTGCGTTATATACAGAAAGAGTGGCGAAATATTTTATCTTAACTTTCTCAGGTAATTTTGGCAAGTAAATGAAATTCAGATGAACTATCCTAGGGATTTCAACGCGGCGAGAGAATCAATGATAACCAAAGTCTTGGTGTCCAAGTCTAGCCTGTTATATGGGTGAATAAGATATATTTTTAGCCTATTTACCCTCATTTTGAGGGATAAGCAGGACTTTGAAACGCCGATTACATGGGCCGCCTAGCCTCACTGAATACCAAGTAGAGTTTCATTCATTCATCGGAAAATACTAAATATTAAGAAGGCTTTAACCAACATTAAATTAAATTTCAAAATAAATTTTCATCATAATAAGATTTTGCTGTAGAAAAATTGGTACGCCATTTCTCAATTAATTCTCTTACAAAAATATATAGGTGCTTTTCATGATGTGTCAACATGTGACAAGATCCGGCTCGCTCTTAGTGAATTCCGTTGCTGTTGAATTACCATTGGCGTGACAGAAAGGCAGTAAATTTAAGAGCTTAGTTCTCGTTTTTTACGGCGCGCTCTCATGGGATGTTCCCAGAGATTCTCTACCGAGAAATCGCGGAATTCTGCTTAGGATTGCGTCGGATATTGGGTTTTATGAAGGGTAAATAAAACTCGTCCGACCCATTCCACATCTCTTATGTTATGGATGTAGAGTTTCATTACCTCTGGTGCCAGCCATAGAGCTAAAATACCAACTGCTTATGGAGCTCTTACTTTGCCCGCCATTAAATATTTGCTTACCTCACGTTTCACAAGAATATCGCGTAATTTCAAAGGTCGAGAATTGAAATTAAAACAGACCACCGCTTGTTAAAGCAGTTCATGAGTTCATGGATAAGGTATTCATGATAAAGCCAATGCGGAACTCAAAACTCCCTTTTTTAAGAAAACATGCAGGTAACTACATAAGGAATCAAAGACAAAAACAATTAATGTAACGTAAAATATTTTGGAAACGAAATTTCCAGCAATGTATTTCAGATTCACGTAACAGCACCCCTTTTGAACTACTACTAGTACACTACTTAATTGTATGCAGTTCAATTTTTCACTTAGAAGCACTGACACCACTATCGCCGGCAAAAATAAAAGTAAACGAAGGTGAGTCATTACAGCTCTATAGAGGAAGCCATCCCTTATAACGTATTTAAAGAAAAATTATTTTAAACCGCATACAGATAAACATAATTCATCTAAATCGCACTGAAAAAATCCATAAAAATAGAAACAATTCCTTAGACAATGAGAATTGTATGCATTATTTCAATATGAACTCAATGGGAGCGACATGAAACAGGGATATTACCAATAAATGTTGCTGACACTTAGTTTTCAAGTGACGGCCGTATAAGCTCACTTATGCATACACATCATGCAATGAACTATTTTTTTATCTCAAGGTACGCTTCTGCTGATGGAAGCTCTCGCCAAGAATCTGGAGCTATCAGGAACCCCGGCACGGTAGCTGAATCAAATGCAGTGACTGGGTCTTACTCCTACGTTGCTGACGATGGATCCACCGTGACCGTCAACTACATTGCCGATGAGAATGGCTTCCAGCCCGAGGGTACTTCAATCAACCCAGCCATCACCCGCTCCGTTGCCGCTCAGGTGAGCCTAGTTTCAATCAATATTATGTATCAAAAAGTCAATGAAGGAGATAAGATAGAATTGCATACTTGCTTTCCCGAAGGTTTATATTTGAGTTTAACTCCTTCCGAATCTATTCGTTTGATTAAAAGACAAAAAATAATTATGAGCTCATTCGGGCTGTGTTTTTTTCTTAAGGAATAACTAAACGTTCAGCGAACTTGCAAGGCCCTCTATGAAGATACGGATTAGGCTATTTCATTGTTATTTCCTTAAAAATATATAATAAACCACTTGCTTGATTTTTTTGTCCCAAGTAGTAATTACTTATGAGCATTGAGAGACAAGTGAACTAGATAATATCATAATTAAATCATAACAGAGGTATTCTTAAAAAATCACGAAATCTTATAATGCCTCAATGACATACTCGACTAGATTGAGGTATGTTCTCTTGTATTCGTAACTTTAAAAAGAACCAATTTTTATACTAACTTAGGAGCTCACCTTAGCGATCCCCTTCATTTACCGCATATACGCTCTATTTATCTAACCCAAATATTTCATTCGTATTAGACACTACTACCAGAAAAAAGCTATCACATTTATTTAAGGAACTAAAATGTAAAGAATGAGAAATACCAAGAGGAAAAATACTCTAGCCGTTGCCGCTTCCACAAAAAGTAATTATTCCCAGAGTTGTTGTGAAATGCTTCTACTTTATTGTAATACTACAGCGTTTCACCGAGTTCCAAAAAAATCACATTTAAAATTCCAAGACATTCGGCCCTTTAATGAGCATTATGTTACACCTCGTGTATTGTTATGGGGACAAATGATTCTTTCCTCATTTATCTTTCCATTTACGTAATTGCATGAGACACAGCAACGCAGGGTAAACTACTTGAAACCAATAACGAAAGAAAAAAGAGTTAAAAAGTAAATACATATTATGCAGAGCGTGACGTAATTGACCATCATAGGTTCATTATTTCATCATTTATTAACACCAAGGCCTATACTATAGCTCTTCCCTCATCTATCCAAATCAGTCTTCTGTGGCATGATTCATACGCATCCTTACATCTAACCAGCAGATAACAGCAAATTGGGCTGGATATCGAGTAGTATTTGCTCATGTAGCCAGTGCAGAGTAGTTATACGTGAGGCTAACGACTTTTAGCAGAAAAGATACCCACTATTATCAAGGATAGTGTAGAGGTAAAATTAAAGAGTGAAATAGGAGGTAATCGCAGTGAGAGTAATTTTTCTAATGCTCCGCTTCCCCACAGGTCCAGGAGGCCGCTGCGTTCAGGTCTGGAGTCGTTCCCGCACCCCTTCCCGTCCCAGTCCGAACTGCTCCTCTGCCCATCCCCGCAGCCACCGTTGCACCAGTCGCCCCAGTTAGGCCCATCGTGCCTCCTGGCGTCAACCCCGCCTACTACAACCCGGCCATCTACAACCCCGGCTACTACAACCCCGCCATCTACTCAGGCTACCCCGGCTACCGCGGATACTCCGGATACAGGGCCACCGGCTACCCCGGATACAACCCATACTACAACCCAGCCTACCCCAACAGGATCATCCCAGTGCCCACTCCCACCGCTGAGGCCGAAACCAACAAGGCTTAAGCATTGACGAACCCCTGAACCCCTGATCTCGCCACGTCCCAGGAAAAACCCTGCTGCCACTTGCCTTCGTCGCCACAAGCATGCAATCCTGACGCTGTCCGACAATCGCCCAGGCGGGAAGTGATGGCCTTTCAAAGAGCACACAAAGGCTATACACCAGCGAGCGTCACCAGTGGTCATCCTTGAAGAGAAAGCAGCTCTTTTTTTAAAGTGACATGGTGAAAATGACTCTGGCGTGCTTGTGGTTATTCCGCGGATAACTTTAGCACGAAAACCACTTCCATAAAGCTCACTGGACGATTATTGAAGTGTATACGCGCAATTCCTCACCCCAAGCATAGAAAAAAGTGATGACAGTGTCTCGTTAAACTCAAAACTTGTCTTTTTTGAAGATTCTGCTTGAAATTATCAAGCCAGAGTGTTATTCCAAGGTTTCCTTACTTTGTAATCTTCCCTTTACCATGGAGTCCATTTTTATTCCCTTTCTTCCTCACCTCAGTTCTTGCAATGCTCTATGAAGGCAGGCAGCAAGGACAAACGAACATTAATTTAAGAAAAAAAGTATATGCTTTCTCCTCTTGCATTTATTCTAATCCTCCTATTTCCCATTACTACCACGTGACAGCGGATATGGACATGTATAAGAAAAAACGCAATTGCATGGCTTTGGAAAAATAAATCGATGGTTTTAAATGAATAATTAATTTCTTGGAAGTTTCATTTACATAAGCACACCTTTTCGTCCTTGCGCCTTATCCCAGCTCCTCAACCCATTCTTTTAATTCGTCGAAAACAATCGAAGGAAGTCTCACGAGCGTCTAATTTTTCCGGCACCAATTAACCGTGCGGAAACAGTCACGTCTTCATTCAAATCAACTCGCTAGCATTTCCTCATCACAATATTAATACTATAAAATATTTTTTTCATATTTCATTACAAATAGCGTATTGTTTAAAAGGCAATATATATTTCAGGTATGAAGATACATTGTTTTACAGTGTATGGTTGTATATTGATGATAGACTCGACCATCGTTAACTCAGGGCAATTAAGGCGAAAGCTAGAATGGGATTGTTCTCTGTTGTACTTGATATCGCAATTTATTGAAAGAATTCAATAGAGGAAAGTGAATTAAGAGATGAAAGTGAAAAATTAGTGAACGAGCTTATTTCGAGGCGATATATAAATAGGGAAATAACACCCTCTATTTGTCTGGTTAGATTGGCTTCATGTTGACATTTCAACAACTACCTCTGCTGTGTCCTCGTGGACTGCCTCATTTTTGCTCGAAATTTAATCGAACCTAAATGGAGGTCTTAGATACGTATTGATTTAAGTAAAAAATAATAGCTTTTCCATAATAAAGTCACTATTCGCAGAGAAGTTGGAGCTTCGCTGAGGGCTCCCGGTACGTGCTGCGATCTGGTGGTTCCAAGTGTAACTATGACTTGCGCTATTATATTTCTAGAAAGATTACACTAGACTATTTTGTAGCCGGTTACCATGGTTATATCAAAATCAACAAAAATTGACTCATCAATATTTTTCTTAGCCCTACATAGAGCTCAGGTAGATGAAGGAGCTGCCACATGATTAGTTGAATGTTTTTAGCTACTCAATGACATTCTCTATGAACGATAGCAATTTCAGCTGTTTAAACACCGGCATGGAGCCAGTCTAACGCGGTTGGAAGCCCTTAAGCAAGGGCCTTCCACCCGCGGTCCCGAGGCCATATGCGACTCACCAGCAAATTTCTTGCGGCCCGCAGAGGCTAAAGAAAATATTGTTCGCTAGTATTAATCAAAAACCAGTCTGCATGGTGTGCAAAGAATCGGTTTCTACCATCAAATAATACAACATATAGCGACATTAGGTTACCATATTGACTTTATTGAAGATTATTGCACTATGTTTTAAAATTTTATTGATTTAAATAACCGTGTACATTTATTCTCTTATTTTCTTCTTTTAACTCCATATTTCAAGAGTTTATGATGTCATTTATCTAAAAATTTTCACTTATTAAGTATATAATCAATTGTGTTCGAGAATTAATAAATAATTCTTTACTAAATATCTGCGGTCTACAGAGTTAAAAAACTGTTCATAGAACATGTTTTAAAAAGACTATTGCAGTTGTCCAAACGTCCATAAATGCATATTGAAATACAATGCAAAATTTAATGTATTTTGGCATGACATTTTAGGCATGCCGAAATGACCAGAAGTACTTCAGCATATGCAATATAATATAGATATTTTCTCTCTTTAACTGAAATGTATAATATCATGGCTAGGGACACAACGGTGTAAATTTCGTAATATTGTATTTTTTTGGTTATTCTGGTTACATTTACTCCATGTGATTAAGCATTATATTCTTCGTAATTCTTCGTTTTCCGTATTTATTGGTGATAAAGTGACGTGGAGCATTATGACCCTAAAGACGACGTGAAATCGATAGTTGACCGTTGAATTAAAAAAGTTTTAAGACCTCTGCCCTATAGGACTAACTTGTTCAGCGGGAATATCTAAGGTCCTTTATTAACAGATACGGAATATATGGCAGTGTGCCAGAATAAAGAAATACGCTCACATTGATTCATTCCTGACTGACACCGGATGCAAGCATAGGCTCCGCATACCTACGTCTAATCAGCAACCGCAGGAACATCATAAGCCGTACTCGACCAGACGCGTGACTCTTACTCTGCGAACGGGGCCCTTGGGCAATCAATAAAGACGAGCCATCCGTGACGGAAGGGAAGAAATGCCACGAGAATCGCCCTCTTGCTCGAAATAAAAGCGGTCATCCTTCGGCAATAGCCTTATCATAATTTCAGGCCTGACCTTTTACAAGAACGCTTATTCGGAGCAGCCTCACACGCAGTGATGCTCCAGTTGCGTACGATGTGCAAGAGCGAATCATAAAAGTGCTCGCGTAAGACCAGAGTAACATGTACGGCAGTAATAAATGGACCTCAGAATACCCAACACCACTGACAAATAAAATGTAAGAGCGCAGACCTACGTGAAAATTACGGAATCAAAGCTTGAGCTAAGAAGGTGGCTTGAGTAGACTGGTTGGTAAGTAGTACTACAAAACTGTGCCCGATGAGGCAAAGTATAGAGCTCTTTATATACTCCGAATCCTTCAAAGCCTGTGTTTTCTGTTCAAATATTTCCTCCTCTCGCATAAATTTGGTATTAATAGAATACATATACAATGTATAATTTCATTTTTAGAACTTTATTTGCTATATAATATGCATTTGATACAGAAAGGAAATTTTGAGGATAAATTCACACGAAATTAAAACAATTTTCCAAGTATTATTGCATTGCATATAAAAATCTTGATAAAATACAATTATAAATTTCATCGAGTAAATCATAAAGTTTAGCTATCGTAATAAGAGCTAAAATACAATAAATTCATAAAATTGAATTTCATTATTTGAGTAAAAATCTGAATTTAGGAAATAAGCGCTAAAAGATTTTTAACCGGCTATTGAAACATTTTTAATGCAAATTAGTTTCAAAAGTTGCATTCGATTTGTAGCCATGAATATCATTTCACCACTTACGTCATGAATTTGCAATGGATATCAATACGAATCTGTTCTACATTTAGCAACATAGTATTTGTTTTTTGACTCGACTGGGTCTATTGGATGCATTTCTAAAGTCTGCAATCTCAGTTTCATGGAGATGGTCAGGCGATTTAGAAGTAAAAAAGATACATAAAGAGCGCTGGTTTACCCTAATATTCTTGAGTTTTAATAATTCCAATTAAAACAAAATGAAGAACAAACTAAACATAATATAGAGTATGGTTGGTAGTAGTTGACTGCTGAAATTATGTGTACCACTTGAATGATACAAATTACAATGCTCAGACTAATAAACAAGAGATGACATCGGAATTGAGACGTTGACTATTGAATTCAAATTATATGAAAGTTCAGCATGAAAAAAGAATTTTGAATGCAAAGAAGGATCACCACTTGCTTGATCGGAATTGCCAAGGAAAGCTCAGCGGAATTAAAATTTTGTGTTGTGGGAGATGTCTGCCGTGCTAGAGCTAGCGGCAGATCAGAGAGCTAGAAAATTACATTATAGACTTTTGAAATATGAAGTTAAAATGAGCAAATAAGAGAATAAATTTACACGGAAAAACTCCAAACTTTTGTCATTCCTTTCCTCAACAACCTAGGCACATATTCCCTTCTCCCATTCCCGGTACTGATTCACTTGCTACGAGATAGAAGAAGCGTATTTCAATTGTTAATGACACGGGTTGAAACCGTTCGGGGTGTAGAAATAAAGAGTGTGGAATTTACTAAGGTATATTCATTTTACATTCAACGAGACTAACCTGAGATTTAATAAATTAGCCGGCGAATAAGTGATAGTATTTTTTCTCTGTACAAGTTATTCAATTGCATGAACTGTTATGAGAACATATGGGATTCATGGGATGGGAATTTTGGCTATTGAAATTTAAGGTAACGTAAAACAGGGTGAATACTTAATCATGCATAATAACATAGTTCAACCCAACATCAAATTGTTTCCTGAGACTCTCTGCGTTAACAGGCATAATTTCCTTCAATGTCGATTTAAACTATTACAATTTAAATTCCTCAAGTTCTCACGTACTCCCTGCAATCACCATGTTTTTAAAATATATCCAACATAAAGATTTATATGAAACAATATATTACGGACCGTTTATATTAATGAATCTCTTATCAATACGTGAATTTTGAAATGAAAAGACATACCTAAGTCATACATAAAAGTGATATCATAAAAAATCATATCATCAAAAACATATTTTTTGAAATTGCTAGTGGGTCACAGAAAAAAAATACATATTAACATGCAACACTGGCTATGAAGGCGCAATTTTAACGTGACCTACCTCCATTTGTATTCTTTTTTTATAGCGTTATAACGTATCCCAATTTATTCAACCTTTTCCCATCTTTTAAGCACAATTTACTGGATCTATTCGTCTACTCATCTATCACTGAATGAAATAATAAATTAAAGGAAAGTGGAGTGATTTATACCGATATGGTAGAGGGAAGAATACTGGTGTGGTAAATTACAATGAGCAATTCACATGCATCGCAATAAATCAAATACGAGCAGCTAGGAACGGAAGAAACAGCGAATAACTCCACGTTCACCAACCCGACAGCGGTATTAGACTATCAAATAAATTGATAGAGCGTGTCACCGAAAAGGACAACCGGCCAAATAGTGCAGAGGTTGTGTAGGTATTCTCAAAGTGAAAGGTTGCGTGGATAACTTGGCGAACCTCGTAATCGTTAGCAATCATTTCGTAGTTAGTGATTTTGTGTGTGAGAAACCAAGGTAAAGAGAGCCATTCATGTTTTTAATTCCGTACCCACATGCTTAAATGAAGTAGTTAAATCCGCGAGTAAATTGTCTTCGGGGCTATCATGCAGTGTTAAAGATATATAAATGAACAGAAATTTAGGTGAATACCTTATTTAGACTATGCGATAACATGTGAAAAAGTAATAACATGAAAAATTTCACAAGCACCGATCAATTTAAAAACACTAAAGGTGCACGACGTTCACAGAATTTAAACAACCGACTTTTCTGCAGTTATCATAAAGGTAAAGCATTATCCATGATTTGGATTTGATTTCAGCATTATTTCCACAATAGCGTCTAAAACCACATGATTATTAATAACACAAATAAAAATTGAGGAACTAATCCTTAAGTTGCCAGCATACCTCGTCGATAAACGGTCATCGAGACTAATTAGATTTTTATACATGCCTACAATAGATTTCATTGAAAACTATCGGATTCTATTCTGGATTATTTGTTCCTGCCTCCTAAAATATTCAAGGGAATAATTCCTCAGTTGTTTAAAGTTGAAATGCTGAAAATATCTCCAAGATCACATGAAAATATCAGTGGGATCACTAAACAACGATCCGCCACAAACTTAAGATCCAGATTATAGATATTATCTACACGATGAAACATATAATAACCCAAGAAAAATGACTATGGCGATTATGAAGTATAATACATAAAGTAAGGACCTGAAATATAAGGCGATACTCACAATTATCATTCAATGCATGAGACAATTCTTACAAATTCCTGGCGAGATAATTATTCAACATGTATATGCGGACTAGCTTGCGGCGCGCTATGACAAACTCACTAGCAAACGCAAATCAAGTGCGTGATGGAGAGGTAAATTTTATCTTGGGATAAGACTTTGAATAAAATTTAACGTAAAGTCATGGTATATTGTGAGAAATATAGGCAAGCATCGGAGATGGTGACAAGGAAGCAGAAAAATTCATTCTGAAATTTTTCAGCAATAATATTTACAGATAAGATGTAATACTGGGTAGTTATTAACCTTTCTCACACAATCTCACACATTCTGAGCATAAATTCATTTTCAAACTGGGGGTCGACGGCAGTATTTCCCTCGAGATCTTCGAGAGACCTCCCAGTGGCGCCGTGGGGAAATTGATGAACTACTTCCAACTTCGAGAGGATAATAGTTCAGCACTTCGTCACACGGCGCTTGTGCTTCAACAGTGTCCACAAACTTCCTCGAACTCCCAAACACGCGGGCATTTCAACCACTTGGCATAAGTGACAGTCATCGTTCGCAGCAATTTATTTGAATCGAAGCCTATAGAAGGACACCTGTTTTTCAAAAAAAATATTAGATTCTTTTAATAGCAGAATCATCATAATGGTTTTATAATAGGTGGGCAAAATATCTGGAATAAAATAAAAACAAATATGACGTTCAAGATACAGACATCCGTATCTATTATCACATAGTAGAGTGAACACACTGCTGATGAACTGTTCTTTGAGGAAGCTGAGAGTCGCTATTGATTGAATCGTAGAAGGTTATTCGGGAATTCCACCGGGTCAGGTTCTCCAACTCCATCTTGGTCGACGTTTCGATGTACGAGTCATCACGGCAACCGATTCCCAAATAACCTTCCACGATTCGATACGCCGGGAAAGCGTGCTATCATTCCTCTGCATTAAAGAGGATGAAATAATGAAATATGAAGCGGATTTGTTTTCGCAAAACCTTTCATCAAAGGTGAAGTGGGAAAAAATGGCAAAGGAACGCCTCGGTAAAAATGAATGACGTTTTGCAGCAGAAATTAATGGATAACAGCATTAAATGCATATCCGTATTTATTATCTGCTGATGATGGCCTTCCGTACATCCCGAACACTAAAACAGATATTTTTTGGAAAGCGCTTATAAAAATTACACCCATTATTGCGGACATTTTAACTAGATACAAAACTTTTATGCCGACGTTTCGGTTTTATTTGTAATCCATCTTCAGTGTTTTAAATGAAAAACGAGTGTACGATATTTATACATAAGCAAAAGTAAAGGTTAAAAACAATATTTTTTACAGTAATATAATTTTTTTAAATACTTAATTAGGACATTTTAACTCAGTAATGTGGCATTGTAGAAAGATTTTGGCTGAAGCTTAGTATGAGTTATGAGAGTTCGCAACAATGAGAGTTATCCAAGGTGTAGGAGAGAAAGATGCAGAGGTCTGAGTTATCCCATTTATAGTCACCTAGTACACTTTGAAAGCAGTCACTTTATCAGATTGGGGTCCAAGAGGGAGAATAAGTAGCATTTGTGGCTATCCGATTACTGTGAATTTTTCGGATAGTGCGACGTGTATTAATAAGAAGACGCTAGAATTTCCACTTTGTCATAAGTTTTTCAAGCTTTCATCCTGTGCAATAAGCGCAGTTCTGTCTGCCATCGTCCCTTATAGCCCTCGTATCACCAATACAAACTCAACTGTGCCATAAAAAGAATCCTCATCGATGGTACAACATTTAGGAGTTCTACGACCAGGTTCCTTTTTGCTGGAGTCAACATGCAGAGTATGGTACACATATTAATAGTTTTCACTTTCATCATTATAAATATTAAAAACATAAATTACTAGTTTATCTTAGTTTCACAGCATTGATAAATTGCAAATTTTCAGTGTTTCTTGCATAAGGGCGTGACAAATAAATATTAACTTGAGGGGCGTATTCAAAACCAGGAAAATATTTTTAAAAATATATTATGTTTCCTTCCAAATCGCAATCAGCGTTTATTGAATTCATGGATAAACTTTCCACAAAACAAGACTAAATATCATTGATTTATCCCATGTACGCTATAACTGGAACTGAAACAGATACCGCGGACTCAAGTGCGTGTCCCGAGGAAATAGCACAGGGAATGAGTGTCTTTTTAAAACAGAATTTTTCTCTCAATTCCAAGGCTGATGAAGAGGCATATCCTTACCAGATGAGATCGTGGGTAGGCAAAAAAAGTACCAAAAGTGCTGCAAGCAAAGGAAGGGTGATGAATCGATTACCATTTCCTTTAAAAGAACCGAAATCGGTGACTTTAAATCGATGTTGCGATGGTTGATATGAGTAATGGCACCGATTTTACGGATGATTCCATTTCAAATCACTTCATTGCTATGACACTCATGCCGACGGAATTTTTGGTGGTCTTCGGAATCACGACTCATAGCGCATGCCACAATAATGAAAACAAAGTCGAATTACAGTTTTTCCATCCATGAAAAAGGTCATCTCACCAACATAAATTTAAAGTTCCTCCCGGCCGGAAACAATCAAGAAAAAATAGATTTTCCAGTTACACATCTTAAAACTCATTAAAATTACGAGATATGCATAAAATTTAAATTGATGATTTTACATAAACTCAAAATGACTCCTCGATGACTTATGTTTTCCCACTTCCCCGGAGGTTTCCGATAGATCAAAACATTTCTGGCCTACTTGATGCTTGTGAAACTGGTAAAATCAGTTACAGCCGTGAAACTAGGAGTAATGAATAAGTATTCATTGATTGGACTTTTTATCGGGCGATTAGAGCGTGGTGGACAAGTGGATAGATCATCGGTTACTAATCAAAAAATCCGGAGTACAGGGTGGCTCCTTCGGATATCCCAAATATAAAAGTACAATAAAAGGAACTGCTTCCCAAACTTGATTGCAATCTTTCCACGCGTCTGAGGCTTTATATTGGATAAACCTCCATACCGTCCATACCCTCACCTTTCCAAAACAACCTTGGGACCAAGTAACTGAATTCAGAGTCATGAAGGAAACTGTTCACAGAAAAAAATACCAATTAATTATCCGTAGGGAGCACAAAGGATGAGATTCTACAACTAATAAGTTAATGGCGGTGTAAAAAAATGAGCTCCAAACCTAGTGTAGTTTGCGCGAAAATTATCCTGGGGTTTCATCGATTTTAAAGAAACGGGAAAATTAGCATAACATTTTAGTAACGCGCAGAGTGATTGTCATTTTTTATAGTGTTTCGTGCTCTTTTTACCAGTTTTCCGTTAATTTAAACCACGGTCGAGTACATACGATCATGAATGAAAGCGCGAATCAAAGCGCCCCCAAGAAACTAATTTCTTGTGTGTATAAATTTATTACTCATTTTTCCAAAAACTTTAATTCAGTGGAAATATTTTTCCTCCAGAAATGACTGACGAGAATCAAGTAATAAAAAATTTAATATCCTCCTAACCGAGACTTATATTCCGCGGGAATTCCAAGGAATGTGTTAATCTCCTTCATTTAAACTACCCCCCAACCGTACTCGCCATGGTATTATTTGCCTTTCTTCTGCCCTATATTTAAAATAACCTGCTGGTTTTTGTACATACATCAAATGTTCGACGAATCTTCTAGAGCTAGAAGGATGCACCACTACATTGCACCAGTAGCAAAGGGAAAATATGTACTTAATTGCAATTTCTACGATAATGTCACGATGATTGCCGTTCACTAAGTGAATTCGTGCCGCCAGAAAGAGTAGATGGCAACGTTTTCATGTCTATCTCCTCCTTTTCTTCCTAACAACGCGATAACCGTAGCGGAAACCACCTACCGATCAAAGATGATTAGAGAAAAATCGCTGCCGAGGGGATAGCTGTACCACTTGCTCTTACCGGCAACAGGATAAAATCTCCTCTCAATGACTACAAAATATTGGATGATATAAATGCTTACTCTCATATACACTTCGAGAAAAATAACCCTTCACAAAAACGGACGTTTTTCAGCATCACGCATGGCGAAATAAGTATTTGACTGTTGCAGACTGCAGTAACAAAATCAAAGATAAACCAAGAAATCGCAAACTCATAACAATGAATAACGAATTTCTGGCAGCAGTGTGAATTTTATGCTGTTTATTTCCCTTGTTTACTCCAGTTAGGTAATAGGTACCGAAATGAAGGATGGCATGAGAAGTAGGTCATCATAATTCACACAACAAAATTGAAAGTTCATGAACCAATCTGCTTTACGTGAGCCGAGAGTTAAACAGGTAGAGCATAATAATACTGACCTGCAATTTCTGAAACCACAACAGGTTGAATCAAAGGCAGCAACGAGTCTAGTGCTGTACCTTAAGAGGGGTATATAATCTTCTATTGAATAAGAAATATTTAACAGAGTAATCTTTGATCGAGAGATCCAGGATCAGAAGGCTCTCAATGTCTCTCTTGGTTTTTGTTTGGGATAACTCCGCAAATACACCACGCATCGACTACAGTAAAGTATTAAGTGATAGTATGATTCCTTAATTTATAAAATAAGGGTACTACTAATAATCTTTAGTAGGATAATCTTCGGAACCAATTATTCCCGCCACTTTTATGTCACTTTCAAGCACATCTTTCCATGATAAAAATATGAATGCGTTCATTTTGGGTACTTATGTTAGTACAAGTTTGGTGGTATTTTTTTGAAGGAGGCAACCGACAGCTTAGGTCATTTGCGCCATGAGGGAAGGTAAGGAAGTGTGGAGAGAAACCCGGCGGCGGCATTAGCCTGCTCTTTACGAAAGTCGCCTTGGGGACCACGGCTTAACATCCCATCCGACGGACGGAGTGTTGCGCTTGAAATGTCCTCCTCATAGCATTCAAGCAGGGATCGCACTCGGGCAGGGTCTCTGAAAATTCTCTGCTACCGCCGTGATTTGAGCCCGAGCCCACGGGGTGGAAAGCCAACACTCTAGCTGCCACACCAACCCGATCCCACAGGACAGAGCTTTCGGTCGCCTCTTCCAAATACCATGCAGGTTTGATTTATCCCGACTTAAAATAATGTGGTTGAAAACCATCACAATTGCCTCTTAGATGTAAAAAAAATCGAAATTCAGTGAAGGAAATTACGAAATATTAAATTACCTTAAAGTGGCCATTATTATCTATGATCGCAAACAATTTTAACCATAGAAAGCAGACATCCCTAATATAATGATTTTTTCAACTTTTAAAGCATGCAATCTGTATGCTGAATAAGCAGACAGTATTATTGCCAATTCCACAGCAAAAGCAAGATTAAAATCGGGTAAAGTAAGATTAAACAGCAACAAAAACGGATTTCAACTGGTAAACCGGGCACACCGCGCCGGCCGGTAAAACCATGTAGCATATGGATTACGCTGAGAGAAAGGAAAGCCAAATATCTCTCCAAATCCAAACAAAGACACTTTCAACTCGTTCAATAAGTGTGAGGATAGCATTACATCACCTACTGCTGGATGAACTTATTTCTGTGTATGAATTTGGTCTGAGATGGAGAACAAGCGAATGGGAAATCATTATAGTGTACAAAAAGAACAACTTTGAAACCTTATCCCAATTATGATTACCTAAGACTGTAATGATCCTCTTTTTAAACATTGCCATTGGCGCAACAAGGATATGACCCTATTTGTACTACAACGTAAAGGAGGATCCTTGTGATTGGATCATTACGTCTCGTGAGCCTTTCGTAATTTGAAACCGTGTCACATCACGGTAAATGGTTTATAGGGACAAAACAAAAGAAAGATCTTTGGGTGTACCTACACCTTAAACAAGAAAGTAAAACTTGCGTGAAAAAATGTTCGCGGCATACAAACTCAATTATTTATACGCGGCATACCAACTACTATTTACGTCACAAACCAATCTGAAATCACAGATAGAGCGTAATAATATCACACAGACAAAGACATTCTTTTGAGCTGTCTATCAATAGGGCCAGAGTTTCGTCACCAAATATTTAGATCTTCTACACGGGCATTTTGAAGTGAGGATAAATATCATTATAAATGGATATTATGCAATGCAGTCTTTATAACTCAAGTATAACGGAAAACGTAAAGGGTGGTGGGATAGAATTTGTTTGGTTAAAATAATATAAAATACATAATGAAAGGTAAAAACTATACTTCCATATGCATCAAGCAACCAAATTTTGTTAACCTAATACTATATATTGCAACACTTTCAAGTAGTTTGATGCTTCAAAATAAAAAAGGGGGAGTTTTAGTAATACGAGTATTCGTATATAATGAAAGTCAGTGTTGCAACATTATCATTACGATAAACCCGGAAAGTACTGAATTACTTACGACAATAATTTCATTAGTAAAGCTTATAATTTGGCATGATCGGACCTGCGATGTAATTTAGGCTGTGTTTCCCCAGAAAATGTATCTTCTGAAGCAGTTGAGCAGGTCGCGAAGATAGGAAGAAAAGATGGTAATCGTTTCCGCTGAAATTGGCAAATGAGCGGAAATACGCTAGATGAAATCAGAGGGCAAAAAGGGCGTTCATCAGACAAAAGGGGTGAATGACGTATGCATACATTTCAGCGGCTGTTTTCAGAAAATCTCAAAACAACATGGGTAGAAAATCACTTTCTTGGAAATACGCACTTGTTCCATGAAATTGTTTGTAGCTATACCTTCGCTAAATGCATGCATAAGTGAGATTTGTCGATGAACCCATTATAACCCAATGTTGTTTCTAAGCAACATCAAAAATGCATAAATTTTCATCTCTATTCAGAAAATACCTTAACTGCATATTATTCTGTGGTGTGAAGTTTAATGAAGAAATATTTAGGCACCACGATATTTATGACTGAGTGCAAACTTTTCAAGTTTTCAAGATGAAAAATCTTGAAATTTGATTTCTCCCAGAAGCAGCTCTGGGCGATAAGGGGTTAATAGGAACCTATTTTGCAAGTAAATTTGGTATAATATTAAGGCTTCATAACAACAGATTTTCTGAGACACTTTTTCTCTATCCTCACATTTTCATTCAATCACTTATAATTACATATCAAAACGAAAATTTGAGATTTTCCCGGGTTTCTCGGCGAAAGAGCCTGTTTAAGTACACCGAATGTTTTAAAGCACATTTTGCCATCACCATTGGGGTAAAGTCTCTCGGCTGAAAGGAAACTTTCGAATGTAGACGCTACTTTAAATACGATCTCACCAATCACTCATAGTAGTATTAGCTTGAAACTCTTAAACATAGTAAAAACATTTTGTAATAAAGTAAGAAAATCGATTCTAAAATATATGTTCAGGTAAAATGAAATGATTTCTCCATAAACTTTATGATTTCACTAAGAGTGCTTCAGCAGGAATAAACACAGTGCAGGAATAACGTACCTAGTTTAAAAAGAAAACATTAATGGAATCAGCTATTTAACACTTCCTATTTTTTCTATATTTCTCCCATAATTCTACCACCTTTCCTTGTTTTATTACTCATTCGACGTATGAACAACGAGTGATACGAGGTAATTGCACCCTACGACTGAAATACCCTTAGAACCTGAAAAGGACGATCCAACCACGCGCCATTATCAATACGACAATCGGTAATATTCTTTACCATTAATAAGAGAATAATTTCCACGATCCTGTAATATTACTCTAATAGCTGGTTCAAGTCGTATCCATTGTCCATTAACCCATTTGAAGGACACGACAACGCACAAGTAATTTTTCATGGAATAAAAGGTTTTAACAGAAAAATTGGACACAAAATTTACCATAAAAGAGATAAATTTATATATACTTTATGAAAACGTAAAAATGTTTTTTTTTGTAAAAAATAAAAGTGGACACAAGAAACATGCTAAAAAAGGCTTAATAGGCAGATGCTAAACATAAACGATTGATTACTCTCCCCATTTTCTTTGTAACGCTAATTATTATTTACGGTGAAATACGGGATTTTTTTTCCGAAAACCTATGTACAAGCAAATAAACGGAAAATCAATGTGATTTCTTTTGCATTTATTTCATCCATAGAGCGTCCTATAACCGCAGGTACATAAAAATTGTTCCTATTTATGAATTAATTTACTGGGCAAATTTTATAAAATTCATGAGATTTCTGATGGCATTTACAGAAGCATATTTGATAAATATGTTTCAGTGAATACATTACCGCGATAGGTGAATATCAGCTACACTAAAAAATTATAAATATTTTAATCCGATATTCATATTTACATCTACATGCGCGAAGCAAACTGTACCAAAGGGGAATGGCGTTGATACGGTGGGCCCACCCCGTGGGCTCGGGTTCAAATCCCGGGGGTGGCAAAGAATTTACGTGGGTAATCCGATTTATTCTTGAACTTTGTGTGGACGACAATTCAAGCTCAACACCCCGTCCGTCGGATGGAACGTTAAGCCGTGCTCCACTTATCGCCTTTCGTTAATAGCACGCTAATGCCGGCACCGGGTTTCTTTCCATCCTTCCTTCCATACCCTTCTCTCATGGAGCAAATGACTTCACCCATCGGTCGCTTCCAACAAATACCATACAATGCCAGACTGTGCCAAAGGCTTCATAGCGTCTATCCATTCTAACAGTTCATTTGAGGCGTGGGTGGGAATTTTGGAAATAATTTAATTTTACCTCTCACCATCCGGTCAGTAATCACGTGTCTTGGTTATCCACGTGGAAATCGGCCTAATCTCTGAATTTCTTCTGGTCTCGTGGGACTGACCCGCAGTTAACTACATGGAGGGCCATAATTTAGGCTTCCGACATGTGAGAGGATATCATTTTCCTTCGCCCGCCAGCAATTAATGAAAACGGACCCAGAAGGAAAATAATTAAAATGAGGCAACTGCTGGCACTCCACTACGCTATGAACAAAGCCTTCGGTGCGTGCATTATGTCATATGGAAGGCAAAAATTCGGAATCGGAAAGTAGGTTAAGAGTGAAATTTGAGAAGGCGTTCGGCAATAAAACGATTATCCATCATGAATTTGTAACAAGCACTGGATTCTATGAGACAATTTCTGCAAATGCATTCCTCGAAAAGAATCAGCAATAGGTAACAATGCAGTTATAATACCTAAATAAATAATTCAAAATTCTTATACTACATCGGTAATAATCGTAAATGAACTTACCGTTTATGTATGAGTAAGAAATTAGTAGTTGTTAACTCGAAACATTTTTAACGAGCAAAAAAAAATCTAAAAAATATAATTGCACGCAATTTCGCTCTAACATTGCGCGGAAGGAGCAAAAAAATGGAGATCTGATGAAAATTATAATGATGCTGAGAAATTAAATCGAAAATTGGAGCTTGTACGTGGAGGAAGGGCTCCATATTATCAAAAACTGTCACTTTGTTACTTTCACAAAATATTTATAAAAATGCTCTATTTTTTGACCGGTTTTTTGTGTTACACCACTATCAAATGCAGGATTTTTTTCTCTGTATTTAATAATGGTGTATCAGCCGAAACCGGTAATTAAATAGAAATTTTATAAATGTTTAGTGGAAGTGACTAAGTGTCTGTTACAGAGAAGATGTTCAGAAAGAAAATATTAGCCTCACCGAGTAATCCGTTGAAAGAAGTATAAAAATTTGCTTTCGACCGAAGAAAAAAATTGGCGGTTATGATAATCAATTCCGTCAATATTTAATAGCGAAGGGCAAGCAAAGGCTATTATAGCCTGTTAAAGGTTTACGATGGATTCAATAGCGGTAGTACAAATAATATATATGAATCACGAGTGCCGAAGATTTATTAATGAGTATTATTTTCAATAATGCTAACAGCATAAAATTGTTCATTTCAGAATGTGAGTGCATAATTTAAAAAAATAAATATCCGATTCCCCAGCATATGCTACAGTGAAACTATCAGTAGAAAAATGTCAACTTTGTGCCAAGCATCATAGGTATTTTTCCATTGAAAGAATTCAAAATTGCTAATTATCATTCCGAAGAGCAGTTGGGAATCGGATGATAGAATCAGTAAACTCGCTCTATTAAATCGCTGCTCATCAACCTTGGCATTTCTCATATTTGATACTGCGCCATTATTGTTCAGAGATTGAACATTTGTTTCAGAATTATGCGAAGGCATGGGTGGCACCTTCAAACACACGAATACATTGGTGCAAAATAGCTTGAGTTGAGGCCAATGAATGTATTTTCACAAGTTGACAAACGGCGCCAGGCTCCACACAATGGCTTATTAGTAACATTCTCTCGTCCTTTTTATGTCCCCATTAGTAAGACAATACGATTCGGATATTATCTACTCCGTGAAATACGCATGGGGTGTGGAAGAAAACTGTTTTTATCTGATTTCTGCAAGAGGTGAAAATACTTTTTCCCGCAGGTGGCAAGGGCAAGCAAGCATCTTCTACGCATGCGAAGCTCTATTGGCATCCAGGCAGAGGTGCTCGCTGTCATACCAGGAATAGCTCCTTAGGAATGCTTATGCGGTTATGAGTTCCTCTAAGCAAATCAATCATGAATATGAGAAGGGATATGGAATGAAATACTGTGAATTTAAAAAAAAATATTCTTTTAATACCCTTAAACGACCACATAGATCATGACCAATAAACAGAGAACTGAAACGACCATAATGAATATGATATCACGTGGCGCTCTCTTTTACAATCGGAATGTAGTTTTTGAAGAAAAAACTATTTTAAAATGATAAAAGGAAACATGGAAAACAAAAGATTTAAAAAAGCTTATAAACCGGAAGATGAGGATCAGTCATTTAAAATATTAGCACTTAAGTTTGATAAATATAGCTGGTGATTTAATTGTTTTCATCAGTTATAGTTTTGAAGAAGTTTTATATAAGGGGCCGAATACTATTTCTGTATGGTATGGATTTATCACCTAGGATATATTGAATCATTGTGCTTGAAATATAATGGTCATCATTAAACTTATATTTTCAGAAACTGAATATTCAACTACCCAAAATTTTAATATATTTCATATATTTTTAATACGTGATTAAATACTTCATATGATAGATTATTTTGATAAGTGAGAGTATAAATGAAGAATGATACCCTTCAAAATTACATCGTTGAAACATAGTTGATAGGAGAGTATAAAATTATTAAATATTTGATTTAAGAACTGTAACATCTGAGATCAGACTAAATGCAATAACCCACAGTACATCTTTGGTGTGTTGCCATGAACACTTTCGTATTGTGCTTTATATCAGACGAGTCCAACCATTGCCCCAAAACAATTGAAGAACAACGACATAACAAACTAGAATCCTCTATGCAGCGCTATTTCTTTCTATCTCTGAGGAAAAAAAGGAAAAGAGACAAAGGGATGTGACGCCAAATCCAATTGAAGCCGGAAGCGTGGCTCAACGGAAACTGACGTCAAAATGAAACACGCGTGAAGTGTCCATAAACGAGGGAAGCGACTGCACACATGTTCCATCGTGCATACCAGAACAACAAAGGGTTATTTTTCATTTTTTCCAAAGTCAGGAAATCGGAAACCGAGGAAAAAAAATCTTGAAAAAATACGTAACTACCGAAGCCTTAAAACGTCTGTTAGCACGCGATGGACCCCACAATCAACAATGGCCATCTTCATCTTTTCTGTCCCTGTTATCATCGGCTAATGCAAGGAAAATATTTGGGTGAACGTGAATATTACCAACGACCATGGATGTGCTAAACTGTGTGCCCCTTCGGGACGGACCGAGGAAAACAATGGACTGACGTCGGGCGTGTTGGCGATCGTGGTTGAAGTGACCTCGGAAAAGGATGGGCGGGCAGGGTTCGCCATCACGCCCGCTCCTCCTAGCCGCAGGGGATTGTGGTCCAGAAAAGGGATGAAGGACTACAGATGGCAAGCGGATCCTCCTCTCCTCAGAAATCCTCTTCACAAAACTTCCCACACCTACATTCTCCGGAATTATCTCTACCCTTACCGGCTATTTGAAGACTTTTACAATGCTTCTTCCCGAAGCTGCCCCACCTCCTGCGTGGGTGTTTCCAGTCAAGGAGTTTATTGCTAAGGGGAAGTCCCACCTACGCTCACTTTACTTAAAATCGTCCGTGAGCACCTTGAGATAACGAGAATACGACTTGGGTATCAAGGGGATATGAATGAAACGTACACTTGTATTTCATTCAACTCGAGTTCGAAAATAATAAGCATACAATTCAATCACTATCTGCTTCAGAATCGATCTAATAAGACTTGTACGCCACCCCTCAGATAAAGATAAATGATTAAGCGGACGCCGCACTCGTTCTGGACCAGACTGGTTAAAAGGTAATTTTTGGAGATAGGCGATTTTATTTTGAGCAGACTCGGAGTCAGCCACATGGCGTTAAGATGACTCATCACACCCGCTTGACCGCCTTTTTTTTACCAATTACCCGCTTAAGTCAGTCACTATCACGCAGAAACTTAAAGGGGACAAATAATGATTTTTTTTCCAAATTTATATGCATTTCAACGGTAAAATTTTACACCTGAAAAGGTATGGGGACTTTTGAAATGTAAAATACACACTAATGATATCCATAAAATTTCAAGATGACATTTTAAATTTTTTGACGAGTAAATTTTCACGAAAACGTGCTTGTCTTGTCCTAAATGACAGCTCTTTCAGTCGAACTGCGGTTTACACATTAAATGATTGTGGTAAAGTGCAACTACCTCTCATTTCAATGCGTTAAACTTCTTATACATAACGCCTGAATCTGTTGAGTTTTGTCCGAAAAACGGAAAAATGATGGCTTATATTTTTTTAAACTACTACTACCGTCGCTTTATGAAATAATCATAGATCCCAATCGCATTGCAGCTAGGGCGTGGCAAATATCTGAAGACGCTGTTTCCGATTTTTCAGCGCGGTCAAAGTTCCTTTATCTTGGTTTGACAATTTTTGGACTTGGTCTCCGACTGATATTTTGAGGTGGCTAAGTTTTGTTCTGAAAATGTGCTACTTCAAGTAAAAAATGCTACCATAATCACTTGTATTTCGCCAGTCATTGTCAACATATTTTTTCTATCATTCGCGATACTTCTATTAATGTATAAACTCTGTGTCTGTTAGCCGTTTTATTGGTGAGGATATCGTTTAAAATATACTATTGTACTGTAATATTTAGATTTCCGTTAGCTATAATAATATTAAATACCAGTATAAGTGCAGGTAAAGTTAACTCTCGTAAAATTTTATTTTCAGCTGAGCTGGTTGCAGAACGTAACCGTGGCGATTGATAATAATTTTTCCCTGGGAAAGTATGTTTACTTCCCGAAGCCTACCAATGAAGTAGGAAGAAAAGGTTTACATTGTGCGTTTCATAGTTAATTTTAATGTATTTAATAGTTATAACAAAAATTTCACCAAATAGCAAGCATTGACCCTTATGGTATTGTCAATCCTTTGGTCAAAGTGGGCGTGGCCTGTCCTACCCAATCACCCCCATTCCGGCCACACTTCACTCCACGCTCGAAGCTAGCGGTGCTCCCTCCAGATATTTACAACCTCCTTGTGTTGTAGACACTAACAGGTTGGAATCCAGCGCGACATTGCATCCCTCTAAAATCGGAATGCCCGGTCACCGTATCAATCTAATTTTCCAGACCTCATTGTAACAGGAAAGAGCAGCTGCAGGTGATACATTAAGAGAAGATTAGACATGTAAAATTAATTCTGAAAGTACAACTATGAATCTATATATCACTATGGGTTTCACGATCCATTGAATAAATCTCACTAAAAAATCGAAGAACAATATTGCGGAAGAAGAAGAATAATAAGTTTAGGATTTTCTTCAATTTCTATCCAAATCCTTAGGGGAAACTGAAAGAATGGTATTCATAGAGGAATGCGGAGGAAATCTATTCTTCACGTGTATTCAACAAAAAGATCATCCAGAAGTCTTCTTTGTTAATATAAAATCTATTTTACTCCGAGGAATCTAAATGTTGGGACATTTTCCCATTCAGTTCTAAGCCGAAGACATAGGATAAAACAAATCGAATAAATAAATGTGGCAGGAGTTAATATAGAGATAATATTTTTTTCTGATGCTGATACTATTAAAACCTTGCTATGACAAAAATAACTTCTTGAAGTATGAGTATAATTACTAAGGGGGACTCCCTCCTACACTCATTTTCTTAAAACCTTCTTCGCAAAAGTTGGGAAAACAACAATACTTCGAAATCAGTAAAAATTTACCTACCTTCAATTTCATTCAACCTCACGTAAAATAAACAACTAAGAAATGCACTGATCGCTTTCAGCATAGGGTAAGTAATGCTTACGCTTTTGTTGACTTTGAGCGCGCAAACACTCGATATCAAAAAAAGTCAATTCACTTTTCAGCTGTATACCTACCGGAGATATTTTGTTGATCTTCCTGTTCCTGCATAAGATCCGGTCATATGCTGGGAGCATTGATCGACGTCGATTGTATAGATTACGGAAGAAATCCACCGTGTAATTGAGACCTTGAAATCACAGAGGGGGCACTTATACCTCGATGATTTTCTGGGAACCGGTGGTTTAAGCGGATTATGCCATTGAACACTTTGCCAAAATGCCCCTTTTAAGGGATCATTAGGACCGCCTCTGCCACATACTCATTTTTCTGGGTTGTAAGAGACCACAGATTGCCTTTGGGTATCTATAAGTGCAGATCTACCGTTGACCTCGCGAAGCTTCCTTTCCAAAAGGTACGGAGGGGAGTAGCAAAAGATGAGCCGATGAGGATTCATCGCACAAAAATTTCCCTGCGGAGATAAAAATCGAGAAGCCTAAGGCTTATGATTCGAAATAACCGCACAGGAATATTATTTGCGTCCCTTTTAACGAATCAGAGAGCAGAGCGAGAGTGTGTAAAAACATTAGAAAAAATGTTTTTAAGCCTTTGAACTTGAAATACATTTAAATTGTTAATACGCTTATAAAGTAGGAAGAACTGATAAAATACAAGACCATAAATGTAGGTGCGAATGCCGTTGTGTTTCGGGCGAAATTCTTGCAAAATATTTTGCAAAGTGCAGCCATAGCGTAAAAATTATTCATGTTATATTTGACTATTTATGCTGCTAACAATTAAAAATTTTCCATCCACTTTATTACAAAAACAATTTTCATTGGAAGGGCTTGAAAAAAGTGTTCATAGTAGTCCTTGGACACAGATATGTACACAATTATTTGTAAAGTGAGCATTCGCTCCTTATTAAAACTTTTACAAGATCATTAAAATCAAGAAAAGAAAAAAAAACGCTGTGAGTTGGATAATAGGTCTCACAGATTGTGTCATTGTGAAATTCTATACGGAAAAATAAAAAAAGTTGAGTTAAAAATATGGAAACGGAATTAAATAATTAAAAATGAAAGCGAGTGTGGCTGAGGTCAACCAAGGTTTGCGGCCCGAATTGTTGGTCTTTGGAAACAAGATGGACCCCCACATCGCCATTGAAATGGCTCCTAAGCCACCTCCCTAATCCTTTTCCAGCACACCAACGCCACCGCACAAGAGAAAGAAAATCCCTTTGTTCTGGAGGTCCCTGAGCAAAGACACGCCCCCCTCCCAAGACCATGCATCACGACCCCCGCCTTCCCCACCTTCACGGCACACCTCCTGACAAGCAGCACACTCCGAAGCGTGAAAATAGGGCGTAATCATACCGACCATATGACATCCTGACATAAACAATTTGGAACGTCTAGATACCTATATAAAAATATTTTTCACCGATACATTCGTTGGTGATTTCCGGAATTTTCTGTGAATATTAGTGGAATTTTCTGAAAATTTTAATGGAAAATTAAACTTTGTTTTTCCATAGAATTTTTTTATTAAAACACGACGATATTTTCAACGGTTAACATCATCTTCTGATTATCATCTTATGACGTTAAGATGACGATGATTTCGACGTTGAAACCATAGTTGTGTTTAAATAAAATAATTCTGTGGAAAAACGAAGTTTATTCATAAAAAAACAACTGCAACCGTCATAACAAAACTACCAAACTGCTTATAATTAGTTTTTTCATTACTAAACAGGATATGTAAAATACAAGAATCGCCGGATCCTCGAACTCCTATACAGTTGACGAAAATATTTATCAGTTGCTAACAATAAATCGCTCATTTCAAATATCCAATCCTGGTGGTTAAAGTTATAAAATAACATTGAGTAGCATGAACATTATATTTAATGCTACTACTTGATAGCTAATCATAATTACCGTCATTAAGGCTCGCGGTGAAGACAGAGAAAAATGAGAACGCCAATAAGGAAACGTCTCATTCAAGATCCATTTTTCACATTTGAGCATCTTAGTAGATATAGCGAGCGTAAAGAAGTCTAAGTAGCGCATAGAGTTGTCGAGGTTATTAGCATGCTCGTTTTGCTCATGACAGTGCATTCTAACCATGGAAAGGGGAAACCCCGTTTAGGTCATACGGTTCATGGTTATGCCGTAATTGTAGGGAGGGAATTAGAAACATACATTTTGCAAGGTATAATGGATATCGAAGCAGATGCCACCCTTAGAGAGAAATAATGTGGCCTAACAAGATAAGTTATACCTGTCCAAACCGGGAGTAGTATGAGCTACAAATGGTTTAATGTTCAAATTTGATCAATTTCAATAGATATGCACTTTATTACGGTTATTCATCGTCAAGAAGTTCAGCCCATTAATTGCTACTTTCGCCAAGTCCTACCATAAGGCATTCATCGCTCTCCTCCGTTAATACGCCCGATGGCTAAACCATAATTTCAATCGCAATTCTTCCGGAGATCGAGTCTCCTCCCTTCGTAATGGATCCACCATTACTCCATCCTTAACCAGTCAAACTATTGAATGCATGTACATTAAATCATTGAACTCAATGAAGTCTTTTTCCATTATTTTCTTTTCAGTTAAAAAGTCACATTCCGTCTCACCTAACATTACATGTATTGTTATTTCATCCGATAGAAGCTGCCTCAAAACCATTTCTTGAATTTGAAAAGCAATTTTGCGAAGAATTCTATCCTAATTTTGTTATTGAAACGTGTAAAGAAGTAGGTTTAGCAAAGACATAGCATTTTTAAAAGTAATATATTTGAATGCTGTTTACTGCCGATCCAGAACAGCCGTGGCGATGGCCACATGAGTGTAACTACAAGCTTGTCTCGTCCGGATGCAGAGCGGCATACATGTGGGGGCACCCGTACCCGAGGTAGAGGAGCGGGGTTGCCCGCATTGCTTAACATTGCAGATCCACAATCGTAACTTTTTTATATCATAAGATTGCATTACCTAGAATATTATCAGTTCAGATAAAACTTTTTTGAACTTTTCATGTGACTTAATTATTTGTCATCACTACAAAAGTTAAGGTAGCTTAAGATATATTTTGCGCCCCCCCTTGAGTTTTATTTATATCCGCTACAGTCCGGATGTGGCCCAAGAAAGGATCACACGCTAAAAAGTGCTATACCTGAAGAAAGCAGATCCCCGTCTCGGTAAGATAGATGGAAAGATCCCCCAATCAGGACAAAGAAAATACCTGGATCAAAGCATAAAAGTATAAAATGCAGAGAGAAGAAAAGGGTACATCAGTATCGAGCAACACACCTGAGAATGTATTGAAGCACCTCTTCATTCAAGTATGCTTTCACATATTTGCTCTTGCCTTCTATTTACTGTCTATCATTACCTATTCATGGTATTAATCAGAGACCTTCCTCCGCATGTCATCTGACAATTATTTTCATAAGGATATCTTACCTGATGATGCAGCCGATTAAGTTCATCCACCATCCATCTTTATAGGGTTTTCAGGAGGCTTCTATTTCCCTCAACAGTTAGGAATTCTTCATTACTAGCCAGGTATACCAAAAAATCTTCATTACATTACATTGGAATAAAAATTTGAAAGCGACGACTTTATACTTCGATAGAGAAGAATAATATCCCAGGATGAGAGACGAAAGTTGAAGTTAAAAATTCAATCACACAAATTACAGATGCATAACCAGGGCAAAATCTTGGTCGACACATCGAAATTTCTTTCTCTGAACCGTCATGAGTAATTTGCTTACGCCCATTATCGTCACAGGCCTCCAGTGGCGCTAGTCATGGACCTGAAAATTGTAGATTGCTTTCTGCCTCTTGATCGTCGCACCTAAATTTCTTTTACTGAGTAGTCATGAGGAGTTTGCTTTGGATCACTTACGTCACAAGCCTCATGCACCGATACAACTACATAACTGAAAATCATGTCAAGATTGCTCTTCATGATAGAATACATACAGTGTGACGTCAGCGGTCTGGGTCGATGGTGAGACCAGTTGTCTAAGTGAGAAAATGTACAAAGGTTTAGGATTTGACCACTATAAAGGCTGTAAGTTATAACGAAGCACTTGCGCAGAATCTTGTCTTTCAGGAGGGGTCGAATTTGCGTACGAAATGCGTCACCCCAAGTGCAATTTCATAAAAACTCGTTCCCAGTTCCACCGTCAAAGCCCACACCGAACTCTGCTGCACGAAATAATCGTTGGGAGGGTTCCTCACCTCAACTTCGGCTCACGACGACCGGATGTTTTGGCGAAGAGGATGTTCATATTCGCAGAGCGGTCTCACGTCTCAGACGCAGCATCCGAGCTCAAATTCTTCCGCGTCCTTCCCGACTCCACTCCAAAGAACCGCGACCGCAAAACTATACCCTCTCCTCAACCGCTTCTTACGTCAAAAACCCATGCTCCTGCAGCCCTGATCTTGATGAGAGGGTTCCAAAGATGATCACGTTATATTAAAAAAATAAAAGAGAATTGGGATCGACCGTAGACCTTGAATCATTCCACGTGAAGGTAAAGAAAATCCATCGGGAAGAGGTGAATTATGTTTTCGTAAAAATATCATCGGGTGGAACGGAGATAAGGTCTTCCCGCCCATCTTCATTCCTGAGTTTTTGGGGTCGCCCCACGTGGAGGATCTGCAATATTGCGATGGGGTTTATATTCAAGGCCACGAGAGGTCTTTCTTTAAAGAGAGATTACCTTTTCAACAAGCGATTCGGAGTTTACCATCGTAAGTACACACAATATCAGTTTCTTCCTATTTAAAAAATTAAAACTCGTACCTCTGGTTACTGTGGCGTATTTAACAGAAAAAGACGTAATCACATTCAAGGTTAATTTTTTATAATATAAATTTAACACTTCAAAATTGTCTCATCGTTCATGGTTTTAGATTATGCGCCTATGCAGCTAGCCGCACGAGAACCTTACGGGGTGTGATCATAAAATAACGGGAGTTTCTAAATTTCGCGACTTTGTAGAGTCCGATTGTCAAAATACTTTTTGTATTATGTTGTATCCTCGCCCCTGAAGTATAAAAGGTTTTATGGCATTATCATTGTTCACTTTTTCTGTGGCAATAGCTAAGGTATTACGTGTTTATATGAGATCGGCGACTTGCCGAGCATAAATTGTGAAGCAAAGAATGATCAGAAAATATAAAGTTACAGTGTTAAAAATGTATAAAAAGACCTATGAGGAACCTGCTATGAGTCAAACATGAATTTGCGAGTGGTATCAGCGTTTCTAAGGTGGTTGTGAAGACGTTGAAGATACCGAACACCCCAGCACATCAACAATCGATGAAAACATGGAAAAATTGAGTTAAATTGTTGTGAACATCTAAACTATTGAATATCTAATCGGGGCTACTTTGAAGGCCACAGTATTAGTACAGACTAATAAATTTTTTTCCAAAACACTAAAATTACTGTTATTTTAAGAATACAATTCAGATATCCGCTAAATGCTTTGAAAGGGGAGAGAAATTGATTGGGAGTGGGATGAATAAGGGGAAGGTTGGGAGGGAAGGTAAAAAGAAGGGCATCGGAAGAGCTAGCATAGGAAAGGATTTACGAATCATATCCCGAGGTTCAATTCGACGTTGAGAATAAAAACAGATAACCTCCCCTACCTGTCCCTCCAACGGCTCTGCCAAGGAAAGGACAACGACCCATCATCTCACGCAGAGAAGAGCTCGGAGCATTAAAATTCATTTAAAACATGCAATAAATATCATATCTTGCAATAAAATTTGTATACACAATCCCACCGGTGCATCTCACACCCCAGTAACAGCAGGATTTTTGGGAAATAGATCATTTCACTCCCAAAGTCATCTACAGCACACTGACGCAAGCTTTTCTTTCTGAGAGTGAACGAATCATGGCAGCCTATTCCACCTAGGGATGCATTAAAGGACGAAATGATAGCCTACAAGCGTGAGCCGTTTCCACGAAGTGTCCCTCCCACGATATCTGATTCTTAATTTCTTTAGCATGTTCCAGAATTCGAACGATGGTGCAAATTTCGAGAGCCTTCCATTTTATTAGCAATATTTCTAAAAATCTAGCAAATCTTATATCACAATTTTCAAAAGGCTAACCAGATTTTTGCATAGAGGTCAGTCTCCTCACCTTCCAAAAGGATAATGTTAGCCAATAAACATTAAAAGCAATGCAGTAACGACTAGGATACGAAAGTTGTGTACCATATATTCTAGTCCATCTTCTGGGGCATAGCGTGAAGAATGAAAAAGAAATACATACAAATCGAAAAGAGATAAGGAATACCACATAAGATGGCCAAGGATAGGAATTACCTCAGTATAAGAAGACAACTGATTAGCTAGCAAGAGCTGGAGGAACCAATAATTTTACCAAATAGAGCAGTTAAGCAGAATTACCAGTGAAGAATTTTCATTGAAAAAGGTCATGCAGACATTTATTCAGGTCTTTTATCAACATAAACGAGATATGAAAGTGAGGAATTGTACACCTGTACTAATAAAAGATTTTGAAATATGTTTGACGAGATCTTGTGACAAAAATCACTCGTATATACCAACGCAATATTCATGAATTCCCTCTCGGTAATATTTGAGGAAATTTGATTGTGTGTTCATAACATACTAAATCACAACTGAACAATAGGTGAATCACGATAAATATTTATGACTTTTTACCTTTTTTATGCACCAGGTTATTCCGCCGACGTTTCGAATAAGTACTTACTTCCCATTTCAAGGCGTGCTTATCTTAACGTGTCCGATTTCACAATAATTGATGTTGTTCCTCTCCATATTACTAAATTATTGATTTTGCATACGTGAAATACGAATTATCACCTTTACACTGATGTGATCAGATGAACACACCTTGTAATTGGGAAGCAAGTCTTTTACCGAATATTCAGCGGACATGATGAAAATGACCTGGTGCAGAGCCCGAAAAGAATTCTCAAGTACCATTCACAAGGAAAAAATAACATCGAAAATCATAATATATCTAAATAATCTGTTACGAAATGTTTCTGGATAGCTTGAATAAATGTAATCTAAAATTGTAGCTTTATATTTATTGTTTGAAGTTTGTATAATGGAATTCTTCCGTTTTATTGTCCTTTTAGTTTATCGCTCACAATGAGTGAAAGAGTAGATTTCATGATTTTATGTTCAATTAATTCTATGTTTAAGTCTACTCCATGATTTTGTACAATTGCATTGTTTTTGTTCTTAGATTACATAAGTCCTAGAGCAATAAATATTCTAAATCTAATGTAAAATAATCCCCAACGCAGTCCTTTAACTAAATTTAAGTAAAAACATGCATTTTATATCGCTCCAAAAATATGGCCATTCCGTTTCTAGGAAGAAGCTACGATACCATCCATTAGTCCGTCGTCGCATGGCAATAAATTCTCTCATCTTTCAAGGGATTATCTTAAGCACAATGTTCCTCTTCTTTGAGAAGACCTCCCACCATAATATATGCCCTCCGGAAATCATCCCCTGAAATGTCTCTGTTGACCTTGAGATGATTAGCCATTTATGCTATCCAAAAAACTTCTATTTAGGCAAGCTAAATATTATCGTAGGCACCTTTTCCACCCAATACCCAAAAATTAGCTCATTTACTCATAAGTATTGTGTGAGATGAAATTGACAAATACAAATAAGGCGCATTAACTACCCATGCCTATACCATACGTATATCCAGAGAGAAAAAAACCTTCCTTGCCACACGAAGTCGGTTTCCAGCAATGCAATATAGAAAGACAAATCACACTTCAATCAAACTTATACCAATTTTTACCGTCTTAAACCTTGAGACTGACGATCCATTATCCATTGAATCCTGGGTTGGTGTAAGTTGGATTACAGATAGGAGACTGAAAAAGTTGGTGAGTACTTCTGTCATCATACTTATAAAAAAATTCCTCCAAATTAAGCGCATATCTATTGTTAACAGTGCAATATAAATTGAAACAATAAATATTTAAAGTTTGGACGTTGTTAATTAAATTATAAGCCCAATCGGAGGTTAAAAATAATAGACCAAATATAAGATATAATTGTAGAAATTATACTTTTCCTTTGTAGGGAATGAGAGTTTTAACAATGCATTCCATTATGTTAATAATAGGCTACATTGTTATAACTCATTACGTTCATTATATCAAAATACAACTTTTTTTACTTTATTATTTATTTTTTTTAATTGAAAGACTTGCAGTGAATTGAAGAGGGAAGTGCTTGAAGGCAAGGGGGAATCCCAGAAAGCTTCCTAAGTACTCCTTGGAACTATATCTTAATCGCAACAATACTATGATGATAATGATAATTTTTACAAATAAATAGATAAATTTAAAAAATGAGGTACTAAAATCAAACATAAAACAACTAACTTAAGAGCCATTGCGCCATACTTGCTGTTAGTTTTAATGAAATAAAACAAATCACGAGATAATTTCATTGTAAAGTCAAGTTTGCGTGAAACACCTATTATATTAAAGTAAATTTGGCATTTTAAATTAAACGAGTAATATAGGTAAGTACGGCCAAACTGAGATTTGTTTTCAAAAAGAGAAAAAAGTACCTGATGAACTACTAAGTCATTACTGAGCACATTAATGGTAGAGTGCCACAGACACCTCTAAAGTGCCAATAATTCTCAACGATAAATCTTAGCAGAAAGGTATATTTAGCTTCCGATTGTGAAACCAAGTGGTGTCTTCAAATCAAATTCATAATTCAATTCTAATTTACGTCTCTAGACAAAAATGTCTGGGCTCACGCTCATTATAATTTCCAACACTAATTCCTATCATAAATATTCCACTATTTCGTCATTTTCTGAACCCGACCTCAGATTGCGTTTCTCAAGGTTTGCTTTACACGAAAAAAGGTAGGGATGCCTCTCACTTGGTAATCCAGTGAAATATATTTTACACGTGGTGTGGCAGATGGGCGCATCCTATCTTCTGAGCTCCGTTTCGGCATTTCCCAGCTTTCTCCTTTCTCCAAAGCAGGCGTTCACTTCGTCTTCGATCGTCGTCCATTTGGGAAATGCTCATTCCACCCCTTAGGCAATTAATTTCACCTCCAAGTGGCTGACTCCGACACCTTCCTCGACCAACAGGACGACCCGTTCCATCCAATAAGGGACAAGCTGTCTGAGAAGGTCACAGCGTCTTATGCAAACGCCAAGCGTACACCCACGGTCAAAATACGTCGCGCAGAATACGATAACGACGCGAAAATATGTTCATTATATCAGAATTAAGTTTCAGATATCGTTTTTTTTATTTAAAAGGGAGTAGGCCTTAGAGTAAATTGAGGAGGGAAGTGATTGAAGGCGATTAAGGCTCCTAGAATACTTCTTAAGTACTCCATGGAAACCTACCTTGTGCTATAATACCATAATGTTAATGGTAATTTTTACAACGCCTCAACGAATCCATGATATAATTTTTGATACACGTATTTCTTAAACGCCATCTTAATCCTATTATCTCTCGGTAAAAAAAATATTTGTTTGATCAGAGGTAAAATATGTACCAAAACACATTTGGCTTACTAAACGAAAGTGAATACGAATTACCAAAAGATTTATAAAATCTACAATTTAAAAACTACAAATTTAAAAGCGGGAATCGTACCTTCTTGATAATGCAAGGTAGGAACATTGAATTCACGTCACCTGAACGACCTGGATGCATTAGCAGTACTTACGGCGCCCTATGTTCACGCACTGCATTATGCACGACTTATTTGCAATTTTCAATAATTCCAACCACAAACCCTATAAAATTTTACATTGAATCGCCTACTCCACCCTTAATACATAAAAAGAGATATATCTATTGACCCTGATCCTTAATGACTACATTGAACAACCAAATTGCTTTTTTTGCCGAGAACTCATAATTCCGAATGAATCGTAGATGATTGATTCCAACAGGAGTTAATCAATTCAACAACAGAACATATCGCCCTTAACCAATAGAATAACGGAGAAAAAACAATCACCGGGATTAATGTGTTCCCATCAAGCGTTGAAAAACATTTCTACGGAATTTCAAATTATGAGAGACATGAAATTGTTCCATTGAAACGAAGCGTTTAATTGATTCCTAAGAATATCTTGAGGAAAATATACGGTGGGAATCTAATCTTATGATATTTAAAAAAAATGATGAAAATTATCCAAGCATTAGTTGCTAATACCATTCAGAACTGACGACACCCTATATACATGAAAGGAGAGTTGAAAACTAATTCGGTTGTATTTATTTCCCTTAGCGTAAAAAAGTTTTAATAAGTTTGGCTGCACTCGTTCGAGGTAGTAGACTAAAAAATCCAACAGATTAATTCGTTTATTGCAATTGCGAACAATCTGATGCATCCAGGAAACACTTAGGATAAATACCCCTGTAAGACCAAATATTTGCTTGACAAACCTGATCCGTTTTCTGAGTGGTAGCTTTAAATAACGTCCCTGCGCTATGAAAAAGCTTTATCCCAAGCTAAAGCACAAGGAAAAAATTATTTTATCGCTGGAAACTATGGATGACAACATGTTAACTTACGAAATTAACTGTGATGAAAAGACGAAGAGAATCGGAAATGGCCGTATCTAATTCATCCATTATAAACCTGCTTGGACGATCTACAGCACCAGGGTGGACACAAAACTGCACTCGATTGGTACACTGCCCAGCCATTAAGGAGTGGATCCCAAGAATACAGATAAAGAATTCGGTGTGAGCAGCAAAATTAATGGCTGTCACTAGCGAGGTTATCTTCCGAGTCAGTTTTCTTTAAGCTTGTTATTATTATTTATTAGGGAGGCATGGCCAATTTAATGGTTATGCGATCAATTAACTAAAAGCAGAAAATTTCCTTATCTTTCCACAACCCATTAATTGTGTGAATTACCTAACACTTCAGATTTCATTGTTTTCAGCCACTGCTGCTCACAAAAAAACCTTGCCACTCTTGGGTTCTATCCGTTGGCATTTAAACTTTTGATGTACATATTTTTCTAAAATCTAATTTTGATAGTGGTCATTCCGTTTTTTAGATTGTGAATGTAAATGCCAATGAGATCCTAAGATGAGCATGAGAATTACGTATAAAAACGAACTGTTTTTTTGTTTTTTTTGGACTTTTCGGAATATTGCTACATGACATCAACTTGTCCATGAAACAGTTGCGCACCATATGGAAAAGTGGTATAGGTTCTAGCCAAATAAATGAAATATAAGGCGATATTTAAGGAAAAGCGGAGAAGAGCAGAACAGAACTAACAGTATTCATAGGGGATTAGTCACGAAGAGGCCTCTTTTGATTGAAATCAAATAAGTAACAAAACACGAGTCTTGTTTAAATATAATCTACACAATAACTTGTCCCCGTACCCTCGGAGAGGGTAATATGCATGATAAAACTGAATTACAAGGGTAATTACGTATCCTTTTATTTAAATCCAAGTCTTCAATTCAAGTCAAATGAAGTTTGATCCACAAAAAACCGAAATTCTTAAACAGAGAAATTTGATAAACCCTACCTACTTATAAAGTTTTACCATTCTTTCACCACACTTAATCAGTAAGTTGTGAAGCAACAGCCCCTCGACCGTAAATTATAACTCTAGGCTAACTCTGAAACGTGACAGACAAATTTCAAAATCGAAACAAAATTGGTACGCTTATCGAAGCTGAGGCAACGCATGAGCATTTTCCCGAAAATATTCCTAAGGTTTTTATAGCTCGTCCGTACCGCTCGTTTAACGGGTTAGTCTGCATTTCCATTTCAATGCACGAAGTCTATTTCTTGGAAAATTTGTAGGCTAGATATCGTCCCACGATAATTCATAACGTTTAGCGTGGTAGGGGATTCACCAAGGAGAGACTATAGTCTAGTAAGATGTTCATATTTGACCGAGTCTCACTGGACGCTAAACAGACAGGTCCCCTCTATCTTATTTGGTCTTCGTGGGAGAAGCGTCACAGCCAAATGATTCGCAATCAATCATTACGTAGTCGTCTTCATCATCGATCGTGCTTCGTTTTCAAGCACCGGACGACTTCCTTAAGCCCCGAGGCGTGGTTCTTATGCTCCTGTGACCGAGTCCATGAGATGCCCTAAGATAGTCTTGCTCCGCTAACCTTTATTTCAGGATCGTTTTCGAAGCAGCGAAGACAATTTCATAACCGTTAACACGACCAACTCCTCCCATTATTTTTTTGAGTCCCCCCTCACGTCCCGTCCGAGAGTGGCAAAAAGGTGTTGGGTAACACCACGTCACGATCAACGATTTGCATTTCACGAAACATTGGGAGGGTCGGGAGCATCTTTGCAGGTGGGCGGTTTCCGTAGGATGACTTTTGTCAGGTTTCCATGGGAGGGCCAGTCTCGTTCCCATGTCAGCGCTTTTCCGTCCACCTCGCGTCGGCGAGTTGAGATATATGGCCATCGGAACGTAGATGGACGGTTTCACAGTTAATGCGAAGGTCTTATGTAAGCTGTCAAGCACATCAAGCCAAAATGAGTATTTTAATGACGACAAACAGCAACTTTATAATAACATATCCATTTATTTATAATTTATTTTTAATTGCTTTTATCACCCCGAAAACAGAAATTGGTGCCAATTACATAGGAGGTTCATCGGAAATCATCAATGGATTAAGAAAAACACCCATACAATGAATAGTGGTTACCGATCCATGCGGAACCCGAAACAGCGACCTTCGGATTAGCAACACAGGATCCAACTGCCACAGAGGCCGAAAAAACGACCAAACATTGCACATCAATTTTGGGTACAGGGAGAATGATTGACCAAATGAGATACTTTAATTATAATAATCGAAGCCTTAAAATGCATTTACACTGGATATGTCCAATGGATTGTAAATCAGTGTCCATCATGTCTGTCCAAATGACCATCTGGACATTGTCCAATGGACAATCAAAGTGCAAGATAGAAAATATTATGGAGAAGGGCGAGAAGGTGGATATGTAAAGCCAAAATGGGGTTCTAATGTTACTACATCTCATTTCAAATTCTCATAAAATTCCACGAAGTAGGGCTGAGACAAGGAAGTGGTAACTTTTCATCGACATGGTGCCCTTATTGTACTAAGTCTGGACTTCATTACCAATCTCAGTCTTTAAACAGTGGACTCCGAGTTCCTATCATGCTCATATCAATCGTACATTTAAGTTCACATATCTCTATTAATAAAAAATGAGAGATATTTTACTTTTTCATCTTCCCATTTTTCGAGTAGAATGGAGAAGATGAGATGTGAGGAGAGAAAAAGAAGAGTAGAGATACACAAGGAGTGAACTTCTACAGGGGTGTATATCCGCCAAAAGACTAAAGTGGTTTGGTTCAGTGAAAAAGCAAAGAGAAGGAACTATGACATAAGGGTAGATTTTAATTAACTTGTAAACATGGTACACTTAAACTATTTGGGTAGCACACTTGAAAGACAATAATACAACTGTAAGGCTATTATAAAGAGAATTTCGCAAGAGAGAAGGGCTTTATTTTAGGAAGATCTGACGAGGTGATAGAAGATAAAAATTTAATAGAAAAGGTAGTGAAAAGTATGATCTAAAGCCTACGTGTTTTACGGTGTAGAAAGGTTTACGTTCACGTGGGAGGATGGGGTACGTTTGGCTGCGTATGAGAATGGGATATGAATAAAGCAGTTGAGATCGATGGATAGGGAAAGAATGGGGCAGATGAAAACATAGGAGGCAAGAAGAGAACAGAGGATGTAAAGAAGAAACGGAGTTTTTGATGGGTTGAATTGAAGTTGGAGGTTTAAAATAGGAGATACAGAGTGGTTGAAGTGATGATTCAAATGGTACTTTTCTTCAATCTATCCTAACTGGTAGAAGAAATAAACAGGAAATTTTATATTTTTTTTCCAATATAAAGTACTCAGCAAAAGTGGAATGACCCTCCCAGGAATATATTTAATTTTAGAAAAATTAGCCCTAACACCCATAGTAAATAGAAATCGAAGTAAATCAGAAAAGAAGGCTTTTAGGGGGTTACTCCATTTAAAAAATAGATATATACATTGCCGATGCTTTCCTGTGAATCTCAGTTAGAGGCAGAGGAAGCGTAATACAATGCCAAAAAAATGAATTTATTAAATCAATGAACTTGCACGAAGTATAATTAAAAATATAAACGTATTCAAATCAACAGAAGGGTGCCATAACATCCGTCTACCTGTGAACCTACCGTCTAAAATGGTAAGTAACTATCTGAAAACTTCATCAACCACACGATGAGATATCTCCACCTTTCCTTCTCAATGTAATGGTTGTCGACCAAATAAAAAGATTTCAGATCATAAATTAAGTAAAACTTTTCATTCATCTATAATAATCTATCCACCTTGCTTCTCGGGTTATAATTCTAATATGTCTCTATTTTTGAACTCTTGACCATGACATTCGGCGTCGTTCGTCATCTCTGCGTGCATTAGCGTCTCAACCTTGGCATATAGCGTACCCATCTCTCCATTTTTCACGCAGATCTGTGTTATTGGACCAATTCATTCATTCATGTTTTTTTTCCAAAGGTTATTCTTAAATCTTGAATAAGCGTTATCGTCCTCAGCTCAACATTACATTGGAAAATAATCTCCATCAGAACTTTATATCATGTTGAGAGCATGGAATTCATCTCAAAGAAGTTATTTTAGCTTTCATCTTAAGATAACCATTGATATAGACGCATTGGATCAAAATGAATCATGAATTAATTTTGAGTAGCTCCCATCGAAGGAGATAAAAAATACTTGACACCCTCAAAGGTCTGAGTGTCACATTACTCGCGTAAAAAAATCGCCCTTCGTTGCGATGGATTTCAGTGTAATTATTAGACCAACACGAGACAATTCAACTAATTTAAACCTATTATTATTATAGTTATTTTTTCATTTGTATTGATGCAATATTCATCGGATTATTTTCATCTTCGTTCTTTTTAGCATAACTCTTTGTAGTTGTTGAAAAATTACAAATGTATTTAGAGAAATAACTTTTTTATTAAACTCACCGTCTTACCAACGCACAAGAAAATACAAAATATGTACGTAATTACTGATTTAAAATTGATGGATTAATTTAACTATAACGTTCATAGATAAATATATTGAAAATATTCGGAAAGAGGAGATAGACGCTGTACTCTTAAGAGTTCATCTGCTTGAGAGTCGATATTATTCGCTGAAATCAAAGCGATGATGACATCGCCGTGACCCTCTCAGTGGCAGTAGATCACGAGTCAAAAAATGATTGCTTTTCCATTTCAGTCAAAATTTCAAATTTTGGAAAGGTTGCTTCGAGATACGTCGAAGAGTGCCACCCTAGCAGTCATATCAAGGGTATTCATCCTCCGATGATCGGCTCAAGGTTGGATGACTGGCGTATATTTCGTCACACGACGTCACTCAGAGGTGAAGAAAGATGTGATGGGAAGGATTAATGCAACTACTGGATTGATTATAAAGGTTAATTTCAACAACAAATCAAAATATTTGAATCGAAAAATCAAATGTTAAAACAGCAAAAAATTATTTATTTAATAAAAAAAAACTCATTAGGTTCCGTCGTATTTAATTGCTTAGTTTATAACGCACCATAAGGAAAAACCTGCGCATTTTACTGATATTATACTAGCACAACAGAATATGTTAATATTTGCCCAGCAACGTTTTCATACGAAATTCAAAAAATAGGGTATATTTATAAAAATATAATCAATAGTTAGTTAACAAAACTTGCACTTTTAGGTAGGTGCTAGTTTTTTCATCGTGGTGGGGTTTTGCACTGATATTAAACGTAGATATAATGAAATATAATATTCTTAGTAATAAAAATTGAAACTGACGAACGATTAGGGAATATAGCAACGTTTACCGAAAACGTAAAAAATTTATAGCGCTGGATTATTTATAACGCATTTATTAAATTCGGGTAGAGACCTCGAATCGAATAAATAAGGTGTTATACCATGAGTAGGAATAAATTTACTCAATTCTCAAAGACCTTGAGGCATAAAATATTTAAAGCCATCAACTACGACTTTTTTCTGAGTAGAGGATGCATTAGAGCCACTGGACTCAATTTGGTATTGAGTGGAAGAATGTTCAATCATCATAAATTAAAGTAACTTACTGCACACGCGTCAAGCCACTGAAAGCATGCCGATACAATAAGTAATAAATAAAAAATCTTGATAAAAACATAAAAGTAAAATTAATTACATAAGACTTACTCGACTCATCCAAAGAGGCTAAAAACTCAAGAGCTGAGCGAAAAAGTAGAAGGGACAGAGGCGAGAATAAGAGATTTTGTGAGAAAAGGTTCCATTCAATCAGTATCAACTCATTTCGCACTGAAATGTTTTCGGGTGACGCAAAGAGGTGTTGGGAAATGTCAAAAAATGAAGGAGCGGTGATGATTCTTACTCGTAGGAGAAGGTATGGGAGGAACCCTGGGCCGGAGGTCGTGGGAAAATATCGCAAAAATCGATTAAAATATTAAAATCACGAACCATCCCTCTAAGAAAGAGAATGGCTAGGATTCTGCGCGTAGAATTTAACGAAAGAGGGCAAATACTAGGGAGTACCATCGACGTTTATGCAACTACTGGAAATAGAATTATAATTCAGTACATTCAAGTCTAATTGTCAGTTAAATCAACTACCTAAATGAATTATGAGGAGAAAATTCAAGCGATCCATAAATTGAAGGCCTTTTAAGTCGTGCAAAAAGGACGACACGGATTTTGAAAAGAGCAAGTTCGATCAAGCTTGATAATGCGTAGCCATGGTATGGGGGAGAGCATCAGAACGAGTCCTTCACAAACTCTTTGAGAACACTCGGTGAAAATATGCTGATCCTCATTCATACCAAGGGATTAAGGCTACAAGTTACGTCATCTCAATGATTTCTTTTTCAACTAAAAGTATAACGGTTAAAAATTAATTCATGGAGTTAAATTTTACAAATCTACCTTTAATTAACCAATATTGTTATAAAATTGACTGGCATAAAATGTGGGGCTCAATGAAACATTACAATTAAATACATAACTATTATTACCATTGTCGCTTAATTATCGTGTTTTTATCTTAGCTCGTCGAAAAGTTGTGTCGTTTCGGGGCAATTCCACAAACGTAATATTTAAATGCATGTAATAATTAGGTACTGCGCATCAGTATAGTTACAGAGACCTGAAGCGCAAATTTATTTAGTTTATATTTATTCGAGGTGGCAACAGGCAAATGAGCTTCTACTTCCAGTCAAAATGCTGATTCTGATTCACTATTACTGAAAATCACACAACCCAACATGCAAATCCAGTTAGAGCCCAAGAGTACCGAAATCGTTCGATTTCCATCATGTTTCTTATCTTATTTATATCTTATTATGTAGTTTAAAAAATGATAACGCTAGTAGATAACGCTAAGAACTCGTTTTCACTATTGTTCTCTTTCTTCCAAGTTTAAAAGTAAATAACATAATCCTTTAATATGTGATTTAAAAAGGAGGGCAACTAAAGAAAGTACCATAAAAGTGAAATACTCCATTAGTCAAAACAAGCTATACACATTATCGTAAATAAGTATTATATAAGCAATATATTCATGTAATTAGGCCTCCAGTATCTCCAGAACCACCATACCACCTAAACCCATGAGAACCAACTTTGATGTTCCAAGTTCGATGAATGTGATTATTGCCTAATTTGCAAATTCCATGGAAGCTCATACTTTAAAAACGCCAGCAGGGAGTGACGGTAGGCGGAATTTTTGCCGATCCTTGGCAGAGTCACGAGCAAAAAAACCGCTCGCTTTTGGTATCCCCATCGCGAAAGGAGCTCTCGAGAGGAATTCGGATCAAAAAGGCCACCACTGCGAGGTCACTCTAAATTATAGAATGAGGGAGGCTTCAATCCTGTTATATCTTTTCCATGAGATCGTCAGCATCAAAACTAATTCGTGCAAAATTAATCCCGCTGTTTAGCAACATTCCGTGAAACGATGAATGTCTGTTTCTGCCTAGGTTATTTGGCATTTCTGTCGTGGATATTAGGCACATTCGTGTAATACCATTATAAACGAAGCATTTAATCCACAGCTCTTCTCAGGTAAGCACCTCTCATAATCACCACATAGACGGAAATATTCCATAAAAATTATGTCAAAAGTGATTCGAGAATGAAACATAATATATGTTTGCAACCATTGGTCAACTTAGCCAGCCAAAAGTAACGGTTAACGGTTAAATAATAATAGCAAGCAGAGAATAAAGGCAAATGATAGGAGGAAGACTCACCGATAAATATAAGAAAGGGCTGCATACAAACGAGGGCTCCAGTACAACAAATTTGCAATTGTCTCGTTTGATTATACATGAATTTAGAGTAAATAATGCATTACATATGCATTCAAGGGTATAGGCTCCTTACCCGCAGATATTTATTTGTAAATGAAAAGCATTTTTGACAATATGGCCCTTAATTTATTTAACGAGTTCATCATTCTATAAATTCACATCTTTCACATCCCAATGAGCACAGTTTATTGTATTAAAGTCTGAGAATGATAGAGCAAGGTTGCAGTGAAGATTCAGTTTCTTTGCAACACTGATTCAATGCCTTAAATGCATAGCGTGACATCTAAATCAAGGCTTTAAGGGCTTTTTTCTTAGTATTTATATAGGAAAATAGTGTAAAATAAAACTGCTGAATTTGACTGAAAACAGCCTTTTAGGGGATAGTTCCTTCTGGATCATAATTTATTTCTCTCTTTTTTTCAGGTTTCAGGTTACTGACTGCAAAAAAAATATGAAAACCGTAGAGAGCTTAAAGGATTTTCCAGATTAGCTTGTTAAATAGCCAATAAGGGTTAAGTATATTGTTACACATTGAAATGCACATCGAAAGTATGCATAAAATACATAGCACATATAAAACACATTTCGCAGCACCAGTTGAAATTATATTGTAGAGTCGTTGCTGAAAAGTTGAAAGGAGGATATTTAGAAGCTTAAGCAGAGTTGATGAAACATTGTCGCACCGTCCTATCAACGGGAATAGTTTATTGGGTCAGGTCGGGGTGTAGATGGTGCGGTTCAATATCATGTCAACATATCATATTAGACCGTGCCGGGAGGGCGTGACAGCTGAAGTCCGCAGTTCGCCATCCGAGTCACGAACCCACGCCCGTTCGCTTTTGGCGCCCCGCTAGCCCCCCAGAGGAACACCCATGGAAGAGTACCCACGGCGTGAAAAGGCCAACCTTATGAGGTCACAAGAAGTTAGGGAACGAGAGACTGGGCCCGACATGCAAGAAGAAGATCGCAATTGCGAGAACGGAGGGATATTGAGAGCGAACATTTTAGACCCCCATATTAGAAGGGGAAGTATGACCCCGGAGGAATGGTCGGATTTATAGAGAAGAATGAGTGAAGGGGATTCAGTAATGAAATGTTGTGTTTATGGTGAAAGGATCATTCGCCCTGCGGTGAGCGCCTTCTTCTGGAGTCCGACCTCTGCCGGCGTCAAATATACGAAGGATCGATTACACCCCATATTAGATTGGAAGTGGAAAGGAGTCACCATAAAAAACTTAAAGCACATCGACGACGCTTGTGAAGGTGACACGCCCGCCCCGATTGCCGTGAACTCGCAATATTTTCTCTTCTTCGAGAATAAATTCTCGCCAAATAAGGCACACACCCTGAAATTCCAGGGAGGGTGATGTGATTTAAGTTCACCAAAGATCATCATTTATCCCACGAATTCTCTCTAGTAACTTACACGATGAATAGGGGAGTAACTGAATTGGAATAGGTTGGAATATTTTTAATTAAGCTCATAGAAGCTCGATTCTAAATTAGGCTACCTAAGACGCTGATGAACGTAGTGATTTACTTTTTTGTTTAAATAATGACCCACATATTTAGTGATTCGATCCGAGAGCCATTTTCGGTATATAAGATTAGACCTCAACTCTGGAAAAGAAATAGGGGCGTGGATTAATACACTCGGTTAGAGGTCCAGTTTCTGTCACTGGACTACCTTTCCTTTTTTAGGGATGTACAAAGGCCACACCCGGTATTTTAACCGGGTACCCTTATATCATCAGCTACTAGGCTACCATGCTCTCACCAAATAGCCAGTTATCTTGAGGAATAGCAGAGGCAGGGTGCGAGAAACAATTTGAAAAGGTGATCAAAGTTATTTATATTAAAGATTTTCATGAGTGGTGCTCATTCAGCTCTTTCATGAGTGGTGGACATTTTTTTGTGTTTAGTAGGGCTCGGTATCAGGCAATTCCCAACAATGACGGTGGAATCCCGAAAAATGAGCAGACAAGCCAACCCTTAAGAATTGTATACCACCATTGGATGAAGATAGATATGAATTCTGGCTCATTCACTCAAATAATTATACATTGCCTTGCATAGAAGTCAAATTTTAAAAAAATAGTTTAAAATAGTATAAAAGATAATTTGCCGATTCAGTTACTTATAAGGGGACATGAAACTATGGCTAAAAAAATATTTGAAATAGCCTTTGAAACATTGAAAGAAGTAATTGATAACGACATTAGCTTTACTGCGATGGAAATGCATCGCCGTCAGAGGTATACGCAGTGTTAAAACATGCAAAAGACGTTTGAAGTAAAATACATTGCTATAATTTTCTAAAATCCTCTATTTTTTTAAATAATCACGAAATATTTCAACATACTACACAGCAAATACGAAAATATATTGAAACAGAGGGTTTCTCAATGAGAGAAAGGAAAAATTCACAATTAAAGAAAATAGCACCTGCTTTCCGAAAATAAAACCATAGTTGTTCTTTCAGCCAGCAATTTAAAGAGCTCCAATCGAAGAAAAACGACCTGAGATCTATACAAAGGTCTGTGGTGAAATCAATCGAAAAGATCCCCCCCGATAACTGACTGGAAATGAAAATCTTGACGCCGAACTTTCCGAAAATATTACGCAAAAGCGTGTAAAGAGGAATTTGTCGGATTGGCGTAAGGGCGAAATGAGTGGCAAATCGCTTCGATTGTGAATCCTCTCCGATCGAGACGCGAGCACGCCGCGGGTGAGGCTTCGTGATCGGCGGCGATCGCTATCGCAGACGCAGGGGTCCCTCATTATTCCCATCGCTTCGATTTATGCCCCCCTCACGCGGAAGGGCCATCGTCAACTCCCCGTAGTGACCCAAAGCGATCCCGCCGAAGCGTGAATGCTCCACAGAGAAATGATCCAGACGATGGTACACATCAGAATGTTACAAAACAACCCGTCTGTTGGTTAATGGTTTACAGGAAAGGGCACATTACTTCAGTAAGCTCATCATGCGACGAATGAGATCGGAGTGGAGGACCAAACATGGATCCATTTTTTTCCTAGGATATCTTCCGCAACGAGGATCGAATTTAAGGGTGCCCACAGTCTAGGCACTCTTTTTGAACCGGGAACTCTTCGATTGACAGCCTCTAGGCTACCATGATCTCACCACATGGTCAAATGATAAGGAACTAAATGGGTAGGGTAGGAGGTGATCAAATTAAATTTCTATGTAGATTGTACGTCATTTCTGCAGCTTCTACCACTGTTTTTACTTAAGTATTACATCGATTAAGGTAAGTTCCAAAGGAGTACTTATGAAGTATTCCGGGAGCCACCCCTTCCTTCAAGAACTTCCCTCTTCAATTCATAATAAAGCCTACTCTCTTCCATTCTATTTAAAAATCCTATTTCATTCCATCCTCTCCCTCGTTAACCATACTTTCTACCCTCCAACGCCGTTTGCAATATTCCCTGCCCGCTAACTATTCCCTCCGCCCATAGTTTCTGTCTCCTTCGTATCTCATTCAGAAGCTCCTTCTTCTCACCCACCATCTAAAGTACTTCGTCGCTCTTCCTCCTCCACCTCCACTTCAACTTCTTTGTTCTCCGTACCCACATCAGCACTTCCAAAGAAATTGATGCTAAAAATAAAAGGTGTTTCCACTATTATATATGCACAATTAGTACAATGGTCCCAACGTAAGACATGAGCTTAATATGGCAATGATCATTTTCAAGATTCATAAATCTGAAGATTAGTTATACGCAAAAATCTATTCTCCTATTTGGCCAAATTTGGCCAAAACTCGAGAGCAATGCCATGTCTCTGTGATAACTCTTATTCCCAAGGTGAAAGCTCATGCCTGAAAATAAAACGTAAAAGACGGTTGCGGGAAATAATGGAAACGAAAAAAGGAGATACAGCCATGACCGCTGGAGATAGCTCCACTCCATAATTTCTTCCTTTCAAGTGGATTCTCGTGCTTGTATAATTTATGCAGCCGGTGATACAAGTGAGGAAATTCATTGAACCTAATCGCAGATTTTTTTTCCTCGTTCCAAACTAGAGTAAATTTTTGAACAGTATCAAGAGGTATGAAAGGCATGCCAGGCTAATAATTTCTCTTGTGAATAAGTTCTTATCTAATAATTCAGTTGAGAATAAGATTAATAAGAATTCCGAGAAATGATGTAACTAAGTGCCTAACCAGATAAAATAAAAACATCGCTGCAACTATAAAAAAATATGCACGGAAGCATCCCATGGACTGCGTTACTTTCATAAAGGAAATAAAACTTATTTGGAGGATATTCCTTACACATTTTAACCACGATTACGTTCCACTTTTTAAACCATTTTGTGAAAATATTTCATAAATAATGCCAGAATGTTCCTAGTCGATACCGAATAAATATACTGAAAAACAAAATTCACAAAATCAAAGAAACTAACCAAAATTTCTCGTTGAATGCTTGCATTCTATCAGATCCTAAGTACCATTGCTGAAATCAGAAGTAGATGATTTTCAGTCTGAGAGCACGTTTGCTTAGTGAGTGAAGCACTGGGCTTCTGGTTAAAGATCTTCGTGTTCAAATCTTACATAAAGCCTTCGGATTCCTTTAAACTTTAAATTCCTCGATCTACAGGATAAAACCTGTAGATCGAGGTGGCCGTAGAACAGCCTGTTGACCTTCAACCCTGAATGTTTGATACCACATGCCTTTGGCTGAATTTGGGGTAAGCTATACCTTCACAAATCCATACAAATCAAAGAGTAAGCATTTATAAATAGTTTATGACATACATAGTTGGTATATGTTGTAAAAATATACTATATAATCTCCATTTGAGGCGTTCAAAATGTGGGTATGGAGAAGAATGGAGAAGGTGAAATGGACAGAGAGGAGGAGAAACGACGAAGTGCTGGACTTGGTGTGTGAGGGAAGGCAACTTTTAGATGAGATACGAAGAAGACAGGAGGTACGGATGGAGGGAGTACTCAGCGAAGAGGGAATGCTGAAAAAGGTGTTGGAGGGTAGAATGTTAGGTAAACGAGGGAGGGAAGGAAGAGAATAGGATTTTTAGATAGGTTGAAAGGGAGTGGGCCTTACAGTGCATTGAAGAAGGCAGTGCTGGAAGGAAAGGGAGGCCCAGATTACTTCCTTAGTACTCCATGGAAACTTACCTCAATCGGTAGAATACTATAATATTAATAATAAAAACAACATCAATAATAATAAAAATAATTGTAATCTCCGTTTGGTAATATGGTGGGCTATTGGATATAGCTCTAAGCTGCTGAGAGAAGAGTACCTTGTGTACGCTACATGCGTACAATTCTACCATATGTAGCTTAGTATGAGTTGAGCCCTACCCTCACCAACCTCAGGGTTCAATCGCAGATTCATTAATCAATATAATAAGCCAGTGACCCTAGGAAGAAGTTAAACACGCCTAGCGCCACCCTTTCTTATCGCAAGTGAAGGAAAAATTAGAGGGAATGACGTCTTAACCCGTTAGCCTGGCCTCGGTGGTAAAGCCATCCGGAACAGCTGCAAAATGGGATAAGCAGGATCTCCTTCTTCCCTGCTTCACCACTCCGCGTCTACTTTCACTCTTTCTCGCCACTTTACCTTCAACCCCACCCGCTGCAGCTATTTTTAGCTCAATCATTGAGACTCTCCCAACATGAGACCGGCGGTAACCTAACCCTCACCAGGGTCACGCTTTAAAAAAATACAGCTTGACATAATGGCGGTCGTGACGATTTGAGGCTGTAACTGTTCTCAGGAAACATTACTATTGCATAAAATCTCTCTTTATGAAGAATAATTCCTGTTAATAGACCTAGAAATTTCATTTTTTCCAACCTTCAGTGATTATTTAATAGATAAATATATGGAACTTGTATAAATATATGCATGTTTCCCACAAGGCGTACTGGGTTTTCAGACGTCCTGCCTAAAGTAAAACGAATAAAATGCAGTTTTATCGGGTTCTAATTTCTCTCCGAGGCACACACGGAAACTTACCAATTAGGCCCATAGATGATGGGCCTAAAATCACCACATTATCTAATGATAAATTAGGGCATAAATGATTGAAAGTATACTGAATATTCAAGCAAGAGTAAAAAAAATCGTCGTTTTTTTTCTTACGCCAAAAATAAAATGATGCGTGTACACGAGTTGAAAACAGGCAAAGGGCTATACACACTATAATACCTAGTTAATAGGTACTACATTAACGCGTATAAGTTAATGTGCGTTAGCGTGAATGATTTTGGTGGACCGGAACGGAAAATGTACGAATGTATGAACCAAATTAGAATAGGTTCTATTTTCTTTGCGTGCATTCGTGGTTACTTGGTGCATTTTGGCGTTCATTCTCGCGTTCAAACACCAATATACAGTAATTTCACCTATATTCATGCGGCAACTTTTGCTATTAGTATAAAGAATATCAGGATTGCTAATGTAAGTACTATGGTGATGAAAATTATCGAAAGTTTGAACATCCTGAAAACGAAAATCCTCGAAGTACGAGGTGGTTGGGCTCCGTTTGGTTAAGAATAAGAACAAATAACGTAAGTACACCCTGCTAAGTAAAAGTTACATTTATACCTACTAATGCATAGAAGATGTCGCCCCTCTCGGTCACAAGGTGACATGAATGGTGTATCCGGCCTCGCCATTTTGGTTGGATAACCGTTGAGTAATTATTACCTGGAAGAATAAAAAAGCTGTATTTACTTAAGGCAAGCAAAGAAATCTACTGACAAGAATTAAAAAAAAATAGTGAATAATACATAATTGTGAAATAGAAGAGGTGAATTTTATTGATTCACTTTTAAAACTTAACTAATTATTTCATGCTTAAGTACCCACTATTGCTACTATATGTTACGACTACGACTAGTTTCGTAACTAGTCGGCAATAAAGTGTGTGTTTTGTAGAAAAGCAAAGTAATTTTCTTCCAACCATATAATGGAATTATACAAAGTAAAGGCCTCAACAATTGAGTGCATTATTGCTACTGCTGGAGAACGGATATTAAGTTTTTTAGAACGTGTTACAACTTATTCGATGGACTTCGATTCACGTTGAAATAAGTAATGACTTAAAACTTTTCAATGACCATGAATACCTACAGCCACGTCCCCAAACTTTATTCGTTCTATTGACGAATTCCTCCTAATGTGCATGAATGCCGTAAAATATAGCATATTGTGTGGCTACGTACAAGGTGTGACCATCACTGAGGACATAAATGCATTGAAAACATGAGAATATTCAAGGCATTTCCAGAAATCGTGAGTAGCATGCTCTACAAACAACCAATGAGCTATGCTGAATGTTTAATTTTCATTTAAGACCTTCGAGAATCGCATGTCAATTTCAACTCAACTAAAATATAGTGGAAGCCTCGATAAAGTCAAGAATTAGTAAAAAAAAATACAGAAAACCAATTAAGTCGACTTTGGCTCTCATAAAATCCAGGCCCTGAATTGCTACTTAGAGGCTCCGAAAAGTGTCCCCTTCGATCTGATTTCTACTACAATATAGTCACATTTTTTTGCAATAAGAGCCTCACTCAGTTCACGTCGAATTTGTAATGAGTTAAATCAGCAAAATAGCCCTTTCCTGCTCTTCGTTCTCGGAGTACAATTATACCGCTGTTCACCACACCTTGCTCACCCACTGCCGTACCCGATACCCTGCCAAATATCGCCCGGCTGAGAATTCCGGAAAAGAGAGCTGTCCTTTGCGCAACCCGGATCATTGGTAAACGACCACTGGCAAAAGGCCTCCACTCACACAGTTGGGATGAGTGACTGGCCAGCCGGCGTTGCGATGACTGCGGATGGACACGGGAACTCGCGGGAGTTTCTTTCGTGTCCTCGGCGCGAAATGAAATGGGAAAATTCTCTCGGGAGTGGATACGTCGAAGCAATGGTCACAAATTATTTCTCGTTGGGCGGGATCTTTCGCAGCACTTTCACGCAGTAAATTGTGGATATCGTTTCGAAGAGGTTGCGACGGAATAACATAGTACTTCCATTACCGCGAGCACAGTGATCTACCGCCAGAATATGTGGAAAGGAATGTCGCGACATAATTTAGCGAGAAATAAAAGAAACACATAACGTAATAAAAAGGATAAATTTCGACATTAAAACAACTCTAAATCAACCTCAGGCATCTAACCATATAATCATCTAGAACTCAAGAGTTACAAGAAAACCGTAGTCCAAAATTTAGCAGAGGCTGGCATATAGATTCTGAAAATTGAAATTCTAGTCTTTTCTAACATTGTCTTAACCGCATTTTAATCCTACTTCAAAAAATATGATACATTGTATAATTTGGGCCAAACTGGTCATCACACTCAAACCTTTTGGCGTATGCAGGATTATTTTTTTTATTTTCTAAATAATTAATTTTTAATTTTCACTCCTTACTAATGCCACTAAGCAACCGATTCACTATTTATTTTCACAACTAAATCTAATATTAACACGTTGCGTATCGAGGCATTTAAATTCAGAGGAAAATACGTGGGTAGAGATTTTGAGATTGAAAATTGGTGCCTATTTGAGTGGACTTAATTCGGTTTGAACATGGTTAAAAAGCTACAGTTCAAAATATAACTTTACGATACGTCTGATCACTCTCACTAACGAAGTACAACTTAAAACGTGATTCCAAATGCAAAAAGTATGCTTCAAATTGTTTAAGTTGCGTGCGTAAATGACGAGAATTTTCGTCATTCGTCCGGAACGCACGGGAAAAAACGATTCTCGGATTATCGCCGTCCGTAAGCAACGTGTACATTCACATTCAATGACCAGCTGTTGCTTCATGACTAGTTTCCAGTTAGAATACGTTTTTTTTAACCAAAACGCTGGACAGTGGCCTTCTGTGAAACAGGATATAATGAGAACTCTGGACTTTCCCGAACTAGTTCCATTCCTTTCACACGCATACCCATAAAAATTTCCTGAGAGAATCACGGCCGCCAAAAATTTGAAGAACAATGAAAATCACATTATCGAGTTGATCATTTTATAAATGCTGTAATTAAATAAAATAGGCAGCAAGTATTTGTCCTGGAAGAAATAACTGTATTGCGCCCTTATTTCTTCGAGTTTCTTGAGGCTTGGTAAGGATAATCAAATTTGAGGAAAAGGTTATCAAACATAGCATAATTTATTTTGTTACAAAATATCTTCTCCGAGTTTTCATCGGAGTTCCACCGAACGGAATGTTGAAACTCAGGATAATAAAATTTAGATTAGCTAATAATAAAAAGCAGTCACATTTTTTATTGCTCTGGGAAGATACCTGTACACAAAATATTAATAGGTTCATTATCACATAAGTTCCATACATTCACCAAGAAACTTCTACTCGGTAAAATATTCACCACATCACTGAGATTGGGTAATATAATTCGCACCACCAATTCAATAGAGGAATCTCAAGATTGAATAGTCTACAGTCTATTCTAACAATTCAGTATAGGGATTTCTGTCAATAATAAAAGTAAAATATTATCAAAATTCCGATCTGTGGAAATTCATATCATATTTTCGGAATAAAATTCTTCGATGAACGATTACCAATCGGATTTGAAATCTAGAAGGCCAATTAAAAACCAATCCAGCATGAGAGATGTGCTAGGAATGCTTCCGCGGATGTAATGATCTGATGAAACCGGATGAAATGCATGCACCTCTCAACGATAAAATTTCCTGTATGCAAACCAGAGGTGAAAATGCATTCGAGATAGCAATTAAGTGCCTTCAATTTGAAAATAGGAGGTTTTAGCAAAAAACAAAGAATTTCTTAGAAACTTAAAGAATCGGTTCGAAATACACTGAAGAACTAGCATCTTGCTAAGGTACTTCATTTACGTTTATTTTCACGTTGACACTCGTGTGAATCTACATGGAATCGGAGCGGAATTAGGGAAATCAAAACAGCGATGCTCACAATTTAATTCATCATTGAGTAAATACAGATACATATCACGATATATAAGATTTTTAGCAATTAAATTCTCTCCCAGAATAAAGGAAAAACCAGATACAACGTGCGGTAATGAACCCAGAGCAGCTGTTCCCACGAAACATCCTTGATATGGCTATTAAAACTAGGGAGTGAAGTTACATTCATCGCATTTTTCGAGGACAACCTCTTCTGGATCATTTGCCCTTGCAGAAGCTTTCCCGGAATCAAATCCGGAACTAAAAACGAACTCGTTAACATTATCTATAATCCGTATTAGCAGTCAATTAACTACCTATTAGGTTCTCACAGAGTTGGAATATAGTTTCCATGAAGTATAAATTAATTTTTTTCACTAGATAAAAGTATTCTTCTGAAATAGTTCTGATTGCTAAGAGGCATTGAACACCCAGAAAAATTAGAAAAAAATTGTAATATGCGCGCATAAACTATTCATTTTATTATGGAGTATTTGAAGCGGATTTAAAAAGACAGCACTTCTTTAATTATCAAGAATAGTGCAACGATTTCGACTAAGTTAGACCATCTACCTGAAATCTTACCCAGCAATTTATATAAATGGCAACTTCTATAAAATGAACTAGAAAATGTTATTAAAAGACGATAAATACTCAAAGTAAGCAAAAGCGAAGTAATGAATATGAGTAATGGAAGGAAATATTGAAGGAGCTGTCCTTCGAGGAAGTAAAAGATATAATTTAGTCAAGAAGTATACTACAGTAAGAATCACATAATATTAAAGATACTTGCATATAATGAGGAAAATAGAGGAATTCTGTGTGTCTGTTTTAGTATAAATATATGACGTTTTTAACATTTTGCTCGTAGTATAAATATCTGGGAAGTTTCAAAGAATAATATGAAGATATGCTTGTAGATATTAATTATATGGTTTCGAATATGCGATATCCTTTTAGATCATGCATTTTAGCTCGTCAAGCTGAATGTGTTAGATAAATCATAGACTTTCACGGCTTGATATTGAACAAATAATAGGCTAGAGTTCCTGAAACCTCAAGAGTAGCACCGTTAAGACATCATACATTTGCAGTTACGCAGTTAAATTAGCATCGCAATTCACCGTCATAAGGGCGTAAGCCCGCGTCACGTGCTAATGAATTATGGAGTAGAGCTTTGTATATTGACTGCAGCAAGGTTGAAATAATACCATAACGCTCTCTAAGTAAGACGTGATCAGAATGAAGCCAGATTTGCGATGAATCCAAACCAATAGATGAGTACGGATGCGATAAAACTTTCAAGGATTGCAAAATTATTTTAATGAACGAGGACATAAAAATAGAAACGGGTGCCTTGAAAATCAAGGAATGCAGAGGATAGTATGTATTCGTCTTGAATAATGCAGCGTAAATGGTTGCCCGATAAAAAAAAACATTCCGATGAAAACGTCAAGTCCGTGTGAGAGTTCTATAATGTCAAGTCGAGGCCATACAGGCATGTGGATCAAGCAACATACATATTTTTTATCAAATTGCCGCGGTGTTGCTTGGGATTTTTCAATCCCGATACCTACTCGAGTACTTGTAGAGGGCACTTGAAGCTAGCTTTCCTTCCCTCGGAAGGGACATTAACGATATACATGTTTCCATTTGGAAACTGATTTCTAAAAATTAATGAAAATTATATTACGTATCTGTGATTTGTTTTATATTTTTTTAATGTAAATAAGGTATGAAAGCATTTTTTAAAAAGTGAATCGCTTTTGTATACATTGGTGGTTAATTATAACTTTTCGTAATAGGGTAGTTTCCTTCTACAAATATTACGATAGGCATTGATTGCGATTCGTTACCTACCACTAGTGTATTCATAATATTAAAATTATTTGGTTTTATAAATCCCAGTTTAGACGAATGTTAATGGTCAATTTAACCTCCATTGAAAAAGTCCAGATTGGCGCCCATGCGATGCCACTCAACGTGACGTCACAGGGACATAGATGCTATACGAGTATTCAGGAGTTTTACATCGTCTGAGATTACCAATACATGCACTTGGCACAGAGCTCAGGAAAACATCTCAATAATCACCTATTAAAATAGCCTATGGTCGGAAAGTTTTCTTCGTTTAATAGGGTATTAATAATCCATATTTAAGCCAAGCGCTACCTGCTAGCAGCCTGCATCGTAGCGGTGCTCATAGCCTTGCACCAAGGTGGCAGGCGGACCCACAATGACATTACACGGGATTTTCCCAGCATTCATACTTAGCCGTCGCGTTTTCGCGCTGTTGAAAATTTTCACTTTTCATTTAATCGCGAAAAATAGTCATTGTCATTTAAAAATCTAAAAGCATGAAATACGTAATCCAGGAGTAATAATCTTTCGATTTAGGTAATAAAAAAGGAAACTACTCTATTGGTTATTTTTATCACCTCTATAATGAGTGTGCGGTATATTCGGTGTATATTTTCCCAACACTCGCTTGCCAAAAACAAATGCTCATTTATTCAAGAGATCAATGTACATTACGTTGTCAAACTTAGTTTTTTGGTCAAGTGTATATTTCTTTTTAAAGCAAGAGAAAAATTTTGTGCCGTGTTCCCATTTGGGAACATTAAAATTTTTATTTTTTTTTGAGTTTTCTTTCATAACATCTCTTAATTAGTTGTAAAATAAAGAGGATATGCAATAAAATAATAAAAAGCAGTTGGTAGGTTAGTTCCGTCTTCATAGGGTTAAGCCATGGTCTCCTTAATACTTTTCGTTAATAGCAGAATAATGCAGAGGCCATCATATCTCCACCTATCTTCCCCTTAGGCAAAAATGACATATGTTATTACCCCCCTCTTCCAAATACTCATCATTTCATATTTTTGTGCCTTCACCACCAAAATACACCGATATCTTTAAAATATTAAGGCAGAAAAATAAAATTCAGAGTCATACACAAGCAATAAGTCATGATCGTTTACTTAATCCTTTGCTACCACGTCACTAACGAGAAAATCTGGAAAACATTTGGATCGCATTCGCTTGCGGAAATCGGGAACGACAGAGATCAAGTAACACCTATTGAAATCCTTAATCAGTCTGGAAACGATCTCAGAACACATCACTGGAAATTTGTCGTCACAGCTGGCAAATGTATTACTGTCGTCGAAATTCTATTAAAACATGAGATGGTGCGTAGTTCCATGCCGAAATTTTACACTGTTTAACAGCGTAATAGTTTGTAATTTGATCCTGGTCTTGCCATTTCTTATATTTAATGCCTCATTTAACATTCTAAAACATTTGCAGGCTCCTTATTACAACATTTTTCGTATTCTTTGGCAGAGATAGTTTCCTGAAGAAGAGAGTTTCCAAAAGGGGTCACTATGCAAAAATGCAACGAAACACGCCCGATTATTTGGTAAAATTTCAAAAAGGGGATCTTTCTCCCTCTAATTATATTTTGCTGTCGTTCACGCATCGCTTGTTTTTGGAGCACGTCGTTAGCAACTGAATGAATTTGCATTAGAAAAATAGAGGACTAATAGAGACCTGGTGGCAACGGTGTTTGGAATCTTCCGCTCTCTCGACTTCCAGAGATACATTGGCATAACTACCGCTATTTTATCGACCACTATAGAATTCCGACATCCGTGTTATCTGTGAGATGATTCCCACTCCAGCGGGATGCCTGACGAAGCACGTGCCTTAATAGGAAAAAAATTTCACCTTATCCCCCACGCAAGAAAGATAATCAATGATTGAATCTAGATAAAATATTATCCGGGCGCGGAAATCACTGCAATAACTTTCTTTCGCACCAAAATTCGATTATTCGGCCCACCTTAGTTCCACTGTTGAGTCAATCTTTCACTTTCACAAAGGGATCGGATGACTCCGTAGAGGTTTCCTTGACAACGAAGTAAAGATTATGTGGCCCTACAATGGTAACATGATCCCAATATAACTTTCATGATGCAATTTATCTTCCTCTGGCGTATATTCGAGTCATTAAAATTGAAGAGCGGCCATGCACATGCTCTGCAAAATTACAGTCGATTAGGAAATGATGAACTACCCTGGCGCCTTGAGAATAGGATAGCGATTTAGGTTGCACAATGCGAGGTCAACTTTGTGCAAATAGTAAAAGACAAAGCTGCGACCGCCCTGATACGCGAAGAGCACTTAACGGCGGCAAAACCTCTTCTCATCCTTTTACGAACATTGCGGCATTAACTCGCTCATCGAGGTCTACCGCTCAAAAAAATAGGAAACGAGGCGGTGCGATAATACCCGAGTGCCAAGATGCTCCCAGTTGCCACGTGAAAAATAATCGCCTTTGCCTCTTTGATTCGTGATCAAAGGTCGAAGGAGACGTTCCCTCAGTCTTGAGTTAGATCATGTCCACAACTTGATGTGCTGCCAGGAAAAGTGGATTCGGGGAGTAAAATAAGCTCGAATGAAATTTAAAAAAATTACTTGACTGTACAAAGTACGCAGATACCTCTTCTTACGAAAAGCTAGACGACGCAATTTACAAAAAATATTTCGCTGTAAATATAAAAAGGATTACGAGAGAAAATTTCCTTTCACTTATAAGGTATCAACTAAAAGCCACAAACATTGATCCGATAAAAGTACCGTCATGAACTAAAGTGTATAGGAAAAGGTCATTAGACTGACCAATCAATTACCAAATCCTCAAAAGCTGGATAACAAGTTTTATGCGCATAAAATACAAATTTAAAGATAAGGTGAAGTTCATAAATATTTAATATCCTTAAGCAACGCAGTTCTTTTAATTATTAACATACATGAAAAGACCTTTTTAGTCTAATTCCGAATACAAGAATAAAGCGTAAACATATGCAAAAATTGAAAATGCAGAAATTTACGCCACTCAAAAGGCATTTATTGAAAATAAAATAATGCTAACATAGGGACCTTTATCACCTTATGGGAAGCGTCGTCAAAGGCAGTGCTAAATTACCGCATGAGACCTTATCAAACTTGGTACAATTAGATAAACCTTTACCGCTATAATGATAAATGACTACAAGACTTCGCGAGCAACATCACAGATGCTCGTGACCTTTAGCTGAAGAATGCGAGCATGGCCACCTACTTCGATCTCCGGAATGAGGGTACTCCGGAATGAGGGCCTTCCTCCCAATTATATCACTTACATAGGTGGCTATCTTCTTTGAATAGTTTTCATGCAATTATATTATTTCATTACAAAAAAACTTTATGTTCGTTATAATAAATATGAAAAAACACTACGATGAAGGATAGCAAAAAAATAAACAGATAACAAATAAAAGGCCTGTGAAAAATACTGGTAAAGTAAGTCATTGGGAGTTCAGATCCTCGATTATATTTTAGATTAAATCAAAATAGAAGTGATAGGAGCCTAAACTGGGTGAATATATTACACAATTTCAAATTTCTTCTTACGGTGACACATTTGAACTTCGAAAGCCCAGGTACAGTTTACATTAGCACTCTTCAACTCGGCGCCGAATTAGAAAAGGGAGAAATTGCGTCCCATGGTAAGAACAACTTGATTTCACAAAAGAAATATATTTTTTGCCTTAAAAATGGGATGTAGGAGGCATTATTAAGACGAAAACTAAAATCAAACTCTGGCGAGGAATTTGAAAACCTTGGGAAATTCTCGGAAGAAAATTGCAACCAAAGCAGGAAATTCGATCGATTTCTAATATATATACACATAGAACAATGCTATGTAAAAAACACTAAATAAGTTTCTTAAGCGTCGCAACGTAATCATAAAAATATATCCCACATAAATTTCAAGGAACAAGTATTTGTCATATGGAACAGCACAGCGTACATAATACACATATAGCCCATAGAATTAAAGAAGTAAGAATAATATTAATTTAGATACACATTAGTTATTGACTGATAAATATTAATATTAATTGATATTAGTTTTATCACTTACCTCTTCATATAGGTTACGTATACCACGCTACAAACTTATAAATTTACATGGAATTTCTTCAAAACCACTATTACTCAAGAATGGTTATGGAAAACATCGCTTAAGATTCCTCCAGAGCAGCTCATTTTATATCTCCTTCCGTTTATATTTTCCATGCATCTTCCAAACCGCTCCAAAAAACTGCTGCAAAAACTCCATGGAAAACTCAGCCCACGACGAGAAATGATTGGCGACGATCGGATTCCAAATTTCGCAAATATCTCTTTCAGCTCAGGCACGATTCCTGGTGCGTATTTCCACCTAGTGCAGAATATAAGTGGAGTAGGAGAAGGGATTAACATCGCTAAAGAACAGTGAGCCTTATCTACAGGTGATCTCAGCTTCAAATTCAGGATTTTTTATATCAACGCATTTAGATACACTTACTCTTGCAAAATCTACTCGTTTCTGGAACAGCATTATGTTTCCACCAGGGATGGCAAGGGAAACGAAACGAAAAATTTTCAATTTGACCTGGAGGGAAACGAAAATTCAAGGCATAGGTTCAGTTTCGCGAAATTAAAATCACCAAGGAGTTAAGTTTCAACCCGGAACAAAACTTTACTCCCGGGAACGAAACTGAATAAATCGAAACCCCGCTACTCATAGTTAAGTTTCGAACCCAGAAGTTACGTGGAGGGGGGGAAAAGCTAGTTTCGACCATTTCATGACAGAATGTAGAGAGGTTGAAGTATTTAGCTTCGCCATATTACGATTGAATACTGCGTTGCGCATTATGAGTGGAAAAGTGGCCCATGCATCCAGAGGCGGTACGGGGAATCTGTACTGCATGATAAAATACTTCGTACTCGATGGATGGATCGAAACTAAATTGCTCGAAGGTGAAGCGCGTGGTCCGTCCGGTGCGAAACATAGTCTGTGTTTCGTTTCGTAACAGAGGATTAGTTTAGTTTCGACCCGAAGTATTTTTGTCTCCGATTTCGTTTAGACTCTGACTATATTCCCAGGTTTTATTCTTTTTCGTTTCTATATTTCGCCCGGGAACATACTATTGAAATTTTAACGGTTTTAACTCCCTTAAATTTTGGTTGCCATCCATGGGTTCCAGGTCCGGCAGAAAGAAATGAATTACAGCTATTTTACTACGTGATGCGTACGGGAGTTCGTCCCTCGAAACACAAAAATATGACTTCGATGTAACTAAACACTTGAGGAAACAAGGACAGTCAAATCTCCTACAGAATGCGCATGGGCTATTTAGCACTCTCGTTACGCTATCGGCTGGTACTGTAATCTATTGTGGTAAAACGTCTGTGGGAGAAATGTTGAGAGTTAGCGTCTTCTGCCCATCCTTAGGACATCCTATTACAGAGATATAATTTTAAATACATGAGATGATATGTACGTTGATAGGTAAATAGTCAGGTATGAAAAAAAATAATAAAAATCAAATCCAGTATCCTAGCCATAAAACTTCCCCGAAAAATATAAATACCAAAAAAAAATATATACAGAGGAGACCTTACTACTTCCACCATGCGCCCATTAAGGCTTACGTACGCGGCTACATGTACAATCGCCCATAATATTTCTGACGTATATTCTTCCATTTCTACGAATACATTCGTTTTCTATCCTATTGCTTTCTCTGCTTGCTTCGGCTAAACAGCAGAACCCTCCTCCACTGAACTCCTACTTGGTTTAATGGGAAAGATAGAAATCTCAATGCCTCACCGATTAGATAACGCTTGGGCCACTGCCTCTGGTAGGTCATAGCCCATTAAGGCCGTTACCCATGCCTAACCTCTGTTAATAGCTGGTCTCACCTACATAATGTATGGCCTAGAATTTATGACTAAAAGCACCGTACTCATTGACAAAATAGCGCAATATCCTGGTTTCAGTGTGTGAAAAGTGGAAAGTACAAATATTGGTGGATCACGGAAATATCGTGTTTAGCTCTCATTTAACTACTTATCTCCTCATTTAACCTCGAAATATTAAGATATTTTATTTTGATATATTGAATATTTTACATTGATAAATCGGATATTAAGCAGCATCTTATTTGCTATCTTTATTTTTTGTATGTACTGCTCATATTTCGGAATGATTCAAATGATAATTAAAGCTAAAATTTTATCACAATAATGTCACATGCAAAGCATGATATCACAACATCAATCCATTGGTACAAACACCAGAGTGGATTATTGAGTGAATTCATGCACCACAAAATCCAATTCGTCCATATACTATTCTTTATTCTTATAAAATATGTAAATATTAAGATTATTTCGAACAACTTTCAACTTTGGAATATAATATTTTCCGTTGATCATATATTTTCAAGTGATACTTAAAAAATAATCCGTAATTTGTAGAACGCCGTATTAAACGATATCCTTATTTTGGTATGCTTTGAATATCCCCGATTGGGCAGAAAATTTCTATTTAAAAGAAAATATGTAGCTTAAATACAATAACATTGTTGAAGTATTTTCAAAGTTATCTTAAATTGAATTCTTTTAATAAAATGGCAGAAATGAACCCTTAAGTGGTCATGGTGAAAAACACAATAGCCAGACTAAGAAATTTAGCATCAAAACAAAGGGAAGTTAACCAGATACATTCAATCAGCTCGCCAACAAAAGGTTGGGAGACAGATTACTCATTGTGAAATTTCAATGACACTAAAAAAAATCCACGAGTAATGGAGAATAACGGAACCAGTAGAAAATGAATGAAACTCAACATTGTTATGTAATTATAAAAATATAATAAAATAAATTCACCAACAGGAAATAGCACGCAATTGAATCATGCGAAGTATGACGGCGATGTTAATAGGTTTTATTTCCATTTTTCTGATGATTAAATTAAAGACATATGCCTTGAAAGGTGGTAAGAAATAAAATCCACGATTCCTGACGGATTTCTTTATATTTCACTGTGCAGACATTATCAAAACATCTGTGGCCATATTGTATACTTTCAGTTATCCTATAATTATCATTTTACACGCGAACATGCCAATCTCCTATGTGCGTCGAACATTCTCAATCCTCCAAATTACTTTTCCCACTTCCTTCATTTGTACCTTTCTCTACGAACTACAGTAATATACGGTTATGACAACATAACATGAAAAGAAACTCCGAATGGTGTTTTTAATGTGCTGCAAACTACAGAACACTCTTCGAAAAATGATGAGGTTGATTGAATCGCCTGTGACCTCATGTTTACATCAAGAGTTGGCACCATAAAACTGTCAGTTTGCGAGCCAAAGCTCAAGGTTAAATTTATGTTAAAGTAATATTGAACATAACAAATTATTTCTCATTCATCATTGTTTTTGATTTATATATTAACGTAAAACATTAGAAAATAGGTTTACCAATAGAAAAACGAAAGTAAAATCAATGAAGAATGAATCAGATACCACAAATGTAATTATCAGAAAACCTCTTAGCTATAACATGGCGTTACGATTCGTCTCACAAAGTAACACACTTAACTATTTCCTTTCATCAAACATGCGTCTAATTGTATTCAACAGGCCTCTTAGAACGCCAACACAAAAAATTGCACGTCAATTTTCGATAAGTATGTGTTAGCTGGGATTCTAATAGCCCTATAACAGAATGAGCAAATTCATTCGCTGAGTTGTAATCTTCTCGCAGCATTGAACATACCTCACCACTTGTCACACTGCTAAGACAACAATGGAAAGTGGATGGGAGCTATAATTCATTCAGCAGATCAATTCTCAGACTAACTACCTCTTTTCATGCACTGAGTTTGTACTTACTTAAGAATGATGGTTAAAAGTGTTCCAGGTTCATTGGTAGGTACTACCCTTATTCCGTATGTTCCTCGAGAAAACATTTCCATGAATGATGGAATCAGATAATTTCAAAATATCATTAAAATAGCAATTTTCTGCACATAATGGATGAAACAATTAAATTTAAAACGAGGGGAATTCAAACAGAAAATACGAAGGATATGTATATTTTAAAATATATAAAGGAAAATACTGTTTACGCTATTTTTTACAGGTTGTTACGGGTTAACTAGTTTCACAACTACACACCGGCGTAAATTTGGAAATATAATACCCAAGCGCTGAACTAGTGCATCGAAATACTTTTCATGATTCTTGAAAATGAAACGGGATTCTACAATGATATGAAATTGATATTAGTATAATGATAATTAAGGATGGGCTCCTTTAAATGTAAAGCTAGCTCAAATGAATAGAGGAATTAGTTAGCTAAACGGTCGTAATTACGCAAAAGTATTGTTAAGTTTTGAGAAATAAAATGGCAAAATAACGGTGTTCTTCTGAGCTACCAAAAAAACTTATGAAAGCAAGCCATGAAAAAAGGATTAAGAGTGCATTGCCATCATTTTCATCAAAGAAAACTATGCCAGACTTCGCAATACTGAATGCCACAGACTTAAGGCAGGAAATTCATTAAAACCAAGGACTTCTATAACCTCATGGGTGAATTAGCGATTTGATACATGGAAACTGAAGTACGAAACAACTCCAGGAGAGGTCTACATACTACTTACACCACAATTAACGTGACACGAAAAAGATGAGCGGTCCATCTCCGGTCTAGGGTTACATGTTATCGACAGAAGAATTCATACGGCACACATCACGCTAATAGTTCGAGAAAGGGAGGTTACAAGAAGAATGGAGCTGCCGCACGTGAAGAGATCACGATATAATGAGTCATTTCGAGTTGATTTTATCGCCCCGCGCCTCCTCCTTGGTATTTCCCGTTGAAGCAAACTTAGTTGACGTAAAACGCGCTTAAATGTCTGACATAGTCTTTCTCGACGATGTCATTGCGATAATTCAGGCATGGGTGGTGACAATAGGACGGTGGTGATGGTAGTTTTACAGGAGGACGACGAGACAGATGGGAAGCATGTACAAATTGGAAAATGACTTAATTGTTACGGGTGACAAGTATAATAACAACCAAACAATTAAGGGTAACTTACGATTGAATGATGACTCTGTGATACAAAATTACTATGAAACGCTCAATGATTACTATCAAATCGGTAAAGACTTCTCATATTCACATTGGCCAAGTCAATGGGGAATAGAGAGTAAGGGAACATTACATCTATTTCTTTCAAGTTTTACGTAGAATAATGTAATTTTGCATTAATAATACGCCTGCATTTTTCAAGAGAAATCGGAAAAGTGATAGGGTAAGCTGATATAAGGTATTATCTAAATATCAGCTACCTCACTAATAATAATTAATAAATTCTTAACGCAAAAAATGGAATAGAATATCCCGCGAAATGCTAAATAAGCTGCTTATGCTAAAATCTTACTTTTTCATCCTTGAGCCCAATTATTTTCATAAATTGGGTCTTTTCATATAACAACCGTGATTTATAGACCTCTTACGACTTTATGACGCTCCGAATACTTGGCTAATTTACTGATTTTACTTCACATATAATTCTATTTCTTAAGTTACCTGATACTATATATTTCCTGCAGCATGGTAAACATGTTATTGAAAATAGACGCATTTTCTATAGACTGATTCATTTCGCCATTCTCTCAAGTTTAAAGTGCGAATTAGTATGAGTGACTTAATAGAATTGTACCGCTTCAATCTGAATATTAATCTAAATTTCCGTAACTTCTCCTTCTTCTCAAGCAAAAGTACAGAAATGCATGGCCTACACTTGACAGTACACAAGTTAGTTATAGTTCAATGTTGACAATCAAACGGTGTAAGTATGAATATCCTGCATTTAGTCAGGCAATTTAGGCTTCTAAACAAAAGAATTCGATATAGCCTATAAAATACAAGATGTACAACACTCGTAAGATGATGTCCTATGGAAATAAATTAAAATGTACTGCAATTTTTAACAAAAAACTATTACACATACATGTAGCAAGTAGTACTTTGACTTCGGAGTTTGGATAATATTGGGATAAAATCTTAACAATCGTGTAAGGCAAAATATCATACAAGCTCGACTTATGGTAACTGTCTTTAAAAGTATTGGATTTTTCGTGGTTCAAGTAGATTCCAATTGATTTGCTCACATAAATTGAACGAGACGAGAGACTGCAGAAAGTACAAAATCCTGAGATAATTTCATATTTTAAGATATAATATAATCAGACCAAAGAGTGAGCAAATCATGAAAAAAGTAATCATCAAATCAAACACGCTATATGCCTTTTAAATAATTACGGGCCAAACCCAAAGTCGAGGGTTAGATAACCACCAGGGTAGATCTTCCTCATCAAGGAGACGAGTGTTTTTGAGATCATCCTACTTTGCTATTCCTCCGCTTCCTCCTCCGAAAAGGCCTTAAATGCCATGTTTTTCGGTAGAAGAAGATTGAAAAAGAGTTATTTCAGGAACCATCTCACTAACATAGCCAATCGATGCTTATTACGATAGGAAATATACATGCATTAAAACCTATGTAAATAGCGTATTAATCACAAAATAAGCATGACGACAAAATAAACAAATTAAAAATACATTAATTGAAGCATATCTTATGGAAAAATTCTCCGTGAAGTTAAACCGCGTTATGTTATTATTCACACAAAAAATAGTTCATCCATGCATGGAAAGTTTAAATCCAAATCTCTTTCACCAGCGGCATAAAGAATTGGGCGTGTCTATCAAAAAAGTGGGCGTACAAAAATCTTTTTCAGTTGTTTCGGATTCTCTAAACGCTTTCAATACGCGTTCAACGTTGCGTGTGAACCTGAAAAATTGTTATTCCCGAAAATCCGCATGCAAATGGCCCACGCTCTTCAAGGTTATTTTTTCCGCCGTTTCCACTCTATTATTTGGCAGGTGGAGACCAATTAAAAGTACAATACGAGAAGCACAGAACACACATCCGCTTTGGTCGTATTTCGACGAAGTTCCTTTTCGTGAAGGCTTATGGCATGGTAGTATTAATGCCCTTAGTAAATATGTGTAGTAACAATGGGGCCGCTTTGGAAAAATATGAGAGCCTGTCCCTGTATTTTACAGTAGGAGATTGCATATGTAACATGTTTTGAATAATAATGTAAGCTTAAAAGATAGCAAGATAAAGTACGTTAGTTGCAACAGTAAAAGTGGACAGTATATATGTAAATTGCAGGTGGTCTTTTTCATTTGGGCGGTGGTCCCCTACAGGATATACCAATTGATATCTGCAAATATCCCGAACCACTCACTCATTGCTTTGACCCTTAGGTAATCAGGGTTGGGTGAGGGTAGAGCTCAAAGCCACAGGTTCGTGAATACTAACACGTTTAGGGCGTGGGAGATTTTATTTCATTTTCTCTTGAAAGCTATTTTTTCGATTGAAAAATTAATTTTAAACCTTAGCGGTCAAATTTTATGAATTTAAATACTCTGGTACGAATTGATTTTTAGCTAAAAAAGAAATAATTGAACAGATTGATTGCTCACCGTATAGGTGTTCTTATCTAATGCTTAAAAATAAAAATCCACTGGTTGTAACGTTATGCAAGCTCAATCAAAGAGTTTATTCTTGGAAATATTTCAATGTATGATCTCTCTTGAGACATTGCCCTTGTAATAATTATCGCTGCTCTTTGTGATGTCGGACTCAACTCGATCTTGGACCTGATCCTAGCTCTAGGCTGGTCGAGCGGGCCATGAAAGGGTTGAAAAGGCTGATTACCACAAGAAAACATAACAAAGGACGACGTCACCCGCGTACCTTGGGTCTCGACGCTATGGTGTTCACTATAAATACCAAGCTGCATACCAGACGTTTAAATTACTTAGGAGAAATATACTCAGGCGACCAATTCTTTGACAATGGCGAAGATGAGTCAACCGCAATAGAAAATTTGCACAAGTGGAAGTCGAAACCTACGACATGTTTGCACACTTTCATGAAGAATGAATAATGGAACATAAGTTACCGGTTTCAGATTCAACTGTCAAATAGCGACACGATTGTATGTACGCGGCGTGCGCTATCGAGGCCTGCACACATTATCATAAAACGGAACATTATACGCCTCTTATTTGCGTGGCAGGTGACCTCCCGAGGTATCCTGTGCGTGGATTTCCGAATGAAATTGCAATAAAAAAACGAGGCATTCACTTTCGCGCACATAGTGTGGACGCTAGTGGGCGTTGGCAACGTGCGTGTCTTTCGCGAGGAATCCCATTTAATTTCGACGCCCAATGTTAGCATGAATCACCAGTGACCTTAGCGTAAGCTCGACCCATCCACGGAAGATATGCCAGCAATAAAACTGCTCCGAAGAAGCTCCAGGGATGCAAGCTTTTAAATTTAGTCTTTCTGTGGTACAATAGTAAAAAAAGTTCTCAGAATGGGTACAGATAAAAGGTCAATACCTCATTGGATAGCATAAAGTTTGAAAAGTTACAATTGCGGATGGTACAAGGTAGGTCATTGAAGGAGGTGAACGATGGCTGAGTTCATTTGCGTCACAAGGAAATGTGGCGAGTAAGCCAGCGTCGGCCTCATCTTAGCGAAGGGACCACGGCTTAGCGTTCAATATGATGGACCGAATGCAGAGTCTGAAGTGCTCTTCACATAGTAAACAAGTGGGGTTCGGGCAATCCCTGAATAATCGCCGCCGGAGTTCGAAACATAAGATTAACTTACGGCAAACTAGCCCCTATTCGGTGATGGACAAAAGGAAAAATATTATACGATGATTCACAATAGTGGGAAGTAGTAGTGAAGGCTGGTCGGGTGCTCCACCGGTTAATGTCCTTCATGGGTGCTGACGTTCCGGGGTACGAGTTGTACTCCATTCTCAGGGCTGAATGAGAGCTAGTGGGCCACTATCTCGAAGTGGAAGTGATTAGTGGGCCATTTCTTCGGCAAAAACCGCCTCTCAAAAGCTTTCTTCCTATCAAGGTCTGCGATTTAATGAAAAAAACAGACATTTTGGAATAACCCGTGTTTTAGCTCTATACTCATTTCTGAAATGTTAAAATGATGAGAGAATCTATATTTGCAGTACGTGTGTGAGATATTTTATCCTGCAAACAAAACTGCATGAAAGTATAGCAGAAAAGTATGTCGAAACGTGAGCAATTGCGATTTTTAATATATATTTCAAGAATGCCACAAATTAAGTAAAGTACTTATCTATACAATAAAAATACTATAAAAATACTCTATAAATTCCTTTACCTTAGTAAATCCTGAAATTTAAGTCGACCCAACGCCGAGATCAAGCAACGACAAGAATACGCGTGAAGCACAGATACACTTCTCGCAGAGGTAATGTAAATATTGTATTAATCTACCCCTTTTCGCTGTCGACGCCTAGTTTTGATATGAATCACCGGTGACCTGAATACATGCTCGATGCATCCACGGAATATTTGCGTGCAATAAATCCTCTCCGAGGAAGATCAGAGGCTTTAAAGCCCCACATCTAGTTACTCTGTGTAACAAATAAAAAGATTACCCACGCGTGTAGCCAGAAAATGTAGGTGAATTAAAGAAAAAGTACTGTCTGATGACTATTCAAGTGATATACACATGGAATTCCGGAAAATATGCTGCAATCATAAAATGGCGAAATACTACAAAGTCGTTGCCTAGCGTCTACTGATACCATTGTATCACTCTTGGGTATACGTTCCTATTTATAGGGTCTAAAATGATAAATTCAATAATCAGATGTAGCTTGTTGGGGCAGAATATTTGGAGATCTTAGGTATTTCCCAAAATTAACCGGCAAGATAATTATTCCCTATACCTGTGATGGTGCGCAGAAATTCCATTTCTCTGAGAGACCCCGGGATAAGCTAGTTTTGCTCATGCTTACATGAAAACACTGTAGCTAACACTGAAAATGTTAGTCATCGTAACATCCCTAACGTTTACCGTGAACTAAGAAACAAAATACTCGGCAGGCTGAGTGAATTAGCGTAAATTTAAGAAAGATCAATTAAATTGACTTCTTAAAAATCACTGTAAGAGAAAATTGAGACCCGCGATAGAATAGCTTAGTTATCAACTACAAATGTTTACTATGGTTAAATTACAACATTAAGGACTCACGTAGCTAAAAATATACCTTGGAATATAATGGAAAAGGTTGCCCACAACTGTAAAGCAGATAAAATTTTTCCATAGGCAGTGACATAGGAAGGAAGCAGAGATGACTTCCTAAAAGCTTGAATACCTTATTTCCCACGACTATCCGCCGAAGTGATGGTACTTAAGAAATGAGACTGAAGGCATCTGCGCATTAGAACAGCCGTTTCCTGCAACCAAGGCATTTCAAATCATAAACCTAAGTTATTTCACGTTCTGCAGCGGCAGGAAAAAAGGATCTCTATGACTGAGTAGACAATAGGCGGATCCGCCCACATTTTGTCACCTTCCCCAACGGCAAGTCGTGAAAAGGCAATACCATTAAACTGCGAGCCTAACCACCTCAGCTCTTAAATCAATCGACCACTGCGGCCTAAGGATCACCTTTAAGGTACGACCGTAAGTATTTCTCTAGCATTAGTATAAACGGCATGCCCCCCCATTCAAATAAATGTCCGTGTATCTACAAGTCTATTGGTAAGGCCATGGAAAAGAACGATTCGTGATCTTGCACGATGAGCCTGCGCGAGAAAACTCGTAGTATTTCATTAATTTGAAGAAGTTACATTTTCACTCAACGTTTATTTATAGTAGATAGTAATACCAAAAGATACTACTAGATACATATTTTCTCAGTGATATGAGGCTTGTTCCTCAAGAGTATAGAATGGGAAAAAGAATGAAAACAATGCAAAAGAATGTAATTTTAATTTTTATCAAAGTGCACACAAGAATGGACCGAAAATTAATCAATACACATGATATATGCCAAGTAAATATAGTCGCCCACATTTCCTACATTGCATGTAAAACATACGGAAATTTAGTCGAGTTTAAAACTCAAATATAGAGTAAAATGGTAGTTGCTGGCAACATGGTAAGAACCCTTCATCATCTAGATGGCCTACCCTCTTCTTATAGTTCTACCTCCACGTGCAGAAGCGTGAGGCTATGAGTTATGCGCTGAGATAATAAACTGATGCTATGCACCGCACTCTTTATGGAACCATCAATCGCCCGCGCGCGCGCATTGCGTCATTCTGCAGTCTCTCTTAGCCGACCGCCATCCCATTCAACGAGAACGGCTCGGCGGGAAGAGTCTGCTAGGTGGCTCAAGAGGCGGGAAACCTAATGTCGAGGGCGTCAAGAATAGGAGGACGAGGAGCTGGCTGGTGGGACATAACAGGTCGTCTCCACCAACACTTTCCCCCGAGAGGCGCGACACTGGACTCCGGAAATGGTAATTCCTTCCCAGAGTCGGTATAAAACAATTCTAAAGGTATCGATCCTGAAGTTCACTCGCTGGTTTCTGTTGATTATATCGATACTCTGACACAACCTGTGGTCTTCGCCAGCAATTGGCTCAAGTATGGATGGATCGAGTACTTAAAGGGGAAGGTATATGAAAAACTGAGTTTGAGCGTGGTGAGGTAAAGCAGGGAGAGGAAGAAAGAGAATTGGACTTTTAGATAGAACGAAAGGTAGTAGAGCTTACTGTGAATTGAAGTGGAGGAGAAGCTTCCAGAATACTTCTTGCTTAGCCCATGGAAGTATGTATAATAACTAGGAAATTAGGAAATTAACCTAATAAATTTAAAAATAACAATAATAGTTTTCCAAATAGCTCCATGGTACTTTAATAATAATCCCGCGTGTGGTCCCCACTCGGACATCCAATTTGGGGATATGTTTACCCCAGGAATATTTTCCTCGTGAGAATTCCATCATGACTAATATTAAAATAGTAGTGGAGCGGTTTACCTTTCCACAACGCAATACTACAGCCGTTAGAATAAAAGTAAGTTGAAGGTAAAGTAAGTTGACGGGCACGATGGCCTGTCAAAGACTGACGTCGAAAGACAACTAGATGGGAAGAAAGGTAAGGGAAGGCCCAGAATGAGATACATAGGACAGGTTATAAAGGGTTTTAAAGTGAAGAGATATGCAAATATGAATAGAGTTATCTGATAGGAGATCAGAGTGGAGATCTGCGTTAAACTTATATTCGGACTATTGATTCATAATAATGATGCCGATATAGTAGACTGTCAATATTAGATACATGATTATTAACGTTTCTCGTTTCTCCACCAACTTCTTAAGCTCTTCCCGGTGGAACATCGACTGCCTTAACCCTATCATTGATTAGTTGATAACATCACAAACTTCTGCCGAGCGGATCACCGTTTATTCACAATTCTTCAGCAAAGCATATAGGCCTCACATGACTAGTAATCGTTTAATATCCAGACAGCGATTCCTTCCTCCAATGGGCAATTTTTCTTCAATTGCAGCACTATGTTTAAAGACAAAGCCAACGCACTAAACGTTCGTTTTTCGTTCCGTTAACCCAACTCTTCTTTACCAACCATTTTTTCAGTGCATTGCGATTCCGGGTATCGCTAATCAGCCCCATTGGGCCGTCTTTTCTCATTGGTGTGGTTACTGACGGAGTTAACCCCTTGCTGTCATCATAAACTTGGCATTCATTCAGAATTCTCGCATCGCAAAGGTGTTTGTTTCCTAGTGATTTTTGCTGAAGAGATGAGCTGAAAGCAACATTTTTTTACTCCTTGATCATTTAAAATAATTAAATAATGTTAATTAATTGACCAATCTGAAAAGTCGTATATCATCGAATAAAAAGGGAACATTAGTTGGAAAAGTGGGCTAGAAACACTGCATGAGATGATAAACGGCCTCAGTACCGTTGAGAACACTATTTTTAGATGAACTATGGAAAATATTTTCCCTACACCGTGAAACTGACAACCAAAAATATGTATACAAATCAATCGAAAATAATCCGCAATCAGATATAAAAGACGTTTACTTTACCGCGGCCCCATCATCTCCGCAGCTGAAGACAAATAACTTTAAAATAAGAACTATTTTCAGAACTATAAGCCGTGAAGATCAATGCCTAGACAAAGCGTGACAAGTCAAACATTACTTTTACCAAGGCGTGAATCGGTTCAAAGTGGGGTCATTACAGAAAGTACTACTCCAAATATGACGAAAGTGGAAAAAATTGATTTTATTATTGAGTAAAATAGGTTACTTCAAACGAGTGGAAAAATAGGAGTAATTAGCGTAAATTATTCATAAGAGCAGAGACGAACTAATACTTTTTATAAAAATTGAAAATAAACTGTGTTCACATATTATAACTTCATGTGTTTTTATAAAATCTTTGTTTTAAAAGATACGAGGCATATTCGTAAAGCAACGGCCGTTTGTTCACAGGAAAAAATATGCTCATATAAAACACATTTTACTGGCATATTTAGTTATCTGCAAACCTACTTTTATTCTCTACATACTCGCCATTTACTTCTAAGCATTTTTTGTACCGAACACCAGATTCTTTAATCCCTATGCATTGAAGCTCGCCGCCTGAGAGTTGAAGCAATTGATAACGCCGTTGATTTCTCTTAGGTCTCCAAATGTTCTCCACCGAGCGACTGTTCTAAGTGCAAGAGGAGATTGTAGTCACTAGGCCCGCAAGGTAAGGACTTTGCGGTGGGTGGTGAAAGAGTTCCCAACGAAAATCTTGAATTTTATTATTGGTTATGACAGCAGTGTTAGCTTGTGGCTAAGTCTAATTGGTTCAACTCTCCATCGGCGAGTTGCCATACAGAGAGGTTCCAGAAGCAGGTGCAGTGGTACGAGAAATGCTTAGAAGTGAACGGCGATTATGTAGAGAAGTGAAGTAAGATTTTAGGCAACTAAAAGTGTCAATACAATGTGTTTCATACGAACGTATTTTTCTCCTGTGACCAAACGGCCCATAATTTATAAATTATTATAATATATTATTATTTTTTCATGTTGAACTTCATCCGTTGGTGTATTATTATTATTATTCTTGTATTTTACCGATTAAAGTAGGTTACCATGGAGTACTTAAGAAGTGATCTGGAAGCCTCCGTTTCCTTCCAGCACTGACTTCTTCAATTCATGTAAAGCCTACTCCCTTTCAATCTATCTAAGAATCCTATTCTTTTCCTTCCCCTCCCTCGTTTCCCTAGCACTCTACCCTCTAACACCATTTTCAACATTCCCTCCCCGCTAAGTACTCCTCCCATCCAAACCTTATGTCTCCTCCGTATCTCATCTAAAAGTTGCCTCTCCTCGCCAACCATATTCAGCATTTCGCCGATGCTTTTCCTCTCCGTCCATTTCGCCCTCTCCATTCTTCTCCATACCGACATCTCGAATGTCTTCAATCTTCTCTCGTCTTCTTTCCTCAATGTCCACTAGGGTGGTGCGAAAAAACTCAAGTTCCAAATTTCGTGTCGTAATAGTGCGGAAAAGTTGCGATGCGTTAATACAAGAAGAACAAAAAAAGAATTATTAAAATCGGACGTCATCTTCCGATCCCGCAAAGCACCTAAAAAAATGACAAAAATGAAAAAAATTGTTTTTTTTTTCGTTGTAAAAAAATTAAATTAAATTAATATCATTTAACGCTGTAGCAAAAAATGATTACAAATAGCATAGGTTATTATTTATATATGCATATTTATGACTTTTAACTGTTATAACCGATCACACAAGATCATTAAAAATGTATAAATTTTGCAATTTCGCCTATTTTTCAGAGTTTTGTAATAATTACTTGAGGATAATTTTTGAGAAGTTTTAATTAGCTCTTTAGATCAAAAATGACAATAAAACTGACCACTAGAATTGAAAGGCAAAATTACACTTTAAAAAGTCAGCATGTTAACCCTATTGAAACCGAAAGTGAAGATGTTGAGGTTTTAAATGATGCAACGCGAAGTTCAACAATCAAGGAGAAATTTGTTGACTAGGAAGATTACATGCCTAGTACATCCAAAAATATATAAATCATAATGGCAAATGACGGTAAAATTCCAAAGTACAACTTTTCATTGTGATCAATACGATGATAAGGGTGTCTCACCGTACAGCTGCTGCCATAGCATCAAGTGCACTTGTAGACATTGGAGTTATAACTGAAGAATATACTTCTAAGTTCATTGACCGATGTAGAATTAAAAGGGAAAATAAAAATATTATAAGCGATTTACAGCAAATCCATCTTGATTTAGGTGAGCTACTCGGTTATACTTTGACGGAAGGGTAGACAATACCATAGTCATAGAAATGATTGAATCGAAGGAGTACTGTCGGACAGTTATAGCGGAACACCATTCTCTAATAAAAGAACCGGATTTTGTGTATTTGAGTTATGTTTCTCCAAGCTCCGGGTCTGCTAAAGATATATGTAGTTGTCTCCATACTATCTTATCTCTCTGATCAAGGAGTATCATTAGAGTTCTTAGAGTTAGTTTGCTGTGATGGCACGAGCATCAACATTAGATGGAAAGGTTGCACTATTAGAAAGCTCGTAAAACACCAATGACACCCGCTGCAGTGGGCAGTTGGGTTACTTCATTTCATTGAATTACTTTTGTCATATTTTTCAGTATTTAGATGGTGAAACAAGTGGCCAAAAATCATTTATTGGGCCAATTGGACTAATATGAATGGTTATGGAAAGCTTCCAAACTGCATTTCCAAACAATTGAATGTGAAATTCTACAAGTTGATAGATAAATTTTGAGCAAGGACCAAAGATACCTTATTGACATCAGTCAAGCAATCACAAGTGGCGACTTTCCAAATGACTTAGCAAACCGGGATACTGGACCATTTTCACATGCTAGGTGGCCCGTGTGAACAGAGCAAAGGAAACCTCTCGATACATGCCTGGATATTAAAAGAAAGTAGTTTTCCCTGTTATTGAACGGAACTCTAACTTTGATCACGAAGAGAATGTATTAATAGCGATGGTTTTTGATTACAGAGGGCACATTAGAGAGCTAGGGCTAAAAAGAGTATTTAAAGCCCGACAGACTTAACCAAAAGGCAAACCTATCGTAAACTTCATTACTCCTACCACGAACTTCTAAATAACTGACCATATAGAATTGATTGACTGGAATGTAGTCAAACTATCTACTCCACCTCTTCCTATGAGAATAATTACTAATGAAAAAATAGCTTCTTTCATTGAATCTGGCGATAAACAAGATTGGGACATTATAACTTCCCATATCAAACGCAAGTAATGGAGCCGTGTGTGAAATTGGTAACGGAGGCATCCCTTAAGCTTTGTGGCTATCGATTCTAGGGCTAGGGCTAATTCAAATCAAGGTCCATTATGCCAGACCTTACCACTAAATCGTAGTACAAAGTAGTTTTCAAAAGTTAAAATTTAAAAGAAGGACAAAAAATTTAAATATCGTAGAAGCAGTAACCCTCATTGGTTGGATGAATGGAGGGTGTGGGTAGAACTCAAAGTGCAGCCACCTCTCCGCGGTGAGTTCTGGGTTGTTTAAATATTATTAAATAATATATAAACAAAGGAAGAGCTGCATAATCAAACATGTATTTTGGACTAAAATATTACCTTAAGTTATTATGACACAACTCTGAAAAACCGGCTAAATTGCAAAATTTATACATTTTTAATGATCTTGTGCGATCGGTAATAACAGTTAAAAGTCATAAATATGCATATATAAATAATAACCTATGCTATTTGTAATCATTTTTTGCTACAGCGTTAAAAGATATTAATTTAATTTAATTTTTTTACAACGAAAAAAAAACAATTTTTTTCATTTTTGTCATTTTTTCAGGTGCTTTGCGGGATCGGAAGATGACGTCCGATTTTAATAATTCTTTTTTTGTTTTTCTTGTATTAACGTATCGCAACTTTTCCGCACTATTACGACACGAAATTTGGAACTTGAGTTTTTTCGCACCACCCTAATGTCCACGTTTCCGCACCGTAGAGAGCTACACACCAGATCAAACTCTTCACTGACCTTTTTTTAAACACTTACATAAGGATCCTGCCAGAATCTCCTTCCTGTTCATGAACGCCTCCTTTGCTAGGGCGATTCGCCTCCTGATGTTCTTGTCACTGTGTCCATTTTCCTCTAATGTGCTGCTCAAACAGTTGAATTGCTCTACCTGCTCAATTATTTCCCCACCTACTTTTAATTTATGAATACATCTCGGAATTACACACCAAAGAAGAGTTGAGTAATATACGTACAAATGATCGGGCGGCTATAAATTAAATTCTGGCTCTACGGCCCGCATTTAGTCAAACAGAAAAAACAACTTTGTGCGCTAGCGCCGGCTATGAGATCAGCTAAACCAATCATTGTTTTACTGCGCTTAGCAGACGGGCCACAGGTAACACTTTCAGAGTAGATTGGCCTCATTTTTACGATAATAGCTTATAATACCTTAGTGGTCCTAATTTCAGTCGTCCTTTCGTGAGTCACTTGAAAATATGTCGACGCTCCTGTCAACCAACCAGTCGCCGCCCGCACAAATTTACCACTGACAAATTCTTCCGGGTTACGTCGGCGTGTGCTTCTTCTACTAAAACTGTTGCGCAAATGAAGAGTAGGTTATCGCGAATTACTTTGCATATGACCGAATTTATACATAACCGTCCTCGATTTGACGATGTTTTCAATTTCACCGGCCCAGGTACCAAATGTCAGGCGGTAATTATCAAAGTCCGTGATAAAACCAAGGGGGGTGTGCAATAAAAATTTTCGTGGAACCAAGTTTTTATTTTCGCAGAGAAATTTTGCCAACATCTCTTCTTGTCTTCGCGGTTACAAGATATAAGGAATGAGTTTTGACCTTTTTGCAAAGTATTCATTTTATTAATTGAAAACCTGGCTTTTACAGTACCGGTTCTTTGGTTCAATTCAAATGCTGCATTACGTTTGGTGTGAAATTAATTGTTATATCACATACTTGATGCCAGTCATACCCATTTTTTCTGCTCATGTTATTCGGTGTTTCCCTAATTTCAGTGCTTGTAAAAGGATATATTTTACAAAAAAATATATGAAAATCAGTGGTCATAAAATACAACTAATCGTGATCGTGCCTTCAACTGGAAAATATTCCATTCGTGTCTGCTTGGCTCAGCCAATTTTCCTATGAAATGTTAGAAAATCAAATTTAAACAGTAAAATGTATCTAAATAAGCCAGATTTGGTGCTTATTTCAAGAATTAGATCGCAGTATTTTCTGTATGACCATGTAGAGGTTGGCATTGGCAAAATGAGAAAGGATATAAGCGACCAATTTTAGGAATGAATCTAGTCTTAACTGATGAACATATTGTTGCGCTTCTAGTTTCTTCTACATAACTGGTAAGGGGGGTTTTAGATTTTCCTCAGTCAAACACGCCTGGGATATGAACCCGATCCTCGAGAATGGAAAAAGATAGCACGCCGATCCGTTCCCCACAAGAACTCAGAGAATGCAAGAGTAGTGCATGGAATGCGTACTTATGATTACAAATAGTATGGAACTGTGGTGTATTGTCAGCGTTGGAAGGGAAAGTGAAAGACTAGAAATGCATACCTTATCCAGGGAGGAAAATTGTATAAATCGTCGCAAGATAAGATTAGACAACGGTAAATAATAGCTTTATCGATGGTTAAACCATATAATACATATAATAAATCGTATTCAACATTTTGGGATACACATTATGGGTTTAAGTAATGGGTGATGAAAATTTGCGCGTGAGCCTTAAATATTAAAATTATGCATTTATATTGATAATGCATATTATTGCCTCAGGTTCGAATTCATACCATCCATAATCTTGTTTAAAAAATTTAAAAGCTGGAAGATAGGTCTAAGATGATTACCAAAAGTAGTAGCATTGCTTTACCATGGCCAATGATGAACCACTGTAAATAAAAATGAGGTATATGAGTTTAAATTTCTTATGTTAAACTTTGAGCAAGAATTAAAAATAAAATGCCATTTTAAATTGGTTTTCCCTTAATTTTGCCTTACATAATCTATATTCTACTCTTAAAACATCTGCAATGGAGTACAGAGAATTAAATCTGTCCAGAGCAAGAGTATAAGTTCAGAATTAGGAAAGATATAGCTAAAATAATAGTCATGGGAAAGGTAAAATGTTTCTAAAATCAATATGCAATAAAAAATATAAACTATCAAAAGTATTGACAGAGGTTGTGAATTCTGTCATCACTTTTCCACGAGGGAAAAGCGAAGTACCTACTCTTGCCACCTTTCGCAATGGTTATAGAAACATTTATATGACATAGGGAAATTTAAAGGTGATTTTTCGGCCATCTTCAAGGACCTTCAGAGGGCAAATGGATGATTTTCCAACAGCGAGAGTGTAGACTTTAGAGCTTTCATCGCTTAGCCATCACCTCACTCAAAAGAAAGCCATATTTATCGGAGAAAACTTTCTGTATCGTGTAATATATATCTCACGGTTAGATTAGGGAATTAGCGATTGAAACGTGGGAGAAAAGAAGTTGCTTGCAGAAGTAAACAATTGCTCAACTATACTTTTTTCCTAAAATAAGTTAAACATTTCTTGTCATAATTTTCTAGATGCAAGCATGTTTCCGGATAATTCCCATAAATTTCCATCAAATACTCTCTTAAAGGTATGATAGATGGTCGTCAATGAACTGCCTCAATTTGGCAGCGATGCCATGAGAGCAAAAACGTAGAAGTCACTACGATAAAATGAAGTAGACCGCTGGGAGATCAATTTCCCACATAATGACTGACGTCGTGAGCGAAAAAGGAAATAACTTGCACGTGTCATTAGAGCATTAGAATGGTAATCAGACATTCTTAGTGAATCCTAGGTCCATAAATCAATCTTTAATAAACTGAAGTGTGCTAGATTGTACAGCAATCAATATTTTAAAAATATTCTGATTCGTCTCTGTACTTTGCTTCATAAGAGAGTATTTATGAATAGCATTGTTATATCACAAATATGGAAGGTAAGTACCCTTTTAATTGATGGAATCATGCGCATTTTATGTAAAGCGTGCTACTACACACCTAACTAGCTAGCTTCACCTTTATTGTGGCATGGGTGTTCTCAAAAAGGGATTACTTCTTATAGTAGTCTGGAAAACTGTTATTATGGACATCTGATAATCTCTCTGACTGATCAAGGCCTTCGTAACATCAAGCCACAGAGTAAATTAATTACTCATGCAAACCAGTTTGATGAATTGGGTGATTCTCAAAACCTGCGGACGCTAAATGCGTAGATAACAGATGAAGACAATGCAATCTATGAGAAACATGATCATCTTTTCGTTTAAGAAGAGATTAAAGTCTCAATTTTCCCTGCAGTGTTGTACATTTGAATTCAAAATGGTCACGCAACTGCATTAAAAAATATAGCTAACTTATTTGAGTTAATCACCATGAGACCTTGTGTGTTGAGCTATTTCTGGTGGATATCGAGGTTACCAGAAATATTCTTGAGGTTCACAAAGCCAACTTCGAACTCAATAAATCAAGAGGAAAGCCTCCTTCAATAGCATGGATTGTGGAATTGTAACCTCATGCCAGGGGATGCCAAACCTATCAAGTAAAGCAACTTTTCATAGGTTGAAAAATAGGTTGTGTTTTTAAACCTATGAAAACCTTTGATATATTAATTTAAAACTGAATATGTAGGGACGCGTTAGTAAAATATTTTCTACAACCCTGTAATACTTACAAAGTCTTGAGACAGTACTTCAAGGGGTGAGTTGCCAATGCATTAAAAAGTTAGAGGACATTTTAAAAGAAACTACCAAGCTGCAATTAGCCAGATGAATTTTCGAACTGCTTCTAATTTTTACACCAAAATTCACACACAAATAAAATCATTATTTACTGTTATAAAATAGAAAAAAAAGATTTGAACAAAATATGAAAAGGTGTATAATTACTTCATTCAGTAAAATGTATATCAAAGTTATATTGGTAAATTTATTTTCTATATGTTTTGCATTGAAAAAATAATATATAAACAATAAAAAATATTTTACTCAAAAAAGTTTTCATGGCAATACACTCTTATGTCTCTAATCTGTAGTCAAAGAGTTAATTCAACTTTTGGAGCCGAAAAAATGAAGAATTATGTCCCGTGTATCCGGAAGCGGCTTCCACAGTTGCTGTTTATGTCGCTCAAACCACATGGATATGATATCCGTCAATTTATTTCACGACGAGGTTTAAACCACGAAACGTTTGACCTATCCGCAACATGCTTAGGCACGAAAAATCCTCAAGCAAGTCAGTGAATAGGAAAGGAGTTAAGGTCATCGCAGGTCGTGAGCGCGGGTAAATCGCGTCGGGGCCAGACAGAACACCTCAGGCATCCCCATTTCCAAAAAAATCGAAATTTTCACTTTTTTTCATCCTAATCGGAAACGAGACTGCGAGACGTAAATTTGAAAAAAAATGAAGACGAAAAAAAAAACAAAAAAATGAAAATGAAAAAAAATAGAAAAACACGAACCGGAATGGTCTCAGCACGAGTTTGGTGAACAGCTCCCAAGCGTCTACTTCCTTTCCTACCTCCCAGGCCAGGTTAAACACATCCCGTGCTCATCGTACTTTGAATCCTCCTTGACAATTTTGGCAAGAATTAAAAAAAAATATTTTATTTCTGCAAAACGATCTCATGAGATCATCGTGACAATGTTTTAGTTAATTTAAAAAAAACCTCTTTTTGCATGTATATTAAATCATATTGTTGAAAGCATCCTGTCAAATTGGTGATGATTTCCCGCAATGTACACACTTTATCCGCTATTTTTTCGCTCTTTGTTGGTATTGTGGAGGAAATCCAATCAACCCTGGAAATTTTGCGAGGAAAAAACAGTTCTCACATTCATAACACAGCCAAAATAATTTTTTTTATTGGAATTTGTTCTAATTGATACCATTTTGAAAGATTTATTGCAATAAAGTAAAAATATCACGAGCGTTACTAATATTTTTACGAAGTTTTTTTTTACCCATTTTGGATAATATTCCTTAACTTCTCAGTCACACAACGTAGATATTACGTCATGAGCACGACATTTGTAAAGTGGTAAGCGACAAGCAAAAGGGACGCCTAAGCGCTCTATCCAAATGTTCAGTACTAATTAAACAAGAAGATTAAAGGCTGAGGGTGGATTTACTCCACAATATTACTTATAGAAGTATGGATGTATCGTGTTATGGATACGTATACCCCCACTACTCGAGTTATTGTTGTTACCAAAAGTTTCGTTCAATCGTTTGTCGCTCCGTCCCTACTGACTCATTCGTAACAATAATCTGAATGTTTACACATAATTGGTTTCAAAACTCTAAAAATATCACATTCAATACATAAGAACAGGGACGTTATAAATTCACGCTGATATTTAAGCCTCGACCCTTATTCCTAAAGTATCATAAATATTATTTCAGAAAGATCTTTTTCCGTCATTCCGTATACACTCCGTTAATACTACACCTGCAGTGATAAATTAGGTATCATTTCACGTTGAATCACCGGATTTTAATGAAAAACAGTCTCCATTTTAAATTTCACAACTTTTCTAACAAATTTGACTTAAAACTTTCAATTTTTCCTTGTCGATTACTCACTCAAGGTATATCAACTCCACTCATTTCTTTATTCCTAATTTCAAAACAAGATGTAAAAACCAGTAAATCCATAAATAAACCAAAGAAACGAAGCATAAGCAAGGAAAAATATTAAAAATAAAATCAATGTGAGGGAGAAAAATTTTTGCCCGGGCTACCTACTTCGTATTTATTTTAAAGTGTATCCAGAATTCCTACTACCTCTCAGGTAATTTTGGAGAGGGCGCCGGATGTTCTTCGCTTACACTAGAAAATGTCTATGTAAGCGGCCCTGTTACCTACCCACGACTGCCTTAAGTATATCCCCCACCATGGCGTGCCTCGCCCTTAACCCGGATCATACCATACACCTGGGAGAGAAAAATTTTAAATCATCCCCCCCTTCAGTGCACACTTCTTAGTCTGCCTACGCAAACTCATCCCATAGGATGTTCATTCTCCCTCCACTTCCACTGCCGTCCCCACCACGCGGGGGCAGCCAAGCCTTTCACCGCCCAGTAGAGAACACCTCCACGAGAGAAGGATGTAACCTTTTCCCTCCCACCATTCCAACCAATCAGATTTTACCCCCTTCCCCAATAAATGAATCCAATTCGCATTGATATTTTATGCATGCATTTAGAAAGATTAGAAAAAACTAGGATTATCTATCATTACATTTTCCAATTTGGAAATTAGGTGTATGCGAACTATTTTGTAAATTACAGTAAAAGCTATGTCATCAGCCCTAGGTTCTCGATTTAGACAAAAATGCAAGATTACGATTATGCAAAAAGCTGATGTGTATTCAAATACGTGAAAAAGATAACATGTGCTGCATTTACTTTGACATCGATCAACTTCAGGCAGGAAGAATATTAAAAATCTCCGTAGCTTTCAACCTGTTAATTTGAAGGTAATAACTGTATAAGAATACACTCTCTTCAACTAAATACATTGCATACCTAGTTTTTCCTTCTGTAATATTTTCAGGTGATCATCAACCTCTACTCATAAATAAATTAAACAACTAAAATAGACCCATGCCATCTAAATACCACACGGGAGCAGATTTAAATTTTTTGTCTGGCTGAGCTTCCTTAGAGATTAATGAGAGAGATATAAGAGATCATGTTACGTCCATCATAGAAGGGGAAGCAATGATTAAAAATTTAAAAACTGTATAACGAGTGATGAACATTTTATGTTTTACTGGATTTCCATGATTTTAAATTTATTTGAAAACATTCAACGAAAACAATGTTATTTTCAGATTTTAATGTCAGTGAAATAATATTCACCTACTTATGCCAGTAATTTGAATTGATTTTTGGTAATGTACTCATAGAAAAGAGAAAATTCTGTTGCATGCAATGGAAAGAAAAGAAAGTTATATGTTAGCCATAGTGTATTTAGTATTGTGGACGAAGCGAGGTTTTACAGAAACATATATTGGACAAAGAATATTTAAAAAATAATAACTTTATTTCGGCTGTTATAATTTTTGAAGTAAAAAATGGCTCTGTTACTCCACCTGAATGGAATACGTAATTCAAGCCATTGGCGTGGATATAACAGCAGAACATTGCATAGAGGCCCACCTAATAAGAAATTATCAGAATCTCTTGATTTCCACTCACAACGACATAATAAACATCACCTTATTTAGCTGATTTTATCTTTAGTTTAAAAATATGAATATGATAAATTTTGGCCATCAAATTGCTCGTGAGAGACTGAATTATTATTTAAGTAAAATAATCAATCAGTCAACTAGGTACCGTCAATGTGTTATTAAAATTAACAAAACATTAATTTCGCGTAATGTCCATCATAGTATGCGCAACAATGATAATAAATAAAAACTCTGATGACTAATTAGTAATAATAATGAACAAAAATCAATTAAAGCAACAATAAATATTGCTAATAAAATTAGTGCAAAAAAACTATTATGCGGTGGGATGGGATTTTTTTTTCAAATTTATAGAAATTTTGGGTAGTGAATCACATAATTCTTAGGTACTTTAGATCGTCTTTTCCACCATTCCGTCACGAATGCAGAAGGATATGTTCCTCCCTGCCCCAGTCCCACGACGAATACCCCGGTATCCTCAACCTTATCCCCCGGTCCTTATAGGGGAGCATCATTGGAATGGGAGAGATCCACTCAATCCGTTCGCTTCCATTATCTCATACTTCCCCCGCTCTCCCACTGCCACCACCCCACCCTTGCCCCCTCACCCCGCCCCGACATAACTCCCCACCCCAACGCCTCTTTCTCCAGGGCTGCGGCCGCTATATATACTGACTGAAACAGGGAGACCGCATCACAACAACCTATCCACTCCAGACCGTCAGCTGAAAGAGTGACTTCTTCAACTTGAAGGATCAACTGTGGAGGTACTTCGTCCATTACCCAAGGATATTACGTGAAGAGGATTTCTGCCCAGGAATCATGAAGTCGGTACGTTTTTTCCACGATCCTACCAGGGATTACCTCCTTTATCCGAATATCATACAGGAAACCCTTATGGAAATGGGGTCAGGAGTTAATATTGAGTTTTAGTCTAGGCTTCCCTTCGTAACAGTGATATGAAATTCTCCTGAGAAGGAAATTTTCTGTTAAATGCACATTTTAAAGATGCAAAACATATAGGAAAGGATTCAGGAGATCCAGGTTTGATCACCGGCCAGGGAAAATAATTCCTCCTTTTTGAAATTCTCAGATCACAACGTCCACAAGCAGATTATTAAATGCACGACGCTGTAGAGTCAGTAGTAATTCCTCCTTATAAGTTACAGGATATCAGTAGTAAATACCAAAATGAATATTTTATTTACTATATATTATGTTTCGCAGCCAGCAGGTAGCGCTTAAAATGAAATGACGGGGTAGAATGCTTTGCGAAATTCGAATTTCATTAATTTAAATGTATTCAGTTCCACCGCAAGGTGCCTGGAAACAATAATTCGGGATAGTTCTACATTTTTGTCCTATTGGTATTTATGCGATTTATTCATTTATATTAAGAACTAGGGAAATATAACCATAGTATTGTTAAAATAAGTTTCTCCTAGAGATATATGTGCCATTACTAGAAAGGAGTAGTTTTTTTATATTACTGAAATTTATAATACTTACGCCATGGTAATGAAAGGCAACGGAGGATGACATCCACGTCAGAAATTTAGGTCCACAAATTTACCTTAAAATTACAATTTGGAACTATTACTGAGGTGAATTTCTTAACCTAAAATTTGATATTAATATTTCTCTGCAAACGATATTTTGTACTGCTATGAAGCATCATACTGGAAATCCTATAATATCATGCAAAAGTAAATTCAGTGGAAATGTTTAAGATAGAACAATACGAAAGTATAAAGTTAAAAGGCCTTATACTCCATAAACGAGTCATAAAAAATTGTGAATCATTTGGGACCATTCATAGCCCAGACATAAACCGAGGTCCGACGATATTTTATAATGAATTTAGTTCACTCATGAAAACTGATTGTCTTCGATTCGAACAGTAAAAAATATTGAATCAGCAACAATTAATATTTTCACATAAATTGTGACTCAAATGGGAGGAACATTTTTCTCAGAGCCTAATTCATGGTTAGAGAAAGATATGCTTGAAAATATATAAATATTCTCTGATTGAAAATATTTATATCGAGCTACAAAGCTGATGAAAACGCTTTTGTAATATCTCATCAATGTGTATTAAACAAAAATTTTTCTAGGAATTTTAAAATGGCTTAGTGAAAGTAAATGCCGCCATACTTTCAATTTATCTCCATTTATAAAAAAAATTACAACCTACTGATAGTATTCCTCCCGAAAGCTTTATTCGAAGTTACTTGTACTAGGAACTACTGTCGCCATAGGTATAGGATATGTGTGAGACCTTGAATATAGTAAAATACAATACTTAAAATGCTTAACAATTAAATATATTTTCGTAGGAAGAATTTAAAGAGAGATTTATAGTTGCAGAAAATCGGCCCAAAAAAAATGAAATGGCGATGAAATATTCTTAAGCATTGACAATGCCTTAACATAGAGTATTATTAAAAAAAACTTTGCAAAACTTTTACCAGAGCAAAACGATAATTTGCGAATCATTTATTGAGAATGTCAGATTAACCCTCATATGGATTTACAAAATTAGTTACGTCGTTGGATTCTCGGCGCCGCAGCGGCGCCGCGTCATTTTTTGCTATTATCTTTCAAAGTTAGCTTGAATTTACAAGGTTTTTGATTGATAATGGTAAATGTATCTATTATCTTTATTTCTTACCGTGTTATGCTAGATTTAAACCCTTATTGTTGAAGTAATAACAAAAAAAATTGAACGCTGCATTCTTTTCCATTTCTTGCCGTAATGCTCTTTATTTCAGTTCCCTTTGTATGTTATTTTTGAGTGAAAGTTTTAATTTCGTGAGTAATTGTTGTTTGAAATATTTTTCTGATATGCAGAGCTCGGCAAACTCCGCTTTTTAATGTTTATATTGTTTATAATTTTATGTATCTAAATGCTAAAAATGATGACCAAATAAAATTCGTTTATGCCCATATGACATAATTTTGCTTCAATGCGTCCACCCATATGTTATATCTTTGCAGTGTATATAGAAGGATAAGTTATTAAACGTTAATAATGGAACAGATGTAGGTTAAGTGTGAAGAGACGAATGTAACTTTCGTGATTTTTACAAGATTCTGGCGATCAAGACAAATCTTACGAATATTCTGGGAGCTTATGTCCTGAAATTAAAAAAATCAAGTCTTATGGCTTTTGAAATATAAATAATATGGGATGATAAGCGGCGTGTCAAAGAACTCAACGCTTCTTTGGAGATGGAGCTAGAAGAGTCGGTACTCTTTTCCTACCACGGAGCCCCATTCCCCCACTGGGGACGTGTAGCCCAAGCGAAAGGTTTCCTTAGATATGGACGGGTAAATGTTTTGCGTGGGAGTGCATAAGATTAGGTTTTACTCCTGGATTGGTGGGAAGTCCAAAAAAAAAAAAATTCTTAGAAGTATGTGTTATTGGTGGTAGGGGAGAAGGTGCAGCTGCGTGAGAAACTGTTGAAAGAATGCTCTGGGGTGACAAAAATACCCTCACTTTGGAAGGACTTCCCTTACATTTTCTTTCCGTTTCCTTTCTTAGCGTTTCACTGACCCAAACATTGAGACTCTCCATACTTTCCCACTAAGCTCCCTTATTCGTCATTCACCACCTTCTTACCCCCTCCCACAAAACTTGATTGAACTTCTCACCACCCTAATGACCCACCGAGCTGGACCTTCTTGGAATGAAGGGAGGGCCACCGCGGGGCGTTTTGACAAGGCTTTTGTTCCCTGTCCTTCATGCAGCGTTAGAAGGATGAAGAAAAAGCAGGCTTTTGTATCTAATTGCCTCCTTGCACTCCCAACCTTTTTTGCGATAAGGATTTTCTACTCCTACCTGTCCTAACGATCTGGGTATTCCCCGATCCTTGGCAGTCTACACACTACCTCAAAACAACCTCCTGGCATTCCTTCTCCTTTCTCCTTCTCACTCATCCCTTTACGTTAGTAACACCCCCAATGCATAAAACATCTGTACATTTCAGTACACATAGAAACGAGATATATGTTTACAAATTTTCACCTCATGGTAAATTGTCTTTTCATCTATTCATAATGAAACGATTTTTACCATGTAAAGTCTAAACTCATCGTCAGGAAAGAGAAATTATTTTCTATCACGAAATTAGTTGGGTAGTTATCTTGATTTCACCTCAATGGTAAACTGTCACGTCATCAGTAGCTATATAAACGCCAGCAATTTTGTATATACTATCGTAGCCGCAAAGGGATTTTTTTCGAATGAAAAGTACAAGACATATAACAATAACTGTGCGATGTGTTCTTCAAGGGTAGTCGGTGAAACTTCTGAACCTCTTGGTAAGTTACAGTTACTCATTCAGCGAAAAATATTCACACAACGGTGAGGAAGCATTATTCTACGAATTCGGATAATGCATTGTGTTAAATTTTTCTTAGAACTGCTGCTTGGAGTAATTCTAAACAGAGTCACTCTAGTATTTACCCAAAGCTGACTATCACCACGGCAGTAACGTGGACGCGGAGCGGAGAAGGTGCCCAAGCAAAACTAAGTCGGAAGCCATGGAAAAACAACTTTGAATAGGCATGAGTTTCTATGAATAATTCTCGCAAAAAGATGAAGTTTTGTCAATGAACATTATAACGAAGCAAACGTAATGATTCTTAGCTAAAAGAGAAAGCACAATTGGTATTGTAATATTTTCCTTTTGTTAAACAATTTCACTTGGTTTATAAGTTAAAAATTAAATAATAGGATTAAAATAGATTATAGCATTTCATATGAAACATTATTGCTTTGACATTAGTGTTGAAAGTGCAAACCCTGACGTAACGATGAGGAAATTCTCGGTCCAAGCAAAACTAAGTCGGCGGCCCATGAGAAAACAACTTTGACTAGCCATAGGTTTTTATGAATAATTTTGTAAAAAGATGAAGTTTTGTCAATGAACATCATATTGAGGCAAATATTTTGATTTTTAGCTGTAAGAGAAAGCAAAATAGGTATGGTAAAATTTTCCTTTTGTTTAACAATTTAATTTTGTTTATAATGTTTAAAAATATAAATAATATGATAATAAATATATTATAGCATTTCATACGAAACATAAATGATTTGACATTAACATTAGGAGTGCAGTCAATGACGTAGCGACGAGGAAATACTGAGCGCCGCAGCGGCGCCGAAAATCCAACGACGTAACTTTTTCCATTAGAGGCCAATAAAATGTAAACTATCGACACTATGCTAACAAAATTTTATACGAAGACGAAAAAGGCAGAAAAAATAGACTACTGAAAATTTCAGAATGATCCATTGGAAAGGAAAATTTTTACACCACTTTTAAAACCACGAGCGCCGCTAAGGCGCAGAGAATCCATATGAGGGTTAAAAATACAGATTTATTTAAATTTTACTTTATAATTGCCCGCATATAAGTATAACTTATTAACATTGACTTTAATTTTTGCCCTACTTTAGTCAAAAATAATTTTTCTCTAAATATATTTGTCGTTAATAATAATACTACTTAAGAGGACTGGTTCAATGCAGAAGTAAAAAAAAAGCTTTCAATAAAAAAGCGGGTAGTCAGGCATGAAATTTAGAAAAATGCATATCATTTCTTTTTCATCGCACAGGTTGCAGTATTCTTCGTGCTGTTTGCAGCTATGGTTCACGGAAAACCGCAGTACTCCGCCTATGTTGGTCGCGAATACTTGGCTCCGATTCTATCCTACACCAATGAACACAACTATGACGGTTCATATGCTTACAGGTGAGACATAATTAAATTAAGCATCGAATATTTGCACGCATTGAATTTAAAAACATGCCGTTATTTTTTATTGCACTCAATAACTAACCCCTTTTTTAAACTCCTATTTCATATCAATGACAAAATTAGCACAAAATATTTTGACTGAGTTTTCTGGCAAAATATTCCCAAAATCTGTATTCAATAGTTTGACGTTTACAAGAGCTCCTAAAACCCTCTTTGGGTAAAGAAATAACGCCCGAGTTTCACAGTTAAAAATCATTAGAGTCGCAGATATTCAATGCACAGAACTATCAAAAGAAGCGAGTCATCATAGTTTTTACTGATATATGAGTATATTTTCTATTTTGACAATATTTCGAGATATATGGAAACTCAATTTAAAATACTGGATTAAACACTCCATCTTCCTCTGTTACATACACAAGGGAAGCTAAAGCATGTATCTCATTGCAAAATTCATCCACGGAAAATTAGATATATTTAATCTATCGCTAAACATAAATAAGGGTAAAGGACCCCAGGTACCCCTACTTGTTCCAAGATAAAATTAATAGAAAGAAGTAAACGTTAATTAACGAACTACTTGAATAAATAAGCGCAATATTTCTTATCTATCCTATTACACAATCTATATGCCACCACATGCCTATTAAATTATTTTTACATCCAAAATATTTCATATATTCGTTGAAGGCCACTTGATCATAAGGTCACTCTGCTTCTACATGACAATAGGATTTCCATAAAAGAGTAATAAATAATGCTTTTTCCGCCCCGAAACATTTTTACGGACCAAACGTGAGCGGGTTGGGCCGAGATTCCGCAGTCTGTGAGAGTTTCTCAGGAAGTGAAAGTGATACTGGGTGACGCAGACGCAGAGCGGGTTGACGGCATTACAGGCGCTAAGCGGCTGCTCCGTACCACTCGCAAATGTGACAATCTCACTAGGCCAGATACTTTAATTAATGTGTGCACGGTATAAAGGTACACATTTTTCTGTTCGGGAGAATATCCTTCAAGACCAAGAGCATGCAGTGGAAATATACTAGCGGTTATTAGAAGAGCTGCGTCTTAATTCGAGTTCGGAGCAACGAAATTTCTAGTTGTTACTCAATAAAGCTATTGAACATACATATAACGGCATATTGATACTTTACATCTACCTAATTGTTCTTTGATCACGTTTTGCACGATTATTTTATATTAATATTTTATTTTAGGGGGAATATCTCTTATGGTGGTAAATGGTGGTTACTTGAGATTAGAAGTGATGCGTTTGCCTTTATTTGAATATAAAGTTAACTTAAGTTGAATATAAATCTGGTATATTAATTTTCATTTCTTTATTTTAGACCCATTTTTCACTTTTTATGCTTTGTAAATAAGGGAGAGGGTACAAAAATGCTAGGTTAATAGGAGGAAGATATTTGAACATTGTTCCATGGTCATCAGGAAGCGATTCCGAATCTTATAAAATTTACTTTGAATGGAATTTTGGAATTTTTTAGTACGGTACGGTGTTACTGTGGACATGGAAAAAAAAGAGAAAAATTCGTATTTCGATAGATTGAAACGAATCAGCATGTCTTTGATTACACATTAAGTAGATGATGAGTTGAGTTTTTCCTTGTTTGCGTAAAACTCTTCCAAAAAAAAAAGAAACTCGTATGAAGTATCATTTACTACCTCATTTAATTGAGATAAGAAGTCATGGGTTCGTCTTTAGTCAAGTTGAATATAATTCTTTTATATTAATTTTTCATACCTCAATACTCGAAGCATTGTTCACTTCAGACGCTTTATGGGTGAGGGAGAGGGTACAACCTTCCCACGCTTTAAGGCTTAAGTTTCCAATGAATCGTTGCGCGCATACAAAACTCATCTGAAAGAAATTGCTTGCAATAACTCACATTTCCCTCGGCACGAGTTTCATTGTCACACGTTGTAAATCTCATTCTCCCATGACTAATTGAGGCGGGAATGCCGAAGGACTGCAGTTGGAAAAAAATAATCCCTACTCTCAGCGTTTAAAGATATTTTTATCTCGTCATAAAAATATATCCAGTTTTGCGAGAAAATATGAAACTCAATTGTGCTGGGAGCAGACGCATCTCATTAAGTTAATCAAGGAAATAATCGCCTTTCAGTCGCGTTAGCTCTTTTATCAGAAAAGCTGAGGTGAACGTGTTATTTTATAAATTGTCTTTTTCTACTTTCCCTTGATAAAGTTACGCTTGAGAATCAAATAATGGAAGAGAACTCTCTGGTTATGTTTATTTATAAGCATAAGACTTCTTTTGCATCCGTAAAGAAGCTATATGCTTAAAAAAAAGCTATAGCCAAAGTCGGCCGTAATAGAAGACTCCATTTTACGACATACACGGTATAATTTCGTTTAGATTACAGAAGAGAAGCTCTAATTTTTTATCAGTACGATAAACTGAAACACTTGCGAATTTGGATGAGCGTGTAAAATATATATTCAAGCCATTAATATCACACACGAGTCTCACTCAATTGGTTCGGATATGTGAGAATAAAGCTTGACTAAGACTTATATTTTACACTTATTCATTTGCGCTTGGAGAGGTTAATACACCTTCACCCGGGAATCGAACCCGAGACTCTACGATCAGTAGCCTAACCCTCTAACAGAGAGTGTAGCAAGTTACAACGCAAGCCATGGAAAGCTTCAAATAAACAGGGTAAATTAAAATATTAATTTACCCTGTTCTTAATGGAAATACCAAATTCATAAAATTTCTCAAATGTAAAATAAAACCATTTTAACAATGTGTTTAAATATAGTTGACAAGGCTTTAGGGCTTAAAAATACTGAAGCTTGAAGACTTTTTCGTTACATCACAGTCAACCTGCGTCGATTTGTATTCGTATAATATCCAAAATATAAAACGAGGTTGGCCGTGTTCATCACAAGGAAGGAAAAATTTAATTATTTTTGTTCCATCCTAACTCATGCCATTTCTCTTTCCATTAAAATTCAAGAAATAATGACTTTCTGTAAAATCATAATAACATTTAGGAAACAATAATGCCACCTTCAAGGTGTAAAGCGTACATAAATTTAAGAGCAATAGTTCCAGCAACCAAATGCATAGAAGTATACCCCCAAATATTTTGCTAAAATTGAGAAGATTAATAGCAAAACTTTCCTTCCGTTTCACTTCTAAAAAATCAATTCCTAAAGGAAATGAATATTATCAATTTATGCTCTCACTTGCTAACGTAGACCAAAATTTGTGAATTTTATTTTTTTTTCAATATCATTATTCCAAAACTTATATTTAATACACGTCATTAATATAGGTAATTGAGGAAACGAGAAATTACGCAAAATTTTCCCGTCATCCTCCAATTACGGAGTAACAAAATTGCATATATCTTCTATGAAGCTAAATAAATCGGAGAATTGAAAATCGGAAACAATTTTTCTGATGCATATAAAAACAATTCCGTGCCATTTCAAAAGTGATTACCGGACCTTCTAAGACAATTCTGTTCACATATAACACTTTTGTATAGACAATTCTTTCATTAAAGGATACGAAACTATGGCGAGATGACATTGAAGGAATTCCACTATTGAATTTTTTATCGCAAAAAGTCGCCGATATACAAAATATTCCATAGGTAATGCGCTGAAAATTGTTTAGTGTATTTCAAGAGCTTCATTCGGGCTAAGTGCCTACACTGACGAACGGAGATCATTTGAAGATCACGGTGAAATAAACGCCTATCTTAGATCCACCAATTACCACATCCTCATAACGCTCATTATTGTCATTTAAGGCAGTAATTTTCATCTTAATCTATGTAACAACCTGATATACACCTGCATAGGTGAGGGTTGCTAGGTTCTTAGACATCCGGCGTTGAAATACTCGGTAATAAAAAAACAATTAGGGACAAACTGTGAGAAATTTGACTGTCTGATTTTTGCTTAACATTCGCCAAAAAGGAGCGCGTATAGAAATAGAATGTAACCCAAATCTAAATTTAATGACGACGCCAGAAAATTTTAAAAACTTCGAGGAAATTTAACTACACAAAAGAAGAATGGACGAACTTTTCGGAGAAAAAAAAAATATGACGATCGGAACGCGTTGACACCTGCCATCTCCGAGGCTAAGCGGTCAATGCGGATCCAACGATTCTTTCCTTCGTGCGAGAGGGAAACTTTTTCGGCAGGAAGGAAGCGTGCTCAGGACGCGTGTCCTAAACCCCATCATCATCGCCCTCTTCAACCTTGCCAATCCGCTTATTATTTCTGCAGCTACCAGACCGGAAACGGGATCGCGGCCAATGAGAGGGGATTCCTGAAAAACCCGGGCACGACGCTGGAGGCTCAAGTGGCCCAAGGATCGTACTCCTACACCGCACCAGATGGCACCCCGATCACCGTCAACTACATCGCTGACGAGAACGGATTCCGCGCATCGGTAATAATAAATATAACACAACAACTGATAGAATTTAACTTAAGGGTGGATTGCGATGCATTGTGGAACTTTGTGACATGGAATGGAACATAATCACAAATGCGCTAATGTTGTATGTCCCACAACTATTTTATTAATCTGAACCATATTTCTACACTATACGCTATCTCAAAGGTAATAGTTCCTTTGAAAATGGCATATTGCACGCTATCAAAACCTAAGTCAGACCAATATAAAATTTTTGGAACATATAATATTGGTTATATGTGATTACTTTAAAGTATATAACTATATCTTTTATTTCACAAAGTGATGTTCGTGGTTGAGACTAGCTGTTACCTAAAATTCCAATTTAATACGTAATGAAGTGAAATACTTTGAATTATTTCTAAATGATAAAGCTAATGAACGTGTGAACATGTTTCACTTAACTGCATCTACATTAAACATTATACAAGTAAACCGGCGCAGAATTTTTGTCACGTCACACCCTGCTTCCGTGACTGTATTTTCTGAGTTGCTTATTTGGACGACGGTCCTGAATACATCGCAGTGTAGAGAAACAAATGACAAATAATGAAACGATAAGGGAATAAATCAGAATATTTCATGGAGCTAATTTTCTATATTTTATTCAGTGAGTATTTATTTGAACCCTATGTTTCATTATCCTGAACATGATTCTCCATTTCCACACTATCTTTGCTTTCATGTTATTGTTCTTCCTCTAACTAGAAAGGTTTCATCTTTTGGCCTCCTCTAACAAATTTTATTTAAACTCTTCCTTCGTTATGTTTCCCACGTACACACCACTTCATAGCATGAAATAGCCTACCCACTGATATGCTCTATGGCGCATACGCTTCTAAAGTGCTTTTCCTTGAATCATTCCTTCATACGCCTCCTAGATTCTCATTTTTGGATTCATATTTTCTTTAGTATGTTATGATTCTTCTTGGCGTTATTACTTACAGCCTAGAAATTCTAACCGTTTTCTTGCTGTTCAAGGGAATACCTTTCAGATATTTTCCATTGGGAATTTTTAGTAAAATCACATATAATATAGCATAAAAAAAACAAATTAACGCATTAAAATTTATATCTTCTTTCAGGGTGCCCACCTCTAACTACAAGATATTTCCAAATGGAAATACTAAGTAAAATTACATTTTTACATCATTAAAAACAGAAAAAATCCACAGTGAAAAAATTATTCGCCTTGACCGGGATTCGAACCCGAATTTCGGTCAGATCCGTCCAGTTCAGCTACCAAGGCGTCATTATGCCCTGTGGAAATTTGATGACCATACCGTACAAGGAACCGGGATCTAATCCCAGTCAAGGCGAATGATTTTTTCCTCTGTGGATTGTTCGCGGAATTTGAACATTTCGGGTGACCCCGTGGCTATTCCCGGTATACTTAGATTAAAAACCGGATCTAACACATTCAATTTTTCTCCTCTCCTTCAGGGTGCCCACCTTCCCACTCCTCCCCCCATTCCCCCTGCAATCCAGAGGTCCCTTGCCTACATCGCTTCGCAGCCCCAGAAGCAGTACTTCAAGTGAGACCGCCACGGCTTATGACGTGTCGACATCTGTGATGCAGAGCCTCAACTAACCGGCTGAACTCGACTGTTTCTCGAATTTGCCGTTGGTGCCTCTGCCGTTCTCTCCAGCCGCGCGAAGCTTTAAAACGTGCAAGAGCGGCTTGCAGCTGAGCGGAGAATCTACTTCCTTGCTCCATCACCCTCCTAATGGCTTTAAATCTTCATATTTCAACCTCTTCGAGATCATTCATCGATGGGCAGCATCCGAGGGACGTTTACATTCGTCATCACAAGTGAGCACACCCAGATGAACCCGAAAGGGAAGCCTTTGTCTATTGCTGTACGCTAGCTCTTAATATACTACTTGTACGGTATCCATCTTCATGTAAAATATAATATGTATTTTTTTCATTAGCTATTTTGTTTTATTCCAAAATTTTCCCCATAAACTGAAAATGAGGCGCATTGGGCATAAAATCCTAGGAAAAATAACTTAGGTAGCTTAGGCGCAAGGTGAACTTCAGAAATATTTATAATCAGTTTTCAGTCGTGCCAGCGGATTAGCGCCACAGAACACTTAGGTTTAAAGATATATTAAGAAATCATTCACGTACTTTCTGACACTAAGTCACTCATTGCAGAAACATTACTATTGCCTTTTCTGTATTTAATGCGATAATAATTTGCACACACATTTAGAAATTACTAATATTGAAAAAATCAAAATTGATTACAAATGCACGAAAATTTCAACACTAATTGGCAAAAAGTCAAAAATTGTTCTAAGTTCGGGCTTTGCTCTCCGGCTGTGCCGCAGTGCGCACGATTTGAACTGTTTGTGGTATCATATCATCTACAGTCCAAACCACTTCGTCCGACAGTATCCACAAATATCCACAGAATGACGTCTCGGTAGCTTAACCGATTCAAGCACTTGGCAGAAATGGGTTAATCCGGGTTCGAATCCCGGTTAAAGCGAATGATTTTTTTTCTCTGTGGATTTTTCGCACAATTTGCGCATTGCGGGTGACTCCTGAAAAAGTTATACTTGAAACCCAATACTGAATTGACATCTAGGAAACAATTTCCAAATGCTCTTAGCCTAACCCTTAAAGATATAGGCGTGCTTTTAAAATGAAACATTATTTCAATATTACAACAAGACAAAATGAACTGAGTTGAGTTATGAGTTCAAATCTGCAACCATATCTAGCAGCACCAATTCACCGAGTAGTCCTTTTAAAAATATTCTTTATACGTAATTTGTAAATTCGTTGACACAAAAAAACAAACAACTTAAACTACTCCTAATGGCCATGCTAGAAGATCATTTTCGTGCAATATATGATTGTCACATCAAAATGGAGCTCCAATTGAAATGTATGTTAAGCCAGTTGGAGGTCATAATAGGTTCCAGCTTGCTTCATCCTTAGAAGAGTCACAACGGCAATAATTATCGGGGTCCTCTATGATAGTCAATAATATTTAACTCCAATCAATTAGCTCACGCAGCTAATATGCAATTACATTGACATGAAATGCGTAAAAATACTTCATATCGCATTACTTTTTCAAAATAATGTAGAATGTTAAATCTAGATTCACTTAAAAATAACCCGCAAGTTTTTTTTATGTCATGTTTATCGACCAAAAAAAAACGTGATAAACTCAAACAACCACCCAACAGGGTAGTTTCCTTCATCAAAGAAAACGAAAGGCATGGATTGCGATTCGTTACCCACCATTGGTGTATTCATTATATAAAAATTATTTGGTTTTAGAAATACCGGTTTAGACGAATGGCAATGGTCAATTTTATCCTCATCAAAGGTCAGATTGGCGCCCATGCGATGACACTCCACGTGACGTTTCTATACGAGTAGATAGGAGTTTAACATCGTCTGAGATTAACAATTCATGCAAGAGGCACAGAGCTCAGGGAAACATGTCTTAATAATCACCTATTAAAACTGGCTAAGGTCGGAAAGTTTTCTTCGTTTGATAGGGTAATAATAATCCTTATTTGAGCCAAGCGCTACCAGCTAGCAGGGTACTCTGTTACCTGCTAGCATCCTGCGTCAAAACCTCGCCCCAAGGTCCCCTCACTTGCGGTAGCGGAAACCAGAACGACGTCACACGGGGTTTTCCTAGCATTCATACTTAGCCGTCGCGTTTTCACGCGCTTGGAAATTTTCACTTTTCATTTAATCGCGAAAAATAGATGTCGTCATTTAAAAATCTAAAACCGTGAAATACGCTTTCCAGGAGTAATAATCTTTCGATTTAGACAATAAAAAATAATAGGAAACCACCCTATTAAATTAGTAACTTTAGCTCTGGAATAATGCATTAATTCCATGAGACAGCAAGGTCTGCTGAAATATTTCTTACGCGTGGCTTTGTCACCGAAGGCAGAAAATAAACTTAGTCAAAAAAGTTTAGTTTTGTCAGTCCGACCAATATGCTAGTCCGAGAGAACCAACTTTCTTATAAAATACCTCTTCATTTTGTGATACATATTCATAAGTATATGGAGTGGGAGTTTTACGTCGTTTACGGAATTAGATGGGGCTAAAATTATGGAGAACACGTACGGGCGTCCTTTCTTATGTGTCTTCATAAGAAAGCGCATGATCTTAGGAGTTAGCACAAGCGTTGCTCTAATCAATCAGACTCAGACAGAAAATAGACTAACGGCTATTCGACATAAACTATACTTAAGCTGTTTGATATCAAAGGTCGTTTGCGATATAAGACTATCCTACGATAGGATTTAGCGGCTGAAGTTCATCGGACTCGGTGTATCATTTTCTCGACCACGTTTTAGACATTGGGTCCTCCTTATTTTAAGCGTAATTTTATGCACATATGTCATAAAAATTAATTTATTCCTCTTTAGACAAGTCATTATGAAATTTTCATTTTGATTTTTAATTATCATTAGCATATATTACTTTCTATCCCGTATATAGCAGAATACCTGAATCATATTAGTTTCCTTGCGTTCAATCGATTGATTAAACTATTTCACCATGTGGATATTCAACATTAACCTTGGGTCTCTATAGATACAAAAAGTTATGAGAATTCAATGGAAAATAATTAATGAAAATTTTAGTAACTTTTTATCTGCAATCTTTCAAAAATCACGGGCAGGACAATATGAATTAGAACGATTGAACATAAATCCGATAAACAACAGTAATAATTGTAAATCTATGAGGTATCAAAACAATTGTAACCGTTATAACAAATCTTAAAAGCAACACTTTCATGCTTTCCATTAATAATGATGTAAACACGGAGAAAAGTACTCATACTATACTTTGGTACACTTATTCCTTCCACTTGAAATCCCGCGGGAGAGAACAACGCAAGATTATGCGGGGTACTTGATTTGCCAACGAGATGGCGTGCGCCCCATTGAGTCCATGGTGACGGTCGCCCTCTGTATGCCATTCGTTCAACCTCATGCTTGGAGCGTAGCTCTCACTCTCAAAATCCCGCGAGCAATACTACCTCTCAATTTTGAATAACTCATACGTAAGCTTTCGTCTCTCGGGACAAATTTTTTTCGGCATGTTAAAATCACAATATTTCGCAGCAAAGTCTACCTCTATCCTCAACGTTAACTAACCGGTTACACACGAAAAACTATTACTCGAAAAAGTACTGAAGAATGGCATAATATACAGGCATAAAACCAAAAATGAATTAGTCACAATAAGCGAAAACAACAATGAGGTCATTGATATGCTTTGAATGGCACAGCATCAAAATAAAATCAATTGGATGGCAATGGTGTAAGAGAGTGGTGACGTTAAAATGCAATTGATGATTTCAATTGCATTAACGTCACAGATCTCTTAAAAATCCCTAGTTTAAGCTAAGTTTCAATATCCCGCGAAAAAAATCAGAATGAATCACTAAATTCAGCCCAAAACCCCTCTAGTGATTAAAAAATTACCTAGCCTAAAATGACATTTTTCGACAAATTTTCCAGGTCGGAAGTTCAATGTGAGGAAACCTTTTTAAGTGGTGTAAAATTCATATTTTACACATTTTACAGTTGTGTTTTACCATTTTTCAGGCGTACCATAGTTTCAAAATATGGTAAATTTTAGCTATAAACGTTATTCAACTTCTCCGTACTTGTTCCAAGAAACACACCCTTCCTTAAATTGTCATCGTTTAAGATAATTTGACAGACATCCGCTCTTTCTGAAAATCCTCACTTAGAAGTAAAAATCTGAGTAGCAAACGGGATGAATAGAAAATATGGGATGTTTTGATGCATTGAAAATTAAAATTTGTTTTTATGATTTAAGCGCATATAAAAAATTATACAATATAATTAAAATATTTAGAAATTAAATACATATTGTACAGCCAATGGTCATAATGTTGATAATATACTGACATATCTTAATTTCTATCATAATAAGGAATTCCGTGCATTTCCATCCTTAGATTTCCCAATTATACGCGTATACGGCATTTCTCTACTGTTACTGCGAAGTCGAAGTGCTCTTTTAAAAACCATGTTTCTAGCAAAGTTTTACGTGAACACCTATCACCCGAATATTTTAAATACAAGTACCCATAGAATGGATTGCTTCTGTTTATTTCTAATAACTTTTCACGACACAAAAGTTAATGCTTCTGAGTATAATAAATATTTTTCTTAAAATAAACTGGAAAGTTGAATGCCATACATAAACATGAAGTAGCGTATTGGGAAATTGTGATAATTTTCATCGGCGCTTTCCGCATAAGAACGATAGTATTACACTCAGAGTGGATACTCTACACAATATGAACGTCCGATTTGGGATCGCATTACGGCATTACCATTGAAATGACGAATTCAAAACGAAGTAACTCCTCATTTCCACTCGCCTGTTCCACCAACGAACGACGCGACGGCAGCGAAGGTAGAAGACCCACCCGGGGAGCGAATGCGTGATTCCATATTATATCACTGTCTTTCGGGTTCTCCGCCGTGTTGCTTAGTCACAGAGGATGGAATAATGATGGGATTTTCAAAATTCCGGGCAAACTTAAAAAGCTTATTTAAAAACGTAATGCAAACTTAAAAAACGTATTTGAAAAACTCGTTTAAAAATGTTAAATAACGCTGCTGAGAACTCAAAATGCTAGATTCTTCCAAGAGGCCAAAACCAAGAGCATATTAAGCCAGTCGAAGGGATCCATTTTATAAAACAATGAATCTACTTAATTTTGCAACACATAATAGAATTTTTTACGGTTTGGTCTCCTGAGTTGAAGACTTAATAGAGAAACAAGCACTCATGTGCCTTCAAGCGTAAAAAAGTTGGAAAAAACATTCATCGTTTAAAACTTTTGTTATTTTCATTCCTACCAAAATAGTGGCAAAGAAGCGGCCAAGAGTATGACTGAATAATAATACATTTAGATGATGGTTGATGCATCGACGTCTATATTTTAAATGCCTTCTGGTTCTCTCGGAGTTTGGGCGTTTAAAAAAATTGTAATTAAGGTTTAGGTTTATATTTAACCATCTTTAGGGGATTATAATGCTCTTCTTAATAATTATAAATGTTTACTTTTGAAGTGTTGTATTATTATTATAATCATACCTTCTGCCAACGTTTAGGTTTATATTTAACCATCTTTAGGGGATTATAATGCTCTTCTTCTACCCCTAGTTACTAAAGCCTGCGAATTCACTTCTTTTATCAGTCTGCATGTCGTATAAATCATGTGACCGCACACAGATCGAACGAGATACATTAATACATTTCTTAAATACCAAAACTCTAGAGGGTGCTAAACCCATTGCGATAAATGGTTAAAATAAAACTTGCAAATCTCCCATTAAGACTTTTACTTACAATACAAACCACCCTCCACACCTAATTAAATCCCCAGACCTGAAGATAGTACAAACTAATGTATGCTTTCAATACTTAGTATCATGCAAATACGATACGAAGACTAAAACACAAGTAATGTTATAAGAAATCATAATGTGAAAGTTCTAATTATTTCCATCGAAAAACATTTTATGTTTTTGCCCCAGAAACTGTAAAACCAATATATATTAAAATCTACTAAATCCTCACGTATGCATTTCAATGAATACCGAATTCAAAAAACTATGTAACCCTCCATCTCCCGTCCCACCAACGGATGAAGGGAGGGAAGCCTGAAGATCCACCCAGGGAGCAAGCACGTGATCCCCGCGAAGCTGGTTTCGAAGCGTCCCGCTAAAAGGTCACGGGTCACCAGGTCCCCTCTCCGCTGAAGGAGGACGCGAACGTCGGCGCGCGGAGGATTCTGGGAAGGGAAAGAGAGAGGGAGAGTGATAAAGAATGGGAAGATGGCACATAGGAGGAGGCGGGGGAGCAAGTCTTGATGTGACCTTTCGGAGACGAGCCTTGGGAATTCTCAACCGCCTTTGGTCAGACTCTTTCCCTTTCTGGGAGCAAAGGAGTGGGGCTGTTCGCCCCCGGCGGCGACGATGGAGAGGGGTAAGAGAAGAGAAGGTGCTCGGGAGATGGCCCCACTCCCTGCATCACGGATTCACCGAAGAGGCACGGCGAAGGACGAACTAGCAACCATTTTCACGTCCTTCCCATCCACTTAGTTTTTTGCGATTTTTGGCGTCCTTCTCAATTTATTTCGAACTCTGAATTCTCCCGCACAAACTTATCGCATGGTTAGGTTCGTAACCCGGGGGAGGTATTCGAGGCTTCAGCTTACCGAAAGCTTTTCCTATGTGGTGAAAACCTGCAATAAATTCGCTAAGGATTTCTAGCCTAGGGGCACCTACCCTCTGAGTACTTTTCTATTTAGTTTCAGTTCTTCATTTTTGGTTGCTACCACGTCAGTTGCTGATGCGAAGGGAATAGATTAGAGCATTGTTTATTTTTAATTTTATAAGCTTAAAATTCAGTTTAATGTATTAGTGTAATACACATTTGGAATCAAGAAGAAATGAAATATGCTATAACAATGCAGAGAATAGATTTATGATTATACAGCGTTTAAATGGTGAATTAATCTGGACTAGAGAAGGGAAAGTAGATAGGATCTTTTTTTCTGAAATTTTATAGGGATGAAAAGTCCTTGATTGGTTTAGGAAGATTGTTCCATGTGAGAGCGGATACTTCATGCGATGAAATTCTTCATTTTCGGTTATTACCATATACAAAAATTTCAACTTAATCAAATACTACTACCAGGGTCTTCAGGTTCATTCCCAAGCATCCCCGGAAGCAATTTCTGGCCACGCGTCTAGATATAGCCCATTTCAGGCGAGTTTAGGCGGATAAGCATATTTTTTACACGTTAAAGGTAGCCGTACAGTAGGCCGGCCCTTATTTTTCAGAATTGCGAAAAGTTATGTTTTCCTAGTCTCAAAATGATTGAAATGAGGTTTATATTCACTTGTTAAAATTTGGTTACTTTAAAATAACGGCAACCCGTGCCCCAAGGGCCCTAAGTACTGAGAACCCTCAATTGAGTTTTTTGGGGCAAAAAAAAGCTATTCTTATGTAAAACGTGAAAGTAAAGACCTTAAGGAACGACTTTTTGTTTGTTTTGACCTATCTCTAAGAGTTTAGGAGATATCGACCGTCGTAATGCAATCCATCCCCCCGGGCGCCACCTCGCACCGCGGCGCCACTGAAGTACGGCCCGCACCACTCACTAGACACTTCCCCTCCACCCCCTCCCCTCCCTCGGCAAAGAATTTGCTCCTGATGACAAGATTTACATGCTAGTGGTAGAGAATTGAACAGGTTGGTCCACTTCTGTCACGATTAATTTTATTAAAGCCTACTTACAATGTCAATGTTGACCCTTCAACGCCGTCCTATGCACTGGGTACTGGGTACCAAGCCCTTAAACCTTAATTTGTAGCCACCATACGGCCACGAACCATTCCAGCATGCTTTGTCCCAAATAACTCTTTATGTAAAAAATTATAAGTATGTGATACAATTGTGTCTGTGAATTATAAAGGAATAAAGGAAATGTGCACGGCCTCCAGGGCTCCAACAGTAGATAGAAATATTCAAGGAAGAAGATATGAGGCAGTCAGTTCACGGATGTAGATCAATGCGGAGAAATAGTTAATTCGTGTGTTTAGTGTGCAAAGGATAGGAAGTGCTAAGTTTTTTTAGGATTTAAGGAGAAAAGTGGTGAAATAACTAGTTTATCATGAATACACGTGTTGTTCATTTTAAGAATAGCCCAACAAGGAAAGGCATGAGATCAAGACTAAATCCAGGCATTGAACTTGTTGGAAAAGGAAGTGAAGAAATACTAGGCTCAGAGATACCGACAGTGAGTGTAGTACTGTGTGTTTGTTTCTATCACCTAATGGGTTCGAAATGTATGAGACTTAGGGCGAGAAAAACCGTAAGAAACGCGTTTCATCCATGGTGTAAAACGAGAATTCCAGTTATTACGGAAAATAAGGCGATTGAAAAGTTAGGAAAATTACGCAAAGAATGGATGAACGTGTGACGACATAGAGAGCGCGCACTATTGTGGAGATAAAGAGGAGGGAATCTATTGTGACAAAACTGGATGATTTGTTTATGATTGCAAAGCGCTGTACCGTTGCATTTCTGACGCACGAGGAGGGAAGAACAGTTAATCTCGCGGATAAATGTTCTTGGGCCAAAGAAGTAAAATTCTTACGCAATCAAAGGGGAGCACGAAATAAAGTGATTGGTGGAATAGATTTCAATATATTCAAGAAGAAAGTAAAAAGATGTGGTTCTCCGCTGTGGTTGTGCTGCATCTGCTCCCAACAGTGACCCGCAGTTCTTAAAAATAATTGTTAATTACGAAAGTGTTAAACTGGACATAGCGAAGCAGTACAAAAGAGGTTTTCAAACCACTTGAGGTACCTGAGTGAGGAGTTGGTAGACCTGTCATTCTTTGACGGATCCTTTTCTAGGTGTGAATAGGAAAACGTGATACGCCATATGAGGACATGTGAGGGAAAATATGATCCACCGAAGAAGGTATTTTGTAAACATAAAGACATGACTAAGGTATCTATAACAAATTTTTTCACTACTAATTCGAGAAAGCTATTTAATTCATTGCAAATATGCACTGCATTCTTTGATGTGCCCATGCGAGAATGGGATGAACATCCAAGAACGATTTGCAAATTGTTCGGGGTCCTCAAGTGGTAAATGATTGTGCAGAGAGAGGTGTGTAACTAATTCAAGATTTTAAGTCAGTCACGAAGAAGGAAGAGAGCTTTCAAAATTAAATACTAACTGTGAATTTTCATCGTAGCACAACCCCTAACGTGCGCAAAGACACTTTAATTGCCAAATATGGTGCGTCAGTGAAATATTATAAATACACTGAAAATGATTTTTATTTTGGTTGATATGTACTGAAATTCATGGACAGTGTGAAAATAAATTGATCATTTGGATTAGAAATATTGCCATGAAAATGAAATTCTTTCTAACGTATGCACATTTCTTCATAGGCTACATCTTGCCAGTGGGAGCAAAGTTTCATACTTAACCGTCACGTTTTCGCGCGCTTGAAAATGTTCACTTGTCATTTAATCGCGAAAAATAGATATCGTCATTTAAAAATCTAAAAGCGTGAAATACGAACTCCAGGAGTAATAATCTTTAGATTTAGGTAATAAAAAATAATAGGAAACCACCCTCTTGTCATTGAGCAGAGCAAAAATAAAAGTAAATACACACCCTCAGCTATATACGCCAAGAAATCCCGAAATAACGATTGCATCGCATCAAATTACCAATGTTGGCTTTGAGTGCTCATCGAAACATCGAACCATCCTCGACGGACTTCCCTATCATTACCCACACACTCCCGGCAACGAGCAACACACCCATTACTCCGAGGATGGGAGTCGTCTTCAGAACCGTGGCCGCGGGCAGAGATGGAATTCTAGGCGGCTGCGCTGCTCGTGGGCATCCGGTTCGCGAGTCTCAACCAATCAGAGATTCCACGGCAACCGTTCGTCATTTTTTTTTTTTCATTTTGACCACGCTCCCCCGCGTAATAGCGACGGTAGCGGTTTTCATGGAGGATTTCCGAGATGAAATATCGTCGGTCGAGCAGAAATGTGTTCCGAGCTAAGAAGGAGAATCACGGAGAGCACGCGTCTCACTTGAATTTATCGACGTAAGAGATGCTTCTCGCTGGAGATATAAATTTACAGGCGCAGCGAGTGGTCTTCACGTTCATCTGACTTACATTCCTGATGTTTAAATGGCGAGCGCAAGGCAGTCAAACGGCAGACAAATGACCGAGGTGATTAAAAAGTCGTGAGGATGTCTGTGTAACATCCGACTCCTTCTTAGTCTCCGCAGTAAACGTCAGAAAAAGATTAACATCCATTAACAGAGATGTGAACGGATTCCACTTCACACCTAAAATTTAAATAACGATAATAAATCATTAAAATGCGGATAGACTGACTCTTCATTAGGGGGACTAAGGATATCTGCTTTTACCAAGTTCATGATTACCAGCATATGCATAGTGAGCTGCATCATGTAAGTTGGGAGACAACGGACATAATTAACCGTTGTATCTTCTAGTCATTAAATACACACGGCATTATAAATATTATATTATATTCTAAAAATAATTTCCAAATCATACATTCCTCTTGATTAAATTATGTTTTATTGTTAACATGAATAATAAAATAAAGATGTTATTTCGCACGCGTCCGGCCTCACCTTGAACAAGCAGCGACCATATAGGATCAGGCGCGTAAATATTTAATCTATAAACTGATTATAATGAATAATAAACTGCGCAATTCGTCAAAAACTGCTGTGGGCATACAGGAAGCGTCACAAAGACGTAAAACGAATAAGGTTGGGACCCGCTAGGGACTCAGAGGGTGTGCTCTAGGTTAAGGTTGCTTGAGCAATTGAGAATGGATATCTCTAAGAGTGACACGGGAGCATCATATTAGAACCCCACTGCATTTCCAGGTCCAACAGAGATGATAAATTAAGAGAGATATTTTCTGAACGTATAAGTATGGGAATTTGTTTTTCCTCCGAACAGTATAGTACCTGATAAATGCCACGCGGAACTTCGTAAGCGTCTTTCCATCCTATTTGCTATTGGGTGGTCTCCAAGCAGCCCCTGCCACACGCCTATTGAAATGGCTAGCGGGATAGTATGTTGAATTAGATTAATATCTTCCACAGTCATTGTCAATCCAACGGCCACTATTCATTCCAATCACCGAACAGATAGTCCTTTAGCATATAGTTTAGCCTTAAACCTACATCACTTGATCTACTCATCTAACCCGAGATCTAAAAAATACCTCATTAAACGCAATTTGCTGATTCATTTCGTTGCGTCTTCGTCGTATAAATACCCAAATGAAATAGAGCGAAAAGCTACTTACCATATATCACATGGTACTTTATTTTATACTAATATATTTCTTTAAGCACAAACAATACAGTAATTTTCCTAAAGGTCCTTCTTTTACAATTTTCTCCTTTTCATTCACAATAACTCCTCGGAAATTCATCAAATCCACATCCATCCGTTACATATCTAACTCCCCTCTCTTATGTTTATTAAGGTAATCATAAAAACGGAATTTATGACCTAAAAGTAATACATAATTTATTTTTCTAAATAATATCAAAGACCGAGAACTTAAATTTGCATGAGCAAATAATATTCGGATCTATATTTCCAACGTATTCCAGCTCACGCTCATCCATAATATCCTTTTATCCTAAAGATTAAGAATGAATGAAATAGGAGCAATTGCGTTTCTGAGACGCAGGTAAATGAAAAATTATGTTGAGGGAAGATTAAGAGTCACTCATAGTTAAAGGTGAGATTGGATTGTGATACGCCATTGATCAAACCTCAGATAGTGCCTACCGTCCTATCCACATTCATAGCCGGAGCTACGACGTGAGACCACAAGATTAGAGGAGGAAAGCACGATGTTGACCCCTGAAAAATTCCACGAACCTAAAATAACACGGTTCGCCATTCATCCACTGTCCCCCGATAGGTTTTACGTAGAAGTGGTTAATCTGTTTCACATTCCGATTAGAAGGGAAGACTCAAAAATCAGAGTCGATCTACGAGTTAGAAGCGTCAGATTTGCTTGGGAGAGAACAAACCTATGAGAATACTTATTGCACGATTCAACCCGTATGGGTCGTGAGAACACATGGCAATTAAAAACATGGCATCTCTTGCCCATCATATAATATGAATAACAATTATGAATATGCTTTTGTTTCTTGTTTGCTGGATATTATCTCAATGCTGCTTCTATGGATTTCTGGTCATTCTTTTAGCCGCCGAAGCGCATAAGAAAGGAACGAGTATATTAAAAACCTCAGCTTTGTCCGTAGAAAAACTGAGAATATGTCTACAGGCTTTGTCAGTGAATACTGAGAATGGAATGTTTTCGGGCATACAATCAGGCTAGGAATTTTATTCTAGCTTAGTCTGAGCCCTTATCTTTAGGATAACATTATCGGCTTCATCAGAAGCCCCATGCCATACGAAGTCGTAGTGCCCAGCCACAGATAGCATTACTCCGATAAGGAAAACATTCTGATCATAATGGTGATGACAACTTGCACTTATTACTCAAGTAGAATAAAATATTCTATCACGTAGTTCGCCTGTTAAAAAAGCTAATCCAGCTTAATGAAATCAATCCATCGATTACTCGTTTGCTCAAAACATCTATCATGAAGTACTTCAATTGTTTATCATAAAATAAAGCATGAAAAAGTAATTAGGTTTCCGTATTTTAGAAAAATATACGACGAAAAAGATAGTTATGTCACTTAGAAATCGTATCGTTATTTATTACTGTTATGTCATCAAGGTATTTAACTATGATAATGCACATGTGACAAAATGAATTCCATTAGTTCCTTCAAGAAAAATTCGAGATCGAATACGTGAAGGTCATGGGTGCTTTAAAGAAAGTCTTACTGCTGGCACTTGCCGCCATTGATCGCTTAAAAGGCTGGAGCAAATCCTATTCTACTGGGCACCGTCCCAGAAAGGGATGACATTGAAATGGGCAAGTAAGCAAGTCGATAAATCGGATATAATGGTAGGGAAAGAGAGGCAGTAGCATTATCCCCTCAAGAAAAGACAAGAACGGACGCATTAAAGGCCTAAGGAGATGCCATTACAATGCAAAGGAGGGGAATTCTACAAACGAAAATAGAAGTCCAGGAGAAAGTCCTGACTTCGGCCCAGGGTTCTTCTTCCCTTTCAAGGACAACTTTTTGCGTCAGAGACAATTCAGAGGAGGAGTGCAGTATTGAACGAAATAAATTACACAGGGAGAGTGGCAATCTATATGGAGAGCATTTGCGTAACGACAGTTCAGGGGTTCGAGTACTCACGGACAGAGAAAATGCGCGTCCTTGGAGAAGCCGAAAGAAAAATTGACGTACAACCGTTACTAGATATTTTCTCGCTATCTCCATTTATACAACAAGATGAGATTATGTTGAAATATGGCTGTAGCACATAGAATACGTTTGTTTCAATTATGCCTATTCAATGAAAAACTTAGTACACATCAGTAATAAGTAAATAGAAAAGATATGGTTGGATGAACAGCTTTCATGCAATGGTGTTCCTGGAACTTGCTCTTGGAAAGAGCTCTTGCTTTGCTTTTTTCTAAGCATTATTATTACAGTGAAAATAATTTATTAATGAGAATAAGTCAGAATTGCGGCTAGGTTTTGGTAGTTCAATAGAAGTAGAGAAAAAGTCGTTTGCCTAAACATTTTTGCTAATTTACCTGTGCTTAATTTAAAGCCTGTGACGGCTTAGATTATCTCTCAACATGTTAATTGTGAATGCCTCCATGTTAAACGCCCATTATCATGGCAGCAGATGAAGGGATAAGTTTTTAAGCAGGATTTCTTGGTGGCCAAGGTGTTCACCAACCTCATGTCGTCGCTCTTAAATCCATCAGTGCTCAGAGTTGAATAAATCTTCCGTTTTGGATGGTACAGGTAAGAAATTGAAAGATTCGCACCACATATGTCATATCACCGAATATGGTTAGGGCTTTAGAACAGTGAAAAGCAGAAATACCTTATCTTTATCTACCTATTTTTATCGATCTACTTTGGCCCTTGCTTTGATAAAAACGACCGAGATTTTGACGTGATAAAGCACCAATAAACTGAGCAAAAATACAGTCACATAGGATCTTAAAGACGGCGTTGATTTTTCAGGTAAACCCGGTAAAAATAAGAAAATGAAAAAAATATTTATGTTGGTTTACTTTTTTGCACGCTCCTCAGTTAGTTAAAGTTAATTTTGATGGGTAATGAAAGTAGCTTAACCCGGGAGGATTCGATTAGAAGATCAAATATTGTCTGTTTTAAATGCTAGTTTTTTTCGAGGAACGTAAGCGCTCTTCTGACGAAAATCATGATGTATACTAATTCAACCATTCTTAAAGTTTACATTTTACCATTTGTGAAACAATTAGTACTTGCAATAATGATATAAAATAATTATGCGTTATAAATTAGTTATATTTTAAGAGAATACCGATAAAACAATGGTAGATCCCATAAAGCCTCTTTCTAGATACTAGATTCATAAGAATACATTATTACCATTAGACCATTATGACGAATACTGTTTCAAAGCTTAGGATACATCTATAAAATACTATATATACCGTATATAATATATGTACTACAAAAATTGCCCTTGTATTTCTTCTGCAACAATATTATTTCTAAACTCCTATCCACATATTAAATGATGGGCATGTCTAAAATGAACCACTCTTAGTTGTTATTCCAATGAAGATGTTTACAATAAATTATTTACTTGTGATTAACTGTCTTAACTAATGAAATCGTTCCAGATACTAATTATTAGAAATTATTCTACGTAACTTGATAATACAGCCGTTTTCTTCGTCAGTACAACTATTACTAGTACCTTATCATCGAAATACCAAATTGAAACATTGATTCGTAAACTCAACTATTTTTCATTACGAAATAAAATACAAAGGTATTCGAAAATTCTTTTTGGCGCCTCAAAACATCAATAAGTCCTCAAGTTTCGTAATTTCCTTGAGCAATGAATTTTCTTGACAGTCTCACTACAGTTGAGTACGTTAAAGTTTCAGTTTTCAATTAAGAGTAAATCAAACGAGAGATAATTGAAATATAAAAACATGCGCTAAATTCGAGGTTTAGGTTTAAGAAAATTACGACACCATGATGATCTTGTTACCCATCGGAAAGCCTTTGATGACTTTTTATGGTATCTTCGAAGAAGACGACATGGTTTCTCTATTTACAAGTTTTGTGGCGCAAGACTTTTCTCATCTCTCTCTTATAACTCGCGGCAAAAATATGATAAAAAAGGGAGCATAATATAAATGAGGACAACTCCACTTGCAAGTTTCTTTAAGGAATCTGCCGACAAGGTGTTAATGAAAAAAGTCTTAAAAAAATTTATATCCAGGCTGGTATGCGGGGAAAGTGAAAAACTGTACTGACGCGATGAGCATCGAAACAGGTGTCGGAATTAAAATAAACAAAAAAATTAAAAAAATTAAATAGTAGCATATTTTTCATAGCCCCTTAATGTTTTTTAAACTCTCATGTTCAACGTGGAACTATTCACCGCCCGATAAGAAGGAAAAAAATTAGTGAGTGAGTGAAAAAAGTGGTGAGAGCAGTATTGTCTGAAGTCGAGTCGTGTACTCGGGCTGCCTATTATTTGCGCAATAAAGTCAAGTCGCCAATAAAAATTTAAACCAAAGAAAACATAATTAGGAATGAAATGCGAGTGCAATTTGGCACCTCAGAACAATTGCCATCAAAACCATCACTCAAGCAACGATATTACATACAAAGAAGAAGGGAACTTATTCCGATCTGAACATGCGGTTCTCTTACAAGATGGCTAAGTGTTTGATACCAAAAGTGCACGCCACTTACATGAAATAAAAAATGAATGCATCATTATCGCTTACATATTTCTATCCACCGTACACAGCACAAAATCAATCATAAATCTTAGTATTTACCTCTTTATATCAAACGTTTCTGGTCTTATTTGTGAGGTGTTTTCCATTAGTTCTTATCTTCTATTCCAGGCAGTGTTTCTGCTTAGTTAAGAATTTGTCCTCACTCTCAGGTCAAGTCATATTCATTTATCTCCGTTTATGATCATAGAATATTCTTCACACGACCTGTAAATCTACTCAGAGGAAAATCCAATATGAAGTTCTAAGCACCAAGTGCGTAGTATTTCATCATTTATCTCTTTTACGTCGATCAAATCAAAAAAAAAATCACATATCCATCGAAATCCATGAATTCCATGCAAGAGAGGTAATTTCTTCATGAGGGTAAGAAAGTCAAGAAGTTGGACGTAATTTAACCCCAATTCCATTTAATTTCGATGCATTGACCTTTCAAATTAAAGATGAGTACGAATCGTGGGAGGCGCGAATGAGGAAATAGCTGCCGGTCATCAGGGAGGGGAAAAACCTCTGACGATGGGCAGGCACAAAATCCTCCAACTCCATCATCTTCATCATCATTACAATGCGCATGGCCTTGCGCAGTCTTCCTGAACCTTGGCACCTTCCAGAACATACCTTTCTCACGCATTCGCTTCCGTTTTCTCTCCCCATTAATTCCAAATATCCTTCAAGTAGGTGACGAAGCCGTTCAAAGGGATTTAAATAAGCTAAACTCGAAGTTAACTCTTTGAATGATCAGGAAGTTACATCAAATGACGTTAGCGAATACGAGTTTAAAAAAATGCACTCTTCAGTTTTTTAAATTAAAAAAATACAGCTATCAAGGTAAGTTTTCATAGAGTACTTAAGAGGAATCCTGTCAGCCTCCCTTTCCTTCATGTTCTTCTCCCTTCAATTCACAACAAGGCCTCTATTTAACATGACAGCGATATGAATTATTAAGTTGATATATTAATATTAGCTATTTTACGCGGCTCAGAGAGTGGCTAATATAGATGGCGTAGGTTATTTAAGGATTTGAGGGCTGCGTGATAGAATGAGATTACTTGAGCAATTAGAAAGATAACTTTTAGAGCGACACAGGGTATCTTTGAACTGCTCTTCATTTCCATATTAGACAGAATCAATTGAATAGGCTAGTATTTTGACGATTAAATAGGTATGAAAATTCTCCTCTCCTCCGAAAAATAATGGACTTAAGAATGCACTATTTTGAAGTCGGGTACCCAAATCTCTCAAAACCAGCACATTTTTTTATTCCTGTATAGGTTGACGAAAGATGTCCTAATGATTCATGTCACAAGCCCAATGTGGTAACTTTCGAGCATCATACTGAAGTATACTGAGTAGTAAAACCTTTGACATTTAGGGTACTTATACCCGTGATACTTTTACTTTAATAAAAGGTGATTGGGCTTGGTTTTCATTCTTAATCACTCCATGTAAGATTAAAATGGAAGAAGAATGCTAGTTTCAATAAATTTGCCGTTCTCACAGCGTACATCATTCTTTCGAGCGTACCGAAACCTCCAGCATTCGAAAAAAACGAGTCGGGATAAAGTTTCCAAAAATTCGAGGAATTGTGGAAATATTTATCTATGGTAATTAGTATTTTCGATATCACATTTGGTTACAGATCGATTAATTTCATTGGAAATATGCATTTGGGTGTGAAACATGAAATATTATTGACCATTGCACTTCAAAAGGTATAATTGGATTCGTCAATAAAATTCTTTCACTTCAATTGTCCAGATATGTTTATAAACTTTTGTACGTGGCGTCTCATTTGAAATAATCCCAGTCTAGCACACGTAAATTCAATTGGTAGACAAGATTTAAAATTTAAGGAAAAAAATCGCCTATTCCATTATTTGGACCTGTAATCTTTCGTCCATTAAGTAGACGGGTTAACCATTGTGCCCGATTGCGCAAACGGGAATAACGAATAATGAAATCAGCAATACCTACCCTGAATATGAGCAATCACTTTAATTACTAACTATCAAAACTTGACGATCATACATCCTCTGAAGTCCAAGGAATAGTGTACGAATACGTTATCATCTTGTTCTCATCTATGCAGAAAATTTCAAGCCGATCTGACAATACAAAATTGGTTAAAAATCAATTACAAGATACCATCCATGAAATATGCAAACAGATGAAGTTAGATAATAAAAAGCACGTAAAAGTGAGTAAAAATCAGATAAAATTTTCAAATTATGTAGACAGAAGTGTAAAATGCGATATTCTCTATAAATTATGAAAATTTCAAAATAACTGGTAAAAGTATTGAGCTATCCATGCGACACGAAAAAACAGACCGAGGTGGAATGATGATTTACCTTAGTAGTAATATATTTGCATACTGCAACACATTCCCCATAGCACCCAAGTTCATTGAGTACAGCCTGCAAATATGGAGGAGTTAAATCAATTTACAGGGTACATGGAGTAAGCCCTTGTAAAAATATACCAATATCTCAAATGAATATATAAAAAATAAGAAAAAAGAGTGATAAAGCTTTACAATTTTAGACACAAACTAGTGTAAAATGCGGCATTCTCTCTAAATTATGAAGATTTTGAGGTGATAGATAAAAGTATTGAGCAAGCCATACGAGACGAAAAAAGAGATGTGGACCGGAAATATTTCACTTAAAACGTTGCTTATGAATTGCGAGGAGGCGAGAATCCGAGAATCTTTTTTCCCGTGCATTCCGGACGAATGACGAAGATTATCGTCATTTACGCACGCAACTTAAACCAATTCAAAGCACACTTTATGCATTTGGAACTACGCTTTCAGTTGTTTTTAGCTAGTTAGTGTGAATAGACGTACCGTAAAATTCAATTACGTAATGTTATATTTTGAACGAGCTTTTTAACCATGTTTAAAACGAATCAAGTCCGCCCAAATTGTCACCAAATTTCAATCTCAAAATCTCTACCCAAGTAAGTTCCTCTGTATTTTAATACTCCGGTACACCACGCATTAACTACTTATGCATATTTACATACAAGGGCGGATCCTGGATTTTTTCTGGGGGGTGAGGGGAAAGAGTCTGACAGGCAAACGGACTTATTGAATAAAACACACAACAATTACTGCACGAAATATTCACATTTTTTTACTACTAACGTTGTTAATATGAAATTAAATGATTAAGGCCTTGTACTACACAAAAAAACGAACGTAATCACAACCGTATCAAAAGTCTTGTCCATTTTTAAACGTCAGGGAGGGGGGTACGTGCCCCAATGCCCCACCTTTAAATCCTCCAATGGTTACATAAGTATCTGCTTAGTGAAAAACATTTCCAATAGCAGCCAACTTCGACCCCACATGGTGGTGTGGGCGTAGGTCAGTTAAGACGAGTCGGAGGCACATCTGTTCTCTCGCCTCGACTTTTCCATCGCTTTCCCTTTCTCCCCAGACTCACTCTCGCTTTTCACACACGCGCCCTCGATGCCCACCTCGCACTTTCCCTCTCAACGGCAGTCCCTCGCGAGCAGTTTTCCCTCCGCAGACGAGCTAAATGGCGCTTTCGCTTTCCTCCCGACTTCTCCGAGAACCGTGAGGGTCAAGGGCGCGTGGTGCCGGCTATCTTCCGCCACGGTCCGCCGCGCACGGAGGGCGCTGATCGCTGGCGTGGGCGGAAGAAGCAAAGAGTGGAACCATCGCGTGCCCTCCTCGCAGACACGTGCGGGTATGGGAGTATGACTTGAAACAGGAAGCTTTTTTTTATTAAAACGCTCCATTAAACGAAATTATCATTGGAGCCATATCGATAAATTATTCCGTCATTTCGTGAGATTCCACCGAGATTAATTAAATGCAAGGTTGAATTTCTCAGTCGGTGAGAGGGAAGTAAGCAATAACGGATGTGATAAAGAAACAGTGTGGTTGATATGGCATGTGAGTATATCATAAGTAGAGAAAATTGATGCGGTTTTGCAAAGCATTGCGAGGTAGGTTAAAGAAGTTGGGCAAAAAACTTAGCAAGTGGGGGAGTTTAATGGTTTCGGTAACTAATAAAGGGGAAATTGACACGACAGGAAGAACGTAAGGAAGAGTATTGCGCCAGCACAGATGAAGTTTATTCATAAGTAAGACGAAATGAAATAAAGTTTACGTGACTGAGAGTAGCAGAGACTATTAATGAGTTTAATGACGGAATTAGCGCTTTAAGGTGCGGAAATCTGAAGGTTGAGGGAAGAGAGAACGTTAGGTTACTGAGGATGGTGAAGTTAAAATAATTTATACATTTCATTAAAGAAATAGCCCAAGTTCCGAATTGAAGAGTAAGTATAATTGAAGAGGGAATGGAAGATTGGGTAGATGACAAATTGGTCCTTACATACCTACCGTTGCCGGTAGTATACTTTATTAATAATATTATACAGTATATTCGTGCCCAAGGATTCCCAAGTACCTCTGATCGGATCGGAATTTTGCGTGCAGTTAAAAATTTGTAGGTCTATTAAGATAAGTATTTAGCTTGTATTGATTACTGACACCCAGGTCGGGCCCGCGGGAATACACCTCTCCGGCCTGAGAACCAAGTCAGAGACTTGTGCGCCCATGAATCCGGAGAAAAGGGATGACAGAGGAAGGGAAAGGAAAATAAGGTGCCTTAAGCCTGACGATGCCTGTAGGGTAAGGATAGGGATGGAACAATCTCAACGCCGTCATTATGGTACCAGTAACGAAACCGAATTGGCTGTACATAGAGATACTGAAGATTACTCTATGATTAAGATTAACCTATGGTTTTTTCTCTCATAGACTTAAATTACATATTAAATCGTTTTTACTGAAAAATGAATACGGAATTACTGCATGAAATTGCAAATAATCAAAATTAAAATCCCTTCTCCTCTACCCTGACTTCCTTTCCCTATCGGTGTATTTACGTGTACGGTATAAATCGTGGGGTATGGTATTGGAAGAGGCGACCGATAGCTGAGGAAATTTGCGCCATGAGGGAAGGGGTTGGTAAGGAAGGGTGGAGAGAAACCCGGCGTTGGCATTAGCCTGCTCTTAACGAAAGGCGCCAAGCGGACCACGGCTTAACGTCCCATCCGACGGACAGAGTGTTGCGCTTGAAATGTCCTCCACATAACATTCCAGCAGGGATCGGGCTTTCTCTGAAAATTCTCTGCCATCGCCGGTATTTGAACCCGTGCCCGCCGGGTGGGAAGCCAACACTCTAGCCACCACACCAACCCGATCCCCATATGATCGTTGAGCGCTAGTATGTGCTTTACGTACCTTATGGTAAGAATAACCTTAACATTTAATTAATTTATTACATAATACACTATAATTTATCAGCTAAAGATGCGCTGAAAGCCTGCGGCTGAAACGTTAACAGTGAAAAACCTCATTTTTCCAGCGATTGACTTTAGCACACAATATTCAAGTCTCTCACTCCATTAAAAATTCTTCTTGACAGTTGCGACAATTCTGTATTACCGTTTGGCTTATATTCAGGAGAGGTTTAATGACACCGCCTGCGTTAAATCTGCGTTGCATTGACAATGCAGTGATGATTTAAGATTTACATTTAGATCATAAATAGCTCATTTTTGAAGGTGTATAACTATTGAGTGATATTAAGCCAATTTTTACTTCAAAGTCAATAACTAAGCATCATATGACAAGGCTCATCTATGAGGTGCTATTCTACATCGGTTAAAAGAGTGAAAAGAACTTTTTACGAAATCATGCATGATACTATTTTCATAGCTGAAATATACTCACAAATTCTGCTCAACGTTTTCTTTCCCAATCTCCACCAGGCGAGAACCCTTGAAAAATGTTTCCTTCAATTTTTTTCCCGTTCGTCCTAAAAAATTGCCTGTGAAAGTTGAATTTGTTTCTTTGTGAAAAGAAACACGCAAAATTCGACATACTCTAAATGAAGCTTGAGCGATCAGCTACTTAAAATTCTCTTTGTGTACAACGTCGTCTGCCTCGTAAAAATCGGAACATTCGACTTTCTGACGCAAGGATAGGCTTCTTCGGAATTCAAAACCTATAAAATCTCGCTCTGGTTCATTCTCAAGAAACATTTCATCCAAATTTTTTGAAATAACATAATCATTAATTTTTATCTCTTATTATTATATACACGCGGGTCTTTATGTCCTCGGTGTTTGGCGTACAAATATCCATTTCAATTAATACCTTTCAAAGTCTTCAGATGGATAAAATCACCATTGAATGGAATAATACAACGAATAAATGGGAGATATTTTTATCACGATTATATTACCAGTTTATTTAACTCCTACGTTAAATATTTACCGCAGTTTAACAGAGCTGGACATCCAAAGAAATAACATCGTGTTAATAATTAGAACTAATAAGAACAAAACTCCTGTATGAAGCCAAGGCATCAAGAAGTATGAAAAATTACGCAGAGAAAATTAATTTCAGCATCCTTCAGCACTTATTCGCAGCTATATCAAGATAAAAAAAATTTCATTTTCACCTGGATGAAAAGTTAAACAAAATAGATTTTTTTAGAATCTTGAATATTAATGTGGAGGACATTTCAGCAGCTCTCTTCATCTGATTGTGTCTCCACGGAACGTAAATTCCATGAATTTAGTGGCCTAAAAGAGCCAAATGAGTTCAACGACGGAAAGAAATAAATACGGAATCAAAAAAATTTCATTGATGCTTCTAATAGATACATTATATTTGTGGAAATTATACTTTTAAAATCCGTAACATAATTAAGGTTAAACATTTTCTAAGAAGTACATTAAGAGTGATCAACGAATCATTGATGGATATTTTCAGGATGTAAGACAAAAACAATTATAGTCAGCAAAATAACTCCTCTATTATTTTAATGGAATTTAATACGATAAAAATCAGCACAGAATGGAAAAAAGCAATGAATGATTCTATGGATATATTTCTTAAGTATCACCCAATAATTTCAAAAACTCTTCTTCAAAGTGACAAACTACTTTTGAAAACAAATTCTTTTTTTTTCGACAGTAAGAATATATTTTCTTCTTTTCCAAAGAAATAAATAGTGTATTTGCAATTTATTTCCAACTAAGGTGCATACTAATCAGCAAAAAACCTACGAAAAATAGAAGTTAACATAAGAAGAAGTTAATTTGACCCTACATAGAAAATATGGATTCCTACGTGTGATAACTACGGTAGATAAGAAGTACTTACCTAAACCAACTATGGGTCTAGCTTGGTTTGACTAAGTAATGTATGGAATGAAAATTATTTTCTTTAAGGAATTGATTCCAGTAGAAACAATCAAGTCAACTTTTCCGTATGGACAACCGAGAAGTTATTCTACCTCAGCTCCCAAAAAGGTATCTACGCAAACTCATATAATAGGTACAAAAATATAAAAAAATGGGTTTAAAAAATTTCAAAACATTCTGACTTCAACATTTGCAATTTACTCACATTCCTGTCACCCAAGAATTCTCATCATTTAGTGGTATAGTTACGCATTACGCACGGGAAAGTAAATTAACTCCTCTATTTTAGTCATCCTAACAGAAAAAAATATGAAATTTTTTTTTATCTCTAAGCACTTTAACTCTTCATAAGATTCTTAATTGCGTAAAATTGGTCATAAAACCTTCGTTTTCGCCATAACAAATCAAATTCTGAGAAAATATTTTCAAACACCAGACCATTGTGTTATTCGTGAATCAAACATTGTATTTCGTGAGGGCACTAAATCACGCCATTCCTAATTGACGTGAGTGAATGGATCGTTAAGGTCACTCCCAAGTAAAGACCGTTTTACACGACTACATTTTCCACGAGTATGAAATTCTTAGATATCAAACTCCCAGCTGTGCCAAAGATGATCTCTCGAATCTCTTCAAAAACCTCATTGCTTGTTGAACTTACTTTTTTAAAAATGTAAACACGAGTAACTAGGAAAGAGAAGACAGGAAATAATTCATAATCATATAATCCGTGATTTTTTCTTCTTGATCACGGTTATATAAAATAACACGTATCTTTCGTGTGTTACACTGGGTGAAAATCTAAAAACAAATCGTTCAAGCTTATCTTAAATGGAACAATTAGCAAAAAATAGTACACTAGAGTAAATATACAGATAATGATAAACTTCAACCCACGATTACCCACAAAAGAAACCTATAGACAATATTTAGTGGATCTTTATCGTGAAGCTAAGAAAATGATTGTTATGTGAGAGCAATGACATATAAACTGTCATTTATCATGCTTATCTTAAAGCACATACCCTCTCTCACTTTCACTAATACGCTTTGATGAAGATTATGATTTTCAAGAGGAGGGAGAAAAAAATTTGCCAACGAAGAGAACTAAGGTCAAAGTTCAAGGGATTATATCGGGGGACATCTTTTGGGGAGGTCAAAATACTCAGCCTAGGAACCCAGCCGGTTTTGCGAGAGGAAAGCAGCTCGAGTCAAAGAGATGGATATGGGGAATGCTAGTAATTTGATAGCTGGCTGAAGCGTGGTCATTGCAGGACATGGCAACTTGGAAGCATACCTGATATCATGAATTATGTATCAACTCTTAAAAGTCTTTAGACGTCACCCCACGGAGAAATGTGGTCCTTATTGCGGATACATTCAGGAGATCCTCCGCTTGCAGAGATGTAACTTAAGAAATTATATCTCCTAAGTTTGACGTAACTATAGTCTGACCGTCTTAAGTTGGCACTTGGGAATTTAAACCTACGACCAATACGATACTCTATTACTGAGGGTCTTTGGTAGCGGCAGGCGTCTCGTAGCCTAATAATTTGGTGGCTAGAACCTAAATTGTTGATTTTTAAATTTTATGATGACAAAATTATTTTTATTTTTATCCATATTGGAGATGAAAATATGCATTTTAGTAGAGAAAAACTAGGCACTAAAGTGATCTAAATTATATAACTTTGTATCCTTGCGCGTGACTGCGTAAAAATTCAATTGTTTCATGCCGTGTTTTGAGAACCTAAAATGTTTCTGTTCTGTTTTTGACGCTCGAAATAAGATTAATAATGAGGATGACGCTGACACCGAGATACCGAAAAATAGTTGATGACATATTCTAAATATTATCCGATCGAGTATGATACTTGTAGACGTAAAATTAAAATCTCATAGTTACAGTGCGCATCTCGCTAGGCATGTCTCCTTTTCAACATTACGTCTACTAAATTCTTGTACTTCTACGTCTAAAACTACGTCTATTCAACATTTGATCGTTCTTCACGGTCATCATCACTCGGTTTGGAATGTAAAAAGTTAAAAAGTAAATCTTAAGGGGCATAAAATGCGTCTGGTTATGTCATAATTAAATTATAGACTCATAAATAATGTGCGAATGATTGAAAGCATAACATTGATTATCGTCTGCGACAATCAGCTTGCGATAAGAAATGTATTATAAATGCAATCTTGAGGCATTGATGAATTATTACAATTAAGAAGATAGAAATTTTGCCTATTACTTATCTTCCTTCACTGTACAAAAAGAAAGTAAAGCATCGTAAATCATCCCAAAGATATCGTTCCACTTATAAGTCCTTATTACGCAAACGCAAGACAAGGAAAATCCCTACCCAATTCAGCCTGAACATTTTCAGTGAAACAAACGAGATGAAGATGTCAGATCCTTATTTAAAATCACCGACATTACTCCGAGGTGCCTTCTAAAGGATGCGATGGAATTCACGATAGGAATGGATGGCACTGAATCTTAGTATTTTTTTATTTTAACCAACACAACGAGGAAAAATGAGTTTCAAAGCACCTGCGGAATATCGAGAGCCTGTTCTTGAACGGTAAGCAATCTGGATCAATCCATCTTGAGGGAGCAACGGAGACGGCCAAGGCGGATGGAGAGAAAGGTTCTCCCGGACACTGGGAGTGCTGGCTGATGGTGGAGAGCTGCACAAGTCCAAGGCCAGAGGAGCTGGACGACCAAGATCACATCCAATGGAGTCGGCAGATGAAGTGAAGCATGCAACCGGATGCAAGTACTGGAGTGGATTGTTTCCACTTTTCCTCTGATTTCCTCGTTTTTGCCTGAAAACACCCCTATTTCGCGTCATCTACCGCATGCATAGCATAAAATTAGGTGACGTGTAACAGGTTGCCTACCCCTCAAACTTCTTTCGGGGACACGATATAAGGTCATTTTCTCGATAATTAAAAGCAATACACCTGACGTACTTGGTTTAAAATATGAACATAAGTCCAAATTTATACTCCATTGCAAAAAATAGAGCTCACAGAACAAATTAATTACATATAAATAAATTAAAATAAAAAACATTTTCCGGCGAAAATTTCGAAATATTAAAGCAAAATGGCGGACAGAAGATATTAACGGATTTAAAAAAAAATCATATTTGTCATACGCATCCAGATACGCAACGTTTTCCGGGTATTGCCATTCGCTCTTAAAAAATAGTGGGAAAACGAGGTACCGTCGTGGTTACTTTATATACAAAGTGTTTTCATCTACAATACTTCAGGAGTTGGTAAGGCAGAATATATGAAGGATTTGTAGTCTCATAAACATAGGTCGTAACTATTTAGTTACTGAGGTATAGCAATGCAAACATTTTGCTGGCTGCACTTTGAAGTTTCCACGACAAGGCTGAATAATGTAATGTGGAATAATAGAAGGGACCTGACATTTGTGCTGATTATACCTGACATATGTTTTGTTCAATTCATGCAGTTAAAAAAATGGTAGATTATATTTACAATAGACTCCGATTAATCATACACAATTCAACTTTAAAACGAAATTTAACTATGAAAGCCTCATTTTCAGAGATAGCATTAAAATTTTTATTACTATTTTTAGGAAAATGTATTTTATTTATCGCAGTAAACATAATTGTTCTATTATTATTTGCACGGCTGAAATGGAAACATAAGAGAATTACATTTGTACAAGATTATAAAATTTGTTAAAACCTAGGTTTCAATGCTACTACATCATATTTAAGATAAGAATTGTGTGTAGGAAGTGCATAATAAAATATTAACTGCAAATGGTAATTTCTACACTTTAATATAAAATTCCACTACCGATTATGATTTCAACTTTTTTTGTCATTTTCAATTCACCAGTAAAATAGCATTACTATTATTAAAGTAGACTATCGATGAAGGTAGATTTCCATGTAGTTCTTAAGAAGCACTCTGAAAGGCTCCCTTTCCTTGAAGCGCTTTGCTCTTCAATTCACTGTATGGCCTAGTCCGTTTCATTCTATCTAAAAATCCCACTCTCCTCCTTCCTCTTTCTCGTTTACCTAAAATTTACCCTCTAACACCGTCTTTAACATTCCTTTCCTGTAAAGTGCGCCCTCCATCCAAACCTTCTGTCTTCTCCTTATATCATCTAAAAGCTGCCTAGCCTCACCCATCACATCCAGCACTTCGTCGTTCGTAAATGACATAGAATCAAGAAATAATGAACGGAAGTGGAGTTCTATATATTCAAGTGTGGATATTAACATTTTCAGTTTATCTTTTATCATGGATAAATCGCATTCCCACCAATTCAAGCGTGAAACGATTTTTACTGTGTGTGGTGCTCTCAATTTACACAATATTTAAATGGAGTGGGTGAAATAACGGGAGAGTGGATGAGGAGGATCTCGAATCAAATGGTAATATCTCATCAAATGTCATCTTATTTTTCCGTGCCATCCCTTGCCAATCTGCCCCGGCTTCCCAAACTCCAGTTATAATTGCATTAATTTAATGAGATACGCAGCATTTATGAGAGCATGAGCTAGCAATCTGATGTATGAGCAAGTTTGCTGTACTATTCAGTGGCTCAAAGTTAAAAAAAAAAATATAGCCATTGTATACCAATACAATGCCACTTTCGGAAATTGAGTAAAATTAGGATATAAAGCCAAAATAAATTGCCATTAAATGATAAAGAACAGAAAGAGTTGAATGTTGAATAATAAATTGTAAACTTCTGAAACAAATTATTTGAAATACTTCGTCAAGTAATTAATCACCTATAGCACTCAATGCACGACCAAATGTTGAGAATTTATAAGCTAATTACTTTTTGAATGAATAAAATGGTAATAGTAAGTTACTTAGGTCACAGCTGCTTAATGAACTGCGAGCCGAAGTTGTTCCATGCATTTCTTTCACTCCGTAATGAAACCATAATGCCATTTGTGATGTCAATCATCCAGAATTGAATGTCAGCTTACAGAGACAATTTTCCAGCAAGCTCATCATTAAGTATATTCAAGGCAGTCTTCAAAAGAAGATTTGGATCCATCATTGAGATTTTTTTATCACATGACCTTTAGAACGAAGGAGGGTGACAATTTTTTATTTCTTAACTATGAAACCTACGGCGAAAAAGCTCATTTGCTGGAATAGTTAACGACTTACTTGAAATAATACGAAATAGCGTGCGAAGAGTAGTGCTAATGCTAGTAACATTCAAATTAAAAACCACGACACTTGAGTCAAGAAAATACTTTTGTCGCAAATCCGGTAGTCTTAATACAATTGCATGACCTCTTTATAACCTCAACAAGACTTGGGGACATTAGAAAAAAGTAATGAAGTACATTTTAATCGAGTTATCTACCCTAAACTGCAATACCATGAATCTTTAAGGACTCTCAAATTTATAATGAAGACAAAATTTTCTACGTTCAATAAAATCAATATGGTTTTATTAATATAAATGAATTATCCAATAACGAAACTGTTTAGTTTCAATCAAGTTTTCTTAAGAAATACTGAAACGGACAAACCTCATTGTCTGAAATGGGTAGAATGTGGAACCTAATTCCTTCCATCTTAATTGGCATTCTGATATTTTGTCTCAAAAATTACCTAAATTAACTTTTAGCTAAAGTAGTTATATTTACTAGCTTTAATGTAAGGATGGGAGTTGAAGAGAAAATTTAAATAATTTTCGGAAAACTATCATATATGGCAGTTTTCTACTCACCAAAATACTTAAATCAATATCCTATACATATTGCTCAATTAGATACAGACATTCGAGTGCAATGAAACTCTTTCGTTTCCATGGAACAAACTATTTGATAACTAATGAAAATCCCTATGATTTTCAATTCAAAAAATTATAGGGTGCTTTGATTTTGGGAAGAAAGTAAAAAAAAAAAACATTAGATTTAAAGCCACTAAGTTATCCCGAAGCAATGTTGAAAATTACGCCTAACGTCCTCATTGCACCCAAAAGCGCCGAATCATTCCAATTCAATCACGATATAATTTAGGGTGCGAACAACGATTGAAATTGGCGTGAATCACAAAGAAAAAAATGGATGACGAAGGTGAACCAAACCATGTACCTTGACCTTTCTGAGCCAATTGCCGCGTTAACAAGGAACTTGGGTGAACCTATGGTAGTTTTTATGAGCTGAGCCTCAGGGGAAGTAAATTGCGCTGACCTTGCCGGTAACCGAGAATTTTCCTTAACAAGGGGATACTAATTCTAGTCCTGTAATCAAATTAGCAACTCAGGCTGCCCGGTAGGATTTTTGATACCTTCTGAGGCCATGATTGGATTTGCTGCCGGAATTAGGCAGGGCAATCAAGATCCTTATGTGCAAACCACCTTTTAATAGCTTCAAGTGAGAGATATTTAGCTTATTAAAACAACTTGTCTGTTTCCACACTCTTTTTTTTCACTGACCATGGTTTCGGCAACTTGTGCCATTGTCAAGGTTGTTTTAATCAGTGGATATCAAAGATTTTCACCGTATAACGCCGGACACTGTATCTTATATTCAAGTGATAGATATTGCCCTGAGTTGATACAATTTGGAAAAGACTAGTAGTTGCCGCCGGTAGGCAGATGAAAATCGGTGATCGCCATGGTCCAACACATCCTGCTCGGACCAGACATTTTGCGACGGGCGTTCAGGTCTCCACGGCGGACATAGAGGGTGGGAATGTCCAGACGGGCTGTGGATCAGAGCGCGCGCCGCGGGCGGGAAGATGAGTCGTCCCCGCTGAATGGGGGTGGTGGGGAATAGATGGGCCGCAAAAACCACAAGGTGAACCACAAAAGACCTGCGAAAGAGCGGCAGACGCCCCTTGCGGATCCACGGTGACCCTCCCGCCCCCTGAGGAAGATGAGCCCTCGTATGAACGAGACCTTGGGATCCGCGGCGACCGTTAAAATCCACTTTAAACGATCCTTCCCCACCTCCACCAAGGAGAGAACCGGATAATTGAGTCGGGTATTTGAAGTCAGCGTTATGAAAGTGAGAAACACCGGAATCTTAGTCGGAATCATACGAGAAATTTTAGTGCTGATATTAAGAATAATCAGAGGGTAGGAGTGGCGAATCCAGATAGGGGTTGTAGCCCCGCCCCTTTGGGTATCCAATTTACGCTAGATAAAACGGCAGTTTTTTCAGTTGTAGAATATATACAGCAGAGAAGAGTCCCCTAGAGATTCCTAGGGAGCCTTAGACTAGTCTCCCTTTGTCCCTATCGTGGATCCGCCCCTGTATGGAGGTAAACTTTTACCTACACTGCTTCATTTGTAACCACATGACTTTCCTCGACTTTTAATTAATGATTGATAATTAATAAGGTCAAGACTTTTCCACAGTAATGGAGCATTGACATTTTTATTTTACAATTTTTTCTTTTTAATTTTAAAATTTATCAATCGTTCATTATCAAGCAGATTGTATTTCACATCCCCTGGCAACACATGGAGTAACCAAATTTTGAAATGTAAAACCACAACGTGAGTTCTATGAAGTGAGTTTTTTCGACAGCGACAATTAATTATGTAAAATATTGATGAAGAATTAAAATAATATCTGACAAATATTTTCATTCTAATATTTACTAAAAAATACTTATTGGCCTACAAATTTAAATTGAAAATATGAATATTAAAGGCACAAAAATTCCTAAAATACAAAAACTGAATCATGTAATATGATAATTATTTCCTAATAGTCTTGGAGCACATTCAAACGGTTGAGATTAATCCTTCCTTCTATTTAGAAATGAAAAAAAAACAGAGATAGTGTGGATACAGAGATCAATAACAATACTTGATTGTAAAGAATTATTTACAGCCCTAATAAATCGAAAAAAAAATAAGTTTTGATATTCTGAACGCACAGCTAAAAATACATGTCTTAAGTTGAGTTCCTGACATTGTATTTAGACCAACCATCATTCTACATATATACGCCGGTAAAAAAGAATTCAATAAGGGCGATGCCCGGACGTAGTTTTTCCGGATTGCACTGGTGTATGTGTAAGCCAATTCTCGCCAATGCGCAAATCGGTCACCTGCGATTCAAAATTGAGTTACATGAAAAAAGAATTCCCAAAATTAAATATCGATAATACACCCTCAGAGTAAGACCATACTCTTTAAAAATTTACAGTGTATATTTTGGGAGATCACGGTTGTATTTTGAGCAAACTCGGCATAAGGCGCTGCAACGTGGACTAGTTTTCGAGTTTGGCGGGGTCCACCTCCACATCAGAAATACATTTCCTCCATATACCATTGAAATACCTACTTTATGAGCTGAATGAATTCGCTATTTATCCAAAACTCAGAGATTAGTAGACGTTATTGATCCAATTAATTGTACTAATATAAATAATAAGCAGCCCTCCAGCTCCCCTCTCCAAAGACTTTTCTTTAATTCCCGGATTTTCTTCCTCCTTATGTCCTTTATTATTTCCAATAGAACGTACCTCTTGGCCTATTGTGATTTATTTCCGTTAATTATCCTTATATTATATTTCTTACCTGCACGATGTGCCTTGACACACGGCTAATCACGGAGTCCCGCTGTGTTAATTGATGCTCCACTGTTTTCTTCTTCTATCCTTCGTTATATCTCCCTATTTCCTACCCTTTCCGTCCATTTGATCTACAGTGTGCCCATGCCCACACAAATTTCACATTTAGTATTGGAAGGTTTCATATCAATTAGAATGCTTTTGTAGCAGATTAGCGGCCTTTAGTGATCAATGCCGCCTAAGTTTTGACTAGCTTAATAGATAATTCACTGCCAATTTAGTGCAAGCGAATACTTTCCATAGCACTAAACATCTTATTACATCGTTAATGATGCCTTTTTGAAGTCCAATAAAGCTATATACATTATCACTCTATCTTCCATTATTTTCAGGCAACGAATCTCCCTCTAGACTCTGTGCAGATGCATCGGAGTATGATAAACAAGTTTGCGGAAAAATGAACTAATATGGATACAGTGGATACAGTCCGGTACATGAAGCCTGAATCTGCAGAAATAATTTGTGAGGATAATTAAATTTCTAGTTAAGCTCGAACTTCGACAAAGCCACATGAAGTTTACATATTCCCGTGGCGAGGAGTTTTGTTTGGAGGTAATCAATAGCTTGACTTTAAGATCTTACAATTAGCTGTCTAACAATGTACCAACTTATACACCATGTTCCAAGAAATAAACTTTGACTAGATATACTTACAGATTTACCATTAAACCAATCTTCAATGATTCAGGAATAAAGCGAAGTTATCGATAGATTTGATTAACATTTCATTCTTCTTCATTCTCACACATGTAACCTTTTCATTCAAAGGGAGAAACTTCCTGAAATCCGATAATTAACACTAAAGAAAGAGGACCTTCCTCCGAAAAAAGGTAAGGCTTCAGCATTTGGTGTCTACCTGCCGATGATTTCATGGTCGCTTCCTTGAAGTGCTCAAATATTCTCAGTAGGGTGTTCCGAGAACAACACGCCTTCATTCTTCTCATCGTTTTTCCACCACCACCCATCAATTCGCAACTTATCTCGAGCCTCAGGCAAAGACATTGGACACGCCGTTCCACCCTCAATTTCCCACGTGAGAACGGAGATTTTATAGCACCAGGATTGTCTTCACGAGTGACACTGCCTACCAAACGGGTCATGGGAAAGAGCACTTGTTTTTTTCAAGCCCAGGGTTTCACTTCATAAAAAGAATCAAATTTACGGGCTAAACTATCACGGTTGAAAGAATAGTCTCAAACTATGGCCATACCCCCTTTTCACCCTAACATTGGCGCTTGAGATCTTTACTCCTCTTATTTATTCTTAGGAACTAGAAATTAAAATGCTGTAATTATTAATAAATGAATTTAGTATTAAGTCTTTTCTCACAATTTAGTAGGTAGAACGGTGAGTAAAAAAATACAGATATTATTTAATAGCTGAAAATATAGTTACGTTACCCTCCCATAAAAACAGCGACTAAGCTTATGAAGTAAATACTACAGTATTATATCCATTCACAAATGTATAGGATTTTTTCACACAGGTTTTCATGGTGTGTTCGCCGAAAAAACTCCCCCTCATTGTTCTATGCCGAATATGTAAATTATGAATACAATGTTGAAAGGTATTTCCAAGCAAATATAAGAAGACCAATTACTACTTTTACTTTCCGAACACTTACAATTGAACTAGAATCCTCTCCGCTGAGTTAGTGTGCTCCCTTAAAGGTTGGGTAAATAATTGAAGTGAATTAATTCCAGTCTATTTTCCTTTCTCGATCAAAACTAAAATTTTGAATTGAACTAAAAAATTATAATAACATTTATTACGACGAAACTAAAATAAAATAGATTCAAGAAGTGACAACAATTACTATCGAGAGGTTCGATAATAATTGTTGTAACTTCTTAGCTAGTTTGACTTTTAGCATGGATAAATTTTACAGATTTGTTACAATTTACGCCTCGTAGTTTCAACAGCATTCCTCATTTACACAAAAGAATGAAGAAGAGATGAAACGAGGGAAAACATGTGGAGTGAAAGCGAACGATTGGAACGGTGTAAGTAAACTAAACTTGAAATTTCTGGATGGAATTCATAGATAGAGCAGGTAGGATATAAGAAATTATGAAGGCTACAGGAAGATGAACCACATGATAAATGAACAGACGACAGAAAAACAAATTACAAGGGCAATAAATACATTTTGGATAGATGTATAGTGTGAGAACAAGAGGAATGCTGAGTGCATAGTTTCTTTTGAGAAAACCATCACCTAAACGAGTAAAAGTGTATATTAGAAAAATATCGCTTGCCTTATATTATAACCTTTGTAGCATGTGGGAAATGACGTTGAGGTTTTTCAGTAAATTTTATGAAGGGATATTTTCCAATACAAATCCTGCACAATAAGAGGAGAGAATTTATGAACATTTCAAATTGTGAGGAGAATGAAATATAATGGCAGAGTATCGATATCTCGCCCGAGCCCTGGTTTTATAGAACTCGCGGAGGAGGACTGAGTCTCAATACGACACAAGACTACACTGATTTCTTTTATAGCATTTTGTACTATAACGTTAAATTAGCGCTGTTTAAAACTAAGAAAATCTAATGATCAAAATTTAATTTATGTTTTTTATTATTCTACGGAAATACAGAGACAGAAATCGACGCAGAGATTTTGTGGGCAGAGCCAAACAGTTATGATCAACGCAGTATTTACACGGAGACAGTGAAAAAGTCGAAAGAACTGCTAAAGTTTCGTTTACATTTGATGGAGTAAATTCTCACAGGCAGACTCCACCACTCATAAACTGAAACTCTCTCTCGAGCAACGGCGACCCGCCCATATGGCTAAAATATTTGTTTTGCTCTCGGATGAATGGAGAAGCTTGTGACTCTTTATGAGTGCACAAAGCCGCAGGGATGCTCCTCTGACGTGTGTTTCGAAGCAAAGACCTCGACCCTCAGGAGTTGCCATGCGCGGCACCTTCCAATGACACCTTGAAAGGCAGAGTTCAACTTCACCACATTGTTTTCACGACGCGGTTTATCAGAATATTTTTACTTAATGTTTTGATTGTTTGTTGTTTGACTATATTTGATGATTTCTGTCGTTGATTCATTTTTATCTCGAGTGAGACCCGTGAGGTGTACGCACCATTTGACGGGAGACGGATTTTGAGTGAAATTATATTTTTACAAAAAATTAGTTACGACAATGCCTGCAAGTATTGAATTTCCTGCAAAAGTCTTATATTATAAAATTAGGTTTAAAATGAAGTGTGTGTTTCAGCTCATCATCAAAATTTTATAAACCATACTATTGCAGATTTATATCTGCTAGTTGGCTAGGCAATGAAGTATAAATCGTGCTCTGAAATATTCACCATGACCCTTAGCAGTCCTCAGTTTATAATAACCTCCTTCCCGGATATATGTGAAACGGAAGGCTTTATCTGTGAGATCGAATGTCAGAATAAATTATTTCCGTGGGTTTTTTGCAGGCCAAGACAAAATACGCAAATACCATTTTCCGAATAACTGCTACGAAAAATGTTACGAAGTTTTTCCAACAAAAAAATTTCTTGGTGCTCTGAGTATTTCAGGGTACCTTAAGAGTTTACGTGGATACCAACCAGGCTCACAAAGGTTTTGTTCCCAAAAGAGGCGATATTCTCATTTCATACACCTACTATACGCCGTTAGACATAACGGATATGGGTTGAATGACTGCCATGCGTTTAAAATGAATCTATCACTAAATAATATTTATTAATTACGCTCGAAGAACGCAATTTCCACTAAGTAGGTCTTCAAGTTTATAGAGATAACCATATATTTTCTGAAAGTAAATTGTTCTCAAATAAAGTTGTGTAATATTCGAACACGTTTTTCTAAACAAAAACGATATATTTGAAACTCTATCAAGAAATTTAATCTATTCCCACACGGTTATTTTATTCATTCTTCCGTGCATAATTATATTTGCCTGAATAAAATAATGCCGATTAAGTCAATATTAAAGATTACGAACGTGAAGTGTGCCATTCTAAGCAAAATTATGCAACTTTTGTGTTATGCAACGCTCAGTGTCAACATGGCCACAAAATATTAATCATTCTTCCTCTTTTAGGATTTCAGACAGAGAACTGATTAGAATATGTATTTTCGGTCAATTAGCTATTCACATGAAATGAATGTGAATTTTTCTACACCAACTACTCAATTACTTTTTCTTTATATTAATTTTCAATCAGAAATGAAAGGGAAAACACATTTTAAATTAAAAATTTACCCACGCAAATCGCAAGATCCTTGAATTAAATTCTCTCGAGTTTGCGCACATTTACAATCTGACTCACGTGCAAACCTCGAGAGAAGTCAACTCATAGTATTCGGTGAAAAAGGGTTTATATTCATTTTTCATGAGCTAAACTTATTCCGCCAAATAAAACTCCTCTTTTACATATATCTTCTAACTTTTACTAAGAACTTGAAATGGAATTATAGGTACAATATTGGGCAAAATAATTTCACGAGTCATGGTTATGTTTCGCGTATTAAGCAAATGATTAATCTCATTAAAGAACATTATATTCAGTAATCAATTTATTATTACTAAGTATACTCATCAATTATAAAAACGCATGTCCGAGTAAGTGTGGGAAGGACGTACAAAGGTTAGTGACTTTTCGCACGATTCATTATGCAATTTCTGGGGCTCCTCTCAATGTACCTGAGCGTAGAAACTAGGTATATGTATTTTATCTAGTCTAATGCCTGTTATACGTAGGGAATGTTCAAAATTTCCAAACTAATTCCCCAAAAACGCGTCCGTTTTAATTTTCCGAGTATCCTTCCAAAGAATTCCTGATACCCCTTGGGCGAGCCAATTCAAAATGATAACGATGCCATAAAAAAGGTGCGGACGGCCGGGCAGCCATCCGTGTCCTTTTGACCTTTCCCCCGTCAACCTTGACTTTTTGATTCGGCCATAGACATTCTGGACGGAGCTAAATTCCGAGCTGAAGCCGACGATAAAAAAATGGATTAGTAAGATTAACATTTTAACTTATTTGAAATTTATTCGGTAATATTTTGTTTTATTACTCAGACCGATTTGAAGAATATTCTTATGTAATTAAAAATTCAACCCCTTAAGTTTCAAGACCTAAAATACCAATCTCTTTAAATCGAAATTCGATTTCTACTCACTTGTATTTAATTAGCAGTGAAAACCTCTCTTACACATTCAATTAACACTGAGATTAAGATTTGCAGAATTATCACCTCTTTTTGCCGCCCTTATCCTGATGCTAATATGATCCAACTGTAAAAAATAATTCAAATCTCTTACCAAAACAATCAAAATCTCTTTTATGAAAAGGTGCAAATAATACACAGCCCTTTTTTAGGTGAAGCACTCTTCCTATTTCCTCATTTATTTCTTTTCTTTACTCAAAAGCTAAGGTATCCCATGCCATGTATTAGCAACTAAATAAATCTTTTTCATTTTTGGAGTGGTGTATTTCCTAATAATGGTAAAAGTAATACGTTCCAATGCCATAACTATTTAGCCGATAGATTTCTCCATAAAAATACTACACAAAAATTTTTTTGGGAACAATAGTTTTGCTTCTTAATTTCGACCGATTATAATATTTTATTTTTGCAAGAGTAGTAATAAAAACCAAGCGAACCACTTAAAATTAAAATGTTTACACAGTGTCTAGAATTCTTAATCAAACTATGAGTAGGTAAAGTTAAAAGGAGACTGCGATATGCGATAAAAAGCCATTTGGTATCTTCCTCTTCCTATAATGGTTAAATAACAGATTATCAACGTTAGCCGAAGCAATTTCATCTGAAATCATTGAAACAAAATCATATTTAAAAAATAATTCCTTGCACATTCTTCTTCCCAATCGGAAAATATTCCAGGGCATATATCCTAATTCAAGTATTTATGCCCTATTCTTGACTATTATGGATTTTTAAGGCTAAGCATTGTACCCACTCGACCAGTGTTTTCACGTAACATACTGTCAGCATAAAATTATTTTACATGCCGTTTGAATTGCAAACGCCTAATTTGATGAAAATATAGTAGACCAAGATTAGGTTTCATAGGAGCCACTTAACTAATATGTGAACATTTTACATCAGTATCTATTAATTCGATGTCAGGATAAGTATTGAACAAGTAAAAACCACTTTGAAACAACTTGGCATAACTTGCCTTTTTAAGAATCAGCCCTATCAATGACATTATTTCATTCGCGGAACAAACTATATATTAACCCTGAAATGTTTATGCCTCTCAATAGAGCGATCAGTTAGTGTCAAGTGAAATATGAACTTGCCTCACAAAATAAATATCTATAGTTCACTTATTAATTCCAGTAGTTGAGAACCTACAGACTCTATTTTTGAGTTTTTAACTACATAGTTAGGTCAAGTTAAGTTGTTGCGAAAAGGGTAATTACGACTCGCAATAAAACTACTGTCCCAGTGAGAAAGATTCATCCTCTTAAGTCGAATCTCACTATTATCAGGAGTTATTGAGCCAACATATATTATTTTAGAGCTTTTGTATACACAATTAGGCAAATTTTAACTGTCGCAAAAAGGGTATGTAAAAGAATCGCAAAAAAAAACAAACAAAAAAATATCATTAGAGTGAAAGAGATCCATCCTCCTAAAACGAAAACCGATTCAGCGCCTACTCGGCAAGTCAAAAATTATCAGGAAATCAGATGCGAGAGATGATGACGGACTAATGGTGCTCTATCGCGGAGGCCATATATTTCCCTCTAACCTGCCATTTCGCCTTCCTGAGAAGTGGCGACACGGAGCACTAGGACCCATCTTCTCCCGAAGAGTGTCCCTGCCCCCAACCCCCGGCAATGTTCTCCATCCCTAGCGTCCCGCCCACCCACCGGCTCCTGACCGTGAGCCACCGCCCCCAACTGCCGCCGCGTATATAAGGATTCAGCCAGTCCATGGGGCACCTCAGTCCTCAGCTTGAGTCGGTGATCCTCTTCCTCCAAGCTCCACTTCTCACACAAGGACCGCAAAATGAAGACTGTGGTGAGTACTGTCAAAATCATCCATATAATTAGTCCACTGCTCCCGTTCAGGACCTTAGGTATCCTGTACCACTGATTGGCGTTTTACTACTATGAAGCCTACGAACGGATTTTGAAGACAACAATACATTGACTTCATCAAAAAGAATTCATTTAGGCTATCTTCCGCATGCATTTATCCTTGACCAATGTTTCGGTATTCGACTCGGTCATTGAAACGTCGCGACACATCTGCTATATTGGAACTAATATTTAGGAAAAATTACCCGGTGGATAACCCGGGAAAATTTTTCAACTAGTTTACTATGAAAGCCTCTGATCTTACTTACATAGGTTTTTAATTTTAAAATGATCTTGAGCACATATTCTCCCCATATTCAAAGATAGAGACAAATAGATAAAAACAAAATTTTCAGTAAAATTTCATTTTTTCTCATAAAACTTATCTTTTATTAGGCTAAAATTTTTATGAATTAATCGCTATAAATAATGTAGAAAATTACTTTTTGGTAGAGAAATAAGCTAATAAAATAAATATTTTTGCGGTGCCGAAAAGGTAAAATATATTTACTTTCCGCCGGCTGGTGAAACCAAAATATTTTTTCACGCATTATGATTTCTTAGTTGTGTACACAATGGTATTGGCTTCGATATTCGGTAATTGGCCTACTTTTTTTCACCTTATATTTAGATTCAACGCACTAGTACCTACCCTTTTCCATCAGACGTAAGCCTACGACGAGTTGTTTTAAACTGATATTTTTTCGTTCAATAATTATACTGACATTGAATTTTTCACTGCTTATGCAGGAAACACTCATTAGAATTTGGTTATGTTTCACGTACAAAATTTTTGCATCATAAGTGGGGGTGTAGCAGTTCTAGTTCTTACTCTTGCTTGAGGATTCAAATTATTAAGAAATTATAGTGTCTCTCATTTAAAGAGAAATACAAAAACATTTCTAAATTTAAAAATGATAAGAAAATTATTCCATTTGGGCGGCAATCTTCATCGATAGACATGCGGAGATACTTCTGCTTCATAGTAGGTATGCACCAGTCATGCTTAGTCTTCAAACACATGTCGTTCAGAATTCACCAAAAGAGATTCAAAAATAGTAATGATAAATACTTCAAGGTTAGTCATTGCGAAACTAAAAAAAAATAAAATAATTTCACAGATAAAATAATGCACAAGCAGTTTCACAAACGTAGAATCAGCTGAGTAAACAAGAAGGTAAAGAAAAACAGCCACAGCCCAGATGACTCAGACGGAAGCATCGACGCTAAATGATTTTAGTAACCGGTGGTAAAACCCATCAAGGATTGACGCACTTAGTTCGTTGTATCTGACAAAAGAAACTAATATATACTAATACCAGTATTTGCACTAACGTTCAAACGACGAATTACGCTCAATTTACTGATGAAAGACTGTCTAATACATGAAATGTACTTCATTGATATTTATCTGAGGAAAACAATACTATTTACAATTGCCCGTTACAATACTTTTGCCATTCTACTGGCTTCTGATTTAGCATTAGACAGTCAATAGTTTTCCATTCAGGCTTAGTAAATGAATTCTCACACAAATTAAAAGTGCTTTAAGTTCACATTTAACCTGTGAAACGAGATTTAAGGCGCATTTTAATTTTTTTTGGAAATGCCTATAATATTGAAACCATACGTAGATACTCTCCAATAATCATTACATTATATTTGACTTCATTACCCCTAGGGTTTTACGTTGCGAAACATATCTACCGAAGCCTCTAACTCGGATAAGAAAACCACTCCTTCCTGAAGTTTTTACTCGCAATATCTTGACTTTTTTGGGGATTGAAATTCTTGAATGTTCAATATAGATAACATTGTTTCTTCTCTTTGGTGAAGTGGAAAAAATTTTTCTCCAATCCGTCTCATCTCATTAGGTGTAGATATTTTTAACCATTTAAATGATTCTAATTTTAAGTTACAAATTCACAATTCTCATATTTGTAGCGGAACAAGCATAAAATCTAAGTAAGACTATATCTTGATTTCAGAGTATCTATCTGAAAGATAGAAAAAGAGTGTGTACCAAGATATGATTTCCTACCTCGAAAAACTCTGATACGTGAAATATATTTCTTTAAAATAAATTACCGAATACATTTAAACACATACTTATCATTTTCAAGGTTTTAAGTAATTTCAAAATAATTTCCATGCATCTTTGACGAGGCAGAAGTTTCTACACTAATAAAACAGTAAAATGAAACGGCTTGTATTAAAGAAGCCCGTTCCGCCGTCCTATTAATCATTTTACAACTTCACATATATTAATACGAATTATATTAAAATGGAACATAAAAATACAGATAATCTACGCCAGGGCTCTTGATTTTGCCAAACTTGATAGAATTTTTAATTTGAGGGACGAGGTATAATTTGAATCTATGAGGTCATCAGATGTAGAGTCCTTATTTAAATGGAATTTTCGGTAAAATAAATATTGGTTAAACTGGGACTTAGTGCAGAGGCCCAGGGCAACATTAGGTTATAGGTACGGAGGACCAAATGAAAGTAAGAATCTCATTATTCTTCCATATGTACTACAACGGATTTCCAGGAAAAAAAACATGGGATATTAAGTGAAACACTTTGCAGTTTCCACATAAAAATTTATTAAACTACAGTCTATAGCTTAATTAATTTTTATGTGGAAAGTGCAAAGTGTTTCACTTCACATCTAATAATGGATATCCACAAAGTATCTGCCTCATCCATTCAATTTTTCCAAAACTCATGGGTTAAATATTTCCCAACAGGGAACCGAAGAGCCATTATGGAAATTGAATTTACACTACACGTGTTTCGCCGCTAACAAGAAAAATCATAAATTAGGAACGTAAGGGAGGAACATGCGATTCTCGGAGCATAGTTGGGTTGCTCTGCGATTTTTCCGCGACACTAAGCGTCGTGTTCCTTACTCGTGGCAGGCCTGTTGAAGGGCAGCCCTCTGAGGTCGTTCCTCCAAGTAGCATAGATCCAACTCCACCCATGGATGTTACAGACTGGTAGGATGAGATGTCATAAAATAACTTTTTTCGCAACTCTTTAGTTTAACGTATGATGAACGTAGTCTTTGCTACCAAGCAAATATAAATAATGCCAATTAATGTTTCAAATAACATCCTAACTTGGTACAGAGCCAATTTCTGAAGAGACAATGTAAACAAATACTAAGGTCCACTTTTTATGTTATATATCCTACTCGCTATCTAACTTAAATTTAGAAGCCAAACCGACATATTCCAGTCATATTTTTACTGCTCTAACAACTTTGTAGAGGTTAGTAGGCCAATCAAAAGCTGCTCATATTTTCTCAAATTCAAATTTAAGTGAAAAACAGTGAAACTTTCTGAAAACACATCAAATGTTGCATTTATCCTCGAACGTATTGACTTATAACTACATGAGCTAGTCTTAAATACCATATTAACCTGCAAAACCACAAAACTGTTTTCTAAAATTAGACAAAATGCAATTTTCAATTAATCTCCTCACATAGCAACAGCATTTTTAACTCCTTTTGCAATCAACATTAACATGAAACGTGGTAAATTTCTATATTGCACAAGTAACGCAACTTTCCACTTACGTTATGATTACTACGACTTTGAAGTCCACCTAAATAACAGCGACGGTTATTGGCCCATACACTTTCGTCTTTCTTCATACGCAACATCTATGAATTCAAAAAATAGTCGAGAAATTTTTTTCCGAGCACGTAGACTTTTCCTCGAGCAGAGTTCAGTACAGTTGGCGGAGGAAGTAAAGAGATGATTCGGAACACACTTGACCCGGTGACCTCGCGACAAGCGATGAAGGCTCGCTACAAAGACGAGTAAAACAGGCCCCTCAGAGGAAAGGGACGACAAACAAGTGATTCCAAGAGGAGAGCTTCCAAACAATGGAGCACTCAACGTGATTCCGACCCATGTCTACGAGCTGTGCATTGACGAAGTTCTTCTTGGGTCGTAAATTTTTACGCAAAGAACATTTCGGTATGGACGTGTCCTTGGATACCTCATCCTACCCATAGTCGCCCTTAAAAAAATACGAAAAAGAGAAGAGTTGACGTAAACTTTCCAGTCAAGATTTCCGAAAAGCAGTCATAAATATGTATCCATAATAATTGGTATTCTAGATACGAAAAGCGATGCGTGCGGAAATGCTGCAATAATATATCCTACCGTTGAAATTTTATGTAACCATTATAAAGCTTTCTTTCGCATAATTTTGTAGTATTTTTTAACATATACGAACACTACAAAGGTAAAAAAAGGAACTTAGTGAATTTTTATCAGCGTGTAACACAAAAAATTGAAGCTGTTAATTCCTAAGCAGAAAACGGCCATTTGGTAAAAATTTTATATAGACAGCGGTTTCTTAAATATTTTGGACGATTGAAGCCGTTACTTCACTTTTTCTGATAATTTATATTACATTGAACACCATTAAATAACCATACAAAGGAAAATATTGAAGCAATAGATCAAATTTTGAAAATGTACGGAGAAAGCCATTTTTTTTTCAAAACTTTTCTGAAAGAGAATGTGCTCAGATGAAATAATGGCGGCTAATATAAATTTAATTGAGCATGATTTCATATTTAGACGACAAAAAATGAGCATATAATGATTTTCGTACTTAGAGGAATATTTAAAAATTCTTAAATATAAAAAATGAAAAAATTGGGTACTAAAAACCGTTCAATTTTTCATAATTATTTTTCTTTATGGAGGATCACATAAATCTATTCCCATTTATTTTCCCCCGAACTTTACCGACCAAATCCATCTTCGGTCTTCGATTTTTTTAATAGCTTCATATTGGCATGCACATGTCCCTGGCTACCTCATTCCAAAGTTTATCGTACTATTTCAAAAATCTTCCGATGAGATGTTTTACCGTAAATTATCCTGTCTAGATCACTGAAACGCAGCCATGAATAAAGTCTAAAAATTTGGAAATTTTGGAACTCGGAGGTTGCAAAGTCGCATTTAAGATTATCCGTAGTAATTTTAGCTGCAAAACAAGCTTTTTTAAATCCTCTTCTCTCATTTTTCATCCATCACCACGAAAATTATTGGAAGTAAATGAGTAGCAGCGCAAATGCAAGAAGGAATGAAAAAGAACCAACTGCTGGGTTGAGTTAAGCTTAAGTTAAACACGGAGACTTAGGTGTTTTTTGAAATGCGATGCATTAAATTTACATCCATTTGCAACTTAATGCAGTTTCTAGTAAATAACTATAGACAGTTACGATTTCAAACTGGAGATTTCATTTGAAGAAAAACTTGAGTTTTCTAATGGGTGGATTGATTCAAAAAGAGAGTTTCAGGGTATTAGAGGATTAAGGATTCTTTTGACCAGTTCCTGCTTAAATCAATTCGCGATGGGATAGTAATTGGAAAGCCTTGGGCAAAGAGGTAATTGTAAAAAACCGAAGAAGTGAGAAGTGACAAAAACCATACTATACGACTGACTCTCAGTAATAAAGGGGTTTCCTCAGTAGCTAGAAATTCCTACTTCCACAGAAACATTGTGAAAGCAATTTTTGTTGATCAAATCAACTATCGAACCCTTCGAAGACTTCATCGTGAACACGCAAGAAAAACAACCTCTATCTACGATTCCCTACGCAGTAGAAAAATGCCCCAACTAATTCTGATTCTACGAATCTTAAAGCCTTCTCGAGGGGAATAATTCGTCTAATAGTAAGTTGTGAAAATGCCTGAATTAGTCCTCTCCTTTTAGTACAAATAGTTGGTCATATGGTAACAATACGCCTCAATTTTTCTTTTCAAATTAGTCTTTTAAGTTTCATCCCGCGTTTTACTTTATTTTCTCAGATAACCGGGGAACTAATTCAAATTCATTGAATCTTATACCCTCCTTAAGGTTAAGAATTTGTATTTCACTAAGTTATGCGAATTCCTTGCTTAGCCCTCTCCTTTTCGTTTCAGTTGGCTCTTATTTTCGTCATCGGGTGCGCCGCGGCCCAATACAGGCCTGTTCCTGTCATCGGCCGCTACCGGCCTCCGGTCGCACCAGCCCCCGTGCCAATCCCAATTGCCGCACCAGTTCCAGCCCCAGCACCTGTCCCGATCGCCTACAAGCAGCCCTACAACCCACCCATTGCCATCGTAAGGCAGGCACAGGACGTCAGCTTTGACGGAACCTTCCAGTACAGGTAAGAATCTAATCAATAAAATTGATTGATAAAAGACGAGCGTACCTATTCACCACATGAAAACATATTCTTGATAGGAACGGTTATTGCCTACAAACAATGGCGGATCCAGGTATCACAACTATGGGGTATCCAATTCACATTAAATAAATGGCAATGGACCCTATACATATAATATATAATTAATTCTATAATAAGTAATATATAATTAATTCATTAAAGGAACTTATCGTGAGGTAAAATTTTATATTAGGAATTAATTAATTTAATTAATTAATAGATATCTCATGATAATTTAAAAAACTAAAATGCACATAAATTTTTGTTCTAGGTGGAAAGTATTTAGCTAGAGCATAGCCTTTTTTATATTTTAAAATTTTCAATAGCTCAACGGTTGATGGCTCACCTTCCATTTCTTACTTAGCAAGAGTATGGGGTCCGGAGCAGAAAGACTTTATCCATTACCTTAAAAGTTTAAGTATTTTAAACAAGTAAAACCGTTCAAATTTTGCTACGGGCGTACAGATGGCATTACTCAGATTTTAAGCTAGTAAAGCCGGGAGCTGTTAGAGACTCGAAGACTACGAGCTAGTCTTAGATTTCTTGGGCAATTCATAACAGATATTTTTCTGAGCGTCAAGGAGAAATAAATTGCTGAACCTAACAACCCGGTTCATTCTTTGGAAAATTAGTAGTGAGACAACCTAATAGAGAAGCCTCGAAATTCTCCACATTTTCGTAACCTCTCGGACTCCCACTACTGCGGACAGGTTACACCCTTATCCTGTATCCACCTCTGTTTACAAATAGTCCCGTATATTCATTTTGCAATGAGTATAGTTGAACCAATTTCAGGTAAATATTTTACAAGAAGTATTACCATGGTTCAACGACCTTTCCTTACAGTGAAATTATTGCGCTGAACGTACCTATTCGAGAATTCCTCACGCAATACTCGTTAAAATAAATGTCGTTCACGTTTCTTTAGAGCGTAAGTGAGGTCAAAACCAATAGGGTAGTTTCCTTCATCAAAGAAAACAAAAGGCATTGATGGCGATTCGTTACACACCATTAGTGTATTCATAATACACAAATTATTTGGTTTTTGAAATACCGGTTTAGACGAATGGCAAGGGTCAAATTTTATCCTCATTTGAAAAAGGCCAGATTGGCGCCCATGCGATTCCACTCCACGTGACGTCACAGGGACCTAGTTTCTACACGAGAGGATAGGAGTTATGCATCGTCAGAGACTACCAATACATGCATGAGGCACAGAGCTCAGGGAAACATGTCTTAATAATCACCTATTAAAACTGGCTAAGGTCGGAAAGTTTTCTTCGCTTGATAAGGTATTAATAAACCTTTTTTAAGCCATGCGCTACCAGCCAGGAAGGTACTCAGCTATCCGTTAGCATCCTGCGTCCTATCAGCGCTCAGAGCCTCGATCAAGGTCACCTACCAGGCGGGAGGGGGAACCAAAAATGCGTCGCACGGACTTTTTCCCTTCATTCCTACTTACGCGTCGCGTTTTCGCGCGCTTGAAATTTTTCACTTTTCATTTGATCGCGAAAAATAGGTATCGTCATTTAAAAATCTAGAAGCGTGAAATACGTACTCCAGGAGTAATAATCTTTCGATTTAGGCAATAAAAAAATAATAGGAAACCACCCTATTGTATGCAATTACTTCTTAGCTTTAATTACGACACACTTATTGCTTTTTTCGGGGGTGACATTTTTAAGTAAATATATAATCCGGAAAACTGAAATTCTGATCATCGTGAAGTATTTATCTAAAAATTAGCCTTTATTTATGTTTTACAATTTTCAATGGTTCAACGGTTGATAGCCAACCTTTCGTTTCTTACTTAAAATGAAAATTCTTAGCTCTGAATAAGGCGATAATTACTTAGCTTATTTCGACCAACATAAAAGAAGAGTGATATCCAGCGCATTACAGTAATAAGTTGCAAAATAATAATATTACTAATAGTAAGCAATATTGAATGCTTAAAAAAATAAAGGTTCCGTCAGACACTTTTCAAAAATGGTGTAAAATGAATGGGGTCAATAAACATGAGAATGATTAATGAAAAATTAACCATGTAATCGGTCTTCTTTACAATTTCAGCTACGAGACCGCTAACGGCATCATTGTCGAGCAGAGCGGATACCTGAAGAACGCTGGCCTCAAGGACCAGGAGGCACAGGTTGTGCAGGGATCCTACAGCTACCCAGGCCCCGATGGACAGCTCCTCACCGTCAGGTACTACGCCGACGAAACAGGATTCCACGCCGAGGGAGACCACTTGCCCAAGCCAGTCCAGGCCATCTACAGGAGGGCCTAAGAACCAGGTCATGACGACTGAACGACCAGGCACCGAAACGGACACTGCTATATGATTAAAGACGAGAACAACAACGAAGGACGTTGCGAACAAAAGGACAACATTTGCATTTGCGAACAGTCAACAAACCTATAAAAATGGCGTTCTGTGAACATGCCAATCAAGAGATTATTTTCTCGTGCCGAGAAATTGAACATTTCAAATCCCCTTTTTGTGAATTCCTCCCCAAGACAGAAATAAAGTAGACGATAGACGTACTTGTCTGGATTTTTTTTTTGAAATGTACATCCTTCGATTATACTTCCTTCTTTCGATCGTGTATACAGCTGGTGACATGCTAGAGTGTATTTTTTTTATCAACATTGAGAATATTTCATGAGGATTCAGAGGAAAGTTTCCTTCAGCCTCTAACGCATACCTGCTACTCATCTGTAGCACTGAGTATGATCTACCCCAAGTAACATGCTGAAAACCGTGTTGACCATGAAAACAAAATGTATGAGGTCTTTCGATGAAAATATAAAGTGGGAACTCAGTGATACGGATTGATGCTGGGACCCAGATGCCTCAATAATAAAGTAAATATAAGAAATAGAATTCTTGGACGAAGAAAAATAATAATGCTTCAAAATAATAAACGAGAAACATACGCGTAAAAGGAGTAACGTATTTGTATTACAAAGGAGAAGTATTTGTACACAGTGAAATAATGCTTGTTTTAAATGAATAAATTTTTTAACCCATTTCAGCAGATATATTAATTAATATCCTATTTAAAACATATACTGTTGCAGATATAATTGAAAGAGAAGAAAAACTGAATTTATTTTGACTCGAGATACCCTACAATTTTGAAATACGTGGCAAAATGTTTCAGGAGTTATCTCACCAAAAGCAACTTTCCAGTATCGATCAAATTCCGAAAGTTCATTTAGCTCCAATCTATTATCCAAAAATGAAACGGATGCACCTTTATAAATGCCAAAGGTCCCGTATCATCATAACAGGTCCCGTATTATCATCAGACTACCATGGAAATAGTATGAGTTAATCCTAATGGATGGGATCATGTAAGGCCAGAGCAAAAGAAATTTTCCTCCAGTAATCCTCCAACAGCTTTTTCTTTCGGTAAAAAAGTGACCAAATCTGTCATTTTTCTTCCTTGCTTCATTTATGAGGACAAATCATGGAGAAAAAATATAAAATCCCTCTCCTTATCCCCAACAGCCTCTAGTAGATCGCCAAATTCCTCCTCCCACTTGCTTTGAGAGTTAAGTTATGGCATTAAATTCTCATAGAGTAATAATATATTATGAACTCATTTGATCCACAATTAAATCAAGACACAGAAGCATTCCCAAGTTATACTATTTAATACATCAATGGTTGAAATGTTAGCATAAAATATCAATTATTTGATCCTTCCACTTTTGACTTGATTAACCCACTTCAACTCAAACCTATCGTTCTCAAACTTCTAATCAAATTTACCTATTCAAACTTATATAAACGGTCAAGAAATACTTTTACAAACTAAAGTACATAAAAACAGCCTCCTTTAAGTATTTACACGGACGATCTTCATTTAGTATTCATTGCTTTCATAAACTCTGATTTATTGAATAAGTAAAACTGAGTACATATACGAAACAATCATATAGTGGCATAGTATAAAAAAATGAGGTGCTAAAAGGAAGCTCATATTTTATTGCATTATTACACCGACAGCGTGGGCGGTAAAAATTCATTAAATACAGGAACATATGGATGAACTAAGGTCATTTAGTTGGAATATGTTACTGTGACTATCGCGGAAATATCTACTCTTTTCTATTCCCGAATGCTTTTTACCTCTAAGTTGGGTTATTACTTAAGAGAAAGGTCACGTAAATGAATAATTCTCGCTCATTAGCTCCTTCGTATAAATATTAACCAATGATAGAAAAAAATCATGCGCACGCCCGTACTAGATTTAGACACCTAAGTCTCAGGAGTCCACATGCGTGCAGGAATGGCAATTAATATCTCAAAGTTTATCCATTATTATCTGGACTAGGTTATTCCGGGGCAAGGGCTTTCAAACTCTCTATCGCAGTGCTCTATACAGAAAAGATTAATTTCCCCAGAAAATGTCATGTTACCTATCACCACAAGGAGCACGAACCCAAGCCCTTGCGGCTTATAGAGTCCGACAATGATTACAATGATATGGTCTGGACAAGCCAATATGCGCTTCGTTAGAAAATTTTTACCACAGATATGCTCTTAGTTTTTGAAATACAAGGGTTTTATTCCAACAACAGGCAAATTTCCTCAACATATAAATTTCCAAATCTGTCTCGAAGATCGTGACTTGGGTCGCGAAATTCACTCTCAGTAGGAATAGCAAAACACGCTTAAAGACCAGATTTCATTAAGAAAAAGCGGGAATTCGGGCAATATGTTAACAAAGAAATTATTACACGCAGAAGCTCTAACCTCAATGTCAGCCCTAAGCGATGGAATAAAATGGAATAATGTATAAGCATATTACAATACACGGCTAAGCTACCAAAACAATCGTCCTCGAGTAGAAACCATACTGTCACCATGAACACGCGACAAGAAGCTGAAAAGGGCACTCGTTCCTCATGGAAATGAGCACTCTAAACACGAGTGAATGACGAAAGAAAAAATTCTCCCCAAAAAGCGCTGAATGAATGGTAATTTTGGGCGGGTGACGAGGGAAATGAGCCAGCCAATTCCAAATATTACAACTCACGCTTTCCACTAAATGCTGAATCTGATGGAATTAGGGAACATATTTACTTTATTTTTTACCTCTCCTGTGTATACTTCCATGAAACTAAAATATTGTTGATGATTGGTTTCCGGGTTAATCCCGCGTCGACTCATTTTTGGTGAACGACAGTTCCAGGCGCGTTCAGTCGGAACTGTCGCAGACCTGTCGTCCATAAAAAATGAGTCGACGCGGAGTTGACCCGGAAACGATGCATCAATTTCATCATCACGGAAGTCTCCGTACTAAAATGCTGTTAACATGAGTAAACCGTCACTAGATATAAAGTGCGAAAGCATAATAAAATACACACTTCAAAAAGTCAATCGGCGATTGAGGAATTGGTCGTGCCTGTGGACAAGTTTTACTACACTTATTATGCATGATTTTGCCGCCAATGACTTCCAATTAATTTTGACTTTTTCCTGAAGCTCATCTCCCCCTTTGGAAAACGATCCGCTCCTCGCCACATCTTCATTGCAGCGTAAAGGTAGAAGACACCCGTCAGTAGGCTGGCATTTAACGCCGAGTGACCGAAAATGTGCTATTATAATTGCTCAAGGGCTCAGCTCAGCTATCCAGCTCATTTGGGCTGCATCATGGCTGAGATGGCGGGCGTTGTCTTGAATCAGAACACTTCCAGAATTCATCAAGTCTCTTCTTTTGTTTTGAATGTACGTAGTGTTTGATACTGTTTCACACTCTAGCCACAGTACATTTAAAAAAATCTCTTTCATCGGTATGAAGGTCAAGACATGTCAATACTGAAGCCATTCGGTAAGTTTTCTGCCTGTCGCTCCCTAGTGCACAGTGAACCAATATAAGCAGTGTTGCAAATAAGATGGCTACTACCCTTAAACTAACAACTTACGGTCAGAAATGACTTGAGCGCGTGGTACGGAAGACGTGCAGTTTCCCTTTACTTGCCGCTTAGTACCCGCTTGTCGCTTGTATGATGCTTTTGCTGAGCGATCTGAGGGTGAAAAAAACCGCTCTCGTATTACTGAAGCTAGAAATCGATTCAACTCTCTTGCACTCTTATACCCCAATTTTCAGTTTATCATCGACTCGTCGACATCGACAGGTTCAGATTATAAAACCTAAAAGTTGAAATAATAGGCCGCTAATATGGATAATACAATATGACAACAATTTTTGGCACTTTCTCGGCATAGATAATGAACTTGCATTTAGCTGACTGTAAAAGATTCTAGATAATATTAAAATGGAAGTGACTTATTACAGAAATGATGAAAGTTGGTTAATTCGATGACGAAGCTAAAAGAAATACTATAAATGTAAATCAGATTTACAGTTCATGACGTTTTAACGGAAATCCTAGGCATTGATGAACATTCCAGTCAAAGGTATTAATTTTCTGGATATTTTTTTCGTAAAAAATGAGAAACCGTTTTGAAATTTCTGCTAATCTATATAACATGAAGCCCCTTAACGACCACTCATTCATTCATTCACGTATACAAATGTTTGGGGTGAACGAGACGAGATACGGCAAAAAGTCTTATGAAGACCCCCTCTAAAATTGTCTGAAACCCCAGGAAAAATTATGAAAACACTAAATTTACAATTATTTATCCGTCTATTCAATTAAAAGTGAGTATAGGGATTAGTTTAAAAAATGGCCACCAAATTCCAATGGTGGCGCGGCAGTCATACAAGCAAACAATCATAGCAACATAAACAAGAGGAGCTAAACTGGGAAAAAAGATAAAGGAAATGAAACGAAAAACTGATAAATATAAGGTAGGAAATTAAGAAAGTAATAATTGAAGTGTCTATTTCTTTGCGTCTTCTTTCCGCAAGAACAAACATCTGTTTAAATCAAAGCGCATTCAAATCAAAAGCGGAGAAATGTAAGGTAAGAAATTAGTTGTTGTTTTTGGTATATTACATCGAGAGTGTGGTGGTTAATAATTTCAAAGTTAACAAGTGCTCTAAATGCCATATTAGAAATATGATTCGTGCTGTTGACTATAGTTCGGGTAAATTTTTACAAGAGGTACAATCCGGATTTCGCCTTCAAACCTTCACTTTCCTGTAGTATTTTTGCCTCCTGATTAACGTGGTGACATTCATTCCTGGCGGAAATCAATAGTTTTCGAGATATTTTAACTTTTATGGATAGCGATTTTCGGGTTCTGCGCATGCGCGTAGGAAATTAAGAAAGTAATAATTGAAGTGTCTATTTCTTTGCGTCTTCTTTCCGCAAGAACAAACACCTGTTTAAATCAAAGCGCATTCAAATGAAAAGCGGAGAAATGTAAGGTAAGAAATTAGTTGTTGTTTTTGGTATATTACATCGAGAGTGTGGTGGTTATTAATTTCAAAGTTAACAAGTGCTCTAAATGCCATATTTGAAATATGATTCGTGCTGTTGACTATAGTTCGTATCTTGTTGGTGATACACGATTGTAGTAGAAAGACTTTTAAACAAGTCTTACATAATATAGGTTGGTAAAAATGATTTTATTATCGTGTTTTGTACTTTTTACTTTTGTTTACGTTCTTTTTTCCGTTAATTTCCTTTTTAATGTACAATGTTATCCGTGAGCTGCAGGAGTGAATAGGCAGTGAATAATACAATATGGAAGATAAGTGCAAATAAAGGTATTTCTTATTCAATTATTTGTCTTGCGAAAATCACGTTTCCTTGAGTGACTAAGTTATTCAACTGTGAAAATTATCGAAATCTTGACATTCACAATGTCTTGTATACCAAAGGCTGTGATCCGTTACTCACCAGATTTATTGCGCATTGCGTTGGATATTAGAGCTGAGATATTTGTGTATCCCGATTCATTAAAACTTTAAATATAGGTATTTCTGAAGTGAAATCATTCGCGATCACGATAAATAATATTTCGATAAAATTCGTCATACTAGCCACAATTTATACTAAGGCGCATTTGTTCTAGATATTGATATTCAGTCCCTACGTAATTCGCTTACAAAGGGGAACAGCTGTTACATGTTATTCGTATGTCAAGAATTTGGTTGAGTTTTGTGGAAAATAATTAATAAACGTGTTTTTCATTGTAATACGTAAAGTCGTTATGTTATGATATTACGTATGCATTGGGTGTCACAGTGGAACGTGGTCTCAACGTATTTTGTATTTGAATTGAATAAGTTAGAGAAACTCTTAGAAATTTATTTTACTTTTTTAGCCCCCCAGAAAAACGTTTCTCTTTATAAATATTTGCATTCATATTGTAGCCTACGTACCATGCGCTCGTTTTACGTGAAAGTGGAAATATCGCTTATACCTAAGCTAGCCAGCTTTAAAGTTAACGATCCTTAAGTAACAAGTAGCAAACAAAAAGTGTAAGACCTCCCACAGTGAGCATAACAGGCCGGAGGCCTTTTTCGGGGGGGCCTAGGGGGGGCAGAGCCCCCCCAGCGAGCATAGCGAGTCTATATAACATGAAGCCCCTTAACGACCACTCATTCATTCATTCATTCACGTATACAAATGTTTGGGGTGAACGAGACGAGATACGGCAAAAAGTCTAATGAAGACCCCCTCTAAAATTGTCTGAAACCCCAGGAAAAATTATGAAAACACTAAATTTACAATTATTTATCCGTCTATTCGTATAAAATTGAGTGTATGAGGATTAGTTCAAAAAATGGCCACCAAATTCCAATGGCGGCGTGGCAGTCATACAAACGAACTATCATAGCAACATATTTGTTTATGCAAACAAGAGGAGCTAAATTGGGATATAAGGTAGGAAATTAAGAAAGTAATAATTGAAGTGTCTATTTCTTTGCGTCTTCTTTCCGCAAGAACAAACATCTGTTTAAATCAAAGCGCATTCAAATCAAAAGCGGAGAAATGCAAGGTAAGTAATTAGTTGTTGTTTTTGGTATATTGCATCGAGAGTGTGGTGGTTATTAATTTCAAAGTTAACAAGTGCTCTAAATGCCATATTAGAAATATGATTCGTGCTGTTGACTATAGTTCGTATCTTGTTGGCGATACACGATTGTAGTAGAAAGACTTTTAAACAAGTCTTACATAATATAGGTTGGTAAAAATGATTTTATTATCGTGTTTTGTGATGGTGATAACTTTTTATTTTTGTTCACGTTCTTTTTTCCGTTAATTTCCTTTTTAATGTACAATGTTATCCGTGAGCTGCAGGAGTGAATAGGCAGTGAATAATACAATATGGAAGATAAGTGCAAATAAAGGTATTTCTTATTCAATTATTTGTCTTGCGAAAATCACGTTTCCTTGAGTGACTAAGTTATTCAACTGTGAAAATTATCGAAATCTTGACATTCACAATGTCTTGTATACCAAAGGCTGTGATCCGTTACTCACCAGATTTATTGCGCATTGCGTTGGATATTAGAGCTGAGATATTTGTGTATCCCGATTCATTAAAACTTTAAATATAGGTATTTCTGAAGTGAAATCATTCGCGATCACGATAAATAATATTTCGATAAAATTCGTCATACTAGCCACAATTTATACTAAGGCGCATTTGTTCTAGATATTGATATTCAGTCCCTACGTAATTCGCTTACAAAGGGGAACAGCTGTTACATGTTATTCGTATGTCAAGAATTTGGTTGAGTTTTGTGGAAAATAATTAATAAACGTGTTTTTCATTGTAATACGTAAAGTCGTTATGTTATGATATTACGTATGCATTGGGTGTCACAGTGGAACGTGGTCTCAACGTATTTTGTATTTGAATTGAATAAGTTAGAGAAACTCTTAGAAATTTATTTTACTTTTTTAGCCCCCCAGAAAAACGTTTCTCTTTATAAATATTTGCATTCATATTGTAGCCTACGTACCATGCGCTCGTTTTACGTGAAAGTGGAAATATCGCTTATACCTAAGCTAGCCAGCTTAAAAGTAAACGATCCTTAAGTAACAAGTAGCAAACAAAAAGTGTAAGACCTCCCACAGTGAGCATAACAGGCCGGAGGCCTTTTTCGGGGGGGCCTAGGGGGGGCAGAGCCCCCCCAGCGAGCATAGCGAGTCTATATAACATGAAGCCCCTTAACGACCACTCATTCATTCATTCATTCACGTATACAAATGTTTGGGGTGAACGAGACGAGATACGGCAAAAAGTCTAATGAAGACCCCCTCTAAAATTGTCTGAAACCCCAGGAAAAATTATGAAAACACTAAATTTACAATTATTTATCCGTCTATTCGTATAAAATTGAGTGTATGAGGATTAGTTCAAAAAATGGCCACCAAATTCCAATGGCGGCGTGGCAGTCATACAAACGAACTATCATAGCAACATATTTGTTTATGCAAACAAGAGGAGCTAAATTGGGATATAAGGTAGGAAATTAAGAAAGTAATAATTGAAGTGTCTATTTCTTTGCGTCTTCTTTCCGCAAGAACAAACATCTGTTTAAATCAAAGCGCATTCAAATCAAAAGCGGAGAAATGCAAGGTAAGTAATTAGTTGTTGTTTTTGGTATATTGCATCGAGAGTGTGGTGGTTATTAATTTCAAAGTTAACAAGTGCTCTAAATGCCATATTAGAAATATGATTCGTGCTGTTGACTATAGTTCGTATCTTGTTGGCGATACACGATTGTAGTAGAAAGACTTTTAAACAAGTCTTACATAATATAGGTTGGTAAAAATGATTTTATTATCGTGTTTTGTGATGGTGATAACTTTTTATTTTTGTTCACGTTCTTTTTTCCGTTAATTTCCTTTTTAATGTACAATGTTATCCGTGAGCTGCAGGAGTGAATAGGCAGTGAATAATACAATATGGAAGATAAGTGCAAATAAAGGTATTTCTTATTCAATTATTTGTCTTGCGATAATCACGTTTCCTTGAGTGAATAAGTTATTTAACTGTGAAAATTATCGAAATCTTGACATTCACAATGCCTTGTACACCAAAGGCTGTGATCCGTTACTCACCAGATTTATTGCGCATTGCGTTGGATATTAAAGCTGAGATATTTGTGTATCCCGATTCATTAAAACTTTAAATAGAGGTATTTCTGAAGTGAAATCATTCGCGATCAGGATCATTAATATTTCGATAAAATTCGTCATACTAGCCCCAATTCATGCTTAGGCGCATTTGTTTCTAAATATTGATATTCAGTCCCTACGTAATTCGCTTACGAAGTGGGGAACAGCTGTTACATCTTATTCGTATATGATATAAGAATTTGGTTGAGTTTTGTGGAAAATAATTAATGAACGTGTTTTTCATTGTAATTCGTAAAGTCGTTATGCTATGATATTACGTATGCATTGGGTGTTGCAGTGGAACGTGGTCTCAACGTTTTTTGTATTTGAATTGAATAAGTTAAAGAAACTCGTAGAAATTTATTTTACTTTTTTAGCCCCTCAGAAAAACTTTTCTCTTTATAAATATTTACATTCATGTTGTAGCCTACGTACCATGCGCTCGTTTTACGTGAAAGTGGAAATATCGCTTATACCTAAGCTAGCCAGCTTTAAAGTTAACGATCCTTAAGTAACAAGTAGCAAACAAAAAGTGTAAGACCTCCCACAGTGAGCATAACAGGCCGGAGGCCTTTTTCGGGGGGGCCTAGGGGGGGCAGAGCCCCCCCAGCGAGCATAGCGAGTCTATATAACATGAAGCCCCTTAACGACCACTCATTCATTCATTCATTCACGTATACAAATGTTTGGGGTGAACGAGACGAGATACGGCAAAAAGTCTAATGAAGACCCCCTCTAAAATTGTCTGAAACCCCAGGAAAAATTATGAAAACACTAAATTTACAATTATTTATCCGTCTATTCGTATAAAATTGAGTGTATGAGGATTAGTTCAAAAAATGGCCACCAAATTCCAATGGCGGCGTGGCAGTCATACAAACGAACTATCATAGCAACATATTTGTTTATGCAAACAAGAGGAGCTAAATTGGGATATAAGGTAGGAAATTAAGAAAGTAATAATTGAAGTGTCTATTTCTTTGCGTCTTCTTTCCGCAAGAACAAACATCTGTTTAAATCAAAGCGCATTCAAATCAAAAGCGGAGAAATGCAAGGTAAGTAATTAGTTGTTGTTTTTGGTATATTGCATCGAGAGTGTGGTGGTTATTAATTTCAAAGTTAACAAGTGCTCTAAATGCCATATTAGAAATATGATTCGTGCTGTTGACTATAGTTCGTATCTTGTTGGCGATACACGATTGTAGTAGAAAGACTTTTAAACAAGTCTTACATAATATAGGTTGGTAAAAATGATTTTATTATCGTGTTTTGTGATGGTGATAACTTTTTATTTTTGTTCACGTTCTTTTTTCCGTTAATTTCCTTTTTAATGTACAATGTTATCCGTGAGCTGCAGGAGTGAATAGGCAGTGAATAATACAATATGGAAGATAAGTGCAAATAAAGGTATTTCTTATTCAATTATTTGTCTTGCGATAATCACGTTTCCTTGAGTGAATAAGTTATTTAACTGTGAAAATTATCGAAATCTTGACATTCACAATGCCTTGTACACCAAAGGCTGTGATCCGTTACTCACCAGATTTATTGCGCATTGCGTTGGATATTAAAGCTGAGATATTTGTGTATCCCGATTCATTAAAACTTTAAATAGAGGTATTTCTGAAGTGAAATCATTCGCGATCAGGATCATTAATATTTCGATAAAATTCGTCATACTAGCCCCAATTCATGCTTAGGCGCATTTGTTTCTAAATATTGATATTCAGTCCCTACGTAATTCGCTTACGAAGTGGGGAACAGCTGTTACATCTTATTCGTATATGATATAAGAATTTGGTTGAGTTTTGTGGAAAATAATTAATGAACGTGTTTTTCATTGTAATTCGTAAAGTCGTTATGCTATGATATTACGTATGCATTGGGTGTTGCAGTGGAACGTGGTCTCAACGTTTTTTGTATTTGAATTGAATAAGTTAAAGAAACTCGTAGAAATTTATTTTACTTTTTTAGCCCCTCAGAAAAACTTTTCTCTTTATAAATATTTACATTCATGTTGTAGCCTACGTACCATGCGCTCGTTTTACGTGAAAGTGGAAATATCGCTTATACCTAAGCTAGCCAGCTTTAAAGTTAACGATCCTTAAGTAACAAGTAGCAAACAAAAAGTGTAAGACCTCCCACAGTGAGCATAACAGGCCGCAGGCCTTTTTCGGGGGGGCCTAGGGGGGGCAGAGCCCCCCCAGCGAGCATAGCGAGTAACACCATATATTTGGATTGTACACTACTTTGGCCCCCATGAGAGTTCCTTTTAAGTTCAACCGGCATAGTAGCAATATTATCCTCATATATTTTACAATTAAAATAAATGGAGTTCATTTAACGTTTTTCCCTCCACTGCTTAAGAAGAAGCATTTAAAAGTAGCATAATGTGTCATACCTAACGAATTCTTGAATTAAAAATAAAATCTTAACATAATTGAAATGTAACGTTTTCAGAAGCACTAACGGTAAATAATCACGAGTGCCAGGTCATGGCAGGTATTTTAACTCTGATGAAAAGATGCAAGAAAGTAAGAGAACACTCTTCTTTGCTCAAGGCAGTTGAGTGTGGGCTTAAGACACGACCCTTAGGGCAAATACATCGTGCTTTCCAGCATTTTTTAACACTGGTCTGGTAAGTGCCCCTCTCATTTTTAGGAAAAGTGGGTCGGTTATCTTTTCCATCGTTGCTGTCCTCACATTTCAACTTGTGCGATCCCAACGTCCATGAAATCATTTTATTTCGACTGAATAGTGAAATGGATTGATTGTTTCTTGCAGCGGATCTTCATTACCAAACAAATGTAATTTTCCATATGAATTACTTACTTTTATATTGTTTGCAATAAGTTAAGTGAATAGGGCCCACGATTATCAAAATAGATATGGATATGCATGCGAATATCCGGGATTAATAATCTAATTAAGGCTATATTGACTTCTTGGATTTGATAAATATAGAAGTAAGTAAGTACATACACATAGGTTTATATGCAAAATAAAATGTCAAGATATTTTTATCTAAAATCACTTTCTTTAACAGCGCTTTGTCAAACAGAAATTTATACTTAGCCGTCATTATTGTACATTTAAATTCAGTTAGACTCTTGGGAATTTATTATGGATTTTATTCGCGCTCTAAGCTTATATTAGCTGAGCTCCAAATCAAGTTGCCAATTCATTTGATTTTTTCCTAGTGAAACATTTGGAGATGTACGCTACTGCTATAACGATCATTCCTCACCTCCTATGGCATTTTGCTTAGGTGCTAGCACGCAAGCTGACTTTTTTTGCTTCATGCCTTCATACTTCTGCATCATAAACCATTCCTTTTCCTCTCTGGCACCATGTATCCATAAGTAACTCTCACTTTGCTTGGGATCATCGAACGAAAACTTAGGTTGAAACTTGTTTTTAGCCATGGGTAATCCATTGGCATTTCGACTGACAGACGCATCATAAACATATATTGATATTTTAGCCCATCGAATGCCTCGAGACACGCTGAATCCAGGACGTCGTTTTTTATGTTATTTTAATTGATTCAATGGACTTCGCCATTTCAGTATATTTATTTACTTAAGTTACTCCAAAACATGATTCTCATTATAGGATTTGCAGCTGAAGTTATTGCATAATGAGGCATTGTCTCTTTACAGCTTCATAACATTGCTCCGGGGTTTAACCTCTCGCGGTAAATAAACGGTACAAAAGGAAGTCAAATATGAAATAAGTGGAGCCATAATTATCTATACCTCTACGAAGTAGAGTATTCAGCGACATTTTATATGTTTATAAGAAGGAAGTGAAGGTAACTACTCCAGAGCGGTCGAATACCACCACGTCCACAAAAATTCGTAAAATGCCAGTATTCGGTAACTGGATTGAACGTGGTTATGACAAATCTAATTTAAAATGAATTATTGGAAAGTTTCAGAATGTGATTAACATCTGTTAATAGCATAGATGTCATTACTAAGTTTTACTAATAATATGTACCTTAAAGTTTTTAAGTGAATGTTCGAACTTCGGCTGTTTTATGGCGCTGAGAAATTCAGAGCAGAAAAGTAGGATTAGGAATAACAAAAATGCATTCAAAGGAGCATTTTTTTATAAAAAAGTTGATACAGTGGAATAATATTAAACTTCGTAAGGAGTGATATATTTTTTTGGTTTTTTCCCGGCGAACAATTGCAGTGAAGTTTTCTTAGGTTTCGCACCGAGTCAGGTCATCCATTTCTCCTTCCAACGTCCGTTCTAATCCATTCAGATTCCGAAAAATATCAATTATATCAACAGAGGCTGTGGCTATAATTTAAGCCATATATGGGACCACCTCTTAAAAATACGACGGGACTAGTAGCCAATCAGGAGACGCTGAATCGCCCTCACCCACAGAATTATGTATATATACCCCGAGACTTTGAGGATTTGGCATTGGATTCCTGAATGGGCGAGTTGCCCGTCAAAACGTTGGAAGGAGAAATGGAAGACCTGATCCGGTGCGAAACCCGAGAAAACCTCACTGCATTCGTAAATAGTGGTATTGGTACACTTAAGAACTAACTGCAGTACGGTCGATCTTCAATACAGATTCTAATGTAGGATCGGTATAATTTTGCAGTCAATGTGACCATGCGGATGCCACGTTTTAATTACGCAAGTTTGGAAAAAATGCCCAATTAAACGAAGTTTTAGAATGTTAAGGGGAATTCTTTGAGTTCAGAAATACATCTGAATCCACTAAACCATCATCAATTGGCCACTGCCAACAAAACCTCATTCACGTTTCGCAATGCCATTCATTCCATGCCTCTCCGGAGGGACTACGCAACTCCCCGTTAATCACAGAATGACCAACGTAAGCTTGAGATTGCGGCTACTATCTCTGACCATTAAATTTATGAGCTCCAGCAGCAGTTAAGCGTGTGAAAAATATTTCCTTTTGGAAAAAATATCTAGAGGCATTACGTATCGTGTGGTAATCACCAAGTGCTCGCAAAGTTTTGGTAAAAACCACCTCGGTAATTGGCTCTTCAATGAGAATCTTGATTTACCCACGTTCAATTAACAATTTCCTCGAATAATAATGATTTAAAAATGGAAACAGTAAGTCTTAAAAATAATTTCAATAATGACACCCTTTGTACTAAATGCGATTAAATTCTTTCATGGTTTGTGGATTGACTTCTACAATTTACCATGAGTAATTCCAACTTATAATAATGAAAAAACTTTTTCAATACTGCTACCACCATTTACTAGTATTACATAGAATAGAATGGGCTTTTAAAATAGTAAGGATGCTTTGTTTAATCTAAAAATGCTAGCAAAGCCAGTTAAAATCATCTGTTAATACTTCAAAAGCAATACGATCACAATGACAACTACGAGGATTATAGATATTATAGCACATATTTCTCATCAGGTTATCTGGTTAGGATATGTTAAAGCAAAATACTTGATATTTTAGCTGAATGTGCTTCAAAAATATGATCAAAATCATGCTTATTGAAATAATGCCTACGAAATTGATTTTTTAAATAATTTTTTTGATAGACCATAGTATCATAGCATTACGTTGAAATAGGTAATAATACCACATTTTTTTAATGAAAAGAGAATATAATATTTCACAAAACAGCTTAAAGCATCTTGCGTTGAAACATTCTGACCTTTTCGGAATGGGTGTAGTTGAGTCTCGCCCAGATGGGGTCATCCATCAGTGACTCACATTCTTAAAACACACTCATCAACATTCAAAAATCTCTTCACCGCTCACAGTTCAGGCACGTGTTAAAAGTGACACAAATTTGTCATCAAGAATTAACCTTAACCAAATGACCCAAAAAAGGTGAACAACCAAAATATTAACCTCCCATTATTCATTCAATGAGGACGAATCTTTTTAAGCCTTTTTTTGCCATGATGTTTCAAAAAATGAGCAATACGGACGATAAAATTTACAATTAAAAATCTTTAAATTAAATGACGTTACTTTTATTACTGTGTTTTGGAAATATACTCAGGATGATACAACAAAGTAAATGGTATGAATATATATTCCAATCACTGTATACGATAAAAATGTATTTCTTTTATTGAAAGGCACGAACGATCAAAAAAGGCATAAATAATTAAAAACTTCCTTACCATATCGAAAGGTGGCAGTATTACAATAAGGGAAGAAAACAATACTCCAGAGCAGTTAACATAAAGAGAATATAGCCAAAAAGCATTAAAACATAGCAATAGAGTGAAGAGGAATGTCATATATATTAATTTAAGTAAAACCTATTTGCATCCTGTAGCCACAACATATACAGAACAACTTACTGAATGATAGTAAAGAACTATTTCTGATTAGTGAGGAAATAGCAACAGTTGAAAAATATGATGGACGAAATAAAAAACAGCAAACAAAGTAAGATTTCAAAGTTCTTTCTACAGTAAAACCTTAAACCATTACCTTAAATTCCCAAACGCACAATTAATCATCAAAATTTAAGTAGCTATTCAGGACTATACGTTGACAAATACAAATTTAAAATTTTATTGAACTTGTGATAACACGAATATTGAAAATAAATTTTCACGGTAATTTAGTATAAATTTATGCTGGTTCTATTTAAGTGTGTCCAGAAATGGCATGTATTTTAAAACAAAGAATGTTTTAAATTTATAACATATTAAGGAGAAATACGCCGCAAGAATTCAGGTAACTAATGAGTGCACGACGAAGAGTTAATTGCAATAAAATGCCTACCTACTCAGTCTCATGTATCTTAAACCCAACGCTGTATGAATCAATCCGGTGAAATATGGACACTTTAACGGAGCGATTAGCTAACTAACGATGACCAATCATTCAGAGATGGGGGCGTCAGCTGACATTTAGAATCTAAAACGACCGCAAAAATGGAGAGGTAGCATGGACAGCCTCATCGAGGGGCTTTAAGATGATCTACTTGACACAATAATGAATATATTCAACCATCTGTTTTATAATGAAATAAAATCATGTGATTAAAACCATGAAAGCCAATCTGGAAATGAGAATTATATTTGATAACATTCATAAAAGAATTGAGTCACTTAGCTAAATTGCAAAATGCAATTTAAACGATAAATAGAAGTGTTTCTAGTAGGTATATAGCTTAATACTTGTTCATCGCAGTCGCAGTAAGGACTACTCTAAAATCAAAGAAAATATTAGATTAGGAGAATTTTTTGCGTATTTTATTATATATATTTAATAAGTGGCGATCCCTCATAATTTTAGATATGTGCATGCCTATAGCTACCCATCATCCCAATATGTGATCTAGTAAAATTGGCGAATATTGCATGCGGCGAGTATTGCAGACAACTAACTAGGAATACAATTCTTTCCTGTCCATAGGTCCTAAGAACCGGTTGTTTGTGTTTTCAAGCAATTCACTAAGGGAAACTTTATGCAAATCACGAAAGTACAGTCAGGAATAGAGAAAAAAGTGATACTCACGAGTCATCTTATCGCATACACTTTTCCCATTACATCTGAAAGTCTTGACATTCCTATATGCCGCCGGCAAAAAGACACGAAAGGTTTCATTAGATACTAAAAGGTTCAGTACGGAAGAATAAAGTATTAGCGGGATGAACCCTTGAAGGAATAATTCGCAACAGAGGTATGATGAGATGGCCAACTGTCTTGGAAGATACAGAAAGGCCGACAGGGACTTCAATGGCGGTCCTGACCTTGCCTTCCAAAGTGATCTCCCGTTCTCTTCATTTCTTCACTATTTGCTTCGATTGAAGGTCAACTGATTCTCATGAGACACTTTGAGATAAATATTTACTCATTGGAGAGTTATATCCGCAAGCACGCTTATAAAACGACGTTTTTAAACGATAATCTATTCTAAATGGCCTTAAGGAGAAAGAAAAACTGCCAATTTAAAGTAGGTGCAAGCCAAAAGAAAGAATCTAATCGAAAGTCAATAGCAAGTCTTTTATGATATTTTTTTCCTTTAAAATATAAATGTAGCCCCAGCCAAAAGCTCTGAACTAATGTCGATTATAAAATAAGAGATTATTTTTTAGAGTTTAATTTATGCCTCCTGAGGATACAATCCACAAATCAATTTTCAGTCACACATATTGGAATTTATTTTGAAGCCATGACTGTGAACTATTTGGGGCATCACAAATATAAAATCTACAAAGATGAGTGGTTGCATTGGTCCAGAAATGAAATACAACTTGATATTTGGCATATGTTGGTATCTCTTCGATAAAAATAAGCAATTAGCTGTCTACCTGAGGTTTTAACGTAAATTTATCTTTCATTAGTTATCGCCTTTACTCGATATATGATGAATTACAAACTGAAAATATAGAACGACAATACTCGACTTTGAGACAATAGAGACTTAGAGGTATGGTTCAGCCTTGGGGATTTAAATAGACCAATGACATAATATCATATTTAAAATACCGACGGGGAATGGCAACGTCTGTCAGGTGCTTCAAGTAAATAGCCTAGAAAATAGAAGATACAAGGCACTAACGCGGTCCTCACGGCTAACAATGTTCAATCAGAGTCAAACAGGACAAAAGAGCAGACTGGAAGAGAAAAAATATAGGCAATGAAAAAGGTAATTAGGTTATATCTAAGAGCCCAAAGCAGGGAAGGGTATTATATAAGAAAATAAAAAAGCGAAATAGGATGAATTGAAAGTTTCTTGCATTCTGTTACCCTAGTAAAATACATATCTACAATGTTAAAAAAATTCCTCTTAAGTTCGGTTGCTGGTAAAAAAAAATTACTGAATTAGCATTAGGAAAATTATGTCGGTGCAAAAAATTAGACATTATGATAAGATATGAAGTGAAAGATTTTGCACTTTCCACATTAAAATTTATTACACTACAGTCGACATGTTTCGCTGCACAGCAGCATTATCAAGACTCATCGAAACAGAAAGACACATCGAAACATGTCGACTTTGGTTTAATAAATTTTTATGTGGAAAGGGCAAAGTGTTTCACTTCATATCTCATAATGGATCTCCACAAAGTATCTGCCTCATCCATCCAATTAACATTATGTTAACAAGATATTTAAAAAATAAAAGGATATAATTACAGTCAAGCGAAATACCATGATGACAACCCTGGATGACGTTGCTGCATAATTAAAGCGAAAGGTTTCCTGTTTTCTCATACCATCTGTCTACCACTACCCGTATACCTTATCATTTCATTGGCAGGATTGATTATCTTGACCTTCCTCGATGTATATCTGAACTTGCATGAATTTATCCTAACGCATAAAATAGAAATATTTTGGAAAAGGTAATACAGTTAATTTTTGTTATCCGTAATAATGACTTTTTGAGTATCAAACAAATGAATACCTAGCTATTATAGTCATCAAAATGTGCGGTAAATAATAGTTTTACCAAATTAAGGTATAATTATTCAGTTATTTGTGTTTTATCAGGTTTACTGGATGAAAATAATGAGAAAACGGGGTTTTGAAAGGTATGCTAAGAAAATTCTCGCGGATGAATGACTATGTAAAAAATACTTCTAATATAAATCTAATAGTCAGATATTCCAATTAAATCCTGACCTGAAAAATACGTGTCAGCTCAGTATTTAAACGTCAACTGCTGATGAGCGAGACGTTTTGTGCGGGTATATTATTTTCTGGAATATTCCACTCGCCTCCATGGCAGATGAATCCATAAAAATGACCTTCAAATTGAAGGCTACAGATTTGGAAAACCATCGTACACTGACATGACTACAAAATTGGGAATTAATTACGCTGAACCGAATTTTTTCTTCGATCGGCGTTACCCTTTTCCGAGCCGAAGAACAAATTTGGCCAGATTGGAGGGTCAAATTGATATTTACGACAGCTTCACGGCGTCTCAAGCGATTTGGAAAGGAAAATTTTTATTTTTTTCTAGCTTCAAGTGAAAACTGGCTCTATACTGGTAGATGACGTAAAATTTTGGAATCATAAATACATAAAAGGATAAAATTAAAATGAAACTCATCAAATGGCACTTGAATAGTGATGGCTATCGTGAGATACAAACAGATTTCCAGAAGATTGGCGTATCAAGAAGATGCGCTACTGGTGGAATATAAATTACTAAAGAATTTTACTAACGCCAATTTGCCATCACTACGACAGTGCTTGGTCACTCAGCTGTCAACTATGCTCACCTTAGCTACTAGGATGAGTTCTATTATTATCAAAACAGAAAACTCCAGCTTTGCCGATGGGAATCTCTCGTCACCTCTACAAGGGCGCGAAATTATCCTTTTCGAGCATTCCAAACTTTGCTAACCCAATGGGATATTTTATACCGATTGCGTCAGTACTCCCATTCCTTATCGTTGGTGAATTATTGCACCGGCAAAGGTAAAGTTTTCATAGAGGATTTTGCATATTAACCCCAGCTGTTTCTCTTCCAACACTGGACTTTCCTTTTGAATTACAGAGGTTGGTAGCGATTTATTAGGGTTCGTCCAACTTTAATCATGTTTATGCAGAGGATAGTATTAACATAAAGGAAATGGACCAAGTGAAGTACCTAGTAGTTATGACAACCTCGAACCTCTCGGAGGGAACACATATAAGGAATATTTGCGGCACTGTCCTGGAGAAATTAGGATTCGTCAAGCATACTGTGGAAATATTTTCGGATGAAAAAGTAAAAGAAATGTGCTATTTCGCACTCGTCCGACCGCACGTATGGGATCCGGTACAGAAATACTTAATCCGCGAACTGAATAAAATCCAAAGGAAGGCTATGCGGTTCATCAAACCTGCTACAGGCGTACAGACAGCGTTACCCAGTTGTCAAGCGAATTAGGCTGGGAGCTGCTGGAATCTCGGAGGCTGCGTGCTAGGCTTACACTGTTTTATAAATTGAGAATGTATATCTTTAAGAGCAGCACGGAGAACATATTATTAGAGCCCCACTATATTTCCAGGTCCGACAGAAGCGATAAATTAAGAGAGATATTGTGTCGAACGGATACATATGCGAATTCCTTTTTCCCCGAACCATAAAGGACTTTAATAAATGCCGGTCGCAATTTCGTGGGAGCGTTTCCTTTTTATGTGCAAATGGCTGGTGTTATAACACCCCATGTCACACGCCTTTTAGGCGGCTCGAGCAGTAGCATGTTGATGTAGATGTATTATATCTATGAATTCTACTTCCTTCCTCTCCTTTCCACGCCAACCCAACATTTTTCCTTCAAACACGGTTTTTATTCTATCCCCGCTTAGTATCGGTGCTATTGAAACCCTCTATCTTCACCGTATCTCAATGAGAAGTTACTTCTATTCACAAACCATACAAAGCATGTCGTAATTTCACTTCCTTTCCGTCTGATTAATCTTCTACATCCTTCTCAACGCTCACAATTCCAGCAAATTCAGGTTCATTCCATGTTAAGCGCACTAGAAAAATGGTAAAATGCAATCCACTGGCTCGGGGTTTCATGAAATTTGGTTTAGATATACTCGTTTTACATATACAAATATATGTTTATAAATGTTAGGCATCTATATTAAGCCGTTCCAGAAAGTCCCTAATTTTTTTAAAGAAATATTTTTAAAGGCATCTGTGGTTTTCGCGAGTTCAGTTAATTTTTCTAAATTAATTTAATGTAAAAATCGATGCATGAAAGGTGCTATAATTTCCAAATTTACGCATTTATGCATCCATAAGGTCCGCCAATGTCACTTTGCAGGCCATATAGGGTCGATATTTGTTGGATCCCATACCAAAATAACTAATTTTGCAGTATAGAACAACCAAGCACAACATAGCCAGGCAATGAAAAATTTCAGTAGGGCGCCAAAAACTACTGGCCACTATGTACTATAAACTATTTTTAGATTATCAGTTGCATGAGTTTCCGTACTTGCACCTGGAAATATGAGTATTGCTTTGAATGTTTTTTTCTATTTTTAAACTAGAATAATTTAGTGGGGGCGAAGAGGGCTATAGCACCCCCCTTGGGTATCCACTTTTTAGTGGATAGGATGGTAATTTTTTCCGACCCCCACTCCTGCTCGAATTTTAACCCCACTCGGGCTGAGTGGGGTTAAAATTCGAGCAGGTCCCTATCTCGGATCCCTATCCCCCCTTGTCCCTATCCTGGATCCACCACTGATAGTATGTACACATTAATTTGCAATTAAAAGTAGATAAATAGAAGAGAAAGGTATTTATATTTTTTACTTCCTTTAAATATGTGTTTCCTCTCCGAAGATGTTGGACAAAAAAGTTCATAGACATTAATACCCATTTGAATGATTACCTCGCCAGGTCGACAAACCACAGTCACTGGAGGTGAAACCATAAAATATGTAACACGATATAAATACTTCATTTTTTAAGCATATCATGCCCTGAACCGGGCAAACCTAACCAGGCGGGACTCGAACCCGCGACCTGCTTGTTTGGCAGGCGAGGACGTTACCCCGCCGCCACCAAGGTAGGCTTCATACTTTTTTAAATTTGAACACAAAATTGGTCTTGTTAACATTTATAAGGGTCAGATACCACTGTTGTAGGGTTTTAATGGGAAATATAAGTTTTAGCATTTAATAGTGAATACAATGAAAAGTTTGATGAAAATTTGCATAAGTCAGCCAATAGAGCTCATTTCTTATGCAGAAATTCGCATGCATACAGTCTGTAAAAATACAGATGCAGAGGAATTGCTTTTTTTGGTGTGCAGAGTATCTTCTCTTCTCTTATCTTTGAAAATTCCTTCCGTTTTTGCATTGAAGTAGGACAACAGTGTTCATCGATGGTAGCCAAATTTAAATTACATTATTTCTTGTAATGAGACATTAGGCCCTATATTGAAAAAAAACATTGTGGATAAAAGACTATTCCCGTTGCTGGTAATGTAAAAAAATAAAACTACTGTGGATTACTATGCGTTGTAATCCGCTAAGCAATCAATTCTATCACGCAATAGGTTCAACAGAGAACAATCCCCTCCGAAAACCCAAATCTGTGGCATTTCACTCTTAAAGAAGTGAATAAATTAGCTACAGTCGCTTACTTTCGGAATTTGACTCCACCCTCAACAACGTGGGAGGTTTTCATGGAAACACTTACGGCAGGTTTCATGATTCTCGTATCTGATTTGGACATCCTTAATTACTCAAAATGCTAAGTATCTGGACGATGTTTCATTAAATGGAGTTCAGTCATCAAAAATAAATATGGATTTCATAAATTAACCTAACGGTCGTATTAATCAGATTATACGCAAAACTAAACTTCTACTTTCACCGGACTAATCCCATTACCCATTTGTAATGAAATCAGCTGCAAATCCAAATTTTTATATCATGCTATCAATGAACTTTTTATTAGGTGAAGGAAGTAGACCAAGAAAACGCAGCAATTGCCAAACGGGAGATTCATAAAATAATTCATTCTTGGACTCAGATTGGTCAGTGTTTTCAGCTGGAGAAATTGACCGTAATTCATTGAAATTCCCCCAATATAATTTAGCATCTACGCAGAACAAAGGTGTTCCACGAACTACAACGAAAAAAAAACTACAAAGAAGCAATCACAAATATTATCAACACAAGTTTTTTTTAGGTGTACCATAACACTTTCGATATTTCAAAACTTTGTGGCATTATACCTCAAGTGACTAGTATACGATAATTACCTAGCAAAGCTCTCCGAAAAGTCTTCACTGCATGATGCAATGGATTAATTATATCTTAATGACACAACGTAATAGATGTAATAAAGTATATTAGATCCTGACTGGAAACTTCATGACCATTTAGAATGGCTCTACACTCACCGTACGATTTAAATCCCAGCACATATTTACCCAAAGCAAGAAACATATGCGTATGCGTTAAACTCGTTAAATGTGAATCTCTCTGGAGAACTGATTGATTGAAATATGATTTCGATGGACACAAGTTGGTGAAACCAGACAGAGATTGGCCAACGAGAGTTCAAAGGTGCTTATTAACAGAAACTTTCCATTACCTCGTATATGCACACGCTAACGTCTCCGAGTCACTGCAACGACTAACTAATGAAATAACGGCCGTTACAAGATGTGACATAAATAAAGAAGATAGCAATGAAAATACAACTTGCAGAAAAGATTGAAAGCGGAGAGCGATTATAGAGCGAAAAACAATAATAGGATAGTGAAAGGCGAATAGGAAAACTAATAAGGTTCCGTCCTTAGAACACAGAAAGGTCCAATTTTAAAACTTTTGCTCTTTGAATTTGAAAGGGATACTTCACCAATTAATTTTATTACGGGAAACTTTAAAAATATAGAATTGTGCATTTTTTCGTTTCCCGATCTGTCCCCAACTTTTCAATCAATTCGAGGCGAAAAATGGACGGTACCTTCCCATACGAGTTCATGGCAATATAAGTAGCTAATCCTTTCCCCGAACGGAAAGTAGCTCTAGGAAAACAACATTTCTTGAATATATTTACATATTTTGAGTTAAGAAATACCCTTGATTCAACAAATCCTGGCTCTAACAAAAGGAATTATGCCATGATGAGAGGAACAAAAACTTTAATACAGTTTCATTAACCCGCTCAGTTATAGTACTTACCGCGTATGCTCAAAAATGATGATAAAGCCTCAGCAGTTTTCCTATTTGCCTTTAAATATTCTCTAGTTTATATTCAAAGAGAAAACGCTCTTACCTCTTTATTTTCGCCTGAAGGCGAAATGTTCATTGCTATCTTACTTCTTTAGCGCCTAGCGTGTTCATATGATCACAGCAAACATTTCTTGCTCCACGTAACTCTCCCTTCCGCATTTCTCAAAGTTTCGTTGTGGGTTTTTGGTAACAATATCTCGATACATTTGTTGTCCAAATGACGAAATATTAAGTCCTTTCAACTGAATGTTTTTGATACACAGCTTTCTTAAAGTGGTGGTCTACCCTTCACTGCTCCGCGTGAATGCACGACTTCAGTTAACTACATAGCACAAGAACATTTTTCTTTTAATTCTGATACATTCTGGTTCATAAGCTTAGAATACTTCAATGTACTCTACATAATAATATTTTTATAAAATGTTTGTAAATAATAATATTATTTAGAAGAAATTGTACCCGTGACCGTACGATCACGCTAGGCGGATACCGTAGCAATGGAGTTCCACGGGGAAGGCAGCCTTACGAACGCTTCTTTCAATAAAGGTAATAAGGTATTTCTCATTCGTGACAATGTGGTAAGGCGCTGGTGTTTCATGGCTTTTATGTTATTCTTTTCCCTTAATGGCTGCGAGTGAAGAATTGTATGCCGATTATTATTTAGCGTGTCTGCAGTGAAGCTACTTTGGATCACATTTTCACATCTGAAAATATTCTCGTTTGAAGCGTCGCTACAAATTATATCTAGGTTCTTCTCTACAGTGTAGCTACAAATAAAATAAGTCATGCAATACTATTATGTAACAATATCAGTCAGAAAGCCATGAAACCGGAGTGTGGAGTTTTACAATGTAACAAAGGTGTTTCACGTATTTTTTCTCTGTGTAATGATTCGACTGAAATGCCATTGATGTGTGGGTCCCTTCAGGAGGCAGACGTTATTTTCTTCTACTAAAAGGGTGAGATATAATACAATTACTCGCTTTATATTCAATATTGAACGTGACGTGTGGGATACACGTGCATCGGAGACAATGAACTCTAATAGGTAAGTATGCTTAGATTTACCACGGCAATTATAATTGAAATCTTTATAGATTATTGATTCGATGCGACTGTTTTTAGAGTAATGACTCTTCCAGAAGTTCTATCTGCACTGGAAGATGACCAGGACGATGTTTTAGGTATCTACATAGAACCTCCAGAGAGTAACGTGTTATCTGACGAAGATTCAGCGGAGGAGGATGGCGGTGGCTTCATTGATAATCTGTCTGGTCGTCAACTTCGAGCAGGTGCTGAAATATTAGTGAGTACTCAACGAGGGGAATGTGAAAGTGAAGGACTTGAGACGAATGACAAACGGGTAAACTCAAAGAGGACGAAAGTGAAACGAGTGTTGACTACTTGGAAAGATGAAGATCTCTGTGTAAAAAATTCATTATTTCCGGACGCAAATTATTGTGACATTGGTGAGAAGTCGCCTACTGAAAATTTCGAGTTGTTTTTTGATGATGAATAAATTAATTTCCTAATTTTGCAGTCAAATGGACGAAGAATGTGTCCTACAACAGAATAGGGATAAGAGGTAAAAAGTGGTGGTGGTGCATATTCACGTGGCTAGTGGATGTGTCATTGAACAATGCGTGGGTTCTTCATAAGAAACCAGGAAAAACGCTGTCACAATTACAGTTTCGTCGCAGCATCGTCCAAGTGTATCTGACAAAATACAAAAACCCTCCTATTAGTGTAGGGCGGCCTTTGATATCAAGGAATAGTAGTATCCACGTCCGAGTAAGTGATGAAATTCGCCTCGACGGTAGGTATTGGTCATTTGATTGAACCATGCAATCGACGACGCTGTGCAGGTGAATATTGCCAAAGTACTATTCGTACCCAATGTGTGAAATGTGGCTTAGGGCTTTATGTACCATGTTTTTTGCAAACTTTCACAAAAAATGAATTTCTTTGCTGTTCACATTACGTTTATGCCTTTTTGACATATGCTAATTTGCCATGGCCATATGACATTTATTTATTATATATACATGGCTTAATTTGTTAATACCATAAATCCTTTGTCCAGAAGAACAAATAAATATGACTTCAAAATTGATATGTTTTATATTTTTCAAAGACTTTATCCGGGGAACAAGAAAAATGCAGTGATTATTCGAAGAGTTGAATTACGCGAGCGGAGATGCTACTGCTACGGTATCCGCCTAGCGTGATCATATGGACACAGGTCATTTTCATGAAACCGCTGCACATACTTCTATAATATTTGGGATATATGTTTTTAAGTAAATAGCGATCAATCCCTGAAAAGAGGAAAAAAATCGGAGGAAAAAAAGTATTCCGGCGTTAAAGGGATATACACATCCTGTAGGGGACTGTTCCATTAGTCGTACCAGTGACTCGGAGTAACTATTTGGGGTAGAGCCGAAACGGGTTACGAAACGGGTTGGAAATGGGGTGCGGCCGAAAACCTTGCTACGCATATTTGGGGTAAAGTTTAGTATCAATTAACAAATTTATTTTTCCATTTTTGCATTGGCGGTTCTAATCCCGGAACAGTTAGTCTATTTCCCACAGAAATTCAATTATACATTTTGATTTTATCCATAGAAAAACGGCTCTCCGTCGTATAACCCAGTCTACAGGTCTAGGTGTTCACATTCTTTGCTATCTAGCTTCAATCAATCGCATATTTTAACGGAATTTTTCAATAGCTGTTGCAGAGACCTGGAGTAACTACAAACTTTTTGGGGTAAAATTTAGAAGTTAGTGGTTTTATTAGTTAATTTAGTAGTAGTTAGTGAATTTGGTATGGTATTTGAAGGAGGTGACCGACAGCTTAGGTCATTAACGCCGTGAGGGAAGGGTAGGTAAGGAAGGGCGGAGAGAAACCCGGCGTCGGTATCAGCCTGCTCTTAACGAAAGGCGCCAAGGGGACCACGGCTTAACGTCCCATCCGACGGACGGAGTATTGCGCTTGAAATGTCCTCCACACAACATTCAAGCAGGGATCGGGCAGTCTCTGAAAATTTTCTGCCACCGCCGGGATTTGAGCCCGAGCCCACAGGGTGTGAAGCCAACACTCTAGCCACCACACAAACCCGATCCCCGTTAATGAATTTAGTATGCCTTTTTTCCGATTTTCCCGCAGAAATTCCATTGCGGCGTTTCCCCGGCATCCAAACGCTCAATCACAGCTGATAGGGACATCTGCGCGGGAGCGCACTCACGATCGCCCTCCGGATGCCTCATCAGCCTCCGTCTAGAGAAGAGTCCCCGCCAATTTTCCCCCACATATTCGCACACAAACACACAGTCTGGCGACTTCGCACACCTCCACTGACCTATAAGGCGCTCACAGCCTCCTTTTGCACCCCTCCATCCCAATGCCTGCAGCCATCGAAAACGTTCGTTTCAAGCAAGTCCCTTCTCCGCATTCCAATTACCACCCCATCCACCGAGACTCATCCTCGTCCATAATGTCCAGAGTCTCCCAACCCTTCCACATGTGGGACGAACGGCTCTTCACGTCACGTGACAAGACACCCAAACGTGGACTCATCCCCTTCCATTGCCTTGCATCCACTCCGCCCCTGTTCCGAAGCGCCAAGATTCCCTTCTCTTCTCCCTTCGGGTGTCCAACCGTGGCTTCTCACCCCACCCCTCACGACGCGGTATAAAAGGTGACCACGATCTTTGATGAGCACGCATTTCAATTCCTTGACGAGGATCTCCTTACATCTCCCAGGCACCGAAGGATATCATCCACACCACCATGAAGGCAGTGGTAAGCAAAACTGGTCCGACAATCCCAACCACTAACTGTATCGCATTCTCAAGCTATCACTATTTTTCCATTCAGGGATTTTTCATTCAGTCCCCCCATTGCGTATCCAGGCACCCCTACCCAGGGACACCTATCCCCAGTGGCGTAGCCACGGCGGGGGGGTTTCCTTGTTACAACCTCCCCTTGAGCCTTTTTTACTTTATTTTACGTATGTATATATTTTATACTTTACTTTAATACATACTCGTAAAAATTACTGCTTTTGAGTCCTAAAAATCACGTTTTGGACATAAATAATCACAAAATTTTCCCCAGACCATAGATCTAGGAAGGGCCCTGAAATCTCTGTTAAACAAGTCCCCCCCTTTCAAAATCCTAGCAGCGTTAATGCCTGTTCCCATGCTATTATTTTTAATATATTGTCATTTCAATACTTTAACGGGCGGGCAATGATTAATTTGTGCAAAAGAATCATAGAAGTGAAATACACTACTGATTGAATTAAATGTATACTTTTCCAATAAGCAGAAATTGACAACAAAATATTAAGTATTGGCAAGCCGCGTGCTACCCAAGGAAATTTCAGGCCACTTACCACACAAAATTTAAGCAGGGATCAGGCAATCTCTGAAAATTATCTGCCACCGTTGCGATTTAAACCCGAGCCCACGGGTTGAAAAGCCAACACTCTAGCCACCACACTAACTCTTTTCCTTATAGATATTCCATTAATACAAGAATCGACGCATGGAATCGGCTCAACCTTTGCAGCTAAATTCTATTCTCCGATGTTAATATTTAAATATATTTTAGTACAAATGATATGCAAAATAGCTACAAAACTATGCATTTTTACCATCATAAACGAGACCAAAACTCTACTCATCATCATCATCATTAGTCAACAATCCTAAGAATGGTTTGACATAGATTTTTCCATTCCTTTCTGCTATCCGCAAGCCTTTTCATAGCGACGCATTTATTCTCTTTTATATCCGTAGTAACCTGTCCTCTGTAACTAATTCAGGGCCATCCCTTACCCTTCTTCCCTTACAACAGTCTTTCTACGATTGTTTTCATCAGTCTCATAATGTGGCCAACTAATTTACTCCGTCTTCTGCTTAAGTTTTTAACCTCTACTCCTCACCTTGAAAATGTTACACAGAAACGAAACCACCGAATGTTTTTATTACTTTAACTCCTACGATAAAGACTTTTCACCAAGTCACGCCCGCTGATATTACTTTTACGAATATTTATGGAGGCTTCCGGATAGTGAGTCAGCAGAAGCAGTTATGACTGCAGGTTGCCCATCGCATACTGGAATAATTCAAACCCAAAAATGCCTGCTGTGAATCCGGCAACACTGTTATCTAGAGGATGAGTAGACGCGGAACCCGGAAGGATATCTGCGCCTCCTTTTACAAATATTAATGCCTTTTCATATGATATACTAGTACGTAACAACTCGAGCCAATCTGCAGCTTCCATTTACAGAATGCTTAACGAATCTTCTCTTCCCACAGCTTCTTCTTTTATTCGTCGCCACGGTGGCTAACGCTCAGTTTTTCAAGGGGAGGGGAGGTGCAGCCTCACCCGCTCAACGCTTCCGTCCCGCAGTCCCTCCACCACTCCCCGTTGCCGCAGCCGCCGCCCGTGGACCCGCACCCAACATCATCCCCATTGTGAGGCAGGCGCAGGATGTAGGCTTCGACGGAACCTTCCAGTACAGGTACATCCTGAAACTTTATGGTGCTATCTTTCGAGTTTTCTGTTATTATAATTAGGTAAATTAAGCCAAAATTAAGATTTCTAAAAGAAAATCCCATCAAAGTTGGCGGAACTACTGAAATAATACATAAGTAGCGCGACTTCAGTGGCAATACAATTCAATATAGAATTTACTTGATAATAGAATGTTGAAGTTTTTTGTCATGCCTAACACACGAATGTGTGATTTTCATAAAATAAACTTAGTTGAATGTTATCTAAAATATATCAATGCTTATAACCGAAAACCATAATTGTGAATGAAAAGGCATTTCCAGAGCAAAATGTTTTATTCCCTGATGATTTATTACGATTAGGTGAAGGTGGCCAAGTAACATAAGATTATAATCTATTATCCTTGCCAAATGCCACCAAATTATAGCTCGGACATAAAATTACAGTGCAAAAAAACTTTCTGTTCAAATTAAGAGCAACAAGAGTTATTTAATATTTAGCATGCTTAATATATTTAAGCAGTGTGACAAAGATCTATCAGTTCTCTTTCCTCTTCGTTTTTACGAAGAACATAGCTTCCAAATAATTTCCCATGCCAATGTGTCTAAAGATTCAAAGAATAGAGTTGAAAATTGCCAATAAATGTTATACTTGAGAATGAAGCAAGACTAGCTGCACAGCTTTCAGGAAACAGGAATAAACCTTTATTACCGGAATCATGTATGTAATATACTATGAGGTGCCACTACAATTACAACAACTTTTTTACCTTGACCACAAACAGATTTAACATCTGTCAAATTAAATAATCATATTTTTCAACCGCTGGACGCAACCTTCATTCACGATAAGCATTTAGCGGTTTCAAACATTGAAAGAGCATATGTCAGATTTCCTCGATAAATCCCAGTCAATTAAAAAGGTTTCTCTCGCAACACATATTCTAGTATTTAAAAATGATGACATTCTGAACTCATCTCTCATCATACTTATCCCTTGTGGGGAAATAATAACTCCTCCTTGAAGCGTCTATTTTGTGTTGATTGCTCTGATAAATAAAGTAGCATACTGAAATTTTCAATTTGTGTATCGCAGAAAATTTGATTGTTTATAGAAGTGATCAATTTTAAAGTATGAATATTCCTAATTTTTTGCATTAGTTATACAGATAAATTTTCGACAAGGTTCTAAATATTTTTCTTGAAAATCCGACGATGATATTAAAATTGATACAAAGGTACTACTTCAGAAAAAACAAAAGAATTCAAGCAAAATAGAACTAGTCCCCTTACAGTAAAGCCTTAATCTGAGATGGATATGTATTTTGATTCCAGTTACGAGACCGCCAACGGTATAACTGTGCAGGAAAAGGGATACCTGAAGAATGCTGGCGTCAAGGATCAGGAGGCACAAGCGGTTGAAGGATCCTTCTCGTACCCTGGCCCTGATGGCAAACTGCTCACCGTCCGATACTACGCTGACGAAACTGGGTTCCATGCCGAAGGAGACCACCTTCCAGTGCCCGTCAAGGCTTAAATATCAGACACGACCGCCCAGCAACTTCAATCAAAACGGAGAAAATCGATTTCCATCCATAATGGAGTCTCGAAGAGTGATAAACCTCTTTCGATGATTTCAGTAAGGACTGGAAACATGGAATGAACTAAATGCGAGTCGTCGGAATGCTAGGCTAAAGGAGTCGTCGACAACGTGTTCCCTCAACACACCGTTACAGTCAAGAGGGGGTGCAAAAATCCTTACGGACACTCGCTTATTATTTCATTTTCTGAGTCAAATGATACTGTTCTATGAATAGTATGGACTGATGCCTGTTATGCCCCATATTCTTCACTCCCCTCCCCATTCTGCCCCTGTAATACTCATATTCAATAAAAATACACTTTTTTATTTAGTATATTTCATTGAATTGTTCGATAAATATCCTATTCCGTGATGTTTTACATTTAAACTTAGTAACTTATGATGTTTAATGGGAATACAAAACGAAATCTTTCATCGTATTCATATCGTAATAATTTTCCAAATAGTTTATCTCGGTAAATTAAATAGATATTATTGTTGATTATCATGAGACGATGGTCATAATTCCGATATTTGTCTTTGCAATCGAAAACTATGGAAAGTGCAATAATTGCAAGGTCAGGGTAGGAAAGTTCAAACTATAATTATTCTTAATTATTATTAGTGATACAGTGGAACTTGGATAACATCAAGGGACCAGTTAAATACTTCGAACTGTCCAAAATTTCGAACTAATAAATAGGTCGAAAACAATAAAATATATATTTCCAAAAAAAAATCCTTTTTTTTAAATGACAATCTGGAAATATAAATAATTTGATTAACGCCTACTGTAAGATTAAAGTAACATAGAACAGGAGTATTTATTATATCAAACCGCGAAATAAATTGAAGTAAAATTTTTATTCTAACCTTAAATTGTCCTCAGCAACATCTGATCCTGCTTTGCATTACCAACTTAACTGTAATCGTAGACGTACAAACAAGATGCCATAGCATAATGATCAGCAATATAATCATAATAACCAATGAGATTGAAAAATTGAATTCGTAATTTATTGATTAACAGAATATTTATACCTTATAATTTATACCTTAATTTGACACAATTATGATTCGAATTGTAAAAAATTAAATTCGAATTATTTGTGATTTGTTTCGCATTTTTAAATACAAAATGCTAGGGACCTAGAGAAATAAAAAAAAATTTGAATTAAAAAATTTCGAATTATCCAGGATCCACTGTAGAAAATTCTTCTTTTTAAGGTACTTAAATACCCAGGGCATTTACATTTGTGAATATCCACCGTTTTAACTATAAGAGACGAATTAATGGCCATGGTTAAGATAGGATCAGGTCAATAAAATATGTCCGGCGATCATATGACATAGCGAGAGGTTTTATAATTCCAAATACAAGTGAGAAGAAATAGAGGGTATGATAAAGATAAATGAAGCGACAAAAAAAAACACTTAAGATAAGACAAATTCAAGGGAAATAAATGGAATGTATAGAAAAGCTCTTGATAAGAATTGATCTTTACCAACGCTCTGGAATATTTTGAGAGATTATATTGCGTATCACTTCTAGTGACATATTCCCAAAATGGCTCTTGATACTTGAGAAACGAAATATTTAACCTTTTGTGGAAATCACTAACTTAGATCAATAATGTACGTTCAAGTATGATAAGGGTTAAAAAACACGTTTATTTCCATCAAGCTATAAGTGCTTTCATGTTCAAAAGATAATTAATATTTAAAATAGTGTTTTCCTGATAAATATCTGCACTTCAAAATTGAAATTTATTTTAAAATAAATCACACATTTTCAACCAAATATGTCATACCAACATCTGGAATACTATCACCATTTATGCTCCCTATTGTCTCAGAGGTGTTTTGCAAACTTATGCGTTACGATAAAAATCCTGAGGAAGACTTTAGAATAGGGATCAGTATAAACGAAGAAATCTGGCCGGGCGGAAATCGAAAAAAGCAGGGCAAAATACCAAATTGACTTTTTTTGAGTTATAGGCTTGAAAATTCGCAGATATACTCAAATATGATTAACATTTAGGGATAAGTACTTCATTTGGCAATGGCATTACCGGATACTGACATACAGTGGGTCAAAAGTGTACAAGTTTCCATAAAATCACCCGTCTTCAATTTTCTCTGAAAATATTCCAAAGAAAGGAGATTGTGTAGTTATAAGTGGATTCTCGCGGAATAATAAAACCACATAATCTGTTTCCATGATATTTTTTCTTTAATTTTCCGTAATCTTAAAGAATATCATTGATAAACCCTTACCGTGTAGCTACAAAATGTCGGATGCTGTTTTTCGACAAAGTTTTACATTTAGATAAAGTTTCAAATGGGTTTTCGGCAAAGTCACGCGGATTAACTTATATGAGAGTATTTATCGAAGGTTTCTTGAGTTATTTATACAGTTATGTTTTAAATACGTTTGTGACGCCGGAAATTACATTGATATTTCAATCGCGCGGCAGGGTTCCTCTCCGTGCGTCGGGAGTTGGATTAGTCGCGACGCGATAAGGTCATTGGAACTATATGGGTGGTTAACGATTTTTGTGACGATACAAAAATTGGCTCGCTGAATCCATAACATTTCCAGAATTTGTTATGCACCTCTTTTCCGATACTTCAATGACAGCCGTTTGGTATTGTATTTTGAAAATATCTATTCCTTTCAAATTGATTGATGAAATAAAATTTTACCTTGAGTTTTATTTAACAAAATTCATAATTTTTTTGGCCTGGCTCACCCGATATGTATAAACAATTCCGAAAGTAATTGAAATAACTTACAATAACTGAATTCTTAGTTTCATTATCTCTTTAGTTTCATTATTTCTTAGATTAATTCAAAGTTTATTCTTTGTTAAAATGTGTCCCACTCTGCCTCAGATTGGGGCGGAATGAGACAGTGCACGGGTAGTCAATAAAATAAAATATTATATAATTCAGTGCAGAAATACAAAATTTACATCAATAGGTTAGAAAGAGATGGAAATGGAAATTAACAGAAATTTTGAAACGAGATGCTTTAACAAACACAAAATTTATAGTCATGAAATAATAAAGTGTAAATCATTAAACACAATGTTATTTTACCAAAATAAAATTATTTTATTGGTCATTCTCAGTGCGCAATTTTTTTTGTAACCTTGGTCACTTTCTTTTAAAACTCTGGCTAATTCCTCCATTTGCATTTTATTTTTGTAGTCGATTACAATGCAAACCTTTTTACTTTCTTGACATTATCACCTTCTGTTCATTTGTTAACGTTTTCTCATGAGTTGAATGTTTTTTTCTCGCTTCCCTTGGATTGTAATCAATTTCCATCACTTTGTCACTGTATTATCCGTTAGAGTCTCCGATCTTTTCTTCTGTCTAGTTCTATTAGATATCGTTCGATTAGATTTTGATGAAGGACATATTTCCAAAGGGGTTGACTCTGTTCTCTAAAATGAAGATTTCATTCCAGGATGATCCTGGACTTTCAAGATCCTCCACGGAACATAAATGAAATTCTAAAGATGTAACAAACTGATCTGTGACAGTTCCTGGGGAATTAAAGTCTTTGGCTTAACGCGACATATCCCAGTTGAACTGAACCCACAAATAATATTAGAAGGTGTAAATGCCTTTGCACATGCAATACCCACTAGCACAGCCACGTCGTAAATAGTTATTCTCTCTCCTGAGTGGTTTCAATGCCATTCGCGGCCATCATCACTATATCATTTTTTCAAAGGGCCGAACACATATTCATCTAATGGCTGCAGTTTGTAACAGCAGTGAGTAGGCAAAGTGAACATTATTCCCCCAAATATTTTTGCTAACTATCGAATCGAGGGAAATATGTGATTCGTGATTGTTGAAAATTAACATGTTTTATGTTTTATGAAATTTTGTAAACCAGTATAAATAAATCCGATTTCATTCAACCAGAAGAGTTCTCGACCTCCACTGACCCTATGGGACACTTCTACAGCATTCAAAGGAGTAACTTTACTCTAGGAAAGACAAAAAATGTAAAACTGAATTACCCTGAGCACTTATAATGGAACACAACGAAACTAAGGTCCCTTTTCAGAGGAGTTGTTATTATATATGTTATACCTTATTGTTTTTCACATTTGGGGCCTCTAAATTTTCCTTGAAGTTGAACAGTATTGAAAAAACTTTCGTCAACGTTATGTACATTCTGGCGGATAATACGTGTCTCAAATAGAATCCTGATGGATCGAAAAAATTCACTCACCACCGTTCTAATGAAGCCCATCGCCTTTGCATGTGAGGTTGCCTCTGGTTTCCAAAGGATAATTAAAGGATGTCACCTTATAAAACGGTAAAACCAATACTACTGGCTTATTTTTTCTGATCCAAGACGGCTGTTTCCTTTCATTTCTCTGAGCAATCTCAAGTGCTATTTTTTTCGTGAGCATGGAAGACAGTCTATGGTGTAGTCGTGCTGCAGTCTTCAAATAATCTGATAATTGTTCTTAATTTTCTTCCCTAAAAATCTGTGTGAATCATTCTTGGATCTGAAGAGTAGTTTTAGTACGTATCTGCAATGAGACCAATTCAATTCAATAGAGCAGCATTAAATTGTTAAATTTCTATGATGACTAAAGGGTACATACCTTGATAGTGTTGAGTTAGGATTTTTAAGCTTCATAGCAACAGTTGATTAAAAAATGCTTCGTTCAAGATACATTGAAACTGCTTTCTTCATCACCAATTCGTTTGCTTAAAAATTTCTTTTCCTTTCGTTCTCTTACCATTGTTAAGGTAAAAATAAACAAATAAATGAATGAAATGTTTTCATTTTATTAACGGTAACTATTTGTTAATAGTCACAGTTTATTATTGTCGTAAGTTATGTTATTATTAGCATCAAATTAATTATAACATAACTAACTAGATAATAATTTGTAGCCAATTATATAAATTAAAAACAATTCTGCCCCACAATAAAAAAAATATACTTCAATGACCCGATATTCTTCTTTTCACGCAAATTACGTATGTTTGATGAACAGGCCTGTAAAAACAGAAATGACTCTCTCCTCACTGCCTGTAGCTCACCAATTGGGTGTCTGGACTGCTTAGTATACCGAGCACATATATTTATATCAGTAGCGGGGTTCAGCCCATGTTGAATAATTGTCACATATGTCGGCTCAGTCTCCCCTAATACTTTCCCGGACCCGGCATTACCTCTGGGGTAATAACATTTACTGATAATTCTTCATAAAAAGAAATAAGAGAAATTATTATTTCATTAATATCTGGGTCCATAACGTAGAACATTTTCATAAAAGGAGATATAAAAAAACCTTTATTGAATTTCATTTACCCGATCAGTTTAAGGCCCATCAGCCTCTAGAAGAATGTAGTTAAGATTCCCCGCCAAGTCTCCCTATAAATTCGCAAACCTCTCAATCCCAATAAGGCACAAAAAATCTCATATGCATACTAGGGTTATGACTTCTTGAACTTTTTTCAAAATGCGATTTCGTATGGCACAAAATTATGAACTTTCGTTCAAAAATAATGTCAGAAGTCCAAGTTTTTTTATAAGTCACCCCCAAAAAGAAATTGTTAATTAGAATTTCAGTCATATACAAGGTACATCCCTGTTCTTTCTATAGTCTTGTCAAATGATCTTCAAAGATTTAAATCTATACGATGGAACTCTATTGACTTGTTGTGTAGATGTTTGTACGACTCTTTGAAGTCTTTTATGACTGTATTGAACTTTATATTACTCAATAGAAGTGTCTAGAAAGTTTTAGAACATTTTCCAATTTAAGGATAATAACTGAATAACTTTGTGCTCTTCTTATTATTCTTTTTCTTAATTTATTATTAATTTGTTCCAAGTCTCCATCTGCAATTTGAAATCATAAAGTCTCTTAAGATTAGAGTAAATATTATTGAAAGGAACAAGCAAACCTGGGAGAAGAATGTTACTCAATTTCAAGATTCACATCGAAAAAGAAGAAATGTGCCACTAGGAGAACAGTCACTGGAAAAGAATGGCAGAGTACCACTGGAAATCCCAGATGTTGGCCGCTATGTTACCCTTGAACCATCTATCAAAGGAAGGAAGAAACAAGCGAATAAGTTTATGAAAGAAGTTACAAGATTGTGGCGAAAAAATTAAATTTACTAACTTCATCAAATCAAGTAGAACATCAAACTAGAACATGTGCTAAACCTATGATGAATGCGTGAAACGAAGAAAATACTATTCATTGAGTGAGGTATTTGACATAATAAAAAAATGGTGAATGGTAGTGCAGTAAGGACAGAAAGTTATATCATTTATAGATTGAGAGTAATAGAAAAGTAGGGTATACCACTGAAAATGCAGCAAGTAATGAATCTATTCATCCATCCATCCAAAAGATGAAAAATGCCTTTGGCATCTACTTCATCAACAGCAACTCCAACAATAATGACAACATGAGCATCAGAGACTGAGTGTGTATCAAGAGTCCCGAGAAGAAGAAGAATACAAAGGCACATCAATGATGTACAGCAAAGCCAAAATTGCAAAAAAATTAGTAGTATCTTTAAATTTTTCAACCAGAAAAGCATCAGCAGTTTGTAAAGAGCTATTTCAAGATGGGATTAATGTATACCTTCCTTCCTATATAATATATACCTTCATAATCGAGTATTTACTTATCTACTAGTAAAGAAGCCGTTATAGAAGAAAAAATGAACAAAACGCTACATTTAGAAACATTTTAAATTTGTAACATCAATGTACATTACAATCAAAACTAATAATTGCGGACACTACATATTTGAATACTGGAAAAGAATGAAGTTGCAATTCAGTGTTATCTGAAAAGAAACTGGAAAAGCCACAACTCATTGCCTGCCACCACTACGTTCTTGATCGAGGTCTTTCCTTAGTAATGAATAATGAAATATGAGAAAACGAGAATCTCCCAACATTGAATAGCCATTTACTGCGGAACTTGAAAATAATTATGAACAGTTAAAAAAGAATTTCAACACACTACTGAACACTTGAACATAAATCTCTTACTGTTGGGCACATCCAGTGAGGTAACCATAAATCACGTTCTTTCGTGGCAGAAGGCCCGAAACTAGGGAGGGAAAATTTTGAAAAACAGAGTTCTAAGTAGAAGGTTTTAAAATATTCATCGAAGTGAATTTAAAATAATCTTTTGTAAATTCATGATTTTTCAATATTTTTGTTTTCTTTTATGAAGGAAAGCATTTGTGTTTCATATTTTGGTGGTGGGGAGTGGTTCGGAGCCCCTGCACCTTCCTCTTCCCTCTAGCTCCGCCCCTGGACAGATATGTGTTACTACGTAAGTGTTACGAAATTTAAAAATTATAATTCAATTTACCTAAATAAAAACGATTATTTTGCTTTTCCCGTTATTTTGGTAAAAATAGTATTTTGGATTGAAGGTGACCGTTCCAAAAAACTAAATAAAAATAATGTATTTTTCTTTACTTTTGAAGAAAAGTTCATCAATTTATAGCACAGGAGCATGGGATTGCAAAAAAGTCATATCCCTAATGCACACATCCCTATCCTTGCGTAAGCCATCGCAAACATGAAAAGCACGCCAACTCCGCATTCCGGTCCCCTTGAGTCATACCATCCATTGACATACAGCCTTGGCCAACACCAGGACCACCTATACCTTCCACATGTTTGTACAAAGTTTCCTTGTCACGTGACACTCCGTATTTTTGGACACCGTATAAAAGGTGCCCACGGGCATTGATGATCTCGTATTTGAATTTCTTGACGAGGAATATTCTTACATCTCAAGGCACCGAAGGAAATCATCCACACCATCATGAAGGCAGTGGTAAGCAAAACTGGCCCAATAGTCCTAACCACTAACTATATCCAATTCTCAGGCAGGCATCAATATCCTTCCACCCACGGAATTTAAGTCCCTGCATGGCATCAAGTGCTAATCCACTGCGGTGTTATGGTGGGATTTTCCGGGTTAGAAACCCCTTAAGCCCTTAATAGAGGGGCCAAAATGAATAAGGTGCCCTCAATAAACTAATTTTAATAAAAACTCGTCAAATATTACTGCTTTCGATACCTAAAAACAAGGTTTCAGAATCAAAATTTCCAATATATTCTGGGGGAGGACCCCTATTCGGCCGAGGTTGTTTTCCATAAGGGAAAACGCCTTTCCGAGGTAAGGCTTGGAAACCAAGTAAATCTCCACATTTATTATAATGTGTCTATTTTTATTCCTTTTCATTATTTGCTAATTCTCATTTACTAAGCACTTTCCTCTTTTTTCTGTTGTTTGGTAAGACTAGCAAATTTTATTAAATGCTATTGCTCATATTTATCAACGTAAATATTTCTATATACTTAAATGAGCTTTCTTCTGCTTTTTTAACGATAAATACATGATTTTAGAATTTCCTAGAGTACAATTTAAAATATATATACATTATTTTGTACCACTTGAAATTTCATTTGGGAAGCGCCGAATACTTCTCCCACATAATGTGGTCCAAGATCAAACTGTCGGTGATTGAATAAGGATTTTCGTTTTTTGCAATGATGTGTTACTGCCCAAAAGTGAATATTATTCTTTTCAGTGTTACAATCTTGTGACCTTTGGTCTACACAGACATTTTCTAGTTTCAAACGTGTGTGAATGAATTCATATTCAATTCTGCCCACATCTTCTCGCTTCTATTCCCAACAGCGTCCTCGGTGACAAAATGCTCACAGCCCTGAGAATGATGGTCGAGTTGGACATAGGAACGTCAGCAGTAATGCAGTTCCTGGAATGGTGGCGATACCTAAAACACTTTGCTCAAAAAAATCACTGAAAAATGTAAAAATTTGCCAAATAGGAAGGCAAATTTTTTCATTAGTACTTACGAAAGGATATCATTTATCAGATTATATAATACTTCAGTAAACTTTCTGCTATTAAATGTGAGGGAACATCATATCTAATGATCAATTAGATGTCATATTCCCCAAAATTGATAGACATCGTACTACACGTATTTCCACTATCGTACAACCACTATCAGTTAATCGGATGATGATTGTACAACAAGAGAAACACATCTAGTATGCTGTTATCAAAATTTGTTTGCAATACAATATCTTTGTTAATAATTAATCTGCAGCTTCTATAAACGGATCATTTTACCACATTTGCAAACCTCTCAATAATTCCCTTTTTTTTTGCCCTGGGTATTTCCATATACCACTGTAGGGACCAAAAAATTCTGGTAAACCATCCGTTCCATAATCCTCGCTACGCTACTGCCTATGCCAATCATTCTTTTTTATATAGCTGTGTGTAAGTACTTTTCCGCGTAGACAATGATTAATTTGAGTATAAAGAAAAAAATATGAAATATACTTCTGATTAAACGAAATGTATGCTTTTCACATGAGCGGAAATTGACAGCAGTATTCATGGTAAAATAAAAACCAAGTCCTGTTTCACACACTTTTTTTTATGTAGACTAGCTTTAACGAAACAGGACATGGTATTTGCTTCACGATGAATATCTCATCTTTCCACAAAAACGCTCAAATCAGTTGATTTTATTGACAACAAAATATTAAGTATTGGCAAACCGCGAGCTATAAAACGAAATCTCTGGCCACTTGCCACGTAAAATTCGAGCTGGGGTCAGGCAATCTCTGAAAATTATCAGCCACCTTAGGGATTTAAACCCGAGCCCACGGGTTGTAAAGCCAACACTATAGCAGCCAAACTAACTCTATCCCTAATAAAGATTACAATAAATCGAGAATTGACGCATGGAATCAGCTCAACCTTAGCATCAATTTCCTTTGCTGATATTCTCTATTCCTTGATTAATTTTTAAATATATTTTAGTACGAATGATTTGCAAATATGCTAAAAAACTATTTAATTTTTTCACTAATAAAGAGTTACAAAAATAATGAAATTGAAACACTTCATAAGACTACCTTCTCAGTAACCAATGCGATTCATAGCATTTTTTGGAATAAAAAATTTGCTTTTCCCAAATGGAGATAGACATGCTATAATTTCTCGTAGACATTTTCCTCAACAGTCATTTCATCGCAACCATTCTGCTCTTCAGGAAGAAAGGACGCAGATTAAACGATAAAGAGCTAGGATTTTAAACCGCAGGTATTTAAACATATTTAATGACCACCCTTACCCCCTAGCTCAAACCCCCTCCGCTTTCCCACTCACCCATTCAACTGTTCACCCACAACAGCTGCATTAACAGCTTCCCAAGCAACGAGACCAACCACCGCATTTTCAAATTATATACCATAATGTACCTACAAAAGCCAATCTGCTGCTTCCATTTACAGAATGCTTGAACAATCTTTTTTCCCCACAGCTTCTCCTATTGTTCGTCGCCACGGTGGCTAACGCTCTAGTTTTAAAAGGCAGGGTATCTGCAGCCGCACCAGCTCAACCAGGTCAACGCTTCCGTCCCGCAGTCCCTCCACCACTCCCCGTTGCCGGAGCCGCCGTCCGTGGACCTGCACCCAACATTATCCCCATCGTGAGGCAGGCGCAGGATGTAGGTTTCGACGGAACCTTCCAGTACAGGTACACCCTAAAACTTTATGGTGCTATCTTTCGAGTTTTTTGCTATTTCATTTAGGTAAATTAAGCCAAAAATAAGTTTTCTAATACAAAATCCCATCAAAATTAGCAGATATACTGGAATAATAACTTAGGTAGCGCGACTTAGGGCCCCCGCGCACTGGCAACTTTTACAAAGCAACTATTTAGTTGCTTTGAGGAAGTCCCTATGGAACACACGGCAGTTGCGGCAACTAAAAAGTTGCCCGTGCGCGGGGCCACAGTCAATTTCGTGTGTTTCATTTGAACATCCACAAAGCAACTAAATAGTTGCTTTGAAAAAGTTGCCAGTGCGCGGGGGCCCTTAGGGGCAATAAAATCTATATATATAAGAGAAAGTTGAAAATCGTGTTAGTTAGAACACTTATAACTCGAGAACGGCTGCACCGATTTTAGTGACATTAGGCTCTTTGGATTCGTCTCATCCCCGGATAACATATAGGACATCAAAAAATAGGAAAAGGTCAAAAAGAAATTCAACTTTATCTTAGAGATATGTTTTTAGGAGTTGATTGTTAAGACGGTCATAATAATAACATTTTTTTCGTTTTTACTAATGTATTGACTGATCTTTTACAATATTTAAAAAAAATTAATGTTCAAACATGTTAAAATATTGAAGTAATATTAAAATAGTATTAAAATAATTGAATTAGAGGTAAGCTAAGCTCGAATTGAGTTGTCAACAAACACATAACTACCGTGTGTGTAAACAAATCTCCAAGAAATTATTGATTATCAGTAATGTCCGTGTACTCTGCATGAATTCAAATCTTTTAACTTTGTAATAAACGAAGACGAAGTCACCAACTATCTATGTGAATATTTAAAGTCCTTGGACGCACTTGGTTTACCACGGCCCGATTTACAGCTAAAGGTAGGCTCTGTGTTCATGATCTTACAAAACCTAAACCAACAAAAACTATCCAACGGAACGTGTTTGGTTATTAAAAAAACTGATAATGAAAGTGATTCACGTCACTATACTCAAAGGAAAAGTCAAAGATTAGGAAGTTCTCAATCCGAAGATTCCATGATCCCAACTCATATGCCCTTTTGAGCTTAAACGTATTCAATTTCCAATTCGAAATGCATTCGTGATAACGATTAACAAATCGCATGGTCAGTCTTTCAGTTTTTGTGAGGTTTGTTCTCATGTGTCAATGAAAACCCATGATTTTCTCATGGTAAATAATACGTGGTATGTTTACGAGTCGGTAAACCATCCGTTGTGTTTCTTCCTTCGCTTCAAGGGCGCAGCTAGGAATTAAGGATAGGCGCAGCTCATACTGGCGGGTCTCTAGGGTACAGAAAACCCGCCAAGGTAAGCGAGAGGTGTGGGGGCCCTCCCCAGACATTTTTTAGGATAAAAGGTTCAAAATGGTAGGTTTTACGGCTGTGTGAACAGTTAAATATTTTGTGACTCATCCGTCCACATAATATTAATAACCAAATGTTTAAAAAAATGATTCTCTGAGCTTTTGGGGGGGTTTTAATCCCCAAAAACTCCCCGCGCTGCGTCCCTGCTTCGCTTCGCTATTTTTATTTGGCTTCATTCGCTTTATCTTACGCCTGATAACAAAACAAAAACTGTTATTTATCAGAAGGCGCTCGACGCAAGACATTAAATCCGAATATGTAGGGCACACCGTGTTGCGTTTACGCATGCAGCACGTTTACGCAGTGCATTTTTTTCCAAACAGAGATACTATAACTGGCGCGCCTAAAGTCATTTGATACGAATGCTGCTTCATAGGGGCTTTTCTTACACTATTTTGAGCATCAGTCAAGCGTCGGTCTAGCGTTGCGTTAACCTGCCCCGTGAACGAGCCAAGTTTACGCTACGAACTTAGACCTAAAAACATTTTTTTACGGTTAATAACACAAATAGCCAACAACTGAATGCGTATAATTTTTATGTCATCAATATTTTCTCATTTAATTTATAGTAAATCAAATATGATTAAAACGATGCAGCCGCTCTTTATTTATAAATGGTGCTACTAAACTATAAGTTCATTGAATCTTAGGCGGTACGAAGTTCGCCGGGTCAGCTAGTTCAATATAAAAGTTACTTGAGAATAGTAGGTTAAAGTTTTTTTCATTCCTAACACTCGAATATGTGATTTAGATAAGTTTAATATAGTGGAACCCCATCTTAGTTCTATCAATGTTTATAAATCAAATGCGAAAACTTTTCTACCTAGACCAAAACTGAGTTAGCCTCTTTCGAATAAAATGATCAAATTTTTGCTCCGCTGGGAGCAACCTTCATCCACGAAAAGCATTTAGCCGTTTCAAACATGGAAAGAGCATATGTCAGATATCCTTGATAAATCTCAGGCCATCAAAAAGATTTATTTTGCAACACATATTTTAGCAATTACGTGTATACGCAAATATTCCTAACCAATCTCTTATGATACTCATCCCTTGTGAGGTAAAAATCACTCCCCCTCGATCTACTTTTTATATTGATTGCTTTCATAAACGAAGTAGCTTACTGAAATTTTTTGGTTTGTGCATAGCAGAACATTTGCCAAAATTTGCTTGTTTTCTAAATCCGTCAATTTGAAAGCCTGAGTCTCCTTAACTTTTTGCATTAGTGATATAGGCAAATTGTTGACAAGGGTCTACATATTTGTCCTGAAAATTCGGCTATGATATTAAAATTGATAAAAAGGTACTACTTCAGAGAAAACATAAACATTCAAACAAAATAGAATTAGTACCCTAAGAGTAACGCCACGATCTGAGTTGGATATGTATTTTGATTCCAGTTACGAGACCGCCAACGGTATAACTGTGCAGGAAAAGGGATACCTGAAGAATGCTGGCGTCAAGGACCAGGAGGCACAAGTGGTTGAAGGATCCTTCTCATACCCTGGCCCTGATGGCAAACTACTCACCGTCCGATACTACGCTGACGAAACTGGGTTTCACGCCGAAGGAGACCACCTTCCAGTGCCCGTCAAGGCTTAAATATCAGACACGACCGCCCAGCAACTTCAATCAAAAAAGAGAAAATGGATTTCCATCCCTAATGGAGTCTCGAAGAGTGATAAACCCCTTTTAATGATTTCAGTAAGGACTGGAAACATGGAATGAACTAAATGCGAGTCGTCGGAATGCAAGACTAAAGAAGTCGTGGACAATGTGTTCCCGCAACACATCGTTACAATCAAGAGGCGGCGCGAAATTCCTTACGGACACTCCCTTATTATATTATTTTGCGAGTCAAATGATACTGTTCTATGAATAGTATGGACTGATGCCTGCTATTCCCTATATTCTTCACTCATATCCCCCTCCTGCCCCTGTAATACTGTTTTTCAATAAAAATATACTTCTTTATTTAGTATATTTCATTTAATTGTTCGGTAAATATCCTATTCCATGATGCTTTACATTTATACTTAATATCATATGATATTCTATAGGAACACACACATCTAAACCTCTCATCGTACTCATTACGTAATTATTTTCCAGGTGGTTTATCTCGTTATATTAAATTGATACTATTGTTGATTATCATAAAACGATGGTCATAGTTCCGATACTTGTTATCCCAACCGAAAACTATGGAAATTGCAATAATTGCAATGTTAGGTTAGGGGAGTTTGAACTATAATTATTCTTAATTATTACTAGTGATACAGTGGAACTTGGATAACATCAAGGGACCAGATACACGCTTCGAACTGTCTGTCAAAAATTCGTACAAACAAATACGTCAAAAACAATAAAATTCATATTTCCAAACCAAACTCTTTGTTAAATTATAACTCTGGAAATATAAATACTTTGATTAACGCCTATTGTAAGATTAAAGTAATCTTAGAACAGAAGTATTTATTTCATTAAACTGCGAAATAAAGTGAAGAAACATTTTTATTCCAACCTTAAAATGTCCTCAGCAACATCTGAACCTTCTGTGCATCATCAACTTAACTGTAATCGTATAAGTTTAAACAAGATGTCATAGCATAATGGTCAACAATAGATTCATAATTTCCAAAGAGAAAAAATAATGGAATACGTAATTTTTAGATTAACAGAATAATTATACCTTATTATTTTCACCTTAATTTGACACAACAATAATTTGAATGCAAAAAAATATATTAGAATTATCTGTTATTTGTTTAGAAATTTTTAACACCAAATGCTGGGGACCTAGAGAAATAAAAATACATTGAATTAAAAAAGTTCGAATTGTCGTGGTTCCATTGTAGGTAATTATTCTTGTTAAGGTACTTAAATCAAACCCAGGGCATTAATATTTGTGAATACTCAACGTGTCAACTATTGGGGACAAATTATTGGCCATGAATTAAAGAGGTTAATGATATTAACAATTAAGATAAGATCAGGTGAATAAAATATATCCGGCGATCATATGACGTAGGAGAGGTTTTATAATAACAAATACATGTGACAAGAAATAGAGAGTACTATAAAGATAAATGAAGTGACAGAAAAAACACTTAAGATAAGAAAAATGCAAAGGAAATAAATGGATTATATAAAAAAGCAGTTAATAAGGCTTGACATATATCAACGCTCTGGAACATTTTGAGTGATTATATTGCGTGTCACTTCTAGTGACATATGCCCCAATAAGGCTCTTGATACTAGAGAAGCGATATATTCAAGTTTTTGTGGAAATCACTAACTTAGATCAATAATGTACGTTTTAACTAGAAAAATGTTTAAAAAAACACGTATATTTCCATCAAGCTATAAGTGTTTTCATGTTCAAAAGATAATCAATATTTAAAATAACTTTTTTCTGATAAACTTCTGCGCTTCAAAATTAAATTTTATTTTAAAATAAATCTCTCATTTTCGAAGAGATACGTCATACCAACGACTGGAGTGGTATCACCATTTCTTCTCACAATTGTCTCAGGGGAGTTTTGCAAACTAATGCGTTGAGATTAAGATCCTGAGGAGGACTTTAGAATTGGGATCAGTATAACCGATTAAATCAGGCCAGGGCGCAGTGGGCGGAAATCGGAAAAAGCAAGACAAAATTACAAATTGAATTTATTTTAGATATAGACTTTAAACTTTGCAGATATACTCAAAAATGATTACTATTTAAGGATTTGTATTTCATTTGACAAAGATCCCAGCCCTTACTGAGATAAAGAGGCTCAAACGTAAGCAAATTTCCATAGAAACGCCTGTCATCAATTTTCTCTGAAAATCTTCAAAAGTAAGTAGATGGTGAAGTTATAGGTGGATTCGTTCGGAAAAAAAACCACATAATCTGTTGGCAGAGAATATGTTTGCATGGTGTTTTTTCTTTAACATTCCGTAATCTTACTGAATATCATTGATAAATTCTCACTGTGCAGTTACAAAATGGTGGATACTGTTTTTCAACAAAATTTTACATTTAGATAGAGTTTCAAATGGGTTTTCGACAAAGTAATGCGGAGTATTTTATATGAGAGAATTTTTCGAAGAATTCTTGAGGTGCTTATACAGTTATCTTTGAAATACTTTTGTGACGCCGGAAATTACATTGATTTTTCAATCGCGCCGCAGGGTTTGTCTCCGCGCATCGTGAGTTGGATTAGCCGCGACGCGGTAAGGTTATTGAAACTGTATGGGTCTTAACGCTCAGCATTAACCGCTTTTATGTTTAACTTCAATACTCCGATTCTCAAATGGTCTATGGTGAAGACAGTGGAGTTTTCAGCCGAGGTAAATGCACGTTTCATTGAAGTTCATTGTATTTTCTACGTATACGATCGAATACCATGCTTCTATTAAAAGCTTTCAAACCTCGAAAAAGTAAGTTGTTTTCTTGAGACTCATACAAAAAGGCCGATGAGAAATTTACCAGGAGACTCCTGCCTTCTTTACTCTCCAATCCCTTACCCTCAGGATTCTACTGCGAAAACGGTCGTTTTATGACACAACGGAGCGGAGCCTTTGACCTTCTTAACGTGATATTTCCATGAGAACTTCTACCTTTTTAAAAATGTGTATCATACCCTCAGTTCTACTTTGACTTATAGATTACTCATGCCTGTTACACATATATTGCACGTTCTTCCCCGTTTTCTCGTTAGGACATTGGATAACCCAACGTTCTTCAAATTCATTGTTTATATTTAATTTTTACATAGGCTCCTTCCGCCCTTTAATAGAAAATTCCCTCTCTCATTACTACACGACTTGATAATACTGAACTTGGGGAAAAAATCATTCACTCAGAATAATAATATTTACTGCATTATTTATCGCGGAAGCTGAAATTAAGACAAAACCCTGATGCTCTGAAACTTGCATAATGACTTTCTCACAAGACGAATCTTATGGCAATGCCTTAAGAAATGGGCAGAGAATTCTCAAAATTATGAACGATTTTTGTGTCGATGCGAAAACTGGCTCGCTTAATCCAAAACATTTCCAGAATTTGTTATGCATCTCTTTCCCGATACTTCAATGTCAGCCGGTTGGTATAGAATTTTTAAAAAATCTCTTTCTTTCAAATTGATTGTAATAATAAAATTTTACCTTTCGCTTTATGTCACAAAATTCATATTATTTTCTAGGCACTCCCGATATGTGTGAAAAATTCCGATATTTCAACAGATTCAGGCTTCAATTGGTGAAAGTTAGGCATATTTAAATAAATAAAATATCGTAGCACTTTTCCACAAGAATTTTTAATGCGTAAAACGCGTTTCGGCTCACTGAGCCATCAACTGGTAGAAGACTGGTCTTGTACCAGACGATGGCTCAGTGAGGGAAATTCCAGAATGATCCTGGACTTTCGAGATTCTCCACGGAATATAAGTGAAATTCTAATGGTGCAACAAACTGATCCGTGACAATTCCTGGGAATTAAAATACTTGGGTTAACGCGACATATCCCAATTGAACTGAACCCACAAATAATATTAGAAGGTGTAAATGCCTTTGCACATGCAATACCCACTAGCACAGCCACGTCGTAAATAGTTATTCTCTCTCCTGAGTGGTTTCTATGCCATTCGCGGCCATCATCACTATATCATTTTTTCAAAGGGCCCCGAACACATATTTATCTAATGGCTGTAGTTTGTAACAGCAGTGAGTAGGCAAAGTGAACATTATTCCCCCAAATATTTTTGCTAACTCTATCGCATCGAGGGAAATATGTGACTCCTGATTGTTGGAAATTACCAATGCAAGGTTTTATTTCGAACATTTTGTATGCTTGATGAAATGTTTTAAAACCAGTGGAAATAAATGTCATTCAATCAGAATGGTTCGCAGCACCCTCTGATCATATGTGACATATATAGACCATTGAAAGATGATCTTTACTCTAGGGAAGACAGGAAATGGAGGATTTGAATTACCCTGAGCATTTATAATGCAGAACAACGAAACCAAGGATACCCTTTCAGAGGAGGTGACTTCACCCACTCGTTTTTCACCTTTGAAGGTAATCAATCTTCCTTAAATTTGAGAAGTAGTGAAACCACTTTCCTTAAGATTGTATACATTTTCGGCCGAAAATGCGTGTTTCAACTAGAAGCCTGATGGATCGAAAAAATTCACTCACCACCGTTCTGATGAAGCCCATGCCCTTTGCCTGTGAGGTCGCCTCTGTTTTCCAAAGGATAATTAAAGCATTGCCGGCCTCGGTGGCAGCGGGGTAACGTCTTCGCCTGCCAAACAAGAGGTCGCGGGTTCCAGTCCCGCCTGGGTAGATTTCCCCTGTCCAGGGCATGGCTGTTTGTGCACGTTTAATTATTAAATTTTGTTGAATACCCCGATATAAAATGGCCAATATGAGCTGTTCGGTGGTTTGGGAATGTTAAATTGAAATTAAATTAAAATTAAAGGATGTCACTTTATAAAACGGTAAAACCATTATTACTGGCTTATTTTTTCTGATCCAAGACGGGTATTTCCTTTCATTTCTCTGAGCAATCTCAAGTGCTAATTTTTTCGTGAGCATGTAAGGCAGTCTATGGTGAAGTCATGCTGCAGTCTTCAAATATTCTGATAATTGTTCTTTATTTTCTTCTTTAAAAATCTGTGTGAATCATACTTGGATCTGAAGAGTAGTTTCAGTAAGTATCTGCAATGAGGCCAATTCAATTCAATAGAGCAGCATTAAATTGTTAAATTTCTATGATGACTAAAGGGTACATACCTTGATATTGTTGAGTTAGGATTTTTTGGCTTCATAGTTAAAAAAATGTTTCGATTAAGATACATTGAATTTGCTTTCTTCATCACCAATTCGTTTGCTCCAAAAGCTCTTTTCTTTTTCGTTCTCTTACCATTGTTTAAGTAAAAATAAACAAGTAAATGAATGAAATGTTTTCATTTGATTAACGGTAAATTCTTTTTTGTTAGTCCCTGTTTATTACTGTCGTTATTTACTTATAATCAGTGTCAAATTGATTATAACATAATTAATTAAAAGAAATTTGTGTAATATCGAAAATTCTATTTATAATAATAATTTGCAACCAATTATATTACTAAATAATCATATTGCCCCACTTATAAAAATATGCTTCTATGACCCGATATTTTTCCTTTACACAAATTACGTATGTTTGATGAACAGGCCTGTAAAAAAACAGAAAGGACTTTCTCCTCACTGCCTGCAGCTCACCTATTGGGAAGACTAGACTGCTCTGTATACCGAGCACATATATTTATATCAGTAGTGGGGTTCATGCCATGTTGACAAATTGTCACATATGTCTGCTGTCTACCCTAATACTTTCCCTGATCCGGCATTACCTCTGGGTTAACAACATTTACTGATTATTATTCAAAGATAGAAATAAGAGAAATTATTGATTAAAAAATATCTGGGTCCATAATGTTAAAGGCTTTCATGAAAGGAGAAATAAAAAAACTTTTATTGAATCATAAACCCAATCAGTTTCAGGCCATATCAGCCTCTGGAAGAATGTAGTTAAGATTCCCCGCCAAGTCTCCCCATAAATTCGCAAACATCTCATTCCCAATAAGGCATACAAAATCTCATACGTTCAGGGGGGAGGAAAAAGGCTCGAGACTCGGGAGAGAAAATTTTGAAAGGTACTAAGTAGAAGGTTTTAAACTAGTCATATAAATGAATTTCATTGGTCAAAAAAATCTTTTATATATTAATGATTTTTCAGTATTTTGTTTTCTTTTATGAAGGAAAGTATTTGTGTTTTACATATCGGTGGTGGGATCCGGACCACCTTGACCTCCCCCCTCGCTAGGCCACGGCACAGATGTGTGTTACCTTGTAGATGTTACAAAATTGCATATTTATATTTCCATTTGTTATCTAAATAAAAAACTGCTACAAAAAGATTATTTCGCTTTATCCGTTACTTTGTTAAAAAAATGTTTTTGGGGCTGGGTTGACCTTTTTCAAAAACAAAATAGAAAAAATGTATATTTCTTTACTTTTGAAGAAAACTTCATCAATTTATAGCATAGGAACATGGGGTTACAAAAAAGTAATAACCCTAATGCACACCGCCCTATCCCTGTATAAGCCATCGAAAACTTCTCAAGCAACCCAACTCGGCATTTCGGCGCTCTAGAATCATACCCTCCATTGTGATTAGGACAAGGATACATCCTTGACCATAATCATCAGGGCCACCTATACCTTCCAAAAAGTCAGAACAAAGTTTCCGCATCACGTGACAATCCGCATATTTGGACACCGTATAAAAGGTGACCACGGACATTGATGATCTCATATTTGAATACATCGACGACGAATCTTCTTACATTTCCCAGGCACCGAAGGAAGTCATCCACACCATCATGAAGACAGTGGTAAGCAAAACGGGTCCAACAGTCCCAACCACTAACTATATCCAAATCTCACGCAAACATCAATATCACTCCACCCACGGAGTTTAAGTTGCTACATTGCATTAGGTGATAATCAACTACAGCGGCGTGGTGGGATTTTTCGGGTTAGAAACCCCATGAGACGTTAATAGAAGGGTAAAAATTGAATTAGGTGGCCTCAATAAATTAATTTTGATAAATAATTGTTAAATATTACTGCTTTTGATACCTAAAAAACAAGTTTCCAGCACCAAAATTCCCAATATTTTCTGGGGAAGGATCCCTATTCGGCCTATGGTGTTTTCCATAAGAGGGTAAACGCCTTACCGAGGTATGCATGGAAACCCGGTAAACCTCCACATTTATTACTATGTTTCTATTTTGTTCCTTTTCATTATTTGCTAATTCTCATTTACTATGCACTTTCCCCGTTTTTTTCTGTTGCTTGGCAAGACTAACAAATTTTATTTATTGCTAGTGCTCGTATTTATCAACATGAATATTCCTCTATATTAAAATGAGCTTACTTCTGCTTTGTCACCGATAAATACATGATCTTAGTATTTCCTTGAGTACAATTTGAAATTTGTATGCATTATTTTTTACCACTTGAAATTTCATTTGGGAAACGCCGAATACTTCTCCCACATAATGTGGTCCAAGATCAAAGTGTCGGTGATTGGATAAGGATTTAAGTTTTTGGCGATGATGTGTTACTGCCCAAAAGTGAATATTGTTCTTTTAAGTGTAACACTATTGTGACCTTTGGTCTACACAGACATTTTTTAGTTTCAAACGTGTCTCTATGAATACTTATTTTACCCCAGTACTACAACAATTATTTTGTACGTAAAGTTCAACTATTCAGTCATCAACCTAGACCAAATGAGCCTACTCTAGTTGCATTCCTCTGATGGTTTTCGGATTTCCACCGTGATACTCCATGTCTAACGAAGAAAGTTTCGCCAGCTATTCCAGCCTTATCTTCCAGCTATGATTTCTGCACTTCTGCCCTGAGGATGCAGGCGGGATTCATTAGACATGAAACAATGTGGTAGAAATCCAGAAAGAATGAGCATGCTTCTCATCGCGGAAACCTTCGTAATAAGCGTATAAAATCGTATCTGGCTCGATTGTGTGGAATTTCTTAATATCCATGATTAAAAGAGGAGCACAATGGTAATATCCACACTTTTAATATTACAACTCAGCACCGACCATGGTTTCAACACATAAGTGTCATTATAAAGGTGAAAAATTCAGTACTCTCTCTACCCAGGCCAAGGTAGGAGGTGAGGACATATGGAATTGGTGTGGGGGAGTGGGAGGGGAAACGGTTTTTGGTGAACAAGTGAGTGAAGGACGAAAACATACATCAAATGGATCGGAGTGTAGGTCAGGGTTTTGACGTCATAGGAATGCTTAGCAAAGGTGAGTCCTTACAAAATAAAACATCATTAAAAGTCCATCCGGGCTATTGGCAATTTCGAATTTTTCCATAAAATCTAGTTTAAGCCCTTTGTCAATACAATGTTAAATATGTACGTCAAAATTGCTAAAATGGTTACAGAGGCATAAATGATTAGCGAAACAAGATATCCCGACATTGTATATAAAACTTCTTCTATGTTCCTTCACTCTGTCTTTGAATTTTCTTCCAGTATGACCAACATAACAAATTCCACAATCGTCACATTTTAATTTATACACTCCACTTTTGTCCATACGATCGTAATGTCCTTAGAATTAAATAAAATCTTGTCAAGTGTCATAGGGTTATAAAATGAAACATTGAAATTTTTTTTAGGGAAGACATTCTGGAGTTTATAGGAAATGTTTTTAATGAACGGTGGATTGACCCAGCGGGTAATTTTTGTCGGGGCTATACACTTACACAGTAGGCCGGCCCTTATTTTTCAGAATTGCGAAAAGTTATGTTTTCCTGGTCTCAAAATGATCCAAATGGTGTTCATATTCACGTGTTAAAATTTGGTTACTTTAAAATAACGGCAACCCGTGCCCCAAGGGCCCTAAGTACTAAGGACCCTCAATTGAGTTTTTTGGGGCTGAAAAAGCACTATTTCTACGTAAAACGTAAAAGTAAAGTCCTTCAGGGCCGATTTTCCGTTTGTTTTAACCTATCTCTAAGCGTTTAGGAGATATCGTCCGTCGTAATGCAATCCCCCCCTAGGGCGCCACCCCGCACCGCGGCACTGCTGAGGTATGTACCGCACCACTTACTAGAGACTTCCCCTCAACCCCCTCCCCTCCCTCGGCAAATACTTTGCTCCTAATTTCAAGATCTAGCCTCTGAAGAAATGTGCTTACCTTAGAAATAACTTAATTGCCATAACAATACAAGAGATCAATTTATTTTCACTCTGTCCATGAATTTCGGTACATTAACCAAAATAAAATAGATTTTCATTGTATTTCTAATTTTTCACTGGCATCCTATATTTGGCAATGAGTGTGCCTTTCCGCACGTAAGGGTTGTATTTCGATGAAAAGTCACACTTAGTAATAAATTTTGAAAGCTCTCTTCCTTCAACGTGACTGCCTAAAAATCTTGAATTAGTTTCACTCCTCTCGCTGCACTATCATTTCCCACTTGATGACCCCGAATAATTTGCTAATCGTTCTTGTATGTTCATCCCATTCTCGCATGTTCACATCAAAGAATGCAATGCATATTTACAATACATTAAATAGATTTCTCGAATTAGTGGTGACAAAATTTGGTATAGATACCTTAGCCATGTCTTTACTTTTATAAAATGCTTTCTTCGGTGGATCATATTTTCCTACACAAGACCACATACGGCGTATCACGTTTTTTTCACACCTAGAAATGGATCCGTCAAAGAATGACAGGCCTACCAACTCCTCACTCATGTACCACAAGTGGTTTGAAAACCTCTTTTGTGCTGCTTTCGCTATGTCTAGGTTAACACTTTCGTAATTAACAAGTCTTTGTAGGAACTGCGGGACACTGAATGGAGCTAATGCAACAAAAGGAGCGGAGAACCACATCTTTTCATTTCTTCTTAAATATATTGAAATATATTCCACCAATAACTGCATTTCGTGCTCCTCTTTGATTGCGTAAAATTTTTACCTCTTCAGCCCTAGCACATTTATCCGAGAGATTAACTGCACTTTCCTCCTCGCGCGTAAAAAATTCAATGGTACCGCTCCTTGCAATTTCAAACAAATAATCAAGTTTTGTTACGAAAGATTCTATTCTCTTCATATCCACTGTAGTTCGCGCTCTCTTTATGCCGTTGCACGTTCATCCATTCTTTGCGTCATTTTTCTAACTTTTCAATCGCCTTATTTTCCGTAACAACCGGAATTCTAGTTTTATACTATGGATGAGACGCATTTCTCACGGTTTTTCTCGCACTAATGTAAGTCTTACAAATTTCGAACCCATTAGTTGATAGAGAAAACACATAGTACTTCTCTCACTGTCGGTAAATTTGAGCTGAGTATTTCTTCCCTTTCTTTTCCAACCAGTTCAATGCTTGGATTTAGTCTTGATTACATACCTTTCCTTGTTGGTCTAATCTTAAAATGAACGTCACGTTCATAATAAAGTATTTATTTCACCACTTTTCTCCTTACACCCTAAAAAACTTAGCACTTCCTATCCTTTGCACACTATACACAAGAACTATCTCTATCTATCCACAGTGATTTACGTCCGTGAACTGACTGCCTCGTTTCTTCTTCCTTGAATATTTCTATCTACTGTTGGAGCCCTGGAAGCCCTGCTCATTCCCTTCATTCCTTTAATATTCATAGACACATTTCTATCACATGTTTATAATATTTTGTACATAAAAAGCACTTTGAAACAAAGCCTGCTGGAATGGTTCGCAGCCGTTTGGCGGCAAAAAATCAAGGTTTAAGGGGTCGGTACCCAGTACATAGGACGGCGTTGAAGGGTTAAAATTGACATTAAAGGCTTTAACAACATTAATCATGACACGAGGAACAACCTATTCAAAACTGTACCACTAGCATGTAAATATTGTCATCAGGAGCAAAGTAATTGCCGAGGGAGGGGAGGGGGTTGAGGTGTAAGTGGTGCGGGACATACCTCAGCGGTGCCGCGGTGCGGGGTGGCGCCCTAGGGGGGATTGCATTACGACGGACGATATCTCCTAAACGCTTAGAGATAGGTTAAAACAAACGGAAAATCGGTCCTGAAGGCCTTTAATTTTACGTTTTACATAGTAATAGTGCTTTTTCAGCCCAAAAAAACTCAATAGAGGGTCCTTAGTACTTAGGGCCCTTGGGGCACGGGTTGCCGTTATTTTAAAGTAACCAAATTTTAACACGTGAATATGAACACCATTTGGATCATTTTGAGACCAGGAAAACATAACTTTTCGCAATTCTGAAAAAAAAGGGCCGGCATAATACACAGTGAAGTCAGTAACTTTGTGCATCTCTTAGAGCGATAGCGTTTCAACATCTTGTCATTTCTTCCTGCTATGGTTTTTATAATTTGGAGTTCATTATTGAAGTTGTGGACTGTCATAGGAATATTCATTAGGCGGTGGATCATACATCTCAATGAAGCTAACTTATGTGTGAGATGATGAGAAGAATCCACAGGAATAATGACATCGGTAAAGGTTTCTTTTCTATATACATGGATAGATCATGCTTACCACCTTTTATAGAAACATTTAAATCTAAGAAATTTATATTGTCCCCACGTAAATTAGTCGTAAATTTAATATTATTGTAGATGCAATTTAAAAGATTGTTACAATTATTTAATTGGCGTGATGAGCCCGTCCATAAACATAAAATATCGTCTACATATCTAAACCAATAGAGTACATTAGTCAAAAGGGGGTTACCAGAGCTGAATAGTTTATCTACCCTTACAACTGTCTATCTACGATTGTTTTCATCAAGTCATCATATCTCATAATGTGGCTCACTAGTAACCCCTTGTGCTTGAGGTTTTTAACATCTACCCATCACCGTGAAAATGGTACGGTGAAACGAAATCACCGAAAGTTTTTATTTCTTTAACTCCTACGATAAAGGATTTACGCCAAGTCACACCCGCTGATATTAGTTTTACCAATGTTTATGAAGGCTTCCGAGTAGTGGTTTAGCAGGCGAAGATAAGACTGTAGGTTGTCCTTCGCATAATGAAATGATTCAAACCCGAAGATACCTGCTAAGAAGCCGGCAAAACGGTTGTCTGGTTATGCATCGAAGCGGAACCCGGAAGGATGTCTACGCCTCATTTTACGAATATTTATGCTTTTCCATGTAATATACTTGTGTGTAAATACTAGAGCCAATCTACAGCTTCCATTTATAGAATGCTTTACCATTCTTCTCTTCCCACAGCTTCTTCTTTTGTTCGTCGGCACGGTGGCTAACGCTCGGCTTATCAGGGGCAGGGGAGACTCCCCAACCCAATCCATCGCCATCGTGAGGCAGTCCAAGGAGATGGGCTTCGATGGGTCCTACCAGTACAGGTACACCCTGAAATTTTATGGTGCTATCTTTCGAGTTATTTGCTATATTAATTAGGTAAATTAAGCCAAAAATAAGTTTTCTAATAGAAAATCCAATCAAAGTTAGCAGAACTACTGAAATAATAGCTTAAGTAGCGCTACTTTTACTTGAGAATAGAAGTTTAAAGTTTTTCTCATAGCTAACACATGAATATATAATTTAGGTAAAATAAACTTAGTTGAATCGTATCTAAGTTGTATCAATGTTTATAATGCAAAAAAGAAAGCTTTTCCACCTTGACCACACACTGAGTTAACCTCTGTCGAATTAAATAGTCATATGTTGCTCCGCTGGGTGCATTCTTCATCCACGATAAGCATTCAGCTGTTTCAAAATCTGAAAGAGCAAATGTCAGATTTCCTTGATTAAGCTCAAGCCATCAAAAAGCTTCCTTTTTCAATAAATATTTTAGCATTTAGGTATGTTAGTAAACATTCCTAACTTATCTCTTATGATACTTATCCCTTGTGAGGTAAAAATCACTCCTCCTTGATCAATTTATATAATTTATTTTTTATTTATTAATATAATTTATAATCAATATTGATTGCTTTGATAAACGAAGTAGCAAACTGGAATTTTCAGTATGTATATAGCAGAATATTTGCCTACACATGCTTGTTTTTAAAATACGTAAATTTGAAAGCCTGAGTCTCCTTAACTTAGTGTGCCGCTACTCACGCGCTGTAACCCGTCATCGCTAAACATTTAAAAAAGACTCGTATATACGTAAATCTGGGACTTCGTTCGAATTTTAGCCGAAATCCGGAGGTCCTGATTTCATCGGTTATGTTAACCCAAATTATAAATTCCTCCTAAGGATTTTTATCTCAACGCTAAATTTTGCAAAACCCATCCGGGACAATTGTGAGCACCATTGATGATGGCATTCCAGTCGTTGGTAAGACAGTTCTGTTCGAAAATGGGTGATTTATTTTAAAATAAAATTTAAATTTGAAGTTCAAAAATTCATAAGAAAAAGGCAATTTTAAATATTGATTACCAGGGTTAAAAAAGAAGCACTTAAAGCTGTTCGAAAATAAATGATTTTGTTAAACCATTGTTCCGCTTTACACATACAGTATTGATCTTAAGTGATTTTTACGAAAACAGAAATATTTCGTTTCTCTAGTAGCACGAGCCATGTTGGGGCACACATGTCTCTAGCGCTCACACGCAATATAATCCCTCAAAATATTCCATAGAATTGGTAAAGGTCAAACAAGATGAACTGCCTTTATTTTTAATTATTCCCTTTATTACCCTTGAATTTTCTCATACAAAATCTTTATTCTGTCTTTTCATCTTACTATATCATTCCCTCTCTTTTTTGTCACTTTTATTAGAAATTATAAGCTTCTAATTCTGTCATACGGTTCTGGACATGTTTTATCGACAAAGTTAGAGGCTTTATAAATACAAGTGACAAAAAAGAAAGGGAATGATATAGATAGATGAAAAGACAGAATAAAGATTTTAGATGAGAAAAATTATGGTAAACCTCTTTCAATGATTTCACTAAGGACTGGACACATGGAATGAACTACATGCAAGTTGTCGGAATGGTAGGCTTAAGAAGTCGTCGACAATGTGTTCCCACAACACATCGTGACAATCAACAGGCAGCGCGAAATTCCTTACGGACACTCGCTTATTATTTAATTTTGTGAGTCAAATGATACTGTTCTATGAATAGTATGGACTTATGCCTGCTATACCCTATCTTCTTCACTCCACTCCCCCTCATGCCCCCTCTAACACTTTTTTTCAGTAAAAATATACTTTTTTTTATTTAATATATTTCATTGATATAAACAATTAAATACAAATTGTAGAATCTAAAGAAAAATTCAACTTTATGCCGTAAGTAAGCGTTATATTTGGCGTTAAAATTTCAAGGCCGTAAATAAATTCACTGTCTATCGCAAGGCATACTGAAGAGTCAAAAAACGGAGTATTTATTTAAAGCTTTGATTCCCAATAAAATACTAGCTTTTCATAGTGTTCAAACAGTTTGTCCAATATGAACAAGGTTTTATCACATAATATTTTCTTCAATGTATTTCTCTGGATACGGATTCATATTAAGTATTAAATAACGTCAATTTTGAATTTCGCCATTACGACTATTAAACCGATATATTTTCCAATAAGTAAACTAACTAACATGTAAATTATCAGAAGAATATACAATGCCATTCAAAAAAGTATTTTCATCAATCAAAGGAAATAGAAAAACTTCATTTCCTTTACAACCCTCGACTTCAAATTTCAGATAATCGTAAAGACTTCCTGGATATATCCTACGGAAATAACCGCATAATAATCCGTGGCCCAATATCCCATACTTACTACACCACTAAGCTCCATCTATGACGGTAAATGAGGATATAAGATTAGACACTCGTGGACGCATTGGAATCATTTATTTCAAAATTCCATCGCGTCTTGATGATTACTTCGCCGTGGATGCGATTGAATTAGATTTATAACAAGCTCAACAGCATAATTTTCATAATTGGCATAATTTTTGACCCCCCTAAATATGATCCCTTCAGCTATGAGACAGCAAACGGCATCCGAGCTGAGGAGACCGGAGAAGTCCGCCCCAACCCCAACCCACAACCAAAGGACGGCGAGGGAGCAGCCAACATCGTCGTCTCCCGTGGATCCTTCTCTTACACCGCCCCTGATGGCACCCCCATCACGCTGACGTACATCGCCGACGAGAACGGATTCCAGCCCCAGGGTGACCACCTCCCCACCCCCCCACCCATCCCCGCTGCCATCCAGAGGGCGCTGGACTACATCGCATCCCTCCCTCCCCAGAAGAACCGCAAGTAAGCCGCTCGATAGGACGCCGAACCACGACCCCCACCGCCAAGACCCCCAAATAAGGTAAGCCTGCCGCAGGATAATGGGGGGACTCAATTGTGGGACAATTAAGGACCAATGTCAACCTCATCTCGCTGAAATCTATTCAAATAGTTTTCAATTTCACATTAATCATAAGGTTATGGGAATTTGTTGAACCAACAGCTCGGAGAGTGGAAAGAAAGGCTTCTTATTATTTGGGGTAAGACCCTTCCGAATATAAAAGTAAACCTTGCGTCCCAAAAATTAGAAAACCCTGACCAAACCCTCTCCTTTCTTGCATGGAACTTCCCCAAAAAGTCCCGGTATACTTAAAATATGTTGGAGTGAACAAATTTGCTAGTAGAAGAAGTAAAAGGAGCTGTGATTAAGAAAAAAGTTATATGCAGGGTATTTAAGGCATATCAATTTGCTATAATCGAAAACAAAACACGTAAATATATAGAGATTTTCAGAGCGTAAGGCTCTATTGCCCGATGATTCGTATTTGTTAGGTGAAGCTGGCTAAGTAGTAGATGTTATAAAACTCTTATTCTTACCACATGTGATATGGGCATCAACGAAACCTCTCAGTACACGTAAACCCTGAATTCCGAGTTATATGTTGTATTATTTTGTTAAATTATGCCAAAATGAGTTTGATAGAAGAAAAACCAATCAAAATTAGAAGATCAATATACATTATTGCTTATGAAACCGTACTTCAGTGTCAAGGCAGCTTAACTTGCGATTTTATTAAGATTAGGCAGAAAGCTTTTTGCCATGCCTAAAGGCCTGTTTATATGGTACATTAAGACGTACGGGTTAATGTCTAAACGTATGAACGCGAGAATGACCGCCAAAATGCACGGTGTAACCACCGAACTTGTGCAAATGCATGCATAGAAAATAGAACCTGTTCTAATTTAGTTCATGCATTCGTACATGCTCCGTTCCCGTCCACAAAAATTATTCATACAAGCAGGTATTAACTCGTACGTGTTAATGCATCGTGTAAAGAGGCCTTAACATACACGAAAATGTGATTTATAAAAATTTATTTGCAGGGTGTCAAACACTATTTACTTTGCTATAGCCGCGAAACAAATATATAACTATTTAGGTATCTGCAGAGCATACAGGTATCCTGCCCTATGATTGATATTAGCTAGGTGAAAGTAGCTTAGTAGTAGAAAATAAAAATCTCTCAATGTTACCATATGTGATGAGGGTCGACGGATCCTTCCAGTAAAGGAAAGCTCTGAAAATTTATCACGCTATCTTCCGAGTTATTTGATATTTTAATTTGCCAAATTAAGCCAACTTTGTTGATTAAGTCAAAATGTTAAGTTAAGCTAAAAGAAAATCCCATCATAGTTAGCAGCAAAACTGAAATAATTTTAATGCAATACTTCTTTAGTGGCAAGGAAACAATTCTGAAAATCATTAGGAACAAAAGTTTTTCTGTCGTGCGTAATCAACACAGACTGCTAATTATAAAAAAATTAAATGTTGGCTGCGTAAGGCATATCACTCGGGTATAACCGAAAACCAAATACACATGGACATGTTAAGAGAAAGTTCAATTGCCATATGGTTGGTATTAATTGAAAGGTGTCTATGAAGTGGAAGTTAGAAATAAAATAGTTTTACCGCATGAAAACAAAGTAACTTTGGGAAGAAACTAAACCGCAATGAAGTCTGTATTTAGCTTTAGAGCAACGAGCTTAATTTCACAGCAGAAATTATTTTTATTAAAATACACTACCGAGTAGGTTTGCAAGGAGCTTCGACTTCACTCTTCAATTAAAAATAATGCTTTCCACCTTTCACTCTACCTAAAAATCCTGTTATCATCCTTCCTTGCCCTCGTTTACCTAATATTCTACCCTCTGACAAGCTGTTTTCAACAAGACCTCCCCGCTAAGTATGCCATTAATCCCTTCCTTCTGTATTCTCCGTATCTCATCTATAAGCTGCCACTCCCAACCCACCATTTCCAGCACTACTTTGTTCCTCCTCGTTTCCATCCACTTCACATTCCCCATTCTTCGCCATTAAAACATCTCGAATGCACAAGGCTTCTATCGTCCTCTGTCCTAGGTGTCCACGTTTCCACATCGTAAACTGCTGTACTCCAGATCAAAATCTTCACTAGCCTTTTTTTAAAACTCTTACATAACGATTCTTTCATAAGCTCCTTCCTGTTCATGAACACTTCCTTTCGTAACGCAATTCTATTCTTGATGTCCTTACTGCTGTATCCTTTTACCTCTTTTTTTGCTGTCCAATTTTGCTCCCCAAATAGTAGAATTCAACAAATATTATCATGTTAAATTATTCAGTGTCTGATAAAATTAGTACAAAGTAGTTTTCTATTCTCTTTGGTGTTAGGTAAAAGATGGCTACTAACTAATTTACCAACTGAATATTGCAAAAATATCATAGTATGCATTTCAAACTTGCCATTAAGTGGTAAATGTGAGAAAGAGGAAAGAGGGAATAAAGCGCGTCAAAATGGTTATCAAACAGAACACAATGATTAGGGCACAGGAATAAACCTCGATAACGGAGTAAACCAATTTACTATGAAGTACGGCAGAAATGACAAAAAATATGAGTTTACTACATTGACCACAAATTTAGTAGTCCTACGTCACATTAAATAAGCACATGTTCATATCCGCTAGGCACATTCCTCATCCGCAATTCGCATCATACCATTTCGAATACTGAAGAAGGCCTGCGCCGGATAACCTTGACAAATCCCCACCCATGAAATTATTCTTTCTCCACACATATACAAGAATTTAAAAATTCTAAAATTCCATCCAATTTGGATCCAACTCTTATCACATTATCCCTCACGTACAAAAATTACTCCCCATCGAAACACCACTTTACTTGAAACTTTTTTTACCTTCAATACATGAAGTACGACACTGAAATTTTTAGATATAGTTAAGTAAAACTATTTCCAACATAAGCCTGCTTTTAAAGTTCGTAAATTTTGTGATTTGGGTTTTCTTGAAATTTTACATTTAAGATGCACGGATATACTATTGACTTGGATCTAATTATAATTAAATGTCTTCCAAATTTGAAACTGATATAGGAGGAAGTGTTACAAAAATATTAATTACAGAAAAAAAAATATATCTTCAGTCAATCGAGACTGATTGGTTGCCTTAGTGAACATTGAACACGCCACGATCTCAAATTCATTTGTATTTTAATTCCAGTTACGAGACAGCCGATGGAATCACGATGCGGGATAATGGATACCTGAAGAATGATGGCGTTAAGAGTCAGGAGGCGCAAAACAGTTGAAGGATTCTCCTCAAACCCTGGCTCTAATAGCAAACTCCTTACCGTGCATTCCTACGCTGACGAAAATGGGTTCCATGCCAAAGGAGACCACCTGCCAACACCCGTCAAGGCTTAAACATCAGCCAAGATCGACCAACAACTTCAATCAAAAATGAAAAAATCGATTTCCATCCATAATGGTGTCTCGAAGAGCGATAAACCTCTTCCGATGATTTCAGTAAGGACTGGAAACATGGAATTAGCTAAATGCGTGTCGTCAGAATGCTACGCTTAAGGAATCGTCGACAATGTGTTCTCGCTACTCAATGCTGCAGTCAAGAGACGACACAAAAATCCTTGTAAACACTCTCTTATTATTTAATTTTGTGAGTCAAATGATACTGTTCTATGAATAGTATGGACTGAGGCCTCCTATGCCCTACCTTTTTCACTCCCACCTGCCCCATGTACCTAATACCCTTTTTCAATAAAAATATATTTTTTTATTTAATAGTTTTCATTCTCTCATAGGATCTTTCTCTTACCCTGGCCCTGATGGCAAACTCCTCACCGTCCCTCACTTCGCTGACGAAATGGGTTCCACGCCGAAGGAGACCACCTACCAATACCCGTCAAGGCTTAAAAATCAGCCACGGTCACCCAGCAGCTTAAATCAAAAACGAGAGAACTGATTTTTATCCCCATCCACCAACCAACGTTAACTGTATAGGTACATTTTGAGTATGCTTCTTCACAAAAGAGAGGCTTTGACTTAAGAAGTCATGAGTGTAGACTTTCGAACGGTGGTGGTAAAAAGAGAGATTAAAATGTCAAATGTATCGTCCGATTAAGTAATGCGGAAGTCTTAAGAAAAGTAAGACAGAAGGTAATCTTAGCAAAAACCCTAATATGAAGAAGAAACCACCTTCTCGGCCAATTCTTGAGATGTGAAGGCCTAATGAATACAATCAGAGGGACAAATAGATAGCAAAAACAGAACAGAAAAATCACTAACAAAAGACATGAAATAGGTGCAGGACCATTCGGAAAAAATGCAATAAAAAGGTGTAAATAGATTAGCGGATGAAGGAATTGAGTGGAGTGGTACGTAAAACCTATCTTGAGATAGTTCTATAGTGGTGATTCTAGGAAATCTGCAATGTGTATTCCGTATTCTAGTATATTGGTTGTAAATTAGCGACTACTCCCCATGTCCGGTGGCCCAAGTAACCCGAATCTAGTGTACTTTGATGAAAATAACTGACTACAGCGACCACCCAATTATGATCTACAGGTATTACCCCTCATGAATCATTTAATATACTTAGATCGATGGATGAATGCAGTTTTGAATGATGAAGTAGACAAAATATTTAAGAGGCGGTGTTACTTTAATAAATTCTTTTCAATTGGTAATCTATCTCTGAAAAAAATAAGAAAAATGTTATGAGCGATAAATACTTTAAATAATTCAATGCAATATAAAATGCGGGCATAATTTACATATTTGGAATGAAAAAAGAGTTTCAGGTTAGATCCGGAACAGAAACTTTATAAATAAATTACAATTTGTGAGCTCCACTTAATTCAAGAGTGAAATTGACGTGAATGTGTCGAAATGCTCAGTACAGAACAATAAGCATAATAACATTCAAAATATTTCTTATATTAATGAAATATTTTTTTTCAAGTTAGAGAAATCCGAAAGAATCCGTTAAGGACTTGACCTTCATAAATGTTCAAAACTACTTGTCAAATACTCCAATCCTTTTAAAAATACCCAAAATGAATACATAAATAAAGATTACGAACATCAATATTTTCTTTCTAAGCCACCCTATTTTAGGGGAGACAGTTACTCTCGTTGCATAACTATAGCTTTTAATATAGTGTTCAACCTATTAAAGTAGGTCTGCACGAAATACTGAGGATCATTCTCGCATCATCCCTTTCCTTCATATACTTCCCTCTTCAATTCAGTTCAAGGCTTACTCCGTTTCATTTTCAAAAGAGATAGAATTCCAAGATAAAAAGTTATACATTGGATATAAATCAGTTTATATGATTATTTTACTGATTAGGGTAGGTTTTCTTGGAGTACTTAAGAGCTCCATTGACTTTGAATGTATTCTGGCAGCCTCCCCTTTCCTCATGCACTTCCCTCTTCAATTCACAATAAGGCCTACACCCTTTCATTCTATGTAAAAATACTATCCCTTTTCTTCTTTCCCCACGTTCAACCAGCATTCAACCCTCCAACACTGTTTTCAAAATCCCCTTCCCGCTAAGTACTTCCTTAATCCATACCTTCTACCTCCTCCGTATCTCATCTACAAGCGTCCTCTCCTCACCCACCATGTCCAGCACTTCGTCGTTCCCCTCTCCGTCCAATTCACCTTCTCCACCCTTCTCCACACCTACATCTCAAACGCCTCCAGTCTTCTTTCGTTCTCCTCCCTAAGCGTCCTCTGAATAGTAATTATTCCCGCTCCTACTATGTAGGAACGGTACAGAGTACTACTTATTTGTGCTGTAGAAAGTGAAATGGGAAGCAAATTAAGTATTTTTTTGCCAAGGTCATAAGTTTTGAACACCAGGACTTCGAACAAAAGTAATAAAAATATTTTGCTCAGGAAGTCAAAGAAGATCCCTCAGAAACTCGAAAAAGCATACGACTTAATGGCTGAAGTCAAATTGAATTTTTTATCATATAATGTGAAATTAAATCCCCGTAAACAAGTGACGGATCCACACATAATCTAATTAATAGATATGAAAGAATAAACCGATGTAACTCGTTGATACGGGAGCAAAATATGCGATATAAAAAATAGTGGAATATACAGTTAATATTCCTAAACGTTTTCAAAACTAAATTATCGATCCCTTGAAGACTTTAAAAGCCAGTGAAAGATTCCTTTCAGAAAAAAAGTTTAAAAGTTGTTTTAACATTTTGCTGCATGAATAAAATTATTTCAATTAGTTTTACACAAACAATAACGTTGAGTCATAATAATCACTCTAAAAAGTTTTTTTTTTTTTACGGTAAAAGTAAATTTTTACTATGATTATCAATAGGTTTTTAAGGATCCGCGAGCAGAAAACTTCTGATTTCCATCATGTGAGACATAGTGTTTGAAAACATTATTAAAATATTATCAATGATAAAATTAAACAATGCATATTGAGTAAAATAAGAATAGTAAAATGAAAGTTATTGCATCTAGAGCAAATAATGTCAGTTCACAGAATCGATATCACCACTGAAATAGAGGTATATAAGGAAAAAATGAAAACAAAATATACTTAGGGTATGGGCGCATAGAAAAATTAGGAAATGTTGATATCAGCATAATTCAAACTATAATTTTCGTCAATGCGGTGTAATACTTGAAGCGAGACTAATCCAACTATACTGTAAATTAAAATTTGGGACCCTAATAGAAGCATAAACTGAATTAGGCATGAAGGCATAACATGAGAAATGAGGAAAATAAACATTGGACAGTCTTCAGAAAAATTGCAAATCAAAACTATGTATGTATCAATTTAATTATGCTGCAGTCTCTTGGTGCAACTTTTTACAAAAAACTACATATGTACTACATAAATATATGGCAATGGAAAAGCCTGAGATATACTTCATTTCACTTATTAGTTTCTAATCATAATTACATTATAACGATCACGAGCCACTGATTTCGACTGAATTCATCAGGGAATTTTCAACTTGGCGGGATTAATTCTTGAAGAGAAGATCCAAGCGGCCGTCACTGAAACTACTTGAGAACAAAGAAAACGTAGATATCTCACTCGACGTCAAATCAGCTGCTACGTGCTGACATCTCTCGGATATCATGAGTATTAACAGAACTCTCGCGGATGCCAGAGGTTACCTGCGAGCAGGGAGAGTTTCTACGAGGCTCTTCTGGCTCCTCTCATGCACTTTAACGGTTTAACAGGGAGTTTCAGGAAGAACCAAGAATACTTTAAGTGGCGCTAGGGGTAAGGGTGGTCAACGATGAATGGGGGCCTTCGTCTGGAGCTCATGCTGGGGCCTTTCTCCGGACAATTGTAGGATATTGCCTGCCCGGAATGGATTTTGACGCTGTACTGGCTCATAAAAATTATTTATAAGTTAATAAAAAGAGCAATTTGCTCAGAAAAAAATACTGTAAAAAAGTGAGAATTTTACAGCTTATAAAATTTAATAATACAAATCTAAAAAACTAAAATAAGCTTATCGAATTACCCTTTCAAAAAAGAATCAGGTCCTCTTTATTCTCTTACTTCTTTATTTATTTTTCCATTGCCCTTTTACACTGAGTATATCGTAAATAAATCTAATAATGAAAACTTAGAATTGAGGTAGAAACTACGAAAACGTCATCAAAATATTGTCAATGATAAAATTAAACAATATATATTGAGTGAAATGAGAAAAGTAATATTAAAATAATTGCATAGAGCATACAATGTGAGTTCAAAGAGTCGATATCATAACAAGATTTGTATAATAGAAGAAGAACAAAAACTTGGCTCATGTAATCTGAGTCTTTCTTTATTACACCTTTCATATACACTTCACGATAGAGGCGAGTATTGTGGGGCCCTTGGCGATCGCCGACCATCTGACCTGACAACACCTCCCCTGGCAAAGGAGATATTTTCAACATGTTTTGTCCTATAAACATGAAATCGCATCTCCTTAATATTTTTCTATTCATTTTGCAGTTACCGTGAAAATGGGTTTTCTTGGATATCCACCCATTTCGGCATTTTATTTAATTCTCTAAATTTTTAAGGACATCAAATAATTAAGTTTAGACAAAAATATGCGGTCATATTTGTCTGAAATAATTAACCTCAAAATAGGTGAGATTGAGCATTGGTATGGGTGATAATCGCTCAAAGCTCTCGTTTAATTAAGCACAAATATTAATTGTTTCGGATAATAATAATCGCACATTTTCGTCCAAACTTAATTATGTAATGTACTTTAAGATTCAGAGTATTAAATAAAATGTCGAAATTGCTGGATACTCAAGAGAAACCGTTATCATGGCAACTGAAAAAAATCGTTTTAAAAATTTGCGTAACTAAGGAGTGGCGACCTCATTTTATGGACAAATAATGCTTGAACGTTTTCCTCGTACAACACCCTGAAGTCCTGCAGATTCCTCCTGAAAACCCCTGAGAATCTTTTTTTTCTCTTTTCAGCATCAAGAGGATAATGTCGCGGACGGATGCCACACTGGTGTTTGTTAAGTTTAAAGATTTGGGTATAAAAATCGACTCGACCAATTTTACTCATTATGTAAAGAAGTGGTGTTGCAACAATTGGTGGATCTATGTGGAAACCCCCCCCCCTCCCGTTAGGTTGAAACACACACTTATTAAAATAAAATTTTCGAGGTTACCGTGGTGGGCAAAAATATTTTGCTCTATCATTCGGTAAATTTACCTACTATTATGAATTGAATTAAAATTTATTTTTAAAGTTAGGGCATATTTGTGTTCTTATTTAAAAAAAATTAGTCTAAAACAGCTGTTGCCTTTGAACATTGAAAATCACAATACTCCGAAAATTCCCGAGCCCCCCTTCGGTTGAAAGGAATTCCACAGACTACCATTTGCCCCCCTGCCCCTTATTTCAAACCTAGATCCGCCACTGGTTATAACCGCTTCTAGGTTCTGGTTAAAGAGCAAAATATTATTTCGAATTTGAATTAATTGCCGGATACAATTGCGCAGGTATGTTGAACTAGAGGGGACATTTTTTAAGAGATCTACTAAGAGAATAATGAACCCCATTGCACATTAAATTAATTTCCGATAACTTACCTCAATCGAAATGGCAAATAATGAGTCCTTTACATTAATAAATATCTTGCTTATTTGTCGAGAACCTGATCCAACGGATTTATATTAGTAATAGCGTGGTTGAAAATTAAAAAAAATAATTAGAGATTAATAACTCCAATTTCCAAATTATAAGAACATTGAGAATTATTAAATGCTTGAATAAATCGTCATCACTCAATGTTAGGGCATAATTCGCAAGAGTTGCCTACAAACTGCATTAATTAATGCTGAACATTTGATTCCGTTCGTAATCATTTAACCTTTCCTCAGGCGCAATAGAGGTATTGCTGAGTTAAGGCGCAATGTGCCTGACAGGCACATACGTGAAAAATCATAATTAACTCTTATTATTGGTCAGCGGTACACCTTTAAAGTTTAATGCCGCCATTATTAGTGTAGTCGAACACTTACATGATGTGTTTCGTGCTATTCATAGACCACTTAACATGCCGTCATGCGGCACCTGACCAATCCAGCAAGGTACGATTTAAAGTACTATTTATGCTATTACGTACATTTAATTTCTTTTAGCATGTAAATTCTATAAGATTAGTGTTTCTTATTTTGATATCTTATTTATTTAATAATGCTTTTATTTTGCTTTATTGTGCCATTAATTTGATTAATTATGTTGAATAATCCACCACCGATCTGTCGGCTTACATGCAAAAAGTGAAATGCTTCATAGAGCGTATCAAAACAAAAAGCTACTACGAATGTTAAGGGTCTGTGTCGCCAAGTGGCGAGGAGAAATGAAAAAAAAAGGATCACGCTGTACATCTTAGATCCATTGCGCCCGACGGAATAAACCCATGTTAAACCTCCAATAACGAACGTTTAAGGGTTTTCCCAAGTACGGAATTAATCAACAATTTCACACATATTTCTTGGCAACTTCTTGATGCCTCTATTCCATGGTCGCAATTATAACCCGTTTTCAGAACGAGCATTCGATTAACTCATTAAAGCACGTTTTAACGCTTTCTAGCCCTGAGCTGCTGCTGCTGCTTATGGGGTGAATTGAATTTCAAGACTTCTCATTTTAAAAATTTGAATATTTTCTACTCAATCATAATTAGTGCGGCAGCTACATATTTCACCATTAAACTTTAAAGCACAAAATCACGCTTACTTTAAATCTTTCCCGAATATAATTGAAAATTTATACATTTTTGATGATACTTAAGAGCAACATGTCGTTATAATGAGTTAAATAAAAGCGATCATCCTTTCATTCGTTGAGCATTGAATCCTGCGCGCAAACATAATGGCAGCAGAAATTTTGGTGACCCCGCAGTTAACCTCATTGACGGTGAATGATGATTCTCCTTATCCGCGTATTTGATCGAAACACCCTTATTACATATTATTCATTATATTCATTTCTTTTCACATCAAAAAAAATATTGCTTCGTCTCCACTTCTGGTCTGTAAGCTGAATCCAAACGATTCCACGCCTAATACCAAAACACGGAGTTTTCATATGTATCGTATTTCGAAGTCTACCGAGTGAACGGCGGAAAAATATACATTAATTGCCCTGGGGAAAAAATACCCTGAGCCGAGAATCGAATGTCGAAGCTTTGGCTTTCCGGACCACTACGCTACCTAGGCTCCTGATTTCCCAAAAAAATCCTTGGCCTCAAAGGTCTGTGTTTCGATTCCCGGTCCACTGGGTTGGGAATTCTTTCGAAATATATTACTTTTCAGCTTCCCCGTGACCAGCACATGTAGGCATTTACAACGGAGGACTAACGAAGAACAGCACAAACCTACCCAGGCAGGATTCGAACCCGCGACCTACAGTTTGGCAGGCGAGGACTTTACCCCAACGCCACCAAGGCCGGCGAATAATATTACTACAATTACCAAAAAATCATCGTGCAAATATAAATTTTTGATGAGGATTGGGTAGGTGTGATGGCTAGAGAGTTTGCACCCAGCGAACCTGGGTTCGAATCCCGTTGTAGTAAGATGTTTTTAGCAGCTTCCGGACCCCAGCTTAAGCGCTTTATAGAGAGCACAAGAACGCCATTCCAGCCGTTGGATAGTACGCTTAGCCCTGGCCACCCTGGCGAAAATGTGAAATTTTCGTTAGCTGTAGTCACCATATAATTTCATTATAACTTCACTAAGTTGTGTAAAGAAAATGTTTTTTTTTGTCACTCAGGAATTGATCACGAAAAATGACATATACATATTATTTGGGGTATGCTTCTCTACGGAAGTGAGGTATGGAGAATGACAGCCACGGAGAAATCAAGGCTAGCAGCTTTCAAAATTAGATGCTACAAAAGAATGATGAGGATCAAATGGATCGACGACTACGTGAGGAGGAAATCCTAAGAAGAGTAGTCTCATAAAAACCTTGACAGAAGATGGAACTACCTTGTAGGCCATATCTTGATACACGTTGGCCTGATAAAGATAATCGTCAAGGGACAAGTAGATGGCAAGCATTGAAAAGGAAGACCTCAAATGAATGGAAGGATATATAGCGATCAATTAAAGAAGGATGTGGAAGAGAATAAATAAGTAGATGAGAAAATATAAGCTAAAAGGTGAATTGAGTGGAGAGCTGCATCAAATCAATCTTAGGATTGTTGACCAGTGATGGTGATGACCTCTTTTTTAAGCATATTGGACTATGATCCTACTTGCTCAAGACCCTGGAATCAGTAATAATCGGGCAAAGGCACTCAGTAGGAATGTTGCGTTGACCTAATGCTAATATCCCCAGGGACGTTGTGCACATGCTTCATATTCATTTTTGACGGAATTCTTTCTCTCATTTGTTACATTAATTATATTCATCCCGAGTTCCGAACGGTATGCCAATTGATAAATACATAATTTTCATTAGTGCATCTAGAGAGATTAAACTGTGTAATAATATACGTAAGCCTTGATATCTGATCAACTGATAGAATAGCACGTACATTTTAGCCCCGTGGCCCCGCAAAATTTTATGGAAGTAGCCCCACGGGACACACCAAGATTAATTTATTATTTTTATGTATTTTGCTGTACACTCCTGCCATTTTTTTGCTTTATGAGTTTTAAACTTTAGAGGCCAGTATGGTTTGTACGGAATAAATACGCTTCAATATAACAATACCAAAACGAATTTTAGTCGCGCAGAAAGTTGCATTAGTAATTAAAAATTATTTTGAGCACCATTTACCACTCCTTGCGAGGACTGTTTCGCGATTACTAACGAATATATATCTCCTTTAAAATTCGGTATATTATGTTAGGCACCGGGTGGATAGTCTAAACTGCAGCACATGCATCATCTCTGAATTTTCTCATCGGTCGTATCTTTGAATTTGGTCAAAACAGAGCCAGAGGTTGAAATCCATCTCCTTCAACCTTTCTTTTCTTTCCTAACTTTTCATCAGCGATAACTAAAAGATAATTTTCTATCTTCATAATCGTTTTGTAGGCATGCACTCTAATTTATGCACGCAGAGATATAAATTCGCATAGGGACTTAGTCAGATCAACAGAGTCATTTATTTCTCCAGCATAATTTTTCCTGCATAATTACATCGCTTGTCTTAAACTACCAGCAAGCAGCATGAGTAACCTCCCTCATAACTGAATGGCAAGTCTCAAAGAGCAATATTCAGAGCTGCATAGCCATTTTTAGCTACCGCCTTGTCCCAATACACGGCTATCATTTTAAAACACTAGCCTAACTTCTCCCAAGGAAAAATTTTTCAAATTTGATACTTATCATGCTGGTTCAAGCTCTTGAGTTGAAATTTAACTCAAATTTTGATTAATCTTTAATCCTTTATCATTATTTCGGACGAAGTGACTGCGGTGATTCTTTACTTTGCTGTGTTTAATATATCTTTATGAAGTACTAAATTAAATTATATTTCACCCATAGTTTCCGTTTGAAAATAAATTATTATACCAACAAAAGGTTGATCAAATTTATTGGTTTCTGGAGCAAAGTCTTGCGCTTCTACAATTGGATGTAGGAGCGAGGTGGCACAAAGAACTGGACTAAGTAACCTGAATGCATGACTCCTCCGGCCTTTTGCTGATCCCGGGATAACTCTACCCTTACCTATCAAAGCAAAAATATAGCGTGAATCACTGAGAAAGTGAGTAAAAAGTTTCCTCTGCGTAGTTTTCTAGGATAAATTCAATTCTTCACGTAGTCTGCATAGAATCCTGAGGAAATGGTCACCATGTTTTGTGGGTTCCTTTAAGGCTTTTCCAGAAAACAAACGGTCAATAAATATCACAGGGAAGTGCATGGCAGCCAATTGGATGAACTTGGAATTGGATTGGTGGGTAGAACAATTGGATGCTTATCGAAGCGGTTCGGGTTCAACTCCTGGCTGAGGTCATCGGACACCCCAAATTAAAATCCTCGAAATAATAGGTCGTCCAGGGAAGGGAACAGGCCCCCTGCCCTGATGGTGTTATCAGTCCGTGTGCGGCCAAGTCTAGGGTGAGCTCTACCCTCACCTATCCAAGCCAACCTTCGGGTCGGTTCAAAGAGTGAGTGAGTTTATAACAGGGTCATTGAATACGAGAAAATCAAGGGTTACTGAGTACATAAAGAGAAATTCACGCCTTCTTCGCTCGGTAAACCCTCGAAAGAGGCACGAAGGTGGCCCACTTCCATTGTTTACACGCATCTGCCCACACCGAGGCAAAAAAATACACATTTTGTGGTTGCGTCATAATTAGCTCCCAGTTGGCAGTATAAGCTTACAAGAATAACAAATGTTCATATGAGCCATGATGGTGATTCATTTTAGCAGAATTAATGCATCTAAATTTGGGAATCAGATAAAGCAAGCGTATTTTACATATAACGGGACAAAAATGAGGTATGGTCCATGGTTTAGTGATTTTATAAGATGAGAATGGGCATATTTTAGCCCTCGAAAAAAATAAGGAATTACTAATGGTGTGTTCGTAGTCATTATCACAGTTCCATGTATCTATCCCCCTACAAAAATCCGTAATTATTTTTGAGAAAAGTTCATTGTTTTCCTTACGAGCTAACAATTGATTTAACATCATAGATCATTTGCGATTTGGTAATTAAAACTGAAGTTTAATCTATTATTAAAATCGCGATACACTGACACGAACATTAAAACCATGCGCATGCTTAATCTATGGCTATTTTTCTCATGGAAAACTGGAGTACAAAATTTGGAATCGAGTAGAATTTCTAAATTACACCCGAATGGTAAATGCTGATTGCACATAGTGAACTTGAGTATGAAGCGTCCACCTAATGAGTATGAATCGTCCAGCTATTATCGTAGAAAACATTACATCTATGTTTACATCATAACCTTATATCTACGTTTTAAACAACTGTATGTTTTACACATTTTTATAATTATTTAACCAATAAAATAATCTCAAGACATTCTATAATTAGCTGAGAAAATTAATGGTATTTAGGATGCATCTCAATTATTCTGGATTCATAAAAAAACAACCTTTGACTCAATAGCTGAAGGTTTTCTACGATGAAATTCAAAAAGCTTGTGACAGTAGTTACTTTATTAATGAGTAGGAATCTTTGAGAGGATTATGGCCTTTTTAATGACTGGACCAGCGCCCTATATCTACTATATTAATTGGGAATACGATTTTTGTTAATTTAAGCAAATAAAATTGTATGCACGCATTTAATTTTCTACTATTGAAAGGGTGTTGGAGATAATTCTCAGTTAAATACGCATTGTATCTCATTTAATATAAATCATAATATCATTTTTTTCTCTCATTGTTCACGGTTAAAATGTCCAGGTGTGTGATTATAAAGTGTAGTGAATTTCAGAAAGCTATGCCAACTATTTCCTTTACGGAATGATTCTCTCGTTAAAATAATTAAAAGTTTTTCATCATTAAAATTTTCAAACCAAGAGAGCTGAGAACTTGAGTTATATCCTCCAGTTCTGCTTATTTCGGAGGCCTCTTCAAATTTAAACTGAGAAACTTTTTCGGCTGTCTCGCGGGCCTCGTAATTATATTAACTGACCTCGGGGAAATTTTGGTCAGTGGGTCTTGACCGATCTTACACGCAGTGGCGAGGTCAAAACATCGGATGATTCCTCCTTCTCTCCAATTTCTGAAAAATTCGATTAGTATTCCAATAGTATTGCTCTTGACTTAAAGAAGATACATACTTAAAGCTAAAGAAGTGTTTAACCCCTAACCGGTGACGTGCGGTCTGAGACCCCGCTACGTTTCTAAAATTATGAATATTTTCAAATTTAAGATTTCAAAATATCTATAATTCTCGTTAGCCTCATATTTTTGCATAACAAGGACATCCCACTCTTAAAATGTAACGTTCCTTTTATTAATTTCTGTAAATTTGCATTTGAACTCGATTAGCGGTCTGTGAGACCGGACGTCACTTACTAAGAATGCATCAAGAAAAGGAATAAGTGGGATAAATTTCATGACTACTTACTTCTTAGCCTTCCAATTTTAACATTTAAGGCCTTTTTTGAATCTGGCGAAATATTGATACATAAATATAGTAATTATAACTCAAGTGTTTTTGAGATCAGTTTTTTGATCCTGCTTCAAATCACAATTTTTTATGTCAAATTGGTTCGTATTGGGAGTGTAAAAATTTTAATATAAGTTTTAAAATAGTTAAGCATTCAAATAAAAACTAAACAAAACAATAAAAATGGAGTAGCGATATTTTATGAATTTTTGATTTATTGCGGTCTCCCAGACCGCACGTCACTGGTTAAGGGTTAAAATGCCATTTCTAAATTTTGAAAAGTTGTTAAAGAGAACTAGAATTATTTAAATTGGAAAGGCCCAAGGATTAAAGTAATAATAAGTTAGAGAATAATAGTGCATAAGTGTTAATTAATCATTGGAGAAATGGATCCCCAATACAGGGATTATCTGTCAGCATAGTATCATTAGTACAGCTGTAAACGTAAACTAAAGAATAAAAACACCTGTTGTTAAACAGTTGTTGAAGGATGGCCGTTGTAAATCAGTATACGCTTAGCTCAAGTTTACAACCACATTTTTGCGAAAATTTAAAACATATTAAGTGTCTGTGAGCAAGGGTCTACTTCTTTGAACATATTTTTGTCTTTAAGTCCATCATAAAAAATGTGTTCAGGTGTTTCAACAGCTAATAATTGTTTATCATATGACTTACCTTCATTAATGTTGAATATATTAATTTTGCCTCTTAATTTTCAGCTGATATTATGGCACTATAAACTAAAGAAAGATCGAGTAAAACCCTAATAACACAAAATGGCAACAAAAATAATTAATCATAATAAATAAATATAGTTTGTTTATATAAATTAGCTTTTAAATATAATTAACTTAGACGGAGTAAAACGTTGTAAAGTGAGTAAAGTGTGTCTGTTTTTGCTCATTGAGTAAAGCGGAAGCTGTTTTCCTTTACTCTCAATGTGTTTACTCAACAAACTGACTGAGAGAAATTGATTTCCAATACTTAAAAAGAAACGTGAGTTGGATCGTACACATTTATACTACCTTACCACTTATTGTGAGATGCACTTTGCTTTTGCTTCCGTGAAGAAAGAGGAGACGTCTACGCTATGCATACAAAAATGCAAAAACTTTCACGTTGTCTCGCCGTTCATCAACGTCAAGAATTACGACCAATATTTTCAAACTTGTGAAGATCATTGGGTTTCTCCATCTGAACAGGTATCTTGACAATAGTCCTCCCGTAGAAAACAAGCTAAGATAAAACGATTTTGAATTGTAACACCTTTGGTAAAAATGTGATAATAGTAACATGATCCAACATCAACATCGAACTGCAACAATTGCCTATCGTTAAAGAAGGGAGACCCTAGATTCTAAGAGCCACTTCCTACAAATTCCTAACCGTTTCTTGGTGTCTAAACTTGCTACGTTAGGGGTGTTTTTTGCTATATTAGGGGTTGACTCAGATTTTTATCAAGTGAATTTGTAAAAAGTTGCCACATTTCCGGATTAAAGAAATAACATGAATGTTTAATTTCCCATAATTTGATCAACGGAAAATATTCCTGGTCAATTAAAGTGTATTTCCATTATTACAATACCACTTAGGTTGACATAATAAAATAAATAAATTTAAAAAATCAAACAACACACGGAAAGAAATATGATACAAAAAATAAGAACATATTGAGTCTTCGTAAATTATTTTTGTGAAATCATTTTCAATTCATAAATATTTGAGAGAAAATAAATTCATATGACGTTATTCACACATGCAAAGGATGAAAAGCTTTTCCCGAATCAAAATAATCTTATTCTTTTAATTCTTCTTAAGATTACTAAGGGAATAAGATTTTAAGAAAGTTTCTGGCCCCTGAACGAGACAGGAGATCACCTGGAAACTTTCCGTGAGCAATTTATTCATATTGAACTCGACAGCAACCAATCTACATCTAAAAGGAAGCTCAGAGTTATCGATTCCACATCGGAGCACAAACTAAACGCCAAGATATTTTATGGCAACCACTGACGACCTAAAGTGGCATAAAAAATACTTGCATAGCAGTTGCTTTCACAATTACTGTCCATTAAATAGCAACTTGCAGCATTGGCTATTATTACTTCAGAGAAAAATATTCGATAAAATATTTTTAAAACCACTGCTTTTGCAGTAAAACCATACGGCTGGTTATAATGATTATTATTATGATTTTATGAAAAAAAGCACCTTCAACTTCTGCAAATTGGTACTTTTAGTGCCAATCAACTACAAGAAATACTGATGTGGTGACATTTTCCCTCAGTTTAAACCATTCCTTTTCAGTTTTTTGTCAACTTTATTAAAGGTGCAATGCTAGTAAACACAACTATGTAACATAGAAACAAAATTCTACTGAGCGATAATGAAAATAACTTCTCGACAATATGAGTAAGGATATGATAACAAGGGGATAGGGTTGATGTGGCGGCTAGAGTATTGGCTTCCCTCCCCGTGGTCTAGGGTTCAAATCCCATTGATGGAAAAAAATTCCAGTGACTACCAGATCCCTGCTTGAATGCTGTGTGTAGGATATTTCAAGCGCAACACTCCGTCCGTCGGATGGGACGTCAAGCCGTGGTCCCCTTGGCGCTATTACTAAGAGCAAGCTAATGCCGATGCCGTGTTTCTCTCCACCATTCCTTCCATACCCCAATGGTGCAAATGACGTTAACATGTCGGTTGTCTCCTCTACCAACTACAGCAGGATGTAATAATATCGGTAAAAAAGAAAGATTACATAAAAGTAGGATGAATTTACCTCCAAAGGAAGTTTTTTAAGAAGGCATAGATCACAAAAAACGGTCAAGAACGATTTATCTGGAAGAAATATCAAAAGAATAACAAATCTGAGAAATTAAGAAATGATAAACTATAACTGTGACTAATTCTAGTCATGACAGTGTGACTTAAAGGACAAACGAGGATGAGATAAATATAATATTCTCTCTCATGCATCCATTCCGGTGATTTATGCTTCGGATTCCATTCCCAACTGAAAAATTTAACCAACGATTTATCACACATTGCAAATCTTTCTGAGCGATCAATCAGAAAATTTCAGGGTCATCACATCAAGTGAACCGCCGCAACGGGCGTGCATCATTGAAGACGCGCATCAATGCAAAGTACTACACCAACCGCAGAGCGGAGAAACACTTCATTTTTTTGCTCCACCCTCGTTGGGCAAGCGGGACGGCGGAAACGTCCCGTGAAAATTTTTTTGTCGCATTTGTCAAGGGCTCAAGGTGAAGGCAAGTGCAGGCACGGCGCTTGCAACGGAGTCTCGCATAATTTCCCATCTCCGGGAAACACAAGGTCGATGAGAATCGATTTTTAGCGCGCAAAAAAAAGCCGCTTCTTCGCCCTACGGGAGGCTTGGAGGCAAACATGCGGGGAAAATGAGAGCGCGCTATGAAGTGGGGAATAAAAGAAAATTATATAGGCATCTTCCACCCTCGGGTGGTGATCGTTAGCGTCCCTTGTCTCACCATATTATTCTCGGAGCAAATTCCAATACAGAACAGCATTAGCCAACCCATATGCACGTTATACCCTTTTTTCGTAGTTTGTGAACATGTAAATCTGACGATGCCGTGCTATTCCAAGTACATACACACTTGAGAACCTTGTGGTAAACATGATTTTTAGATAAAATGAAAGCGAGTACGCCCGATTCTGAATTGGTGAGGGAAGTAGGTACATAAAGGAGGGGAGACTGTCAGAATGCTTCTTAAGTACTCAATGGAAACTTACCTTAACCTGTAGAATATTTTAATAAATAAAAGAGAAAGGAAGTTTGATTTTAAAAATTCAATGAAAAGCAATTGGAATTTCAAATTTATGATAAAATGCCAATATCAACAGGTCAGATGTATGCCCTATTTCATTGAATAGACGCCCATGAGTAATGTATAATATCCGAGGAGTTGGTAAAGAGTTCTCGGGATCGCCACCGGGTCAGGAACTCCATATCTGCCAACGTTTCGATGTCCGACTCGGTCATCGAAACGTTGGCAGATATGGAGTTCCTGACCCGGTGGCGATCCCGAGAACTCTTTACCAAGTCCATTCGCCGGGAAAGCACGAAATCTTTCATCCGAGGAGTATTTCCTTGAATACAGAAGTCAACGCGTAACAGGCTCTATTCTATTTTATTTCCTCATTAAATCACGAAATAAAAGCAATATAACCACCAATGCTAAAGAAGCAATGACAAAAAATTAGCATTGAAGTCCTAGATATGTAGATGCAGCTTGATCATCCCATAAGTTGTCTTCAAATACAAATAAAAATGAATAACGGTGAACATAAGAATAAAATATACGACATTACTAGCATTATCATCCCCATAACTTCAAAAATGCCTAACTCATCGTGCACTCCTTGGCTCATTGACTATGGCAATCCGTTTTTCTCCTGTAGGAAAAGAGTGTAATATGAATATGAAATAAGGAATGCATATTATTTATGGGCAAAGAAGATTAAGGTCTTCATTTAGATGCGCACAATATCAAATTAAGAACGCCAGCCATTTCAAAGGTTAGTGTCACAAGGCAATTATTCTTGAATGTAAAAGTGATAATAAATAACTGGCGTATTGAATACTATAACCACATTTTTTACATACTTGACACCTGTTCTCCTAAATATATAGTCACAGGAAAATAAAATAACCAAATAAATAAAGAAGGCGTTTTAGTAAAAATTTCGATATTTTGGGACAAAAATTGACCAAAAAATTTAAACGATTAGGGTAACTTACACAATCGTATTAACCGTATCCCTTAGCAAACATTAGCAGAGTGTACAATTCCGTGAAGAAAGGTTGAAAACTAAGTCATTCGAGTGGTCATTGTCTTTTGAGGAAATTTGAATAGTCTAAAAATGCAGGGAAAATATTCATAAACATGGGTTAAAATAATATTAATGTCTCTTACATAAAATGACTCGCTTTGCTCGCTGCTGTTTTGGTCGCTATGGAAGGTCTTATACTTTTTGTATGCCGCTTGTTACTTACGAATCTTTTATTTTTCAATTGGCTAGATTAGATATAAGTAATATTTCCACCTTCAAGTAAAACGAGCGTATGGTACGTTGGTTACAATATGAAAATAAAATATAAATGAAGAGGAACGTTTTCTGAGGGACTAAAAAAATAAAATGGATTTCTATGAGTCTGACAGAGATTCTAACTTATTCAATTCAAATAAAAAATAACTTTGAGAGCATGCTCCCCTGTAACACTCAATTTATACCTACTTAATATCATAACATAACGAATTTACGAAATACAATGAACTACAGTAAACTATGTTTTAATTGATAAAGAATAATAGAAAGCGAGTAAACACTGCAAAAAACCTAGTTAGGAATACCAGTTTCTGATCGAACGCTTCGCAATTTGGATCATTATCAAGCATTGAATAGTACTTCTGTTACTTCTAACAAACAAGTTTGATAAGTGTAGTTTGATAAATACAATCAATATCGCACCCATCAGATCGATAAAACAATAAAGACCGAATGCATAATAAACGCGACGTAGCGTGAGCATATGAAAGAATTTCCTCCCAGAAAAACATTGCTCTGATTGGAAATCATAAAATTAGGAGTTCAATGTAGGTTACCTCAAAATAAATACGAGAAAGTGGAGAAGAGATGTACCTGCATAAGGTACTGAACACGGGCACCCGACGCGTCATAACAGACTCTATCGACCAAGCTAATCGGTTGACATGATAAATATTAAAAACACGTTTATTAATTATTTTTCACATCATTCAACCAAATTCTTGAAATAAGAATAAGGTGTGACTGCAGTTCCCCTACGTTAGCTTAAGAGGACGATACACACAATATAATTACGTAGGAACTAAATATCAATATCTAGTGAAAATGCACAAAGTGGAGATCCTTAGCATGAATTGAGCTTAGTATGACGAATTTAGAAATGACGATTTTATTGAAAGATTATTCGTCATGATCGCGAATGATACCATTTCAGGAAAACCTCTATGACTTTTATAATGAGTCGGTATACACAACCATCTCCATACAGCTTTAATATCCAATATAATGCGAAATTAAATCATCTGGTGAGGTGCAGATGACAATTTTTGATGAACAAGGCATCATAAATGTCATGCTTTAGAATATATTTAAGCTAAATAACTTAGTCACCCAATAAAACGTGCTTTTTGTAGTACAAATAATTGAATAAGAAATATCTATAATTGCACTTAATCTCCATATTCTATTATTCACTACCTATGATGCACCAGCTCACTAAATTGTAACAGAAAAAGAGCGTAAAGAAAAATGAAACGCTAAAATTAATTTTTATCTACCTATCTTTTAAGGAAAGGTTGTTTAGATATCTTTCTACTGCAATCGTGTATCGGCAACAAGAGAGGAACTAAATTATGTGCACTTGTTAACTATGGAATTAATAACAACCACACTTTCGATTCTATAATCGCACTTATCCTCCATATTTTATTATTCACTGCCATTGATGCACCAGCTCGCGGATAACATTGCACATTAATAAGGTTAGTAACAGAAAAAGGACGTAAAGAAAAATAAAACGTTATCGCCATCACAAAGAATGAAAATAATATCATTTTTACCTACCTATCTTTTAAGGAAGGTATACCTTACCTTACCTTTTATTTCTCCTCTTTTCGTTTGAATACGCTTTGATGTGATCAAATTTTTGTTCATACGGAAAGAAGCCTTTAAAAGATTGACTTTTCAAAAATTACTAAGTAAATATCCTACCTTATCTTTATCATCCTTTCCTTTTAATTTCTATATTTTCTTTCCGAATTGTTCACCCCAAACATTTGTATGAGTGAGTGAGCGAGTAAGTGGTCGTTAAGGGACTTTATGATATAGAGATATATAGATTAGATTCGTCATCGGTTATACAAAAATAAGTACATGACGAATGGCCAATATCAATGTTTATCTGTATTATATAGGATGCGTTAAATCTTGGACCAATGAATAATTTATAATGTGTGCTAAAAATTTGGGAGATTGTTTTCAAAAAAGAAATTAACTTCGGCTAATATCCAATGCCTTCAAATTACTAGTATTTTCTGGTATTAGGGCAATACTTGCCATCCGATTTGAAATACACAAATCCTTCATGATTCAATTTGACGTAATTCCATTAAATAAACAAATATTCCACTATCTTTCACCTATTCAGCCTGAAAGAGCATAAATTGAGTTTCCAATCCAAAATCACAAGGAACAAAAAATTCGTACCATAAAAATACATTCAAAAATCAACCGTATTATGCCTCTATTTTCAGAATATAATTATCGAAATCGTCTTTGCCGACCAATACATCTTACCCGCATTCATACCCACATTGCTGCACGTGAACAAGTGAATTATAATAAATTCCATCAGCGAGGGATTGCATGGAATATTTACAAGGTAAAAGTCACTATGAACAATATGAAGGGCTTATAAAAGATCGCACGCTTTTTAATTATAAACGTACGAGTAATCACTATACTGAGAATAAGAAACAAACAGTAATCTAGGAAACCATAGAAAAAGGTTATCATCAAATGACATTTCCACTCAGAAGCTTGTCATCATTTCATTTGCACTGGATATCTATAACAAAAATTGTATTATATTCAGCTCTCATAACAAATTATCTATGTAAATAAAAGAGTACGTCTGTTTGTTTGTCCACTATGTATTTCCATACGGCTGCATTGATTGCAACCAAAGTTAGTCCGTAGGTGCATTTTATGCTCCTTAAGTTTGTAGTGCTACATTTAGTTGTATCCAACGCGTCCTTTTCCCATTAATATTGGTTACGTCAAGTCATACTACTCCTGTGGCTGGACATCGACCAGTAGGCACATTTCTTAACACGCTCAAAGGAAAAACATAACTCAAAGGATTCTACACATTACTATCTATCCTCTCAGTGTAAAAAGTTTTTCTGGGGTATGCAATTTTTTTGGTGTACGCATATACAGACGCATATAATGATCAATGTTGTGGAGTGGGGTACAAGCTGATCCCGAGGTCGATATAGGAAATCGTTTTAACCATTTTTTGCTGTTACATATGTGTACCATCATCATACTTGCTTTTTTCCTTTTCCTAATAATCCTGCCATGAGACCATGAATTCCAAGTTCGAAGTTTCCCAATTCTCCGGGTACTATCCTTCCACGGCAACTCCGGGTGGCCTGCTAGTAAATTAAATTCAGTTCTCTGATAATTAATTTGCCATTCAACCTGGCCAGCTATTTGAAATGTTTCATGATATGACTGAGACAATTTTATGTATCAAATTTTTATTTTCTACAAAAAACAGCTGCTTCAGAAATTCGATTTGACATGAAAACCACAGTGACACATTTCTATTACATGATTTTCTCTCCATTCGTCCTCCTTTTCTCCCAAAAGCATTACACCAGTCACCTCCAGCATCCGTTTGGGCAAATAGAAAGCAATGAGTTGAGCTTAAGCAAACACGTATCTCACAATGGTGACATAATGCTGAGGGTGCAACACAAGTATGTCTTTCTACATCAGCAAATACGTAATGTATGCATACTCCGAAATGCCTTCAGGCTGTCAAAAAATCACGGCAAGACTCTAGCGCACTGTGATATTTATTACATTATGAATTTCGATAATATCGTCATTAATTTGATAAGCTTCTTAGGAATAAAAAACTAATTTCGTTCATTTACGTTTCTAGACGCTTCAAATAAATTGTGTCTTGTTATTTTTGGACGAAGTGGCAGACTCTCCAAGCAGAAATAAAAACAAAAATTGTGCCCATTTCATAATTAAATTACACCAGATCTAATCAGAAAAGAAACAAAAAAAAGGTAAAAAATAACATGGGAATTTTTTAATTTTGTCAAGATTCCCTTCAAGCAAGATCTAAATGAAATATTCTGCCAAATTTACCTGAGAACCATCCACGTTGATGAAGGCCAAATTGTGATTGCGTGCATACCTGAATTATTATTTTAACTAATTGGTCTCGCTAGGGTTGTTCCCATTAAATAAGTACCTACACAGCTAATGACGCTTACACAATGAACTTCAATACATAAGAGTCATCTCATTCGACCGATGCATACCACTCATCTTTTTGAGTGGCTAATGGCCACTATATGACCGCCCATGTATGTGTTTCGGGACAAAGCACATAACTATGACCTTTGCATTATGTAAACACGTCGCTCTTCGGAGAGCCATCAATCCTGGAGTCCTCCTTTGAAGTAAATCGCCGCGTAATGAAACGAAGAAGTCGGTGGGTGCAACGAGCCTACGTCTGGCTATCTCGGATGTCTTCGGGGGGGGACTTTCGTCATCGGGGTCCCGCCGATGAGTGGCTTCTTCGGCCCCGGGGAGAGGACCGCTCGTCGCCGGCCGAGTCCGAATGGGATTGCCCCCAATCGCGACGCGCGAGAAAGTGCACAGACTACCCCGATCAAGGAGGAGAAGACTTTCGAATATTGTTTGCAAATGCGAATGCCAGCGGCCTGCACGGTGACACAGCCCCCGGCGGCAATTGACGAAAATATCGTCGGTACACACCTCAGATCTTTATTTTCGGGTCCCACTCATCAAGTCAGGGTGGTAAACTCTCCAAGGCGTCTCCTCAACTCACTCAAGGCGTTCCAAGAAGGTAAAGCGATTCAATTTAAATGTTGGTTTGGATAGGTGATGTTGGAGCTCACATATCCAAATGTCTAATAGGAGAGAGGAATAGAGAGCTGCATCAAATCAATCTCAGGATTTTATCTGAAGATTTTCGCACCTTGTTTTAAGCATCTGTTCGGTAATTTCCTTTCGAGAAATGCAGAAAAAGAATCATTTTTCGCTCAACGTTTTACTCCGCCTACTGGGAGCATTTTCAAGAGAAAAGAAGCAATGACCTTTGTATTATATAAACACGTTGCTTTTTTCACCGTTTTTTCTCTTGAAAATGCTCACTGTATGCGGGGAGAAACGTTGATCGAAAAGTGTTTCCAACCCGGCAGAATTAACCGACAGGAATTTACCAATCTTAGGATTGTTAAATAATGTTGATGATGGCCCTTCATCAGTAGCCAAGAGTCTAACTACTGAGCTACCGCGCTCCCCTCATAAATAAGTAAAGATCTGAAAATTTAGTAGAAATACAACAAATATGCGAGGCCTCAGATGCAGCTGGATGAGTTAATGATCAAAGCAAACATAGCATCCGTTTAAATCAGCTAAATGTAGCTTGCTGATATATATTCAACGAACAAATTATTCATCAACTTTATCATTAGAGGAGGAAGAAACATTGAGTTTTAGCTTCCATCAAAACTTACAATATGAGCTCAAAAATTATAAAATTATGTCTCTGTATCCAAAAAACTTGGGAGTCAGGGTAGCTGAAAGTCCACAAAAATTTCATTAATTTAAAATTTTCATTGCAATCGCAAACCATTCGATGGAGAAAGGTTCTCGAACGCAAAGTTAAGCTACTACTAACACGCAATTGTAGAGAACTGCTATTTTCAACGACGAATTTAAGGTTCTTATATTTATCACAATATTTTTCATAGGCCCAAAACATGCCTTTGATTCTAGATTTTTTAAACTTTGTCCTTATCTGCGTTAATATTATTCTGAATCCTATGGAATGAATACAAGTGAAAGAAATCGTTTCCTAAATACAGAGTTAAACAGTTTTTCCTCGTTTTCACGTAGGGTAATGAAGCGTAGTCCCAACAATCACCAAACATATCTAAACGTTCACAATGGAATGACAATACTGCACTGCTTCATATAATTGTCAATTACATAAACGGGCTTAAGGTATGTAATTTTTTCAAATTTTTACCGTCAGGATGATGAAACATGGGCAACACGAGAGAAAGGGAAAATGAATTCAATTCAAAACAGGAAAATGAAAAAATTGAAAAAAAAACATTCTCGGGTAATTTTTCCGTCCATAAATTATAGAAATGCCTACTTATAGCGAACAGTCGCAAACCAATTGTTCGAACAATCTATATCGCGACTGCAATAAATCACCTAGTGTCAGTTACGATGCGATAGCGATGAAAGGAAATGGTGTGAAAAAATCCTTGCGGAAATGAGAAGGGCACGTTTGGGCCTGTACAGTCTTAAGGCCAGGACACAGAACGAAGGGTGTAACATGAAGTATTGTTTCTCTCGCATCAATGTGAATTTCACACGGAAACAAAAAAAATAACCTGCCCACAACTGCCTTCATGTTTGCTGATCCATCCGGCACCATCACCTCCGAATCCGCAACAGTTATCCCGCCCGACGCAAAGAACAGGCAATTTACATCTCAATCTTTCCTTCCACAACCACGCCTAATCCCTCAGGAAATGAATGGAATTATGTAAATTCACGGATTAACCACCCACGCGAGTCACACCAAATAGCATATCACGATTCTCAGACCCAAATTTGAGCATCCTCTTCCTGAAATGAAATTTGAATTTAGACCCTGAGACACCCACTATGATTCATATTCCGGATGAATCTATTTAGAAATTTCAATGAGGGAGCAAACTCCACAATAGAGGAATGATCCCTTGATATTTTGCCGAGCAAAATTCGGAGAACATTGACTTACAATTCGATGTAAGGGAGAAGGAAAAAGCCATCTAATAAACCATTGGGATAGTTAAAATGGCATTTTGTGTGACTATATGAAGATACGCCGAATCTCCAATAAAAGGTAAGCATAAGTTAAAGGTAATGGGTTGAAAAACGTTTGACACCTTCAGGTAATATAATAGATAAGAATCATGAAGCTCTATTAAGATGACGCACAATGCCGTTAACAATATTATTTGCTCCTCATAACCGCCAGTGATAGCATGTGCTTCCAGCAGTTTAACATTGCTAAAGCAGAAAGTTTCCTGGGAAGGGATGGGTGGCAGGTTTTCCCATTTCCATTACATCAGTGTTTTTTTACAGGAAACCATCATTGAAAACATTATTGGAGGGTATTTCGATAGGTAAACGAGGGAAGGAAAGGAAGAAAACATGTTTTTTGGATAAAATGAAAGAGAGTACGCCCTGTTTTTAATTAAAGAGGGAAGTACATGAAGGAAAGGAAGGCTACCGAAATCTTCTCAAGTACCTACTCAATGGAAACCTCCTTTAATCTGTAGAATATTTTAATGAATAAATAAGCAAGTACCGAGGAAGCAAAGATTGATTTAAAAAAATACAGGAGTGTAAAAAATACCCTATGTGTTGTAGATGTGCAAGATTTATGAATCAAACTGTTTTTATAATCTTGCCAATAAAAACTATGTTGAAAAAGAGCTACGCCCAGTGAGAATATCCCTTCATTTCAGAAAAAAATTGCATGATATATGTACGGTATTCCCCGAGGGAAATGAAACGGAAAAAGTGGAGCATCAAATTCAACAGGCTCGCTACGGTCATGCTAATCGTAAGAAAGCCACCGTCGACCTATAATTATGGCTAATGCACATTATCAAGATTATTCAACGATTTCGTAAGCCCTCCACTGAAAACTGAGGGGCGATATTGACGTAACCGAGTATTTCTTTCCTCCAGCGTGTGGGCGTGAGCCGAAGAGACCTCTCAAGGGAGACTAAGGGAAGATAAAAGGAATCTCTGCGTAATCTTGTACCTCCTCCCTTGCATTCGTCAAGCTTGGAACTTACTAACACCAGCACTTAAATAGATAGATAGGTTGACCATAAACGCCGTTTGCTTCATATATCTTGCACATCGGTTTTTTAACCTGTTTATGGCTACAAAAAATTATGAAGTTTATGCGTCGATTCTGTAAGCTTTCATTTTGAAGATTGAAGGGTAATATGATTCCGTTAGTTATTTCATTGACAATTATCCCTTTCTAACCCAGAGATGCTTCTGCTAGAAATTAAGTTTCAAGACTTTTCATTTTACAAATGTTAAAATTACTATAAAATGTCGTCATTAATTTTACAGCATAAAAGAAAACTTAGTTTAAATTTTTTCTGAATATAACTGAAAATATATGCATTTTTGATCTTACTAATAAGCAGCATTGGGATATTATGGGTCGAATGAAGCAGTTCTGTAGAGAGGCGTTTTCAAACATTTATAATTATTTCGTCAATACACATTTCGGTCGAAGCCAATAAAATTTAAGCAAATAGAATCCTTTTGAAACTCATGAGAAATTAGGCTAAAAATAAGTTCCTCATATTAAAATCACCTATGCTCCAGTCGCAATATCCCTCGAGGGAAATAAAACGGAAAAGTGGAGCAGTGAAGTCAACGAGAATATTTTGGTCCTGCCAACCGTAAAATACTCTCAAAATATAATGACGCCTATTACAAATTAAGAATATTACCCAAAGATTCCACAAACTATCCTTTGAAGCTTGAATGGCAACATTACTCCGTTGGTTATTGAATGGACTCTGAAATGAAGCAGTTTTGTAGAAAGGGGTTTTCAATAATTTCTCCTTATTTCATCACGACATATATGGATCGAAGCCTACAAAATTCAACCACAAAAAATGATTTTGAAATTCATGAGAAACTAAGCTTGAAATGATTTCCACTTCTTAAATTTGCTGATACTGCAATCGCAACATCCCTCGAGGGAATCAAAATGGAAAAAGTGGAGCAGTTAAGTAGTCGAAGGTATTTTGGTGTTGCTAGTCGTTCAAATACCTTCGTATAACTATGGCTACCGAATTTATGAAGACTATGCGACGATTTCGAAGGCTATCCTTTGAAGATTGAAGGGCAACATGACTCCATTAGCTATTCCATTCACAGTTAAATGAAATAGTTTCGTAGAAACGTGTTTCTATAATTTCCCATTATTTCGTCAATACATACTTGGATCGAAGCCTACAGACGAGGGTATTTTGGTCCTGTTAACCATTAAAACACCACCCTCTAACTCTTATCATGGCGACTACATATTATTTAGATTATCCGATGATTCCGTAATCCACCCTTTGAAGCTTGAAGGGCAATTTTGAGGTTGATCGAGCACATACTGCTAGGGTGCGTGAGTGTTGTCCACGGGTAACCAATGGGCAACATATCGATATCTCCGCTGCAAAAAACGATCAACAATCCCCACCCAATCAAATCTGCTCATCTAGTACACCAACAATACGAATCCGCTCAGCTGGCTGTAGCCAGAGCACAAACGCTCATCTCCGAAGCTTGAAGAATTGGTGTTGAGCGTATATGCTCCTACTACTGCCAGCTGAGGGGATTCGTATTGTTGGGCACATAGATGAGCGGATTTGATTCGGTGGGCGATTGTTGAGCGTTTTTGCAGTGGATGTATCGATTTTTTCGCCTCTCTGGGAGCGCAAAAAGGTTTTGAAACGCAAAGAAAATTCGACTCGGGTAAGTTTTTGCGGTCGGAGAGAGTGAGTGTGGGTAGGATGGAAGGGCGCTAAGGCACACACCACACGAGAGCAGGAGGCGCTAAGTGAAAGAGAAAACGACGCTGAGGGCGCCGACGACGAGAATCGCGGCTACCTTTTTTTTTAGTGATTGTGAGCCGCGAGTTTCTCTGGCTTCTTCCTTTGATTCATCTTCTCCTCAGAACTATTGCGTAACCTATACATCTTCTCCGGTTTTGGTGCTCATCGGTCACCGTAGTGCTATTCTGTGCGGCAGAACTGAAGTACACAAATGTCTATGTGGTGAAAAAGAAGGAACAAGCGAATAAAATTATTGAAAATGGAAACCTCCAATTAAATTTTAATATAACAGGATGGAAGCTAAGTTCCCGCCGTTTATTTGCATTTTAACATTCTGCACGTCGTTGGCACAATTTTTTACGCTGTTCCATGGAAAATATATTTTTTTTCTCCCGGATCTAAGTTTTGATTCTATTAAGATAAATTTCGGTATCTTTTAGATGACTAAATGGGATGTAAAGTTGAAAAAAATGATCACTTTAAATATCAACATCTTTTTTCTTTAAATCAAGGTTCTAAGGCCACAGAGGCATCTAGCGTCATTAATGCTGTGTATACAGTGGGTGCTTTACTGAGAGAAAAGCTCGGGAACACCAAATATAATTATTTATATTTACCAAATAGTTTCTCGTAATATTTAACGGATAGTACCTGAAATATTAGTTCCGATTGGTATGCACCAATTAAAATTATCTACGAGCACGTGGTTACAAATAACTTTTTGGGATATTTTACGGGTTAACGTAGATATTTCTGGTGAATTCAGTGAATAACTCTTCTTCCCTCCCAAATTTCCTATTTCCTTTTTCATTTAACCTACCGTCATCTTCTATTCAAGCATTATATATTGTAATGCATACTCCCTATTACTTAATCTATCAAGCCAATTATCTTACCCTTCTTGCCTGTTTACCTTAACTTTTTTCTTCTCTCCAACTTGGTTTATTTAATACTCATCCCCTCCCAGCACTTGCTCCATCCAAACCCTCTGTCACCTCGATAACACAACTAGCAGTTAACTTACCTCACCTAACATGCCTTAAAATTTCCCTCTGCCCATTTTCTTCATAACCACATCTCGAAGGCCTTTTCATCCTACTTTCCCAAATTCCACGTTTCCTCACGGCAAAATGCAACCCTACATCTAGGGTTTTTTTTCATCTTTGCAGGCAATTGATAATAATAAGTACTTATCTTCTGTATACGGGTAGTGTTCATGTAACTGAAAGTGAATGAAAAGTGCCGTGAGCAACAAAAATACAGTATATTTTTTGTCCTTTATACTTCGAAAGTAGTATACATTAAGCGAAGGCACGATGATTGAAAGGTAAATGAGAAAAAAATTGTAAAATTGATTGAAAAAGAAAGAGATTTTTAGAGAGAATGAAAGGAAGTAGTGAAGCCCTATTGTATAAATAAAGAGGGAAGTCCATGAAGGAAGGTGAGGTTGCCAAAATCAATGGAAACGTACCTCCTTAATCGATAAAATACTTTTCAAAAAGTGCTATTGATGCGGAGATTTCTCTCACCAAGACTGCTAGCAATTACTCGGTGGAGACGGTTAGGGGCTACCGGTGTCCCCGTTTTGAGACACGCGTAGCGGAGCGGGCCAGGGTCAGTGGCCCCTTGATGGGCCCGGTGCATCACTCGCTTAAAGAAGGAAGCGAATGCTATCCACGTGATAATGTTCACGCTAAGCGTCTCGAGGTATACTACGCGAGGGAACTCCCATTCATCCGAACCGCTACGTAGCGTATTTCAATGTCTCAGACCGAGCTCTGTTATCAAACATCGTGCTCGCGTACGCGGCATGCGCTATGCCACTGCGCGAACGGCACGGACAACCGACGGCTCGACACGGCAACAGGAAGTGATGAGGGGCATCAAGCATTTGAGTGGCCGTTAATGCTAAACGCAGAGTAAACAACCAGCGAAACAAGTAAAATAACAAAACAAGAATTGCGGAAGTTGAGCTGAATGAGGCGTGAAAAATTGCTGATTGTGATGACGAAGACATTTGGCTGAGGAATGTCAAAACCTGTCCTAGGCGTCCATAGGACGAGGAGGAAAAAAATGAGGTAACCACAGAATAGGTGTGATATGTAAAGCATTCATGAATGAGTAATAGTAAATGGAACGTTCTGTCAATTTTACACCGAAAATGGAAAGATTAGCAGACTTAAGTTTTGAATTCAAATCAAAAAATGACTTGGAGAAGTTTGTTCATGTCAAAATGAGTCCTAAATTGTATAATTTCAGGCGACCAGTCGCGTTGTAGTACGAAATCCCCTTCCACAGATACAGTAGGTACACAATCTTTAATAAATTTGGCAAATGGCGGCGAAAGTATAAATTCAGACAATGGAAGGTAAAGTAAAGCAAAAGGGATATAGCAACGCCTTATAATTACTGTTGAAACATTTTGGAAGTGGGGCTCTCGCCTTATTCCCCATATGCAGCCAACCAAGGGTTGCCTGAAGTTGACTTAAATAGCCAGAAGAATCTCCAGGGAAAAGGAAAGTAAAAATGTATGTTCATGCATTTTTGCCAATTAAATGGGTAAGTCACGAAAGGTTGGTTAGGTGCTAGCCCTTAGGAACACTTTTACATGCTCTCCATAACTTAGAGTTTAAAACATGGTATGTATCAATTCCGTAACGTTATACGAAAGTAATGCATGGGAGAAAAGGCTGGTGGCTTAATAGGAGGGATACTTCCCACTTGATCGGTCCTATTTTCCCATCTTTGGTGACGCATTACTCCTTCAAAACTTAAGCTATTTTCTTGAAACTTTTAGAGAATTTAAGGAACACGAGAAAAAATCGAGGTTAATTTACCAAAAGACTGAATGTAGCGACAGATACTTTGCTGACTCTTTACTTTACATTACCACACAGTTGTAATTTAAATTTGCAAAATTCTACTCAAAATATTTGCAATAATTTCTAGTCAACATGTCTCACTACATAGTAGCTACAAAAAAATTGCTATGTTATAACATGTTTTTCGTAAATATAAATTAGATTCAAATTATATGATTGAAAAAATCACCACAACAACTGTAACTATGCATTCCTATGTGATGAAGTTGAAGTGCACTAAAGCATAAAAGAATACATTACTAATATATTTGGTGACACTTTGTAAAGGTGTATTGCTTTCCTCTGACAAACTTTCCATCTCCAAGATACCAGCAAATCGTAACTGGAGTAACTTTTTTACACCTTGATTATTTCAAGTTGATAGCAGGAATTTTACGCAAGTCGTCTAAGAAGACCAGTCAAAAGGGAGGTGTCCCGGACTGACCGCGGCCCGATAAAATATTGCCATAGACCGTTGATGGAGGTGGCCCATAAAACGAGACTATATATAATCGACTTTTTCACGTGAAATAAGTTTAGGTCCACAGAAACGATGCCGCTGAATAAGTATGGTTGTAAGTGAATTTTTCATTTTATATTATTTTTAAATGCATTATAATGTGACTCATCCTTTCATGCTCCTGCAAGCATATTGTATTATGGTGCACAACATTTTACATCTATCCAAAGATATCACAAAAACGTCATTTAAATTATCATACAAACTTCAATGCCAGACACTCAATGTTAGGGGTGGTACTTTTAGGATGTTACATTTCCGGGAGTTCACATGCAGCTATATCCACCAATTAATGTTTTAATTATTCGATTAAAAAAAGGCTAAAATTTTACTAATGTTTTCAATTACAAATTTATCCAAATTTGTTCAGGAGTGAGTAATCATACAAGATATCAAGTGATCATATGAAATATTAAGGATGTAATAAAATGATTGAACATTGTAGTGGAGAAAATGGTCACGGAAAAAAAAGTCATAGAGACAATAAGTACAAAAAACAAACCCAAGGACTTGTTCACAATGTTCGTACAAATCATTAGTGACATCGACTATCACCCGATAAGGATAGTATAGCCGAATTAAATCATTTGAAATTCTTTAGTACCGAAGACGGCTTCCTCCGGCTGATGACATGTGCCTCAGCCTGCAATAAATTATGCTATGGGGTATGTTTTCAAAAAATTTATTTTTTATGTTTAGTATTTCAATTTGACCAATCATTGAAATAACGCGGTAGAGCAGTACAAGTGCCTATTCACTGTGATTAGTTCCTTAAAAATTCATATTTGAGCCTAAATAATTCTACTTTAATTAAAAATAGATTTAAAATTGAATACACTCGTATCTGATTGACGACATATGGAAGTAGTCACTGAATATATGGCCACAGAGCATAATGTCTATATCAGCTGAGCTCTCATTGCGGTTGTAAAACAATCTCGTTAATTTAAAAAAATGACACAATTTAGAATAGAAATTAATAGATTCCATTCGTCACAATGAACAGACCAATGGGTTGGAGAACGGAATGGAGAGCTGCGTCAAATGAATATTTGGATTGTTGACTAATGATTGTGAGATTTCACTCACTCGTCGTCAAGCAAATTCTTATGTTAAATAAAATTATAATTTGATTGCCCGAAGACTAACATGGATATAAGCTTTCAGTGGCCTTGGCAGAGATTTGGAAACCAACATCCTTGAAATTTTAGCAGACGGGAGAATTTGTAGATCAAACAAATGAGTGTTGCAGTAGCTTCCCCACTTGCGAGACTGAGTGTCTCTCCTTATTCAGAAGGTTCGAGGAAGATGCTTCGAGTGTAAACCTTATTTAGGTGTGAGGCAATTCCGTGATGGGCCGTCCTTCACAAAGGTCCCTCCGCCTTACAAAAAAGCCGACAATCGATGAGAGCTACGGTGAAGTGACGTCTTTTGAATCTTGCCACATTCGGTGACCAGCAAAAGTTGCGGGGGTGGGTACCATTTTGGGATTATATTCCTTTAATAGCTAAAGAGTTTTTCAGGCAACGGTGAGATGTCTGAAGACTTCAAAGGATAATGAATCGTGCGGGTTATTTCTCCAACATGCATGGCTAAACTATTCATTTCCAACATTTTTTGCAATCGATCTTTCCCCACGAAAATCCACACCGTATAGAAAAATTAGCAGTTTCACATATTGTAGGCTTGCATAAAAAAGAAAACAGCAGTCGTAAAATACCTAAAAATTGACAATTATTAATTATTTAACAAGAGGCCATTTAAATATTATTTTTAATGACGGTGGCATGGTTTGAATTGAAATGATTGCTAAAAAAAATATTGATGGCCTGAATAACTGACTTTGAGCGGCAGTGGTTGAATGACCAATATTGAATAAAAAAAAAAAATGATTTCTAGAACATTGAATTTACCACTCGACACTCGGAAGTTATTTTCTTAAGAATTTTTCTGATTAAATGTAGATTAATCAGAATATTGCTGCAGTAATAAAAATCTCTTTTTTTCATTTTATTGTGGGATAATCGATTCTTGCTGCAAATAATACTTCCACCACGAATGGAAATTTGTGACCAACGGTTTTTCAATCACCAATTCCAACCTAATAAATTAACGTTAATGAGTATAATTGATCTTAGAAGTATCATTGAGTTGTTTCCTCACATAAATTCAACTTAAACAAAAAAGATAACCCTTGATATTTAACAACCATTGAAAATTAAACACATCCGCGGGCTGAATTTAGATTGTGCTACATTTGCATTTCATCCCCCAGGACCTATCAAGAAATTAGCTTCATTATATACTTCCCGATCAGGCCACAACTACTAGAGATCTCATCGTATGAGACGTGTAAATTAACAAATGAAAGTATGGAACATTTTTCGCCAAATTTTAGCAGGGCGGTGCTAAAATCTCTCCGAAAAACTCACATCGCGGCTTATATAGTTGTCAATCGATATAAAATTTGTAATAGGAGAAAACCTACCAAGAGAGTTTATAATAAAAAATCCGTGAAGGTCATAGTTCATCTCCGTCGGAATGTAACACCATCCCTTTTGTATTAGCCAAACTGCACAAAAGGAAATAAATCCACTTGCTTTGGGAATAATGTGAACATTTGGATAGTTACGAAAATCCATTCCAAAATACATACCATGGATAATGTAGGAATAGTAAAAGAGTAATAAGGCATGTTTCAAAGTTAAAAAAACAATAATAATGAATCCATACACTTACATCACTTTGGTGATGAATTCAGGCACATAAAAGTTATATCTGATTCCACCAATCAATCTGGGTTCCAAGAAGAAATCACCGTCTATAAGGGACGACAGCAGAACCTGAGGAGGAAAGACACAAATCACATCAACTTTCGAGCATTATTTTCGAGTATGAAACCGTCGAGTATAATATTCTTAAAATAAGCATTGTCTTCCTTTTTGTAGTTCACAAAACTTATTTTAATAATATATGGACACATGTTAAATTGATGAGTCATAGATGAGCTCCTTTTGTTTACATATTATTTATAAAATTTACTACGGAACATTGCTTTATTTCCATTGAATAGCAACTCCTATACAAGATTGCATATTCTTAGGTGCCTTCTTTCACAGATCTTTTTATGAATTTGGGTGCAATTTACGGGTACAGAAACATATAGCTTCGCAATTATTGCACTCAGAAATTTTTGAACACTTGCCAAAGATTGTTTTATTATTTTCAAGGCGCTGGAGTGAATGACAACTGTAAAACATTCTTAAACCAGTTTATAAGGTCAACTGCTAAAGTTCAATAACTTTAAATAACATTACACAATTCATGATATCATAAAGAGATGAAACTTTGGAGATATGCTCGAAGAAAGATGTACATAAAGACTATTAAGCTTCCTTATCGAGAGAAATGCAAAACTCATTCACGAGGGAAAATTAAATAAGTTAACCTGATTTAATTTTTTCAATGGTTATTCCCCATGATCGAAAACCAAATGTTATTTCTGCACGGGTCCTCCGTGTCCCAAATCGATTCCGGATTCAACACCAATTTCAGTTTCAAGCAGCAGGTGGTATATGGAATCCCACGTCTTCCACCTTTCTTATTCATGATATTATCCTACGACATTCTTCTTGGCAGCAGGCACGTATATCCAATACATTCGAAAAGACATATGTCAACATTGTATTATATGGCACTGAAAATTTCAAATGATTCGTTCCTCTTTGCAATTCAATGCAGCCCCATATCTTACCGACATAAAATAGCTTCATTATAACCACTTCAGCTAGATCAATGGCGAAAAGTTGGAATAATTTTTTTTCCGAAGAATAAGATTTCTGATAAATTATACATCTTTAGTTTTCTATCGTATATAACCATTAGACTCAGTTACGGAGAGAATCAGTGAAGAAAAAGAAACATAAACTGATTAAATTCGGTTTATTTGACAAACAAACAGCTTATTCTCTAACTCTTGATGTTATGTGTGGGGCCAACGAGTAAAGGCTACTCGCCACAAAATAAGAAAATAAGCAAATTCATGCATTTTCCAGATAACCTTTGCTAGAATTAGGCTATAAGTAATAAATAAAGAATCTACACTTTCCCACCAAACCCGAGCATCTATTCCAAAGCATCTCCTACATCATGTTATTCCAATCACATTTATTTGTATGGAATTCGATAGTTCACCAACAGATAGTGCACAATTATTTCTGTCTTTCTGATTTCTTGTTACAAAATAAAATTTCGATTCTTTTCGTCTTTGGTATTATGATACCGTATTTTTTAAACGTATACCGTATGTAAAACAATGAGTGCTTTACACCTAATGAGAAAATGGCAGAAATGTTTTTATAAAATGAATATGGGACATAATTTTGAAAGAGAATCATTCAAAAATATGAACTTATAAGTGCAGTGTTCTCACATTATTCACATTGTTCTAAGGCCTTGAACTTAAGCACGTTGTGAGTAATTTGTTAATATAAGTATCACCTCACATATCACCGGGAAAAAAATGGCTCTTACAACGATTCATACTCCTCCACAATATTCTGACTCATCTCTAAGTCAACAAAAGAGAACAATAACTTTGTGTTCCTACGAAATACTTCTGTCAATTCTTTTCGAAATACATTATCGCTTGGCACCACTCCAAATATGAAGATGGCCAGTCTAGCCTATTCCCCTCTATATGCATTCCCACCGACTCCATCTCTCTGTTGCAAATCCACTAATTTCATTTACATCTCTCCACTCCGTGACGATTTTGTAATACTTCTAAGTAATAACAAGCAAGGAGAATCGTCCTCGCTGATGCAATAAGTGAAAGCAAGTCTCCTAAAAAAAACATCCTTCTCCGACGCGAGGCTTCCCTAAAAATCTTTCCCCAACCACCATGGAGGTTTAATCGGCTACATTCATTTGATTTATGCTTCCATATGCCGTTCATGTTAGCGACAGCTAATGTAAATGCCTATACATTAATCAAATCCTTATTAAATTAAACTTCAATTTGAATATAATGAATGCTTAACTGGTTCTCCTTCGATGACACATGCCATGACTGTGACAAAAAATAAATATTGTTTTCTTGTCTACAAATGTCTGGGTTTGCCAATTAAAGCAAACACCAATTACCTTTAAATGGATATCTATCACTAAACTTAATTGATTCATCCACATGGATGCAATTGCTTGGGCATGAAAAACGCATTGAAGGTGATTCAAAAAGGGTTAAATTCCGCACGTCAGTAGCATTGGACAACATTCATGATTATATTAATGCATATCTTTACATGATGAAATATTAATCACAACAGAGAAATCGCAGGAAAGAGAGTAAAAGTCAAACCAAGAACAGCCTATCGATTAAACTGTTACAATGGAACTGGTTTTACATGTAGCCGTCGGTATTAAATTAAATGTTTAATTTTTTTGAAATCACCTTAGACAAATAAATTACTACATTAGCCTATATTGGCAGCAATGAATGTAAAATCATGTAAATTACGATGGCACATATTCACTAATACTCATAAATAAGCATTTTATAAAGTAAATTGGCCAAATTAACTTCAGGACTACTAGCAGCTCTTGTATGAGATTAACTTAATGAAAATTTCACACTCCAATATATTTCCGTCTGCTGCCAAACCTACAAACGACATCTCGGAAATAAGGAAATAGAAATTGCCATAATTCATTCAAGAAAATGTAAAGTAAATATTGAGAAAGGCATTGACATCTCCATTCGTATACCCATTACTTCTTTGCCCTCAATATAGAATTCCTGGTAAGGACTCTATCTAGAGTTCTCCCGAAGCAAGGTGTCAAGTGAAAACTTTTGACACTTAAACTTAATATAACTGACTTTTCTTGATCCATTAAATAGTTATTCGATAACACTGATAGCCAAGTGGATGGGCAACGAGTTATTTGTTTCTTAAATTTCTGAGTCACAAACATATGGCTGCAGAGAAAAAAGCCCTTAAATATATCCCAAAAATATTGGGATATATTTAAGGGCTGAGGAAACTTAAGTTTTAGAAGTACACACGTGAATGTGTGCCATATTTGTACTCATAAATCTACTAATTTTGGCATAAGGAAGAAAACGTTCATTTTAAAAAGAAAGGACATGCCAACCAAGGAATACTCTTTCACAGTAGGTAAATATTTTCTACAAGACACGTGAATCAACTGCAAACATTAAAATTCTAGCTGTACCCAAGAACTTGAGTTGAGCGCAACCACTCTCACGTGGCTACTCATTTTTTCACCAGTAGAATTCGGGATTCATATTTTTATAAGATTTCTTTTTAGTATATATTGAGCCAATCTTATCTCAGAATTACTTTCCGCAGCAAATTTTCCTTCAACTTCAGTCATTCATTGCGCTATAAGTAAGGAACTAACTGTATAGTGAAATATAGCAACAGAATAAAACGCGGTGCTAGTGATACTATTCGGATCACGTGAAAAATATACATCTGTCAGTCGGCAGCGTTAGCCATGAAGAGTTTGCCAACTCGAAATTATAGTCTGCACGTCACAAACAAAGTCAGACATGAGGTAAAGATCCAACGCCTGAACTGTTGTCTCGAAGGTCTTGGAGGCCATTAAAAACCCGTTAAATAAGCAGAGGCGAGATTTCTCGTCTCGCCGACCAATGACGATAGATTCATTCTTTTTATCACGCGGAGACGACGCAGATTCGCTTACAAAACGCGTGGGCTTTGATTTCGGGCGTTGAAGTTTCCCATTCCACACTTCAGCGCCCGATGAGATGAAATGACGGGGAGGGCCTCAGAGACGGCCTCTGTATGTGGCCCATTCGAAGGCCCAAAGGTGAAGATGATTCGAATGGATGGGCGGGGAGGTCGACCAAAGGGTTGGGGTCGTGTTGCCGAGGTCAGCAGGTGAGTAGACCGGTGGACATGGTGGGGGAAACCTGATTATGAGGACTGGTGGGAAAAAACTAAGTGGAATCCACAGCAAGCTACCCAATATCCGGAGACAACTGCCTCAATTGCCTGCGGTGGTCACACATTTTTCTAAGAATTCTTCAGTGAGAAAAAGGAACTGCTACGAAAATTAAGCGCTAGACATGTTGGGTGAGGAGAGGAAGCTTCTATTGGAGATTCAAAGCCAGTGCCTTGAGAAATATTGTTTTTTTCACGAATTGTTTTCCTGGGACTAACTCAACGAATGTAACAATAACTCTTTGCCATTGCACCCAACTGATATTTTACCGTATACATTCGAAACCATACATTTAGTACGGAAATTTATTTTTTCCTGGAATATATTTTGAGGAATAATTATCCGGTTTTTCACCGGGTATGGCCTTGGGTAGTTGGTTCCAGCATTGTTCAGGCTGAGTTTGCCATCCTCGTCTGGAGTAGAATTTGGCTCCTCACATTACCAATCTTCGAAACGTCCGAATTTATTCCTTTATATAATCCCACTGGGCCACGTTGACGTGATGCTCAACTTATAACTGAGCAAATGATGGGTGAATACAGCCAATGTTCTTTTTCTTTCTTTTTAGGCATAATGCTTCTACAGGACGCCGCACGTGCTACAGGCTTATTCTCAAGATATTTCTAGTCCTTACGCTATCACGGCTTATACTAAGGGAGACCGGATTCGCACATTTCTCTCCTTAGTGGTGCATTGAAACGTGACATATTCAAACAATACTTTACAATTTGCACAGTGAAGGAAATGCTAATTTGGACCACATGGACAAGTTTACTAATTTGAGCCCTCTCGAAGAGAGAGATTCCTGAAATATGTGCAAAATAGAATTTTCATCAGCTTAGTAGAGGTTATATTTACTATTTTTTATCATCAGATATGCAAACATCTCTCTCAAAAAAGGTCTACAAGATCGGTTATTAAACCTGATTTAATATGATGCGGTTAAATCACAGTCATCAATTTCCAACTTTTCAGGGTTAAAACCAAATGCGACCTAGGATATGGCATAGGTACTTCAGTGATTTTGTATCCAGCGAAAGAACTCACCAATGAGCAGCAAGAAAAATGCATTTCATTGATCGATAACTTTTACACTTCTTGATAAATTCCATTTAGTGAATGATCAAGCATCGGAAACCGACAGAAAGATCGCTAACACCAACCACCTATACAACCGAATGGATAAAAGATAAGGCAAATACCAAATGAATTAAAAAGACACTAATAGCATGGATAAGAAAAGGAACTATAAGATATAATCTTGAAACACTGTTTAAAAATTTGATGAGAATTAATAATATATCGCTTCTTAGGCTAAACTGAAAACATAAGGCTTATTACTAATTGAAAACAGACACTATTTAGTCATCTTTATCATCACTGGCAATATTTACAAACAAAAAATGAAGTAATTTAATTTGCCTTTATCAAAATCAAAATAAGAAGATATAATTACATAGCCAAATTTGATGAAAAAAGATATCAGAATCATTATGGGGGAGGTAGGTACCCAAAGACGATGAGAATATTTTTAAATATTCAGAATCAATTTTTGAAAAAAATGGAGCCTAAGGTTATTTGTTGTTCTTATATTTATTTGAACTGATATGATAAAATGCTCGGAAATTGTATAAAGAAAGTAAAATGAACCTGATGGATATTCTTGAATCTCGTCGTCTTGCGGCCTATCACTATATCGAGACCTATGACATTACTTCTGAGCCTGGCAGCAAAGGGAGAATATCTCTAAGCCGCAATAATATTTCAAAATAAATTGACCCTTAAGGTTCTCAAGCATTGCCTTTTATTTTCAACCCTCATATTGAATCATGCTTTCATAAAGCAAAAAAAGCAAGCATGTTGTACCCAAAGCCATAAATTTACCATTTTCTAACGTAAAAAAATTAATTATCCAAATAAATATGTCATAACCGAGCAATAAAACTAATCCAGGATGGCGGATTTCCGGAAATGCGTAAGTAACGATTTTATATTTTCCTGGTGCTCCAATTTTAGAACGTCATAAGTAGGAAAAGATATGTATTTATAATGACATGCATATATGAAAATAATGGGAAATTTTGCGCTTATAAAATCATCGACATAAATGAGTTTGAGAAATTAGCAACGAAATTACAATAGTGGTCATAGTACACTTATTAATTCATAATGAGAAAGTAATCAATATTTTCATGTGAACTCTAAATCAAGCTAACTTTCTGATTAGCGGTTTTTAATACGCCCTTGGTAACCGTCGTGCATGAAAAACTCGTTGACAGAGGTTCGTTCTCGGGCAAAAGCCGTAAGGATATTTTAAGGTAAAGTTCGAGTCGGTATAGGAAAGAGAAGTCGCTAAAATATGGAAGAAGTTGAAGGGGTCGAGAGCTGGAAGTTCAAGGCTAAGGCGGTCACTGGGGATATTCAGCCAGCGTGAAACTTGAGTGTGAAGACGCGAAAAAATAAAGATTTCGTTTCGCGCCCTTTCCCTAACTTTTAACCTTCCCAAAATACTGAACGCATTGGAAGAATATACAACGAATATTCCAGCAAAATTATCCCCTAAGCCACCGGCGCATTTAGGGGAGGGCCACGGAAGCACGTGCCTACACCCGCAGAGGCTTAAAAAAATAAGGAAAATATTTTATACGGTTAACATTATATTCGTTTAGTTTCATGTATTACGGAGCCTCAGCCATTTAATTTCACATTCATAACTTTGGTATTAAAATAAAGAGAATATTTCGCTAAGTAATTGTTGTATGTTGCTTGAAAGTACATAAATGAGATGACGGTTTACCTGACAGATCTTTGTGCCACCCCCCCAGAAAAAATCCGGGATCCGCCCGTGCACTGAGTGGTAAACACAGCAAGAAATATGATTCGAAATTAGGATTACAATATTAGTATGAGTTTTCGGAAGACGCGAATACATATCTATTGGTTATAAATTACGAGCAACAAAAATATCTGCGTACAACTCGAATAGTGAATTTGTACTCAGTTAACGAAATGGTCTTATAATTAATGTTACTTCTCCTGATGCCTTTTATGCAAATGAAGCTGGAAATAAGCTCAAGCTTTCATGAAATGCAAGAAACAAAATACGTTTCAGAGTAGAATGCAAAGAAAACATATATTATGAGAAAGCCACACAAAAACTATTTGCAAGAACGTTAAATTTTTTCAATTCAAAACGCTATCAGAGAGATTACCACAAGGTAGACCGGGACACGTTAGCGCACGGCACTTTTTCTGAAACGAGTTATAATCTGCGCGCCACCAACTATTACATATTGATGCTGATCAGTTGAGACTATTTCGACCAGTTTTTGAGCACCAATCGAGCATCCGTCTAGCATGCGGAAAGGATAACGTGTTTTGTGTCAACGTTAGTTTCAGAATTTAATCAATTTTTGAGAACTGCATTTGCATGAACAGAAATGTAATCAATTTCCGTTACACGTAATAAATGAATCCAAACATGCCAACGCGGCACGTATGCGCATAGACGTCGGGATGTATTTACGTACATCAACATCGGCATCCACATACTACCCTACCATCTTAGAGGCGTGTGGCAGGGGGTGTTACGAGACCTGTCGTTTATAAGGAAAAGGAAATGCCCTAACGAAATTACGACTAGCATTTATTAAATCCTTTATAGTTCGGAGGAAAAAAGAATTCTCACATCTAACCGTTCCGCAAAATATCTCTCTTAATTAATCGCTTCTGTCAGACCTGGAAATATAGTGGAGTTCTAATATTATGTTCTCCGCGTCGCTCTAAAAGATATCTATTTTCAATTGCTCAAGCAATGTAAGCCTAGCGCGCAGCCTCCAAGTCAAACTGCACGTTCATACAGTGTGAACGTGAATCTGAAACCTTTATTCCCGTACGTTCTCAAACGTTTTCAGTTTTTTCATAATATTTATATTTTAAAATCACCATTTAAATTAATTGATGTAAAAAAATGAAAACGTGATAGTACACTAAAAAATACATGAAATAACTTAAAAATGTGCTAGTTTATATGGAAGTAGAATAGGAAAACGGAAAAAGAAAAAAAAACAAAAACTGTATAAGGGGAAAAGTTTGTATACCCTTGAAAAAAGGAAAATAGTGAAAATATCTGATGACGAAGATGAAAACTTTCTTTGTATTCGTTGTTTGACATTATACAACCAAGCCCAAAACGACAAGACTGGATTCAATGTTATAAATGCAAAAGTTGGCACCATAAAGTGTGCTAAGGGAATACTTCATTTTTGTTTGTAAAAACTATAACAGTGATGATGAAGATGACTAAATAGTTACTGATTTTTATTGACAATCAGGGAAATGTTTTCAGTTTAGTCTATGAAAGTTTTTTTTATTTATTTTCTATAATTTGTAACAATATTTTTAGATAAAAGAAAATTTCAATTTTTTCAAATTTTTATCCCATATACTCCTTGGCAGTGCTCTAGTTGGGCCGGTAGGGCGTCCCCCCTAAAATCCAAACTCGTTATAAGCGTACTGGTTAAAATACCTTCGCGGTCGGATGTATAATATATTTTCGGCCGTTGGAATATTTGGCGAGTACCGCCTAAAATTTTTTTTCCAACTACAGCTCTGCTACTTGGTATCACTTATTACATGCGTAATCGGTTTAGTAGTTGTTCAAACGCTCTATTGCGTACACATGATTATTCTAACGGGGAACGGGGCAGGTTTATTCAATCTTCTTGGATTTAAAAACAATATTTTACGGTAAAAAACACAAACAACTGAATACATGAATTTTTTATTTTGTCAACTCCTTTATAAAACAAAAATATATAAAATTTCGCAAGCTGAAATATAAACACAGTAAATTCATTGAAATAAATTCGCGTAAAATTACCCAAGCCTAACCTATCACTTGCGAATCTAAGATGAATATTCTGCAGACGATACATAGTAGTTATTGCAAGTCAACAAGCCTATCCGCAATATAATTGTTTCCGTAAGACCGAACTTGAATCACGAGTAATCTGAAAGCTTCGCTTCTTTGAAAATTTCAGAAATTTTAAGCTACGAATAACACCGAAGAGATATGGACTTGAGTACTATGGCATGGGGTCACAATGGTCACGATGGGGTCAGTCAAGAAACGAACGCCCTTCGGAAAGTTATGCCATGCCACCAAGGCCAAGTTGAGCTATAAATTGAAATGCTTCCTCCAGATATGAGAAGCTGCAGTACTTTCCTTGCATTATAAATAAACCTCGCAGACTTCCACGGGAGATTTTTCATGAGGCAGGTGCAATATAATAAGGAAATGATTTTATCATACGAGTCTTCAACATAATTCTTGTGAACTATGAGTCCAAGGCCAAGTGCAAAAAATGGGAACAAGAGATTAAAGCGGTAAATTAAAAATTATAAAGGCGAATGTGTCCGTTCTGCAAAACAAATCGCTCAAGTCTTCGCATTTCAAAAGTCTTCCACCATAAAATAATTGAACAGCTGAAAATATAAGGTTGTAATCTGATGGTCCGTATTGAGCTTCGACCTTCAGCGTGCTGGACAGACTAACGCGTTCAATAACCCCTAGATTTGAGTTGTTTCTAATAAATACTCCTTAGCAAGTATGTAGAACATATGAAAGTGAACCGAAACATAGCGGCATGTGTTTCAAACCTCATTATTATACCACTTTTAATGGTATTTTCTGCTAAATTTTGCTGGCTTCCTTTGCTACCGTAATATTTTTAGTCAATAACGGTAAGGTTTGACGAAGCTCTCCATTACGCTATCCTGTCTGTTTGCCTTTTCATAGTGACGTATTTCTTCTCTTAAATATCCTCAATAACGATACCAGTATAACTAATTTGGGGCTCTAACTTGCCTTTCTGCTCATCCACGCACTCTAAGACCATTGTCTATATCAGGTCATCATGTCTGCTGATGCGGCCGACGAAGTTATCGCGACTTCTTCTTAAGGTTTTTAGAAGGCTTTCTTTTCTCCTACACTTCGTAGCACATCTTCATACCTTACTCGGTGGATCCATTTTATCTTCATCATTCATCGGTTCATAAATCAAGACTGAAACGATTTTATACGCTAGCAATTTCCCTATTTGACAATTCTAATTCGATTAGAATACTATTGGTGTGGGCAGTATAATCGTGCTGAGAGAATCTTGGAGATTTCTTGGATAAACCTTGGAGAAAAAGGAGTCTTGTTGATTATTACGATTATAAATTGCTAACTCCCGTACCGGTCCCCATGATTGATGAAATAAAGTAGATTCCGGTTAATTGGGACATATTGGGACTTAAGCATTTGCCCCAATTAAGCGGCTGCCCCAATTAGGCGAACTCTCTTGTATGTGGGCATAAACAAACGTTGAAATGATAGAAAGAAGACTAAAGAATGTTTATAATGCAACATAAGTTTATTAAACTATTAATTTTAATTAATAAATCTGTGAGTTTAGTTAATTTATTATCATTTTTAAGAATTATAACATTTTTGTTAAAATATTTTTCACAGCCTCGGGCGACGTTGAATGAATGTCTTTTGCTAAGTCCAATTAAAGAAAAGTCCCATTCTCTCGCGGATAGTATAACAACAGGAACTTTCAAAATAAGGCAAGAATAGGAACATTTGTGAAAAATAAGAGTAAATCAAAGGAGGAAAATATAAAAAATTGTATTCTGAAAACAAAAAATTTTAATTTCGTCACGAGTATATAGTCTATGTCGCCGACTCTTGGTCCAATAAAGCGGCATGCTATCCTAATTAAGCGGAGAATACTATGGGATATTCCTCTATTGGGTTCTGTTCTTCAGGATCTGCCCCAAATAACCTGTGGACCCATTAAACGGAATCTACTGTATATAAACTCTGATCCTTGATGCCACTCGGCAAGCGAAGTATGGGAAATTTAAGTACAAATATAAATTCCACGAGCAAGATAGTACCCAGAAGAGAAGATAAATGATAGATCAAATCCTGAAAAGCATTTTGAGTCAAAAATAATTAAGGGATCGGAAGACCAAGGCTTAAGGTAGAATTTTCAATGGTACCTATGGCATCAGATTACTACTTTACGGTATTACTACTATGACCCACAGAATTAAAGAAAAGAATTTAGTATTTGATTTTCCAAATTGGAAAGCAATAATTATTGGAAAAAATAATGTAGTAAGTAAAAAAAAACGCTTTGTCATTTCATATATTTTGGAAATTCTTCAACCAAAATTCGTTCAGGTACGTTAACGCTACACATTTTTTTACCTCCAAGAAAACTATATGACTCTTTTTTGCTTTACCGGGATCTTGGTACAACCAAGTACGAGCAGTAAATAAATGCATCGAATGAAGAAAATTCTGTTCAACAGTAATCGGAACTCATTTCATTAAATTTGATTTCAATTCCACACACAACTGAAAAAATGTACATGAGTTGGCGTCTTTGTATTACAACAATGAAACAACGAAGATTAGTAAAAAAAAAGAATTATTACAGCTAATTGATCCCAATTTTTTCAGAAATATATGAACTCAGCTTTCAAATCAATCGAGTTATCTGCTAAATATTTCGAGGAAAAGATTCTACGGCCTACATTTAGACAACATTTGTTAAGGCAATTAAAAGAACATTTTTCCTCCATGGTATTAAGGAGGGACTATCAGAAGAAGGCCGTCTTAATTACTTAAAACGAATTGCCTTTTTGGCCACAGTGACTCAAGAGAACTCATTCAATGCGACCTTCCCTTGGATTGGCTCCAGTGGAATGCATACGCTAGAAATCCTCTTACCGGCTTAAGCCTAATAAAAGACGCAAACATCTGTGTGACCGATTAACAATTCAAACCATACAGAAAAAGATTCGTCTCGCAAATTAAGAACCGGATCAGGTCTCGTGCTATACCTGCAATTGTATCGCTTTTCTCTTTTCGACGCGGAGAATATGCCACATCCCCGATAACTTTCTGGGATTACGTGGCAGTGTTTCATGAGCAATTAAACCTGATTCTGAGCCATTTCACCCTCCTGAACTTATCATTCTCACTTATGCATGGAGGTGCAATTAATGTACTAAAGGGTCTTCTAAATCTTCGTATTTCCATCGGCGTTAATTTCTTATTCTTAAGAGAGGCTTCTGGTAAATATTTCTGTCTCATGCTATCATCAGAAAAAGGAGAAAAAATGCCCTACGCATGTGGAAAGCTATAGTTATCTACAGACCGTCAGTAATTATTGTCCATAAATACCGAAAAAATATTTTCGGCTTCCATTTTAGTGATTAAAATATTGGCAAAATTGATTATAAAAAGAGCTCGCTTGCTCACTCAGTAATTCATGCTGAAGGTAGGTTTGGTTAAAAAGAGTACACGGATTAAAAGTTCACGTTTACACGAAGAAACAAGTCCCAAGAAATAAGTTCCACTAAGCATGGGAATGGCAGAATGGATGACAAATGATGAAGTCCGAAATAAACAAAAAAGAAGGAATTTACGGGAAGACATGAGAGTTAAAGCAATTACGAGAGGAAAAAAGGTGAAGGATGGAAAGGTTAATCATATGCACTTAAAAATGAAACTTTTCCTGTTCGTCATTCAAGACTTTTTTTTCGGTTCATGATCGTTTTACGAAAAGTAGCAGTAATATTCACACAAAGAGCCTTGAAAAGAATGCCAGTTACAGACCATAAACATGACCAACTGGCCTTCACGTCTTCCTCAAACTAACAGAAAGAAGTGAGTGTAATTAATTTAATAAAAGAGGGTGATGGCTTTTTTTATGCCATCACATATTTGAAAATTTGAAAAGCATTCTTGGAAACGTAAAAATACATTTGTTTCCCATATACCAATCAAAATGTTTCAAACATCCTTATAGAGGAAATTCAGTGTTTTCACATGACTAAATATGTTTATGAAAGTGGATGCCTTATCCTGAAAAGAACCAAATATTTTATGAAATATAGAAAAATTTGTAAATATAGGGGCACAGTAAAAGTTAACTAAATATAACTAGACATATCCTGTGTATTTTAGTGGGATTTTTTACATCCTTGAAATACTTACAAAGAGCAATTTTTATACAATAAAAGCGATTTTTTAAACTTATAAAACTTGTAATACCCAACAAATCAATATTACAGACAGCCAACATTATTAAATAGCATCTACATTTTTAACACGCCAAATATCCATGCATATTTTATTGCAATACACACGTGATTTACGTATAAAATACTGGATCGAAATAGCAACTTTTGATTGCTAAAAATGGTGATTATGTCAGCAAATTATCTGATTTGATTCAGTTATGAACAGTTAAAAGGAATAAGGACACGAGATCCACGCGATACAGCACTTTTCTTAACTATACATTAATTATAGAATTTTCATGCTGTGAACTCAATGGGTAAGGGTATCCTTGCTAAGGCGTATAGCATAAGCTACTATAATATGAAAATATGGCGATAATCTATAAGGGAAATATTTTTAATGTCTCCAGCCTCGTACGCAAAAAATCATGAGCGAGATTCAAATCAAAATTGCTGACAAAATATTCACGCAATATTTTATGAATGCGTATCAAAAATGATTGAAGATAAAATTATTCCTATTCGCACATCGCTTTAGAAACACCTACTTGTTTCGACCAACCTGACCATTATCGAGTGAATGATGTTGTTCAGTAATGGTCAAAGCCAGTGGCGCCTATGTAAAGCATAGGACGTAACAAATGAAAGCTTCAATTATTACTATACAGTTTATCCTCAAAGTGAAATTTTTAAACATTGGCAACATATGCAAAAGTAACTGAATTACGTTCATTCTATTTGTAACGAATGAGTGTTACGATAATAGAGTATATTTAACAGTACGATAAGAGTAACGGTAACAGTTAACAGTACGACAGTGCCTATTTTAGCTTCCAATTACCACAATAAAAGGTATCTCTATTCCACATTTAAGCATTCTATTTAGGATACTATTCACTGAAATTTAAATTTCACTAATACTAATAAACATTTGCAGTTTGATGACCCAAATTTAACCACCCTGTATTGGGACTCAACAATACAATTTTAAGGGTCCTTACCGACATAGACATTCAGAAGGTTAGAATAAATGAGAGGTGACTAAAGCCTGAATAGCACGATCATTTGTTATGCCCCTCTTAGTGATCACTCGAGCGATCGCTTTTCAGGACCGGAAAAATGATCGCTCGAGTTATCATTTTTCTGAATCACACGGTCCCTCCCGCCGTCGCTTCTCGCATCATCTCCGATATTACTGTTCTATGTCGTTCTCATGATTGTCAAACGTTGCGCTCTAATCGCTCCATACGGGCATGAGTTCTGATTGGCTGATATGGTGTTACAGTGACGGTTTCAGGGACGGAAAAACGCGATCAGACGACTGATGGAAAAAGTAATGAGAATCCTCAACATTAAAGTGATCTCGAAAAACAATTGCGCGCGACGATTATTCCCGAATGATCACTCAAGTGATCGCTGGAGGGAAAAAGACTTAATTTTGCAACATTAATGAGATCAAGTCATACAGTCAATTGAATTTCCTTCCTCATTTTTGGAAACACCGCACAGGAATGAAATTCAAATTTCGCAAGCTCCTTACGAACGTTCGCAGCTGAGGGGTTAGAAACCTATGAGTGCTAAGCAGGGCAGAGGGCACGATAAATTCCTACCTAATGTGGGAGGGGGACGGTATAGCGGAGGTAGGTGTCATGAAAGGGGGGAGAGAGATCTTAAACGGTCCCCCCATGCGAAACGTCCTTCACCTTTAAAGAGATACCCCTCCCCCCTCTCCACTTCCTCCGCCGAACCCGCTGAAAGGGAGATGGAGGAAGCTAAGGAGAGGAGGGCGAGAAGTTGATGCCTTTCCCCCCTCCTAAGGTCACTCCGTCAGTGAATCCGTAATTATTATATCTGTCTCCTGACGAAGCCGCACGACTAGCCCCTGGGGGCATCTTGGCTAAACATTCAAGCAGCAAAGTGAGTAAAATACCACGAGGAACGATCTTCCGAGTGGTTTCATGAAACCTGGAGGGAATTTTCATGATTCAGCACCTTAATCAACACCAGCATGGAGAAGGGATGGCAAAAATAACTGTTTAAGAACATACATTGCACTGGATGAAAGAAAAAGAGTTTGAAAATCCATAAGTATTGGGTGCTGGGTTAAATAAGGTGGTGAAGTATCATAAAATATCTCTTCCAACAATAAAAAACTGTTTCGGGCTCATAAATAGTTCATTTCGAAGTGTTATCTCTTGCTTAACACGAGATTCTCTATAAAAAGTCGTGGTTATTACTTGTTTGCAAGATATAAAACATAACTGGGTAATAATCCAGCCATGGTGCTGAGAAAATGTATGAGGTGATTTTAAAATCACTAATTTTCGAAATTTTAAGGGATTTTTCATGAATTTTCTGCCAATACGTCACTTAATCAAGAAAAAATATTTCGGGTTATTCTTACAAAGTTTATAGGTCGTGCATTGGCTTCAAGTAATGAAAAACAGCAATTTTTCCGATGAAAAACTAGCGTTTGCTAACCTTATAAGGGAGTTCCGCTTAACAGGGAGGAACATCCACTCGTAAAAGAATTTCACATTGGTTCAGCCGTAGTTTTACTCCTATTACGTCTTCTTCCGATGAGGGAGTACGTCAGAGGAAGGTCTAATGACAACGACAATTTTCTGGGCGTTGCCTACTTTACAGGGACTTGGCTGTAGGCTTGATGAGTGAAAATGATTCCCTATGGCATCGATTTCTTCTTCATCTGGGACCGTATTCTGTATCTCCAAACCGATCGGTGCGGCACCGATTCGTCGGGTGGGGCGTCACACCGATTCGTCGTGTGATTCTGTATGCACCCGATCGGTGCGATATGCACCCGACAAGAAAACGGGAGATCGTCGGTAGCCGTACCGATACCAAAAAGGTGTCGGTACGGCCACCGACTGGTGGGTTTCATGAATTCCTCCGAGCGCATTGTACGTTTTATTTTATTTTTCCCTCATCAACGAGTAAATATGAGGTTTGCCGCAGTGTTATATATTCCTCATCCTTTGAATAGGCCACTATATTCAACTGTGTCATCAAATATTGATCACCTTGACATATATATTAGATATTGGTTTACAAACATGAGGTTTGCCACCATGTTATGACTTTCTCCCACTCTGAGTAGGCAATTATATTTCACTCAATCATCATTTGGCGATTCTCTCGACAAAAAAATAAAATATTTTTGTTTAAATATGAGGTTTGAGTTATTATTTCATTAAAAATATGCTAACTTGGGAGAGGTCTACATAGTTTACAAAAAGTGGGTGAAGACTTACACCAATCACCCTGGAGGTATTTACCGGCAACGAGGGCATTGTTCCTTGCAGCCGATAAATAGAAATTCTGTGGATATACATGCCATGTACGGCCAAAAGTAGGCCTTTCTCTCGAGATGAGTGCCTTACGATTGGTTGTGGATGTTTAAAATATTTTCAATTTAATATTACATATTCAACGTCTTCTATTTACAAAAACAGCAAGAGTAATAAATGCAGAGGATAAATTCTCAAAATGTATCTGTAACTCTTATATTCCAAAACTCAAAAAATGCAATTCAAACAACCGAGCCATATTTCAAATTTCCTTCCTGAAGCAGCAAAAATTATTCTAATAACTATAATGAAATCAGTCATGGATGCGGATTACATGAATACGTAATTAATTATCCCATAACATGCCTGGACAGGTTGTAATTTTAAATATCTAACAGTTTCCACACAGATGTATTTTGTATTTTAAAGGTACTTAAAATATTATTTGGTAGTTTGTTTTTCAAATACCCAAGTCAAAGGTATTTTGTATTTCAAATTCTCCTCTGCCTGACTGAATTTTAATACTCCAGCCCATACTGAAATGATATAAAATCCCTTTCTCCAAATGAATGAACTCATCATAAAAAATGGATGGCGGCATTTTAGAGGAGTACAAATGGCCGTCACTTAACAAAGTTTTCAAAAACCTTTTTTTTTAATTAAAGAAGGGCATTTATTTGTGAGAGAGAAACGCGAGTGATAAAGGGCATACATTTCATCACCTTCATCAGATCCAAGTAGAGAAGAAGCGAAGTGCTTGGGCTTAGCTTCATCTTGGTATTTCAGAGGTGACTAAGCGTCGCTAAAAGCCTCAATGAATTGTTATTAATCTTCTCCGAGGAGCAGCTACGTACATGATGGACTCCCGAACATCCACTCATTATTTAAATAGATTATCTCATTCCTCTCGGAGACTGGGCAGCTTGGACAGGTCACCTTGACCGCCATTGACCGAGCCTTAACTCAGTGCCACAGGCCATGAATTAGCTCATTCTATTCTACCAGCTCCCTGGCTCGAATAAAATTTGGAAGCTTCCAAGCAATATATTATATTCAGTATTTAAGATGGATTAGGAATTTGAAGACAGAGAATGGCCTATTTGACTGGAAAAAAGTACTCCTAAATAAATGGATAGAACATTTAACTGATTAAACACCTCTGACGTAAATCTTTGAATGTTTTTATTAAATAAGCGACAGTTAAATTTATAAAATCGTATCCGGCTCGATTTTGTGGAATTTCTTAATATCCATGATAAAAAGAAGAACACAATGGTAATTTCCACACTTTTAATATTACAACTCAGCACCGACCATGGTTTCAACACGTAAGTGTCATTATCAAGGATGTCCTGGATATTGACACTTATGTGTTGAAACCATGGTAGGTGCTGAGTTGTAATATTAAAAGTGTGGAAATTACCATTGTGTTATTCTTTTTATCATGGATAATTAAATTGATAAATAACTTTAGAAATAAATTGTAACGAATTTAAAGAATGAAGTACACGAATTTAAGAACATCCACATAAAAATTAATAATGCAAATACAAGTTTAACATTAAAAATTTCAGGCAAAGATAGATATCGTTATGTTTCCTTTACTAAGGCGGTTTTCCTACCGAGGATGACGAGCCAAGCCCTTGGGTATATTTGGTGAACAAATATATATAAGAATATTTTTAAATCATTAATTACCCTCATTTAATGTTTTTTTTCAAGACTCTCTTCTCGTTAGATTTAAATTCAATTGGTTTAAATATTATAGCCAAGTTACCAAGTATGCCTTAGACATAATTGTATTCGGAGAAATGATTGGTAAGTAAAAATAAAAATAAGTAAGTATTGAAAAGTCTGATTCACCAGCCGTTATTAATAATTAAAGATGGAAACTATAAGGAATTAAAATAACATACACAGAAATGGCAAAACTTCCAACTAATTTCATAGCGACATTTACATCTGAGAACTGGCGTTATATGGATTAATTATTTTACTTCTTATTGGTGATAAGATTAATTTAACAATAACTACTGATGGCCTACAAAGTTGAAATGTTCATGGTAATGCTGATTAAAGCGAAATTGGCATTATTTATCAGCTTTTTCGGTTGATTAAATCCTTATTTGCTTACAAATCTAATGGAGTAAAAGAGAAAGAATCGTGGAATAATATAAAATGTTTATTTTTTGAAGCTTTACACTAGAAAGCATTTAATTTCACCTGGACTGAAATTAAAACTCCTGAAACTATACCGAAAGGCTCCATTCCATGTTTCAAAAACTAAATTGATAAAGCACACGAATCCCATTCGATTCGAAAACCCACAAAGCACTCCGGTTTAATTCTAGGTTAAGGTAAATGATATTTTTCATAGAATATTAATACTTTCCCTAGCATGGAGGTGTAAATCTGTAACTTTCACAACTCTGCCGACTGGAGCGTTGATTTTATAGACCTGCTATTCAATGACGGAACTAGCAAGAGAAATAAATCAATAAAAAACGCAAGTATTTTAAAGAATCACACCGATTAAACAGATGAAATTATTCGAAAAATGGTCCTAAATTAGCGATAAATATTCACAAATACATCTCTTAACTGCATCATTTAAAAAATGAAAGATACATATCAGTCTCCTTAAAAATTTGCGGTATCTACCATTGTGACACACTAATCTCTGCAAAATTCCCCAAAGGTTACTTCTTCCAAGAACTGGCTCAAAGATGCCATAATCCGTGAGGATATATATTTTATATATCAATTTAAAATATATCTGGAAGAAAACCCAAGTTCTCTCAGGTAAGGAGAAGGCCATCTAAATAACAAAGAAGAGGGGAAAAATATTTTCCATCATTATAATTGAAACAATGTAATGAGGTAATGAGAGTAAGTAATGTTATTTAAAACCACACCAAAGTCCTGGTCTCACTGTCTTTAGAGACTATACAATATTTTATTACTCACCGCAATCTCTTAAAATAAGGGGGAAAAAAATATTCCATAAATACCAATGAAAAATTGCAATGAGAATACAGGGCCAGGAAAGGATAGTTGAAATGTGATAACAAGTCCTGATCATCCTGCATGCTGCAATTTAAACTCCAGTACTTAATAAGCCTCGGCAAGCTCAATAGGCACTGAGCAAGAGAAAGGAATCAACAATAAACGAAAGCGCTACACGGAATCTCATCATTTAATGAAATTACCAGTGGTGCCATGGTGCCGGAACGCCGTTTCGGCACTGGTTAACAAAAGACATAGTAATCAAGTAACACTTAATCAATCTTGCTGCCTCAAAATTTCAAATATATGCAATCCTAACCAAAAAAAGTTGTAATAAAATGTATATCATAACTTGTAATAAAGGAATAAATAATTTACTTCTCAAAATAGTTGAGGGAAGTGCGTTCCTGCATTGCTAATTTTTCCATGACGTCACTGACAATTAACCAAAAAAAAACTTGGTGAAGATTTACGCATACATCAAATAAATTCTTCATTAAAAAATATATGGTACATTGTCACTTACCTACAAAGTTTGATAACGGAAAGTTTCGGAGTAATACTCGTCCCCACTTCTTTGGAGAGCAGCTGAAGCGAGCTACATTTCAGATGAATCTTGTGATGTCACAAAAAATACGATATTAAACTACTCATACGGAGAAGGGGAAGAAATATATTCGATAAATATCACTGAAACATTGCCATAGGGTTACAAAAGCAGATAGAGATAATCGGAATCTAATTACAAGTCCTGGTCATGCTGCGTCAAGTAAAACTCCAGTAATTAATTACTCTTGGCAAACTCAAATAGGTACAGTGAGGAAGAGAATTATTTGGCATGAAACTCCTCCTCACTTCCTCACAGATCAGCTGACGTGAATTACATGCACGATGGAGGTGGTGGGTCTAGCAGTTTTGGATAGTTTCAGATATATTTCATGATGCACTAACCGTGATCAGAGCTCCCTTGAATACGGCCAAGGCATGGCATCCCGTAGGAATCAGTGTTTTACCTCATCACAGTGGCATTAAAGCTGCACGCGACCTTGATTCCGTCACGATTATTTTTATCTCTGCGAAAATAAATTACAATGAGACTGAAAAAGTCGCCAGAAAATGCAGGGGCAGACAGAATTGACACAACTTCGGCCAAATTTCGCGGTGATATTTGTTCTGAGAACTGATGTTGACATTGTTTAATATTTCCTTTCTCTTTTGTGATTGTGTTTTGAAACAACAGCGACAGCTTATGACGTGGAAAGCAAAAGAATATGGTCTTTCTTGAATTGTTCATGAGATTAAAGTTTTCATTATATCGTCATTATCATATCAGCTCTTTTATTGAAATCATCATGCCCTTATAGAAGGAATAGAATGTAGGAGAAAGAATAATGGAATCATATAAAATGTTTATTACTTACTTAAATCTTCAAAATAGGAAAATATTTAGCCTTCGCCTTGACTAAAATTACGATCCCCGAAACGAAATCGAATGCTTCTAACCCATAGGTTATAAAGGCATAGGACGGCTAAGGCATGACATGCCGGAGCAATCAGTGCTTTATCTCATCACGGTGGCATTAGAGCTGCAGTCGACCTTGATTACGTCACGATTATTTTTATCTCAACGAAAAAAAATCACAATGAGACTGAAAAAAGTGGTGAGAGAATATAGGGGACGACTCTTCCTTCGGGTCTGCCATTGGAGGAAATTACCAGCCGTGATAGCGCAGAAATAACGACGCCTTTGGAAAACCTTTCAAATGATGAAGAGCGCTGTCGTCTCCTCCAGCGGTCGGAGATAAAAAATTGGATGTATTCCCCGTGAGTATTCTTATTCGGTAAGGATTAAAAGAAGCTTTTGGTCAGGGAAGGAGGCTGTGTGACGGAGAGTTGATTATTTTTAAACGCCCCCTCCCCTACCTCAATGCAAACGAATCCTTTCTTTTTATTCTGTGAGTTGGGAGCATCCACATCGCCCGAGGTGGTCACTCGAAAGGGGGCACCTTTGTCCACTCGGGAGGACTATTTGTGTCCCACCAACGTGGAGACCTTCACGCGCGACTTGCGTGAATAACAGTGGCCCACCCGAAGCGTTATCGCTCCGACCAACGTGTTAAGTTTAGGTGGGATGACATCATGAGTACGCATCCTTCACACCTTGATCGGCGTTCAAAAGACACTACTGACCTCGATAAAAGTGTAATAACTACGTAAATAACCTATTCTAGTCTATTTAAAATAGACAATGTCCACAATGCAAGAGCACAAAATGGATAGTTTCATTACGATTGTAATTTTGCAGGTTATCCCTCCAACAGACAATAGCCTCTGGGGTCAACTAAAGCTCCAAAATTTTTTATCTGTTATATTTAAATGTTTAAATTGTTTAGAATAACATAAACATATTATATTATCAGATATTAAATATTGGAGGCATTATTAAGAGTATTTAAGACAGCGAGATTTTCTTAGGCTCCGATGAATGCGTTACATAAATGAAACGAAGGATACGACGATAAAATTAAACACAAGTATGATTCAGTATGCAGTTTTGTGAGTAATGTGGTTGGATTAATACGGTGGTCACAATTTGAAGCAGTACCACTATTTGGGCAGAACGTAAGAGGTAAACGGAAAATACAGCTAGGATAATAAGATGATAGGGTATTAGTGGAAGAGGTTTTTACACAGGAAAGAGCTAATGGGGATGTCGCAGTGAAAGAGTGAGGAGGAGTACGAAGAAAAAAATACTAAATCTGCTAGAGCGCCGCTCTTTACTGAACGGAAACGTGGAGGCTTATGAAGGCGAAAGAGAGAAGACTTGGAAGATGCGTATGGGGAATAGATGAGGTTAAAGAAAAGGGAAGACGGAGTAGTAGGTTTCAAGGACCAGGGGTGGATTAGGTATCAAATTTGGAGGGGAGGTCATGACCTTGGTTCGGGTAGTTAGGAATACCCTGAAGAGAGGGGCGGTTCTCCCGTGTAGATTTTTTTAACATTTTGGAACCTAAAATTTCATTTTTATTTCTAAAATTAGAGGAATTGGACAATTTAAATTATTTAAGGATACAAAAACTGCTAAAATACTATAAGTTTTAAATATTTCATAATTTTTGGGAGGGTCATGACACATGTTATCTGTGGCGGATCTAAAATTTCATTTCTATTTCTAAAAGCAGATGAAATTGAACAATGTCAATTATTTAAGTAAACAAAAACTGCTAAAATAGTAAACATTTTTAATATTTGATAAAATTTGGAAGGGTCATGACTCATATTTTCAGTGGTGGATCGGATGAGTAAACTTTTGCGTATGGTACAGAGGGAAGAGAAGATTTTTATGATGCGAGGATAGGTTATCAAATTAAAAGTAAAAGGAAAGAATATGAGGTAAGCTGGAGAGGGTAAGGAAGAGCAGAAATTCCCGGAAATTGAAATGGGTGGTCTAAATTTAAGATTCACTTGATGAGGGATAACGTTAATTATCTACTCTCCACAAATGATGACTCCATCGAGCAATATTTAATTTACCATTGAATATATCCCTAACGTATCATGAGAAGAATAATTATTTTGCCCATGAGTGAGGTTTTGGTATGAATTGTATTCTCACGTCTCAATGCCACAGAAAATAATTACCAAATGACACTACTCGGAATCATTCATGACATTTTCGAAAAGGTGTGCCTTCCACACGACCTCAATTCATATCTTCGCCAAGATCAAACCTTCGCTTTCAGCTTTGATGAACATATTTCAACTCATCAAAGCACCGAATCAAGAAAGCGTTCAATGACAAAGTCTCCGAGTCACAGGCCACGGTAATTAAAATTTTGGGTCGCCTTCCGATGACGAAACATGCTTTTCAAACAAGATTCGCTCAGTATTGGAATTCGGAGACCAAAAATTCTGAATCAGCAGATGATTGCTTTGACCCAATGTTTTTTTCTCAGAAGCGAAGAGAGAATATCTTTATTAAATACAAGACCAAAATGGAGTTCAGCCGGAAAAAAACTGCGGGTTGAAGAAAATAATGGCTTTTTTACATTATTAAGTCACAAAAAATACTTTAATTCGCCAAAACTAAAGCACACAAATTTCTTATCACCACAATTTTTACCCTAAACACTTCCGATTAATGTATCGCATAGAAGCATCCTTTCAGCTTCAATTAAAATTTATTTGAACGCAAAAACCTTTGTGGCGTGGTAGCAACAGTTCTACAAGATGGCGGATGCACTTGATGTCCGTCAAAAGCAACGCGTTCTAATTGAGTTATTTTGTTGTGAGAATGAGACGGTCGGAAACATTCACGAAACATTGAAGAGGGTGTATAGAGATAATGATGTCCATCGCAGAACAGTTAGTCAAAGGGTAAAGCGATTACCTGATGAGAACGGGTACGCCAATATTGAAGATCTTGGACGCAGCAGTAACCTCATTTTGCTTAAACACCTCGCGCCGAGTCAGAGTTCTACCAAACAAGAATACAAGACGTACTGTTGGCGTCCAAATGATGTGCCGCTGTAATTCGCAAATTTATATCTGGACTTTAGTGCATGCCATAAAAATGAGTAATACGTCATTTTAAAGGAAATTTTATTTTTAATTCTGTGTTTTTCCTTGTTTTATAAAAAAAACTTAAAAATGTAGACACGCTAGTGCAATAAATGACTCCGCGCACCGTAAAATTAGCCGTTTTGTCAACTTCATGACCTTTGTAACTCAACCTAGAGAAAACTTCTACGTCCACAACATTCACCTTCCACAATAAGTTGCAAAAATTAATTTAGAATAATAAAAAGGCTTTTGCGTATTCTTAAAACGCATATTTTGTTGTAAAATAACGAAAATGTTTAAACATTATCTAGTCCTACAGTTTACACCGAAAGATAAAAATAAACAGTGCGCGGAGTCATTTATTGCACTCGTTTGTCTAAATTTTTGAATTTTTCAGTAAACAAAAAATAACACAGATTTAAAATAAAATTTCCTTTAAATTGTCGTATTATTCATTATTATGACATGCACTGAAATCCAGATATAAATTTTCAAATTACAGCGGCATCATTTTGACGCCGACAGTAGTTCCCAGGTGGCGTTAGGCTATTGAAAAGGGCGGAGATTACGTAGAATATTGACATGGTGTTCCTTGACGATATGTTAATACACCGTAAAAATTGGAAGTGCCTAGAATAAAGGTTGTGATATCAGGAAATTTGGGTGCATTAGTTATGTAATGACCCCCGTATAACATCAGCAGGCATTACCATTATCACTACCTACCCAAAAATTAAATATATTATAATTTTATTATTAGAAAGCTAAATCATACATATTCCACTTCGATTAAATCGAATATTAATATAACTGGAAATCGATAGTCATAGAAAGTAATCGTAACTAAAGAACATATTGAATCGCAATCAGACTAGAAGCCAATCATGCTGATGGCATTATATCATGTAATTCTACAATGTTCATTCCCAATTAAATATTGAATGTGCATATTGAAGATAGGCAGCTATATTTATCTAAATTAATTTAATGCTTACAACGCTTTAGGTTATTGTGGAATTATTGTAAAATTATTGTAGTGCATCTACCTTTCATTTCAATACGTCGAACTGCCGCTATATCACGCCTGAATTGGTTGAGCTTATTAAATATGCACTGTAGAAATTGGCTCATTATATAGCACAAAACTTTGTTGAATGTTGAATTATTCTAATACTGACCTTTAGTGCACCAAAAACACCACATTTTGGGCAAGGGATTGATTGCTAATACCCTATATTTTTTTGCAAACGTACCACTGCAGGCAAAGGGTTTTTATATATGGAAGTGTGAATGTTTTACAGGTCATAGGTAAGCCATTCTGAACTTCCTAACGCCATTTAATTTAGAAATTTTAAAAATATTAGCCCTACTTATTAAAGTTCAGTTTCCTTAGACCGTTTTCAAGAGTTATTAAAAGAGACCTTATGCAAACAGAAGCAAAAATTAAATCTCCGTAAAGAGTTTTATGCATGGAATTATATATGTTATGAAAGCATAAAGGGAAGAAATCCTTAGCTTCTCAATACTATTTCATATTTTTTAAAATTCAAGTTATTAATAATTCTTACTTAAGCTTAGTTTGCTTAGACGTTTCCTGATAATAATGAAAAGAGGATCTTTTCAAACTGAAAATTCTCAGCTTTGAAAAATTTACTGCCAATGTTAATTTGCGATGAGGCGGACCCCAATATACAGCTCATCTTATCTCGCACCATCTCCATTTTTAGACAACCCGTGATTTACCTCCGTCACCGCCCATTTGCACCCAGAGAGAAGTCGTCGAGACTCGGTAGTCGCTAGCCTGCCAGCCATCTATAAGCCGCGAACGTCAATTTAACTCTCCCAACTGAGGCATTGTGAACATACAAAAGTTTGGACTCCCCTGCAGACTCACGTGATGTCATGAACATTAAGATTTTATCACAGCCTACGGAACAGAATACATCATAGCGAGAAGAGGAGTGTGTTGGGTAGTTACGATACAACGCCTTTAAGTCTTTTCCGACCATCAGCGGCTTTTGAAACGCATATATTTACCATATGACCAATCATATTTACACGCCTGATAATGTGTAAAAATGATAGTTTTGTTCCGATCGGAGATTTAACCATTCATTTTAATTAACTCGTGAATATGAACTCAAAAATGTTTCATATGGACAGAAAATATCGCGTTATCGTGTGTTGTTGTCAAAATATTGCTCAAAACTTGAGTAGTAGTATATTAGAAATTGAATCCCTGATTGATGAAATTGGTTCGTTAAGCAAAGAAAATTCGACCTTTTTGCATGAAGCTGCAAGCAGTCTAATCAATCCAGTAAATGCTCACTCCATCATCTCCAAAGCCCAACTTATTTTTTTTTAATGCGACGAGGTTTCAGTGATAAAAACAAATTCATTTCCCAGTAATCAATTATTAGACTCATGTACTTATTTACGGTGCTCAGATCAATTGACTGGGATTGAACTCGGGATTTTAATGATTAGATAGTAATTTCAATGAGAACGCTTGGAAATAGTAACCATAGTAATGCCTTCGGAGAAAAAAGCAGTCTTTATTATTATTTAGGCATTGGGGATCACTTTTCTGTATCGCTTTTGAGGCCGTAGAGCTCACCTAACCCATTTATTACCTATAGTAATAGTATGCTGACATTGAAAATCATCCCAAAATTCAGGCCTTCGTATGTAACAATACCACAAATTTATTATTATTAGAATTTATTTTTTGTAAAAATTGTCAGTTACGGATAAAATTAGAAACATAACCGCAGATGACAGTTCACGGATTCTTCCAGAGATGAGGTCAAAGTGCGAATAATCCGTGAAGGAAAAATTATTTGCCTTGAGTTGGCCATGATCTACAATCAAACTCATGCCGATTACTCTCCCCCGCCTATTATTCCAAGCACTGGGAGCTTAATGGTAAGGAATCAGCGGGTATTTTGGAAATCGTAGAACGGGTGGTACTTTTTTCTATATAGTTTTCGTGTGATTTACCATTTAGAACTTAAAACAAGAATCATTTTTGTTTACACCTGACTATTCAGAACTTCAGATTTATTACAATAAATTGAATTGTTCATATAAGTAATTTTATTATTGCAAATACATTTAATAATAATTTCGATAGCCTCAATGCATCTGGAATTTGGTCAGTTGTGTCTATTTTCTGTCAAATCTACCGCATTGAGTCTGGGATATGCACTATTGTTTGCTAAGGATTAAAATGGGTACATTGCAAAGGAAATAAAATGTATAAAAGGAGTTCTTTTCATTCCAAGCAGGCGTTCACCAACTGAGTGGTTAAGTTTTGTACTTACTCATAATTAATACTCATTCATAAAGATAATTTTTACCTAAATTATGTTTTTTTTAACTCGATTAAAATCTATAACCTTGTTGAACCATTATAAAATTCGATGCAATATACTCTAGCATGAATATGATTACATCCATTATAGCATAAATAATGTTAAATAATGTTAATAATGTGTTGTTAAATGCTAATAATAATAATGTCAATTTTGTTTATGCATTGTTAATTACTTCTAATACATGAAGCCTGAATCCGTATGATATTCATCACAAGCGGCATCCTCATTCATTCAACCGTCATAAGTCTCATTCATCTCACTCACTCATTCAACCGATTCAGATGTGATATATTAGAAGTCCACAGAGCCATTATCTGGTTCAAGTGCGATGTTCTCACGAACTTGAACCAGATGATGGCTCAGTGAAAACGAAACCGTAGAATTGCCGATATGTGTCGTCCGCAATCAATAACTGCGGAAAACATCCACAATCTTTTATTTCAATTCATTCCTCATGTTCTGTAATGTGTAACGCTCATCATAGATTTAATTAAGACATGTTTGGATTCCATCCGTTTATGTTCTAGGGTTATCCTTAAAATCTTATTTCAAGCTTATGTTAGTAGCCCGGTTTATAAATAATAATATAAAATAAAAGTTAACTTTTGCAAATAACAACATTTTAAACGAAAAGTAAAATGCAGAAAATTGTCTATAAGCCGGATAGAGTCTCTAAATAAATTTCTTCAAATACAACGAAAAACGTTGACCGCATCTTCCCCTATACCACTCAATTTATATTTACCTCCATTCAAATGCAATTAACAATAGTTCACTGTATTTCGTAGATTTAGGATGTTATGACTCTCTATTATTCTCATTCATCATAGCACTACCATCGTATTTTGATGGCCATGTTTTAAACTAATATCCATATTTAATTTAAAATTCTGATTATTCTGAAATCGAGATACAGATCCAATTATTCTAAAGGTATATGAATATTGCATTTCATCTGGTTCTGAGTTATCCTGAAAATTTTCAGCTGGATAGCTATTCGGGAAGTGGGTTAAAATTGAGTGGCAGGATATGACCGAGAGAAGATGAAAAACAACAAAGCGAGTTTATAAAAACGTTATAAATGCCAAACTCCGTGGCATTCCCGTCTTTGCCGGGGCATTCCACGTGCCACCGCAGTTACAGCGCTTCCACGTAAAGGGGCGTGGCGGGCAGAGATGTTTATGATTGCCTCGGGGACGATCGGACATCGCCCTGAGGCCAAACCGTTGTAAGGGTGCGCTATTGTTAGCTCCGTGCAGTTTGGGGGCGGGGAATCTGGAAGCAAGCGAGACGCCTTGCAGACTAAATGCACGAGAAGGGAACAATAGCCACTCGAAATGTGACAAGTTTATGGCGCCGAACACAATGAGCAGAAGCCGCATCACAAGTTAAGGCGGCCATAGAAGTCGTCGCCACGTCCACAGGCTAATTACAGCTCTAAGTTACGCTGCAGTAGATCATGAGAATGGATGACGACAGTAGGTGCATGTTGGAGTCAGGTAACGTTTTGAACTTATTGGAAAAACAAATAATGCTTTGCCATTTGCGCCAGCTAAGAGTCGACAACATAGCATAGGAGTCGTTGATCGCAAAGAAACCAGGCAAATATATCAAACTTAGAAGTAACTGAGCTTTGGCAGGCAGTATGTGGTGTAATATTTCTAGCCTGCCGCGTGAACGGCGGTGAAAATTACAAGAATTGCCATGATAAATAATACCCAGGACCGGTATTTGAACCACGGACCTTTGCCTTTCGGGGGCTCTGCGCAGACCAATACACTATGCAGCCCCTTTATTTCCCATGAAGTATTTTAGATAACCTGAATAGCGTGATGGTCTACGCTAAGCGGAAAGCCAAAGGTCCGTGGTTCGAATCCCTTTCCAGAATTGTTTTTCTATTGTCAATTCTTGTAAAAGTCAGAACAATAATTTTGAAGCACAAAAAATACCAATTAAAAAAGGGAAAGTCTAGGAATCTTACTACTCTCATCCTGTATTAAGAGTACAATTAATAATATCAGAGCAATGATACAGTGAATTCAGCCATGTTAGATTTCGTTAAATAAATTTCACGATATAAGGTATCTTTACAGATATGAACAAACGTAACTAAAATAGTATACAAACAACTTGGGAACAAAGAGTTCTCGCGTAACCACTCAGTTTCAAACCCGTTCGATAATTCAACGGAATGAAACAATTTGGGCTGAAGTCTAATTTTAGCCTTGAAATTCGAAGTGCATACGATTACCACTGATAAAAGGGACCTGGGTGGAAATCTCGGATTAGGTCATCTGAGATCCTAAAACAAAAATTCTTGAGGTGCGAGTTGGGCCAGGGAAAGGATTAATCTCTCTACGCTAACTGCGAGAATTTGACATCCTGTCGTAAAGGCTGGCTGAGATCTACTTTCACCACTAAAAATCAACCTTAGGATTGATTCATGAATGAGTGAAGCACCACCTAGTTAATGTAAAATGATTTCCAGATTTATGAGCAACACGCCCAAGGTTCCTGAATACATGGGCGGATTCAGAGGGGGGCGCGTATTCCCTCCCCCCCTCCCAGACATTAAAAAAAATAGACAGGATTTTTATACGGTTATAATTACGTTCGTTTTTTTATATTAAGGAGCCTAAGTTATTAAATTTCGTATTAATAACTTTTATACTAAAATGCAGAGAATGTTTCGCATGGTAATCGTAGCATATTGTTTTTAATCTTAAATAGAAATAGGCCGTTTGCCTGATAGGCCCTCCTGCCCCATAGAAAAATATTCTGGATCTGGCCTTTCCTGAATAATCAACCTTGCCATATATGAACCAGAATAATTGAAAGAATCTCATCGTAACTGCAGTAGATTTCACAAGCCATTATTCATTCCGTGGTTTTGAGGAAGGTCTAAATATTGAATTGTGAAGGTGCAGCGAATTTGACGCAATATAACCTTTACGAAGGCGCTCGTATGTGCACCTACTTCATAAACAAAAGAGTAAACCCCTGAATGAAAGGTAATTACTCAATCACACCCCAAGGCCAACTGACTTAGGAGAGAAAGTTGCGGGGACATGAGCGATGCAAATTATTTGAAAGCAAAATGAAGAAGGTCTCACTCAATTAAAAGGTACCCACTGATTTGTTTTGATGACATTGCCACGGATGCATAAACTCATTCATCCTCCACAGGCTAACGACTACCGTGAAGATCCCTGACTTCAAATGATGTTTCCCCACGCAATTCAAATTTTATAATCACTTGAATTTGAATATGGCTCACTAACTCCTGTTTTAAAAAAATGCGGAGTAACCAATCAAGCAATGGATTAAGTGGAATCGACTAGAAAATAAAAAAGACATTTTAAAATAATTTAAATTTATAAGAGCGATTATTACAATATTTCATATGAGGTTTCATATTGCAACGACTAAATTTCTCTAAAGCTCATATATAGCGATGAAAAACTACAGCCTGTATTTTTAAAAATATTTGGAAATCGACAAATGGGATGCAAGTAAAATTCATTCGTTCACATGAAAGATGAATTTCATTCCATAAATGCAAGAGTAAGTAAGGAATAAGTCATAATGGATCAATTGTGTTTGCTTAAAGCTTGAAATGACATTGTATTATGCCTGAAATTTCCTGGCGCAGAATTACTCTAGATAGTCTTCAATAGTAGTCCACGTACTAGGTAATTCTGCGAAGGATTATAGCTGATAGGCCTGTCAGTATTATTTTACCTTCAGTTCAATGTGAAAAAAGGTCGTAGATGAGAATCAACAACTCTTATTGAACTCAACAACAGTCCTATTGAATCGGGTTTCAACAAAAATAACTTGAAATAATGTCTGCAATTCATCAAGATGAACAGATCATAGTGAATTACTAAATGGATTTTATTTATTTTTTCTATTGCTGATTCAATTAGGTTAATGAAATAAGCAATAGATATTTTAAATAAGAAATAGAGTTCAATAGTTCAATTCTGTATTTCTGTAGCCTGTAAAACTTTAAGGCAAGTGTTTCCTTAAAAATAGTAAAAAATCAAAAGAATTCCTTTTATCTGTACAAGAAGCCGAAAAAATGCCATGAAAAAAAATCCGGCGTAGTGAAAATGTTTCACCAAACATGAGTACATCGTCACCTCGCGTATAAGACGTTCAATGACGTTCCTTAGTAAGATGGCGAAAATTCATTTTAAAGAAGCAAGGAGGGGCTCGGCATCTTAAACTTTATGACGGCATGGTGAGATGCAGCCCATCAGATGGGCTCTCGTGTCCCGCCATGAAGCGTCCGTAATTTTTATTTTTTTGGTGCGCAAAAGCGGAGGGACCAGGCGTTAAGTGCGTGCTGAATGGAACGTCAACCAATCATATGATGTTTCGGAGGCCAAAGGATTCAACAATGCACGTGCAGACATTGCGACAATGTTTGAAAAGAGAGGCGTGGCATTTATTTCGTAGACAGACGGACGCCGTGAGTAAGATTCCGGGTAAAGGTGACTGTGCGAAGCCGTCTCGCCTCAATCAATGACAAAAACCCCCTTCTATGCGAATAAATGCCGAGGAAGACGAGGTCTTTCAGCTGGAAATATAAAAAGTACATAAATGGTGGGGCATACGTAAGTAAAACATTTCAAATGAAGGCATTTATAATTTAAAAAGTGTCGAAAAAATATCGATCTTAATTCCGGAATGGAATTGAATCCCGACAGAATAAAATAAATTTTCACGGCCTATAGCTATATCACTTACTTTAAAATACAAAATCGGGGAACTGACAAATTTCGAATGAAACTGTAGCTGTATTTTCGAATGCAGCACATTCAAATGAGGCGGTAAGTGCCTAAGGTAACTCTGCTCACTTTCCATTTTTTGTTGTTTATTGAAGCATTATCACTTTTCTATGATTATTTTGTAAAAATGTGACTGAAACTCAATTCAAGAGTAACTTGACACTGCATTCCTCTGTAAATATGCAATATACGACGAGGGGTAGATAGTAGATGGGAATTTCTAGTACCAATCCCGCCCATTATTATTTTATCACGATAATGAAAAAAAATATTGATTTTTAACCCTGAATGTTTCTAAGTTTTGTGAATCAGTAATACATTTAGGGGTGAGTGTTTTACTACCACGGAGCACTTTTTCTAATTTTTATATAAAGCAAAATGTATTTACTAAAGATTCAGTCTAATGGTAAAAATTCAATCCAGCAGGGTTACTTAACATAAGTTTTAAGTTTTAGACTTGTACCTTCACTATAAATTGATCTAATTAAAACATCTAAAAGGGATTAAAACTATTCCTCGGTACATCATGTTCATGTAACTTGGAACACTTCCTATTGTACCAAGTAACACAATTAGATTGGTGGGAACAGTAATTAAAAAGCGAAAAATGGAAATGAATATGATTTGTTTATTAAATTTGAAAATACTTTAACGCGTGTTATAAAAAAATAAACGTAACTAGGCCTTGGTGGCGGCGGGGTAACGTTCTCGCCTGCCAAACAAGAGGTCGCGGGTTTGAGTCCTGCCTGGGTAGGTGTTCCCGGTCCAGGGCATGGTTGTTTGTGTTACGTTTACTTGCTACATTTGTTGAACGCCCCGGTGTAAAATGGCCAGTAAGAACTGTATCCGGTGGTTTGAGAATAAAATAAAAAAATAAAAATAAAATAAAATAAATAAAACCTCAATTTCAAAATATAACTCCTCTCAAGTAAAAATAAGCGTAGGTCAAACCATCTTAAATTAGAAGCATTCTTTAAAGTCCAATTATATAATGAATTTCACACAAAAAAGCAAATTATAGAATATTAGACAATAAATTACGGCTGACTACAAAAATTACTAACACAGTAACATGTTCCTAAGTACATCATGGGCTTGTATTCCGTGGTACAAGAGGTAGATATTTTTAATGTCGGCTGAATTTACTATTTAATATTTCGTCTAAAATACCAAAAAATTAGCTAGTACTAATCACCATTATATGTCAATTTCACGATACCATTATATATTTCAATTTCTATGCTACGTTAGCCGCTGTTGGAGTGATCATTTTTTTGTAAAAGACTCCGATATGCAACCAAAACTGTTTACTTTTCAGCGTCAAAAACTTCAAACTAATACTCTTTGTAAACCTAATCCAAATGAACTCAAATTGACTTAAGCTACACTCTAGTGCTTCTTTCATGTAATAGCTTACTTAAAAGCTCTTAGGTAGCTGCTCGTGACGGTAGTCTCAAGTGCTCCTGGGAACACTATACCCAGGGTACACCACTCTCCCCTGCATAAGAACGATTTCATATTTGAATAAAATTCAAACGTATCACTCAAATTAAATCACCACTAAATGTAAAAAGTAAGTACTTTTACACTTTTAGCTGCATGAAGGAAAAAGGAACAGACGCTAAGGCTCGATTCTGGAGAAAAACATTTCCAGATCATTCGTTCGTAGAAAAATTTGCATCCATTAAAACGGAATTTACAGCGTGATAAAAGCTACGGTATTATCGGTAAAAAGTAAAACCGAGCCGGAGTAAATGGCAATAAATTCCCACTTAAAATGCTTTCGGTTGCCGGGTCCAGCGGGTGCATATAACACCGGGAAAAATGAGGAGTGGAAAATGCGTATGATACAGTCCAAACGACTCGGCACGCGCGTGATTTGGGTGCTAAACGCGTGAAAACTGTTAACACGTGCCGCATCGCCGATGAGTACCTACTCGCGGTGTACCGAAATGATTTTTCCACCCACTTTTATGATTATGCTGGAAGGCATAAATATTGGTGAGACCAAAGGGAATTCAAAGTGATTTAAGAGGAATATTAATGCCTAAACGGCCTTCCATGAGGGTAAATCTAAAACGAAATCGTGCAAAAGGAAAAAATTGAAACTTGAATGTTCCGCCCAGAAAACTTTCGGCTTGCTATTGCGAAAATTTTAGTTACGTAGCTGCTAGGTTCGTCTTTACTAATCCAGTAAAATATTTTGATGGCACCTCAATATGTTTCTCCAGATTTACCCGTATCTATGTGGCTTCACTGGATAGTTAGGTCAGAATCTAACGTTGGAGATGAATATTATAGTGACCTTGATAGGAAAGATAAAATTTTTCGGGGAAAGTATTTTTACACGTTAAGCTGCTTAACACTAGAACCGCTGAACTTTCCCACGTCACCAAAACCGCGGCATGGGACTTTTTTGTCCCATTGACAAAATATGTTGATCCTGTCACGTTCAAGTATAATTGACGTTTTTTGTGGTTTGTGTGAACAAAACACGTGTTTAGGAAATGTTTAAAACGTTTTATTAAGTATAACTAGGAATTACAGTAAAGTTATTTTGACAGCAAAAGTGTTGCTTGTCAAGCTCAGACCTGCAGACGCGTCGGGCGGAGGTAACGTGGCCGGCGCTGCGTGAGTAGGCGGCCGGCGCAGTGCACAGATTATACCCTTCTGCGCTTCTAACTGGCAGAATAACGGTATCTGTGTAAAAGGAGTGAAATTCAGCAAATTTCAAAGGGATCAAACCACTAGTACGTGAATGGCAAACATTTGCCAAGGGCGATGGGACAAAAAAGTCCCGTCCGCGGCTCTAGTGTAAAATGAACAGATTCAGTAATTTCTCGAGCTTAATTTTATCATTTAGAGATTAAGTAAAGTTTTAATAATCTAACTCATACCGTTTTCTGCTTACTTCTCTGATACTTGCATGCAATTTACAAACAGTATGAGTCAGGGCTGAATGTTATTTTATTTGTTAGATTTATCACAGGATGAGCTATGAGTTGGAGCTTGAAACGTTGGCCATTATGGAAAAATTAAGCCGGTTGGGAATCCCGAGAAGAGTTTACCCTCATCATTCGCTGGGAAAGCATCAAATAATATTATTATTGAATTTTTATTTCACACCCGTCTCTGTGCCGCCAGTGAGCTCATTTCGATGCCTTCAAAGATAAACTTATAAGTTGATTAAGTTATTTTAAGCTTGTGCAACATATCTGTGACTGTGACTATGCGACAGCACAAAAGAATGTGGGCTTTTTTATATATAGCATCACATCCTCAGAATGGTAGTATTACCCATTATTTTCATATTTCAAATTATTTCCGCCCATTTTAGCCATAATTTACCACTCTAGCCAAGTAAAAATGAACATAATGACGTTCAGGTGAACAACATCTTTCTTCGAGGGACAAGTGAACAATAGTTAGAGGAAATATCAATTATTCAACCTTCAATGTTGACGTACAGAAATGACAATGACATATATATAACGTAGTACGAGGTAATAGGTAAAACTTCTTACAGGCTTGTGACTGCGTAGGTTTCCGCGGTGTCGAGGTTCCAAAATCTCCATTCTTTCGGTGCTACCGCGTTGGTTGTTTCAGAAACGACCGACGCTGTAGTACCGAAATAATGGATATTTCTTACAGGCTAGTTACGATTTAATCTGGGAAAGTATTCCGATTAGTCTCTCAATTAGTTCAGATCATTCAAACCACCCAACGTTTCCATTCTGGACCCATAAATCTTCGTCAATGGTAGTGAACATATTCCGCTCAACCCAAAATCAATTGAGATTTCACTCTGAAGACTCTTGGCAATTAATAAATTCACCAGCTTGGATGACCTGACCCTTATGCAAGCCGAATATTGCTACAATAATATACTTATATAAACTGATTATTCTGCTACAAATAAATATAATACATTGGAGCAGCTTTCTCTGCCATGTGAGCACTAAGCCATTCGTTGAATACAAATTACCAATTTTAATCCAATATTGTACTCCTAAATTTATTAGCCCTTTCAAGTAGTAGTCCGTGTTATAGTGATGGTGAGATGGTTTTAGGAAGGTTCTTAGCGGAAGAGCTCTGAAATGGAATATTCATATAATCCAATTAAGCAGTAAAATGCTTTACACCATATTATCAAATGAGACTACCCAGATGGCACAGAATCCTCCGTATCTAATTCGTATTCAGATAGTATCCATTGACGAAAAGCGACGGAGCGGTAGTCAATGGATACTGTCTGCATACGAATTAGATACGGAGGATTCTGCGCCGTCTGGGTAACGTAAAAGACAGATGCCTTGAAAAGAAATTCCATTTCCCCGTAAAATTTGAAGTAACAAATGATATCAATACTTTTCTAAAAAAAAACTCCCACTTAAGGGATGAAATAAAAAAGTACTTCCGCTTATTTAAAATTTACTCAACGGTATGAATTCAATCAAATTCGAAAATCTAAAATTTCATGTGTAGGTAATTCTTATGATGGCAGTTCCTATCATTCAAATAAGCCAGTAATTAGCCAATCTAATGATTTATTGCAAAAAGATACCGGAAATGTGCCACCTAAAATAATAAATTTGAAACCATTTACGCATTTTTGTCATTTACTCTTGTGAAATCAAGGAAGTAATTAATATAATACCGCTAGAGGAACGTGGAGACGTATGCAAAGATGAAAAGTGAAAGATATAGAAAAAATTATGCGAAACCGGAAGCGGAAATGATTCAAGAGTAAAATATAAAATAAGGCAAAGATCGTGATTAAATTTCGGTTCACGATTTGCATAAATTAACATTGGAAAATATTTATCTTACAACGAATTCCTAAGAAAAACCAACTTTACGGGCCGATGATACTAATTCCTGAATACTGAGGAAAATATGATGGGAAAGTTTTGGCTTCAAAATTAACGATAGCTCATCTAATAATTATCATATTCCATATTTATTCCTCTTTGTTCGCACTTGCGAAAATACAAGTGATCTTATTTTCATTCATGCCAACTTCATTATTTGGTGTTTGGATAAAAGATGCAGCATATAGTTCTGGAACAAGATAAAAGTTAGGAAATGTAATCATATGGGATTCTAAGACTCCATTTTATTCTATAAGTAACTACACAGTTATGCAAAAAAATATGGAGACGTTCAACAAACCGTATTCGTAACTCTCACTTCCAAGACAGAGGTGAAACAAAAGATAAACATAGCTGATAAAAACAGCCGTTAAAAACACTGAGTAAACCACGAAGGAAATAATCACATGTACACCGTATGGGAAAGAAACCACTGGAATTTTCAGCCCATAAACCATGTGACGTTAAATCTAGCAAGTCAATCTAGAAGAAGTAATACCTACCGTTAGATTGACAATGCAATAGCATGCGTGCTGTTACTCCACGCTTAAAGGCGCTCGATCACCATTTCCGGTGGTAAGCTTGAAACCTCACGACAAAGGCGTTGCGACAACTATTGTGGGATTCTCCGAAAGAAAACAAAGACAGACTAATTAAAAAATTTAGAGGAGATCCAATCACCCTTGTTATTGTCGTAACCGCATACTATTCGTCCATTTGTACGTCGGTAGCTAAAGAGAAGTAGCACCATTAATGTCGTTAAGTTTACGCTCATTCCGATTGTTTGGTTGCTAATTTAAGATTATGCTTGACTGATGCGAGAGCCTAATCAAGCACACTACGCGAAAGAAAGGGCTTTTATATTCACAGCCATTTCAAATGCTCCAGCATGCATGCAGGTGTTCTTGAATGAGCCAACCAACGTGCAAAGTGACCGAAACACTTCAAGGTAGAAACGTGACAGTTCGATGAATCCGTGCAACATTTCTATATGCTAATCTAAATTTTAGAGTAAATATTAAAGCCTCGATCATATGCGTGAATATATTGCTTGAAGTGGTCTGATGCAGTAAATTAATCCCAAGAGGACGCTTAACTATTAGGTCAGTTGCACTGGAAAAAAAACTATGTACACTGCCAACCTAAACTACGGCCTCCTTAAAGACACTAGCTTACATAGACAAAGCTAACATCCATGTATTACCAAATTTAGATTATAATTTTACCGAAGAAAGTTATATAGTAGGAATTTGCGAGAACTCGAAAATTCGAGTCGAGTGGTAGGTATTCGACTGGAGTGCTTTAAATATTATTACGAATTTCGAGTCGAGTAGTTTTGGTTACATAGCTGTTGAGGCCAGTAAGTTCATAAATCTGCCAGCATGTAATAATATCGATTTTAAAGCCCATAAGTTGTTGTGATCTCTTGGCCTATGGGATTTAGCAATTTTACAAAAAATAAATAAACCGAGTAATTTTCATTTTTAATAGCTGCTCAGTTCACCATATTTTGCGGTATTTTCAACAGAAAAAATATGAGAATAGTATATTATCAGTTGTTCACAGATTTAAAATTTTAAAAAGTGGATGGGTGACCAAGGTTGAATGACTGCATAGAATTTAAATAATGATAAATGCCAATATTCTGGCATCCGTCCTTGAGTATTAAGCATATAATTCGAAGCTGACCACTTATGAAGAGAAATATACCTACTTATCATTTAATACAAAGTATCCCTGTAAATTGGGTAAATTAACGGAATTAGTGAGGACAAGGTGGAGTACCTCGGCGTTCATCTCGAACCGCCGCCTCACCGTGCAACCTCATGCCCGCCGCAAAGCTGCCATCATGGGAGTTCGAAGACAACAGCTGTCGTCAATGATGGCAAATGTCTGTCTTTCGCAGCGTAGAATAATTTATCTGCACAATTCCATCCTCCGGGCGATCATCACGTATGCAGCAACAGCCTATATCGGTCTGGTTAGTAAGTCTGCACAACATATTCTTGCAGTTGCAAACAGAAAGTCCGTTCGTGTTGCCCTGCCACCGGAATGGACGCCGCCTTGTGAGAAATTATAAAAATGGAGCCACTAGAAAAAATATTCTCCAATCTTGGACGCAGAGATTCTTCGAAGGAGTCATCGACTCGAAATATCCTGAACTGCGGAAGATTGCTGACTTCCCAGTGCGACCATGGGACAAATATCGACGACCCTGCACCGGTACTGGAAAGGACGAAGACAACGGACAACAGCGGTTCTATAGAGGAACTATCGGCCTCAAAAACAGAGCTTCCACGAGGGGATGAATAACTTTCTCGAATGAAGAAACCCGAAGGACAACATCGTCTGAAAAAATATGCGAATAGTGTATTATTTGTTGTCCACAGATTTAAAATTTTTAAACGTCGGTAGGTGATGAATGTTGCAAAATGTTAAAATTGAGATAAATACCAATATCCCTTGGGTGTTACGCATATAATACGAAGCTGACCACTAATGAAGAGAAATATACCAACTTATCATTCACTAGATAGAATTCTTATAAATATATAGGCAAAAATACCGGAATTAGCGAGGACACAGTGGCAAGGGGCCAAGAGTTCTGATCAGACAAGTGTCAATATAAGATTGACATGACGTACCGCGTCGTCGGAATTAGTGATCTGAAACCATAATTATAAGCATTACGGCATTTCATAATATTTTTTTAAGGAAATCAGCAGTAGACCTCATTTCCGGGACCACTAGGTGCGTGAAGTAAGAAGATACATTCGGGTTACTTAATATTTCCCATTAATAAAGCCTCTCAGTCAAGTCGATTAGTTTCACGGAATTCCGCAAGTTAAAAGCCTTCCAAAGTTTTTCTCACGTGCGTCATGGAAAGGAAAACACCGCGAGCATATCCTTCCGCCTATTCTCATAAATATAAAAAGAGGGAAAAAAAAGTTTTACGTCACGTTTCTCCTCCTATCTCGAATTCGATTCTCAACGGCTGGGGTTTCCCTCGAAATGCGAATCACGGATCAACAGATCTACGTGAGATTGGTGTACGAGGGAGCCAAATGAACGAGCTGAGTGGAACAATCTCCACGTAGCTATGAACGGTATCATTAAAAGGAGGAAATTGGTATCCGTTACCTCCGTTAAGTTTTACATCGCAAGGTGGTAAGACACCTCTGTGGGAGGCGTAACGCTCAAAAAGTGGCATATCAAGCTATGGTATGAAGAAACTAAGCAAAGCAATGAGTTCATCTCTATAATCCGTAAGATGCATGTCTAATTAGCTTATTTTTATCGGCGATATCAGAAAAAATAGCTACTCAGTATAACACTATCTTTAATGAATAGTCGTGAAAGCATTGAACTTCAATTCCTCAAACCTGATCCAACGGTCATGATAGGGTCACATACCTACGTTTGTGTTTAATCCTGAATAGTAAAATTGATGAATTCATTCGTTTTTAGTTTCATACACGACCTAAGCCTTCAATCTAACTTAGACACCCTACATTTCATTTTTTCTTTCTTATTTGATCCAACTAGTCATGTATCTTATTTTTAAGAATGCTGACAAACCTTCAAGAAAACAATCAATTCGCAAATTTTACTTACCCTGTATTACAATTAACATTTTGCCTCTCAAGTTGACGCGAAGAGTTCCTTGTTGGTATTTCCAACGCATTACTCAATGAATTCGATTTTTATACTTTGAAGTATCCATCAAATGAGCTGTACGTAAACACTGTTAGATCGCCTCGTTTTTCTAAGAAATCCTCATCATAGTGATGAAATAAAATCTAGCCCGCGCAAAGAAAGGCCAATGACCAACTTGTCTTAGTTTTCTCAGAAGAATTCTTGGCCAGCCCCCCATTATGAGCACCTTGGCGATGAAGAGACTCCTTCATCGAGATAACAAGTGTTACGTCCGCATGTTTTTTCCATTTTGAATGAGGACCATAAGCCGAAATCTAACAACTAATTTAACCAGAAAACACATTCACCACTGAAAAATATCAAAATGTACAGCTATAACTTGTCTACATGCGAAATTATGATAACTTCAGGCGCTAATTTTAACACCTGCGCCCTTAGTATTTGAAAACAACCGAGAAAGTACGAGCGACTCATAGTCCGTAAATTTAGATGTGATGAAATGAGAAAACCTGCTGCAACTGTGACTAAAAGACAAGTTTTATGTAAATGAAGCATCTTTCTCATCACAGAACTTCTCATCTCAGTGTGACTTTTGGCTTTTCCACTGCGGAAAACGCTCAACCACCGCTATTCCTGTTCAAGTAAAAGGTGTAGTATGTTTAGTGTGGTAAAACCAGTAGAGTATGTTTAAAACCTAGTAAGAATTATGCATTCAGCGTAAAGAGGGAACATCTAACAAATTAAGCAAAGAGAAGAAAGTTTACCGATATCAACCTCGCACATAATGAGGTAGAAAAATATATTGACGTGGTTTTCTTATTACCGATCAGATAAGTGAGGCTAAAAAATTACAATTTTGAATTTGAAAAAGCAGTCGCTGACAGTGGCCTTTTTTAATAATTCATTTGAGCTGATATCCTTTGGCTTTAGCTACAGTTATTAAAAATGTCTTGGCACCATCGATTTTTTACATGAAGTCTTTTCTCGGAACCATAAAATCTTAAACATAATATTTACAAGTCAAAGAATTACAAATATCTGTATCGATTCTGCAGGAGTTAATGGATTTACGAATATGAACTAAATAGTCTTTAACACACCTATTGATCATCACATCGGCAACAGAAATATCAGTTTGATGAAGCCCCTATAAATAGAATGTTTTTTATGACAGAATAATAATGAATTCAACTGTAGAAAATTTGAATGTTGCCAATGAAAATAATGAAAATCATTAAAAAGATTGACTTGAAAAAAACATATTGTGGCATTTCACAACACATTATTTCACCGTGATATTTCAAAACAATTTGCCCCCCTAGTAATTCACAAAAGTAAAGCAGATCAAAATAGGGAATGAATTGCAGGCCAATAAACTTATACCAATTGAATCATTTCCGATGGTAGTCTTGTTCATTAATAACTCCAGTATGTATCCATTGAATAGAGGAAAGAAAATAATCGTGTGCATGGAAGCATTTCAGCCCTTACTTAATTGTATTTTCATCGTTCTTAGAGGGAGACTGAAGGTTGTTTTGGAGAATGACTCATCAGCATTAGCTTTATCTGAAGAAGGCCAACGCGCACCTAAAATTAAAGCCTGTCACAATAGGCATTCGACTTATTATCCCACACCATGGTTACCTCCGTACGCTACATTTGAAACTGTGGGCCATCTGGGCAAAAACGTTAGCAAGAACAAGTTCAGGGGTTTGCACAATAACTAGAACCGTACTTGGCATTATATAAAAACGTAATTACTAACCAGCATATTAGTATATATTAATATCAATATTATTACTAATATTAATATCAATATTCGCGATCGTAAGCAAACGATACAGATTATGTAGGGATACGTTTCACCACTTACCCTTTGTCTAAGCACCTAATGTAAGAGCCACGTCAATAGATTTATATATTCTCTCTACCACTTATTCAATCCACATCATCCTCACTTTCCTTCTGAAGAATTGCATCTTAACTGCCTATATCTAAGACAATCGGTTGTTTATCCTAGTTATTGTATTCGAAATTTTTTATGCAAAAATTTTATTTTGAGATAAATATTGAGCATTAATGCATTTTACTACTTCTTTAAGTTCTAGCCAAACGGAAAGATTTATTGTACGACCACAGAAAATGTCAATCTACTTCATATTTACTGATTTGCTCGGGAGACGGAGTCGTGAGAGTTACGTGACGCTAAAGAAATCACAATATCTCCGTAAAAGACTATGAAATGTAAATACGAAATCTCAATTTTAATCCCTTTTTGACGCTAAACTAGTCCCGTCTTATCTTTTTGGACGTCATCCCTATGTTTTTTTCAGACCACAAATATCGACCCTTATGTTCCCTTCACCTTTTCTATTTCAAAAAGCGCAAATGATTCAAGCTGCCGGCCGCCTCTCCCGAACATCCACCTACCTACTTACCAATCCTACAACATCTCAATATTTCATGTCCTATATACATAAGCACGCTTATTTTTTATTTTTTTGTTCGCAATAAAATAAAACAAGGTGACGAAACAGGTCGGGTGTCCCATAAAAACTGGGTAGAATGCAAAATAAATTTAGTTGGAGGCGGGGTAAAGTCCTCGCCTGCCAAACAAGAGGTCGTGGGTTCGAGTCCCGCCTGGGTAGGCTGCCCTTATCCAGAGCATGGTTGTTCGTGAACGTATATTTGTTAAAATTTTTTGAAAAGCCCCGATGTGAAGGCCAATCAGTTTTCGGGGGTATGAAAGTAAATATATGCATTTCAATATATCATTTCTATTCGTCAAGGTCGAAAGGCCGAGTTATAGTAATCCTCGGGCATGATTTCGCGTAAGGAGTGGTTGCTGATTAGGGCCCTTTTGCTCTCGGCGTAGTGTTCTGAACGGTCCTAAAGGAATGGGGACAAGGGAGTCTTGGGGTGCGTCTGTGGATGCGTTAGCGGCCGCTGTCGCAAGGACTCCCCCCTCCCTCCCAATCACAAGTCCCCCCTCAATCTCTCTCACACACTAGTACCGTCTCTACCTCTTGACATTCGGTAAATCTCGCCAGCGAAGTTGATTTCAAGAAATATTACCTCGAATCTAGGTGCATAGAACCTTTTCCTGGTTAGGTTTAACACTTGCCTGGAGACTCGTAACACGAGCTTGCGTTTAAACGGGAGTGAGGACCAATTAAATGGGTACAATAGCGCCGTATCTTTTGCTCATTAAAGGAAATTAATTTATAGAAGTTAAACATTTAATTTTATCATGAAATTTCTGGAGGATTTTCATCTTATTTTACCTTTATTAGGATAAAGAAGATGCAATGCGAGGTGGGACGATGCCCTCACTGGGAGCAAAGAGAAGTTCTCTCAAATCTCAGGGAAGAAATAGGACAACTTAATTTGACACATCATGAGGAACAACATTCTGGTCAAGACAGATTTCTAAAGATATGCTGACGGGAAGAATGGTAAAGGAAGGCTTGAGAGAGAAATAAATGTAATAAGTAATTACGGGTAAATATGAAGTACGTATACGTAATATGATATCATTTATCCCTAATTACTTATTAGATTTATTTCACTCTCAAGCCTTCTTTTACCATTCTGCTCATCAGCATGTCTTTAGAAATCTGGCCTGGTCAGAGTGTGAGATCTGCCTTGGTATGAATTTCAGCAGATTAGATAATTGAAAGGAGTGTTGCATGGATAACTTCAGGATTTTTGACCTATGGTAACGGTTTTCATAACGGGTAATCTATTGCAGGAGTATCTATTACAAATATTAATCAAATATTGTTAAGAGTTGATAGTATGGTAAGTTGTCTTTCAGAACTAGCTCTTAAACCAATCATCTTCACCACTATCCTCACACATAAATTCCGCCATTAGTTCCGCATCCAGCCGATCACCCTCCAATTTATCCCTGAACTCTAATGACATTACCCCCTTTCCTGCTAGTCCAAAAGTCTTCTCTCTGTCGAAGTTTTCAGCATTAACTCGTCTATTAGTCCATACACACTAAAGCAGCACACTTCATCTGTTTAGCTGAGCATTAACACGTAATTACTTCCATAACCCACCTGGCAGTTTTCTTCCTTCACCCGCCACAAAGTATCTACCACCAATTACATCTAGTATTTCCTATTCGTGTTTGTTTGAATCACCCTCGGTTCTAATTTCCCATAATTATCCGACTGATATTGAGCCACGCCGAAATATTTCCAATGGCAGGTACGGTATGGTAATTTTTCATTTCTTTTTTATTACGGTCAATTCCAAGGTTCAATGCTTACTGGTCATTCCTCACAGCTTTTGATTTACTACTTGTTCGAATCACCTCTTTTCTCAATAACTCAGACAATATCTGTGACTAATTATAAGAATCACAACCTATCCCCTCCAGCAACAAAAGTCCTTCTATAGCAAGTAGGGCATTATTCCCGCTTAAAACGCCGATAAAATCTAGAGCGTTTCTAATGATGCCAAAAACAAGGCAAGAGTCCTTAAAGAGGCCAGTGATAAGGGAACACAAATATAATTTCAAATGAAACCAAGGGCAGAGATTTAAAAGACGGAAACCAAAGTATAGAAAACACAGCCTCACATGTTTTTCGACCCACTGCCACCGTTATGATAAGAATTTTTATGCCATTCAAGGCGAAATTCAGTTTTCTTCTTCTTCATCAGAAGATTTTGATCATTGAAAAATAAGAAGTGGGGACCTTTTTCCATAGTGCTGCAGTTCCCAAAAAACAATACCACCTATGCCTAAAAACCCCAAACATTTCTGATTAGGGTAATTTCTACAATTATTTTCAACGTGCAATTAAGGCAGATTTTAAAATAATGAAATATGTAACTTTTTGTGAGACAATTCTATTTTGAAAGAAGATTTAGCAAAGCTTATTAACATTTATAAAATTAGGTCAGTGTATTAATACGACTATCATGTAGTTTAAATCACATGCATAGCTCGTGCGGAGATAATGATAATTTAACATACGCCCGAATAGCCTGCGCTTTATATATTTTATACGGCCAAAATATAATTCTCACGGAGATATGACCTTCCCTTTGTAAAGCTTTGGCAAAAAAAGACAAAAAGACGAAATTTGAAAACTTATTTAGAACAAAATAAGAAACAGGACTCAATGAGTCAATGGTGCGTAGTATTTTAAAGAATATTTGTCATTATTCTAATCTCATTACATGCTTTCCCCCAAAAGGAGAGAGCGATTACTTGACAGTATACCCGTATGGGACACATAATCCCTGGAATTAAGTTCTACACAGTAACGTCCAGGCACTATAGTTTGAAAATTCATATTTTTTTTTGTTTTAAGGCCGTTTTACACCGGGCATGTCATTGCGTAACCTGACCTATGAACGAAGGTATAGTCAAAATTGCGTAGTGTAAAGCGGTGGACTGCAAGAACTTATGCGAGAATGCGTGGATGCGAAACAGCAAAATAGGTCTAATTCCAAGCTCGCATTCTCGCAATTTCAACATGCTTTCAGCGCTAACTTGCGAGTTAAATGCCCTGGGTAAAACCGACTTTATAACATTTCTCAGCTCTTTTACTTGGAAGTAATTTGCCGCATTTTCTATGGATGATGATCGGTTTCAAATTTCAAACGGTATCAGAGTTGCAGAAAGGTTTCTCGGGTTTTCCAACGGTCGATGTTGTCCATGTCTCCCGACGTTTCGATCCGCGACTTGCTGATCATCCTCAGGGGATCTTCCGAATGGACGACATCAACCGGTGGAAAACCCGAGAAACTTTTCTGCAACTAATACGCCGGGAAAACCTAAGATCAGGTATCAGAGATATCTATCTCTAATTTCTTTATCGATTTGAATTAATTGGGTGAGATGCCAAGGGGTACAATGATTTTTTATAAACAGCATCGGATAAAGAAACAGGTAGATAAAGCAGACGAGATCAACTAGATAACATTTAGCAGTGCATTTGTTTTTCACTCGATGCCAGCTCAGAATAGAGACTCACTCGTATTCCTTGGACACAAAAGTTTTGTATATTCTTTTCATCAATTTCTGTATCTAACTCTATTAAGAAAAATATATCACTTGCATCCCTTGGCTTCTCACCCTTTCAATTGATTTCCTTTTGGATTTCGACGATCCGCCACTAACTCAGCAAAAACCCCCTTTTACCATCACCGTCTGTCTCTCTCGGTGTACATCATTCCCGGCAGTCGATGCGTTCGCACAAATCACTGCCTTTTCCTTTCTTTCTTTGGACCCTCCCACAAGCAGCAAATCACACAACCACGAGCCTTTGCCTAGCGGATTCCCCCCTACAAGGTGCCACTATTCCCTCGAAGCCATATTACGCAATGCACAACCTCTCCCACCAGTTAATCGGCATGGCAATGCAAAGGGTGAGGTGACGGCATACTCTCCTCTCCTCCTGACCCCTTGCCTTCCTAATAGACGCGTGCGACATGCCGTTCATCGCTCAGCTTGCCTGACTGTCCATTTTGCTTTATTTTTTTTTCTCGTACACAAGAGACGCTATCTTCATTCATTTTTTTCCTCTCTCTCTCTCCTCCCCAATCAGCTGAGCGCCTCTTCAACCGAACGGTGTTAACGGGAAACGATAAAAATAAAATAATCATCGACGTGTCCATATGGAGAATCGTACATTAGGATTCACCGCATCGTTTCGTGGAAACACTCGAAACAACGCGTCGCGCATACTAAATGCGCGGGTTAATGCATGACCCTCCTTTAATTTCCCGCAGGCAGAAAGCCACATCCTAATGACCTCTCAAGTGGCCTTCTAACTCATCATAGTATTTGATAACAGTCAAGCAATTTGTTTTCGAACATAGTGCCCAAAATTTAGCATAGAAATTATAACTATTTAATAATTTCAACGAAAGTTAAAGATCGCTTCAATCAATGTTATGCATATCCTAATTACATATCATAATTCTCAAATGGCCATCTATTTAACATAATAGTGCCAGGGGATCTTCCAAATGCCTTCGGAAGATCCCCTGAGGATGATCAGCAAGTCGCGGATCGAAACGTCGGGAGACATGGACGACATCAACCGGTGGAAAACCCGAGAAACCTTTCTGCATAATAGTAGTCAATATCAGTCTAGAAATCTGATTTTTTAACATCGCCCCTTGATCAAGCAATAAAAATTTCAACTACACACTAATTACTAGGAAAGCTACATGTCACTACAATCAATATTATGATTAAAATTATAATTATCATCATTAATTAATGTTACTGAGTATTATGACCCTGAATAAGAAAGGACAAATAATATATTTTAAACCTAACGGTTAGTATTTATTTAAGATATTTTTGTTACGAAGGAGAAACATTGATTATGAAATATGAATTATTCAACAATCTTAGTATGGATGAGATGCATTAATATAAGCTATGTGATGGAAATATTTTCCAATTTCATCTATGTTTGACAGTTAATTAAGACCCATATAAAAATTGGCTCTTCACAAAATGAAATGGAAACTCAACAAATTTGGAATCTTCAGTTTCTTATGAATGAGATAGTGCAATTGTAAGAATGATCACCATTGGTAACAGCTACGAAATATTGAAGTATTATTGTTCACGAAAAAGAGCCTCAAGCACTGCCATGATAGCAATGAATGAAATAAGCTTGGGGTATCAACATCAACTTCCAGAAATACCTCCACCAGTGCAAGAATATTAAAAAAACGTCATTCACATATTGAGCACGAGTATGAACGTTTACTTCGCTCCAATTTAATATATCCACCATACGCTAATTTATACCCTGTTAGAATACAACACATACTTAGTGACTCTGAAGAATGATGATACTGATTACAAAATTCTATTAATTATGGTGCTCGAAGTCTTATAAATGATGAGGTACAACTAGCTGAGCCGTCACATGAAAGTAAATATATAACCTGAAGTCCTCGAGCTGCCGTTGAGAGCACAGCAAATTGCACCACGTTAAATTAATAAAGCATGAAACCAATGGACTCGTAATTCAAACATATGATGCAGTGCCTCGTAAGATAGACGCATAAGAACTACATATTTCATCCGCAGATGAGTTTGAAAATAACCGGACGATAACTTCGCAGGCAAAAAGAAACTGAGAAACCGAAGGGTTGAATACATGATAGTATCTCTCCTGAACTAGACGCATCGAAACTAATTTTTATTCGCTGATGAAGTTGGAAATATTCGGACAATAAGTTAGCATGCAAAAAGGAAACTGAAAAACCAAAGGATTGATCATCCACTGCCACGAGGGTGGTCTCATAAGATGTAGGCATCGCATTAAAACTGTCCCTAAGTATCTGTAGTGCTCTTTGTCGGATGGGTGAATGGGGTACTTATGGCATGCGTGGGTGCGTGATCTCTGCCGGAGCGAAAGAGAAGGCACGGACGGGTCGGAGAGAAGTTCTCCCTCTCCGAAGAGGCGGGCGGTGAGTGAACATCTATCGGGAGACGGGAGGCTGCAAAAGAGGTCAAAGGTGAAGGAGTTGGGAATGCGGCTCGCAGAGGACAACACAGAGGGAGGGGAGGTCCTAGGTAGGAGTGAGATGAGGTCCTAAAGAGGTAGGTTGTGTGAGAGGGCCGTAAGGGGGAGGAGGTCCTCCTACATATTGGCACCGAGGCTGGATGAAGAAAAGGAGCAATGTTTAGACAAGTATTTCCCAGTCCTTCGAGAGCTCTCCTCGGCCGTTTGGGACGAAGAAAGTGAAAACATTCTTTTGATCGAAGCGACTCGGATGACGAAGTTTTCCGACTTGAAGTGTACCTAATTTTAGCCATTGTATTGAGAGTGGCTGGATGTATCGATGGAACAAGGCTTACGAAATGCTACGTCCTTCACTTACGACATACGGCTCATAGCATGGTTTCGACATGAATGAGGGTAATAGTGGTGTAGTGGACTCGGCACAGGCAAAGTTTAATTACTTAATTTATGTTTATCTTAGTTATATAAACTGAAATTTATCCAGGCCCAATAAAAATTAATCAAGAATACAACATTTTATCGACCAATATCATCGAATAACAATATGATTTTAGAAATCAGGTGTAACTCGGGAATTTCCTAAAGATTATTGATTTAAACTCATTTTTTTTCCCTGTTTTCTCGTCACTATCATGGTTAAAACTATTTCAAAGCTGGAATGGAATATGAAATAATATCAAAAATAATTATTTTAAAATTGCAAAGCGGTGCCATGCACAATTCTACTTTAAGCACTCGGGAATTCTGCTGGCCGTCATGAACACAAAATCAAGCTTTATCTGATATTGAATTCTGCAAGGCAAGACTTTGAAGGAAATTCATCTACCTAAGGCTTACCGAATTGAAATCATAGCTTGTTCAAAGGTGTAGCAAGTAATCGAACTCGTGTTTAAAATTTTATTCATACGATATAGCGATACATTCGATCAAAAATGATGACCTAATTATTTAAAATATTTTTGGTCATTTACGGACTTATTTACAGAAAATTTCTCGGGATTCCCACCGGATGTGGTACTGAGAAATGTTTCTTCAATCTATACGCCGGGAAAACCTAAACTTTTACATTATTTTTGGAAAATTTACTTTAATGAACACTTAAACTAAAAGGTTGGACCATTTTTTACGCTATTAATTTTGTCATCTATGTGCATAATTATGGACGGGCACGCATATTGTGTGGTTAAAGTCACCTAAAGGGCATGATTATTTTAATAGATTTTAATAGATAATAAATAGGGTATCAATGATTGAGAATACATTCTTGAGCGGTGAATCGCTGGCAGGGGATGCCAAAACATCCTGGCCAGAACATTAAAAGATTTGGCTATTTTTCACGTTATACATTTTGCGGTCTTTGTTCATAATTATGGAAGGGCACGCTCATTGGAAGTTTAAAGTCCCCTAAATGTCATCATCATTTCAACGGACTTTATGACCGAAAGAATTACCTACCAAAAAAATTAATGAACATAAATAATAAAATTAATAGAAAAATGAAACACGCATCCCATAGCATAGTAAGGGATAGCCATTAGACAGGTAGGGTATCAATGATTGAGAATACATTCTTGAGTGGTGAAGAGCTAGCAGTGGATGCCAAAACACCCCGACCGGAACATTAAAAGATTTAGCTATTTTTCACGTCATAAATTTTGCAGTCTTTGTTCGTCACTATGGAAGGGTACGCATTTTGGAAGGTTAAAGTCCCCTTAAGGTAATTATGATTTTTATTTAGGATTACTAGAAAGGGTTACTAGAAAAATGAACGAACGTGAAGAATAAAATTAACAGAAAAAAAAGAAACACGCATCCCATAGCATAGTGAGGGATAGCCATTAGACAGGTAGGGTATCAATGATTGAGAATACATTCTTGAGTGGTGAAGAGCTAGCAGTGGATGCCAAAACACCCCGACCGGAACATTAAAAGATTTAGCTATTTTTCACGTCATAAATTTTGCAGTCTTTGTTCTATGGAAGGGTACGCATTTTGGCAGGTTAAAGTCCCCTTAAGGTAATTATGATTTTTATTCAGGATTACTAGAAAGGATCACTAGAAAAATGAACGAACGTGAAGAATAAAATTAACAGAAAAAAAGAAACACGCATCCCATAGCATAGTGAGGGATAGTCATTAGGACAAGTGGTGTATCAATGATTGAGAACCAACTCGTGGGTCGTGGCAGTGGATGCCAAAATATCCCGGCCGGAACATTCCAGCTAGGCTAGGAGTCGGCTGAATCATACTGATACGCTCCGTGAACATGTTTGGAGTGTGAAAGGAAGAGGGAGCGATGTGAGTTAGCGACGCTTCGGACTTCCCCTTCGATCCGCTGCGTCGCCGTGCCTTCCTCTCGCCCGATTGTATGCAGTCACATTCCAAGCGTGACCAAAATGGGAAGGCATGGGCGTGTACCCGGACAAAGGATCCATTTCCTGGTTTCAACGAGTAGCATCTACACAGTCGTCGAAATTTGTTCTTTGCCCAAGATTTATTATGCTGCAGCGACATATGTTAACGAATGAAAATTTAATTGGCCAAAATTTTCGGGAAAATATTGTCAGCTGTTTCCTACCACCATTAAGTGCAGAGCTTTCACGGGTAAACTTGCGTTTTTTTCCTAATTTATATGATATATAGAGGAGGGTGAGGCTACTATGATTTTGAACGTCATGTCTACAATATTTGGAAAGAATAATTTCAAATGTATGGTGTAATATTCAAACTCCATAAAAAAATCAATATAATTAAGAAAATAGTATAATTTTCAAATCAGTCAATTGCTGGTCGTGATTTTTTTTAGGTATTTATAATAGCTATTACTCATTCAATTACAACAGTGGATTTTTAAAAATTAATTTAGTCTGGGAAGAAAATATTCCCTATCATTAAAAAACGCGTTAATCATGCAGCATAATAGACACTAATTACTGTCAATTTTTTGAGGGAAATGCGTAAACATCCCGCATGATTTAGGGTTTGTGTGCCGTTTTCAGAGAGTTTGGAAAAATGTTCTCCCCAGTACCTGCTTCATTCAAAACTACGTTTACTTCTGATGCTTGTTATATTGAGGAGGTAAAAATATTTTTAAATAATATTTTTTGTTTAAAAATTAGTTTTTATTATGCAGCTTTAATACTGTACTCATTTCATGGAGTTACTTCCCATTTCATGGCATTAACTCAATTAATTCATCCCATGGAATTACCTCCTGGGAAGGACTTCCCGGACTTCCTACGGTACTCATGGCATTGGTGTCCTAAAACTGATATATTGAACTCTGCTCTAATAAATATCATTCCCCATAGTTTCACTTTAAAACAGAAAATCCAGGATTTAACCTGATATTTTTGTAGTAAACAGACTGAATGCTATGCATGATTTAATAATCGCACATTTTGCTTTTACTCATTGTATTTAGAACAACGTGTAACGTAATGTCGCATTAAAATTATGTCCTCTTTGTATCAGTGGATTATTAGGTAATTTATTTTTAATTCTATTTATCATTCGTAAGCGATGATTCCGTTACGTTTCATAGTAGCATTGTAATTACTATCACCAAAACCCAATGGTGACATCCCAGAGTTTTTTAAAGGATAAACAATAAAAATAGTCAAACAGAAAATATATTAATTATACCGTAGACGAGAATGCTTTTTGTGATTGGACGACTTGATTTAGCCACTAAATTATACACCGAGTGGAAATAATTATAACTATAAACCACTTCTGTTAATCAAATGACGGGATAAACCGCACACTGAAGGATAAGTTGATTGCACTGAGAGCACTAATCCTCAACCCTTACAATAGTGTGGTCAAACACCCATACACGAGTAGGAAAACCAAACCTATGCATTTTATTTTTAATTTCGTTACACTTTTAAGTATAAAGTCTTCATTCACACGCATAAACTATCAAATTTTGCTACATTGTGCCACGTCACCTAAAGATGCATAGAAACTTTAATTGATCACGATACTTGGGGCAAATTTAGAAAAAAATCCACGGATGGAGGTCAATACAAATTGGTTTCCTCCGTAAAGTTGGTGCTCCATAGGAATCCATCTATACTTAAGATGAGTTTCTACATTATATCCAGAGCATTGTCACTATACCGTCGCGTCGGTTCTATCTTAACAAATTTAATCACTACAGCAAGTAATCCTCAATTCGCGCCGATAAACTTAACCTTAGGAGTAAACCCTTAAGACGCCTTCTCAACTAAATTTGATGCTCACTTCGAGATCGAAACACGATGCCCTTCAAAACATTGAGCAGCTGTGAACGCTTGAGACTCGAAGGAAAGTGAACCACGATGTCTGCTTCGGTTTTCTGTGGAAAGAATTTCAAATACAGCGCGCCAACGATAATTAGGGATGTTAAGCCGTTGTGCCATTGGTACCTCTCGTTAAAAAAAATGCCACACTAGGGTTGAGCTCAACTACACTTCCTTCACTTCTCACAAATGCACCTCAAATGGTGTAAATGACCTCATAAGTTGGTCACCTGCTCTAAAAAATACCTTATATAATTCATTGTCCCGGGCCCAACTTCATGGACTCGACTAACACAATGAAAAGTAAAAACATCTATTTAAATGGAATTACAAAGTGTTTTACTTTTTATAAAAATAACTTCTCTACCTCCATGGAATATCCATAACACGTTATCGAAACCATTTCCCGTTCATACTCGTAACTCGGGCCACGTTAACGGCACATCGTCGGAAGAAAATATCAGAGGAAGTTCCAGTGCAAAGACATCCTAACACCAAACCGGGATTTTCTCAAACATACGCTTCCTAACGTTTTCATATGGAACAAATCACTAAATCTATCGGTCACCTGCGATTACAAAGCCTTACTAAACCTCGATTATGTACCAGTAAAACTTTGCACAACCAGCATTTCCGTTAATACACTTGAAAGGCCAAGGAAACGACAAACCTTTGGGTTGATCATCAATGAAATATTCATGGCATAGAGAGCTCTACACCACACCGGGTACTGCTAAGTCATTCACTTCCTAAGGTTCACGATGGTACTGAACACAAAATCTGTTGCTTAAATTCCCTAAATAACAAACTATTCGTCTATATAACTACCACAGCACTTCATCTAAACCTAAATTTATGACCGTGACCGACCGCGGGAACGGCACACCTGTGGAAGGATAGATAAGATGAAGTTCCACGCCGAAGAGCAGTACGAAGGATCGCAGAGTAAGTCCACTGAGCGCCGCATGAGATTGGAGAGACGACGCGACGGTGACATGTGCGAGGGAGACTGCCGAAGGAGCGGGGCTGAAGAGGCTGGGGTAGGAGGAACGGAGCCTGCGCATGAATATGCAGAGTGCGCCCGGGGGCTTGCATGAGCGCGGGGGCTGGTGGTGGTGGCCTCTGGGAAATAGAGGCGTCGTCTCGGGAGATAATTGATGAGCGGGGGCGGCGGTTTGAGGCGGCGGTTGCGTCCGCCACTCGCGGGACCCGTGGCCGTCTGCCCCCAGTGGGCATAATGCCTATCCCCACTCCTCCTATCATTATGCTCCACTATGTAAGTTCAACAGTGGCTAGAAAATATCTGTGTGTAAGGCCTCACAAGCCGCCGCAATAGGCTTATGGCGGGAGGTATTAAGACACTAGAAATTAGCTGATGCAAAAATAAAAAAAAACATTGGAGGGCTTGGTGAGACATTTGACTGTCTGAGTTTTGATTACCATTCATAGAAGCCACTTGCAGTAAACACGAATTCTGATATCAATAATTTCGACAAAATATCTCACTTATTATATTTCTTCCCGTCGGGCCTTGATGATGAGTAATACGAATAACGTGCAAGTGATGCAAAATAAACTCCACTTCACTTCTGTAAATAAAACCAGCAAAATGATGAGAAAAGACTAAGATTTCAATACAAGGGTATGGAGGTAAATGGAGTAGGTGTAGATGACGGTAAGGAAGAGGAGCGAGAAAAGTTGGCAACTTGGTGAGCAAAAGAGGAAATTTAACGAGGAGATTCCCAGGAGACAGCGGGTCTGGTTTGACAATTCTTTGCCAAAAAGGTATGCTGAAAACGGTATCAGATAGAAGCTTGATCGGTGAGAGCAGATATTAGAGGAAGAGAAAAGGATTTATAAATCGAATTAAATATCATAGACCTCAGAGTGAATTAAAGAGGAATATTACCTCTAGGAAGGGGAAAAATCCGGAATGGCTGAAAAATGTTCCTTTTAGCCTATTAACAACGGTAGATTACTAATAATAAAAATTGAATTATGAAAATGAAGTTGTTTTTGATAAACTCGAGGAAGCAAACGCCATCTTACGGCTAGCTACAGTCACATTAAGGTTTCCACTCCGAATTTAAAATTGAATCAGCCAACATAGATTACAACTAATACGAATTACTGCTGTCGTTGAAACAAAGAAATGCACTTTAATCGAACTAACAAGTTAAGACAAGCGTATTAGAAACTAGGCCTTACGATCGGACACAATCAGCATAAACAGACGAATAATCATGAGGAACAAATAAACTAAAGAATTCATTCCGATATTTACCCCGCATCATCTAACCGGAGCAAAAATTCTGCCGAATTGCATGTTCCATCAGCACAAAGAAATATATCACTGATCGAACCAACGGCGGTAACTGGGAAACTGGGCATTTAGAGTTGGACACAACCAGCATAAACGGAAGACGAGGAATGATAGGGGTGTGAGCATCACCGAGGGTAGCACGGAGACGCGTGCAAGGCTCGGAGTGGGGGGGAAGATAGACCGACGGTTGCCGGGCGACTCTTCGATGGGCCTTCGGGAAAGACTCTGTGGGGGATGGGGTTTTGGTGGGGAGAAGAACAAGAAGATAGAAGCAGAAGACTCACAGGAGGAGCTAACTTCTCCGACGCTTGGAGGCGGGGGCGCCGCGCGAACGCGGAGTGGGGAGGCTTTGACTGTTAGGGGGTGGATGGGATTGGCTATGGGGGACCGACCATATAAATACGGGGACCCGGAGAAGCCAAGGCACAGACGGAACTCGTCAGCAACCCACAACAGCTCAGTGAACAAGGGGAACACTACTCATCATGAAGACGGTGAGTACCTACGCCGCCAGGAGTTGTGATCGCGGGCTCTTTTGGATTTTTCCTCTTCTGGCAATTAACAGTATCCACGTTTTACGGAGACGGCCACGCGTCACGAGGTGTGAAATTTCCCGCTGACGCGTCTCCGACGGGGTCTGACGAGGGCGGGTTACGTGAATGCACGGACGTTTTTTCAGTGATCGACGGAGGGAGACAGCCCATCCGGCGGGGAGAGGTTTCACCGTTTCATGCTGACCGCATGCAAATAGTTCTCATCCGTCGTCGTCGTGGAGAAAAATCGAAAGTTTCGTAATCCGTGGCGCGAGAGGAATTTTATACGGGGTGGGAGGTCGCGAGATGCTGGTTGCAAGCGTTGAAGTCCCTTTGCAATCGCAACTTATACTTCTGTTAGTAAGATGCGTTAGAAGAAAACTAGCCAATTTAAAAATCAACTAAATTTTTAAGGAACACATTTATTCGATGTAACTTCGTGCTAGTAAGTAATTATCGATTCGCTGAGTACAGCCATATTATCGTAGGCAAACTTAGCGAACAATCACCGATGATTGGGTTTTAAGAGGCATTCAAAATAATTTTGTGGTTTTCTTCGCATAATATTCATTCACACAAGTATGAAATTGCGAATTTTTAGATTCTTTATAGCGTGAATTAATAAAACTAGAATTAATTCTCATACCTTTGTCAATTCATACTTTTGGTTATTTGGTTTGGCTGTTGCTATCAAAATACGCCACGTCCCTCATGCTACACTTCTAGCAATGAATAGAAAGCGCGAGATATTTGCTAAGGTATATTTCAGGGTGAGAGAAAATTCAGTATTTTACATATCCTCATTGTGTAGCTCACGTTTCAATGGATCACGCATTACGATGACATTTAAGTTTTCTTTCGATAACCATGTTTACCCCTCACTTCCAGTTTTACTATACTAGCCTAAAATTACTTAATCTAGGTTGTATTTCACCGGAGAAATACTTATCAGGTCTCTTCAAATAGAATACATATAGCATGATAATTACTATAGGAATCTTCATAAAGCTTTTCTAATTAGATGATCAAAATTTATGTTCTATCCTTTTGGGACACGCTTGGAGATAGGGATAAAAAGTTTAGCATTATTTTGCAAAAAATAATCATATTTTTCATTTCATTTGACAGTGTCTGGTCATCTCTATGCTCGTGGCACTGGCTGCTGCCAGGCCACAGAAGGTTGAAGAGCCCATTGCTATCGTCAGCCAAAACTCAGACCAAGGCCCAGATGGATCATACGTTTTCAGGTAAGAAACAAACCCACGCCATATTAGCACCTACTGCAGCGTTGAAGACGCACATTAAATATACATTAAGAAATATTTTCGGCGAGAACGCCGATATCTGAGATCTTAAACCATGCATAATTCATTAACACAATTTTGGAGTACGCCGCGGTAGAAAGTGGGACATTGAGATTGGATGGAAGGAATGCAACTTTCGGAACAGGCCTCTGCGCATTGTTCCCAAGTCTTTCAGAGCATCCTTTCACTGATATGTTCTTGATATAAACATTTAAATACAAATTGCAGAATCTAAATAAAAATTCAACTTTATGCCGTAAGTAAGCGTTATATTTGGCGTTAAAATTTCAAGGCCGTAAATAAATTCACTCAGTCTATCGCAAGGCATACTGAAGAGTCAAAAAAACGGAGTATTTGTTAAAAGCTTTGGTTCCGAATAAAACACAAGCTTTTCATAGTGTTCAACTAGTTTGTCCAATATAAACAAGGTTTTATCACATAATATTTTCTTCAATGTATTTCTCTTGATACGGATTCAGATTAAGTATTAAATAACGTCAATTTTGAATTTCGCCATTACAACTATTAAACCAATATATTATCCAATAAGTAAACTAACTAACACGTAAATTATCAGAAGAATATACAATGCCAATCAAAAAAGTATTTTCATCAATCAAAGGAAATAGAAAAACTTCATTTCCTTTACAACCCTCGACTTCAAATTTCAGATAATCGTAAATACTTCCTGGATATATCCCACGGAAATAACCGCATAATAATCCATGGCCCAATATCCCATACTTACTACACCACTAAGCTCCATCTATGACGGTAAATGAGGATATAAGATTAGACACTCGCGGACGCATTGGAATCATTTATTTCAAATTTCCATTGCGTCTTGATGATTACTTCACCGTGGATGCGATTGAATTAGATTTATAACAAGCTCAACAGCATAATTTTCATAATTGGCATAATTTTTACAACCCTAAATTTAATCCCTTCAGCTATGAGACAGCAAACGGAATCCGATCTGAGACGACCGGAGAAGTCCGCCCCAACCCCAACCCACCCCTAACCAAGGACGCCGAGGGAGCAGCCCAAATCGTCGTCTCCCGTGGATCCTACTCTTACACCGCTCCTGATGGCACCCCCATCACGCTGACGTACATCGCCGACGAGAACGGATTTCAGCCCCAGGGTGACCACCTCCCCGTCGCTCCACCCATACCCGCTGCCATCCAGAGGGCGCTTGACTACATCGCATCCCTCCCTCCCCAGAAGAACCGCAAGTAAGCCGCTCGACAGGACGCCGAACCACGACCCCCACCGCCAAGACCCCCAAATAAGGTAAGCCTGCCGCAGGATAATGGGGGGACTCAATTGTGGGACAATTAAGGACCAATGTCAACCTCATCTCGCTGAAATCTATTCAAATAGTTTTCAATTTAATATTAATCGTAAGGTAATGGGAATTTGGTGAACCAACAGCTAGGAGAGTGGAAGGAAGGGCTTCTTATCATTTGGGGTAAGACCCTTCCGAATATAAAAATAGACGTTTCGTCCCTAAAATTAGAAAAACCTGACCAAACCCTCTTCTTTCTTGTTTGGAACTTCCCCAAAATCCCCTCAGGAAAGTAATTTTCGCACAATAAGTAAGAGTAGGTGCTTTATAACAGCATTATTAAAACAAGGAAGCTCTTTTTGAAACATTACCTGCAACGAGGCTTATCGCGATTTCATGATTTAACAAAAATATTTAGCAAAAAAATAAGAGCATCCTAAGGAAATAAAAATTTTCCTAAAGGAGGAGCCGAGTGTGATACTTTAGTATACTTAGCTGCGCTTTTAACAATCGATTAATATAGTACTTCCTAATGCAAATTGCCTCAAATGGATCATAAATTCTTCTCGAGAAGTAGAGAAAAATTAAAATTTTGCAGCATCAAGTCCTAAACGCTTTAGAAAACTGTGAGTTCCTTGAAAACTCACGCTTGTAAGACTATTTAAAATCCCTAGGAATGTGTCATAATATTTTCAGACCAAATAAACTCCTTTTTATTCTTCTCAAAGGAGGTTATTAAAAGTTGCACGTTTAATCAAAATGGTGTTATGTCGTCTTCTTAAGCTTCTTCATTACTGAGTTGAAATATGTTTTTCCTATTCCACAGAGACAATAACGGCTGAGCCAGACATGGAGAAGAGGACCGATGATCCGTAATCCAAGAACGCCGAATCAAACGCACGAGAGTTGGACCTGGCATTTCATTGGACTGCGAGAGTGGTAAACGCTCGCGCTAGCTCTGATTAGTCAACGCCAGATTCAATCAACGCATTCTTCGTGTGGCATATGTCATAGTTTACTAACTGCGACCGTATGGAAACATAAAAAAATGACATCCAGCAGAAAGGTTATAATTTCTGCTTATATTTCCCCGCATTTTGCACTCTTTTGTACATAAAATATGAAAAACTACCATGCAAATAAAAAAATTTGGTGAGACCAAAAATTCTTTCTTTTCATTCGTAAAAATCCTGCAGTGTACTACAAACGGTTAAAAAAAAGTCGTGGAAGAGAATACTCGATTTTTCAACTTCAAGGCTTTCAAAATAATGTTTGGAAAGTGCCTGGAGCTATACCCACGGTCATTAACCTGAAGGTTAATTCTATAGGTGAGAGGGTAGATATCCCTCAAAGGAATGAGAAACAGGATGATACGATCGTGTTTAATTCACGGAGGTCAGCCCTTTCACTTTGATGTCTTTTCAGAAGTTTTTGGTTGTACTAAACTTATCATCAGTTGAACCTACCTGCCACTCAATGATTGCAGACTAGAAACCTCCTCATTATAAAAATGACGCCTTAACAGATACCTCGGCAACACAGCAAAGCTCTTCGAAGCCCCACCGAAGAGGTAACAAATATTTAATTCCACGAATGTTTTATTTAAGCTTTCTACCGGTTTAAGTAGGATTAGGCGTGTTTTGCATGTAATTCAAGCCTGTTTACATTAAATATCTCCCTTCAGTTCACATTAAGGCCTATTTCCTTTCATTCTACCACAAAATAGTCGGATGTGATTAAACAACGCGCACGATTCTCCTGACATAAAGTAAAAAGGGCTATGATATCAGAATGTTCTACTTCCACATAAAACTACCCGAGAGTCTTTTTTTGTAGTATTTAATTTCCAGAATAGGTACATATATTCGTAATAACTAGAATGGATTACATAAACAGCTATTATGAGATATAAATGTGGTTTTAATTGTATGGAATCTTGAAAGTTCCTTGGAAAAAGTTATGGAAATTTCCTTGGAAAAAAATAAAAATGGAAAATTAAGAGTAAAAAACCGTATATTTTAATAAATCTAAGAATGATTTTCGAATTTTGGCAGCTTTCCGTGAAATATGCACGTTCCCAAAAAACAAAATATCCCAAGGTTACACCTGTCTTCGGCACTCTTCAAACCACTCCATAATAAAAATTAAGCATAAAAAATTAACATTCTCCTATGAAAAGTGATGCCTAAAATAAAAAAACCTACCCTTGCGTATCTGTACAGGACCTTAAAAACTGTCGACAACGTTTTACCACAAAATTATCAGAGAGCATGATTGAAAAATCATTACAAATAACGGCGATTTAAATATTTGATGATATTTTCAACCCGTAATGATTTTGTTTCCACAAAACTACTGGTAGTAATAAGATAAACTGATATACAGTGAAGATCTTCTTAAAAAATAGCTGACCTTAAATAACCCTACATAAAATACTCACACAATCACATTCTTCCTGCGTTCGTATCAGCTGGTAATTTGACGTCCAAGGATGGTGCTGTTTTTGAGCACGTCATTTTGGAAGGACGCCGGGTTCCAGCCGGACGTCAGCTTATTCAATCCTATAAATGTGCGAAGATTGAGGTGAATATACGATGATGCTGCATGGCCTCCTTTTTATTGGGTCCTGGGTTGTAAAAAAAAAGGGCATGAATATTTCTGTCAAGAAAATGAAACACAAATCTACGATAATCCAAAGTAACTGCTTTAGGATGGAAATTTTGAGGGGAAAATCGCACGATTCAAAATTCTTAAGCTTAAATCTCAAAGTAGAATAGAGACATTAAATTGATGGTTTAAATATTTAAGTTAGATGACCACATACCCAAATTTCATGTAGGAGATTGCTAAAAAAAAAAAAAAAAAAAAAAAAAAAAAAAAAAAAAAAAAAAGCACGTAGCTGTAAGGTATGTGGTAATGTGGTATGAAACAAGGTGAATTTTTGCGAAATTTTACTATACTTGTATTTGACTTGGTGCTTTACCGGTGAATGATCGAAAGCAGGCACGCAGCTAGGTGGATTGTAGGCGCAACTAATTCTAGGTGACCTGGGAGGTATAGAATGCACGATACTGATTATCATACATACAATGACTTGATACCCTTAATAAAAATACCCTTATGACGTACCCTTAATTGTTTGATAGAGCGAAATTATAAAATTAAACATTAATCTCTTGGCGTTACAATTTCGTAAACAAATACGATAGTGAAACGGTGGGGAGTAATACATAAAGTTGTGTACTGGAGTACGTACTGGCGTAGCCAGGAATTTAGTTCGGTGGGTGCGGTTGCCCTTCCCGCAAGAAGAGTTGGCTATGAAAAACAGTGAGACGTATGGCAGGCCGTAACTTGTTCATTTAATGGGTACTATTCCACCTTTGCAACTTTAAATTTGTCAAATTTTCACCGGAAGTCCATTATTCACTCTCTCTTTGTCGCCATAACGTTACTCTGTCTATAGATATATATAGCAAATCTATCCAGCTACGTGATCTGCGATGTGTTTGCATTTTTTAAGTAAACTTTACTTCATTTCAGAGATTTGATTGGATTAGACAGGTGTGAAAACGTAGGTGCTCCCTTTATATTTTCTGAAGCTTTTGACTAAACCTCTAAGTAAATGATATCGCTCTCTCACTTCTCCTAGTCTCCGAAAAAATTTCGTGTTCCTCATCCTATCCGACCATTTGATTTTGAGCACCGGAAGTCAGTCCAAGATCTTGAAAATATTGTGTCATTTCTAATCAACTATTTCAGTGTTCCATGTCTCTGATCCGTAGAATTTCCACGCTAATGTTCTCATATACTGTCTATTCAACTTTATTTTATAATTCCAGAAGCAGAGAAATGCGTTTATGTCATGAATAACGAATTCGCTTGGGCTATAAGCGTTATGTCAATTGAGCTAATTCCTAAAGTGAGTTCATGATGTATATGGAGCAGGTTGGTTGTAGTGGGAGAAGTGATTCTAGTGTGTAAGGAATAGGCACGGTAATAACTTCACGTATTCACCTGCAATACACAAATGCAAGTAATACCACAGAGGAAAAATCATTCGCCTTGACCGGGATTCCAACCCGGATCGCTCGATTGTGTGGATAGAAGTGCTGCAGCCAGTGAAGCTTCGGAGGCGTTAATTCTATGTATGGAAGTTTAAACGAACAAGGCTAATTTAAACAAAGGGAATTGACGTCTATTCCTTCAAAACTGCGCTAGCTGTAACCGGAAACAATGATTTTCAATCAATCACCCGTTTATAGTAAAAAAAACATTATTACTATGCTACGACGCCGTTGGCGCCGCACAGCGCCGCTGGCTATATGTAAATTTTTTTTTTAAATAATACTACCACGTCAAGGAACTCTTCCTCACTCTATTTCGAAATATTCACGAAAAATCGTATTAAAGGAATGATGGTACATACTACAAATTCATGATATTTAACATGAATTATAATGTGTCTGGACAGGTAATTACTCTTTTCTGAAATATGCATTCTAATAGAATATTTTAAAACTTTTTGGAAACTGCTTCAAATAAATGTATACCAGACTAAAATACTAAGTGAATTCTGCTGGTTTTTCCGGGTATTCTTCCGCGTTTATCCATTTGTAGGACGATATTTCGCCAACGTTCCAGTTGGCTTCCTCAGGTCTACTGAAGTGTTGATGCAGAAATTTGTTCATCTTATATACACCCCGTTTGCCGCCTTTTTTCTCGAGGTGTGCCTTGATTGGTCAGGATCTTTGAAGACCCTTTTCCACGCGCTGGCGAGATTGTAGCCGTCTTCACGGTTGAAGTTCTTTGTCGTCTTGGCGATTTCAATTGCCTCCCTGATTATTCTCGGGTAGTAGCGGCCTTCTTTGTTCAGAAGAGAGGCGTTGTCAAAATCAATATTGTGTGTCGGTCCACTCCATTGGTGTTCCGCCACCGCTGACTGGGTGAAATGTCTATTTTTTAACCGTGTCAACCGTGAAGACGGCTACAATCTCGCCAGCACGTGGAAAAGGGTCTTCAAAGATCCTGACCAATCAGGGCACACCTCGAGAAAAAAGGCGGCAAACGGGGTGTATATAAGATGAACAAATTTCTGCATCAACACTTCAGTGGACCTGAGCAAGCCAACTGGAACGTTGGCGAAATATCGTCCTACAATTGGATAAACGCGGAAGAATACCCGGAAAAACCAGCAGAATTCATCATAATCTCCGCGGAAGCCTACTTGGAAACTTGAAAATACTAAGTGACAAATCATGCATCCATTATCTACGAAAAGTTAATTAAATACTTATAAAAATCTGCAAAATTAAAATAGCACCCGACGTTCCGTGTTTGTGTAACATTAGCTTGCATACACAATACGGTGTTAGCTCTTTGACATTTGGCTATGATTTGTTGTCTTTATTGCATTTACTAAGTGATTATTGCTGGTGGGTAAAAAGCGATTATTGATTCTCATCGTTTCGGTTAATTATGACTGTTTCATTAAATATTCTTACAGTAAATTATCATTTGCTTCTAAAAAATCTCCACGATGGAAGAAAGTACTTCATTAATAGAAACTAGACTCGGGAAGACCGGAATAGAGTACTCTATTGCTCTATGGCGTTCTTCTACGAGTATTTCTACTACGGGAAAGGTTTTCCTAACCACGGTCAAACAGGTGCTGAGAGGAAGGTAGATGATTGCCATTCATAGAGACTGGAAGAAGATGCCACCTATTGTCACACTTTTGAAGATCATTTCATCGTAGGTGCATTATTTTTACTTTGCAGGCTATGTGTAAAACGTTTATGTGCGAGTTAACGTCACGATGCAAAGAACCAATAGCTGGGCACGCAGACATCAATCTTATGGATGTGAAAGTAATACACATTTAATTTTAAAATAAAAATGATCAGTGCTAAATTGTATCTCAATATATTTATGGAGACCTTTAGATTTCACACCCCCACACTACATTATCGAAACGCTCACCCAAATGTTCCGATAAATTCAGTTTTAATTAAGTCCTTAGCTAGGTAAAGTTAGCTATGGCCTGTAGACAAATACTCTTACAACAGAATTTGATTATAATTGATCGATATTTTTTAATTAATTACAGCAAATTGGATTCCCGCATTTTCAAGCGCAAGCGAATTATCTTTTTACAACAAAATTCACCAACCTCAACTTATATGTGTTACAAAATTGATTCTTACAAAGATTCATTGATTCTTACAAAAAATATTACCAAATATGCAGGTGAAAACATGTAAATAATAACTATTCAAAGAGCAAAAAAAGGTGACATTCGGGCGGTGTCTAATAAAACTATTATATGAAAAATTTAGCCAAAATTTTGGTGACGAGCTGTCAACAGATTTAATCAGAGACAAACCTCTTAGCACGTTAGATATCATTGTTAGCAATCTATGGCATCAAAAAATATCACAGAGGTAATAGTGTAGATAGGGGATAAAATAAACTAATATTTTGGCCTCAAATAAACAAAGCTGCCTTCATTGGTACTGAGAGCGAATTGATTTTTACGCTATCCTGAAATCCGTTTAGAAATTGTGAGGCTGAGATTAAAGTATGCACCAATTGGTTTTTAAATTAGCATCAATAGCTATGAAACGTTAACTGATAATAATTCATGTGCCATGTGGAATGAGCTTGTCAACTTCATCTAATTTCAGTTCTTCAAACATCCAATTATATCGCTTCTCTGACTCAACTTACTACCCTTTTTATTTATTCGCCCTCTAATACAGTTCCATATCTAAGGGTTAAATAACTCATACGTACGTACTGTATAAGGAATTGGAATGATATTAAACTCCTCTGAGAAATATCAAGCCTAACACAGTGGCATTTAATATCATCAATTCCACCAGAAGGCTCTAAAGGATCCAGCTATTCCTTCACTGAATATCGTATGCTGAAGTCGTGAAAGTAGAAATAACTCTGGCTTTGAAATTCTATGATCGGATTTAAATTACGTTCGTTAGTGGAGTTAAGAGTGTGGAATCGAACTTAATCGGAGCAAATGTACCGCTTTATATTTTTTGCAGTGTTCGTCCAAATCTAACCATTTTTATGCTGTGGATGGTATTAACATTAAGGTAACAAACAAAGGAAGTAACGATACCTCGTTAATCTGTAACGATACCGATTTAATCTGAGAACTGAATAAAAGATAAAGGAAAGAAGCGCTATTCGTATAAACTACTACTGACGTACAGACAGCGTTACCCAGATGAATTAGGCTGGGAGCCACTGGAGACTCGGTGGCTGCGCGCTTTGCTTAGATTAGGTACTTGAACAATTGCGAACAGATATCTTTAAGAGAGACACGGAGTACACCATATACGAACCCCACTGTATTTCTAGGTCCGACAGAAGCAAAACATAAAGAGAAATATTTGTCGAACAGCAATATGGCAATATGTCGAATATGGCAATTCGTTTTTCCCCGAACCATTAAGGACTTAAATAAATGCAAGTCGTAATTTCGTTTGAGCATTTGCTTTTTATATGTAGACGGCTGACGTCCTAACCCCCTGCCACACGCCGTTTTAGGCGGCTTGCGAGGTATTGTGTAGATGTAGATCTTCTGTTTTCTCAGAAAGGGATTTTTCAAGTTTTACCACACTCAATATTCTCCCCGAAATACTTGATTGAAGCGAAATGTAACCGACTTTTCATCCGGATCCACGGAGCACAGAATTGGTTTACTCTTGATGCTAATTTAGCAACATCGCCCCCAATTCACTCCATCTCTCTTCATTGGCAATGATAAAAATCATTCATTTTCAATGAACCCATCGCATTGTATTCAAATGAGTATTATTGTGCACGAGCCACGCACTGTAGCAGATGACCCTTTCCCTGAAAACAAATTCAGCAGACCATTTCCATTACCGCTTTCTCATGATACATAAAGTTACTCAATATTTTTTTCCGACCCTACTCTTCAAAAACATTCATGTGGCACACCTCATTAGAATTTTTCTTAAATTTGATCTATGGGATATAATTTACGTAAACTACGATTGTTCATCAATTTTCTGCGAGAAAAACTACGAGAAAAACTCTCACTCACAATTAGGTAGAATCGGGGCTATTTTTTCCATTGGATGACGGAAGTTACGTGATGTTGGTAAGGATCGCGGGCAATGAATATGAAACGTGGAATGAGCTTTCCAACATCCTCATCTAATTTCAGTACTTCAAAAATCCAAATATATCGCTCCTCTGACTCACATTACTATCCATTTATTATTTATTGAAACACAAATATAAATGCATATTCAGGGTTAAAAAACTCATACGTAAGTACTGTACAAGAAATGGGAACGATATTAAAATCCACTTAGAAATACCAAGCCTAACACAGGTATAATATATTATCATCAATGCCACCACAAGGCTCTCAGGTCTTCAGCAATTCCTTCACTGAATATCAAATACTGAAATCAAGAAAGTAGAGATCACTCTGACTTTGAAATCCTATGATTGGATTTAAACTACGTTCATTAGTTGAGCCAAGAAATTGGTAGCTAGAAACGGAGAAATGCTAGAAGTTCCAGATAAACGTAGGTGATTGCAGACTGGAGGAGAAAGAGCAGTCCAACTCTTGGACAGTTACCAGGTATGTTACCGAAAAACTGTAACTGCAGTGCAAATATCATGGAGAGACATAGGAATATTCACGAACACAAAAGATAACGAGATGATTGTTACATATGACCGTTTAGAAAGAGCTTGTAACGAGTCTGCAATCTGTGTAGCGGCATTTTCCATAGCGTAGGTGTGGAAGGAGGAAGGAGGAGAACAAATACTGAGGACTCTGAATAATACTGAACTTTTACTCTCATACGATAGACGTTTCAATGAAATTTAATTTTGGAATAAAACTGCAGATTTCGTCAATACAATGGATGGAGCGAGTACTGAGATGATAGGGATTCTAGAAACAGCGTTAGAGGAAAGAATGTTAGGAAATCGGGGGAGGGAGAGGATGAAAATAGGATTAATAGATATATTTAATGATAACAAGCCCTATTATGAATCGAACAGCGAAGTCAGACTTGTGAGCTATGTCACGCCTTAGTAATTCACAAAATGCTTTATGTAAGCCTTTTTCAACAAATACTAGATTAACTTTACTAATACTTATTTATACATATTCAAAAAAGGTAATATAACAAATTCCATGATTTTCGTTCAAATTTTTATACGATCAATACGCCCTATCCAACCTCGGCGGGGGATCGGGTTGGTGTGGTGGATAGTGCGATGGCTTCCCACCCTGTGTGCACGGGTTCAAATCCCAACGGTGGCAGAGAATATTCAGAGACTGCCCGATATCTGATTGAATGCTGTAAGGAGGGAATTTCAAGCGCAACACTCCGTCCGTCGGATGGGACGATAAGCCGGCGCTTTTCGTTAAGAGCAGGATAATGAAAACGCCGGGTTTCTCTCCATCCTTCCTTCATTATATACATTAACGATCTGTGCTCCCGCATTAGCAGTAAAATACGTTTATTTGCTGACGACGCTGTCATCTATCGCGAAATTAGTGATCACTCTGACTATGGAAATCTATCATCGGACTTAAACAACGTTCATTTGTGGAGTCAAGAGTGGGGACTCGAACTTAATCTGAGCAAATGCATGGCGGTACATTTTTTGCGGAATTCGTCCAACACTAACAATGTTTATGCAGTGGATGGCATTAACATAAAGGCAACAGACGAAGTGAAGTACCTGGGAGTTACGATAACCTCGAACCTCACGTGGGGAACTCATATAAAGAATATTTGCGGTATAGCCCTGAAGAAATTAGGATTCGTCAAGCGTATTGTGGGAAGATTTTCGGATGAGAAAGTAAAAGAAAGGTGCTATTTCGCTCTCGTCCGACCGCACCTTGAATATGCAGCGAGTGTATGGGATCCAGTGCAGAAAGACTTAATCCGCGAGCTGAATAAGATACAAAGGAAGGCTGCGCGTTTCGTCAAAAACCGCTACGGGCGTACAGACAGTGTTACCCAGATGTTAAGCGAATTAGGCTGGGAGCCGTTGGAGACTCGGAGGCTGCGCGCTAGGCTTAGATTGCTTGAACAATTAGGAATGGATATATTTAAGAGCGACACAGAGAACATAATCTTAGAGCCACACTATATTTCCAGGTCCGACAGAAGCGATAAATTAAGAGAGATTTTTAGCCGAACGGATAGATATAAGAATTCGTTTTTCCCCCGAACAATAAAGGACTTTAATAAACGCTTGTCCCAACCTCGTTAGAGCACTTCTTTTTTTTTTTTTTTTTTAATAGCTGTAAACGGCTGGTGTCCTAACACCCCCTGCCACACGCCTTTTAGGCGGCTTACGGGGTATTATGTAGATGTAGATGTAGAACTACCCTTCCCTCATGACGCAAATGACCTCAGCTGCCGATCACCTCCTACAAATACGATACCTTACCTGAACCTCGGTTGACCCCATGTCGTATTCTTTTAATAAAATCTATTCATTTCCTATCTAATGGCTAATGGCTAAATATATTTTTTCCCGAATGCTGTGTTAATTTTAGGAATATTCTATGTACATACGACTAGGTAAATAAAATCCTTGGGCTTTATCCCCCCGTCATGTTTAGCTCAAATATAATAGGGTTGGTGTAACTTCATTTGGACTGTCAAGATGATACACCAGTAAACCAGGGTTCTAATTCCATCTGTAGCTTTTTCCGAAGAGAGTGGTGCAAAAATAGTAATCACAAATTGGTTTCTGCAGATAAGGACTTTGTGTTCAGTACTCCGTCAATCGGACACTATAAACAGGCGATTTCTGTTAAGATTGGAATAATGCAGACACAGAATTTCTATTCACCGTTTTTCACCTCTACGCCGTGCATCGTGTACTTTGTTTATCAAATTAATTATTTGTGCCATCAAAATATTTTCTTCAAACTTATTAAAGATACTATAGCATTCATATATTAAATTCTCATTAAATAATACGCATTTACAGCAACTTTATCCCCAGCACTTAATTTCTTTCGCCTCATCTAATCAATTTATCTAATTTATCAGTTACCTTATGAGAAAATCGGTAGAAAATAGTTATTGAAGCTATTATGCATAGAAATGGGGATCATGGAAGAAACTTCTTCATCCTATGTACGAAATCTTATTGAATTGGCAATTTTATGTCAAAAAATATATATAAGCCAAAACTCTCTCAAGACGTCGCCAAAGTCACTAAATGCTAATAAAACGCTCTGGAACACCGCTTGAAGTCGCGTGACATGAAATGCCTTCTCATTGATTTGACGTCATCGCACGGTTCACCATTTACTTCAATATGGGATTGAAGGCTTAATAAAAAGAGACCGAAGTAAATAAACACAGTCGGGTCGAGTTTTGTAGAAGTTCCTCCAGGGACTTCAGAGGGATTTTGGAAGGCGCAATCCAACATTTATCGACTCCGTTAAGGCGGCTCTTTCCTGAAAAACAGTGATTGCTTTGTCACTACCGCGATGCGTGGATTAAAAGCGTGGATCTGAGTAGAGTATGATCAATTTGATGAAAAATTACTACTTTAGTAAAAAATATTATGTTTTTGCAATAAATATATAAAATTTCACGGAATCTTGTCACATCAAATAACTCAAAAGTCAATAAAACGAGAGACACAAAACTACAGCGCCTCAGTTTTCAATGGAATTTTTTTTATTGCGAAGCGGAAAAATACTAAAAATAACTTAGAGGAGTGGGAACTGATTAATCTTGTAATTTAATACAAAGGATATATCAATGAGGATCAACGATTTCGAAAATGAATCGCATTCATTCACAGTATCCAAAAGACACAATATAAAAGTAATGCCATATCAAGAGAGCCAAAAATTACAAATCGAACATTTTAAATCATTCGTGATTAAGCATCTAACAACTATATGGTTTTAAATATTCAACAACCCATTGGTATCATCTGTCAGTTTCCTGATATTTAATTCCCTCGTCTCAAATTTAGGGCTCACACCACACGGATTTTTAACCACAATTTACCACCGCTTCAATTACTCAAGAAACGACATGTTGCATTTACCAATGTGCTTGAAAGTGCCCTCAAATACTTGTACCAAAACCCAGTAATGAAAGAACTTTATGAGTTAAGCGTGAAGTATATTCTACATCAAAAATGCAGCGTTGAGAAATTGAAGGAGCGGCCATCGAACAGAAATAGAAGCTGAGATAATAGTAGGGAAGGGATCTTTTTTTCCCAGTTTCCCCTGAAGCGAGCAGAGGATCGCTTGAAAAATGAGTGTTTCTCTCTCGATTTTCTCATTTTTTGGCCATGCCTGACGTACAGGAAACGAATCGGTGTTTGAGAGAAGATATCCAAGCGAATGACGCATCAACTTTGAGGAATACTTTGATATCGAAGATAAATCAATTCAACCTTGGGAGTTTCTTTTTTCCCGAGTGTCAAAATGGGCTATAATAATATTTCATAATGATGTTGGAACACTGACTACCGCCGCGTTCATTTATTCCATACTGCTACTCAATAAACTTTCCTGCCACGAGTTAGGAGAGGAAGTTTTGAATTTGTGTGAATAATTCTTTACTCAAACCCCTGAGGCACCAACTGTTACGTGAAAATTTTAACCATAGCGTGTATGTAATTTCAGTACAAACTGTCAGCTCAATAATCTTTTGAATAAAAATGGTAACCCTGCAGCAAGCTGAAGCGTTATTCTGCTTTGTAAAACAAAATTCATTATCTGGACATGATCATACCATGACATGAAAGGAAAAAATTTCCAAGAAAGAAATTCATAACAAGGAGCCAAAGAGCGTATTTACATTCAGTGCAGGTTCAAGACTTTAATTCGAATCCTATCCACGTTACTTTCGACAGTTCGGCATAACTGTATAAAATAAATATTAGGAATAGAGTGATGATAATAGCCAAAAACTATGAATTAATGTTTAGTTCCCATAAATGAATAGAAATGAGTTTGGAATTCTTCGTTACACAATGACGATGCTCACAGTTATTTTCAAATTAATTATGACATTTTTACGATGGAATCAAATGGAAACATTTTATACGGCGGAGTAACAAGAAAATACTTCTGACGACGTTAATTGTTGGTTTTAATTCTGCCAATATACTATGATGAACACATGAGAACAGTGTATTACTTCCATTATAAGATTTTGAAGATGCCTAACTGTAAGATGAGCTCATTTTAGCCTCCTATATAAAAACCCCTTTCCTTGACTAGATTTCATCATCGTAAGGCATACCCTTTAGCATTCGATGACGACCACTTAATGTTATTATCGCCACGGAGAATTCCACGCCATAGGCAAATAAAAACTGAATTTCACGGAAAACGGTACAGGGTTTTGGCTATTAAGTGAGCCATTGCAAGAATGAAGATGATAGACTGAAAATTGATGGACTGCATTTGATAGTCACGTTATTATTTACTCCAAAAATTCACAGCTACCCTTACTCAAACCTGTTCAAATATGCTAAAAGGAAGTTGTAGTGAGTTAAACGCAACATTTTGAAGAAATCTGGATTTTTTAACGAGCGATACCTTCATGTGATGGGCACATTAAGAAAGGAACTTCAAATGGGGGCAGTAAAGGATATCACCTCAAATTCCACGTCCAAAATTTCGGCTAAAAATTTCTATGGGCAGAAGATTACTTGATGTTCAAGGCACATCAATTGGCTATAAATGAGAAATAAAGACAAAAAAATACCGTCTACCAGACATGTGGTTTCAAGGTTGAGCGAGCCAATTGAAATTTCTGCGAGAAAGAATTTATGAGATGAGACGTCATTCTCCGCAAACTGACAGTATTTCAACTTCAAAAGTAAAACAACTAAACAAGTACTTAACTTAGTAATTTTGAGACTGGTAAGCCCTTAAATAAAGTCACAAATATCATCATTTCCAATACGCTCATGGTACTGTTCGAAAATGTATATCCCTCATGCACGAAAAATGGTAATGGATTACCTACAATAAATAAAACCAATTTTAATTCAAAATTTGATCATTTTGAGAAAGAAAACCGTAGTTGCACATACCAATTTATCATCGCAGCAAGCATACACTGCTAATTTCCCTATCAATATCTATCTTTGGAGAAATTGAAAAAAATCCGGTTACTATATAGGTTACATATATATAGGATACATCGTTTACATACGCAATAAGAGAAGACAAAAATTTATGGAAGTTATCACCAATAAAATAAAAGCACATCTTAACGAGATACACACACTGTACTATGATCAAATTATTTCTTTGTCGTGGAATATACCTTACCCTATTTAAATCTCGTTCATAAGCTATTCTGTTCCAACCTTCCTACACTTATTGAACACTCTTCCACTTATCAATGAAGCAAACACCACTATTCCCTTTATTTATATATTCGATCTTCACCTGAAAATTTACTCCATGTCAACCAACCGTTTTCCTCCCAAACATATTCCTCATCACCCTACTCCGACAGACTCTTCTACCGCCTAGCTTCATGTTCATTTAGGTTCCATTTTTCACTTAGCCTTTTAATAACACTCGAACCATTTCTAATTATTTTTTCTCGCAATTCTTATTCCTACTATTTATAACGCTTTTTTCTACACAATTATCTTCAGTAGTTTTTTCCTGAAACACACATGTGCGATCCAAGTCAAAGAGCCCTTTCTGCAAATGAATCCTTCTTTGCTATTCTGGTTAAAATTAAAATATTATCCCTAGTAAACATAAAATATTGGCGCATTTTTGTAAAATAACTCAAGATCTTAGCTAACGCAAATTCAGCTACTAGACTGCATTTTACGCTCTATCGACAAAGTCGAGCTCATTCTGTATGCAAGAGATTCCGTATGACTGGTGATTATATGAAATACCATTCTCGTCTCCCTATATGTTATGATACAAATGAATAGTGCCTCTCTAATAAAATTCTTCTTCGACATGATCGGTAAATAATAATTTTAAAAAGTGAACCAATCACTAGTGCACTTTTTTACAGCCATCTGAAAATTATGCTTTCAATTAATAACTTGGATTAACGACTTATATAAAACAAAATTATATCGAATCAGAATCAAGTAAAAGGCAGAAAATTAGCTAATGGAAATATCAACGTATCTAACATATATTTTTGAAATGAACTTGAGCCACGTTTCAAAGTGATGTTTCATTTTAAGAGCACTACTGCAAAGTACCAATGGAAACACATTTCGATGGCATAATCCCAGATTTTAGCACCAATAAAAATGACAGTTTGGCACATAAACGGTGGCAAACGAGTTTTTCGCCGCCAAAATAATCCCTATGCTCACACTGAAAATCCTGGCCCACGGCCGAAAATAATGCCCCACTCACAACCGTACGATAAGAGCAGACCGCTTTGCCTGCCCACCGGGAAAGAAGAAGAGGCCCAAGGAATCCACTGTTTAAATAGCTCCCATCTTAGCAAGATTCCTCTTTACGACCGTAATTTTCCGCATTTAATCCATAATTGACGTCGATAATTGCGAATAAACACTTTTCGTCGAGGATAAAACTGTGTCAAGCTCGTGTAAGCATTGCCTCTCATTTCTCAACCACTGAATGTCAATACTCATTACGAAGCATTAAAATGTCGTGTCTCCAAAAATTGGACATCGTGGTAACGTGATTGCTTACCTTGAAGAAACATCAGTTACAGTTGCATTCGCACGGAATTAAATATATAGGTAATGCTGGCTAAAGTTAGTCCGGCGAAACACTTCAAACAGGTGAAAGAATGATCAAAAAAACTGTAAAAATTGGACATTTCGAGAGATAGAAAAAATCTTCCAAGCATGAAAAATGAATTCTATTTAAAGTTAAAATAGAGCTTTTATTGATATGAGGATGAGATGGAATATAATGACCAATAAAACATGTCCAAAATGAAATTTAACTTTCATTTTTCATCCAATTCCTCTGGAATTTCGCGGATTTCAGTGTAATTACTGATACTATGTCAATATAAAAAGCAATATTTGCAATGACACGTATGAATTTTTGCAATGGATTTTATTCCAGTAGGACGGCTATGGGTCACTTTTCTCCCTTTGAGCCCAATTTTGCCCCCGTAACTGATCTCCTATTACTTTTTCATTAGGCCCAGTTTTCCTTCTACAATCCCAGGGTATTTATTTGCGGATCAAATAAAACATTAGAATACATAAATAACAGTACTTAAATAGCTAAATAGATAGATAGGTAGATAAAGTTTATCTGCCATAGGATTTTTACTTTGGAATATCAACTAGTTTATAAAATTTCGGATATATCATAGACTGAAAAATGACCTAAATTAATTGTAATCTCGTTCAAAAATTATAATTTGAAGCATCTCATTCAAGCATGAGAATGTAATGTAATCACAGTCAGCACTGGTTTTGAAAACATGCAAAATATACAATCATTTTAATGATGACATTTGAGGTATAAATATCTTCATATATATTAAATGCCATTTAGATAATACAAAACCAAATTTTCCTAAATATATCTACTGAGGTAATTCTTAAATAAATAAAATGTTTTAAGTCCTTAAGAAAATGAACTTCGATTGTAGCATGATGTTGCGTAAAATGAATTTTGATACATTGTGGTCCTGTGGCAGGGAAAAATCGATTAAACAGTATTTAAAATCTATTTATTACAATATTATCTCCCATAATATGGATAACATTACTTTCCACGTGAACTAAATCACAATAATAGGGTTCAACTAAAAATTGCACTGTCTCAGGAATTCTATTGATAGCAAGTACCAATGGGTTAAAATACCAATGCCTCTTCTTCTAGATAATGGTTAACTAGCCAGTCCTACCAGTGTTAAAATACATAAGCATGATATATGAGGGCTCGACTTATAAACCAAGCAAGAATACTTTTCAGCAGGCCAGCGGAAATGGATAATTTAGCATAATACATAGAAGGTCACTCAGAAAAAGATCAATATGAAAGACTTTCTAAGTATATGAATAAAAAAATCCTTAAATAGCATTTATGCTAATTCGTACAGAGAATAAGAAAAAAATGAACACGTTGCGTAGATGTTACGATAATAACAGTACTCTATGACTGGCTAGAAATTTTGATAATTTTGAAGAGACTCTCATCCACTATCGATAAAATTGAAACAAAGTCACGCTTATAAGACTTGAATAAACAATCAACGCAACATCATTTGACGATTTCAATAAAAAAGAAATCGAGATTTTCTGCGAAATTTCTTTCTTAATGAGTTACTCTTGATTTGTATTTACTACCGTAAAATACATTCTTAACGTAAGTATATACGTAAGCATATTAGTATTACTCCATGTTTTAGATTTGGCACTGCTCTGCTAATTCAAAATGGTAATAATTGCCCTGGTGGCGGATTAGGTCACAGGTTTTCTGGACTGTAGACCGAATAGCACAAGTTACGTATAACACCGGTGCTACTATTGGCATTAAAAGCTAACAATGCGGACTGCCGTTTCGTCTTTTAGAAATAATAGATAAAAGTTGGAATATCTTGCCAATTCAGAGGCATATTATCCCTAGTTACGTTAATGCTGTATTTTTTTATTTTGTTCCTGATATGTTTTTGTATTTGACCTCAACCACTTAGGCAACAAATCATTTTCTATACACTTAAATTGTTTTTTAAAACTTCAATTTTTATTGGTGGCGTAACTGAGTTACACCGGACAGCTGTTGGCGGGAGGAAAATAAAACTTGTTTGTTATATGAGTACAGGGATAAATGTTGAATGCAATAAATATTTTTACATTATAACTTCATCTACACGAATACTCGACATGATGGCACCTTTTGTACTTTTTTCATAGCATGTAATAGTCAATGTGCAGTTACAGTAGCAGAATATGAAAGATTACTGCCGTTTCGCACAAAATCAATGTAGAAACCTAAATATAGCCAAAGTGCATTTATAAATGATGCAAAACATGGTATATCATTAACAAGGAGCCATCGTGTTAAATTAAAGGAGATTACCCATTACCTGAGATACCCCACATAGTCGTTCACGTAAGTTTTCTAGGTACAGTCACGGAAGGATTATAGATGGTATCGGCTGAAACGATATAATAAATTGAAATGATATAATTTTTGGAGGCTTATTAAATATGCCGTGCGAAATAACCTTAGATACGTATCTGATAATACAAATAATGAATTAATTGCGTGGTCTAGCAAAAGAAAATTGATACTTAATCTATCACAACACTTTGAATAAAGTAAATTAATATGAGGCTGGTTTATAAACACTAAAATAATTTTTGTTAAATATATCACTTAGCTTTCATATTTTTTTAAATGCGATGAGTATGATGTGGACATTGACGCGAAACTAAGCAGCTTCAAACTATAAAAATTCTCCACAATTATGGCGGTTTAACATAGGTAAAGCCAATCATTTTTTGAATAAACGGTCAAATCATTCACTATTAATCACCGAGTAAGAACCTATCTTTGGAAATAATTAAAAATATGTCGATACAACCTCAGTAACGAATTCAATTCGATTAGAATTTTTTCACGACTGCACTCCATGCACTTTCGATTCACGATCCCAACACTTTGGCCTAGAAAATGAGACACTAATAATACGTAGCCCACGAAACATTTCGAAGGGAAGTAGGTACTCCACACATACGTCACGGCCACGACTTTCTCTGGGCACGCTTCTTCTTCTTCCTATCTCCGATGCAACGTTTTGTGTGCACTGCCTTCGTGCGCAATGCGAGAAAAAACTAGCTACCGGAGGAGGTATGACTGAAATTCCCCTCTGGCCACGCATTTCGAGGTACATCTCTCCCGCCTGAGGGAGCAGTGGGTGGGGACGTCGGGTTGGAGGCTTGATGATTCCCTCTTGGCAAATGCTGTGGGAGGTGGTGCCTGAGGTGTCATCACCAGAAGAAGAGGCCAGTATAGGGGGGAGGAAGGGTTTAGCAGGGGGTGAAAATAGGGAGAGAGTGGGGGTGATTTCAAGGGGTGTCCGAGGAGTATATATATCGGCAGAACCGAGACGACAGCACGACACTCATCTCCTTCTGTCTGTGGATAAGGAAGTACCCTCAACACACCGACCATGAAGACGGTGAGTACCAAGCAGTTCCTAAACGGATCGTGATACTCGTCTTCGGCTACCACTACCGCTTTCAACGTCTAAGGCTGGCAGAGCACATATTGTTCCACAGTTAGCTTACCTCTACTTAAGCCAGGGCTTTACACCTGTTCGTGGTTATCCTTTTCATTGGCATTCTCTTATTGGGTATCATAATGTCTGGAAAAGTTTTATCATGACCAGGTGTACAGCCCAAGAGTACCCACTAGTCCCTTAGCGTACCGCGAGACTCGTCTAAGGCTACCACTACCGCTTTCAACTTCTAGGGCTGGAAGTGCATATATTGTTCCACAGTTAGCTAATCTCTAGCCAGAGCTTGGTCGGCATCTGTTCATGGTCATCCTTTAGACTCGATTCTCAAATTGGACATCAAAACGTCTAGCAAAGTGGTATCATGACCAAGTGTACAATCCGAGAAGTGTCTGATAAGGAGCTTCAATATCTGCTGCGATTTGTTCTCGGCGCTGCATCCAAACACTATACCCGGATAGTTTGGTTGCAGTTCGTTCATATTTCAATGTAACAACGTCATTGACGAAAGATATTATTGAATGACAGTTTTGCATCGTTAGTTTCAGGGCATAAACTGAAAATATCTATTCTATCTTTCTAGCGTTTAACTTCATGGAGACTTTGGCTAAATCCTATTAGGGCATACTGAACTCTATTAATTTTATTTGAATGTGAGTGCTAAATGGCTACTATGATAATCCTTTTTTAGTCTCGTCATTGTATCGGTCAAAATTTACTCTCATACGATAAAAGTTACCATGGAATTAAATTTTGGAATGAAATTGAAGATTTCGTCAGTAAACGGCTTAGGTTAAACATCTAAAACAAGCAATTTTGGCACTTAATGGCAAAGGATTGAATTTATTTATTTCAAGATGGAATGAATTTCGAATATATCGTTTGAAGAGACCAAGAAAAACTTTTTGCTGAAATTGTACACATACAACCACATTCAGCATTACTTTTAGCTGTTAATAGAGATTTTTTCCCAGTTAGTTAGCATTTAACTTAAATTTGAGATAAATATGGTTTTGAACGCCGCATAGTATTATTTTTATGGCCGAATTACGCTAATATCAGAGAGAAAAAACGATAAACATTCTAATATATACTTCTAACTACTTAAAATTATTCAACTCTGTCTTTCGGATTCCATCAACTTCAAGTGACATTTGTTGTCTCTTTTTCAGCTCGTGATCCTCTCAGTGTTGGTAGCCCTGGCTGCATCAGCTCCAGCGGAAGAACCCATTGCCATCGTCAGCCAAAATTCTGATGCACAAGCCGATGGATCATACGTGTTCAAGTGAGTGTACAAATTACTTCACTGTCAAAATGCTAACCTATATACCAAAGGATTATGTCTAAGTATCTACAGAATTTCCACCTAAAACTTTCAAATTATTGAAGCACAAAAATATTGACCCCCTTAACCCGTCAGCGTCCAGAGTTTTTTTTAATTTCACACATATTTCACTTTTATAAAATATGATATATATGAGCTCAACGCAATGAACACAATTCAAACTGACTTAATAATAGAGGAAACCTTCTACTAAGTATGTGCACTGAAATGTGCACTAAAATTTACATATTAAATGCATTGCAGAGGTATTGGCTCAGCACTGCACTGGGTGCCATATGACACCCGTGGGCGTTGACGGGCGTTTTATTCCAACTGCATCGCTAGCCTCTCCGAAAGAAAAACTTGGATAATGAAAACTGACTAGAGTAATTCCAATTATGTCGAATACGAAGAAGGAATTTTCAAATTATTTGCACTCTAATCAGCTATTTTCGGAGAGATGTCGTGAAGCAAAATATGAAATTATAAACAAAGAATATCGCAATGACCTCTAATTTTACTTTAAAAGCTCACAACACGTTTTTTGATAGTGTCAGAATCTAAAAACGTGTTTTAAGCTGTTAAAATTAAATTAGTGGGCAATACGATGCCCTTTTTAATCATTATTTGCTCTCGTACACAATGTAATGTGAACTTAAACTACTACACCTCCAGCTTCGAGACTGCGAATGGAATCAAGGCCGAGGAACAGGGAGAGGTCCGCCCCAACCCCAACCCACAACCAAAGGACGGCGAGGGAGCAGCCAACATCGTCGTCTCCCGTGGATCCTTCTCTTACACCGCCCCTGATGGCACCCCCATCACGCTGACCTACGTCGCCGACGAGAACGGATTCCAGCCCCAGGGTGACCACCTCCCCGTCGCCCCACCCATTCCCCCCGAGATCCAGAAGGCCCTTGACTTCCTTGCCACCCTCCCCCAGCAGAGGCGCAAGTAAACATCCCATGACCCACTCCGGATACCAACCTGGTAAGCATTAGTTAGATTCACAGCGCTAAGTCATCAGAATCCTTAAAAACATGCATTTAGACAATGCACCAGGGTAGAATCTAAATTATATCACTCTGTTATTCAACCCGAGGGTTGGTTTTGATAGACGAGGGAAGGGCTCAGCCCGAACTAAGCCACAGGTTGTAAATGTCACACATTGAGGGGGGCAGGTTCGTTTCCTTGGGTCACCTCGCACTTCGGGGATTTTGTTTGGTGTTGTCTGATTTATACAGCCATTTAATTGTTTAAATCATTTCTCAAAAGATAATTTTGCATTGGAAGCTGTTTTTTATTATATTACACCTACTTTTCAAAATAGTTCTTAGGTATTCTTAATACTACATTCTCTATCTTTGCGTTGATAAACCCAAAAGACCTCTGAAAGATATCAACTAATGCACATATTTAGCATTCAGAGTTACTCTAACGTTACTGGAGAAAGGCGTCCAATTCTTTAGAATATTTCACTTTTAATTATATTTCTGAAAACTTGAAAACCACCTATTCATGGTGACAGAGGCATACAATATGCCAAAAAGTTAAATCTACACTATAACCTAGATGTTTCATAAGCTCGATTTCTAATACCGAAAATCGGATCGCATTGCTTCGCAGCAATGGAATATTCATTGATACGAAATATATAGTTCTATCATTACCATGCCATCAATAGAACCATATTGTTTCCATTCATTAAAAAATAAAAATGCATGAATAAAACCTTGACACTTTATTGAGGGGCATTGATATACAGATTTTAGTGCGGGAAATATTGAAGTGATAAATTTGAAAATTTATTTGACGGAAAAAAATCATTTTGAATAATTTAACGGGAAAGAATGACGGAATAATCTTAACATGAACACCAAAAAGGAAAAAAAATCATCTATTATTTGATCCTTGTTTTTTTACCATTTCAGAAACCCAAACGGACTGAATGATGACAGCAGATCACCCGGAATATGATTTCTAAGACGCATCGCAAACAAAGGGACTGGCACTTCAACGGACCAGTGGAACACTATGTGCTTCCGCTGTTGTTCCCAAATAGTCAATGCGGACCCTCTTCTGTTTGTGTACTTTACTTTTGTGATATTTTCATGAAAAGCCGCCTGCTAATGTTTACCAAAACATGATGCTACGCAGGATGATGTCATCTTCCTGCTCACATTTCTCTCTTTTTGTATATAAAATATGAAAACATGCCAAGCAAATAAAATTTGGTTTGACCAATTTATATCTGCATTTCAGTCGTGGTAACCTCATAACCTTTCCTGAGAGTACGAGTTACACCCTTGCACTATCAACAAGAGAATAAACTATAGCAAACAAAAGGAAAATGTTTAAGACAAAGTTGCTTCCTCTTGAGACGCATTGATCCTTCAAGTCAAGTGTAATACCATTGCAGTTTATCACCTCACCGTAGTTACAACGAAAAAAAGTATTAATACCTTTACTCATTGCAATTTATAATTAAACAGCATAAGCAGGAACCGTAGTCACACCAATAGCTACCAATATAAAGAATATTTTACAGAAAAATGTACAGTAAACGTTACCCTTTTTTGAGGATAGAATCTACCAACTGACTGGAAACTAAATACATATACTTATTTAAAAAATGATACTCACTGCTGTCATCACAAGGATATGACTGAGAAAACTACTGACACCAACTGGATATCTACGCCATAACAATACTCAAGCGAGTGACATAATCTAAATCATCGATATTCTTTCACGATGCCTAAGGTACTTCCGTTTTACTTCAAATACTAACTCCTCGGATTCAAAATTACATACTTAATGTTAGCCAATAAATTTCATAGTGCAGTTTTCTTTTCCTACAAAACAGCCACATGGTTAGCGAAGTAAAAACATGCCTTGAGAATTTGAACGAAGTCCCTTTTTTGGCTCCATAAAGGTTGATGTATCCGAAGTACTTCAAATAAAAGATAACCTCCTAACTAAGCACGGAGCCACGGAACATATTTGTTTACTGGAAGAAGTAACTCAATCGTTCAATTTCGCCATTAGTGTGATACTTATACGTACGAATTAATAAGACTCATTAAGTATTAATTTTTTGAATCTTACGTTAATTAACACTTACTCGAATGGATATAAATTTTTAGGGCTCATTATTTTTGAGATACTTGAATAAAATGTGGGGGTTCCCCTCCGAGGCTACGTGTCTGACCCTAAGAAAACCGACACTTTCCGCGTTTCAATTGATGTTACCAGTGACACAGAGTTAAAAGCGGCAAATGCGATTTCTTCTTCCTCATGGACACTCACTATTACATGCCTTAATCACTTTAGTGTGCCCATTCCATAACATCAATCCGTCCAAAAGAGGAAGTGTGTGTCTTTTTTTTCTCCGAGTAACCCATCCCGAGTGAGAATTCACCATGACTGCGGTTCCTTGAGCAACTCGTCCTTGCCGAAAGCTTTTGCTTTTTTTTCAAGCGCCCTGAAGACGAAGACGCGATGTTTGTTCAATGCTTTTCACTCTCGACCGCGAGTTCTGCAATCGGTCAGTCTAGCAAACAAACCGACATGGTTTTCTCCTTTCGTAGCTCCTACGCTCTTCCTAACTAATAGATGCCCGAAAGAGAAGCACAGAATCATCATCCAAGGTTTACAAGTGGAGACAAACCGAGCAAAATGAATGAGAAAATTATAGCCAAAAAACTTTAATGCGAATCTTGAATCAGTCATAAAGTGAGCCTAATCACCGCCATTTCTCAAAGACATCTTCTTAAGAGGATTAAGGATAAGACGACATTTGTTTTCTTCGGATTACCAAACCTTAAAAAAAAACTCCCGGTGTCTTTCGAAACATGCGCTGACGTGTCAACTTCAGCTGTGTCGGTTATGGAAAGAGGTGGAAAAATATTATGATTTGTAAAATGAACCCTAATGACTCAACGATGATTACAAATTTTAAAGAGAAATCGCACATACTGCACTCGATAAGGCCAATATTTGCAATTAAGATGTCTCCTCCTCACTTTTAAGAGGCGCGAGGGACATTTTTCGCGTTTTCTTATAAATTTCAAAAAAATAAAGATGCATGAAATAAATCCAACCTCTTTCATTAAGTGTAGATCTATGGAAACGAAGGAAATAAGATCGTATCAGGGCACTTTATCCTTATTTAAAACTAAACTACGCAGTTTGAATCTCTCATAACCCTCTCCGGGTTCTAGAAGAAATAAAATAATTCAAATATGAACTTCATCAAATATCTCGTGTAGATAAAACTTCCATTTTGTCCTTTCACTTAAAGGACAGTAAACTATTTAGATATTGAATGAGACAAAAGAATCTCGATAGTGACAAAAAAATTCAAAATAGAACCATATATTTGCCTTTACCCTTCCGTGGCTGCGCTGGGGTAACTCAGTTACCCCAAATTATGATAATGTTGTACAATTTTTTTATTTTGTCATTTTCGTATATTTTTGCATTTGACCTCAAGCACTTTGTCGTTATTTAAGTTAAGAATGATTTCTTTACATTTATACTGTTTTTGAAAACATGAAAGCTGTCGGAAGGCAACATTTTGTAGCAGTACTTTAAAGGGAGGGACTCACTTTATTTACTTTCTCTCTCTTAAATTGCTACAAAAGGTTGCAGAGGTAACGTTCAAACCAATCTTGACGGAAGGTGCTATTTAATTTGAGGTCAATTTCAAACTACCTATATCTTCACAAAACCGGTTAATGCAAATACTACAAGGTAATAAAACACAATTGTAACATAAGTATTCATTCATAGTATCGCAATTCTGGCAATATTATGTTACTTCCCATTATCTCTCCCTTTCCCATGCTATTTTATTTTCCACCAAGTATCAAATTCATCATCGGGGAACGGTAGTATCATGACCAATGCATTGAATTCAAACCTGTACTTATGTCCATTCACAATTATAAACGACATATAATACCTAAACCATCAAAACGCTGGCATAGCACACTTGCATGATAAAGATTGTGGTCGCTTGAAATGCCTTTCATTTCTTGCCACAACTCCATGAAAATTTATCGTGATAATTGTTACCAATAGTTACCGATACAAAAGCAAATATTGCATATACAGTGGAACTTGGTTATAACGTCATCAAAGGGACCAGAAGATTTTTAACGTTATATCCGAGAGACGTTATAAAAAAAGCAGCCTTAAATCTGAGTGAAAGGACAAAGTAAAAACGCAAAAGCTCTTCTATATACAACACTGTTTACTGTGATGTGACTGATCATCTACCGTAACTAAAGAAACAAACAATACAATACAGTATAACTGTGTCAGTGACCTTGTAGAATGTAGGGGTGGGAAGGGATAAGACCCAGGTATGCGGGACAGCCCCCGCTCCCTCCAGACACCAATTAAACAAAATAGTTGCATCCCGTCACCAGCTCAACGTCCAGCTTGTGACCTGTTTTTGCTTTTGATGTTTCTACACATGGTTTCTATGAACTTTGGGACATAATACAATCACACTACCACTTTTGCAACCTAAGAATCGCAAAATGTTTGACGTTATACCCGAGCGTCGCAATATTTGTTGACGATATAAACGGGTTTTCGTACAACATAAAATGTTCAATTTTGGCTGGTCTGTATAAAATGTGACGTTAAACCCGAGTTGACGTTACAGCCGATGCCGTTATAAACAAGTCCCAATGTAATAGTAACCCGAAGAGTAATAATCAGCCAAGAAAAATTCATCTGATGTAACTATTCATTTCTGTTGCAACAATATCAATGGTATTGTAAACTGAGCCCCGACTACATTTTGATTAATTATAATACGAAAAAAAATGAGCCAAGACCGTGCGAGCATGTAAGTCGCGCTTTTATGCACGTAAGCACTAAATAAATTATTTTTTTGGACAAAAAAACTCATTCTTTTTCTACCAGGAGTAGGGAATGAATAAATTGGTAATGACCGGATGTAGGTAGGCGAAATTTGAGTAGATAGACCAATTATAGGGAAGTGCCAAGTTTGTATAACATGAAAATATAGCAGGGCTTTCGTTATAAAATCACGATAGAATTGCTGCCAAGCTAATTTCTTTATTACGATAGCCAGAAAAAAGTCTCAAGGTGCCCTTCTGCGTATTTGGAGATATAGTGCTTTCTATTTCAACCATGACATGGGACGCGAGGCACCATTGATTGAGCAGAGTCACCTGAATCAAGGTCACCCTAATTGCATGCAGAGAATCATCCATGCAATTTTAAACACACATATCTTAACCCCAGGGATATAGCTTATATATATGTAGTCCCGCAGAAGGAGTGGGAGAGTTTAGAATATTCCATTGAATTGGTTGGGAGATACGAGTTATATTTTAGCTCCATCTCATTTACCTTCATTGCGGCTGGTTAGTAATCATTCATTAATAAGGTTTTAGTGCGGATGAGGGTAAAGCTCACCCCAGCCTGAGCCACAAGCTTTCAATTTGACACATTCCCGGTAGAGGGGCCAGTCTCTTTTCCTGGTCCATCGCGAGGTTATTCGTTTAGGGAGAGTCAGAAAGCTTCACCTGATTTGAACCTTCCGAAGGCGGGTAATTTCTCTACCACGCTCCTCTGGATACAACTGTCTTTAATAATCCATAAAATTATTTAATATTATATTTAATGATGTATAACATCATGATTTATGCTAAATATATTTATAGGTCACCATTATAAATAATTAAATATACTATTCTTGTTTGGATCCCGTTTGTAATTCATTCCAAAAACATTTTTTTTCTGTGGTGCATTGTTACAGCACAGAAGGAAAGAATATTGCTCCTATTTTGTCCGTATTCATAAGACAAATGTCTAAAATTACGTTACAGAGTTGCATTTAAGTTACTATCCTACCGTTAGATTCTATCTTGCATCCAAAAAACGATAGGCACATTTAGAATATATGATATTCAGAAATATGTACTTTTATAGCTCTAAGATTCATTTACAGTTTTAACCCACAAAAAATAAGTACATAACAGCAACATCCAACCCTTTCTATTGAATATTCTAAACTGAAATTTCGATGTCCTCCGCTTTCATCGGAGGTCACGGGGCAGAACTGTCACTGCTACTTCGATATGGAATTGAAAACATTGCTTCTTCACCAAAAATTATTCTATTGACAGAATGTTCAGCAGTAACTGCAATCACCGCTTCTGTGTTTCGATCTTAAATGACGCTGTTAGCAATTTTGAAGTAACGGAAATAAATGCACGGAAATAAAATTTCCATGCATGAAATATATAAATATGATGCTTCCTGGTCTCAAAAGTTTGATACACGTATCATGTACATGAGATTACAGAAAATTCTACAGGAAATATTAAAGACACGCATTAGCTGCACCATTGCAATGAGACTATTATTTCATATGAGAACCGTAGACATTTTTAAAATACTTCTATGCGGACTTTACTTGACGGAAACCACAATTGTCTGCATGTATTTCATAGAATTATTTACAGCGTAATTATAGATACAGAAAGCTGTAAAGAACTCTACATTCATGACTAATTTTATCTATGCCAATATCACATTGAATAATCTATGATTTGTGGTGCAAATGATGAACCCAAGTTTATATTTCTTTAAGCAAATAAGTCTCCTGTATTTTTTTATCTATTCATCTTCAGACAATGTACTGCAAAATAGGAGGAGATATCATCACTTCAGATTAATTAAAAGCACTAAATTAGTGCGAGAGTAAGTATAAGCTAAAGATGTATTTTAAGCAATATCTAATTACATATAAAATCCTACATTGCATTTAATTTGTAATTTTAACTAGCATTCAGAGCAATGAATTGGCCGAACCTTACTATTTACCACTGTGGCATTATAAAGGTTTCACTAACCGTTATAATTCTCGCAGGATTTTATTTCGAATGCGATATCGGCTAAAATAGGTCAAAAAAATCGACAGCACCAATTTTTTCCAACAAAATAACTGGAGAACAATGTTACAATAATATTTCTACACCCAAACCACGAAAACGCAAGCAGGCACCATGCAGCAAGAAAAATGCATGCCCAATTATAACGAATTGCAAGCAGTCAAGCAAAAAACGAGACAAAAAATGGAACTATATACTCGTACATAAGGCTGAAATAAATTAATTTTGGTCAAAAAACATTCTTATATGAATACGTAAACATGCAATGGCACGGGTTTGATTGCGGAAGACTAGATTTGGTCAAGAACTAATTATAATAACCATTAAAACATAAGAATTTCAACGGCCTTATCGTTGCGAAGCTAACATTATCTTGAAAAATATGTTTACGTTTTTTTCACCTAATTGGTTTTCATCTCCTTGAGGCACCACAATGCAAGAAAATACAAGGTATCATGGCTATATGTTCCAAATAATTTGCACATAATACATCAAATAAATTGGTAAAAAGATCGGTAGGCATTGTAGCACGTGCTGCACCGTTAGCGAGGTGTAAGAACGAAAAATAGGCTATTTAATGAAATACTGTGACACCTAAGCAATTGCTCTTGTCATCACAATTTTAATTAACAACAATTCAATGAAAAAGGATAAAAACATGAACAAGAATAAAAACATTAACCACGCAAAATAATTCATGATGCAATATCATTAATTTCGTCGTCATTTTTCTAAAAACCTATAAAAATAGCGAAGAAACGCTAAAGAAAATAAACGTGCTATAAAGGTTTCAGCTATTAGCAGGCCATACCGACGCAAACCTTATCTATACCAATGCATGTATGCTGAAGTTTGTTCGCCAATTGATATTTCAGCATTAAATAAAAGCCGGAATTGAATCACTTGCTGGAGATTTTTATTTAAATATGCCAGAAAAATATGCTAATGGGTTATGTTAAGGGAATAGGTTAATGCTTCCTTGTATTCACAATATTTGCTAAGACTGTTGTTATACAGAGGACTCATGTCCGCCATAACCAATCGTTTCGCGAATTTTGACAATGATTGGGTTCCGCGCACCAAGGAAATCAGAGCGAAAAGAAAGCGGTCTTCAGGCTCGATAAAATCGAGCTCGTGTAGCAAGTTCTCTTTTATATGTGAGCAGCTCCAAATAATTACTATCTTGATCATTGCATCAGAATACTTGATCGCCGTTCCCACTAAATTCCCTCTTGGATAACCAGAAGAAATTAAAAAAAATCATGCCAAATTACATCGCACTTCTACAACAAGGGACAAAAGATATATTTCAGAAAGAACTTAATTCTAAGTTCTTTAGAGGTGAATAATTCGGCTACATAGGACAACTTGGCCTTTTTGAAGTAACTTCCAAAGAGTTGCAAAAAGCCTATACTTGCAGACTTACTATTTCCTTGTAGACTCTAACATGCATCGCATTAATCTTTTCCAGGATTATCAATTCTCCTTTTAGCACAGAAAAAAACCTACACAAAGCTGAAGAGAAGTAAATAATGGGCTATTGTAGTTAAAATAATTGCATTGCTGCTTACATATCAGGATCAAAACTTCTTCGCATACAATAAAATCTGATTCACACAACAACTCAATGACTCTTTCCCTTGCTTGAATTTGACCGAAATCCAAAAAAAAGATGGGGATTTTTATAATTCCGAAATTGACATATTTCAAGAGGAACGACTCAGCATTCCCATACCTTTCGCCTACAGATGGAACGAAGTTTTGCCTAGTTCTTTTAAACAATAGATGTTTTTCTTGACGGTTCATTACAAGTGTTTTTTCATACAAATGAAATTAAATATAATTTTTTTCATTGAGTAAACCGTGCATATGTGATTTCTGTTTCATACCTTTAATATAGATTTAAAATAAAATGAATATAAAATTAGTCATTACTTACCTAAAACGTTAAGTAAGATTACATTAAGAGTGCATTAAGTTTAAAAAGAACTCAGTAATAAAATAAAACACGTAGAGCAACCAAACACATAGTACTCACTTCACAAAGTACTTAATTATTATCTATTATTACCATAAAACACCTATTTTCGCATAATTCTATATTTACATGGCCTTCTTCAACGCCATTGCCTAAATACGAATACCATTTCAATCGGCTCTTTAGACTCAGCGGCTATTCTTCGTCCAATTGACAAATAATTTTAGGATACAATTGGTGAAGCTTTATCTCAGTATCAAAAGTTCCTCACGTATTTAAACTTGAAAGGCTATCGCATTAGGACTAGTAATGCAATATATTCCTAAGAAACAAAGAGCAGATGTTGGAATGATTGTTACCATGGAGTTGGAATGGAAATAGGGAGGGGCGGAGGAAGTCGTGATGAAACATTGGTTCACAGGAAAGAAAGTGAGAGTTTTCTTGGGAAGGAAGAGGATGGACCAATACTCTTGCTTCGAATTTGAAATGATGCATGACGATGCTTATCGAGGTAATACTTGCACGTGTTCCAGATCTGAAAATATCACGCTTATTACAAAGAAACATAGCCCGATCAAGAATCTAGAGAGATGTTTTAGATGATTGAGATCACAATTCAACCGCTCGTTTCAGGAGTGCATGGAGATATTTTAAGTGAAAACGAGATTTTAAATACTATAAGCTATGAAAACTTTTGAAATAACCCCGATCATCATTCACACATATATTTTCAATACGGCAATTTAAAAATCAGTGGCATAGCCAGGGGAGGGGTCTGGGGGATCTGGACCCTCCACCCCCCCCCCCCAAATATAAAAAAAATTATTTTCCTTCGTAAAACAAAACGAAATATTAACAATCATGAATTGAAAAAATATTTTTTCGATTATTATAAGTGTTAATATTAGTTTAAAAACCATTACTTTGAACCCTGTTTTTCAAACATCTTCCCCCCTGGTTTTGAACCCCTCCCCCCTAATGAAATTCCTGGCTACACCACTGCTACCACCACTGGCTGTACTAGAGAAGTAAGATTCAATGAAAAGTTTGTAACATTTCTGCTTCCTTATTCCATAATGTTGTTTTAAGTTTGTAATATGGAAATAAAACTAGTAATCACTCTACTATAACTCAATAAAGATGTAATATGTTAATTTTAAAACGAATTTTGTCTGTCCCATTTATGCTCATAAATTACTGAGATTGATCGCAGAGTGATTAGTTTGAATCAAGCGCCAGTTGAAAAACATTTCAATATTGATCAGGTATATATGATAATGAAACGGTTTATAATTATAAACTATCATAAATTATTAAAAAATCATATTTTTAACATTGCAATAAAATTATTTCAAGGATTAAGTTTTCCTAAATATCACACAATAGACAAACTGATTTAAAAAAAAAAAACAGAAATATGGCTATCGACCAAATGTTTTCGGCGGACGAGGATAAAAAGAAGCCGTGGTGCACAGTTACGTATCTCAATGCCCTTTCTCTGAAAATCTCTCATCATTTACCCAAGGACAAATACCGCATGACTTTAAAACCTTATGCCACTTTAAGTAGACTGATTGGTAAATGTAAGGATCAGATAGACCAATTGGATAGATGTGGAGTGCATTCATTGAAATGCAGCGATTGCAATGGTGTATACGTGGGGCAGAGAGGAAAGAAGTTTTGAAATCAGGAAGAAAGAATATTTAAGTGCTTACAAAAATAACAAAGATGAAAAGAGTAATTTTGCTAAACACTTGCAATTACCATAGGAGCAATTTTGAAATGAATATTTTAAAATTTTGCAATCACCGCCGTGAATTGGATGCTAGAAGGCAATTAGAAATTTAAAAAATTATTGAAAGTCAGGACAGTACGCTTAAAAATGAATATCTTTACCCATCCTTTTCCTCTATTCTGGCGTCCATTTCAATATTCATCAAGTAATTAGGTAACAATAATAAGATAAACAAATCATAATTTGCGCCTGAAGATGATGATAATTCATTGAAACCCGGGTCGCGCTCTGTAAAAAAGAAGTGGTATAAGTAATTGTGTGATAATTTGGAAAACTTATAATGGAGTACCACAAAGTTAATCAACGGTTAGTGAATTTCAAGGAATACCAGGTTGATGTGATTTACTAAAAGCACAAATAAGAAATGAGGTAACAGCTTCGTATTGAAGACCATTGCAATGAGCTCAGTGATAAATATGTTCTCCGTTTGAATTAGATATATTTTCTTTGCTAGAAAAAGTAAAGTTTGCGCCTCGTTCAAAATGAAACGAAATTATGTACAGAATTTTACTCAAAAATAATGAATTCATGAAAACGAACATTTAGATGAGAGGATAATTTAAAATGAAAGTGCGAAGCAAGGTATCAGGTATTCAGTTTGCGGACAATTTTACATTGAGCGTAGGACTGCAGACTTCCCCAGGGGTGAAACACGGATATCATGGATGGAGAATGTCTATGCTCGAGTCTTCTAGAATGTAGGTATTGAGGAGGATCTGAGAGATAAAGAATGGTCACAGACCACCCACCAGTGAACCGTCCTCTAATATGATCAATAATAGTCATTTTTATTTGACCATACCAATACCTAAAGCCCAATATGCCCGGAAACTCGGCATTTACTACAAAAAGGTGACTTTCTTATATCCAGGAAGGGGGGCTAGTTCCTTTACTTAGGATATCTCGTATCCACATTTTTTTACATGATGGCATACAGGAGTGAGACTTGAGGGCTAAATCGATTCCTGGGGCCTTTATGTATTAAATTACTGATCACACACTCCGTTAGAATAACAGCATCTATCAATATAAATTATTTGAATAAATTTTGAAGAGAAGAAGACTAAAAATGTGAAAATGAATGATATTAACTAAATTATACATATTTGCTTCTGATCTGTGTTGAGAAATCGGAAAAAAGTATTTTTTTCAATTACGACACCATACGTGACTACTGCTAGTAACAACTCAGTCCTCGTATGGTGAGGCATTTGAACTTCATAATTTAAACCGACCATCCTACATATCTACTACAATAACCTAACATTTATATACCTATGAAAAGTACTGAGGACCACACATTTTACCCAATGTCAGATCGTAAGCAAACTCAAGAACAAGGAAAATAATTTTTTCTTACCTCTAAGTTATAAGTAATCCTCCAGAACTTACATATGTTGTAATTACATTGATTATAAAAGCCTCCGTCATCTGATATATCCGGAATCATAAGATCATCATTAGAAATCATAAGATGAATTTAAAGAAATACTGAAGGAAATAAAAACATCATAAGAGGAGTTATATATATATCGCTCAGGATTTAAATTAGAAACAAAAATTATGCTAACAAAATCGAATGAGAGAGTAAGACACATCTTACTCTAGAATTTTCAGTCTCTAACGCAGTATTAATATTTTAAACATAAAAACCGCATAACAATTATAATTTATCAACTATGAATTCGAGTGCATAATTTGGTTTTAGTTATCGATAGGATTACCAATTTATTCCTAAGAATGTAAATATTTCCTTATTAAAGACTGGTAATAATTATAAAGACCCTCATGAAGTAATCATAATAAAATAGCTACAGCACCAAATTAGCAGCCGCTAGTTAACGCCTACTCGTGTGGTTATTAAACTACTTTGATTTCATATACACTTGTGATCCGTTTATCAGAGCGGAGCTGATAAAAGTGTGACCCACACTAGACAATATCCCATTTTCTGTTTGTGCATTCGCAAAAGTTCAATGACTACATCTTTAATTTTTTAATTCGAAACGGGTCCATGAATTGGAAAATTAACAAATTTGTCATTAATAGTAGATCAATACATGAACTTGATGATGTTGTCTTCAAATATTAACGAATAATACTGTCAAAAATCAGTGTATTAAAATAAATCAATTTAATGCGATAGTACATAATAGTACATAGCTATAATTTACGGTATATTCGCGCACAAGTTCTGTTTTGGATAAATACTCCCATAATTAACCTATGAATATTTCTGCGTTGATTGCAATGGGATATCATAGCGGGACTTTCTTATGACGCCCTGATGATAACGCAACCTTTTGTGTTTGCACGATTTTTATGGAAATTACGAGTGATCATTCACTCTATCAGCATGATTTGAGAGTAGTAATTAAAGGTAATTGCTGATGAACTTCTTCAAATAGGTATCATTTTTCACCTGGCTGATGAATTATTTCTGTTAAGAGCACTAGATCCCATTACCGGATAAGAATTTTAGTCGTTTTCAAAATGTCCTTAATGCAGACATGACATTCACCGTCAATGATGAATAATTATTCAATGCTCGAAAAATCAGTATCAGCGAAAAAGCTCTTTCTACACAAAGTCAATAGGGCCTTCACACACTTGAGCTGGTAGATAAGATAATTGAATCAATCAATTCATGAGCATTTAAAAACGACAAACATGCGTTCAGCAATGCAGAAGCGTAGGACAGGATTAGCAACAACATGACATACATGCACGACGGTAATCGGAACTGTAGATCAATTCATTAATTTCAATTATTAATTCAATTAAACCGCTACAAAAGTACGTCAATGGGGTTCTAGTCACTGATAGCTATGCCATTCCTTTCCCTACGTCAATATACTCTAGAACAGGTTATAAAAAAATCACCTGCCGTTTGATTACGTCCAATTGTTGAGCGGGAAATACGGCTGCTTTTCAGCGCCCAAAACGGACGTGACGAGTCACCTGGGTGTGAATCAAATGAGTGGAGATAGTGTCTGGCAGTTGCCTGAAGAGGTCTCGCCTCCCACGAAGCGAGATCACAAACTCTAGAGCTTCTGCAATATGACGCATGTTGCGGAGGGCGTTGAGATCGTCGAGATTATGAGTAGTGAAAGTGATGGACCCACGGGTGATGGTTATCTATCGCGGACGCAGTGCATATGGAATTCATAACTTCGCCTCGATTCGGGCGGGCTCAGTTCTTAGAGTCAGATAATTGTTAATGCTTTAGATTCGTACTGAATAGCAAACGAGATGAGAGACGAGACGAGAAGCGATTTTACGGTGCATTTTACAATTTTTCTCTGTAACAAATGGGTTTTAGGAGACATGTTTCAATGGTTATGGATATTACAGTGGAGCAGAGAGGGGGGGGGGAAATAAAATTCCCCCAGAGGTCAGACAAATTTTTAATTTAAATCTATTTTACTCAATTGGATTAATATTGCTAATATAATAGTGTGAGGATTAATAAAATATTCCTCAGAAGGCCGTAAAACTCACCTTTTTGAACTATTTATCTTAATTTTTTCTGCGAAGGGCCTTGGCACCTCCCGCTTACGCCGGCGGGTATGCCATATTCCCAGACCCCCAGGGCATATTAGTTGCGGCTAAAACCCCCCAAGCCTAAATTCCTAGCTGCGCCCCTGATGGATAATTCTAAATCATTCTCGATGAATGGCACAATATTATTGGCTTCGAGTTCCTAATCACGTAATCGTTCTAAGAAAATTTGTTTGCTGCAAATGTACTTACCATCTTCTCCTATTTGTGCAATAACCGGTCCTCATTTGGACCGGTCGATAGCTGGCTTCGTGTCTGCGTTACACGCGTTTCTTCCAGCTGGCTCTAAGACAAGATTGTGTAATTGCCTGTCATTGCTTTTAACAACTCCAGCATCTTCATACTCATCTTTAAAAACTACTTGGTCTTCCGCAGAATTCCATGGGTAACACATCAGCTATTTATTTTTTTTAAATTTACATTGGCGATAGAATAAATGCGACGAACTAGTCAGCACACTTTCAGAATATGAGTATTTGTTTTTAAGTTCATTTTCAGAGGTTACTGTAAAAATAACCGTGTTGTGCCCCCAAATATTTTCTGGAGAAATGCAAAAAAATGATAACGCGCAAAATTTTTTATTTGAATTTTATCTACGTGTCAAAACTAATTTTATTTATGTTTCTAAAAGTTCTAGTAGTAGAATCTATTCACATCCTTTACGAAAAACTTGTACGGAGGCGATGCAACTTTATTGAAAAACTACGAAATTAGCAACTTTTATGAATGTAAAATTAAAACGCGGGTGGTCCGCAGGCTAAACTATCTCTGAAAAAGCTTCTCACGATAACAAATAACATCGCTTCAGACTTGATTTTGTGGAAGTTCGATATATCCATGATAAAAGAACAAAAAAGGGTAATTTCCACATTTTTATTCAAAACTCAAAAACGGACCATGGTTTCAACGCATTGTGTCATTTTCAATTTCTCGTAACAAAGGATGTCCTACGTGCATTAATGAATGCATTTTTATCCATTATACATCCCTTTGCTGCCTGTGATACCTAAAATCCTACATCTGGAAGGCTATGTAAAACTCATACTAAATAAAGATAATAATAATAATTTTAATATTACGGTAAATGCACTCCACGGCAAGGCAATGACATGTAGGAAGAAAGTGAAAAGATATTATTTCTTGCACTGAGCTAAATTGCCTTGATGAGTGCAATTACCACATAATATAACACAGTAGCATACAGCATTATCACGTATAGTTTTCCGGTTGGTTTGAAAAAAGGCAATTCTTAGTCTCCCTCAAATTATTATGAAGAATAACATAAAAAATAGATGCAAACAATTTAGATGCTCTGTAAATATTAAGTTGCCACGAAGTAAGTCGCGTGAATCATTTAGATGAAAAGGAAAATTTAATAAAAATTAAAAATATAAAAAAAGCGAAATCATATATCAATTCAGTATCACACCTTAAGATAAAATACACGAAAGATCAGAATTACAATTCCATTAATGAAGAATACGGTACCCATTTTTTAAGTCCGGGCAAACTAAATTTTTTTAAATTTGTTATTGTTATTTAAAACTAAGTTGCAATTAATGTTGGTCTTGGTATTGGGCCATTTAAGTAACCCTTTTCTCGATAATAATTTAGAATTCAACATAAATATATTTTCTACCCCAAGGAGTAGCTAAGTTGGTAATTGAGGCAAGAGCAGGTGTGGTTGAAAACTGTTTTGAGAAAATTTCAATAGAATACAGCAGACGAACGAATTGCCACAATCTCCATTACGCAGGAATTCCTACTCTATGAAGATTAGGCTGAGAATTCTGACATCGTATGCTACTCAAGAATGCAGTAAAACGTTTTAAAATGAGATGAGGTACATATTCATTCTTAAAGCAGCATGAAACTTACCTGCGTGTACGCAAATACGAAAATACGGAAAAACTACAGCTCTGTTCCAAACTTATTTTCTGATTCTGCTTTCGTTTTTGAAAAGCGATGATAAATTTTCACCTTATTATACTAATATTTTCTATGCCGATTGAAAAGATTTGCTCGCAACCGCCAGAAAATATGCATCAGGCTCAGTGGGCGCCGACTCCATGGGGCCTGAGCCCCCTCAAAATTCGATATTGGGGGGAGGAAAAGATGTGTCAAGCTTGTCGATTTTCCCCGGGGTGTCATGTTATCAAGAGTCGAGTTGTCAGGGTTCTAATGTTGATCAAATGACTCTTCTAAAATGCTAAAAAAATTTAAAAACTTGCTATTTATAAAATTTCCCGGGGTCAGACCCCCGTTATGGGTCCCCCAGTAATTTTTCCCTAAGTCGGCACCCCTGATCAGGCTTGTCGGTTACTTATTTTATTACAGTAAATCTACCAGCAAATCTCACAGTTAGACATACCAAACTATACATGATTTAACACTTTCCCGGAGAACAATATTTGAAAAATCTTCTCGGTTTTACCATAATCTTTTCTTCTTCTTTTACATCAAAGGCATTTCCGAATTGGTCAACCGGAAAAATCAGCCATAGTTGAGCATAGCTTGGATGAGGACCATAAAATACGGTGGGATGACACCAGAGTTTTATGGCGATCAGATCATTTCTGGGATCGTTTAACCAAAGAGGCGATTGAAATAAGACTTGAAAATAAGTATGTAAACAGAGATACCGGATTTTCGATCAGCAGCTCTTGGAATAGAACCCTTAAATGAGTTATGCTTGCCAGAGCTAAGTCTACGCTGGTCCACGGTCTTCCGCGACAACAATCGGATCTCGACCAATCCGGCCCCTCCTAATGCTGGGCTTCAACGGTCACTTCGAATTTTCTGTCAGTAGCCATGAGAATGGGTAGCAAGTCGGTACCCGAAACGTGGGCGCTCTTATATAAACTTACCCGCGCGGTATCCCGAGAAGATTTTTCAAATACCAAACTATGTTGACGATCAGCTCCCTGATCTTATGTCCAAACTATATTTATCCCTTCAGTGATGTACACCAAAAATATGTTCTTTTCCTCAAACTTTTCCGGAAAAAACAAGGTCTTTACCAAGGCCTTGTCCCTTTTGTCCCGGCTTACAGTATCTCTCTTTCTGCAGAATGGGTGTACGCAAACGAGAATAGGCTATATACGCTTTTATATAAAAACCACCTCCTCACCCACAATTTTCAAATACTCTCTCGGTCATTTTTCTCTCTGTCCATCTAGCACTCTCCATCTCATTGCAGCTACTTTTAGAACATATCCATCACATTCAAATTGTCGTTTTAAAGTGTATACGTACTTGTTCCGAAAAGTGATGCGCTTCTTGAAGAGGAATTTGGTTTTAGACATAGGTCTTCAATTTATCAATGCGCTCTCTCAAAAAACAATTCTCGCGTTCTTTATTTTTCACATTCATTTCAAAAATATTCTCACTGCGGCATGCGTCAATCCGTCAACGTAAGCCTTCCTTTAATAGTTAAACTATTTCGTAGGTACACGTGAGTTAGGTTGCAACATTTTTGCTCGCATGATGCATTAATATCGATTGACCGGTCTGATTTCCTGATTTACCTCTTCTTTAAAGATTTAATCTTAATATATCCAGGTTTATAGAGCGGATTCTTGTGAAAATTTTAAACAATATATTTAAATACTAACCTACATGCCCACCGATTACTATTTTTCATATATAATCGACGTATTTCAGGAGCAAGTATACTATTGAAAATAGTATTAAAAATATGGAGTCAAGAGTTATCGCCGAATTAAATAACTGTGGATAAACTCGAATTAGATAAATGGATTCAGATTAGAGATGTATCAGAAAGATAAGAAAATGGCAGGTTTCAAAATTTATTAATACTGCCACCGGTTTCAATACATAGTATCATCATCAGGCTGTATATTTGTATATAGGCTGTCAAAGAATTTAACTACTTATAGCTATATGCAATGAACCCGGTCGTAGTTCTAAGAAATTGTGGAACCTGCCACTGTCTTTCCTATCTGATACATCATGAGGAATTTCGATCATGTTTCCCCTGACACAATTGAATTTATCAAATTAGAGACTTTGCTATTTAGAAATGCATTAAGCTCTATGAAACCGTTATCTGCGATCAGGCGTTATCACTTATTATTCGAAAAACGAATTGAGAGACGCAATATAAAGGGATGAACGAAGGGAAAGAGCAGAAAGAGGCGGACGGGATGGCAACTGAGATGAGGTGAGGATTGTGTGGGTCAAGGAGACCTGGTCTCATCTCCAGAGAAAGAGAAAGGGAGGCTGGGAAGGGAGAAAGTAGGTGGAGGGGGAAGACTTAAGAGCATCGATGGGACGCACGGAGTCCAGCCGTCCAGTCGCTGCATGGAGACCACTGAATAAAGAGCCATGGTTCAGGCATACGACGCATCCACTACCTTATCTCTTTCCTTATCTCGCACTAGGCCACTCATAATTTTGCACATTCAAGTCATCTCATTTCCAGGAAAAAAAGTTGAAACACAGATTATCTCAATAAAAACTAGTGATTAATGTGCAAGTCAAAATTATTTTGAAATGATTTATTGCGACTGACGAAGGTAATCCTGACTTATGCGTCAGGTGCCTAATCTTTTTTTCCCAGGTAGAGGAGGCTAATCTTTTTCAAGGAATAAAAAATTTATTATTCGCAAGCATTTTAAGGCAAAGTAATTTCTGAAGTAAGCACATGTTAGTAAAAACAGTGGTACGTGCGCGCAGGAAATGGATAAAAGTACTTATTAATACTTGAAATTCGGTTGAAACCTCAAAAACATATCTGTAATATCTTAATGATGAGTGGTAGGAGAACACCCCTTATGTAAATCTGGCAAAAAAATAGCAGGAAAGGTGATATTCTGCTTTAGTTCTCGCTGTCAGTTCCCCTTTATATCCTGCAACACAACGTATTAGATCCAAACACCTGCTGTCAGAGAACAGCGTAAAGTTCAAGAAAGTAGCAACACCGATATGTTACACCAGTAAGAATTGAATTGGGAAGACCGATCAAACATGAATGAGCCGCGGTTTGATTTGCTGTATGAAAACACGACTGCTTTCAGCTTCAGCATGAGAGTTTACGCATAAAAATAAAGAATGAAATTGATAATTTGACAAGCGAAACTACAAGAAAAATGAATATGTAATCACACTTTCTAGTTCGAAAACCCCATAAGTTAAATTGAAAAGACCACCAATTACCATATTAAATGCAAAAATTGCTTCTATTATATCTTTAAATTATAAAATGAAACATATTTTAGTTGCAACAACATGACAAACGACAATTAGACGCAATAAATTGCAAATTTCAAACTTCTATACTGGAATCTGAAGGAAAATATATTTGAGAGAACTACTGCCTCACAGCAGGTAGCTAAATTTTTTGACAGCTACGAACACCGGTCAAACAAATGATAAATTACATAATGAGTGAAATAAATTATTTCCCTATTAGTAAAGCTTTGCCCTAAGAATACAAGGCAAAGACCAGTTTCTGTAGTACCTTTTTGGAATCATTCCAGTGAGGTGAAGATAAAGGAAGCTATTTTTCTAAAGGTTTTCTCGTATGACAAGGTCACATGGAAAAAGATTTGGGGGAAGGGCTTCCTTTAGAAAAGGGGTACATTTTGGAGAAGGGTCCCCTAGAGAGGTTATCACTAAGGCATTACAGATTTCAGCGGGTTAGAAGCTCCAAACTCTTTGCTCACAACGGGCCTGCCACGATAGCTTCTATACAAAATTCCCCGAATTTTGCTAAACATGAACCAGAAAAAATCCACTTAATAAATAAGAATTAATTATAACAGGCGTATGCATGGAAAAATTAAAGTCGGCAGCAAATCGCAGCATACTTTATTCATAATTTTTTGGTAAAAAATATTCAAAATGCATTGGGTTTTTCATTTGGCTATCAAATCTATTCAGGCAGGGATTTGACTTCGCGACTTCTATAATCAAAGGCTATCTAAAAAAAAGGAATAATTGAAATATAAGGATAATGTAAAAGTTACAAGAATAAAATATCAAGAAAAGCCACGTAAAATGTATACTTATGAGTTCATTTTACCGTGTCGAAGCGTGAATGTAAAGGAAACTCGTAGTTTGATCTCATTCTACTTTCCTCGTACGCAATGTTGCCCCGAGAAAGTTAGCACTGACCTTGGCCGTGGATAGTGAGCTTCGAGGGCATATCCTAGTATATACTTTCCGTGGTTCCAGAAATGAGCGCAGATGGAACAGCATCATAAAATACTATCGAGATACATATATTTCCGAATAAATAAATAAAAAAATATGCCACAAACCATGGTATTTTCACTCCTGCCACGTGGTGAAATATCTTTGTATATCCTACACAGGATTAAGCACAGGCCACCAAGTTGTACAGGGGCAGTAATTCACATGAAAACATGATTCAGATTAATTAATCTTTCTTATTTCCTACTACGGTACTGCAGAAACAGGTTCTTGCCTTGTATTCTCAGCACCAAGCGTTATAATCAGGAAATAATTTATTTCACTCATTAAGTTATTATTTGTTAGACCGGTGTTCGGATCTATCAAACAATTGAGCTCTGCCGTGAGATATTAGTTCTCTTAAATTTATTTTCCTTCGGGTTCAAGGCTATAAGTTTAAAATCTACAACCTTATTGGCACTTTTTAAGTTGTTGCAACCTATGTGCAAATAAATTTTCTAAATACACTTTCGGGCCTGAAGAGGCTGTGGAGAATAAATTACTGCTACTAAGCCCGTGTTCGCAATACACAGTGATAAATATGTAATTCAAGGTTATATTGACGAATTTTAAATGTTATCTAAAGAGTTTTATGGTTTGACAATGGGGGAGATTGATCGTCATATGTTGAGTGTATTCAATGCGCGTGCCACCTAAAATGTCTGCCTGGGATAGCGCGCGTTTACTCTTGGGAACCAAAGGGCAAAAATGAATGATATTTGAGGTGATACGCCAGAAGCACCTGAAAAGTCGTTGTAAGATACACAAAAATGATTGAAAAATCCGAGAGTGACATCATCTTCAGTTATTTCCGAAGAACACCAAAAAAATACCTAAATTTCAAAACATTAGGTGCGATGGGTCACGTTCTCCACGTATCCGATTGCAAAAATAATTTGCACAATTTATTTTATAACCAAATGGTACAAACCTGGGGGGAATCCCAAAAGAAACTCGAAATATTTTAAAATAAGGACCACCCTGATATACCATTTTATAATACTTAGATATAATAAAAACGATGACTGTTGGGGCTTTGGTAATACATGTCAGTTTAAATTTATTTTAAGGGTTTCCATATTAATAAGGGATGGTATACTAGCTTGTTTATTATTATTGTGCTTCGAACTGCACGTCAAATTATCTATTTCAGTTATTATTTTCATCTGTCAAAAGTTAAAATACCGATTGAAACAAATTACTTGGACAATGAATCGAAATAGGTGCTTTTAGCTTTCCGGGAAACTACACAAAACGCTAAGTAACACAGGAGTGGTTATGCAAATGGTATATTCATCTATGTTCGTTGTTCCTTCTCCTCGCCAAGCTATTCTTGATGGGCCGTGAAGGGACAGCACCAAGAACCATTAACCTCATAAAGTTTCCAAGCAAACTACACTTCCTCGATGGCGAAAAGACATGAGAGGTCGGCCAAAAAATCCAATAGGAAGTGGTTTGACACTATATACAAATAAAGGTTTTCACACGGAGTTTATTTTTAATGTCCAAAATCACCTAATAAATGAATGACACACTTCAAGTTAAACTCATAATTATGCGGAACGTACGTAATCTCTAATCTAAAATTATTACTGATCACTGAAGCAGAACGAATAACGCGCCCTTCGTTGGACTTATCTCGATCCATGTAAGCAAGTGTGGTTTTTTTAATAACCTAATCAAAACATACGCATGAAATATGGATCAGCTACCACACACCTAGAAGGCGGCCGAGAGGGAAACATACACGTATACCTATCGAAAAATAGCATCTAACATTACATGAAAACATGCATTATATGATATGACGGGGATGAAGTGAACTCAGATTACTAAGATCAGTTTGGGAAGCTTTAATGTAACCATTGCAGAAGAAACGAAACATATTTTTAAAGATTTTCTGGTATACGAGCAAAATTTAAATAAATTCAAATGGCATCAAATAAATAGAGAGGTTACTTTTCATTTTATGAATTTAAATGTATAAAAATGAACACCTACACCTATCCCAGATTAGAGATAACAGTTATATCATCAGTAATAACGATAATAGTATATAAGTGACTTCATTTTTTTAGATCTTCGGTAGGCATAAAATATGTAAGCTATTCCATCCACCTAATTCAGAAATAAATTGATGAATTGGAGCCATCAAATGAGTCAGGAATTTTCCTCTCAACATAAAAATAAAGTCCACTTCACGTAAAAAAAATACAAAATGTCGGAAATGTGATCAAACCAGTGACCGTTTTCCAAGGAACGCAATTTCTTACATAACAGTCCATTCGGTCCAGCCTGAAGCAGCTGTTTCAAATTTGAAAGTGCACACCCAGATGAGGTTGTACGTGACAGGAGAAATTCAAAGCGCGAAAATCTGAAGACCACTGGGAAGGAGAGGATTTTCGTGGACGAAATCGCGCCGCGCCGCTATTAACCTGAAACAGTTGCATAGCGCAATTGCGACGGGGCACAAGCAATTTTAATGAATGTAAAACGTTGCGATGGCGCCACAACTCGATTGAAAGTGCTCCTCCGTTGACCTACCCTCGGGGTCCATCATTTCGATTATAAAGTAGAAAGAAGAGATATCTGGAGTGACGCAACAGCAAAATACTCCTGAGGCATTCCCTTCACATTCCCATAAGCGACTCCACCACGATGTCCCCACGGGCATTCAGAAAATCCATCACATCTCGCAAATGCAAGTGTAAGAGCGTGATATTGACGAACGGTAATCCGAGAATAACAAATTGTTTGTTCACTGTCATGGCGACTGGGAAGAGGCAGCCCATGTCGATGCATTCCGAATTGAAACGTAAAAAATTCACATTCATATCTAAAAAAGGGGACTTTACTTTTTCTTAAATTAGATTAAGGTCTATTTAAAAAAACCTGTTAGAATCGAAATACAGAACGATTCCCATAATTTTCACTCGTATACAATGTAATGTTTGGAATGTAGTCGGGTAGAAGGTAGATAGTAATCCTGTCGCATCTCTAAGTCCCAAAAGTGGGCATTCAGAATAAACATGAATATTTTCCCATATGGAAATATGGGCATTAAGAGACCCATTATTCATCATAAATTCACGCGTGAAAGCGTGATATTGACGATATTCTCGGACGAGAATTGGAAATCGTTTGTTCGCATTCACAGAGACGGGGAAAAGGATTGAAGAGAAAAATGTTCAACTTATATCACGAAAGAAAGAGGCTTTCTTTTTTAAAAGTAGATATAAGTCTACTAAGTTATACCTGTGTTTGAATCCAAATACAACAAGATTCACCTATTTAAGCTATCAAAATGTTTGTTTGATATATAATAAAATTTCTTTCCACCGCAAGAGTCTTTTTTGCTGGCAAAATGCCGAGACTTGAACAAGAGGTTTAGCAATTTGAAATCGAGGTGGGAAGCGTCGAAAAAAGTTTGTCACGCTCCTTTTACAGAGTTGGTTTGTGGTTATAATTTTTAACCTGCGGAGGGTCTTTATAGAGTCCGTTAATGTTAGCTAGAAATTGCTGAATCCAGATGCATCGGCGCAACCGTAGTCACCAAGCATAGCGTAGACTGGGATGACTCGTGACATTAAGAGTGAAAGGAAGAGTTGACTACGAAAGCACAATTAGTGAAACTTGTGCACCGCTTGCAACCGCCTCTTGTTAGGGACTGTCTACCTGCTATGCACAGAGCTCCCACTTCTGAACTCGTATGTCACACTACACCCAACCGTTTACCTCCGAGGCCTTAGTTGCATGTCAGGGAACAGTCAAACAAAAATATTGTTCTGCACTCGAATGTAGTAAATAATATAAGTAAGAAGGTAGATGCCATTGGCCAAGACAATGAATTCTTATATACTCTATTCCTTTGGGCAAAAAACAGAAAGAGAGGTCCCTAAATCCAACTTGAATATCATATCAATTACAACATATTCTAAGTGTCTGAATAAATATGCTGAAATTCCAACCTTTTTTATTTGAGTTTGCGAAATGAAGTGAATCTTTTGGAATATTATTAATTGGATTTTATCCTCTAAAATTTCTTGGCCCACGTGTATTTATCAAAGGCTTATGAAATTTATACGTGAGTTTAACTCCTGATAATTATTGTGAATCTCAGAGTTCCGGAGAAGCTGTTGTAGTTGTGTAGTTTTATACATTGCTGCGAAAATTAATTCCATTATTTAGAAAATTTTGAAATTAACAATATCTGGAACCTCTTTGTTAGCAGAAGATTGCGTCATTAAATGTATCTAAACACATTTTTTCAACAACAATCTTTTATCTAAACAATTTTTTTCCAAGTTATGGTTGAGAAAATGACTGCTTTAATACAATTATGTAATGTGTGAAGCTGCAAAACGAAACTTCTATCATGCTGGCAGAACAAAACGTAGTCTGTCAAGGATATAATCCAAAAGGAAATTGAAAATAAGGCAATGCGAGTACGTACGTTTCATTTACTCTCCGGGATACGTTTTCTTACAGGACGTAGCAGCATGTAGACATGCTGGATATGCGTAAGTCAATATTGCTTTGATTGTTGAGTTGTGCAACGGATGTTTCGACTTGGACCGTGAAGTTTACCAAGTCTCCGTTAAGTTTGTGGCTTTTTAAAGCTTGTGGACCGAATGCTGAGAAGGTAGAGAATTTTCCTTCCGAATCCGTAATTTTGTCAATTTATTCGGACGGCGTTTTTTTTTTATTGTCTTTCCTGTGTGTTTTGCTTGATCGTAGAATTCGATCGTGGCTTCGATTGGACTCTATCGTCCTCCTGGGACTCGTTTACTTCGTCTCCAGAGGGTGGCCTTCGGATGTCTCCGCAGTTCGTCTCTGTTTTGCAATAAAATCGTGAAATAGCAATCCGCCTTCGGCTATCTTTCGGGACATCTTCCCTCAATGAATACTCCTCCCCCCGCCCCGACACCTCGCTGATCTTTGCAGGTCCTCATGATGGCGTTCCTTTCCTTGAGAGCTTGTCGTAATTTTGTTCAAAAAACAGCAACAGAGGTGACAGTGCGTTTTTATTTTCGATTTTGTTTTCACTTGATGGCTTTGGGCAAGATGTGAGTTGAATTTTAATTTCAGATATTTTATGCCTCGAATGTTTTGGTCAGTATATTTCTTTAGCTTTCAAAGAGCATGATAGCAATTTTAAACCAAAGCGTCTCCGCTGACGCTTTGAAACTCTTTCTATACCAGTATGTATTAATGGGAATTGATAAATCTTTTGGTTCGTTTTTCTATAGCTCCAATACTTAGTCAAAGCATTCTGTATTGCTGGGGAAGAATGAATCTTGAAAAACCTTAAAAATTAGCCATCCTCTTTACAAGGTGTGCTGCATTCTTTCCAATTCCATTAGAACTTGTAATGATTTGGTGCTCCAATCTAGAATAGACATGAATTCCTATCCGAAAAAATATTTAACATCATTGATGGTTTGGATATTGATTTTAGTCATGTGCTATACGTTTGGAACTCACGAAATACTGAGGGTCTTGTTGAATTACCAACTACTTACCTTCTGTCTGGCTACATCCATACCAATATTGATAGCTTAAGTAGTAAATATATCTAGTATGCAGCAAATGGACTTTGCTCCACGAAAGAAGCTGATTTCACCCAGGAGATAATTTCATGAAAGGCTATATTCAATGTATTGATTTAAACCTAGCTTTAAGAATTTATCAATCACCATGGCGTATTACCAAATTCCTACGGATATACTACATGGATCGACAATGGTACATTTTTTTCAATCGATGAATTTATACACTTTTTACCTGTAAAAGGTGGTTTACCATGTTGGTGGTTGGCCACTTATTGCGTATGACTATGTATATATTTTGGCAATGAACTGGTGCAGTTGTGACGCTACGGATTGCCTGAGAAGCGAAAAATTGTGAGAGATATTTCGCCGAACGGATAGATATGGGATTTATTTTTCCTCCCAGCCACAAAAGACTTTAATAAATGCTGGTCGTAATTATGTTTGAGAATTTGCTTTTTATATGTAGACGCCTAGTGTCCAAATAATCCCTGCCATATGCCCCTTTTAGGCGGCTAGCGGAGTAGTGTGTACATGAAAATCTAAAATCATTGAGTGAAAGTATAGTCATTTTTTTTTCCTTTCCATCGGAGTACTTAGCACTATAGTTTACTAAAATGGTACTATTACGCATGAAATTGATTTTTTCCGGTACTCATTTCGCATTTAAACTATTATTGAACCCAAAATTAATTTTCTAACACTGGAGCTCTCACGAGGTGGCCATGTTTCTCTGTAGTGATTAGCTTAAAGCGCTATTCCTAACTAATTAGCTTGATATTTACAAAATATATAGAAGTTATAAAATGTATAAAATATTTATAAAATCGCTTCATTGGTCTAATAATGAACTTTCGTGTTTACAATATTTATTCTCGGAGTTTTTGGCATTAATTTAGAAAAGAAACTAAATTGAGCGTTAGCCACGCTAATTAGGGGTGAACTAAAAAGCTGTTGAAACACCTTTCCAACCTTGTCTGCACCGAGTTCAGTTTTTAGGCAAAAAATTGAATGGAAGTGTTTTCACTTCGCATATTTTGCTCTTAAATTATTATTCAGAACATTAATCTTGTATTGGCAGAGAATAGGGTGGCGTGATATCCACAGTATTCGGTACAACATATTATAATTTCGTCTCGGGTACACTAGCGAACGGACTTCATGTTAGATGAATTAAGAACTTATTGTTCAATATTTTGGTCAAAGGAACGTTAATAATTACGTTTTGAAGAATTAATTAAATGATTTACGTTAATGACTAAGGCATTGTGTTATGCATTAACAAAGATATTTCACACTGTCATCAAGAAAATCCAATTTCCTTCAATCACTACAACGGTACTAACAAACTTCAAACTCGAAGATTCCTACGCGCATTCTCTACTATTATTTTTCAGCAATTTTTTAAGCGAAACAAAACAAATAAAATTCAAAACAAGTGTATGCATAAATAATATGAGCACGAAAAGAAAAAAAAACAATTCATTTTAATGAGTAACCACCTTGGGGCGACGATTTGCAGTCTTGCGTTCGTTAGATATCGGGGGCTCGCAGCGGAGTATTTGCTTCTTGGTCCCCATTCCTTTCCACACTCGTGCTAAGGCATTTGACATTTGCAGAAGGGAGCTCAGACCAGTCTCTTTTGTCGCTTAATATGCGAGGCTTCGCTCGACCTTGCCTCTCTCCAATTCTCCTTCCCATTCCAACTTGGAGCATCATCTTGCGCCAAATGTCCACCATTGCCGAATCTCTGAATAGATCCTCGGGGAGACTGCAGGATAAAAATACAGAAAAAGTACCGATAAAAAAGACCATAGTCACTTAACTCCATTCCTTAGAATATCTACGAGTTATTATATTATTTAAGTATTCTACTGATTAAGGTAGATTTCCAAGGAGTACTTAAGATGCATTCTCTCAGTTTCACATGAAAACACGCGTTTCAAAACCTTCATGGCTGCAATAAAACGTAGGCCAATAGGGAGTAAATGTAATTAAATTTTTACCAAGCATTTATAAAATAAATGAATATTATCAGCATTCAAAGCAACATAATCGCTTGCGTCCTTCAATAATAATAAATAAGTATTCTAAAGATAAAGGTAGATTTCCATGGAGTACTTAAGATGCATCTTGGAATTCTCCCATTCTGACATGTACTTCTCTTCAGTTCAAATTAAGGCTTACTCCCTTTCATTCTATCTAAAAATCTTATAATCTTTCTTCCTCTCCCTCGCTTACCTAACGTTCGACCCTCGCAATTTTCCAACATCTCCTTCCCGCTAATTTAAGCTCAATTTTTCCCCGTAGAATACCTAATGAGGACACACATTTCTAAGTCCTCACGGCTGTAATAAAACGTAGGCTAATAGGGAGAAAATGCAATTTAATTTTTAGCCTAGCATTTAGGAAATAAAGGAATATTAACAATATTCAAAGAAAAATAATCGCTCGCGTTCGTACAGCGTTGTGGCAAGGTGCTTTGTCGAGATGGAGTAGCCAGGTAGCGGAGATGTCTTTTTTCGTCTTGATGACCCTTTTTCGGAGTCTTTACAGCGCTTAAATGTAATTAGCAGCATTAACCGTCTTTTTTAGAGAAAAACATTCCTTATAGACCACTTCTTTGCTGTCTAAAAAGACAATTACCACTGATTTCACCTTTTATTTACTTATTCTTGCCATTTTGGGGATTTCCCTTTCCCATGCCGTTCCTAAAGGCCTTAAACCACCTTAAAATTTATGAGCAGGACAGAGCAAAGTCATTGAAATCCTCACGAATCATTGTGTTCGTCTCCTCAAGAGATTTTATTCAGTTTAGGATAAAAATTAAACTTTGCTCAATTGTCGATTCCTTTTTTTCGCGACACAGGTGACGTGAGAATCAAAGAAACAAGGCACTGGCCTTTGGCTTTCTGAGCTACTGCACTGCCCAACAATGCCTGGCACATAGCTAGAAATTTTCTTTGGGGAAGCTGCTTGGACGGCATTTGGGTTGCCTTACAGGTAATTTGTAGTGAATTCACATAAATATACCAGAAAACCATACAATTCATTAAGTAAGCTATTCATTTCATTATAATGATGTGGATATTTATAGAGTTTTATCGAAGTGAAAGTCTGCAACCAATCTACCTGCCCGAGGGCCCGGCAGTAAGTCTAACCATGCACCTGAGTGTTTTCTTCACCACAAAGATAATATCGTAATTACTCTATCATCATTTATCCTCCATTTCATGCTCTAAATCTTTTGGAACGCACCGTGTACGTAGCAATAGTGACTTGAGCTGGAGCGAGTTCGGAGCGGGAAGAGAGTTAGTAGGACGACGGTTAGGTAAGCGGAGGAGGAGGATAAATAGAATAGAATTTATAGATAGAATGAGAGACTTACAGGAGCTTGAAGAGTCAATGGTTTTGGGTGACAGGTGGAGTGATACACAAAAATGTTCATGTACCCCTATAATAACCAGTAGAATACCTTTGACAATAACGCGACAGTCTAGTTAGGCACTTCATAAAGCACCATCCTCACACATCGTTGCACTATCTAGGTAATTGAATTTATTATTGGCAGAGGATTTAATAGCTATGCACCAGCAAAATTTTAACCTACATGACCAACAATTGATCTTGATTACCTCAATGGTCATCATGAAATGCTACCCTCTACTATGCAAGACCAGCTTGTCCTAATGACTTAAGTTAAAACGACACGAAATTTTTAACATTATTATTCTGATGAAAGTTTAAGTTATTGTGTATGTTATATCGGAAAACTGAAATTTATTTTTCTAATCCTCACTCCACTTTTTTGCTAAAGGATTTTCCTCAAAAATTAAAAAAAAAACTATTATATCATTGACTTAATTATTTCGATTCTAAAATGTATCTCTCTAAAGCTATACGCCGTTCACCCTCGGACGACATTGCTAGGCAAAAAGTTAAGTCCGTTTCTTCCGTCTGAGAGATAGCGGTACATAAGAGCACGTGCAGAGAACAACGGTGTTGCGGAGGGGGATCCCGTGACATCAAAAAGTGTTGAAATCAATGAGAAGACACGTCCAACACGAGGTGAGGGAGCGGCATTTGTCAAACGCTGGAATGGCATCGGTGATTAATAAGACCTAATGCTTTCCTCGTGCCTGTCCTTGGAGACCGCTAGCAATCAAGAGACCATCCCAGAGGTCTGCTATCATGAATTATCACAAACAGGGGTGAAGCACAATGATTGGGTTACCATCTAAAATGCCACCGAGGAATCTGCCTGAGCTGAAGTGGCGCATGCAAAAAGATCTACGAAAAGCGAAGAAAATAGCGTAAAGGAACTGACCCCGATACTCTGATTATGTGGAATCACATTCCCATAGCTTAGTCCGGGGTGAGCTGTATCTTAACCTATTGAAACTAACCTTCGGGTTGAATCGCTGAAAGTGTAAAGACAAGGGATGAACTGAAATGATGATAAAAGACAATTTTTTAATCCACCGTGGTTAAAGTGTGAAACAGTATGAAACATTGCGTCTATTCCTATTCAAAACAAAAGAAGAGACATGCTGACTTCTGAGAGTGCTCTCGACGATGAAACGACCATCATCGCACCGCTAATGCTGCCCAACTTTTCCATGAGCAATTTCAATGGGAAATTTTCGATCACCCACCGTGCAATGCCGTCCTGGTATCGTGTGGCTTCCATCCTTACGGTGACATTAAAGATGTGGCTTGGAGAAAAGCACTTTCTAACGGGCGATGAGCTTCAGAACAAAGGCAACATTCATTGAAAGTAACAGGCTGCAACATTCTATGAAGAAGGTATAGTAAAGCTTGTCCACAGGCCACACCAATGACTCGATCGCCGAGGCGATTATGTCGAAAGGACACTACAAGTGTACTTAAGATTTACCTATGAAATAATCTTTCACCCATCATTTCATCTTTTGTTCATGGCCCATCCGAGCTTGAAAAATAACGGCCATCGTGTATCTAAATTTATAACGCATAGAATGATGAATATTTGGAAACCGATAAATAATACCGATATTGACCAAGAAGGAGTTTCCATTCCTCTTCAATATCAAATCTCATATACTTGAATCTAGCAAGGATATATTTTTGCCTGACATGACACGTGTGCTTCTTCATATTAATTACCAGGAGTGACTTGACCGTTTGGTCCAGCTCAACTTTCACAAAATATAGCAGAAAATTAATAATCACTGCTACGTCTCGCTTAACCTCCCCCTCCCCCCGCTCCCTCCCCCGGGTCACTGTCTTCCATTGGTATCTAACTGGATTGACCACAAGTTCTTAAGTAGGGCAAGACGAGAGACTAAATGGATGACCTTGTGGTTAACATATGAACTTGCAGACTTGATCACCTGGTTACAGAAGAAAAAATCTCAGAATTCCGATAAATTATTCGCGGAACTTCAATGTATTGATTAATTTTGATTTGTTATTGAGGTATTTGGAGATTAAGTAGGTTTGGATGGATTCTTCACTTATTATTTCGGCATTATTCCCTCTCTTAATGGATTTGTCTCTTCAATTCTCAATAGCCTTAATATGAAATATATTCTCCCTTATTTTCTATCAAAAAAATATATTCTTTCTCTTCCTCGCCCACGTTTACCCAATTTTCATTATCCTCTCTAACACTATCAATGTCCCCTCCCCCTCAGTATTAGCATCATTCAAACCTTGTTTACCGTAAAATGTGGTGAATAGGGTCAGCGGGGTGAGTAGACTCACTTTTCAAGAAAATTCTTAGATTAAAAAAAAGCAACGAATGCAGATGGTTCGAAAATATCAACGGTATTCGACAGAGGTGGATTCCGTGATTCCATTCATTGATTGATTTTTCTTTTCCTGGCAACCACTTTAGTGTGAGATCAATCACAGCACTCCTCAACGCGAACAGCTTTTTTCATGCTCCCGGAAATCTTTATTTACCTTTCAAAAACTGTTGGGGTGACGTTGTTGCCATTTTCACTCCAATATAAATTGTTACGTTTCTTCCTACTCCTACAGTTTGATAATTTTAAACTTAATATGTGAAAATCAGTAGCCAATTTCTTGAAAAGAGTAGCTAATCTCGTTTGATGTGGAGTGAATAGGCTCACCCATCACTATGCCGCGAAACTGTAAGCCTGACCCAAGATGAAAACAGTGCATCAAAAGGACTTCCAAAGAGATCAATCAGGCTTTGTAAGCTGTGAAATCAGAGTCAAGCATTCGTAATACTGCCCTTGTTTACAATAATCCTAATTTGGTCATCAGGCGACATCTAAAAAATCCAATCATGAAACCTCAGGGCGGTCCAACAGTTTTATTCCCTGATGTGGAAAAACATATTGTGGATACATATGTGGAATGATAATATGGTTGGAATGGGGAAACCCATTTGATCGCACCACTCTCCGTTACTTTGTTAAAGGGTACTTACTTACAACACAAGATCTGAAACTGGAATAACAACGAGAACAACATTACTTTTCAAATGACCAAACCCACTTGGAGTGATGACAGAAAGTTCCATAAGTTTTTAAAGTTGTATTCGGGAATCAATATATGCTGTTTTGGAAATTAATATCAAAATTAAAAACAATGGAATAGGATAGAATCTGCAGGTGTAAATCGTTTAAGAGCCTATTCACCCCATTGCATATAAGATGCCCCACCTGAATTTCTCCATTTCTTTTCATGCCCACATCTTGAATGCCTCCAGTCTTCTCTCGTCCTCTTCTTAAATGTCCATGTTTCCGAACCGTAAAGCGGTACACTCCTAATTAGACCCTTCACTAGCCTTTTCTTTAAACTGTTACATGACAATTCCCTCATCACCTCTTTCCTATTCATCAAAGCCTTCCATTGGGTGCTAACGTAATTCCCTGACTGATGTCCTTACCGCTATATCCTTTTTCTTCTAATATGCTACTCAAATAGTTGCCTTGCTCTAACTGCTCGAATATTTGCTCACTTAATTTTCATTTAACTCACTCAAGCTTGATTCTCACATGCCGATCTTGCAATGCTCTGCGGAGCCGCATCGGTCGCCTTGTAATCAAGCCTTATGCCATATTCCTCATAACGCTTTTGTGAAGCATCCTCTTAATCCAGCAGCCCTCTCGCTGAATGGCAAATCTACGCCTGATCATTCGCGAACCTATCTGGTTTGAACACCGTTCCCCCACTTTTACTCCAATTCTCAGCTAATACCATGCCTCCTTTACTATCTTCTCAGCGTACATGTTAAAAAGCAATGTAATAGTGGAAAGCCTTGTTACATTCCTCGGCCAATTCTTGCACACTCTGATTATCGGTCAGTTTTATCAAATGTTTTTTTCAAAATTCACGAATCAGGCACGCAACTCCTGGTTACATTGTGTAAGTTCCTCTCCACTAGGGATTTCATCACCGCTTTTGCATATCGAGTTGACCTTACCTTTCTAAAACCAAAACAATCGTCACTCAAATACTCAGTATCACTTCCGTCGCGTGATATATTAGGCTTATAATCCTTCTGTTTCCATATTCTACAACTCACTCCTTTTTCGGTAGCGGATTTATTAGGCATTAGTGGAACAGTTTCTAGCATCCTGACAAAATTTTAGTCACAATTCACTGAAAGTATAAATTACAGATATGCCAGCATAGATAATTTTGATTTTATTCCTTACTTGGATTATTAAAATGGATTGATTATTATGAGTGATTATTTTTAGTGGAAATACCTACAATGTAGGTCCTACATATTTTCCATTAAACTAAGGTTCTCAATTTTAGCTGGCGTACGTGGCGTAATTGGTAGAAGTACAATCTCCTAAACAATATAGATAAGCAATAAAATGCTCCACCGTTGAAAAATCATTTCAATAACTTTTTAATTTTCAGTCGCTTCTTCAGCATGCAACCTGCGTGTTTGCAAGTATCGAGGAGTAAGGCCTGACAGACGACCCGTGAGTAAGGCTGAAACATAATCAAGTTATAATGTATTGCGGGATCGTAAAGAGCAAGCGAAAGGATCAACGCCAAGAAAACATAGGAATGGAATACTAAAATAATTAATAAGCGTACATTTTGTTATGCTGCATTCCTTAAGTTTCTTGTGGGTATCTCTACACAAAGGCTTAGTTCAATCATAAATACTTTGCATCATCATAAAAGAAAACAAAAAATTAAAAACTAATGAATTTGCAAAAGAATTCTTTAAAAATATGAGGTTATTTTATTTTGGAAAGTGTTACAATAAGTTTAAAACCCTGTACTTAGTACCATGTTTTTCAAAAAAAATATCCCAGGACTCCCCTGGTTTTGGACACCCCCGAACGAAATTCCTGGTCACGCCAATGTCTCTGAACTATGTCTGAAGATCCAGTTAACATTCGCGACATCAATGATGAGCTTCGAAGCTTTAATGGTCATAAAAAAATACAAAATGAAAACCCATCAGTCTGACGCTGACTGGAGACATGCAGAAGATGAAATTACGATGGTTTACTTCAAGGAGCAGAAACTTTTTCGACTCTTTATAAAAAAAAGATGAAACCGGTCATGAGCCTTTGGAGTCAAGGTTGTCGGCTTTTACTTAAAATATATCTCATTACCGCAAAGAGAAATGCAAATCTCAGTAAAAAAAGATGCCCCAAAGAAAATCAAGTGAATTCTCGAAGCCATGATTTTCCAGGACTCATTCCTCCCCCAGGGCCCCAACCGACCAGATTCTCAGTAAGAGAAAAAAAATGCCTGCACAGCTAACACCATCCCACCATTTTCCAAAGCCGCATCTTCATCTCCATTTCTGGATCTTCTTTATCAAGGACAAAGTGTGAGAGGGCTCGACCTGTCTCGCGGAATAGAGGGGGCGCCGCAGATCACGTCAATTTGATTACTCGACCACGTGGTGACCAACCGGCTCGTAAAGGTCAAGCCGCCCGTGTCGGACACTCGACGAAAGTGCTCGCTGGAGTCATCAGAAATAATTGCGCTGGAATAGGGAGTCGAAATTTCAAGAGACCACTCTCTTTCGGGCAGGCATTTTTCTAAGTTATCGTTACCAGGCACGCATATACCGATATATACGATGGTGAGAATCAGCACAAAATAATCAAGTGACGTCAAAAGAACGTAATAAAAAATGGGGTAGTTTCCTTTATCAAAGAAAACGAATGATTTATCTAAGGCATCTAGCAATAGGGCAAACTTGCAGCCAATCGGAGCACTTGCCTCAAAGTTTCTGTAGTTTAAAAATGGTTCGTTTTCAACCTAAACACCAATAGTAATTCTGGTTTCCATTGGCATCAGCTATCCAGGGTTAAAATTTTTATACATAATTTTTCTCCACCTCGTATCTCCCCAACGCAGAGAAGTATTTACTAGCCTTAATATCGGCATCTCTGTTCTGCCCTTTTTCATGCTCTCCCCCTTCATCTAATGACTCCCATTGCTTGGAAGTCTTATTCAGTACCGTAAGGCCATCCTTCCACAGTCTACCTCTCATCTCAACTCCTTTAAAATCTAGCCATCCACCATAATAGGGTAGTTTCCTTCATCAAAGAAAACGAATGGCATTGATTGCGATCCGTTACCCACTAATAGTGTATTCATAATATACAAATTATTTGGTTCATAATTCCTAGTTTAACGATGTTAATGGTCAATTTTAACCTCATTTAAAAAGGCCAGATTGGCGCCCATGCGATGCCAATCTTCGTGACGTAACAGGGACCTAGATTCTGTACGAGTAGTCAGGAGTTTTACATCGTCTGAGATTACCAATGCATGCATGAGGCACAGAGCTCAGGGAAACGTCTCTTAATAATCACCTATTAAAATTGCCTATGGCCGGAAAGTTTCCTTCGTTTGATAGGGTATCAATAGTCCTTATTTTAGTCAAGCGCTACCTGCAAGCAGGGTACTCTGTTACCTGCTAGCAGCCTGCATTGGCACTCATAGCCTCGTATCAAGGTGGCCTCTAACGGCGCGGCGGCAGCCGGAACCAGAATGACGTCACACGGGCATTTCCCAGAATTCATACTTAGCCCTCGCGTTTTCGCGCGCTTGAAATTTTTCACTTTTTATTTAATCTCGAAAAATAGATATCGTAATTTTAAAATCTAAAAGCGTGAAATACATACTCCAGGAGTAATAATCTTTCGTTTTAGGCAATAAAAAAGAAAAAGGAAGCCACCATAAGTATTGAGGAGAAATGTAACTTTGCGAGTATGATTTTCATAATTTTTGTTCCGAATCCCGAGATTTCGATTACCTCGAGAGTGACCGCATTCTTCCTCGCGGTGTAACCTAAATATTTGCAAAGGTACCTACATAGCTTTCCGCTCTTCAGGTGGCGTAATAGTTGATTGTTAACCCCACTTAAAACTGTTTCAAAAGCCATAAAAAGTTCCAAAATGAGAAATCGCTTATCAGAAAATGAATGGTTATATTGTGAGACGCAGTCGTTTATACAGCATTCAGCTTACAATAATGGCAAAAAAGTGACTTTTTTTTCACGATCGAACGATCGAAAAGGAATTAAATGACATTAGGCATAATATGTGGGTGATTTTTGCGAAAGTTAGGTGTGCATATTTGATAAAATATTGAAAAAGGTGACCGTGAAATTGGTTACACTTCGAAGTATTACCTAACAAAGTTGATTTCATGCAGTGTGGTGCGATTGATGCATTCACGTTGATATGAAATCAATAAGAGAGAAATCAAAATGCAGAAAACTCTGTATTTTATGATGAAGGCGAGGCCATAAAACGAATGATGGCACGGCTGGAGGGAGGAAGTGGCAAGTGAATGATGAAAACAGCGTTAGAGGCAGGTGTCAAGCAAGTGGGAGGAAATGAATAGGGTTTATGAATACAATGAAATAGAATAACTAGATATTACCATTGGATATAGCGTAGATAATTGCTCTCATTTGCGAATGTACAGTGATTTAACTTTTCAAGTACAGAATATACAGGTCAAAATCGCAGATTTCATTTAAACTTCGATGTTGAATAAAATTGAGTAACGCGATGATTCAAATGGAACTATTTTACACTCAGCCAAGAAAAGTATTCCCTACAAGCCGAGCTAAAGCCTTTACAAGCAGGGACCTCATTTTTGCATAATTCTGCAGAAATTGCTGATCAGGGATGTCCATATCGCCAATAATAACCAGTATTAGACATAGACTCTATCTAGTACTTCTCCGATACATACTAGGAAGAAAAAATGTAAACCTGACTTCCGTTTCTAATAATTGCATTAGGAAAAAAGTTATCACGCCTGAAAACCGAACTAAGTAGCCTTGGATTTCCCTGAAACTACTACTAGCACATAAATATTTCCTCGGTTGAAGCGTTAAAACTGAAATACACGTCATTTTTTTTAATTAGTACAAAACATTTCTGAAGGAAAGAGATATTATCCAGGCACGGAGTACACATTTATAATGCCTTCAATATAATATTATATCATTGAAAACTCAGGGCGGATAAAGAATAGAGCAATATGAATATATGCATATCATTAGTAAGGGCTCAAATAATATTTGAAAAAATGACTTCGAATGCTACCATACGAAAGAGTCTCAAGAGCAAACGGAGCAATTTCTTACTCGATGTATCAGAAACAGAATATGTATTTCATGCTACGGTGAGTATGCACAACATGAATTTGGGCTTAAAAATATATTTGCAGCACCTGTCTTGGAACGTCTGCATACAAGAGTCTCTCAAGGGCAATTTCATTGACGCTGTAATCAGACACAGAATATGCGTTTCGTACTATATGAGTATGATTACCGTAGATACGGGCTTCGAAATATATTTGCAACACACGGCTTGGAATGCTACCATAAGAGAGACTCTCATGAGACGACAGGATAATTTCTTAGACCATGGAGTGGCGAGTTGCCCGCGGTAAGAAAGACGATCGCAGATCACGGGAGGATGGGGCGAGTGGGTGGGAGGAAAGGAAAGGAAGCGGAGAACTGGCTCGCCCGGGGGGCGAAGAAGAGCCCAGCGACACGCGGCCAGGCGCCAAGGACGCCGATCGGCGACAGCGACGCGGCGAGGCCCCGAATCGCTCCCCGTTGGTGGATGTCGGTTGGTTGGGGCGCCCTCTGCCGAAGGTCAAGGGGAGGGAAGATGCGCTCTCCGGCCGGGCAGGTGAACAAGACCCGCTGAGACGGAGATTTTTATTCCTTACCACTCTGGATGAGGGACCATCCCGCTGGAACATATTCCCGCAGCATTAATTTCCAATGCAAATGCGAAGTAACGCAACCATGGAGTGCTCTAGTTGTGAATATTTATTTATTCATTCCCATACCAGCCGAAACAGCTCACATTGGCTTTTTACATCGGGGTTTTCAACAAGATGACAGTCCACGTTTACGACCAACCATGCCCTGGGTTGGGGTAACCTACTCAGGCGGGTCTTAACCCCCAACCTCTCGTTTGGTAGACGAGGACTTTTCCCCGCCGCAACCGAAGCCGACGACTAATTAGAGCTATTTCCGAACACAAACAAGAGTGATTTTCGGGTTCTACATATGCGACCGATACTGGCAATAATAGGATAACCTGAATTAGAGGTGGTTTCAAATCAAAATCGCATAATCTAAAAAATAATCGATGTTGAGGTGCCGATGCTAAGGCAGCTGAAACTAAGAAGGCGAATATCACGGATTTTATACCCGATACTAAACTCCTTAATACTCAGGGATTTTTTTAAATAAGGAGATTACAGAAGTTTCAAAGTAATATTTCGTTTCCTCAGACTTTTTCCCACAGAAAATCGAAACTCGATTAAACATACTTAAAATTAGAACACTTGCCCCAGAATTTTTACTGTCCTTATAAAATAAGCACATCCATATAACTTGAGTAAAAATCATTCGTTTTGCGATTCGTTTTAATGGGGAAAAATGTTTCAACAGAGTTAGGAAGACTTGCCACATGGAGATTCTAATGCCTGGTTCGTCATAGTAAACTCACACAATTTGGGTGTAAGGTTGCATCAGAATATAACAATAAATTTGGACATATTTCGCTAACTTTGACAAAAACTGGACGAAACGAAGAGCAAATTGGCTGAAAATGTAAGAAAATAATTCTCCTCTACATTTTAAATGGAGAAAGCTACATAAACGCACAAACGTTAATTTATCAAAATAGTTTAGATCTTTATTCCGTCTGCTAAAATTTTGGCATTGGGGAAAGCTACGACACGTGCAAGAATTTCACATTCTTATTTAAGCATTCTCTACCTCCCAGAATATCAGAAACCGTGATTGATGCATCTCTTCGCATGGTGCATATGAAAAAATATATATCATGAAACAGGAAATGCCTATATTATGGAAAGACTTAGTTCAAATCCACTAGACAGATGCGCAAGGCTATCATTAGCCTCCATATTCTGGAGCAAAATGAACCAATAGTGGCTAATACGCAGCATAGCTGCGTTGGCCTTACATTACAGAGGTAATTTGATAATGTTTTATTTCCGCTCGTAAATAGTGATACTTCACCAATGCGATTTCCAAATGAATTGGTAATAACCAGACTCAATAGCTATGGATTTATCTGCTACTCCGTTACGGTGAGCTAATATTTATAACAATATCTAATTGAAAAATAGTTTTTATAGAAAAACTTAACTTCATCAAAGATAAACTATATGAAAAAAGCATTTGAAACGCTACGAGAGGATTCATAAAGAAGTAACATATATACAAGTTTGACAAGAGAAAAAATTAAAATTGTGCAGCAAATGTGTTCACCGTGGCTACGTCTTCTTTGTTTCACTGGAAACTCCTGCATTACCTGATGATCTCGATTCCTTTAAATAGTAAATGAAGTCACACATGCGATGTCCTTCCTTAAGCAGATTACAATACGTAACGTAAACACGTCTCGCCGTCAGACGACCGAGCAAAATTTAAATTCACCAATACATCATTTCCGCGGGACACGTCGCAACAAAATGAACCACTTGACAAGAACTAAATGCAGTCAATAAAGGCTCACATTTTGAGAGGTGGCAAATGGATATGTATCAGAATGACATTGTCAATGCCGCAGCGGCTCTTACTTCAATACATTACGACTCGAATGAACACTCATTTCAAGACATGAAAGCAAATTTGCACTGAAAGATTGGGGGCTTAAGTACGTTGCAAAATTCCGCTCGGGAATCCGTTTGGGTGCAGGCCAGGTGCCGAGTAGTTGTCCTCGAAAGCATTGGAACTCAACATACGTGCGACGCAGCAGGAGTTCCGCGATCATTCAGGGGATGTAAATGCCTCACTGACGCAGGAAGAGGAGTACGAGAGGTTCGTTGTTGTCCGACGAAGGAAAACATGCAGCAAGTCCGTAGTCTACAAGGCCCGCGACCACCCGAAAGCAACAAGCTACAGCCATTATGGGTGGTCGGGAAATTCAACGGGTAGGAAAGCATAAGCATGAAGAGGTGAAAGAGTTTTCTTACCAGGGGCCTTATTCACGAAGGCCTCGATTTTGTCGAATCCTCGACAATGTCGAGGCGGCGACGTTCAAGCCTCGACGTTTCCGGAAGTTGCAATTCACGAAGCTTATTGTCGCCGTTTCGAGGCCGCGCCAGACGGAAAAAATATCGACGCGACGTAGGCCTCGACAATTATTTCGAGTCTTGTTGATCCTCGATTTACAAGGAGTGCAACTGCAGCTGGCATATTTAGAAGTTCATAGTTCAATAGTTAACGTACGTACGACGGTGATCACAGTCGTATTTCATATATTTAAGAAGTCGATTTAGCAACGATGAAAGACAAGCAAGAAAGAAAAAGTCAGTAGAATAGCGCGGGCAAAGAGGGCGTTTTCTTCTTACTTAATATCCTTACAACTGAGAATACAAGCGTAGAAGTAAGGAAACAACTCATCAGATGCTACATACGGAGTATTTTCCTTATGAAAGGGAGACTTTGACGTTGACAGCAGCAGAGAGGTCAAGAGGTGAAGCAATGGAAATGTGGTGCTGCTGAAGAATGATGAAGCTAAAATGGATCAACCGCGTAAGTAACTAGGAAGTGCTAATAAGAGTGGGGGAATAGAGAAGTCTCGAAAAAAAACCTTAAACAGAAGACGGGACAACTTGGTTGGTCACATTGTGAGGCATGATGGCCTCATGAAAACAATCGTAGAAGGACAGGTAGGAGGAAAGAAGGGCAAGGGACGGCCCCGAATGAGTTACATAGAACAGTTTAGAAAGTATGTAAAAGAGAAGAAAAACGTATCAATGAAAAGGCTATCGGATAGGAGAGAGGAATGGAGAGCTGCGTCAAACCAATCTTAGGAGTGTTGACTAATGATGACGATGAGACCTATGTGGGTATGCTTGCAGATGCTTGATCAAACGCAAATAATTTTCGCCTTCGTTATTTAAAACATGGCTTACCATCAAAGATGACATCCATCGAGTTTATTCATTAAAATGGGCGTACAGAGATCATGAATAATAAAATCTATATGTATTTTAAATAAACACTTAACCCGGCTATTTTAGTCGCGTCTAGCGTAATTTTCACCCAACTAACTTTTACTCTGTTTGATTACCTACAGCATTTATTTCTTTATAGCAAAAATTATAGACCGCCAAAAATTGTCGTCCCTACATTCTGCGAGAAAATTAGTTTCCATTATTATGGGATACCGTTTTTAGGACTTATTCAGAACGACATAATTCTATCATGACAATACGTTTTATTTAATAATAACCACAACGATAATATTGCTTTAATCCCAGTATTTTATCCGTGCCTCATGTTGTTCTTGGCTGAGGTCTATTTATTTATTCGGAGTATGCGTATATGAATTTCTCTCGTCGTGATTTAGCCTGAGAATAACGTGCTAACAGAATACACATTTTTTCCAAGCATACGGATACTGGCGGCACGGACTTTGGCGGGATACTTTTTTCCTCCGTAGCAGGTACGCCCGAATTCTCACGCTATTCAAAGACGATCAAATATTCAGCAGAGCGGCCGCAACCGTTGGCGGATGGCCCGATCGCTGTGTGACGGTGGTTTGAAAGGAACGCGAGGGTTGGGGCAACCGGCGAGGACAATCGGCTGTAGATGCCGCGTTGAAATTTACGGTCCGCCCGGAGAGAATCACTTCTCCATTTCACTGTCACCGCCCAAAATAAACAAACCGAAGTAAACCAGAAAAGAAACCAGGAAAGGGAAAAGACGAAGGAATCCGAAGTATTCCCCACGAATCTGCACTGCTATTGGAGACTCGGAAGTTACTCGCTAGGCTAAGGTTGCTTAAACAATTGAGAATGGATATCTTTAACCCTCCAGCGGGCGCGCTGTGGCACAAAGTGCAGCATTGTGCCGTTTCGGTCTCACGTTATTAATATTAGTTGGTCAGTGAACCAAACGCACCAATTATTCCTTCTTTGTATCACTATGAAGATTTCTGTTATTGATTCAAGCGCCTAGCTTTTCGAATTTCGAAATAAAACGAATAAGTAGATGAACTGGTCGTCTTTGTTGCACTATGTGCAACGCGCGCCTGGTGATGTAATACTATCCCGTAGTGGCAATTATTGATCAACATTGTTTATTTCTGTACGATATAGCGTGAGGTGAGTTGGTGAGAACACAAGAGTTTTCACCATTCCTTCTCTGAATCAGGTTGAGCTAACAGCTAAGTGAATGGTGTGTACAAGCAGCTGTTTGTGGAGAGAAATTGACCCGTGGCATTTTCTCCAACGTGATCCCTATGATGTGAATACATTTTAGGAATAATTTCCATAGGATATTTTGCTGTCCTTTTATGGGATTTCGATGTAGAAAAATTCAAAAGCTAATTATCACACTGCTTAGGGCACGAAGATTCATTACCGAAGAAGACTATCTGAGTGTACTACAAGAGCTGTCGGACGAGGAACAGGAAGTCGGCATTGAGGAAAGCGATGACACAGATGAGGAGGAAAATATTTCCCCTCGTGATAACGGCAAAGACTGATGAAGCTACGTCTGATGGTGACGTGAAAGAACCTATAACTGCTGAAGATAGTGATATTGATGGTGAGAATAATCATTTTTTTGGAAAAGTTGATAAATCTTGCAAGTGAAAAAAACTTCTTTTTGCGGTGCTACAAAGATCAAGCGCTAAAACATTATGAAAACCCTACCAAGGACAAAACTCTGTGCAAGAAATACTCCTGAAAAGGCTGCGGCTTTTCGAAAATGTATAGATATAGACATGATTGATGAAATTGTGATGCAAATAAACGAGTACATTCAAAATAAAATTGCTCTTGTCCACTATTCAAGGGAAAGGGATTGTAAGGAAACAACAAGAACAGAATTTATGGCTGTGCTGAAAATACTTTTTCTAATTGGCATGAAAAAAGGTTTTCATGCTAATTCTTTAGACTTGTGTATTGAAGATGGATCAGGAATGCAAATTCTAAGGGCAGCTATGAGTTACAAGCGATTTTTGTTTATTTTACGATCAGTAAGATTTGACGACAGAGTAAGTAGGGATTTTCGAAAACAAACAGATAAATTAGCTGCAATCCGAACAATAACAAACTCGTTAATAGGAAATTGTCAAAAAACATATAAAATTAGTGAATTTGTGACAATTGACGAAATGCTGCAAACATACAGATGCCGTTGAAGTTTCATTCAATATGTACCGAGCAAACCCGCGAAATACGGGATAAAGTTTTATTCTATGTGTGATGCCAAAACATTCTTCACCAGTAATCTCGAAGTGTATCACGGGAAGCAGATGAACGGTCCATATTTAGTGTCAAACACACCAGTAGACGTTGTCAAGAGGCTTGTAAGATCAACTGAGGCAACTAATCGTAATCTTACCACAGATATCTGGTATACTAGTTATCCGCTTGCCAAGCATCTCCTCAGAAAAAACATTACAACCATTGGCACGCTGAAAAAAAATAAAATAGATTTTCTGCCTGAATTTTTGCCAAACAAGACGCGCGCTGTAGGGTCATCTCTCTACGGGTTTCAGAAAGGCATTACCCTACTGTCATATGTTACAAAGAAGAACAAGGCGGTGTTGTTGCTTTCAACAATGCATGATGAGGGGATCACAGATGAAGGTTCAAATAAACCATGTCTTATAATAGATTACGATGCAACGAAAACAGGTGTCGACACGGTTGACCACGGTTGTATGTGTTCTGTGTCCAGATTTACGAAAAGGTGGCCATTAGTTTTATTTTATAGATTTTTGGACATCGCAGGAATCAATGCTCACATATTATAAAGGGCAAACAATCCTACAAATGAACAATGCAGGAGGACATTCCTGAAAACTTTATCGTACATATTGATGAACGCACACTTGAAAAACGGGTCAAACATATTATCTCTACCAGCTGACATTAAAATATTCTTGTCAAGTTATCGAAATGAAGACTTGCAAGTTGAAGAGGTGAGCGAGACAGCAAGTGAGAAACGCGGAAAGTGCGTATTGTGTGGCCGTGCAAAGAACATATCAACGACAATCAAATGTGGGAGGTGTAATAACTTTTCTTTCCGAAAGCACTGTTAAACAGTTACTACCTGAAAAAAGTGTGCATAAATGACGTTAAAAACCTTAAGACATAAAAACTGAGTTTTTGGCATTGCTAAAAAAAATGTGATAAAAAAGTTTTAATTATAAAAGTGCTTAAATATCTGTACTGTATGTCTAAACTATGTAAAGTTCTATTAAAAAACAAGGTATTGAATATACGCTTCTTAATTCGATTTTTTGTAATTAATATCAGCGGAAAACCAAGTGTTGCACTGAGTGCCACGCGCGCCCGCTAGTGTCAGAGAATATGGCACGCCTGCTAGAGGGTTAACAGCAATACGGAGAACATTATATTAGAGCCCCACTATATTTCCAGGTCCGACAGAAGCGTCCGACCTGCGTTTGCGTCTCAATGCAGAGGGGGATCTATGGGGGGCTCCCCACCCTCATAGGGTTGAACCAAACCACTTAAAATATACATTTTTGCGGATTACCACTGCACAAAATTATTTAGTTATATATTCTTTTTTATATAATTACCTTCTTTGATGAATTGGAATACCCTAAGCCTGTCATACCGAGAGGATGAATTCAAAAACTTCCCTCTTCAATAATTTAGACGAGCAATAATATTAAATTTTAAACTACATATTTAAAGTATTTAAAAAATTTTACCTTCACTATAAGTTTAAATATTCTATTCCACTTTTGAAAGCCATCAATTTAAACAATATTTTGGTCGTGTAGGAAGCCAATGATTCCCCATCTGAAGCGCCAGTTATTGGCAATAATATTGTCATCTCCTAACGCCTCTCCGAGCAGTTCAAACGCGTAGTGACCTCCATTGACGAGTATTAACGAGAACATTAGATAGTAAAGGACAATATCATAGGGAATATTTTTTATAAATAAATTTTTTTACTGGCAGAGAGAGGATTAGGAAGTTTAGCATATTCATTACACAAAATTAAACCTAATCTCAGCCGTACATTTCATATTGATTTAATTACGGGCCAAAAACTAATTTTATCACATCTATACTCCAGGTTTTTGTTAGGCTTAGGCACCATCACATATGGTGATAGCACATTACAATGTCTACAGTAAAAACAATAGTCTTTTGTGCTTAACGCAAATTGCTTGACACGGGCTGGGAGCAACTGTATTAGAAGTACGCATATTTCTATGTTCCCGAAAATACTAGTTCATTCGTGCTCCTTCTGTAGAGGCAAAGTATCATACTATAACATGATTACATGCACCACTGGGTTTCAAAAGGTTGTGTGGTCTCATCGATCAAATATCATACGACAAAGAGCAGATATTTGAGGTTGCATGACGCAAGTAGTAATAGTTCTTAGGATTCTAGAGCCAAAATATGTTAAAGGTATAATATAAATACACTTTCCCTGTTAAACAATTATTGTTACATTTCTAAATAGTACAGACGGCCAAATAATAAATAAATAGTGAGATATATTGGATAATGATCAAGTGGTTGGTCGGGGTACCACAAAAGTTACAATCCAAACTATCCTCTACACCTAACTTCATCGCACCAACCTCCAAACTAATAAGTATTACTTTCTGGGTACAAATTTTATGTTAACGTAATTTTGAGATATTTTATCATACATTTAGTAATAATCCAGATGTAAAAATTTACTTGAACCATTTATCAACACTTGACAAAGACTAGTATAAATGAAGACATTGTAAATTGGCATAGGCCTAGTATTTTTACCAGCTCGGAATCATTTAGATAATGACTAATGAAGCGCTAGATATGACTGTTGAGGAGCGAAAACTTCCAGACTTCATACAGGGTTAGAATGGCCTACTATGCTCGCAAGAGATGCTAAACATCCTTTTTCCGGGTGACAGGGAAGGAATGCAGGATAAGCAAGGCCGGGGATGGTGGAGAATAGGATTTATAGATGTAATGAAATAGAAAGGCCTTAGTCGGATTGAAGAGGCATAGCCAACATGGAATGGGAGATAGTCCGAGCTAATTTACTAAACTCTTCGGGTAAAGTTAGCACATCCGGTTGATTGCTCCAATGGTATAAAAGATAACCAAACTGCCAGATTGTAGAATCATGGTTATTTCCCTATTTCTGATCCTTTGCGCACAACAAGGCCGAGTGACCTATTTCATTGTTCCTTACCCCGCGCCTTCCTGTCTCTAAACGTTCTTGACTCCTTTCCTCCACTAACTACTGTTCAAAATATGTGCCAAATTTTGATTTGTTTTTTCTTCCCTCATCTATCTCGCATAATCTCTATCGTGATTTTCCCCCTAATAATCCACGCTATAAGGTCTGCCATTTTTTTGTTATTCATTGATAATACAATTGAATATTAATTTGTTCATTGCTGATAACTTTAGCTTACGATTAGATTAATATTTTCTGTCATTTTCAGTCCTCTGTAAATGGCCTCGTGCTGTTATTGGATTGCATTAAATAAATTTATTTATTAAAACATAATCAGCTATTCCGCTTTAAAATTTCTATTTAACTACCGATCGCATGTGAGCAAGCATAAGGATGACAGAAAATGAATTTGGATGTAATGCAATTATTATTTTCTATGTTATTTTCAGTCCTCTGTAAGTGGCCTCGTACTGCTTTTGGAATGAAATAAATAAATATATTAAAAAATGTATTATAAAATAATCACCCATTCTGCTTTAAATGTTTATATTTTACTACCAATCGTATGTGAGCAAGCATAAGGATGACAGAAAATGAATTTGGATGTAATTCAAGCGAAGGATATGTTAACGAGGTCACTCGGCCGTCCCGAGTACCCTCTCAGCCGCTAATTCTAACCCGTAGGTGGGCCAATTAAATTCCGTGACGCATCATTCCAGTAAATACCCTCCCATGCAATTAATTTCTTTTTTAATGCAATCAAAAGGGCAATGAGACCACCGAATTTTAATGTCGACAATGATGAATATCTGGATTACCCTTGAGTAGCCAACCAATTCGAAGGTCGAAAAATAAATTAGGAAAATTAAAAGGTTAATCCACCCACTAAATTTATACGTGCTCAAATGAACTGCATGAAAATAAAACGAGGTTTAAATCAAGAATTAAAAATATCTATTAACCGTATGCAAGCCTTGAGCGTCACACGTATTTCTGATTTATTTTCCACGAAGCAGGTTCTGATATTGGGAATCAAATAAGGAAAATGAGGAGTGACATGATCATAAATAATTTCGGATCTCTCTTCAGGGAAAACTGAAAGGGAAGATTAGCCTTGAATGTTTTTAATACTTGGTTTTCGGAACCATTTAAAGCCGAAATTGTATATAGAGAATCACAATTTTAACTTCCTCTCTCTTACTGCGGAACCAATTCTAAATGTCCATATATAATCAGTAAAATACATTGGAACTGTTCAGAGTGTTACACTGCTAAACGAAGTAAATCACATTTTCGAATGTGTTTGAAATTTTCTTTGTTATGTACCGCAGATTACCGGTGAAAATTGGACTTTATTGCTTAATTTTTCAAAAACTTGTACGTAATCACAATTTATATAGGCTAAGGTATAGGAACTTATGGGCGCATATAATAATTTGAGATTGAAACGAATTTTAACGATCAGTTCTTTCATTTAAATAATTTTCGTACAAAAATCAAAAAACATTTATAAATGACAATATCTTACAGAATTATAATTCAACAAGGTACTGATGGAAATTAATCATTTCTTCATGCTGCGTGGTCCAGCAATGCGCGTTAACTATCAACCATAGAAACGTTTATTGCTTTAAAAGCGGAACGTTTATTGAGCAATATAAATTAAGCCTTAATCTAGAAGTTATTGAACTCAAAATTTTCCTGTATTTGGTAGCGAGTGAACTTTTAAAAATGCATTGCCCAAATTTTATAAATTTCTAATCAGTCATGGACAAGGTATTAGCATTCCATTTCTCCGAGGGTTGTAATCTCGCTTACAACGATTTTCCTTTTTCCTAACGCATTTCCTTATGTCCCTGAGTAATAGCTCTTTCCTTCACACTGAATCAGCCTTCTAATTCCTTCCTCCTCCTATATAATGTCCTCACGTCAAATTCATGATCAACCAACTGATTGCCGAGTCATCTACCGGGTGAAGTGCACACTAAGTTGACTTTATAGAGCTTAAGAAATTCATCGTAAGCCTGAGGCGCGAGATTTAAACAAAAATATTGCTACTACTTCTAACAATGCATTGCGATCGTTTCATGCTCATAAACAGCGATGAGTACTAAAATATTTTTTTTCATATAAGGCTAGCTTATCCTTTTCCGCTACAATTTCCAATCAATTTAAAAATTTAATGAAAACTACGACCAAGAAGATATGGAAGAACCTACTCTGCATTTGATAAAATTTAAATTTCGAGATTCGATATACATCATAGTTATCAATCAAACCAACCTGAAATTTATGTCTAATTTCGAATTTTAAAGATCGGCCACGCAATAAGAGTAGTATTTTAGATTTAAACAGCATTTTTGCTGAAAATACTATACTTTTTCGCAAAGTTCTAGTGGAGTTATCTGAATCAAATTGTGGCCAATGGCTCACATCATTGATGCCACCAATTTATTGGATGAAATGGTCCACTAGGTAGTGAGCTATAACTATGGATTAATGGAAATGTACTACATTAATTCAATAATTAGAAAAAATAACACAAAAAACATTAGCGGGATAACTTCAGTTACTCAAGCACTTGAGCAAATTTAAATTGCATTATTAGGTTCAATTGCTAACAAACATCATTAATCATATCTCTAAACCTAACAATATGATTACTTCGACTGAAATGTTTAAATAAAAAATCTCGGGCTTATGAGCAAAAAGAATCGAACTGAAGATACATATTTTTTGATGGAAGTTACATACACAACAATGAAAGCAGATGAAAACTTTGCTATGCTTTATACTGCGCCCCGATGAAAAAATGGCAAATCGAGTTACTTAGGCAAAGTCAAATTATCGTTTTCCCTTTACCTACAAAAATGAAAGCTGATGCGATAAATGCAGGGAGGATATAAAAATTCAACTTTAAAGTATAGTAAAGTTTGAGAGTCCTCCGTGGGTATGACTCCTACAAAAAGAAGGTTGGTCATCAGTCGTCAATATAAAAGTAGAGAATAATTATGATTAATTTTAGATGATATTTTCTTTGCAATTTACTCTATTTTTGAATAAAAGGAGTGGACCAATTTTTAATGTCAATGCGCAATTAAATGCGCATTTTTCTGTCGGGTCTTGTTTTGTTTAGGACACCTTGTTCGTTATTATCCTTTGAAAAACCTAATAGCAACTAGGTGTTTAATATTTTTCAAGTGCAATTGGGATTCTTTCCAATAAGGTTTACTGCATCCGAATTTCCAACCCAGGCATTCCTTGCTGTGAAATACGCTTTTTTTTGTCCCCACAATCCCCCCACGAACTCAATAAAATTGTAGATATATGTGTAAGGATAGTTATGATTGATTTAAATTACAATATTTCTCGTTTCTTTCAAGAAACACACATTCCTTGCAGCAGATGATCTTAAATCTATGTTTAATTTCATAATTTAAAGATGGGCCACGCAATATAACATACTGTGCCCAATCATTCTAACAAGTAATCGATATTAAAAAACACCACCAGGGTGACAATTATATTCAGAACTATAAAATCCATGACGCTTACACTTTTTCAGGGTAGTGTAAATTTTTCAATATAATTAAGTATTCAAGCTTCCTTATGTATTCATAGTTAAAATTATAATTAAATAGGGTAGAATGCCCTATTGTTGGCACCCCCCCAGTTGTTGGCACTCTGTAATTAACTGTGTGATATTAAGAGACAGAGATGCATTGCATTTTTGATGCTTCTGTATTTAGAAGCAAAGAAATTTACTTAATATGTGTCAGCGGTGCCGTCTACCTTACACCATTTGAGAAATAACTGCGGACCATATAACCAAGTGCTGCATTTTCTTTGGAGAAATTGGAGGTTTTCTTAGCGGAAAATTAAGAATGTTACTTCATTTGGATGCGTTTTTTATCAATATCAACCCATTAAATAGTATGAAACTTAGATATTTGTAATGATAGTAATACCTCAATGACGTTGTTTTTTACTTAGAGCCTTTTATCGTAATTAAAATTGATTTTTATGGGGTGCCAATCACTGGTATGTAAATATTGTCAATTTCCAGTGATTGGCACTGGGTGCCAAGTATTGGAAATTTCAGCAACTAAAGTTATATATTGATTTTGTTCGCCAAATGCATTGTACTGCTAGTATAAATGCGTATTTTATATTTTGGCTCATAGAAATGAGTGCAACCAGTACTTGGCATGGGTGCCAATAATTGGATAAAGTCAAATTATTAATTTCAAAAAATTCCAAGAAAAACAATTGATAAGTGATAATGTCAAAGAATTCGAGCAAAATAATCGCGGAAATCTAAGTGCCTAGGAAAGCGTTCATCCAAAGTCAGTGTGAATATCTCAGTTTATAAGACGAATCCACTTCCATAAGACGATTTTTCTTTGATGGTTGGGGAAGAGCAAAGTGAAAATTTTTAAAGTATTCAACAAAATTTGGGAAAAGGAGAGGAATTTAGAGTTCTATATAGATTGTGGGAGCGCTATCAAATTACGATGCAAATTGGTGGAGAATGAGGAAGAAGAATTGGTTTCATAAAAAACTATGGCTAAGTATCTCTTTCAATATAATAATTCAATTAAATAGACCTCGCTTACATTCGTTATTTATTTCAATTTTATTAATCAACAAATTGAAACACGACCATAATTTTATGATGTAAAATAATTAATCAGTGAAAAATAATTATGAGACGGATGAATTATATCAAAATGGAGATGAAAATACTTCCAGGATTCCTAGCAGTATATATATTAGATATTATTACTTTATCGTGTAAAATAGAGTAACTCGTATTATTATTTATTGAACTTATCACTGTTCTCTAGAATTTCGTCCTTGGTGGCGGTCGTCGGCCTCCACGGCCGAACAAGAGGATACAGGTTCGAGTCCCACCAGTGTAGGTTGCCCCTATCAAGGATAAGGTTGTTTATGCAAGTTTATGTTTATGTAAAACTGAAAACCGCAGTATAAAAGGCCAATATTTTCTGTTTACGGTGGAGGGGAAATAAAAAAAAAACATTAATAAAAATATCCTGTTTCTCAGACAGTTGCATATTTCATATCGAAATATATTCAATTGATTCTCTGGTATTTTCCAGGTTAGCAAAAGTCCTTTGCATCTATACCCACGCTTAGTAAAACTCGGCCTTTAACTTCATTGTACGCTAAGCCGAAGCCCATAAAAGTCACGTGATTGGATTTCAATGGGTGTTAGGCGGGCTTTATCGCCAAATAACTGCGACTCATTTCCCCGAACTCATCTTTCTCGTTGCCTTCATCGTCCTTGCACCGTCTACTAGCCACGAAGCGATAATGGCTTGGCTTGGCCGCACCCACCTTTCATTATTCCCACCACACTCAACTGGGAACGCACCACGAAATTCGCCTCCGAATTCGACGCGCCTGAGTTCTGCGGACGGGCACTCACTAAAACTTGAAACTCAACTTAAAAATTGTGAGGGAAAAGCCATTGGTAAAAATTGATGGTTGCCTTCGTCGACGAAAGCGGTGTATGATTGAACACGAAAATGAGTAAGACGAAACGAATTTGGAAACGGGGCCATGGCAACATAAATTAGATACTTAATTTTCTCGATTGCCATGCATTTTAAAATGAAAGCAAAGCATGTGTTTTTTAATTCATCAATAAGACCTTATCATTTGAAGGATTATTGTTGAAAGGGTGCATGAAAAATTATATAGTATATCAATGAATTTTGAAATAAGATAATGAGGATATGTTATTATTGAAAATTTCAAAATTTTGAATTTTCATAGAACTAAAGAATTTTATCTCATTAATTTTTATTAAAGCCTCTTGAAACCAACATGATGCAATAAAATTATTGCAAAAATACACGTTTTTACAGTGTGACTGAAAAAGGTTTAAAATATAAATATATTTTAGTGAAAAAGTTCATCAGAAAAGAATAATCACAAATTTGTCATTGACTTATCACTCTTACTTCCTCAGAACACAGTCATTTTTTATAGAATCCCCACAGTGTTAAGTGAAGGCTTTTCCTCGAGTAAATTGTTTTAGTGGAGCCAAGTCTTTGGGCGACTTAAAAAATATTTATGCAGTCAAATGTAGACGAAAGCTTACCGGTAAATAACGCACAGTTAAGATGTGGAAATACAGAACAGAAGGTATAAATAACTATGTCAGTTATTTATACCTTCTCAAGAAAATTTAACTAAAGATTAGATCATCATATGGTGACACGGAAATCAAATTATTGTGAACAGCGGGTCACAAGTTGTTATTAGAATGTCGAGGATAATAGAATTGTAATATTATGTTTACTTACATAATTATAGTAACAATGCGATAAAAATATTCAATGTCCCAAAAGAGTTCACCAATGATAGTATTTTTTTCAAAATCTTATTATGTGAGGTTTTTGATTCTTATAATAATCTAACTTGCATCATTCAACCGAATAAAAGGTTTTTTTCGGTAATATAGTATTATGCATGGAATATTAGAGTCCATGACTAAACATATGCACTATCAATGAGCTATACTTGAATCCCGATGAAAAAAATCCCAATTTAAACAAAATAAAATTTGTCCCAATTTTAAAAGAAAACTGATACCGGCTAAATATAAAATACTGATCAAATTCTGAACAATATCGTTGCCTATAAATGAACGGTTTTTTTAAATATCCATTTGTTTCTCTAGCACTTCAAAAGACGGTGACGCTAGATAAAATTTATATACCAGCTAAAATGTATTTTAAGGATATGTGTTCACAATCTCAGTATCGTTGCGTATTAGTAGAACTACTGAGACTATTTCAGCAGATACATCATATATTAAAAGTGATATAGGTATCACGGATGTGTTTAAACGACATCATGAATTAGGTACCTTCACTATTTCATAGAACTAAAAAGGTTATTGATAAAAAATACGACGCAAAAGATTAGGCACACTGTGTTCATGAGGCAGACAATGGTTTTGTGATGAGTACTGTACAAGAATGACATTAATTTATAATCTCAATGGAGGAAAATAAAACAACTCCAGAAAAAGTCGCTAGGTTTTACAAGGAAATGGGTCTTCAATATACTATTCATAAAATAAAAAACTAAAGGTATAGCAAACAGGAGTGATAGAGTAGCTCCTCTATAATTGGTAAAGGGTCGTTTACCGTATAGATGGTTGGTTGGTAGATAAACAGATATAACCAAAGAATGTGAGAGGCAAGGGAAGCTTTCTTTGGTGACACCGAGACCGCTTGGCCTCACTTATGAATGGCCTTTTGTTCGAGTCCTTTGGAGTGTTCTGTTACCGGTGTTGAATTCGCGTCTTTGGCTGGTCATCATTTGGCACGGGGAGACAATGAACGACGAAGTACACAGCTCGAAAATAATGGAATAGTGATGAGTCTAGATGACGTAAAGGGAGAACACCTACAGGAATGCATCGTCCTCCAGACAAATCGAAAGAAAAAGTGATGCTGAGGGTGTGACAGACAATGTCAAACACGCGAAACATAACACCGAGAATTTGAGCGCATAGCAATTTTAAATGAGGCAAAGATAATGAACTGCCAAAACAATGCATTGCTCAAAATGACTGAGACATAAAACCTGAGGTAGAAAAGAGCACGTACATCCATTTTCCATGACAAAAACTTATTGCCTGACAGAGTATTGCAACTCTTGGCTAACACTCTAGATTTTTTACTTAGTATTTAGTTCACCGCTCCCTTGCCCTTAAAAAGTATTGTTAAAATATAAGCGAATGAGTATCTAGATTTATGTAATATGCGTAGAAAGGTTTGAGTATATAAATACAATAACGAAACAAATAGTAATAATTAAAATCAATCAAAAATATTTATCGTTATTTGATCAGGCTTCAGGTATTTTTGAATGCATATCTTGTGATTAAATACCAAGAGAGAATTATTTTTTCTCAAATTTCTACGAGAAAAGGATAAAATAAACACAATCGACAACAACCAATAGTGAGGAAAATATCTTCACTTCAAGTCCATATAATAAGTTATGAAATAAGGAATCTGGTACTTATGTTAGACATAATTTTTTCCGTGTGACATTTTCGACGGCTTTTACGAGGTACATAGCAATTTAAGACGAATTAAAATAGTAAAAGGAATCTCTTAAAAAAATAAAGTGCACCGATTTAAAAATTCTTTGCATATCTTCTCCCACCGTTATGAATACGTAAAAGCGAAAGTTTTCCGTTGAAGCTGGCCAAATATTTGAAGAAAAAAATGAGGCCTCTTCACATATCACCCGAAATTCCTCTAAACTCATTTCCACAGCCATTTCAGATAAAAATATATAAATCCTATGATGTGAAAGTGGTCTTTCGTTTTTATTTTATCCTAATAATACAGGAGAAATATTTTTACAGGAATTCATTATTATTTTGCCATACAAATATCAAAGCCATCGTGAGTGTGTATACCTCAGCGAAAAATAAAAAATAGTAAAAAAAACTAAAAATAGAGAGAATGTTTAGGTATTATGAAAAACATATTTCCATTTGAGAGTAATCGAATACTTAACTTCAAGCTAAATACGTAAAGACAGCATAAAATTGAGTCCAAATTCTAAAGAACATCTCTTGAATCTCTTAGTTGCTGGATTAATCTAAGCCACAATTCTTAGTGAAATTCCAAAGACTTAAAGCTACGCTTACGTAACCAAAAGTAAAAGACATAAATTTGACTTAAACATCTCATCATCTCTGTCAGTAGTCTACTGCTACTTGAAAGGAAATTTCAAAGTCATCCTAAAAAATTATTTGTCGAAAGGCATTGAATTTCTGGAAAGTTTCCATACACTAAACCGAAAGCGTAATATAAATTTAAAGCATTGAATATTATCGCGGAAAGAATTTTATTTTCAAAAGACAAAATCAAGTCGCACAATAATTAGACAGGAAAAAATAATATATTTCGTCAGTATTACACTACAGCCACATCATGTATGTTATTACAATCAATGAACACTCTCATTAAGAAAATTGCCTCTAAAATCCAACGCTACTCTATAGCTAGCAAAATAAACAAGTAAATGTAAAACGAGCACATGAAAAAATAGAAATTTTAAACCTAAGGCCGGCAAGAGCAATCGGTAGGGTTAACCATGATACTTTGATGTAGCTACTACATTAGATAATCACATTTTCTTATTGAGAGAGCGGGTATATCAAATTAAAAATATTTTTTCGCAGAAATGTCCAGAATTAAAACAACCATTTTTAAAGAACGGATAACTTCGCTAAAATTTGACGATTATATTTACACTGTCTCCACAACATCATGCATTCATTCGATAAAAAAATAAACGTAATTTACTCCAAGGATGGTTGGCATTACCGTGAGCAGTGCTTTTGACACGTGATGAGAACCACTTTCAACGCAACTCTAATACGTGATTCCAAAACCTTAGGTTCATTATGGGAACTTCACTATGCATCCAAAGCCCTTTTGTTTATCCTAATCATTATTCACCGCAGAGGGAGAAGGCAAGGGCAACGACGCCTCCAGCGCAGCCAAATAACGGCCTGTGACGCAACGCAAAACCACGGAGCCGACGATTGGCTGGGCGGTGGGCGGAAGTAAAAGTGAGCTCGTCTGCGAGTCGTCTCAGGCCAAAGGCTTTCGAGCACCCGCGGGTGGGAAGGATGAGAAAAAAAAGAAAGATATCCATAACAAAAATAGCGCGGACCCCGAAACACAGTAACCCCGCGCGGGATGGCTGCCATTCCCAGCCCAACTCTGCCCTAATAAGCCGAAACGATCCTTTCTCCCCGACCGTTGAAATCTCCCGTTGCCTCGATCCACGAGCATCGAAGTCTCCGCTCACCCCACTCCAACGTGCACTCCCACGCATTTCTCGTGAACTGATCTCACGCCTCGCAAATCTCTGGGGAACACAATGAGCCTGGGGTCGGGCCGGAATGTAGGGCACTGGAGGGCGGTCGCGGTCTTCGAAAGGGAAGAGCGGACGGAAATGAAGGGCACGCCGCGATGCTGGGGAGTGGCCGGGGACCCACGAGGAAAGTGGGGTCTTACTCGCATCCATCATTCGCGCGATCACGATGGATTTCATTCGATTGCTTGAGATGTATAGTCTTCAAGAGGAAAGTTCCGAGAATATAACTAAGACAGTAACGAGAAAAGACAGGAATGATTGTATTTTGGATTTAGCCCTTAGAGTGCGGAAACTTTTTTATACATTCAGCTTTCTAATTCATTCCTTCTCTTTTAAAATGTCCTCACGTCAATTCCATGATCACCCAAGTGATTGCTGAGTAATCTACCGGTGCGCACTAAGTTGACTTTATTGAGCTTAAGAAATGGGGAACTTGTATGATTTTTTTTATTTCACAGGCGGAGAGAAAATTATTTCCAGAATTCAACAAAGAAAACCGCTTGTAAATCTGAGTTTTCCTTTGCGAGATATTCAAAGATAAATAAAACGAATTTTAAAACGCACCAAAAACTCCCTCCCCCCAAGCCACTGCCTACGAAGCTTCAATGACGTCATAGGTGCCTAAACATCACACGAAGCTATTTTTGTGATTGTTTGTAATAGTTGCCAGCAGTTGTGAGAGCTTCGTTTGTGAGACGTGTTGATTGTTTTCTATTTAAAGCAAAATACCCGACAACAGAGGCTCGGAAGCCCTCATATTTTGTATTATTTATAATATTAATATCTGAGTAAGGGCATAAAATATAAAACCGGAGCAGTTAAACCAAAAATTTTATAATACCTAAATAGCATCGTTTTAGGAGTCTGAGCCACTACCGTTGGAAGGGGGATACGTTACTTGTAAGTTGATGTTATCGACGGCATAGCATTTATTTAAGTATGTAATTAGAAAAATTTTGATGTTTACTAACGTCCGCTATGCTTTTATATACAATTATTTTATCCATTTATTCATAGGTACCAGAGAATTCGTCGTTTAGGACTACCTGTGCTTGTATTATGGGGTGAATTCCAGTCAATGCAACTTTCGCTTGCTGATTGGAAACATTTAGGAAAACTTTTTGTGCCAAAATAGTGTTACTTTCAACGTGACATCTCCCGTTAACCTACTGCTAATAATCACAGTGCCAGTGGCTGTAATGCACAAAGTTTGACAAGATTGAAAAATATCGTCCAAGAGTTATTAGTGTTTCATCGTGATTGAATTGTAAAAAGTGCTATTACGCCATCGATAAATGTCTAACAGTAATATAAAAATTGTCAGTGGCGTGTTCACCTCCGTTGTTCACCGTATATATGGAATTTCACGATCAAAATTGTGTGTGAAGTTTGCTATTCTATTACTTCAACGAATAGTAGTGAGAAAAGTCACCTGTGTCACTTGTGTGGGCTAATTTAAGGCTTGAAATCAGTCAATAAATAGTTGTTTTCATCATAACGAGCTCTGTTATTGCTGTAAGTTGTACGTGATGAATATAAGAATGGTAGTGACTTCCTGTTTTGATAATTGTATTTGCATATTTCCCACTATATTTTTATGGTATATGCTAGTATATTGTTTATGGATTTACCTATATAATTGAAAAAGGTTGAAGCTTGTGTGTGTTGGCAGCGGAACCGATTCGCCTGTTTTGCTGTGAATTCGTACGGTAGGACGGATAGGACTTCCTTCTCCGCTAATACGGCGTTGCCATATTCAATAGCACAGCTTGTACGCTTACGATCGTTATCCTCCAGTATTACAAGTTTCTTTAACATCTCGATTTTCCGCCGACGTATAGCAATAATTTGTCATAACAAATTCTATAAGGGTCGTGACATCAAGTTTCGATGTCCTAACACCCTCTGCCACACGCCTTTAAGGCGGCTTGCAGGTATTATGTAGATGTAGATGACTTTCAGGTGTACTATTCAAACGAGCGGCAACGTTATCATCTATTTATCTGATAACTAAAACACACGAAGTGAATGTGAATAAATCCAGAAGGAAAGTGGGGCCCCTTTCGCATCCATCATTTGCTTGAGCACGATGGATTTCATGAGATGAATTGAAGTGGAATTTTATTTAAATTAATTAAAATAATTATCCCATAGAAGGATAGAGCAGATAATGTAACAGAGAGAGTAGCAAGAAAAGACAGCAAGAGTAATATTTTGAAGTTAAGAATAATAACTTTATTGTCCTATTAAAATATCCTCTGGAACAGAGGAAATATATTTTTACATTATTGGAATCCGTAATATGAAAATATAAGATAATGTAAATTTAAAAAATGAGAAAAAATGCCTTATCAAATAATAAAAACAACAACCGAGTAGGTATTCTATAAAACCAAAGTCATCAAAATGAAACAAACTTTTTAAGATAAGAATTATCTTAAGGATATGTAAATTAGATTTTAGTCTAGCACACACAACGGTAAAGGTAAAGGCTGAATACCATCAAAACCACAAGTCATCGCATAGTGTTTCAGAGAACCATGAGGTACGGAGAGGACTACGGTGTTTCTACAATCCAACCCGATGATACACGAAATATTACTGAATAAATATAAATAAATCCAGGAGGAAAGTGGGATTATTTTCGAATAAGCCATCCGTAAATTGAGTAATAATTAAACATAAAAAACAGCATAATTAAAATGAGAATCGTAGTTTCAATTTTAAAAATATACAGGTAAAATCAATGAAACTATTTAGCCAAGGAAGGACAATTAAGAATGCCGTAAAAAGGAATGTATATTTGAATATAACGCTAAAATCATCACAACTGCAGACCATCGCATCGCCTCGTCATCAACTATGACTTTCGCTTTCGAGAAAGGTGAGGTACCTTTCGCATTCTTCATTCGCTTGATACAAAAGAAAACTGTAGATTTCACTCGATGACTGGCTGGCTACAATTATTGAAAGTATAGAGCCTAGAGTATAAAAGAGAGGGGGTATGGAATAAAGAATGAAAATTTGGAGATGAAGGTGATGACCTTCAAAATTACAGGTCATTGCTAAGCCTTACGCGAACAACGACTTCCATTTAGGACATCTATAACATAGTAAAATGATAAATAATGTGGTAAATGAATTGATATTAATAATATTCATAATATTCAGGGTTATCAGGTCTTTCAATAACACAAAGAAAATATATAGTGGGTCTAAAAACTTGTAATCAGTCGAGTGTTACCTTATACCGAAGCCTCTACTAATAACCTTCTTATCGATGCAAAAAGTAGTGACGGTGACTATCGAGGTGTAAATGGCATTTTTGAGCACCCATGCAAATTTAATGCATTAAGCTACCACGCCAACTATTAAGCAGAATTTAGGTGGTGAGGAGTCAAGTTGTACAAGGGATTTTCTTTCTAAATAAAATTTTGCAAAGAAAATGATAAAGGAAATATAAAAAAACCTTGGGGGCAGGTGACACGAGTTAGTCTCTGATTGTGCTAACATCTAGTGGAAAATCAAAAGCCGTACAAAATATTTTGTTCGTCTCGCTTGTTTTTTCACCAAATATCTGTGCCTAATTCTGTATAAAAAAGAAATTACTTGTACACTTTGGCTTTCACCCCCTCAATTGTATAATCAATATAACGGCTAACGACACGTAATTCATAAAAATTCAAACCAATTATGTATTTCACGGTTAATCAAGCAGATACCCAATATGTGGCTCCAGTGACTCCAGTTATTAATGCTATGGTAACCTATACTACCAATTAAGACGTTGAAAATATCAAAACTCTGTATTTTGAATTATTAGCCCTTCTTTTCTAAGAATGTTTATTTCCGTATTCATTGTTTGATATTTTCTCTGCATTAGATAAATTCCAAAATCCACAAGATCGTAAGGTATTCAAGATCCCTTACGCTACGGGCAAAAATGTACTACAACAAAAAAATTCACAAACCAAAATTCAATGTTAACAACTAAAATCTTCTACAATAATATTTTACAGAATGGCACATTATGCCATCCCCCAAAGCTCGATAATTAGATATTTCAACTAATAAAGATGTATGTAAAAGAATTTTTTCCTGCATTACGAAATACCACCATTAAATGCAATAATGAAGCTGATTTTTTGATACAAAAGAACGATACAAATTCCAGAAAAACACATAAAATTAGGAGGGAAATCAAGGAAAATGCGCTAATTACCATAGAAAAGTACCCCCAATACCCTATGCCAATAATAGACATCAATGACTATGGAGATTATGTGATGATTCTACGATAAAAAAATTCATCCCTTCGAAAGTCTCTTCGAACTTGAAAGCATTAGGGAACAATATTTAAAAATTGTGACTTCTCATACCGACATACAATCGCAATCAAAACAAATTACAATAATTTGAAAGTAATAACCACATGGCAATAGTAACTACTAGTAATGATTCATTAAAACGTTTAATACACGAAATTGGCAGTGAAATGGAAATTCACTGTGACATCGTCCGTCAATGCTTCTCAGAGTGAGAAAAGATTTCACCTCGCATTGCTTTGAAAGGGAAAGTTAGAGAAACGAGTCCTTACTTGCAATTTTTCTCCGAACATGGGAAAATGTACTCCAAATTATCGCTTTATGATTACCAATTCATTGTTTCACTGAGTTTATCAAAATTGAAGATGCACTATGAATTTTAAAAAATCCTATAACATTCTGTAAACTACTTTTGTTATTTTAACTAAAATTATACATAAACCGAGTTGATAATTGAAGTGTACAAAATTTAGATTAAACTTGGCATGTCGTGACCTTCCCACGGCGAATACATTGTTCAGTGAAACGATTAAAGTACTTATATTGACTAAAAATCAATGGGCGTGGAAAAAAGCGCTTTACGTAGGAGTGAACACAATTGAGATGCCCACTTATTCATGATCTATGGGTGGAGGCCTCAATGGAGAAGAAAGTAGTCTTCATCAAACTTTACCAAACTTTCGATGATGACGCGAGCTATAACAGTGGGTTCCTACGAGAAAGTTGACAGATGAAGCAATACGCCACTGTCTTCCTGAATACCGAGTATCATTCAATCAATATCAGATCGGTATTATAACCGATCAAAATGAACAAGAATGAATCATTGGATAAAATCTAACTTTAAAACTGTGCCCCGGGGCTACTTATTTATCTTATTCATGGCCAAAACTGGTTCAAATTGTACAAATGCAATAAGGAGATGGCAGATCGATGAAATTAAATGGCTGACAAATACGAAGGCATTTATTAATGCGATGAATTATTACTTATAACAGCCTGAGATAATAAAAAATAAGTAAAATACATGCTTCAAAGCTAATATAAGTATTGAAATGGTAATAATTAACTACCTAATCAAGAATTTCTATAATTCTCCCTGATAAGCTAGCAGGCTAACTTCTTACTTTAGAAAAATTTAAACTGCTCGAAAAAGGTTTCCATTGCATAGATTTTATAAGATTATTTTCAATAATTTGAAACAAGAATAAGTGGAGAGAAAAGCTATTAACAAAGGAGTGAACTTGACAAGATATGTACATACATGCAACAAAATTAAAAGGCAAACAGAGATATTTCCTCATTTGAACACCGAACAATCATATTGGCCACATCTTGCGGCATGATGGCCTGATGAAGACAATTATCAAGGGGCAAGTGGATGGCAAGAATGGAAAAGGAAGACCTCAAATTAAATATATGGAACAGGTAAAGAAGGATGTGAAAGAGAAATATATATGGGTGTGAAAAGATTATGTAGTATGGCTGATTGGAGAATTGAGAGGAGAGCTGCGTCAAACCAATCTTACGATTTTTGACCAATGATATTGATGAACATAGAATTCATCAGAAATTTCGTACCATCAGTCATACAGTGATTTAATTCTCACGGAGTATCTAGCTGGAAGTCATTCAATAAATCTTTCTCACATCCTGCCCCCTTCTTGGAAGTAGGTTGTTCGTAACATCAATCCTAAAAATGAGGCGAAAGGAAACTTAGTGCAATTGAAATTTCCTCTATTTCTTTCCTCGTTCTTTCAATTATTCCACTATCAGCTTTGATGCTTTTTTTACCGAGCGATGACGAAAAAATATAAGGCTGAATTTATGTGGTTACATTCACTAAGAAGTTTTTGGCTAATCACTGGTCATTTGGTTTATCAAGGTTAGGAAGTAAATGTGTTTTGGTTACACAAAAAAGACATAATTGTCAGGGAATGGGCTATCTAAAAAATCCTACAATCAGTTTTTGCGTCATCGCTGCAATTTTATGGATATTTCACGGATTTTCCCAGCTTCTACAGCAAATAACAATTTCTAACTGCCCTAAAAATAGGGAAACGTGTGTCAAATATCCTCATTCAATTTACAGCTGAGTAAATGATTCTAAAAATGCTTAGATGGGTCTCACTCTCTTTTTTGAGAGCCTTATACGCTGGGAAAGATTAAAGCATCATATTACTGCGATACAATTTAGACCAAAATGCTCACGTATTTATGGCTCACTGGTAATTTCAATTAAACATGAATCCTTATCAGTACTTTTAAGTTATTCATGAGAAGAAAATTAATAAAAACATAAAATTATCTGCACTATTTTAATTTAAAAAGCATCTAACAAATGGCAAATGACCTCGCAGCACTGACTCATTAGTAGCGTCTCCTCACAAATAATTAAATGAAGGCAGCCACTACATTGTTTGATAACATTCGTTACATGTTGCAATTGCTAGAATTGCATTTTATACAAGTTGAAACAAAAATCAGAGAACTAAAAGATTAGAGGAAATGCATTTCATCAGTAGCAGCAAACTGGACTGCGTTGGAATTCAATAGGATTCACGCGTTTAGCTAAACATGTACAATGACGTGCAAAAAGACAAATTCTTTTCCCCTTGGATGATTGCCTTCCTATCCAAAAAAAAACAGTTGCATATAAATTCACATTTTAATTGTTTTCAGTAGGTACATTCCTAGGTGTTCTGTTAAAATCACGCTCAGTTTTATCTAAAAGGTTTTACAGCGTAGCCATTTCTGAAAAAATCCTAGTCGTTGATAAAGTTTGCCTCAATTTCCTCCTTCAAGTAGCATAAGACAAATAGCAGATGTAGATGTATACACATAAATTAAATCTCTTACCTATTATTATCTCTTCCTACCCATTCAAAGCACTCCCTACATCGGATTTCAAGTTTAAGCCTATAATATGAATTTTAGCTTCCATGGCGCGATTTGATTTTCAATGTACGTACTTATTTGATGAAGAAAGGCATTAAATTACCAAGTATGAGAAAAAACTGGTACCTGATCTTCATGATTCGAATTAATTACTGAACTTGCCTCATTATCTTCTTTATTCTATCCAACCAAGGACTTTTTTTACAATTTAGTAAACGTGGAAGAAAGAAAATAGGAAATGAAAAGATTCAGTATACGGAAAAATAAAATTACTTTAAGATATGCCGTTTTTACAACCCTACATCAATTCTACCATATGAACGAACTGATCTGATTTTCTTTATACAATTGATCCTAAAAAATATTTCATGCAATTTCTTGGAATTTGAAGTGAAAAAATAAAAATCACGCCTTCTGTTAAAAAAAAGAAAAGATACACAAATATTGTTTCAGCTAAAATGGGAAGGGTAGAGCCGAAGGCGTAATTAAAACTAATGCGGAAGATATTGGTTTCCTTAGTCATCAGAATTCTATATGAAAAACTACATAATTATCACTCATTAAAAGAAATTATCTACCTAAGGTGCTTTACCATACCATATTCGTTGCTCGATTATAAACAATGGGTTACTAGCATTAATGAAAATTCTATTACGACAAAAATCAAATAAAACACACTACTTCCTTACATCGAAGGCAAATCACTTGTCATACCTGACTCCAAGTTCTCACGGAAGTTAGTAAAACAAGAAATACGGCCTCTATAATTTACAGTAAATTTCATAACTGCGATAAGATTGCTTATGAAAGTCAGTTACGGGAAGACAGCCAGAGGTATGGAAGTTGCTTTTGATTAAATCCTACAGCTCGTATGCTTCGTGTATTGGTAATGACAAGAAGCAATCATAAGGTAGCAATAAAAACCGCTGAATGCGGTGACGAGAATCACTTTAGGAGGAGGAGGAGGATACGTAACTTTTTATAAATGGACGGAAGACATGTATTACTGCGCCTGGATAGGACCCACTGCACGATTACGGCTGATTGATGCGCCCACTGTATCCCAGAAGTAGGTACTGCAATATTTGGAAGGTGAGAAATTATCTGTCAATTTATTTCTTCAGCGTATGGAATCATTTTAGGCCTGACGTAGAGGAAATACGATTTATTAATGATAAAATATAAAATGTCAAGAGTAATTTCCACAATTGAATACAGAATTTCACTCGATACCATAGTTTCGACAAGTACCTCGAGAAAAAGTTTAGGAAAAATAATAACTTTGCTTTTCTTCAAACGTATTTATATTGTCGCCAACTAGTTTTGATACCCTGTATCATTGCCAAGGCACTAGTCTTATCTAAACTAAATAACGACAGTATAGGTGTGTCAATATAAAATCAAAGTTTTCATTTTTCTTAACCTTATATAGGATTTCTACAAAGCTAAGTCCTCAACCATTCAGTGAATCTACCCTGAGAATGACTAGTAAGTGTTCAAATTGGGAGGTAGCAAGTGTATCTCCTCTTGAATAACGTAAAAGTGTCTAAAACATGGTTGTGATAAAAACAAGATGTGAATTAAAGTGTGGCAATTACTATCGCTGTTTTATATTTTATCATAGATATTTTTTAAGTTTTTTAACAAAATGGATAAAATATTATCGCAAGTAGTATTATAGTAGCGACAGTAGTATTATAATAACAACCTAATATTGGTTTTACGCAGCACTTCAGTCAAGTCATATCTGAAAGAAGAAACTGTTTTCTAATCTTTTTACACTTTCCAATTTCATTGTGATTTTTTTCATGTCATTTACCGACTTTTCGATGTATATGTTCCATCGTATTCATAGAATACCAATGGAAAATCGTACGCAAGTCCAGATAATAACTAACAGATAAGGAATAATATTAATTTCCTTCCCAAAATATATACTATAGTATTAAAACACAACTCTTTTCGGGTAAAATATTAAAAGGGAATTGGCATATTTATGATCAGTTCATTAATATAATATTGAAAAATAGGTTGATATCATTTTAACTTACAACTCAGGCAGATCATCGTAGTAATTATTTCATTTTTCATCATTTTATGGATTAATTTCGAGTGGTGAGAGAAAAGCATTATTTTTTACTGGAATCTTCTCGGGAATCACACTGTTGTTATTCTTTGTAAATCGCTATACTTTCAACGGACGTAGCTACGTAGTAATTTAGTTACATCTCTTCGTTTTTTGTTCAGTCAAAATTATTATTTCACCCTGATGGCGATGCACGATTCGTCCTTTAAAACAGGTGATATTCAACGAATTAAACCGGTGTAATTAATTCACCGGGAAAGCATAAATTTGAAATATTTTTAAGTATATGGTCAAAGGAATGCCGCGACAAATAGCGCATAGGACACTAAAGCGTGTGAAAGTAGTAGGTAGGGCATTAGCATTTACTCCGAAGGGTCTCCCATTCGAGTTTCGGACTGAACCCTCGGAAAACATGAATAAAAACTTCTCTCGGCGAGAGGGCCGTGGAATTGAAACTGGCCCCCTACCAGGAATACGTGAATTTCAAACATCTGCGGTTTGGTCTGAGACAAGCTCTACCCTTGCCAACCCAAACCAAATAAATGAGCGTGGGGCCAATAAAGTGGCTCTGCTACTGACCGATGGGTTGCGGGTACTCACTCTCGGGTGAAGCCAATGGAAATCTCAAAAGGAATGGTGGTACACAAGAAAAATTAATTGGTCCTCCTACTCTGAAATTGCGAATATCATACACCTGCAGTTTTCAACTGGTAACGTACACTGAGAGAACAGATTTGGATGCTACACCCTAAACCCTTTTGGGCGGGAGGATTTGGATGCCCCATCAAGAGTCATGCGACGTCAGAACTAACTCTTTGGATGTGAGAACCGAAGGCAAAGAATGTCACACCAAACACGTCCAGTCATCGTCCTTTGGATGGGAGAACCAAAGTTATGGTTAGTGCACTCAACCGGTTTAGGTACGAAATCTAAATCTATTGTTACGCGCTCTGGTGGCAATCTCATGAAGCTCTCTAGCACCCGCAGTTCTGTGTTCAGCCGTGGAAGCCGTAGACACGTGTGGACTTGTTGTGGGCAAAACGGGCGAACTCTGCTGCCGCTTGTGCTTCGTTGCTCTTGCTGCTCGAGATTATGGACGAGGGGACGGCGAATTTCTTATCGAAGGCTGGACTTGGAGCCTATATCCATGTGTTCGCTGGTAAGTTGCGAGTTGTTGTTTATTCTCACGGCCATTTTGTGTTTATTCTCACCGCCATGTTGCATTAATTCTCATGCCCGCACTACCACCCTTTGCTTATGAGTTCTTCATATTCCCATTGTTATCTCTATGTGCTTATTAAAACAAAGTTCAAACTCTCAGATCATATTTTGTCGGAAGTGCTGCTGTGCTTATTAACATTGACCTTTATTTATTGAGGTTAAATTGTCTCACGTTTCTTGTATTTCCCGATGATATTTATAATATGTTTTGATTGTATTTTAATAATATTTTATGTTATTGGCATAAAATTTGGTAATGATATTAATTCACTGTGTTTTGTGCACTTTTTATGATATTATAACGGTGGATTCATCGAGAGCTTTGCGGAGTAATCATCGAGAGCGTTGGCACGGAGTTTATTGACGAGGAAAGGAGAATGAACAAGAAGAGATTGAGAAAAATTGTGTCTTTGGAGTGAATTTTATGTAACTGTGTGTTTATATATTGGAAATAAATGTTCTTTCTAGTGTTCTACAAATATGGATATTTATTTTTCCACCCGCGCATGTTACAATATGTTGAATTATGTGATAATAGATATTATGATAATCACAGAGCTAGGTTTTCTCATTTTTTAGTTGCTCTGTCTTAGTGGCCTATTTCAAAAAGTGTTGAAAAAGAACAATATTAAGGTGTAGTGGAATTGAACAGGAGGGAGGAAGAGGTAGGGGCGCCATATTTTGGGCAGGTGATCTAAAGTTTTCATTCGGCATCCAAACGTTGTTCTGATGAGCTACCCAACGCTTTGGTTCTCACACCCAAAGTACTCGTCCATCTTCTTTGGATGTAGCAACCAAAGGAGTAGTTGGAACATCCAACTCCTCATCACCCATTCCCTTTGGGTGACACAACCAAATGTATGGACAAGTCCTTTCCTTCACCTCACCCACCCAAACCTACGATTCTCATATCCAAGGTGTTTTTTCAGTGTAGTCACACCAAGGATTGGGATGAAGCACTAACAAGGACAGTGATAGCAAAGACCATCTATACCTTAATATATAACCACCTATGTTCACTATCAGGTTAACTTCGTGTGTCTTAAACCCTTACGGCTACTTGCGGGGTGGTTCATAAATAAAAGGAAACATATATTGATGGAAGTTACCCAAGGTTTCACGTCAGTGGTGCCGACTCAAGGGGGCCTAAGGGGGCCCGAGCCCCCTGAAAAATTCGTTATGGGTGAGAGGAAAAAATATGTCAGGCTTGTTAATTTTCCCCGGAGGTTCCAGATATCGAGATTCGAGTTATCAGGGCTCTAATTTTGATCATATGACTCTTCTAAAATGCTTAAAAACTTAAAACTCACTACTTATAAAGTTTCCCGGGGCAAGATCCCCGGTTTGGGCCCCCCAATATTTTTTGAAAGTCGGCATCCCTGATTCACGTTGGATTTTCGAACAACAATCTATTCCTCTCAATTAGAGTGCTCGCTTATTTCTTTATTTTAGATTTTTTAGCATTTCATGAAAAATAAGGAAATTTAAAGAGAAATATATGGGAATAGTATATTTGAATGTTATGGATTAATCTTTCTTCGAGTTTCTACGATGGATCATCCATCAACATGCCCTTAAAAGGTAACTAAATGGTAATAAAAATTTGACAATTATTCAGCTTCCGCCATCTATGATTACAGACCATAGGCAATAAGGTAAAACCATTATTATCACCTTGATTTTCACAAGCAAACTACAGGTTGTTAGTGCAACTACAGGTTGTTAGTGCAACTACAGGTTGTTTAGAGAACTAGGTACGCTTGTTCTGCATTAAAAAATACCTTATTTAAGAATTTATTAGGCCGCCCATCATCCAATTAACTAATTAATTAATAATTACTCATTAAATATTTCATAAGGTTTATCCCTCAACCATCATATTCTTTTCATTCCCCTAACACCCTTTTCCCTGACATGGTTTAATCTTTTCCCCGCTTTAAATTCGCTTATTCCATACCTTTCGTCAGCTCATTACCTTAACAAGAATTTTCCCTCTAGCCTCTAGCAACACTTTTTTATACTTCTTTCACTCCATCCTTTCCACCTTCACTACTCTCCTTCATCTCCACATTTTAAATTCTCCAGCCTCTCATCTTCCCTCTTACTTAACTTTCAAGATTGATACCACGAATTATGATCGAAGCATTTTCGAACGGCGAGGGAAAGGAACCACTAATGAAATACCGAAACCAAAGTTCTCAGAATTTTAAAGTGCATAAAACGCTGGAGCATGGTAAGTTGGTGCGTGGAGTATTGGGATTTAGACTGAAGGGTCTCCCGATCGAATTCCGAGCGAAACCTTCTTACACCGTAAAAGAAAACTGTGCCCAGCGAGGTGGACGAGGAATTTAAACGATGGAATTGGACGTTTTCCGCCCCGTACAATGCTACAATCCCTATCAGGCCGATTGTCAGGCTTTATATCCACTCTCATACACAGCGACCCTTTCATCATTTCTTTCGACAAATTATTTTTTGTTCCACAAGCATGATATTACGGGGAAATCCAAGGGGGAACTTCTCGTATTGAATTTCTTGAGATATGAAATTCCCTGAAACGTGTGGGTGAAAATTCTCCAACAAGCATTTCCATGTTAAAAACTGTGGTAAGTAGTTACTAAATATACCAGAGTATAGAGAGCAGAAGATTAACGGCTCGATAATGTTAATTTAGCCGCAAAAATAAATACCCTTCAAGAAAATATTCAAATAGCAGTTAAACAGCAGAATTAAATGAATTAAGAAATTGTCAAGTAAAAAAATATTATTTCATTTAAAATACTGAATGAGATTTTCCATATTTCAATTTAAGCCCTTTAAACACTAAGAAAAGTATGAACGCGGTAAATGGCTTAGAATAAAAATGATTATAAAGAGCCACTGATTTTAATGCCATTCAATTCAAAATTAATAGTTTTTTAGACCTTTACTTTTGTAAATACATTCGAATAAGTTGTGATTGAAATTGTAAGTCTTAAAATGAAGCAATGTTTTTTCGCCGAAGACCCTTCGGAAGAATGTATTTTCTCAAGCAAAATGAATAAAGGAGATAAAAACAAAATAAGATTTGATCACCTCATAAAGGATTTTAACATTGAAATCTTCGACATTTTTCAACCTTTAATTTCGATTTCATTACAAAAATTACTGTAGAACACTAGGAGTCAAAATACATGATCATTTATTTTCCCCTCTTATTCATATTACTCAAGGACCAAAAAGAAATATATGCAGAAAAACCTGTCTCAAACAGGTTGAAGAAAAGTGACTGTATTCGGAGGTGACAACTGCGTGGAGTTGGGAGATATAAGATTTTCTGCAATAAGCTTCAGAAAATGAGCCATTAATGTTCTATCTTAAACAGGCATGCTTATCATCATGCTTCATGATTTTCATGTCATACCAAATTTCTTTTTCTAGGAGTATAAATGAAAATAATAGAAATAAAGGAGCCTCCATTGTCATGCCTCAAAAACTAGTGATGGTATGAGCTAGTCGTTTAAGCACCGGTGGCTGGCCGTTGAATGTGGTAACCGCTAAAAAGAGTTCGAATAAACTTTGTATTAGAGGGAGATATAATCTATCCAAAAGAAAAGAGGCACTCCGAAGTTTCGGCGAAACAAAGATTATTACACCATAATCCTAAATTCTTCATGGGTACTAATCATCTCAGTTATTTAACCCGAAGGTTGGTTTGGTTAGGTGAGGGTAGAGCTTACTCCAGATTTAGCCACAGGTGTGTGAAAATCATATTGTGGGTAGAAGATTCTATTCATTACCCTCATCCCCACGCAATTCGAGGATTTAATTTGGGGGCAACCAAATACCTCGCCAGGGATTTTATCCCGAGATCTTTATATCAGCACTCAAGCGCTCCACCCTGTAAGCTAACACGAACTCTTCAATTTAATGATCCCTCTTACTAATCCCTACTCTCCGCATATGTGCATCAATAATTCAGTAGCCGAAAACCTCTTCAGAATATAACATAGCTAAATATGGACCTGGTTGACATTTAGATACAACTCTATTTCCTAACAGTTTGAGTGCTAATGACGTAATATTACTTTCTCGCGAAACTTCGAAGAACTGCGGGAAAAGTAATATAACGTATTTCTGAATTTGATCGCCTCTTACATTTCCGCTATATAATATTACGGTCAGATATATGCTTAGAATTTTTATTTGGCCGAGTTAATGCATGGAAAATGCAAAATATAGCAGAGTCTTGGATATGGCAGGTTTTTCTCAACTTTCTATGGGCTGTAATGAAATTACCAAACATTTGGTACGAGGGAAATGAATAAGTACTCCTACCCTGAAATTACGAATATCACACCTGCGGTTTGATGTGGTGGTATGACCTATCCTGACATAGTCACACCAAGGATCGGGATGCAACACAAACAAAAAGAGATATGGTAAAGACTATCTACACCTCAACGTATAATTACCTATGCTCACTATCTGGTTAACTTTGTGTGTCTTAAAGGCGCCATCCTTTCTTTATTAAGGCACCAAAATCACAAAAATTTCTAAAATTTGGGAAAATTGCTCACCACAGGAATAATGGCTTGGACTTGATGGTCTATCACTAGTATTGCTAAAGCACGTATTATTCTAATAATAAGGCAGGTTTTTTCACTGGCGTGGAAAATGCACAATATGGTACAGTCATGGATATGTCAGTTTTTATCTCAACTATCCATGTACTGCGATTTAATAGCCAAACATGCCTAAAATTTCCAAAATTTCCAAAAAAAATAAAAAAATAAGAATTCCCACCATTGGAGTAAGGGCTTGGATATCAAGGCTAATACAATGCAGTATATATGGATTTACGGTACGGCTATAAGGCTAGTACTAAACAGAATATTAATAGTGTTAAAAGACGTTTTTTTCTAATAAGGCATATGTTTCTATAAGCGTGGAAAATTTTAATGGGAGTCTAAGCGAGACGGGACACGGATTGACCAGCAGAGACGTGGTCGCTCTCTGCCCATCTTGTGCTCCACCTATCGGGAGAATTGAGGACAAGACACTCTCCGAAAGAGTAAGCGATGGGCAGGAAGAAGAAGATGACGATGGGATGGCGCTGATGGGGGGAGGGGCGGGCGGAGGGATGCGGTGGGGGCGGCGCAGGTCCACGGGGGCGGGGGAAGGGAGAAGCACCTCCACGCGGGGTATATAAGGTCGGCCGCGGCATCGGCGAAAGCAACACCTTCCGGACTTCTCCTCCTGACGGCACGCAGAGTGGACCAGCGCCCCTCTCAGCAATCTACAGTCATGAAGCTGGTACGCTCACTTTGTTTATTTTGCCACTGCCCCTCGTATTAATCCCCTATTACTCCATATCTTACTCGGCTATTTCCAAGCACCCTCCATTGGTCTGCCCAAAAATACTATTTTAAATTCTTGAGGCTGGTTTAACCAATTGCTCTAATATTTTTTCAACTAAATTGTTTTCTTCACTACTGCTTAAGCGATACTTCGCCTTAGCCTCTTATCTAACTCACCTATTTAGGATCGCCTTCTTTTGCCATATAAAATAGCAATCTTAAGTCATAGATCTGGTATTCTCCCTTTGATTATTTTGACAATTCCATCGCTCTTTTTAAATCCTTACCTCACTCAGCTATTTAGCAGCATTCTCTTCTACCATGCCCAAAAAGAGTAATTTAACGTTATAAAGCTGGTACGGTTTTCTATATTTTACCACTTCTTATGCAATAGTCTGCCTTATCTCCTTATAAAATTAACTTATTTAGTGGCTTCTTAGCTAGCTATGCCTTTAGAAATAGCATTATACAGCTCTATATATATTGTTCACTCCCTTTATTTTCCCACAGTTCTCGCGATAAACTCCCTTTATTACTGATTTGACCCTATGTCGTAGCAGTTTCCTAATCGTTCATCTATTTTGTATGAGCTTCCTTTACTGCCTTTGCCCATTCCATTAAAAATACCTATCCTAAGCCATGTAGCTAGTACAACTAATTTTTAATGTTGTCACTGATTCAGCGGAAATCTCCCTTCACTCCTTTTCTACTCACTAATTTTGCAGTAGCCTCCTTTGCATTTCCCTAAAAACTATCACCTTTAAGTCATAAAGATAGCAAGACAATTTTTTTTATATTGCCACAAATTTTACGGAAAACTCGTCTTTCCAAAATCTAGCACATGCAGATCTAGCAGTCTTCAATGGTATTCCTTACTAACTAGTAACCTAAAGTATGAAGCTGGTGCATCCATTTCGTTTACCATGCCAATGTTTTCTAGGTCAAATCACTTACCTATATAATTCATTTCTTTGTTTTAAGGCTCTATTTTTCATGATTTAAAGACTAAAAAATATTTATACAGACTTCTCCTGGAGCAACCACTCGCAGAGCGCACTCTCAAATAGCACCATTAGTCTTCTCTTTATAAATGAATTATATCTCTCTTTTATAAGCTCCCTAATGCCAATCCATCTAACATAACAACATTCTCGTTGTCTGCATTGAAACTGCAGTAAATTTGCCGGCAGTCAACTCTAAAATCAGCTGCATTAGCTATGTGATAATACATTTTTCCTACATTAACATTACTTTGCATACTTCATAAAAATAATAATACTCTTGACATATTCTTCTAATATCCATACCCTCCATTAATAGAAATCCAAAATTTTGATATTAATCTTTTTTCATAGTGTTCTCTCGCAGTATTCGCTAAAACTATTCTCCCTGTTCAGATGAACTTACACTTTTTCACTAATGGCACAGGGGATTTCTAAGCCCTCACTCAGTTCTAAAATAGCATGCAATATATTCTTGAAACTAATGATGCATGCATCATTACCTAGCTTCTTAGTGTAACCTTATATGTATTTTATCATTTAGGATAGTTAGAAGAGTATGTAATTCCAAATTAAATTTGAGCATTATCGCTAGTAATTTTGCGTCGAACCACAATCACACCGTCACATTCATTATATGTACTTCCTTCCATTTAGCGTGGATAGGACACCAGCATGAGTGAAATCGAATTGATAATTCTTGAGAGAATAATTAATACGGTCATTAACTTCCCTCAAGGTATAGAAAACCTTTCACCAAGAGGAAAGAATTATTTCAATCAAAATATGCCTTTCAAATGGAAGCACATCGAATTATCCATGACAGTGAACCTTATTAAAAATTATCATTGCAAAATAATTATTACCAAATTTACTATTAAAATTAATGAAACTAAAAGCCAACTCGATAACTTTACCATTTTAACGGTACATAAAGAAGATAACTACCGAAATTCCTCTGTATTTTATTTTTGAAAATTTTACCTCGATATTTTCCCATTCGTAAGATTTAAAAATATATAATACTTTCATATCAAAAAATATCTAATATTTACATATTCAAGACAAAAGGAAATGTTGAAAATTTTCAACCATATATACGCTGTAAATATCTAAATGATTGCGTAAGTTTTGAAGGATTTTTTATCGCGAAAGCAGACTAAAAACGAAAGGTTGAGGATGAGCGATGCGTGCTTCTAATATCTCAATGACTTTGTGCATTGACTGATCAATTATACCCGCGGGTGGATATAAGGAGGTTTCCTGTACAAAGAGCAGTTATTCCACCTCGTGATACTCTTCACGATTAGGTCCTGACCCGTCCTCCCTCCTCAGCTTAGACGTTCACCCGGTTAGATCTTTCGCAATGTTTTCCTTCGCATCCTTTCACCTTTCAACCGATCCCAAACGCCCCACCCACCATTTGTCCTTTTTCCGATCACGCGGACGACCACAGCCCCTTCACCTTGAGCGGCTCCGAGAAGCACGCATTCTCAAAGTCTTCTTCTCCAGTCCCGATCCCCTGATAAAGTTTTTACATGGGTACGAATGGTATTATATGATGGATATTGCCAATACACACGTCTGTTTGGTGGTAGGTGTACGTTGAAAAATGTTCGCATCATATCTATAAATCTAATAGCCAAAAAATTCCTATAGGGAAATAACTATGACTAGGACTAACTTCCTTCGCTAGGAAATACTCGAACATAAAATATTTACTCAGAAAGTGCCACTATATACGCAGAAAAATTCTTCGAAATTGTTTCTTATTTAAATAATTATGAAAGACAAAAATTTGCGTTAATCAATATCTCATAAAAATAGGAACTCAGTGACACAGATTAGTATATTATGAGAAAAGGAAAATACTAAATAATTTCCATAAGAAGTATGTAGCGGAATCAGATTATAGCTTTATCTTGATCTATAATGTGCATGCATTCTCAATGAAAACGGATATTCCTATAAACTGTAAGTATCTATTCCGGAAATATAAGCATCTAATGAGTCTCTCTTGTTTGAAGGTGACTTAATCTAAGTTCATTGATATTATCTTTCAAAAATAAAATTGGAAATCAACGCTAAGGCAAATTTGCTTATGCATCTCAGATGAAGCTTTTTTTGTCGAAAAAATTAGCAAAACAAAGTCCGCAATAAATAATTCATCGCAATACTCGTTTTGAAAAGGCAAAGATATGAAGGGTAGATGAAATCTCACGCACATGCAATTAACGCTTGTCGTATTTTACCAATTTTTTTTCAATTCAGAACTCATAGATTATTCATTAGCACGGATAAGAATATTTGTATATAGATGATCTAAATTTGCATCGTCAGGGCTGCAATGCAAGAGTAAAAACCAAGTTTAATCGTTATGAAGAATCATAGGAGAATAAATATAACTTTAAATGTCTTGGGCGTAAGTGACAATTTGAGGCATGATAACTTTCAAGTACTTCGTTGGGCTCGGCAAAGTTTGAATTATATCATTTTCACACAAAATTTAACTTCATTCAAACGATAGTCATCTTAACCTGACGCCTTACTCCGGGCTGCATTAAAACTGAAACAAATGCCTACATAATAAGGCAGAATAATTTTATGCAGAGCACTATGCAAGTAAATATTTTACATTCAAATACCTTTATATTTTATGTCAGTTGAGATTTAAAACTATTTTTTGAAATGAAAATACTTCTTATATTACTCAGAAAATCTTCACCGAACAACTTCATCAATGTCTAGTTAGTAGTACTGCATAGTATATTCTCTAGAATTAATATTGAAAAATGTTTACATACAAGAAAGTATATTTTCATCAAAATTTTCTAAATCATCTAATTAGATAAGAAACGAATACATTACGATGGATTGCAGCCCAACGATATCCCACGATTTAGCTCGCATTGCTTATAAATAAATCGTGAAATCATACGAGAAAAGGGATCGAGTCTAATCAAAAATGTTTACATTCAAGAAAGAAAATTTTCATCAAAATTAGTTATTTTATCCAATGACTTTAGAAATGAATAAGTAGTCTACGACGGTTATGGATTTCAGCCTAGCAATACCCCACGATCAGCAAGCATTGCTTCTAAATAAATCACGAAATCAAACGGGAAAAGGGGTAGAGGCTAATTGCGATGCGAAGCAATGATGTTTCATTTGGCACGATCAAAGCATCTCTTCGAGATATCACTCTCTCTTCCCCTACTTCCTCATCCCAAGCGGCAAACCTGACCTCGCCCCCTCCCCTACCTCGTGTAACTATTACGCCCATCCGAGTAGTTTTCACTTTCAACCCATCATCCTCCCCCTTCCCTTCTCCCCCTCCCTTCCCCTCCTCCTCCTCATCCGTGAGAAAGGGCAAGCAGGCCGAGACAGAGCGGCAATTAACTTCATCCGACCCTTTCCCTCGCGGGCCCAAAATGGAGTCGTGCGCCTCCGATGGGCGATTTTCTTCCCATAATGCAACAGCTCTCGTGCCCGGGGATGGTTTCGTTACTTCTGATTCGTTATGCCCCGCGAAATCGGGGTGAGTCTGGGTCAAAATCTGCATACCGACCTCGCATGTTGCCGTAAGACTTATCGGTCATAGGGTACGGAGAGTTATTTCAAGCATGGAAATGTATTCAGAAATAATGCAGGCCTCTTCAATAGCATTAAAGGGGTAATTTAGGATCGAGGCGCTTAAATAAAAAGAATTTGTGAAATGATGCAGGAAACCTCTATCGTCGAGTCAAAATTGTACATTGTAGAAGTGTTGCGTCTCGGGAAATTTATCAGAACCCGTCTCTATAAGCATGTATTCTTGAAAAATATTCGGCAGGACGTTAACATTCCTAAGCCGAATTTGAGAGAGATATGGACTGGATGCATTATAGTTCGGTCTAGTAACATAATTATTAGAGAAAAAATGGAAATTTACCATTAATAGGTAAAGTGCTAGCTGGTGAAAAAGGTAGTGAATAAACCAAGTTCAGCCAGGTATCGTCATATTTGTCAAAATATGAAGGTCAACCATTATATCCGATGTATCACAATGGTATTTAGTGGCGCAAGAGGAAGATGAATCCGAGATCCCATCATAGAAACTTTAATTCCGCTCACACGCAGCTTCTGTGATGCTAATGAGCCGCTCAGAAATAGCCCTCGTCAACTTCGGCCTCGCGTGATATGAATTTTCCAAGTTCACTTTCACTAGATGCAGCTGGAGCTTTCCTCTTTCCCCTTTCGAGCTAAGTGGCACTTCAGAGCTATTTGTGAGGAATGAAAACGACACGCAACGCTTCTCAATCAGCTGGCCTCTTCAAACACCCGCTTTTCCTTCCAAATACTTTACACTATTGACTATCAATAGAATAGTAAATGGAATTTTAAGATAATTTACAGAACAAAATGAATATTTAACCCATTTTTTATTTGTTGGTACTTTAACAGAGTCTGATTAGATGGGATTATTTTGCGAATTGCGAAAGACTCGTATTATTTTTTGCTGCTACGCCAATTCATAGTGTCCATACCTAAAGAACTCATACTTTTTCATAATTCCGTAATTTCATGACTCACACACTGTGATTCAAGAGAAATGCAATTATAACGGTTATGTCTGATTTTCTAATCTTAAATTCATCATTACATCAATTTTTTGCCTATACTCGGTAAATTATATATCGAATTTTAGAGAAATTGCAACCATCAATGTGATTCCAAATAAAAAATCCGTAATTCGGTGTAAACTGAGGTTCATTTCCTGGATTTCGAGGCTATAAACTAGTGGCCATAAGTGACTTTTTACGCCCATCAGCGTGGCAAAACCACGAATAAATAATTCACGGAACTCATCCCTTTATGAGCAGCAGACACTCCGTGAAAGTCTTAAGGTCATTGGATGCCAGGCGCTCGTCTCGCATTTCACCAGCATCCGAAAAGATGCCGCTGCAGGCGATAGGATTGTGCAATCCGATGAGATGGGAGAAGAACATATGGTGGAGCATGGGGACTTAATGACTTTATCGCCCACACGAGGGGAGAAACCAAGGAGACTGCATAGAGGAGGCCCAGAGAAGACTTCTGTTGCCACTTCGGTCGCATTTTAATCTGTTTTCAGAAATGTCCGCGGAGCTGTAATAAGTGGAATGCGATCCACTATTATCCAATATTTTACTGCATAATGTTTGTAATAGCGAGTAAAAGCATTTAAAAGTCATGAATTTGATGGATCAAATCATCATGTACATAAATTTCGGTTAAAACCGCTATTTATACCTCATTTCTCCGTGGAACTCAGCGACACGAGTGGGGACTTTAGTAAACTCATTTAAATTCGCGGTGGGTGACAACACTTTTAGAGGCCAGCTTGAGGATCCTCTTTTGTAATATTCGTGAGAGCTACATCACGAGCTCTACGCTGGCGAGCACAGCGTCGACTTACACCTGGAACCGCAGCTTCTGCCTGGTCGGAATCCTATTCGTACTCTCCCACGGGGTCGTCTACGGTGTCCGCCTGCGAGTCGAGAACCGTTAATCCACAGCATCCGAGTGGAGAAAGACCTTCACTTCCCATATCACTCCGTTGTACGGTTTACCCTCCCACACCGGAGAGAGGCGGCCTTTGGGTGATCGTCTCAACACACAACAGGCGCCGCATTTCCCATCACCTTCTTCCCACAGCACTTGAAAGTGCGTCGCCGCAGGCATGCAATGCATGGACACGAATGAATATCATCCCTCTCACCTCACATCAACGGTTGAAGAAAGATTAACATAAATTACAGGCGGAAGGATGTTAGATACAAAAGTCACCATTATAAAATATCTTCCGATTTTCCGCTCTAATACCGATATTAAATTCATCAAGACCGTGCAATAAATGAATAGTACGCCTCTAATCACTGCCATTCAAATAAATAAAACTTTAAATAATTAAATCCACTAATACGGTACAGTTCACGCCTCTTTTCGACTCAATTTTGCATAAATATCAAGCCAACATATAGAAAGAACATATAAATGTGAAAGAAATGGGGAATTACGATCCGGTTATAGTAAAATACGTACTAGATAACGATAAAAACAATTCAAGCCCCTCCAAATACATAGAAACTGCCGCTTGTCTTCCATACACCATTACTGTAAACATGCACTTAGCGCACACATGCACCTAATTCCAATTCTAGAAGGCCATGGCTGACCGAATGCATTTTTCATAAGAAATAATTTTCATAAATTTTCATGCAACTTAAGCTGATGGTTAAGTTGAAGGCCTTGACGTATTTCTACGGATGAAAAGGGAACACTTTTATATTCCAGCCTCTACATACCTGTCTCTCCTTAAATTTCCAGATAATTCTCCTGTCTTGCGTGGTTGCGGCTCTGGCCTTCCCACAAAAACCAGAGCAGCAGGTTCCAATCCTCTCATCGGAGAACGAAGTCAACTTCGACGGATCCTACAGATACAGGTGAGGAGGAAAGATTTTTAAAGACACATAATTTATCATATGAGTGGTACTTCAATAAAACTCGTCGAGCAAAACCAATCGGCTTGAGGATGACTAAAAAAGGTAATTGCTCCATAATTGAGCGTAAACTTCTAATTATGTAATTGCAAAACTATGCAACACGCAAACGAATATTAATAAAAACAGTTGCATTACGTATTTTTTCAACTCATATATCACGTGAGAAATCATAACACTCACAGAATAAGGTTAATCAAGTTTAAAACTATAAGAATAATTATTTAGTCGATAAATTGCAACATGACTACCAAATTTTTCAAATTGGCCCCATTATTTATTACGCATAGATCAAATTTTAATATAACTACATGGAATTAGTAGATGGCTGGTATGAATTTCAGAGATTTGAATGCTATTGCAAATCATTTTGATTCTTTTGAGTTATATAATCATTTTAATAACAGAAAGCCCTGAAATACGACCTAGTAAATGGCATTTTCATTTCCATTTAAATAGTGACAACGCACATATGTGTGCGGTGTACATCATATAGCCTCTTGAAATTAATGACACGGCAATTTTTTATCCCTCGCAGCTATGAGGGAGGAGATGGGACATCCGCCCAGCAAGCTGGACAGCTGAAGCAAGTCGGCCCAGAAGCCGGAGTCGTGAACCAGGGATCCTACTCTTATGCCGCCCCTGACGGTTCCCGTATCTCTCTTACCTACACCGCTGACGAGTTCGGATACCACCCACAGGTGAGATTATTAGCAACGACCTCATTTATGAGGACTAGAAATGATAACCTATATTTCTCAAGATTACATTGCTAATATCATAAATAAAATATACCTAGTGAACGAATATACCTTCCTAAGCTCGGAGATAGCGGTTGCGTATTTGTATGGCGCTTGGTGACTTACCGATAAGAATCCAGCACAAGAATAGCAACCTCAATGCCTCAATTTCTAAATCACGAAAATTTCCTTCAATAAAAATGATATTGCTATATTTTAACGATGAGTTTTCCCTTAAGCTTAGTTAATGCGGATTCTATTGCGTAATAAGTTGGAAGATGATTGTCATGCATTTCAAAATTAAACACAGATATGGCTATCTTCACGAATTTAATGATTTTACCAACCAAGAATGTACCACCTAAAATTTCATCAACCATTGAGGATAGCATGTGAATTTTTTATTCTATTGATACATCAAAACTAAAGCATACTGCATTAGATAAAATGCAGTAAATGTAAAAAAGATACGACACTCTTTTTTAGGCTCATTCCAGTTTAAAATATAATTATACGTTCTAAAAAGAAACTTGTGTAGTGTAACAAGACATATATAAAAGGAAAAATCAGGATATTTTAACATTATCCTATGGCCAGCAGCCTAAACCTCTATCCACTGTAGTCCAGGAGTTTTGCGGTTCGCGAACCGCATGCGGCTCTTTCGATGCCAAATTGCGGCATTCAATGTTCAATGCGCATAAAATTATAATTTTATTATTATATTTTCACAACTCAATAAATATTTCAAGCAGGATACAAACCATCAATATAGAGGTTAAAGCGTCGTTATAAAATTTTATATTAAAAACTAAAAAAATATGCAAGAAAAAGCGAACGACAACTTGTATGAAGTTGACCGTACCAGCTATTAAGCTAAATGGACACCTTAATTAAGTCGGGTAACTTATTGTGGTCTACATGAATTCTTAAGCGTTACATGCCAGTGGTCTATGCACTGTAGAAATTGAACATCTGGTTGCATATCTTTTGGCTCTTCCGTCTTAAAAGGTTGCTGTCCCCTGCACTAGACCTACACTCCTACATTGTTTATGATTATGTTCTAATGGCAATTTTCTTTACTCCTATTAGGGTGACCACCTCCCCGTCGCTCCTCCCATTCCCCCTGAGATCCAGAAGTCCCTCGACTTCATCGCATCCATCCCAGTGAACCAGAGGGAAGGAGACCAGGGCGAAGGCCAGTAAATCAAACAACCACCCCCGGCAACCACCCAGGACACAGCACGGCGCGACGCCTACCACCCCGTCATCATGACGACTACGCTTCTGCCATTCTATAGACGCCGCAACATGCTCCGCACTTTATACAACGACACTAGCGCCGCCACCGCCCGGGGAAGCTTCGGCGCGGTAGGCGAACTCTCTTGACGTCGCTGCATCGACTCCCGATTCTACCCTTTTCGGAGAAAATTGGGGGTCGCGAATATAAAAAATGGGTCACCACAATCCGTTTTTTGAAAATCCTCTACGTGCAAGCGATACCTACTCCAGCCATGGATGTTAGGATTGCTGTTTTTTATACCTAATGCTCTATTTTTGAGTAAGAAAAAATAAAAAACTTCCCTTTTTAAGAAATGTGATTTTATTGTTTTCTCAGCGTACCTTTACCTCTCCACTTATAGTACATACTAGGGTGGCATCATTTGCCAATGATGCACTATTATAATTCATTTTCGGGTGTACGTCTGCGTGCTTAATATTTGTCTCAACGTTTCGTTCCACTTACTGGGAACGTCGTCAGGAGAATGAAAATATAAACATCTATCGTACCGTTGGAAAAACTGGTCCATTTTTGTCAAGGTATTTAAAAAAGTAAATAAAAATAAAATAAAAGCCAACTTCTTTAAAACATCTACTATAAAAAGGAAGAAGAAAAGTGGAATATTGTTATTAAATCTTCGAAATATATCTCTTCCACACATGGCTTAAATTATATCCATCATCCCTGTTAAAATTCATAGGTCGTTTAGAAATTTCTATCGCCTCTCTAATAAGCCGTGGATAATATGCAGATTTTCTTGCAATGGCTTTGGCCTCATCCAGGAGGATCTTGTGTCCTGGCCCCGACATAAAATGATCGGCGACAGCTGAAGTTTCCCATTGCCTTGCCTTCAGCGCCCTTTCATGCTCTTTCAGCCTTTTCACTATCTTCCTTTTGGTCTGCCCGATGTAACTAGACCCACATGAACACGGAATCTCATATATACCTTCCATTTGTAATGGGGGAATAGCATCAATGACGGATGGAAGTAGGTCTATGATCTTCCTCAACGTGTCAAATCTGGTTTCAAAGTTGGCTTTTCCAAGGATGCGAGCAATCCGGTCCGTCGCTCCTGATATGTAAGGCAGAACTGCAAAGGCACTTAATAAATATAAATAATTATAATAGTGCATCTAATCGCTGCGAAAACCTTAAAAATAAAATTTGCTAATGATGGTTTGAGCTGGTTACCTTCCATAGTCTTAAAATTTTACGAAAACCACTGCTAGCTTCCGCAGCAAAAAGTGAGTAGAGCTGTGAGCTCCTAGAGCAAAAGCTTTGGTAAGTGGGTTGTGCATATTCATTTGTAATTAAATGAGGATTTAAAAAATAAGATAAGATGCCTAATGAAACAAGCATGATTTAGAAAACAATTTACAACCAGAAACCTATATATAAATAAATACATTCTTATCACACATCTAAAAGCCATGTAAAGCTTTTGAAAGACAATGTTTATCATTTATGACGTTCCAAAGGAAAATGTATATTATTGCTTTGAAATGAAGAATAATTAATATATTTTTGCAACTTAAGCATTTTATCACACTGAAGTCATCATTGAATGAACTACGTCATGACAAAAATATTTTTTTTAATCGACCAGCGATTTATTAGCTAGGGAATATTATTAGTAAGTCATACTGAGGTATAATAGAGACTAAGACTTCATGCAGAATCTCTGCTCAGAATAGGTGGAAGAAAACAAAACAGGATCATATTTTCTGAACTTGAAAGTTGATAAGACAGAATATACGAGAACAGTCATGAATTCATGAATAGATCACCAGTCAAAAAGGCAATCACGACCTAGGAAAGAAAGTAAAAGACCAGAAACATATCCTCAAAATGTGGGAACCTTAAGTAATTTTTGTTATAATGGATATGTTTATATATTAATTAATGTGAGGTGTAGCGAAAAAATCGCTGCAATGAAAGGATCAAAGTAAATCTAGGCAATAATGGTAAATGTGGTTGCGCAATGAGCAAATGTTGGGGCAGACATTGAAATCCCAACCTCAAGATTATTCATGGGAAATAGAAAAGATTAGAAAATATATTATACCTATCTCCTAGGATATCATAAAACTCCCGAAACTTCTCTTTATTCCTCAATAGTGCATTTAATGGGAATAAAACTTTTGATCAAAATAAAGAGCATAAAAACAAACGCTATCTTCGTAGTCAGCCAATCAGGTCTGTCAGATAATCTCTAATTTAGCCATTCCGAACGTGGTCGCACGAGAAGAAGCTTCATATCTTTTTTGTTTATATTGATACTAAGGTCGAAAGCCTAATTTATTCAGTCACGAAAACGAGAGAAATATTATTGTTAAGAGGTTTATCATAGACAATCTTCAGAATTAATGACTATGCTGACTCTGAAAGTTAAAATAAAACCTTTATTGTAAAACTGAAATCGCAAAGAAGAAATGCTACCGTAGAGAAATTAAGTATCCCCTCAGTTTTATTCCTACATGTGACAATTTATGAATGGCATGGTGGAATTTATGCTCCAGTATATTTCCTCAAGAGACCACAGCAGATAACTTAATCTAATATTAAATATTAAATCTGGCGTATTGGAACATGCTATTACAACAAACTGCGACTTTTTTAAACTCATAAAACGGATCATAAGGGATTTTTCAAATACATGGACTACTTTGGATTCAAGTAAGAATATTTAAGGTGAAGATGCTAAGAATTATGTCGGTGTACAGAGGCGTAATTAGGAATATGCTTTGGGGGGATGAGAGGGCCTGGGGTGCGACCCTCCCTCTCCGAGAAACGGGGAATCTGGGGAAATTTTTGAAAAATGACATGCTTGGAAGTACATTTTACACCATTCTGGCATTTAAAATTTAACTTTGAGCAGATGCAGTTATTATATGTCAAAACTAGACAATAGTTTAATTTTTTTTTAATTTCTCTGAGGCTTTAGGGGGGGGGGATCCATCCCCCTCATTCCCCCCATAGTTACGCCACTGTCGGTGCAATTCAATATTTTTCGAATTCCAAGAAATTAAATGAATGTAGTTACAATAGAAGCAACCGCACATACAGCAGTCAAGATTCAGATAAGACGAATCAAACCATTAAAAGGGATATTTAAAACATCAAGAATGGCATAATTTTATGGACATATTAGCATTGCATGAGAAGAGTTTACAGATAGTTCCATCACATTTCACTCACCAGTCAACTACCATGGTGCAAAATACTTCCATAGAAAGGATTCAAAAGTATTCAATCTGTGATAAATTCACAATCATGGTACATCAGCACTGCTTGTACCCAAAGACTGATTTATGTGAAGCATATCTTTGTCGATCTCTCATTACTTTTAAAAGAATAAAAACAGTAACTATAAACATAATGAAAAACTAATTTGGAAATATATTCCATTGTTCGAGCGTACGAAACGTACTAATGCTTCAGGAAGTAATGATTATGAGAATGACTGCTGAACGCTACAAGAAACAAGCTTTCCAACATGTCAACGCAAAAAAGTGGTATCTCTTAAGAACATATCTACAATTTTGACTTGGAAATATATTTCCAAATATTAATTAGGTTAGGCTAAAAATGTATCCATAAATTACCATTTTCATGGAAAGAAAACGCCAAGCGAATCTTCAAAATTCTATGACTCGGTCCATCATCACAAAGTGCCCGCCTTTGAATGAAAAGGGCCTTGATGACTGCGCAGTTACTCCTGCCATCTTCAGTCCGTTCTCAGAACTTCATGCAAGAAGAGGATGGGAAGATTTGAATACAAAATCCCACGAGACGCCAGCTTCAATATGGTATTCGGAAGGTATGGCTATCTACAAGATATAATTGCGTGATAACATTGAAATGGTTCTTTGCGACACATAACTTGAAAATATTCCTACTAATTCAAATAGTCAATATGCTGATTAATAAAAATAATAAGAGATGCTTGTTACCTTTAATCAGAATTACGATGAGAATTAGCATAGGGTTGTCCACTAACTTAATCTATTTTATAAATAGTAAGGACAAGTGCCCATTACATACCACGAAATGATAAATCAAAATACTTTCTTCCTTGAGGATTTTTTAACTGTCAAAAAATAGTTTTAATCACACCTAAAAATTGCGGGAGCAATAAGTGGGGGAAATGATGAAAGTCTAATCCAACTGTAACACAAATATACCGACAAACTTTAAAAAATTGGTGAAAATAATTCTTTAATCATAGCCGATAAGGATGCAGAGTACAGCAATACGATAGGCCAAGACAAAAAGGTTAATTTCTTTTCCCCATGCGTAAGGTTGGTTAATTGCGCATGCACTGATGCATCAATCAAGGATGCAGAATGCTTTGAAAACCAAAGAGTATTAGCCACTCTCTTCATAATATGACAGCTATTCTACCAACCATTAGTAATGATGTAGATATTTCTTCGCTAGATTTGTTCCGTGTTTTTATGTCTACGAAGAATTTCGCCTCAATATTTAATGTAGGTTGTGAAAAACTTTTATATTTTTAAACACCTCTAATTTACTTAGAGGCATCCATAGCTTTATAATGAGATATCAATTTTAATCGTCTACCATAAAAAATATTCTCTGGGCATGATACGACATTGATTTTCATAAATTAATGCGTGAACAAGTGATTTTTTTCGGCCAATACAAAGCTACTTCTTGGTCTAAGGCTATCTGTCCTTCGGGATCTCATAAGCTTTCAATTATGAGCTACATCAAGGCATATGTTAGCCAGAAATGGAACAAATTCAGTTTTCAAATGAGCAATTACAAGGACCATGATGAAAAAGAGCACAATTTTGATTGAGATTGTTTATGTTCCACCAGAAATGAATTTTAAGCCTACTTCAAACGATTCTCACGGAAAGCATTTCAAATTTCATCTTGTCATTGTGTGGAGAAATTCCGGCCATTTCTTTGTGAATAATAATTGCAAAACCTACCTGACAGCTCTGCATAAAAAATGCAATATTGACAGAAATTTTTAATGTAGATACAGGCTTTAAGATTAAAAACAATTAGGCAGGCCCTCAATAGTGAAATCTGAATTTTATTGAGGCCAGAAGAGCAAGGTATTATCTACATAATTAATTACTTTACTGTTAACATTTACAAAAACAGTAGACGACCTCTCTAGCAATTCTACAACTCTATTGTATGCTTTTGTTTGCTGGAAATGACATTTGACAGGTATAATAACATTGCCTAGTTAAGTTCTAAAACTCTTCTTTTACTGCCAGTAACGGATGAAAAATAATGAGCTTGTATTTTCAAAAATTATTTTCTTTTCTTCAAATTCTTTCCTTGAACTGATATATTGCACACTAAGCAATTGCATGATAACTTTAGACGCCACCCTTTCTTTTTTTATGGGTTTCAGCTTGTTTAATTATCATTTTCACCAGAATCTTGATATCTATAATAGGTTAATATTGCAACATATTTTGCAATTCATCATCAGTTCCTCTGACTATTCTCTTTTGCTGCTACTTTCTCCTGAGAATTTTGGAGCCATCTGCGTGTGAGTAAGTGAAACTGTGAGTGACTGTTTTACTGAAAGTATATCATCTAACATTACCAGGCATCCGTAACAGGGTTCCTTCAGTACAGTTTTCTATTCATAGTATTTTAATTATACGTTATAACCCAGGGAACCTTGGTGTATCCCACATTTAGTGGGAACTTTTATCCTAGTTTATAGTGCCATTTAAGCAGAGATGCCGCGGTTTGGTCCCTGTGGTGAAATTCTTTCCTCGCACCAGCACGGTGATTTATCATGTAATCAGAACGAGCCTCGGAAGAAATGACTTTTACAGCAATTACAGTCAATTATATTTCATTATATTAATGCATTTATTTTGCTTGAGCTATTTACTTGCACTAATATACTGAATACTTTTGTTGGAATTGATACGAAATGATAATATCCAAATCTTCTAATTGCGTGATGAGTCAGCGTGTAACATAGAATGGTCATCATTGAGAAATAAAGGCAGAACTGTGACTCTAAAATAGCAAGGGCGGCGGAAGCGAAGATGTTGACTGCAAGGAATAGATAGTGCACACGAAGCAGAGATTGGCATCATGTCACGCCACGGGAAAAAGCGGAAGCTACCGCTTTTATCCCCATCACGTCATCTTTCGTGGAAAAAAGCATAAAAACAATGATTTCTTGGAATTAATATTCTCTCCTTTTGGTCTTAATTATCATATCTCATAGAAAATCTGCGAAATACGATAAGAATAAAATGTATTCCTCAATAAGGTCTTCATCCTTGGCCGGATTTTCAAGTTGAGATGTACTTTTCAAAAATCACTAGAGTGAGTCACAGGTGCTCCTTGAAAGGAACCCCAGAGACAGATACTGTGGGGACAAAATTTCTACACAAAGATGACAGAGTTACGAGGAACCATTTTGATAACTGTGGAAAAATCATGAACGTATTACCGACAGCTAACTTTTGGAAACTAAAGTTCACTTAAAAATATATTGAATGCATTTATATTGCTTAAGATAACTACAATTCGAAGATAAGAAACTCGTATTTACCGTAATAAAATTTTAGGAACTTAAATTTAACTTTAGGAAGGTAAAAAATGGTTTTGCTCGTGACCCGAAGCATTCTCCCGAAAAATAACTTCATTTCCGCATTATTTGTTCCATTAAAATATATAAAAAACTCATGCTCCTAAATCGGAAAATTAAGAAGTCGTACTCGAAAGGAAAAAGTTGTTTTTACTTTTAAATATCCTTTCACCTCAAGCAACTTAAATTTATCAGCCATTTCGATGGCTTATGAACGTTTTTTAAAAATGTTCTGACAGAAATATAAATAGCACATACTGCTAGTATTAAGCTATAAATCGTCATTTATAGCCAAAATTAAGATTCAAGAGAAATGCCAATTCTCCAGAAAAAATACGCACAGTGCCTTTTAAGTAAAGCAGCGTAAATAGGTGGGCTAGATAATAATATGGAAGTCTGGTTAGATAACGGTTCAGACCCAGACAGTCCAGCAGAAAGCATAAGGCTCGATTGAAAATAGCTGAAATTAGTACGCCGCCCAGGCAAATATAAAATATGAAGAAATAAATGGATCATTTTGAATGGAATATTGAATAAACATATGGAATAAACGAAGGCTAATATTAAAATAGTTCTTACTGAAAACTTACGCTCGACTCATCCTATACAAATTGACTTATTTTCCAGTTTTATATCAGCAAAGTGACGGTTTGAGGTAAAACGAAATAAGCAAGAAATATTTCATTTAGAAATTATGAAACCTAAATTGGCGGTGAACGTCATTCACGGTACCTACTGATGGAATGAAATAACTGAAATCATCTGTCACGGAGGATGTTCACGGCAATAAATTTATCCTAGCTATAAGAAAATTAATGATCAAGTCTGCGATAGACAGACAAATGAGTGAACGTAGGAACTTGACAGTATAATTTCTCAAATTAACTTTAAGAAACCTTGTTTAGGGAGAAAACGCATGTAACGAGCAAGTTCACTAAACTTCCCATTTCCAGCACAAAAACGGAGTATAACAAAAACTGCTAAAACCAGTGAAACAGCTCTGGCATAAGATGTAGACCAAGCGAAGCGTGGAGAAGGTGAAGTGAAAGGAAAGACTCCAAACGAAACGAGAATTATCATAAATTCATAAATTTTCGGAACAAAGACTTTGACCCTCGCGCACTGACTTGCAATCTTACAAGATAAGAACTGAGATTTCTCATCAGTCCAAGTAGTCAGTGCAGTTGATGATTTAAGCACTCAATTTAATCATTGTTTTGCAAGCGTAATTGACTTAATTGAGCAATTAATCGTTTAAAATTATGACGAGTACAACTTTTTGTGTTGCTTGATGCAACACTTTAAAAAATGAGGAAAGCAAATGGTCATATCGCACCGAAAAATCAATGCAAAACAGATGAAAGTGAATTACTAAGATAAATTAAAATAGCCGGTAATAAAAACTACCTTTGAAAAGATTAACAATTAAAATTTATTGCAATTTTTTATTTTCTATGAACTTTTGATCTCATGATTTTCAAATTTAACGGATTTCGCAAATTATTTGGGATGATTTCTAAATTTTCCAAGACATAATTCAATTTTCAAACACATATTTCCTCATTCAATTAATTGACAGTTACAGCAATGAATATGGCATTTTGGTGATAGGTGGATCATTATTTAAGCATATTATTAAGTTTCCCATTATATATAGGAGAGCAAGATATTTTGCTAGCAATTTGGGCAATAAAAATGAGTGTTAAAAAATACTTAATTTGGAAAAAGCAAGTGATTGAGTTAGGAAAAATAAGACAAAAAATTGTACACAGTAGGAACGGGTACGGATGTTTTATTTGGTTCAGCATTCCAATTGAATTGCAGAAATTAGAAATTTATCATGGCTAAGAAGTTTTAAGTGCCGAGCTGAGCTCCTTAATTCTAAAATCAATCATAATACTTAATTAACACCCAAGACCCATTTTCATTAAGTTATTGAGCAATAAGTCACAAAACCTTGAAACCATCACCCTTACATTTCCATATTACGTCACCTGTAGTCGAATGTAGATTTCATTCCGATATATATGATAGCAAAAAAAATGAACTATAAGAGCATCGAGATGTAAAAACATATGTGATCATATTTTTATAGATAATTCGCCAATTGCTTACAAGTAGAAAAATGGTTTGCGCGTCCATCAAACTTATTCATACAACAAATATTTCTGCAATTTTCATCTAAATTTGGCCATAGTTTAGCCAGAATCTACGGATTTAGAGTGTGAAAGCTGCAATTAAACGTAAAAAATTACGAGAGACCTGCATAAGAAACATCAATATGACGTCATAGATGCCATATCTGTGATATAATTGATAAATTTCATCAATATTCAGATCTCCAAGCCATGAATTCTCACATAAGCTAGTAAAGTGTCATTCGGAATAATTTTAGAAAATTGCTATGGAGATAGTTTAATGTTTACAAATTCAATACAAACAGTCTAAGTAATAACAAATAATAAACAATTTCGGTGGAAAATGAAAATTTCAATATAATATCATAATTTTGATAAGGAAAGCTCGACCGTGAGTATCTTTATTCCTATTTTATGGCTACAATTAGAGAGAAAGCCATTTGGCTGAGTGTGATCTCATCAGCATTTGCAAGGCGTTTAAACTACTTAATGTTCCTCATTGAAATGGAAGCAGTGAGCTTCCACATGGAGGCAGCGGGGCAGGAAGTTAAGGGGTGGGGATTGCTTTGAAAGAGGGGTACGGACGAGGAGGACCAACGGCTGAGTCCTTGACTAATTCCAACTTCAAGGATGTCAGGGAACAATAAAATACCCAGAGGAGATGATTCGGATTCATTCGTTCTTTAGCTTCCCTGGAAACGAGAAGGGAGTGGATAACAGCCACTGCGGGTAACCTGCGGCCAAAATGGTGAGTGCTTGTGATCATTGAAGAAAATTCATCAGCCTATGGATATTTCGATACGTTATATGGAGTACAACCCTGTTTTCGTCGTTTTCACTCGTGATCAGCGGTTAAAAATCCTTCGTGAACCTTACTTGGCCAGTTTATTCTCAATGTGGATCCTGTGCGGCGATTTCTTAAGCTAGTTTACTCGTTTTCTAGAGAAACTGTTCAGTAGCAACAATAGTAATTTTTTTTCTTTAGCCGAGACCTCATTTATTATACCTATGGCTAAGTTCTAACAACACGTATCTCAAATTCGGCTAGTTTGAGATAGGCATCTTAAAAAAAGTGTAATAACATTTTAAAAAATAATTTACAGGCAAAACAAATCTTTGTTTGTAAATGAATGCTTCTTTTTCAGTTTTATGAACTTTTGGTTTTTAATATCAGTGTACCAGTAAAAACATCAATTTTTTTTCTGCTCTCCTTAAATGTTGCTATTTTTGTGATACGTGTTGTAAGACCTTATCCATTGGTATATTGTTGCTAGCACAGGATATGTCTAATATGTATATTATTATACAGCCTTACTATATCTTACAATCTTCCCCAATCTATCGAAACAAAAGGAGTGATTTAAAAGTGTCTTGGATTGATAATTATCACTCGTACAACGTTTTTATAATTGAGCGACCCGAGTTTAGATAGCTATGAATTTAGTCTGATGATAATGATTGTTAAACTCGATTGTTTCTGGCTTTACCTTGTGAAAATATAATATTATTTAATTGTTATAATTATTTTTATTGTTTATAATGATTGCTGATCGACACCCGGGTCGCTTCCTTTAAAACGTAAGTGGTATAGGTAATAGTTTTCCGTCCAAGTCTCCTTGAAATGGATTAGCGCACACCTAAAGATGAGTAAATGAATTTAGTTCGAGGATTGATGTAGTTTGGATGTTTTAGTCCTTATTTGTCAAAGCTCAACTTTACTGCTTGCTTTGGAAATGCTTTATAAATTGAACAAGGGAAAGTGACAATCTGAATAGGTCCTAATTGAGATATTCCCCAAGTATAGATTACGAGATATATGTTCCTATTACTTAGGTGGTCATGTGTTTTAAATTTTAGAGTTAAAATTCGAGCCGAGGATTTTCAATGCTTCAGGAATATGCAATTATTATATCCACGTGCCTAATCTACAGGTAACTTTGCATTTCCATCAAATTGGTAGTTTTTTTAACCTGATTTCACCCCTAATTCCGAAACTCAATCCACTTGTATTATCTACATATAATCCACATGCATTATCTTTGACGAAGTATACGAATCAGCCTATGTAAAATCATGAATATGGGTTTATTTCAAAATTCATCATGGTATAATTTATTGAGCAACTTACTTTCTTCATCCTCATTCCTTTCAATAGTTGGAAATGGAATTAAATTAGGATTTTCTCATCATCAATCCGGAGAATTTGTTAATTTTTTCCCTGCCGCATATTGCACATTCTTCACATCCACAGCTTAAATGTGAAGCATTTCATTCAGATTTCTTTTCCCAAGAGCCCATCTGTTCATACCAGATAAGGTGATCCATTTTAAACTGTTTGACTTTCTTTTAACATAGCTCAATCATCATACTCATTCATTAGTTCCTCTTTATAAATTACCTTCATTCTTTCCCTCCTCTATAATTAAACATTTCTGAAGCAATCACTTCCTCATTTCTTTAATGCTGCAATAGTTTCCCAAAATAGGGCTTGCGAGGTAGCTATTGCTGGCACCAAAATCGAATCCAGGTGGTAGCAAAGATTTTTCAGATGAATCTAGGAGTTCTACCAATAACGGTCTGTGTCGGTTGACCTCTTCAAATGTTATATTATAATGGTTTTAACAACCTCTTTACAATGATTTGTAGAGTCTGTGTCATTGCCTCTATTAAATTAATGAGGACACTGCTCTTGTAAAACTTCTCCAGCGCACATACCTGTATAGCTTCTTCTCTTCCCTCAAGGGCTCAAGTGTATTGCTATGAGATTTTTGGCTGAATTTTATTTTTTGTCCTTAATTTTATTCTGTCATTTTTCACTATTGATGACTGTCTTCTTCAATATAATTTTACATCAGTTCGCTCCAATAAATTTTATTATTTTTTTCAAATTCATTCTTGGTAAAGATATAAATGCCTTGTGAAATAGGATAAAATTGATTATTTCAGGATGAATCATGGAATTTTCTTGCACCTACCGATATTCTGCAAAAATAGAGCGGACTCCTGAAGTTAGTATCCGAAAATAGTATCTAAATTAAAAATAGAGACAATATAACAACGACAATTTACCTTTTAAATCACAAAATTATTTTAAATCTTCAATTTGTAAATTTCTGAAAACGAAGGCCATCCGTTAAGGAGTAAATACTCCACGAAAAATGTTAATTTTTTACGAAGTCTCCATTCAAGCAAATACGGAAAACCAAATTTACTTTTACAATAGACGATTTGGGTTTGAGAACTGGAGTTTTTGAGCATGTTGATAGCAGCCAATTTCCTACCCCAGGTGGAAACCCGAGACAAATATTCATACATGTCTTCATTTTACCTTATAATATCATCTTATAAAGCATAGGTTCTACTCTGTAGGCAAGGCTAGCGCAACAAAACATGCGGAAAATATGAATTCGATATTTAATTTGTACCAAAAATTTTATTATGAGCATTCTAAGGGTTGAGGCATTACATGGAAAATTTTGCGAACGCAGCCGAGTGTTCCATTCGCAAAGTGGGCTCCATATTCCCATTCCCAGTGAGACCTATTCGCTTTTACTCGTTATATAAACACTCATCTTCTCTCCTGTATTCCAAGTTGAAAAATAGTCATCCCTCTAACAGTTAACAACAACCCCGACCAACTAAGACTCGTTGCATTGAAACCCTTTTAGCTCTTTACCTCTTCTATAAGTTTCCTCTTCCACTGTATCGACAACTTCGTGGCTTATTTTCCTCTATGTCTCTAAAAACTTTCCCATTCTCCTTCACATCCAACCATTCAATGTCTGCAGCCTTTTTTTTTGCCGAATTTCCTTAGAGCTCACGTTTTCGCACAAAACATTTTGCACAAAAAAGCACTACACCCAAGATCACTGTCCTCACATGCTTATTCTTAAACCTTTCGTCGGGTGCAATGGATCTGACAGCCACAGCACGATTTTATTTTCATTTCTTCGCACCACTATGCGGCATAGACTCTTGGCACTTATAGTAGCTGTTTTTTGCACACTCCATGCGGCCTTTTGCTTTTCGCAATTATACCGACAGAACGGATTATTTAGAATAGTGAAAAAAATACTGTCTCAATAACGCAAAATAAAAGCATTATTAGCTAAATAAGTTAGCAAAATAATAAACACTGATCTTGTAGAATTCACATGCTAAAATACATTGCTTATAATAATACTTAAAAGCCTAAAGAGCACGTTAAATCGCACCTTGCTGTGTTGCACCTCATTAACTATGATGTATTTTTTCATTTAACATGACATTAGCTTTAACTCAGTAGGTTTTCGCAGGTTTTTCACGCCCCCCTCCTTGTGTAGGCGTTTTCCTGCAGTGGGTTTTTTTCGCTGAATGATACTACACCCTTATTCTCACATTTTTTCCCACAGACGGAAATCTTTTTTCTTACACAAAATTTTCACATATACTTGTTTATCTTTTTTGACATTTCACAAATAGTGTATATTGTATATTTTTTGTATTGTAAACGTTAACCTACCGTTTTTAAATATTTTTGCATTGACGCTATCGAGGGATTAAGTGATATAGGACAATTCTTAGTCTCAACCTCGCCCAAATAAAGACATCTTATTATAATTATTATTTGTTGGATCGGTCCGGGGCAGTATGACGGTATGTAAAGGGGTATATACAATTATAAGGGGTAATGGGTATATATAATTACAAATTTATACAAAAGGGGTATATGCAGGGCTATATTATACATATCAAATCATAGACATCATATGAGTGTTCGTTTAGTCTGATGATGAAGGTTTTAAACTTTAAAGGTGCACCACTGAGCCATGCTATGAGTTAATAATGTTTTTTCACATCTAAGCCTGACAAGCACATTGCGCCTGAACTCAGCAATTTCAACATAACGCCTGACGGAAGGTTAAACAGCTACTAAAAGATTCTCCCTTAATTTCCATTCATAAACGCATTTAGGTAAAGCAATTATCTTACTTATGTTCGGATAATACTGTTTGTAAGTGTGGTCTACCTCTACATAAATGCTCAATCATCTCCAATACTCCAACAGCGTGGCATACTCCTTCTCAGCGTTTTACTCATCTCGACGACAACAGCCCGACCCCCGCGCCACTACCCACGTAATTTGAAGGTTCGCGTGCCCGCAGAGGAGCCACAAGGGATAGGGCGGCTGAAGAGAAAGCCTGTCGAGTTGCTCTCCATGACATCAGACTTCAATCCGGATGGATCGGCTCATTACAGGTGAGTTAATTGATACTACTAGCTCTTACACCATAGGCTACATTGGAAAAAATATTTGTCTTCAACATGATGACGAGTCAAATTCGGATAACCAGCCAAGATTCCTAAAACGAGTGATTAGTGCTCTTACTGTACATCTCAGGTAAAGGAAAATAAGGAGAAGCGAATGTAAGCTTTAGACGGATCCTTGTCAAATAATTTTCTATTATTTATAGTTTTTTCACTTTCCTACCCAACAAGTCTATGGACGGTTTTTCCAGAAAATTTTGTCGAGTAAAGCGAAATCTAGATGCATAAATATAGTGCGTTATATTATTTACAATTTTTTTCAGAACTTAACAGTTCCAGATGGATGGTTACACCAGCAAAAAAATCAGAAAAAAGCTTTGCTATTCTTTAAGGTAAATTACTCCAATTAGGAAGTAATTTGCAATTTGGCAAATGATATCATTTAATAAGAACAGCCAGTTCATTAAGAATAAATCACAAAGAGAATTTTTTTCCACGCAGCTTGGATTAAGGAGATATAGTAATCTTCTCAAATGGATAAATCTCATAAATTTGATTAGTGGTGGACAAATCGAGGTTCAAACGGGACTACCATTACCTTCAAGCAAAAAGTCAATTGTTATAGCGTCAATTAACATTCGAAATATCTCCTGTTATTCAAAGCAGAAATTAGATACAATAGTTGATTCAAATGACAAACTAGAGGTTAATATCGCTTAATAGTGAAATATTTATTCCCCTAACTTCCTTAAAGGATAATTTATACATACCAGCATAAATTTAATATTTATCTCCAAAAGGTCGATAAAAATTCAAAGCCAAGGCCACATTTATCCACAACCTGAGGTCAACCGGCCATTTCCTTTCTCTCACGCTACTATACCTACTACGTTTCGGGGCTTCGTCCGTGAGGACAACAATAAAAATATTGATAACAATATACCGTATTCTCATGAAAAAAATACGGTAGGCGAACCTAACTGTGCGTATGATAGATGTCCCAGAAGACAAAAAAGCATTTTTTTTCCTCGGATCCAATTCACGCAGCTATAGCAGGGCTAACTTCCTTTCTTTATTTCTCAGATACGTGAATGCAAATTATATAGATAGTTTTTGGCGATACGAGGGAGCAGTGACGCCATGAATGAAAATATCAAGAAAATCTTATCGCGGCGTCATACTCGAGTGATTCGCTGGTTTTCGTATATACGGCGGGCGGAAATGGCTAGTTTTCTTCGACCCCACGTGAGGCTAAACGACTTTTATTTAATCCATTGTCATTCTAAATTTACGTCAGACGTTATTCTCATTCATGCCACGGATGTCGGATAAGGTGTCTTACTGAATGATATCATGGCTAAGACTTCAGACTAGTCGCAAAGCCGAGACAGTGAATAGATGATAATGGCAACCTATTCAGTCTCAGGGACATCAAAACAGTATCAACACCACATTAAGAGGGGGAATCACAACCTCTTGACCAGTTAATTTGTGCCTTCTTTGCGATGCATTACTGGTCTAAAACCTAACTGCTTAGCATCTTGAAATGTTTGGGGTAGGTATTCAAAGAAGAACTTGTGACCATCTCGGTTATTAAAATATTGCACCTAAAAATTGCTTAGGCATGATTTTCGATTTTGAGATACTGGCTAGCTAAAAAGCTAGCCTGCCTGATAATTAATGGGGAGCATTCACAATTATTATTGCATATTTTTTTACGAAAAAGTATACTGAAATGAGTCCACATATCAAACCAAGTATTCTTTCTCTAATATCAATACTAAATTTGCAGAAACTCCATATTTAAAAAGAAGGGAATAAGAAAAGGATATAAGATACCCAAAATTATAACTCACCAAAATAATATTGAGTATATACTTATCACATGAATTATTGATATAAATCAAATTGAGGATATGCTAAAATAGTTCATAGATTTATCAGCCCAGCCTTAAAATGCCTTGCTTGTACCATTATTAATTTGACCTGTTCGTCGACAAGTAAAAGATTCAGTTAGGACATCGCGGATCAAATAAAAACGTATTAATTTTCCTAATTTTAAATATCAAGTAAATTATGACAAATCGAATATAAAAATATAAGAGCATCAATTGTAAGAATAGGTACTATCAAACAGTATATTCAACCAAGAAAACGACACGCCCAATTCATACTATAAAATAATAGAGACATTTATGAAATTAAAATAAGGTATGCTCGACAAAGAGGGAACTCAATAAAATTATTAACTCAAGTCAAAGAATGTTCACACAAACACCATGTTTAGAAATAAAAATCTTTTGTAATGAAGCAATCGACATTCTCGTAGCACACGAATATCCCTTTCAAGCTGCGTTTAGGTTAAATAATCGTGACCTTTATCCATTTCATAATTAAGCTAGTTCAACTACGAATGTAATGAGAGGAAGTAATACTAAAGTAAAATTCAAGGAATATCACTACCGTTTTAAGAATAAACATTATTGTTACGCCATTATAAAATCAACTTATAACATCCATGTAGCATGTGATTCTCAAAAAAGAGAAACCGCTATGACCGTTTGAATAGCAATGCTATTTCATAGAATCTAAAGGCCATTCTATCCACCATAGGTAAATCACTATCTCTTCTTCCGCTTAGCAAGAGATAGATTTCTATCTCCTTGGATCACGAATAGCCCAGGGATAGAATAGCGTGCAAGAGTCTTCGGCAGATGCGGTACAATGACACTAGGTCCTAGAAACGGAATTTTTGAAGGTTAAATAAAAAATGACTGATTCGAGGAATCTAACCACATATCTTCTGTGCGAATAAGTGTAATAAGAGAAGTTTTAACTTTTTAAACGCTATTTGTGATGATTAATTTTTATCACCATTGTTTTCTAGTACCTAAAATAATTTCATTGAAGTACACCTAGCCATGGGGACAGAGAGCTGGCTTACGGAAGATATAAGCGACAGCGAAGTTTTTCCTCCAGAACATAAAATTTACAGATTCGATCGACGCAATAGAACAGGTGGCGGAGTTTTTATAGCAGTTAAATCACATTTGCACAGCGCCGCGGACGAAATAATTGACAACGAAATAGAAAGCGTATGGTGTACAATTAAACAACGAAACAAAAGGAGTATTCATGTTTGCTCTTTTTATAGACCGCCGAACTCCGAAGTCGATATTATGTACCTTCTAGAAAATCAAATATCCGCATTTACTCAGAGAGACAGTAATAGTGTAATAGTGATCGGGGGAGATTTTAATCTTCCATCCATAAACTGGGATACTTACACTGTAAAAACGAATTCAAGGAATAGAGAAATCAGCGAGGTATTACTCAACATACTTGCAAATCACTCTCTCGCCCAAGTAGTTGACAAACCTACGAGAGGAAATAAGATATTAGACCTTTTAGCAGTAAGCCATCCTAAGTTGATAAAAGTACTCGATATTATTGACGGTATAAGCGATCACAGAGTAACCTTTACAACGTTAAAAATTGATGTAGTGTCAGCCGTAAAACCAAAACGCAAAATTTACTTATTTGATAAATGCAACTTCACTAATTTTGGCGAGATGATTAATGACTACTACAAAAAATTCGTAGATAAATCAAAGGACCAAAGCAGAGATGTAACATGGAAACACTTCCTAGAAATTCTGCTCCAAGGAATCAATGAACATATTCCGCAAAAATTGAAATGTGATAATAAAGAACCTCGCTGGTACAATAACGATGTCAGAAGGGAACTTAGGAAACAAAGAAAGCTATACAACTTGCACAGAAAATCCATCACGACACGTAATAAATCGAAGGAACTTGAAACTAAAGAAAGTTACGCTGCACAACGCTCAATAACCAAGAAATCAATGCGAACTGCAATGCGAAAGTTTAAGAAAAAAGTACTTGGTGAATTACTCGAAGAAAATCCGAAATCCTTTTGGTCGTACGCGAGAGTGCTTCAGGGAAAACTTTCAACCGTAGATTCGTTATTTGATAAAGATGGTAAACTTGTCACCGAAAATATTGACAAAGCTAACACTTTAAATTCCCACTTCGAAAGCGTATACACTACTGACGATACTCAGTTCAATTTAGACATCCCATATACTGAGGAATCGATGGAAGAAATATCTATACAACGTGATGGGATAACTAAACAACTACAATCGATTAAGAATAGTAAATCTCCGGGTCCGGAGGGAATACCCGCGCGTGTCCTCAAGGAGTTAGCTCCACAGATCGCATCTTACTTAGAGATCATATTTAAGAAGTCACTCTCCGAAGGGAAGTTACCGCCAGACTGGAAAATTACAAGCGTTACACCCATATTCAAAAAGGGAAACAGACATGACCCAGGCAACTACCGTCCGATTTCATTAACATCGATTATAGGCAAGATAATTGAGCATATCGTCGTTAGCAATATCATGGCTTTCTTGGACAGACGTAACTTCCTCCATGACTGTCAGCACGGATTCCGAAAAGGTAGATCATGCGAAACACAGCTCGCACTCTTTCTTCACGACGTTATAAAATCTGGTGAATCGAAAAGACAAGTTGACGCACTATTTCTAGATTTTAAGAAAGCTTTCGACACTGTACCTCACAACAAACTTTTATACAAATTACAGTCATGCGGATTAAACGACACATTTGTAAACTGGATACGCGACTTTCTCAGAGATCGTAAACAAAAAGTTGTTCCTGACGGAATTAGCTCCGATGTAGTAAAAGTTACATCAGGTGTTCAACAAGGAAGCGTAATTGGCCCCCTGTTGTTCATTATATACATTAATGATCTTTGCTCCCGCATTAGCAGTAAAATACGTTTATTTGCTGACGAAGCTGTCACCTATCGCGAAATTAGTGATCACTCTGACTGTGAAATTCTATCATCTGACTTAAACAGTGTTCATTTGTGGAGCCAAGAGTGGGTAATCGAACTTAATCTGAGCAAATGCATGGCGGTACATTTCTTGCGGAATTGGTCCAACGCTAACCATGTTTATGCAGTGGATGGCATTAACATAAAGGCAACAGACGAAGTGAAGTATCTGGGAGTTACGATAACCTCGAACCTCACGTGGGGAACACATGTAAAGAATATTTGCGGCATAGCCCTGAAGAAATTAGGGTTCGAAAAGCGTATTGCGGGAAGATTTTCGAATGAGAAAGTAAAATAAAGGTGCTATACCGCTCTCGTCCAACCGCACCTTGAATATGCAGCGATCATATGGGATCTGGAGCAGAAAGACTTAATCCGCGAACTGAATAAAATTCAAAGGAAGGCTGCGCGTTTCGTCAAAAACTGCTACGGGCGTTTTACAGCTACGGGCTACTTTTAAGTAAAATGACGCAATGAGACAAAAAAATAACAATCCGACTAATATAACGTATTTTTAAATGTTTTTTTCTGTTTTGACTTTCCAATGTTTGATATTATTGAAACTTAAAGGTTTAATCATCAATTATTTTGATAAAAGAAGATAATACCTATCTCATATTCTCAAAGTTTACAGTGTAGGCCTCGACAAGTGTACCATGTATAAAATGTTTATGCGTCAGCAAATTATTTTCCATTCATGAATCAGTTTTTCTTAAACTTCACCAATTTTCACTTTTCCCAGCCTCGGCTCAAAACGCTAGGTGGAAAATTTTCCAGTACGAGTTTGATTTTACTCAATATTCGAGGCATAAGCGAAGCCAAAGAAGTTTTCATTACAGTGTTCAAGCTTGACTCTTTACAGTGCCATAAAAGTAAAAGCAGCGTTAATTTTCTCAACAAAAAAACATTGGCTAAATTACCGGATTCTCCTCTAAGTAGTAAAAATTTAAGTAGTATTTAAATAGATAGAGTGATGTATTTCACTTGAAATCTGATGGCCTATTTTCATGAGAAATACAGTTACGTGGCATTTTTCAATTTCATAATGGAAATGCGTACTTAGGTGGACATAAAATACATATTCAGTGATCTCAATTTGCAAATAATTAAATACTATTTCATAATACCAATTTGGCACTTGCAGGAAGTATTGGAGCAGGGTTTACACCTTAGCGTAGGTTGTCTCCGACTCTCCTACGTATAATGTGTTCTGTCTTTGCATTTCATGGAAGATAAACATCAATCAAGGTACAATGCATGATCGGTGCTGCGCACAGGTCCACTCCTGCCTTAGAATAGCTAATCGTCCGTTGACTGAGTCAGGGTGTGCAATCAACATATGGCACTGCTAATTTCAGATAAGATTTTTAGGAATCACTTTCACTCGATAAGTACGCTTTCACTCTGTTTTCGACTCCATTAGGATAGTTTCCTTCATCAAATAAAACTAAAGGCATTTATTCCGATTCGTTACCCACCATTAGTGTTTTTTTTTTCGTAATATAAAAATTACTTGGTATTAGAAATCCCGGATGAATCAATTTTAACCTCATTTGAAAGAGTCCAGATTGGCGCCCATGCGATGCCACTTCACGTGACGTCACAGGGACCTAGATGCCATACGCGTAGTCAGGAGTTTTACACCGTCTGATTTTACCAATGCATGCATGTGGCACAGAGCTCAGGGAAGCATCTCTTTATAATCACTTATTAAAATTGCTTATGGTCGGAAAGTTTCTTTCGTTTGATAGAGTATTAATAATCTTTATTTAAGCCAAGCAGTATCTGCTAGCAAGGTACTCTCGTGCCTGCTAGCAGCCTGTATCGTAGCTGCACCCAGAGCCTCGCACTAAGGAGGCCTCACACGGCGGCAGACTGAACCAGAATGACGTCACCAGGGCTTTTCCCAGCAGTCATACTTAGCCGTTGCTTTATCGCGCGCTTGAAAATTATCACTTTGCATTTAATCGCGACAAATAGTTATCGTCATTTAAAAATCTAAAAGTGTGAAATGCGTACTCCAGGAGTAATAATCTTTCTATTTAGTCATTAAAAGAGAACTAGGAAACCACCCAATTGTAGATGACCTACGTTAGGGAATCAGATACGTACATAACATTTGACAGGTTTTATTATAGCTATCACCTTACTTTTCAATAAAAATAAGAATACAGTACAGCATTTATAAACCGTAAATATGGAATTAGCAACGACGTGGTCAGAGTTATTCTTGTGTCCAAGATGAAAGCCGAAATAACTCAAAATATGCTTTAATATAAACCACCCTTTGTATTCATTAATTCAGCGGTAAATTCGGCTTCCAAACAAATTAATCGTTGCTTATTATTACTTTTCGCGGTGAACACTCCCCACCGAGGTAGAGAGCCCCTTCCATTTTCCCAGCACCAGAATGAGATCGAGAAATAAATAAATTTACATTATAACTGAAAACAAGTCGAACGAATATAAACAAGTGTCATAGTACATTTATATTGGCATATGTGCTTATAGCTCGGCCAAAAACGAAGGGCTATGGTCAAAATATTGCAGTTGTCGACGAAAATATGGTTTAGTTTTGCATATGACTTACCCATTAGTGATGAGAATAAATTTTATAATAACTAAGTTACTAAGTTCTGGAAGATAACTTTGAATTTGACTTTTACAGTGAAATTAATAGCACTAATTTGTTTCTTTATGTTTAATCTATATTTAACTTTCAGTATCTAGTATTCTTTGATTTTTAAGTGCGATGTGTTAACTTTTTACCTCTAAAGATGAAACTAAACGTTTTTGATGCGTTAATTAACAAGAACAGAGATAAAAATGCATTAATTGCTCAACGTGACAATAAAACGTTGTCATGAGAAAAAATGCACTGGACCGGGATTCGATCAACGGACCTTAGGATTTACGGGCGACTGTATATACCTACAGGCTGTATCTAACTCCCACAGTAATTTTACTAAAGGAATTGAGAAACTGGATATTCAGGATAAGGGATTTGAGGAACAAACCACGGCCCTATCCAGATTCCTAATTTCCCGTGGAAATTGTACCGAGATAAATTCATGGAATGGTTATTCAGTATACTGGGAATTCAGAAACTTGGATACCATAGTGCGCAGTGGCTTGGAAATTCAAAGGTCCATGGTTCACTTTCCGGCCCAGGGAATCGACATATCACACATGATAATCATAATAAAATTAAAAAAGTGGCCCAAGAATACAGATATTAATACATTATTTCCTCAAATTAACATTTACGATACGTTTTCAGCTACGAGACGGAGGATGGGACCAAGGTGGAGCAGGTTGGCCAGGTGAGGGACTTCGGCGACGGCATCAAAGGATACGTGGCGCATGGCGCTTACGAGTTCATCGCGACCGATGGTCGCAAGTACAGAGTCACCTACACGGCCGACGAGAACGGATTTCAGCCAAAGGTAATTGAATCACACAAAGTATTTAGGCCAAACGAAAGTACGGAAACGATTGGGGAATAAGTCCGCTCATGTCCAAATCCAAAAAAAGATTATGTAAAATTATTTTTTAAGTAGGTATCCTACCGATTAAGATAGGATTCCATGCATTACTTAAGAAGTATTCTGGCAGACTCTCCTCCCATCATTTACTTACCTCATTAATTCATAATTAGGAGTACCCCCTTTATTTCTATCTGAAAGTCCTATTCTCTTTTTTCTTCTTCTTCTTCATTAAATCACCATTTTACCCTCTAACACTGTTTTCAACATCACCTCTCCGCTAAGTTCTCCCTTCAACCTGTCTCGTTCGTATCTTACCTAAAAGCTACTTCTCCTCACCCACCAGGTCCAGCACTTCGTCGTTCCTCCTCCCTCCCGTCCACTTCATCTCCATTCTCTGCCAAACCCACCTCTCGAGCGCCTCCAGTCTTCTCGCGTCTTCTTTCCATAGTGTCCATGTTTCTTTACCGTAAAGCACTAGACTCCAGGTCAGTCATTACACAAACCTTTTCATAAATTTCTTACATAACGATCCTCTCATACCTCTTTCATGATCTTGAACGTCTTCTTTGCTAACCCAATTCTCTTCTTGATGTCCTTACTGCAGTATTCGTTTTCCTCTGATGTTCTGCACTATTTTAAGCTGTGATTAACTATCGATATTACTCCCAACACTAGTATTATGTTAATGTTACCCAAGAGTTCCCAAAAAAACCTAGGTTAGCAGGAAGAAACAGTAAGTTCTTTTAATATTCTAAGCAACACCTGCCAGTCTGCATCGCCCTTTGGGTTCACACTTTCAGTGGAATGTAAAAATAGGATAAGAGGTAAGTGCTTTGAGTTTGCGCAAGTGAACAAGAAAAGAGAAAGCTGGTGAGAATATTCCGGGAGGTAGCTAGGTGCCTAACTAGGGAGATATTCATTCTTTTGATGAAGATATTCTACAAGAATCATAAGAATCATTTTGAAATTTCCTCTCAAAGTATCCGAAGGAATTACTTTCTTGCTCTTCTCTTGTGCTAATTTCATTAGTTTTGAAGAAATTAAAGGTATGATTCAGGGTCTAATGTGAATTTGAGTTCATTTCCTATTCGTCATTGATTAAGGAAATCTGAATAGCACGTCGAAATTAAATATTTGCATTTTACAACAGCAGCTACAAATAAGACAAAACCACCCTACAACCTTCATAATGTTAACAGCGAGCACCAGCAAGTTATTATATGAAAGAGAACGGAAATGAACCTGATTTTTTAGCTATTCACCTAAGTCTGATTATAATCAATAACTATTATTATAATTACACCGGCTACATTTCAACATAAGAGCAGTAAAGTAAAAACAATTGAGGGAAATAATCACCAGCTAAAAATCTATCAAAAACCATTCAAATTATTATTCGATTTACATTCGAATAAAACAGATTGTTAGGAGAAGTCAGCAAGAATTGAAAACTCTTAGTTGAGAATCAAATACTCCGCCATTATAGCATAATCGCATATTATTAAGAGCTGTCATGATATCTCCTATTTATAATCACTGGCAGATTTGCTCAGTAGCACTAGAAATGGTCATGTAACACTGTAGCAGAGGCGGATCTAGGGGCATCAAATTTACACAAGATAGAATGGTAATTTTTTCCGACCCCCACTAGTGCTGGAATTTTTAACCCCCCCCCCCCTTGTCGCTATCCTGGATCCGCCTCTGTATTCTATGTATCACTGTAAATCCTTCTCAGGGGGCGCATTTGCCGATTTCGCCGCCTTACCCCGGAACGCAGGCAGGGCACCACTCCGGGCCGCGATCAGGGGCACCTCCGGGCAAGTACCGCGGCGGCGAGGGAGGAAGGGAAGGCCCTCCGGACCGTGAGGAGGAGGAGGATGTTGAATACGACGAGGAGTCCGTCATCACGGCATGAGCAGAGGGCGGAGACGAACGTGCCCCCTAATTATAACGGGGCAACTAAGAGGGCACTCAAAAAACAACACATCCATTGTAAATGCATTGGATTCAAGACAATATGAACTAGTATTAGATGCGGATGCTTTGAATTCAAGGCATGGTTCACTTCCATTTGCTCAGTGCGAGACATTTCGACCTTACAGAGAAGTTCAAAGAGTACTCATCAAATAGTGAATGTTTTCCATTGGTTTATTCAGTCCAGAACAATCTCTATCGTTCATGGTTGGCATAGTTCATTACCATGCGTTTTATGTGTCTGAGAACCATATAATCGGACGCTATTTACTCGCTGAGTTTAAATGATCCATTGTGCTTATGCCCATCAGTTCCGTGTGTATTCAGCAACGACTGAATCATAAGTATATTTACCTTTATAAGTGGTGAAATATTATTCCTCGTACAGCGATTACTATCTGCGTTTTAAACCATTGAAGAATAATTCTCAACATTGAGTCAGCATTGAATGATTTGCCTGACTTTTGGTAGGTTAGCAAACAATCTCCTTGCTGTTTATGGTCGTAAAACCATCCAAATAACGATATCAAAATTTTATTTCCATACTGAGGTGGCATTATGGTGTCCACACCTGCCATAAACTTGAAGAATCGTCAACGCTTAGGTAAATTTCACAAATGTGACGCAACTAGAAGAAATTTAGGAGTCCATTAAGAACTGTGTCCGCTTATGTGCATGAACACTTAAGGCGATATAATCCAACTCGGCGTGGCTAGCACGTGAAGAATACTCAAATTTCCCATAATTCCAGCCACTTTTAAGGACGATTTTAGAATACATATGGGTGGTCTTAATTATCAATGAATATTCTACGCACATATCAAGATTGATGTGGGAACGGAGACGCTATTGGTAGAAAATTTCCGTAATTAGTCTGGGTCTCAGTAACACAATTGTGTGCAGTTGAGAAACAACTAGAAAAAAAAATAATATTATAGCGAGGAGCTTACCAACAACGCGGATTTCATAGACTTTTTACCGCATGTATTATCATAAATTTTCATTCGTGATAATAAAGCCATGAAAGCATAATTAATGGAGTGAAAGATCGGTGTTTTGAATGAGTCACTTTTGCGTGAAACTACTTAATTAAGCCCAAATCCTTGTTCCTGGTTGCCGCGCTAAAATGCGTGATTTGGAATGAGAGAGCCGCAGAAATATAGAAATTGGAGATGTTTAAGGAATGAGTATAAAACGAGAGATAAATCATCTAGGCTTAACATGGATAAGAAATAATAAAAATTTAGCGTAGGTTTTTGCTAAACATAGGAGATTCAAATGGTGTGTTAAGGATTCCCGCAACCTAAATTTGATAAACCAAGTAAAATATTTATGTGTATAATGCATTTATATGACCTTAAGAATTCAAAACATAGTAAATCTCAATGAGCTTCAAACGAAGGAGTTAAAAAGCAGGTGAAACATAAGCACCAACAAAAAAATATGTATAAGCGACCAGCATCCGAGGAATGGCAAATGATACTAATTTTTTTATTATTTAGCAAAGAATTATATTTTTTAAATTACTTTAAATCATGATGAATGTTTGTGTTCCATTTGTAAATAAATATTTACTTATAAGAAAGTAAGAATAATTATTTATGTACACTTGCACCCTTAAAAAAGCATCAAGTTTACTTTATTTTGTGTGCTGCGAGAAAAAACTCATCTATTCCTTGCTCTCAGTTTCAGTCTTGTGGTAGTGTGAGGAACAATGAAAGAAGACTAAAGAATATTCCTGTGTAAGACCGAATTTAGAAGTTTTCTTTTCACGTGAAGTAAAACATCAATGCCAAAAACGTAATAAAACTCGATCCCGAAAAATAAATTACGATATGAAACAGAATTAATGCATTCTGGCTTGCAGCAACAATTTCAAAAAACCTCTATCCAAGATTTCACATTCATATACTGAGGAAATTTGAAAGTGAAATCACTCGAAAAATTGTGATCAATCAGGTATTACCCAAATTGATCTGAAATTGGTAATAAGAGATACTCGATGCAAATAATTTAAGCAATCTACATGAATATTTTTTTCATTTCTTCCCTCATTATAGGATTCTACACCTGCATTAAGCTTCTATTATAATCTAGTTCATTTTATAATTTCTCGAAATCAAAAATCTTTTGCTATTTTTTTTTACTGAACTACATGTTTTTCATAACGTAAGCAATAAAATTATTTGAGAGATGTAATTGAAACCCGGAGTATTCGACAAGTTGACTTATTGACTCATTATTATTATGTGCAATGAGATTGTATCAAAGCATTACCTGTAAAGAATAATTCTACTTTAAAAATTTGATATGAAAACGATATTTTATTACTTCATTTGTTTAAATCATGTAAGGAAAAATCTTATACTAGTTCTTCGCGTCTTCCGCATCAAATGATGTCATTTGGGAGCAAAAGCTATTTAAGGTGAGTAGAAGTGGCAATAAAAAGGCCGCCTAATGTGGTTCTCCCGCTAGGTATAACCTACGATGGTGACCGCCACAGAACTATATGTCGATATAAAATCACTTAAATTTAAAATATCACATAAGTTAGAGATTAGACGGATTAAGTATGACACACATCAAACAAAGCAACAATCTCAACAATGAATGGACCAAAAATTATCAAGAAAACCAAGAATATTCATACGATCCCTCAAATGAAATGTTATGCTACCGTGTTTTGGGATCAAAATAAGTTAATTTTATGTAGCTGGGAAAAGGTTTAATACATCTGCTCAGTTGGAAACATTACGCTGATTGCGCAGAGCCATTTGAAGCAAAAGAAGAGAAATTCTAACCTCTGGAAGTATTCTGATATGTGACATCGCTGTCCTCACAACGCTGCTGCTGCCCAATAGGGTGGTTTCCTATTATTTTTTTATTGCCTAAATCGAAATATCATTACTCCTGGAGTACGTATTTCACGCTTTTAGATTTTTAAATGACGATATCTATTTTTCGCGATTAAATGAAAAGTGAAAAATTTCAAGCGCGCGAAAACGCGACGGGTAAGTATGAATGCCGGGAAATCTCTCCGTGTGACGTATTTCTCGTTCCCGCTGCCGCCCTGTGAGGTGACCTTGAGGGAGGCTTGAGCGCTGATACGACGCAGGCTGCTAGCGGGTAGCTGAGTACCCTGCTAGCTGATAGTGCTTGGCTTAAATAAGGATTATTAATACCTTATCAAACGAAGAAAACTTTCCGACCTTAGCCAGTTTTAATAAGTGATTATTAAGACATGTTTCCCTGAGCTCTGCGCCTCATGCATGCATTGGTAATCTCAGACGATGTATAACTCCTATCTACTCGTATAGAAACTAGGTCCCTGTGACGTCACGTGGAGTGGCATCGCATGGGCGCCAATCTGGCCTTTTTCAAATGAAGATAAAATTGACCATTGACATTCGTCTAAACCGGTATTTCTAAAACCAAATAATTTGTATATTACGAATGCACTAATGGTGGGTAACGAATCGCAATCAATGCCTTTCGTTTTCCTTGATGAAGGAAACTACCCTATTTACGCAACATTCGTCGCAAGAGATCCTTTCCTCATGGATTACTGATCAATATGAATACTCACCAGCAATTATTCGTGGTGTACCAGTATGCTCTGTGCAAGGGCGCAGCTAGGAATTAATGCTAAGGGGGGTTTAGGCGTAACTAATATTGGTAAAAATATTAGTTACGCCTAAGGATAAAAATGGACCAATGTCATTCGTCTAAACCAGCATTTCAAAAACGAAATAGTTTTTATATTATGAATAAACTAATGGTGGGTAACGAATCGCAATCAATGCCTTTCGTTTTCTTTGACGAAGGAAACTACCCTATTGATCACTAAGCATTTCTATGAGACATATATTGTTGTGCTGCATTGGAACATGGGCAAAACCCACTTGAAACACGCGCCCCAGGGAAGAACGCGGCACCACGTGACCTCCCCTCACACCACGCATCTTCCCCTCATCTCCTCACCTTCCCCACTCCAGCCCGCTGCCTTCCCCTCACACCACGCGATTCCCCCACTCCCGCGTCTAAACGCGCACCTGGTCTCACACCTGCCCTCACACCCCGACCGCACATCTGCACAGCGAACGCGTCACCTCGTGACCAAGCGGAGCACCCTCATTGGACGGAGGGAGGCCAGGGTTGGATATAAAAGACGCTGCCCGGACCATGGAAGGCAGTCGGGGTTGAGGAGGCCGAAGCTAGGACTAAGAGCGAGCATATCCTCATAGTTCCTACCACAGGCCCTCAATCGGCCGGATGCCCCGTAAACTGCGGGTGGACCGGCGCCGCACTCTGCCGGATGCCCCGTAAACTGCGGGTGGACCGGCGCCGCACTCGCACCCTCCGCGAGGAGCGCGCACGCTGTCCCAGAGGGTCCTCTCCCCGGACACCGCCGCCCGCCTGAGGTCATCACCCGCGGAAGCAGACGGAGGACGAGGCCCATGACCCCGCCGTAGCGCCTGGACCCGCCGCCAACGCCGGAACTCCGCCAGAGCTGTTGCGGATCCACGCAGATCCCCAGAGAGGCAGTTCCGGACAGAGTCGGACCCAGCCACGCGGAAGCAGCAGCCGCGGACCTCGCCCGACCTTACCGGCACCCCCTGTAACTTTCTGAACGCAATAAACACACCCCCCCCCGGGTGTTTTAACATTCCTATCCCGGCCTTTATTTTCCTCAGCGCCATGATTACCCGATCCCAGGTCTCCCTCGCAACCGAGAATGTCGCTGGAGCCGCGACAATTGGCGCCCAACTTACGGGGACATCGACCGGCAGCATGGATAGCAGCCGGGACCCACAGGATCCCCCGACTGACAACGCCTGGCAAATCAACGCCTCCACCATGGATGTACAACCCATCGATGGAGCGCCCGTTACACCCACCATAGCTCTTCCGAGAGAGCTTCAACAAAACTCGGTGGCGCCCAACCCATCTCGCACCCGCACAAGGGATCAATGCGAGGCTTCATCATGCACCAGAGTAGGGGAGCACCTGATTTCCTGTGCCAGCTGCCAACGATGGTTTCACCACATCTGCCTTGGCTGGAGGGACGAAGCGAGGGACATTGAAGGGCTGCAGTTCATATGCGGAAGATGCAGTCAACGCCAACCGCAGAACAGCACTCCTCGGGCTGTGCCGGAGCCAGCCTACCGTCCCCCGTGGCCGGAGTTCTCCGGAGGAGAAGCAGAAGATCCGGAGACGTTCCTGCGAGGCATGGAGACAAGGTTCCACGAGGACCAGATACCCACATCATGGTGGGTCTTTAGAGCGGAGCAACAACTCCAAGAGGATGCAAGAAGGTGGTGGACACCGTACCGGGAATTCGCTTTCACATGGTACGAATTCAAGCAAAGGCTGAAGGGAAGGTTTGACTCAGCAGCACGGAGGGCCCAGATACAGGCAAAACTATTTGGAAGCCTGCAGACACCGAAGGAGAGCGCTGAGATTTTTATCCTTCGGAAGATCCAGCTGTTTCGGAGGCTGTTCCCAGATGGAGATAAGGAAACTTTCTTACCCACGCTGACGGAACAACTCCTCCCAAGGATCAAGCAGATGTTCCGAGCCTGCCCACCGCAGAGCACTGAAGAGCTCATACGGCTAGCCAGCGCCATTGAAGCCGACCAGGCCGAAGATGTCACCTACACACAACCTTCGAGACCACCAAAATGCAAGCACTGTCCAGGATACCACCTGCACCGAGACTGTCCCAACAAACCAGGCGGAAATGCAGAAAATCTCTTCCGGCCCACCCACCCGTCTATAGGGGCCACACAACCTGATGGAGCAGCTATTAACACCCCCAGAATCCAGGTGGAGCTTGGCGGCGAAGTACTCCACGCCCTCATCGATTCAGGAGCCGGAGTGAACCTAATAGCTGAACGTTGCCTGCCAGTGGCCTTCCAGAAATCAGTCAAAGGTGAACACACCACACTACGAACGGTAAAGGGAGATACGTTCCTAACAACGGGGAACCTGCAGACCATAGTCACCGTCCAAAAATTGCATCTACCAGTAACGTTGCACATCACACGGGACATGGAGGAGGATCTCATCCTGGGACACCCCTGGCTTCAAAGCGCTAACGCCGTCATAGACTACTCACATCGGACAATCTCCTTCGGCAGTACGGGCCGAGTCACTGCAGCCTGGACATCAAAAGACGCTCTGACTCTGGATATGGACAGGATGGTCCCACCATCTATCCGTGTCGTGACACAGCACGCGGATTTATACGAAAGAGTCCAGCAAGCGCAACAAGAAGATCCAGAGGTCGCAGACATCAGGGAGAAGCTACTGAATGCCCAGCAGACACCCTCAAGGACAAAAACACAGAAACGATTCCTTAAGAAGTACAAGGACGATATCGATCATCTGTGGTCCCGGCCCGGCCAAAAAGGACCTTGGAGGCTATGGGTCCCGCTAGCTTTACGAAAAGAAGTTCTCCAACGCTACCACGATACACCATTGGAAGGACACCCTGGAATCAAGGCGACCTACACGGCCCTAACTCAAGGGTATCATTGGCGAGCAGCACTCTCCGACGTCCGCAAACACGTACAGAGCTGCATGAATTGGGCCTGCAAGAAAGGAGGACAGCGAGCGAAGAGTAGCTCACTCCACGTCCACAACCCACAGAGCCCACCACATCCACACAGGAAGAAACCTTCCCCCGGCAGCGATGCCAAGTGCACAGTGCCAACCAAGGATATTCTATGGACCGACACTATACGGCCACAATGCCCCCACAGTGTTTCTTCTCGCGGGTTTTGCGCCATCAGGGGAGGGGTGGATTGTTGTGCTGCATTGGAACATGGGCAAAACCCACTTGAAACACGCGCCCCAGGGAAGAACGCGGCACCACGTGACCTCCCCTCACACCACGCATCTTCCCCTCATCTCCTCACCTTCCCCACTCCAGCCCGCTGCCTTCCCCTCACACCACGCGATTCCCCCACTCCCGCGTCTAAACGCGCACCTGGTCTCACACCTGCCCTCACACCCCGACCGCACACCTGCACAGCGAACGCGTCACCTCGTGACCAAGCGGAGCACCCTCATTGGACGGAGGGAGGCCAGGGTTGGATATAAAAGACGCTGCCCGGACCATGGAAGGCAGTCGGGGTTGAGGAGGCCGAAGCTAGGACTAAGAGCGAGCATATCCTCATAGTTCCTACCACAGGCCCTCAATCGGCCGGATGCCCCGTAAACTGCGGGTGGACCGGCGCCGCACTCTGCCGGATGCCCCGTAAACTGCGGGTGGACCGGCGCCGCACTCGCACCCTCCGCGAGGAGCGCGCACGCTGTCCCAGAGGGTCCTCTCCCCGGACACCGCCGCCCGCCTGAGGTCATCACCCGCGGAAGCAGACGGAGGACGAGGCCCATGACCCCGCCGTAGCGCCTGGACCCGCCGCCAACGCCGGAACTCCGCCAGAGCTGTTGCGGATCCACGCAGATCCCCAGAGAGGCAGTTCCGGACAGAGTCGGACCCAGCCACGCGGAAGCAGCAGCCGCGGACCTCGCCCGACCTTACCGGCACCCCCTGTAACTTTCTGAACGCAATAAACACACCCCCCCCGGGTGTTTTAACATTCCTATCCCGGCCTTTATTTTCCTCAGCGCCATGATTACCCGATCCCAGGTCTCCCTCGCAACCGAGAATGTCGCTGGAGCCGCGACAATATGAACAGCCGTTCTGTAACCCCAATCTAGCACTGAGTGACTTCTATCTTTTCCCTGGAATGATATTTAGACGTTAAATGTACGAAGGGATTGTGGAAAATGGTAAAATTCATTGTGAGTCTCTAGTGGAAACACTCAATGAAGAAGGTATTGCAAAGCTCGCCTACAGTCACTACCAATGCATAAATCGCCGGGTGGATAATGTCAAAAAGTAGCCAAAATGTGCTTAGTATTTAGCAATGGAATAATTTTTAATCAATCACTTTGTCTACGATTCATGATCCATCGGAGGTTGAAAAGAAAATTCCCCTCGAATATTGAACCTAGTACATTAAATGCGTATCTACAGATTAACTTTATTTTCACTTCCAACAGAGTGCACTTTAATTATGCTATAACCATTATATTTCGCAGTTCAATGGTTTATTCACTCCATCAGTGTTGACATTGAGAAACCAACCAAGTAGCAAAGTTGACGGTGTATCCATCAGCACGATTTAAATCCTTAACCTCAATGTGAAACTACAAATTTTTTGAGGACGGAAGTATGATTTAAAAAAAACAATAAAAGTTGTTTGTTGTAGATTATATCTACAACACAACTCATAAACCAAGAAACCACACTATCAAATTCAGTTATTAAAACTTGATTTAAAAGTAGGCACTTTGATTATAAACCCAAGACTAATTCTATTACTATTAAAGCCGTGTAAGTTACCTTCAGCGCTGATCTTTATGAAACATATTTCCGATATTTTTTTCTGCGCTTTGTGCTAAGGAAACCAATATATATTAACCCATTATAATTCCGATAATAGCGTAATTCCAAAACGAACTGACTCCGAGCACAAATATCTTGCTCCTCTGGCAGAACGTAATGACTCAATCACACAAGATATCACCCACACGTGCTACACTTTTTAAAAAAACAATGTAGTCGACGAGGAAGGCTGAGCACTAGAGAGAATTTTTTGTTGTGTTGGCCACGTCTAAACTAAAGACTTTATTTCTAAGGAGTTGCGAGGTAAAAAAATTGTTTATCTTACAATAATTTATCGGTAAATTTCGCTATTCATAGGTTGACTACCAATGGTTAGCATAAGACAACCACTTATTAGTGTTATTTATGTTCTCCGTGATGTACTGTGCAAGCATTAGCACTCAATGGACAATTTTTGCTTTTCACTTTCAGCCCTTAGTACGTGCTGCCACCTACATGCATAGCGTTACACTTCAAGAAGGAAGTGGCGCCAAGTGCTAGAATGCGATCAGAGGCGCGAACTTCAAGCCTCCTGATACTGAAAACCGAATATTCCGCATTTGAGCATATATTCATAAAGGCGTCTTTACAACGAATTATTTGAAATCATCCACATTATTAAGGTTACTATCATGTTTTAACAGAATTAAGTGACCATCAAATGGTAATGGTGATACCACTCACATTAAAAACTCAATATTACGACTCCACTGGTACCTACACGGAACTACCCCAATGATATTTTAAAAAATAGGAAAAGAGCAACCTGTGGATAATACTTGAATTATAGGTTAAAAAATCTAGATGGTCAAATTTTAGCAGCGGAAAAAAAACAACCACATCCTATAGGAAACGTTTATTAACCTCCCATATTCTTAATAATTAATATTGATATTTGCAAACAAGATAAGTGCATCTCACTCAGTGAAATCATAAAATTAAGAAGAGCAAAACTGAATATATTCAAAGAAAAGGATGATTTATACTATCATGCCATTTTTTCCCAGTGCTCGAAGCATTCAGTCAGATGCTTACCCAAAACAGATGCAATGATGAATAAAGTCATTGAAGAGTAGGTGAGAAGGAGCACATTGAAAAATGGTGTATAAAGAAAAAAAATAAGACTTTAGAATGACTACAAATTTCGGAATTTGAAAAATATACTTTATTCTAATATGGTGTCGAAGAATAATTTAATCATTGCAACCAACCTTACTCAGAGGAAGCCAAGAAGGGAAAGAAACTGCTTGTTAAGCAATACATTTTACATAAGCTTTTGGAAATGAAACGAGGACTGCAGTTGTGTAATAGGGAGTAAAATAAAAAATGAGAAAAATTGCATTGGTAAGTTGAAATATGAGAGAATATATTTATATGAAATGAGAGGATGGCTCAAATATTTCTCACACACCTAGGTTACTTTGGGTGCAGTAGGAAATTAATAAAATGGCAAGGTCGCAAGGAACATATGCATTCAAACGAAGGAAAAGTACGAAAGGTATTCGCGATTTACCTACGAAAGATGACTTTGATGACCAATAAAACTGGGTAATGATAATTTTATCTAGAGCCTTACATAAATCTAACAGTCAAAGAAAATTATAACTGTACTACGTCATCCTCTGTCAATCTAATTATACGATCTAAAAATTGTTATTACCATTTACCTTGCCCATGACCAAGAGGAATCATTTCTGTTATATAATAATGTTTTTAACATAATGTCATTATACTATATGCTATACTTTTCTAGCGTATTCATTTTCAACAAGAGATATAACTGATATTGTAGATTAGAGTCCTTAATTTCGGCAAAAATAGTTTTTTGTGAAGCCATATTTGCCCAAATTGAAGCTCTTACCCCTCAATTTTTTCTTTTTTGGTTATTTGAAGAGAAATGTAAAATTCTATCACTCACCACGAAAACACAAGTTCAAATTCAGTGATTGAAACTGGATTTATAGTAGGTATTCTGATTACAAACCCTAGACTAATTCTATTATCATTAAATTCGTGTGAGATACATAGTGTTGATCTTCATAAGATAGGAATATTTCTGATATTTTTTGTACTTCAACCCACAGATAACCAATCTAGAAAAAGTGCAATATTATTTCGATCAAAGTGAAAGGACTCCAAACGAACTCATGCCGACGAACTGGGTAAGCGTGGGCGCTCTTCTGTTTGTCCGAGAAAATTCGATAGGAAAGTGAATCGGAGTGTGAAAAATGCGGAGACTTTGTATGTACTGATCATGCAAATATGATATATATTGCCCAGCATAGAATGTGAAGGATAATAAGATTAATTAGTAAATATTTCAATGCTTCATTTTACAAAAATAATTGTCTTTTTATCTTGGACTGTAACTGAAAAATCAGATGAGAGACTATTCTGGATAAACAAGAATTTGTAGAGTATTTAACAATAAATATTATTATTTTTCATAACTTAAAAAAAACCCTAGGTTGGCCAGAATTCCAGAAGACACAAAATAAAGATAAAAAACTCACATTAAGAACTGAATTTTCGGTGGCATTACCACCTACCTCGGAGTTAGGTAAAAGGCTGTCAACTGATTTTTATGTGTGTAATTCGAAATATCCTGAAAAAGCACCTACTTGATTTTAAATTACTGTATGGGGTCAAAAAACACCCCATATGGATTTCGCGTAAGTATTGAGCACGTGGAGGCTGAGGGTTTCAAATTCATTTTCACCAAGTCAGGCCAAACCACCGAGTTAAATCGTATGGGTATCATGCTAACGCTTTTCCTTCCAAAGGCTTCTAGACAGCCAGACTTTTGCTATAAGTCCACACGATTACTTTCAGGGATGAGGAAGAATCCCTAAACGCGCTAAGAAAATATACCAAAGTGTGTTTTTTAATTCATGTAATATTCCAGCAAAAAAAACAATATAATTCAGTAAATAAATCGCTCGTGAAAACTTAATCTTTAAATCGAAATTAATACGATTCAGATATTCACTTATATTTTTTATTCTGGCTAACACATCAGAGATATATCAAATAACTTTGGCCATAATTGGTAAGTAATTAATTAACAGGCTGAAATTGAGCTCATAGAGTATTTAATACTATTTGCATTTATTGATTATTGTTTGTTAAAATTTACAAATAAAAAAATAAAATACCTACTGTCGGGTTCGTTATTATCAAATAAAACTGACTTGGTCACAAGAAAAAAGGCGCAGAATATACTTCAGCACTATACTATCAGCAGGTATAAAAAAGCCTAATACCATTTAAATAAATTTCACAGATCGCTGGATGTAGGGGGCCTATCTCGTCTCACATAATGATTCAATTAACGTCAAACCATAATGGGCACTTGAGTTCACTCGTTCGCATCAAAGAAGAGAAATACAAAGCGGTGAGAAATATAATTAAAATATTGCTCACAACTTTTTGGAATCTTGGATTTTATTCACTTGTGAAATATTTCCAAACTAACGCTTCTTTGCGAGGGGTAAATAATTATTTTTAGACTGATATCACTAACCTGACAGAAAAAAATTATATGCTAAACTTTTATAATGAATGGCGTTAAGAAAGCAAAGATATCGCACAAAATACAACAATTTCTCTAGCAAATAAATTGTTATCAAAGCACTCAGTCTAAGTAGATATAGATGGAACATTTCGCCAATCAACCCGTCCTATTTCCCCTTCTAACTTTTCGTGTCGATAGCGACTAAAAAAATTACATGTGCATTTTAAACACGATGTTTTTGTTTTGATGAGCTTTATTTACTTGAATCAAGAATTAGGCTTAATAATCTACTTAACATTTTAACTTATGCTCCATTACTCACAAAGCTCTTGCACTTATATTTTATCCCCTTCTTTGTAAACGCAATTCCCTTTCTCTAATATTCTCCCAGTTACCTTCAAATGTGAACTTGAAGCATCACAGCAATCGGCTGTTTACCCAAATGGGGAATATATCATATCCCAGGTAGTTTAAATGGATATTTCTCTACATGGAAATGTATCCCGGACATAAAATTCTTGGCAACTACACTGAATTTAGTAGAAATATAAAATAGGAAATGAAAATCAAGAGATCCATCAAAGGAGGCGTGTTGCAACAGGAATAAGGCAATACTATATCCGGCTAGAAGGATCAAATAACTTTTATTACGCTGAGCACTTATTTAAGTATATAAATAACACGAATACGTAGTAAGTCAATTAAGTAATGAAATAAAGCAGAAGCATAAAGATGCCAAGAACATTAATAAGCATCGAGATCCAAACAAGTTGGCAAGAAATGTGAAATACCGATAAGTAAAACCTTACAACGAAGACTTCGTTGACTTCCACTGATTTATTTTCATGGTACGAAATATTTCGATTCATTGAGGTCATTTTCAATTACGACAAATTTTAATTTTAAGCAAGCATATACACTCCTTGAAGGGGATGGAGGAGAGGGTGGAAGGAGTCCCCTTCAAGGAGTATATATGCTTGCTTAAAATTCAAATTTGTCGTAACTGAAAATGACCTCTATGGATCGAAACATGTCGTACCAAGAAAATAAATCAGTGGAATTCAACGAAGTCTTATTTTCATTTGTGAATATCAACTTCCACATAGTTGAGTCTGATACCATTAAAAGAACGAATGTCAGATCTGCCGTAAAAAACTCATTCCACTAGAGTACAAAATTCATTCAGTGATCTAAATGCCGTGAACAGTGTAAATGGTGGAAAAGGTTGAGAGAAAATTGATAAATATACTTTCTTTCGTTAAAGGACGTTATACTGTAATGTTCCAAAACGCGTCAACGTGGTCTGGTAGATTAGGATGGATTTTAGGTTCTCAAATGAGTGCGTGAAGGATAATAGAGTATATGAAATCCGGGATGTTTCGGCAAGAATCTGCAATAATTCATCAGGTGGCAGCGGGGACAATTATAAGCATTTTTTGTTGTACCGATGTAAGGTAGCAACTCCTTAGTTACTGAGCTATGGCGACGAAAACATTTTTTTGGATGCACTTTGCTGTTAACATGGAAACGGTTTTTCTTGGGTATCCAACCTTTTCGACATTTTATTTGATACCCTTGATTTTTAAGTACATTAAATAATAAAATTGGGACGAAAATAAGCGAATAGTATTGTCTGATACAATTGATCTTGAAAAAAAAGATATTGCGATCGCATTGATTATACTCGCTCAAATTAAGCTCAAAGATCAATTGTTTCAGACAATAATAATCGCAAATATTTGTCCAACTTTAATTAAATAAAATGCCAAAAAAACTTTATACCCAAACAAAAAACATTTTTATAGACAGAGGGACCCTCTCTTACCGGTCTGGCAGTTCTTTCAATTTTTCCTGACCCTATGACGAAACCCGTACCTCTCTCCGTTGTTGAGGTTATATTTCTCGAAATGGTGAAATTGCACGACTTGGCTTTGATTAAAAGTGCTTGAATCGGTATGAAAATTGGTTTCTTGACGAATCACGTGGTTTACTCACGGAAAATGACATTTTGTAAATCAATTTTTAGACCCTTAAATGCCCCCAAGAAGTACATATCATTGATTAAGTTGGCAAAACTGTGGCAGATACAATAAATTTAGCGTTTTGATAATTATTCCTAGGTTTTCTGACAAATTTAGGGGGGGTTGAATCCATGATTTTTCTGTCGAATCTCGTCTTTCGTACCAAACGTTTGCATAAGTGAATGAATCAGTCAGTGAGTGATCGGAACTGGGATTCCTGTGCACTTGCATGTGACTTTTTTCAAAGACGTCACGGCATTTACTATGGAGACAATGGGCATATCAAAAATTAATAATGCAATATATTAGGGGGAAAAATATCGCATGCCTGGTAAATGCTCCTAGTTCTACCAAAATCCATCCTATAAAGCCATAGACAGATCAAGGGGGGAGGGCACGGGGACAATTCCCTTCCCCCACACCCTTAAAAATATACAATACTAGCTGTCCCGGCGAACTTCGTACCGCCTAACAATCAATGACCTTACAGTTTAGTTACACTATTTATAAATCAAGAGCGGCTGTATCGTTTTTAAACATGTTTAATTTATTATAATAAAATAAGGATACAAATTCAATAAAACTACGTAAATGAGTTTCAAAATTGCTTGTCAGAAAGACATTTTCTTTATTGGATCTACATAGGGTGGATCGGAGCACGTTTACGAGGATTTTTTTCAATGAATTTTCTTACGTTTTAGCTTAAGAAATTTTGGATATTGTGGTTTTATAAAACAGTTAATGAAATAAAAATTATACGGATTCAGTTGTTGGCTATTTGTGTTATTAATCATAAAAAAATGTTTATAGGTATAAGTCCGTTGCGTAAACTTGGCCCGTTCACGGGGCAGGTTAACACAACGCCAGACCGAAGCTTCACTGATGCACAAATCGTGTAAGAAAAGCCCCTATGAAGCAGCATTCGTATCAAATGACTTTAGGCGCGCCAGTTATAGTATCTCTGTTTGGAAAAAAATGCACTGCGTAAACTTGCTGCATGCGTAAACGCACCGCGGTGTGCCCTACACCTTCGGGTTTAATGTCTTGCGTCAAGCACCTTCTGATAACCAACAGTTTTTGTTTTGTTATCAGGTGCAAGATGAAGCGGATGAAGCTAAATAAATAGAGCGAAGCAAAGCAGTGACGCAGCGATGGGGGTTCTGGGGGGGGGGGGTTAAACCCCCCCTAGAGCTCAGAGAACTTTTTTATAAAAATTTTTGTTACTAATATTAGGGGGACGGATGAACAACAAACAAAACATATTGAACTATTCACACAGCCGTAAAACCCACTATTTTGAACCATTTATCGTAAAAAATGTCTGGGGGAGGGCCCCAACACCTCTCGCTGACCTTAGCGAGTTTTCTATACCATACAGACCCGTAGTATTAGCTGCGCCTAATGTCCCCATATACTTAATTCCTAGATGCGCTCTTGAAGTGAAGGGAGATATACAGCGGATGGTTTACCGACTCATTAACATACCTCGTTTAATTGACCATGAGAAAATCATGGGTTTTCATTAGCACACGAGCACAAACATCACAAAAACTGAAAGACTGATCATGCGATTTGTTAATCGTTATCACGAATGCATTACGAATTGGACATTGAATACGTTTAAGCTCAAATGGGCATATAAGTTGGGATCATGGAATCTTTGGAATGAGAACTTCCTCATCTTTGAATTTTCCTTTGAGTAAAGTCGCGTGAATCACATTCAATATCAATTTTGTTAATCACCAAACGCTTTCCGTTTGATAGCTATGGTTGGTTTAGTTTTCGAAAGATCATCAACACAGAGCTTACATTTAGCAGTAAATCGTGCTTTGGTAGGCCAGGTACGTCCAAGGACTTAAAATATTCAGATAGATAGTTGGTGATTTCGTCTTCGTTTGTTACACAGTTAAAAGATTTGTATTCATGCAGAGTACCAACTATTTGATCCTGATTTACCTTGTTTGAGTAATCCACATCTTGGTTCTCGGCCGTCAAAATTGTTCGCTCAACCAACCAATTTTTATTTTTGTGGCGATCAATCATATTCTGGAACACTTTGTTGAGCTCACCTTCCGATGAAACTAATTTGCAAACATTCCGTCGAAAGGAAATTGAACTGCTCGATTTTTCGACAGTAACACGGACATTACCGTTTGTCAACAATTGCTTGGAGATTTGTTCACAAACACGGTAGTGAAGTGTCAAATCGAGCAGGGCTTACAATCAACTCGAATTGAATTTTTTAAATTCAATTTCAATATTTTGAGTATATTTAGTAATTAAAATTTTATATTGCTACGTAGTTAAGTTATTAAATTGGTAAAAAAAATTAATTTAATTTGTAGTTTTTACCGACTCATCAATTGTAGTTGCGTTACTAACTCCTAAAAACATATCACTAAGAAAGAGATGAATTTTTTTGGGAAATTATCCTTTTTTTAATGTTCTATATGTTATACGGGGCTGAGACAAATCCAAAGAACCTAATATCATTAAAATCGGTGCAGCCGTTCTCGGGTTATAAGTGTTCTAACTAACACGATTTGACTTTCCTTTATATATATAGATTTTTTAATACGGTCCCATTATTACTGCGTTCGTTTTGTATTACGAGGTATCCTTGTGCCCTCCCCCAAAAACAAAACCCTGGGTAAGGCCCTTCTTGTGCCCCCCAGAAAGAAATCCTGGATCCATCCCTACATAAGGCAGTATTTTGACAATATAAATTGAGTATAAGGTTTCTCTGAAGCATATTTTCCAAGTTCAATTAATACCAAGTCAGATAATAAAATTTGCCCGTGGCGTGAAGAAAGAAGAACTTATGCCAATCGGTGATCGGTGCCAAACAAAAATTGGAATATGAAATTCGAGTATAACAATCACTAAAATTTGATAATATATGTTAAGAAACATCGAAAAATTGACCAATAACTACTTTGCTGTAGGTATCAAACCAGTGTGCATATGAGACCATTGAACTGTAAAAAATGATATTCAGATACTCTCTCAGAGTGAAGCCAAGAAATTTCGTACCCAACCATCTTGAGAATGACACCCAGATTTGCAGTGTATTCAAATTGTAGGAATATTGCGAAAATTTGAATTTTTTCGCAGCTCGCGCATTTCGCATAAGGTTACAATGTGTAACATGACGAACATAAAGAGAGGAAATACATATGTCTCCATGAGTTCGCCGGAGCTAGCTAAATGTCGTATCAGAGGTAAGTTACGCCAAGGGTATTGATAGAGATAGTTTTTGTATATAATATCATAAAGTTACGCTAAGGGTTTTTCCTTGGGATAAGAGACGCATGCCAAAAATGAATAATTCAAAATACGAGGGAAAAACATCGTGTACCAGGTAAATATCCGTTGTCACATGAAAATCCATCCTATAAGGCCAATTTTAAACAATATGACTTGAAACATAGACAATTTTTACACTTTAAATGCACTAATCTTTCGATCAAATATAGCACATTTTCCTAATTTAAATTACTGGGAGTCGGAAATTCTGATAGACGGGACGGTTCAAGTCCTTGCTTCGATTGCACCTATGGATAAATCGAAAACAATCTAAATTGAAAATTGAGTTTTAATTGTAAAAATAAGGGGAGATCTAGATCGAGCCATGATCATTGAGTTTAAATCCAAACTCCTAAATTATCCTGTTTCAATTTGAACATTCCGTTTGATTTCAGCGGCGTCAATTCCGGCCCATGAACACGTCATCTATCCCATGTGAAAGACTTTTCCCCTAAGGTCAGTAAAAATTAAAAGGTACACCCTCGATTATGAAGACAGCATCTCCCTCTGTTGATCGTTCTTAAAAACTTTAGTTAAGTAGAATGGTTCTAACTTTTATTCGCGAGTTTGTACCTTATTACTGATATAAATTCAAGCGTGTATTCTAAGTGGAGTTTTTTCTACTAGTAGAGTTATTTCAACTCAAAATATGTACTATAAATATTGTTTGAATGAATAACAAACATGTTTTTGAACATATTTCAAAATTTCTTTTTTTCAATTAATCGATATTTTGGTTAGAAATTTGATTTTTGTTGACATTCGAGATTTTCATTCCGATCAAAAAATCAATTGTTTGAAAAATCGAATTTCATGACATTTTTCCATCACTCTTCATCTGCATTGATGCGTAGCAACTAGCATTTTTTTGTGTCAATTTCGGGGTACACGAAACGATCCCAGCAATCAATACACCTTATTTCAACTCCGAAACAAACTGGCTCAAACAAAGATTCCATGCACAGTAAAACCGTTCCTAGATAAATGTTTTTCTATGCCATTCCTCGACCTGGGATGATCGAGGTGAGAGGCAGATATTGTGGAACAGTGCAGAGCAGGGAGGCCCATGACCTTTGGCCGGAGACATTAAGCGTCTGGAAGACGACCTCTCCCGGGCGCTCTTTCATAAAAGGCGAGAAAGTGCATTTCATCTCTCGTCTGTTTCTCTTCTTCTCACCGGCCTCCGCCTCCTCCCTTGGGAGCGCAGACAGACTGGTAGGAAGGGCAGCAGTAAAACGGGGTGGGTGGCGGCAAACAGTGACAAGTTGGAGTTGAGTCAAGTTTGCTCCAAAGATACAGACGCGGATAAAACACAGCTACATACGCATGTATTAATCTACATACGGAACTTGAAAAAATTATTTCCGGGGATAAAGAGTGCTATTACTTTAATACTTTCAATATTTTCGGCCGCTTTTCTCAATAATCTGCCACACAATCAGGTTAAAGTACTTGAAGATTACGTTTTTAATTATAAAAATATTTAAATTAGCATAAATCAAAATTTCCTCTCTGGGAAATGCCTCATTGAATTATCCGATGCTAGATGATGGTTGATTGGATGGAAATGGATGGTCTTACATCAAGCTATTCTTAAATGCATGAGAACTAATAATAACATAAATTATTCAGTGAAAATATTATCATATTAATTCCCAATTTACTAAGAACACAAAACAATGAAAAATTAAATCTGCTATTTAATTAAACATTGACAATGACGACAATTGTAGCCATAAATTTGTTTTCTAAACGACCCTGAACACGATGTAATGACTTATGCATAACAGTAAATTGTAGCCAGGATTCCCTCCCATAAACATTAATGATTGTTGTTAAAGTGAATGAGGTTGTTGTTGAAGTGGGGATGCATTTTAATCCTTCACAATTATTTCGAAATCATGAATGGATTAAATTACGAGCTAAGATTAATATTGGTATATATTAATTTCTCTCGTATCACCATATTCATAGTTATGAACAAAGCAGTAATGAAATAGCTAATATGACCACGGTAGGGACTTTATTACCCGGTTTTCAGAGGGACCAGGTAGACAATGTATTTCAGAATACTTCAGGGTGGAAAGCTTAAACAAATTACAACTGAGGATTACTGGTAATTGGTAATTCGGTAAAAGTGATTTGCACCATGCTTACAAGATTGAAATACTCGAGAGAGTTAACTTCCTGGATTAGTATTTACGTCGTGCTCTGGATCTTTTAGAAATTTCAATTGTTCATCCATTCTATTTGGAGACTCCGAGTCATTTGCGATTCTGTGACTGTAATGAGCATTGAGAATCTACTCATACCTTGTTTATAATAGTATCAGGTAAAGACTGGAGGTGAATTCTCTCGAGGAAGAAAGCTTGGGATGCGAAAATCCAAGTTATGTTGGTGGAGTTATTTAACATATACTCTAATATGATGGCCAATCAAAGGGACACAGTGGCAAGGAAATGGCTTTCAATAACGTGGGAAGGATAAGAATCAATGATTTTCATTGATGTAAAGTAAATAGGGCGCATAAAATTTCCAAAATGAGGAAAAGCTGAAAAACTACAAGAGAATAATGTTCTTCCTCACTTAAATCACTTTTAATCGGGCTATTTCTTGAATTCATTTATAACACAACTATTAGGCAAAAGCACACATCAGCGATGAAATGACTGCCATAGAAATAATGAAAGTATATAATTCTAGTATAGTGCTTCTACAATGAGCAAAATCGTTCGGAAGAAGAACAAAGAATTTGTATGAGTTTATCGTACGTGATGAGAGCTAAATATTTTAAATTATAAGATCAGAGTTATAACACTTTACTTAAGGAAATATATTTTATCTGCAGTAAAAAAACGTTTCACTTTTTACCTATGAAAAGCTCTTGAGTAATAACCAGGCTATTTGTGAGTTTATTTTATTTTGGTTCATATATGTTCATAATTTTATTGATGAGCAAGGTTTCTTCTCATCCTTTCTATAAGCGGAAGTATTATTTATAGCAATCACCCATGCCCGTCGTATTTTGGGATGTGTTTTCGGCCTCAAGTCCCTATCACTGCTTAGCCATTGTTATTCTGCATATGTTCTCAGGGTCATTATTATTGCTCGAGGCATATAGTCTGGGTTCTCCCGCATTCGCCATGTAATATCCAACATCTCCCACGTGCTTTGAATTCGAGATGAAGATTTACTCTCCGCGTCCGCTATGCGCGGTAGGGTGACACCAAAGGACATTGTTCTTGAAAAAAAAAATGATTCGTCATGTGAACTAAACACTTATGCAAATTGTTACGCAGAGAGAATTAAAGCTTGATATTCACTGTTTCTTCCTTATTCCTTCTCAGTTTTCCAAATCTTGTACATTGGCTATGCTCAAGTTTAAGTGAATAGAGACGAAAACTCTCCTACCATTAATTTTACACAAAACAGGTTTAGGCTGCAAGAATACATAAAGCTACATTACCAAAAGTGCGGAGAAATAAGCAAAAAAATGAAAGTCACTATAAGAATTGCCAGCACACTAATAAGATATCATTCCACCGCAGCAAATTGATTTAGTTTCCATTCGATGCCATATATTCCCGGAAAGTCACACTTGGCTTTTGGTATAGGGAGACTTTTACCCTGACGGTAAAAGATTTTTCACCAATTTTAAGAAGTGGCCAAAATTCTGTTTTGCAATGAAAGTGCTCATTACATTCTACTCTTTATTATTAATTGGTAAGCAAAAGTCACCTAATTAATCAATAATATGATATGAAATATATTGCCTTAAGAGTAGCAACGAAGCTAACAATACTTTCCACACTTTCAACCTTCAATCACCATCATTATACGCATTAACTCCAAAATATTAGTCGAATTTAATTATGCAATTATTTAACGCCAAAATCGATAGCATATGCTTAAAAAAATTATCTTTTTCATTTTTGTTGAATTCATGAAGCAATATAATGAATAAAAAGAGACAACATCCGATAAACAGTCTAAAACTGAGTGTCAGGTAAATACAGGGTAGCATTAAGGAGATATAAAATTTAATCTCATGTAATCTTCGAGGATATTTATCTACACCCACAAGATTTTTTAGAAACTCATTTCAAGAATACTATGACCGTCATCATTCAATCTGCACAAAGAATAAAAGCTTGCATAGCCAATGAATTTAATTGCCAATGAATCCTCCCAAAAATATTATTTGAAAATAATAGTTTGCTTGGATATCTATAATAATTTTTACATAAATCAGAGGAAAGTTTGTTAATGTAGGTATCTATATAGCTAATTATTTTCACATTCCAAATGCATCACGCTGCTTTATTCATTTTTATTACTAACCGTTTATTTCAACATGTATGTTGCATATTATCCGAAAAAAACTTTATGGCATTTTATTTAACATTGTCTTATAACATCTCTCACGCAGAGCAAAATCTAACACTGAAATATACATTCACTTTTGGCACGGGCATTCCATTCAAGGGATTCCCTGCGAACTTAAAGTAATGGCTCAGAGAGGCATTTGAAGTTCAGCAAAACGTAAGACTCCATTCCTTTTACTTTCACAGCGCTAACCTCGTAGGGACATGCAAAACCTTTCAAACTCAAAAAAATGACTTATAAACCGATAAATGAAGAAATACAGCTACTCAATTAGAAAATTTTTGAGCATCATCACAAGCATAAACAAACGGTCATATGTCACATAAATTTCTCTAAAATTAAAAAACGAATATTGCTCATTGACGCATAGGGAGCGAATGTCACAGCTTTTCATTTTCCTCGATGTCTGCAAAATGTTGAAAATATATTTTTACCTACCTGCTATAGCACTCAGCTCAGCTCAGCAAGCTCAGATTTGCACATTAAGGCAAAATACAAGTTGAAATTCCAACCGACTATCTCAAAGAAATATCTAGGGTGGAAAGAAATATTTTGGGAAGTGAGACGCAGCCGCTAATTTTTCATAAATCCAAGTCATTGAAGAGAGATTTTCAACGACATTCCTTTGCACATGTCATTAACATACGAGATGGCTTAGCTCCGTATGCGGCATTCTCTGGGGAATAAAATTGTCGATATTTCCAGCGCGTGATGGATAACTTTAGTCACACCCTGTCTTGGACTACTAGAATAAATGGTCACACATTTAAATTCTTTGATCCTCAGCACCATTTCGCAGTCATCCATCATCCTGATTCAATCGTAGATAATAGCAACATTTAGAAAATAAAAAAGGCACATAAACATAAAATAAAATAACCTGTAATACTTGCTAGTGTAGAATAAAATTTCGTTCTAAAATATGAACCAAGTCCGATAATTAGCAAAAATACTGAGAGGCCGTCCAATTTTATTGACGGTAACCCGCAGCTTAAATTTAAAAAGGCGAAAATGCAAATTACTTCGTAGTTTACCATTGCTTTATATCAGGATTTTGAGCATATCTTTGAGGAATTTGAGTTGTTCTATGGACTTGAGGAAAAGCATATTAGTTTTCTCTCTTCTTTCGTCTGTTTTCGGGCTAATGAAACAAAATCGATTGGACACATTATAAAATTCTTATGATCCTACAGAAAAAACCATGGCGGATGTCACTGAAAAGCTTCAATTATAGTATCAATTCTATGACAGAGAGGTTCTTTGTCATAGTCGCTTTCCGCCACCAACGTTTCATGCCGAACGAATGGACACAAACTAAAACAGTGTAAAATTTAAGAAGTACTAAAAATTATACCCTTTTTCACGTTCTTATGAATGTAGAGAAGGCTTTGCCGAGCGTAATGTAGAAACTTACTTGGAGGTGACCCAGAAGTACGAATGTAAGGAAGAGAAATGCACTCCGGGAATGATGTCCTCTGTAAGTCTGAGAGAAATGAATAAATATTTTTTTGTGGAAGTGTGACGAATAAGCTAACCTACCTAACCTAGCTTAAACGCTTGTCCCAACCTCGTTAGAGCACTTCATTTTTTTTAGTTGAAAACAGCTGGTGTCCTAAAACCCCCTGCCACAAGCCTTTTAGGCGGCTTGTGGGGTATTGTGTAGATGTAAGCTAGTAAGAGTTGAAGGGATTAAAATTTTGCTATTTCAACATGGTTTTTTCTTCTTTGCGACCATTGTTTCATTAAGAATTGCATTTTTAAGGTAATTATACCTTGATTATGTGACTCTGTAACGAAGAAAAAAGTTTTTAATCATTCAGCTCCTACGATAAAGTATTTCACCAAGTCACGCCCACTAATGTTACTTATAAGAAAAAGTCATATAAGAGTTCAAAGTTCTATATATACGTTCAATGTACTATGAGTCTGTGTTCATTGCTGCACGGATAAATGGACGCTGAGGAAGAGGAAGGAAAGACTGGAGGCCTTAGAGATATTGCTATGGGGAAGAATGGACACGATGATACAGAGTGGAAAATGAAACGGTGTTGGTGGGCATGGTGGACGAGGAGATGAAACTTCTAGATTAGATAAGGAGGAGATTGAGGGTTAGGATGGAGAAAGAAACAAGTGGGTGCGGTACGGGTGTCCGAAATTCGTGACTGAAATTTGAGGAGGCACATCCATTTTTTATATAATAATACATGAAAAACATTCCCAGCTCAATCAAACCACTGACTGTATTTTAACCTGCCGCAATATGTACAAAAGATTAAAGTTAACGATAAAAGGTGGTTTAAATTGATCGTATATCTAAGTAAACGAATCACAATCTACTTCTAAATCTATTTATGCCTCTAATATGAGGAGCGAATGGTAGGCAATCGTTTTAGAGCAAAGAAACAGTTAGATGCAAGCCTAATTACTATCAAATTTTTAGACAAGATATGAAAAATGTCTGTTTTCCTCACGCCCGTCATAACGGTCATTAATAGCATCGTTTTTAAATTGCTGTAATTTCATCAAGTACTATCTAAGGCAGTTAGTGGTAAATTTTTACACAACTCTAATTAGTTAATTAAATATGTATGCTTTAAACGTTCAAAGTAATAACCTCGCGCGTTTAATGAAGAAAAATAATTCATTAGAACCTAAATGATTTCGCGTTAACGATGATTGAGGCAAAAACTCAAGCTTTTCACGTTATTTCGCTATCAAAAAGCTTTTTTATGAGTACCATGAATTCGTATGAATGAAATAAAATTTCTTTTCGAAAACCTTGTCAGATTATAAACACACTTTCACCGATGTGAGCTAAGCAACATGTAAAAATATATGAACTTCAAATGCGTTACGACAGAAAAAAATACAGTCGGACTGACCTAAAAGTTTTTGGTGTTTTCTATGCATTTGCTTCTAATATTTTTTGGGACACTCTAGGATACGATATGCAGCAAACTGCATCATGGGAAGAATATCGGTAAGTGAGTGAGAGTAAGAGAATAGGGTTACCTCTGGTGTGGTAGGCGAGGACATTACCCCGCCGCTATCGAGGCCAGCAAAATAATCTATTTTGATAGAAATATCCCTCAACTAGGAGCCAAACTCTTTCCGATAATCTTATCGGCACCATACGTTACCTACTAGACCACCGCATTGTTTACGAATAATATGAAAGGAAATGAATTCTGCAGTTAAGTAAAGGGGATACATCCCAAAATATATCACGTACACTTAGTTCTACCGCTAAAATACCTGCCTAAATATTTTGATCACCTGATGTACGCATATGAGAAATCAGCAATTCAATATGAGCAATCCTATGAGTAATTGACCGCTCAAAAAGTGAAATATTAAATACAATTATTTCATATTTGGTACAATGAACTTCCGGGTATGATCTTTCCCACATTATCGGCGCTGTCAGATGCATCCCAATTTAAAACAGGTTCCCAGCACGGGCACTTTTACTGAAGCTCAACTGGTGACCCCACGTGGCACAGTTTTGCATGGTCTTGCAGCTTCATTTCGCAATATTTAGCTAAGTACTTGCCTCAAACAAAACCTGTTTAGAGTAAATTACCAGTCGTAAAGAGTGCATAAAAATAAACAGCAATGAATATATAGGGTATTAAATTAAGGTATGATTGGATCTACTCATTAAGTCACATAGGTAACCCATTAGATATGGACGGTAAATCTATAATCCTGATTTGGCTACCCATAATGGAATACTGAATACACGTACAATCTCAGTACCATTAAAATAATAGTATTTTGTAATAAGATGCGTAGCGATGAGATTCGAGCCCTTATTGAATCAATCTATGTCCAACCGAATATAAAATGTTATCTTTTAACCCATTTCCAATCGGTTTGCTTTTCGCTGAAAACATATGCACAATTTTGTGTTTTGCGTTATATGTAATGAAATATAAGCTTGAGAGTGAGGTAGATACTCTCTATAATCCATGCACACTCATAAGTACATGTTTCACTAAGAAACCCGTAGAAGAATGTTACAAAAAATATATATAAGCAATGAGGATACTCATGATTTCGACGTAGGCATTGCCTTTAACTATCACTTAAAATTATGCATGAATAAAGACTTTTTAAGAAAAACTTTTTAATACAACACACAAGGGAATAAATATATCCACCAGACGCGATAGAATTGGTCAAAATTCTCACGATTACCTACTCAAAAGCTAGAAAAACGATTGATCGGCAAGAAATGTGACCGGACAAGATCTTTATGTAGGTATTATTTTTAAAAGTAATCACTTTTATTGCATAATCACTTTTACTGAGTCAAAATTATCAATGGTAGATTTTGAAGATAAAAACATGAAGCCTATGTTTCCAAAAAATATGAAGCCACTCAGTAAAGTTTTGAGACGGGAGTTATTTTTCCGTGCATCTTCAGAAATCCGAAGCAATTCAAATTTTCCCCTAATATAGATATTTCATTTATATAACATCCATTCATTGAAAAATCTCATTTAAATCAAATGTCATTAAAAACAAATTTAATAGCAACAAAAATGAAACGCATAAAATTATCCATTCCAAATTTTTGTTAAGTGATCTTCAACCGTTTTGCAATTGCAGACCAAAGAATTAATCAAACAAATATTTTATAGAAGAAGCACATCAGAAATATCCGCGTATATTTTTTGCGCAGGTGAAAAAATTCCTTCAAGGCCAAGAAGACGGATTTTAAAGGTAGTGGTGAGTCTTCCGGTTGAGTGAAAGGGGAAGGAATATGAAGACGACCCACGGAGTAGAAGGAGTAAAACAAGTATTCCCCATGAAAGGTCACAGGTGCAATTATGAAACTCGTGCTCACGATTATCAATCAAGTCCACTCGTATTGCTCAATATAGAATATTCACTGGAGACTATGTTTACTTTTGTACGTAAACTTCTTCCGCCATAACTTTATTCTTGGACTATAAGGCACAACTAATTGGAGGTGTGTGGCAGCAAAAAGCAGCATCTCTAAAGTGTCATATGTAAATCATCTTCATAAAGGGGAAACACGTAACATCGATCGATGCTCCTCCATTTAGTATTTACTTCACCGCAAAAAAAACCAGCTTTCTCTCCAACGGAAGACGCTATTCCACCGCATTGCAGCATTGGTCACCAAGATGATGAGCAAATTTTTCGAAGAAACATGTATTAGTCGAATGCTGGCTTAAAGGTTATGCTCAATAGGTCTTATCACATGTGAACACATGCAACCAAATCGAACACATTGGGTTGCGCAGCTATTAGAGTCATGCCCTTTTAAGATCAATCTATGTGAAACCGAATGAAATACTTTGCGTTGAAAACGTATGCACAGTTACTGAATCATTCACTAAATTAAAATGTCCGTAAGACCAATTTTGAGGAATGGGATGTACTTCGAGAGCTGCCTGTAATTGTGAACTTTAAAGAGGTTAGTCAGAAATATTAGATTTAGATGAAATTTATCAAACATTTTGGTTCATATGGAACATTGACTATTTTGTTTGGCCAAACAGTTTTGATATGCGCGATTAGATAAATTCTGTTAAAATCCAATCCAGTAGTTTGATCTAATTTCATCACAGTAGTTTGATAAGACTACTAAGATCAAAAGGATAATGAAACCAACGTAGCGTGCACATATGAAAGACTTTACACTCAGAAAAACATGTAACTGATTTAAAACCATTAAGTAATTCTCATCAATTTTTATTAATTTTATTTTCCAGTGACTATTTTCTATAACTCTAGTAACGATCATCAAGATATGAAAATGAATTTGGCCATATTGCATCCACACGCTCGCCGGGTCGCCGCACTCTCCGCCGCCGCCGGACAGAACCCGAGTCGACGGTACGCTCGAAAAAACGATGTAACATTCGGGGTTGCAAATTGATGCATGGTTTTACTCTAGATTTGCAATATAGAAGCTTCAAAGAACGACATAATATAAGTTGTTTAGTGGAAGTCGATGATAATATCTACTTTTTCTCTACGTTTATGCAAAGAAATGGGCTGAGAACAAGCTCCCCCATTTTGTTATAAATCTATGATTATTGATGAAACAAAATCCATAAAAACCCTTTCAATTGAAGAAAAGGATTTGCCAATTAAGATGGTATAACAGTTTTTTCGATAAAACTATTCATGAAATCACTGCACGAGGATAAAGTTGGCATTTTTCAGAAAAAATCGTTGGTGGTCGTTTTTCGCAAAATTTGTTCAACTTTGACCTCACATATATTGTTAACGTGAAAACACAGGAAAAAAAAGCTGCTGGAAAGTTATGCCCAATTTAGTTGAGAATATATATGCAAAGTTTCAACTTCCTAGCTCAAAAAAATCGTTTTTGAGGTTTTGGCCAGCTTTTTTCGATTCTAGCCCACTGTGCGACAGTCGATACATTACGCCAATCGGTTAGTAAATTCCGTCAAATCAAAAAATAGTTTGCCTGGATAAAATAGATATAACAAATAAGCAAGCACTTTCGTATAATTGAGTTATTTTTACCAACTCTTTCGTACGATTGACATAGTTATGTCGAAATGCTTATTGTGAATTGTCTATTATGAAATTTCGCACAAAATTTATAAACAAAATTTGCTAAAATCAATGAATTGCTTCATAATTTATATCAAAGTTTAAATATAAATCACAAAAATTCTCTCTATCAAACTACTTTGATAGTATTTAACAATCTTTTATTTAATGTGTCCCATAAGGTTTTTCTCTTTTCCTTAAAGCTCTCATTGGCTTCTGTATTATAACGTATCTCTCGAATTATTTTTAATAATTGTGAGTCAATTCAATCTCCAATGGACCTAGCAAATGAAAGTAACATGTGGCTTTAAAGCAATCAATCACTTGGGAGACAGTTGATGAAAACCAAAACGTCCATCGGTAGAATTGAACCAGAGCTCAAAGCATCATCATTTGAAACAGAAAAGAAATAAAGTCTGACGCTAGTTCCAAATACACCTTGTAATCGTACCAGATGAGGAATGAATTATAATTTCATGTTAATAATAGAGGATGGGAGGCTTATGAGCAGTTAATAACTTTAATGACACCCAAACGGCGAACGGTGGCTTGTGGCCAAACCCTCCTGCAAAGGTATGCCAACATTATCTACACTGTATGATAGCCACTTATTCCCTTAATGAAGCAAAACAACGGTTTCGCAAAAGTATGAGGTTATGAAGGACATTATGCATCACATAGGTGTCGATATAATCAAGGAGTCTAGTAAAAAAAGACATAGAGTTCAATTTTTTTCAAAACAAATGAGAAAAAACTGAAAATAAATCAAGAAAATGAAGATCCAGAGGTATATTACACACCATGCAAACAATTAAGGGAAAAAAGTAAATTAAGATTCCCGTTACTTCATACTTATTAAGCGGCAAGAGCCAAAAAAATACGCTTGGATGCCTTTTCATCAAGCTTTTTCAGCGTAAATTTTCAAATACGTCCAATATCTCAACTATGCTTCATTTGCGGTCTTAGAGGGAAATTACAAAGGTATACTCAATTATATGGGAAATACAGAAATTATCGTGAGCTTTTCATGGGAGAATCAATGATGGTTGAGAGTACCTAGAGGACCAATTATTCTACTCCAGAAAAAACATGCACTGGTATTTTTTTCAAATTACTCCGTAATTGTGACATTACTCATAACCTTGAAAACACCAGGCAGAGGGAACAATGACCAGAGCAACAACGCACCACGTAGAAATGGCAGCCTCTCAAACTTAAGAAAATTCTCAGTGCAATGACATCAAGAAATAACCACCACAAGAAAAAGAAACTAGAAATTAAAGCAATGACCGCATCCCATTGAACTAGTCATTAATGGTTATTGAAAATTAGATATGTTATCTTATATCTCTAATCTACATACCATACAAGCGTATATGTAGGCAAATAATTTTATGAACTACAAAATAAGATTATCATTATTGATGAAGTTGAGGTATTCCCGAGAGATAAAAAAACATATCTACTTATGGAACATGAAAATGCACTTTACCCCTCCAGGACCAGTTGGCAGTCGGCAGTAGAATTTTATTTAAATATGAAGCCAGGGTTTTCCACTCTGCAAACTTTCATCCTTCGTTTCCTTGCGTTATTAATCTTCTTCAACGGCATTACACGCTTTCCTCTTAAACTGACGACACCGGCAAGCAATGAAACAAGCATTTCTCACAAGCAGTGAAAATGCAGTTTCACCAAGAGTATTGCATATACTGTGAAGAAATTAAATTCAATTTTAACTAATATCGACCAATAAAAAATATTGCCTTGAAAAATATCTCAAATACAAAATAAGAAATTCGATTGACGGTATCTTATAAACATTGACTCACCATCATTATTCACTAATTGCAAAAACAAACGAGTATATTTTATAGCACCTGTAGTTGTGAACCCTTACGAAAAAATTAATCGTCAGCCGGCTAAATTTTCCGGTAATTCAATTGCGGGAATCACTGGTAATTCTTGAAAAGGTATTTCAAGAAAAAATATCCTGGATTTCGCAAATTAATAGCCTTGAAAAATATGAATTATCTTTCACATGTTTTATTCTCTGAGCCAGAATTAAAAATATAGAAAATATAAAAAAATATGCCATAAAAATAATCAGCAGAAATTTCCTGATTTTTATACAAATGGCGGTATAAAGCTAAAGGCAATGCCTTTTACGTAGTCAACATATACATTAAATCTAATGATCGATCGAAGCATCCAAGGATAAGCCTCAATACCTTTGGCACTTAGTACGGAAAATAAAAAAAAACTCTTAAGAAATGGTATAATAACTTAATCTCAAACTTCAGCCATGAAGAATTAAATCCAGAAAACCTTATTTTTAATGTAGATATAGGATAAAGGAACAAATAAACAGTTGAATGGAGGATAATTACTCAATAAAGGGGAGTTAAACAAAACTAAGCATCAATGCAAAATCGGGTAGCCAACAGGGAAAATTCAGCCAACTTTAGCAAAGTTAGCAAATTTAGCGAAGTTAGCACAGACAAATTTATCCTACAGGGAAAAAAACAAGTTCTGGGCTCTGTGCGATATAAAAAATGGTGAAGGAGATCTTTCCACCCAGGGAAAGAAGAGGTTTCAAGTGGTTAAGATAATAAATGTAATGATAAGATATATTCGGAACAATCGGAAAATAATAATCGAGGACGTAATGTGGTATGACGCCTTGCCAACAGGATAATGGGGGAAACCTCTATGGTGATCGCTGAGAGAAAAGGCTTAGGTGGGAATTGAAGAGGTACAAGGTAGAGCAAAAACTAAGCCCACTACATGGTAATCTGAAGAAGACACCGTATTACTAATATAGCATTCAAAGATTCATTGGGAAGAAAGTGACTGCTCACAAAAAACTAAATTCTGGATTTGAAAATATATACAGTGAAATTCAATTGTTGATTTTCACATATTTACCGCTTGCTAACAATAGGTATAACGTAACTAAAAATTTTAATGATTCAAAGATCATGTATGTTATCCTAAAGCAAAAAATAAATCAGTAACTATTTGGATGATGGAGAATATCATTTGGCAGAAAGGGTTTCTCAATAGTAGCTTTGCCACAACAGTAACTCGTGACATTGTAACGTTCTGTATCGGGAGAGAAGAATGTTTAGGAATGAATATCATGTTTGCTGACGTTTCAAAGGATTGTCTTTTCCATTCCTCTAATAACCACCCGATGAAAAATATCAGTGGATTGGATGAAAAATTCATAAAATATATTGTATTAAAAGTGTGTATATTTTTTAATTGCTGTCTTTATCTACATCAATAACACCGTAAATTCCTGGATTTCATACCCATTCTTTTTATGCACTTATGTCTTCCTTTTCCTGTTAAAATCTAAAAACACGATTCGTTTTCCTTAACGTTCTTGATAAATAAGTGGTTTCTCATGTATCGAATTCATCTGCTCCATCCCAATTGACCAATCTTTCTCGTCATCTCTGTCTTTTGTAGCGTGCTTCTTATTTTCCAATTTATCTGCCCTGTTAATCTTCATCATCTGTCACACACTATTTTCCTCAAAATTCATCTCCTTAAATTCTATCTCACTTTCAGTATGAGCGTCGGATGTAAGGCTGAAAAATCTTCCTTTGATTGAAAAAAAAAATTTTTAAGTGAAAAAAATAACTCCTCAACCTCCCTTCATTTCAGCATATTGTCCCTTCCATATTCGACAACAATGAAATCAACTGTTGGCCAACTCTTGAAACTCATACGCTACCCTCTCAGCACTAAGGCGGAAATCTATCCTCGTGTCCTCATTCAAGTTCGGAAAATATATTCATACTCATTTTGCCTTCCCGAAAAACACCGCGATCTGACGGCTCAAAGACTGAAATAGCCAAAGGGGACAAGTGAACTAAAGAGAAAGAGAGAGAACTGAATATCATTACCGAATTCAGACGGAGAACATAATTTGAGGAAAGAGAAAGAAAGATGCTCATTCAAGACGGTCCTCCCTACAGAAAGTTACAAAACGGCCAATTTAGACACATTTCAGCACGCTTATTGGCTCCCCTTCCATAATGACAAGGTTTGCGCAAGGGTCGGCAGCAAAATATCTCAACAATCGATGATTGGGGTGAACGATTTTAAAGAGGCTAAAGGGGCGAATAGCTTATCGTGGGTAATGCCAAGGTAACATATGAATGTTAAGGAAGATATTTACCATGCACGAATCGGTCATTTAATCAACTCCAAAAATTGAAGACTGCCAATAAGTTCCACTCGGTGATTAAAGCAGGTTTTTGGCAAGAATGGGTGATGGCTCATTTAAGAATAAGTCAAAGGGAAGTGAGGGTAAAAGGGCCAGGTCTTCTACTTGAGACTCCTCGGATGATTTGGAGGATTTTTGCTTCGGGGTAAATTAAGGATAGCAACGTTGTCTCAATTCACAGGATTAATGGAGTCGCTCGCTAGGATCACTCATTGCATGTTTTTTTCATAGTTCTAACCTTAGATATATTTTCTCTAGTAATTACTAACCATTAGCAAGTTTATTTATGAAGAAGCATGTATATTTTGCTAGTATGCGTAATATTTCTATGACCGTGCGGTGTGCATGTGGCGGTCGTCTTGCATGCTGAATGTTCGTGATTTGTCACACCCTGCCAAACACCTTAGAGGTGGCTCGGAGGGTATTATGCAGATGTAGATGTATACAAAAACTTCACCTGGTACTTCAACCAGGTTTCTATTGTGCCTTCCAATAAGGCCTCATTGACCTCCGGCGTTCCATCGTCATGTTCGTAAATAACGATCTAGATTTTTGCCTTAAATAATTTGCATGCAAATATTTGTAGATATACCGATATAAATTTGAAATAGTACTATTGGCTTTTCATGTATAAAATTAAATGCTATTATAAATTAGAACTACAGCTATAATCAACTGTTTCTGGAAACTTATGCTGTCATTTTAGATGCTGAAAAAGCATGAATAAATTTGAAGAAACGTTTTAAGTATAGCAGTAATTATGAGAAAACCAAAGAGTTTAACATGAAGAGCTATTTAAAATAACTAACTTTCCAACAAATGTTTAGATCCGTGAGATTTCGAAATTTTATATGAAGTACTGTGCTGTAATATTGAGGGCATGGCAAATATCATTTTCAAGCATTCTCTCTAAATACTCCACGATATTCGATATCCCACGTCTACACAATGCGTAAAATCCTTATGGAACCCTGAAATAAATGCATATTAGTGATATGGATGATGAGAAGGAGACGTACTTTAGCTTCGACGGGAAAAAAGGGTGGAATTGCTAGTATTAAACCATACATAAACAATACTGCACTACCATTCGAACCACCGAAAAGCCTAGAAGCCATGATTTTAAAAATATAAGCCACGTCAACCAGGCTTGGAGAAAAATGGCGGTAGAATTTTTAACGATATCAACTTTTAAAATGGTCACATACATTTTCGCAGTTTCTACGGCGCATTGTTCCTCTGCATCTTCTCAGAAAACATTCCTCATTCAATTTCTCTTCGGAAAAATAGAAGTGTGGGAAGCTGTATCGGGAAGCAAAAGTGATATCTGATCTCGCGCATCTTGTAGAATTAATTGGATGAAATCTCTTCACAAAATGAGAGAGTCATTGTATATTACACCATAGAATAAAAAAGTGAAGATCGTTTTCGCTCACAATTAGAGGGATAGTGATAAAGTCAAATAAACTAAAGACAACCCGTTTTCAGCAATAGCGGCTGAGATACTAGCTCTTTTTCATTAGCGGAGCCCGTCATAAAATCGAAAACAAATCGATTATCCTTGGCATAGGATGGTGAATTTACGTTATTCATGGTCAAATTTTATTCAATTTTAGCATCAAAAAACCTCCCAATTCGGTACCTTTGAGCATGTTTGTAATTCAACTTATTGGGCAGCGTAATCATTCTCTAAAACTTTCGCGGGCGCTCGTCATGTGAGTTAAAAACTTTTTTGGTCCCTAATTTTCCCGACCGATTCTGGTCGCGTTATTGAGAGAGAATTATTCCCGTGGATACGATAAGAAGGAAAGATTCCTAGATAGAGCGACCAGTATCGGTAGGGAAACGTTGGGGCCACCCAAAAAATGACGCGACGACATAGTCTGAGAAGTTTTTAATTACCCTTATTGGGTGTCGTATTGAAGGAAAACTGATAAGGCATTGTACTGATAGGGACTGTAAGGGCATTAGAAAAATATCTGCGTCTTTACGGTGGAGGCGTTTACGAAAAGGAAAGAAATAATGAGATGATTGCTAGATGGGTTGGATAGAGGAAGCAATAAGAGGGAGGGGATTTTAAAAGCCCTATTAGAGAAAAGGATGTTACGCAAGAGAGGTGGGAGAGGAAGAGAAGAGAATTTTGAAGTAGAATGGAACCAAATAAGCCTCACTAGGTATATAAGAATGGCGTTTAATTTGGGAAAGCGTTATTTGGCATGCTTATTCGCAAAAAAACTCAATTTATGCTTAACATTCTCCGGATGAGTACGAAATGAAGACAAACATTTTAAGTATTCATGGCTGCACTAAAAATAAGCAAAACTTAAGCCAATAGCGAGAAAAATGTAAATAAATTTCGACTAAGTCACTACAAAATGAAAAAGTGCCACCAATATGCAAAGCAAAATAATCACTTGCGTCTTTTAATAATTATTATTCAGTATTCTACCGATTAAGTTAAGTTTGCACGGAGAATATAGGAAGTATTGTGGTAGCCACCTCTTCCTTTACGGACATCCCTTTTCAATTCATTGTAAGGCCTACTCTCTTTCATTCTATCTATAAATCCTATTCTCTTTCTTCCTCTCCCTCATCTATCCAACATTCCACCCTCCAACAATGTTTTCAGCGTCCCCTCGCCGCCAAGTACCCTCTCTATCTATGCCTTATGTCTCCTCCGTATCTCATCTCGAAGCTGCCTCTCCTCACCCACCATGTCAAGCACTTCGCCGTTCCTACTCCTATCTGTCCACTTCACCCACTCCATTTTACTCCAGACCCACATCTCGACCAGTCTCGTCCCCCTTGCGAAGTCTTCAATAATAAAGTAAGTGAAAATATCGTGGGTGCTTGTCACGGGCACTCGTTTCCAGACACCACTGATCGCTTGACTGAGGAAATATGAGAGTACAAAGGTCATAGAGAAGGAGGCTAGGAAGTGGTCAGCCCTTGCCGACAATGGACAACGCAACATAGTAACCATAGAAGGAGGATGGAAAAGGGAAGCTTCCTTCAGAGACCATCTCTCAAGAGCATGAAACCTGTTGTGAGAGACGAATTCCCCTGGAGACATGAAAAAATTAGTCGAATTAAAAGTGGAAAAAGGTGGCACGGCCAGAGAGATCAGCAGACACGCTCAGGAAGAAAGACAAAGGTAACATTGGAAACCGAGAGTGGGTTATCATTCAACCTAAAAGCATGACATATACATTTCACAGGTATATAACTTATAAAGATATTCATCGCGAGAAAACAACCCGACTCTGTTTCTATTACGAAGAAACGGGAGGAAATTTATATCTAAAGATGGAAATAAGTGAATGTCAAATAATTTCACTTCGCTCATAAATCAAATGATTATTGAGATATAAAGCATTTACTAGCAACTACCAGTAAGTACGTTACCATCACTAAGAGAGAAAAGAGATTGAAATAATTTACATTCCGCCGAAATAATTATTATTTGCAAAACATGCTTAAAGTTGTATTTTTATATTATATTTGCAAAACAAGCTTAAAGGTATATTTGCTACAAATTTCAGTGTACCCTATGGTGATTCTGAGTTAGAGGATAAACTTTTTATCGAATATTGACCATAAATTTCATTGAAATGCTTTTCAGCTGAGGTATCCGTTTTGATAATAAAGACCCCGCTAAATATAACAACCACTAGGCCACGGTCATTCTTTGAAATTTTCCCATATCCTAAAATATGACTATAATTCTACGGGAATTTATACCATGCTATTGGTCTAGGTACAACCATAATTTTAAAGAAAAAGCAATTTATCGGTTTCAGGACCTCTCCATGTCACTGTCAACGTGAATTTTTCAATTTTGATGCTTATTAACAGTCGAATTCTGCAGAAATCAAGTTTTTAAGTGCAAACCAGTGCTATGGTTCTATGATGTTAAAGCAGTGTATTAAAATATCGTCCATAGCCATTGGATTTTACATCAATTTGAAATTAATTTATTGCTTCCGTGATAATTTACTAAACAAAGGCGTGATTGGAGCGAAAGCCTAAAAAAAAATGAACGTCGTTGGTGTGGCAGTGGCTTGGTCATTAGGAGCTGGCCTCTAGGCGCAAGGCTACTTTCTTGGCCGAGTTATGCAAAGGATGATCCTCCGGCACATCCCGCTTTTGAAGTCCGTGCATAATCAGATAGCATTCAAGCGGTCTATTCATTAAAAATTCGCTGCTTTCCCAATTCTTTGAAGGACATGGCTGCCGTCGGCTGTCATGAATCCAAAACGGTCAAGCACGATATTTTTGGCGACCGCTTATCCAAATATTTCAATCAATTAAAACAAAAAGAAAACAACCTCGGATGAAATTTTAAAGCAATCTCATTTTTTACAATACGATATTTTTTATTTTGTGGACTAATGCACTTTCACCAAATGATATCCGGAAAGATCCATATTCAGATGACACATTGAGAAAACTAGCTTTTTACTTCCCTAACACCAGCTGTATGGAAATTAATACAGAGGTATCATCAATGAGTAGTAAAAGAAATTAACGACGGAAATTTATGTAGCAACAAAATACTATTTTAAATCGGAGAAGTGAATCAGTAAAATAGTAACGATTGAAGACAATTTTGGAACATAATTAGATTCTAAAGATATGTAGGATAGCATCATTTCTAAAGCTTACTCGGTTAGATTTCCCAAGTCCCTACTTAAGCAGAAGACTAATTTTCCCATTTACATTCTATGTGACTCGGAAAATAAATAAATCATCTCGTTACATTTTTTTAATTGTATCAATGGTTCAATATACGCTTAAACCCGTCGTAGCAGTTAAACAACAAATACTTTCCTTATTTTTTTTTTACTTTTACGCTAACTACACTTGGGGCATGTGTGAGAAGAACTATCACTAAAATAAACTTAACACGTTTTTATGCGTCAAATATATCTAGGCAAAGGTAGCAAAATATCTCGTACAGGAGATAAATATAGTTTTCCTGATAAAATAGTACCAAAGATAAACTTGCGACCCAGGAGCTCTTAATCCCAGGAGTTGACTTTGGCACACAAATACAATAGACCTGTCATATTAAAAGTAGCCTTTCATTTCATGTGACGCGTATTTATTATATGCGTATAAGAGGTTGTGTTGTGTGGTATAGGCATTTTCACTTCAAAATGAGTGATAAAGGCAAAATATAACCAAAACGCAAGGAATTTCAACCATGTAACAATTTCTTATGATAATCTCCACAAATAATGGTAGAAAACGTTATACCAGGGTCAAAAATTTGTCCTTAGAAGAAAAAATAGGTATGGGATGACTCAAAGAACAAGGTTATTGACGAACGTGACTGAGCAAGTGTAAGAGAGAGAGGGGGGGGAAGAGACTCAAGAACCCAAATAAATAACGATAAAATAAGCAGTACTTGAAGTAACAAAAAGGAATTTGGGTAGGCATAATGCTAACCATTTGAAAAGAATTTAGTTTTGAAGGTGTAAGACACGTCATGACGAACGAATACCTCCATTCATTTCAAAGCAATGACTGTTCAACAAAATTACATCAGCGAAGTTTCTCATGAGAAATCTTTTGTGTTACTCATCTCACCACTCAAGAATGCTAAAGTATTGCGCGACAGCATTTTCAATAGCCGTCATCGGGTTTCCAATATAATACCTCCAGGTAATTGCATTCACGATCACGAGTTGAAATTAGGTTTACATAAACTAACATGAAAATTCTAAGGGTCAAGGTAGCAATAAAACAGATGCTGAAATCCAGTGTGTATTTTATGATGGGAATTCAGAAAAAAACATGCAATTTGATAAGATGAAGTAGAAAAAGATACTGGTTCGTGATGTAGTTAGTTTGAATGAGCTAACGTATTAGCTCATAAAGCAATGGTTTTTAAGGTAGATATCAGCGATGTTTTTGTAACAGTCCACCAAAACTTCGGCATATGAAAGAAGCTTAGTAATTTTTTTCTTATTTGCGCAAATATTTATCAAATGCCACGTAAAAATAAAAAAAACATCGAAAAAAATAACATTTAAGCATAAATTCCATAACCTGAGAATACTAATCTCATCTAATTTAGGGAGAAGAAAATTCGCAGCATGAACGAACATCCTTTGCTCATCACCAGAACGACTGGTTGAAATTCATAACAATGCAACAAATGATCGGCATTAGAAAGAAGCTGAATATTTTTATATACTTTTTGTGATATTTACATGATATTTTATCAAGTAAGCACCGGTAAAAAACTGAAAAAATGCGCATCGTAAACAAAAATGGCAATTAGACATAAATGCCTACCTGAGAATACCAATCTCATCTAATGAAGGGAGAAGATATAGACAATTCGCAACATGAATGAATCTTCCTTACTCATCACCAGAATAACTAATAACAGTGATTCACGCCGACTACTTTAAAAGGTAAGGACTTTCCCTCGTATATACATTCATATATCGATTTACTGCACGAGTACGACTGGCAAGTACCCAAGGGACAGGAGAAGTACTGAATGGCACGTCAGGGACAATGCCTAAGGAGGAAAGGGCCCGCGTACTAACTCAGAGGTGAGCTTTGAAATTACTATCACTGAAAGGAGGTAATTATAGTTTATGAAGCGTTCTGTAAGGTCAAGTGAAAAAAATCACGCAAACAAAAAAAAACAAGAGATTGCTAGACAGGATAAAATCCGCGATAGCACAGTGCTTCACGCTAATGTGAAACATAATTTGCGAGTGGTATGATGTATGATGATGAGCTAGCCAAACTACATTTTGCCAACAGCTACTGCTTCTTGGAATGGAAAGAGGGGTTTGCTTTTAGCTACGCCTATTCAAGACACTACTACTATACAAGACACATTACTATGTGCTATAAATTTATGTTATGACCGAGGGTTGAGGTCTCTCTAATCTAATCAACTTAGAGATTCATTCAATGCAAGTTTCCCATCTCTACTCCAAAATTCCGTCTTCTTAAAATTTGCATAAAAATTACCCTATGACATTGCAGACAGGCAATCAAAATAGTTGGAAATCAAAAATTTGGGATTCGAAATTACCGTTCAATTTAACTTCTAATTCAGGGGCATGCGTGCATTTTTCCTCAAATGAGACACATCATTGACGAGCTTCGATGGGTCAAAGTCCCTCAGAAATTCAGAAGCTACTAGCAATAAGGAACTTTATGTTGAGAAAAATATCGATTTGAGTTATTTTACAAAACAGCGGGTATGATGTTACTATTATTATTCAGGTGCCTAATATAACAGGGACATAAACTATAGTAAGTAGTGGAAATGGAGTTAAAATTTTGACTTCAAAAATATTTCTTCATTCTGTAAACTTGAATTGCCTTAGAAGATAAATGGTGTGTACATGGAGTTTGCACTGAGGTGAGAGGGCATTTTCCATGATATTTATCATGAACTACTGATCAGTTTTTTATTTAAATAAGTAAGATTCAAATAATCCCAATGCTGGCTCAAACTATAAATTAGCTTTCCGGCATCGGTGGCGGCGGATGAATTTCCTCGCCTACTAAGTCAAAGATCGCGGGTTCGCATTCCACGCCTTATGATGATCTTTATTGATCGAAAAGCGAGTCGCTTCATGCATATCACCGAGAATATAGATATGCATTTCTTTCATTTTTTATATTTAATGATGAACTGATGCTTTTAAAATTCCGTTGGGTGCAATGGATCTGACTGACACGGCGTCAGTTTTTTTTCTTTAATACGTGCCACTAGGTGGCATAGGCCCTTAACACTTCTAGTAGCTGTTTTTTTATACACTCCATGCGGCCTTTCACTTTTCGCATCTATGCCGATAGGTCAGCGGCGGATTAGTCAGCATAGCTAACCAAAATAGTGGCACAATAAAGGCAAAATAAAAGAATTATTAGATAAATTATATGGCAAACGAAAAAACACTAACATGATAGAATTCACATGCTAAAATAAATAAACATAAAATAACAGTCAATAGCCTACAGAGCACATTAAATCGCACTTTGCTGGATCGGTCTGGGGCAGGATGACGGCACGTAAAGAGGTCTATGTATATCATGAAACAAAACATGTATGGGATCGACTACACTAATAATTGTGATTTAAACTTTAAAGGTGTACCACTGACCCATGCTAAGAGTAAATCATCTTTTTCGCATCTGTGACTGTCACATTGACCTCAACCACTTCTTTTTTTATATAGCGACACGAGTTTCGATGAATATTCATCATCACGAGGAGTAAGTAAACATTGAACACATAATAAATTACGCGTAATTATTATGATTATTCATTAAAATCCCGGTCGATTAACTTAAAAAGAAGTGGTATAAGTAATAGCTATACCAAATCAAGAAACCTTACAATGGAAAACTACACAGTTCAGAATGTGTTAGTGAATTTTGATTACATTTATTTATTTATTCCACCGAATACACATAATAAAAATAAAATAAATTACTTTGTTCTATTCCACACTTTATTTTAAATAGCACGACCAGGGTTTCTGCATCTATGATGAAGCAGTTCCACAAGGTACCGCCTGAGACCGTGTCTTATATTAAAAGAACACACGTAGTACATAATTGGCCATAATAAATCTAGGTTTTCCACAAATTTAACAATTAAACGATTACAAACAAGCATACCTTGGATAGTGGTAGCCTAAGCCTGACGGACTCGAACCCACAACCTCTGGTTTGGCAGGTGAGGACTTTACCCCGTCGCCACCGAGGCCGGCAATTTTAATCGAATTTGTGAAATACAGACAAAAAAACTGCACCAAACTCATCAAGGTATATGTAAATATGGGGGATGAGGGAATAGATCCCTCCCCAAAGCCTCAGAAAAATAAAAAAATAAAATATCTAAAACTATTGCCTATTTTTGGCATGTAATAACTGAATCTGCTTAAATGTAAATATTTAGGGCCAAAATTATGTACTTTTAATTTCTAGACATATTATTTTTCAAAAAGTTTCCCAGACCCCGTTGCCTTGGAGGAGGGGTCGTCACCCCAGACCATCTCATCCCTCCCCAAAGGACATACCTAGTTACAGCATTGTAATGAACTATCACTTAATATTGCTATCTCGCATGCTGCCAATTTTACTTTGCGTAATACTAAAAACTACTATGTGAGCAAAACACTATACGACCGCAACTCATGCTGGTTTCACTTTCCAATGTTGAGGGAGCTCAAGGGGTTTTAAAGAAAGAATGGGTGACAGAGAGCGTGTAAAATGCATAAAAGGGTGGTTTCAGCCGAAAGGGAGAAGTCAAAAGGTCGCAGACGGCATGGGAGAATCAGACGAAGGCAAGAGAGGGGTAACTGGTATTCCGGAGATCATATGCGTCATCGGTAGACATGGAAAAAACGAGAAATGAATAGAAAGCTGCCGGAACGGGGAGAGAATATTCACGAAGATCCGTGTATACGACGTCGTGGTAGAGGAAACAATTCACCGGAGGGAAGTTCGAGACACGATGGGTGGAATGGTCATGGTGACGGCCATGAACCCTTAACCCTAGGAAGACTGAAAAAAAATTATCGCGTAGTAGCCTGACTGGGTCCAATGGACCCTGAAACATTTTTTCCACAATATAACCACTTCATGATGAGTTTAGGCTGAGTTAAGTGATGGTTTCCATATTATTTACTTCCTCAACATATTTCTTCTCGTCTTTATTATTATTATTATTAAATTATTTTGTTGGAAGCTATTACTGCAGCGAAGCATAATATTATTCTCTCTACCAGAAATATCACTCCACCTATCCAGTTTTATGTATGTTTATTAGCACAATTACATGAGCACAAATTACAAAATGGATTATTTGTCCATGTTAAATAAGATATGTAACAAATTTAATGAAACAAAATTATGATGCATTTACAAATGTTATAAACCGTTATGCTACTGCAATCACTGATTGCATAAAATTTCTGACTGCTCTTGTAATATATTTTGCGCACATCGTGGAGATGATGTTTGTGTCTTTCTAATCTTTTTGTCGTTTTACTTACGACACTTATTTTCCTAGGTTGCTAAGGTTGGGGAGGAGTTTATCATAATTTTCTTTTTCACGATGTAAATTCTTCCGACAGCAGATTTTCTCTTGTATTCCATGAGATTCATGAGATTCCACTTTGTTAGGATACCCTGTAGGCTGTATGGCATTTACAGACGTTAGCTCGGGTGAATCCCTCGTTTATTTTACCTCATGATCTCTAAAATCGATAAACCTCTGGAAAGTAGTAGGCGGTCTACTTTCACATATTTTGCTTCTGGCTGATTAGTCCCTCAACCATATCTGTAACAAATCTTTTTCCTTGATTGACCTCTTGGCATCTACATATTATAATCTCTACCTGTGTATATTTGGGTATTCCATTTGTATGAATCACTACTACCACTTTCAGCCAAAATTTCAATTTTATTCAAAGTTATAATACCATACTTTCCTGGTTTTGATGAAACAAACTCTCTAATGGTAGAGTGCCGACGGAACATCAATAACTGATGTCAACTGTCATGGAGGGTCCTGGCAAGAATGCATATTTCAAATATTCATTCCGCCCATCAAATATCTCTCTAATATATTGCAAGTTATCTTCGCCTCTGCTTTTCCTCATTTCTGTCGCATTATCAAAGCGAATAACATGCAGTATTATTTTGACTCTATAGTACTGTTGAATATTGGTTGCCCGTCTAGTTTACTCCAAAGTTGTGAAACATTTTCATATTTGACTTGTAAAAAATATAAGTACTAGCAATTCCAGAACCTTATTTATTCCAGTCATTTTCTTCATTCTACAAAGCTTGAAGCAATGGTCCATTTTCTAACAAAATCAAAAATCTTAGGAGGCAAAATTAGCGAAAGAGCAGAAGACAGAATAAAAATTCTGCACGGCGTACAGGATATGACGCAAAATATTACGCCTTTGCGTTCTACCCTTTTTAGTGGCATGAGGTTTTGTTTACCACTCTTTCAGATTTCGTGAAATGAAAATCTTCTCCCGATAAGAATTCCCTATTTTCGTATTTCTATCATTTTCTCAGCAAGATGAAGAAAAAATCGCCCAAGGTTTAGTTCTACACCATCCTTATTCAACACTTTAGGCTCCATCACCACTGGAGTCACGACTACCCTCCTCCTGTCAGCGCTGTATGTTTAGATGCTGAACACGTCCTTCTGCAATCTGTAGATGAATGCACTCTAAATGTGTGTCACTATTAGCAAGCCTGTGAATAAGGTGACAATGAAATTTATCAATTTTTCATTGCAAACATTACTTAGATATAAATGGAAGATAACATTGTTCGTGCTACTCCTTTGTTTTGAATTGAGGTAAACATTAGCAAAGCACTGTCTCATATTATGTTTCTGATATCATCAAGCAATTCAAAGAGCTCAATAGTCATAGCAGAACACCCAATTTTTACAATAACTATAAACAATGCTTTTTTATTATTACCTCAAAAATATCTTGATAGTTATTTTGACTGTAATATGCAATGGGCGACGCCGATTTCTTAGCTCCTCAACTACACAGTATATCAATAGTCACTCTATGAATTCAGTCACATCAATACCTCACAACAAAAAATTTGGTACCACTAAGCATCCTGTAAAGTTAGGAATAATAAAATTGCTGTATATCATAGTAGATGAAAATCAATACACCACTTCATCTAACTAATCCATCGGAGGAGTAAACGATTTGGTAAATGAAGCAAATGCTGAAGTAGTACATTAGAATGAAAGACCTTTTATATAATCCATAAAGGTTTGTACTTGCCATGTACGGTATCAAAAGGTAATGATGGAATTCAAATTCTTCAATGTCTTCAGTTAGATAGTTGGAATAAAAACAAATGACGGTAGGCAGCAAGAATACTCCAGTTTGCGAACGTAACTTCTGACTGACCACCACGAAAGCACTGCTGACGTTAGATGAACGGTCTCACATACAAAACTAACAGATTATGGGACTGAATGTAGATAATTCACACTGTGTATGCGTCAAACCAGAGAAAGTTGCAAAAACTACCCATTACGAAACGGTGTGGATACATGTTTCTGACCGTATCACTCTAAATGTGACGTTGTAAGAGAATATGAAAGGCTTCGAGCCCATCCATAAAAATCGCCCACTAATTGGTAATAAGTATCACCTACGGATTTGTTTATAACTCCGCAAGCATTGAATCTCCCAGAAATACAAAGTAAATAAGAAAATTGCTGAAAAGTTGAAATGAATTACCCATAGCATTAAAAATAGTCAACTGGGCCCAATGGACCCAGTCCGTCTACTTTGTAACTTTGTAGTATACCGTAAAATGTAATGAGCCCATTCTCGTTATTTCTTGCTATTTTATAGAGGACATGCATTTAGGAAAAGTCACGGCGACAAAATCAGTTTCGTGCATTTTTGACATAATTATAAACATTCAAAACTACCAACTGGGTCCAATGGACCCAGTCCGTCGTTCTAGGGTTAAGCAAGGAGACTGTATAAGGAGGGCCCAGTTCTTACCGTTGAAGATTGATTTATTTTGCCACTTTGGGCACTTCTTAATTGGTTTCATCCAAAATATACAGTAACTTAACTCTGCCGGAATAGCATGGGAAATTTATAAATTAGAGAGGTGATACCATTACGAATTGCATACTGGATGGAGAAAATGTTTGTCTCGAAATTTTAACCCAGAATAACTGATGCCAGTCGGAACCAAAATTTTTGATGATGTTAAACCATTTTTAAACTACAGAAACTCATAGACAATTCGCAACACGAACGAAAATCCTAGCTCATCACCATAATAACTATTCATAACAATACAACAAATATTCGGCATAAGAAAGAAGCAGAATCTTTTTATATACTTTTCTTGTGATTTTTTATTTGATATTTTATCAAGTGAGCTCTAGTAAAAAAATGAAAAAATACGCATCGTAAACAAATGTGGCAATTAGACATAAATTCCTACCTGAAAATAATAATCTTATTTAATTAAGGGAGAAGATATAGATATTGCCTTGGGCAGGCGGCTATATTTTAAATAAAATATATTCTTGAATGAGAAAAGAAAGATATTATTTCCCCGTCCAAGATTATCCTGAGAATTTCACGGGGAAAGATTTATAGTATACACTGTATGCCTAAACAAGCCCTTATTTATATGCAATTTTTTCGAAACTTTAATAACAATTTAGCATACAAAAGTAGTTGCTAGTGCCTTCATTAGATGTAAACGATGTTCTCCTTCAGTTCACTTTAATCTATGTTTCTTTGAAAGTACAAAACGCATGGTTCAGAATGACAGCGGAAGATTAACATTAACTTTATTTTAAGCCGCTTCTACAGATTTACAAATTAATTCCATCCCTATACATTTCAAATACACTGCGTTCTATAATACGACACTTCAAAAGAGTATGAGTAAATACCCATCGACAAGCACTCAGACCCCTCTTCAATTCCCCATAAGGCCTACTCCCTTTCAATATGTCCAAAAATCCGTATTTTCCTTCCTATCCCTCGTTTACGTATTATTCTATCCTCTAACAGTTTTCAACATCTCCTCTCCACTAAGTACTCCCTCCATCCGTAATTTCTGTCTCCTCCGCATCTCATCTAGAAGCTACCTCTCCTCAGCCACCATGTCCAGTGCTTCGTCGTTTTTTCTTCTCTACGTCCAAAAACCTACCTTCTCCATTTTTCAGATTTATAGGTAAAAAAATAGAATCTTCAATAGCATCTAGACTAAAGGAGCCGAGTTTTAAGCCCACAGGACATTTGCTGCAAAAGAATATTGCAAAAAGTTTTCATTTCAGTTCATATCGTAATCTTGCCATACTCAAAGGTCATACGAAACGATAATAATTTTATTAGCATTATAAAGCAATTAAAAATCACAATATATTACTTCTATCCATTCCATTTCATACTAAATTTTAGAATAACCTTTTCTTGACCTTTAAACTGCCTCTCAATCAGGACCTCTATCAATACACTAAACTTTATGCATCCCAATATGCAGCTGAACGATGCTTCTTTCACCAACAGCCAAAGCCAGGACGAGAATCTCCTATCCAAGTACACTTCGTACTTCCCAATTTATTACTTCACGAAGGGCATTATTTTAAATTGCATTATCAACACCTTATGAACACACTCCGATCGTAGAAAATAAACTAGGCGAAAATGCCATGATCGTGGCTACTGCTATTAATATCTTGGCGATGAAACTACTCACTGGATATCCCATATTTTAAAAATAAGTTCAAATTTGAATGAAAAATAAATGTTGAACTACAATAAGTCAAAGGTAAAATTGTCATTCTTGTTTGTACTGAAAATGGTATGTGAAAAAAAAGGCTTTTCATGGCATTACATGACTGCTCTGGATGAATATTTAGTGCGGCGGCGCAATAAAATTAAAAACATCACAAAAGAAAAAAGTACTGAAAGGGAATGCTTTTTTTTGAAATGCAACAAGAAATACCGATGCACCACACGGCAAAGAAATAAAAAACGAATGGACCATGAAAAGTCGTGAGAAGGACGTGCCTTTCTTAGCCTTGCGGGAAAATCCGGCTGAGAAGAGGAACAAAATCATGACAGCATTTTTCAGAGGACAGGGATGCTTTAGTGAGAGAGCTGGAAAAGAATGGGTCTGAGGTAGACTCCAAAGATCATAAAAGAAGAAATCCGCTTTCAAAAGAATGGTGATATATCCTTGTTATTGCTGATCCTAACCTTACTCAATCTGAATATGTATCTCAGGGGCAGCTTATTTAATCACTGAACTTTTTGTAATAGTAAATTTGAAGAAATACACGAATAAAGTAGTGCCTTTCAACTTTATCCGCAGTAATTAAATTTGACGGTTGGTTGAGGGTAAAGCTCACCACGCACTCAGCCACAGGCGCGTAATTTTACATATTCAGGGTAGGGTAAGTAATTATAACCAATTAATTATTTAGCAACCAGTTAACATAAGGTAAATGTTTGGGTAAAATAGAGCTGTTTTTTTCGATTTTTATCATTGAATGCATGTTATATATCGTTAAATGTGTGGTCATGAAGGATAGTTGAGGTGAGGACTATCTATCCTTGTAATATGAACAGAGTTGGTTTCAAAACGTTTTTCGGGTGACTTATCTTGATTTGGATTACACGGCATAGTAGGTACTTTTTGGCGCACACTGATTGATAACCAGAAAACAAAAGATCACAACGGCCGAACGTGTATCCTATCTCAAATATCACAATCCGAGCAATTTATACCATTTACTATCTCTCAGAACGTGTGTGACCACCACAGCGAAAGAGGTTTACGAAACGTAAAACTGGTAGAAAGTGTTACGAAAGCTGATTCGATGACAAACATATTGCCTTGGGCAGGCGGCTTTATTTTAACGAGAATATATTCTTGAATGAGAATGGAGAGGTATTAATTCCCAGTCCAACATTATCCTGAAAATATCACGGGGAAAGGTATATAGTATACACTGCATACCTATATCACCCCTTCTTTATACGCAATTTGCTCGAAACTCCAATAACAATTTAGCATACAACAATCGGTGCTAGTGCCTTCATGAGAAGTAAATGATGTACTCCTCCACTTCAATTTAATCTATCTTTCTTTGAAAGCACAAAACTTATGGTTCAGAATGATAGCGGAAGATTAACATTAACTTAATTTTAAACCGCTTCTACAGATTTACAAACTAATTTATAAATTTTAAAGACCTTGTGCTCTATACTACGACCCTTAAAAGAGTGTGATAAATCCATTGTCAAAATTAAAAAGTTCCGAAACCATGCTGGGCTTGCGTTACACCTCTTACGAAATAAGATCTAAAGATATCTAACTCTAAAACTCATAAGAAGTGGTACGGAAATTCGAGAAGAAAGAATGCGATTTTAGTTTTACCAGCGCGGAGATTGGTGTGATATGAGATGTGATGATGTGTTCTCATAAGTCACCCAAATATACAGAGGCTAACTTACTGTCCAAAAAAGACTGGATACTCTATCCTCGAAATTTCATTCGACATGCCCTTTCACTGCTACTTAATTCAACCCGTTTGAGGAGTGGCATCCCGTCCCTTATCACTATCTCAGCCGCAGTCTTAAACCGGAATCGCTTCGCATAGAATTGGAAGCGACTAAGACGGGTATTCCACCCCACGGTCCAAAAACAGGCGAGGGAGATGAAAGGACCACTGGTGTGCTCAGTTAATATGTTACCCAACGCGTAAGGAGTTGACAGTGGGAAACAGATACAAAGCTCGCTCAAAGCTATCATGAAAAGTTCTCTGTGGATTATTCATTCAATTTGTACATTGCGGGTGACTCCCGTAAAGTTGTCACCGTGGCTATTCCCGGTATGCTTAAATTCGTCTCGAGCGAACACCTCTTTGGGTTCAAAGTTCGAGATTTGCTCTCCGGCTGTGGCGCCGTGGGCACGATTTGGACTGCTGGTCGCATAATATGCTGTCTATAACACCTTGTCCGGTATAGTCCGCAAATTGCCACAGGGGAGAACGACGCCTCAGTAGCTTAACTGCCTAAAGCACGCGGCCGGAGGTCGAGGGATCCGGGTTCGAATCCCGGTGAAAGGGAATGAATTTTTTGCAAAATCTGGCCCTTTCTTGGCTTATGCTGGTAGTGAAGGCTGCTCGAGTGCTCCATCGGGTAATCTCGTAAATGTCTGCCGACGCTTCGGAGTACGAGTCGTACTCCATCCTTAGGGCATAATGGGTTTTAAAACTCAAATACCCACATTTAAAACATTTACAGGTGGATGGCGTAATAGTGAATTTAAACAATAAGTTAAAATATAAAACCCATTATGTAGGTATAAATTGATGCCGACGTTTCCAACCGGCTATCGAAAGAGGCCATTTTAATCCGTGTGTGAAGGAAATAAAAGAATAGGGACTAAGGCTTCCAACTGAGTTCCACCAGAAATCCAATTCCAAAGAGGATAGAGTAAGAGAGCAGGATGGGATCGGGTTGATGTGGTGGCTAGAGTTTTGGATTCCAACCCGGCGGGCTCAGGTTCAAAACCCTGCAGTGGCAGAGAATTTTCAGAGACTGCCCGATCCCTGCTTGAATGAAGCGTTGAGGACATTTCAAGTGAAACACTCCGGATGGGACGTTAAACCGTGGTCCCCTTGGCGCATTTCGTTAAGAGCAGGCTAATGCCGCCGCCGGGTCTCTCTCCACCCTTCCTTACCTACCCTTCCCTCATGGAGCAAATGACCTCAGCTGTCCGTCGCCTCCTCCAAATACCATACCGAGAGAGTAGGTATTGTTCGTCAAACAGCAATTGGTAGACACATGAGCCCAGACGAACGGAATATAAGGCAGACAAGTTCAAGACATGCTCAAACCATACTAACCCATTATGTAGGTATAAATTTCTAACGCTGATTTCAAACACGGGTGTTATACTATTACCACTACCGAATCGCTTGATGTAAGTCAGAAATGTTGCCGTTAGATTTTTGTGATCCTATTTAACTTTATAATAATAGCTTCTCTTATAGTCATTCCCTCCTTATGAGTGAATTAGGGACTGAGTATTTTCAAAATCACCGCAACCGTCACTATTTTAATTCCGAACCTCGGAATGAGAAAAATCAATGCGAGATGCATTGCATAGAAAATCACTCGAATCTGACGAAATTATGCGAAAATAAAATGATTGCCCTCTAAATAAGAGAAATGGATTTCTTGATGCTGAAATCAAATAACCATAATTTGGTAAAGCCAAAGAGAGTATAGCCTACAAAAACGAGGAAATCTCCCGAAACGAAATGACTTTCTGAGCTTTTTACGCCAATGGAATTTCTTAATCACTTGCATTTTTTTTTTGATATAACATGAATTCCTTTCACAAGGCTTCATTGACGCGGTTCATACGAAGCATTAATGGAAAGTTGAATTTTGTGAGTATATTGTGAGCTCTGCCCTGACACCAAAAGTTTCTGTCGTACTTGGAAGGGGAGACTAGTCGGCATAATTAATAAAAATTAACTGGTCACTAATCAAACGAAGTTCATATTGCACCAACGAACTGTAAAAAGTGATCATAACCTACCTTAATAGGATATGCAGTTCACTTATAAAAATAGTAACTATGCCAGAAATATTATTCTAGTTGAAGTTTCCAACGGCGGTGGAAAAGTTTGATAGTATTTTCTAACCAGTTCAGTGGCAACGCAATTGAGCCAGCAATTGTCTCATCACGGCTTAAGTCTTAAGGTTTGGTCAAATAAAAATTAAATTAGGCGAAATTCCTCATCGACATAAATAATTAACTTTTAATTTTAAATTTGAAACTTATTAAGAAGAGAAAATTGGAGCAAATACTGCGAACCTTCGATAATTGAATTGGAAAAAATAGTGGTCAAGAATAAAGAGTAAAATTAGATCAAACTTGTCCATGTTAGCTTGGAATACCTTCAGTTGCCGTCAAAATCTCAGGGGCCTTGAATCATCCAATACAAACTCCAGGAAATTTTCCGAAATAATTAAGGAAACTGAATAGCGTAATGACTTGTACAGTGATTCAAAGGCCAAAAGAATTGCTCTTTCCGACTTTTCTTCAAAGGCAATTAATGTGAACCTGCATGTAGTAAACCAACCGTTTAATAGTTTATAAATAGATAAAGTTTTTTTTTAATATTTTAATAAAAACTTATGCCAAAATATAGGCAATATAGGAAGAAGAGCGAGGTGTGTAAGCTTCGAGTTAAATTAGAAAAGGCATAACCCCGGGCGAATATGCGGGAGACTTCGGGTAAGCCACATTGTTGCTGGTGGCGGCGTTGGTGATACGGAGATATAATTGATGGGCAAAGTGTCCCCGTTGTGAAGGCGAGAAATGCACTCCCTGAGCGGTGCTGCAACGTGTTGCCGGGAATGCAGTAGCAGCGCGCGATGGAGGGGAATAAAGACGCGGAGGTCGGGGAGAAAAAACGCGGGCGTTATGGGAGCGTCTCCCCATATCATTTCTCAGCCCACTCGCTCAGATCTCTTGTTAAGACAATCTCTCCTCCCTTGTCCTAGTTCAGCAATTCGACTGTCTTCGAATGTCTCCCAGCATCACCGAAGGAGTTACACCGCTGACACTTTTACGAACATAAATTATCAACGCGGTAATTCCACAGAGGAAAAACCATTTTCCACGATAAATCATCAGCAGATTTTCCAAAAAGTGGTCGTTTAAGCAATTCCTTAAGAGGGTACCGCAAGTGGAAGGGAACGATAAGTCATGGCAAAAAAATACTTCCTTAACACTAGAATGCCGGGAAATTGGCATACCCAAAGAATGCCGGGAGGGTGTCATTTTGACACCCATGTTCTTAAAACAGTGTTATGTTGCAGATAATTTTTTTCTTAGTCTCTGGTGTTAAAGCGTCATCTTCATTGTAACATTTGTTTTCGGTTCCTTAATATTTTCAAAAAAATGATGTTTTTTAAGAGATTTCCACTGAAGTAAAATAATATTATGCAAAAATTTTGTTCTCTTGGACTGCGGTTTTTTTTGCGTCTGATTTTTCGTCTTCGTATGTGGAAATTTGTATTTAAAGATGAAAATTTTGAAAACAATAAAATCAATAACGACTATTTAACTACAAAACTGTATAAAAGAAAACAAACACACCAAAAAAACACAAAAAAATCGAAAACTTTTATGTACAGACTTCCAAAAACCTTTATCTAAATTGCTTATTCCTTACATTTCTGGCACTTTCGCACTGTTTTGGCCATACATACTGACATTTTACACAGTTTACAACATACAAAATGTCTATTATTATTGCATTTTATCTTTATTTGGCAGTTTCTAGTCCGTTTTGGTTCAGTTTCGGGCGATTTATTAGAGTTGCAACTAATGACAACATGACGGCGAAGAAGGCTAAGACCAAGAACACATTTTGTCGGCTTGCCCTGATGAACGGTAAGTTTAACGTAACCATTTTTGTACAATTTATTAGAATACAACTATTCCTGAGAAGCTTCAGTCATAGTCATCCTCGCATTAAAAACAAGAAAATTCGAAAGATGCCGCCCACTTCCCTTCAGTTGGTGACGTCATTAGAGCTACGGGTGATAATCTCGATCACGAAAACAGATTAGAAAAGACGAAAATAATATAAATTAATAAGATATTCTCGCATAATTATATAATAAAGTAACTAGTAAGTTTCCCCCGACTTTTCATGAGTTGGTGACCTCATTAGGGTATCAGTTTATTCACTTGTTCAGAGAAAACTACTTGTTGAGGAAAAGAATAGCTCACTAGAGTATAAAATATAACGAGATAAACGAGAATTGGATATACGGTTTCCCGCCCGCCACGAGCTCGTGACGTCACCAACAAATCTGGTAGAGGGTTAAAGCCGTCGATGTCTCGCGTGAATAGCTTGAGAAGAAGGTGATGGATCGATAAACTCTATCAAAATCGACATTAAAATAAATCGAATCTCATTAATTGATGCGCCAAAGGCGCTTTCCTGCTGTACCGGTGAATTACTTCACCCTAACCAGCCAGATTACAATGATTATATTTGGTGCGTAATTGTCTGGGTTGTGAGGGTAGTGTTTTGTTTGTGTGAGCAGAAACTTATAACTAATGAGGATTTTTACATATACATATTTTGGATTGGATACATAGATTCATTTTGGACCATATATTAATAGATTTTCTTTACATTGATATGAGTCAGTTTTAACAGGTATATTAGAATTTTGATGATGCATATGGAATTTCTTTTCTCTTTATTTATTGTAAGCGATCCCTATTTATACCAGTACTCTGCCACTTAAGCTAAGAAATCATCTTTCTTTGCGGAGTTTTTCGGCTTTAGAAGCCAATACGGTTTATGCTCTCCAGTAAATGTAAATTTACTATATGGATGTTTGTGAGCACAGAGCTGCAGTCACGATGCTAACGTTACGGCTCCGAACACTAGGACGTTCAACAAAGACATAATTAGAAGTGTATTAGGGCCCCAATATATTTGTTCTGGGCATAATTCAAGAAAATAACCGAAGCCTATACAGTAAAACAAAACCGTTGACGTTAGTTTATGAAATGCAGTAGCAGACTAATGCTAAGACTTTCTTTGCCAATAATCAAAATTGTCATATGTCCTCAAGTTTTTTTAATAACCCAGCTGTACGCCGCGATGGAAAGGCATTTTCTCCTTCCTCGAAAAAGTTTAAGGATAAGTGGCGGGACAGTGTCCTGATCCACAGCGCTGGCGACTTGAATTTCCCTCGATGGTCAGAAATCGAGTATGTTAAGCGCCGGGCCGGGAGCCGCTGGAGACTCGGAGGCTGCACGCAAGGCTTAGATAGCTTGAACAATAGGGTATTTTCCTTCATCAAAGAAAACGAAAGGCATTGATTTCGATTCGTTACCCAACATTAGTGTATTCATAATACACAAATTATTTGGTTTTAAAAATACCGGTTTAGATGAATGGCAATGGTCAATTTTATCCTTATTTGAAAAAGGCCAGATTGGCGCCCATGCGATGCCACTCCACGTGACGTCACAGGGACCTAGTTTCTATAAGAGTAGATAGGAGTTTTGCATCGTCTGAGATTACCAATGCACGCATGAGGCACAGAGCTCAGGGAAACGTGTCTTATTAATAGCCTATTAAAACTGGCTAAGGTCGGAAAGTTTTCTTCGCTTGATAAGGTATTAATAATCCATATTTAAGCCAAGCGCTACCAGATAGCAGGGTACTCTGCTACCTGTTAGCATCCTGCGTCGTATCAGCGCTTAAAGCCTAGCCCCAAGGTCTCCTCACTTGCGGCAGCGGGAACCAGAACGACGTCACACGGAGTTTTTCCCAGCATTCATACTTAGCCGTCGCGTTTTCGCGCGCTTAAAAATTTTCACTTTTCATTTAATCGCGAAAAATAGATATCGTCATATAAAAATCTAAAAGCGTGAAATACGTACTCCAGAGGTAATAATCTTTCGATTTAGGCTATAAAAAATAATAGGAAACCACCCTATTGAGAATAGATATCATTAGGATCGACACGGAGAGCATCATACTAGAACCCAGCTATATTTCCAGGTCCGAGAGATATTTGGCCGAACGGATAGATATAGGAAATCATTTTTCCCCGAGCCATAAAGGACTTTAAGAAATGCCAGTCGTAATTTCCTTATAGCACTTCCTTTTTATTTAAGAACGGATGGTGTCCTAACACCCCCAGCCACACGCCTTTTAGGCTGTTTGCGGGGTATTATGTAGATGTGGACGTAGAAATCTAATTTTGCTGAGATACTATGCTGGTCCTTCAGCTAGCCACGTGTTCGCCTTCCCCTCCGTTTCTTTTCATCCCCCTTACCACACATTTCACCTCTGCTTCACACGCGTCTTTTGAATGCAGACTTTCACGAAAGTTTCTTGAAAAATCACCGGAGAATCACCTATGAGAAAGGGGGAATCCAAATATTAAGTTATCGGGAGAATTGGCAAAATTTCATGAGTGAATCACGTGATTTTGAATGTCCTTTAACAGTTTAGCTAATTGCTTGCAGCTCATAAGTAATGATTGAGGATGCCTGGACAATTATCTTAAAGGCGTTTATGCGGTTTTAATACGGTCCCATTATTATTGCGTTCGTTTTGTGTTACGAGGTATCGGTGTTCCCCCCCCCCCCCAGAACAAAATCCAGGATATGGTCTTGCTTGTGCCCCCCCCCCCCCAGAAAGAAATCCTGGATCCGCCCCAGTCACCAATGAAACGAAATAATACAAATATTACAAGAAAAGAGTTTTATGCAAAGAGAAAAAATTAAATACATACGTAGTATTGATGTTATATAATGTTGTGTTATTGAAATCAAGTACAATAGTAACAATAAATGATACCCAACTTTCTTAATGCTACTCAGTGTAGACTATCTCCGAAACCGGAATCTTTCGTCACAAACCACGTTTGAGATTCAAAAGAGAGCGATGGAAAACAGCAGAGTTTGTTCAAGTGCAGAATGTATAGAAAAAGATGCAAGCTGCGCTTAATACTTGGAGACACCCTTAGATCAGGAAATGATAAAAAACCTTATGAATTTAAGGTACACTAAGACTGAAGTGGTCATAAATAACAACTGCGCACTTATTTTCCATTGATTGACCGAGTATAAATTCCTTTCTGAATCACATAGGTATATTATCTGTCCCTCGTGGCTATTGATTAGGAAATAACAAAAAAGATAAATAAATGGAATTCATACACTTAGGAAATAATGGAAATTTTATCTGAACCTCCCAGCTTTCTTTGTCCATCCTTTTCGTGATTCCAAGCTCCATCCTCTCACACATCACCGCCTTCCTTCCTACGCATTTGAAAGGCCACCGAATTTCGGAGAAATATTTTCGCAACGCTGTGGATTTAAGATCACTCGATCGGGACAGCATGTTTTCTAATCCACACACTTCATGACTATATGATATTTCTGCTAGGTTTCGGTATTGCGCAATTACCACCTCAAGGCATAATGATTTGCTGACAGGAGCAATATGACTGGTAATACGCTGGCCAATTAATTTCAGGCACGCGTTCCAACAAGAAATCCAGTGCGAGACGATACCAAACCTTTTCCGTGAGTGAGGTAACCCTTGACACGAACACCTAAGGCGGAAAGCAACCCACTGCTGAACACAACTCACAAAGGTAAATATCAAATGGAAGCAACTTGAAACTCACCCTCCCTCACTCACGCACACACACTTTTCGTAGCTTTTTGAGCTCGAGGATTCAATTTTCCTCGGTATAACATATCATGACAGCTTATAAAACAATATTCCCTTAGGGGGATCGGGTTGGTGTGGTGGCTAGAGTGTTGGCTTCCCACCCGGCGGGCTCGGGTTCAAATCCCGGCTGTGGCAGAGAATTTCCAGAGACTACCCGATCCCTGCTTGAATTTTGTGTGGAGGACATTTCAAGCACAACACTCCGTCCGTCGGATGGGACGTTAAGCCGTTGTCCCCTTGGCGCCTTTCGTTACGAGCAGGCTGACGCCGACGCCGGGTTTCTCTCCACCCTTCCTTCCACACCCTTCCCTCATGGCGCAAATGACCTCAGCTGTCGGTCGCCTCCTCCAAATACCATACCGCAATATTCCTGGAAGAAGAAGATTCGAACAAATGAAAATGGTGAAATCTTAACTGATGAATAGAACAAAAAACGGCTGTAAGAGAACAGAAAATTGGATAGTATTGTAAAACATATAGCACAAATTACAAATATGGGACAGAAATAGGTGAACATGTTGAATACCACTAAAATAGTTCAAATAATCTTATTCCTAAAGCTTCATATGCTTTATGCGACCTTCCAGCAAGTTTTAACTCGACTATCACAGACTCAAAGCATAAAATGTAGCATGAGATAATTTAAGGAAGGGGTCACTACCATTAAGATGATTATAGATACTAAGGTACCACAAGAAAGATCTAGCGATTTTAAACGACGCCAAATACGTCTCAAAATAACATATCATTGAATAAGTGCTTTTTCAAACTAAAGAAGTCAGTATATTAAACCTCCAGAAATTCTACACATGTAAAGCTACAATTGATTCTTCTTGAGGAATTCAAAGTTGGATTAATACTGGAAACTGAAATTATGCGTAAACTTGGATATCTTTTTTTGTACGTACCGGCACCCTTACCCGCACCCCTCTTTCAAATCAACCCCCTTGACGTAAATTACTCTCTTCATCAAGAGTAAGATATATTGATCCGATGATATTTACGACAGGAACTGACCAAATAAAAAAAATTAGGGATTAGCATCAATAGCACCCAATTATTGCCAATGATTTGACTACATTCCGTCTTTGTTGGACGCATTACTTGTATCAAACTTACGCTATTACTTTTTTGGAGTGTAAAGAGCGATTTTTGGTAGAATAAAAGGGATTTAGCCTTATTGTGCACTAAACAGGGAAATCCATCAATGAAGGGGAGGCTTCCAGAATACCTCTTAAGTACTCCATGGAAACCTAACTTAATCGGTAGAATACTTTAATAATAGAGTAACCTTTACAACACCAGCACAAAATAGTATCTCAAATTTTTAAAAAATGACTTGACCAAGTATACCTCATAAAACTAGAGAATTTCAAAGTGGTGACAGAAAGTTTATCGTAGTAATACCTCACATGAAAAGAAAATTTGAGCAGAAATGATAAATCCTTTAAATCTCATCTCAGGGTTTTTAGCAAGCGGGCAGGATGTTAACCCCTGACATTACAGTTTTAGGTGGGAAATTATTTCTTTTCGCTTCATATGAAATGTAATTCCCGCAAAATAAAGTTTATCATAAGAGGAGTGGGATCGGTGTTGGCGACTGTGATAACATGGAGAGGAAGAAGAGGCAAGGAAGTGTACATTTGATGGTGTCTTGGTTGAGGATATATCCTCGATCACACGATGATAAGTTAATATACTATCATAGCAGTCATCGCTGCAGTGTATTTAAATCAGCTTCACTGCCAATTTCGAGGTCAAGGTAATCAACTGAAAGAAATATAATGCTGATCGCTATGCAGTACGAATGAGAGCAGTTGAAGCCAGGCTTACGCCCGTCTGGATTTTCAAAACATGGCTAACTTCCTTTTATTTTTCATGGAAAAATGCACAATAATGCACACGAAAGTGGAATTGAAGTGGAAAAATTGTCGCATGGGATTTAAGTAATTTATTCTCCAATCGCAATATCATCTGATTTACATAATTTAAGAGTAATAATTATAACTTGAGAAATCTCCCATTTATTTAAAAGGAGCGCAATTTATCGGCCAATCTCTTCAATTAAGCGATTTTTTTATAAATCGTAAGAAATTTTTAGCAGAAGACATTTTTACACGTGATTGTGCCAAACTCCTACTGGTGGAATGCCTCTCTTACTATTATTGGTATTGTATCCTTAAAATATGTCTATCATTTTTTACTCGTACCACAATAGCTCTAAAAAATTCTCAATAATGCCAAACTCTAGGAAAAAATATGTTCTCATCAGTGCGCGAAATAAATATGAATCCTAGAGAAATTACATAGATTAAATTTATCCCTCCACCAAAGAAAACAATGAGATCACTCTTCGTGTTTTCAGTTGAGGAGGGGATATCATCACTCCATTTTTAAATGGGTCACGTTTCAGAATGATTGGGTACGAACACAATATCAAGTATACACAATTTCGACATTCTACGTAACATGTATCACTGAAATAAAAACAAACGCAACTATTCATCCTCAAATATTTCCCCAATTTTAGTCGAATACTGTATAGAAAGCGATGTTATGACATATCATTAAATGCAACTAGAAACATTTCACTCAGTCACGGATGCAAAGATATTTACATCAAGGGTGATCGGCAATAGAGAACTCACTGATCCGGGGTTGAATTCTAGCGCAGCTATTTATCTCTTTGTATTGATAATGAGTAGTATGCTATTTTTTATGGTAATTTCACGGCATCAATGGCAGCAAGGACCTTCTAGCAGGTGGAGTGATGCACTTAAGTGTCCATTACACACCGTTCAAGTAGGGCTGAAGTATCTGTAAATCCTATACCACCGCCCGGATTGGAAACCAGATCCACGGCAGAGTGCGAGAAGCTAATACTCTGGCCACTATATCAAACCAACCAAACTGGGTAGTTTTAAATGAAATAAATTAACATTAATACGTACGAGAGAAACCAAAACTGAAACTATTAGGCTTAAAAAAGGCATTGATTCATCATTGCAGATATTACTAAAACGAAGGTAAAAATAATGATTAAAAATACTTAACATAATTTAGAACATGTACTGAAATACGAGCAAATATATTGAACTTTTGCGTAAACGGTTACGAGCATAGGTCGGTAAATAAAGTATTAGAACGTTGAAAACCCATTGCAAAAAATTGAAAAAACCCAAATCAAATATCGGGAACTAGTTAAGAGCATGATCTCTCAAAGAGAGGAATCCGACCGAAAATGCTAGAAAAAGAGAGCGCTTTAATAATTGTTGTCTGATTAATACATCATTTGTTGAGTCTATATTACGCACGAAGCATCATTTACCCTTAATCCCTCCAAATTTATAATGAAGTTGAGGAAATTGCGCAATCTCTAACACGTAAAAATAACGAATGACCAGCTCAGACTTTTTTATTAAGTCAAGTGATAATCATTAAGAAGGATAACAAGGCCAAGATGGGGAATTTGAATGAAACAGGTTATCTGAAGAGTTCAGGGCAGCATTTCAAATAACCTGTTTCATCAATCAGTGCCAGCAATGGGAAACTGCATTTTGATGAAGAAATTAGGCTTGGAAATGTGCATTAATGAGACGGCCGAAGGATGCATAAATATTTTATTTGAAATACTCTTTTATGGCTAGGTCTAAAACACAAATCATTGAGGGGACATAAGTCTGACAGAACTCTCCTACGCATGACAGCGCAATGTGCAGAAATCGGGTGATTAAATACGACAGAGATGGTGAGAGTGAACTTAATGTTAAGATCAACGATGATAAAACTGTGAAACAAAGCATTGGATTAAAATCTTCACGCGAACCTTGCCTAGAACAGACACCTTGAATGACTTCCGCTCACCACCCTTAAATGTGACTTTCTTACGGAATTTCCAAGAAAGGCTTACGTGCCGAGCATAAGACGTAATAAGGCTTTTATACAGACTTTAAAAAACACATGACATACGTACTCACTTAAGTAAAACCGAAAAGAGTAACCGCACTGACAAAATAAATTGTGAAATGAATTAATAGGAAATTTCTCAATGCAAGCACGTTTTTATAAAAGCCAGAATTCACGACAGAATTCGGAGAGTTTTCCTGAAAGGCGCTGCAGGCGACAAAACCAATTACAAATGGCTGGAAATTGTTTTAATCAAGGAAAATCCATCCTAGTATTCTTAATAAAGGCTGCAATATTAATTTCCTCGGGAAAAACCAAGGGATGCATCGCGTGGGAGGGGATTGCTAATGCACCGTGAAGTAAATTAATTATCCCGATAAGATGAAACAAGAGAGATAAAAGGGAAAAATCGCCAAGGGCATAAAAAAATAATAATAAGTGAATCCGAATGACAAAATGTGGCCAGCTCGAGAACATCCTCTGAAACGCAACGAAACCGACACGATAGGGGTATGGAGGGCGGGGACTTGAATGCGTGGGGCATCCATTTCGAATCTCGGCCTTTGAGGGACGTGGATGTGAGAGCCGTAATGGAGAAGTTGAAGGTAGGGAGGATAGATAGAGTGAACAGCCGGCCGCTGAGGGCACTGGTATGGGGTAGAGGTAGGATGAGAGGAGGTGAAAGGTGAATTGCACTTCACTCAGAGGAGGAGAGTGAGGTAGAATTGTGGCCCGAGCATGGTTTTAGGTTAGACCTTGCTTTATGCGAGGCATTTGCCGAATTACGCGCGCAATCAACAATCGGTTCTAACACTAATATCCAATTACCGACAACCCATTTGGGATTTCGCCACGACTTTTTTCGGTCTTCGCAAAAAAAATCAAGGTATCGTTTACGGAGACCGACCGAAAGAGATAATTTCCAAAATTATACCCGCGTGGAAATATTCCCGAATATGCCAGACAATTTTGAAGCCTCGAGGTGGCCATCATAGGGACTCAGGGACGGAAGATTAGATCAGAAAACTGCTGTGGCGCAACTCAATACATCACACGTAAGCGTCAAGATGTTTGTTGAACATAGGTGGCATTTACGATTGCATAAATTATAGACGTAATGCAAGACTTTCCACATTTATGATTCAAGACCGTTATTTTATTCTACCGATAAATAAACAAATCAATATGGGTCATTCCATCTCAATTTAATATACGACTAAGGGTTTAAGAGTTTGATTAAAATTTAGGTTTTGGCACACACTCGTTTCAAAATAAATATTGTGAGACAGTTTTTAATGAAACCCAAATATTCAGTTAACTGCTTGAATTAAATTCATGCTTGAATTAAATAAATGCTATTTTATTTTATGACTAACAAATTTTGGCGGCTTTCATATTTTACCTATTCCCACGACTTGAAGCTATTAGTGCATCCATAGACTTGAATTTTATGCCAACTAAGGCATTATTAATTGGACGAATCGAAACACTGGGCAGGAGTTAAATAAAAATTTGAATAAAATATTTAACGCATTGATGATTTTTCTTCAAATTGTAATTTTTTAGCGAGATGGATAAATCTTTATTATAAAATTATTGCTCCGATTATTATTGATTCAGAATTCCGATATTGAATATTTCCGAAAGATTAACTAATAAAGAAATGAATTGGAAATCAAATTCAGCTAAAATCGAACCAAGAAAAAGTGCCTGGCCCTTAAAATATATTTTTCTCCTGAAACCTAAAAATATTTGTAGAAAAAACTAACTTATCATTCGTACAGCAAAGTTTAAATTTTCAAATTGAATCCAATTATTTGGCTCCATAGATCTGCAAAAGTAATGATAACGTTCGCAAAGCAACGCTACCAGGATCGACAAATCCGCATTATGTATGGGACAACATTTCAAGGTAGGAGAACGTGTTCATCAAAATACCAGCTTTTATGATCGTGGATGTCAGCATTCTTTCGCGGTGAATTCCTGCATGTCAATGAATAGGCGTTATCAGTCACCCTTCGGTAACATCTCCTAATTCGAGAAAGTAGATATTCTTTTCAAAAGATGGCAAGCCCGCGGTATTTTATGGCTAAAGTACTCAACAATGCATACATTTCTTGAATTTTATACACAACAAAAGTAATTATTTGGCATCGTGCACCAAGTTAAGATATTTACCAATGCAAATGATGCATATAATTTTCGTAAGGTCGTGAAATTGAAATCCAAGGATTAGGACCAAAAATAAACTTATATATTTTGATATGGTGCGTTTTTGATCTTACCAAGCTTTTAATTAAATTAAATTACTTCATAGCTATATTTATGCATATACTTATTTTTAAATAAACGGAAAAAAGAGCAACAGTCATTCGAAGTTATTCATACTACGCTAACAAATGAAAATAATGACGGCAAACTATTGTTTCCACGCATGTAATAAGTGACTTTGTACGCAGTCATAGGGGAAAATTTATAAAAACCAATATCATGCGTATTCCAATATGTTCGCCATGATAAAATATTTGGCTTATTTAGCCAACTTGGGCTCAGAATAAATTCGAATGTACTAAAAGTCAGAAAATAATTCTCGCAGAAATTAAATGTTAGCCAAGGGAAACCTCCACTATTGTATCAGTCATATGATATCTTTAAACACGATTGAAGCAATAAGTTTTGATCAAATATATGGAATCGTGACTTATCCTTTTGCATATCGGGCTCTTGCATATTGTCATGAAGCCGCAGAGGAATTTCAATAATCATAGCTTGAGCATGATAGAATCGCAACAAAAAAAACACGGGTCTTCCTTTCCATTCCACACGTATTCAATCTAAACCTTCATGTCTCATGCCTCTCTTTCTCAAGGCACGTCCCTAGACCAAGGACAGGAAACACACTAACGTCCTACACTCATAACTTATGGCTATGAGGTTCTTATTGATTTATTTCGGTTAAGCTACATATTCGAGATATTATTTTCAAAACTCCATCAAGTAATCTAACTAGCTTCCCCATTTATAAGAAAATGAGATCCTAAGCATGTACACTAGCTAAGTCTTAGGGAAACCTAAATTCAGCTATAAAATTTTTATGGTGCTGCTTTTTATGGATGAGAATTCCTTGGCCAACTTTATACATGCAGCCCTAAGGCTTACCTTAATCGATTAAATATTTTAACAATGACATTGGTTGGCTGAATTTTTTTAAGTTAGTGAAGTTAAAATATTTATTAAAAAAAAGTTAACACGGCACATGCTATGATCAACTGGTTTATCCATCGAATTTTCAGAAATATAGATAGAACTAAAGCGGTTATACCCTTCTGTGAATAAAAATGAGAGATACTAATTTGACGGGATACAAGAAGAGGTCATTCTTAAAATTTTCCTAGAACACCTACCTTAACTGACATTACAACACAATAAAAACTGCAATACGTAATAAGGTCTTATAGTGAATATAATGGGAAGCCCTAATTTTGAGGTGAGACAGGCCGGTTTTATTAGCACAAATGTTCATGTAAATCAATTAAAACCAGCAGAACATTCAATAACCACGCTAATACTGAAAATCAAGGACCATAGGTTTTCTCGAGAAAAATATGGAGACAAATTCAAGTTTGGAGTGGAGACAGGCCAGGGAAATTCGCAAAATTCCTCATGTAAACCTAATTGAATCTGTAGAGTACACAGTAATAACCATATTGCATATTTAGTAAAATCAAATGAGTCATATTTTGAGAATAATAAATGGAAGTCCGAATGTGTGTGGGAGAAAGGTCAGGGAAATTCGCAAATTTATCCCGTAAGCATACTTTAACCATTAACATTAATTACCTGCAACTACGCTAGGTTAACCTCGGTAAAACTTCCATAGGATTTAAAGAATATGGATAATGCAGAGGTCTACGCAGTTGCCCAAAGGTGCGTGGTTCGAATCCCGGTCTAGGGTAATTTTTTCTCACAGCAGTTAATATGAATTTTACTGCCGTTGCCGGGGGAGAATTGAAATAATCCACTGCTAATTTAACCAGTTAAATGCTGAAAAATGACGACCCAGTGAATGTGGTCTCAATTTGGAATTCATTTCGCCCGGCTCCGATGACGGCACGGGACGAAACTGCAACCCGTTCACTTCAGGGCGTCTCGGAGAGAGACGGAGGGACGACTGCCGAGAGCGAGGGGAACGAATATTGCATTTCGGGAGACTAAAGAGGTAATAGGGTGGGAGAGAAATGGGCGAAGCCTCTAGAGGCAGGGGAGGGGAGAGTTAATAGAGTGCGGAATGGATGAGGCAAGAGAAAGGTGCATTGTGGGAGTTGGCTGGAGGGGTCGAGGGCGGGTCATGCGAGGGAAGACACCGACCGACGGTGGTGCCATCCCGCGGGTGAAGGGGGACGGGATGATATTTGCGCTTGGAAAAATGGAGGAATGGTAGGGGGAGGCGACCACCGTTCCGACAGGTGGAGGGAGTCATCCCGTCCCATTGCATGTGTTCTGCATGTGAAAAGCACCTAGGAGGTGGGGGGAATGTGGAGGGTGGGAGGTGCGAGTATGCGAGACCGCGCACGTGTATAAAAGGCCCTTAGCTCCACCTCGATGACCACACTCCACCAGGAGCTCTCGAAGGGTATTCCAACAGTTCCACAAGGGAAGTGACTTATCGTGAAGTATCCACGCCGAAGGCGAAAGATCCAGTAAGGACCTATCAACGAGCCAGCTCAACCATGAGAACGGTAAGGAGCCACTTACGAGGATTTATCCAAGTCTTTAAAGGATTTATCTCTAGCAGGGGTCGAAAACTTACGTCCAACGCTTGTATTGATAAAATTCCACCTATCAAGTTGCATCTAGCTTAATCCTTCTCTTCCCGAGGGGGAATATGTACTCACTTCGTTCATTCTCTCTTACTTTTATAAATTCGTTGATTATTTTCGTTTCCTACAATTACGTAAATCCACATCAACAAAATACCCTACAAAAGCATGTGGCGGGGTCTGTTAGGAAACCAGCCTTTAACTTGTGAGAGAATGCTAAAAAATTCAGGTGTTCATAGTAAGATTTTACTCCATAAGTTCAACCTAGCCGTAAATTCTTCCAGGCGAACGCGTATATTGATAAAAACCCTCCTTCCTAAGTTACGCCTAGCAACGACTTCCTCTGCCTTAGGAAGAATACGCACGCACTTCGTTGTTTATTTCTTATTTTTACAAATTATTGGAATACTTTCGTTTCCCGCCATTGAATGCATCTACACCTGCATGCTACCCTGCAAACCCCCTTGAAAGCTGTACGATAAAAAAAGTCAGGTGCCCTTAGTAAGATTTGACTGCACAATTTCAGTAAAGCACTTATTGATTTCCTTTTTTCGGGAGAAACACGAGTTACGATCTAGTTCAGATCTAGAAAATGTTGCAGTTCTTGGATAATGTTCTCCGTGTCACAGTGAAATTCTTCAGTTCAGATCTGTTTTGTATCTGTGTATGTGGGTGTTGAAGAATATTGGGACCAAATTGAAGATAGTGGCGAATCCCTCTGTGAACAAACTAAAAACACGAAGTCTCACGATATCTTTCGACAGGCTAAAGTCTTGATGGAGATATAAATTTAATAAAACTGACTTAATTTTAGAGCTCAGTAAAGTACGATATGACAAAAATATCCTGCATTATTTCACTTGAAAACTCGTAGGCATTCGTAAGGTGCATCGAATCGTATCATTCTTACGAAAACTTATCTTCACTGAAATACAAAATACAGAAAACCGCCTAGTTCTTGGTAACATTGTTCAAGGGCCTATTTGACTCAAAAAATATGAAAATTTCATATCGTCGCAATAATATCTTGAGGCACGAAAACATGTGGCAAGGAATCGAGGTTTTACTAATTTGCGTGGCAGAAATTGTAGGGAAGACGAAAGACATTGAAGCATTCGCTTCATTACCAGGCAACGCCTAATTAGCTGCTTTCTGCGATAACTGCAGAGGTCTAAAAAGAGGCTTTCTGCGATAAAAGCAAAAGTGAAAGCGTTCACTCCTTTAGTTCACGTAATAAGTCATCATGAATTTTATAACAATTTGTTGAAAGGTTGAGTTATGTCTTTCGTTGAATACCATAGCCATTGATGGTCTAAAACTATTTCAGGCAGCGATTTTTCGGTGATTACTTAGTAATTCATGCTTGTCATTCAGGCATCGCAAGCATCACTCTTATGAGAATGAATGCTCTGGTAACTGCCTCAATTTTGCAGGGAATACAAGGGACGTTATATTAGTATAATAAAAATAATTAGTACAACTCAGATGGCACTATGGATTAGTTTTCCACAGAAGTTGTGGCTCTCCGTATTACATAGATCATTATTTGCTAAGTATTTTCATAAAAAACTCTTTTTTGAAGTCCGGAAGTGAATTGCAATTATAATTGAATTTAAATTCCTGATGGAAATGAAGGCAGGTCTTCAATAATGAACAACTTCGTCGTAAATAAGAGAGGGTTGTTGCCAAATTTGAAGACATATTTCATGCAAATAATTTAAATCCAAGTGGAATAATGATTTTTTTAAAACGAGTGAGTAATATTTCATATTAACGCGGTACTAACCAATGCTTTCCGACATCAACCATCACGGTTTTTCCTATAAATTAAGGGTGACACACCATCACGTATATGATCACAATTATGAAATATTGACTTTTACTCAGTTAACCACAAAGATTTTTTTCCGAAGTTTGCGGCATGTAGCAAAGAGCGTTCATTAACACAATGAAAAAGTCACTCGTAATTTTCTTTTACTCGTTTGTACATAAATTTTAATAATTAAACAGTCTCTAGAATGTAGAGAGATATTTTTCCACTCTCGGCTACGTCATGCAACAACGGGTATTGCATAACTAAGCCCACCATTTTTCCCAGCGGGAAAGCAGCTGTTTTTTTACGTCCCTATTACCATATAAACTGAGGTAATCATCGTTCTTCCTCATGACTCAGTGACCTTAATTTGTTAAATACATGGCTGAATTAGGCTAATGTGAGCGCGAATAACATAATCTACGTAGCTTATATCTGGTTCGTACTTCTAGCTTTAACGAACTATGAAGCACACCAAAATAAGTGGTACCTGGTGGGTACAGGATTTTCATTGACACTCAATCTAACTGCGCTGCGCAAAATTGACCCGCACCACGGACCTTAGGGTCTTCCAAGCCCACAGAAAGGTTTCTATATTTTAGTAGAACGGCAAACAACATGACAACGATTTAATGCAAATGGCTTTGATTTATATTCCAAAAGCTACATATTCCTTAATGCACGCCTACATCATTCACGGAACTACGTAAGCCAGCTCAAGTAAAATAGGAACGCAATTAAAATATGCCGTTACAAGAAAACTCAAAATAAAGCCTGTAATAGAATTTTTGTTAACACATTGTAAAACTTGTTTTGACAAGAGTCAAAACAAGTTTTACAATTTTACAAAATATTGATATTGTTAGATGAGACGGAAAAACGAAATTTTCACATTACAAATGCATTTAAGTTTATGTTATCTATTGTTCCAAAATGCTCATTTACCTAAACGACTTTTTTTAATTCAATAGTGGTACCTACCTTCATTAAAGATATACCTCTATTATAAAATATTAAAAAGGATATATCTTCTACATTCTTTGTCCTATTATTACCGTAAAGAGAAATTGGCTCATGTAGCCTACAATTTACTTCATCATATGGGATTAAAAAAAAGTAAAACGACACACATTTTCATTTTGAATGCAAGATTTCGCATCTTATGGCCAGGTTGCTGGGGTGCATTTCACTGAAAAATATTTTTGCTGGACTAGTACAGCACAGAGCTTAAATGCTCAACACATAATTTAGTTTACGTTACAAAGGAAAACTCTACTTTATTAGGAATTCTTTGACAAGCTTTCACTATGATTTTAAAGAAATATTACGTAAAATCTTATTGGTGAGAAAAAAATAAAAAATAGTACGCCGATAGTAATTACAGAAAATTTTCAGGCATTTTAACCGATCAATATTCTTTGAAAACTCAAAAAAATGCATTACTTGTTAATGCATTACCTTCAGGCTCGAGTCAAATACTATAAGCAAGTCGAGTAACTTCAAATGCCTTTAACGCCGTCCTAACTATATCAGCTTGAAATTTATTCAGATCTACATTTTTTTAAATACATCATCTGTTTCTAGCACTGTATGCAAATTTTTATAGAGCATTGTGATCATGGCTATATAGAGCGTCTGTACCCCAAGCAAAACATTAAGATGCGCCTATCATAATTTCGCCAAAACAACACTAATATCCTCACTGTACGGCAAACAATGTTTAAAAAGTAGGCACCTAAAGCAGTAGCGTAGACAGGATTTTGAAAATTGGGGGATTTACTGGAGATTTTGGGGCCCTTCCAGGTTATATGGAAAACAATACAGGGAAAAGGGGGGTCCGAGGAACATTTTGGGATTTTGGATGATGAAAACGTGAATTGTAGGACTCAAAAACAGCAATTTTGTGCGAGAATTTATTTAAATAAAGCATATTTTAAGCATATAAAATAAAGTAATAGAGGCAAAATGGGTGGGGGGAATTTAACCCGGAAACTCCCCATGTGGCTGACCTAAAGAATGTCGCCGGACAATAACGCTCCTCCTGTAATTCTGATGTAGATCAAATTTGTCTAATTTCTCAGAGAAGCCACCATGATGACCTCTGGAATGAAAATAAATCCCTTCTCCCCTTCTGAGGAGAATCCACAGCGAAGAGAAAATGGCCATTCCCACATCGTGATGAGGCCTCTCGGATCATGAGGAGAGGCGTGGGATACTCACGCTCCGATCATTGCGAGCATTTGCAGGCGAGAGGCGCGTCCTCGCGCTTATCTGTCGGTATCCGAAAAGCTCAACTGGAAATGCGTCATAAAAGCTGATGGGGAGCGGTGTGGGAGATTATTGCATGGAATGAGAGAGAGAGAGAGGGTCAGTGGTGTGGGGGAAAGGTCGCGTCCCTCTGGGTGTGGGAAAAGCATAAAGGGAGTGGATGTCACGAATGCAATTCTGCGCGCACGACGATCGCCGACAGTGGGCGTCACTGACAAATGGGCTCGAATATTACAGAGGAGGCACATATTTTCGGGTCATTTCATTCGTTTCAGGGATCCGTAAATTCCGCAAAGCTTCAATGAACGTAAATTTTAAATTTATTTAGCCATTTGTCACCGTATAAAATATGATCTAACGCACAAGGTACGTTCATAGCAGCGAAAGGTTTAATTCAAATATATTTAATTGGTAAAAATCCGAAATTTTACTCGCACTAGAAATATTTTAGACTGAAATTTAACAGCACAAAAGAGGCTTTGAATCGCTGAGTCATCGCGGAAAGTCAATAGGGGAAGAAAATCCTCAAATATTATGTTCAAAGTTAGGGATCCGCAAAATCCGCAAATCCGGGGTTCTTCTGTATCTCGGAATTGTTATTCGGATATTATTATTCGGATAACGTTACAGATTTAGCCAATATAGGTCTTTTTTGGAAACCGTTGCTTGCAAAATGAAACTTTGTACGCAGCCACGCACTAGGGTTCAAAGTTATTCACATCAACGATGAAATTCACCATGAACAAACCATTTGGCAATACTTAGCTCGGGCAATGACCAATCTAAGATGTGCCTTGGACTAAGATTACTTTGCAGCGTAATGGTGGCAAACCTGATCGCCAGTCGGAACATATCGGTTCGAAAATCAGCTAAGACAAATGAATGTTTCTTGGTGAATTCCATCTTTGGTGTATGTAATATTTTTTGGATGATCAATAAGTGGCCGCCTGCATAGCGCGAGTAGCGACTCATGTAAGTGCCTCGGTTCCTCGGGAACGGTTCATTTCCACTGTGCCATTATTCCTGTTTCGAGCAATAACTGACTCAATGATCGATTCATTTAAGGATCCAAAAGCCACCCGAATTTCCGAATATGACCATTTTAATTATGAAATGCAGAGTAATCCCCAGTACCACGTCAACAGTCGCATTAAAACTACGTCGTCATTGAGTCTATTCAGTCACCTCCAGATTTTTTGACAGGATAGACAGATAGCTAGTAAGAATGCTACAAGGGCTTAAGCATCCCTCGATATTTTCCTAATATTCCCAAAATTATTGTGAGCGACCGGCGAAACAAAACGCAATGATCGTTCATGGAAAAGTTACTTACATTCCAAATTCATCCGCTGATATTTGACGAAAACATCTCCTGTAGTGGTCTATGCGCCAATTAATTTTTTTATTTCAGCATGTAAATACAACAGCTAATTTGCGTTATGCTCTGCCCCTCTCCTTCCCCCTCTCCCTAATAAAGTTTCTGGCAATATGCCTGAGGCAGGGGCTGAGTTTTACTCAAGGACAACAATGCAAGACGTTACAGTATTTTTTAGAAATATCTATTTATAGGTACAGGTTACAGGACTTAAGCCATACTAACATTTTTTCGTCATAATAACAATCATCCCAAAAATATGAAACAAATTCTCTTTAAAGGATTTATTACTCCCTAGTGACAAACCCTATTCCGTCTTCTTGGAAGTCGAATAACTCGTTTGAAATTTGTGTTATATTCTTGAAATTTGAAAGGGTATATAGAATAAAACATCGTCACTATCTGCCAGTGTTTTAAATATAAAAAATTTAGATGCGAAAATGCTGATGTGAAATTTTTATACTGGAAAACAACCATATGTTGAAAACTGTATATTCTATAAACGCAGAAAATTTCAAGATGACAGGGTACGATTTTAACAAATAAACCTCTGCGAAAAAAAGACCACGCGAACTGAATTAACGCAATCTCTAAATTTGGAACCACACGCATAAAATATCTATTGTTTAAGAGCAGTAAAACTCATTTCTGCAATTTACAGGCCAATGCGTATCCTCTTGAAGCAGAAAAACAGGTCTGCCACGCGCTTATCTGACCTCTTTTTTAATGACTTCATTTTGCATTGTTTCTCGAGCCATTCTTTCCATGCGCATTAATAATTCTCCTTTCTTTGTCTCTAGTTCGTCGCCCTGTCCCTCCTGCTGTCCGTGGCGCTGGCGGCGCCGCAGTTCCGGCCCGGATCCCCGCAGCCGCTGCCGGCAGGAGCACCAATCCCCATCATCCGGCAAACCAACGTGCACAACCCTGACGGCAGCTACGCGTGGAGGTGAGCGCCAGCGAAGCGTAAAAGGAGAATAATTGACGGCGGTGAGACGCACACGAGCGCTTTGGATTCACCTCGCCACTTGATATTATGCGACCGGAGAGAAGGCATTGTTGACTCAAGAAAGAATTACGCTTGGACAAAAATTTATCTCTTTTATTTACGAAACACTAAACGCTCTTAAAAGCGTTTAGTATTACGTAAATAAAAGCGATATATTTTCGCCGAGATCGGTTTATCAATGACAAAAGTAATTAAAATTTACGAAATACTAAACGCTCTTTCTATAAGCGTTTAAAATTTCGTCAATTTTAATTACTTTCGTCAATGATGTACCGCTCTCGACTGTCTCCTAACCCTGCTTTCAAAACTTGAGCATAAAAGTTTCTACGCACGGAATAATGCAACTAGAAATTGCTCATAGATGCGCACAGTAAGAACACCAAGTAAACTAGAAAGTTGAAGCGAAATACAAGGGCTCACCTAACGAAGACGAAAGTCATATACATTAAGAGCAATTAAAGAAGTATATTAGCAAGGTACATTTCAAGGAACTTACTAAGTCAGAGTTTTTTCCAGTTAATTGGAGAATACTTTATATAGTTCGGTATATATTCAAGTAGGCGAGGAGTTACAACACGTGGCATTACCTACATTAAAATTTCCCTTGGCGCCTGAAAATATTTTCGGCTCGTTCAATCACGGTGTCGATGTGAAAATGCCGTCGGACGTTTTCCCTCGGTCAATTCACCGACTTGTCAAGAAAACTAATTATCTCTTCGAAACAAATTACTTTCCATCATGATGCCACGAAGTAATCAAAATTACTACTTTCTCAAATGATTATATAATGAATTTCTTTCGTAAGAGCTAACAATTTAGTTTCAAACATCAGCAGAAACAATAACACAATTCATAAAAACTAAAGAATTCCATCATTTATACTAAACCTCAGTTTTGTATTGCATATATATGGGAAAATATTTTTTATGTTGCTCATTAGCGAAGGCAACGACTAACGATGATTTACAGTTCCATAATTTTTATTTTATTGGTATAGAAGAAAAAATGCTGTACTTTAACTGCGGATGTGTCTTCCAATACGATAAAAGAAAATTCATAAGTGGGTAAATTCATGTAATTCGGTTTTGAACTGTTCAATTGGTTTGGCCAAAAAATAGCTTTCTTTTAGGATTATAATTTGCCGAATGCGGGGAAGCTCCAAGTTATAATATATCAGGGTCTCATATACGAAATTTAAAAAATGGATATCAGTAATCAATGCCTCCCGAGCCCTAATGTTTACGTTTTGCGAAAATTCTTACATCATGACGTATACCTGTGGAGAATAAATCACTTCATCTAAGCCTCCTTAGCTTCCAGTGTAAGGTCTTCGCGAACCTTCTCAGACCTCGACTTAAGAGGCCCACGGAAACGTTATGGCCCCCAACCGTTAATGTCTGGGATTTATTTCCCTGCGGCTTAATTTGGAGCAAAGTCTAACCCCACATACTTATACCAAACTTTGTGTTATATTACTGAGAGTGTGCTACTAAATGCCTGAAGTTCACACACCTGTGAGTGAACTCTAAAGGCCTTTTTACACGGGGCACGTTATTTCACAGGTTAGAACTGTATTAATTTCTCATTATGGCGTACGACTGCACGAAATAAATTAGAATAGCGGTCATTATGCCATCTCACGTCCATTCATTCTCGCATACGTTCTAGCGATTCACCGCTTTAGAATCGTGACTGTGCCTCCGAACACATGTCAGATTGTGCAGTTGCGTGTCCCGTGTAAATTGTCCTTAAGAAAACTACAAAATAAATATGCCTACGGGTTAAAACAATTGACATTGATCAATTTCTCGTCTTCATTCACAGCTACGAGACCGGCAATGGAATAACGGCGGAGGAGAACGGCCAGATCAAGAACCCGGGACAGAAGGACCTGGAGGCTATGGTTGCACAGGGAGGATTCGCTTACACTTCGCCAGAGGGCATCCCAATCCAACTCCGATACGTCGCCGACGAAAACGGCTTCCGGCCCGAAGGCGCTCACCTCCCAGTACCCCCACCCATCCCCCCCGCAATCCAGAGGGCACTCGACTACCTGGCCACCCTCCCCTCCACCACCGAGAGGCCCTTCAGGAACCCAGGAAGGCCCTTCTAGAAAGCAGGAATCACCTAAGCCCGTGACAATCAAGATATAGAACGACTGCCGATGACTGAAGCGGATTGGATACCATCACCCTAAAAATTCCCAATACCCTTAAAATGACCCACTCCACCAACAGTGCCTTTCATGAAGAGCAAGCTGCAGCAATCGTGTTGCGTAAATGCACTCTGAGGTGCTAAAGAAAATAAGCAAAAAAAAGAAACCAATCTAGCCTCCCAGATAGATTGGTTGACGTCTTCCCGGGAGAGACAGGATATTTATTAACTCCTCCTCCACTTGTACCTACTTCCTCCTTATCCCTTAACAAGAAACGCTCTCTGTATAGAATATACTTCTCACTATTTGGCGTTGCCACAGTCCATTAGGGCCAAGACTAGTCTTTCAATCCCTGCATGGAACATTGGTGCTTAGCCTAGTGTCTACACAGCTTGCGGCTTGGCTCTCTGAGATATTGGACCAGAGCCGATGGGTGTGACACCGACACCAGCTTCTAAGGTATCTACAGGCATCCCAGATCTGTGATAGCGGCTCTTGGATACCAGTGTTTCTATCCTATCCCTCTACGAGAATTGTGTATATTTTTGTATTTTTTTACTTGTACAGTGCACACTTCATTCCCATGCATTGCTTCATAGTGTATAAAGTCTATGTACCAATATGCTTAATGCATCTTTCATTTTCATTATTACTGAGCATTGTCTTCGTTGATTAAAAAAATGAATAAAAAGATATATAAGTGGAAATTCTGAGATTTTCATTAAACACAACTCTACCCATTTTACCTTACTTGAGGATGAGATATACTATGTAATATCTGAAATTTGGCAGGATAGCTAAGTTGAAATTTCTTATAAATATTGCTACAGGTAAATTCTATTAAGTACATGGCTATTCGGAAATCGGCCATACTAGAGAGGTTATATCAATAATGGTAAACTCACCTAAAGTCGAAAAAAGGCTATTAATCTTTACCAAAAAACTGACCCCTCGTTTGATAACTCAGTGAAGCATCAAGAACCCTATTAAAAGCACCCGGATAAGGTTTATATGCAGAAAAGAAAAGAGGCATTCTTGATTCGCGGAACATATCGTAACTGATCACCAAAACTATAACTCTGTGAGAACAAGTGGAACCAATACCAAGAAAAACTTAAGGATTTCTTGAGATGGAAAACATTTGAAAAAATATTATGATTAAGTTGCAATGGTTTGGTACAAATACGAGAATCAAATTAAACGCACTCATATTTCCCGAATAGCACTTAAGTGCAGTGTTTAATTGGGCAATACGGATTCCTTTCATCATACGTAGTACTACCTGTAAAAACCTATTTGAAAAGATAGGTGTGCAAAGAAGTCATCCATTAAAATAAAATAAATTTTACTCCGTGTTCCAATATGAGGAAGCACAAAAACTGACCAGCTGAATTTCTTAAGCCTAACGGAATCAATGCAAGATAATAACAGGGATTGTAAATTACATGCTTGAATGTTTTCCTGAACGACTTTTGTTCATATAACGGAGAGAATTTCTTTTTATTATAATGTTGCCAGCCTATATTAAAAAACAAAGTTTTCTTCATTGAAACAGACAACTTTTCCTTAATATATATTCATCATTCCTAGTTCAATGGCTATCACGGAATTTATTATTGCAAAATCTACGTGAAAATAGCGTGGAATACTTAGAAATTTTAATTATGTAATCCCTTTGGAAAACAATTCCTGTATGACGAATGAAATTAAGGGAAAACGATGTAAGTAAAAAAACATTCCATGAGATCAAGATACTGCATCTCTAGCTACACGTTCAGCCAAGAAAGAGAGAAATCTTTAAGAAAATGTATTCCGAGTACCTGACTTTACGGGAAATCAATTAGTGCATCTTTATGTTTATTCACGTGGTTTGGTAAAACTGTCTATATATTAACCATAGCAGCATAAACCAGTTTCATGGAAAAATTCTTTTTACTAAGAACATTCAAAGAAAGTGGTAACTTTTAAACCCACAAAACTACATCTATTCAAAGTACAGTCCTATAATCGACTTTCTTATAAAATCAACAGATTTAGGCGTTACTTGGTGGAACGATGAGATATTCATGGTTAAATAAAAACACAGTACTATTCCACAACCTTATATTTTTGCAGTCTACTAGTTTCAACGTTACAACGTCATATCAAGACTCTCATTATCAGTCTTGATAATGACGTTGTAACGTTGAAACTAGTAGACTGCAAAAATATAAGGTTGTGGAATAGTACTGTGATTTTATTTAACCATGAATCGACTTTCTTATTTAAATAATATCTTGCTGTTCTTGGTTACTTCATCGAGGAAGAACCATTAGACAGGATTAAACTAACTTGAATAAAGTAGGAAATTTAAAAGTTTCAATAAAAACTATAAAAAGTATCATTGATTATTTTATCTTGTTCAAACAAATATGAATGACAATCTCAAAAAAATATTGAACTATACAGTATATCATCGTAATACTTGAAATTTAATCCTATATTCTTCCTCATGGCTATTCTACAGTAAACGGGTTTAAACTATCCAAAAATGTATCCATACCTAATCACCTCGGTTTTTATTATTATTATTATTATTATTACATAAACTGTTACAAGTCGACCATAATGTCGGGTGGTAACATAAAATCAGGAAGCACATAATACAGAGAAAAAGAACCAGAATATATATCCATGATAAAAATAACACCCTAATTCTAATCACATACAACTAAGAATTTAACATTATCCCAATAAAACAATTTTAAAACAATCCATTAAATATATTAATTCTAATATAATACAACTAAAAAATAAGCATTGACCCAACTTCAAACTCTCTTTTTGAACCATTATGTACTAAATCAATAGGTCAGTGCTTCACACTTCTTCCTAAAAATTTTGGCATTTGAAGGGAAGATCTTAAAAATCACTTCAGGTAGGTCATTCCACTCTTTAATTCCTCTATGCAGGAAGGATTTTCTCAAAACGTCTGTTTTCTGTTTTTTCAATTGAATTTTAAACACGCAGAAACACTTATAACGAAAAATCTCTACATATAATATATTAACCGTTTCATGTACATGCTACTAAAATCCTACTATAAATCAGAATATGTAATGAAAATAAATATTATTTGATTTATTTTAATTTTTAATGAGTTATGACTTAGTTTGCATAATTTTTTACTGGTAATAAATACGTGATTAGAGTGAACTAATTGCACTTAATAGGGAATGTTTCCCTACAAGTATTCCTAAGAACAATGATATCACTAATTAATCCAAAAGCATTTCAATCGCTTAAAGCGACATAGAAACATTTCAGTACAGTTCAGTTCAATCACACGCACATAAGGGTCCCTAAAAATATTACCACCTTTTCAGCGCTGACAAATATTTTTCACCATGCTTAAATTTATATTTATTAGCCTAGGTTCCAGTCGTTATAATATAAAATATGCAGCTGAGGCTGGTATCCCTTACTAAAGATTAACACACGTCGTGCTTTATGGCATTTTCTCTTTTCACCCATTGCCTCGTCTTCCACCGAATACCATATTGAGCATCGCCTTGCTTAGATTTCTTCACATGCAGACATTCTTCACATCTTCGAATGATATCTCTGCCTATCCCTACACGACATGAAAGCCGATACCAGAAATAACGTTGAAAAATTCCAAAAAAGAATTAAATAATCATATAAATAAGTTCTTCAGGCAAATTTTTAAAATTTAAAAATTCAAGTACTTAACATTTATCTCAATTTTGAGGGACGGTTCGATTTTATATTTAAATTTATTTGAATAACATATATTCATTTCAAACGAAGAAAACGATACCAAAGCTTCACGAAAGACATCTTTAAAGTCCAACCCCATAGACAGTTGATTCACTGAAGAGACTCAATATTGGGGTTAATTTTTACGGAATTGAAGAACTAATTAGACGACAAAAACAATCAAAACAGATTTCGCTCGGAATAAATTAGCGTTTGTTCCCAGGACGATATCCGCGTGCGAATGATTCTCGTTGCGTAATATGTTACGCACAAAGGATCCCAGAACTTTTTTCTCAACGGTTAACAACCTTGTTAAACCGGTTTCAAGAGAAGAAGAAACGAAATGAAGCTCGAGATCAGCAGGGGAATCCAGGTAAGATTACTAAAATCTGGTCTCCCAGATAAAATAAAAAGAAGACACAAGCCCGTTGGAGCAGGAAATGGAGAGTATGGGATTCTCCTCACCTTACCCAAAAGGACAGCAACTGTTCATTTCACCCAAGTGAAGAGGATAGGTCATAAGGAAATATTCCTGTCTCAAGGGGTTTTCGGAAAGATTAGCAAATAATGTGGACCCGAAAGGTCAACGGCCAACACCTCGGGTGGGAAAATTAAAACAGCTCGTTGATCGCTTCCGATTTGATATAGACTTAGTGAAAAAAATGTGAATGAAAATTAGAAAAACAAGATATGCCACTTTTGCTTCAGTCGGCGTTAATGGCTGCACATCAATCTCCCAACTGTCTTCATCAAGTGAGTAATTCATATCACTCATCGAAGAAGAAAAGTATGCTATGGCCAAGATCTCTACCATTTGTTAAGCTTAGATTAGGCTATGGGGACATAAAATAATATGTAGTTTCAAATATCATCAACATTATTTGTTTTAGCATCCGAATATATGTGAAAATTATAATTAAATCATTATGCATTACACCCCTTCCATTGAAAATGGAACTAATCTATACGATGACTCCCACGATAAGAAATTTAAAAAAAACTGTCAAACTCCGACAGCAAATGGATTGAATTCAGAAAATTTTCATGATATTTTTATCATAATGACTGATGCACACGAATGAATATGCAAGAATACTGCAAGTTATACTACACCTGCATTCTGGCTCGTTTCGAAAATCTACTGATAAAGTATAAAATTAAGAATTAAACAAAAAAGTTGCCAAACTTATTATTTCATAATATAAAAAAATAACTACGGTACTTGATGAACTGTACGTGTGACTATAAAATTTCATAAAAATTATCATTCAGAGCTACAATATACTTTACGCCGCTACCAATTGCAAAGGAGCGTCCAATTGGGGAGGAGATTAGCCAGGGTTATCCTATATATACCCCATTTATTCTTATCTCGATAGAATACTCAAATGAAGATAAATAATGCCATATCGTTTTCTCTACGACCGTAGAGTCAGAAAAGAGCAAACGAATGACAGTACATAGTTGACCCTCAAACAGCAGGGATAACTTAAAGATCTATTGGAAGGTTGTAGCTCATACATTATCAACCGCGGTGGTTGATGAGATAGCATGAGGCGAGATAAAGCGTTGCAACTACTCGTCATTAATATAAAAATATTGTACACACTTATTGAATGAAAAAAAAATTATACGACAAGGAGAATTTTGGAAAAGGAATGTGATTTCTTCGATCATGACCCACAAAAACAAGTCTTCTTTAGCAAAGTTTTGCACATGTGACTGCGTGGGTTTCAGTGGTGTCGTGGTTCCCATGTTTCCATTCTTCCGGTGCTACCGCGTCGGGAGAATGAAGACAATGGAAGTTTTGCACATTAGAAAAATTAAATCCGAAATTCAAAAGCATGAGTAGTATATCATCGTCTTCAAAAAACTAACTAAAACACACAACTATCCACATATAACATAAAAAAACGCCATCATACTATTTTTTACGGGTCTTATACATTTAAATTCCAGATGTGTTATAACAAAATATATTTATAAAACACATTTCCCTCTTCGGTAAAGAAATATGCCCACTTATCACGGAACTTGGATAAAAAAGTGAATTAATACGCTTCGTAATAACTTAAGGATGAAATAGGTTAACTGATACAAAGCTGACTAAAACGCGTAAATTTATAAACCACAGAATAAATAGTGAGCGACATTTTACGATTCATATTGCCACTTCGGCTGCGTACGAATTACAGATAAATGTAACATGTAAAGGTATAAAAATATGTAACTGTGAATATGTTGAAAGGGATTAGCATGATCATGATTATGATGCAAATCGCAGCCAATGAACTCAATAAATACAGATACTCAAACACTCGTGGGAAAATAAAATGTAGGTATTACTCATACACTGTGTATGCGGGCTTGGAAAGTTTTGGGTGCAGCCACACCGGACTCGGCCACAGCTCCATGAATTCCAGACATTCGTTACCACTGAGACCAGTCTTACAACACAGCCACCTACAATTAAATTTAATTAAATGCTTTGGAATTTTGAATAAAATCCAATTCTATATTCATATTGCTAGATATTTAGAGCACAAAATAGCACACAATAGAAAACCAATTATGAATTTATTTTGATAGGATACGTATTAGATCATTCGGGATTGTATTTTTTGTCCTCACTTGAAAGATATCTAGATATTACCTATTCCTTCTCGTCGAAAGTAGTCACATTTCTACCCCGACATGACTTCATATTGCCGCCTAAGTCTGAGCAAGAGTATTTTCCAGAAATCTGTTATAACAACCCATAGAATACTTAAATGTTAACTACACCATTATACGTTACTTATTGGTTTCGTAGTACGAATAAATTTCAGACGGTCAGTTTATTTCTAAAGTATATATTTATAGAGAATATGCATACATGCAAATTTTAATTACAGGAATGTGGAAATAAAGAGCCCTATGATAGATAAAATGAGCATCACTAGCTAAATAAGTTATTATCAAAATAAATAACACTGACCTTATAGAATTCACATGCTAAAATACGTTATGTATAAGGATACTTAATAATCTTAAGAGCGCGTCAACCCTTTCTAACCCAGAGGTGTTTCTGGAGGAAATCTAATTTCAAGATTTTTCATTTTGAAAACTTCAAAATTCTGCGCTCAATTACAATTATCGTGGCAGCTTTATATTTCGTCTTTAAAATTTACACCACAAAATAACGCATAGTTTAGATATTTCTTCAATAGACGAGAAAATGAACATATTTTTGATGTTGCTTAGAAGCCATATTGGGTTATAATGGGTTAAATCACACCTTGGTGGATTGGTCCGGGACCGTATGACGGTGAGTAAAGTGGTATGTAAATAACATCATTTTAGTGTTCTTTTACACTAATAATGGCGCTTTAACTTAAAAAGTGTACCACTAAGCCCTGCTAAAAGTTTTTAATGATTTTTCACATCTATGTCAGTCAGTCACATTGTGCTTGAACTCAGCAATTCCAACATTGACGGAAGGTTAAATAAAATTTTCCTAGAAAAATACTGAATCATTTTTCTTACTAAGATGCGTTCAAGGGTTTTTGTGGACGAGTACTATTCTATTAAGGTCAGAATATAAATGTTAAATCTTACTGATTAAAGTTTCCTGTGGAAGTTCGCAATGAATTATAATCTCTTACACATCCGGATTAAATGCTTTGGATATTTTGAACTATCTTACATTTCAAAGGGAAAACGCCTCTCTACACTGAAATCGTTGGCAATACTGACGTTAGAATTCTAGCAAATTAACTCCATGCTATCAAGTTACACAAAATGAAAAACTGCATGGGTTGGATTAAAGATTTGATGGGAATAAAAGAAAACTAAAATAATGAAAAAAGAAGGTTACCAAAAAGTAGGTGGCATGGTATTATGCCATTAAACCCTGTTTGTGGCTATAGAAATGCACTATAAGTGCCTGGATTTCAATACACGTTGGCGAATGGTTAAGGTATAATTAAGCAGATCAGGGGCTAACATGACGGCCTTCATATGGTAATGTGGTCACTAATTCGCACTAACCCCTTTTCAATACCTATAATTACCAATGATATCGAAAGTGAGTATATGTACTTGTATGGGTACACACCTCCTTTCATCCAGTAACACTGTCTTACGAGTACTGGAAAACGGGAAACAAGGATTATAAAATCCTATTCCAGTCAAATTCTCCAAAGAGCTACTCAGGTTGAGCAAAATAAAAGAGCTAACTTGATACAGATAGCCGAAGAATTAATGGAAATCAGAAATTCATGGAAAATAGAAATCAATTCTAGCCTTAAATGTCATTGATTATCAACCATAATATAAAAAAATGGAGGAAGCATGAGAAGCCACAATTTTCAAGCATTTAAATCCCTTATATATGTCAAAAAAGCTGTACTCAATATTTACAGTCTAATTAATAACACTAATCATAATGGTCAATCCTACTGAAGACGAATTCTTTCATATTCAAGGAATACTGGAAAATATAAACCAGGGACGAATATGCTCACATCACATTAGAGATTACGAGATCACATTTATAATTACGGGAAAACTGACGTCATGACAGGCAAGCACGAAAAAATTCACCTGGCAAAGGTCACATACGAGTATACGCTATATACATAAAGCATACATTTCATAATTTTTCCCATTTTTGATGGAAATCGAACCAAACGGCTGAAATAGACACGTACCCCTTCGAACGTTGAAGTCTTTCATTAAAAACAAATGAGTAATTGCGGAAGCACATTGGCAATTGTAGAATACTCCAATGGAACAAAAAATTTAAATGCAGATCTATGGAGTCATATAATCATATGTAATTTTATTACTTTTCCCTTTTTTGTGAAAATTTAAACACATGGCAGGAATAAGAATCTACTTCTTCGATCGTTCAAGTCTCTTAATCAAAAATAAGTAATTGCAAAATCAAATCTGCACTTGCAGAATATCCTGCTGGAACAAGAAAAACGTTTTAATTCACAACTTTGGAGTCATATAAGCATACGTAATTTCATTAATTTACCCTTTTTGGGTGAAAATTCAAACACCTTGCAGGAGCAAGAATCTACTTCTTCGAACTTTGAAGTCTCTTTTTTCAAAAATAAGTAATTGCTGAATCAAATCGGCACTTGCAGAATATCCCGCTGGAACAACAAAAAAGTTAAAATTCAGAAATGTGGAATATTGGCCAACGAAAATTAAGGAGTGCATCGCAGACACGAATGCACGTTTCAAATAATCACGCAATGCTCGGCTACGTGAGGGTTAAAGGGTGCGCAAGCTTACATAAATTATTTGAGGAAGTGGGAGGAAAATATGGAGTTGGCTTGGTTTTCTGCGCGATCTCAAAGGTCACGCGCCATGGTGCGGAAGACTTCGGTGAAAGGGAGAAAGGTTAGGCGGATAGCGACACAGGGGCGGAGGATAGCATGGGCGACATACGGCCAAGAAGGTGCGTCGCAAGTCCCTGGCTCCAATTTTGGGTCACATCCTCTGACCGCTTCACGAACTGGGGAGTATGGGGCATTCGAAGATGAGGAGGTCACTTTTGGTGGAAAGGTGTGGTGTGGGAGGGGTTGGATCGCAAGGAAGGCCTCACACTGACCCTCACACCCTACAACCCCTCCTGTGACTTCATAAGGCACGTGCGGTTCGGTCAGTATATAAGGGTAGGCCGAGTCCAGAGCAGGACACATCCAAACTCGCTCTCGTTGGGAAGTGACCGATACAAGGACCAAGTCTACTGGGAATATCACACCCTCTGATCATCATGAAAATGGTGAGTAAAGCCACTTAGAAAATATTCATTTATTAGAAAATTCAGTTTTCCGAATATATATTCCGAGAAATAGTATTACCGGTAGCGTCCATTGCAAATCCAACTGTAAGCAGCGTACCCTTTTAGCAGACGTTAACTTTCCTATCTGCCTAAAATCACGCATAGCTACAATTCGGTCACGCCTTTGTACAGTTGTGACGCTCGTATCATCTTCATTCCATATGTAATTTGGTCCAAGCTTAAATCGTTGGTGAATAGCCGTAATTTTTTTTTAAATTGTTCAACATTTGTCCGGTTGAAGTTGGTTGCCCGGGACATACTTGTTGCCTGAGGCATTCTGATTGACAGTGTTTTGTGTCTTGCTAAGAGTTAAGTAAACCAGTCAGGGCCGGCCATTTCATTTTCGGTCCAATTATGGGGGACTTAGCGTTTACATGCAATAGCGTATGTATAGGCAAACCGCCTTACTTTTTTGGTTGTTAATCCAAAATAAATATCAGATTCTATATGTAAATACTCCAGCATCTTCTCTTGTGATGTCATTTATTACTCAATGTTTGTGAAAAAGGACGGGGCACGTTTTCGATGGCGAAAACTTGCCCCACTTTGTATTCAAAAATCTTCCCAGTCGCAATTTTTTTACTCTAAACCAACCTAAAATGGTGCAAACAATTACTTCCTTATACAATACCTACATCGTTAAACATAGCATAAAATGCTCAATCGAAATATATGATTAATATAATACACAACTGAAACGGTATATGCTGTTTTTAGTTAAAAGTATGGCATAAAAAGTTACTCACCTGAGCAAAAATCAACAAAAGGTGACACTGCTCCACAACGCGTGCGTCCCTGTCCTTCAAACTCACAAAACAGCTGCAACGGTGGGTGGGCGCATCATTCGTCTGATTGATGCCGCGCTACAGCGGATAGTTAAGGAGGTAAAGCTGATTCGAAAACGTTCCCATTGCGAAAACCTGCCCCGGTCTCCCCAATATAAGCGTCGGCCGAGTGCAGAGCAAAACACATCCAAACTTGATCTCGTTGGGAAGTGACGGATACAAGGACCAAGTCCACTGGGAATATCAAACTCTCCGATCATCATGCAAATGGTGAGTAAAACCACGTAGAAAATACTAGTTTATTAGAAATTCAGTTTTCCACCAGCATGTCAATAACGCATAGACACGAATATACCCAAACAAAAAATCCTCAAAGTGCGTGGTGACTCAGGGAAAAGAACTGGCACAGAATATCACACACCTGTGGCTTAGACTAATGCGAGTTTTACCCACGACTCTCGAAATCGTCCATCGAGTTGAATTACTGAATGAGTGAAACCGGTATTGAGCATGCGTGTCAGTTACGCATTTTAAGATCACTATTGGCATATGTATTTCCATAGGTAGGCATCGAAAAAAAATTCCCAAAAATTCAAAATTACATTCAAAATGCACATAGAATTTTCTATCTATAATTTCTTCCCCTAAAACGTAAAAAAAGACCCATAAAGATTAATCCTCTAGTATTGATATCACAAACAATTGTTAGAATAGAAATAGTTTTATTCGAATGGGGTACTTTCATATGAGGTAGCAAAAAAAGCGTAACTTCGCTATTTTGGATTGTAAAGAGGTATAATTTAATGAACTTTTGAGAAATTTAAGTGACTATGGAGATGACGAGGACTTAAAATATAAATTTGAGAAGCTGCGATATTTTTCTGTTACTATTCACTTTTTTCCCATCGTTGTGATCTAAAATAAGTAAGTTCTGCAAGAAAACTTGCCTCTAGCATCAGGATAAACACGTCATAAATGTGGAGAAAATCTGAAAAAAAATAATGACACGTAGAGTTTAATTTAATTCTTTTTTACCAGCCATTACAAATCAACAATGATACCACATAAAAGTAAGCCTCCTTAAACTACGATAATTGAAAAGAGAAAAAATCATTCATACGTCCCTGAACTTAACGATAAGACTGCAAATTTTCCCTGATGGTCTGACCACATGCTATCAATCAGTTGCGGTTGAATCCATAAAGGTTCACCAATATCTATTTCCAACAAATTTCTACCTAAATATATTCTAATAATATCTAGCTCTAATGTGACGAACTAAGAGCACAATATTATTGAGCTACCTAGTATTCCCCAATATTCCCCCAGCTAGGAGTTTTTCCACCGTAATCCCTAAACAAAAAGTATCTCAAGCATCCTAGACACAGTATAGACTCGCAAAGTGAATTGCTATACGAAGTAGATATGCATTCAATTCTTTTCCATGTGCACGGCATCAAAGAAATAATTATTGAATTGTAAATGCTCTTTAGACATAAAGAATTTACATAGCTGCAAACGTAGTAGTTTCAAAGAACTGTGCTCAAATTCAAATCAATAGTTTTTTCACCACGTTGAGTGCAATGAAAGACAATACTGCTAATGCATGCACACGGTTAGACATCAATATCATCTTATGAAGCCAATATCGACGGTAATTAATAAGTTTAGTAACGCATGAGACTAGAGATGAGTAAATCCAGTTTGGCGAATACCCAAGCTTTTTCCAGAAGAGGAGGCATAAGAATACCCATCTGCCGAGTACTAACACATGTTGAGAAATATTTATTACGAACGCATAATATCATCCGTGGATAATCTGCGCCCCAATGCATGTGGTGATGATTTGCGTACAAGTACCATAGCCGTGGTGAAAGCAGAGGTACGTTTGCTGTTTCGAGAATGAAGTCCACTTGGGTGGGAGGAGAGGGTGAACAAAATAATACGTTACCCTTGAAAGGTAAACGGGCAAAGAGAGGTTAGATGAGTATGAGATAAAGAGGTGTAATTGAATACAAAAAATATCTACGTTGAGGCGAAAGAAGGGAAAAACCAAATCAAGTAAAACAAAAATGAAGTGCAACTGAAGAACTTATGCTCATTCCGTGGCACGATCAACCATTTTGAAGAATTATTTAGGATTTTACGTAGGTAGCGAAGACATGGAGAAAAAAATGTTGACTTGAAGAATTAGAACAAAATTTCAAATAATTAAGACTCCCCAACCCATATTTAGATGACGCTTACTATCAGTTCAGCGCCTCTGTATACTCAGGAATCATTTATATTACATTGGTTTGAAATTAGAGTCACTATTGAATGTATAATCATAGAGTATTACCGATATGTTTTAATTACATTGAACTATGTATCTGTGTCAACCGTGAGTTCAAATTTATATCGAACATTACCAGAAGGAAAACTGAGATTATTGAGAAAACTGACTTCACTCCACTGAGATTATAATAATGATCCGCTGAATATAATATGAGCACTCTAAACAAAAATGTCACGAATTTGTTACAATTTTTCTTAGAAGGAAGCTTTTTTTCCAGAGCTCAAGCCAAGTTACAGGGCTAAAAATTTTCCAAGCATCGCTTCCTCATCGGCAAAAAAAGGAAAGACTTCATAAGCATTTTTTCTAAAATAAATTAAGCTCATCCGTCAATACAAAATTTAAAGTACAATTATACACAAAAATCCCATATTCTTCATCATAAAATTAGTTCAATTCACGTCGTATTTTTCACGCAAAAATTCAAGTAAAATGAATAAATATGACTGTAAATAAGAATTATTTACGTTTAACAATGCATAAGAAAAGCTTACGCAAAAGCGAGGATTCAGCCTGAATAAACGCATACCGGCACTCTTGTAGATTTGAAACTCTTTTTTTAGTGCCGTTTCAACCATGTTTCGCACCATCTTCTGAGACGGTGGCTGTAATCGTTCGTTCGTAATCTTAGCGTTATTCCACGAGCAGAACCTTCACCTGGTGAAGATGCATCGTTCTTGGCCTCTTTGAATTCAGCCCACGTTTGAACGGGGCGCGCAACCCTCTGAGGGGATGCACTTAACTACGCGAATCTTCAATAGATAGCGCTCGAGTCCCACGGTCAGTCCTGCAGTCGTGAGCAGAATTGGAAGCCTGGCGGCAGAATGAAAGAGGGATAGCAAAAAATTTTCCCGTTCCTATGTTTCCGCAAAAACTTTTGATTTTAAGTACCAGAAAAGGATAAAAATAACCTAAACCTGAAGTTAATTCAAAAGACGTTTCACGTAAAAATAGTCGAATTCTGCGACAGATACGATCAAGTCTTTCACAGCCAATAGGAAACCAAAGTTACAATTTGATTCCAATTACATAAAGTATGGGGGAGGTTATCCCGAAATCTGAGGGTAAAGATCTTTATAGCTCAACATTTTAAAAGTCGCCTTTTTACTAAACAAAATGTGTATTTTTATCAAATTCAACAATTTTGGTATTCCTAAACCGAGTTTTAGTCTCATCATATATTATTTAATGCTAAAAATATAAGCAATTGAATATCGAATTATATCACGCACGTGAATCCCAGGGTAATATGAGAGTAAAGAGATCTTTATTGTTCAACATTTTAAGAGCCTTCTTTTTATTAAACAAAGCAGGATAAAAAAGAAGCCGTCATTTTATTAAAAGGAGTGTATATTCTCCAAATTCTACTATTATGTAATTTCTTTTGCGAGTTTTTAGTGTCATTACAATAATTTTGATGTTTCATGGAAATAAATATCATATTATATCACATACGTGAACACCATTTACTCTGCGCTACGAAAGACTCATTGGTGAAAACTCTAAGAAAAAAAGTGGTGATATCTAGAAAAAGGTTTTAAGCAAAAAAGGCCAAAAAACATTTGATTCCACATGGACGAATACCAAAGCGCATCCATCGGATCATTTCCCTGTCATTTTAAATCCACTGTGAGAGGAATATTAATGCTCTTCCGGGTTATAAAAGCCCTTCAAGTCGTCGGCTGATATCCACTACTGATTTCCGCTTGACGCATTACTTGCATTTTTCTCTCGGCTTTGGTAAATGATAACCATGACCAAAAAGAATTAGCTGTGCGATAGCCGAGCATTTTCTAAAATAATGATAATTTAACGATAGTTTGGGATTTACATAAGGAGACGGTGCTCAGGGAGTTCGGCTCCGTCTCAAAGTGAGGAAAATTTTAGCGATTCACATGTTTACCACCTCCCGCATAGAGTTAACGTAGTAAAGCCTGTTCATCCACTGGTATCACACTTCAAGCGATTTTCGTTCTAACAATTGCTTAAAATGTATGATATGGGGTGATTACATTACATTGATCTTGCCGCCCCACCCATTGCCCCAAAGACAACATCTATTTACAACACTGACCGTTCATGTACCGGGCAATTTCCATACTACGCATTCAACATCAACAACTGTCTCCTTAATTATCTATAAAATTTGCTCCAACATAATGACATCTCGCTGTTAATTCTTCCACCGGAAAAGCCTATTTATGGTATGGTTTTGAACAAGCAAGACATGCGGGAATGCGACGCATAGTGGGCTGAAATCCAAAAATGTGGCCAAATAAGATTTTTTCCCTTTCCTTTGAAAAAAACAATGATTAGTCCAGGAAATGAAGCTCATAAAAGTGAAAAACCTTGCAATTTTTTCAAACTGAATCGATTTGCACCAAAATTTGGGATTAGACTAATTATACCCCCCACTTCAAAATCTATATTATGCCGAAGGGCGCTTTTTATTTTTTAGGGGTGAAAACTACCCCTAAAAGCTGGAACTTAAAAAATTATTTTTTAAAGCTAAATACGAGTAAAATTTAGTTTAAATTAAACGTACAATTATTTTTTTTTATTTGGAAAATAATTTTAAGGCGTTTCAACCCATAATAATCAACCCTTATTGGGGGTTAATGTAAAAAAGAATTTTCAAACTGAATCGATTTGCATAAAAATTTGTGTTTATACTAATCATACCTCCTTTAAAATTTTTTTGCAAACCGAATCGATTTGCATAAATATTTGGGATTAGACTAATCATACCCCCTTCTTCAAAATCTATATTATGCGGAAGGGCGCCTTTTATTATTTAGGGGTGAAAACTACCCCTAAAAGCTGGAACTTAAAAAATTATTTTTTAAAGCTAAATGCGAGTAAAATTAAGTTTAAATTATTTGTATAAATATTTTTTTTTATTTGGAAAATAATTTTAAGGCGTTTCAACCCATAATAATCAACCCTTATTGGGGGTTAATGTAAAAAAAATTATTTACCCTAAAAATAAAAGTTATTTATCACATTGTATCTTCTTATTCACTTTCTTACTCCTTTGATTATGTATTCACTTTTTTCTCTCATGATTTTAATCACAGCACAGAAAAGATATAACAATTGGATAAACAGAACAAACTTCGTCATGGTGACATAAACAAATAAATGCACATTTATGTAGACATTACATGAAACACAATCAAACGGAGACTGTATGGCTTCCAGTCTTCCCACCACATGCATGCTCACAGGTCACTGTGAGCGAGAGCACACATACTCACATATGTGTATCTATATATACATCTTATGGGTAGGTGTGTTTATTTTGTAGCAAATTTGAGTGTATCGTTAGCTTCTAACGTAAAGTACACAAAGTATATGCTGATTATGAGGAATATTATGCTCTGAATTGTGGATTTCGAATTTTTCGAAAATAAATTTGATTGGTATTTCAAACATAGCTCCTTTATTTTTTATGATAGCAAGTTCATTTAAATTGTATTTTGTAGGGTTTTTACTGACTACAAGTTCATGTGAATTAAATTTTTTTCGAGTCATTAATTTTGAAAGGGGAGGGATTTAAGGGTTTAAATAAGGTGGAGCTACCTTGGAAATAGAGGTTTTAATTATCAATATCTCACCAAATATTTATTGTATAGAAAATTAAAACACACAAAAATATTTGAAAATAAAGAAGCTACAATTTATTACTCCTGCATTTTTTCATATCTCTAGTTTTTTTGGAGTTATTTTGAAAAAAAGAGCATTTTTAACGAAATGGTAGAAAATGACTTTTCACTTTTTCCTCCATTATTTCAATATTTAGCGTTGTAAATTTAAAAAACTTCTAGGATCAATTAACAATACTTAAATAAAGAGAAATACTGAAGGGCATTGATCAATTTTGTCTAGTGTGGTAATAAGGAGTTGTTTTCACTGATTTTTTCGTACAAAAAAGTAGGGACTGATCTTATTTTTAATCATAACTCGCTCAAATTTCATGGTAAAAAATATTTTTTCTCATTATAAGAAATTTTTTTAAAAACACTTTTAAACAGAATACATAATTTTTCCTCGAAAATTACATTTTTACCGCTATTTGGTATTGAATCTTTCAAATTTAGCGTATGACAAACAATAGATAACCATCAACAAGTTGTAGCTCGGTCCGAATTGGTCATAAAGGAAATATAAAATAAGATTTTTATTTAATTTTTTACAAGCTACAGTTTTGTAATTCACAATTTCCCAATAAAATTAATACTTTTCAAGTTATTTGCCTGTAATCGATTAAAATCGTTGATTTTTTCGTCAAAAAACTGTTACTTTCAATCGCAAATAACTCGAAAAATATTAATTTTACGCAAAAAATGGTAGGAACATTTTATTCTTAGAATTTATTTTTCTATCGATTCCTGTGGTCAAAATATAATTAAAATTTTCCACCCCCGAGATGGGGTGGAAACCACCCCCAGGGTAAAAGCGCCCGTCGGCATGATATAGATTTTGATTCTTGGTATATGCCCTACTTATTGTGAAAATTTCAAGAAAATCGATTCAGTTTGAAAAAATTGCAAGCCAAAACGCTTCATTTCCTGGACTAGATGTAATCTAATAATAGCATACACATGAGCACATAACTGAGAGAAAATTATTTCTTAGTCATTTTTCGTAAAGCAATAAACGTCATCCAAGTTTATATACTTAAGATGATTTCAAAATATTTCATTATTTTTCCCTTCAATTCCCTTTATTTCAGAAAACTAGCTGAAGTTTTTAGCGACAGTTGTGTTTTGTTTAAAGTTGCCTAAATTTAAAGAATATCAGAGTAAAAATATGCCATTGCTGGTCAATGGGAGACATCAAAAGAAAAGCTTTAATGATGGAGCCAATATTTATTCCACGACAACTCATGTACTTTGCACTTGGTCGAAGGTCTTAAATCCCAAACTGCCACATTTTTATCCCGTACAGTTGGCGTCCACACTTCTCCTTCTGCTGCCCGTGGTACTCGCGGCGCCCCAGGTCAGGCAATACCGTCCGCCGGTTAGGCAGCACCAACCTGGGGAGCATATTGCCATCCTGAGCTACGTGAGCGACGGACCCAACCCGGATGGAAGCTACTCCTACAGGTGAGACACTTAAAGTTCAACCTCCTTTCTGAGCCTTTCGTTCAGCCTATACTTTGCGAAAAATAGTTCCTAAAATATGTGCTTATAAAACTGATTTCATGGAACTTACAGAAAAAATTATTTATTTTGGTAGGGCTTCTTCTCCGCGTTGCTATACCGTGATATATTAAGAGAACGATCCTATTTGCCAAATATGGCATTTATTGTAGCATATTAGCGCAGGAGCGAACCCTAAGGACAATTTTCCCACATAAGCATACTTAATTTAGATAGTAATATTTTCTACTTTCCTCACATGGCAATCGCAGTTTACTCACCCATATATTGACAATTTCAGCCATTATATGTGACTGAGTTTCGAATCTTTAATAATTCTCTTAAAATTTCTATTAAAATTTTAAACTCCTTTCATGGTTATTTTCTGAACCTTTCCTTCCCTTCAGGATTTGAAATATGATTCTCCTTGTCTTATTATATGTGCTTTAAATACGATTCTTGTGAAATTTTCAGCTACCAGACTGAAAACGGTATCTCGGCCGCGGAAGCGGGCCAGTTGAAAAATCCCGGCACCGTCGATGAGGCCATGGTCGCCCAGGGCTCATACTCCTACACCGCACCAGATGGAACCCCGATCGAACTCAGATACATCGCAGATGAGAACGGATTCCGCGCAGAAGGTGCTCATCTGCCAGTTGGCCCACCCATTCCCCCTGCAATCCAGAGAGCACTCGACTACCTGGCCACACTTCCAGTCACCACACAAAGGCCCTTCTAAACCATCATTTGGTTCATGAAACCACCGGTGGCTCCCCCTGCAGTAAAAATGTATCTCCTATCCCTCGGGCGCTGACGAAGGTGGATCACGGAGGTGACACCATCTTCTTCAAAAGGAAGTCACAATCAAGAATGCTGCGGGGGAACTTGTCCGTAAGGATAGGTTATCACGCAGCACGTATGAACGATGACCGCCAAATAAAAGCCCATCCTAGTCGAAAAATTCCTATGTGTATAAAAAATTGTGAAAATTGTAACATGCCACTCAAACAAGAGATTATATCTCAACGGTTAACAATAGAATTAAACTATCCGACTTGAGAATGAGCCGTATTACCGGCAATTCACCTGTAAAAAATTGTAAGTACCATTCAAAGTGCTACTGTTTTCTCAGCACATGTCCTTGTCCATGTCCTTGTCCATGTCCAGCAATGCTCAGTCTAACACCCATTTCCAATTTGCTTAGCGATATTAACTTGCATTCAGCTCTGCATTGCACTCAATAGTCTAGTATGTGTTTATAATTGTTTCATAATGTACAGAAAATTAATAAAATTTTGAAAACAAGACTCCATTAATCGTTTTACTTGATGCATAATATTGCGACCACTATGTATTTGAAACGCCTTACACGGCTAAGTGATGAATTTTAAATCTCTTAAAAGTTATATTTGGAGGAGGCTTCTCCCTGCGTGTATTGAAAACAGATGGTACGAGACTTCATCCAGAAAATAATTTGGATTGCCCCACAATGTCCCAATAATAACCCATGATAAATAAAGCCATATGACGATAAGTGGTCTAAAAGAACATGTAAAAAGGATTGACATGAACTTCATTAATACGGATGAAATAACACCATCATCACTGGTCAACATTCCTCAGATTGGCTTGACGCAGCTCGCCACTCAACTCCCCTATCAGCTAATCTTTTCAAACCTACGTATTTCTTCACTTTCACATTGATACCTTCTACACGTTTTCCACATATATGATTCGAGATATTCCTTTTCCATTCTTGCCCACTACTTGTACCTTGACGTTTTTCTTCATAATCATTGCCAATTTGTTTCAATATTTGGCCTATAAAGTTGTTCCGTATTATTGTGAAGGTTTTCATGAGGCTTATCTGTTCTCCTACTCCTCTTCGTACTTCCTCGTTACTTACTTCGTCGATCCATTTGATCTCCATCATTCTTCTGTATCACTACATTTTGAAGACATCCACCATTTATTTCTCCTCGACTGTCTTTCTCCATTCCTCACTTTGTTTCCATACATTTACCTTAAATTTCCACGCTGTGAGTAGATATTTATTTTGGTGGAATGCCTGGGTTATACTGCTTATAATTTCTTTACTGCTTCTCTCATGACTAGTTACCCTTCTTCTCAGATAAAAGAATCCATCTACCTTTTCCAGTTTTTGTTTTCCTATTGTAATTTTGTTATAACTTCTTCTCTTCTGCTGCACACTAATATCTGGTTTTTCTTTGTGCTTATTCTCATCAGATATTTACCCATTACCCTACCCATATTGACCAAAATCTTTTTCAAATCCTCCTCAGTCTCTGCTATTGCGTCTACACCATCGGCAAATCTTCGTATGCTAATTTTTCTCGATGGATATTCACTCCCGAGGCCATTTTTTTGATTTCATTAATGGCTTCCCCCAAGTAAACGTTAAAAAATATCCATAGGCTTGTCTCACTCCTTTCATAATTCTTTCTTCTACCCAGCTGAGTCCTGATTTTATCATCGCTAACTATTTTTTGCATGAACAGTAGATGATTCACTTGCAGTTGTAAAAAACTGCAATTACTCTCAGAATGCCCAGCATTGTGTTCCAATACACGTCAAACGCCTTGTCTAATTCTGCAAACACTACGAACGTTGGCATTTCATTCTCTTATCTATGATTAGCCTAATGGTCAACGTTGCATCTCTTGTGCCTTGCTTTTTCGATTTTTTGCATTGTCCTCCTCCAACTACACCTCTGCTCTTCGTTCTATTCTTCTATAGATTATCCTTGTCAGTATCTTCGACTCATGAGTTGCCAGGCTTATAATCCTTAAATACTCACAGTTCTCCGTTCTTTTTCTCTTGGAAATTGGGATTATGATGTTCCTTTAGATGTCTTTTAGTACCTCACCTGCTGAATACATTCAACTTATGATTTTGTGTAGCTGGTTCAACGTTTTTTCTCCAGAATTTGTAATTACCTCAGATGGAATATCGTCAATTCCAGATGCTTTATTAATCCGACGATCTGTTACAGCCGCATTAAATTCTGCTCTTAAAATGAGGTCTTCTATGACATTTTTATGCCCTTCGCTCTTTGACCTCATAAGTACGTAGGCTACTTCCTTTGTACAGATCTTCCAGATATTCATTCCAAATCGTCCCTTCGTCTTCGTTTTCAATCATCAGTTTTCCATTTTTGTCCCTAGGGGTATTACATCTTACGCCCCTTTCCTTAAAGTTGTTCCTCACAATCCAATGGGTGACCTCTACTTTACGGATACATTTAGGCTACAAAGTACGAAAAAGTTGAAATAAGTAAGATGTCGTGGGTTACGTCAATGCAATCTACAAACTGCTGGCTAGTCATGATGACTTTGAATATTATAGCATGTCATGAAACTATTTGTAAATATTCAAAATCTTAAATTTTGTGTAAAACCGCAAATCCACCCTTTTTACTACCATTATTACTCTATGTCATGATCACTTACGCATGGCGAACAAGGGATATATAGTTCAAGGGCCCAAGAAAGTAGTTGGTCATATACTAGGGCATGGGAAGTATTTCAACAACTAGGGCAGTATTTTAGAAGACGCATGACACAGAGGTAGGTATAACTGAAAGATGTTATCAATATCAAGGGAGGCGTTGATGAAATCAAAGGAGCTAATATAAGTATCGTCACGTTAGGGTAGAAATAAAACGAGAGTTATAAGATTTCTCTAGTGTGCAGCACTAAAAGTGGTGGAAACGTTGCCAGTGAGGAAGGTGGACGAGAAAAAACTGACGGTATACCAGATGGGAGTGTGGAGATGAATGGAGAAGGTTGATTAGATGGAGAGATGAAGGAAATACAAAGTGCTGAATATGGTGGGCGATGACAGGAAGCTTCTAGAGGAGAGAAAAGAGGAGACAAAGAGACGAGGAGACATAAACGGCCGTATTCATAGATTTCCACTAAAACACGCTAGTAGGGCGACTAACTTAGCCGGCTACTAAGACCTTTTGGACGCCTAATAAGATATGGTATTCTTGGATTCTATTAAGTGAGCTACTAAGAGCTACTAACTTAGTATGCTGCTAGCCAGCTCAGCAGCCGATACTCGGTAGCGATTTGTGTTCTACCGATTAGGCTACTCTTGGCAACACTGGATCCGACTCCTCTGCGGCGTGGAAAATTCGTAAAACTATCAAACAAAAGAAATTGATGCCGCAAAATGCATCGAAATTTTTAGTGTTCCATTCCATCGAAATTTAAGTGTCCCATTAGGGCAAAAATGCGTAAAAATCCATAACAGTATACAAATAAAACCGGATTTCGATCATCAACAACGGTCCGCCATATTTAGTAGCTCCCTTAGACAAGGCAGGTGGGCGACTAAGAGCCGGCTACTTAGGTAGTAGTATACTTAGCTTATCAGCCCTTGCTAACGATCTATGAATACCATTGTGCTAGTATTCTACAACTGAGAACGCTACTTAGGCATTAGTAGCTTAGTAAAGAAACTATGAATACGGCCCAAAATAAAAAACTGAAAGCTTTACATTTTCGAAATATAAAAAAACTCTTTGGTATATTTTAATTTTTACTTAAAATCCCACATTGAAAATACTTTTCCACATAATTTTCGTTCACATAAAGGCACTATGATATCGAACAACAAGATTGTGTACATTGTCGTCTTAGAAAATTGCCGTTTGAGTTGACAGACACTACAAATTTTGTTCTTACGCTTTCATCGTCATCATCGCTCTGACCGCCAACATGTTTCTTTTGATAAAAAAAAACGTGGTGGTCTCTTTGCGCTAGGTCGAGACAGTACGGAGGATTATCAGTGGTGCCATGACCCGGAACGCGCCGGAGTGCCGTTCCGACACTGGTTAACAAAAAGAAATAATAGCCAAATAACACTTTTATCTATTTTTCTGTGTCAAAATTACCATTATTTACATTCGTAACCAATACAAAAATTTTTTTTATAAAATGTAAATAAGAGCAGAGTAATATTTCACTTCTAAAAAAAAAAGTTAAGCGAAGTGTGTTTCGGCACTGCTAATTTTACCATGACGTCACTGAGGATTCCCCCCATAATGATCCAATTAGATCTTGAGTTCGATTGGCTACACCTAGATGAGCATTGTCATGAAGCACAACGAACCCTTTACTCAGCATTCCTCGTCTTTTGTTCTGAATTGCACGGTGCAATTTCTTTAAGATCTCACAGCATTATTGTGTCACCACAAGGAAAAAATTGGCAAGCATACTAAATTTTTGCAGTATCTGTCAACTCGGGCGGCAATTTCCTATGATGACGGTGCACAAAATCTTGTTGTTCGATTTGATAAGTGCCTTTATATCAACGGAAATTATGTGGAAAAGTAATTGATGGTGAGGGTTCTTACGTAAAAATAAAATTGTGACAAAACGCTTAATGTTTTTTATATATTTTAAAACGGTAATCACTTACAAAAAACGTGGCTGGTAGACGGATTCTGAGGTAAGTGAAGAAGGAATGTTATGCGCACACAACTTGCCATATTCACACCCGATACATGATCATAGGTAGAAATAATGGGAATTTTTGCCCAATTAACGTGATTAATATGAATTGAGTCTGAAATATATTGTTTAAGTGCGTAGTATGTGTTAGTAAACAAAGCGGTCGCTGTGTTACAAAAACAAGTGAACAATGGCTTCCTTCAGGTTACTGACGCTGCTGCTGCCCTTGGGCTGTAGTAGCCGAAATAGTTCCCACAGAGGAAAATTTCATCATTTGAATGACGCTATTATTAACTGCGCCATATTGCCAGATGATTTCGTAACTGTTTGGCGGCACTTACAGTACTGGTAGTGAATTTTGGAACGCGCCCACTATAAACGTTTCGATCATCGACTCGCTCTCTTCTTGATAAAAAAAATTGAAAATGTTCTAAACGTCTACAGTAACCGGGCAACTCTTTTGGTAGAAGAATCTAGAGCATTTCATTTGGTTGAGACTCCGGGAAAGCACCAGATCATCTTTTTGCACAACTTTCTACCAGCTGAACTGAATCACAGGTCAGTTTAACGCCAATTTTTACCATTTTTTTGCAAAAAGGATTGATATGCCTTAGCGAGAGAAGATACTCTAGCCACCTAGTTAGAGCAAGAGTAGTCTAACGGGATACTCCAGCGCGATAATAGCTCTACGACAATATCTAAGAGTCGCTCTAGCAAGAGAGCTCTCAGAGATGTTTGCATTGTTCACTGTACAATGTACACCTTTCTGGTAGACTTCTCTCGCTACGGAAAATCTAGAGAAAAACTCTACAGTGAACAGGTACCATTAAAATGTTAATTACCGCATCAGAGAGAAGAATTTTAGGCAAGCAAGGGAGGGGAAGGTAGAGAGTACAATTTATAAATATAAATTATGAACAATAAAATAATTCTTTCCCTCCAATACTTGCTGGTCAAGAGATATTATCCTTGTCCCTCAGCGAAAGCAAATACAATCCCACATGCGGGCTGCTCTTTTCGTTTTTGATATCTGAAATATTCTTCTATAACTTACAGCAACTTTCTCAACAAGTATAGTTGAAATTTTCAATTATTTAATTTTCAAAAGTTATTTAGTAATTTTCTTCTTTTTAATAAAGGGTGTTTCTTGAAAATATTATCCCTAAAAGGATACATAAAGAAGAAAGTGAGTACAGTCAGCTCGTTGAAATGCAAGGACAGTTAAGTACTGAAAAACTAAAACGAGAGACCATTCCACGTACGTAACAAAGTAGAAGTTATATATCCCTTTGTTAAGTGAAGAGTACTTCCTTCTCCGATTCTTCGATTCGAGACTTCCATATTCTTCCTTTAACACAGAAAGTTAAATTTTGCCATTATCCAATAGCATACCCTTAACCCATTATAGCCCAATGTTGCTTTTAAGTAACATAAAAAATGTGCACATTTTCAGCTCTATTCAGGAAATATTTAAACTGCGTGTCATTTTGCGCTGTTAAGTTTAATAGCTAAATACGTATCTGCCGTAATAATTATGGTTGAGTAGAATATTTTCACTTTTTTTAAATTAAATTCTCCCAGGAGAAGCTCTGGGTAACCAAGGGTTAAAGCCTCGGTATTTGGAGGAGGCTACCGACAGCTGAGGTCACTTTCAGCACGAAGGAAGGAAGGTTGGAGAGAAACCCGGCGTCGGCCTTTGCCTGCTCTAAACGAAAGGCGCCAAGGGGACCACGGCTTAACGTCCCATCCGATGGACGGAGTATTCTGCTTGAAATATCCTCCACACTTCATTCAACCAGGGAAAGGGTAATGCATGAGAATTCTCGAACACCGCCGGGATTTGAACCCGATCCCATGGGTTGGAGAGCCAACACTCTAGACACCACAACAACCCGATCCCCACACTGAAATCGAAGACATTATCTCATCCTGTTTTCACGTACAACCTCACGTTTCTACGTCGCCCAAATTTGACAAGGGCTCCTCTCCACAAGTATCGCATATATTTCCGCTAAACACAATAGGGAAGACGGTATTCCTCTTCTTTTAGAATTAACGAACAAAAGAGCTAAAAATCTTCGAAATATTACAGATAAATATCAGAGAAAATGGAAAAAGGAATTGATTCGCTTTCACTCAGTGACTAATCCCGAGGGCTGGTTTGGTTCGATGGAGGTACATCTTATCATAGACAGCTGCCACAGGCAGGTGAATTTCCCGCATTTGGGGAAAGGAAATCATTTCCCTAAACCAACTTCCACTTGGAAGATTTTCAATTATGAAATCGGAAGCCTCTATCCGGAATTTCAATTACATTTAATATATTAATTTATTATTGTGGGCCATTCGGCCCATGAGATAATTTACAAGTGCACAACAATTACGTAAAAATCTTTTGACAAAGGTTCAAAGAAAAAAAAACACTACAGCAAGACTCAGTAAATAGCGAAAAAAAAAACAAAAAAAAAACAAAATATAAATCTATACAAGCATACCTATACGTACAAATGCATCCCGAATGCGGATACCCGACTATCTAGCCACACAACATTTAGATACATTTGAAACAGTATCACTATTTATTCAAAGAAAAATATTCAGGTGTAACATAAAAACGTAGGACTAATAGAAAATCACACATTTTCAGACACATTAAATATATAATAATTTACATAAATACGGAATTTGAACACAAGATCCTTCGATTGGGAACTCAATAACCTCCCCATTGGATCATGACGCTCTCGTACGCAAGGTGTTTCACAAGGAATCTGAAGTACTTCAGGAGGTGGTGTGAGAGACAATTTTAAGTATTTCTTGTCCGCAAACATAGGTTAAGAACTCCTTAGTTTCTGAGGTATTGCAACGAAACAGTTTATTTGAATGCATTTTGCAGTTTCCATGAAAACGGTTTTTCATGGGTATCAAGTCTCTTCGACATTTTATTAAATATATATCTGTATTTTTAAGGACATCATAATAGAAATTAAGGTTAAACTAAAATATTATATCATAATAACCTCAATTAATTAGTCTTTGAACTCAATTAAACGAGAGCTTTGAGCAATAATCACCAATGCGATCAAAAATAATATGCAATCTCACCCATTTTCAGATAAATTGTTTCAGACAATAATATTAGCACATTTTCATCTATTCTTAATTATTTAATGTCCTTAAAAATCCAGAGTACTAAATAAATGTAGTAAAGGCTGGATACCCAAGAAGAACCGTTTCCATGGTAACTACAACGTGATTCCAAACAATGTTTGTGTTACCATAGTTCCCTAACTAAGGAGTTTTAACCACATGTTTAGGGTCAACAAATTCTAAAAATTGTCTACCCTACCACCTCCTTAGTACAGATTCCTCCTGCAATACCTTGTATATTTAAACTGCTCTAATGCCATGTGTATCTAAGAATTGATATTTTAAGATAAATATGTGAATCAGTTTCCATTTAACTCATAATAAATAAAATTGACTGAGAATATCTAAATTATACTTCCATTCAACTTCAAGAAAGTTTATAGTAAAAATTGGATTATTTTCGTCATTTACAGTCACTTGTGACTTAAAATATGTTAGAATTCCACCAAATTTGGTTTAAAAAAACTCTTAATATTATATTTGGCTCATTAGGAAAACGAAGACTATTTTTTTACATAAGACATGATAAACTCATGAGAATACAACGTGTGCAAAGAATATGAAGCATAAGAACGGAAAATTACTGCAAGCATTCTGAAAATTGTGATTAAGAATCCAGTGACAGCCTAAAGACATCAGTTCCAGCAATTTTATAGACTCAAAGATTTATCTATCGTTGAGAGATCGCACATTCTGAAAATCACGTTTGTCAAAAAAAAGCATGAAATTTCATTCATGAGAAGGATTACTCATTGGAGTAACTAGCTACGCGATGATGCACAAAAACCAAGTACAACAATGGTTTCCACTACTATTCACCAGTCTAGCAATGATACGAGCATCCGACTTGTGAAAGAGGCAATAAAATGCACTCAGACCATTGGAAATGGCTTTCACCACACTAATTCCATTATTATTAAGCGCGTGTTACCATGATCTTGCAGCAAAGTTTCCCGCATTCGCGTTTCCGCAATTCAAAGTATATCTTCACGGCGCATCAGCTTGCAAAATTGATCGCAAATGGCAGCTAGCTGCTTTTAAACACCGTGACGGGGAAGATAAAATGACATAGTAAGACGCTATGGAGTAGTCTTGCATCCAGTGTGTTCAGTTTTCTCTATACAAGTCCAGGTACATTTCCTTATCAAACTATTACCTTAGCTATTTCAAAAGAATAATTTACAAAGACCACCCTATTCTACCGTAATATGACTTGAAATATTTTCACTCTATGATGGTCATCATAAATTACACAGGATTAAATATCCTGATGTTCGGCAGAAAAATTGATCCTAAAATACTAAACAAAGAGTAATTGTAAAATTCATATTTAAGTGCTGTCAGAACGAAAATGGCATGTATGAATAATGCCTTTCACAAGGATTATTTACACAATATTTGACAGATTCTACCTACTCAATATCAACACGAACCTAAGATATAAAAGTTTAAGTTGCACCATAGGAAATATTTACGACTAATGATTAAGTAATCTGAGCAAATAATTAAATTACAAATAGCAGACCGTTAATTAATTAATCTCGAGGATCGTGAACATTCTGAAAATGACTAAAACAATTATACCATGATTATTGAAGGGTATTCTTAGATGACGACCTCAAAAATCAAATACCACTAATATTTATGTTCATACAAACATGAGAGCATGAGTAGGAATTAAGGCCTTTTGTCGGCAGCGAACTACCCATTTCGAGAATGAATAGGCACGTACATAAAGCCAGATAATAAGGAGTCGGCGTCAATAGGTTACAACGCGGAGCTAATTGTTCTCACTGATCATACGCTTGAGGCAACAAATCCCTTGCAAAATCCGAAAATAATCATTGGAGTGTGTCGTCAAATCAAGCAAGGAATTCTTCATAAGATATTTGTTTCACCGTGTGTTCAATCCTCCCGATTTGATACCTTTAGCCCTCACCTTTTCAGTCTTACCCCATCGGGGTAGCCTTCTTTTAGGTTTAAAATATCGAAGACGACAAAGTTCATAAGCTTCGTATATTTTAATGTTAAGGTCTTCTATCTTTTATTCCAAGGAAACCTCCAGTGGTGAAATAATAATAAAAAAACTCCTGAAAGAATTAGGAATCAAAACAAAAATGACGACAATTGATGAAAATAAATTATTTATATGACACTCATAGTGGTAAAAATCTCTAATCCATGATGAAGTAACAAGAAGAAAAGAAATCTGAAGGTGATTGATGTTGATTCAACTATCTATATGGAATGGATTTGTTTTGACGAGAAATTCGAAGCTGTATTCTGAACTACACAATATTAGTTTGTCTTCATATTAGCAAAACTTTATGGGAATCCAGGAAAATTTTTCGGAGATAAACACTTATACTAGTTTATTTCACTCTGTTAATAGCAAACATTAATCTAGATATTTTTAATTTGAGCAATACAAACATATCGACCAGCGTAAAGAATACTAGCGCACTTTCTTTTAAATATCATATAAAAATCAGAATAAACGTAATAAATTGGAGAAATTTCACCCCCTTATGATAGGGAACAACGCATAAAATGCACCCTTACACGAAAATTGGGCATATAATTATCTGAGTATTACGAAATGCTTTTCGTAGAAGGGAAAAAGAATCAAAATACTAGTAGGTTAACAGATAGGAAACTACAGTGGAGATATGATATCCTCAGGATATTAGACCTATGTTCATGTTGATGAGTGACTTTCTATTGTCCTCACAGCTTACATATGTTATGCTTTTAGACCTTTAGTAAAGCTCAACAGACGCTAGTAAAGATTAACTTTAATATCTTTAGTAAAGCTTATCTTTTAGACCTTTTCCAAACTTAACTTTAGTAAAGGTTACCTTTTACCTTTAGTCAAGCTTAACTTTTAGACTTTTAGTAAAGATTAGGTATCATAAATTTGGTAAAGCTAACGTAAAATAGACTTTCATATAAAACATGGTTTAATATTTTCCCTGAGAATGATGTGGGTAAACTCTTTTCGAGATTCCCACAGTGTGAATTTATTCATATTATCCAACGTTTCAAACTCCGACTCGAGACTCATTCTCAGGGCTGTTGAATGCTGTTCATTAACAAATGAAACGACTATATTTGTTCATAAACAAATAAAACGACATTCAGCAGCCCTAAGGATGAGCCCCGCGTCGGAGCATGAAGCGTTGGCTAATATGGATAAATTGACCCGGTTAAAATCCCGAGAAGATTTTAACCAGACTTTCAGATCTTTTTATTTCTTGAAATGGTGAAATAATACATTCTGGTAAATGAATAATGTTACTGCATTTAAGTTTTCCCGACGCATAGTTTGAAGGAAAAATATTTGGGTTTCCTACCGGGTTTTGGGCAACTGGTACCAACGTTTTGAAGGCTGAGTCATGAATCGTCTTCATCATCTTCAAACCAATACAAACGAAAACAACACCAAACGAGAAATAACCAATTGGGTCCACTTGAACGGCTTTCGAAGTGATGGGACTAGCTAGCCAAAAACCAAATACGTTTGGAGACTCGAGAGCTATTCTTTCAAGATAATGAAATAAACACCTTTTCCACGATTATCATACTTTTATTCCGATCTAGTTTCGATGTCACTACATCATCTTCCAGACATAAACGGTTTAGTGCAATTTTATACCTTGAAGATAACGTAGTAACTTTATGGAGGCTTCCGCGGTTATTAAATTGACGATTGAAATATGATTTAATGCTTTCCCGGCGGATGATGTGGGTAAACTTTTCTCGGGATTCCCACCGGGTTAATGTTTTTATATCGGCCAACGTTTCAAGTACCGTCTCGGCACTCATATTCAGGGCTGAATATTGATTTTTTTGAATTGATATTTTTTATTGATTAAATAAACCAATATTCAGCCCTGAAGATGAGTGCCGAGACGGTACTTGAAACGTTGGCCGATATAAAAACATTAACCCGGTGGGAATCCCGAGAAAAGTTTACCCAAATTGACGATTGTTTACTGGGTTAGTTCCGCAGCGGCTAATGTTGGGGGACGACAGTTTCGGGCGCGTTCCAGCTCGTGTCTTCGGGTCCAAATGATCTGCAAAGCTGCCATTATTAATATATAAGGCTAGTCAGGCGTGAGTTGAGCAAACACACTCACATCGAGCAAATTAGCGCAATATATAAATAATTATGTATAAAGATTTGCAGCTCTGCAGATCATTTGGGCCCGAAGACGTGAGCTGGAACGCGCCCGAAACTGTCGTCCGCCAAAAATGAGTCGATTCGGAATTATCCCGGAAACCAATCATCAACCATGACGTAGTTACATCCAAGCCTTATTAGCCCGGTAAAAATAGACATTGACCCTTGCATAAATTGCCAACAAGCTGAAAATTTGTATGAACCTCAAGGATACCACTCTAATGAAATCCTGAAAAGTCCTCATCGATACCGTGTGTGCAAAAAATTTTATTCAAGGTCAAAGGTCACAAAAATGATTTTTTTGCATTTTTTGGCCAAACGGTTAGTTTTATGATAAAAATTGCTCAAACCAAAATTGTAGATCAAAAAATTATCTACAAAATTGTCACTTCGCTTTTTTCTCTAAGATTTTCCGTTCCTGAGAAAAAGCCATTCGAATGCAAGCTGGAGCTGTATTCTTCCTAATATGCATGACTCTGCGCTCTCCGAACATTATTGGACGCGTAACTCGCATACATTCGAATGGCTTTTTCTCAGAAACGGTAAATCTAATAGAAAAAATAGAGATGACAATGTTGTAGATAATTTTCTGATCTACAATTTTGGTTTGAGCAATTTTTATCACAAAACTAACCGTTTGGCCAAAAATGCAAAAAACTTATTTTTGTGACCTTTGACCTTGAATAAAATATTTGCACACGCAGGATCGATGGGGACTTTTCAGGATTCCATTAGAGTGGTATCCCTAACGCTCCTGGAAATGTTCAGCATGTTGGCAATTTATGCAAGGGTACCCCCTACATTTTTTGGGCTAATTTGACCGGGCTATAGTGAGAATAAAATTTTAAAATCATGGAAAATTGCAAGTATTTGTTTCAATATGGAATAATTGCACTCCAACACGCTCAGATCTTTGGATTTTAATTGAAGATAATGTATTGCTCACACATTATGAATTTTTATCGGGATTCAAATGAGGTATTTGAGCATAATAATGTTAACATATCTGTAGCAAAGACTGCCATCTTCTTCTGGGGATGAAACGACACTTTTTTACTCACAAGTTAGTTGATAATTTTCACGTTTTATTAGGGCCAAATTAATCATGTTAATCCCAAGAATACTTCATAAATACGACCCACCTATTTTTAGTGACTATGCCTTGTTGGTTCTAGCTACAACAATAACACTTGTGCTAATATTACTAACTGATGTATTGTAATTGTCGTATACCCTATTACATTTCTTTAATAATATAATTGTTTTGATTTCTGACATTGCAGCACTTCAAATGAACATCACCACATGACTGGATACAACAGCTCACCAAGGATACCGAGATAACACTGAATGACACCACCAAGATCACTTTAATATCAACAACAACGGCAATAATGTTACTCGGAGATCGTTGCCGGTTTCCTCAGAACTAGGATGAATGTCGGACCAAAAGGCATCTCAGAGGAAGGTGTTCCGGACTCTCAAAAATATAAGCTCACAAATGATCAATGAATTGTGACAAATTGCCACATGCCCTCAAGAGGAAATATATTCATATAACGGGGACTTCAATACATATAAATATGACACCTACCTCACTATGTGAATATGCTTTTAAAACTCCAGTACAAACCTTTTTGAATGGAAAGCATAAAATTATAAGGCTCTGAATACACATACCATATCTGCTAAAAGATCGCAAATAATATCTAAATAATAACAAATTGTCACATGCCCTTAAAAGTAAACATTTTCCTATAGTGGGTTCCTTACTGTATATAAATATAATACCAACCTCACTATGTAAATATTCCTTTAAAACTGCAGTACGGAAATAAATTTTTTTGAAATGACATTGAATTGAATTGAATCATATACATTTCGTTCACAAATTGGTCGTGGATCCGCCACTGCATAGGATGAAGGTGAGGTAAATAGAGAGTTTTAGACTTACGTCGTAGTATAATATTGGATTATGTCTGCATGCCTACTACGTACACGGAGAGAAACTTGCCTTGAGTCGAGGTTCTCAGTACTAGGCGTGTTTGTGCCGCGCCTGTATTGCACACTCAAGAGTGCTAACTCTAGTTCAAAGGGAAACGAGGGGATGGACGCGCGATATGTTTGCTCACGAGATTATGGTGAATAGTGCGGCGGCCGCTTGGATCATTGGAATTGACGAGGGGTGGAGAGGAGGAAGTGGGAGGAGGCTGGTAGGATCTGCGGGGGTAATAGACGATGAAGGAAAGCTGCTGAGAGATATGCGGGCCTAGTTAGCACTCGCAGAAAGTTAAGACACATTTACCTTGACCGAATACTTGCGCGGGAAAATTTACAAATTTGGAATTGAGGTTGTGCAAAAAATAAAATTTCCTTCCAATTGAAACCTAATGATGACCATGATCCTAGCAAGGTAAATACTATTATTCCATTATATTTTCACTTCCATTCCATAAATATAATTATAATAATAATGTTTACTCCAGACATAAATAAAATTTTTATTTGTAAATACATAATTTGGAACTTAGGCGCCCCATTAGAATTAAGATTCCGTTTTGGGGTTACCGACTCGTTTTCAATTTAGACTTTTGGGTTGTTTCGCTACATATTTCAAAATAGTAGTCTCAATGCTGGTAATAACCAAAGATATCCACAAGTTGAGAATAAAAGATACTTTTCATATGAATTTAACACAGGAAAGTACTAAACTAGGACACTGACATTGCACTGATCTACCTCCTTCCATATATTATCTAATCAACTTAGATGCATTAATGGCAAATATCATTAATGGTACATAACCAATTTCTTAGAATTTCGATACTATTCTTACAGTTCGAAAAATTGGGGATTTATCACGCACTCATATGGAGAATAATTCGAAAAAATCGCATTTCATTCGAAAAAAAATCCTATTAAATGAATTAGATTTTTTAATTAACTTATTTTTTTAATTAAAATATCAGCTACCCTTTTAAAACCGTCGGTAAAACACAAAACAGAAAAATAATTTTGAAATTGATTAACAGAACGCAGCGCTTCAAATCGAAATAGCATTTGAATTCAAAAGGGTATTGACTAGTATTGCATAATTCTTCATCATTCTCGGAAAAAAAATTGCAATTCCCGAGAGGCATTGATGAATGTCATAACTTGCTGGAAACAATTGTGTAATTATGATGCATTAATTCCTGAATTCTCTCAGATTAATACACATGAAAATTAATATGTAACAGATATTACCTATTTGCTTTACTTCATGAGAGTACATATAACGTAGCAATGAATATAGAATAGGTCAAAGATCTAAGCATAGGTCCGTTGATAGGCGATATGTAAGCAAAATTTAAGAAGAGCAAGCAAGTAGTAGAGTTGATGGATTTTAATACATAAAAAGTTGATGCACTTAAAAAATGAATGGGAAATTTCCTTAGTTGAATGTGATTAATTGCCAAAAGTGCGTTAATAATCATGATGCATGAATTCCTAAAATCTATCAGTTTTTTATGCATGAGACATAATGTGTAACAGAAAAATTATCTATCACTTCGTGGAAGTATAGCATAATTATGAAGAAAGTACAGTAAAGATAGATCTGAGCACTGGTACATTATTGAGCGATGTGAAAGCAAAATTTAAGAAGAGCAACTCATAGAGCCGATGGATTTAAATACGAGGTAGGTTGGTGTAATTTAAATATGTCATTCATACGTTGTCATAATAAAAGATTTTCCTTCCCCATGTGTATAAGGGATGAGTTAGTGAATGTATAAAATTTGAGTACCTTGATTAACACTATCTTTTGTGAAAAAGGAGGTGAATGAAGTAGGGATAATTAATCGCGGGGAAAATATTCCATGCCCCTTATTTACCGTGGCTTTGCTCAGTGATTACAGAAGGTTCGAAAGAAAAAATTAATGGGCAATTTCTTCGGATGAGAAATCTTCATTCGACGTCCCCCAAACCCCCGATATTGTTACTCACTCCGTGCCAACCCTTTCCACTTCTCCATTTCCAACTCAGAACTCCCCCCACCACTCGATTCGTTCGAAGAACCACAAAGGCCCGAGTGGGATTTCCTGTAACGCTTACGCGTAAGCACGTGTGTATTTGTGACCACCTATGTGAGTACACACCGCCGTACCTATATAACCACAGCTCTCCTCGCACACAGCGCCATTTAACTAGCACTGAGGAGGTATCGAGCCAACATCCATTTGGAATCTTGAGAAGAACGCAAGTCAAGATGATAACAGTGGTGAGTTGTACTCCTTATTATCACGAATAATTCCAACCTCTCATAAATGTGATCCATTACGTGCGAATTGCCATTTTGACCGCGGTAATGAATTGAATATGAAAACCACCCCTTTCAACCGGAACGATCATAAATTAAACACATACTTTTCAAGTTTGTGGCACGCGCTCTTCCAATCTAACTTAATCTCGATTTGCTACAAGTGCATTTTCATTTTTACCTACTAAATCTACGATATAGCTACATGATAGCTACAATATACGATGTGAATACGATATAGCTACTTTTCCATTTGTCCGTGGAAATCCGAAATAAAACATAGATATCTATAATTCTCATGTAAAGGTGATAACAGCGGTGAGTTGTACTCCTTATTTTCACAAATACTTCCAACCCCTCCGGATTTTTCTCCGTTACGTACAAATTGATATTTCCAGCGACTTATTTACCCTTTATAACCCAGAGCTGCTTCTGGGAGAAATAAAATTCCAAGGCTTCTAAATTTAAAAAAAATGTGTAAATATTCCACTCGATCATAATTGAGGAAGTTAGGATCCAAGGGGCACAAGTGTTTTTTTTCTAGACTGAGTTAGATACAGGAATTAGGTAAAGAACAAGAAATATACTATAACTACATATTCAGCAGTGCATTTCATTTTCCACTTAATGTCAGCACAGAACAGAGACTCACTCTATCCTTAGGCCAACAAGTTTTTGTGTATTTGCTTCATCAATGTTTCTACATCGCTCTGTTTAGGAAAAATATCATTTGAACCCCTTGGCTTCTCACCTTATCAAATAACATGGCAGCTAAATATTACACCATTAAATTTTACAGCAAAAAACAACGCGTAGTTTAACCTTCCGTCAGGCGCAAAATTGGAATTACTGAGTTCAGGCGTAATATGCCTGACAGGCACAAATGTGAAAAAACATTATTAACTCTTGCCAAGTGATACGCCTTTTAAGTTTAGGACACCATTATTAGTGTAGTTGAACACTTACACGATGTCTTTCATGCTATGCATGTACCCCTTTACATGCCGTGATATAGCCCGGGAATGATCCAGCTAGGTGCAATTTAACGTGCTATTTAGACTGTTGAGTATTATCATATGTAATGTAATTTAGCTTGTGAATTGTATAAGAACAGTGTGTTTTCGTTTTGTTAACTTATTTAGCTAATGATGCTTGAATATTTTATTTTTTGCCATTTTTTTATTTAAATATGCTAAATTATCCGCCACTGATCTGTCGGCATAAATTCGAAAAGCAAAAGGCTGCATTGTGAGCCAAACCAAAAAGGTAATATGAGCGTCGAGGGTCTATGCCGCATGGTGGCTCGGAGAAATGAAAAAAAACACTCGCGCTGTGCCTATCAGATCCATTGCGTCCGATGAATCTTTCCTGAATAGAGCTTAAAAAGTATACATTTATGACGTTACTTAGAAGCAACATTGGGTTATAATGGGTTAATTTGATATGACTACCATTCTATTCATTAGAGATAAATTAAGTCATTAATTAAGCACGTTAATTTCTATAAATTGGCACACTTTATTCCAACCTCTCCCACTTTTGATTTGTTACGCATACATGCTAATTTTTACCAAACAATTTACTGTATTACAGAACTATGAATCTATTTCTCCATCTATTTGTACGAAAAAATCCGAAACAAAACATATCTATACTTCCCAAGTAAGGATAATAACAGCGATTAGTTGTACTCCTTATTGTCGTGAATTCTTTCATACCCTCCCAATTTTGATCCGTTACAAGAAAATTCCCATTTTGACCCTCGTATTAATTCAATATGACTACTAACATATTCATACGAGATTATCATACATTAAACACATACTTTACTACATTTTAGCACATATTCTTCCAACCTCATTCACTTTCGATTCGTTACGCATACATACGCATTTTTATCGCACAATATATTGCATTAGTGTACGATAGCTATATCTCCAATTATCCGTGAAATCAAAGAAACTTTTGATGATAGCGAATACTATCACTTGAAATAAAGTTATCATAATTCCACATAAGTGGAGCTTAATCATTGATTTATAATATATCTCCAGTGCTAAGACTATGTGCATACATATTATTCACTGAAAATTCCACTGAATTAGCAAGGGCGTCTCGTATAGATAAGGCATAAAAATATTATAACTCTGACGTTGTAGAACGAATTCCTAACTTTGAGTTTATATTTAATCGGAATTTTCCTATGCCATTGCTTAATACAGATATCGACTACATTCCACCACAACCATTTCACAAGTTGTGGTATGATGAAATAGTAACACAAAGGCATTCATGTAAATTCAACAGAATTCACTTAATCAGCACTGCCACTGTCTCTGTATCTTTCCACTCTATTTTATAAACATGCCCGTTGGTTTTGTTGATTTGATGCGATGACGGTTCAAATGAAACTTTTTGAAAATAAGTGTTTGGAAAATGAAGTGCTGAAATCGCTCGGCATGTATAAAAACCATTGAATATTTAAGTGAGTCAATTGAATAACTGGTACAAAAATGTTGACTGCTTACAGCGTCAATAGATGCTACCCTGGGCCCTCATTACTTCTTGTAACGTAGACACAACTACGGGGATAGAAACTATAGCCACTGCGATATGACGTATTATGACTGCGATATCACATGGTCACTGCTTAGTGTGACGACTTTGCAAGAGCCATTCAGCCATTTGCATGGAAACTTGCGATTTACAATAGAACGATGCTATTACGTGTTTAGCAATTTACTTTGACGTACATCATTCCCTAAAAAGCTCCTGACTTTCTAAAAATAGTTCTAAAATAGAGGATTGTCAATAATATTTAAGAATCCATACCTTACGTTGCGCATAAGTTATTGCCCTAGAAATGGCTATGATCGGATGAGGCAATAGGGTTATATTATTATGCCTCTAAATGTGTATATTGGGTACAAAAACACTAATAATAAATGCATTAGGTCATTCAAACATTGAGAAAACTGTTAAAAAATGTTGATTTAATTTTTTATAGAAATAGTAAAACTCATTCGAGGTGTCGCGTTTGCTGGGGATAGGTCTTAGAATGGGATGAAATTTGGGGTAGTGCTGTAGCCCCTCCCCTTAATTACCCAGAAAACTATGTACAAACCCCTCTGTCCCTTCTTAATGATAGTATATTTCATATGGAAGAATGTACCATATTATACTATGGAATGATGTACAACAAATTTTTCATATTGAATGAAAGTTAGGATCTTCGAAATATATACACGAGTGGAAGAATTTGTCTCTTTTACTAAACTTTCGCTCATGACCAACGGTAGGGACAAGGTTAGTAAATCACGGCAGCTTTTTTTTCAGTATTCATGTCATACATAGTTTTCTGAGTAATCAAGGGGAGGCCTACAGCACTACCCCAAATTTCATCCCACTCTAGGAGCTATGGCCAACAAAAGTGACGCGACGCCTCGAATGAGTTTTACTACTTCCATCAAAAATGAAATCAACATTTTTAACAGTTTTCTCAATGTTTAAAAGTCCTAATGCACTTATTATTTATGTTTTTGTACCCATTATACACATTTAGAGACATTATAATAAAACCATATTTTCACATCCAATCTATGCCATTTAACTATGCCACGCTACAGCCATTTCTAGGGCAATAGCCTTAGCGTAATTTAAGGATTAAAATTATAATGTAGTAGGAGGATGTAGAATTGTGATGCAAAGAACAAATAATAATAATGATTAAAATTATAATCAACTCAAAATATCATTGGCAAAAAAATATAATGCAGCCAACACGCGGAATCCAACGAGGAAATGGAAATAAACAGAAATTAGGGTTAGCGACTAAAATATGAGCAAATAATAGAACACAAGCAACATTTAAATATTGAAAGACAAAATGGATTACAGAGATGCATACACTACGAAGAATTAATGCACATGAAACTAGGAATACATTGAATGTCCTGATATTTCGATGAATATATTAGTCACGCTAGAAAAACATAGATCGTATTTATGAAAACTCAATAGTCGTATTAAAATCACGAACCTCCTGTTAAGAAAAATGTAATTCGTTCACTTACAAGTAAGTAATAATAAATGGTTATGTTGCGGGATATCATCACAGATGACAATCGCTAAATGGTTCACTCATTTCTGTTTACCACCATTCCTAGATATTTCTAGGCTAAATTATTGAGTTTTTACAAGGTTCATCATATAATTAATTAGGAGAGTAAAAAAGTGTCTATAAATATAAAAAGAAACTCCACGCATTATCACCAAATGATATGCTTTGATCACGTTCAGGAACATGTACGAAATTCATCACCTAAATTAAACGAACTTAATTGATACGTAGCATAGAGTGGAACAATCCGAAGATTAATTAACAGATTTAGTTACATACCTGTATCTGAGTTTTGTTTATGTTTTATTAAAGTAATATTTCATTTGAGTGCACGCATAGGCAAACTGAAATTCTTTTAAAATGCTCCAATGCATTTTCCTGGTAATTTCCTCCTTGATATGCTATTTCAGTCAATTCATTATTCCTCCAGGTGTGCAGTTAAATTTTCTGATTATTTGTCTCAATCACTTAATTCGTTTCAGTATTTTTCACGGCAACAGCGCGCAAAATATAGTTGATAAAAACGCCATGTCTTTCACCTAATCCGCTAAAATGGGATGTTATCCTTTGGTGTCCATTCAAGATGGCAATGGGAAGTAGAAAGGAATTGCATGAAGCCAGTACTGATGGAGAGCCTCAAATTTGAGTTTCGGGTCCGCACGGGTGAAAGGCATCCTATTTTAATAATACATGAGTAAATGCAATTTCAAATAAAAAACATTCAGCGTAGCAAAAACGGATATTCGAAAAAAGTTTTAGCCTAAATAAAAATATTGAAGAAGATAATTTTTGTATTTGAAGGAGATACGTATTTATCAACAGTGAAAAGACTAGTTTATGAGATAAGTGGGTGGAGAGCTATCAAACAAATCGCAGCATTGTAGAATTCTGATGATGATTACGGTAAAATTTCTATCAAATGCGATACCATAGCAACCACAAAATCGGCAAAAAAATGTCCACATTCAATAAAGGAAATAAAGTTTTACGGCATCTATTATATTTATTTTGTAAAAAGTGTGAGAAATATAGGGGAGGCCCGGGCAAGAAGCATAGTGCGGGTAAGAAGAATAAGCTGTTTCTTCTCGAATTGCTTATAGATAACGTCACGATAGGTGTAGGTCGGGTCAGCTGATCTGCTTAGTGACACATCACAGTTAAAACAAAACAATAAAAACGTGAGTTTGTCGTTAAATGAATACGAACGATTTATTCTGGTTACTTACTATTTTTACTAAGGTTTGTTCGTATTTTTTTCGCTAATTTTCTACTGATCAATCATAATTTCTATTTGTTCGATGGCACGTATCTTTAAGTTTAATTTGTGACTTTATTCTTCCACTGACAGCCAAATATATCTGAAAGTTTTACGAATCTCTCTAATGTTGTGGCTTCGGGCAAGACGGATATGGGCAAAATGGATAGGTACTCGTTTCGGAGGAGAAACATATCACTGATGTAATTACCACTTGTAACACGGAAAAACAGCTGTAAAGAGCACCACAAATACCACCATCAATAATTTTATCTATCTAAAGCAAAAGCCAACTCGGAGAAGTGAGCAATGCAGAAAGGGCCACTAACTATTATTATTTGCTTCTGTTAACCCTTAGGTGCACGCTAAGCGGGGATTTTGCCGCATTTTTCAAAAATTCGAAATAGCGCGTTTACTGTGAATGGATCACTTGTGGCATACTTTGTTATTCTATTACTGTACTTTTCTCTCCACCAAGAACATATGTTTGCGTCAATTTGACGGCCAACTATTGCGTTAGAATCTTACAAAGTGAGAACGACGACAACTTCGGGTGATTTGCCGCTAGATGGCGTTCACCCGATACTAAGGAACTTCTGATAATCTGTCGTTACCGTGGAAACTTGGAAGCATAATCCTTTTTGCAATACTATGTTAATATGTTGTCTCGTATTTATTATATTTTTGTAAGCATTTGCATTATCATTTCTTTACTATTGTTACTTGTATAATTTATGTCAACTTCAAACCACGTCGTAATTCAAAAATTTCGTCTTCATACTCAAATATGCATTACATTTATGTAAAAATGCACTACATACACTTGACTAATTACCGAAAAATTAGTGATGCACGGTTATTATAATGTATTATGCATTGTAGCTTGAAGACCAAGGGTCGGCACTTTTTGTATCTATCTGCGGGAAAAGAAAATAATGCTGCAAAGGCATTATATCAAGATTCAGGAATCGTAACCTCCTTATGGACATAAATTGTATTATGATTTTATAGAATTGTGAACAAATCGAGCCGGTGATGACAAATGTAGAGTATATTATATTCCAAGGTCAGTACGTATTTATCACCCTGTTGAGTTCTAACGAGTGCTTCAAAAGCTTGATAATGAAGATGGAAGGAAAGGGCAGGTAAACCACGATATGGAAAATATTTTTTTTTGATTTCTCACATGAAAGGGAAGGGGAGGAAGAATTTTTTTGAAGACGCATTACATTTCAGCGAGAGTTAGCAGTCTGATGATAATAATATTATTAGCCGCCCACATAATTTCAACGTTTGTCTAGATCAACGGAAAACGGTGAAACTTTTTGGCTGAACTCTTAGATACAATTTGCAAACAGCCAAACAAAAGCTAAATACATTGTTCGTATTTCACCAGGGTCAACATCATTTCCTAAGAATGCCGCAACTGAACTCGAATTGTTGCCGAAAACGATTTTACTGAACGCGATTAAAAAAATGTCGAAAATACCAACCTGTATATTGAAGGAAAACTGTTATCTCATGTGTACTCGAGAATCAGAGATTGCATCATTACTTCTCGTATAGAAATAATATCTTTATTTGGAATTAAATACACTCTCTCTGTAAATAAAAGTTGAAAGGGAGATGCTAGAAGAGCTTTTAAAACAGATGGAACAGGCCTAATGATTTACAGAACAGCGTTCGGGATAGCAACGGGAATTCATGAATTCGAATGGGAAAATAACAGCAAAGCATTCCTATTCAAGTCTTGATTTAGCCATTTATTTGCTAGAAAATGGTCTAACTTTGTTAGGTACCGTGAAAAAATCCTTAAACCCACAGAGAGTTTCTAGCCTGAAAAATTCGATAGGCTGCAACTTCATTTCTTGGTTTCCAGGATACCTGCGCTCTTGTTTCGTACTGCACTAAACGAAACAAATGTGAAATTCTTTTGAAGTGCTTTCTACGTTGCCCTGCAAAGAGGACATCGAAACGAATTGCAAAAACCTGAAATGATCCTGAACTACAACTCAACCAAGGGAGGTGTCGATTCTGTGAACCAGAAGTGTGTAAATTACTCCCCTTCAAGACGAACACGAAGGTGGCCTCTATCACAATTTCTCCGGTTTATTTATATAACTACTCTTAGCGGCCACGTGATTTCTGTAGCTAAGAATTTTGAAAAAAAATTTATCGAAGATCAAGAATGGAGTTCATGGAAGCTCTCGCATTTAGCCTTGCAGATAAACATTTTAAGTCCAGGGTGAAAAAAGGTAATCTTCTAGCAGACACGTAGGCTTTTCTAGCAATGAGACTTGGGAAAATTCCTGAATTATCTGCTTCTGCATATGAACGTCAATGTAGGGCTGGTCATTGTTTTACACGTGGAAAATATAAAAATTATAATATGGTAAATATACGAATGTTTTCTAATAATTTGCAATAATCATTCCATCTGCGTCAAAAAATGTCACAAATGTCATTTCAGAGGCAGTGATGGCCAATAAGGATGAAAAAATTGAAAAATTAATTTTGCTTGTAAAATTTGTTATTTTAAAATTTTTATTATTGCATTAACGATTTAGCATATACATTTCCTTTTTTGTGTGTGTTTTTTTGGCTTTATTCCAGATTTCCTTTTGTCTAGATTGCCGTCTGCAATTTCTTTAGAAAAATTAGTCGAAGTATTTCTCAAGAAATTTGCATATAATTATGTGATATTTTAGTTTATAAATGAATGGGAAAAATATTTTAAGTGCTTTTATTTATTAGAAGTTACCCAAATACGTTAAAATACCCTGAAATTTGAATTTATACTTGGGAAAATCAAAAATGTAAAAGTGCGGCAAAAACCCCGCTAGCGTGCCCTGGCGCTATACTTGCAGGCGCGTGCACCTAAGGGTTAAGCAGCCGGTTGCTGTTTTCTTACGATTTTCGCAAAGGTTTTTACATTTTTTTGCTAATTGTCTTTAGGGAAAACAGAAGGACGGTAAACTATAGCACCTTTGGCGATATTCATACCATTGAAAATAAGCCCCATACGTACCAGCTATGGTCGCTCCCAAAACAAACCGTAAACACAAGAGGCAACAATCAGAAATATTGACGTCCGCTTCTGTTATAATCTCATACACCTTTTAGAAGTTAATACATTCGAGGAAACAGTAGTACAATGCTCCTGATTTCTTTCTCTTGATAAGATTGAAAATTATTCATTTGAATAGTTTTATAACACAAAACATCAGAAGCAGGAAAACTCTCCAAGCCACCAATATTCATGGTTACATTATTAGGTATCCTTGCGAAGCAAATAGTGAGCCAATATGAACCTTGTACATTGTGATCATTACCAACAGCAAAGGTAAACTTAAAACCAAATACAGTTCCAATAGTATCAGCAACCCAAACATTGACAGCTCCAGCATGATTAGCAGCAGTACTACTGTTTCCTCGAATGTATTAACTTCTAAAAGGTGTATGAGATTTAAACCTGAAGATAGTTTAATTGTATTTTGTAAAAGTAATTTAACTCCAGATTCTGCTTCCGTTGGAGTTTTTGGTGATGTTCAATTTTATGTTAAAGGTTAATAAAAAGTTTAATTCATTAATACGCATATGTTGTTGTCATTTGTTATTGCGCCCAGCGCCATCTTGGAATCTCTGGACTTAGAAATATTTTGCGCCGTACGTACACTAGAATAACTTATGTACGTACGGGAAATTCATACTTAGAAATTTTTCAATGTATCGTGAAAAGTTAAAGTCCAGAACTCCATGTTAATTCCCTATGGTGACGTCAGTTTCCGGTCCCCATCCCACTGGTTGCCTCGGCACTCTCTCGCTACATCCGGTGTAGATAAGATAAGCCTCTCTCTGTGAGAGATCTGAGTGTCACTTGTGACGTCAGTGGTGGTACATCATGCCTAAGTATCGTTCTGTTAGAAGATGGGCTCCTCGGAGACCAGTAGAAAAAATAATCAAGGACTGCACTGTGTTGAAGGCTAATCATGCTGGAGCTGTCAATGTTTGGGTTGCTGATACTATTGGAACTGTATTTGGTTTTAAGTTTACCTTTGCTGTTGGTAATGATCACAATGTACAAGGTTCATATTGGCTCACTATTTGCTTCGCAAGGATACCTAATAATGTAGCAATGTCCAGGCTAAAAAAAATGATACATTAAAAAACAAAAATAATGAATTTTTAGGACCTAGGAGTTTGCAAGAAGACTGTTAAATCTAAGAATAAAAATGCTACATCAGATTTCTTTTTCTTGATGTGAACTGAAAAATACAGTGAGCTGATTATCGAAGACTGTATATAGTGCAGCGAGGGCCAAGGATGGGCACACGAGATCTAAACATCGTATGCAGGAATAGGCAGCTACTTCTGAAATAATTATCAAGACTGACTTTTTAATTTTTAAGTTATCCTTTTCGCCCTTATAGCGTATTCCCGGATACTACGGGAAAAACGTAAAACTGGTACATTTGTACTTAACTGATTTTAGTAGACGTTGCCGTTTAAATTCTCATTTTTTTAATAGCTCATTCCATTTTTTTGGAACAAAGTACTGATTAATAATGAAGAAAGTTATGTTGATCATATACTATTTGTATTTTTTGCCTACACTTTCATTTCATATCTATGCGTTATTCCCGGGCCTCCCTAGCTGGAAATCCTGCATGAATTTAGTAGCAATGAAAGGTTTGTCAATTTTTTAACTAAAGTCAGAAATACGCCCCAAGATGAAACGCTATATATTTGGTAATAGTGAAAATGTTTTCTTTGGTGTAGCAACATTACATCACCTTTACATGAACGTGAGGAAAGATTTATACAGTCAATGTAAACAGAACTTCCTCATTCCTGTATTCGATACCTTACATTTTAATAGAAAATATGACTACATCAAATATCAATACAATTATGACGTACTTATTGCAATACCAAGACAATGCTTCTTCACTCAAATAGAAAACTATTGGAATAACAATATTTACCCTCCAAAACTATTAGTAAACACAGTTAATTCGTAGGCTTATGTGGTCATTCACGCTGAAACAATTAATATTGACAGAGAGTACGTCTAACCAATCATTGGTCGCGTATATTTTCATCCGTACAAATCATCCTACTTTTATAGATAAATACTACAAACGAATGAACAGAATTTCCTCTAGTATAGTGATTGTGCCTGAGGCAAATGGTATTTGCTTCTACTCATTTCAAACGCTTCTCCCAATTTCTTTTCCTTGCAGTTAGCAGTTCTGATCGTGGCCGTCTCAGCGCTAGCTGCCCCGCAGCTCGATCTCCAAAACGGAAACCTACCGCAGTCAGCCGCAGCGAATGCAGCGCCTCCACCTCAAGAGAGCGAAGGCGCCAACTCCGTATCGGGAGCGCCCGTGTCTATTATATCACAAACGTATGAGGTTGGAGACAATGGAACATATAATTTCAGGTAGTAGATTTTGTTTTTTCATATCTGTATATCGCGTTATTTATTGAACACAAGGTAGGTAGGTATATCTAGTTTCAACTTTTTTGAGGTTGATGAAATCAAATTTCAAATTATCCTTAGACAACGCTTCACTATTGAATGCGAGCATCATCATGGCAACAAAAATGCAAAGCTAGAAACAATAAAAAATCTTCTAATACTAATAAGAAAATACTCAAATTAATATTGTCCCTTTAGGTACATATATTGTGGTTACTTGGATACCATAATCTAACACGATTTTGGGAAATGAATATAACGATACATTTTTCCATATTTTGTAAATTCATTAAGAGTCTCTAGTTATTTACTATTCAACGCCTATAAACGCGCATATTTATTAGCTAAATTTAGACAGTAGATGAAAAGACAATTACGATATTAAAATGACTTTCCATAACATGAAAACTAATTTTTGATAACAACGACAACGACGATGACAACTCGAGAGAGGAAGGACATCGATGTAAGTTATAAAGCCAAAGGTCCGTGGTTTCACTACCGGTCCAGGGAAATTTTTTCTCTAGGCAATTCATGTGTATTTCACCGCCGTTCACGCCGCAGGCTTTGAAATATTACACATACCGCTATGCGCGCCTTCAGCACAGGTTTGATGCTCACAACGTGTTGTGGCTTCATTGAAGTCCTTTCTCCCTCGTGGTTCATCGAGGATGGCCTTACATCTAGTATAATGAGCCTCCGTACAATCGCCGTGATAAATAAAGAACCTGCATACTGTAGTGGCCTGAGCAACGTCCCGGGTATCCAAAGATCCGTGATTCGATTCACGGTCCAGGGTTATTTTTCTCAATACAATTCATGTATATCATGAAGGTGATTGAAATACCTTGAGTTCATTAACAGCCTGCTAATTAAAATGCAAGGCATTTAATTAAATCAAACCTATTAACTCATTTTAATTAATAATTTAGTAGAATAATATCATACCTAAAAGATTAACACACAAATGGTAATTTCCACAATTTTTATTTAACATTTAAAGACCGGTTTCAACACTTTGTTTCATTTTTGAAAATGACAAAGTTTCGAACCATGGTCGGTCTTTCAGTGTTAAATACAATAGTGTGGCAATTACCATATGTGTGTTAATCATGGATATAGCATTATTCCACCAAATTAAGCCTGAAACGATTTTATACATACCTAAAAGTATTATCATAATGATAATTTAATACATTTCCCGCAGGTAATGGGCTTTAATTACCTTCCGACATTTTCAGCTTTGAGACATCCGATGGTACTCGTCGGCAGGAATCTGGTTACCTAAAGTACGATGTTCCGCCACCGTCCGAGGGAGCGCCAGAGGAATATGACGGAACTGCACAGGTTGCGCAAGGATCGTACTCGTACGTTGGACCTGATGGGACGCAGTATACTGTCAAGTACATCGCCGACGAGAATGGCTTCAGAGTTGAGGTGAGAGAAGATAAACTAAATTTGTAGATAAATATTTGAGGAATGCACTTATTGACCACAGAGTTAATATGATTATTTTAGTTAAACTTAAGGTCTTTGTCAATAAAAATTTGTGCATAGCTATTTTTTCCAGCGTTTCCAAAAATTCATTTGTCATCACCAAGCAAAGAAATTCTTTCGAAAACTGGTAGATATAAAATATGATATAAATTCTTAAGTTTCTCACAAATATAAATATTATATAATTGCATATTTCAAATTCATTGTTTTTATATTCGAATTTTCGACTGAAATTCTATGCCCCGCAAATGACAATTAAATTTTTTGAAACATTGGCAAAGAACTACATACAAACTTTTTCACCAAACTTCAAGATAAACTCAAACGATAAAGTTCAAATAAGTCGATAAATCTTGCACTAAAATTCCATAAAAATGCAGTACGTTTTAGTATACTGGGGCACATAAGAACCGACTCAGTTAGCCCCAACTACGAGGGCTTCCCCATTCATCCGAAGCATTTCGCTAATATGCATACATAATTGTTTTATTGTAAAAAGAAAACCCTTATGTGGACTACAATGCATGTTTTTTGTCGATTTATTAAGCCATAAAAATGATAAAATCATAGCAATTGCACTTAAATTTTGGGGGCAGATAAAAGTTATGCGTATCTCTTCAATAAAAATTTCTGAGTTTGCGAACATGTATTCATAAATTAAGCAGTGGTAAAAGAGACAATAAAAGCTGATATGTTTCCGGGATCAGTTCAATTCCGGAGAAAGTATAAATCTGATTGTAGCGTTAAATACTGCGCGTCTTTAACTCAGGGATGGGTAAATAAGACCAATGCCTTTCAATTCAATCCACCAGCTTATGGTTCCGTAAGCCAAAATGCGTCGTACGCAATAAATATGTTAGGAATAGGGCAACTACCTTTCATTTCAATGTGTTGAACTTCCACCATATCACGCCTGAATTAGTTTGAATTAAGGCTTTGCCCATAAAAACTGCTTTTTATCCCAATTAACGAGAGAAAATTCAAGCGATTTCGATAATTAGGTTCAGTTCCACGGAAGGACTAGCCAAGGTGAGTGGGCGGGGATCCACGCCGCGGTCCGAGGCCCTGTGGGGAATTTAGCTAATGCCATATGTGAAAGGGATACCCGCATGATTGCGCTAAAAATACATATGACATAGAATATTATTCCCTTGAGGCATTTATCAATGATGTTAGTTAAGTATTGAGAGGGAATATTTATCCCCCAATTTCATTTACCAAATAAAATAAAGAAGACAAAAAATGCAAGTAATTCAACTTCATAGTATGTTATACTCCTCAATAATGCCTTTGCTTTAACTGTCTTTAACTATGTCTGAAAGTGATCAAATTGACATTATAACCCGGAAGTATGTAGAATCTATGCAAAGAAAAATCACGCATGCTTGATGCAGGCATGAGTGATTGATTTTCAGTTATCATCAACAAAAAATATGTATCAAAGAGCCGCTAAATATTAAGAAAGACCTATTGGAATAAAACAATACACACACTGGCACATGTTTGTTGTAGTAACCTACTCCGCATCCGAAGGCATTTGGTAAGGCGAATATGATCCTTCCTCTCTTTACCCGCGGTTCTCAGTCATCAATTGACGCTTGGTTGTCAACTTATGACAGGGAAGTCAATTGCTTGAGACAGACAATTTGCATGTCTACACGTACCTCAATCACGCGGCACAAAAAAAAACGACGACGCCTTAGAGCACGGGTCTGTTTAACCACTTTCTCTCACCTGGGTCTTGCACGCGGCAGACACCTCCAGAGAAAGGGAAGGGTTTCTTTTTATTTCATGAAAGAGGAGGAAAAACCTTTCCGATGCAAGAGCCGAGAAGAAGGGCAAAAGATGGCGGCCTGGCCACACGCAAGGCCACTGACCACTTTCTCTTGTTTTGAAGACACGAAGCGCATACTTCATATTGACGGGCTGCCTTCTGGCATCATTACTATCATTCACTTTTTCTTCCGCTCCATTCAGGCCTTTTCGAGACACCGATTTTGGCCATTCATTTTGTTCAAAATTTTTGACCAATATTAGCAGAGGAAGTGGTTTTGATTAAAACAATCCATTTGGTCCAAGTTTTTTATGCATGATGTTACTACAGTGAAAAAACTGTTCACGGACACCTATGACTTAAGGACAGTATTCTATTCCCCGCCAGAACGATTTGCATTTGTGTAAAAATAGAACCGATAGTATACGTACCCTCTCTCTTACGTTCACGAATACCTTTTAGACACAATTTTACTCTTTTGGGAACAGAATTGCCATTGATGCATTACGTTTTTATTTCCAAATTATTTTTAACTATTCAGACCTGGTATTTGAAATAAAGCGATTTCATTTAACTGTCTTAAATTCCTACACTATAATATTTTCGGAGTAAAATAAAGTGTAACATAGAAGTTTTCTTTGGTTTACCTCCGATTTAGGGCCTACTCTCACTTAAGGACACATTTTCGAGGACCGTATTGGCATCCGTAAGTGAGAGGTTTCAATGTACTTCAGTATTCATAAATTCTTCTCCCTCGTGCCTCTCTTTATCTTCTCCTACTGTACTTATTCCTTGGCCGTCCCCAGGAGAATCCATTAATGGAAACAATTCTATCAATTATTTTCTTCATTATATTTCATTTGGTTAGAATATCATGGCGTATACGCCTGGTTCTTCTGAGGCGTATTGCTCTTAATAGAATTCTTTTTTTCTCCTAGTCTTCAATAGATTTTGTTTCTTGCCCTATCCCACTGTTTAATTTTTAGGACCCTTCACCAGTACCATTACCTAGTTATCGAAGGATTCGGGTCTTTCCTGGTCAGATTTCCCAATCGCCTAAACTTCTGATCCATAGAGGTCCCCTACCTGCAGGAATTTTGTTACTAACTCTTTTCTAGTCACCGCTTTAATGAAACGTATGGGCATATTGGTGATCTTTGGATAATAATAAATAGTATCGAAGTGTTCCAATTTGCCCATTAATTGGAACTGTATGGAGTTCATTTGGGTAATGGACACGGTATGTTGATTATAAATGGCAATTGAAGACCTCAAGAACTTTCGACCATCATAAAAACAACTTATTACAAACCAATGATCAACTAATCGTTGAGGGCCTAACTTTTGGATATTTGGGTGAAAATTCACGAGAATACAAAAATGATCATTCGGGACAAATGCAAAATGGATAGTACTTGAGTTTGAGCGCCAATTTAGACAATCCATAAGGTCGAATGCATAAGTTGCAAGATAGATTGCCTCTGCCCCAAAAAATATTTTAAGTCAAACGTCAAAACTTTTCTCCTGAGAATTGTTAAACAAGCGATAATGACGAAAGGTTGACTAAAACTATAGCTGTCCGTAGCACCGAGGGTGATCTATAAATGATGATTTAATGGTGGATATTTTATCCGTCTCAAGCCGACAACATTGGCAGAAATGGGATTCAACCGATGAATTACAACAATAAAATCAAATTTTATTTGTGAATGGAGAGCTTTTCTACTCCTATAATTGTAAGGGAGGAGATTGAAAATAATTCCAACACCAAAAATGTGGAATATATTTTTCAACAGTCTATTTAAGAATTCGTTAACTTTCTGAGAATAATTATACATTAATGTGTGAATTATTGCACTGTGGAAGTGAGTAGAGGTGGTGAAATTTTTTGGAGGAAAGGTTGCCGCAGTTAAGCCTCGAGCATTCCATGGGACAAGATTAAAAATCACCCTCCGGTAAAGTGATGCGACCATAAATTGGATTCCTCCTTACCTGTCTTTGACAAAGAGAAACTCGCGCTTGAAGATTACTCAACACCCACTAACCGGTATGGTAGGGATTATATTTCGAATATTCTATAAAATTTTAATGTCTAGAAATAAAGAAATAAATTACACTTGTAAAGTTCTCTTAAGCTTACGTTCCTCAAAGTCAAGTAGCAGGAGAAATTGGTATTTGTGATAATAATTGGAAAGATTATTTCTATGGAATGAATTGTTAAAAATATCCACACGAAGTGTATCACATAAGGGCTTACAAAAAACACATAGAAATCAAGTACAACTTTGCTGAATGAAATAACTTCCTTAAGCCTAAACGCAGACAGAGCCATTCTCAAGAAACATTCATGCATTTTATAATATACAGAAATTGCATATTTTCCGAGTTTGGTATTTTTACCTCTTGCGTATAAAAGAATCGCCATTGCAATGAGTCATAGAGAGAAAGAACACAGCTACAGTGTTAGTAATAAAACAATACTTCCGATTATTATCTCTTTAAATGAGTGTAATGGCATTCTGTTTACTTTTATAGAAGCAAAAGCAACTTTGACTGTAGCCTTACCGAATTCCTGTATCCCACCCATTTTCTCCTGCAACGGGAAGGAATTCATCAGCGAAACAGGCAAATCAGTGAAAACGAGCCAAGAAGAGCACCAGAAAGAAATTCAACTGGGGCAGTAAACTAAGTCCACGGCAGCCGAATACGAAGCGTTAGGCCACGCTGTCGACAGTTAAGAAAATAAAAATTGTTGCCTAAACAAAAGATTTTAAGAGACTCGTCAGAGAAAATATATAAAATGGAAAAGTAAGGGAAGAAATAGGGACACTGGTCTAAAAATAAGCCAAACATGGCAACCCGTTATAATCTAAAACTCCTACCCGAAAAACCGAGTCCTCAACCCTCCCGCTCCTATACCTCTACCCCCTCACCAAGATACCTATACATATGAATAAAATTTCCTACCTCACCTGATTCTCTAGATAAAACAACCAGCATCGGCCGGGAAACGTTGGGGCCACCCAAAAAGTGACGTGGCGACATAGGCCAAATGTCTATCACTAATACGACACGCACTCACGAAAGTTTTAACAAAGAAGAACGAAGAAGTTTTACCGGTTGAACTTGAGATTTCTCCTTTTTTGTCACAAAGAATGGACATGTCCGACTTCTGACTATTCAAATGGCAAATCCAGAGCTTAGAAGATCAGTGAATAATCTAATAATCTTTAAATGATTATTGTTTGCTAAGTTTATAATCTATGTGCATTTAAATATTTTTATTTTATTCTGCAATGGTTCTCTTCCGCGAAGAAGAGGTGGGCGGAATGCTTGAAGTCTTTGTAACCTAGTTTGTATCCCACCAATTCAATTTGTCATTCCTTTATTTTCAGAGTAAGTCAAATTGTGTATCTGCCCCCAGGTGATCCGGTACCGTGGGCAGGCAGTCAGCTTTTGATCGCCATGTAGAACGGTTGAACTTGAGAATTCTCCTTTTTTGTCATAAATCATCGACCTGTAATATTGCATAATCAAAGAACGTGATCCACCTGGTCTTTCAGAACATTTATCTACGTACCTAACGTGTACAATATATATTCAATGCATTTCATTTTTATTGCCAACTTTTTCTCTCTTTAGGGAGACCATCTACCCAAGGTTGCTGCAGGAGCTGACATAACCCAGGGCAATACCAACATTGGTGCCACAAACCTACCACCACAGGACCACAACACCATAGGCCAAGGAAACCAAATCGGTCAGGGCAATGCCCAGGGTATAAGCAAGGAAAATGGATTGGGACAGGGTAATGGATTAGGTCAGGGTAATGGATTAGGTCAGGGAAATGGATTAGGCCAGAGTAACGGCCAGGATCAAGGGAACGGTCAGCCACAGGATAACAACCAAAGCCAAGGTAATGGCAACGGGTTGGGAAGCGGACTTGGCCAGGGTAATGGAAAAATAGAGGCTGGGGGTCAAGGCCAAGTAAATGGTGTGGAGCAGGGCAATGGAAACTTGGCGCAGGGTACCGATTTTTCGTACGACAATGCATCCGAAGACGTCGGAGTGCAGGGCACAGGAGAGCCTGCGATAGCCGCTGAATCACCAACACAACTAACAGCTGGGTCACCGACCCAGCCACAGCAACCGACAGCCAACCCAGCTCAAGATACAACGGGACTAACTGAGATCATCTAGTTATACTCAAATCTGGAATGGAGTTTTTCCAATCAAACCTTTTGAAAACAAAAAATATTTTCAAAGAAATTAAAATAAAAAACTCTGGAAATACCAGTTATTCAATTTTTCACTCCAGGAAGACTCCATTCCTTTACCGCTAGGATATCTGTCTAGCGTTTTGCTAAATAATTATTCTGGATGTTATCAACCAGATTTAAACTACATTCATCAATTCATCCCAAAGGATTCCTTCAATTGTTGCAAGCTCGACAGCTACAAATACTGAGTGAAATATATATCACTGTTTAACGTGAATGTATCTATGTTTCTTCACAAAATACTTCAATGTGAAACCAAAAGCACTGCCGCCCCCATTTCAAATACGTTTTAAGGATAATATTTGAATAAATAATTTGTTATGGATGTCGTAGAAGTATATATATCCAAGTTTATTTATACATGTATGAATTAAAAATAAATATTTGCCAAAAATTTATATTGGAAAATCATTTAACATTTATTAAGATTTCAACCGTAATGTAAGCATGTTAGAGCCAGTTATGATAACTGGAGACAGATGATTGAAAGTACCTTCTAGGGAAATCACCTGCAGTTTCACTTTGAATTAGTTATAATATAGCAGTAAAGACATCCTATTTCATAACATGCTAAGAAAAGACATAGATGGAATGCAGGAGACTATTCCTGCTACTGCTCTACCTACAGCAACGTTGCAAGGTCCAGCATTTGCTCTCTAGTTGATAAGCCAAGTCTATGTGAGTGAATTTCGACAAGTGTGTAAAAATATACTTCCAACTTACTCAAATATCTCGACGATAGAAACAATTTACAACAAAGGCCACTGCTTAGAAAACGAGAGTAAATGTAAAAAAATCAGTCTTGAATATTAAACACTGTGATGAATTACTTTGCGATTGTTTTCGACTAATAAAATCATAAAAATTCGAAATACATTTAACTACACACATAGTAAAAAAATCAAATAAACGAAATTACTAACAGAAATATATTAATAAAACCTAATAATAAACATGAATGTCAACAGAACAACGATATGTAGGTACAATCACTCAGTTTTTTCTATGTTTTCACTGTATGAGTCACGAAAGGGAATACAGAGAGAGAGAGAGATCAGACTATGACGTATATAGCGACCAGCATCTGATCAAGGTGGATGCCACGGCTATCGCATCTCAACCTCCGCGTAATACATGGGAATGCGCTGGTTTGGTGACGAATTGGAACGTGGCGCCGTTCGATTGTGAACTCTCTCGTGGACCAATAGAGAACCAAGGAATGCCTTCAGATGGCGTTGGAAAATCTTACGGATGGCCAATGCAATTTAGCCATTCAGAGTATATAATCCCTCGTTGAATTGCATGGGATGAATTTGAGTCTTAAAATCAAAAGCTGAAACGAGTGAAATACAATCATAAATACAATCATAAATACAATCATAAATACAATCAATCATACAATATAAATATCATAAAAAGAATTGTATTTGCAAAGGAAGGACTCGTGCATAGGAAGGAGCTTATGATAGAATTGTTATAAGTAAGAATAAAACACGATCTTGGGAAAATTTGTGGTGGTTACCACCTGATGACGACGCTAAGGCGTTGAAACCTGGGTCGTGTTCAAGTTTTATTTATGTAGTTTCGTAGAAGTTTCCTCACTGAATAAATTTTGTTACAAGTAAGTTTGAAGAGAAGTGAGGTTTTTAGTTAAGTGATTAATTTTAATTTTCAAATTAACTTGAAATTAGTTTTGAAATGAGAAGTGCTGGGCATGATAGGTAAGAAGAGGCAGTTTTTACATGACATACGGAGAATAGAGAGGGTAAAGATGGAGCGAAAACCGAAACTTAGCGAAAAGAAGATGTTGAAAACAATGTTTGAGGGTAGAATGTTGGGTAACCGAGGGAGAGGGAGGAAAAAGATAGGAGTTTTTAATAGAATGAAAGGGATTAGGCCTTATTGTGATTTGATGAGGGAACTACTTGAAGCAAGGGGAGGCTGCCAGAACGCTTCTTAAGTACTGCATGAAATCGATAGAATTTTTATTATAATATTAGCTCAAGATGAAGGCGTCTGATCGAAAAACGGAAAACATATTATTTTTCAAATTCGATGGCAATCCATAATGCGTGAAAATTGGCGAATATATGCTGCAATCGGCGTAATATTTCACACATTGTTCTAGGTTGCAAAAAGCTAACTTTTACCAAGCTAAGTTATTGCTAAAATGGCGAGTAGCAGACGACGGCAGATTCTATGCGACAGAATTTACGAATTAACAGAAAGAGCGCCTCACCAAAGAGGCGTGGGTGGCCCATGCGTTGGGAAGTAAGGTAACCTTTCCCCAGACGGGTATGAGGGCAGATGGAGCCGATGACCTGGACCCGAAACCGCCGCCTACTCTTTAATTCGGCGCGCGGGAACTTCCGGAGATTCCCCATGCATCACGCACCTACAAAAACATCCAACTCCCCCGCCCAGTTTTTAACGATCTGAGGCAGAGCGCCTACGCGTCGACTTTCGGGCGCATCAGCATAGTGAAAGTCCTATTCTTCTTTAACTATGATGCAACATCGTAAAAGCTGGAGTGAAAATTCAGCAAATTGTCCAGGTTTCTTTTCTGTTTAATTATGGATAGCATGTAAATTTTTCATTTTTCAGAGAAAAATTAGAGCAATGCGACCAAGGACTTAGAATAACGAGTAGTCTATATGCTTAGAAGGGGTGAAAATCAACGCAAATTTAGACTACTTCTCATAAACGCCTTCTTATAAATGTTCCCTAAAATGTTATGTTTTTATTATTTTCTCGACAGATTCCGAAAGGGAAAATCATTTAAGACATAGCCATTTAAATTGCCGGGAACGAAATATTACTTTCAGTTATTCCCGAGCCTAAAACTTTCGCAAACAGAGAACATATGAACAACGACCCATGGACGTTATACAGCTATGTTTTCTAAATAGAAGAGGGTGCGGCGGACGGGGTATAATAGGAGTACATGACGATGGATGGATACTATAAGAAAGAGGAATCGCCTGCCTGCCTGCCTAAAATATATTTAGTAAAGAAGTAGATGGTGAGGCGCTCTTCCTGTTAATTCGATGTTGTCTCATAGAAACCACCGTCGTCAGCTAATTACCTTTTCTACAATAACTTAACTTGGCATCAGTCGACTTTTTGTAACCTAGACCAATGGCCATTCATCGACGGTTAGTTTTTTTTTCTGGGACTAAATTGAAAACTACCCTTAGCTATTTCCTTTTAACTCACAAACTATTTTGACTCATTTCGAGGGATTACTGCATGCATGAATGAAATTTATTCAAAAAGCCCGAAAAAGAGGGTAAAAACTGATCAAAGCCCACCAAGAATACCCATTTTTAGTATAACTTACACCAACACCCTTCTGAATATTAAGTAATTCCGGCTTTTCACCAGCAACACCCAATCATCATTAGGTATTTCCACATACAAAACGTATGCAACCGAAGAATAGCAGCCTAATTGAATGCAATAAAAATGTGTAGCCACGAGTAAATAGAACTTTGCTAAACCCAATTATGAGGGGTAATAAAAAAATCACTCAAGGGTAGTATTGCTGGCGGAAAAGTAATAATTATAATGGGAAGGCTCCTGTCTAGCTGCAGGGGTTCCGCGGAGATTTTTTCTTTATACGCTGCCATAAGACATCATTTCAACTAATTGCAAGTAGGTACTCTGTATGATCAGCTCTATTATAAGATTGGCTATAATGTGTCTGGTCGGCATCTCTTAAAATGGTTATGTCAACACAAACACAGTCACGATCATAACACAATTCGGTGGCGGCGACGTTTATTCCTCGCCTACCAAATCGATGGTCGCGGGTTCGAGTCCCATCTGAGAAGTTAGACCCCTTCCAGGACACGGGTTTCCGTGATCTTTCGTTGTTAATTGTCGAACATTCCTCGTCATAAACCACATATGTGGTGTTTTCGGAGGAAATGGATAATAAATTAGTTTTGGCCTGCTAAAAAAAATATGGTTAGGTTTACAAAATCGAAGAGATGATAACGTGGTACGGGAAAGTGATTTTTATTTTCAAAGCGATGGAAGGTTCCACAGAGTGTGACGCGAAACAATTTCGTACGCGTACAAGTCAGGAAATCAAGAATTAGCATGCTAAACGAGGGATGAAAGGCATCTGGGTACGCGATGAATAACACTCTCAGCTGCTGAGGAGTCCTTTGTGGCAAGCCGACAATGTCGCACGGGGAATTCACACCGCGGAGAAAGTCGGGAGGTTGTCGCGGTTGGAAATTTGTCACAGACGGGAAGGGTTGAGGGGAGAAAATATGAAAAATACGGCTTCAAATGAGGAAGGGCTATGGAGGCGCGAACCCAAAGTCAAGGAAAGGATTTGAGCGATGATTTGCCTGAATAATTAATGGAGTGTCACGACAAAAGATACCTAAGTGACCTCTGAAGAAATCATTCATGATGGTGAAAAAGCTTGTGGCCAATATTTCCGTATTCGCTATCATAAAAATGAGGCAAAAGCCAGCCATTAGCAAGAAGTTTATTTTTTTAAAGTTAGGAGACAGCTACGAGAGATCAGAGTGAAAGTAATTACAAGCTATGCACACCATTCGAATTTTTTTATTTTTATTAGGTTATAACCAGATGGTACCCAGGTAATTCCATACAATGTAATTCGATTACTTAATTCAGTCCCCTAACTTCCAACATTGTAATATACCCTAAAGATAAAAATTTACTATAAAAGACTGCAGGAACAAGTGACTTTGTACGCAGTCACGCGCACGGGTGCAAAGTTAAATTCACCAACGGATAAAGTTCGCCATGAAAAAATATTTGACTTAGCCGGGATTCGAACCCGGATCTTCCAATTGCCTGTCAGGCGTGTTAACCAGTTCCACCACCTAGCCATTTTCTAAGAGCGAACTTGGAAATGGGTTCTCAGGAACAAGATGTTGACGTCACAAGTCCACATTGTGGCACATGTGGCGAGGGTCGTGCTTACTAAGCCACCGTCGCGTTGGGGTGAAAAACCCTTATTTTGTCGCTGGTTTCCAACGGTGAATTTCAAAGCACTGAAGGAACAAGTGACTTTGTACGCAGTCATGAGCACGGGTGCAAAGTTAAATACACCAACGGATGAAGTTCGCCATGAAAAAATATTTGACTTAGCCGGGATTCGAACGCGGCGTAACGAATAACCCGTTGGTGTAAAATTTACTATAGTTCATACAGCATAATTTACGTGGTGTTTCAGTCCATTTTTTGTAATTATTAGCTTGAAATATAATTATTTTCAAAAAATAAAATGCAAAATGTTTGAGGCATTTTGAGGAAAATTACCGTTAAGAGTTTTAGAATGGTACATTCAGTGCTGCTGTTCCCTGCTTAAATTTTAAAACTCAAAGTATTGTTAATGAGTAGGAAAACATGTGCAAAAATATACTTTTCTCTTTTCCAAATGGTCGAGCACCCCTTAGGTTTTGTAGATATTTCAATCTATACCGGCCTAACATGTCCATACAATACAAAAATATCAGCAATATAAAACAATTCAACGATGTTCTATTCAAGAACAAAGATTTTAAAAATCATTTTAAAAGATAAATTCCACAGAAACTTCCAATTGTGACGGAACAGTTCCCTTCCATCTCACGAGAAGTAATGAAGTGCATCCTCTAAATGGTTAAGTTTCGACACGCTTGCGGTCTCATCTGGATCAAGGGATTAAAATGATCATAAATATTCCCACGGCATAACTATGTGAGCTAGCATAATGGCTGTTCATAAATTGGGATATATCCTTAAGAAGAGAAGAAATAGAGCTACAGAAAAACAGCATGAATTATTTTCTCTCCAATTAATTTGAATTCTAATAATAATTTGCATTAACACTTACAGTGCTGAACTTAGTGCTGTAGATCCATACCCCACTGCTGGCCATTTATAATACCTGAGTAATTTTTGACAACCCACATTTGATGAGAGGGATAGGTGTATTATATCATTTTTAATAATACATTTTTCTCATTTTTTTACAATTTTATTAGAAGCCAGTAACACTTCGTCAAAAAATGGCAAACTGCTTTTATTTTTCAAAGACGGATGGCGTAATATTGCATCCGTAGCAAATATTGAAGGATTTAATTTGGTGTAACATTACGCCCACAACAAGCAAAGTGCTATAGCTATTCGAACCTTAACAAAATCCAGGGAAGGACCAATGAAAGTCAGAAAAGACGCTGCTCAGAAGGGCATTGCCAACACCACTATCCCACACGTCAACCACTCCCGGAATAACCTCACCCCATCCACCCATAACCAATAGAAATCAAAACAAGGCCACGGAATACAATCGAGGGCGTCCACACTTGCATGGTAAAGCACGAGGAAATGGAGATGGGAGAAATTCGCCTGCTCTTGAACGGAGAGGGGAATTCTTAACAAATGTTTACCTCATTCAGAGACTGGCGATAAAAGGTAATCGATATGAAATATGTGAGTAAATAACATCACTTCGGGTAATCTAATGTAAATATTTTTTCGACCATCGCAAACAAATTATTAGGAAATGAAAGTATACGTCGGAAACTACGCCGAAAATAAATGAGTGTAGAAATACAAGTACACCTTTTTTTCCCAAGGGAGAATTTCTCAGAAAAATACAAAAAAATTAATGTTAATCATGCTAATGCACTGCGTTCCAAATAAAATCTTAATATCGAATAGAAAGGGTAATTAAACATTAAATAAACCCGTTTAATAAGAGTAGTTAGTTCATATGTGCGAATTCAAGAAACGATTGCAATGATACGATAATTTACTGTCAAATTTACACACAATGTGATCTTTACTGTACTTGTAATTAGTCTCATTAAGCCTGACTATTAAGACCCAAATAAAAATGCACAACAGAATATATAGGGTGAAATCGGGTTGGGTGACATAAAGACAAGAGTGCTCGTATCCAATTCACATCCATAAAATTATAGATAATGCGGTTAACCGATTTATAGCCTCAACATCGTTGCAATCCGCAGGAAGCTCAAGAAATAAATATGAATGCCACATTTTCCCATCAATCATAAACATAAACATATACGTACTGTTTTTATTTTACGTGAGGAGCCCATTCATAACATGGTTTTGGGCTACTTGTCTCGGTTTACGCATATTCAAGGGGACTCATGAGGCACGTAACGTTAGTAGTCTCAATCAAGCTCCTCATGGCTTTAATTTAAATATTTTTTATGCATAGAACAATATTTTGCCCCAGACATGTATAAAAGATTTAGAGATCGACGTCTTACCGTGAATATGCGGGCCTAAAAAATGGTAAAAGAATACGTAAATATGAATTACCTTACCCAAATTTAAACACGATGTCATTATAAAATATGCAAGATGCTTGGAATGCGAGAAATTACTGACTTTTCTAGTATTGCCAAATTTCCTCCTGACAAAACCAGCATTTTTACTACACTTGAGCCATAAAATGTCCTTTCATTGTAATTTTTCCCAATTTTAGAGCTTCCTATCCGTAAAAGAGAAACTTTGTTTTGGGGGTAACCAATAAAATTTTCCACCATAAAATAACAATAGGGTGCAATAAATGGGTGAGAGATATGAACATATGTGGCAGTGATCACACATAGAGAGTAGTTTAGCCAAACTCAAAGTTAGGATTAGGGTAGGGAAAGCAATCGACAAGAGAAAGAGATGTGTTGGAAAAGGCGAAATGCAAATAAACAAAGGTGAGTTATTGAAAGGTGGGAAAATCAGAAGTGCATGATCATGACAATTATTGCTCATGGAAAAGGAAAGTATTCTTTGCTCGGAAGAAACCAGCTTCCGGATGCCCCGGGCCACTGAAGACTGCCAAGACGCAAAAAGGCACACGTCACTTATTTGGGTCATCCGACCCTACCTCAGCACGTAAGTCAACGGGTTTTTCCTTTTCTTCTCCACATGGATGGGAGGAGGGTAAAGCAAAAGAACATCGTGGTACTTCGCACACACAAACGCAAGGGTTAAATCCATAGATTGGCTATGATAGGTAAGGGTAGAGCTCACTCCGTACTAAAGCAAAAGCGTGTGAATCCGCACATTCGGGTTCCATTTCCTGTGTCACCCCGCGCTTCTAGGATTTTTGAGTGGGCTGTTCAACGGCTTCACCCGAGATCAAACTTGGAACCAACAGGCCAGCAACCAAGCACGCTGCCTACTAAACTACCATGCTTCCCATAATATTTTATCGGCAGTACTAAAATTACCAGAATTCCCTTGAAACCACGAGAAGAAAATTTTCAGTAGTCATTCAGTTTTTTTTCTTTTCCTTGTCCTCAATTATTTAATGATAAATAACGTCTCGGAAAATAGGTCTAAGAATAATAATTATAAGAAGAATAAGAAAGTACTCTTGTATTGCATTAATGTATGCACTGATCGCTGATTTTCGAGCAAAAAAATTAATTCAATGTTTTCAGTGATAATTTCTTTCGTGATTGAAATGTACTCATCGTAAAAGAGGCAGTTTACACACCTCTTCTAAGAGCAGAAGTAACTTTGGAGCCATCTCCGCTTGAGCAAACCAAAACTCCCGTCTCCAAACATAATCCAATACTGCCTGTGAACGTCTGTGGACGGTAGCTCTTCCGAGTCTACCTTGGGAGGCAAAACATTATGAAAATAACCTCATCTCGATCAGTTTATGCACGTACCTCTCGTACTCATTCTTGAGTAGAGTATGACGTTCGGTATGCAAACCGTACACACTATTCCCTAACCGTTGGCATATTTTAAAATTTCACGGAGCTCAATCTCTAAGATTCGGCAACGAAGCCGAGAAGGAACGAATGAATTTATTCGAAGGCCATTCCAGCTGAGTGTAGAAAACATTCCTTACCGTGATACCTTAAATTTCAGAAAAGCAGGATTATATAAAACCAATAGTATTGAGGACACCACAAATATATTACTTCTACATTTCTTTCGCTACCAACCTTTAAAAACCACATGGATAAATTACTCGTGATTTTCGGATTAGGCGGACAAGCTTAAAAAATGATCAGTTAAGGAGGAAAATCAATCCTTTAAGCTACATATCATATTAGTTCATCTATTGAAATGCATATCAATCGAAATTTTTTAGCCAGTAAAATTAATTTTGTAAATTAATTTTACAGCATTACTTAGTTAATAGTTTTTAATGGAATGATCTCTTTTTATAAATTGTTAAACAATTTTTCCATCTCAATATAAATTACCAATAGCCTATCGTAGAGACCTTCCCTCCATTATGAAATCCTACAAACGATAAGTAAGACTTGATTCTCAGAGCAAATCGGTGCATACAGGTTAACTTCTCCTCCCTCTGCATAACTCATTCAAGTTTTAGATCTGATTAAATATAAAGAAAATTCTTATACGTTGAAAAAGTATCACCAAGTACCAATGAGACATTTCAAGAAGAGCCATGCAGAGATTACTGGGAAAACGTTGAATTACAACGCAGGATTGCTTCACACAGAACCAATACGAATCAGAGGAGTCGCCGGAATTCCCGCAGAGGGGGATATCTAGATGGAAATCAACTGGGTTAGCGCTTTCCCTTAAAATGAATAAAACCAACCCGCCTTGCATTCTCGTCGGGATGGAAGACGGTCTTGGGCACGCATGCCTTCAGACTGGTCACGTGATCGTCTCAGCCTCCCCAGCTCATTGATGTCTTTTCCTAAGAAAGAGGCGATTGCAGACTTCACTTCGGCATCAATCTGCCGGTTCGCATTATAAATAAATATCACGAAACTTTATGACTCAATTTGCTTGAGTCTCGGACGATGCTGCACGAGCTCTTAAACACATAATTACGTGATATATTTCGAACGATGAGGTGAAGTATAGTATTAAACATATTTTAACAAAATATTATAAAATTATTTTTATTGTAGCATTAATTGATGCGCATTATGGCTAAATATGAAGAAAATTTCACACTTTGACAATAAGAAAATAAATAACACCAGTGAAATTATATCTTCTTCCATTTACACATGTGTATGCTACTTTTGAAAATAACTCTCATCGGTTATTCCGTAGCATGCAGTTCGCCAACCCCTATGACATGGCATTCCGACGCATCGAAAAAAATTTGTAAAATGTAGAGAAACTATTCAATTTCCTTAGAATATAAATTCCGCAGTTTCTTTAACTACCGCAAAAAAATAATTCAAGTGCATTCCATGCCAATGCTTAAATATTCCCCACATCAATAAATTTTTCCATCAATTAAGACTTTTTTTTAACTACTTTAAGGGAATTTGAATCAAGATATCGCTAGAAATAATATAGTCGCAGTGAGATCTCTATTACTGCATAGTGCAAAGGTGAACCAACAGGCCTGATGAATATATAATATGCATATTAAGATAATATTTACGACTGTGAAGTTGAGCCCCCGACTCAGGCCTTACTGGTATTTTTCCTAACGGATCGGTACTCGAATTAGGCGGTGGCGCCTTGAAGGCGAAGAGCCAATAACTTGTGACCTTTTCCGCCACCGGCGGCATTAAACCTGTAATGCCGAAGATCGCTGGAAGGAGACAGAAGGGCAAGAAGAGATTCGTATACGGGAATACTTCACATTCTAAAGGGACGAGGCATCTCCCATTCAGCTCACTCAAATTTGGTCACAGTAATTTGAAACTACCTGGTAGCTAAATGACAAAAAAATAACGATCGATTCTATTCAGTTTAAGCATGACGTAAAAACCGAATTAGTTGTCAATATTGTAAGTTGAAGTGATCAATGCGTGTATCATTAACCACTGGAGTAAAATTTATGAAGCTCCCGATTTGCACACCACGTCACATTACTTCTACCAATCATTACACCTCTTAGCAGAAGACGTTAAGCCATTTTTCCCCCAAAAAATGGGGTTCAGTTTAGGTATAACAAAACGAAAATATAAGGGTTTGCAAACTTTTCCTCAGAGCACACGCATTAACGCTGCTGTGGAATTAAAAAGGTTTAACATATCATACCAATGCTTCCTTCGACGACAAATTTTCAGGAACATTCTCAATGTAGCTGGATGGATACCATTAAGTTCTTATTTTCTTAAACTCTTATTTTTGCAGTTATATTTTTAGATTATTTATCTAGTTCATCCGCGTCTCAATATACTTTTTTTTCAACCTATCACCCCAAATGCGGAAATAGCTGAACGAATATCAAAACCTGGTGTTCAATATTTTACGGATTGGCTTAAATTCGGCGCCTTAAATTCGGTGGTAAAACACAATGAAATCCATACAAAGCCTAGATGCATTACTTCATACCTCTAACAGAAGACACAAAAAAAGATAAATGTAAACACAAATGAGAATGTGATGATTTTGGCAAGTGCTCAAGGATAATATTTACCTTACCAGATATAATTTTCAGAATGGGAAAAAACATAATAAATACGGGGATAAAAAGTCGACATTTTAATTCCGTATTTCTCCACACTTTTCACTGAAACGTGCATTGTTTTCTCTCTATCTCACCGATAACAAATTAAACCTAAAATCATAATAAACACTGCATATGAATTCAACCCAAGAGGATCTTATTAAGGTATTTCATAAGATTTTATAACTCGTAACCGTAACAAGGGATTTTTCTTTCGGGAATCTTTTGACTCGCTGTCCATCTACATCAAAGGGCATTTGATTCTACGGCTTCCAGAAATTTCTTTTCCGTAAAATAATTATTTTCAGCCTTGACTTTTCTCACTGCGTCATTTCCTTTGGACAAATAATAACCACAAATTATCACCACTTTTTTAAAACTCAGCGCGAAAGTAATAAGCGGTGGATTCCTTAGAAAAAACGAGCAGGCAGCCTGATTTTTTAGTAGGCTTGATTTTTTTAGTTGTCATTTTATTCGATAATGTCCCTGAAACTTGAAATAAAATGAAGAGGAGCAGGTTTCGTCCCAAAATATTCTCGAAAGTTGAAAATATCACGCCCACATAAATGGTGAAAGGAAGCTCCAGTTATGACCCTCGAGAAAGAATTGTGTAATCAATGGCATCCATTTACCAGACTGGGAATTTCTCTTACACGTCCTTGAGAGCGTAAAAAGTAACGGATTCACCTCGAAAAGCGATCCACTAAGATGACCGCCTCAGCCACTCAGCCATAATCCTTGACGAGAAGAATAATTTCCTGTTGGTACCAATTATCATAACATAATTGAGCTATCGACAGACATGCACCCCGAAAATTGCCATCAAACGAGACCGAAGTAACTTTCATCGAAGGGTTGAAAAAGAAACTAGAGGTATTGAGATGCTATTTATAGCTATAAGAGGCTAACCATAACATGCGCGCAACGAGGAATTAAGGCGAGGGGGATTGTTGGAGCAACTAATATTGGAGGTATGGAATATGGTGTGGGTGCCCTCCCCCAGAAAATGTTGATGATAAATGGTTTAAAAATGGTGGGTTTTACGGATTTCTGAGGGATATTTTATCAATCCTTACACTATTCTATAAGTAATATTTATCCAATTAAGCAAAATGGATTAAACTTTGAAATTTATCTAAGTTCTGGGGAGGTTTGTCCATCAATAACCCTCGTTGCTCCATGATCCATACATGATCAATGATCCATAAAACCACTTAAAGCTACAAAAAAATTCCGCACGCAGACGAAAAACTTGTCGTGTTCGATGTTCCGTAAAAAGGTATGTGAGTATAACGTAGTTTACTGATGATCATTGAACTCTTTATGAAAAACGAATGAAGAGAATCAAAAAATTTGAAATTTTCCCCATTATTGACTTTAACTAAATTTCCTCGTGGCTGCAAATATAAATCCTCTTATTAGCGCTCAAAATATCTCTTTTTACATAAATATTTAATTCAAGGCGAAAGTGCCAACAAAACAACTCGTACGACGTTCACCCAGAGAAGGGAGGATGATTGTGAACACAACATCTTGGTTACGTCTAAATTTCAGAATATGAACCCAAAGAGTTTCTTTCAATTCAATGCCATTTAGGCGTATTTCAGGACTGCTTCATGTTCTAGTTGAATACAAAGAAACGATCATTCAAATCTCTACAAGATTACTTTAATATTGTGTATAGATGAGATTTCACGGTCAGAGTAGTTTAGGTGAATCAAACACAAATTGAAATTCGTGCGTAGGTTTCCGCGGCGTTGTTCACGATGACTGCTAATTTTCGGGTTCTCCAGCCGCGTCTATCGTTTATGGTTGAAACTGTTGTCAACCATAAACGACAGACGCGGCTGGATAACCCGAAAATTAGCAGTCAAACACAAATTGACTCCAATACATGACGTTAGGAAAAATTTCATATGAATTACATGAAATTATGAAGATATTCAGTGAAATTTTAAGTTTCTTCAAATGGTGTAATTACTCATACCTAGGCACCTTCTTCCACAAGTCCGAATTCACAAGTGCATTCATCTTGCTTACACCAATTGTTCGAAGATTTGTTACAGTGAAAAGATGGTAATCTCCTGGGACACGTTAGGTATCATTTTACTATCTCAAGGATCACGGATCCTTAAACAAAAGTAAACCTGACTTAAGTAGTCTTGTCTATGCAGTTACATAGTAACCAAATCCTGTGAAAATGGATAATATTTGTCCTATGAAATAAATTTAAAAGTATAACCACACATGAGCATTTAATCATTTCTCAGGTTTCCGTAAAAACAAAATCATGCACTCCTGAGTACATCACAATCACATCCAAAAAATTTCACGGGGATAATTAGAGGTTGCATTAAAAGGAATATGTTCCATATGCAAGAGAGAATTCAATGTATTCCACCATTTTTAAATTATACTTCTTACAGCAACTGCAATAAATACATTTTTTTAAATAAGTGAGCATAAAAATTTCCCTTACACTCCCATACTAAGTCGCTAAAATTTTTACACATACTTTCATTGAGCCACAATCATTCCTAGGTAAGGAGTGCGACCATAAAAAACGTAGGGCATGGAGTATATTTTTACCAACAGCTAGGATACGACAAAAGTCTCCGTCTGTCTGCTAATATACCAAAGGGTAATCAGGAAAGGTGGAGTGGGCAGGCGGTGTTGGAATTTTTAAGGGCAGGTGGAGATGGGAATGGGAATGGGAATAATGGAAAGAAAGAGTTTTAAAAGGAAAGGTAGAGGTACTTGTCCGACATTCTAAAATGCAATCTCAAATCAAAACAATATGTGCGAGGATATATGAGAATCAGTATCAGAAAGAGATTGTATATCATCAGTGGACTCCAATAATTAACATTTTGCCATGTAAGTATCTGTTGAAACCTGTGGTTCCCAAAAATGTTTCGGAAAAAAGTTTTTGCGATTTCTTATTTATATTTAAAAGATGGAAACCTTTGATAATAAACATAAAGAAAGTACTCTCCAATTTTCAAACTTCTTTATGTCAATCAAACCAGGTTTCGGCACATTATGCCATATTCATAATAAAAATTTTCCCTCAAGTCTTACCGTGACACAATAAAGATGTGGCAAAAGAAATTGCATCTACAATCTCTTAGTGGAACTCAGAAGTGCTGTGGACTATCCTCAGAGGACTTTTCCATATAATTCCGTTTTTTTCATTTCCATTAATTTTCCTTTTGCTCAAATACTGTGTCTCAGGACCTATTGACCGGGCCCTAATCAGGTGCACGGTATCTGTTACATTTATTCTCTTATTGCGCGGTACACAATCCGCTTAGTTTAACGTCCTAATCTACAGACGGCGTGCTGAACTTTCAATGCTCTCCACAATGCACTCAAAGATGTTTCGGGCTGTCTCTGAAACGTCTCTGCCACCGCTAGGATTTAAACCCAGACCCATCGGGTGGAAATCGAACACTCCAGCTACCATACCATCATCCTCTCCACTGCCTTCATTCATACCGAGTTGGATATCTTCAATACGCCTTTCTTCCTCTCCAATACACTGATTACCCTTTCCCTGCAGTCCCTCGCGATTCAACCCTCTAGTCTATACTGCTGGCGTTACACCTCCTTTCCCCGTCCACCACTAAAAGCACTTTCTCCTCTGAGGCTGCGGAGTGGGGGACAGGAGGGGGCAGGAGGACCCCCTCCCCCCAAAACTGGTCCACTTACCCCTGCCATACCTCCTCCACCACAGGCAAAACTCCACGCCCTGGTAATCCCCCACCCTTCCCCACTCGCCCACCTTCGTCCCGCTCTCCTGTATAAAAGGTTTTCCGCACTCGATACACATCCCAGAACTCAGAGAACCCCAAAAGGACTGCGACTCGAAGCGACATCCAGAACGTCTAATTGTTTTTTAGTATCAATATTTTCTTTCAGGCGAGGAAGGCGTTTATTACTCCCGAGTCTTCCCTCCGCTTGCGCTCTCGGCTCTTCTTTTGTCTCCCAGGTTTTGTTTCGTTCGAGGCGGTTGACATTGCAGCCGCGAGATGGCGCGAAGATCGTTGATCGTGAGTACGAATAGAGGAGGTGTTTGGGTGGCGCCGTATTCATTACTTTGAATGGATAATTTTAGGTGGTTTAATGATTTAAAATGGATAAATTATAATTAAATATGTTTACATATCAAAAAAGACAATAAGGGAAACTTATCGCAATACAACGTAGCGGTTGCAAAAAATAACACATCAAGAAAGTTATTTTTTATTTTAATTACATTCAATTGCATAATTGCAGAAATTTAACAACGTATCCCTTATAATTCCAAACAAGATGACAATAATCTAAGAAATGAAAGAGTATCATTCGAATTTTCTACTCTTTGTTAAGGTTATTTGATAATACTCTGTTACTAATTTTGAAATTCTTGTTAAATATATGCTAATTCTTGCTATAAACATATAATTATTAGAAAATTTTAATAGTTATATCATGAAAAATGAGAATAATTATTCACGGATATATCTACACTTTCAAGTACATTAAAAAACGAAAAACTTTAAAACGCAAAGGCAGATTAAAATATCTGAATCAAAAACTTCTCACTGCAGTTGTGTATATCATATTATCTCGCTACTATATACTAATATGTCTACTATTTCCTTATTATTGATAATACAATACTATTACGGCAAATTTTGTTTATTATTCACGATGAAATAAAATTTCACCATTGGTTCAACCAGCTTTGCAGTCGATTTATGAGGCAATCCATTGACATTTAGGTGTCGTCGATGGTGTTGCTCTTAGCGGGAGCTTCCCTGGCCAGGCCACAGACACCACCGGGTCGCTACCAGTTTACGGCACCTCCGCTCACCGACGAAGAGAGGCAGCCGCAGCTCACGAAAGATGGCAGGCAGATAGTGACGCCCATCCCCATCCTGAGGCTTGAGCGAGAGCAAGGAGAGGACGGAAGCTACAGAACGAGGTACTGACCCACTTAATCACGCTCTAAGAAGCTCTTTTCCCTGGCAAAGAAAGTCTAAATGAGCCTTTCAACATAATATATTCAGTTCAATATAAATTATATGAAAATAATATTTATAGATAAAGTTATGGTAAGGTATCTAATACGGTATCTTTTTTCAGTCTATCAGGGGAAATAATATTTTTTATCAATTACTTTCACTTCACCTTCCCCGAAAATATTTCACAAGACCACGGCAAGAATATATTATTAATCTTTCTCACTGAACATACTTCTGTATTTAATATTTTCATCCCATCTTCTCCATCAAATATGTGACAAGCAGCTGACATATATTCGTGGAATTAACATTTTTCATTGAACCTATGGGCATAACTTTCACATATTATTTCACGTAAAAAGTCAACAATTTATTCAGTCAAGAGTGTTAATTAATTCATTCTCTGAAATTATACCTTTTCATATTAAATCTCCATTAGAAAAGCAAATGAGAAATAAATTCAAGCGTTTACACGTATGTGTTACCTAAAAACAGAAATCAAAGGTACATACTAAATGCGAGCACATGCGAGCACACACTAATGAAAAGACTGGAACATAATATCAACTTTGATAAGCCACTTAATGTCCTCCGTAAGCGACTAAGACAAAGTGTTTGTACAGCTTTTGGCACCAAAATAAATTTTTCTATTCACAACGAAATATAAAGAAAACGGTAGTTTTAGGCGGTCTAAAATGGCTACTGAATATTAGCATTTAGTGAAATGATTTTAAGCTAAAATTATAGATAAAATAATTACATGACCAGGCATATTATGAAGACTACGCCACGTAGTATATGACGATGGCTTATTGAACTTATAACGCTGGGCATAATGAAAGCTCAAACAATTTATGGTGTACGTTAGACCGTTTAATGTGATAATGAAAAAAATCAATATACGATAGGATAGGCTAGCCTAATTACCCATAGGCTAAAATATAAAATAAGCTAATCTTGAGTGAAACAAGCTGATAGATTCAAACATTAAAAAATACACGCAACATGCTCAAAATTGCTTAATGAAACTTTTGTTTTGTAACCATCTCATGACGCTATGTCTTTCTTTCCTCTATCAACAAACTATGACAGAAACCTTACGGAACCGGTTACATAACGGCATCATCCACCTGTCGTGCGCAATATAACAAATTTATGTAGTTCTGGGAAGAGATGAGTACATAAAAGGTCAAAAATAGCTATAAAAACGAATTTGAAAGCTTTTATAGCCATGTTAAGTAAGAGGAGGAACGGTAAGATACAAAAAGGTTGATACGTTTTTAGTGGAGAGAAATGAAAAGAGGAGATTTACTAAAGAGTAAAGGATATAATGATGAAGGAAAGATATGGGAGATAAATGAGGGTTTTTGCGATGATAGATGATTTTAGCGAAGGATAAGTACGATGATAATTCCTCCTAGAAATCTCTCTATGTAGAAATAAATTATGCGTATATTTCTAATTTTTTTAAGCTTAAGCTTAATATCTACAAATAAATCCATCCGTCGTTAATAATCAAAAATGTTTTCCTAAAATTTGTTTTACAATGAACTGCTGAATGACGCCGAAATTGAAAGTTGAATAGCCGCCTCTGCCGCCTAAAATCATGTAAGAAAGCTTCACGTTTGTTTATAGAGGAAAACAAATATTATGATGAATTAGATAACAATAAAAACAATGCCAGAGAGACTTCCTAGGACTTGTTTTTGTTGCATTAACACATGCAATAGGAATGAGTTATTGACATAATGCTGCCGTGATCTTCGCCTAAGTTAAAAGTGTATTTACACATTTCTTATTAAACTGCGGGAAATTTGAGAGAATATCAGGAAGGTTGTATTTCTAGTTGGGTAATTTGGCATTCTTATGACGAAGAAATCGAAAGAGAAAGAAATTTCTGACCCAAAAGCAATATGTCTTATTTAAATATTGACATTTAAGAGACTAGATTAAATTAAGTTACATGGAATATTGGAGAAAGATCTACGAAGGGAATGCAAGGTAGATTTAAGGCACACACATGACTGCTGTAAACCTTTCCTACGGATTTACCAAAAATGTATTGGTTACATTGGGTTTATTTATCCGTACTCAATTTACATAAACTACAAGACCCAGCGAGTTCAAGGCGTTTGCATTATAATTCGAATTTATGATTTCTTCTAGAGCTATCCTCACTAATATAGTGGCCCCTGCATTGATCAATCCATCATTACGAAAGACTTTCTCTTTCACCCCATGGATACGAGGTCTCTGCTTCCCCGTCTTCCAATATGATACCGATGAGATCTCCATGACAACAGTCGCGCTCACAAATCCCCTCACTCTTCACCCTCATGAGAACATCTTCAAGGCGAACTCTTTATCTAGTCATAATTCAAATCTTTTTAGCGTTTTCTTTTTTGACGCTCACTTTTCTAGAACCGATTTTCTCCGGCGGAGAAAGCGACGCTCATGAACACGAGCACGCATCGTCTTCTTTTTGGGGTGACATCACTCATTCTCCTCCCTTCCGGATACCGAAGATGCGTTTCTCAATTCCTAATGAAGTTGCTCAATACCCATCAAACGCAACAACCAGAGAATATGGGAAGGAACAGGATTTTATTGCTCCTATGCAATTCGTCCCTAATACCCACAAATAGGAAAACCTATAGGGTTTTTTTTAACCGAGAAATTAATTCAATTACAGGATGAAAAAATATTAATGTTGCCAAAAAACAGCAATATTAGATTCCTTTACTGACAGCTTACAATGGAATGTAATAGTAAGTCTACAAAACATTAACACAAAAACTGTATTTATTCTGGATATTACACAAAATACCAGACACATTCATTTAATCATCTGAAATTTCATGTCATAGGCCTAATTTTTTAATAAGCATTAAAATAAAATTAATAAGCTACAAAATGTCACAATAAAACTAATAACTATCACTTCAACCCTCTGCCAATTAAGTCTCGTATGTATCAATAGTTATTTAAGACGATTGGGCATTGGATTTTGCAAAGGCCATTTCAAAATGTATGTACTACCCAAACCATACTTTGCATTCTCACAGCAAAATTTTCTTTTACACGTAGGCGTTTGAGATTATAATTTCTACATAGGTTAAAAGTGTATCACTAATAATATGCAAGTATATTTCGAAAATAACCTTAAAATTATACCCTTAGAATGAAAAACTTCAACTTAAATACATAGGATTTACAGGTGCTGAGTATGGGATAGAGGCACTGAAAGTAAATTTGAGAAAAATAAAACAAGGATGTCTAAATTATCTTCTCCGAGACTAATTATACAGTCAGTAAATATTAAAAAATCAAATGCCTTGGGAATAAAATATCCTTTTATAAAAATTATCAATGAAATTTGAGCAACAGAGAAATTATGTACTTTGATATTTTTACCTTGGACCCCTTTCATGATTTTCAAACAAAGCACTGAATAAATACACCCTTCATAATAGTTAAATAGTGAACGGAAGCAATGATAAGTTGGTAACTCTTATGCTACTCTCTTGAATATCAAACCTAATAAAAGTATTCGTAACACTATAAAATTATAAAGAATAAAATACACTGATTATAGAGAGTCAAGCCACTTGAAAAATGCATGACGACACTCCTAGATAGGTAACGAACCAAGCTCCCACAAGTCACACATCATATCGACCGTAAACGACAAAGTTTTATGGTGGGGCGCATAACGAACCGAAACGCAGCGGGCGAATGGAAGAAAACGGAGAGAGCACTAAAAATAAGTATCGTTAATTTTCCCCACCCGGGATGGTAGATACTAACTGCACTTTCCTCACAGTGCTTTAAGTACGCCGGGATGCCCGAGTCTTGCATAAATGTTTAATGGCGGGTACTCGCAGGACTTGTTGAAATTACGCAAGCGTTGAAGTCTCCCTCCATCTGCCGGGGATGGGCTTCATCTCGTCGAGAGAGGCGACAGTGGGAGAGGCTGGAGAGGAGGACACCGGTGGTATGGGATGACTGTGGCACCGTGACCTCCTCTCCGTTAACTCTCTCCGTCGTCAGCCCTACCTAACCGCCATCCCGTTGTACGTAACTGAGGGAAGTAAATCCCATACACGGCTGATGCATTATAAAATTTAGCGAACATTTATGAACTTATAATATGATAATTTAAGTACACCAGGACTAGCCAAGGTGAAAACGGATACAGTAGCAAGGACATCAGTTAGCGAATTGCATTAGCAAAAGGAAGCGTTCATGAACAGGAAGGAGCTTCCGAAAGGATCGTTCTGTAAGAGTTTAAAAGAAAAGTTTAGTGAAGATTTTTATCTTCAGTGTAGCTCTCTACGGTGCGGAAACGTGGACACTAAGGGAGGAGGACAAGAGAAGATTGGAAGCATTCGAGATGTGGGTATGCAGAAGAATGGAAAAGGTGAAATGGACGGAGAGAAGGACTAAGTGTTGGTCATGTTGGGTGACGAGAGGCAACTTATAGATGAGATACGGAGGAGATAGAAGGTTTGGATTGGGGGAGTACTTGGCGGGGAGGGGATGTTGAAAACGGTGTTAGAGGGTAGAATGTTAGGTAAATGAGGGAGAGGACGGTAAATAACAGGATTTATAGTTAAAATGAATGGAGTAGGCCTTACAGTGAATTGAAGAAGGCAGTGCTGAAAGGAAAGGGAGGCTTCCAGATTACTTTTTTTGTACTTCATGGAAACCTACCTTAATCGGTGGAATAGTGCAATAACAATAATAATTCCATGTTTACTTCTATATCACCGATGTTTTGTGCTCGTTCGTTGACGACCAAAAATATTTATTTATGTACTCCCAGAAATTATACCTTCTTTTGTGATGTTCTTAAAATGAAGTGTCAATCGATCGGCTTCCAGCGGGAATATAAGTTCACGTTAAGAAACTAATACTTACTGAGTCACCCGCAGTGCACAATTTATGCGAAAATTCCAAAGAGAAAAAATAATTCGCCTTGACCTGGGCTCGAACCTAGATCCCCCAATTTCCGGTCGACTGTTTTAGCAAGTTAATATACGGAGGAATATTTGCCCTAAGAGAAAGGTATTGGACTATACCGGATAAGGTGAACAGCTGAGCATATTATGCGACTACCAGTCCAAGTCGTGCATCTACGCCTGGACCGGAGAGAAAAGCCCAAACTTTGAACATTTAGAGGTGTTCGCTATAAACTAATCTTTTCTATCACCATATAGGTAGCTTAACTGGCTAAATCACTCGACTGGAAATTTAAACATCCCAGTCAATGCGAATGGTTATTTAATGATAATGAAAGAGAGTGGATTCCTTACTTCAAATGAAATTAACATCGTGAGGCGTATTGTTGTGGAATATGCTGGTGAAAATGACATTCGAAAAGAATGTAGTAAATATCCTCTTGAATTTGAGCCAAAATAACCAAATTTAGGCTCAAATAATGAGAATCTCTTACCTCAATACTTAAAACACTTTGTCGCTATCTCTTTCACATTATCTTAAAAAAATTAATAAAACGAAGAATAAAGCGAAACGAATGAAAGATTTTTAATTGTATTAATAATTACCGTATTTCAAAATGACGATAAATATACCACCTAAGATAAAGTGGTCAAGGAATCACTTTCACTGTAATAGGAATTCTTTGACCTATTTAAATGATCTTGGAACAGACTTCATGCTTCTCCTAATGGAGGTGTCAAAGAGAAGTTACGCGAAGTATAGGTATGCTTTCAAATGAGCGAGAGTCGTGGGCAAAGTGGGACCTTTACCCGTCAATAATCAGACTGCAATTAAATTTACACCACACCTGTAGATTTTTTCTTGAAGACATATTCATAGAAGTTGCATTGCAATTTTCCCTAGTAGTCTCTTTACGGTCCTACATTTTTTACGGAGTCCAATCACGGTACACCATGAGTAACGATTGCGCAACCGAACGCAATTGTATTTTGATATTTTCCCACTTCGTGAGGAAAACAATTGAGTTACAGGAGAAATATAAGTCCCTCAAGGACGACCCCGAGATAAACTAGGTAGAGATAACGAAGGACACAAGGATAAAAGATCAGGGAACTGAAGGTACTTGTTCTGTATAAAGGAGAAATGGAGGGCCACTATATACCAGGAAACATAATCACAGATACTTTACATTGTATGTTTCACAAATTTTTAATGAGCTGATACAGGTTAACACATAATACACTATGTCATTCTCAAAGATTTCTAAAAACCTGGAGTAATATAGTGTCGAAACATGTGTAAGACCATAAAAAAATTGTGAGACTATCAGGATCATTTTAAATTAATTATGGAGGAGAAAGAAAGTATGCATGGAGGAAATACTTAGCGAGGATGGGATGTTAAAACCCGGGTTAAAGGGATTTTAAATCATCACGTGATGATAGCATGATATGCAGAAACCCGGGTCGTACTATTTTAAATAAAATGTGGAATAGAACAAGGTATTTTTATTTTATTTTGCGATTAAGCAGTTCCACAAAGTAACGCCAGAGACCGTGCTTGATATTGGTAGAATGCTATGTAAATGAGGGAGAGGAAGGAAAAGAATAGGATTTTTAGATAGAATGAAAGGGAGTAGGTCTTATTGTGAATTGAAGAGGGAAGTGCGTGAAGGAAGGGGAGGCTCCAAGAATACTTCTTAAGTACTTCATGGAAACCTTCCTTTATCGGTAGAATAATTTAATAATAATTAAACAATATCAGTGCATATATGATTATGTTTCCCGTTTTAAGGTTTCACCAAATATAGTTACCCACCCTTAGTTGCTATATACCAATCTAAGGGTTGTATCTAAGCACTATGCACGTGTGTATTTTCCCATTTCTCCCCGCAATCCTATCCCATCCCACCCCTTTTCCCCCGCACCCAAGTACCTCTCCCGGAGAGGAGGCAAGTGCAGCGTCCCTCAAAGGGGCGGGTGACGCCGATGATGGCATTTTCCCTCACACTCCATGCTCGAAAGATGGCTCGGGCGGTTGATGATGCAACGCCCCCCAGATGACTTTCTTGCCTTTCTCCCGCCTCACCCAACCCGTCCGTCCTCTATCTCCGGCAACATCCTCCTCCACACCAAACCTCCTTACCTCCCCAACACGCTTGCCGACCCCCTCAAAAGATTCACGCTGGCGCCTGAGTTCTTTCCACCATCGCCAGGGGCGGATACACGGAATCTGTATTACCAAACTAACCATGGAGACTAATGATTTGAGAGGGGTCACTTTTGCAGATAAGCTTCTCGATTTGGGAATTAACGAAAATGCCACTTGGCAAAAGTATTTAGTAATATTGTCCAGCAAGTTAAGATGCAATGACGAATTAATAGGGAACTTTCTTGCCTAGCGAGTAGAGATCTTTAGTACAGAAATCTGGAACTTGCCAACCACTGTCGCGGTTGAAGAATCCCGCTATTGGCAAACCATGATATCTCCGATACTAGTTCTCCTCCCACCTCCTACAGGGACAAATGGAGGCGAAAAACAAAGCGGCTTAAGACTGTGACGGAGGCGACACAGCTTAAAGTTGATAAAATCGATACTGGAGAAATCCAGTAAAATTAGAGGCTAAAAGGAATAGGGAACGCTATCGCCAAACCAAGCATGGAGACAAATAACTGGAGGCTTTCTGGAAGGATTCTATGAAAATAGCTTTTCAAGATTTGAATTCAGCAAAATCCTTACCAAATAGATATATTTCGGCAGTTTATTTCCCCTAACGGGACGAATAGGAGTGATATGTTTAGCGCCTGAGGGCTATAGGCCATATTTCCCTTTCGGTCAAAACTTACAGTAAAAATTCAATGTTTTTAGAAGGTAGTTAACACTTTTCACTAGTATTTGATCGTGATTGCTGGAAAAAGTTAAACGAATATAACTATTTTACTACTTAAAAACCACCGTTTTTGAGCTCTGAAAATCGATTTTCAAACCACCCTTCGACTGAGTGGAGTTCCCATTGGTCAGAATTGGCATAATTTCTTAACTGAAAATCTTAAACATATATAGTTATTGGGTTGAAAGAAATACTTCCTCAGGAATGTATTGACTCATCCACACACAGAAGTTGGTCTGCTAAAATCTTTCTCAAGCATATGTTATACCATAAATACAGGGGATGTTAGAAGAACTTTTAGGAGACCTTCAGATAAAAGTGAGTGTCAGCCATTTGCGTCATTTACGACACATCTAATCAAGGGATGACCAATAAGCAGAAGCTACTAAACACCCGTTAGTTCACCTTCCATAAGAGAGACATTGCATTGCTCATGTTTTATTCCCAAAGCCTTTGGCCAGCAGCCATTTAAGCCTTCACGACTTGCAAATCAAGCCCAAGGAGAGGAGTGCACTATCATTATCACCTTAGGCGCGAAGTGGATTGGCGCAACACCACTAGAGATGATAAAAGCTAGAGTTTCCATTTGGTTTTCTAAAATAAATTTTTACACCCCAGAAATTTTAAATATCGCATAATTATCGAATAATTGAAGGACGGCAAACTTTTCTTTAGCAGAATAGAATTTTCTTACGTTCATAAAAATGTGTACGCTTAGTATCTTTAAAAAGCCGACGTAATACAGCGGCGTTTTCTCTAAGCAGAGTATTACGAAATAAATGATAAAGTGTCCATTACGACTTGACAGCAAAGCATACAATCCCTTAATAACATTATCTAGACTAAAAATGGCAAGCAATTTGAAGCTTTATAAGTACAAAAATGCTACAGAGATGATAGAGTTGATGAAGTTGTATAAAATAGATGATAGAGTTCGAGAAAATATTTAAAAATTATATACACTCCGGCATTTGTGTTCTTATAAAGATCCAAATCGATTATCATTGTTTTTCAACATAATTTGGTACGGGAATATGGAGTTTAAAAACATTTTATCAGCACTATATTGAGAATTAAGATGGAAGTCCGCTAATTCGAAGTATGCACCAAACTGAGAAAATTGTTAATTTATGTAGTAAGAGAAAATTATAGTTTCTTTGGGCGATATAAATTCTAAATTAATAGGTTTATAGATTTAATATGAATAATATTATTTTAACACCCAATACATAATCAATAGCATGTTAATTCCACTTCATCTCTCCCTTTTTACCACCAAACACACGCCTGTCTATCCACCAAATTCCCTCGCCAAAGTTGTGTGAGGTATGGAAATGTGGTTTCCGCGTTCGAGCGCGTGAGGTTACATCTGCCCTTATGAAATTAGTAGCCCACGCATCGTCATCATCATCTCCACTTTCACTTTCCTCACAGGCCTCTTTTAGAGTTTCGGTGTCAACGGAGACTCACTCGACGTTTTCCGAAAGATATTTCATTACCCCTCTTGTGTCATACCTTCGAGCCAAATATAACTTCCAAAAATGCAATTAATTGCTACCGAATTCTGACTCGCCTCCAAAATTAAGGATTACCCTAAATTTTAAAGGTTACGGCCCCTATTTGACCGGTTCAGAATGGAACTAATAGGGGATATTCCATATGTGCAGTTTCTCCACTCCATCGATGAACCCTTAAAGCCAATATTGAGAAATCTTAGCCAATTCACGAAAGTTATGAGTTTTGCTTCCACAAATACGTTAAAATGATTATTACTTACTATTTATTTTCAAATAAATGACAAAAAAGAATATCAAATAAGCTTTCACCCGTATGTGAAGAAACGTTTTCCTGCAATAGAGATAAGAAATAGGCATAAGTTTAGAGGTATAACATTATGGAATAAATTGGTCTCGAGAAAATCTGAAAATGAGTAATTATAAATCCATATATAGTGAACAAAATAAGTTTTCCCGGCCATTTCACCAATAACAATTGAACTCGAACCATTGCAACGCTGCATAGTATAATTTAGTAGAAACTCTCGTGCTTATTCACATTTTTCTCTTATTGATATTACTATATCAATCGGTAACTTCGATTGCACAGTAAAAATCGATTTATAGTTCTTCCTTCGTGCCTCCAGGGAGGTCATAAGCCATATTCGATAATTGAAAACCGCATTGATTTCACTATGAGAGAGAAACTGATCACTTAACATGGTAAATATGCTAAACTCTAAAAACAATAGCGTTACAAATAAATAGAATTTGAATTAATATCATGTAAGCAATAAACAATAGTAGTTTATTCAATAAAAATTTCAATTACAAAATCCAAATGTTACTATTATGATGGTGCGAGAAGTTCAAATAGCTACACATGTCCGTCCGTCCGAATTAACTGGTTGGGCTTGTCGGTCTGTAAAAAATTTCATAATATTGCTTGAAGTTCGAACCTTCTGCTGCCTAATATCTTTATCATCTTATAAACCCTGGCTCCCTGATTTAATCATCCTGTAGTCTTAAATACATGGGATCAACGTACCTAAGTATCTTTACAATCGCAAGCAGAATGTTTTCTGGGCAGAAATGGATTAATATATTCCATTTGATATTATGATGGAAGGAGAAGTTAGTAAAGCTACAGAGATTTGTAGCATAAAAAAGTTCTTATAGACTATTTATCCGTCTAAAGCATTAGACTGACCTCGTCCGAATAAACTGGTTAGGCTTGTCGGTCAGTAAAAAAATCATAATATTGCATGAAATTCGAACCTTCTGCTGCCTAATATCTTTATCATCTTATAAAGCCTGGCTCTCTGATTTAATTAACCTCTAGTCTTAAATACATGGGATGAACGTACCTAAGTATCTTCACAATCGCAAACACCATGTTTTCTGGGCGGAAATGGGTTAAAAGGTCAATATTTATTTGAGCATTATCGATGACATCGCCCATATACTCTCACGGGGAAATTCCAGTGACTCCTTTAATTAATAGGCCACTCCTACGCTGCACTCGTAGAAGATGCAACACTCCTCCCGCTAAACTCTCCGCAATACTCCCTCACCCCACCGCGGAAGGCACCGTTATCTCAGCGGCCGCGGCTCACCTTACGGGTGAATCCTGCTTCACCCGGTACCACAGTGTCCTTGTCATCCCCCTCAACCTCATCGCACCAATCTTCCCCATCCCAGCATCCTTATATGAAAGCGAGTCTTACCGACCCGTTGCCTAAGATATTTATGCACTCATCATCCGCCCCTGAATCCCTCAACAGCTGACAATCGGTATGCATTAACGCCATTGGCATTTCATTGCCTTCCGCTGAAGGCACGGTTTAACAGTGTTTGCGAGCTAAAAGCGGATGCCTTACGACTATTTTTACGGCACATTGTTCTGAGAGATGGGAGGGAATTAGACGCGCGCGTCTACTCCTTTTTTTGATCGAAAATATACAACGACATAAATCGAAATTTTGCACATCCATAAGGAGGCATTTGAAATTCGCATAAAACACTAAAAATATCTTGACTTTCATAACTATCTTCACCAATTCTAGACTGATTGGCGGTTTATTATTTAAATAGATTCGCCGATTCAAATCGATTAGTGTATTCATAATATACAAATTATTTGGTTTAAGAAATCCAAATTTAGACTAATTTCAATGGTCAATTTTAACTTCATTTAATATGAAGAGAGATACTTGATATATGCAATATTTCTTATTTTTTAGCGGCATATAGTCGATTAAATCTGCTCAAGAGGAGAAATATTTATGGTTAATGTTGGGTTTCAAACCCAGCAATATTTATTTACAGCAGATTGGATACAGTGTTGTACCAACGAATTTCGAGATCCTTTTTCAATAAAATTTTCTTCATGATAATATCGATATCTTTTCAACATAATTTTTTATTGGCCATATTAATTGATTCACCAAGGCAATTCGTTTAGAATTCAGACTGAATTCATCTCATAGATCAAAGTGAGGTTAAAAACGATCCAATTTCATTTAAAACATTTATTAACCGCAATAGTAGTAGTTTTGAGTTGACAAAATATGAGGAAACAGAAAATACATAGTTTATTACGGTGATATATTAAGGGAATTTTACATGAAAAGGACTTACACTTCTCTGGGGGACCATGGGAATAATATTGGGGACTGGTATTTTACAACAAAGATGCTATTCCCCAAGTTTCGCATTACTTTCCCTGGCATTCCATAAATTTTTACTTAGTCAAATTTTATGGACTTTCCCTGTGAATTTTTCTCACACATTAACAATTTTGATTTTACAGCGAATATTCTAAATATAATGGTAGTATTTCATTCCTTGAAATGACCAATAAAAAATATAGTAGAATCTATTTCAGTAAAATAGATACGTGAATCATAATTACTTCACCAGAAAAGCAAACTTTAATCGATTATATGTCGCTAAAAAATAAGAGTTATTGCCTAAGTGTAGAATTAACATTCCGTATACTGTTAGTAAACACCTGCGTTTAGACCACATTTGAACGATTAAATTTCTTAACATTGAAAAATACACTAATCCGTAAATTGAAGATATAAAAAATAAATAAGCACCTAAAGATGAAGAAGAATTTTCGAACATGATATTCCCTGTTAAAAGAACAAATTAAACCATTTCTCAAAGCAAATCGTTAATGATTAACAAATTTTTATTCAATAAGAATTGCATTTTATGAAGCCGTAGAGCTTAAACTCCCCCCCTTTAAAACATTTTCCTTGATTCTTATAATTTGGAACACATGAGATATTTAGTTGGATAAGAGTTTAATGCATAAAATTATAGGAATTTTATACATATATAGGGTATTTAGTGGGGAACTTACGTACACCAAACAAAAGTTAAGTGTTTTTCTCAGTCATTTCATTTCTATGGCGCATAACCTGTGTGACCAGCAAAATATCGTAGGACAGGTAGCTAATGGCAGGACAACAACAAACGCCCGCGCTGAGGGAAAACATCCAAAATTTCCTCAAAAGCGCCTTCACCTCCGACTACCACCGGCAAGAGTTGCCGTGAGTTCTAAGAACCGACAATAGGTGGCAGCTCTCTCCGAAGATTCACGTCGGGCGGCGAAGCGATGAACCACTCTCTCGCTGTCGCTAAAACGTGTCGGTTTTGGGAAAGGGGTCAAGATGAAGGGAAAGGAATTGAAAAAGATAATGTGGCGCGAAATTCAACCGATGCAATTCATTCATGGACTACGATTTTCTAAAATCCTTACAGTTTCACAAGAAGAAAAAATTGAGTATCAAGATAAAAAATCAAGTTTGTAAAAAATTAAAAATAGTAATATACGTCAAAAACCAGAAAATTCCGTCCTATCTTACATCAACCACATATACACTGAACATTGATGGATAACTCAGCTAATAATAGCATAAGAAGAAAGAAGGAACTAATTTCACCAATATGTTCTATGTAAGATGACCTATTCTGGTACATTGCTCTAACACTGGAAAGGTTACACTGGTCTCATGTACACTTGTGTTGTGATTTTTCCCCTGAGTACCTACATTTATCGCCATTGAAGAGGTGGTATATACACTCACAGGGGCCGATTCCGGGTTTATAGCCCGGGCAAGTATTGAGGGTGACGGGTATTCTGGTATGTTGCAGCTAGTAATAAATTAAAATGAGTACATTACTTGATTCACCCAGTAATGTCTCATCTTAGAGTAGCTTGAAATGGAGGACACTAATTTGTTGCAAATTTTATACGAAAGTTGACTAATTTGTGATAGAAAACTATTGCATACGATAAGTAGGTAATAGTAAGAGAGAAGTATATTTTATTAACCCTTAAATGGACCTAGAATGCCATCACTATGTTTGTTTTAGTGCTTTAGGTAAGTCTTCATTAATACAGTCAGTTCAAACTCTGAAATGAAATTGTTATAGTGCCATGTTGAACCGACAAGAAAAAAAAAACTTTTAACTTCAACAGGATGATTTTTTAAACGGCTATGGTCGAGCAGAAGACATAATTACGTTCAACTGGAAGGTCCATTAGAACAAGCATCTTTTGGTATGGACTGTTTGACCATGGCTATGGAAAAATGCAGCCTGTGGAAATTTACAAATTTAATTTTTACTACTGGTTCAATATAAATTATAAATTTCACTAATCAACACCAGATACCACTTTGAAAATTTGAAAATCTTATTGATTTTAAGGGTGGCAAATTTATGTACATCACTGTCTCTGAATTTGAAAAGCATTAGTTTAAATGTCAATGGACATTAGAATATCGATGACCATTGCCAGTTTCTGTTTTGTTGATTGCCTGTCAGCTTATGGCCGGCGAAACAGAGAGTAGTGGCTTGGATTACCCTATGCAAATTTTCATTGAAATAGATTACGCAAGATTTTATTGAAGTAGAACATTGGAGAAGCATGTAGACTAGCAGGTCCCAATCTTTTTTTCCTCCCGTACCCCTATATATGTATATTACTAATATAATACCCCCTAAAATGTCAAGTGCACATTTTATTGTTTAATTTGATTACCGGTAGGTGAAACTTTTAATAATTATAAATAATTTTATATTTAGAATCTTTGTTTTAAATAAGCCATACATTATGTATATATGTCTCCATGTTCCTGGGCTTCACCGCGTGGATTTTTCTTTATGACGACAGTTTCTCCGGTATTCCAACCGGCGTCTTCAGGTCCATCGACCTGAAGACGCCGGTTGGAATACCACTCACTTTCACTCCAATAACACTCACAAAATTATGTTATTGCTCTTATACCTTAATTATCCTACTTTCATTTCAAACGATGTTCTTAATGATTCTTACGTAAAATAACAGTGAAAGAGCAAATAAATAGCAACAAACCACTCACGGTTGGAATTCAGCCACTCGAATACCCTATCATCATTAGTCAACAATCCTGAGGTCGTTTGACGCAGCTCTCCATTCCTCTCTCCTATCCGATAGCCTTTTCACACCTACGTATTTCTTCTCTTTTACATCCTTTACAACCTGTCCTATTTAACTCATTCGGGGCCGTCCCTTGCCCTTCTTCCCTTCCACCTGTCCTTCGACGATTGTGTTCATCCGGCCATCATGCTTCATAATGTGGCCAACTAAGTTGTCCCGTCTTCTGCTTAAGGTTTTTAGGAGGCTTCTCTTTTCTCCCACGCTTCTTAGGACTTCCTCGTTACTAAGACGGTCGATCCATTTCATCTTCATCATTCTTCGGTAGCACAACATTTCTATTGCTTCCACTCTTGACTTCCCTGCTGCTGTCGATGTCCAAGCCTCGCCTCCATAGAGAAACATACTCCATACGTAGCATATACGAATATCCTAATACATAATAATTTCTAATAGCCACCCTATCAAATCTTACTGTAGTCGCACAGGTCCATATTGGAGAAGCATGCTTACACCTGTTTTAAATCCATCCCATAGGTTCTCAAAAGGCCTCCTCTGACTAGCTAAGCTTTTATTCAGCCATTCCCTTTATTTTGTATCTTTCTTAACAATCTTCCCTTCTCACGACACCCCCACCTTTTTTCCCTCCGGCATTGCGCAACAAGCACACGCCGAGTAGGGACCATTGCATCATCCATTCGGGATTGAAAAGGCATAGTTCGCACGCCCGGGGAGGAGACTTGCTTGGGGGGAGGGGGGAGCCGACACTGAATGTCTCCCCAGGGGAACAGAAGAGTTTTAAAATCGGCGATAATTGGAATCGCATGGACTTACAGGAGTTTGGGTTATAGCCGTTGGGAGAGGCGGGGTTTGAGGCATGATTTCCCATGGTTGAACGCCTTGAATTGCCAAAAATCTCAGGCTTTGAGAAAATTTCAAGTTAGAATAACTTTGTTAGTTTTTACGGGGGCCAATTGCCTAAACCGACTACCGCTATCTCGACCAACAATTATGCAGAGTGACAAAAATCAACATAATTAAGGAATTCTGATGTAATTTTCTAGCGGATTACATATCCAGTACATTTTTATGAAGCTTAAAAAATTATGTTATTGCTCTTATACCTTAATTATCCTACTTTCATTTCAAACGATGTTCTTAATGATTCTTACGTAAAATAACAGTGAAAGAGCAAATAAATAGCAACAAATCACGATGTGTTACACAGAGAAGTTCCAAATAACATAGAGATATACATACCTACACTCCTTGCTCCAAGCGATAAATTTAGACCTAATTATAAATCTATAATTCTACAATTCCGTGTATGGCTCTTCCTTAAATTGTTTTCACTGCAATACGATGGTTAAGACTTTGTTAAAGTGACTTGGAGACGTGGTTATTGGAAATGTCTCAATAGATTTTCTTAATTTTTTTTTAATTTCTCAAAAATAATCCATCTATAAATCATTCAACCTACAAATGCTACTCTCCTCCCAACTTTTTTCCACTTAGCTAAAATCCATCCAACTAATTTTTCTCTCAACAACCCGTCCCCGTTCAACGCTCACTCCATCCAAACCTTCTGTCCCCGCACTTCATCCAGAAGTTGTCTCTCCTCTTCCACCGAGTACAGAACTTCGTTGCTTCTCTTACACTCCGTCCACTTCACCTCCATTCATCTCCTTACGCACATAAAATGAAAAATATCGTGCAAAAACTTTCAGCGTTTATCCCTGTAACACTGTTTCAACATCAACCACCCTATAATTATTCGCTCTATTCAAAAACTTAAAAAAATTATGTATAGTCATAATAGAGTATTTATAAGTAGATAAATGTGTGTTTAACTCACAAATCGGATCATGGTAGTAAATAAATAAGGCGAGCTATACATGGGACAGGGATCTAACTTGGACCAAAAGGGGACTTTTTACTTTTTCAGGATGGCTACCATGACGTAAACGTTGTGTGTGCTCATATCGGTATCTATGTTTACATAATCGAACTGTATTCAAAGGGTGGTGTTGATTTATTAGATATTTTTCTCAAGTTCGTGTTTTTTTTGCAGATTAGTTTTCTTACTGTTGAATGAAAAAAACCTACTATAGGGTCCCATGTTGGGGTATTTAACTTTTAACATGATACAGGCATTAGAAAACAAAGGTCACCAATTAATGTGTCACTGACTTGGGACAACACAAAAATATAAAAGCGAATGGTGGGCTTTCAATTCCTTATTTTTACATTGCAAGGGCTTTTCAGAGTTTTGGGTAAAATTTACAGTTTGAAATGTTTCCTATAGTATTTTTATTTGTGTAAGAACATAAAATCTGATGAAGTTGATAGTAGGTGCATTCACATTGTGGAAGCTATGCTTAGGCTTAATCAAATGTACTTTGCTCTTTCCACATTGTATACCATGCACATGTTATTACCATGCTTAACTACCACAAATTTAATTCACCTACAATCAACTTCATCACATTTTATGTTCTAACATAAATAAAAATACTGTTGGAAATAGGTCAAACTGTAAATGTTAACCAGAACTCTGAAAAGCCCTTGCACTTTGTAAATAAGGAATTGTAAACCAACCGTTCCTTTTTATTATGTTTCTCTTATCCTAAGTTAGGGATAAGGGATAATACTAATACCTAAAGTAAGTAATAGTAAAATAGGGACACGGGTAATAATAAAAGCCACTTTGTACTTTCCATATATACTGGTAACTAGTGCGGAAAGTACGAAGTCCCTTTTATTATTACTACATGAAATCTGTCGCTAGTATGGGCTACTGACTGTATGCAATAAGGAAAAACACTGCATTTCCTCTAATTTCTCTGTCATTTGATGCATCATTTCAGCTGGGAGACTGGCAATAACATCCATTCCGAGGAATCTGGAATCCTGAAGACGGTGAACGTGAAGCGGCCCGTGGAGCGGGTCAAGGGCGGACCCATTGAGGAGGTTGAGGAGCAGGTGACGCTCCTGGTGCAGAGGGGATCCTACTCTTACCCCTCACCCGACGGCACCATCATCACCGTCACCTATGTCGCCGACGAGAACGGCTTCCGCGCCGAGGGCGACCACCTGCCCAAGGCCCCGCCCGTGCCTCCCGGCATCCCAGCCGGGCCCCCACCGGCATCTCGAAGGCCCGCTCCCCAGATACCACAGCCACAAGCAGAGGAGGCAGCAAACGAGTACGACTACGACCAACCCGCTGCAGCGCAAGAACCGGTGCCTCAGCAATACAGACAACAGCAATACCAGCAGAGGAGGACCTTCCAACGATTCTAATCGATGCGTGATACTCAGGAGAAACATTTTGGAGCCCTCCAGTTGACAAGCAACCTGAGCCGTAGCCAGCGGAAAGGCGGAAGGACTTAAGAGAAATTGGTGAGGCCGCATTCCAGAGGGGAGGTTGAGGAGCACGGGTGGGATCTTCAAATCTATGTGGCCAGTCCGTTGATGGCCTACCTATTGCAATGCTCGGGAAGGTGACACTCCAAAGAGTACGAAGACCTCCCTCATGCCCCACAACAGCATAACTTACGATGCGGGCTCACCAAATTCCCTCCTATCGACAATTTTTCTGACTGCGGCCGAGGATGCTGTAGAGTCAATGCAACTCCTTTCCGTGAAGTAAACCTCCAGTCAACAACAGAATGAAATGAAGTGTACATAAATTCCTAGCACTTCTTTAGCAATTGAGTTGCACATGAGACACGTGCCTAAAATGTTTTCTAGGACAATGGACCTTTTAGAGGCCAGTGAAGCAGAAAGAAGTGATCCCCTCCACAATAGTCCACATTTTTCAGATCTAATATGACAATGAACCCTAAATAATAGGTTATATCTCTTTGAAAGATGAAGAATTACCGTGTGAAATGAGGTGCAGTAAAATATTTCAAGCATGTGCGGCTCCATTTTACGGATAAATCCACGCACAACAAATTTTAATGTACTAAATATTTCATAAATAAAATTCTTTTTATAGTTTTTAAATATTTTCTCTACATTAAACAATTTTAATAACCTTACTCAACTTTAAAGATAGTAGAGCCTAAGTATGTCAATCAAGTGCACTTCAACTAAAAAATTGTTATCCTTTACTTATACCTATAACTGTGGCAATCATATTTCAAGTACCATAACAATACTCATTCACAAGGACAGGAATCATCACCAGTACCATTAATTTTATTGTCATAAGGCTATTACCGACTTCAATATAACAAAATATTGCACCCATACACAGTGGTGAATTTTGAATATTTAACTATTTTTTATATTTTCATGATAGAGTATTTATTACCTGGAAAGTGTTGGTATAGTAGACTCATGAGGATGTATAATTTTTGCGCAACCGGTCATTTATCGTGATGAGTAACTTATTTAAAGACCAAACAATCAAATGGACATAATTTATGCAACTGCTATTTGCTCTTTTCGACATTTTCCTAGCCGTCAAATTAAAAATATTGCCAAAGCATTTTCCCATATGCCAAATTTTAAAATTTTTGATGAAGGCTAATCTTGCGTGTAACATGTCAGTTCACCACAACACTATAGGGTATAGGGATAAAATACTCGCACGTTCACGCAGCCACCTTATACTAATATAATAATTTGCTTTAGCTTAGGTTCCGCATCAATGGCGAATGTTATTTAATAACTATTTTATCCAAGTTATATTCTAATAATTAACAATTTAAGAGGAGTCTCTTAATGCATATAAAGTTTTGACTTGTCACCTAAAGGGTGAATAATAGTAAATCCGTCTTTTTCGCACATATCGGATCATGGTGGTACATAAATAAGGAGAGTCAAAACCTTAGCATTAAAAATAACTAAATACGCTCTCCAAGTTTAAACTAATGATGAATGATCCGAGGCAAAATTCCTATTTGACTCAAGATAGAAGAAGACAAATTCAGAGCTCAAGTGAGAATGGCTTGTGTTTCCATTTCAGGCTAAGCTTTCACAAGAATTAAATAAAGAATGAATAAAATAAATGGTCACCAGGAATGTCTTGGCCAAACTTGCCAAAATATGAACCGATTTAAATTATTCAAGACAAATTTACTAACATGTAAACTTTCCTGCAAGGATGTGCTAATAGGATAATTACAACGCAGAATTTTTTAACATATTTTTCCGCAGTCTAAACAACCGATTCTAACAAATTTTCTTGATTATGCTCACCACTAACGACAATATCACTCACCCAGTTAAAAGAAAGTGCGATAGAAGATAAATATATTTCAGACCTCAATTTGAGTGAAGCAAAGCCTCGTCCAAGATTTTGTAGTCAACATTTTAAAATGAAATTAACACCGCAAATGAATCTCAACTCCTTGACTGATTAAGAATTTTGGATATAGTATGATTCAAAAGGGAAAAAAATGACCTTCGTGGTAAGGATAAAGAAAAGCATACCTAAATGCAGACAACAACTCGAATGAAATTCAACGCGCCGGTATTTCACTCAATCACTTTTGAGAACATCATTATCAACTTATCCCATAACCCCAAAGTTAAAAATAGATTCATGGTCATTATAATTTAGCAATTATAAGCAATTAATCAGGTAATTAAACTATACCAAAGTTCAGGGGTAATTAGTAATTTTTAAATGATTTCACCACGAAATGAAGGGAGTTGATCGATAGCGATGGTATCCTCACCAAAGGTACCGACAAAATATAACCGGATTATTTCAGGCTGCATGAGTAGTGCGGTATTGTAAACATGACTGCTGCGCATAACATGTCAGTTTTCTACAATACTATTGGGTATAGGGATAAAATACTCGCACGGTCACGCAGCCTTGTTGGACTAAAATACTAATTTGCTTTAGCTTGGGTTCCGCATCAATAGCTAATGTTATTTGATAACTATTTTATCCAAGTTACATTCTAATAAATAACAATTTAAGCGAAGCCAATCATGTTTCACCGTAAAAAAAAAGCTCCATTAAATGAAGAGTCAACCCTACAAAATAAAAAAAAAATCAATGGTTACCATCAAGAAAAAAACTTCTAATAAAGATAAACAATTTGACTTATAACTAATCTTGGAATTGAACTGTAAACATTTACGTTACCATACATTGATTTATCATAAACAAAAGTAAAAATGTCTTTCACGATTATCTTAAGAGAAAAAAATTGATATCATTATAAAAATAATCAATTCAGAGATCTCATCAAATGGTCTGTCCAGCTATAAGCAATAACTGAAAAATAACGCAAAACATTGCGATAGTGGTCACCATTATCGTTAGTGTTAAGGTTTTCTTAAGTAATAAAATTAGAATTTGCGTTTGTTTACTTAGGTCATCGAAAATTCTAAATCATTCGGTGATCTCGAAAAAATATTCAGAAACGAAATTGTCGTCGGTAGGGAAGGACCACGGTCAAGGCTGGTAAACGAGAACGAATTTGAAACACGACATCGAGTCGTGCCTCACGCTTTTTTTTCTTGGCTTCGGAAAACGATTTTTCCTTGGCTCTCATAAATATTGGTCGTTCCCTAATTTTTAAGGCATGAATGTTTGAAATATTTTCAAACGTTTATTGAAAGTAAAACCTTGAAAATGGAATACGTGATGAAAATTTTATGGCCCTATCGTGACAAATTTTTGCCTTCGTATCTATCCGAGGATTAAAATTGGGAAAACAAACTGCAAGGATATGATTATATCAGTAATTAACAAGCCAATGTGAGAAATAATAGACCAATATTCACATATACGGATAGACATAGATATTGCGCTAGGAATTAAATATTCAATTAGATTCGGTATAATATATTGAATTTTACGGTGTTGCTCCATATCTATAAGTTGCAACATCACTGCCTACTTCTCAATTTTACTAGGGTTAGGACCAGTGGCGGATTAAGGCCGTTTTTTAGGGGAAGGTTTTTCCGTGACTCACATCACATGCAATTTTACATCGAATATGCATCTGAGTTCTGATATAATAGATAGACAGGTGGCTTTACGATGTTCATCAATTGATTTTTAACAACATTCATTTCAACTGGTGAAATAAAACCTTTCATTTGAAAGCCACCTTAAAATTTTTCATCATATGTATTATTACACAAAGGGTTTTTCTGTCATTCCGTAAATGCTCCGCTAATACTGCACCTATATTAATAAATGAGGTGTCTATTTAAACGTTGTATCACCGGTTTTTGTAGAAAAATACAATAACAATCTCAAGTTTCACTATTTATCCATTTACTTGGCACAAAAGTTTCTATTTTTCCAAGTCAATTACTCACTCGAGGTCGACTCCACTCATTTTTTATTATAAACTTCAAAAAAAGTTAAAAATCCCATTAAATCCCTAATTAAATATAAAAACGTAAAATAAGCAGGCAAAAACAAAATTTAAAGGAGAGTGTGAGATTTTCGCACGGGTCTCCTAGTATTTCATAATTTTCGGAAAAAATTACGAGGGAGGGCGGCCGCCTCCTCCCCTTTAACCATTCACTGAGGCACCATCATCAATATAGGTTACTTCCCGAAAGAGATCTTCCTCTCGCGCTTAGAGGAGACGCATGCCAAACCTCGACCTCCTCAATACTGGTCAACGCTTTGACCCAGACCTTAATACACTTCATCCTTGATCCACTTACAACCTACAACTGACCAGTGGTGTGGCAATGCAATGCTTTACCTATCTTTCCTTTGGTGAAATCTTTCAGCTTCCTTCAAAAATAACTAATTAAGAACAAATTTTCCTTGTGCATAACATCCTCACTCATACTTAGACCCATCACAAATACGTAACAGTAATTAATCTATTCGCAGTAGAATTGCTTCATAGTCAAATAATAGCTGGTCGAATATCGCATTTTTATAAAGATAAACCTGGGTAAAAATATTATTCTATTCAATGAATAATTTAATAAATGTATAAAGTTAGTCACCACTCCTGGTTAATCACAGTTCTCTGACAGCAACTGGGAATTTAAGAATAAATAGCCAGCTGTAAACATAAATATTATAATTAAAATGCAAGCATCAAATAGCGGGAAACTCAACCTTGGATCAATGCCGAACTGAAACTGACTGGAATTTAAAATCGCCGCACTTTAAGTTTTCAAGCTTGGTAATTTTATTTCATATCTATATAATAAACCTCCCGGTAAGAGTATAAAAAATGCGACGCTAATGACCTTAGTATCCTTTTTTTGATGTTCATCATTGTGCATTGTTCTTATGATTTTACTAAAGCTTCCTAGAGATTTCAAAACGAGCGTAATACAACTCGCTTTAAGAAGCTGAGACAATTATAGAGTCTAATAAATATCTCAATGTTCTCAAATAAAGTATTAAGTTTACAACAGATTTCACTGGTTAATGCAAGATGCAGTTCTATGACCATTCATTTTCTAAAATTACTATTGGTCATGACTTTAACGGTCATCGTTAAGATTTGCGCGCTACTCCCCGTCACATTTTAGCTTTTACGATTTAATCACCTTGGAAATTTTAACTGCTCCACTCTTTAAAGAGGTATTGCACGAGGGGATAAAAAATAGAAAAATATGACACTCGCTACTGAAAACCAGACGTTTGCAAGCGTAAAAATCACAGGCGACAGATATTACCAGCCATGCAGCTCCATCATAAATAGAATAAAAGCTTGGCATTGAGGGAGATATGATATTCTACTACAGTAGGTTCTAGTGATTAACTGTCAACCAATAACTTGCGATAAAATGTGAAAATATGATACTCTGTTACCAGAGTACACGTAAACACTCTTGAATGCTGATTCAGATAAATTATTATTATTACTTTTACAAATTATTATTAATTTACTCTCTAAATTCCCAAAGCTACCATGAGTCACTGATAGAGTGCAATTATTTGCTAGCAAAATTGCTGTTAAGAGCTGTTTAAAATCTAAAATAGTACGCAAACAATGCATTATAACAGCATCCGTGGAGTCGAATAGCAGGATTGCTCAGATATCAATAGCGCTTATCTGCCGTGTGTTGTTTTTTTCACTTCTCATGACATTAATGGACATTTACCCCGATTGCAGCACACATCATACACTATCTCCCTTTCTAGCTTTACAATGCAAAACTAGCTATTTTCAGGTAGCGCATTATTATTGCACGAGGTGCGATTATTTTCTCACGTAGAAAATAATACCTGCAATGCACAAAGATAACTTAAGCAGAAATATGAATCCATGTTTACCCCAATGCACATAGAAAAATCGATTAAAGAAGTTCAGCGTCAAGAACCTATTAGTAACTGGTTTTGATATGTGCCATGAATTGTGGAAACAAACAGACAGATTCGCATTTTACGTGGGTGCATTCCTTCTATGATTCAGAAATTGATTTACAATTAAATATGTATTGCTGGATTGTCATGAGATTTAGTCAATAAAATCATTCCCCACCTTATTATAAACTGAAACCTCGTCTATATTTTTCCTCATACATAATGTGTCACAATTTTAGTCAGTTAATATCTAATTCGGCAAAAACTACTCCGATACAAAGGAGACGATACAGAAAATGCGTTTTAAACGGGTAAAGCTCATTCTCCCTTCACTTATCTTTAAATAAAGGATTATAAATTTCAACCAGTACCACAAAAGTTATTTCAAACAACTAAAACAAAGTTGCACTCTTTTATTGAACTGAGTAGCATTGACCCAGAGTCCTTTGTTTCCACCACGAATAAACTGCTTCGAGAAAACAAATGAATCGCGCCTAACTTCATACACTGGGTTTACATACGAAATAAGAGGATAATCTTGATATATCAGTGAGGGAACCATCTTTTTCTGGTAATGAATACAGTTTCCTGGATTATTTCTTAAAATTATCTACTTCTAGCAATTCTATTCAAAATTCTTTTTTACCTCACAAATAGACACAAAATAATTATAATTGCTACTGAGAGCAACCAGTAAGGCTTTGGATGTTATGTACAGCGTAAGTAAAAAGGAACTTGAATACAGCACTGTATTATAAAATTGTTGAATATAGTGGACCTCATAACGTGGTCCCTATATATTTTGCAAAGGAAAAACTACACGTCCTGTCGTATCGTTCAGTTCACTTTGTTGCACGGGCCATTTAAGAGGAGATTCCAAACACTACCAGAGAAGATATGTCTTGAAACGTGCAAGCATCCTGTGTCGGTCCTTACCCCCAATCTACATATAACAACTCCACTTCCAACCCTATTTATGCCCTGCGACTTACGAGGAAGAGTATGCACGTCTTACGCTGAGTGCACCAGTAAATCTAAAGCATCTTCATTTGCACAGAACGTCGCGAGCGGACTGCAGAGTGACTCAGTCCGTATACCTTAGAGGGGAAAAGCAAAAAACGGCAAATCTAAATGCCAAGCTTCATGTCCTGACCCGCTCAGTTCGTGAACCAAACGCCGCGACCTTTGATTCTTCCAACTCGGGCTGCATGCACACCACGGCATGCGGAGAATGCCTGCCGCTAAATCATCCGATGCTCCCGAGTCCCGGCCGCAAAATTAAGGGTGACGGCGAGGTGGAGGCACGAACACCCCCGCATCTCAACCTGCAAACGCCCGCACACATCACTCGCGATCATCGAAACACATGAAGCCCCGCCTTCAATAGAGAAATTGCGGTTGCGATTCATCGAATGGCATTCATTACTAGGTATCTCTGATGAGTTTAGGAAGTACTTAGGAAAGCCATTAGAATTTACATGTTTCAAATGCAAAAAAAGCCAAATACAAAATATTCATAGCCCAAATAGCAGAAAATAAGCCTTTTGTAAGGATTATGTAGGTAGATAAGTTCAAGCCTAATCACAAAAAGTCAAGAACTGAAAATGAAGAAAAATATTTAGTCGTCATTAAACGTTAAAATATTTTTTAAATTCTATTAAACCTTTTGTTTTTTACTACACTATTTTATCTTATAAAAATGAAAAATCATCAACGTCAAGTAAAAAAACTCATTAACTTCATCATTTTTTTAGAAAGGGAAACATGAGCCGGATTCCTTAACATATATTAACAACCAAGGGCCTTAAATCCTTCCGTTGCATATATCTCAAGGAATGTATGCGGATTATCTCCCTTCTATTCATCGCATGAAGAGCTTATTTTCATCTGCAATATTTATTTATTTTGCTTCACCTAAGCGATGATGGACAATTAGCACTCGTCTCCTTGAGATACTAATCATTGCATCTGCAAAGTATTATTTAATGATATAAGGTGGCTCACTACGTCTGCTTAGCCAAATCTCGTCTTAATCCTACAAGTCAAAGGCGAACTTTAAACTCTGCCACAATCATACATCATTCGATAGACCCGTAAAGTTCGATTCATTAACTCGTCTTCATATCTCCTATATTAACTTATTCGTTCCGTTCCTTTTTATTTAAACAGCCCCATTGCGTTTAGCATCAGTATTATTTATATTTACTCTATTTTATTGAATTTAAAAATGAATTTTGACTAGGTTTGAAGGTATATATTATAACAGTACGACAAATACAATAGAATACCTCCGTAGCCACAGATCTTGCCCCCCGAAAATCATCCAGCTGAATGATTTTTGACCAAAAAGCTGACTCATGCAACTCATTAAACTATAGACCATTGGAGCGTGAAGAGATTCCAACGATTAATTATTTCTCTGCGAGAGGAAGACCTCAATTTCGGTCACGTGGGGCACACGGAAGTAAGACTGTAATGAAAAAATCCCTTAATGAATTCGGATGACACAGATTCTATCATTTAAAAAATCCAAAAAATTCATTTCCTGGCTCTACTGAATTGCTTCCGCAGCACTAAATCTTATCCCGCCTCACCCACAAACAGATTCATTGCAGTACTCGATATCAGTGCTCATCCTTAAATGCTCCAGGCAAGAGAGAGAGAGAGAGAACGACATTCTCGCAAGGATTTTCCCCTAGAGGGGTCGTGATCGCGGTACATTCACCGAAATGGCAACACGGAAACGGGGCCGATGTCTAGGAGACACTCGGAGACTTTAACGCTAGTTCACGGAGACTTCAACGCCCGTTTAAACACACACAGACACGTCGAGGTAAGAAAATGGATAAAAAAGAGGGATCCACACGATTGAAGAGACAAATGGTCGGAGCAGATGCGATTACAAGAGCTCCTCTCGGAAGCCAACCGCTGCGGTCTGGGATTTTTATGATGGTGGAGGCACATTCTTATCACATTTAGAGAGTTGGAGCGTTAATAAGGCATCATCTAAGTAGGAAAAGTAGTCACATGTGAACGTTCTCTTTATTGGACGGATTTTTGCAAGATTAATAGAGCTAACACCCAATATAATTGCATCGAGGGAATAAAAATATACTTCCTAAAAGAAAAAATAATGACCATCTAAGTATTAAATATCCATCAAAACGACTTAACCATCAATGAATGAACTACGAAAATTATCGTAGGATATATCTATCATAAACGATCAATCAACAGATTTACGAATTTAAATTATTCATAAGCGAAGGACCAAAATAGGACATAAATTAATTATTAAAACTACGAAGACCTGATTGAACAACTATTTGAATATAATTTCATTTTTTAATGATAAGAATTATGCTTCCAAAATTTTTTTTATGAATAACAGTCTGAATTAATTGGATAATGAATAACAGCCTGAATTAATCGGATTCATTCAAAATAAGCAACAACAAAGAAGATTTAAGGTTTATTACTGAATATAAAGCAAGTAGCAAGAATCCCAAACTTTGCATGATAAAGGCAGCCGTATTGTCTTAACGGTGCTTGTGAGCACACAACCGATGACAATAAGAGATGGGAAAAAATTAGCCACTGATGCAACGCGGGGCGAAATAAGACATGTTCAAACCTCAGCAAAAAGGTCGCAGGTTCGAGGCTCACACCCGCTATGGAGGTTTCGTCGTGATTGCTGTATTCAGGTAAACTTTCGTTAAGCATCAATTTTGTCTCATGAGATGAGGATGCTTCTACCCAGCTTGATTGTGACACAAATAATTACACAATGCAACACTGACGGAGTTCAATTCCATCGATTTTTTGAACAAGGAAAAACATATAGGAGAAAATGATTCCTTAAGGAACTCATAAGCCTAAAGTTTCATTGAAATGAAAACTATCAAAAATCGAGAAGTTATTTTCCTATCACAGAAAAGGTCTTAAGTAAGATTGCTTTGGTTTCAAAATTGAAATTCAAAGAGGAAAAATATCATAAGTATTTGAAAGGGAACAAAGCTATTTGCGACTTGGGATAAACAATATTGACATAGGTAGCAAATGCAAGTAATTCCTTGATTTGTTCAATGACTGCACCTGACTTTCACGATTATGTTAAAACTTTACGCAAGAACAATTAGACAGGATTAACAAGGGCTCCTAATATTTCACGTTTACCTAGAATCAGTTAGTAATTAGCTGAACAGTAGGAGAACGGAAAACCTCCTGAAATAGTTTATTCTAAATTTTATAATAGGATTATTTATTTCGTTCACACATTTTACATTTACAATTAGAGGAGGTATTTTTGTTGCATGTATAATAAATATATACTCATTTAATTTACATCCCTATATTTTTAGCATACGATATCTATCTATTGATACTACATTGTTTATAAATTAGAAAATATCAAAAATCAGTTTGACAGTTTTATCAACAAATTCTTTAGATAAACTTATGCATCTTAGCCGAAAAATGTCGCTTTGTAAACAAATGGCTCATATAAGGTCGTTTATCCCAGTATACATTCCCAGGCATATGATTTAAATGTATCAATTTATTCCACAATCTCAACGTTTCCCTTCAAGAATTTGAATGATCACATTGTCACCAAAATCTCCTCTTGAAATTAAAAGCCGCAAGAAATAGATACTCAAGGGCTACAAAAGGAGAAAAATTCTCAGATACCAGACTTTTGACTGGTTATGGCACTGCAAGACATGTTATAGCCGCTTCCTATTGGAAAAATCTCCTTTCCTTGTATTTTTTTTATATGTACTCCTCATGCCTTGACGGAAATGCTACAATTTTTACTTATTAGTAATTCACTATAATTTCGTATTTATCTGCCCCAAAATCACTCCCTATTCCTTTTTATAGAGGCTCTTGTTCAATAAATTAACACTATACATGTCGTCTTTCATCGCAAACTAATCCTTTGTTCACGTTTTAATCAAACTTTATCTCTCACATATAGTCATTTGCTATGATTCTTCCCTACGCTATTGCCAATTTCACATAGTATCCCATGATTTTATCTTCCACTATCTATCATACAGCCAATCCTTCTTTTGTGCCATGCAGAAGTCAAGAAACGAAAATATTTACTTCACATAAACTATGTTTCGGTTGATGTATAAATTGGATTATTAAAACTATGATGTATAATAGATTTCAATGAAGATTACGGATGGGAAAATGTGTAGTAAAGGTGTCCACACAATAAAGATCTTCAAGGTAGTCCACTTCAAGAGCTGATTTGGAGACAAATTTGAAAACCTTAGGAAACTCAAGATAGACGAAAGCTTAAAGAAAGTTTAAAGCACAACGCAGTAGCGGCGTTTGTATTACACTATAAACGATAATTTCAAGGCATTTCTCTGTTTCAAAACGAGATTACCTTGAGTTTGGAACAACAATTATAATTTCAGAATCACATATACTAATAAAAAAACAACATTCTAAGCTCTGTGATACACAATTTTATTCCACAGCAGAAAAAGCCATAAATATATCAAGTTCATGTCCAAAACTAGATGATAGAAAGGCTTTATCGCCATTAGCAAAGTATGCAGTATTCGAATGAGTAGCTGTGTGTGGAAACATTAAAAAAGCTACGAAGGGAACGAAATAGAGCCATAAATATAACACGTTCATCGCCCAAACTAGATGATAGAATGGCTTCATCGTCATTAGCAAAGCTCCCAGTATTCGAATGAGTAGCTGCGACCTTGGGCGGAAAAATTAAAAAAGCTACCGAGGGAACGACAGATGGAGATTTATTCTTGCAGTAATGCATCGGCATTTGAAAGGATTATACACGGAATTCGTCATGCGGCTTCTTCTCCGAAGATGGTTTTAATTTTGAGGTCGCACGAGAGGGAAGGGGAGATTGGTGTGAGGGTCCCTGGGAGAAGGGAAGACCGCAGAGGGCCTTGACCTATACGCTACCCTATCCCCACCACAGCATGCACCCAGAATCCATACACCACCTCCGCGGATTGTAACTGCGCACCGCCGCTTTGCTCAGATAATAGCCAGAGCTGGGGCCATGAATATTACAACAATTATTTAGTATGTTGCCAAGTAATGTCGCAAACTCGGAAAAAAGATGGGGTTTTACATCCGCTGTCAAAAAATGGCTTTTGAGGTATGAGGACGTAGATTTTCTGTTAACATAACCACATTTTCAATAAAAGGTATCTTGTATATTGTATTTGTGTAATTATTATGCGTTTATGTAAGAAAGTTAGTTATCCATGTGTACATTTTCGAAATATCACAAGTGAATGCAATCGGTAAGATAACAAATCACTGAACACAAAGAAATAATTTTACTTTTCATGTATGCTTCCACCAGACCTGTACAAAAAGTGTAAGATGGTAGCCCCAAAACTATTCAATAGGGGTACATATATATTCCACGATTATTAAAGCGTTTTCTGATGTAATATATTTGAATATAAATGGAATAAAGTTATATTATTATTTCCTACTTGAAGACTGCATAACACAAAAAGCTTTCTGTTCACTAATCGCCTACCACGAATATTACAAAGAGGATCCTCAAGTCGGCCTCAAAATGTGTTACAACTCACCGCGCATTTAAATGGGTTTACAGAAGTCGCCACTCGCGTCGCTGACGGACAAAATGATACGAGTTTAACGGGGAAATGAGGTGTAACTAGGGGTTTTAACTTAAATTTATATACATGATGATGCGGCCTATCAAATTCATAATTTTTAATGCTATTCCTCGCTAAATTCATAATTTTTAATGCTATTAATTTACAAATATTATAATGCAAAGTTTTGGGGAAAAAGTGCATCGCACTGCACTCATCACCGCGCCGCGGACACTTTTGAAAACAGATTAAAATCCGGCCGAAGAGGCAACAGAAATCAGCCTTCTATGAAATGGAATTGGGCGCCAACTACGCAGTCCCCTTGGCGGCGGCATCGATGTACAAAGGATTATTACTGTTGTCTGGGTATTTGGGACACTCAGAGCAATTTTAATCCGTCACAGGATAGGAGGTACGATTGGTATGTAGGTGTTGCGTGGGCTCTGCAGTCAATAACGAATACCGCACGCTTACCGTTAATCAAGTAGTGCACGGGTCGGCACACTCTTCAAATACACGGGTGGCACGTTCAAATAGGCATGCTAACAGCTTTCAATTTGGTAATGTTTCATCGGTCACATGGGTCGCCGGCCTCCGCGGCGGCGGGGTAAAGCTCTCGCGAGACAAATAGGAGGTCGCGGGTTCGATTCCCGCCTGGGTAAGTTGCCCCTATCCAGGGCATGTTCGTTTGTGTTCCTTAAAAGGTTAACATTTTAATAACCCCAATGTAAAAGGCGGTATAGAGCTGTTGTCGGTGGTATTGAAATAAATAAATACATAAATTACCGATATTATCCCAACTATATTCATGCGGAATTACATCCAGAGTGATTGAATTCACACTGTACTGCACTGCACTGCAATGCACACACATTTACTGTAATACACACTCTCTTCAAAACTCTCATCGAAACCGCAGCTTAAACAAATCGGTGAGCAGGGAAGTTCATTCGGGAAAGGGTTATGTTTCCATGGAAATCAGTAGGAAAGGATATGCTTAAGATCGCATGATCAAGTTTTGCTTTTGGTACCACGCAGCCTCGATTTACTGCGTTAAAGTCTATCATCCCAAGCCTTGCACACATATCCTCCACACACAGCCCCGGAGTGTCATTGAACTCACCACGGCAAAGGCCCTTTCCTTTAATGCATCACATTACCAATCTCATTCTGAAGACGAATGGTAAAAAAGTTCATTACTACTAGGCCCGTAGACTGAGTAGTCCGTGAGGTTGGAAGACTACGATTCCGCTGCTCAGGATTCCCACGATAAGTAGAGTCCCCTGTATATTAAACCATTTTTTAGCCGAAATCTGAGTGTTAATTGTAAACTCATGTCGTAGAACTCATGTCTTAGATACATATATTTTATGATTTAAGCCTGGTTTACAGAAGAAACTTGCATTCGCTTGATGGGGGAGTTACGCTCCCCAATGTCCCCCTGAATTAGGCCTGCAGCCTTTTCTGGTTACTCTGCCAGTTCTAAAAAAATTTTGTTAGTCGTTTGTCCCTTAAGAATCGTTTTTTCGGAGGCATCTACCCTAATTAAATAAAACTCTTATTATACTAAACAGTTTTAGGCTTTCAGGCTTCTTGACATTTACAAGATGTGAACTAATGGCTGTCACAATGCTGTGAACTAATACCTTTGGTGCCATTGACAAGCTTCTCCATAATGTTCAAGTTCAGCGTTTCGATTAATTTTTGACCCCAAAATGCCCCAAAAATTAGATGCACAGAGGCAGTTGGCAACATTGCAACAGATAGAGATTTAGTTTTTCGACATTTTTTCCCTGGTGTTTGGTTTCCGGGATAATTCAGCGTCGACTCATTTTTTGGTGGACGACAGTTTCGGGTGCGTTGTAGCTCCCGTCTTCGGGTCCAAAAAAAAATAGCGAAACCCGAAGGATTATTAATGAAATTTAGGTATTTTTAACTTGTTTGTAACTGAGAATTTAGATTTTGACCAATAAATCAATCCTTCTCAATAGAATCGAAGTTTTTCGACCTCGCGGACTCCTCCTCAAGTGTTCAGGTTTACAAGTGATAGGTTTTTTTTTACCATGCGCCTACAGCAGGAGATGGATTATGGGAAAGATTAAAGAGAGGGTCGTAAATCTATATATATAAAAGAAAGTCGAAAATCGTGTTAGTTAGAACATTTATAACTCGAGAACGGCTGCACCGATTTCAATGAGATTTGGTTCTTTGGATTCGTCTCAGGCGGGGTTAACACATAGGCCATTAAAAAAGGATAATTTCACAAAAAAAATTCATCACTTTCCTATGGACATGCTTTTAGGAGTTATAGTAACACAACAATTGATAAGTCGGTCAAAACTACAAATTAAATAATTTGTTTTGTTTTACCACTTTAATAACTGAATTTAGTAACAATATAACATTTTAATTACTAAATATATTCAAAATATCAATTAAATTGAAATTACATTTTTTAAATTCAATTCGAGCTGATTGTAAGCCCAGCCGTGGCCCAGCTCGAGTTGACACTTAACTACCGTGTTTGTAAACAAATCTCCAAGCAATTGTTGACAAACGGTAATGTCCGTGTTCCTGTCGAGGAATCGAGTAGTTTTAACTCATTTCCTTGGAATGATTGTAAATTAGTTTCAGTGAGCTCATCAACAAAGAGTTCCAGAATATGATTGATCACCAAAAGAATCAAAGATGGTTGATTTAGCGAGCAAGAACGAAGATGTGGATGACTAAAACGAGGTAAATTCAAAAAGTTCGTACTCTGCATGGATTCGAATCTTTTAAATGTGTAGCAAACGAAGACGAAATCACCAACTATCTATCTGAATATTTTAAGTCCTTGGACGTACCTGGCTTTCTTTCAGTTTTTGTGTTGTTTGTGCTCATGTGCTAATGAAAACCCATGATTTTCTCATGGTCAATTTAGCGAGCTATGTTCACGAGTCGATAAACCATTCTCTCTATTTCTTCCTTCGCTTCAAGTGCGTAGCTAGGATAGGGGGTTTTGGGCGCAGCTAATACCACGGGTCTGTAGGGTATAGAAAACTCGCTAAGGTAAGCGGGAAGTGTGGGGGCACTTCACCCAGACATTTTTTAAGATAAATGGTTCAAAATAGTGGGTTTTGTGGCTGTGTGAATAGTTAAATATGTTTTGTTTGTTAGTCATCCGTCCCCCTAATATTAATAACAAAATCTTTCATAAAAAAATTCTCTAAGCTCTTGGGGGGGGTTTATCCCCCAAAACCTCCCCTCGCTGCGTCACTGCTTTGCTTCGCTATATTTATTTAGCTTCATCCGCTTCATCTTGCGCCTGATAACAAAACAAAAACTGTTTATCAGAAGGTGCTTGACGCAAGACATTAAACCCGAATGTGTAGGGCTCACCGTGGTGCGTTTACGCATGCAGTACGTTCCATTTTTTCCAAACAGAGATACTAAAACTGGCGCGCCTTAAGTCATTTAATGCGAATGCTGCTTCATAGGGTCTTTTCTTGCATGATTTTGAGCATCAGTCAAGCGTCGGTCTGGGGTCGTATCAACCTGCCCCCTGAATGGGCCAAGTGTATGCAACAGACTTGGACCTAAAAACATTTTTTTACAGCTAATAACGCAAACAGCCAACAACTGAATGCGTATAATTTTTATTCCATGAACTGCTTCATTAAACCACAATGCCCAAAATTTCTTAAGCTAAAACGTAAGAAAATTTGTTGAAAAAAATCCGCGTAAACGTGCTCCGATTCACACTATGAAGATTCAATAAAGAAAATGTCTTTCTGACAAGCAATTTTGGTACTCATTTACGTATTTTTATATAATTTGTATCCTTATTTTATTATAACAAATTAAACATGATTAAAAACGATACAGCCGCTCTTGATTTATAAATGGTGTAAGTAAACTGTAAGTTCATTGATTGTTAGGCGGTACGAAGTTCGCCGGGTCAGCTAGTAAAATTATATTTTGCCATTAGGGAGCACTTAGCGTGGGATATTTTCATGTTTTGGTCCCGAAGACGAGAGCTGCAGAACCCGCCCGAAACTGTCGTCTGCCAAAAAATGAGTCAACGCACAGCTAACCAGGCAACAAATCATCAAGTTAGTCACCGAGGAAGCTTGATACTTCGTGAGCTATGGGCGTAATATAACGCCATGTGAAATCCTTCAGTTTTTGCTACGGGTGTAACATTACGCCATCGTATTTTGAAAAATCGAAGTTTGCTATTTTTTTAACAAAGTGGTGCTTAACTCTAAATTAACAAATTAATTAAACAAAAGCAAAAGTTATTCTTTAAAATGATACAAATCATGCAAAAGAATTTAAAATGGTTCAAATCTACAGTACTAAGGTCTAAACAGTGAGTGCTGAACTGGCAATAAAAATCAAGCATCAACGGAACGGACTAGGGCTGGTAAGATTTTTTAAGCAGGGTAGATGCTTCAATTTCGATGCATTAAGTATCTCCTGTGGTTGGACCCTTCCGCTCCCACGGTATAACCCCTTCCTCCCGTACCCTCCCCCATGCACCCTCTCCCTTGACCTCCATTCCCTCCCGTCGTGACCTCGCGGCGGCAGCGGCGCAGTCATCACCCGGGCGACTGTGGAGATCACGACCCCCACGGCGAGCCCCCAGGCCTCTCCGGGTACCCTCCGGAGCGTGCGTCGTCGTCCCTTCTCCGCCGGCTCGAAACACTTCCATCCACACACACTCCAATCCCCGTGCCTCGCATTCGGCGATCTTTATCCAAAGGGAGTGTCGGAGATAAAGAGAAGCATTCGCGATGATTTATCTCCCACGTGCGTAAACGTCTCAGTTAGGAGACGCACGACATTACACTTCACTTAACTTTATCCGCCATTTATCACCGCGAAGAATATTAACATCACGCAAAAGGATCATCAATCAGTTTGTTTGTATTCATAAGTATACGCGGGCCGAGGTAAAGGTCGCTAAACCGAGAGTATGCGCGGGGATGCGTGAAATATTCTGTTTAAATTGAATTCTTCAAGGAGCACCACGTTCTTGACTCTAGGATAGCAAAGACTAACTTTCAAACGCAGGCACGTACTAACAAGCTGATTCGAATATTTGAAATGTGAAACTAGTCGTTTTCAGAAACAGGAATGCAACCACTGACGTAGAAATCATAATTTATGTAGGTATTCATGTGATTATCCTTGTGTAGGCTTTCGCGGTGTGGTGAGGGTTCAGCGTGGAGGTTTTCGGGGTTACTACCGCGTAGATTCATCTCTGCAGACGACAGTTTCGCCGGCATTTCAGCTGGTCAATGGAGTGGAGATCCGTGGTGTCGCCCTGCAATGAAGAAGCCTGCTGCAATGCCGGCGAGACTGTCGTCTGCAGAGATGAATCTGCGCCGTAGTAACCTAGAAAACCTCAACGCTGAATTCATGTGATTATCATTAGATGCTGCTGGCATTTTTGGGGATTGCGTTGAATTCTCACACAGGTCATACAACGTGGTACTTATAAACCACTCATTGACGGGAAAATACTGCCAAGAAATTTATGGTATTCCTGAAGTGAAATTTCTCCTCGACCAAAAATTAGACATGTACAGTAACTCCAAAGCCGACCAAAATTAATTAGATGGGCTTGGAATGGAAATAATACATCAACGACACTATGAAAAAAGATATCGCAATGACCTTTTTCTTTCATTCTAAAATCTTTACCAGTTTGTCTCACGAACAACTTTCAATCCTACCAGACGATTTTTAATATTTACATGCCGATGACAAATAATAATTGTCTCATCTCGGTATAACTCAAATTGTTACCACATCAATTCAAAGGCTAAGTCCAAAAGTTAAGGGGGTGGAGTTATTTGGGGGGAATACAATTTGAAATCATTCACATAAGAATCTTCTATCCTCAAAATAACAAAAAGGATTAACCCTTTGTTTGCTTCTTTGGAGTTCTAGTAACACCATACTTCACGGATAATTGCTGGATGCACCCTAATATATGGCACCCAAAACTATATTGAAATAAATTGTGAAGGATGAATGGCATGATGGCTACGAGGCAATCTTATTTTAAGTTTATACTTGGGTATTCCAGATAACGTGTCTGCTACTAAGTACCTGATCGTAAAATAAACTTTATCTGAATGTAAACTACCGTTTCCAATTGTATTTTGTTAAACAATTCAATTTAATTTCCAGCTCGATAATGGTGAAGGGTTGGAATCAATGAAGCTCGAAGGCTCGATAAAAACTTAAATGTTTTCACCAACTAACAGGTTTCGTGCCGTATAATTATTATTTCGTTTCTTTGGGGAATCTAGAAGGTGAAAAAAATTATTGAAGCTACCATTTGAACGCTAAATACTTAGGTTTAATGGTAGCATCACTTTAAATATTTACGAAATTTCCTGACACGTGTATCTCAGGCTTAATGAGATCATGACTTCGCAATAATTCCTTCAGTTGGACCAAATATCATGAGCCTATCAGCATAAAATGAATATATACCACAGGAACCAGTTTAATATGGAATAGTCTTTCAAGATCGATGGAATGGATATGAGTATCGATCGTGAAAAATAGTAAGCAGCGCAATCGCTACAGGGTAGCATTAAAACAGCTCGAGGGAATATCGGATCCACTTAATCGATTATCTGTGGCTAATTGTCTCTGCACATAAGATTTAGTCTCCCAGCGGGTATTATAGTGCTACCTTTCCTTCCTTGTATTCCCAATAAAATGCATACAAGGGTTTCCGAAGGACAAGGCTCCGTCCGTGGATGGAGAGAAAGGTAATATATTCATCTTTGTTAACTGGTTTCAAAAGGCCCTTGAAGCAATCAGCAGACGCTTCTTATTCTTCACGCTGCGCAAAGAACAAAACCAAAATGTATTATAAATCTTGCATGCACCAATGAAAGGTCTTAAAGAATATTATCCCGCATAAAGACGGTATTTCGCAAAATTACTTGGGAGTCGGTAGATATTTAACAGTTTGAGTGCATTTTCAATGGCATAAGGAATATAACGGAGTTTTGATTAGATAAAAAATAAATAAAAATATGCTATTCCATGTAAATATTTAATGTACGACCTAGGTTTCGAAGGAACACGTCATCCTCGGGTACAGATACACAGAAGACCTGTGTGGCTCTTACTGAAAGTTATGCCAGAAACAACTAATTATATCGAGTTTTGATTCTATAAAGGCAACGTTTTAAATGATAAGGTACAACTTTATTTCCTGAATATGAAAAAAACCGGTACCCTTGGTCTAGCTAGGCTTAATGTTTATTCAATTAATGTTAGCCATTACTATACACAAGAGTACTAACATCGGCAATAGAGACATTGATTGACTATCATTGATTGGCAAGAAAGTAAAGGGAAATTTTAATGACTGCAGGTATAATATTTAAGTATTCTCCCAGTAAAAAAAAACAAATTTGGGTTCTTATGAATTCAATCATCTCCTAATTGTAAATATGCACTTGAAGTTTCACAAAAATACGCGAGCATGCACCTGATTACAGTTATAAACAATCCTCAACTAAGATTGGTACAAGTGTCATCTGTAATATCTAAATTGGAACACACCACAGGCTTCTCAAGGGAATATATTCATTCAGATCTTTCACAACCAATTTTCAGATTGCGCATTGTGTGAAAGAGTTGTACATAGGTCAAAGCCAAAATAGATTCGTAATGCGGACGGTGGAAATCCGGACGTCTTATAATAATTTATCAAAGTAGTTATCTTCATCCCCTTACCCTGTGAAAATTGAATCACAGTTTGTCATCAACAAACACTGAAAAGTAATCCTCACTTTTCAAAGATGTAGGGACCCCTGGCAAAGCAGATACGCTTTGGTATGATATTCAGTTACGTTAAATTCACAAGCCCAGGGAGAGGAACTTCCACTGAAAGATAGGAATTCGCAAGCCTATGGCTTAGTGCAACAATTCCTTGTACATTGATAAAATAATACTGTACGTTACTTAGTATTACTATCATTACTTTTATTAAGTATTATTTTTAATGAAAGTGAACGAGCGAAATTCACACGACTGCAGCTAATCAAAGAATATAGTCTACTATCACTAATTCAACATTTCAATTAAGAAGGCACGAATGTAAGAAAAAGAAGAACTCTTCACTAAATATGTCTAAGTTTGATCTTTATCGCATCTGAATGCGTAAAACTCACACGCCCTTGGTTTAGCTAGGATTACGCTTGACCGTGCCGTTCAAAAGTATTCTGAGGCAAAAAACTGCGTCAAAGAATTATTAAAAAAACAGAGCCAAGTGTGACTTATGACGCATCGAATGTGTAGCATGTAAGCATCCTTTTCCAGGGAGGAATATCGCTGATAGGTTCTTATCAACTCAAAGAGGCTTAACAATTGTCACGGTATAAAAATGCCAGGTGTGACCCTGGGGTGAGAGAGTGCGTAGCCCACGGCCTCGAGCTCCAAAACATAACCGTGTGAAACCAGTCCCTTCCAAACCGACCCACACCACATGACTGCTTTAATGAGTGCTCTTAGCGAATCGGGGATGAGGATAGCCGCTAGTTCACCAAGGGTATCTTACCTCGTAGTAAATATTATGGATGTGCGAGTAGTATTTTTTGATCTCGAATTGAGTATCGAGTCGAGTTGAAAACTACTCGCGAGTATCAAGTCGAGTTGAGTACGGCATTTGTTAACCAGGCAATACAGTAATGCATGCTCCAGCATATTCTCATTTTTATTATCCCCAATTTTCTATTCTGTATGCTTAGCTTGATTTAAAAAGGAAAAGATAATGAGGAACTTTGGTGTAAACCATGTCAGATTTAGGAAATTAAAGAAAGTATAACAGGGTACAAAAGTACCCCATAAGAAAATATGAGCGGCACACCTGTCCACTGCGATTACGCCGCCGGGTCGGAAGACAGTCGGCCACCGCGTCTGACAAAAAATATTCGGCGCCCTCGTCGACTACTATTGACAATGGAATTACATTGATCCCACTCTAACCTCGACTATTATCCGAAAATGCTCCACAAAAAGAGTTAACACTTTCCCCGAGGAAATCGTAAGTAAAACCAACCATTTGATAATAGATTTTGATATTTAAATCCCGGCTCCATAAGCGGAAGCCGATTACCCCCTTCTGTTTTTTAGATCTGAGAAGCAGCCAGGGATCCTCTCCCCCATCATCTCAGCTACCTACGCACTACTCCAAGTAGGTAACCATGAGTCGGTACGAAACTAATGGCAAATCTTATATAAAACATAGGATGACTTACCACTAGCCAGTGACATCAGTAAAAAAAACATAAAGGATGTTTTTGCAATAATTTTAAACGGCAAGGAATCTCGAGTCTTCTAGCAGACCTTCACAATCATATTTTAGGGATTATTAATTTCTTAGAAGAAGATATTCACACCCATTATTGATTTTCAGGGCAATTTATATGGTGTTCAATATTACGACATGCTAAAAATTCACTAAACATTTATAGAACTAACTTGGGGAGGGTAATTTTTTCCCGATTACATCCTGATATATTACAAAAAAAGGAACAGGCCTGCCAAATTTGGCAAAAATTAATATTAAAATTGATCCATTACCAAGAATTAAAATTAAGCGTGCCCCCTCGATGTCTATCGTTGAGATCAGGGACGCCGTTTTTCTCTCAATCTATCCTGCCCTATCCCCTTTACCGGCGCAAGTGGCCTTAACTGCAGGTTGCATCCTATAAATACCATAGCATACCATTCCTCGTGGGATGGAACCATGAAATTCAGGCGACCTTCCTCAACCTCCGCCACTCACGCTTGTCTCCACCCACAACATTCGATTCCAAGGCCTAAAAAAACTGCCCCCCTCCTTCCTAACATAAAAAAGAATAAGAAAAAAAATACGAAAATAAGGAGGAAAAAATCAAAAGTAAGGGAAAATGAAAAAAAACGGGAAAAAAAACAAAAAAAATGAAAAAAAAAAAAAAGAATCAGAAGCGAAAGAATTTCCCCTTCATTTCGCAGAGATGTCTTATCTCCCTGAACTGATTCTTATTTCGCCTCACATTTTCCCAGAAGTCCTTCCCCTCCAAGTTGGCTTTCACACTTCAACACCCCCTCCTCTTTTCTAAACAGAAAAACCAACGCTACACTCTGAAATACGGGAGATGGTAATCTCGCTTCTTTCATTCCCTCTAGCCACTCTGCACCCCGCAAGCCGTTGGGCTGCCTATGCCCGGTGGTCGATCTTCGCACGATTCTTATCGTGTCCTCGGGCGCCCTCTCTTATGCAAGCACATACCAAAGGGTTGCGTAGAACGGTGAAGTTTGCACGGGACAAACTTCGCACCGAATTTCATAGCCAGGGTCTCGTGTTTCGCCCTGATTATAAACTGGCAAGAGCACAAGAAAACGATTCGCATATTTTGGAGAAGAAAAATTGGGATAACTATTTTAGAGGCGCTTTTACACGATGATTAGGCTAATGAGGTAGAGTTGAACTTGAAATGCCCTTCCACAGATTAAAGAGCTCATCATCATCATTAGTCAAAAATCGTAAGATTGGTTTGATGCGGTACTCCATTTCTCTCTCCTATCCATTGGCCTTTAGATTATTACGTTTTTATACCATTTTACATATTTTATAAGCTGTCTTATGTAACTTATTCGAACACGTCCCTTGCCCCTCTTCCCTTCCACCTGTTCTTTAACGATTTTCTTCATCAGGCCATCATGTCTCACATTGTGGCCAACTAAGTCGTCCCGGCTTCACCTTACGGTATTGAGAAGAATTCTCTTTTCTCCCACTCTATTGAGCACTTTCTGATTACTCAGTCGGCCGATCCATTTTATCTTCATCATTATTCGGTAGCACCACATTTCAAACGCTCCCATTCATGACTTCTACGGTGCTTTCAACATCCAAGCCTCGCTTCCACAGAGATACGTAGCACTTCATGAATTTTTTCCTTACTACTATGCTTTCCTCAATCTCAACTGAATCTAGTATTTTAGAATATTTTAGTCCCTATAAATAGCTTTATTCAAATTTGCCGAAGATTAGAAACATCTTATAACGATGTCATTTCCTTTACACAACTTTTTAAACTCCTGTCAGGCGCCAAATAAAAATTGTTGCTTAATGCAAAATGTGCTTGAAAGGCACACACTAGACAAATTAATGACAGCTCACTTATATTTCCCATTAATTAGACTAAATTCGAACATAAACATTAGGACTCACATAATCTTTTATGATATCCAAATTGCACAGTATGGATCCTTTTGATTATCCTTAGGCTAAGTAGTTTCACTATACCATGCTGTTTCAACGCGAAAATTAGAGATAAAAATTAGCAAAACAGTTTAATATTGAATGTGGATTACAAAAGTTTACGGCAGCAAATTAAGTTTTAGTCTAGAGTTATCAAAATTATTTTTCTAGTCTGGATATTTAATCTGGAATTATGAAGGAATTCTTTCATAAATATATATTTTAAGAGTACATATCCTCACATTTTCGACAATTTTTGGCCCAATAGGCTTCTCATAGCCAAACCAGAACAACTTCCCATGTTAAGGTTCGAAGTCATGACGAGCGACAGGAATGAATCGAGTGTTTGAGATAAACAGCTAAAAATATTGCTAAGGAATGACGGATATTTTCATCTCCATGGATCATCTTCAGACTAATTTTGAGGATCCGCGAAAAAATATTGCCATCATTTGGCGATAATCCCCTGTAGTATTACTTTCTTCAGTTTGGCGTTACGAACTTCATCTGTAGCATCCAGTCATTGCTACGCGTGAGCCGGCACGTAGTCCAAAGTGGAAGTCTACGAGATGACCCGCTCGTGATCGGCGGATGTCGGTCCAGGGGTAGATAAGAGGGTTTTTTGGACCTTCCCGTGGGGAAGATTAAAAGGGTAGGCCTAGCTTGGCTCGGGGCTGAGTTGTGGCGTGGCGTCTCGCTGGGCTGGTCACGGCCAAGGGGCATTCCCTTTAAGAATGAACATATTCGTTCATTCTTAAAGGGAATAAAGTCACTGCTTTTTTATTCAGAGTGACTCCTTTTATTTCCGCCACCTGATCCTTCCATTCGAGAGACGTTCGTATTGTCGCTAATATCTCGTTCGAAGACGAGCGGGATACGACACAATTTTACGCTCACATACTTTAGCAATAGCTCGATTTCATCAAGTCACTGCAGCACGAAAACATCTTATAAAAGGCTCAGCGGTTCAGCTGTACTAACTTGAGTTATACCAATTACGCTAATAGGTTTCATATTATAAATTTATCTTATAATAGTTTTAAAATATCTTTCAAGAAAGAAAGATTTAATTTGGTAAAACGATAATTAGGCGGTTCATTGAGCGGCATTAAAACTAATGGGGACTACGCAGCACTGAATATGATATTAAGATACCGTCTTACACCACTCCATTAATTTGAATAATGCTACATAAGAAGCAGCAGCAAGTTGGCTTGAGTTAGGACTATAAAAAAAGGTTTCCTCACTGCCTGGTCTGTACCTTCGAAATCATTAGCATTCATCAATTGGCACCATTACCGCAACTTTCAACTCCTTCCTCTTCCAGGAAACTGTTTTATCCTATTATTATGACCTCCGTAAAGATTCAAAATCAGCTTCCCAAATAATAATTCACAAAATAATGATCAGTAACCCTAATTCCCTCTTAACCTAGTTCGAGGTACCTTTGAGATATTCAAACGATATCTCCATGATTTACTGAGGGCGTAGATACAGTCCATATGTTTCGTGATCAGCTACGGGTTATAAGGTAAGGTGATCCTCATTCAAAAATAACAGAACTATACCTTAAAAAGTAACTATTCAGTTTTAATTGATGCTTTACTCGCTAAGAAGGATTTGTAATCACTTCATAATACTTGGACCATCAAACATTTTTACGATGAATAAAAAGGTAGAATATTATGACTTTCTTCAACGCGAATTGGCGATTTCCTTAATCACGAAAGCCATAAATGAGAATAATGAAATTTGTTTTTATTAGAGCATCAGACAGTAGGTAAAAAAGCAATAATGCCTACATTAAAACTTTCTTCAATTAATTTTGGATCATAGCATCATCCACAAAAGAGGTCAATACTTGGTAATTTTGTATGTATTTGTTATTTAAACACTTTCAGTCTTAAAAAATCAACACACCATGAATGACACAAGAGAAAATTGACAATGGGCGTCGTCTCAAATATAACTGGTCAAACATTTTATTGCCGAAGACGAATTCATTAATCGTGGTTTTCGATTGGAATTCACCACATATCACCTGGAGGCAAACGAGACACGATTTGTTTTCACGTAAACAGTAAAACTTAAGAATACGAGAACCAATGTCGATGATGGATATGAAAAATCGCATTATGGCATCATCGATATTTATACATGCTAATAGGTTTTTGATTGCCAATTCAATTTTCTAGAAATTTCGTATTTTATGCGAAAGCAGCGGATCTATCGAAGCGTATAAATACATTTATGATGCTTCAGTCCCTCACTCAGGCAACAGGTTCACGATCAAGGACGAAACATCCGTCAGCAAATAGCTTGCTAAAGAATGACCAAAGGCTTGGCAAGGGCTTCACTTGAGTTGTCCTTGCTGCAAACGGAACTTAGGCTAGGTGATTACAGCTTCCAGAAGCTCATATCGGCTAATAGGATGAAGTTAGTGATGTATTAGACGAATTTAATACTATGAACGATGAGTAAGAATGGGCACGGTCAGATGAATCGAATTGCAACAGGTTTCATTTTCCCTATTCATTTATTATTATATGGTCGATTTCAAAGCTTCCTTCGATTGAACAACCGTTATAATCCACAAATTAAGAACGTTTTCCGTGAACACTGTGATTATTAAATGGTGAAGTATGCAATGATATATGACATGAACCACCTTCCAGCGTTATTAAACACACAAATTCATAAATTTAAATGGGGAAAACATTGGTTTGGTAAACCCCAGATAAAAATCCGCCATAGATAGCCTTTTACAGAATGAGAGACAATTGGAAATAAATTTAAGCAAGTAATTTTCTCCTGAATACCGCATATATTTGCGGCGAATGTGTTTATATATTTACTTGGCGATTAACAAACATCATTTTAGGGTTTCTTACTTCACATACGTAATTAGTGAAAAAGCTGGAAACCGTCATCTCCAAGGTATTTCTTTAGCTTAAAAGTTGAAACAATTATGTTCGAACAGCAATAAAAGCTGCAGTTTTAATGGTGGATTTGAAACGGATATATCGCCCTTATTTGACTCAAGGAAACATCACAACTAATAACTAATTACTTGATAGATAAACATAATAAATCATACAGCCGTCAGCATGTAAATTCAGTATAAAAAAGTACAATCAAATACGTTGCCCGCAATCGGATGCTTTCCTTTTAACGGTTCAATGACACTCAGCTGGGAAAATTTTCTCATTCATTTTTCCCGCAAATATCCGGAATAACGATGTTCCTTTCAGTAAAATTAAACCTCAACCTCGTCGCTCAAAGAATCATGGCTCTGAGTTACCGCCTCCAAATAGCCTCCCATGAAATATAAACATTAACTTTCCCGGTTAGGGTCCACAATCTCAAGTAAGGACTCGATGGTCCAGCAAGGGGAATATCCGCTGCTTGAAGCCTTTGCTTTATATTTCCTCGGCACATTCATGACATATTTGCGGTTCGAGCATTGCTATCAACGTGAGATGATGAGAGCCTGTCAGCGGCTTTTCCCATTGACATCAAGTTGGATTTCAAATTAAACCCATGAAAGGGAAAGAAATTTTCATTAATGCTGATTGCTTTAGGTGATGATATAAGGAAATGGACTGCATTGTCCTTTATTCTACGCATGATGGCATTCAAGCCCGTTCTAAACCGAACATTTGCTGAGGCAAACTGTCTCCTTTTAACAGCAGTATTATAAAAACGCTTCCCCATTTTATATGTAAACGTATATGTAGTTGAAGATCTATGTCTCTATTTTCTCCCATTGCGAATATTGTATGGTAATTATTGAGAAAAAGTGGATTGTTCCGCACTTATCATCACGGTACGGATATTTTATATAACTGGTAAAATTGTGCCCTAAGTGGCCACAAGCATGAAGCTTCTGCAGGACGGTCTGTTACTTCCTCTACGTGGTTCTCCTCGTTAATATCATTCCCACGCTTTCTATAACCCGATTAAACCACCATTACACTTGCCCCGGCGTTTCCCTCATAACCGCAGCCTCGAGAAGGACGAATCATCTTGGAATTTTGGCAGTGGGCCCAGACAGAGGCGTAACTACGTCTCGAAAGGAACCATGATTCATCCCAAAACCCAGGATCGCATAACAACACTTCAACTCCCTCGTGTTTTGACAGCAGAGCAAACAGAGGTAAACAAACGCTGCCCTGAGGTAGGAGCGGGTGTCCAAACTTATCATATCCAACCAAGGCCTTCGGGCCCGACAAAGGCGGAGAGACAGAGAGAGATATACCGAAAAATCCACGCTAATTGAGTGGTTGGATTAGTATGCGACCGTCCAAGAGGCCCTCGAGCAAGGGATAGCACGTAAAAAGGGCGCACTTGTGTTCAGCTGCGGCGAGTTTTCCTCGAACCGAAAATACCAGTCATCTCAAGGGACGCTGCTGTTATAGAGCCATCTGGCGAGGGTGGGAGAAGTCGTAATGAACAGGATGCGATGAAAAAAAGAGTGATAGACGTCCGGCAAATGTGCGATCCTTCAGCGGCGGATGGATGCGGTTTTAAGTTTGTTGCTATGATGTTTAAAGTTGTGAAACCTTGCCGAGTGATGTCACGATTATTTCGCGTCGTGAATCACGACGCTCCCGGGGCTAATACGCCGTCATTGTGGATACGCATAAAGCACGCGTGTGTCCACCAGGTGTGCCGGAGATGGGATAAACGCGAGGGGTACGCAACAGTTTGAATCAAGGCTATTATTTAAGTATTATACTGGTTAAGGTAGGTTTCCATGGAGTACTTAAGAAGCATTCTGGAAGCCTCCCCTTCCTATTTGTACTTTCCTCTTCTATTCGCAGTAAGGCCTACTTCCTTTCAATCTATTTAAAAATCCTATTCTATTCCTTCCTTTTATGGATACCGGATTACCACTTAGAAAGTAGCTTCAGATCAGGTCAACAGATTAGGATGCAGTCATTATATTCGAGTTTTCATTGCGTTGCTTGATGTATGATGACAGCTTCGCTAGCATCCCACCGGCATCTTTTGATAAGGAACTGTCGTCATCAGGTATCAAAAATACCTCGTGAAAACCCGAAAACTATGACAGATGCTATTAATCACCACGGAAGCCTTCGCAACAAGACAGAGATGAAAAAAATCAAATTTAAAGATAATACCCAAAGTTATGATATCTGATTAAGAGCGTGTTGTGATTTTGTAAGTGTTGATAAATATATTTAGTCATGAGCGTTGAATAAAATCATTCCCTCAACAACTGCCAACAATTTAATATCATCCTCTTTATCAATTTCGCCATTCCAACTCCCGCCGCTTCCCAGGGATTCGAGGGATAAATAGTCGGAAAAAATCTGTCTTCAGATTAATACGCTTTAAAAAGACTCTCCATCGAATGGGTATTATAAAGGATTTTTATTCGATTAAAAATTGTAACGGTTAAGGTAAGTTTACATAGAGATTTTTGGCGATAATTCAGTTTTTGCCATAGGAGACGTATTAAACACCAATGACACCCATCTCGTGAGGACGACTGCCAAAAGAGGATGAATAAAGTATATGGTCGATTCTATCAGTGGGTGAAACAGAAATGGTTCAACTTTGAATACAGCCACAATATATCCATTACATATCCATTCATCGCAAGTATCGACGTTGGCTCAACTATTGCGGCAAAGAATGAAAATACAGCCTGCTACACTTTTTTGTAGTAATTGGGGAGCAAATGTAAAACAACATTTAAACATAATTTCTAACAACTCAGAGAGGATGATGATATCTCTCGTAAGTATAATAATTTAGAAATCCTCAGTTGGCAAGTGGATGTGCTGTCATCCACCGTGCAAGTAAATACTATTGGCAAAAATTGGCACTCGCGTCACTGACGGCGTATCAATACGAGTTTTACTTGTGAATAAGCTACAATTACGGCTAATAAGAGATGATTATATTGCAAATGATATTATGCATCAAATTATTGATGTTTCATTGCTAATCTTGACAAGTGGCAATGTTCTATTCTAAATATTGACGCTCTGCAGTCATCATCGCGCAGTGGACACTTTTGGGAAACAAAAAGCGCCATAAGTGGCGATATATACCCTGGACGGAGAGCAGTCTCCTTCATAGAATCCCCCAAGACATTCCTTTCTCATTCACTACCCTCAGTTCACTTGTTTTCAACTTCCGCCATCACAAAGTGATTAAAACTCTTAGGACACATACGCTTATAATGGCAGCAAGGTATCGTTTTCAAACTACTATCTTAGCAGTCAACTTCAAGGTGTAAACGAGGCTTTACACCGACTTCCATTTGGAGCAGATTCATCAATTAATATCTCTATTAATATGGTCTTGTGTGTAACAAAGTATTGAAGAAAGAAAAGTTAATAAATATGAAGTTTCAAGATAAGGTACACGCTAGAACTGTGGTAAAATAAAGGCCACTATAACCGGTGAATGATCATGCAGAATGATCGCGTGATCATTCACAGGATCATGCGAGTAAAATAGAATATGTTGTAATTTTCACTGAATGGTCATGCACATGACGGTTCATTGGTGAATTATTCTGCTATACACGGCGAATGATTTCATTCGCATGATCATTCACCGTGTATAGCGGCCTGAAGCGTTAATGTTCCCAAACTATTTGATAATGTATGTGATAATTTAAAATATATGTAATCTATAAAGAAAGTTAGGCGGAAAGTTAAGGACAAAGCAACGGTTGCTATATGCACATTAATAATGTTATTAGAGATATGTAACATATCTACTGACGATTATAAAAGGCACCTGCTAAGAAGCCAAGAGTGCCTTAGCAGGGCGATAATGATAAATTAATTATTTGGAATGCATTTATCGACACATAGCTGACAATTTATAAAAAAAATTACTAATTGTTACCTATAAAAATGATCCAACGGAGTTGGGCAGAGGTCATATACACGCATTCATTGCATAAAGGCCACCAGTCAGCATGAATTTGTCTCCACGAAAGTGAGCGAGCGAAATATCGCACGCATTCCAGCGATGGCAGAGAAAATTGCTAATTCGGGGCAAATTTCCCAAGGAAGATGGAAAAAAATGTAGCAAAAGACGCCGACACAATGCCTGCGAAAACAATAGTTCACTCGAAACGCCCCTTTAATTCAAGAATCACGGAAAAAATACACACGAGCATGACGTATCGCAGTTCGAGCGTAACTTTGGCCATGCTGTTTACGCTTGCGGACGTAATCTGACGGTCTGAAATGCAGACAGGCCGTGAGAACGAAAGCCCAGCTAACACTCACGGAGCTGGCGATCTAACATCTTTCTGCAGGAAAACTCTCTCGTTGGATTTTAACTTATCCAATGGAGACGCAAAGCAGCGGTGGAGTAGCCTGAGAATTCGGTCTTGTGGACGCCGAACACGTTTCATAATTCCCCCTCGTTCCTCCAAAACGATTCCTAAGAATGCGCGCGGCCGCTGGATTCCATAGGAAATCCGTTGGAAGGATTTTCCAGCGACCACGAGAACCGCATGGCACAACTGATTAACTAACACCGATGTTATGGATGTTAGTCAATGGAGCGTGTCGAGAGGGTGGAAATAGCTTCCGATTTCACAGTAGAGTCCGCAGTTTCCTTATCATAACCTAAAAACCGCACAAACAAAATAAAATTTCGCTAAAACCTTTTTAAAATATTGAAAGTCTATTTGCATATCTACGCACTCTTTACATTAACCGACCACGGTTTCGGCACATGAAGCCATTTCTAAAACCTTGAAAATGGCCGAAAGAAAGGGCATTATGTCTGATTAAATGAAGATGCGTGAAATACACAAGTACTTTCATTATTTTAAATATTTTATTCTAAGATTTTCACCGAATTTTGCCGGAAACTGTCTTTTTAGGTAGAAAAGCTTTCCGTAAAATCTGGTGTCACACCAGGAATCACGAATTCGTGGCTAATATTATAGCTAATTACTCCGACTACTTTTGCAACATTTGGTGGATTTCTGTAAAAGAAAATTTCGCATAAGAATTTTTGCGTACGCACAACTGAGCCTAAAACCCATTATTATGTACGGCGATAACTATTTTCACGTTGAGCTGAACATACTCCCGTTGAGCTACATGTATTGTAATAAAATGTTGAAAATGTTCTTTTAATCTGTCGAAATTAATTGAATTCTCGAAATCAGAATTATGTTGCGGCTGAGCTGAATTCCTGATAAAATATAAACCGAGAGCGTAGTGTTAAGGCCACGTCCTTCAATTTAGGTCTAAAACATACATTATTCTCACGTTAATGCTTTGGTTTAAGACGTTGATTCCATTAGTATTCACCGTAGTATTATTATTTTATTAATCATGTCGTTTGACCGGTGCGTAAGAGCACGTCATTATTACAAAAATATCCAAGGACTTACAAAAACTGTAACGAGGCAATGTGAAACTTTCGAGAATGAATATTCCATTTGAGGATCGGGTTGGTGTGGTGGCCAGAGTGTTGGCTTCCCAACCCGTGAGCTAGGGTTCAAATCCCGGAGGTGACAGAATTTTCAGAGACTTCCCGATCCCTGCTTGAAAGCTATGCGCAGGACATTTCAAGCGCACTACTCCGTCTGTCGGATGGGACGTTAATTCCTAATCCCCTTGGCACCTTTCGTTAAAAGCAGGCTAATGCCGATGCCGGGTTTCTCTCCACCCTTCCTTCCATACCCTTCCCCCATGACGCAAATAACCTAAGCTATCGGTCGCCTCCTCCAAATGACTTACGTAACATATTCCATTTTGTTAACCACTCCCTACAGAGTAAAAATACAGAAAACGCTATCATTTGGCGGCAGGGCACTAGCGAAAGCCGTAGTGAAGAAAGATTGAGATAGATGAGTTGTGCGTGTAACTCAAAATATTTGGCTGCAGGCATTTCCTTTTTGACCAGTTATTATAAATCAGCCTCTTATGATAAAACTATAAAATAATGATAAATTTATAACACAAATCTTATGGCAATTTTAACGATATATTAGAAGAAAAAATACGATGCAAACAGCGGTATAACCTCATTAATACAAAGGCTCGAGTCAAGAACGCAACAATGCTGTGGTAGGATGAGCTAGAAACCAAATGCCCTATCTTTTATGGTTCTTGAGACTGATGCTGTCACAAAAAAAACGCGTCGTTCTCAAATAAATTCAAAGGAAATACTGCAATACTTCATTTAACCCCTTGCGCTGTAATGACGAGTCTAACCCGTCATGAACTTTCGATGCCAAACCGCGCAATGACGAGTGTATCTCGTCATCGGTTTTTCATAATTTTTGCGCAATTTAGAGGAACAGCATAATTATTTTGAAAGCTTAACAATGTCAAAACATTCACAGTATATATAAATAATTCATATTTCATGAAACATGGTAACATTGGAAGGATTAAAATGAATTTCTTGGAGTAGAAATAGCTGTGTTCTCCATGTTTAATAATCACATTTTATTTCTCGGTTCTACGTTGATTACAAATCACAAAATTTCATTTAACTACTTACCATTTAAAAGAAAACCACAGAAAAAAATTAATGTGGAGTAAGAGCACGATATTCGGAAAATAAATCGAACTGGAAGGGGTTAACTTATAATCAAATTCCCTAGCTAATTGCCCCACAAAGTTTCATGAATGAGAATGTCAATGAGTAAGTCGAGACAACGTTCGGATTGGGATGACCTGAATGGCATCGGATACTTCAACTGAAACTTAAGACTTTTTGGCCCTGCACCTACTCCTGCAAAGTCCTTCAACAATTACCTTCATCCCGCAGACTCTCCTCCAATTACCACGCGTTCATCATTCCTCTCCCCTACCCAATTCCCGTCACGCCGATCCCATTATATCGCGGCTTCCCCGGAGGCCGCAGCGAGGATTTGCGGCCTTAATCTTCGTTCGCAACATTTAACTCAATAAAATTTTCCCGGATTTGTCACCGGGTAACGCTGTTTAAGGCCAAACTCCCTCATCGTCATCAGGACTGTGACTGACTTATAAAGAATAACATTAAGTATTAAGTATTTTTCAGTCAGCCTTAACCCTGATGAAGATGAGAGAGTTTTTCATCGAAACGTTGGCCTTGCACAGCTTTACCCGGTGTCAAAACCCGAGAAAATTTTATCAACTGTATTCGCCGGGAAACCTTACGATATTTAACTTAACTCGAGGTAATTTGGCTGATGACGATCCCGGAAAGTAATGTACACTTTATAATGCCAGACATAATTTTGTGAAACTACTTCATCCGGTGAACAGTCCTAAGATTAAAAGAATAGACACGATCTTGGGAAACGTTTTAGTATTCCATCACAATTTTTTTTCAGTGAGGAATCTTTTAGTACACCGCATAAAATAAAACTTTATCACGACCCGGATTTCAACCACTTAGCGTCATTTTCAGGTGGTGGTGGTCAACCGCCTGACGATGACGCTTAATCGTAGAAACCCTGGTCTTGTTCAAGTTTTATTTTATGTTGTGTATTAAAAGTTTCCTCACTGAATAATGTTTTTAAACCGTAGATTGGTATTACGCAGCTCTCCACTCAATGCTACTATCAGCTATTCTTTTCACACCGTTTCAAGTATTTCGTCTCTTTCACATCCTCCTTTACCTTTTCCATTTTGTTCGAGGTCTTACTTATCCGTTCTTGCTATCTACTTGTCCCTCGAAGATTTTCTTAACAATCATACCTCAAGACTCATCACTCCTTATGGCCCATTTGGTTGTTTCGTCTTCTTATCAAGGTTTTCATGAAGCTTTTCTTCTCTCCCGACCTTCTTAAAACTTCCACATTACTAGCACGGTCGATCAATTATTATCCCAGATTTTACGTTCTCCTAATATAATGATGCATCAATAATTTACTATTTATTATTTTATTTATTTGATAGTCTATTTGTAACAGCATTTAGGTGCTGACCAAAGGGCCCAGGCGTTAAATTCGGGGTTAAGTCTTCGGACACACCAAGATAAAAATTCCTGACGTCCGAAGAAGTCAAGGGAAAATAACTGGCCCCCTACCCAGAAGAAGGTAAATTATCACACGGCTTCACCTTACTAGTCTAGGGTAAGCCGTGCCCTCATCTATCGGACCAAATTTTATGTCGTTATGTCCGGTTTTTCCCTAGCGAGCAATGGCAGTGAAGATTTTTGTCGGGTCTCCCACCGGGTAAGGTCCTCCATATCTCCTTCAGATGTTTCGATGTGCAACACGCTCATCTTCCTCCGGGATCCAGGAATCCAATGAATTCAGTCAATGGATCGTCGGCTATCATATATAAATTTTAATGATTGGATTTCTGAATCCCTGAGGACGATATGCGAGTTGCACATGGAATCGTCGGAAGGAGATATGGAGGACCTTACGCGGGGAAAACGCTCAGAAATCTTCACTGATAATCTCCATGTTGCATCAGTGAATGAATAAGACTGGTAATTTAAAAATTTTATATTAATCGCAGCTCATAACGCGCATCAATAGATCAGTTGCAATCCATACTTGATTTCAGTGCAATCACTAAGTGAGAGTTATACAATAAGTTTCTTAAAATCATTTTCAATCACAATGCATCTGATTTACATTTGTCTCGATTTAAAATCACATTTTTTCATCTCGAATTAAGTAGTCGTGAACTGGTAAATTCTCTTACAAAGTTCTAACGTCGTCACGCCAAGTTACGTCAAGGTAAGTTGTTGCGAACGAGGCTTTATGCGCACCGCCGCTGACTTTTCGCGGCCGGCGCCCGCGGATCTGGTTGAGGGCCATCACGATCGCTGCCTCATTACCACTTGTAATGGGGTGGGTTTTATGAGGGACTGTCTGCTGAACACTCATTAATTCCAAAGAGGCGAGAGAACGAGAATTATACGAATGATTTCAACGCCTCTCTAGCGTAACAATGAGAACCTCATCAGGGAGGCAAGCCTCAGAGGAATATATGACTTTAAGGGCATTTAAAAGAAAGACTGAAGGAAATAATTCATGAAAGCCAAAGAATTACGAGTTATTTTTAAAGCGACATTGAAAAAACTGAGGTTTGATCCGGCACTCAGAGATGTTTAAACCTGCTTCTCTCTATGCTGTAAGGCAAACTAATGACAAAATGACCAAAATCAAATATTTAATTCTGCCATTTACCTATGAATAAATTTCCTGCATTTTGATTAAATATTAATGCCTATACGCCACGAACGAATAAGAAGTAAAAATTTAATACCACGAAAAAATGAAACATTTCAAAATGACTGATTGTGAGAATAAATTCTTCAGGTTAAACGAGAAACAAAATTCAAATAAACAAATATTTTAACTGATCTCCCAGCAAGAAACTACTCTATAGGACAATCGATTCCCTTAAAACGTCATTCAGCTTATTCGTTGCTCGTAAAAATCATGCATCATTCGCAAACCAGATCGTATAAAAATACGAGGCATCTTATACCTAGATTAAATAGTCAACAAATATTTACAAGGTCTCAAAGCCTATAAATGAAATAAACATTGCTATTGATTGGCTAGGAACTAGCATTAGCATAGCTGTTGCATAACAGGAACCAAAGGCACAGTTAATATTGTGGCCATAACCACGATCGAAAATGTAGAATTTTAGGTTCAAATGAACTAAAATGTTGCGAGGAACTTCAAATTTTACAGTTCAGACGCAACTTTTAACAAACGCCGCTAATAAATTAACTGCAGATGAGTTCCTTGTTTCCTCTGTCATTAATCTCAAACTAAAGAATCAAGGATACAATTGGACACAATATCTGAAGGAATATTCTCAAAGTCAAATTAGGAAACTGTCAAACAACCACACAAAGATAAACACATCCTCAATTAGTCATCATTTCCCCACGCCAATGACAGCTGTTTACGGATTATCTCGACGGAGATGAACAATGGTGATGACGTCGAGAGAAAGGAAAGGATTCACAAAAATCAGTTCCAGAAGCTACGACTCACCTTTAGAAACACGTAGACTCGCAAGCGCAACGAACATTAAAGGACGTGAGAAAAAGTTGTTTTGATTCCAATGGCATTGCAGTTCCTTGAGGACTTTCTTCATTGCTTCCTCTTTCTCCCGGCAAGTGATCCTTAAGTGGTTCTTAAGACGGCTCATTGGAAAATGGCCTTCGGAGCTGAACACAATGATTATTCGGACATTCACACTCTATACCCCTTGCTCTACTGCTATCTCTAACCTCTGCCTCCAGTGATCGTTATCTAAGTTAGCAATCTGGAAGAGTTAAAAAAGTTCGCAAGCTTATTCATGTTCTTATGCGGACCTGAAAGCGTTGAATAGGTAATTATCCAATTCATTGTCTCGGAGCAAATTAAGAAGGGTCAATTACAGAGGCATGCAGAAGTTGAATACCAAATCTCCGTTGGTGAGTATATTCTACTAACTGAACTCACATTCGAAACCTTATTGAGGTGGCTGAGTATGAGACGTTGTTTCGTTACGCTCATAAGTTGTTATTACATGTCATTGATGCACATTTTCCATCTATATTTTAATACTTCGTATGCTATATCCATAGTTATACCGAGAAAATTCTGCGTACATAATTTCATAGAGGAAAAATCAAGATGTCTGAGGACATACCTAGGAAAGGAGATTGATGACATAAAAAATGCAATTTTACACAGATGCAATAGCTTAATTTATTCATTTATTTATTGAGATAAATGAGGAAAACATATGTGTGTCATTGTAATTTTGAAGCGTGAATACTGTCGCTTTGACATGTACGGTTCGAAAATTTGTGCCACTATACCTATATTATTGGCATCAAACGCTATTATGGAGTATTTACGTAACTTCAACAATGTTCTTGATCATATTAATTGAAGGAACCTAGCGGGAACTCAGGGTAAGTTTTGAAAAATTGCTATAAAAATAATAAATCGATGTTCATTACAGAATCGCACCCCTTCAGTTTATAATTCATTATCTTCAAAACTATATTTAGAAACGTTTTTAATGTTGGAGAAATGTAAGTTTCAAGGTTATTCTTATAGGCTATGGATTCTTAAGTAAAAAATAAAATATTCCCTTTAATTCAGGAGATGTAGCACATGGATGGATATCTATTCACAGTAATTATCAAAGTAATAAATTGCAAAAGAACAAAATAGAGAAATCACGAGACAACAAAATTCCGTCAATGGCAAAAGAAAAATAGAATGCCCGCAGTTACGAAATATACATCCAGGTACTTCGATTTCTTTTCCCTTTCCTCTCTCCATCCAATTGAAAAGGGATGAAGTACACTCTTAATTGCAATCGCTTAAAGTTTTTTAGGCATCACTCTGCTCTTCTCAAGTTTTTAACAGAAATATTTGAAATTTTAAGGAAGATAAAAAATGAAAAAATTATCTTATTCCTAGCTAGTAGTCAAATCAAAAGAATTATAAGCTAATTTACCGCCTTACTTTTTTATTAGAAGTGAGATATTTGCTCAACGTTGATTTTTCTCGGTCTTGATCAGGGCATTGAGCATTTGTAACAGGGAGAATACTTAATGTCATCCACTCCTTCTCCTTCCTTCGTTCTTTGCATAAAATTTCTATTACTTTGAAGCAAAGAATTTCAAGCCAAAGGTAGCAACATTATGTTACTGGGCTTATACATAAGAATAATGTAAAAGAAAATAATTGTCTAAAATAAAAAAGTAATTGCCTACTTGGCGAAATGTATTCATAATCTTCGACCAGTGAGCGGAGCTAGAGGTATCATTGTGCAAAAGTTATAATTATCATAGAGCAATAATTTGCAATAGAGCAATAAATATTGCACTAATAATATATACCATAGTTTCCTAAACATGTGTATAGAGTCAATGGTTAGTACAATATCCCTCACCTTGCGATGGGATCGGAGTACGATGGATTCAGTATACGATCTATACAGTTTTTATGCGGGCTCATAAAAAATTCCAATTTCACCTAGGTAATTTACTTCCCATATCTCGCAATATGTGTCGACAATTATCTAATAATGATGTTCAATATTGCTTAAAAAAATATATTTTCAGTAAAGCAAATTTACTTATGAAGCTCTTAACTGAAACGCCTCGTTTGTAAGCAAAGACCGTTCAGCATACGATGGCATTTGCATTACCTACAATCGGTCCCCCGATTAAGGATTTATATCGCACAGCGAGGTAATCACCGAGTTAAATGACTATATATATCTATTTTTTTTTTCTTTGTCATCTTAATATTTAAGCGTGAACATTAATGCTCTTATATGTCTAGTTTAAAAATAAGCATCATGATGCCTTTATTATTGGCGTCTAACAAACTATCAGGGATTAACTCCGTAACTAAAACAATATTCTCGATTGTATCTGACGAAACCTGGCGGCAACCCCGGGTGAATTTATGTGTCAATGATTCTTTAGGAAAATTCCTGCGAGTGGGAATGTATCCATGGTCTTGGGTCAGAGAGTGAAGCAATAGATTACTATAGAATCACAAGATGGAACTAAAAAATAAAATACCTCTGCCAGAAAGGTGAAATTCACCCAGGAGGTCTCCTTGGAGTTTCTTCTCTCTGACATCGGGGTGAAAGGCGAGCCGTGAGATGTAGGAGTCGCGTTGACAGACTTTAAGTGCCTCTTCCGCCTCCGCCCCACGGAGACCAAGGGTGTCTTCTCCAAATCCCTGCGGCGACACACGTCGTGAGACATCCATTCTCGAGAAGATGTTTAGCAGATGGCTCGAGTTGACGGAGAGAGACGGTCGATTCTTGGGTGAATTCTTGTGACTCGAGAGAATGCGCCAGACTTGCAGCGGGAATCTATAGATGTTCCTCCATGCTTCAGTGCACCGTGAGCCTGCAAATAACCACTAACAACAATTAATCCCAAAAGATACACTTTTCAATAAGTGCCAGAACACAACAGGTCAAGGAAATATTTTTTACGTCGTCGGCATGGTAGTATTTTCACAACCGAAATCGTATTTCATTAAAATAATTCAGGAGATGGAATGGAAACATAAGTTGTGACGAGAAATAATATTTCCCATTTAGCCATTCTCTTTTAAGTTTAAAATTCGAAAATGCCAAATTTGCCGGTCATTTTTTTATGAGTTGGTGACCCCATCAGAGCATTGGTATAATTCTTCGATCGGGTCTGAAACCAGGTTAATGGCAAAACGCTCTGATCTCTCAACTACAAAGCCGTTGAATTACAGCCAAGCACGAAATTAAAGATAAAACCATCCAAGTTTAACGAGTGATATAAATTTTTAATGTTGAAAAATAATTTAACAAGTGGTAACATTTTGGATTAACAACATCGCCTTGCGGATTGAACCGTTGATTTATCAACTAAATTTTAGAGCTACGAAATGAATTTCGTCAATCTTACAGCAATTCAAACAAATCAATTAAGCAATTAAAACAATTCAATTCACCTCGCTGTACTTGCAGTTCCCACATGGAAGCCGCAGAAATGCGGTTACATCGCTTCAAATAAGAGAGACTTACGGAAAATAACTACAGCTCTAACGGAACTACAGCCATAACGGAAAATATTGCGACGTGGGTGATTAGCTGAAAGCCAGTCACTAATTAAAAAACTGAGCACATTTTCCAATGTGCTATGTGCCTCGAGATTGGGTGAGGAGACCACCCAGGTAACACTAATGTATGAATTAATAAGCATGCCATGTGTTTATGGCTATGGGGAAGATTAATTTCGAGAATATGACCTCCAGAGAAAAGGGAGTTATCCAAAGTAATTAACGAAGAATCAAGGAGTAAGCAAGACGCAACGAATCTTCCTACGAAATAAATAAGACATTCAAGAGCTCCCTTCACCCGTTCCCTTCAAATTAAAACACACTCTTAGTACAGAGGTGTAAATGAATTGACCGTGTATGTAATGAGGAAGTGCTAAGAAAAGTGGGAGAAAAGAGAAGTCTCGAAGGATGGCAAATGAAACGAAAAGAAAATGTTTCATTTCGACCCGGAGGGAAACGAAAATACGAAGCCTAGGTTCAGTTTAGTTCCCGCACGAAATTAAAATCACCAAGGAATTTAATTTCGACGGAGGACGAAACTTTACTCCCAGGAACGAAACTAAATTAATCGAAACTCCTCTGCTCATAGTTATGTTTTGATCCCAGAAGTTGAGTGGAGGTGGATAAAGGAGAATAGGTTCGACCCATTGCGTTTGACATACGTTTGGAGAGGTTGAAACATCGACCTTAAAAATCCAATGGCCAGTTTGTGTTCACTGTTCTCCTGCTAGTGGTAAAAATATGAGTGCCACATGCATCTAATGGCGGTAGGCCGAACGTCTACTTCATTCAACCATACTTCGTACTCGGTGCGTGAGACGAAACTAAACTGTTCGGAGGTGAAGTACGTAGTCCCTAGGGTGCGAAACATTATCTGCGTTACGTTTCGTCCCAGTTTTTACTTTAGTATCGACCCGAAGTAGTTTTCACTCCGATTTCTTTTCGTTTCTACATTTCACTCCTGGATACGAAACTATCGAAATTTTACTGGTTTTGGCAATCTTTTATTTTCTAATGCCATTCCTGGAAGTCTCCCAAAAACCTAATGCAGAAGACGGGACAACTTAGTTGGCCACATTATGAGGCTTGATGGCCTGATGAAAACAATCTTTGAAGGACAGGTGGAAGGGAAGAAGGGCAAGGAACGGCTCCGAATGAGTTACATAGAGCAGGTTATAAATGATGTAAAAGAGAAGAAATACGTCGCAATTAAAAGGCTAGCGGATAGAAGAGAGGACTGGAGAGCTGCGTAAAATCAACCTTAGGATTGTTGACTGATGATGTAGACTAGTAGAGAAGTTCAAGAGTAACATACAATATACCGAGAAAAGAAAAAAGGTTAAAATTGCTGGCTAAGGTGCGAAAGTATTTTGACTATTGATAGAGATAAAAGTATGAGGAATAAAGTTTCAATTCCGAGACTAAATAAACACAAAAGTACATTGAGCCAAACACAAAAAAATTATTTTCCTCATTTTACGTTCAAGCGTTCGCCACAATTTCCTCAAAGTAGAAATAGCATTTTTACGCCCGCTTGAATATCAAGAGTTATTTGAATTACTTCAAAAGAACGTTAATTCGTTTTTCATTAAAACTGACCTCATGGTCAACACAAAATTCGAAAACATGACAAATTGCTACATTCTTAGGCCCAATTTTTTCCGCCATCCAGCAATAGAAATTATAGTTCACATCGACGAGGTTGCATAACAATTTGTCCCGTAACTTTTAGGAGTATTTTTAATGGAAAAACAGGGTCAATGTCTACAATTATTAAAGTGATACACCAGTTAAAGTATTTTTAGATGGAGCATTTTGTGAATCAAAGCATCTGCCCCTCCCCGAAATTGAACTTCACTCTTCATTTCCCAGTAAGGTCGACTCACTTTCATCCTATCCATAAATTCTATTATCTTTCTTTTCCTCCCCCACCTAATCAGCATTCATCCCAATACAACGTCATTTAACACCCCCTACCAGCCTATTACTGGCTCTGTGGAAGCCCTGTTTCTTTCTTATCTCATTTTTTTCATTAAATTAGGATTTTATCTCGCAGGAAATGGTGGCAGAAAAACCTACAGTGAACGAAAGATTAGATTCGTAATATCGGATTTTGTTGGCCACTTTAGCCAAAAAATTAGCCTTACGTATGTGGCCACTCAAACATCGGCAGCTGAAAATGCTACAGTGAACGAAAAATTAGATTCATAATATCGGATTTGATTGGCGACTACTGCCAAAAAATTAACCTTACGTCTGTGGCCACACCAACATCGGCAGCAGAAAAAACTACAGTGAACGAAAAATTAGATTCGTGATATCGCATTTGATTGGCGACTTCAGCAAAAAAAATTAACCTTAAGTATGTGGCCACTCAAACATCAGCAATGTTTTGGCCTCATCAACAACAAATTGCCATCCTTTTCTTTCTTCCATCCATGCCGTCTCTGCTCTCGACTATTATGTGTTCCTCCGAACTTGGTACTGCCATCTCAGCCGAAGTCGTTTCTTTCCTGATGGTAAACTTTCTGATACTTTTCTAAGCATTGAGAGTCCCTTTCTCTCCCCTTCACATGACCAGCCCATGTCTGCCTTCTCCTTTTTGTTTGGGCTGTTATAACTGAGTCTTAACCCTTTATAACCCAATGTAGCTTCTGAGCAACATCAAAAATGTTTAAACTTTCAGCTCTATTTAGGAGATATCTAAACTAAATATTATTTGGAAGTGTAAACTTTACTGACGAAATATTTAGCTGCCAGGACAGTTATCACTGGTTGTAAAAGTGCTCAAAATGAAAAATCTTGGATTTTTTTTTCTCCCATAAACACTTCTGGGTTAGAAAGGGTTGGAAACATAATGAAATACACTTTTGTATGTTCCACAAGAGTTTTTAATCCCGACCTAGGTTTCGGCAGTACACACTGTCATTATCAAGGTGAATATACAAACATTTTGCGAGCTTATATAGCTTACGGAGAGGGGGCTAAGGCAGGGAGGAGGTGGTGATGGTGGGAGGGGAAAGCTACCATCACCACCATCACCACCTCCTCCCTGCCTTAGCCCCCTCTCCCTAAGCTATATAAGCTCGCAAAATGTTTGTATATTCACCTTGATAATGACAGTGTGTACTGCCGAAACCTAGGTCGGGATTAAAAACTCTTGTGGAACATACAAAAGTGTATTTCATTATGTTTCCTGCGAACAAGTTCCACCAAATATCGCCATCCAACCTTAAGCTGATTAGAAAGGGTTAATACAGTCCCTCAAGCCTTTTGTTCGTCCAGATCCTCCACACACCATTTTTATTAACCTTCCGTCATGCGCCATATTGGAATTGCTGAGTTTGGGCGCAATGTGCCTGACAAGCACAGATGCGAAAAAGATGATTTACTCTTAGCATGACTCAGTGGTATCGTGACCTTTGAAATTTAAAGCACCATTATTAGTGTAGTCACACACTTACATAATGTCTTTCGTGCTATGATGCATTGACCCCTTAACGTGCCGTCATACAGACCTATCCATCAGGGTGCGATTTAACATACTCTTACGGCTATCAAGTATTTTTATATGGAATGTATTTTATAATGTGAATTCTATCAGTGTTTTTTTCTATCAGCGAGATCAGTTTTTTTCTCTTTCGCCATCTTATTTATCTAACAATGCTTTATTTTACCTTTGCTGTGCCACTATTTTAATTAATTATGCTGAATAATCCGCCACTGACCTATCGGCATAAATGCGAAAAGTGTTAGGCCGCATGGACTGTGAAAAAAACAGCTACTATAAGCGTTAACGGTCTATGCCACCAAGCGGCACGGAGAAAATAAAAATAAACTGACGCTGCATCCGTCAGATCCATTGCGCCCGACGAAAGGTTAATGGGGCCATAGATAGTTCTTGATGTTTTGTTATCAAAGGCTATCATTTTCTTCTCTTCATTCTTAATTAATGCCTAAGTCTCATACCCGTATAGAACTACCAGGGGTATTATAGCTTTGCAATATTTTATTTTTTTTTCCTTAAAAGCATCCTACATTTCAGCAGGGATTTAAGTACCTCATAACAATTATTCCCAAGTCATTATCAGTCATTTATCTATACTTCCTCTCCATTTTCCTGCTCTACGGTCGCTCTTAAATATTTAAACTCTTAAGAGCTAAAACCAATGAATTTTAACCAATAAACCATTTGTTAAAATTCACTTTGTGAAAGTAGCGGATTAAAGGAGTAGTATTCAAGTTAGAATACAAGTAATAATAAAATACATTTTGTACTTTCCACACTTATTTTATATTCGGTAACCAATTTCGACGTTATCAAGAATAACTTTATAATAAGTAAAATAAAATATAATATTAACAATAAGTAAAAGTCTTTATTATTACTAATTTGTACAACTTTTACAAAGTAAATTCATCCACTATTGACTTCATTAGAATGAAAGTATTGGATAACATCAAATAAATATTTTCCGCGCACCCAATATAATGGCTCACCACCACAGTTTGAGGCGGGGGTGCTGTGCGATAGAAACGGAAGATCTTGCTGGGGTGATGTGACAGCCGTAGCAGACGGATTGACGGCGCTACTAATGACCACGAAACTCCGCCCGACAGGTGATTGGGGAAGTGGGCGGCGGAAGAGACAGACAACACATTCAAAAGGGTTTCCTAATGCCATTATTCGCGCCCACCCCTGGATCCGCAAAAGAGGGGCTCAAAGAAATCGCAGCACCGGAGTGACGAAACGTGGATTTTCGTAACCCAACCGAAAATTGCCGTCGCCATCCGACGACTTAATGGCCAGGGCACACTTGGAGAATCACACTTTCTCAAAATTAATAGGTTTGGGCACACAGACAACACGTCCACTCCGCCAATTTTGCCTTCTATTACGTCACGAGATGCCGAGCGATTATTTTCCGAAACAAAAGCCGAAAGAGGAACCGAAATTATCCCTAAAATATCGAAAATCTCGCCAAAATACACGAGTCATCACATGATGAGATATAATCACTGGGGGACTTGAGGGGTCAGGAGGAGATAAGGTGTGTACATGAGAGAACAAATGTTGGCAAAAGGTCGATAAAATACCGAGTAAAATTTAAAAAAATATATCCTTAGATACGAGTAATGCAGCAGGTGCTTAAGTGATTACAACAGCTCTCGCGACCTATAACGATGGAGTGTAATGCAGGGTTATCATAAAAGAATGGTGCGGTGTCCGAAATTTATGGGAAGATAGTAGGGATAGGGAAACAGAGGTTTTTCAGAGGCTGCCCGATCCCTGCTAGAGTGCCTTGAGGAGGGAAATTCAAGTGCAACACTCCGTCCGTCGGATGGGACGTTAAGCCGAGGTCCCATGGCGTCTTTCGTTATGAGAAGGCTGATGTCGGGTTTCTCTCTTGTCGAGTGACCATGGGGGAATATATTGGCATTTATTAATTCTGTAAAAAAACTGTTTGAGACAAAATTTTTGAAAAATGAAAAAAGTAAACTGTAATCAATTCTGTTTTCATATAAACCGTGTACTAAACCCCAACATTCTTTTATGATAACACTGTGCAACCCAAAATGCGTACGCTAGGTACTCATGATGACTGCATCTGAGATAAAACATATCGCACAAAAAAAGGATACACAGTTACAATAGCTGATAAAATACCTACAAGCAAAATATTCTTGAGGGTTCGGAGATTAATATATCTAACGCACAGGGGCGGATCCAGGATTTCTTTCTGGGAGGGGCACAAGCAAGGCCGTATCCAGGATTTTGTTCAGGGGGGGGGCACAAGGATACCTTGTTATACAAAACGAACGAAATTATAATGGGATCGTATTAAAAATCTATCATATTTTTAAGGGTCTGGGGGGGGGCACGTGCCCTGGTGCCCCCCCCCCTGGATCCGCCTATGCTAACGCACATAACTTACCAACGAAAATAGAGGGCCAAAGAATACGATTTGAACATGATGGTATGCCATACGAATTTTAAGGTATATAAAGCCAGGAATTGTATAGCGATAGTATATATTTTTAGAGAGGATTTGAAGCTGTAGGTATACTGCTATTCAACATATAAAATAAAGATATTCCAACGTAGCAACTAACATCAAGCAAAAAAACTAGCCTTATAGAGGATACGTGGCTCAAAACCATTAGAAAATAGAAATTTCCTACTTTTCAGTTCATATACGTTAGTATTTCAATGGATAATATCCACTTTTTAACTAAATTTGAGCAAGCACATTTCACATTCATAGAGCAGTTTGGAGCACAGTTTAGGAAAATGACAAAAAACGTTGCCTTATCCCAATGCGGCTTGGTTAAATTCTCCATTTAATAAATACAATGGTTCCTTTTTTGCTCCTAAATATTATATAAAACTAGGAATAATAAAGTATACCAATATGAAAGCATGACTTATACTTCATTTACAGCATAAAAGTTTCTAAACGAAATTTCCTCGGTATGATGTGGAAATTATCTTTCCTAATAAACAACAATAGAAGAAGATGTCAATAGGGCATTAACAATAGGATGCGAGGCCAATCGCTATCTCAACATTTTCTATAGAGCAAGAATGAGACGGCAAGAAAAAAATTAAAAAGGTGTATAGTGTGGGTGAAAAATCACAGATACCAAATCTAGTAATGTAAAATAATCAATCGTGTTCAATGGGTTCCAGGGAAAAGGATAACCAATTTTAAAGAAAGGGCATTGCCACACTTTATAGAAATTCTAAGCTGCAGATGTAAGATGAAACGCTCTAAAGTGACACAAATGACATGGGGAAATGATATTTCATTTTCAGGATGGCACAGACCATGAACGACATTAAGAAAGGTGAGGAATATGATGAGGGCTGGGAATAAAGGAGAGAAACCCGGTGCCTACATTTCCCGAGTCCAGCCAAAAAGCACCAATCGGATCACAGCTTCGCGACCAATCCTACGATCGGAGTGTTTCAATAGATTTTCTCATCACAGCGTTAACTCAGAAATCCTACCTCTAGAACTGTAATAACAACTACTTACATAAAAATTATACCTCATAAGTACAACCATATAACTCTCATCCCCATTCAACATCCCATTAATGATCAATTTTGATCTAAAAATTGAATGATATCATGAGTAAATATCCTCTGGATGAATAGATTTTGTGACTTGAAGTGTTCGTCCTTCAAAAAAAGAATCACCCCAAGGGGATTCACGTGCGTCAGTGATTGAAAATGATTATCGAAGGCATTGACCTTTAAAACAATAAGCAATCCCCGATGATCCTATAAAATGGGTTAGCAAAACATAACAGCAAACTAACTTAAGCAATTGAAAACTATACGCGTAAAACTTCACTGTGACATTTAACTCTAGGAGTACCCATTACACCTCAATTCGAAATATCATGGTCAAATGAAGAAAGCCACAGAGAGTAGTCGTACGCCTCAGGTATAATATCACGTGACGATGCAAAATGTAATCAATTCGCATTGTTTTCAATCTTGATTCCTAAAATCATAAAATATCTTACATCTCAATGAGACCCAGATCTGTTACTCACTTTTAAGTGCGAAAGTTAATGAGTGAAACGAAATATAAGTAGTAAGCAGAGAGAATAAAAAATAAACTTAAAATATCACATGGCCACTAGCAAACTATTATTAAGATACCTTATGCCATAGAATAGAAAATTGAAATTTCGCTGCGGCCTCAGTGGTTATAAATTATCCAATGTTCTCCTTCTCAATCAAAGCCTTATGAACATCAAATATGGACAACGACATATGAATAGTTATCTAAACTAAAGAGAGTACCTAGCATCAATCGCGATATCGCACAAGAGTGCAAGCAAAATAGTCACTCTTTGGGAAAATGGCCGTTCATTATTCTTGTATGGAAGTACATTGCTCACCTCCTGTACTTATGCGTAAAGATTCCTATATTTTCAGACACGAAAATCTTTTGAAAAATAATTTAATATAAAGTACAAAAATGAGTATAAAGTTTTTGCATCCAAGATGACGAATCAGGTCAGTAACTTGCGTCATCAGGAACGGTTCTGTAAGCTAAACTAACCGTGGGGAGTTGGGACTATGGGAAGAATGAAAAACCCTCGAGACTCTTTCGTCAGAGGTCTCTACCCATTTGAAATGGCTCCGCACATTGTATTCTACGTCAATATCTTAAGATACTTTTAAGCTACTATTTAAGCATTCCGCGCACATCGTCACAATCAATAATCCCAGGATTGTTACTCTAAGCATGCATACGAACGCCTATAATGGCTTAGATAACAGTTCTGCTGACTTACTAAAGCATACACAGATCATTCAATGCTCAAGCTTCCTCCTTGTATGTGCTTGGAAAAATGAGTGTAAAATGCCATTGAATCACTAATGGGGTAGATTTTTATAGATAGAAAAATATTATTTGTTTTTGCGATTGACAAGTCCATTTAGCTCTAATTGGTCTAACCCTAATAATATTGCAAATTCCAACAGTTCACGACATCACCAATCAACAACGTTCCCGTTATAACACAACAGGAAACACTCAAGTATCAGATTACGCATTTGAAATCATTTCTACGACTGATTTTTTCACAAATAAGCATTTGAATACGTAAAATAAAAGAATTTTTCAATTAAAGGGACCGACTTTCTTAGAAACTCTCATTATTTGTGTACCTGCATGGGAATTTTGAGGAGCTGAATGTTGGTAGGATTAAAAAATGTTTCAAAATTATGGTTCAAGAAACCATAACTAGTATGCTTAAAAATCTTGGAAAACAATCATTACGTTCTTTCTCATAATGGCCAGAGTTCCGAGACACGGAAGATTTGAGTGACCACTTACAGACGTGATAATCACTATGTTTCAACCCAATACGAATGAAGCACACAAGAGCCTAAAATTATCTTTTCGTGAGGAATATAATTACTCGGCTTCCCGAACGTAAACACTGAATTTCTTTCAAATAATTTACTTAGGGATGAAAGGAATACCAAGTTATAACGATAGAAATTCTATCATTCAATTTTTATCATAAAACAAAGTATATTTATTAATTAAGCTATGGAGTTGCAAGAAGTGGTGGCCAATTTTTTCTATACGAGCGCTCAATCACTTAAAAATTCCAAAACTGTGTTGAAAAGACGGGCTTAAGGATGATCCTCTGGAACTGGAGACTTCGTTTACATAATTAACCAGGATTTAGAAAAAAATCAGCTGCTTAGCCTTGATCCCATGAGATAAATAATGATGCTTCGTTAAGTAAGCCATGTCTTGCTCCTTCAAGGAATTTTTTTGATACACACTCGTGAATTCACTTTAAAAGATAATTTGGATTGAGGACCTGTAGGGAATATTGTTCAATGGTACTGGTCATAAATTCACAAACGGGAGAATGGTTTCCGAATTCAATGATTTTTCCAAAGCATCTCAAAGTTTCTATTCTATATATCTAGGTATTGCTAGTTTCATGTATTTAGATTCCCCCAGAACTTTAACCTTATCTTCAAGGAAAACACTGATATGGGTCCCATTAACCCTTCGAAATGATTTGATAGGAAGGACACAGGTGGAATTGCTGAAGGAAACCCTACCAACTATCAATGTCATTAAATGAATGTAACTAATAGATTTCAGAGTCTCTGTCACTCGGCAGCGATGGAGGCGGAGCTTTGAAGTCTATTTCATAAAAACAACTTGTGAATAACAGTTTAAAGTATACCGGGACTAGCCACGGTGATAACTTATACGGGAGTTACCCGCAATGCGCAATCGTATGAAAGATCCACAGAGAAAAAATCATCCGCCTTGCCTTGCCTTGACCGGGATTCGAACCCGGATCCCCCGATTTCCGGTCGAGTGCTTTAGACAGTTAAGCTACCGAGGCGTCATTCTTCTCTGTGGATGTTTTTGGACACTGCCGGACAAGGTCTTGCTGGACTTCTGAGCATATGATGCCAGAAGCTGTGGATCTTTCGCACGATTGTGCATTGCGGGTGACTCCCGTATAAGTTATCACCGTGGCTAGTCCCGGTATACTTTAAACTAGTCTAGAGTGAACACCTCTATGTGTTCGCTCTAGGCTATTTCCGGGCCTCCTCTCCGGCTGTGGCGCTGTGCGCACGATTTGGACTGCTTGTGGCATCATATGCTCAGCAGTCCAGCAACACCTTGTCCGGTAGTGTCCAAAAACATCCACAGGGAAGAATGACGCCTCGGTAGCTTAACTAACACGATTGTGAATAACATATAAATTACATGAAACATCAATAAATAATATTATTTACTGACGGAAAAATGTCTATTGCGGCATAAAAATACGTCAGTACCTATAAAAAAATCAAACTTTTTATGAAGGTGATTAATTTCATGAAATAATCTCAAAAATAGACAAATGCTGTGACAATAAAGTAAGCCATAACAACACGTTTTTTTTGACATTTCATATTTCACCATTCAGATAAGAAAAGCCATTATGCCCATTAAGATAAAAACGAATGCCCATAGCACAGTTGAAAGGATAAAAGAAAACGTATTCTCACAATAGGATAAAGTAATAAACAAAGAATGTATTAAATTTTATCATGATTTTATTTGTTAATCAAGGTCAATTACAACCTTGCACAATATTGATTGGTCTAAAATGGTACACCGTAACATATCAAATGCCCTTGGAAGCAAATATTCCGTACCTATTCGCCGACATTCAATAAATAAACTCTCCTACTGCTGTATACCGTGCTAAGGACTCAATTCTTCGACATTCATAGCGACGTGACGCCAATCAATATTAATAGGCTTATTAACGAAAGGGCGAGTATTACGGACTTCATCTCTATTATTCTCATTGCACTTATATTCAGAACAATCAATATTGTTTCGCCTTTGTAATTAATAGCAAACAAAGCAAGCATCTCAACCCTTATGTGAACGGAACTCAATCAGTATTTTTCTTGGTCACGAAGAATAACAGGACACAAGTATAAGGCTAGGCTATTTCAAATATTCAAACAAATGTCATCCATAAGACGCATACTGTGCGATATTTTTAATGACAAATCATGAAAAGGAAGAACGCAGAAACTGTTCACATCCGCATCTATTCCATCCATTCCGTATGCTGAGGAATCCACCCCATGACATCTGAATAGATGCAGCATTTATCGAAAGATAACATCGAAATCCAAATAAGGCAAGACGAGCACGTACGATTAACGTTCCAACTTCTAAATAATCACTCGGATACCATATTCGCCGTATGTTATTCGACCTCCGTAAATGATGGCAAACAATAACGGATACGGGCCTCAGAAAAGGGCTACGCCGTGTGCAAATAACTAATTTCAGGAAAACTTTTTTAACATTGACAAGACCCAAGAGTACCACTGTGATGACTTACATAGGGTCACACTTCTTTTAAACATAATTTTTTTCTACCAAATTAAATACTTATGACAAATATGTGAATAAATCAAAGCAATGGATAATGACATGGGCATCCTGATAATAATGATATAATTTACCTAAAATCGCTAAAGGCTCTATTACAACGGATAATTAGGACATTGACTCGTTATTCGAAAGCTAATAATGTGCATGCTTCAAGGAAATTATAGGAAATCAAATATTCATAACAAATATATAAATCACACAAATTCCACAACTATAGGTTCAAAATAATTTCATTAAATAATCTAACTACTGGAAACTATACTTATTCAGCCGGAAAAAATATACATAATTTTTTTCGAAAGCTAATATTGTGTACATTTGACCGCATTCAATTCGTAACACCAGCCATCCTTTTGAAGGATCCATTCTTCTACATCTGTAGGCGTTTAGTCTCTCGCGTAAGATATATAGGGCTCCATAGTCAGAGAGTATTCTCGGTTAGTTTCCCTACTCAACCATAGCCGTCTCTGCTGAATCTTCTCCCCAGAGGACAACCAAGTCGTGCCCGCTCGTCGCGTGGCTGGGTGCGGCCAAAGGCGCGTGCCGGACTCGGAGCCGTCGGCGATATTCGCCTGGATGCCTGCCGCGGCTACACCCCCGCACATGGGACGGAAGTCACGGTTTCACCGCGACTATCTTAAAAGGTAAAGAAAGTTCGCCACCTCTGGCATCAGCCTGGTGATACACAGCCTACAAACCACGACCTCCGGCAATCCTCTCCTAAGGATGCCACTCAATCGCTGCACCACCGTTAATTTTCCCTTTCGATTCAATTGAAATTCAATTGAAGGAGAAATAAGTGAATGGCACACGACCGACGATCTCCTCCTACGCCACCTTATAGATAGAATACTCACCAATATTCCCAAATTTAGGGCATTCTTTAAGCATGCCGCACTCATCATCACAATCAACGACCCCAGAATTGATGCTCTACTGGCGTACGCATATGCTGGCTTATTTAGTAAACAGTTGCTCTGGCCTAATTAAAAGCATTAAGTTTGAGAGAACTATGTTAATAAAATACTCAAGATAAAAATACTAAGAAGGCATCTGCGCTCCATCAATTTTAAGATTGCAGACTTTGATGATGAAGATGTAAAATTTTTGATCGACTTCAACAAGATAGAATTTCAAATTATATCTGAAAAGAAGTATTAAAACGGTTAAGGTAGGTAAGCCTGGCTTGACCTTCTCTTAAATTGAATTCCTCTTTTGATTGACAAACCTCAAACCAATACTCTCTTTTATTCTATCACAAGGATAAACTCGATGGCTTCAGGCGTAACTTTTTTTAAATCCATTGTAAACAGTAAAAAAGGTATGGTAATTTTTCACACTATTTATTTAAGATGATCAGTTTCGTCGCAGATGCGACATATTCAGGTGCAGAAATAGTTGTTTCTATTGCTATTTTGTTGTTTATTATTAATAATAATAATTATTATTATTGTTTTGTTGTAATAGCAACCAAATAAACAACAAAATAAGAAAAACATTTTGGTATCTGAAGATGTCGCCTCTGCGACGAAACCGGTCGTCTTAAATATATTGTATGAAAAAGAACCGTACCTTTTCAATTGTCTATCACAAGGACTTTGCATGTTGAAGACTTGGAAGACAAAGCCGACCTCGCTGCCTTAAATTATACCCCCCCCATTAGGACCAGAAAAAGTGGTTTGCCTCAGATATTTATTGAATAGGGTTATGCTATTCCGGAATTTAGTGCTTCAACTACTGTCGACAAAATTTATCCCCCTATACGTATATATCTCAATAATTACACGCAACTGTTTATGTTGATTATTCTTCTCACTTCCAACGAAAGGATAAGCATAGTATTCTACTCCTGTCAAAAGTGGCGTAATAAGGGGTCCGGACCCCCCTATATATAAAGGCACACTTAGTTTGCATCACAAAAGAAATCCAAGTATTGAAAAATAATGAATTTACAAAAGATTTCTTTGAAACGTGAATTTTTTTTCGATTACTAAAATTGTTACAATCAGTTTAAAATCCTCTAATTTAGTAATCTGGTTAAAAAAATCCTTCTGGTTCTTAACCCCCACCCCCTGAACAAATTTCATGGCTACGCACCACTAGTCATCACTATTTAAATTTTGAAACTTATGTACGTTAGTTCACCAGTTAATTGAGTGAAAGTAACTAACCTAGGGAGTAAATTCCATTCCTTACCACAAAATTGGGATGCGGAAAGAAAACCGTTCTTATCCCGCACGTAGGACCAAGAAAATTTCAGTTCGTGCGGGTGAACAAGACAATAGCATTCCAATTCTTAATCTTCAAGATAAGAGACATTTAAATTAAAATAATGAAGACATGTATGTAATATAGGAGAGTACAAAACGTGCAGCACTGAGAGTCACCGTCATGGAGATGTTGAGGAAAACCTCTACAGAGGTCTTCAAGGGCAGTGACTCCACAGCACGGGACGTCTTCTGACCCCGGAAACTAGCACGTCCATATGAGACTCCAGCATGTACTGTACGAGACGAAAAATGACAGTGTCCTCACCCTTGAAAAACAAAGAGATTGGATCCTTGGTTGCGGGTTATCTCACGGCAACTCCTTTAGAACAAACGGATCATCTCGCGTTTCTAGCTACACTTATGGAATAACGATTACCGTATCATTTCCAAGAAACTAGATAGGGTTAAGAAATTCCTAGGAGCACAAGGTGACATTCGCGAAAAATTTCTCGGAGAGTTGAAATCAAATGTTGACTCCATGCACACTGCAGATGGATTCAAAGATAAAGAAAACATTTCTGCGTGTACTCCTGCGAGACCAAATATAATTCATAACAGAATTCTGAAACGAGTTTTTTATGGAGGCCCAAGGCATCTTCACCAGTAAAAATTTAAGTAGACACAATTTTTTACCATATTGGGAGTCGGAAAATCATATTTAGTGAAAATATTTCCCCTATACGTACTTTGTCACTTCTAAAATATTACCAGCTGTGTCGCCCGAATATCGACTAGATGTTAAAAATTCTTACGTCATCCATAGAATTCCAGAAAATCTAACGTAATCTCATGCTGTACACAGTCAATAGTCGATTTCCTTAACATTGAGAGAGAATGTCTGCGCGAAAAATAATACGCATGAATATGTCACGGCTTTCCTATTTTTTCACAAAGCTCGATCATAAGTGGTTATTTTACATTAAAAAATGAAGAAAAAATATATAATTTATTGGAATACACGAGAAATACCTACGCGATAAACTTCGAACCTTGATGATATAACAGGAATATTCCACTGCAAGAAGTCACGAGTACACACGTCATTGAGTAATTTTAGCCGCATAATTTTTTTAATACTACATATTACTCGTATGAAACATGTTACCTCTTTGTTTCCTAGTTTAGAGTCTGAAATATATCGCAATTTTTTCCCATTTACATGAATTTTGAGCATGTTTTAGATTCCTCGCAGTCAATCAGACAGTACAGCAATAGATACAAAAGGAGCTCAATTTCCCCTTATTTAATACAGCGAAAATTTTTTCAGTTTTCCATATAAAAGGGTAACTCATATCTCATTCAACACAAATTCCACTTAGCATTCGCACTAGTAATTAAAACATGTCAAATGGCCATCAGATACCACCCATACCTGATTTATAACCTCTCCAACCTCTATTAAAGTGCTGAATCTTTTAAGTTCGACGAATAAAAAAATGTCGCATAATAATTTGTTTTGTTAACTTGTTTGCTACCTTTTTATATCCTCATATAAAAATTTTTAAGTTAAGTTTTAAGTTTTCACATAAGAGTTTTAAAAAATTGGGCACATTCATATAAAGCAATTGAGCTTAGATAATTGATTGGGCATTCAGAGCCATGTTATAATTAGTGCTTGCGTTTTTTCTTATTTTGGGCGGGTCTGTTCATATTCTACTTAGATTGACTGGCATATAATAATGTTTTCTGTAAATGTCTTGGCTTACCTATTCACTTTCAAACAATATTTTAAGCCATAAGTGTGCACACCTGTATAACGTGTGCGTTAAGATAAATGTAATGATATAAAAAAAATTGTTTAGAATAGTTGAAAATAAAAAATAGGCATATTTTTCACGAGTTTTTCTCAGAAAATAACCTTAGATTCTTTCTATAGAAGGTATTCTTAGAGGGCAAACTCATCTTCTTGAATATAAATGCTCTGAGGTTTAAAAATACCCCCGAGGATTTTGGGAAGCAAAGAGAATACAACTCCATTCATAACTATAATTTTCCACCATAGTCCTCAGCCATTAATGTAGCGTGCGAAGAATTATTTGACTGTTATTCTCAGCTCAATTGGCACGCAACCTCAATGTCTGAAACGCGTACGCCGTCTCTGACAAGGGGTGACGATCATAAAGACGACGATAACCGCCACGCTAACGTTTTTTTTGCGTTTTCATGAAGAAACTATTGCAACACAATGAGCTTTCACTAGCACCCACTTCAAATGTTACACAGGCAGTGTTCATGTACAGGGCTATTACAACTAACCTTTGCCAAGTATATTAAACTGAGCTTTTTTCCTATGAATAGGAGATATGTACCGATGAAATTCACCATGAATGAACAGTACCAAACTTGTTAATGTATCCGATATTTTTAACCAACAGGACTATGAGAAATCATGAAAAGGTATAGACGTTAAAATCCTTTAGAATGCATCAAGAAACACGTGAATCTCGAGGAGTCATTCTTAAATTTTAGCGTTACGCATCCGCTGCGACACCATATATAGCCAAGGAATGGCTAAGGACAATGGAGCATTGGCTTCACGTATGCAAAAACATCGAGTCAATGAAAAACCGCAGCGTCTCGCTGATCCAATGGGCGTAAATTTCTTGCAATAACCATCGTGTCTAAGGGTACATATGAATGTACTAAAATATGGCTTAAATAAAGTTCGGATAAATAAGTTCACGAATAACTTCAGATGGATAAACAAAATAACACCTATTTATATAATAAATTTAATAAACTACATTACTACTTCTATATTATTACACGATATTAATAAATAAAATGAATATAGATAAATATTACTATTTCTACTATACTAATGCATCTATAACAAATAAAACCCATAATTTTCTTTAAGATAATTCCGAGAAAAATTCCAAAGTATTTAATCTTTACTTAGAAATTAATCGTGAAACAAAATCAAAATTAAACGTCAAATATATATTAAGTTTTTAGGCTTCACTTGGTGGAACTACAAAATGAAAGCGCTAAATAAATCACTAAATAATGTTTCACAAAAGATTTTATTATTCCTACCGTGGGTTTCGACTAGTAAAATAATATCTAGACCTTGAAAATGACTATATATTATTCGAAACCCAGAGTCGGAACGATGAAGTTTTAAATGCGATGGTGGTTGGCGTAACATGGTGAAACTCCTTCATGATGCACAAAGGTTAAGAAAAGACTTCGCTGTTTCATAAAATAAAATATATTTGCGACCGGTTTCGATACAGCGTATCATCATCTCGCCAGACGAAGTCTTTTCTTAACCTTTTTTGCATGATGAAGTTTTAGTTGAACATTAGTATGCGACTTGCTTTGCGCTAAAACGCCAGAAATGTATTACGTATACCACTCAATACAAGTGTGCAAAGAACGTATAAAATGGGAGTTCATTTTCCAAATCTTAAGCGACGGAATTTTTGGAGTAGAGGCAATTGCATTCGACCAATTGAATAAGTCATTAGAAAATGTCAGGTTAGAAACTAACCTACGCCAAATAACTTCAATTAATTCTCGTAATAAAGCGTGGATATGGTATTTATTCCCAAAAGTTTTGTTATTCTTAAAAGCTACTCAGAAACGTACCAACTCTAAAACAGGTAAGCGTTATCGTTGTAAAAAACGCATTTTTCAAAACCCATTTGAGGTAAAACGGTGCGTATTTTACTGTAAAGAAATAACGCTTGAAATTAAATTCTGTAGAGGTTAACTACGAGTAGCATCAAAATAGTTTAGCTAACAGCCGAAAATCGAAGCGTAGTATTTTCCAGCACTGGAGAATATATTCGAGACTAAGTTATAACTAAATCAGGGAGCTAGATTTCATAATACTATAAAGATGTTAGAGAGTAGAAGGCTCTAATGTCAAAATTCTTTACAGCAGGACGAGTAAAGCCAGTTAATTCGGACGAGGTCACTATGAAGCCACGAGAGGATAAATAGTGCATAAGAAATTTTTTTCTGCTAACATGTGAAACTATTCTAATTTCTCGCATCATCATAATATCATAAGGAATATATTAAAAATAGCTCCACTGAAAGCGTGATAGTTACGGACTCCGATTAGCGAGCTATTATGTATTATCTGATTCTACAATGGAACAGCAAGTCATCATTTGCATATTTTACAAAAAACAGCGGAGGTTAATATACTAGAATGCAACAACAATTTATCTCCTAAAACAATCTTTATATCTTTCGTGAAAATACAGCTTTTATACGTCAAAATTATCCACTAACATCAAAAACGTATAGAACATAGTAAAATTTATCTTATATACTAGCCGAAATTCCAAAGGATTTTCAATAGAAAAAGAAGAAAATGCCATGGGATGTATTTTATTAGAAGCAAAACAACTCTCCTTAATGACGCTTTTAAAAAAATCCTATCCAATGCATACATATAATTATGAAACTCCCTCTACCATGTCAGCAACATTCTATGGGCTCGCTAATGGCTCTATACTCATAGCGACGTCAAAGACATTAACTTTCATAGTTATCATAAGTATTCCTATCACGTGCGAGAATAATTGACGAAGATCTCACATGGTTACTTGGTGCGGAAAATTGGTCATCATGATAGATGATCAGAAATATGAATGATTTTGCGACGTGAACGCTAGAAGTTTTTTCCGCAGCCCACGTATGAGGCGTTTGGGTTCCGTCACAAAACATTATCAAGCATATTACTCATTAAAATATCATATTTTAATGAAAATAATTACGTGAAAATATGCCTAAACTTATATCTAAGTTGAAAACATTGTTGTTAGAGGTACTTGGCACCTTTAAAAATAAGAAATGCGTTTATAGGGATGTAACAGTCAATAGGTATTACTTTTCGTCCCAAGCAAATGCGATTGGGACTATGGTTACATGCGCAAGAATTTCTACGCCATTTCACTATCTAATCTGCATTAGAGATTCTCAATTTGGTGTTCGCAAGGAAATTCCTCATGGACGTTTAAGCACCATTTCAATATGACATCAGCTATATAATTAATCCGGACAACCACACACAAAAATATCATTTAGTTTTTCAATTGACAAATTTAAAATGGAAATACTCTATATATACTTTATATATAATATATATTCTCCACTCCAAAATATGAAGGCAGTAAACACTTAAAAATATATTTCTATTTTTTTACGTACAGAATTAAATTTAAAATACTAATCATCTTTCCTTTTACAAATTTCTGAAATATTGAGGCATCTTTTGTTGAAATCGGGTTCTTTTATCCCAATGAAAATAATGGGTACCGATTTATTTTATATTAGCAATCCAAGGAAACAATTCGAGTATGAATTAAAATTTGTTTATCCAAAAATTCGCCTTGCTACGTCAATTCATCTGCCAGCCAAAAATTTTATCACGACGGAAAATATTTCTTCGTGACAAATAAATAGCAGCGAATCAATCACGCAGAAGCACGGTTAACCTTTCGACATAAACATCCTGCAATCGAATTCAGACGCCATTGAGATGAGGTTCTCTTTACCTTTTTCGTGCACAATAACTACATACCAAGATCTTAAAGAAATGATACCTGAATGTCAAGGTGTAACGTACTTCAGGATACGATCGCCGCGAATAGTATGAATGGTTAACGTGAATTTTTCCAATTTCCAATAGCATCGGAATGCGTGTAGCGTGACCAATCACGGACACAGTGATTTGATTCGGCTCGGTGGGGTCAATGATGTGTCAAGGCAAAGTGGACGAGGAACGGTTTGAGGGAAACCTACTTGAATGCGACGGATAGCCGAGTGAGTCTCAAATTATGTTGAAGGAAGCTGTGTAAAATAAGATTTATTAAAGAATTGTTCTAAGTGGGAAACACATTTTTTTAAATATTATACAACCAATTGCATAGGTACATTAAAAGCCGACAGTCGCGAGCCTTAGCATATGTTGAGAAACTTCGATATGCTAGAAAATGGAATAGGTGCAATAGAGTTTTATTCAAGTATTCTACCTGTTAAGTTAGGTTTCCATGGAGTACTTAACAAGCAGCCTTTGATCCTCTCCTTCCTTCTACCAATTCCTTCTTCAATCCACAATATGCTTCACTACTTGCTTTCACTCCATATATAAATCCTATTCTCTTCCTTCCTCTCCCTCGTTTACCTAACATTCTACCCTCTAACACTGTTTTCAACATCCCCTTCCTGCTAAGTACTCCCTCCATTCATACCTTCAGTTTCTTCCTTATCTCGTCTAGAAGTAAGATATTACAATAGGATGATATAATTTACAATTAAACAAGTAGTATCTTGCATAAATATATCATTCTAAGTGTAAACATTAAAAAGCTCGTACATTTTATATTTCCAATCAGCGGAAATCAGATTCCGTAGATTATTTCCAACATTTTTCCGCTGTATTTCTCGAATAAGAAATTTCTAGAATTTTTGGGTGATGGCAATAAATCTAAAGACGCGATAGTGAATAAAAGCGTCGGTATGGATCGAGTACTGGATAAGGAGAGGACATTGGAAACAGTGCTTATTTTATATATGCTAAGTAAGCGGGGTTGGGGGAGCATCGTAATTATGAGTAATGATGAGTAATATGGTTCACGGATAGATTGAAAAAGAATAAGCCCTCCTGTGAACAGCAGGGGTAAGTTCAATAACAGCTGGAGTAAGATGTAATCAAAGATTTTCAATATGCTTCACGTAAAGCTTAGTATGCAGGTTCAGAGCTTCAATAATAATGACCAACATTTTAAAGAGGGAATTCACGCTTACAGATCTTATTATGTGCCAATTAATTTCATTACAAACATTTAGGGAATGTTTATCTGTTGCAAGTAGGCCTAAGAGAGTTTATCACCCCCCATTTTCCATTTCTTTCCAGAACTTCTTCCATCAGCATTTGTTATTTAGCAGTTTTAACGAATGAATGATAATTTATTTAAAATATGGTGGGAGAATAATTCATTAGGATAACACATTGTTACCATAGGAAGTTTCGTCTAGAATCAAGGAGTATCAATGAAAAAGCCGTTTTAATTACGAACCATGCAATGCCAATTAAACACAAGCGTTACACATTTAAGCATCACAAATTCTTCTATAAGAAATGTGAATTATAGCTACATGATGATAACTGCTTAAGCGATGGGAAAGTACCGAAGATTTAACCTGTCAGGGATAAATGGGGATAAACTCACCACAACACAGTACAGGAAGGTGGCACTGAAAATCATAAAGGGGGAAGAGGAAATGGGGCAAGAAATTCATTCGTGATTTCTCCGACAGAATTTTGAAATTTTTGAGAAGGGCATCGCCACTAAACCCCCCTAAACCTAGCGATTTTTGCACTCAAGTAATGAGAAAATTCATGCGTATCGACCTTTTCTCTAATGCTGTACCCGCATGAATGAGTAAAACACCGCGTTGAAGCATTGACATTCCCAGGAAACGACGAACACGATTATTTCGTCTTTTCTTTAACGGGAAACTAAATTTTGCCATCAACCACAAAATTATGTAATCGCGACACCCCCGCACAATGGAAATTAACTGTTAAATTTAAACAAGAATGGATTCAGGATAGGGAGATATAGCATTTAAAAGAATAAAATGTGTATAATTTTTACACAACATTGTTAGCCCGACCAGTTCGAAAGTGCCAGGCAATTCTCTAGGATGCACTGATGTTCTACAGTTGAAGGGTTACAATGTCATAATGCCAATGTTACCTAAAAAAATTCCATTAGGAACTGAAATTGGTCGGGTTTGCGATAAAATACTTTGATGTAATATGCATAAATTTTTATGCCCATCACATGGGTTAATGCTACAAGGGGGAAAAAATCAATCTCTCAATTATCTCCAGTGAAGTAATTGTAACCGTATCAATGTTTATAAAATTTACGCTTCCACTGAATAAAATATATTTGGAAGGAAAATATTTCATTCGTAGCAAAGCTAATCAAAAAGCAGGTATTCTCACAAAAATCCGATTCTAGCTTCAAGGCCAGCATAAACTAATATAATGGTCAATTTAATTCAATGAATTAGATAAATAACATGTGACAGCAAATCTTTCAGAACAGTATTTAATTTTATTTATTTGGCTTCCATTACATCGCTCATTTTCGAATAATTCAAAAAGGTGTAAAACTTATTTCATCGCCATTTCCACCATCTAGAAACTTTCATTCTAGTTAATGTAAAAACGAAATCTATATTCTAGTTTCCATAACCATATTTCCTAGAGTACTAAACGCCGCTATTATTCCTTTTTAGCGGCAGCAAAGCGGCGATTTTCGGCAACCATATTATTTCATTGTTTAAAGCTATTCCATACCATTGCTACCCAAAAGATTCGGCCGAGAAATTACTTTGTTTCTCTAGTATTTCCCTGCCGGCCGCGGCGCCCACTTGTGGACCTAACTGCCACAGTCGTAGTCCTTGCCGTTAATCTCCTGGGCATATATCGCAAACGAAATATACATGCTGTCGTCTATCTAGTAAATGATACATGATATTTTGAGACAAAAAATTATTTCGAAATTATAATTTTCATTAACGCTTTTCTCAGAAATCAAGAAGGCCTTGTACCTACAGGTAAAATAAGAATAATATCCAGGTTCAGATGACTAATTTACCCACAAAAACATGTGATTATTCTGCGGGAAATTTTGGTCGAAGAAGCACATTAAATTGAGTTACATCAATTTAAATTCAAACTGTATTTTGTTTTTGTATTTCAACATATGTGGGTATCTTTATAATATTTGCGTTGGAAATGATTTTTCTCACCTATATTCAAGACATTATTCCATATTTAAAAAATACTTCATCGTGTTCTTACCTATCTGTTTCGTACACAAACCAGCATTTACTTTTCATTCATCTTTGCCAATGACAATGTCTCTAGATGTTCGGTAACGTTATCCCTTAGCTTGGTCTGTGATCATCATAAGAGCTAGCGTAAAATATGCCAGTTCTTAAAGTGCAATTACGAATAAATAAAGTATGAAAGCCAACATTATAAGATATTCATGAAAATATAATTTATTTTGTTTTATTTGCTAAACATAGAAGGAAAGAATGGTATTTTGCAGCTGGGGATGAAGTGACGGCATGTATAGATGGTTCAATCGCTTATCCATTCCTGATTTCTCTTCCTCCACGCTCTGAAGACATTAAGAATGGGCCCGATTGCTGTGAAGTGAGGTGTCAAAACAAGACGCACGGAATGCGAAGAGATGATGCCTCAATCCAAGGCTCCAATACAGCAATCACAACATTTTACAATCAGATGTTCTTTCTCACACCTCAACGTGGGATATTTTGAAATAAATTCAACTCCCACGCGCATCGATGATTACCGGTCGAATTTGAAGCTAATCACGGAGCCAAATTCACATAGGTATGTACCCATATCCCATCTATGTTGCAACCCAATTTTATTTCTCTCACCATGCAATTGATGAGTTTGAGTAATCCCTTGTTTCACAAGGCATGGAAGGATGTTGATGGCTAAAAATAATACATGAATGTGATGAAATATGAATTAGAATCAACCCTACGCGGGAGTAAAAATTTATTTCATTCCTCACATATTAGTAGCCTGCGCTGTGTTCCAATAGATTTTCCGAGGAAAAGGTAACTTGGACCGTCAAGTTTTCTAAAGGGCTTTTTAAACCATGCACCTGAACGTTACCCTTCAACGAAAGTCAAAAACTGAAAAGCTTAACTTTAAAAAAGATCCTTGGTCAGGGAAAAACTTTTCCAGCGAGGACTTAAGTGGATTTCAAACAGGGAAACTTGCCTTATTAAGATGAAATTCAAATGATACGTTTCAGTATTCCAGCTAAAGTATAGCGGGATTCTTTATAATTTTTCCTTGGAAATCATTTGTCTCATTATCAAGAATTATTCTAAATTTCAGTATTTTTTAATCTTAATTATCCTTCTCCATCTGATTCCTCCAGAAACCTGCATATACTTTCCATCCATGTCCGCCACTTATATGTGATCTAGATCCTCAGTAAATTTACTTGAAAACGCTGTGACGCATGAAACCATTTCTTTATGCCAATTTTCTCCTACTTCATACTAATTTTCTCATTTTTTTAATCCTTCACCACAAACTGAGAAGCAGAGCCATAAAATATAAATTCGCATACCTTACGAAGCAGAAAATATGACTCAGATTCCAAAACATTGAGTCAGAAACTTAAAGCTATAACTGGTGAATCAATTAAAATATCATTATAGTTGCTTCACCTTGAATGTTTCCCTGATTTTTAAAGCTAGCGAGTAGAGTGAGCAGCATCACCTCAGGGATCTTTTAATAATGCATAGATTTGGGGGCAGGCAAAGTGAAGATTGAGAAATAATCGGAGGAGAGGAGAAGACGCTGGTCCACAGGGGGAGTGGTAGGGGTGAGTATCTTCATGGTTGAAGAGTAGGTTACCGAGGGGAAGGATAATTGGGATGTCGGAATATAAGGGAATCATCAGCGGGAGGAAAATGAGGAAGGTTTTCGATGGTAAAAGAGGGAAAAAACACCAGCACAACAAGTGGGTGAAGGTTTTTCCCGTCTTGAACTAAGGTTGGAGGAGGTTCAAAGTCTCTCGATGCGGAGAGGGAGGAGATGACTAGGGTTTGCTGTCATGAATAGGGCAGCAAAAGTGTCAGGACCATGGGAACCGGAGAAGATTCTCCCCTAAAGAGGGTTGGGAATGTTGCAAAATCCGATAGAGGGGGGGAGAGAAGGTTTTGGAGTGGGTAAGGGGTGTTGATTGCACGGTTGGGGCGGGAGAGATTTTTCCAATGATTCGGCCCCCTCTCTCCGATGATGAGTGCCCGATGCGAGTTGGGAAACTGAGCAAGGTGGATAACGGACGGAATCGAAGCGTTACATTGAATGCGATGGGCGGGGGATGGAGGAAAAAATTAAATCCCATAAGAGGTTAGAAGGAAAACAAAGGAAGTGGAAAGCTCTCCACGCGGTTGGCCAATGTTTGGAGGCGAGAGCACGGGTTGGAATCTCCAACACGAGACTGGCATGGGCCGAACGCCAACGAGGGAATGAATGCCTTCACGAGATTAATTAATCACGCCGTCGAAAAAAATCGAGGGGCCAAATTAATGTGATGAGAAACCTACACTTGCAGGTTCTGAGCACATAAGAAATCATAGATATACAAAGGAATTTTATACGGCTATTCAAGACCACTTAATCGCCGCGTCCAATGCTTGCCTAACATCCGGAAACATCACCAATAAAAGGTTAATAATTCACGTACGCCAAATAATATACGCTTAAATTCTAGTAATATCGTCAATATGAGGTTAATATTTCATGTACCCCAAAGAGTGGAGAAAATATTGGTTTTCAAAGTGCTTTAGAATGAACAACGTCCTACCGCAAACGAGATACCGATGGAGGACTAATATCTAGGGCTCCATTTTCACTAGACTATCTATATTGCATTCAAGGACGTGACTTCAATCTGCATCAAGAAGACTGGGAAACGTACACATGCAGGTTCTAAAAACACACGAAATCGATAAAGGATTTGGTACTTTCCCAGCGAATCTTGCTGATGAGTCCTCTACTCGGGAAATCAGCCGGGTAAGGATGGACATTGCTGCGAACGTTTTGACAGCCTTATATGCCATCGTCATCGGGGCAAATTCGCTTCAAGAATTCGCCCTGAATTTGCTCAAGAACCCGCCTCAATGACGATGGCATAGAAGGCTATCAAAATGACCCGCTTGGATGCTGAAATGTGTGGCACTTGGTATTACGAAAAGTTGAGGCAATTTATCATTCTTCTGGCCAATAATATGGAGATATTTTAAATTCCTTCCCCATATTTTGCTCACCAGCTTTTTTTCAAAAATCGATATCCTGACCCGCTTCGCTTCAAGAATTCGCCCTAATGACGATGGCATAGAAGGCTATTGAAACGTTGGCAGCAATGTCCATCCTGATCCGGCTGATTTCCCGAGAAGAGTTCATCAACATACGAAATCATAGATAAACTAAGGAATTTTATACGGCTATTCCAGACCATTTAATGGCTTCATTCCATGCACGCCTAACTATCGGTAACATCACCAATATCACTTTCATTTATTCACGTACGCCAAAAAGTTGATAAAATGCTGGTTTTCGAAATGCTTGCAAATTAACCATTTCCTAGCGCAAACGAGGAATCGATGAAGGACCAATGCGTAGTGTCACTTCCACTAGATTGTCTGCATTGCATTTATTGGGCGTACCTTCAATCTGTCTCAAGAAGACGTATTGCGACTCCAGCAAAGATTAATGGCTCACGATTTCACCTCCTGGATGGCATCGGCGATAATTTGAAATTTTTTAAACATTTAACTTAACCTCATTTTCGACAGCTGCATCGCAGCTACATATTAATTAGCTCCTCTCTAATATCTGGTTCATGCTAGGTCAACATATCTTGCTAATTTTAAGAGCATTAACCTAGGTGCGAAGTTCAAAGAGATGGGTAATGGTAACCTATTACATCTATTTCTTTTTTAATCTGGTGAGCAAAGTGTAATGAAGGAATCCCAAATAGCTCCATAATAATGGCCTGGAGAATGATAACTTACCTCAACAATTTGTAATATCAACTTCTAGCTAGGCCACACATTTCAGTATTCAGAATAACATATTAATGAATAATCTTCACGGCATATTTTACTGATCGGGGCAAACTTTTTTAATCGACCCGAAATCCCATTAAAGACGAATTTTACTCATATAAAAGTTTCTCGACGACCAAATTTGATTAAGTAGTAGCTTCTGCCTTTATAATTTTTTATTTACATAATACCAAATGGAGTTGATATTCAAACTGAAAGTCAATTTCCGCATGAGGCATGAATTTGAAATCATAAATTTTGCACGGACCACTCCAATACATCAGGCTGAAACACGACTAAATAAGGTTGAAGCCAATCACTGGGTGAACTCGCTGAAGCGCATAAATAGTAAATGATATTATTTATCAATTTCTTAAAGGATGCCTAACTCCCCAAAAAAACAGGTATTAAAAATAGCTATATTTATAAATTCTTCGGTAACCCGGTTATTCATTGGAAATATTTTTCGGAATATAATAACTATTCACGATTTTCACGCACACAAAAGTATCAGTACAGCAATATTTCAAATACCTAGGTTGAGTGATAGGACTCGAATATATCTCGAGCTTTGATGACGAATCTAGTCTTACTTATCTAAAATATAGCTCAATAATCAGCTGTCTCTCCTCATTTAAAACTACCTAGAGATAGAATTACCGCGCAGAGAACATAATCGAAATAAAACGAAGTGAAGACAATAAGTATGAATGGAAAATCAAAGGGTGTAGCGCAGAGCAAAGAGAGTAACTGAAGAGAGAAATTAAGAATTTATTTCCAGCAGGATGCTTCGGTGGATTAGCGAATATAATTGGAAAATAAATTGGTATAAGAATAATGATGTGCAAGTAATCGTGACATATTCCAACAAACCCAGGCAGATTCGCATTTAACAAATTAAGGAAATGCTGAAAGGGCCTCGGGCATAGGAAATGGCCTGTTTTGGATAATGGGTAAGAACTAAAACGTCCATAAGGATACTTTAATGGGAAAAGGAAACGTAATTTTATTTCTACACCTCACATTGTTAAACACAGAATAAATAATTGACCAAAATAGTTACTGCATGAAATAGGCGATATTAAATTGAAATAGAACTACCTGTAAGCAAGATATGGTTTAATTATAGATGACTGATATCCTTGAGCTCTGATTCCAACACGCAGTAAGCCCACCGGCGGATCTCTAAGACCGGGCATACATTTTTATACCCTGGCCCCGCGATCTGCAAACGTCTGTGGCATACGAGTTCATAAGGGATTTTTTTACCTTTAAAACGCTAATTCTAAAAATATACTCATGAATGTTTTAAAAATAGCCAACCGCCGTTTTGAATAAGAATATTCCATGTGACCTACACACTATTTGGCAAGCTGCCGAAATAGTCAAATAGTTTGAAATTTAGGAACACTAACTCTTTCACTCATATTGCGTAAGTGGCTTTCTTTTTTTAGCATTACGAGGTAAGTATGTCACTACCTGAGTTCAACCTAACATTTCGTAAAGTTCTTTATTTCTCTTGGGAAAAACCTGATTTTCATATCGATTTGCTCAGAAATATTCCTTTCTCTCTTATTGAATTATTCTTTCGGAACTGGAAATATAGAGCTTCTAAGATGAAGTTCTCTCTATCACTGTTGAAGGTGATTGTTCTTCATTGCTCAAACAATCTAAGCTTAGAAGTTAACATCCCAGACTCCAGTGGTCATCTCGAGCGGTCAATTACCGTGAAAATCAACGGAGAGGTCCCCGTTAACCTACCTCTTCGCTGAATCTTCACCACACTGCGAAAGTCTTCACAAGAATGTAATTCCTGTAAAAGTTAGTGGATTCCAAGAGTCGCTTTAGGAAAGGCTTGCAATAACAAAAGATGTCGAAAATAAGTGAGAGCTGTATCAACAAGTATGTAACTACGACCGACACAAGCACACAATCTATTAATGTATAAGTCGTTTTTTCTTCCAAAATGTGGGCATATTTACGGCATCATTAGTAGTGAAGCCTGAGTGATACAGATTTTCACGACATTTTTTTCCATTAATTAACAACATTTAAATTCTATATGACCTTCATTTGCAAATGGCTAATCACTTCGGTGTTTACTTATAACATTGCATTATATTATACTTATGTTATTTACTTATGTTATGAAATCTGAGCGATACCCTTTCACGAATTTCTCGCCGTTAGTTAACAACTGCGTATCCTCCTGCCTTACAAAGACAAAGAGTTAAGATACTTCGGTTGGTACTCGCAGCGAAGATCTCAAAGCACAGAATTAGACGTAACATGAATGATTCTGGGTCTCGTTAAGTCGGATTCGAAAACTCACGGCTCCTTCCGGTGACAGACTTAATTGGCCCGCTTGGAATGGCCTCGATCGCCCCGCCAGCAAGTCGTTTTCCACCCGATCGCAATACGAGGGGAATCTCTGACGAGAAGTTTTCTCGCCACTTTGCAGGAGAACCTTTTATTGCCGTGAAGGAAATTTTAGGGAAAAACCCTCGGGAAAATTCAAAGAAAATTCAAAAAGCTGCTACCAAAATTTTTCGAATATTTTGTAATCAAGATCCAAAAATTTAGTTTTTGTCGCGTGGCTATCTATTGCGAGCTATTTTAATAAACCATATTGTTTTCAGATTGCGTTATCTCCGAGAAAAAAGAATCAATATAATTTTTAGAACAAATTAAATTGAAATCTGTTGAGATGATCCCCCTTTTAGCAGTAATATTTTATTCTTTCAACAATTACCCTTTCAATAATAGGTAGCGTGACAGCTTCTTCCCTTGTCAAACAAAGGTTAAGGGTAAACACAGATGAAAATTTTAGCACTCAATTTAGCACGTAACTATTTAGACCACTATCCATTCAATAGTATTCTAAGAGAACCCTAAATAAGATTGATTGCACTATGACAAATAATTAATTTTCACTTGTCACATGTAAGCAACCTACGTAATGACTGCCGAAAAATAAAGCATGAATATAAATTAAGACCTCCAAAAAACCATCGGATATTTATGCTAAAAAAACATTATCTCTTAACGTCCCATACAATATAGTGAATTCACCCCAAATACCTATCGCTCAACTAGCAAATTTACAGGTACATGTCAATCAGGTAGGATCCGACGAGGAGAAATTATAAATTTCATTAGTCTTCTCGATTTGGAAGAAAAAAAATCGCAGCATAAAGTTTCCTAGGAAGTGGAACCACGGTATATTTGTTCACTTGCGGAATTCGGACGAAGTGCGTGTGGCAAAATTCCTCCGCAATGCCCATCAAATCAACTCAATCTTAAGAATATTTTGCTTTAGTTAATTGTTAATTGAATTGTTGAGAACTAATAACTTTAAATAATTACACGTGTAATTCCCACGGATCAAATCAAATCCCAATATACTTATTCCTTTTATTTGCAGCAAAAGTGAAGAACATTATTGGAACATTATTAACAGCACTGGAAAGCAAAACAAGACCACTGACCACTCACCAATGAATACTCGGCTTTTCCAGTGATATGTTTCTTTTTCGGGAAGAGTACTAGGCTCATCCTGTTTTAGTCTCTCAAAACTTCGTTCATTAAGCTGCACTACCCTGCATTCCTCCAGAAGAACACAACAACTCGATTCCTTAACATTAGTAAAGAAGTTCAGAGAATCTTCAACTTCAATCCCTGTTGGAACAACACTATCTTTGACTTGTCTTCTCCTATAATGAATAATAGGTAATAAAAGGCACCTATTTTTACCTATTCTTAGAAAAATAAAAATCAATGTTAGTCTACGTAATTGATTGGCATATATTCACTGAGAAAATTGGAAGCCAGTAATTCGAAATTTAATTACTTTCTTTTGCTTGCGATTTAACAATATTGAGAAAAACGTGGGCTATACATTCCATTAAATACGCGGTAATGCTAAATTCATTCTAAAATTTCGTTATAATTAAAAACGAACGACTGAACTTGTAATATTAGATACAGGCTTGGCATATTTCCTGCATGAAAAACTTAAAAGCTCCGACTGTTCTGGTGAATCTCGGAGACGAAAGAAGTATTGTGACATTTACGGTCAAGCAAAAAACCCAGTACTAGTTCCAACTAAGTATTGCGACGGTTAAAATAGTATAAGAGTGCGTAACGCTACATTAAAAATGGACATCGAAGTATTTCTCATTGAAATTAAACATCCAAAGGAATTTTAACCCCGAATCTAAAATATGCTATCCAAATTCAATAAATTTTACTAACCGCTGAAGGGTTTTCTTAAAGTGGCTTGCTAACGTTTCAACGCCACATAACTTGGGTGGAATATTAATAATATGCATAATAAAATGGAATAACCAAGGAAAGGTATTAATGAAATAAGAATTTAACTGTTAATTCAAGTAAAGACGGCAGAGTTATCCAAAACAATAGAGGAATATGAAAAATAACAGTCACATTCAATTCTTAAAATTTCAAAGATAATGCTCCATAAGAGAAAACAACGCTAAGTCTATAGAGAGCTCTCAAAAATTCTAAAATATGCTTGAGATCTGCTACACTTACATTAATTCAATGACTATCCAATTTTTAGCCGATTTATAACTTATGTGGATAACGTTTACATGCAGAACTAGCACCCAAAGTTATATTTGCATTAGCCTTGGTATTAATAAAATACTTTTCAATGCAGCAACCGATACAAAGTTTGCCAAGTAGACGAACACAACACACATTAAATCACCGAGCCAAAAGCCAAAATTTTCATCACTTTTCAAGATTTTTCACAACTTTGAGACGATTTTCTTATCCTTAGAAGCACAAATTGAAGCGATTCCGCCGGCACGCCACGTAACGCAATACGTACTCACGTATACCGACATCCCGATGCAATCCCCGTTAAGGCTCGAACGGCTGTCTTTATCTATCTAACCTATCACGGAAAGTAATGACGGAGTTCCCTTTTTGAACTCGTTATCTCCGCCGAAACCGCACGGAGATTTCGTGTAGGAAGCTAGAGTTCAACTCCGAAGACGAAGACTCAAGTGCCTGGTCCTATAGGCCGACCAGACGAACCCTATCTGCGAAACCGAGCATCTGTGGGTTGAACATCAGGAGCTGATCGGAGAGAAGACCGACCGATTCCTGATTGAGGTGGATAAAGAGTAGAAATCCAACGACGGAGATCGTAACTTGCTGGAATGGTGGGGGTGGGTGAAAAGCGGGGGAGGCTACGAATAAATGGGAAGAGTTTTAGCCAGTTGGGTGCTGTAGAGGGAGGGTAGGGGGTGGGGATTAGCCCAGGGGGAATCAGGAGGTTGGGAGAGGGAAAAGGGGTAGTCGAGCCAGGATGTTACGCGAACGGTTGCACGGTGGGTGGGATGCTACCGTCAAGGTACTGGGGTTGAAAATAAAAGGTCACCACACGCGACAATGACGGGGTAGGCAGGAAAGCCTAGAACTTATGGCTATTTACCTATATCGGCCCACGCTCAAATCAAACTGAAGCGGGCCCAAACTATATTCTCAAATTTCGAAGTGCCCAGGGAAAGGATCTGGCATGTATGAAATTAAAATAAAATATTATCACACCTGTGGTTCAGCCTTGGGTGAGCTCTACCCAAACCAACCATCAGGAGGACTCGCTGATTGAATGAGTACGGCCATTTACCGAAACGTTCCGGGTTCGATTCAAGAAGAAAACCTAGAATTTTTCCTCAATACTGCACTTAAACAGAACAAATAAGGGAGTTGGTCCCAACAACAACTCGGTGTATTGATATCAAACCGTTCAAATCTTTATTTAAGGAGCCCATTCACGTAATAATTTTGTGCTGGTAGTTTTGCCGCCGGTTTTTGGTTGCGCATGCGCAGAGATAAGAGAGGATATCAAAATAAAGAAACTATCGAGAGGCTAGGTAGTTTGGGGAAAGGAATTGGAATCTCAGAGTGAGTGAAATTCGCTATAGTCCGCGATATGAGATGCATCAGGGTAAAACATTCTGTTTGACAGGGCAATACCAATTTTAGAAAATCCAAAAGAATCCTTAATTTTCACCGGAATATTGGATAACGTAGTTCTTCAGTATATTATAAGTAGCTACAGTGCGATCAGTTATAATACCATCACCTTGTAAGGAAAATAGTTGTTAATTATTGTAATCTACATTAGCTTAATGGGAACAACTTCAAATCTAGCCCAAAAACTTTTGAGTGCAGCAGAGGAAGATATGGAAAACCTGACGCCAATCAGGGGCACTTAGCCTAATGAATCAATACTCCTAATTAACAATAACTGAACGAACTTTATTTATCCTACAGAAAATAAATTACATCCGTCTATCCATATTAATAATTTTACACCGCCGTTGTATTTTGCATAGCTGATTTGTCCTCATCTGTCTCAAATACATTCCATGAATGAGATCTCTAACATAATTTGGTTGACCAAATAGTGTCCAATAATCTATAGCAAAAAAGAAAAAAAAAGAATTAAAATTGGCTATCGTAAAATAAGGATAAATACAACGATTACCGTATCATCCTCACCATCTTAGTCACCGGAGTGTGGAAACACCTTAAAATATATGCAGTGACTTCATTACGACTAGGATATGCATATATACACTGAAGTCAGCATTTTTCACGCTAGGCAATTGATGGAAGAGTGCCACGTGGATACGTCCACAAATAAATAGTAGTGACAGGGAATTGAAAATAGGCGCATATAAATATAAAATACTCATATTTTTTCAAACCTTTTTTTAATTTTGAGGTATTGTTTTGATATGAATATACCGTTTTAACTGGATTACGATTTACATGTAACAAAAGTGCTTTACCTAACTCCTTTCATTCAATTATACGGCTGTTAAATGCGTTAAAATATTTTTCCCAACTAGTTAAATTGGAGTACATCTACTCAAATTTATTATTCAACGTATTTTCCCTCCGGTTTTTTCTTGAATGTGTTTTTTTACTGAGCAGAAACAAACGTCTAAGGATTTGCCTTATGATGACCGTTTGAACTGATGTCAGTACTAACCTCAATAAATTTGTAAAAGCACATAATTTCTAAGAAATCAATTGAACGATATTTTCGACTACAGCGATTACCACAATTCCTATCCAAAAGCTGATGCATTTCATTTTTACAAAATTATTTTATAGTGACTTTGGAGAAAAATTAATAAAAACTATTTCTTAATAATACTGGAGGTATTTAAAACAACATTTCAAAATAATAATGAAAAAATACTGCTCCTAAAAAATAGATATTGTAATTACTCCGCAGATAAGTTATGACTTTATACATATGGAAGGCATTGAACCATCAACAATAAACAAAAAGTAACAGAAAGTGCTATCTATGAATATTATTCCCATCATTGGCCTGAAGGGTATCGTAAAATATCGTTAACCTATGTCACGGTCAAATCTTATAAAAAAATGTCATCAATGAAACCAGCATCATACGGATATCCTAAGGACTAACTTCACACAGCTCTCCACTCAGCTACTCCATCCTCAGATATTTTTCTTCAAGATTTTCAATACTTTACAATCAAGATCCTCAATGAATATTGACATTGAATTTGCCATTTTTTGCGACCATAATGACCATCTTTCTCAAAAACACGCAAGAATCAGACTGAAAGCTGCGATTAGGACAAACCGTGCCAATATTCCTTGCTAACATCAGGTACTTAGATTTAGGTAAACGAATATTAAACTATATTTTCCTATTTATTTACCCATTAACCTATAAATTTACCATAACTTATGACTGCATATCAAGTTTTCATGCTTCACTTAGTGAAACCACATATCCATCGTGCGAAATGAATCACTTAATGTTCCACAAAACCTTATTGTTCCAACCCTGGGTTTCAACTGTTATAATGACTATATAGTATTTGAAACCCAGGGTCGGAAGAATTACGTTTTCAGGAACATTACTAAGTGATTAATGTTGCACTATATAATTTATGACAGCAAATCTATTCCTTATAAAAACATGAATTTTATGATATCTATGAAAACAACTTTTTTCACAATTCTTATCCAAATTTTAATGCAATTTATTCCAAACAAAATTATTTTTAAATACCTTTAGAGCCAAATTCATTGACAATATTCCATAATATCGTCACATGACGTCAATTTTTACCCTCTTTTTTTCCACACAAACTTCGTTAAAGAGGACAAAAATCAGCTACTTGTCCTAATTGGAAAATAGATCCGAGTCACAATTTCCCCAGCTTGGGTAGAGATTCACCTCGAGGACAAACTTGAGGACTGTACCCCATCTCTCGGCGACTTGAAGATGGGCTTGGATGTCCTCGGGGGAAAAAGAAGGATGGGACACAGGGAGAGAGGAAGGAGGGGGGTCGCTCGAAGCGTGGGCTGAAAGGGTTAGCTCCCCCCAGGTGGGGGTGGTGCGGAGAATCTGCACCCGGGAGAGATGAGCTCAAGTAGAGGAAATGCGAAAAGAATACGGGAGGGGGGAATGAGTGGGGTGAGTGGGGTGTCTCTCCCTCCCTAAACCCCCACCCCCTTTCCCACACCCACAACACGTCTCTCCCCTCCCCTCCCCCGCCTCCTCCACCCCCCACCACCTCCCCACCTCTCCTCCTCACCTCCACACTACCTCCTGCCGTTTCTCCGTATAAATAGGGGTCCGCGAGCATTGGGCCGGGAGTCAAAAACGTTCGTCTGAGCAACAGCGACAGCCAGGGACAGAAGAGAGAACTGTAAAGGGTGTGCAAGGATCTCGAGAGGATAAATCCCGTGGAGTGGAGATATAGCTGCAGATTGTCGCCGCTGGAGGAAACAAAGGAGCATCATCAGCCATGATTCCCGTGGGTATTCAATCATATAACTACGCTGCGAAGGATTACTCGCTTAGGCTTAGAAAGACCGCGGGCGTACTTCAGCATTATTGTTCATAGTGACTTAGGCCTAAAAAAATCCGCAGGCGTACTTCAATATCATTTTCCATAGTGTGACTTAGGCCTAGAAAAACCATAGGGGTACTTCAAAATTATTGTTCATAATGTGACGGCAAGTCTTCAAAGTGTCGGTTCTTTTTTTCGCCGGTTCTTTCTTAGCTAAGGGGCACAGGCACATTGACATGGTCTCCTTACCAGCTACTATTGGCCACAGCTAGCAATTTAATGTGTTAGAATACCGAATTTGTAGCAATGACGGCTAAATTCATTCGATATCCCGAGTTAGCAACGGCTAATGATAAACAAATAAACGCTAAAGATGCACGAAAACAACCACTGTATCGACAATTCCGTAAATTAACGGAGATTGAAATATTTAGCCAGTGAGCTAAGGCTAAAGATTTTCCAAATTTGCTAAGAATTTCTGACGCGAAACTAATGTGACACACGTTTAAGGATTTGCAATAATCTATGCAAGATGATAATAATAGCCTATTTTATCTTTCCAAGTTCTTTTGTTAACGATCTATGTTACAAGTGCTGATATGAGTAGTTATTGTAGTTGACAAATGTTTCATTTGAAGTTTAAACCAACGTAGCTAGTCTAAAATGGTTTACTTATCTTTGAAACCGATTGTGGGTGGATTTCAACCGTTGTGGGTTCCAATGAGGTACTCCATCACACAGGAAGTTTTAATAACCAAAAGGTTGGTTCGTTCCTAACAACATTTATAAATACATACGGTACCAAATGTGCGAGCTGACCATTTCGGATATTAGAGTAAAACCCAGCTAAAGTAAGTGAAACGTGCATCTTCAAACTCACGATCGTTCTGTAATATTGATAAAAGAGGGTATTTTGGAGCATACGTTGGGCCGTACTGGTCATTCTTTCTGTTCTTGGCTATTACGAAGAGGGCAATGTATAATGTGCCAAGTAACAACCACTGCGACTCAGGACAAACACAATTAGTCTCCAATGAAGCTTGGATACGATCCAAAATTTTCTAGACCCCTCAAGCATTCGAGATATAGAATAAAAGAACGACCACTTAATTGTGAATTCTCGAGCGAGTTTAATATCATTACACATTGGTTTTTCCCGAGATGACGTTACAGCCCTACTTCAACTCAAATTTCTCCTAAAACTGCTTAACTTCAAACAGTTGTAAAATAAATTTACCAAAGTAGAGGATAAACGAGTTATTGGAACAATTCCTGAGAGAGTTGACGGATAAATGTTTCATACATTTTTATTTTTATTCCAAAAAACGTCCTTTCGACTAATTATTCAAGTATTCTTTTTAATTCTTTAAAACATTTTGTATTATGATAAGGTTTTTCTTAAGCAAACTTAACGGTTTATTTTTCTCAAAACATTTTTTCTTAGGCATACTTCACAGTTTATTCAATTTCGTAACCCTTTTGTTAGGACTTAAGTTAAAGAAATAGATATGGAAATGGCAAAATATATGCTCTCAATAGATTATCGGTATTATTTTTCACTAAATAAGGATGTATTCACTAAGGCACGTTTTCCACTTGTTTAACTTAGCTATTGTTTCACTCCGAATTAAAAAAGAAAGCCTTTTTTAATATTATATTACTTTCGCTAGTACTAAATATTCCATGAAGAAGGGCAACCGTAAAAAAAATTGCTAGTTCCACAATTCCAGCAGGCACACCAAAATTTGGGCTTCTTTTCGTAGGTTAATGCAGAATTAGCCTCTAGTAAGCCCGTGGCTACAAAGTCTTCATCGAGTGCATTTTGAATCAAAATCTCTAAACGAAACACTATTGTCCATCTTTACATGGTCTCAAGTCAGGATTCTCCGAATATACGAAGAGGGCACTCATTTTTGTGCCATCAAAATTAATCTTACGAGTGAAACCCAAGACTTGACAACCTCATGTTTTATGAGCCCCCAAAAAATTACGACAAAAAGATATTTCAGTTAAAAATTAATCACCGCCATTCTTAGAGCCAATTCCTTAGTTAGAATGTTTTCGGGCATGCGAAACGATGCGATGCTCCATACCTTAGAATGGATATAAAGACATAAATATTAAAAAAAAGTTACGCCAAAAGTATTCAACACTTAAGTTATATTACTTAGTACTTTTTGGCGTTATTTTTGACGGATTTTTAAATAAATGTCTGTGTTTTGGATAGTATATACGACCTGAATATTGAATTGAAATTACTTAAATGTAACTCTGTCATTTTTAACTGACCTGAGAGCTAATAACACGAAGTTCTAGCGATTTTTGGATACAGGCAACGGGGGAGTAGCCAGAGTTGAACCTAAGTCACGAATATCTGAGTATCCTGAAAGCGTGGCAGCCCGAGCAACAGAGTTTCCCTCGACCTCCCATTGTAGTCGCCTACCTGAAGGCGAGACGCCTCGTCCCAACTAGTCGGCATTATTCCCACAATTACGTCACTGACGGTGGATAAAGGAGGGAAAAATTGTGTAAATTCACCCGGATCGCGAAGACATCCCGTGAAGCAGTTAGTTAGGAGGAGGCAGCACGTCACATTCCTAACACTGCAACCAGCGGCTAGAAAGAAAGAGCATCCGCGGTGACATTAGTCCAAGTGTCTTCGTCGCAAAGGCGCCGGGTATAGCGGAGACGCGGGCCTCGTCTAGGTGAAGCCAATGGGGAGGATTACTTCACACGTGACGCATTGCGAAGTCGGTGGGTGCGGGCGAGCTTCACACAGGCCTTGGGAAGAGAAATACTACACCCATGTCGTCTCGTAGGTTTTTTTCCTTGCCGTGGAAATCAGACAAAAGTGGGCGAAGAGCATAAGCAAGCGAAAGCTGTGTCCTTATTTAGGAAGGAGGTAATTACCATGGGGAATTTAGGTGCATATGAAGCGGGGGGGACATTGAGCTTTGAGGATTCTTGCATACATTCGCAGTAAAAAAAGTACATAGGTAACATACATCTCTTTGGCTATTTCGGCTATAGGTGGCCAAGAAATTAAACAAATATTCTAGCCAATTTTTATCCATATTTATTTAAAAAATTCGGATCTTGAGAATTTTTTAAATATTAACATATGTCACTCAAAACAACTCGAGCAACTTAAGAACTTAGCATGGAAATATATCGTCATCTTTACAAAACAAATGCGTATAAAACGGGCCTAAGATATCACTATCTAATGAGAACAATTAATTTATGCGGTTTTATTTATTTACAAATTTCAAATTTTACCAAATCAATTAAATGGTATCATCGTTAAAATTTTACCCATTACAATCAATATAAGCAATATTTTTTTCTGCCTATTCATTACAGGAATATTAAAAAAAAGATGGTTCATACCAAACTTTATTTTTCATGGATATTTATTTAAATCATACAATGCGTTTCACCGCACCACATTATTACGATGTGCGGAATAATTATGCCGCAGAACAGAGTTACGTCCTTCCATCATTATTTCTTTACCAGACTTTTAGGAATAAAGCGTTAGGATAAAGTCACGATAGGTATATTCACTCCAATTTAACTTCATTTTCTACTTACTTTAGGGAATATTAATGCAGTTAATATTGAGTGAAATACAAGCAGTTAAATATATTGGCGGACAAATTAAGTTTCCCATGCACCAACGCAGACGTTATTCACAAAATCATAATCAGTTTACTGATTCTCATTCAGCGGCATTTATTTCAAATTAAATGGCCCTATGCACGGCAAAATTCTATACTCAATACCGGTTCCGATAACCCAACATCATTTAATAGCTCAAGCGTAAAATATTAAAATAATTGGATGGGGAAAACCTGTGCGCTGAAAATGAAACATCGCTCTGCCATTCTTTCAGTAGATAATTACTTCATCGTGTTTCAAAACGGATAGGGAACCTCATCATCGATTTCCTGTGCCATCCATCCTAACAACAGCGACTTGGGAGAAAAATATAACCATTACTTATGCTCTCTGACAACAAGCAATCATAAACGAGTCACGGATGTGAACGCAACAAGATATTTAAAGCTCCAGAGCTAACAATCAAAGACGCATATAACTTTAGTGTCAAGGACTAGTCATGCTACTAGCAGAATACGCACACCAAAAATCTCCTGATGCAATCGTCCTTACAATATCAGAGGGTGGGGAGGGAACCAGGTTTGGAAACATGCACGGTAGCTTTTGAGCATATAGGACCTTAAATGAGGAAATTATGTACTTGAACTAAACTTAACAGCAGTCACTAAAAAATAGCGCAATACATACCGTGGCTGCTAGTAATATAACAAAATTTGCGAGGAAGAAAACGTATAAATACAGCCTATTCCATTTTTTTGATAGATAAAATCTCAATCTACCACCTCAACACTTGCGTTGCCAATTCTGTAAAATATATTCCAGTTCCATGAAATATTTTCATAGAGATCTATAAAATATTTTCGTACATTTCCGTAAAATCAAGAATTTTATTCCTCAAGTTCTAATGACTAATCCGGCTGGTGAGAAGTCGTCATATACAGCCTAAACAGAAGGGAAAAGGTGTTCGCTGAAAAATATGGACAGGAAATTTAATCCACGACGAAAACTCCAGAGAGTTTCATTATATTTAATAGTAGTTCCCTTTTTAGTTGAAGATCTCTCGGTGTCCACAACAGCTTAGTATCTTCGAGACATCTTCCGACATTTCGACTAGCGACGCGCCGACCGTCATCAGGGATCAAATATACAAATAATTTTGACTCCGCACTTGCGTTACTGGTTGAAATGTTGGACGAAAGCGTGAAGAAACAAAACAGTGTGAAACCTGGGAGTTCTTCCCATTCAAGCATCAGATATGTTCCATAATCTCCATTTATAAATAGACAGAGGATTTAGCGCCCAGTATATACAAAGAAATTTACCGAGTCTGTATACTATATATTACGTCTGGAATGTGATATGAAAGCTAGCAATGTACTTATACCACATCATTTCACGAAATGAAAAAATATATCAGAGTAAATCCATCAAAATAAAAAAAATGCCGTTCCATTTGCGTTATCCTCTTTCCACGGCTTTTTCGATCCTTAACTCTTCTATTTTTTCTACAAGAACAACGAGAGATGACGCAAGTCAATGGTAATCCACAGACTATCCTTGTATTAATTGGCAAATATTGGCAATATATATTGGATTTTCAATTCAAATGAGGATAATCTTAAGATAACCATCACCTTGTACTGGCACTGTTGACACTATATAATACGGAGGTGCGACATTGGTTGGGAAAGCGCTGTTTCTCTATGGAGGCGCAGATTTTTCCGCTTTCAGCGGTGCGTACAGGGAGGAGTGGGGGATGTGTAGATCTGCCGCAACTTCAACCAAGGAAACCTCGTGACCTCAAAATTCCACTCGCAGTAATACAAGCGGTGATGAAGTACACCCGAGACCCTTGTCTCAACAAGTGTCATTTCGCCGAGATTGTCTCGCATGTCGCGAAGATGGGAGTGGGTATGTGGCTTATGGAGTGCACATCGAAAGTAAAACGCATTAAAGACATTCATACGCGGGGGTAGGTCAAGAAGATGCAGCGATAGAAAGGGAGACAAATGAACGCAAAGGACCTAAATTATCTGATGAGATCGTAAAGTAGACGACTTGATGTCTCGCGGGAGGATGAGTCTGGGATTTACGGACCTCCAAACGACATCACTTACGCCTCCTAGCTAGACGTGATCGCCTATTTCGAAGACATAAACACCTATGGAACGATAGCTCTACCAATTCATTTGCTCTCACACGATGCTCTTCCTTTTGGGATGAGAGAAAGCGACGAGTTTGGATGAGAATTTTCCCCTATTTTTTTCTCGGCATGCCTGCATAATTCAGTTCTCGCTTACGATGAGAGGATTTTCCCTAACGTAAAGAAGCGTTAAGATGATATCAGGCGATCCGTTTAAAGCGGCGACACTCGTAAAAAAGAATTCAAGGTCGCCTAAGCTTACAAGTCACTTCATCACGTCATTTCCAACCATCATATCCACTTGCATCGGCTAGGATTTCATCACGGAGACACATGTGAAGAGAAATGCCGCCAAGTCATTGCGCGGACAATCAAATCTTATCAATGGAAAATTTCTGAAATATGAGTTCTGCCAAGAATGATTAAGTTAATCGAGAGAGATTCCCATAAAATCAAATATATCTTTTGCAGTGGGTAATTTCACGTCCAAAGAAAAGGCTGTCAATAAAATATAGACTAATGGAACTGACACTTTCAATTAGAAATGCTAATTCTTTGAATGCATTTTTAAAGCCTTCTAATTAATTTATCATTAGAAATAAAAGTTATAGGATTTGGAAAGAAACCCAACATTTACCAAATGAATATGCTTCTATTCTTAGTTTTTGCTAAATTCGTACACTTCGATTAAATAGTTCAGTGGTTCCTTTCGCCGTATTTTTCCACGAACGTCTTCATTCCCTTTGGTATACCGGATGGGTTCTTAATTGGCATCAACAGACGCGATAGTGGTCAATTGCGGAATATAAATTGTTATTAATAAATCGGAATCTTGTACGAGTTGAAAAATTTGGGTAGGCTCCACTATTCTAGATTTGGTCTATACATTGTGATCTTCAATCACCTTTAAAATGGGCAGGCGAGGAAGAAAGTTAGCTTTAGGCTGTAATTCATTTAATTTCTGGCCGAGTAGTCTTCAGACTTCTACAGCTGAAGACCTTGGATAAAGTTAATTTAAACTTGCCAATTTTTCTTGCAAATAATAGCCGTGAAAGTTAGTAAACAACCTAATATTCCGACGACTTCAATAATAACCAGCGTAAAATGAATTTAAATATACGCTATGAGATTAAAACAGATAGAACGCCATGCTCAATTTGATAAACCCCAGCAAATTTTTTCACTCGCAGCTCATTAAGCTGGAAAAAAGTGAAAGTAGACTACTGTAATGAGAAGTCTTAAATCAGCTTCCAACATCAATCATTTCGTAGGATCGCGAAGTTGGTAACCCTTACTGTAACGAATCAAAAACGAGTTTCTTCAACGCTCAATACTGTGAGATGGGATTTTGAAGGCTTACGAACATGAGAAACGGTTATTCGAATTCAAAGCGTACGCATATTTAATAGAAAAAGACCAACGGCATTTTGATTTGTATGAAAGAGAATGCTTCCGCAGGTCAGCAATTTACCCTGGCTCCCACGTAGGATTTAGCAAAAGAGGTGTTTAGTATTTGTGGTTTCACTTTTAATGATAAATTCCAAAAGTAAGATAACACAACAATAATGAGATAGCGCAAGAGAAAAATGATTATGCTTAACTCAGTCCATGTTGTCAAAGATATAAGACTGCCTAAGCTATTAAACCATTATAACGTTATTAAGAGTTAAATCACATTTTAATGATGAAAATGTAGTTAAATCAACTTGCTTAAATGGTTAAAATAGTACGTATCAAATAAATTGGCTTAGCTTAATGTCAAAGATACTCCCTCTTCACACACTTTTGATGTCCCCATGAAACTGGATATAACTTAAAAACTTATTGATCATAAACAAAAATACAACTTCAAATAAATTGAGCAACAGTTGATACTGGAACTTACCAGTGTAATTGAATACAGTAGAATTATCTTTATCCTTGCCATAAATTTATGCAACTAAGATTTTCATCTCTTTTATTTATGGAAACAGGCACTCATCCTTGCATCTTCATTGATGGTGGCTGCTATGGCAATGCCTCAGCAGCCGGGCTCCAACACTACGCCCATTCCCATCCTCAAGTACGAGAGTGAAGTCAACCACGATGGATCCTACAGATACAGGTGAGAAAAAAAAACAGTGAAGTTTATGAATCACATAATGTTAAATTCCATTCATGCAGGCCCGTATAATATATTCACCAAAAATAAGAAAACATAACTTTGATGACTTTTTAGTTGAAAGCATTACTGGATAACCTAATAGCTTCAATGTTTCACGCAAGTTTTCCAATGGCACGATAAAATACTACATCACTGTTAAGGATTGAAAAGAGCATAGACTTTTACAACGAAATTCCATGAGTAACATATTTAAGTTCAATTAACTGCTACTACCACCTCATTTTCAGCGGTCATAACCCCCTTTTTAAACTTCTAATACTAAAACTTTACAAAATCAATTTTTAGTGACAGTCCAGTAATTTACAAAGATTTGTAGCAGCGATTTCGTTCAAAGACAATAAAATAAAAGCTAGTAAAGCGGAATACTACATGTTTTCCACTAGAAAGTGTTTGGAAAATTTTCACAAGGATTTTCTCGAGATTTAGATATAATATCATTATAACATATCATGAGACCCACTTTATAAAAGGAAAGCGAAAACAAAGACTCCATATCATTCGATTTATAAAACATTTTTTGCTAATATTCAAAAGTAACTTTGAAAATTGCTGAGTATATGAGAATAAAAAAATAGAATTATTCTATGGCCCAGATATTTCACGAAGCTACAAATTTTACACCTTGTAAGTTTAATGAAGAAAAAAATCCCGTAAGAAATAAATGAATTTTCAGTTTACGCTGCTTGACTAACAATCAATTGGTCATACGTGATTCGATACTTGACTGAATCACAGCCACGATTGATTCCGCTAAATTAACAACGCTTACTCCTCACTTTCCATTTTTAGAGTTGGCAAAGCCATCTTCTCTACTTTACCGCATGAATTGATACTTATGCTACTGTCATTACCTGCCATTCATAGAAGAAAATCAAAACAGCTGTAGTAGCCCCAAAAATTATCAATAAAACTCTTTCCCCATAGTTCAGCTACGTGCATGAGTGCCGCTTTGTGATTCATATCTTAATTTGTTTTAAAATGATTTTTTACGAGTTAAAAATAGGTTGTATCTTGAGGGTCATTTCAGCCTCAAGGGAAACACAGCGGGCAGAAATCGAAAACTAATAACTTGTCAAAACTAATATTTCCGTTATTTAACTTAGATGCACGATTTTCCAGTTTTGGAGATTTTTACCTCATAAATCTGAATTTAATGTTTTTTGCCGTAGACCACGTAGGGCCACTCTCTGAAAAAATATGGCGGAAATAGTAAAATACCCTTCTTCAAATATTAAAAGCAATGCATGTAAGATAGGTATTATATTCCTACAAGTACTATCAATGGCGAGCTATAGGCTAATTTACGCTAAAATACGCTAATCATTCGCATGCTACTGCTCTATCGACTCAAGTACGCATAGGAATGTCCACAGCAAAAATACCTAAGCTTTCAATCGACTCGTTAGGAGAGACCCTACCATTAAGCGACCAAATATTCAAAGGAGAAAACTCTTAGAAGCTTAGATGAGCACCTACTGAAGCTCATTGAGTTCTCCAAGGACGCATACTCTCTCGAAGAACGTGGAGACGATTCTTCACGCTTGACTTGACCATTTTTTTCTTCTTTCCAGCTTCTAATGGCCTGGGGGGAATCTCCGAAGTAGCTCTAAGGCAATTTGAATTCCGGTTTCAAACCAGAAAACAATAGCTCCTGCAGGATAAGCGCAGCGCGTGCTCCTTGACTATTTTCCTCCTATTATAAAAGACATATGGCCTTTAGATCGTCGCGGCGGTAGAGATATGAATGACAGAGAAATCCGTGGAAGATATCGCAAAAGGCTTGCTGCATACACATTTCTCTCTTATCTTTATTCCACTCCTTTGAAACCAGTAGCGCCTACATCAGTCTTTTTCCATTGTCCGATCAATCGAAAATACCAATAAATGTTCGACTAATCGAACTCATGATCGACAATTACGACATACGAAGATGATGTCATCAGCTGGAAGTGATTGCTTTATCAAGAGCTTAAGTTTAATCGAAAGTATAAGCTCCATGAAGAATCTTTGACCAGCACTGAGATATAATAAAGCCCTCATCTGATTAGAAGTCATAAAATTGTTTACAGGACTATTTGTGTAAAAGCCTCCGACAACAGCCCGTAATATACATGATATATTCTTGAAAACCAGAGATTTTTCTCAGAATTCAAATTAAATCTTCCTTATCATTAACTACTCATCTATGCAGTAGTTTTTGTAGTTAACGTCAAAACGTTATAATTCAGTAACAAGAAAAGAATTGAAAGAATCTTAGCATACAGACAGGTTTTCATGTGGAAATAAATTTATAATTTATATGAAAATTGTAGAATTCCGAACTTTTACATTTCCTGCACCATGAATGTTAAAACAGCTTCCGATCTAAAACAGAAAAAAACTAAAATTGACCATCCTCAAAAGACTGACCAAAGAAATGAACCTAACTTTAGATTTATCTCTCTATAGATATTTATAAGGCATGGCGACATCTTTCCTTCAATTCAAGCGGGTATTTAGGTGAAAGTACAGGGCAGAACTGACATTATTGTGATTGAAGGGGTAGAAACTCGAACACAAAATACTAGCGGTCGTGACACAGTAATAAAATTCTTACATGTACTTTCTCCTAGGGTCCTCCTATAAGGCTCGCGGCGATAAGATGCCGAAGGTAAATCTCTTTCCTGTTTTCAAGTGAAATATGGAGCAGAGAACTTAGGGTCTAACAACCATGTAGGGAAACGTTTCTTCCACATCATTTGAAAGAGCAGAACAATTCATGCACTATTTGGAGAAAGCTACAACGGGCTTCAGTCAGCTGGATACCATTGTTGAGTGATTAACCTCTATCCTTTTCATTAACCGTAGTAAGAAATATACACAAAATTTGAAGAGTAATTTATTAAAAGTATAATTCCATCCAAGCTGGTTTTACTGTCTACTGATAGTCCTTTTCATATCCCAACAACGAAAATTTATTCCCGGATTTGCGATAAAATACGATACATTTAGCTCGAGTTTTGCAAAATAATCAAATACCCTGAATGCCGAAGTAAAAAATGGAAAAAATGAAATGTATGAACTTTTCTCTCATGCATGAGACCGTACTAGAAAGGAACGATCGACACATACATGGTTATGTGCAATATCTAAATTCTGTTCCTATAGTCCTGTGTAAGATACTTACCGCAATTGAGAAAAAATAGTAATGATGATGTTTTTGCTGAAAACATTACTCGCTTACCCAAAGCCTTCGTATCACGAATGGTAAATTTAGCAAACACAACACTATATAACTATTAAGGATCAAAAAGTGATTATACGACCAATATGCATGAAATAAAACGTTATGTCTCGGTTTGCGAAGCTTGAAGTATGTTTTCGCCCCCTATTTCTTTCTCAGAAATCCTGGATCACATAATACGGAATCACTTCCGCCGATTTTTTCCCCGAAATTCCCGCCGCACAAAAGGATTAAATTATTGGATGCCAAGAACGGAGGTGTCGAGGAAGATTCGTGACCGATGAGAGCACGCAATTTTATTTTATTCAAGCTGGCCCATCCAACCGGCGAGGCGCCCGCCCCTAAATCGACACGAAGATCACCAGGTGCGCTCAATCATGAATTTCCGGTTTCTACATGGCAATCAAAAACTCCTGCACATTGCGCTCATGATCCTACATTCATTCAATTGATCTTTTTTTAAATTTATTTCATAGAAACCACTGATCACAATGCCGTAAAAATCCGACATTACAATACGCATGACAAAATTTTATGCAGAGCATACGAAGTAATTCATGTAGTTCTAGCTAATTATATAAGGATTAATGAAATAAAGGTGATGAAATGTAAAAATATTTGTAATTCCACACAATGGCGGATCTTTGGGGGGGGGGTTTAAGGGGGCTATCCCCCCTTGGGTATCCAATTTATACCCGATAGAATGGTAATTTTTTCTGACCCCCCGCTAATGCTGGAATTTTAACCCCCACTTAGAAAATATTAAAAAATTACCCCTCCCCCCTTGTCCCCATCCTGGATCCGCCACTGATTTCACATAAATTGAATACTGTACAACCTAGGTTCCGACGTGGTAATTCATCATCTGGTACATATCGAAGAGAGAGAATATGCACAAGTACCAGACGATTACGTGCTACGTTGAAACTTATTCGGAATCACAAAGTATTTTTACATTTCATCATGTTAATTCGTTTCCATTTAATCACGTCTGAGACCAAAAAACTGAAGGTTAGATTAAATAATGATCTTTAGTTCGTAGCAAGCGAGTTCACTCTCAAAAAGGCAATGACTCGACCTTTCATTCATACAGCATGGATTCCGGCGATAGTCTTCGATAGAATGTCGTAAAACTAGTTTTAAAATAACCTGTATCAGTTTGTTTACTCATTGCGATACTCGATCACCGCTATCCCGCTATGTTTTTGTTAACCAACTGTTTGTCTCGGGATCACTTTATTGGTGGAAATCGATATCGTTTCAACACGCAGTAAATTGCCACGATAAAATGACAGTGACAACAATACGTAACTTCGATTTTGTGGATGGTTAGATAACCATGGCTGGCTGGAATATGAGAATAGATCCTCAGGATGGATTTGCCTTCGATCGTCATAAACAGCAGGATGCGTTGCCATGGAAAATTATGAGCCTTAACATCAAAACGTTTTCATGAGGAGCCATGAAGGATTTGCTTAAGACTTCTGGCGCCACAATCCTTGCGAGTCGAACCGCAGATGAGGAATTTTAAACACCCATTTCTCGAGAGGGCTCATCAGGTGAAAATTTAAATAGTGAGGTGCGAGTGGTCCGGAATTTTGAGACCAAATATCTCAAAAGTTAAGTGTATGAAGAGACACATGTGCACAGTTTATGTAAATGATCGTAGGGTTTTCGTTTAGGGTTACGAAAGCTGGGAATTTACTTAGAGTCCTAAACTATATGTATTTGCCCATGAAAATTTTAACCATATTGTCCGCATAGTCATTGTTATACGTGGTTGGCACTCTGACCTGAAGGAATTTCAATTACTATAACCTAAAAACAATTGCAAAGGAGTTTGATTCATTTCAATTTATAACCTACTTCAGTGAAACACTTGTATCAATAAAACAGTTTGTATATACTTCCCACAACCAATATTCTTCAAAATAAAGGTAGCACTAAAAGGGTTCCCCAAGTAAGTAATAAAAGTTTACCAGAGTATAACTTTTTCTGTCACAATATTCCAGAAACGTGAACGCTACTTGAAAATAAAACTAATTACATAAAATACTAGATAGCAACATTAATAAAATAAAACTTGGCCAGAGTATTACTTTTTCATTCAAAATACTCCAGAAACAAGAACTCTATGAACAAAACAAGAACATTAACCACAGTAATGAGCGGCAATGCAGCATAGGATCACAGCCAATTCACGTCTTTTATATTTTTCCGAAGACACAACAGATGGGAGCTTAACTTAGACGGGAAGAGAACCAAGCTTATTTCTGCTCACCTTGAAAAATTATCCCAGACTTAAAAAGACCTCGCGATGGTCCTATCCTCTTTGAAGGTCAGTTTAGCTGGCATGGAGTCTAGGCCCCGCGCCGTGTGAAATTCTCACATATAGGGCCCTTTTCATTCCAACTGGGAATTACAGTTGCCATATTTAAAAAGCACTCGTTAGTGTTTTGTACTCTAAGATCAACTGTCCAGCTAAAATGAGATTCATGCTCGGAAAATTTGTCATAACCACCTTACAAAAATAATAAATCTAAAGAAAAAAAAGCGCTGAGGTTAATATATCCTTCCCAGTCAGGATTTCACGAAAATAACACGCAAGTTCACACAAATTATCCGAAAACACCTTGAAGATTTTCATTTATTTAATCAGAAGTAAATCTTGATTAGTTGCTGTGCAGCATATAAATGTCTTTTTCGCGAAAATTTTCAAATTATTTTAATTAACTTCACCAACAAGCGTATAAAATTTGATTTCCTAGAAAATATCTAGAACATTTTGTTTGAAATACCACTAATTTATGTACTACATAAACATCAATCTTTTACGCACTGTACAAATAAATACATGATAGAAATCAAACACCCGTTTTGACAAAGAAAACGATGTACTTTGCTTCACGGCGTATCGATGATGATAAAAATAAAAAAATCAATATAAGAGCTTGTACACCGTCTGAAGAAACCAAATTTTTGTTACAAGAGCATATAAATTAAGTTTCTTCCACGAAAGTGGCGCATCAGTCGAAGTAAAACTCTTGAAAAGGTACCGTCTCTATTAATTAAATAATCTGAATGTATATCACTCAGAGAAACAACCTTTTGGCCGGTTTAAACCCAATTCAATTAACACCAAGGTCCATTCCATTCCCTTCAATGGAGAAAAATAATTCTCTCCCCCAATCCCCGATTACTAGTAAGTTTTCCCGCAACACGATTTTTAGCATCTCCAACCCGCGTTGAACTCAGGGAATTCTTTCGGGGAAGAGATGATTGTTACATTTTTCCACGTCCATTCCAACAGTGGTTTTTGCGTGACACCATCACGTAGACTAACTTTCGTCAGGCTATTACCCTCCGACTCTACCGGGAGTAATTTAGAACAATTCCCGCCAACATCGCTTATATAAGTAAATACACCAAGAACGAATCATGCGTTTACCATTCTACAAGTGCATCGTTTTGATTCGATTATAACTTTAGTTTTATCTATGGTCATCCATGCATATGTCGCAATATTGCAAATTGTACTATGCATAATATCATTATGGAACGGTTAACCTTTACCTTATGGAACGCTTTAGAATGGAACTTAACTTAGTGTTCCCATCATAGATCGATTCTCTAGGAGAACTCTTGGATCTGATTTATGTTTATTTTTCTATAATTTGCTTTTAATTTTTTAAATATCTGCGAAGAAATAAATTCTATTAATTTATTCTTTCAAAAGTTGATTTTGAAAGTAAAACTAAAATAAAGAGCGTGCATATATGTTTTCAATCGCATTGGCAAGGCGCAACGTTCCTAATGTTTCCTCTCTGTTTTTCCATTTTCTCCCGCAGCTACGAGACTGGCAACGAGATAGCCGTTGAGGAGAAGGGCGAGCTGAAGAACCGCGGCGTGGAGGGACAAGAGGCGCAGAGTGCCATCGGCTCCTACTCGTACACCGCACCCGACGGCACCCGCATCACTGTCACCTACACCGCCGACGAGAACGGCTTCCAGCCACAGGTAAAACGATCACCCACGATTCATTACACCATACTCACCACACGCTATCAATGCGCTCATCCAAGCTTGCCACTAGGTGCTGAATTTCGGAGCGCTCTTTTTATATGTAAATCTACTCACTTCATTTGAATAATTTTTACACCCCAACAGTATCCCTCTGTACTAATTTTGCACAACAAATTAATCAATTGCGATCGTGTTTACTTGGCCGAATACACAAATTAAGTTTATAATGACACATAAAGTTTTTTCACTCTTACTTAGTGATACAAATAGTAATTTTCCTTGCTTAGGTTAGGGTAGAGCTCGCCCTGAACCTAGTCTAAGGGGTTTGCAAGTCGCACATTGAGGGTAAGGATGGGTTGGTGAACTCCCGGGGCCATCTCCTATTGGGAAGACTTTTGCTTGGGGTTGTCGGAAATGTACACCTGTTATTGGGGATAATGTTTCCTTAAATCAATATAAAAAAACCATATTTTTTGAGAAACCAAGACAAATTATAGTTGATTATACTTTAGACGTTTAAAAACTAAGATTTCCCATTGTTTCAACATGTAGTTTAAAAAGTAATAGTCACCCATTAATCAACCAGTACTGATTCGGTATTTGAAAATATTATTAAAGCTTTTTATTAACACTAAAATTGTTAACAATCTATCTTTCACATTTAACTGAATCCGTGTAACTCTTTTTAAAATCTAAAATCTCCAAATTAAACTGCAGTAATAGGTATAGCAGCAATCTTTTTGCGGAAATAATGATCAATTTTAATGTAAAACTGCACTGAAAAATTAATGCAAAAAAATAAAGAGACCATTCATCAGGTAAAGAATTTTCAAACACTGATGCATGAATGAAATATCAATGGCATGATTTTTACTTGCACGAATTTGCTAGGAATACATTCCTATCACGTTCCTTTGAAGCGTTTGTAAAAAGAAAAAAATATTTAGCCGCCAAGAGAGAAACAGAACGCTAGTCAACTCATTTCTTTCCCGTTGACTGTTAACATGTTCTATTTGAATACAAGGTAACTCCGAGGGAATAGTTAAAATAGTGATGTTCGTACCAACTCAGCTGCTTTAGACAACAAAAAGTTGGTTCAGAGCTCAAGGGAAGGTATATACAAACTCTCAAGGTGGCTTTAGAGAACGCAAGAGCTGAGACAAAAAATAAAACTCTCACCTTCGGTATCAAAATAGAAAGGTGAAAAATATATACTTAATGAAATACTAAGCCGTATATACCAATAAATCTTATAATCACACACGAAGATGAATTTCACAATTCTCACTCAATGATTCAACCTGAAGGTTTACACGTAGATCTTGTCTTGAACCTATCCTAAGGGGTGTGAAAGTCAAACATTCACGGTAAGAGTGGGGCAGTAAATTTCTATGGGCCATTTCAAACTTTGAAACTTCAGCTTGGGGTCGTCGGATTACTTCACCCACAACTACTGCTGGAGATAATTCGCTTAAAATCAAAACTAAATTCCCAGTAATTCTGAGAAATCTAGATGAATTATATTATAAACGCTACAAAAATAAGATTTCTCATTGTAAATTTTTACTGAAAATCAGGATATCATTAAAAACCTCCACAAAATTTCCTCGTTCGTGAGTATAAAACTAAAAAAAAATGAAATAACCAATCGAAGTAATCATTGTGTAAACAAATGCAATCACCGGAATCAGGCAATTAGAACCATAAGATCCATCACGTGACCCAAAATTTTGCCATTCCAATATTAGGATCATGCAGAGAAGCCGAATATCCATCTTGTTCAAACGTATTCTGAGGTTCGAAATTGCCTGTTTCCACATCCTCGGCTACTTACGAGAAGGAAGAGTATTGCGGGAATATAGCGGTGGGAGGGATTACTGTTGGTAGTCAGAGGAAACAGCTGAGATATTGGGAAGGGCACCTACTTTAACTGCCTAGCCGTCTGCGAAGATTGAGTGAGACTTTTTTTCCCTTTATCAACTGCAGCAAGGTCGTCGCACCTTTTGTGTTCTCGCGACCGGCCCGTGAGAACCCTCGCTGCGGAGGGCCAATGGGAAAGGTTTGCGCTGCGCAACTGTTTAGGACGGAGGCACCGCTAATTGGGCAAGGAAAGCAGTCTTTAACTAGAGACGGATAAATCCGAGGACGAGTTGAGAAACAGCCCCCCCAGCATTGCCACGTTCCTTTATGATCATTATAACTTTAACGAGCCATTTAACCAGCGCGCGCTCAAGGGAACCGAGAACTTATGAGAGCCGAATTATTCAGTTAACAGATTTTTAACCCGACAATGATATCCTGGAGAATTTTCATGAGTTTCCTTCAAATATTTCCAAGATTTGACACAGTGTGACAATTGAGATTGTTTTATTGGACTAACATTGGCAATAGATAGTTAAAGACTACCTCAAGTACCAACGTTTTATCTTTTGTCAATTGAATTTATTGATTTAAAATTGAATAACTGAATCACTTTGCAAAAAGTTGCTTAACTGAAAATAAAGCTGCTGCCTCATTCTATGGCAAATGCTTACAGTTCACGTACTCAAGCTCAGCTTGAATAGGATGCCGTAGCATAGTGGCTTAAGCACTACTTAATTAAATGATAACTTTTACGTGCAATAAATAATATATTTGGCTCCTGAAATTAGTGAATATTGGATCTAAAAATAATTTAAGTAAGAAACTGATCCCCGCTATTATTAAGACATTTCTTGGGTATTGCATTCCTTGGTACCCTCATCAGGTAACATTCACTGATTATTCTAACAACAACGATGGATTAATTGCGATGTTCTATCTCCGAATCTAGCTATAATTTACATGTACTTACGGGGTAGTTGAAAACAGTAGCATCATTTTTCGAATTTAAAAACGTATTATAACGATTTCACGCAGAAGTAAATCGCAAAGTTTCGGTTTTAAATTGTTTTTAATTGCGTGAAATAAGTGAGATAATAAATTGTCACTCATATGATAAACGCAGGTTTTATTCTCCAGAATCATTGACGAAAAAGGAAAAATACTGCGGATTAATGTATAAGATTTAGTAGTTACTTAAAATTACCTAAGATTAAAATTCCATTTGTTACTGTATGATCCAAAAACTAAATTTACTTTTGCATGGACTGCATTTGCATGTTTGACGATGTGAAGCACAACGTTTGCACGGAATGTAAAATATTATCAAAATGTATTTCCGGCCAGGAAAAAAATTAAGCACATCTCAGCGCTTTTTCTGTCAAGCTTATCTTTTGAATGCCAAATCTTTTGCAACACAGACACAAAGCATGATAAATTCTCAATGCATATTTCACCTTCGGTAGTTCTCAAAACACAACGCTTAGGCCGCACGCACGTAAACACACAGCTTGTGCAGGTGTGGAGGAAAGGATAGGTACTCATTAACAGTTCAGTGGCTCTAATGTACGCTAAAATGTCATTTACAGCTGTCTATTGGAAAAGGTGCCGGAAGGAGATGAATGGTGAATCCAAACCAGCAAACACGTGGTAAGCATTCTCTCCTGGGATAGCCAGTCTCGTGAACTAACACTAAGTGGAGGACTTAGGAAAGGTATAACATAATCCCCTGAAGTACTTTCTCTCTAACAATCATACCTATGATTCAGAAATCCCATTTGTTGAATTGATATATTGATGGAACATTTTCCTAGCCTACAATACTATTAACTAAATAAAATTTTACTATTATCTCGCAGATATAATCACATGCATTAAATTCCTAGATTATATTAGCATTCCTTTCTTCATCATCATCTTTTTTGGCCTCTTATTTTTTTATCATATTCCTTGAATAATACTTTGAATTAAATCACAATTCACTTCTATCATTATTCTTCGTATCAATCCTTTATGGCACGTCAAAAATGGCAGCCAGTGATTTCAAAATCATTTCCCTGTATTTTTCATTAAAACATGAGTTCCTTTGATCGGTTGTATAGAAATAATTTCATTTTTTTCATCGAGTGAAAAATGTTTTAACAACAAACTTAAAAAATTTAAATAATATACATCCACATTTACAATTTTTAATATATAAAACAATATATTTTAATGACGGCCCTATTTAAAAAGAACTACATTTTGGAGTTTATATTTTTTCACCATAAGTAACTGCGGTAAATTGCATAGGAATGTCTACGTGCCTAACAAGCGATCCACTGACTGAAAAATAGGAGTTTTAAAACCGTTTTAAACGAGCCAGACAGGATACATTATAATCTGCGCAACCATGCTAATCACGTTGAAAACTACAAGATGTAAATAGTCAGATTTCAACAAGTTCTATTATATTTTCCAAGTCACGCTGGAGTACACAAAAGACTACATAATATGTATGCTCTGATCTACAGCGTACTCACAGTTTACATGTGAGTGCCTCTTGTAAAACAATCTCATACCAGAGAGATTATATTAGATTGAAAAATCAATAGGGGAGCTAAGCCCCCAGGGCACTTAGACCTTAGGGTCTATTGTGCCAATCACCGATGATTTGATCACTCATAGAGGCCTACAATCTTAGTGAACCCCAATGGGAAGATCTCTCACCTCCCTGGGCTCTATATGAAGTGAGCCCAAGAATTTATAACAAGCCCTCATGATTGCAGGGCATTCCCATATTAGATGGGCAGTCTTTCATTCTCCCATATCGCACCATCTACACTCATGCGAGACTGTTATTCCCAGTACGTGCACAAATCTCATTACGAGATAGTCTTACATTTTTTATAACAAGTATCTGTGGTAAGTTTGAAAGGAACTTTTACGTGCTTAGCGAGTAATCCACAGCCAAACTGATAAATTGAATTCTTTCAATGGTATTAGGCTCAACTATGTGGAAGTTGATATTCGAAAATGAAAAGGAGACTTCGTTGACTTCCACTGATTTATTTCATCCGTACGAGATGTTTCGAGATTATCAAGTAACTTGGTAAACAAACATAGTGGTCATCATCAGGTATGTCAACGAATTCTCCTTTTCATTTTGATAAATTGAACTTTTAAGGCCGTTTTAGACGAGGCGTAAACGGTACATTCTGATGATCAGCAAAATTATGCCAATCATAATGAAAACACATGGTAAGCAGGCCTACCACCGTTCGGAGTTGACTTCTGTTCATAAGTAGAAGTCGTCTCACGAATCTACGATAATATTCTCCAATAAAAAGCTTAGCAAGAAAGTAGAGAGAAGACCCTTCTAACTTTTTTCTTTCACACAGGGAGCTCACCTGCCGACACCGCCGCCAATCCCTGAGGCCATCCAGAGGGCGCTGGACTACATTGCATCCCTTCCGCCCAACCAGAGGCAAGGTGACCAGGGTGAGGGACCCAACAGGAGGAGATAGGCGTCAGAAGACAACTAACTAAACCACGGGATGTCAAAGCGATCCAAAGGGATGGACGAGCGGTGGACTACGGTCAGCGTGGCGCCACCTATATTATACTCCACCAACCACGACAGCGGCCATCTTCATCGACAAAAATTCTCAACCGATCGACTAACCCACACGCATGCACTTCAAGCGGTCAACTCCACTTCACACCCGTTCGTCAGCATGGACAACACCTTGAACTTGGCCTCCAATATAGCGGCAGGCAATGTAGGGAGTGATAACCTAGTTCAATACCTCACCCTGTCACCACCATGAAAAACACCAGCATGGACTCAGAGGAAAATAGAGGAAGTGAGATTCAAGTTCAATGCTTTCTCTTGGAGAAATTAACAGGGTGTGCAGAGTTATATAATAAACCACTTGCTGGAGAAACGAATGGTGACGTGCGTGCTTCCATTACATTGCTACAATATAATTATTTTTATAATAAAAAACGCAATCAGTAAAATGAAAGCTTTTTAATCTCAAAAAAGAGTACTTTTTTGTATCTTTGTTTTTTCCATTTCCTCGCAGCTGAGGTGAAATTATTCGCTCAATCTATTTCTCAAACACTGTGAACTGTCATTTTATATTTTTTTCCTCGCAGCACAAAAAATACAAAAAAAAATAGCCCGACCAAATGGTAGAAGGGTAAAAACTCGCAAAATGGATAGCATAAATATTTGTAATAATTATATATATACATTTTGGAAATCCGAAGGCCAACCTGGAGTCACATGGGCCCGGTGCCAGGAATGGGAGGATTTCCTCTGGCAGCGTTAGCTAGACGTATTTGTAATTATATTTTTGCTGTAAATCAAGTGAACGTGTAACCGGGCCCAAATAAATATTTTTATGTATACACCGGCAGTTATTCCTTCAAATTGTGAATCCTTGATTCCCCCACCCTTATATCATCACTCTACGTGAAAATCATAGCTAAATGCAAAAATGCATTCATTTTGACCTAAAAGCATAGCTACAATTATTAAAGTTAATAAACATTCTACTGCAATAATTAGTTGTTACAATTATAATTAGAGTTGTATTTATGATTACTGCACTAGAATAATTAAAACTTTCACCCCATTTCCTTCGATATGTAGAAATGCACGCAAAATGTGTCAAGTAAGCAAAAAACCGCCAATCAAACACACCTGAAAACAAACATTGAAAAAAGTCTGCGCTTCTGAAGCTTCATTTCGAGTAATTCTGGAGTGACTTTGTCCAGAAGAGGCTTTATGAAGGTTTCACCAATAATCTGCCATCATATGTGTGTCCCAACCTCCTTAGTAGTGGTCCTCTGTAGTTTTCATACTCTGAAGAAATATCTCACCTTGCTCTTCGTTTGTCTTTCCTAAATATTCCGAGAAATAGTCAAGGTGGCTACGTAAACCCTGAACCTTATCACTTATTATGCATCCAAGGTAGCTAAACTTTTGAAGCATCTCATCTGGTAGCTTTGCATAATTATTGGCTTTGGAATTTCTAAAAACTTTCCGCACAACGTTAGCAGTTGACATCCATGGATTTTTCTTAACCTCATTCATGAGCAGCAAGGGAACTCTAATTAGCTTTCTGATTTCTGGGTCACCAAAAATTCCAACCATAAGCTTCTCTGAGCTGATTTGACGAATTCTTCCTCCTAGGTATACAAAACACTGCTCCTTTTCATCAAGGTCCTCTAAAAACTGCTTCAAAAGGATTATTGTTGTGTGCAGTCGAAAAAATTATTTCATCTTATTTAACTAATTGATTTTCAATTTAATTTTTCTCTCCAACAACAATGGCTTCTCCCAGACACTCCTTCCTCATCCAGTGGTTTTCTCTGTCTCTGGCTTCCCATAAAGCATATGAAACATGGATATTACATACAGCCACTTTTTTTTCCTAGGAGAAAGTTTTACCAAAAACCAATTTTAGATCCACACAAAATACCCATTGATGTACTTATATATTATCTTCTTCATGGCCAAAGCAGTGATGACGTATTCTCCTTTCATCTTTTATAGAATTTTCAATTGGCAATGAAACACACGTGTTGCCATTTTGAATGAGTATGCATTTCATACTTCGGTAAGACTTGCCAATGCATGGACACCAATCATCGGGAATATATTCATGAAGATTCATTTTATTCAGGAGTTCCCTAACATCTTGACAGAAAATAAGAATATTCATATCCTTGGATGTTCCCTCATAGCCACTACCACCGTCATCATTTGTATCAGAAGAAGTTCAAATTTTTTTTTCATTACAACAGAGCTTTGGAAGCTGGAAATACTTCGGAATAGGTACTTCATCCAACTTTGGAACTAGGCATCTTTCAGAGGCAATATTAGGATATATCCACTTGCTATGATCGTTCTGATTTATTTAATCAGCTTTCATCATGCAGAATAAAATCATCAATATGGTTCAAAAGTTCCCTCCAAACCATAGGCACACTGAATTTCAAAATTTAGTTACTCCTAGTGGCCCACTTTCGTAAATGTTCCACACATATTATACGTTTTACATGCGCTGCCCAAGTTTTATTGTAATTGCCGAGTTGAAACCCAAAATATCCTAGATATACACATTTTACAAAGTCAGTATCAGTTTGTCTGTTTTTTTTTAAGGATTTCCCTAAAGTGTTGCACAAAAGATCGGGATGATAAACTCAGTAGGGTCGACTTGATCTCATACTTGCTTTTCACTTCGAAACAAGAGAGTAGTAACGGCAAGTTAAAAATGCTGGAATGAGGAGTTAACGCCTTCAATGCCACTTTAAAATCCTTCGAAAGAATTGAAATATACTTCAATTAATTATAATATATTTTAATTAATGAACCTTCTTTAAAAATGAAGAATCTTTATCCATTATTTTAAGCTTCCACACCACTGCGAGTGGCATAGGATATTTCGGTAGATCCAATGCTGACACAAGCACAAATGAAATCAGAGCGGAAGTATCAAAAAAGTAAATTTTTTCAACACTGAAGTAATATTAGATTATCTCTCTATCTTTCGAGTTGTCGTAGCGTGATTCTTGTCTTCGAGTGACAACAGTTCCGCCTGGACTCCACCAGGAGTCTTCAGGTACAAGTGGCGGTATCGATATTTTCACCGCGCTTATGCAGCCCTAATTCATCGCTGCTGCATTCTCTCGCTGTTGAGCTGTGATTGGCCGATTTCTGGCTCTCTTCCGAGCAAGTGCTAAATAGTACCATTCTGCTCTGTTTAAAATTTTTGTCCACAACATTCAAAGTATTTTAAGCTTATGTTTCTGAAAAATCATGATAGCGAGAGAGTTGCGGTAAAAATTAAATCCACGCACTTACAGCAACACAAAACTTTGGTTGCGCCAGCCTCGATCGTGCGACAAAAGAAATGACACAAAATATAACAACCCAAAGTGTAGCAGATAACATTTCTGGATATAACCTTTCGGTGGCGGTGGGATTAAGTCTTCGCCTGCCGTACTGAAGGTAGCAGGCTCTGGTCGCACCTAGGTAGGTTCCCCTAATCAGGGCATGGTGTTAGAGATCGTCCATCATTGTTATTTGCCAGATATCCGTTGTAAAGGCTGTTTTTGGGCAGTTAAGTTAAATAAAAGTAATAAATAAAATTAACTATAGCAGCTTTCTGAAGCATTATTAGAAGTTGCATTTATTACAGTCCTATTAGAAGTTGCATTGTGATGCAATGAACTTTTATGCTGCACGCCATATATGAAAACTTAATACATTATGCTCTTTTCGTTAAAATAGTGTATAAAAATATTTAATTCATCTCAAAAGGTTTTTTCTGTGATAAAAATAAACTAGATACTAAGGAAAAATAAACTGAAATCGTTAGTAAAAATAACTATACAAAATGTGAGTGAGCATGTACGCTATCAGTTCCTAAACTTCAGTAAAATCTAAATGATTGAAGAATGAGAATGCTACAACAGTATAGATGATAGAAAAATATTCCGTACTTCGATTCAGCATCACAGATATAATAATGATCAGTTCAAAAATTCGGTTCCAAAGAGAATTTTTTTGTAGACCTGTGTAATCAATCGCTGTGGGAAAGTTTCAAGTGGGTTATCGGTATTAAAACCCAGAAATCCTTAACAGGACTCCTTAACAGGATAATATTTCAAGACTCAAATATTGTAGCTCAAATTTATAAAAATGATTCGGATTCATTAAGTCGGCCGTGGAATTGGGGACGTGGAATAGTGACGAAACAAAGGGAGAAAATCCCACGTCTCACTTTTTAGACAGTCTAGTGCGTGACTAGATGGTGTCAACCCTAGCAACTGATTTTTCTCGCGTATTCAGATAAAAAAGACAACACCTCTCCCTTTATTCATCTAAATATTTATGCTCACACTCGACCTCAGGAAGCTTCACAAAATATCGGCAGCCATCATAAAATTGACCACAAATCACCAATAACCCAATATCAGCGCCTCCTGGAACGATAACGTGAGATAAGGCACTCTTGGAACCCACGCTCGGCACGCCCATTGATACGGCTAAATTTCATGGCAAAAGGATACAAATTTTACCCACTAACGCTCACATACACTGATTCAACGCCATGCGATATTATTAATCACGTGACTACCTATGAACAATAGTATTGATGCACCACCTGGACGTCTATTATTAATTTTCCTCCACTAAAAAATGACGTCATCACTCTCACTCGACCGGCGTTGTTCAAAACGTTAGCTGCGAAGTCCCCGGGTTTTACCACGCGTAGGTTACGGGCACGGAGGACACGGGTATATTCCATTTTGAACGGTGTGGGCCACAGATGGGTCACGCGCAGGCTCATCTTCTAGGCACTGTCTAGAGGAGATGTCGCACTCGGGGACCTTGCGCCAATGGGAGCAGATGGAGGAGAGCAGAGTCCTCTGGATTGCCTTTAACAGACTACATAGGTGGAGGCAGAGTCCTCTGGATGGAAGTTCTTTGTACCACTCCCTCATTGGGTCTCAACCCCATGGTCCAAGGTTATTGAATTAAAAATATGAAGATTTGGCCTTCTTTCTATGGAATCCTACTTATTCACCAAACATCTATCCCTAATTAGCTCGGAATTCAATGCCATAACTTTGCCTGCCTGGGAGGAGTGCAAGTGCTGCCACTTGGTTCCGACTTACGCCGCGGCCTCAACAACAAGCCACTTTTCATTGGAAGTGTAAATGACATGGTCCCAACAACATATTGTATAATCGGCATAATGATAGAGGCACATGGGGGCGCCATTATTGACTAGGCTAGAGGCCATAGGCGGATTTAGGAGGAGGCACAATGGCACGTGCTCCCCAAACTCTTATAAAAAAGACAATATTTTTAATACGGTTATCATTACGTCCTTTTATTTTGTGTATTATGGGACCTTAATCATTTAATTCAATACTATTAACTTCATTATCAAAACAGAGATAATATTTTCTACAGTAAATATTTTCTTTTATTTTTAATATTAATTATCATATGAACACCTGTCAGACCACTGTGCCCCTCCCCCACCCCTGAGGGAAAAAAATCGTGGATCAGCTCCTGCCAGAGGCCGTCCCAATAAAATACGTCACAGATGTGGCAGGAGCGAACTGCCAGAACTCTGCGCTACTAACTTCTGGGGTTCCGCAACCTTCTTCCGCTTTCTTATTTTGGTTATCTCAAGGCTTCTCTTTTCCACTACTCTTCTTAGAACTTCCTCATTGTATGATACGATAAAAGCTGTTATATTTTTAAAAAATTTGCTACTTTTGGAAAACGTCGCCACCTTAAGAGTTCTTGAATATATTTATTCTCTAAAGGATCTGCCCTTGAATGCAACACTTAGTGGTGAAGAAACGTGGAAGATTTGGAAGGACGAGAAAATACTGAAGGCGTTTAAAATGTGACTCAGGAGAAGAATGGAAATGGTTAAGTGGACGGATAGGAGAAGGAACGGCTTAGTGCTGGACATAGTGGGTGAGGAGAGTAAACTTCTAGGTGTTTACGGAAGAGACTAAAGGTATAGATGGGTTGAGTACTTAGTGAAGAGAGGATGTTGAAAACAGTGTTAGAGGGTAGAATGTTAGGTAAACGAAGGAGAGGAAAGAAGTAATAGGATTTTTGGATAGAATGAAATGGGAGTAGGCCTTATTGTGAATTGAAGAGAAAGTACATGAAAGAAGGGGAGGCGGCCACAGCGCTTCTCTAAGTACTCCATGGAAAACTACCTTAATCGGTAAATTGCTCTAATAATAAAAACGTCAAAGTCATCAATTATATCTGAATAAATGATGGAAAATAGCGATAATTTAAGAGCTATAAAAGGTAAATATATGTATTCATTTCAGTTTTTCATATTGTGTTGAATAAAAATGACTGATATTAATCCTATCTATTGCATACTTCGGTACGAGTAATCGAAATACCCTCCGAATCATTTTGGATTCAGATAACGCTCAGTTCTCGTCAAGGTAGGCTATATCATTTAAATAATGTGTGCCATCTTATATCTATTCATATCTATGAAATATCGAAGCATTAATTTAAACAAATTATAGCAATAGGCTTTTTCAACGAAGGATTAAATATATATTTACAGCATCAGACCGTGGTAGCATAATTTTTTTTTTTTTAACTAAACGCATTCTTCTCGTTCACAAAACTGAGAGGCGTATCTGCTCTGCATTCTGAAAGGGAATAGGCGTCACTGTGAATTGAAGAGGGGGTCCATGAAGGGAGGGGAGGGTGCCAGAATACTTCTTAAATACTCCATTAACCCCTACCTTAACCAGTAAAATATTTTAAGAAACAACTTTCCACCACATGTCTGCTTCCTAAACTTACCGCGCTGAATACACACTCCTAGAGACAAATAAAAGCAAATAAACGCCCCTTTGGAGGTCAGCGGTAACAGCGGAATACACAGACAAATAAAGGTTCATGAGCGAGCCTTCACACGTGCCCACAAAAGAAATAATATTTTAACGACCGCACCACACATCACATCCGCCGCGGAGGAGAGGAGGCGCCCTCGTCCGTTGGATAATGAAGACAAAACAAAAAAAAGACGGTGGAGGAGGCGCAGTTTTCTCACGTATCCCACGTGAGTGAGAAAGAGAGGAGAAATATAATTTTAGGTGATTAGGACGCAAGAGGAAGGGAGTAATTGGAGGAGTTAAGCTTTTGCTTAGGGAAATTATTTTTTAAGGAGAGCCTTTGCACTCATTCGCATGGAATAATTGCCTGGTCCGAAGGGTGCAAACGAGCACTGGGTCCTGTTATAGATTATTCCCCTACCCCGTAATAATAAGCAAAAGCTCAGAAGAAAAAAAATCAAGATATAAAGTTAGCGTTAATCGAATTATAATGGGCTCTCTCTCTTTATTCTATCATCTCTATTAATTTTGTCGATTAAGTATTTGCAAGGTTAAGAGACCGGCTCTTTTCTTTTTTTCGATTCGTGCAGGTCTTTTCAAACTATTTGCGTCGTTAATCGACCGTGAGCGCTTTAGAGGATTAGTTGATGACATCACCCACTCCTGCCAAGCGGGTCACCGCGTTTTAGCTACTCCTGAGCCTCGCCCATCGTCCTCTTGCGGCTTACTGTTGTTTAATTTCTCCAGAGAGATTCAATGCTTCACTGAGTTTTATCGCTTCACGAATTAACGAGCAATAACGTCACTGAGTCAGTGGTGTAGGGATGGGGGAGGTCCGGCGTGTTCGAGCCCCCTCCTCCTCAACCCCCTCCCCGAGATATAAAAACACAATTACTTTCCTTCATAAAAGAAAACAAAATATTGAAAAATCATGAATTTACAAAACATTACTTTGACACGAAGTTTTTTCAATTGTGAACGAATTAAAATTCGTTATAAACCCTCCACTTGTGTTTCTGTGTTTCAAAAATATTCCCCCATGGTTTTGCCCCCCCCCCCCCCCCCCCGAATGAAATTCCTGTGTACCCCACAGCACTGATTCATGATAAGTCGGCGACATCTTTCCCGATTCTATTAGCTACATCATTAGGATAATTGATTGTAAAGTACACCGCGAAAAATTATGACCCATTGGTTCTGGAAAACTTAAGGTGTGCTTTTAGATAAACTCTATGTGTCACAGACATTTAGTGCAACTAGCAAAAAGTGGATACGTGCGCAGAGGATCCTTGCTAATGATTAGCTCATTCGAGGAAGAGGGTGGGCAAAATTGGTTTCTTTACTTTACTACAAAATAAAGACACGCAACTTAAGTTATGTCCCGAGGTTGAAAGGTCCAATTTAAGATTCCCGGTAATGATGAACTTCTTGCAATGAATAATTTTAGGAGTGTGATTCTCTAGGGAAGTGAGGCATGGACAATGACAGCAGCAGAGAAATCAAAGGTAGAGGCCTTCGAAAAGTGGCGCTACGGATGGATGATGACGATCAAACGGATCGATCGAGTTAGTAATGAGAAAGGCTCAAGAGGAGTAGGAGAGAAAATAACCCACATGAAAATATTTATAAGAAGACGGAACAACTTTATAGGCAATATCTTCAGATTTTTATGCCCAATGATGACAATCTTCGTGGGGAAACGTTTTGGTATGGTATTCGGAAGAGGCGACCGACAGCTGAGGTAATTTGCGAAATGAGAGAGGGAAGGAAGGTTGGAGAGAAACCCGGCGTCGCACAGTGGGCTGAAATCGAAAAAAGCTGCCCAAAAATGATTTTTTTCACTTTTTAATTTGGGAAAAACTATTATATTTTCAAATTATAGAATGATAAGTGGCCACATTACTGTAATAATTTTATTTATGACTCATTTTTTTAAATCAGGAGACATCTGTCAATTTAATGAAAAATGATCTCAAATTTTTTTTCTCATTTTTTTTTAAATTGACTGAAGTTGTTTGCTATTGTTGCGTTATGTTTTAAAATTCCTAAATTTAAATCATTACATAATGAAATGAACATTTTTAGAATCCGTTGTGGTGAAAATTTTTATTCTACCGATAATTTGTATTAGTTTTAAACAACTAAAATGTCCTATTTTTCACGTATTTTTAACATCATGTAGAGAAAAACGTAATGTTTTTCACTTTGCTTCACGAAGTGTTTAGCACCACGTTATTAAATAAAGTGTCAACTTTAGTTATCAATTGAAAAATCCTGTCCCAGTTTGCCTCCCCGCCTCTCCTATCAAGTTATGTGCGTGAATGTGCAACCACCAGACGCTATGGTTAGATGCGAACATTTGTTCGGAGTTAGCTGTAGTCGAGGATAATTCGTTAAAAGTGAGACGAAATTACAGTTATCTATACTTACATACACTGCATACATTTAGCATGCCATATTGGTCTTATTGTTCCAATTTTTCCAAGGGCACATTACGATTTCTTTCATGAGACATAATGGACTTAACGATTGCGCCGGAAAGTCAGATTCTTGCCTCGGGAAGAGGGCGGCTGCAAAGCATTATATATTAATTCTTAGAAAACCCAATTCTAAACACAATTCACTCGCATATTTTGCTCTCCACGCCCTCCTAGGCCTTTTATAACTCCCATTAGCTCAAAAACTGGAAAGGGAACAAGTGTGGCGGATCCTCGTTGCGGCAGCGGGCACTACCCTGCCGGCCGCGTTAATCTGTATCGTACCCGAAACGTTTTCTACGAAGTACCTCGCACGGAGTTTTCCGCAAATGCTTTTTTCCAATTGGTTGAAAACTATTCTCTTTCACAATTTTACCGAGAAAATTAGTCAGTTTATCTTCTTGAGTGCGAAAGGATGTGAGAGCTTGTGCTACGGAAGCGAAGAACCAGTGTTTATTTTCCCTGTATCGTGAAATTTCAGCGTTGAGGCCGAACTACCACTGGTGAAGGATATCTCGGAACGATAAAAAGGTACGTTTTCCAAGTAAAATATCTGTGATCGTGTGTATTATTCAGGGAATTATATTCTAATTTCGCTTTCCTTACCCGGTGATTTAGATTGTTGATATTTTGGATGAGAGAAAATGGAGTGCATCAAAGTAACCCGCAAAGAAATACATGACGTTATCGTTAATGAAAGTGGAAATTCGCTGTCGTCAAAACGTAAATTGGCCCTTCAATATCTTTAACAGAAGTTAAATTTAGGGAAAGACGAGAAGACAAAGGAAATGTTGAAGAACGTCATAAGTAAATACTTTTTCAATAGGTATATCCCGAAATGGAAAGAATGCAAGAGAACCAGTGTCAGGTTTGTAGTAAAATTCTGATGTTGGTTAGAGAAGGATATACCGCTCACAACAGATATGCATGAATCTCTTCTTGAGACTCCTTGTTAAAGCATGGTCAAGGCATGACTAATAATGGGATCACTGCCCGACGTTTCTTTTTCTGAACCTAAGCTAACATCAGAAATTACCGGTATGTTTACCATCAAAAACTCATATTATGTAGACTTTTATTTATTAATTCCAAAATTTGCTATGAATATTTAGAATTTTTGGAAGAAGGATTTGGTGAGAGCTTTTTTTCCATTTTAAATAGGCATTAGAACTCATCTCAAGGTTTTCCTCAATTTTAAAAGCTATGACATCTTGACTTGAGATATTTTTCGCCAACTCACCGAGTACTCTATCAGAAACTCTATCCCTATTTGTGGATTTGTATCCGTGGTAAACGGTGCAAAAAGTGCTGTTTCATAGAGCATCGATTTCCAAGGCAGCAGTGCTTCCTATTGGCCAACTTTCGAAGGAAGCTTACGAATCTCGCCACAAAGATATCAGAAGATTTGGAGCGCACCACACTCGAAATATTTTGCGCTTAGCAGAAATAGGAGATCTTTTCCGAAGGCTCCTCCTTACTTCAGATCATCTAATATCCAATTGTTACGTATGTGCAAATGCTAAAAGAAATGTTTCAAAGGATATACGAAACTTACTTGTATTAGAGGAGCCAACTTCTGATGAGGACAGTGACGGCTGGGAATCCGATGGAAACTCGTAGTGGGCTGGTAAATTTATCCCTATTGTTTTCCTATGTTTCATATATTTATGTTAATTTATTATGGTTCATAAATAATTTTATGTGGTATTTTGGTTTATGGTGTAAAGTGTTTGCTAGGTGATCTCTTATGTGTGTTCTTACAGACCAAATGTTGACGCAAAATTAGTTGACTAAATCTTTAACAATGTTTAAAAAATAATTTTATGCTTTTCATATGAAATTTTTTATTTAAATTATTAAATTTAATGTTAAACTACTTACTTTTTTATTCCTAACTATTAATTTCAATTTAAAGTTCCCTCTTCACTGAAGTGGTCCAAATAGTCGATTTTTGTTTTTTTTTTCCGTCTACGCGAATTTGTTTAAAAAAACTCTCCGGATCAATTTTTCGGCAAAATGTCATTATATTCATGTTATATAGCCTAAAGAAGAATAGTAGGAAAAATTTCATCGTGCTAATTATAAAAATGTGGAAGATATGATTTTTTGGCCAGCTTTTTTCGATTTCAGCCAACTGTGCGCCGGCATTAGCCTCTAAATGAAGGGCGCCAAGGAGATCACGGCTGAACGTCCCATTCGAAGGACGGAGTGTTGAGCCTGAAATTTCCTCCATACAACATTCAAACAGGGATTCAGCTGAGGCTGAAAATACTCGAGGGACAATTACATGGCAATGATGGAAAAGACCTCGAACAAAATATTGAACAGTTAAGAAGGATGTGGAATACAAGAAATGCGTAGGTGTTAAAAGATTTGCTGATATGAGAATTAAGTGGAGAGCTGCGTCAAACCAATATTAGGATTGCTGGCAATGATGATGATGATAATGATAATGAACTTCACACTTAACGTCTTTAGTCATAAATTCATTCACACCACCATTTTTTATCATAGTCAGATGTACGATCAAATATACTCGAGACGCGAAGAAGCAATAATGGTGAATTCATATTTGTTAGTTATGTACGGCGTCTAAGCCGGTTAGTAAAATTCATATGAACTGCAGACGAGAAGAAAGAATAATGGTAAAATTCATATTTGTTAGTTATGTAGGGAGTTCGAACCTGTTAGTAAAATTCATATGTAAGGTCATAGGAATTGGTCGCGTGATATCTATGAGCCCCTAAGGTACAAAATATGTAAAATCAACAGTTGAACGGTCGTTTCAGCTTGACCATATTGGCCGACTAAGCCGCAATGGATGCATTTGGACGGGAACTAATTACACGGACATTCAAATGAGATAATGCTTCTATAAATTAATCATTAATTGGAATAAATCGTTGTCTCGAGCGTTACTTCATGGGATCGACTTAACGTAATGAGAAGTAAAACGTTGTAATTCCACATTAATTCATTAATGGGCAACGTAGGCTATGACGTGGCACGTCATCACCTCATCAACTTTCGACGTGGCATGTCACCAGATGATGTCGCCCCACGTCGAAAATAGCTCGTCCATTAATAAATTTTCGAGGCATTACAAATTTTTACTTTTTATTAGATTGATAGGAAAATTAAATTTTCAAATTAAAGTTTTAGTGGGTGAAATTTACAAATTTTACAACTTTCACCCACTAAAGCTTACACACACTGATTCAACACCATGCTATATTATTCATCACATGACTACCTATGAACAAGAGTATTGTCGCACCACCTGGATATCTATTATTTTTCTCCACTCAGAAAGGCCGTCATCACTCTCAGTCGTCCGGCGTTGTTCAAAACGTTTGCTGCGAAGTTACTGGGTTTTGCCACGCGGTACAGACCCATCGTACAGATGTGATTTGTCGCTTTGCTCAGACCCATGGGTTTTAAATGTTCATTACTAATCAAACAAAGACAATAAATGTTTAGGGTTGATTTATTCCACAAAATTACCTTAGAAATAAGGATGTATTATAAAGTTGATACCCATACCCCCACCACTCGGGTTATTGTTATCGCCAATGGAATCGTTCGTTGGACACCCCTCCGTTATCTGCTTGGACTCGTCCAGCCGTCCGTCGCTCCGTCACCGACTGACTAATTCGTTACAGTACTCTGAATTTTTATACATTAAAACACGTACTCCATGACAATACATTTAGATGAGATTCGGAGGAGACTCAAGGTTTGGATGGAGGAAGTACTGAACTGAAACTGCATCTTAAAATTAAAATTAATTTTTATTTATTTTTATATACTTTATTTATTTATTTAATGTGCAAGAACGAGGATCCCATAAGTTCAAGCTGATATTGAAGACGACGATCCTCCATTTTCAGCGTGGATGGTCCAGCTGCCGGTGAGTATATATACCACCTCTTCAGCGGCGATGATTGTACGCAAAGTGCGTACGCAAGACAATGATGACAAAAAAGTGTGTAAGGGACCAGTGTAACCTTTCCAGTGTAAGTGAAGGACGCTGATATTTAATCTTCGACCCTCATTCCTAAAGTTTTCTATTAATTTTAAAAACGTATCCAGAGAGAATTCCTAATACCTCTCAGGTTATTTTTGAGGGGGGGGGGAATGTTGTTCGCTTACACTAGAAAAATGTCTATAACCGGCCTTACTAATATTTCATCGTTCCTACTCCTCTCCGTCCACTTCACTATCTCAATTCTACTCCATACTCACATATCAAACACCTCCAGCCCTAACTTGCCCCTTCACCACAGCGTCCACGTTTACGAACCGTGTGATGCTACACTCCATATAAGGCTCTAATCTTCCCTATTCTTAAACCTTAAAGCAAACGATCCGGTCATCAGCTCTTTCCAATTCATTGACACGTCCTTGCTTACGCACTTCTATTCCTTATACCTTAACCGCTGTATTAGTTTCCATATATTGTGCGACGTAAGTAATTGAAACGGTCCACCTACTCAAGTTTGTGACCACGCGCTTTGTAGTAGAACATTCCAATCATTTGGGCATCACATCTTACAATTAGTTTAAAATCAATATCTTAAAAGTCGCCACCGACTTATCATGAGCTCATGAAGTAATCGCAGTTCCAGTTCATTAACTCGCACTGAAAGGCACTCATTAAGGTAAAGGAAACTCCCACAAGAGTGTATATAACAGCAAAAACAAGCAATTTCCCTCTTTAATTCGCATGAAAGACAATTTCATTTCACTCAAAACATAATTAGCACCCCATTCCTCCCTTTCCTATTATTCTTTCTTTAAACAAAGGGTTTAACATTACCTCTTCGGTTACTATTTTCTCCATAAAAACCCTCTAGCCTCCTCCGTATCTCCTCTCTAAGTTTCCTTTCTCGCTAAGTTTTCTACGGTCATTACGCTCCTCCTCACCGTCTCCACCAATATAAAATAATTTAGTGAAAAAATCCCACTCCTAAGTTCATTCAACGTTAGCCTCACGAAAATAGGATTCTAATAACGAAAAGTCATCAATAAAAACATTTAAATAATTCGGTATTCCGATCATTTAAAAAGTAACATCTCAGGGCAGTAGCGCAGGGAAGGGGAGGGTAACACATTTAGTAACTAATATTAAGAGAACGGATGACTCACTAACAAAACATTTAACTATTCATACATTCGTAAAACTCTATATTTTGAACCATTTATTTCAGAGGTTTTCTGGAGGAGGACACCAGCACCTAGCGCTTACCTTGGCGGGTATTCCATAACCTCCAAACCCCCGCCCCCAGTATTAGTTGCGCCAAAAACCCCACATAATATTAATTCCTATATTCGCCCCTGCCTCAGGGGACCTAGAGCAGGATCTTTAAGAATGAAGATAATTCTTGAAGGATGCAAAATACACACAAGGAACAAATTCACTAAATAGATATTAGAACAGTAATACATTAATAAATTTAATAAGCTGTAAAATTCTCACTTTTCTTAGTATTTTCACTTAAGAAATTGCTATTTGTATTTACCTTTACCCAGTTTTTAACAGCCAGAATAGCGTCAAAATCCATTTCCCGGCATACCATTTCCTGAAATTTTCCGGGGGAGAATCCCAGAATGCCCTGGTTATGAGGGCCCCTTCAAAATCCCCAGCTGAGGGCCCCCAAGCATCCCAGACCACCCCTGGGTAGACCTATTGTACTAACTCTTTATCTCCCTACTGCTCTATCACGGAAAGCTGTACTCGGGATAAGTATGCCCATGAACTCCTACATAAACCCTGATCCTAGCGTCCAGTCATATACTGACAGAATGCCTGTCTAACACGAGCTCATTACGTTCAGTACCTCAGGTTTGATGAAGCGCATAAATTCGACGGGTAACAAATACAATAGAATTTCCGCATTTACGTCAGGTGGAAACAAATAAAAAGAAATTTAACAGGTATATCTTAACAAAATTTTAAATATATCCCCAATGAATAAAAATAAATAAAATTGATTTAAATAGTTATTGAGGTTACTTACGGCTGAAAAAAATCAGTGTTGAGTAAGTAGTATAGAAAATGATAGTGTGCATAATTTTACAATTATTGAAATATCATGTCCCGTTATCACAATTTATATTCTTTTGTATTAAAGTAGCACCTTTCCTAAACTGTGGGAAAAAGAAGGTAGACGAATTGAGTAAATGCAAGGTTACAAGTAAAGAGGTAAGAGATGAACGCTATATTCGTGGACGAAAGATATACTTGAATACGATACAGGCAGAGTGATCTCGTGAGAAGAGAGCGAACTATATATCCCAGCTAACGGATGTTTTTGCCGCGTCTGCCTCCTAGTGAAAACTCTTGGAACTTTTAGCTTGCGGCAAAACGCGCGGACGAAATACGAACGAATATTACCTGTTTTCTTTTCTCATGTGAGGAATAAAACCATTTAATTGACAATTTCTCCAGCATCATGGCTCTAAAACTGGATTTCTATTACCTTAATTTTTTCGGGTCTCCATTTTTTGCCTTAACCCACATGATTAACCAATACACTTTATATTGACGGATAATATCCACAAGGAACTGGTTTAGACGGCTATTTACGACTACTCCACCACATAATACATCCAGACATACACACTCCATAACAACGAAATTTGTCGCCTCTAACTATCTCAAAATCAGTATTCAAGGAAAAAACGTGTGACTGCGATGTTTGCGATTTATTTTGCTGGGTAAAGTAATATAATGTAATACTCTTCGTAAAGATGAACAGCGGAGTCGTATGGGCCAAGTTCTCAATTTTCACGTATAAACGAGACAGCACAGCTATGATATGCGACATTTTTAAGAATTCCATTTTTAAGTAGTCATTTTATTGGGAAGCTATAATTAACTTCTTCTAAAAAGAAGAAATTTACTAGTATAAAACAAAGATGAATTGAGATGTATATTTTAACAGAAACTATGAGAGAAGTTCATGAAATTTTGTTAGGAATACCGCATTTTATAAATAGTTACCTTCACTTTTTCTATTGAAGCAAATAGGACCACAGTATCACTTCATTCTTCCGAGATACTCCCTTCCAAAATTTTCTCATGGATTTATGACACATTGCTTTCCGGGACTATCAGACTCTGCACAGCTAGGAGGATTTCGCATAAATCATTGAATGAAAAGTTAGATAAAACCTCCAGCATCCACTCCTGAAAAAAGAAATGCAAATTTTACATCTAAAAAACTGTAGCCAAAGGTAATTTTGGAGACAAAACTTACAATATAAAACATGCAATCGTGAATCAAGCGATCATTTTTCACGTTCAGGCGCATTAATGCAGCAATAATGATGGCTTTCAGGCGTCATTTTCAGGGATAGCGAAAGCGATAGGTTAACAAAATTATTTAAATTTTATATTTCGCTGGGCTATAGACCTACAAAAAATTGTGATATTTCGGAAGCCAATCAAATCATAGCAGGACAAACACATTTTGTCGCTCGCTACGAAAATAGTTAGCACCTAAAATTACTTTTCCAGAAGTGCCACAAATAATCGCGACACAGATGATCGCATTAATTATATAATTATAATGTGCTCAGTGGCGGCAGGGATAACTACTCGCCCATCAAACCTAATTTCACGGGTTCGAGTCCAGCCAGCTTACAAAGGCGTGGGTGGTTTAAAAACGCATCTCGTTCATATCTAAATGCTAATGAATGGAGGAAACTGTTTGAAACACAAAAATTATTATTGTTACTACCTATTATCGATATTATTTTGGATGTCTCTGAGCGCGATAATTTGCACCCCAGCCAACAAAATACGTAGACTTTGCATAGCAATGTATCACTTAGAGTATTTCACATTTTTGTCATATTTTAACATCAACGTCGGTATCTGAAGAGAAAATAGGCTCGAGGTGCTAACTCATTTATAATCTCGAGACAATCAAAACCTGGGGAAGGCTTCAATTGGAGGAGAAGATGTATTTAGTAACGCTGGACACAGTCCATATTCAATGACCATCGAGAAACAACAACAAACTTCTAAGTACAATCATCGACAGTCGACCTTCGTCAATAATGGACAGCTATCAATAATATTCGACGATTAACTAATATGTAATCGAAAACCAAACTAAAGAGTAAAAACCAAATTGAAAACCATTTGAGATAAAAAAAATTGACAACCTCCGTTAATATGAAGAATTTTTTCACCGACACTAGCCAACATCGCAAAGTAGAAAATCGGGAAAGTTTATGAAGGTCTGACCATTATTTAGACTAATTTATAATAGATTCAGACATTTAAGGGAGGTAACATCATGCTAGAAACGCAATATATTTCCAAGACTGATTAAAGCGATTAAATTAGAGAGATATAATGCATGGATTGGAATAAAAATTCGCTTTTCCCTCGAGAAGGATAGCATTTTAACAAATATCAGGCCAAAGACACCATACCTTACTCCATGACCCTTAATTATATCAGAAAACATAGATTTTAATGGGCGGTGTCGTAACACCTTCCGCCAAATATCACAAAATGAAGTGGCACGATGGACTTATTGGTATTGACGATTGGGAGAAAAAAGTAGGGGAAAATTCTAGAGAATAGGGCCATATTATGGTGAATAATGCGTCAACGCCAGCATCCATTCAGGGAAAAACTGCACTAGATTCAACCGCATGAATCAACGCGGTATATAGATCATGAATGCAAGAATAAGGTGGAGAGATCATTACATATTCGGAAGGGTCTTAAGAAGCGACTATCAGCGTCAATAGAGAGCAATAATGAAAATCAACGACCATCGGTGGTAAAGCACCAATGACAAACCATTACAATCCATTATCAATAGGTATACAATATAGGAGACAAAAAACTACAATCGGTATGCCACGATATACGACGAAAACCAATTGAATCAACTGTTTCATCAGACCAATCAGAATCAAGACCCAATTACTGATATTAGCTATTGAGTTTGATGATGAAAACAGTAATCAAGCAAGCAAAGTAATACAATCTTCTTACATAGCTTCGCGATTTCGATGACTGAGGAGGCAAGTTAAAAGTGAGCTTAAACTACGTGGAAATAGGGCCGTGCTATGACGGATGACGCATCAACGCCGGCATCATCGGAGATCATTGCATGCGACGGAGGGGTAATCGGTCTTGAGAAGAGACGATCATCGTTAATAGATAATAATAATAATCAATGGTTATCGATAGTTAAGGACCGACGACAAACCACTACAATCCATTATTCACGATACGCAGTATAGTTGGCCTTGAACTAAAATAGACAATCCACCATATACGATGAAAACCTTTTGGACCCATTACACGTTAAACGGCAAGCCAATAACAAGGTTAAACAAAAATGAAAAACATTAGTCGAAAAACTTCTGAACAACTCAGAACTTTCAGGAAGAAGGTTGAGCTTGCAAATAGATCCATCACGGAAGTAATCGGGAAAACCAATCTTCAATACAAATTTTAAAAATTCTCTGCCTACAGCTTTGAAGAAAACTTTATAACACCTAGAAGTATAAATATTTCTCGGGTTTCTAGCCGAGTGAGTCTCACTCGGCTAGAAACCCGAGAAATATTTATAAGAAATATTCGCCGAGAAAAAACAAGATCATATATCACCTAGAAGTAATCTACAATAAAAACTGAACCACTTTCCAACACCAATCAGTATGTAAACCAAATACTGATAGATAAAAACCAGTAATCGAGCAAGCTGGGCAATACAAGATTCTTACACAGCTTCGCAGATTTAATGTCAGAAAAGGCAAGTTATAAATAAATAAGGCCTACTACGTGGAAATCGGGCCGTGTTATAACTATTGACGCGACAACGCTGGTATGCGCCAAGTGAAAAACGTCTCAAGATGCAACAGAATATATCATCGTGCTACATAGATCATAAATGCCAGAATGAGTGGAGAGGTCACAGCAGATGAGGAAGTGGTAGTGTCCTGAAAATCGAAAATCGGCGTCAATAGAAGAAAGTAATCCATGATCCTCGATAACAAAGAAGCGATGGCAAATCACGACAATTCATCATCGACAATCCTCAATACAATTGACAATTAACTACAATAGGTAAGCCACAGTGTACAACGTTAGCTGATTGAATCAACCATTTCCTCACAGTAATCATTTTCGAAACAAATACTATGGCCGTTCGATAAGAAATGTCCCTTTTTTCTCAGAACATATTTATCGAAAAGAGTCAGAATTTGGTAACTATATGCATCAACATGTCTTGTCCATACCCCATTTTTCTACGTAGTACCCATTGCGTTCTAAAGACTAGCGCCAAAATTTTGGAGGAGTATGTATTCCCTGATGGTAAATGTTCTTGTCTTGTAGGCGTTGCCATGCCGAGCATGGCTGATCATGGAGCTCTGTTTCTGCATCTCCTGAAGCTGTAACTTTCTTTACAGAACGCCAAACTTCACTACTACCAACTGCAGCGTTGCCAAACACTGCACACAAACATTTATGGATGTTTACCACGGTATCTTTTTCTGTACACAAATATTCAATAACAGTAAGCTGCTTTTAACGTGAGTCATAGACACCATCAGCGCAGAGAACAAACATCAATTGTTAAGCAACCAACAAGGACATTGATCTATGTATATCAATGGCCTTTAAAAAAAATGTGGGGCATTACTTATTTAACGACCCTCGTACTAGCGGAAGGAAGTCGACGAAAACCAGTAATTGAGCAACCAGGGCAATACAAGCTTCTTGCATAGCTTCGCAGATTTGATGACAGAGAAGGCAGGTTATTAGTTATAAGTTAATAAGACGAAAATCAATTGAATCAACCACTTTCCCGCACTCATCTGCATGGCACCAAAATACTAATATTAGCCAAGGGAAGTTGAGGATGAAAACCAGTAATCGAGCAACAAATTGAGCAACGTAAATACAAGCTTATTGCATAGCTTCTCGGTTTTGATGACAGAGGAAGCAGGTTATCAGTAACCTTAAACTACGTGGAAATCGGGCCGTTTTATGACGGATGACGCGTCAACGCCGGTATCCGCCCATCGAAATACGTCTCAAGATGCAACAGCATATATCATCGCAGGACATAGATCACAAACCAAGGATGAGAAGAGGAGGAGACGTTACTGAGGAGGAAGGGGGTAATCGAGATGAGTAGAACTGTGGGCATGCCGGGATTCTCCGTCTCCCAAGTGTGCCGTGGGGATGGGACCTTTCACTTGACCTCACCCGTTACTGCACAGATATTACGTGGAATGGTATTCGGGGAAAGGGTAGGTAGGTAGGTGGGAACGCGCGACAGGAGGGAGAAGATTCGCGAAATGGGACTGCTGTGGTTGTGTGTCCCGGTTCGGATGGAGAGGACGATGACGCGATTCCATCGCCCGGGGGGCGGCGGCTGATTGATTTGGCCAGGGCGGGTTATTTTTTTTGTACGATCGAGAAAACGGGGTTCTTTCGTCTCCCACAGATGTCACGTTATGGCCATAACCCCAAGGCCGCCTACTGACGTTTGGGAAAAATACGTGTTCTCTCTAAAAACTTGCATTTATTTCGGAAAAAAATCATTTTTTTCTTTCGTTGAAAGGTCGTCTCACGGTCGCTAATTGTTCGTTGAATGCTATGACAGCAGTTTAGAGCAAAAATTACAATTGCGAATGAGATGCTAGGCAGAGTGATTCTAAGCAAACAAAAAACATTCTTATAGACAGGCCATTCACTTATAGATAAATACAATTTTTGCAAACTCACAAAGCTGTACTGTACATAAAATATCTTTTTATATCTTTCTCAACACAATATACATTTGTGCCTGTAAAATTAATAAAAGCTTGAAAACAGTTTCTTAGGTTCGTTTTAAGGTAAGTGAGACTGAATTGCCTTAATGACCTTATAAAAATGATTCATTATGAGAAAATACTTGATGAAAAGGACCTGAAAGGTTTTTTTTTAGCTGTTCCCTGAAATACTTATTTACTGATACGTTTCCATGGAGTAAGCATCCACTACAAAGCATGAATGGAAAACTGGAAGCCAATGGAAAAACTCTACATGTAAATGTCTTGTCTCTCTCGCTGAAATAAATAATTATGCTATCACTATGCAGACATCAGTAGGATTCCCCAAATATGCCGCATGAGGAAATCTTTCGACGGCATCATCAAGAAAGACCGCCTAAGATAGAGAAAGTTCTTTCAAATCAGATACCTACTTATAGAACGACCTATGACCGGTCAAATAGAGAAAGGCCAACGACCGTTCCGACCTCGCAAATGTTCGTGCGAATACTTTTTCGAACCGTGAAATGTAACACGTGATTGGGTTTAACTACTCCGTAATACGTGCCGACAACGGGAAAGATCCCGCGAACAGATGAGGAACATGTTGGCGTAGATAACGGGGCAAGGGGTCATAAAAGTGTTGCCATCATGATGTCCTAACGTAGCGAGCTGGGGAGGTGCGCTAACTGATATAAACAAAGGCTCATATTGAAATATTGACCAATTGGAAATGATTATCATATTATGTGTATGTATTCATCTCTTAAATATCACCAATAGCAGTCAACAATCCTAAGGTTGGTTTGACGCAGCTCTCCATTCCTTATCTTATCCGCTTGCCTTTTTTATAGTGATGTATTTCTTCTCTTCCATATCCTTTATAATCTGTCCAATGTAACTCATTTGGGGCAGCCCTAGGCACTCCTTCCCTTCCCCTTGTCCTTCTATGACTGTTTTTATTTGGCCACCATGCCTCATAATGTAACCAACTAAATTGTCTCGTCTTCTGCTTAAGGTTTTTAGAAGACTTCTCTTTTCTCCCACTCTTCTTAGCACTTCCTCGTTAATTACACGGTCGATTCACCATCCTTATCTACATCATTCCTCGGTAGCACACATTACGAATGCTTCCTATTCTCGACTTATCTACAGCTCTTAACTTCTCTTATATATGCAGTTATTATTTTATTTAAATTTTATGCATATTTAATCTACTGACGATGCGTAGTAGACTGCAAAGCTTGGATAGAGCTTAGCTTCGACACGTATGACTCCAGGTTCATAAACCTGGGTAAAGCCATCGGACGCCCCCGAACAAAAACTAGTCGAAGAGCGAGGTGGTCCAATAAAAGGAACTTGTCCTCCTAACCAAAATGTGTGTAATTCATACGCCTTATGGTTAGTATGGGGTAATCTCTACCATCACCTATCCAAAAAACCCTTCGAATGGAAATAAAATGTGATATATATATATATTTGATGATGGTATTCCATACGCTGGTGGCCTATCGGATTGTAGGTTTTTAGCCGCTCTGCAATGAACGCCAGTACATTTCCAATGTCTAACTAGCGTTACAGATTAAGATTAGATTCCAAATTAATAGACCGTCTTCCGCGTAATAGTAACGATTGTTCAGTTTCTAACAATTGTTTTTTATTGGCATAGCGGAGCAGTTCAAATATTTGGTTAGCAAATCACAGGTTAAAGGGTACAGCAGTCAGATACCGGTGAAAAGTAAAAATAAAAATTTCACCAGTACGGTCGGAAAATAAAGCAATATCAGGAAAGTATCTATAAAATTGTGCATGTACCTTTTTCTCTAAGATTTACCATTTCTGAGAAAAAGCCATTTGAAAGTTAGCCGGAGCTGTCCAACAATTTTCGGAGACCGCAAAAATGTAGGCATGTTACGGAGAATACAGCTCCAGCTAACTATCGAATAGCTTCTTCCCAGAAATGGTAAATCTTACATTTAGAGGAAAAAGTAAAGTGATCATTTTGTAGATAATTTGCAATTCTACAATTTTTTCCGAACAATTTTTATCGCAAAAATAACCGTTTGGCCAAAAAATCCTAACAACACATTTTTGTGACCTTTGACCTTGAATAAAAAAATAGTACTATAATAAACAATATTGATACATAAGTAAACGTTACAAAACAATTTTTTAAACAACAATATAATAAAAAATTAAAAATTAATTTAATTTTTTATGCTGTTTTATAATCTTCATTTATGTATCAATATCAATAATGAAGGACACTTTCTTACTTCCACGGAATTTTGTGGAAGTAACAAAGTGTTTTTCATCATTAATATGGAGTCCTTCCACCACGTAAAAGCTTCAAGTTTCAATTTAAGTATCAATATTGTATATTATTGTATTTTATTGTACTCTCATTTTTTCATTCATAGCCCTGATGAAGGTTTTAAAATAAACCGATACGTTGGCGTACAACTTTTTGCATTTTATGACCTATACTCGAGGTATTATTTGATCATATCCCTGTATTATGCTCCACAGAGGATCCTTCAAAAAGGCAGCAGCGGGTCATGATGGGTTGGTACGAAACATTCCTGGACCGCCCACCTCGTGTCTCCTCCTTTCTTTTTCTCCTCCGCCGCGTGGCGCGCGACTGCTGCACGTGGGAACATGTTGGTATTTTGCGCGGAGACGCCGGCGCGGGGGTGGCGGGGGTGTTGGATGGGGGATGATGGGTGCATGCGTAATACAACCTCACTTTTGGATGATTGGATCACAGCGTCAGAGAGGGGCTCATTAAGACTGACTTGAACGACTAAAGTGGCCGACAGGAGGTGAACCGGGAGATATACGATACCCGCTCTGATTGCATCGCGGTATCGATATCTTACTAACCACCGGGAAAAACTGAACTTAAAGCAATAGAATGTTGCAATTCGTTTTCTCGGGTGTGACTCCATGTGATTGACCATAAATACTCAACACATAGAGTTTATATTACTATTGGAGGCTCCACTAGGTAGCAGTAGCTTTCATAATTTGAACACGGGTCCCGCGCCGTAATTCAAACTCCAACTTGTGCCACTTGTGGCGCGACCGTAGTTAGGCTTCCATGCAATTGGCTTATTGTCCGAGGCGGCATATGAGTGAGCGACAATTAGTAATATAAACTCTATGCGATTGACTAAATAGAACGAAAAGTAAGATTTTGTATTTTCACATACATTTCCATTCCAACAATTCTTTTAAGAGCCAATTTATGTGGAATTGCGAAGTTTTATTTTTCATTGTATCATGAAATGTAGGTTGCTCTACAACGTAGCCAGCTCAAGCCGAGCTGACGTACGTCCGGGATCACCAAACTTCGACGACTCCCATGTATTTTAGGCTTCGAAATTCAATTGAAAGAATAGTGTATTCTGAGGAGGAGAAAAAATTTAGTCTGCCAAACTGGTAACCAAGTAATTCATCATCCAAGTCGAAAGTAACCTGACAACTAAACCCTAAATCATTTTAAAAGCTTTTAACAATCTAAAGATTATATTATTTTCATAGAAAAATAAAATTTGAATTGAAAAATAACAGTTAACATTCATTTTCAAAAGGGACAGCATTTTTTTAAGGCAAAACGTTATATTTTACTTCATGAGGCCATAAATCGTATTAGGTTTACAGTCTAACACGGATAATTTTATAATGACCTCCAATTATAAACTCCCATGCACTGGTTCCCTAATTACTGGATAATTTGGTTTCACGTACACTTAAGTGCAATCACTTTTAAAATCGAGGGCTCCACTGCAAACACATACGGAGATATAAATGAAAAATTCTTCCGAAAGGGAACGAAACGTTCAGGCGATTGGGACTTGATAAAATAAAAATTATACCTTTACAAAAAAATAAACCTCATTCCAATGGATTTTCTCACATCCAACTGAAGAAGACTCAGGCCATTAGCACAGACAACTTCACTCTCCAAGTACATGCATATAGTTACGTCCTAATGCATTTTATGTACCCACTCCAAACCGCTTTCATTTCCATAATAATCACTTAGAAGTGGGAGTTGTGAGACTAGATAACAGACGAGAAAGGAATACGCATAAAATAAAATTCATTTACAAAAATAGGTAGACATGAGCGCGACTACGCCAGCAAGAAATCTTTGAGCACTAAACTGCGTGCTTTATTAAATAAAATGGCTTTACTCAGAATGAATAACACCAATAATGGAATCTTCAATGTAGATAATTATCGCTTGAGAAAAGTAAAGGGTTATTATACAGCATTGTCATCTCAAGTCAAGATTCAACTCAAATTCATTCCTTATGAATGTAATACCAACTGTATAAAACATAGTTGATGGACTGGTAAGGCTTGACAGCCTTGTAGAACGACACTCGCCGATTAACATAAGATCACCTGATAATCAATTCGAAAAGCACCTATGAATTAAACTGCTGGCTTCCTTATACGAGATCTTTCTTTAAGTTCAACCAATAATCCTCAAATTAATCGGGCTACTACCGCAACGGCTGCAAAACGATAGCTAGAAACTTTTCTCTTCTAATTTCGTTTTATTAAACTAACCAATGGACTCCAGCATATAAGGTTGGAATCAAAAAATAAACTTACAAGTCCTTTCAAAGCATCATTAGGATTTTTTTGCGTTTTCAAATCGAAGAGGAAAAAGGTTTCGGTATGACCCTGGTTACATCAATTCCTTATTATTCTTCCTCGACAATTTAATCGATTATAATCTATCATAATCAAGCAATTGGCATATTGATTCCCTAAGATTCCACTATGGAATTCCATTGCAAAACCGCTACTAGGTAATCAATAAGCCACCGGGGCAGGAAATAAACTATTCGTGGTAGCATCTGCTCTTTCACTCAAGTGGTTCAACTCAAGGAATAGTTGGCTTAGGTGGAGGTGGATCTCAACCCAAACTTATAAATAGGCGTATGAATATCACACTTACAGGATGGGGGGTCAGTTCATTCCTCTGGTCTACCACGCACTTCTTATTGGGGGTGTACGGAGGCTTCAATCGGTATTTGAACCCGAGTCCCTTCGATCAGTAGCCATTCGCTATACACAATAGATCGCCACTCTTCCGCCCTTAGCTGTATATAACAGTGCATAATTCTCTAATTATTAATGGTGTAGCAATATAATTATTATAAAGATAACATTATTATGATTTGTTACAAGGATGATGTTACACGCTCGAGGGTCACAGACAATTATTAAGAGTACTAGTTCATAAATTATTTACTCGTTTGAGAAATACTTTGAAAAGTATTTAATGGAGAGGGGCGGTTAAGATTAAAATGATGGAATAATTGTTACCATAAGTTAAAGTAAAATCATACAATTAACATCCAAACAGCTTTAGAAATAAGAGGACAATCATAGGAGTTCGTTCCAGATATAAAATAGATATATATTTTTAGGGATCAACAATATTTGTATTTGGAAAAACAATGCCACTATTGATGAAGCCTGCTGATGAGCCAACTACGGCTTAGCGGGCTAAAACGTCCTTAAGGTCAAAGTGATTTCTTTGTTATTATGATAAATTCTTATATGCGAGTTTAAAAGTGTCATCACAGTCTCTGTTCTATTTTACATTGATGCTTAAGTAATATATAAAGTGGAAATGTGAAATATATAAATTTAAAATCAAATAAAAAGGTATCAGGAATAAAACATGCTCATCTGATTCAGCTCTTCAAACTGGGTTAACGGCAATGATTCAAAAGGAATTCGTAAAAACCAGTGAGTTTGGAGCGTGGAAAGCGAAAAGGTATTTTTTTTAAGGACACTGTTACGTAGCGCGCTCCCGCTACGACTGAAGGTAAAAGTGAAGAAGAGTTGGAGGGATAGAGGTCTCCGCGGATATGGGAATGGACTGGATGGGTGGAGGAGTTGTTTGAGGTCCAGCGGCTCGAGGAGTGGGGGAGGAACTAAGGTCACGGAGGCCTAATAAGTGCTGGCACGGAGACCGTGTTCTACGATGATGACGAAGATGATGAAACGGACTCTAGCAGCACCGCAAAGTCGCCCGGGGGGAAAAGATGAGGTTGCCTGGCATGCCATCTCATAGGGTTGGGATATTGGAGACAGGAGAAGATAGACACAGAAATGGAAATGTGAAGACAGAAAGCCGGAATTTTTTTTTTCGAATTTTTATTCATTCCCCACCGTTCGCTTTCACGGGAGAAAATTGCTTTGTGATTATTTAACGGGCGTCTTCAAACTAGCGGCGAGGAGAGGAATGGGTATATGGGGAGATGCTTTGGGAAGTGAAACGCTAAACCTTCAAGTCGCTCATCGCCATTAGCTCACGCACAAACACTCATATTGAGGAGTTTGTTTCCCAGCCTCAAGCTTATACCACCACATATTACAGCCTCAGCCGGAAAATCACATAGCGAGACTCACTTTTATGGAAGGTGGAAGCATTTAAAGGACCTTATATCAATTAAAACACTTAGAGGCGGTAACCTTTTGATGAACGTTCCTCAAAGGTTATGCCAACCTTGCACGTCACATACACTTTTGCTGACCATCCTCTTTTGTTCAAACAAAAGACACCGCCCAGATGTCGGCAGATCAAGGACTGTTCTTTATCTGAACAATTTTCAATGAACATGGCCGCGTAATTACTCTGGACTAAACTCTCGTTCGGTCATAGAAATCACCGAGCCTGACTTTTTACCAAGGAACTCACAAAACAAAACCGTTCAGATGAAAAGGTTTTACTGATGCTATAATTGAAATGCAATTTTAATTAACATGAATAGCAAGGATGATGCAATGAAACCTCGATATTTTAAGGGGACGCACGAAAAGTGCAAAATTCAGGAAAGTGTAAAATAAATAAATATATTTCACATCTGTCATTAGCAAGAACCGTATAAAATTTGCGTAAATAGATGAAAAACATTTAGTAGAGGAATGCACAATAGGTATTTCACTGTTAACAACTTAGATCCTTAAAGAGTGATAATACGGCTATTTCCCAGGAGTCAATAGTGAGTGTTTTTAAGGAAAGGACAAAAATTGAAAAGCCATTTTGATTAGGAAAAAAATAAGCCAAAAATTGAAAAAAAACTTAAAAATTGAAATTTCTTCTTCTAATTTCATTAGATTTTAGACAATCGATCTCTCCGAAGATATTCTCTGAATAAGCGATTCATCTCAAATGCTCTAATCAATTTTATAGACGATCAAAGAGAGATTAATGGCTAGCATTACAAGCAAAGTAACTCATACGGTTAAGCGTCTATTTATTGCTAGAATGGAATTCGATTGCTCCGGATACGAATTCTTCCAGGACAATCTTAACGGCGAAAATGCCATGCATCACACATCTCAAGGTTAAAACAAGTTTTACTGAAACACAAGCGTTGTCAGGCAAAGTAAGGAATATGAATCCATATATTGAATCCACAATTCAAATATATGGGTTTCTAATGTCACTGAAGAGTGTGTCATGGCTCGCAATATAATTCCCTACAAACTGTACGGTATAATTTTATATTTATCGTTAGTAAGCCTTAGCTAAGCGTAAGGACGAAGTAAGCGTTAGTGAATGAAATCCATTGCAGGTTTCCTTGTCAAAGTTGCGTGCTGTATGAAAAGCAATTCATGATAGTATGAATCAAAACGACTACGGCAATAAAAAAGCCTTGACTCTGAAACTGATGGAGAAAGGCATAGTATAAAAGTCAACCATGGATCCCGGATGGAACAGCACAAAAGAGGATGCTTCACGCGGCAAAGGCCTGCGATAAACCTCGCAATGTCCTTGAGGCACAAACAGGTCTGAGAGGAGATTCCCGTGAAATAAAATCGGCGCCACCATACATAGCCAAAATACAAACACTGTTCGTTCGTAAAATGGGCAATTTTACCTTTATAAGCGGATCTCTAACGGAGAGGTGTTACCACAAATTTGATGACTGGTCTTCTATCTAACTACTCCACCAGCCATTTTAGTCTTAAAAGGAAACAAGTTTCAAATGCATGCCATATCAGACGAAAAGCAACGAGCGACCTATCGGGAATAAACGATTAAAAATCTGAAAAGATGAGGACCAAAACCGGATTCCACAAATAGCTCAAGGTATTTCAGCCAATCATGATTCACCCACGTAACGGAATATCAATTTTTGGCTGATGGTATCGCAAATCAGAGATCTTCACACTCGCGCCAGTTGACGTGATTTGCATACACAACTATTTAAGTTAAAGGAATAAACATTTCTAACTTACAGGAATTAATGCTCTGACACAGCATGCTGTCTAAAATACTTTTAGCTCCACTGAAGAAGGCATTTTCTGTTTGCACGTCTTTTCTTGAGAATACACACGAGAACTGTCCATTCTGCTGCTTTATTTCCCCCATGCCTTAATTTTCATTAAGTTACTCAACTTGATTTTTTAAATTTTACAATATAATTTGATAGCTATTGACATTTGCCGCAGAAGACCCTACAACAATGAGAAATACACTCAAGTGGATCGTTATCATACGATTTTCTATTACGTACATCTATTCAGTAGTACTAGAGTATAGTTTTTAAACAGGAGGGGAAATTGAATGAACAACATAAGCGTATAACAGGTAAATATATAAGGTAAGGGAGAATAAGGGAAATATTTTATGGGAAAAGTAAAATTTATATGATCTTTCCCGAATTCACTCACTCAATTATTCAATACGAACGTTGTATTGGATAGGTGAGGGTGGAACTCACCCCAGACTTAGCCACAGGCACGTGAATATCACACGTTCCTTTTCCCGGGCTTGGAGGATTTTATTTTAGGGGTATCCTAAGGTCTAATACATAATTATCTTGAACTTAAACCTTGACTTGGACGCTGGACTGCTCTATCAGCACCCACCACTCTATTCACAACATTATCACGCTACTCTCTTTCCTAAATAATAGAAAGAAATATTATGTATGAAAGTATACACCCAACAGGGCATGGCGAGTCAACTGCCGTGTATTTTTTTTCATACGATGAGTATCCAAAGATGACTTATTAATTTCAAATGCTGCTAAATTCCACGATGATAAAAGTAAGAATTAAAAATAGGCCCGAGAAATTTGCGATGAGACGATATGGCTCCTAAAATGAGTACGAAGTAGGGATCTGAGAAATGAAACCGAATAGTCGAGAGTAAGAAAACGTTCAGGAGTGGTGACCATACGTAAAACAGAAGTTATTCGTTGTCTTGGGCAATACTTTATGGAATCCACTGAACATGATGAAAAGTTAAAATAACTTTATTATTCCATATAAATCTAATAATTTAAGACCTAGGTTTCCACGTCATCAACGGTCGTATTGTACATTAATTTAAGGGGAATTAAATTTTATTTTTCACTTACTATTATGAAAAACAGAAACCCATATATTATTCCGAAATAGATAAATGAAATAGATGAATTCATAAAAATAGGGGAGCGTGGTATACTGGTTTGTAGAGCACTGGGTTACAAATAGAGGGGCCCCAGGTTCGATGTCGGGTGAAGCCTTCGGTCAACTCCAAATAAAATCCTCGAAGTGCGATTTGGTCCTGGGAAAAAAAGCAAGCTACCCTACCCTGAATTGTGATAGTAACACGCCTGTGGCTTTGTTCGAGGTGATCTCTCACTTATTCGAAGCAATCTTCGGACTGAATCACTGAATGAGTGTAGAAAATAATTGAAGAGTTCATTTCCATGTCAATTTATCCCATACGATAGCTATAACAATTTTTTCTCTGTAACACCCATTGGCATAAGCGTTAAGGGATGAGTATGATGATGGACTAAACGAATTGGATTTATAAAAGCCAGATCGCACGCTAACACGATGAACTAATTCGCGAGGTAATATATTCTTTGCTGGCATGATTGAGCAGATCATTAATCAAGCCCAGCCCTAACCAGTGAACAAGGTTGATTTCTCGAATTCCTTTTCCCTTACAGCCAATTTTATCCAGTTGACCACGAAATCACGGCTATGAAACCGACGCACGTCTTCTTCAGAAACAATCATCTGAATCATGAACCTTATGACTCTAGAATTTAAGATCCATAGCGCTGTACCAATACCGAGAGAATTTTTTCACGCCAGAGTGATACAGCAGTTATTCAAAGGCAATTTATGAGAGAAGTTGCAAGGCTTAATCGGTCATTTAGGGTCAAAGAGCGATCAAATCCTGAGCCCAGAGCAAGAGTTACGGCCGGCGGTGGCAAGAAACATACAATTATCACGTACAGCATCAAAATGGTCCAAGTCAGAAGACAGCCGTTACCATGTGTGAGTAATCATTTTATGCCCGCCTGGAGGAATACAACTTCACATACTCCCCGTGCACAAATGTTTCACTGAGATTCTTCACTCGTAAGGGTTATGGGAAATGCCGTAACGTATCAGAAAAAGTCTTGTGCCAAACGCCACAAAAAGCAACCCTTCATTAAGTATCCTTGAAATGGAAATAGAAAGCATTCGATTCACGTTATGCCTCGATGGATCCTTCATCTTACAGGTGGAGGCATCGCATTTTTTTGTATTAAAAGGGCATTACTTTTTTATCCCCCAACGACTGTGAAAGGGATGATGATCCGGGTTACAGGGTAAAACAAGTAGCTCTACATTTTAGGCGAAATGAAACACGGAATTACTCTCACCTTGAACGTGAAATAAAGGCATTTTTTGACATAATCTTGAAAACAGCCGCTTATTCTCAATATCCATCCGTAGCGGTGACTATTTTAGGTGGATAATTTAGATCTGTAAAAAAATTATCAAAATTTGACACTAGCATTTAAAGAATAGAAATAAACTTTTATTAGTAACGTTGGAATGTGTGATTACCACATTTTAAAAAGAGTGCTACTGCAAAAGTTAAGGTAATAAGAGAAAGAGAAATATCTGGTGAGAATGAAATAAAAGATTTAGCACTCGAAAAGATCACGCCAAATTCCAAAATTACCCACTCAAAAAAATCAAGTTTAAGTGTTTCACGTCAATTATCTACGAACGAATTAAACATTTGTCAATACGTTATCTGAGTAAACACGAGGCTTCAAAGGTTCAAGTGATCAAATAAAATCCTGCTTAACTTCATAGTATAGCGGTTCTGGAGTTCTTAAAAATCTCGTGCGTTTAGGATAAAGCCATCAGACACTTAATAAGTTCTGATAACAGAGAGATGGAAAATTTTAATATTCCATACACTTTATTGTTTTCACAGACTGGTTTAAATTTTATACACACACCGGCACTTATACTTTTTGGCTGTTTAGTCAATCAGGTTGAGATGTAAGAACAACATTATGAATAGAATTAGTTTTTTTATCGGCAAGTAATTCAAAAGTCGATAGGCCTTCGATCATGTTGGAACTTGGCATTCAGTTGTGGTAGCTACCTGATATCAGCACCTTATAGATAACACATTCTACTGAAACAGGTAGGCGTGTGGGAGGCTGAAGGTGAGCTCTACCTACAGATACGGAAATACCACTTTAACCTGTTGAGAAATACCACTTCAATCTTCCAGTAACTGGTATGAAAGCTGCTCGTTGACATAAGAAGGAATTGCATTGCCCATAAAGTAAATGGATCGAAGCATTTTAATAGACAATTACGAGTTACTCCATTGAAATACTCTGAATATCAATAAAGTTAAAAGCTACTTGCAAACAATTTGTTACAAATAATCACTCTGTTGGAATAACACAGAGTTCAAATGGAGTGCTTCTTTCGCCGTTGCCATTGCCTTCAACTCTTTGTACGGACAACTGAGTAAATGACCTTTTTAAGCTGGGTAATCAAAAGAGAAACCAAAATTGCTAAGAAAAAAGTCATTTTCTCTAAACGTATCAGAAAATTGCAATGTCGCTTAGTCGAAATGAGTGATTTTTTATGAATAAAACATTAAACTCTAATATCCCCACCATTTACCTCATCAATGAAAGGTTTTTGGATTACCCCAATACAAGGTAAAATATTTACCTAAAATCCAATTCCATCTGATGTAGTACATTCATTTAATGGCGTCAAAGGTCGCGTATATACGCCTCTTAATGTATAACTGCTGAGAAATGAGTGTGGCAATCTCCCCACAGTGTATCAATAAAGCAGAAAGGTTGATACGGCCAATGAAGGCAAAAAAAAATAATTGCAACTGTCGTCAAGTTATATCATCAGCTCTTACTGAAGTTGAAAAGAGCACATAAAGGGAATTGGAGAAATTCAAGCAAAATATTTAACAGACTTTTTTCATGAAAGTTGCGTCTTCATTTAAAGAATAAATTAAATCTCCTTCACAGCATAAAAGAGCAATTTTCAGCAATAATATCAACTGACAAACCTTATAACTGCACCTCATATATACATTTCCAAAAGACAATTCAGCTAAAATAGCAAGATTGCTCAAGCAGCGTTAGGAGAAAGCGACGCTTGTGCAGATTTAAATTATAGGTAACGATATCCCATCATAATCGAGCTAAATGCTATTATCGTACATCATTTGTCGATTTTCAGCCTCAAAATAGGGACAATTTAAGAGGGAAGACGAATCACGAGGTAGGGAAACGTAAAAAGAAATTTTCTCCCGTTACGGAAATCTTATAGCAATCTGCCTGTGTCTACATTACATGCCTAAAAAAAAACTTGATCAGTGGTATATCTATGCAATAGTTAATATCTTCTATTACCATCAATTCACTAACAATTCAACACGTAGGATGCTAATGATACTTTGAAGTCAACGAAAATGTAAAATTTATTCCATAAATTAATTTGACGCACATCGGTTAAAGTTAAATTTCACGAACAACAATACTGACACGGTGTTATTAAGGTCAATTTCTCTCCATATGTTGAGCCCATTGTTCCGACCCATTAATTATGTTAAGAAATTATATAATACGGTGCGATTCGAACCATATGTCTATTTTCTATGACAACAGCATAATCTACGCCCCTAAACGACCTTTCAAAAGCATGAAGCAAATGATGCTACTCCTCTCCAAAATTATGAGGGAATATTAAACATTTGCACACAAGTAGAAAAAGACAAGGTCTGAGAACTAAAAAAAACAAGCTTATTTTCCATTGAGAGTGACTGAACAATAAATAATTTTGTGTGAAAATTTTCACACCTTCTTTTATTAATGTTGGTTGGTTAGTTGTTTTCAGGAAAATCTCCGTAGGTAATATTACCTGCTCGACGTTTAACTCCTACTACTGGGAAGGTTTTCATGAGAATATCTCTTGAAAACGCTCCTAGTAGGAGGAGTTAACGTCGAGTAGATAATGTTACCTACGCCGCATTTCACGAAAGCAACCACCAACAATGCAAAACAATAAATACTAGGTTCCGAATAGCAATTCCATACCATACTTGATTCTACGAAAGGTCGAGGATACATGATTCCTTTTCAAGATCTAACTTGTGATGATCAACCAGTATGATGCCCAGAAACCATTATAACCCTCATACTCCATGGGAGAGGATATATTAAAAAAATGACGGTGCCACTGCCACTCTCTCTCTCTTTCTCTTGCAACTGCTTACACATACTCCAGCTTGCAATGCAGTCGTCTACAGCATTGCAGGAGAAACATCGTTACTATGAGAAGCGGACAAAACGCTAAAACCAATACACTGGGGTTAGTACAACACGGCGAGATCCTTCGCCAGGAATTCCTACGAAACTTATTACGACTTTAACATCATTCCGTTAGACCCATAAAGATCATATGTTACATCGATTTTTGATTCAAACTTTGGAATATCATCCACGTCACAAACTTAATGTTACAATAGTAAGCTGGAGGAGCTGTTAAAATTATATGAGCACCCATGCGAGGAAACAAGGACAAAGTAATAAGGACATTAAAAACGGAGTTGCTTTAGTTAAGGAGACCAATATCGCTAGAAATAAACAGAAGATAATTGAAGCGGATCATTTCGTAAAATTGTCACGAAAAGGCAAGCAAGAGTATGATCACTTTTAGGTGCGGAAAAGAGGACGCGAGGGAAGGAGGACGAGAAAAGCCTGGAGCCGTTGGGCGTGTGGTTTGAAGGGGAAAGTATAAAGTGAATTGGACGGAGAGGAAAAGTAACGACAATGTTCCTGAATAGGTGGGCGTGGAGAGGCAGCATTGAGATGTGATGCAAAGGAGACAGAGGACCTTAGAGGAGAGAGTACTAACCGGAGAGAGGATTTAAAAACACGGATTAATGTGAAGAGTGTTAGGAGAGCGGGGAAGAAGAAAGAAGAGAAAATTATTAAGAGGGTGCTTTAGGAGGTATCTGAAATAGGAATTATTATTATTATTATATAGTATTTTACCGATTAAGGTAGGTTTCCATGGAGTACAAAAGAAGAGTAACCTGAGAGCCTTTCTTCTGACACTGCCTTCTTTAATTCACTCTAAGGCCAATTCCTTTTCAAGCTATCTAAAAATCCTATTCTTTTCCTTCCCCTCCCTCGTTTCCCTAACATTCTACCCTCTAACACCATTTTCAACATCCCCTCCCCGCCAAGTACTAACTCCATCCATACATTGTCTCCTCCGTACTTCATCTAAAAGCTGCCTCTCCTCACCCAGATATGTCCAGCACTTCGTCGTTTCTCCTCCTCTCTGTCCATTTCCCCTTCTCCATTCTTCTCTATACCAACATCTCGAATGCCTCCAATCTTCTCAACCTTCCTCAGTGCCCACGTTTCCGCACCGTATAGAGCTACACTCGAGATGAAATTCTTCACTAACTGCTTCTTTAAACTCTTACTTAACGATCCTCTCAGAAGCTCTTTCCTGTTCATGAACGCCTCCTTAGCTAATGCAAATAGTTTCCTGATGTCCTTATTACTGTATCCGTTTTTCTCTAATATGCTGCCTAAATAGTTGAATTGCTATATCTGCTCAAGCTTCTCCCCACCTACTTTTATATTGAGTCTCACATTCCTCGCTCGTGATGCTTTACAAAACCGCATTACCTTGGTCTTCTTGTGATTAAACCTCATCCCATACTCCTCGCACCGCTCGTCTAGCGCATCCACTTGAGCCTACAGTCCCCTCGCGGACTGGCTAATCAGCGCCTGATCATCCGCGAACCTTACCGATTTAAACATCATTCTTTCCATTTTCATTCCCGCTTCCAACTCGTCCCACCATTCTCTTAGGAATAGGAGTAGAAGAAATAAAAACTATGCTATTTCCGAATGGGTTTTTATCGTGACCAACCATGGTTTCATTACTGCGTAACATTATCAAGGTGAGGAGTTACAAGTTAATTGACCAGTATATTCGGCAAAAAAAGAGGATGGGTTGGAAAATTTCCGGATGTTGTTGGTTAGGGGAGGTGGTGGTTGGGCTCGGTGCTTGTTTAGGCGTCACTGTGGCTGGTATTTTATTTCTTCTATTCCTACGATAAAGGATTTCAACAAAGTTACGCCTGCTACTGTTGATTATATCTTAAATATTTCAGGAGGTGGTAGCGGAGACACCTTATGTAAGACTCAGTAAATCTCGGCTTGCGCAGGTAAATGATGGACATCCACGTGACAGACAACCGGGATGCAATCAAGTGCGCTAAAAAATGTAAAGTTAGGGAGGGTTCCAATTATGGCGTGAAGATGAACCTAGCCAATTACACAACCGAGCCATCTACTGATATCCATCTCCTGATAAGCCATCGTCATATTAATTATCAATGATATCCTTCGATTTTCGACATCCTGACTGGCAATCGGGAGATACGGGTTCGAATCCCGGCTAAGCCAAATATTTTTTCACGGCGAACTTCATCCTTGGTGTTTTTTATCATAGTATTATCTACCACACTATGCCTTTTATTGGAACAAATAGCCAGCGAAGATGGCATATAACCCTCTTAGTGCCAACGAAATTTGGTGGTACTAGCGAAAAAAGCCAACGTAAATATAAGAATTTTGCATCGCTCTATGAAAAAATACATTATTAAGTATTCATTTTAGATATCAATGCTATGATTTCTTATTCTACTATAAACGAATTATTTGTTCGCCATGACATTCTAAAACTTTCGATAAGGGATATAACAAAATGCATTTACTTAATATAAATTGAAATACGGTCTACACTCGAGACGATATATCGGCTCGTGGAACTATTCACTCTTGGAGCATGAGCCAATATATCTACCAGTGGCACTTATAGGGTTAAGAAAAGACTTGGTAAATTTCGGCTGGCGCAGGTAAATGATGGACGTCTACGTGATGCACAATCAAGACCCAAATAAATGAGCTAAACATATAATGTCGGGGAGGGTTCCAATTGTGGCATGAAGATGAGACTTCAGCGTGAAGATGAGACTAGCTAATTATACCGCCAAGCAATCTTATCGTGTTAATTATCAATGGTATCCTTCGTTTTTTATCATCCTGTCTGGAAATCGGGAGATCTGGGTTCGAATCCCTTGGTATATTTAATAATTATTACATACGAGAGAAGACTGGAGGCATTGGAGTGTGGCTGTGGTGAAGAATGGAAAAGGTGAAGTGGACGGAGAGGAGGAGGAGGGACGAAGTGCTGGACATGATAGTTGAGGAGCAGCAGCTTTTAGATGAGCTGCGAAGGAGATAGAAGGATTGGATGGAGTACTTAGCAAGGAGGGAATGTTGAAAACGGTGTCAGGGGGTAAAACGTTAGGTGAACGAGGTAGAGGAAGGGTAATGATAGGATTTTTAGATAGAATAAAAAGAAGTAGGCCTTAATATAAATTGAAGAGGGAAGTGCCTGATGGAAGGAGGCGGCTCTCAGATTGCAGTACTCCATGGAATCCTACCTTAATCGGTAGAATACTATAATAATAACTACTACACTTTGCCATAAATTGGAACAAGTTAGCAGCAAAGACGGCTCATTGGAAAAGACTCAGTAAACCTCGACTTGCGCAGGTAAAGAATGGACATCCGCGTGACGCACAATTGGGATGCAACCAAGTGCGCTAAAAAATGTAATGTCGGGGAGGGTTCCAATTGTGAGGTTAGGATGGGACTTCAACACCCGCCGACCCCCAAGGCATGACCTCCCCCCCCCCCTTCCCCCGCATTCCTATCGTCCCAAAGGTCACGGGAAAGAGAGAGAGACAAGAGCGAAGAAGATGGCGAAGATGATGAGCCATCCGCCCGGGGTCACCATCTCCCTTTCGCCGTTCCATGAGACAAGATTCGAGAAGTCCCGCGCGATTCGTGACGCGACCCTCGGCGACCATCAGCGGCCCGAGCTCTCCTCTACCGAACGGTGCAGTCACGGCATTCTGCCCATCCTCGACCTCCGCCAACGCATTAAAGGAAAGAGTTTATGCCCCACACAGAAGACATAAAAGAGCGCCGAGAGAAAATAACGAAGATTTAGAGGGATATTTATTGCTCTAGGGCTCATGTCCTCTGAGAACAAAAAGGATTTAATGTACAAACATCACAAATAAATATAAAAATAAAATAAATAGAAACAAAGAATAATGAAATCAACTCACCCGTCGTGAGGGATAAACCAACAAGGTTCAAAAAAAAAAGAAAAAGCATACCTCACACAATGTTCCAAAATTTATGATTAGCTCCAACATAGTAGCTATAAGTAACATTAGGGTCAATAAATTACCCAGTGGTAAATCACAGAGAGCAGAACCAATAAGAATTATTTTATAGGAACAGCTTTTAGTCACATGGCGATTAGAACAAACAATCAAAGAAATATATAAAAAATGTACATTTTTCTTCATATCAACAACATGTTATTACGCACTTAAACGATTTCAAAGGCCGGTTATATTTTTTATTTTATCTGGTATATCATTCCAGAGATTGGTGCCAACAATCTGGAATAATTTTAGAAAATGGCTCAGTAAACAAAGCGAGTGAGACTATGCATACTTTTGGCTGGCACGCGCGCTCGTAGATATCGCTATCAAAACGGCTTCGTTCAAGTCTGCTTCACCGCGTATAAATCGTAATAAGGGTCAGCACTAATAAATAATTCTCCGGTTTCTAGGCGAGTAAGAAATAATATACTTGAAATATGAGAATATGAGCGGAGAAAATACAGTGAAACTTCTCATTTACGGAGTGTGTCCGTAATTGAGAGGTGTCCTTAAGTCGGAGGTAACCTAAAGAAGGCCTCATTTTTACGCTAAATAATACTCCGAAAGTATTACAATGTATAAAATGTAGCCAGTTGAATGAAATCCTTTTATTTTAAAAATCTCAATTTTTGAGAGAAGTGTCACAAAACCTATGGTGATGGTGTCCGAAAAAGAGTAAAAGTGTCTATGAAGTGTCGTAAAAGGAAGGGTACATATACTAGAGGTTCTATCCTTATACAAATGCGTATCCTTAAGCTGGGGAAGTGAATACAGTCTTTCAGTCATAGGTGCCTGTAAGTCAGAGGTGTCCGTGAACAGTTTTTTCACTGTACGAAGTCCTATAGAGGTCAACACTGTTGACTTAACAGTGATACCCGATTGTTGACGCTCAGCAATCGTATTCCGTTGTTGTAGTCGTTAATGGTTGATGAGCAACGGTATCCTACAATTTTTTACTATCAATTTTCCAACGACGATCGCATAGCTTTACGTGCCAACTAGTGCATTGCAGAACAAGGGTCAGCAGTGATAACTGACAGCCTACATTCAACACTGTTTTCCATTGTCGACAGCCGTCTACGGCTGATGATCAACCGTATCCTTCTATTTTCGACGCCCAGACGCCCTATGATTGACAACCGGAAGACCATCAATAATGGGTCAACTTTTAAATAATAAACTATTCTTGACAGCGGCTAAAAGTTATCAATAAAAGGGATAATCTATTCAGGTCACGCATCAAATACTAACCGTTGAAATAAATTTAGCGAAACAATCTCCAGAATCTCTTTTCTCGCCTCCTTACCATGAAAGACATGTAAGCAAGAAGGCGTGATTTTACAGGTACACCATAGCTTTGATGATGAAAGCTTTCGGTAAAATCATGGCATTGATCCAGCTATCAAGGCAATATACAGGCTATTAAAATAAAATAATAAACGTGACGGAACACCGTAGCACATGGCGCAAGCCTCACATTTGTATCTAACTCTCCGCATGCGAATATTCGCTAAAGGGTTTAATGAACCCGGAACCCCTCAGTATTCTTCACTCCTTCGTCCTTTGTCATTCACTTAGGAATAGGACTCATATTTCAAATTATCGAGTTACTTCACCATTAATATATGTTGGCCTTACACTGGGTTCAGCGTAAAATGCAATCCTAACAAGCTTAATAAGAAAACATAATCTCCGACATACCTATTCGTATAAGTTTCTAGAAAATTACTTTTCAAGATACTTTACCGCGGAAATTGCAATTGAGCTAAATTTCACTAAAAAGATAATTAAATACTTCTAATAATCTCTTATAAGAAAATTTAAAAAAATAAGAGTCATGTTTGCCAAGCTATATTCCCTCCGGTACGAACATCAAGTGTTGCATTTAAATTGACAGTTGACTAATTCCGTTTGTTAGAAAACCAATGGTGATTGTTTAATCCCGTTAAATCTCCTCCAATTCAACTTTTCAGTGATTATGTACCTAGATTAAAAATGTTCAAAGCAAGGTACTATTTTTTCCACATATATTATTGCCTATATGGTTCATCTTAAAAAACTCCATTGTTTAAAATGAAATTAATTTTAAAATAAAATATTTACTACGACAAAAAAGGTTAGATGCTGCATTCCTATTAAGTTTTTTTTCATTCGGATATAAATTTAAAGTTTTTGTATAGTGAAAGCGCAGAGTACTCATGTTACTTGACACCATGGGCATTCACACAAAAAAATAAGACGGTGACAAAGTTCTCGTTATTTAGCATTTTAGCACATGTGGAATCATGATACCCCACACGAAGAAATAATTAAAATACAAATAAAAACAGAGGAACATCATGAATGAAAATGTTAGCATAAATGTTAGAATTAAATTTATGGCTATGTCGATATTACGATCCAAAGATGGGCAATGGTAGAGATTCATTATATCTCATGAAACTTGGGCGCAAGACAACGATTAGAAAGGGAAGATGTCTCCGTAGCATAAATTACAACTAATCACGACAACAGGGAGGTATCAAACAACGGGACAACAACAGAAATTTATATTTGCCCCTTTTTCCTCAGCCACAGAGTGATGGTGCAACTTGTATTCACGCTAAGTACAATTTGTAGTAGTGATGAGCAGAACTGTTATATTCCAATAACTTCGTTACATATAACTGTTACTCATCAGTAACGGTGATTCTAAACTGTGATTGCGATCCCCGACGAGAATCTCTCTTAAAGGTCAGCCGTAATTTGTGGCGCTGCTATTCCTTCTACTTCGTCCAATTCCAATGAATAAAAAGGGAACGAATAAACTTATTGAAAATTGGAAAATTAGGATAAAAAGGGAACGAATAAACGTATTGAAAATTGAAAAATTAGGCAAAACAGTTTTTTGGGGGAGTAGTTCTGATTCTGAATTTATAAAACGATGATTAAGTAAATTTCATATGTTAAAGTAATTGACAAGTGGCAATCATTAAAATCCCGTTGGCATTTTTCAACATAGTTTATATTCAAACCGTTAGCTGTGTATTTCCGAAATTTCATTTATTTTATTTTATTTTTATTCCAGAAATTTTACGTGTAATAAAGGATGTCTTATTTATCTTTTATGAAGAATAAGACATCCTTTATTACACGTAAAATTTCTGCAGTTTTTAGTAGCATTTAGCATTTACCGTATTCACAGTCGCAGTGATTTCGAGTATTTAGTGATTTAGACGCTGGCAGTGATGCCAACTTCTCTTCGATCACAGGTAGCGATATATCGCTCATCACTTGGTGGCAGCCTGAGCTACCTTCACTGAATCCACTGTCAAAGTGATTTCGAGTATTAAGTCACCGGTAGTGACTACTTCTTTTCAGAAACGGTGATTAAACACAGTTAGCGATATATCGCTCTTCACTACTTCGCAGTATAAAACCGTTAATTCTGGAATACATGTGGCAATTCTCATCCCTCTCACAGGATAATTTCGGATGCTCTGGTTGAAATAAGTTTCCTTTTTGAATGTTTCATTTCGGCCAACAAGGCGGTGAGTAGTAACTTGAACATGACGATGAATTAATAATTTCACATCTCGTAGGGTTCATGTAGGAATTTGCCGAACATAAACGCACAGATACGCACATTGACTGAGGCTTCAGCAGGATATAGAGCGACAAGTCTCAGTGAGTGTTAGTCCCTTGTCAGATTTCCAGACCGTAATTTCCTTCTCCAACCTCGTTTTAGGGGACATTAAGTGCTATAACATAGCAATATGTTGAATTTCGCTAATTAATTTGCTGATTTCAACATTTACTCATAAAAACTCTAATTGTGAACCGATTTTAATCAGATCGGTTTTTAAATATGATTAATTAGTTACAACACGTATTCTCCACAAGTTACATTGCTCATTTCTCTAGGTTTCAAAGTTATTCCACTTAATATCCCCTTAAGAAAAGGTCGCTGAAAACCAAGAGTATTTTTTTCAGTGATCAAAGTTTTACCCCCCCCCCCCGAAATTTCTTTTCCTTTTGGGCTGTTGTATTGGCAGTTTCTATTTTCCATGTATTTAGGGTAGTACTAAAAGGATACCCTGATCGATACTGACGCCGATATAGAGCTATAATGTAACCTCACTACCATAGAGAGACTTTATGAAGTCTTTCTACAATAAAATAAATGCAGTGTCTACCGTAAATAGGTGCATATGATACGTAAAATATATGTAGGTAGGTGATCTGCTGCAAAAGAGATTGGACAGGAAACGACATTGATGTGTGCGTGTGCAATCTATGCATTATTTTTTTTAAATAAATGTGTTATTGCTTTGCACAGAATATTACATGTCACTAGAAAATAATGATTCCATTTATAATGAATATTTTAATCAATTCATGACAAAAATGAGTCCAGACAGATACGCTGAAAATAAATAATGAAACTGACAGCATGACAGATCCAAAACTAGAAATATAAAGAAACGGTATCAAAATATACGGCCATGAGGCAAAGGACTCACACGTGAATTACGCAAACTTTATGAAAAATGAATGGAAGAGCTTGTGAACCATACTCAGTACCAGAAAGGACGACGTCAGATACAAAGAAATAGGAGAAAATACCTCAGTGTCATTTTCAAAAACGAAATAGCCTAACGTTTTCACGATTTCTAGGGTGTATCCATTAGATAGGATGTATCCATTGGGATAGAGAAATTTTCCACCTTCCAAGTAAGAATTATTGCAGTAACATCAGGTAAGTACCTCTTCCCACTATGGGGTCTTTTTAACGACAACAGCTAGCCCAATTAAAAAGCTACATTCCAGGAAAATAAACTCAATTTCTTCAGCGGAATGTGAATCTTCTTGTAATTCAGATCCTGCATAACTTAAAGAAAAATAGTAAAAAAAATCAGGCGAAAAACCGCGTGCAAAGGAATAAAATAAGGAAAATATGACATGGCATGCTTTTTTTAAGGCAGGTATACCAAAAGCTAGAAATCTAGTGATCAAATAAGGAAATAAGTAAATCTAACTCATAAGTCAGCATGTTTTCTTGCCCTTTGCACTAAACTTCACGTTGATTTTGAAATTTAATAAATTCTTTACTCGATTAGACTTTCTGGTGAAAAAAGTCTAAGTTCTTTAATCAAAGGATGAGTAATGGTGATAATAGATGAAATACTAAGAAATTCTAGCAAGTTCGTAGACATTTATTCCATCCTCAATTCTAGAGACTCTCCTTTATAACTGTGATGTTTAGACCGGCAAAATTTACGACATTGGCCGCATCAATGTAATTTCCGGATCGTCACTGAGAAGCATTGTGCATGGGCCTTCCCCACGGTGACGAAAATAACCAGGGGTTTTACTCATCGAGTGAAGCTAATGCTCAATGCCAAGTTTTCAATTAAGGTTCAATATCCACCATAACGATCAAAGCATTTAATTACTCTTTTCTAATTTAATTGCTAACGATTATACAGGTTTGAGCATACAATGCGACGAGTATATTACAGAATATTCATATAAAAATTCAGCGTACTGAAAACCTTGAGTGGGAAATTGATAAACAGTCAAATCAATCCATTTTATAAAAGACTTCGCACTTGATTATAAGTTGAGAGAGCGGTGTCTACAATTAACTTAGGCAGCGAAACATTATTAACTTCAAATTAATTATTGAAATTTAAATATGACGGGAGATAGTTGAGGAAGGTATTCAAGTGAAAGAGAGATGACTGAGTAAAGTTAATACAAAAATCCGGATTAAATTGACCTTGAAAGAAAGCAAGAATTTCTTGGCCAGTTCGTAAAACTGCCGAGGGTCTAACTTTACGTAATAAAATTTTGCTCAACCCTACTTCAAATCTATAATTAATTCGAGTAACGGCGCTCGAAACTCGGATCTCCTAACAAATATTTTTTTTCAAATTTAGGTTAAAAAAATCATAACTTTTGGTACACGGAAGCTAAATACAAACTAGCAGGGGCGCAGCTAAGAATTAAGGCTAGGGGGGGGGGGGTTTAGGCGCAACTAATACTTACGGGTGTGGGATTATTGCATACCCACCATGGTAAGCAGGAGTTATGGGGGCCCTCCCCTAGAAAATGTTTAAGAATACTGGTAAAAACGTTTTACGGCTTTCTGGGGGATATTTTATTAATGCTAACACTACGCTATAAATAATACTGATCGAGTTAAGTAAAAGGGATTAAACTTAAAAATTCAGAACTCTGGGGTGGGGGGGGTTATCCCCCAAAACCCCCCTCGCAACGCTACTGCAAACTAGATGATAATTATGCGGTGATTTTGATTGAATATTGCAGTAAAAATAAGTTATACTTAGAATAGAGATTTGGCTGAAAGACCGAAAACCAGACCAGAAAGGAAAGAAATATATAGACCAGATACCACTTCAATTCTATTGCGGAAATTGCTGAGATAAAATGCCGATATCAACATGAGTGAAAAAACCTTTTTCGGTCGAAATTAAACCAAAAGCGAGCATACGTTTATCATGAATGAACGCGGCACGTTTCCACGCGGAAGTAAACAACAAATTAGATATCCCCATTACTAAAGACTTTTGACGACTCATAAGTATGAACTTTTGAAACGAAACTCCGGCTCTATGCAGTGACGAAACTCTTATTCGTGACTATCACTCAATTCTATCACTGTGGACACGCGTTATCTGGATAGAATTTCTTCCTCACTCAACCTCTCATGGTGAAAGAGGTGGTGAGAAAAGATAAGGTAGCTGTAGTGCCAGGAAGGAAAGAGCATTCGGCACGAGATAACGGAGACATAGGCAAGGGGACTGAATAGAGTAGACCCTATTTCATCCCATAGAAGCATGGGCGTACCCAGCGAGGGGCAGGGGGGGCAGCTGCCCCAGCTCCCCCCCACCCTCCAAAAGAAAAAATCTCCAAAGATTTAAGCAATATCAGTACTGAATTGAAACGAAAGCATTCGATAAATTTTATTTATACCCACGAAAAATGATATGCATTAGTGTAAGATAAGTAACTAAAATAAAACTATTTTTTCAAGGAAATAATCTCATAAACTAATGTTGCAACTTGGTTTGCCCCTCCTAGATTATGGCTGGACCCCCTAGCAATGATCCTGGGTATGCCCTTGCATAGAAGGCTGATTTCTGTTGCCACTTCGGTCGCATTTAAATCGGTTTTCAAAATTTTCCGCGGCGCGGTGATGAGTGCAATGCGATCCACTTTTTCCAATATATTTCAGTATAATGTTTGTCATATCAAGGAATAGCATGGAAAATTAACGTATTTGATATATGACATAATCTTGTGTATACATTTCTGGTAAATACCCTAAATTATACCTTATTTCCCAATGAAAGTCGGATCAATTTGTACGTCAACGACGCCGATGGAGATTTTCATAAACCTATTTAAATGCACGGTAAGTGACAACACATTTAGAGGCCAACTTGGGAAACCTCTTTTACAATATTCGTGAGAGTAGGATTAAAACGAATACTGCTAGTCTACTCTTAAATATTCCCAACAGATGCGTGAGCGACCGCGAGGCAGAGCTAATCAGCGCCTGTTATTGGTCAATTTCAGCAACGATTAACCAGGCGATTACACCCAATGGAGTCAATTCGTACCTACTAACCGGTATTGCCGCAAGCGCATGACGGGAGAGACGATGTGCGATATGAAAGGACTTCTTTCTCTTCGCTGGATAAACGAATCCCATGCGATTGAAGATGCATCGAGAGACCCGTTGAATCCCAGGAGGGAGTGTACGGAAATCGTCACGGTACTTAAGCAATCGGGGGTATTTAATTTCTACGAGTGTCAGACCCACTGACCTCCAAGACCCAAGTACTCGCAGAAACGGGAGACATAGCAATTATATAGAGAATCAGCGGTTCTAGTAATTGCAGTATAATCTTGAATCAACGCAGAGAAGACGCGTTACTCCCACTGAACCCGTATTCTTTCTGATTTATAACTTGCTTGGGGCTTACTATGATATACTAACTATAGGTGCTATTCTGGACTATTCAGGGTGAATAGAATAAACCTCGTTTTCGACGGAAACCATTTTTTGGGTCGAAAAATTATATGGAGGTCAATTTTTTCCAACGTTACCAGAGAAATAACTAGGAATCCAAATAAAATAGTCTCATAACATTTTTGAAATAGAATCAGTGCTGATATTGGAAAAAAATTAGGTGATACTCTCCAAACGTTGTCAACAGCTGAACATGTATTATACATATGGCCGCGATTGAAATTTCAAACTCCAACTCTTATATTAGTACCAAGTTTTGCAACGAGATAGCTCTGAACAAGTCATTTCAGATTTTTCTTTCTGAAATCCATTGGACAATTTACAGTAGGGCTATTTTTTACGGATCCAAAAAGGTAGTTTAACCGGTTCGCTTATAACGAGTTTGGATTTTAGGGGGTACGCTGTATTGGCCGAACTACAGCACTGATTAGAATATTGAATAGAACAGTAACATTTAATATGAAATAATGCTTGCATAGCGAGTTTTGAACAAAATCAAAGGTTAACTCCATGCTCAAGAGCGGCGTAGTTAGCGCCGGGAATCGGCCCAGGATTACATTGGCAACAATATGGAGTCTGAGTCGTATTGAAACAATAAGGTGGTTTCCTATTATTTTTTATTGCCTTAATCGAAAGATTATTACTCCTGGAGTACATATTTCACGCTTTTAGATTTTTAAATGTCGATATCAATTTTTTGCGATTAAATGAAAAGTGAAAATTTTCAAGCGCGCGAAAACGTGATGGCTAAGTATGGATACTGGGAATAGCCCTGTGACGTCATTCTGATTCCCGCTGTCGCCATGTGAGGTGACCTTGAGGCGAGGAAATGTGCGCCGCTGCGATGCAGGCTACTAACAGGTAGCAGAGTACCCTGCTAGCAGGTAGCGCTTGGCTTAAATAAGGATTATTAATACCTTATCAAACGAACGAAACTTTTCGACCATAGGCAGTTTTAATAGGTGATTATTAAGAGATGTTTCCCTGAAGTCTGTGCCTCATGCATGCATTGGTAATCTCAGACGATGTAAAACTCCTATATACTCGTATAGAAACTAGGTCCCTGTGACGTCACGTAGATTGGCATCGCATGGGCACCAATCTGCCCTTTTTCAAATGAGGTTAAAATTGACCATCAACATACGTTTAAGCTGGGATTTCTAAAACAAAATAATTTGTATATTATGAATACACTAATGTTCGGTAACGAATCGCAATCAATGCCTTTCGTTTTCTTTGATGAAGGAAACTACCCTATTGAGCGACCAGTTTTAAGGGGCACTGTTTTCAACGCTACGGAAAGCCAATTCAATACTGCAAGAACGCTCAAAAATTGTCCAATGAATCAAAGCCGGGGTAAAAACGCTTATCTCCGAAGCTTGGAGAATTTGAGGTGAGCATTTATGCTTCGGATGCTGCCAGCTGAGCGGCTTCGTATTGTTGAGCTCCTACATGAGCGGATTTGATTCGGTGGTCGATTGTTGAGCGTTTTTAAAGCGGAGGTATCGAATTATTTTGAGGACGATACGTGAATTTTCTTCCACTCAATTTCCAACATATCGATGGCCAAGTTCTAGCAATGCGTATCTCAAATTCGGCCGGTTTGAGACAGGTATCCTAAACAAATCGTAATAACATTAAAAAAAAAAGAAAATACAAGCAAAGTATAACTCTTTGTTTGCAAATGAATGCTTCTTTTTCAATGTCATGAACTTTTGGTTTTTATTTTCAGTGTGCAAGCAACAAATATAAATCTTTTTTTTGCTCACCCGAAAATTTGCTATTTTTGAGATGCGTGTTGTTAGACTTTAGCCATCAATATGCTCAGATTACGGCCCACAAAAATTTTTCGCAAAAAAATCTCTTCAAAGGATGACCTCCGCGGAATGCGCTATGGCAGTATTAAAAGTCAGGGAAGTAGAGGGGAGAGGATTAATCTGAGGGTCGCCCCAAGGATCGACCTCCAACCTCTTTAAAAGCGATGCGCTGAAATAATTGAAGCGCACGCGCCGCGCTGGACGAGAGGAAATGAAGACCGAGAGTCAAAAAAAATGAGAAACAGGACATGGGAAGAGCAGCGGGAAATGTCGGGAGGATGACGGTCGACGCGACCTTGAAGGAAATGCACATGAGGATTCGAAACGGAACCTAAGGGTAGAGGGATGGGGTGGGTAAGAAGGTTATTTGATTGGGGAATGGGAGGGGATTCAACAGATTCAGGCTTCAATAGGGTAGTTTCCTTCATCAAAGAAAACGAAAGGCATTGATTGCGATTCGTTACCCACCGTTAGTGTATTCATAATACACAAATTATTTGGTTTTTGAAATACCGGTTTTGACGAATGGCAAGGGTCAAATTTTATCCTCATTTGAAAAAGGCCAGATTGGCGCCCATGCGATTCCACTCCACGTGACGTCACAGGGACCTAGTTTCTACACGAGAGGATAGGAGTTATACATCGTCTGAGGTTACCAATGCATGCATGAGGCACAGAGCTCACGGAAACATGTCTTAATAATCACCTATTAAAACTGGCTAAGGTCGGAAAGTTTTCTTCGTTTCATAAAGTATTAATAAACCTTTTTTAAGCCAAGCGCTACCAGCCAGCAAGGTACTCAGCTACCCGCTAGCATCCTGCGTCCTATCAGCGCTCAGAGCCTCTATCAAGGTCACCTCACAAGGCGGGAGGGGGAACCAGAAATGCGTCGCACGGACTTTTTCCCATCATTCCGCGCGCTTGAAATTTTTCACTTTTCATTTAATCGCGAAAAATAGATATCGTCATTTAAAAATCTAAAAGCGTGAAATACGTACTCCAGGAGTAATAATCTTTCGATTTAGGCAATAAAAAAATAATAGGAAACCACCCTATTGGTGGAAGTTAGACATATTTAAATAAATGAAAGATCGTAGCACTTTTCCACAAAATTTTGTGGAAAAGTGCTACGATCTTTCATTTATTTAAACTACTTTAATATACTGTGGTAAATGGATGGCTATAGAAATTAAGCATAGCCATCAGGGCGAAATCATTCGCCCTGATGACGATGTGGCTATCGGAGTCTATCAGAGAATATAATCCATCAGAGAAGGCTGTCGAAATGTTGGCAGAAATGTCCATCCTGATTCGGCTGATTTCCCGAGAAGAGTGCACCAGCAGGGAAAAATATTGCTTCCAACATCAAAACCTTTTGATGAGGAGATTACTCTGGATCCGCAGCGTCATGTGCCTCATAATTAACAGTGCGCATGTGAAATTCGAAACGACTAGCTAAAAAAAAATGCCATCATTCTTTATAACTCCTTCACTGCTCTGAGGACGTTTGTTACGGAACAATGGGAGAGCGCTCTGTCTAAACGCTAGATGCAAATGACTCGGCTAGAGTAACGAGAGTTATTCTTATATTTAATTATCCAAGAACGGACAAATTATTACATCATATCATAAATAATGCACAGAAGAGAAAGTATTAACTGTGACGTCAATGGGCCAGGTTAATTCAAGGATCAACGGCAATAATGGTAATGTGCAGAAATGAGCATATATGTGAAAAAATATAACCTTTTCATAGATGGCATTCTTAGATGCTACACAGCCAAATTAGGACTCAATGATAAAATCCAATGCATACATTTTTAAGCGACACTTTTTCATTTAATTTTTTGAGCCTGCTGAAACACCGCTTTCATAATACTTACGTATTTTAATTTTAATTAGCGGGGTGTCAAAAACTAATGTGGCAGGTTCCCGCAATATCGTTTCTTAATTAATACCGCATTTCATCCGTTACAGCACGCCTTGTGTGACTTTATGTCAAAAGCACATACACCATGCCTAATATTTATCGAAATAGTTGTTAGAGCGCTTAACTACTGACCTAGGGGCCTTTGGACACCTTCAACAAATTCCTCGCCATGCGAGATGGCCCAATGAAAGGAACTGGCCACTCCGAATTAGTAAATTTCATACATCTATTCCAGGGTGAGCTCTATCTTTACCATTTTAAACTAACCTTGTGGTTTTTGGTTTGAGAAAATAACGACATTCATGCCCACACGCAGTTTAAAATGCTCCACAAAGCAAATTAAAATAGTTCAAAGTTCCGTTTTGTCTTCCATGTATGAGAAACGGACATGATTCGCAACATGAAAATCAAGTAAAACTGTGCTGATGACTAATGAGCCTCAACTTAGGAATATAATTAAGTCATGGACCCAACAGGAAACATTAATCTTCAACGAATTTACGAGAAAAAAAATAAACTAAAGTAATGCAATATCGTTTAATGGGCAAATTAACGCCGTAAAATCAAATATTTTTGAACACCAAAAATAATTTAAAAGTTGACAGATGTGAATTTTAACGATAAATTCCCAGCTTAGAGAACTTAAAAATTGACGTAATTAAGTCTGAGACCCAACAGGATATAGGATATATTAATCTTTAACGAATTTACCAGTCAACTCAAGCAATGTTACATTAGTTGGGCTATATTACTCCATAAAATAGAAACTTTCTGAGTGCTGAAAATAATTCGAAAGTTAAAAGCTGTGAAATTCAACTATGAATTCCCAAATTTGATGCACGAAGCAATGCCAGGGATTGAGGAGAGACAGGAAATGGTAGGCAATGTTCACTCACCCATTTGTGATTGGAGTAATACACTATGTAAAGTATTAAAAATGGATACACTTTTACTCACAAGGCCTCTTTAGCTCAGTGGTAGAGCACTGGTCTCGTAAACCAGGGGTCGTGAGTTCAAACCTCACAGGAGGCAATTCTTTTATGCTGGTGTCGGTGGGGTAAAGTCCTCCAAACAAGAGGTCGCGAGTTTGAGTCCCTCCAGGATATTTTACCCCAATCCAGGGCATGGAAGATAGTACACATGCAATTGTTAAAAATTATTGAAAACCCCCAATGAAAAAGGCCAATTAGTGAGATATTCGGCGCTATGGCAATAAAATAAAGAGTCAACATCTTTTTTCTGCGGTCGGGTAATGGTGTACGACTGCGCACCGAAACAATACGGATAGGACTTACGCAAGGCTTTCCCCAAAACGTAATTTTCGATACATTACTTCATACTAAAAACTTTCACCTCCGTATTACTTGGAATTCAAATGGGAATCTTTCGACTGCTAAATAAATCAAGAAAGGAATTCTTCTTTTCCCAAGATACTGACGCCCTTAAAGAAGTTTCTCAATCAGTGTTAGTCGTTGAAATGAAAATAAATTATGAATTGAAAGCCACGTGAGTGTAGCACCAGATAGGCGTTCGGGCACGAAAGAGTTTCATTCATAGATTTCAGATTGGAAATTCATGAACTTAAGGGCCTAAATCAAATCAAATTTGAAACCCAAAACCAATAAATAACAAAAAAATCAAAGGTAAAACATCCTGATTCTTGAAAAGTACATAGAAATAGAAATAGAAATTTTAATGGAGATAATTGACAGATAGAAGTCAACATGTACCAAACAATATTCCTGCATTGAAGAAGGAGATTGAGGTCTAACATTTAGTTATTTACTGATAAACTATGATCCATTTTTTCACTTCATATCGCTTGGTTTATATCTAATTTGAGGTCAAGAGACAAGCCTCAATTCCTCCACACCAGTTTGCTAAGACGTCTTTTAAAGATGTCCATCTCGGGCTACTAGGTCAGTAATTAAAATTTCAAAACGACCTTGGGTATTTCTAAGATTTCGGAAGCATGGCTCTGACAATTTGGCAGTTGGTCCAGCTTTAATGAAGATAATTGGCAGATAGAAGTCAACATTCAATGGATAATGTTCCTGCATTGAACTAGGAGATTGAGGTATGACATTTAGGTATTTACAGATAAACTATAATCCATTTTGTTCACTTCGTATTGCTTGGTTTATATCTAATTTAAGGTCAAGAGATAAGCCACAATTCCTCCACACCAGTTTGCTAAAAAGTCTTTTAAAGATGTCCATCTCAGGAGACTAGGTCAGTAATTAAAATTTCAAAACGACCTTGGTTATTTCTAAGATTTCGGAAGCCTGGCTTAGACAATTTGGCAGTTGGTCCAGCTTGAATGAAGATAATTGGCAGATAGAAGTCAACATTCAATGGATAATGTTCCTGCATTGAACAAGGAGATTGAGGTATAACATTTAGGTATTTACAGATAAACTATAATCCATTTTGTCCACTTCGTATTGCTTGGTTTATATCTAATTTAAGGTCAAGAGATAAGCCACAACTCCTCCACACCAGTTTGCTAAAAAGTCTTTTAAAGATGTCCATCTCAGGAGACTAGGTCAGTAATTAAAATTTCAAAACGACCTTGGTTATTTCTAAGATTTCGGAAGCCTGGCTTAGACAATTTGGCAGTTGGTCCAACTTTAATCCTATCAGATTCGTCCCGCATGATATGACGTAATTCAAACTATTTCTTGCGTCAGTGTAATCTTCGCGAACCTTTTCTACCTTTTGGAGAGAACGTCAACTTTTCCCACCGAGCTTTCATAAGTGAGTAGGAGACGGCGGGAAATAGGCGCTTAAATAAGAGGCCGAAGCAATAAAGTAAGACGACGAGAATGTCCTCGCGAGAGGAGGGGGCGCCTGGGTGCGGTGAACAGGCATCTTCACCGACAACCAGTCTGTCCAACCGTCCAAAGTTTTTCGCCTTATTTCTGCTAAACTATTCATAAACCTAAGACGCTCAAGATGCGGTGAACAGGCATCTTCACCGACAACCAGTCTGTCCAACCGTCCAAAGTTTTTCGCCTTATTTCTGCTAAACTATTCATAAACCTAAGACGCTCAAGATGCGGTGAACAGGCATCTTCACCGACAACCAGTCTGTCCAACCGTCCAAAGTTTTTCGCCTTATTTCTGCTAAACTATTAATAAACCTAAGACGCTCAAGATGCGGTGAACAGGCATCTTCACCGACAACCAGTCTGTCCAACCGTCCAAAGTTTTTCGCCTTATTTCTGCTAAACTATTCATAAACCTAAGACGCTCAATATGCGGTGAACAGGCATCTTCACCGACAACCAGTCTTTCCAACCGTCCAAAGTTTTTCGCCTTATTTCTGCTAAACTATTAATAAACCTAAGACGCTCAAGATGCGGTGAACAGGCATCTTCACCGACAACCAGTCTGTCCAACCGTCCAAAGTTTTTCGCCTTATTTCTGCTAAACTATTCATAAACCTAAGACGCTCAATATGCGGTGAACAGGCATCTTCACCGACAACCAGTCTGTCCAACCGTCCAAAGTTTTTCGCCTTATTTCTGCTAAACTATTCATAAACATAAGACGCTCAAGATGCGGTGAACAGGCATCTTCACCGACAACCAGTCTGTCCAACCGTCCAAAGTTTTTCGCCTTATTTCTGCTAAACTATTCATAAACCTAAGACGCTCAAGATGCGGTGAACAGGCATCTTCACCGACAACCAGTCTGTCCAACCGTCCAAAGTTTTTCGCCTTATTTCTGCTAAACTATTAATAAACCTAAGACGCTCAAGATGCGGTGAACAGGCATCTTCACCGACAACCAGTCTGTCCAACCGTCCAAAGTTTTTCGCCTTAATTCTGCTAAACTATTCATAAACCTAAGACGCTCAATATGCGGTGAACAGGCATCTTCACCGACAACCAGTCTGTCCAACCGTCCAAAGTTTTTCGCCTTATTTCTGCTAAACTATTCATAAACCTAAGACGCTCAAGATGCCGATATATTAGCATCCCATTTTCGCGTGAAAACCCTCAAGGTGCTGGGCCCGTGTTTAATCTTACGTAAAAATATTGTTTAATTATATTTTCATTATAGGATTTTTAGATAGATTGAAAGTGAGTAGGCTTTACAGCGAATTGAGGAAGGCAGTGCTGGAAGGAAAGGGAGACTCCCAGATCTCTTCTTTAATACTCCAAGGAAACCTACCTTAATCGGTAGAATACTATTAAAAATATTTTCAGTAAGTTCCGCATTTATACTGGAGATTTTATTTAATTTTATCACTCCCGAGGGCATGGTATTACTATTACGAGGGCAGAAGTATTTAGGGTTCTATATAAACAATATAATTATTCTCTTGATTCAATCCCTTAACGCCTTCTTGAATTGGGCTTTAGAGGAAAAAAAACGGAAATAGCCATGAGAGTTTAAGGTTAATTCATACATTTCGCATTACTACCTTTCGACTCATCTTTATTAGTCATGTATTGCTCACGCTATAAGCTTGAAATTTTCAGAGCATAGAGAGTACACCCCGGTTAACATTTAAGGGGTTATTCCTTACCAATGAATGGAGCTACTACAGACGAGCGAAACAAACAATGGATGAACTGCGCATGCGCAGAAGTACAGCGGGCGAGTCGCGCATCTTAAGTCGCTGGTCGCAGCCGACTGCTCCAAGTTTGAGTCGCCAGTCGCCGGCGTCGCACGACCATTATTGCCTCTTGTACCATTGTTTTTATGTGTCAATAGCGAAGAATTGCGTGAAATCGTGTGAAAAAATCTAATTTATAGTTTGTTAATAACAACAAAATCCACATCCAGGAGAATATATCACCTCAAAACTGAAAAACTAGCATTATTATCGCTGGCATGGTAGAAATCACCAAGTCTCTACCTTATATTTAAACTGCATCGCCATTACTTCACAGAGAATTACTTCACTTGATTTTGTACCTATGATATTTAGGACCGGTTTCATAATGTCTGGTTAAAATTTTGCGCAGCATGAAAACTGGCGTTAACTCATCCTTGCGTTGGAGATCATGAGTTTAACGAAACGTTATTTTGAACTACTTTTACTTACTGTAACTTATTAACATTCTCCAGCTTAGGTTTTCGCTGTACCATGTTCCGGTTAAGTCTAACCAGACATTATAAAAGCCGGCTCTTAAATATTTAAATCGACTAAGGAGTAATAAATATTTTATGATGAAATCCAGAACGACGAACCAATAAATGGGAGCCAATGAACAACGACAATACAGTTTGCGTGGTGGAGGCCTTATTTTTCTCTGGTCTCTTTATGCAAGGAGGATGGACGCCCATCAGAGAAGTAAATGTGTTATTCGCAGCCCACTTGCTTGTTATAGCCTTCCTCATACGGTTGATGTATGGACTAAGGAGCATCGTTCACACACTCACATTGGTGGAACCACCGTAAAAATAGACGGGTGGGGAGAGTAGGGAGTTAACTCGTGCGATTACGGTCATGCGATGGTGGACGGGTCTTCAACATCGCCGTAATCACCAAGAAGGTTCATTTTTCCTCCGCAGGTTAACGCTCTCGTCCGCTTATCGGCAAAGGTCGTGAAAGCAGTGTGATGGTTACGCAAAAAGCAACGATCGATGCGATAATTGAAACGACATGAGCACTGCACATCAGCAAATATTTACGTATTTTTAACAAAATAGTGATACAAAGAAGTACATTTTTTTCAAGTTGCTATAACACGAGAAATTTGAGTTTCCTGTATATTTTTATGCCAATGAAAATGATTCAAATCGGATTACATCACCCAAATGGTGCGAGGGATTCAAAAATTCCATAAATATCGTATTAAAGGGATTTATCAAGCATATTCCAAGTTTTACTCTCGTATTTTATTGCTATTGTACAAAGTAAAAATTGCTGTCGTTGCTAACGCATTGTTTAGGAAGAAAAAATGTTTCTCAATTCCTATTTTATCTTACGATGACGAAGATCCTTCTAAATTAACACTTATGCCAATATTTTGACAATATTTGTATATTTTTCATTCGAATATCCGAATTTTAGAAATGGTTTCAAGGGAAATGAAATCTTTATAGTGCTGTTATCACTTAAAATAACTCATCATTGACTCCATATATTAACATTCAATATATATTTCCACAGCAGATGAGGAAGGTTTTTCACCTGCCGCCAGGCATATCAGCACTACATTTATAAGTATAATGAGGCACTATTTTCTCCCTACATAATCATTTATCTTACTAAGTAACTAATTTCATAACATTTTTATGACTTGACTTTTGAATCGTGATTGCATAACGGAAGGGACAACCTGATTGCACCAGCGCATTATATTCCCACAAATGACTCTGGAAACGCCTTCACAAATAATTTCTCTTGAGTCATTAAAATTCGAAGAGTTTGAATGAGTATCTCTCCATTCACTTTCATCAATATTGTGAAGCAAAATATATTTTGCATTTTAGTTACGAACAAAATTGCCAAATTTACTGACGACAAACTTGAAGTTAATTCTATCGTCTATAGTGGAAGTGTACGCATGACTGAGACAATAACAATCCAATGAATTTATTTAACGCTGCTATCATCAAAAGACACCAAAATAACTGGAAACAAGAAATATCCATTAAATAATAAAATAATAGTTATCAGCATTGAATCAGTGATGGAGAAGAGAATTGTTTAGCATAAGTGCTCATGAGTTACTCAGGGATTCAACTTGGAAGGCTCGTTCGAATTTGTAAAGGTTAACCTCACATCAGACTAATTCACAGGCGTCCGAAGTTTTCAAATTCAAGGAAGGAGCTGTTTCCCTAGACCAATTTGAGGATTACCTTAAGAAGTGTACCAAGGCTACGTTCGGAATTTGAAACCGGGATCGTTCAGTCAGCGACTCAATGTGATGTCTCCTAGACTAACACGCTCCCTATCAAGGGAACCACATGTCCCATCCTAAAGGTTCTCGTGACATAAACTATATGACACAAAAAATGAAAAGCTATTTCTACACTTATTGCTGCACTTGGAAATTCATAGTTACAGTCTGGTTATAACTTGAAAGTGCAGCTCCAAAAACCAGAGATATGAAAAATCTCTGCCAACGCCGGTATTTCAACCCGAGACAACTGGTTGGGAAGCCGACGCTCAAGTCATCACACCAAGCTATGCGATATGATGAAATCAAGTTAAGGTGCGGGGTTAGTGGCCGATGAGACAGTTACAAATGCGATTGAGAGGATTCCAAGTTCGTTCGGGGGCTTGGTACGAGAGACGTGGGCGATTAAAATGTTTGTAGATGGGGCATTGGATGAAAGGTGATTGCCTCGACCGAGTCTTTAATCTACTTAGCTGCCGCGTCCACAACCCATACATCCACTGAGCACGTGGTCAAAAGGTTTCTCGCGACTTCCACTACATGACACAGAAAATGAAAAGCTATTTCTACGCTATGAATTTATTTAACTGACGTTTTTGTTTCCAATAAGGTTACCATTTCTTTGCAGACGAAATAAGGAAATTATTCTTTTTAAAAAATAAAAATCAATATCAATTGATAGAGGGATTCAAAATAAATGAAAATTATCAGCAAGATAAAATCTTGTTTTTCAAAATGTAACAAAAATATTATTTTAGTCGAGACAAAATCTTATGGCAAATTCAATGGACGGAAATAGCTTGTCATTTATTTATGCCATTTAGTTTGTGACAGGAAAAGTTGACAGCTTTTGCCCTCTCTTCAAAATATACCCACGACGACAAACTTACACATAGTTAAAATCATCATAATATATCGCAAACTACAAGTTTTCGGAAAATTTAAAACATAATTACAATGGGTTGATGAAATTTCAGAGAAATTCGTACAAGAAAACTCATACGACTATTTTTGTTTGCCCTCCTGCCTGTATTTGCCTTAATTTTTGTTTCCCCTCAAGCTGTAGAATATATGTAAACCTCACCACTTGGCTATGACATACTACGTATTTTTGAATCATTATTTATTTCCATTTTAAATAAGGTCTTGTTCACGGTGAAAAAAATAAATGGTACTGAAACTAATGAATTAGACTTTATACGTAAAAAACAGCTTTTTTACCGCCGTAAATATACTAACAACGAGAAAGTTACACGTAGTGAAAAGCAGGAACCGTAATATTCAGTAGGGAAAAGCTTTTCGTAAATGGGAAAACATAACACACTATTAACTTATCTTATCTAAATAAAATAATGATTTTTTATGGTCAAACGGATAAATTCACCCGAGTAAACTCAAGTAGGTAACCATTTACTTTTCCTTTATTGCTTTTCAGGAGTCATATAAATTACACATTTTATCCCTATAAAAATAGATATTGCTGGGTTATTTATTTCTATATTAAACAGTTGCTCACAATAAAATTCGAAAAAACACACATATACAACAAGAATATTCACAACAAGGATAAAACCATGCACTGTCAAATAAAATCGTTTGCACACATCTTGGTATATCACCTTTTAACTCAAAAAAATATGCGTATTTGAGTTTTTAATTTCCATATTAAACACTATTTTACAATGAAATTCGAAAATACATAAACAAGGACATTCACAACAAGGATACAAATTCACAACGATAAAGCCATGTACTGCCAAATAAAATCATTTACACATCTCATGGAGAATTTCACCCAGCAACACTCCATCGTATGTTAATATTTTCATATTAATTTTTTTTTATGATCGCTGTCTATTTCGACTGAAATCGATGTCAACCCGCCTGGAGACTAAAAGGAAGGTTTTTCTACAGGTGACGGTTGAGAGGACTGGTCCGTGGACCGTGAGGACTGGAGAGAAGACGACCTCGCCATCTCCGAAGACGCACCCTCGCATCGCCCGAGAAGTAGTCCTTCAAAATCACCCACACCTCACCCACAGTCTCCCGGACAAGGATTCACTCATCGCATACAAGCTCATCCTCCTGCCAGCCGTCGTCTTCGGAGATGGCCCCCTGGCCGACATAGCCTTCCCATAGCAAAAAAAACCGGCCCAAAAAATCCAACGGGCAAGTCTACAGCGAGAAGGACGGTGAATCGCCTCGGAACTTTGGTGCGAGAAGGCTATCTGTTCCCTCGGGATATTTCCCTTCGGCCAAGTTGTGGTATGTACGTGGCGAGAATTTTATGGTGGGATCATATAAATTCTTTCTCATATTCATCTCGCAGGGAGGAAGTGAATGAGAGTTTGCGGTAGAAAGTGATTAATTCAGTATATTACGCAATATATTCAGATATAGAGCCAAGTATTTCTCTTCCCAGCTGTTATACAGACAAAAAATAATACAAAATAAATTTTTTTTTCAAAAGTAAACGTTTTTATCGCGACGAATTTTGATTTCCATTTTTTGAACATATCTCCATAATTAATTTTAAATTCTGAATAACAATCGAGATATAATTAAAATCATAATAAATGTGTTAGATTATTGCATTGTCATCCAGTTGTGAGTTATCCTGAAAATTTCTCCAAGATAGCCAATCGGAAATTGGGTTAGAATAGAGTGGCAAGATTTTACCCGGACAAGCTGCACACAACAAAGCGAGTTTATAAAAACGATTTTAAAATAGTATTTTGGAGCTTTTTGCTTTCGACTATCTCAGCTCCTTTAAAAACATATCATCATCACCGGTAAAAACTCCTAAGATTGGTTTAACGCATCTCTCCATTGAATTCTCCTATTAGCTAACTTTTTCACACCTAATTATTTCTTCTCAATCACATCCTTCTTTACCTGTTCCATATATTTCATTCGAGGTCTTCCTCTTCCGTTGTTGCCACCCACTTGCCTCACGACGATTGTCTTCATCAGGCCATCATGTCTCAAGCTGTGTCCTATAAGGTTGTTCCGTCTTCTTATTAAGGTTTTCATGAGGCTTCTCTTCTCTCCGACTCTTCTTAGGACTTCCTCATTACTAACTCGGTCGATCCATTCGATCCTCATTCTGTAGCATCCCATTGCTTTCTCTACTGCTGTAAATTTCCATGCCTATCTTCCGTATAGAAGCATACTCCAAATGTAGGTTTTGTAAATTGTTTCTTTACTTCCATATTTAATTTTCCCGCTCTATGCAGGTCTCTCTTCTGGTAGAATGTTCTCTTCTCTTGGGCTATTCTGCTGATAATTTCTTTTATGCTTCTCCCGTCTCTAGTGATCCTGCTTCCCAAATATTAGAATTCATCCACCTCTACCATTACCTATTAAAATCGTATATAAATGAAAAATATACGATTTTAAAGGTCTCAAATCATGAATTTGAGACCTGTAATACTTCATAAATTACAGTCATATTGGAACCGGATCTAACCAGTGCCTAATATTTTTATATCCCACAGGGTTAGCACATCCTATGCAAGGTTCGGTCATCACATTACTCTTTCAGGGAAGAGGTGATTTTGTGGAAGAAGTGAAGACAATGCACAATTTGCACAAAAAGCGCCATAAAATCGTGCGAATGAGAATAGATGCACGCGAACTTGATGGCGACACACGGGTGAACTTGATACTCGGTCGTCAAGATATCATTGCGTCAGTGACGATGTTTGTGTTAGGTATTCGCGGATACCAGTAAATTCAACATCAGAAAAGGGCAGTCATCCTATCGTCAGCCATTTCATTCAAATGTTCATTCACAATTATAGCGGCGTAAAATATTTATCGTTATGACTGAATTGGTAGTATCTGAAAGCCGATGGTCGATGACAAAATAGTGTCATCAAACAACCCATTTACTGATCGAATCACATTTTTTTAAACTTCAGTATTACGCCTTTTACACTAGTTCATTTCGTGAATGATAATCCGCACCACCGTACATGCTTTTCAAAGTGAAAGTAAGGTGTTCTTGACACTTTCGTAACATGCGGCCTATCGCAAATATCTTAAGTAATTTAACTCTTCTGGAAGCTAATGTAAAATTTATAATTCGAAACATCGAGGTGCATCAAAGTGAAATAAGAAACGTGATAAGTTATTGACATGAATCATAAAATGAAAAGTATCAACAGGCCCCGATATTGAACAGCTATCCTGGACGTTCCACTAGCATGAAGAGGGTAGCTATTATACCGCTGCTCAAGGCAATAAAATCTTATACCTCGTAGGCGATCTTTGATGGATAACATTTAAGAAAGAGATAAGCGCACCAAAAAAGTAATAGTAACGGCTGAATCCCATTAGCGAACACAATGCGACCTACATAGCCTATTGGTTTGAGAAATTAGAACTTATTTTGAGATCCTAATGATTTTCTGGTTATCATGCGTGAATCAAGAGTTTCATTTCCATCATTTGTATGTTCTTGTAATTAATTTTTTCTGTCTTCCATCCATTTCTTGGCAATTGCTATCTGCAAACTTGCTGCACAAAATCAGTAGCGACGAAGTGAGGTTGATATCTTCAAACAGTTAATAAAAATAATACTCATAATAATAATATAAATTTTTTCCACTCATATGCAATTACATTACAACAGAAAACCCTTAAAGAATGGTAGAATATATAGGCACCCCTCGTGAAATCGGGCTACCATCAGACACTGTTTATACAGGACTGGTGCTATCAATACATGACAAATAAATTTTTTCGTTGAATTCAGTGATTTTTTTCTTATCGCTTGCATTCAATTGTGATATTCCAGCAATGTACATGCACACAATACTCTTACACATGGTAACTAACTTGCTTTTATAAACTCATAACAATTATTTATATGCGTACAATATGCCTTGTATTGAGAAAATTTTATGCTACCTTTCTTAGCAAAATCTCTACTTCCTCATGGCGCATAAGTCATTTTTTTACAGCGGATGCAAATCCCATTTTTCTCCTTCTTTGCCACATTGATTGGCAACATACTAAATAATTTTGGCCCCAAGTATTGATATGACTGTCGATACATTTCAGTCGTTGGCATGGTGTACATAAGTAGGTATATCAAATTGGCTTCCAATGATCCACCAATTTGGGCAGCACGTGAGCGTAGATCGAGTTTCATTCCAGACGACGCCAATCAACGTCAATGAGGGCGTGAGGTAAATAAGAGGAGATGACGTGGAAAGATGAGTAAGACGGTTGGAAAAACGGAGAATAGTCCCTTTACGACGGACGCAAAGATCAATGAAAAAATGAAAGTCATCCAGAAGTCGGATATTATTCCACACATTATTTATAACCATTAACTTCGACTTTCGAAAAAAGGCTAAATCGGACCACTACAAATTAACTCTCTCCCGTTGAGAATACATATCTTCCATCACGCTATTCTATGCCCCAGCGTGACATAACTCTCACTTTTCTTAATCATTTCTTCCACCTTGCATAACCGTGCCGCCAAAGTAACATGTGTTTAATCATTAGAACCTGAGGGCAAATAGCACTCAACGCGTTAGAATTTCGATTGCTTTTTTTAAATAATTACTCTTAAACAATGTACTTTCTACACCAGCTCAGATCCTTCGTCAAAGATGACAATTTATACAAAAAACTGAGTGGCTATTAAACATCATTAGTATTGCCTTTGCCCTTACTTCCGTAGAGCAGCTTACCCTTGTTTTCGCATCATCTTCAAAATTTACAAATAGTTAGATACTTAAACATAACTTTCTCTCTCCAGGCAATAAACGTGACAATATACCTACTTTTGCATATTTAATACATTTTTAATATATATTATTGCAAAAAGGCTGATGAAATTATGACTTTTCCTCGTTTTTACGAACATTCCTGGTGTGTTTAAACTTGTCGGTCTTCAGTTTCAAAAGGTTTACCGTTCAATCACGGATCAAGCATACAATTTTAAGAGAGAATTTCACTAAACATATCAATTCATCCCCTTTTTCAGACGCGGATGCTTATCCAAATCTAATTTACTCTTTCCTTAAATTACCATAAATTCCATACAAAATTGAGGCTACGAAAATCGTTTTTCACCACGGATTTTGTTAGGATGAGAACATGTTAATTTATATTTTTCCCTGATGAGATATTTTCAACACTTCGAAACAATAATCTTGAGAAAAAATCATTTATTGATACTACTTCAGTTCCAGACGTAGAACAAAATCTTTACCTAAGTTTCCCTTCCAATTATTTTCTCCCCAATAATTAACAGTCACATTAGTGTTTTCTAATAATTACCCAGTTCTCACTCTTCCTAGAAGATTTCCAACTGTCTCAACGCTCATTACTACGCCTCGTATATATTAAAATTCCATACCCAGTTTATCGCTCTCATCAGTACTCATTCCAAATTCATGAGGAACCTCTATTCCTCATCAATTTCGAATATATGCGATCATGATAAGTGAACACATGTGAATTTAGGCACATTACTTGTTTTCTTTTTTTTCAACCAATGCACACATTTATTCATACCTGATTTTCAAAGAAATTATTTTTATTAAATTGAAGGCATGGAATAGCAAATTTCCAGATTCAATAACCTACTTTTGACATGCATACAGCATGATTAGGAGAACTAACAAATTGTTTCCAATTATTTACCAAATTTTACATCCCTAAAATGAACTTAATCCACGCCATAAAATCATTTACGCACATAAATGAGTCAAAAAACTTGAAATGGCTTGACTTTTTGTTTTCTCGCCAAAGAGGTAGTGGATGCCATCAATCAAAGAGGGAACTTCAGTTCGTACGGTTTTTTTTTCTCTTAGAATGTTTTGATTCGTTGATTTATAGGAATCAAGGAGAGAAGCACACAGGCAGAATAAAGATATCGATTTTCAAGTTTTTCTGATTTTTACCCATAGGGCCATTATAAAGAAACACAAATCAGCTGCCACTGGTCAGCAATTTTTCATGTCAGGGGAGAAAAAGAAATTAATTTCAAAAATATAACTCAGGAAACAATTTAAGGCACCAAATGCTCAGAAAAAGTGAGACATCCATATGAAAGAAAGTACAAATTAATAATTTAAAGTACCATTAAGATTATAAGTCATCTCACTAAGAACTAGTTATTGGCGTAAATCTTAAACTTTCATGCAATTAATGCGTCCACCTACTAAAATATTGTTCCACTTGACCAGGCAAATAATAGGAATTAATTTTTATAATCCTCTTTAAAATAAACAAAACAAATTATCTTTCATTGCAATTCATTAATTTAGATTCCATCGTTACATAAATACATTAGCGTTATTAAAAACTTGTTTTGCCATTTGAGCTCCAATACTTTGTTAGCCATCCCGAATTATTGACTCGCCAAATGTATCTAATTAGGTCCAAAATATTTCATGGCAAGGATAAACGAAGAGGGTGTGAAAAGCGTAAATATAAGGCTAGATAAGTACTGGACGGAAAAATTAAGAAGGAGTAGTGAAAGAGCTAAGATAGAAGAAAAAAAAGAATCTTTCGATAAGGTCGACGCGAGGCAGGGTTGGAGACGACTCGCGGAAATTCCGGAAGCACATGCAAGGTGAACTGATCGAGTGTCCATTTGTTACGCTCCATTCGACCATATCATTAAGCCGCTCCGCGTGACCCGAGAGAAAATTCATCTCGAAATATGAGGAACCAGCACGTATGCTCCCCGGTATGCCTTAATGATGGCCTTTAAATCATAAAGCACGTGACTGAAAAAGGTGACGACACAAGTATTTCCAGCGTCCGCGTATTCATGGATGATATCTCTCGACAAGTCTATCTTCTGAAGTCATCTTTAAAAAAAATGTCACTGCACCGAGAGACAGCCATTAAGTTCTTAGCGAAGAAGGCAGAAAGCGTCACTGATTCCGTGACATGCCCAGTCTTCCCACACAGATTTTTTTACACAGCAATCTTCGAAGGAGTGGCGATATCAAGAATCAATGGCCGCTATTGCGAAAAACCGCTTTATACCTTAACGAAAATTAGATGACGTTCTAAAGACTATTGGTGAAGATCCAACCACCTGCATACACAATGTACCCGATAAGTTCATCTTTTCCAAGCCGGTAATACTATATTATTTCAAAACACAGTTTATTATGACATATATTTTCTCAAAATCAAGACAAGATAAATGAATGATAATTTGTTTCTCATCAAACCCAGGATAAATAAAACTAGTAGAAATAATAATAAGATTTTATAGTCATGGTAGTGAATTTTACGGAAAAAAATACTGTTGGAATGATGATAATTTCATGCAAGATAAACGATTAGATTTAACATACCATGGTTAATAGATAAGATTTTATGCATGAATAAAATGAGATATTATGCATGAATATTTTTGAAATATAACTAATATAAAAAAGGCAACGCCAATATCTAAAGTACGTATGAATACATATTTTATACACTCAGGAAAAAATAGTCATAGCTTTTCTTTTTTTCTCCACCATAAAACCTAAAAATAAGGTCATTTGTTAATTGAATCATCTACTGGCCGAATTCATATGCGTTTACAAGGTACAAATCCAAGAAAATTATACGGAAAGATAGGCTATTTCTAATATAATGGTCAATATGTATCAGTAAACGAGTTTTTTTAGCGTTCGTATGAAAATGGCTATGCGTTGTTATTTTGTCTCCAAATTGTTCACTTCACACCAGAATATCGATCGATAAATTGAGAAATAGCGATATTTTGCTTTACAGCCCTAAACATATTTCAGGGGTCATTATGAATAAATCCGCAGGATACCCTAATATATACATAGATTTCAACGGCATAAAACAGCTTTAGAAATTTACCAATAGGCGTCGTAGAGTATTTTTTGATCTAATTTTATATTGATTCAAAATATTTCTATCAAGTATGGCTCGGTTTCTTATAATGGTTATAACAATATTCATTTGAAAAGATCCTACCTAAAGCCTGTTCTTTCCATTAAATATAAAACCAAAATATAAATAACTAACCCAATCAAATAAATACTCAAGAACCATCGCTCTTAAAACATACTTTTTATCGTAGGTTTTATAACCAATCGGTCTATCGCAAGTAGTAAATAATATACTAACAACGACAGCCCTTTCCTGACGCCAGAGATCGTGAAAATAATAGACACTCCTTTAAAACGATGTGTCGCAAACAAATAATTTTTCTTCTATGATACAAGCGATAATAGATTCCTTCACCTATTATCGAGATAGCCAAAAAAAGAAGACTTATTTCACATAATATCAACGAAACAGCAGGAGAAAATTTTCTTTCGTCCATAATATCCAGGCCATCTCTTCACCTAAATATATATTTGGCAACCACCCATAATCGAGAGTCCAGAAGGAAACTTAAAACTAATACCGCGTGAATTGCAGCAAGCGGCCAATCTTCACATTGAGCGAAATATTTCTTTTCCCCTCTTTCACAACCACTTACCCATAACCATCAATTTATACTCTAAATTTCGCCGATGATCCCTGTAACGTTCACCCTGAAAACTCCACTGGGCTTGCCTTAACCGGCCGGTTCCACGGTGACTCACTCTCCCATTTCCCCCGTATTCCCTTCGCTGGGCGTGCGGAGTCATGGTTCAGGCAACCACCCCTCCCCTTCCCAAATAAACCTTCCCCTACCCACACACCCACCTCCCACCAAACCCCCCTCCCCTCCTGGATAGGTCGGTGGGCTGGCCGGGAGAGCCCAGGCAACGATGCGTCAGCCAGGAGGCGAGTCTGGGGAGAGAGGCGAGCGAATATGCGTGTGTGAGGACGGGGAGACGGAGGACAGACAGAGAGAGAGAGAGAGTAGACAGGAGACCGGTCGACAGTGGTCGACTCAGAGAGTGTCCAGCCTACGCATAGAGATAGCGCCCGAAGGATATTAAGCCGTATCTCCCGACGCTCTTCGGTAAGTGGATCAGCCTCATTTCTGCATGTGCACAGCATTGGGTGCAATTAACTGGTTTCTGGCCGGTTGCTGAAACATGGGTCGATCCCATCTCTTGTTCTCTCCAGGGCAAGTACTCTGGGGCTGTGGACACCACTCAGGTGATTTCCTGGATATACGTAGCTGAGATTCGGCTGCCTTTTGGCAGATATGAGCCGAGATCCAGCATTCTCCTGTCTCAGAGATCCGGCTGCCTTTTGGCAGATATGAGCCGAGATCCAGCATTCTCCTGTCTCGAATCTTCAAATTTGGTACCAGAAGAAAAGACAATATTCTCATGGTATCTTGTATGTATGTCGCACTGTAATTTATTGGTATTTGTTTAAAAGGAAATCTTTATGTTTGTTAAATTCTGCAATAAATTAATTGCCATGTTAAGTGTGACAATTGTGTGAAGCCTCCCTTCAGTGCTGTCCATAGGAAGGCAACTCTGGTTGCCTGGCGCCCATAAAATTGAAATTCCTATGAGGTCAGCCCACGACTCAAGAGATCGGAGCCTGCCGAGAGCTGCCGGGTATTAGCTATGGTAGGCGGTCCCATCGGATCATAGGCCGAGGGAAGGCGTGACAAAATGGCGCCCAACGTGGGGCGGCAACGGCTACGGCAACGTCGACTTGCTTGACGGCAGTTTGAACTTTGATTCATTTTACTGGAGAGGCAAACTTAGTTTAAAGCATTTATTAGTGCCTTACAAGATCAAGGATTGTTTAATTGACTCATTATTACGTGCCTTATAATTTGTGTTGAACTGTTTAAGTGAAAATTGTTAAGTGCCTGCTCTTGAATTGTGCTTAGAGGCTTGAATAATGTTGTGATTTCAAGTTGTAGACACTTAAGATTTAATTTCAAATTTTCTGAGTTGATACAATCATTTATTGATTATTATGTAGTGTATGTCAATGTATAGGTTAAGAAATATCTTGTGGAATTGATTCTAAAATTTGTTTAAATTTTCTTTCAAGTAACAGGGTATAAATTTAAGCCAGAAAGGCAGAGGTATTCAGTGGATGGACCAGACTGGAGAGTGCTCGATCTTCGCCTTGAACGATTTGGACTTCCGGGGAAAGAAAGGAAATTTTTCCAGCCGGAGGAGAGCACTCGAGATTGGTGAGACCCTATGTTTTCTGTGATTGGCCAGAATGGAGGTTAACCGTTTAACTAAGGATGAGCTGATCTACGAAGTCGGAGTGCGCGGGGGCTCAGCTGGTACAGATGAAGGAATAGATGTTTTAAGAGGGGCTCTCGGAGAATTATTGCGTAGTGACCAACCTATGGGTGGCTTTAAGGAGGAAGAAAGCGTTGAAATAGAGTCAGAACTTTTAGTAATTGAATCGAAACTCACTTTAGTACAATTGGCCATCCAGGATATTAAGAAGGGTGGGAAGGAAACCTCGCCCAGGAGAATTAAAACTCTGTTGTATCACTTAAATAACAGGATTAGTTATATCTTTCCCAGGTGTCAAGGGGGAGACAGAAAAAAGGGTAAAGAGATTTATCGCAATTTAAAACAATTGAGTACATTGTTTAGTAACTTAGGAGAAGGAGTAGAGTACCAAAGTCCAGATATATGTTCCATGTCCTCTTCTTCAGGACCAGAAGTAGAAAGACAAAGCTTACAGGGTCATAGGAGACCTGAAGTTAATGTTGCAACAGATCAGTATGAAAATTGTCAGGATGTTAATACATTTCATAGAGAGACTCGTGGGAATATGAGAACAGACCGGAATTATGAAGGTAGACCACAATTACATAAGTGGAACATTACATTTAGTGGTAGTCCCTCAGAAAGTGTAAATGCATTTATTGTCAGGATAGAGGAACTTGCAATAGCCCGTGGAGTGTCAGAAGCTGGATTGCTTCTTGGGGCAGTGGAATTATTTGAGGGGCAAGCTCTACTTTGGTTTCGGTCGGTGAGGAATGATATCTCTAGTTGGGAGGAACTCAAGGTTATGCTTCGCTCAGAGTTTCTTCCTTTGGACTTTGAGGAGAATTTACTCCAAGAAATTAGAAACAGGAAGCAAGGGATGACTGAGTCAGTGGGGACATTCATAGCCTGTATGTTAGGACTATATGATAGACTAAGTAAAGAAGTCGGAGAGGAAGAAAGGTTAAGTCAGATTAAAAGAAATTTAGCTCCCTATTATCTGGAAAAGTTAGCTTTGCAACCAGTGTTGTCCATTAAGCAATTGAAATCGATTGGCAAGGAACTAGATTTGAATAAATTCCGTATTGAACAATATGAGGCATCAAAAATGAACAAGGTTAGATCTTTAGAACCCGACTTGGCCTTTAATAAAACTTTCCAATTTAGGGCATCTCAAAAACCATTGGTGCAGTCTATAGGGATAAAAAGAGAGGGTATTAAATGTTGGAATTGTGACCAAAATGGGCATAGATTCTCAGAATGCAAATTATCCTCTAAAATATTTTGTCATCGCTGTGGGTACAAAAATGAAATAACCAGAAATTGTCCAAATTGTAGAAGGGGTAATAGAACTGATAGAACTTATAAGCCACAGAGACAGGAAAACTAAGGAGAGAGTCCGACAAGGGGCACTCGTACTCTCTAAATTATTTAGTTCCCCCCTATGTGAATCTAGACTTGGTGAAGTTGGAAATGGAAAGAGATAGTAGGATTTATCTGCCAATTTCAGTTTATGGTCTGAAATTTTATGGATTGTTAGGCTCAGGAGCCACTCATTCAGTTATTGGTAAATCAGGTTGGAAATCCTTGTCCAAACTTAAGCTGTCTCTTGAAAAACCCACATACTCTAGTATTCAAGTTGCAAATGGGAATAAATGTCAGGTAAAAGGAATAGTGAGCTTACCTGTAGAAGTAGAGGATATTACCAGAATATGCGAGTTTTTAGTGGTACCAGATATCACTTATGATTTCATTCTTGGTGTTGATTTTTGGTGGATTATGGGCTTACAACCAAATTTATTAAAGGGTACTTGTAAACTGGAAACACCAATCAGTGTTAATTCTGTGGAGTCAGTAATCTCTAAGCGCAAGCTAAATGAAAATCAAAAGAGTCAATTAGAGAAATTGATGAGAGATTATCGAGAAACTATAGGTAGAAGGGGGATAGGTTGTACCAATTTAGTGGAACATGTAATTGATACAGGTGATTCGCCTCCAATTAAACGGCGTTATTACTCATACTCTCCCAAATTATTGGAAATATTGCATAAGGGCATAGAAGAACTATTAGACCAAGACATAGTAGAAGTTTCAAATAGTGCATGGGCATCTCCTGTGCTATTGATTAAGAAACCAGATGACTCCTATAGATGGGTTGTAGACCTAAGAGAGGTGAACAAAGTATCTAAACCAGATGCTTACCCTCTGCCAAAGGTAGAGGATATTCTTGTTCAGTTGCGAAACACTAGGTACTTGAGTTCATTGGATATAAAGTCCGCATTTTTTCAAATTCCCTTAGAAAAGAAAAGTCGAGAAAAGACTGCATTTGTAATTCCAGGGAAAGGCCTTTTTCAATTTAAAAGAATGCCTCAAGGTTTGAATACAAGTCCTGCTACTTGGCAGCGTCTCATAGACAAGGTGATAGGGGAAGATTTAAAACCCTTTGTGTTTTGTTACTTAGATGATATAATAGTAGTGTCCAATTCATTTGAACACCATTTAGAACTCCTCTATAAGATACTCGATCGTTTAGATAAAGCTAACTTGACACTGAATTTAAATAAGTGTTGTTTTTGTAGAAATGAGTTAAAATATTTAGGTTACTTGGTAAACGAAAAGGGACTTCAAGTAGATCCAGATAAAGTTAAGGCAATAGCTGGATTTCTTCGTCCAACCAATGTCACTGAGCTTAAGAGGTTTATAGGGCTCGCTTCTTGGTATCGAAAATTTATTCAGAATTTCTCTAGCATCATGCAGCCTTTGAATGCTTTAACTTCCAAAAAGAATAAGTATGATTGGACAGAGGAATGTGAGCATTCTTTTAAAGTTATTAAGGAGAAATTAATATCCGCTCCTATTTTAACATGTCCTGATTTTTCAAAAGAATTTGAATTACACTGTGATGCCAGCAATCAAGGTCTAGGAGCAGTCTTGTACCAAGAAGATAAGGTGATAACTTTTATTAGTAGGGGCACCTCTAAGGCAGAAAAGAAATATTGTACTACTGAACTTGAATGCTTAGCTGTATTGTGGGCTATTGAAAAGCTGAGAGGATATCTTGAGGGCTATGAGTTCACTGTGGTAACAGACCATGCTAGTTTAGTTTGGTTAAACAATTTAAAAGACCCCAGAGGGAGATTGGGTCGTTGGGCTGTCAGAATGCAGCAATACAGATTTAAGATTGTGCATAGAAAAGGGAAGGAACATACTGTTCCAGACGCTTTATCTAGAAACCCACTACCGAATGATGGGATAAGTTTAAACTTAATTACAGTCATGGGAGAGAGCCAAGATATTTGGTATGAGAGTCTGAGAAAAGGAATAATAGATAAACCTGAGTCATATCCAAAATTTAAGGTCCAAGATTATCAGATCTATAAATATATTGATCCAGGTTGGAACCAATCTCATCAGTGGGTTAGAATCATCCCTAAGGATTTGCGGAAAGAAGTAATGATAGAATGCCATGATGATCCGGCAGCAGGGCATTATGGGTGTCTGAAAACAGTTAGTAGACTAAGAAAATTATATTATTGGCCTAAGATGAAGGCAGATGTTGTCAAATATATTAAAAGTTGTGATATTTGTAATCAATACAAGGCTACTCAGAATGCACCATTGGGATTCATGGGAGATCAAAGACTTGTTACAAAACCTTTTCAGATAGTATCATCTGACATTATCGGGCCTTTGCCTAAGTCAATTAATGGATTCATGTATTTAGTAGTGACCTGCTGTATGTTTTCAAAATATGTAATAATGAAACCGATGAGAAAGGCAACCGCCGACAATGTTAGAAACCATTTAGAGGATGATGTGTTCTTGAAATTTGGGGCTCCCCATACTTTACTTTGTGACAATGGTGTGCAATATAAGTGTAATAAGGTTAAAGATTTATGTGAGAAGTATGGTGTAAAAATTATGTATAATTTTTATTACCATCCCCAGAGCAATCCCACAGAACGAGTTAATAGGGTAATAAAAACCATGATAGCTGCATATGTTGGCAACAATCATCGCCATTGGGATAAAAATTTATCTAAAATTAATTATGCCATAAATTCCGCCGATCATGAGGTGACAGGATGTAGTCCTCATAAACTAGTATTTGGGGAAGAGATTTTCTTAAATGGGACGTTAAGGAAAATACAAATTAATGGAAGAGAGATTCCAGATTTTCAAAATCGTAGAAAACATTTAGAACACCTAGAGAAGGTCAAGGAAATAAGAAAGGAAGTTGTCGAGCGATTACAGCAAGCTTATAAAAAGAATTCCCATTACTATAACCTGCGGAGGAGAGATGTGAATATAGAGCCCGGACAGAAAGTTTTAAGGAGAAACTTTGTACAATCCAATGCTGCTAATTACTTTTCTTCCAAATTAGCACCAAAATATTTAGGTCCTTATCTAGTCCACTCTAAAGTAGGAAATAAGGCTTACCTTCTCCAAGATGAACAGGGACTAACAGATGGTCCCTGGCATATAAAAGATTTAAAGCTGGTGTAATACAAAAATTTTTCCAGGGAAAAATTTTTTATTTAGGAAGGGGGGGGAATGTAACGTTCACCCTGAAAACTCCACTGGGCTTGCCTTAACCGGCCGGTTCCACGGTGACTCACTCTCCCATTTCCCCCGTATTCCCTTCGCTGGGCGTGCGGAGTCATGGTTCAGGCAACCACCCCTCCCCTTCCCAAATAAACCTTCCCCTACCCACACACCCACCTCCCACCAAACCCCCCTCCCCTCCTGGATAGGTCGGTGGGCTGGCCGGGAGAGCCCAGGCAACGATGCGTCAGCCAGGAGGCGAGTCTGGGGAGAGAGGCGAGCGAATATGCGTGTGTGAGGACGGGGAGACGGAGGACAGACAGAGAGAGAGAGAGAGTAGACAGGAGACCGGTCGACAGTGGTCGACTCAGAGAGTGTCCAGCCTACGCATAGAGATAGCGCCCGAAGGATATTAAGCCGTATCTCCCGACGCTCTTCGGTAAGTGGATCAGCCTCATTTCTGCATGTGCACAGCATTGGGTGCAATTAACTGGTTTCTGGCCGGTTGCTGAAACATGGGTCGATCCCATCTCTTGTTCTCTCCAGGGCAAGTACTCTGGGGCTGTGGACACCACTCAGGTGATTTCCTGGATATACGTAGCTGAGATTCGGCTGCCTTTTGGCAGATATGAGCCGAGATCCAGCATTCTCCTGTCTCAGAGATCCGGCTGCCTTTTGGCAGATATGAGCCGAGATCCAGCATTCTCCTGTCTCGAATCTTCAAATTTGGTACCAGAAGAAAAGACAATATTCTCATGGTATCTTGTATGTATGTCGCACTGTAATTTATTGGTATTTGTTTAAAAGGAAATCTTTATGTTTGTTAAATTCTGCAATAAATTAATTGCCATGTTAAGTGTGACAATTGTGTGAAGCCTCCCTTCAGTGCTGTCCATAGGAAGGCAACTCTGGTTGCCTGGCGCCCATAAAATTGAAATTCCTATGAGGTCAGCCCACGACTCAAGAGATCGGAGCCTGCCGAGAGCTGCCGGGTATTAGCTATGGTAGGCGGTCCCATCGGATCATAGGCCGAGGGAAGGCGTGACATCCCCATCGAAACTCAACTTTGCATTGCCAGTACTAAATAACTAAAATTAAAGCTCTATGTTTCAGGATGCCAAGTTGACAAGTATAAACGCCGACGTCGGATCGATAAGTGAATAACGATTCATGGTAGAAGTAAAACAACAGATATTCTTCATTCCCTTTTTATCAGACTACTGGGAGGCACCAATTTCTTGGAAGACATGAAATATCATAGAAAAAGTTCAACAGAAAAACAAAAAAGTATTTACAACAGTTAATAGATTGCTTATCATGGAAATAGTAAGCAAAAATATGGTAAAAAAATCAATCAGGTATCTGATGATGGAACTGCAAACATCCCGAACGGCAGGTTTTCATCAAACCTGTGACTAAGAGCTTAGTTGTTTACGTGGTATCTGTGTCACTAAAGGTCCAGTACTTATCGCCGTATGAAATTGAATTCCAAATGCGCCAACCCCGCTGATATTATGCTCTTCACTTTAATATAAGCAAAAATATACGCTAAGTCGAAATGCTCTTGGGATATACCGAAAGCTACAATTCACAATACCTAAGAAACAGAAAGGAAACTATCGTAATCAAAGGAAAAACGATCACAAAAACTTTAATTAAAGGATGCCCACAAGGGTACCTAGTAGGACCAACACTATGGGACATAATCTTTAACAGTTTTCTAAATTTAGATCTGGTCTCCAACGCGGCTGTATCTGCTACAAAGTGTTCAATAACACATAACGCATGGAGACCGAAGGTAATACGGATATCTAAATGCTGAGGAGCCCCATAATAGGTTTGGAGTACGAAATGTAACACCATAATATATTTATCCCATTAGTTCCGCATTTTGCTGACAAGATGCTCTTTATAAAGGAAGAAGGTGATCAAAAATTCAGAATAAATGATACTACTCATCACTGCACGAAGGGGTACCCTCATTGCACGTAAAAAAGGGCGCATTATAAATTGAAAAACATTTGTGGGGAATAATACCAAATTATGATTTACCTACGTATTACGAATAAGAATTACCTCACTACCATCAAGATCACGCAGGAATCGATCACATTTCCAGAAATTCAACCTGCAAATCAAACCACGTGTCACAAAAACGATTCACACCCTCACGCTCTAACTCTATCGAGTCAACTATGTGTAAATGTCCTAATTAAAAATATCATTCTTCATACCGAATAAGAAGCATCCATGATCAGTGAAGGGTCTATGTGGGGGGGGGGCTGAGGGGGCTATGGCCCACCCCTTTATTTATACCCAATTTACACTAGATAGAATGGTAATTTTGTTCGGACCCGCAATACTGCTGTGAGGTTATCAGGTACCCCCTACTTAGCCCCCCCTTATTCCTATCCTGGACCCGCCACTGTCCATTATCTAAACGAATTGACCAAATTTCAAAACTTCACCCACCAAATCTAGCCACGTGCTTCAAAACGAAACACACTTTACGTTCCTACATCGTCTTGTCAACCTCACGCTAACTCGTTTATCCCTCTCGATTCCCAGGCGCGCGATGTGATGCAACCCGACCTTAGGGAGGCAGATAAAAAATTATGGTGAGATGTTCCTGATTAATTAAGCTCTCAAGAAGTCATCCCTCTTACCATATCTAGCCCCGTTCATCTCCCAACATGTCGGTTCGGCTCAGTGCATCCACAGACCACTTTCACTCTCTTTCCAAACGCTAGATGGCAACACGCTAGCACTCTCTCTCACCTCCACTTCCACCTGCTAAGCGTCCTTGAAAGGAAACCTCAAAGAAGAAGAGGAAGACGAGAAAAGAAAGCATATTCCGCTTCGATTTTTTTCTCTCTACATCCTCGTTACATTCGGAACCCTTCAACTATATCTTGCCAATTATAAGTGAGTATCCTAAATAAAAAAATATCTTTGTTCGTTGCCAATAAGAAGTATGTTATCATGTCGGTTTGACCAGTGCTTCCTCAGATCACTTTCTATCTCTTTCCACACGCTAGATGGCAACACGCTACCACTCATTCTCTCTCACCTCCATTTCCACCTGCTAAGCGTCCTTGAAAGGAAACCTCTAACAATAAGAAGACGAGTCAAGCAGGCGCATCCCGCTTCGCTTTTTTTTCTCTCTCCACCCTCGTGATATTCGGAACCCCTCCCACTCACGGCTCATCTATAAGGAATCTCCTCACTGTACTCCCTCCTCTTAATACCCCAAAGATAACCTCTTACCATCCTATGGTTCTCTCAAACACCGATCCCACACCGCTGACTTCAGTCCATCCAAGCCCTCTTGGTGACCTTTCTAAGAAAAAGTGGCATCTTCAGCATCCATCACTTTGCTTCTTCTTCTTCTCCTCTCTATATCTCTCGACTCTTTTGAACTTCCCCGTCTCGCGGAATGGGTGGATGGAAGGAAAAAGAGGAAGGTTCTTCGATAGCACGTGGTCCGTGAAATCCAGTCGCTCCACGCTTAACAGCGCCATCAAGCGACAAAAGTAGGATTAGCCCACTACTGCCATCACGTCCTGGACACAGAGCACGTACATACTTCAGATCACCCTCACGACACGGTATTAAGCCTGATCCATCAATTTCCCCACTGAGTAGCTAGTAAAGCAGTTTTGGTAGTTGCCATGGAAAAATATGACCACACGTTTTGGACTCCATCACTTTTAGGTGCAAAAATGTCCATCAAAAAAAGACTCGAAAGTGATAAAACTAGACATTGCTCTCACAGCGCACATTTAAAAAGCAAAAATCAGAAGAGGAATGGGTTTTTAATACATGCCTCAACACAATTCGAAAGAAATTAGTACACTAGTATAACATTTCAATGTGTCATTTACAGTAAATTATTTTTTTATTAATATCATTATCATCATTATTATAGCTATTTTGACTGCAATTTTTGTAATTATTAATTTATTAATATTACCAATTTTATGGTATCCTAAACGTGTGAATTATCAAGTCCGGATGAGCTCAACCAGGTAACTAATATTGGACTATATTCATTTCTATTTCGAATCATAACCCAGCACCAATTATATACGCACCAGGCGCTGCTGAATTTTGCTTCTTCAGGGAAAACTCTCCGGCACCTTTGGGTCGAAATTTCTCCTCCCTTATCCCATCCATTGGTTGACGGTGTTTTCGGAAAATGAGAAGATGAAAAACTAACGTCCTTGGAAATTCTCAACACCTACACGCCGAAGTTTCATTAAACTACCAAGAAAGGCCGGGAATTCCCAGGAGACGAAAAATGCCCTCTAGAGGAAAACCAAAGAAGCTTCCGATTTCACACCTCGACCTTGGCAGTTATCCTCGAACTTCAGCAGCATCATCAAAGGAATATTGTTTCCCCAGGCCAGCAAACGAACCTACTCTAAACATTCGTGCAGTTTTAGCCCAAGCAAACAAATTAAAATTCACCTGCTCTGAATAAATATATGTCATTCATAACAATTGCCCCGTTTCAGTCCGTTGAATTTTCTCGCGAGTAGAAACTGCATTTCGCCAGTTAATTTCACTCTCTCATCAAGAGAAATAAGCTATCCTATATACATCAGGGTTGCTGTTTCGTTATATAAAAAACAAGCTGGTCTTGACATTTATCCTCGAACTTCAGCAGCACCAACAAAGGAATATAATTTACCTGGGCCCGCTAAGGAATCTACTTTAAATATTTGTCCAGTGTTTTGCTCAAACATACGCATTAAATGCACTTGCTCTGAATATGCATCCGTTATTGACAACCTTAGCCCCATTATACTCCGTTGAACTATCTCGCGAATGGCAATTACAGCCAGTACTAAATGACGGACAAACTGAAGAAAACGTCTTGTAAAAACAAAGCTAAAGATAGGGCAGCATTCATACTTAGAGTGAGTATTAAAAGAGAACCCAATATCTAAAGGACATTGAAATTGTAAATTGATGAGAATAAAAATTCTAAATCTGCTCTCCGCAGTGGCCAGTAAAATTCTGAAACGGAGCACTACAAACTTATTACGATAAACACTTTGCATGCGACACCACTTTTATGTAGTATCCAATAATCCACCCATTCCTCTCATCTATTTATCTAACACATTCTTCGATATATTCTCAGAGGTGATGTTGCCCGATTGCTTCCACTGATTATAATTTTATGCAATAATTGCAATACGACGGTTTTGATAGTGTGGTGCTATTCAACGCTGATATTCCACCACTAACTCTAAGAACTCGTTTGAGTCATAAAAGTTTTTAAATAGTGTAAATAAGATAAGTGTACTTTACCGAAAAAAAACTTACAAGAGAGCGGCATATTAGACAATGATAATAAATGATAATTGCTAGATCATTATGACGCATTTTATGAATGAGGCTTACTTTTCTTGATCAATTGAGGTAAATCTTGCATAGATGCAAGGGAAACTTCCTCACACATGCCTATTCAAAAGGCTCTCGGAAGTCCAATATCCTATTTTACAATTCAACCTCATATATTACTACTCACTTGACGTGTTAAACCGAAGCTTGGCTGAATAGGCAAGAATCGAGCTCCTGCGGACTTAAATCATTTTATCGGTCTTCCAGCGCAGGGAAATTAATTGGCTATTATATAATAATAGACGATTATCTATCTACTATAAAGACCACTTACGACCACTCATTCATTCACTCACCTATACAAATGTTTGGGGTGAACGAGGCGAGATACGGCAAAAAGTCTAATGAAGACCCCCTCTAAAATTGTCTGAAACCCCAGGAAAAATTATGAAAACTCTAAATTTCCAATTATTTATCTGTCTATTCATATAAAATTGAGTATGGGGATTAGTTCAAAAAATGGCCAACAAATTCCAATGGCGGCGCGGCAGTCATACAAACGAACAATCATAGCAACATATTTGTTTATGCAAACAAGAGGAGCTAAATTGGTAAAGAAGATAAAGGAAATGAAACGAAAAACTGATAAATATAAGGTAGGAAATTAAGAAAGTAATAATTGAAGTGTCTATTTCTTTGCGTCTTCTTTCCGCAAGAACAAACATCTGTTTAAATCAAAGCGCATTCAAATCAAAAGCGGAGAAATGTAAGGTAAGAAATTAGTTGTTGTTTTTGGTATATTACATCGAGAGTGTGGCGGTTATTAATTTCAAAGTTAACAAGTGCTCTAAATGCCATATTAGAAATATGATTCGTGCTGTTGACTATAGTTCGTATCTTGCTGGCGATACACGATTGTTGTAGAAAGACTTTTAAACAAGTCTTACATAATATAGGTTGGTAAAAATTATTTTATTATCGTGTTTTGTGATGGTGATAACTTTTTATTTTTGTTTACGTTCTTTTTTCCGTTAATTTCCTTTTTAATGTACAATGTTATCCGTGAGCTGCAGGAGTGAATAGGCAGTGAATAATACAATATGGAAGATAAGTGCAAATAAAGGTATTTCTTATTCAATTATTTGTCTTGCGAAAATCACGTTTCCTTGAGTGACTAAGTTATTCAACTGTGAAAATTATCGAAATCTTGACATTCACAATGTCTTGTACACCAAAGGCTGTGATCCGTTACTCACCAGATTTATTGCGCATTGCGTTGGATATTAAAGCTGAGATATTTGTGTATCCCGATTCATTAAAACTTTAAATAGAGGTATTTCTGAAGTGAAATCATTTGCGATCACGATCAATAATATTTCGATAAAATTCGTCATACTAGCCCCAATTCATGCTAAGGCGCATTTGTTTCTAGATATTGATATTCAGTCCCTACGTAATTCGCTTACGAAGCGGGGAACAGCTGTTACATCTTATTCGTATATGATATAAGAATTTGGTTGAGTTTTGTGGAAAATAATTAATAAACGTGTTTTTCATTGTAATACGTAAAGTCGTTATGTTATGATATTACGCATGCATTGGGTGTTACAGTGGAACGTGGTCTCAACGCTTTTTGTATATGAATTGAATAAGTTAAAGAAACTCAGAAATTTATTTTACTTTTTCAGCCCCTCAGAAAAACGTTTCTCTTTATAAATATTTACATTCATATTGTAGCCTACGTACCATGCGCTCGATTTACGTGAAAGTGGAAATATTGCTTATACCTAAGCTAGCCAGCTTAAAAGTAAACGATCCTTTAGTAACAAGTAGCAAATTAAACGTGTAAGACCTCCCACAGTGAGCATAACAGGCCGCAGGCCTTTTTCGGGGGGGCCTAGGGGGGGCAGAGCCCCCCCAGCGAGCAAAGCGAGTCCGAACATAAAGTCGATCGCTCATATCGTCCCAAGAAAGGATTTGAACCCTCGACCTTCAGCTTAGCCAAGAGTGGCATCAACGAGCTATTCGGGTCAACTGAATTTCTTTTCTCGTAAATATTCATGCACGTGACCTTTATGGTGTAAGTATTGGCAGCGAAAAATTACCCTTCATACGAGAGTGCCATAAAAAAATAGCGATTTCAGGTGGTCCAACTAAAGCCGTGAGAATATCGTGGTGGTGGTATGGTGTATTGGAGGAGGCGACTGATAGCTGAGGTCATTTGCGTCATAAATTAAGGCAATTAAGGGTGGAGAGAAACCCGGTGTCGGTACTAGCCTGCTCTTAACGCGAGGCACCAAGAGGACCAAGGGTTAACATCCCATCCGACGGACGGAGTGTTGCGCTTGAAATGTCCTACACACATCATTTGAGCAGGAATCGGGCAGTCTCTGAAAATGCTCTGCCACTGACGGGATTTGAACCCGAGCCCACGGGGTGGGAAGTCAACATTGTTGCCTCTACACCAATCCGATACCCAAATATCAGGGTTCCAGACATCTGGTTTATGAAGCTGAGAAGGAATTTGACACGAAAAAGTACTTTTAATTACGAAATCCAAAATTTTCTGAACGCATTCGCTGTAAGGTATGAATCTGAAAACTCAATGGGAGGGTACAATCCTATCTCAAATCCGAAAAGGCACTTTACCGGAAATAAAATTCACTATCAAGTGAGTGGCTCATCAGGTTAACTAGGTAAACTGATACAGGCATCATCAGGTTGTCAGGTGAATTTTCCAGGATCCTTGGAAAATACAAAAATTAATTTTTCGGAACTCAACGCAGCAATTTGCATTTTTTTCATTCCGGTACAACGCATGATATCCCAATGCAATTAACCATCTATAATTTGTGAAAAAAACAACACCAAGCAAGATTTCTCGGGAAATAACTTGTACCAAATTGGAATTGTATCACAAACAATGGGAAGGCTATGCAATTTCATTACTAACGCTATATTGAACCTATGGAGCGTAAAGATGTCAGAAAGCTATCTGACAGAAAATTTATTATGCATTATACTATTCTTCACCGCATTTATACTTGTACATAACTTATGAATCTTTATGGAGGTTTTTACGGGAATTTAATTTAAAATTTGAGTATTAATATCGTCTCGGCAATTTAATTTAGCATTTTCAAGACATCAAAATTTTCATCATTATAGTTTATAATTCATTCGTCGAACAAATATTTGCAAAAGAAAATGCTTCGGTATGAGATATGAAGCAATGATACTATGCATATTTCCACATAAAACTGTGTCCACACCAATTTATTTGGAAAAGTTCAAGTATCATTACTTCATATTTCATAATGGATTTCCACAATGTATCAGCCACCATCATTCATTAAATGCTTTGATATTAAAATAGGTGGATTTAGGGGGGGAAGGGGTTACGTGCCCACACCCCCTCCCCAGACGCTTAAAAAATAGACAAGATTTTTTATAACATTATCATTACGTTCGTATTTGTTTTTGAACTACGGATTCTACTACTCAATTTTTGTACTACTCAATCATTTAATTTCATATTGAAATAAAGAGAATTTTTGGAACAGTAATTGTTGTACCTTGTTTGTTATCTCAAATATGATCAGACCGTTAGCGTGTCGACCCCCTGTGCTCCCCTAGAAAAAATCCTGGATCCGCCCCTGGATATGAACGAAACACGATATCTTAAATACGAAAAGGCACTTGACCGAAAAAAAAACTTACAAGCGAGCGGCATATGCGGCAAAGGAAATAACAATAATTGTTAGTTCATTATGACACGTGCGATGAATGAGGCTTACCTTTCTAGATCAATTGAGGTAAATTTTGCATAGCAAAAAAAATGGAAACAAAACGCAAGTTTTTACCGAAAAAAATGTGTGTATTATTTGTTTGTTTACGCTCTGAAATACACTCTTCTTTGAACTTAAACGAGAAAATATTCATTCAACAAATACTTTAAAATTCATGAAATGAGCCCAATCGATGGCAAATAAACTTGCCAAAATTTTGACTCTAGTCTAGTTAAAAATTTAACACATCATATCCCATGCGCAAAAAGTTTCAAAGAGGCCTGAAAATTCTATTAGACTGTTAAATGCACGCTATTTGTTTAAGCTCAGAAGAGAGAAAGGGAATGTTATTGACTGATGGGCAAAAAAGGCATTGTTTGATTGACAAATACAGTAGGAAAGAGTAGAATTGATGGTAAAGATGAAGGAATGTAGCAATTAACACGGGGAATGTAATGTCTTCGATTGTAGTATGATGGTGATCAGGAGCTATTTTTTATAAACAAATAGTATTTTTCTCGGAATAATGTGGCTAATATTCGTACATTCATGTGGAAAAGGAATTCTGAGAACCACGAATGTGGAAAACATTTAAGTAGCGGGGAAAGTGGATTCATGGAAAAAAAAAGTGGATTCATGCAATAAAATGAATAGTATTAGGCCATTTACAAAACTGAAGAAGCAAATTCAGACTGAAAATGCAGGTAGCCAAGCGATTATTTAATTATTCCATAAAAACTTACCTTAACCAACGGATTATCATTAATAATAAAATGATTATAATCGTAAGAACTTTATAATATTTACGAATAATGAAGCTTATATTTTTTATCAATTAAGGACTGATGTCTCACGTAGCTGCGCGGAGAACATGACCTTATTAATGCATCTTATATTCATTCGTACGTTATATACAAGTCAAAATGAATCGATAAAATAGAGAGGCACTTGATTAAACAGATTTGTAGGGGAACTCGTTGCACCCCCGAACTATACAGGACTTATTAAAGGCCATTCCCCAGTCGGGCATTAAAATCTCTCACAATACACACCTGATCTAATTTGTATCATCTTAACAAATTATTAGCTTAACGACTGTTTTCCTAACACCTCCCTCCAAACGCTCTTGAGACGGCTCGTAACTCGTAAGTAGTAAGTTGATGAAACTGAACAATTTATACTCTTCACTCGGTACAGTACTCTTTACGCGGTACGGTCCGGCAACTTTAAGATGAGATACGTAGGAGACAGAAGTTTTGGATGGAGTGACTACTTAGCGGGAAGGGGATGTTGAAAACGGTGTTAGAGAGTAGAATGTTAGGTAAACGAGGGAGGGGGAGAAAGAGAATAGGATTTCTAGATAGATTGAAAGAGAGTAGGCCTTACAGTGAATAGAAGAGGACAATGCTGGAAGGAAAGGGAGACTCCCAGATTACTTCTTTAGTACTCCATGGAAGCCTACCTATATCGGTAGAATACTATAGTAGTGACTCGGTACAGTCTCGACCGAATTCAATATTACCGAGTCATTATCAAAAGGAAATACATGCTAGGCGTTTTCTATTGAAAATGATAGGGTGTTAAAATCGATTGAGGTTGTATCGAATAAAGCCGTATGGAAGAGACATAGTTATCATTATATTTATTTACGATTTTTTTCTTCTCTGGCGTATGATACTGATTAAATCTTCTCGAGTTTTCCACCAGGTCGGGTGCTTGTAGGCCGAAGTTTCGATGGCTGCGTCTGCCCTGAGAACGATTGGAAAACCCCTGAAGATTCCATCTATATATTTATTTGACCAAAAGCAAGTTCCACAAAGTAATCTTACTAACAATTGAAGACGTTGATAACTTCCGTCAATCGTCAATAAGGTTTGATTTAATTTTACATCGTTAGATGCAGGAATTGTGTTTTTGGCTATACGTCATCCATAAGGCATTAACTTTGCAAAACGCAATTCGCCTGCATTCCGACATACCGCCTTCGATCACGATAATAGTTTCTGGTTTGATTGCCACCTCGAAGATGACTGTGACCCAGGTTGTGAGCGCCTCAATGAAATCCATCTCGATCATCTCCGGCTTCCCTTCACTTCAGCTCGTCCTTGTGCCGCCCGACCATCACATTCCTCCTCGGCCCTCGGAGTCCACCCTTCGCTTCTCACCTCTTGACTACTGGTTCTACCCACAGACCATTGGCTGGCAATTCCAACAGGACATCCGGCAAGGCGATGCGAACATCCACCGAGATGAAGCACCATACATACAGAATAGATATCCCCTACATGTTCTAAGGATAATTTATCGATATCTTAATGCTCAACTTATGACCATCATTTCCACGGTTGCATATATTATGCTAAACTAAGCACTAAATTTCGCACTGCAGTTGGAGAGAATATAAAATCCTTCACAACCGGAAATTTATTTCATATGTTTATGTACAAGATTTATATTCAATACATGCATCTCCGGTGGGAAAGATTTTTATGCTAATTATAAAGATATGATGGAATGAAAATATTATAGCGACTTCTTACAATTCTGTATATTCATTTCTTCAGTACCATTATAAATATCATCTCCATGTACCGAATAAAAACGGAAACGAGTGAGTTTTGTAGTAAATTAAAACGTTCTGGATTGATTTTGTCCACTATTAGCAATTACCTTAGGGTAGCACGTTTGTTAAAGTTATAAAATTGCGATTCTCAATCCCCGTCTCCATTCATTAACCTAAATAGATACTAAGCCATCCCAGAACTATTCCTTAAGTGACGAATTACCATACTGATTTCACAAATTCCTCCATTTCTTTCCCCCTTCGTCCTCTTTTCACCTTTCCCTTCCAAAAACATTTGTACTGGGTGTGATACTATGGACGGAATCCTCCATCTAGTAATGATGATCACGGTCAAAATTAGTTTCTGCATAACTTATTATATAGAAAAGTGTGGCACTAAATGAGGTTCATATACAAAGAAGAATCTTTAGATTTCTACTGAGAGTTTTACTTGAGACAGTTTGTTCTTTCTAAAGGTTTAATCACTGATCCTCTTTGAGTTAACAGTTAAATATTTTATCAGGCATTTGAAGAGTTCAATTTTTACTCAAAATTGTTCAATTCATCCCATCTCAATCGCGTGCAGTTCCGACGATAGATCTACCGATATATTTAGGTGTTTTCGACCTTTGCAATAGATCATATTTTGTTGTATAATTTTCAATTAAAGTCACACTGAATATTATACAGACGAGTTAAATAGCGAATATATGGCGTAAACATAAAGTTTTTACGTTCATTCCGTCACAAAGCACCTTCACAGAACTTTCCCCTAAAGAACCGTAAAAGGAGTACCTTATTACCTGACCATTAAATGAGCACTAAAATCCTTCCCTTAACGAGAAGAGGCAACTGGGAGAGAGATGTTCCGAAGATACGTCGGATGCTGACTAGATAAGATGACCTATCGGCAGCTATGATTTCACACCAAGAGGGGCAAACGTGTTGTGGGGTCACTATTAGGCCTGGCTACGCTTTGAGGTGCCTCAAAAATTGGACGTAATGGGACTTCTCCATCATTTTGACATAAGCGAAGCTGATTGATGTTCTATTGCCTCCACACACGGTGAGTAATTTTTCTACATCGGATCGATCGACAAGAAAAAAAAATAGTTTCCAAGACACAGCTAATGTGAATCCACACAGCATAGAATTTTCCTGGTGTTAGATAGTATTTCAAAAATTGAAGCGACAGTACATTTCTCCATGAATATACTCACACTAGGTGAAATAAAAAATACACGGCAAAAAATATCCTAAGTCTCCATGCCATTATTTTTCACTAAGGGGCTGTTTTAAGTTCGAACCAAAATAAATCACCTAGCAATATCATTTTATTGTTCCATGGATTCATTCGCTGGAAAAAAAATTTCGCATGCCTTTTAGTAAACGTAGAAGCCTTTACGAAAAAAATCATATCTTAATTTAATTTTAATTCAATACGTGGATTGAAAAGACAGTAATTGAATGAGATATCACAGAGAAAAATGCATGATTAGAGCAAAAAATATGTAAGGTCCTTTTCGATTAGCTAGCATCTTCTGGACAATACAACTTTCCTGAACTTAAAAAGGTGAAAATGACGTTGAATTTACAAGTATCCATGCATTTTTTTAAACTAACAATGAACTTAATATGTTTTTTTAGATAACATTGCTATATTTCCTTGCTGGTGTAACGTCTGATTTTTTGAAGTTGTTATTTTGGTTGTGAAGGGTTTGTTTGGGGAGAGGGGATTGTTGAGAGAGATGTGAAAAAGGAGAGGTTTTGTGGAGTATTGTGGAGAGAATTGAAGTAAATAAAAAAGGTTATGAAAATTAATCGTCTTACGTTACACTGGCAATCACGTGATCAAAGCAAGAAAAGAAAAATATCCAGTTCATAATTTTTTTTCCACTCCATCAATGAATACCAAGTGCAATAAATAACGGGGTGAGATAAAGAAATTAATTCATATTCAGGTAATTCAAAGTCAATAAAATTATTTCAAATACTGAGTGAAAGCTGTTCATGAAATCACCCCCCATCAATTGCGCTGACAGAACATAAGATAATGGAATTGAATACAAAATTACATAACCAGTCAAACTTGAACACCCATGCATATTTTTAGCCTTATAATTTTTGCTTTCAGCCTTCATCTATAATCTGAAATTTATGGTACATGAATTTTTCTGAATAAAAAGAGGGATATATTTTCTTCAAACACTTCAAACAAGAAAAAAATGATGCACACTACATTAGTCTTCTCACTACTAAGCAAATGGGATTTCAGAAGAATTATTCTCCTCCGCCTTTCCCTAAACATCGTTTAATGTAGCAATATTTTCTCTTGAGAGCCATATTGGTGAGAGATAAGTGTTCTTTTCTATCGCTCTTCAATGAAAGGACGAGACTTGGCATTGCCGCAAAGGGCAGCCCGGCGGGAGACGGTTCCATCTTCATTCTTTCGTCATCTTCCCGACGAAATGTCATAAGAAAGCACCCAGAAAACGTCTGAAAACCTTTCAAAGAAATTGTGCCTCTCCTTGAATAAATCCCTCTTCCTCGAGACCTTTTGAACTGAGCTGAAAGTCATAGGACATGCAGTAAAACCTGTGAATCTAAAGGAGTTGGATCAAGCAATTAATACAAACTTTATAGCGTTGATACTGCCGATGCGTACACATTTTGAATGAGTACATGATAACTAGATGTCTACATTACATTTTCAAGTGGTATTTTCATAAAATACAACCAAACTAGTATGTGTCATAAATTTCCTTTCCATTACCTCTTTCAATGTAAATATAATAAGAAACTATAGACAAAATGGAATTATAAGCATTATTTAAAATATTTCAATCATGACTACAGGAAATTTAAACTATTTTGTTACTCCTTAGAAAAATGTATGATGTTAAACACATAAAATCTTAGCAATCTCAAGAATCTTCTTCCATTTGTATTAATTACAGATTAAAGTGCAAGTAATTATACGGTCGAACTTCATTTTTTTGCTAGAATTATATCACCAACGAAAAATGACAGATTTTTCTAGCAATTTAAGTTCTCTTCTAGATCTATGACTTTCTCCAGCAAACATTAAACTACTCGAACAATTGGAAAGTATGATCAATTTTCCCTTGATCACTCTGACACTTGCCTCTAAAGCAACCTTAAAATACTACATGCGCGTCATATTCGCAAAACGTTCATACTCTGACTCCAGCGCGATGGATATAATATTAGAAACTCAACTTTGTTTACAACCCTAACAAGACCACAGTAAAATATGGTTTTTAATATCTTTGATAGGTTATCAGACATCTTTCAAGGGACTTAGCGATGTCTCTTTTCCCGGCTGAGTCAAATTCCTGCCAGTCTGGTCAAAGTGCAGTATATTTTTATACTTAATTTCAGTGCCTTGTTTGCCAGCCTGACAAGCATTACTCCCTTTACGGAGAACGTTTTTGATGAAAGGAAACGTCTATTCACTGGCTTTAACGAAATTAATAGCAAGTTAAGATAAAATTCTCATCAATATCCTATGCTAAATTTAATCAAGTCATCCATACTATGGCCACTCACGTAATGATAATGACTTCGTCGAAACACATATTAATATTACATAGGTAATTTATTTGGCAATAAATCGATCTAGATTAAGCATATATTCGTAGTTCAGTAGATTCCGTTTAATGGGTCCACTGTTTACTTGAGGCAGCCGCTTAATTGCGGCAGATTTTGAAGAACAGAACCCAATAGAGGAATATCCGCTTAATGGAGTATACCCCGTCTACTTGGGACAGCATGCCGCTTTATTGGGCCATGATTCGGCGACATAGACTCTATACTAGCGACTAAATAAAAATTTTTTGTTTTCAGAATACTATTCTTTTATATTTTCATCCTTTGATTTACTCTTATTTTTCACAAATGTTCCTATTCTTGCCCTATTTTGAAACCTCTTGTTGTTATACTATCTCCAAGAGGATAGGACTTTTCTTTAATAGGACTTAGTAAAAGACATTCGTTCAGCGTCGCCCGAGGCTATGAAATTTTTTTAAATTAAATGGTTATAATTCTTAAAAATGATAATGATTTAACTAAACTCGCTGATTTATTAATCAAGGTAATAGTATAATAAACTTAGATTACTTTATAATCATTCTTTAGTCTTCTTATTACCATTTAAAAGTATTTTTATGCCCATATACGAGAGAGTTCGCCTAATTGGGACAACCGCTTCATTGGGGCTAAGTGCACAAGTCCCGCTATGTCCCAATTAATCGGAATCTACTGTATTAGCATAATATTATGGCCAATGGTGCATCGATTTTCGTAAGTAATTACACATTTATTTCAATCTTTTTCCACCTTTGGGATACCATGCAAGTGAATTTTACGTTGCGCACGGATAAAATTCGTCTTCCAGGAAGATACTGGATACAACGCAGGGTAAATTGAGAGGTAAAATTACCCCTAACACAAATTCCATGGGTCCACTCCACGGAATGAAAGGCATCACAACGCCAAGTCCGCATTATGAGAATTTTTCACGCCGTTTATCATTTCCCGTAGTTTCTATCGGTCCCGAGTTTTCCCTGTCCGCGCGCGGGCTTCCGTATTGTATAAATCACAGCCTCGAATACCGGGACATCATCCGAATGATCTCCCGTTGCCCTCAAAAGGCCAAAAGCGACCACCGTAATCACGGGATAGCCGTAGATCATTCTCAGTTTGGGGGTAGCCACCTGGCCAAATTGCCCACCCGCGCAAATCACAGTGGAAGAGAGTCAGTTGCACAACGGTCCCGCTCACAAAGTTATGTCCGGAGCCCACGCAACCACATTAGCTTCGACAAGTGTTTCCGGATAAATCTCTCTTTTTCGTTACCCAAAATTGCGGTAATGTCTTCAGTTTGAAATAATGACAGGATTTCACCAGAGAAATATTGTTGGCCTAAGCGGCGGAGGCAAGTCGAGGAAGGATCACAATCTTAAGCAAGGGGGCTGCATGGAGTAGGCTCAATTCCATACCATAGATGGCTGATTTCTGTTGCTACTTTTTAATCGGTTTTCTAAAATTTCCGGAGCGCGGTGATGAGTGCAATGCGAACAACTTTTTTCCAATATTTTGCATTGAAATGTTATCAATTACGAGGAATATCATTGAAGAGTTATGAATTCGATAAATCACATCGTCATGAATATAAATTTCGTTCAACTCCCCAAATTATGCCTTATTACCTTAAGAAACTCGGATATATTTATCCGTCAGCGACGCTAGTAACAGCTTTGGCAACGCATTTAAATGCGCGGTAGGTGACAACACATCTAGGAGACGACTTGAGGAACCTGTTCATTGTAAGAATGAGCCTGAGAGGCATCAAACAAATTAACTGGAATTTTTCTTCCTACATTTAGGGTTAGTTGATTGCAATGGTTCACTCGAGGATACACTGGAGCACTTGATACTGTGATATTTAGACTGAGAAAAAAAAATGAATTTTGATGGTTTTTTTTGTATTTCGTATTCTTAAATGTTATTAGAAACGGGGCAATAAAAATCCTTTCACTGAGGAGGACCCGAAAACATATCCTCAAAATAATTCGCAGGAAAATATTAAATGAACTAAATATTTATTCCCAATTCTTACCGAAAATACCTTCATATCGGAAGTTAAAAACTACTACAAAAATATGGTGATTTCTGGAAAACTCTCGCATATATTTGTTTTAAGTGTCTATGTGTTTTCATTGCTATTTTCAACATTTCCTGGAAAAAAATCTGGCACTAATTCTATGTGTTGTCTACTATTCAAGTAGTCACCAAATTATTATGGATTAATATCATACTTAGATTTCGTTTATGATGGCTTTATCATATAATTGGTTTTTTCCACCTCATATCTATTTTTATGTACGAATAAATTTATTGATTAAAACAATATTTAAAGTAGTAGAAATTATCCTTCTTTTTCCTCATTTATTCTATAATTGCTGAATTTCGCCCGAGAATCATAAAATGGTGATACATAAGTAACAATTACAATGACTTTTCACTACGAATTTCTTCTTCTGCGTCTTCACAGATAAGGCTTCTGAATTATCATCTAGGGACAGACGTAATAATTAATAAAAAATTATTCTCATCCCCCTTAATAGGAAATAGTTTTTAAAATCATTGACATATGATATTAAGCTTGAATAATTCAAGAGTGTTATTTGTTTGGCAAAACTTTATCGTACACCAAACGGCCGTGAAATAGGATTGGATGGCTTCGGAATAATCAGTGACCTTTCCGTACATGCGACCTCAAGTTCGACGAAATGGAGGGACCAATTATTTGATTCAAGGTCATCTAATATCTTAGGACCTGTCACGGACAAAATTTATTTATTAATTCCAAAGGAATCAAACGGATGCCTCCTTTCACTCGATTTTTTTACTTCGTGGCCTAACCTTTCCTCACCATTCCCTCGTCCCACGTTTATTAAATTCTCACGAAATCATGCCAGGTTTAAAGCACAAATCACGGTTTAAATTCCTATTCCATTTTCAAACGTGCCACCCTACAAATTTTAGACTTGGAACTTTTTTCGTGCAGCAAAATCCTCTCGAAAAATTTACGCACCAATATTTAAACCGTAAATCCGTTGTAAGCCAACAACAACGCCACCATAGCATATCGAACAACATTGATGACATCGTTAAAGAAATAATCAGTCAGCTTTAACAGCGTTAAATTAGGAGGTAATGTGAAATTTCTATCGAATAAATTCTCTTATCCTTATGGATAGGACGGCCAAAATTTAAGAAATTAATACCCCGTTTATCTTAAAATTAAATAATGAGAATTGGGCCATATTACATAATGTCTCACACAGATTCGTCAAAATTATTTTACTTATAATATAGATAACAAATAACAGTGGCGTTATGAATAGGCCAGTAGATTTCACTGCCACCATCTGAAGCTATGCATTATTGCCCATTAAAATATTTGTTAAATGAGTATACTACAATCTAAATGTTCAAAATTTTGTTCTTTGTTAAAAATAGATACATGGAAGTATCAACCATTAAAATTAACAGCAAAAGATATTCAAGTTTTTTTAACGCACAGATCAATTATTACACATGGCTTAACGCATTTGTTCAACTTGCAGTTTTTTTCTAGAGCTTGAAATGAGAAAGGGGCGAACGATCGAGAATGTCACGGAACTCGGTCAATGGATGGCTCATTACGTCTGACCATTCGCTGCAATGCTTAATTGGGTCACCGGTCAAACTTTGAAATGTCAAAGGGTCAGATTGAGCTCTCAAGTTGGTGCCAATAAAACTAAATCATACCCTCGGGAATTCAGATTAGAGGTATCGAAAAGTTCACAATAAAAAACGAATTATTCCAGGAAAAATTTCAATCGGGTCTTTCATTTCTGTTGTGCTCCTCCTTTCACCAATGCTTAAGCCTCTTGTAAACTGAAAACTTAATATAAATCCTATTTTTAAAGCAAGAAGACAATTTCATAAATATGACCACGCTTACTTCAAACTTTTATAATTATACCCAGTTCTAGCTATATTCATGGAAAGCTCAATTAATGCTATAATGACACATGTACGACTTCCATCACTCTTACACTTCCATAGATCAGAATCAGTTGGAAGAATAATAACGGTCAAACACGTCAGGTCAGATCAGAACGAAAAATAACTATACCAAAATCCTGTTAAGTCTAAAAATATTTCATAAAAATACTTAAATAAAGCTGATCTAGCTGTAGTTGCTTCATTGAAATAATAACCAGCAGATGCTTGCGTAATGTCATATTCTTTGAGGATAAAAATATTTAAATGTTCTCTGACGGAAAATACACCTATGCATCTTTAAACTGAGAGACAATTATCAGAGTTCGATCCCACGTGCTATATGCTTAACAATCACCATATATGTAGTCATCATACTGCATTATGTATCCCTCATTCAGATGATAGGCTGCTCAGCTAAAACCACTACAATTATGGTGTTGGAAAGGAGAAAAATTCTTAAACATGCCTTATTATGGTGATAAAGCATAAGTACGGGGTAATATTCAGCCATCGATAAAAATCATAGGAAAATATATAAATAGCGGAATCATAGAGAAAGCAGTCAATTGTTTTATCCTCTCTAGGGACCCTAAATCAAAATAGGTAAAAAAAACTCCTGTATATCAAAATATACGCAAATATATCAGTGATTTTGGAATAAATACCTATGGATCCCTTTCTCTTTTAATCAAGTAGATCAATTTACTAATGAGCACTCTTAGAAGAAGTGTTTCAGGTTTATTCTGGTAGAATTATAGAAAATCAGTAAGTATATTAAAAGTTACCGTCATAGGTAATTGGGACCAATCACGGTAATGTAATCAATATAACAAAAAAGGATAATATTCTTCAACTTTATTCTAAAAATATACGCGAACATGTCAATGATTTTGGAATTAATATGGAATAATTTCAGCCGGAATATGTGGCAGGCATCACATCATTTAAACCATTCAAAATTTTGTCCCAATTTCAGAGCATCTCCTAAATTTTAAGACCGCATATTAAATCGTTGCGTAATACATTCTACATTCGAGAAGATAGCCTCGATCTGGATGAGAGTGTTGCTTTAGGAAGATGAAACACCAGCCATTCCATCGATGTCTCTTAAAACATAGCGACCCACATTCGAGAAAACCCGTCAACACCAGCGCGTGAATTATAATTTTTAAAACAACTTGAAGATTAAATTCGAAGAATGTGAAAGGAATGGAAATTTTTTTGATAAAAAAGTAATTTGATAACGAAGTGAGGCAATATAATGGGATGATTCCCAACACAGTTATTTTAATTCGTGCGTCATACATTTAAAGAAAGAGTTATTATTATTTACGCACACTTTTTGACCTAAATTACTCTTTTAACTACCATAATTATTCCCTGTTCATTTACATGTCCAAGTTCGTCTATCATAGGTTTGATAACTTCCCTTGAGTATACGCATTAACGGAGTGATTTTTCATTTTCAACACCAATCTATATACATGTTCAACAATAGACAACTACCTAACGATAGAACAAATAGTTTCCAAAAGTCCATTCTCCTTAGCAAGAGCGAGAAATATCTAAGGCTCTGCACCAAGGGCTAACGTAAATATTTTCAAATTAATGCTAAAACCCTAGTGAGGAGGAAATTAAAGGGAGAGTACTATCAATGCAAATTACCCCGATGATATAAAAATATCTACGGCAACCTTCTACATTTGACAGGAAAGATGAATTGAACATAGCTAAATGCAAAAGCGTGGTCCTTTAATCCCCCAGGAGACCAATTCATACGGTGCTACGGTATTATGCTAGTAAACTAACGATTTCTGACAGTGAACCACAAATACTTTCATTTTATGTCACGACTTGTATCAATATATTTTGACAGTAACTTCTAATTTACTGCTATGCTATAAGTCAATTAGATTAAGCGTGAAACGACTCTCTTTATGGGTTTATGTCATACACATGGGGTCGTGCCTCACATAAAAAGATTGAGGATGGCAGATTCCTTTTCTGTGTTACCGTACACCGTGGTTTTTTGCGGCATATTCCAAAACTTCACTCAAATGTGTACCCTTCGATATAAACCGCCATATAATTCACCACTACATTCAGCCCACTTTTAGAGAACACTGTCATGAAACCTTGAAAAAACTGTTAACGGTAAAGAATAAAAACTCGTGTAGATTGTGAATAAAAAATGAATTTAAATCTCTACCATTAAAGTTTTAGTAGAACATGAAGGACGAAAAGGAACCTTTCATATGAAGAACCTTTCATATCATTTCGGTCGAGGTATAATTATATTAAAGTCGTTTATTTTCGTGAGCTAATGGCCCAGAAGAAAAATATAATGTATAATTCATTGACAACTGAAGATTAATCGATGCATAAAAAACAAGAGAATACAAAGCCAAACAAATTCACTCTCTACGGACCGTTGAATATCTCCATCATATAGACCATTCGTCAAAAAAAATATTTTTGTGACACATTCCTCTACGATCAGTGAGTGTGCAAGATACATCATACATTAAAAGTTAGCCGTACACGCACAAAATTATATCATAATACGACGGGGTCCTTCCCAAAAAGTCTTAGGTGTGACATGTTTTTCAAAGGTCACACTTTCATGCCCATATAATTACTTTTTTGACAGCCTCCGAGGGTGTACATGTGAACAAGGCAAGAACTATCACTAGGTTATTCAAATCACGAAGATAATTCATCAATGAAAGTGGACTCCACGCATGATGACCGGCTATTGTTGTAATTAAACGCTCGGAGTCTCGAGGTCTCGAGGTCCAAGATGAGTAAGTTCCAAGGATAAATGTTTAGAGCATTTATTGTAAGATATCTGGACGTATCCATCTGTGGATGGCATTCAATTCATCCTCAAGGAAATCCGACACATTAAAAACGCTTTCATGGTGTAATTCCAATAAAAGTTAATTTTAAAAATATTTTTAAGAACCCGTCGTGATGAAGAATTCTGAACACAATTTTGGAATATACAGAAAAATCATGTCATACAAACTCTTCGTTACAAAACAACAAAACGTTGTATATTGGTGTATTCTATGGATACATCATCTATCTGAGACACAGTATTGTGGGACTTTCCAAGTTTAAAAACGCTGGGGTATTTATAATTAGACTGTCTGAACAAGAAAGAATCTTTGATTTGCATCTCTGCTCAGAGAAAGAAAGCATGGAATTGACACGTCGGTCCAGTAGAGAGAACGTGAGAGAGCGCATACTTACTATCACTATGGTTGCAAGAAATATATCAAAAAACCGTAGTGATGGGCTGTCAGATAGGGAACAAATCTTTTGGTGGTAATACCCCCTAGGGGGAACCGGAGAAAGCGGATTATTAGTGATAGATGGGAGGTGAACTCACAGTGTGTGCATCCAGTATAAAATTTCCAAGACTCATCTTTCAAGGCGGGGCTAGAGAGAAGAGTCCGATGACTTAAAATACAGAGCTTGCGTTTGAAAAACTGAGGGGAAGAAGACGTGAGGAATATGTCAAGAAAGAGAGCTTAGGGGAACGTATCAAAGCCTCTATAATCTACGGGCACGTTAGTTGCACATAAATATGTCTATTAAAGAAAGAGATTTTCATAAGAAAAATAGATGAGATGATTATGATAAAAGATGAGAAAAAGAGCTTGGGATGAAATATCAAGGCTTTATAAATGAAAAGCACGTTGCTTATGTACTTGTAACTAATTTAAAGGCAAAAAAAATATCTTGAGCATCTAAAAAATATTCGATACAATTACTCATTATACGATTCATTTTCTGAACGAAGACGTAACATTTGGTGAAAGCCATTTTATTTATTTTTGCTACAGTTATTGTACTTATATCGCATCGTGGCACAACATAGCAACAGGAATATATAAAACTAAAATCCTACGGAAGTCTAGGTAAGATTCTCACTTAATTAATGCTTAGAAAGCAGCCAAAATTAATTGGAATTCATATATCACTTTTTCGAATATCGGAATAATATTTCATAAAAAAACTTCATGCAGTACTAAAAAGAAAACAGTATTTATGGGAAAATTTATTTTTAGGAAATTGTGCAATTAACAAGGAAAACGACTCTCATATGAATAGGGCAACATAAAATTCAAATGAACAATCTGTAAATGTAGTGGGAAGGGCATAAAAGTAAACCAGAGTCATAACTGAAATTCCATCTGAATGTACCTTAAACAAAAAGCATTCATATTACAGTGATATGGGAAAGTGATTAATATCTGGAAGGAAATACAGAAATTACAGTTCAAAATGACTAATAGTTACCAATCATCAATTTCACTTGCTTAAAAAAGAGACTATTGCAGATTAATGAATTAGCAAACGTCATTATGGATTTATTGGTACATATTTGCGAGAGATTGGATGCATAATATTGAATATAAAATTGATGCATTATATTATGTTTACGAGACCAGTTGAGACAATTCGAGCAGCGAGTTTACTTTCATACAAAGATCTGAGTCTGCTAACACATAAACGCTGACAGCTGATTCGTACGGAATTCATCCAAGGTCAAAATAATTTTAGATATAAATCCATTTAATGACATCCCAAGCTCGGGAGCTAACTCAATGAATATTTTTCAGCATTAAATAAAACGTGATCACGGAAAATCAAACAACCATGAACGTGAATACGAATTACAGAAGGCTGCTTTCAATTAAAATAATGGAATCGGTAACAAGATATACTAAGGCAGTGGTAACGTGAAAGGATGGAAGAACAGAGTTCCGTGTTTGAGTCAAGAGTGGAAGCTTTGCAACGAGAGGATTAATGACTGGTGCACGGAAACAGCACAGGGCGGGTTATCTAACGTGCGATCAGTGGGGAAAGAGCATCTTCGTGCTCCAGTTATGGCGCGCGACAGCCTATAACACGGCCGGGGAGAAAGCTCGACGCCCGGGGCGGGGAGGAAGGGGTGGCCGAGACTCGTGAGGCCAATGAAGAGTTGCCCTGGTACCCTTGACAGTGAGGCTGGTTGCTGGAGCCACGGGAGCGAGGACAACCGGGCGATCCGAGGCAAGGATTATGAAACAGTCAACGGAACGGAAAGGGTGTGGAAACACCGACTGCTGATTGGTCACGCGGAATTCATCCAAGTTCAAATTTAGATCATTCAAGCAGGGAGGTTACTTACTTCCACACAAAAATCTGAGGCTGGAAACACGCAAACTTAGCCGTGGAAAGTTATTTGGGTTTTCCACCGGGTCACGTTCTATATCACGGCCGTGTTGGAAGCTCATTTGGTATCTCCACGATTCAATACGCCGATAAACCCTGCGATAATTCTCCACGCGAAGGTAGTACGTAATACCCACAATAGGGCATGTTTAAAGCGTTCAATAATTCCTAATGACTTTGAGATAACTTCCGCAATGGAAAATGAAAATAATACAGTTAGTATGGTTCACTATATATTGTTCGGTATCTCCACGATACAATACGCCGAGAAAGCCTGCGATAATTCTTCACGCAAACGTAGTACGTAATACCCACAATAGGCCATGTTTAAATCGATCAATAATTCCAAAAAACTTTGGGCTTTACTTTGTGATAACTTCCGCTGCGGAAAATGAAAATAATACAGTTAGTAAGATTGACTATATATTATGTGTAATTAACGCAGTGAATATCTTCAGATACCTATGAAGATGCAACTAAGTTAACCCCAGGTAACTACGCACCCTGAAGATAACTACGATACGAAATCCAGGTCGTATACATGGTGGACCTCACTGAATGCAATACTTTTTTATTATTCGTTGATTATGTTAGTAAAACTTCACTAATTTACACTATTAAGAAGTTTATTTCATGTTTTCGTGAGATATCCCGCAAAATTACCCTAGAAACTTTCTCGCCGTCCTACCCGACGTACCTTGTCTCTATGTGCATTACGACTCCAGCCAAGACACGTGATTTTTCACGGCTACACTAATGATATGGCTATCAAAAGAAAGATTCTTCCAAGCTTCCATAAAACTTCAAATGTCGCGTGATACGTTAATTTACCTCAATTCCCACTAATTTGCCAAATCAAGATTTCGTGACCTTACTAAAGAAAAAGAGACGGAAATATGCGCTTGATGGAAGTCCATCGGTGATCAAATGACTTTTATTGTTAATACTGATCAATTCCAACATGGATACATCCACTCAGGTACTCAGTACTCATAAACCCAAGTAATTGGATCGCACATGAAAAAGTATGTTTTTAAGTGCCACTTAAATGAAAAAAGTATTTTATGATGGGTAGATTTACAACTCCGTTTAGAACATGTTCTTTACATTTCACATATTTGATTTGATTTTATCTATTTCCTTTACCTGTCCCAGATGAGGCCACAATCCGGCCCCCTCGTCCTCTGGGCCAGGGCTCTCTTTATAAGGTTATCAATACGGAAATAAAGGGATACAGGCATCAGTAAAAATTCATATAATGGTAGATAAATTTATATTATTAAGTAGTTATGCCACGTTGTATATTTTTTTCTAGCTGTCGGATCATCTTCGTCCTTGACCAGTCGCGTCTCTGGTCATCCGACAGGGCGTTAAATGAGCAGGTAAAGGTACATATAAATGATCCCGCCATACGCGAGGACCTATGGATTGGAATCAGAAGTTTCTTTCCCCCATGTCACGTGTTCCACGTGTGGATATCGCTGAGCAGAGCCATGCTGTTGTGGATGAAGGACGGAACACGGTGCTTCCAAATTTTCGACCCGGTTTGCAGCACTGCGAGTGTTTGACGCTCCTTGATTTTCAGCCACCCGCGTGCGTAAAGGGGAGTCAGATGGTCCCAGGGGCCCGGGCGGTAGGCGTACTGTGCACATAAATATACTGTGTAGACAATGCATAAGCACATGAATTTTGAAACAATGAAAAATTCAATAATATCGGGCAAAACATAACGGCCCTCCTTAAGGCTTAATGATGATATCTCGTGTCGAAAACAGTCACGTCAACGAATAGCTGTGGAACGTGCCATTGCCACTTTGAACGATGAACAGTCGCAGGACTGATCAATCAATCCACTGCTAAGCAAGTTAAAATACGATTATAAAAACGATTTCTAATGACAAAATTATTGATAGCGCATTCATCAATATACTCAGATGTGAGGCATTTGATATTATACCTTCAATGACGTTATGCTCGAAGTACTATGTCTCAATGGAAATCTAAAATCGAAGGCAAAACTAAGCAGCAAGATAGTATTGAATTCTAAATGGAAGTGTAACGTAACCATAGCCTATTATACGATTAGCAAACTCTGCATAGGAGTTGCTTTGACCTCAGAGTGGAATGGAATCAAATACCGGCAATTTCAAGAGTATCCGTAAAAGAGTAATTGATTCAATTTTTAAATTGCTCCCAATTTTTCAAATTGAACCCAAATGTGAAAGCAAGAAGCGTGATGGAAAACAGGTTTAAACGTGCCACATTGCCCAAGTATCTTCTCTCAAGTTTCCAAGCTTGAAATAAAACTATGCATTGCACAAACGCCTCTTTCTCCCGGAGAAAAGACGATCCTATCCTCACCTACGCACATTTCTATGATGAATGATTGATTTCTATCGAACACAAACGCGGCGAACAGCAGCAGTTTCCCGTTAGCAAACGAGGTAACAAGGGAAAATGAGCGGAATCCATTATTCACTGGTCAGATCCGTGACGAAATTCCCGACATAAATTAACCCTCAGTGTAGAGAAAGTGGACGTAAGGGTGCATCAAGCACACGCTATTAATTGAAACGCTTCAACAAAAGTCCATTGTGCACCATAAATAGGCACGAAAAGAAGCCTCAGGTGAAATTTAAAAAAACTAAACAACACCGTCGGAACACTTGGTCTAAAGTGAATCCAAAGACAGGCTACATGCATATAAAGACTCGGTGGGATGAAAATTATCTAAAAATATCGTCGGAATTAAATGACTTGTAGTAAAACCATTTGCAAAAATTTCAATTAGCGCTATTTACGAAAATCAATTGTTTAACTTTATCTGTAAGAATGCGAGGTAAAGGGTTTGGGTACAGACCAAAGAAATTGAGGCACAGATGTCCAAATAGACTGCAAATCAAGAATTTATTAAATCAACACGCTTAGTGAAACAAAGAAAGAAGGATATCAAGTATATAAGGTCGTGTATTAATTAAGAAAGGTATCAAGACGCACTAATGATTCTGCAGAAGCCTCTCAAAAATCTTTCAGGTAAAAGAACTTCAATCTCGGTTAAAAAATAAAAGATACCCTAAAAACTTACATCCGATCATTATCAAGCTACGTTTCCATCTGGTAGTGGTTAGTGCATATCGCACTTCTTTTTTCATATTAATTTCTCTACTGAAAACAACGGAAAAAGCAACTCATAGCATATGGTCTATGGACTTATGGTCCTTGTAATTCAAACAGACTAAGACAGCAGCGAGTCTTTCATGATTCACTGACAAAATTCAGTATTCGTTATCTTTTTCATGAAAGACACCACTAGAGGTATGTGGAATAGCAAGTTTCATATCTAGAAAATAGAACTTAGAGATACTACAGCTGTCTGCAAAATTTATTACTTCCGTCCTCAATGATTCAAATATAAATCATTTACTATGATTAACTTGTTAGCTTTGAATTTACTGCACTTCTTAATAATAATCTAATAATAATTAAGGAAAAATAGTACTATGAAACACTAATTAGACAGCCCCGGAACAGAGAAATATAATGCAGGTTAGGAGAGGATTAAAACTCAACGCTCATGTAATTTGTAGAACAAGCATTGAATAATTCAATACTCTCCTTCTTAGATTACGTGTGGGAAGGAGGATCAACTTTCGAATGCGACGAAAAAGAAAAATTAAATCGCGCCTTGGAATTCTCAGCGACCTGCTTACTCCCATGAGTACCACTTATGATGACGTCAAAACAAGTCCCGCTGCCTTCTATTACGTACGGTCACGGTCCGTTCCCCTAATTGGGGCTATACGATCGTAAATTATTCAAGACTCTTCTCTCCTTTCACTCTCTTGATAAAACGCTGCACCGTAGTTAAATGCCAGCGGCCGTAGGGGCAGGGAGAAGCTAAAATTAAGACAAAGGCGTTGATGAAAACGCCGTAATTTTCATTTCCAGACGGCAAGAATTCTGGAAATTTCTAACGCGCGAGGATATTTTTTTTCTTTCGGTCACTAGGGCGTTCTCTATCTCTCTCTAATAGAAGACCACTTAATAGAGATGGGCGAGTGACGCACATTTTTATTTAAAACTGAATCTACATGCGTGGGGCATGTTAAGTGGGTGAACTATGAGAGAAAATATATGCAAGTGTGGCTTGGAAGTGAACAAAACGCTGATGCCAGAATTGAAAGGATACAGTAAGTATTAATATTGGGAAGGAAAAGATAAGCAAATGAAATGATAAAATGAATAATATGATGAAAACTTATTTAAAAACAGGTTTCTTTAAAATCCTTAAATACATTGAAAATAACATATACAATTGAGGGTTTGAGAAGCCAAGTGATTGATTTTTTTTCCTTAACAGAGTTAGGTAAAGTAAATTGTTAGAAGAAATACAACAAAAATTGGTTGCCAAGGGATACGAGTGATTCTCTGTTCTGTGCTGACATCGAATGGAAAATCATATGCACCACTAAATATCTAATTGATCTCGTTTGTTTTCTATGCCTAATTTCTGTACCTAAAGAAATAGAAAAAAGAAATACCTTGTAACCCTTGGCTTCTCTCCCACTCAATGAAGGTAAACAACATAAACCAAGCGTAGTACCTAAGCTTAGCCAATCAATCAGACTCATCATACTCCACGTGATCCGGATTTAGTCATCTCAATCTTGGTCACATTAGCAGACGTCAAAAATTGCAATTGTTGCACATATTATTCGAGGGTAAAGCTCAAAGGAGGAAAATATAGTTGCCAATGAAAATTTTTCATTTCGACGTAAAATTGTCGGCACGATTTTCTTATATTTTTTAACACACTCCAATATCCTTCCAGCTAATAGTAAGGTGGGTTTATATTGAGCATGTTCCTAGCCAAGCCGCGAGTAACCCATCCTAAATTAAACTTCCCCTTCCATTCATAATTTAGCCACTTACATAAAATGGATTTTTCTAACACGGCTTTCAACATCCCATCCCATTCATTTTAACCTTCTACCTTCATTTTACAAGAAGATATATTCCAATAAAATGAACACACATATTCTTCATTAACGATAATATTATTTGCGGGTTATTTTAATGCTTCTGTTCGTTATTAATAGGTAATAGATCTAAAACAAACGTTTTATCTGTTTTTCAAATGCTTTCATACCGATTTTGACCCGAAATATAAATTTATAAAGGACTAAAAGTAAAGGTACGTTAAATAATATCAGGCTCAACTTCGTGGAAATTGATATTCACAAATGAAAAGACGACTTCGTTGACTTTCACTGTTTATTTCTTGGTACATGTTTCGATCCATAGAAATCATTTTCAAGTACCTACTATCGTACTTTACTTTAAGGTACTTGAAAATGTCTTCCATGGATCGAAACATGTCGTACCAAGACAATAAATCAGTGGAAGCCAACGAAGTCGTCTTTCCATTAGTGAAAAATAAATTTACTTTGCTTCCAAATGAAAAAAATTATACATTACTACAGTTATGAATGCACAGCTACGGTAGGGATAATACGAACCATCTATGACCTAAGTGGGAATATATTTAAACAAACGCTATTCGCTAATTCTATATTTTATATAAACGAATATAACTCCTTGATTTCAATCAAGGGCAGAGAAATAATCTCTGCTGTTACTTTCAGTGCGTAAAACGATTTTGCTGAAATAGTGAGCCTCTGAATCGAGGATTGAATCTACTCTCCAGTTGTACATCTCTGACAGGCGACCGTACGGCGGTCTTCATGACTTCACCACGATTCGTGAGCATAGCCAGTCCAGGTGAGCGGTTTAATCCTTGAACTGGGTCACGTGCTACCGATGCGGCATGTGCATCTCCCAATTCATTTCACTTTCCTTCTTTCCGGCAGATTCACTCTCCACGGCCCGGCGGGGTAAACATCTGAAGTCCTCACTCCGCTTTCGCCGACCCAAGGCAGGCCGGGTGGACAGTGGAAAGGGTCGGCATATGTACCAGGGCGATTCGTGAAAATAGTGGGGAAGCAGGTGGCCTTAAAGTAAGCATTAAAAATTTTCCACAAAGTTGGAGGAGGAAGATGGGTAACCCGTCAATTCCGGGTGGTAAAACGAGAAACCGTCGTGAGAATTTAAAAGAAATTGTAACTATACCTTATACATAAATTATTTTTTTCAGATGCAATATACGTATTTGACCTTGAATACCCAGTGTTTAGCCGAATAATATGAAAACGGAAAATATCTTCGTGGTAAAAAATTGTTAAAATGTTTATTTGGAGGATGAATCATTGTTTGCGTTTACTAAACACTCATAGAAAAAATACAGTTAACTCTAATCCTATACATTCTATTGCCCATGGTGGTTAAGATGGGGTAGGATTAATACGAATTATCAAGCCCTTGCACAAATAATTATATGAATGATTTCGGTCAAAAATCGATGAAGCGCATCGTTTCAAATGGTACGAAATAAGATGTTAGGTAAGACTTCACTTAGTGGTACACTTACATACTCATTCATGAGTAGTTATTTTTCAGAGCCACGTTGGGAATATCACCACAAAACCACACTTAATACCCTGGTCAGGCAGAAATGACAAAATATGAGGGATATATTTTACCAAAAGGATAGTTGTTGAAATCCGTTATCTCCCGAAAAATAAAGGCCTTTCATAAAAACTCGGTGGAACTCTTTCCGGCAGTCAAAGTTCTCACAACTTGAGCCTATTTTCTTTTCATTTTTATTCTCGTACCGGTTAAGACTGTTGTCTTAGTAATTCTCACCATTCGCTTATTTTTGGCAGCCTATGGGATATTAAATAACGTAGCGCTATTAAACGTAAGCCAACGCGAGAGTCCAACTGTTTGAGAAATGTTTCTAGAGCGAAAATCCGATTTCAACAGTAGTGTGTGTGTGACTTATACCGTTTCAAATTACGCGTGCATCTTTTTCCAGCAGACGGCAGCATATGTATGCTTCTCGTGCGACACCTAGCAAGCACTCAGGCAGTCAAAGGCTCTTAGTTCACGATGGCACATGTATTCAAGGCCGTAGCCAGGGGGGATCAAGGGGGATTGATCCCCCCCCGAAATGAAAAAAAAATTAAATAGATATTGCCTACTTTTTGCTCGCTTGGTGCTCACACGACGATATTATATAGCGGCGCAGGGGCATCTAGTAGTCCAATGCGACTTAAGTCAATAATTATCTAAGAGAATTTGTAGGTGCAGTGTGTGTAGTTGTAGTGCAGTGTGTGAAATAATAGTGCTGTGAATTAGTAAAGAGGTGAGTGACTTATGAGCCTCCTGAGGGACCGCAGACTTGACATCGACACCGAGGAGTTAATTCATTTGGTCACTGCAAGAAAAAGCTAGAAGGCTAAATTCAATTTTATAATAACATTTTTATATTTTCCTTTAAGGGTTTATGATAAATATGTATATTTAACCGTATACGCTATTTTATTTATGTTATAAAAATAATTTTATGTTTGTCTACTATTCCATAAACCCCCCCCGAAAATATTTTGTGGCTACGGCCTTGCATGGATTGCATGACTACACGAGAAGAACAGCGTGCAAATGCGAGATATCTGTGGGCCAAAGGTCTGTCCACAACAGAAATGCATCGCGAAATGCGACCCGTCTACGAAAAAAACCTTTTTTCGTAGAATATTTATAATATTCGTAATGATTCGATAATTCTTCTTAATCCTGCCCCATCTCTAATTCACTTGCAATAGAATATGTGAGATTAGTGTTACCTGTATTTTTCGGAGAGCTTACAGCGAATTGAAGCAATTAGTCAACTTCCAAATGATCCCGTTAAGGAAGTGAAAAGGAAAAAAAAACGTATGGATATGAAAAATTCATTTATGTTAAAAAAATAGTAAAGATTTCATTGAAATTTTCTGTAAAACCTGGAGCCATCAGGTAACCCTCAAATAAATCACAAAATCAGTAATTCATTCAATTTAATTCACCGCTAATTAAGAGCCACATCAAAACACAGGAGGATAGTTTAGAAGGAAAATAAATTATTGCTTACGACATCTCAAACATCTTACGACGCCTATTTGCGCATAAAATGCACATTTGAAAAAGTAAAGAAATATTATTTTAAATTCAAATGCAAAAAACCTCACAGGTTGTCTCACAGGATATATATTAATTTCGCATTCTGAATCCTCTTAAATATTAATGTTATTTTATATTCAAATACAACTATGAACTATTATTTTATATACAAATACAAAAAAAACCTCACTGGTTGTCTCACAGGATATATTCATTTCACCTTCTGTATACTCTTTCGCACCGCAAACTAAAAGTTCTAGCCCTCAGATATGAAATTTTACCACACAATACAAAATTTCACTCTAATATCGTGCCGGTCTCACGCTACGCTTGTGTGCAAATAAAATGTACGAAACTGATGACATAGATTCGATAAAAATTTGGATTCCGATAAAAAAAAGGTAAATACACTGGGACAACTAAATTGAAAACGCTACTTTTCATGTCCTTACAATAAGGGAGAAAATAATATGTTTTCTCAAAGGACAAGTACTCGCTGTTGCCCACGGGTGAGTAGCAAGAAAACAAGTCGCAATTGCGGAACGAGTAAAACCAGCGTTCGATGATCCCATGCAGGATGAAGGGAGCCGGTAATTCCACAGGCATCTGCAAGAATAACGAGTTGTTAAAACAATGTTTCGTCGTGTTTACCCTGTTGAATACATAATTAACGAGGGAAAACATCACCGCAAAATCGTATGTACATAAAGGCGTCGTCTTAAAGGCTTCATTAAGATAGGCATATCTAAGCTACTATAGTGGCCCCTTAACAGAAAAAAATGCTGGCAATAAAACGTTCACATAATCGAAAGAGTCAATTGAGATTTAACCGCATATAAATTTTTATTTGCACACACAACTGCAGCGACAGTGTCAAAGAAGGAAACTCAAGAGAGAAAATTAGCCCAGCCCACATTTTCACTTACGCTTCAAGATGTGAAAAGAATTTACGACCGACAAAATTACAAACTGATGCGATTTTTCTAATATAGTAGACAGTTTTTAGCTAAGAAACATCTGGCAATGAAAATCAAATGCAACTATTCTTAAATTGAGAGATGTTACTTATTTGGCAACCAACCTAACCCAAAAAAACGAGGTCTAATATTTGAGTGTACTCATTAAAATATATATATTGATGAGGGTATTAAACGGATAAAATTCATCTACATAATACTTTCCAAGCCACTTCTATAAGCTTACTAGTATAACTATACACGATTTAAAACACAAAAGAAATATAATAAATTAATATATGTATAGAACTTATATTTTAGGCCTGATAATGTTTATGGTAAAATTCCATATCATAACAGAATTAATCAACACCAACGCTTATTACTTCCATGAAATTCAAATTATGTGTAACACATATAGACAAAACATGTATTGGCTAGAATAATAGGTGATGTAGGGTAAAATATTTACCATTTCAATCATTTTTTGGACGCATTTCTTCCATCACAGAACCACATCAGGAATTGAAGGTGATAGAATTCGAGTGTAGACCTTAGGCATCCGTCAGTGGTGCGGTTCGTACCTTTGCTCATTCTGTTGGTGAGGCCTGAAAGGTCTTTAGACTTCATAGAAGGCTCACAAAAGTGGCCCATTTTGATTAGACAACAGGGTAAACAAACGATGGTGAGGATTACATTAAAAGGTATTTATCTTGTATCCTGAAAAAAGAAAATTAATTAGTACAATAAATAACCTAATGATAAAGTTCAAAATTCCTATCGCAAAGTGACCTTATACATTACGTGCCTATTTTTCAGAAATGAAGAACCTAGACGCAAATGAAAGAAAGAGTCTCTTAGATTGTCGATGTACGAATCGGGGTCGCCGGTTTTTCTTTAAGTACCCTAAAAATGTGCGTGAACAACTCTGTGAATCCCTTCCACCTTGTGTCGATTTTGCTGTGTCGTGTGTGAATGTTGAATCAAAAAAGAAATTGCACAAGAAAGCAGGCTGAAAAAGAACGGGAATGGGAGGAATATTCCAGGAGTGTACCCAAAAGATATTATTAATTATAAGTAAAAGAAGCATACGCAATACGTAACTTAGGCCATCAAAATTACTAATTTATGCAGAAAAGCAAAAATTATCGTTATCTTAGTGATTTTTTCTCGGGTTTCAAACTAGGTGATAGCTTCTTATATCACCCGATGAAACCACCGAGAAAAAATCACTAATATTATATGCCATTATTACTTGAATATTTTATACATGAGTATTTCCGGTAATTTGGAATTTAAAACTATAATTTATCTTCCAAGACTAAGTAAAGCGAAGAATTTCATCAAAAAATCAAATCTAAGGGTACACCTTGGGACGAACCCTACCTTTGCAGCGGTCCCTCGCCTGCAGTCCGGTGATGTCCCTCCCTACAAAAAAGACAAAAAATATCAGTAGATTCATTAAAAGAAAGGCATTCGTAAAACCTGGCTCAAAAGGGTATAGTAATTGAGAGACTCGATGCCAACAAGAAAAAAATATCCCTAATCAGTCAATTTACCGGTATCGGGAAATCAACTATCGCTCTAAAATGTTCATTGCATTAAAAGAGTTCATTCAGTAAAATTTCACATATTGTAACAAAGTTGATTAGCTTCCGCAGAAAGACAAATTAAACTTTTCTTTTTAATGATGTGACTGGAGATGTACTCTATACCACACTGGCCGCTAAATTAATTAGTGAGAAACAATACTTTCGGAGTACAATGTATCAGTGACAATATCCAGTGCCGTGAGACAAAGTACTCCTTGCGCTAACTGGCTACAAAACCGATTCAATCCCGAAGTCAATACTGATTATGGGATAAGAATGAAGACCAATGTAGATGTACAGATGTAGATGAACTTGTTACCGACGCAGGCAGTAAATTAAAAAAGTAGTTATCTGGATATTGCTGGCTCTATTATAATCAGTTGATCTGATATACCTCGCGTTACCCTTTAGATATCCCAATATAAAAATGCATAATGAAGTTAAAAATTTAAGTAGGGCTAAGATTCAACTACTTACTAAAAAACACAACATTATTAAACATCATCAAAATGCAATCTCTTAAAATATGCAACACAAATATTTCTACAGTTTCAGCATTTCCCAATAAAATGCAGCCCAGTAGAAAGAAATAAACAAGGGAGATGTCTAACCCATAATATTAAATTATTCTCAGATTTCCATCAGCATTTAGAACTATAAATAACGGAAAAACATTTTTCTACAACAGTAAGGGCATACAAAATTACATGACATTCGACCTCGATAAAAATATGTATAATTCCTTTATAAACTCACGGAATATTTTACCCGGGTACGAAAATAAAATCTTTAAGTTTAAAAGCTGAAACTTATTGATAAATAAATTGGTTTCATTTAGCGACGAAATAATGGTATGATGAATAGTTAAAGTTTTAATGGGTGCTACACTCGTTGAGTCTGAAGCCATCTCACAAAGACAAAATCCTTCTAGGTTCACAACATGGTGAAATATTTTAGAATCAATGATGTTTTTTTTCTTACCAAAACTGAATAAGAAACTGTTCGGGACATCTGACTTCTAGTCTTTGTCAAAGAAAATGATTCATCCTGCGTAGTATTATCGCACATTTCGCGCACTTGAGAATTACAGACCTAACCCGCTGAGTAGCCCGTCGTAATTTACTTAAATAATAATAGGCATGAACAACAATACCGGGGAAGTCACAGTATATCAAAACAATTACACAGGTTAGTTACCGGCGATGAATCACAAAAACGGACGATTTTATTTACACAAAAATAAACAAATACCTTCGGATAAGGAATTCTTTGACAAAAAACTTGTTACTATGTAAACTCCATTATATTAAGATGAATTAACTTATTGTTAGCTAATATGGCGAGAATACTTTGTCTATGACACTATTCGTGTTTCTCTTGTTCAATTACGATAACGTAAGTGATGCCAACGTCATTGAAGATCTTTATTTTCTTCGTAATTGAAAAGGCATGATCGAAGAAAGAACTTAGCCGAATATAATCAGCAATATGGCTTTATTCTTCAAATCGCGCAACTCACGTCTCAGTCAGTAGATTTAACAAGCACAGTTACGCAACATTTAATTAAATGAATTCGGTAAATCGAAACCAAAATTGAGAAACATATACATTCTTGCTCTTTCATTTCATGTATCTGTAATGAGCTACACCTAAATGAAAAATGTATTGCGAGAAAACCGCGTGAAATATAAATTCCCGCGTTCTCGTTAGTGCGTCCTTGACTTCCCACGTGAGTTCAGTTAACAGACGAGATTCTGACATAATCCTTACCAAAGAGTGCTCTCTTAAAAAAAGTAAATCTTCCGAGGAAATTAGGTCATCCTCTTAATTCTAGTTTTTAGCACAGAAACACCACACATTATGGGAAAGAAATGAGCTGGTCCCATCAAATTCGTACCTTTCTGGAGGAAATCCTCGAAATTCCATTCCTGCTGACCTGGAATCTGGGTCACACTTCACTGCTCAAACACGCAAAACACACGGCACTGGACCACAACCTCTTGAAGAGCACTTCACAGATATATACGCACATCACACAGATATAAATAATACGCACATCACACGAAAATAACATGGTCCATTTCAAATCTACCCAAAACCTACAATTCGATTCGCACTTAACCAGCTTAAGCAGTAGAAAACAGCAAGAAGCTATTATAATAAGCCATTCTCAAACGTTTATACCTTAAGTGGTACTCCTGTTCTGAAAGTACGAATATTTTCAAATTGAAAACATCAAAATTACTGTTATTCTCGTTACCATCCTATTTGTGACTAATACGGATAGTTAACTAATAAAAATATTCTAAGATTACGGTAGGTTTCCCTGGAGTAATATAAATTCTGGGAGCATCCCTTGCATACTATCACTTCCCTCTTCAATTAACTATAAATCCTACTCCCTATCATTCTACCAAAAAGCCTATTCTTTTCCCTTCTTTCCCTCGCTTATCCAACATTCTACCTTCTAAGCACTGTTCTCAACATCTCCTCCCAAAGAAGAATTCCCTCCATCTATATCTTATGTCTCCTCCGTATCTCATCTAATACCTGCCTCTCCTCGCCCACGATGTCCAGCACTTCGCCTTTCTTCCTCCTCTCCGTCCACTTCACCTTCTCCACTCATCGCCACACCCATATCTCGAATGCCTCCAGTCTTATCTAGTCCCCCTTCACTTCAAGTGTCCACGTTTCGGCAACATTAAGTGCGGCACTCCAGATCAGACTCTTCACTAGCCTCTACTTATAACTCTTAAATAGCGATCCTTTCATAAGCTGCATGGATATTAACCACTTAATAACACAGGTCTGCAAAAAAATATTTTTTTTAAGTTTTTTGAAATTTGATAACTGACTTTTATGTAATTTTCAGGGCTGATTTCAAAAATTCAATCTTTTATTGTCTACCACGCCAGGTTTTCTTACGAAGTAGGGAGTATTTTTGGGTATAATAACAAAATGTATGCATTTTTCACATTTTTTCCAACGTTATAAAATTTAAGTTTATTTATAAATCATGTTCTAAACTAAATTTCCAGTACACTTCCTGGACGGGAAGGACAAGTGCTGACATAAAAACACCGCTGATTGCTCCTACTTACTCTTTATTTCACGCATATCTAGTATAAAAACGGCTGAGTAACAGTTTATGGAGATCCAAAAAACCGAAATTCAAACTCACAAGAATGCTGAAACATGCTTAAAAACATCGAAAAAAGCTAAAACTAGGCAAGCAGTTAGTGAAATAACTGTTCGTGATGGAATTTTGTCACTATTTAAGCATTATAAAAATCACTCATTAAATTTTAAACTGTTTTTGTATCGCAGACCTGTGTAATTTGTGTTTTTGCATGATTGCATTGAACTTGTAAGGAGAAATGCATGACCCGTATGAGCTCAGACCACCTGCTGGCATGTTTTATTTCCTAATTTTTCGAGGGGTACGAATAGATAGCGTATGGCTTGCTGCATGTTGGTGTAACCTCACACACTGCCAAATACTATGAAGTAATACCTCAGGGTTTTATGTAGATGCCTTTCCACTCCGTAGAAACTGGTGATAAAAACACCATCACAACACTTCATAATTGAAGAAAAGTCTGTGAAACTGCCAGAAGCGTCGATACAAGTTCACGTCACCGTTCCTGTTTGGGATAAAAGAATTATATGGTTAAAAAATATGCCAAAAATGTAATTAAAAAATGCAAAAAATAATATATTCCAATAAATTAGATAAGTACGATTGTATACGCCTAATCGGAGAAGCGATTCCGGTAAAATACAACCTACTACAATCATAGCAACGAATTGATTCGTTTCCGGGAATTATACATTACCAGTGTAAGATGCAATGGGTAAAAAATAAGTATAAATATAGCCTTTAACACTTTCACTAATTTCAAGAGTTGTGAAATTTGTCGGCACACGAAAACTGGTATAGTAGTTAACTGATACGATGCGATGCCAGGAATATTAGAAGCACTATCATTAGCTGACAACACTTTCTCGGCAAGTATTGTGGAAAAAATAGTTGCATTGAAAACAAATATCCTCGATAGGCAAATAACCTAATCACAGTTTAGAGTTTTGGGCCTTGATTATGTTATAACTACTTCTTTAAGGGATGTATAAGTTTCGACCACTAGTGACCAATGTTTAAAGAAATAGCGAAATCGAGCCGCGCTCACATGTCTAAAAGATCCGTGAACAAGTGCGGAGTCACACCAACCCATCAATGGGTTCCATAATTCGCAACGGATCAAATACCTTGATGATTAAAATTAGGCTACATTTTATTTGGGTTTGATAGCATATCAAGCTAATCTTGAAATAAAATAATGAGCTCTTTGATATTATTCTTTTGATGCGAACCGAGAGGTGCATTTTATTCCATGGGTATTCTTACAATGGGAAATACATAATATTTATTTTATGCATCTCACAATGCAAAAACTCAATTGAATTCATACGTAACCTGTTATTAAGTCATCATTTCTGTCTTTTGGCATCCCATCATCAACCTTTTCAGTCTTACTTTTGTAAAAGAAGAGTTGAGGCTAAAGAAAATGGGTCAACAGGGACTACTTTTTTTACCCTTTGTAAATAGTTAAAAATGTGATGAAAAAAGGGTGTGACAAACAGCTTCTCTTTACGCTGACACAAATGACATCATTCAATGACGAATCACCGTGCAATTCATAGTTCTTTAAGAAAATGCCATCGCAAATTTACTGGAACAACAATCCACGCGCGAAGAATATCAAGCGTTTCATAATCCACAAGAGGCGAAAACATCTCTTCTTAGATGAAAAAACTTCATCAATAACCATATAATAAACAGAAATCAACGCATTAAAACGATGACCACCGGCTTTTTTGATGGTGTAAGGAGTAAGCCAATGTTTCATCACGGCATAATTTAGCAACGTCTAGACGCCGAAATGAAGAGGTGCTTACGTCAATCAAATCGTGACTAAATGGGTGGTATAAATTCGCTTGCTGGCCAAAATTATTCGGGGAGGTGTTTTAATACCAGAAATTAGAAGAAGCATTGCTTTTTTGCCACTGACATCGAAGCCATGCGCATCATTAACGTGGGAATTACTTTCTAAAAAAAGCAAATTCAAAAGATTTACTTGATTTCCTTGGCATTCAATCTTCATTGTAAACTACCCATTCCTTATTTTAACAAACTAAACCATACACACGCATTGTCTTTACAAAGACTCACCGTCGTCACTGATATTCATTACTCGGTCACAGTAGTGTATCATTTGCACCACCATATTTTGGGATCATACAACGAAACATCACATATCATCATGATATTTTACGATGACGCAACAGATATTACTCAATGTATCACGGGGGCCTGGGATTAAGTTTAAACGTCAACGAGAAAAAAAAATAATTACTACAGGTGCGGAAATTTTCAAGGCCCTTGAAAGCCTAATAAATTTAATTTCTCATCAGTTTTCAAAGATGTTTCATTATTACCCTGTCTCCTTCTTGCATTATCTATGGAAGCTCATTCAATTTACTTCGGTGAGAAAAGAAAAACAGATGTAAATACAGTTGATCTAGCCGTCGCGTCTCTAGCCGTTTCAGGTCTGCAGAAGCTGACTCGATAGTGCTTGCCAAAATACGACTGAATATTTGTCTTCGAAAATGCTAAGGGAAATTTATATTGGATTATAACCAGTATTTGACTGAATATTCTTAGTAGCATGTACTTGAAATATCTTAACAATAGTCATGCATTTAACGAGCAAAAATATCATTGGTAATCCCATACAGTTTTCCAAGTTCCTGAGGTCACCTTGCCGAGTTTGTATTCCTTAGGTATGTGCGAGTAGCACTTTTTGACTTCGATTCGAGTCGAAAACTACTCGCGAGTATCGAGTCGAGTCGAGTATGGTAATTCCTGAACCCGGCAATACAGCAAAGCATGCTCCAACATATTCTCATTTTTTTCAATCCCCTTGCGAATTTTATTTTTTGAATGCTATGCGTGATGTAAAAAGGAAAATATAACGAGGAAGTGTGGTAATTGAGTCACAATTAGGAGATGAATGATAATTAATGTGTCTTAAACAGTTCCATGAGCACAATTGAAATGAATTAACCTCCAGTGATATGTCGCCAAATTATTTGCCCAAACTGCTCAGAAGAACCTTCAACAAAGATATTTGTATAATCGTAATTAAAATTGTATACGCAAATGTATCATGTAATATTTGATCCTTTCAAATTCTCATGCAGAAAAACCACTCCACTTGTTCTACATACTCAGGCAGCAGGTTTTGACGTCTCCATGTTACAGTATTACTGCCTGCAGAAAAATGTCTTTTGTAACACACTTTTGTAGCTGGACAAGTACTTTAGAGATAACTAAGAGAATAGACTAAGAGATACTTGTAACGTCAAACACGGGGAAAACCGGCATTTCCCGCTAAAACCTCAAAGCTTAATTTTTTTCATGAAAATCCTGACAATTTTTACGTACTCCCTCGGCGTTTGAGTAAAGAAAGTATGGTAGGGTAGAAAGGTATCGAATAAGAAAGTATGAGGGATGCTGTGGTCCACTCCGATAACTCCAAATACACCGCCGCGCCCCGGCCGAAGACGGTCGGACGCCGGGGCGGAAGACGGTCGGACGCCGAGGCTGACGAAAAGGTATTTGGCACCCACGTCGACTACTCTAGCGGTTGACTGCTACGTGTACAAAAGCTGAAACTCCCTATTCCAGTAATTATATTGAATATCGTTTTAAATATGATGTTATTACATAAGTTTAATGATAGCGCCTCTAGTCGGATAATTTCTGAAGTTACTGGCCTCGACAGCCCTGTAACCGAAACTACTCCAATCAACATTTGTAATACTACTCGAATCTCTCGAGTCGAGTATCACCTACTCGACTCGTCTCCAACTTTTGAGTTCTCGCACATCCCAATTATTCCTGACAAAATGTGGCATAGTGCCACTCAATCCCGAAGAATTTTACTCTAGGATTCCGGATGCATATAAAACTGATCGTAATGACACTCCTACAAGAGTAAGCGATTAACGTTTTAATTATTTTCATGCCTGTCGTCGAAACACAAACAAATTTTCGCTCTAGAGAAGACTGAAAATTAATGTGGCCTCAGGAGAAACCGCCCGTGGACGAATTACACCTGATGGAGAACCAATCACTTCCAAGTACCTCCACACCGAATCATTTCGGAAGGACTTGCAAAAGGAAGAAAAATTAGGAGAACGACCAACGTATTCCACGTTCAGTGTTTTGACTATCTTTGTGTACCTTTCTGTGTGCAAGAGTTTTTAAGTTAAAATTATTTTTTCCATTGTTTTATTAAGGTTTCCGCTGGATATAACTCCGTTGGTAAAGTTGCCCCAGTTCCAGAGAATCTTTGCCAATTATGTTTTTAATTTTTTTAACGTATAAACTTTGACGTAAGTTGCCATTTTTTCACACATATTGAAAGTAGAGATCAAGGCTTATGATGGTTTTAAATCATTGTCGAACATGACCTAACAAGAATACAGTTGAAAAAAGGGCAAATTTGTCCCAATTCATGGTATTACACAAGTTTTCCTATGTCCAATAATATTTTATAAAAGTATTTTTCCGAAGTTAGACGGTTCCAATTTTGGACTAAGTTTTATGCTATTGCACAGCCACGCTGAGCGCTGTTTACACACTGTGTGAAACTCTGCCGACAATTTCTCCCGCGTAAACTTAGAACAACATACAAAGATGCATGAGCCTCGAAATTGCTCCCTATGGATGAAGGGATATCTCCCTCAGGGCCTTCGCTCTAGGCATAGAAAGTTTATGTTGAAGGCGCTCGCTGGGGGGTAGATTAAGGTCCTAACATGGAGCAAACGGAGGCCTTACCTCCCGCCGGGACATTTGAGGGTTAGATATGCTTCTTTTGTAAGGGCTTCGTTGTTTGAGGGTTATATATGTTAGATTAGCTGCACCGGAGAATTCAAGAGGCAACACAAGAACCGGAACTATTGAACGACGAATATTACAAACGAGGATTCTCATGTCCGCCACAAGCATTGCTGTCGCTCCGCTCGCATTTCAATCGGATTTCAAAAACGCCACTCGCGGCGCAACCAGTCATCCTTAAACACTTTTCACGAGGAAATACACGGCAGTAATACGCAACTGATCAAATGAATCATATAAACCACACATTTAACGCATGCGAGGCGATCGTCAGCTTAAAAAGACCACTTCCACAACGATTAATGGCGAAAGACATAACGAAGGAGATACAACTACCTAGTGGCGCCGCCGAATAAAATGCGCGCGAAACGGTAAGACATGTAACGATTAACCGCCGTGTTCTGGGGTCTCCTATGACGGAGTCCTCTCGCATTTAGCGACGAATTATCCCGAGAAAGAAAGTGAGAGTGGCTCATGAACAGTGGAATCCACGGCAGCAGCAGCAAAAACACAAAACATCGTGGTTAATGGTCTGGCTGTTGGCGGGGCCATAAATTCGAGTCATGAATCACCCCAAATCGCCGCTGGCTGTCTCCTTATAAGATTACGTGGATGAGTATCACGGATAATTTTCTGGGAGATCATAATCATGAAACAGCAGTCCTTAACTGCATCTCCCAACTGAAAAGGGCAGGTATTTCGACAGCTAATCACCCCTTTAATCGAACTTCACCTGCATCTACATACTACCTAGTGATTTTCAGTGCTTTGGTTAGGCAGGCAACAAGGTATTTCCTTTCTAATTAAAGGTGAGGAGACAATTTTACTTCTAATTGACTTTGGGTAATATTTTTTTTTAATAAATGAGTAAATAATACGCCATTAAAAAAGAAAAATACGTATTAAAAGTAAGAATTAAGCTTTTCATTACTTGGAGAATGAATCGTAGGGGCTGAGTATGTTTACTATAATTAAGTGTAAATGAGCCTGGTATATGGGTAAAAGTTGATTCGCAAAATTAATATCTATACCTAATTAGCACTCACTCTTTATTCTCCGTGTGATGTAATGCTTATTTTTTACCTTTCGGTGCATTCTATTCTGTTTTTGAAAAAAAACGTGTTTTTAAACTCTTCAATTTATTATTAATTTATGTTTTTTTAGTATTGAATGATGTAATTGATTAAACCAGAGCTGTGTAAGAAATTTCTGCTAATAATGCAATTAACGTCATCTATTGAGGAAATATACAACTACATGGAAATTTAGTTTATTATTGAGAACGCAATGAAAAGAGTTTCAAATGTCAGATTAATGAATATTGTTTTGTCTCCGGAAGCAAGCGAGTGTGCAAAGGTTCAAGCCGATCCAACAATCGGAGGTTAATAAAAATTAATGACAAGATCTCATCGCTGAAACAGACGAAGCAAGTGAAGAAAAAGCGTGTAAAAATTATGGTGGACCAACCCACCCCATGATCTACAATTTCCAATAATATTTCTCAATCTGGCTCTCCCAACATCAAAAAGTCTGATCTATTTCGCACATGCCCCGTTTTCCTACCATTCTAAACACACGTAACTGTGGCAGACGAGATGTGGTCATGAGATATACTAATATTGATAAAATAATATGCCACATTTTAGCCGCAAAGTTCACTTTCTTACGATATATTGCAGCCGTTATATCATTATGAAGTATGAATGATTTACGATCTTGCCACATACTCAATGGTGTCATGGTGCCGGCACTGGTTAGCAAAAGACATAATAGTCAAATAACAATTTCAGCGATTTTGTTGCCTCAAAATTTGTAATACATAAGTTCGTAACCAAAACCAAAAAGTTGTTATAAAAATATAAATAATAACTTGTAATAAAAAACTGACAGATTAATATAATTTCACTTGTAAAAAAGTTAAAAGTTTCGCCATGCTAATTTTGCCATGACGGCAGTTCGCATGCCTACGGTCACCAAATAATACAATATCATACAAAACGTTGAACTTTCATAGATATTTTCATACTCCAGATAAATAGAGTCCTGATGGTAAGAGATAGCTACTTAGTTCATACATTAATTTGCAATACAGAAACGTATACTGTTTACATACCATCGTTCGCGTCCCACATTGCCACATAATAGGCTACAAAATCCGCAAAAAAAGCAATAGGTACCTGAGAAAATGTGGCCGGTCACATGTCTATAAGTGACGCTATCATTTAAAAAATCAGAATTTAAATTTGCGTGCATAAAAATCTAAAGAAAAGACAAATACCTACTCTCTCTCTCACGTTGCCACAAATAGAACAATCTCGATCACTACGTCAATGATTGAACCCCAAGATTAGTTTGGGTGTGAGGGAAGAGCTCATCCCAGACAAATTCAGAGTATTGGGACCAGTTCCCTTCCCAGGGTCGCCTCACCTTTCGAAACATTTACTTTGGGGGTGTTCAAAGTCTTCACCTAGGATATGATCTAGGTACCCGTTGATCAGCAGCCAATTGCCTAACCTAGGCTACTAAGCTCTTCTTTTGCCGCTACCTTGCCAAATTTGAACTATGCGTCAGAAAATATAGCCGATCACCGGTTTACCGAGTTGGTTGAAATACCTAGACGCTGAGCACATGTATACTTATTTTAATGAAAAGATCTATTTTTTAATTATTGTTCTTAATCAAATATATTTTAGGGGTCATCTTTATGATTAAAATAATATTAAAGTATAAAAATAAAATTTTTATAAAAAAACTCGTTTTGTTGAGAAGCAGAAAATAACTGCCTCTTGCCCCTTAACTTATTGAAAACTTCAAATATGGTTGATGAGAAAGTAGAATAAGTTTTAGAAAAAATTTTCGGAAATCAAAAACGAAAATCGTGGCGCATATGCGAGATTATAAAATCAATAATTGTTGGCCCACATCTATCAGATTTGACTCCACGCGAAAGCGAATGTAGTCTTGCATGCGCACTACGTTTTTCGTTTTTGATGTCCGAAATGTTCTTATAAAACTTATAAAACTTTCTTATCAATCATATTTGACATTCTCCATAATGTAAGGGGCCGGAGGCAGGTATTTTCTTTTTAACAAAACGTGGTTTTTATAAAAAAAAATTGTATTTTTATACTCTATTATTACTTTAGAATTTTAATTTTTGTTAGAGATGAATTTTGCAATCGATTTAAAGTTTAGGCGCAACCATCAAGTGGTTGTCTCAAAAATTGTCTTTTATACCCGACAACGATAGCAATTTTTCTAATTTCAAGCAGCAAGAAAAGTTTTCTAATCTATTTAAAACAAAATACCATAGCCTATTTTGTTGGCAAGAAAGGATGATCTTTAGATGATACAAGAACTTTAAATCAAGTAGGATAATTATATTTGTCATAATTGCTCTATTTACTTCCGTTCACTTCATTTTTTGAATTATGTGAAAGAACATTTGTTTCCATTAACCTTTAGCAATGGATAGATTTCTGTTCACTTTTATTCATCGTATTAATCTGACTTTAGAATTAGACGTTTTTTATAATACTTATCTATCATTTTAAATTGACAAGGGAAATAAAGTGCTATTTCAACAGTTTCATCAAGAGCTATCAAGAGTATCTAAATGGATATTCCGTAAAAAAAATTATCGTGTTCTGCATTTGTTACTTAAAAATTAATTAAAACAGATTAGCCTGATAGCGCTAATGTGATCAAAATATACTAATTTAACTGTTCATCTTACCAACCTGCTTTGTTCTGATGTCCTGAAGCTCATATCTTAACACAGATTGTATTATGATGTTCACCATTTTCTCTTTACTTGCTTTCACTTCTCTATACTTTTTGCACTACAACTGTTTTACCTATTCATTTCTGGACTCATGTAATTCCCATTAATTTAAATCGACAAGATATCTCAAGAGCTAATGCAGCAGTTTCACCAAGAGCCGTCAAAATTTTCGTCGTGGATTCTCATTAAATTGTTGATTTCGCCAACCTACATCGTCAAATGTCTTGAAGTTGATGACTTAATGCACTGTGTTGTTATGCAGTTCCTCACTTCCTCTTTTCTTTAAAATCTTTTCATCTCTAAATTCAATTCATTTACTTCTTCCTTTGATTTTAAATAGATTTCTGGCAAACGTTTGTTTATTCAATTGTTGATTGGAACACAGAGACAGCAGAAGTTATGTGCGAATTCGAAAATCCCCACATTGCAAAGTACAATTTTCAGATCAAGTCATAAAAGTTAAATCGCAGGCTTCTATTGAAGATAAACAACATAATAAATATACAGGTACTTTACGTTTGACAAACAGATACTTTGCACCTATTGTGAATCCAGCGCCTCCATTGGAATTAAGTGGCCTTTTTTAGAACTCCATATTTAATTGTTATTTCTGAATATTACTCGAGGTATTCTTCCAATCGTGGTAAAAGTGTAAGAAAATTGCATTGTCATTCAGTTCTGAGCTATCCTGAAAAATTGAGCGCATTAGTTAATCAGGAAAAGGTTGAAATTTGAGTTGCAAGATTTTTCCCGGAAGGAAAAACAAGAGAGCGAGTATAATAAAACTTGGTGATAAAAATCAAGTTTTCTTTAACTGTGAAGTTCACAAAGGTCAATTTACACGTCTCATTTCAGCATAAGTGGTTTCAGTTGATGGCCATAATTATTAACTTCTTCGGGTACCACTTGAAAGAAATTATTGAAGCTTCTAATGGACATCAACATTTTTCGCAACCTAAATCGATTGGGCTTCGAGTTTCTTCACAATAGCAGTACATTAAGTGATTCCACAAATGTAATCTTGGGGAAACAATTACTGAAAATAAAATATTGAGGAGTACATTGCCATATTGAATTAAAAACAGACTCGATTGCGCCCTCATGCAGTTTCAATTCCCAAAACTTCGGCGGTGTTCACACATGTTCCGACGAATGTTAAGTCCATTCTAGATTTTTTGGGGAAGCATACGTCAAAAAACATGTGAAAGAATTCGTAGTACTTAACTCTATCATAATGCGACCGATATGAGTAGTTTCCCCGGTTTCAGGGGAATATAGTTGTTAAAATTCCCGGTTGTCCGAGAGCATTACGATGTCAAAATGTTGGGAGACATTCTGAATCTATATGATCCACAGTCTACCTTTCTCATTTTATTTTCATGATGATGAGAGGGTGTAGGCCTTATAGTGAATTGAAAACGGAAGTTTTTCATGGAAGGTGAGGCTCCCAGAATGCTTCTTTAATACTCCATGGAAACCGTGAAACTATGTTGGCGTTCGTGAGAAATGGCTAACTTCATCGGAAAATAAACTGATCTTGAATTTACATAATAGGTTTCATCATCATCATTAGTCAATAATCCTGAGATTGGTATGACGCATCCCTCCATTCTTTCTCCTTTCCGCTAGCGTTTTCATAGCGACGTATTTATACCATTTTACATCCTTTATAACCTGTCCTTTGTAACTCATTCGGGGCCGTACTTTGCCCTTTTTTCCACCTGTCCTACGAACACCTTCGATTGTTTTCATCAGGTCATCATGTCTCATAATGAGACCAACTAGGATGTCGCGTCTTCTCATTAAGGTTTTTAAAAGACTTCTATTTTCTCCCACTATTCTTAGCCCTTCCCCATTACTTTCTCGGTCTATCCATTATATCTTCATCATTCTTCGGTGATACCAAATTTCGAATGCTTCCACTCCTGTAAAAAAAAACACCTATCAATCGACAATGTTTATTTAACGATACAATCGGAGAAGAAATGTGTCTGCATAGGGTATTGAACACGGGATCCACACGCGTAATAACAGACTATCGACGAGACTAATCGGTTGCCATGATAAATATTACAAAAACGTTTCTTATTGTTCCTTTTTCCCTATTGCTGCCAAAGTCCAAGCCTCGCTTCCATAGAGAAACATGCTCCATATGTAGCACCTGATGAATTTCTTCCTTACTTCTACGCTTGTACTCTCAGCTGTAAGAAGAATCCCTCTTCACACCCGCTATTCTACTACCTATAATAGGTTTTGTCTGATAATGTATTCCAGCCTCCTTGCCGGTTTTCAGGTAGCATACAGTTGTTCAACAGCGTTCATCGCACCAGCACGCTCCATAACTTTCGCCTCCCGCTTCGCTGGCTGTGGGACCAACCCTTAGTAAGACCGCCCGTGCGACCATTGTTATCCGCAGCCGCGGGGGTGGCGACCCGCGGAGAGGGTCCCCCTCCCTCCGCGAGGCCTTGGCCTCCTTCGACCGCAGGTTCGATCATTTCCCATCTCCCATTCGCACGCATCCCCGTGTGAGGCGCGCGAGGAATCCCCGGTTTATGACGCGTGGCCCGGTCTCGACATCCTGCTTTTCTCACGACTCTCGCCGAAGAAAAGGCCGTCTCCTCCTGGAATATTACCCCAATGCATCCAATGGGATGACGAAGCCTTCGCGTTTTTTTCAACCCGACCTGCACCATACCAAATTTTTACCTCCATCCTCCTTATTCCCAAATGGACTTTTTCATCAACTTTTTTTACTGTCGAACAGGAGTTTGAATAATAAAGCAACCCATTATATAAGCACAAACATTTCGTGATTTTATTTTGTGTTTGAAGTTATTTTTTCTATTTCTTTTCAAATCAGAATATCCTAGCTTGATGAATTAATAGAAAAAACACTAATGTTACTAAAGAGGATCCTCAAGTGTGTATTCAAAAGTACTGTCACCTACCGCGCATTTAAATGGGTTTAGTCGTTACTCGTGTCATTTATATAGTCGCTGTAATAAGGTATAGCTTGTGGAGTTAACCCATGCCTTAATTTGATCTATCAAATTCATAACTTTTTAATGCTATTCCTCTCAATTACAATCATTATATGCAAACTACTTATTAGAAAAAAGTGGATCACATTGCACTCATCACCGCGCCGCGGACAGTTTTGAAAACCGATTAAAATACCACCGACGTGGCAACAGAAATCAGCCTTCTATGGAATGGAATTGGGACTCTTTTATGCAGTCCTCTGGGATTTTTCCCAGCCATCATGTCTCATAATGAGACCAACTAGGATGTCGCGTCTTCTCATTAAGGTTTTTGGAAGACTTCTATTTTCTCCCACTATTATTAGCCCTTCCCCATTACTTTCTCGGTCTATCGATTCCCAGCAATAGTTTACCATTACCTAACCGTATTAAATCGCGTGACTAAATACCACGTTACCATTGAGAGACGAAAGGTATGTTGGGACTTAATTACTGACGTCACCCGCTCCCTACTGCGGTTTTCTCTGAAGGAGATGATGAACCGTAACCCAAATGACATCATCAACTCATGAAATGTGAGTGGCAACTTTACAGTTTAAAATTTTGAACTTGCTAAAGAATAATGTGAATATACCACTTAGTAATTCTCCAAAAAAACTTCAATTCTTCCGAAACAGGCTTTCTACAAGTATACAGTAATTATCAAGGTATATATGATAACTATAATATTTTAATTCATTCATTCACACGACGCCTTAAGGGCAAACATACAAATAAACTCACAGGCAAGGAAAGAAAGAGATAGGAACATATAATAGACAAAGAACGAGAACAACGGTTCTGTTATACATGGAAGAAGCTAGAAATCAGAGGGTTAAAATGCGGCCTGACAGGGACTCGAACCCAAAACCTCCCGGTAGCAGACCGGGTGCTCTACCAATTGCGCTACCATGGATATAACTATATATATTCTAAATGACTATATATATGAACGATTATATACTAGTCGAAACCTGGGTCGGGAAAATTAAAGTTTTTGTGGAACATTACAATGTGAATTATTTCGTACATAAGATACGTGGTTCCACCGAGTGAATCCTGAGCACGTGATATACATATACTATGCTACTAAAGAATGGCTGAGGCTCGCAGATATTTTCGCCACAAATTTTCCTAACCTTTCATTCGCCGGATTTTCAGTAAATTGCTATAGCAAATCTGAATGTACGACCCCATTTTTCATGTTCTCCAATCTTCGCTCAAAATTCATTTATCGCCCGAAGACTCATATTTTGGTTTGGGAAGCCATATCTTAGTGACCGCATCTTTCGTCGAAGGTGCCTTTTTACTTCAGAACCAAAAACACCCGAAAGATTAATCGGCAATTTGCTCACAAGACATTTATTCACATTAAAAGAGCGTTTCTCATGGGATTATGGGTTTCGTTGGGGGAAAGTTGGCGATTAGTTCTCTCGATGAAGCGGTAATAGCGAAATTGGTTGCCGCGGAACAATCCATTTGTAGACACACTGCTGAAAACTTAATGGGTAGCTCACGGTAGGAGCTTATCTGTCTTCCGTTTGAAAATTAAAGTCTTGACAGCTCCATTCAAACGGATTGAAAAGGAATTCGATGATTTCCAGCTAATGCCATTTAGAAAAATTAATATCAGAAAAGTCAAACAGCATGAAATTTTTCCGTGAAGGAATAAAGAATAATGAGAAATTGAGAGGAAGCACATGGTAACAAGAAAAAGTACCTTAAGGTATAACCATTGAACTATAGAGAAGGCTTTTAAATTGACCACAAGTTCTGAGAATCATAAATATACTCATTTTAATACCACCTAAACACCTATTACACCTTTCGCATTTAGCATGCCTCTATCTAATAAAAAAAGAAAGGATTGCTCTGCTCTAATCGGCATGCTGCAGTCGTTCTTGAAAACCGATTAACCCTTTCTAACCCAGAGCTGATTCTGGGATAAATTAAATTTCAAGATTTTTCATATTGAAGACTTGAAATTTTTACTCTCAATGATTATTATCCTGGCAGCTAAATATTTCGTCATTAAAATTTACACTACAAAATAATAGGTAGTCTAGATATCTCCTAAATAGAGCTGAAAGTTTTAGCATTTTTGTTGTTGCTTGGAAGCAACATTGGGTTATAAAGGGTTAAATAGCGAGTGAAGTGGAAGCGTTAGTCAACCTTACTCGAGACGGACAAGGGCCTGAAAACAGGGATGGCAAGTGAAACGAAACGAAAATGCTTCGTTTCGACCCGAAGGGAAACGAAAACATTAGTCCTAGGTTAATTTTCGCTCCCACACAAAATTAAAATCACCGAGGAGTTAAGTTTCGACCAGGGACGAAACTTTACTCAAGCGAATTAAACTTAATCAATTGAAACTCCGCTACTCATATTTTAGTTTCCATCCCAAAATTTGAGTTTCGACCCATTTCATGACAGAATGTAGAGTGGTTAAAATATTGAGCTTAAAATCCGGATGGCGTTCACCGTTGTCCTGTTTGTGGTTAATGCACGAGTGCCCTATTTATCTAATGGCGGTAGGCCGAACCACTGCGTCATTCAACCATACTTCTTACTCGGCGAGTGCGTCGAAATTAAACTGTTTTAAGATGAAGCATGTGCTCCCTCCGGTCCGAAACGTAATCTGTGTTTCGTTACATCTCAGAGGTTTAGTTTACTTTTGACTCCGATTTCGTTTCGACCCTGAGCTACCCGGGTGTAATTCTTTTTCGTTTTGTTTCAACATTCCGCTTCCAGGAACGAAACTATTGAAATTTTACTGGTCTTGACTTTCGTTTTAGTTTCAATTTTCATCCCTACCTATACGTGCACTCGAGCTCTATTTTGCCGCATTCATGCAGGCATCGAAGTTTATATGCAATTTCACCATTTTCGTATTATTTGAAAAATAAAATAATAGCGAAAGGTATGTTGTGAAATCAATATCTTGTAATAAACATATGCCACGTAATCTATCACCTTCCACGAATAAACAACACGATATCTATAACCTTCCACGATACCTTTGAACACACACCATTTTCGATATTCAAAACCCGTTAATTTTATTTACGAAAAAAATCTACAATGATATACTGTTGCCATGTTTCAAGCAGAATGAATTTTAAGAAAAAAGTGAGGCCGGTGAATTCTATCCATTTTTGAACATCAATTTCACTCACTTTATTGCAGAAGTTGTGCACAAATATACTCGTGCTGTTTTCTATGCAATGCCCATAAAATTTAAGCTGTATCATCGTTTTCCCCCGTGCATAAGATAAACATTTGGGTATTCTTTCAAAATTCAAGACGTTTCATAAACCACAAACCCGCTAATAATTGAAAAAAATATAAGCTACATTATTACTTCGTTTACTAACTGTCACACAAATGAATTCAATTCATGGGAATTTAATGGGAATAAATATTAAAAATAAAAATAATATAAGGTAATTAAAAAAATTAAGAGAAATATTACAAACTAGATCCTTGTGAGCGAGATTCCGCGGCCTACACATTACTATATTTATTTATTTGTATATTTATTTGTGTTTTTTATTGTGTATTTATTTGTAAAACAGCTTTACTTGAGCAAAAAATTTTCAAACTCACAAACTTTGGTTCAAAACTACCACGAAGAATATCCTATACCAACCGTGCACCATCCATTTCAAATATCCGTGAACTACTAAAGATATTCTCGTGTTAGCAAACATTACACAGTTTCCCTATTGTTTTTAATATCACGTTAAATTCGCCTTATCATATAGGTATCCATCCAACGAGCAAAAAGAGCCACTGCAGGTAACTTCGTTTCCGAACATTCATACGTAAACCAGTTACAACATATTACACTCTAATATATCTTTACAAATTCATTAAATTGAAAAACTTTGAGTTTAATTATCTATCACAGATTTACTTTTCATTTCTATAATTACGGTGAATATCGAATAATACGCATCACGTAGTAACTTTGGATTAAAATGAATTAATGCAGAGCAATTTCAGCTCTGGAATCAAATCTTGGCGCATTTTTTGGTATGTGAAGAAGAAAATATATGTACAATTATACCTAGTAGCATTTGCAGGGTTAATTCAAAATTTATTATAAATATATTTTTTTCATACCACAGTCAGAACATTAAGAAATTCTTATCCACCCATATTTTATCCATAGAATACTTCATAAAATAGAAAATCTATGTACAATTATGCTTAGTAGCATTTGCAGTATCAATTCAAAATTTATTATAAATATATTTATTTGATACCATAAACATAACATAAATAAATTCTTATCCACCCATGTTTTACCCGTAGAATACCTCATAAAATAGAAAATCACTTGAAAAAAGTACGCTTTCGGTCCAAATTGATCCACGAGATATGATCTAAATTATTGTGTTGTGCATAAATTGTGTTCGAAAATTCACGATCAATTTCACAAAATTTTAACTCGGGTGTGTGCGAGCCAGATTTTTTTAGCACAACCAATAATTCCATAGGGAAAACAAAGGTAAATGCCTTCAGGGCCACTATTTTGCACCTTGACCTTTGGATCAAATTTTTTAACTTATCATTCAAGATGAAAATTCAATCCGCTCACAGTAGTTCCGAAATTCCTGTGACACCTTAGATTGAACTTTCGCATGAGCCCATGGGTGCTATTTTTCAGTGGGTTAAGGTTGAGGGAATGGAGCAACGGAAAAAAGGGATTATTTCCCGACAGGTATTACTTCATGGCAAAATATCACGTAACATGGGCATTCCTATCCATGCCAAATTAGAAATTCATTACGTTTTTCCATTTCTGAGGGATACACGATTTTTTGTGGTTTACATTAAGTGCAGTATCAATATCATATTTAGTACTTTGGATGCTATCAGACTATAATTTTTAGGGTACACGTAAAATATTGAAAGAAAAATTAAGCCCACTAATCTGACTGATTGAGATACTGCTATCAGAGCGCTGAGAAACCGACCACTGTGTCCCATGCTCTAATCTAGCTGAACCCTCGAAATAGCTTTCAAGGGAGACAATGATATGTGGTAGAGGTAAGGATGACGTAACGGGTGTAAGGTTAGAGGTTAAAAAGCGTTACTTAGCGGTTAGGCATGCTAAAATCTACTGAAAGGAAGGCGCATTAGGTAAACACGAAAGGGTACGGAATAAAACATGGTTATTGGCTAGAGTGAATGAGTTTAACCTCGTTTATCCTTACCTAAATGACTCGGTTCTCCGGTTTATCCGGATCGAAGGTGATATTCCATGAAAAGTACCGTTTAAGTTTATACTTTTCAATGTAAAAATGAACAACTCGTAGCAGAAATATTTACAATCATAGTGACATTTAAATATGTAATTTCAGAAAATGTCCGATAATTCTGCTTTGTAACAAATCTGTTTTTTTATTGTGCTGTGTTAGCTTGGTGGCAAATTGGGACACGAGAAGGTAAATTTCCAGCCGGCAGGTGCTTGTGGACTCACCGGAGGCCGGACGGAGTTATATACTTTATTATGCAGTGAGGTGTGTTTATGGTGTATATCATGATTACTAATTGATAATTTTTCCTACAGCAGTACATTACTTACTGTTTTTATTGATATTCTTATTACTTCCGACTTATCTGGCTTTTCTTTTATCCGGATCATGTCCAGCCAGTAAATTCGGGTAAAGAAGGTTCTTCTTATCATGTAGACTATTTAACAGAAGAATAACCTCCGTATGTGTATAAATAAAATGAAAGGATTCAGGATTTCTCGTCATATGGGCTGTTATTTCGCCGGCCACGTGAAGAAACTGACGATACGTAAAACTAAACAAAGTAGCAAGTGGACATTTTCGCGCCGATATTCATATGCACATAAAGTGAGGCATATAAAATCTGTACCTAACCCCTTAGTGCCACGGACCGATATATCAGCTGTGGTTCCGCGGGCGAAAAGTGCCAATAGTCCATATATCGACTCGAACATTGATCTGATTTGAGATCACATTAAATTAATAAATTTTTTATTTAACCCTTTTTCCAATGTATCAGAATCTTTTAACCAACAAATAATTCCTTTCAATAATAAAATATTAAAATATTTTACTATGAATTCATTTTAATTACAATTTCCATTATTACTTAATTTTATTATATATCAATGCAAATAATTTGAAATTATATTATTATTAAATTTATCATTTTAGATAATATTAGGATATTATCTAAATCAATAACTCCTTATGTTTTTTCGTAATTTGCCACAGAATTCTTTAATTTAAATTGGCACCTTATGCCAATATCACCAAATTTCGGTGGCACTGGGAGGGCTCATAATGACAGCAAAGAAGAGAATAATACACGGCAACTGTCGTGCGTCTTGAACATGGATTTCGGTGAGCATCATGAGAATCTCCGGGAAAAGTGAGATCAGAATTAAATAGAAATCGGATATTAGCGATGATCGCGCCGTGACAATGTTATCTACCCGCGCATCCAACGATAGAAGATCCGATCTAAAGTTTAACCTTTCCTCACAGTCTGGGACGTCCGAACATAGCGATGAAGACACTCATCGACCCTCCATCGGATGAAGACCCTTTGTCCTCGCATGGGTCGTGCATTAGCTGGGCGATATATTAAGCCCACCACAGACAGAGGCGGGATTTCCCAAAGGAAACGTGAGACCAATATTAAACGTTCCAATGAATTATAAGGGTTAATTTGTGTATTTCACTAGAAATTTCCACAGAGACGGTTTACATAATTATCCGCAGTAATTTTATTGAATCGACCAAAGTTACAAAAGCTTAGTGTTACCACCTAACCTTTTAACCTTGGCAATGTCATTCACAATCACCAACTGAAATTCAGGATGGTCTAATATATTAAATTAGAAATATTCAGTTATTTTCTGTGACAAATTATTCATTCAATGTTTAAATGGTTACGGTTTGAGGAAAATATACGTCCATAAAAAGCACCCCAAAAGTTAACAAAGCTAGTCGAAATTTGACCTACATTTTGAATTAGGCTTTGAAATATCTCAAAAGGTGATCGAGTTGATGAGTTGGTTTAAGTTTTGCATCCCAACATGTTGATCTGGGTTCAAATCCCGAAGGTGATAAAGATATGTCAGAGGCTACCCGATCCCTGCGTGAGTGCTAAGTTGAGGACACTGCAAGTTCAGAACTCCGTCCGTCAAATGGGACGTCAAGCCGTGGTCCCCTTGGCGCTTTTCGTTAGGAGAAGGCAAATGAAGATGTCAGTTTTCCCTACACCCTTTCTTCCTTCCCTCTCATGGCACAAAAGATCTTAGCTGTCGGTCGTACCATACCAATTTCACAAAATACGGGGAAAGAAGAAAATTATAGACAGATCTAATCACCAAAGGTTGAAATTCTCGGCGAAAAAATCATTTGGCTTGACAAGGATTTAAAACCGGATATGTGACTAAAATTAAGGATGAAATTTGTAGAAAGAAAGAACACCTATGGATAAACATTTACGCATAGGTATATTCGTTCAAATATCTATAATCGCCTCGTGTGTCAACGTTAAAAAATACATGGAGCATATCACAATGAAGGTAAACTCAATCAATTCTTCTCCAACTACTCATTTAATTATGCAGAAAACGGTATGGCATAGGCAGTGATATGGAGTGATGATAAAAGCAAGTCTATGTCTTTCACAAACCCTACGGGATACCATACGCCAATGCTATTCCGGAAAGCCCATTTAGCAGTGAAAGACGACGAGATGCATTCGCTCGACAAGAAATTATGAATACTTCAAGAGTACCAATAGTACTCCCATTAATCGTACCGTGAAGGACGAAAAGGTCACTACCCTCACGCACAATTAGTCAATTTTTGCAGGTAAGACGCAAACTTGATTACCGCTATTGGATAGCACCTGATTATTGATATGTCTTCACCCGTTTTATTTCCGTAAGCATGCTGCAACTGCCCGATTTAAGTGCCAGGCATTAATCAGTTACAGCGATATTGATTGCCCCAATGCGTAGCCATGAAGCTAAAATATTTGCTTCGCACTCACCTTGGACTATTCACTTGATTAGCAGTCCAACCAGAACGCTCTTCATACTTTCTAATAGCTTCTTTTGCTTAAATTACCATATTTCATTCCGTCATGATGGTAAAGATGGGCACTAGGAGGGAATAGTTTCAATCACAGGTTGTGAAACAGTTTTATCACATTTTCATAAACATTTTAGAGGATGCTATCAATGGATCTGAATAAAAAATAACTTTATCCTTTTATAAATTCTTTTCGTAGTTAGTGAATACAAGAGAGTGAATAGTTGGAGTGATCACTTAAGAAAAACATGGATTACATATAATTAACACTTTAGACTAGCATTCATGTGTACGATTACTCGAATTTCCGATTTCTGAGGTTAATGTGAGCAGATTATAATAATAATATCGTTTATTTTCGTAGGCACTGGGGCCCATGAGAAAATATAAGTACATTTCTACATTTCACATTGAGATAGATAAATAAAAGAAAAAAGTGAATAAATATATATACATATACAGTCAAATGTGAACAGTGCATATCGCCTAGTGCATGAAAAAAAACAATACAATATGTTCAACAACAAAAATAAATAATCGCACTTAGATATAACACACTAATTACAAAATTTAAGGTGACAAAAAAAAGAAATATGAACAAGAGATATGAACATATGAAAGTGAATACAAACAAGAAATATGAACATAAGAAAGTGAATATAAACAAAAAAATATGAACATAAGAAAGTGAATATAAACAAGAAATATGAACATAAGAAAGTGAATATAAACAAAAGAAATTTAACTTGGGGATAAGGAGGCATTCTTCAGAAACCTATATGTGCTGTGTTTAAACCTATTGATATTTGCACTGCTTCTTATTTGGGCTGGGAGAGAGTTCCATATTCGTGAGGCGGTTACTATGAATGATTTGTTCATATGAGGCGTGTGATGTTTTGGAATATGGAGGTCAATGTTATGATTACGGGTAGGTATATTATGAACCTCAGATTTTCTAACGAATTTCTCGTACAAGTATGGCGGGTAACCGGTCGTTAAGACACTAAAGGCTAGAGTTATTATGTGAAGGGTGCGACGCTCTTTATACTTAAGCCAGTTAAGGCGGTTGTTATAGTTACTAATATGGTCCCATTTTTTTAAATCATTAAATAAACCTTACAGCTGAATTCATGGCCAATTGGAGTCTATTATTGTTTGCGTCGTCTTGGTTAGTGAATAAGGCTGTACAATAATCCAAGTGAGGGGAGACTAGTGTTTTAACTAATGAAATTCGTATGTCGGGTGTAAGTATTATTAGAAGTAAGAGTAGAAAGTATTAGTAGAAGTAGAAGTGTAAGTATTAGTAGAAGTAAGTAAGCGATTATGAGCGAAAATAGATGTTTCACAGTTTCACTGCCATTTGAGAGAGGTTTTCTTCTTCTTCCTTGTATCAACAACCTACGACAACATGTGTACGGGGTATTCGAAGGCAATTAGCGCCGAAAGGGAACTCGAAGGCAGTTCTCCCGGGACGCGCTGCAGTTGGTATTTTAGAAAATACTTCGCATTCCCGGTTCTTTTCACACAGTTTTTCGGCAAATCGAAAAATCCCCCGTTATTCGGGAGGAAACGAAACACCCATTTGGATGCATTCCAGTCAAAAGATCGTGATGAGACAGTGTGTGGAAGTGCCTTTTAAATGTGTTGGCTATGAAAGTGATGGGGGCTCCTTTGGCACTCCATGCATTCCCATTGTGTTTCGTAACGCGTTAGACGGATTAAAGAAGAGGACGGAATCGAGGTGGCCGGAGATTCAGGATTGAGACCGTTAATCCCCAAGGAATTCAACCTTGTGGGAGAAAGGATGCTCTTATGCGGCGCGGTGTGGTGCCCTTTGAGAAAGGGAGGTGACACAATAAAAATCCTTCGGATGATCGCCTCAACGCCTAGATTCAGTGCAGGCTGAAGAGAACAATATTAACACACCTCTGATTTCAATGCTCAATGCAAATAAATGCAAGAATATGGCATAATGATCAAGGGTGGAGCCAGGATTTTTTTCTGGTGTGGGGAAAAGGGCCTGACAGGCAAACGATCTTCTTATACTTGAATTTAAAGCAAGATAAAACAATAATTTTACTAAATATTATCTTTATTTTATTATTAAAGTTAATTTCGGTAAGTTATTAAGTAATAAGTTATTAATGTGAAGTTTAATGATTGAGGCTCCGTAATACACAAAACAAAACGAACGTAATGAAAACCCTATTAAAAATGCTGTCAACTTTTAAGTGTCTGGTGGGGGAAAGGCCCCCGCCTCCTCCCCCCCCCCTCTATAACTAAATCCGCCTATGTTTCTGATTAATCGCAAGAAGACCAAAGTTATGCGGTTTAGTAAAGCGAAAGTGCTGTTCGTGAGCTACATAACTCATTGATATATAAGGGCGTAAGAGTCAATTTTCAGATAATTTTGCGACCAATAAAAAGACACGTGCATAGAATACAGATTAAAAGATTAAAAAACTCATTGCATGCGATAGGTTATGCGGTTTTTTAAATCATCACAATCTACAAATGTGAGACTCGAGATAAAATTTACGTATCTTTTGTAACTACACGGTTTCCCCCACGAGACTAACATATTAAGCAAACGAAAATTAAACCATAGTATCTTCTAAAAATTGTTATCATGGCCGGTATTAGAATAACGGAGAGATATAAATAACGTCATTCTATTTAAAAATTATGACCGAAGGGTATAGGTAAGGTCGAATAATCATATATATATTCGACCAATCTTTTGCATAAAAAACCAAAATTACCATATAATGAGAAACCTCGAGGTTCCAGCATTAGGAATTAAATAAAAGAGAAGCAAAATATGCAATACATAAAAAACATTCAGTAAAACAGGAATAAAAGGGAGGAGTATAAAGGGAAAAGTTGGCGGGCATTCAGCCACTAGGTAGGTGTACATACCTCTCGTATTGCTAGCACAATTAGTGGGTATGGTTATGCAACAACTAATAGTGTCGGCTGAGCATAAAAATAATGGACTCACGGCCAAATCATCAAGTAGGAAGCAGAGAAAACAGGTCTCAAGGGAATACCATCATTAGTCAGTTAATAAATTCCAGCCAGATGGAATCAAAAGTCGCTAAGCGATCGTTGCATGAAAAATAATGCGATAATATATGAAGATGTTTTTTTAAATTAACATGTCGATAATAAGTATATTCGTCTAACAGAAGCATCAAAAGTAACGTGTTCACTGATTTCGTAATGGACAGCATTTAATACTCAAACAATGAATAAATACAGGATACAAGTTCACGGAGAACGATTATAGTACGCAGATTTTCAAAAACTTAATGGAACAGAGAATAAATCGATAATATAAAAATCATGAACTGCAATCAAATCTCCTGGAAACAAAGCTACCTTAGGCTACGGGACACACTTATTCAATCGTCAGTACAAGATGTTACCAAAATTCCTGTGAAACATTGTAAGATGTTATTCAAATGATTTAAATTGACTACATTTTATAAACTTCGCCAAAAACATAATTCAGAATTCAAAAAGTAGCTGAGAATTTCTCATAAACTGGTAGATAAATCCTCAGCGCTCCTTTGCGGTAGCCATCGGTGCTACGATAACGAACAGAGAAGGTAAACTTAGCCTCCAAGGATGCGACTTCTCCATCCAACTCGTGTTCTCTCATCCCATCAAACCTCTAGGTACAACTCTATATCCCCCAGACGACACCGAGGGTGTAGCCCGATTGACTGTAAACTTGCTACCGATTCACATTGGAGATTAATCCTACTTGAATACAATAGCGTCTGATTCGAAGCAAACGATGACTCACCTGCGAGTACCGATCCATAGAGATCATAGGTAAATTTCCAACTGTACCAGAACTGTTACGACGGGTGAGCAAGATCATTATGATACGAATTTCACTCGCTAAAATGCGCCTCTGCTAGTGAATCACCACTCTTTGCATCCAAGGTTCACGCATGATAAAATATAGCATTCCCTGGTCGGCCACTAGATGTACTGTCACCTACCACGCATTTTAATGGGTTTACAAAAGCGGCCATCCGCGACGCTGACGGAAAAGCGATCCGAATTATAACCGGAAATCATGTGTCATTAGGCCTGTTAACCAAAATTTGTATTCCAGATAATTAACCTATCGCATTCATTCTTTTTAACTGTTCTTCCTCGTGAGTGCAAATACCCGAATATAAATATTGGGAATTGGATTAAGAAATATTATCTAGTAGGACTAATGCATGGTTTAGCTTTTTGTCAATATACATCATCATGTACAGGGTGGAGAAAAATTTTGCCACGAAATTTTTAACTTAAAACTAACTAATTTTAGTATGAACCAATGATGTTTAGGCCGGAAACAATACGTGCATGGATACATCACTATCTCCGGCAGGAGAAGCATTCGAACTCTTGAGTTGCCTATAGCATCCGGCAACAGGGCAAACTCGCGGCCAATCGGAGCGCTTGGCTCAAATTTTCTGTAGTTTAAAAATGTTGCGTATTCGTCCTAAACATCTTCAGTAATTTTGGTTCATACTGGCATTAGCTATGCTGGGTTAAAATTCCGTGACAATTTTTTCCACCCTGCATAAGTCATTCCACATCAAGCCAACGAAAAAAGAAATCCTTTGAACCCGATACTCGCAACGCAATTCTCTTCCTGATGCCGTTACTGCTCAAGCTTTTTTCCGCTTACTTTCATCTCGAGTCTCGCGATGCTTTACAAAACCGCATAACCCTGGTAATATGGACTATAATGCTGAAAATTTTGATTGAATTCTCAGACGCGGATTTCGGACACTCCCCGTGTTAGTAGTCAGAGGAACTGCATTGAGGAGGCCCAATTCCATCCCACAGAAGAGTGATTTCTGTTGCCATTACGGTCGCATTTTAATCGGTTTTCAAATATTATTCCCGCGGCGCGGTGATGAGTGCAATGCGATTCACTTTTTTTCCAATATTTAGCATTACAACGGTTGTAATTGCGAGCAATAGCTTAAAGCTTTATACTTTGATAGATAAAATTATCATGTAATTATACAAATTTCGTTTTAAAACCGCTGATTATACCTTATTTTTCTTTGAAATTCGGATCAATTTGTCTGTCAGTGATGCGAGTTGCAACTTTCGTGAACAAATTCAAATGCGTGGTGGTTGACAATATATTGAGAAGCCGGCGGGCGTGAGGATCCTCTTTTTTAATTGTGCGAAAAATCTACAGAGTGATCCCGGTCAAGGCAAATGATTTTTCCTTTAAACAAAAGAGTTTAGTTTAAGTATACCGGGACTAGCCACGGTGATAACTTTTACGGAGTCACCCGCAATGCACAAATTGTGCGAAAAATCCCCAGAGGAAAAATCATTTGCCTTGACCGGGATCCCTCCGGGTATCCGGACCGGGTAAAAGTTATCACCGTGGCTAGTCCCGGTATACTTAAACTTAACTCTTTTGTAATATTAGGGTAAGTAGTCCTCAAGGCAAGGATGTAGATCACTGCACTCCTTTGCATTTCAGCGCAGCAATAGATGAACAAAAAATACTAACTCAGAAATTCTACGTCAAATTCCTCCGGCTTGGACAAAGCGGGACGGGCTCTACGCGGAAGATGAGCTGTATACCTCGACGGGAGAAAGTGGACGGATTCAAGTTAGGCGGTGGTGGAGGAGGAGAAAAGGCGGAAAAGGAACAAAAGAGCAAAAAGAGGGTTCGGTCGACTCGAGCAGTGAAAGCAGAAGCGCAAAGCCAGTTGGGACTCTAATTGCGCCAAAACCGATGCATGAAGATGAGCGGTGCATTATGCCGCCCTCGTCTGTAAAGTGACGACAGAAAAAAATCCTCCCCGAGATGGCCATACAAAGCAGTCAGGGAGGAATTGAATAGCGAAATGTGATTCAATTGCTACTTTCCGTTCAGACCCTGGCAGATTCTCGAGAAACATACGTCAGCTCACGATGTTACGTCTGACTCCCGGAGCCATATAAAGGATATTAAGCATGAAATACCAATACCACGAATCGATGATTTATCTTATTGTCATTATCTTACATGTATCGCAAAAGTATTAAAATTGTGTGATAATTTTGATAACCGCCCATCGAAATAACCAAGTGTAGACCAAAAATTAATTTTTATATTTATTATTTAAATGGTTCAAATTAAGCCATTAACAGAATGGTCCTCTTTGAACAGGGTATACCCAATTATAAAAACTATCATAATATCGGTCTATTATCAAATAATCAGTCAGATCATGAATAAATCGGTATTCCTTAGTATGAAGGTGATCCACCATAAAATCTGAAGATTCAAGCGAAAAGTGCAAGTATTTTTAACGAGATCCTCCATAAATTAAATTTACTATACACTAAAGACATCATGTAAATTATTGAATTACATCCCGTATATTACCAAATTGTATGATCTACCTAACAGTTGCAACATCAACCACTTTTCATTGAAATTATTTCTCATAAAAATGTTTAACTTATTTTTCAATTATAACAATTTTTGAAGTTGAACGAAAGTTGAAGACTGATTATAATCGTTCAAACCGCCTTCCTAGAAGACACACTGACTCTAGCTAACGCAAGTAATGGCATTACGTTTGACACTAACTTTTTTTTAAATATTAATTAAGGATTTAAAGTTCTAGGACATTTTTAAACAAAGGAGAAAGGTATGTAGATAGGATAACTTAACATGGAAGCAGAATAAGGCCTTTATTTCGTTTTACACCCGAATCTCTTATCTTCACTGTCACCCGAGTCTCTGTTATTTCTACATTATGCTCCACATTCTCCATTGCATAAAATACCCTGCTTTCGAGTTCTGCATTCCTTGCTTTCTTGACATTAACCCTCTATCAGCGTTTACGTAATCCACTCACCGCTCAGTATTTGGTATATCCACAACCTTTACGACCATTTTAGGTAGCCACCACTTCGAGAATTTCAATACTTTTTCCATCGTAAAACTTAGACAAGAAATGCATATTTATACACCAGTAAAAACGAGAAAATGCAATGATGCAATGCCAACAGTCTTTCAAGTTTCAGTTAAATGTGATTACCAGCAGAAAAAATTTTCAAACGGCCTCAGTACTCATCAGTTTCATTGAGGAGCAGCTGAAATAATTTAAGAATGAGGAGCTCCGAATGCCTGCGAAGCCATAAGTTGAATTTCTTTTGCCGTATGTTTAGAGATAAATGGTTAGTAAAAACGCAAGCTCCAAAGTCTCAGCATTTTATTCCCTTTAAATTATTTTATTTATTAGTACGCCATTTCCGCATTCAGCGGGGAATATATGATCGGTCTTCTTTCGGCAATCGTGAAGAGGCTGGTCTTACTAGGTTCTCCGATGGGCGAGCGGACGAAGCGAAAAATTTCTCTCGGGCATATTGCCCAAACGGCGACCTTAAGAATAATAAGATGCAACCTTGCCGGACCAGCGCGGACTTTTAGCGAGAGGTTTGGGAAGAGAAGATGGCTCAGATTTTGCGCAACATTTTATTCTGGGAACGAAATCATTTGGGATGGCATTTAGCGATGACAAGTAATTGCGTTGAAGTAATTTAAATGACCGGAAATTCTCCACACGGCATTAAGATTTCGGTATGGTAAACGTTACTTAATCATTTACACGACCTAGAAAGATATAAGAATTCAAACATTAATAAATATTTAAAGAAAACGATTTTAATTTTTCCTGGTGAATACTTTTGATGAATATTTCTCGGGTTCTCAGCCAGGTTAATGCTTTTATACAAGCCATTAATGAATTATATAGTATTTATTTTTCAAGGCTTGTATAAAAGCATTAACCTGGCTGAGAACCCGAGAAACATTCGTCAGAATATTTTAAGTAGTTAGTTCATACTTATGTAACACAAAAGTTGATTGGTAATGTTCGTATACAATTTGTTAACGAAAACGTATCAACTAATAACATGCAATACATACTCCTATTATGCTATCCCTCAGATATTTATCTAAAAGATTTTTTAAATAACTTTTTCCTACTTCCAACTATATTTGCCTGAAATAGCCCATTGATAACATACACTTTCATAGCTAGAAGCGATAATTTCACTAGGTCACGTTATTTTTAAGCATTGTTTGTAGCACCTGGCATTTATATTAGGGGTGAAAATTTGTATTCTGGATTTTAAATTAGTATTTTTCAAGTCAGTGTTTAAAAATATACTGAATCATATTGCAAAAAGATGTTGCTGAACCTTGGCAGAATCTTTACTGTCCTCATCCGCTAAGCTGATCATTAATTATTTTCTATCCAAACTTTTGCCCTCTAAAACTGCTTTAATAAACATCGATCGCCTTAATCTGCCTCATGCTATGAATTTTTCTGACTCCAGAATTTGCATGCCTACTTATCCACAGCAACGTTCTTATTTATTTTAGCCTAACTTAGCCTTCCTAAATTTATTTATTTATTTCTCCACCAAAAACGGCACAGTGGCTTTTACATTGGCTGTTAACGCAAATACATAATAGCTAAAATTTAACAAACAATAAATAAAAACTAACAGAAAACAAATTTTTTTGACATTCGAAGGGGTACTATGGATTATTGAGTGAATTATTCAGATGGCATTTTAAGGAGGATTTGTTAATAGTGGCTGAGGAAAGGAGGTCCAGAAAAGGGATTTTTGAAGCCATGGAGTTAAATAAGGACGGGATTCGGTAGAACAGAGAGCGTTGAGAGATGGAAGAACTAGATACTAAATCTAGATCTTGGATACCTTCAATTCTAAATATTAGATTTTGATAACTAAATACTATATCTTTGATAAATTCAATTCATTCACATCTAAAATTATTGAATCGATTGCTATTTTGGGTCTGAATAAGGTTTGGAGTACAAAATCGATTATTTCTAGAGAATATATCTATAGAGAAAATGTTTCGGACTTAAGTAGCAAATGGTATTTGGTCCAGATACTAATGCGTAATTATGAAAATTACCTCTGCTAATTTTTGAAGTTTCTGAAGATGTTTATAAAATTATCTCAATGCAAAGACGGCAACAAGGACCTAATTCCTACGAGTATTTTTTTGTCAACGATGACGGTTTCTAATGGAAATGATGCCATGTACTACCAATTTATTTAGTGCACCATGCGAGTGACTAAACTATTCAGCCAGTTGAAACGATTAACTTCCTAATACCTATTCACCCTTAGCTGCCCCTCTTCACAGAGAATACTCTCCGAAAAAAAATTTTACAATAGCCTTTAATATCTACGCAGTCGCTAGCGAGGAAATTGTAATGATCCACTGATATGAAAATTTATCCAACAGTTCAACTCAAAGTGTATTCGAGGATACCTTCCTCAGATAGGACTCATATTCTCAAGCAGTTATTTGACGCGAAGAGTTAGATACATTTTGTGCCTTCATCTATGATATTTGTTCGAGAATAAGGTAAAATACATATCTAGTTGGCGGTATTGAATAGACAGTAGTGCAATCATATAAAAAACCACTAAAATGAGAAATTAAATTTTAGCAAGGAGGAAAGATAGGTTAAAAATTTAACCTTAAAAGGAGTGATAACTGAGCTTTTAAATCAAATTTACAATACAATATAGTACAATTGGATTACGCTCATTAGTCTTCAGAAACTCAAGAAGAAATAATGAGCATACAAAGATACCGTCATCATCGTCATTAATCGTCAACAATCACATGATTGGTTTGTTGGAGCTCTCCATTCTATCCTATTGTCAAATATGTTTTTCAAACCTACGTATCTCTTCTCCAAAACAGAATTAACCAACGTAAACGAAATGAAGAGGATTAAAAATTTCTATAAATTATAATCAATTATTTATATTATTCCAAAAGCTACTCTTATAGAATTTTTAAAATTATATAAGGATTTTATACAAAGTGTTAGTACTGCTTGAAAAAGTTTAGACATTTGAATTTTAAAAAATCTTCCAAATTTCAGGAAAACAAATATCATAGATGAAGCCACAAAATGTATATAACTCTTTGCCTTTAAACTTCATGAAAAAAATAAAGCAGAATTAAATCCGCCGAGTAAATATTTCTAGAAGAATTTTTAATCGTTTACATCGAAATAGCACTCTAATGACTCATGCGTAGCAAAATCTGCATGGACGCAAAAACGGAAAAGACAAATACAGATGCAAAATAGAGGCTATATATTGTTAAGCAAGTAAATTCATCAAATGTGATTAAATTATTCAATGGAACTGTTCCAATAAATTAGACATAACTTGACTAGCCATATGTTCTGAACATTTTACTTCATACAGATGCATAGACATATAGGTTCGTATATTTTCTGTAGCATGCGCTCACTTCTAACTTCATAGAATGCAAAAGAGCATTAAGAATGCCAAAATTACAAAAATTACCCTTCAATCCAGCCAATGAAATTAATTCAACGCCACGATATTTCATTATTGCATTTTAGCCGAACAGGTATATCAATTAATTTCAATGCACTGAGGCCACTAAAAACGATTAATGTTAACAAGGAAATTACCTTCAAAGCAATTAAAGGCGTAATTTTTTATAATCATAAAAAGACTCATCATTTTAAAAGCTCAATTTCATTTCTTCAGAAAAACTTTCACAGGGAAAAAGTAACGAAGCTCTTTGGCCTCATCAAGATGGCAATTACCGAGCAAAATATATGGATATGTATACGTGATGTATCTTACACCATTAAATATATAAATCTAACACTATTGAAACTTGTAAATGTTAGATACTTAGCGTTCATGTCATTAAAATTTTAGGCATTGGTAAGCAATAAAATTAAATCTTTAAAGAAATAAAATTTCTGCACTTAATTACATCCAATGCTAACTACATCCAAGTAAAAACGCTCTTGGGTAAGAAACATTGGATATGAGTAAAAAAGTATTTTCTCAACAATATATTTATCTCCACCTGTATGGCATTCAAATGTAGAAATGACATAATAAAGGAAGAGGAATCTAACACATGGCAGAGAAAATAATTGTATAATTACCTTCCAACGGTACATAATGTCACGCGATAAAATTTTGAAAAGAATGAAAGCTCGTGTACACTTAGGGCTATATTGGTATCTTCCGTGTACAGGAATTGAAATGACTTCGAAATCAAAGGTCAACGACTCAACGACGAAACTTGTTTCTAAAAACCCATTTATCCGCACGAACATGCTAGAATTAACGCACCATAAAAAGTAGGAAAATCTAATAAAAAGGTAGGTAAGCGAAAAAAAACTAAGTTGAAGGATTTTCACGTCAAAAAAAGTACGTGATAAAACTAATATAAATCAAAAGGCGTCAGGAACAGTCACAAGTGAAGCGCAATGTAATTTGTGAGATCGCTTGAAGAGGAATTTAATAAATAATACCAAACACGAGGTTAAGTTAGAGTAAGGACCTGAGGTAAACGAGCAGAAGAGTACTTTTGAAAAATAAATATAATTTATTCAAAGGCAATTACACCAATTTATTGTATCAATATTTATTAGGTTAAATTTTAAATATAACGATTGGAATATAAACTGAAGTAACCCCTGATCTATCTCGGCTAATGACCCTACAACAATAGACGATAATTAAAACGCTTTGTTAGACAAAAATAAACGGGTTAAGTCTATAACCAAAAAAGTAGGCGAAAGCCATCATAAAGCAGCAAATCACTAATATCAATGGAATAGTAGCTGCATTTTGACAAGTAATTGTCTAGTAAGGGGCTACGATTGCAATTACTTCCCGTTCAGAGAAAAAAAACATATCTAAAAAACGCCTATCTTCATCTGAGGCTAGTAAGTGATGTCCTGGTCTTTCGATACTCCCGCTGTAATTCCATCCTCCCAACAGAAGACCAGCTAATACACCTGGTTTTATGTTTTCATGCGCTTTCCTCATGAATGAGATGACATAAATCACACACAACTACCTCAACAGCGAAAAAATCAAATCTCAAATTCACAAATCCACACTTTCCTTCGTCCCTGGGAATATATTTGAGATTAAGGTTGCATGCGTGTCATCTCGATATCAAAGGAAAAATTTTGAGGGCCGCATTCCTCATAAATGACATGAAATACGTCCCACACAACTACAGCGAAAGAAGTAAAACTTAAATGATAAAATCGACAATTTCCGTCGTCTCTGGGAATATATTTGAGATTAAGATAGCATGCGAGTATTCTCGACATAAAAGGAAAAGTTTGAGGGGTATTACATAAAATCAAGAATTGATAAAACGCGACATCTGTAGAGTATTTCTGACGTAAGAAGAAGAAGAGAAGACGTGATATCAGCGGTATGTATAAGCACGGCGTTTCCGTAGGAATCTGCAATATTGCAGGAGGTGGTAGGGAAGAAAATTTTAAGTATTTTTTGCTCATAAACATGGGGTCACCACTCCTTAGTTACTGAGCTATGGTAACGCACACATTTTATTGGATGGACTTTGCAGTTGCAATGAAAACTGTTTCTCTCGAGTATTAGCGTCATTTTATGTAATACTCTGTATTTTAAGGACATTTAACTATGATCCAATGACTCCATTTTTACGGTGCTACCGCGTTGGTTTTTGGTTTCCGACAAGAGTTTCACTGACACTGCTGCCTGCGTTTTCAGGTCGAAGAAGAGCCAGCGTTGAATTTCATAGGTCGAAGACGCTGGCAGCAGTGCAAGCGAAACTGTTATCTTAAACCAACAACCGACGCGGAAGCACCGGAAGAATGGAGATATTAGAACCTCGACACCGCGGAAACCTTCGTAGCCTCATTAAATGATGAAGCTTGGACGAAAATATGCGAATATAATTGTATGGAACAATCTCAAAATTTATAAAATTACTCATTGTATTACTCGCTTAAAGCTCTCGTTTAATTATTCTCAGAGATAAATTCTTTCAGACAATTATAGTCGCATATTTCCATCCAATCTTAATTGTTTTCTTACCTTAAAATTCCAGATTATTAAATTAAATGTATCGGAGTATCTCTGCATACCTAATGGTGGCCAGACCCTAACGTATAAAAATTAACTATATATAGTATACTGCAGTGGCGTAACTATGGGGGGGATGAGGGGATAGATCCCCAACTCCAAAGCCTTAGAGAAATAACAAAATTATTTACAACTACTGTCTAGTTTTGACATATAATAACTGCATCTGCTTAAATTTAAATTTTAAGTGCCAATATGATGTAAATTGTATTTACAGGCATGCCCTTTTTTCAAGCATTTTTCCCAGAACCTCCGTTTCCAGGGGAGGGTCCCCAACCCAAGCCCTTTCATCCCCCCCAAAGTATATTCCTACTTACGCCACTGGTTTGCTTAATAAGTTTATTCCCACCTGTCCAGCTTTTTACAAGGATCGTGTGATATTTGGACTGGAATTAGTGCTCAGAACACTCATGGCTAATATTCAGATGATGATACTACATGTATTTATACACACGTTTGAAATAAACTCACACGAGCATTATGAATAATATAGATGAACTTCTTCTTGTCCTAGGGTGGGCACATATAAAAATTTAGCGATGTAGATAAATGAAAAATAAAAGTAGGGAACTTACGGGGAAAGGTTGTTTCAAATTTTCGATGGGACGCTGCTCAAGTGAGAAGAGGAGGAAAAAGACTTTTCAAGTGAGAAGAGGAGGAAAAAGACTTTTCAAGTGAGAAGAGGAGGAAAAATACTTTTCCTCCTCTTCTCACTTGAGAAAGATGGGCAGCATCCCATCGAAAATTTGAAACAAGCTTTCCCCGTAAGTTCCCTACTTTTATTTTTCATTTATCTGCATCGCTAAATTTTTATATGTGCCCACCCTAGGGCAAGAAGAAGTTCATCTATATTATATATATATATATATATATTTATTTTTTTTTGTTTCCCCAATTTGTAAGGAAAGAGCCCCTTGCGCACTCCCGTATACACGTCTCTTGGTGAAATGCTTTCATCACGGTGATAGCAAAAAAAAATTACACCCAAGCACTGAATTCGTCGTATTACCGTTTCCTCATCTCGGTGTGGGTTTGTCGCGGTGTGGAGGGAGAGGGTTGAGTCGAAGAAATGAAAGTCAAAAAAGATTTGGAATATATGAGCGCCCCAAGTGAGAGAGTACAAACCACAGTGGTGTGCCCACTGACCTTTGAGGAAGACACCCGTCCCCTCCACTCCCCATCATTTGCCACCTCGACCCTTCCCCCAACGCCATTCACATCGACAGCGGAAAGAAGGAAGATGAAAGTTTCTGAAGACGTAACCAGTCCCTCTTGTATATTATTTCCATCCTAAATGTCCTTCCGAAATATTCCGAAATACGTAACGTAGAAGCAGCCCTTAAAAAGCGGGGGAAAATTTCATCTTTGAAAGTTATGAAATTCTTTGAAACGTTTGTTGAGTCTGGCAGCTGAACATGGATGAGCGTAAGGGAGAAGAGATGGCTCCAATAAAAAAATTCGAGAGGTTATCTCAATATCAATTCTGACTTTTCAACTCTTCATTGCGTAAAACTGCGTAACAGAAGGAATCGAAGTGATCCACGGTGACTGCAACACTGGGATCCCATCGTGAGGCCTCAGTTCCGTCTTTCTGCGCAGATTTTTTGGAAGCAGCTCCATTTCTACTTAATGATATTAGGAATTACCCCTAGTATGTACTTCTTAGTATGTTAAGTCCACCGTATTCATTCGAAGAGAAGTATAAGCCATAAGTGTTCTGAGCACTATGTTCAGTCCAAATATGGGATGTTCAGTCCAAATATGGGATGATCCTTAGAAATAGCTAGACAGGTGGGAATAAAAGCTATTGATAATTTAAGGCGGAGAAGGATAATTAAGATCAAATGTATCGGGAGATTGAGAAATATACAGAGGCGGATCAATGATTTTTCAGGGGGGCGCAATGGTCTGGCAGGCAAGCGATCTTCTCATACTTGAGATTAAAATCAAGATACAACAATCAATGTACGAAATATCCTCTTTATTTTAATATTAAAGTTATTAACAAGAAATTAAATGATTGAGTCTCCGTAATACACAAAACAAAACGTCATGATGACCGTATAAAACATTTTGTCTAACTTTTAAGAGTCTGGGGGAGGAGTAACGTGCCTCCGTGCCCTCCCCCCTATATCCGCCTATGGAAAGGTAGATGCATATGAGTGCTTTTGTCCAAAATTCCAATGCATTGAGAGCGCTTAAATTGGGATACACTGATGACATGAGAGGAGCGACAGCCCTCACGTACATGTACTCCCGATAAACATTATTTTTTATACCGATTTCTGAGCGACATCCCTGTTGTGTTATATAGTTTCTCTCTTATACTTTAGAGAATGCATCATATTCCAATTTCATCCTCAATAATCATATATGAAATTCGATCTATCACTATCAACGACACAATCGAATTGAAAACAATTGCAACGCTCCTATCGAGGTATGGATACTCCATGTATAATAACTTCCACTTCTTCCCTCCCACTTCGCCTGTTTACTTTGTACTGAACTGACGTATTAAATAGTTATCCAAGGGCACCACCGCTATTTTTGTGTTGGTCATTCCAAATATTCCATTTTCTGAACTCATAAAACATCAATCCCCAATGTGTGATAAGCTTTCATCTCCGTAAAGAGAATTAAAAAATGCATCCAAGCATGGAATTAGATGCATTCGCATTTCCTCATCTCGGTGAGAACTTAAAACGTGAAAAGGGAGTCGGAAACGTAATCATATCAGCAGCTTTAGCGTGGCCACGATAAGCAAAGAGAAAATCAAAACCAAATATCATAAAGGGCAACTGACAATTTCATACAATGTGCAAGTAGTAACAATCCTTTTTTTCAGAAGACAATAAAATAATGGTTCTGGGTTTAATCTTCCGTCGGGCGAAATGGATATAACACGCAAAGTAGTACATAAATGATATAGGTACGGCAAAGCCATGCGACAATCTACCAGTTTATTTTGATATTCTCCATTCAGCCCACGCTTACTATGACTTTGAACCTTGACTCAAGAGGTTTTCCAAGTTCAGTTTTAAGTAGCTCATTGCGCCAAAACTCGTCACGATTTGGAAAGTAAATATTTCCAATTAACATAAATAACTAAAAACTAGCATCACACTTGCATACATGCATACATAAACACGTACATAATACATGCATACGTACATAAAACACTGGGAATAAATGTTTAATGATTTAGACTAAAATTTACTTATACCTACTTGAACTAAATTGCATGTTAAATATAAAAAAAGCTAATTATCGCGTTGACACAGCATACTGCATAGGTTCGGGACACTTTAAATAACGTAATAAGTAAGTTCTACGAGTGTTTCCCATGCATCTAGGACACAGCGGGACAATTAGATAGCCCTAATATTGATATTTATTACTTTCAAGTCATCAATATAAAAATATTGAGGGGTTTATTACGTCTTTCTGATCGAATTCCAGGAGAAAAATATTGCGCATGAGTAAAGCGGTTCTAATATTGTGCCTGAAGGAAGGCAGATGGTGACTTTTTAACCTGGGACGATTAGCAGGGAAAGCATCAAAATGCTTTTCGTGCTTTTTCGTTTTTTAGGACTCAAAAAAATATTTAACGAGCTTCCTGATTTACAAACGGTATTCCAAGTTCTATAAAATAGTTCTCATGGTCTCGTGCGCTTTTTACCGATGCATTAGAAATGTTGAGAGAAATCAGAGCCAAAGGCCGATTCGATGAGGGAGATACATTTCATATTCAGGAAGCGTGCCTTCTCATTATGCCTTATCTTAGCCAAAAGAAATTATGCCATTAATTTAAAATGAACATTGACGGAAGTTTTGATGGATAACGTTCACCACTACGTATGGAAACGAAAGCGACAAATATGACATAAAATCATATTTTTAAAAAACAGATACAAGACCAAGATTCAATTTTACGTTAGAATAAATAAAAGTACTTTCTTTCCATGGCATTCTCAGCGATCAAAATTTGCTTAATCAAATCCTTCATAAAGTCGTCACAAATGAGCCACAATCTAATATGACTCCATTCCATTTCACTGAAGTTTGGAAATGATTATTTTTTTCCACAACAAGAACACAAATGTATGCTTTGCTTTAAATAATTTGATGAGATTTTTTAATTCAATGAACAATTTATAGCATCATCTACCAATTTTCTATAGTAATGGACGGCACTGTGACAATGTATGTATGTTACTACACCACGTGGCCAACTCATTCTCCAGGTATTTACTTTTCATAACACGCATCCTTTTTATTAATTTGTTTCTCCATCAATCATGCCTGTCATTCACAATCGTTCCATTCCTCCATCTACGATAGTGAATTTTTTCCCATTATAACGCCATCTTCACCACGCAAGCCCATCAAACACAGCTGGCTTCTGAGATTTTCTCCTAATAGCACTCCTTCCCCTTCAAATGTGTTTAAAGCTACCTCGTTTACTTCCATAGGCGCCAATCTTTATCCGCTTACAATTCAAATGCTCCTTCACTAATACCCAAAAATCTTTTTTTCTTTCAGATATACCTGGTTTTTACCTATAACTATCAATTTGGGCTTTTACAAAACCCCCCTTGTCTAATTTCCACAAAGTGTTAAGTTAGGTTATAACGTCGTATATACTCCCTCATTCCTCCAATTTATGGCATTAACCTGTCAGTTTAAGTATCCGTACACAGTTTTATACAGCGCTAATTTTTTATCAGATACCATTAAAACCTGAGGTAAGCATTTTCTTTTTAAATACAAAGTTTTCCTCCACTTTGAGAGCCTACAGAGTGGACGGATGACATCCTTTGTGTTATATACATTTCCATTACTTAGCGATTATTTTTTTGTGGCAGCTTTATGTCTCAAATATGATAACTTAAGATTTTCCTTAAGGCTGTTCTTACCCATAGATATTTGGCAATTATTAACAATTGAATACGTATGAGAATGTATAAACCAATGATAAGAGCCCTAACGCTTTAAAACATTAAAGGTTTTGACACTCAATTCTTTCTACACACTTCAAGTCTTCCCCTACTGTCATTAAGCTGAGCAGGTGAATATTTATCAGAGAAACCTACTGGGTTTATTAGAAATTACAAAGTATTTATAATGCATCACAAAGTTAACCGCAAAGATATAAAGTACTCTATACATACATAATCTTGCCGTGTTAATAGTAAGCAACGATAAGCATTCTTCTATTTATCTTGTGTGCTTATGCCACTTCAAACGCAAACAGAGAGTTCAGTGCAGTCGAATATCGCCCACGAAGGTTGAGTAACTCGTCCAGCCATATTAGGAGGAGCAAGCAACTTGGTCTCCGTTTGAATTCTTTCATAGAGGAGGAATCAATCAAAGCCGTCGTTTTACCGACCGCACCGCTGCTTGACCCACGCATTGCGCAATACTTTCAACAATGAGAGAACGCAGGTATATCCCCCAGGGATGACAAGACACAGGAGGAGGACCTTTTCGATAACAGTGGCCTCGATCGTGTGGTCAGAGAGGACTACTCAACGTTCGGAGAGCCGCCGCTGGCAACGGGATGGGAGCAGGGAGTCTGACACTTCAATTAACGCGAACATTAAGAGAGAGAACAGAGTCCAGTGGAAAGGGAAGGCCAAGAAGGAAAGAAAGGTCGCCACGCTTAGATAGGGAGAAAGCGAAATGTGCAAGCCCTTGGCTGAGATTTTGCAATTAAGCTTCAAAAATTCGATTTCCGAAATCATGCCCTTCAAACATGTACACCCACAGCGAGGCTAATTTTAGAGACATCATCGGATTCTGGGGAAGAGAAATTAAGAGAATGAAACGCATGAAAAAAGAAAAACTTCTTTATATTTCACCCTAAGGTACAATGGTTTTGGATCTGTTAAAGCCCTCGCGTAATAATGTTATTTACCCAGAAAGAAAATTTTACGAAGGATACCTACCAGCCAATGATTGCAACGAATACTTGGCCAATTTTTAATATAACCATCCACGTATTGAGAAATAATTCTGCATTAAAAACTATCTATGTACAATACAATAAATCACAGTACAGCTAGACAAAATTTAATACAAATATTGAATCGCAAATAAGCCTATCTGTCAACCATTTAATCAGGATACGTGTATTGAAAAAAGTTTGATTTTGGGGAGATAATAAAAAAAATAATTCCCAAAATTAAGTTTTCAATGCCTTATCATTACACAATCCATCCTTATTTCTATTTAATTTCCATCTACCATCCATGACGACGGAGAGGAAAATAGCAAGGAAGCTCAGTAGAGTGGTGAAGAGAGGAGCAAAGAGGAGAAGATAAGGAAGAGATAGAGGGTCAGGATGGAGCGTATGCGAGATGTTATTCAATGCGACAGGACCGCTAAAAGCTGCGATAAAAAGAATAATGTTGGGCCTCCTATGTAACGGAGATGAAAGAACGGGAGTCATAGAAAATTGATTCATTTATAGCGGTATTCATCAGCGGCCTTCTCCAAACTGAAGTGGATTCGGTGAGGGAGTGGAAAAAGGGTAGGACTCGTAAATTTCTCACTAGTTCTTAACCTAACTTTTAACCTTAACCTTAAACCTTATTTTATCCACTTGTATTAATAATAGCCAAGTAATACCTTTGAGAGTTAGGTCAGTTAATCTTTATCAGTTTTTTCCACTAAATATTCCTTATCGAATTAACCCCTAAACAGTGGAAGTACCACCTCATTTTTCGAAATATTTAAAAAGCAAAATAAGATCAGCAATAAATTCAAAGTATTATTATGTTATCATAAATGCCCATCACTAATAATTTTATAACACCCTCCTACACTTTTCAACACAATGAATAAATTAGCCAGCATGCTAAATACTTTCTCATATTAATGAATGCATAGTGTAAACCGGCATGATCTATCCATTCCAGGAAACCGAGGCGATTAAAAATTAAACTCTAATCATGGGTCAGGAATCACGACGAATAATTCATATTATAAAAAAGTATGCCAAAAAAATGAGCGGAATACAATTTCAAATCGTATTTGCTAAAATAAAAAAATGAAATATCGACAAAAATTCAGTCGTAAAATAATAATAATAATATTTATTTGCTCTGAGTGTAATACCTCTAAGAGCACCGATGTTGCAATGCCAGATAGCAATAGTTAATTAACATCCTATTAAGCAAAAAATGATTTAAGCAATTTTGAAAAAAAAGGAAAGCTTTCATAATGAAATATAAACATTCTTTTAAAAATATCTCATATAAAATACAACAACGTAAAATACAATAACTAAAAAATATTAAACAATCCTTTAATTGTAAACATAGCTAAAAACAGAAACTGAACTGGATAACTGAGGAAAGAAATATGTTTAAGCACAAAAAATATTTACCCTCAAAGGTATTTCAGGAACGGAGATCATTACGTAAATACACAATTCTGTAGAACGATCTTGTTGCACTCTGCCCTATGAGTTCACAGAATTGCAAGAAATCTATTAGCGAGCTTACTCAATGGATGTTGCCAATTAGCAGGCAGGGTGATCGATGATTTGACTTCAACCCCGGAAGCATTTCGACTCCAGTGTGCTTCGTTCGTGAGTCGTGAGGGGGAGCAGGGCAAAAAGTCGGCGGGGAAGGGATTGAGCGAATGCCGGGAGATGCTTTCAGATCAACCGGTAGGATTCGGGATGACGAGATGCGAGTTGGGTACTCACAGACAACGACTTGGATTAAATTGAATGCAAAAGATGAACATTTATTCACCAACTAAATTCCGCGCAACCACAAGAGCATTCACCTTCGAATTCTTTAGTTCGACTTCACATGCATAATATAACCTCACTCCTTTCCAAGGCGTTTCCCAGCTAGTAATAAAAAAATCGATTTCTGTTAAAAACTTAAATAGTCTAAGATCGAGGAAATTGAAATCGAGCCTTGATTTTCGAGTTTCGATCCAAACTCGACTTTTCAACTTTGGTGTAGACCAGTGGCGCCGACTCTATGGGGCCTGAGGGGGCGTATAATTGTGATTTGCATTCGAATGAAGACGTTTCTCAACGTGGTTTTTAGCGAGAAAATAATTGAGTTCCTCTTGCACGATCAATGTTTCCTTTACCTTTGTACTTCGGCGCCAACTTTTTCTAGAAATTTTTTCGTGGAAGTGCGAGAAACTTTTTGCGAGGATATCGATTATGAGCTCTTATTCATTTTTTTCGGTAGTTGATATGTTGAGGTTGAAATGTGTGCCTTTTCAACCAGTGGCGCCGACTCCATGGGGCCTCTGGGGCCCCAGTCCCCCTCAAAAATTCGTTATATGTGTGAGAAAAAAATGTGTCAGGCTTGTCAATTTTCCCCGGAGTGTCCAGATATCGAGATTCGAGTTATCAGGGTTCTAATGCTGATCATATGACTCTTCTAAAATGCTTAAAAAACTTAAAACTCACTACTTATAAAATTTCCCGGGGCAAGATCCCCGATTTGGGCTCCCTCCAATATTTTTTGCAAGTTGGCTTCCCTGGTCCAGACCATTTCGTTTGATCTCAGCAGAGGCACTACCCATAATGAAGTCATCCATTCCGATTGAAAGACTATTCACCAAGGCAGGTAAAACTGGAAAGGTGTGCCCTCGCTTGTCAAGAAAGCGTCACAATCAATCGATCTTTCTTAAAAATTTTAATTAATCCGAATCCATAATCCCTGTTAGTGCATTTGCAAATTTTTACTACTAATAATTCAAGTATGTATTCTAAGTAGATTTTTTCTACTTGTCAAATGCGTATTTTTAGTTTTTTGAATGAATAATAAACATACTTTTGTGCAAACTTTTTTTTAAAGAACAGTCTACTTTTTAAAAAATCGATCTTTTGGTTCAATTTTCGATTTTTGTTGAAAATTTGAGCTTTTCGTTTCGATTAAAAATCGATTTCTCGAAAATTAGATTTCGACTGAGATATTTCCATCTCTATGCCTAGGATAGCAAATCCATGAAAATGTGCTTTTCACAGAGCATATTATAACTAGAAGTTTTCTCTACCCGCTTAGACTCCAGACGCTTTTGAGTCATTGTTAAGAATCCTCTCTATTGGGACGCTCAAGAATCGTTTTAAATCACGAATTATGGCGGAAATAGAAAGAATTGTCAAGTGATTCGAGGGAAAAAATCAACTGCTTTAACCTTTTGACAGGTAGGTTGATGACGTCACGCGATTCTGCCAAGCGGGTCATCCTTTCTCACCTATTCCTCGGCATCACATGTAATTTGTTGTTGTTTAGGCTCTTTCGGCCGATTTCTTCCATCAATCTGTTTTTCTCCCTGAACGAGATATGTAAACGGAACTTAATTACGCCATTAACAAATAAAAAGTGGGCGGCAACGCTGGATTATTTAAAATCATGAAGGAATGGCTGAGTTAATAAAATTGTTATGGTCACAACTTATCCTTCCGCTGAAGTACTCCACGGTTGTATTCAACGGTTCGGCGAGTTGTTGTGGAACATATTGCAGTGATATATGAAAAACTTTGTGTATGTCTACAGTACCTATGCATTATCGTACGACGCGTTACAGCGAATCACCTTCGCTATCTTCGCCATCAGGTACCTGATGGCGATGGTGATGATGATTGCGAAGCAGATTCGCTGAAAGGCATCGTACGATAATAAATACTGTGGACATGCACAAAGTTTTTCATTTATCTTCCGCTGAATTTAACGAAATCTTTGAGTATGACGAAGAGGTAATCCCAAGAGACGAAAATGAGGAAAGAATGAGCAATGCGTATGTTAAGATAAATCGCAAGCCTTGAGTGCAAAGCAAGAAGCCGAAGTCATGGATGAAGATAAAAATTTTTTTTAATGAAGACCAAAGGAGATAGCCGAAACCAAACATATTTTCAAATTGATTCCGCAAGTAAAAAAGATTTTATATGCCGACAAGTAAGCCGTCCTTGCCAAAATCAAAACCTTTTAATTCAAATTTCATATCGGATGAAGATGGATTCAAAAATTAAGTACGTCGCGAACATGTGAGATTGATAGGATGACTTCATGAATGAAGAAAGAGTTGAGATGAGAATTTCAAACGTCCGTGACTAACAGGCACGAAGCTACAAATTTGCTTCGTGGAGGAGCTTAGGTGGAATTCCGGTCGCCTGTACTGACAAGTTGCTGTCAGATCGGACGCATTGAAAAAGTATATATTTTATTGAAGCAGCATTTGTTTTGTTTGCATAATTCTGAAAAGTAAAATTTCTTGTAGGTTATTAGAGAAATCTTAATATGCTCAATATAGCATTTAAGGAACTTTTTAAGACTGAAATTTTTTAGGTAAATTCTACAGGTTTCGTACTTTTTTCGGACACATTACTATTTAAGTTGGGGGACCCGGCTCCCCCTGGCCTCCACAAAGCCTCGCTCGTGGTGCCAGAAAATAGACAGTGCCCCTGGGTTAGTAATCTCTCTCCACAGCAGATATATCGCAGATAGTCGCTGCAAGGGAAAAATTTCGGAGGGGGTGGGGTTGAATCCCCCAAAACGCCCCCCTCGCTACGTTTCTGGTCACGAGCGAAAAAGAAGTAAGACGTTAACCGACAAAAAATTGGCAAACGGTGAGGTAGCAAAATCGAAACTACGGAATTATATGCCGAAGATAATTTGAAATAAAAGTCAAGGGCGTAGCTAAAGGAAAGAGGTGAATAAGAGGTACAATATAATCTCCATTAACCGCAATCCCATTCACCTAGGATCACTGCTATGTGAGGGACTGATACAAATGATGCGACTAACCCAAGTCCGCTCGGTTCATGGTGACGAAGGCCAAGACTCGGCAATGGATTTGATTCACAAATGCGAAAGGATTCAGAGCTTTAAATTAACCTTGCAGCGCCCCAAAATCCAACGCAAAAAATTGTGACTAGGCATCATTATTCGTATATTTACTATACAAAGAAGCCTCCAAGGTTTCAGATGACAGAAAGGCAACAACAAAGATGATACGAAAGAGTTCCTCGCAATTATTTCTAATTCAAGCGACAAGTCTGATAAAAATGTTTTTTTACCACCAAAGCCATGATAAAATCACTTCATTCCATGAAGTTTTGACTAAATTAGCTATTCCAACTAGAATTTAGCACTTCTTCTATCAATTTACTCATAGAACAACTAGTACTCAATATTCTTATGCTATAAGGGTATCAAAAGAATAGCGTCGTAGTCGAAAATGATATTTTTCATTCCAATTTTGCTGACTACATCACTTAGATGATGCGTCTATTCATTCCAAGAAATTTTCTAATTCATTTTTATTTATCATTTTTTGCGATTTTTCGCAGTTAAAAATACATGACGTTCGTCAAAAACTAAATTCGCACCCAAATGACGATAAAATCGTAAGATATTATCCTTGCATCTTTTTCTAAGGAGGCATAATAGGGAATATGTCCAAGCTGCAATGCCCCATTACAAAATTATCCGAATGAGCCAAAACTATCGAGTAATACCTATATAATATCAGCGCCAAAATTCCTATTACAGCAAACATTTATTCCAATCTTTTCCTGAATAAAATTGCGCTTTATCATACGGTGTCCAACACTACGCATATATCACTTCACATTCTTGTACACCCGCACTCGTAAATAAAGGAATTACGATTACACTTAGCCACGCATTTCATGGCCCTCACTCTCTCGAGAATTTAAACCAATACCCTACCTTATATCTCTTCGGCAGTCTTCCAATCGCGGAGCCTCCTTTTATTTCAAGCCACTGGCTTCCAACGCTTTTAAAGTAGTTGCAACTGAAGTTCTTTTGCTCTACTTTGAATATCGTTTTCTTTTTTTCAAATGTTTTAAGGCCAAGTCGGATCGGAGCACCAATAATGTCATTAGCCTACATTCAGCATCGGAAACTCATATGAGAGAGGGTGGTGTAGCTAGGACATAGGGTGCCCAGGAACACATGAAACTACCGGCAATTTCAGCGACTTAGCAGCTTAAATGTGAGCTAAAACGTGAAAAAAGCGCTTTAGTGCAGAACATGTCAATTTTCAATCCATTTGGGTTATGCTTTCAACGAAGACGCTAGTTTGAAGTTTTTTCTCACTGAAAGGTAAATATTTTTAGTTGCATATAGAGATCTTTTTCCAAAACTCGATCACACCAACAGAGGTTATCGTAGTGCAGGTGCATTCGAGGTATAATGGTGTGAAGTGATAGCTACTTTTTCGGAATTTTAGACGTAATATTAACCAAACAAATCAGCCAGTATTAAAAATGGCTGCCTGTTGTACCAAGGAACACAAGTCCATGCTGTACTATTACACTGAATCTTCAGTAAATATATTTTGCTTTAAAAAATTGAAAAAGTGTTCCATGCGAAATACTCAACTCACGGTTTCCAATAGCTAAGTTATTAAAAGTCTTTTTTGTGCGAATAGGTATTTTTCATCGCCACATACAGGGTAGCATACAAATAGCCTTCTGCCCAGTATGGTTACGTTTTGAAAAATGCTATCCATGAGCGCCAGCGTCATAATTCATTTTTGAAAGGCGAATCTCAAAGACGACTACTTAAGCCTCATCAAGTAATTATCCACGCCACTTAATCCTCTTCACTTTATTTTTATCTGATGACTGCAATAGCCGAGAATGAAGTGGAACCTCCAGCCTCGCCACTTAAGAAACTAGAGTGAGCGAAACACTTCATCTATTTATCTACATCTATTTATAAGTTACACACATATAAGAAGCAAAATATATATGAACTTACATTTTTTTCTGTAGCACAAACCCATTTTTAAATTTTCTACGTGGATAGGAGTTCACTTTGAGACTTACGGAACGGAGTGCAAGGTCATTACGGTTGCAATGGCGTCGGATCGGAGAAAAAAAAAGAAGAAGAAGCACCCGTCTTACTTTGGCATTATAAAGAGAAGGTAGAGACTAAATAATTGATGCTCCAGTGCGAAATATTATTATGACGTGTCCTTATCAAGGCCAATGAAATAATTAACGCTACCCACGTTAAGGATAACGACTTTCTCTGAGCAAGATGGAAAATCGGCTACATCCAGATAAGGGTTTCCGTTATTGATGCATTGCAGATACATATGAGTGCCTATAACTATTCTTTATAATTACCTATGGAGCAACAGATCAAATGCTTACAAATGTAGAGATAAGATTTTTTTAGCGTGAAACAGAAGCGAAAATTGTCTCAAGCCACTGATTTGCGTAAATTGCCTTAATTCCTCATGTTTGCGTCCTAGCTTCTACCAGGAGTGGATACAAAGGTATTGTGGACTGTTAACTGCAGTATCGGTCGAAAAAATAACTACCTGATTTATTTCCTCCGACGTAGGAAATGTTTTACTTCTCATAAGGATCTAGGATGCACATTTTTTTATTTCAAAGGAGTTTCAACATTGGGTAGATTCAGGCGAAAACATTAAATAAGCACTAAAAGACAATTGATGAATGGAAATAGTTCAAGTGTTCTCATTTAAAGGACGCCAAAGTAAAATTTAAATGGTATAGGGGTTCCTTTTGATTCCAAAATCAACTCACAAGAGTCACGTAAGTATACGATTAATTATTCATTGCCAACTATACTAGGTTAAACTACATTCTTTACAGTCTTCTAACAATTTGAACAACATGAAAAAATAATTTGAAAAAAAAATCTTAATAAAGTCCATCAGATCAAGAATTAATTTGTCGATTAATTGATCTATATTTCTATCACAGACAACACAAGGGAGTAAATCGTGCTCTGTATACCACAAGAAGCATGCAGGGCACGAGAAAATTCGTGACTTGCTTGCTATGCGCCCAATGCGAAGATACAGAGAATGCGATCGCCAAGTAAAGTGAGACCAGAAGCGAGCAGCAACAGACGCGCAAATAACGTAGCACGGAGAAGATGAAAGTTGAGGTTCCAGTACACCGATTTCACGGCTAATAGTGATAACAACGACTACGTGCTTTTGAAACCCCTCAGAAACAATTCCTCGTGGACCGAAGGCTGATACTGAAGGTCACACGACATCCAAGAAGGCGTGAATGCCATTTATCGCCCACAGTCATATCCCTGGCACTAACTGCAGTCAAGTATTTCGTATGCATCGCTCTGGCCAAAACCAATAATTAGGTGCAACTTCAAACGTGACCTCATCAAGGCTGACTTTACGTGACCTGATATTTTATTTGCCAATAGGATAGCAAAGCTTGATGAAAATTTATAGCATATGGATGGCACGTTGTTTCATTTTGTAATTACTTAAGTCTACTCGTGCATTAAATGCACATTGTATTGCATTGCACAATGTAGGCTTAAAACTACAACAAAACGGCCGAAAACTTCTATTCAAAATAACCTCTTTATTCATTTGTTTAATTTTCTGATATTTTATTTGCCAATAGGATAGCAAAGCTTGATGAAAATTTATAGCATATGGATGGCACGTTGTTTCATTTTGTAATTACTTAAGTCTACTCGTGCATTAAATGCACATTGTATTGCATTGCACAATGTAGGCTTAAAACTACAACAAAACGGCCGAAAACTTCTATTCAAAATAACCTCTTTATTCATTTGTTTAATTTTTATGAACACAATCTTTAACAAGTAAAATTTTAAAATTTCAACATGAACTGCAAGGAAAAAATTAGTCATTCTAAACAAATTTTCAAAATTTCAAAATTAACGACACAAAAACAAATCATTTCCTTCCCAACGTAGAAGTTCAATGGGAATTTTTTCTGTTCGACGAAATAAAAGTTATTTGTTTTGAAAAATAGAAACAAGAAATCCATTACATTGAGGTTCAGATAATAATGCACCTACCACACACAAAATTCCAATGCTTCGACGCTGCAATGCCCTTTTGAAGCTACTTTGGCCAAGAGATTGAAGCACCAGTTACACTTCAACTGGACTCAATGTTATTCACCGCAAACTCGTGCGGTGCCAATTGTAATATTCTTAAAATGAAATGAATATTGAAGATAAAATAAAGAATATTGAATGAAAAATATGTATCACATATCACCTGCACAGCAACATTGTTGACGCTATTAAAAACGAATTTCTGAAAGTAAATTAAAGGGTTTTGGGTTTAGGTAAATAATGTATTATGTATGTTTACAATCCGTGTAACTTACACAGCTGCGAGGAGAATTTTTTGAGTCTGCATACGTCTTGTATCAACACATTTTGCCGATGAATGCTGAACTCAGGATGACACACCAGCATGTATGCATAGCAGCTGAATAGTGTGGATACAAATACGGTGGGTGCCACTTGAAATTCAACGAGTGGAAGATAATGAGCCTAATAGTTGTGTCATGAGATGCATTTTACCTGTCTTTAGTTTCAAAAAATGAAAGATAAACTATAAATATAATCGCACATGTTGTCCTATTCACCGCGGATTTCAACCATGAAAAACGCAACCAAAGCAAGAGGCTGGCGATGGCATTTTTGAAAGGAAGAGCGACAGACGATACGGAAATTGAATCCATGTGATTATGATATTGAAAGATTGGGAACAACATACGAAATTTCTCACACATTTTCCTATTCATATTTTTCTCACGCAGTTCTAAAATGACACTGACATTCTCTTCAGATAAAAAAGAACGAAGCAAATATTTTGCAACTAGCTGAGCAGCGTTATGAAGTGTAAGAGTAAGAACACGAAAGTTTAGGTCGTTTGAGGCATCCCCATTTGGATTGAACGACCATGGAGAACGGAGTGAGTATAAGTCCAGCAAAGAAGATAAACATAAAAGACAATAAATTAATATACCACGTTTAGCAACACTTTATGTAAATTTAAATCTTAAAGTAAACTCGATCGATTTCAGCAGGGTAAAATTAATAATATACGATATAAATTTAAATACTTTTTCGCGTAAATAAGTCTCTATAGATGTTTTAGATAATAACTACAGCATTGGAAATTATCAGAAAAACAATATGATACTAAAAATATGTAATGAGATATAAGCATCTCTGAGGCATATCCATTTGGAATGAACGATTATGGAAACGGAGTAAGTATTAGTCTAGCAAAGAAGTTAAACATTGAAGACATTAAATTAATATACCACGTTTAGCAACACTTTATGTAAATTTAAATCTTAAAGTAAACTCGATCGATTTTATCAGGGTAAAATTAATAATATACGATATAAATTTCATTACGTTTTCGCGTAAATAAGTTTTTATAGGTGTTTCAGATAATAACTACAGCACTGGAAATTATCAGAAAAACAATATGATACAAAAAATATGCAATGGAATATAAGCATCTCTGAGGCATATCCATTTGGAATTAACGATTATGGAGAGTAATAAGGGTAAATCCAAGATAGAAGATAAACATAGACGACCGAAATTAATTTACATACTTTCCTTTGAGACATGCATTTTATGGAGATAGTTTTGCAGAAATCTGTGAAATTTATATTCAGGAAAGCTTCGTAACAACGCTGACATGATGATTTCGTCATATCCGTGGAAGGGTGACTAAATGCCATTCATTTTAAAATTATCTACTATCTTGAGATCTTAGTACCAATCAATTTTCATGACCCCGTGAGAGATCTCCTACACATTTTGATCCCTATTCCCACCACAGGCAGCAATAAAAATTACTGCAAGAGAGTAATTCGTGGTCCGCATACCACAAGGAACACGCAAGGCACGAGAAAATTGGTGATCTGCTTGCTACGTGCGTAATTATTGGAAGTAATGCGAGTTTCAGATGAAACAACACCAGAGCAAGCAGCTACAGAGGTGCAAATAATATATCGAGGAGAGGATGAAAGTGAGATTGCAGGAAGTAATTACTATTTAAGTAGGTAACAATGAACAAGTATTGCGATAAATCGAAGACGGTGATTTTTATATTTTTAAAGGATTTAAATACTCGTTCACGGGGAATCGCTCAGAAGAGTGCACACAACAAAGAACCACACCCTCAGCTCCAGCTAATATACCCCTCCCACTTGAATTTATTTTCTGAATATCGTGCTGCGATCCTCTATTTTTTTCTGTGGTTCTTTTTAAATGGAATTGTAGGCAATGGAATGATATTTTCTAGTTTGTAATCAAAGTAGAACAGTAAAATTTAAAGTGATTATTATCTCATGTTGTAAAATATCTAGAGAAATACCTCGAGAATACAGCTATCGCTACTCGTATAAAATCATTTTATTTCTTCCAATGGAACTTATTTAATGAAATATGAGTTTTTTATGTACATAATGGATGTATTAACATAGTTAAACTTTCAAATTATTTTTATTTTTCCCCTAAATTGTGCTAAAATTATGAAGATCTGACGACGAGATACACTCCTCATTGCACGATTTGGCATAGGAAGTTCAGCATGAGCTAAACTCGTCATTTCAGCGCAAGGGAAATATAAACAAGATATCGTTCTCATGCCTCAGCTAAAGCACTCTATTTCGACGTGTAAACCTGTCTGTAGAGCCTATCGACTTATTACTGCCAACAGTTAAAAAATTACGAAACTAGTACATCGAAGAATGCGGTATGGGATTAGCTGGCGTGTTCGAGGTCGCGGAGGCCCATCCTGGGTGACGCGAACCCAGGGACCCGCTTGCGGAGAGAGAGAGAAGTCGCCTCCATCTCTTGTGCCATTATGACGACGACGAGTAAAGGGGCGATACATATGCGAGGGGAAAGAGGGGAAAGAGATGAGAAGAGGGGAGGGGGAAGGTCGAATGACAGGGGGGGGGAGTAGGAGGGCGCGAGGTTAAAGAAAGCGATCACGTCGCCGGGTCTGGATGCCGGCACCTGGCGAAAAAAAATCCATTTCGCAATGCTAATATGGAAAGGCCTCCTTTCGTAACATGTGAAATGCTCGACAAGAGCAGAACTGATTAAAAATGAAATGACCCAAGGATTCTCTTGATGGAAAGACACCTGTGCAGTGGTAGGAATTCAAAAAATTTGGCACATTTTTTCTTTTCATACAAAGAGGGTAATGTTATTCTCACTGATTAATCATGTTTTTTACATTGAAATTCCCAGTATCTCAATGCATGTATAAGCTTAAATAGATTCAAAGTATACTGTACATAATGCAAGGAACAAACTTTGGTTGAAATGCTCGTCACCTTTTTCACTGAGGACCTTATTGAAGATCAAAATAGCCAAGTATATTGAAAAAAAATCGACACTTTGTTATGCAATTAAGTAAACTAGGGTTATTATATAGTTATAATATAGATTTATATATTAAGTTCTTTGAAAACGTCATCATTATCATATATTCCTCATAATTCCACCCCAAAACGTATAGACTTTCCAATTAAGTTTACTATACCGTACGGGTAAAGAACTATTTCCCTGGCAATATCTGTCTGATATTATGTAACGATTAGTTGATAATATTGAGTATGCCAAATATTACACCATTTTTAAAGCATCAATGTTACTACAAAAATACATTCTTTTCATAAATTAGCTCCACCCACGTCGCGTATTAAGTTTCAAACCATATTAGTACATCTTCTTGCTTCTAATAATGTTCGTTGGAATAATTTTTCTTATGGTAATTGTCAATTACAGCGAAACTACATAAAAATTTAAGCATTTCTCAAGTCTCTACGATACTTAATCTTTGGAATAAACTAAGAAACGTACACCAATACAGTCATTATTAGTCCTAGTTTACAAAACTGATTGGATTAAAAGTCACATTAGTTATCAATATCTAAAAAAAAACTGGCACGTGATACTTTAGAATAAAAATTTCTATGAAGTGATTAACACCTATGACTGATCTTACTATCACTGAAATTGCATGAAAAAAGGCAAAATTATTACATTTCTCAGGAGTGGAGAATTACTATACCTAGTTGTGGGAGGTTTATGCCGCCTTAGGTGGACGTGATAGGTCGCTATCTCTTAACACCAACCACAGAGAGATTACAAACAAGTGCTGCAATAATTTTGGAGAGAATGGGTCTAATATGACCGCAGCATGTTACAAAACATTCTAATAATGGCTCAAATAACTCGAAACTGCAAAGTAAATGCTCGTCCTTAGCTTGTAAAATTGATGGAATTTTGTGCAAGACATTCCGTGTACCTATAAACGATGTTCGCGTTGAAATATCAAGACTTTAAATGATAAAATCATCAAACAAAGCGATTATCTGCGCTAAATTCAGGTTGGTAACACAAAAAAGATGACTTAATTAAGAAACGAATTTGCAATCAATGTAATCCTTAGATGTACACTTTGAATATGTGAAGAAACTTGGTAGATTCTCAAGAGCACAAATGACTCGAAACAAAAAAGTTAATATTCGACCTTTGCATGTAATCTTGATTGAATTTTTTGCAAGACATTCCGTGTAGCTGTAAATGATATTGCAGGTGGATGAACAGGACTTTAAATTATAAAATCATCATGCGATGCGATAATCTGTTCTACATTCAGGTTGGTACTACAAAAACGATGTCTTACTTAAGAACTGAATTGGATACCAATGTAATCATTGGGTGCACGCTTTGAATATGAGAAGAGACTCGGTTGATATTCAATTTGAAAGTGAGCGTACGTGAATCTGCCTACGCGATTATGTTCTTATGCAGGTAATAGTAATCTCATATAGTAATCAGGGATCGCCAGCTATTCACAAGTCAAGTCTAGGAAGTGACTCAATACGCGAGTGATGCAGAACCCACCCAAACGTGTCACCGAGTGAGTCATCCATTGAGCGCGTGAAAGTGCCGAAGAATCTGCATCAATGGAATATTATCTGAGGGGAAACAGTGATGCGAAGACATTACTACTTGTCCTTATACAAGGAAATCGGAGTGCTTCAGCGAGGCTATTTAGCTCATCAGGAAAGAAGTTACCCCACCAATCATGAAATCTCATAGGACATATTTCCCTCTCTCATGATATGCCTCAGAGGACACTCATATGGCATCTCATAGGACCCATTGCGGACGCATATCAAATCAAAATTTAACAAGGAAACGATGAACAATGTACAGCAAGAAATGAATCAAATGAAGGCAAAGATTTTTATACAATCCAAAAAGCTTGGCTAGATATCAGAAAAATTATTGAAATACGAATAGCAAAAGATTATGAAAAAAACGGAAGAAAAAGTCCATACACTTAACAAATCTAGCGAGCAATTCAATTTAATTTATAGTCCTTTAAGCTTTATAAAACATATATTCCATTGGGATTTATTTGGATTTGGGATTATATTTTTAAAATATTGCAGAATCCGTTTCCACTCAAATTGGCAAATGATAGATTATGGATAAAGGAGGCTTCAAATAAAAAGTAATTTAATTAAGCTTTCCATATGTTGATCGAAATAATTCCCTAATGCCGCTATCTGTACAGGGCAATGAAGGGGGAACAATAATAGAAAATGTTTGGATAGAAAAGTCAAAGAAAAGATGGAAATACGAAGAACAAAAGGTCATGAAAAAAATGGGAGCAAAAGCAATACATTATACAAATCTAGTGACCGTTTTTCAGCAACTCCACCACATAAAATCTTCAATATTCCAATTCTTACTCATTAAAATGGCAACTCAGCCGATAAAGATAACCATCTTTCACTGAATAAATGGCAAGTCTCACCATGAAGTTCTCTCCAGCGAGGTGAAAGTGGTGCTCTTCGATATTTTCGGGAGAACCCTACCGAAATATGACGGTTATCAAGCTTACCGAATCTCTGTAGTCATGTGAAATTCTGAGCGGGATTTCATCACTCAATTCGGTACCGACATCGAAAGTGACCTGGCACGAAAGAATGCACAGTTCATAGCGTAAGAAAGTATAACGCCATCTCGACCATCCGCATTGTCCATTTTCGCGACCTACTTGGTTGAAACTTACCTTATCACCTTGTAATTTTTTCAGGTTTTATCGAGAATAGCTTTTACAATATTTTCTTGAGTCTCAAATATAAAATTATACACCTGAGAAAACACTGATACATAATTTTTAAAATTTGAAATACCAGGTTAACTTTACTAGGGGATACATTCAGTGGCGTAGTCAGGATTTTGAAATTGGGGGGGGGTGGTTACCGGAGATTTTTTGGGGCCCTTACGGGTTGTATGGAAAACACCCCAGGATAAAGGTGGGTCCGGGGGTCCTCCCCGAAAAATTTGGGATTTTTGATATTGAAAACGTGATTTTTAGGACTCATAAACAGTAACTTCGTGAAAGTATTTATTAAAATAAAGTATATGAATTGGGCGAAGTAAAAGCTTTAAAGGCTCAAGGGAAGGGTTTTAACCCGGAAAGCCACCCCGTGGGTAAGCCACTGGATACACTACCTATATTCCTTGAAACTTTCGAGAAAAGGAAATTAAGTTTAAAACGACTAATCTGTCGCGAAAAAAGGCCCGTTGGGCAGGAGTGATACGTCCCCTTACGTGAAGAATACATCATCGATTCGTTTTAGCGAGGCTTGGCAGTAAAAAAAAGAAGACCCATAAGTTAAGATAACAGCTTGGTATCCCTGAAAATTCATTATTTTTTCTTAATGAAAACATACGATCAATTGCATTGTAATACTAAAGGCGATGATTAAAAATAATACTGTTATTCATGAATTCTTCTCGGGCACTACACTGGGTTAATTCAGTCACATTAGCCGACGTTTCGGGAAACGATTTGTCTCCCATTCTTAAGGCGTGTTACTGCCCGAATGTCCAATTTCATACTGAACTGTATTGACCGTTTGGCGAGTACAACAATAAGGCTCGGGTGTCTTTGATTGGCTGATGGTCATTTGAAGTTCTTTATGTAATTTCCTTACGTATTTCATGCAATATAGGTATTATCATCAAAATCAATATGCAAATGTAGTTCTTAATTTTCGGTTACTACCTCGTCGGTTTCTATGGCGATGAAAACAATGTCGCAGGCACTACTGCCAGCGAAACTGCTGTCATCGTCACAACAAGCGACACGTTAGTAACCGGAAATAAAAAAATTTAATTTCACACCGCGGAAATCTGCGATCTAAATTGACGTTTACTGCAATTTAATACGCGAAGTCCTTGAATTTATGAATGTAAACTTAATGAATCCTATTATACTCCTAAGGTATTGAAAAACATTAAGATAAGTTTATGTTTTAACAAACCGCAATTTAAAAAAAGCTGATCATTACGACTAGTCACTTTAAATTATACTCGTAATATAACATTTGAATTTCTTTCCATTCACTTTAGGATACATCAATCTTATATATGCTATGCAACTGAATTTATGCGTTAAAATACCAAAGGTAATTAATACACGAAGTAATTTTAGTACCCAAAACCACAACCCACGACTTCGTATTAATGAATCATTAAATAAATTCTACCCACCCGGAGGAGTCCTGCAAATACTTGAGCAAGATAGTTGGAAATAAAAGAGAAGCACACATCTAATTTCCTGCTATCGATACTTCACGGTAGCGGTGTGTCTAAGTATACGTCAACTAGCAGACCAGCCAGCGTTGCTCGGGAAGAATAGTACTCAGAGAAGTTGGTAACGTGGAATTCATGGTCCTGTAGCAGGATTTTCTTGTTTTCTATTAGAGTGTGTTAATAAGTGTGCCTACTCTGCAGGATATCCAACCACAGTTGTAAGACGTGACGTGCCAAACACTAACGAGAAAATGAACCAAAGGACACGGCAGATGCAATCAGATGCAGCATTACAGGGTTATAGTTCATGAGTTGCACTTACACATGAGTTTGGTCGCAATCCATGCAGCCGTATGGAAACGTACAGCGGACAGACAAACACATTCTCTTTTTGTATATAGAAAAAGGTAGGTAAATGTAACAGTTTGAAACGAACCTTCAAAACGTTACTTGTAATGTAATGGCCCCGACTAAATCCAAATTTCAGCTCTGCCAAAATCGAAAAATGAGAAAATCATAGGGATTCTATGTAGGACAATGAGGATAAACTAATGAGGGAGGAAAATAGGAATAAGTGTGAGAGGAGAACAGAGGAGTAGTTGGATGTCAGGATAAGTAGGCAGTTAAGCTGCATATTAAGTAGAGCAGTAAATGAGACACATTCTCTGTTTAGCTCACTATTATAAATGACACTTTCAGGTTAGAAAGAGTAGTGGTTAGTAACCTCCGCAAACCATCTGAACTTCACGTAATTCCAATGGCAATCTTTACCATAAAGCGTAATAAATCATCGAAGGCTTTTCCTTATCGATTCGATCGATCAACACCGACGCTACCAAAATCAAAGAACGAGTTACGTGAAGGAATTCCACAAAAGGGTGAGGAATAAGTGAAAAAGAAAAAAGTATGGAAAAATTTAGTCAAGGATCAAAACACATGGAAATGATAAGGCAGACAAATTAAGTACTAAGCTTGACGTCGAGTAAGATATTGTTGAAAATGTTTCCATTTCACTAACATCGCCTAGTATTACTAATAATGGGATAAGCTTATACGGAAGCACGTTTACGAAGTTCGCATTAACCACTTATCGTCATGAAGTGACAAAGGCTCGTACTTCTTGAGTGGAGAAACAGCACCGAGGTTGCCTAAATTGAAATACGAGCTAAGTGAGGGAATGCCGGAGTTGGAGCAACAATGAATAACCAGTGGAAAAGGAAAAATAATAATGATAAACGAGAGTCGAGGTTGATGGAGCTAAGAATGAAAGAGACAGAAATCAAATCGTTGGTTGAGCCTGGTCATACGTCATACTACATACAGTTGTACGACAAGTTTATTATGCAGGCCCGTTATCAATGGCGTGATCGCTTTCGAGGAGTCGTGAATGAGTTTCCGCATAACACATAACGTGATAAGATAGCTAAGGCTTGCCCTTATAGAGTCAAGCGAATAGCACCTAAGCTGCCGAAATCGAGGAATGACCTAGTTGAGAGATAAAATTCCAACACCAGGGCAAGGATTAAAAACCAACGAGTAAGAAAAATGAAATGTAAAAAAACTATATAAATCATATAGTGTAAATATATATATTTAATGTATTTTATATAATTTATATTATTTATAGTTTATAATAAAACTATAATTAGAGCGATGGCATGGTAAAGGTGATACGACAGAAAAAATCGAAATTTCGCTTAAACATGGAGAAATTATTACATGATCATGCCAATAGCATGGACAAGGTAGAAATTCAATTGGTAGAATACGTCAGTTGCTACGATTGACGAAGTTTGTACACTAATATAAGCTTCACAATGTTGGCAAACCTCTTTCTTTCTTCTCGTGTAGAATTCATATTTAGTGATTTACTATCTTTCCCATGCCAACATGCCAACTATAAAGTTTTCTCTTTAATTTCATTATGTTAAGTCGATTCCTTGAAGCCACGACCAAGACAATGAATTATAGAGTAAGAAAAATACATTGACAGTATTCTATAGGTAAAGGTAGGATTGGGATACACATGGGCATTTTTCTAATTTCCCAAGCCTGTATTCCTTCCCGATTGTACTTCCCTTTCCAAAATACAGAAAGGACAACTCATTTCAAGCTATCTATAAATCCTATTCTCTTCCTTCCTCCACTTCGCTCACCAAAAAATATCCTTTCCTGGATTTTTACAACCCCTCTCCGCTACCTAATCGCTCCATGTAATATCTCTGACTGATCCCTGTGATGTCACCTGGAGTGGCATTGCATGGCCGCCAATCCGGTCTTTTTCAGATAAGGCTAAAATTAACCACTAACATTCGTCTAAACTGAGATTGCCAAAACCAGATAATCTTTATATTATGAATACACTAATGGTGGGTAACGAATCGCAATCAATGCCTTTCGTTTTCTTTGATGAGGGAAGCTACCCTATTACGAGTATTTCATTTTATTTGCCCATTTTCACTAACGACATGACGTAATCAGGCTAAAGACGAATTGGTTACCAAGTATTAATGCACCACTAGACGTCACAACAGCGAGTCAGCACACCAATTTGTGAAAAGGTGGCATATAGGTCATTCAGTCGAGCTTTTAAGACAAGGTACCTACAATAAAGTCGAGCGAATGGCACCGGATCTGCCGAAATCGTAGACCGGCCTAGGTGACGGAATTCCACAGCCTTCACATGGATAAGCGAGATAAAATAAGAAGGGAAAACCGGGAATGGAAGAGGATAAGAGTGAAGGAGAAGTGGAGGAGAAAATCCACCATCAAGATACTCTGGGTAGTACGTAGTCATACGAAGTACTAGATTTGGTTTTAATTGCGATTACTTCATTTTATAAGCCTATTTTCACTAGCCAGTGATCTGGTTGAAGAGAACTAAGTTACCAGGAATTAATACAACACTAGACGTCGCGGAAAAAGTTTCAGCAGAAATTCAGCACACACAATTTTAAGATAAAGTATAATCGAGCGAGTACGGTATAGACGAGAGAATAGCACTGAAGCTTCCGAAATCGAAGACCGGGCTAGGTGAAGGAATTCGAAAGCTTAAACAAAGATAATCGTATGGAAAAACAGAGAGTCAAGAATGGAGAGGCCGCAAATTATGAGAAAGATAAAAAACAAATCATTCGTGAGCCACAAACGGAATCATACGCAGTGCTAGTTCAGAGTTTTAATGACGACGATTTCATTTTATTAGTCCATTATCACTGGTGACGTGATCTGGCTGCAGAAGACGCAGTTATCAAGAATTAATAAGTAAGTAAGTAAAGTAAATTTATTGCATTCAACAATACAATACACAATATTGCCTTTATTACGATAAGATAACAAGAAAGCTGGGTTGTCTCAATGGACAACCTAAGCTGAACTTTTATAATTGTACATTCATCGCTAACGTTTTTATTCTTTCGTGCAAAGGTGATAGCAGAAAGTGAAAGTTTCATAAAAGAGTAACAATAAAGAATATATACCAACAGACTCCAGGCGTCGCAGAAATATCACAGTAGCGAGTCAGCACAACAATTTTAAGATAAGGTAGCACATAGTCGAGCGAATAGCACTGGAGATGTCGAAATCGAAGACCGGGCTAGGTGGAGGAATTCAAAAGCTGAGTTAAGTATGAGCGTAAGGAAAAACGGGGGTCGCGATTCGACAGGCAGAAAATGATGAGAGAGGAACAAAATAAGCTATTCATAAGCCACAAACGTAGCCATTTGAGGTGCTAGATTTTTAATGGAGTAGAGTAGTGGGGTTGCAATGGCGATGGTGAATATTTAATTTAATTAACCAATTTTCACTAGTGACGTTATCTGGTTGAAGAGAACTAAGTTACCAAGAATTAAGATACCACTAGACGTAGTGGAAAAAGTCTCAGCAGCGAATCAGCACACCACTTTTATGATACGGTACCATACAGGTAATTGAGTCGAGCGAATATCACCGGAGCTGCCGAAATCGAAGACCGGGCTAGGTGAAGGAATTCCAGGGCTGGGACAAGGATGAACGAGGTAAAATAAGTGGGGGAAAACCGGGAATCGAGGAGGATGTGCTTGAAGGAGAGGCGGAGGGGAGATTCCACCTTCAAGATGCTCCGGGACCCGAGGGAAAGAGGGTGCCGACACGAGGGGGACGCGTCGGGGGCGGGTGCCGCGCGCGTTCGGCCCCCACCGCCGCCGGATGAAAGCGAGAATGGCCTGCTCGCGTGGGAGGGGCTCTGCCCCACTGACAGAGGGGGAGGGAACGTGGGGGGGGGGACTACGGAGAGGGGAGAGGTCGGATGGCTCTCCCACTATAAAGGCCCCGTCCGAACGCCTGATGGACCAGATCCAACCGGAGCCAGATCGAAGAAGCAGCACCTGCAATACCGCACACAAACTTTCGATACACGGAGGAATCCTTCGATCTTCAGCACTCATCATGTACAAGGTGGGTGTTCCCTGGCCGCGAACTGCTTAGCCGAAAAGGGAGAGAAACCTTCCCATCTTCCCCTGCGACACGACGCCGCACCCTAGCTATTCGTGGAAAGTCTTCTCTCGGATTTATCTCCCGCCGACTCCCTTCCCCTACGTTCGTTTGTCACGGGCTAACGCGTGATGAGACGAGGCAGTGTATTCATCTATTCTACGTAAATGAAAGGACCGACGTGATCCAGGACACGTGTAAGAAGTCTCTCGCAGTGCCCCCAGCAGGTGATATATCGTCAGAGGACATGTGCGAGTGAAGAGCGACAGTTTTTTCATCCCCGTTTCTCTCATTACGAAGTTGCACCACAAAGAGGATTTATTTTGCATCCAGGATACTAGCACTAGAAGCCGGTACTACAGCTACTATCGTATATATAAGCAAAGAGGAATACATGCTTAAGGATTTTTTTCTATTTTATGGCATGAGACATATTTATTCTACCAAGCAAAGCCAGATACTGTAACTTCTATATTTTTCTAAATTCACGTAAGATCGTCATTTTCAAACTTTTCATATTATCCTTACAAATACTAAACTCGTAATTTACCTGCTAAAATTATATGCACAAAGTCATATTACGACTCTTTTCCTTCAATCCATGTCCATGTAACTTAATACAAGCCAGAAACGTACGAATTTAGTGCGATTGTAATTTTACTTAACGAATTTATTTGCAATATTTCCCTTATAAATTCTAACAGGTATCCTAGTTGCAGATTTACGATGCAAAAATTCAAATATCGTCTATTTCGCATTCCATGAAACTCGTCACAAGCTGAGTACTTTCGCGTACTAATGAAATTACATTTACTATGCATATACGTTTCAAATCATTCGTTAAAAAAACCTCTCACACTTCAAAACTAATTTCAAAAGAGAAGGATAAAATATCAGGAGAAGAAATTTTTAAAATAAGGGTTAGATGGAAGAAAAAAAATATTCATTACTTTGCATAAGCACCCATCCGCAAATGTAAATGAGACGCAGAGACAGCACGTCGCAACAAACGATAAAATTCATTTTATAACCCTGAAGTTAATAAAACTATTCTATCTACGTGGAAACTTAACAAATTACCGCGACCTAGAATTTAAATTGAGAAAAAAAATTGCGCGATGTGACTATACTGCTCGTAAAAACAGGTCTCGTAACCACGCGGTATTTTACGTAATCCGTTTCTTATTTGCACCATCCGTCCACAATAACGAGCTCTGCTGTGAGCGTTCTCATCACACCGATTAATTGCCGGCTGTTCCGTTTCCCATTAACGTGCAGAAAAAAATACCGGGATCTCTTCCTCAGCCGCGTAGCGAGCGTCTACTGTTCTCGCACTTTTCCTGAGAATTACGAATTCCAAAAACGACGCGCTCAATCATAAAAAAAACTCCCACTAGGACGTGCATGAGATGCCTTGATAATAAGTCTCAGAAAATAAGTAATTAATTTATATTCACAAAGCAAGAGCAATTAAAATGCATTTAAGTAGAAGTAATTTAAATTACATCTTTCCTTCATACCCAAAAGCTATTCTTACGATTGCAGCTTGTACATAAAAAGGAAAATTTATGGGTGTTGCCAATTTCGTTACGTTAGTCAATAATATTTTATTTCAAAACAACTTCAGCAAAACTTTTCGAAAAATCAAAATATTTCGGCAACAATACCGTGGAATGCAATACAAATTCCTCTATGAAATCTTAAAATCCATGTCGATCCAGCGTATAAAATTTGAATATCAATCCCGGATTTGAAATTCTAATTCTCCCAGAAAAAATCTCATTACTGTATAAATATTAAAGTATACAAAAATTGTCATTAGCATGTACCCTTGAAATCTTTGACGCATTTCGTCAATGCTAAAGTTTTCAATATAATTTTCATTTAAAAATTTTACTATCTTGGATTTTGAAATTTCATAATTTGATTTCTGATTAAAAAATTTAATTATACTTGGCAAATATTCATTGTTCCAAACGAGCCTTAAAATGACGTAAATGTAGAACGAGCAAATGAAATAATTCCATTGAAACCAATGCCTAAAATATATGAGAGTATGACCGTTTTTACAGTCAATTTAAGACCAAAGGTTTTTATAGCATAAAATTTTAAATAAATGAAAAATTGCAAGTAAATTGGAAAATTTTCCAACGCTTCAGGTTTTAAAAAAAGGCTAAGAAAATGTCATCGAATCCCTCCGTTGCTTCATATCACGACAGACAAAATTATTTCAACACCGAAAGAGTGTCTTTGATAACTCAGGATCCACTATGACGTCCAAAACTTCGTGTAATTATCAACTACCAACCAGATGTAGGGTAGTATTCAGTCTTTAGCATCATATAATTATCATATCACTCACTATATCCTCGGTTTTATCCCTATGAACCTTCATTATTCTCCTATCTTTTCCTTTGCAGGTAGCAGCAGTTATTGTCGCCCTGATGGCCGCGGCCCATGCCGCGCCTCAGTTTGCTGGACAGGGTCAGTACACCACACCCATCCCAATCCTTCGCTACAGCAACGAAGTCAACTTCGACGGCACCTACAACTACGCGTAAGTATACAGGACACTTGGCCATCCTTTCGCTCCCCTACTTGATTGCCCCATGCGCAATCATAGGCGCTAAATGTAATGAAAAACAATATTTTTCAGTTCGGCAATTCTCTATTTCAAGACGACTTCAGTATTAATTGGTTAAATTTAAAATTTTAAAAAATCTTGAAGTAAAACATTAAAATCTAAATATTTCAAAGTAATTAGTAGGAAAAATTCTATTTATAGTTTCCAGTATTGAAAAGCAAGAAACAAAGTATTGAATCAGTATTTAAAATTGAATTCACTAAAATTATATCAAAAAGCGCAAAACACAAAGGCCTTCCAACTAAAATACAGTAATACATGACCAAATAATCGTATATAAATTACCTGTAGAGAAAAAATGACAAACCCCTTGAATCTCCGGCGATAACTAAAAGTAGTTTGATATGAATGGATTCACAATTAAAAAACGACTACCCATCTGGACGTACATAAAAATGCGTTGAATTCATTTGCAAAACACATTGCGCTCTAGTAATTAGGTGCCTGAAATATTCTTTCATTAAAAATATTCTTTTTGTATAAAATGAAAGTAAATAAGTATTAAATTTCCCAAGTTCAATTGCTCAATAACTGTAATTCAAAAAATTCCCACTGCACCCCCTGTTATGTCACAAATATATTTTTCCGCTAGATGTTCTTCTAAAAATAATTAGGCAAAAACCCTTAAGGCGGTTCACTCCCGCGCGGCCTGTCTTTTTCAGGATGCAGTACTCGTTTAAAACTTCATTTACATCTTCATACTACCCCGCATGCAGCCTAGAAAGGCGCGTTACATGAGGTGTTAGAATACCATTCATCTTCACATAAATAGCAAATGCTCAAACAAAATTACGACTAGAATTTATTTAAGTCATTTATGGCTCCGTGGAAAAACGAATTCCCTTATCTATACGTTCGGCAAAATATCTCCCTTAATTTATCACTTCTGTCGGACTTGAAAATATATTGGGGCTCTATTTACGCTATCTCCTAAAAAATTTGGAGTACACGAGTTAAAGCCTTGTCAACGCTTGCCTACTTGCCCAGTTCGTAAACTTAACCACACTATTACCTTACATGTAACAACTTTATTATGCGAGACAGGAAAATGCTGATAATGGTATACTAGCTTTGGAAGTATTAACATGATAACGTAAGATTTTAATGAGTAATTATACCCGAAAAAAAGGGAAAATACAATAGATCGAGAGGGATTGATACGGGATATCGAGTTGAGAAAAGGTGGCGTACTAGCGGAAGTCTCCTTACCATGAGACCCCGTTCATTACTGGCAAAATGTGAAAGGAAAGATGGTGTGAGGGCTTAAAGAAGGCATGGCTATGAATAGTAAAGCACTCTAGGACGCAATGAGAGGCGTCATACGGAACAAGTGAAGAGCACAAGGCGAGCCGGGCATCGAGGAAATAACGAGTGATTGTTCTTGGCGCCCGTCGAAGTAGCGACGTCGAATGGTGTCAAAGGAAACAAGTGAACGGCGCGAGACGCGGTGCGTGAATCCTTTTACGTCCAATGCGAAGCGAAGATGAGGGGTCATTCTTGAAGCGGCTGATGGTCGGGAAGTCACGTCACACTTGAGGTGAAGTGACCAAGACCCCACGGGGACTCACCCCTGACTTCCATGAGAAATGGGACCGAAAAAGTAGATAACATGCCCGATGTGCACCACTGGAGTCACCTACTCCTCTTCCGGGAACATCTCCAGGAAGAGCCACATTGATTAAAAATACGGAAATAAGAACAATAATTTAGTGCGTTAGTCGAAGAGTTAATTTTTTCATTGTTATGACATTAAACCACAAAGTAATATTAAAATTAATATATTTAAATATACATATTCTTACTTCGAGACGTAGAACTCGTCTAAAACTTACGCTATGATCTTAAAATGTTTAGGGCATATGAAGCAAAGACTTTTTAGAATCCGTTGGCATCTCAAATTCGAAAACTTTACAAGAGTATTGCCGCATACGTAAAATTTCAAATTTTGAGACGCACACAAATATTTATCAAGAATAAAATTTAAAATATTTAATAAAAATATTAAAATTTCAATTTAAAATCGGGTTATTTATTCCCGAGTTGAAGATAACATCATTAACTCTTCCGGAAACCCTTAAGGCCAGCGGCATCTACATCATAAAAAGAGTAAATTACTTTCGGACCGAGAAAAGAATATATTCACCAGACATGAATAAACGGGTGCTGAGCATTGAATTCCAAATAATCTTTTCTAAATTAATAAACTTAAATTAATGATTGATCAAAAATAAGTTGTAATCGAGTAACGAAAATTCATTCCGTGAATACAAGAAATGCGGAGACTTACATATTTTTTGTGAGCAACTTTTTGCGTACTCCGAGATCGTTAGTGCCAAAGATATTAGGGCACGAAAGTCATCACCTACAGTAAGAAGATAAACAATCATCTGCACAATCCTGTCACTAGTCTCAAGAAAATCCATTCACTAAAATCATTCCATTGCTTTTATCAAATCCATGAAGTTCCACAAATCTCGGGTACGTCGGAAAATAACCGAGGCTTCATCATTTCAATCGCATAAATTCCCAACTGCTACAAACGAAACTAAGGTAACGCTAATTATTTAACTATGCATCCCTAGACTTATTCAGTTAATCCTGAATAGCAAGCGTAAACGAAGGACGTCTTCAGCATAAGAAATCGGGCACGAAGAAGCACTTGCCCTCTGGGAGGGAGATTTGCTTTTTCTCTCCGGATTATCATTGGGTACACGCAGTCACCGTTTACGCCACGGATGGCAGCACCGCACAAAACCCTTTCCAGCGTTCCCTTGGGCCCTCAAGAGTATTCCTCTGCGGTGACGGACGCAAGGTGAGCGAGAGGCGCATCCAATGCTGATAGAAAGGGAAAGCGAAAAAAAAGGAAACGGCAGATGGGATGGGCGCTGCAGCCATGCGAGATAGATGGGCTAGCCGATATGGTCGGAGAAATGAATGCATTCATCCAATTCAAACTGATGATATAAATCGATAAAATGCTACACTCTCACACACTACTCATTCAGTGATTCAACCCATAGGTTGGTTTGAATAGGTGAGGGTAGAGCTCGCTCATACCTAAACCTCTTGCCTCCAAACTTTTCTCATTCAGCGCACGGGGTGGGGAACATTTCCATTTCCTGAGCCGCCTTGCAATTCGAGGTTTTTGTGCTAGGGGGAATACTATCGCGCAGAATATCAATCAAACCACTACCTCTACCAATTTGCGATTCTGGAAATACATACATCGCGGACGTAGGGTAGATAAGTTTTCCAACAACTCTTGAAGTAGGAGAAATTTCACGCGTGGGAGATATGCAAAATGCGAAGGCAACAAATAGATAAACAATACATTGATACAGCGTCAGAACCTAGTTCGAAGCAATTGTGATCGTTGGAAATAGACGCGTGCAGGGGGAAGATGGGGTCAACCTAGGAGAATTACCAAAGCAATAGTAAACGATGGAATTGCGCCATGAGTGTTACCCTGCAGTTTAGTTGCATTCGGAGAGCCCTAAAGTCGGGAAGTTGGACGCAAAATAGTGGAGTGACAGAAAAGGGTTCCACACGAGGCGAAGACAATTGATTCTATTGTTACACCCAGCGGCGGGTCTGCCAGCTACCGCTTCCGAAATACGAGTCGACGGAGTGTGAATGAATCCATTAGATCAGTATGAAGATAGTAAAATTGGGCGCAAGCGGCATGGCATCGTAAAATGCTGACTCCAACTGAAAAGACTCCAATGAACCAAAATCTCGACCAGTATACGAAAGAGCCACTAGAATTTCATCAGACGAAGGCGGTTTCCTGTATCATAGAATGAGCATATGTGCGTTTGATGTGCCCGCGACCTTAGCGCAAATCGTGGAAGATAACTTTTGAAGTAAACCCAAATACTTAAAACATTCAGCGTATGGTTAATTCATTGCTAATTATTAGAAAGAAGTATCCAAATAAATATTTTGAGCATTTAAGAACATTTTTACGTAAATTGAGTGGGAGTGAATTTCTTTATATATTTCAATAAGTATTTTTTCTAGCAAGAGATAATAAGCCATAAATTAAAAAGTTTATCGTGAAACTATATCTCCGATAGTAGACATTGCATTAAGATACATGTTTACGATAAAATGTTAACGCAATAATCAATGGCAAATTCCTTTGTATGGAGACGCAAATCTTACGTAACTAATAGTCAACTTTTTTCGTAAAATAGATAATAAATAAATAAAAATTTTCATAAAATAGATAGAATAAATGAATGACGCATTAGAGTACCTGATTACATGCTGGAAGATGAATGTAATAAATTAAATACGCTTAAGAAACAAAAAATTTCCCAAAATGCGACTAAATATTCGACTACACCGCACCAACACAGGTTGTGACATGCTTATTTATATTAATGTTCAAAACGATGTCTTAAACAATGTCAACAGTTTCGACGCCGAAAATATGACGCGCAAACCAGAAAAATAGAACACGATGTCAACCTAAATATGGCCTCACAGAACAGCGTGGAAACACAAAAGGAGCACACTGAAAATAACCTATTACAACACCAGCACGCAACAAACAACGTATCATTACCAAATAGGAGATAACAGTCTGCCATTTGCTTGGATTTCGCCAAACTTCGATTCTCGCCTGCTCGACGCTTCAATTTTTTTCGCCAGCACTGAATGAAATATAATTGGGAGATCGCCTCCTATTTCTTCGCTTTCTATAAAATTGTTTCCGACGTAGAAGGCGGCGAATTCGACTAGACTCTTCATCCTGAACCACACAAACACTTTTCTCTGCTCCTTGGAGGGACCACTCCAGCGACAGCTATTCAGGGACTATGAAGATGGGCAAATATTTCAGCACACCATTTTTCGGTGACTGTTCTATCATTTTCGCAATCCCTAAATTTTTACAACTCTCATTCTATTGCAGGCGGAATGTTGCGTTAAAATCTCTCTCAACTGTAGGGTATCTCAATGGATAAATGTCGTTTATCTCAAAAGAAAGGTATATGCGATGGAATATATGATAGAAAGCCTCATCGCTGTATATATCTCCCGAAATAATAGAGCCAAAATGCCTCGTCACACGATACCTTATGCGTGTAACTGTAATTTGCGTGAACGACATCAACGACACTGAATTGAACTTGCGCGGATACTTGAAACAAATTTCGTCAGTTGAGCCTGATGCCATTGAACGCAGAACGAAATATTATTTAGATAGTTTGCCGGGATGGCTAATACTCTAACGTCAAAAAGCAGCCATTTCTATTTGATGACCATTTATGCACGCTGAGTAATTGCAGTGCGCATTTTCGTGTTCATTCATCCACACGTTAACTTGTGCGCGTCGATATATTGTGTAATAACTAGGCTTAAACGATAAGATGACTTATCACTTGAGCTATCACTGAGAAGAAACAGAAAAAAATGATCGTGTGATTCAGCTTGTCCATTGGAGCCTATCATCTTCGGAGGTTTGAGGATTTTTAAAACGGTGGGTAAAAGGAGGAAGGGTGAGAATGGGACATAGAAAGAGAGAGTGGGAACAGAAGAAATGGAAAGTGATTTTTCCTCCTGTTTGGTGATCAATCATCGACGGCCGAAACGAAGAAGTTGGACCCTCGAGAAGTGGGTCAAGGTGCGAGTCGTGAGGAGGAAGACCCGCGGTGGAGTATGTGAACGTTTCCATCCACCCTTCCTCTTTCCAACTACCCCCTCCACGCAGCCACAACAAACCTCCAGTTGCCATGACGACCCCCTCTGGGGTCCTGCCATCAACTCTCACCTCGCCGGGGATCATCTCCATCCCGGTCAGAGATCTTTTGGCATTTAAAGGTCTCGCATTCACCCGCTCACCCATCCCAAGAAGACGTTCTCCACCTCACGGCATTGCACAACCCTTACGCGGGCGGCCTCGAGGATAGACGGACCACGGTTAAAGCATTTCCCCCCTCTACCGAATACCTCCCAACCCATACCTCCCCCCCCCATACCTCATCAGACCCATCCCGAGTAGCCGGCAGTGTGGGAATATCGTTAAGGAATGCAATAGGGAAGTCTCTGTTGAAGAGGGATGGGAGCTTGAATCGGTGGTTTTTCCCCTTTAGCGGGATGACTCTTAACTCCTGTCACCATCTCACGTGTGGGCAGAGGATAGCCCCTTCAGTTGCGCGGTCGTTCAATATCGTAAGCTAGTGCTGGGAATAAGAAATGAGTGAAACTGAATGACGCTTATACTAATTCAGTTTAACGGATGACCAACAAACAAGCGGTCAGACACCAGTCAGATTTCCAACTCAGTGCAGAATAGTTCATTTCAAGGGTTTCTTTCACATTTAACCATCACCTCAGACGAGATGCTGCTGACTTTCCACCTGTTTTCCACACTTTGGAGGACCTTGAGAAGCTAGCTGGGACAGGAGCGAAATAACTTTTTTTTTTAATTTAGAAACCCCGAGGCTGTAGAACCACATCTCTTCGATAAATACCATATCCTTAGGACTTGACAATTCGTAATTGCCACGCATATTATTTATAGCTTTTGTTTTCGATATCATTCAATTTGTGCTGTAAACGAATGATGATGCGACAATATTGTTCCAGGAAATCATCGACTGATGGTTAAGGAATACATTTCATTTCCTACTCAACCAAATAATTCTACCAGTGAACTTACATTTTTTTTAAATTAGGTTCACCTTTGGGATAAACAAAAACCAAATTCACAGTCCGCATGATATCAATAACTTCTCCAAATGGCGATTTATTTATTTATGGTACGTTTCCAGAAGGTTTCATGGACACGAACTGAATGACGCTAATTCAGTTGAACGAGAAACGAACGATCAGATCAGTCGAACAGTCAGACAAACGAAATATCAAATTTCCTAATGAGAACTTCACCATTTTTTGATACAGCTACGAGACTGGCAATGGCATCACCGCCGATGAGAGGGGATACCTGAAGAACGCCGGAAACCCTGAACTCGAGGCCCAGGTCGCGGAAGGTGGATTCAGCTACACCGGCCCCGATGGCGTTGTCTACACCATCCGATACATCGCCGATGAGAATGGATTCCGCGCTGAGGTAAGCTAGTAACTTATTTTCATAAGTTAATACATACTCATAAGCAATTTATTGCTTGGACTAAAACATACAGCCAAAATTAATAACAATCCCCTGGAGTTAGATTTGAGAAATTCCAGCGTATCATAATCATATATTGGATCCACTCAAAGTCAATACGATAAATTGATAACATATCGGGATGAATAGATCATTTAAGATATCAAATGTAGCGAGTGTCAATAATTATGATATACTATTGCCAGTATGTCATCATTAAAAAAAGGAAATGAAGGAATGATGTGCAATAGTATAGGCCATTTGCTTACAAGGGAAATAAACATTTCTATAACTTGGATTGATTGTTGAGAAAGCTTGTGAAATGAATAGAGTGCATAAAATATGCTAGACCATTTATTATTTCATAATTCTTACTGCAAACCCGAACGACCTCACAGTAATTTTACCCCGTAGACCGACGAATACTCTCCTCCGCATAGCTCATGGAGTAGATTCTGTTCATATTAAATTAGATGTATTGCTTCTAACCACTTCCTTTTATTTCGTCTCTTCAGGGTAACCATCTTCCCACTCCCCCACCCATCCCCGAGGCCCTCGCCAGGGCTAACGCCGAGGTCTACGCCCGCCCCACCTCCCCTCCCCAGCAGCAAGGAGGATTCAGACCCAACTTCGCCGGTCGCTAAGCAACCCGCCACACGACAATCACCCAACCGCGCAAGATGACGAAGGACACCCGGAAGACCCTATCGCACTTGGTGCACCAGCGGAAAGACGGAGGGCGGTGGACATAGACCTTTAAAAAAAATCCTACACGCTTCTCTCTGCTTCGCGCAAAACGACTCCACATTCCAGACTCCGGGGTACGATACTACGGCGGAGTCGGAGGCCGGAGAGCTGCAAGATTAATAAAAAGTGGTCCCGTGGATGGAGTTCCATTCCTCCTGCTAAGCTACGCTGCATAAATATCCCTGTAGTCCATCTAATTGGGCTGGATAATAGTGCTGCGATCCATGGCGAAGAAAAAGTCCACGTGCATTTAAAATGATGTTACGCCCTCCTGTCTTAGCCACCCGCTACCATCTCCCATCCCCTTAGAGAAGTATCGCCTTTTATATTTTTGAAAAAATAAATATTTAAAAAATAAACTCACCAGTCTACTTATTTATTTGTAAATCACCTTTTATGCGGCCGTTTTATGCGGGGCATGTCATTGCGTAGGTTAGCACTGAAAACATATGTTGAAATTGCGTGAATGCGAGCTTGGAATTATATTATGGGCTATTTTGCCATCTCACATCCACGCATTATCGCATGTGTTCTAGCATTTCGCCGCTTTACACGACGCATTTTTATTGCACCTTCGCACATGCGTCAGATTGCGCAGTGACGTGCCCCAATAAAACGGCTTTACCGTGGCCTAACTACACCGTAATAAGGTTTTTCCTTTACCGTTCATCGCTTTATTTTAATTATTTTATAGTTTCATCGAGTTTTTATCTTATATTGGTCGTTCTGCATTTTTGCTATGCGGTATATTTTGTTGAAAATAAATAAATATTCATTCGGGTTTTAAATGGGTGCATTCCATTCATCAACACACGTCAACACAAGTCGACTTGCGTCGCGGTTTTCGTATTCCATTCTGTGTGTCGCCGACTGTTGTGACACAAGTCAACAAACTATTACGCGCAGGAACTGGTGAGTTATAAACAGGATGAAGAGTTCTCGGGTTTCCAGGGTGAATGACGATGGCAGACTTCGCCCTCGAAACGTCTGTGCTAAAAATCCCTTGGACCCGGTTGGAAACCCGAGAACTCTTCATCCAGTCTATTCACCGGGAAACCCTTAGATCCTTCAGTCGCATGAATGGAAAGCACCCAATAGACGGCACATTGCATTGAGGTCGGCTTTATTATTCAGCTGTTTTATTTTAATTAAGTTTTAAGAAACCTCTCAAGAACCCTTATTTTGGTGACCCCGTCGTGATTCCCGCTGGCAATTTCGTCACTACCACGAGGCGTAATGGAAAACGCACCTCATTTCATCGCGATCGTTTCCGTTTACTGGACCTCCGGTTGCCGCGACCTCCTCTCCACTTGTATTCAATCCTAATATTAGTTGGGAGCAGCTTTTATTGCGTTGAACTCTCCATTCTTCCCGTCTCTCCGCCTTCCTATTCATTTGCTCGTAGCTTTTTCCTCCGACATACTTCTTTGTTTGGTATATAAACTGGAGCCCTGATCTTCCTTTGGGCCTTCTTCCATCAACATGTGCCCCTAGGATTGTCCATAGGATTCCCTCCTGCCTCATTACATTCCCAATAAGTTCATTAACTGATATAATAAAATTTAATATTGGCGCAGCCATCCACGTATTGGCCTGGAAAAGCAGCTAATTATGCAGTTCAATTTCCTGTGGTTCAATTTCCAATTTCAGCCTTTTACTATTGATTTGAGGCTCCCGGGATCAAATCCCGAGTAAAGGTTCCAGATTCTGGAAAAGGAAGGGGTCCCTCAACCCTAATAGTTTGGTATCACACACCAGTGGCATAACCTTCACTGTATCTATACTCGCCCTAAACAACAATGAATAAAAACAAATTTAACAAAAAAACCTAAGGGTTGAATCACTTAATTGAGTGAACATAAGGTCTTATAAAATGGCTTACACATCCAAGCATTGGCTTAAAAAGTCGCCGAATAAGCAGATAAATTTCTCGATAAGGTAAACGTTTTCTAAGAGGCCGATTGAAACTACGTTTAATAGTCTACTTTCATAGCCGAAAACGCGGGAGTCCAATAGATCTGGGAAAATATCTGATGGAGAGAGGGCAAACCATGGATTATAAAAAGAACACCGTTTAAATCAAATGGGGTAAATAAAACTTGGACATGAACTGAAGTATCTATTCCACTGAGAGCGAATAAAATACCTGTAGAAAACTCTTCGGGAATTCGACAATATTTTTAATACAACCGCATTGTTTTTTGCATATACGACGATCATATACGATTTCTTAGAGTTTGGAAATTCTATTTTCTTTTTATAAAGGACTATATTGTGCGCCTCGAAAGAGCTATGGGCAAGCCACAAATACCGACACTGGCGGGGAAAGTATTTACAACTCTCGAGTTGTCCAAAATAGCCAGTGAATTCAATCATACCATTTCCACAATAACTTCCATCAAAAAAGATTTGGTTTTTGATCGATCTCAATCTCTCACTTAGATTAACGGGAAAAATCTTAGCCATGTAATAAAATAAATTACTTTGTTCTATACCATATTTTATTTTAAATATCACGACCCGGGTTTCTGCATCTTATTCTATCATAAGGTGCAGAAACCCGGGTCGTGCTATTTAAAATAATGTGTGGAATAGAACAAAGTAGTTTATTTTATTTTATGACGAAGCAGTTCCACAAAGTAACGCCTGAGACCGTGTCTTATATTAAAATCTTAGCCTGTTCGATGGATCTGTAGAAGTAAACAACGAGCAATATGATTAATATTCAAATAAGTAAATTAGTAGCAGTATCTCAAAAACCACTACTAGCCTAAATATAATAAGCCAGATAGTTAACAAATTATTGATAGCAATTATATGCACATATAATTATCTAATTCAAAACCATTAAATTTCAAATTCCAGCATCAGTAGGGCTTATACAAGCACAATATTCCATTCACTAGTGGAGCAGGATTCATTCCACAAAATTTATGGAAGAAAAATTAACCAGCAGTACACGAATATTTAAGACCAAATTTTAATACACAGGAAGGCAAAATAATGGAAGTACCTCAAAAATAGGACCCATTTATACCAGCCTCGCGGATTTTCCCACGCTGAAAATATGGTCACATCACTAATCGGAGAATAATTACGTAATTCCATGTAAAATATGGAGCAATATTACTCACAAAAACTCTTTTGAAGATAAATTTTCTCATGGAGGGATTTAAGTTTTTACATTGAACACAAAAGTTTGTGTTCGCTTTACATGTTTCAGTAATTATTCTACATAATACTACATTCATATGATAATCCAAAATTTCAGTGAACAGAAATTCTGAGTTCGTAACAGCTGTGGGCTACGACACCTGAGGGTGTTAATCCCGCTATGGTTGAAGACGACGAATAAAGAAGTTGCAACCACATTACGCGAAAGGATGGAGAAATAAGGAAGTGCTAAACTTACGATGCATATCCGCAACTAAGAGTAACCAGAGGTGAAGACTTGATGCATGGAGAGGGAAATGAATGAAACTTACGAAAAAGCGCTCCATGTATAAAGAATGAACTATCGTCAAAACTCATGTAAAACTAGGATGCATTTATAATAATCCACTCCTCAATAATCAGCAGTGAGAATGCAAAAATAACGGGCAAAATTCATATCCCAACGCATGCATTAAAAAAATTGAAATTAAGAGGTAAGCCATATAATTTCGGTATCTTTTAACTATGCTGAATAAGGTCTAAGTGCCGGAATAGGTAAAAAAAAAGAAGTTTTAAGATCTATAAAACTTCAATATTTGAGGAAACAGGGGAAAAAATATAATATAAACCATGAGCGTGTTAAAAATTAATCTAAAAATCAAAAAATATCATCAAAACTTATTCACCCAAGAAAGGAATACAATGATAAAAATTTGCAGGTAAGAGGTAACTAGAAAAAAGTAATGAAAAATGAATTATTACGGCCGGCTTTAAAAAAAGAGTTCCGATAGGATACTACGAGTTAAAGCTCAAAAACAATGCAGGATGTGGAAAATATCGGCTTATGCAGAACTTTTGACAATAACGGTGACGGCTAAAAATGAAAATGGAGACCGTTTAATTAGGTTAAGATTGTGAATCAGTGACGAGTCGCCGCATCTTTTAAGTCCAGAAAAAAGTTCGAAATATGGAATATTTTGTGTACTGAATGAATTATTTCGTTTATGTGTGATAATGCAGATATAAAATAAATACTAAGAAACAAGAAATGAGAATAAAGCAATAAGAAATGACCATCTGAGAGGAACGATTCATTAATGACATACTTGCACGACTATTTTTGTTTAGAACTATGATAATTTCAAACATATAGATAGCTAGAATATCAAAAATATCAGTCACACTTCTGTAGGTACTAAGAGGATATAAGTAAATTGTTAATTATTTCTGCCACAAGATGCGATTTATTTACGAGAAAATTGGACACAATTAGAAGGCTCCATAGTATCCAACTAAAGAAGAAGTCATGTATAGCACAAGACACACATTCATCACTGCCTATTACGATGAAGGGTTTGACAGCGATCGGAGGAAAGAAATTTCGGATGCCACAATAGAGGAGGGATATGAAATATTGGCATGAATAAGTACGGGTGAGTAAAGCCTTCCAGGCCTAAACAAATACATTTGCTAAAATCACATTATAACAAACCACAGTTACTGAAAAGCCTCTCCACCGCGAGAAGATTACAGACCTACACGAAGGAAGCTCTCGATTAAGGAGATAAATTTATGTATAGAGACTCATAAAGCGGATGACTGAAAAAATTAATTCCTCAAGAAGGAAGTGAAGAAGAAAATCAAGATCAGGGTGTATGACTGGCGATTATGATAACATACCAGCATTAGAAGAGAATTATAATATTAAGTCGTTTCAAAACGTGTTTCGGAAATAAAGGTGATAAGAAAAATAGTTCTATCTCATGGATATTATCTGTCGTCTGTGTAGTAGACAAAACATTTGGAGACTATGGTAAATTTGATCTTTAACTAACTGCGAATATATTTCCGGTAAAAGGAAAATCAACTTTAAAAGGGAAGCCTTGAATCGCCTTCACGGGATATAACTGGGCACATTAATCCCAGTTCACAAGAAATCAGCTCAGCGTAACTTGACCTATTCTTAACAGATCAATGAATGGCATATTCCTTCAATCACAGCACAAACCGCGAATCAATCTTGAAATCGATTTCTGAGGACTCAGAATAGTTTTTATGTCTCCTCATAGACTTATTCTATAGCTCTTTATAGCTCTATATAACTCTTTTCCTTACTACTAGATAATTTCAAAACAAATTTAAGCTTTTTTCACCTATTAAGTAGGTACACTAAGCCGTGTAATCCCATTTGAAGTAGTGGCGAAACAATGGACACCTCTTGTGTTTTCAACTTCATTACTACGCCAAATTAAATTGAGTTGTTGCTAACAAGGATTTTTTTTCCTGTCAATGAAGTGCTGGACATGGTGGGTGAGCAGAGGCAGCTTATAGATGAGACGAAGAGGTGACTGGAGGTATGGATGGAGCGAGTACTGAGCGGGGAGGGGATGAGATGTTAAAAACAGTGTAAAAGGGCAAAATGTTGGGTAAAAGAATGAGAGGAAGGGAGAGAATAGGATGTTTTGACAGAATGAAAGGGCAAACGCCTCATTATGAATTGAATAGAAAGGAGGGGAGACTGCTAGAATACTTCTGAAGTACTCCATGCAAACCTACCTTAATCGGTAGAAAACTTTAAAATAATATCGTAATAGTCTAAAAGAGTTAGACGTCAAATAGTTTCATGCAGAGCTTCAAGGTTCGCAGTACACAGTTTCACAAGCATATACTTTATTCATATATTATATGGAGAGAGGCCACAACATAGCAAACAAGAAGGCATCATGCATGCGCTGCCGGCGATGCTGCAAGAAGGATGCGACATGTTTGCCGAATTATTCGTCCACTCACAACACGAATTGCAATGAGTAATGAGCTCAGGAGTGAAATTTGGAGCAGAACACACAAAAGATGCCGCCAACAGGTGTCCTTTGAGAATATCAAACGAAGCGGGCAGGTGGAATGCGGTTGTACTGCATAACGGTGAGATTAACCGGAAGAAATCTCCGCGCGGAAGAAAGCAAGAGTCCCTTTGATCTCATCAATTGATATTCAAAACAAGAGCCCTGAAACTGATCCGAGCTACATCATGACCAAAGGGAAAACAGTATGGGCCCGTGCGTACGTAAGAACAATGCTAAGCAACCAGAAACACCATTCACAAGAAGACCGTTTGCTCTGAATTTCATAAGCAGAAGAAAGCGTGACCTACACACATGGTCTAATATAGGTTTCTACTCCGTGAAATTGATCATTCCTCCCACTCAGCAATCAGAAAGTTGGCAGAAAGGGGTTGTTCTCAATCCATGATCTAAAATTGCCGATATGCAGATTCATAGCGCTAAGGTTATCTCATCAATAACGCTAGGGAAGACGTACGTCATACGTCAGTTTCGCCGCAAAGTCGTTCATTTGGCAAGGTATAACGAGGAGAAAATGACAAGAAATCCATCATGAATCTCGATGTCCGGGAAAAATCAGCACCTCCCACCTTGAGGAAATTGAATCCCCAATACAGATATAAATGCGGGTACAGGGCACTTGAAGGTAAAGTACTATGATAGGAAAAATGGATGGGAGCAAGATAACTCGCCGCCGATACCAATTTGACATTGACGGAAAATGGAATGGAGACAGAGGCTTGCCATGCATACCATTTGTCTACCGCAGGAATAGAAGGATCAACAGCTTTGGTATTTCCACATGGTAATTTATTGAGACCGACCATGGTTTCGTTACAGAGTAACATTGTCAAGTACGAAACCATGGTCGGTCTCAATAAATTACCATGTGGAAATAGCAAAGTTGTTGATCCTTCTATTCCTGTGATTATGGATTACCACCAAGACACGCCCGCTACTATTAATTACATTTGTCTACCATTGATTCTGAGTTCAGATAAAAATTGTCTGCTTCTCCTGATTTCGTATATACTGATATTAGTTTTAACATCTCACTCGATAAGGCCAGACTGCATTTTATTTATCATATTTTCACGCCTTCAAATTCACTAACGTAACATTGTCTATTACAAGTTTTTCATAATTTGCCTTTAGTACATAAAAATATGTGGCATTGTGATAGAATGTAAATAAACCACAAAGGCATTATTCACAATAGCCAATCATGCTATAAACAAATCAAGCGTGATTTGTCACCAAAATACTTTAAAAAACAAATACTTAATATTTCCAGTTGCTGAAATAGTTAAAATCGTCTGAAATCGTTAAAACGGTACTGAAAATATTTAAGCTGTTACCGTCATATTTTTCGAGATACTGAGAGAACATGAAAACTGGATCGCAAACTGAGCCCTTTGCTAAAATTCTGGTAAGGATGGTAAATGCGCTCTTAAAATAAACGACGAAACGACGGCAGTTATTAGTAATCGAGACAATACACGTATAACCCGCTTTGCTGAATCCGGATCTACGAGAAGAATAAACGTTTCGAAAGGAAAGTAGAGGAGAGAAAATGACTGATAGATGTTGCACGACGCAGTCAAGATATGTGCACGCGCCTGGGTGTGGATAAGGAGGCTGAAGACAAAAGACCCGCCTGTCACGAATAAATCCCCTTCATGGAATCCAAAACCAAGAATGGGCAAACGAAAAAAGGACCCCCTTCCCAAGGCCCAAAAACATTCTCCCAACATTTCTTAACTTTATAGAATCACGGAATGAGTGAAACGGAGTGCTTCTGCATTGACTTATAATCTCACTTCAAATATATCCTATCATGTTAAAATTATTTCAACAGTCTACGTAAATATACTTTCTGTATTTATAGAAAATCAATCACTTACCACTTCAATCTTAAGATTGGTTTGGATAGGTGAGAATTGAACCTACCACTAACTCAGGGGTTAATTCCACAAATATTGGATAAATCCCCTACATTGAATCCAAAACCAAGAATGGGCAAAAGAAAAGAGGACCCTTCCCAAGTCCCAAAAACATTCTCCTAAAATTTCTTAAGCTTTTAGTATCACGGAATTGGTGAAAAGGAGTGCTTCGGATTTGACTTATAATTTCACTTCGAACATAGGTTTTCTCCTGTTAAGCTAAAAATATTTAAATAGTCTACGTAGGTAAACTTATTGTATGTAATTTACTTAATGTAAATTTTCGCACACGGTTGAAATTAATTTGAGTCGTTTTTTTTACACCTTGGGTGTCTTTTCCGGAGTGTGATTCCCCATTCCATATTACATGCAAGTTGTTTCTCATCTCAAGATTCATTCTTTCATGATGGATAATAAAATAATAATACTTGGTTAGGCTCACTCGTATATTGAAAAAGGTCCGAGCCGGGTTTCATAACATGGTCACATCTTCAGGTGTCACGCATGAAGATGTTACCATTTTAGTGAACTCAGGTCGCGCCAATTTAAATATACAAGTGAACATAACAGAGTTTTATTCTTTTATATTCATTAATGGAAAGGTTTCACAGAGTTAATCCTGAAGTAATCAATTTTCTTCTCCTATGATTCACGTTTTGAATTCACGAACAAATTTCCACAACACAGTTCGTTAGAATAATTTCACGAAAATTATTCCGTTAATTAATAAACTACCGAACCAAACGCCCCTTTTCCGGCTAATTCCATCAGATTCCACGGTTCAGGTATACTATGAAGGCCGCCATTGCCGTATAGGTACTGGAACCTCGCGTTAAAAATCACCCTAAGGATAAATTATTCCCATTTTTTTTTCTAAAAATCGGCTTCAAGACGCACATTAGTTTTATACGATAAAAATTAGAGAAATCGCTATCCCCATGCATAGTATGCATCTCTATTTGAGAGGGCCTTATTTTCCGATTAATCTGTCATCACCTCGGAAAACAATTAGTGCAACAAATTCAGGCGTGATATACTGGAAGTTAGTCGCACTACTACTAATAGGTACCAATATTGTACCAAATGATGGCTCTATGAGCCGAAACGAGTCGTTAGTATTAAGTAATCGTAGAAAAGTGCTACTACCTTTTATTTCGGAAAAAATCGTGGATTCTTGAACTTTTTCCGAGGAATCAAGAGGTCTGTGGCTGATCTTAGCACATCCAGATAGTGAATTGCTCGAGCCTCCTTGACGTTGATGTCTAGTGATGAACGAACTTGAATTTGAATTACAGAGCAACAATGATGAAATTACCCCTTGAAGAAATTTTTACCAAATTGGACCAATTACGAACGATGGTCCAGCAAAAATTAATAATTGAAAATATATTTGCATCCATCTATAAAGACCTTCCATTTACTTCATGGACCATTGCTGTTACAAACGTGAGTGATTGTAAACATGCATAATACGCACCCAAGTAGTTGAACAAATTTTTTCAGAGAAATTGTGTACGACACATGAAAAATTATTGTGTTTCTAAAAAGAACGCAACATATTGTAACGTAAACATCTACTCACGCACCTTTATCGAATGATATATCTCTAATTCGCGCGAAAGTAGAAGAAAGTTCGTGGGTTATCCACAAGAGAATCGGTCGCCACCACCTTTAAAGAAGCTTGAGAAATTCAGGGATTGCGACAGAACAAATTTTAAATGCTACTCTTCCGCGTGGGTGTATTTCAGAAAACGAGAGGCATTTAAAGTAGAAAATAAATAAATTCCGGAAAAGGCGAATTTCATGAAAAAGCTGTGGCACCGTCTAAGGGAGAATACGATTGGGAGGGGACACTAATCCACCGCAGATCTTCTCACACAAGCTTTGGAAGATTGTTAAGGACTACAATATGAAGAATTTCCATTGGAGATTTTACCTGGATTTTCTCTAAAGAGAGCACTCCTTCAGGAAAGTATTCAGAGTACCAAATCCAAACATCAACTTTACCGTTAGTGTCTTACATCCTCAGGATTACAGAATTAATAATGCAAGCAATATAGAAAGGAGAATAAGTTCAAAAGAGATTAGGAAAGGGCGAAAATCTACCAGGTCTAGCGGGATCATGGACGCCCCCCTCTCCAAGATGGTCTGACAAGCCACTATATTTCCCCGCAACTGTGACCGCTCCATAGACGTTGAATGTGCGAGCTGAGTTATTTTTCGATGTAATTTTTTGACCGCAACATACCTGAGCACTCGACAATAATGGGTACGAGTTCAAATAGCTGTACTAGGTTACCAACAGTGAGTTGTTACATGCTTAAAAATCCAACCATACCATAGCACCAACCAATCGCTACGTAATAGGGCGGGTGAAATGACCAAAAAAAACGTCCGGAAATAAATAAATTTTAGAGGAGATACTTTCGAGTCTAAGAGGGACACTTGAGGCCTCTTCCGTTATTTCTTCGTTATCGGTGTTTTTTCCTTTCTTTTAGCATACAGAGAAATCAATTCCACCAACAATAATCACACGTTACTGATAAAAATTTCCGACTCAAAGTGCAGATGACATGAGTTTTTAACACGTAAAATTGAGTGATTATTAGATAGTTAGTCTCGGCAGGAGAATAAATTACTTTGTTTAACACTAGAACCCTGACACCTCAGGCTCTACCTAACACTCTCAGGTCATTTTGACCGGCATTTTTTTCCACTATTTTCGATAGATTGTGTTTTTATTCTTCGACTATTTCGATGATTTAAGTAAGAAAGTTGCATTTCCAATGTTATAAAATGGAATTCAGCGATTGATTTTATACATTTGCTTGACTACATGCCCAAGCAGTAGATGATATCCGTCGGATATCTAAATAAGGTTGATATGTCCTAAACACGTTGTCATTAAACGATGAATATTTTGACAACGTTACGTAGATATCCTACTTGTAACATCCACGACGAGTTGTAAAAGTAACGTTACATAGATATCAAAGTTGTAATATCCGTGATATTAAAGAAATTGTCGTTCCAAACTGTATCTATATGTAGCATATATTCTGTATAGATTTTATATATTTTATACAAATGTTTTATATGTATGCCTTGGGACAACCAAAAACCATAATAAGCACACCCATTACGGTCATACATTACGGTCAAAATGATATTATCCCTAGCGCACAGAAACGCGAGCAATCTTAAATTGCTTAAGCAACACGAGCTTTCAAGTAACATAAGGCGAAGTCACCCAGCGCATTGGTTTCCACGCAAAACCCTCAAAAGCCGTAACGTAACAAAAGATCACTTACAGCCATTTTTAAAGAAAATCTACAGCTTCCCATTATGTACCATCTATTCATCAAGTTAAATCTTTCTTTACAGGACTCCAAATTTAAGCAGAGAACTAACGGTGTGGTCTAACCTGTCCCATTAAATAGGATACGAGAGGTAAGTTTTGCATAGTACATAGCATTTTTTCGTCGAAGAACACAACTGCTATGACTTAAATATTACTTTATTGACAACTCAGCGGTAATCAATTAAATCTCTATAAAGCCAAAAATAAAAAGGATAAAATGTTATTTCTTTCCTTGCGTCTCGTATTCAATTTACAATTTCTCATTAACATAGTACGCCCACGGCACTAAGGTGAACCCTGATGAGAGAGCATCAATAGTGTCTTTCATCTCCAGTCGAGGTCGGTGAAGTGACACAGTATTTTCTTGGTATCATCTCAGGAAGACCAAAACACACTAGACGATTCATAGGTTAATTGTTCGTCATATTATCACAAAAAACGGTGTTGTGATTGATTTTTCTTGGTATGTGTAAAAGCACGAGCAGATCTGCTATACTACAATAAATACTGAGACAATAAAGTAATACAAAATATTATGTGACCTAATCATCAACACCATTAGTCAACAATCCTAAGATTGGTATGACGCAGCTCTCCATTTTTCTCTCATAACCGCTAACCTTTTTATAGCGACGTATTTCTTCTCTTTTACATCCTTTACAGCCAGTCCTATGCAACTCATTCGGGGCCGTCCCTTGCCCTTCTTCCCTTCCACCTGTCCTTAAACGATTGTCTTCATCAGGCTATCATGTCTCAGAATGTGGCCAACTATGTTGTTCCATCTTCTGCTTAAGGTTTTTAGGATGTTTCTCTTTTCTCTCACTCTTCTTAGCACTTCCTCGTTACTTACACGGATGAGACATAAATGAGCATTAATAAGAAGAAAAATATAAAATCTTCGGTTCTAAAAATCCCATGCAAATCGTAGAGGATACTACTAGATACAACAGACAAAATCGCAAAGGTTTCCAATTTTGTAAATGTCGTGCGAGTGTTCCAATGCAGTCTCTCTCCTTGGCTATGTATGTCTATTTATTCTGACAAATAGCATAGGAAAGTAGAAACAACCAATGGCATCCAGAAATTGAGGGGATTAGACGCAGACATTGTGATACATAGAGCTTATACGAGAGAAAACACTAAAATAAATCTAGTTTTCTAGTATTCAAAGAAAACCTGCGTCAAGATGCCCTCCGAATCATGCTCGATAGACGAAAAGTAGTGAATCGTGCACTCAATTGAAACTTGCACTGTGACGAGCCGCTTACCAACTCTTACATTTCCCCTCCATTGGCAGCCAATTGGTTTCCTTGGCAAACTCGTTCGTCATATCGATCTCGAAAGGGTTCATTTGTCATGCGTCTCGCGGACAGGGTTAATGGCAAGCGAAATGTATTCCTTTGCAGATGAGGAATCCAAAAAAATAAAGTAACACCCGGCCTTGGGAGTAAACTTTTAAAAAAGCAGTGGCGGCGAGAGTGCTGGAAGTCACAAAAGAAACGACCAAATTAGCGCCCATTAAAGAGACACTTACAGTTTTACAGCCCGGAGTGTGAGAGGATGACCTTGGATAACAAGGAGAAGTCTCATCACTTGACAATTTCGCTCTTCTTCGTAGTTTCTTCCTGGTTCCTTTAATTTCGCCTACGTGTTTTCGCACCTACCAAACGTGACTACAAATCTGTTTATATCAGGGGTCGCCAAACTTTTCGATATAAAAGCCACATTATACAGGATGATTAAAAAAGAATACCACAACTTCAAAATCTGTATTTAATCAAAGAAACACAATAGAAACTTGTTGTGTACATACATCATTATAAAGAGTATTTAAAAAAAGCTTTTTTCACTTGGAAAAAAGTTCACAAATATTCAATATGACCCCCTCCAGACCAGTGGCGCAGCGAGGAGGGGGTTCTGGGGGGTAAACCCCCCCACCCAGAGCCTAGAGATATTTTTAATTTAATCCATTTCACCTAATTGGGTTGATATTACTTTAAGAATAGTGTAAGGGTAAGTAAAATATCCCTAAGAAAGCCGTAAAACTCACCATTTTGAGTCATTTATCTGAAACATTTTCTAGGGGAGGGCCCCCGCACCTCTCATTTATCCTGGCAGATATTTCACTCCCTCAGACCCCCCCAGTGTTAGTTGCGTCTAAAACCCCCCCTAGCCTTGATTCCTAGTAGCTCCTCTGCTCCAGACACACGAGTGATATCAACCCGATACTCAAACTTGTTCCACACTCTCAATAGCATATCGGGCGTAACAGTTTGGACAGCTGCTGTTATTTCTCGTTTCAGATCATCAACAATTGATGGTAGGGGAGGAGATTGAAACATTATATCCTTAATTTACCCTCATAAGAAAAAATCACAGGGGATGAGGTCAGGGATTTTTAGAGGCCAGTAATGAAGTGCATTGTGATTAGTGATTAGCTGACGTCATCAGCACATCAAGCGAACAAATAAGCAACTAAATGAAACTTTGTTACTTTAGAAAAAGAGCTTTAGAACTTTATATCTTCCTTAATTCGACGACAGATAGTGCTTAGCTCTCCTTTTCCTCTCTGCATAGTTATAGATTTTTAAAGTTTTGGTATTCTTTTATATTACCCTGCATTTTTTCCACACTTGTGTAGGCCGAAGAAATAAAAAATACAAAAACACAAATCTGTGCCATTCATTTCATTTCCTCAAAATTAACTATATAAATTCCTTCCTTTATTTTTATGCGACCAAACTAGTTTCACAAATGATACTGTCGTTTTGACCTCAAAATTTCATCAAAATCAGGTTCCATAATAGATGAGCCAATTGTAAGATTTGGAGGTAAACACAGAGAGGGATTTGTTTGGCGGGCCGGATGAAATTGTGTCGGGCCGGATGTGGCCTGTGGGTCATAGTTTGGCTTAAAGTGTGGTCAAACATGGTATCTAAATATTGGTAAACCTGGAAAACTTATTTGCCCAGAAAGCTGCCTGCCATGAAATTTAAAGATAATAGCCATTATAAAAACTGTTTCAAAAAATTTTCCATAGGCGCATTCGTAGAAAATATGAGGAAAAGTATCAATACAATGGGCAAATTAAATGTTTATAGGGCATCATATACTGAAACTATGCGACATAGGATATATGGTTAAATCTTGGATAATTTTCGAGCTACCGGGAAAATATTTCCCAAATTTACAAAATGACCCAGCTATAACTACGTCACACTCACGTGAGCGTTCGAGGCTATAAACAGTATCAATGGTTGACGTGTTGGTAATATGTTTGGAACCGTCCGAACTAATCGTATAGAATTGGCAATAAATGTAAAAATCAGACAATTTTGGATCAAAACCGAAGACGCGAGGATAACAACGAATACGAACCTATGCACGAATGACTTCGATGATTTCACGAACAGCTTTCTATTCCTACCCGTCATCTCGGGAAGAGGATGGTGACATCAGATTTACATCAACGTAGGCGCTAACATTCACATCTTCTGCGAATTAAAAGATTATAACTATTGTTATAGTACTCTACCGATTATTGTAGGTTTCCATGGTGTACTTAAGAGGTATTCTGGGAGCATCCTCTTCCATCAAAGCACTTCCCTTTTCAATTCGCAATAAGACCTATGTATTAAGGACAAACTCTCTAACTTAAACAAAAAATTTAACTCTTCATTCTATCAAAAAAAAATACTATTCTTTCCCTTCCTCTACCTCGTTTACATAACTTTCTACCCTCTAGCACTCTTTTCTACATCCATTCTACGTTCCATCTATACCTTGTCTCCTCCGTATATCATATAAAAACTCTCTCTCTTCCCCCACTATATCCAGCACTTCGTAGTTTCTCTTCCTCTCAATTCGATTCACCTTCTCCATTTTTCGCCATACCCACATCTCGAATGCCTCGTCTTCTCTCGTCCTCCTTCCAAAGGTCCACGTTTCCGCACCGGAAAGAGTAAAACTCCGGATCAAACTCTTCACTAACCTTTTCTTTAAACTCTTACATAACGATCCTCTCATAAGCTTCATCCTGCTCATGAACGCCAGTAAAAGATAAGTACTTATAAAAATTTTACACTACAGCAAAAAACGCTCAAAATGAATACAACTCTATTAAGAGGACGCATCGCTTCCGGCAGATATTGCCGTGACTCATTGCTCGTGTAAAAATTAAGCCGTCTTTTTGAAATTTTGAAGGTAAATAAAAAGGATATCAGAGGATAATTTCGCCAGCAATGGATGTGATCATTAACAGGAAATAGCTGATGAGAGGATCGTTTCGTAAGAGTTTAAAGAAAAGGATAGTTTAGAGTCTTACCTGGAGTGTAGCGCCTTACGGTGCGGACACTTAGGAAAGAGGACGAAAGAAGACTGGATGAATTCGAGATGTGGGTGTGGCGAAGAATGGAGAAGGGGAAGTGGACGGAGAGGAGGAGGAACGGCGACGTGTTGGACATGGTGGGTGAGGAGAGGCAGCTTTTAGATGAGATACGGAGGAGACCGAAGGTATGGATGGAGCGAGTACTGAGCGGGGAGTGGATGTTGAAAACTGAAAGATGGAAGAATGTTGAGTGAGCATAAACAGGGGTGGGAAGAGAATATAATTTTTAGGCAAAATAAAACGGAGTGGGTTGTCATGTATTGGTGAGGGAACTTCAAGATGGGAAGTGTGCCTGCCCGGGGTGATCGGCAAACTACGCCATTGAAACCTACCTTGGCAGCTAGAATAGGTACCTAATTAATAATAATGCCAAACAATGTAGTGAAAAATACAACAGGATTTCTATTATCGATGCCTTCCACTAAAAAAAGTCTGAAACAGTCGATATTATCCAAAGTACCCCGTGTTCAACATTTGCCTCTGTATAAATTTTGAAAAGCTTTTCATTGGTATTATCTAATATACCATTTATTCATAACTGAGTGACAAGCTAATCCTGGAATTTATGTAATCATGTACATCAAACCATTACATGCCTAGAAAATTTGAAGATGAATATCGTTTTTAAATGAGTAATAAATCACCAACATATGACCGGTATAGAGGTGGTATTGTGATTTCTCTACTCCATTTTTCCTCCTTCAATGGCTGCCATCCGATCACTACTCGCCATTCATCAACACCATAAGCTTCTAACTATAGTTATAATCGCATATGAGCTCAAATTATCACCACTTAACGATCGTAGCTCGCATACACAGTGACTTAGAAAATCCAGAACACGACTTTTTAATCAATAATATCTATGTACGTATTAGGTTTGTTACACATTTGCGAAACGATCTTCGTTCGACGGAACTAAAATTTCGTGAGATACACTCGTCATCATGTCATGTTCATGAGAAAATTATGATGAACGATAAGCTTTTATAAATACAGATGGAATTGAGCATTTTTTGCCATATAGAACCCAACTACCAGCGAAATGAGAGTGTCTGTAGACAAATTTTCGGTGGAAAAGAATACCATGATCCTTAAAAATAATAATAAATTTCAATCATTATTAGGCGAGATGTTTCTCTTTTGTAAAAACCTATACGTTGAACAATACGATACGATGAGTTCATACGAATACGTGCGATGAGTAGAATAGTACGATGTTCGAATAAAATTTTTACTCTCTTCTCATAATAGTAATCATATAATAATCTATTGATGCATTCCAATTGGAATTCCAGACTCTTACAGCAACGGAAAATAGAGCAATTGTCGGTCAAACACTAGCGTACTTGTAGACAAAATCAATAAGAATTCGAAAATCCACTATGTCTACTGGATTCATATTATTTGTTATCGCTAACTTCGGTCGTTTACAGAAAAATGCGCTTGGTTTGTTGCATGAAAAACTTTAAAAAATTCAGTCAAAAAAGAATTACTTCACGTCATCGACGGGGAATCAGAAATGCTTTTAAATGCTACAGTGTTTGCATATTCACGCGCCAACTTTGCTGCGAGTAGTACAAGGTATTCTGGATAATTTTACGTTAGACAAAATTTGATGGAGATCATATTTGTACCCATATCGTCGCTGTATGATATTCTGTATTATATGAAGTCCTTTTCTGGACTTGCAAAAAAAACGCAGGAAACAATGCCTCAATGTGAAAGAACCACTAGGAAGTAGAAAATCAGTGAAAGTCGTAATTAATATACCTAAATTAATTCTGTGAAAGATTAACTTTTCTTTCACCATGGATAAGCACCCTATTGTAAAGCCAAATATTAAGTATTCTTTAGAGGAAAGAATATTTAAGTATCCTTCATTTCCCTAACATGAAGAGGATATTCACTGGCATTTTTGATTAAAGGTAGTATTTATCAATATGGTATTATTGTAACTAAATCGAGACATATAACCTTTTGAATAAGTGTATACATGAGTTAAAACACATTTCCTTGAAATAAATGGTTTTCCGATACCTTTAACGGAGCTTATATACCGCATACAAAGTGAAATGTATCTTTGGATTAAAATTAAAGTACACCTATATTTAGCTAACTTATTTCTTTTTTTCATTATTAATTCGTTACTAATTGAAAAATTAGTCCTTAAAAGAGATGTTTATCCACTTAAAATATAAAAAGGACAGTTGCTGACATTCTGAAGATAGAAAATCCAAGGAAACCATTTTCATTGAATGATATAATGAGTGCATGAACCATATAAACATCTAAGATCTCTCAGAATAACAAAAAACGCACCATATTCGCGCCACTCTACCAACGTTACCTCACAAATTTTCAAATTCAATGGCGAAATCCCCATTATCTTGTGAAGATGCCACTCGTACGGATTGCTGCAAAGCGAAAGGAGAGTTAAGAGGAGAATAACTTTTTCAAACACTTCTCCATGACCCAAAACATTGCATCACGATGCATACGAAGTAGGTAATTTCATCTCGGGTGCAATGGAATCCCTTTAAATCCTACCAATTTCCCCGCAACTTCAAATTTGATGCCGTAATGTTGAGCTAAAGCTACACTTTTGCAGTTAAAACTCGTGGAGAGTTCATAGATACCTTTTTCATGTATATTTTGCTTTGGAGGATTCGAATCCCCCGAATTTTTTTTCTCTTGAGGCGACCATCCGCAATACATCTGCTGAGAAGACCAAGGCAATCTATCCAGACGCTACATTCAGCGATATAGTTACATTTCACTATCTCATCGTCATTGGTCAAAAATCCTAAGATTGGTTGACGCAGTATCTTCCACTCAATTCTCCTATCAGTCAATCTTTTCACTCCAACGTATTTCTTCACTTTCATATCCTTCTTTACCTGTTACGATATATTTTGTTCGAGGTCTTCCTTTTCCGTTCTTACCATCCACTTGTCCTTTAACAATTGTCCTAATCAGGTCTTAATTGTCTTGGTCAGGACATGGCCTATAAGATTGCTCCGTCTTCCTGCCAGGGATTTCATGAGGCTTCTCTTCTCTCCTACTCTTCGCAGGACTTCCTTTTAACTTACTTGATCGAACCATTTGATCCTCATCCTTCTTCTGCAGCACTACATAATGAAGTCCCCTACACTTAAACATACTCTAAATTTAAGCTCTGATAAGCTGTTTCCTAACTTCTATGTTCAAATTTCCTGCTGTAAGTAGATATTACTTTCGTTGCAATGCTCTCTTCGCCTAGGCTATTCCGCTGATCATTTCTTTCTTGCTTCTCCCATCGCAAGTTATTTTATACCAACCAAAAAATAGCGATTAATGTAACTATTAGCATAACGCAAACGCAATATGTATACCTGACTTATTGAAATATATGTTTTTCCGATGAGCACGAATTTACAACAAAAAATCAATGCATACAACCCGTTTAATAACCAAGAACCCCTCGGAGCAAATTTCTGGATATGCGCCTGTCTCTTGAATTAACACCAAAAAATTAATGAAGCTTATTCAGCTGTATGGGAGTAATGAAGGCGACAAAACTAAAATCTATTTCTGTAAACTAATAAACTAACTCATAAAAGGAAATAATAGCGGACAAGCCATCGGCGTACCCTGGGAGACACCTACAAGTGCGTTTAAAATTCGAAAATTCGGCAGAGGAAAAATCATTAGCCTTAACAGGTAGACATTCGAAAGCGGCAAATATTCTTCCGAATATTTACCCCTGCCACTGGTTCACTACCACTCAATGTAACATGGCACATTCTTACATCAATAAACGGGCCTTCGGACGAAGAAAGATTCTCCGTAACTACCGTGAAGTTTATCTACCAGAACCGAGATTCGTTTTTTAACGATTACAAGGTCCTTGACGCTTGATACTGATGCCTTTCATGCTTAAATCCGTGGCACGTGTGACGACCAGAAACTTAAACATGCCAATACGTACTCACAGCGTATACTTGGCAAGGAATATGGGACATCTGACACTTGAATTAAAAATTACTCTACCCATACGGAGAAGTTATTTTCTCAGTAAAAAACCAAGAGAATTATTGTATGAATGCTTAAAAATTCACAAATACGTTTTCACATGAATTCAGCGTCACATATTTTTATAGGACATAAAGATGAGAACATCATAGAAAATTATGCATATACTCCGCAAAGCAAAAAGTTACTCAAGCTTGAAAACTCTGGTAACCTAATACATACAAGGTTAGGTAACACACGACTTGTGTTAAATTCCTTAAAAAAAAGTCCATACGGGCCTAGTACCGGACTTGTAGGTGTCTCCCAGGGTACGCCGATGGCTTGTCCGCTATTATTTCCTTTTATGAGTTAGTTTATTACTTTATAGAAATAGATTTTAGTTTTGTCGCCTTCGCGAGCAATCGTTTATGCAATCACTCACTCAGCGATTGCATAAAATTATCGAATTCGATTGTCTAAAAACTTTGCGATGTATTTCGGGAAAGAATAATTTTTAAAAAATCAATTTCATATTAGTAATCTAATATCTTAAAAAAATATATTCCCCCTTTATACTGGGCATAAGTTACAATTACAAAAACATCCTATGTTTTTCGCAAAAAATATTTTTTCTTTATATTTCACTATCATATTCGGAATTAACGACCTCAAAAACTGTTCCTTAAATTTAAAAAAAATTAAAGTTGAAAAAATTCTTTATTTCAAACAGATTTTATGATATTTACTCAATTTGACCACCTTTTAAGAATTTGGGCCTACCGTGCGCCGACTTAAGGATCCCCTATTTTAATATTCGTGTCGTCAACAATCGATATTATGCTACAAGTGAAAACTTGTGCGAAAAACTTTGCGATGTATTTCGGGAAAGAGTAATTTTTAAAGAATCAATTTCATATTCGTAAACTAGTATCTTGAAAAATATCCTCCCTTTATAATGGACATAAAATACAATTACAAAATATCCTGTTTTTCGCAAAAAATTATTTTTTTTGTCTTTCACAATCATATTCAGAATTAGTGACCTCAAAAACTGTTTTATTCCAGCTTTCAAACAGATATCATGATATTTACCCAATTTGACCACCTTTTAAGTATTTTGCCCCACGGTGCGCCGACCTAAGGATCCTCTATTTTAATTTTCGTGTCGTCAACAATCGATATGATGCGAAGAGTGAAAATTTGTGCGAAGACAGACCGCCTTCCCGGACTTCTCGCAACCTTCTTCGGCATGTCCAAGCACAAAGTCAGTCCGGGAGTGAGTGAAGATGAGCTCAAATCCGCTATCCATTATCTCCCTCCACACTTCAGAAAACCCCTTCCCCACGGCCAACCCACCCTCCCACACCAACCCCCCACTCCTCTCAATGCACACACGAGCTCCATCCCTCTGCGCGAATCTGACGATGATGATGATGATATTATAAGGAGGGAGAATGGACCGCCACCCACACCCGGAGCGCATATTCCTCCCCCCGCCTCCGAGGCGTGCGTCCGGCCTCCACCGCCGCCACCCCCGGGGGTTGCCCCCCGAGGCCTCCACTATATATACTACGGATTCCGCCGACCGTCTCCAAACACTTGTCTCACTCAGCCACTCTGCACTTACGGATTTTGCTCAACGCGTCATCACCTCCGAAAGGACTGCTCAATCATGAAGCTGGTGAGTAGAACGAAAATCTCCAAAGAGACACCGATGTTTGGGACTCTGCAACGCATTTTACAGTCCCAAGCATCGATATACAAGCCTTCCTCCCGTGAGTTAAAGTAACGGTGGATAAAATTAGTCATAGCATTCGAAAAGTTGGCATTAGAGTGATTTTCCATATTCTCTGGGGACCTTGCGGTAAAAATACATTGCGAAAACAGGATGTACTGTGGGGTATATCGAATGTCAAAAAATTTTAGTTTAGTCAACGTTATAGATCGGAAACTTTGCCTTTTAGCATCCAAAGCAAGAGTGCGAAATCACGGCTTTGACAAATTTCATATTGTGCCTCACCAAGAAGCAGAATAAGAGTTTTTGTGAAAACTGCATTATTTAGGTATTATTTTTCGATAGAGCGCGTATAAATTTCATTAAATGGCTGTTTTAATATGTTACTTTTATCTAAAAAAAATTTTAGGCATTAATGCCAATTAGGATGGGATATCGTACCTTTAAAATTTTAGGACACATTACGAAAATGATGCTAACAACTACAGCGTTTTGCGGATGCCTCATGCTAAAATCGAATGAGCTCGTGTGGGGCCCAGGAGATTTGAAGTGCGAAATAACCAACTAGGAATTAAGCATTCGCCTTTATCTACATCGAACCGGGATCCCTAGGATTCACCCCGAGTGACTTTTTCAACTGAAAGGCTATTTCATCAAAATTGTCAAGCGCGTATTCTTAGGCTCTCGAAATTCGAAACCACTCCGTCCTCCAAAGCCACCTAAAATCCAAAGGGGAATAAGACGCCTGGGTAACTCAACAGGCATTATAACTCCGCGCACATTCCGATGATCTTGGTTCGAATCCAAGACGGATAACATATTTTTCCTTATGAGGTATTTGCAGCTGCTAACTTCTTGCCACTGAGTAATTATATTGCCACTGTCTGGTTTTTTCCCGGCGGCTTTAGTAGAGATTATTCCTGGCATTTCACAGCGGGTAATATTCTCCATATTTTCTAAACTAGAAAGTTATATAGAGGACCTTACCCGGCGTAAAACCCCAGAAATCTTCACTGCGATTGTTTATATTGTTTGAAAAATTGTGATTTAACTCCATTCTTCATAACACAGGAAATAGTTTTCCATAAATGCATAATCATTGCAAAATCGTTCAAAATTTGTTTTAGAATCGTAATGCCACACAACCCCTGTTTTGTATGTGAATATGAGGCAAAACCTTAAAAATGGGGGTGTGTTTAAGGGTTGTAACCCTCTCCTCCAATTTTTGAACAAAGCTTTAAAAAAATGTTAACGACATCGCTTGAAAACATAAAGTACAAAGAGAACTAAATTATTAGAACGGCGTAAAAACGCCACTTTCAGATGCATATTTTTCAAAATTCCCGGACCGTAGGACTTTGTTTTGCAACTACGGTGGTGACCCTCTTCATAGGCTTCTAGATACTGCGAGCTCTATTCCAATATACGATTCCTTGAGCTGTACCAGTTATTTATTGACGTCACTAAAAACATAAACATTTCGTTAACATTATCATTTTACTTAAAGACAAAACATATACCCTTATATGATAGCCGCAAAACTTTATTCATATCGTTTTCAATCGCAGACATATCCTTCAAAATTATTTCTAAATTGTACGATTCCGTGATACTCTAAACGAAAATCTGTTCGGAATTTACATTGCCCCTAATAATTTACAAATCTAAATTCACAAATGTTAACAGCAGAAGTATGAAAGGATTATTCACCTCGACTTGATACCGGAATAATTCAAACAGTAAATATGATTTTATACATTTACGTTAACAGTACTTTCTACGCCGAATTCATTTCACGGACCAAGATTATTAAAATCCACGAAAAATCATCCCAATATCTATCGTTTTCTAGTAACATGCTTCAATAATGCTAGTATTAGTTCAATTAAGTCTTTGAACTTCCTTCCAGATGACATAAGCTTCCGAAATAAAAACAGCCTAAAATTTGTTATTAGGCCTCTTTCTACAGGATTACGGCCCGAGATTTATAGTTTAAGCGATGGTAGAGCTACCACTTGGCAGAGCCATCTACAAAGGGTAGAAGAACGGTTTCTTTCTCTAAGCCAGCAGAGATTTCCCAAAAAGTGTTCAGAGTTGGATTTTACACATGATAACTTGGAGGTGATGATTTTCTCCTGCTCCTACGTGAATATGAACCAGAGGATCTCCATTTATTACGTTGATCGACAAAGTCACCTCATACAAAACATCGCTAGTAAAAAATTTTGGGATTATCTTTTTTTTATACAATTAAATATTGAGTGAATTTACCTCGAAATATTTCAAGCACGCGCAGAAAGGCAATATATCCGTATTTCGCAAGTTGGGAAGACTCTAGAGATATCAAGAGGTGTTCTGGTAATTTGGCTAAAAAGTCCATACAGAAGAACGGTGTAGTGCGTGACTTACCATACCAATAATTACTGTCCTAATGGAGGATCAGTTTTCAGGGTTTCCTAGAAATTAGTCCTAAGGATGAATAAGATCATAATTGCTGCAGTCATTGACATGGGATCGACTTACGAGCTAAATAGAATTCGAAACTCCCAATTTACACAAAAAAATCAGTTGTATCTAGTACTTTAGCAAACGAAAATAATAATTATCTACCATGTGTCAGAAAATGTACAAAACGATCAAAACCTTGAATAACCTTGAAGTAACAATTCAATGAGCAATTAGTTTCACCTATTACACGGAAATTATTTGATTTCGCTTCGCTAGACTTTGGTAGAATAGTATGACAAGAAGATAGGTCCATATAAAACCTAAGAGGTCAAAAAGAGTCCATAGTATGAAAATTTTAGCCACTTTAACAATTAGTGCTACAAGATTAGCCAGGACAACAAGGAAGATATAGAGCAATTGAAATCACAGGTGTTAATTGATTGAAATCATGTAATCATTCAAACCCATGGAAATGAGATAAAGCGCATGGAGTCAATATGAATCAAGCAAGGATTTTCAATATTTTGCAATATGACAAAATTCCCTCACCCAAGTTGAGGTTTTAAACTTTTTCATTTTTATTTCCCTGTCATTGGTCGCGGGAGTAAATTCATCCATTGCCAGGTTTAAATGTCAACATTCCCATCATTAGGTCTCTGGCATCACGGCTCTCAGAGAGACAAAGAAATCAAAAAACTCAACAGGATACGAATTCAAGGTTAAAACGTTGACTTAAGAGTAGAACTTTATAAAAGCCAATTAACCATTATTACATTCTGCTTTCGAAGACCAAAGCACAATTAAATTCCAAATTGCTTCCAATAAATATTGTCGTCGAAAAATCAATTAAAGGGGGGGACACTTAATTATTAAAACGGCCATTTTCGATGGCTTTGCCCAACCTGGTGATGAAAAATTAGTTTCTAAACATTTGTAACCCGTGATTAATAGGATAATTAATCCACTGAAACATTTATTTACTGGTGAAGGTCTCACAATGTGCAAGCATAATAGTCACACACGCGAATAGTCAAGGTCGCATAAATACACAAAAGACGGGCAAAGCGTTAACAACAGGGATGCCGACTTACAAAAAATATTGGGGGGGCCCAAATCGGGGATCTTGCCCCGGGAAATTTTATAAGTAGTGAGTTTTAAGTTTTTTAAGCGTTTTAGAAGAGTCATATGATCAACATTAGTATCCTGATAACTCGAATCTCGATATCTGGACACTCCGGGGAAAATCGACAAGCCTGACACATTATTTCCTCACACCCATAACGAATTTTTGAGGGGGTTCGGACCCCTTCAGGCCCCATGGAGTCGGCGCCTCTGGTTGATAAGACACACATTTCAACCTCAACATCTCAATTATCGAAAAAAAATAATAAGAGCTCATTATCGATATCCTAGCAAAAGAAGTACGAGAGCATTCTCGTACTTCGCGAAAAAATTGCTAGAAAAACAGTTGGCGCCGTATTACAAAGGTAAAGGACATATTGATCGTGCAATAGGAACTCAGTTAATTTCTCGCTAAAAACCACATTAAGAAACGTCTTCATTCAAATGCAAATCACAATGATACGCCGAGTTGGAAAGATCTCTCAAGGTATTAAAAGGCAGTCTGATAATACATTTTGGCTAAGAAGTACATATAGAAGAACAATGCAGTGCGTGACCCTCCAAACGAAAAATTACTTGCCTTTCTTTTTACGCAACACAATGCAGTTAATATAAGACTGGGATTAAGTAATGATACATCGATTGAGAAATAATAAAATGAGATCAGCTGTAAATAATAATGGGAAAAAACTCGCAGCAATCCTCAAATAATTATGGAATAGAAACTGGTATCGAAATTACAAATCCGGCAGGAAGAAAAGAAAAGCTCTGTACTAACACAACACGGGAGATGAGTAGAAACCCCCTCCAGATGAGGTGATATTAAGAAAATACGTGAATAACTTGAATGCGGCAAATTCACTGCAAACATTACTTTTCAGCTATTTTTTACAAAAATATTTAGGAATAAAAACGATTATTTTACGATCGTAATTATTCCAATTTGCTGTGGTAAAATATTTAAAATAATACCTTGAAAGTCATTGAGAGGTTACACTTCTCATACGCAGAGCATCCATTCCTTTGATGCGACAATATCGTGAATGGAACTAAAAATGAAAAAAATATTTTCCCATCACGCCATCCTCTATTCAAAATTCTTAGCCCACTCAAAATACAATTAATAACGGAAATCTACTTTTAATTGAATTAAAGCATCGGCAACGACTAAATTTGGCCTGTTGAGTCTTATTTTGCCAGATTGAGCATATATCTTGGGGGCATGTAATTATGAAGGTTCATTTTGTTTTCAGTGTGCAATCATCTTCGCTGCCTTGATCGCAGTAACCTTGGCTCGGCCGCAAAACCCTAAGGATGTTACCATAACCAGTTACACCAACGACAACATTGGCATCAACGGATATAACTTTGGGTAAGGTATAAAAATCGCTGTCATGCACGCTCACACCCCAAAGGTCATAAGTCATTTCATTACCGGAGGCCACTCTCGGATGACGGGACTTGAAGGACATCAAGTCGGGATGAGCCCTTTGGAATGCAATTAAAATCCACCAATCACAAAAAAGTAATGGTAAATTTTCAAAGGTCTCTTGTTGCTACATCATCCTAATCCACACTGTGTCACGACTTGATCGATGACAACCATTGAAGGTAAAAAATCATAATTCCAACGAAGGTAAAACGAAAATGAGTTTTCTTCTAGAAAATGTTCGCATTTCCATACACTTACGGATGACCTCGGTAAGATACCTCGCTCGAGAAGATAATGCAAAATTCAATATCAGATATGATGATGATAGGATTCCATAGCCAACATTTTATTTCGAGTCTTTTCTCGATTTTACTGGGAATATTACCACACATCTTCAGGGTATTTTATTGTATTCTATCGATCAAGGTAAATGAAGACTTTGATCTGGATCTAGCGTTTCACGGCGCGGAAACGTTGACACTAATGAAGGACTGAAAAAAAACAGGAGGAGTTCGAAATGTGGGTGTGTCGAAGAATGGAGAAGATTAAGTGAATGGAGAGGAAGAGAAACGACGAAGTGCTGGACATAGTGGGTGAGGAGAGGCAGCTTTTAGATGAGATACAGAGGAGACAGAAGGTATGGATGGAGGGGGTACTTAGCGAGGAGGGGATGTTGAAAACTGACAGACGGAAGAATGTTGAGTAAGTTCAAACGGGGATAGGAAGAGAATAGGATATGTAGATAGAATAAAACGGAGTGGGTTATTGTGCATTGACGAGGGAACTGCAAGATGGGAAGTGTGACTGGCCGGGATGATAGCCTAACTACGTTATTGAAACCTATCTTGGCCGCTAGAATAGGTACCTAATTATTAATAATAGTGATGAAAATAATAAAAACAATAACAAAAAATAGAGTGGTGAAAAGTGCAACAGGTTTTCTAACATGGATGCCTTCCACTAAACCAAGTCTGAAACCGTCGATATTACCGTAACCATCGATAACCGTCATTTAGTGGATGGAGGGGAGGAGGAGTTTTGGGGGATATAACCCCCCCCAGAGCTCAGATAATTTTTTAAGTTTTATCCATTTCACTTAATTGGATTAGGTAATATTACTCATAGAATAGTGTAAATATTAATAAAATATCCATCAGAAGACCGTAAAACTCACCATTTTGAACCATTTACCTGAAAAATTTTATAGGGGAGGTCCCCTGCACCTCCCGCTTACCCTGGCGCGTAATCTACACCCTCAGTCCCGCCTAAAACCCCCCTAGCCTTAATTCCTAGCTGCGCCCCTGTGCTTGAGAACCGTTTAGAGCGAATTTCTAGTATAACGGCACTCCGCCCTTCGAATGGGACGCCCATGGACCAATTCAACCTGCATAGAAGTATTTTTGATACCGTTATAAAAAATTTAGGAATGAGCTCTATCACAGTTACTAACGCAGGGTTTATGAGAAGAGATATAAATATCAAAGGAATTTCTTAAACATTTAATGGTGTCTTAATATTACTTAACCACAAATTAAACTACTGAAACGACCGAATCGACATTTGGCGGGAGATACTTTAAATATCTGGTTCAAACATAGACTAGGCTATAGCGAGCAGGAGGGGGGACTAGAGCTTCAAATCCCCACGAAATGTTTGAGAGACTGTCGCACATGAGCCCCTTACTAATGATGTACCCAGAAATGTATTCCCCCTTCGATATAGTCCTGAAAATTTTCACTCGCTACGACCTTGCAGGCATGATCTACAACATGGCCACGTGATCTAAAAGACCTCAATAATAACCCTACAAATCTCATTAAAAGGCACAGGAGGAGAATTCATCCCATATTTATTCCAAGGAGTATGTTTTTTTTCATTACATTAAAAATATATCATATTATATATCTTTACGATTATACGATGGCCTTAGGGAAAATTACGTCGCAAGAAATGGCTAAACAGTAACGATTGTGAACATATATTTTCAAACGCGGGTTCATTAAAACACTTAAAGAAGCCAAGAATAAACCATACGTAGATGGGCATCAAGAGCTACTCATCGGGACGTCTGATATCATCTTATTGAAAAACTCACTGTCATACATTTCTGTTTAAATTGTAATGCTGAATATTTAGAGCAATTATTTGCAGTATTATTTTGTAGAGGTAATGCAGTTCCTAATTCTCCCATTCTTATCTCTAACATGAATGGATCTTTCCTAAGGTTTACAATTAGACATCACGAATTCTTTCTACACGATACTTTTGCCTCTTGGATGAGCAGCAGACATATTTGAAGTCACGTTTAGTCTGAAAATCTCAATTAAGTCTCCTGCTTTTTTTCTGTGCAATTTGCGGTGCATAACATTTAGAGGGCAATTTCAAAATGTCGAGTTGATACTAACAAAAAAAACTCGATTTGTCTTGCTCGGTTGATTCCACAAATTTCCAACAAAGCACTCGGCCGGAAATCGAGGGATTCGGGTTCGAATCTCCGACAAGGTGAACGAATTTTTTCTTCTGAAATTTTTCGCACAAAAAAACTTGGGATTTTTAAGAATTTTTATTAATAATTTTCATTTGGAATTTTTTTCCAGATACGTCCAGAGCGATGGCACTTCAAGACAAGAGAACGGCGAGCTCAAGAACATTGGCACGGAGAATGAAGCGCTGGTGGTCCGCGGAACGTTCACTTACATCGGCGATGACGGCAAGGAGTACACCGTCACCTTTGTGGCGGACGAGAATGGTTACAGACCCGAAGGAGCGCACTTGCCCAAGTGAGGAGACAACGACATAATGCCCCACGTCGAAAGAAACCGCCATACCGGGAGATGAGCGACAGGATAAGACCACTTAGAAGACACCGTCGAAAAAGCAGCTTCCACACCGAGACAAGGCCGATTTTTGACACCCTCTTTCCATTTCAAAAATGTATGCAGTCGATATTGGTACAATAACAGTGTAATTCAATTATACTCGCAATGGGTAATAAAATAATCCACCATCGACTGTTTGAAAGAAAGAAAAAATTGAACTCCTAGGACGTTATAACCATCACTGATTCCTAGAAGAAAAAAATATCGATGACCTTCAATTAGTCGACCAAACCAAGCCGATATCCGTGTCGCTCACCTCTTCCTCTTTCCATAACAACTTCAGGACGCCATGCCCCACGCTTTAAATCTCTAACGAATGGTATAACAGCCAACAGATGTAATTAAGAGTTCGAAGGCACCTCAGCTGTACATTGCTTGCTCCCCCTGGTCGGCTTAAACGCAGCGCCAATGGTAATTACCCACCGTGTAAATGAAATGTGAGTAAAAATGTCTCACCGCCTTACAGATGTGTAAAGAGGGCATGCGTTGCAGCAGAAGTGATGCAAACTGTTCCCTTGGAAGGTTTAAACTGTATTACGCATGTAAGAGTGAATTGTGTGCATTAAACATGACCCTATGACTCTGTATATGGGATTCATTTCACCCTCACCGCTTGGTTGCTTACAAAGAATAAAATATGAGCTCAGTCGCAATTACAGTGACAAATTAAGGAGGGTGTGAGGCGCCTCCCCATGATTTCTGGAAAAAGTTAAAAGATGCTAATTTTTAAAATGGCTCTCCAAAGTAAGTTTCAAATTCATCGACTTCACAAACAATGTTATTCTAAGCCAAATATCTGAGAGCCACTTGTCTATGCATGTTAGACCTCAGAAACATTATCACCACAAGGTATTGCGAACCAACAAGGTACCATGGTATGTGATGAACACCCAAAACAATACCTCATTTCCCCTTCGCAAAGGCTCATCCAGGTTTACGTCGTCGAAGGTGAACAACATGACAATCAGACAGGAATGGTAATATCACAGACTTAAACTCGCATTATTTCAAGAATTTTACTCAAGGAGCTCAAAATCCGCTCCAAGCATACTAAATTTAAACTTAATAGTAACCAAATATTTATTTCATTCCTATAATCACAATGTCTTCACAAATTGTGGTTTAAGGAATTAAATAAATATTAGCAAACATTGTTCAATAAATATTCCATTCACAACTTAGGTTCTTAAAATCAATGTCATAACTAAAACTAGCAACATTTTGATTCCACCGTGGAAAAATTTTTATTTTACTTATTAGCAGCTTAAGTTGGACGGGTTTTTTATATAACTTTTTGGATCAAAAAAAGAAAACAATGTGAAAGATATTCGATGATAAATATCATACTTCCATAGTCTTTGTCTATGACGACTGTTCTTTTTTTTCACATTTGTCGATTTCTTTGATCGCCCATTAAGTGATAACCTCCTTAATGGTGATGAAAAGCATATAAAATGCCACAAATATATGTAAATCATGGTCCAGGATTCGAAGAAAGGATCTCTGCCTTCACAAAGCAACTGAGGACACCACTTAGCTACTAGAGTCCATAATTCCCTCATATTATCAGCAGGGCAGCAAGCAAACATCATCAAACTCTTTCCAAGGAATTGGCCCCATGTATGCTATATGCATGGAAATGATATACCTATGGGTTATTTCAGAGTGAGCTCCAGACACTCTTTTCTTCCAATTCAATCATCGAGTCAAACACTCATTTATCATTGAACAAGCTAAAAATTTATGAAAAAAGTTATGTACAGGGATTGCAGACATTAAAATTCATCTGTAAAAATGCCTAACCAACCCAAATATCAATCCATGGTTAGTTTGGATCAGTGAGGGCAGAGCTCTCCCCAGACTAAGCTACTAGCATATGAATAACATAGTTTGGATAGTGGGGGCTAGTTCCTATTCCTGGGCCATAATGCACTCTCAGATCTTTCGGGGGCATCCAAAAGTTTCACCTGGGTTACTCAAGAGAAGCCAGGCACACTACTTGCTAGACTACCAGGCTGAATGAGGTCAAATCCATTTGAATAAAAGCACGGACTGATTATGAAACATTAAATTTCTGCATTGTACCAATGCGCTCTTAACAGTGAATTTTTAAAAAATTAACACCCTTTAAATAAAATGAAATATATATGAAAGTAATAAAAAATATGACACTTAAATACATAGCTATCATATTTTTTTCTCAAAGTTGCCTAAGATTAGAAGGATTCTACAGCAAGACCTAAGGTAAAATCTGGGAAAATAGAACTTAAGAATGTGTTGGTGATAACTACTCTATAAATTCTTTTGAGGAAAAGAAGAATTTGGAACAAATGGCAGAGATTGATGAAGTTCCCATCTGTTAAAATTAAATATGATAGAAGGAGGAGACCACAGTGGCTGGTACAGCAACACTCTTTTCACCACAGAACATTTACTTTAATGGCCGTAGCACTGTGGTGTGGACGGCAAGGGGAAATCACCCACATTAATATCATGAAAAGTCACAGCTACTCCAACCATAAATTTAAGACATGTTGGCATTCTATCAAGTAAATATTCAATAAACATGTCCCTCATTTACATCCCACGTGACGACCACTTAAGAGAGGGTACAAGGCCAAATGTGATTGCATACTGAGTACCTATAAGAACATGGAACATGAGATTGCTTAGGACTTGTGAAAGGCTAGAAAAACTGATAGTAAAATTAAAAATTAACTACAACGTATAATGATCGAATAAGCAAAATGAAGTGGTCAGAAGGGGAAGGCTTTAGGAGAGGAAGCTATGGGATTACACACAATATAAATGGTAATGCTGGAGTAGGCACAATGCTGAGAAAAAGCATTGCAATTGGTTTACATAGGTTCTTCATTCATGCCCCTCTCTTTTTTTTTTGCTTTGCTACAAATCTTTTTCTTTATCCTCTTATCGAAAGCCTGCCCTTCAGGTTTTGCATACTTTTACTTTTTCCTTTCTTCTATGAGGTCCTGGACTTCTTCCTTGATAAATTGCTTTTTCTTCTCCCCAGAGCATCTATTGTTGCCTCCTGCATTCTTCCCCTTATCTTCCACAAATTTCTCCATCAGACAAGGACGTACTCAGGATCAAAACTAGGGGGTGGCAAGCCATATTGTTGTTCAAGTTGTACCTAGGTAAGTTTCAAACATGGAAAAGGTGAATGGAATCAACATTTGAAAGAAACTGTAACAGCTCTTTATTAGTTTTTTTTTAATTATTTGCTTGAAGAAATATTATTTTCCTTAAAAACATTTGCAATCACTGATCACTGTCAACTTCTGCTCCTGGGTAGCTTTTGTAATCCTTTGTCTGGTTCCTAAATCTGTGCTTCACTAAAATGTAGTTTACTTGAAATCTTCTGTTGCCTCTTGGCACATTCCATGTGCATATCTTTGCCTGTGATTTTTAAATCAGTAGACTTCAAGAGTAGAGAAGACTTCGAGTGTCATTATCCTTTAGAAATTTTTAATCCTAATATTACCATACTGTTTCAAGAAAATTGTCACTATTGAATCTGAAGAAATTTTTCTTCTTCTTTAATAGGGTAGTTTCCTTCATCAAAGAAAACGAAAGGCATTAATTGCGATTCGTTACCCACCATTAGTGTATTCAAAATACACAAATTATTTGGTTTTTGAAATACCGGTTTAGACGAATGGCAAGGGTCAAATTTTATCCTCATTTGAAAAAGGCCAGATTGGCGCCCATGCGATTCCACTCCGCATGACGTCACAGGGACCTAGTTTCTACACGAGAGGATAGGAGTTTTACATCGTCTGAGGTTACCAATGCATGCATGAGGCACAGAGCTCAGGGAAACATGTCTTAATAATCACCTATTAAAACTGGCTAAGTTCGGAAAGTTTTCTTCGTTTGATAAGGTATTAATAAACCTTTTTTAAGCCAAGCGCTACCATTCAGCAAGGTACTCAGCTATCCGCTAGCATCCTGCGACGTATCAGCGCTAAGCCTCGCCTTAAGGTCACCTCACCGGGCAGGAGGGGGAACCAGAAATACGATGTACGGAGATATTTCCCGGCATTCATACTTAAGCGCCGCGTTTTCGCGCGCTTGAAAATTTTCACTTTTCATTTAATCGCGAAAAATAGATGTTGTCATTTAAAAATCTAAAAGCGTGAAATACGTATTCCAGGAGTAATAATCTTTCGATTAAAGCAATAAAAAAATAATAGGAAACCACCCTATTGTAGCATGAAAATGTGTTGTAGATTGTTTTTAGATTTAGTGATACCTATTGTTAGATTCCCCAAGCAAATAAATGCACATGAAAGTCAAAAAGGACAGTACAAAGGAGAAAGCATTAGTATGATGGGATTTGCAGATAACATAGCAGTCATAGCCAGGATGGAGAACTGTTTGAAGAAAATTTTGATGAATATGGAAAAAACAATGGCCAGATATTTGATGAAAATCAACAAAAAGGAACATGAAATATTAGTATGCAGCAAAAGAGAGGAGAAAACATCAAACATTAAACTAATAAAACTAAATGTTGAAGATGTGAAAGAGTTTTGCTACCCAGTAAGGCAAATAACAGTGATGGACAAAACAAGAAAGAAATTGTCATTAGAAGAGTACGTACAGGTAAAGAGGACGTCCTCCTGAAAGAAGAAATTGTTCACATCAGAGAATACAAGCATAAAAGAAAGAAAACAATTCATCAGTTGCTACACATGGAGCATGTTACTTTATGGGACTGAGAAATGGAGGTTGACAGTCCCAGAAATGCATGAGAGTGTACACATTTGAAATGTGGTACTATCAAAGAATGATGAAGATTTAATGGATCAACAAAGTAAATAATGACAGGATTCATACCATGTTTCCATCTTTGATTTCTCTGATTTCTATTCCAAGTTTTCAAATTACTCAGACTTCACATCAATGGCAAAGCAGTCATATGTAAGGATTTCGTATGCCAGCCTCGGTGGCGGCGGGGTAACGTCTTCGCCTGCCAAACAAGAGGTTGTGGGTCCCAGTTCTGCCTGGGTATGTTTCCCCCGTCCAGGGCATGGTTGTTCGTGTACGTTTACTTGTTACAAATGCTGAATACCCCGGTATAATATGGCCAATAAGAGCTGTATCCGGTGGATTGAGAATAAAATTTTTAAAAATAAAAAATTCAAGACAAAGTAAAGCAAGGAACACATTTAGAGTCCAGCCGTCGAGAGTTGTCCAATGACAGGTAGAAGGGTCTAGTTCGGGGAAGGGGGCAAGGTTGCCAGGTAAGAAGGGGAAATACCCACGTCACATGTAAACAAAAGGCTTCCATGAAGAAAAGAGCCGGAAGGTATGACGAGCTTGTAGGACCCAAAGGAAGAATCGGTAGTCCTTGAAGAATCCCTTGCTTTGGTGATTTGAAGAAATGGATTGTTTTGGTGGTTCAAATGCAAGTGACAATGCTGTATGACTAGGCAAGGGTGTGAGATGCATTTGGGGGACAGCAATTGGCTGCAAACCGTTCTGGTGCAGGGTTCGCTGCCCCTCCTTTTTTGCGCTGTCATTGCGCCGGCTGGACTGTACATACTTCCCTGCAAGCCACCTCAATAAGCATCTAATGGGTGTGTTAGGGCATCAAGCCTTCACAAAGAAAATAGAAGAAAAGGAGATGTGTGTCGGAATAATTTGACGGCTATGTTCCACCTAGCATTTATTGAAGTTGATTATTGCTCAGAGGAGAAACAAATTCCTGTACCTAACCATTCGGCAAAATATCTCTCTCAGCTTTATTATTTCTTCTGAACTCGGAAACATAATGAGGCTCTAACATAATGTCCTCTGTGTAACTTTGAAAGATTTCTGTTCTTAATAGTTCAAACAATCAAAGCCAGGCATGTAGCCTCAGAGTCCTTAGTGGCTCCCAGACTAATCTGCCAGCAATTTTTGATGATTTGCATGGTTTTCCTTTACAGTAGATATATTATCATTCATGGATAGTCATTCTGAGCCAGAAAGAAAAAGTACTCAGTGAAATTAAATCAAGAAGCACCAATTCAGCACTAAACCATCCACATAAAGCCAGGAAAACAACACGATACCCTCTTGACCACTCTAATGCAACAATGCTCTGAGTATTCAACCACAATTTTTGTACTTTTGCTGCACCTATGGAGTTTATGATTATCCAGAACCAAATTTCTCTGACAATTTTCCGACTACCTGACCCAATTTAAGTATACTGGGACTTGCCATGGTGATAGCTTCACTGAGTCACCAGATCTAGGTTGCCATCGCAGTCAAGGCGAATAATATTTTCTCTGTGGAATTATCGTGCAATTTGTACCAGTCCCAATTTTTATTTCTATGACTTTTCCCTGACTGGTATGAACCATGAATGAGGAAGTCCAAAGATGAGTGGGAAAGAAGACACATCTTAAAAAAAACGATAAGAGGTTGGCAGTAAAACTTATTAATGGGACATGATGGCCTGATACAAAGAATCTTCGAAGGAAAAATGGACAGACAGAAGGGCAAAGGGTATCCCCAAGAGAGTTGCATCGGCCAGGTTACTAGGGTTTTAAAATAAAATAATTGAGTTAGTATGAGAAGGTTAGCAGATAGGAAAATTGAGTCGAGAGCTGTGTCAAAATAATCTTTGGATTTTGAACTAACAATGATGATGAATACAGAAACGAAGTGGCATTACAGGTAACCATTCGTTTTGGTAGTTTCACATTTAGCTAATAACCCTGCCCTTTCGCCTTCACACAGGTGATTTACTTCATCAGTTTGATGTAATGCATACCAATTCTCCAATGGGTCAATTGATTCATTCCTACAAATGTTAAAATTGAGCTCTGAGAAAATGGACAACTTGACCATCCAAACAATGGTCGTACTGTACCCATTGAGCAGGAGTAGAGTAGGCACTAATTTACAAAAGTAAGTACATATGTGCATATGACTAGATCTGTGTATACCAAATGGATAATTTGGAAATATGGATAATTTGTTGTAATGTCAAGGTTTGGATGCATGCACCTATGTACTAGATCATTCCCTCCCTCAGAATGAGAATGCATGTCTTAACTGGCAGTTTTCCTAGGGCGTGATGCCACTCAATTATGTAGGTACTATTTCCTGTCAGTTTAATTTCTAATTCATGAAAACACAGGCTTTGTTTTGGGATATTTGTCTATATTTTGAGGCTTCAGAGTCTCCACCATTTGAAATGTGGTTGTTATCATGACCAAGTATTACTTCAGCACAATGGTTAAACTTTAAACCAAACTAAAGACCAAGCCAAACCAAATACAGATAAAAAAAAGATAAAAAAGGTAAATTTTCACTGCCAAAACTTTTTTGCCAGCAGCAGTGGTTTTCTGAAGTTCTGAATGAAATATATGGCACTATAATGGCACAGTTTGATAATACGTTGACTTAAATGTTTTTCAAAAATACAATACTGAAGATAACTTAGCAACTCAAGACAATGTAAAGGCACTCAGAAATGAAAAGAAATCATGCATTATGAAAGTATCATGCTAATGGTTTGATAAATTTGAAAATTGTCATTATATATGTAGTTTACAAACAATTACAAGAAACCATGGTTAATTGCACTAGGTTGTGGGCTGAATGCTCATCAGCTGAAGGAAAGCAGCGAGTTTTCACACTATGTATTCCCTTACCTCTGTCTTACCCTGATGTACTCTATTTGATATCTCGCCATATCCCCCAGACTATTCCATATGCACCTTCACCCTTTAAGATGATTAAACCACAAGTTTGTGATGAATAATTTGTTTCTCCTGCAAAATTCTGCACTTTCTCTCTCCTGTCGTTCCACATTCCTATTCCAAAATCTCCTATTTCGTGTCCATCTCTCCCTTCCCCGACTGAGGTGTTCCAGTCCCCCATCACTAACAGATTATTTTTCTCCGGGGTTTCTCTAATTATTTGCTTGAGCTGCTCATACACCTCATCTACTTCTTCCTCCCTATGATTGCTAGTGGGCATGTAAACTTGAACCACCACAAGGTTGGTGGGCCACGCCTCAATTTCTACCACCAGAATCCTATCGCTTATCTGGTCTATACCTACCACACGCTTAACCATCTTCCCGTTTAATACTTAAGCTACCCCTTGCTGGCTTTCCTCCCCACCAAAATATATAACCCTATACCCATCACTCCATTAGTCCCCACCAGCCTTCCACCTCACAACACATAATCCTAGGATATCTATCCTACCTTTATCCATTATCCTTTTAATATTTTCCAGCTTCCACGCCCTCATCATTGTCCTCACTTTGCACATCCCTGCATTTATTGCTGACTTTGAACTCATAGCAACATTAAAAGGAGAAGGGTTGAAATACACTGACACAATCATATAAAAATTATAGAGACATATCTAATGACTTTGCACCACTCATAGGTCTCATAGCAGGGTCATCACTGTATGGATCCTCAGCCAATGTACATAATTCAAGTTTCCCACACTCCCAAAAGAAATAAAATTATATACATATTTGCTAAGCATTTCAAGAATTTGGCATGAGATAAATGATAATTTTGAGTCAAGTAAACCATTTAAGATGGGACATTTGAACTTGAGGACTTAATTAGAGACTATTGAAATAGAGAAATTTGGATCAGGAATGATAAGCAACCAGGGAGAGCAGAAGAATTCTTCACGAGAAACAAGCTATTTAACGACAAACAGTTCCAACACCATGGTTGGACATGAAGGTCAGGAATTCAAGAAGATATGAGGAGGTGAAAAGCCAAGGGGTGCCAGTGATTTTTTTCTCAACAGAGTGAAGTTAATTGTTAGAAGAAATACAACAAAACTTGGTTGCCAAGGGATACAAGTGAGTCTCTGTTCTGTGCTGACATCGAGTGGAAAATCAATTGCTCTATATCAAATATCTAAGTCATCTGGTTTGTTTTCCATGCCTAATTTCTGTACCTAACTCTGTTTAGAAAAAAGAAATCACTCGTACCCCTTGGCTTCTCACCCGTTGCTATGAGATTGATTATATCATGGTAAGACAGAATTTTCAATCAAGAGTCCAGATTAGGACCACAAATATATGTATGTAAGTTCTTATGAAATGTAATGTAATTTTCAAAAGGCTCAGAAAAAAGCAGAAGTGTGAGGATGTGGAATTAGGGGGAGACACAAAAATTATAGAAGAAATGTGGGAGAGAGTTAAAACAGTAATAGTTAAAGCGAAACCAATTACACTTGTGGTGAGAAAAAGGCATATAAAACCATGGATCTAAAAGGATATGAGTATATGTATATGTAAATGGTAGATAGAATTGGTAAAATATGGACATTGGACATACAGTAAGATATGATGAAGTACTGGGAAATAAACAATTATATAAGTGATGAAAAAGACAGAAGAGGAGGAGTGGAAAAGCAGGTAAGATAAAATAGTATATTTGTGGAAAGAGAGGGATGTATGTCCCCGGCCAATGTAAAGGCATTCTCATATCTCAACAGGAAAATTAATGAATGGAATAGACTCCCTGTAGAACTGTTTCAGCCCTATCCTAGCAACGTGAAGATTTTTAGGAAGAGTTGCAAAAAATTTATCTTCGAAAACTGATTTCATTATTTATTTTAAATATTTTTAGTTTCCCTGATCTAGTCTTAATATGGTGATGTATTTTCATTTATTCCATTTCCATTACTTAAACTCTGCTACCTGGCAAATAGCCAACTTGTAACTTGTACAATATTATAATAATAACATCCAATGACCCAAGCAAAAGATATCTTAATTCTCTTTTTCATAAGAGGGAGAAGATCCTCATGGATACCTTGTGCAATGCGATAAAAAGAGAATACGTCATACCAGAATTGATGTGCACTACCCCAACCAGAATATACGTTGGCGGATCTAGGGGAGGGCACAGGGGCACATGACCCTATGTGCCCCTATGATATGCAATATTTTTAATACGGTCCCATTATCATTGCCTTCGTTTTGTATTACGAAGTATCCTTGTGCCCCCCCCCCCAGAACAAAATCCTGGATACGGCCTTGCTTGTGCACCCCCAAAAAGAAATCCTGGATCTGCCCCTGAGAATATATAATATTTCATCACCTCTTTAATTTTTTTCAGTGGTCAAGAACTCAAGATTATTTAGCACATTCAATGCGGGCCCGATTTTCATGAAAATCTTCAGAATCGGACAATAAAATAAGAAAGAAAAATAGAGAGAGGTTTTCACACCATAACTTCTGTTCGAATACTGCTATTTACAAACAGTGCACACGGGTCGAAAGAGGAAAGCTTGCTGAAGGCCATGCACAAAAGCGGAAGACTGGGAAGTGGATATTAGTCACGTACAGAGGCGGAGAAAGCGCTCCCAGCCCGGCCAGCAGAACACGTCAATTGATGTGCTCCGCGCTGAATGTGTTAAGATCAGTTATCAATAAGCTAGTCTGTGAAAAGCTTACAGGCACTATTAAATCAACAAAGTAAACAATGTGAGTAATGAGGAATGAAAATGAATCACAAAAATAGCAAACCAATCAGGTTATATGAAGTAATGATACTAAGTGATATGAGACTAAGAATAAAAATAAATGGTGAGCCAATGGTGAGACTTGGTGACATCATTCAGCCAGCCTAGGTGGTGCAGTGGTAAAGTCCCCGACTGCTAACTAGAGGTCGAGGGTTCAAATCCCTTCTGGGTGGTTTGACCACCATCCAGGGCATGGATGTATGTGATTGTCAAACAAGTTAATTGTAAGAGACGACTATCTAGTCTTAAATTCGCTTGTGAAATAAAGAGGACAATAAGAGAAAACTTTTTATGGAAGAAAGGAGCCACTAACAAAAATTAACCACAAAAGGCTGGAAAGGAATTTTGGAAGTGGTGAATCAGCAGTTTAGGTAGGAGCATAGGAGCTTACGACATCATCAATTTATCTGAAAAAGGTTAAACACCTTCCATTTTTTGTCATGGAAGCTGAAGAAATAGGCACGAAAACCTTAAAGAGATATATAATCAAAGCAGCAGACAATATCCATCAGATATCAAAATAAGTTGGCATATCCATAAAACATTGCTATTACATGACAGTTATTTTGACAAAGTTACATATTTGTAACATATACAACAAGTTGTAAAAATAACGTTTCATAGATATCCAAGTTGTAATATCCGTGACATTTAAAACATTGTGATTCCCATCACTATTCACTGGTAGCATATTTTCTGTATAGAATTAAAGAGCACTAATATTTTGTATACATATGTGAGGATTACCAAAAATCATAGGCCAATCTAGGGGGGTACGTGCCCCCCCTTTAAAAAATATGCAAGAATTTTAATATGGTTCTGTAAGCGGAACAACTTATGTTCGCAAGGACGTGAGACCAGATGGTAATGGTATTCTGATCCCCATACATGGCACTTATGAGAAGTGCCTGTGTGGGAAGCGATGCTGCCATCAGCACCTTACAGGAAGCTGGTGGCCACGAGGGGAAAAGGACGGCGGATGACGCCGTAGGCAGCAGGCAGTCGGCGGTAGGTACTGATGTGCAAAAGTCGGAGGGCGTGTGCGCGACGCAATGTGTGTTGTTGTCAATAAATACCATCACTAAATGACTTGTGCCAATAATTCCTCTGGAGTGCCAGCCCAACAGAAGCCCCGCGCCTACAGTTCCATTATAATTGCGCTCGTTTTGTATTACAAGGTATCCTTGTACCCCCCCAGAACAAATCCTGGATACGGCCTAGCTTGTGCCCCCTCCCCCCCGGAAAGAAACCCTGGATTCGCCCCTACCTAAAACCATAATAAGCACTCCCATTATCTAATCAATAGATGTGAAGATATTTAAGGGATATCATAGTATGGACCTTCATGTCCAGTGTTGGACATTATCGCAACTTTGTTAGATGGGTCCTTCGGTTATTTGACAGATATCCATACAATGTTAATTGGATTAACAGGGATCAGTGGCGTAACTATAGGGGGGATGAGGGGAAAGATTTCCCTCAAAGCCACAGAGAAATAAAAAAATATATAAAACTATTGTCTAGTTTTGACACATAATAATTTTATCTGCTTAAAGTTAAAGATCATTTAATAATATCATGGCAGTGAGACAAGTCACTGAATACAGACTGGTGACTGCCTGGGGGGGGGTCAGATAATAGGACCCCTCATCCCCCCAAAGTATATTCCTAGTTACGCCACTGACATGGATAATGCACAAATGTCATATTTTAATGCCGACAATGTTGTCTAGATGTTGTTGGGATATTGATTGCTGCTTGGGACAGGTCTCGTTTTTCCAACTCTTTCAAAATCAAAGACAATAAATTGGTGAATTGGTGACCTAAGTGGCACATGGACCCAGAAGAAGGCAAGACTGGAATCATTTGAGGCGTGGGTATTGAGGAGACTGGTGAAGATGAAATGGAATAACAGGAAAAGGAATGAGGATATGCTTGACGTGGTGGGGAGGAGAAGAAAGTTTTTCAGGAAATTCGGAGGAAGAAGAAGGTTTGAATGAAGTGAGTACTGAGTGTGAAGGAGATGCTGAAATCTCTAGAGAGAAGAATGTATGGTAAGAGGGAAGTGGAAGGAAGACAATCAGGTTTAAGGATAGAATGAAAGGGCATGGGTCTTACTGTGTAATAAAGATGGAATTTGACTGTGTGAGGGGCGGAAGACCAGGACGGGTCTACACTGCTAGACATAATGTAACTGGTAAAATAACCTAATAATAATACTGATACAACATATTAAATATATAAAATTACAGCCAAAATCAGAGTATTCCTCAGAAAGCAATCAAGCCACTTTCATTTTCTGTTGCCAATATGTTGAATGAGCCCATGTGGATAATTGGACCCAGAGGAGGGCAGATAAGAAAAGACTAAAATTACAGGCAAATAATTTTCAAAGAAAATAGTTCTAAAAAATTTCACTGAATCAATGTAATGGACCACAATGTGAATTGCCCACAATCATGGTGGATCATCGGAGTGGAGCATCCTATATCGTAAGTACTCGGTTCTGTTGCAGCAAAGGGGCTTACGAAAACCACTGCCTACGACCCGGAGTGAAGCGAAATGCAACCGTTAATCCACTATGCCTCTGACCCAGTCGCGAAGTTGCTAAGTTCGGATAGGAGCTCGTGAAGGGAGCTTGCCCATGCTATTTGACTATGTTCCGTTACTATCTTGGCGCTTACATGGCAATATCAATGACATCACGATATTTGCACTGGTTAAGGATGAACCAACATACTACACAAATATTTGCAATGAGGCCTTCAACAACAACATCAAATAAATAAGACGTCTATCAGCGATATTCTACACAACCAAGGGCATACCCAGGATCATAACTAGGGGGCGGGGCAAGCCATGGCCATGGAGGGGGGGGCAAGGTGACATTTTAGCATGGAAAAGGTGAATGATACCAAAACTTTAAGAAAATTATAACAGTGCTTCATTAGTTTGTGAGGTTCTTTCCTTGAAAAAATAGTTTTATTTTAGTAACATATGTTATACTAATACATATAATTTTTCATGGGTGTAAAGAAAATAAGTTGAATACTTTCTTTTCAATTCAGTACTGATTTTGCTTAAAGACTCTTGCGATTTTTGCTTCTAGGGGGGGGGGGGGGGCAGCTGCCCCCTCTGCCCCTCGCTGGGTACGCCCATGTACACAACATTGTATAAACATTCAAATGTCTTGAAAAACTTACCTTCACGGTTTGAACCTCTCTCAATGCCCTGGAATATTCAGAAAATGTTGCATGGTGTATGGACCGCATCCACTGCTGGCTCAGTGTCAATGAAATGACTGCACTATAACTTCTCGAAGCGAACAATGATTACTCTCAAATTTTGTGAGATCAACTTCATCGACTTTGCTGTGTGAAGTTAGCATGCGATAATAGTGCGTGTAGGTACGTAACAAATGACACCAAAGACCTAAGCACACTTTTCCGTGGAATCGCGTGTCCCTGCAAAAGTGATAGTTCACGCACTATACTGCAGAAGCAAAAAGTTTCTATTAAAATACATCACCATCACTAATAGCGATGAAACTCTTCCCCGATGATAATAAACAGTATAAAAAAACCAAACATAACTTCGATTTCGAATTCCTCGACGTAAACTCGCTGGACCGGCAACACTCGATAACCTCGCACTTCCGGAACTTCGATAGAATCGAATAGGTAACAAAATACGAAAAATACCCAGCTTAGTTATCCCACCCTAGTTGTTATCATTAGGTCTTTGGATTAAAAAAAGAATATGTGTACCAGAATTAATTCATTCATTCAAAGGGAAAGTTAACCAAACATATGTGAGGATAATTATCTACTGAATACCTTACTTCAGTATGAAAAATAAACCAGATAAACAAAAAGGCTATGGCCGGTACGACCGCGGAACTTTCAAATCGAATAGGGTTGGACCTAGACTTATTTCTCTAAATTAAGAAAGTATTAGAATTATCGAGACTCATGAGATGACCAAAATTTTAATTTTCTTCAGCTGCAAATAGTGATATCTACATGCCACAATGCCATAATGAAATTACTATATCCACACAAAGCCCAGTGGTGTATGCCCTCATAGACCCTCATTCCGAGGGGAACTTGGCCATCTCCCTTATAATTGCCCTTAGGAGGACTACCACATGTAACTCTAAACATTGATTTGGTTGCAATGCAGAGCATAACGTCAGTGATGAGAGGTGATCACGCCTGTCAGGACACTTCAGGAATATTCATCAAATTCACGAGACAATTTGGACCCTTCTAGTTTGCCTACCTCTATTTCATGTGTATATCTCCTTAGCAGTAAGTTATAGTAATTTATATAGTAACACAGTGGACTCCAAAATAAATGCAATTTTTGGTTTAGACAATTTAAAAATGGACAACCTGATATACTATATTTAAATACGCATGATTAATTATTTATGTGATAGACTACAACTGCATGACACGGTCATGATTGTTTCCCGTCACGCATGGGCGTACCCAGCGAGGGGCAAGGGGGGGCAGCTGCCCCCCCAGAAGCAAAAAGCGCAAAAGTCTTTAAGAAAAATCAGTACTGCATTGAAACGAAAGTATTCAATAAATTTTCTTTAAACCCACGAAAAATGATTTATTAGTATAAGATATGTAATTAAAATAAAACTATTTTTACAAGGAAATAATCTCATTAACTAATAATGCGCTCTTATAATTTTCTTCAAATGTTGGTTTCATTCACCTTTTACATGCTAAAATGCTACAACTTGGCTTGCCCCCCCCCCCCCCCCCAGTTATGATCCTGGGTACGCCCTTGCCGTCATGTGCAAGAAAGGTACATCTAGGTGTGTAATAGAGACTGTGGGAAATATATGCAAGAATGCTACATCTCTTCTTATCCACTCTCCCAGGCCCTTCTTACGTTTATGAACCAAAACTTTTCTTTCGTGGTAAGAACAATTGGAAACCCTCCCTTCTTACCCAAACAAGTACCTTCTTTAAAGAATCTCTTGAGAAGGCGACCAGCATCGGTCGGGAAACGTTGGGGCCAAGAATTGACGCGGCGACATAGCCCAAAAGTTTTTATTCATCATGACGCGCGAAAGTTTTGACGAAGAATTCAGTTTGTTGAAAGGTGGTGTATGCGAATAAAATCGCGGTTGATCCTCGTCCCCATTCCGCTTACATTTTCACTTGATAATTTTATCAGATTACCTTTCTGTGTTGGGTTACGTTAGCGAAGGTGCAGGTGGTTAGGATGGAGCTCAATTTTCCATTTGTAAATTGTGTCAGATTACTTCCTGTATTAGTTTACATTAGCAGAGGTGTAATTGGATGGAATGAATCTAAATTTTCCTTTCGAAAAACGTATCAAATTACTTTCCGTATTGGGTTACATTACCTGGGACTTGGAGAAAGGGAAGAGACCCATGTTCTCCTCTAAAATGGTTTCACATTACCTTTCGGTATCGAATTTTATTTTGGGAAAGGCAGGTGGACGGTTATCGATTGACTTAGGAGAGCGAAGTAATCAAAACTTCATTCTTAGGTGTTCAACTATTCAAAGCCAATTTTTGTCTTCTCAGACCCCATCCCAAAGGAAAATCTGGAGTAACCTCTCCACCCTCTCCTAATATTTATATTGTCTACTTACCCTTGATGAATGTACTCTGTTAACCTAGTGCGTTTGCGCAAGATCGCCCTAATATGTTCTCGATTGCGTGAGGATACCATTTCATTGTTTGCCGGCTCCCGATAACATATACAACTCGATTTATCTAAATGAGAATAGGGTCTAAATGGAAGAATTTCTGAGCTTTAATGAATTCTACGTCAATCAATCGCCAATAAATTCAATATTTGTGACAACGGATTGGAAGAACACGTTATGGAATACACTTGGATTCCATGGATACACGCCCTCTCGAGAAACATGATGCAAATGAAAAATCCCCTTCTCCATTAGATATCATATCTTAAAGAGGGAGTTTTCCATAAAAATGAAGTACTTACAGTCACTTTCAAAATTTTTAGGACAAAGTTTGTGGCGCCACTTCTGCTTCTCGAGGAATTTTAGTTTCCCTAACTAATTTGGTTTTCCTTGGTTACTCGCCGAAAATATTTCGTTATTTGGTGAAGATCTTCATAGATCATATATGCAATCGGAGGGAGATTTTACTTGCAAATCGATCATTCCGTTTCAATTTATTTCGGCTTTAATGATTATTTCGTGTTCATTAACTGTGTACTTGCCCCGGTTTTCTTTGTTGGTTAAAATTTTACATATTATAAAACTCTCTCAACTCACAATTGCGTTGGCCTAGGGGAGTAATCGTGCAACTGCGATGGTGATTGTTGATAATTTGAGTCCCCGAAGCGGAAACTTTGCTTACATTTTTTTTCTCGTTCATCTTTTTGTATTTCTTTTTAGATTTCAAATAATTTTAAATTCACTGCAGCCGCATTTTTAACTTTTTTAACTCTTCACTTACTGCTGTGACTATTTTCCTCTAGTTCGGTGATCAAATAGTTTAACTGCTGCACAGGCTCAAATACACCACGTACTTTAATCGTGAACCACGTAGGTGGCATTTTGAGTGAATGTAATCACTCTGTTTCTGAAAGCAAGTTAATTATGATGCGTGGTTTTTTTCTTTGTACGTTAAATAACTGGATTCCTAGAATTGAATGCACAAACGATGAATAAAATAAAAATAATCACTGAATTAAATTAAGTATAGAAAATTTGTATCATATTGATAGCACCAGTTCTGTTGGAAAAACATGCATGTATCCCCAACACATGTTCATATGAGGTTTTCCACTGCTTTTGTAAAGGGTATACTGTAATTTTGTATGCAAGAGCTGATACAAGATTTTTTTCTGGGGGGTGGGGGGGGAGGAACCAAAGTCGGACGGCATACGGTCTTCTCATATTTGGGATTAAAAATTGCATGCAACAGTTACTCTACGTAATATACTCTTTATTTTCATATAAAAGTCTATTATATGTAAATATTTATAACTTTTTATATTAAAATGTAAAATTTATTAACATTTGTATTTAAAAAAAACACCTATTTTTAAATCGTCTGGGGAAGGCACGTGTCCCCTTTCCCCCCTCTAAATCCGCCGATGTGGGTATGAGTGGAATAAATTTTTACCATTATGAATAAGTTCAACCGATTCAGGCGTGATATAGTGGAAGTTCGACATATTGAAATGAGAGGTAGTCGCACTTCTACACAATTATTTAAAGGCCTGTTTACACGATACATTAACGTTTGCGTGAATGATTTTTGTGGACCGGAACGGAACATGTACGAATGCATGAACCAAATTAGAACAGGTTCTATTTTCTGTGCATGCATTCGCACAAGTTGGGTGGTTACACGGTGCATTTTGGCGTTCACTCTCGCGTTCATACATTTAGACATTAACCCGTTCGTGTTAATATACCGTGTAAACAGGCCTTAATACGTACGATGCGTTTCTGCTCACAGAGCCATCAGTAATGAAACTCGTCGTACATGTTAAGTAATTGTATAAAGGTGCAACTACCGTTCTTTCATTTCAATGTTACTATTACTATTATTGCAAATTACGGGAAAGATAATCCATCCCTAACTTCCCCTCATCCCGCCACCGACTAATGGTTGATCCCATGGGAAATTGCTCCGCGGGTGACATAGTGCATTCAAGAGGGGAAAGAGGAAATGTTGAGAGCATTAGCGACGACACGCGGCGACGCGACGTGTTTGAAAGAAGCTGTTTGGATACCGCCGTGTTTTGTCTCCGGGTCATCAATCACGACCGCTGCCACAGACGTGCTGCCGCCCCGCGGCGATTGGATGATACCATTCATTCACCGCCCATTTCGGAAAGCTTTGGAAGAGCGAAATAGAGTGATCTCTTCGCGGAATCCGGCGACTGCCTACTATTCCTCATCCCCTTGCGGGGAACTCGATTATGTGACGATTCTAACACCTCAAGCTTTTTTCAAGAGCGAGAAAAGAGCAGGTTCATCGTCATCAGGGCACGGTTGAGCCCAGGGGCGGATCCAGGATTTCTTTGTGGGGAGGGCGGGGGGTTCACGAGGAAGGCCGTATCCAGGATTTTGTTCCGGGGGGGGGGGAGGGGCACAAGGATATCTCGTAATACAAAACGAACACAATGATAATGGGACCGTATTAAAAATCTTTCATATTTTTCAGCGTCTGGTGGGGCACGTGCCCCCGTGCCCCCTGGATCCGCCTATGGTTGAGCCTGAATCACACGACCATTTTTTTCGTCCTTTCCGAGAGTCTCCTCCGGTCATATTTATTTCACTTGCGAAATTAGGACAAATCAGTCTAGTCTTACCATGGGCGTACCCAGCGGGGTGCAGGGGGGGGGGGGGAAACAACCCCCCTAGAAGCGAAAATAAATTTAGTTCAAAACTAAAATTATGAACAAATTTTCATTTTGAAGAAAAATGATATTAGTATAAGACAGGGAGCTGAAATAAAAATCAATATTTTTTCAATCAAATAATTATAAAAACTAATAAATTGCTGTCAATAATATTCTTAAAATTTTGGTTTCATTAACCTTTTCTGTGCAAAAAAGTTACAACTTGAACGACCACAGCTAGTTTCCCTTCCCCCCAGTTTTGATTCTGGTTACGCCCATGAGACTTAGACTAAACAAGTTTTACAATCACAATACATACTTGCTCTGTGTAGCAAACTCTCCAAGGCGGAATGCGAACTCGCGACCAGGATATTGCCAGGAGAGGACGATTTCCCGCCTTCGCAGATGCCCGAGAGGGTGTTCAGGTTATCCCCTTCACCAAGAAGACTACATGGAGGAGGCCCAATTCAAACCCATAGAAGCTGATTTCATTTGCCACTTCGGTCGTATTTTAATAGTTTTTCTAAATTGTCCGCGGCGCGCTGATGAGTGCAATGCGATCCATTTTTTTCATTATTGTGCAGTTTATTTTTTTTATTGCGAGGATTAGCATTGAAACCTTATGGATTCAATAAGTTACATCATCACGTATAAAACTTTCGGTTACCGTCCCTAATTATGCGTTATTTCCCCGTGAAACACGGATCAATTTTTCCATTAGCGACGCGAGTGGCGACTTTTGTAAACCTATTCAAATGCGCGGTGGGTGACAACCGTATAGAGCATAATTCACAGTGTCCGGCGATATCTGGTGGAAATGTTTTATATCCATGAGAATAAAATAAAATGGTAAATTTCCACACAATTTTATTTACAAAATACCGACCCGGTTTCGACACTACGTATATAATGTAATTAAAATTGTGTGGAAATTTGCCATTTTATTTTATTCTCAACCGTATCGAGGTCCACTTGAGGATACTCTTAATAATGAGGTGATATTAGTGGCTAAAATGATGACGGAAAAATATCCATTTCACACAATCATTTTCCACGTGCCATCCAAAAAGGGATGGAAATCCATCCCTTTTTCACGTTCCTCTTTTCGTCGCTGAAAACATCGCTGGCACCGTCGTTCAGCCAATCAGAACGCACGGTCGCTGAGAGCTATTTTAACACCACGCTGAGATTTTAATCGAATGACAGTTGCAAATAAGGAAAGTGACGGAATAAGTCAAGGGGACTGCATAGAGGAGGCCCAATTCCATCCTATAGAAGTCTCATTTATGTTTCCCTTTTTGTTGCATTTTAATCGGCTTTCAAAAATTTTCCGCGGCGCTATGATGACTGCATTGCGATCCACGTTTTTCCAATAATTTGAATTATAATGTTTTTCATTGCGAGGAATAGCATTGAAAAGTAATGAATTTTATGCATCACGTCATTGTGTGAATAAATTTCGGTTTATACCCCTTATTATTCCTTATTTCCCCGTGAAACTCGGATCACTTTGTCCGTCAGCGACACGAGTGGCGACTTTAATAAACCCATTTAGATGCGCGGTGGGTGACTAAACTTTTTGGGGCCGACTTGAGGATCCTCTTTTGTAATATTTGTGGAATAAGCAATGGAAAAAGGGACGGTGAAGGTGACCGCGTGAATCAAAAATTTATAGATCGAGGGATCACTCTTTTGGTCCCTGAAAACCTATCGCTGGAGCTATCATTCTGAGGGACGGAAAAAATGATGGTGTGATTCAGGTTTTGCATTGCCGTCACTAGGTATTCAGACACATTGTGATATAACTCAATCCTAGGCAGGGAAAGTTGGTGAAATTTGTTTTGAATACAGTAAAAAATTCGTTTATTCCCCGGAATTTTACAATTTGGACTCGACAGGTATAGAATATTTCGGATTATAATCAAGCAATAATGTATTCATATAACATCTTTTTTGGTGGAAGACCAATTTATGGCTGAGTTAGGTTATTTTAAATATAGAATCCAATGAGATTTTATATTTAAAATAAGTTTGAAATAAAAAAAGATAAACGGCAGTATTTAGGATAGGAGATACGGCGGTTATAAAAAGTTTTCATAATTTTATCATTAAAAAGTGAAGCCTATCAGGCTAAAAAAAACTGCTTCATATAAATTTTGAAATAGCAAAGCCGCGTAAAGTCAACTTGTACACAACATTTAAAAAATTAGGAAAATAGTCAACTCATGCAGAATTGGAACCTGAATTCTTCTGTTCGCTGGGCAGACGCGTGAAACGTTGTAACCAAGCACCTGCTGAAGTAAGAATAATGAAATAATTCATACTTACCCTGAAGTTTTACCATCGCTTCCAATGTTATTTGTCTAAAATTGTGGCTCATACTGCCTTTGAAGGCCTATGAATAGTGTAAGAATAAATTGCAATCTAGTTTTTATCTGTACTGAAGATTTTAAGCCGATCCGACAGTGAGAAGTGGTTTAAAATCAATTAGAAGGTTCCATCGATGAAATATGCAAACAGACGAAGCAATTTAAGAATAAGCATAAGCATGTTTAATGCTCCCGATCCTCAATTCAACCAGCTATTTTGCTCTTACCTGCATGTGACAGCACCCAAGTGAAGTCGCAGGTGCGACAAAACGGAGTAATCCGTGTGGACAGGTGACGGTTGGGTCAACGCTATTTTCCGCTCGAATGTTGGTCGCGTGGAAAATCAGATTCGGGATGGTATAAAGTCTTCCTAAACGAGGCACCTCCCTCTCCAACCCCCACAAACATACCTTACCCAATCGACTCATTTCTTGGACATAGGGGGGCCAATGTATAGCTGAAGTAACGAAAGTAACGCAGGCGAGCGGCCTCTGAAGGCTGTTGGACTGTCCTGATGACTAAATCCATCGAATTCATGGTTTCATTAAGATGTCAATTCAGGCAACCCTCAAAGACCTCACTTTGGATAATTCATTAAAAATAATTTTGAATAATATTTATTACATTCAGTGACGTAGCTAGGAATTATGCTGGGGGAAGGGGTCCAAAACAAGGGGGGAATGTTTTTAAAAACAGGGTAAGAACTAAATAGAGGGTTTTAAACTAATTTTAACACTAGTCATAATCGAAAAAACTTCTTCTTTCAAAGAAATATTTTGTAAATTCATGATTTTTCAAAATTTTGTTTTCTTTTATGGTGAAGCAAAGTAATTCTGTTTTTATATTTCAGGGGGTTCCGACCCCCAGATCCCCCACGCTACGCCACTGATTACATTTTTAGTCCCGTCCGATGTCATCTATGCTCAAATAGTAGATATCGAATACCTATAATTTTCACCATGGGGGAAAACTTAGTGCCAAAACTAAGCAAAAGTTTTAATCGCTTTCGTTTGCGGTATAATACAAATATGATACTTTTTAATGACTTTATCTCGTAATTAATACTCAAATTAAATCAATAATTAATTCCGCAATTTATGAAAAACGTGTAAAGAATCTCGGAAAAGGATTATGAGGTTCACGATTAAAGTACGAGGCCACGCACTTGAGCATGTGCAGCAGTTAAACTATTTTAGAAGCGAATTAGAGGAAAATAGACACAGGAGTAAGTCCTCTTAAGTACTCCGTAGAAACCTACCTTAACCGGCAGAAGATTTAATATTTGGCAAATGAAGTTAATACCGGCAGCGTAATCTAAGATCTTAAGAGGGGAAAGTACCCTGTTTTTCTTACTTAGTATTCGCACTTCCCGAGTTTTCTTTTCACAAAAAGAGCAACCAGCTACTGGTCATTAGCGGCATATTGACGTAGAGATTAGGAGACCTTTTTTCCACTCTTTTTACGGTCATTAATTGTGCGGAATACGGACGGGACCCATTGGGCAGTCGATGCCAGCCTATTAAATTGGGGTAACATGTCAAAGCTGACTTCTCTAGCAGTCGACTGTTACACTCGACTCTTACTTAACGACTGCAAAGCTCTGCGAAGAGAACAAGAATCGATTGAGGCATTCATTCGATATTTCAGTAAAGTTGAGGCAGTTTAAATTTGAACGTATTACGAGTCGATAGCTACGGATGCATTGCAAGCGGCAACTGGTCATTTTTACTGCGAAGGGGAAAATATAATTAAAGGTTTCTTTTTTCAATTTCATATTTATTTGAGATAAAAAGTAAGAGAAAGAAGAGGAGATGAAATTGCCTCTCCTTCGCAACTGTCACATATTTTGTTTTTATACCTATGCAATCACGAAGCGTATTGACATATTTGTGACACTTATGTGTAGATAATTTTAGCGAGATGTGAGTTTGAGCAAATGTTTTAGCAGTCTACCTCGCGTTGCAAAGCTAACTGCTTACTGTCTACGGCAGTGGCGCCGACTCCATGAGGCCTGAGCCCGAGCCCCCTCAAAAATTCGTTATGGGTGTGAGGAAAAAATGTGTCAGGCTTGTAGATTTTCCCCGGAGTGTCCAGATATCGAGATTCGAGTTATCAGGGTTCAAACTTTGATCATATAAATCTTCTAAAATGCTTAAAAAACTTAAAACTCACTACTTATAAAATTTCCCGGGGTAGGATTCCTGGTTTGGGCCCCCCAATATTTTTTGTAGGTCGACATCCTTGGTCTGCGGGAATAAATAGACGCTACCTTGGAGTCATAGAATCCTCGAACAAGCCCGTCCGTTTTGGGGACCGATTCTCCGATCTCGAGGTCATATGCGATCGTCTACGATGACCCCCGGAGAGCCAATCAATCCGTTCCCTTGGACGGCCACCACAGCTGTCCACACCTACCAATAAATCGCCTCCATGGGGGGGGGGGTGAGCCCCCATTACACGGCAAAGACCAGATAAAGAAAGAACTCTAAATAAACGTGATACCTACGTGGTCTCCACCCGAAATGGTAGCGAACCTATCGCGCGGAGCGTGGTCTTTACCCATCCTCTTCTCGCGCCATTGTGAGACGCCACCGCTCGATGACACGGCGTTGTCAAGCCCCTGAGGGTAAGCGACGGCCGCTGACTCGGCGAAAATTTGATGAATTAGGGACGCGCCTCCCGCCGCTTCACTTTCCTCCGTGAAATTGAGCGTCTATTGGGCGATCGCGGGCGTCCACATACTTGGAAAAAACCACACGCCACCATAATGATATACGGCAAGGAACTTGAGCGAAGGAAAGGTGTCTCACGGGGCAGGATATTGGACTAGAGTCTAGTCTGACGAGTTTTGGCTAATAAAGACGATAGGATAAGTAAAACTGAGTGTATGAAGCACATTTAGGGCCAGTTTTATAATGTCTGTTCAGCGTTAACCGGCACTTGATAAAGCTAGAACCTTAAATTTAGTGTTTTTTTTAAGTTACAGCAAAGTAAAGTGATTCGAGTCATTTTTAGCTGAATTCATAACCTTAAATGGAAGAATTCGTTAATGACGATTTCAATGTTCTGAAATTTTTTAAACTGAGCTTTATAAAACCGGCCCTTACAAACGATCAGGTCCGTCGCTAGCAGATCTGGCGCCAGGGCAAACTGGGATCGTGCCCCCCCCCCCCCCATAACATTGATATATCTGCAATCGGGAGATTTGAAAATATAATTGAAAAACAAAATTTCATGATTAATATATTTTATTGATTGTGAAAGTAAAACATTCAAGATTATTTAAAAATTTCGAAATGAAAATACATAGTACTATAGAAGAATATTTATTAAATATTATAATGGAATTTTTCTTGCCTTACTTGCTTACTTACTAAAATTCGTCAACTTCTCGTTTCTCACTTCTGGGGGGATATCACCATTTATGCAGGATGCAAATTATCGGTAAAAAAAAACTTTTGCCAACCGCATAAGCCGATGTCATGTATGGATGGGTTTTGCGACATTAAATTGTGTTGAAGAGAGCTGAGAGCGCCACACAGCAAATAACGTTGTTTGTCAAAATAAAAAAAAATATTTAGTCGGCGAACACGGTGCGCCCCCAACTTGCTGCGCCCAGGGCAAAATGCCTTGGTTGCCCTGCCCTCGCAACGGGCCTGCAAACGATAAAGCAAGTATGATATTTTACCAAAGTGATGAGTAGGGGAATTGGCATTTATGAAAAATAAAAGGATTTAAAAATTTTTTAGTCGAACTACGACAGTAAAATCCGCCATACGGGCATCTATTTATTATATTTTAGGATTCTCATACAGGTTAATAGCAAGTGTCCGCTCTCCTCCTACCACACGGCCATTGAGGCGGCTCGGCGAGTAGAATATAGATGTAGATATTAATGAATAAATTTAACACAGTACAATGTAGATGCTACGCAAAGTGCACCTGTATAGGTACTTTTTCTGTTATGTCGTCACATAATGGGGCTCTGTGCATTCTTTTCTTCGGCAAGATGGAGGTAAAATCAGTTTTTACCCTGGATCCGTGGCTCATCGACAAGAAGATACCCCAACTTTGTTATTAGCAGCTAAGCATTCAGCACCCCCGAATAAAATATTTTATTTTGCAAAAAAATAAAGATTTATAAAAATGATTTCAAGGTAAGTACAATGGCAGCCTGTCACCCGCCTTGACGGTGCACCACGGTGGGGACTCCAAGTAAAAGCTACCTGCGGCCAAGGTTGTGTATCCTAAAAATCCGCTTCAAATTATCAGCATTTGAAGCTCAAAATATGTATCGTTGCCAGTGGCGCCGACTCCATGGGGCCTGAGTGGGCCCGAGCCCCCTCAAAGATTCGTTTGGGGGGGCGGAGCCCCCTCAATAATTCAAGAAAATAAGTAAGTTATATTATGCTTTGTGATATCACAAAAATATATTGGTGATTTTTATTTCCCATGCTTGACGATAGTTACCTTTTAAAATAAATTCAACAATGAGTGTTGAAACAAATAATTATAAGGTTAAGCAGGTTAACTGAATCAAGTGGTGTGAATCATGATAGTGTTTCGGTGCTGCGACAAACTTTCAATTTAACCTCTTCCTGGGGCAAGACCTCCGATATGGGCTCCCCCAATATTTTTTATAAGTCGGCGCCCCTGATCATTGCTAAATGTATTTTTCCGGTTACGGCAGATTCACAAGGAGCAAAATATGCATTGACTCCAACTATTGGCGGATTTAAGGGGGCCACGGGGGCACGCCCCACCCCCAGACGCTTAAAAAATAGGAAAAATTTTCAATACGGTTATTTATTTATTTATTTCACACACCACCGAAAACAGCACTGTTCGGCCTTTATATCGGGGTTGATAACATTTAACAATCACAAACATCCATTATTATTACGTTTGTGTTGTTTTTTTATATTACGGAACCTTAATAATTTAATTTCATACTTATTACTTGCATATTGCAATAAAGATAACATTTTGTATAGTAATTGTTGAATGTTGTTTTAAATCTCAAATATAAAAAGACTGCTTGCCTTTCAGGCCCTAGCACCTCCCCAGAAAACATTCTGGCTCCGGCCTTGACCGCACCTGTCCTTCCTCTCTACATGGTATATCCTTTTTCAAGTCAAAATCATCATAATACCTATTCTCTTTCGTTCTATCTACTCATAGTAGGTATCCTATTCTCTTCCTCTCTTTTCCCCACTTATCCAACATTCTTCCCTCAAACACGTTTCCTTTGCACCCCCTACTCCCTCAGTTCTGGCGTCACCTAATCTCTCTGTCTGCTGCACATCTCATTTAAGTTGAGCTTCCCTCTCCTAGCCCACCATGACTACCACCTCGTATTTCCTCTTCGTCCTATTTCTCTTCTCTATTCTCCTCGCACCTACATCTACAATGCCTCCAATATTTCTAAAATTCCACAGGGAAAAAATCATTTGTCTTGACCAGGAATCGAGCAGGGATCCCCCAAAACAGCAACATGAAGATGCCTTGGTGGCTTTATTGGCCGAGAAGCTGGCGTTAATATAATGATTCGGGTTCGAATCCATATAAAAAAGATATTTTATTCCATGGAAAGTGTTACCTTAAGATAAAACCACTATTTAAAAAGTTTGGAACGATTGAGATCGATACATTTTTTATAGTTAGTACCATTCATAAACTTGGAGTCAATATTCTCAAATTTGCCATCTATTTCTTCAAGTTAAAGGTTGGAATATAGTCTGAGGTTTCTGGCGAGATGGAGTGGAAACGTGACATAATGAAAATGCCCCCCCTCCCCTCATCCTCCTCGACGGCCGACACCATGAGGCATCCAGGGGTAGCTGACCGGACCGAGCGACTGGAGCGTTGGAACCCAGCGGAGAGGGTACCAGAGGCCTTCCCACCTTCCCCTTGGAGGAAGAAATTAAGGACAATTAGTGTATTTGTCATACTCCTCTCTGACCCCATCCTCAGTTTTCCCAAGCCCCGTGACTGTACACCCTCCCTCCATCCCCTTCCCCCGCCTTACCGCCCACCACCCCCTCCTACCTTCCTATTTAAGCACAGCGCACATGATATTTTTGTACCTGATGATGCTGAAAAGCGAAACCGGTCGTATAAATAAATGTAAAATTGTGGAAATTGCTCCTGCTTTTTCATTTTCATTAAAGGTTGGATTGGATACTATACCTCTCCGGTGAAAACCAGAGGTAACAAGTGTACTTACATCACTAGATTAGGTTAGTAATATTCCATTAGAATGAGGATATTAAGAATATAATAAAATATCGAATTCACATACACCAATAGCCATAATTTTTACAATTTTAATACTTGGATATACTGCTGTAAAAAATTAATCATTAAAAAACTCGATTAAACTCAAGCTTATGGCGAAGCCAGAAAATGCCTGAAGGAGTTTTCAACTGACAATAAGTCTTTTATAGTGGCTATGGTTATGAAGAAAGCTTTTAATCTTAAATAAAGTGAGTGTAAATCACTGTCGTAGTAATGAATGACTATATCTTGTGAAACAAGAGAATAAAGCTTAAACAATCCACGATATACTTTATACTACAACAACTGTGCAAAAATCCAAGTGTGCAGTTCGGTGGAGCGGTGAAACATACATACCAGATTAAATAACGTCTAAAGAGAGATTTGTAAAAAAATATATTCATTGTCTCAAAATAAATAAAAATTTATACAATTATTTTTCATAAGATTGCATTGCGAAGACTTCATTTATCCTCTAATTTTACAGAATTTTACAAAATCTTGATGATTTAGAATCCGAATTTGATTGTGAGCGAGGAGAAATTCGAATAACAAGCCCAAAACCCAACTCCTACTGCATCACTGTACTTATTGTCAATGAAACATTAATACATTGCATGCGAATTATTTGCCAGTGAAACTTTAACAGATATTTACATTTTTTCTCAAGCACTAGGCTCACACACAAGTTTCCATGTGTGATGGAGTATAGCCACCTTCGCACCTTTTTCGTCGATTTTGAACAAGGGTTCTTTTCAAATATTAAAAAAATATCACCTTTTAAAACGTCTTGTCACCATCAATCAGAACATACCGGTGATAAATGAGAAACCTTGAGCAAATATCCTCACATTTCAGAAAATATTTTCCTGGCTGTCACCTTCCCTGGAAACCCAACGATTTTGTTTCCTAGTCGATATACTCCCGTTAATGGAGTGGGCTGAGGATTCTGCGCACTAAAGTTCCCGCCTTGCCCTTCCCCCAAAAACCACAATTGGACGCTGTCGCCCGCACTCTCCCAGCAACGACTGCGCAATGAGGCGCGAATTCCGCATTGGACGTTGGAGAAAATCGATCGAAAAATAGGCGTGGTTTAGAGCCCTGGAAAATACCCAAAGATATATGGGTGTAAAGGAGATAATTTGCTCATACCTGCAAGAAGTATGATTTTTTGACTAATTATACTCATGATCAGGGGCGCAGCTAGGAATTAAGGCTGGGAGGGGTTTTAGGCGCAACTAATACTGGGATATTTGGGGGTACGGCATACCCGCCAGGGTAAGCGGAAAGTGCGGGGGCCCTCCCCAGAAACATTTTAGGATAAATAGTGAGTTTTACGGCTTTCTCAGGGATATTTTATAAATCCTTCCACAATTCTATAAGTAATATTAATGCAATTAAGTAAAATGGATTTAACCATAGAGTAAGTATATATTACTCTATAAGTAAGAATATACTTACTCTATGAATTAACTTAAAAATTTCTCTGAGCTGTAGAGGGTATTGGGGGTTTATCCCCCAATACCCGCCCCTCGCTGCGCCTCTGCTCATGATGTCCAGTGGAGTAAGCTTGAGAAGACTCAACTCTCCTTGTTGAGAGGTCAATTTCACTACGAAATACTTGTTAAAGACTTTAAAAAAAAAAAAATGCGTTGATGTTTTAAGTGAAAGAGGAGGGTCCATAAAATAAGCAATGAATATTAATATGAACGGGAAGCATGAATATATGTGAATATTTGTTTATGTTTCCTGGACTCTGCCTTAAGGAAACTGTAAGAAGCGGCAAAACATTTTATTGGTCAATGGTAATAAGCACTTACCTAATATTCAGCTTCAAATAATATGGATGCTTCCCCTAATGCTTAAATATTTTAAATTTTGATGAATTTTTACATGAAATGAGGCATGCGACAAGATATAAAAGTTGAACTACGTGGGTTGCCCAGAAAGTAATGCACCATTTCTTTTCTTCGGAATTTATTTATTGTATATCTTGAAAATTACGCACACGAAAGAATGATGTTTCAACTACACACCCTCTTAGTCCACTCAATCTCCGTCCCGTTCAATGGTCTTCTGCCGGCGTGAAACAAGGGCTTGTGTACCCTGTTGGTACTAATCCTTGTTCTGGTCCCCGACAGCTCCAAATCCTGGAGCACCGCTTAACTTCGGTGGCGGCGGGGTAAAGTCTTCGCCAGCCAATCAGCATGGTTGTTTGTGCACGTTAAACTGTTAACATGCTCATAACCACGATGTAAAAGACCATACTAAATAAATAACCAATGTAAAAGACTTTTCGGTGGTATGGAAATAAATTTAAAATTTAATAATAAAATAACCGATGTCCTTTTGATGTCCTCTCCCTCTTAGCCCAGGGCCTAACTGTAGTCATGTTGACAGCAGATGCTCCCTAGACTTTGGACAAACGTTTTTTAATATTCACTGCAGTTCTTTTCTCTGCAGTGAGAAATTCAATGCCGGAACGCTGCTTGTAATGTATATCACTTACAGACACTATTTTGAAATTGTCCTGCGGCTATGCTATCTGTTGTGAGAGCCAGAAATTTTGCGCGAACACCCATGAAACTTAAGATAATGCATAATATGTGATGTTTCGCATTCTCTTCATTGTTGTCGGCTGATAAAAAAATTGTGGTGCGTTACTTCCTGGGCAACCTTCGTATATACTGAACTCTGCCATGAGAATACCATTTGAAGTGCATTTCGCGTGATTCGCAGAGGCCGTTTAAACTTTAAATACATCTCCATAAAACCCTGCGAACCACCTCTTGGGTGCCTTCGCCTTGCAGGGGATGATCAATCACCACTTAACAGCATGTAAGAGGATCCACATGCAAACCACGCGGTCATTAAAGTTCCATGCTTAATAGCATAGTATAAGTCCATATTCTCGCAAAGGCAAAACTTGCCCAAGGTTAGTAATTCCTACAGCAAATTCATGCAAGGTTAGAACAATGGAAAAACAAAAACAATAAAACATGGAATGAGTCGTCCTAGCAAGTGGCGCCATTTATTTTTTAAATCAAGGCTCCGTTGCTATAAGTGCAAGGAAAGAATGACATTTTTAATCTCTCTGTTTTGCAGTCCATTTCCTTCATTTTCTGCTCGTGATCACGTCTACCATAGTACGACGGTATACGAAGGATATGTTTCATATGAATGTCCCGGTAGAGGTAACTACTATCTATAATGTATCTATTACCTACATGTAACTACCTTGAGGTTCCTGTGGATAGGTTACCCGAAGGTGAACACTGTGTGCCTACGGCGGCCCTGGGAATGTATCCTTTCTCTAAATAAATAAAAGCGGCAGAGGTATAGTGTTCCGCCCTCTACATCTTCGGAGGCTGTGCTTCATTCTTGCATAGGAAAATGGCGGCATTATCGAGGAAGTGAGAAGGCGGGAAAATATTTTGATAGGTCTAACTTGTGTGGGAGATACAAAATAATGCATCGATGTTTTATGTGAAAGAGAAGTGTCCCAAAAAATAAGCGGTGCGAATGTGTATAATTGATTGTGTTTCTTGAAATCTGTTATTATAATACTTCAAGAAGCGACGAAACTTTGTACGATTCTCTAGTAATAATTGCCTAAAATTCCGAAAAAAATAACAATAATGCTTCCCCTAAGGCTTAAATGTTTTAAAAATAACATGAATTTTAACATTTAAAAAGGGGATATATAAAATCTGGACTTAATTGAACTCTGCCACGCATAGGCGGATTTAGGAGGGGAGGATGGCGGCACGCGCCCCCCAGACGTTTAAAAAATCGACAAAATTATTAAACAGTTTACATTAGGTTTGTTTTGTTTAGTGTATTACGGAGCCTCAATCATATAATTTCATATCAATAACTTTCATATTGAATTGGATAGAATATTTCGTACAGTAATTGTTTAATCCTTTTTTTAAATTTCAAGTATGAGAAGATAATTTGCCTGTAAAACCCCTATAGCCCCCCAGAAAAGATCCCTGGATCCACCCTTGCTGTCACGAGAACAACATTGGGAGCGCATTCTCAGTGTTTCACGCAGGCCGTCCAAATAAAAGCGGCGGAGGTAGTAGTGTTACGCTTCATTCCTGCGTAGAAAAATGGCGGCAGTTTCAAGGAAGTGAAATGGCGGGAAAATCGTTTGACAGGTGTAGGGGGTGTGGGAGGTGCGAGATGTGGGTAGCATGGACGACACAATTAATCGGTCGAGGCTTTAAGCGGGGGTCAAGGGAGAGGGGAGGGCGTTGGCATGAGAAGGTGGCGGTAAGGGGGAGTCCTCAGTCGTCTTCTTCTAGGGTCGGGCGCGGGAGATGTCCTTTTATCGGATCAGTCGATCAAAGCGTGTCCCGGAGGACGTAAGGGATCACCCCGCGCCTTAGCAGGTATGTCTACACCTAAATGCTTAATACGGAGTTATAGATACCTATCTCTTCCAAAAAGTAGATGGATATTTCTTTTCAGTTTCTCCGTAAAATATTTGGTGTTAATCCCGTGGATCGACAAATTATTTTGAAACATTATGAAAGGGGAAGTGATTATTATAATGCTGAGGAAAGAATCAATGAGCGTGGATACTGGATAGGGACAGATAGGTAGGATTTTTAAAATAAACTACTTGCGTGCGTTTTAATGCAAGCTTATCAGTATAATACTACATTTAATAGTAATCGGACATAAATAAACGGAGAAACTTTCGTTGCTGGCGTGAGTGGGTTACCAAGAAACTATTTACTGGGTTAAAACTTTCTAGGTCTATGGATGACCACCGATGTTCCTTTTAGATTAGTTCCTGAGCCAAGTATTAAAATTCAGATGCTAAACATTGCGGAAGTCTCCAGCATCGGGGACGAAACGTAGGCATTTTATTACCTGACGCGTGAACAAACCTAAAAGGAACATCCGTGGATATCTAGTGGGTTATCCTTAATTTTCATTAGTTTTTGGAATTACAAACCGAATTTACAAACGCAATGTGATTCAAATTGATAGAAATTACAATTATGGACCTTAGTTCGAATCAAACGACCAAACCTTTCCACCTATTGGTTTTTGACGCGCTAACTCATATTTTGCATTTCGAGCTGCTATTTTTTCCGGGAAGTTAAATATTTAGGTAATATTATTTTTTCGTAAGGAGACTATTCCTGTTAGACACCAGAAAAAAAATCAAAAATCTATAATCACTCCCGAAAGCTTCAACGGAGAAAATAAAACTTTTGATAATATCATGATACGACGACGGGCATTATTAAAAACATTCTAAAACACTGGAAAATTATTCGGTTGCTATTTCCAGGTTCCATTCATTTACGCTGCAAAAAGCCTGCTTCAGATACCTTCGGCGTCGGCGAAGACAAGATCTGCATCTGCTCCTGACATGGCAGCCATTGGGTCACCAGCCAATGGCTTGCCACATAAAACTCTAGTGGACCTTCACCAGAGCGAAGATATTTTCTCTCAACTGGGAGAACAGATCGTGTGGAATCCAAGGAACTTTATAGAGAAATCCCAAGAAAAAATGATCCCCATGGTTTCAAGGAAAAATATAGATCACTACCATTACCCCAATGCTTGCAAGAGCATGCTGACTTATTACCAAGGTAAGAAACTCACCACTCACTGCCGTAAATATTCCCAAAATAAATTAAGTACACCATTTAATCAGGAAATCGGCTAATTCAATCTGACAATGCTTTTACTACTAGGCAGGGCCAGCCTTAGGGCGGGGCGACCGGGGCGACCGCCCCGGGCCCCGCGCTTTTGGGGGGCCCGCGTTCGTGAAAAAAAATTAAAATATACGATAGTTTGAAAACGCAATTTCAACTATTGCTGTATTGTTAAGTCCGTGCTAGACAAAAAATAATATTATGAAAAAGGAATAATAATGCAGTAATTTTTATTGTGCAATTGCGTTTGTCAGTACAGCACTGTGTCGTGTGAGTGATAACAACGAGTGAGAGAACTTGACATGAGTGAGAGCAGGCGCGGTTAAAATACGTACCTATTGAAAAAGCGCGCTTTTTATGTTTATTTCACGCTATAATTTTATGAATAAATGTAATTATTAATTTTATTTGTATTATACTATTTTGAACTCAACTGCGTGATGGTATCATAACGGCGTAATTACGAAGTCTGAATTTGGGAGGGGAACACATACTTAACCAGAGAGTGGTAGAGATTCAAAATGCTCGAGTTTGTAGATGGGGTATAGAGTTTAATATTTTAAGTGAAGGGCCCCGCACTGAAGGTTCATCCCTAGCCCCGCACCTGCTAGGGCCGGCCCTGCTACTAGGCGACCACCTTTCTGATTCAAATCCAATCTCGTACCGGTCTAAACAAATCAGGCATATAATAGAAATATTTTATGATTACCTACCACCAATCGATACTTCAGGTAGGTACAATGAACTCCATTCATTAAATCTCCAAAAAGTCATAATTGGTTTTTTTACAGGGTTGTTTTCCGAGTTTTGTTACGGGTTAAAACGTGTGGCCATCTCGAAAACGCACGAAATTGCAGTTTCGTACGGATTCAGTTCTCTTCGGGCAGTGGCGTAACGAGGGGGGAGGTCCGGACTCACCCGAAACATAAAAAAGCAATAACTTTCCTTTATAAAAGAAAACAAGATATTGAAAAATATGAATTTACAAAGAAATTATTTGACAAATGAAGTTTTTTAGTTTATGAAAAGTGTTAAAATTAGTTAAAAATAATCTACCTATTGTTAGTATCGTGTTATTTAATTTTCCACCCTGGTCTTGGACCCCCCGAACGAAATTCTTGGCTACGCCAATGTTTTCGGGGGTTTTTGGTTTGCTTAAGAGTCCATATATTGATGGAGCTTAATATTATACATAATATTAAGCTCCATCAATTTGAAAGATCTGCATGAAACAAGTGACGTTGCTCGCAGTCACGCGCATACGTGCTTTATGTATACACCAAAGATGAAGTTCACTATGAAAAATTATTTGACATAGCCGAGATTCGAAGCCGGATAAGTCAGATATTTTTCAATGGCCAACTTCCTCCTTGGAATATATCCATCAATTTGGCTAAAATTGAGCTAAAACATCTAGGAACACCAAACACCACTGAAAATTACATTGAGTCTATAAATAACGCACTATCAGCAGCACTCCAGCGTCAGATTTGTTACCGCCACGAATTGACAAAATTCGGCGTACATGAAGAAGAGTGTCCGAACTAGTTGTAAACCATTTCTTTATATCGATCGTGCCAGGTGATATTAATTGAGACATAATTTACACACTAATTAAAAGACAGCAATATTGTACTGATCAAATTTAATTACGAAAAAGACCTGATGATGACATACTAGTGACCGGATACTTCTTGTTATTTTACGTGTAATAAAAAAATGGATAGAATAAAACTTTGGTCGTGGCGGGGTGCATTCCTCGGCTACGAAAATTAATTTAGTGGTTTCAAGTCCCGTCTGGTCACGTTTCCTCAATCCAGTGAATGAGCACATATTTCTTTCTCGAGTAGGCAATTCGATAAACATTTAGCATATTATCAATCGGAAAAACCTCAAATATTTCGTCAGGACATGGATGTTAGAGTTCTTTTGTCCATTGCAGTTTGTTGTAAACGACTCATTGTGCTCGAAAAAGGCTATTCGGGCTTCCAGCTGGGTGGTCTCCCTCCATTCTGCCCAAATGTTAAGAAATTAATTATTAATTATTTATTAATATTAGTTCGGCAGAAAGGAGGGAGACCACCCGTCTGGAAGCCCGAATAACCTTTTTCGAATATATTCGCCGGGAAAGCATCAGATTTGACTCATTGTGCTGTTTTCGGGGTGATGGATATCATGCTATTAGATTAATTAAAGTATATGGGAGTTTCTTTGTTCACGATTACCGGAAAAACTGCAAAATCAATTTGAAATTTCAACCCAAGTTTTTGACCTACATAAGAGAATGTACTGCAATATTTTACCCATAAATAAAGTGAGAGTTAACTATTAAATCGTGATATTTTATTTTTAATGGGAATAGCAATGACTTCGGTCTGAAGTGAGGATTTTTTTGTTGCTAATAAAATTCTAACACATTAGGTAAAGGATAAAATAAAATTAATTGACTTATTACGATTTAAAATTGGTCCACCCTCGAACCGATATATCGGCTCATGGTACTACTCGCCGGTGGAGAAAAAGCCGGCATATCGGTTGTGGCAGTGACAAGGAAAGTCCCTCTAAGTGTCACCACCAGATCTCGTTCAAATTTTGCTAGGTGATAGGTAGGAAATGAATACCCAGGAGGTGAAGTTTTTGTTTCAGCTCCACATTCTCCATACTTTTCGAAATATTAGCGACGGAAAGTAAAGTCCTAAATTGATGAAACCCACAACATAATATTAGCCCCTTGTTCTCCGTTGCTAAGATGAAGAGCACCGACTATTTTTTCGGGTTGCATACATTTAGGCGTATTATGTATTATTCCGTCGCTAATTCATCGAAAAGTATTGAGCGTGGGCGGCTGAAACCGAAACAGCATCTCATGGGTATAAATTTCCTATCTCCTAGCAAAATTTGAACGAGATCTGCTGGCGACACTTAAGGGACTTCCCTTGTTAGTGCCCACGAAATTTGGGGGCACTAGCGAAAAGTACCAAAGTATATCTAAGAATTTTGTTGCACGATATGAAAAAATACGATATGGAGTCACTTTTTTAGATAAAATGTAATATATTTTTATTTTACTAAAAATGAATTTTTGTTGTTTATTATATTCTAACACGTTAGGTAAAGGATAAAATAAAATTAATTAACTTAATATGAAAATAAATTTGGTCTACCCTTGAGCTGATAAATATCCTTAATTAATCGAATGTAGCACTATTTTTTATCTGGGGTAAAACAATCAGCCCTTTACCAAAAGTAAAACTTTGCGTTTATGCGGCATTATTGAATCGTAATTCTTTAAACAAACCTATACTTCCAGATTTTTACTTAAGCAATAACAAGATTAAGTAGTGGAGCAAAACCCAATATATATCCGCCCGTGACTCTAAGAGGGTTAATTTGATAATTTCATATCCTAACACTCGAGACGGTCCCTTGGACCTCTCGCTAGGAGGCTTCGCTCCGACATCCGCGAGTCAACCCACCCTTAGCAGTCCATCCAAAGACCCCAAAGAAGAGGAGGTGATGGAGGTGAATGAAGAGAGACGTCCAGAGAAGACAGTGGAGGATTATCGCGAGGAGGAAGGCGAGGAGTTGGGTCGTCGCGAATCGCCGGACAGCACCTCGTGCGGCGGAGCGCGGGGATCGTCCGCCTTGAGTGGAGTGGCGAGGGCGGGTGACGCGAGGCCACCGCTGGAGGCGGACGCGCGCAAGGGGCGACGGAGGCCCCTGCTTCCGTGCTCCGTCTGCGGAAAGGGCTTCGATCGTCCCTCGCTCCTCAAGAGACACTCCAGAACACACACAGGTGAGAACAAGGGCGGATCCAGGATTTTTTCTGGGGTGGGGGGCACAAGGGTCTGACCGACAAAAGCTCTCCTCATACTTGAGTTTAAAAATAGCATACAACAATACTGTACGAAATATTCTCTTTATTTTAATATCATATAAATTTATTAATTTGAAATCAAATGAATGATACTCCGTAATACGCAAAACTAAACGAACGTAATGGTAACCGAATTAAAAATCTTGTGTATTTTTTAAGCGTCTTGGGGGGGTACGTGGGTAAGCGTAGGGGGAGCTAATTCTGTATAAAACTCGGCATTTCCTTCCTCGTTCGTCTAATAGGAGAGAAGCCGCACGGGTGCGGGGAGTGCGGCAAGCGCTTCTCGACGTCCTCGTCGCTGAACACGCATCGCCGCATTCACAGCGGGGAGCGGCCTCACGCCTGTCTCGTCTGCGGCAAACGATTCACCGCCAGCTCCAACCTCTACTATCACCGCATGACGCACACCAAGGTATTAGTATAAATTGAAAATTAAAATTGAATGATTTTGCATTTTCCACAATAATTTAATTCGTACGAGGCGTTTCGGCTCACGGAGCTATACTCTGGTACAAGACTTTTCCAAGACTCTGGTACAAAACTCTTGTCCAAGACTCTGGCACAAGACTCTTTTACAAGACCCTGGTACAAGACTCTATTCCAAGACTCTGGTACCAGACTCTTTTCCATGACTCTTGTGCCAAGGGATGGCTCCGTGAGCCTATACATGTCGCACAAATTAAATTATTGTGGAGAAGTGAAAATTCATTTTATTTCAACATGTCGAACTTCCACTACACAACGCCTGATTCAGTTGAATGCATAACAATGGCGCCGACTCCATGGGGCCTGTGAGGACCCGAGCCCCCTCAAAAATTCGTTATGGGGCGAGGAAAAAATTTCCCCGTAGTGTCCAGTTATCGAGAGTCGGGTTATCAGGGTTCTAACTTTGATCTTATGACTCTTCTAAAATGCTTAAAAAACTTAAAACTCACTACTTATAAAATTTTCCAGGGCATTATCCCTGGTTTGGGCCCCCCCAATATTTTTTGTAAGTCGGCATTCCTGATGTTAGGTAAGCTGAGGAGGGGGAGGAATAGAATAGGATATCTAGAAAAAATGAAAGACTTAGGCCTTTAGAGGGCTTAACACTAGAAGGCCGAAGGGGTCAAATTTGACCCCTCGGCGTTTTTAAATTGCTGACGATTTCTTAATTTTTTTCTGATTGAATTGAATTTTTGTGACTTTTCATCTTTTATGACAAGACGTGAACACGGTGAATTTCATAAAAAACGGTTGAACGGTTAATTTGGAAATTTAACTTTTACCTTCGAGCCCGGAGGGGTCAAATTTGACCCCCTCCCTGTGATAGAGTTTTCAACGTTCCCATTTCTTTGCATCATAGCTATTATACTATAAATGTGTTTTTGAACTGTTTGAAAATACTCTAATGAAACACGATCTCATCTCTCTATACCTTCTAAGTCGTAAAAGTCCATATTTTACTCCTTAGCCACATCAACATGCTTGTTTTGCATTTCCTCTCTGATGTTTACTTGAAATATCAGTCACCGTGGTGTTTGAATTGAAACTTGATATTCGTTGAGTGTGTTCATACTTTCAATGTGTCTATTCCTTCAATTTGAAGCTTACTCATTCACAAGTCCGCGTCGTTGATTTTGAAATCTGATAGTTTTTTACTTGGCAGGCGGAGTGTTGACTGGCGAAGTTTTTTGATGCTTAGTGAGCGTCGATTTGAAACTTTGTCTCTGCGTGGTGATGGTGATTACATTTTCTCACATCATTTGTTCTCATATTTCTACTACCTACCATTCAGTGTTTGTTTCAAAAGCCAGTCGAAGACGAGCACTGTTGGAAGGTGGACTTGTCGACAGCGAACTTCACTCGTTGTCCGTGTTCTTAGCTATGGCTCGGAAAGGATTATCCCACGAGGAGCTTCTCGCAGCCTTACAGGACATAAGTGGAAATGAATCGGGTTCTGATTGTGGTTTAGGGGAAGATAGTGATTCGAGTAGCGACGAAGAACCTTTTTTGCTGACAAACCATTCCATCCCATCTTCCGAATCGGATTCAGATGTCCCCGATACAAGGTTGGAAGACAGCAGTGCACCCCCTCAGCAAGATCTAAGGAAAAATACTATTGAGCATGGTAAGTAATTTGAAATAACATGAGAATGTGATGTACTAAAAATAGTACTGGTAGATATTTATTTCTTTCCTTGAAATTATTTTTCAGAGAAAAGGAAGCTTTTAGAAGGAAGCAGGGGCCGTGCGGTTCGAGGAAGTAGGGGCCGCCGAGGGATCGGAGCTGTTCGGAGAGCAACGAGCCTACGAGGACATCTAAAAAGTCGTGGGAGTCGTGGAGGTTATGTCATGACGACAGCTTTAGATACCACGGATTCGCAAATGTGTCTCCCAAGAGGTAAAGAATCGGAGGGAGAAAATGGCATAGGTACTATTCTATATGCCGCAGATGGTAGTGAGTGGAGAGTAGTGCCCCCAAATGAAGGTCTTCCTGGGAGGCTTGCGAGACAAAATGTGTTCGTGGATAGGGCAGGACCCACAGCGCATGCCAAGCGCTTTATAAATGAAACTTGCTCGAGCGCCTGGAGGCTGATTATAGACGAAAAAATTCTCAGGATAATAAAAAATTGTACCGAAACAGAAGCTCGAATGAAGCTTGGAGATCAAAATTGGTCTGTGACATTAGAGGAGCTAGATGCTTTTTTAGGAATTTTCTATTTGAGAGGAGTCCTCGGGGCCAAATCTCTTCCCATAAAATCATTATGGTCAGTGAAGTGGGGTTTGCCCTTATGCAAAGCCGCAATGTCTAGAGACCGTTTTCAAGAAATTTTGCGTTTTCTTAGATTTGACATAAAATCAACAAGGCCAAGTAGACTGGCTACAGACAAATTTGCGCTTATATCCGAGGTGTGGAGCAATTTCATTGAAAATAGTCAGGCATGCTACATTCCAGGGCCCTACGTAACAATAGATGAACAACTTTTCCCCACAAAAGCCCGTTGTCCATTTTTGCAATTTATGTCAAGTAAGCCGGATAAGTACGGGCAAAAATTTTGGCTAGCTGTGGATAAGGATAAAAAGTATATCATAAATGCTTTACCCTATCTAGGAAAAGATGATTCCAGGCCAAATGATATGCGTCTCGGAGATCACGTGGTGCTACAGTTGATTTCCCCCTACTTAGGAAAAGGAAGGAATATAACTTGTGATAGTTTCTTTACTTCTCTTTACCTCGCAGAGACTCTGAGGAGTAAGAACACTAGTGTAGTTGGAACTATCAACAGATCTCGAAGGGAGATCCCTTCTGAAATCAAAACCTGTCGCATGCAGCTGCACGAAACTAGAGTTCTGAAAAAGGATAATGTCACACTCACCGTATATCAAGGCAAGAAAAATAAAAATGTTCTTATAGTAAGTACTATGCACCCAAATGTGACCGTTAATTTAGGTTCTAAACATAAACCAGAGACAGTTTTATTTTATAATGAAAACAAATACGGCGTAGATATAGTAGACCAAATGGCGAGGCTTTATTCAGTAAAGCCTGCAGCTCGACGTTGGCCTCTTCACACTTTTAGCAACATTCTGGATCTCGCTGGGATAAATGCTTGGATTCTCTTTAGAGAGGTAAACAATTGTAAGATCTCTCGCCGTAAGTTCCTTCTTACTCTCGTAGAGGAGCTAACAGCTGCTAACACCCTCGCACGTCAGGGGCCATCGCAGATCGAGGACGATGATAATCTGTGTGAAGCAAGCGCGAAGCGCAAGAAATGTCAAGTGCGTTTGAAATGTAAAAAGGATGCTAAGGGATTCCTAATTTGTAAAACTTGTAGGAAACATGTGTGCAACAAATGTATTTTTTTAGAGCGAAAGGTTGTTACATGTGTGGGCTGTCAAAGTAATTGATTCTCTTCTAAGGATGCACAGCAGCTGAATTTAGTTCCGTGATGTATGGTTCCCCTTGAATGTAATCATGGCTTATAAAAATAAAAAATTGTAAAAAAGTATGATTTTTATTGTCATTTGAAATAATACTCAGTTAACCAATATAAAATATGTTTTTCTGTACTTGTAGTCTAAAAAGCGGTTAATAGTCTTGACAAATAACTGAAAAAAAAATTAAAATGAGGACCTGCTGGCATTCATGAGAAATAGGTTCTCACAAGAATAGTTTAAAAAAGAGAAAATGTTATAATAATACATCTGATTGGAGAATAAAGTCGTTATTTACAAGTATTATGTAATCCCTAATGAATAGCATAGCATAAATCCCATGAAATAAATGGATGAGTCAGAAAAAAATAAGGGGGTCAAATTTGACCCCTCCGGCCACCAAGGTTGAGCGAAATTGCCGTCCTCCTAGTGTTAAGTAGACTAAGACTTAGGCCTATAAAGAACTTAAGAGGGAAGTTCAAGATGGGAGGGGAGACAAACTGGGGTAATCTTCTAATGTTGATCATACGACTCTTCTAAAATGCTTCAAAAAAACTTTAAAACTCACTATTTATAAAATTTTCCGGGGCAAGACACCCGGTTTGGGCCCCCAAAATATTTTTATAAGTTGGCACCCCTGACTTATTATTGTGCATGTATTCTATCGATTAAGGTTGGTTTCCTGGGAGCCTCCCTTTCCTTCCAGCAATACCCTATTCAATTCAGTGTAAGGCCCACTCCCTTTCATTCTATCTAAAAATGCTATTCTCTTTCTACCTCTCCCTTTTTCACCAAACATTCTACCCTCCAACACCGTTTTCGACATCCCCTTCCCGCTAAAAACTCGCTCCATCCATACCTTCTTTCTCCTCTGTATCTCATCTAACAGCTGCCTCTCCTCACCCACCTTATCCAGCACTTCGCCGTTCCTCCTCCTTTCCGTCCATTTCACCTTCTTCATACCCACATCTCGAATGCCTTCAGTCTTCTTTTGATCTCCTTCCTAAAATTCTACGTTTCCGCACCGTAAAGCACTATCCTCCAGATTAAACTCTTCACAAACCTTTTCTTTAAACTCTTATGTAACGATCCTCTCATAGTCTCCATCCTGTTCATGAACTACTCCTTTGCTAATGCAATCCTCTTTCTGACATCCCGCATAACTATAGTCTTCTAATAATTAATCCTCATGCCATACTCCTCGCCAAGCTCGTCTAACGAATCCACAAGAGCCTGCAGCCCCCTCGCTGACTGGCTAATTAAGGTCTGATGATACGTGAACCTCACTGATTTTAACATCATTCCTCCCACTTTTACTCCAGCTTCTAACTCATCCCACGCTTCCCTTACCATCTCCTCAGCGAACTCGGCAGCAGCGGCGGTAGAGGACAGCCTTGTGTCACCCCTCAGCCAATCTTGTCCACCCAGATTCTCCGTCCGCTACCCTCAAATGGGAAGTCTAGGCCATATACAGATTACAAATGAGTATGGGAGACATATCCCTCCAATCTGCGCCTATCTCTTGAGAATGTCCATTTAATTTACGTAGTCCACTCTATGAAATGCTTTTTCGAAATCCAGGAAGCATGCATGCACTTAACACCGAGGTGTGTCATGGAAAATAAATTCAGAGATCAATCCCTCTTAACCGTTCGTATTTCTCTCTTTTTTTGCGGCGAATTACTCGATGATCCCTTAAGTAGTCACGTGGAGTCAAAGTTACCCGAGAGGTTTTTTTTAATAAATAAAAATTACATTGTTTAATATTTTTGCGATTCGCGTCCCATGCAATCTCATAATTTACTTTTGTTCGACATGCCTTTTTTGTCCGGATATATTAATTGCGTATCATAATTTAGGGTTTTGACCCGACGCCAGCGTTCGCATCTTGAAAAATACCAAAAAATAAAAATGACTCGTCGCGAACATGTGAGAAGAATTGTGCATTTTTAATTCAATATACGAAGAGAGTGCTTCCAAATTATCTGTAAAACTATATATTACACTACTGAATCTTATGGAAAAATAATTCAGAATGCTTTAAACCGATTCAATTTCTTATTACTAAAATCCAGATTAATAAATTATAGGCAAAACAATTACGAAAAATTTTCAAATTCGAAACAGAGTCAAATGTTGAGAAGAATCTACTTCGCACACTAAAAATTTCATGACGGTTGCAGAAGTTTTAAGGGAGTTTTATCTCACCATAAAGACCAACGATGAAAAGATTTGATATTTCTAAGTGAAAGGAATTCCCTAAATATTATCATAAATGTCATCACTAACACAGGAAAGAAGTTCGGTTCAGCGGGAAAATGGCCGCTAAACAAAGGTGGACGTTTTGTTAGGTTTCCGTGTATTTTTCAAGTACAGTATTTAATAATTCTTCTCTGTTTGTAAAGTGAATCAAGGTACACAATTCAAATCTATTTCTATTTTGTATAGGATGCTAGAAAAACGCTGCAGCTGCTCTGTCTGGGTATATTTTACTAATTCAGTGTATATTTTACAGATATACAGTCTATTTTATCGAAAAAGAAATAGTTTTTCATATGAATAGTCAGCACTCAAGACAATTTAAATTGAAATTGCTTTGCATTTCAATTTTACCCCCAAATTATCAATTAATTTGTGTCATTTGATATCTGATGATGTTTTTATACCCCTTAAAAAAAAGAATGGCATAATGGCTTCCATCCATGAACAAAATAATAATATGTATACGTGTTAGATTTCAGAACTCAACCCTATTTGAATGGAAATGGTATTATTTTAATTAAAACCCACTTACTAATTCCTGGGTGCATCAACGAGATACCTTGTAAACCACCACTAAAGCGTGTGGCACGGGATGGTGATGAAAATAATGATGCTCATTATTTTTAACTCGACGATGACCACTAGATATCTGGCGTGATTCGAGGCCCTCGACCGGGGTTCATGATGAGACCCTCCTTACCAAAGATTCGGAGGTCCTCCCCCCGAAAATTTTACGAAATTGCATACCCGGAAATTTATTTTGACGCCGTTCTGTACATAAAAAAGTCATTTCGTAAGAAAATTATACTAAATAAGGGAGAATTTCACAGCTTATAAAATTTAATGATGTACCTATGTATTTTGGTTCTATCATATATTTAGTGATTTTGTTCCATGAAACTGCACTTACATCTAAAAAAACCTCTAAAATAACCTTTTTGAATAACCCTTTCAAAAAAGCATCATATTCCTCTTCTAACGGCTTTATTTTAATTATATTTTTAATGATCTTCTCACACTGAGGGCCGGTTTTGTAATGTCTGGTTAGTGTCAACCGGAACACGGTACAGCCAAAGCCTTATCTCGAGAGTGTTAGTAAGTTATGGTAAGTAAAAGCAGTTCAGAATAACGTATCGTTAAACCCATGATATCAAACGCAAGGATTAGTTTACCTTAGCTTTCATACTCCGCAAAATTTTAATCAGACATTATAGAAGCGGCTCAGAATGTGTTGTAAATAAAGTAACTAATGAAAAGGTCGAATTTTAAAATTTGCAAAAAATACTTTGGTTCAAGTAATGTCTTTTTGTTACGCCTTTCGTACACGCTTCACGATAGACACCAGCGTTATGGGGGACCCAAAAGCTCGGGACCCTCGGCGAATGTCAACTACCCGACCTAGCCAGGCCGCCCCTGGATTTGATTGTGTCTGTGTAGGTAGTCTTTTTGTGATAAATTAGTGCATCCACTTGTAATGTACTGTATCGTTACGGGAGCATTATGAAATTTTCTGCATTTGTCATCCGACACTTGTGGGTTTATTATTACTATTATATTATTATTGCCATTAATGAATTCGCTCTGTTTTCCAACAGGATAAGCCTCACAAGTGCTCGCTCTGCGGGAAGTCCTTTCCGACCCCCGGGGACTTGAGGTCCCACGCCTACGTGCACTCCGGCTGCTGGCCTTTCCGATGTCCCATTTGCAACCGAGGATTCAGCAAGCACACCAACCTCCGCAACCACCTCTTCCTTCACACAGGTGAGATGACTGCTAAGCCTACCTCAGTAGAGATTTCGAGGGCACAAAGAACTATAGATGGTATTACCATGAAGGCAAAAGACAAAGTTAAGTACCTGGGAGTTACGATAACTTCGAACCAATCGCGGGGAATACACATAAGGAATATTTGCGGTACAGCCCTGAAGAAGTTAGGATTCTTCAACCGTATTGTAAGAAGATTTTCGGGTGACAAAGAAATAGAACGTTCTATTTCGCACTCGTCCAACCACACCTTGAATATACAGCGAGCATATGGGATCCGGCGCAGAAAGACTTAATCCGTAAACTCAATAAATTACAAATAAAAGCAGCGCGATTCGTCAAAAAATGCTACGGGCGTACAGAAAGCATTACCCAGATGTTAAGCGAATTAGTCTGGGAGCCGCTGGAGACTCGGAGGCTGCGCGCCAGGCTTGGATTGCTTGATATATATGGATATCTTTAAGAGCGACACGTAGAACATAATATTAGAGCCGCACTATATTTCCAGGTCCGAGAGAGGCGATACATTAAGAGAGATGCTTTGCCGAACGGATAGATATGGGAATTCGTTTTTCCCATTTTCCGTTCCTAAGTGCCCTCCACGAAGCGCTCAAGCAGGGATTGAGTAGCCTTTGAAAAATCTCCGCCAGGATCGGAACCCGGACCGACATGGTGGGAAGTCAGCACTCTAGCCACCAGCACCAACCCGATCCCTCGCTGGCTACGACATGAAGTTACATATCGTTAAGGCCGTTTTACACGGGCACGTCATTAAGAAATATGACGATTGTACGCAGGCGCAGTCAAAATTGTGTCGTGTATAGCAGTCAATTGCCAGCACGCATGCGAGAATGCATGGGTGCGAGATGGCAAAATAGTCCCTGCTCTAATTCCGAGCTCGCATTCTCACAATTTCAAAAATGTTTTCAGTGCTAACCTACGCAATGACATGTAACCTGCCTTAGCAAATTTCTGTTCGAGGCTCTCGCTGCAGTGGATTGCAGTTCTCTCTATGGTTTCCGGGTGAGCTGCGTCAAGGTGTTTTTAAGATGAAGTTTCGTGGCCTATGCTGGCGACATCATCAGATCAGGTCTGCCAGCACGGGCCACGAAAGCTAACCCGGAAACCATCGAGAGAACATATCTTATATTTAATAATTAACACCGTTTATCATAAGAATGATAAAGAACCGTCACTTACCAGTGATCTTCGGCGAGCACCATCTGTTCCACTCCTTCAGCTCCGGTCACTCAGCGAAGGAGCTCTCAACAATTTCGCTGCCACTCCAGTAACATGACGGACTGAACTCAGGCAAGAGTGAGCTTTCAATGCGGGAAAGCCTTACAATACGAGAATATGAAGGCAGGAGGTTAAGTTGGTGAACTCATTTAACGAGGTGCGGATCCAGACGCCATGAGTCACGTAAGCAATACATCAGCGTACCGATTAGATAAGGACCAATTCGACCGAATACAATTAGAATTTGCAGAAAATTTGCATTTCTTGAGTATTGGAGTTCATTGCTTCTTGTCCCCTGTTTGACATGAATATCACTTTCTGCCCTTAAAAATTTCGGGGTAATAAGTCTCCAATCTGGGTCCCCTCCCTTGTATCCGCCACCACAACTTGAATATGCAGCGAGCGTGTGGGATCCGGTGCAGAAATACTTAATCCGCGAACTGAACAAAATACAACGGAAGGCTGCGCGGTTCGTCAAAAACCGCTACGGGCGTACAGACAGCGTTGCAATGAGCCGCTGGAGACTCGGAGGCTGCACGCCAGGCTTGGATTGCTTGAACAATTGATAATGGATATCTTTAAGAGCGACACGTAGAACATAATATTAGAGCCGCACTATATTTCCAGGTCCGACAGAGGCGATACATTAAGAGAGATGTTTTGCCGAACGGATAGATATGGGAATTAGTTTTTCCCCCGAACCATAAAGGACTTAAATAAATGCTAGTCGTAATTTCCTTAGAGCACTTCCTTTTTATGAGAGATCGGCTCGTGTCCTAACACCCCTTGCAACACGCCTTTTAGGCGGCTTTGGTAATGATAAAGAGAAACCTGTGCTTATATAGTGACCCCTGAAAAATGGTCGTTATGTAGGGTGTTCATTTGACAGGGGAATGGAGGTCTAGATTGATTGAAAATATTAAGAGAACTCCTAAGTTGAAAATCTAAGAAAAAATTTGTGCATTTTTCTTGTTACTACCGAACGGATGGATCGCATTTGCAGTTTCCGGGGAAATACAGTTTAGGGAGTCCAAGGATCCCTATCCTGAAAATTTTATGTGTGGTAAAAAAGTGTAGACTTATGGAGTGTTTTTTTAAATACACCAGGAAAATGGCAATTTCCTAAGTAAGTAAAAAAATTTTTTCCATCCCGAGCAATGCAATGATAAAAATAAATTTATGAATACCCCAATCAAAATTTTTTTCAATGAGGAGATAGCTGTTTGAGAAAAAATTTCTAATGGCCTTTAACTTTCTAGTAGAATATATAATCATGGAGCATTAACTTTTTTGGCTATTTGACGTGGCAAAACAGCAAAAAAATGAATCACCATGACGACCACCTGCAAAAGTTTTAATGAAGTAAAGGTGATCGGTAAATTTGTCCAAACCTATACAGCTATTGCAGCCACAACTGAAGCCTAACTTCTACCCCATGAGTCTAGCTAATAATGACTCATGTGCTGAGTATATTTTACATTTAAATGTCATTTCTAGTCAGAGGTGCCTAAGCTGGTACATTTTTCTTATGGTAATGAATGTGATTTATTGTGGCAGAACTGACATTAACCGCTTTGGTTCACATAACATGTGATCATATCCACTCTTTCCTTGTATTTTGTGCACCAAGGAGATAAACCTCATGGGTGTCAGGTGTGTGGCAAGAAATTTGCTCTTTCGTGCAACTTAAGGGCCCACACTCGGACCCATGTGGATGAGCAAGGCGGAGAACAACGACCAGGGGGGACCAGAGGTTGCAGAGTCTCAGCGTCCCTTGAAGGAGAAAGGGCTACCGTGGCACATGAAGACAAATCTGAGGCAACTGAAGAAATGGCTACAAGGGTACGCTGATGACACTTTTTCGTGAAAAATTTAATTTAGCTCTCTAAAAATGGTTAAATTTTTTGTCTTTTTGACGATAGATCACATGCTAAAACTTAGCTAACGGCTGAAAATTTTCAGGGTACATCAAGTAGACTTAAGTTAATACATATATAAGGAGGAGAAAATTTGTGCCACAAAATTTTAACCCTGAAGAGCTTCAATTGGTCCCGAGTTTATCCTGTTGCCAGACAGGGGCATATTTACGCAAAGTTACTCCATAGGCACCTCTCCATTGAGCGCCCCCTTCCCGATTTTTATGATAAAGCCATTTGCATGAGGTAAGGTTCGGAAAAAAGGAATAAACAGATATATGGCTGACAGCACAAGTTTATGCTTGAATTCTTAGGAAGGGAAAACAGGCAATTACATTCAATTAAAATAGTGTCGTATTCACCATACCTGTACCTTAAGCTTGGAAATTTTTCATCTCAGAATATGCTGAGGGAAAGTTTCAAACACATATTTAAATACAAGCAAATGTAGACAATGATCCATTGTATGAATCTTAAAAGTTTCAAAATGACAGCTAAGGTTTTAAATACGTTAAATGTCACGAAAAAATAGCAGTCAAATGGGAATGATGCCCATATTAAATACATACAGCACCTCCAAATGGACACTCCCTCCAACTACTAATCCAATCCAACCAATGAAAAATGATCCGAATAATTCTGATTATTGCCACAGAAACCTCTTCTTGGTAGAATTAAAATTTAGTCTTCCCTCAAAATATAATAATTCTAATTGTAATTCGCTTTCCTTTTCCTGTAATTAGGGTGTGATGAACAGCACCACGACTGTTCATGGATCATGGTTGGGAGCACCTTTGAAGCTGACAGCAACTCATTCATCAGTCGGTCAACTACCTCATCCATATTGCTCTCCCTCGTTCTATGGAGATGACCAGCAGATATTTCACAGCATGGATTCTGGTTCGAATATTGGACCTTGGAGGTTTCCAACAATCCCCCACCTTCTTGCAGAATTCTTCATGCCCCCACCAGACCCTTTCTTTTTAATCAGGTGTACCCAGGAAGCCATGCCCAGTCAAGGACATATTCCATGCCAAAAGTGATTTGACTTGCTAAGCATCAAAATTGGAAGGATTTGTGTCAAAACTGCATTGAAATGATAGCATAACTCTTGGGAGAGAAGGATGGGTGAATTTCGATACCCGAGACGGAAGACAAAAAATTTTTCCTGAGACAAAATTTTTAAGTGTTTGAAATTGAGTCATCAAAATGATATGCCAGATAGTTGCCAACAAGCAAGTAACACAAAATCAATAATGGATATACAAAATATTAGTCAGCGAAAGGATCTAAAACTCTGAATTTAGATCTTAATTCCAAAAATTACATCTCTTTGCACTTCGTAAATTCTCCTGCCCGCATTCGTGTCTGCAACCATCAATGCTTCAAACTATCTTGTGCAGTGAAGTCCTGGCAAAATTAGCAGTGCTGGAACACACTTTCCGTAACTTTTTTAAGAAGTGAAATATTACTCTGTGTGTTTTGTTTATTACAAGTTCTTATTTACATTTTATTGCAATTTTTTTGCTTTGGCTAGGAATGTTTATATCAGAAATTTGGAGGCAACAAATTATATAGAAGTGTTATTTGACTATTATGTCTTTTGTCAACCAATGCCGGAACAGCAATCCGACGTGTTCCGGCACCATGACACCACTGATCTTGTGTAATGGAATCATCTTGAAACAATCTTGGAAGCGAATTATAATTTGTGGCCTGAATACCACTTGTTTCATAAGTGAGTTTCAATTAAAATCAATGCAGTTTTGATGCACATTGACACAGCTTCGGCTCCAAAAAGCTGATTTCAAGATAGTACAGGGAAGATTTCGAAGCAGCATCAACACCATGTTTTGCTGCATTATTTGGAACTAGCGACATTTGCCTGGAGATTTTTTGAGCTTTTTTAAAATTTGTTTAAGGCTTTTCTGTGGTTTCACCAAAGAATATTGGAAGTTTCATCACAAACCCTGCCATATGTGTTGCAGAAATATAATCTAGTCAATTTGTAAATTTCAAATTCTCATAAAAACACATACGTATATGCGTACATGGCATCATTCACTATCACAAGGAGAACATTTTGTGGAAGTCATTTATGCTAAAAAGTTAAGATTATTCTGACAACTTGTACAATCAAATCATGGAAAATTTTCATTGGCTTTTGGGTAACCTCTGATAAATTTTGAATGTTTTATTTGAGTTTTCATTTTAAATTGAATTGAATGAATGGTGAGTCATCTTTCTTTCCCTAATGCGATACTTATGCTATCAATTTATGTATCAAATACAATAACTTAAGTGAGGTTGTATGTACAAGAATAGCAATAGAAAAATAAATGATTGATGAAAGGAATTGACAAAAGAAAACTGAGGAAAATTTAATGTAAACAGTGGAAACAATGACACATATTTGGGCCACCAGATTCTAGGATTTTGTTTTCTCAATTCCATGCATTCAAGAAATATTAAGGAAGCAACTGAGGCTAAAGGTATGCAGTATTTAATATATATTGCTTGAATCAGTATTTTTTGGAATTGTTGTGACTTGTATTGTGTAGGGGGGACTCAATTTCTAAAAATATTTTTCTATTTCAAAATTAACATAGACTTAAGAAGTATTTTGTAATTTCAAAATACATTTTAAGTCAAAATATAAGCTTATTATTAGTTTAGATTACACCGCTGTTACCATTTCTGAAGCTTTCTGCACATTTGCTTTGGCCAGCTAAATGCACAATAGATTTTCCAGCTCAAGGAAATTTTGCTCTCCCCACCATTCCAACAATAGTGTAATAGAGAAAGTTGGCACTACCACACTAGTGGTAAAGAAGCATGTAAAGTTTTCATAAATAGTGATTGCGCAGTTGCCGAGTGCCACTATGTCGCTGACTGCAATTTTACTATCGCTGCAATTTTTGTCAATATTTTCCATTTTAGGCTTTTCTTGCCATTTTCATTAGTCTCAAATAAAAGTAACTTTTTGCTTTTACATTTCAGCATATCATTTTCTCAAAATTATATATCATATAGGATAAAATTATAGCTCAGACCTGATCATACAAATACATATTATTCACGTTGATATTAAGTATGACATCTAAATTAATACAAGGTAGTGCTCACCCAAGGCACTAAGGGGGCCAGTTCCTGAACATCTCCAATGTCTTGAAACATCGTCATAAAACTATTCAATACTAGGCATATATTGTTTCAAAAATGTATTTTACGTACAGTGAATATACATAGTCAAAGTAAACCAGTAATCCACCACCACTGGCAGTTAGAAAGACATTATCATACAAAATTTAAAAAAACTGGTACCATGTTCATACCCCAGCAAGATCGAATAATTTCTCATGTACACATTTCCAAGATAACATGAAATAGAATGACAATAATCAGGCTCCATCTATCATGGCCATCATTTGTAGAAAAGACTTTACACTTTGATTATATTTAAAAGTTTTGTGAACTTAATTAAATTCATAGATCTTTACACTGACAGTATATGGCCATTTAAACTTGACTTTCATCAAGTATAATGTTATTCCCTTTTCAATAGTACAAAGTATAAGGGATATTCTTTGAACAGTTATAAATGCAATCCCTGTTCAATCTAAAATTTATTTATATGATGATTATAAATTCGGCTGTTGGGAGTCTATGATTATCATATATCATACTCTTATGAATTCATTTATCATGGTAATGGGATTAACTTTTGTACCTCACATTTGAAAACTAAATTTTATGGCACACCCGGGCTATAACAGGGCTTGGGATGACCCACGCCATGAAGAGGTATGTCCAAAGTTCATATGAGCATATCCAGTTGAATATCCTATGCTTCCGTATGGATCAAGGGTTCCCATGCCAATTCCACTTGATGGCATCGGAGATCCCTGAAAATGTTATTAAATTAATTAGATAAGAGTCATGGCCAATATAGCCAGATACTAGCAATATTCAGTCTGTCCTTCAGGATATCCCAAGAATATCACCATGAAATATTCCTGGGATATGCCAGGAGTATCTTAAGGATACTCTGTGAGCATTGAGATTACTCTTGGAACACAAAAAAGTCTCATAATAATACCTGTCTGTTATATGGGATATGTTATGGAGGTTCGGATCTGATATATTTAAATGGCATGTAGGTATATTAAGGCTGTCAAGCATTGCCTAAAAATTTGGTACAATTATACTAGGCAAGCCCTATTTATCGTGATTCAAAAATTCTCATTCAAATTTTCAATAATCATATAATTGCATTAAAAAGTGCTTGCATATTATAATTAGGTACTACAAATTTAAATGTATGCACACAACCAGGCATGCAGCTAGGAATTAAGGCTAGGGGGGGGGGGGGAGGGTGGAGGTTTAGGCGCAACTAATACTGGTGGACTGGGGGGTATGGAATACGGGAGGTGAGGGTGCCCTCCCCCAGAAAATTATTAAGATAAATGGTTCAAAATGGTGAGTTTTCTGACTTTATGAGGGATATTTTATTATTCCTTACACTATTCTATAAGTAATATTTATCCATTTAGGTCAAATGGATTAAATTTTAAAATTTCTCTGAGTTCTGGGGGAGGTTTTATCCCCCAAAACCCCTCTTGCTGCACCACTGTACACAACAGCATTAAAGTACCTATATTCTGTAATGATTACCAGTGTCCTAAGGATAAAACAGGGATACTAAGAATCAAATTGAAATATTCCATGAATATCCCCTGCTGTTTGGGGAGGGGGAATAGGACCTCTTGAGCTACCTGCTTGAGTGCACTAGTGATTAGCTCCATGCATGCATGTCTTACCTGAAGGAAACGACTAAGTTCCTCTTGAGTGTCAAATATCCAGACATGGAATGGGGACCCAGGCACATGCTCTCCAGCCCACTTAACTTCAATGCGATAGTCACCAGGCTCCGTTGGATCAAACTTACACAAGATTGTCCTGTCCCTATGGCTTTCTCTCTGCATCTCAACCCTGAAGGCACCTAAAATATCAAAAGCAATACATAATTCTATAAGAAAACTTGCACCGTAACTTTGAAATACCTAGAAAAATAATATTTATGCTATTGCCACTCACAAAAAAAATTAATTTCAATCCATCAAATAAAGCTGAGCCAAATTAATGATAGTATTAGGATGAAACCTTGATTAAAATAATGCATACCGGGATGAAATAAATAGATAGGTGCAGATAGGTTTTCAAATTATTATACAAGAAACAAGGACAGGTTTGTAACTCATTAGCCATATTCAAAAGCCAAGTACATAAATCAAAAGTTACTGGAAATTTTTCGCAAATACTTGATGATAATACAAAAAGTATCGCAAGCAGTCGTGAAAGCAAAAAAGTTCTCCTGGAAAATTGTCTGTATTTTAACCTTTAGCTGCCGGATTTAGGTTAATTCCCAGTGGTTGCCCTTTACTGCCGGATTCAATTATAATTTGCCGTTTAAATTGGCAAATGGGGATGCTGGGTGTTTAAAGGATAATTTACCAAGAGGGCATTCAATTTCCAAATGGACTCCCTTCACTCTGAGATAACACAACCATTCAGTGGCCATACCTTTAGGACCTCGTACTCTGACAGTCAGCTGCCCAGCTCCTGCACCTCGAGTGTCGCACACAAATCGAGATTCAAAGGTTGCTAGCACACCATGATCAACCCCTGGACCGTGAACTCGAACACGACTTGCATCAGGGCCACCACTGACCCTCAGCGGGAATGGACTGCCATTGACGTGTTCCCCTGAAAAATCAACATCCACAAATCAGGAGTGAACTGACGAGAGAGGGCAGAAATATCCACAGGGACACTTGGTTTGTATGAGTTTTGAAATACTGTTAGCTGTTAAGGAAGACTAAATTAAATTGCAGATATATTTCTTCAGACAACATAAAAACTCTCATATATTCTCTTGTTTTGAGGAGCCCATCAGAGCCCTTATGTAAACATTTTGAGCCGACTACTAATAGAGGAGAAAAAATATTTTGCTTACAATTCTTATAAATTGATGAACTCATTCCTGTAGATATAAACTAAATATAATAATACAAATCCTGTAGGATTACAAATGAAATGACACAAGATGTGAAACATCTTAGAGATCTAACAAATACACACATATGTATATTGGATTATCAAAACAGTGTATATCACACTTTATAAATACAAATTTGAAAACTATTTTGAAAATTATTTTGGTGTTGATCAGATGATAATAGCATTTGCTTTTGATTCTCACTGCATCCGTTGGCTTTTGTTGACAGCAGTTTCGCTGACATTGCAGTCAGTGGCTTTAGGTTGAAGGCAATTAAACACAGAAATCTGTTACCTAATATTAGCATTTTCATCCAGGTGCTGGTCTCTCATTGGTTGGAGATTTTTCACCTCACACTGCTGGCCACTCATTGGTTGATGGTTGAAGAACACTTTGAAAGATTGAAAAAGAGTTCTCCAACTACCGACCAATGAGAAATGGACAACCACCAAACAGTGAAAAAGTAGCACCTGGATGAAAAGGCCTGTATAAGGCAGCAGATTTCCATTTTTCATCTGCTTTGACCTGAAGACGCAGACTGCAAAGTCAGCAAAACTGTTGTCAACTAAAGCCAATGCATGTGGAAAGAACCCAAAGAAAATGCAGATATCACTTTTTTTAATTTGTTCAAATGCTTGGTATAGGAGTCATATTAAGCCATTGGCTTACTATGAGTGTATTTATTAAGTACTAAAACTCCATCTAAAATCCAAGCATCATCTTTGAGTAATAAATTAAAGAATAACCCTACCATATGCAAGAAAGTCAAAGTTCTTGGAATTGCAATGATGACGTATGTACTTGCTACATCACACAGTCCAATATGTACCATGCCCCAGGCAATTGCTGGAGTCAATGATAAATCTATGTTTCCAATAAAATACACTACAACTCACCTCCATATTTGATGGCAAGTGTGTGACGACCAGGTTCTTGGGGTTTGACATTTAATGTAAATGTTCCATCTCCATGGTCATACAACTCACAATATGCAACCTTGGAAGGGCCCACACATTGTGCTGTAAGTTCACCTGCAAAAAAATAGCCATAAAATTTATAATGAAGAAGTATTTAAGTACTTTTTTTATCAATCTCAACTAATCTAAATGTAAGCTGATTTCCAACTATGGAAAAAAATTAAGAAGCTTTAATGCCGCTGCTGTTTTTCTCAAGCAACTTGACGATAAATACCAACCTGGTCCAGCTCTCCTAGTGTCGATAAAACTCCTAATTTCTTGGCCTAGAACGCCAGCCTTAAGTCCCTCTCCAGAGCAAACAACTTGCGCAGCCTCTGTAGCCCCAGCAGATGAGTCTCCCACAGCCGACAATGCAGGTGAAACAACGACCTTCAATGGGCAACCCCTAACTTGCCTAGAAAAGACAAATATTTTTCAGAAATGGGCATACACATGCATAGGATTTAATCCTTTGATATAATTTATTCCTTAATGGAGATCCTATTGACTCCATGATAATTTGACCAAATTATTTTGTAGCAAACACCAAAATATTTGGCAGTTCCAAGCAAGAATTCAAACTTTAAGAAATAATGGGCGTAAAATTTCACTAAAAATATGATCCTTTACAATTTGGACATTGTCATTTAATTTACTTTTACAAGGAAAAGTACCTTAGTACCAACACTACATGGCATTCGAAATTCAAAATCTGATAGAAAGTAAAATTCTAGGGGATATTATATGTATTACAATTCATATGTTATCCTCAGGTAATAGGTATTTATTACAAAATGGTTAAATACACATCATGTATCTCATACCTGTCTGACCACATAACATTAAGCAGGTGAGGTCCAGGAACACTAGCAGTATATGTAGCTTTGTGAACTCCATTACCGAGGCTTGTTAACCTAACAGGAACATCTGACTTCATACCTGTTAAACTGACTTCTGGCCGGCCTAGAAATTAAAAAAAAAAAACACATCACATTACTTTAAACAATTGAAGTAAATTAAATAGGTCTATTCTGAAATTTTTAAAGAGCACATGACAGATTTTCAGCAAAACATATCTTATGCATCAACAATTAATACATAAACGAAACGAGGAACAGGCACACCAGGAATTTTGGACACTATGAGACAGAGTTTCATTTCATATGTGTGTAATCTTCCTGGTTATTAGATAATTATGCCATATTTCTACCATAGGTGATATCTTGAAAGAAATATATGCATACACCAAATAAAAAAATAACACTAAAAAGTCATCCTGGAAATTTCAACATTTCACCGTGGAGGGGCTTTCAATAAATCATATAAGTTATTTTAAGATATTCTGGCACTGCAGAGGGACAACAAAAAATAATTTTGAAATGCTACACTCCAGAAGAGCATAAATACAAGAGACTTCAAGGATCATGCAGTTTTATGGGGACAGGATTAAACCCACATCAAATGTGCAAACATTGTAGTCCTTCATAATATAGGCAACCCATATTACAGAAAATCTGTCTAGAGCACTTTCTATACTCTAAAGGGAAGCCATAGATGAACTTAATCCTAATAGTGCCAGTTTAACAATGTATATTGCCAACATACATCTAAATAATTGCCCATAGAGTACATATACTACACGTTCTTAGCATTTGGTGTATGAAACATTCATTGATTGATTTTAGTCATATTGCAGTTCTACCATAATTAATTATTAGGTAATGATGCAAGCAATATCCATTGAATTTGAAGAGTAAGCTACCACAGTTTCCTCTCACTACCCATGTTTAGATTTAACTTTTTTCTTTTTTGAAAAGAGTAGACAGCCAAAATAATCAAAAGCAAATTTCTAACAGGGCACTACAAATCCACATTACCTGGACCAGCTCTGGACCCATCGATAACAAACTCCGCTTCCTCCCCACACCTAGCTCCTGCAAGACCCCTTCCGGTGAGGACCACCCTGACAGGTGTGCCATCGCTTGCAGCTGGTGTGGTGCCCACTTCGGCCGCAACGCACTGCATGGGAGACCTGGGCAAGGGCTTCCCCGCAAAACTAAGGCTGAGTGTATGGTCTCCGGGCTCCCTTGGGGTCAGCAGCAACCTGACTCGACCGCGGGCTGCCCCCAAAGTTCCTCCCCCAACAGCTTCTAATGCTACTGGCACACTCGTTCCTGATGGCCCCTTAAACTCTGCCGTGAGCTGGCCTGGATAGAGCAGGAAGATAGTTTCCATGAAAGTCACAATTACATTCGACAATTACTTTCACAATGAATAGCAAATAGAGCATATTAAATAGATAAAAAACAGTGCTTATTGTGGTTGTTGATAATTTTTTTGGGTGTGCCTCATATAATTATTGGGTTTGTTGCCTGACGTTCCATGGCTATTACTGGTCAATTTTACGCGGGAAACATAAAACAAAACATTGGACAACAATCCCAATCAATATGCAGGGTGCACCCAAAAAACATTATCAACAGTTATAATGACACTCAAATGGTTCACCAAAGAAGCTTTTTTTTGCCGTTTTTTTCCCAATAAATAGATTCAGTATTTCACTTTCACCATCAACGCCAAAGGAAAGAAAATCTATCGATTACTGATATTTCCAACTTTATGAAAAACAAATCCATCCCATTCCTCTGAGGATTGATAAACTAGAGATTTAATAGCTACTTAATTAAAATACACAAAAAATAGCATTTAATCATAGAGGGCAAAAATATTCTAGCTTTCATTTCTGATCAGGCAGGAAAAGAAAATTGTGAAATTTTTATTAAATTAATTTCTTGGTCAGTTACTTCTTCCTTGCATTCAAACAACTAATTTATGTAATACATAATAATAAAAATGTATTTAATTATTATGGCATTGATACTGAAATAAAATTATAAATTTTCTGACAGTAGTTTACTACATGATACTCAGTAGGCAAGTAATTTAGGCATTAATTTCCAATTAGAGGTCCTCCAAAGACAAAGAAATATGATAGATATAATTAGTGAAATGGCATATTTTATGGAGTTATCATTCCATAATTGGATTACTATTGCCAGTATGATTAACAACAAAACTAAAGATACTTTTCAGGGTCTCTTACCTGGGCCTGCCTCAGAAGTGTCAAAGGTCACTCTTTTAGAATGGTGTACAGCCAAAGGTAACCTCCCAGATTCCTCATCAACGAAGGATTCCCATCCGCCAATCACACGCACTTTTCTGGGATCAGTGACTCGTGGATGGAAAGGTGATCCTGGAATGAATTACATGAATTTAATTCAATTAATGAACATAAACCAATGAGAAAAACCAATCACACTTTGATACTAGCTTTCTCTAATTGCTGTTCACGCAAAAAATCAAGAGATTTGGATCTGAATATCCAGATTTTCAAAGGGGTACCTATCCCCCAATAGTGTATTTATGTACCACAAAACTATGATTTAGTAAATATTATTTATTTTACTAATATCCCCAAAACTTCCATCCAAATATTATTTCCATAAATGCAACTCGTGCCTTACTTCCCTGAGGGCTTGGGTAGCCTTTCAACTTTTCAATCATGTATATGAGAAGTCACATCAATCTCAGACAGAAGGAATTCTGTAAACTCAAATCCTTTTTTACCAGTTAAAAATTAAGCATTAAACTAAACAACTGTTAAAGAAAACAATCTGTGAAATATATTGGTCACAGTATGTCGTTAATGTAAAAGACTTAGCAATTTTTTCAATTTAGTCCACCAGCAAAAGGGTAAATATTATAACTGCTAGAAGCAAACAGAAATGGAAAATATGAGAGATAGGTAAGGAAGGTAGGCTACTAGTTGACAGAAACATGTGATAATTTAACATTCATCAGACTAGACAACAAATAAGCATCACGTTGTTTCATTTTTTTGTCAACTCTTAAGTTTTGTAGCTACAAAATTCCAGGAAATTAGACATAGAAGAGCAATAGTGATCTCCAGCTCGAGAAAATTGCGTTCTTTAAAAAAAATAAAAGCAAATGCATGAATGAAAATAGTCAGATATTTACTCACCAGGAATCTCTCTGCCATCCCAGGTTATTCTCACATCAAAAGTTCCAACTTCTGTAGGAATATATGTCGCCACGAATGTGGCAGAAGTTCCAGTTAGGCCATTTCTCCCACCACCATCGTCACGCTCTAACCGACACAAAACCTTTAGAAATAATAGAGTTTCAGTCAGATTAACTCCAAAGTACAAACATACAATTAAATTTTACGAGTAGATTTATTTAAGCAATCTGTTATTTTGCCAGTTTCAGACAAAGTACTTTTGTTTATTTCAATAAGCAACGTATGCTCCCGGCAGCAGCAGACTCATAATCGAATATGAAACCCATTTTGTATGCAAACTTTTTTTTAGTCACACACTCAGGAACAATGGTATAGCCATGTGGCCCAGGGGATCCGGACCCCTCCAAAATATAAAAGCACAGTTATTTTTCTTCATAAAAGAAAACAAAATATTGAAAATCATGAATTTACACTATATTAATTTAACAAATGAAGTTTTTTCCATTATGAAAAGTGTTAAAGTTAGTATAAACACCTTATTACCCTGTTTTTCAAAAATGTTCCCCCTCGTTTTGGACCCCCCACCTGACGAACGAAATTCCTTCAGGAATCACAAAACTCTTGGCATACGTGAAAAAAGTCAATATTAGATGGAAGAATATAGAAGTTGACCTGCTACAATAGCATGCTACCAATATCCATGATAAGCTGACATGGTGAATTAGGAGGCATCATATACCATGCTCCCACTCCCATTTCTCATAAGCTGCAGAGCTTGTGCCACCGCTAATCAAGCTTGTGAAAGAAAAGGATACTGGTCACAGAGAACATCGAAGTATAATGTGGAATTTATTACTGAAATTGCATAAAAAATGAAGAAAAATAATTTCTATGAGTTACATATTTTGCCATACAAGGGCTTTTTCTCACTGGAGCCCACGTGTGGACTTAGTTACAGGAAGGTTTCCAAATTATAGAAGTTTGCTACAGGAGGTTTTTCCCCATGAATTGTAAATGGTAGTGCCTTAAAGCAGCTCTGTGGCATGTTTATAAGGAGGTTTTAGTAAAATTTTTCTACATGGAGGTTCATTTACAGAGGTTTTACTGTAGCAACTGGTGTAGATAAAATTTTAGGAGTAACTTGAAATTTTAGTGTAATAGCCATCATGTTATGTACTGACATGTAGCCATCATGATAGATCATAATTGATACGTACTGAATCCATAAGCAACTATAACTGATACCACCTAAATGAAAACAATATTTCATGAATCAATTTTAAGTTTGGTAGCACATACTGCACTCTTACCTCACTTTCTGGACCATCCACCCTGACGATTGGCTCTCCGAGAGTTGTAGGCATATCTGAAGATGCAGCTTTAGTTCCCTCAATCCTGAATGATGCTGCAACTCCAACTTGAGCACTCTGAAGACCTTCACCAATTGCCCTAGCAACTACTCCATTGCCTTCTACAACAACAAATGTTACTGGTGAACCTGTAAGAGATGCAGAAATATAATTCATGAGAAATTTTATGCACTTTTCTACCTACATCAAATATGCTTCAAAATACATTAAGTCAATATCCTCAGGTATTTCCTGCATTTGTAGGTTCAAATATTTTAACACTTGGAAAATTTTGTAATTTTCATTCTTTTTCACTTTTGCATTTTAAAATGTACATGTGTGTTTCTTAAGTATAAATATACCTTGATTTAATTTTAAAAGTAACTTGACAATGCATTCTTCTGCCAATATTTAATACATGATGAGGGGTTAGATGGAAAAAGGGAAATTCTAGTCCCAAGGCACTAGGCACGAGGGTTAAAATAACCATTAACTGCTAAGGATGTTGACAGTGCCAACATTCTGGCTAATGGTAAATAATACGTTTGAGACAGGCAAGTTCACCGACAACCTTGGTTGCTGAAAAAAGACCATATTTGAATTTCCCTTGTCTTGCCCCTAAGACCATCAGAAAGGGAATCCATTCTCCTGCAAAGCGATGGGGGTGGCACATATTCTGCAGGGATACTTTTTTCCCCCATAGTATATTACGTTGAATTACATTATTCATTGCAGTGGGATAACTATGGGGGGAAGAGGGGCTAGATCCTCCCCCAAAGCCTCCAAGAAATAAAAAAATATTTAAAACTATTGTCTAGTTTTGACATATAATTACTACATCAGCTAAAAAGTAAACTTTTTAGTGCCAGAATGATTTAACATGTATTTTCAGGCTCGTCATTTTTCAAAAATTTTACCAGATTTTGCCTGGGTGGGGAAATTTTGCCATCCCATCCCCCCAAAGGCATATGCTTAGTTACACCACTGATTCATGGAGTTCATTGAAAAAATCATACCTGGGACTTCTTCCCCTCCGTATGTGACCTGGAACCTGTAAAGACCAGCAACAGTTGGGAAGAACTCAATAACGTCCACTCCCCGAGATGCATCTCCTCCGTTCTCCAATCCCCTCTCCTCCTGCAACCTCCGCTCCCCCTTCACCTCAATTGGGAGGTTACGACCCAGAGGACTCGTCACCGTCACATCTAGCTCAGCATATCCTGCTTCTTTCCTATTCACTAACGAAGGAATATTCTCACATAAGTATTTTCACATACATCTTATATCTCTACGAAAGAAATAAGCAGTATATTTATGGGAGAGCTCTATGGTTAAGGCACATCAAGAATGGATAGTTAAGGTCTGATTATTTTAACTTCATTGATAGCATCAATCAGTATCAAGCAGATCAATAGGCTAAGCAGAAGTGAAAACAATTGATAACAAAAATAACAAATATCATGGCCAAAATAAGTTTCAAATATGATAGGTTCCAGAAAAATCTAACATCGCACACCATTGAAAAGTATGTTAAACAATTATATCCAACATCTTGCATATAATTATCAATATTTTCAGAAAATAACTTACAAATAGAGTGAAGGGGCCTTAGGTTTAGAATTAATAAAGTTTAATGTCCAATATATGAGCTGAAGTTGACATGAAGTTATGACAGTAATGGATTAAAAAACAATGACTCACATTTGAAGGCTATTTTCTCATTCACCGCCACAGCCCTTGTGCTAGCATCACCCTCGATTATGACTTTTGATGCATCAAAAACTTGGCAGAAAAATGGTGATCCTCTGACTGGGTTGGAACCATGTAGAATATCCACTTTATAAGTTCCTGTTAAGTAATCACATCATGAAATGTATTCCCTTCAAGAAAAACATATGAAACAAATCAACAAAAACTAAATGCATGAAATATTTACAAAGATAAATTTGCATCACTATTTTTATTTCAGCACACCACTAAAATAAATTCATATGCCTTTTTATATAAATAACACCTTGTCTTTGAGAAAAAAAGAGAAAGAAGCTACTATATGACATAAAGTTGCACATATAAATTTTATCACAAATTTCACTCAGGGATAAAATAATGACTCACTAAAACTTTTTTTTTGTAAGTTTTATTTAGGAATAAAAGAAATAAAAACTAAACTATTTCCACATGGTAATTTATTGTGACCAACTTTTCATTACTGCGTAACATTATCAAGGTGTTACCCTGATAATGATACACAGTACCAAACACCTTGATATTGTTACACAGTAATGTTTCCATGGTCGGTAACAATAAAATACCATGTGAATATAGCCAAGTTTTTATTTCTTCTATTCCTACAATAAAGGATTTCCACAAAGTTACGGCCGCTATTCTTAATTAAGTTTTATTTAGTTAAATTTTTACTCTGACATTTAAGCAACCCAAATTGCTGCTGAGATGGAATGAAAAAAACACAATCACGTTCTCTACCCGAAAATTGCTATAACAGCACATAAAGTATGAAAATCAAAGCAAATGATGAGCGATCTACTATACGTTACAGAGGTAATTAAAAAAATGTTACCAGCAAGCGTTGGTGTGAATTCAGCAAGAAGACCTCCTGCCTTCTGCTGGTAACATCTGACTGGCACCGCTGCTCCAGCTGGTCCACCGACTACAACATCAAACTCTTCAGCTGGCCTGCCTAAGGTTTCTATGGTGAATGATGCTGGTTGACCAGACCGCCCTTGGTAAAGCCCAAGCCCAGTGGCTGAAACTTCTTTGCCAGTGGTTGCAGGGTCACGTCCTACTGCAACTTCCAAGGGTGATCCTATATAGAAGTCATTCAAAGTTTGGAATCAAAATAGAGGTCAGCAAGGAGTATCCTGAACTCTGCTACAAATGGTGTACTGAGTCATACTACTAGGTGGATTTTGTGTTAGACAAAAAACACTTTACATTCAATTAGATGAAAAACCTTTACCAGACATTCTTAAGATGCAAAAAAGTTAAATTTATACAGAGAAGGGAGCAAAAAGAGAATTATTCTTCACTTAGACAGTCTCCAATGGGCTGGCAAGGCTTTTCCACCCCCATATTCTTTTGTACATTCTAAAACTGTGCATGCAACAAAAAAATGCATCAAATAAACAAAATATCTATAATCATTATTTTTTACGCTGAAACTTGTTTTACTATAAACATTCTTATTTTTATTGAGTTGACGTAATCATACAGTTAAACTGACAATGGAATTAATAAATTTTTGGCATCTAACAGAAACAGTATTGCCAGACATAATACAAGACTCAGCACATAAAAATAAAGTTCTAATTCTGGCTCAATCATCTACTGATTAATAAAAGGCTTATTGATGCAGGTTTAAATAATTATTAAAAATTTTAACCTTTGATGTGGACTCCATTTAGTTTAATTTCTATCCGGTGAGGAAGGGCAATACTTGGATGGTATGTAACTTCATAGCATTTTCCCAGCCCGTCTTCTCTGCCTGCACTAATGGCCTCAACTTCTCTCACTGCATGCTTCACGTCCTGACCAGCAGTACGAACAGACACAGAAAGTGAGCCTTGGCCTGCACTCCTTGCATCGACTTGAAAGAGAAAATGTACATCTTATAATACCATCAGCAAAATCATTGAAGCCAAATACATTTAAGCTTTCGTCAGGTGGAATATTGGAATTGCTGAGTTCAGGCAGAGATGTGAAAAAACATTCACTCATTAGCATGGCTCAGTAGTACACATTTTAAGTTAAAAACACAATTATTAGTGCAATCGAACACTAAAAAGATGTCTTTTGTGCTATGCATAGACCCCTTTACATGTCGTCATTTGGCCCTGGACCGATCCAGTAAGGTGCGATTTAACGTGCTCTATAGGCTATTAAGTGTTATTATATGTAATGTATTTTAGCATGTGAATTCTATAAGATCAGTTTTTAAAATCTTTTTGCTTTCTTACTTATCTAGTAATGCTTTTATTTGCTCTATTTAGCCATTATTCTGCTAAATTATGCTGAAAAATCTGCTATGTACTGATCTGTCGGCATAAATGCGAAAAGTAAAAGGCTGCGTAGAGCGTGTCAAAACAAAAAGCTAATATAAGCGTCAAGGGTCTACGCCGCATAGTGGTGCGGAGAAATGAAAAAAAATTGTGCTTTGCCAGTCAGATTCATTAATATATTATTGAGCTTTTGTCACTCATTCATATATTATTAGGCCTTTGGTACTGTGATTGAACGATTTTTAATCAGCAAGTGCTACAGTGGTGTGTAGCTAGCTTTGTCAGTCTTTTATGTACTATCATTTGCAAAAGTCTTGCAACAAATCGAGCGGCGCCACTTTCGCTCCATTGTCGATTTCTGGCCACCATTAAGTTTGAATGATCACTATCTAGGTATGAATCTTCATGGTAGATCGGGAACGACTCACGAACGGGTCATCGTGACACGGGAGACGTCGGAAATCATTACGATGTTCAGTTGAGTAAACGAGCGTAGATGTTGTTAAGTCGTCGCGGCGTTTGAGATTATTTTTGTACCCGTAGTTGACTGGAGTAGATAATTGAAAATATTTACCCGTTAAAAGAGAGGGTACCTATGACGCCTGGCTTCCAATGGTAAACCCCATAAGGCCGGTTGGGGGCACGATTTCGCCATTAGGAACACGGAAATCAACTCGCTCTTATCCCTTTTTTTAGGGATTCAACGTCGTTCAGGAGACTTTATATTAAGTTGTTGAAATATTTGTTCGATATAGAAGAATTAATAAATGAAAAAAAATTAACTGGCAATTTTCCGGAAAAAAACCCGACTCTGTCGTCTCCACCATATTTAATTGATTGGCATTAAATAGTTCTTTACGTAGGTTGAAGCTGATAAAGATAGCTCCATAAGCTTTCTTCTTCATTAATTATCAATTTGTTAATTGGATAAATATATGTACACCGATGGAAATGTTTCTTCGAAAAAAAAATGGAATTTTCATTGCCAAAAAAAAATCGCTAGGCCTCATCGTTGCTAGCAGAATGTGTCTCTATTTTTACTGTTTATATATCTAGGAGAGGCTTAAATTTTTACGATAGCACTAACATATTTAGTGATCATGTGGCATTAATCTTCTTTTTGTTATAATAAATTAGTTATTGTTTCGATTTTAATATTTCGGCCATTATTATATTATTAAGGACAACCAAATTAAAGAGTGACTTAATAGTGCGACTTTTCCCTATCCATGAATTCCTCCATTGGTAAGGTTTCCAATAACAACAACGGACAGAGATTAAATTGAAAGTCAATTTAAACCAATATTCGCCCTTTTTTAGGGAGGGAAATACTTTGCGCATCTATTAGGGAAGTAAAATACTTTGCGCATAATTTAGCCGCTCCCTCAGCTCTTAATGCTGAATCGGGTGCTCCCGGGCCGTAGTTTTGGTCAGCTAATAGGTCCTGCACCTCGTCTTGCCCTACATCTTTATCGCAACTTTACCAGCCAGGGACGAGGAAGTAAAACTTGCAGGCCGTAAGTGATTCTCACGTACTTCCAAAATAGTGTAAATAGGGCCCATTTTTAGCACTATCATATACATGTTGATGCCACAATTTGCTTGAAGAAAGAACGCACTAGAAAAATAGTTGATAAATACCTCAAGATAAGCCTTTCCTATATTTAAAAATAAGCGCCGTGGTGCGTGCACGATTATGGATTACCATTACATAGGTTATTCCTAGGATTGTACTTAGTAGATCAGCTATTCTCACATTCCGTCCCTTTCCAACAAAATTACTGTATTAAAAAAACACTGATTGTAGAATACTGAAGCCTAAAGTTTAAATGTAAAATTTTTCACTTAATTTATATCTTTTTCTATCTCTAAGAAAAGTTTCCGTCACTGCTCATTTACGAAACGAAAAAGGGTAAAATTGTTCTGAAAAACTTTACTGGAGAAATTAACTTGGTAGGAAATGGCGACAAGTTGATGACAAATAGGCAGCATACTACATAGACGGACAGCATAATCGCTGCAAAATATCATTCATAATTTTCTTTTTAATCAGATAAAATTGATCTATTTAAGAAATTACGTATATGGAACCTTAGATTATTACGATAGTTCTCATTCCAAAGGTTAATAATGTTGAGCAGTTACGGACCTGTAAAGGAAACCATAGAGCACTAGGAATTACATTCACCAGTGATTCTGATTGGAGTTCCTTCAAGAAAACGCAATTGATTCGTCCTACCGCGCTAACTACGCATGCTTCCCGTCGAACGGTCATTTAAATTAGAAATTGTTGCAAAAAATGCTCAAATTCAACAGCTGGTACCCTATTAACATCAATTTCAAAAATTAAAAAAAAACTTTAAAATAAAATACGGCTGTGCGGAGGATAAAAAAATTCGGCCACAGGAAGGACTTGAACGCGGGCACCTCCCATCACCAGCCCGACTCTTTACCCGCTGAGCTATTTCTAGCTCAAGGTCATTAAGCGGTAATTTTTATTATTTGTTTTTATTGTAACTCTGAGCTCCTTCATGTGCTTCTCCTACGGCTTCTCACTTGAACGAATTTGATAAAAATAATCACTTTCTCGGTATATTAGTCTTTTATTCGTTTATATGATTATAACTTGAGCACGGAGGCTTTCGCATACTCTATGTTTCGGCTGGTTAGTATATACAATAGGTATATAATGATGTTGTCGCCTGCGACTTCGGTATGGTATCGTCTTTTTAAGTTATTATTATTTGTTATTATGTTTCAAACTCGGTATTTGTATTTCTAATGAAGCAAGCGTATACATTCATTACAAACAGAAATTCTGTTAGGATTTGGTTACGTCCTTCTTACTCGACTTGAAAGGTTTTATGAAATGAGCTGCAGTTCCACTGATGCCTTAAACATTAAACGGATTACCAACAAACAAATTTCCTAATACAATGTAACCTACTTAATGCAAGTAGATAATTCAATTAATAATGCTAAGTAAGTATCCTACATTATCCCGAATTCATCAGTGTATACATAAATGATTGCATCAAAATAAGATAACTTAATCATCAACGACATAGCAGCTTAGAGTTATTACTCGCATTCACACTAATTCAGCAGTAGAACATATTATCAAACAATACCTGTTGAAATCCGACAATCATTAAAAATGGGACTTTTAGCTAGAATTAAGTTTTCCTCGTCATACATTGAACAAGTGGAAAGGAATACATCTTTACCGATTGACGGACGTCGGAGAACTCTGTTATTACTTACGCAACGATTGATGCCGATCAGCTTAACTAATTCATATTTTACGTGTTTGCTCAGATATTTATATGATGAAACACTGGGAATTTCAAAGCTGCCTCGTATCATATGTCGTAGATATTGTATTAAAACATCAACCCGAGTTGATAGATGTAAACAAAAGTCTGCCATGTTCACAGTGAACGACTCGTGATTTCCAGCTCTCTGAAAAGAGCTGAGATCACTCAAAAAGAGCCAAGCTACCGACTTTTTAAAATCTCTCCGAGGAATTACCTTCGATCTTTCCTACAGCACTAAATGCTACAATGTGTTTGGGGGAATATCATGAACATTAATTTCACTTAAATGGAAGCGGTCAAATCCCGAGACTGAAAAGGATGACAAAATACCTCACCACCCAATGACCCGTTCTCCATGCATTGAACCATGAAGACTATTATTGGATTGTTGCATTCACCCGAAAACCATACAATTTCCGGGCACAATCTTTGTGGAGCGAAAGTGGCGCCGCTCGATTTGTTGCAAGACTTTTGCAAATGATAGTACATACATCATGTACAGCACACTATTGTGGAATATAAGATTGATAATCACATATGATCAATAATGATCAACAAAGCGATTAATAAAAAAACTCAATCAAGTAGCATAATTACACGCTTTGGAAGTAATCAAACATGTGAATGAAATAACTGATTAAATTTCTTTAGCAAGAATAAGAGTAGTTGATTTTCTTTCTCTCCTTGAATTATCCCCACAATAATTGAAGTTGACAATTTACCATCTCTCGTCAAATGATAGCCATGCTTTGATTGAGTTTGAAATGCGTACTTTTTTTTGGGGTGTTTTGAAATAGTACTTAATAGGTAATTACCTGTCAGGCTACACGGCTTTCCAATTACAGCCTCTCCCATTTGGGTGACTTTAGCCTTTGAGGGATCAAAAGACTCAACCATGAAAGGCCTTGTGTCGTTGCCCTCTCTTCCTCCATGGACTGAAATGTAATGAGGCCCCACGTGGCTTGGTGTGTACTCTGTCCGAAGGACCACTTCTCCCCCTCCCCCTGCATCTTCTCTTCTACTCGTCAAACATGGTACTCGGGATCCATCTGGGCCTGTAAAATACATTGATAAATAAATACAAAGACTACAACTTTTTTTGTTCTGCAGTATTTACAGCGATGATGAATGGGATGATTCACACAAAATTGCAATTCATTTAAAGAATTCAGTAGATGGAAGAGAAATCTAAGCTACAATTTGAAAAAGTGCTCATTCAGCTATTCTCTCACAAGTTCAAAATAAAACCATGGCAGTTAACACCCACATTTTGTGAGTCAGTGATGTCATTAGAGTTTTGGTTCACTAGCCCAATTAAAGAGGAACCACTCATTAAGGGAAGTAATCACAAGGGAATAAACAACAATGAAAGCTGCGAGGCTAGTGACAGAAAAGGAGGAATAGTTGGGAAGCAGTGATCCACTTGGCAGAAGCTGTCATCTACTTACCTTGGAAGGCCATTGACTTTTTGTCACAAATAACTTACAAATTAATTAGACAACATATTGAAATATGGGAAAGTATAGGCAGGTCTTTTCATTTTTTATACTGTATGGATACTGAAAATTTAAATGATGATGCAGGAGCAAATTGTGTTGACATTTTGAAAATGGTTACAAGTCTGCAAGAGTTTCATGAAGTAGTAATGTTTTCTGATGTTATGTTTTAAAAAATATTTCAGGTAGGTATAAAAGTTTGCACTGCATACTCAGATGTTGCCTTGGGAAATTATTATAAACACATACCTAATCCATCAAAGTGAGACTCTACAGAATTGAAATGCTAAACATCTATACAATTTACCATACCTACAAGATCATAATTTTTACAAAAAAAAAGAATGAACAGTAGCAAGAGAAAATGCTTCAATGACTAGGGCCCACTTGAATAGATGTTTTTGGTTTTAAATATGAAGTATATCAACTGTTTACATTACCTAGCACTTCTACATCTACATTGCTTTGTAAGCCCGCTGGAGTCCTAAGATCAAAGAAGGCTGGTGTCCCAACACACACTGTCCGAGGTCCTTCTCCTTGCACCATCGTTGCCTGGCCACTGGCTCCAGTTACATTGGCACCTCTTCTTTGCTGTTGCTGTCTAAGTTCCTTTGGACCTAAGTCCTGAACTTCACACTTGAATGGGCTGCCTATATAGTATGAAGAAGGACATGAGTGAATCAATCATGTTTCTAAATGCTCATAAGTAGAAAATTTTCATCTTTAACCTTGATAGTGCCAGCCAGTCAATTTATTAGCCAAAGGGGTTAGTGCAAAGAATGTCACAATTTAACCTATCGGCTGGGCGTTTTTCAATAAATATTGAAATTTAATATTATTCCCAAGTTATGCAGGGGTAATAACAACATGTTTCAACATTTTTATTGATAATTTAAGTATAAGAAGTGCAAATAAAAAATCACTTAATCTCAAAATCACCTTACTCTCATTAACATGGATAATCGAGAATTGAATGTGGTTTAATTCTCGGCCCACGGTTTTTTTTCTCTAATGAAATGAAGAGAGCAAAAGAGTTTTACCTGGAACATCCTCTTCGTTGAAGGAGACTGCAACAAAATGGGGAAGTGGGTGGTGGGGGACAAAGGTGACGTCATAGAGTCCTCGACTGGAGCATGCGACCACCTCAGCCTTCACAGTTGCGCCACCCTTTCCCTCTCCCTCTCCACCTCCTGGCTCCCCTTCACTCACCACCAGCTCCAACGTACCCTCCCCAGCTTCTGAGGCATCCACGGTAAAAGTAACAGGTTTCCCAACCTGCAGAAATTACATTTATATTACATACATGTATTCATTGGTCTAGTTGACTGAATGGTCAGAGTAATAGAGGGGTAGCAGAAATGCATACCAAGGGCAGTATCATGGGGTTTCACTCCTGAGGGCTCGGTCTTTAAGAACAAGACTTTTTACCTGCACAACTCAAGAGGGGAAGGACAGAAGAAGGAAACGAGGGTAGGAGGTGCCACCCTAATGAGAGCCTGAAAATGCCTCCAGGGAAAGAATAGGGATGAGGAACCCCACACCGTCATTAGAGTGGTGTGAGCCACTAGAAGTGAAACCATGATTTTCAGTTGCTACAGAAATGGAAGAATATTCTATAAAAAAATATTCCTCAGATTTTCTTGTAGATAGTAACAGAGGGGCATAGCCCTAACCATGAGATGACACAGCCTTCAGATTTACCTGGTGGTGGCTAAAAATTCTGTTTAGCTAAAAGTCTGATTTTATTCAGAATTTTCAACTGCATCTAGGTAAAGTAAAAGGCTTTATCATCTTATGGTTAGCGTTAACAAGACATTATAAAACCAGCCCTAAATGTTCCTCACTCTAGCATCACATTGTTGTGAATCATATTTTTTCTTTGAATAAAATTTTATTGAGTAATTTATACTGGATATTTTTGAAGTGCTAATATATGTGTAGCCTTCCACTAAGCTATGAAATTAGTTAGTTAATAAGTGAAATATCAATTTTTAAATTTGTATTAGATTCATCCTCTTCACCAATGGTTACTCTTGAGGGCAGTGGCGTAACTATGGGGAGGATGAGGGGATAGATCCCCCCAAAACCTATGAGAAATAAAAAAATTATTTAAAACTATTGTCTTGTTTTGAATATTAATAATTGCATCTGATTAAACTAAAAATATTTTGCCAAAATGATGTTAAATGTAATTCCAGGCATGTCACTTTTCAAAAATTTTCCTGACCCCCGTTCCATTGGGAAGCCGCTACCCTGGGCCATTCCATCCTCCCAAAGCATAATACATACTAGTTACGCCACTGCTTGAGGGAGATTATTCTAGGCAAGGAGTTTATTTATTTATTGAATCATTCAAAAACAGCCAAAATGGGCTTTACATTGAATAGAAAAATTAAAATCTGCAGCTTTAACAAATATAAAATATAAAAAAACTGTAAAAAGGATATAAAAAAAGAAGAAAAGGGATTCAGAAGATGGCTTTTCAAAGCTGCCTCTTGAATGATCTGATGGGCATTGAAAGATCCACGGAAGGGTGAGTAGTTGAAATGGTATTGAAAGAGGTAGGGAGTCAGTAAAAAAAGTGATCTCTGAGAGAGAGAAAGACGGAATTTAGGTTGGTGTAGTAGGTAGTTATTATGGAAGGAGCGGGTGGGAATGTGGAGTGAAAAGAAAGGCAGTATTTCTGAGGATCGGAACTGGCCATTTAAGGCATTGTAAATGAAGGAAATATCATGAAAACTCCTACAGGAGGATAGTGGGACCAATGATAAGGCAGGCATTGTCACATGAGAACATTTACCTTTGATGGTACGAGGCCAGTGACTTTAACTTTCCCAACATCGTAAACATTACAGGTGAAAGGACTACCCTTGACATGCTCTCCATCCACCATGACAGATAAAGTATGTCGGCCTGAAAAGAACAGAAGAGTTATTATTTATCAGGGAGAGACATAATATCATTTACTCCTGATGTAAAGTAAAATAATTCTCTCGAAACTTGATAAAATTATGGTGCACTCACCAACTTCAAACGGAGTTAGCTCAACCTTGAACTTGGAGGACGGAGAACCAGAAACTCGAGTGGGTATATCCCTTCCAGATGGTGAGAGACAAGCTGCAGAGCATCGATTGACGTCGGCCCCTCTTGGGTCCACTGTTATAATAGCAGGGCGGCCTAAAGCAGCAGACCTCAGAGCACTTCCAGAAACTACAGCTGACTGAGCACCACCCACCATTGGGCTGCTCATAAGACCACCCACTGCCTCGGATATTTTGCAAGTGAATGGAGATCCTGCAAAGGATGATTCACATAAAAATTAGGGCTTATTAACACTTGGGAGTATGTGCTGCTGTCTTCAATTCCCTCAAGATATGGTCCAGCTTTTATAAAAGTATGAAACGAGATTAACTCAATTGTAAAGCGTAGATCTTCAATAGTTAAAGAGCGAACTTTTTGGAACCTAGACTTCATGGTAAAATAAATACAAAACACTTTGTAAATCCCATTCACTTTTTTTGGCACATACTGTTTTCAATACCCTTGATTAATTCTATAGGAAAATAAAAGGAAGATGTGTACAAGAACTTGAGCAACGCCAATGAATTCTATCAGATTTATTGAAACTTATATGTATATGTACTAACAATAAAATAATAGATAATTTGGTGAATAAATATTAGGTACTCAATAACGAGCTTCACATTAATAAAATCGCTTATTTTTGGATATCTTGAATTTCATTAGAATGAGGTTCTACCATAGTTCTCTTGGTAATGTCACAAGATTACTGTAACTAGTGTATCAGGGTGTATCAATAAAAATTTTATGGAATTTACATTGCTTACTTATTTGACCATTCATCACATTAAATGAAAGAAGGGAGCTCACAGAAGTTCACAGCCATAGATGGGACCTAGCTCACAGTTAACTTGCAGGAAGGAATGAATACATGTACCAGTACATGGACCATGTCCATTAACATGATATGCAATTTAAATATGTATTAAGAGATGATTCCACTGGTAGCCCAAGGTTCTGATTGGCATTTTGATTGAAGATGAGGTTATGTGATAAAAGTCTCCTTTGAGGTTAATCAGGTAGCAATCAAAGATTAAATATTCTAATATATACATCCACAGCTTACGTAGAAATATAACAAAATAAATCAACACATAACAGAAATGAAAATGGATATTTACCTGGAACAGGTTCTCCATTGAAGCGGACACTAAGATTATGAATGGCTACCTCTTGTGGCTTAAAATTCACCCTAAACTTGGCATTCCCTTCTGACTGCACATAGTTAGGGACATTTCGTCCACCAACAGATACTATTATCTCCAAATTTCCTGCGCCAGCCTGACTGGCATTTACTGCAAAATAAAAAAGAATGACACATCATGGTCTAAAATGAATATTCAAGAACAGAAAGTGTTTGATGCTTAGTCTCACTACACAATACTTACTGCTAAAAAATACAGGTTTTCCGACCACCCCACTGTTAATATCAGTGACCTTTACTTTGGAAGAATCATAGGCCTTTACCAAAAATGGACTTCCTTCTATGTGATCTCCATCTATCCTAACTTCCACGCTATGATCACCTGTAATGTTGAATTTTTCATTGATTTATGCAGAATTTCATGCTATGGTAGAGAGCAAAAATAATGTATATCCAAACAATTAGTGATTGTTTATTTTCTATTCTACAAAATACTTTATTGGTAATATTAAAGTTGAACATGAACAATTCCAAATTTATAGCAGAAAGTAAATCATAAGAGCACAATGTTTTTACAAGGTAGTTTCCTCTACAAGAGAAATTGCTGAATGTTAAATACTTATGAAACCTTTAATTCAGAATTTCTTCAAGTTTTGTTTTAAATCTCCTCACCACAATTGATACTCACCGACCTCAGTAGGAGTAAACTCGACAGTATGCTTTCCTCTTTGAGGCGATCCTTCCCCAGGAGTAACCTCATTCTCAATTATGTTTGCATTCACAGTTCTTCTAGAAGGTCCCATAACTCTTACAACAGGTAAACCTTCCCCTGGGACCCCACTCATAGGTGCTTCAACAAAAAATGATGCTACTCGCCCAACTGGAACTTTTTCTAAAGGTGACCCACCAGACCAAGTTACTCTGGCTGCTTCCAGAACTTCACATGTAAATGGACTTCCTGCAAAGCAAAAATTTTGTTAGAAAATTAACTATTAACAACTAAATCATCAGTTGCACTTTATGGTAGAAATATTATACAGCTATACTTTTTCCAATATATAAGGAACCAATTTTTTTCCCAAATGTTAAATATAAAATTGACCCTAGGTAAAAGTACATTCTCAATCACAAAAACTGGCATATTAAAGGCAAATAGTGAATGATCATGTGAACGATCATCCTGAATGTTCATGCAAATGAAATCATTTGCCAAATATAACAGAAAAATTTGTGAATGAACCGTCATGCACTTGATCATTCAGTGAAAATTAGAACATGCTCTATTTTGCTCACATGTTCCTGTGAATGATCACGTGATCATTCAACATGATCATTCACTGCATATAGTAGCCTTTAGAGCATTTTAACAAATGGCCAGGATTGAGAGGAGAATGTGAAAAAATCAATTATGGTACTTCATTTCATTTATTTTCAGTATTTTAGTTACTTATTATAGTAATTCTCAGAAATTCAAGATTACTTCTTGAAGTTGCATTTCTAAAGATGGCTTTTCAAGACAGTAAATTTCCCATATCTTCAGATTTTTTTCGACACCGCATTTCCCATCAAAATATAATTCATCACTCAGATTCACATTATTCCATGAATATTTCCACCAAAAATCTGGACCACTTTTCATTCAATGAAACAACTGGTGTGTTGAAATATGTAGTTGATTTTCCCAATAAAGCTAATTTTCCCACAGGAGAAATTAACTAATAGATGCCATCCACAGTATATTTTACCATAATAATCATATGAAATGTATCAGATAAGTTCTGCCCCAGCATGGGTTGATTAATGACGAACCTGGCACATCCTCTCCATTAAATCTGAGCTGCACAGCATGAGGAGTTGCTTCTCTTGGAGTAAATGATATGGCGTATGTATGAGGGCCACGAGCCTGTGCTGAAGTAGCAACACGACCTCCATTTACTGTGACTTCAAGATTCCCAGGACCCGCTTGGCTTGTTTCCACTGAAAATAATTATTTTAATATTTGAAAACCATGCATATCAATGGAGACACAAAACATTTAAAATTAATAAAATCATTTCCCTGACAATAATTAAAATTACTATAAAATTCTACTTTATTATCAAGGAGTAAAGATATAATACTAGAGCTGCCTTCAAGAGATCAATATGGGTACACTGAATGTCCAACCACTCACTCAGTGTACACCTAAATTCAAAGCTGGTTTCGAGAGGTGAGGGCCGAGTTCACTCTGGACTATACTACAGGAGTGTGAATTTTTACAAAATGGTGAGTGTGTGGATAATAAGCCATTAAAAAAAATTAGCCCTTACACATTTCATACACCTCCTGTAAACATAGGAAATTATGGGTTTCATGGTTAACCCTTTCCTGCTGGTGCCTACAGTTGGAAAACGTTTTCCATGCTACGAGTAGCATGAGAATATTATAAACCTCTCTATATGGAGCTATTTTTCGGGTTGGAGTAACCCTGGAATTTTCATCCCTCAGATTTGGGACCCAGCTCAATGGGATGCCCGTGACTTACCCTGGCCACTGGCCTATACCCTCCAACCCTATCATAGCACGAATCCACGGTCAACTTATTGCGTTACTATTGATTTTTTCAACCAAACAATGTATTTGATTTTCAATAATTTAGTCTTCTAAATTACTAACATTTTTTTTAAGCATTGTGCAATTTTAAACGGATTTCTAGCGTCAATATCAACAAAGTTAGTAAATAAAAGGTAATATGGCTATAAGTTCGGAAGTCCATTATTTTCAATGCTAAAATTTTGTTTCAAAAATTGCTTACGCACTGAGCAAAATGAAGAATTCATTTCAAAGTATAAAAAAATTGTAATATGCAACCAAATATATCATTGAAAAAACTATTGACAATATAACCACTTCACAAAGGATTCCTGCTGTGAGGATGATCATAAATGAGTGGGAGGATCGGGATTCATTCCATCAGGAGTGGCAATAAGGACTCGCTAAGCTGGGTCCCTGGCTGGGCCTGAATGCGTCAGACAATGGCTACCTCAGCTGTCACTGACCTTCCCTCGCGTCGGCCAGAGCCGAATCCTCTTGTTTGCGTTGAAAAATCTGCGACAGCTATACCCGACGTCAGGTGTTAAGGGTTTGAAAATTCCCATTGGCTCTACCCGATATCCGGTGCGGAAGGATTAAAAATAGGACTCCCTCCAGCACAGAGTTTGATCTGATTCCAGTAGCGGATAAAGAAAAAACTCAAGGGGGGCACAAAAGATATCTTGAGTTACCTTTACTTTTATCCTAATAAAATTAATCAAGTCACTTGCAGAATTTAAGAAAATTTCAATTAAATTTATTACACACATGTACAAGACAATGCCATCTTATATTATAAAAAAAAGTTATAATTGTGGTTCTGCGATGTTTGGTAATACGAGCGGGCCCGCAAGGGGGGGGGCACGCACCCCCATCTGTTTCTGCCACTGTCTGATTCTCACATAATAAGGGATCTAATGAAGTAGGTACATGCATAAAAAGATAAACTTGGAGATGTACTGATTAAATTGATCGGATAAGGTTTGAATTACTAACCAACAAAAGTAACAGGCCTGTTCACCATCCCTCGTCCAACTTCCTTCACTTTGATGGCTTTGACGTCGTACACTTTGCAGGAGAAAGGAGACCCAGGCACAGGCACAGGTGTGTTTCCAGAGGAGGTTGACGCTCCATCTTCACCACCCCTTGTGATGCTGGCCACATGGATTCTGTGCTCGCCAGCAATACGCGGGCAAAACTCAACTCGGAAAGTCTGTCCACCACTGTCTTTTACTTGTGCAGGTACTGATTGTCCGTTAGGTCCTGCGTAAACGGGGATGATGGTGGGTTGATTTTGGGGCAGGGGATAAGTCAGGTCAGGTAGGAGAAGGGGCATGGTCATATATGAGGTGGTTAGTGTGAGAAAACTTGCCTCAGATAGGGATATAAACATGAATTAAATTAAGTTACCTACGCAAACTACAAAAGAAGCAGAACTCATTGTTATTAGACATAAGCATTTTTCAACAAAAGACACCAGGGTTACACCATTGCCAATATGAGATATTAATGCACAAATCAACTCAAAGTTGCCCTTCAGTTGATTTAATAATCATATTTTTCATTTCAAAGCTTTATCCATGTATTATTAATTCATAAATATGAAGATTTTTTTCTTCCTTGCTCTCAGCACTATATTTCTCACACTGAAGACTATTGATGAGGTGGATATCAAGCTTACATCAGCCACACCACAAATAAATAAAACTAGAAAGGTTAGTAATAATTTAGATACAAAATATATACATGAATTAAAAGTGATATCCAATCTTTGACAAATGCAGAGAGGGATTTCACTGTCAATCACACATAAATGCACCTTGAAAAATAGTAGTCTCACTGGAATATAACTTTAGATATTATAAAGACAAAGTTAATAATTTGCAAATAAGCTTAAATTTTGATTAAGGCTTTATGCATGAATATTGAAGTAGTGCTAATTGGGACCATAATAATAAAAGAGAAAACTAAATTCCCTTCTAATGCCTAAAATCCTATTCCAAGATAAACCAGTCATTGTTCAGATCCTCTTTTCTCCAAAAAATGTTCAACTAATCTTACACTCACAATTCTATCTGCTACCTGAACAGCATTTTAACTGAATTAGCCAGGTATGAATTACTTTTAAAAAGTTATGCAACAAACTCTAGTCATAGATATTTACCTCCTATGGCACATAATACTTATTAGCAAGTTCAACTTTATGTCAATAGAAAAGATAGTAAGAAGGATCATTTTTTGTCCTTTAAAACCAGGATTCTAAATTTTATATTTTATGATAGATTAAATTTTATAAGATTAGGTTTATGTTAGTTCATGAAGCCAGATGATTGAAAAGCAAGTCCTCATTGTCTGTCTCATGTGTAAAGTCAATGATGATGAAAATTTAGATGCTTTTATGAACATGCTATGATGATTTGTTAATTAATGAACACATTCATTCATTATTCTTTCAGCGCTCACTCATATTAAAAGACTACTATTTAGTTAAATTGACCACACATAAAAAAATAAGCTTCACATGCACATTCACTTCTGAAAAATGCTACGATGCATGCCCGTGAAATAATTAGGAGTAATGAAATGCTCATGATAAATGTTATTTACAATGCAGTCAATGGATTAATGGTCAAATCTGTGTAATGAGTCATGATCAGTGATTCAATTCTTTGAAACTAATAATGTTGAAGACGGTAAGATGGAGGCCCTGGAAAAAGAAAGGAAAAATATTTAACCAAAATATTGCAGAAAGAAATGTATTTCCCATGGAAGACATTTGAGCCCCGAAGCCAAGACAGTCTTTCAAGAAACATGGAAAGATGATATTAGATTTTTCTTGGGCATTTTTCTTCTCAAAAAACACACTAAACGAACACATCCAAAAACTTAAATTCAGCAATACGATAGTATCAAGGTACTAAACATTAACATATCATCGGGTTCCAAAAAATGGTTAATTTTGCAGGGTCAATTATTCAATATCATGAGATTTATCATGTTAGGAGGATACTGTGCATTTACTGAAGTTACTAAAATCCTTCTTAACACAAAAATGAATTAATTGCATCAACTGAAAAATTCACTTTTTAAATTTTAAAATTCAAAATCTAAAGCAAATGCATATTATATCATAATTACAGACAAAAGAACTCTAAAACCTCCAGTAATTACTCCCATTAACATATTGAATACCTCCATTCTAAATGTCAATCCCGCAATTTTTCAAAATGAAAGGTAGCCCACACTGTGAAATAATGTCACAATAGGGTCTTCTTCATAAAGCGATTCACACATGCTTCCCCAGCCTATTCCATTGCAACTACTATCCAACACATGTTCCAAATTAATGCAGGAAAATAAATAAAATTTCTACTTATACTACCTGCTTCAAGCAGGAGTCCTTCAAGAAAATGAAAAAAAATGACACAACTCAGAACTTGATAAAAAATTATCTCATTTTAAGAGTGAGAGTCAATTACTAACATTTCGATAATTACAGTAGGTTCTTCAATTACAAATACTTTAGGTTTCTGATAATATCTTTCAGATTTATCTGTATATAACTTTCAAACGAAAGGCAACATGGACCCTTTGGAGGGGCGAAAAGGGAAGACTGGAGGCATTTGATGAGGGTTTGAAATAGAAATGAGAAGGTGAAGTGGACAGAGAGGAAGAGAAATGATGATGTGCTGAGCATTGCCGGCAGGGAGAATGTTAATAACCATTAGAAAGTAGAATGTTAGGTAAACATGGAAGGAAGAGAATAGGATTTACAGCAGGAATAAAGGGAGTAGTCCTAATTGTAAATTGAAAAGGAAAGTCCACTATTGAAGGGGTCACGGGACAGGATAGTTCATTAAACTACCCATGTAAACCTACCTTAATCGGTAGAGTACTTAAAAGAAGAGAAAATCACCAAATTATCAACATATTATCAAATATCTCCTTTAAATTATCAAAATAACTCATCATAAAAATTTAATTCAAGGTAATATGAGAGGCAATGTTAGCAATTGAATAGTAACAAAATGTTTGTATCCATGGCTTCCTAACAAGAGAGGGAATTTTGGAACCTAAGCCTATTAATTGTACACAAACCAGGAGGGGATCATTGGTATCACACGGTATAAAAAACACCACCATACTTTTAAGACGGAAGCTCTTAAGAAATCAACAATTTTAAATATCATTTCCTCTGAGAGCTCAGAAGTACAGAATGTCCTTGGAAGGAAGAGAATAGGATTCAGTCTTCCATAAGTTCGGGACCACCTTAATTGATAGTAACTTCAAAAAGGTTTGGCAAATGATTTTAAGGAAGAGAATTTTTTCATTTATTTCATATTCATTCAATAAATTTTTAGGAAATATCACATTAAAACTACGACTGGGGTAGGGTATGAAATCGCATAAATATTCAGCAAACTTTTTACATCCCATTTCAAAGCTCAGATACATTTTTCAAATTTTTAGAATTTGGTCTGTAACTTATGTCTCTTCCAAAATGAATAAGTAAATGATGCTGTAATTTTCTCTGGGATTTGTGGGTGCATACTTGCACACAAAAATAATTCATTTCATCCCTTTTCAACTTTCCCTGGTAATGCCCTTGTCACAGGTAACAATGGAATTTCTGATATTGTTTGTTTCGATGCAGAAGGCTGCTTCTACATGTTCTGACTTTTCACCATTCATCATGGATAGCACAATGCCATAACATGAAGTAACAACAGGCTTTTATTGATGATTTCAGGCATGTCACACCACAAAGTGGGGGGTGTCATACTATGGACAGCATCATGTTGTGAACAACCACCATGAACAGCATGGTATAGGTGGGTGCCGCTTGCCATTATTAATTTATAGGGGTTCCAAGCTGCAACAGCAATTGTTGATAGCAATCCACAGTGCCACATGGTGGAAGGTAGATGTCAAAAAGCCAGATCACTTGAAAGTGGTCCTATACACCTTATTCCAAAAATTAGGACATAAAAACTCATCCAAATTCGATGTTTGTATGCATGCTATAAGGTGGGTCAAATTTTTGAAAGTGAATTTGTATATATATAATCTGAATCGGCTAAAAACTGTAAGGTGAAGCCAGTTTTCAATGCTGATGAATATTTTTAATTAAATTTAATCAATTTCAGAGAAAGATTAATAGCTTATATCAAGAAGTGATAAATTAACAGCCCATATTATTACACTTTCTCCATCAATAAAAACCAATAATGCCAATGCATCACAATGAGCAAAACTGAATATAGTAGAAGATAGCCTAAGCTCAACGGTCTGAGTCAATGTCATAATTATGTTAGCATTACCTACAGATTCAACTAATCAAGGCCAAATATTGTGCAAAACATTAACACATACAATAAGCATTAGAAATTTCATAAAAAGTATGCAAACATGCACTGTGCAAAGGCTGAAGGCATTCAAAGTTTTCAAGCAATATTATGGTTAAATGCCCAAAACCATAGCATTTTCCAAGGTGCCGAGGAGTACCTACTAGGGAAATGCCTATTCATAAATAATTGCATAAATAACTGAGAAGTCTTAACAGATTGATAATCAATATTTCCCTAAATATTTATAAATAAATGGTATGATAATGAAATAAAGACAATGCAATTTAGTATCGATTCAAAATATTTTCAAATCTATACGTAACCACACTGATTTTTTATTACAATAAGACAATAATCATCAACCTAGAATAAAGCTACGCAATTGCTCACAACTCAAAAAGAAGAAAATAATAAGGCGAGCATTTCATGTGTCTCTTTGATGACAAAAAAATTTTCCTATTCTTTGACTTTACTTACTTGTGAGTTTTCATGCATCAACTCTCATAGAGAAAAATCCATTTTTTAAATAAAAATTCCCATAAAAAACTATTCATAAAAATACTTTAGTGAAAACTTGGCAATTCCAAAGCTTGCAGAAACATAGAATAAAAACCAGTGAATGAGAATTAATTTTTCATGATAAATAGAAAGGCTACTGAGCTCATTAAAAGTTTTTTTTGCATTTGCCTTCCAATACATTGAGACAAAAACCATTTCACCCTCCAGCTAGGGCAGCTCATTTACAGATTTTGCATTTTGCAAACTTTACTGCAAATAGATTAACAGGGAACTCCATAAAGCCAAATTCCCGTGGCTCAATTTCTAGTCCAGGCGATTTTTTTTCAAATGGCAATTGTGTAGTATTTCACATATTTTCGCAAGGAAATATTACCATAATCTCCAAGGACTAATATTATTAATACATAACATAGTTTTAACTGCACACAAAAGGAAATAAAAGAATAACATCAAATCAGAGTAGATTGTAAGGCAATCATAATGTAAAAGGGGAGTCATGTGTAGGTGTTTTATTTAACTGTAGATACCCCCTTATTTTACAAGATCCTTCCTCTCAAACTTTTCTAATACTGTTTCCTATAAAAGATACTTTACTTTATTCATTTATCCCAAAGTTAACTGATTTTCAAGGCATCAACTCCAATAATTAAATAAAATGATTCGGATAGTTCAGATATGACCTCTTTCAGTATAAAAAATTATCATAGCTTAAACATTTAATGGGTAACAAAAACATAAACATATAGATAAAGGTTTTCAAGAAGAAATCAACAAAGACAGATTGATGGAAGACATTAGTATCAGGCAGTCAATTATTTTTAAAGGTGGATTTAAACTGGTAAACAGCACAACTTTGTGTTTATGATAAAAAAGTGAAAAGTATTATCATAAGACTAGGATGACAGTGAAAATGAGTAATTAAGCCATGGAAATAATTAAGGATCTTTCATTTTGCCATTATGAGAAATAATTTAACAATTTCTATGAAATGCAAAGTGTGAAATGAGAGACATGTACCAAGCTGACTAGAAGCTTGCAATAAGTTTAGGATAAACCTTAAAAATGAAGCTATTGAACAAACTTACAAAACAGAAATTGCATGTTAGTAAAATACACCAGCTACTTGGCAAAGTGTTAAGTAACACCAGCAAGAAATGGATACAGCAGAAATGGTACACTTATACCTGGTAATATGTATCACCAGGTTTCAATTTCAATTCGGGAGCTATGTGACAGTATATGCATAATGATGAACACTAACATATAACCATAATGAGACCTACAGCTTAAAAATCTGTCCCAACAAAATGAAAGCAGTAATCCATCCATAATGATATTGGCAGTAGGGTATAAAAAAAAGAAATGATTTGCGAAAACATTGAAAAGCAGGGGCAGGTCTAGGCAGAGGGATTCCCTTCTTTTTCCTTATTCATACTCTTTGAACTGGATGTAAAAAATTACACCCATGTCTCGTATAGCGCAAGGGATGCGTTCCTTGGGGTCTTTGCGCTATACGAATTTGCGTTATACGAGAGCATTTTAACATTGGGAAGATAGGGATGCGTTCCTGGTAGCATAGGTCTTGGGTATTGAATTTCCTCTAAAACATCTAATTCCCATAAAAAGTCTTATAAAACATTATTTAAATAAATTTTTATAGCTTAAAACATCTTTAATGATAGTATGCACGCATTCGAAGACTTTTATTCACGTTAAAAAAAATTCTTACGTGCTTTTGAAATTCCCTCCTGTCGTGCGGGTGGGCTAACATCTGCTATCTCAGGGGATCGTAATGCGTTGCCGGCAGTTGACGATTTTTCAAACTAGTCTAAAAAAAACCATTGCGTCACCCAGGCCCTTTTGTCGCTCATCGAAATGACAGGAAAATGCTACTTTGAATGCCATTTCATAGCTAGCGGAGTTTATGAATGATAAATCATTTTAATTTGAAGTCCTTCCGAGTCATTATAATGACTGCTGCTGTAGCAGCTACGTGAAACAGTCTTTAAATGCCTTGAAACCTGACCCAGGTTTTCCTTCCCTGAAAATGAATGAACGAGATTGCATTCTTTTCCAAAACAATGTCTCGTCAACACTAAAAACTGGTTAAGGGGGAAAGGAGCCACTTTCAATTACAGCTTGGAGTTCATCAGAAAATGTTGCGGTGACTGCGCTATCCACACTTGCAGATTCGCCTGATATCGCCGCACTGAAAATACCTGCTTGCCGTTTAAATTCTGGAACCAACCGGAGCTTTCACTAAATATCTCGGAGCGATTTCCACTCTCGTCTTTTTGTACTGATTCACTATGAACTTTCCGTATGTGTAAACCGCTTGGTTGAAGTTGGTGCGGCTGAGGTCACTGATGTTTTAACTGCGTCTTTATTCAGAATAAGGCATGGTGCGTTTAAACTTCCGCGCAATATCGCTTTGACGTTCTCCATTTTCAAAGCAATTGACCTCTTTCAATTCCTCTTCTAGGTTTATAGTTTTTCTTGATAAATTCTTTATTTTTCTACACGCCTTCCTATTTTTGCCATATTCTCTTGGTTTTTACTCTGTATGGCTCTATCTAAATCACCTTCCACTGCTGAACTGTATTCCTGAGACGCAAAAGGCCTACGACTGCGGGGAGGGAACGAAGCCATTGTGTTTGAGACACTATAGCGGACCCTTTTATGTGTTGATGCTATTCATGCGTAACTCCGCCACCGCTCCATTTCTCCCCCGTGAATACCGATGACCTTGAAGGCTTTAGCGTAGACCCTGGAAGTCAACCGCCCGATAACCTGTGACGGAGAAAATACGTCTCAAACCGTATTGCTGAAAAAAATCATTTCCACTAGCCCCTCGCATAATTAACGATCTAAATTATTTATCATCATTCTGTTAAGGAGACGGGATAAATTACTTCGGTAGGCCGGCTATCTGGACCCAATGACGAGTAATACTTTTGGCCATTGCACAGCAATGGATTTCGATTAATATATAAACAAAAAAGAAGAATTGAGGCAAGCAATAATATTAATATGCGTAAAATGATAGAAATTTCGTGTGTACTTAGCGCAAGTTCACGTTTTATCATGAGAGCGTTTAAGTTTTTGGATTAGGCTACACTGCGTTGCAATGTTTCCCCGCGAATTTGCGCTATATCGAAATTGCGCTAATCGAAATTGCGCTATACGAGACATGGGTGTACTTTACATTCTGTCCATCTTCGTAACTTTAACCACCCCTACCCTTTCAAGAGCTTACATCTCCTCATTAACATAACCCTATAGTCACTCCTGTTGATGACTAACAGTTAAAGGCTTGAAAATAATGGAGAGCTAGCATTCCCAACATCAACAAAAGACAAAAATACATAAGTGATTGGTATTAGTGAACATATTCCCTTCCATGCTTAGATGAATAAGCTTTTTCCCACTTCGACCAACCTCGTTGCAATAAAAGTAAGACGAAATTTTTGCAAGAAGTTACCTTTCATTGAAAAGAAACCTTGCTGCTTTCATTCCACGTAACTCAAGGTGCCATTTATATTCTAGAGATCTTCAAGGTGGTAATGCTTATAAATTATAGATTTATATTAATAAATAATACCTGCCAGACTACCATATTTTTCTTATCATGACAACTACATTACGTTTAACAGGAGATATTTACCCTCAATCCTAACTTCAACATCTTCAACACTTCCAGGAACATTGCTCAAATTGAAGTGAGATGGCTTTCCAACAGCAGCCGTTGATAATGATTGCCCACTCACCACCATATGGTGTGGATCAGCAGGCACTCGAGCCACAAATGGAGAGCCTGAACAAGAAAAGAACGATATTTTTTATAACAATTTATCCAAATTCAAAGTTTTTTATGCCTTTACATACATGTTTGAGTATACCGGGACTAGCCACGGTGATAACTTTTACGGAGTCACCCACAATGCACAAATTGTGCGAAAAATCCACAGAGGAAAAATCATTCGCCTTGACCGGGATTCGAACCCATTTCCATAGGGGAGAATGAAGCCTCGGTAGCTTAACTGGCTAAAGCACTTAGCCAGAAATCGAGGGATCCGGGTTCAAATCCTGGTCAAGGCAAACAATTTTTCCCCCGTGGATTTTTCGCACCTTTATATACAAACTACTACAGATTACTTTTGCTGAATCTGAAATTTTCATAATAAATATTCACTCAAGCTCAAGATGCAAATATCCAATTAATATTTCCCATGGTGTCCCATTTTTTTGAGTAAGCTGCTTTTTTGGACATTAACACTACTTGTTTCTTCTAAAGAATGGTGCCTCTACAAAAATTAGTTAATTTCTTCACATATAAAAAATATTAAATGGCTGGTAATTAAGTTGCTGAGAATTATGTTTCTGACAACAATAAAAATTCATGAACATAAAATTCTAGTTAATGCAAAATATATATCTTTATAAAACTATATTATTTTTATCAGAAGATGTAAGACATTCAATGAAGGGCATATGCTTTAAAATTATCCCAAATACTGGAGTAATTTATTTTTTTGGGTCCAACATATGCCTGAAATCTGGTCAATATTAATTTAGGTCTGAAGTTAGACTGCAAACAACAGAGGAAGTTCACATCTATGTACAGGACACAGCTGAGCAAATTATTCTGATACATGTGATAGAGAAAGTTCAAAATTTTCCATATGAGGGTAACAGTCTAATCTCATGGTGTGGGATGTTGAGCTAACAAAGACAAAGTCAACTAACATGGTTGGCGATGAATGTGTTCATAGGGAATATCTCAATATACATAAATATTATATTTCTTACCTGGAACTGGCTCCTTATTGAAGTTTATACTGATCACATGATCATTAGCAATGAGAGGTACAAAACTGACAGCAAAACGTGCATTGCCCTGGGGATGGACTTGCGTTGGGATATTGTGACCTCGGGCACTGATAGTTATCTCAAGGTTGCCCTCACCAGCTTGACTAGCATCCACTGAAAAGGGCAAAAAAGAATGAAAAATCAATTAGTAAAAAAAATGGTTGTAAATTATTAATTAACCCTTTTACTTCCACGGGGCCAATATATTGGCCCTCGCTGGTTGAGCGAAAACTGCCAACTTATTTGACTTTTTTTTTCGTGATTGTGGCCTTTTCAATGGCTGTAATTTAAGCAAACCCCCATAATCTATCTATGGTTACAATACATAAATATGTATATCTTGAGTATTGGGAAAAAACTAGATGCATTAAATAAAATTAAGTATGTAGCTGATAAATTTTAAAATCTGAAATGTTGCAAATTAAAAAAAAATTCCGGAAATTAGCCTTTGCAGTCTTCACACATCCCACCCGAAATGGGCTGGCAGTAAAAGGGTTAGTAAATTTCTGGAAAACAAAACACAAAATTTCACCAAGTAAGGTGCACTAAATATGCTTCATGGACATGATCCAGATTTTGAAACATAGTTGCATCTTCAGGTGTCAGATCATGATAACATGCGTCTTTAAATACAAAATCAAGAGCAGAGGGAGGAATTGGGGAAATATGAGAGTGGAATTATAAGGAAGAATAGGGAAGGGTGGAGAAGTTGGGGTAAATTGAGTGCAGATGTTTACTAAGAGCGCTAATTTCTATTTTTCGCATTGGAAAGGTATCACAAGTAAAGCCTGAAGTTATAAGTAGCAATAAAATATATTTCTTATGAAAATGAATCACTAGGGAATTATTACTTTTTTCACACTCCTAAAAAATATGCTCAAAATCATATTACAATAGCATGAAAATACATAACTAGAAGATGATGAACAATATGAATGTCACATACCTAGGAAAAACAGGAAGCACAAGTTGAAATATGGATGGAATTTAAAAACTTCATACGTGGTAGTATATATTTCATGAAGTTAGCAGTTTCACCTTTACGCCCCTGAGTGCAGACAACACTTCATACCTCACAAGGTATTCAATATGATTAACACACAAATTGTTCGTGGGCTAATGGAAGGTCAGCTGTATTTATTTTTAAAAAAATTTCCTGAGAGATAAGTAAGGTAACTGTAAATTGCCCACATACCAGATGGAAGATTTTTCATGACCTTCAATCCTAAAGTCATTCTCTTTCACTCCAGAAAATGTGGCAAAATCCTAAAATTTTTTCTATTCCGTGGCACTTAAAATAAGAAATGTAATGGAATTTTTCTCAGTCATTAAACAAAAATTTAAGGACTGATTTAGATTTATATCTTATCTTTTGTTAACTGGCCATAAAATCATTTTCACCTTTGTTATTTACAAAATTTCATGAAACAATCACATATATCCATACAAAAGTAGTAATACAATATTGATATTTTCAGCAATAACTTAGTATTTTAATTCAGTCAAGTATTTTTATTGATATTAGATGAAGATATTTATGGTTGTAGAGTAAAATATATTACCTGTAAATTGCAGAGACTTTCCGACAGAAGCTCGAGGAGGCAGCGGACCAACTACCACACGCTTGGCATCATATGCTTTGGCAACAAAAGGTGTCCCAGCCACTGGGGATCCATTGCACTCCACTGTAATAGTATGTGCCCCCACTTCACGGGGAGTAAATTCAGCAGAGAAGCGAGAGGGAACAGGGTCGTGGACACTACCAGATACTTTGACAGGCACTTCCCCAGTTGGTCCTGAAAAAGTATTCAATGAAAGACACAATAAGCCAGCATTTACAACAAATATTAATCATTCATATCAAACTGAAGGCACAAAAATTCATTTTTACAAAAAAATATATTTTAATCCCTCACATTAATATAAATACTTCAACCTGTTTCAAAACATCCATCACCTTAATCCAACCCCCAATGTTAAATTAAAAGGGGGACTGCAACAAGAGATTCAAAGAGCAAACTATATTGCAAGGAATGATCAGGAATGCAAAATAAAATGCAAGTCCCAAGCAAACAATGTAAAAAATATTTAATTCCTTAAAAAAGCGATTGTAGACTGGATAAGCTTTCCTGCTCTTTGAGCCCTTTCTAGGCTATGTAAACGCTCTAAAGAAAAGGCGAAATATATTTATTTTCGATGAATGATCCACTATAAATTTTAATATTTTACATATATTGATTTTGTTTGGGAACTGCCAGCGAAAGGCAGAGAACCAGTTGATGATGCCGTTGATTTTGGTTACTAGGTTTTTATTAGGTGATAGGCATGGCATTTTATTCCATTCTTAAAGATGGCAAAAAGGTAACTTGTAAGTACATATTTTGGTTAATTATAATATGATGCATACTTTCAAATCTCCTCATTTATGAACAACACATTATTATGCCATTCAGGACGATTGATTATGATGGCTTCACATATTAAACTAAATCTGATGATGCTAACCAATAATTCTTTTACTTGTGGGAGAACTGAATTATATTTATCATCATTGCATGCTTTTTGTCATACCTCGGACAGAGACAGCAAGGGATGCACCCCCAACACCTCCAACAGCAATGCTGAAACGTGCTCGTTCTCCAACAGGAATGAGTTCCAATTCACTAAGAGCCACTGATACTCTTTGTGTGTCTGCCACTGAGCATACGTACGGGCATCCTGAAGAAAAATGAGCATACCAGAATTATTAATGAGAAGCACTCAAATTCATCTTGATTAGGCAATGCTACTTTTGGAAACCATTACATAATATCACAATATTGCATATTCCCAATGGCAGTTCCAAATAAAATGGTTAAGACCACTAAATGTTCGTTAGAATAGTATTTCAGACAGTAAATATTTCAGTTATTGTATCCAACAGCAATACAATGGAGCTCTACAGTACTCTTTTAAATTCAACAGGATTAAAGGAATATTGTTAAGCACCTACATAACTAATTACATGAAGAAGGACATTTAACTTACCAGGCACTGTTTCTCCATTAAACTTAATGTCAATAAGATGGGGACGAGAGTATTCTGGGGTGAAAGTGACTAAGCAACGTCCTCCACCCACAACCTGAACATGGTTAGGCACCTCTCCGTCATTTATGGAAATTTCCAACTGCCCCTCTCCTGCCTGGCTGGCATCAACTGAAACAAATAGAGGTAGGGTAATTTCCATGGTTGAATTTGACCCAAAGGTACACACACTACCTAAATGACATCTACAGGCTAACAAAGATTCAAATCGTGACTTGAGCAAGTGCATAAATTAAGTCACACACACACATTGAAATAAAAATACATGACACAAATCAGAGTTGTCATGTCAGCATGTATGATGTGAAGTAGTGTATCTAACACTACTGGAATACACATTTAGCATAAGAAGGTAGCATACTGTAACATAAAAGTCCACTAATTCATTACTGATACATCAAAATTTCATAGTTTGAATTATTTTCACCACCGAAATATTTTTCAATTGGTTTAAAGACAACAAAATTGCATGGATAATTCATAAAGAAGATGATTGGAAATTGGTTTACCAAGAGTTAACTTTAGTTAACTCCATTCACAAAAATCAAGCATTTCAATTTAGCATCATGCAGGACCTTTATATGCATTCAGAAGTAGGATAATAACCCCAAGCATTATACATCTACTCACTACTTTAATCAGAAATATTTTTACAAGAACCAAACCATCGAAGACTATGCATGATTGACACTATACTTTAAGAAAAGTTTATGCATATGATAGCAAGTAGAAGTCAATCTCTGATCAAATTTAAAAACTTGAATGAAAGGATATCAAAATTTGAAAGGTGAATTACTGCATTACAGCAACCCAAAATAAAATAATTTTCACCATTTACTTTCACGAGAAAGGCAGTAAAATGCTTCTCTAAATGAAATTTCTTCCTAACTTACATTCACATTTGAATTTCAATAATGATGCAATTCAATTTAATTTTTTTTGCTCATAGAAATAGCCAAAAACATTAGAAAATTTTAAAGTGTAACTAACCTCTGAATTGGCATGGGCGTCCAGCAATGGCTGGTCCAACATCAGTGACTCGAATACGTCCAGCATCATACACCTTGGCCAACAGTGGACCTCCAGGAAGTGATGATCCTGCAATGGCCACATCAACGGTGTGAGCACCTACTTCAGTGGGAGTGAACTCCACTCGGAAAGATCCTGGGCCCCCATCTTCAACCAGCCTGCTTGGCACAGTGCGCTTTGATGGACCTGTAGGGATAATCAAAATATGAGAGGGTGGCATTGCACTAAAATCACTTATGACAGAATCAAAAGGTCATCCTACTAATTTAATGTCGATATAATATGTATATATAAAATAAATCATTAACTAACATTATACGAAATGAAAAAAATATCAACAAAATTTTGAATTCAAATTTCAGAAAAGTTTAAAAAAAGGAGGATATTTTAATTTGATGCTTTAAAAATCGAAATAGGTCATAATATAAGTTTTGGAAGTGGAATAGCCTATTATTAAATGTGCAGTTTTATTCAATTATAACCTAATTTATTTATTTTCTATTTATACTCAATCAAAACCATAATTAAAACCACCAGTAACTTTCTACACAAATTTAATTTCTTCACCAACCAAAGTATTGGCACATATTGCTATAATTAAGGCACAATTTTTCATAGATAACTCCAACATACAGGAGTGGAGTTAATTATGTTCCAAAATATAACATAACTAACTCAACACAAGGTTCTTCAGAAGAATAAGGTAGGAAAACATATTGTAAATTTTACCTTCATAATGGCACCATCTACTAAAACCTAGGCTGATCAAGAAATAATATTTATGCAGAAAGTTACTACATATTGGTTTTTAACATTGACATGGATGCGACCAGTTTCCATGAAGGCAAGCCTGATACACTTTTATGGGGAAAAAAGTGATCACTACGAGGTGGTCCTCATCTTTCAATTGCGCCTTCAGGCTTTTCCCTCAAAATTGGAAATAAAGGAGTAAAACTTTGTCAGGCTCACTATTATAATAATATGAACTGATAACAGTTACCTAAAGATGCAACTACGTTACGAAACCCGGGTCATGCCCATATTAATATAATAGTAGGGATGGACGGATCCAGGATTTTTATCGAATCCGGATTCGGATCGGATCCTTGACTTTCGGAGCCGGATCTTTCGGATCGGATATTTTCGGATCCAAATGCATTTTCAAATTCCTGTCGCTGAGATTCCCCCTATGATTGTTCAATCTCTTGGGAAGAGTAACACTATGTGCCAGTCGTATTTTACTATTTTTATTTTCCACGACTGAAATTCTCCTAAGTAACCTCTGCGAGAGCTTTCAAACAAAATGGTTCATGAGTAGGACAAGAATCGCATGCGACAGTGCATTTGATGATAGAATCATAACTCTTTCCACCCTTATTGCGCGTTGCATTCACTGAAGCTGTTATTCAAAATTTCGGATCCAGATCCAATGTCTTCCGCGACTTTGGATCCGATGTATCTGATGATAGGCAATATCCGCGGATATTTGGATCCGAGGTATCCGATCCGACCATCCCTATTTATAGTGAACCTGATTAAGTTTTACTCCTTTATTTCCGATATGGAGAAGTTTCACAAAGTCAAGCCTGAAGTTATCAGTGATATTTTCTCTCAAAAGTCAGATCAATATTGTACTCTGCGGGCTATCATAACTTAAATAGTAGTGCACTTGTAAAATATGCAACAAAGTAAATAAGGAGACCAATAGAGCATAAAATAAGTCCACTGAGAAAACAAAGAGAAAAAGGCAGGAAAAGCTTCACTCACTGGTGATTGTGGCCCGGACATCCTCCCTATGGAAGCCCAGGGCAGACAGCTGGAAAGCTGCAGTTGCACCGGCTGGCACCAACCTCACAGCCTCACCAACCACAGCCATCTTGACGATTGGTCCACCGCCCACGACTGGAGGGGCAGGGGGCGGGGCGGGGATCTGGGCAACGGGTGAAGCGGCCATGGTGGAGGACATGACGCCCACCTTCCAGGGACTGCCTGCAAGGGGAGAAGAGAAAGATAATCAAGACAATGCCACTAGGAATAGTTCCAGTATCCTAAGTAGACAATAATCTTTGCATTAACAATTCTCTTAAGGTGGTTTTGACTGAGATATAAATTGAAATAAGAGTTTTATCTCATTCCTCATTTTTGACAGAGATGCCAATTAGATTGTTGACAATAAATATAATATATAAAGATATATATTTCATGAAAATCTCTTTTCCTAACTCATAAAGCATGGAATTATAGTTCAATGGTCAAAGCATTTTTTTATTTCCCCATGGACCAAGAAGAGAATAATTAGGGTATAAATGACAATGAGATAATTGGTCAAGTTTTTTTTTTCTTTTTCTACTGACACTATGGTAAACATGAAGAAGGTAATTATTTATGACTGTGAACTCTACTTATAAGATTGAAAATATATTGTGGTTCGAGGATTCCCTAATGCATATAATAATTCCCTAATTTATATTTTACAAAAGAATTCAGTCTAATCAAGGAATACACTTATTTTTTCTGTATTTATGAGGTAATCATCAAGTTATAAGGTTAATTGGTTGTTGATAAGCATTTGTATAATAACTGGTATTTTTAACAAGTAAAATATTATAAATTACGAGAAATACCTCGAAACTTGGGTTGTCACTGACCATATCACCCGATCAACAACCTAAGAAAATTTCATTCAATGAGAGAATATAACAAAGATTGTTAATAATTAACTTCCTGGTGCACTCCGAGCGACCTGCCACCATGCATTTCAAATGAGAGTTGAAAGAAGCATACCCTTAAGGATAAGAAGGAATATATGCCACTTCCTATCAGATCAAAACATAGTATAATTGAGTTATGAGATTTGATCCAGCATGAAAAGACCGTTAAGACATTCCATGGTTTGTTAATCATAATCGTTCTGTCAGTTACTACAATAGACGAAAGAAACAAACATTCTGGGGTACTAAAAAAATAACAATCCTCGAAGCAGTAGTGTTTCTGGCTTTTCAACGGGTAAAAAAACTCATTGTAACCGACCCTTAGATTCTTCAGACGAGATGTCTTTCGTCTAATTCCATGGTTGAGAGTCATCCTCATCGCTACGGTGGATGAGTAGTAACATCGGCTGCGATAAGGTGCTTAACTCAGTGAAACACTCGAAACCTACGGATTTACAGAATCGCAACGAAAGGGTCCATAACATATCGGACAGCCCTGTTTCATGAAACCGCAGAAAAAGAAAAACACCTACGGTATGATGACTGGTAAATTGACTGCGGGCGGAAACATACACGTGTTGATACGGGGAGAGAGAATGCAGCCTAGGCAGCACGACGGGAAAAAGCATCAGTCGCACATTATACCGACGCGGCGGTTTAGATTACACACGTGCAAAAAATATTGCATGGGTAAGCACAACAGGTGAGGAGAAAGGAGCGATTGAAGCTCACCCAAACTGAGTTCTGGTGGTTATAGGACGAACAAATGAAAGCAAAATTAAGTCACAGAATTACATGATTCATCTAAATCTATATGCATATTGAAAAACCCACTGACTGACTGATTCATACAAATGTTTGGGGTGAACGAGATACGATGAAGAGTCATAGAATTAATCCCCTCTAAAATCGTCTGAAATCTTAGGAAAAACCGTCGAAACACTAAATTTTCTATCCATTAGAGTGTCGACAACTTTTTTGGGACGTTTGGGTGTTTAAAAGTCGATGGTGGAGGAATTTGAACATCGCGGAGAAGCTAGTTAATGGCACCAAAGTAATTGTGGCAGCCATTAGTCCACACCTTGTAAAAGTCAGAAAACCTAAAAGCCAAGAGCTGTTAGGTATTCTTGATTAAGTCTTCTCGGGAAATCAGCCGGGTCAGGATGGACATTGCTGCCTGACCCGGCTGATTTCCCGAGAAGACTTCATAGACAAGATTCGCCGGGAAAGCACCAAATCTTTCATCTGTTAGAAATTCCTTGGATTCAATTATAGTAGGTTAGATATTACCGAAAAAATGGATTCCTACGGAGCAAACGGCGGAAAAAAATTGTAAGAACTGGTAGAGTGACCAAAAATGCCGCAGGCCTTTTCCGAGGGGGTCTAAAAGGGGAGAGGTCCCGTCCACCCCTCACGATCGAAGGAGTCTATAACATATGATCCCACTAGCAGCCTTAATAGAAATGTGGCGGGAGGTGTTATGACACAAGCCGTTTGCTAGTAATAAAATGCAAAAAATATTAAGGTACGCAAAGTGAGAGATTTGAATGCCCGAGTTTTAGTCGAACAAGCAAACAACAATCTTTTATAGCTCCGGAAAAAATGAATTCCTACACCTATCGGTTTGGCAAGACCTCTCCCTTGATGTATCGTTTCCATAGGACCAAGAATTACAGCACGGTTCTGAGATAATGTCCTCGGGGTCGTTCTCAAAAATATCTTTTCATATCTGCTCAAGCAATTCAAGCCCATCACACACCTCCCTGTCTCTATCGGCTTCCAGTAGAATTTGAGTCCAAGCTGCGCAACGTTCTGATAGATCGTGGTAGTTTTCGAGGAATTGCGCCTCTTTCTTATTTATTTTATTAGTTTACACTAGTAATTTTGCTGCCTAATATCAAAGATCAGCAGCATTCATATTCCAGCGGGCTCTAGTATTAAATTTGTACGGCTATTTTGTAGGCCAAAATCCATATTTTTGTGAGATAATGCTACAAATAAAAACTTTGTGCGGGAAATTGAAAACTATCACTATCTTAAAAGCGCAATTCAAACGAAATTAAAATCTATACGTCATAAGGGCCGCAGGATGCCCACCCTTTCCTTAAATACACTGATGATAAGTGTAAAAAAATTCAATCATATAATAGAAGCAAATTATTAAGTATAAATAAAACTATGGCAAAAAACAACAATGAATAATTAGTGGATAAATAGTGGTAAAGCCAACAGTAAAAACTCTCAAACTATATGAAAAAAAATGTTGGAACCATAACTTCGTACCGAGAGAGATTGGCAAAAACATACCGAAAACGTGAAGTTTGGATTGTTTAAGGGTTATACTCTGCTCTTCTTATATGAAATGAAATACTAATTTACTACAGAAGGCGCAGCAAATATTTTCCCCGGATCTTAAGTTTTGCATTAATATTTAGTTTCACTTGGTACCCTTAAGTATCTTATATAAATATTTCTCGTGAAATATTTCCAAATGCCATAGATCGTTCTTATATCAAATCCCTTCGCACCAAAATAAGCTGAGGGATGAAAAAGCATTACAAAATCGGACGACATATATAGTAATAGGTCTTGAATTCAAAATTGTTTTTCCAACATTTCAAATTAATTTTAAGAACTCAGTGAAGGAAACTGAACGATAGCTTTCTCTTGCTACGCTCATCTGGTCAGCAGTTTATGGCTAAATGCAGTGAAACCTCGAGCCAATGATTTCTAATCTCAACATTTCTCCAAACGGACTGTCCTTTCTCAAAGACATAGTAGCGCATGCCACGTCCTGGGAGGATGACATTGACCCAGTTTTAGGCAATGTCAATGCTACACCGCACTAAACATAAACAATAAATTTTAAGCCATATTAGTGAAGAATCTACTTCCAGATAACATTACAAGCATACAATTAAACGGATGCTACAAATGGAGCGTGTTTATTCACGTGAGCATGGAATAAACGCTGACAGTAGCTAGGAAATCATGAGAGGAAGCTTTCGAAATATGTCGGTACCGAAGACATGATGGTGTGATGAAGATAATCATCAAAGGACAAGTGGACGGAAAGAAGCACTAATGACGGCGTTGAAAAGGTTACTGAGGGTAAGTTATTAGGGATGTAAAGGAAAAGAAATACGGAAATATCAAAAGGTTAGCAAATTGTAGAACAGTATTAAACAAATCTTTGGTTCGTTGACTGTTTGACAACTTACGATTACGATACACATATACGTTGAAAATACAAAAACTACCACCTTCGATGTATTCTGAAAATTGTCAACTTTATGATCCTACAGTGGTTTCATGAATTGCTTTATAGACAAAAAAATGTTTTACCATGTTAATAAAAACTTCTTTCTCTTCCATTTGAAGGGTTTTCAAATATTTTATTTTATTATCAACTATAGATATATGAAAATTGTTTTACATAAACGTACAGAAAAAATACATTCTTCTATCGAGTTCTGCCAAGTAACTTATACCACGCCTTTGGATACAGCTTCTAAATTATGAATCTAAAATAAAATCCTGCTCATACTAACGACCCCAAATTTTTCATGATTTTTTAGAGCGCGCGGTCGACTCCGGTTCGGGCCGCCGGCGATGGCGGAGACGTTGCGATACGACCACATTCACTTTTATAACTTAAAAATCCATATAAGAGAGATAGAAAATAGTCGCGACCCCTTCAACCTTGGCCTCAAGGTGTTCTTCCGCTGAAAAACCCAGCAGGAAATGCATTCTAGAGTTGGGGGGTAGGGCGGTGGGTGAATCTCGGATGCCGGTCGCGTGTGGTCCTTTTATGGCGATGCGATTATTCTTCGGGGGAGATTCACCTGCGATGTGCCCAGGAGCTGTCGTCACGCCCCCACACGCTTAAAGGGCCACGGCGCGATCGCCGCCGGAAGTTAAGGTGGGAGAGGGAAACCCAATCGGAAGTTCCGAAGAACGAATGCCATTGACCTTCAGCCTTCGTCTTTGATCGATCAATAAGGTCTTCTCACAGAGGTACAAACCTTCAACCCTTTGAGTGTTCACCAATATTCCAGGTACTGAGCTAAATTGGATAGGCATTTTTGCTGATTTAGCAGTAGTTTAGGAAGAAAAAATCACGTCTAAAATGCAAGTGGAGGTAAACATTGAAAAAAAAACTCAAGGAAAACTTTATCAGAAGTGGTATCGCCTTTAAAATATACTATTTGACGATTTTTATATGAAATATGAGTTCAGTAATGATTTAAACAAAATTAATGATGTTAAAATAAAGTGAATATCTTGTACGATGTTGGGCACGATATGGTGGAAGTTCTTAATATTAGTAAAATTAGACATAGCAATATTTCCACGGAGTATCTTTATGACACTACAGGATTCGTCGTTACAAATAACATAAAACACTTGATAATGTTGTTTGTAACGACGAAACGCGTAGTGTCATAATATAACTCAGCAGGAATATTGCAATGTCTAATTTTACTAATAAAATGAATATCACCTGGCAAGGGGAGCGCTATCGCGCACCTAGTGCTTATGGCGAGAGACAGGAGCGCAATAGCGCTTCGTGGCACTCTAAAGGCCGCTATACACGGCGAATGATTTCATTCGCATGATCATTCAGCATGATTATGCGCATGATCATTCATCGTGTACAACGGAACAATTCGCGAATGAACCTTCATGCGCACGTTCATTCAGTGAAAATTAGAACATGTTTCATTTTGCTCGCATGATCCGATGAATGATCACGTGATCATTCAGCATGACCATTCATTCACCGTTTATAGCGGCCTTAAGGATTAAGATACTTTCCACATTGGATATAAATCATCTGAGGAGGGTAGCAGCCCAGTAAGTAAAGCATTGGGGTCGTGATCGAAGTGCATCAGTTTAAATCCCGAGTGGCTCGTTAAAACACCCTCATAACAAAATACAAGAGACTCGAAGCGGCCCTTGGAAATGAACAGGCCTCCCCACCGTGGATTTGTGAAATTTACACGTCTGTAGCTTTGTCTAAAGTGGACTCAATCTTCACAACACAGCCGCAATCAATCAGCAGCCAAGGCTAGTAACGCGATTGGCTTGAGTACAATATCTTTATGTAGCCCTCCGTGTCACCCTATCGCTTGTCACTCTATCGCTTTTGTTAGTGCAAGCAAACCTCCATACAGCCGACACGCATAGGACCGGAAAAAGTGTCCTCTATTGATAGGCGTACGCTATGAACAGGAGCCTGAGAAGGTTACGGCACAGTTTTTATGTGCTGTGACTGCGTCGTTTGATAATATAATGTTTATATTACTTTTCACCACTTTTTTATTTTATAAATATTGTAACAATACCCTTTCACCTTGAATATTCCAGATTTTTGTCCATTTAGCTTCTAGCATATCCATTATCGATACCAAATATAAATAAAATCACTTTTACTCTGTACCTTCCCACTCAACCGTCTCTATTGGTAGTCAGAGCAGAACTCAACTAATAATTTCAAAACACCCACACCAAGGAATGCGCGTCAATAAAAAGGACCAATAACCAGTAGACCAGCATGTTTCTCCCAATTCGATCGATATTTTTTTTCCTGGATAACTTCTTTGCAAGCAATGGACCTTAAAAAATTAGAGTTTGTTAATTGTAGGAAGGGAAATTTTCAAAGGACACCAAGTAGTGTACCGATACCGTTATTGAAGGTTATTGGGGCAAAAATATACATTTTCAGCTTCCCGCGTCCGCTATTTGGAAGTTTTTGTTCCATAAGGTTTAATGTTCCGCTGCCAGGACTTAAAAAAAACTATCCTTTAATGGTAATTTTTTTGGTCCAGGTGTTAAGGTGTCCGCTATTTGCAGGTATCCGACGCCATCCGACCATCCTGAGGTAAAGCCGCAAGGAAATGGCCAAGCAAGAAACGTCATTTTAATCGCTTCTATGGTAATTGATTTGTCACGCGCAACCTCAAAGAACTCAATCGTGGAGGACTTTTTCCAATTCACGAGTAACACACGACTCAATCGAAGGCTTCCAAACGTCTACTTACTCAGCGCGAGTTTCTCCATCGATTGGTATCTTCAAGGGCTTGAAACATTGCCCGTTTTAAAAGTCCTTTGTTCCATTGAAAAAGATGGAATGTTAACAAAGATTAAGTAAAGTTTGTTCAAGAACAATTAATTACACTGGGACGAACGTAGGTTTTAACACGACCCAAAGCGCGCGACACAAGTTTCGTCAAGCATAGCCACAGCGATTGGGATTTACAAAAGCAGTGCTCACACTGCAGCTTAACTTAGTATTGGAGAGTAACAAAATTATGCTCACATATCGATCTAAAATGCAAAAGGAAATGAGGACGTTCAGCTCACTCAAACTACTGTGATTAAATTCACAAACAGTGAAGTCGCCTGCATTGAAAACGGCAAGCATCCACTTCCCACAGCAAAATATTTGGAATAGGCCTTCCGTGCATCTAGAAAAAAATTATTGCTTCGGCCAGGCTTCGAAGATTACATTTATCAGCATATGACGGAATTAAAATGTAGAGTGTCTTGCTTTAATTCACAAACAGTTACGTTGCCTGCATTCTGCACACAAAGAGTCCACCTCCAACAGCAAAATAGCTGGATGAGACCTTCCGTTGACCGCCCGCGAGACTTGGTGCATCACGTTTCCGACCTCTGAATACCTAAGTCTCCTAGAGAGGGACCTATAACTGGCGCCGTCTTTCCCGTTCGGTTCCGATTAACTGTCTCATAAGCAAGTGGCATACACACACTCTACATAGAAGACCAAATCCGCCTGGAGGAGTTGGGCGAGCGGGCGAACGGGTCGCTAACGGCACCCGCGGAAACACAGCCTGCCCACGGCCACTGTCCACCTCCACGGCCAATTCTGCCGTCCGTCCGGGTCAACATTGGCTGGGGCGCGAAAAGGCTACGATCCCACGCCACGATGTGACAAAGGCATGCCTGAAGAATCATCCTTTGCCACTGGTAGCGCTGCTGTGCGCTGGGAGACGCGAATGCGAAGGTATTTATTCGCGGGCAGTGGCGTAATTAGAGATATGCTTGGGGGGGGGGGTATGAGGGGGAAATGTGGAGGCAACCCCCCCAGGAAACCCAGGGGAGTTGAGGAAAATATTTGAAAAAATAACATGCTTGAAAATGCATTTTACATCGTTTTGGCACATATAATTTAACTTTAAGCAGGTGCAGTTATTATATATCAAATCCAGACAATTTTTAAAAATATTTTTTTGATTTCTCTCAGGCTTTGGGGGGGGGGGGGGGAAGTCATCCCCTCATCCCCTCCATAGTTACGCTGCGCCACTGTTTGTGAGATTGCTACGTCAACTTTCGCTCCTACGGTTCCATTCAGTACCTATGGTACTAAGACGATAATATTAAGAATGAAATGGTGCTCATTGTTTGGAATTCCATCTATTATCACAGTAACTTTTACAATCTACTATGGTCAAAGAAAAAACTTTCACAATCCGGATTTCAAAGCTGGAGCACCATCATCACGTGCTATATTTCAAATGTCATTTGACAATGAATTGAAACTCGAAATTTGGCAATGATATCAGAAATAATATAGCACCTGATGATGAATGACCTGAGCATTGAAATCCGGATAGTGCAAGTTTTTTCTTCGGCCATAGTGGATTGTAAAAGTTGCTGTTATAATAAATGCGATGATATTAGGACTTCAAAAATATTTCTCAGGCACCACACTGTGCGATATTTCGTAAAAAAAAGTCGTCGAGTTTCGAATTATCAAAAACCAACCTCTGGGTAGAATCACAGACAGAGTGATAGAAACTTATCATCGCCATCTATACATTCAATCGCATCGTCGGTTAGTGTTTATTTTCACGAAGTCGTTGTCGACGATTTGCTCGGATTGGTAACGTGGCAAACTCAGACATCATCCCAAGGCCCCCACACAAACTGGATTTGAGTTAAGGGTGAGTCACCAACAGTCCGCGGTTTCCACGACTCGCTTCCACCCATTCATTTGTTTTGCTCACGACCAAAACGTGCGACGACGATTTCTCCACGTGGCTGTTCTTTTCCTCTTTCGGAATATTTTCTCTCTCCTAGCAACGTATACACAGGTATTACAATGAAGAGGATTACATTGAAAAGGTCTGTCCGTCCCGAAAAAGTTTGGTTTAGCTGCCACTTCGCTACTTTTTTATTTTATTTTTAAAATGCCTGCAGCACTGCGATGAACGCAGAGAATGTCATTTATTGATGAAGTTTGCGATCTAGTATAGGCACTAGAAAGAAACAGCATTATGAAGTAATGAAATCGATAGGTTATATCTCGAAAATTAATTTCGGTCAAGAGCTCGAATTGTAGATATTTCCCTTGAAATGCATTCTCTGTATCTAAGAATGAGAGGATTCTTCAGTAATCGTATGTGTTATCAGCCACCGCGCATTTAGATGGGCTATGACAAGCCGTCACTCGCGACGCAGAAGGTAGCACGGTCCGAATTCTCCGAGGAAAAATAGGGACAGTAAACCGTTATAACCCAGTGTTGCTTCTAAGCCACATCAAAAATTTATAAATTTCCTGCTCTATTTAGGCAACATGTAAGCCAAGGATTACTTTGTGGTGAAAATTGTAATGACGAAGTATTTAGCTGCAACAATAATTATGGTTGAGTGCAAAATTTTGAAGTTTTCAAAATGAAAAACCTTAAAATTTGATTTCTCCCAGAAGCAGCTCTGGGTTACAAAGGGTTAATAGCCAAGATAACTTAATATATCGCATTCAGGCCTTCTAAATGCTAGCAATCCGAATAAGTTTAAACGATTCAGGCGTGATAAAGCGGAAGATCGACATATTGAATTGAAAGGTGTTTCCACAATCAGTGGCGCAGCGAAGGGGGGGTTTGGAGGATAAACCCCCCTCAGAGAAATTTTTAAGTTTAATCCATTTCACTTAATGGATTAGTATTACTTATAGAATGGTGTTAGGATTAATCAAATATCTCTCATAAAGCGGTAAAACTAGTCATTTTGAACCAATAATCTTAAAATTTTCTGGAGGAGGGCCCCCGCAACTTCCACTTACCCTGGCGGGTATGCAATACCCACACACCCCAAAGTATTAGTTGCGCCTAAAATCCCCCCTAGCCTTAATTCTTAGCTGCGCCCCGGTCCACATTATAATAAGAGTTGTGGTAAAGAGTGACTACCTTTCATTTCAATAAATTTAAATACTATTTCTCGCAAAGATAAATCGAGAGAGGGGGAAAAGATAACTAAAAACTCTATCTTAAACACTGGGAATTCGTGGTTCGCTCTACACTGGTCGCCTCGCTACAGAATGCTTTCTTTTAACTGAAGATCAACGCAAGTGTGTACTAGACTGGACTGCAGCCTCTTCTATGCAATCTCTTATTTGCCACGGCTCACATCCACTTATTATTTTGTTTTGCTCAATCAAACTACGAACGAGTTGTGACAGTTTCTCCATGTGGCCATCGCTTCCCCTCGAGAGATGATTCCTCGCTCTCAGCTACTACGCATCTCTACACTCACACGTTTCTCCATCCGAAGATGCGGGCGGGAAAACAAGTGAAGACCGCTTTAAAAGACTGCCGCCGCCGCTTGTCCTACATACTACGCCGACGTGACCCTCTTTTTTATCACCCTAAAGGGAAAAAATGGAAGGCGCACCTTGGGAAAAGTGTGTTATTCCAATCGTTTTGAAAAGGCGGAGAGAAAGAGGAAGAGCTTATTATTTTTTTCTAAACCGAAATGCCGAACGGAAACTGAGTTGCAAGACGAGAAAAGAGAAAGGTTTTGTCGAAAATCGAAGGGGTACGGAGGAAATTTTCGGAGAGTTTAATGGTGGAGAAAAATAAACGTCGACGGAATCGGTTTCACTCATTTCCCGCATCAGCATGCCCAATTATTTTGAAGGGACCAACGGTCATTTCACGCCATACGCTCCTGGCAGGGAGTTTTCTAAATTTGCCGACAAAAATTAAAGGGAAACAATATCGCCAAGTCCGGGAAAGTTGGAAAATAACACCGCTAACTTCAAATGTTACAGGAAAAAAATAAGGATACACGGAACGTTTTCAGATGCGAATCTTGTAAACATTTGACGCGTGATGAATCAAGGAGTAGGGTAATTTACCATGGAAAAAATAGCCTTACTGCGGAAGATCAGACTCAGACAATGCTATCTCTCAAAAATGACAATTTTTGGCAACACATTCGACAAACTCCTAAAACGTTATCAATGTCTAAGCTTGACTCATATTTAGTTTCGCACAGAAATTGATAAGTATTGGTTCTTCATGAAATATTACTGGTTTAATTCGAGCAAACCCGTGATTCAATCTCTGAAAAATATGTTTTACCAGTAAATTATGGAACGGTTGCCACTAATGTCGAATTAAAAAGCATGAAAAGTACTGAAAAGACGATGCGTGTCACTGAGTTAATTCTCTAAAGAACTTAAAATGCCAATTTTTGGGGTAGACGTATTGGAGAGGACTATACTCACCACTTTTTACCCATCTAAATTTAATTAATACGGCGGAGCTAGAGATAATTATTTTCTTCAAGCGTTAGTCACGACTGGGAGAATAAGCGTGTTTGTCGTCACAGATTCCCACTGAAGACTCTAACCCTCTTTCATTTTTCACGGGTGAGGGCTGGAAAGTTAATAAAGCGAATCGAAAAACGGCGAAAGTTCCGAAGGTAGGGAACGACGCGTGTATAAGGCACTGCCCGGGGGTCTTGGTGAGCAGAAAGGAGCACAACATCCCAACCATTAACTATGCAGACAAGAAAATGGGGAGAGCGCGAATAGAAAACCTTATTTTTCATAAGCTGAAAAGAATACCCAACAAATACTTTATGTATGGAAGATTAAATATGTGTTACTACCTAGAAGTAAATATGACCAAGTGGGATAAACAAGATCACGAGGTGAATCTAATGATTCTGATTGGCTGATACCGACGACAGCATTTGTTTACATTTGTTTCGGGCGATTGGATTTTTTTTCTTCATTTTTAACACACAGAAATGAGGAGAAGTCAGGATTTAAATTTAATATATTTATTTTCTACTTTTTCTATCTATTTGACTTGAGGTATTTCATTTATCTTTTAACAGCCACGTTGCTTATTTATGATTGTATTGCTATTTCATTTACTTTTAAAGAGCCTTTTTTTCTTTCATGACAAATTGTCAAAATTAGGGTTTAGATGCTGACATATACGTTAAGTTTCTCCGTAGCCACCTCCTAAAAAATTAAGTACCCACACCACCTCTGAGAGTGCTACAGAAGAATGATAAAGATGATATGGATTGGCCGTTTGAGAATTGAGGAACTCCTCAACAGTAATGGGGATAAGACAAGAATTCAAAATATCCTGTGATGAAGACGATACAACTTAATCGGCCTTATTATGAGGTATAAAAGCCTAATGAAAGCAATCGTCGAAGAACAATGGGACGGTATGAAAGACAAAAATGGTCCCGAAAAAGTTGCAGAGAAAATTTATTAAAGATGTAAAAGAGGAGAAAAGAAACTAAGTTACGCAACCCGAATGTTTTACTTGTAATTGATAGTGGGGGGATTTCATGTCAAAGCAGGTAGAGGGGTGTCAGGTGACCATCACCGATTTGTATGAAAGCAGTATCCTTATGATGAATAATGATCACTTTATCTCAGCTCAGAACAGAACCGTTATAAAGTTACCATCCTTTGAACATTGCCGAGTCAGGCCTCAGAGTAAAAAATGAAAAATCATATCATGCTGATTACTAAGGAACCATGGCATGGAACCCATAAAGCAGTGGTTATTGTTTCATTTTGAAGAAAATGCATTTATGTACATTCTGGCATAACATGCAAGTCTTTTGAAGCAATAATAAACAAATAGGACTTGTTTAAACAATAAAAATTAGTCATTATTTAACAATTCATTTACAAAAAAGGCCTCCTTTTATTTTCCTTAAAATCTCTCCGTGGGTAGTTTAAATGCTATGCTGTCAATTAAAAAAATAAAAAAGGTAGTATTTTTATACTTTTTGTTTTTTGTATGTCAAAGCGGTCAAAGTTAGGAATGTTATCGACTCTTGTACACCAAGATTGCATACCTTCAAGGGAAAAATGAAGTTTCATTCTACTTAGCACGCATAACGGATAAAAAGTTCACATCTGAATGATTGGTTACATCCATTGACTTAAAGCAAGTTCATTCTTGTTTACTTCCATGGTATCCAATGTGTGAAAACACCCACTGCTACTAACTGAAAACGGTGGATGAATCGCAATTTGCCCAGGGTATTTGGATATTAATGGAACCATTTAGGTCGCCGGTATATAGGGCAGTAAAGTATTTTAACATCAAAAGATTTGCAGAGGCAGGTACTAAAATGTGATCCAGAACAAAACGAGAAATTTAGTTATATTTACCAAGATTATTCCGATTACCAAACATGTACCGAAAGCCGAAAAAGGAACGTAAAAATTAAATCCAAAGGGGCGAATTTTTTTTGCGCAGAACGTGATGCAAAATCCGAGGGCCTCAGCACATGCGTCGCTTACTGAGCGCTTAGTCAGCCAAGTCAGCTGGAGGGGTTCATCCATTGTGAATGCTGGCCGTGAGTTCCATATGGAGAGGTCAAGGGAAGCGCTCGGGAATATTTCCCAAGGCGATGGAGGGGAAGGGAGTGGATTGGCTAGCGGTCGAGAAAATAAATTGCCGCGCGTAATATAAAACTTCCGAGTAAATATGTATACGATCGATTAAGGTGGATGCAGAGTATTCATAAGTGGCGAAACTACGAGGAAAGAGATTCCCCCAAAAGCCTAAAAAGATATAAAAAAATAATTAAAACCGTTGTCTATTTTTGACTTATAATAACTGCATCTGCTTAAAGTTAAATTTTTTGAGGCAAAATTAAATAAAATGTATTTCAAGGCATGTCATTTTTCAAAAAATTTCCCAGAACCGGTTGATTGGGGGGCGAGGGGTAGCCACTCCAGGCCATCCCATCCCCCCCCCCCCCCAAAGCATATTCCTAGTTACGCCACTGGTATCCATAACTGAGAAATACATTGAAACTCCAATTGGAGTATTCAAATAAGAAATGGAAGAGGTTAGCAAGAGAAATACTAAAATAAAATACCTATGATAAAAAACTCTTTCTAAAAACAGTAAAAAATGCACTTAAAATAAAAAATAAGCTTTTCATCAATCGGAAAATGTATCGTGGGTGATGATTAGGCTTATTAAAATTTAATATAGCAGAGTATCGTTCGTCCGTCCCCTTCCAAATTGGCCCGGCTTATATAGCCGGAGAAGGGCCGGCTGCCGGAGCGGATCCAGGATAGGGACAAGTAGGGGCTAAGTATGGGCAAAACTCCCAGAAGTATTGCGGGTCCGAGCAAAAATTACCATTCTATCCAGTGTGAATTGGACGTCCAAGGGGGGGCTATAGCCCCCTTAGCCCCCATAGATCCGCCACTGCTTATACGAAGGAAAATCACATATAACGCTCGATTAGGGAGAAATTCAATCTATATTCGCAATGCTCAATATATTTTCAAACTGAATGTTTGCGTGGGGATACAGAGACCAAAACTCTCCCTCGATCGTCGAAGTCTACGAGATAGAAAGCACGAGTTGATTGCATAAACCGCCTGCCCCACGGTTCGTTAACTTCACATCACTCTGTAAAACACTTCGTAAACACAAACTCAAGATTTTCACCTCACAAACTGATTTAAGATTGAGAGATTTTTATCCAGAACAACCCAAGATATAAGCTGCAGAAGAATTCAGTGAAAAGATACCAATCGCTGTTGACATCCTTAAATTAAATTAATCAATGAATGCCCAAAATTGAGTGTATGTTACTATGGCGAACATATAGGATATTCAGATTAATTATGACTTGCACAAAATTAGTCACAAAAATTCTGATCATATTTATTAAGACAATTTCTATGCTGATAATATTTATTTTCATCTAAAATTGACTTGATTCAATTCAGCAATATTCATTCCGGGTTCTTTTTTATTAATATATCGAATAAAAATATTCACTTTCACTCAGAATTTTCTCGAAATCATAGCTTTGATACCATTCTAGCTTGCATAATACATTGTTTATTTCCCACAGCATGTTCCAAAATTTCTAGGTCTAAGCAAACGATTAGCTACTTTAATACTGATGTCATGAAGCACTAATAATAAGTCAGCTCACAAAATCAACTACCTAATTACTGCTTACAGCTTAAGCACGTCAGTTCTACGTATACAACACCAAGAATATTAAAGGTAATGGTTAGGAGACCACTGAGTTTTATCTGGAAACAAAAATAGCATGCGCTTAAGGCACTAAATGATGACAGCTGTGATTTAACTCATTAAGTTAGATAAATATTTTCAATGCTATATAAAATCATTGAATCTATCCATGTCCTGAATGGAAAATGCACAAAGAATTGAATGTTTACAAAAATAGGAAACGTTTTGCTAACGACTTAACTGAGTCTAATTCAGTTAAGCATCAAGTTATGACCTCCAAATGAGTATAGTTCATCACAAAAATAGCCATTTATATCCAACAGAACTCTTTCATCAAGATATAAACGAAAAGCACCAACAAAAACCACAACCGGAATCTAGGAGTATTCATATCGATGAAAATTTTTTAATCTAGTCCAGTAATCCCATTATCCCTTTACTACGATTTTCAGTATCCCTCTTTCTTTAGGACATGCTCCGTCGTAACCCTCTTATACTTCGTAATATATATGAAATTATATTTTCCCATTCGCTCCAAAGTTTTATTCCTTTTTTTACATCCTTGTATTCTAACGTTGTAAAAAATTTTACGAAGGCATGGAGGCTGACATAGCGGCCGTGACTTCCGCAAAACTTTTTCACACTTTCAAAAATCCGACGAAAATAACACCAAGAAGGAATCCCTGGTTTCCTGGAAAATTTTTTGCAAGCTTATAGGTATGAAACCATCTCGAAGGCGAGACAATTTAAGTGGCGAAGTATTTCGAGGGACGTCGTTGGAAGGCGTGACTGAAACGAGACAGCCGAGCATGAAACAATTACTCGGAACGCCTCAGTCCGATAGCTCGAATCGAATCACTCGAAGGGAAAATCGACCAGACGAGGCACGAAAATTTTGTTCTCTTTTTCGATTGCGGAAATCACGGCTAGTCAGTTATTCATGCTCAATCACACTCCAGACAAAAGGTCCACTTTCAATGCGATTCCTTTCAAGTTGGAGAGCATGAGGAAAAGTGAAAATCGTATTAAGTGCTTTGTCAAGTATGTATCTACCTATGAAATATATTTTGCTGAAAATATTGTTTTCCTGAAAATGTTTTCATGCTATTAGCGATCAGCATAGCGTTCATTTGTCTGAGATTCTATTTATTTTTTCTTTTTTTCTAAGAATGTACCAATGTTGAAAATGTAAAAAGTTGTACATTTATTTTCTTATGGGCATCAGTGCTCACGAAAATAAACGAAATTATCATTGTTGTTATTATTATTATTATTATCATCGTAATTATTATCACTATTGTTATTGTGAGGCTGAATTCGTTGAGGTTTAAATAATAGCGGAAAGAGATAGTGTTTTATCTCACAGCAGGACATACGCCTGATAAAAGACACAGTGAAGCGACCATACGGGCTGAAAAAAAGATTAAGAGATAATATAAGTGTGAGGAACACGGAAATTGTCGCATTCACATTAGTTTCTTTGGTCGAACTCAGGATGGAATCATACGTTAGAAGGCACAACGCAAAAATATGAGAAATAGAGGGTTTTCCATTAGACCTACGTATCTAACATGAAAATACGGAGACATCATCCTGGTTAACGAGTTGATGAACATACATAATGCTATATTAGTAATTTGAAACGAAGTTTTACAATGACTACTGAGCTGGGCAGGCGCGCAGCTAGGAATTAAGGCTAGGGGGGTTTTAAGAGCAACTAATACAGGGGGGTATGGAATACGGGAGGTAAGGGTGCCCTTCCCCAGAAATTTTTTATGACAAATGGCTCAAAATGGTGAGTTTTACGGCTTTCTGAGGGATATTTTATTAATCCTTACACTACTCTTTAAGTAATATTTATCTAATTAAGTAAAATGGATTAAATTTTAAAATTTCTATGAGTTCTGGGGCGGGGGATTTATCCTCCAAAACCCCCCTCGCTGCGCCAATAGTGCTGGGATATTTTCAGTATTTCCAACAGGGGTTCGATTCACTTTTACCTGAAATCTTGAGGAGGAAAACGAATTTTTAATTCTTTACAATCACATGTATTATTACAAGACCCACACCGATTATAAAAAAATACGTATTACGAAAAATTTTGCGGAAGTGATTCTTTAACGACACATCATACATCGGTTGAGTGGCTACAGTTTATTGAATAAGGCTCAACTATCGGCGCAAAGATGCTAAACCATACTCAACTGCGGACGGAATGATGAGTGACTATCACGTGGACTGGTTTAACTCGTTTCCGTCCGGCCAGTAATGAGTAAATAAGAAGAATAGTATACTTCTTTCCTTTCCTTATTTCCGGGAAAAGCTTAGACATCGTTTAGCTAACTTTAATGGGTCAAGTTTATAGAGTGAACTGAGTCACACTGCCCTCAAAAACTCACATACTCAGATAAATGTTATTATTTTATAACTTCACGGCGAAGTCTGCCTGTGCGGCTGGGGTAGGTTTTATTATTCAACTAATCGATCAAGATATCGGGTCAAAATAACATAATTATCACATTTTCCTCACAAAAATTAAGAGGAAACACATATTCAAGGCTTCTTTGAATATTACTGCGCAGCTGATGGTTCACCAAAAATACATGTCACCACTTTGGATCTCCTTTCGTCGATGTACTTATAACTATTTTTGGAGTAATTGCAGTGCACACAGAATGGTTCATCACTCAAAGTTATTGTTTGAAATTCTCGTGAACCCAAATAAATTCGGGAAATTTTCATCGTAACCTTAATCCTATTGCAAGCCACCCAAATAGTTTTCCTTTACGTAACTTGGACAAAAAATGAAATTAAATGAAAAATTATTAGATATATTTTTCTAATATAGAGATGAGTAAGTAGTAATGTACTTTGTTAAGGCCGCTATAAACATGAACACGTACTGGTCTCAATTTTCCGTAAAGCATTTCGCTACTCATAATGAGAATAACTCAATCAGGTCTAAGTGATCCGCGCGCGGTAATGGCAGGAAAAATAATCTCTTTTACTCATCCATTCACAATGAATCGTAATAGCTTCCAATTGATTTAAAAATCACAAATCCGACCACAATTATAGCCTAATACCAATTAAAAAAATGAAATAAAATTTCCAAACCCAGTTTGAGCTTCACTTAGAAACACATAATTTTCTCTCCGAAGATGATTGACGAGGACAACCGAAAAACGTTTTTAGGATATATTATTCTTTATTTTTATTGGTCACCTACAATAGCAATAAACCAAAATTCTCAATTACAATTTCACATAAATTATATTCTCAAGGAAGCTCCCTGTGTTTACAGAGAGAATTTACGGCAAGGATAGAGCATCTACTATCGTTTCAATCTCATACCGGCCGCGGAGCAACTGGTTTGACAGGGCCCGCTGAGCACGGCCAACCATTTGCACCCCCCTTATCGCCGGAGCGGTCTCACAAAACTGCGACCAGTTCCCTGGAAGGCGTTCACACAAGACTTCTTTCTCGCTCGGGTCAGAACAAAAACGCCTAATGAAAAAAAAACACTACCGCCACTCACGACAGCGTACGCTGAGATTTCTTTCTCGCTCGAGGCGAATGACCGCAGTACGCTGACAAACTCGACACCTATCACTGGATTTGAGGGCGTCTGGGATTTTGGATACGGGTTCCCGGGTACATATAATTTTGTTTATTTTACGAAACACATTTCAATTCGCTAAAATTTTTAAAATATAAAAAAATGGATGAAACACGTGTTTCAGTCATTTTGAAGCATAATAAATTAATAACGCGTACGTCTAGTTATGATAAACTTTGGGTTTTAATTAAATTTGACCTGGACGTAAAAAAATTGAATCTACTATAATAAAATTTACAAACGCTCTCTGTATTTAATGTTGTTATTAATACACTTTTTAAATCAGTAAGTATACTAAATTAATCAAACCAAATAATAGTAGAAGTGGTGTTGGAGACCAATTTTAACATTAAAAACGCGTCTTAAATCAGAAAAATCATTACTACGCGAACGTAGAATGAGAGCTGAAGCAATGACTTCAATTAACGAAATGGTTCAGCTACTAACTGAGCACCAAGGAGTTGAACTGAGCACTGCTCCTACCTTCCCAAACCGGCCTAAGGTAAAAGGACTGAATGTGTAATTAGCAAGCTTCGTTTACATTTATCAAATGATGATGAGGCCCAAGAGCATGGCGGTAAAGCACTAGATCTGTTGCCGTTTCGCGTGAATTTTATTCGGTGGCGCCACTAGGCACCTGTATCTCGTTCAGTGCGGCTTTCGTCGTTAACCATAGTCTTTTTTAGTTTATAATCGTCTCGCATGCGTTAAATGTGTATTTTTTATGATTTGCCGGCTCAGTTACATATTACTGCAGGGCGCTACTCGTGAAAGTTGATAGTGATGTCTGTTAGCGCCGCGAGTGGCGATTTTGAATGCGCGCGGAGCGACAACAATTCTAGCGGCCGACTTGAGATTCCTCTAATGCAGTATTATTCGTGGCGTAACCCAAAAACATTTCCTTTCCGTACCATACTGATAACCACGAATATTAAAAAAGAGGATCCTCAAGTCGGCCTCTAAATGTTTTTTTCACCGACCGCGCATTTAAATGAGTTTACAAAAGTAACACAAAGTGTCGCTGACGGACAAAATTGATCCGAGTTTCTCGGGGGAAAAATATATAATTAGGGGTAATAACCAGAATTTATACACATGATAATGTAATCTATTAAATTCATTACCTACTTTTCAATTCCATTCCTCGCAATGGCAAACATTATACTGCAAAACATTAGAAAAATGATGAATCGCATTGCAACCGTCACCGCGCCGCAGGCCTTATTGGAAACCGATTCAAATGCGACCGAAGTGGCAACAGAAATCAGCCTTCAATAAGATGGAATTGGGTCTCTTACATATAGTCCCCCTTGCTGAAAACAAACCAGAGAAGAGGCAAGTAGGGATCAGCGTGACTCATAACGAGTGGTCCGATCGCTAAAGATTCGCTCGCCCTTCTTCCCGGGCGTTCAAGTCGCCGGCTTCCTCCGCCCACTCTCCCCGCTGGCGCAGCGGCCCACACGGGGGACACCCACGCCGGCGTCTCCCAAGAGGGCTCGCCGCGAGTGCGTGACGCAGCCAAGCGGAGACAGGAAAGGAAGACGGGATGAATGCACACACGGTACAGCGTTGTCAGATGTACAATTCAAAAGGTTAAGAAACGCGATCCATTTTTCAAGAGCGGCCGACCGAGACGTTCCGTCTCAACCGAAATATAATTCGCTTCCATATGGCTCAATACAATAACGAGCGAGGATTCTTTTTTCATCATTCTAAGGGATGAAACCAATATAACACGTCCAGTTGGTAGCCCTGGGGAAGAGAACTACAAAAAGAAGAACCCTCCCTCCAACAAGGATTAGAACCTGGTTTTTTGCGGGCTAAGTGCAAAGTACTAACCACCATACGATCACGGTCATTCCGAGGCATAATATAACACGTCGAGTTGGTAGCCTCGGGGAAGGAGATAACTCCACGTCAGAAGTCTCTGCATCGTAGGAGCCTGATTTATATAATGAGCGTCGGCGATCCATTTAATACAATGTTTGCGATAGAGCATTTGTACTCGAGGGGAATAGCATTGAAAAGTTGTGAATTAAACTGATTAAAACATCCTGAATATGAATTATGCATATATAAATAGCACAAAATGCAGTTTACTTTAAGGAGAAATTTATACGGTTTCCCCGTCACCTACGTGTGTGGCTACTTTTGAAAATCTAATTAAATAGGCGGCGGGTGACAGCACATCTAGAGTCATATAGAGTAAGTATTTGTAGAACGTGGCATCACATTAACAAAATCCATCTTAGGAGGAAATGTAACCCTTTACCTTTGAGCCATCAAAGTTTCCACCAGGGAGAGAGAGAGAATTTAGTTATAAACCGTATCATTGCCCCAAAAATTGCGGAGACTTGACTGGATATGTGACAGGAAATGTAAAACAATATTCCACAAAATTGCAATTTATTCATGAACCATAAAAACGAGATCATTATGAAATACTTTGATCGTCTTTACATTAAACTAAAACGTATTTTATTAACAGTTAAAAATAATATAGACGGGATAGGTGATTAATCTTTCTGAATCAGAAGTATTCATTTTTATCTACTGGACGATATACGAAAGAAAACATCAAATTCATACCAAATCTGTCAGTTTATTCGCACTTTCAACTACTCATTTGCATGCGAAAAAATTCTACATATTCAAAAGTAGACAAATAAATTGATCAATTTCACTTCCGTTAAATGCTAAAATTTTCAAAACAACAATGCCGATCATCAGCACTATCATCACCTCAAATTGGAAAAAAAACTACCACCGTTATAAGCCTAATATTTGAAGATGAATGGTTATTCTGAATAATATTCGTGATGATTCCAAGATATCATTCCAATAAATCTTAGTTACTTCAAGGTCTACAAACTTCGTCTCCCAGACCGTAACATTTTTTATAAAAAAATTTGAAGGATTCCATTTCAAAACAATCTAATTAAACAAAATCAGTCGTTTTTTCAGCCAATTTGCATGTTACAGAATTAAAATTTTCCATGATTGACGAACTTTTTCAACAATTTTACTGTCATTATTCCGTGAAAAAAGAGCTTCGGAAAGAAAAAAAACTCCATTATCAACATCGACGTCACCAAAAATTGAAAAAATTAAAATAAATCCACCCTTTTACGTCCATTTTCAAGATTTACGTGACTTAAAATTGGAAATCATAAATATTAATTCCACCTTGAAGCCGTAAAAATGAAGACAAAGAGTAATTCTGTACTTAAACAATTCTCTCTAGAAGAAAAAAACATCGCCTTGAAATCTAATTTGGGTTGCAAAACTTTCCATTGTTCTCACTGAACGTTTACGCAGCGTTGAAAATTTCCACAGCCTACGAGGTTACTCATCGTTTTCATTAGCATTAATATCAACCCACTACGTAGTTTTCAAACCCGCACCTGCAACGATGCATAAGCATATGAGCCGTGGAAGAAATAGAAAACGGTTTCAATTAGCCCACGCCTGGGGACAAATTCCGAAATCTTTCAAGTTGGCCGCACATGCAGCGGACGATTAAAAATGTGATGCAAACCTAATTAGGGAAGTAATTTATCCAGAGCAGGGAGCATAAAAAGGCCTATTCTAGGCAATACTTGGATTCAATTTCAAAGTCAAGTAACATTCTTGCGCCTGCACAACCAGGTAACATCAGCATTAAATTGTGCGAAAAATCACAGAGAAAAAATCATTCGCCTTGAAAGGGATTCGAACCCGGATCCCTTGATATCAGGCCAAATGCTTTAGCCAGTTAACCTACCGAGGCACCGTTCTCCCCTGTGGAAATTTTGTGGACTATACCGGACAAGGTGGTATGGACTGCTGCAATTTGTGCATTGCGGGTTACTCCGTAAAGTTATCACCGCGGCTAGTCCCGGTATAATTATGATATCAGCATTAAAGCTAACTATAGTGTATTCTGCCTCGGTTGACCCACAAATATAACCAGCTGATAAAATCAAATAATCTTTAGTATAATTTCATAAGCGCCATTCACTACTGAAAAACTTGAGAGCCTCGATAATTTTTTAATAGCTTTAATGTAGGAGATTATAACTTCGAGATTCATCAACCATTTGTTTATTAAACGGATTTAAACAGTTATTTAATGTTAGTCTATGGCTATAATCATTTTCTCATTTGACGTCATTGATACATCAAGATTTCCCAAAGGTAAAGTAAGCACAAAGGTTAAAAAAATTAGCATAACAGATTCATGATAAAAATTACACAACAATTCCAATACTTAAGATTAAACATCAAGAAAAAATCTAAAAAAATGAAATCTTGGTCACAGACGGCTATCGTAACGTATTCTTTGTCTAACCGGATAATAAGTAAAATCATAGCGACGAAAGAAAAAAATAAAATTACAATACGAGTACTTTCATTTCAATACGGGAAAATTTTCAATCGAAGTTTTCAGCCCTAAAAGTCTTAGCTTACATTATTCACAGTATTAGTACAGATAGCAAAAAAGAAAGACCTGAAATAAAAGACCATATCACTGCGTACTGGGGTATCCGTTAAAAACATAGAGACGAAAAGAAGAAATTAAATTACAATAGAAATGCTTAAATAAAAAATTTCATTAATTTCAATTTGTATTTCCATCGCTAAAAGTTTTAAATCATAATGCAGAGTTTGAGAACATGAAAAAAGAGTTGAAACAAATTACTATGTCACTTCGTACTTTAAAAAATTGACAGAAAATTCTAAACAGGAAAAAAATTACGCTAATTTCTGCTTAAATGTAACCAGGTTTTGCGAGAATTGTTGTACACATGTCGCAATTGACCTTCTAACTTTATAATAGCACACATAAAACTCCCTACGATTTGCTCATTGTAATTTTTTCCAATAGGCCGGCTTTTTTTAGAATATCAACTGATGCATAACTTCGAATGGCCGCCTCCAGCTTCGGCAGCCTCATCCACGACGAATTTCAAGAGGGAGAGATAACTCGAGGGTCACCCTTTCACTGTTGCAGTAGAAGAAAAAAGGACCGATCAAAAGACCAAGGTCGCCGACGGGCGATTGGCTCTGAGAAAGAGAACTGCAGCGACGCTATTGGCTCGGTGGATACCACGGAATGTCGTCACGCCCAAGTGCAATCAATCCGTCGACCACATCCGGTGCCAATATCGCTCCGATTTTCCTGGAGAAGTAGCCGAAGGTGATTTTTAGGCTGCCCGGACACGATGGCACAGGAGCCAAACTCAGACATATCGATGGTTAAGTTCTAGCAACACATATCTTAAAAATAGCAACTTATTATTATTATAGTATTCTACCGATTAAGATAGGTTTCCATGGAGTACTAAAGAAGTGAAGAAAGATTTCGTGCTTTCCCGGCGAATGGACTTAGTGAAGAGTTCTCGGGATCGCCACCGGGTCAGGAACTCCATATCTGCCGACGTTTCGATGACCGAGTCGGACATCGAAACGTCGGCATAAAGTCCGTGGTTCAATGTGCCTTACAGTGGTACACCTCTAAACGTTAAAGCACCATTATTAGTGTAAACGAACACTTAAAAGATGCCTTTCGTGCCATGCATAGATCCCGTTACGCGCCATCATCCTTACACGGACCGAACCAGCAAGGTGCGATTTAACGTGCTATTTAGGATATTAAGTATCATTATTTGCAACGTATTTTAGTATGTGAATTCTATATGATGGGTGTTTTTTATTTTGCTGACTTATTTACTTAATTATGCTTTTATTTTCTTTACCAAACTCAACATTCTCAACTCATGACCTCCTCAATTTCCATGTTTTAGAAACGTAAATCTTAAGATCTTGACTCTAAATCAGCCCTTTTTTATTTGAGCTCTCTCATAACCATCCTCCCATACTTTTCCCTGCTTTTTCCTATTAATTAACTCCTCATTTCCCAAAGGAGTTGCATAAAGTGTTTGTAATATCAACACTTTCACTCAAAACACTCAATAATCTTGATCTGTACGGATCATTTTTTACGTCCAAGTTCATTATCACCAATGAAAGCTTAAATTATTGCACTAGAACACTAATTGGTCAGATTGGGAGCCGCTAGATACACGGAGGTTACATGTTGGGCTTGAGTTGCTTAAACAATTACGAACAGTCATCTTTAAGAGTGACTCAGAGGACATCATCTCTGAACCGCACCGACAATAATATGCTGTATGAGACAAAATATTTACGGAATGAAATCATATCAAGAAGTTGGATATTCATATATATTACTGAATCTTTAACACTATATAAGCACTCAAACCACAATGATAGTGTTTCTTGAACAGATTCAACTTCGTGATAGAGCAACGTACGAAGGCACAAAAAGATAGATCGATTAGAAAACATGACAAACACGCATATCAAAATCAGGGTTGCATTTTAGGAACAGATTTTTTTGTGCGCGGAGGTTTTGGGAAATAGCTTAATAAATTGAAGGAAAACTCTTACGTATAATTTTCAACATCATAGTTCAGTAACTAAGGGCCCACAATACTTCAGTAGACATGTATAAGATGAAAGAAATCGCGATAGATGGCTTCAAGACAACTCAAGCGAGAAGTACCGTGACCTGAGCGGGATTTAACAGGTTGCCAAGATGCTTCATGCATAACATGTGCTCACCACAGAATTTTATGTTAAGGGCATTTAAATATTCATGGGAAGGCTCCACGGTTATCAGAGAGGTTGAATAAGGGTCAGATAATTAGAGCGGCGATGAATCAACAATGTGATCAGAACGGTTCTAAATCCAACACAATTTTTCCATGCCGTTGAAACAAGCTTACTAAGTTTATCTCTGCCGTCTTGGGCTCAACTTTGTGGAAGTTTATTATTACATCAATGGAATGAAAAACTTTGATGCATTGCACCAATTTATTTTTAGGTACTACTAGTTTCGACGCAGCTGCATTACCATCAGTTACCGTATGTCGGTACCTGATGTAGGTCATCAGGCAACGACGATGACGCCGATGCGTCGAAACTAGCAGTACCAATAAATAATAATAATAAAAAGAATAAATAGGTGCAATACAACAAAAAAATTCTTTTCATTAACGTTAAACTTACTAAGTATTGGTATATGAGAGTATCAATCAAAAGCATTTAAAAATACTAGTAGGTGTTCAAATGTATGTTTAATTATTAAAGGTATTCTACCGATTAAGGAAAGTTAACAAGGATTATATTGCGCAATATCTCTCTTTAATGGCTCTTTACCCTCCTGACTTGGACTCCTTCCAATCAATAAAACCTATTATCATATTCCCCCCTGCCCCACGCACCTAACATCATTACCCCGAAAAACATGATACACATCAATAATTCACTGCGGAGCCATGGTAAAAATTTCGCTCTTACACATGCTCACTGGGGGTCGCCGGTTCTAATCCCGGGTGAAGAAAAAATCCTCGAAACGCGAGGAGGGAAAGGAACTCGCCCCTACCTATCATGAATGTATGAATTTAACTCCCTTTCAGCTGATTCCGGGGTGATCTCTACCCTCACATATCTAAATTTTTGATTTCAGGAAAGTGGCATCCTGCTTGGCTACTGATCCACATTCAACCCCTGACGACGATGGCAGACACAGCCATCGAAACGTTGGGACCAATCATCCAAAATCTAACCCGGTGGTAAACCCGAGAATTATTGGTGAAATCTTCTCGGATGATCGGCGACGATATCTTATTGCCCACAAATTTTAGTATGACAGCTTACTATACGTGTTTCGACTGTTACACAATCATCAACAGGTACTTGAATGAAACGCGTGTATTACGCTGTCATAATAAAAATTTTGGGTAATATGATATCTTCGTTGATAATTAGACATGTTGTTCCACGAAATCTCTCCTCAAAATGTTTACTTTATTAATAATTTTCGGGTTTCACACCGGTTTGGGGTAATTGGCAGGAATGGCAATAGAAACTAAAAGAAATCAAAACCAGTAAAATTTCAATAGTTTCGTTCCCAGGTGCGAAATGTAGAAACGAAATAGATTCAAACCCGGGGAGCTTAACTCAGGGTCGAAACAAATTGGAGTCAAAACTACTGCGGGTCAAAACTAAACTAAAACTCTGGGACGAAACGAAACGCAGATCATGTTTCGCACCAGAGGGACCATGTGCTTCACTTTCGAACAGTTTAGTTTCGACCCACGCACCGAGCACGAAGTATGGTTGATTTTGAAGACTTTTGGGATCAAAACTTAACTATGAGCAGCGGAGTTTCGATTAATTTAGTTTCGTTTAACGGGAGTAAAGTTTCGCCCCGGGTCGAAACTAAACTCCTCGGTGATTTTAATTTCGTGCGGGAACGAAACTAAACCTAAACCTCGCCCGTTTCACTCCAGGTCGAATCGAAACATTTTCGTTTCGTTTCACTTGCTATCCCTGGTAATTGGTCTCAGTTTTCGAAGGCTTAGTCGCTTTCTGGGGTGGAATGGAGAGCCAAATTATTTTCGGTAATTTTATTTATTTATATCCTTGAAAACGTTTCACCATTATCGTACGCCAGGAAAGAGCAAAATCATACCGAGAATAGGGTGGTTTCCTATTATTTTTTTATTGCCTAAATCGAAAGATTATTACTCCTGGAGTACGTATTTCACGCTGTTCACGCTTTTAGATTTTTAAATGACAACATCTATTTTTCGCGATCAAATGAAAAGTGAAAAATTTCAAGCGCGCGAAAACGCGACGCATAAGTATGAATGCCGGGAATTCTCTCCGTACGTAGTATTTCTGGTTCCCCCTCCCGCCCGGTGAGGTGACCTTGAGGCGAGGCTTGGCGCTGATACGTCGCAGGCTGCTAGCGGGTAGCTGAGTACCCTGCTGGCTGGTAGCGCTTGGCTTAAATAAGGATTATTAATACCTTATCAAACGAGGAAAACTTTCCGACCTTAGCCAGTTTTAATAAGTGATTATTAAGACATGTTTCCCTGAGCTCTGCGCCTCATGGTTGCGCCATTGGTAACCTCAGACGATGTATAACTCCTATCTTCTCGTATAGAAACTAGGTCCCTGTGACGTCACGTGGAGTGGCATCGCATGGGCGCCAATCTGGTCCTTTTCAAATGAGGATAAAAATGGACCATTGCCATTCGTCAAAACCGGCATTTCTAAAACGAAATAATTTGTATATTATGAATACACTAATGGTGGGTAACGAATCGCAATTATTGCCTTTTGTTTTCTTTGATGAAGGAAACTACCCTATTACTCCTTCAAAGAGAGCAATATGTTTAAATATAGGCGCAGATACGATCGTTGATCTGATCTTCCTTTGGCAGCGTCCAAATGAATAAACAGGGGGGCAATGGACACTGTGTTACCGTGGCGAAGAGGGCAATTGCCCCGGACGCTCCACTTGGAATGGCTTGAGCGGACCTGGCATCGGCCGAGACTTGACCACGCTCGAAAGCGGAGTCTCTCTTTTTCCCGACATTGCTTTCGAAATCAGAGAAACTGTCGTCCGTGAAGAGATCACCGCACTTGAGGAAACGGCCGTTTACTTGGTCTAGCTCTCGCTAAAGGAACCGCGAACGAGAGCGTGTGTCTTCGTGCCAACCAGCAGGTCAAAACCCTCGACACAATATGCACCGTTCTTTAAATCTACAAGGACGTTGGCCAACACTCGAAAGAAATTTAAATGAAAACGATAAATTTAGTGCGAAAGAAATAACTCGGTAATTTTCCAAAAAGCCTTACTGTTCCGCACCTGGGTTTCAACTACTATATATTGTCATAATCAAAGACTACTTACAAGGGAAGACCACGTACATCCGCCTTTTGTTAGTACAGAACTATAGTATCAAGCATTATACAGATGGGATATCCGGGTTCGAATCCCGGAAAAGTCAAATATTTTTCATGGCGAACTTCTTCCTTTGGTGTATTTAACTTTTTAACCGTGCACGTGACTTCGTGCAAAGTCTCTTGTTTTTCAGTTATCTCTTCGTGCAAAGTCTCTTAGCAGTGATTTACTATGCATAATAGTTGTAACCCAGGGTGGGAACAAAAATGTTTTGTGGAACATTAATAAGTAATTTGTTTCGCTGTTTAGATATGTGGTTCCACAAGTGAAGTCTGAACACTTGATGTATACTTGAAAATCATAAAAGTTTCCATACAGGCTTCCACGCAGATTTCGACTGGTGGCAGTGATTCTTCCGGGTTCCCTTCCGCAACTATCGATTTTTCTGGACAATATTTCGCCAACATTCGTTCAGGGTAGAGTACATCTCAGACTAAGCCGCAAGGGACTAATACAAAAAATTTCAACTCCACTCACTCAGTAATTCAACCCAGTTTGGTTTGGATATGTGAGGTTATAGCCCACAGCTACCCGATATCAGCTCGGCCAACTAGTTTCAAACTGTTTATATTTTCACCGAAGAGGGTCTCGGAGACCCCCAAATAAAAACTCGTAGTGGGCCCAGAGTAAGGAACTGGCCCCTTAAATTTAGACCGGTAAAGAGAAAGAGATATTACCTCTCTTAAATTTTCTGATATCCTTCTTTTAACACGATGAAATAAGAAGCAATGGTGACCTTCAACAAAAAAATATTATTTTACAGATAACATACATTATAAGATACTTAGGAAACTTTATAAACAACTAGGGAAGTATTGGTATGGTATTTGGAGGAGGCGACCGACAACTGAGGTCATTTGCGCCATGAGGGAAGGGTAGGTAAGGAAGGGTGGAGAGAAACCCGGCGTCGGCATTAGCCTGCTCTTAACGAAAGGCGCCAAGGGGACCACGGCTTAACGTCCCATCCGACGGACGGAGTGTTGCGCTTGAAATGTCCTCCACACAACACTCAAGCAGGGATCGGGCAGTCTCTGAAAACTCTCTGCCGCTGCCGGGATTTGAACCCGGGTCCACCGGTTGGGAAGCCAATATTCTAGCAACCACACCAACCCGATCCCCTAGGGAAGTATTAATATTTTAAACTACTTAGGAAAGAACAAGTCCATGCACGTTTATATTTCATTTGTCGACCTTTTCACGAATCGAATGAGAAACGAGGTGACCTTTTCGTCGATGACCTCATCTTAGATTCAAATTATTGAGGGATTCTAAATGATATTTCGTAGGATAGGCACATTCCGATTTGGTTACGCCACTACAGAATGCTCAATGACATAGGCCAACGAAAAGAGATAAAATTTGAAAAAAATCCGAAAATGATTTCAGTAAGTAGAGCCATCAAAATGTTGGTCCCTCGGTACCTTGATAATGCTACTACTTCCAAGGTTAGAAAATTATTATTATGGTTATTATTATGGTTATTATTATGGTTATTAATATGGTAGTAAGATACTCACATTAAGCTAAGCTTGCCACTATTGTGTGCAGTTTTTAATTTTTTCCGGGAGAACTCGCAGATGCGTTCAGTTTGTGGTAAACAAAGCTTTATGGGAAGGATGTGCGGTACGAAAATTAAAAGCTATGGTGTTATTTTCGTCGTGGAGGTTACCGCTTAGCTTCTTATTCCAGCGTGTGAAAAAATATTAACCTAAGAAAGAACTCAGAAAAATGTTTCATCTTTGTGATAACGGTAAATGTTGAAAGAAAGATTGTACTCAATATTCCACGAAAATTTTCAGTTGAGATACTTGAACACATAATTATGTTCTTTTTCCGGGTGCATTAGTGGATCAATGTAAGAGTTTAAAGAAAGGCTCGTGACAAGTCTGATCTTGAGTGTACCTCTTGACGGTGCGGAACGTGTACACTCAGGAAGGAGGACGAGAGAAGACTGGAGGCATTCGAGATATGGGTGTGACGAAGAATGAAGGTGAAGAGGACGGAGAGGAGGAGGAACGACGAAGTGTTGGACATGGTGGATGAGGAGAGCCAGTTTTTAGATGCGATAGGGAGGAGAAAGAAGGTTTGGATGGAGCGAGTACTTAGCGGGGAGGGGATGCTGAACACGGTGTTAGAGGGTAGAATGTTAGGTAAATGAGGGAGGGGAAGGAAGAGAATAGGAGTTTTAGGTAGATTGAAAGGGAGTAGGCCTTACAGGGAATTGAAGATGGCAGTGATGGAAGGAAAGGGAGGGTCCCAGATTATTTCTTTAGTACTCCACGGAAACCTACCTTAATAGGTAGAATACTGTAATAATAATAATCATGTGTAGGTAAATGAGAACAATGTTTTACACTAAAAACACAAAAGCTCCAAGTTAGAATGTCAGTTTTCAAGAGTACTTGTTTACGAAAAAATAAGACCGGTAGAGATATACGTCCTCTCTCAGATTATCTTTGATCCTTCTTTTACACCATGAAATGCGCAGCTACGTCACCATTCCACACAAAATATATTTTTTTCATAGATATTCGACAATGGTTTCAAAAAGTAGTGCCGCTATCTAGGTGTTGGCTCTTCGGTGCCTTCGGTACTTCCAAGGTCAAAGAATAATTTTCGGAAACAAATACTTGAGTGGGGTGTTACTATAACTTTATTTATTCCCATACCACCGAAAATAGCACTATATGGCCTTATAAATCGGGTTTATCAACATGTTAACAATTTTTAACGTCCACGAAAAACCATGCCCTGGATTAGAGCAACCTACCCAGGCGGGACCCGAACCCGCGACCTCTTGTTTGTCAGGTGAGAGCTTCACTTCTTGTTTCACTACGAATGTGAAATAAATCCATCGGATTAAACTTGCTACTCTTGTATGCATATTTTTTTTCTTTTCCCAGGAGTAACGGCGGATGTATCCAGTATGCTGTAAACACAGCTTTATCGGAAGGATGTGCGGCTACAGAAACACAGAGGGGCGTGCGCGAATGTTGGCGGAGGTATGAGGAGAAACGTGGCGAGGGGGAAGTGGAGTCTTCGCCGGCCGCCCGTGAGTGGGTCAGCGGCCTACATAGCTGTGAGGACGTCGCTCTCTGCCCATGGCTTCTGGTGGAGGGGGCGGGGGATGAGCGCGGGTATCACGAGAGAGGGTGAGGGGTAGTGACGTAGGCAAAGGCTGTGGGCAAAGAGGAACTTCCGGTGTCGAACCCCCATCGCGGGGGCGTGGTGCGAGGAGATAGGAGGGGCATAAAGGGGTTCTTCCGCAAACACTATGACACGGTGCTAATTCACCGTTTTCACTGCCCGTATCGTCACCAACACAGTCATTCGTCACTGAAATAACACAAATTGGCTTGAAATAAGCTACTTACGACCGGAGGTAAGAAAAAATTTTGATGTTTCACGAGAAAAATTCTGAATTAACTCGCGATCACCTTGATTAAGGAAATAATTCGCTGAATCATGGGTCGTTTGAATAAAATTTAGTTTGCACATTCAAGATGTTTCTATGATAATAATTTTAATTCAAATTATGAACAATATTTTTATTGAAAAATGATGTAAAAATAATAAAGTGAATTCTAAAATATAAATTTATATAATAGACAAAACTCTTCCCGTGAAATAAATTTATTGGGTCTTCACGCACTGAACTTGAGCATCTTCCCAGGATTGCAATGAATTTAGCTAACTTATTTAATGAACTCCTCACGTGGAACTCCGCAAAGTTATAAGTCATTATTCAATGTAGAATTATTCTTCCTTCATTGGTTAAAAGTGCTGATGATTTTTCGGAAAAGTGGACTATTTCTAGTGTATTCTAAACAGCTGGTTAGGAAAGATCAAGAAAATGCAAGTTCATCTCACATTTTTCGACAGAGACCTTTTGACGACTTAAATGATAGACGAGGTGACCTTTTCCGCCGATGACTACATCTTTGATTCAAATTATCGAGGAATTCAAACAGCAATTTCGCGGGATAGTCACATTCCGTTTTGGTTACGCCACTCTAGAATGCTTAATGGCACTATTCAACGAGAAGCGATAAAAATCTTCTTTCATTTTCCCTTGGGTGAACAATGTTACTAACAGTCTACCTAAAAGGTATACAGTGCTGCTTCACTGCGTATAATCTAGGTATAACTTGCTCGTAAAAGGTTCCTTAAAATCTCCCATGATATTTACACATAGCGATAGAGAAAACTTGTTAAAAAAATGATTTACTATCAATGCATTCATCAAACTCATAGCAAAAATTACACAATAATCAGATGAAGAACATGAGAATTAAATTATCAACCCCACTTTCTGCCAAATACTTCGACTTTCTGTAAAATATTTTTTCTGACTGACCGTCAAAATCCATCCGCGGCTTTGAAAACTTTACTTGTGGAAACTAAAACTTTTTCCAAACAAGTATTTTTCAGAATATCATCAGAAAATATTATTATTATTATGAAACCAATTAATTTTTTTAAATACGAACTTCATCTATCAAAACTATGTCTAATTTTAGCGATATTATCTTCAACATAATCAAGAGAGAGGCTTGTTATTAGCAAAAGAATTTTTGACTTGAGTGTTTTTTTCCTCGGCTTGTTACATAAATAAATTTTTCTCTGGTTTCCCACCGGCTGAATGGATTAATTAATGCCACGTTAATGTCACAGAAAAAAATCACTTCTTTTTTCTTCCTCCGGGCTTAGCCCGGTGACAAATCCAGGAAAGATTGCTTCATTAAATACGCCAGAAAACTACACATTTCACGTCAAATGATGCTTGGTTAAATACATTTCGCTCTATGCTTGGTACGTTTTTAAAGGAAATTTTAAACATATCGTAGCAGTCAAAGTATCTTAATTAAAATTGAGGATTAGCCATGAAAAATAATCAATGCGAAATCTACAATTTGAAGGAATAAAGGAAGAGGAAAAACTAATGACGAAGCATTTTGCCTCGGTGGAGGGTCCTTCCAAATATGGATCATCGCTGACCCCAATAGCCCACTCGGCCGTGAGCAGAGGTGTGACCCAGCGCCCAAGGTGTGCTGCAGGAATTCTGACCTCCATTAAGACCTCGCCTCACTCTTCCCTCGATAATATGGACCGATGATGCCGAGAGAGTTCAATGGCCGAATGATGCAGCAGACGTAATGAAGACCAGCGCCAACCCAAACCAAAGCGCGTATGCAGAGGAGAGGGGGAGGGGGAGGAGGGGAAGGCAAGGGGAGAGTGGGATGGGGAGAACTGTGACGGCGAAGGTGACATAACGGTAAGGAGGACTTACTTTCGCGCGTGAGGTAATTGAGCGAATATAATCTTCGAGACGGCCAAGTGCCAAAACGGAGATTCGTCGTTCCTGCATCGATTGAAAGGATCCAAGGAAATATATCATTCGTATATGCCTAATAAGTACGTAAGAAGGATATCCCTAGCTTTTTTAAGGGCATAAAGTACTGGCACCTTTATTGAAACCTTTCGTCAGGCGCGTCGTATTGGAATTGCTGAGTGGAACAGATGTAAAATAACATAATTAACTCTTCCCCCGGCTCTGAGGTACACCTTTAAACTTTAAGGCACCATTATTAGTGCAGTATAAAACATAAATGATGTATTTTGTGCTATCCATAGATCCCTTTACACGCCACCATACTGCCCCGGAACGTTCCAGCAAGGTGAGATTCAACCTGCTATTTAGGATATTAAATATTATTATACGTAACGTATTTTAGAATGTAAATTCTATATAATCAGTGTTTTTCATTTTGCCTTATTTAGCTAATAATGATTTTATTTCGTTTTTACCATTATTTTTCTTGATAAATCTAAATAACCCGCCACTGATCTGTCAGCATAAATGCGAATAGCAAAAGGTGTAAGTCTGTAAAGAGCATGTCAAAACAAACAGCTACTACGATTATAAGGGGTCTATGCCGCCTATTGGCGCGGAGAAATGAAAAAACACTCGGACTGAGCCTGTCAAATCCATTGCGTCCAACGGAAGGTTTAGATTTAAGATTTAGAAAGATATTTATTATATATATTTTTTTATATCACGAGATAAGATATTTATTGTTCTAGGACTTATGTCCTCTAAGAACAAAAAAAAACAATTTACTTGTACCAAATCATATAGTAAATATGATAGAAGAAAGATAAAACGTATCATACACAATGTTTACACATGTATATGGACAAAAAATTATAATTTTTTGTGTGTTGATAAACAATTTGCTCGAGAAACTTAGATATTGCACTTAGTATGGATATTGGACGGAAATCAGAAGGAGAATTAGACTTTTTAACCTTGTTAATTGGTTGAACTAAAGCAGTTTTCCAACGAGAGAGATACATAGAGGAAGAGAGCGAGTAATTAAAAATATATAAAATGGCAGGAATGGTTAAAGGTAGATTTAGGATTAAGCAGCAGCCACAATAAAACGGAGGAAAACCTTACCATTCCCATCGACGTGAAAAAAATTTTAGGAACCATTTCGTGAAATCAATTTACAAGTATTCCAAAAGAATTTTCATGCTATTCGGTATATCTTCCAAAATATATGCAAACAATTTCTTTAAACTACATAATAAGGGAGATATGCCGACCCCGCTTTGGTAGAAACAATTCAATTAATTATATTCAGCAAAAATAGCAAATGGTAAATTTCACAGATTTCTTAACACCTTTACACAGGTATGCCTAACAAAATGTAATAAATGGTGAATAAAGTTAAAATTAATGAAACAGGTTCAATAAATACGAGATAGATTTAAAATATGGGTGGCAATTTCCTTGATTTTCTTGAAAACCTAGATCTCAACTGTACTTTTTCATTCCCTAGTCAACAACGCCGTCTGTCCGTCGTTAATGTCCTTCGTTAAGACATGTTGAAAAAAACAAAGCAGCGGTCTTCTTCGGCTTGCAAAATTGGCAGGACGGGGGAAGATAACATAACTACATGATATTTAGCCTTGACGCCGAGAGCAGAAAGTAGCAATCATTTTCCCTTACTTTGCAGACAGCCAGGCCGGAAGGAGAAACGTGGACAATAAAAAAAAACAAAGACCAATTTTCCGAAAGCAGAACGGAACAGTAAATCAGCCGTCCAGGAAACCACTAAGCAAAGCTTCAGATCCAGAGTTTACGGCGTTGCGCGGTAGACAACTTCGAGACTGAAAGAGTCTACTCTCTACGAACTGCTACAGGTTACTGTGGGTGTAGCGATAGAGCTGAAGAGACTTTTGCTGTCGACTGCGAAATTTTTCATAAGCTTCCATGTATTAGACTGGATCCAGCTATTTTTCACAGCGTGTTTTGAAGGGGGCATAGTCTTGATGGAGCTGGATTAAGGACGGAGGGAAAGTGCCGGCCATTAGCTTCAGGTATCACAAGGAGTCTATTGTCAAAAATGGCTTGAAATTCCATTTTTACGCTAAGGTGCTATACAAGTCATTCTGTCTGTCATTGGTTGATTTTTCAGTCTAGTTTCTTTCTCTCTCCCCGCCACAATTTTCGAGTTTTAAGAAAAGGCTAGTTAAGAGTAGGATCTATATTGTAGCGCTTTACGGTGCAGAAACCTGAGTACTAAAGAGGTCGTAGTGAGTGTGAAGGTGAATAGAGAAGGTTAAGTGGGTGGAAAGGATGAATGACGAAGCGCTAGACATGGTGGGCGAGAAAAGAGAGATTTTAGATGAAATACTAAAAATACAGTGGGTTTTCATCGGGCGAGTACTGACCTTGTTTGCAAAAACGTATTTGAGTGAAAAAAGTTAGGTATGCGGTTGAGGGCTAGGAAGAGAGTAGGGTTAACAGATAAGAGTGAAAGAGAGTAGGAATTATTGTGAATGTAGGAGAAGTTCGCCGGCCTCGGTGGTGGCGACGTAAAGTCTGCCAAAGAAGAGGTCACGGGTTCTAATGCTGCCTGTATAGGTGGTGCCTATGCAGGACATGGTCGTTGCATACGTTAAAATTGTTAATTCGTTGAAAACTCCAATGTAAAATTTCCATAAAGAGCTACTTTCGGTGGTAAGAGGTAATGAATATAAATAAAAAAAGCCCAAAATGGGATATAAGACGCTCGGTATAATTGGAATAATTCACGAATTCTCCATATGGCATACATACATACATCTACCTAAAACGGCTGAAAACTTGCATAATGATATTTTTTCCATAATCAAAGAGCGCAATCTTTTTAGTGCGCTGTACTTCTTAGATCGTTCCTGCGGAAACGAAGTACGAAAGGGGGAAAATCATTTCGAGACAAGGCTGGACCAGCTGCAGTGTTTCTCTGGGAAGGGGGCGATATAATTAGTGCCACGCCCCCTTGAGGCCTCGAGGGCCTTGCCTGGCACAATTCCAGGCCCCGCCCTTCCAGTCTCTCCCGCCGCCACGCCAAACATCTCTCGATCGAAGCCCAAATCACGCCATCTGGCTCACATTCCTTACAATGCACGAGAGGGTTCGGCGACAGTCGCGTGCTGCTGAAACTGGAGCCAATCGAGAAAGTATATGTGGTTGAAGGACTTACTAAGGGTTGATAGAGAGCTGAGCCCACTGGAGGAAGGGGTAATTACTGGAATAAGAGGTAGGCTGTATAAAAGTGAGGTGGTATGGGCCTAAAAATCCTCGGGCAGGGTGGTCCATTGGGATAAGAACTGGCCGCCAATCCTGAATGAATGAAACACGCCATCGGCTAAACCCGAGGTGAACTCTACAAACAATCATACAGGTTTGAAGCAGTGCGTGACTGAATAGAATAGATTTTGCAGCAAACGTGTCCTAATATTATTTTTGTCCACGTCAAGCTCTTCTTGGCCTTGTTGTATCGTGAAGAAAAAAATTATTTAACATAATTAATTTATGGTTATTTAGCGATGTCGGAAGACGGTGACACGCATTTTGCTACTAAAAATATTTTGCAGAGAAGTAAAATAACTTTTATTCCAATGAAATTACATGAAACTTCCACGAAATAAATCCTAATGCAGTAAATATACCTATGTATATAAATAAAATGAATACTTTCTTCATTTCAATAGAAGACTGATAAGTTAAGTAGTAGGTTTTCATGGAAGACATTCCATTATTAGCGTGATTCACGGGTCCTACTTTTTCACACGATTGAGTTTTTAACTTTTGAACATGTCTCACCTTCTTTTGATTCCTCCTTCTGTCTTCTCATTTTGCCAAGCGTTCATCATTCTACTTTTTAATAGAATATTTAGAATTTCTTACATCCACAAACCCCATTATTTTACGTCACAAAAAATTAATTATTTCAGTAACGCAATTAACTACCTTATTTCTTCACCTCCGATACCATTTTCCTCAATACAGGTTTATGATTCATTTTGTCACGAGAAAAACACTGTTGAAAAGGACGTGTACACACAACTGCCGTATCCCTGAAATAATCGTTCAGATATAAGGCAATGATTCTCCCATTAGTATGCATGAGGGACTACATAGTTTATATTAAATTAAGTCATAATTAATGTATTGTCATGAAATTAAAAATCGAAGGATCACAGAAAGGGACAGGATACTGGGAAAGACTAAGAATCTATACCGATAACATATATCAGGAATCAAAAAGCCACAAGTATGTCTGAAATGGAAAATAACAGATACTAATCGTAGTTAATTGAACGCGATAGCTATGTATTAGCATTTACTTGGCAATTTAAAGGGAACGATTTTTTCTTTTCAGATACTTTTTAAATTACGAAATAAAAGTGAATTAAGCCAACAGGCATTAGTACATTTACAGGCGAGTTAGGACTGCTATGATTCATGAGACGATAGAGAAAAAATGAACGATATTCCTCACTTTCCGCTAACTGCAGACAAGGACCTAATGTCATCAAATTGATCAACGGTATTTGTTCCATACTCTATGGAAAAAATTTACTAACGCGGCTATATTGAAGATAAAACCATGGCACTTGATTTCGCATGGCTATCTTCTTCTTCTTCCTTCCAGGATTAGACTACTAAGCCTGTTCCGGCTCCACATTACCATCTTTTTCTTGGTCTAAAAGATGATGATATCAGAAATAAACTATGATGATCAACTATCAGCACTGCTAAGACAAAAACTATGAATAGGCACGGCATTATTTCGTTGTAGTTGACACCAAAAATATCATGTTAGTTACTTGGTAATCGGGAACAGGAAAACATTTTCTTTATGTGGCTAGATTGACATAAAACCGTGGTATTTGGCTTCGCATTGCTTTCTATGCATTTGACTACGCCGTCTGTCATCGACGCTAAGCGGAAATGCTCGCCACAAACTATGCCAAGAGGGCACGCGCTCGACATGTGTGCTTTTTCCCAACCGAAAAATAACAATAGAATGCCTTTGAATGGCCAACCATGAAAAGGAGTCCAAAAACCGCTGAAAGGTAAATTGCTCTTTAAAGCGTTATTTCCGCACTCTTCGGTTACGGGACAATTTTTCAGCCTTAATACGTTCATTGTTGGGGTAAAGAGCAGAAAACGTCACGTGGGAACCATCGTCGAATCCTTTAGTTAAAGCGTCACTGGCATAGAATTTCAGAAATGCACAATAATATTCCACTGAAAACACTGATATGGAAAGACTAATAATTCGCACGGAATTATTTCGTCGCAGTTGGCACCTAACATAATATGTTACTTACTTACTAATCCGTTTTAATGAATGCAATTAGAATAATCGAAATGTAAACTCTCATCGGGGGTGGGGGCGGGACGGGGGGGGGGGGTCAAGTGGGCAATGCCCCCCTCCAGATGCTCAAAAATATACAAGATTTTTAGCGCGGCTATCCTTATGTTCGTTTTTTGGTGTCTTACGGAGCCTCAATAATTTAAGCCTTGAGCCGAAGTGAAGAAGACAGATGTGCCGATCAATGATCATTAGCGCCTCAGCGCTCGAAAAAAAGTATCACTAGAAGTGGATAAGTGGCTAAAATTGTCGTTACCAATCATGTAATTTATTTATATTTTCAATATTAAAATAAAGGGAATATTTCGTACGGGAATTGTTGTATGTTGATTTTAATCTCAAATATGAGAAAACCGTTTGCTTGTCAGATCCAGGTACCAATGAATATTTAACTGACATCACCACTATGCAGCACGAAAGCATTTCGTCATAGCCATGGGCGGATAAAGGGGAGACGGGGGCACATATACCCCACAGACGATTAAAAAATAGACAAGATTTTTAATATGGTTATCATTAGGTTTTTTTGTTCGAGAGAAAAAAGTCCTTGATCCGCCCTTGGTCGTAGTTGACTTCAAAAATAACATGTTAATATAAATAACTTGGTAATTGGTTTCAATTAATGAAATTATAATCTAGCTGTAAATTTTCACCGAAATGCTTGACCATTCATTGGAGAAAAAAATCTTGACAAGAAATGTGAGAGTTTATAAACATTTTGTTCTCGTTTTCACGAATACGAACGAACCCTTATTAAATTCAAAATGTAAACAAGGACTAATTTCCATCTGCGTGATTAAACATATTCGCTTCATGATCAATGCATACAAATGTAAAAATTTCTGCAAATAATTTTATTAAAGTAGCTGGAAAAAGCATCACTATGCCATACACTTTGATAGTTCCCAAACGCCAATGAAAGCTATGCACAACTCGCAACGAAGTTACACATGCAAGATACAAAGTAAAAAGGAGACGAGGTAATAAATGATGCAGCTAATAACCATGGATCGCGATATGTCTTGCATCATAAAACTAGGCATCAGATCTTATCGAGTAATGAGCAAGTTGCGTGGACAACTTTCTATGCTATGCTCTCAATGAAACACACGGTCTCAAGAAACGCTCACAATGCTATTATTTTCATTAGTTGAACATTAGGGGGAGCAAAATACTAGTTGAACGTTTACCTATCATTAATTCCATTTAACATGCGTAATAATGAACAATTTTCTTCGAGGATGTACAAAAAAATTTCTTTCAAATGATTGCAAAATGAACTATATTAAATGCGAAGAGGATAGGAAAAACTAATTACGTCAAGGCTACACTATATAAGGCTACACTAAGGCTAACTAATCAATGATAGCACTCAGCTTTATGTGCAGTACGTCGATAAAGACTCCCGTTAAAGCCATTATTGCTGAATATGAATGGTTAGAACTGAATATTCAGGATACACAGGCGTAACGTGGAGTAGCGATAAAATCGAAAAAAAACGATAGACTCGTAAAAAGGTTTTTAAATTAAGGCCTACATCAACGGCATGGCGCAAAATGAAACAAAAAATTGATATTGCACGTATAAAAACCTAAATGTCTACAAGGATTCTAAACAATCATGACTAAGATTGCGGTAATTATTCACGATTTGATTAAGATACGAAGGAGAAGAGTAACCTCTGACATTGAAGAGATTTAAGCTGTCACCAAGAAAAACGCACAATTTCATAAATTAAAAATTCTTTCTTTTGTTAGACCCTTAACTAACCGTTGTAACATATAATTCATTTTTGTAACATATAATTAATTTTTTAGTAATAATAAATGCACTTGTATTACTATGTATAAATTCCACAAAGTAACTTCACCCACTATCAACTTCATTTGTTTTTTAGGTAAGATGGGGTAGCATTGCTGATATTTCATGAATTGGAATGAATGAATTTCATGAATGGCCTTTTTATCTACCGGTACGACAAATTTCGACGTAACTGCGTATCAAATATAACTGCTCCTGATGCTGTGTTAGCGACGTCGGGACCAGTTAAGCATACGACAACAGTGGACAATAAGTCAGCCTGAATATCATGATCATTTTCCACGTACAAGATGGTAAATAGCAGTACTTCAAGGGATCACTGTCCCCAATCATTTGAGACTACTGACGCTCACGTCCATAAATACGAGGGTGACCTAAAACCTAGCACTTTACCCAAGTAAGAATTTTTATGCTTCCAGTAGATAACATAAGCATAAAATAAACTCACTCCAATAATACATCAGGCATAATCTATTGCCATTCCTATCCAAGAAAGATTCAGTCACCTAACGGTTTAATCTTAAGCCCTGTATGGGTTACGACGTCAAGTATTAGTAACACTGTCTTTGTAATTTCCAAAGCACTTGTCTTTGTATTAATTCGTATTTGTACCAACCAATGCCCTAAGTGGTTGGATACCTTGTAATAGGAAAAGTAAATATCGTGTCAATTACGACGTCGATATATTTCACTTCATGCTTATGACTTTTTCTCCTAAGCTCATGACAATCAGAATTCAATTTAGAGTTTTGAATGGTACTTTTCGGCAGCAGATGCGTTTGTGGGTTGTTGCAATGCGATATTTAGTGGATAGCCAATTGACCATAGGCATTACGAGTTTGCAAAACGCACGTGAGTAGCAATTATAGTAGGTACCACGACTGTGTACAAGGAACGGGTCAGTATTTGTGTCTATATTTCTTCTGGCGAGTCAGTCAGAAAGTATAAAATCCGAAGATTCTACTGAGTTGGAGCAAAATTTGTCCACATTGGAAAAAAGCGGAATTTTCCGCAAATTCAACTTTAAATGTCACCAGGATCTCAGTGTTAATACACAATCGTCAGGGAACACTAACGAAGTGGTAACGACTCTGCCTTAACTTTACGGAGCCACGATATGGGGAAATAAAAATCCCTATGCACGGTCCACAGAGAAAAATATTTACACAAACTATGCTTTTATCATTATCAAGGCTCAAATTCTTGAGAATTTGTTCCTTGGCAATGATTTAACTGTTACTAAACCATGATCGATGTTAATGAATGAATGTCAGCGTGGAAAATGTAAAGTGAATTTTAATAACCCGAATTAAAAGTTATTTCCATGAAACCTTTCACCAGCTATTCTGACACAATATATCCTTCGCACCCTAATCATGGCGTGTTTTCTAGGAAGGAGGGTCAGCTCTGAGAGTTGTACAATGTACACTGCTTCCCACAGGGCACCTGGGATGGAGGTGCAGTTGACCTTGAGACACGGGACTGCTGCCTTCGTTCGCATCGGGGAAAAATAGAGCGACAACTCACGCGGGCATCCACGGCCCCGCGTGGCCTCCACATCAACTATGGAAGTGAAGCGACATCATCCAGCCACAGGGCTCTTTCTCCCGCTACGAAACTAGCATCCGCTGGATGGTAAAAGGAGAAACGCTAAGATAACTAGTGAAATCAACTCCAGTGACAATCTCTCATAGGGGTAAATGAGGAAAATATAGAATTATTAAGAACTAAAATTTGAATTAACCTTCTCCCGAGCTATTACAGCACTTCCTATATATTTTAAGATACATTTTTACTTCCTCATTTTTTCAAAATTGTCATTTATTTCAATACGTGTGGTGCTTTTCGACGCTTCAGCTCTGACGCCGAGGAAAGAGGCCCAGAAAAAAAAACTGAAGACATTCCAGACGTGGTTATTGGGAGTCTAACAATGTCGGTTTGTTGTAAAAGATTGAGCGAAAATAAATTATGAGGAGGGTAATATCATCAGCGAAGCAAGTCACAAAGGGTAGTATTAGTGGTAAGGTTGATATTATTATTCTTAATAGCCAGAAAAAACCGTAGCCATTCGAGAAGTGGTTTTTTGGGGATTTAAAAATGTCGGTTTGTTCCAAAAGACTGCACGAAAAGAAATTATGATGAGAGTAGACGTCAGTGATACATGTTACAAAAGGTAATATAATTAATTGCCGGATTATAAAATTCATCAGCACTCACCTTGCTTTCAGAGAGAGAATTTCGAGCAACAAGCCGATAAAAATTAACATAATTTCCATGCGTTTCAATTTTTACACAAGGCGAGGTAATATAATTTGTTGAATCGTTGCATTATAATTTATCATTGCGGCAGCTCAACGCAGTCTCTAGGGTGTATCACGAAGACGCCATAAGGCACAGGACATTGAACGTAAGGTATACAACCAGAGAAAGACTGACTACTTTGTTATCAACTAATTTCGGTGAAAATGAAATTCCAATTTGATGGGAAAGGATTCCATTACGTTGCATAAATTTTAGCACAGCTATCAGTGCAAAATGTTAAATTTTAAAACATTCAAATCGTTTTGACATTAGCATTCTGATGTAAAACAAGGCAGTATTATGGGCTAAATAAACTGCAATAATATCACGATAGTGATCTTTCAAAAAGCGCCACACCGATCTAATCTCATGAAGGATAGTAAACATTAAAAATAGAAAAATTGCAATGGAGAAATGAATATATATGTAAAGCTGTCAATTGCCAGAAAATGACAACATTGCTTCGGTTAAAAAATAATTTTAATTTTGAAAATATCAATTAATTTTGAAAATAAATGCGAATAATGAAACATGATATTTTGTAAACAGATTGCCATCGTTGATAAATAGGCATATTAAGGCTATAATGTGCGAAAATACACCTTATATACATATTTTATGATAATATTACACCTTATAAACATACTTTCTCATGAATGAAAATTACTTCCATAACCACGATTGAAACCAAAGGTTTTGCATGAATTTTAACTCGCCAGCATTCACTGACGATACCACGAACTCCGGGCTCGGGGAGAAATCGCCCACATACAATCAACAGTGAACAAAGAAATGACGCTGAAGCTTGAACCAAACCGACACATAAATCTGACGAGAGGGAAGAAATAGCAGTTCTCAAGGTCTGCAGAACTTAATCCCAGCGACAACTTCTTTTGCTTGGGCGTCTCAAGCCACGCCCTCGGGACCAAAATGCCCTACACGATGCCTCACAGACTGTCTACCAGTAACCACCAACGAATCAGCACTTTCACGAACACGCACGAGAACCAGTGACATTCTTCTTTTTGCCAGTGGGAATAGTTTGAAATTAATATACTTACTATCCAATAATCAGCAGCCATAATTTAAAATTTGGATGTAGATATCAGCCACACCCTCATCTATGTTCCAATAAGTATTAGTATTATTATCCTCGAGTCAATTGTTACTAATAATTTCCAATTATTTATTACCATTATTTACTTTAATGAGGCAATAATTGAAACCTATTTTGTCTACCATGTAAATTTATACCCATTTCATCTGTGAATATTTTTAACTAGAAATTAATTCACACGTAAAACCTAAATAAAGAGATTATTTAACCTCTAGGGCATTATTTAGACGTCACCCTTTCCCGATTTTGTTTTCCTGGATAACACTCTAACATGATGTATGTGCGATATTTCTACAATATTTCCGTACAATAATTGTGAAAAAGCAACGCACGCATTTTCTTAGCACGCCCCAGTTTTGTAGAAGACAAACCGCGTGCTATTTGGAGTTTTCTCTCAAATTCAATGCGACGCGCGCGGACGTTACTCGGTCGACGGAAGACCCCCATTGATACCTCCTCATTTGCTATCAGCCCTCTCTCCATTGATACTCCAGTTACTCTGCAGCGATATCACAAATGCTTTCACCATAGGAGTGACAGAAAGACTACGCTAGCTATAACCAGATACGTGATTCATATTCGTCATTTTCGATTTTGTTTTGAATTGAATTTTTATGTTCACGTAGTAACACTGGTGGCCTCTCGGCAATTTGAAGGGTTTTTCGTCACTTAATCCATAGTACATTGACCTTACACTGGTCACTGAGTAATAAGTACCTCTTCACCAGCATAAACCGAAGAGGCAACAACCTAAATCTGGATTGTCACATCCACGTCACAAACATTGGTAACTTTTCCTAACAAACTATGTTATAACTTTGCCGAACATATTAGAAGTTGGCACCACAATACAATGGCATGCCACCCCAAGGCATGACAATTAAATGACATTATTGAGACACCAATTAGGTACCACAAATTTAAAGTAAATTTACCTTAATAGTGTCAATCGGTGACGAAACCACTCTCGATTTAAGCTAATCCTCAAGTGAAACAGCGAAAATTACTAAATACTTTCTAGTTCCATTTTCCTTCAATCAAAGATTTCCATGAAGCCACACCAATTACTTATACATAACTTCACTTAACTCGCCGTGAATTAGCAGTGGAAATCTTTGGAAGAGTGTCAGCCACATAGTTTACAACCAATAAAACGCAGTGAAACCATTAGTTGGACACTTTCCCATCGGACACTTTTAGGTGTATAAAATGGAAGAAAGTAAAACTATTATTATATTTGGATAGCTTTGAAGTAATAGGATAAAAAAACACTATCATTTTTCATACTTAATATATATTTAACTCCGTCAGTTTCACACGTATACTACGTGATAGTACATATGCATAAAACACATAGTTTAAAACCACTAAAACGCAGTAAAGGCGTTAGTTTGACAAAGTTAAACTTTATAACTGATAACTTCAGGCTTGACTATGTGAAACCTCTCCATATTGATAATAAAAGAATAACATTTTGTAAGTAAACATAGGGTAGTGTAAACATACACAAGTAAACCTTAAAAACGTTTATTCTTTTATTTCAAAGGTTAAACTTTCCCTGAAATCTAGCTTGTAGCAAGGAAGGAAGTAAAACTGTCACTTGGACAGCTCTGAAAAAATGGGATTTCAGAAAAAAACCCATTTTTTGCCTGACTTAAGACTTATTTAACTCGGTCAGTTTCACACGTATACTACGTCATGGTACATATGTATAAAACACAAAGTTTAAAACCACTAAAACGCAGTAAAGGCGTTAGTTTGACAAGGTTAAACTTTATAACTGATAACTTCAGGCTTGACTATGTGAAACCTCTCCATATTGATAATAAACGAATAAAACTTTGTAAGTAAACATAGAGTAGTGTAAACATACACAAGTAAACCTTTAAAAGTTTTATTCTTTCATTTCCAAGGTTAAACTTTCCCTGAAATCTAGCTTGTAGCAAGGAAGGAAGTAAAACTGTCACTTGGACAGCTCTGAAAAAATGGGATTTCAGAAAAAAAACCCATTTTTTGCCTGACTTAAGATTTATTTAACTCGGTCGGTTACGAATGTATACCACGTCTAAGTACATAAGTATAAAATGTACGAAGCAGGCTTCCTTGGGCGTAGCGTGCCCTCAGCGGCCACCCGATGCTCGACTGACAGAGTTGCGTGTTCCTCGTCGACGTATAATTTTCCTGCAGGAGGCGGGCGTAAAGGAACGAGCCTCTCTCTCTGCCGGCCTCTCCGCCCGCATTCCCCCCCATTCTCCTTGAAAGGCTCACGCCGCCAACGCTCCACGTCTCCCTTTGTTCCACTGCGGGCGCGCGAAGGGCTCAGCGGCCTTCCGGCGAGATTCCGTTGGCACGAAGCGAATCATGATGAAACATAGCGCCTTTCGCTAACAATGCGCTCTCGATCATTTCAGTTCCGTGGTGATTCTTTTAGCTAAGTCTCGAGGGACTGCGGAGTCCAGGCTCAGGCCAGAGCCGACCAATAATTTACACCCCATTTAAAACTAATTTACTAGCGAAAAAATAAAACCGTATCGAAAACTTGTCTTTTACCAAATGAAAGTTTACTCAAATGGCCATATTTTCATCATGGGGTAATTATTACCGTATTAATTCATTATCGAGGTAAATTACGAGGAAGAAATCACTTATCAACAATTCAAAGTAAAATTACCTTAATAATGTCAATCTGTGACGATACCATACTGAGATAAAATAAATCTTCAATTGAAAAAGCAAAGTTTACTAAATAATTTATTATTATTTGATTCTTCTATTAAGGATTTCCTTGAAGCCATGCCCACGACAATAACATATTCTCGGCCAGCCTCGGTGGCGACGGGGTGAAGTCTTCGCCGGCCAAACAAGAGGTCGCGGGTTCGAGTCCCGCCTAGATAGGTTTTCCCTATTCAGGGTATGGTATTTCCTATGCGTGCAATTGTTGAATTTATTGAATAACCTGATATAAAATGGCCAATATGAGCTGTATTCGGTGGTTTGGGAAAAAATAAATATCTTTAAGTCGCCGTACCTTAGCAGTGGAAATCTACGGATTTGCTTAAGCTATATTGCATACAATCCCTAAAACGCAGTGAAACCTTTGATTGGACAACGCTATACTTCCTCTGAAATCTACCTTGTAGCAAGGAAGACATCAGCAGACAGCTTCATACTTACTCGCCGAACGCATATCAATTATATGCTAACCATAATACAAATAGCTGTTTGAAGTTTTCATCATCAATAAATAGCAGTAAACATTTATAATGCATTGCATTAAAACGGTACATTATTTCTCTAGATATTTATCATACATCTCTAAAGCATAAATTTTACATTCGACCGAGCCTTACTTGAACTTGTGGCTCGCTAATGATGTAAAATATTAGCAAGGCATAAGTGAAATGTGAGAGGTGAATGAAGAGACGTTAGGGATGCTAAATATATACTTTTAATGATAAACAAGTTTCCAACCTTTTTAAAAACCAGGCACTAAAAACAAGTGCATGCCTAAGATTTCTTTAAATAAAATATTAAAGTACGTGAGGCAGTATGGAGTCCACATTCGATTTCAATGGAAGGAATGCCCAGAGGACAGCAACAATTAAAACTAAATGCGAAAACTTAAGGAGTACTGACGACATTTCTGGTTCACTAAAACAAATTTTTACGATATGACACGCCGGATAGATGATTGGGCTAACATATAATTCCTGCACAGGTGTACAAAGACGTTGATTACACCGGATACTCTCCGTGATCAAATCATTCGGAAAATGAACCCTCGTCTGTTTAAACATAGACGACCCCATTTCATTTGAATTTCTATTGGATCCGAGTCGTCACTTACTCATACAATTTAAGGACGCACATCTGTTTCAAAAACAATAAAAAAACTGGGACATCGCTTTACGCATGGTGGAGGCTTCCAAAGGGCAAGGTAAACCAGACTTCGATGATAATGTTATTCATATCTCTGCATTCTAAACAGATAAATTTTGTTGCTAATGCCTACACGGCAGACATACCGGCACAGTAACGGTAAAAGCATTGGCACCACTGAGGCGGAACGAAGCAAATGGAGAGAACTGACATGAAATACCTATATAATTCCGTTACAACGATGCATGTATAATAAACCAATAGCATTATCCCCACTCCGCAATTAATATCTTTCAATACGATTTAGTGTTGTAACGATAATATCATCGATAAGATGAGGGATTGACACGAATTCAATTTGTTTATTTATCAATTTAAAAATTGTGCACATCAAATTGCATATACAGTGAATTTAATGGCATAGCAGGTATTTCCATAAGATGCATCGTGGAAGAAGGGGCAGGACATAGCAGTATGGCATGATTTATTTGTGGGAAGGGTTATTTCCAAAATGTAATAATAATGAAATAATGGGTAAAAAAAGAGAGTAAAGCGGTAGTGCTAGTAACGATACATAAAAATGCTGGCTATATTTGTGAGTAAACAGTCGACTTGAGTCGAAGTGGAACCGGCTATGGAGATAACAACTATAAATATACAGTAAATAACCTTAGATCCCCCCTGGTTATCCCCACACAAGAGTGACTTGGAGTTCAAGAAAATCAGATACTCCACTAGCCAGTGGCGCAGCGAGGGGGGGTGATTACCTTTTATGTCCTACCCCTTCTTCCACGATGCATCTTATGGAAATACCTGCTATGCCATTAAATGCCCCCCTCCAGAGCTCAGAGAAATTCTTCAGTTAAATCCATTTCACTTAATCGAATTAATATTACTTATAGTATAGTGTTACGATTTATATAATATATCCATCCGAAAGCCATAAAACTCACCATTTATCCAAAAAAATTTCTGGGGAGGGCCCTCGCACCTACCGCTTACCCTGGCGGGTATTCCATACCCCCAGACACCCGTATTACTTTCGCTTAAAAAATCCTCCTAGCCTATATTCCTATCTGCGCCCCTGCTATTAGCTACTGGGAATATGTACGTGATTTTACCATTAATACTTACAATTCGTCAAGTTCAACCTAAATGCTATATTCTTTAATTCCTGACCGCAATTCGTTGGGGTTTTATCATTATTAAATGAGATACTTGGAATTCTGGAGTTGTATTCAATTACGTAACTCATGTTCCACCAAGTCACGCCTCAAAGAACCAAATTAATTAATTTAATAAGTTTACAGATCCAGAATGAGCAGATAAAATATAGATATTTTGCCTGGATAATCGCAACCATTAATCAGGAATGTTCCTAAAGGTCATAAAATTTGATAGTCGAACGGAAAAATGACCAACATATTTTTAAGAAAGGCAATTCATAAGAATCAAAATCCTCTCCACGCAATAAAATTCCACAGTGAACTCTCAACAGGACGTTTTAATGAGATTTTGCTTTGATTTGAGGTTTCGGGGAGGGTTCTTTAAAATTTTCATTGATAAACTATACAACTTTTAAAAGTATGAGTCTCCAAATGAGATTCTTGACGACGGTATCGTTCTTATTTAAAAAAACAACTTAAAATGTTTAAATTGTTCAAATGCTTTATGTGAATAGCCTTTACACTCACTATACATTAGTTTTAAGGCTATTCACATTTAAATTTTAAATTCCTGTGTCATACCAATGAGAATTAAACCCCCACGAGGTCATTCCAATCACATAACTAGAGCTATTTCATAGTTACTCATTGACAGAATGAATCATATTTTCATCAAGAATGAGTGTTTCCAAAAATAAATTCAAGAACACAACAAAATAGGGCAGGATAGAAAACTAACTTGCATCGATTTCCAACAGCTTCAATCGTGAGACTTCTTGTAAATAAGGCTGGCTAATTATATAAGGGCTGCAAGTATAGGAGTATTACCCATATTTTTGCTTATTACTAAAGAAAAAAATCACGGTATAAACGTCTCCAAATCCCAACCATAAAAAACTACGGTTTTTCCGAAGAAAGGAAACCGATTAAAAATTCAAATAAGAGGATCAAAAAACAATTCACTGATAGGTCTTGACTCATGCGTCCGTCTAACGATGCTAATTAATGAGGTAATTAGAAGTGAAACGGAAATAATCATGGATTCATGAGTTAAATCCTCCTTCTCTAACATTCTGCCCTGAAACAATCCATTCATTTGCACCCCAACACATGTGTGACTTCAACGCCTGCACGTCTCATATCAGGAAATGCCTTCCCATAACTATAACAATGGTCTCCCTGCCTACGAGGTAAACTGCGAATGTTGAAACTTGAGGTAAACAATGGTTCTATTAATACTTGGACGATCAGAAGAATACCTTCAGGCTGTATCACGGATTGGATTTCACGGCGTAAATAATATGGAAAGGACGAAACAGGTTGTTGATGTCTGGAGTTCGTCAACAATTGGCGGCCTGGCGGCGAATGATTCTCGTCCGCAAAAGCGAAGGTCGCTGGTTCAAAACCCGACATCTCCATAAGGTCTTGGGTGTAGTGACTGTTGTACGGTCTTATTACAACTTGGAAGTCCTTGGAAAATATGCTTCATATAATAGAAGTAAGTATTACTATTACATTAATTACATAAACTGTCACCAAAACTTTCACGGCATATTTTGAGTCCTATTAATGGAAAAATGCACACAATCCTTGATCTGTTGAATTATAACGAGGTGCACCGAAAGCAATTGCATTTATTTAAAAAAATATCTAACAGTTCCTCGAAGTTTATGCCGATACAGTACCGCAGGTAGATTTAGAATATAAAATTTTAAACTATATCGTATAATAAGAGCACATAATCTAAAAGGCATCACATATTGGATTGACACAGCGAGTTACTCATCGCCGGAACAGTCTTAAAAAGGCTGGCGAAGAGCGGGGGGTTGGACAGGCAACAAAAGGTGAGGTATGTGGGGCTAAAACCTGCCTGTCCAGAAGGAACTGATTTGGGGGAGGAGGGACAACAATGCTCACCCCGCCGATCCTCAGCTGGTCCCTTCTTTTCAACACCGCAGGTGGAAAACACTCCCTCAAAGACTTGAGGGCTCTCCTGCCGACCAGGTGGCAAAAAAATCCAAGGGTGCAAGAACTTGATAGAGTAGCCGATGCAACAAACACACCAAAACTACATTAACAATAACAAATTCAAAATCCTCCGGGTCTGAATATAATATCCTTCGTTGGCGTAGCACAGGTGAAACCACACGTCAGAATTCGCACGGATCAGCGGAATCCGGGCAGCGGCCGCTTGGAACGGACGACCGTCCGCCACGCGTTCACCGACCCACCACAAGAGGCCTCGCTCTAGGCCTCGCACGCACACGAACACTAGCCGCGGCGTCCTCGCAGCGATCCTCGAGAGCACTGACGAGGAGGGGAAGAGGAACCGGGGAGGGCGGGCGGTTCACGGCGGGAGGGGAAGACAAGCCAGCCAGCGTCATCGGCGCGACCGCCGCAGCACGGAAAGAGCCCACTGCGCATGCGCCGCGAAGATTTTCTCTCGGGATCTCAATGGAAAGAAGTGAGGGGAGGGCGGAAAAGTAGGACTGCGCGATACCGCGGTGCTAAACCGCACAAAGAATCGAAAACATCGCTAAAGAAACAATGAATCGAAACTTTTAGTTAGCTGGGGAAGGGAACCTATGGCATAAGTTTCTGGAATGGCACGCGTAGCTGAGAGGGCGATAAGGCAATGGGTTGGGCTGGCATTTCTTGGAGATTAAAGATGATACCTCAATGTATTACGCAAACAATAAGAGTACACACTGTACATACATTGTCAAATCATTAGTATTGTAATAATTCTAATAAATATTTAGGACGGGTAAACTTTGTGAAACCCTCTATGTAAAATAATATTATCTCCGCCAATCAATTGCCAAAAAGTCCGAAACCTCTGGTCTAAGGTGAAAACATTGGTACATTGATAAATCTAGTTGGAGATCAAAGAGGATATTTCCATGTATAACGCTTTCAATAAGACTACACACTATACACACATTGTAAAATCGTTAGTATTGTAATAATTCTAATAAAGATTTAGGAGGGGTAAACTTTGTGAAACCCTCAAGAAAGGGAATCATATAATCTCTGATTAAGGAGGCTGGTACGAGGTAGAAGGATAAAGAGACAGCGTGAAATGTGTTGCAAAGATACCCTCGGTGGAGGAACAAGGTTACGCCAGCTATTTTTTTCACAAAAAAAACTTCTTGAAAAATACCCCAAAGTGATATGTTTACAACAGCAACAACAATGGAATGGAGACAATGAAACTGTGCGTGAAAAAGTTCGTGTGGACATTGACATTCTACGGATCAGAAACATGGACCAATGGGTAAGCACGCCAGGGAAGAATAGAAGCATGAGCGTACCCAGCAAGGGGCAGTTGCCCACCCTAGAAGCAAAAATCGCAAAAGTCAATGAGCAAAATCAGTACTGAATTGAAACGAAAGTATTCAACAAATTTTCTTTAAACCCACGAAAAATGATATGCATTAGTGTAAGATAAGTAACTAAAATAAAACTATTTTTTCAAGGAAATAATCTCATAAACTAAAAGAGCGCTGTTGTAATTTTCTCAAAATATGGGTTTCATCCTCCTTTTGCATGCTAAAATGTCAAAACTAGGCTCGCCCCTTCCTAGACCATGGCTTGCCCCCCCCCCCCCTCTAGTTATGATCCTGGGTAGCCCATGAAACGAGGTGAACCAAAGAATACGATAAGAAAGGTATGCATGTCGAATAGCAAGTGCCAGGGAAGGACACAATGGATAGGCGATGTTAAGAGACACTTATCTGATGACGGCATTGTTTCTACAATTTATATGTGACTTGTCAACTGAAGTATAATTTTACATTTGTAGAGAAAAATGACCCACACAGCAGCGGAATGCCTCATGATTATGCTGAGGATGTTCTCAAAGGAATATTGGAATACCCCAAGAATATTCTTAATGTACTTAAAAGCAGAGGCGGATCCAGCATAGGGACAAGGGGGGCGGCTAAGATTACGTTTCTATCTAGTGTAAATTGAATACCCAAGGGGGGCTATAGCCCCTATCCCCTCTATAGATCTACCACTGAATTGTAATATACCAAAAGTATTTAATATAGGCCCTAATTTTAGAGCTATATTGTATTTCAATTCGTTAAAGAAGGTAAATGGGTAGAAAAATATAACTAAACACTTTTGAGTGTGCAAAGTGGCAACCCCTAATACTTCGATTTTACCTAGTGTATGTTTCGACCCAATAGAAAGAGGGGGCTAAAGCACCCTTAGCCCACCCCCGTACATCCGCCACTGCTTAGAAGATACTAGCGATATTCAGTCTGCCCTACAGGATATCCCAAGAATATTACCATGAAATATCCCTGGGATATGCCAGGAGTATCTTAAGGATACTCCATGAACATTAAGATTACTCTTGGAACTCAAAAAAGTCCCATAATAAAACCTGTCCGCAGTGGCACAGCGAGGGGGAGTTTTAGGGGATAAACCCCCCCCCCCCCCCCAGAACTCGGATATATTTTAAAATTTAATCCATTTTACTTAATTGGATAAATATTACTTATATAATAGTGTAAGGATTAATAAAATATCCCTCAGAAAGCCGTAAAAATCACCATTTTTAACCATTTATCTTAAAAATTTTCTGGGGGAGGGCACCCGCATCTCCCGTATTCCATACCCCCAGTATTAGTTGCGCCTAAAACCCGTCTAGCCTTATTTCCTAGCTGTGCGCCTGCTAGACACTGTAATTACGTGAGAATTATAATAGAAGGAAACATTGAAAGAAGAGTCCCCAGAGTATAAACAAGAGTTACGGGCGAATAAAAAAAGACACAAGGAAGAGGAAATCCGAAAACTGAAGGGAGTAGCTTTGGAAATGGAAAATTGTAGGGCTTACGTATACCAATCTTAGGATTTTAGTACTATGAGTGAAATAATTGGGCACAGGCAACCAGATATATTAATAGGGGCGTTCTGGATTCGATAGCAGGCAGAAGCGGTCAGTCTTTACCTTGGATTAATATGTGCCTTTCATATAAATTTTGCATTCAGCTGGCACTTGATCAAATATTCATTTTTACTAACCGTTTACAGTCAAAGTTCCCAAATGGAAACATATTTATAAAAATTAAAATGAAAATTTTATTCATTATCTGTGATTTCTTTTATAGCTTTTGTTATGTAAATAAAGTATGGAAGTATTTTTTAAGTGAATCGCATGACTGATGTATAAATTGGTCGTTAATTATACCTTTTAAAAATTGGCTATTTTCATCACCTCTGCAGTAAGTGTGCGGTTTATTCGATATTTTTCCCTTCACTCGCTCTTCAGCAACAAATGCTGCTTCATTCAAAAGATCATTAAGATACATTACATTGTTAAACTTAGTTTTTTGGTCAAGTGTGTATTTATTTTTCAAGCAATAGCAACATTTTTTGTTCCCATTTGGGAATATGCTGAAAAACGCATTGAAAAAATTTGATCTTTCATAATATCTCTTAATTAGTTCTAAAATAAATAGGATATGCAAAAAATATGAAACAAATCAGTTGGTATGTTAGTTCGGTCTTTAAAGGGTTAATATTCGTATGTATTAAACCTTGATATTTAATATTTCCGAATGAATATTTAGTAGGATTTTATCTTAATAAGTAATGTAAAATATAATAAATAATAACTAATTTTGAAGGAAAAGGATTAATACTGACTTTCCTGAAACACGTGAGCCTCAAAGTTAAAGCGAAATATTTTATGGAGGAAGTAATTACTGTTACTGCTTCTACTTATTTTTAGAGTCATATCAATTGGTTCAAAGAAATTTCATCTGATTGCGCAATTGATGCACATGGCAGCACTATGTCTCATCTCTTAGGTGAATTAATCGTGACTTCGAAAAAATATTACCGATAAGATCGCTGTCATAACAAGGCCATAATATCCAATTTCTCCGAAAGTGAGATCATCGGCACATCAAAGACGAATAGGAACGAAAGAAAAGAGAATAACGAAACGTACCGCGAAATATACGCAATTTGAACCATAAACGATGTCATTTCTTATGGCTCGCTTATCAGTCCTCAGAAAATCTGTTTACTTCAACTCCATAGACGAAATATGAATGTCTTTTTTTATCAAGGGCAATTAAACTTCGAATAAAACTTAAAGGCAGCATTTGTAGGCGCAATCATAGTTTCCTCTACACTATACACCGAATAAATTCCAAATCATGATTCATCACTTATTCCAGGATCTAACTATCATCTTAAATGTTTACCAGCTTCAAAGATTTGACCTTAAACATCATAAGCATAATATTGACATTCAAATACCAAGCAGCCTTTAGTGGTTATTTAAGGAAAGAACCGTGAACTGGCCGTCGTCGAACATTTACGATGTCGTACGCGTCATCATTCATAATCAAGTTTACATGAAAGTTTTCTTTAATCAATGGAACCCGGTCAATGAGAATTAAATCTTACTAGAGGATCATAAAAAGTCTACCTAATCTTTATATTTTCCTTTAGCATTAGATCCTCCAACTATTTTTCAGGTAAAGAACCTTAGGTGTGAAGTACTTAAAGTGAACTGATGTAAATAATGTTGCTAAGTCCTCCTCGGCTCTTACGACACAGACCACTTCATCTACTGATCTCTTTTCCTTTTAGCGGAAGATCTTCATAAGGTAAATATTTCGACGGGAAAGAGCCCAAAATTCGCGCTATATGGACACTAGTAAATACTCGCTATATGAAGATCAAGTCTGGATGGCTTCAACCCAGGATCTGATTTAGCAGAGATTGATTCGGAATGTTATCAATTGCTGAATATTTCTCATAATTCCAAAAAAAACCTCAATGCATTTTATAGGATAACGGAATCCAAATTAATAACTACCAAGAAATATCTAATCTTATACATTCTTTGATAACCGCCGCTGCGCGCCGTTTCATAATATCATCACTTCCCGCTTTACTGCTCGCTGCCTTACCTGTTATCTCTTTATCTGAATAATGGCTTAAAGGTTGAGTCACCACATCAGCTGGAGTTTTAATGCAGCGTTGGGGCAAGAGTATGCTGGTCAATCATAAAAACTCTTGCGAGAAATGATCTGCTTTCCATCAATAATTTTAAACAAGCTTACGATATCAGGAGTTTGTATTCAATTAAAACAAAATAACTTTGTCCGTAATTTGTGACATTGCTATTAACGAAAATTAAAATTCAGACCAGGACTCCGACTAAAACTGGCGACGAGGATAAGTCCTCGCCAACCATACCAAAGGTCGCGGGTTCGAGTCCCGCCAGGTTAGATTGGCCATACCCAGGTTTTGGACGTATGCGATCGTCTGTCGTTAGTTCTTGTTTAAACTCTTGAAGTAAAGGCCACATTGTGCTGTTTTTGGAGTAATTGAGAAAAATATAAAAAACTGAAATTATCTTGAAAATGGTATTTGTATAAATCGAGCAGGTTGAGAAAAAATTGAATATTGAACTTAAGATGTTTTCCGATGCTTTATCAGCTATGTGAGGAATGCAAAACATGCTACTCAAATATCGCTTTTGCAGTAAATATTTTAAAACAAATTTCACCGGCAAGGTGATCGATATGCTATATTTCAAAATATTTACTAGACCACAGAGTTAAAAAATGTAAATTATTCAACTCGTCATCATAAGTCAACAATTCAAAGTCGTTAAATGGTTTACCGCAGCTCTCCATTCCACACTCCTAAATGCCAGCCTTTTTATGGTGACGTATTTCTACTCTTTTGCATCCCTAATAAGCTGTCATATATAAAGCATTCGGGGCCTTCCCTTACCCTTCTTCACGTCCATCTGTCCTTCAACGATTGTCTTCAACAGGCTATCATGTCTCATAATGTGGATTATGAACGAGTGATTCCCGTAAACAATCAATAAGAATATTTGCCGACTAAGAATGAGGGCTTAGTACATAGATGATTTCAAGTACAGGAATGTCGCAAAAGAGGCTGTGACATTCACATTGAGCCGAAAAGAAATGGAATCATCGGCCCCGAATTTTCTCGGCTTCTACTTTTGCCACAAAGCTATTCGGTATCTTTAATTCTAGCGTTAATGTTTTTGCAAGAGGACGTACATATGAAATTTATTGTCAAGACTACTTTTCAATTTTACTGAATTCCACTCACTCACAGTGGTCCAACACGAAGGATCTGGTTACGATGGTCAAAGGTAGTGGTCGCGCTAGACTGAGTCTCAAGGTGGCCTAACAAACGCACACACAGTCAGCAACCAATCCGATCCATGGAGTTATCTCGGAAGTTACCATTTCAATATTGGTCCCATGCGCAGAAGCCTCATTAACAGTTACAAGAGAGGGCGAGCATGTATTCCTTCTATTAATAGATGCGCCAACTTGTTGACGGCTTAACATTGCATTCGAAGAACGGAATAATAGCACGAGGAGCTCTCGGGAATCCGCGGAGTACGTATTGGAATTTCAGTAAAAATATACTTAGCTGCCAAGATACAATCACGGGCACTAGGTATGGACAGCCAACAACCTGCACACTGGACGATTACGACCGCATTATCGTTTGGGATAGGAAATCCAAAAAAGATATAAGCAGGCACAGAACTTGGTTAAATACATGTCTTATCATATAATTGTGCCTTGATAATGGCACAAGTTGCCGAAACCATGGTCGGTGAAAATAAAAGAGTGTGGAAACAGACAAGTTTTTTTTAATAAGCTGAATATCAAAGATTTCCACCGTATCACGCCGGACACTGTATCTTTTAAGAAAAAAGTTCTTTTCTCTAGGGATGAAACCTTGCCAGATTAAAAATTGTCGCGAATTTCAATGGCCCCTAGAGCTGCTAGGTTCTCAATTGCTTTCGTAAGGGCCAACCAAACCTGGTAGGTCAAAGGGTAGGAGCCAGACAAAAGATAGTTCACGTGATGGGGTCATGTAAACACACTGAAATGGACGGAGGAATCCTTATAAACTATTCCTTCCATGAAAAACTGAAGACTCTCAAAGGAGCTTATCAAACACGATTCAGGCCTTATGGTTGGGTGTCGTTCGTGGCAGTGAGGTCGGCAAAGTCCTCAAGGTTTTTATCACGCGAAATAATTGCGACGCCTTATCTGCAGCATCCTAGAAAGAAGAACTAAGTTTCTGAGAATTTCAAAGATTTAAGATTTTTTCTCCGTGGATTTTTCGCACAGAGAGAATATCAAATGTGGTAAAGATCAGCACTAAATATGATCGGAAATAATAAATATTTTAATATCACATCGATAATGATGGAAAACTACCATTAATCTACTAAATTACTACCTAAACTATAAAGCATTTTTTCTTAAAATAAAACATTCTAAGGTTAGATCTGCAACAGTTACAAAGTATAACTTTGGATTGCTGCATCTCAACTTCGTGTAGCGACAAGGACAGAGGAGGGAAGGCGATATGGAACGACCTTTAAGGCCGCGAGACGACACATGAAGCTCACGCGACTCAGCGTAAAAAGGTGATCTCATGTTCACCACTTCCACTGAAGTCACATAACGATGGCTCAGTGAAAACAACATGTGTCATTTTGAGTAGATTCGGCGATTTTACTTGTGCTTGAACGATCAAAATGCAATAGGGTGGTTTCCTGTTATTATTTTATTGCCTAAATCGAAAGATTATTACTCCTGGAGTAAGTATTTCACGCATTTAGATTTTTAAATGACGATATCTATTTTTCGCGATTAAATGAAAAGTGAAAAATTTCAAGCGCGCGAAAACGCGACGGGTAAGTATGAATGCAGGGAAAACTCCGTGTGACGTCGTTCTGGTTCCCGCTGCCGCAAGTGAGGTGACCTTGGGGCGAGGCTTTGAGCGCTGATAGGACGCAGGATGCTAGCAGGTTGCAGAGTACCCTGCTAGCAGCTAGCGCTTGGCTTAAATAAGGATTATTAATACCTTATCAAACGAAGAAAACTTTCCGACCTTAGCCAGTTTTAATACGTGGTTATTAAGACATGTGTCCCTGAGCTCTGTGCCTCATGCATGCATTGGTAACCTCAGACGATGTAAAACTCCTATCTACTCTTATAAAAACTAGGTCCCCGTGACGTCATGTAGAGAGGCATCGCATGGGCACCAATCTGGCCTTTTTCAAATGAGGATAAAAATTGACCATTGCCATTCGCCTAAACCGGTATTTCTAAAACCAAATAATTTTTATATTATGAATACACTAATGGTGGGTAAGTAATCGCAATCAATGCCTTTCGTTTTCTATGTTGAAGGAAACTACCCTATTCATGAATTGTGAAAGTCGAAAAAAATTCAGTACTCGAAAACGAAACATTACATCGAAACCAGTCGTCATAGTATATTTTATAAAAGCGGAAAAATGCTAATGATTCTGTTCTGCTAAAAGTCCTGCTGAAAAACATGTGCAAAATTATGTATTTCTTTCATTATGAGTTTGTAAAGTTCATGTTTTTCTGGGAAAAATTGAAGCTTTTAATGTAATTTGAAACAAGACAACGGAAATAATTAAAAAGGTTGAAGTCAACATCACGAACATTTTTAGAGGAATTCTAAGGGAAGCAATAGTCGATGCCTTAAATATTTATGAAATGAATATAAAAGATGCTGTGCCTCTGATTGTGTTATTTTAGTGGTATTCTCTACAAAAGAGCATCTATATTTGTGAGTGGCTAAAGCCGTACTCTGAAAAGCAATTATTCGAAGGAAAAATCATCGCGATATCACTATCAGATTTTTACATCATTCCCTTTTAATAGTTTAACCTTGTTTCCTTATTTTAATAGATTCATTTTTTGGCCAGAAAAACAATTAATCAGTACTGAAAACAAGGAAATTCATTATATTGCACTTCACTTTCATACCATGAATTGAACTTTGACCAACTGAGTAAGTTAATTCTTCTGTATCCTGGTGCCATAAAATTATGAAATTCGCAGAGATGCAAGATAGTTCACATAATAGTATTCAAGGAGTTATTAAAATATTATTTACATATTTTAAGTGCTTTAATATATTTCCTTAATTTACTACAGAAGTGATCATGCAAATGCTAATATGGATAATATGAATATATATGCTCAATATGGATCAATTTTATCGATTTTTATATAGAATGCATTATCATATACCTACATTCCGATATTTTTGGCTAACGAAAGGAGATAACGATTAATTTAAGGTTACTTTTTTTGTCCTTTTAAATAAGGTCATCTCATGATATTATTGATTTCAGCATTTACGAAAACTTATATCTGTGCCGGAGCATCGTGGCATGACGCGCCCATTCCCAGCGAATGATTCATTAATTTACTCTATAAAATTATGAGCACGGCGCTCATTTTTTTACTTCCTCACTTCGGAGGAAGGAGGAGGTGGAGGGGAAGGAGGGGAGGACGGCCCCCTGAGCGCCCTCCTTACCAATAGTACTAATTTTCATTCCTAATAGTACCTTGGTTCAAAATTTCAATTGTTAGTTGCATGGTATTCGAATTTATGTATTTTTTATGTCCTATAGATGTAATTTCTTTCCCTGTTCTTTGCTCTTACATAGGTAGAATTTTCATCTATTTATTTTAAATCTCATGTTACCACCAGATAATTGCCTACTAGTAGCAATATGTAATAAAAAATAAATATTCTCCCATGACCAGAGGTAAATCTTCCCTGATGATGATGTGTGCAGCAGATCCTAAGCAAGCAAGCCTTATGCCAAGTTTTCAATCGACTTTCCGATTCTCTTCAATAGAATGGCATCGGGTATCGCAGTATCGCATCGACCGCAGGGGTCCGGTCATCGGCGTTCAGGGTGGTCGCAGGGCTAGATACAGTGTCCGAGGGAGGGGTTGGAAGGGGGCTGGGCACTGCGCTTGGCAACACGGCATGTGGCATAGCGAGGGGAGGGAGGAAGGTGGGGATGAATCTGGATTCTCCCACTCACCTCGTTTGCCCCTCCTCTCTCTCAGCACTGTGAGTGGGAAGCCGCCAGAGGTTGAGAACGGAGTCAACGGAAGAATGCGACGGCATGGAAGGCCTAGTGCGAGGACGCGAGTGGCAACACTCCATAGCACACAGTAGCGTAGCCAGGATTTTGAATGGTTCTTGGAATGGTTGGGGGAACTTTGCCGGAGATTTTGGGGCCCTTCCGGGTTCCATGGAAAAATCCCCAGGGCAAAGGGGTCTGGGGATTTTTCCATTCTGGGGATTACACTTTGATGTCGAAAACGTGATTTTTAGGACTCAAAAAATATACATTTGTACGAGTATTATATTGAAGCCATCTTACTAGTTTTTGCACCTCTTTCTAACCCGGAAATCCCCCCCCCCCCCTGGTGGCTACGCCACAGATCGCCACTTTTCGGAAGATACCTTGCCCCTCATAATCCATTGTCGAGGATATTTGTTATGGTAAACCCATATTTTATCGCACAAGTATCTATTGGATGCATAATATAAGAATTTGAGAATACGTGCCATCAGTGAGAAAGAATTTAATCTTTCCCAGGCTCTAAAATGAGTAATAATGTGGTCTTTGTGGGGAAATGAAGGGATTTTCAATTTAGTAAGCAATTTTCTTCTATATTTATACGATTACAGAGAGAAAGAACTAAATATCTTGTAGGCATTAATGTGTGTGGTAGTCGCTCCGAAGGAAATGAAAGACATAGTAATTTTCTTCCTTATTTACGAGCAAATTCCCTTCTGCTCTCAAACGTGGACAACAATTGAAGGAAAAGGAGAGCTAGGCATGTATTGTTCGATAAATTAAGGGCAAAAACCCGTTGGAGTGGCAAGGAAAACATCATATACTTCTTAACACATGTATAACTTAACACATGACCTTTATAAACTATTCTTTTGGTTAAGGAACGTTGCATGAAGCATTTCGCAAAATAGCCCTGCTAATCCTCATTGGATTATGGGGTGGCCTACCCTTAATTTCCGGAAAAATTGAAAAGATAATAATCTTGAAGATGGCTCTCCAAGGTATGTTTTAATTTTTTTACTAACTCAAAAAACATGTTTAAAAAAATGGATAAATTATTAAAAACCACTTGCCCACACATATCAGACCTCAGACGCACTGACGCTGCGAGGTATTGCATACCACCATTGAGCCACGCTATTTGATAAACGCGAAAAGTGTTTATTTTTGATTCGAGTCTTCCTCCTTAACTAGGATTGGAAAACTTAAAAAATGCTAATATTCCTTGCAGCGGATCATAGTGCTCGATAAATAGGCTGAACATTAGGGCGGATCGCAAAAATCGATTTTTTTCAAATCCATCTGGCCCAATGAAAAAAAGTTGTGGGACCGATCAAAAATAAGGCCTGAAAAATTTGAGACCTGTACGTGAACCCCTGACCCTTGCTCAAATGCAATTTAGGGGGGGAGGGTCAAAATTCGAAAAATACAATATTTTATGGTCATTTCCTATAGATTTTGCCGAGTTACTGCCCTTATAGGGCAAAACTTTCGTGCATTTTGACGTATCTGCCACCGTTTAGCCACAAAATGCCTAATTTGAGTCCGCGTCCGCGAAGAAAATATTCCAACGCCCACGCAGCGTCGCGGATACCAAAGCCGCAGGCCGATCCCTTCCCCTCCACGCTCGCTTCTCCCCCTCCCACGCCTCTAATACAGCAAAATTCATCCCGCGCATGCTACTAGGAGGTCGTTTATCTTTGATAATATAAATCAGAAGATGGTAGAAGGTAAAAAGCGATGCGTAGTGAGACGACTTGTCCCTTATTTGGCGCCTCGTCGGCGTTAAACAAATCGATGTTACCAACTTTTAGAGAAGTGATGAAATAATTTTAGACCTGCGCACGCAGGAAAGGAGACTACGGTCTATGAAGACGCCTCTCGAGTGGCTATGAAGGTTTGGGAACTTAGGTTATGCACTTCTATTCCGGTATTGTCCGACAGCTGTGACTAAATGGATGAATAAGGGTGAAGGCCGCCGGCGTACCCTCCCCGCTCCCCTCTCGAACGCCCCAGATGCAACAAAATTCACACCAAGTGCGTCTTTCTTCGTTAGTCTTACTAATATTTGATGTATCAGCATCGTCCAGTGAGGAACAATCACGAAGGAATTACTTAATTACCTGCTTACCAGTCTGTATTTCTTATGTTAGTGTCATTCCTCGTCTTTTGCTGCTGTCAACAAAGTTTTGGTAAATACTTTCGCGAATCTCTCGTCCGTATGTATAATAAAAGGAATGCTGAAATTTAAATTTGAACTTTCATCAATAGATTCTTAAATTCCACAGCGCTAAGCTCAGATATAGCCGGAGGAACCGGAGTCTCTCTCCAATATATCATCAGCCTTTATGTCGATATTAAAATCCAGCAATTAAAAAAATCTCGGATTGGTCGCCAAACGCATCCCTGCAGAAACGCAAATTGGTTCCCTAGATTACCCTCCCAACGTTTATGTCGCAAATCCAAGTCAATATAGTGCAATTAGCAAAAAGACCACTGTAAGGGATGAAATACGATTTGACGCTTTCCCGGCGAATGATGTGGGTAAACTCTTTTCGGGGTTCAACAAAATTTATCCCTTAGGATGAGCCCCTAGTCGGAGCTTGGAACGTTGGCTATTATGGAAAAATTAACCCGGTGGGAATCCCGAGAAGAGTTTACCCACACTGCAAGGGATGTTGGAACTATGCTTGTAGCAAAGGGATGATGCCTCCTTTTTGGGCGGTATTCGCTTGGTACCATCATAATCAAATCCTTTTTAATTCTGTGTATCTAATTTTCACTCGGAAAGGAATCGATAATCGCAGATTTTATAACTTTTGCTAATCCTCCGACGGGGGAGGCAAACCTCCAAAAGTGGGACCCTGTTTCTTCAACTAACACCACACATTCCCCTCTAAACTTGTATTGATAAGTTCTCTCGCCTTTTTTCATCAGACAAGAGTATAGTCTTTCATTCCAATAAAATGGAACTCCTTGATGACACCCCTCTTTTCTTATTTACAGGAATTAGCATCTTTTTCTGCATACGTAAGTAATTCTGGTACACTAGCTTTAATGTATCTTACGAAGTTATGACTTTTGCGTCAGCTAAAGTTGCGGGAACGAGCATTGCTGTTGCTTGGTTCTTGCATATACCTCTATCACAGTTGGCAGACGCATTTTCCCCGAAGAAGTTCCAATTTGAGGTTATAGTCCTTAATGTTTATTTTATGAGGAAAGTAGAGATACAAATCGGCTAATTTCTCGCCAGTTTAATTTTCTTCGGATGAATTGATGAAGAAAATTTTGATACTATTTTCCCGTACAGGAATTGACGATTATGACTCAACGTTCTTCTTTGATTCCCTTTTTTCTCAGTTTTTGAGTTTCTTTAGGGTTCAATCCAGCAGCCATCATCTTTCTTTTCGTCAGATTGTCTCTCAAAATACTTTTCATTGGGGGAACCTTATGCTCCTCCATGCACTTACACGCAAAAATATCGCATAATTTAAAATGTTCCTTTAAAATTGTTTGAGTCTTATACTTCAATAAAACCCACTTTTGGCCTATTTCGATTTTCCGTAAGTTTTAGTACTTCCTGTGGTTCCGCTAAATCCATTTAGTCACATTCATAATGGAAGGGAAGCGTCACCATAGTTCGCACACCTTCATAGCCACTCGAGAGGCGTCTTCATAGACCGTAGTCTCCTTTCCTGCGTGCACAGGTCTAAAATTATTTCATCACTTCTCTAAAAGTTGGTAACATCGATTTGTTTAACGCCGACGAGGCGCCAAATAAGGGACAAGTCGTCTCACTACGCATCGCTTTTTACCTTCTACCATCTTCTGATTTATATTATCAAAGATAAACGACCTCCTAGTAGCATGCGCGGGATGAATTTTGCTGTATTAGAGGCGTGGGAGGGGGAGAAGCGAGCGTGGAGGGGAAGGGATCGGCCTGCGGCTTTGGTATCCGCGACGCTGCGTGGGCGTTGGAATATTTTCTTCGCGGACGCGGACTCAAATTAGGCATTTTGTGGCTAAACGGTGGCAGATACGTCAAAATGCACGAAAGTTTTGCCCTATAAGGGCAGTAACTCGGCAAAATCTATAGGAAATGACCATAAAATATTGTATTTTTCGAATTTTGACCCTCCCCCCCTAAATTGCATTTGAGCGAGGGTCAGGGGTTCACGTACAGGTCTCAAATTTTTCAGGCCTTATTTTTGATCGGTCCCACAACTTTTTTTCATTGGGCCAGATGGATTTGAAAAAAATCGATTTTTGCGATCCGCCCTACTGAACATTGGACTACAAATCGAAGGATTACAGTTTCCTCGTTCAAATCCGAGTCAAGCTTTTAATTCCTCCCAAAAACCCTCTACTTTATTTCAAATAAATTAAACGGAAATTAAGAACCACAAATTCCTTTTTACCGAGGATTACAGTTTTCAATAAACTCCCATAAAATAATTTTGTCAATGAGCATTCGCAAACGGATGAAGCCTCATATAATGCCTCAAGGTACAGGAATTCCCTAATGAAAACAACTGGCTCACCTACAGTGAATGTGCAAATATTACACGCCTTGCATATTTTATGCACGCCCGATTTAATATCCGCACGATGTGAATTCTTCAGAAGCTTATCAACATATCCAGGCCCACTGAAAGGCGGTGAGGTCCACTGAAATAAGACCCGTTACTTGTGAAAGGCCGGCATTAGAGGCGAAAGTAGATGCGTCAATAACGCCGGAGGCTAAACAAAAGAGTCACGCCCCTCACAACGCGTTTCTATCAGGCCAATAATTATCCAGACAGAATGTGACAACTGAACGGATTGCATTCCATTTCATTCTCTATTTCTTGATGTCAATTCCGCTTTAAATGATTCGAAGTTTTCTATTCCTTATTTTAAAATCTCCTTCTCAGAGTAAAAAACTTCGTAAGGCAACTTTTATTTTGTCAGCAATTATGCATACAATCAGTAGAACCAAGCGTGATGGAGTGAAATGTTTCCATATTGAAATAAACACTTGCAATTTTTCCTCGATTATAAACTTTAATTGACAACTAAAGGTAAATTATACCTTAAAGATGATGTAGTTACATCAAAACCTAGGTCGGAATTAAAGTTTATAATCTTTGAAAATTGCAATTGTTTATTTCAATACGTTAGAAATTAATTTCACACAGTCCAAGTCTTGCTTAAATAGTTCCATGAAAATTTTACCTCAGAAATTCCTCATATGCTAATAAATTGTATTTGATAAAAGCCATTATAGTTAACCATATACACTCTGGTTACTTCAAAATGATAGCAGAGTTTTAAACGAAAATTATGGCAGGGGAAAAAAACAAACTACGGTCAAGTGGGAGTTATGTGACCTCTGAAGTAACCCGATACTTAACTGGTAAAACAAACTCTTTAACCCCAAGGTATTACTACCAGCATTATTAAATTTAGAAAAACGAAGATATATAATTTCCAGGCATTATGAAAAACGTGAAAAAAGGAGTAATGCCTTTTTTGTATGTACACCAGACAATTCATTATTCTCTCATCCATTTCGTAAAACACGAATTTAAATGTGATGCTCATATCTCTATCTCTATAATAGAGATCATAGGAATGGTACCAAAGCGACATCCACCATTGTTAATTACGAATAAGCGTATTTTCAGCAAGGTTTTTTAACCTTTAAACGAAATTATTGGTGAATTTTCGGCTGTTTAAACAACTTATGGACACAAAACTCGAACACACATTACACAAAAATTTCTCTTTATCCATTAGTACCCGCTTGAAGATTCCAATTGATAAAATACTCGTATTTATATACGCTGAAAGACGATTTTCAAATGGATTGCATCCCTCTGGATGAATATTCACGCGACGGCACTCAATTGTTTTCGAGAATGGGCCTTTTAAAAACCTTGGGGGTCTAATACCATAGAGGGGAGCTTCGCCAATTACGAGGTCGCTCTCGCAAAAAGGAAAGTTCAGAAGAAACCACTATTCCGAGCAGAAGAGCGTTCTTTTCCCACGCCCTTTCGAGCCTCTGCCCACCCTTGGGTCGGCTGCAGAGCACAAAGTGAGAGAGTTAAAGAAAAGTTTCATCAAAGGAGTCGGCAACAAGAATAATGACGCATAAGTCCATTTATGCCAGAATGTATAGAGAGAGATGGAAGGAATTCGGTTAAAATGTAATACGAAGAGTGTATTATTGGATTAATACATTTAAACTTCGTTTGCCGCAGAATTTTTATAGAAACACGATCATGGTTTCGACGGTTAACGACATATTCGTACGAATCCGAGTCGCTGCGTAATCTGCATGTGAAATACACCAATTATACAATTGAATTTATCACATAAAATACATATTAATTGTAACAAGGAAGAAGTTATCCGTCGAAACTATTGCCGTATTTTAATAAAAATTCTGTGGAAGAACAAAGTTTAAAATTATTCGTCCAAAATTTTCATCAAATTCCACAAAGTATCGCCGGAAACCACCAAAAAATAGTGAAAGAATTTCACTTGGCTAAAATTTATGCTCAATGAATATATTATACGACCACATTATAAAGTCAATTATGGTGCCTTAGCTTCAAAAAGCGACGTACCAGATAAATAAATCTGTGAAAAATTTACAAAGGCTCTATATGTTCATTTAGAGTATGTATTTTACTATCAGCAGTAATCACGAAGGGAAAGTTTGGTTAATATAGCGTAAAAGTAACTTAAAATTTCTACGAAGGATCGGAAAATATTGTTAAATATGTTCACATCTTAAGATATCTGTATAAACTGCATGTGAAATACTCATTTATCAAATTGTATTTATCACATTTAATTCATATTAATTTGGACGAAAATATGTTAATTTGTAAACATTATACACACCTATCGAAATACATATAATACATACCATTTTTTGACAGACAAAATTACATTCATACTAGGAAGCACAAATAATGCATATTTGTTGCAGCGATTGCATTAAGTTAAGTCAAATTTTGCGTTGGATATGAAATGTATCCAACCGCTGCTATAGTACATATTTTTAACCAAAAAAATAGCCCAATCAGCTATGAATACAGAATATGATTTCATCGTATTTAACTAGATAATTTACCGAATGAAATAATAATCACTATTTATTTCACTGTTCTTCGCTGATTACAAGCTAGAAAATATCATTTCATTACCTAACATTCCATTCAAAAAGAACCATAAATAGAGGATAGGAACACGGTATTCAGAAAATAAAATTAAGTGAAAGGAGTTAATAAAATAAAAAGTCCGAAGCACCAAGTCCAGGTTCTTTTGCTTTTAGGTTGGATGCAATACGCGCGCTTCACGAAAACGTTTCATCCTCTGAGATTAACTCTCAGTTTTTGATCAAAATTCCTGTTATGGTGCCAAACCTCCAAGCGTGTATTTTTTCGCCCATCAATAGATCCGCATTCTTTACTCTGTTCACGTCCACCTGTGAATCACTCGGAATCTTCCACGTTTAAGTGTATGTCATCGAGATAGCGAGGGGAAACAGAGACTGCTTGTGACTGTAGACAAATCATTTATGCTGTCTCCTTTGGCCATAGACCTTGCTTCATGCCCAACACTTGGCAGATATCGCTAATCTCTATTTTGGAATCGGATCTGCGCATTTAAAATGCTGGATATTAACTATAAAGAAACATCCTTTTTCCAACTGTAATTATTTTTATCCTTAATTTTAAATCAAAGGGCTTGTCATCGAACATTTTTCTTACAGTTATGATAGAGTTTTAAAAAGAGAAAAATCGTGTTTTCCTACATTTTCACTTATAAACAAATTATTTTCATGGTTATCTTCAACGGAACATTGATATCCGCATTTGCACTTAAAATATTATTTGATTCTTTTTGACGTCATTCACACCTCCGTTTCAAACACAATCTTTAATTGAATTCCTAACCACTCCAATGATTTGAAATTTTATGAAATTTTCGTACAGTAATTTTTTAACTTTTTGTAACGTGCAAGAACATGACTGATAGTGACATAATAATTTGACTAAAATTTATTTTCTCACACAACTTCTGGATTCACTAATCGATGTCAAATTTACATACGAGTAAACGACCGCATTTTAAAATGACATTTCAACTCGTAGCTACCTCTCGTGAAACAAAGCGATGACGTATAACAATAAATTTACCATAACACGACTTCGAAAGACGATGCACATTGTCTATAAAATGAGTAAGGCAAAGTATCAAAACCACAATGTGGATGAAAAAGCTATTCTTTTTGCCTTTTTAAAAGAGATAAAACAGAAAGAGAGCTGACACCTCAAAGAATTTCTGAAATTCCAAGCATCGTTATGCAATGGGTTGGAAAATAGAAAGGCTTGACCTCGTATTGATCGTAGCTGTCGTAGCTTTCGAGCATTATTCTACAGCGGTGGCTGAATGGAAGTCGGCGGAATTCAGAAGTTTTCACTAAGCAGCACTTAAGTGCTATGAAATACGTTCCGAATTCGTCAAGAACGAGATAAGATCATACATTTTACGATATCAGTTCATTAAGAACTGAAGAATAATCACAAAAGAATATTTTAATTTCAATCAAATGAAGATCAGGATTTATCCTAATTAAAAATTGATTTTGTTCAAAACTTTGAGGCGTAACACAAAATATCCCAAGAAAAATGCAAGCGAATTAAAAATCTATATCCTACTAAACTTAAATCTAGATAATTTTCTGTCACATTCATCAAATATATGAAATATTTAAGTAAGATTCTCGTCTAAGCATTGGAGATTGTGTCATTTGAGTAATTTTTCAGGGGAAATATACTTGGTTTAAATTATAACTCGAGTTTGAAATGTGATAATATCTAATTTTATTTTATAGAGGCAGTACTTCAAATCTTTGAAAGGGGTAACTTCAAAGTACATGTTTATTTATAAATACAAGTTTTGATCACTGTACGCGGAACAGTGTGGTGTAAGACATGAGATACTGATTTTAACAATTGAATGGAGGTAAAGTGAGATAGCGACCAAAAGAATGCGATAACTTTACATGTTTAAGAATACTTAATTATAGAGAAAAATATTTGAAACAATGATAACAATGGAAGAATATTATTTGAAGATACTTCCTCCCCCCACCAATATGTGTTGCCTTCTGATTATCCACTAACTCTAATGTACAACCATCCTTCTTATTAGTTCGCGTGGCCTTTTAACGGTCTCTTTGATGGATTATTAGTTTCGAAAATAATAATAAAAGTTTTAAAGACAGTCACATGCGCACCACCTGCAAATTACCACCTCAGAATGTAAATATGTAGTATTTTTTTACACGCACACACACATAAATCTCGTCGATAAAATTTCTCTGGTTAAGAAATCGCTACCTTTTTACAATAATAATTAATTATTTTTTCCCACAGAGCGTCTCCGCGAAAAGCTATGCAACATCAGATGCAACTTTCAGAAAAAAGTAAACTCAACGATAAAAAGGGCGACTTTCGAGCCTTTTTTTTCACTATGACAGGCCGAGAGGAAATGGGTGGGTAGCGTACGTTGAGTAAACACAATTCTCCGGGCGAAGGAACAAGCGGCGGGTCGCCGATCGTGAGAGACTTGAATGACCGACTTTGACCGAGGTTGTCGAGGATAAATATTGACGAGCGTGGGAGAAAATGCTAACTATCAACAGCACGGAACTCAGAAGAAAAACTCTTTTAAGGATCCCTTTTCCCTAACCACCACCAGCAAGACCACAAAACGATTCAAAATTAACAATTAATTCCAAATTTAGGTCGGTGAATACTGTTTGAAATATAGTACCACATTTTAATTAATAAAAGTAACTTTCTCTTTCCACATATGTTTATAAAAAAAACTTTACCAACTAGTTTCCGGCGAGATTTGGACCTAGTTTTTAACGTGGATCGAATTTTTGTAGTAATGCTAGCATAGTCTTAACAATCCTTGAGGTTTGAAAGGAAAAAATATCATTTGATCGCCCTGCTTAGCGTCCAGGCCAGTCCATAAATATAGCAAATAATCAAATATTTTTCTACTAAAAGCTATATGTGGCACCATATTCACTTTATTAAATTACCATAATAAATTAGCTAAAAACGGAAAACGCATATCAAGGTGTCTGTGAGTCTTCAATGGATCATTTTGTATTGCTTTTCGGTTGAACGAAATTTATATTCGGCCATATTTATTTTGAATATCCTCATCAACGTGCGAAACGGGTGAAAAGATACAAATGGTCGGTAAAAAAATGAAATAAACGATCACACAGTCTTTGATGAGCGTGGTTAATTACAATTTCAGCTTCGTTTTGGCGAGGAAAACTGCGTGAAGCGTAGATTTCAAGAACTTATATTTAACACTTGACCCTAAATCGTTGTACATACTGTCGCTATCCGCTAAACTACGGCTTTATCCCTTACAAAAAGGATACAGAAAATGTCACAAACACATGCAGCATGATAAAGGGCATTTCACAAAGAATAGCATCTAAGAATGCAAATTTGGTCACGGCGATTCCTCAGCACCCGATCCACAGGTAATTTGAATTGCCTTCTGACATAGAAGACGGACGAAAAATTGTCTAAACCGGGACAAACCCGGGACGCCCGTGTCTAAAAAGACAATTTGCGGGCCTCATCGCACTCCGCCACAACGGCTAGCGTTAAAATAGTGATTAATGGACTAATGAGGTACCTAGTCTTGCGTTTATTTAACCCTCTAGGAGCCGCGAGCCGATGTACCAACTTTGGCTACTATAAGCTCTTGAATTAAAAATGAAGATTAATATACAGCTAGTAATCAATATTTTAACAGAAAAAACAGAATATTGATAAGGCAAAAAATGGCATAGCAAAATTTTTCTCGAAAGTGATATATTTTAATTAAATCCTTTTGGTGTGTCTCACCGGTATCACTCCAAGTTGGTGGAACCAAGAGGCAGGACTGGGCAAAATACAGGACAAGGAGTATTTAAAATACAAAATAGGGCCCCAAATGTATTTATTTAAATATAAAATACCTTTGACTTGGGTATTTGAAAAACAAACCACAAAATAGTATTTTAAATACATTTTAAAATACATTTGTATGGAAACTAAGAGATCTTTAAAAAATATAACCAGCCTTGGTAAATTATGGGTAGTAGCAAACACGAAGAAAACGATTCTAACGAAAACGAAGTGATCTCTGAAGCATAATGTTACAAAAGTGTAATCAGAGCTACTTCAAAAGAATACAAATGTATTTTTCATTTAAGAATGGTAAAATATCAAAAATCTGTAATTGAAACAAAATGCAAGATATATTCAGGTGGTGTATTTAAAATACCAAATACAAATTAAAAATGTATTTTAATTACGTATTTCTAAATACGTTTTTTGAAATACTACCCAGCTCTGCTAAGAGTGTTAATTAATTCGGGTCGATGGAGAAGGGAGCCAGAGTAGGACTATTTCTCTACATTTACTCCATAGTTTCAGAAAATAACTTCGGAATTTGGTTACCAAGTATCACTCTTGCGATGCTTCTTAGTCAGCTTTGAATCGTTATTTTTCATGCGAATGCCTGGCGAGTGGAGGCAGTCAGAGCCCCTCCCGGTAGGTATGCAAGCAGCGTATGCTTCTGCTCGTGACTGGGTGTCTTGCGCGCATTTAAAAATTATGAAAGGCTTTTCCGTGGGGAAGGCAGAGCCGACTAGTGTGTGCCTTGAGTGACTGCATCACCCGGAGCAATAGCTTACGTGTTCCACGGACGGCATTCCAACGCGTTACCCCGGGGTCCTGGAATGGATGGGGAACTTCCTGACTGCAAATACCACAGATTAAATAGCTGTGGACTTTTCTTGTTTCACCTCCGCTGAAAAGCTCGTTTTTGAAGGGAATGTAATCAACAAATCTCCGTTATAGGACAGCAATATAAATGTTTGGAGCGTGGCAACGCAGTGGATAGAGCTTTTGGTCGCTGATAGAAGAATCCCAGGTTAGACAGAAAAAGCAGGAGCATGATAGCATAGCCTAGTGTGCAGAGCGCTTGGCTGCTGCTCGAAAAATCCTTGGTTCGAATCCAGGATGTAGCCATCGAACACCCCATGAGAAAAATATTCGAAGTGCGAGGAGGCACAAAATAGGAACTAGTACCCTATTCTAAACGTGTGAAATTCACAAACCTGTGACTTAGTCCGGGATGAGCTCTAGCCTCGCGTATCTAATCCAACCTTCGGGTTGAAGCAACTACTGAGTGAGTGTAATACAGAGAAAAAATTGTGTTTCTATGATTGAGTGCACTCTATTTGTCGAATCAAATCAATACTAGTCGCAGATATTGCATTCCATACTATTTAATTCGCTAGAGGGGAGGTGACATGCAGTACGTTACATACTTACACGCTAAGATTTCATGAGTAAACATATGTCCGCGCGTGATGCATTAATAATAAATGAAATTTTTGTATCGTCTTACTCGTAATCCATTAGTGACGATAAGTTTGGATTGGAATTGTAACTCATAAACTCAGCCTTTCCCCTTTCTTATATCGACTTTTCTTCTCAATTTAAGAATTGTGCTAAATACCACTAATTTTTTTACCTCTTAAGAGTATGCCTATTAAAAGGTGGCCTATAAAGAGTGTATCTCTATCTGTTAAGAAACTAAAAATAAAATACCTTTTAAGTCATAACGTAATGTGTTTAATATTTGGTAAAAAAGATAACATATTTATTCAATAATAAACGTTAGTCGCGGATTATTATCCGACTTAATATCGAACTTACCACAATGCCTCCGTTTATTTAATTCGAAGTAATCAATTAGCGCTCTACTTATACGATTATTTTCGATTGAAATTCATGAAAAAGCAACCCATTGCGAGTCATTCACAAACTTGACGGACGAAACCGCGAAAGTATGTCACAGGCTGATGGTTTGTGAAACCGGCGCAGGGAAAACAATTGAGAATCTCTCTCCGTGGACCACGTGTGCGAGATTCGAGTGGTAAAGGATCGGATGGAGGGCAAAAGAAAGCACAAGCGTTCGCCGATGGGAAATGAGTGGAAGAGAAATGAATGAGGGATAAGAGCAAGGAAAGGCAGCCGCGCATCGGCGTGGTTGGAACAGTCAGGAGAGAGAGAAAGGATTTCGTGACTGTGGTCCAAGATTGAGATCAGAGTCGCACCCGCCCGCCACACGGAAAAGCTTGTGCACATGAAAAATCCCGGAGAACACGTATTTGTGATTTTGTGCATACATCAAACCCATAAAAATTGGATATTGTTGAATTGTTTGAAATTGACGCTCTCACTGAAGACATGCCTTAGTTAATAAAACATCGCACACAACTATGGACGGATATGATTTATTTCAGGCCCTATTTCAGCACAAAAAAATCCGACTACATTACTATTTCTGTTAAAACTTACTCATGTTCAGCTACTTTTTCAAAGTTAACGCCTCAGTTCAGTTGCGCCTCTGAATTGTTACCTGTATCAAGATCTTCAGTATCGAATGCTCTATCATAACGGAATACGTTTAACCTCTTCTCGTTTTAACTCCTAAATGGCTATCAGAACAATAAATTACCACTCGTTTATAATGGTATGGAGCGTGACTGATTTTCTTCTACAAAACCACGTCCATTGGCTTTGAGATGAAATACCCACTTTAATGACAGAGTTTTCCATCCACTCACTTAGAGAACGATTTATAAACCACAACTACATTCTTCAAATTATCATTCCCCGTATTTGAACTTTACCGCTCAGATATCACCCATATTTTCCGATCACCCAGACATCACCCATATTGCCGAACGGATAGATATGGGAGTTCTTTTTCCCCCGAACCGTAAAGGACTTAATCCTGGGAAAGGGTACGCGGGGTGTATATCACCCCGTGGTTCTTGTTTATTTAATAAGAATAATTATTAGTATCAATTTAATTCGGTGGACTTATTTAAAAATAACACAGCATAACTATATGATTCCAAGGAAAGAGAAAAAAATATTTTCTTTGGGGTCTCGATGACACTCCACGCGTCTTCTTAAGTTACATTTCACCGCGCGTCCTCTCCTAGGTTAATACATACTGTTCGTAATTTCGTTAGAGCATTTCCTTTTGAGTGTAAACGGCTGGTGTCCTAACACCCCCTGCCACACGCCTTTCAGGCGGCTTGCGAAGTAGTATGCGGATGTAGATTTGATCTATATATACTGATCGTCTCTCGTTTTTCCTCCTCGTCAACCTACCGTTACGGCCTTCGGTTTAATGACAATTGTTCCTCATAGCCCATTCCTCATTCTTCAGAGAAGCTTTCTTTCTTCACCATCATAATTAGTCAACAACACTAAGATTGGTTTGACGCAGCTCTCCATTCCTCTCTCCTATCCGCTAGCCTAACCATTGCGACATATTTCGTCTTTCTTACCTGCTTTATAACTTATTCTATGCAACTCATTCGGGGCCGTCCCTTGCCCTTCTACCCTTCCACCTGCCCTGCTACGATTGTTTTCATCAGGCCATCATGACTCAGAATGTTGCCAGCAAAGTTTTCCCGTTTCTGTTTAAGGTTTTTAGAAGACTTCTCTTTCCTTCCACTCTCAGCTGCAAGAAGATTCTTCTTTTTGTAAAACGTCCTCTTTGCCTGCGCTATTCCACTGACTATTTCTTTCTTGCTTCGTCCATCGCTGGTAATTAGAGTTCCCAGGTAAGAAAAATCTTTCACCACTTTCTTTCCTAAGACTGCAAAAATCTCATCAAGGAATCATACGATAAAATAAATAATATAGGAAGGAATATGTCATTTATGTGCTTTGATTTGAAAATTTGGTTGAGTTGGAGAGACAACCACATTATCGGAGGACAAGTCCAAAATTAACTACTACGTATCTGATCTTCAATATTAGTACCCATGAAAAAGAAAGATAAAGGATTTAATCAACCCAAAAATGAGTAAATGAACCTTTCCGCTGTCTTACTTGACTGATAGTCTTCACTCAGGAAACAATCGCGCGATTTTTTTTTACAACTTATGACTAGATTTAATTTCACAAAATAACTGAAAGTTACAACCTGAACTTGGAATATAAATTCATTTGACACTAAAATACGCTTTAAAGGATGTATGAACAGATTAAAAAAGAAGAAACAGTTAAAAATTCTCTGATTTGTGCAAAATATTCGAGGTTTGGATAAAAATCAGTGCCACCATCACATTAACTTAAGAATCAACTCTTTAGAACGATGGAAAATTTTGTAAGCATAACCTTCGTTGGGAAACGTCAAAACTTGAGCATGATGGAATGTTTCCTTGGAATCCTCGATCATTAGGGAAATTATTTGATATATTACAACTGAAGTCGATTTCGGAGTTCGCATTGATCGGATTCGGAGAATTGTGTCTGATTTTAATTCTCCCAATTCCTTGGTACTTAATTCATATCGTGTGCACTTATTATTTTTCACTCCATTTTATAGGTACTAATTTCGTTTACTGAAACCATTCATTCTTAAGGATGAAATTATTATAAACAAATCCAAATGAAACAAATAAAAATTGTACATTGACTTTCAGCCCATTAAAGAAGTTACTCTACAACGTATTGAACAATACTTTAACCTCCACAAGCCAATATAAAATTCTAAGATGATTGAACAAAGATGGAAATAATTTTTTAAAGTAGTTTACCTAAAATCAAAGCCATGAAAAAATTATAAGAGCGACAGTAATCGTGTTAGATACAAGCAAATCTTCATACCGTGAGAAAAGCACCGGTTTGTTCCGAGATAGCCCCATAAACTTACGACCAGAAATATTTCAGATGATAACTGCTTCCGGCAGATACCTTCCAATGAACGAAGAAGGCAGCCACCTAAATGAACGAGGAGTCATTTCACCGGCAGCGAGACCAGTAAACCGATTTGGTGGGCGCCGCCGCCGGGCAACCCGTTAATGCGACCCAATTTCGACAAACGCTAACAGTTCTGGCGTCCTTCAGGACCCAAGGCTCGGACACTCAACGTGGCTTGAGTCGTAAAGTCAAATTTTCAACGTAATTCCGTTTTTCGTCGCCAAAAAAATATACCTAAGGATCACAAATAATGATGTAATATGAGCAATAGGCTTAGTGAGATCACTCAGCCTCAGCAACAGAAAGGATGTTCCAACAAGCTAGAATTTGAAAATTGAAGTTAATTAAGGGGCGTATACATGAAGGGAACCCGGGAGGTTTTTCTATCTCCACCAAATTGGAGGAATTTTTTTTCAGTTCATCAGGTCCACCGCCCACCGCATCTATCGTCGTAGCTATCGTAGTGATTCTATCAACCAATTTCGACAAAAGCTTTATAGTTCAGTCGTTTTTCACGACCAAGGCCTCAAAAACCGAGATTTTTGTATCCGCGGCACAAAAATAAATTCCAGACAATTGCTAATAATGAAGCGATATGAGTAATTACAATTTGCGATATTACACTGCTTCATGTACGGGTATATAGCTTCCCTCAAAATATAAATTCAAATAAAATTGAAATAAATTACGTTTTACAACAAGGGTTATATTACCATGGGTATAATAAGTCATAACATTTTGTTCCCTTGAGAAATTATTTCTTCCTCCTTAGACAAAACGAATAGTATTGATGTACAAAAAAGCAAAATGAAAATAAAGTACGTCAAAATCTTTCCTATGCTTCAAACTTAAAGGTAGGTGTATACGAAATATCCATTCTTTCTTTCTCATTTATCGCTATTCAGCGATTTTATAGCCAAATATTGTATTTTTTTCTGATGCTGAATGCAAGGCCATAGCCAGAAAATTTTTTCGGGTGGTGGGGGGAATACGTGAAGGGTGAATACGGGGGTTTATGGGGACAGTTTCTTTGTAACAGGCACACACCTTAGACAGTGTCACCCAAATATTTCAGGAGGTGGGAATTGAACCACACTTGCGCGGCTCTGGCTTACTCATTCCCAATTTCATTTTTAATCAAAAACTTTATCATATTATTGGGTTAATACGTTACCCAACCACCACTATCAAAAATTAAGTATAAATTAGAATACATCGAACAATATCTTTTCGAAATCGGCAACAATTCTTTTGGAAGAAATCTTCTCAGGTTTCCAACCCGGTCAAGATCTGTATGGTGTATACAGAACCTGACCCGGTTGGAAACCCGAAAAACTTTCATCGGTGCTATTCACCGGGAAAAGCTTAGATTCTTCAACAATTCTTTTCTCTTTTAATTTGTGGTAACTGAGGGCTCTCTAGGGAAATGGCGATGAGTTCTATGTATGATAATTGGAGATTCGACAGCAAAAAATCTTCGCACAAAAAATTTGCTTATTATATTTGGTGAAATGTCTGGGATAACTTACTCTCAAATGAAAAAAAACGTTCAAAACGACCGTGAAATTTACTACCTCGTATACCGGCATACGATAGTTATAACTCGCTCATTCTAATGCTCAATTTTTTACGACAAGTATGCCTCCTACAGACTGTAATGATAAAATGGATTTCAAAATAGACATAAAATAACAATATAAGTGAAGCGTGTTTTGGTCCATGATATGGGTACCATAGTAGTTTTACCAGGTGCCCCAAGATAAAGGGGCTATTGGAAATTTCAACGCCTGAAAAGTGTGTGAGCTAGCATATAAAATGAAATACGATCCCCAAAGGTACTATAAATCTCTTCCCCTTAGATATTTTCGGCCTCTCGTAAAATAAAGGTACTCTGCAACACAAAAAATAAAAAAATCCCTAAAGTTAGGCTAAGGCGATCGATTTCCAAACAACAATAAATGCGTAAAACTTTAAGAATTTTTTAATCAAAGGAAAAAATCGCGATTTATTAATTAATTTATGGGTTCATTTTTGAAATAAACTGAAACCTATCTTATCACTTAACGCAGAGTTAACCGGAAAAAATTTAGAGAACATGAAGAAAGCCATTTTAAATATCCACCAACCACCATTTGTGGGTGAAAACTAATTAATAATTATTATAACATCGGTTATAACCCATGGGTTACATCAGTCAAATAAGCATGGGCTTAAGTTACCGGCAAAAACTGATTAATATCCCCAGTAATTTACCTGTAACCAGAGTGTAAAACTATACACAAAATCGGTAACACCAATGCCTTCAAGCGCTAAGTCCTTTTAACTTACTCTCATCTCACAACTTAGTGTACATTGCGTGACTGGCTGGTTGAAACTCTTTTTAGAAAACTCTTTTTCGAGAAAAGTAGAAAACTCTTTTTCGAACATCGATAGGTAAATCGAAACATAACCGCAATGGAGTGAGCACTTTTTGTGGAGCCTTAGAGTGAACACACAATTTTAATACGTTTTTCGAAGTGAGGGGGATTCTACCTGTTTCATTGAGACCCACGCAAATTCCTCCACTAATGCTCAGCCAGCAATTGCTGTATAACCGGGCTCATTATGAACCAGACCAATTCATGATAAATTACTTCAATCGCAGTGCTTACGGATGTTATACGACGAAAACGATACTTTAATGTCTTTCAATTGACAAAAGTAACTTCCATTCCAGAGGTTAATTTCAAGAGAATTTTAATCCGTACTCAACCAATGACAGCAAAATCAAGTAAAGCCCTTTTATGTTATTTTTGAACAACGAATACTCTTTTTGAGTTTTCAATAGCTGAGGCACGTTCCATAACGGAGAAAATAAGAGCGACTCATTTAAAGGGGCACTACTGTGAAACGTATGAATGAAGCAAGGGAACAGGATCAAGGGGAAAAAGTTTTGGAATAGCCAGCGTGGCGATGTAACGTGCCGTGAATGACACGTGCCTAGTCCTTCCACCAACATAAGGTTGGGTGGACGCGTAGTAGTCGTAAGTGGGTAAATAATTCTACGCCAGAGAATTCTTTCCTTTCTTCAAAGGAGAAAAGACTGAGTGGATGGGAGAAATAGGAGTGGGGGCATTGAAAAACAAATGAGCTCACGCTAGAATGGAGGCGAATGGGACGGGGATGCTAGAACGGCAATTCCCAGGCCAATAGGAGGTCGCATCACTCCTGATCGCATGTTATTCTTTATTCTTGCCGAATTACTAGTTTAAAAATTACGCTATCGTCCTTAAATTTTAGGGCGTATACAGTAGACTTTTGTTACCAATTAACTCTATCTCAAATATAAAAAATATTAAGTTTCATATATAAGACAAGAAAATTTTGACATGCAATATAGGAAATAGGGTGAGAAAAATGTTTCATACTTATCGAATTTGCCCGGAGTTTCCAGTTACCGAGAGTCGAGTTTTTAGGGTTCTAATGTTGATCATATGACTATACAAAAATACTTTTAAAAACCTAAAAACTCACTTTTTATAAAATTACCCGGGGAAAGACCCCTGGTTAGGGCCCCGGCAATTTTTTTTATAGTCGGCAAAACTGAATATAACAGTTTTTTTTTCATTCACGAGTTACTTCATATTTGAACGAGTAGTTTCGTCGAGGAAAACGACAAAATATAACCAATGGAGAGGGAGTGATGCATCCTCTTAAGAATGAGGAGGCTATAATCGTCTACGAACCTTCCCTTTTACAGGTAGGTCTATGGCGTACACACGCCGACATCTCCGAAGGAATGCGGCAGGGTGGGGAATGGTGGAAGGAGGTGGAGGAGGGGAGGGGGGTAGTGGAGGGGAGGTTGGGGCGGCACTCCCGGAAGGAACGGTGAAGTTAGCCCAAGGGAGCCAAGGTCGCGAGGAAAGGACTCCCAACGCCCCACAATCCAAGCATATTTACGTGCTCTCCCTCATCCCTACTTTCCTCTCCCCCCCCCACTCCCCATTCCAATGCTCCCCTCCCCTCCAACACCTCACCATTCCAATGAGAAAATAAATTTTCAGCCCGGTTTCATATTGTAACGTCTTCGTGCCTTTTACAACTCAGATTTTTTAAATTTTATCTAACTACATTAATTTTAATTTAGTTTATTTATCTAAATCTATACCTACATATTACTCCTCAAGCCACCTAAAAAAGGCGTGCGGCAGGAAGTGTTAGGACACCTACCGTCTACATATTAAAAGCAAATGTTCAAACAAAATTACGACTATCATTTATTAAAGTCCTTTATGGTTCGGAAGAAAAATGTATTCACATATCTATCCACTCGGCAAAACATCTCCCCTGACCCGTTAAAGGGGTGTTAATGACATCCCATGGTCCTTCTTTAACCAATTATACCTACATTTTGGTACCTACAGTGTTGTTAGTTCTTATACCTTCAAGTCTCATACATTTTGACAAAATACTGCCCGTAACCCATAAAATTTTCATTCTGCTTCGCAATCTGAATGAGTTAAAGTGTCCTGGGGTGTCATTTACACCCCATGCACCTTTACATGTGCCTCTTCCGAGGCATAGGACTTCCCCTGAGCTTTTTCTTTTCATGAGAGCTAATTATTTTTTTCTCTATGAGCTCATAGAACATTACATTTAGCATGTCTAATTAGATATTTCATGCCTTGAAACCCAAAGTTGTAAAGTTAGCATCAAATATGTTGCCGAATGTAAAAAATAATGTACATAGAAAACTTCAGTTGAATACATTTCTACCATTATCAATTTTATGGTAATAGTGTAAAAGTAAATATTTAGTATCAATTTAATTTGGTAGACCTATTCAATAAAGAACACAACATAACTGTATCACACCAAGTAAAGAGAAAAAAGATATTTCCTTTGGAATGTCAATGACACCCCATGCACCTTCTAACGTTACATTTCTCTGTACGCCCTCTACCAGCATACCTGATTTCCTCTCATTACATTTTTATGATGTAGTAAACATACTTCTTTTTTACCATCTCAACAGTATCAATGCTTTATATGACTAGGTTCTGCCAGATTGCAAGAACAATATTGTAGAATTTGCATGATGGCACTAATTGCCACCAGTTCAATGAATCGGTAATCCGAGAGTAGTGGTTTAGAAAACAGAGGGAGTTGTTCGTTATTTGAGTCGTCATACTTTGTTTAGAATAATAGCATAACTAGTTCCATCAAGACACAGTGGAGACATGTTTAGAACACAATCAAAAGGAAAGTAGGAGGAATAATGTTTTATCTCCTATCAGGGAAAATGGTAGGTGGTATATGGAAAAATCTTTAATAAAAGTATTCTGCGTTATAAAAATGCTATCAAAGTAGAATGTCAGAGGGTCTTCTTCAAAATAGTTGGAGCTAGGAATATAAGCCCCTTGAATCAACGTTATTAATTAAGATTGTGCACTGAGAAATTGGCACAGAAAATTTCTCCGGTAAAATTGGTCAAAAATCCATATACCCAGGGTCGGATTTACCCAAAGTTACGCTATAGGCACCTCTCCATTGAGTGCCTCTCCTCACTTGAGCCCCCTCTCCCAGATTTTTATGATACGGCATTGCCACTCGCATGAGGTGACAGAAGGTAAATCCGGCCCTGCATGATAGTTATCATCCACAAAGAGAATGGTGGAGTTGAACTCCAAAGCATTGGCAGCATTCCAGCTCCTATCCCAGTGGCAGTCCTGAAAGCTTATGACACAGTCTATCTGCCACAAAAAAGCACCCAATCCTTCTGCTCAAGTCGAGTTCAGTATTTTCTTCAACTCAACTTGAATTTCATGCTATCCAAGCACCCTTAATATTCAGAAAATCACTTACCAGGGACTGTTTCTCCATTGAACTTCATCTCGATCACGTGAAGCACAGCCTCATGAGGTACAAACGATGCAAGGAATCTCTGCACACCCAAATTGCGTACAGAACTGGTAACATGACCACCATTAACCAAAATCTCAAGGTTTCCGGAACCAGCATTGGATCCATCAACTAGAATTAAAGCAGGAGGAATGCTCTCTCAGCCAGTGGCTTAGCCATGAATTTCGGGAATGGGGGGGTCCAAAACCAAGGGGGAAAATTTTTGAAAAATAGGGTACTCAGTATATAATGGGTTTTAAAACTAATTTTAACACTTTTCATAATCAAAAACGCTTCATCTGTTGAAGAAATATTTTGTAAATTCATGATTTTCCAATACAGCAGACTCCAGATTATTCGGCTGCAGTTTATGCGGGTTGCAGATTATCCGTGGATGATTTTTCACTCTCACTCAATTTTTTCCACAATTTTTATTTTAAAAAATCGGACGCAAAATCATGGGAATCACGGCATTAATGGTAAGATACACCAGCTTTTTATTTCCGTTTGAATCCCTTTCGTAAAATGGAAGTGGTCACCCGCTAGCTGCATTCACGGGAGCTCCGTGTTCCCATTTTCCAAGCCTCGCAGTGTGCGACTGCACTCCTTGATCACGGATACACGTCGCGCAGCAGTTGCAACCTGGGCAACTTGCACCAGACGAGACTACGTGGCATGGTGCCTGACAGTGTAGTTTCCAACGTCGAGCAATGGTTTTGAAGCATTTGTGCAAACCACTTTTCTGAATCCATGATCACGCAGTCACAGATGTGTGGTTTTCGAAACCAGGCCTTACATGGAGCATTAATAATACAAGTACAACCATGTTATCGCCGCTAAAAAGATCGCGAACTGGCAAAGAAAACTCTCAATGAGTTCGGGAAGTACTCTTAAATAACATAATAACTGCATAAATTATAATAGGTTGTTTGTTTTAGGTAAATTAAGATCATTATAAGACATTAAAGTAAAAGTTTAGGTTATCCGTGTTTTCTATTATTTGTGCCGTCTTTCCCCATTGTTAGCCTGGATAATCGGAAGTGTGCTGTATTTTGTTTTCTTTTATGAAGGAAAATAATTGTGTTTTTATATTTTGGGGGGGTTCGTACCCCCCAGACCCTCCCTGGTTACACCATTGCTATCAGAATTTGAATTTTTTATTGGGATGAATGATGCTGACTTCATAGTAACTCTGAGGATATTATATGAAAATTTTTAGCTTAGAGCAGGGGTCTCCAAAATACGGCCTGCGGGCCGGATCCGGCCCACGGAGGGCTTTCATCCGGCCCGCTCACTCGTTTCAAGTAGCGCGCGATTCTCGCTCGTTTAACTCAGTGAGATGCCGCTAGGAGCATTGCAGTGCTGTACTGCACGTCAAAGTCGCCTTAAAAATTACAAAGAAATACACCTTCAGATACTTCAGTAGACGTTGATGTCGAATACTTCAGTCATCGGCAAATTTGCTACCCGGCCCGCGGGGCGATTCGGGGGTTGGAATGTGGCCCTCGTGGCGTAGTAAATTGGAGACCCCTGGCTTAGAGCATAAAAGATTTCTCTTTATATGTGAGAGGATTATACTTTAAATATCTATGCATAAAATCATTTTTTTAATTATGCTAATATATACACAAATTTTCAATCAATAAGCAAAAATATTTGAAAATAAAAATAAACTTACTCTCAAATTCAACCGGCTGGCCAACGATACCATTTGGAATGCGACCAACTTGTATGGCAGATGAATTGTATGCATATGATCTGAAATAAAAATTACTGTATTAATTACACTCAATAATATATCATATGAGCTAATTTCAAATTCAGTGCTATTGCATGGATTCCTCTCAAGTTTAAAATGGTCTCATTAAGATCAGAAGAGTACATTTTTTGCATCGATTACAACAAAATATTTACCTGAAAGGAGATCCAGGAACCTTAGTATCTCCAATTCGCACATCAACCAAGTGCTCTCCTATTTCAGTAGCAGTATACTGGGCCGTAATTTCCCGGTTGCTAATAGAGGAATGAATTATTCTTACTGGAACAGTTCTCCGTGATGGTCCTAAACAGAACATACAAGTTGTTGATAGAAAGGCCTAGAAATGGGTGGAATTCAGGCTGCTTAAACTTAGTTCTATGATATTGATAGAGATAAAGGTAATTTAATTCTGTTCCAAAATGCTCATCTTGGGTAACATAAGCAAAAATTAATAAAAGAATGTGCCAAAATTAATATTCAATTAAAGATCATTATCTTTTTTGATGCACTTTCTTAAATATAGCTCCTTCTCACATAACATAGCATAAAAGAGACTTTTGCAAGGTGAGAGCAATAATATCACAACATACTGATGGATTGGGGGTGACTCCCCTCTATTTTTTACTACACTAAATCAAAAAAGAAAAATTAGTGACCCATGGAAGTGAAATTGGGTAAAAAATTAAATTAAACGTCCTCTATCTTACAGGATTGGCTAATGGCTAAATGATAGTTACCTGTCACAGTGACTGACACTTGAGATGAATCTACTCCACTAGGTAGGGTAATGGTTAACGAAGAATTGCGGTGTAGTGGAGCCAAACGCATACCATCACCAGTGACAACAGTGTCATGAATCTTGCTGGAGATGTTGAGGCCAACAGTAGGGGAGGATGCACGATAAATTCGCTGGTGGGAAGCATCAACTTCATCTCCTCCACCTACTTTATGGAAAGAGAGAGATGAACATGTAAGTTTAACAAATCTCACTTTAATCACTCAGACTGTTCAATTTAAAAAATCTTAAGAAATAACTTCTGTATACATTCACTGCCTTTATAAAAAACTTATTCCCACAAACTTAGAAGAAAAGCAAGATGACAAAATTTGGATCAACACTCTCATGGGCATAGTCCAGAATTTTGAAGCAAAATTACTTCTGTATCCTAATACAAACCATTTTCCTTGAATTGGTGAATTTCAAGTTGAAAATCATGAAATCAATGAAATTCACATTGGCTAAACAAATGCAAACCTTACAGAAAGGAAAAGTATTTCTCAGTAGTATAACTAATTGTTTTAAACCCAGATGGTCCTAGATAAATACCCTGATATATACACATAGTTTTTTGAAGATTCAAAGGAATTTGGTATTAAAAACTGTCTCTGTACTACACCTTAACAATATTCAGTTTTCAACGGTTATGAACCATAAAGTCAATATTTCACATGAAATCAATCTTACTTCATGAGCATGCCTATGTCACATGATATAACACAATAATGAGTTCAAATTTTTTATGTCCATGGAGAGTTCCAAAGCGAATCTGGAATGAAGACTTGTGACTTGCCAAACTCCCACCCTTATGATCTTGCTAGGCCCAAAGAATTAGAATTACATCCTTCACTTGCAGTTAATTATGGACATTGTAGTACCACATAATTACAAAAGAAAATAAAAATTAAATACAATTTTTTGAATGACTGCAGACAGTCTTTTCTCTTTGGTGGGCATTTTTTAACATTACATATTTAATTGGGCAGGCAGTTTAAAAGTAAAATTACTGCACAAGCCATATCTAATATTCAGTCTTTAGGAAGAAAGATTTTGTCATTCTCTCCAATGCAAAACTTGGTAAATGCCAGGAGCATACAATATTACGACTAAGGTGAATCGCAAAAAACAAATTTTGAAAAGGAAGAATATATAAGAGAAAACAACCTACCATCTCTTTTTTCGACAGCAATGTTTGCAAGAGATTCCAGGCTTCCATAAGAAAGTATTGACTTTGTTTTAGCAATGGCATCCCAGGAATCACGACGAGCATTTGATGATGACAAAATTGAAGAAACTGAAAAATAAAGTTAAAAGTAAATTTTACAGTAGCTCTCAAAATTCAAGTGAGGTTGTAACTTCAAATAATAAACAAAGTATGTAATGGTAATGAGGTTAGACATAAAATTGCATATTCAGCATCAAGCAACATGAAGTATGTAAGAATGACAACTGAATAACATGTTTACGTATTAAAGTTTAAAAGCAGAAGAAAATAACGTCTACAATAGATTTTTTAAATTTTCATTTCTAATAAGAGCCTTGTTATTCCATCACAGATATGGTGTTAAAGATTTCAGGCTTCCATGATAGTTTGGTAAATCCATTTTAGGTTCCATACTGTGTTGGTGCCTGCTTGGTGACAGACATTTCATTGAAATTACTTTCCGACATCCTCAGTGCTGAGGTTACAGTGCATGAATATCCCTATGAATGAGGTTAAGAAAGGATTCCTTCTGAAGAACTTACCCAAAACATCAGAATATTTTTGGTGAAGGCAAGAAATGTGATGGATCTCAAAACACTGGATCAGATAGATTTTATCTCCTAGTCGAAAATCTGAGAGAACTTTATCCAGAATTCCTATGACATTATATTTGGCATAATGTCTCTCTCTGTTTACCTCTTTCAGTGGTGAATATAGAAAAAATCAAGCTTTCATCAAAAGCTCAAGCTGGAAACACTTTCATTTAACCCTTTCGAGACGGTGGAGTTCTCTCCTTAGCATGACTGCTGGGCTGAGCCCCAAGAGACTCTTCTGTGCTCTCTATACGGAGCATTTTTGAAAGATATTTGTTAATATGAGTGTCGCAGATAATCACACACTCTTAGCACCAACCAATTTTGACCCTTCCCAGTGGGGACTCTGCAATATTTTGGACTCTGAGGGTAGTTGGGATCCCTCCTTTCTGGATTTATAACCCCACCAGTGGCATTGATTCGTGGTCAATCATGTTTTGTTTATATGAATTAGCTTTATGGATAATTGTTGAATGCTTGCAAATTGTAGAGTTCAAATTGAATTCCTCGTTTCATTCTGTGAATTGTCAAATTTTGAATGATACTCTAGCATCAATATTAATGAATTTTACGCAGCAGTAATTTCTATGTTGCTATGTATATGTACTGAAATCAAGATACAAGTCAATATTTATCGCAGAATTTTGTTTAAAAATTATAAGCACTGCCCAAAAGACAAAGAATTCAATTCTTAGTATACATTTTTTGAGAAAGGAACAAATATTTATTTCGAAAACTGACTTAATGAACAATTGAGTGACCGCAGTCCCTTACCACAAAGGAGAGTAATAAAAGACGAGGGGTCAAGGTGCCTGCTCCCGGATTTTGAGGGTACAGCCTAAGTCTTACTTTGTTTGGCCCCGAATCTAAGACTTTGTGAACCCACGACCATCATAAAATGGGAAGAGCAAGGAAAAGTATATTTTTGGGATTCGTTCGCCAGTGCAGGAAAATCTCCGACGAAAATTTGCTGTTGTCTCCTGGGTCAAGAAATGTTTTGCGGTATATTTTTGTTGTTAGTTGTGAAAAGGTTAAGATTAAGGATGGTCAGATTGGATACCTCAGATCCAAATATCTGCGGATATTGCCCTTCATCGGATACATCGGATCCTAAGTAGCCTAAGTCGGATCTGGGTCCGAAATTTTAAATAATAGCTTCAGTGAATGCCCCATAAGGGTGGAAAGAGTTCCGATTCTATCTTCGAATGTGCCGTTGCATGCAATTCTTGTCCTACTCATGAACAGTTTTGTTTGAAAGCTCTCTCAGAGGTTAAGTATGAGAATTTCAGCCGTGGAGAATAAAAAAGACAAAATATGGCTGGCACATAGTGTGACTCTTCCCAAGAGATTGAACTATCTTCGGGGGTATCTCAATGTCAGGAATTTGAAAATGCATTTGGATCGGAAAGTATCCGATTTGAAAGATCCAGCTCCAAAATCAAGGATCTGATCCGAATCCAGAACCGAAAATAATCCTGGATCCATCCACCCCTAGTAAAGATTATTATACACATGTACTAGACAGTGCTATCTAATGACACACAAAAGTTACAATTGAGATTATGCAATGCTTGGCAATGCAGGTGCCTCCCCATGTGTATCCACCACTGACCTCTTCTAATAGACTTGCAAATATAGGGTGTCTATATGATGATGTTCTCTATATCACTCAGAAAGGAATCTTCATTGCAAAAGCAATACAAGCCCAGCATACGACCTCCTAGTCTTTGTTTCAATTTGTACAAAAGCTTTCAAATTTGATACTTTGTCTTTCTTTTAGCAGTTATTGATGAATCACAGCTTTTCTTTCAATTGAATTCGGTTTTTGGATTACATCTTTCTGCACCCTCATCTCATGGTTGCCCCCCCTTATTCATGATATGGCCTGATGAGCGAGAAGCAGTATCTCGCTTTCACTTTCTTGTCTGAGGACCTCCCAACAAGACTTGCTGAAAAGCCTTTGCACGTTAAGTGCTGCTTCGGTCATAATGACTCAGGGGTGCCGACTTACAAAAAATATTGGGGGGGCCCAAACCCGGGACCTTGCCCCGGTAAGTAGTGAATTTTAAGTTTTTTAAGCATTTTAGAAGAGTCATATGATCAACATTAGAACCCTGATCACTTGAATCTCGATATCTGGACGCTCCGGGGAAAATTGACAAGCCTGACACATTTTTCCTCACATCTGTAACGAAATTTTGGGGCCCCCACAGGCCCCATGGAGTCGGCACCACTGTAATGACTGAACATGTACCTTGTCTCCACGCCGCTTTGGTTATTTTGACCTAAGAATGAGTCTTTCTTTTGGCCGCTCATAGCACACTGTCAGCCACAGCTACTTTGACTACACGTATATGATGTGACTGACGCATCGTGCATAGCTGAATGCACACGAAAACTCAAATGTAAAGGATACGAGTATTAAAACAAAAGAAAATAGAATGACACGTCGGTGCAATGGGCGAATTCATCTTAAAGTCCATGGCAGGGAATGCGTTAATTATGTCAAGGTTTGATATAGCTTTCATTTCTTCTATGGTTTTATACAGCAGCAAATTTAAAATGATGATTTTCTTCACTAACCACGGACATTTGAAGATGTGTCGACAGCAGGTTCATCAATGTTATCCACTGATCCCCTGCGCCCTGACCAAACGGAACTGCGAATGCGAGCCGGATCTGGTGAATGGTGCTGTCCAATTGAAGAGGAGTGCTGCTGCGACACATGAGCACTGAACACCCTCTGTGACCCTGGGGGACTTCCTCCGTTGAGCATAGGGGAGGAGGGAGATGCCCGACCACCGTCAATAATGTGAGTGCGTGCCAGACGCTGCTCCATTGTCTTTGTTGTCACAGAGGACGTTGATGTGGTCAACTTTGATGTCTCTGAAAAAAGGAAATCAAATATACATAAGAGCTATTCTAATGGATATTAAGTCCATTTTTCAAATGAATTTCACACACCAGATATTCAATTACATGTTTATTATATTCCTAAAATTTATAGGTGACCTTTTTCAAGTGATAAAAATGTCAATAATGGAAAGCATTATCTTTTTTTGTAACAAGTAAGGGTACGACTTCATTAGAATACATACATGCATAAATTTAAGAGAAGTTAACTATTTATAATTTGGAATTATTCTCCATCGCAAATATTTTTAGCCCCTAAGAAGTAACAAAAAGATGTGAAAACCAGCATTGCAAAAATGAATAAAAACTGAGAAATACTACCTATATAGCATACATAATTATTAATCTATCAAGTAATTTCAAATGTGATTACAATAAATGTCAGCTGAATACGAGAGTTCTTTTGAAAATATAGATAAATCAACCAAAGCAAACTCACCTTCATTGTAATAAGAATCAGTGGACACTCTATTGCCAAGAGGGGATGAAAGTGACACTTTGGTAGCCATTGGCGATGAGGCTCTTGCTGTAATATTGTATGGAGAATTGCTACGTTCAAGGCTTCCTCCTGAAACTAATACATGGATTGTAATATTATGATCAATTTCAGAATCAGTTGGTTGATATATGTATAAGAATTTGCAGATGAATAATTATCCAAAAAAGACCCATATTATGTATTTATAAATAAATAGCTTGACATCCAGCTTTATTTATGAAAATTGATAACAATATAAAAGGCTTATTTTCATTTTCTTCCTCTGTTCTAAAATTAATTCTGCCACAGGTATCTTAGACATCTATGAAACAATGAAACATTGTGTACAATGATCAACTACACATTCCCCAAATATGAAACCAAGACTTTATGCTTTTCACAAATGACATAATGAAGTGGAGTACTTTGCCATCACCAGGACTACAATCCATGGCACAAAAAGCCATTTTTCATGATAGAGAACAGACTTATAAACAAACCATGACCCCAGGGGCAAAGAGATCCCTCATGCTCTAGGTAAGCCCATTTTGTACATTACAGGTTGCCAAATTGACAGGAGCTAATGATGAAAGGGACAGAGTAAGCAAGGCAACACGATGAATGCTAAGAGCAAGATAGGCAAGCCAACATGGGACCCTATTTCTGGGCTGTTAGATCATGTAAGCAGTAGATGCATTACTAGGGCATAATATTGATCCCTAAATATCAAAACTTTTTCATGAGAAACTTTCCCAGGACTACTGCCTGCCTAAGGAGTCATGCAATGCATGCTCAAGAGGAAACAACTATGGTAGACCTTCATTTTACAATATTAATCCATTTTGGAGGGCTGATCATTACGTAAATTTCATTGTAAATTGAATAGGCATTATTGCCAGACAAGGATTGAATTTAAAGATCAGTAGTGTCATAAATTTTTTTTACATGTTGTAATATCAAACAATGTTTCTAATGAAGAAATAATGAATTGAGTTACATCTTTGATGTCATTGTGAGAGTGGAAACAAAATTGGCAAAATTTTAAATTTAAAAAGCTCTCACAAAATCAGCTCAGATTTTTAAGCAGAATCTTAGGCTCAGATCGGCATTATTGTCAGACAAGGATTGAGTTTAAAAATCAAACCCATCATAAAGTGGGGGCCCACTATTGTTGAGAACTATGTTTGAATGGGAACATCAGGTGAAAACATTAACAGGGTGATGTTGGTGGTCAAGGCTGTTGTGGGGATCATCTGCTTCAATGGTGAAGTATACAAAGGTATATCAGTTTTTGTACATGATCATTAGTAGGGGCCATTGCACTCTATAAGACATTGTGAAACAATAGAGATTTATTATTATTACAACAGAGATAAAAATGTATCAAAGCAAGAATATTCCATCAGATGGGAAACAGCTTGGATCAGTAATATCCTGAAGCAATGCAACCCAATTATCATTGATGGTAAGATGGTAGCTCAAACTGTGCACACTACCACTTCACAGCAAGGATAGGGGTCAAGCTCTTTGCACCATGATATTATAACTCCCATTTTTTTAACACCATACCAAAAACTGGAGGTGCTGAATAGCCAAACTCTACATCTGCAAAACACAATAGTAGGAGGAATTTTATGGAAAATACAAACTAAATCTAAAAATCTTCCCTAACCATTAGGGCTAGTATAATTTTGCAGAATCAATAAAACGTGAGATTAGAAATAACAGAATTCCAGAAATTGGGAAAATCATAAATTGCTAAGCCCTCACTTATAACAAAAAGATGCCAAGATTAAATCAAAACACCAATGACCAACCAATAAAGAAACAACCATGTAAACCAAAATAATGAAGAACAGCAAACAGAAAAATAGGATAAGCCTTTAAAGAAATCCCTAAGTGCAGGGATAACTATGTACATGGATAAAGTAGAGAAGGCACAAAGCATTTGAGGATTTTGAGTTCAAGGTTCACATCAACATACTAGATTTTGCTCAATGGAATTAATACAGCTTGATCTACAGGTGACCCATGAAAGCATTATCAAGAATATAATTACAATTTCCTCAAAATAATCATGAAAACATAACATATAAGCGATACATGATCATTTCATCAACAAAAACCATGATGAAATTTGGAGCAACACCTTTAAAGGGCAACGACATGCAACCACATGAAGCAAAAGATATGCAATCTTGACATTCATTATAAATATCCCATCTAGCACAGGTTTTCAACTATCCAAAAATCCCAAGAGAGTATCCAGTGATACAAACACACACACACACACACCTGTAAAATAGAGTCACTATTCTCTGAAAGAAGGATCCAATGGGGATCCAGCTCAAGTACGCAGATGATAAGGACAAGATGAATGTCTTATTTAGCATGGATAATGAATGATACTAAGATAAAGATTGAAACGCAGGATTCAAGAAGCCTCTCTCCTCTTTTATTTCAATTTCAAGAGCTTTTAAAATTCTATTATTGGATATTTGCTTTCAAATATGTCAGCTTGATCTAAAAAAGCCAAACAATTATTGATGGAAAGTGCAAGACAAATTATATTGATCAAATAACATGGAAAACAATGAAAATTACTCTAGCTGTAATGTGAAAATTTGAGAATGGCATTGATATTCTTGTGATATTTCCCTATTCCTGCTCAATCCCCACTGTACATATAACCTTTATCGATTGTGCTGGCTGGGATATTATAAAATGAGTGCAGTAGATTATTGTGCAATTAAAAGGAGTAGGTAAGCCCACGCACCAATGAAGGCATTCTTGAGAGAACCTCACACAAGAGGATGAAAAAATACAGCTTAAATAAACTACATCTATATATACATGTACCTATAGCTATATATATACGAATATATATTACAAAAAAAAAATATGAAACACCATAAAATACCTATTGCTATAAAATTCTTATGGTTACATCAGATTAGATATAAAATTCTAGTTGCACTACCAATTAAGAGAACTATGGCTGGCATACATTTTGTTGAGGGAAGGCAATGATGACATGAATCAAAGATGATTACTCAGCCTTGGATATTTTATGATTCAAAATTAATATATATGATATTTATATAAATGATATTACTGAAAAAATAAGCAACCAATAGGTCAATGCATATAATTTTTTTAAAGAATTACCGCTATCTTAAAGAATGCTCAGGCGAACACCGAGGTATTGAAATCAGCCAAGAAATTAGAAAGGAAATTTGGGTCTTGAATTGACGTAAGCAATTGATTAAAAAAAGATGTTTGCTGATCTAATTTACCACTCATTCTGAATGGAGCTTGGACTCCCGCAGGCACTCTAAATCATTCAATGTTAATAAATTAAAGTTTCATTATGCTATCTTAAATCTAACACTTGGAGGATGGGATGGGTCATTTTGACTCATATTTTACGTTGAAATTCAAATTTAATAGCTCATTCTCCATCCAATTCCTCTGAATTTTTGTGAATTTATGTAAAATAACTCACACTTTGCAAATATAGAAATAAAATTTCATAAATGCTTATAGGAAGTTTCCAAATGGATGGCTATGGATCACGATGACCCATTAAAAAAAACACCTTTTTTTCAATTCCATTTCCCTAAGAACAGTTCTGGATGAGAGATTCTTGACATGATTCAATGAAATAGTTGAAATTAGCAACAATTAATTACAAATAACATTTTTACTCCATTAATGGAGAAAAAGTCTTTAAAATCTTATTCAAATGGAAAAATATAGTTTCTGACTTGAGAAGGGTATATTTCATGCTGATAAATTTTACTGGTCAAAATGACCCATGACCACCCTTCTAGGTAGTGCAAAACTCCTGTCCTGATAGTGCTAAGATATTAAATTGGCTGATTTTAGTAATTGCTTTCAGTAATATCAGTACATAATTGATTTGGTAAATAATTTGATTCTCAGTTATGCAACAAGCATAGCATAAAATGGCCTTTTTATCTGTTTCATCCTTCATTAGCAGATGATTACAGATTTACTGCATTGGCTGATGAAATGAACATCTAAAGGTTTAAAATAAAACATTTAAAATAAAACGTTTGCAACACAATAGGCCTGGCTTTAAGTCTATGTACCACTTAACACGCCATGCCATCCATCTAGATCTATAATGAGTAGCTACCTCTGGGGTTTACGTTAACAGACACCCCTGAGGTGGTTCGCTGGGTGGATGAATGGTTCTGCTGGTGACCCTTATGCCAGTTGTAACGGGATTCTTCTTCTGGTGGGGAATAAGAAGAGCCTAGCAGCAAGGGAGAACTCCGCTGCTTCCCATTTGGACGTGAGTAAAGTGATGAATCTTGATAACCATTGGCCTTTCCAGGAAGGCCTAAGCCATTCCGTGACCCCATACTTGCTGTTCCAACATAGCCAGCTATGTGATGATTCAGTCCAAGTTAACAGCAATCAAAGAAAATTGTTGCAAAGATAGTTCTCAAGAGTTGCTTTGAAATAATACCAACTCTTAATTAGATTATGAATTAATATCTCAATTTTTTTATAGTTAGCACTGATGGTTATTGGTGGTTATGATTACAAATAACTAGCATCAAAATAATTAGTATGAGAATAATTAATTAATCAGTTATTTGACTTAAACATAGGAATGGAGCCTAAAAGATTTGCTTCATCAAGATTATCAATGGATCAGATGGGAGTGGATATTCCTGAAATCAAATCTACCTATTTGTCTTACTGTTGAGCAGCAGAACCAGGTTGTCAATCACAAAAAGCAGGCTGTAGCCTGTGCATCCTATGGTGCATTTCACCAATCAAAAGAATAAAAATCTAAATGTCTTATTAACTCAAGAGTGCAAAGTAAGAGGATATGATTTAAATGGAAAATTTAGCTGATTCCAGGAAGAATTAAAAAAAATCATACAGTACAAAAATAAAGGATGAGGTATTTTTCCTACAGAAATCACCGATATTTTAAATTGCATGTGACTCATCAAATTGAAAGCAGATATTTTAGGCTCAATTCTCTAGTTAGATTGAACAGAAAATAGTTGTGTAAAGAAATTATTTCAGTAGTAATCAAGAATACAAAAATAATTCATTAATAGAGAACTGGTTAGCATCTTCAGAATGTGTATTGAATTCTGAGCAAACAGACCACCACTTGGAATTAGCAAAATTTGTCAATTATATTCTCATTCAAATTAAAGCTTAATAGCATGCTTTATAAAATGCTTACCGTCAAGGTTACGTGGGGAATTTGGACCACTTCCACCATTTGCTGTGAGGTATGATGTGTCTGTATGTCGCTTCTCACTGGAGAAAGTATCAGTCACACGCTTTTCATTTAGGTATGAGTCTGATGCTCTTTTGTCACTGCTGAACAAATTATCACTCGACTTCTTCTCAGACAGGTAGGATGATTCCGTTGATCTCTTCTCTTTCCCATCCTTCTTGCTGCGTCTGGAGCGATGAGACCCGACTCTAACACTGAATGGCGAGCCTGGACAAGATTAATTATTTTCAATCAGTATTTAAATATGTATTTGTGTTTACTATTCATATGCATGACTACCAAAGGAAAGGAAGCTTCGAAAAATCATTTTTACTTTATTCGAAAGCTTCCAGAAGAATAATATGCCTCTTCAGGATTTATTAGCATAAAGTAAAAAATCTTCGGATGAAATCATTTTTCCTGAGCTGAACTTGGACTTGGACCCACATGTTCCCATTCATTAAAATCTACATGCACTTAGAAGGCTCCATTCAATTAATTACTCAGTGTTAATTCCGGGATTGAATGAAGGAATTTGGATACAATGGTGGATACCTGTTTGAAGAATAAATAACTCATGCCTCCTGCAAAATAATGCAAAGAATGAGTGTGCCCTGTATTTGGAGTAGTGATATGCCAGCTGTTTTATGCAGTACTAGATGCACAGCACGTAGATTCTAATGAACATGTAGAAATAGGGTACAAGAAATAGTCTATTTAAATTTTTCTCCCGGTGAATGTAACCCCAGAATTAACATATAAAAATTAATAGTTCAACTTTCATACATTTTGATTTCCATACACAACACACATTTTTGGAATTACATTAAATTTAAAAGTTGAGAACCACTGTTACTCAAATTTGATGGATAGATATTTATTTCGGGATATTGAAAATTTTCTACCTCTTTATTTGTTTGAAAATCCACAGAGAAAAAATCATTCGCTCTGACTGGGATTCGAATCCCGATCCCCCGATTTCCAGGCGAGTTTAGCCAGTTAAGCTACTGATGCTACCGATACCAATACCAATGCCAGTCCTCAAACTGGGGAGAATGACACCTTGGTTGCTGACACTTTCAGCCCAGGCCTATGAAGTGGTTATTTTTCTAGAGGACCAATATTTTTGAGTGTTTTTCAACGGTTAAAATTTTATTATAAATAAATGACACAGTAAAAGTATTTTACAGTTTTATAGAATAAAGCTTTAATAACAATAGAGACCAATTTGGAAAACAATAGCTGAACAATTGAAGAATTGTTTTCTTGTAAACATTGTATGAATTTGACGAAAAATACAAAGTCCGTATATTGCTTGCCTACACAATCTGAATCATGAAGTTCACAAATCCATCATTTGTGGAAACACTATGCAATCACGACCTGCCAAATGTGGTCTAATGTGAAGCTAAAAGAAGGCAAAGCAAATACTATGTAGGGCAAAAACCCGAATTATACTCGTTCATGGGAAAACAGGAGCTGAAGTACAGTAGCCCGAGTCAGACTCGTGCTTGGGCCTGAAGGCATGACATATTTCATGTTGCCTGACCTATGCTCTGGCTTGATCCTGAAAGTGTTAACTGGCTAAAGCACTCAACCAGAAATCGGGAGATCCGGGTTTGAATCCCAGTCAAGGCAAATGATTTTTTCTATGTGGATATTTGGCGCACTTTGTGCATTGCCAATGACTCGATAAAGATATCACCGTCAGTGGTGCAGCGAGGGGGGGTTTCGGGGATAAATCCCCCCCAGAACTCAGAGAAATTTTTAAGTTTAATCTGTTTTATTTAATTGGATAAATATCACTTATAAAATATTGTGCGAATTAATAAATATCTCTCAGAATGCCGTAAAACTCACCATTTTGAACCATTTATCTTTATTTTTTATGGCGGAGGGCCCCCGCACCTCCCACTTATACTGGAGGGTATGCCACACCCCCAGTCCCCCCTGTATTAGTTGCACCTGAAACCCCTCTAGCCTTTATTCCTAGCTGCACCCCTGATCACCGTGGCTAGTCCTGGTATACTAAAATCTTTATTCGTTCCATCAATGATACATAAACATGATACGATTGGAGCACATAATAAAAATTTTTTCAGTGTACGTTAAGCGACGTAATACTTTCAATGCCAAACTTACCCTTGATATCAGACCCATTGAAATAGACGTATATTCTGTATTTTCCAGCCTCTGGAGGAATGAAAGTGACCCTGGCAAGGGAATCACCAAGGCGCTCAGTTCTCAGTGGGATTGACCTCCCAGCGTGGACCACGTCTAGGCACACTTCACCAAGTCCTCCAGTTCCACTGGAATCCACGGTGAAGCTCAAGGGTTGGCCAGGGTTTCCTGGCGTGTCTAGGCCACGGAGCTAAAATTGAAAGGAGTTTATATGTTGCTTTAGTATTTTGGACGAAAAGGGCAGCAGGTAGATACACCGATGCCATCAAAACAAATTGATAAATTTAATAAAAATGAAATAGATATGTACATTTATTTTCAGACAATCTGCAATTTTTTAAATAATTATTAACTATGAACATAGGTTTTCGCAGCGAGAGGCATTGTTGCTAACGGCTCCCGGGTGCAGCAGCGTGTTGCGCTTTGTCGTGCAAGCTTTCGCGACCGTTACAGGGCTCATCATCAGGCGATGAATGAAAATACGGAATGTATTCTTAAATGTAAATAAATAGTAAATGTATTCTTCCGTATTTTCATTCATCGCCTGATGATGCACCCTGTAACGGTTGCGAAAGCTTGCACGACAAAGCGCAACACGCAGCTGCACCTGGAAGTCATTATTAACTACTTTGAGATAAATAATGAAAAAAATTGCACATTGATACATTAAAAAAAACCTGATAATGTTTTTTTCTTAAAGGTAGGACATATTAATAAATTGCTATCAGCATTTTTCGCTTGTACCCCAGAAAGAAGAATTATGCTGATTGGATTGAGGAGACTAAAGAAAGAGGAGTAGGTACTCATCAACATACAAGCGTATAAAAAAATATCAGATGCTCAAATTTTCCAGCAAACATAATTTGAAGCAATTGACATGAACAAAATGCAAGCCTATAGTCAAATTCAAGGAGTTCAAACAGCACTTCATTTTTTGGGAAGTAGGTTCAGCATTGAGTGAACAACCTCAAATGGACCCTCCCTAAAATTATCTTCCCTCCCAGTAAATTTCCTTCAAGAAATAAGAAAATTGTTGGAATTAAAGAATCTGAGTATGAAATAATAGAATAAAACAAAGTAACTAACATAAGTTAATGCTGATAGGCATTGAAAATGAAGCAACTTATAACTGATCATAATTCAAAAGGGTGCTGCATTATACCAAAGTTCAAAATAATCCCTTAATCTGAAATACTCAATATTTAGTACATAATCATGATTAAAAAAATATAATACATACTCTCTTGAATAATCAAATTCATCTATTGACAGGACAAAAGAAATATAGTATCAGGATTTAATCATTTTAAAAAGGAATAACAGCGAAAAATTATTAGCTAGCTCATAAAAGATGATTTTGAGGGTCATAGCATTTCTTTCATTGAAGGACTATGTATTTCCTCACCTCAATTCCATTGGGGTCAAAGACAAAGCAAGTGAATGGTCCACCCTGAATATGCCTGCCTCCATGGGTCACTGCAATAGTCCATTCACCAGCTTCATCCGGCTGAAATGTTGCTGTGTGGACACCTGAGCCTCTTTCAGCCACTGGACAGCCAAGAGCACGGCCACTGGGAGAGTGAGCAGTCACATCCACTTCACCAGCAGCCGTCCCACCATTTGAGTTGACCTGAGAGTACACACCAAACCAATCAGAAAAAAATTATCTTTCACTATCGCTATGGCTGAGAGATTTACACGATTAGGTCAGCATACAATTCAGTACTAGATGATTACCCTCCATTGAACTGGATTCATATTATGAAAAAAACTTGATCTTTATGTTATACAGCACACTTCCGATATTCCGGGCTAATGATGGGGAGAGATGGCACAAATAATCACAAAACATGGAGAACCCAAACTTTCTCTTTAATATCTTGTAATGTTCATAATTTATGTGAAACAAACAATATATTATTATGAATGCAGTTATTCTTTTATTTTAGAGTGCTCCCTGGACTCATTGAGAGCTTTCTTCACCAGTTCGCGATCCTTTTAGCGGCGATAACATGGTTTTACTCGTATTATTAATACTCCATGTAAGGCCTGGTTTTGAAAACTACACATCTGTGGCTTAGTGATCACGGATACAGAAAAGTGGTTAGCACAAATGCTTTAAAAGGCATCACGCCACATAGTCGCCTCTCGCGCAAGTTGCCCAGGTTGCAACTGCTGCGGGACGTGAATCCATGATCATGGAGCGCCATTGCGTGCTGCAAGGCTTGGAAAACAGGAACACGATGCTCCCGTGAATGCAGCGAGCATGCGATCGCTTCTGTTTTACGAAGGGGATTATAATGGAAACAATAAGCCCATTGTATCATAGCATTAATGCAGTAATTACGGTGATTTTACGTCCGATTTTTTTTTATAAAGATCGCGGAAAATATTGAGCAAGATTGAAAATCATGCATGGATATACTGCAGCCGGATAATCAGGAGTCTGCTGTAGTTGAAATACTTTGATCAATATAATATAAAATTTTATCATCCGATGGTGAAAGGGGAAGGAAATTTTAACCTTTTCAAAAAACTGTTTATTGACATTAATCCTTTTGATACACTGAATCACTTTCGAGTCTTCTGATTGTTATCAGCGCTAAAACATGCACAAGGTACCAGTGATGTCATGACAAAATTAGCAGTGCCGGAACTCACTTTCTTTAACTTTTTTAGAGGTGATAGATATACTCTGCTTGTTTCAATTATTTCAGCAAATGAAGATTAAACAAATCAAAATATATTTTTATTTTGGCTATGAATAATATTAGAAATTTTGAGGCACCAAAATTGATGAAAGTGTTATTTGACTGTTATGCTTTTTGTTAACCAGTTCCAGAACGGCATTCTGGAGCATTTCGGCACCATGACTCCTCTGCAAGGTACATATATAGGTCTAGGTCCTCTTGATCATATTAATATTGAAAAGGCATCTACCAGACTGGATTTTTAAATTTGCAACCAATTTTAGAGTAAACTGTGAGTAGGTTTTTTTAAAACAAATTTAACTATTCATGTAACAGCATGAAATGCATAAAAAACACATAATTGTGTATCTTGCAGACCATCTACCTTTCTTCTGTTTGCTTTATTTTTAATACCCAGAGCACTTAAAAACACTGATAAAAAGAATGTTTAATGAAATGAGACAAATTGTATGAAAGTCTTAAGTGCTCTTTCCAAAAGGCATTCTATAAAACTCACTTGATAGGCTTTTCATGAATGCACAAAAGTCAGAGGTTTTGTTTTAAATTCATATTTCTTGTTTACACAATTATATGATTCATTTACCTTGGTCAAGTATCATTTATGTATCATAAAAATCATAAAACTGATGGGAAGTGTGTCATATATTATAGTAAACTCACAAGAACTTCAACAATTGAGCCAACAGCACATGGATCCATTCCTCGAGACTGTACAGTTGATAGTTCTGGAAGGACACGGATGTCAATGGGGCATCCAGAGGCCACTTCTCCCTCGTTGCGAATCACCAATCGATGCATTCCCACTTCAGTTGGAGTGAAAGAGCCACGGGCACCTCCAGGTGACGAAGATAAGCGGATCTCTTGCCTAATGCCAGATGGGGACTCCACTTCAGCAGTCACTTCCTTCAAGTTTACATCATCGACTAAAAAGTTGACTCTAAATGGCATCTGGAAAATAAAAAAATTATGAGGAAACATTTAGGTGGAATGCAGCTGCAGCTCTGTCAAAAACAAATTTAAAGCAAACACAAAACTGTTTTTTCCATCATTTCAGAGTTCCCATCATGATTTAAATGATTCATTTGACAATCCAACAACATAATTTTTTCGATATCTAACTTACCACCTCAATATAGATGCATAATCCTATTGATTTTTCCATATGTATTTTGTGTATTTGCTCATTTACTTGCATCATTTCAGCAATAAGTAAAAAAATTAGAATCACTCAATCTTGTATTCCTATGTATATGACAAAGGCTAATGCACATTCAAATTTTTTTAATGTACAATAAAACTGTTATTATTATTAATATCTATGCGGAGGAGGCAGGAAGTGCTTCATCAACTTCCAATATCGTATACATTCATTTATTGATTACCTTTTGATTTTAAGTTACGAAACCCAAAGCATCCTAATCCTTTAATTTAAATTTTCAAAATGTATGCAAATATATTGAAAAACAACAGAAAAATAAATGAAAGCAAATTAAGCTGCATTCATCATTCTCAATAAAATTATCTAAACTATGCCATCCTAAATTGAAGATCTTTTCATCCTGGTTCAAAATAAGTGAGGTTTTATAAGGAAGCATTAGAGAAGAAACATTTTCTTGAGTTTTCAAAATATGTATAGTAAAAGTAACCACTAGATGTATTTGGAAACATGGGTTTATTGTGGGAGGAATAACTTTTGAACAACAGGTCTTACTGGTTCATTGACTCTTCCTGTATTTGAATCGATGGAAACTGATATCCTGTCCGATGGTCTAGGACGAGGCTTGATCCACTGGAAGTGTGCTGCATACGCCATAATTCCCAAGTGTTCCACATTTCGGTCAGACATATCCTTAGCTCTTAAAATTGGCTCCACACCAAGCCGTTCACCTCCACGGATACCTGTAAATAGTTTTTGTTAATACATTTCTTGATATCAGTAATGATTCCATGATATCATCTCACATTTATCATTTTCTATTTTTTTAAACAGAACATAGGCCACATTAAGAATAAAAATTATTGATCCATAACAAGGATTAAGTTTTAATGTGCCACTTTTTATTTTAACTATATGACCTCTTTGTTGCATGCTAAGTTGAGAATTTTTTATTGATGCATATCTTGAATATCTAGAAGCAGCTAAACTAGCATTGATCCAACCTGAATTGGTCAAGTACCTAGGAGACAATGTGCTGTGAGCATGGGCATTTACTGTTTTTCAGTAATTGAAAATAAAACAGAGTGCAATTAAAAGCAAAATTGACTATATTTTTTGTTGCTGAATGCTTTACTTTATATTTATCAAATTTGGTGAGGAAAATTGAATAAAAGTCTGCATATGTAATTACATTAGGCATGCTTGCAGAGACCTGCCAAGAAAATAACACAAATTTGGCTCAAGAATGAGGAAGGCAATAAATATTACTTAAGCTAATGATCACGTAATATTTGCATAGTCTTTGCAAACGGTATTTTTCATAACCACCAATTGTGATTCTTTTCATTGAGACAAAATAACAGTGCACTGATTGATTATCGATTTTTCACTGATTGTGGCGCAGTAAATTATTGTAATGGAGAGAGACAATAACTGGCAAACAAAGGTAGAAGCTTTTTCACTCTAAAATAAAGGGATGATTTTTCAACTTTCTAAAATAGGCGACACTCATTATTTTGCCATGATACTTAGTGATAAAGAAATAAGATCAATGATAAAAAATAAAAATTACAAACCCAAATTCAGATTTGATTCCCACTGGGATGGGTCACTTGACAGTTTATCATAGCCAGGGATTGGTCCTCCAAGGGATCTCACGAGGGAACACAGCACTTTTCCATCATTCCACTCTCTCTGAAATTTTGAGTATAGCGAGAAGTATATGAAATATGGGCATGGAAAAATCAATGACAATATAAAACAAGTTTAATCACAGCTCAAAGCCTCAAAATAAGCTAACTAAAAAGACATGCTTATTTAAAATTCTATTAACTAGTTATGTGGCTTTCATTCATAGCCTAATAGTTTTAAAAATCTCCAAACTTCTTAATAATTAATCTGATGCATTTCTCAGTATTTTATTTTATATTCATTTTGTCCTGGATTAGCAAATAATCAATTATTAATGTACATCATTTTCAAAAGTTTACCCCAAAATAAATAAGTACACCATGCTGCATGGAAATTTTGGTGAAGTATCGTTTTGCTCTGCCTTCTGAGAAACATAATATGCTGATTAAATTTATATAAACATGATAAGTGTGTACTGAAATCATTCTAGGTATTCCCAGTCTCTCAAATTACCCTTAATCTTTCCCAATGAATGATAATGCTGGCCTTGGGAATTAAAAAAAAAGTATATAAAGCAGTACCCAGATTTGACTGTATCATGAAGCTAAACTAGTGCAATGCTGCTAACTTTGGCAGTGAAAATCTTACTATATACCCTCATGGACCTTCATCCACTTTCACATCTCCCTTACACCGGATCTTCTCAACTTCTCTAAGCTAAAGACTTCATTTAAAAAGAGCAATATTATGGTGAAAAATATGTCTCTTTTATAGAACCAAATTGTCCTGCACTTCTTCAGTTAAATATTTAATGCATTTGTTAACTGATAAGCATTCCCCTATTTAACTTATATTTAACAACTTACCGTAAAATTTTTGACTCCACCAACATTGGAGGGGAGTTGTGAGTTGACCCACCGCAGAGTAGCATGGAAGCCAGGGGAATCTTCTTTCATGAAGTACGATAGGTAGGTCATTCCAGAGAGTTCATCTAGGAAAGGTGAGGCCAAATATTCTGGTTCAAGCACCATTGGGATGCCAAATTCTCTTCTTGCGAGTTCCATGGCTCGACGGCAGTTTCCAACACTGAGAAAAATGAGATAAATCTCAAGTTAAACAATAGCACATTCCAATTCAACATAATTTTAGAGAAAATGATAAAGTTTCTCAAAGAAAGCATATAACATAGACCTTATGCAGTGAACATTCCATAGCAGGGAAGCCATTGGTTTAATTCCTCAGTTCAAAATAAGGGATTCTAGTTAGAATACAGGTAAAGGCAAATGATTTTTCAGCTGTGGAAATTATGAACTTTGGGTACTCATGTGGATGACTTTTTCAAGGTTTGCAGATGATTAGCCTGTATTCATTGCCACACAAAATATAAATTTGGGGATGGGGGAAATGATGAGATATTTAGCCAATCACACACAGAATCACATATATTTAGCCACCAAATACACATTAAAATGGTTTTGACCCAATGGATGTTAAAATTTTTGTAATTTTATGCAACATAGTTATTGTGACTTTTCCATTGTATTAGGTTCACCATATCTGTATATATCCCCTGTTGCTGTGCCAGAAGCTTTGTGGGTCTTTTTAAGGAAGCCATCTTTCAAAGGCTTACAGAAAGACTTTTAAGGCTAAATATGAGAGAAATGGAGTTTCATTAATGGGATGTGCCAGTGGTTGCCAAAAATTAAGTGTCAAATGTAAATAACATAGTGTTCAGACTAATCAGGCTAAATCAAGTGATGGGTAAACAGGGTAATCATCTGTAGCCATTAGAAGTAACAATAAAGGAAGCCATAAAAATAGTAGGGGTCAAATAATTCCAGTAGGGATTTAATTTAACGAATTTAATAATGATTTTTTCTCTGTGGATTTTTCGCACATCCAGTAGGGATGATGGTTAGATGCTAAACTGGGTTTAGAAAAGGTTCCTTGTCCCTTTAAATGCCTTATGGCTAATGCCCATCACCCAAAATTGAAATCAGCTCATCAATGGAGCGATGGACATCCTTCTTTACTCCTGAATATGATTAAGATGAAGCCAAAACACACCAACTCTTGCGAGGTAAGAAAACCATAAGCTTACATAGACAGAAAAAACTTCTGTACTTCATGATAAATCCATGTCCCAAAGTCGGTGACTGAATTCAGGCATTGAAGTCTCCACTCCATATTTGGTAGGAATGGAGTGAATATTTGCTTAGACTATCTGAATAGACTAGCCGTATACCTTTCCAGAAAACATCTCCGTGATGATGTTATGAGATATATTTTCTAAGCTTACAGAGGTGAATAAACACATACATATTTATATTATGCGATGTAACTTCAGAGGATGGAAAAATGGAAAAATAGAAATGGAAATACCTATGCAAAATGTAGAAAACAGAGATTTTCAGATACTTTTGGAGACAAATTTTATAATAATGATAAATTCAGTATTTTGATCCATATTAAGGACCTCTGCCACGTGTAAATCCATTTATTTTAAATTCATAAATCAATGACCTCAGCTAAAGATAGTAATAAGAATGGATTTAGAGGGGGAAATATATATTCCATGCCCACGGCTATAATACTGGGGGTGCAGCCCCCCTCCCAAAGCCCAAGAAAAAGCCCCCTCCCAAGAAAAGTCTGAAAAATTGAAATTGTGGTGACGACCTTTCACACAGCACCAGAATCCTCGTCCAGTCCTATACGAAAATAATATCAGAAATAAGGGTTAATTTAAATTCTGAGAAGGTTGAATGAAAAATAAATCTGGGAGGAAACACCATTTGAAGAGGGAGTATCTCCCCAGACTCCTCGGAGGGTGGGTGGTCCTAGGGTGCCTCCATAGCCCCAATCCACCACCAATATTACTTGGGTATAGAAACCCCCCAGTAGCTTAATGTATGCTTATTTTTTTAGTCTTACCTGTCGCGAGAGTCGATCTCCCTCCAGTGTGGGAAGAGACCAGGGCGACAATAGTCGAGTAGGGCAGAGAGGAGAACTCCACTGTTCCAGTCGGTCGTAAAGTTGCTCACCCTTCTCTCCGGAATAACAGCCTGTCAAAGAACATGGATGAAAATTATTACATGAGAATAAATTGATAAATACACGGATGAAGTTTTTTCAGTTGGTATATTTTATGGATCCTAAAACATGATTAAGATCAATATTTTTCCATTTACGAAAAAACGTCCCCTGCATTAAGAGAACACATCCCTCATGACTGGTATTTATCTTTCTTTGACGCATTATCTTTCTTTGAAATGGATGCAGAGGAGGATGAGGGACAATGAAATGCTGAACATAGTGGGTAGCTGAGGAGAGGAAGCTTCTAGATGAGATACAGAAGAGACCTAAGGCATGGATGAAGTGAATACTGAGAGGTGAGGGTGTACTAAAAACTGCCTAGCAGAATGTTTGGTAAGCTGAGGAGGGGGAGGAATAGATTTTGATCTCTAGAAAAAATGAAAGAATTAGGCCTTATAGCGAACTTAACAAGGAAGTTTAAGATGGGAGGGGAGACAAACAGGGGTAATCTGAAAAATGCTCCATGTAAACTATTTTAACTTGTAGAATACTTTAATAATAATTACTATCTTGAAACTTAGGCTAACATGAATGAAAGATCTTTTGCAAATTCCTCTTGGCAATGATATTACAATGCCGAGACGCATCGTTTCTTTGCCAAGGTTTTTAAGTGGAACTTGCAAGGAATATTTTTTTAATGATGGAATGATTCCACCACATATAACCTGAAGCAGCCAGTTTTATTACGCTAAGGGGTCATCCATTAATTACGTGAGGCGTTTAGGGAGGGTGAGGGGGTCAAGCCGAATCTCACCCAATATCACCTGGAGGAGAAGGGGGTCCTGGCAAGTATCACGTAACGTTTTTTCCGTAAGAAACAGTGTTAAATCGCGATCTCAGTAATCTTAAATACTAGTCTTAACTAACATCAAATAAAAATAATTAAACTTATTACTTTTTTATGAATTCCACGGAATGAAGAATAGATTAACGTGTTCACAATGAAAATGCGCATTTTGAATAATCTCACGAGAGATTAGAGGGAGGGGGCCGAGCCAAATCTCACGACATCTCACTAAGGAGGGTTCCAAAATCGTCAAAATCACCTCACGTAATTCACGGACTCCTCCGAATATGTTAAAATTCTCTGGGTTAATAGATTCGAATCATATGCAGTGACGTAGGAAGAAATTTCCTTCGCGGGAGGGGGAGCTAGGGTGGATGCCTATACTTAAAAATTTCAATTTTTTTAGGATAATCAACCATTTAATTGAAGCAGCTATATTTTGTTTGAATGATGCTGATACTTAAATGCATGGTTGAATATTGACAGATATTTTGAAATGTAGCAATAATGTAAAACGGAGTGTCACAGTGAGCCTGGGATAGTTATGTCCTCGACATACATATCGGGGGTAGCCGCTATAGGGGAAAATTTTCCGGGGAGCTGAAGACCCCCCTACGTGTCTGCCTTTAGAAAATGTTCTCTGAAGAGAAGGTATAACCCTCGCTCGTACACAGTCGCACGAGTACGTAACTTTTTTCATGGCGTTTTACTTAATTACAATATACACTACCACCGGGCAATTTTTAAGTAATATATAGAGCACTTAAATATTTTTACCGCATCTCAATTACGAAAATGTTACACCCGAGAAAATGCAGAGGAAATATTTTCATTCATGACGTGATTTCATCTGGGTAATCTCCTCAATCTCCATCGCTGCCGACGCGACGTTTCGACGAATTCCTCTTCTATCGTCATCGGCCCTGATGAGGAGATTACCCAGATGAAATTCCGAAAAGATTGCCACTATAAAAAAAAACTACTTTTTGCCGGTAAAAAGTGATTTCCTACATAACTTTTCATACTCGAGTTGAAGACAAATGTTGACAAGTGTCTATTATTCACCTACATATTGAACATTTCAATATAATTGGTTGATTTTTAAACTAATATTACATCACGAAAAAATACCGGTTGAGCGACAATGATGCATCTTCTTATGAAATATTCAAATCGAGCGTCTCTCCGAAGCCAATGAAAAAGGCGACTAGTTGCGCGAAGTTTGATTAAACGGTTTCACGTGCGAGAGGGAAAAAATCCCATTAGCAAAACGGCAAGACCTTAACTGTACTCTCGAAGTCCTCAAGAGTCATTTTTAATGCATTGCATCATCATCGCCGGGTCAACGGACACATTCGGTTTTCTCCGAATGGCCAGTCACTCTTGGGACGTGTGACCCATCTCACCTTGAGGGAACAGCCAACACCATTAAAGCGCGGAGCTTAGGTTCGATAAAGCATAAGACGAGGCAAGGAATGCTGATTTACATGCAACTATACTCTTTCACCGAATTGTTTTTATTTCCTTGCGATTGAATTCGAAAAGTTTAGCTTATTATTAAATAATGTGGTTCAACTAATATTATTCAAGAAATAACCGCGGAATAGTCAACTGCGTACCTTTCCGGAGGCAACTGCAAATGCACGTTTAAATGCGAAATACCCACAGAGGATCGAGGAATCATTTTCCTCGATCGGGTTTCGAACCCGGATCTAACGAATACGCTCCAAGATTTACCCAATTATATTAATCACGCATTGTTACGCGAGGCTATGTCAACATTTGAAGCTCATAATGGGAGATAATTCTTTTGATGATGCCTGTGTTAAAAAATTGCCAACTTTACCTGTTTTCGGTCATTGGATGCAAGCTAAGCCAAAAATGTCCATCAACAAGAACTTCAATCCTAATTTTTCCTTAAATAAATCCTTACTTATATCAGAGTTATTACCTGGATAGGACAACGTATATAACCGCACTCACCTTCGTGAGGCGAGGTATGTTATCCTCGTAAGACTCAATGTTTTTATCATCTCTTCTCATTCATGTCAACATATATATTTTTAAAATTATAGATATAAAAGAAGGTTTATTAAGGTATTCTACCGATTTTAAGGCAGGTTTCCATGGAATGCTTAAGAAGTATTCTTTCAGCCTCCCTTTCTTCATGCAATACTCTCTTCAGTTCACAGTGAGGCCTAATCCATTTCATTCTATCTAAAAATCCAATTCTTTTCCTTCCTGTCCCTCATTTACCCAAAACTCTAGCCACTAACACTGTTTTCAACATCCCTTCCCCGCTAAGTACTCCATCCGTCAACACTCTGTACCCTCTGTATATCATCTATACCCTCTCCTTACTCCTCATGTCTAGCACTTTATCGTTCCATTTCCTCTCCATCCATTTCAGCTTCAACATTCCGTTACATATGAGTGGGTTGGAAGCCAAGGGGTACAAGTGATTTTTTTCTCAACAGAGTTAGGTAAAGTTAATTGTAAGAATAAATACACAAAAACCTGGTTGCCAAGGGAAACGACTGAGTCTGTTCTGTGCTGACATCGAGTGGAAAATAAAATGCACTGCTAAGTATCTATCTGATCTCGTTTGTTTTCTATAACTGATTTCTGCACCTAACTGTGTATAGAGAAGAGAAATCACTTGTACCCCTTGGCTTCCGACCCACACATATCTATTTCTTGAACGCCTCCGGTGTATCATTGTTACCTTTCCACACCGTAAAAGTACTTTGATCAGATGAGACTCTTACGAAGTCTTTTCTTAAAACTCTTACACAAAGGTTATTTCCGCAGGTCCTTCCATTCATAATTCTCATTCAATAAATCTATTCCCTCCTTCAGTAGTGTTAGCTGTGGGGTGGGGATGGAATGGCCTGGGGTTCGACCCCCTCCCCATCCGGGAAAAGTAAAAAAAAATGACATGCCTGGAAATACATTTTACATCATTTTGCCACAAAAAAATTAACTTTAAGCATATGCAGTTTTTAAATGTCAAATCAGACAATAACTTTTAATATTTTTTACTTCTCTGAGGCTTTGGGGGGCGGGGGGGAGGGGGATCTATCCCCTCATAACCCCCTTTGTTACGCCACTGCCCTTCTTGATATCCCAACCGTTGAGTACGTTTTTCTCTAATGTACTGAGCAAATAGTTAAATAAGGCAGTTTCCTTCATCAAAGAAAACGAAAGGCATTGATTGCGATTCGTTGCCCACCATTAGTGTCTTCATAATATACAAATTATTTGGTTTTAGAAATACCGGTTTAGACGAACGGCAAGGGTCAATTTTAACTGCATTTGAAAAAGGCCAGATTGGCGCCCATGCGATGCCACTCCACGTGACGTCACAGGGACCTAGTTTCTAAACGAGTAGATAGGAGTTTTACATCGTCTGAGATTACCAATGCATGCATGAGGCACAGAGCTCAGGGACACATGTCTTAATAATCACCTATTAAAACTGGCTAAGGTTGGAAAGTTTTCTTCGTTTGATACGGTATTAATAATCCTTACTTAAGCCAAGCGCTACCAGCTAGCATGGTACTCTGCTACCTGCTAGCATCCTGCGTCGTATCAGCGCTCAAAGCCTCGCCCCAATGTCACCTCAGTTGCGGCAGCGGGAACTAGAACGACGTCACACGGAGCTTTTCCCAACATTCATACTTACCCGTCGCGTTTTCGCGCTCTTGAAAAATTTCACTTTTCATTTAATCGCGAAAAGTAGATATCGTCATTTAAAAATCTAAATACGTGAAATACGTACTCCAGGAGTAATAATATTTCGATTTAGGAAATAAAAAAATAATAGCAAACCACCCTATTGTCCCATCTGTTAAAGCTTATGACCAATGGTCATTGACCATCAACCTCTGTTTTCTGTCTTCAATTCCTTTCTCTCGAAGCATTGCAAAGCTCCATGTCTTTGATGTTTTTGTGATCTTCGTGAATAAGCACGATATTACGTTGGGAAATGTGGTAAGAAATCTGCTGAAATCCCCGGTAAGAAATCTGACACAGCCGATTTTAGCACGAACTTAACTCTTAAGTCTTATATTTTGGTAGAAAACATTCACCCGAATTTTATGCGTCATTAACAATCTGGTGGACTTTCTTATTCACTCGATTTATTCTTCCCTGCCAGGGAAAAGTCAATTTTAGAAAGGTTTTCTTAACGTTGATTGACCGCCTCATTATTTGTTTGACACATCCTGTGCCAGAGAAAGGGATAACTCTTATCGACAGGACGTTGTTGGAGAACCTAAACTTCAGGTACCATTCAATTTGTAATACATGAGTCAGCAGATCTTACTTCGTAAGAACCAAAAATAATTTTCGGGGGGCGAAAGATGGAGAACTTATGGCAGATAAGAGCAGAGGCAACGTACCAGAAGAATAAAATTAGAAATTTTTCCTGATTGGAGGTCAATTTGGAGAAAAACAGAAAATCGTATTTATGCGGCATTTAAGATAATAGCATACAATGAGACGGTACAGTTTAGAACAAAATAAAATTAGTCTGAAAACCTCGGATTTTTCTCCAACTAGATCATGGACTTTGTGATAGGCAATGGATTGTTGTTTGGCCGTTTATATACAATTGCATACGGTTATTGGAGTACTCTAATAAGGGAAATAAAATCCAAAAATATCACCGATTTTCATCAAGAGGAAAAAAAAATATGAAGGAATATATTATTTCTTTTAAGATGTAATCCACTTAACCAATACGCTGAATTATGATTCTGTAGTTGAATTAGCTTCGATTTGTGTGAATTTATTGCAGCCATTTAATTATATTTAAAAACAGACGAACATAAAATCGAAAAAAATTCCTCATTTGCTACTGCAGGGCTAAATTTAAATTTTATGCACTCATTACTGAATCTAAGCCAGGTGTCACAGAAATAATTTTTGCATTCGTTGAAAATAGAAAAGAATGCATGATTTTTCTCCTTAAGATGATTTAATCACTTAATAGAACCAAGAAAGATGGAATTATAAAATAACAAAATAATTATTTTATCCATCTTGTATTGAAAAAACGTAACCAAATATCTATATCAACATTAATTTTCAAGGGTAAACAAGGAACATTCCGTATTTATCCTTATTACTTGACGAAGGATTTGGTGCTTTCTCGTCGAATCTTGTTGATGAAGTCTTCTCGGGAAATAAACCGGATCAGGAAGGAAATTGCTGCCAACGTTTCAATGGACTTCTCTGCCATCGTCTTCAGGGCGAATTTGCCCTGAACACGACCTGATTCGCCCTGAAGACGATGGCAGAGAAGTCCATTGAAACGTTGGCAGCAATGTTCATCCTGACCCAGCTGATTTCCCGGGAAGACTTCATTAATCCTTATTACTTTCTCATATTTTTTAACCTTGAGTCTCGCTAATTAAATGAAAGGTAGATTACATTTTTTGCCGTCTATAGAATCAAACACCAGCAAAAGTTAAGCGCGATCGGAATGAGACCAAAACGATAGCAAAAAATCCAATTCGACTACCACATCCGAGAAAACAATGAGAACAATTCCTAAGCAAGCAACACAAGTACTAGACAATCCTGGATAATGAGAGAAATTCCAACGTACGTTGATTTAATTACTTTTAATGGAGCGCAATACGTAGACAGCCGGAACGTCGCAATGCAGCTCAGGGTCATCGAAGAAGAATATTTGTTCACGCGACAGCGGAAGACTGCAAATATGCACGCGATTAGATGAGACGCCAGAGTCAAAGGCGTGCACCATTCATTTGTCAGTACAAACAAACTGGTGAGGTTAGAGAGGATGGGAAATTTGCCTACTCATCTTTAAGAGATAAGAAACGAGAAGAGGAGATAAAAAAGATATTAAAAAATCAGAAGAGCTACTTATTATAAAAATAAATCACAAAAGTAAAAAGTTGAACCCGCCCCGCAAGATTGATTTTCACGAGAAAAAACGAGTGAATATTTTCGACGAGCAATGTTGTTAACACATGCAGCATTGGGTTCGACATAACCCACTCAAAAAGATAAGAAAATATTAACATAAATTTTGCTCATAAGCATCGCACGTCTACATGTTCACCGATAATAATCCTGTTTTGGTACAAAATTCCAATTTTTTTACGTGGGGCATTTCATGGCCAATTTCAGTGTGTGTTAAAACATCGCACGTAAAGAAATTCAGGCACAGCCAGGAGCGGATTAAGTTTGTTATTTTTTGTTTGGGAGGATGAGAGAGGAGACACTAGAATATTGGAATAATAGTGCCAACTGCGGAAGGCCAAGTTTATTGACCGTAGGTAGTTTCACTAATTTCCTCGGCGCCTAGGTCGTACGCAAAACATCTCAGCGATAATATGTCTGAGGTCAGATTTGCTACAAGTGGCTTTTAGATATTCAACAGTTATTGTGTAGTAGTTAAATTATTTCGGCAGGGAATCAGTGGAAAACAGAAACAGTAGTATGTAAGTCATGAAGAGAAACAAGAAAAACTTGTCACACACCAATAGAGATGGGGAGATTTAAAGTAACCAATTATGACACAGCAATGTTCTTCTCTTTACTCCCCTTTCCTTATAATAGTACTTATTCCCTATTTCTGAAGATTAAACAAAAACCAAAATGAGCATTATCATTTGAAGGTAAAATCTAAGGAAGACTTAACGGGTAAAAAGATTAAAAGGAAAGGAAAAAATTAAAGGAAAATATTAACACCAAATGTAACGTACATCTTCCAGTTTCACTCAATTAACCCAGATATATTATAAAAACGAAGCAATTAAATAATATGAAACCTCTACTCTAAAAAAATCACTCCAGGTACTTGAAAAACATGGAGCAAATAAATAAAAGCTTAATAGTTTTCTATAATACTTTAAAAAAGTAAAAGACATGATAATAGTTTATGCATGCTCTTAGAACACATTAAAACTATTATATGTGTTTGGAAAAAATTGATAGACGATACATAAAATGCAGAGGAATTAAAGCGGCCTCTGTTTAATGAAAATGGTTAGAAGTGGAAAAAAATATTTTTTTAAATTCAATACTTGACCTGAGACCATAATGCGTAACTAATTAAGGATGATCTTTGATTTGAGAGGAATTTTATCCATAAAAACTCTCAGGTTTCTACTTAATAGCAATGAGAAAGAAACTTTGATTGTAGAAACAGATTAGACGTACCTGTAACCATGCCAGCATGAGTTTCTTCGGCGGGAATTTCGATCTTCCGATTTGATATCGAACAATCAGCGACCAGATGAGTCCCAGGATGAGCTTCAGATTGCCATTTACGATGTCAACGTTACCTGAAACGATTGAAAGGATTTGATCAAGGCCTCGACTAAATTGAAATAAAAGATATAAAAGTCCCGTTGTTGATATCCCAGAGGAAAAAGAAATCAACCTTCTTCACAAAGAAACATGGATCAGATTATAAGATTATAAGCCATACAAAATATTTCACTTAGCCTGTTTCATTACATAAAAAATGAGCTTTAAGTGTACACCATTTGCGGAGTTACTCTGTTAAACCACGAAATACAAATTGAAGTAATTGATGCACACAAATACTTTACTTTTGATCATTTGTTTCGAGAATATAATGTCATTACAATGGTATTTATCTACTTAGAATAACCAATCAATATTTTTCAGGCATCCTAAAAAAAGGGTGAAAATTTTTGCGAAATACGTGAATAGACTTTAAAATATTGAATGTAAAATTAGAGTATTTAACAATATAACAAAAAATTGAGTTCCTAACGCAGATGCCGCATAAATTCACTATTAAAAGTCCCAAAATATTATTCTCAACCAATAAGAGTAATTAAAGAATATGACCATGACACTCAAAGCATGGAGAATTTTAAATTAATGAAATTTAGAAGGTATATTTTAATTTCTATAAAGAAGCTGACTTTAATCCATTCAAATGATTTTTTTAACCTCAATGATTTTTAAGATGACTTGATTTTCCAGCGATGATGAAATCGACTGTTTGTTTTTTTACCTGAGCCATGGAAGCATTATCCAGATACATTGCATTGATTTCACGTTGAGATGTAAGACAAATTACGGCAAAACAGGTTTCATGCGCGGTAGCAAAGGATATCTTGAATAATTATCCTCCATTTCGTCCATTTAAATAAACTGGGTAGCCCAGCTACACGTCGAGGAAGTAGCTGGCGTTTCCATGGAGTCACGTCTCAAAATAGAAAGGTCATGGATTTTTATTAAAGATACAAGCGCCAAGGTTAAAGAGGTTTTAGAATGGATAGAAGCTGGAGGCAAAGGGGCAAAAGGAATGCGTTCACAGGTGAAAAGAGGAACCACAACTACCATGTATTTTGATTTCCTCTGGTACTTCGGATAAACTCAATGTAATAATGAATGACACTTTGTTTTTTCCACAAGTTTATGGAAAAAACTTGTGGAAGAAATAAAGCGTCTTTCATTATTAATTAATTGAAATATTCCGTGAATCCTAGTTAAAATGACTCCGATTGTCATTGAAAATCTAAATAATTGAATGAGAAATTCAGATGCAATCCAAGGATTCAAATCACCCAATATTTCTGGGACAAAAACAGACACTTATAAAAAAGAGGGATGTCGATTTGCTGAAAAGTTCTGAAAATCGAGAGCTAAAAATAAAAGAAATTACTAATCTTCACTGCGGCAAAACCCAATTACGCTGATGCGATATGGGAAACAACCATTTTGGAGAAAAGAACGGTTGGTAAGAAAAATGAAAGATACTTGAGATTTGTGCACTGGAAAAACAAGTCTGATCCAAGAAAAACAGGGGAAAATGGTAAGAAAAGAAATGCTATGGAACGCGCTTCTGGCAGATATTTGTAATCGTTACCTTTGGAGCGGTACACATGTCAAAATACACTCAAATTTGCGGGCATTTTCCAAATAAGGTGAAGAAAACTCAGAGCGAAAGCATTGGATGTTGAAAATAGGCAATATCCTTCTTTTAACCACCTTGTTTCATCATCATTTTCGCCTTTCAGTTGAAAAGGTGACTAAATCATTTGAATGGCATCAAACTCTCGATTAAACGATACTCGATTACTCAATACTCCAATCAAAAGGAGCCGTCAACCACAATGCCACAGCGATGATGCTATCGGTAGAAGAAAGGACACTGATGTAAGAGCCACATTCCTCGCACCGAATTCCAAAGGTTTGCCATTTTTCTTTAATGAAGCCAACGCGACGTGAGGAGAGTGTTAATTATTTTAAGCTTAGAGCATTCGTTTGAAATTCAGTCTAGAAATTAAAATCGAATGATGCTAAAGTATGTTTTCATAAATCTCGACTCCAACAAGTTCAATCAAAGTGGTAGCTAAGACATGTAATTGAAGCGATGGTTGGGAAAACTCAATATCATATACTTCTTTTGCAAAGTAAGAAATGATTACTCCATTTCCTGACCGTTACCATGCCAATTTAATGAGTAGGTTATGAGATAGGAGTTAACCTACGTCAGTCACCTATCACTTCCATCTACCCCTTGAGGCCTGTCTCCCAGGCTCAAAAAATGGAGAAGATATTATTGAACCGTTATACCTACACTAAGAATTATCATCGTCGTTACCACTTAAAAACTATAAAATAGATCTGACAGACCCCACCACTCAATTCCTATCTTAGAAAATCATTTCATGCCTTCGTAGCTCTCTATGAAATCCTTCATCACCTGCATTTCTCATCTTGTATTGTTCCGTACTTTACCTTTCTTCCTTTTCACTTTTCCTTCGACAATCGTCCACATCAGACTGCCATTTTTCATGATATGGTCTACTGAGTTGTTCTTTTTCTTACAGCTATCATCAGGCTTCTCTTCTACGTGTAAATCACACTTTCATTTTTATTTTATCGCACTTTCAATAACAGTTTATCGCATTTTGTAGTGTTTATTTTTTATTTTCATATTGAGGTAGATGACGATAAAATGTGGTGAAACACAGTTATATGACAAAATACAGAATATTTTAAATAATTATGTTTTAGAATAATAAGAAATTAAGGAATAAGACATATAGTGGCGGAGGTGTAGCTTGCCCGCGCCCACTTGTTGTTCGCGGCCACGTAGAGTCCCAGCCAACTAGTTGCTGGCCAGTCGCTCACATGCTGGTGAGTGTCGGCGGACCATTTAAACTGCGCTCGGCACAAAATGTATACGAATTTTGCCGTCGAAAAGGCAAATTTGCGTAAAAATATAATAAAAGTCCAGTCATCGCATGTATCTCGAATTTATTTGCGCACATCGCATCTATATCGCATTTACCGCATTTGCGATTTTCACGCATCTATAATTATAATATATTTTTTCGAATGCCTCCATCATTTTATTCTCCGCTGCTCAATATTTATAATTAAGGTACGATGAAATAGGGCCTTATTGAGACATAATCCACCATCTATTTTCGTAAGAGGACTTATAAATCCCTCTCTACAGGTTACATATAGTCTTACTTCTTAAGACATTATTCGTTAAAATCATTTAGGTACCATCATTTTAGAAATTTAATATAGACAGTTTTAGGGTGGACAGTCTACAGAATGTACGCTGTAGACACTTTTCAACATTAAAATTTAACTCAAATTTGAAAATTTTATCCCATAGAATATACTAAAATATGGTAGGTTAGAATTTTCAGGCATTAAATGCAGGAAAATTATGACAACGGTCTTTTCTATTCAGCCAGAAATATCCAAGAAAATCGTAAATTGTAAACTAGAAATACTTTTTGAAAAGGACCTTTCTATCGGCTTTGATGAACATGATTTGACATACTTATCATCGGTTAACTCTGCAAAAATTACATAGACAGATGTTTATCAACTAATATAATAGCAACACGTCAGCCAAATTTACTTATCTTGGAAAGCTTTTTTAATGAAATTACATGATTTATATCTTACCAAAAAGGAAGTATTTTCATTTAAAAATGAGCCAGGCAGTAACTTGTCTTTCCAAATCAGACCACGTGGTAATAATTTGGTGAATACTGTACATATGAAATGGAGTCAGGGACGTATACTTTTTTCCATATTTATCCCAAATAACACAGATCAAATACACGCGCGAAGTTTCACGCAAATCTTTACATTTAAATGGAAGCGTTCCATACAGTCCTGGTAGGGGACAACCAGAAAATAAGAAGGCGCGGCCTTAGTTGGGAAAGGGTGCGGCAAATCTCCACACCCCTGCATCCGACAAGATGATCGTTGTTACCACGTGGACGCTGCTGCTTACTACTTGAGCGAGGTGGAGCAGGAAGGAGTCCGTCATCTTCGCGAAGGACAAAAGCGGCCGGATGCTCAACTAATTACGCAGTCCCACGTCGGTCGAATACGTTGGGGGTGGGGGGTCGCCTTGGAAATTATATGGAGAGTGGGGTGGGTGGAGAAGGGTAACACCACGGTGGGGTGCCTCCGACCAACTATCCTTCCTCTTTTGTTCCGGTTCGTAGACTGAGCACGGTGGGAGACAATTCCCTTTTTCGGCTGAGGAACTCCTTTTTTATGATCCGAATCTACGCACGGCGGGAAGCCAGGCGGAGCGGAAACACGTCCTAAGGTGTTGGATTAGAGCATTGCCTACAGAAATAGCTCACCACACATGCTTATAATTTTTAAAGGTCTTCATAGTTTCTCTCTTCTATATTATTTCTACTGTATAGATTCCTTTTTCTCAACTTATACGCAACCAAACTCTACAAATGAGGTACCAAAATGCACAAAATTTATCAGAGAACATGCGACGGTATATCTTACTTCCTAAATATTGCTATTGTTTCCTAAAATTGGTTTTTAAATAATAAAAAAAACAAAAAAACAAAGAAAAACAAAAAAACAAAAACCGGTACATATTCCTGACGATAACGGTACACAAACTGATACATTTGTTCATTTGCAACAATATCTCGCATTCCTTAAATAACTTTTATCAAAATGCGGCTGATTCCACATTCAAGTCTCCTGTTGATACGTAAATATGAGTCATCATGCGCGTTCAACAGAGGATAGTGTAATTACTTCCAATGTTGTGTTTAAAGAGCTCCTCTGACCTCAATTTGTACTTGAACATTCCAATTAAATTTGTACATAAGACCCTGCCTTTTTTTCTACATTTTAAAATTAGAAACGCGCCTATCCCTCTGTGGACCTGATTTGAAAAGAGCGGGGGAAGCCCGCTGGGAACGGGCGCAGCACGCTCGTATATCCATAATACCCCTGTACCCCATATAATATGTACCCCTAACTATTTTACACAAAGATGCGTCGTAATCAGGTGCTGAAGGGGGCTAACATAAAATTGGAAAAATAGAGGGCAAAATTTATTCTTTAGCTTCAAAATACTTGAAACATTAGTTGAGTAAAAGTGGCTTGAAACCTAGGTTTCTCCAAATGCAAATCTGTATCAAATAAATTTTACATTACACACAAATAAAATGGACAATTAGGAGGATCCGTCACTCCCGCTAAAGTAGTCTTTTTAATGACGCATGTTTTATCTGAAAATTGAGGCCTCACCTTGATATTTTCAAGGGATATACATAGCCCCTCGAAAAAGTTGCCCTTATCTCAACAGGAAAATTTTGTCTCAATGTATTTTTCCAGATTTAATATTATCATATTTGGGAAAGAGACAAATTTTAACAAAGGCTTTTTCTATACACCCTCAAAATTTTGCGGTGATAACTTAGGTTTTAAACGAGAAGTACTTCACGAAAAAGGCCAAATACGATTGGAAAAAATAACAATAATAATAACTTCATTCCAAAGGTTAAAATTTAAAAATTTGGTATCAAAAAATGAAAGGAGCTATAGGTAGCTTTGCAGTTAACACCAGTGTGGAAGCTACCATCCTTGAAACTAAATGCAATGCTATCCACAAAAAAGTATTTATTTTTTAAGCATTATAAATATGTCATTAAATGTGACAATTGGCAGAAAAACATAAAATGTGAAGAAAATGTAAGCATATTAAGCGAAAATATTAGAGCAGACGAGGAAATACAAAAAGTATAACATTTAGACCAAGTATATAACTTTTTACACAAAAAACAAATAGTAAATTCATTGAACACGCATATTAAAAAAGAACATTTATATCATGAATGAAAAAATACTGGTTGAGTGGCACTGGTGCGTCCCTTTAAGAAACAACAGAGTGAGCTTTTTTCACCACATCTGCGTGTAGGAAAAAAACTCACTCGCCCAGTTCCCGGACATTAAGTGAGTGTAGGATGTTCCTTTCACACCGAGTCGGTCAAGTTTTCTGCAATCGTTCGATACCACCTAGACGGCTAATGAAGAAGGAATATAGACGCCCCCTTTCGTGTACGAAAAATGTTTTTCCCACCTATTGGTATCGACCGTGACCCACTTTAAGCTGCATGGGAAGGAGACGGACCTCCTATTAAGAGAGGAAGCTGGAACGTTTCGTGGGAATGCAGATGTATATCAGGAGGGTCACCACACACGGCCACCCAACAATGGGGCAGAAAATAAGTGTAACACAATGTAACTGAGGAGTAGATATCTTGGACAAAGCTTCTAGATTCCCGATCAGAATCAGTGTTTCTTCCTTTCCATTCAGAAAGGTTAGTTTTTTCCTATACTTATCTTCACATGACACTGATTAGACATTCCAAACAAACTTCCCCCAGACTAAACCAGCAGTAATAAAATTACGGTAAGTGGTCATATATCTTGAACTAAGGACAGGTATACAATGATTTAGGACAGCGGTTCCGAACCTTTTTTCCTCCCGTACCCCCCTAAATGCAATGCATATAACTAAGGGGTCCGGGGGGTCCGGACCCCACCCGAAATATGAGAACACAATTATTTTCCCTCATAAAAGAAAACAAAATATTTTTAAAAATCATGAATTTACAAAATATTTTTTTAGCAAATGAAGTCATTTCGATTATTAAGTGTTTAAATTAGTTTAAAACCCATTACTTACTATGTTTTTCAAAATTTTTTCCCCTTTTTTTGGAGCCCCCCCGAACAAAATTCCTGGCTACGCCACTGCATATAACTAATATTGTACCCCCCAAAATGTAATTTGCACATTTTATTACATAATCCCACTACGAGTGGGTGCCAATTTTATTTATAAATAACTGTATACATAGAAATTTTGTTTCAAACACCCTATTTAATACGCATTCATATTTCCTGGTTAAGAGATACATAGTTCCTGGCATCCGACATTACTGATTAATTTCGGCGTACCTCCGACAGGTTCCTCGCGTACCCTCAAGAGGTAAGCGTGCCACCGGTTGGTAACCGATTATTTAGAGGAACGTAGCTGAAAAATCATTGAATTGATGGCATTAATATGGAGGAAAAATACATTTACGAGTAATATCCAATGACCTTGAGTCGGGGAGGTCTAAATTTCATAAAAAAACAGGGAAGGTTGCGGAAGTGATGCTTCGCTAAGTATAAGGCTTAGAAACAAGATATTATCTACATCATTCTTATCATTCTCTGTCAAAGGCTAGATCAATACGAGACAATATAGCTAGTACGATCCACGAAATGATACGCTGTACATAATGTGTGATTTTGAATTATAATTTACAGAGACAACGAATAGATAACATTAGTAGAATAATTTAAGAAATTAGTTTAATTTAAAAGTTTAAAATTATGCGAAACTTTATTGAATACATTGCCTTGCCTTAATTGTTCGTGAAGAGCCCAGAAAAATTATGACTGACAACTACACGCCACTGCTATCGAAATAAAAAAAGACAATAAATTTTGATAATTAAAGAGTTATACGTAAGGTTATGACTTTTACAATAATTTTGACCAAAAATCGCTTAAATACAACGAAAATTCCGGTAAAAATTACAGTAATAAACGTAATTTTGAGTTCAAGTAAGTCATTCTCAAAATGCTGAACGATGAGGCCTAATTTCTAATTTCATCATGTTGTATATTTTTCCGCCGTTTACAATATAATTTCGTCCACACAACATCTAAACTTTCCTTCTTCAGCATGAAAAGAAGTAGTAACATAACAACTCCTAAAAATGTAACGGAATTTTTAACTCGATATTTTTTGTTCGAGTGTGCGTGGTTAATATCATCCATGGCAAGTCTAGTTATGATTATAGTAGTTTAGAGGCAAGGAATATAAGATATGTTTTAGATTATACCTCTAGCATTAGGCTATTACTTTTAAATGGTTATAATTCGTCTTTAAAGTAATGTTAGCATCGAAAAATGCATTGGGTTGTTCATTAGATTTGAAATGTCCAGAATGTCCATCTGCAAAGTGTAAAACGATTTGAGTTTAAAACTATGCACTAAAATTGTACCGCGGAAAGGTAAATCATTAAGAAGTGTACGGTAAACAGTTATCACTGTCAGTTTTCTATCTGAGGGAGTTCAAAATCTTCACCCGGATTTGAAACAGGGACTCATCGTTAAGCATCACTTCCTACTACGCCACCACGCTCAACGTTCACGAACTCGGTTGACGTGTGCGGCCTTAAATTCACGATTATTCATTTCGCCTGGGGCATAGGAGTCCACGAGGCTTCATCCACGGCTTTGATGGCTGCCAGATGGATGAGAGGAAGTGAATGCAGTCAGGTGGACGGTATGGCGCGCGCAATATGGACACCGAGACTTCCTCATGCGTACAGTCAATTTCCTCCCGCGGAAGCCATCCATTATCCCCTAACCGTCTTCCCAGGAAACTATTGATTGGATACCTATCAATAGAGACGATGGAACACTTATGAAAAATATAATAACGGCTGTCATACATCGCTTTCTCCGACTTTTTCTGCTGGGTACCTCAGCCGTGTCATTGTACATATAAAAAAATATTATGGAAATGAAAGAATAAAATTTTTAAGGTTCACTAATATATTTAAAAAGCACGACCAAATGAGCCTTAAAAATATTATTCATTACTTTCCATAATGGAAAAATTTCACAAAGTTAAGCCTGAAATCATCAGTCATATTTAAAAAACATTACGATATAATGGAGGAAGAGTTCTCGGGTTTCCAGCCGGATTCAAGGATTTTTTCAGTACCGACTTTTTGAAGGCTAAGCCTGCCATCGTCTTCAGGGTGAATGAAGATTGAATGATGAATTCATTCACCCTGAAGACGATGGCAAACTTGGTCTTCGAAACGTCGGTGCTGAAATACCCTTGGACCCGGCTGGAAACTGGCCAAACTGAATTAATTACTCAATTAATCATGTATTTAGTATTTTAGTGGTAGTAATACTGATCGAAAAACTATTTTGAAGGATGAAAACACTAATACTTGGTGAAAGGCGCATAACGTTTGATAACTTTTCGATGAATCCTGAAAAATGGATGCAGGCGTTGTAGTCTCCATATGGGCGGCGTCTGTTACTAATTCCTAAGATGTTACTACAGCTTAATATACTGCAGTAAGATGGCAGGAACTTCACTTCCTATACTGACCAGCGTCAACCAATCTCGCGGAGGTATACGTGACGTTCTGCCGGCTCTCCTCACGTCTCGAACAAATGCCAGATCATCATAAGACATCCCGGAAGAACAGAGTTCCAGGATGTATTTTTAATATACATATGTTACATACCAACAAAAAATTCTATTCTAACAAATGCTTTCACAAACATTGAAAAGGAAATTATTTATACATCTCGGCCGTTGCTGTACACATACATAACAAATCTACATTTATTATGTAAATATTCAGTACCATGGCACCAGAGGATATTAAAATTTATCGAATAGATTTATTACTTCGAGATATCTATTTTTACTGAAGAAATGGCAGAAAGTTTTACTCGCTGGAGGCGGTGCAGGCGATCCGCGCCGAAGCCGCAGAGAATAATCGCAAGAAATGCATCGAGGACCCGGATTCGGGCACTAGTATTCCAGATTAGCTCGCCCGCTCGTAGTAGCCCTACGCGGCCGCAGGTCTGATAGGCACGGTGCCTTTAATACCGGAAGTAAGGGTCATACTGCAGTCGTACCCCCACGCGTATGACGGTTTTCCGTCTACGGTCGTGTCCTTTTGCTGCAAGGTCTTCAAATGACTCTTATTTGGACCGGCTAATACCGCCGAAACATCTGTCATTATATTATTAAAGTATTTCGGTGAAAAATGCAAGACATTCGTTTTCATTGCTTCTCATTTCATGTCACATTGCGTGGTAATTACGGCGTAAATTAGGCCGCAAGGTAGCTTGCCCTTATCCTTGGACCGGAACTTCACGCTCCGCTGTACGTAGGTCATATAATCAGCAGAGGCATTATGAAATGACACACCAAAGAGATGGCTCAATCAAGAACATTTCTCTCGTTCATCATTAAATAAGCAAAATAACTACTGATGATTAAGTTCGGCTTCTGTGCGATCAGTAGCGCTTCACGTTCAATTTAACCAGATGATAATTTTGACATGAAATTATTACTAAGATTCCAACACAATACTTTTTCTTAGGAAACACAACTTAGCTTTCCTAGCTTGGCTGCAGAAATGATATATGTACCATAAATGAGCAAAGCAAACCTTTATATTATCTCTAAAGTTAATGAATTCTCAGCCTGCAAACTAGGCTTCGAGAAATTGAGCTTTCACGTTATCAACTTCGCTATTGGCTATGGAACATGCAAAAGAGATGTTTTTCTAAACCTTAATTCAGTTACGTATTCGTTCATGAAATATTAAACGTCGCCTCAACCTATGATCAAGAGGAAATATTCATAATTAAGTCTAAAAAACATTTACGTGAGAGGATAAGCGACGGAAAAATACTAATTTTGAAGTTATAATCATTACTTTAAATCAAATTTTAAGTCCTTCGCCCAAATCCATGGAAAACAATATATTTCCATCAAATTACTTAAAAATGATGAAATAAATAATCGGTAAAATGCCCTATAAATTTTCCCTAAAAATTTTACCCAATAGGTCATGTATAATTGGAGCTAATAAAAGTAAGTTAATATCTGCATTACTTACCATAAGCATTCAACTTCTTAAGGAGGTACAGTAGAAATCATCATAATTTTGGGATTGTAATCAATATCTAAAAGGTTACAAGACATTTTACTGAAGGATGTGAAACGAGTGTAATATCATGCAAAACCTTTAATACCTGTTTAAGTCCACTTATAACTATTAAAATACAACATTAGCCCAAAACCGATGTGGAGGAACGAAATGATAAAATAATCCTCATGAAATGATGCTATTATTCCCTAAAAATTTAGGAAAAAAACTTCTCAATTTTTTCGTTATTTATCCAAATAATCTGGAGACCCTGGACAGTCATATTCTTTTCAATGTCAATGATAGTCGAGTGCGGAGGGCAGTGACCATGGTGGGTAATACCCTCAGATCAAAGCTGATATCACAATTAACAACGTTTCTGCGGGCCTAATGAGAGAAAATTAGATCTCAATTTCATCCTCAAAAGGCAGGAACAAACAAGAGTGGCACATAATTAAAATTATGTAAGATATCGAGTGGCTATTCCATAACCACCGCAGAAGATGGGCATACAGAAAATCATGACTACATTTCCCCGTCCATCACTGCAGTCAAACAGAAAGCCTTTAAAAAAATGAACGAGATCATAACGAAATTCCGCAATCTAACAAGTAGAAAACGTGGAAGACCTGGAAAATCTTCAGGACAAAGAACCTGATAAAATTATGAAATATTGAATATTTATAAAAATTATCCAAAAAAAGGTGGGTTTCCTATGAATGCGAACAGGAAAAGTAACAAGAGATTTATTTTAGAAAATACCACCTGCAAACTGCCCTCATAACGGTAATTCATCACTTGAAACTGACATGTAGGGTAAAATAATTAACTATGCTTAAATTCAGAGCGTTAACGTAAGTTTAGGGGTGCTATATCAGCGGAGGATAACTATTCTTGCATAATAAAAATAAATCGTATTTCATTTAATTGTAGCTCCTATATGTACCAATAATCTTCCATGCCGTGATTCTCCTCACCAGTGGTGCAGCGAGGGGGGGAGCTGGGGGTTTGGGGGATAAACCCCACCCCTCACCCCCAGAGCTCAGAGAAATTTTTAAATCGATTTTACTTGATCGAATTTATATTACTAATAGAAAAGTGTTATAAAACATCCCTCAGAAAGCCGTTAAACTCTCCATTTTGAACCGTTTATCTTAAAATTACGCAATTTATTAATCTCCTACCTACCGCTTATCCTGGTGGGTATTCCATACCCCCACACACCCCGGTATTAGTTGCATCTAAACCCCCCCAGCCTAAATTCCTAGCTCCGCCTCTGCTCCTCACAGAGGTTGGGTCGTCAAAAAAGTTCCAGTAAATGCCAGGATTCAAGCACGGGTCCACGGGACAGAAAGCCAACACCATGGCCACCATAATAACCCTTTACAATAACTTCGCATCAATAAAGTTTCTCTATTTTTTCCCGATGGCCAAATGTGTCATTGGATATGGGAAAGGGAAGTTCAACGCCGGAAAGAAGGTGGTACAGTGTGATTCGATACTATTTCTATGTAAACGTACCATGCTGGGCGGAATGCCATTTATAAAAACTTGAATCGTCTTACGTGTGGAAATATCACCCAATAAAGTGTCATACCGGTGAAATGTAGGCAAATGCGTGCGTTTTTGGAGGAAAATCGCCATTAAAAGTTGGTCGTAAAGAAGGCGGTACAGTGTGATTCGATACTATTTCTATGTAAACGTACCATGCTGGGTGGAATGCCATTTATAAAAACTTGAATCGTCTTACGAGTGGAAATATCACCCAATAAAGTGTCATACCGGTGAAATGTAGGCAAATGCGTGCGTTTTTGGAGGAAAATCGCCATTTTTCATCATTTGAAACTGAAGCGCGAACTCTAAACGCGTTCATATTCGTAATCTAGCATCTTGAAAACTATTCCCCTCTAATACTTCACATGATATACAATTACTGTATTTCGTTTTAGCAACAATCCAATGTTTTTGGCAAAATAATTATTTCTCTTTATATTTCAATACCATACACAGAATTGGCGACCTCGATAACTGTGATTTTTCCAATTTCAATGAGATTATATGATACTTACTTATTACGACCAACTTTTAAGCATTTTGCCCCACTCTGCGTCATCGAATTGAACCCAATTTTTTTAACTTTATTTAGCAAGATTTGGAAACAAGATCACAAAAAGCCGCGCACCATTTCGATACTTAGTGATTTTGTTATCACCGCACTCCACCACACTCCATAAATCCACATATGAATTAACAAACGATCTCTTAGATAAGTATTACCACCATAAAGGTCAATACGAATCTCCATATGCTCTTTAACGCCCCTAATTCACTCCACGAACAGCAAAGATTTCACGAATGATAAAGCTTCCCTATTTTTTCCAGATCACCAAACGTCTTATTGGAAACGAGAAAGAGAAGTTCAATGCGGAAAGGTGGGCGGAACAGAGTGACACGATATTTTTTCTTTGTAAAAGTACCATTCTGAATAGAATGCCATACGTAATAACACCATAGAATCATCTCACGAGCGGCAAACCAACCCAGAAAAGTGCCAATTAATAATAATCAAAGCCTATACCTATTATATCTCCTACGCCTGTAAAACTAACAGTGTAATGTAAGCAAATCCGTGTGGTTATGGAGGAGAAACGCTATTTTTCATAATATGAAGGCAATGCTCGACCTCTAAAAGTCGTCCGACAAGCCCATTTTTTTACTTAATTTTGCACCAGATTGGAACCAAGATCATAAATGCCCAGAAAAATATCGAAACTTTGTGATTTTGTAATCATCCCACTGAATCACACACTATGACTCTACGTATTACAACAGATACCTAATCTTTTTAATAAGTACTACTACTATAAAGACCAAACGGATTAAGGGCTCAAGGGGAGCCCTTTAGGGATTCAACACACCGGGGCCGGGAACCAAGCCAGTGGCTTATACGCCCGATCACCCGGGGAGGGGCTGGAGAGGAAGGAAAAAGGAAAGAGGCGCCGCCGCAACAGGTGCCCGTCGACGCCTCGGGGGTAGGATAGATTCGGAAGGGATGGAACGGGGAAAAACACTTCAACGCTATAGAAGCGAAGATGGCCCAACTAAATAGCGTAACCAGGCAAAGCCATTACTATTCTAGCGATTTTGAAGGATTAGTGTATGAGGAAGAAAAATCCATCGATCAAATCGCTAGATACTATAAAGGCCGTTTTACACGGGGCACGTACTTGCACAATTTGCCGTGTGTGCGATGGCGCAGTCAAAATTGCGTCGTGTAAAGCGGTGAATTGCTAGAACACATGCGAGAATGCGTGGACGTGAGATGGCAAAATAGCCCGTTTAATTTCGTTCATGCATTCGCGCAATTCCACGCCATTTTAGAAATTAATGCAGTTCTAACCTGCGCAATTTAGTGCTCCGTGTAAAACGGCCATAAAGGTCAGTTATATTTATACGCATCTCGGTCTGCTCTTCGCTCCTAATTCACTCAGCACAGATTTCACGGATGACATCCCACGGTAGCAGTTGCCACTCTCGCAGGTGGCTTCCGAGGCGAGGGACACGCTCACACAATCCTTCGCAAAGGTCACCTGGCCGTTTTATTCGCTCCCTCACACACACGCACGCCAATCACAAGATTGCATTTTCACTCGCATTGCTGGCTGCGGAGCGGCCATTTCAAGTTCGCGTTGACCTTGGGAGGGGCGGTGGGCACTCGACGGCCTCCGGCGGGGGTAATTGACAATAAAAAGCGAAAACCTCCGCTCCCGAGGGCACCGAGACCATTGTTGTGATAATGCTCCTCAATCTCTCGATCCGACGGATAAGAATAATACACGCCAAGTGTGCGGTAATCCTCGACCAAACGCCCTTCACAGGTCTAATTAAGGCTTTGATTAACCGCCGTTTCACTGCCGGGAAAAGGTAATATTTTTCAACGCTAGGGGAATACCGCACTGATCGAAATAACCCATTTTTCTGATTTCTCAAAATAATTCTGTTTTGTTTGTTTTGCAAGAAACGAAACTTGCGGCGAAAGTAGCACAAGTAGCGAAATACTTTCAATAGTTTTCGAATATTAATCGGGTTCATAGCAATGAGCTTGAACGAGTACTTGGGCAAATATCGCGGAATATTTTTCATATACTGTGAAGTACGTAAATAGGGGCTATTTTTTGCATTGTCATCAGATATATGAAGAATATGAAATGGAAAATGTCAATTGGATGCATAGCGTCCAGAGCCGATAAATGTAAAAAAAACGAAACAAAGACAAAAGACAGAAATTAATTATACAAGTGACAAGTTGGTATAACCAGGGACATCTTAACCTTGCGCAGCGAAGACCTTTCATTCAAATGGTAAACACCAAGCTACTCTTCTATGGCAAGACAATACCGATTTCGTAAATGAAAAAAATTATGAAAATTGCAATTTGATGATATACTCTTGGCGTTCGAGAAATTCCCCATATAGATGCTTGAGACACGAACCAGACCTACGTTTGAATCACCTATCCGTAGCTCTAGCATCGGTCGCTGACCAATGGAATAAGTAGATAGCCATCGTTAGGGGCTTGCTTCCAAAAATCAGACACAGTTAAGAAAGGAATATACCTTCTTTCTGGTCATTGAATTTTAACTAGTAGCCAACATGAGGAAGAGATAATTATTAGGGTATTGTACCAATTGAGGTAGGTTTCCATGGAATTCTCAAGAAGAATTCTGGCAGCGTTCCTTCATGTACCTCCCTCTATAATTCACAATAAGGCCTACTCGGTTTCACTCTGTCTAAAAATCCTTCCTCCCCCTCGCTTACCCTACATTCCTCCAACACTGCTTTAAACATCGCTTTCCTCTCAGCTTCAACCATACTGAACGAGTAAGAGATACATTAACAAAAAAATATGCTAGGGAAATAGCGTAAAGGAAATTTCATAGACAGCACACAAAATTTCAAAACGTAATTCTTATCATGTGCACAAATAGAAAAACTACCTTTCATAAATTTAACGTATGGAAGCAACAATGCATAGCTCTTCATTCGCTCGTCAAGCGAAGAAAAGGATAAAATGTTTCCTTTAGTCTACTCTTTAGCACTCGGTATGTCACTGCGGTCGCTGCCCGCTGTTCACCTCGCCATTTAGCGGGGACGGAACAATCGTGGTAATTGGCACGGAGAAGGCAGAAATCATGCAGGTGTTTCGAAGAACAAAGCTCAACACTCAGACCAGGTGAACTTGAATGTCTTATGGCTGTGACCAAGAAAATCCTATAATTCTAAATTCACCAAAGAAGAATAGGATTGGTTTCCTTTCCAGGCCCCCTACGACGACAAAAAATCATTAATAATTACGTTTAATGCAGCTTCCGGGATTACAATAATCGATTCAAAGAATATGCGGTACTCGCATTTCGTAAATAGGTTTCAAAGAATGAGTGAGACTATGATTATCGCCGAAATTTTCAATAAGAAAGAGATTATTGAGAACCCATTCAAAAAATATCTATTCTAGGTATTACGACAAACGTAGACATTATTGACATATTATCCATACGCGTATATTGGTTAAAAAAGGAAAATGATTAGCTAAAATATATTTCTAAAAATCATCTGTCCCTGAAACCACTTAAAAGAATTAGGAAATGACTGTGCATCAGCCCCTTCAATCAGGCAGTGTCTCTCAGCGATATTATTCTTTTACTATTTCACTCTAGATATACCCCATAAACACAAATTCTAAAAATTTGGGATGTTTTCCAAATAGTATATTTTAGTGGTATAAACAATTCAATGGAAATTACACAATGGGTAGTTTGAAGCCTCTAAATGTGATATAATTTGTATGGAATTTCATGAATGAAAGATTTTAAATGTCATAAAAATGTACGATAAAAGGAGCAGGGAGAGGGAAAACGAATTTCAAACAGGCGATGCAAAGGGCTTGCAGTTTTCATGATATTTTCAGCGAACTGTAAAAAAGAGAACGTTTTGGCGAAATAGATCAGAATTTAACGTTTTCAAAGATAATAAAAAATGACTCGCAGGTATAAGCGAATGCTTGAGGTGGCTATCGACAGGTGCTAAGCACCTTCATTCAGGAAAGGCACCCACTTTTAACCAGCCCGCCACTTGATAAGGGAAGCACCACATTAAAGAAACCCAAACGTAGTGGGGCCGAACATAGTCAAACATCGGCGATCCTACGGACACCGGTGCATGTGACGAGGAGATTTGGCTATACTCCCTCCAAGAAAAAACCCCAAGTGTTTAAAACTTGCGGTGAAAGAACTATACTTCTAAAATACGATGGTCTGCGTCAGCAATGGATCCAGGATAGGGACAAAGGGGGCTGGGCCGAGGCCTGGGGGCCACCCAGCAGTTGTGGGGGTCCGAAAAATTACAAAGAAATCTAATGTAATTTGGATACCACTGGGTTGGTATTATAGCTAGCTCCTCTCTGTATCCGCAACTGGTCTCCGTATTGCGTACTGGATAGACATTATCAAGTGTTACTACGTTAAAAGAAATAAAATATAAGATGAAAAGTAATTAATTATTTCTTGGGGTATAGGTCAGTGAAATGAAATGGAAAAACGAAGTAAAAATTAATCGGATAAATTATTCATACATTTATTAGGAATATAATATAATAGATATATTTAGAGATTTATAAATTCATAGAATATAGCAAGCCACCTAACTAATTGATGTAACAAAAATACTTCGTTTTTACCTATTCATTAAGTACAAAAACATGAAACGAATAAAATATTTCCAATCTACCATATGGAGTGAATACGAGCATTATACGCAACACCAAGCTTCACGAAACAGACGAGCATAGACAGCGTTTTCGCGGGCAGTGGGCCGAGAAGCCCGGAGAATCCGCTTCCGAGGCCATTGCTCCTCCACTTGAGCATCTCCGTATCTTCTTGAGTTTAACGCGTGACCTCAGCGAGTGGGAGCGATTTAACGGTCCTCACTTGTTTACAGAGCCCTTCGCTTTGCATTGGTTTTTTGTTTGCGCGAAGGAACATTTATTGCCAAACAAAATATTCATGGCACCACGGAAGCGAGGCGAAGCAACATGTTAGGCGCCAATGTCTTGTTCTGCTAAAAACAAACCGTATTTTGTATGGAAGAAATCGCCTAAAAACCCTAAAATTATATGCAGTGGTAGATCCAGCATATGGACGAGGAGGCTGCTAGGTGGTGGGTCAGGGAAGTAACCTCCCGACAGAAGTGATGGTCTGGGAGGTTGCGAAAATTTTCAGAATGTCGAGGCTAAAAGCAACACTTTAAGGTCGTCTCATTAATAATTTCAAATGAATAACGTGTTTGAAACGAACATTTAAGTACTTTTACAGCATTTTTACAAAATTATCATTTTATCTAGTGCAAATTGGATAACCTAGGGGGCTATGGCCACCCATTACCCCTTCTGGATCCGCTGCTGATGATATAGAAAGTTCTCATATCATTCTATTCAAGAATAAGTCTATTTTGGCAACGCCCACGTCATGACGTTAATCTTTCGTCAGACCCAATATCGGAATTGCTGAGTTCAGGCGCAATGTGCCTAAAAGGAGCAGATGTAAAATAACATAATTAACTCTTAGCACGGCTCAGTGGTACACTTTTTAACTTAAAATCACCATTATTTAAGTATTCTAACACAAAGTATTTCTTATTTGCTATGTATATACCCCTATACACACCGTCATCCTGCCCCGGACCGATCCAGCAAGGTGCGATAAAATCTGCTCTTTAGGCTATTATGTATTATTATATATAATGCATTTTAACATGTGAATTCTATATGATTAGACTTTTTTATCTTGCTATATTATATATCTAATAATGCTTTTATTTCGCTTTATATAACCATTATTTTGTTTAACTAAGCCTCGGTGGCGGCAGGGTAACGTCTTCGCCTGCCAAACAAGAGGTCGCGGGTTCAAGTCCCACCTGGTTATGCTTCCCCCGTCCAGGGCTTGGTTGTTCGTGTACGTTTACTTGTTACATTCGTTGAACATCCCGCTATAAAATGGCCAATGAGAGCTGTATCCGGTGGTTTGAGAATAAAATAAAAAAAAATTAAAAAAATAAATAATCCGCTATTGATCTGTCGGCATAAATGCGAAAAGCGAAAGGCTGCATGTAGCGTGTCAAAACAAATAGCTACAATGAGTGTAAAGGGTCGATATCACCTATTGGAACGGAGGAGTGAAAAAACACTTGCGCTGATCCTGTCAGATCCATTGCGCCCGATGGAAGGTTAAGAGGCTAACGTTTCTACATTCCGCAGGATATTATTGGGTAGTGGGTTCACTCAGATACGAAACCGCAAGTCAACAATTCAACATATGGAGGTTGCATCCCCACTTTCACGAGTTGGTGACGTCATAGGTGTTTAGGCTCAGTAACTCGTTCGCTCAGACGATTGTGATCAACTATGAATCTGGCGTGGTCGATGCGAGAGAGGGAGGTATAACTGATAAGTAGTGACCTTCTCGGCATAAGCGCGTGACGTCATCAACTTATCTGCTAAAGGGTCAAATCTTTCGATTTTTCACTGAGTGTAACTCGAGAGGTAGGCTACGGATCTAAAAAGGAAAAAATGTGGGTCTTTTTCAAACTATATCCAAATTAACGATAAAATAATTCATAAACGAGCCTGAATTATGAACAGTTGGCCGACAAAATTTGAAAACGGATGATAAAAGGCAGCTACGTCAATTTTCACATGGTTTTCACTTCTATTTCTTTCGTTGTTTTCTTTTATACAACACTTATAGCTGTAAAAGATTTAAAATTTGATAAAATGAATTACCTTTGATACTAATTACATTCTATTCTTGGTATTTTCTCTGCAATTTCTGCACAGTAGCTTTTGTATCACGAGGATCTTCCCCATAAAATATGCAACTGGTTTATCCTCACATTTTTGAAAATGAGTACCATAAAACACATTATGACCTAGGTGTTTTCTACCTCATGGGATGAATATTTTGAGTGACGATAAATAAAACAAAAATATAGAAATCTACTTAAAGTGACGAGCAGTCATTAAAACTAAGATTCAGCTAAGAACAATTTTATGACACTAACGAAATATAAAAGAAAAAGATTTTGGGACCTCCATCATTCTGATTAGAGGGTAAAATAGATGCGGAAATTATGTTCTTATAAGCAATACTCGCCCTTCTGTTTGAGACGCGCCATTAAATACGCAGTCAAGCAAATGTTTTGGAAGTAAAATCAACTAATGAAAAAGACATTATACGCAGAACACTCACTGCGTGGGTAAGCCAATTTTTACGTTATAGAGGATATAATTATTTGATAATAAAGTATGTGCACATTGATTTATTCAGAATTACATTTTTAATACGCATAAAGGTATTGTTACTGCATGCTAATTCTTTAAAATACATTATTTTTTGATAAAAATAAGAAAATAGAGGAATATGAAATTAATTTCACATTTTTCGGTAGGTCTCCTTAACAAATGACAAAAATCGTAGGAAATTTAATACTTAGGGTTGAAACAGTTTTATGCTCGTATTTTTAAATACGCCTAAGATTATTTATACTCTCTATAATTTTACCCGAACTATGGAAAAATTTAAAGAAGCATAAATTATAGTGATTTCTTAGGTTCAATGTCTTCTAGGATTAGAGTAGATATGTTCAGTGCCCAACACGAAATTCCTTAGCCCATCTCTTCTCACGCAGAAATCGGATCTCAAAACCATCACCCAACGGCCGAACCATTTATGTATAAGGATGCATGTTCCTCATCGGTCATCTCTCGAGGGGTTCCGAGAAAAAGATGCCCTCACCGTATGCTGTGGAAGGCGATAGCCCTACGCTGCCAGGCATGGGGCCTGCAGTATAGGTGCGCGGGCGTTGGGATCCTCGCGGCGACCTCGACAGTGGGCGGCTGGCGTAACTGATTGTCGGCCATGAGGTGGGCGTAGGGGAGGTTCACCTTACTGCCATGCCATATGGACAGAAAGAGTTCCGTTCATCGACAATCGTCTTCTTAAACGGCGGAGCTGGATAATTATCCCTTCCCGCGAAACGATCCTCAGCCGTGGAGAGAGACTCAGCTATTGAAAGTGCCCTACGACTACGTGCTATAATGATGTGTAGGCAGTGTCCTTGATTAATCCAATTACAGATTCTACTTTAATCGCTATTATGTTCATCAATTAAAGTTGATTGGAAACAAAACTGGTTCTTCTGACAGGTGTCTGCCTGTTTAAACACACAACAATTTGTTCGATTTGAAAATTTAAAAACTGTACTATCAAGTACTTTTATTTAACGTGGTTACATGGGGAAGTGGTGTTTGGTGAGCAGAGGACTTCTCTGAGTGTCTTGGGTTTAAAATACAGGGCGTGAGCTTCAAGTTCACCTACAGGAATCTTCGCCATGTGTCCTAATGATAGGCAAAACTTCGCGCTGAGTCGCTTATACCCCATGGAAATAAACTGACCTCAGAATAAGTGAGTTCTACTGATAAATGCCCGGTTATTGCATAATATCTACCTTCATCTCCACATGCAATCTCTGTATTTGATACATGAGAACTAGTGAACAGTTAACGACGCCGCATGAATGGTAATTTAAGCTATGGTATTACTTGAAGTTAAACGATGGAGAAGCAATGAATATTTATAAGAGACAAGAAATAAACCAATGAAAAAAGGATGATGAGCTTAGGTACAAAAGCAGAAAGTGAAATTGACAAAAGTGATCACTTCACTGTCGCAACTAGTGTCGTAGACTTAAAGCATTCCTATGCCTATGTATGGGGAAAAACATGCAGACGTGATGTGGAATGTGGATGATGACGTTCGAGGCTTTTGGTGCTCATTAAACGAAACTGACGAAATTAAGTCATTATAAATCATGATTTATAATTCATTTTCCGGTATGAGGGCAATTTGTTTGAAAGAGAAAATATACCCGTAATGAAGTCTTAGCTTTTCAACCAAATCACGTGCTTAGCGTTCGTCAAATTATAAATGGTGCATTTTGTAATCGATGTAGTGGTATATTTTATACCGGATAATTAGAATGCTAAACAGTTTTGGGGATAGATTTTTATTAAATTTCCAGTTTCATTATAATTATTGGTTAGGAAATCTAGTCAACTGTAATGCTATACATTTCCAGTTCACATTTCATTTAGATACAGCGAAAAAAATGAGGCACTTGTGAATGTCGTATAGCTTACTCGAAAGAGAGCCATATTCACCAGATGAAGTCTCCGGTAAAAAATGCAGCAATAATGAAACAGCTTTTGCACTTAAGTCTTGGTATTTTCCTTGTTGAAATTATAGTGATAATATTTTTATTTTCCAATGTATGTAACCCTGAAGTCTATATGCGTGGAGTTCATGGCAAAATCTTGCTAAGGATAAATAAAGCCAAATCTTTCAACTACAGAATGTCACTCACCTGTGAGGATAAAAAGTAGGAAACCAAGAAGTACTTTCACAGCTAGTACAAAAACACATATGATTGGATTTCCGCTCTAGCGATCTCACTTCACACGTTCAGTCATGGAGTAATTAAAAGCAACGGTTTGTCAAAACCCGAAACTGTTCCGGTTAGCAGTCATTTTTTTATGCTTCGGATATGGCACGATCATGAATGAGGTTTTGACGCTTGGGTATTATCTTGGATTGCCTTCAATTCATTTTGGCTAATCCACGACACAGAAAGCAATATCCGAATGCAGTGTGTGGAGCCTAGGTCATCCATTTAATTAACGATATGAGTTCAAATAATGGTTAAAATGGTGTGAAGTCATTGACGCATCGACAAAATCCGTGTCCGATTGCTGCTCAAATTTAAATAACAGAAATTAGATCAATATACCATCAAATAAAATTGCTACATTATCTGTTATTTCGTGAATGCATCATTCCCAGTAAAATACTTTTGCCATGGAAAATGGAGCAATAAAAAAACAAAATATGATGCTCTCGAGCAACAATTAAATTCATTGAAAGTCTCAGTCTAATGATTACTTTTGTTATCAATTTTTTTCATGATCACTGTGAGACAAATTTGTCCATGCAAGAGATAAGAAAGTGTAGCAAAGGAGAGGAGAGAGCCAGAGCAGCCAGATAAACTGAGGAGGAAAACCTAAAAGTGATTGAAATTTTTTAATTAGCACGACCTTTTCACTTTAGAGCAGCTGATAAATGGCGTTCAAAAGAAATTTGCCAAAAATTTTCCGGGTAAAATAACTGCGACAATTTGGAATCAAGTAGTCAACATATATTACACTGTGATTTAGGCTTTTTTTACTCGTGAAATTCATTCAGTTCGAACGACACTCCTTCCCGATAAGGCGTTTAAAGGTACTCGTAGCATGATTTAGCGGAATAATGAGTTAACCTAAGTTTTGGGTAATCACAATCCCTTTTCTCATTGCCTTACGTTTCTTAAACATAAAATACACAATTATTTGGCATATAAAACTAATTTCATGTTTTTATTGAATTATTTATTAACATAACAAGCTTTTTAAAATGCATTACGCTAATCACGAATAGCATCACCTATTAACTTCCCAATCTACCCGGGTTCAACATAAGAGAGATTTTTGCGAATGGAGAGGTACAGGAATTCATTTTCCCTTCGTTATCTTGTTCAGGTAAACGGGCGGTATCTTCAAAAGTCTCACCACACCTATAAAGGTGGCTTGTGAGGTAGTAAGTGAACATAGAATAGTCCGCGAAAGCTTCAACCAATTACGATATTATTACCGTGATAATAAAAATATTTACTTTCCACAGAAATATTTCTATTATCTCACCACGCATTTCACAACGATGTGGAACACATGGGACAAATCTAACGTTCTTTTCTGTCCCCATGATTATACAACATTTCGAGAAAGCAAGATCTAATGTCATCAAATCAATTAAGGATAAAGTAAGGGAGATTTTCCGAACGGAGTGGTATGGGAACTCGTTGTCCCTTCGTTATCTTTTTTAGGTAAACGTCCGATGTCTTCAAAACTCCAACCAAACCTTCATCCAATCAAGGCCTACATGAAAGCAATTAAGGATTTGTCTGGAACATTTAATTTACGGCTAAAAATATCCTTAATTGAGAAAGATTACGCCAGCAATGTTGCAAGAGACACGAGGGAGAGGAATGATATGAGGAAGGATGGGGATGAAAGATTGGCTTCCGCGTCTGTTCCGGAGGGTCAAGGCCGGAGGAAAGATGGGAATGACCGATTGGGAGACTACACATACAGGTTGGTGTAGACGACGGGGTCGAGTAATCGGTCATCCAATCAGATAAATTGATTTCGTGAGGTCAAACGGAGGCCGAATGGGCAATTACAGACACGGAAGGCGATTTTATGAGCAAGAATGTAGATAAAATAAAAAGATTCCGGTTGCAGAACACAGGTCTCTCTCCACACAGGACATCACGGAGTCCACGAGGTAATTATCTATGTATAAAAAAAGAGGATGTCTGTTTGTCTGTCCGCTATGCATTTCCATACAGCTCCACGTCATAAAGCCTCTGCGGTTGGACATCCTGACGGTTAAGCACACCTCTTTACACTTTCGAAGGGAAAACCTAACTCAAAGGAATTAAATATAACTAATAAAAAATAACTTTACTTTGTGAAACCTCTCCATACTGGAAGTAAGGAAATAAAACTTTGTACTATAAATACTGTACTGTAAACTGTACTGTAAATAACAGTGAACCTTACAAAGTTTTATTTCCTTACTTCCAAAGGATTCAACACTAAACTATTTATCCTCCGGGAGCAAACATTTTTGACGGGTTATGTATTCTCACGACGTTTTTGGTCTGCGCACGAACGGACATATAACGATCAATGCTTCAAAATTGTTTAAGTTGACGCACCTAAATGAAGAGAATCTTCGTCATTCACCCGGAACGCTTAGGCAAAAATGACGAGAATTCTCTTCATCCGTTCGCAACGTGTTTAAGTCGTGAGGAGCGAGGTGGCTCAGCGAGTAGTGCATTAGTGTATAGAAGACTCTCGTGATCGAGCCCCAGGAAAAGACATCCGCGCATCGCATCCAAGAAATTCCTCGACATGCAAGGTGGCCCAGAGAAAGGAACTGCCATAAAAAGACGATAATTCACGCGGCAATGTCTTGGCTCGGGGGTGTACTCAACCCTCAAAAATTCCAACCTACTGAAACCATCCCTCTAGTTGAACCTCTGAATTAGTATGTGAGCGAGATTATTATAGTATGCGAGGAGTGATTGTGGAATAGCGTCAATCCAATAAATGCAGACCAACAATGATAAATAAATACTCGCTTTTGCTCGTGAAGGGATGGCTCTTTCCTGCTCCCTGCAGCCTTTTCTGGTCACTCTGCCAGTTTTTACAATTTTTGTTGAACCCTACGAAGCAACAGAATATCTCCGTTGTTGAGATGAAAATTCAGGAAATTCAATGGCACGATTTAATCAAAATTTGAAGTGGTTTCTCGAAGTATTGCGTGATCTAGATCCAAATAATGACATTTTTGAAATATCGAGTTTTCAACCCCCAAATATCCCCAAAAAGTAAAAGGCACAGAGGAAATTGGTAACACCATAATAGATAGAAGATTTAGTGTTTGGACAACCTTTCCTAGGGTTTCAGGCGATTTTAGTAGGGGTACATTCTATGAATATTCGTCATATCTCGTTTTGTTCACTCAAAAAATTTGTACTAATCAATCAGTATATCAGACAGAGTCTAGAAGTGGGTTTCGTAGTACATAGAGAATTTTTACGGGAATTCTACACTTAAGGTGTCGAATCACGCTCATATGAGACTCTGGGTGCAAATTATATTTCTGGAAATACCGCCAAAACCACCAAGATTAAATTCAGAATGGTGAGTACCGTATATACAGTACGGAGATTAAAACATGGCTTACAACATACCATTACCCTATATCGCAAAATACAAACCCTCTGTCTTCCTCTTACCTCTTCTAGAACTGTTCTCCCCTCGCCCACCATGTCTAGCACTTCTTCGTTCCTTTTCCTCTTCGTCCCTTTCATCTCCTTCATTCTTCCTCATACTCTCACCGTGTCCAATTCCATTATTGTCTCGTCCTCAAAGTTCACCTTTTCACGCAACAAATCAAACATCCAGATAAGAGCAATGCTTTACAATTTTGATTTAGTTTAGATTCCCCAGTTAGATCCATAAAAATACATTCATAAATTTGATATTGATAAATAATACGAAAACACGACAGGGTCTCAAATTCCCGTGAAAAATTAAGTCTCAATCGAAAAAAGAGCTGGATAGAAAAGCGATGTAATGCATAATAAATAAAGGTAATAATTGGAAGTGACATTTACATCTAACCTCTTAGACGTCGAAAAGTAAAGTAGCCTTAAGCCTCAATCCCCTGATTTTTTTCTCCGTTCGTCTGAGAGTTACCTTCAGCGATTGCTATTATGAGACAGTGAAAATGCTGATGTACCTACTCTACTGCATTACCTACCAGAATTAAGGAAAAGGATAATCAACCGTTCAATCAAATTCCCTTGAGAAACTGATCAAAGTAAGTGACTAAATAGCCTGAAGCCTGGTTTTGTGCAAAGTGACTACGAGACTTGGTGATAGCCGTGGATACTGAATACCAAACCGACGGATGGGATGAGAAATGGGTTATATTGAAGAGTAGAAGAAAATGGAGTTCAACGCGTCAGAGAAGGACCCTGGAAATACGGCAATACGGCAATAAATTCAGATGGTGTTGATGGGGAGCGTAAGGTGTCTTGGACAGACACGCAATCAAGAGACACTTTCTCCAGTCGGAGACGAGTTCAGAATCGTCAAGTGTCATTTCCTCCTTCCGCTTCAACCTCCCCATAACCCGATTACACTTTCCCCTCTTTGACACTAGTTAGCGAGAAATAAGTCATTTAGCAAAAGGGTAACGAAGAATTTGATGCGGAGAGTATTGTTGGTGAACATAGAAACGCTGACGACTTTGAAGATGAATATAATACGGTAGTTAGTTCGTTCAGAACCAAAATTGCGACTCAGAAATAACATGGAAGAAAAAGTACAGTTTCAACGAAAACAATATACATAATTCATCCATTCTCTCTTACGTATAAAACGAAACACAAAACTCGAAAGTTGCCGCCTAATTTTCATGAGTTGGGGACGTCACTAGAGTTTGGGGTCATTAATTCGATGATAAAGAATACTTATCCGAAGGATAAGATCGCTAGCAAGAGTGTAAGCACCATCAATCCCATGCAGAAGACCGAGAAATAGCCGAAACATGGTGAAACAATACGCATGAGTTCGTGACATCATCAACTTATCTGCGTAAGGTTTAAGGGTATCGATTTCTCGCGACAAAAAGCTTAAGAGGTGTGCGTCGGAACGATAATCGGAAAAATACATGTCTCCTTATTTTTCAAATTCTATTGCGATCAAAAGTGAAAGGAAATTGGCGAACGAGCCGATAGCAGGAGATATGCCTAGGCTACAGAAATGTGGGTAGTAATAGTTTTAATTGCGGTGAGATGGAAACTTAATACCTATAACCAAGGGCGTACCCAGGATCATAACTGGCCATATGGCCCCTGGGGGGGGGGGGGGGGGGGGAGGGCAAGCCATGGTCTAGGCTAGGGCCAAGTCAAGTTGTGACTTTAGTTTATGAGATTATTTCCTTGATAAATAGTTTTATTTTAGTTACATATCTTATATTAATACATATCATTTTTAGTGAGTTCAAAGAAAATGTGTTGAATACTTTCGTTTCAATTCAGTAGCTACTGATTTATCTTAAAGACTTTTGCAATTTTTGCTTCAAGGGGGGGTGGCAGCTACCCCCCCCTTTGCCCCTCGCTGGGTACAAACATGCCCTTAACTTCCATCAAGCTCCTATTCAAGAGATAAATATTAAAATTCATATTGCGTCGATTTTAAATTGAAAATAAAATGAAACCACACTTGAATAAAATACAAACATAAATGCTTCTATCAAAGAATAGCATAATATCGCATTGAATTATATGAAATATTTAGGAATTGATTAAAAAATAAAAGTAGCTATATAGGTTAAGTGTATAAAGGTGCACGTGAGGGTATATAAAAAAATCGAAAGATAATAACAGCTATCATTTTCGGAAATAATTCACTTCAAAATAACACCCACACAACCCGGTGTGTAAAACCTGCGAAAACCTACGAAGAAAGAGATAATGTGAAAATATATGCATGGTGGAGGTTAGACAAGTAGAAATGGATAAGAAAAAAGGGTGGGAGGAAATACTGGCTAGACTTAGTGATTGGTTGGTGTGGAAATGGAATTTCAAGATGAGAAATGGAGATGAAACAATTTAAATGGATCAAAAAACGAGGGGATAGTTGAAGATCGTGGCATGAGAATACCGGGAGCCATTCGAGATAATGGAATGGAGATAGAAGTATGAAAAATGGTGACATAGACGGAAGGAAAGGGGAAAAGTGATTGACACTGTTGGTTAGGATGAAAGCGTAATAGATACGACATGACACGCTCTCATTAACTGAGCTTTTCGGCCCGGAATTTATTCTAATAATTCGATGCGTATTCAACCACATTTTCGTTACGCATGATTGTGCCCTCGGCATGAAAAAAGAAAATAATTTTGCAAAAGTTTAAGGAAACAGTGTATACTTTTCCACTGTAAGTGAAGGATAAATTGGAACTAAGGCTGCTAAAGAGCGCGCACTTTTCACACTATAAGTAGGAAGATTAATATTTAACGTCCCTAGGGAAATTTAGTTTCACATTGTTAAGAGTACAGTAAAAGGACGATTTCATATAGTTGTCCTTTCTCATAAAAGAGTAGGGTAACTGCAAAATTTCAGGTGCGAAGGAACGTTGATTTATTTAAAATTTACAAGCACAAAGTTTTTCGATTTCACCCTACTCTAAATGCAAACTGTTTCAACTAAAAAAACAGATCCTGCCAAAAACTTGTTTTTCTTGATAAACGTCTCCATAATTTCAATAAAATCTGCCTCAATGATTAATTGTTAGGTATTTAGGAGGCATGGCAGGAAGATCTGCAATATAATAAAAATGAAAGAACAGAGGATGTAGACAAGGAAACTTAACATGAATGCTCATGGATTACTATATAGAATTGTATTTGTGTCAAATACATTTATAAAGTAGCCAAAGTACATCTCGTTACTTTCAGCTCGACTGCAGATATATTTAATTATTTATTTCTAATATTTTGTTGGTTGTTTGAGGAAATATACACCACTAAGCATGAAAGTGATAATACCGCTATCATCTGATGATTGTCAATAAGGACCAAGTCGGTGCTTATTTGGATATTTCTGACTCTTGACTTAACACGACAACGTTCGTTTCGTCTTCAAATATTTACTCATAAATATAAAAGTTCCGATTCAGAATGGAAGAAAGAATCTCCTCACTAGAATAAATGAGGGAATAGATTCGCTTACTAATCCACATGCAGAATGAGAATTCTCCTTTACACAACTTGAAAGAATGTGAAAACAAAGAAATAAGCTTATTTAAACTCATTATAAACGTGGAATAGTTTTAGCGAAAAATATCCCGTTTTGACAAACTGTATGCATGCTAAAAATCGAGGTAGATATATAGTAGTATTGCTTATGTTCAAAGGTTAAACAGATACACGAAAAAAATATACGAAATTTGTAATTGGAAATAACCGTAATTTAGTCGAATAGCGAACGGTATGGCTATAAAAATAAAAGATAGAAATAAAATGGAAAGCCTCAAGGAATGGATATGATTATACATGGCGCTGTGTACCATCGTGGTAAATTTACTGCGGTGGATTAGAGCATACTTTTTTATGATAGAAACCCTCCCATTATATGCATTTCATACGTTAATAAACGTGGTGACTCAGCCATATATATTTTTTTACGTTCCGCTGAGGTAGGAAAAGATTGTGGGCCCTGCTTTCCTGGTTGAACGATCTGTGTAAATCGAATAGAGCAAGAAACTACACTCCTCTGCATGCACGACACACTGCTAGAATGACACCTTGAGCAGAACATTCAAGCTGTGAGGATTTTATGCTGTGAGGAAGAATATGGTGCTAGAAAAAAAATTGGTTTTGAGGACGATTTCATATAGTTCTCCTTTCTCACAGCACAACAGGCGGTAAAAGGAAACAACGTCCACGTTTTTGCCACATAAACGACTATCGATGTGTTCTGCGAAGTATAATTAGTAATGCCTTTCTCCTTCTCAAGATTACTTGCAATTAGAGGCACGTCAGCAAGTGACAAAAAATATTCTCAACGAACTGCATTCCATTGGAAGTCGTGACGAAGATCGCGCCAGCAAGATACCCAGCTCTTAACTCCAGAAAATGACATTAATGGACAAAAACTAGTCCTTTACTCACAGATTACCAGGCTATGGTAATTAAAATCCTGGAACCAAGCCAAAAACTGACATATCTACATTATATTATAAATTAAACATAGTCAATTGGTCTTAAAACTATCATTTCTCTCATAGGAAGATAAAGATCAATTTTTCATGTCATTTGATTAAGAAGGCCTTCACTACCTTTAGAAAAGTCGTATTATATCTTCGAACGGACCGAATCATATCCATTTACACGTTATTATCTCATACCGTTATCATATTCCAACTTTCTGGCTAAAATGAGTGGAACTTTTCAACATCTACTTGAATATAAACAAAGTTAATGCTTTACTGAAAATACTAGGGAAACAATTGACAAAGTTGTGATGAGCGCAATAATTGTTAGTGTCCACTAACTTATCTTTGTATACAAAAGAAAGTCAAAAATTGTGTTAGCTACCACTTATAACTCGAGAACGGCTGTACCGATTCTAATGATATTTGTTTTTTTTATTCGTCTCAGCCCGGGATAACAGAATAAATATTGAAAAATAGTAAAAGTTTAAAAAAATAATTTTTTCTTAGTGGTATTTTTTTAGGAGTTGGTTACAATGCAACAGCTGTGAAGTCAGTCATAACTATAAGATTTGTTTTGTTCTTACCAATTCATTGACTGAGCATCTTAACAATATTTAAAAGATTTTAATTGTTAAAACGTATTGAAATATTAAAATTGGATTAAAACATAGAATTACAGCTAAGATCAGCTCTAGTTGACGCGTCGCTACCATGTTTATAAACAAACTACCAAGCAAATGTTGACTATCGATAATGGTCATTTTCCTGTCAACGAATTTAACTGCCATTATAAGACCATAAAGTCTTAAGTTTCCTACATTAAAACATAAAAATTAAAAAAATTCATTGAAAAAATACGCATGTACATGCCTTGATATACGTCCCGGGTGTAGTTTGAATAAGGAAAATATCATTCTTACAAGCCATTGTAATACTTATTTTTTGTATTTTTATTGAATATTATACTTTTTCAATACAATAAGTTCAAGACTATTAAAATCATTGCAGCCGTTCTTGATTAATAAATGGTATAACTAAACTTTTCAGAGATTATAAGGCGGTACGAAATTCGCAGGGTCAATTAGTAGGTATACGATTATTTTATAAATATCACGAAGATAACGGGTAAGAAGTTTTTATGTATTTCGTCTCTATGAGACAGCGGCCGTGAGGGATTTAAGCGTTTTCTTATCCCTTTCGAACCCAGAGGTGCTTCTAAGACAAATTAAATCTCAAGACTTCTTATTTTAAAAATGTGAAAATGTTTTACTTAATCATAATATTGTGGCAGCTACATAGTTCGCCATTAAACGTAACAGCTCAAAAGAACACATACACATCTTTCCTGAATAGAGCTGAAAATGTTTACATTTTTGGTGTTACTTAGAAGTAAAATTGGGTTGTAATGAGTTAAGTAGCATAGCAAGATGTACTTGTAAGCAAATAAAAAACTTGTTCATAATTACTTTGCAGGAAAATCCTCAAAATTGATATCAACTGATTGATTGTTATTCTTGAGTAATAAATTCATTAAGTATATTTTTATTTATTAAAATATGATTAAATTAACAAAATATCTGTAAATTACACGCCTTTAACCTATTGGCATACTCACTAAAGCATTAGCACACAAATAAATGCAGGATTCAGCACTCGCTAGGTCGGTATCAAGAAATATATGATTTTTTCGATCATTCTACACTCCAGGGAAATGAATGAGACCACATTGTTCATGAAAAATATTACTTATATTTTAAAGCAATTATTGATTTAGTGATTTCAATTACATTTCTGTAACAATTTGAAATATACAAGTGAAAATAATTTATATTCAGCTTAGTATTACTCGAATCACTGCAATTTTAATTATTCATTCCCGGCTGGAAATAAAAGTTGAAAGTATTTATTTTTCGCTCAGGTTTTCTTTATTTCAGTGCGGGCACGTTTCTTGAACTCGTAGGCCAAATTTGTACCACCAGCATCATTAATAACGATCAATTAACTCTTTGGTTCGGAAGTATCAAGAATGGCTAGATTTTTCTTAATAAATACCGTTCGAGAGGAGCATCTCATGCTGAGATAGCGTAACTTAAAATTTCCCCCTCAAATTAGCCGGAATTTGACTTCCGCGTCTTTGCCCAACACGGAAGACGAGAAGACAGCGACAGCGGGATTGCGCGTGGGTCGCTCGGTAGTCGCGGAGTGGACAGCCGTGGGATGATTCGCTCGGTTACATATCGGTCGTTGGCCGCTTCCCGGTAAACTTAGTAAGCCCAAAGGCGAGTTGGAGTTGGGAGAGAGTTGGAACGGTCAAGTGAATTAAGTAGGTGGCATCAACTGCTCGGCCAATGATAAACATAAAGTTTGAAAAAACCGCTTACCTTTAAAGATTAAAGAAACGTTTCGACAACATTTCTTTAAAATAACACATTTTTCCGGGTTCGATAATGGTTTTATTCCACTTTTCAGACCGCTCTGATTTGCTTATTTGCTTTCCTCTAGAAACCCTCAAACTATCCTTCATATACATTCTTTAAAAAAACGGCTTTACATGAAAGCACTTCGACAATATAATATTAATTATTTCCAAATATGAAGGTAAAATAAATAAAAAATAGTAACTTTTTAAAGAGAAATTTTGATTTTTTCTAATAACATTAAAATAGTCTAATAATGTACAACTTAACAGATGGTTTAATGATAGAAAGTGAATCCTATTTTTTTAAAGGACCGACTGTTTTAAAGCAAGACGAATCAGAAAAATTGATTTCTTTCGAAGAAAATTATTCGACTGAAGGAAAGGTTTTGGCTGCGCTGGGTCTACTAGTAGGTTCGCGGTGGACTAGAGGCCTTCCAGTGAACGCAAAACCCAAAATCACCACGTTGAGGCCCCTTGGCTGTCTGAGTTCGTGCTCTGAGGCAAACGGATTAAGGAGGTGGCCGCCCACGGCAGTTCGCCCGGCAATCGCATTTCTAGCCGGCGTTCGGCTCTCTGCCTTGACCAGCTCAAAAAACCCCTAAAGAAAGATGCGCGGGGCGGCAATGGAAGGGTTTTATCTTCTGAGCGAATGTTATTCTGCCAACAAACTGCTTGGAGGTCACACGGCTGGCTGCCCGGTGGCAGCCTCATTTCCCCGGAATTTGGTCTCAGAGGGAGTCGGATATCTTGCCAATTATTCGTGAAATATAGCACGGAATATTCGGGATATGCCCTCTTTCCATCTTTCGCACACACATAGGTGATCACAGAGATTTCGTTTTCGCGATCGCTTGCAGGCCTCGACCGCGGAATCCTCAACGGCGCATCCAAATAGTCTAAAGGCCGTTTTACACGGTACACGGAATTGCGCAATCTGACGTACGTGCAAAGGTGCAATCAAAATTGCGTCGTGTATAGCGGTGAATTGCTACAACACATGCGAGAATGCGTGGACGTGAGATGGCAAAGCGGTTCTAATTCCGTTCATGCATTCGCGCAATTCCACGCCATTTTAGAAATTAATGCAGCTCTAAACTACGCAATTCCGTGCCCCGTGTAAAACGGCGTTAAGTATACGTAGTTTCATGGTTCTACCTACGTAAAGAATGACATAATTGATCTTCATCTTAACGACCGTAATTTGACAAAAGAATTCTCGAAAGTGAATATTTGTCTACTAGCACGGACAGAGCCCGAAAATGTAGACTTCATACATTCAACACCGCGAAAACCTGCGAAGAAACATCTACTCGAAATGACTCTAAATTCACAAAATGTTCAACAATGTGCTCATCATGGGTCGAAGTGCACGAATCTAGGGCAAATATCTTAAATTATACCGACCTTCTAATGAGGAAGTTTCATTTTTTTCAGTGGGACCATTTTACCCAAAAATATCAATTTTCTCATCGCCCCCTAACTACAGCTGGGGTTATTCAAATGCTGGATTAATCGAGGTTATCATCGCAAATGCAACTATCCGAAAACATCATGCGTTAGGAAAATAAATCAATCATACCGGTCATTCCATGCCAACACATCCATATTCGGTAACACTTCTTGCCCCAACATCATCTATTTTTTTCCCCAAATTTATATTACATACTTATGCATGTAAATGTGTAATTGCTAATTTGACTAATGATACAGTTTTTTCAACGAACATAAATGACGGCATAATCAAGAAACCAAAAATAGTTATTAGTCAAAGAAATTATTTTTTTATGCTGAATAAAGTTTTAATACTTACCAACATGATTAAAAAGACGAAAATATTACCATATATTTCAAATTCGTCGAAAGAATTATCCCTGCACGCTTCAGTCCCACGAAAATAACCATTGGAAATTACCTTAGCATTGAAACACAATTAAGATTTTGGAAATGGGTAAAAATGATGATAAATTACAACAGATTTTAAGAGAATCATTGGTTGTGATTATCCATGAACACTCAGTTATACCCACGCTCTACGCTAGCACAAATTCTGATGACTTTATTGCATGACCACACGAATTCTGGAGGTGATTCTAAATAGATAAGAAATGAGAACAGGATGTAAAAAAATTTAAACACTACTTTTCAACATGTATGATGATAGCATATCATCTTAAAATCTATCATGATAATTCACTCCAGTGGGTACGTGGAAAATGGAGGAACTGTTGCAATGGACGGATTAATCACAAATTTAAACGAATATTTGCAACGAAAAGGTATAATTAGAAGTATTGCCATTTTGGAAATTAGGGACGTACGAGACAAGTGAAAAATTGTCGGAATTCTTCCGTGCACAAGAGTAGATATGAAACAGTTTTTATTGCCTTTTCAGTTTCATTAAGAGTTTGGTAAGTGTTATATACTATTCCACGTTTATTTTCGAGCAGCATAACTTGAATAACAGAATTTGAAATTATCCCATTTATACTAATGGAACAACAAGTGAGACATATCTTCACATAAAAAATAGTGCTTTAGATATTTTAAAATGCTCTCAATTTTTCATTTTCTAGAATCTTAAGTCTCCAAATGACGTTAAATACTTCAGGACTTAGGAAAGAGAAATAGTAATAATTTGTTTGAAAGATACTTAGGCATACATCCGAATTTAACTATTTTTAAATCGACATATTTCAATGAACAATTTAAAAAATCATTTGCATTTCCGGGGGGTTTCATTTCAGGAAGGTTCACTTGAGTCTGCAATGCCCAAAAGTCTCTTTGAGGGGCAGGAGGAAGAGTTTAACGTCAAGAACTTCCATCTTCTACTGGCTTTTATTAATATCTTACCAAAGCAAAACTGTGTGAACTGAGCAAAATTATATTCACTCTGTATTCTTTCAAAGAACAGAAATGCAATGGATATCTTTAAAAGATCATACATAAGGTTATAATTTTCTTTAGAATATGCAAATGAATGGAATGAATTTGGGCAGCAAATTAGAGGATACAGCAGAACCGATATAGCAGTAAGGACATCAGGAATAGAATTGCGTTCATGAAAAGGAAGGAACTTATGAGAGGATCATTATGTAAGAGTTTAACGAAAAGGTTAGTGAAGATTCTGATATGGATCGTGCCGCTTTGCGGTGCATAAAAGTGGTCAATTAGGAATAAGAACGAGAGAAGAGTGACTGAATACGAGATGTGGAAGGAGAGGAAGAAGAACGACGAAGTGCTGGACATGGTGGGTGAGGAGAGGCAACTTTTAGATGAGATAAGGAGGAGACAGAAGCAGAAAGGTTTCTCGGGTTTTCCACCGGTTGATGTCGTCCATGTCTCCCGACGTTTCGATCTGCGACTTGCTGATCATCCTCAGGGGATCTTCGGAAGATCCCCTGAGGATGATCAGCAAGTCGCAGATCGAAACGTCGGGAGACATGGACGACATCAACCGGTGGAAAACCCGAGAAACCTTTCTGCAGGAGACAGAAGGTTTGAATGGAGCATGTACTTAGCGGGGAGGGTTGAAAACGGTGTTAGAGGGTCGAATGCTTGGTAAGCGAGAGAGAGAGAGGAAGGGAGAGAATAGGATTTTTAGATAGAATGAAAAGGTGCAGGCCTTAGCGTGAATTGAAGAGGGACGTACATGAAGGAAGAGGAAGCTGCCAGAATACTACTTAAGCACTCCGTGGAAACCTACCTTAAGCGGTAGAACACTTACAATAATAATTCAAATGAAATTTGCATCCCTAATTGGCTTGAAGGTCACGAACCCACCAGGCATTGAAGGCCTAAAAAATCCTCAATGTTCTCATGGGTGCTTTTGAGACACCGTTAAATGATCGCGTCCCTGTAAAAATACTTAGCAAACAATTTGCATACATTTCTATTTGTGTATCGAGGAGACGGTTAGTAAGACCATTGGGTTGGCCGTGGAGCAAAGAATTACAGTTACAACAGGAGTGGCCAATTCGCTTGGGTTGGAAGTAGCGGGAAAATCTCACGAATTCCAATCTCACGACTATTTAACATAAAACATGAAAGTTATGAATTTAGTAACATAATATTTGCAAGTTATCGCGTTACAAGCAGTGGTTAACAATGTAAACATCGGATGACAACCGTTAACATCCATTGGCCACGAATAGTAATGAGCATATCCCGACATGCGTGATTACCTCATGAATTCAGTGAACATACTCGGTTCAGTGCAAACTGCGCAGCATGGGTGTAAAATTGGAGGAAAGCATACAGAGCAATAATTAATATGAACCGTTATAAGTAATATTTTGAGTCAAAATAAAATTAGAATTTCAACACCTTCCTGACATGGTCAACCTGAACCCCAATGGTCTTATTAGCGATACGTGGCGGAATCCTTCCATATTACGGAGCTCATTGGATTAGATAAACAATACTTAGCAAAGTAAATCCATGAAGTCAAGGGCCATTTACAAACTATTTTAATTTCTCACTTGTGTATCTCGTTGAGATCGCAAAAAAGGCATTCAACGAGAAAAAATATCACCGTACTTACTGCTTAGTAACCTCTAATTGCTATTAAAATAACAATCCCAGCAACTCCTCGAGCGAAGTGATTTGATACTGACCTGAAAAACAAAGAAAAGTAGTTCTAGTTAATTTTCACAGTAACTAAAAGGGTGGTTTGCAAAATTAAAAATTATCGAATTCACTGAAAACTCACACTTTTAAATATTATATCGACCCTTATTAGGAGTTCCAAATGGGTATAAAAATTTTAGAAGAATTATTTGTTTGATTTTTATGCTGGGAATGTGACGGCTCTTAATAATCCATTCAAGTGTATGTGATTATATGACAGATAAATGAAATTATCCAAGAGAATTCGAACTATCATAATCATTAATTCAGTTTCCTTTTTCCGACGTGTAATTGCATATTTTGTATTCCGGTTTTGAGGATTAAGCCAGCCAAACTCTCAATGAAAGGTGGTTTCAGTAAAAGAGTGTTACCACCGAAAAAAATAATTAGATATTGGAAGAGGACCTAAGTGCTGGGGAGAGGTTTCTATGTATCATTTCAAAGAATTGATCTCTGTCATATTATACATTCGAATTTACTCGAAATATAATTTATGGCTTATTTCCTCAAAACAAAATTAAAAACACAAAATTTAGATTACGGAACTGAATGTGCTAAACTAATAAACATAAAAAAGTAAAATATAAATTATATACAATTAGGATGATTAACAATTAATTCACATGGAGACTATAATCAGCAAAAAATTTAAGGACATTTGGATGAAACGTATTTTGCCACCAAGGGAAAGTACCTATTCTTTATAATGGACGACGGAGTCAAGGGCGTACCCAGGATCAAAACTACGGGGAGGCAAGCCATGGTTGCTCAAGTTATAGTTAAGATTTAAGAATGGAAAAGGTGAAGGAAACAAACATACTAGGGAAACTGTAACAACTCTTTGTTAGTTTAAAATATTATTTTCCTTAAAGACATTTGCGATTTTTTACTTCTAGGGGTGGGGGGCAGATTCCCCCTCCTGCCCCTCGCTGGGTACGTCCATGGCCAGAGTCAAGTCGTGGTGACAAATTGAAGTCAGCGGATGAACACGGAAATTCGAAGAATTATTATCGAATTATTCACGTGTGGAAAGGTTGAGGAAGAAGTAGGATACTTAATATCGTTGGGTTGGTTCCAGATTAAGCCTAGAGTAAAGTTGAACGAACGAGATAGTGATTTGGTCACCGAACAGGCAATCTCATAGCCCCGTACAACGCACTGCGGCCTTAAACCACAGAATGGTAACACAAATGTCAACACAGATAATTTCCTTCGGCCACCATGTTTACACTCGCTCGCAGTGACTCGGGAACCTCCCTCATTTCCAAGAAATACCCAGAGCTCGCTAACCAAGACGGCAAATATCCACGTCTCGCTGGGAGGGAAAAAGTAAGAACTCCTCACATTGCGTCTATTAAAGGTAGGATACGCGCTGACGTCACCCCTAAGCGATGTGCGCCTCAGGCGATGGCGGGGCGTCATTCAAAGATGGCGGATGGGCGCATCTTCGGAGGTCAAGGAGGTGACGCGGCGCCAAAAGGAATTCCAGCCAAGGTGCCGCAAGGCAACGTGGACCCTCCCGCACCTTTTCATCTTAGGAGAAACTCAAAGTGCTCGCTTCTCCGTGGGATCAAAGCTAAGGAACAAAGAAGGATAAAATCTGTCAGACTGTTAAGGCGTGGTTATACGGTATATTTACACGTACGAGTTGATGTGCGCTTGCGTGAATGATTTTGGTGGAAAGGAACGGAACATGTACGAATGTATGAACCAAATAAAAACAGGTTCTATTTTCTGTACATGCATTCGCACATGTTGGGTGGTTACACGGTGCATTTTGGCGTTCATTCTCGCGTTCATACATCTAGACATTAACCCGTACGTGTTAATTTATCGTGTAACCAGGCCTTTAATATATGAAGAATGGTTAGAACATCCAGAATTTTACGTAATAACTCTCTGTTCACATTCCACGATTCCGTATTTCCATCTCTCAACGCTCTCTGTTCTACCGAATCCCGCCCTTATTTAGCACCATGTCTTCAAAAATCCCTTCCCTGGGCCTCTTTTCCGCTGCCACTATTTACTAATCCTCCTTAAAATGCAATCTGAATAATTCACCGCTGGCTAATGCGGTGAATTATTCTTCTTATGTTAAAAAAGAATTTAAGAAAGAAGAAGAAAAAGAAAAGAGTTAAGAAAGAAAAAAGATTCGTTTCCGTGAGTTTTTATTTGTTGTGTTATCTTTTAGGTATTGCTTATTTACATAAACAGCCAATGTAAAAGCCTTTGTGCCGTTTTTGGTGGTGAAATAAATAAATAAAATAGATAAATACGAAGCATTCGTCCTTCCCGAAGATTGTTAACTTCCCAGCCTGTCCGTTTCTAAGGCTACTCTCAAAATCTAACCTGGCAATCCTATTGGCCATTTTAGGTAGATACTAACTAAAAATTACAGAAAATCATTGATCAACTTATTTTGTCTAAAGAAGTAAAAATATGAAACCAAGACGGTGATGGCAGCGGTGGAAGGAGATATGAGGGACCTTCCCCGGTGTGTGTGACCCGATAAATCTTCACTACCATTGTTCGCCGGGAAAAAACAGATATTACATAAACCTAGAGAATTCTGCAAAGGAAAGCTATTCTTTTTGATCAGGATTCAAACCCGGGTTTTTCAAGGAACACGCAGGTCATCAAGTCGACTCACGCAACAGGTTGGAAGCTATTTTGTTTTTGCGGCGTCGACAAAATATAAGGGGGCAGCCAAGACAAGACGGAAGGTAATAACAATTCAGAACCGTAAGAAGAATAATGAATACGATGGAAGGTTTCCAAGTCTTCATGATAAAATGATGTCAGAGAACGCATGTTATTCCAGCTGCCAGAAGCGAATGTAAACACTAAGCCATGAGCGCCATGAGCTAATACGGCATGGTATTTGGATGAGGTGAGCTACAGCAGAGGTCACTTGCACCATGAGAGAGGGGTAAGGAAGGAAAGATGGATAGAAACTCGGTGTCCCGGCATTGGCCAGCTCTTAAGGGAAGACAACAAGGGTACCGCAGTTTCAAGTACCATACGATATAGGGAGTTCAGAACTTGAAGTGCTCTCTGCAAAACACTAAGGAACAGGCAGTCTCTAAAAACCTCCTAGCAACCAGGATTCAAATCTGGACCTACAGGGTAAAAATTCATCACTCGAGCCACCACACCAACTTGATCCCACTACGCATTTGACTTTAATTCTATTCATTAGGTGATAGAACCCGAAGTTTAATTTAATCAGGTGAGAGTAAAGCTCACCCCAGACTAGGCCAATGGTCAGTGAAATTTACAAATTTAGGGTAGAAGGGCCAATTCCTTTCTCTGGGCCACCTCGCTTTTCGAGTATGTTCGTGTGAGTGTCCGAAGTCTTCACCCGTCATCGAACCCGGGACCCCTCGATCAGCCATCAAGTTCTATGCCCACTAGGCTACCACGCTCCCCCGGACAATAACTTTAATAAATTAGTAGAATAAATTATATTGAATCTCACTAAATTCCATTCTATTAAATCTCACTACTGACTAATCATTTAAAAAGGTCCAAATTTTTGCGAGTGTAAAAAAAATGTTTTACCCCTTAAAAGTTGTGAAAATAGTAATTAATGAGCAAAAAAAACATTTTTACTTGGCTTAAAGAAGTGTTGGACTGGTTATTTTTAATCTAGCGGAAGTAATTATAATGCAATCTTTCTTGTGGGAATGAAGGTAAATAGCAACCTTCAGTAACTATCATAATACGCAAACGGAAGAAAGGGTTTGTTCTCAAGCATCGTTAAGGGGAGTGAAAAAATGAAAAGATTTGAAACGGGCATTAGCTGGAGAGAAAGTATATTATTCTTTTCCACCCCGTGAAGAGAGCGGATGCTTGGAGAGACGTTGCAGTTGATTAATTTCAATATTCTCTGTTAGTCTTTGCTTATCAACCACAGCATGAATTTTTTTATTAATTGCTGGTAAATTGAGTTCTTGGAACTATCTTTGAGTTCTAAGAATGTAGAATAGGAAAAATTTATGACAAATAATATGTTTACAAAAATACTTCATCGATTGACGAGTTTTACGTATGTATTACTATCTGCATAAGAATGACGTTGATTACTGTGCGAATATACACAAAGGCGGATTTAGGGAGGCGTTGCACGGGGGCAAGTACCCTCCCTACCCCGACGCTTGAAAAATAGACAAGATTTTTAATACGGTTTTCATTACGTTCGTTTTTTTGTGAATTACGGAAGCTCAATCATTGAGTTAAATAATAATAACTTTTACATCAAAATAAAGATACCATTTTCTACAGTAATTGTTGCATTTTGTTTTAATCTCAAATATGTGAAGACCAGTCAGACCTTTGTGCCACCCAAGAAAAAAAACCTGAACCCGTCCCTGAATATGCACGCCATTTTGACCTAAAGCAGATATAATGCTCGGTAAGCAATAAGTGTCATATTAACTGTTAAATTTAGGCACATTACCGCATTAATTTATGATAACAAATAAATGCTACGATTGTAGTTCAATTATGTTAGCTACATGGAAAATTAGTAGCTTAAAAATAAATGAAGTAAATTATTCATATTCAAAGTGCTCTCATCTTGTTTTTTTCACGTTGACGGATGGCGTAAATCGAGTCTATTTTTTTGAAATGCGAGAAAAGATATAAATAGAGAGATATAAATAAAGATAAAGAGAATATAAAATTGCCATGGGAATTAAATCACCTGGACCAAAATTCAAACCTTGGTCCTCTCAATTTACACACCACAGCGTATCAGTACACTACCTATGCAGAGTCTTTGATTACCTTGGCGAATTTACCAAGGAATGAAGGAAGCTGGATAGCGTAATGGTCAAGGCAGTCATGATTTTTTTGGGAATGTTTTCTTTTGGATAGTTTCGTGAATTTCCCCTCCCTCACGAGAGAGAGCTAAAATATTCAAAATACGAGAAAAGCATTGAATTTACCAAGGAATAAAGAAAACGTGATAGCATAATGGTCAACGCAGTCATGCTTTTTTTTAAATTTGAATTTGGTTAGTTATGTGAATTTCTCTGCTGTCACCAGGCAGGACTGAAATATGCCAAATACGATGTTATAAAAATATATATCTTATGCTATCTTGGATATCTAATGTATAAAGCACAATCAAATTCTATATCTAAGTTTCTCTTTCTCACAAGCAACATTATACATCAACAACAGAACACGTGCGTCACTATAATTACCATTGTAAACTGGCTGGTTGTGGTGAGCCAAGGCTCACCGGTACAGCTCTTATTCGCGCCTTCGGCGCAGTTATGTCATGGAAAGAAAAAGTATTGAATTTATCAAGGAATCAAGGAAGGTTGATAGCGTAATGGTAAACGCAGTCATGCTTTTTTTGGGGAATGTTTTCCTTAGGATAATTATGTGAACTTCACCGCCGTCACGCGGCAGAAATGAAATATTCCAATTACGATAAGTATTTGTTTTGGATTACGTAGTAGTAATATTAGTATTAGTATTATTACGCAGTATTGATATTACTATAAGTATTTTAAATCTTACATATTTGTTTTGGATTACGCAGTCGCGAGCCTTCCTCCTTAATCATAAGAGAGAGAGAGAGAGGGTATAGCGGTATAAAGCAGAGTGAACTTGGCCGCACCCTCGTCCTTCCCGCGCCTTCCTTCTTCCATATGCGGCGATGACAACTCCCACTCTAGTCATCGCCAAGCGCCTCTTCAAGATCTTTCCCCTTCTACAACCTTTCCCACATTCTCTTCCTTTACCTACCCACTCCCAATCCTCATGAGGAAATAGGAGACCAAGTAGAAGAACCAACTTTTCCCTTTTTCAAGCTAAAATAAAATATTATTTCAACTACATCTCATCTACATCTGACGGACAAAAAGTTTCACGGGGAAAAAAGGTGGAAATTCATAAGAAAGCGGTTTTAACCGAGGTTCAGTAGCGGATACAGAAAAAAACTCAAGAGGGCGCAAAAGATACCTTGAGGTACCTTTACTTTTATTGTAATAAAAAATAATGAAGCCACATGCAAAGTTTAAGAAGGTTTTAATTATAGTAATTACGTAAAAATAGAAGAAAATACCAACTTATGATATAAAAAGTTAAAATTGTGGTTCTGCAATGTTTGGCAATACGGGCGGCCCCACAAGGGGGGGAGGGGCGCGCGCCCCTCATCTGTATCCGCCACTGCCGAGGTTTATATCCATGGCAATGTGATCTATCAAATTTATAAAAGTTCAATGCTATTCCTCGCATTTAAAAATATTTTACGGTAAAATTTTGGGAAATAGTGCACTCATCACCGCGCCGCGGACATCTTTGAAAACCGATTAAAATGCGATCGAAGTGGACACAGAAATCACCGTTCTTTGGGATGGAATTGAGATCCTCTATGCAGTCCCCTTGATCGTGACGAGAAAATATGAGGGGGTGAAAAGCCATGGGGTACAAGTGTTTTTTTTCTCACCAGAGTTAGGTGAAGTCAATTGTTAGAGGAAATACCCAAAAATTGATTGCCGAAGCGTACGAGTGAGACTCAGTTTTGTGCTGATATCGAGTGGAAAATCAAATGCACTATATCAAATATCTAATTGATCTGGTTTGTTTTCTCTACCTAATTTTTGTACCTAACTGTGTATAGAAAAAAGAAATCACTTGTAACCCTTGGCAGGGGCGCCGACTTATAAAAAATATTGGGGGAGGCCATATTGGGGGTCTTGCCCCGGACCAGGTTAAATTCAAAGTTTGTCGCAGCACCGAAACACTATCATGATTCACACCACTTGTTTTCAGTTAACCTGCTTACTACCTCATAATTATTTGTTTTAACATATTATTGAATGTATTTTAAAAGGCAACTATCGTCAAACATGGGAAATAAAAAATACCAATATATTTTTGTGATTTCACAAAGCATAATATAACTTAATTATTTTCTTGAATTATTCATGGGCCTCCGCCCCCCCCTCCAAACAAATCTTAGAGGGGGGCTCGGGCACTCTCAGGCCCCATGGAGTCGACGCCACTGCCCCTTGGATTCCAAACCGCTCATATGAGATCGTTGTCCTTCGTCATCAAGTTAACTTGATTATTAGCCTTTATGAAAACAATCTATGTACGGTATTGAGTCTTCGTGTGCAAGAAGCAGGCGTATCTTCTCTGAATGCGTGTGGAGTCCGCGTTCGCGGCTGTGCCCTTCTCGGACGTTTCTTCTCCCTGTGTGAGAATGGAGAGATCTCCGGTCTCATTCTCATGCGGTCGCAGATGTTCCCAAAGGGTTTGGCCGCTTATGCATGCTCCGCGTGAACGTACGTGACGCCAGACAATGGACGATCCCGCCGACGACGGGAAAGATACTCTCCCGTGCATTCCCTCCCGGTCGCTAAGCTAATCGGAGCCCCTTCAGTAGCCACTCTTGACGTCGCTAAACATTTAAGCATCTCTCGGCTGAGTTGAAGATTTGCGCTTGAAAAATGAAACCAAATTTTCAGATAAAATTTATTCTCACAAGTTCAGACGTAAATAATCAAATGAATCATTGCAAATTTATTAATTTATGGACTAGATATGGTGAAAAATTTACGGGAGTAATCCCAATGCACAAATTTCCACGGAGGAGAATGACTCCTCGGTAGCTTAACTGGCTAAAGCACTCGGCCGGAAATCGAGGGATCTAGGTTCGAATCCCTGTCATGGCGAGTGATTTTTTCTCTGTGGATTTTTCGAAAATATATGTTTAATTGCTGTGTTCCAACATAATTTTCTGATTTCTTCCTTCAATGCACATTTAATTCGTAGGGATCGGGTTGGTGTAGTGGCTAAATTGTTGGCTTCACACATCGTGGCCTTGCGTTCAAATCGCGGCGGTGGCATAGAATTTTCAGAGCTTGCCCGATCCTTGCTTGAATGTTGCATGAAGGGGAGTTCAAACGCAACACTCCGTCCGTCGAATGGGACGTTAAGCCGTGATCCCTTTGGCGCCTGTCGTTAAGAGCAGGCAAATGACGACGCCGGATTTCTCTAGAGCTACCATTCCTTCCATATCTTTCCTTCACGGCATAAATGACCTAAGCTGTCGTTCACCTCCTCCAAATAGCGTAGCATACATTTCATTCGTTTTTTATAAACTAAACTAGCTGACCCGACAGACTTCGTCCTGTCAACAAAATTTGTAATGTGGCAGTGTTTTGTTCCTACCTTTTTTATATTCTTTGCAAAAAATTATCCTGAACAGAACCGTCACCCTGGTAATAATTCGGTGTGAATTAAAAATAATTAAATAAAACACTATAAGCATTTAAAAGTAAGTAATTTTAATCATGTAAATCATAATTATTAACAAAAAAAATCAGTTCTATTTTCATTGTAGTGCTTTGTGATAAACGATGTTTTTTGTTTGATTACCTGGCGCATAGACAAACAAATCTGATGGTTTTCCAATACGGGAACAGGCAACATACAATTGACCATGTGAGAAACATGGGTTTTCCAAATTAATACCACAAACACTTAATGATTGCCCCTGGGACTTGTTTATGGTCATAGCAAAAGCAAGCCGCACTGGAAACTGTAGTCGTTTAAACTCAAATGGCACATCAGTCGGAATCATTGGGATGCGCGGTATGAGAACATCTTCTCCTTTATACTTTCCTTTCAATATAGTTGCTTCTATCACGTTGTTCAGTAGTTTTTTTTTATCGCTAACCGTGTGCCGTTGCAAAGGCGCGGTTGGTTGATATTTCGCAACATTATAATTACCGATCCAACCTTTAATTGTAGATTGTGAGGTGGCAATCCTGGCAAATCCAGCGAGTTTAAAAATTCCGGTGGATAGTTAACTACATCGTCTTGGTTAGTTGCCGAATCAACTGATTTATATATCCTCGATTCGCCTGTAATTTGTTCTAGAATTTTGAAATTTAATTCATTTACATCAATGTTTTTGGCTGCCAATATAGCTCGTTCGCTTAACCAATAATGGTTTCTGTAATTTTGAGCAACATCTGGAAATACCTTCTGAATGAGTTCTTCTTTTGATTGAGTTAAATGACAAAAACTTTGAGGAAAGTTAATGCATCCAGTCAACGTGTCAATAGGAAAATTGCCATTACCAATGTCAATGAGTACCAATGAGTACAATGGCTCTGGTGGTGGATTCAATGGTATTAATTTCACTTTACCATTTGCGCAACACAATCCATTGGCTTCGTTTTTGTATTTTAATGCTTTACAATGTGAGCAAACCGAGTTCATAGAACCAATAACAACACATTGGTAGTTACTGTAGTCAATTGACACATCGTAACTGAAAGCAGCTCGATTCAAATTTGCGCGATTATTACTTGAAAGTCGTGCTCGCGCTTCACGTGTTTGTGATTTCCTAATTCTTTCATGTTCATTTCGGTCGTCAAGTTCTTGTGCAGTACGATTAGATCGGTAATTACCTTGGTTTGTAGCATTTCGTGTTCTTCTACTTAAATTGCCTCGTCTTATAGGAGGCATTATTAAAATATTGTGTCACATGCAATAACATTTTTTTCATAGGTAGATAACAAAACACTGCAAACAAAACAAAAGCACACTCAGTAGAGTATAACAGAAAAGCCAAGAAAAACAACACCGGCAAAGGCGGCAAATCGACATTGACAGTTGTTTTTTTAATTTGTTTTTTTTTTTAATCTGATATGACTTGAAGTCAAATCCTTTAAAGCCATACCAATGTTTTATTTTTTTTGTCGCCTGCCGAAAGTAAAACAAAAGAAATAATATCGCGAATCCAACCAAGTTGTTATTATTATATTTTGTGACAATTCAATTTGGTCGGGTCCGCGATCACTTTTTTTTAGTTTCGGAACGCGACATTAAATCCTCCAACGACGTATTCTGTGCTCCAACGCACACACGCACACTGTTTTGATAGATATGATTGAATTTGAACTTTGTATAGCGGTAAGAAAGTGCAAATTTACCTTTTGACGTTAGGAACACACCTACATTTCTTAGATAACAGTGAGTGCTTGTAATTTAATATGAACTTTATATAATAGCAATAAAGCTCAAATTGATTCTACGTTTTTGTTAGAAAACGTTTGCATGTGAAAAAGAAAAGGGCTGTTTTTAGGGTTTTCCCGGCAATTATTCGATTTTTTCTCGCCGTAAGAACCAATCTTGGACTTCAACGAACATTAAAAAAAAAGAATTGGCCAAATTGGTCCAGGCGTTGTTGAGTTATGCGCTTACCAACACATTTTGCGATTCATTTTTATATATAAGATTAATGCTTATCTGTTCACAAATTTATTACTTGTGAATGTAATTGGGAAATTCTGACTAAGGTGTGCATGATTTTTGCACGGAACTTAAAATATCTCGGAATAATTTCCTTAAAAACGTTTCAGGTGAATAATATTACATTTTTAAACAATTAGCTTTATGTATGACGCCTTTTTCAATAAAGGATACGACCGATAAAGTGCCATTTTGGACAGGCAAGCTTTGAAAAATTTGCGTTTGAGACGCAACTAGGATCCTAAGAAATCTAAAGAAAAACACGCCCTTGTATACGGTCTTATGAGTGGAAAATGGATGCCAATGCTGGCAATCCATAGTTAGCGGGAATGGCTGATAGTCCGAAAAGATCATTAAAAATTTTCACCATTGCATTGAAGGTGCGGTGGTGATTTTCGAAGATGTAGGCATTATATTCTTTATTTGGACGCAGCCAATTTTCAGTACAAATCATATCAAATATGTTTCCCTTTGGGCTAGATGCGGCCTACCATGCTTGGAGAGCGGCCTACTAAAATGCTTGGAGAGTGTTCAAAGAAAACATAACTGAAGAATTTTCATATTGTGACTTCAGAAGAAGTATTGTGCAGGTACATTGTGGACTATACGGAAAACCACCTTCGCAATGTACAGCGCGAGGAGTCGTGGCCGCAATAATTCCCCTTGAAGTTCGGCTTTGTGATGATACAGATAAACATGTCAAACAGTATTGTTCTCAACGTCGTTATGCTAAATGTTACCAGAGGACAAGGATTATGTGCAAAAAGTTTAAAGTTGGCCTACATATTCATTGCTGGTATGATTTCCATCGGAGAAAATAAATTCAGGGAAAAATCACTTTTCTGGTTTTTAGGTTCAAAAGTGCCTTTTTTATTTTTTATCCACGGATTTCATGTGTGCTGCAAGGAATACATTTTAAATATTATGTAGCTTTCATGATTTCTTGTTCTAAAAATGTGTGTAAATAAAATTAATATAAATCTTGAAAATCCTCTCTTATATTGTATTCATTCAAAATTAGAAGGCTATTGCCCAACGTCACCTGAGGGTGACACCCCTCCTGTTCTAAAACCAATGCAACAAACGCTTAAAAAACAACTTTAACCACCTAATGGAGATGATTTTAGCTCAAAATGATCAAATTAACATTAATGTACTAAAAATTCTGAGCTTGGGAACTGACGGGTTAACAATGTATCTGACAACAAAAAATACTTATCTACCATATGATACACGATGATAATTCAAACTAAATGTTAACTGGCAATAGATGATGCTCGAGCAAATTATATCGGACTTGCCCAAAGTCAATGTGGGGATCTGTAGTAAAAATTGAAGGTAAAAATCATCCATTGACAATGCCTTGTGGTAAAAAACATTCCATTCGTTGGCTGCTAAACATTTTGATTAAGAGAATGCATCAGGATACGAAAACTTGGAAAACTTTCACAACCGGTCGTATTTTTTCTATGTAAATAATTAAATTTTTGCTTTCGAGAAATTAAGGAGGTGAACATTTCATATTTAAGAGACGAGCAAATTTTAGCAAACGCCTACTCAATAAATTCTTACTAATATTTGCTTTAACTTCATCATTTAGATATTTTCGTGGTAGTGTAATCTTACAACAAGTAACACGTCACAAAGTAAGACTGGTCCCGGGGGACGGGAAAAAAAATTACCTCGCCCCCCCTGGTGGCGGTAAAGAAAACAATATATATCCACCCTGCTAGTCCTGAAAAGATTCATCCCCGTGTACGTTGAAGAGAGGTTAGGGGTTGCAAGTGGCCCCTGGGGCGAAGGGGGAGAGTGCTCTTCGTGTCGCCAGCGAGGCACGCTACAATGCACTCCTTCCCCTCTTCACGCACGGGAAGAGGGATGGTCGAAGATGATTCACGTTCGATGGTACGGTTAACCAAAACTATCATCAATGCAGTGGCGGATACAGATGGGGGGCGCAGGGGGCGCGCCCCCCCCCCTTGCGGATCCGCATGTATTGCCGAACATTGCAAAACCACAATTGTAACTTTTTTATATCATAAGATGGTATGGTCTTTTACCTGTTTATAATCACTTAAATAATATTTTAATATATAACAAATAAAATTTTCATATACTCTGCCTGTGACTTGATCATCTTTTTTTCCGATAAAATTAAAGACAATTCAAGATATGTTGCGCCCCCCCCCCCTTGAGTTTTTTCTGTATCTGCCACTGCATCAATGCGAGAGGAAAACAAGCTGCGATTGTAAATTCCAATGTAGACGGCCCGCGACGAACTAGTTGAAGATAGTGGTGCGAAGGCTTCCGCGGTGCGCTGGTACAGTAGGCTGCATTTTCCGGGTTTCACCGCGTACTGTTTGCGTTGGTTGGTGATCACTTCGACCTGAAGACGCCTGCTGGAATGCAGGAGAAACTGTTGTCACCAACGCAACCACTACGCGGTGAAACCCGGAAAATGCAGCCTACTGTAGTTGAAGATATTTGGGCTATTCTTAAGGTCGAAGGCCTTACCATATATTTTTCTGATCCAACTGTTGAATTGGAGATATCTAAAGGAATGTCTTTAGATCATTCCTCTCATAGGGCCTCTCAATAGTTAGGAACAATTAATTATTGGTAGCCCGCGTTGCCCAATTGAATGATGCATAGATTCCTTTCACTTCCGCTTATTAGAGGCATCCTTACGCGGTCCAGAAATACAAAGTGTCGGATTTAGGAGCCTGGCCCCTGAAGATTATCCCCATGGGCTCGCCCTTATTTTTATTTACCGCATGAATGAATGAATTGTTTATGTTCTGGGAAATCTATTAGAGCAAAAAAATTGAGCACAGTCCACGTTATGCTCAAAAATACAATAATCATGAAATAAGGGTAAATAACTATAAGAGTAAAGGAAATAAGAGTAAAAGGGTCATTTTTACCTCCGTAAGGAAAATGGTAGGAAGGGCCTCCGCGTTTTAGGTGCTGGATGACGCCTCAGAGTAAGGGGTGACGCCTCTTGCCAGGCATTATAGTGAAAAAATCATGTCAGACTAATTCTCTTGCTGTTTAGCTAAAAATAATGCCTAAAAGATAATTTAATTTTAATTGTATCTTTAAAGGCTACTTGCTCATTTAACGTAAGATCTTTAATATAAATAAATGTTCATAGTAAATTTAATTAACTATGGTTAAAAATTTTAAGTCCAGGCCCGGGGCAACCAAGAATACACTACTTTTACTTTATCGTGGTCAGTTTTTCGGAATTTTTTTACTCTTTTGCGGTCTGGTATGGACATAAAATTGGCAAGATTATGTGCGCAAGCTTACCGTGGATATTTAAAGCGCGTAAACATGACTTGAAACTCTTTCATTCCGCATGGGAGACATCGGAGAGATTAAATCGCTCATTTGTGAGACCTTGCTGGGTTTTACAGTAAAAAAAATATATCAGACTAATTCTCCTGCTGTTTAGCTAAAACTAAGATCTAAAAGATTGTGTGGTTTTAATTGTAGCGTTGAAGGCTACTTGTTTCTTTAACATAAGATAATTAATATAAATTAATGTTCATAGTAAATGAAATTAACTATGGTAAACATTTTTAAGTCCAGGCCCGGGGCAACCAAGAATGCACTAATTTTACAGACATACGGGTATTACTATAAGGGAATTCAAATCTTGGGATCATATCCTGCATATATTTTACTTTATCATGGTCAGTTTTTGTTTTTTTTTACTCTTTTCCGGTCTGGTATGGACATAAAATTGGCAAGATTACGTATGCAGGCTTACGGTGGATGTTTAAAGCGCGTAAACATGACTTGAAACTCTTTCACTCCGCATGGGAGACATCGCAGAGATTAAATCGCTCATCTGTGAGACAGGGGGCGGGCGTCACCGCTCCAGGGTTAAGAAAACAGTCTGGCTACTCCCCCATCAGCGATATAATGCGGCGCCGAGGCACGTTGAAGAGGGGAAGGGGGCACGACGAAGTGGGGCGGAGTGGGGGGGTCGCCCCTCGCCGCCAGGTTGTCACGCGTGACCGTCCACACGCCTCGACACATCCAGAACACGGCTATAGACACGCGTTATCTTGCAGAATACCCCTCCGGTTACGCACGAAGACAGTTTTCACGCACACGCCGGCAATGACTGTACCGTTGCTGGCGAAATACGCACAGAGTGAAATACTGGAGCTGATTGCTGCTTAAGGATACTTCTGCTTTCGATTGATTAATTGAGAGGGATAAAAAAATTAACTTGGTTTCTACCGTTTCTACTAATTTAAGTATACCGGTACGAGCCACGTAGACAACGGAGTCACCCGCACCCGTGCACAATTGTGCGAAAAATCTACAGAGAAATAATCATTCGCCTTGACCGGGATTCAAATTCGGATCCCCCGATTCCCGGTCGAGTGCTTTAGCCAGTTAATCTACCGAGGCTTCATTCTCCTCTGAGGAAATTTGCACGTGATTTTTCGCACAGTTGGTTTCTACTCGTGTTCTGAAAGAAATTATTTCTTTTGCAATATGTAACACGCTTTTAATTTACAATAAATTGCGGCCGATTTACTTCTGAGTATTCAACTATCGACCAATGTCGTCGGCTCTATCCTTAAAAAAGCTTTTACCTTGAATACGCAGAAATGGAATCTAAACAGAGTATACATATGATTTCACACCAAACAAAAAGTTGAAATTAAATCGAAACTTGAAGCTTTTACGTGGTGGAAGTGCTCCATATTAATAATGAAATACACTTTGTTATTTCCACAAAATTCACAGAATTTTTATTTTATTACCGGTTTCGGCTATTACACCATTTTCAAATACATGGAATTTTGTGGAAGTAACAAAGTGTATTTCATTATTAAAAAGTTGAAAAATCGCAATGCCCTGAAAACCTTACACCTTTTCATTTAAAAACATTTTTCAATTTCAGACCAAGTAATTGCATGATATAATAATGAAATTAATTAACGTCACACGTTCCTAAGTAAAATTATCACTTGATGGTGACTAATTTCAAATATCAGTGAAAAAGCATTTTTAAGAAAAACGTCTTTTATTGGACCCAAAAACTTATATTGAATTCCTGATTTTAAAAGTACCTTCTGGATTTCATGTAAAGTAATGATATTATCCTTATGATTGTAACTTGTTTATTTTTAATAATCATAATTCAAATAATCATAATTGTAATAGTCAAAATAACGTGAGAGGTAAGGAAGTTGGATAAGGGAATGTTGGAAAGAAGGGAATAAGATTCATTGATAGGATGGAAGGGAGTAGGCTTTGACGTGAAATAAAGAGGAAATAACAATTCGGGAGTAGAAATAGGTTGAGTAATTTGAAGAATGCACCGTTTAGACCAACATTAACTGGTGGAATACTTTTTTTAATAACTCATGATAATTAAGGAATGTGAAAGAGAAACTTTACATGGGCCCAGTTAGTATAATTTGACTCTCTACGCACTCGCTAGACGCTTTTCAAAATGATCCATACAAACCTACATTAATCTGTAGAATACTAAAATAATACTTCATATACAATACTTCCATAATTCGAGACCCATAAAAATATTGAAGAGGGACTTTGAAAGGGCCCAGTTACTAATTTTCCACTCTTTACTAACTAACTAGACGCAATTCATTCCCAGTCTCAGTCGACACAGCAAGACAGCGGTGGAGTCCGTCTCAATCCACATTCACTTTCTCACAACAAGGAGTGCAGCGCGACTTGTAGGGGGAGAGTCTCCGGCCAGGCGACCCCGCGCCATTGACCCCGAATACCGTCGTGTACAGTGGTGACCACGGAAGATGAAGCCTGCAGGTGGAATATGGGTCGACGAAGATTGAATGGCAACCACGTGGGGTTCGATTCCCTGCGGGTCAACCGGAAGACATACACGTGATCACGTGAACTCAAAGCAACGAAATTAAGATGGGCTTTTCCTATGTTGCCAAAAATTTACGCTTCCGGCCATCTTGGGAAATAACCTCTATGCGTAGGATGTATTTGGATGCATATGAAATTAATTTTATAATATTTTTAATCATAAAATATATTTCTTATCTATTTGCTAGATAAAATGTCATAAAGTCTTCAAAGGCTTATCAAGGGAATGAGAGACGTGAAATTTGTCTACAATGTTATTATATTTAGTGGAGCAGATATAGCTAAATATTTTTTCACAATTTTGTCATCCTGTTGGTTGAATATGTTATTGTTGGTAATGTTAAAATATTTCCAAAATAACGTAAAGAAATCAACTTTCTTAAAAACAAAAAAAAAACATTATTCCGCAAGTAGAGTCCATGGAGAACTTAAAAGCGATTCCGCTCTTAGCCAAATGTGAAGACAAAAGATTTAAAAAATTATGATTTCCATATATATATTTTTTTTAAGCAAATGTAAATGAAGAAAATAGTAGTTTAATTGAAAACAAAAATAACCGGAATAGACACATTCTTTGACAATTCCATCTATCTCGACGATGTCGTCCAATTAGCAACGTGGAATAAATCTTTCGCAAAGTTATGTAATCAAGAAATGACTCATAAGCCGCACGACTACGTGCCAATGACAACACGGAGTTACAGAGGAGAAATGAAAACAATAATCTAAAACCACAACCACATGACCTTGAGATAAAAAAATACACGACCACAGAGGCTAAAAAAAAACTTATTGGGACGAATTTGTATCAAGTCATGTCCAAAACTGCAAAAAATTTAATAATGATACAATTAGCTAAAATTCGTTCGTCTTAGAATAGAATGCAGGTATATCCTTTAATGTGCTCACAATCGAGAAATATGAATGTGCCATAAAATAAGGATGAAATGCGTGAGGAAGTACTTTTATATTGATGAGATAGGGTACACACCAAATAAGCATTTGGTATTAAAGCAATCATTGGAAATGGAATTAAAAAGCCTTGCAAAAAATTAATGCTCTATCTATTCCAGACGATAGAGAAGAATAAAAAAACAGCCGTTAGATGTAACACGCTAAACCTCAATAAAGAATTTTCATTGATCTTGTAAATTTGAATGTTCATATAAGCTTGGGTAATTTCATTACTCGTTCAGTAAACTTTTTGTTGAAAAACGGTTGACTAATATTTGTAGCATAGAAAGGGTGGACAAGTAATGTAAAAAGAGCTTGAACTTTACTACGATAAGCCTAAGAATTAGTTAACTAGTTTTAAAAATTAGCTGAAAAACGCAAAGGTCTTTTGCAGTATATTATAAAGATTGACTGGTTAATAAATATTTCCTGAAATTAATAATTTTAACATGATCCACTGAAGAAAAAGTAAGTAATAAGTACAAAACAAGCGATTTTTAACAAAAAATTACCTTTTTTTTAACTCTTTCATTAAATTAGCCTCTACATTCTTCCTATTGCCACTTTCAGTGAACAGCAAGCATATTAACGAAGCGTCATACGTTTCACATACGTGAATGTTTCAGAAAACAGGGATGATATCAGGGTCATGTATTGTATTTTTCCCATAAAAAACATGTCTTTTTCTAACTGACCTTGCTCGCTTCAGTTTCCCACGCGTTACGCATGTATGAGGAAAAAAGTTAAAACTTGAAACATGTGTGCGCTGTAAAAATTGTGTCCCATTGAATAATAGGCTCGTTACGTCACGAAGAATTCTCCATTTGTGCGGAAAGTGGGTCATGGACCCTCGGAGAATACGAGAAGAATGTCATTCGAATTATTATTCTGAAAAAAAGTAGAAACTCCAAAGCGGATTCCGAGAAAGAATTATCCTACTTCTTCACCAAAGGGTTGGCGCAGCAAAAGTGACCATCTGTTCCATAAGTTCGCTCCAATTTCGTACTTATGGCGCCTTAATTTGCGCCAAAATCACGTCAATTTTCATTAAACATAACAACTGATGGGATTTGGTGAGGCTTTATGATTTCAGTGCTTGCTCACGTCCAATTACTTGGCCTTACACAATAGTTACCGCAGTCAGCCTTCGATAGCTACGAACACGATCAAAAAAATCTTTTTTGGCGCGAAGAGGCGTATTCATCGAATTTTCGAGTATTCATCGAATGACACAATTAGCTGTGACTCTGATAAAAAATAACTTGATCAGGTAGCTACCGTGTCAAGGAATTTTTCCTTTTTACTTCTTTTAACGTTACATATTCCGAAAATACATAGATGCTATAATTAGAATAATAGAAATTTAATGATTACGTATAGTTATAATTATCGCATATTAATGTGGAAGGGAAAAAATTGTCAAGTCAGAGTGCTTTGTGGCCTCTATTACCTATTTTTGGCATTTAAAATGATGAGTACTTGCGAAGATCAAAATTATCTACAAGAAAAAAAATCACATAATGTTTTGAAGATTCATACTATCTTTTCCTTCGGTAATTGAAACTAAAACACAACTCAATTAAATTCAGCAAATATGATTCATGAAATTTGTTCGTGAGTAGCCAAAATTGGTTTACAAGTCATTCGAAATTGGGCTTATTACTGCTATCTTTTAAAATAACTTATAATAACTCTCTATGTTCCGCTAAGAGCACCTAAAGCGACTATGAAGAACCGTCACTTTCGTAGTTATCCTTCTTAAATATAATGACGACGTCAGTAATACACTCTGGTGTAACACCCCATCTTCTTTGCCCGTGGCTGATCATTGACTTCATTGGGTGGCCTTTTAGGGTAAATATTTTTTGCTGTGAAGCTGTGCTAAAATCCAGAAAAAAATTAACCATACTGACAATAATGGTTTTTGTAAACGAATACAAAACCATAAATTACAAGGAAAAAAACATTCAGTCTTGCACTCTTACATACTGATTGTTAGTGTATGGCATTTGAAAAATGATCAACAGGTAATGTTTTTTGCGCCTTAAGGGAAGGGCAGGAATATCTGAGAACACCCGGCGTCGGTATTATCCTGCTCTCAATGAAAGGCTCCAAGGGGACCACGCAGTAACACCACATCTGAATAAAAAGGTGATGAATTAAAAGCGCTTCCAACAGAGCATTAAAGCAGGGATCGGGCAGTCTCTGAAAAATCCTTTTTTTAAAGCTGATGAAAGTCTCTTCCTAGAGACGCTAACAAAAATGTCACGCTATCTGCTCATAACAACCAAGTAAATAAGTTACGGCAAAGGAATTAATCCAAAAAATAAGGATAGGCACGACCTGTTTTCCTAGGAATAGATGTAGACAATGGGTGCATAGATAAGCGACAATTTTGATCGTGTTTTGGGCATCGGGCCGTTACAATATAAGCAACGCCTCCCAAATAATGCTAAGCATCGTTGGACTCGTATTTTTTCATTGTTTTTGACTTTACTGTCCCTCACAACCCCGATAAAATACCTAAAAGTAATATACACGAAGTGAAGAGGTGCAGCATATTTAGAAATATTCTTCAAATATTTTCAAATTACAAAACAAAAATCTTTGATACAATGCGTGTTCCTCGAAAATCAACTTCATTAGGTCCTTCTATTGATTCTATTAAAATTAATAAAACAAATTAATACAAACTATAAATTGATAACAAAGAATTCGAGAAATGCAATGGTCCGCAATGAAGCAGCCTTGCTCTCGAGTTCAAATGTTGTAGCAGCCCTATGGATTTTACCGGCTTCACCTAAAGTAAGACAACGTTTGATGTAAATATACGGCGTGGATTAATTAGACTAGAGTGATAGACCGATAAAAATTAAATATTTATATGATAAAGTATACATAAAATACGATCAGAAGAAATAATAATCAACCATTGAGGCAAATCAAACAAAATAACAATTTTACATCAACTTTAGCTCTTTCTATTATGTACCTATATTTGAAATCCAGTTAAACATCACTTTCACAACGACTACCAAATAAAGACATCTTAAATATACGTATTGCCAGAAAAAAAGATACAGTAACACGATTGGTAAATACATTCTGCTGTGCACAAAATTTAACTGTTTCATGAAAAGAGTAAGAAAATTAAATATTCCATTCGTAAAATCAAATCTATAGACAACTATGGCTTAACTGATCAACTTGTATCCATCTTATAACAAGGAATACACCATCTACTTTGCGTTGATTCACAAGGCGCGGAAGTCGAAGAGAGAGAGAGAGGATATTGTGAGTTTATGGAGATGAAACAAGGTGAGAGAGCCGAAGAAAGGATGGAGGTGGAATACAATGGTTGGGAAACGCGTAGCTGATCGCCCTATCCGATACCCAGCCCTCTATTCCACGGACCACTGGCTATCAGCCAGGCCGATGCCAACTCAACACCACCCATCTATCCTGAATAAAGTCCTCGCAAAAGCATACGTCTTTTACATGCGCAGGACAGGAATGAGATGTATACTCTTGATGATTATTTAATTTGTGTAAAAAAATTACGACGACAAGCAACAATTATACACAAAGGAAGGCTGCGCGGTTCGTCGAAAACCGCTACGGGCGTATAGACAGCGTTACTCAGTTGTTAAGCGAATTAGACTGGGAGCCGCTGGAGAGTTGGAGGCTGCGCGCTAGGCTGAAATTGCTTGAACAACTGGGTGTTCTTGTTGCTGCAAATGGATATCTTTAAGAGCGACACGGGGAACGTAATATTAGAGCCTCATATATTTCCAGGTACGACAGACGCGACGAATTAAGAGAGATGTTTTGCCGAACGGATAGATATGGGAATTTGTTTTCCCCCGAACCATAAAGGACTTTAATAAATGCTAGTCGTAATTTCCTCAGAGCACTTCCTTTTTATGCAAACACGCCTGGCGCCTTAACACCCCCTGTCACAAGCCTTTTAGGAGGCTTGCGGGGTATTATGTAGATGTAGAAGTAGATATACTCCGATCGAAGGATACAGGACATATTACTGTTTAATAGGACACGTACAGGTTTATTTTCATTTTTTTTATTTCAAAGTGGTGAATATTTTTTTCTCGAGGCAAATAATGTGAATATTAAGTGAACGGCGATGAAATTCACAATAGTTGCCATGAGAAAAAATTACTTTGGACCGCTAATCAAACTGCTGGTTTTAGGGCTTCTGCACAGACCACTACGCTATCCAGGTCCTTTAGTTGCCATGGAAATATTACCGAGTCTCAACGGAGCTTACGAGGTACCGGAAAGCCAAAGGTCTGCGGTTAGATTCCCGGTCCAGGGGAATTTTTTCACATTGTAATTAATATGAATATACTACTGGAATTTTGGTTAAAATATCGATTTTCGCCAACTGGAATATGATCTCAACCACGTATTCATATACTCATCTGTTTTTCAATCATAGCGGTATTACCTCAAGATTCATAAACTGTAACTCTTTCTAAATGAAATCATTTCTTACTTTCGAGTTTAATTCCTTTGGCTGCCTATGCCCGCCCCCAAGGACTTCCTTTATTGGCCATCCGCGGAGGACTTATTACGCAATTTTTCCTTATGTTTTATTTATCGTGTGATCAGTGTAAAGCATTAAAAGACGCAGACTTGTAATAATAGAATCCACCTGGTACCTTTACATTCACTGCGACGGCTGGCTTCTGAAGAGGTCGTGTCTCCTCTCACAAATTCGCACCGTAAGTTTCCCGACTAACGGCAGAGCTTGTCTTATTTCCATCGCTTCGTTTTTTCCTGCCTTCCTCAGCGCCTCGCATTAACGTCTTTTGAAAGGTATGCATTTTCATGACCATATGTGGAGACTAATTAATTATTTATTCAACTAGTAGTGTTTAGCCTCAAAAAACCAAGGCCGGTGCAAGAATGTTTTTGAGTTTCGCAACAGATAACTGCATTGTAAGCCACTCATTGAGAATTTCGCCGCGTTAAGAGCAACACTCATTTCTCCAATATACGAGCGCAATGCGAGGTAATGAGCTATATACAGACAACGCAGCCGATGCAACACCATGAAATATACACAACCACCAGAATATTTACGGAATATTAAGGTAAGCATGGCTATTCTGGAAAAACATCCCCATAAAATTGAGGAAATAACTAAAAGTCTTAACGTTTTCCCCCACTCTTTATTTAAGTTAATAACTTTTAACATGCTTGGAAAACTTACATTTCCATGACAGGATAGCCGAAGAATAGGATTTCAATGTAAAAGAATGATAGCTAAAATATCACAGGGACATAATTCTAACTTAGTTTAGTATTGTGCAATATAAAATACCGAAACGTCTTCGTAATAAAGTTGGATTGGACTCAAAGTCAATGAGGTACAAAAACAAATCTGTTTATCATATCATTTAATACTCGTAAAGAATGGCACCACATTAATAATTACAGTATCATAAAATGTTTACGATATGTAAAGCAGATTTAGAAATTTAATGTCTAACTGCCATTGAAGGCTGCTTATCATCAGATATATAATATATACTCGCTTTTGCTCGAAGGGGTGAGTGAGTGAATGAGTGAGTGAGTGATTGGTCGTTAAGGGGCTATATAGTATATAGATATACCTTCGGCCATCCCCATATCAAAATCCTCTAAGTTTTAGGTGCTAAGGGAAAGGTACGAGCCCGAATATTTCGTTATCACGCGACTGTGACTTGCTAGGGCTGAGTTATACCCTAACCTATCCAAACCTAACCCCAGGTTGAATCACCGAGTGTGTGGTCTAGTAGATCATAAAGAGGGCCGGATTTTCCTATATGCTTACTAGGCTACAGCCTAAGACCTAAAGAGGGGATTACCTTCAATCTAAATTCTCGACTTTTATTTATTAACCATGCCACATTTTTTCTATTTGCTAGTACCAATCAAAACATGTTTACTTTAAAATATAGATATCACAGTATTATTTATTTAGTGGATTATCATAATTTTTAAATGACCCCGCCTAATAAATAATAATGATTTCTCGTAATATGATGTGATACATCTTTATCACATCATATTAGGAGAGATCATCATGCATAAGTTTCTGCATGATGATTATCACAGTATAAAATTTTGGATTATTTATTAATGAGTGATTCGGCAACACTAAAGGGAGGCGAAAGTCTCAAAGGGTGTCTAAATCAAAGTCTTTGTTTATTTTTTCTTCATATGTAATTGTATCATGAGGAATTAGAATTATTATTATTAAAGAATTATCATCATGTATTTATAATTTCTAATATAATTTTATAAACCTAAAAATGAACCTCAACTAAAGGACCTCATAAATGTAATAGACCCAGGCCTCCTTTACATTTTAATCCGTCCCTGATCACGGTCCAACAATTAAAGAGCGTGAATGGAATAAATGAAATCGTTCCATTGTCTTTTTACTTGTGCCGGACTATTTTGGCCAAAGTTGACTCAGTTAAACCCTCCTAAGTGCCCCAATCTCATCGATTGTCATTCGCAAGGGGACTGCATAGAGGAGGCCCCATTCCATCCCACAGAAGGTTAATATCTGTTGCCACTTCAGACGCATTTTATCGGCTTTCAAAAATGTCCGCAGCGCGGTAATGAGTGCAATGCGATCCGATATTATCCAATATTTTGCATTATAATGTTTGTAATTGCAAGGAATAGCATTTAAGAGCTATGGGTTTGATAAATAACACCATTACGAATGTAAATTTTGATTTACAGCCCTAATTATTCCGTATTTCCCCGTGAAACAGGGATCAATTTGACAGTCAGCGACGCGAGTGGCGACTTTTATAAACCCATTTAAATTCGCGGTGGGCTACACACACATTTAGATGCCGAATTGAGGATCCTCTATTGCAATATCCGTCGCTTTACCCGTCTCGCCGCCTTCTGTTTATTTTCAACCCCCCATGGTGGTGGAAAAGGAGACTAGAGAAGCGGGGGCGGCCACCCCGTGCGCCGATGAGATCCATGACGCGCAAAATTGGGAGCAAAGCAATCAGCGAGTCATCATCAACGATGATGACTTCACACCAACCCTTCACATCGATCCCCCACGGCGACCGTGCCAACCGCCTCCCGCCATTTATTATCAACCGCACCCTCCACATAACGTTTTTGAGACCTCAAGACTTAATAGGTTAGTGCTGCGTTGGAAATGAAGGCCAGTGTGCTTTTTTTCTGAAAACAACATCACCATAAAATTGGGAAAAATAACAATATGTTTTAACGTTTTTCTCCACACACATTTTGCTCAATACCTTTTAACATGGCAAACTTACATTTACTCGATAGGGAATGCTAAGGGATATTTGCTGCTAAACAGGAATTCGATTTAAAATATGGAAATTTAGTTTCATAGGGTCATTAATTGCAACTAAATGTATTTATTCATCTTCATATCAACTTCATATTTAAGTTTCATCAATACAAAGTCAGCAAACTGTAAAATTAAGTTCTTTTAGTAAAATAATCATACTTTATGTATTAATCGATTTTAGAAAATCCAAAATTTAATTTGCATAAGACCATATTACTAGCAAATTATCATTATGTATACTAATCCACTGCAACTCTTTCAATTTAATGATATGAAATAGTTAACACTAGTCTTGGTTATTGATTAATAATATCTTCAACTCCAATATGTATTATGCACCCATTTTATACTGTGAGTGAGTGTCATATTAGAAGCGAGGAAAAAAGGAGGCTGTAATTGTAGTTATCAATTGTAAAATTTAGAACTTTAAAACTTGGCTCAATAAATACTAATTGTACGTTTAACTCAGGCAACGGTGCCGGAACCTTGGAAGGGCCCGTGAGGATAGGTATACTCCCGAGGGCAGGCTCATCATTTCGATAATTTTATTCCTGGGCATTCAGGAGGAAGAGGGATGAAAGGAAGAAAAAAGGATGGAGTGTTACGACGATGGTTCTGTTTGGTTTCATGCTATTTATGTCAAATTGAAAATTTCTTTCCACAACATTTATTATGAAGAAAAAAATTCTAAGATTCAAGCATGGTGGAGTTGAATTTTTCCTCATTGAAATAAATACTTGAAATTTTCCACGATTATAAACTTTATTTTTTTCTAGGTTTCATTGTAAAGAATTAAATAGGCATGGTACTTTTTCAAAGATTATATAAATTGCCCGGTTTCGTCGCAAAGGCGACATCTTCAGGTACAGAGTTTTAAAACTCTGACCAGAAGATGTCGCCTTTGGAATGAAACCGGTCTACTTAACTAAATTCTGTGAAAAAACTACCATGCCATTTTAATTATTTAAAATGGATTTTCACAAAGCAAAGCCTGAAACCATCGAGTTTATTTAGGTTTCATTATTAATACACCATCTTCACTCCTTAACTCAGAATTCAGACCGTTGGGTTTTTATGAGATTGTTTGAAAGGAATTTGTGAGTGACTATTTATTCCCTGTCTTCGATGCAAATGTACCAGATGATGATATCCCACATCGACACCTAGGTCGTAAAGTATTAAATTTATTTGGAATTTTTACATTTCATGATATTAAGTCGATACCATGAAGTCACACCCGAGAAAACGAACTATCCTAGGGTATTTGAATCTAGAGTTTTTTTTCCCATTTCCCAATACTGAAGTTGGGGCTGCAAATGTTTCTTCAGCTTTCAGTTAATGCGCATAAACCTCGAGCATTCCCGTATAGATTTCCTCAGAGGTTTGAACTGCTAACTTTCGTAAATATAACCAAGCAGTTTGACGGCGCGGCGCCGGCGTGACGATCAAATTAGTCGTTATTGGGTCGTCGCATAAGGGTAATGTTATGGCTACGCCCTCTACGATCTGTTTGATAATCCAATTAGTTTCGAATATGGACGGAAAATCAATTTACCAGCAGGATAAAATCGTCTACGCATACTTTTGAGATCGCGGACGACGCGACGGTTTGATTTCAAAGACTAACCCGGCCAGAACCTCCATCGAGCCCCTCTATATGATATCCAGCCGCTACAAACTTCGCAGCTAGGAAATCAATTCAATCAGACGTTCTGTTCGCTGTATCATGTTACGATGTCAAATGAGAGCCGTGTTCTCCAAAATTATACAGCTTGGTAAACCGCGACTGACGTTATAACATGCCAATTTGTCATTAGTTATATGAAGGCACAAATAAAAATTCACAACTTATTACGAAATATCTACCGTGGATTTTTTTAATGAGGAACAAGAAAGGATACTAAGAATAAGAAAATAATTGACCAGTAGTTACGGAACGCAGCTTCAAGAGAGCAGTTGTGTGGGAGTCGGTGTGAATAATATTTCGAGTAATCATACAACCTAATAACGAACGAGATACGATCAAAAATGAAATAAGTATAAATAGATTTAATCGAATTACTTAGGTTTCTTCTTCGTCTCTATGGAAAATTAGTTTAATGGAATTATTGTTTCCATTTAAAATTAATGGCATGAAAACCATCCATGAAGACCCATCAGATTATCTCTTTTTCGTCAATTCAATTTTGGATGACAGAGCAGATTTTAAAACTGTGTTTCAATTAAATTTCTAAAATGAATCGCTTCCACTAAGTATTTCCGGAAATAAACAATCAGTACGCTTTGGAGTCAAGACAATGGAAAACAAGCTAATAACTTGGTGTAATCCATGTAACAAATTTTATAGGTAAGACCGTTCCCGTGTGTTAGGTCAGCTAAAAGCATAGTGATTTCGAACTTCAGGACCTCTTATATAAATAGTAGTTAAAATAGGAGTGGGGAAAAACCTGCACCTTGAGTTTTTGAAGTTTGGATTCACTTTTAGGGTCTCTTCTGGAGCAACGCATCAATTACATTATTGAAATAAACCCTTGCAATTTTATACGATTATAAAATTATTTCCTGATCTCACAATCAGTGACACCGCCACGTGGACGTTTCGAAGTTGGCATGGTATTTGGAGGAGGCGACCGACAGCTGAGGTCATTTGCGCCATGAGGGAAGGGTAGGTAAGGAAGGGTGGAGAGAAACCCAGCGTCGGCATTAGCCTGATCTTAACGAAAGGCGCCAAGGGGACCACGGCCTAACGTCCCATCCAACGGACGGAATGTTGAGTTTGAAATGTCCTCCACGCAACATTCAATCAGGGATCGGGCAATTTCTGAAAAATCTCTGCCATCGTAGGGATTTGAACCCGAGCCCACAGGAAGCGAACACTCAAGCAACCACACCAACCCGATCCCTTGTTTGAATGTTTCTGCGGTAAAATTTTGCGAACCCAAAAAACCGTACATTATCCGTGACTCCTTCACCGAACCCCACCACCTTTTTTCCTCCTTCCCCAGGCATCATCTCCTCTTTTACTCTCCTCTCTTTTTCGCTCACTTTCTTCTTCAGGTTTTTCCATCTCCTCCCCATCCACTCTCCCCTTACTTTCCCCCACTCCAGTTAAAACTTGTGTAAATAGAATGCACGGCGTACTTTGTGTACCTTAGAAATAGATGTTTTAACATCAAAAACCTAGATCAGAATACATTTTATAATCGTGGGAAATTGCAAATGTTTATATCAATATGGAAAAATTCCACTCGGTTCCGCTTGGATCTTCGGATTTGATCCGATTGGATTAGTACTGCGAATTAAAAAAATATTTCAACTTGTTTTTATTGATTGATGAAAAGAAATCACCAAAAAATTACAGCTGAGTTCACTGCTTCATCTCCCACACTCGCATCTTTAGGGAGAAGAATTTTCTAGCGGCGTCCGAGGGAGTGCCGAGGGAGGCTGGAATTTCCGGTGCGGAGGAGAGCCTCAGACTGACGACGTTCGTCCTCAAACGCGGTGGGATGCGCCCAGCGAGTCATGAAAGTAGTTTACACAATCACTCCACTTAGATTTTACCTAAATAAGTAAATGTGAAAGGCAATCAACCGGTGAAAGAGAGTCCACAAGCATAATTGCGCAATCATCTATCCATCATATGGGAACATTGAATTTTTTTAAATTCAAAATTTAGATTAAATTTTAAATTTAAAACTATTGCCTCTGGTTCAACTTTGCGGAAGTTCATTTTAACGTCAATGAAATGAAAAACTTTATCGTATTGCATCAATTTATTTTAGAGGTACGACTAGTTTCAACACTGTGGCGTCATCCTCGGGTATTACACCCTCGGGTGTTCGAGGATGGCGCCGCTTTTAATTTGAAGAAAACTTTATTTGTGACATTTGAAATAGGTATATGGCAAATTAATGGTATCATTAAATAGAAATTAAATTTATTTCAATTATAATAATGATAAAGTCCTAGAAATTTTTCTCAATTTATCATTTACTATGACCTCGATCACATGCCTATTTCAGATTTGGACTACAAATCATAAATCCCAATCAGTCAAATTACCCAAACCCGATTAACCATGTTATCCGTTGTGTAACGAGAGTTGTTCCTACCACTCCAAAATGTTTTTGTAATGGAATATTGCGTAGATAATTTCTTAACTTTTTCCATAGAAAATAATATGGTGCGCCAAGACGGCAATGCATTGATTAATAAGAGCATGAAAAACTTCATGCATGCAAATTTAGAAGTTTTCCAACATTTATCACAACAAGAACTTTTGCTTGCAAACAACCATGCCCTTAAGTATTGAAATAAATGAGCCTACTTTCTTCCCTTTAACCATAAACGAAACTCCATAGGAAAGCAAATACGGCAATTACCTCAAAACAAATTGGACATGTGTCCATGGAAACTAAGTCAGGATATTGAAAAGGAAATAAGGTTGACGGCATGGGCTTTCAAGAAGAGGTGGGCGAGCCGTTTAAGGGACAAAGGATCAGAATAAAACCAAAGCATTTGATCGGGAAATCGGTTTCGCCGACAATATGGCGCCGAGTCGTAATTACACCACGCTTTAAAGTCTTCGAAAACGGAGAAGGCGAAGTGTACCGCAACGGAGAGATAGTCACTCAGACGGCCAGAGCTCACGTCCTGTTAGCTTATCGGCAATTTGCTCGCTCACGTGCATCTGCACTTCAAAGGACACGCGACTCTCTTCGGAGACTCTCGCAGCGGCGTCGCGACGATTACTCTTAAAATCATTTAAGAAAGTAGATTTGCTAGTGCGAGATCGAAAACAAGTAATATTTGCGTGTGATATTGGATAAGCGTCTTACTATAATAAGCAACATCCTCTGAGGTTGAAAAGTAATTTGCGTACAGCAAAAGGGTACACAAAATGCGAAAAATTCGATCAGAAAATTTTACTTGGTAATTTTTTCCAGCTATTTTACCGACTGTGGCGCTAGTTTCATGTAATTACCCTGATACGCCTTAAGTCACAGCATTAATTTTTTGAATATAGCTGCAGGGTGACGAGCTAAAATGGTTCATTCATTAACATTTTGATACTGGCTGCGATGGTATAATGATTATTACATCAGTTTCTGCAAAATGACATATCAGTTCCGGGACAACTAAACATTTTTCGTATGCACAGAGAAACATCATCACAAGAATCTTAATAAAAAATTTATAAGTTCATTTCTCTAAAATATAGCGCAGTAAGCTTATTATTTGCGAGCATCAGTCGATAAGGTACAATAATAAGGACATATTTAGAAATAATCGTGAAAATAACATGTAATATGTATCTCCCACTAACCTCATTAAGAAGGTTCTCCAGATTATTTGATTAAGAAAATAAGTACTAAGCTCGATATCATATTGGTGCATTAACTATATTGTCAGCTGCTCACCAGTGGACCTTCTACCCTCCCCGTAGGTATTCAAATCCCGGCGGTGTCGTAGATTTTTCAGAGGTTACTTTACTCCACCTAAAAGGTTACAGTTTTAGGTGGACCCTAAAAAAACAACACCTCGCCCTTCGGATGAAACGGTAAGTCGTGATCAGCACTCCGCTTTTCGTTGAAACATGATATTCCTTTACTGAGATTATCTCCATCCTACCATCATAGCGCACTACATCTGAGCAGTCGGTCTCCTCCTCTAAAACACCTGTGCATGATGAAGTTATAATTTATCATTTTTTTTTGAAGTAACAAAAATGATAATTTACGCTACTTTCTTACACTAAAATAATAAACGGGATATTATTCCACATACACCGTATATCAGTGTAAACATATACTATAAGCGAATAATTTTCAAGCGGTTTTAGATGGTTTTGCGACGTTTTTATTAAAATGAAATATTTTCCATGATTTAGAGAAATGATTCACTAATTACTCTGATAGTAAGGAGACACCTTCTTTCATTTTAACTATAAAAGTTACGCTTTGACAATGTTTACATTATTTTATAACCAAAATAAAATATATATATTTTATTTATAATGCAACTCTCTGGATATTTTGTCTAGGACCGAATTTAGATTTCCGAGGATAGCCAAAATCAGCAAAATTATTCTTTAACTTGAAGACTAAACGTCAAAAAATATTATAATAATAAAATTAAGATTGACATTGAAATAAAGTTATAACAAACACAAGAATAACAATTTTTAAATGATGAATTCTTCTCGGGCTTGGCACGCCTGTGAAATTGGACTTTCATTGAGTAATACGACTTGAAAATTGGAGTCAAGTCGTTTTCCGAAATGTAGGTCTATACGACTGAGTTAACCTGGTTGAGAAACCGAGAAGAATTCATCAATATAATTCACCAGGAGACATTAAAATCTTTCTCTAATTTTTAAGTGGCTGGGAAGAATAAAATTAGCTATTTATTTTAGGTACTTCAATGTTTGCTATGAAAAACAAAGGATAGTGTAAAGAGCCTATTTAGTTTGCCTTACCTCAAATCAACAGCGGAAACCTATGATTTGAACGAATACTGGGTCGAATAAATAAAATGAACATATTTTGCAATTTTTACCAACTTGGAATTTGCTTCGTTTCCCCACAGCTTTCGCCGAAACTCTTGGTCTCACTTTCTGTAGAGTCCCGACTTCTGAATAAGGAGACGAACCTTCATCAATATGTGACACATGTGTATCAACGAACAGGGACAAGATTCCCGCGAAGAACCAGTTCCCCGAAATCTGTCCCCTTTTATTTTGGGGACCTCAACAGAAAAACACATTTCACAATACTCGACTTGATTCATCATTCCAATTATAAAAAATAAAAGTTTCTGTAGTGAGAGTGGAATTACGTCATGGGGAAGATTATTTTGTAAATCTTGCACGAAAAATTGGTCCTCGTTTACCAAAGTCTCGTTATACTTTTTCAGAAATCAGAAAAAGAAAATATTTGAATCAAAAGCCTCAATTAATTGGTTAGACTCCTAAAATATCCTACCTCTAAGCCATTTTTCACTCACTCAGTGATTCAACCTGAAGGTTAGTATGGATAGGTGAGTTCAGAACTTATCCTGCACTAAGCCAAAGGTGAGTGAAACCACAAGTTCAATGTAAGGAAACCAGTTCCTTTCCATGGGTCACTTCGAACTTCGTAGGCTATTGATTTGAGACATCCGAACTTACATTACTTGGAGCCACAAGGGCACCTTATAGCCGTGACGGAGAGCCATATTCACCACAACCACACTGTTTACATTACAATACTTATGGACGCATTTATTTGTGTGCAGGGGCGTAGCCAGGACGATGTGTTGGGAGGGAGCACGACCCGAGGGTTCAAGGGGATGGAACACCCTTCTGGGAAACTATGAAAAATTTTATCTCTAGAAATCACATTTTATGATTTTTTGGCACTTAAAATTACACAATTGATGGGCCTCAGGGAAGCTGATTTGCTAAAGCATATTGGCGGAGTAGAAAAAAATTGCTTTATAGGTTAACGTTTTTTGGCTAAAATTGATTGGCTTTCGGGGGGGACGTTCACATCTGCCTCCCTGGCTACGTCACTGTTTGTGTGGTTATATTGTTTGTGATAGCGGAAACTTATATACTAAATTGAGAACATTGATTTGAAAACATTGATAACAAAACAAGCTTGATTTATATTCAAATTTTCTATTATTTTGTGTGCGTTTTTTCATTTAAATTATTTTATATTTTTTACTGTTGCAAGTATTTTTTGTTAAAAATTGTTATCTTCTCTCTCTTTTTTTGTGATTCATCCAGAACTTAAACCTAGGAGCCTTCAAACAGTAACCATACGTTGAACACACAAAATACACACACACAGTTTCTGAAAATTCTCTGCCACTGCCGGGATTTGAACCCGAGCCCACCGGGTGGGAAGCCAACACTCTAGCCACCACACCAATCCGATCCCCCTGAGCACACAAGAACACCACGCTTCCAGAGTAAAGAGTAACGACTATAAAATATCAATTGTGACTATAAGAACGCTTATTCGCTCCAATCAGTCCCTGAAACCAAGCACGCACGACATTCCCCGGGCACCTTAAAATGGCAATGAAACTTATCCGCAGTGCAGAGGCCAATGACAAAAGAGTCTTATATGGCGATGCGTACATCTCGCGTGCTTCGTAATATGTTTTCCACCAGCACAGGGATTGGGGGCGTGGGCAATAACTCAGATTCCTCTCCAAGTGTGTCATGGGCACAAGGAACGCGCTCAGAAAGAAAGATGAGGCAGATGGCGAAAATATTTTCCTACGTCTGGACACACCTCTGCCACCTCCTGTGAAGTGTTAGCAGAAAGTGTAGAACCTTGTGCGATTTCGCACGGTTCACATTCGCATCGAACATCAGTCAAAGAGTATTGACTTGTTCTCTTTTTTGTGATCGATCGTTTTTCATCTCGTAAGAGATTAGGTGTCGATCAAAATCGTCTCAAAATATCAACGCAGTCTATCAAGTAATTGGATCATATGTCGTAATGAGCTATCGGTTAGGCCTTCGTTAAACCCGTAGGTTATTCATTCGGCGACGATTTGTCACAAATCCATCAAAATTAACCACAATCTGCTTCTTTTTCCCAGAATAGAAATACTAGATTTTTTTATTTTGATAAAATTGAAAAAAGTGAAATCTTTGTAAGATCCACAGAAATAATATTTTATGAGAATGGCCCGTTTTATCTGTAACAGAATATAACGGTTTTTTGAATTTTTTATTTACACAACCAATGGGGAGGGATCATTGTAGGTATTCATTCCCAAACTGGCCAAAAACACTCCATAAGTATTAATTATTCATTACACTTTGAAATCATCATAAAATAAACAAAGGTCCTAAAAGTGTGAAAGAGCACATTCGTACTTTATTTCGACTACCCACGAACAAACATGACAAAAAAGATGAGTAATTTTACCATAAATTTTGCTTCTTATTCTATTTATTTCTAGATACATGTTTGCTCATTATACTAACTGTAAGAATTTATTGACTAATTCTGCATTACACTATGTGAGTAATCTATTAAATATTTTGTTAATACACTGATTTCAACGTCTACATAAATAATGAGCACATGCTACTGAGTCATTGTGCTTAAACAAACTCTTCTGAATATAGCAATGCTAGTAACTTGAGTGGCCAGATATGCCAATAGTGAGTCAGTTTGTATCAAGGGAGAGGATTTTGATTAAATATCAATCGGTATACACAAGATAACTGCATATTCTAAACAGGAAACATTCATGAATATCCCATGCGCTGTCACAGCACCTCACGATAGAGAAGCAGAGGCTGGAGCTATATCAGTATCAATACGAAAGCAAACACCAATAAAAAAATCCACAGAAGAAATAGAAATGTAGTAACGGATACACGTCAAGCTGTCACTCAGGATCAAAGCACGGGAACATTAAAATGCATATCTAAGGTGAATTTTTCATTTATTGTATTTTCATACACATTCGATTAATGAAAGCGTTTCGAAAATAGTCAATCCTCATATTTTCAGCACGAAAAGCTATTTTATGCAACCTAATTTGCGGGAAAAAGGTTATTCATTTCACATGTCAAGTCAGATCTTCCGTCTTCGTTAATTGTATCATAATGGGGTGCGTGTTGGCCATCTGGGCACAGAGCTTGCCTGATGATAGAAATAGATGTTGATTCAAATCTCTGGGGAGACACTCCCTAACAAAAATCCTATAAGTAGGAGGTGCCCAAAGTAGAGTTACTGCCCTCTTCTTCCCTTAAACCTGAATATGACGATCATTTTTCTGTCCCTCAGAAATGATAATTCCAACGATAGTTTTTTAGGGACCAAAATAGTGATCGCTCGACCTATCATTTCTTGAATCACACGGTCATTCTCACCATCCTTTTTTCCATCGCTTATTCCGACAACTGTCATTCAATTAAAAATCAAGCGAGGCGTTACAATCGCCATTAGTGGCCGTGCGTTCCGAATGGCTGAGGGACGGTGACAGGGATGGAGAAATAGACGTCCCCAGTGATGGCAAAAGGGATGGACTTTATCTTCTCTGGGGCCATCGCGGGTAATGAGACGGTCATTATTTTCCGACATAATTGAAGCGATAGCTGGACCTGTCCCTCGGAAAGGATAGAAAAAATGATAAGGTAATTCAGGCTTTAGCGCGTGAAATTCACATGTCTGCGGCATTATCCTTAGTAATCTCCACCCTCAGACATCAAGGCCGAAATTATGATTGAATTACTGAGTGAAGGTGAATAACATCATCCACAAATGCCTAATTATATCAAATTTTCCTGCAACTTTGATTAGGACCGCTAAGCACAGTAGATACTGAATCTTTACTCCAGACTTCAGATACAGTTAATGATGCTACACTAGCTATAGGGGAGAATTCTATATCACTGTCATGTAGATTGCTGTACCTGCTTACCACTGGCGAGAAATATTAATTTGGAATTCTCCGCTATGACCCAAAAATTGCGACAACGTGGTTACCATTACGCAGGTGTCATTTTCGACACATAGGAAGACACATTATGAACAGCAGGGACACCACCCCTATAGGGGTGAGGGACACCATTTCGGTCGTTCACTTGGACTCTGGATCGCTTCATTGAGAGCCATTGGGCGATGCAGGAATTGCTTATGCGGTGGAGAGGGCGTGGTGCACTAGGGAAGGAAGCAAATATGGGATAATGGAGGAAAGTGAATGGCAACATCGACATGCAAAGTAGCCAGCCGTGGCTTGAAAGACAGACATAGCAAGCCTGTGTGAAGACTGTGCTGGGTTTTATATCGTAACTCCTTTACCACTCATCGTTTGTCCATATCAGTTTCGAGCGATGCGAATTGGGGCCAAACCCCAATTTAGATGGAATAAAGTCCAAACATTTTACCATCAACCCTAAAATTTTCATATATATATTTATTTATTCAGAGACCGCTAAGACCGCTTTAATGAAATCCGATATCAAGTTTTCAATATCTATTTTATAGATTTTTTTCAAATTTTATTATTTTTACACTGTTAACAGTTACCTCATTAGTTATCAAAATAGATTAGATGTTAAAATTTGAAATAATAAAAATTAAAACGTTCACCTCAATATATCCAGTCGTTGGAAAAAAATTATATAAAATTTACAAAATCATATTAGCATATAATTTGCGAAAAACTTTCATGCTTCATCGAAAAATAACGATTTGCTCTGAAGTTTGCAATGTATTATTTTTCAATGCTAATAGAACTAAAATACTGCAATTAATAGATATTTTTAACCGTTTAAAATAAGGTACAATCAAATATGGTGTATTGCGTTTAGAGAGTAAAACACAAGTAAATTGGCACTCCGGAATCGAATAATTACGCCTCCGTTAAGAAGAAATAACCTTTTCGAGCACTTCACACACGATAGGGGTGGGGTCTCGGCAACGGCCTCTTTACATTTCAAAAATCTCAGCTCTTGTGCAGGAAACTTCACCGCTTGTACCTAAGAGTACACACAATACATACAGCATGCAACTTTGGTTTGTTACGAAATAATAATATCTTAATTGACACTGTTTATAGTATAGTTTACCCGTTGCAATGCGGCCATAGAGGCCGAATGAATTCCTTTTCGGCTTGTCATGCTATTCTTTTATCGTACAGCTCTTTTTGCAACTCGGTGGCAGTTCATTTCTTTTATATAATTTATCTTATTCTATAATTAATAATACATCTTAAAATCACGTTAAGATTCCGTCCGATTATATAACTTTTCTCTTATTAAATAAAACTTTTAATCGTGAAAAATCGACGACTTTCTATTCATGATAATTTATTGCTCCACGCTTATTTTCTCCAAAATATAAATATCAAAAGCATATTTATATTTTTCATACTTATTTCAATCGATTGAAAGTTTACAAAAATAATATCAAGAGGACCAGTGTAATATAATCATAGTTTAAAATCGACCGTCCATTTAGGCGTCTCGGTCTACGGGACCAATGATTCGGTCTTCTCTCACTGCGACACTTATTTCAACGTTCAGGTGCATACTTATCAACCTGTGAAATAAACCGTTATGCAATTCAAGCATCCGATAGCCCAAACTGATATTTAAAAATTCCATATTAAAACTTTCATTTTTTGGAGTTTAGTCCGCTTAAAGTGGGGTTTGGTCCCAAAGTGCGATGGTATGCATCCGCATTGTAACTTCAAAAAAATATTATCCATTGATTCGAAATATTATCATACATCCCCTGAATATTGTTCGTACTAATATAGAAATCACAGGAGTTAAATGCATTGCAAATATGAATCTGAACGTCCGAAACATCTATATTTATGCAGTAAAGTTTTCTCGGGTTTTGCACAGGGTCAAGTCCTCTTCTAACGTTTCGATGACCAACTCGCCCATCCTCATCAGGGATTTAGGAATCCAAATTCATCATCATTGGATTCCTGAATCTCTGATGCCGATGAATGAGTTATTCATCGAAACGTCGGAAGGAAATATGGAGGACCAAACCCGGTGCAAAACCCGAGAAAATTTCACTGCAATTGTTCGCCGGGAAAAAAACAAAAATTATATCACCTAGTATTTATGATTACACAAAATATTTATCTTTTTTAACCTGACTGTTGAGGTCATACGTCACCGTCCAGCGCAAAAATTTAAATAAGACTTGTGCATTTACCAAACCATGTGATCAAACAAAGAAAACGAGGTTTACTTACCTTAAAAAGGCTCTATAAAGTTAGGAATGAGAATAGTTTTTTAGAATATTCATATCACGTTGATTACCTAATAAAATGCCAAGTAACTCTGAAAGCGACATTTACGATTTCCTGTGTTTCTCCATCGTCGGTAAAGCGAAGGATTCGAATATGGGATAATGACTAAAAAGTGAATGGTAGCACAGAGATGCAAAGTAGCCGGCAACACAACTAAAGCTCGAGAGACAGACATTAAGGCTGTCTCAATATGGAGCACTCACCGTTTCGTCGGGCTGTGTTCCGCTAACGTATCAACTTCAATGACGTTTAAGCACTGAGTAATTCTTACGTGTAGCAATAAAAAGAGATAAGTGAGGAAATACATTTCGCAATTCATTACGAACGGCATAGTACTTACCTGCTTCAAGGCTTTATGCAGTGAAATGTTTCCGTAATGCTAGGTACCACAAAAAGATCTAATAGATATCATTTGTTTATATGTTAAATAAGAGCTAAAATTTAAGACTTAAACTTTATGTGACAATAAGCATTAGAACATGGAAGTTTTCTAACCATCATTTGAGATGTTTTACATGGGTATAATTCTATTTGAGTCTTTTAAGTTCACTATTTCTGGTGATAAACAGAAAGCATTCCACTCTGGCAAGAAGAAAAATACCTAGGAAATAGTTCTCCAATTTTCCACTGCACTTCAGTTACGCGAAGTTTCTGTGAAGTTTAGAAAAATATTTCGAGGCATAAATTAATTCAAATTCAACCTATATTGCTTGCTTTAGGAAAGCTGATGACAAGTAGCTACTGAAATTCAGCAAATATATGCCCTACAAAGGAGAATTTTCGTCTATTCTTCAGTAAACATTAACTCGTCCACACTTCAATTAGGAAACCGTAAGGAAAAGGATGTGATGCTGAATGTATATTGTACAACGACAACCATTAGAAATAAAGCTAGGATTTTTGCCTGGCAGCAACAGGTATCGTTAATTGTTTTCAATAGCTTTTCCAGTGATAATTGATCCATTATTGCAAAATTGCAGAGGTTATTTTCAAGAATGACTTCAGGTGTATATTTACATTAGGATACTGCTGTTTCTGTGAATTACACACATGGGCTAACTCATGGTGGATGATATTACTACTTGACTTAATAACATTTTTGAGAGGAGCATGAAGAGATACGTTCACGGCAATAGTGATGCTCAGGAGGAGCAATTGACGTATCTCATTCTCCCTTAATGGATAGCGGCCGGTATTACGCGAACGGCCGCGTCACGGGCAGCGCTCTTTTACGCTTTGATTATGGTGTTGCCTGTAACACACCTTATCATTTAGTCGGCAGGTTCTCGACCTCTATCAGAGCATTCACCCTTTTGTTACATTTTGAGTGAGAATGAGCAAATAAATAGCATACTAAACGGAAGCGCATGTTTTTTTGTGTTGAGCAAAACAAAATATTCAAAGATATTTTTTAAGAATCCCTAAACGACAGAGTGCTTGACTGCTTATTGAAGGGTCCTGAATTAAAATCCTTATGAAGCCTTTGGACATTCGTAAATAATAACCTCGTAGTGTGAGATAGCCCAAGGAAAGAAACAGCTCCCCTCACCTTGAATATATTATCTATTATTTACACGACTTTGTCGGCTGAGGTTGGGTATAATTCTATCCTCACCTATTCAAATCAATCTTCGTGGCCAATGTTGGCCAAATATTCAGATCGGGTCTGAGTGCCGATAGTAGGAAATGCCGCTCCAAGTGTATTTGAAATGCAAAATAAAAAATACATTTGACTAGAGTATTTGAAAATCAAAATACAAAGTAGTATTTATACTCTTTTGTAGCTTGATTAGTAGTATTTTATACATTTTAAAACACAAAACACATGGAAGCTAAAATATATTTTAAAAATATAAACTGCCTTGGTAATTTATGGATAGTTGCATACATGAAGAAAACGATTCTTACGAAAACGAAGTCATCTCTGAAGCATAATGTTACAGAAGCGTTGTCAGAACTACTTCAAAAGTACTTTACAAATGTATTTTTTATCTCAGAATGGGAAAATACCAATTTCCCATTCTGAGATACGGGTCGTGTATTTTAAATACCAAACACAAACTGCAAATTTATTTTTAAAACGCATTTTAAAATGCTTGAATATGATTTGAAATACTTCCCAGCCATGGCCCTCTATATAATTCATCCTCTGGGAGACCTACCAGTAGCGCGACCAATCAGCGTCGAGGACCTCGATTTTGGGGTGCTTTTGCGAATTGGAAACGAACATGAGCTAAATACGTCCTGAAAAAGACTAATTCGCAAAATCGAGATGCTGAATGGTATCGCCACTGGTAGGTCACCCTGAGGATGATTGTTTAAGTCAGGGGTCTTCAACCTTTTTTAATGCAAGGGCCAAAAATTGATTTCACAGCTTCCGGAGGGCCAAAATGCCACGTAACTTTACCACCAAATCAATTAAATTGAAGAAATGCATACAATTTCAAAGTGCAACAATCTTTATTGGTTGAAAAGTTTAATCTATCGATGCGATTTCTCACTTTGTTTATTTTTGATGAGTGTGCCGACATATATATTATATTGAGTAGCCCGATAAAATATTTTCTTTAGCTTCTAGGGGCCGCATGAAATTAGCCGGTGGGCCAAGAAGCCATGAGAGCTCAAGGGGAGCTCTTCGAGGATACAACCACCGGGGCCGGGAACCCAAGGCCGAGCCTTATACGCCCGATCACCCGGGGAGGGGCTGGATGGGAAGGAAAAAGGATAGAGGCGCCGTCGCGATCGGAGCCCGCCGACACCTCCGGGGAAAGGAAAGAAATGGAAGGGAGAGGACGAGGGAAAAACACCCCAGCGCTATAGAAGCGAAGGGGGCCCTACCTAGCGAAACAAAGCATACGCAATTTCTCTACCACCATCCCGGGGAGATTTTCCTATGAGGAAGAAAAATCCCAGATAGGGACAGTGGGAAAAAGCCGGTGGGCCAGTTGAAGAACCTTGGTTTAAGTGATTACGTTTGTTAGATAATCACCTAATATTCGCGTACAATTTGCAAACTGCCCCTACCGGCGCCGGATGGAAGGAAAGATATCAGTGGAGTGGGCACTCGAACGGGAAGCGAGAAAAGTGAAGGTGAAAGAGTTTTGTCGGCTACTTTCTCTTTTTCCCGCTCTCACGGGTCAAAGGCATCGCAGTCCCGCGACAGCCCTTCATCTCCCCGCTTCAATACTCGCCCGGCATCCGTCTTTGATCATCGTGGTCAAAACTGCCATAACCCGAATAAATGCTGTGTTGAAATTGTCCATTTTGGATGAAAGATACAATCTCCGGCGTATTTTGGTGGAAATATTTGATATTTAACATAATAAAAACTATTCTAAACAATTCTAAACTATGAAAACTATTCTATGAAGTCTATTTCCATACTAATTTATTTCCAACCCACCCAGATTTCGGCACATAATGCCATTTTCACCATGAGTTTTTTTTATTTAAATGCCAATTTAAAAATCAAAATACCATTTTCACGGTAAAAGATCTCATTGAAAACGGCATTATTTGCCGAAACCTGGGTCGGTTGAAATAAAAAATAATTGTAAAAATAAACAAGTAGCTTTCATTATGTTTAATATGAAGTTTTCCATCTCCGTGCTAGCCTCAGACTGCCTGAGCTACGTAGAGCAAATATCTCCTGGTGCAAGGAGTAAATATCCATAGAATATCACAATATCTCCAAGGTCGAAAGAGGCAAAATAAAATGAGCTCAAAAATGGCCTCGGGATGTAAGCTCTTGTATGATTTTTAATATATTTTCTCCCTATTCTTTTGGGATATGAGTTCAAATTTGACTTGGATTTGAAAAATTAAATTTTTCATTGCAGAAGTAAGTTAAAGTACACAAACTATAAATCTCTCTTGAATAATATATTAGATAAAAATGGCAGAACGCTTTCCACGGATGAAAAACATAACAATGGCATCAGACTTTGGATAGGGAATGTAAATAGCCTGCCAGCTTTTATTCCGCCGTTTGCAGGGAATAGGATTAGAAAAGACAAAAGCTTGAGCAATCGTATTGTATTGATAAGTGGTCAAGGACAATTGAGCCAAAAAATAGCTTAACAACAGTACAAGGACCTGGTTTAAATTGCGGCTTCGCAACATGAACGAATGACGGATGACGGTTCTATAACATTACAACTATATTTTTCAGATTTATTGAAGTTATTGAAACTTCAAAAAGATGCATAAAATTCGAAGAATCAAGCGAGATGGAGTGGAATATGAAACACTGACTTGCAATTTTCCACAAAAATAAAATTTAATTCGACTCGAGTTTCGATGTTACTACATCATTTTCAAGGTACAACCACGTTGTACCTTGAAAATGATGTAGTAACATCGAAACTCGCGTCGAATTAAATTTTATCTATATACCTTGAAAATGATGTAGTATCATCGAAACTCGAGTCGAATTAAATTTTATTTTTGTGGAAAATTGCAAGTCGGTGTTTCATTATTCAAAAAGATGAAGATATTTTCAGTTCATTTTGAGTAGATATCATACACTCGCCTAAAATCACAGGAATGAATTAAAGAAGACACTAATTGCATTGACACGGGAACTATAAATTATCTACCGTTAATGGTCACTTGATATGGAACAGAATGAAACAACAAATATCTAATTGTTAATGGTAAAAGTATCTTCATTATATAGGTATTTCATTTCATTAAAAATGTATGCAGGCCTTCATTTAGCTGCATCAGATACCACGCGGAAAAAAGTCAATGTGAAAAAAGTCAAAATGGTAAACAAGAACTCAGATGAGCTCAAATACTTGATTGAAGGAATTCAAGCATATTCGTCGGGTATAAGATTCGAATTTCAGAATAATCGAAAGAGAATCCAATTCCGTGGCCAACAAGACAAAAATGGAAAATAAAACGATTCTCATCGAAACCAGACCCATTATTCCGAAAACAGTAGAAGGAAAAGAGGTTTTGATGAGATGACATGGGTAAAAAAGGGAAAGCCTCACAAAGGACGTGAGCCTTAAGGGCATCACGGTTACAAATGATAAGAGGCGTGACTTTCTAACAAATGGAAAGAGCGCCGCCGAGTAATTTTTTAAGGTCTCTTTAGTGTTCCAAGCCTATATTTGACCCAAAATGAGTTTGACTAGCCGCAACTGAATATCGCGAGCACCAAGGCTGCTTTAAAAAAAGATTTCCGCTCCGAACTATGCCACATTATTTTATAACGGATGAAAAATATGTAGAGCCATTGAATTGAAAAGATATTGTGCATAATCAATTGCATACAAATTGTATTACACTACTAAATTTAAGTCTTCGCTGAACTTGACTTGCCGCAGCTAAATATCACGAGTTCTTTGGCTTCTTAAAAAAAAAGATTTTTGCTTCAGAACTGCGCCGCAGAAATGTGTGATGGAGCAAAAAATAAAGGTACAGTGAAATTACAAGATATTTATGTGAATTCAAGTTCACGCATGGTGTATTGCACGATTTCACGTCACCACATGTCAAAGATTCATCCGTCCAAACCAGAGGTCATCTCGTACATGGACTTCAAAGAGACAGATGTGCGCATCATACGTCTGCCAGGGAGAAAGTTTAGTGTTCCTTTCCCTTTCGCACTAGGTCAGAGGATGGATCGGTTGAAAATGAACCGCTGGATATGTTAGACTCACTTTCTTCCTGACTCCAGTTTCCCGAGTTTCAATATCTCCGCCACGAAACTCGTGGCACCTGATTTTCCTTATACACATCAGTGTCATTGCTAGGCATTAACTACTTTGTTTGCGGCCGTGAAAAACCATGATCTGAGTGTCGTATCTACCGTCAGGTATCAATGTCTGAAATTAATCCATGGCGTTTGAGGTCATTATGATAGGTCAACACTCCGAGGATTGGTTTGAAGAAGCCCTCCTTTCTCCTATGAGTTAACCTATTCATATTCACGCTGTCTACTCATTCATATCCTGAATAATCTATCCTAGGTAACTCTCAGTAGACCTTCCTTTGGTGGTGTTTTCATCCTTCGAAGATTTTCCCACTTCAACTTAGTCTACAAAAACACTAAGATATCGAATAGTTTATCGATGATCATCAATGGCTGGAAATTGTTGATAGTTTTCATTTTCAATTCTTACCGATTCTCAATCGTTCGCGTCCATAGCTATCACTTATGAAAATTTTACAACCTTTCGATTGAAATTCAAATGCATGTAAGTACAGAAATATATAAATCAACCATTTTAAAATTAATTGCGCAAATTTACGCCGAGAACAAGCAACGACGATTTGCAATGGTCTTATTCTGTCTGCGGAACAGTTACCGTCTATCATTCCAGAAAACGAAAAAGTAAAAGATGAATCTGGTCAATTTAAACAACCTACACAGCATTTTCCTACTAAATCAGAAAACAGTTACTTCAATTACTAATTTGAAAATATTTTGAACCAGGGTAAAATGGTCCCTGATAACCAAGTAATTAACGTAACATATCAATGATTACTAACCAATATTTAGATGATATTGAATAAAAAGTTTCCTCTAATATTCTGAATGCACAGAAAATGAATAGGTACCAGACGTAACTTAAAGGATCCTTCTGAAATGAGAAATAAACACTTCCGTCATTTTATGTAGTGATGCATGATGCTTTCAAACGTAACTAGCTGCAAACGGCTGCCAGCGGTGTCAAAGATTTCCTAGATGTAAGTCGGCAAGGTCATTAATAATTCGCCATATTGAAGCAGCTGGTCTCGTTAAACCAAGGTTATAGCTCTTTTCAAGAATTCCTCCAATTTCTTAGTGACGGAGGGACGGTCAACATAGAATGCAGTTGTAAACATACCAAATTATGTTAAATAAATAGAATACCAAAGCAAACTAACTGCATTTGCAAATGAGATAAATTAAATTGTAAGATTATGCATTAATGTCGTGGGTTCTTCCAACATGTCACCGATGTTCGACCAAGTAGGTATAGCTAAGTGATCAAGAAATTCAATTGTTAGTTCAATTAAATCGTTTGTTTAACGCAATAAAAAACCCAAAAGTTATTTAAAAGGAATATTCAAAGACAAAGGTTTCCAATTCTTTTGACAAAGACAAGAGACAATGGTTTCCATGCCTAATGAATTGCCTCAAACCCTGAAGAGATTAAAATTCATTCTTAAGTAATGATTAATAATAGGACGAACAGATTCACTTAAGAAACCACACAATGCAATGAGTCGGTACATCTCAAAAGAACAGAGGTGGTACTAATTTTTCCCGTGGATATTTGCCAAGTAAAAGCACAATCAGGCTATGCATTAATGCGTCGTCAAGTGTCCCATGTTGAAACATCTGCGATTCTTCGGCGGAGGGTCGCTCATTCATAAAGATTGGGAAACGATTCTCAAGGGGTGGGGCGACCATGCCTTTGCATCTGTTCACCTAACCTTACCACAGCCCACCGGCAGCAACCGCTACTGGGTACGCTGTATAAGTTATAAATAATTTATAAAATAAAAAATAATTTATAAATAAATAATTTATAATATAAAAATTCCATCTAAGGTAACTATTTCCATATTGTCGACATTAGTTGAGCCATTAAATGAACCATTTCCAGCAGATGAAGGAATGTTTTTATTATAAAGAGTTATTACCTAAATTTGTTGCATATTTTGATTCTGTTTTTCATCCCCCATTTATTTCGTACCATCTCTATCGCAATTTTCCCCCTACTCCCCGCAACACCCTATAAATACTACAGTTTCTTTATTTGTTATTTCATATTACTCTTTAATATTGCTTTGCTCATAGTTATTTACGATTTGCATACTATTTGACCACTATTTTCTATATTATTACGAGTTCGTTGTAATTGGCCTTGCGCTGTTCTTGCTCTGCATTAAATAAGTAAATAAAAGGCTCGAAAATACTGTCGATGATTTCTTTACGTCTCTTTTCTCACCTCATCCTATATAAACTGGATGGTATCCTTAAAGTATGCATTCCATTTTCCCGTAAAATTTTACATTTACAGTGCCAGAGGGTAAACATACAGCTGTCTCGTAGCGGTTTCTTCAAAGCTAGCACTTATTTGCAAATTTGCATGTTGATGTATCTATTAACCGAATTAAGCGTGTGCATCGATTGTATAAGGTTTCCGACTCCACTTTGAGGAAAAACGATATAGGGAAATAAAATTCAGTTTCTTCGAAATAAAAGGATCAAAAGATTTGGATAAATCCACACCGCCGTCTACGCCGATGGTATCCACGATTCAAATCGGTCACTAACGACTCAAAATTGAGTGCCAAGTATTCGGAAGCACAAAAGTATGATAAAGTATGAAGTACGCGCACTATTACCAAGTATATCCTAGGATTTTCACCGTTTTTTCAGCAATCTCGGTGCTGATGCCGCAACGAGGACAATTTCTATTTGTCATCGGTGCTCACCTCCTGATTCTTTTCTCTCTTCGAAATAGAATTAAAGACCAAATCCATCACCGATTTTTTTCTACCATAAAAAAATTTGAGTTATGCAAATTTGAATTTAAATTACTCGCCACCATTCGCATTCTATAGAAACAATATTTTTAATGCGTATTAGTTAAATACTAGATGCAGACGCGTGTGAATTTTTCTCAGCTCGCGGCAGGGCAGGATGGGAAAAGAGCCAGCACTCCGTACCCTCAAGATACGAATATGCAGAGGGTGCAGTACGCCATGGTACTCTATGAAAACATAACTTAATCAATCAATTTGTGAGTCAAATTTTATAGCATCAAAAATATGCGAGTAGAATTAAACCTATAATATTTTTTTCGATAGCCTTATTTCACATAAGAATGAGAAGAGGCAAAGATCATGATTAAGAAGAGAGGTATTTTGGGTGAAAAGAGGAAATTATTTAAAAATGTAGTCAGGATTTAGCAATTTTCGATAGCGCGAGTACGTCGGAAAGGGTAAATAGATAATTTGAAAAGGATAAGCTCATGGTATGGTATTTGTAGGTGGTGACCGACAGCAGAGGTCATTTTTTCCATGAGATAAGGGTAGGATGGGAAGGGTGAACAGAATCTGAAGTTGGTATTAACTTACTCCCAACCAATGGCGCCAAGGGGACCACGCCTAAACGTCCCATATGACGGACGGAGTGCTATACTTGAAGTGCACTTCACAACGCACTCAAGTAGGGGTCGAGCACCCTCTCAGCCTCATCTTCAGAAGTTGCTAATCAGGAGAAAATGCGATCACTTTTCTGAACTAATCTTGTCAAAGTTTATGGATTATACCTATTAATATTTTCCACTGTCTTATATACAAAATCTTGACCTCTATAATAATAATAACAAAGTAAAAGTTATTCATCGCGAAAAAACTTTTTGATCAAAAGTGATGTGACCGTTTAACTCGAAACGTTTCCGATAAAAATGAAAATATTTTGAAAATTATATGCGAAAACATAGTTCTTAATGTCGAACCCTACGAATTCCCCTTGGATTTCGTGGATCCCCGTGGATTTCTCATCCGGAGTGGAGCGGCGGCCCGTGCTCGGTTAGCGGCCCACGCTCGCCCCGGGCGGAGGCCCTACCCCACCTGCTGCCCCCTTCCGTGCCAGCAATCGCCTTTCCTTTTTCGTCCCGTCGTGTGGGCTCGCGAGAGGCGTGATACGTGGCCAAGGGATGAACTCCTTCGGGAGGAGAGGTACTCTGTTGGGGGGGAATATCACGGACGCAGGCCCTTGAAGCACTTTTGACTGCCATAGGCACACAGTTTATCCTAAATCGTGATCACGGTAATCATATGAGGGTATAATTACCAAGGCTACGATTTCTTACATACGATTCATACGTAATTATAGTACCTTTGCGTACGCGTAGTCACGAGGTAAACAACGTCTCACTATCTAGTACATTCCGTACAGACATAACGAGGCTAAAAAATCAGTTTTTGCTCGGTAAAACTTAATTTACTATAAAAGTAAAATTCTCAGATCAAAAATATATTGGAACTGGAAAAATATTTAGATATGCATAGAAGATTTAGACTTCGGAGATTAAGATATAAACATAGATTTAAGTATTTAATTTCTTCGTTACTAGGGATTTTATATGCATAAAATTGAGGGCTGCAGTACACCCATCTTAACCATTATAACCCAATGTTGCTTCTAAGTAACATCAAAAATGTATACACTTTTAGCTCTATTCAGGAAAGATTTAAAATACGTGTTCTTTTGTGCAGTAATGTTTAATGGTGAAATGTGTAGCTGCCACAATAATTAAGGTCGAGTAGAAAATTTTCACTTTTTTTTAGATGAGAAGTCTTGAAATTTAATTTCTCCCAGAAGCAGCTCTGAGTTAGAAAGGGTTAACATTTCAATACTATGAATGCAAAATTGCACTTTTACTACAAGAATTGAAATAATTTCAGACTGGAGAAAGGTTCTAACCGCTCAGGCAAGAAGTTTTCCCGGGCAAAACGACTCTGCTCAACGCTGCCGACGTCATCACTGTGACTGAAGGCTTCCAGAGTGTCGAACCCGGGTGTTCGTGATTGCCTTGACCCCTTGTCAGTCATCCCCTCCGTTGTCTGCCGGAACGTTACGCGCGATCTCATCCATTGCACCTCCAGCATTCTCATCACTCTCATGCCTACTCGACTTACTAGCTTATTTTAATTAAAATCCCACCTATTCATTCAACAATTCACTCATGTTATAATAGAGGATTCTCTTGCCGGTCTCTTGACCTTTCTCTAGCTTTAATTTTTGGGTTATTTGTGGTCTAAAACTTAACACGTTGATTCGAGAAAAAATTGTAAATTTACTATCTACTCACTTGGTCCTTTTATCACTCCGATTTTTCAATAGCTTGCGCTCGCAAAGTATATCCATAAGTAAATACTTGAAAATCCTCCCCGGGTCTTTTCCTCCTTAAAGCCCTCGCCCACGCATATCGAGGCAGTAAATCAATTACCGAAATTATGTAAGAGAACCCACCTCGTATTTTAATCGCTTAAACAAATTCACCACTCGTCTCGCTGATGGGCGGAGCGATCCGACTTTCAAGGAGAAATTAGCTGTAAACGGGGGTTAACCGAAGCAGTGGCGTAACCAGGAATAGGCTTTGGGGGGATGGGATGGCCTGGGGTGGTGAACCCAGGCCATCTCATCCCCCCAAGGGGGCCGCAGGGGGTCCGGGAAAATTTTTGGAAAATGACATGCCTGGATGTACATTTTACATCACTTTGACGCTAAAAATTTAACTTTAAGCAAATGCAGTAATTAAATTTAAAAAACTAGACAAGAGTTTAAAAAAACTTTTTTACATCTTCGAGGCTTGAGGGAGGATCTTCTCACCCCTATAGTTACGCCACTGAAGTGAAGTATATCGATGGATGTCTTTAACACGTATCTCAAAAATAGAAACGATTATTTTTTTCTAATTGTACGCTAAGACCAAGAATTCATAAAACGGAAAAAGAAGCACACTTTTGCCAACGAAGATATGTTTTTTGCTTGAATTTCATTTTTTAATGTAATTACACATTCTTTTTACACAATTATTTAATAATTTGACTTGTAGTACTTACGAGTAAAACTTATAAGTAATTGATTACAATCATAAATTTTTCACGTGCGGGTTTTAGGTAGGCAATGGTATTGTAACGAAATTTGTCTCATGCTCCACTATTATACTTGTTGACTAAATGTATTTAAAAATTTTGCCCTTGAGGTGAGTATTCTTGTCTAATTGTGCCGGGAACCATAAAATAATTCATGAGTTTTATAAAAAAATTGCTCATTGCCATACAGAAATAAAGAATTGATTCTGGTTTAATATAGTGAAATTAAATCGTATTCTAAATTAAAAATAAGTACCAAATTTCAACAAATACTCTTATTCCCACGATCGCTTTCAAAAGATATTTTATTATCGTCAGGGCATGAAGATACGACATTACGCGAATAAAGTCTGTAGCAAATTGCTAGTAAGTTTTAATTAGCAATAAATACGGAAATTTTCCTCTATTCCAGAGTACACATATGATACAGCATGTGAATTTTACAAGGAGAAGGTATTATGTAATGGGAGGTGCACTTGATTCTCAGGGTTACATACTGACTTATTCCCATACATTTTTCCTCCACGACTACCTACGCAAGTCACAGGTTCGGGGTCGGCTAGCTTCGGGTGGAGAGGGAAGGCGGCTCCACTCCGCTACCCGGCAGTCTTATGTGGGCGTAGCTACGATGACGTCGGGCCGGTGGCATTTTTAAAAGGACTGGTCTCGTTCCGTTTTCGTATTACCCACTCGAAACTCCTTAAAAAGCATTAAGTGTGAACGGAGGAGAGAGAGAGAGAGGAAGGTGTTTTGGCGTGTGGGCTGCCTCGCGGTCGGCCTGCCTTTTCCCTTACTACGCGCGGCGCGTGTCATTTCTTTCCACTTCGGCGCACGGCCACCGCGGCGCTAGTGAGGGGAAGAATAGGAATTCTCTAGACGCGAGAAGCGTGTCCTCAGTTTTAGTGCCACGGTATAAAGAAAGAATACACGTGGGCAGATGAAGGCTGCAGTCAGATGCGCTTGTATTCCTTTGTTTTTAAAGCTTGAGGAACGGTTACGACAGAAGGTAGATGCAATGTTTTATTCCGCCAAGTCACTGGGATAAGGTGACAGTGAGTGGAAGAACAGAGGAAAGTTTTCATGCTATCGAGCTTCCAACAAATTATCCAGATGGTCGACAGTTATTTTTGCTTCTCAGCCTGTATTCCTTTCGCAATATCCCCATATGTAATTACATATTTACTGGAGCAGCATTAAGTTAGTGTAATCTCATAAACCAATTCAATGGAAACACAATGACCTGTTGCACAATTGTAACGGCTAAATCATGATATTCGGAGATGTGTTAAAAATAATTTAAACTCATATCCAATCTTAATGAAATATTTCTCACGGCTAGATAACTGTTTTTTGTTATTAAAAGAATATTCATTGTTTTTCGATTCGTTTCTAAATTAAAGATTCAAGATGCTGGCGGAATTGCGTCGATAAATTTTTACTAATAAATGCATCTGAGTGTATATGGAAAATACATTGCTTCAAAAATAAATTTCAGCCAAAATGAAAGCTGCGAAAGAGCTTGTTAAAGTTTAATACACATATTGAGGGCACTAATACGATCCACATGTTTGTGAAATGATTGAGAATAAAAAAGGAGCTAAAAACTACATAATTAAATTAGTTCGATATACAAATTGACTTAAAGTCTTTCAACCAGTATCTTGCGAACTTGTAAATACATTTAGTTTTTCGAATCGAATTTGGTTAATATTGGTTATATTATGCCGACTATATGGTGAACATTGATTTTTTAAATTATTATTTAAAAGTTCGCCATACAGAAGTAACAATGTCACTTTCAGTCGCTGTTCGTAACTGATGATATTACACGTATTATAGTCCTCATTACATAATCTATTGACTTACAATAGAAACCATATGGGTAACCAAAACTTCGTTTGAACTCGAAACTCTTCCTTTTCTTTGCTTCAACCCTAAGACACAGTGAAAAAAAATCAAAACTGGAAATAGAGTTCCAAATGCCATATGCCGCGATTATTGTTCGGACAGAGAATATAAAGGGAAGCGGAAATAACTCTAGGTATTACACAAGAACCTTTATTGAAATGAATATGTTTCATGTCTTCAGGCTAAATTGCAACTGAAAAACAGCCAAGAAAAGCAAAAATATCTTTTACGTAGGTTAAAAACAACAAAGGAGTATCTATATTTACCACTGGTGATTTCAATGCTGAATTAAATACGTATACTCCCGAAAAGGATAGGAATTCAACATAAATTATCTGCTCCACACAATCCAAGCAAGTAAAATTATTCCGTAAACATAAATCCGCGTCGAGTCCTTGAAAAATGGATGACGCATTTTTCACAAAAGTGAGAATAATGATCAGCAAGACTATTTGAGTTATTCTGAGAAAGCTGAGGCTATAGTACATGTTGATTCAACGCACAATGGTAAATAACAGCTTCCAGGAAAAAATCTTAAAAATACGCTGATTCAAGCAGCTGGTGATTAAAATAATAGGATTATATTGAAAGCAATAAAAATAAGACGAAGTAAGTTAAAGTTCGACAACAGGAGAAATAGCGAGGAAGGAATGATAACAATGAAATTGCTAACACTTGATAATTTGTACCTAGACACACATAAAAATGCCATTGATAAAAGAAACTCATTTACGACAAGATTACTAGGAGGAGGAGAAAATTTCTCAGAATATTGAAAAGTTTTTGCATTACAAGATCGATTCGGTCACCAAATTTTCAAAAAAGGACTTTTTGACTGCTGAATCCGTATTCTCTCTTCAAAAACTGTTTGAAAACATTTAGTCTCAACACGTAAAAGCCGGTAAAATTGGAAAGACACGCTCTCGATCATCAAGAAAGAACTTCCATCAGTTGATCTTTCTTAAACATTTTAAAGATGCGGAAATGGATCCAAGCAGTGATCCCAAAACTTTAATTTGTAAATTTTTCCAATTTATAATTCAATTTTAAATAGATTTATGAGCCTTTTTTAAATCTCAAATGGGTATCTTGAGCGTTTTTCGAAAGCATAATACGTGCATTTATATAAAGTGTACTTTAAAAAAAAACAACCTCCGATTTTTTCGATTGATCGATTTGTCGGCACAAGTTTCTATTTCTGTTGAAAAGTCGATCATTTCATTTCGATTGCTCGAAAAATCGATTATGACCGACATTTTTCTATAATTGTTTCAGAAGAGAAACACCGCGAGGTCGAAAGTCGGAATTTATTCTAATCCGGTGTACAACTCATGAGACATTCACCTTCCCTACGTGAGATTCTCACATGACCCTCCAATGGGATAAGGGAATACAGAAGATTTCGTATCTCTCCTCCAGCAGGTGGATTCCATCTCGGACGCGAGCGAATCCAATCTCATTCATTATTATTTTTATGGAGTTTTCAGCTCTCTACCTCGTTCGGGAAAGCCGCCAAGGATTTCGTTCAAATCTCTTCCCAGAAGTCACGCTATGGGACGAGCACGATTTCCATGACGATCTCGAGCACCCCACGAGCCGGGCACAACAACGCTCCTCTTCACCTTTCTGGAAGCGTGAGCGATGACGTGTTTTCGGGTGGGATCCAACACTCACACACTAAAGTAGGCGCTGTAGACGGTGAGGATGTATCTAAATCTTATAATCTAAGTGAGACTCTCATTCAGCAACTATACATAATTAGCTGTTTCCGGCGTCTGTTTATGTAATCTACTTAACATAATGAAAAGTAGATAAAATGTGTAATTCTACATAAATATTTAATGTTAGACCTGTTTAGACGCTGCACGTCATCTTCCGGTGCCGAATCCTAAGTCGTGCATTAAACATTTATGTGAAATCACAAATTTTTCAGCTACATTACATTCTTGAACAGGTTAAGAAAACTTTTTCCGGAGAGATATCGTGGAACAGCATATTAAATGATAAAAAAAGATATCGTACTCACCGCTGTTTTTATTTAAGAGCTCAAAACACGTGTTTTGGATTCCCTTTCAATCATCAGGTTCCTGATCATTAACATAAATAAAATTAGTGGGCAGTTGGTACGATATATTTGCTTATCATTATTGAACAGGGTTTGTTTTCACGCTTAATCTAGTAAAAGTCACATGCAGGTATAGGAGAGACTAGCCACTTTAAATTTCGAATGGTGTGGAAATGGTCTTGGGCAGTTGCCAATCTGTGGAGTTATCATGTAGCTTTCTTGTGTAGCTATTTTATTATTGCTAGAAATAATGTGTCACAAACTCGTCCTTGAAGGAAATTAGAACAAGTATTAGCAGTTTTTTGGGAAAATGAGGACCCTAAAGGATTTTAATTTCTCCTGGTGAATTATATTGATGAATTCTTCCTGGGTTTTCAACCAGGTTAGCTCAGTCGTATATGCCGACGTTTCGGAAGACGACTTGTTTCTCCATTTAAAGGCACATTACTCGCGGAATAAAAGTGAAATTGAATAACATTGTCTCCCTAACACTTAACAATGAGTTATGCTGCTCCATAACAATTAATTAATAATTAGATAACAGTTAATTAACAATTAATAACTCATAACAATTAATGACTCATTAACAATGAGTGAGAATGGCCTTTCATCGGGTAACACGCCTTGAAAATGGGATACAAGTCGTCTTCCGAAACGTCGGCCTATATGACCTAGTAAACCTGGTTGAAAACCAGAGAAGAATTCACCAATAGGACACAAAGGTTAGTCTAAACCGCGTTTATGGTATGTACATACCATAAACTTAGAGTGTTTGGATATGTTGTCGAGAATAACATGTATATGAACAAGAGCTAAAGAAACCCATACAAATAGGGATATTTTAGCTTAGGTTGCTGATTTCTCTTTCTATCAGCAGAGGTATTTACTTTGTCTGAAGTTAGTTCATTGGAAGAAATTTACTTTTCACCGATTTATAACTATCACTAATTAATTATAAGTTCATATTGAGGAAGAGGTTTAAATGTTTTGGACTTCCATTTCCTTCCAAAAATGCCACCATGATATATTAACAGGTAAAGTAAATAATTAACTTTAAATACTTATTTGCCATACCTGTCGATAACAACTTGGAATATTGCAAACTTCATGCTATCAAGCAACATTATGAGGGTTTATATTTCGTATCTTTCTTCAAGTGCAGATTCAATACGGATTAATATTTTACAGCGTCCACATATTTTTATGAAATCGAAGACTATTTTATTGCAAAATAAAACCAGCATTTTGTGCACTGAAAAATAAAACAAATACACGCATTTTTACGTACAGAAAAGTAGAATTTATTTCGGAAATTTCGAGGAAATGTGTTCACCAAAATACTCAGCAGCAGTTTGGTCATTCATATTAAAGACTAAACCACTAGCAGTCTCATACCAATTTTTTCCCGCGTAAGACAGCCATCAGAGAGAATTGAGAAGAGGAGAGTGGTTGGCGGAAAGACTGGCGAGGTGTCAATGCATTCACTCCGGAGTAAGTCATTGACCCGGCCCGGGAGGAAAACGTAAACGATAAAAACGGGACATTTTCTGCGAGCCACCGCCGCAAGCCACTCATTTTACGAGATATGGAGCAGCGTATCAAAGGGAACCGATGACTCGTCGACAGTTGCGTACCTAGGAATATGCTAGGAAGGGGGGGATGAAGAGGCCTAGGGAGAGATCCCCCCTCTAGGCAACGGGGGTTCCGGGAAATGTTTTGAAAAATGACTTGCCTGGCAATACATTTTACATCATTTTGGCACTTAAAATTTAACTTTAAGCAGGTCCAGTTATTATGCGTCAAAATTAAGTGATAATTCCAAATATTTTTTTAAATTTCTCTGAGGATTTGGGGTGGGGGGGATCTATCCCCTCATCCCCCATAGTTGCGCCACTGCTCTTCGACATATTTGGAAAATGATTTTTCCAAAGAGAAAAATGCTATAATATGTTGACTTCTTTTGCATCTCCAAGAATACTTTTTCGTAATGTATCATTATTCTATGGATGATTAAGTTGCAATATTCAAGCTTATGTACCGAAAATTTCTTGAGTAAATTTAGGAATATTTTTTATCATGCAATTTAGCTTGGATAAAGAACAAGGGAATAGATACAAAACCAATACAACAATTGTTTTTAGCCTAATTCTTCCTTAAAAAAAGGTCTGTATTGAGCTTAAATTTTAAAATGTCATGGCATTATTGCCATAATCGCTTTTCATCTATGTCTGCAACGCGTTGATAATTGCCAAGCGATCCATTTTTTTCTCAATATTTGCATCGGATTATTTGCATTCGCTGGTTGTCTTCAATGAATTACAACACGAATATAAATAAAGATTAAGTACCCTATTTGCAGATTATTCCCTGATGAAATTCGGATTGCTCTGGCGATACTAATGGTGACCATTGTAAAATTATTTAAATGCGCGGTAAATGATAACATTGTAGTGAAGATTTCTGAGGTTTCTAAGGAGAAATGTAGGACCTGCCTGGTGTGAAACCTGATATATCTTCACTGCCATTGCTTGCCGATAAAAAACAAACATTACAACACATTTATTTTATATACTTCCATCACCCCATAAACAGCACATCTACGACCCTTCGGGGAGTTAACCAACTAACAATGAAGGACATTAATACGCACCCATGCCCTGGATAAGGGTAACTTACCCAGGGCATGGACTAGAACCCACGGCCTTCGGTTTCGCAGTCGAGGACTTTACCCCGACGCCACCGAGGCCGCCACCAACTGAAGAATCCTCCCCTGTGATATTAAAGGTCTATATTCGCAGGGTGGTAATTCAGACAGATTGAGTTTATGGCACGTAAAAAAACTATGTATGCATCTCATTTGACGAATGAATTCAGTGCGACACAAGAGGCGACCCAAGGCGGGCTGTTACGCAAGAATCTCCCACGCAGATGAGGGCGCCGGCATCACGCGACGGCAAAGAGAGAAAGTACTTGGAGGACACGAGGACAAGTAGGAAGGAAGAGGAGAGGGCACTGCCGCGTCGGCCCCATTCACTCTCGAAGACTCGGAAGCTCTTTCAAATCGTCACGAAATCCTCGGAACACCTGCGAGTCCGTCAAACAGACGGAGTCCCTCGAGGCGAAGAACAATGCACTTAGTGAGAGACAGAAATAGGGGCACAGTCCAACCATCGTTCGGAACCCGTTCTCAGAGACAGACCAAGTCTAGCACGAGGACATTGCCCTCACGGGGAATCGAACCCCGCTATTCAAGCTAGAGACTAGAGGAGGAATGACCTTTCCGAAAGATAGAGGGAGATAAATATCAGAAAAAATTCGGCGTCAAAAAGTTACTGAGACAGGCGAAATATAATGGAATAACATCCTTATTAATGAATTGATTTTTTATGTTAAAATTGTATGTTTGTTACTGCGTCACTATAAATTGGCAGAAATGCTGTATGTGAGGTACTTCTTAAATAAATAAATAAGAGTGTTCGCAATTTTTCATAAGTTTATTTAACAAAGCACGACGCGTTTCGACCGTCAGGTGATTCTCAAGTGCAATATGAGTATCATAAATAAATGTGTAAAATATGTATATCACGTACATACAAAAGATAAGATAATGAAAGATAATTAAGGCCGTTTACTTTCATAAATATGCAATTTAACAGCCAAACACTTACACAAACAATATTCATAAATCTTTCAAACGTCGTAACACAATCGATAGAATAATGCAGACGACCACCCATGCTGCCCAGATCCCGACTCCGTAGTCGCCTATCTGTGTCGTTTTACGAATATTTTTACATCTGACGGAGTACCCCGTAAAAAGCCGTCTTCTTCCATTTCATTCTCCTCTTGTTTCTGAGTAAATTTTCACTTGAAATCTCACATTCTCTTATACTCTCTCTGGTCTATAGCAGTGGCGTAGCCTGGAATTTCGTTCGGAGGGGGGGGGGGGGTCCAAAACCAGGGGTGAAAATGTTTGAAAGACAGGGTAATAAGTACAGGGTTTTTAACTAATTTTAACACTTTCAAAATCGAAATAACTCCATTTGTTGAAGAAATTTATAGTAAACTCATGATTTTTCAATATTTTGATTTCTTTTATGAAGGAAAATAATGGTGTTTTTCTATTTAGGGGGGGGATGGATTTCGGACCCCCTGGATCCCCCCTGGCTACTCCACTAACTTATAGCCAACGCTACGTGCTCAGCTATCCGGCAAATACTCACCGAATCGACTCGTTCACTATTTAAAAAAATGACATTTGTGAAAGAGTTTAAAGAATAAATAGACCCGTAATTTTCGTTTTTTGATAAGCTGCATACTTCTCTTTCTATTTGCAACGAAAAATCGATGGCCTCAACCATTTCACAGATAAGTTGATGATGACACGTACTCGTGCCAAAAGAATCACCGCCACTCAGCTACCCCATAGCATTGAGCATGAGCCTTTGTGGTTTTCTAGCGTTTAATTGTTGAGAGCGAGTCATTCCTCCAGTAAAAAGTTAACGCTGAACGATTAAATGACCCTGATGACGTCGATGACGAATACAGAATTTAAATAATGTCACCGAATTATGAAAAGTGGCAAGGCAACATTCTTATTTTAAACTTAGTAATCCCCCACCACGTGAATCTCCGTTCTTACTTACGAAGGAGGGGGTAAATGGTGATGACATGTTTTCGCCGTATCATATATTTCCCTTCCATATAGGTTCCGAACTCACTTAATACATTGCGATTTCGTGCCTGAGTGAACAAAGCCATTAATATTTTGATTGACCTAAATTCTTCATCGTGATAAACTGCTATCGATACCTTGGACCTGGAATTTTTCGACCACCCTCAATTCCTTCTCCCGGTTGACCTACCGTTGGACAATAACTTCTCCTCTTTCGTGCACCTATTTTTCCCAAGCTATTTTGCATTGTCGCATTGTTTCGCCCGCTATGCGGCGCGCATAATGCCACTTGTTTAGTTTCCAAACCCCTTTTGGTAACGTGCTTGTGCGAATAATTGTAATGAGTCGTAAACCGTTCCATAAAAAATGAAGCATTTTTTACTTACCATGCAACCGATAACAGAACTCCTTTGGCCTTTTACATCGGAGTATTTTCAAAAATTTAACAAAATTATACGAACATCCATGCGATAGATAGGGGAAACCTCCCCATTCTGGACTCGAACCCGTGACCTCATGATTGATAGGCGAGGATGTTACCCCGCCACCACCGCCAGTTTTAACTCTACACTCTACTCTACACTCAAAAGAGGAATTATAGGGACCGAGGGGGGGGGGGGGGGGGGGGGGGGAACAGGAGCACGTGCCCTTTCCCCAAGACACTTAAAAAATAGACAAGATTTTTAATGCGTTGTCATAACGTTCGTTTTGTTTTGTGCAAACAGTATATAGATAGTAAATAGAATTGTAGAGGGTACACGAAAATCTTTTCTTTCGCACATAAATTCAGGTATCAAAAATTGTCTCCATTAAAATAAAACAAAGAAGGTAATAGAACAAAAAAAACCAAGATGGAACGACGTGAAAGTCAGAAAACCCTGAAGATGACAGAGGGCATGCCATGCATAGATGATAATGATCCATACAGAATTGTCCGCTATTGATCGCGAGTTAATAATAAAAAATATAAGCTCTCTAAAGAAAACAGTCGTTATTACGTATGTAAATTATTAATATTCATATTAAAAACTTTTATATTAAAATGAAAAGTATATTTCGTACAGTAATTGAGGAGCATTCAATTCAAGGTATCCATTTTTATTCTCCAGACAGGGGCCGTATTCTGTATTTCGTCGGTGCCGCACCGGTCGGTTTCCCTTTCAAGCCCACCGACTGGACATCAAACCGTACCGACAACGGATTCCGCACCGACGACGACACTTTCAGCGATTCTGTAAGGTCGTCGGTTTCAAACCAGTCGGTACGGTTCCCCTTCCTTCCCAAACAGGGAAAATCCGAATATATCCTAAGTTTCACGTGTCTCCACCAATGAGAGAAGGGTAAAAACAAGTGAAGACTCATTGGCACAGTTTGTTGTCGTCATTCTCAATCTTTTTATTTGCGGAAATTACGACTTATTGCTAGATTAAGATAAACGATATTGGATAAGTTGTTGACAATGCTTATATAATGTGTGGTAGTAATGCTGTACCTACAGAATCGAAGGAAACAATATTACAACATCACAATAAAGTTTGTATGTGATGGAGATTGTTGTTGCTGGAATGAATTATTGAAACTATCCTTGAGATCATAGTTTCTTTTTTTTAAATATTGGTTCCGTATAATGCTATTTATTCATGATTTGGTAATATAGTTGTCATTAAGTAAGTTCCGTATAAATGTTATCAACGGAAGGTTATGCCATTGGCACCGTAGCAGACGAAAATAGCATACCATGGAACGTGAACGTAGGATTCAAATGCAAATGTAATATTAGAGGAACAAGTTAGGAAATTGTTATAAAAATATGGAGCTGGGTGCAATTAAAAGAAGTGCAATGACGAGGAAGTAAATAAATTGTGATTGGGTGAAATACATATGTATAAGTTGCGCATTCCAAGTGAGAGAAAATGATAATATTGCGGTAAACCTCATACTTATTAACAAATATCTTCTTTTATCGTCAAGGGAATCAATGGCTGACGATGAAATGAAATATAGTTGCCCGTTACAAATGAAAGAAACTGATACCGTTGTGGCAAACTTCATACTTAAATAAAAAGATCTTATTTCTATGCCGAGAGAAACGCCAAATTGATGATTGAGTGAAATAACAGTCGCCTATTCAGAGTGATATAAAGTGATAACATTGCGGCAAAACTCATATTTAATCAAAAATATCTTTTTTATGTCAAAGGAGCAAATAAATGATGATAGAGAGAAATAAAGCCTATTACAAGCGAGTGAAAGTGCGGTAACATAAATGAGAGAAAGTCATTATATGTTAGCAAACCTCATTTTTATTAACCATTATCTTATATTTCTGTCAAGGTAATTAATATAGATGATGACACAGTGAATTATAGAGGCGTATTCGAAGGGGCAGAAAAAGATAACCTTGGAGAAAACCTCATTATTTACTCGGTGATGAGGTAAAAACAAAATAAAACGTACAATGCGCACCGGGGAATTCATGAAACCCACTAGTCGGTGGCCGTACCGACACCTCTTTGCTGTCGGTACGGCTACCGACGATCTCCCGTCCTCTCGTCGGTGCCGCACCGACCGGGTTCGTACAGAATCGCACGACTTCTTACCGGGAGTCGGTGTGACGTCGCACCCGACGAATCGGTGCCGCACCGATCGGTTTGGAGTTACAGAATACGGCCCCAGGGCAGAAACAGAAACATGAGTATTATTTTTAAATGTGCGTGCACTCTTTGCCAATACGTAATAGAGATGGCTGCACTGTAGGACAAAAAATGAAACTATTTCGGGAGCGTCTAGAACAGGGGTTCCCAAACTGGGGGGCGCGTCCCCCTGGGGGGGCGTGACACCCAAATGAAATAAATAAAAAAATTACAAAAATAATTTCCTCAGATCAGACGTACAATTATTGAATCTTTCGATTCTGCGTTACCGCATTCAACAGTGAACAAAAAAATCTACCTACTCACCGTATCAAGTAGGCACGTACTTGTACGAGTACAAGAACTTGTACAAGTAGGAGTTGGTATCTACGGCACCGTGGAAATAGGGTATTGCAAAATGGAAAGCTGATATGTGTAGCGGGGGGGGGGGGGGGGCGGGGTACAAAAAAGTTTGGGAACCCCTGGTCTAGAACGAGAGCTATTTTAGATACTTTGTTAACACAGTCAATAAAGATTCCGGATATGCGTTGAGCAACACTTGGAAACCTGTACTCAACACCATCAAATTGACTCGGCAAAATCAGAACCAACTCGCCAGCCAATCAGAGCGCGCCGCTCAGCCAATCAGCAGTCACCTGAACTCCAGAGTGACTGTATATAAGCGAGGAACAATCTCACTCGACACTGCTCGACACTCATATTCTTGAGGACGATGGCCGAGTCGGACGTCGAAACGTCGGCAGTAATGCAGTGCCTGACTCGGTGAGGATCCCGAGAACTCTTCTCGAAGTCTATTTGACGGGAAAGCACTAAATCTTTCCAAACCAAAATATTCAGGCGATTTTCCAGTGATCAAACCAAACTCATAAAGAAGCTGTCGCAGCGGCCATGGAATCATGACGTCGACATTGTAAAAATGTGTACGCTTGCAGGGAGATTATATCGAGATGTAACACCAGTAACACCAGTAGCCAGTTAGTAAAAATATTGGAGGCCTTGATAACTTGAATGCAACTTGTATGCTGCTCTTAAAAGAAGACGTTTGTCTGTCAGACCCTTGGGCCCCCTCAGAAAAAAAAATCCCGAATCCGCCCTTGTCTACACCTATTGCAGTTTTTTATATCGGTACAGTCAAGAATTTTCACTGTATGAGCGGCAGGGGGAAGATATCGCTGCTCCATTTGAAGGAGACTTACTCAGTATTTGCGCTTTAAAATCTGTAAAAACGGGGCATCCTCACTTTTTCCCTGGCATCCGCTTAGCCTATGTATCTCCCCGCAATCTGTCAGGAAACGCTGAAACTATGGGGTGTGTGCACTCTGCAGTCTATCCCATATTGGCGACTCTCCCAAATTCATCCCATCAAAAGTTAAATCTCTGGAAACATAAAAAAAGGAGATAGTGAACCGAGATGGTATGACACAAAAGTCAGAAAATCATTAAGGCGACAGAGAGCATGTCATGCAAAGATGGCAATAATCTGTACTGCGAGTTAATGATAAGAAAATAAAATCAGCCTGGAAACAATACATCAGATGCTATATATGGATTATGTTTCTATAAGGAAGCGAGGCTTGGACGTTGACAGCAGCAAAGAAGTCAAGACTGGAAGCAGTGGAAATATGGTGCTACCGAAGAATGATGAAGATAAAATGGATCGACCGAGTAAGTAACGAGGAAGTGCTAAGAAGAGTGGGAGAAAAGGGAAGCCTCCTGAAAACCTTAAGCAGAAGACGGGACAACTTAGATGGCCACATTTTGAGGTACGACGGCCTCATGAAGACTATAGTATAAGGACAGGTGGAAGGGAAGAAGAGCAAGGGACGGCCCCGAATGAGTTACATAGGGCAGGTTGTAAAGGATGTAAGAGAGAAGAAATGTGTCGCTATAAAAAGGTTACCGGATAGGAGAGAGAAGTGGAGAGCTGCGTCAAACCAATCTTAGGATTGTTGACTAATGATGGTGATCATGATGAAAGAAAACAAAAGAAAACTGTCCTTATTATACATGTAATTATTAAGAGTTTCACATTAATAACTTTTATACTAAAATTAAAAGTATATTTCGTACAGAAATCGTTGCATGCTGCTCTTAAGAGAAGACCGTGTGCCTGTCAAACCATTATGACCCCTCCCCCCACGAGAAATCCTGCATCGGCCCTTGTCCACACTTATTGCAATTGATTACGTTGGCACGATAAGGAATTTTCACGGCATGAATGTGGCTGGGGGGGAAGATGTCGGTGCTCCATCCGAAAAGGTTTCATCTGCTCCTTCCATAATAGGCGACGCGGCGGACGGCGAGCGGGGAGAGGCGTGGGCACAGCGCGAGTGCGTAGAGTGGGCGGAGGGGCGCGGCAGGTGGGAAGGGTACGCGACACCCATATCTAAGTATGCGCAGAAATATGCGAGTGGGCTTCAGCGATGGTTCGATTAATCGAAAACTCATTGAGGATTTCGAAGACCGGCAACGTGGGGTAGACTGCCATTTCGTTGACATAGCCGTTATAGCAGAAACTGAGAAGGATTTGAAAAATATTCTGGTTAATATGGGTAGGGTAATGAGTAGATATCAACTGAAAATAAGCACGAAGAAAACCAAGATCTAAGTATGCAGCAGAAGAGAAGAAGTCAAGACCAACATTAAAATAGGGATGCAAAAACTGATAGAGGTGGATGAATTCTGTTATTTGGGAAGCAAAGTAACTAGTGACGGGAGAAGCAAGAAAGAAATTATCAGCAGAATAGCCCAGGCGAAGAGAGCATTCCACCAAAAGAGAGACCTGCTTACAGCGGGAAACTTAAATATGGAAGTAAAGAAACAATTTATAAGAACCTACATCTGGAGTATGCTCCTATACGGAAGTGAGGCATGGACAATGACCGTAGCGGAGAAAGCAAGGATAGAGGCCTTTGAAATGTGGTGCTACAGAAGAATGATGAAAATGAAATGGATCGAGCGAGTTAGTAACGAGGAAGTCCTAAGAAGGGTAGGATAGAAGAGAAGCCTCATGAAAACCTTAATAAGAAGACGGAACAACCTCACATCTTGAGACATGATGGCCTGATGAAGACAATCGTCGAAGGACAGGTGGAAGGCAAGAATGGAAAAGGAAGACCTCGAACAAAATATATGGAACAAGTAAAGATAGATGTGAAAGAGAAGAAATACGTAGGTGTGAAAAGATTAGCTGATAGGAGAACTGAGTGGAGAGCTGCGTCAAACCAATCCTAGGATTGTTGACCAGTGATGATGATGATGAACCCAGTGTCGCTTCTAAGCAACATCAAAAATGTATAACTTTTCCGCTCTATTTAGGAAATATCGAAACTATGCGTTATGTTTTGAAGTAAATTTCAATGATGAAATATATAGTTTCCACAGTAATTATGATTGAGAGCAAAATTCACAAGTTTTCAAAGTGAAAAAATCTTGAAATTTGATCTCTCCCAGAAGCATACCTGGGCTATAAAGGGTTAAAATCTAGTATTCACCATATCGTTTATTAATATTATCTTCTCCATTGAATTTCCTTCAGTCTTCACAGAGATTTTACTATGCAAAGAGTGTTGGAACTCAGCAAAGTAACTTTTTTGTTCAGAAATATTCCCGTGATGTGGCAAGTTGAAATTATTAAAATAAGGCATTTCGCATTTGACGTATGCATTAGGACTAAGGTTGAGTATTGTAAAACTATTTTGTATTTGTTGCATCCGGCATATCTGGAGCAGAAATGATAATAGGCACTATCAAAATCTGTTCCAAATTCAATATTCTGTTTATTCCCTTTACGAAATCTTGGCACCTGTACATTTTCCGGCTATTTTCTTTTCGGTGCTATGTGAGATGGTGGTGATGTAATATCATCAATGAAACAAGTTTCATTTTTCATCTTAATCAAATTAATATCTTGCCCACTTTTTTAATAATGGCATTTTTGTCCATTTTTTTATCTCTTTGAAACGGAAAATCGTAATATAGTTCATTAGAACTGTTTTCAAGCACAGTTTGGAGTTGCTATTCATAATGTGGGATCTTGGTATCCGCTAATTTGTGCTGGTAGGCCAGTTTTTAGTGCGCAATTTTTACAACTTGATATTATCTAATTAGATACTGTGTATTGAGTAACATCTTACAAACATATTAATGATATAATTTTTAAAATTAATGCTTATATCAACATTATTAATTTTTCATTCCCAAGACATCAAGTAATACCCATTGCCCTCTACCACCAACTATTTTCAACAAGTTAACAATTATACGTGCAAGACCAACCATGCCCTGGGATGGGGCAACCTACTATAGAGACCTTCGAACACGGAACATCTTGTTGGGCAGGCTAGGATCTTACCCTATGTTTTTTAAAGCAGATTTTATTTCATTTTTATTTTCTATATTTTAGTGCTTAATCACGAACTCGATTAAACCAAAGCTACAAACGAAATGTTTCCAAAAAAATGTAACTATTGCCACCTATTGAGAAAATTTAAAACTATTTTTCCAAGGGGAAATTAAGTATTGATTGGAGCACAACGGGACAAAATTTCAAACATCTCACTATGGAATACTGTAATGTCATCAGAAGCAAGAAGGTGTGCTCAATATCCAGCCGATCAGACGATAGGAAATGGGTTTAAATCAATTACAAGATTTCATCGATAAAAAAAAACCAAGCAATTCATAGTGAAATGAAAACCCAGTACTGTTCTACAAATTTTTATTAAACGACTAGTTTCGACGGCTATAGCGTCATTATCAACACAAACAGCTAATGTAGCCATTGAGCTGACTTGATGATGACGTGTTATCCATCGAAACTAGTCGACAGCAAATAAAAGTTTGTGGAACAGTACTGGGTTTTTGTTTTAACACGTTCCACCAAGTCACGCCAAAATCAGTCGATTGAAGGCGAAGCATGTTAAAAAAAAAAGCGCGTAAAAAGAGACAGACGCACGTAGTAATATATTTGGAAGTCTGAGTTCAACATGGAATTTTTCGAAGTTGTTCTCTGTTTGGGGAAAAAACAAATTCCTACGCCCATTTGATCGGCAAAATGTCTCTCTTATGCTATTGCTTTAAGCGCACTAGGAAATGCAATGCAGTTCCGGGATGATATTCACCGTGTCGTTCTGAAAGTCAAGAGGACGCAAATTTCGTGGAGAGTGATCACACCCTTTAAAGAGCTACTACACATGCAAACCATCGTCTTTCGCCATAGCACTTTCGTCCCCTTGCCAAAAGCTCAGAGATAAAAATAGAACTCGACACCGTAATACCCTCCATGGTGTACATTATTTATACATGCAAATCATTTTTAAAGGCCGTATACTCCGAGAACAGTGTTGAACACCTGTTGGGTCGAAGCGTTTTGCAGTTCACCTCAACCTTGATTTCAGGCGATCTCCTTCTCCTCGAGTTCCTCCCATTCCCGCAAAAGGAATACCCCACACATTCACTACAGAATCAGCCGAATACTACAAATAATGATCAGTGGCCATAAATTTACTCATTTTCGTGTTTAAATAACTGTTGTTGATCTATACCTACACACTGCACTGCAATTCGCTATAATAAGGAGATGTTACGACATCAGACGTTAAACTAATTCATAATAATAAACATTTTAAGGGCATGTTGAGGGAAATTCAACTTTCTGGGATCGATCAAGCATTTACGAATACCATTTATTGTTATGGAATAATGATTTCCGATAATATTCCGATAATATTTCTGCAAAATATCTTCCCTAAAAATTACTAAAAAATTAACAACAGTTCCCAGAAATTTTATTGCTGTCTACCGATGTCGATGTTTACTGCGTCAATACTCAATTTCAATTACTCATATTTTATCACTTCCTGAGAACCTGGAGATATAGTGCTGTGCTAAGTTGGTATTTACGGCGTCACTCGTGCACCACCGTGTCCTTAGTTTCACAAGCAAACTAAGCAATCTATTTCTTTAGTTTAGAACCTATTGTGTTTATAACAAGTACTTTTCACATGTGTTGCTGAAAATATTTTGTTATCATAGAAGCTATTCATAAAGGTTACAAAGCAAAATTAAGATAAATAGAACGCATTCTCTCAGTCTTCAGACGATGGAATACAATCAGGAAGGCATATTTCGAATGTTTCATGAAAATTACAAGTACTTCGCTTCTAAGGTCAGCCTTCTTAACACATGGTTCAGGGTAAGGTACAGGCCAAACTATGGTGATTAGGTATGATCCACTTAGGGAGGGCTAGATAATGGTTATAAACCCTTTAAAATCAAGTAAATTTCAGATTCAGCTTTATTAGTGATCTCGGCCTTATTTTGTTATGGATATGTAAAGAGAGACACTCGTATAATATTACTATTTAAAAGACAATTATATAATGACTCTAACAAAACTCATTCAAACCAAAATATGAGTAAAATATATGATCAAACAATAGGTTCAATGCAACTCTATAAAAGAACCAAAATAATCTTGTAATTTCAAATCGCCACGACTATTACTTTCAACTTATTTATTTTACATGGATTTCGCTCTAGAACTTCTAACCAAAATGTCGAAGAGGGGCCCTATGTAGATACAGCATATTAGTTTACCGAAAATATAGCACCAATAATGCTGTAAGTTCATAATTATGCTAATACCAATTTTCTGCTGTGTCAGAAAAACTTAAATTCATGCGAAATAACAATATAAATTGTGAAAAGTGAAGATGTGATAAGAAAAATATAAAAATCAAAGAAGTAATGTAAAAAAAATTTAAGAAAGAGAACAATAAATTTATGCTGCCCTCGTTAATTGATCCAGAGTTTATTCTTTCATAGTAACAGAAGACAATACGAACGTAAAACAAAAAAGTGAGCAGAATACGAAGCCAACTTTTTCAAGATCATGACGACATATGGCCCAAAAAGATGGATGAGTCTACTGCATCATTTGCATTTGTAGAGATTAGCTATCTAGATACAAAAACTCAATTATATCATAAAGGTTAACCAGAGATGATTATGAGACGTTAGAGCCTCGTTTTCCCATGCCATGAAAAGAATAATAGGTGCGTTTATAAACCGTATTTATCTAGCTCCTCTAAAAAAAATTTCAAATGAACGGGAATGATGGAGGAATATGTCAAGGGTCACGATCTTTGGATTGGAAAGTAGTCGCGAACTTAAATGCACCACTCAAAGGCTCAAGAGAAATTCCCTTACTCATCAAACAGTCTGGATATTTTTTAGGCCGGATTATCAGAGCAAGGCGGAAGACACATCGGACGTCTCGACAGTTCAACAAGTTAATCTTCAAGTATAGCGTTATTTTTCAAACTAAATGCCACAGTTATCAAGGAGACAATGACCCCAAAATCTAAACTTTCTCACTTGCAGCAATTAGCATAACCTAAACTGAAGAATGTTCTACGTAAGGTCAATAAATAGTTAAAAACTAAAAAAAAGTAATTTAGCGATGAATAATAGTTAAAAAGAGTCTAGTAGTAAACGTACTCCGATCCAACCTATGTAGATTCAATAAAGAAAATATTTTTTATGACAAGCAATTTTGATACTCATTTACGTAGTTTTATTGAATTGGTATTCTTATTTTATTTTAATAAATTAAATACGATTAAAAACAATACAACCGCTCTTGATTTATAAATGGAGTAACTAAACTAAGTTGATTGATTGTTAGGCGGTACGAAGTTCGCCGGGAAGTTCACATTCTGTTAATGGAACTAATGATGGCATATGTTAGGGAAGTACAAACGACTTTAATTCTAATTGCGAAAATAAACGGAGACTTAAAACTTGAAAATCTACAGATGATTCGAACAAAGCAATTTCGAGAAAATTCTAATGAACAAGAAGGGGGAGTAAATTTTTCCCCACTCAGAAAACTTTATGGAAAATATTCGCCAAAATTCGCATTCAGAATGGAATAAAATCCTCTGTTTTATGTCACTTGAGGCGAGTTATGCTGAACGAGCACGATTACAAAGATTCTTGGGCGCGATACGTAAGAAAAGTGATAGCTTTTATGGTATCCTCAGAGTGGAATACGCAAGAAAGTTGGCTTCATGATGACACTTGGTATTACTGCACTTAATATGTATGCTATGCATAAATTAGCTCCTATTATATTATCAATCTTGGAAAATATTACAATAGGGAGTTATATAATTAAGGATATACATTCCTGAAATCCGCAAAATAGATATGAAAGATGTGTCCCTGGGTAAACATTACCACTATGAATACAATCTTTTAATTTTTTAAGCCTATACTCATCACCATTTTTCGTAAACCTTTGTTAATAATTAGAAAATCGCCGAGAGATTTGAACTAAAGATCACTTATGACAAAGACCAAACAGATGGATGAGGCAGAATTGAAAAAAATAAACCTCGATTCACTGATCAAAGGATTGAGAAATAACAGAGATTACCATATGACGTATAAGTAATACTCAAATCCTGGGTATAAGTTACGACCAAAGTACTGGACGCATAGTGAGGGATGATCAATTCAGTGGTCTGACGAGCTTGACATCTATTGATCGTGACATGACGGGCGTGGTCAGATCATCACATCCGAAATTCAAGGACAACCACGGATTAACACTCAGTAAAGTCATGACGAAGTAGAATAATATTCATTGTCACGTACTTCCACATAATATACTAAATACATATATTACTATGGTTACCGCAGGAAATAGAAGTGATGCCGACTGAATGGAATTTATTCATAGTTTGAAGGCTCTATAGGATTAGTCGAGTAGATACTTCCAAAACACTTTCAAATATCTAACAAATAAAAGAAGATTTTAAATAAAAATTGCAACTGCAATGGTCAGTAAAAGTAAAAAAAAAAATAAAATTTGTGAATAATTATTCAAAAGTAAAAATATATTTATCTTCCCTGACGCGCAAATAATTGATATAAAAATCTGATAACGAAAAAAATTTCTAAACTGTTTTATACAGCTTTGGGCGATGAAGTATTTTCGCCCCGTCGTTCACATTTCCTTTCGTTCCGTTATTCGAATCCGGGAAAAACGAAAATGTAAGCGATTTCAACGCCCTCTTCAATGCCAGTATGACCTTAAACGCAAGACCTTGAGTGTGTCGTGGTCACGCCTTCGCCATGGGAACCAACGGACTGCATGGAGCTCAAAAAGCTGGCAACACTCCCTGAATTTAATATCCATTTCAAAATCGACTTTTGTTTACCCGTATATGAAAAAAAAGGTATATTCAAGGAAGAAAATCCAAAGTCCCAATGGTATCAAAGTGCATATAGGTACCTAAATTTATTCCTCGTACATTAGAAATGTTAATTTACCATTCTATTCATCGTTAAGCAGCAGAAAAAAACATTCAAATCTATTTTTATGAGCCTAACAGTTATTTTTGCTTTAATAGATTTAGCCTCTAAAAATTTGCTAAACAACAAAATCAAACGCACTAATTTACTGATAAATAAATGTGGGTGATGTAAAAACGATTGAATAATCATTGTGATAAAGGTTAATTAAATAAATGATCAAATCTTAGAAAACCCTAGCCTTCAAAGCTACTGAGGAATGGCTATAAAGGATTACAAAAAAACAAAAAAGGAGGAATAACGCTTTTTTTCTTTTCTAGCCAAAATGTGATACGAGTTTATTGAGGTTGAAAATCTTAGTGTTTAATAAAATCGAGGACTAATTAGATAAAAATAAAATTACTTATTAAAGTATCAATGAATTAAATATAGACACAATGGAAGGTTGCACGTATTTAAATCCTCAATTTTCCATCGATTTCTATGACCATGAATTTATTGATCGATGCTAAAAGGGCGAATTTTTACGCACCAAATTAATCAAGGCAACTAAAACTCGTGATTTATACAAAGGTAAAGAACGACAAACTTCAGAAAACAGTGTAGTCAATTTTAATAGAGATTTAGTTTTCAGCAAAGATCATGAAGTTTGACATTTCGGCTCCGTCTATGTTTTATCTTGATTTTACGTCATGAAAAAAGGCGAAACTTCTGACTCGCCATCAATGACCTGGCGGCCATCAATCGGCTCTCCATCAATAACCCGGCCCATATCATAAAACACAATAATTAAGTGAAATATATAATGGAGGGATAATCTGAAAGAAAACTCCCTAGAGCCAAGAAAATAGATTTGTCATTGGGGCAGATAAAGAATGACACAAGGAAGAGAAAAATCAGGGAACTGAAGGAACTTGCTTGGGAAAGGAAGAATTGGAGGATTGCTATACACTAATCGTAGTTTGAATTGCTATGAATTAACGATTACAATCTACATACGTATGATAATTTCAACTGAGAACGCCTTTCAAGATATTTAACGTCCAAGAGAATGAGCGACCTTCGATGAATGTACCAGATTGTTGGTATTGACTCTTTCTCAAGCGGAGAAATCATCTCGTGCGTTGAAATCTCCGCTGAGGAGGCGTGCTCTAAGGATTGAAGTTGGCAGCCAAGCGGCGGGCGACTTTCCCTTTCGGAGGATGCTAAACAGATAAGTTGCCTTCTCGCCCTCAGGCGTCGGATTCTGACGAGGATCCCAAATTGGTGCACACTGCACCACCCGCCGCCGTGACAGCTGTAAGTTTGTGCTTATATTCGCGCCAGTGTCAGGGGCAGGCTTAATGGGATAGTGGTTTCCTCTTTTTCATTTTACAAAAAAAATGAAGGAATGCCATTTAAATCCTCGCACACAATACTTGTTGCAGGACAGGACGATGGAATGGGTACACTTTGACTGCATCTTAGGCAACGGTTTAACCTGCACGAAAAGCTATGAATCTAGAACATGGTGATCACCGTAAAATTTTAATGGTAAACTGTCAGTAAGAAAACAGTAGGCAATTTTATCAGTCGAACGAATTACTTGTTATCTTATTTGAGAATGAAATTATTCATAAAAACTATTCAGTGACCACCCACCATGTTTGATATTATTATGCACCCTATTGAAGTGATAAAAGCACTAATGGTAAGAATCCATAAGTATTTAAACTTTATTTCAAATCATTTTATAAGTATCGCATGGAAGAAAACTGACTTGTTTTGACATGAAAAAGTAGCCATTTTTATCGAATTTTCCCGCTGTTATTACCCGCGGAAATTATAACTTTAGTAGTTTTATTAGTAGGTAGTTTTACCTTCCATTAGCTATTGCATTACACGCTTTTATTGTAACACCACCTTTTATTTTCCGTAAATATATTAAAACTACTTAAATTTACAAAATGGGTCACTGCAAGAATGGCCAAAATGTGTCATAAAATTTCTTTAGAAAACATTTTATAAGGTTTATATTAGTGAAGTAGCTGTGTAAACAATTCTCTTGACATTACTGTTATGATTGATATTCTATAGGAATTGAGAGATGCTAAAAGCGCGACACCTTGCCAAGGTATCTCGCCTCTTTATTAAAATTTCTAGAATAACACGATAGCTGGATTAGAGCACTTGAGTGGCCCGCGTTCACTGCCCTGTTCAGGCTTGCAGAGTGTACAGGCATAAGGCTGGAGATCGACTTCTTTTCACTCTGGGATATATTGGTCTGGGAACGACCTTAGATTAGTAAATCCACAAAAATATCAATTAAGAGGTTCCTTGAGAAACCAGAAACGAATAAACATTTTTGGACATACATTATGAAATATAATATTCTATGTAATTTTCTTCCAAACAATTTCTACTTGATACTTAGCATTTTAGATTAGATTAATTGGAGAAAAATTTAGATTTAGAGCAAACTAATACTAAATCATATAGTGACACTTATGCAATGATAATTTCGTGTAAATAAGGCCATTTTACCTGCAATGGAGATCCAACGATCATTGCTACTCATTTCATAGAGTTGAGCAAGGGCCAATAACTTCTACGCTTGGTTTTATTTGAGTGGCCAGCTATAGAAGCTTATGAACAGAATGAAATCACATCTGATTCCACGTAACATTTGGAAATCTCGATTTCATTGAACTGCGAACCATAGAGATGGCACACGATGAAGCACTGTTTATGTTTTCAGCCGGTTTCCTGGAGAAAGTCATAATGGTCGATGACCAAATGCGATTAGCGCCTCGGTGCGATAGAAAGTTGCCCATTTCACCGCTCGCGCCATTTATTCCGTCTCTTGCTTACCAGACTGGTTCTTCCCTAACGAATTACACTCACACGTCCGACATCGACGGTATTGGCAAAAGTTAAGTGAGAAGAGAAATTTGATTCACTCATTGAGGCATGTCATATATCATGTGAAATGGAAAATTCGGTGCCGGAATTGACGAAGCTTTTCAAGTAACTTTATAGCAAGGCATTAGCCACGTATCGTAATGAAAAAGCTGTACCGAAGCAAAGCATAATTGAACGGCGGCCATATCAATGAATATAAACATACGGTGTTTCGATGGCTACATCGAAAGAAGACTATTTAATAAGGGAACACCTACAAGCAAAATGTGAGACGAAGCCAGGAATAAGCTGAACATATTTAAAGCAAAAAAATCATGTTACCTACGAATACAGAACGTTTAAATTGTAAATGATTGAACCAAACACGATATTCATTACTCAATCGAGGAAATTTTTGAATAAACATAAAAATGATCTTTCATTTCTGGGATCATTTGTCAATAAACATAAAATAAAAAAAATAAATATGAGCGAAAAATAATCAACACAGTGATTCGACATTATGAGTTTCATTCATAAGTTAAAAAAATATGCTAAAACATTAGCTACCTTAAACGCCTTAAACCTACAAACCATCGTCACAGTAAATGATGGTTGAATAGTATGAATGAATGGCGACAAAAATACTTTATACATAAATATGAAAGCATGAAATGCATTGCTCGCGACCTTATGATAGCTTAATACCAATAAAATAACTAGAAAAATCAGAAAAAATGCCAAATATTTGTCATCGTATGGCTTCCTGAGGTAATTGCATCGCATCTTCGGAGCTCTAGTTCCGAATTCGGCCGATAGTTAGCGTCTCAAATGTCTGGATTCTCTCAGGAGGTTTGAATAACTGGAAGCGCTGTTTCCTAGTTTTTAGCGTGGTCAGAGTTTCGTTATTCTGGTTTGACAATTTTTGGACCCAGACTCCGACTGATATTTTGTTCGGATTAAGATGCTGAAAAATGCTACCATAATCACTAAAATTTAGCCAGCGATTATCATCGGAGTTTTCCCATCATTTGAAATACTTCTATTAATATATAAACGCCTGCTATCCCTTTACTGGTGGGGATATCCTTGAAAGTATAATTTCGTACTTTTATTGCTAAATTTTCATTGGCTATAATACAATTGAATAGCAGTATAATTGCAGGAAAATGATTAGTTTACACTCGGAAAATTATACTTTTAAGCTGAGCTGGTTACAGAACCTAATAGTGGGGATTGATAATAACTTTTCCCAGGGAAAATATTATTGAGACATAACTTCGCTAAGCCTAAAACTAATTACAAAAGTTTTACTGTGTACTATAGAGTTCTAGCGATTTGATCGCTGGATTATTCTTCCTCATAGGATAATCCTCTAAAATCGGTGGCACAGTAATGGCTGACGTCTAGTTTCGCTAGTGTGTGGGCCCTTTTCGCTTCTATAGCGTTAAGGTGTTTTTCCCCGTCCCATCCCTTCCAACCCTTTACCTACCCCAGAGGCTTCGTCGGGCTCCTATCGCGGCGGCGCATCTTTCCTTTTTCCTTCCTTTCCAACCCCCTCCCCGGGTGATCGGGCGAATCAGCAAGATTGCTGAGTCCCGGCCCCGGTGCGATGTATCCTCGCACGGCTCCCCTGAGCCCTAATTTCATTGTGTACTATAGAGTATTTTAACGCATTAACGAGTAATGACCAAAAATTTCACCAAAACTTACTCATGAATCATATTAAGATTGCCAATGTTTTGGTCAAGGTGGCTTATCCTACCCAATCACGTATTTGTTTCGGTTGGATGTAGTGGAGGAAGCCGGTGAATAGCGTTGTGATAATTTCGGATATTTAAACTGAAAATGGAACCCCAGCATGAAGTAAAAGCACGAGCAAAATTCTCGTCGGCGCAAGATATACGTTTAATATACGAAGTAGAGCGTCGGCCAATATATAACCGTCGGTCACGTACATACGTGCGCATGCGCGATCGTGGCGGCGGCAGCAATGTGCGATGGGGTGCAGTCGCAGCCGCAATCGCGGTCGCAGACGCTAGTGTGATACGGCCATAAGACGTTATACGTTATGTGTACTCACCGATGTTGACGAGCTTGACACCGTCGGCGGCGATGGCGTCCAGGGCGGCGGTGACGTTCTCGAGGCAGTGGTGTCGGTTGGTGGGTCGGCGGTGGACGGCGGGCGTCTTGAGGCGACGCTTCTGCAGCGACTCGACGAGCGCGACGAGTCGCGTGCCGTCGCACAGGTCGGCCGAGAGGTCGCGCACTTCGGGGCGACCCGCCAGGTCGCCGGGCGGCGCATTTCGCAGATGCTCGTTCACCCAGTTTCGGAATGTGTTCGCCTGGATCTCAACCCAGAGGTCTTCGTGGCCCTTGATGGCCATGCCGCGGGCCGCATGGCCTTCCGGACTACGGGCCATCATGCCCACCTAATTGGCAGAAAGAAAAGACATAAAGGCCAATTAGAATCTAGGAATTAAGGTATATAAAAAAAACACTATACTTAACTAGGCGGAACCATGGAGTTTTAAACTCAAAAACAGAATCCATCGATTAAAAAATTACATGAAATGGTATTACTTGACTCATCATCAATAAAATTACTTTATATTGGGGAGGCACATAAGTCACTTTTAAGTGCACAAGATAAAAGACCATAAGGTAATATTTTTTAAAATTCATTAGCAGCAAAGGCAAGAGTTATGCAAAAAATGTAATATTACCATTTACTGGCCGGGTTCTTAGTAATAAGTTTGATTACACTTAGTTAATTCGTTCCTAGTGTGCCGCTCGCCTAAAATTTGCGGACTGTTTAGTCAACACTGATTACTATAGTTAAACATATCAACAACAAATCGATTGAAATTGAAGTTATTATTTACAAAACTATAGCCAATTGGCTACAACCTTGTCGCTTACGCGTACCCTTATCGACCAGACCTGCATTGCATCATCCTCATTAGTTTTTAATTACGAGATCTTAAGCCATAAATCCTAAAACGTTACATTTTCACCTTGAAGGAGTCAGGGATAAACAGTTTTTTTTGAAAGGTTTTGAGGTTAATTGAGCTGTTTCTTCAATTATTCATATTAAAAAAATGCGTAGGTAATAATGGCTGTCGTGGCTTTAATAATGAACAGCGAAAGTTTTCTTTATCACAAGCTTCCAGAATGAGTCATGTTGTTTAGACAATATGTTTTCAAGTTGATTGCAATTGATTGACATACTTAATATCAAGGTTAATACTTATCGCAGTGATAACTGGACTCAGTTTAAAAAAAATAGATAGGGTACAGATGGTTTCTGCACAAATAAAGAGCGACCTGGATATAACGATGACCATGACCTACGAAATACATTAATAGTTTCTTCACGCCGAGCAGTTACACGTTGAGGTGTGTTTCCCACATTTGAAGTGTCACTATAGGATGAAGGGCATTGGATTTCTGACGTGAGGCATTGTTAAAAATCAAAACGTGCATCGCACTTCAAGAGAATACAGCGAATTTCTTCGTCCGATAGAGTGCGTGGGGATGATTGACGATCATACCGACACGAAACGCTGTTCATTGCGTGGGAAGAAGACCGAGTTTCGGTAGACCTTGGCCCAAGTTTCCCCGGCATTACAGGCGGTCGGGGAGACCCTGGCACAGCGGGGGGAGGAAAATATTCCGCTGATAGCAATAAGAAGTCTGCCCTCTCGAGTGGAAATATTTACGAGATCTTTGCAATCTGATTGAATTGATACTAGATACTTGCGGTGAAATGACGGGTCTAACTTTTCATGGAATTCCTACGCCAAATCACGCAATTACGTGTAGCTCGTCATTATATTTTCATAATATTAGCACTATTTAGGGGAACAATATGAATATTTTGCAAGTTTGCAAAGACACGATATTAAAACATCCATTGTATTCATAAACACAGCGGTGGATCTATGGGGGCCAAGGGGTTTATTGTCCCCCCCCTTTGGGTACCTAATTATACTAGATAGAATGGTAATTTTTTTCGACCCCACGTACTGCTGGAATTTTAACCCCCATTTAGCTCCCCCCTTGTCCCTATCCTGGATCCGCCACTGCATAAGGAACTCATATTTCATGAAATATGAGCTCTTTATGCAGTGGAAGTAATTAAATGATTTTATGCGAGTAGCGAAATATGTTTTCTCGATGAGTTTAACGATATAATTTACAATATGAAATAATAATAACTTTTTCTTTCACCGCTCTTTGCTGATTACAAACCGAAAAATATCTTGGCATTACTTACCACTCCAAATAAAAAATAAGTAGGAGATGGGAGTACGATATTCAGAAAATAATTTGAAGTTGTTGGGGACAATGGACACTGCTAACTAATGACCTTTCTTGTCTTACAGATGCTCCAAAGTTCACCCAGCTACCACCTCAGAATACAAATTTATTCTTTGGATTAATACTACACCGAAATAAGGCAAGCTTTTCCTACTTTCAAGGTCAAAAAAGATGCGAATACTTCCAATTTCAATGCTAAAACAGTTAGGAACAATGTGGAGACGTAACTAGAAATATTTTCTACCTGCTTCAGTAAATAAAAAACGTCAGGCAATGAAAATAATGGCTCCTGTCTAAATTGCGTCGATATAGAGATTACGACTTGGGAGTGGTCACGTAGTTTTCGAGAAAGTACATGATGTCAAACAATCTAGCCTCTCCAAGCGAGTGCCAAAGTTCTTGTGCATTGTGTGCCAACCCTGTAGATTTTTCACCAGAAATTCGCCCGATTCATTCAATCGGTGAGCGAAGCATGAATGCACACAGACTTTTGGAAACGTTGCTACATATAGATGAAACAATTCAAAATTTTCTTCATCGAATAAAAGTTAAAAACCGCATTGAGTCTATTAGAGTAAGACAGTCACCGAAGCTGATTGAAATCTTTCCACGTGTCAGCCGGCTTTACGCTGATGTCAAGTTAGTCATAACTCTGACGTAACTTCAACGAACTGAAGAGAAGCAATTACTCCCAGCAAGCCTTTAAATGGATCGAATCACGGTCTCCGGAGATCGAGGAGTCCAAGTAATGCGAAGTCCATGCGTGAGTCGAAATACAATGCGCAGTAGAAAAGACGAGCCAATTTAGGAGTTAAACAGAAACGTCTGAGATCTTACATCCGTGCCTCTAGTAATAATTGGTGGTTCATAAAAGGTATGGCCATGACTTAAATAGTCGACATGCAGGTCATCAAAACAACCATTGTCATTCGTCGACCTTGGATCATGCAATGACGGAAAATGAATACAAGGCATTGTTACAAATTTAACTTTTTTCTCTGTACGTGAAATCTATTGCACTGCTAATTCACAACATATTTACGCTTCAGTGTAACGTAACACTTGATCTTTCAAGCAAGAATCTGGCCTAGAAATACCATTACTTGGAAAGGGCTTACAAGTTTTTTTTTTAATTTAATAAAGACTCTGGTTTATAACATGTTCTCAGTCCTTACATGTGCATACAAACTTGTATGAGTAAAATCAAAAGTATTTATTTAAACGAACATAGGCCATTAAAGGCATAAGAACATTATCTAGCCTGTCACAAAGGGTTATCTCCGAAAAACTATCATTATAACGAGTTTCGTTTACTTCCAATCGCGGTATGCGATAACTAATGTGAATAATGCGACAAAAATGTGCTATTTAAAATTCAAAATAAGATTTACAATTAAAAGTAACGACTGATAAAATTCAAATATCATGCCTCAACTGAACTAAAAATTGTGGAATGGAATACAAATATTCGGACTGGCATTATACACAAGGATACCGTGAACTAATCCTCCAAAACGCTCCACTCTAAGCATAAAGGTAGTAAGGTAGCATAAAAATATAATCAATATTCAGAACTATAGCCATGGTCAAAATGTCATACTTCAGACAACAATTTTAATAAAGCGAAGACCATTATTCAGCATCTCGCAAAATTCGCGACCCGGATAAATGATAAGGAAATTAGCCCAAAACAAAAAAAGGTTTCAATTTGAGTCTACAACACATCCTGACGGAGTGTAATAAATATCGATCCCCTCGAGACAAGGACAAAGTGAGCGGTGCCCTAAATCATGCCCCGGTGATTCTCCGGAGCGTTTGTCGCGAGTAATTGCCTTTTTAAAGGAAATCAACGTTTTTAACAAGCTATAAATTGATTTAAACAAATGCATGCATTTTTTATTTTAAATTTTAAATATTAATGCCCTTTATAATAAGTCATTAAACACTTTACATAAGGACGGTTGTGGTGCAAAATGACCTTTGCTGTCGACGGACCCAAAAAAAAACTAACTAGCCAACGAAAGAAGGTATTAGTGAACGACTAAACTTACGCAAGGAACAATCTTTTAAAACAAGGAAGAAGCTAAATCATGGCGTAACAAAGGGAGGTTATAACTCAAGAGTAAATACGAAAACCGATTTTGTACTCCAGAAGTAGGTAGGCCAATCTAATATCACGTACTGGGTTTCATAGGCGTAAACTTGCCTTGTCAACGTTTGTTTTTTATGTTAGTTATTTCTATTGGAAAGTGCATTTGAATCGAATTTTATAAAAACGAAACAGATAAATGCATCAGGATATTAATAAAATTTATTTCATCATCAGTCAACAATCCTAAGAACGTGTAATATTTCTAACCCTGCCGCGTGAACGGCGGTGAAATATACAACAATTGCCATGAGAAAATTTTTTCTCATGGCAATTGTTGTATAATCCTAAGAACGGTTTGACCAGTGGCGCCGACTCCATGGGGCTTGAGGGGGCACGAGCCCCCTCAAAAATTTGTTATGGGTGTGAGGAAAAAATGTGTCAGGCTTGTCGATTTTCCTCCGAGTGTCCAGATATCGAGATTCGAGTTATCAGGGCTCTAATGTTGATTATACGACTCTTCTAAAATGCTCAAATAACTTATAACTAACTACTTATACCGTTTCCCTGGGTAAGATCCCCGGTTTGGCCACCCCCCAATAGTTTTTGTAAGTCGGCATCCATGGGTTTGACACAGTTCTCCATTCCTTTTCCCTATCCGCTAGCCTTTTTGGCTATTAATTTTTTTTTAATTTAATAATTTTTCCATTTATCAAACGCTTACTGAAGCATTACGATAGCCATCAGCCCCTGGTTACTTCGCAACCTCCTGGTGCACGCTGGTCCACAGTTACTGAGATGATTAGACCGATTTCATCAATTCTTCGAAGGTAATCGCCGACGAGAACATGAGATGTGAGGATGAATCACGGCTGATCACGGCCTTCAACTTCACCCACTGCCAATCGCATTAACAGCCAATCAACCGAGCGAAGGAGATCCTTAGAGCGCACGCTAAAAATCTCGGCTTGCTTACGCACGAAAAGCGGTTATGAGTCACGGCCTTCGGGTTGTTTGGAGTGAGAGCGCCACCTAGCCGATCCGACCCGAGTTATTCCTCCCACAGTCACGCTACCTCCACTCTCTGAGGCCTGCCCGCATATCAAAGGCAATGTGGTCCCGGCTACGACTTGGGCGAGAATGTGAGCTGGTGACATCAAATCTGCAGGGATGGCGAGCGGAACGAAACGAAAATGTTTCGTTTCGATCCGGAGGGAAACGAAAATACGAGGCCAAGGTTTAGTTTCGTTCCCGCACGAAATTAAAATCACCAAGGAGTTTAGTTTCGACCCGAGACGAAACTTTACTCACGGCAACGAAACTAAATTAATCGAAACTCCGCCGCTCATGGTTAAGTTTTGATCTCTGAAGTTGAGTGGAAGGGGATAATGCCTCGTTCACATTACGATTTTCCGAGCGATTGTTCTAACGATAGTTGTCCTGACAATAGTTCACGTAGTTCCGAACGTTGCCACTATACGATGGTTAGGCGCTGGGAGACCGGAAAAGGAAGCGACAGGAAAAAGACGAATAGTTCGCGAAGCTCTCTTCGCCCTATTTTTTTCATGGATTTGTCATAGGAAGGAAGAATATGGGCGGAAGAAAAATTATTCGGTAATAATACACGTTGAACACAGTAATATCTTGACCCGTCATACCTCAACAGCTTTGCTAACCGTCAATTTCTCGTTCACTTTAGATGTCAGCACTAGAGGGCAGCACAAGTTTTAACCATCGTTGTGTGAATGCACGATAGTTCCAACGATTGCTGGAACAATCGTAATCTGAACGAGGCATAAGAAGGAATAGTTTCGACCCATTACGTTTGACATACGTGTGGAGAGGTTAAAACATCGATATTAAAAATAGAATGGCCAGTTCACCGTCCTCCTGTTAGTGGTAAAAATATGAGTGCTCCATCCATCCAACGGCGGTAGGCCGAATCTTTATTTCATTCAACCATACTTCGTACTCGGTGTGTGGGTCGAAACTAAACTGTTCTAAGGTGAAGCACGTGGTCCCTGCGGAGTGAAACATTATCGTTTCGTCCCAGAGTTTTACTTTAGTTTCGACCCGAAGTAGTTTTGACTCCGATTTCGTTTCGACCCTGAATTTAGCTTCCCGGGTTTAAATCCATTACGTTTTGTTTCTGCATTTCGCTCCCGGGAACGAAACTATTGAAATTTTACTGGTTTTGACTTTCGCTAAGTTTCCACTGCCATCCCTGGCGTGGAGTCAGCCGTGGACTTAACCTGGAGCGCTAGGAACCTGAGCCATGTTTCTCCTGGCTTGCGTGTAATTGGAGCGCATGACGCAATCGCCGCCACAACGTAGCTACGTTAATCAATGACTGGGCTAGTTGGGTGAGCGGTGAAGTGTCTACCCTAATTTAAGTAGGAATTACTCTCAATTCATTGGTCTCCCTTCCCTTTGGAGCAATGGTTTACACATATGGTCTCGTAATAATCAGAAAGAATAGCTTAAAATTTGACGAAAGAAAAATGAACATAGATTTGAATAATGCTTTTTGTTTCCTGGGTCACAGAGAATATTTGTAATGTCGAATAATGCCTTCGTAGTCGTGCATAGAAAAATCCCATTGCTTTGTCAAAGTGACTGTATTTGAAGGTATTCCAAGAATTGCCGACTTTACCATCATGAAAAATGAACTCTATGAATAAAATTCACTCTTTCGTAATCCCCTTTTAGCCCATTCGTTGACAGAAACATTATATCTAGCATTATTGGCATCAAATAAGCCATAAACCCCAATTATATCGCTCTTTTTTGCCAGCCATTACACCAAAGAAAATAAATTACGTAATGTTTCATTTGGGTGAAATTTGTCTACCAATAGTACTACCGACTACATGCAAGAGAATACGCTATCAAAAGGCTACAGAGGACTAACCAACGAGCCTGCATTTCCTTAACATGTATTTTTTTACATTGAGAATGCCATGCTTTTATCAGCACAATTCTTCTCCATCACTGCGGTCGACCGTACAATAAACAAGACGCAGGAAGGAAAGGTAATTCACTAAATCGAAACTGCTTGGGACGTTTTGATTCACTGATCATGCCAACAGAATTGGAGGGAAAATTTAAAAAAATCGACAAAAAATAAATCATATCCAAAATATTTTAAAATCAGAGGGTAAATCGAGAAACGTCCGTTAATTCAAACCTAGGAATTCTACTTATATGGACAAAAAATAAAAAAATAAACCAAGTATAGAATTTTTATGGGTGTATAAGGTATACTTGATCCAACATTTCCTCTACGTCCTGAAAAAAAAACTACATTTGAGATAAAAACAGGGGAAAATCAAATTTTAGGTAAAGACGAATGCCAACAGGGATATACTTTATTTACTCTGAAAATTTCAAAAACAGCGAATATTTTTAACGAGCTAAGTCGATGGCAGTCGTTGCGAAGGCGGGCATGGGTCTAGATTCTCCACAAGAGGACTTGTGAGGTGTGGGTGGCGATGAGGTTGCTTGTGAAGGTGAACGCGTAATAGGCGGGAGGTGAGGGCACCTGCAACTTCTAAGGCCTCCATGCGGATGAGGGGGAGAGCGGAAAGGCAGTGGGCCAGGAAGTTCCCATGCGTCAAAATAAAGGGACTGGCGGTCACGGACAAAGGAGCAAGGGAAGAGGCCACCACATGACCACCTAGTGCGTGGCAAACCAGCCGGAATAAGGCCTTCATCAAATCAGTCTCCTCTGCACACAAAATTTTACCCCGTCACAATATAATATGAGAGTGGAATTTTTCAGAATTAGGCGATCTACCTTGCACGTCATTATGAACAGAGGCGGTCTGGCCAGGTCGGCTGGTCGGCGATCGCCGAGGGCCCCGTGCTTAGGGGGGGAGGGGCACAACGCTTGGGTCTATCGGGAAGCGTATATGAAAAGTGTAATGAAAAGACTCCAGAATACTTAATCCAAATTTTTTGTTGCTATAAAAATTCTACGCTTTCATTGATTGATATATAACATACTCCGTGTAATAAGATTATTTAAAAAGATAAAATAAATGTGTCAGAAGATAAAAGAGAACTGAATTCTTTTTTTGAAAAGGTTATTTTAGAGTATTTTTAGATTTCAGCGCAGTTTCAAAGAAAAAATACACTAAATAAATAGATAATAGAACCATAATGCAGTTTTAAATTTTATAAACTCTGAAATGCTCACTCTTCATTATATTTTTTCGTAAGAAATTGCTATTTTTTAACAATTATTATCAGGCTTTTGAGTGCCAGAATAACATCAAAATCCATCCTAAAATGTTTCCCGGGGGAGGACCCCCGAACCCTTCTAGGTAAGGTGGGCCCCGTCATGAACCCCAGCCGAGGGCCCCCAATCACCCAGACCGCCCCTTATTATGAACAAGAAATACGTAGAAATACGTAAGAAATACGTTACGATTACGACGCAAAATGTCTCATAATCGGTGAGATTTGATAATACCGACGGTATTGTGGGTCAATTGCATTAAAGTTTTATGGAAGTTACTAAATTTTTCGTATCCTTTATGATACATATCTAATAATATTGCAAAATAACGCCTTCTCTACTCAATGGAATTTGTACTAGGCTTCTGATGCGATTTTGAAGAACCAATCAATTCCAATAAACACTATGCCCTGAGAAAGCTTTTATAGAATTTTTTTTGGCTTAACTTCCCTGCGAAGGGTAATCTTAAGACGCAGCACAACAATGTTTACGTGGAAAGTAGGAAGTCTAAAAACAGGGTTGATAGTAGGCACGACGTTTACGAAACTGTAATAAATAACTTACGTGCATATAATTTCTCTAACATAATAAAATTTTGACGTGTAAATGACGTACCTTACTTATGAAATTTATATATATTACGACCTACTGGAAAATAAATATTGTTATTAATAATTCAAAGAATGAATTATTTCTTGTACAGGAATGGGATTTCAAATATACAATCATTTTAATACTAAGTTCGGCATTGATGTGAAGGTGTGCCTTTGAATTTCTAGTCATCTTGATTACTTCACCAATTGTAGCCTTTAGACATAACACCAGGGGAAAAATAAGGTCAAAGGCTTGAAGCCTAAATGGTAGAAAGGAAAAAACAGCGGTAACACACGGTTGAAGGCGGATATAAGCATGTTTAAGAAATTGAGGAACTAAATTTTTAATAACGAAAAGATAGGTATTCACTTGCATAGTGCAGCAAAAATATACGACTTTTAGCCTAAATGTACCAACAGATCGAGTACACATAGTATGCCATTTTTGCAACCAACAATTGGAACTTTTTTAAAACCCTCTATCTCTCTTTCCATACTACATATAAGATAGATAGGATCCCATATGCGTAGAGCAGCAGAAATGTTCGAATTTCATCTTAAACGTACAAGCACATGATATCATTTTGGCAGTAACACTGGGAACCTTCTAAAAACCTTCTGTACCTCTACTCATACCACAGAGAGGACAGATAGATTTTCCTCTGCGTAGTACAGCATAAATCTACGAATTTCATCCTAAACGTTCCAGTACATAGTGTACGGATGTCATTTTGGCAGTAACATTGGGATTTTTTTGAAAACCTTCTGTCCCTCTACTCATACCACAGAAAGGAAAGAAAGATTTCCCTTTGCGTAGCGCAGCAGAAATCTACGACTTTCATCCTAAACGTACCAACACAGGATGTCATTTTCGCAGTAACATTTGGAACCTTTTAAAAAACCTTCTGTCCGCTGCGGCGTAGCGCAGCAGAAATCTACGAATTTCATCCTAAACGTTCCAGTACATAGTGTACGGATGTCATCTTGGCAGTAACATTGGGAACCTTTTAAGAAGCTTCTTTCCCTCCCTCCACAGGCCAACTCGTACTTCAGAGAGCACTCTCACCTTTTCCTGCCTATGCTCCACATCCTCGGCGGTGTTGCGCAAAAAAATAATCTTTCGTCCAGGGTGACCTCCCTGCCGGCTCGCACACTCTCTTCGGACAACGCCTCCCCGCCCTTCCCCCCTTTCACTCCGGATAATTCACGTCCGTGGCTCGTGACCGACGTGCGCTCTTGCTACACGCTCTACTATCATCAGTGGACTCGCACGGTCTCTAGTGGAAGCGTGGGGCTGGAGAACTCCCAAATATCGCGGCATCATGGATCGCATGGGCTCGTACTAGTAGGCAGGGTTGGCAAGCGAAACGAAATGAAAGTCAAAACCAGTAAAATTTCAATAGTCTCGTTGCAGAGCGGAATGTAGAAACGAAACGAAATGTATTTCAACCCGTGGAGCTAAACTCAGGGTCGAAACGAAATCTGAATCAAAACTACTACGGGTCGAAACGAAACTATACCTATGGGATGACACGAAACGCAGATAATATTTCGCACCGGAGGGACCGCGTGCTTCACCTCCGAATAGTTAAGTTTCGACCCACACACCGAGTACGAAGTATGGTTGAATGAAGTAGAGTTTCGGCCTACCGCCATGAGATGCATGGAGTACTCATATTTTTACCACTAACGGGAGACGGTGAACACAAACTGGCCATTCGGTTTTTAAGTTCAATTTTTCAGCCTCCCTACACGTGTGTCAAACGTAATGGGTCGAAACTGTTCCCTCTTATCCCCCTCCACTCAACTTCTGGGATCGAAACTTAACTATGAGCAGCGGAGTTTCGATTAATTTAGTTTCGTTCCCGGGATTAAGTCTAGTCCCGGGTTGAAACTAAACTCCTTGGTGAATTTAATTTCGTGTGGGAACTAAACTGAACCTAGGCCTCGTATTTTCGTTTCCCTCCGGCTCGAAACGAAACATTTTCGTTTCGTTTCACTTGCCAACCCTGGTAGCAGGTTCAATTTTTACCTGAGGGAAATAGGTGACTCCGCATCCTAGACCATGCCAAAACCGCATGTTATAAGTGGGAGATAAAAATAATAGCTCTATTTATCGAAATCCATTTATTGAATCGATTCATTATCCGGTGAATAGTCTATATTGACGACTTAAGAGCAAGAACGACATTCCGAACATATTTTTGGAATACCAAATATGATTGAACTTGAAAAAATATTTTCAGCTGTTATGAACTGTTTTGGACAGTTTTGAATACCAATATTCACGAAAAAGTGTATAGAGTATCGTGTTATTAAGTTATAAATATTTATTAACAGCTGAAGAGAATTTGTTGAGTACGCATCTTAGAGCGGTTGGTTGAGGGGCTTAGGTCTCTCTATTATTTGGGGTTCATTCCTTCCGAGCATAACATGAGGAGGGATTTGGAGGCTGAACCCCAAAGAACAGTAAGGCCACTGTTCACACCCCTCAACCCACTCCTCAAGGATAAGGTCTCACTAAATTCCACTTAGCAACAAATAAATATTCAGTTATCGATACTATGCATTACGTTACACAAAATAGGGTTCAAACAGTTCACAACTTCTATTCAAGCTCAGTAGTGATCGGTATTACAGAAATGCGATCGGAATACCCTATAATTTGCCGTTAAATATTTTATCGCTCTTATATGAAAAAACTGAAATATAATCAATCCATCCATCCATAAAGGAACAAAAATTGTAACATGCGGAATGTGAACAATAAAAGCCTAAATATTTTGTCTTCCTGAATTTTAAAAGACAGATTTGGAGAATAAGCACTAAAATGCACTAAAATTGATGCATGATAATGGAGATGCAAAAATAACATAGACTAATAAATGAAGTTAATGTAGTTCCCCAAATGAAATACCATATTTTCTCCATATTAGTTTTATATCCATCAAAAGCTTTTCAAGCAAGTTGTGGCGATGCATTGTTTACACACATAAAAGGGGTGTAACTTGATTTTAAATGTATATGATAAACCAGCACTTCCACTCGTTGATCGATGAAGAATTCAAAGGTATCACTGGGAACAGGAAAGTCGGCGGCTGTCAAAGGCCCATACACGCTTGAAAAGATATATTTCCAGTTTTCCCGAATGCTATACCCACTGTTTTCACTCCTTGTGAAAGTGCCACCGAATATGAAAGAATAAAACAAAATTGGGGACGAGGTTCCGCTGCAGGAGAGATCAAGAATGCAGCTGAACGATTTTTTTATTACGAAACAATAATGAAATGATTAAAGTAAAGTCAAGCGGAAAGAAGGTCAGGAAACTTAAGGAACTGAACCTCCTCAAACCAACTTTCGGCAAGAAAATAATCGAGAAAAAACAAATTCGGCTCACTTTCATTTTCATTTCTAATTAATGGGCGGTAAAGCGATATAAGCACAGAATTACAAAATAAAAATGTCAAAAATTATAACAATTAACGAAAAGGCTGAAACCTCATTTTAAAATTACCACAAAGATATTTCGCTTCTTCGATCGCTATTTTGGTATTTAAGTCTTTACATATCTGTTGTTGAAATGTAGTTAGATCATTAGGAAATTTATTTGGGTAAAGCTACCGTGCGAAAAGAAAAACAGGTAAATATAATACGATACTCAATAAAAGTAATCAACAAATTTCATAAAATGTATAAATAGGAAAGTATTTGCTAAAATACATTAAAGAATGCATAAAATTAAAGTATTAGAATAGAAGTCGGGAAGATTAAAAAACGTTTATTCTTTCCGATAAGGAGCAACTGAAATCACAATCCCGAATGCATTAGAATTCACCGAAACTTAAAAATGGTATTTTTTTAGACATTTTTATTTGTTATTAACTTAAAATTACTAAAGACATTCCGAGTATAAAAAATATTAATATGCCAGTAGCTTTTCCAGTATGTTATAAGTTTGCGACTTATATCCACTTAGGCCTAAATGTTGTGGTGGACAGCGGAATGAATGGCTCATGCTTCAGCAAACGTCTGCTACATATCTGCGCGTGCCATTAAGACAGCAACACATGCAGCTAAGTTTATGCTGGAAATAAATACCACCTGCAATGCTCCCTAGTAGTAGTTCGTAGAGTTTCATGCTGACGTAGATGAGGAGTAAGGATATTATATCTACACTGTATCTACATGTGCGAGGTATACAAATCCCAGCCTTAATCACAAAGGCGCTTGTTTGTCGGACACATACCTAGATCATGGTAGTTTTCCATGGATTAGGTAAGAAATATTCTAGCAGCCACCCCTTTCTCCATGTACTTCCCTGTTCAATTCGCAATTTGGCCTACTCCCTTTCATTCTATCTAAAAATCCTATTCTCTTCCTTTCTCTCCCTCGTTTATCTAACATTCTACCCGCTAAAACTGTTTACTTGAGTTATAGCAAGCCAGAAATTTCATTCAAATAGTTTGGTATGTACAAATATAATAAATTATTAACTATACATACAGAGTCTATTTTGCCTATTACGAGTCAAGCTATCCTAGAGATAAACTATTTCAGGTACTGCGGTCCCTTATTGTAAGCGGAAAAAACGACATTTCAAATACATCTGTCGGAAGATTGGAATAATAGCCGAAAATCGCGTGTCCGAGTCCCTCGCACGCACGAGTGCACAATGGTGCATGAGCACGCAGAAACATCACAGTCTTCACGCGTATTTCACGCCGCGGGCAGCACTTGACCTGCCGGACGAAAGAAGCGAGGGACCAAGGCCGGAGACTCCAACGCGCGAGAAGCACACTCGGCCGGAATGTCATTATGCGTGACAGGCGGAGCGTAAGACGGTGACGTCAACACTCCCTTCCTGCGTAGTCGCTCTTCTCGGACATCTCAACTCCCCTTACCCGCCTACTGATAGCTTAAGAGTTCCAGGAACGTTTGGCAACCACGCTTCCTTCTTGCGATGCATCATTGAATTGTCACCAAACATTGAACAAGAGGATGTCACATGCAGTGAGTGGGATCGTTGGGTTTAAATTACTCTCTCTGAGTCAGGTTCGCAAATGTGGAGGACGACGGAATTTCCCCACCAAGCCCTATTCTAGGGGTCTAGTTTCCCCACACAAATAAGTGGTTGTGGCTCACTTTTTTATGGAAAATGCCCAAAAGGGTCGCTATTATGCTTGAGAAGTAATTGACTTGAGACCAGGAAACAGTCCGTGATAGTAATTGTGAGGGCAGTGGTAGTGCTCTATCGTCCAAAAACCAGGGATGGTAATAGAAATTAAACTTAAGTAAAAACCAATAAAATTTCAATACTTCCGTTCCCGGGAGCAAAATATAGAAACGAAAAGATATGGATTTAATCGCGGGGAGCTAAATTCAGGGTCGAAACGAAATCGGAGTCAAAACTACTCCGGATTGAAACTAAAGTAAAGCTCTGGGACGAAACGAAACATACATTATGTTTCGCACCTAAGGGACTACATGCTTCACCTTCGAACAGTTTAGTTTTGACCCACACAACGAGTTAAAAGAGGCACAAAGAGTACTATGAGCAGACCTGATGCTGGAAGAGGATGTTGAAGATAAAATAGACGAATAGGGTGAATAGTTGAATGAAATAGAGGTTCGGCCTACCGCCATTAGATGCATGGTGCACTCATTTTTTACCACTAACAGGAGAACGGTGAACGCAAACTGGCCATTCTACTTTTAAGCTCGATGATTTAACCTTTCTACGCTTATGTCAAAACGTAATGGGTCGAAACTATTCCCTCTTCAAGGATAGAACTCCACTACAAGTGGAAGGGGTTTACCGAATTCCTTGCCAGACCTGCGGGAAGAACTACATCGGCGAAACAGGCAGGTCGGTCAAAACACGCCTAGAAGAGCACGCGAGAGCGATTCGACTGGGGCAATCAACAAAGTCCGCGGTAGCCGAACACGCAGCGCTTGGCCACATCATCGCCCTCGAGGAAGTCAAAATCCTCGCCAAAGTTAAAGGTTTTAAACAGAGACTCGTCAGAGAAGCCATTGAAATATCCAAAGAAGATAAGAATAATTTCAACAGAGACACCGGTATTAAAATTAGCCGTACTTGGCAACCCGTAATAAGAAAAAACAAGCGGCAACCCACTCCCCCAACCTCCGGCTCCCCTTCCCCCACCACCTGACGCAGATACCTATAAAAAAGATCCTTAATTCCCATCTCTTCCTAATCCCTTGAAAAAGTGACCAGCATCGGTCGGGAAACGTTGGGGCCACCCAAGAATTGACGCGGCGACATAGCCCAAAAGTTTTTAATCATACTGACGAGCACCCGCGAAAGTTTTAACGAAGAATTATTCCCTCTTATCCCCCTCCACTCAACTTCTGGGATCGAAACTTAGCTATGAGCAGCGGAGTTCCGATTAATTTAGTTTCGTTCCCGGGAGTAAAGTTTCGTCCCCGGTCGAAACTAAACTCCATGGTGATTTTAATTTCGTGCAGGAACGAAACAGAACCTAGGCCACGAATTTTAGTTTCGCTCCAGGTCGAAACGAAACATTTTCGTTTCGTGTCACTCGCCAGCCTGCCAAAAACTTGGACTCATGGGAAGAGCGATCACAAAGCCTTCGAGACCTGGTGCTGGAAGAGGATGTTGCAGATAAAATAGATGAATAGGGTGAGACACAAAAAGGTGTCCAGAGGAATGGAATAAGAAAGAACACTATGGATAACTATGCGTCCAAGAATAATACGGTGTGTTGGTCACGTAATCAGACACACCAGCTAATTCGGATGCATAATGAGAGAATGAATGATGGAAAAGTCCTCAGAGGACGACCAAGGGATGAATATTTAGGCTAGATCATGAAGGATACTGGAGAGGGCTGCAGTGCCGCAATCATAAGATTGCCATTCTGCCATACCCGATTAACTATATTATATTTTGCGCCATCATCCCTAGCGACTGATTAGAATTTGAACGCTGAGCAAATGTTCGGATGACAGGATGAAACACTCTTTCTCCTTATATAGAACCGTTTTCAGAAGAAATTACTCTCCAATTATTATAGTCCAGGGGCACAAATACGGGAGACGGGGGGCATTTCCAATCCCCCCAACAAAACACGAGAGTTAGCCCTCCGACCACAATTTTGGGGGTCCTTGCGTCCCTTCTCAGAGCCTCAATTATTATTTCGGTTATCTACCGGTTACTATAGGTTTACCTATAACATGTTGCAAATCGCTCAGCCGGTTCCATCGAGCCACATTGTACTTACCTCTGCAATAAAAAATGAAGCATTCCATTTCTTTTCATCACGACTTTAGATAAATACTATTCTCCTCCTTCACTTTGAATCTTATCGATTATTTTTCTGACATCGATTTTGGAATCACTCCCTTGATTTCTACTCACTCCATCCAACTTTTTCCTTGTCTTTTCCGTTACTGCTCTACAAGTATACTCTACGTCACAAGTGTGTATACCACTCCATCTTTCCATATCTTTACCGTCCAAATCACTTTCTCCATTATGATTTACACTCAATATTATAAATAATTTTATTGATGTATTACTAACAAATACTGCGATAGCGATAGAATCATGTCTTGCAATCGATCTTATAACGTATGCACCCACACTTTTAATGATACTTTTAGGGCGCTGCAGTATGCCCACATTTAAATATTAATCTCGCGATGAGAGCGATTTAAATGCATTAATGCATTCTTATATCATTTATACCATCTTCCCAACCAGTTCGTCAGATTTTTCAGTCTCATATTATTCAATCAGTGACCATTATTTAGTAACTTTTAGTGCAGTTTGAATATCAGAAATAAATGAAACCCCTTGTGATCTCTGCTTCAAGGTTACCGTTGCTAAGCTCGTATTTTCTTCACCATGGCAGATGTACCCATAGCATTATACTGATTTTTAGCGTACTAACGTCTTACTTTTCCATAATTGCAGACGTGAGCCAAGAAAAAAATGATACCTTGTAGAACTTAGCCATAAAAATGATAGATATAAAAAGGGATATGGATATTTCTATCCCATTCAAAGGGAAAAACTTCATTTATAACATGCCATCAGACCAGCATCGCATTTAATGACTTGGATATGGAAAAAATGGCAGCGAGGTTCCTTTCCTGGGATGGATTCATCACGCGGTGAATACTCTATTTATTGAGGAAGAGACTTATGAGCTTTCATTGCTCGTGACTATAAGCTGTACTAGCCTCTACAGCAGTGGTTCCCAACCTTTTCTTGTTTGAGGCACCCTTGGAAAGCCTTTCAAAAGTTCCCGGCACCCTTATAAGGAAATAGATATTTAAAATCTCCGTAGCTTTTTTATTATTATTTATTTATTTGTTTCATTTCGAGAGTTTGCATGCAACAACACCTTATACCTAGTCCTAGATGATATGAGAATACTGTTTACACTTATTCTGCCTTAATAAAAAAATAGTATTACGATTCCCCGAAATTTTGGCGGCTCCCTCAAAAGATCTCACGGCACCCCTTAGTGCCGCGGCACACCGGTTGGGAACCACTGCTCTACAGTGAAACCATTACTAAAAAGTGAGGGAAACAAGTTTTGTCGCAGCTGCTATCAAATGAATTGGATAGTGACGTCTGCAATTATTTAAACCAACCACGAAATAAATCGTAAGAGGCGTATTAGAGGTGGGGCGATCATTTATTGCGCCATAAATTATCCCATCAGATTTTTTTTACTACAACTTCGCCTTGTGAGCAGACGGAAGAATAAAACCCGTTTTATAACGAGAGTGTCGCGTCAGGTCGACTGCAATACGCTATACCACATCAAAGAGAAAGAGTAGCTCGGGATTAATTTTTTTCATAGGCGTATATCCAAAGCAAAAAAATAATTTTAATGACTTTGACTGCGGCATTAAGTAAAGGGCTACACGTTTAACTCGAGTTACACCCATTTCTATTTGACCTTGTAAGCATAAATTATTAAGCATCCCATTACCTTGTAATCTAAATAATTTCGTAAGAGAATTTTCAAAGTGATATATTTTGAACTTATTAAAATTATTTTCATTCCAAAGAAGGCATGTTGTTAAATGTTAATAAAGCAATAAAATTTATGAATAATTACGCAGTTTCACAAATAGAAAGTTCACGAGTGCTCATGTATTTTTACGATACTTCCAAATAAAATGTACAAAATAGTTGCATTAACCTAGAAAAAAATATTTTAAGAAAATGAGTGAAACTTAATCCGCTATAAGGACCTTAAGCGATTATTTCATGATAAAAACAACAGTTGGATGATATGTAAATGGACTGGAATCCAGAATGATTCACATATACAGAGTTTTTTCCGACAAAAATTTGTAAGCGGCGCAGGATACAACTGATATATGTACGCTCATAACACAGCAAAGATCAATCAATCAATAGTCTAACGAATCTGAGATCAGCAGCTACAGAGACAACAAGCAGTCCATGCTAAAACATTCAGTGCTCCGCAACAAGGCGACATAACCTTCGTGATTACTTCGTAATATATAATTCCGTATAGATAACAATTCAACAAACTCGATAGGCAAACTCACGGGTTTTCTTGCAACTTGCTTCATCGGATTCAACAAATATTATTTTTCCAAGATATATCAGGGGGTTGTGTATTAACTCGTACGATGCGGAAATTCCTCGTGAGATAAAAATAACACGAGCATTAAGACAGAGGGAAGGGCGCTAACTATTTGATGACCCCATTTTCAAGGACAACACACAACTATTTTCATCATAGTGGCTGCATTCAAAAGTAGCAAACGCTGGTGCTGTCTTTCAGGTGCACATGGTAGCATGTTGGCTGGGTAGGAAATAAGGGTAGGTAAGTAGCATGTAGGGTTGATAGGAAAAGTTAATGGCCCGTAAAAATATCTCTCAAAGATATAATTGCTATCTTGGCGAAAAGGCATTTGAATATTTTCCCCAAACACTGCTTGCGGAAAAGGACATACCACCCACGCTTGACTTGACATACGCAATCTCATCCATTTAGAGATTGTTTCAGATAACCATAATCGCGCATTTCCGTCCAACAGTAATTATTTAATGCCCTTAAAAATACGAAGTATTGAAAAAAAAGCTGGATACCCAAAAAAAAAAGTTTTCGTGGTCACTGAAAAGTGCATCCCAAAAAAATGTTTGCGTTGTAACAGCTAAGGCGTTTCGACTCCATGTTTATGAACAAAAATGCTTAAAATGTCTACCCTAACACCTACTTAAGTACCATTCGAGATTCCTATGAAAACACCCTATATGCGCGATCAGACTGAGTTTTCTTCTGAAAGTCGTCCTCAGTCTATCACTATTCAAATAATAAACATCTGTGCTTTTCAGCTCCAAACGGTAAATGGAACGACACAATCGGATTTTCCACTTTCACTGAGTCCGTTGGCGCAGAGAAAGGAAATGGGATGGGCGAATAAACCATCTGCGCCCCCTTGTATCTCGAATGGGCAAACACAATGGATATCGCCGAAGCGGTACTTCAAAACGTTTTCCCTATTCGGGCACGCCTATTCCCATGCATTTGTGTGGTTGCGATGATGAATTCTACGACAAAAGATGGGCGAAGACATCGAAAATTGACATTAAAGCGACGACTTTCAGAAGAAAACGCAGTTTTCCCACACCATACCATAGATCACCTCAGCACTCACCTCCATGAACTAAGGAACACAGATAGGGAAGCGGGGATCGGGTCGGTGTAGTGGCTAGTGTTTTGGCTTCCCACCACATGGGCTCGGGTTTAAATCCTGGTGGTGATAGAGACTTTTCAGAGACTGCCCAATCCCTGCTTGAATGATGTGTGGAGGACATTTCAAGAGCAACACTCCGTCAGCTGAATGGGGCGTTAAACCGTGGTCTCCTTGGCGCCTTTCGTTAAGAGCAGGCTTAATGCCGACGCCTGGTTTCTCTCCACCCTTCCGTTATGGTGCAAAATAGCTTCATTCAAATACCAGTTCATGCCACAGTAAATGGTGCGATTCGTTTATAACTGCGGCGAGCGAATAGAAAGCTTTACACGGCTTGTACATAAATTAAACTAGAAGCTACTAGATTAGCTGTGATAGCTACCTGATAGGCTAAAATCACTAGAGAAATTAAAAAGAGATATATACCTGAGCGACACGGAGATTGTCACATTAGAACCGCACTTTATGTTCAAATCCGACTTAAAATATAAAGCACGAGGGTTACTTTACCAAACGAACAGGCATTTCCGCCTTCATTTTTCCCCAGAAAAATAAAGTACTCTGGCAACTGTTCGGTTTAACTCGAGCATTCAAATCTCTAAAAACGCGCTTCGAAATATATTTTTAGCTCTCATAAATATTAACATCTGTTTGCCTGACAAATCCTGCTGCGCTCCACTTGAGCTTATTTATTAAAAGCACAAATCAAGATGTAAATGAGCACATTGGTTTACTTCAATACAACTAATAATCTTCAAATAACACCAAAACTACTAGTTTAATAGAGTGTGCGAATTTTGGAGATCCCTAAACAGTTTGGCATGTTTCACAAACACGGTAGTATGCATCGATGAAATACTGAAGAAAATTAAGACATTGATTATTATAGCATTATTTTTTTACTAAAAATAAAAGCTCACGTACAAATGCGACTCTGTGTTAATTTAATTATTTTATTTTCAATTTCAAAGAATAAGAGATACGCCAAATATATAAGACGTTATGTATATAAAATAGGAGTCCATAAGGCGACGTCGCGTCGCATTAACATAAAAGCTGGGATGGACATGGGAAAACAATCTACCATCACATTTCATGAACACACGAGGTAAAAATGATAAATTATTTAGGTTAAATAGTTTCTATGCATATTATTAATCCGCAGTTCGGCTTTTGTGGGGTGAAAATAATTTTCTGACATTTCCTCGACTATTTGCGAGGAAATTTCAAAACTAATCAAAACTGGATGCAAAAAAGGATTCATAGAACTATTCTGGATTGTTTCCAACTAGTCTATTATGATTTCACGCCGATATTGCTGACTGAATTATTACGATGATGTCTTGAAAAATCTAGTTATTGAAAGTCTTGTAAAAGCATGAGAAACAGCAACTCCTTCAAGGCCACAATTAAGGATTTCTTGCCTAATTAAATCTAAAAAGGGACTTCAGCAAAAAAGGAAATATCGGAGTTAAAATAAATATTAATTTATGATCTGCGGGTATATTTCCCGATGAATTACATCATTAGTTTCCTGATCCCGTATTCCCTGACCAGGCGGGTGTACAAAGCCACCGCATTCCTGCCGCAGGTTCGCGTCGCGTCAGACTCGTTTGTCAAGTGAAACCAAGATGTTTGGAAAAATGACCACAAGACAAGACTTAAGTCATTTACGGGGCATTACCTACTAACACACTTATTACAGTAAATTCAGTAATTGCAGAAAATGAGAGTATTGAAGCGGAAGGGGGCCTTAGCAAGGAAATATTTTCAACTTCTCTACTTCCTTTGGAGTTCTAAAGTAATCTCATTTGCAGCTCCATAACGGAGAATGACACCTCATCATGTAGTTTAGAGATACAAAAGTAGTATCTTTACTAATATTAGTATATCGGGACTATGCACGGTGATAACTTTACGGGGTTACGCGCAATGCACAAATTGTGCAAATATTCCACGGAGGGGAATGACGCCTCAGTAGCTTAACTGACTTAATAAATCGGCTGGAAATATTTCGGGTTCAAATCCCGGTCAAGGCGAATGATTTTTTTCTCCGTGGATTTTCTGCTCAAGTCGTATCTTTAATCTGTTTTCCATTATCCATTAAAAAGAATCTAGGAAGAATGGGTAATATCGAAAAGGTGACTAGATGGCAGTGAAGGTTTGGAATTTTTCATTAAAACTCAACGTCTGTATGCACTACAAATTAAATAAAACTGATAGAAACACCTAATTGTACAAAAAAGGCATGCTGAATATTATACGGTATAAAGAATAGAGCTTTAAATCATTACGGAATTCAAAAACACTCCAACACAATGTTTTGATTAATCAGCCCCTAGGAATTCAATTAATAATTTGTAATTATATTATTATGGTACCGGCATCCTAAACTTCAAAAGTCCTTGGAGGAATCATCAAATGGACATGCAATGGGAAAAATTAATGTCAAAAGGATGCCACGTGTCTTTTTGGTGCGCATCACTTGGTTAAATTCGCATTATCATTTTGAAATTTTTAGGGACACCTTATTGCGGAAATAAGAATCCATTAGCCAACATATTACATTTAAAACTTTGAAAAGATATTGCAGTAAAAATTCATATTATTAATAGAGGATAATTCTGAAAATTTTCAATTTACTACACCCTAAAAATTCAAGACGGTATCTAAAGGCACGGAATCTTCGAGAATTACAATAATTACTTTAGTTACGTACAAAAATTCTTCAGAAATTTTGATACACGCCACAAGCTATACCTGAAACTATTTATATAATTTCATTCTGTCAAAATTTTAATTGTATAAGGAAAAATCTTTATATTTTAATGCATACAATCGCTATTCTCCAAAACTTCGGAGCCCATAGATAGCATTAGTTGTAAGCAAATATAACGTCAAAAATGAAGAAGAGTTGGGGGGAGATACGTCTCTGGATATATGTACGGTCACCAAAAAGATAGGGGAGAGAGAAAACTTGAAGATAGCCCAATGCTATTCAGGATTCAGAATCTGTATGGATATAAAACCAAGGTCAAATGCGTACGCCTCCATTGAATTTTAAAGCTTCCACCGCCTAGCGGATTGATGAGAGCGATAGGAATTGACTCGACGTTCAGAACAGGAAAGAATGACACTGTGGGAGAGCCCATGAGAGCATCAGACGTCGATCGTCTCACACAAACGAAGACAATGCCTTAATTTTTGAGGACCCCTTTTCTTTAGGGCAGGGATCACACCGGGAAATCTGCATTGTTTGCGGGAACCGATCGAGTAGTGTTTGATAAAGAATGCGAGAAACATTCCCCGTGTTTTCGCCTTAATTACTCTGTTCATTTCAAATTTATTTTCATTACTCGCTATCACCGCAGAGGGGCTCTAGACCCTCAGAAATCCAGCAAAAGCCTTGTCAGTTTATTCTGCCAGTTGTAGCAATTTTTGCTTGCCGTAGGTTCCATGAGGAAGTTTTTTTTTCAGTGATAATTAACCTTCTTAAATTGAATCCTAGGTATATCAAACATTTATTGGCTCAAAGACTTTCTGACTGCTACGATGTGGGATAATAGCTTCCTTTGACTTTGGTACCATGAACAAGCTTCCCCGTGATGCTCAAATTCCTCATTACAATCAATTTTTTCACCCTTAAATGCCCCGAAAAAGTAGAGGAATAGAAGCAGCAGATACCACTGTGATAGAGAGAAAATTTAATGTTTCGACAATTTTTCCTGGGCTTTCAGACGATTTTAGAGGGAGTCGGATCAATGACTTCTTGAGCCTTGAAAAATGCCACAAGGTATCGAAGCCTTTGGCGGTCAAGTAATTAATTTTCTGCAGAAAGTTGCCATTGTAATTTGACATGGATATAATCAAATAATTAATCGTGGTAGTGCAGGTACTCCTAGGGGAGCTCGATTAAGCACCCAAATGGCACTGCATGAGCTTTATACCTCAGAGTAAATGGGAGCAAGAACGCTTAACTTCATCGTCTCCAACCTTCTCGTTAGAATTATAACTAGAACGTAAAAAACAGAAAAAATCCAATGAACATAAACAAAATAAAAACTAAAACTATCGTCGTAGTCAGCCAATCAGAATCGACCGACCTCTCATGTGATTTAAAACTTTGCCAATCAATCTGTGCAATAATCTCACACACAGAAGCCTAAAATAGCTCTAAATTTTATTGCTCTAGGGGCCTACAGGAAGGAAGTACCGAAGACACGGGAGTGTGTATAGGTAGGCGAAATGAAATACCACAAAATCCTTAGCGTCTTTAATGGCGGAGACGAGAAAGATTTCAGTTTGAATAATAATCAAGCCAAGTCATCATAAAAACCAATGCACGTATATGCTAAGATAGAAGAGATGAACTCAAAGTTGATTTGCATACAATAAAATGAGTCACTTAATTCAAACAAAGACCGCGGGACGAAAACGGTCGATCACTCTCAGCACAAGAAGTAACGGCTGAAATAATCAACGGATTTTGGGATGACAATACGGCACCTGACGAAAATTTGGACGGCTGGGATGCCGGAAGAAAATATGAGGCATTCAAGATATAGTGCGAACTCAAAATAACTTTGAGTATACAATGATCATTGCAGGGAAACTCAAATTGTCCCAATTAAGGAAAATTAAGCAAAAATACTTTAAGAGAGTTGTTTGTATGGCAAATAGTTTATTGCAATAACAGGATGGAATGATGGGAACCACACTGTGGCCAGCGCTCAAACCGTAGAATATACTTTTTTTAAATTTATTTCAAGGTTGAATACGCTGTAGGTGAAGGGAGAGGATAAAAAATTAATTTTACAGCCAAATGAAATTATATTCATTGAAATTAAATATACCTGCTCTCTCCTCAAGCAGTTGAAGCAGATGGTTTTTCTCCACCCATCAAATACTTTAGGACATGCCAAGAATACTTGATGGAATATAAACCTATAGTTTTAAAATGTCAATATGCTGTTTGCATTTACAATCTACATGGTGGTCTAATAGCATTTTATTCACAATGAATAGTGCACCCATTCTATATAAGTTCTAACCCTAGGTGAAAATAGGCGCTAAGCCACTCAGTAACATCTAAGAAAATGAAAAAATTAAAAAGTACCTAATCAGTGAATACAGAGTAAAAGCTCACATCCTATCAAATGCCTTTCACGCGGTATTAAGGATAATTTATATATTCAGATAAAACAACGGAAGGTGACAAATGAACTAACCATTAAGTAATTAGGTAATGACTCAAGAAATAAGAAACTATTGACTTGTTCAAATATGAGGATCGGTATATTAAAAGCAGTTTTAATATTAAAAAGATTCCACCAATTTAGGCAGTTTAGCATTGAGCATTTTGCGAATTACACCAGTCTGTGCCTCTTCCAAAATTGAAATTCCCTACTCACTTCTCTGTAAAGTCCCTTTTATTCCCTTTCATACTCTCTATCACTAATGAGGAAACTTTTTAAACCAGAGCCAACAAGAAAAAATCAGGTGAACAAACATAATTTATTCAGAAATAAAAACGATACATTTTTACAAAATGTTTGTGCTTTTGTGATTGTTGATACTATTAATGGCTAACAGATTACGACGGTATGCAAGATTTTACACTTTCTCGACGAACAGAATATTAAAACTTTTCTCGGGATTCCGCGCGGGTAATATTTTCTAAGAGCGCCGACGCGACGTTTCGGCTTCCGACTAGCTACCTGAATAGGTATCTGAAGTGTAGATTACGACGGGGTATGTGATGAATGAAACTGTGACTGAATTTCTGAAGGTTTCTCATGAATAGGATCCAGCTGTTAGTATTGGGATGCAATGTTCTCAGAAGATAAGTTATATACTCATCTGTAAGTCAATTTTCAAAGGAACTCTTTCGAAGTTTCACTGAAGAGAACACCTGTTTACATGTGCCGCGGGTGGGATAGATCTTTTCAAAGGGCCGCGTCTGTCCAGCCCATCTTTGCTATCTATCAGTCCTACTCCATTCCTTTTCCCTTCCCTGTTTACCTGATATTCTTACAAGCTAAACGTTTAAGAATTGAAAATAAATATTTAAAATTGCACGATATCGTATACCACCGTAGCTCGGAGAATTGGAGGTGAGTGTTTAAGCTCCAGATATGCCAACTGAGCGTATTTGTATTGTTGGGCTACTAGATGAGCGGATTTGATTCGGTGGGGGATTGTTGAGCGTTTGTGCAGTGGGGGTATCGCTTTGTCATAAGGTTTTCAAGTAAGGGTATGCAATGCATGGAAAACCAAAGATGTGGGAAATCAATTATACGTTTTCTGGATCATGTAATGCATCGCTTTTTTCTGGCGATCAATAGCAGTGAAGATTCATCAGGTCTCACACCGAGTAAGGTCCTTCATATCTCCTTCCGAGGTTTCGATATGCAGCTCGCCTATCGTCCTCAGGGACTCAGGTATGCAAGTTGGATTCGAACTGGGTAAAATTGTTCTCATAAGATAAGTTACATGCTCATCTGTCACAGACCATTTTAATGAAACTCTTTCGAAGTTGCATTTTATAAAACTCCTGTTTTTTCATGTCCGAGTTGGATTCCTGAATCCCTGAGGACGAGTGGCGAGTTGCATATCCAGGGGCGGTTTGGGGTAATTGGGGACCCTCGGCTGGGGCTCATGATGGGTCTCCCCTTACCGGGGTCCTCCCCTAAAAAATTTAACGAGTTTGCATGCCCGGATATGGATTTTGACGCAATTCTGGCTCTTAAAAACCAGATAAAAGTTTATAAGAATAACAATTTCGTAAGTAAAATACTAATAAAAATGAGAAATTCACGGCTTATAAAATTTAATCATGTATTATGGTTCTATTATCTATTATGTAGTGAATTTGTTTTTTGAAACTCCGCTGAAATATAAAAGAAAACTCAAAAACGACGTGCATGAATAAACCTTAAAAAATAACAGGCCCTCTTTTAATTCTGACAACTTTATTACTTACTTACCTTATTTTTTATACAATCTTTTCACACGGAATATGCATACAATGTAAAGCAATTAATGAAAAAGTAGAATTCTATAATGGGAAACAATGTTAGTATATGTAATCTGAGTCTGTACCTATTACACGTTTCATATAAGCTTCACGATAGACGCGTGTGTTGTGTCCCTAAGGTCGGGGCCTTTTGTGATTGCTGACCAGCCGACCTGGCCCCTGTGCACTTCGAAACGTTGAAATGAGATATAGAGGTCCTTACCCAGAGTAAGATTCGAGAAATCTTCTCTGCCGTTCCCTGGATCGTTGGCGGAAAACGATTCGTTATGGCATTTACGACCTATGCTCAAAATTCCTCGATGGCATAACTTCGTTGCCCTGAAAGCGAGTCCCCTGGGAATGTTTTGGTGTGCACCTGCCTCGGGGCTTTTGCTGGGGAATTCGATCCTCAAGTAGGCGGTCCGGGGGCGGCCACGGCCTCCGCTGACGGGCCCACGTCACCTTCCTATGGTCGGCCGAAGCTGAAGGTCTCCGCGGCAGCTACGTAAACAAACATATGCGCGTATCCGTTTGGCCAGCTTTAAAGTGCACACACATCTTAATCAGAGAATTAGTCTCCTAGTGATCCCTTTATTTGCAGAAAACTATAACTTTACAACACACCAACACTACCCTTCACTGGACCTCTCCTACACCTATCACAATTATAACTCCCGTATAAAAAAACGTATACTTTCATAATATGACTGGCATAACCTCCATTGTTCTAGAATGACAGAAAAAATTCTATTTCTTCATATGTCTATATTATACAGTTTTTTATACTAGGTTCCTATTTATTCATTGCGAAAGGTCACTTGTGGCTATTTTTAATATTTATAAACGAATAAATAATTTTTCAACCTCTCATGTTACTTAAAAATCATTGTATCCATGCCAAAGTATTGAACATCCGATTGATTGTAATCCGAACAAGGATAAATTCAGAAAAATATTTCGGGGGTTTCTTGGGAGAAGGCAGTAAATATGGGCGGGAAGGTACTTTGGAGGACAGGGTACAGGGATCCGTAAGGGATTTATTTGGAGGGGTAGTACTTAAGGCTTTTAATCGTAATCATTTTGGGGGAGGGTTAGAACCCCTGGAGTCCCCGCTCGCCTCTCCCTTAAGATAGGGTATGCATAATTGGAAGACTAATGGAGTGGCATATTGGAAGAATATAGCGCTGGATAAAATGCATGCATGTTCGTAAATATATTTGAAGCTATGTTCACGGAAACTATATTGCTGATGCATCATTCAGAGGTGATTGGGATTGCGCTAAAATAAACTATGCTCATGCGTTGATAGAGATGTGTCATAGGGCTATATTCAGAACTTAGTTACGGATTTGTAATGGCACATGCATTGGCATAGCATCTGCTGTTATTGAACGTTGCTTGATTACTATTTAAAAAAAACTCATCCAAGCATTACAGGGTCGTAAATGCTTTTCCGCATTTATGGCCCAGTGATGCAGCGGTATGAAGTGGCAATCATATCTATAGAGATGCCGCTACAAAGGAAAGCAAAGGAGAACATTTTACGAGATAAATATAACAATTGATGTCGTTGGAAAACTTATATGAAGAAATACGCCTCTGAGAAAATATCATTTAAGTTGTGTGTTGTGATAAAACCATTCTCAGATACCTTGGCCAAAAACGGTGTTACATCCAAACTTTTTGTAAGCTTTTACAGAGTTTTAATCCTTGGCATTTCAGACCGATACTTAATTTTGCGGTCTTCCAGATGAGTACAGTAATGGTAAAAAAAAAGTTTGTTGTACCTCGCACCATTATACGGAAAAGAGGCAAAACTATAACTTAAGAAGTATTTCCTACTGATAGACAAATTTTGATACTCACAGGCCACAATATTAAAACATCCATCGAGGTAAATCGTATTTATATTTATTTATTATGCTCCACTCAAATGCATCATTGGTGCATTAAAACTCCATCAATGGTGTATTTATCTAGATTTGAAACAAGATAGTCCCCCACCATACAGGGGATCTCCCCCGAATATTTTTTGTTACGTCATCTGTGTTGATTGTATTTATTATGCATGCTTATTTACATTTATGGCGAATACTATGAAAATGCCTTGATAAGGGATGACTAGTCAGAGCCCGAAACCTAAAATTTCATTACCGGTGGCCCGAAAAGTTTTCACATTATTTTTTTTGTCCACGTGTGCAGCGAAACAAATATAGAGGCTGCTCCTGCGTGTACTCCTAATTATTTTCCCGCTTATTTATGCATTGCTTCCGATTTTATCTTACCATGAGATTGCAACAGGCTGCAAGTTTGAAACTAATTTGCATTTGAATTCGTTGGAGTAGGTAAAGTTCCTGGAAAATGTAACCAAATGCTTTTACCAAGTTATAACCTCTTCAATTCAGTCTTTTGTACATTTATAACCAATGGGTATGGGCCATAGTCCTAGCTTGTCATCACTATCTCAGAGACTCAAGGAGAATATTGAAATGAAAAATGACATTCCTCTTCCCCACAATGTAGAAAAGTGCAACTAACTTTGATTTCAGCACATTGAACTTCCACTATATCACTCCTGAATTGGCTGACAGGCTCAACCAGAATATTGGTTAAGATAGGTGAGGTCAGAGCTCATCAAAGATTAAACCACTGGCGAGTGAATTGCACCCATTGAAGGTAAGGGGGGATTAATTCCTATGGCCATCTCGCACTTCAAGGACATATATATGGGGATATCAAAACTTCAACTAACAATAAGATTTGAACAGGTAACCTTCCAGCATAAGCACAGTGTGCTCTACCGCGTTCCGTAGCGACGCAAAAACAAACGGCGGGTCGCAGAGCAGCTATACAACTCTCCGCCGGCGCCAGCATTTCACTCTCTCCGCTCGACATTTAACTCAAGGAGGGCAAGAAGGCACTCACCTGGTTGAGCCTGGGCTCTTCCCCGGTCGCAGACGCCGTCAAAGTAGCCATCGCGACGATCCTATTCTCTGATTCCCGCCCGGGCTACTTAGTTGGTGGTTATGTGCGCCAGTCGCCTGCCTGGGAACGAAGGCCGCAGCAGCTTCTATCCGTTATGCGGCCGAAAAGTTAGATTGACTCGCGTTCAGCACTGGTACAGCTGCCTTTTGCGCCTAAACTATACTCTAATGAGTGTCAAAACGCACTTCGTATGGGAATTTTCAGGACAAAATGCGTTGAAACAATGATGAATAAGATGATACGATGGGGATGTTAGAATGAGGTTCCGTAGACTGTCCAATATCTATATATCTATATACAAGGGTAAACACAAACACACGTATGGTTAGAGTCAAACACACCGAGTCACAATGCACACATAAAAACACCGCTCTCGCGTATCGGGGTAGATTATGTTATGGAATGGTTGTGCAGCGTTATGTCTCTGCCTACGGACTGGATCGGGGACTTCTCGATCCAGCCACACGGGGATTGCATTGGAAAGGTGCGGAGGCGAAGTAGGTGGGAGGGGCCCTATAGGGCCACGGGAGGGGAAAGTGAGTGAGCGACTGAGGTCCGCCTTGGGCAGTGCCGCGGCACCCGTGGAAAGAGGGGAGGGGAAAGACTAGAGGGGAGTGGAGAGTGGGTCGAGGTTGAAATCGCGCTCACCAGAGGGCAGGTCGCGTCAGAGGAGTTTGAAGATTTGAGTTTCGCGCGCAGGTGGCAGCACCTTCTAGTGTGTGCCGCGAGTTCCGCTTTAGTCCAAACATGTTTTATTTTATTAATTTATATCCACACCACCGAAAACAGCACTTATCGGCCTTTAAATCGGGGTTTTTATATTATATATTGCAATCAAACTTAGGATAACTTACCCAGGCGGGACTCGCGGCCTTTGGTTTGGCAGCTAAGGACTTTACCCCACCGCCACCGAAAACCTTAAACCATGTTAATTAGTTTATATGGATTAAGTTGTAAACCTTTTAAATGAGGTATTTTTCTACCTAGATGAAAATTATTTCTTTTGCTGGTAGTGAAGGCTGTTCGTGTGCTCCACCGGATGATATCCTCGATTACCGCCGACGTTTTGAGGTACGAGTCTAACTTCATGTTCAGGGCTGAATGCCGTGTCTAAAACTTGGGCAGTCATGGAGAATATCACCCGGTTGAGCACCTGATCAGCTTCCACAACAAACATACGCCAGGAAAGCTACCAATTTTATCATTTTTACTATTTAACCTTAATAGGGTGGTTTACTATTAGTTTTTTATTGCCTAAATTGAAAGATTATTACTCCTGGGGTAGGTATATCACGCTTTTAGATTGTTAAATAACGATATCTATATTTCGCGATTATATGACAAGTGAAAATTTCAAGCGCGCAAGAACGCGACGGCCAAGTTTGAATGCTGGGAAAAGCTCCGTGTGACGTCGTTCTGGTTCCCGCTGCCGCAAGTGAGGTGTCCTTGGGGCGAGGCTCTGAGCGCTGATACGACGCAGGATGCTAGCAAGCAGCAGAGTACCCTGCTAGCAGGTAGCACTTGGCTTTAATAAGGATTATTAATACACTATCAAACGAAGGTAACTGTACGACCATAGGAAATTTTAATAGGTGATTATTAAGAGACGTTTCCTTGAGCTCTGTGCCTCATGCACGCATTAGTAATTTCAGACGATGTAAAACTTCTGACTACTCGTATAGAATCTAGGTCCCTGTGACGTCACGTGGAGTGGCATCGCATGGTCACCAATCTGGCATTTTTCAAATGTGTTTAAAATTGACCATTAACATTCGTATAAACTGGGATTTCTAAAAAGAAATAATTTGTATATTATGAATAGAGTAATGGTGGGTAACTAATCGCAATCAATGCCTTTCGTTTTCTTTGATGAAGGAAATTACCATATTGTGGTGTCATGGTAGTGCCACTCGTTGCCGAGTTTTGTCTTTGCGTGAGTGCGCGCGTGTATTTTGCTATTGTGGATAATGTTATGTGTGCATGTGGCGGTCCTCTTGCATGCTGCATATAGGTGATTGATAAACCCCTGGAAAACACACTAGATGCACCTTCCAGGAAATTATGTAGATGTACATGAGCACTTTGACAAATAGATTGGCTATTTTTTGTTAAGTAATTTTAGTACCATAATTAAGGACAAGTAAGCATATTGAGTGGCTAAAAAATCCTTAAATCATTTCCATTTTAATAAAATTTTTGACTGAAATGGTTCATACCAAAAAAGGGAGTATTTCAAAATTTACTGTATACCTTTGGACTAAATATCAATAAATATTTTCAGAAAAATTTCAAAGATGTTGATGAAAAATGTTTACCACGTCAGATTTATCAAAAAACAAAATTTTTAAAGAAAAAAAGCAATTGTTATGATCTACCTACACGCTTTCATGTAAATGTTCCTTTAAACTAAAAAGTAGCATATATCTTTTCAGGAGAATTCCATATATGCACGAAATGAATATGATGCACGAAAACCTGTACCACGTCCATTTTTCAATCAACGAAAAGTTTAAAGAAATGACAATTTTTATGGGATACATACCTTCACGCTTGATTTACCTTGGGATAACTTAACGTTGTATAATTTTCCCTAATGAATGGGAATGTATACCTGAACTGTAAATGAAACTTAAATCCATGGCGAATGATGTTTAATTTATAGAAAGGAGTTCTAAGGAAGTCGAAATATGAGAAAATATTATATTTGCGTGCCAGTAGGATACAATCTTATATCTCTTATTCTTTCAATTACTTTTATGTTAACACATTCCGTGCTGACCGTTTTTTGAAGAAAATGCCCTGTGGCTGACTTTTTGGCAAAAATTTGTATTTTTTTATTATTATTTTAACGACGTGATCTTATGATTTGTGATGCCTGCTACATGTTTTCGCACTTTTTTTAAAAAAATAACCCTTCATTTGATAAAAATTTGAAATTTAAATTTTCTAAGTATCCTGTCAAACTTTTGATACCGTCCCGCAACACACCTACATGTTTCCCACATTTCTTTGCTCTTTGTCAGTACTGTAGCGAAAACCCGTTCAGACTTTATCACTTTCTGGAAAAAAATAATGGAAATAGTAATGCAGCAAACATTATTTTTATAATCTGGAAATGATACATTTAAATACGATTTTAAATGTTTTATTGCTCAAAAGAAAATATTGCGAGTATTACCAATATTTCCAGCAAAAGTGTTACTCCCTATGGTGAAAAAATTATTATGAACGATATGATATCCTCTGGATAAGATTTTATAATGATATACATTGGTTTATAAATGAAAGGGGAAATTTGTATAAACGAAGAATTGTTGCAATGAAACATATTGTTTTACAAATCAAAAATTGACCAGCATTTTTAGAATAATTTTTCAGTCACTAAATACTTTGCATAAAATAATATCTTTTTAAATAAATATTGAAATAGAAAATATAAAAGGTAAACATTAAAAAATAATTTTTTCCCGCTGGGTAAATAATTTTCTGCATCACAAATTCTTGTGATACTTCTGGAAACAGTCAAGACACAATCGAGGATCAGATAGGCAGGTGGGGCTATAATATGATGCATCCTGGTGGGCATTATTCTTGAAGCACTGCCTACATCTCTTCTGTTTTCGTCTTTTCTGTCTATCGTGTTTTTCATATAATCGGGGAAATCCTATATAAGTCCTAATAAGCCCTTGGTTTTGGTTGAGGCAGACTAGGATGACTATCTCCTCAAAGGGATCGAAGGTACAGATATTGTCATAAGAGATTCTATAACTGGAATTAGAAAGTCGATGAGAGGAATTTTTAAAAACTTTTCTTTGAATAAAAATTACGTTTCAGCAACAGTGATTTCAGTAGGTGGATTCCCAATTTTTAGTACCATTAGATGAATTTTCTTTCAATGGGAAAGTCAGACATCATTTGATCCCAATGATCGATGCCACAATTTTAATTGCTATTTTCAACCACCGCCTGTGGCTTTCTTGGCGTGCACCCTCGCCTTTTCGTAGATTCGTTCATTTTTTGCACTGAATTCAGCGATAATCATCCGCACTTCCCTGTAATCCGTCCACCTTAGGATACCGATTTTATGCTCATGAAAGGCCTCCACCACCTCACTTTTCTTTAATTCGTAGCAGAGCACCAAAAGAGGAATAACTTTCTTGCCTCTCCTCAGTGTCCCCGTCAAGTTAGGTTTCCCATTTGGATGGAATCTAGAACTGGCTACACTGTTATAAAAGTTATCAATATGAAAGGATTAGCCTCAGTCAAAATGATCCTCCATCATTTGTTTACCATCTTCTCCGACTCCCCTTTTCCAGACACTTCTGAGTTGGAGAACCTGCAGCGCCAAACCCTTTGCTTCCGTCAACATATACAACTTCATTGCGTACCTGTAGCGCTTTCCCCTCATATATTCACTATATCCCAGCCTAGCTCTCCATGGAATCATAGACTCTTCCAAACTTAGGTCACGTGAGCGGTTCACTACTTTTTCCACTGTTTCCTTGAATGCGTCTATATGGGGCTAATTTTGAATAATCAGTGGGCCAGAGGAGTGTTAGAGTCAGAGAACGTAGATAGGTTCTTGTTGATTTGAACGGCTTGGAGAATAGACATGAATTGATCAAGCGACTTCTCTCTCCTGAACCAATGCAAGTCATATAAAGATCAAGCTTTTCAATTATAGGAGATACGGGAGATTTGGATAATTCTAGCACGAAAAATAAGGCCAAAAAGTGGGGAAATTCTTCTATGGTTTCCTTCAGGACACGTATTGCCCATTTTATATCCTCGGATGTATATATCCTCGGGCCGGATCAGTTTCTCCGAGTTCGGCGGTATGTGACTGGGTTAGTGGAAATTGTTCTCTTAGGCATTTTTTTTGTTGGGGAGGATGCCAAATAGAATGCTTGTAAGTATTTCGGATATTATGGAAAAAATCAAGTAATGAGTCTCTAATTCAAATGCTAGTGAACATAAGGATGGGGAAGTCTGGCTATTGTGCAGGAAATGTAAATAGTAAAAATAAATTGCAATGTGGAACCAGGACTTTACTGAAGTTATTGTAAAATTTATGGAAATATATTATTTCATGCATAGCAGCAAATAAACAGGGATAACAACAAATTTTGCCATGATGAAATCATAGCAAATAAAATTCACTCTGAAACTTAAAAAGTATAAGAACGGAAGCATTTATTGTTATCGTAAGGATAAAAATACACATACCTGGAGTATGTCCGAAATTAGGCAACCAGCTAAGCAATCTACCACGATAGCGTTAATTGACGTTAAAAATGAAAATAGCAACAAGGGAAAAATATCTGTATTCCTTCTTGTAAAAACCAATTAAATAAACACAATCTAATCATTGCGTTAAAAGTCACAAAGAAAGATAAAATACCTTGTAATAAAGTAATTACCTATACTCGTCAAATGTAAAAGCTTCTTTTTATTATTTCGCTTTGAATATTTGCAAAAGTTTTTTTTTAATGTATAAGAACAATTATGAGAATATACAACTGTTTTTTGCATTATAAAATTAAAGTAATCAAAAAATACACTGTAAAAAGCCACCCCCAAAGACGTCCTTGCAGAGCAAAACCGGGTAAAATAGAAAAACACAGAAAAAATCGAAAAAAATTTTTTTCGGAGCTTTCCGAACGGCAAACAGGCGAAGAGTGGTGACTGACCCTCTCCCATACCCTAACAGCGGTGGCTGGCGCTCAGGGCGGAATATAACGCAAAAGGGAATCATGACGTAGCGTCTACGTCATCAGTCACTGGGTAGTGACTGCCATGACGTAGACGCTACGTCATGAGCACGGAACGTGTTAATGGAATATTGTAGACTTAAAAGCATGTAGCATAAAATATCACAGGTATTTGCATAAATGGGCCTTCAAAAAAAATAATCCCTCATCATATTGCCTTCTACCAAAATATTAATGATAGAACCAACATTCAAGAATACCATGAAAGAGTAACATTTGTAAACACTGCCTCCATTCAGACATGTTAGAAGCGCAATTTTGTGAAGTATACTGATCCTGCATATTACTACTAATTCAATCGCTGATACATTGAAATCCCATAAAATCCATCAATTGAGTATTAAAGCCAAAGTTTACATTCTTCATACCCATCTAAATTAACTATTTGACTTCTCGGTTCATTTTTCGTAAGAAAATATTGAAAGGTCAACATGGCATTAAAGTTGCGTGAAAGAAGCATACAGGAAAGTGGACTATGCCCATGATAGTCAACGACATCCGAAGACGATCTAAAAAGAGAAATTCTCAAGGATATTTTTTTTGTATATTTTCTTTCAAATATTTATTCATTTAATCTGCACTGACACATATATTGCATACCCTATGGGAGCAAATTCTTGCGTTTCAAGCGACGCCATTGGGTTATGTTGCAAAATATTAAGTTTTCATGAAATCTTACTTAATGTGTAGTTTGGAAAAATCGTGACGCAGAAGTTAAAATGTCATTTTCCAAATCTGCAGAAAAAATTTCAGATATACTACTTCATTTCAAAATAATGAAAATTTGCGTAGTAGTGAATTGCAGGAAAGTAGGACGACTAAATAGCCAAGGCTATGATGCTAAAATTATTTCCCGGTCAATTAAGAAAACCATGCATTTAAAATTATTTCACATCTTCAAACATGCGGTTTGAAGATGTGAAATTACTTGCCGTGGTTTCATTCTCAGTATAAGGAAACGTGGGCTGAATATGATAGTTTTTTCTACGAAAACGTATGATTAACACCTTAGCAATAGAACTCGATGCAATTTAATGACTTTTTTCCTGCGTCATCATTGGTATAAATATTTTTACGGCTATCCTGATTGAAATCCTGATTGGGATACCTTCAGAATTTTTTTCCGAAACACTGTTGCGATTTATTTATTTTGCTAAAACGAAGGATCGCCCCGACATATTACAAATATGATTATGAGTGTGTGTAATAGAAAGCACTTTAATAATAGAATTTATTGTTCATATTCCAGTACATATGTTTCTTTTAAGTCCACGCATGAGATATTGGCTAAAGTGATTATATTTCTGGAGCCAAAATGATGGTTTAAGACTCACAATTCAAGTATGACATCTAAGAAAATTAACTGTATGGAATTATACCATACTAGCTAACCCGGCGAACGTCGTACCGCCCAATAATTAATGAACAGTCCATTTACACTATTCTAACAGTCAACAGTCTAGTTTCACTAATCAAGAGTGTCTGTACCGAATTTAAGAACGTTTACTTTTTATAATAAATAAAGAAAATTATTCACTGAAACTACAAAAATGAGCATTTTAATGGCTTGTTAGAAACATGTTTTCCTTATTTAATCTACAAAAGGTTGACCAGGGCACATATATGCGGATTTATTTCAATGAATTCTTTAATTTTTATGTCTTAATTTAGGAAATTTTAGACAACGTGGTTTTATAAAGCAGTTAATAAAGTCAAAATTTTATGCATTCGGTTGTTGCCTATTTGCATTTTTAACCGAGAAAAAATATTTTTAAGTCCAAGTCTTGTCCGTTCTTGGGGAAAGTTTACTCGACGCTTTCCTGATCATAGAGATCATACCTCTATGATCCTGATGCTTGAATGGCGCTCAATATCTTGTGAAAATAGCACCTAGAAGCAGCATTAATTTGTCATGCCTTTTGGCGCGCTAGGTATAACTCGGTTTGGAAAAGTGCACTTCGTAAACCTGCCCCAGTGCCCGATGCGTAAACGTGCCCCGGTCTACCTTACACACTCGGCATTATTCCTTTGAGTCAAGTGCCGTCTGATATACAACAGTTTTTGTTCTGTTGTCAGGTGGAAGAACAAATAAAGCGGATGGTTTACAAAGACGTGAACATGCAACATATATTTGACCATGAGAAAAACATGGCGTTTCTTGATTCAGAGCACAAACACTCACCTTGTGATATGATACTCGTCATCGCGAATGCAACACGATTTGGAAATTGAATTCGTTTTAACTCTAAGGGCATATCGGTTGAGATCATGGGAATCCTCGCCACGAGAACTTCCTCATCTTTGAATTTTCCATTGAGTACAGCCGCGTGAATCACATTGATTATCAGTTTTTTTAATCAACCAACCGCGTTCCATTGCATAGCTATGGCTGGTTTGGGTTGCGAAGCATCGTGACCACCGAACCCTCAGCTGTAAATTGTGCCGTGGTACGCCACGCACACCTGAGGACATTAAAAATTCAGATGGCTTGTTGGTGACTTCGCCTTTGTTTGCTACACAGTCAATAGATTTGAATTAATGTAGAGTGACTATTGAAAGTGTTTTAACACTTTCAGTACAGTGTTTTAACCATAATTATTAAATGTTTTTGTGATACATAAGAATGATGAAGATTAAATAGATATTGTGAGTGATGCTTAAGTTGTAAGAAGAGTATCAAGGAAGAGAAGTCATTTAAAAACGTTTAGGAGAAGACGGAACAATTTGATTGGCTACATCATGAGACACGGGGGTCTCAGGAAAATTATCGTTGAGCGACAGGCGGGAGGGAAGTTAGGCAGAGGTAGGCTATAGATGAACCACAAAAAGTAGGTGGTGAAATATGTTAAATATAAGAATTATGTCAGGAGCGATTCCACGTAAATGTCATACGGACTGATTAAATAAAAAAGTAGTGGGTGGCACCGTTATTGATCAAAATCTCTGCTACAGAGCGTACACTTTCGTTATAAAGTGCTTACTTTTGCATGAGTTGCATGTGTCTCTGACACGAGAGATTTTTTTTAATGTGCTTACTTTACCATTTAGCCACATAAGAAATTTAATGAATACATTCATTTCAAAATTCAGTATCATAATTTAAAATTAGAAATAAATTTTTGTATGAACTGATTTTTCTTTTCCTATAATGACACATATCCGTCCATAGTTGCTATTTCGCTATTTCGAGACTTATTTGTATTCTGAAAAATAGAGTCTGCAATTCAAATACGTAATCATGTCGGTCCGTGACGGTTGACCTGAATTTAATACCGTAGATACTTGTTCCGTCAAGGTAAATGCTTCTTTTAATGTCCAAATCAAGCATGAGGTGCTCGACAATTAAGGTGTTGAACTGTTTTTGAGGAAACAATAATTCCGGCTCTGGAGTGCCGTTGCGCATTGACATTGTAACGCTAATTAAGGGACACTATACATTACCAGGCTAACAAAGGGCTATATTTACAGGTATTTAATGGTTAGCCGATAGGAGAATGAAAGGAGAGCTGCGTCCAGCCAATCTTAGAATTGATCACTTTTCATAAAATCGATGAGAAATATTAACCATTCACTGAACCTCGGATTCTTATACTTGATAAGCCAAGCCGGGTGAGTCTAATTCTGACCATATTTTTGAAAAAACACAATTACATGTTCTCGGAAATTATTCTGATACTTGCTACGTACAGTCGGTTTTGCGTCCAAGAAAAAAAGGAAAATATGTGTATCATTTTTCTCCAAACGATGATTTAGCGCTTGCTAATCGACGTACCGAAAACTTGTGAAAAGTGCCATTTTGTACTATTAATTACTGTGAAAACACGGGGGAGCCTGCGAAAAAACTGACTTCGTAACTATGCCTACATATTACAAGCAATTACGTATCTACGACAAGCACTCCTGCTATCTAGTTTAAAATACACCATTCAATCAAAAGTACCTATTTACAGTATAAATTAAGCAAATAAAGAATGGTTTCCCAAGTGAAATCCATAGAAAGATAACACAGGCCAACAAAAAAAAACTTTTTTTTTGGTGCCGAGAATTTTTTGGCTGATACTAACAATATTAGTGGTGCTGAATCCAAATATGATATCCGTTTTTATGTAACAGCGCTACTTTTTTAGATACGGCGTATTTTATGATTATATTCTTTCAAATTTTTGATATATTCCAGAAAATATTTTTTTAAATTTAAATCAATCTATAAATAAACTAATTCATAATCACTCTGCAGTATTTACTTTGAAAATCACCTTTATACCTTTGGGAAAGGGGTTGGGGAGGATTTGGCGTGTTTGAAGAAGGGGGAGACAGGCGTGCAGAGCGGAGGAAGTGGGAAAAGATACAACTAAGGGATGTTGGAAACCCACGTTGGAAAAGGACCCTAGTCATAACTGTAGAATAACGACACGTGGGAAGAATCACAGATAAGTGGAGAAGAGTAAAAAAGGGGGAATAGGGGGGATAGGGTAAAGAGAGAGTGTCTTTGAAAATGGAGAGGCGGGAGTAAGTAAGCCGTAAGGGAATTTCCGAAAACAAATGGTCAAATTCTCAAAGTTTTTATAAAGCAGCCTCTAAAAATGAGCTCAAATCGAAGAAGCTGTGTAAATCATTGTGATGTGTTTTGTTACATTTGAGGGGAATATACTTTAAAAGAAAATAGGAAAAACATTACAGACTTCGTGAAACGTGCATACCTAGGATATTTTGATGTTCAGCTTGGTGACCAAGGTAAAAAGTAGGCACCGCATGTTGTGTGTAAAACATGTACAGAACATCAGCGGTATTGGACTACAGGAAATAGGAAAAGTTTAAAGTTTGGTGTGACAATGGTTTGGAGAGAACCTACAAACCATATTGACGACTGTTATTTTTGCATGGTAAATGTTTAGGGAATTAATCGAAACAATCGCCACAAATGGAAATATCCAGATTTGCCTTCAGCTAGACCCCCAGCTAGACTTCAGCTAGTACCCCATTCAGAAGAAATCCCGATCCTAATATTTCAGACATTACGAGATGTATGTGAGGATAAATATGAGCCATTTGAACACATTCCTGATTCTATTGACGATAGTGACAGTGACTACGAGGCAGTATCAACAAATCCTCAACTATTTAATCAAGATGAACTAAGCGACCTTGTTAGAGAATTGAACTTACCGAAGGAAGCATCTGAACAACTAGTTTCAAGGATGTATGAAAAGAATTTAATGGAACAAGATACAAAAATTAATTTTTATCTCACAATTGAAAAGGATCTACTACCCATCTTTACTCAAGAAGACAATCTAACATTTTGTTTAGACTTTAGAGGTCTTCTGAAAGGAATGGGACTACCGCAATATGAAGCTAGTGATTGGCGTTTGTTCATTGATAGCTCCAAGCGTAGTTTAAAATGTGTTCTTTACAATGTTAACAAGTTTGGCTCAATACCAATCGCTCATTCAACTGAAATGAAAGAAGAATATGATACAATAGTATTGGCCTTACAGAAGATAAAATACCAGGGACATCGCTAGGTGATTTTTGTAGATTTAAAATTGGTGAACTTTCTTCTTGGGCAGCAATTTAGCAACACAAAATATCCTTGTTTCTTGTGCGTCTGTGCTAGCAGGGACAGACAAACCACTGGATTAAGAAGGAGTGGTCAAAGAGAGAAAACTTAATTATTGGGTAAAAACATTGTTGCTGAGTCTTTGGTGAACGGGAGAAAATCACCTTACCGCCCCTTCATGTTAAACTTGGCTTAATGAAGCAATTTGTAAAGGTTCTTGACAAGGATGGACCATGCTTCGGCTACATAAGAATAAAAATGCCGCAGATAACTATAGAAAAACTGAAAGCTGGTAGTTTTGATGGGCCACAAAACAGACAACTTACAAAGGATCCTGCTTTTGTCAAGCCATTGAATGAGATTGAAAAAAACAGTTGGCTTTCATTCGTTGAGGTAATAAAAATTTTTCTGGGAAATCACAAGCGAGAGAAATTATCTTGAGCTGGTAAACAATATGCTCACTAACTTTAAACCATTTGGATGTAATATTAGCATAAAAGTTCACTATACACAGTCACTTAGACTGTTTTCCTGAAAATTTAGGCGACACAAGTGAAAAACAAGGCGAATGATTTCACCAGGAAATTAAAACAATGTAAGATCGCTACCAAGGAAGATGGGATAAACATATGATGGCATATTACTGCTGGTGCTTAAAACGAGACTGTTTTAACAAAGTGCACGCAAGAAAACTCGCAAAAGGAGCTTCCGTAGTGTTGAGTGATGTTTTTACGTCTTTTTTTTTGTTTAAATTGTTTTACTTCAGTAAAAAATGTTACTATTTGTATTCAATTGTATTGTAAAACTATTGTAATTGTAGGTGATTTAACATTCCTATAAATAAATCAAGTCTTTATATTTTGTGGGTTTTATCATATGTGTAATATCATCATATTGAAAAATTTTTACTTAAGTAACAACATATCTGTATCTTGAAAACTAGAGCTGATAGGAAAAAACTAATATCATATTTGGATTCAGCACCCCAATTATACTTGAAATCAGCTTTAAAAGCTCCGGCACCAAAACCACTGTTGACCTGTGTAATTTAACGTAACTTTTAATGCATGACCTCAGCTAAGATATTTTAGCCTATGGCATGTTTCTTTTAATTATTATTTAATTTACCATATTGCCTTCAATAAAAGTGCTCGGCTAAGTCCACAAAGTCTCCCCTGACAGAAGTGCACAGCTTGATTCAAATAAACTATTACTCTCTCGAGCTAAGAAGCGATTCATGGTATGCTTTCGAGGTACTCAGGGATGCGAAGATGCAAGCTGACAAGATTAATTTCCACCGCACCTATATCATACTAGATTATGAGAAAACAATCCCAATTTCAAGAATATTTATTGAAATATGAAAAACCTTGGCATATTTCAAATTTTCTTTCGTTTGTGAATATGAGCAGATAATTTTTTAACATAAAATAACAATAATACATCTGTCCAAAATATAAAAACAAAGATTAGGTTCTAAATAATTACACCTTAATGTGGTCGTACTATAAAAATGACTACAAGTAAAATGCAAAAAATTGTATTTACTCTTAAAATATACTGTGAGGCAACAGTACTCAGCTAGTATATTATTTTCATTAGTATACACTTCCACAAGATTGCACTATAAAAAATTGAACTCTGGTTTGGTTACAATTGACTTAGAACTTTGATAAAATGAACCTTTTCTAAGATAAAGTAGTATTTATATCCTAAAAAATCATGTAACTGGAATTAAACGTGTATATCAGACGCCAAACGTTTTGAAATGGAATGGAAAGTAGAGAGGTATTGAAGCTGGTTCAAAAAGTTGCCACTGGCAACGAAGCGCGCTCGCAGCGCGCAGTGCTGCCGTGAGTGGTGAGAGCTGGAAACTCAAGTGACCGAGGGCTAGCGGAAACGGATTCGAAATCGATGGCCATAGTGTTCAGTACATCCTCCGGAAGTAATGCAGTCCCAGGTATACATAAGGTTTATCATTGAGATTTATGTCATCGGATTTCGAGGTGATTGACAGATAAGAGAATGATCAGCATTGCGATTTCAATAGGGCTAAAAGGCAAGCAATTAATTTGGAGAGAGGGACTGACGAGTGTTTCATTGAAGTGAAGACTGTTTGTATCAAATACCACATGATTACCCTTTCCCGCGCTCAATCACTCCATTTAATTATTCATGAGAAGTGATTAAATTTAAAGCAATGCATTCGTGGCCGCGGGTTCATGAACCTCTCCATTCTGTTCCATTCTCTTCGAGGGTCAACGATTATCATTCGTAAATAAAATGTCGTAGATCTGAAATAAGCATAATTTACTGGGACATTTTTATCAAAAAATTAGGGACGGGTGTTAAGGGTGGGGATACCCTCCCGATATCAGGGAATATATAAGCAACCAAGCTGTGGGACATCCGCAGCTTAAGGAATTTTTTAGAATTTGATATCTACTATACTTCCGTAATATCGTACTTCCGTATCTTTTCATATCATATTTATTTCAAGTATAAAATATTATGAGGTGACCTTATTAAAAAGTAATTCATTTAAACTTGCATCGACGTCGGACCCCCAAGACTAAAATCTACATACGCAAATTAAAAAAAATGTCAATGGGAATACAAGTACCAGGTTATTTTTCATTCGTACTATGGTGTATAGGTGCATTTATGATTATGCAGTATTCATTAAATGTAAAGATGCAATTGGTTATGCATGGGTTTCTTTAGCTTAAACGCAATACTTATATCTTATGTCTCAAGAAAAGCAGAACAATAAATGTCAATTTTGCATTCATTTAAGACTTATTGCGGTCTTTTCCTTTGAAAAATTAATTGTAATTAAATGGGCAAATTTTCACTTAGTGCAAGTAATTTATTTAGACAAGTTTGATGTTGTTTTTTCAATTTATTTTTCATTTTTCGGGGATTGTGAATAGAAATTAGTATTGAAGGGATAAGCTAAAAGTCAGGACATAAATTATGCCAACAAATAAAAATCTTTACGATGGTTAACTAATTTTGTGCTATAAATTAATATTCTGAGTACATTTTTATCTTTAGAACTGGCAGAAAAAGCCCCAATGGGGCACTTGACATAGCTACAAAAAATGGAAGTATTTATGATCCATGGGGATGTTAGAGATACTGAATACGTAGTCCAGTCGCCGACAATATCTGCTTTCGTAAGCAAAGAGTTATGGCATTTCTCCAAGTTTCGCCGCCAGAAGTGTACTCTCGTCATATCTCTCAAAGTCACAATCTTACCACTCGAGAGTCAGGTTGAAGAGCAGCACTTTGGGTTGTGCAATAATGGATGCGATAAAGTTCATAGTCTTGCCCGCATTCTCTGTTTTTTATGTTTACATGAGGTAAATGATTTGAGGCTCACAAAATACAGTGGAGACAGCATAAAAATAACATATTGAGAGCTAGCCAAATAAACCAAAGCTACCGAAGTATGCAAACTCGGCAAAAAATACCACCATTTAAATGGTTTAAATGACAATATTTTGCTCTTCCGGGGAACGAACCGATTTAATGAGCATTTAAAAATTCCAAAAATTTCTGTAGGCTCTTATAGTACTACATTTGCATTTGTGAATGAAACTGCAGATCACAAAAAAACTAGAAATAGATTTTATAAAATATGAATTTGTATCGGCATGGTAATTTAAGACTTTAATAAAATGTGCATGTCTTAATGCGCTAAATTCAATACAATAATGCAATACCATGCTATGAAATGTGCATATTTGTTACCATTTTAATTGCAAATGTAATTTGGTCAAAATATTTTAATCCAAGTATGAACTGGTTAGTAATACTGGAAAAAATGGCCATTAAAATATCAAACTTATTTATAAAATGAATTAAAAAAAAATTGACTTGGATGTAATTGTCTACCCAGATTCCTCTAACACGCAAACATATATGTATCATCCATGAATGTATTCTTCTTTTAAAATTCGCCTTCTATTAAAAATTTGCAGGAGTTGGAATCAAGTGTTATGTCTTTTGCAGTTATTCCTTTTACAATTTTCTGGGGGGCTATGTCCTCACTCAGTGCTGTAACCTGAAGATTGGTTTGGAGAGAAAAAGGTAGAGCTCATATTAACCTTTTGTACAATTGTGTTAATTTTACGCATCCTGGAAAGATCCTATCCCTAGTCCACGTGGCATCGTGCAGGCCTGACCCAATTTGTTGGTTTACACCCTGTAGGTCCGGTTTCAAATACCTGCGATTGTTTAGATTTTTTTAGACTTCCTGATCCTTTCCTGAGCAATTTGTGGAGGTCAATATGGCGCTCAACCCGTCAGAATGGACGTTAAGCCGAGATCCCCTTGACGTCATTGAATGTGAGGTGTGTTATAAAAGTAATGAGACTGGTTTCATACAAACTAAAGTTTCTATTCGTGTAAAAAATAATGTTATCCCCTTCAAACTAGTTCCCTTACGCAGTTATATACCGGCGGAGATGTTGTTCCCACTCTTGGTAGCAGCGCTGGAAGTCTTGAAATGGTATGGCTTTAAACTGGTCGGTCACGGTCTTTTAAATGTTCTCCAGATTTCCATAACGATGTCCTACGAGGACAAGTTTCAATTTCAGGAAAAGGAAAAAGTCACAAGGACTCAAATCAGGTGAAGAGGGGGGTTAAGGAACAACAGCAAAGCATTTAGAGGTCAAAAATTCACCAATGAAAATGGCCGGAGTACATGGTTACACGTGACATTGTCATTGTGAAGCATCCACTTGTCTGCAATGTCGGGTCTCACATGAATCACTCTTGGCAGAAATCTTTCGCACGTTCAAATCGTCCGTTAAAATCTGATGCACGGTAAAATTATCTAAATGCAACTGTTCACTCATCGTTCTTAATGTTAAACGACGGTCTGATCTCACAAGAGCCCTCTCACATTCAACGTTTTCGTTAGTTTTTGAAGTTGAGGGTCTTCCTGAGCGAGGTTTATCTTCAACGTGTTCTCGGCCTTCCAAAAATGATTTGTGCCAGCAAAAAGCTTGTGCTCTTGATATAATATGTTTCGCATAGGCCAGTTGCAACTTTTTAAAAGTCACACTCGCGGATTCACCAAGTTTAACATAATACTTTATCGCACAACTTTGCTCTAAATTCCGATGCTCCATTTTTGTAATACACAACAAGAAAACAACTACACTGATGGAGCCGTCAAAAATAATTCTGTAGCTGTATGGAGTTGAAACTTGCACTGAGGAATGGAAAAGATGAACAAATCGGTCTACCACAGGCCGGTAGAAAAATAGGTTGACAGTTCGCCCGCAGTATTGCCAGTCTCATTACTTTTCTCGCACACCTTGTACATATAATTACATACCTAAACTATTTGTTGCATTCTTTGATTTTTATTATATGACAGTATTGGATAGAATACTATAGAGTATGATGAATGTAATACCTTGATTTAATCTTTAATGAGAGATTGGGAATTTTGTATTAATTATGAAAGATGTAGCAACTCTGAACACAGGAAGTTTGAGAGGTATGCGTGAATTTTATCTTCTTCATCGGATAATTAATAGTCATTCCAATTTTCCTGCCTACCGAGTACGCACTTTAACACTTTGAGTGCCGGCTGATAATTTTAAAGTCCTACTGAAAAATCCAGCCATTTTTACTAAATTCGTATATTTTTTAAAACATAAGCATCAAAAATATATTTATATTGATGTGTATTTCAGTAAAGTTGTACTTTTCTATTCTTTATAAATGAGTTGAATAACATTTATGCTAATTTTTAAACATATAATTTAACAATGAAAACCTACTGTTTTTGAAAAATAAAAAAAGTTGCAACATATGATGTACCGCCATAATACGCATAATATGTTTTTATTACGCTGAATTTGAACTATTTAAAGCATGGAAATAAAAAAAAGCATTGCTCCAAGCAAAGCATTATAAATCCTGGATGACAAAAAGGGTCACTGCACCCTCAACGAACGGTTCTTTCCGCAAAAGAATTTTCACACAATGTGGCCTGAGATAAGGATGCCGGTAGCTACATAGGACTTTTCGTCCTCAAGACATAATTTGAACTCTTTTTCCATCGAGCAGTTGATTTTTGAAAATACAGAACCACTAAACAGTAAACTGGAAAAGTACCACGTGCAAAATATTACGGCTTCACGCATACAAAGCCAATTAAATAGAAAGACGTAATATTACGTCCATGGCAATCTTCAGAAAGATTAACAGGACGTAATATTACCTCCATGGCACGCAAAGTGTTATTTTAGCGAGTAATAGTCCATATCTTGAGTTAGTTTTTTTGTTAAATGGTTTTAATTGATCCATAGGGACTTAATGTGTCCTCAACATTCATTTTTCTCGAATGTCTGTTAAGGTATGTGCCACTTCACTATAAGTATAGTAACAATTGAACTAAAACCATGGGCATTTCCCCCAAAAGATGTGATTTAAGTGGCCTAATACAAAATTATACTTGATATACGTTTTGGAGATTCAAATTCAAAAATCGAAGACATCATGGAGGCCAATCAATATAGGGCAAATGAACGGGAGAAGATACAGAGAAAAGCCATGATTTAGAAGCATAATAAGAGGTAAAGTACATACGAGGGAAAGAGAACCTGAATATGGAAATATGCTGTGATAGAAATGCGTGACGATACAATCTCAGGATTGCTAGATCAATACGCTGCTAAAACTAAACCTCGAAAATAAACAATTTAAGTTCATTTCAAAGAGTAAATTCATTGAATAAATAAGTAAACCATAATATTTTTTAATTTTATAAGCTATGAAATTCTTACTTTTCGTTGTATTTTTTCGTACGAAATTGCTATGTTTTAATTACTTTTATTTTGTAGTATTTATGTGGCAGATTAGCGTCATAATCCATTTCCGGGCATGAAATTACCTAAAATTTTCGGGGGGAGTTCCCCCGAATCTTCTGGCAAGGAGGGCCCCCAATCACCCCAGACCGCCCCTACTGATGATGAATACCAAGGAAAAAACTAAAAAGGAATTGAATGAGAGACCTTTAATGCGCAAAATTTCATCTTTTTCTATAGCGTTTAGCTATATTGGAACTCAGAGATTTTTTGAAGTTTACTCGAGACTCATTCGCACCTGAACGGACTTATTATGCAGACAGAAGAGTGATTTTTTTTCTTAAATAATACGGTAAATTTGATTTAAAGCTTTGGAATTAAAGGTTGCACTAATTTGGTGCCCGAATGTTTTCTTGCCATAAACTATAATTAATAAACTGCAAATATTCAGAGCTGATAAAACGATATAAGTATATGAAAATTAACAGCGAAAAGAAATTAACGAAAATAACCAAATTGAGGGTGGCACTAATCTTTCGCCCAAACATATTATTGCGATAAATTACCGTTAAGAAATTTGTTATGACAAATATTTGTTTCTTTAAAGGTTCCAGGAACTTTCCAGTGACTCTTATCGACCAAGAAAAATATCAAAAGCTTATAGGCAAAAAACCACCGGGTTAAACCTGCGGGTGACATTTTGTACCTTAGATCTCCATATAGGGATTTCATTGCTTCAAATTCATGATCCCATAGTTTTTTATTGCGCTGTTTAATAAAAAACGTAGGCTATACAAAATCCCTTAACTGTCCAATGGGAGCATATTGTTGTGTATAGTGTCGTAGGTAGTACAATGTATCATGGCAGCCACTCATATTTGGTGGATGCTAAACGAGACGGTTGAAGTGTATCTGAATCCCCGAGGTAGGTCAAGCGTAGCGCTCGTTATGCCTCGATATGATCTCCCGAGCGATGAATGGGTGAAATTTCCATTTTAATGGGCTTCATAATTTTACCGATATCGCTCTCGTAACGAGGTGTGGCTGGTGAATTCACGGAATAGCGGAGAAAATTCTGAGATAGCGCCAAATCTTGGCTTAACACGAATGCCAGCACTTCGGAACGCAGCATAACCACAGTATTTAGCGACTGATAACATGACCGTGGGGCTTCATATAAATACGAATGGTGACTAAAAGTGAATGTCAGAGTGTAGGCAGTTTACATCTTCCGTCAACTCACTCGTATGCCTGTGAATTATTGGGCGATGATATAGCTAAATGAAAGTCTACAGCGAAAAGGAATAGACGAAAATCACCTAAAGTTTTAACAATTCCAAAAATATACGAAAAAAGTACGTATGGATGGAGCATGATAATACAACGTATAGATGATTGGTACAGATGGTCAATTGTTGTATAGCATTTTGTCCGTTTGTTTGGACGTTTAGCCGTAGTCCCTACGAATCAAACTGATTGTTGACGAGTTGACTTTGTGGAAGTCCAAGGATAGTGATAATCGAAACAGCAGTAATATTTCCTCACACTTTTTTGTTCTTCCTCGACCGGTTTCAATGCTTATGCATCATTATTAGACAGAGTCTACGAGACAGCTCTTGATAATTATGCGTAAGCATTAAAACCGGTGGAGGAAGAATAAAAAAGCGTGGAATAATACTACTTACTGCTGTTTCAATTATCACTATTAATTCCTATGGCTTCTTTTGCAAAAAAACACGAGATCCTGAGGCCCGGTTTGATGAGCTATTTCAACCATATTCGATGAATTAAAGTTTCACTTAATACGGAATGCAAACGTAATGGAAGTTTAAAAAAGTTAATTAGACAATTGAGCTACCGAGGCGTCATTCACCTCTGTGAAAATTTGCGGACAAAACCAGACAAGGTTGTATAGACTGTTGAGCATATGATGTTACAAGCGGTCCCAATCGTGAGCACAGCGCCACAGCCGAAGAGCCCGAACTTTGAACAAAAAGAGGTGTTCGCTCTAGATGAATTTAAATATAACGGGATTAGCCACGGTGATTACTTTACGGAGTCACCCGCAAGTTGTGCGAATCATCCACCATTCAAGTACCTTTGACAAAGTCGGAGTAAAATTGTAGCTTATAATATAAGACCATCATATGAATAAAGGACTTATCCATTCGCTGCTGGCGATATGACCAATCGCCACTTCGCTTCGTCCAGACCCACTTCGCTTAGCTAGGCGGTGGACATGGTTAGAGAGGTAGGGAAGGTAAACCAAGGGGAAGGGGTCGGTAATGATAATAATAATAAAATGAATTTAGCAGAACAAAATTGAGTATTGGAAAATCTGCTGTTCCACTAACCCATCACCATCAAACGAGTAATAAATATGCACTACGATTTCCATCATCAATAAAAAATTATGATCGGGTAATATTAAAACTATAGCCAAAAATAACATAAATTAATAGCCTCAAAGGACATGCTGATAAAGAGAGTAATAAACATTGAATCGACGACATTCTACTTAATTAGCAGAAAAAAGTATAACTGAAAATATTTGTAATTATGAGGAAAATCCTAGGGGCATATTTTCATGAAAACAAAATCCTTAGGTTTTCATTTGCTATTTAGTACAACTATTTTCACTCATTTACACAAACATCACAGACAACATCAATTATGATAGAAATTGATTAAGCCTATGATCGACGTAATTAGCTGTTATAAAGCGTTAATAACTGAGGAAATTCAAAGTAATTCTAATGAATATATCAGGATTGCGCGAAGGAAATCCTTCACGTATACAATATCTAAGGATATCTATTGACGTGTATGGTTTTCGGAGAAAAACCAACAGCGGGAAATGAAGGAGAGGGTAGGAAAGTGTTAAAGCCACTGCTGTTAAGGAGAGGGAGTGGAGTGTGCTATTAAAGCGAATGGTGAGGGGCGCTTGGGTAGGAGGAAGAGGATTGTTGCGTATATGGCGACGTCACGTGACCAACCCACTCGTGGAGAGGTGGCATGTGTCACGTTGGCGCCGAGATGATGGCAGAGAACCGCCCCTCCTCAATTCCCCCCCTCCTCCCATCATTTCCCCTCAATTCCCCCTCCCCCTTCCTCCCTTTTAAATGCAGACGTCCCCCCCCCCCTCCTGTCTGATAGTCCGCCCCACGGGTGCAAGTCGAATGCTCCCCCTTCCATCCGATGCTTGCAAGCCCCATTAGAAAACCCTTTTCCTCTTGGAAACCGTCCGCCATTATCATCAAAGCTGTTCCGCGAATACTGCTTGGCAATCTCTGGAACACTACCTGCCTGCCTGCTTTATTCCACCCAGTCCTCATCATAATCTTATTCTTCCCACAAGTCATGGAAATGCTCGTGTAACGCTGTGTCCTAATCCCTCCGAAATACTTCTTGGACTTGAAGAGATTACGCCATCATTATGCGAGCCAAGACAACTGCATTCCCCATTCTGGATTTAAGAGTATTTGTTTTCGTAAATGACTCTGATTGCGTCGCAAAAATCAAAATAATATTAAAAAATATTAGAAATGAAATTCTTATTTCTTTATAATTAAGTTTTATAAGTCGACCGTTGGGTCCGTTCCATGCAACTAATGTAATTTACCCCAATTAGAGCGTTTATTTCATATTCAAAACATACTGGGATGACGTGACGAGAACGAAGTTATATATTCTATCATGTTTCTTATGAGATGACGAGATTTATACCGTATTTGACACAACTACGTTTATCCTATAATAAATTCTCATATTTTGGTTTCAGAATTCCGAAAACATTTTGTGTATTGTTATTGTTTTTTTGCATATGAAGCTGAAACTTGAAATGCAATATAAATGTGCCACTATGTAGGATAAATGGAAACTTCTCTCAAGCCATATGGCATAGAAGGGCCTAGTTTTATATGCTTGTAAAGGCAACCTATATATATTACATTAAATTTAATAAAAAATTCTAGTTGTAGTAAACATTTCCCCTCTGCTTGGACAGGAATTGCCTAAATAGCAATCATTATTTAAAAATCAAAATTGCAAATGCATCACGTTCATTCCAACAGTGTTTTTTCGGGACATCATCACGTGGACTACCATACGCCTGGCTCCTACCCTTCGATCAATCTGACATGGGTACATACCCGGAGCAATTAAGAATTACTCCCGCAGGTACAGCTGTAGGGGTCGTAGGAACGCCCAAGCTTTTTATCGCGGCGAGATTATAGCTCAGGGAAAGGCTCCAGGAAGTATGACAGGAAATTCCCAGCACCTTTAACGTCTTCCGATGAATTACTTCTTACTTAAACAAAGATTCAACCTTAAAGTTAGTTTGAATGCATGAAGACAGAGGTCACCCCAAATGAAAACTCACGGTTTTGAATTTCTCAATTTCAGGGCATGTTTATTTCCTAGGTCAACCTCACACTTTAACTTATTTTATCCTGTTACCCCTTGGGTCGCTCTTAAGTTACCTCGCTCATCTAAGTTTTACTGAAGAAGCATATTTTGGAATTTCCGTAAGAATGGCGATAATTTCGTTTCTAAGTGAAATTTTTCACGTCACTACATTCAGACTCCTACCTATTATGATATCGAAATTTTTATGGGGATAATTGCTAAATGTCCAATCCGAAGGAGAGGGAAAGGTAGATGTTTTCCGCTCATTACTCGTATATCGATCGAAATCTCTCGCGAGGATAAGTGTAAATCAGGGGTGTCAATAACGCGGCCCGCTCCCTTACAATCTGCGGCCCGCGGAACCATGACTTCTTCAATCGCAATCGACACTTCCTTTGTCCCTTTAACACTTTGAGTGCCGGCCGCTAATTTCAAAGACCTACTGAAAAACCCAGCTATTTTTCCTAATTTCGCAATTCGTTTTCAAACATTAGCATCAAAAATATATTTATATCGATGTGTATTTCAATAATAAGCTCTTATAAAAAAATTTTTTTTTTAAACCAGCCTTTATATTTAGATTACAGGGGATGAGCAACGTTTATATATGACACAAAGCAAAAAAACTCAGTGACCCCGAAAAACCAAAAGTGACGTATTAAAAAAGTCACTATATTTATTAAATTTTCAGTGAATGGTAAGCCCCCTATGTTTCAAAATGCCACCCCTATGCTTTTAAATGCCTACACCTATGTTAAAAATGCCACCCCCCTATGTTAAAAATCCCACCCCGTACGTTTTATGTGACGGTAAAACAATATTCAAACATTTACAAAACCTTACAATTGTTAATAAATATATGAAGATCATAATTAGCTGTTGTACAGTTTTCACAAATTAAATGTATATGGATAACTTTTACTGTGGTCGCAAAACACGAAAATCGACCATTTGGAACTTCTTAGATCAAAAACATGTTTTGGGGGGCTATAGGTTGACTGGGGGGTGGTTAAAGGGGGGTTGGAGAGAAAAAGTTATATTTTCATGTATTGTCATCGGAAATGAAGAAGTGTGCAAAATTTCAGCGTTTTTGCTTCACAGGAAGTGAGTCAAATTTGAGTTACAAGATTTGTACCAGACAAACAGACAAACAAACAGACAGGTTGGTGAGTTGATATAAAGGCTGGAAAAATGAACTTTTCTCTTCTTTACGAATGAGTTGAATAACATTATTGCTAACTTTTAAATATATATTTTAATAATGAAAACCTACTGATTTTGAAAAATAAAACAGTTGCAACAAATGATGTACCGCCATAAAATGCATTATATTTTTTATTACGCTCAATTTGAACTATTTAAAGCATGTAAATCATAAAAAAGCATTGTTCCAAGCAAAGCATTATAAATCCTGGATGACAAAAAGGGTCACTGCACCCTCAACGAATGGTTCATTGGCCCAAAGAAGTGGCCTAAGATAAGGATGCCGGTAGCTACAGAGGACTTTTCGTCCCCAAGACATAAAGTGACCTCTTTTTCCATCGAGTGGTTGATATTTGAAATAACAGAACCACTAAGCAGTAAATTGGAAAAGTACAATGGGCGAAATATTACGGCTTCACGCATACAAAGCCAATCAAATAGAAAGACGTAATATTACGTCCATGGCAATCTTCAGAAAGATTAACAGGACGTAATATTACGCCCATAGCAAAGTGTTAAGATTTACAGCTCTTGCAGTTGGAATATCAAAACTTACTGGCACTTCATCCTTATTACCCCCATGCATTTCTTCTACTCAGAAAATGCTCTCTTTCACAAATTGTCCACATTTTATCATCTTGGCCTCCTAATCTAGCGGTAATTTCTGGCCAATACTTATCGAGGCACGACTACTTAGAATTATTCCTGTATTTTATATAGTTCTCCTGTTATTGGTCCTGAAATACATATGCGGCCCATCGAGCTGTAAGAGTTGGCTAATGTGGCCCGCCAAGGTGAATGAGTTTGACCCCCCTGGTGTAAATAGACCATTGGACACTGTTGTGCCGTAACTGAAAGCCGAAGTCAACATTGAAAATCTATTACTTCTTAGTAATGATGACGTGATAATGAGAACTGAAAAAGTCAAAGCTTTGAACCAAGAATACACTTAGTGATGGAAAAATCGATTTCCATTGAAATCATAAATCGAGTTTTAAATGCTTAAGATCGAGGAAATTGAGATCGAGGCTTAATATTCGAGTTTCGATCAAAATTAAATTTTTAGACTTCGATCTTGACCATTTCGTTAGATCTCAGAAGCGTCAATATCCGCCTATCATAACGCCATCCGTCCCGACTGAAAGACTTATATCGAATGGCAGTAAAATTGGGAAGCACATTGGGAAGGGATTGGGAAGTCCTCTATCATCAAGAAACCATCGAAATTAGTTGATATTTCTAAAAAACATTAAGTGCAGCCAAATGCTTCAAAGCGGTAATCCCAAAAAAATTATGCGCAAGCTTTTGTAATTTTTACAATTGATAATTTAAGTACGCATCTATTCTAAGTAGTTTTTTTAGAATTTTTTCTCGTGCTTCTTAAATGCTTATTTTGAGTGCTTTTTTAAATGTTTAATAAACATGTTTTAGTACACACTGAATTTTTAAAAAACAAGCGTCGTTTTTTTGATTAATCGATATTTCGGTTAGAATTTCGATTTTTGTCGATTGTTCGAGCTCTTCATTTCGATTAAAAATCGACTGCTCGAAAAATCTGTTTTGACTGACATATTTCCATCACAAATTACACTCAGAAGACACGGCGGGGAGGAAATAATATCTCTAAGCATGTTGAAGTGCTACAAGTTGTATGAAAGGTAGAGGGTTTGTTTTGAAACGTTCTTTTAGGGGATATCGGACGCTGGAAACTCTGACAGAGGGCAAATGCTGGATTTGCAAAGGAGATGCATGTAAATTTGGGAACCCATGAATAAAACGAAGAAAAATAGGTCTTATTTCGCCCTTAAAATGGGGGTTTATGTTAAGAAGTGGAGCAAACCGAATTTATAACAAATTTCCTTTCAAACTGAAACCGATGATACAAACTCTTATTCCACACCTACACCATCCATTTGCTTCGTAATTAAATATTGCAGCAGTCGCTAACATCCCTTTGACAATTACATCTATGATGCTTTATTTACAGCCTCAATGGATTTACGAGGGTTGCCCAGAAAGTAATGCACCATATTCTTTTTTCTTCGACATTTATTTATCGCACGTTATAAAAATTACACACACGACAGAATGATGTTTCTACTACACACCCTATTTTTTCACGTAAACTTCGTCCAGTTTTATGGCCTTCCTCGAGCGCGAAATAAGAACTTGTATACCCTGTTGGTAGCAACCCTTGTTCTGGTCACGGAACCATTTATTCACAAAGTTAATCACGCCCTTGCCGTATTCAAACTTCATCTATGAATGGAATCCTGTAATTATCCAAACAAGTTGAAGTCCGAGGAATACAGATCAGGGCTGTTGGATGGATAGGGTAGTTCTGTACAACCCTATTTGCCATTCGTTCTGCAATCCTCAAACTTGTGAGGGGTCGAGGGTTGTTGTGTTGAATCAAAACATCTTTTCGGTTGGCATGGCACCGAAGTCGCTGAGAGCGCGTCTTGAGGTTTGCTTATGTGCTGACATATGCTTCCGAATTAATGGCTCCGCCTTTTGGAATCAATGGCATGGTGACGGCAACATTAGCTAACTATAACATGTCAGGTGTGACAGCCGTGGATGGTCTCCCCGACCGCTGAAAATCTTGTAGCACCGCCGAACCACCTTCTAATGCCCTCGTTTGCTGAGACCGGCGACTATCAGTGCTACTGTTGACAGCAGATCCTCCATAGGCTTTGCACGAACGTTTCCGAATATTCTCCATAGTTTTTTTCTCCGCAGTGAGAAATTCAATGACGCCACGCTGCTTGTAACATACATCACTTACAGACACCATTTTATAACAATCCCGCAGCTAAGCTGTTCATCGGAAAAGTCAGAAATTTTATGTGCGCCCCCATGAAACTTTAGGTATTGCACAGGAGAAGTTTCAAGTACGCGAAAATTATTGTCGGCTGAGAAAAAAAATTTGGTGCATTACTTCTTGGGCAACCCTCGTACAAGTCTTGTCAGATTATTGTAAAGTAAACTAATTAAATTCAAGAGACATATTTGTATCCTTAACGCGGAAGTACTCTATTTGTCAGAATTCTTGCTATGTTTGTTAGAATGCAGCAATCAAGTATAAAGAGGTTTACAGATAACGCAAAAAGGTTAGCATTACCTATCATAGTTAGCAGGTGACCAAGTTGCTAATAAGAAAATCGCATATACTCGTTCATTTTATCTTCGTTCAGTGGCATATAATTAAAAAAATGCCTAATCGTAAAAATAAAAAAATAACTCCAACAAAAACGCAATGAGTTCATCGCGTAGTGCCCACAAAATGAAATAATTATAATAAAATTGCCCATAAAATGAAAGCAGAGGGACAAAAAATGCGAAAGACAAATATCTAGTGCCATTTACACCTATGATTCTCCCTCTCAAGCGATTGAGGGACTTACGACCGTGACTCTACAATTGAGAAGAACTAATTTTCCCATTTTTCGCAGAAAAAGGGTTTTCTGTACTTCCCCGCCCTTCTGAATCTACGGAAGCGCTATTTTTATCTGTAGAAATTACTTGAAAACCATTTCATTCTCATGCATAGAAGAAAAAGCAGCAGGAGCATGCACAAAAATGTAATTTTCAAATGAGAATTCCATATTTAACATTTCATGGAAAACCAATTTTTAGCCATCAGTCGACACTTTGAGACCGAGCGTCATCAATACTGCCGACTGCAAGACTGCCAACTACGCAACTAAAAGTTTTCGGATATGGACCAAGTTAAACTTTTACCTTCGTGCTGAAAGTGTTAAGGAGAGGAAGTAGCCTCAATGGATATCATAAAATGTATAAGGCATAGAAGTATTCGTGACGTAAAAGCACTCTATTTTGGTAAAAGATATTTATAATTGATCACTTGAAAACAAAAGCGACGCCACTCGTCAAAACTTCTTTTGTTTTGTTGTTCGAGTTATTAGTATCAGAAACTTTTCAGAGTGGCCCGGAAAGCACCATCTCTGATCCGAATTACGCTTCCAGGTCTGGCATAAACGATGAAGCAATAGAGATGTTTAGCCAGAAGAGTATTTTTACGAATTTTTTTCTATCACAAAAAAAAATTATTTCTATACCACTGAAAAACACTCCATACAACCTTTTGAATCGGGGTTATTAACATGTTACCAATTTAACGTACACAAACAAGCATGCCCTGAGTTGAGGTAACTTATCCAGGCGTGACTCGATCCCGCTACCTTTGGTTTGGCATGCGAGGACTTTACCCCGCCACCACCCAGGCCGGCGAACACAATATGATTTGCACAAGAAAAAATGCAATCTAATTTTACCCCAAACAATATAGGGCTTTCATAAATGATACATCGAAATCAGGCAGTCTTATCGCCCACGACGCCAACCAATATTTATCAGTATTTTATTTCAGAGATAAACGACTGGTGTTCACCACAAGCCTATTTAGGTGACTTGCCGGAAAGTGTGTAGATACAGGTATTTGAAATTTTCGCGAAAATGACGCAAAACGCTTCAACGCTTCGGGATGCACTCTCGTTGAGATAGAGAACCACAGCCTTTTTTTGGGGGAAAAATTAAATTTGGCCACATCCCGCACCGTTGCTTCCGGAAAGAACACAATTTTGTTCAAATTGAGGTTTTTAAGTTTGAGTTTTCTGTTTACTTGAACTTATGCTATTTCCGTATAATTTGTGATTCACCGAATGATTTTTTTTTCTCAAAAAGTTTCCCAATCAAATCCTAAGATATGTTTTCATATTAAAAGAGCACAAAAAGAAAAAATATTGATCGAATATTACCAGAAGTATTTTATGACTATTGTTACTTATTACTATCCCTTTTTAGTATATTATGAATATTTTGTTGGCATGTTTGACCTCGGCATGACAAATATATCGGCCGAAAAGATGACGATGAAACATAACCTCCAATGATCAAAGCTAAAAAATAATAATACTAAATAACCTATAAAAATACTATTCATAAATCTACGAGGGCTATTTTTTAAAGTATAGGTCGTTTTGCCGTACACTGCAGCAGTTCACACGCCGTCCGCAACGAGTGTGCGCGCCACCTCCCGGCATTCCTTGCGAACAACCATGTGTCAGTTGCAGTTCCGTATCTAACCTTTACGCTTTACTGTGGATCTTTTAAATGTTTAAGTTTATTGAATCGCCCGCCGCGTGTGAGATTCGGTCAATGATACGATTTTTGACTGCAAGAAACATGTCGGCTGCAGACATTCACCCTCAGCTTTGTGAAGTGTGTGGTGCTAATCCAATGAGCGAAGGTAAAGTGTGAAAATGGGTAAGAGAATACAAAGATGGCCGCGAAAATATTCACGATGATGATCGCTCAGGACGGCCATCTTTGATCACAAATGTTGCCGCGCTGCAAAATCAAGGCAAAGGTGATCTGGGACGGGCGCGGTGTTATGCTAGTGGAATTCATGACACGAGGAATGAGGATTAACTCAGAAGCCCACTGTGCAACCCTGACCAGGCTCCGAGGCGCCATTCAGAGCAAAAGACGCGGCATCTCGCGTGAACTGCTGGTTGTCAGGGCAGGCGGCAAACTTCTTTAAAGAGTGGTTTCAAAACTTAGTTTTAAGGTATGATAACTGCCTAAACAAACAAGGTAACAATTTGGAAATGTAAAGATAAGTATGAAAATTGTAAAAATAAAGGAGTTTTGAAAAAAATAATTTTGGTTTATTTTCTATAAAAATACGGCCCTTACTTAAAAAACAACCATCGTATTAAGCGGAACAAAAAAATAGGAGAATCAAGGACAAATGCAAGGCCAGTGACAATTGATGGAATTTGTCTGTCGGGGTGGGGAAGATGGGAGTTGGCAGGTAACAAGATATCTCCGACGGCGACTACAAACCAATAATGGCATTGGGACTGAAAAATTGCGATGATGATGTTTTCGCATCGGCTGCTCTCAACTGTTTCTGGAAGACGCGGGTCGGATTCGACGCTTGGTCGGAGGAGAGGAATGATAAATGATCCACGCCGACAAGATGAATTAATACTCCTCAGATCGCAAGATGCTGCCCCGAATTTGAGTGATCCTTGCAACCGGCAACCCCATCTGCTCCCGGGGACATCCTGGGGTAAATGGAGTCAGAACCTCACAAATCTACCCCAAACACTTTTTCTCATTCCCTAGTCTCTATCATTCATCTCTAGTATTACCAGCTTATTGCGTGGATGTGAATAAATTTCATTACTTTCCGCAAAAATTTTCTCAATTATTATGAGCTTCTCATGGTGTACGAACTGTATTATTTCTTTACATATAACTGGATATATCAATTGATGGTGGGTAAACTCTTCTCGGTATTTCCATTGGGTTAAATTATTAATGTTAGCCAAAGCTTCATGCTCCTACTCGGGACTCATCCTCAGGGCTACTGAATGTCGTCTTATTTGTTTGTTTGCTGAGTCTATAAGACTTCCCCGAGCCCCGAGTCGATGCTAGAACCGTTGGCTAATATGGTTTATTTAACCTGGTGAGTATCCCGAGAAGAGATAACCCACATTATTCGCCGGGAAAGCATCAAATCATATATCATTAATTGATATGTGCATTCTTCAATGGAGTAGCATTACTGTTGTATGTGCTGGATTAAAAATCTACTCTGCATAAGATAATTGAGTGGCTGAGAAGCCAAGGGGTACAAGTGATTTTTTCCTAATCAGTGCCAGGTACAGAAATTGATGGAATAAACATACAAAAATTGGTAGGCTAAAGATACGAGTGAGTCTCTGTTCTTTGCTTACATCGAGTGGAAAATCAAATGTACTACTATATAATTAGATGATCTCCTTTGTTTTCTTGGTCTAATTTCTGTATCTAACTCTGTCAAGGAAAAAAATCACTTTTACCCCTTAGCTTTCAACCTCTTCAATTCTAAATTGACAACTTTTGTTTAGCTTTGATGATTTTGGTTTTATACTGTACTCACTCATTTGTTATTCCCTTATTCTCTATGGCATTTTTTCTCATTTTGTTATTTAAATTACCCTATATTTTCACACTACGGAGTCCAATTATGTAAATGTATGCTTCATATATTCCAGACATCCTAGGACAATTAATTTATTATTATCATTATTATAGTCTTTCAAAAACACTCACAGTTGTGAATCTATCTCATGCTGGAGTAATTGGAGAACATTTCCTTGATAACATACTATCTGGTATTACCTGCTTTTTGTATTTATTTGAATAAATTTTACCATGTTAAATTTCCGTAAAAATTCTCTCAATAGTTAATAGCTTCTTATTATTTGGAGTATGAATTATATTATTTCTTTACATGTACCTGGATATATCAATTGATGGTGTTTATGTTATGAGAAATCTTTAATTGGAGCAGCAATACTATTATTCGTGCTAGACTAAAAATCTACTTCCCATATCCTTAAAACAATTATTAATTGACAGGTTTTTTTTGTTTTGATGACTTGGGTTTTATACTGTACCTACTCTCTTGTTGTTGTAATTATTCTATAAGGCATTTTTTATCATTTTATTATTTGCATAACCCTATATTGTCATATTACAGAGCCCAATTATGTAAATGTGTACTTCATATGTTCCAGAGGATATTAACCTGGTACAATACATTCATTATTATTATAGTCCTTCAAAAAACACTCACAGGTGTGAAGCTGTCTCATGCTAGAATAATTGGAGAATACTCTTGCAGCTTGATTTCATTTGGATAGAAAAAAAATGTCTACAGTTATTTGTAAATTTCAATGTGAAGCCAATTAATCTAAATTATCTACAGTGAAGTATTTACATACATCAAATAATACAACGTTGAGAATTCTAAAGAGTAATAACGGAAGTGTTACATGATATGAGATTGAGTTGATAGCTGCGTCGAATCAATACTGATTTTGCTAAAATAATGACTATTTAATATTTCCTATAATAACACATTAAATAATTACTGATTAACGTAATCTCTACGAGAAATTTTATTCAGACTTTATAAGTTTGGACAGCCATATCTTTCATTATCTTTAACTACCATATTTTACTCCTTTCTTCAGTTCAACATGAGGCCTAGGTATTATTATTCATTCTATGTATGAATTACGTTTCCATGCTATCCTTCCTCTGCTTTCACCTTGTTACCCTCTATTACTGTATACTTAATTCCTTTACTCGAATGACGCGTTCCATCAACACCCTCTGTAAGATCTTTAATAGTTCAAACTAGAAAGATCACGGTGAATGGGCTTACGAAAATAACTACTGCACATTCGATATATTTCGCAAACAAATTTAAAAAGAACACTTTCAAGGAAAGGTAACATAAATCAAAGGTAACATAATTCTATGGTTGACAATGAATTACGTAGCAATTTAGGCAAAAATAATGCTCTTCTGCCAGGAACTCAAAGTGAATGCCCAGAACAAAACGTAACGCGTGGTGGTTAAGGTGATCGATCGAAGGAAACAGTATCCACATCGCCAGTTTAAAAAATTTGCTTAAAAAATTCATTTCTCTGGGATTTGAACCCGAACTTCCAAAGTGTCAGCCGGGAACGTTACCACTTGCACCACAGTACGCATGACGTAAACACGAATTTTATTAAAGTTTGAATAACGGTCAAGTGACTTCATAGTATCATTCGGAATTTATCTTTGGTATAAGATACTTATGTCATTGTAGCTGCATAACGGGTCATTTGCCAATACACAGCTTTGTGAAATAAGTTAGGAGAAAGTGTACGATATAACTACACTCACCTTATTTGGAGCCTTGTCCTGCATCCTCTCTCAGCTGGATACCTGCCGAAGATACCACGAAAATCTTACTTCCTAAATTCACTTCACGTTGCACCAGGAACGTTTGATATAAACAAGAAACAAATGAACTCCAATTGAATCACAGTGCACCCTATGGCAGTAGAGGAAAGCCTCATGACAATTGAATGCCAGTATATTCTTAAAGTAATTAATGAAGATGCTATTATCACAAGTACTAACCATACTGTCACTATAATAATAACAAATAATGAAATATAAAGAAAATTCCCTCCGAATCCCATAGAGGCATTATTATCATTGTTATGATAATTATTGGAACCACTAAATAACATAAATTATAAGTTTACTCAGCGAATACATCAAATCCTGTTACTATAAAAAAATATAGCTGGACACAAAAAATGTCCAAGGTTACTAATTGGTATATGGCAACAACCTGACAAATATCTGAAAATCTGCTAAACATAAATATGATGATTGGTGAGTAACAAGGAACTAAGTTCTGTAGGGATAAGGATAGACTTTGAAGTGAACAAGAGAGGAGGGTGAAAGATATATTTTTTCTTTAGCCATTAAGTACTATACTAAAAAATGTGAAAAATGTTATAAAATAATAATTTAATCCCATAAAAAATAATAGCATAATTTGTTGCATCAGAATAAATGGATTCTAATCCCTGGTATTATTAACGACATTCCTTAAATGACACTTAAAAATATATCCAGAAGGAAATTGGTAGAGAAAAAATTTTCCATCTATAAATATAACTGATAGGTACATGAAAGATAGAAAAACTTGATGAGATACGTATTGATTCATTTAAAAAACTTTATATTCCAGAACATATATGTAACCAATAGCTTCAAAATTTAAAAATATTGGCTGTTAATGCAAAAGAAGGATACTAAAATACGGTATCAAAAGAGGTATTAGAAAAAAAACTCTACTAGGTAGGTAATCTCTGCTTATCTCACGCTGCATATAATGGAACCGATTAGTCAGAACAATAGATTATTGATTAGTTAATTACGTATTGTCTTTTGAATGCCATTAAAATAGCTCATTCGGTCATTCATATAAAATCTATCTATATTCGTCAATGCAGTTGGAAGCTTAATTGAACAGCTGCCACTCTAAGTAGGTCGTATAAATTGGTTCAAGTCTGAAATACTGAAGAACACGATTTCTGTACAGGATCTTTGAGGTCAAAACAGAGGGAGGTTAAGCTAATTAGGGGAATCAATTGAAGGCCAGTAGAGTATGAATTGAAGGTACTCAGACGGTGAAAAATATTTTGCCAAATAGATACCGTATTTCGTAGCATCAGCCTACTTTTATCTTGTAATATATATAATGTTAACATGCATAACCATAAAAGCCAGGAATCATCTCAGTCTACCACACAAAAATACCTTCACCAAAAAAAAGGCACATTTATTTCAATGCATAAAAGTTTACGCTACAGCACTTACCTTTCGGTGAGCAGACCTCAGCAAAATATCTTCAGTTGGTCATACTGTTCAGAGATCTCAAACACCTTCAGAGGCTTTCAGAATTAAACTAGGTTATTGTTTTTGATATGAATGCAAAAAAGTTAAATCTTCAATCGCACTAAAAATATTTATTGAAATTGTTCACACATGGATAATTAATTATCCTAGACTCAATGGTCTCGTTCGGTGGTTGGCTGCCTATTTTTTTTGTAAGCACCCGCTTTTCCATAAGATATTAGGAGCAAGATATAAATTTTATTAATTGAACCTCTAGAAAAAAAGTTCTACTAAATAAATAAAGTTTCTTGCTTCTATTCTTGGTTTTATGAAATGAAACCGAATGGAATTAACAAATTACAAACTCTTTTTTTTCCTAGAAACAGCCTAGGAAGTTAGTACTGTGGTATGAGTATTTATAGGGGATGTATCTAGTCATGATTGACCTATTTGGTTCATTAGAGTAACTAATGACTAAAAATATTCCATTTGTAAATGAATTGGGATAAAGTCACAGTTTCTTGAATCTTATTTGTAAGAGATAGGTACATAATATCTGAAAAATAGCTCTTGGAAACATAAAAAAAGAAATTTTCCGTGGTATGCAATAAACTTGAGTTAATAGGCAATTAAAAACGCACGAGAACATTAAATGAGATTATTTGCTTCATTTCAAAGAATGGTTTACGATATTAAAATATAATGCTTTAAACCTAATGCCTAAGTTAAAAATAAATATTTTAATAACAGAATTTTTGAACGTAAACTTTTAAACAAAATTAAATATGTATACGTATTTAGATTACTGAATATGTATTATTTACCATCGTATGACATGAAGCTTTCCTAATTCACTTCACTCCTTGCTCTGTAATATTTGATGAAAAATGTGTAAAAACAACTTTTACATACATCTGTAACTACCATTTTTTCCCTCTAAAGAGCTACAGTGATTACTGAAACCAGAAGGAGATGAAATACTTGCAAGTATAATCGCTTATCATTGCCAAATTATAAACCATACAGCAGTCATTCAGCTCTGTAGAATTCCGTGAGCATAAAAATGTTATAACCAACTGCACTGTTTTAAAACAATAATATTAACATGTCGTTGTAGGCATTACTTATTTCAAATGACTCCTTAATGGGATACCAAAGTAGAGAAAGAGGATAGCAACAGATTAAGACGATTGAGAAGGCAACGCTGGATCCAATATTTTTTCAATTGAAGGAAAGAAAAGCGGCACAATCAACCACCCTCGATGCCACATTCTTATGGTTGGTTCAAAAAAATAATTCCTCGGGCATCTCTCCAAATTTCTCTTTTCTTTCCAGATGTCGTATTTTTTTATATATATAGCACTCATTTTTTTGATTAGAACACACAAACACACATGGTCACAAAGTGCCCCATTACCATGACAATGTAAGTATTTTTCCTGAAATGCTCTTTATTGTCAACTATCAACAAACACACATCGGTACTAGTGCAAACCGTACACTCCGGAATTTTTCTGTTAGGGCGACAAGCATTCACACAAACCATTGCCACCCAAAAAAATGATTACTTTTTTATTACTCAATATTTTTTGTATGTACTTTTTTTCAATCCTTTCCCTTGCTATCCATCGTCGAAAAATTCCTGCAGCCGTCTCTTCAAACTTACTCTTCCTCTCACACGTGGATCAACAATGTTGTCTTCTTTTCCCAGGGCAAAAGCTGAGCCTTCACACTCCACTGATGAGGACAAACCAACAACAATGAGTCACTCGATCCCCTCTTCAACAATGCGACCAATCCCAAACCCATAATTCACAGGAAACTTCACACCAGTCTCCTCCGCCGAAACTTTACATGAGTCTTTTCTATATGTCGTATGTAACCGCATCAACAAAACGTCTTTTTTATGTTTTTTAAAATTTTTTATCTTTTTTAACCTCTCATTTTTCTTCTGTCCGTCACGCCTTTTAAAATGTCTTACTTATCGATTTTTGAAACCTTTTCAATGTTTTTAGTTAATTTTTTTTCGCTATCAAGTCAAGTTTTTTGTGGTCGATGAAGAACCAGGCACACACTTCTCCCATTTTTTATAGCATTAATTACTGCAACGTCACTCTTTACGAGGGTTTTTTTTCATAATATGTGTATATATAACGTATTTTTTATATATATGTATATATAATATTTCATATACTCTTATGTATGTTGAAGTGTTTGTGTCTGTCAAAATGTGTGTGTTCACTTGTTTATTTGGGAGATTAGGTTAATGTGTTTACACCCCTCGCAAAACTCTGTGGTTATTAAATAATTTGGGCACGGTGCTTTGACTTAACTGCAAGTGAAAATTAACGGCATGTATTTCCTAAAAGATAAGTTCCATTAAAACTCGCTCATAATCTTTACCTGTGTTTTTTATGCGTGTGTGGGACTTCGCCAGTGTCGCCTATCAGTGTTATTTTTTTTACTTTGCTCAGCACTAATAAAAAAGTCAAGTCTCTCATCTAGGACTTACCTAGTAGAAACTCTGCTCTGGTATGATAATGATAATTATATATTTTTTTGTGATTTATTTTGATTTTCAAAGAAAAATAAATCATGAAAAACACATATAACATAATAACATGGCTGCATACTCTTCACATTTTGGACTTTTTTTTCTACACATCCAAATGCGAAAATGTTTTCTTTCCACTCACTTATTTTCACACAATCCTTCACTTTTTTTTCCAAAAAACATTTTAAATCTTGTCGTCTTCACTAAAAAGCGCGACCAAAACTTTTTATCTACTCTGCACCCAACGGTCCCAGCCGTGCATGAAAACCTTTCCCGGCCAGTATTTTTCTTTAATCCCCCCTCAACTTCACTAACGCCTAAACTGCAGAAGCTGAGGGGCGAACCTTAATATTCTCCCCGCAAAATAAACCTTCTTCGCGGATATTCGATACCTGTGCCCGTGTTCTCATGGTCTTAGACCATAAAGAAATTATATTTGTGCTCCCAAGTCCTACTTGTTGCCACACGAATATCAATCATTCATGTCACCCAAATCCTCACGAATTCAATCAATGCTGCGGTGAAATAGTGTCATCGATAGGTCTCCTCCCATTATTCGTACACAAGAAGTAGTAGGTAGGTACTGCATCTGCAAATGCTACAAGCATTGGCTAAAGGATATTATTTCGACAGTGTGGCGGTTATTAGGTAAGGTCACCGAGTATGCAAGTCGCACCATCTCCATGCATTGTTGTAAAATTCAACCGAACCTTGCGTGGCTAAAGCTTCCGGCTTTCTTCAAAATAAATCTTCAATGTCTCACATTGGAAACACGTTACCACCGAGCCCCTTAGTTTATCTACGTATGACGAATTTTTTTTCAGGCGATAATCCATTTTCGTAATTACGCTGACTCACAACCTTATGATTACTACAATGGTATTTCCAAAGGTGAATCTGGTGCATTCAAAAGCTTATATAGAAGAAAAGGCCACTCATTAAAATTTATTTCTAACAATATATTGCTCATTGAGAATGTCTGCGATACTATATTTTCCCTTTTCCCTCTTTTTTTTGCAAGCGAATCCATTTTAAAATTGGTATAGCACTATAAGAGGTGTGATACCATTCGCGAATAGATTGGTATGAGACTTGGAACTGACCAAATGCAGCTATTCAATAACACATTATTATATATATATTTATATGGGTATGTCGTAACATACATAGGCTTGGCTATAAAAACAGCGCGCTATCAAACACATTTAAAAAGAAAATATATCACTAGGACATCTACAAATTACACCTTATGTGATTCCAAACTCGTTTGCTTATGTGTGAGCGACGAGAGAAATAATCATTCCTATTTACAATAGTTTGGTCAATACGGTCAATTACTTTGGTGTTCCTCTATAAATTTTATTTTATTAAATACTTTTGGCATGACTCATTTCATATTTTGTACATATTACCAAATGTTTTCTAAAATTGCGACTAGAATATTAGAAAATGTGTTTTTTTTCACTGCATCTACTTCACAGCCTAAAATCTAGTTGAACACGTCGAACAATCGCCACTTATATCGCGGTTTACTTTTCTGAAACAGTTATGAACCCGAAGATTTCGCTTTTTTTTCAACTGATGTGTTTCATCATTTTGGTTGCCGTAATTCCTAACTGCATTCATAATATCGCTCATTCATCACCTTGTTTACAAATTTCAACTGATACAAAACTAAATGCCATTGTTTTTTTTTATTTCTCACGTTCATTAGACACCTGAATATTTTTGGGACCGCCTTTCGCAAATACTTGCGAAATTCAATATGTGTTCAGAATATTTTGGGATCAAGAATATTAATCCTCTCCCCAAAATACAGTTATTTTTCACATTGGTTGTTTATCAAAAATAAAGCAAATACAAGAGCCACACTTATGTCCTTCTTACTTGGATCATTCAACTTCGACGATCTACGCCGCTGGCATTTTTTTCTTCATCTACGTCATTCACTTAGTTACGCATCATATCTGACCAGCAACAGCTCTTCGCAACAACCTAAATGCAATCGTCATCATAACGCATACTGTTTTCCACCTGTTGTAGCAGTAAAAAGCATGTGTCGTCCCCAAAAATGTGAAAATAAAAATGAAAATTATTATTAAAATACTCTGCAAATGCAACAAAGCATAGCAAAGACGGTGCCATAGCCTAAATAAAACTTTACTTGATTTGGTAGATTAGAATGTTTACCTCATACTCACGAAAAGTTAAATACATATAATTTTAAAATAGACTGAATTATATTGGCGTAAATCGTCAAATGCGTATTGGTTCAAAATAATTAAATAAGCATTGAGAGGGGGAAACTTACGCAGGAGTATCAGCCAAACTAACAATTTCATATCGCATGTGGTGCTCCAAACCTTGCAACTAACAATAAGTACTTGAAAAAATTTTTGGGAATACTTTTTGTCAGAGTTATATCCAGCTTACTATTCATCACTTTTCCATCCATAGGGAAAATAGTTTCCATGAATGCAGGAGAGATTTTATTACAAATGTAATGATAGCTTGGTTATCTGAGAAGTTTGGAATGAAAGACCTCTTCAAATATTTTAGCTTTGAAAGTGCATAGACCAGCCCAATTACTAAATTTTGTTTTTATTCCGACTGCATTAGAAGTAGAGTATTGTCACGTACTTTATAAATTATTAGAAAGCCATAGGTATCTTAAATGTGATACAAGTAAAGCTCATACTAGTTAATTGGCTCCAAAGAAAACTTTCGGCCCTGTGAAATCATGAAAATTAAAGATAATGTTGATGATAAGATATTAACTCGAGGCCAATCTGCGACAAATATTTACTTCATTTCTATCCCACGACAGAATACATGAAGATATAACGGTTTAAAAAAGAATTGACATTCCTTATCGAGAAGTAGCCAAGTTCACCTATTACCCATTATTTCATCCTAGTGGATCACTTTCTTTGAGGGTGATTTAAAATAAAACACTGGTTTAGTCACATTAACCTTCTAAAAACAGCAACAAAATTAAGAGGTGATTTTATTTCCAATTAAACAAGACCACAGTAGTCTTGCCAAGAATTACGATTTGGTTTCATGGCTGTAAAGGTAGCTGAATTGTATTGTAGTGGTAATGAATGGAACCGGTGCAATTAGAAAGCTTTTTCAGCCGTTTTCGAAAATTTCGTACACTTATCGATCACGTAGCGATGTATTCCCCAAGCAAAATAAGACGGTTCTCTTTGAATCTTGATTCTAGTGGAGCCCGAAAAAGGTTTTTTGGACGTATTTACCTCCGAAACCGCCTTCTCCTAACTCTCAAACTGATGAATTATGAATTCCAATTTACTCGATATCGAAATTTGACGAGGTTCTCTGGCGGGACGCATTCCACTGGCTAGGGGGAGTGAAGGGCGGGAGAAAGAGGGGGAAATGGAATTTCTTGGACTTTGAATTTGCAACCGCGGAGAAACAGTGGAAAGAAGGGAAATTGGGAGAGGGTAAAAAAACTCACGATTGCTTTAAATTGAACCACTGAAGCGAAACTCAAACTGTACCAGTCGGAAGCAACCGCATGAAGAGTTCAGATCAAGCCTTTTCTTGAAGCCAGACAAGAAAAAAGGTTGATTAGAAATCCTGACCAGGCTTCAACTGATAATTATTTCGTATGATTTTAACCATCCTCTACTTCTCAAAAAATTAAAAATAAATATTCAGGATGAATCCATCATAATTATTTTCATAAATATCTGATTTATCGAACTTGGTTAATGGATATTTTCATTCTCAAAGTCAACATTTGATCTCGTATTTGGTGCTATTAGATGAGATTCCGCATTAATTAATTATTATATCAACCAGGAGAAGTGTTTCAAATATTATATCTGATTTGATTTAAAAACCAGACTTGGTCTGTCTCTAATTAGACCTGGTACGATTCACCTACTGGCCGTAACTTGTAAGTACAAATAAGAACTGAGCTCACCTATTCAGACCATATTATATTCTTAATGGACAAATTCAAGTCGAATTTACAATATCCAAACAGGCCTAGAGAGGAGAAAAAAGGAACAGTGCGATAAGTTAGATCGAAAAAGCACAATTGATTGAGGAAACTGAAAATGGTGTCGGCAAGCGAAGGGAACAGATTATCAAGACAGTCGGACTTTGTGGGAACGAGGGAATTCCTTCTCGCCTCGAATTAAAATGAGCTTAGGAGGAAGGCAGGAGATCAGTGAGCGGCCAAAATGAGGGTTTCGTTTCGGCAGACAAGGTTTTTTAGAGTAAGGGAAGCAATCAGTTCGAGGAAGATGGGAGCAGTTCGAACAGTCTATGCGGCTATTGACCCGGAGGAAAGCGACCAGATGCCCTCGGTGACAGAAGCAGGAAGTTGATTAACTTCTTGACCCAATATTCGGAAAGTGAGTAGTGGATTAGGAAATGTAAATTTTTAAGAAAAGTAATGGATAACAAGTGGTTTTTCCATGTAGAGAAATCAATTAGTAGACAGATATTGATTTTTGATGAGATAAACTCCAACCAAGCTTAGTATGCTAGTTAATGCTTTTCCAACACAGAAGTTAATACAAATGGAACATTTACCCGGTTGGTAACATAATATCTCAGCACTTGATAATTCTGGATTGCACATCAGAAATTTCTTCCTGAATATTATGAATACAAGGTAGCTACTGAAAGGTGGCTTCACAAGTGCCTGTTGTGGAAGCTAGTAAATTAAGTGTGGAGTGAATAAGTAAATTCGCAATTACAAGCTAGATGCAAATTGTCCCTTTCTCTTGGAAAGAATATTAGGATTCTGGTGTATATTTCCAATGGGCTGGAAAAGATGCCATTCTGCCTCGGCTCCTGGTAGAATCCTAAGGCTACATCTTCTATACTAAAACTAATTTTCTGGACAAATAACAATAAGAATGAAGTTGTGAACATCCATTCCCGGAAGTGTAGAACGGGTGCTACCCAACTAACAGCATGGCTGCTTAAGAAGTTGACTGAGCAATATCCTCTGCCAAGCAACCGAGGCAAACCTCGCAAGGACTCGAACTGAAAAGGTTGACGACAAGGCGAAAGGAGGAAGATTTGGTCCGACCATCTACCTTCCCTCCCTGACCCGAGAGATGTCCCTGGATTTTGAGATGAGGCCACATTCATTCCACCTTCCCACCTCGAATGTTTCCATTCATTGCTCCACCCTTTCTTCGTCTTCATGAACCTGGAGGCCTCTCCAACACTCGAGGAAGCGAGAATAAGAAGTGTCCTCCCCCTCTCAGCAAGAGAACCGATGACACCACGCCGTGGAAACACAGCAGTTGTCGTCGTCTCCGCCTGATCGAAACCGAGGAAGAGGTCAAGGCCTCTGGATGTGTCAATACACCATTTTATCCCCTCTTTTCCATTTTTTTTCTTGCCCTCTTTTAAGTAGGAGAAGAAGAGATGTATGCATGAAAAATATCCGAGGATGATGAGGCATCATTGCTGCCACTTTTTAGAAAGATTCCAGTCAACTCACCCTCTCTTCTCATTCTCTCTACCTCGTGGCTGAGAAACTGTGAGTGCTATGAGGGAAGGAAAAAAATGTGAACTTGAGTGTCCGACGCCACTTGCGAGGTATTGTGGAGAGGATGTCCGTCTTTGTGGCGGAAACCGTTCGTTGCACGTGCTCTTCGTTCCGAATGTCGAATTCCCTCCCTGTCTCCCTGACACTCGAAAAAACTTAAGTCGCCCGACTCCGAACCCCTGGAATATTTCTCTCGCCGGTGACGAGCCAAGACATTTCATCCTCCTTTCACAAGCCCGGCAGCTACGGTCACCATGCGGCTGTAATCTCAAAAAAACTTTGTGATGACCTCTTCATTTAGTTTTATAATCCGAGCGGAGCAATGATTAATTTCGAATCCTGTAGTTTTGTGAATTCCGTGCAAAATAAGTTAACAATACCGACCTCGGTTACAGAAGATGAATGCAATTCTCTAAGTACCTTGACATCAATCTTTGAAACAACTTCGGTAATCATAGCTAATTTTTCTGTAAGTGCTGCATAGTTATTTTTGATTTTATTGACAATGATGTAATTTCATTATTTAAGTCCTTAGCTGACCTGTTAACTCAAGATTTTGCATTGTCAATTTAAGAAACTCTTATGCATGCAGAACCTTAAATCTCATTTAAAAGAGAAATAAGTGGAGATGAACAGTGAAATGAGATGTGTGAAAGATAAGTAGGAACGAGATGGCAATGTTCAAGATAGCTTTTTTGTACTCCAACTAGTGCCCATGATAATTCATGAAAAATAAGGTAACATCATATTCTCCAGAACTGGTTCAATTGGGATTATAATTTTATGTCTCGTATTTCTTGAATTACTCGTAGGAATAGTCAATGCGCTGAAAATAAGGTGAGATATTCACATGCTCTATAAGGTGAGCGAGGAGTGAAGGATGCAGAGTTCTGTGGAGAGGAAGACAAAAGCGAGTAATGACAAGATCCTGGACGCAGATTTGGGACAGTAAATGGATGAAACACGACGAGAGGATGAAATTTTACTGAAGCAAATATGAGAGCTGAGGATGAGAATTGCTTGAGAAGGAAGTCCAATGAGATCGCTGTTGGTGTACAAGGAAAATTACCTTGTAGAGTATACAAAGGGCAAAGAGGAAATGTGGAGTTAGCAATAAGACAGAAACTGGAAAACTAATTACGAGAGGTAAAATAACCCACATAAATGGAATATATCCGCCTCATTACGGAGAAATATGTCCACGGTTAACCTTAGATGAAATTCTAAATTGTAAATTTCAACTCAACTGATAGAGAAATTTCGCGTTGAAAGTCAGTTACTAAAGGTATTCATTCCACGGGCTTAGGTGTCGTCGGAAACTTCGCTTTCTTATTCTTACAATGAGATGGTAATCCGATTAATCTGTAATGAGGTGGTAATGATTCTGTACTTTTTCAGCAATGGTCAGTCGGTATCGGTTGATTCGGTGTGAGATGGTAAACCGATTTCTTAACCACATATTTCTAGAGTTGAATATCGGTCATCAAAATAGAAGGATTAATGTTTCCTACTTGGATCAAGAGTCTCAATTGCATTGCCAATGACCTGAAATACACGAAAATTCACCACTTTTTCAGAGCTATCGAAAAAGCATAAGGCTAATGGTTGTGAAGCTTCAGAACGTGTAGGGTAGTGGACGCAACGGTGTTCGCTGTAGGAGATGGACAGAGGGGTAGGTAGTTTAGATGGAGAACAGAGGAGGGGGCTGGAACAGCATGAGGTGTTTGTGGGAATGATTATAGTGTCCTTGGGGGTTGGAGGGCGTGGGAGGGACAAGGGCTGAAGGCGTCTAGTTTCGCTGGACGCCGCCGAGCGTCGCTCCCATCAAATCCACTCCCGAGCGCTAAGCGAATATAAACGCCCACGGATGTTTTCGAGCGTATAAAGTGCTTGAGAGGGGAGTGCAGAGGTGGTCTTTGAGGAAAGACTGCTGCTCCCAATGGCGGCCTTCCCGGATAAAGAGACAGAGAGAGCTGAAGGCGCCCCAGGGTCGGACCAAGTATAATGAGCTGCTCAAGACGATTAGGGCGGGTATTATGGGCTGACATGAAGAATATAAATGCGCTCACGACATTTTAAAAATGTACCGGCTTTTTAAAACACGATGCGCCCAGGAACACTAGTATATTCACGATTTAGATCTCCGACCAAACGACTAAGCATCAACAATGAGTTATCGATTCATAGTTGACAAAAAAATCGATGATTGAAGAACAGCTAAACGACTGTACTCGGTGATTAGAACCAAGTATAATGAGGTGCACAGGACGATTACTTTTGGTATTATGAGCTGAGATTATGAGTACAATTCACTCATGAGATAAAAAATGTACCATAATTATATGACGAACCGTGTAGAAACACGGGTATACTTAAAATTTAGATCACTGATCAGACGACTGACTTTCTGCAAGGAGGTATCAATTAACTTTTGACAAATAATCGATGACTGACAGCGTACAAATGACTGTATACGGTGATCAGAACCAATATAATGAATGCTACGAATCGGCTGATCGTCGAAAGCGTCGTAGCCATCGGCCTTGACCCACCTGAAATGATTGCACATTTAAATATCATGAACCTCAAAAAATTCAAGTCTTTTACTTTCAAAATTGAAGAATATTTCGAAAACAATAAGTGCCCCATGTTTTTTCAACCCAATTGTCGAGAAAGGGTGCATTTCAAAGGCGCGAGGAAGACTTTTATCGGCATACGAAGGCATGGGGTGATAGATATGAGATGATAAAGGTAGATGAAGAAGAGGGATGGGGTAACAACAGGAGGAGGGTATCCGTTTGCCTGCTGATGAATGGAGGCCTGGAGGTGACGTAGACGAGTCGTGTGGAAGGAGAGGTGAGCGAGGTAGCTGCGTGTGAGAGGAAGGAGAACTCAGTCGAGATGGCTCATAATTATTATATGGATGAGGGAGGGAGGGTTAATGGAGAGGACTTAGCGCGGATAATGGACGCGGAGAGAGGGAGTGGTCCAGAAGGGGGGGGGGGGAAGGTGGCGGTAGGGGAAGGGTAGTAAATGAGGGATGCTGGGGGAGGCGGGATTCCCTAGGGGTGGCTGTGAGGCAGGGGTGGTGAGGAGGAACGTGTCTTCCGCATGCGAATTTACTGCACTCGCGTGTTTGATATGGGGGTGGGGACTTTGGAAGGCAATATAATGCTTGCGTATCCGTGCATTCACATCAAAGTAGTATTGAATCTAGAAATATGCATAGTTTTAAAGTGGATTCCAGTACATTTAGTTTGATATTTGGAGAGGGGTGTCCGACAGCTAAGGCCGTTTGCGCCATGAGGGAAGGGTATGGAAGGGAGGGTAAGAGAAAAACCCGGCGTAGGAATTAGCCTGCTCTCAACGAAAGGCTCCAAGGGGACCACGGTTGAATGTCCCATCTAACGGACGGAGTGCTGAACTTGAAGTTCCTCCCACAAAGCATTCAAGCAGGAATCGATGAGCCTCTGAAAAATCTCTGCCACCGCCGGGATTCGAACCCGGACCATCTGGATATGAAGCCAGCACTCTAGCCACCAGCACCATCCCGATCCCTAATGCGCTCTGTCAAATGTAGCATTGAATCCAGAGATATACCTTAATGTCAATATAATCTAGAGATTGTTTTGTGGGTGAATCCCAAAGCCGGTAGTTTGACAAATGGAGGGGTGGTCCGACAGCTCAGAAGCACTGCGAATTTTGTTAGTATATCCGATAATGTCACAACTTGGTCAAGCCGTTTATACGCTCAATATTTAAATGTCCGTGGTAGGCAAAATATTACAATAAATTGTTCTAATAACCCATTTCGCATTTACTGTGGGGAAATATGGACGCTGAGAACGGAGGAAAAGAGAGGTTCGAGATGAAGTTTCAAGTAAAATTGATAGGCCAAGAGGATGAAGAGGATATTTAATTCTTAATCATGGCACTGCGCCATAAGTAAGGAATAAAAAAATCCACGATTACAAAGCGGGTCGGAGGATAGAGAACTGGGTAAGCGAATGAGATGAATGAAGAGAGATTTATAGACAGAAAGAACGGGAATAGCCTTACTGTGGATCGAAGACGGAAAACCAATTCGGGAAAGGAGAAAGGACAGGAGTAATTTTGAAAAAGTACCAATTAAACATAATTCAATCGGTAGAATACCTCAATAATATCGATAGCATTGCATACCATCCACCAAATAATGCCTGAAACCATCATTTACAAGGAAAGTGGTTACAGTGGAGTGGGGTTAGCATTTGGTACGAGCGAATGAGATGAGTGACATATCAACCTAATTAAATTAGTGGAAATTAATTACAATAGTAATGTTTACCCTCCACCAAAAATATCTGAAACCATTAATTCCAGGGAAAGTGGTTACAGTGGAGTGAGGTTAGCATTTGGTGTGAAGAAAAAATGAGGGGGTTAACATGTATAGCTAAATCAATTAGTGGAAAATAATAACAATGTTAATGCATACCAGTGGCGGATATATGGGGCTATAGCCCCCACCCCCTTTGGACGTTCACTTTACACTAGATAGAATGGTAATTTTTGTTCGGACCCGCAATACTTCTGGGAGTTTACCCCATACCCCCCCCCCCATGTCCCTATCCTGGATCCGCTACTGATGCACACCATCCACCAAATAGTACTTTGAACCATTAATTACAGGGAAAGTGGTTACAGTGGAATGGGCTCAGCATATGAAAGAGAATGAGATGGGAAAGCACCATAGCGCAACGGGGGTGTCACCGAGATGAGTGAACTAGCGGAAGTAGTGAAATGAGATCACGATGAGGAGACGGAAAAACGTTGAATGGGTTCCAAAGAGGAGGGGAAAAAAAACAAAAGGAAGCAGTATATGGAGTCCTTCTCCCTTCTTTTTTTCTTCCCTTTATCTCTCTCTCTTTTCATTCTAATTTTACTTTCTGTCTTTTTTCTTATTTGAGGGCGTCGGCGATATCACATGAGCTACGAGTGGACGGACGAGTTGATGCTCCGAGAAGAGAGTATAGAAGGGACTTGCTTTAAAAGCGGCCCTGAGAGGAAATTTTGCGAGGCTTATTGCGTCCGTGGAGGGTGTATGTGTGTGTGGGAAATAGTGTGTATGTGTGAGTTAGTGGGTAGAGCGTCATGGGATTGTGGGACAGGAAGATTTGGATGAGCGGGAAGAGGGGGTGAGAGTGGTATAGAGTCGACGGCATTTGAGCGGGAGTGGTCGTAAAGGAGGAGGTGATGGTTGCGCCTTGGTGGGCGTGGGGAGAATTAGAGGGTGGAACGCAAACAAATGAAGGTGCTAAGGGCGCCACGCAAAGGGAGTGCGGCGAGGGATGGAACCAAGGGGAGTGTATAGAGGAGGCCCAATCCCATCCCACAGAAGGCTGATTTGTGTTGCCACTTCAGTCGCATTTAAATCTGTTTTCAAAAATGTCCGCGGCACGGTATAAGTGCAATGCGATCTACATTTTTCCAATATGTTGAACTATAATGTTTGTAATTGCAGGGATTGGCATTGAAAAGTTATGAATTTTATAAATCACATCATCATGTATGTAAATTTCCGTTAACACATCTTATTTTACTTTATTTATCCGTTATGCCCGGGTGAATTTGTCCATCAGCGACACGAGTGGCGACTTTTGTAAACCCAATTAAAAGCGCAGCGGGTGACAACACATTTAGAGGCCGACTTGAGGATCCTTTTGTAATATTCGTGTATGGAACGAGCGGCGAATGCACCCTAGACCGTTTATTGGAGTTGGAAACATCCGAATATTTTCGCGGCTTTGGAAGAAATTTGTGGCTAACGAAGAATCTGAATTTGATTTTTCACGTACGGAAACGTTTCAGTGTTGAAATGGTAGTAACGCGATAAATTCTCATGATAAATATAAACAACATATGATAATTTCACACTTAGACATAAAGCTCCCCTACCGACCATGATAACGACACTTTACTCTATTGACCTTGAAGATGACAGAGAGTCAAAGCCATGGTCAGCGGTAGAGTCTATATTAATGAGTGGAAATTACCATTTGTTGTTTATATTTTATAATTATTGAAATATCAAAACAAAATAAAGTAAAAGCCAAGACAGAAGCAACAAAACTGATGAATCATTAATAATTTATCTAGGCGGAATTAATTTTTTTTAATACGCTGTCGAAGGGTATACACTGGGTTGTGGAACCCATCTTTCACAGCAGGCCTGGTAGTTTTTAATATAAATTAATGAGTAAGTTTCCACGAAATTTAGAGATATTTATAGTGAAGAGTGAAATACAAGTTACATTTTCCACTAAATTTAATTCATTTTCGTTTAGAGTTCCAATACTGATTAATGAACTTCATCAATCTGAATATGTAGAATGACTACTGGAAGTCGGGTTGAGTTGAAAATTTTATTTGCAAATTGTATACCTACGCTATTTCTTACGTCAAAGTTCCGTGTGGGTAAAAATTCCATAAAAAAGCATGTAAATTAGAGTATGCCCTTTCTGAGGAGTAATTTTACGACTAAAAGCTAACGTCAAGCTTGGAATGACCGTGGCACCCTATTTGTCTAGAGGACCAATAGCAGCAGTGGGAGAAGAATTCTAATCGAGATTTCTTCATGAAGATATCCTTGTAATAAGCTTTCAAGTCGCCAGCAAAAGCTAAAAAGATATGAGCCCGCTAAAACGGTTAAGTGATGCAGCTCTGGACCTCGACATTCTAGAGTAGACACTCACACACTTTTTTTTTACTTTTGTATTGTCTGGATAAATCTATTTGATCACTTAACGTACTGTTAAAGCAATGGTAAAAAATTTTAGTAGAATGGAGAGGGTGAAGTGCCCGGAGAGGAGGTGAAACGAAGAAGTGCTGGACATGGTGGGTGAGGAGAGGCAGCTTTTAGATGAGATACGGAGGAGACAGAGGGTATGGATGTGAGGAGTTCTTAGCGGGGAGAGGATGTTGAAAACGGTTTTAGAGGGTAGAAAGTTAGGTGAACGAGGGAGGGGATGGAAGAGAATAGGATTTCTAGATAGATTGGAAGAGAGTAGACCTTATTGTGAATTGAAGAGGGCAGTGCTTGAAGTAGAGGGAGGCTCCCAGAATACTTCTCCAGCACTCTATGGAAACCTACCTTAATCGGTAGAATACTATAATAACACTGGTTGAGGGAGTTAAAGAGCTTCGTAGACAGTGGGTGGGACCCTTAATACATTTAACCCCAGTATGGGAAAAGGGAGGGGTGAAAGACAGGGGCAGGGTAAGGATATGGGAGGGATTTGGGGAGTGGGAGGGGGAGGAAAGGGCCCCCACCCTCCCCTCCCCGCCCCCCACTCCGTCACTATTGATCTGGCAACAACACTGCCTCCTCACTCCTATCCCAGGGAGAGGGGGGGAGGTTTATAGGGCGATCAGGGACACGTACCTCGCGGGGAGAGAGGGTGGAATGTACGGAGGAGGTCATGGGGTTGTGTGTGAGGAGGAAGGCGAGCCAGGAAAGGTGGTGTACATGATGAAGTGTCCGAAATGGGAAAAGGGTGGAGGACCCAGGCCAGAGAGGATTGCGTCCTTCGCGAACCGTTCGCGACGAGCGGATCGTGCCCCCCGTCAAGAAGCTCGGGCAAGGACCTCAGGCTCAGTCCTTTGAGAGCTGTTCGCAATGAGCGGACGTTAAGTAACCAACTAAGGAAATTGCTCCGTCATGAGTCGTTCACAAGATCCGATATTTCCCCATAAAGAACCCCAGGAAGAGATTCGTTCTTCGAGAGCCGTTTGCAATGAAAGGGCCATGCCCCGTTGAGGACCTAAAGCTGGAGGTTGGTCCGTCATGAGCCGTTCGCAAGATCCGATCGTTCTAAAGAACTCCAAGCAGGGACACATCCTACGAGAGCTGTTCACGATGAGCGGACTATACCCCGTTGAGGAGCAGAGGCAGGGGATTGGTCATGAGCCGTTCGTAAGATCCGATCGTACCCGGTAAAGAACTCCAGACAGGCATCCGAGATATATTCGCAATGAGCGGACTTTGACCCATTAAGGAACCATGACAGGAGATTGGTCCGTCATGAGCTGTTCGCAAGAGCCGATCGTGCTCCATTGAGGATCAAAGTTAAGAAATGGGTCCTTCACGAGTCGTTCGTAATGAGTGGATCGTGCCCCGTGAACGATTATCCCCGGGTACACGGGCACCCAGAACAAAGGCGGTTGCCATTCCGAAGGACGCCGCCCGGAGTCTTCTTCACGAAAGGTATCTGTGCACGTGCCGTATTGCATCTCGACAAATTGGGCTGAAGCCACGAATGTGCAATATGTACTCGAGCACACGTATTGGAATATTCAGATAACCTTCGATTACACTGGTGAATGTTTTGTGTGGAGACAATTTGGTGAGGCCGCATCCCAAATGAAAGGGTTAAGGGGCGTTTAAGAGGACCTCCCTATAAATTGGGGCCCGTCAATCAAGGGCTCTCCGATTGTTAAGCGAAGAAGGAAGGGCGCCGAATGATAGGTAGGGTCCCGCTTAAAGTCCGTAAGCTCACTCTTCTAAGATGCGGTCTCACGAAGTCCCTCGAAGCACGCTTTCTAGTACCAAAATAGATGGTCAAGAACCAGGATAGGTTCAACAGCACCTTTTTATTCGCAAGAACTGGAAAGGATGACCAACGATGGAGATAAAGGGGTTTCTTAAGAAGATTACGAAAATGCGTAGGATCAATAGAATTAAACTGCTGGAATGAGCGGAAAGCAGCAATGATTGCAGAAATAAGGACTCCTGTTAAATCTCTGGCGATTCCATTCGAGTAATATATGTAAATATGAAATAATAATCATGAAGTTAATCCACCGGAGAAACTATTTGCGATACTGATTCTTTCGCATCGGAAAGAGTATGATGCTGATGAAAACATGTTTAGCGAATGGCCCATATTTTTACGTCAAATGGAGGATCAACGCGACCCGACCGGGTCGTTTTGACCGGAGATGGCTTAAGATGAAATATTCAGAGCCTCATGGAATTTTTTGGGACGCACTGGTCGCAAGGTGACCCAAACTGCGTGAAAAGAAGAAACAAATAGAGAGGAATATTTACAGTGACTGTAAGAAGAGAAACAGAATAAGTATTTGTAATAAAAGGAACGTTTCGAAACGTTCAACGATCGGAAATGATGCAAGGGAAAATATATCATAAAATTTACATGTAAAATTTCCTAATAGAATCCCTGAAATGCGTAGTCGCTTTGTTTTCTGCTCCAACAGTAATAATGGACTGTAACAAGGAAATGTATAAAATCATTACTGTGAGAATGCAACATATTTGACAATAATACGATGACAGCGACTTAGTGATACTGATGGAAGCTGTTGGAATTAATAAAAAGCACTAATTCCACTGCATAAAAATATTTAATCTGCTTAAATTCTGTTGTTTTCATTAAAGAAATTATATTCCAGGAGCAAAACGTAAGATGGCTCTTCGTACCAGGCAAATTACATTCTGGGTAATAAGCAGACAATTAAGCAGGAGTGTTAAAACGTGATTCAAGCTCAAAGATTGAGAGACGCCTTCGCTAGATTTTCACTGTGAGCGAAGTGGAGGGACAGAGTGTCAGGAGAGATTGGAATATAGTCATGACACCTTCAATTATTTCTATACCCTTCCCTAATTTAAGGTGTTCGCTCATTACCTTACAAGAATTAGCTTTTTCCATTTATAGACTCCGTTCGGATATGGTTCAATTTTTAGGTTCTTTGCTTTTCATTCTGTCTTGCTTTGGCGTTCACAACATAAGCGCAAAGCCTGCGGGTAAGATAAATAAAAAAGGGGATGCTTTATTGAAATAATAAATCCGCATAAACTCTCTACCGGATAAGTTTGAGGGGACGACACAATAAATGATGTATCTTGGAAAAAACGATGATTAATTTTGCACCACAATCGTTTGAAATTCCAATCCATACGATGTTATTTTTATCTAATTATTGTAAACGAACGGTTCTTAACTCCAAAAACATAAGTGAAATCAAGCATAGGCAAAACTTAAGGTGATTTACGATGGAGAATAAAACCATTAGCTCGATCTTATCTGAATCCACACTACCTCAACAGTCAATGATTTGTAAATAATTTTCTCGATATTTTCGAGGGTGAAATGAATTTCCAATTCTCCTGCATGGCGACGAATTCCATAATTTCCTCAGACACCACGCTCAATATATATAATACCGTCCTCAGGCAGCAGGTAGTAGAGATGGAGCAGCGATTGTCTATTTGAAAGTCGTGATGAACAATCGGTGCAAAATAAAGGTTGTCAATCAAGCCAATGCCGTATATCAGTAGGGCAATAGACATGAGGCATTACTGATGGAGTCGAAGCATTTAGATTGATTGCTACAGCTTCTAGCAAACATATTCCTTCGAAATGGTATTATAGATGGAATATTAAGTATCTATCGAGTGAATGCATGATCCATTGCTAAAATTTGTACCAAACCCGTAAATAACTCCACTTTTACGCCATAAATAATCCTGTGAATAAAAAATTTGCTGGTTAGGAGTTTTGAAAATATCAAAAACATAAGTGCAGCTCAAGATAACAGAATAATATGCATATGTACATTATCAATCAAGCGATAGCAACTTATTCAGGTATTTAACAATGGAAAGCGTGGAACGACTGCTTTGCGGCTATTTATCTTAGTGGACGAATGAAAATTTTGAGACGGTTGGTTGATGTAACAACAAGTAACATGATTATTCCTCAGATACCTAAACCTATATTAAAGGCCTTCAGAAGACCACACAATTGTTGAGTTCCATTGTGACTATGGTCCTTTACTGTAATTATTAAATGTCAGGAGCTTAAAGTATAAGTCGGGGTGGCAGAAGGTATGGTTCCCTTTTAATTATGTTTGCCACCTTATCAGATTTTAGCAAATTGATAATTACAGGAAATTAAAGTTGGTATACGAATATAATTTATTACAACACGAAAAAAATGTTTCTGCTGGAATGAAAACAAATATTAATCGGAGCATAATAATGTGCTGAAAATTCAACTTAGGCCAAAAGTAGAGGAAATGAGATTCCTCTAATCAGAGTCAAACAGAGGCACATCACGCAATTTCAAGATAAATACTGAGTTTTCTTCGAAAATGGATTGGGTCATAAAAAGAGGGAGCTATAGGATAGTCGAGCTGTGCGGAAAGATAAATTATTTTAGTATCAACAAGAAACTACTCTAAATTTATTCATGGTGTTGATAGCATTAGGAATAATGGGAGGTTCTCAATTCTTTCGGTAATTGAATACCTAATCAAGGGTACGTTTCTGTCCCTGAAAAACATTAACAGTAGCGGATCCTAACAAACAATCCCAAGCAAAATTTTTTCAAAATAATCATGCCTCTTAAAACAACAACTTGATTTAATGTTCACTCATCTAAACACTGCCAGTGCTTCAGCAACCGAAAAATTAACTATTTTTTCATAGACATCATCCTTGTTTGCCAAGTCATTTTTTTTTTACACTCACTTGATTCATATTCAGGATCCATCTTTCTAGCAATGCACAAACACTAACATTAGAATTGGTTCATACATAAGGCTCATCGTATGTATTTGGCATGCAGTCAGTTCTGTGAGGCCAAGATTATCACTTTCCCCTCGCATTTTTTGAAAGGCATTTTGATGCGGAAACATCAGGGCTGAAACGTTTTTGTAAGCGCGGCACGGAAGCTCTTTTGTTTTTACGACCTTCAAGATACTTTCGGGTGATTCCGTGGCAGACAGCAGGTCATCCTATCTAGTTTTACAGCTCCTTCCCGGAAGAATCTTATTTTCCACTCAAGCCCATCATTGTAATGAGTCAGACGAATGTTTTTTTAGCGTTGCAAGTTGTCTTCGCAAGCATCATAATGGTTCGACAGCTGGAAAGACTGAGGTGGCAGCAGATTTGTGAATAACATTGCCATAGAAGTATTAGAGTCCTACTTCCATGGGTGACAGGACGGCCGCCGGAATAAAAAACAACTTATAGCCACTTCTCATGCATTCCTGAAACGCAAGCGTAATAACGGGAAGAAAAGACAACGTGGATTTGTTTAAATATTGAATGTTTAATGCGAGGGGAGGAGACAAAATATTTATATATGTATATATATCTATATATATTTATATATATTTTATGCATAGACTAATATGTAATCCTTTAATAAAAAACGCGCTAGGCAACCTTTTAATTCATAGCTCTATGTATATATTATACTTTATTTTTTTCCCAACTTTACAAAATCGATTTACGGAAAGCACACTCGGTTTCCAGACCTCATTTATTGGGAAGATTTAACAGGGTGAAATGCTGATCTATTTACCCGCGATAACCACTTAATAACTGGCACTTCTACCGTAGTTCTCTGGAGGGGTACTCGGTGTAACTGTTTCGGTAATGTCTTCATAAGGCTTACAAGGAGCTGGAAGCTTCTAGCCACTTAATTCACGATGAACTGATCAACTTAATGACGCAGGGTACGTTTAATAATGCTGCAGTTGCACCACTCAGCAGTGCTTAGCCAGCAAAAGAAGACAGATTTGTCAATGACAATGATTTCTCGTTTTACGAGGAAAGCAGTTCAACATTCTTGCGGTTGCTTCCTCTAAAAATCTCAGATTCACAACCTGTACCCACCATTTGTTGTAGGAAATCATGCTCTCTCGAAGTGAACCAAGAAAAGTCGAAACCTTCCCTAAGAACAGCCACACAACGAAATCCTAATGTGATTAGAAAGGCCATCACTCAGCACATCAAAGAACTCAACATCAATGTCCTTGGTCAACTTAAGTACAATCTACTATTCGCGCCATCTACGGCCCTAAGTAAGGGCACCAATGAAGTACTGGTGCGCAAATATATTTCTCCATCTTCTCTAAACAGAATGTGTACATTATTTCTTTTTATGAGAAAAGACAATAGCTAAAAATCACCACGGATGTAATTTTCGGGAGAAATAAGTGCGTTTAGGCTTTGTTGGATAAGAATTTTGCCCTATTAAGGAATCATATCCCTGATTTTTAAACAGCGCAACATGATATAAAGGCAATACTCTTGAATGGCTACATGAACTTACATCTCACTACAAATAAATATCCTACCAATAATTTCCGTTTTATTTAAAGACACTTTCAAAAGAGTAATCTCTAATTACGAGTTCCGTTTCTATAGTAAAAAACCTCACCAATAACATCATCCTTACTTTCAATATTTCAAGATAAAATTCAAGCCCCAGATTGTTCATCAACAGAGAAACACCGTTATAGCAGTATTTATTAGTGCTTTGAAAAGAAGACTGAATTATATCTGTAGTTAAAAAAAATGTCGCAAAAATCTGAACTAACAGCATGTACTTTATCAAATTCTCTGTACGCACTTTGAAAGAGAAGCTTATGGAAATACTATGGAATCCATGATTCTTTAGCCAACAAATTTACATTTCCAAATTTTCTCAGATGATAAAATGGTCGTTTAGCTTCGAAAAACAATTGCTTGATTTTAAATAATCGGAAAATAGGTATGAGTGAAAGAAGCTTACCTAAATAAGAACTTATTAACAGGTCTCGAACTAATTACAACGCTCAATTACTCCAGTTGGCTTTTGCCAGTCATAGTTGAAATTTGGAAAAAAGATAGAGATTGGAAATCAATTGATTTTCAACAAAAGGTAGAAATAATAAATTGACTAACTGGGACTGAATTCCTGAAGATTTTAGACTTTGATTCAATAAATTACATATAGTGTTTATATCTGCTTCAATGTATCACCTAATTTAATACATTTTATTCAGATAGAAAATAGATATCCATGTCGAAAAAAGTTAGCATTTCAGTAAATGTCATTTGTGGTTCCTACATTGATGTCGAAACATTCATTGAAAAACTAAATGATGAGAGCATCTTTTAATTCCCATAAGTTGACTGCTGAACATAAAAATATCTTGGCTGTGACTGGCAGCAACGTAAGGTTTCAAATTCGTAATTAACCAGCAAAAAAGTAGTATTTAAGGTCAGTGTTATTATTTAATTAGTTGCCGAGGGAATATAGTATTCTTCAGATTGGGGAAATACTACTGGCCACTTCACTGCTTCAAAGTACCGGAAAAATGTACCGCATCTCTTAAGAAATGTAGATACATTCGCAACTGCCAGCAAAAGAAAACTTGAGTCTCACTTGGGTCCAAGTTGGATGGAAGCCCAGTCTCCAAACTCTTTGGCCTCGTTTCCTTCATAGAGGGACGAAAGAAGTGACAGGCTTTCCCAGTACCTCAAGTTCGTTTCTGCTTTCCCCACGTTAAATACTAGGTTCAAATTCTTAATCTCCTAGCGGTATCATGATCATCTACCTTTTTGATCTCTGCCTCCCCGTCCTCCCAAACCTGGAAGAAAATTTTTCTCTGGCCTCGACAATCCCAATTATATATTTCAAGAGGCTAGCTTTTGTTTTCCTTACAATAACTTTATGGAATATTAACATGATATCATTGTTTCAAAACTCATACGTGTAGATAGGTAAAATAACTGGCTGTTTGCTATGTTATCAGCACAAAAAATTATAGTTGGCGATAAATGTCCGATTTAAGTTATGACAAAGGGTGATCCACGGGCATTTGATCCTTAAAAATGTTTGGAGGCAAATGAGAAGAATTCTAACACCAGTAGATTGGGTCAAAAGTGATCGTAGAGTTTAGGAATGATTTAGTGCTAGTAACCGCGTCGCTTGCAATATGGTTGCAGCCTAGAACGTAGAGTTGCCGACTATTTAGAGAACTACCAAAGCATCGTGAGCCAATGAATTAAGAGTAATGTAACTGCCAAATCATTCGTTAACATATCTAGTCGTTTCCCACTGTGAATCAATTAAACAATACTATTTTTTAGATATGACCGGGAAGAAACAGTGCTGCGGAAAGCGTTCAAATTATGGTCAAGTGCTTATGGTAATCCGAACATTTTTGACGGCCAGACTAAAATAAGACAAGTTGGAAAATAGCAATATACTTCAAATTACTATGTCACTTTCCCATTTATTACAAAGTATCATGTTTAAAATCGTTATTTTAAACCCTTATGAGGCGATTAATGCCTTCGTGTTTCTAGGATTCCAGAAGAGTGCCCTCTCAAAGAATAATGAGTCTCAAGATTGGCTGAGTGAGTGATGCTTTCCTTTCTAATAGTGTGTCTTCCCTTTACTCTTCAATGCTCACTCTAGGTGCAATGTCGCAGCCTAGACTAAGTGCTGTTAGCTACAATGGATAAGTAACATCGGCGATACAACTTTTGATAGTTGACAATAATCACAGCAACCACAACTCGTACTTTCGAACTTCATCGTTCTATTTTGAGAGGTGAATATTTTATCATTAAATATAATCCTTCATCATCCACGCGTCTTAGAACCCCACATACCTTTCCCCGAACCATTACAAGCTTGCACTACTTTTCCTTCTATTTGTCATTACTCAGCTACTTTTATGAATTTCCTCAGACTAACATTCGCCAATTTCATTAGGAATCTCTTCAACAGCAGGAGACGTTGGGAGGCAGAGCGAAAAAATGTTATTCTACACACTAATTGAAAGCTTTGAAGGGACTGGGCACTGAAAAAATCAATTGGCACATAGATTGAGAAAAACTGAATTAAAAAAAAATGCATGCCTGTATTTTTCAATGATTTTGCAATGACTGCAACGAGCGGCGTTTCTTATTTTTGTAAGATGTTCTGTTGCACATGCGGTATTTATTATTACAACTCTTTGTAATCATTGATGTTGCGGTGATGCCTTCGGAAATATCTTTTCGGTTCACGGAGGCGATATCTAAAATATAAATAGGCATCCTCAAACCTTCAAAATATTCGCACAACTCATTAACCACGTGAAGAGGAACTTGAAGAGAGTTATTCCTTATCCGTTCCCCTGAAAATGTACATAATACTCATCAAACTTATGGTGTCTCACTGAATTGTGATTTTTGGGTAAGCGTTTTATGGTATAATGGTGTTTCTTTTGGAGTTTTCAAGAGCACTGAGAATTGGTATACGTGCTGATTGCATTCCAAATATATTTGAATGTTTGTATGCGTGAATGTGTTTGCGTTTTTCTTTAGTCAAGAGTGTATACATAGGTACGAGTGTGTGAAAATGTTCTCCTTGACATTTCCTTAATAATTTACTTCTGGTACTTTGGTGTTATCTAGATGCCTAGAGTAGTTAAGTAAATATTTAATTAATGGTAAACGTGCAACTGGACACTCGTCTGTAAAAACGAAACGAAAACGTTTAGAAAAGAAATATATATAGTCAAGGCCATTCCTCTTGAGGTACTAGAACTGAGGGGGGTATTTTTTTAAAATCCTCATTGGAGGAGGCACCTTATGGGGGTTCAGCCAATCAGGAGGCGTTGAATGATTCGCAACAGCTAATACATTTTTTTCTGTTTACAGGAGGCGGGCGGTTTTGCTCAGGGGAAGGTTTCATGAAGTAAGCATGCGGGTTCAAAGAAATGAGGTGTGATCTGATGGCGTCGGAGGGATGGGTTGTCTTTGAAGACAAATTAGGACTTTACTTTGTCCTTCCCATCGTAGCAGCTATATTATCGTTTGGAAATATACTAAAGCCAACCTCCCTTGCTTAATTCACCAACCATCTAGGAAGAGAAAATATAATTTTGAAAAAAATAATAATCTGGATATCTGCAGATCTTGGAAATGCACATTGTTATACAGGTAAAAATTGCATTTTTTCCCCAAGCACGCCTCAAAAAGACAATTTTTAACTTTTTTTCATTAAAGTTAATTCATTTTTGATCTAACAATATATAGAGAGAGATATAGAGGACTTGAATGGGCCACCAAAACACCGATACGAGATGAAATTACCCCTTCCCTAAAAAATCATTGTGTTAATTAAGACGTATTTTGTAAACTATCTCTCCAAATCTCTTTGGAGCTCGTGATATAGTATTTTTTTTAAACTCTAAATCTCTGTGTAATTAAATGTATTTTTCTTTTCACTACTCTTGGGTGTAATGTGCGTGTGGGAGCGTCATAGTTGACTCCATTCTTCCTCCGAAGAGAAACTGAAAAACCTCTCTCACAAGATCCTCCCCCTGCTAACACCACCAGCCTTCCTCCGAGAAAAGAAATAAGAAATTGACAGATGACTAACCGATCCTGAATCACCTTCTCTTATTTTCTTTTTTTTAGACTACCATTCAACGCTTTCCTGTTTGAAAAAAAATCTTTTTCGATCCGCCCAATCCGTCTTCTCATTCCATTCAGCGATACAGGGCTCGCAAATACCTTTACATGTATGTATATAGATATATATAATATTTTATATATATTTGATTTGTAACTTTTGTTTCACCATAGCACTGCAATTTCATTTGTTGACGGAGAGGGCGAATAATTCTCTCTATCAAAACACGGGCACTTATTTCCACCACTTTTTTTCGACACCTTCAAGCAACAATATTTTTTTAAATAAATCCTTCACTTCCATTTTAACGGTCACAAAGCCCAAGTATCCGCAATCTATACCTCAGTAATGTCTATGTATATGTGTAAATATACATACAATCACACAAAAACACTCTTTCCGATATCTTTACATATCCCAAACCCCCATTTTTTTCAAATTTAACTTCACCCCCGATTTATTTCCACCGGCCAGCCAACAATCAAAAAAACAACAGCCAATGCAATACCCAAAACATCTTTCCCGACGTCTTTTTTTTAGTAAAAAAAAGAGAACACCCGGTTTCTTCTTCATCTTCCAAAACCCTACAACACATCTTATCTTCTTTTCCCCCTTTTATAAGCCTTCGGAGCACGCATGAAAGAACAGCCGATGCAATTTTTTTTTCGCGGGACACGAAAGAATTCCCAGAGAAGCCCACCATCACTCCCTGCACCACATATCCAGAAAAAAAAGATCAACTCTTTCGACGCACCATCAACAAATCTGTTTTGTTAATCCAACCTGCAATCTTCAATTCTTTCGTGAGCGATGCCCAAACGCAACGGGTACACGCTGAGGGAAACAGCGGGGGTGCTTGTGACACCCCAACACAATACAGACACCGACGGCGACCCCTCCTCGCAGGTTCTACCCTCACCTCGAGAAATAAAACCAAGCCTTTTTTTATCATCATCACTCCCGCTCCAATTCTTGCATGCTCCTCTGGCACAGACATCATAAGCATCATCCCTCTACCACCAGGTGGAACACCCGGAAACACAACGTTGAAATCCCCCGCAATATTTTGGCCACTGGCTCAAACCAAACACTCGCACCGATAAAACACACCTCTGTCCGTCTTTTTAAGCCCTCCGGAAAAAAAATTCCTCGTACCAAAGTTCCCTATACCCCCCAATCTCACTATTATGTGTACTCATAAACGAAACGGAGAGATAAAGTTCTTCTCGCTAGACATAACAACAGACCTTGCAAAACTAATAGTCTCCAACAATGCCCTCCTCCCCGTGACGACGCCGAGCGGGGGCTGCCGGAAGTCGGGTGCAAGGCCTCCGCCCCGCCCCCGGAGTCGCCGCCACCGCCGGGGGTTATTGACCGCAGGTAGTTGCCCCTTCCCCGTAGGCAGTGGAAGCACACGCCCCTCCCGTTGTTGGTGACGGCGCGATCGCCGGCCGGCAGCAGGAAGTCCGAGGGAGAGGGGGCGGAGCGGGGCGGACCCAGGGCAGCGGGAGCGGCCGGGCAGTGGGTGTAGCAGCACCGGCGGTGGTCCCCGTACGCCGAGTTCTCCAGCTGGACCTCGATCTCGGGGATGTTCGGATCTGCAAGGGAGGAAGAAAGACGTGGACTGTGAAATAAATGCAATGCAATTTTTGCAGTGAAACCTACGAAAGTGCATGGCATGTTCTAACAGAATGTCCCGCCTATGAAACATTAAGAACCGAATAGAGAATAAAACTTCAAGAAAAGCACCTTACTTGGACTCATAAGTCACTGATAAATACTGAAATACTAAAAACAACCAGGAGAACTATTAATAAAATCCTGACTAACAAAAGAAAGTTGAACCAAGATGATAATGCATACACCAAAGCACAAGAGCCAAGCAAAGAGAAATGGACTTCCCGATGAGCCTTGCCCAATTGGGTAAGGGGAGGGGGACGCTGGCCCCATATTAATGGGGGAAAGAAAACTAACACGATCAACAGTCGATAATTTCTCTAAGGCAAAGAAAAGCAGCCTCCCGTTTATAAGTCTACGACTTGATAACGGGAGGGGTGGTTGAGGGTCTGCGGGGGCTTTGCCTCCGAATCCAGTGTGAAATAAATGAGTTCAATTGTGTTTGATGTTGAAACAGCATGCTGAATAAAATAATAAAAGTTATCGTACTGCCCACTAGTTTATTAATAACACCGCGTTTTGACGCTTAGTGTCATCACCAGATAAAATAAAAATAACATGCTACAGGAATGTTATTTCTATTCGAAATGTTATTTCAATTTTGAAATAACATGTTATAGAAATAAACTTTCTATAGCATATCATATCTATTTGACCTGATGTCGAGATATGGCGTTACAGCATGCTGAATAAAATGATAAAACTTATTGCACTGCCCACTAGTTTATGAATAATAACAACGCATTTCGACGCTTAGCGCCATAATCAGGGAAAGCAGAAAAAACATGTTATTTCTATTTGACATGATATAGAGATATGGTGGAACAGCATGCTGAATAAAATGATGAAACTTATAGTGCTATCCTCTAATTTATTAATAATAATAACGCGTTCCGACGCTTATCACCACCATCACGGCAAATAGAAATAACATTTTATTTCTATATGACGTGATCATTGCGCTAAGTGCCGAAACGCATTGTTATTATGAATGAACCAGTAATAGCTTTCCTTGTGTAGGCTTTCGCGGAGTGGCGAAAATTCAGCGGAGAGCAATTCTTCTATTTGTATTCCTTCAGATGGAGCAATACTCCTGTTTGTCTTGATAATAGCGCTATAGCCGTCGAAACTAGTCGAAAGCAAATAAAAATTTGTGGAACCGAACTGGGTTTTGTTTCACCATGAATATCTCATCGTTCCACCAAGTTACGCCAAAATCAGTTGATTTCATTACGGGATTTGCACCGCGTGTGTGCCCATCTGCGTAGACGACTGTTCCGCCGGGATTGCAGCTGGATTCTTCACTGAAGTGACCTCAAGAAGCCAGCTGCAAAACCAGCGAAACGGTCGTCTACACAGATGGTCACACACGCGGTGTAAATCCCGTAAGCCTCTCCGCTGAACCAGTCTTAGCGTTTCATAAACGCTTATCGTCAACAAACAGAAATAACATGCAATTTCTAATTGACCAGATGATGACGCTAATGCCTCATACAGATTACGATTGTTTCGGCGATCGTTGGAACCATTGTACATTCACACAATACGACGGTAAAACTTGTGCTGCCCTGCAGTGCTGTAATCCTGAAACCTAAAGTAAACGAGAAACTGAACGGTTAGCAAAGCTGTTCAGTTGCTTTGGGTAAAGATATTATTGTGCTAAACGCTTATTTTTCGTATTATTCTTCTTAAGCCCATGTTATTCCATACTGGGATAACATCATGAAAAAAATGTAGCGATGGGAGCTTTTCGTCTTTCTCTTGTCGCTTCCCTTTCCAGTTCCGCAGCGCCTAACCATCATAAAGTGGCAACGTCAGGAACTACGTGAACTATTGTCCGGACATGCATTCACACGGCAACTATCGTTTGGACGATCGCTGCGGCAATCGTAATCTAAACGGGGCATAAGGGTGGAAACGCGTTTCTATTATTAACCCATTATTCCCCAGACTGAATGTAGGGCATTTAACTTCGGTTGTTTCACATTTTTCGATTTATTTTGGCCAAATTAAGATGAATTTTTGGATAAAAAATATTTTCATCACATTATATGATTTTCAAAATGCTGCGTATACGAAACGCAGGGAAAAATCAGTTAAATAAGTACAGAGAAAGTAATTTTTTAAAAATTAGCTTACATCTTTTATTTTTTATCTTGATTTGTACACTCGACATCTTCGCCGGTATTTATCACCGTCATCAGTATTCCTTTGGAAGAAGTGCCCCATTCTGCCTTAACGGACATGCTGGGGTATGTCATTTTTCCTAGGGTGCCTCGTATGTGCACATCGATTTTTTGTGCCAAACGCCATCAGTCATAAAAATACAATTATATGAATGAAAATGTTGGTGGAATTGACAAAATTAGAACTAGAGATACTTCAAAAGAGTCAGTAAATCAAAGAAAAAATTATTCTGAGGTAGACATTTTTTTCTGATAATTAGAATTCAATAAAGTTGCGTTAACGGGTTAATAAATGGGTTAATAAACCAGTGGACTGTGAAATAGACATCTATCATTTATCAGGCAAGAAATTTACCATGCCGGCCTCGGTGGCGGCGAGATAAAGCCCTTGCCGGCCAGACAGGAGGTCGCGGGTTCGAGTCCCGTCTGGGTAAGTTTCCCCGAGCAAGGGCATGGTTGTTTGTGCACGTTAAATTTTTTACATATTAATAACCCCGGTGTATAAGGCCGTATAGAACTGTTTTCGGTGGTATGGAAATAAAAATAAAAAATAGTGGAAATTGTAGAGTTTTTCTTCTCCGTAGGAAAACATATCTTTTCCGTAGGAACATTAAATTAAAGTTTCTCTAGCAGTGGTCCACGTTGCCCTAATGAGGCGTTGGGATTTCCCTATCCCCATCCCCTTCCATCCATATCCTCACTCCGGAGGCGTCGGCGGGCTCCCTATCGCAGCTTCTTTCCTTCCCTTCCAAATCCCTCTCCAGGATGACTAGCCAAATAAGTCTCGAATTTGGTTCCAGGCTGTGGTGGTTTTAGCCTTCTAAGGGCCAATCCTGGGTACACTACCCAGGTTCGTCCGAAGCGTAAAGGAACCTGGATAGCGTGGTGGTCTGCGCAGTGGCCCAGAAAACCAAAGGTCCATTGTTCGATTCCCCGTCCAGGGGAATTTTTTCCTCTTATTGTTAGAAATTCATGCATATTTCAGTGCGGTTCATACAATCGGCTTCCAAATGTTACTCGGAATTTGAAATCGAGGTGGCCGAGATCATACGGTGGAGCGATGGATAGAACAGAATGCAGAGACTACAGGACATTATTGCTGGTATTAACATGTAGGACGAAAACAGACTAAATAGACTACATGACACTATTGTTAGTGGTGAGCCTACAGGCTAAAGAGACAATTAAACACTAAATTGCTGGCGGAATATCGTATATTATGGAAAGAGATTAAAAAAGGTCAATTAGCATAATTCGAATCGAATATACTCGGAGTGCAGTGAAACCAACGGATCTGATAAGGTGCGATTACACTATGTAATATGTTACATAAACATGTTACATATAACATGTTTTACGAAAAAGTTACAAATCCGTGTAACAAGTTACATGTAACATTGTGTTACAAAACCAAAATTCGTGGTATGTAACAAGTTTTGATTTCCCGCACGAAGTGGGAAAATGTGTAACATGTTACAGAAAAGAAGTGAGGCGCATGGTGGGGATAGTAAGTTGAAGGTTGGTCTAGGATTGAGTCTATAACATGTTACTTGTGCATATTTGGCTCCGCTGTACTCTTGTTATAAGACAAATGTTATAAGTAACTTGTTACATGTAATTTGTTTATATAAGAGGTTACATAGTGTAAACGAACCTTAAGGCATGTAGCACGCTAAATTGCTAGCAGAATATGGTATCTTACGGAAAGAGATGAAAAAAGGCCAATTAACATACTTCGGATCGCATATACTCGGAGTGCAGTGAAACCAACGGATCTGTTACAGTGCGTTTACACTGTGTTACATGTTATATAAACATGTTATCTGTAACAAGTTACTTGTAACATTTATTTTATATAACATTTGCTTTATAACAAAAGTCCAGCGGAGCCAAAAATGCACAAGTAACATATTATAGATTTAGTCGCAGCCAAAAATGCACAAATAACATATTACAGTTTCACCCGTCAACTGGCTCTCCCAGCTGTGCGACTCACCTCTTTTCTGTGACATGTTACACATTTTCCCACTTCCAGCGGGAAACCAAAAAATTGTTATATAACACGAATTTTGGCTTTGTAACACTATGTTACATCTAACTTGTTACACGGATTTGTAACTTTTTCGTAAAACTTGTTTATATAACATGTTATACAGTGTAAACGCACCTTTAGGGAGGAAGAATAACATGGACGAGGACTGTGAAGTCTAGGTGGCAGAGATCACACGATGGAGCAATTGATACTATAGAGACCAGTTGCCACTACTGCTGGTGCATGGCAAGCAGCACGAAAACAGGCTGAAGAGACCACAGAAGACTAATGATAGTGGTGGGTATGCAACATGAACGGGCTAAAGAGACATGTGATGACGAAACTGCTAGCGGAATTTCATGTAACACGAAAAGAGAATAAAAAAGACAGGTGAACACGATTTTAGGAATGAGTGCAAGAACCAAATGATAACCAAAGGTGAAGTTCGGAGAAAAATTAGGAAAAAAATGGCTCTTGCACTCAGAGAGAAGCTCGTAAGTTTTCAACAATGCCTAACATAACTCGAGCCAGTGGCGCCGACTCCATGGGGCCTGAGGGGGTCCGAGGCCCGAGCCCCATCAAAAGTTCGTTATGGGTGTGAGGAAAAAATGTGACAAGCTTTTCGATTTTCCCCGGAGTGTCCAGATATCGAGATTCGAGTTATGAGGGTTCTAATGTTGATCATATGACTCTTATAGAATGCTTAAAAACTTAAAACTCACTACTTATAAAATTTCTCGGGGCAAGATCCCCGGTTTGGACCCCTCCAATATTTTTTATAAGTCGTCATCCCTGACTGAAACTTGATAAACTGTTGATAAAAGAAAAACGTCTGCTGGTACTTGAACCTGTGACTCTTCAAGCGCACTTCCCACAGGGCTAATACGCTCATCTTTTTAAAATATATCGTTTATGCATTTTTTATATAGTTGAATGTAACACCAAAAGGACAATTGTGCGGAAAATCCACAGAGAAAAAATCATTCGCCTTGACCGGGATTCGAACCCGGATCCCTCGATTTCCGGCCGAGTGCTTTAGCCAGTTAGGTAAATATACATTTATTTCAACTTTCAAGCAGCAAAGTACAATTCTCCACAACACACATTAATATCTTTCTTCTAACACTAATCAGTGTCCAGTGGTTCTTTTAACACAAATCAGTGTCCAGTGGTTCTTTTAACACAAATCTGTGTCCAGTGGTTCTTTTAACACAAATCAGTGTCCAGTGGTTCTTTTAACACAAATCAGCTTCCAGAAGCTGGCTCCTCTCCCGCCAGTGACGACGATGACACAGCATCCGCACCATCCTCCGCCAGTGCTTTGCGGAAGACAGAAGCGAGGAAAGAGCGCACCTCGGCTGGCGCACCATGCACCGAAATGCTATCAATGAAGCAGAGGAGTCCTTTCCCTACTGCCTTATGTTTTAATTTCAAAAAAATATATTTTGATATTAATGTGGAAAGTATTACATTCTTAAAATTGGGAAAGAGCTTAAAATTTAACATAATCAAGTTTTCATTCGTGATGGCACCACCACCAAAGGCATCCCAGGTACGATAAATGTTTCTAATGGCTCCCCACACTCTCCCACCATCACCGCAGCCGAGAATGTAATGAGGAGCGGAGTCAACCCGACCGCATGCGACGCAAGCAGAAGAATCGGCAAGCCTCATTCTCGACATCACCTCGCGCGTAGGAAGGAGGCGAGCAATAGTGTCAAACATGGCGCTCGCCGCCCCCGCGTCCCCCCGGCACGCAGCCCAGTTTCTCCATGGGTTAATGATAGAAGTGGGAGGATACTTCTCCCTCTCGATGAGCCTCCGGTAAACAGTCTTTACTACAAATGTTTCTCCTGTTCGCAGGCATTCCGTTATTTTTCGGCATTCCTGAATGCATCTCCTAAACGGCGTACTTTTAAAGCTGGCTTCCGTCCACGCGGAGTGGAGGAGACCCCGCCTGGCCTCATCAACCCCCCCCAAAATTTTGGTGGATACTTTCGAGAAAATAACATTGGCTTTTAAAGCAATATTCGTTAAGTTCAAACCACCTCTTGTCGGAGGGTTGTAAAGCTGTTGCCTTGGAGCCTTTCTCAAATAACCATACCAGAGGAAAGAATTAGTGTCCCTAACCATCTTTGCATGCACTTCTTTTGGCAAAGGCCATACATGAGCGAGGTACCAAATTTTTGGGAATATTACCTGATCGAGGAGGCGGACCCGAGCGGTGAGAGGGAGGGAGGGGAGCTTGTAGCGACCCGAACCCCCCGATACTGCGCCCCTAACCTCCCCCCAGTTCTTCTCAAGAGACTGTTTCACATCGGAGCCCCACCATAATCCTAGAATTTTTACAGGTGGGTTGCCTAATTCCCACACGTTAGAGGCTATATCACCCTTTAGAACTCTCAATTTTGATTTAGTTTTATTCACTTCTAAACCACCGGGAGCATAGGATTGAATTAAGTCATTGGCCAAGAGTAGTTGGCTTGGATGCCCAATGAATAAAGTCAAATCGTCAGCGTATACAATATTTGAATAAGTGATTCCTTGTCTAGCTATGCCAACTCCGGCAGCTTCAAGTGCCCTTGTAAGAGGGTCCATTGCGACGGCAAATAGAGCCATAGATAGGGGACATCCTTGCCTTACAGAATTCTTGATAATAAATTCATGTGAAGTTTTCCAACCTATCCTTATGCATGCTTTTGCTTCATTGTATAGATTTTGAATTGCCCGAAGAAAGATGAGGGGGAAAGCCATTTTTTTAAGAATATATAAAATATATTCAATACGAATATAATCAAACGCTTTTGTAAAATCTACGGGTAAAATGGCAAAAAAATCTTCGGAAGGAGGAGACGGAGTCAAAAAAATATCCCGTAATAATACTGAAGCGTCTAGAATATTTCGTTTTTTCGAAACCGCGTACTGTGTTACAGATAATGTGGATTCCAGAGAATCCGTAAAACGAGATTTTAATATACGCGTAAAGATTTTATAGTCTGAATTCAATAAAGCAATAGGCCTGAAATCATTTAAGGACTGAGGCCGATTTACCTTTGGTAAAAGCGAGATAATGGCGGTATATTGACTTGAAGTCAGTGCCTCGCCTTGGCAGAAAATCTGGTTGAAAATAGCTAATAAAGTCGGGGTCAGAAGATCACCACAAATGGAGTAAAATTCATAAGATATACCATCTGACCCTGGGGCCTTGCCTTTTGGGAGGAGGCGAAGAATTTCCTCTACCTCCTCTCCTCTTATCTCACCAGCAAGCAATTCAGCGTCTTGTGGCGAGAGGGTGGGTAAATTAGGAAACGGAGGGAGATCGTCTTCGTTCCAGACCCCGTATCGAGCAAATATTCTCTGAAAATGCCGTGAAGCAGTATCAAGGAGATCACCATCAGCGCATTCTGCCGGCGGTAAAGTGGTTGACATGTCTTTGCGGAGTCTGATCACCCTCCGGAGCTCAGAGAGTGTGAAAGGGCCCCACGTGTCAGGATTCAGTTCTCTCTGCCACCGACTTGGAGCGTAACGCTTCATTTCATGCATTAAAATGGTGTTTTTCAAAAGGGCTGTCTCCTCATAAAAATTTTTTGGACGGGGATTGAGATTTAGTAATTCTCTTAAGGCGGTTCGGTAGAACATGATTGTGGCATCCATGTCCCTCCGCCACTCATATGTTGAGCGTCGTAAAAAGGATTTAATCTTTGGTTTAAAAGTAAATTCCCACCAGGTTAGAGCATCGGTGCCCGGACGACGCATGGAGATAAGATCCGCCACCCGTCGCCGGACAGCGCAACGAAAATCCTCGTCTTGAAAGGGTCTAGTGTCCATCCTCCACAAGGTTGTTTCAGGGCGGTGGGAGTGAGGGGTGGAAGGGAGCGAGAGGTCAAGAAGGAGGGCACAATGATCAGAAAGAGAAACCGGTATAGTATGAGTGGTGAAAGGGATTTGTTTAAGTAATCGGGAGAGAAATATAAAGTCAATGCGTGTTCTAGAACTTGGACCAACACGCGTGAAAGGGGCGGGGCCCAAAGTGCTGCGTAAAACAGCGTCAGTTGCACAAAGCGCATCAATTAGAAAAGATAAGGCTCGGCTCGGTCGGTATGAAATTCTTTGATTGTTGGATTCCGAGTCCTCCCTTCTATAAATTGCATTGAAATCTCCAGTTAAAATTGCTTTCCCAGTGAAAGAAGTCACGTAAGGTAAAACAGTTTCCGAATAAAATGTTTCCCTGTCTACTCTATTTCTCTCACCCGGCGGCGCATATATGTTGATAATATTAATTTCGCCATAAATAGTTAGGCTAGTTATCCTACCTGAGGCGTGAAATCGTACATTAGAGACTGGGATACCTTTCTTTACGAGTATAGTGGTGCCCGCACGCGACCCTCCGCAATTTGCAAAGGCTCGATAAATAGAATTAGGCCAAATGATTCCCTCTGTTGTTTCTTGAAGGCAGACGACATCTGCCCCGTAATTTCTAAAAAGTGCCAAAAACAGGTTAATCTTAAGTGGGCTAGAAGACCCGGCAATATTTAAAGAAAACAGGATCATGATTGAAGTAGTGGGATAGGGCTTAACTTGAGTCTTTCCTCTTAGATGCTCCACCGTGGCTCTTCTTCCTGTGTCCGCCCCTTTGTTTACCCGGTCGACTGCCCCGGCGTTGAGACCCCCGGATTGCCATGACCGGTTGCCAGTCGTCGTCCTTGGCGTCCAAATGGCTGGAATGGTTATCAGATGACTCTCCGTCTTCCTCACTCTCTGATTGTGGAAGCGATAAGGTGAAGGTGCTGGGGATTACCTCCATGAGGCGAGGGGAGGGAAGGGAGAGAGTTTCAGGGGAAACTTTTGACTCGGAGACGGACCCAGCCGTCAGCAGTGATGTTTCTTTGACGTCGCAGGTAGGAGGTTTCGGAGTCAGGGAGGTGATATGTGCGAGGGCCTCGGGGGGTAAACACTCCGTATCCATAGCCGCAGAAACATCCCCTTCCCCGATTGCACTCTCGTCTTCACCAGTCAAAATAGCTCTCGTTTCCTCTCTCTTTCCCTGCTTAGGCGTCACCTCCTCTCGCCTTCGCTGATGTTCTATCTCCTCTGCGACCTTCACTATGGGATTCTCCATGTCCTCGGTGCTTCCGGCGATGAAAGTGTCAACTGCAGTTCTCTCAGTCTTCCCTTTTTTCTTAGGAGTTTCCTCTTCTCCACTCGAATGGCGGCGTGCTTTTTCTTGATGGCCAAGGGTGTTTAGTAGAGGTGGGAGGGGTGGGGATAATGGCGGGGGCGGTGGTCGGGGGATGGTAGGGGAGGCTCCAGGGTATATCCCTCCTTGGGAGATACGCTGCTCAGGGGCGGTCGCGGACTGCGTGGTTCCTTCGAGTTCAAGAGGAGTGAGGCCACACTCCTCATCCACGGCCTCGCTCAATTCGACTGTTTCTCCTGAGGTCGCCTGGGCGTAGCTCCTACTAGCGTAATTACGTGGGCACAAACGTCTTTCATGACCCTCCTCTCCACAACGGGCACAGGTTCTTCGTTGTCCGTCATAAATAATTATGGCTCTATTCCCTGCTATATTTACATAGCTAGGTATATTTTTCTCAACCACCATTCGGGCAATTCTCGTGCCGGTTAGTACGCCGAACAACTGATTTCCTGACCACTTGTCGTCTGACATTCTTATAACTTTCCCATAGCGGGATAAATGATCACGGATGTCCTCTTTACTAACCTCAGGTGGTAGACATGAAATTTTCACATTCACTGGGGAGCCGGAGGTCCTTTCTAAAGTTATGTATCCCCTTTTCGTGTCCTCAGATGGGAAGGGGAGACGTTTCGGGTGTTTCTCGATAATTTTTTCCACAAGGCTTTCATTCGTCAGCTTCGCGAAGATGTCCTTCCGGTTCAAGCCAAACTGGATGGCAACGACATCCTCTGCCGCGAGGCCCAACAATCGAATAAACGAGTGGACTTCGAGCGGCGTTGCGTTTTTCACTTCTTCTTCTAGTTGAATCAGTAAGGTATTAATCCTTTGCACCGCCATTTTAGGTGAACGGGAAGATCAATACAAAGGGATATGGAGATATAGGGGTCAGGGGTCACTTAGTTCTCGGAACCGCATACAGACCACTAAATTAACACCGGTGGAACAGCTAAAAAAGTAAATTAACGGCCGCATAGCGGCCGCTAACTAAGTCAGACAACTAGAAAACTGCCTCTCCACCTATGCAAGATTTCACTTCACACACACGAAAAATAAACACGGGACTTCGTCGTCCCAACTCCCGGCAAGGAGAGGCTTCTCCGGCCGGCAAAAATTCAGCCTTGGGGCTCACTCGCAGCGATCGAGAAACACGTCCGCTCAGTTAAGCTACCGAGGCGTCATTCTTCCCTGTGGAAATTACTCCCGTAAAAGTTATCACCGTGGCTAGTCCCGGTATACTTAAATTCGTCAAAGAGAGAACATCTATATGTGTTCAAAGTTCGGACTTTACTCTCCGGCTGTGGCGCCGTGCGCACGATTTCGACTGCTCGTCGCATAATATGCTCAGCAGTCCATACCACCTTGTCCGGTATAGTCCACAAATTTCCACAGGGAAGAATGACGCCTCGGTAGCTTAACTGGCTAAAGCACTCGGCCGGAAATCGAGGGATCCGGGTTCGAATCCCGGTCAAGGCGAATGATTTTTTCTCTGTGGATTTTCCGCACAATTGTGCATTGCGGGTGACTCCCGTAAAAGTTATCACCGTGGCTAGTCCCGGTATACTTAAATTCGTCAAAGAGAGAACATCTATATGTGTTCAAAGTTCGGACTTTACTCTCCGGCTGTGGCGCCGTGCGCACGATTTCGACTGCTCGTCGCATAATATGCTCAGCAGTCCATACCAACTTGTCCGGTATAGTCCACAAATTTCCACAGGGAAGAATGACGCCTCGGTAGCTTAACTGGCTAAAGCACTCGGCCGGAAATCGAGGGATCCGGGTTCGAATCCCGGTCAAGGCGAATGATTTTTTCTCTGTGGATTTTCCGCACAATTGTGCATTGCGGGTGACTCCCGTAAAAGTTATCACCGTGGCTAGTCCCGGTATACTTAAATTCACCAAAAGGACAGTTGTATCCATTAGAATTTCTTTTAATTTACATTCCAATTCACACTCGATGGCGATATCTTTATCGTTTGGTTTTAGATTTAATGTTCGGTTCTTTCGTTTGAACAATAGAAGTTAAGATTTCTCGGGTTTTGCATCGGGTGAGGTCCTCCATGCCTCCTTCAAACGTTTTGATAAGCAACTCGCCCATAGTCTTCAGGGATTCGGGAATCCAACATAGACGATATAAACAGACGATGGGCGAGTTGTTTATCGAAACGTTGAAATGAGACATGGAGGACCTCACCCGGTGCAAAACCCAGAAATCTTCCTTTCCAGTTTCAGATTTGTTTAAATTATTTTGTAAATATTATTCATGAAATACAGAAAGGATTTTCAAAGTAGCTGTACAGGAGATGAGGGGTAAGAATGAATTGGTGAAATCCTATAAATTAAGATTGTCTGCTTCAAGCAGCGGTAGAAAATAAAAATAAAACGAGAAACAAAAAAAATGTGGGCTTTGCCGGGGAATCACACAATTATTGGAAAACCTATTTTGCGATGACCATCAATAAGAATTAGCGAATCGTTCCCAGACAGGGTGCGGACGGTTGCTTGGCTAATCGCTCGCCCATATCACAGTGGCTCACACGGATTAGCGGGGATAAAGCCGAAGTCGACGCCGCGCGGTCTTATGAATGAATAATGACGACACGCCGCGCTGTTTCACGACCTCCCGCATCAAATCCGATAAATAACATGACAGCTCTGAAAATTTGAAACGCAATGCTTCAGGAAACCAGTCCACGAGATATCATAGCCCCTCCCGTGATTGTTTCAATTCTATTTAACAAAGCCAAAGTACAAGGTGTTTCAAAAAGAATATGCGTATTACATAGTATTATTTTCTTCAAACCACCAATCATTGCGCCTTGACATGACTAATGAAGAAAAGAATACATAGTGTACTTTATATTAATAGCCGCTAGATGTTAGTTGTCTTCTGTTTTGCTTGGTAATCGTCATATGTTTGAAATAGTTATTCCGCAGCAGAAATAATTTTGTGTCCTCGAGTTTGCAAAGCGCAATTCCGCAATTACAGAGCAGAGACGTTCCAGATTGAGGTACCAAATTGATCCTTTGAATAGGTGGAACATTTGCAGGTGTTATCGCCAATTTGTAGATACAGCATGTGTATGAAAAGGAATTAGTGCTGGCCGCTCTCGTGTATCTTAAGAAAATGTTGCACAAATTCAAACTGCTTTCCAACGTATTCCTTCAAAATCAACTCGTTTGCCAGTCGGGAGTTAGAATTGCGTATAATAGCACCCTGTGACTACTTACGGAGGGGGTTTGTTAAAGACAAAGTTTATGATACAATCATAACTCCCACAGCACTTTGAAGAAGTAATGAACCGAATCCTCACTGACATAACATTAGTCACGAATGACATGCCTGCCAGATAATGGTTGAGGAATTTGAGTCTGGATGCAATATTGTTCGTGTCGCTAATGTCTGAAATCTGAACTTGAGAGGTTCGTAACTATGTTTATAGTTTCATGTTCGTACGTCTTAAAGTTTAATAAATATATGCATTCGAAGTACGTATATTCATTTTGAAACATCCTGTATACTAATTACACATTTGAAGACTTTTTGAATTACGTTCCGGGTTAGCGGCTTCATGTATCTCTATGCATTGAAAGAAAAATCTCTTCTTAATCTTAGGGGTATTAGACTTTACAGCAGTTGGTCGACTTTTGAATTCATTTAGCAACTGTATCGCGTAAATGACACTCATAACCTTCAGATAACATAGAAAACATAGTTATCTACAGAATTCTTCAGGAATATGAAGTCCTTAGTCTGGAATTTCATACTGGAAACCATGTTTCAATAAATTCAGCCCCAGTGCCAGTAATAAGCTGAATCATTATCGATATCATGAATTATCTAAAAAATCCTATCCTGGTAACTATCAAGCGCAGTCGAAAAAAATGAGCAAGGAATTCATAATGAAAAATAAATTGGTTGAAATCCATGCTCTAATAAATATGGCGACCTAGCTGTTAAATACTATTTTTAAGACAAGTTTTCTCCTCCTTATGATTAACTGTCAACAGTCTGAGCCGTTCAACAAGTCTTTGGTATCAACTTACGTTCCTTCAACCCTAGCCCATCTCCATTCCGTGGCCTTCCACCTTCAACTGCATTGATATATTATACTCAAAAAATAGATTAAATTCCAAACATGTGATGGCACCACCGCTGTGTAGAAATTCCAGAGGCCTATATATATCAAATTGTAGGTTAAAAATAGATTATTTTTCCATTTTGACTGTAACAATCTTCCGCACAGTTAAGCCTGACAGAATTGTTAACGTGAGTGTGGAACGTAGAATGATAAATGCATGTCAAGTATAAAACTTTGCCTCCGAATAATACTCCTTGAAAATAGAAAATAAAATGTTTTAACTTTTAACTCTTGTAACTCGGAAGACAATGATAACCATTGTGCGTAGTAATTGGGCGATGACATTTTAAAGATACTTAGAACAAAGAGGTCCGCCAACGCAAAAATGCTATAATGGTACATTTCATTTAATAACTACTTAATTTCTAAAACTAACATTCTTCACAAATGAACTCATGTAACCATCAACTTATTTTATTGAGCTCCTTGAAAATGGATAAGTGATTGATGAAAATCGTAACTTTTAGTAAAATCGGTATACTTTTCTTTTACTTTTTTTATTACTTTAGTTCAATATTTTGCTCATACTTTTCGCAAATTAATATTAGTATACTATAAACGGTGTAACGAAGATCAAGGGGAGAAAAAAACGACTTAACTTGTTGAGGATACTGTTTAGCTATAATTTGAAGTTATTTGTCTGTTTAGTATGATTATTTATGATATTATAGGGTTGCAACCTTTTTTATTACTTCGGGTACAGACCAAAATTGTATGTAGTGAATGGACGATGACATTTTAAAGATACTTCGAACAAAGAGGTACGCCAACGCAAAAATGCTAAAATGGCAGTTTTCATTTAATAACTACTTAATTTCTAAAACTAACATTCTTCACAAATGAACTCATGTAACCATCAACTTATTTTTTTGAGCTCTTTGAAAATGGATAAGTGATTGATGAAAATCGTAACAATGATATTATACATTATTTCCTTGACCTACATGTTAGCTAGTAACTAAGAAAAAATACGAAAGACCGAATCGAAATCTCCACAAAAATCCCTCGTAAATAATAATCGAGAATACTGATTAAATAGGAAGATTTCGATCATGTAAAAATCAACTAATTATAATTATCGAAAAATTGTTTCAATGTTCACGGATAATATCAAAATAGCTGAAATTTAACAGAAAATTTTAAATATTTTTTTGCATGATATAATGGCATTCTTGGGAATGAATATAAAATATGACACTCATTGATACGCGAGTACTTGCAAATATTTCGGTTACAAATGATGCACACGCCGTCGAAGCATCTAATCATTGGGGCTGGAGGCTCCAGGATAAACTCCAAAAAATATCCTTCCGATTTTTCGACGCAATCATGAAATTCCACGTATGTCTACTTGAATAGACGCAAGCGCAGTAAATCAAGCGACGGGAAATCTCAAGGGGAATAAGGGCTCGATAACGATGAAATGAAATACACAAATTATGGCATGCATTGATCAAATGAGGCTTGGCAGGGTAAATTAATTTACGTGCGAACAAAAAAGATAATTTAGCCTCCAATAAGTTAACGAGGGAAGGAAGAATCATTGTATGCATTACTTTAATTTTTGCAATTTAATATACCAATGTTGGATGTCAATCAACCAGCCTAAAAATCAGTATGCTTTTCTTTTACTTTATTTATTACTTTAATTCAATATTTTGCTCATACTTTTCGCAAATTTATTAGTATACTAAAAACGGTGTAACCAAGATCAAGGGGAGAAAAAAACGACTTAAGTTGTTGAGGAAGATGTGAACTGTATTTAATATGGCAAGGGTTAATCAGTGGTAAGTAAGGATGATTTTTCATTTCTAAGTACAACTCGCAAACTGGCAGCACGGTCGAACAATATTTTTGGAATCCTAGAGAGGTGTCACGGTATAGATTGCCACTGTACATGTGCCCACCTCGGTGACGACCTAGAGAAAATTTGCAACTCTCCATAAGTCTGCCTCGTTGGCGACAAACGGAAAATGTTTCTTAGGATCATGAATAAATGTCAAGGTAGTTATAATTTAAAATCCTTCGTAGACTCCCTCTATGGCGCCAGCAAACATTTTTATCATCATAGAAATGTCTGGGTAAAGATTACAATCTTTTGTTGACCTATCTTGGTGGTGGCATACGGCAATTTTTTGGAACTCTATAGAGATTAGGTAGAGCATTATTAGCCCGCATCAGTGGTTGCCTCAACAAATCGCTATTTAAAACCCTAGAAAGGCATCAGGGTATAGCTTACACCCTCCTAGACCTACCTCGGTGGCAGCCAAAGAAAAATAATTTTGGAATCCCTGAGAGGTGTCAGGGTATAGTTTGAAATATTTTATGTCCCCACTTCGGTGGTGGCCGGAAAAAGTGTATTTTAGAATCCTAGAAAAGTATGGGAATATATTTTGCATCTCTTCGAAGACCTTACTCGGCGGCGGAAAATGTTATTTTCTGAATCATAGAGAGGTGTTAGGGTAAATGCGAAATGTTTCATGTGCCTGCTTCGCTGGTGGTCGCTGTAAAAGTATTTTAGAATCCTAAAGAATTAAATATATTTAATACTGGACTGTTATATTCTACTGTATACATTTAACATTTTTAGAGTCGTGGGAGTATTTTGCACCTTTTTGTAGGCTTTCATCGGTGGCGGAGTGCGAAAAATATTTTTTGCCGAATCACAGTGAGGCGTCTAGGTATTGTATGCAATCTGTCACGTGCTACCTCATAGGTGGCCTGGAAAAATGTATTTTAGAATTCTAGAGAAGTATAGGAGTAAAGCATACAACCCTTTATGAACCAACTACGGTGATGGCCTTGGAAAAATGTATTTTAGAATCATAAAGAAGTATGGAAGTGTAGCTTGCGACACTTCATAGACTTATTTCGGTGGTGGCCTTGAAGAAATATATTTAAGAATCCTAGAGAGGTATGGGAGTATATTTCGCACTCCTCCGTAGGCCTTTCTTGCTGGCGAAAAATATTTTCTTCTGAATCTTAGTAAGGTATCTGGGTATAATTTGAAATCTATCATGTGCCTACATAGGTCGTGGCCTAGAAACAATGTATTTTAGAATTCTAGAGAAGTATACGAGCAAAGCTTACCACCCTTTTATGAACCTACTTCGTTGATGGGCATGTAAAAATGTATTTTAGAATCTTAAGAAATAAGAAAGTATAGCTCGTGAACCTTTATAAACTTCTTACTACTTCGGTAGTGGCCCAGAAAAAATGTACTTTACAATCCTAGAGAAGTAGGTACCGAAGCAAAGTTTGCGAACACTCATAAACCATTCGGTGTTTGGCCTTGGAAAAATGTATTTTAAAATCCTAGAGAAGTGTGGGAGTATATTTTTCACCCCTCCTTAAAGTATTTAGGTGCTCCTTAAAGTATTTAAGTACTCCGTAGACTATTAAGTACTCTGTAAACTATTAAATACTCCATAAACTATTGAGTACCTACCCCGTCAAATATTTAACCATCCTAGGTAATTGTGCGCTCAGCGCTATAAACATGCAGCTTTGGGAAAATATATTTAAGAATCGGGGAGCACATTTTTCACCATTGCCATCCTGGGTAGCGAAAATTATTTTTTTCCGAATCATAGAGAGGTGTCTGGGTATAGTTTGCAACCCCGCGCAGGACTCCCTCCCCTCGGGGGATGGTTCTCAGGGCGTGGTGGTGGTGGCGTGTCGGGTGGGGTGGTGGGGTGTGTGGCGGGGGGTGCCTGTGTTCGGAGGTGGTTTGGCGCCGCGGGGCCGGGTGAGGGGAGGGGCAGGAGGTCGCGAGGAGGAGGCCTCCCTCCCTCTCCTCCCCCTAGGAAGAGCCCGCTATCGATCCAAGCTCCCTCCCCTCCCTTCACGCCCTCTCCCCCTCCCCTTTCCGCCACCCCCGCCTCAGAGCATCCCTCAACCTTACAGACACTCTCCGTCCAGTTCGGCGTAAAAACCACCTTCCCCCCACCCCCTACGCTAATTGCCTCCACGACGTGCCCCAACCATCGTTTTGTTCACATCCCCCACCCCCACCAAAACATCTATGCTCGACAGTAGGAGGTAAAGTGGGAAGGACTAGTTGCATTTTAATAGGGGGTAACCTTTATAAAAATACATTGATGATGTATCTGTCTGGAGTTTACTATGACGAAAGAGTAGAATTCATCCCAAAATAAATCGAAGACGTCTTCTTCTCGAGAATTCTCTTATTTTTCTTCTTTGAGTCTAAATAAATCTTTGAAACCTAAATTGATTGAATGAATAACATTTCTTTCACATTTTACGAGTCCTAACAAATGAACATATCTTTGCAATTTATTGAATTAAATTATTACTTTACATGGTATGATAAATATTTTGTTTTTCCGCTGTCTGATTCTACACAATGTGAGCAGAATTAATTTTTATCATTTTATTTTGCATCACCTTTGCTTGTTTTGTTTCATCGTAATCATTTTTTTGTGTTTTTACTATTAATTTATTTATCCTTTTTTGTCCGTGTTTTAAATACAATCGCTAGCAAATCGTCCGGAAATATAATAATAAATATCGTCGTGTATCTGGTTTTTACTAATGTTATAGTTTTTTTCAATAGTAATATTGATTTGGATACATATAAAATAAATTTATGTTCAGAGGTTATGCCGAAGCCTTGATACTATTAAGGCTAACTTGACATAAGAATCGAGGCTCTTGTGAAAAAAAGCGATCGATTTAATAGTTTTCAATTATTATATGATTTCAGAAGCGAGAATCTCGATCTTTGGCGTAAAATTATTTATTTTTCGAAGTTGTATCAAAATGAAACCTCAGAGGTTAATTTAAAGTTCTACCCCATATTTGTGGCAAATTAACGATTACTTATCCGTTCGTAAGGTAAGAGACAAGTACAGCTATCTTTGATGCGTATAGTTCACACGTTTTCGATTTATTTGGTATGAATTCTACTCTTTCAGAGCATAACCCCAACCATTCAGACGCTCTCCATCCATTTCGTCGCAAAAACCGCTTGCGCTCACTCCCCTACCCCTTCGCTAATTGCCTCCACGGCACTGTCCCCATCCCTTCCGTTTACCCCACATATCCCTCCCACTTCGGCTGGGAAGCGCGAGGCAGTTTGGGAAAGTTTTTGGATAATCGTCAACTATAACCGTAATAATGTAGACAAGAGGATAAAAAAAATAGATAATTAGAAAATATCCGAACATAGTGGCGTACTCAGAGATGGACGATGCCTATCAGCGGGAATGGGTTCCTGATTGAAAAGTTTTAGAGGCAGTAGGACCGACATTTTTTTAAATTTTACTAAAAAATATTTTAACATAAAAATTATGTCTACGATTACTATTTATTTATTCAGAGGAGTATATCGAATTACAGAAATCAAGGGACTCATTAACTCGGATATGGATGATTATTAAAAGAATTTTCGTCATAGTTTTTCGCGCATATAAATTATTTTAATCACAAAAAAATCAGCCGATCAATGAATGGTTAATGGGCCCACAGAATGCCTGTGATTTTCGCGCCAGTAGCTTAGTCAGGGATGAGCCCTATCGCCTCAGAGCATTCCTCAAACTTACAGACATCCTTGATCCAGTTCGTCGCAAAATCCACTCAAACCCAAGCCTAATTGCCTCCACAGGGATACCCCACCCCCACCGTTTTGTTTACTACCCCCTCCCTCAACCAAATTTTCAAGGAGATGCTGGGAAAGGCTCCAGGAGTACCTGAGAGGGTGAGTATCTGTCACAAATTTCCAAAAATAATAATTAAAATGCTTATTAAATAGAAAGGTTGAGGTATGACTCAATTGTTTGGGACGAGGATAAGAGTATGTAAAAATTATCATTTGAATTGGAATCATGGTAAGTAGTGTTAACTGATGACTTGGCATAATTTTATCTCGAAATTTTTTGTAGACATATGTAGTCTAAAATTTCATTATTTATCCACTTTTTTTGACTAATTGCTCAATCAATGAGGAAACAATATATTATGAAGACGATAGAGTTGAAATAAAGCAGCTAAACAGATGATAATTTTCTTATCACCTAAAAAATTAACTTAATATGCAATTCTAAGCGTATTTACTTTTATAAGTGATGACAAAATAAAGTCTTATTATAATAAATAGTCAGAATACATAAGTTTCTACGGCAGCATTAACCTTTTGAAACATCATTTCAAGTGGTAGCGTTAACTGAAACATTACAACGACCATGACTGCTCTAACTACATTTATTTGCTAGAAACATAAAGCTGTTTTAATAATTTTATAAATCTGAAATTTTTTCACATTTACTTAGTTATTACAAACCTAATGTCTATGTTTCATCAAAACGGCTTTCTTCTATGACTTACCACGATACATATTTACGCAGGTATGACAATTACCACAAGAGCATTTAAATTTTATTGCGAACTTCAAAATCCAAATTATAAGAATTGGAATTCCTCATCGATTCTTACGACAGAAAACATCAAACTTAAAAGCTCTCTGAAGGTACAAAACCTTGCTATGCGAATTAGCATAATAGCCATGGAATCATTTTATTATCATTTTGCTGTTTATATAATGGTAATTTAGTATTGATAATTACCACTAGCTAACCAATATAGTATATCTACATTAAATTCTCTAGTCGTAAATAAGAGATTTTTTCTGTTTCCGCAAATATTATCACCTTTAAGTTACCGAAGAATAAAGGAAATAAATGCCCAGCCACTTTAGAAAAAAAACTAATCTCCATGGGATTGACGTGAAAAGTTTTCCGGAAGTGTTCCAAGTAGACAGAAAAAACCTAGGCGAATAAATGTTGGACACTGCACGTAATTGGAGTGGTGACTATTTTCCCCCGCTGGTATTTCCCAGTAAAGGTGAGCACTTTCTCGTTTAGAGGAAGCACGAAATAAAAATTGGCACGTATCCAATCATGCCTAGCATCGAGGATTTCTCTCTTATATCACCCACAACTAGTTACAAAAATATTTTTCAATGCTTGAAATAATCGCTATGCAATAACACGTGCAGTAAAGGAATGCAACAAAAGAGACGCAATTAAGGAAGTAAGTACTCAGGAAATAAAAATTCTCCTTATATAGCGTGTTCACGAGATTTGCATTATCTTAATTTTTATTAATGAGAATTAAAAAACTGATAGCATTTTTCACAGACTACTTCAAAATTAAATTTTATTCCCGTTCCACTTAATTGTAGATCACAAGATGTGATCATGAAGGCGGAGAATAATTAAAGAATGCATAGCCTCATGATTAGAAACTATCTTTCAATGTATCTGACAATAATCCATGAGTAATTACCGATTATAACCCTATTTTCAATAAAACCAGCGCACATCCCCAAAAAATGAAAATTCACATGAAAGATGCTATCAACGCTTCGCTTGATGACGTTGCATTTGGGAACTTCATAAACACCTATCGCCTTAAGGAAATGAATGAAAACAATTTATTTTTGGAGCTTGAGGACTCAGTAACAAATAGTAGTTTAAAAAAAAATACGACTTTTTAAAGATACCATTTTCGTGAAAGTACATACCAATGGCACCTATACATCAGAATTCAGAGCATTTATAAATTGGCTACTAGGAACTCCCTTTTTCATATGAATTATTATTTTATAATAACATCTCAAGTGAGATTTCATATTAAACTAATGTAAAACAATCGTAATAGACAAAAAAATAGGAGGCTACTATAATATATGAATAAATTATGAATGAATGAATTATTATATCTTTTACAATTTAAGCCTAAATCTTTCAGAAGAAATTTAATGCGCTGTGTTACTCCCATTTAGCTGAAAGAATGAACACGAATATGGACAAATAAATTGTTTTATCTTTGATTTAAAACATTTTACAGCTATTTTAGCCGAAATTAGAACATTTTATCTTGTTAGCGCGATTGACATAAATTATAGCAATAGGGTGGTTTCCTATTTTATTTTTTTATTGCCTTAATCGAAAGATTATTACTCCTGGAGCACGTATTTCACGCTTTTAGATTTTTAAATGACAATATCTATTTTTCGCGATTAAATGAAAAGTGAAAATTTTCAAGCGCGCGAAAACGTGACGCTCAAGTATGAATTCCGGGAAATATCTCCGTACGTCGTATTTCTGGTTCCCCCTCCCGCCCGGTGAGGTGACCTTGAGTCGAGGCTTAGCGCTGATACGTCCCAGGCTGCCAGCGGGTAGCTGAGTACCTTGCTGAATGGTAGCGCTTGGCTTAAAAAAGGTTTATTAATACCTTATCAAACGAAGAAAACTTTCCGACCTTAGCCAGTTTTAGTAGGTGATTATTAAGACATGTTTCCCTGAGCTCTGTGCCTCATGCATGCATTGGTAACCTCAGACGATGTATAACTCCTATCCTCTCGTGTAGAAACTAGGTCCCTGTGACGTCACGTGGAGTGGAATCGAATGGGCGCCAATCTGGCCCTTTTCAAATGAGGATAAAATTTGACCCTTGCCATTCGTCTAAACCGGTATTTCAAAAACCAAATAATTTGTGTATTATGAATACACTAATGGTGGGTAACGAATCGCAATCAATGCCTTTCGTTTTCTTTGATGAAGGAAACTACCCTATTGTTACCTAACTGGTCCGGTGACTAGCCTATATCAATTATTATTTCATAGAGTGCATCTATATTAGTTTTTAAATAAAAGTATTCTCAAACAAGAGTATCTATAGATATGCGGATATAAAAGACTAAATAATTAAAATTTAGTGATAATATTTTCAGTTCATACTGTTTGGAAATCCTTCTTTTGTTCCGAAATGTATGTCCATAAAAGATGTAAAGAAAAGAAAATTTAAAAAAATATTGTAAAAATGAAATATACCTCCAAATTCCTCAAATTTTCTAACTCGAGCACAACTAAAAATTAAATTTTCTCTAATCAAACGTTTCAAAATTAATTTTTAGTATCATCAAGGCTAATTTAATGACATTTTCAGCAAATAATGAAAGTTACTCATGTAAGATCACAAACATTATAAGTAGAGTTTTAGGATAAAACCACAGGACATTTATGTGTGCATCAAATGTTTTTTCATTAAATGAATGAGCATGAAATCCTTAACTCCAGCACCGGTACGATATGTTCAAGTGTACAATTAATTTGTCATTAGAGAGTTAAGATTAACAGGGACAAATATTTAGCAATTATCACTTTTTTCGTCTCTCACACTTCCTTTTTATATATTCGAATGAAACAAGGTAATAATATTTTATGCGAAAAAATATTCTAAATTAAAATAAAAACATTACTAAATTTATTACTGCCTTCAACAAAGCTGATTTTCATCCGGTTGAAGTATAAAACATCGGCGGATAAACTTGAGGTACAAGGCTTATACATTTGTGTGATCATATGAAATATTTTAATAAAATGAACTAGCGTTAAATATTTATAACAAAAAATTGAACATATTTTACAGGTTCGACAAAAAAATTGGCTGGTTTTTGTGAAACCTGAAAATTCTATTTTAATCCCGATGAAACGGTTCCTCTGCAACTCAACTGGAACAATCACTTTTATGACAAATATATTTCCAGATGAAATTTTCAAAATAAAAGGACATGTTGAGCAAGTGACATGTACTTCCTCTGACCAAGTACAGACTGCGTTACCCAGATGTTAAGCGAATAAGGCTGGGAGCCGCTGAATACTCGGTGGCTGCGCGTTAGGTTCAGATTGCTTGAAAAATTGAGAATAGATATCATTAGGAGCGACACGGAGAACACCATACAAGAACCCAACTATATTTCCAAGTCCAACAGAAGTGATAAATTAAGATAGGTATTTTTCCAAACGGATAGATATGGGAAATTTTCCCCGAACCATAAAGACTTTAATAAGCGTTAGCCGTAATTTTGTTTTAGAATTTGCTTGTAATAAGTTGATGGCTGGTGTCCTAACACCCCCTGCAACACGCCTATTTTAGGCGTCTTTCGGGGGTAGTATGTAGATGTAGATGAATACCGTAACTTCATACCATAAGAGGGTGTACCTTCTCCGTTCTAACGGTTGTACTTTTTCTTCTGACAAGAAAATACCTTCTCTCTAAGGTCGAATTGCTTATTCTTAATTTCCAATCTTTTTTCAAACTTGAGCAATAATTTTGACATTTTCAGAGTGCATTAAGTACAACAATATTAAAATGTATTACTTTAACTTGAATACAAAAAATCTACACTTTAATAAATGTTGAGATTATATTTCCAAATTTGAGATTCTGGCGCATTATGAATAAGTTATATTCCTTATACCTTGGAAGTTTCAAGTTGGAAGGTATGGTTTCCAATAAATGACACACCTTTCCTTTATGTCCAGAAGAGCTTTCTCGAGTTCTACATGGAAAATTCGGTCCGAGGATACCCCCTCTACTGCACTGTCCCCTTCTATGCATAATCACTTGCTCTCACATTAACACAGGTCATCTATGCATACCTCGCCCCTTGTGTTGCTCTAATATCATTCTTCCAGTGTTAGCCTCAATTTTTGGAATGGCTTTTCGCCTTTCGGCTGCAGATAACGACACACAGCGCACGAACTTCAGAACGAGTAATGCGTCAAGAAAAAATACTAATAGGATAAGAGGAATTAAGAACAATGCTGGTTTTAAATCTCCTTTTTTTCAAGGACCGCTCATTATTCACAATCAACTTGATTCCCATCTCCCAACGGACATCTAAAGTATGGAGGAGGCGGTGCTTTGGGCAATATCACATAGATTTGTCCAAGGAACAACAGCAACAAATTTTACGCCAGCCTTTTCAAAAAAACGTTTTCTTTTTTGCACCGCCAGAACAATTTGATCGTAGACGATTGGGTAACGCAAACTCTGCCATCTTGCGGTTGATTACTCCCACGCCGCAGCGCAGGGACCTTAGGGCGTACAAAAGTTTCCGCGAATGTCCAGTCGGGGCCACGGAACTAAATCAACGAAATCACAGAAAAAACATAAAGAAGCTACGGAATAATTATGGAAATATTTATTGTTATTCCATGTTTGAATTCATACACGACATCCTTCTTGGTTACGAGAATAGTTCAAATCATTGTGGATGACCACATATTTAATGTTTAATGTTAACCCTTTGCGACGGATATTAATTTTCCAGATATTTAGAAATAATATTTTTTCCATGCAATTTAATTGCTGTCTTGCGAACTGAATTTCCGCGAGTGTCTAGTCCTTATCTGAGAACTCGGGTTTGTGTGATGCGTCCTCTTAAATCTCCGGATCCAACCCTCCTGCCAATTACGTGGCGTCCTTTCCCTCCGGACCGAGGCGCTGACGCCGGCCAGCCTAGTGGCACGCGCACGGTGGTGTGGGCGTGGCCGCACCCGCCGCCGCACACATTGACACCAACCACCGCCTCCCCGCCCGGTGCGCCTCGGCCGCAAACCCCCGCCTCACCCACGGGCCCTCGGAAAACCTCTACCCACCTCCCCAACTCCCTCTATCCATACTTCCAACGCGGTCGTCCCCTTGAGGGAAGTAGGCACGAAACTACACGGTCCAAAGTCAATACTTTCCTCACATGTTAAATTAAAGTTAGACACAATGAGACACTACGGAAGCCTCAGACCAATTATTTTAATATAAAAAATGAAATGTGCTTACACTCATTTGCTAGCGATCAAGGTAAAGTCCTTGCTTGCCATACAAGAGGTCCCGGGTTCGAATTCCAATAGAGTATCAAGGTCATGGATATTCGTTTACGTTTGATTGTTCAGTATGGTGCTGTTCGGAATAAATAAATTACTGAAATATCGTCTGAATCGGTAGAATTTTATACCTTTTCCCCCACCTATCCTCACTTCCATCGGGAAGGTCTCTTCATATGTCACATTTTACACATCGACCATGCCTCAGAAAAACATCTGTTCGTACACAATTTATTTATTTCGTAATTTATGTTCCACAGGAACGCACGTTTAAACCAACATCAGCCACTGCCTCTGAACATAAGACGAAGGTAACCCCAATATTACATATCCTCTATGGGTACCTATATTCTTCCTTTTAAATTATTCGAAATAGTACAACCTGAAATGATGTACTCTGTTCTGGTGAAATAACAATTATTATAATTATTTAAGTAATTTTTAATATTTGCATCGAGAAAGCCGTCAATGAAATCAAGGAGAAGGCTTTAGGTGCCAATATCCACGGGATAAGATTTAGCATGCTGCTATTTGGCGGCGACATAGCAGTCATTACCAAGACAGAAATTGATTTGAAGTAGACTTTTATATATATCCACATTAATTGTCGGAAAATACTAACTCATAATATAGTAATTTTTCGATTTCACATTACGGGATTTCATAGAAAATAAATTACACAAATCACTGCAACCCTGAGAAAGTTCTGGGCACATTGTAACGACGCGACACTCCCGTTCGACTGATATTTTTCCCAAACGAAACTCAAAATAAACTTTGAAATGAACACCAAAGAAATATATCACCACAACATGTAAATATTTGTGTCGATAAATCCGATGGCGCTGGAATATAGTATTCCCACAGATGATGTGTAATGCAACTTAAAACTGGCGTAATTAAATCGTTTGAAGAGGGGATTTAGAATCGCAAACGAAGGTGCATTGCGTTAAGTATTTTTTATGTTAAAAGGGAGTGTGGTGAATAAAAAGTTCAGAAGCTGACATAGGAACTAGAATAGCTATTTGAACTCGATTCACAAATGATTTAAGTCCTGAGTATTTACTCAAACGCTGTGAGCAATCAGTATCAGATATCGCCTACATTCTGTTACTGTTTGTTTAAAATATGTGTGCTTTTCCTGCAGAAAATGAATTAATTTTTCAAGAATAACATAATCTTATAATTAATCAACGTATTCCTAGGGAATCGCATCATCTGAAATTTGAGAATAATTTGATACGCACCATCCCAAAAACTATTGTGAAATAAACACTTGCAATTGCCTACAATTATAAAATTTATTACAACGTTGGTTTCAATGTTACTACATGACCTTTAGATGTTGTAGAGATATAGAAACAATGGTCGTAATATATTTTATTATCGTCGAAAATCGCAAGTATCTATTTCAATATGGAAAAACTCCACTCAATCACTCTTGAGATTTCGGATTTTATCAAATTACTATTATTATAATACATTACCTCATTCATACTCGATTCCCGATTTGAATGAATACGAAAAGGGAGTAATCTCGAGCTAAAAAAATCATTTTGCCCGTCCGGTACTGCCTGATACAATGGTAACAATGCGAACGCCGAGGGGACTGCAATGGGTTTGTATGCTGCGGTGGCGGCCTCTTTGATGGACCGAGGTGTAAAGGCGCGGTTGCACTTTGTGCTTGGCGGTGGCAAACGAGAGAGACGCCGGAAGCCCTCTCTTCCCTAATCACCGAACTTTGACCCTTTTACGATGAGGCCGATCCGAACACCACCGCACAGCACCCCTCCCGCCTCGATACCCTTTAAAACGGACTCGCCCAAAAGAGGGTTTTCCTCCCTATCCAGGGTGGAAATTGGGAGGACAGGAATTAGCTGTAAAGAAGGGTTCCATACCAGAGTACGGAAAATAATGGCTGAATACGATTTCGGAATCTGAGGCACTATTTCATTCGGGTTGTACTCCGCCTGAGTCTATTTTTATGGTCATTTTTAGCTATTTCCCTGAGGTGAATCTCCAATTTAAAAAACTCTAGAAGACATGCTCTGTTATTTTAGCATCCAGTTATTTTTAGGATAATTTATGCTAGTACTCTAAATTGTATCAAAAATTAAAAAAAAATGCTGTATGACAACGCTGCAATTTCTCCATTCTGCCCCCGTCTATTTTTAGAATAATTTATTCTAAATCTTTAAAAAGCATCACCAAGGTACAAAGCGCTCTAAGGCATACACAGATGTTTCACAAATGACTATACATCCAACAGCTGGTGAAATCTGGTGGAAGCTGGGGAGAAGATAACGAATTGTTTTATTATGGCTTTGAAAAGCCTTTTTGTTGTCTAATTATTGCCCATGTTATTAATCAAACTAATGCTCGTTGGATGAGGCAAAAAAAGTAGCAAAAAAAGACAGTTAAATAAAATTGACATCAACAAAGCCAGACTACCGTAGACACACTACTGAGTAGGTGAAAGTAGATTTGACTGCTTTATTGGGAATGATTTAGTTTTATAACTTTCACAGTCAACCCACTGCAATGCCCTAAGATTTTGATTACAAATGGATGTCTATGCTACCCGTGGGTTGAAAGCAAAATTATCACAATTCTTTTTTCTCTCTCCATAGAGAGCGTTAACCAAATGTTAAGCTAATTAGGCGGGGAGCCGCTGGAGACTCAGAGGCTGCGCGCTAGGTGTAGTTTGCTTGAACAATTGAGAATAGGTATCTTTAAGAGCGACTCGGGGAACGCAATATTAGAGCCCCACTATATTTACGGGTCCGAGAGAAGCGATAAATTAAGAGAGATATTTAGCCGCAAGGATATATATGGGAATTCATTTTTCTCTCGAGCCATAAAGGACTTAATAAATGATAGCCGTAATTTGGTTTGAGCGTTTGATATTTATATGTAGATGGCTGCTGTCCTAACACTCACTACAACACGTCTTTTAGGAGGCTTGTGGGGTAGCACGTATATGTAGATAGTTGAAATTGACCGTATTGGTCATTAGTAGGTAATTAATGAAAAAAATATTCGATAAAAGCCACACGTATCCTTGATATGGATATCCTTGTACCTTCCACTGGGCAGCAACTCAGAAGACGAAAGAGTAAGTAAAGTTAATGTTCGGAAAGGGGAAAAACTGAAAAGAAAGCACTATTTTCAAACAGCTTTAGTGGTTCTGACACATGACTTGCCTACAAGAATTCCAAATAAAAGGCTTGAGTGGAGAATTACTTCCTGAGCAAGGGCTAACGTGAGTTTATATATGGTACCCACTGAGTGCAGGGAAGCTAATGAGTAGTTGAAGAACATAGGGAGGAGCAGAAGTCTCTCCAGAAAATCACTGCTTGTAGATCAAAAGTTTACCAATGGTAGCTGCTAATGGTAAACTGCACGGACCATGGGATAAAAAGTAGAAGACCTGAGTAACGGTTTCTCTAAATGAGATATTTGTCTCCAAAGAAATATTTACGTCTAAAAGAATGTATTATTCAATGAATGGATACACTACTGATGATCAAGGTGAAAATTAGAAACATACAATTTCCACTGACTATAGTTACCGAGGACAATTAAACGAGTCCGTAAGGTTTGACTAGAAGAATATCAATAGATTTTTTAAATGAGATGTACAAACTTTATCGGCTCAATGACAGTTTTTTATTTTTTTATCACAAAAATGTCTGAAAAATAAAGAGAACCATACTTTTATGTTCTTCGATCACTTTTTAAAGTAAGAGGAAACTTCCTGGTATTATGAAATTGAACATGTACTAGACGGAAAGATGAAAAAATAAGAAAAATATTTTTACGCCTTAATTTGTCATTTCCTTTCATCTACCCAAATATTAAAACGAACTGAGACTTTGAGCATCAGCGAATGGTGCCATTAAAGCAAAACGGCAAAAAACGGCTCAGCCAATCAAATTCAATTCGTGATTTATAGTATCTGGAGAATAACAGCGACTTGAATTCAGCAATCAATTCTGCACTAGATATTTAACTCATCACCCGCATTATAATCCACAGATCAATTATTTTTATCGGTATCGCGTCAATACGTAAACGGCTATTTCGTAACCTACATCTCTCAAAGGAACAGTTTGTAACCATGGCATCTCTTAACCGCGGCAATTTGTAACCAGACAATTCGTAACTGACCATTTCGTGAACGGCAGCATGTATAAAGACATTTCGTAACCGGAAGAGATGAAATAATCTCTATGACATTTCATACAATAATAATTGTGTAAAGAAGTGATGAAATGAAGTGTACGAGAATTATTAATACTCAAACTAGCAAGATGTGACAGGTATCTTGCATGAAATAGCGAATTTCAGAACGTTTTCCATGCGTGGAACCATTTTATCAATTGAAAGTCGAGGTCGTAATTCGCAGTTTTCGCAAGCACGAAGTAACAAGCTAAATTTCTCGGATCTTGAGTGAAAAGCAGAAATGGCAGCAGAAACTAAACGAAAGGCAAACCAGTAAAATTTCAATAGTTTCGTTCCCTCGAGCGAAACACAGAAACAAAACGAAATGGATTTATACCCTGGAAGCTAAACTCCGGGTCGAATCGAAATCGGAGTCGAAACTGCTTCGGGTCGAAACTAAACTAAAACCCTGGGACGAAATGAAACGCAGATAATGTTTCGTACCGGAGGGACCACGAGCTTCACCTTCGAACGGTTTAGTTTCGACCCACATACCGCCATTAGATGCATGAAGCACTCATATTTTACTTCTAACAGTAGAAAGGTGAACGCAAACTGGCCTTTCGATTCGATATGTCAAACGTAATGGGTCGAAACTATTCCCTCCTATCCCCCCCACCGAACTTCTGGGAACGAAACTTAACTTTGAGCCGCGGAGCGCACACACCGAGCAAGAAGTATGGTTGAATGAAGTAGAGGTTCGGCCTACCGCCATTAGATGCATGGGGCACTCATATTTTTACCACCCAGTGGCGCCGACTCCATGGGGCCTGAGGGGGCCCGAGCCCCCTCAAAAATTCGTTATGGGTGTGAGGAAAAAATGTGTCAGGCTTGTCGATTTTCCCCGGAGTGTTCAGATATCGATATTCGAGTTATCAGGGTTCTAATGTTGACCGTATGACTCTTCTAAAATGCTTAAAAAACTTAAAATTCACTACTTATAAAATTTCCGGGGGCAATATCCCCGGTTTGGGCCCCCCCAATATTTTTTGTAAGTCGGCGCGCCTGTTACCACCAACAGGAGAACGGTGAACAAAACTGGCCATTTGATTTTTAAGCTCGACTTTTCAACCTCTCTATACTCATGTTAAACGCAATGGGTTGAAACTATTCTCCCTCCTCCCTTTCAACTCAACCTCTGGGATCGAAACATAACTACGTATGAACAACGGAGTTTCGATTAATTTAGTTTAGTTCCTGGGAGTAAATTTTCGTCCCGGGTAATGTTTAACTCCTTGGTGACTTTAATTTCGTGCAGGAACGAAACTAAACCTATGCTTCGCATTTTAGTTTCCCTCATTTCCCTCACGAAACATTTTCGCCATCGCCGGTGAAAAGTGCCCGGTATCACTTGACTCTTGCGCATCTACTTGATGGGCAAATCGGTTGACGTGTGGCATTGATGTGGTCAATAATTTAAGCTGCGAGAGCGAATGATTCCGGGGAAATGGCGGACATTGTAGTGGTGCGGAGTACTGCACGGGATTACGCGAATTCTCGGGATCACTGGAGATTTTTAATGCTGGTCCAACCACCACTCCCTGCTTTCCCTTCCGTTCAATATTTATGACTCACCGCGGTTTCTATAACGCCGCCGAGGTTAATGGACCGAAAGAGTCCAAGAAGACACGACCCACCAGATTATGATGGGACTCAAAGCTGAGGTGAGCGTTCTGCAGCATTTTATGAAGCAGATTCCCAGTGGGCAATATGAAACCTGAGTTTTACAGCACCCCTTTAGAAAACCTTTGATGGTATTTAAGTTCTTTAACGAGAACTTGAAGCTTTCAATATGAGCTTCTAAACACCATTTTTTTCGATTCACCTCCACGGTGACATCTCGGAGCCTTCTCCCATCTCTTTATTCATAAAGTTTCACGTCGTTTTTTCATTGGAAGTAGAAATACTACGTTAATATTGTTCAAATATCCTTCCTCCACTATACGAAGAGTCTGCATTTCTTTGCTCCAATCGGACCTTACGGTATGAACTACGTATAAAGTATTACCGAATTCTTGCCTGATATTCAAAACAGTGTTAAAATTATGAAAAATAACCAATCTAGGCTTTTAAACAGAAAAAGGATGAGGGATGTACTCCGTAGATGTTTAATCAATTGACATAAAAATGTTATGTATTTCAAATAATTTCCTCATTTTGTTTATTTGTAAGTATGACCTACTTGTACATGACGATAGCCCCAACATAGGTATTTTTTCATGGCAATCAAGAGTTACCTCCGAATGTATGTAATCAAGGATCCTTGTCGTGAATCCATTGAACACTCCTAGATTTCGCTATGGCCGCGAATATTACATACGAGGGTTCTCAATCCCATCGCTAGCATTGTTGTCGCCCCGTACAAAATAAAATCAGATTTCAAAATTGCCACCCGCGGCACTACCGTTCATCCACATCCACTTTCCATGGGGAGAAGCCAATGAATCATATAAAGAACACATTTAACACATGAGAGACGATTTTAAACTAAAAAAGACCACTTCCACTACGGTTAATGGTGAAAGACACACTAAGCGAGCTACAGCTGCTTGCCTTTCGAATAAAATGTGTCCGAAACGCCTACAAATATAGCTCACAACAGCCATGATCTATGGCTTCCATTAATGGAGTCGGCTTGGCTGTGGCCACGAATATTACAAAAGAGGATCCTCAAGTTAGCCTTTGAAGGTGTTGACAACAGTGGCGTAGCCAGGAATTTCGTTCGGTGGGGGGGGGTCCAAAACCAGGGGGAAAATTAAAAAAATAGGGTACTAAGAAGAGAGTTTTAAAATTTTTTTAAGCATTTTTCATGATCGAAAAAAAACTTCATTTGTTAAAGAAGTATTTTGTAAATTCATGATTTTTCAATATTTATTTTTATTTTACGAAGGAAAATAATTTTGTTATAATATTTCGGGGGGAACGGGGGTGGGGAGAGTGTCCGAGCCCACCGGACCACCTCCCTAGCTACGCCACTGATTGACAACCAATGTGCATTGAATCGGGTTTCAAAAGTAGACAATTCGTGCCGTTAACGGACAAAATGATACGATTTTCACGGGAAAATAAGTGCAATTAGGGGTTTTAACCGAAATTTACATAATTGATGATGTGATCCATTAAATTCATAAAAGTTCAATACTATTTCGTGTAACTGCAAACATTATAATGCAAAATATTGGAAAAAAAGTAGATCGTATTGCACTCGACGCCACGCCGCGGACATTTTTGAAAATTGGATTTAAATGCGATCGAAGTGGCAGCAGAAATCAGCCTTCTATGAAATAAAATTAGGTTTCCACTATGCCAATACGGTGGGTTTGAGCTCTACGGCCTCAAAGATGTAGAAAAATGAAAAAACGCAACTGGTATAAAATATAAAATTCCGTATAAAATTCTCCCAAAGATCGTCCTCCTTACAGGAAAAAATTTTCACTGTGTTGGTGTGCGGGAAGGGGAGAGATTCACCGTAAGGACCCCAGCCTCTCTTACGTATTCGCCGTGTTCCTCGTCCCCTAGCCGATATTAAGGCCGTTTTACACGGTACACGGAATTGCGCAATCTGACGTACGTGCGAAGGCTCAATCAAAATTGTGTCGTTTAAAGGCCGTTTTACATGGAATTGCGCAGGTTAGAACTGCATTAATTTCTAAAATGGCGTGGAATTGCGCGAATGCATGAATGGAATTAGAGCAGGGGCTACTTTGCCGTCTCGCATCCACGCATTCTCGCAAGTCACCGTTTTACACGACACAATTTTGATTGAGCCTTCACACGTACGTCAGACTGCGCAATCCCGTGTACCGTGTAAAACGGCCTTAAAGCGGTGAATTGCTAGAACACATGCGAGAATGCGTGGACGCGAGACGGCAAAATAGCCCATGTTCTAATTTCGTTCATGCATTCGCGCAATTCCACGCCATTTTAGAAATTAATGCAGCTCTAATCTGCGCAATTCCGTGTACCGTGTAAAACGGCCTTTAGACCACGCTTGCTCTCTTCGGAGCTATTTTTCCCGGAAGTGTGAGGCCATCTGTGGGTGAGTGAATGTGTTTGTGACTGGTTATTGAGTACGTGCGTATCCACAAACCACTGAGTATCCTTAGCAGGCCTTTCCCTGTGAAGATTCCCGGTTTTTGTGGAACAAGAAGCCTTAGTTGAGGTCCCTACAAAGGATGTTGCTTTGATTTCTTGTTTTGAGCTAATGTGTTTGTGAATTTGGCTACTCCGGTGGAGAGGCTGGGGTTGGTCCCTGCGGTGAATCTCTCCCCTTCCCGCACACCAATACAGTGAAAAACGTTTCTTGCAAGGAGGACGAGCTTTGGGAGTATTTTATACGGCCATTTGAGTTTTTTTCATTTTTCTACTCCACTATGCATTAGGGATGACAAGTGAAACGAAACGAGAATGTTTCGTTTCGATCCGGAGGGAAACGAAAATACGAGGCTTAGGTTTAGTTCCGTTCCTGCACGAAATTAAAATGACCAAGGAGTTGAGTTTCGACCCGGGACGAAACTTTACTCCCGGGAAAGAAACTAAATTAATCGAAACTCCGCGGCCCATAGTTAAGTTTCGTTCCCAGAAGTTGGGTGGAGGATGATAAGAGGGAATAGTTTCGACCCATTATGTTTGACGTACGTGTGGATAGGTTAAAACGTTGAGCTTAAAAAACGAAAGGCCAGTTTGCGTTCACCTTTCTGTTAAGGGTAAAATATGAGTGCCTCATGCATCTAATGGCGGTAGGCCGCACCTCTACTTCATTCAACCATACTTCGTTCTCGGTGTGTGGGTCGAAACTAAACCATTCCAAGGTGAAGCGCGTGGTCCCTACGGTGCGAAACATTATCTGCGTTTCGTTTCGTATCTGAGTTTTACTTTAGTTTCGACCCGAAGTAGTTTCAACTCCGATTTCGTTTCGACCCTGAGTTTAGCTCCGCGGATTTAAATCAATTTCGTTTCGTTTCTACATTTCGCTCCCGGGAACGAAACTATTGAAATTAAGCGGTTTTGACTTTCGTATGGTTTCTATTGCCATCCGTGCTATGCAGTCCCCTTGGCTATGGCCTTGGTGGGTATTTGACTCGCAGACTTACACAGCTGATATATGTAATAGACTCGCTCCTCACCTTGGCAGATGAACGAGGGTTCCCCCGCGTACTGCGTCGGGTTTCCCGGCACCCGGTCCCCGGGAAGCACGAACGGGCATCGCTGCTCCACGGTGTGGCACACGGCGCGGCACGGCAGCACTCGTTCGCCGTCCGCGGGCCGCGGAGGCCGCTCTTCCGCCTCGTGGTGCTGCTCATCCCGGTGGTGTTGGTGGTCCGGCTGGTGCTGATGTTGTTGGGGGTGTTCGGCGGTGGAGGGGTGCGAGGGGGCGGTGGGGGGCGTGGATGGTGTGGCGGGAGGCGAGGAGGCGGGTGACGGCGAATTAGGGGACTCCGCGTACAGGGGCAGCAACGATGAGCACACCCAGCGACGATACGCCGCCTATAAGGAAAAAAAACAATACACGATCAAATTTGAATCGATATTCTGAATACCATTACAAGGATCAGTTATATTAGAATTATAGTTTCAAAGATTCAACGATACAACAAAACCACTGACAAGAGCAGAATGCTAACTGATTGAGAAGTAAAACACAACAGCAGAATTTTTTACACGGGGATAGACATCGTTTTTTGTAGGTAATCTACCAAGATGGTAGGCATGAGTTGGCATATGTCACTCACTATCATCACCACAATTTTATTTTCTTAAAAATATCGTTAATGACCAGTCTACTAAAACTACTACCATAGGTAATATAGGTATTCACGAAAAATACGAACGTTGTTATATTTTTCGAAGGCCTTTCATTCAATTAAATGACCCTAGTGTCATAATTATGATTCTGATTGAAAACTGGTTCGGCAAAAATCATAGAAACTTATTTAAGTAAATACTATCTTCAGGTACTGAACGTAGCGGCGAGTTAAATTATTGCAAATACTTTAATTGTTTCGATAATAGCAAATTTTTCTTCGTGATGCACGCAATGGGGAGTTTATCCAGTTAGAATAGGCCTATTGAGATACACGGATGTATTCTCACATCTCGAAAATAAAAAAATCATTGTTTTTATAGTAGTTCTAACAAATTAAAACACGCCCATCACAGCTAGTAATATCAATTTGCACCAGCGATAATTTTTTAGTTAATTCTTTTTATTTAAACATGCAAAATGGTAAATTATTTAATGAATTCGAAATAATTTAATGAATTCTTCTAGGGTTCTCCACATTCTCTATTTTCACAATTCCTTAATTCCCAAGTCTCAGCATTCCCTATCCTACCACAATTGGAGGAAAAACAAGCCTATTTCAAAAAAAATCTAATGTTTAGATGTTCAGAATGTAGTTCGATTGAATATAAGTGGAGATTCTAAATCTTTAAAAGGTTCAGTTTTCCGAACAAGGGAAGAGAATTGTTACCATCAAAGTCTAGGGGAGTTGGTTTTCATGCATTCAAGGGTGAAATAAACTTGAATCCACGGAAGATGGCTCGTCCAACTCCCTAGCTGTTCCCACTTCACGATGATGGCCAAGAGGGCGAAGGAACACGAGCGAAATGAGACTGCAATACACGCACTGAAATGGAGGAAAGAAGTAGGACCTATTGTCGGAACTGAGCGAGGCTATTCCCTTAAAAAGCCGAGAGCCATTGACTTGCACGAAGTGTAACCGCAAATCATCTCCCCCTAGATAGAATGGGGTGAATGGATCAGGGAGTAGGGATAACGTTCATGATACCATGCTGCAGAAGTTGAAAATCAAAAATGTTACAGCTTACCGTTGGATTTTCTCTCATATTCATATGCTCTACACTAGCCTTGATGCAACTACAGTAAAATTACGAAACCGGACTCGGGTTCCATCGAAGGCGAATATTTCTTCCTTCGTACAATTTACGAAACTCATCATAAGTACTGGGCGACTCTTTAGAAACACACTACTGGTTAGTACGCGATAATTTCTTAAAAATGCCTAGGGTAAACGATCAAGCGTTCTATGCTATGCCTATATAGCCTTGAAACTGATGCTATGAACATAAATATGGTGCGGCACGGATGCCGAATTACAAAATATATTGGGGGGCCAAAACCGGGTATCTTGCCCCAGGAAATTTTATGAGCAGTGAGTTTTAAGTTTTTTTTAAGCATTTCAGAAGAGTCATATGATCAACATTAAAACCCTGATAACTCGAATCTCGATATCTGGACACTCCGGGGAAAATCGACAAGCCTAACACATTTTTTTCTCACACCCATAACGAATTTTTGAGGGGGCTCGGGCCCCCTCAGGCCCCCTCAGGCCCCATGGAGTCGGCGCCACTGCTCTGCGGAATTCTATATCGATCATTAAAAACCATTATTTTAAATTAAATTAAGTATTAAGTACTTAATTTGCCCCTACCCATTCATAGTACTAAAATAGAAAACCGAATGATAGATTATAACGTATAACTTCCAGGATAACGGAGATTACTGATACCCAGGTATTATAATCTTATTGATAGGAGGTTTACGGCACAAATTGTTCCTAATTTTTTGAATGAACTTCCGGTATCTTAAAAGTTAGAAAGTTAAAAAGTGTATGCAAAATCATATAAATTGAATAAAAGAATGGCTTTAACTAAAATTTGCCAAAAATGTTTCAGATAAAATACTGTTCAACTATCCTTTATATTTGTACTTAAATAGTATTGTCCAAAAGCTGCACAGAAAATCAAAATACTGTTTGAAGAATGCACCTGCTGACAAGCCGCCGCAGAACGTAAATAGCACTTGTCTCCTCCATGCACTTCAGAACCGGCTTTATCTTATTGATTTCATTGTATTGATATCGTAAAAAAATTACTTCATACCGACGGCAAACCGTAGAGCTCTTTCTCCATTCGATGATCCGGAAAAGAAACGATCTTCCATCATGCGAAACGTTATATCGCTCAGAAACTGAGCGTAGCATTCGTGTCCATTCAGCGAGCAACGCGTGTTCTTCTGATACCCCCTGCCATCCACCTTCCCCACGCAACATATCACAATCCCTTCCTCATCGCAACCCACTCTTCTCCTTGATGACTACTTCGTCGGATATCTTGTGCTGACAGGCGGTGCCAGGCAACAACGCTCCGAGATAAGGCCTATCACCGCCACTCAGTGCGTTAGAGAAAGAAAGGGAATGGGGAGCGTTGTTTGCCCCACTGGGATGTGCTAACTGCACCGTGGTGATGGAGGTGCTAGGCGATACAATGGAGGGAAAGTGTTAAACCAGGTTTGCACGACGAAAACTGCCATGAATGTAGCTTATGAATTATATCTCGCTACTATTATAAACAATATAAGAATGGGGAGATTAGAGGACAATTAGGCTAATGTCGTACGTGACAAAAGTGGTACTGAGGATATAAACCCATTCTAACCCAGAGCTGCTTCTGTGATAATTAAAATTTCAAGACTTAAAAATGTGAAAATTTTCTGCTCTTTCATAATTATTGAGGCAGCTACATATTTCGTCATAAACTTCACAGCACAAAAGAACACGTAGGTTTAGGTAGAGCGGCATCGGCTGAAATCAAGTGATGTACTCAGGTTAGCTATTATTTTGGCAAAAAAGTCGCCACAAATATTTCAACAGAATAAAACATAATTAGGAATGAAATGAGAGAAAATTTTGCACTTCAGCACAATGCAACGTCCAAAATTATTTTTTAACGGTATTAACAGTAGTCAACTTGACTAGTTTCAACACTGCTTCGAACCTTTGTAAACTGAACTGTTGACGACATACCTTAACTAAATGTTCACAATATAAGTGGTAGATCCTAAATAAATATATTCATCTACAAACAAAAGATATATAAGACGTTAATGAGATGATGTTAAGATGTATGTTAAAGCTGGGAAACTATTTATATTTACGTAATTTAGGCGGAGTGGGAGTAGTGGTTTCTGTTTTGTGACGTTGGTACCAGCGACTTGCCAGTTTTTCGCAAATATCTTTCTTATTTTACGACTAACTTATACTTTTCCGTACATGTTTGGATTTTTCACAGAATTTCATCCATGGCGAGTGCCATCTCAACAACTTCTGCTACAAACAGCTTCACTAGCTCGAAAAACCGTGTTTCTCAATAGACCTCAAGTTAAACTATACCAATTTTGCCGTCAAATATCCCAAAAACGACACATGGGAATCCCAATTTTTTTTAGACCATTTAAAGTAAGTCTTTCAAAAACTATGTGACCAAATTTTTATCAAATTCTTATTACTTTTACCGCGGCGGTCTAACTACCTTAGTTCTTTCCTAGATAGAGCTGAAAATGTATGCATATTTGATGCTACTTAGATGCAACATTGGATTATACTGGATTAAGCAGACTTATCGAGGTGAAATTAAATATAATAGGTGTCTAAAATGTGCCAATTTATTTACTTCTCATCTGGTAAATGGAACATTAACACAGCTGTTAATAAATCATGAAGAGTATTGTGTAAGCAACGTAGAGGCCATTAATAGAAAAGAGCTGGTGAAAAGATAGCTTTATGAGAGATAGAGAATAGATTAGCGAAGTTTATAGGCGGCGGTATAACGCTTTAGGTGTAAGTCGTGGTGAGCCTTTAAAAATTTCGGACAATATCACCGAAATTGGATTTTCTTCTTCGATTCCGGTTAAAGCTCTTTCCCTATCTTTCCATCTATCTATTTATATGACTGCTAATTTCCGGGTTCTCCAGCCGCGTCTGTCGTTTATAGTTGACTACAGTTTCGGAAGCCATCCTGCTTCCGTCTTCAGGTCGAAGGTGAGAAGTGTTCATTTTTTGCCGTCTTATATAGCACTGGCCGATCTCCTCCTGTGCGCTGATTGGTCAGAACTCTCTTCCAAACGTTGCTGATTGGGTAGCCGTTGTCCCTGTTAATATTTTTCCTTTTGTGGATTTCAATCGCTTCCCTAATTTGCCTTGGGTAGTAGCGACTCTCTTTTGCCACTATCTTCGCTTTTTCAAATTCAATGTTATGGCCGGCCTCACTCCAAACATGCTCTGCAATGGCTGACAAGTGCAGTTGTTTTTTATTGGTAGCCCTCACATGCTCCTTCATCCTTGTCGCCATTCCTCGGCATGTTTCGCCAACATATGATTTTCCGCAGGAGCATGGCACTGTGTACACGCCTTCGCATAGTGCCTGCGGGATACGATCTTTTGGTCCAGGTACAATGTTTTGTATCTTGGTCACGCAATTGAACCTTGTGACCACGTCATGCTTCCTTAGTATCCTAGCAATACACTCTGACACTCCTGCTATGAATGGAATTGTAAGCCGTGCTGCAGGTTTGGTCAATTCCTCCTCCTCTGTGGCCTGGCGTTCCTCAGATGGTCGTGAGTGCATCTTTTTGACCTTAGCGGCCCTTTTGAGGACCATTTTCCGGTCGTAGCCATTCCTGATTAGTGCTTTGGTCAGGTGCTTCTTCTCTGATTCTAATGATTCGGCGTCGGAAATGGTGAAGGCTCGGTGGAGTAGAGATGTTACCACCGAGGCCTTCTGGGCGGGATGGTGGTGTGATGCTGCGTTCAGGTATCGGTCCGTGTGCGTTTCCTTTCTATACACCGCATGTCCAAGACTGCCATCGTCTTTCCTCTTAATCATTACGTCCAAGAAGGGCAACTTGCCCTCGCATTCCTTTTCCATTGTGAAGCGGATCCTTCGGTGTTGTTTGTTGAGATATATCAAAAATTTGTCCAATTCCTCTGCACCGTGTGGCCATACGATGAACGTGTCATCAACATACCGAAGCCAAAGCTTTGGTTGCTTGTGGTAGGTATTCACGGCCTCCTCCTCAAACTTTTCCATAAAGAGGTTGGCCAACACAGGGGAAAGGGGCGAACCCATCGCTGCTCCGTCTGATTGTTCATAATAATTGTCATTCCACAGGAAGAAGTTGTTCCTCAGGCAATGCTCCACAAGCTTGGGGAAGTCCTTGGGAATTCCTGAGCTTGTCAGGTTTTTCACAATTTCCACTGATTCTTCAATGGGCACGTTCGTAAACAGCGACACTACGTCGAAGCTCACCATGATGTCTTCTCTCTCGATGGTAATGCCTTTTATCATATTCACGAAATGGGCTGAGTTCTTCACATATGAAGAGGTGTTTCCCACGCAATCCTGTAGAGTTTGGGCTAGGTATTTGGCGAGTCGATAGGTTGGAGCGTCAATTTGGCTTACAATGGGCCTCAGTGGTACACCCTCCTTGTGTAACTTCGGTAAGCCGTATAGCCTCGGTGGTTTCGGTGCGGACGTAATTAGCCATCTCTGTTCTTCAGTCGGAATAGAGGACCTCTTGATCATGGCTCTTGTCTCCCGCTCTGCTTTGGCCATGGGGTTCTTTTGTAGTTTGACGTAAATGGTGTCGGACAGAAGTTCTTCTACCTTTGAGTTGTATTTCTCCTTCTCCAAGAGAACGGTGGCATTTCCTTTGTCCGCAGGCAAGATCACGATGTTTTTGTTTTCACGAAGGGCATTGAGAGCGGCCCTTTCTTTCAACGTAATATTCGGCTTCGGTGGTTTAGCTCTGCGCAAAACTCGCGCTACGTCCTCCCTGATTTCGTCGGCCACAGGTTTTGGTAGTTTCCGGATACCAGACTCCACTTCGGTGATGAATCTTTCCCTTGGTATGTCTCGTGGCGTTATGGCAAAGTTTAGTCCTTTGGCTAGCACTGCAGTAGTGGCGTCGTCGAGTTTGGTGTTGGTAAGGTTGACGATGCAACGGTCCTTTTCAGGGCCTTTGTCGAAAATTGGGTGCTGACGAGCGTGAAATTTCTCGTACTTCTTAATCTGCATTTCTCTGTGAGCCGTTTCCAAGGCACGTGATGACTCGTATGATAGTTTTTCAATTGTCTCCCAATCATTGGCAGTAAGAGTAGCTGCAAGTTCCAAGTGAATCCTGTAGAGTTCCTCGGATAATCGGTGAAGGTCCAGCCTCTTTTGGTGAATTCGTTCCCTCAAGAGTGCTTCGCTAGTGCGGCGAAGTATTTTCTTAGCTGCGTAGGTGTTCAGATGGTGTTTCACTTCCACACATGATGGTAATGTGTTGGTGTCACGGCAGCGTAGGAGGAAGGCGAGAGAGGAGAGTAACTTCCCCTTCTTCTTCCTTAACTTCTCAAATCTCTTGGACTTCCTGAGAATCTCCTCCCCGTAGAGGATAGTGAAATTAGTGCGTAGGTTTCCGCGGCGTCGTTCACGATGACTGCTAATTTCCGGGTTCTCCAGCCGCGTCTGTCGTTTATAGTTGACTACAGTTTCGGAAGCCATCCTGCTTCCGTCTTCAGGTCGAAGGTGAGAAGTGTTCATTTTTTGCCGTCTTATATAGCACTGGCCGATCTCCTCCTGTGCGCTGATTGGTCAGAACTCTCTTCCAAACGTTGCTGATTGGGTAGCCGTTGTCCCTGTTAATATTTTTCCTTTTGTGGATTTCAATCGCTTCCCTAATTTGCCTTGGGTAGTAGCGACTCTCTTTTGCCACTATCTTCGCTTTTTCAAATTCAATGTTATGGCCGGCCTCACTCCAAACATGCTCTGCAATGGCTGACAAGTGCAGTTGTTTTTTTATTGGTAGCCCTCACATGCTCCTTCATCCTTGTCGCCATTCCTCGGCATGTTTCGCCAACATATGATTTTCCGCAGGAGCATGGCACTGTGTACACGCCTTCGCATAGTGCCTGCGGGATACGATCTTTTGGTCCAGGTACAATGTTTTGTATCTTGGTCACGCAATTGAACCTTGTGACCACGTCATGCTTCCTTAGTATCCTAGCAATACACTCTGACACTCCTGCTATGAATGGAATTGTAAGCCGTGCTGCAGGTTTGGTCAATTCCTCCTCCTCTGTGGCCTGGCGTTCCTCAGATGGTCGTGAGTGCATCTTTTTGACCTTAGCGGCCCTTTTGAGGACCATTTTCCGGTCGTAGCCATTCCTGATTAGTGCTTTGGTCAGGTGCTTCTTCTCTGATTCTAATGATTCGGCGTCGGAAATGGTGAAGGCTCGGTGGAGTCACCATTTCCGACGCCGAATCATTAGAATCAGAGAAGAAGCACCTGACCAAAGCACTAATCAGGAATGGCTACGACCGGAAAATGGTCCTCAAAAGGGCCGCTAAGGTCAAAAAGATGCACTCACGACCATCTGAGGAACGCCAGGCCACAGAGGAGGAGGAATTGACCAAACCTGCAGCACGGCTTACAATTCCATTCATAGCAGGAGTGTCAGAGTGTATTGCTAGGATACTAAGGAAGCATGACGTGGTCACAAGGTTCAATTGCGTGACCAAGATACAAAACATTGTACCTGGACCAAAAGATCGTATCCTGCAGGCACTATGCGAAGGCGTGTACACAGTGCCATGCTCCTGCGGAAAATCATATGTTGGCGAAACATGCCGAGGAATGGCGACAAGGATGAAGGAGCATGTGAGGGCTACCAATAAAAAACAACTGCACTTGTCAGCCATTGCAGAGCATGTTTGGAGTGAGGCCGGCCATAACATTGAATTTGAAAAAGCGAAGATAGTGGCAAAAGAGAGTCGCTACTACCCAAGGCAAATTAGGGAAGCGATTGAAATCCACAAAAGGAAAAATATTAACAGGGACAACGGCTACCCAATCAGCAACGTTTGGAAGAGAGTTCTGACCAATCAGCGCACAGGAGGAGATCGGCCAGTGCTATATAAGACGGCAAAAAATGAACACTTCTCACCTTCGACCTGAAGACGGAAGCAGGATGGCTTCCGAAACTGTAGTCAACTATAAACGACAGACGCGGCTGGAGAACCCGGAAATTAGCAGTCATCGTGAACGACGCCGCGGAAACCTACGCACTAATTTCACTATCCTCTACGGGGAGGAGATTCTCAGGAAGTCCAAGAGATTTGAGAAGTTAAGGAAGAAGAAGGGGAAGTTACTCTCCTCTCTCGCCTTCCTCCTACGCTGCCGTGACACCAACACATTACCATCATGTGTGGAAGTGAAACACCATCTGAACACCTACGCAGCTAAGAAAATACTTCGCCGCACTAGCGAAGCACTCTTGAGGGAACGAATTCACCAAAAGAGGCTGGACCTTCACCGATTATCCGAGGAACTCTACAGGATTCACTTGGAACTTGCAGCTACTCTTACTGCCAATGATTGGGAGACAATTGAAAAACTATCATACGAGTCATCACGTGCCTTGGAAACGGCTCACAGAGAAATGCAGATTAAGAAGTACGAGAAATTTCACGCTCGTCAGCACCCAATTTTCGACAAAGGCCCTGAAAAGGACCGTTGCATCGTCAACCTTACCAACACCAAACTCGACGACGCCACTACTGCAGTGCTAGCCAAAGGACTAAACTTTGCCATAACGCCACGAGACATACCAAGGGAAAGATTCATCACCGAAGTGGAGTCTGGTATCCGGAAACTACCAAAACCTGTGGCCGACGAAATCAGGGAGGACGTAGCGCGAGTTTTGCGCAGAGCTAAACCACCGAAGCCGAATATTACGTTGAAAGAAAGGGCCGCTCTCAATGCCCTTCGTGAAAACAAAAACATCGTGATCTTGCCTGCGGACAAAGGAAATGCCACCGTTCTCTTGGAGAAGGAGAAATACAACTCAAAGGTAGAAGAACTTCTGTCCGACACCATTTACGTCAAACTACAAAAGAACCCCATGGCCAAAGCAGAGCGGGAGACAAGAGCCATGATCAAGAGGTCCTCTATTCCGACTGAAGAACAGAGATGGCTAATTACGTCCGCACCGAAACCACCGAGGCTATACGGCTTACCGAAGTTACACAAGGAGGGTGTACCACTGAGGCCCATTGTAAGCCAAATTGACGCTCCAACCTATCGACTCGCCAAATACCTAGCCCAAACTCTACAGGATTGCGTGGGAAACACCTCTTCATATGTGAAGAACTCAGCCCATTTCGTGAATATGATAAAAGGCATTACCATCGAGAGAGAAGACATCATGGTGAGCTTCGACGTAGTGTCGCTGTTTACGAACGTGCCCATTGAAGAATCAGTGGAAATTGTGAAAAACCTGACAAGCTCAGGAATTCCCAAGGACTTCCCCAAGCTTGTGGAGCATTGCCTGAGGAACAACTTCTTCCTGTGGAATGACAATTATTATGAACAATCAGACGGAGCAGCGATGGGTTCGCCCCTTTCCCCTGTGTTGGCCAACCTCTTTATGGAAAAGTTTGAGGAGGAGGCCGTGAATACCTACCACAAGCAACCAAAGCTTTGGCTTCGGTATGTTGATGACACGTTCATCGTATGGCCACACGGTGCAGAGGAATTGGACAAATTTTTGATATATCTCAACAAACAACACCGAAGGATCCGCTTCACAATGGAAAAGGAATGCGAGGGCAAGTTGCCCTTCTTGGACGTAATGATTAAGAGGAAAGACGATGGCAGTCTTGGACATGCGGTGTATAGAAAGGAAACGCACACGGACCGATACCTGAACGCAGCATCACACCACCATCCCGCCCAGAAGGCCTCGGTGGTAACATCTCTACTCCACCGAGCCTTCACCATTTCCGACGCCGAATCATTAGAATCAGAGAAGAAGCACCTGACCAAAGCACTAATCAGGAATGGCTACGACCGGAAAATGGTCCTCAAAAGGGCCGCTAAGGTCAAAAAGATGCACTCACGACCATCTGAGGAACGCCAGGCCACAGAGGAGGAGGAATTGACCAAACCTGCAGCACGGCTTACAATTCCATTCATAGCAGGAGTGTCAGAGTGTATTGCTAGGATACTAAGGAAGCATGACGTGGTCACAAGGTTCAATTGCGTGACCAAGATACAAAACATTGTACCTGGACCAAAAGATCGTATCCCGCAGGCACTATGCGAAGGCGTGTACACAGTGCCATGCTCCTGCGGAAAATCATATGTTGGCGAAACATGCCGAGGAATGGCGACAAGGATGAAGGAGCATGTGAGGGCTACCAATAAAAAAACAACTGCACTTGTCAGCCATTGCAGAGCATGTTTGGAGTGAGGCCGGCCATAACATTGAATTTGAAAAAGCGAAGATAGTGGCAAAAGAGAGTCGCTACTACCCAAGGCAAATTAGGGAAGCGATTGAAATCCACAAAAGGAAAAATATTAACAGGGACAACGGCTACCCAATCAGCAACGTTTGGAAGAGAGTTCTGACCAATCAGCGCACAGGAGGAGATCGGCCAGTGCTATATAAGACGGCAAAAAATGAACACTTCTCACCTTCGACCTGAAGACGGAAGCAGGATGGCTTCCGAAACTGTAGTCAACTATAAACGACAGACGCGGCTGGAGAACCCGGAAATTAGCAGTCATCGTGAACGACGCCGCGGAAACCTACGCACTAATTTTATCTATTTATATACCTTTTCTATTTCTCCCCCTTCCCCACTTACCGATCACTATTCCCCCCTGTAAATATTTAAACATAGGTACCCTATTTGCTCCATGCCCTTTGTCTCAACCGTAACTCATCTAGAAAATTCCTGCCATTGTCCAACAAGTCTATAACTTTGATTTTCCTCTACCTTTCCGTCCACTAGCCCGCCTCCATTCTCCTCCACACCTATATCTGGAAAACCTCCGGGATATTATTATCCTCCATCTTCTGCGTTCACGTTTTGTCACCATGAAGCGCTACAATGCAGGTCAGAAATTTGACTAGTCTTTTCTTTAATTAGTTACATTAAGATTTTTCCAGCTCCTTTCTAGTCATGGTCTGGACAAAATACTCTTCCTGATTTTTTTAACTGATGTTCCTATTTTACCCTAATTTTATAATCAATTTGTAGAACGGCTCTACCTTATCATGTTTTTGACCACCCCACTTATATCTTGAGCCTCAAATTTCTTGCTTGCGATACTTAACCTAATCGCATAACGCAAGCGTTTTTTTCGGTTCTGGTAAACGGTAGAAATGAGAAAAAAGGAGCGTAAGTGAAATTAAAATGATGTCAATTAAACCTAGTACGATGAAATGATGAGGAAAGATAAAATTTTCTCTGAGGTATCTCACTTCACCACGCATGCATCAAAAGTTTCGTGATTGCACGATAGATATTTTACCTTTCTATTCACTGATTTCATAATATAGGATAAACAAAAATTTAAATAAAAGTTATTTAAACTAAACTCATCAATTCGGAGTTCATTTCCAAGTTATAAAAAGTCTTAGAAGCGCTCCTGCAAATAAAATGCATACATAAACACTATCTTTTAGAAGGAGATTATTTTTATCGCCACTGAGAATGGTTATTTCGCATTTACTATCGAAATGTGTAAGTAATGATCAATTTTGATAAAGGATTAAAACGCAAGAATTTCCTCAAAATGTTAATAAGAGGCTGTACGGCGCCCGTTAGGGTGAATGAAAGTCGCGAAAATGTGATTCATGCATTTAAAGTATAACTTTATTTCATTACAACGATGTTTTATGCAGCAAAATGACGTCATTAGACACGACAGAATTCGCGTATGTTGAATCTCACCGGGTTAAAAAAAATTCCAGCTGTATTCAAGATAGCAACACCTAAAGAGGCAAGTGCGAAGATGCTTTTCGAAATTAAAAATTCCACGTCCGCAGATGAAAGATAAGTGAGTAATGTGTGACACTTTAGTGCCTACTCCACGCTCGCAAAGCTTGATAGTGGAGTGTCCACTTCATCACCCTGAAGGACACAGTTATGCGGGGAAGATCCGAGTATCATTCCATCCCGTAATCTCGCGAGGTAGCAGCTGTATCCATGGAGTTTCAGCACAATGAATAAGAAGAAGCAATGACTCAGGAATAAGCATGTTTAAATTACTCTACTTCACCTATTTCCCCCAGGAAAACTTTCTGGTTGCAATTGTGAAGATATTTAAGTAAGCTACTTCTATGGTCGTATATTAATCCAGTCCAGTAATTAATCCAGTGAAATTTTTTGGCGATATATAACAACTTGTTTCTTCAAAACTAGCCGTAGCCTTTTAGATGCGCTGGGTGGTAACTAGGCTAGAATCTAATATTATTCAATGCCAATGAGTGACCTTGCTATAAAGGATAAATCTTGAGCGCAAGCATATTCATGTGGGAAGAAAAGTTAAAGTAATATATACAATGCCATTTCCTTTTTACTTTTATGATACTTGCCCGTAATTTATAGACGGTAGGCGTCTATACTGAGTATTCGTTTCGCACCCGTCTATTTCCGACGATGGCCTTTTTTGATCTGCTTCAAAATAAACTAGCAAGAGGACTAGGGAATTTCAAGCTTCAACGACATATTAGTGAAAATTTCTACATCAAAAAAGAAGTGAGAGTGTTTTTCAAGAGCCTCATATGCTCAGAATGGCCGGATGTATCCATATGAATACGATGGCCGGAAATGGGTAAAGAAAAATAAAATAATTAAACTTTGCTAGGTTAACTTGTATCTACATCAATAAGCAATTTAACCATTCACAATTGCAATGAAAATCATCTCGATCTAATTGGATGTTTAGATTTGTATCCTATTTATTAAAACGATTGCAAAGCTTATAATGACTTTGAAAAAAAAACGTTCAATGTATTTTAGCTTTAACAACCTATATTTTAATTTTAAAGTATCCAAAAATAATAAAATCGGGGAACAGCAAAATAAAATATCGGATGTTACCAATACAAGTGGGTCTAATAGTCTCATTTTTTTATTTCCTATATTGGCAAGGTTTCACTTAGTAAAGTAAAGCCTGAAGTTGTCACTTATTGTTTATTGACGTAATTACTCCGTTTCACAAAAATTTACTGAACCATCATTGATCATTGGCCATTATTTTAAATTAAAATAAATAATTACCATAAATGTGACTCAAATTTTACTCCGGATTATAATAAATAATATAGAAATTCTACAGCCTAAAGTAATTCAGCATGAATGTGTAGTACAAGAAAATAAGCAAATTGACTGGCGTTGCTGATAAAATTTAATTCGTATACCTATTTCTATCATCATGGTTTTATAACTCAACGTATGATCTGTCGTGGTAATGAGGGTTTATAAAATCGCTGCGAATTAAGATTATAAGCTCATAGGCAAGGTAACGTGTACTGCCAACAGTATTATACAATAGTTACCTTATTGTGTTGTACCTAGAAATGCATTAATTTAGGTGTTAATAACTGTTAAAATACCGAAAGTTATGATATTTTTCTCTATTTTTATAATTGAAATATAAAAAATTTCAGTACCTAGCCGTATTTCAGCTGTTTCGCCTTATGTTTAAGGTAACTCAGTTCAAATAGTTCACAAACACATTTCTTTATCCAAAATATAAAAGCTAAATAACCATTTTAATAACGGAGTTAGTTTTAGTCATAAATTATCAAAACGGAATTTCTTCCGAAAAAAGACTTCATAGCCTGCTCAATGGCTCATTTTGCCATTGGAATTATCGTGGTATTTCTAATAGAAATACATCAATCTTTAACTCCCTTAAGTACCATTATATCGGGTTAAAAGGGCTTGGCACGATCACTTATCGAGAATTCAAATGCTTAACACCGCATCTGGCGTCACTAGAGTACTTGTTTGCAATAACCACGTTAAAGCTGAATGAAAGTTGGCACATATATACGGAAACAGGATTTATTGAAGTTTAAAATGAGTGTTTAATAAAACTACATCAGATTTTGTTACTTACCGCGGTAAATCAATAAGAAAATCCTTTTATCTGAAAACATGAATTTAATTTAATTGATAAAATTCACATTATATATCACTTCATTGAGCCCACATAAAGTTTGCCAGAACATGTGAATGTTGCAGGGGGCAAAAATGCTCCCTTTGGATTACTTTTTTCACAGGAAATTTCCCTTACCTCGGCCCATGTACTTGAATTTGCATGAGTTCAATACAATATTATTGCTATACTGACGAAAATAAGCCATGTCTTACTTCAAGATCAAAGGATTATTGCACTTATAGATGCCCACATACAGCAGGGGAATCACAATGCTCATAACAATACATTTTATCACAATTATAAGATATTTGTCAAAATTCAGGAGCAAATAAATTGTTAAAATTCCATAGCATTGCCATATTTTTGTATCTAGTTATTATATAAATTTTAGCTTTTCCGAGGCTAAGAAATTCTTATTGCGTTTTTCAATTATAAAGTTTTATAAGATAGGAGTCTTTTTAGAAACGGATAAAAACAGGTAATTTTAAATATTGACGCCTATATCCATCTATTATCTACAAACTTTAGCATAACCATACATTTAGTAAGTCGCAGCCTAAGCTTGTCAAAACCCATTTTTCTCCCTAATTGTAAAAGTAATATTCGAAAACAGGAAAAGCCTACCATGAGATTGAACGGATTAATGGACTCGTACGCCGATTTTTTCTATTAATGCCGTCTGAGAGTCTATTTTTTGTAATAGCTTTAGTACCGAGAACCTTCACGATAGGTTCTTGCATACATCTCAAGAGAATATGGCACTAACAGAGCTTGGAAATATGAAAACAGACCCGTTTGTGTCTGTTTTTTGATCCTTCAACTACTTCTCGAGTGATTTACGGCGGATAATCGACGGCCTTAACCCATTCGCAGATAAGTTTATGACGTCACAAACTCATGCGAAGCGCGTCACTGCTTATTCAATACGCCTTAGTCTTGTGTATGGGCCACGCATGGGCCAGTGTTGTTTACACTCTTGCGAGCGTATTATTCCACCCCAATCAAACGTTTTCCCTGAGTAAGTCAATGGAGCAGGACTATGTTGACGTCACCAACTCATGAATAGAGGGCGGCAACTTTACCGTTTTTTTATAATTTTAAAATTATAAGAGAATGTATTGACAGGGCTTATTTCATTTCGAACGTGACTTATCATTCCCTTCTATCACCCACCGAATTATTTTAAGAAATTTCGGATCTTGAGTGGATGACCCCAATGCATCCAACACTCGCGGCCTTTCGGCGTGGCCTCCCCGGCCATCATTAAGCGAACAGGAAGACGGTTGGTTGTTCGCCTCCCGCACCCTGACATTTCCATCACCATCGCAACACGTCTACACGCTCACAAATGCGCCCGGAACGTCCACCTGAGGAATGCCATCGGCACGGTCGATAAAAGGTCACAAAAATGTCAAAATCCCGTAATGGTCGATGACGGACAAATTCGACTGCTCTTTTTCTAAAACGAGGGCTATTTTTCGACGGGTTGTGCTTAAAAAGGACGATTTAGTTTGGTTATATTTTGGGCTAAGTCCAAAAACGTCCAAGTCTCGCATTTATTTACCTGTCTCACATAAGAGTATGTGTGAACAGTATAGATACCTACGGTGATTTTTAACTTAAGGGATTGAAAAAGCAATGAGAATCATGAAAGGAATTCTTAGCGAACCCTAACGGTTTCATTTAACTGTGAGTAAAACAACTCATGCGTGCCTGTATACACAACAAATAGTCATAAATTAAGCATATCAATACGAACATAGCCGATTTATTTTCAATAATTAATTAAAATAAAATAAGTTAGGAAAATAATATTTAAAAGAGAATACATCATTAAAAACTTTGTTTGCAGTCACACGCAGGGCAGCCAATATCGTAATTCCCAAGTACGAAAATGTAATGGAAAAATTATCCTATGCTCCCTATTGCGACAAAAAATATTTTTTGGGGAAAATTTCTACATCTAATGCTTCTGAATGTATTTTAAGATTGTGTAGGCATATATCGATTAAGACCAAACGAAGAGTTAGAATAATAGGGGGTTCAGGATAGCAAATTAAGGAGTCACTAGGTTGTAATATATTTGTAAAATCTGCATAATTTAGAAAACGTTGTAACGAATAGCAATGGAGTTCAGGCCATGTAAGAAATGCAAAAATTGCGAGAAAAGTGTGGAGTGAATAGATAAATGAGTATTTTTGATCAGTGTTTCCGAAAGTAATTAACTCGGATATTGTATTTCATTCGCTTGAATATTGATTTTATCTATTTTTACATGACATGATTACTCTTGTGAACATTTTTGGTGCCAAAGTTTTTATGTTTAATTTAGCTGTATTTGACCTCGTTTTAAAATTTAATGATTTAAAAATATTTATCGTTACATAAACGGATCTCTAATGATAAAATAATTGACATAATGGAAAAGGAAGCCGGAATCGATGCTAAAATAATTCCTTTTAATATTTAAACGTGTTATAATGCAATGTTCGCTATAAAACCAATATGATTCTGATTAAAGTATTATATGTACTAAAGTATAGCTGATAGAAAAAATTGATTTCATGTTTCCACATTGAGTGAAAATTAGTAAAATAACTCTAGGCACCAAAATAAAAAAAAATTGGACCTGAATTATCAATGACGAACATACACTCTGCTTAGATAGTATGTATCTGCACATGTGTCAATTAATACAGTGGAAAATTAGATACTAATGCGACTTCAAAACGCAGGATTAACATGAGACTGTGCCATATGCCTTCTAACTGTTCGGTAGAAAGAAGTACTTAAGTTCTACTTTGCCAACATTTTGTTACATCGTATGCTATCCTAAGAGGAAATGAATACTACATTTAAATTGACGCGAAAACTTTCCATCTTGGCTATGAGTTTGCCATCATTATGAAACTCATTGCCGAGAAAAAAGAAAGACAAGGGAAAGTATACAATAATCGTTGACAACAGCTTCTATTTGGCATTTTCCTACACTTATACATACTTCATACGTACAATTCTCCATATTTTTTCTGAACTTTGTTCGCATTCATTCTCTTTGGAGAAGATTTACAACGTTAGCTAAAGGTCTAAATCGTCAACCTACGGACTTAAAAATCAAAAGAGAAGGAATCATTAATACGTCGTACCTACTAATCCGGATGTTTATGGGAAATGATGTGCGGTATAAAAGTAGATAGAATGAAGATAAAACGAAAAAGAAATGAAATGAAATAACGTAAGGGATAAAATTATTTGGAAAATAACAAGTTCACATTTCATCAAACACGTGAAATGTTTCTTTCTCCTCACTTTGAAATCAAATGAAAATGATAGTATTTAAATTTTTTTTCAGTTTCTAAGAAAGCAGTTGCAGTGTATGGAGATCAACGCAAGGTTACTCTGCGATTTCGTTTTTTTAGCTTATTAATCAATTTATTGACTGATATTGAGCATGTAATTTTATTCATATGCAGCCTATTATTTATTCTAAAAGTAGGATTAGATCATATACTAGTCACTCTTAAGGCAATCACATTGTACTTATGCAAAATATTCAACTTTGCTATACCGTAATGATTGTAGAATCATGGCGCTTTTATTTTTGATTTCCATGGTGAGTTAGGCAGTACTGATCAGACCGTTAGCTTTCCATAATCCAACTTACTTCTTGGAAACATCTACTGAGCCGTTATCATTCGACCTAACCTCCGTGTTCAACGTACTTCTAACTCATAATATCCATACACTCAACGTTCAACGAGTTCCTCAAAGTCCATTGCAGTGATAATAAACCAGATGGTTTCCAATAGCTATCAATTAATACCACTGTAGCCTTTGACATGCGCATAAGCCTGTTGGTAATCCCACTGTTAGTAATAAACACACTACTTCCAAACATAAGGTACTCTGATAACGGACTGAACGATCGTGGAACTCCGCCAAATGAGTAAGTAAATGCATATCCCGCCAGAAGGGGAGGCAGAATGGTGGTGGCCACAATACAGATTTTCATCGGTCAATACTATGAAAGCGCAGGAGAAAAAGATGTATATGAATTTAGGGTACTTTCGCGAACCACACCATGGAAATCAAAAATAAAAGCGTCATGATTCTACAATCAATACGATACTGCATAGGTACAATGTGATTGCCTTTAAAGTGACTAATATATATTGGAATCCTACTTTTAGAATCAATAATTGACTGCATCTGATTAAAATTACATGCTCAATATCAGTCAATAAATTGATTAACAAGCTTAAAAAAAATGAAATCGCAGAGTAACCTTGCGTTTGATCTCCATTCACTGTAACTGCTTTCTAAGAAACTGAAAAAAATTTAATTGCTATCATTTTCATTTGATTTCAAAGTGAGGAAAAAACACATTTCACGTTATTATTTTAGAAGGCTTGAGTTAGGCACTACAAATTCTCAAGTGATTACTCGCAAGATAAAGGTACTCAAATGTAATGGAAGAGAGAAATTTGATTCAATTAATTATCCCAAGAAATACCTTTATGACCAACAAAGAAGTGCAGTTCAATGAAATATTTTTACGACCTTGAGTGCATTGCCACGAAAACAAACTTAAAAAGCAATCGCACACAAAATTCTTGGAAATTCGCCAAATTCCTCCCGGCTAAGCAAAATGAAGAAGTGATACTTCATGAAACGAAACAGAGGATGCCTTATCGTTGAGATACGAATTAAATCGATAGGAAAAGCAATGAGGTCGAGTGCTCAATGGCTTTTGCAGTAATCTCCTGGGATCAGCTAATAATTAAAGGATTTCCAAATGAGAATGGCCCGCTTTCAGAAGTTTATGTTAAAATATATATCGATAGAAAAATATATTGGGCGCTTTCTTGCTCGATTTTCTGATCTGTTCCAAAGCCTAAAAAGGATTTTTACCGGTTCAGGTATAAGCAGAATGCCTCCGTTGCGATGCTGATTTTTATCCTCACTTCCAATGGGCTTGAGCTTTGTAGGGTGGAATGTTGATTGTTAAATATACACTTTGATTTGAATTAGGTAACTTCTGATTGCTGTTTGTGATATCCAACGATTTGATCACTGGGTTTTTCTCTTTGCTAGGAAATTCCTCAAAAATCGTTGGCACATTAATGGCTGATGCCGAGTTTTACTAGGTAGTGCGCCCTTTTCGCTTCTGTAGCGTTGTGGTGTTTTTCCCGTCCCATCCCTTCCAACACTTTCGTTAACCCAGAGATGTCGTCGGTGCTCCTATCGCGGCGGCGCCTCTTTCCTTGTTCCTTCCCATCCAACCCCCTCCCTGGGTGATCGAGCGTATCAGCAAAATTGCTGGGTCCCGGCCCCGGTGCGTTGTATCCTCGAAGAGCTTCCCTGAGTCCTCATTTCTTGCTGTTTGCAATCTTCTCTTAGCAGAGAATACCTACACAAACTAGTAAAACATATACCAAACACAATACGCCCTGAGTAGTAAAGGGTTGAAATGTCCGCAGTCACTATCTTCCTGATCCGGTTGGAGAAATCTTGAAGACCTTATCGGCACTGGCCGTTAAAATTTGGGATTTTTTAAACAACGATAACATTAGACGGCCGGCCTCGGTGGCGGAGGAGTAAAGACCTCGCCAGAGAAACCTTAGGTCACTGATTCGAATCCCGTCTGGGTAGGTGGACCCTATCCAGGGCATGGATGTTTGTATCGTGCTTTGCTAATCCTCCGTGGTAAAAGCCTATATGTGCTGTTCACGGGAAAGTTGGAAAATAAATAAATTAGAAACAATTTTCCATTAATATATCTGGGTGCTTTTTATGTCTCTGTTAAGTCCAAACCGTGCTCCATTTCCTCCCTAAACTTGGAACTAGCAACTTCCAAAACTCAATTCGATACCTGCACTGGAAAAACGCTTAGCAATAGCCCAACAAATCAAATCCGCTCATATAGCAGCCCAACAATACGAGTCCGCTCAGCTGGCAGTCTCCGGAGCATAAAAGCTCATCTCCTATTTTCCAAGCTTGGAGGCAAGCGTTTATACTCTGGACACCGTCAGCTGAGCGGATTCATATTGTTGGGCTGCTAGATGAGAGGATTTGATTCGGTGGGCGATTGTTGAGCGTTTTTACAGTGGAGGTATCGAATTGTAAGATTATAAACACCAAATAATGTGAGATACTAATAAACAGAGAGGAAAATTTCAGGAGTTTCTCTTTCTATCGTTGTATTGATTGACAGAAACTGACTGAATACTGAATAGTCAAGATTTATATGCTGTGGAACATGAACTTGGTCATCCTTCATTGTGATTCATGATGAAGGATGAATATGTCCAAACACCAATAAAAGCTAGTAGGAAACCTACCTCTTAAACCGTGTTTTCCACCATCAAAGGTAATTTAAATAAAAGATGGTAGTAGGTACTTTTCCGCAATATTTTAATGCGTGCGACGTATTTCGGCTCGCTGAGCCATCATCTGGTACAAGAAGATGAGACAAGAGATCATGGCTCTGAGAGCCGAAACGTGTCGTTCCACCAAATAACGCCTGAATCTTTGGAACTTATCAAAGGTAATATTCAACGGGGAACAGGGCAGGAGATAACCCGCGGAAAGCTCTGCTAAGATTTCTTTTCCTTCTCACATTACATGACGTTTCGATTGCTTGTCATCGGTCAAAATCACTTTAGCTAATTAGTAGACCCAAATGATTTACACGGTCAAGGATATTTAAAGGCCTGGTTACACTGTAGATTAAGAGGTACAAGTTAATGTGTGACTGCATGAACGATTTCGGTGGACCGGAACGGAACATGTACGAATGCATGACCCAAATTAGAACAGGTTCCATTTTCTGTTCATGCGTTCGCAAAAGTCCAGTGGTTACAAGGGGCATTTCCGTGTTCATTTACACGTTTATGCATTTAGACATCAACTCACACGAGTTAATGTATCGTGTAACCAGGCCTTTACGGCATTGGCCATAGTTTGTTTGGCACCTCATTACACCGGTAATTAACAATAATCACAGGATGGGATGACACGGTTATATATATATTTCCAGAGTTGGCAAACCGTCTCGGTGTCCCCATTCTTTGTCCGCCATTGAGGGGGTGGCAAAGTGCGATGGGGGATCAAGAGGGTTGGGCATTTAGATTCCAGGGAGGCAATCCGTCCGTGACTGACAAAGCATGTTAGTCCCCTGGTACGCTCTTCGTTTCGGCTGAGGTTTTCGTTATTACCGTGATCGCCATAAAACTGAAGCGGGTCTAAACGTGCTTGTAGAGGACTCCACGAGACAGAGGAGGATGGGTCGGTGGAATGGGGCGGTTGAATGGGGCAGTGGAATGGTGGTGGTTGAATTGGGTCGCGCAAGGGGGGCGAAAGGAAGATTGTGGCTGGAATTGTATGTGTGTGTGGATTGTATGGGGTGAAAAATCCCTCGCTTAACCCCCTCTCGACACATCGGAATATTCATTCCCACCCCCCTGTTCTCTTTGCACTGGCGACCGTGGCGCCTCGGGCGGGACTTCAAACTATTTGACTTTCGGACCCAATTCGGCCCCTCCCATCCCATTGCATGCATTTCAAACCTCAGCCAACTCTTACCGATCCCCACCCGTTGCTGTAGTCCACCGTTCTGTTCTCAGCTGGTGTAGCGGTGTACAATTATGTGCTACGCATTAGAGTAATGTGGGACGAAGATGTCTCATTATCCCCGATCTACCTATCTTATTTCGTGAAATATTACTTTTTCATAAATAATGATTCCATATAATATACCGTACTAAGGTTAATGTGGTAGGAATATCCCATGCACTAATTTTGAAGAAGATGCGAGGTTCAAATTTTTAGTCCATTCATTTTCATTAAATAGCGAATGAGGTTACGATTTCGAAATTTTTAGGACGTAGAGATTATTAACATGCTAATACATTTTCCTATGCCCACGCTATTTCATAATTGGAAAAATTTTCAGATTTGAGAGGCAGGCGGAAATATTGAATTGGGTCTGTTCGATCGCTCTTTCAGTTTTTCTATTTGAGAATTGGTATGCATAGACAAGGGAGAAGATTGGCTAGGCATTAGCCTGAAGAGTACCACGCCTACCCGTAGAATCAACCAGAGATGGTTGTAAAGTATGACGATGGTTGGCAAGTAAAACGATATGAAAATTTTTCGTTTCGACCTGGAGGGAAAGGAAAATGTAAGACCTAGGTTTATTTACGTTCCCGCACGAAAATCACCAAGGAGTTGAATAGGATAAGTGAGAATAGTTTTGACCCATTACGTTTGATATACTTGTAGAGAAGTTACAACATTGAGCTTAAAAATCGAATTTCCAGTTTGCGTTCACCGTTCCCCTGTTAGTGGTAGAAATATGAGTGCTCCATGTATCTGTTGGCGGAAGGCCGAACCTCTACTTCATTCATCCATACTTCGTAATCGGTGTTTGAGTCTAAACTAATCCTCTCGAAAGTGAAGCATGTGGTCCCTCCAGTGCGAAACATTATCCACGTTTTGTTTCGTCCCAGAGTTTTAGTTTAGTTTCGACCCGAAGTAGTTTTGACTCCGATTTTGATTCGACCCTGAGTTTAGCTCCCAGGGTTTAAATCCATTCGTTTTGTTTCTATATTTCGCTCAAGGGAACGAAACGATTGAAACTTTTTCTGGTTTTGACTTTTGTTTAGTTTCTATTGCTATCCCTGGTTTCAACCCTCTTTTCGACACTCCGTAGGTGTAACGAAGGACAATGGTGAGACTGATAGCACAGACATCAGGGACGAAAAGTAAAAAAGCGTTATTATTCCCGCTACAGCGGTTATAATTTTACAAACTTATAGCTTGTTTTAAATTTAAGCCATAAATTTTCAATTTTCAAAGTATGTTGAGTATCAAATTAAGTCCCTTAAATGCGAGGCGCTTCAGAGAGAGAAACTGGCCCCTATCCTGAGTTTTTAGCATTTAGATAAGTCAGGGGTGGCATTTCTGAGGTAAAATTTCCAAACTACATACGTTTTAATACGGGAATATATAATACACTCTCAAAAATCTAAGCTGACGTAATAGATTCCAAGCAATTATTATGTCAGGAAAAAGATTGGCTCCCGTGAAGTGATGGATTAAGGATGATCCATCTCTTAAGTTGGATCCATTGAAACTTCTGAATTCATAAATGTCTGCTGAGCTTCAAGGTTTCATTAACAGTGCTTAGAAATCCTGACATAACGATCGACTTTTAACAATATTTTATTTGAAAGGTAGCACTATCGTACGTCTCACGTTGTAAACCCAATATATATTTATCATTAAAATATGTATTATTCTAGCCTAAGAATAGTAGCAGCACCTTTCTATTGCACTAATACGTTTAACACTATCTAATCATGCGATTTGCTTATAACTCAGATGGCAGTATAAAAAACATTATAATTGAGAACGGGTGTAGAGCTAGGAACAGTGATTCTGCGTTCGACGATCATAGCTGCAAATCGGCTCACGCTAGTTTTTAGAGGGAAGTGAAAAAGAGTAATGGAAAAATGTAATCCACTGATAGATAATGGAGCATTAAATACTTGGGGTCATGAGAATATTAATGGATTGAATTTCTGTAATTTGGTGTTGTCAAACTCATGATACGGTAATATAAATCTCAGAAACTAATACTCACGATTAAAGATCGAAATAAAATCCATGTCAATCATTATAGTACCGATGTACTTAGGCAGATTTAGGGGAGAAGGGACGGGCCCCTCCCCCAGACGCTCCAAAGATAGGCGATATTTTTAATACAAATATTAATTAATTCTATATTTAAAATAAGAGTTATAAATATTCAAATTTTAATATTTTTAAATTAAATTTAAGAGAATGCATCGTAGATTAATTGTTGCAAGTAGTTCTCAATTCCAAATATGAGAAGACCGTTTTCCTGACAGATCCTGGTGCCCCCCTAGCAAAAATTCTGCATCCGTCCTTGCTTGAGTTATAGTATTTACTGATTGATCTTAGAAAATGTACAGCATTGTATAGCTAAAAAACATTTGATAAACGTTTTTTTTAGCTATAAACATTATGGAAATGTCTTTTTTGCCCTTTTTAAATGAAATATGACGCTATCGTATTCGTGAACGAAATGTGTATTCAATTCTCGAAAGGAAAGCATACGAATTGATCATAACTCAGACGGCAGCATAAGCAACGTTATATTTAATGAGGGGTGTCGGGCAAGGAACAGTGAATCTGCGTTCGACAATCATAGCTGCAAATCAGCTCACGCTATTCTTTAGATAAAATTAAAAAGAGGTGACACAATCTCGAAAGGAAAATTCATGCTGACTTCAAAGTTTCTACTAGAGCGTTTGGGAAGGAAAAATAAAGTCTTGCCTTGAAAAAGTTTCACCCCGGTCCCAAAATCACAATGCGCCATTCGCCTATCCAAATTATTTTAGGGATGAGTCGATTCTAAATATCGATTCTCGATTCCACCGATTCTCGGGCAATGAATTGAAATCGAAAATCGATCGCCTAAAGACTATTCCGACTCCATCGATTCCAGGAAGATAAATACTTAGAACATAGACTATAAGCTTGGTGCATAAAGGCCGCCACCCACCGGAGCCATCGTGCACTGTAAATTATCAAGTTAACAATTTATGTCTGAAAGTACTTATTATTTTTATTTAATTTGAGGATGTATTACCGCAGTACTGATGTGCTATTTTCAATAAATATATTTCTGGGCCACCCTATTGTCTTTGTTATTTAATTCCATTCTCATCTTGAATTTTAATGACAAAAATGCCAAGGACAAATCAATATCTCACGTTTTAGTATGAATAATAATCGATGAAATCAGAATCGATAATCGGGAATCGATTTGAATAAATCGTAATTGGAATCAGAATCGAAATAAAGTGTAATCGACTCCCCCCTAGTAAATAAAGTATAGCTGTGAAAAACGCATGCGTATGTATTTACAATAATAGAGAAGTGCACTAGTGTTTCAAATGCACCAAACACATTTTTTAAATTAGAGTTCAGAATAATATAATGTCGTAAAACCACAGTTTAAATCCTAATAGTGAATACTTGATTCGAGATGACCGTCTGAAATATGGAAAAATTCAAAGGCCGCGAAAACGGGTGTCCATGTTGAATATTGGCCGTGACGTCACAAGGCAGTAGCAGAAGGCAGCTTCTACACCGTTTAGTTCTACCACTATTATTGCATAGAAAAATTACAGAATATGAGGGTATCCGTTTTTTGCTGTCATAAAATATCTTCAGAATATGTATGTGGCTGCTTCTCTTTTGAGTAAACGACTTCATCATTGCGTAATATATTAATATTCATTTACGTGTCAACTTCAACTTTGGAAAGAGTAGTACGAATAGCACATTGAATCTTTAATAAATGCATGATGGCATTTATTTTTCGCTGGGTATATTTTGGCACAATGCCGTTTATCATGCCAAAACTTTTTTTGTAAGAACCGAGTCAAACTAATAAACCTATTTCAGACGTTTGCTGCAAGACTTATTCGTTGCGTATGTATTCACGCCGGCCGGCCGGAACGTTCGCCCTTCGCAACTAGAATCATGGGATGTTAGCCTTATTTCCGAGCTGGCTGGTTGTTGCAATGGTTCGCTGTCCAGGATGGGTTCAAGAAAAGGTAATCTTGGTTGGGAGAAGGAAAATTCCAACGATTTATAAATGGTATACCAAACTTTGATGTATTTATGGTTACTGAATTTTTGAATAAGGAGGACAGGTTCAACGCTCCATAGAAATGCGAGACGTTAAGGCTAACAAGGGGAGACCGCGTACCTTGCTGCATCTTTTTCAATTAGGGCGTTAGTTAGGCTGTAATTAATTAATTTTCATGCGTTACTTTTTACAAGTTATATATATATAAATCCAAAATATCCACAATTTTCTAATGGGTCGGTTGGGGTAGTGGTAGCGTGCACGATTCAAAGGGAAGAACTCATCCGAAGGTCCGTGGTTCATTGTTGTCTTCATTGTGATCATACGGCATCAAGTTTATCATTAATTATAATTGCAGCAATCATTGACATGAGACGATTTTTTAATCATCATTATGGCGTTTAGGTATTTTAGCAGTGTCATTACAAACGCAGAGATACGATGACTACAAGGGTTGGTGTGCGCTAAAATGTTAATTTTTTCTTTGCTTATACTGACCAACTTCCACATTAAAAATGAAAACCACTCTTGCAAGAGCACATACCATTAAAGGCTCGCGGCAAGCAACAATATGCGTACAGGCATAATTAATAAGAACACAAAGCGAATATAAAATGCCATATATCTCGAACACTTGTAATTCACATTACTCCAAAGGGAGTTTACTTACTCAGTACATACCTCAGTACCTTGTACTCAGTACCTACCAGTTTACCTCAGTAGCAGTGCTAAAAGAACCATTCTGAAATATAATTTCAACTAACAAATAGGATGAAATAAAAGTTGATAACCCTGGACCGGGCGCGCTGGCGTATAAAATACGTCAATCTTTGAAAACCAAGGATTTCGACATTGTACGTACATTCTGGGCTATAATGGTCTCGTGTATTCTTACAATGTACTTTGACTGCCTATATTGCGAGTTTTCAAAGTTCGAGGTATTGTAGCTAATTTTTTAGATCAGCAAGATGAACCCGTCACCAGTGGAGTACAAATTACGCCGCGCGACCTGCCGTGTACCTTTATATCTGTATCACCAATAGATGTACTAATTTCGACAAATAAAGATTAACTTTATCAAAAATCCTTTGTTATCATATATACACATATTATGGGCAAAGTACGCATTTTGCCCGGTCATGTAAAAAAACAGTCGCGCCATAATTCTTTAACCAAACTACTTTCAGTTTATAAATTACGTAGGTCTACGCGGAAGATGCTATATTTTGACTCAACACACTTTCTGATGTGACTGAGGTACCTATTAAGTAAATTATTATAATATAAATATCAATTTGATCTTAAAATACCTTCAAATGATCTTCAAAACAATATCATCGATAGGTAAGAGTCAGGAGCAGCCTTGAACCATTTATTCCGTATAGCTTGTGCTTAAGGCACGGGAATGAATATCTTCTCCAGGCTTTTGTTTCGACGTCGAGATGAAATTTGGAACAAAAAATCATTTATAATTCTATTTTGAATTCATGTTTTCGGTACTAGACGACATTTTTAGGAAGCAAACTCCACCGATTCCCGGAAACTCTCGCCGCGCTAAAGAAGGCGACGGAATACAGCGATACTCCACTGGTGACTACTGCCTTGTGACGTCACATCTCAATCAAGATGGAGGCACTGTGTTTCAGCGCAACATGAAATTTTCCGACTTTCAAAACGTTTTAAAGTGCATACCCCAGATGCAGAAAATAAAAGTGACTATACTAATGTTTTATTTTTTAGGCTAAACTTTCAAATTCAGCAATAAAAAAAAATTAGTGCACTTCCCTATTGTGAGTTCACTATGCAAAATATATTGAGAAAAACCTCCTTTATTGATGTGTACGCATTCTGTTTTCGAGTAATAGTCAATGTGATAAGAATCGATTTAATCAGAATCGATAATCGGGAATCGATTTGAATAAATCGGAATTGGAATCAGAATCGAAAAAAGTGGAATCGTTTCATCCCTAGTGAATATAATATAGCTGTGAAAATGCATTCGTTCGTATTTACAATATATTGCGAATTTACTAATTGTAAGTACGATATAGTAAGAAGAACCACGTGCAAGCTTTAAAAGGCTTCTGTTTCCGAATAATTGTATCTCTCGTTTTTTACAATTTTTCTTGCCTTGAGAGGGATAAGGTTATTGTCCTCAGATACTATGTCGCTCTGTTGACTAAATGTAATAATGATAGGCTCACTTAAAGCTCGCTGCTCGTAAACGCGGATGAAAACAGGTCTTTTTCCTTGGACTTAATCTCGTTTTCTTTAAGGCCGAGGCCAAGACTGGGACTGAATGTGATCTAGGGAAGTAACGTTGATCAATATATGCCACGTTATGTATAAATATACTTTTTGGGCCATATAATTGCACTTATTATTTTATTCCATTCAATTTTAAAATGTTAATGACAATCAACTACCGAAAAATAAATATCCCTCGCATTAGTAGGAATAAGAATCGATGGAATCGGGATCGAGAATAGGCAATCGATTTCAAAGATTTGAAATTGGAATTGAAATCGAGAAAAATTCGAATGGAATCAACCCTTAATGATTTTCATGCCAATATACCACGTGTTGGTATGAATAATAATCGATAGAATCGGGAATCGATTTGAAAGAATCGAAATTGGATTCGAAATCGAAAAAAAGTCGAATCAACTCACCCCGTAATTATTTGAATGCCAATCTCCCACGTGGTGGTATGAATAATAATCGATGGAATCGGGAATCGATTTGAAAGAATCGAAATTAGTATCGAAATAAAAAAAAGTCGAATCGACTCACCCCTAAATTATTTCCTCTTCCTCCTTTCCTTAATACCTTCTCCCCGTAACCCCCCACACCCACCCCGCGCAAGGGAAAGAAAAAAATCCTTTCCTTCTTTCCTCCTTCCGTGAACGCCATTGTCAAATCTTCCTCCTCACTCTCTTTCCCCTTACCCCAGCATCTCCCCAACTAGCGACCAAAGAAATCGTCATCCCCTTGTAGTGTGGGAGGGGGACAGTGAGCACCGACGGCACCAGCACGTGCTTAAACCTCTCGAAGTGGTGCTCTGCAGCATCCCCCCCCCCGCCCTCAAGTAGATCCTCTCTCCTCACCGCTGCTTTCCTCCCCTTCAAGAGTTCCAGTGCCCACGCCCACCCACCCTCGGTACGGTGCCTCCTCGTCTTTTATCTCTCAATGTGGGGAAAATAGGGGAGGTGAAGGGAAGGGGTGAGTGGGAGCGATTTTTAGTGGGAGGGGAAGGTGGTGGAACCTTCCCATCTCCCCACCTACAAGTCCACACAGACACACACGAGAGTTTCCACCCCACCTTTAAGGAAGCGCATCCGAACTCAACGTTTCACTTCTCTTCCACTCTTTAACCTCCCTCCAAACTTTTACCGGATTCTCTCTCTCAGTGATAAGGTTGGTATGAATAGGTGTGGGTAGAACTCACCCCCGACTAAGGCAGAGGAGTGGAAGAGGTGGTCAGGAAATTTTTATTCGTTCATGGTAGAAGGTCCCCGCTGACTTTTACCGGATTCACTCTCTCAGTGATGTTGCTGGTATGAATAGGTGAGGGTAGAACTCATCCCCGGACTAAGTCACAGGTGTGGAAGTAGGTTCCACAAAATTTATATTCGTTCAGGGTAGGAGGTCCCAGCAGACTTTTACCGGATTCGCTCTCTCAATGGTGAGGTTGTAATGAATAGGTGAGGCTAGAACTCACCCCGGACTAAGTCAAAGGAGTGGATAAAGATTTGATGAGATAAGATGGTTGGAGGTCCCCGCTAACTTTCACCGGATTCACTCTATTAGTGATCCAACCTGAAGGTTGGTAAGCATAGGTGAGGATAGAGCTCGTCCTGTACTAAGTCACAAATGTGGTAGTTGAAGCCACATATTTTTTCATCATTCAAGGAAGGGTGAGATGACACTTTCCTAGATCTATTTCGAAGAGTGGGGATTTTAATGGGACTATTCAACGGCGTCAACCAAGCATTGAATCCGAGATCTTTTGATCAGTAACCAAGCGCTCAGTTTAAAATGTGAAAATTCTGTTTTTGACGATCATAGCAGAAAATCGGCCCACTCCACGAGGGAAAAAGAGTAATGGAAAAATAAAATCCACTGATAGAATGTCGAACATTAGATATTTGGGGCATGACAATATCGATGGGATATTTTTTTAAATTTGGCGTATCTATCCGCTCACAAGTCCGCTTAGACAAGAGCACGTTTCCACCCCACCTACAAGAAGGCACATCCGAACTCAACATTTCATCTTTCCCCTCACTCCTTCCACGTTCCCTCTGAATTTAAGCAGAACCACTCTCACATTATTCACCATTAATGCTGGTACGAATGGGTGAGGGTATAGCTCACCTTTCACTAATTCAGTGGAATGGAAGAGGAAGCCGTATAATATTTCATCGTCATAGGTAGGAGGGACATACATTTTCTCTAGACAATCACGAAGAGTGAATATTTCAATAGGAATGCCCGAATTCGTCAACCAAACATTAAATCCGAGATAGTGGTCAAGCGTTTTATCCACTAAGGCGGAATGCTCATCATTTACAGACTACAACACTGAAATAAGTTTGCTTTTTGGAATTTGCTTCAGTTCCAATTTTTTAGTCCAGGATAGATCCTCTCACAACTACTTTCCTCCCCTCCAGGAGTTCAAGTCAGTGGCGGCTAGTGAGTCAAATTCTGGGAGGGGCACACTCCACCGGGGGGGGGGGGGGTCAAAATTTTTGAATATTTTGCTTATTTTAGTGAGATTTTAGTACACATCATAAGTCAACTGTTTACCAAAACAAGGCATTCCGCAACACTGCCACACCAAGATTATACTGTCGCCGGCCGGCGCGGCGATGTCAACTCATTACATGCGTCGCTCTGCGCATGCTCGGGCGGCATCGTAAGACACAAGCCACAAGGACTGTTCCATAAGGCACAAGATTAGACGCGTCATAACACCAGCAGCCCCCACCACTACCACTCTTCATATAACTGCATGGTGATGGATTGGGACGTTCTGGCCATCGCCCGGCGGCTGCAAATGCGAACTTTTTGCGCTATTTTTGCGTGTTTTTCCTACATTTTCGATGTGCGCGATTGAAAAAACACTTTGGTTGATTAGGTGTATAATTTAATGGGTATTTATTTTTTTTCCTTTTTCAAATCTTTCGGAGGGGTGGCGTCCGAGAGTCCTTAAGGGCAAGCCGCCACTGGTTCAAGTGTCCATCCCTCCTCAGCACAGTGCCTCTTCCTCTTATATGTGGCCGTGGGTAGATAAAGCAGGGGAACGAGAGGGGTAAGTGAAAGCGGTTTTTAGTGAAAGTGGAAGGAACGCTCCCATCTCCCCACCCTCAAGCCATGCACCTATAAGTGCACGTTTCCACCCTACTTCGGAAAGATTACTAGGAAGCACATTCGAACTCAACGTTTCATTTCTCTTCCCCCGCTTAACGTCCCCTCCGACTTTTACCGGATTCACTCTCTCATTGATTCAACCTGAAGGTTGGTATGACTGGGTGAGGGTAAACTCACCGTAGACTAAATCACAAGATTGGAAGAGGAGGAAAGAGAATTTTTAACCGTTCAGCGTGGGAGGGGCTGAAACTTTCTGTAGTTCATCTTGGAGATTGAGGTTTTTAATGGGTGTGCCCAAATTCGTCAACCAAGCATTAAATCCGAGATCGTTTGATCAGTAGCCAAGCGTTTTATCCACTAAGGTGGAATGCTCACCATTTACAGACTACAATACTGAAATTAGTAGAAGATATTTCGATCGAATTCCAATGTTCCAGTCTAGACTAGATCTTCTCACCTCTACTTTTCTCCCCCCACGAGTTCAAGTTCCCAACCAAACTCAGTACAGTGCCTTCTCCTTTTATTTGTGGCGTTTAATGGCGGATTCAGGATTTTTACATGGGGGAAGGGAGGGCACAAGGGTCTGACAGGTAAGCGATCTTCTCATACTTGAGATTTAAAAAATGTTCAATATTTTTTATTCTAAATATTCTCTTTATTGTAACATGAAAGTTATTAATATTAAATTTAGATTTAGGCTCCGTAAAAAAAAGTCAAATCGACTCACCCCTAAATTATTTCCTCTTCCTCCTTTCCTTAATACCTTCTCCCCATAACTACCCACCCCTACCCCGCGCAAGGGAAAGAAAAAAATCCTTTCCTTCTTTCCTCCTTCCGTGAACGCATTGTCAAATCTTCCTCCTCACTCTCTTTCCCCTTATCCCAGACAAAACGATCGTAATGATAACCGTATTAAAATTTTGTCTACTTTTTAAACGTCTGGAGGGCACTTATCGTCGTGACCCCTGCCTAGATCCACCTAAATGGCCGTGGGTACATAAGTAAAGGTAATAAAAGGGTCGAGAAGGAGCGAATTTTAGCGGGAGGAGAAGGTGGTTGAACGCTCAAGCCTATCTTTCCGCCCAAGTCCACACATGCACCGGTACACATTCACACCCCTCTTCCGGAAGCCTACAAGTAAGCACATCCGAACTCAACCGTTCATCTCACCTCCCCACCCCTCAGCGTCCCCTCTGACTTTTACCGGATTCACTCTCTCAGTGATTTATCCAGAAGGTTGGTACGAATATACATGAATTGCCATCAAGTAACTTCAGTGAAGAAGCCAGCTGCAATGCCGGCGAAACAGTCGTCTACACAGATGGGAAACTGCGGTGTAAATGCCGTAAGCCTCCCGCTGAACGAGCTTTAGTGTTCCAGGAAGGCTTAGCGTCATTATCAAGACAAATATTAATAACATGTTATACCTATTAGACCTGATGATGACGCTAAGGGTAGAAATGCGTTGTTATTATTAATAAACAAGCAGACTGTGAAATAGACATCTATCATTTATCTAGTGAAAATAGTAGGGTTTTTCTTCCCCCCAAGGAAAATCTCTCCTTTACGTAGAAACATTATACTATGGTTTCGCCAGTAGTGGCCCACGTCGCCCTAATGACGGCGTTGGGATTTCCCTATCCCCTTCTCCCTTCCATCCCTATCTTCACCCTGGAAGCGTCGGTGGGCTCCCTATCTCAATGGGCGCTTCTATTTTCCCTTCCAAATCCCTTCCCAAAATGACTAGTAGAATAAGTCTCGAATATGGTTCCTGGCTCTAGTGGTTGTAACCCTCTAAGGGCCTACTCTGGGTCCTCATTTTCTGTGAAATAGATATGAATTGCCATGAGAAACAAATTCCCTGGGCCGCGAATCAAACCACAGACCTTTGGCTTAACGGGCCACTTTGCAGACGACTATGCTATCTAGATTCTTGATTTCCCATGGCAATTATACCGAGGCTCATGGTACTAGACGTTGATATTGGTCTAAAAAAGGTGAGGGTAGTGCTCACCCTAGACTAAGTCACAAGTGTGGAAGAAGAAGCCACGGAATTTTCAATCGCTCAGGCCGTGTGGGACGTACACTTTCCCTGGAAAATCATGAAAATTGAAGATTTTAATGGGCGTGTCCAAGGCCGCCAACTAAGCAATGAATCTGATATCGTTCGATCAGTAGCCTAAGTCCTCTATTCACTAAGCTGCAACGCTTGTCATTTACAAACTACAAAACTTAAAGTATGCGATGGCTTTTCCATCAATTACAATGTTCAAGTCTAAAGTAAATCCTTTCATCAGTACTTTTCTCCCCTCCAGAAGTTAAAGGGACCAATCCGCCTCAGCACTGTCCCTCTCCCTATTTCGTGCCTGCGAGCAGGTAAATAAGGGGAATGAAAGAGGAGATTAGGAGCAATTTTTCTGGATAAGGAATGAGATCTTCCCGACCTTGTCCACAAAAACGCAAGAACTAATTTCCACCTGGAATGAGGAAGCATCGAAGGAACACATTCTCAAACTAACATCCACTTGTGTCCTTCCCTATCACTCCTTCCTCTATCCTATGAAAAATATTCAGTATGGTCTATGATTACACTTACACTGATTGTGATTCAACCTGAGAGAAGACTTAGATTGGTGAAGGTGGAGCTCACTCTAGATAAAGTAACCTGCACGAGAATTAAAAAAATGGGTAGGAAGCCAGTTCCAAGGCGGAGAAGAAGCCGTTCAGCCAAATATCTCCTCCCTATATCACATATGCGCAAGTAGATTTTCACCACACAAGGAAGGAGGGCTCCAAGGAAACACATCCTCAACCCTCTGTCCCACTATCTCCTTCATATTTATTGTCCTCTCTGACCTCCCTCTGTCCCAGATAACACCAATCAGGGCTATTACCAGACTCAGCCTCAAACCCAAAGGCTTGTGGGCAGAGGTGAGGTTAGAGCATATCTCGGCCTAAATCACGGGCGTGTGTATATCACACTTTTAGAGTAAGTTTGTCATGATTCTTTCCATGGGACACTTCGAAGAGCGAGGATTTTATTGAGGGTGCTCGAAGGATTAACGCGAGATTTGAACCCGAGAACCTACGATCATCAGCCGATGGCTCAACTCACCAAGTTACCATACGAAAGACTATGAATCTAAAAATCGCTGAATATATTTGGAATGACACCAATGTGTTAGTCCAAAGTAGATCCTCTCACTGTAATTTCGTCCACTAAAAGAGTTCTAGGGTTCTATTTCATCACTGTGCTCGTAAATTTCTTCAACAATGTGAAGCGAAGGCAAAAAGAGGAGGTTGTTGGACTCTATCGTCAGGGGAGATGAAACGTAGCTGTTCCATTACACCCCCGAAACAAAACCCTTGGTGGTAAACGCTTTAAGAGCGACGATGAAGTCCGAACAAAGGTTACACGCTTTATCAGCGTGTTGGCGGGAGACTTCTTCAACTTAGGGATACAGATGCTGGAGCAACGTCTTCAAAAGTGTGTCGAAAAAAATGGAGACTACGTAAAAATTGGCCAAAGTGTATACTTTTCAACTATGTGAAAATTAATAACAACCAACAAGTTTTCTATTAAAAAAAATATAGGAACCTTACTTTTGGTACAAGCCTCGTACATATTCTCCTATAGTAGCTATCCTCCTGGTGGATGGAATATGACGGTGGTGGGAATTCAAATCTTTCCTCTCTAAGTCACACACGATACTAGTTTTACTACGGAGGTTCTATAACTTGCCAATCTTACCCTGAATGTGTGATACTTATTCTCACGCCTGTGACATGCTTTACCCTCATTTTACAGCCCTTCTTTAACTCGGCATGAGAGAATAAAGGGTGTATGCGAGTGATTTTATTGGAATGGGAAGGAGTTTATATCCTCTGCTCTAAATCATACTCACACAAATAGATTTCTAACCTGCACGGGAAAGCCTCGAAAAGTACACACCCTCATTCCTCACTCTACCGTTGACCTCCCATATCCCCCTACAATGTTCCATCTTACTATGACCAGACTCAATCACTGAATGATCCAGCCTCGGTACCCGACCATAAAAAAGGCGGGAAAGTCCACAGAAAAACGCAACAATCAGTTGGTAGGATAACTTAGGTGAAGAAGGAGGGTATATATTGGAATACTAGTGACGCCGGCATCATTAGCTCTGAGGATGCTGGGAAAGCCTTCCAACGAAACGTCCGCAAACATCATGCAGACTCTGAACCGGTTGGAAAACCGAGGGCAGTTGGTGGGGATAAGTGAGGGTAGAGCTCAGCCCAGACTAAGCCGATGATTATTTTGCCAAAGCTATGACCAAAATTTGAACACGAGAGGTTTAGTACAGTATTAAAATTCTCTACAATGCCAAAAGCCGAGCTCTACCCCAAACACGCCACTCTATGGATATCTGGGGTATTTCTTGCAAGCATATCTAGGCACGACACACAGCCACTGAAGACGACGACACAGTTTGTTCTCAAAACGTTGGAGGAGAAAAATCAACTAATCCGGGAAGTTAAATTCAACTCAAATGTTGCTGTTGATCAGAGCTTACGCACAGGTTGAGTAACATAAATGTGATTTTCAAAAATTCCGATTCTCGGGGAGGGTCACTTTCTTTGGGCCGCGTTGCACTTACAGGATATTTATTATGCGTGCCCAAAGTCTAAAATTGCAAATTAAACCTAATATCCTTCTATGAAAATCAAGTTTCTCTCCTCTCCATTACTAGTACGTTATCAATTGTTAGCATGCTCCCTGTTTGCTTACAATTAGATAAAGATATGAATAGACAACAAGAAACCAGTTACCACGCTCGCAATAGGCATTCTATACAGCTGGGAACCACTTTACATATCTTGAATCAATTTCAATGTTTGAAAGCAAAGTATTGTAATTGAGTACAAGTGATTATTAATTTTACATAGGGCAACTCGAAGTGTGAGGATTAAATTTGAGCTCTTCGATGGTTTCACCTGGCATCTAAATTCGAGATCTCCCGATCAGTATCTAAGGGTTCCAACTACAAAGCCACCATGCTTCCCGGCCTCCCACGCTGATAATATAAAATTCGCACGCTTGCTCACACTCGTAATAATAGGCCAGGATCACTTGATAAATATTTGTGCCAGAATTTATTTGGACAAGTATTGCTTAAAAAACCCCTCGACTAAGTCACAAGCTTGTCGACTTCCCTTAATCAGGATAGAGAGAGCCTCACAGGATAGAGAGGCTGCCTAGCCTTCACTGCTATATCAAACCGAGACCCTTCGATCAGCAGCCAAGCGCACTACCCACAAGGTTACTACACTGCCTATTCTAATATGATACCTACTGAAAGCCGTTGAAGAAAATTTGAATTGATGCCAATGTCTACGTTAAAATCATAATGATGGAGTACTTCTTGGCAAGCGTAATCGTGAAATTATGAATCTGAACACCAAAGTAAAAGTCGAGACGAAATGTACAGCCGAAAAATCGAACGTTTATGCCTTCCGTCTTCATTCAGTATTATCTGCACATATTCAAGAAAAATCATCAAACAAAAAATCTCACAACAAACAATCTAAACTGTAAGTGCAGAGCTAAGGGGAACCTTCACTTCTTGAAAATTCCATAAATAATCAATATTTAAAATAAATGGAGAGGCTGAATATTTTATATTTTAATGCGAATAATCCTACTCTATTGTGATGTTCCCATAAGGTTTAGTCATTGAAGTAAAATGAAATATGTTTGTAATAAATCATTCCCAAAAATTATTAAATTAGCTGTTACAAATTTATTTATTTAAAGGCAAAGCAATGTTTAAGAGTGATAAATAACTGTTTACAAACATGCTTTAAAATAATTCTTTCATTGCCACATCACTAGCATCACCTGCAATAAATACTTGGTTTTCAAGGGACAATTTAAATTTCAAGACTTTTGATTTTAAAAATGTTAAAATTTTCTGCTCAATCATAATTATTGTGGTAACTACATATTTCACCAATAAAACCTATCACACATAAGAGCACAAAGTTTAAATCATTTCTGAATAGAGCTGAAAATGTACATATTGTTGATAGTACTTTGAAGCAACATTGGGTTTCTACCGGGTCAATAATATTTCAATTTCTTGAACGAGGAAATTTTAAGTGCGGTCAAGTCTGGCCATCATGAGAACTGGGAGACCCTATTCCAAGCACATCAGTCCGGACACATCTTTCTCCTACCTCGGAGTAACTCCGGATCACATCCTCAACCCCTACCCACCCCTTCCATTTCTCTCCCTAACCTCCCACCCCCCTGCTCCTCCCTCCCCCTCCCAACCCCTTCCCCACGCCTTGACACTGAGAGCACCCTTTCCGCTAACAATGGCACCCTTCTTAGCCCCTCCTGGACCGCCACAGCGATCGTTACACGTCCCCGCAAGGGAGGTTTCATCACCCGCCGTGGACAGGTAAGGACAGACGGGGGACAAGTCCCAGAAAGAAAGGCGACGCTGCACAATTTTTTTCCCAATTTTTTCCCCTCTCAGGTTTTTTTATTTGCCATCTCCTTTTTTTTCAGCACTCCCTTCTTGTACCCTCTCTCCTATCATTGTTTTGTACATATATATTCTTCCTTCTTCGGTTCTCTAACACTCTGGTGGTTCGCCCGTTATAATGACGAGTAGACGGGATGCCCTATGGGATGGACGGCACGTGATTTGTTGGCGTTTAATCGCTTCGCTCGGGTTACAGCTCGTGGACAACAAATTTTTCGGGACGGGCGTGACTGGCGTCAAAACTATCGGAAAACGTTTAAGGGCCCACGACCATGTCGGGTTTTGAAGAATAGATCCAAAGTAGGTCTTTTTTCACCCAAAAAAACCGAATTAAAGGGATAAACAGCTCAATCTTGTGAACACGAGGTGGGTATGGTTGAAAACATCAAGAATAAATCCAATAGAAGTCTTATTTTCAAAATGTCAGAATGAAAACTGAGGAACACCCTTTCACGCAAAATATTTTAATTGTAGTGAGCCTAACTCATATGGAAGCATAACGCAAGCAGCATTAAGTTGATAGCAAAGTATTTCATGCTTACATCTGGCTTTCCTTCCTTACTTAATTTCATGGTAAGACAACATATACATTCCCGGAGAAAACTATTTAAGTTTTTCATTGATTCATTCTGTAGCTAATTTAATAAACCTACTCGATAGTATATAGTAATTTATACTTTTGTGAACAACCTCAATTGACTCGTAAGCGTTTTAAGAAATCGGGGAAGATGGAAAAATATTACTACAATTAACGTAGACTACTGAGAGATAAATTAAGAAAATGAAGTTGAGATATTCTAAATGCTCAACATAACTTAATATAAGAAGCCGTTATTAAGAAATTGAAATATTAAGTGATTGGAAGAGGTAAAAAAATGAATCAAAGAATATTTTAAGGTTTGAAGAGGAAAATTAATTTTACTATTTAGATGTACCTTGAAAACTCTTTTTTTTCAATATAACGACCTAAAAGCAGTAAAAAGTATGCCATACATTTCATAGCTCATAGAGAAACTCATACTGATATTTAATACCAAAATATTTCTACGGCCTCTGTGTCATGAAGAGGGATGGAGTCTCTGACGGAACTTCTTTGAGGTAGATTCACCATTCAAACTAATTAATTTTTACAATTAGCCGCTGTACTTGTTAACAAGGAAAAAAATACTTTGAAACAAGTATTCCCTCAAAAAGTTTAGTCATTAATTTCTAAATTGAAAGCACCGCATTTTTTTTAGAATGAAATACACGTGCATGATAGGATAGCAGCGAGGTTTCAAACAAGAAGCAAGCTTACCATACTTGGTCCTAGGAAAGCAGGTCTAATGTTAAACCATCCTCGAAGAATTTGATTAAGAAAATAAAAGCAGAAACGCGGTAATGGGCTCATACTAATCTCTCAAAAGTGTCACCTCTTATTCCTAATGCTATTTCACAAAATAAGAACACGTAAGTTATTGAAACTTTACCACCTCTGTGTTAGCTCTGTTAGAAGCAATGGTGATTACTGTTTCACAATTTTTTAAAATTTTATTCAATTCATAATTTTAATTTTAATAAAAACTTAATTTCAGAAATTGATGCAACAACTTGACATTGATCGCATACAATTTGGCTATTTTGCTATGAATCAAGCATGCCGAATTTAAAGAATAGACAGTATTTTATAACTATTTTCCATCTATTTTCACTACCATTACCAGCACTATATTAAGAAAATTTACCGGCATGAATTGGGACGATTTTTGCAACTTCTCGGTAGATTTCTCCTATTTAATCAAATGAATTATCATATTTTCCCCATTCCAAATTGAGCGCTGTCAATGTTTAACTACGCTAAAAAAATAACAAGACTATTATTCATAAAACATTACCAAAAGACTCAAATAATGTGGAACCGAATTCCTTAAATAATTTTTTTCCTTTTAAAATATAGAAAAAAATTTTCTGCATGTTCTAGACAAACAGACTAGAGAGACAGTAGATTTTTGGCATAGCAATGGAAAAATTTTCTGTCGCCATTTTATAGAAATATACAATAGCATTCTATGCATTAGTATCCATGGATATGGATGAAATATTTATGGTTTCATATTACAATAATCAATTTTAAAGTATTCAAAATAAATAATCCGTTTCATTCTATATGAAAGAAAACAATCTCCATCATTTCCTGCGCTGAAGCAGTTATCGATCATTAATTCATTGCTCTTACGAAAATATTTTAAGTAAAGTAAGCGGTAAACATATAGACACTAGAACCTCATTGAGTCATTGGCTTCACTCTCTTTATCGGGGGTAAAATAAGAGAGGATTGGGAAGGGGGCCCGGGCCCTGCCTGAAATGAAGGAAATTAACTTCCTAATTACAAGTAATTTTCAGGAGTGACTCGTAAGGACTTGAACGCGGCACTTAAGAGTGTGTTTGAGAGATTCTTCCCCTGAAAATGGGTGGGCCAAATTATTTTTATCCTGAAGATGTAGGTAAACTCTAAATATGTTCCCTAATTGTTCCGCTTTTTATTTTTTAGAATTTTTAGGTAGAGTAACAAAGCAGGTATGATGATGGTACACACATGTAACAGCAAAAAATAGAAAAAATGATTTCCGTATACCACGCACGGGATCAACTAATATCCCGCTCCACAACTAATTGCATTGTTACGTGTGACCGCACGTGCGTAGTCCAAAAACGTCTAGTGATCGCATAGCCCAGCAAAAAGGTTTGCACCAAGAGGATTAATAGTTAAGTGTAGAATCCATCGATTTGTATTTTTCCCTTTGATAGTGTCAAGAGTTATGCCTACCCGGCAGGATGTCCTAACCCAGAAGTTTTATGCCGTGACTTAACAAACGGTACTTAGAAAACGGTAATTAGACGCAAATGACGCGTCGGACACAGCCAGAAGTAGTAATATGGGCTTTGGGAGCATGAAATGCACCAATGTAATAATTTTGGCTGCAATCCGGGCAGCCGTACGGAAATTATAATGAACAGAAAAACAGATTAACTCTAACGTATAGACTAGCAGGCCACACGGAGTTGCTCGGAAGGATAGTACCAAGAAATGTGGGAAACTTGGATTTCATGATCATATAGGATTTGATGTTTTCCCCTTTGAGCGTGTCAAGAAACGTGCTAACTTGGTAGGATGTCCAACCGCAGAAGTTGTATGAAATCATGTTACAAACAGCAAAGATTTAAGGACGTAAAAGACGCGTCGGACGCAACCAAAAGTAGCAATACGGGGTTTGGGAGCATGAGATACAACTATATAATAACTTTGGTCGCAATCCGTGAACCTTAATGAAAAAGCATACAGGACAGACAACGAAACACCCTCTTTTATATGTCTGTACCTCGGAGGTAAAGGACTCTATTTCCCTTTTCCTAATTTTCACATGAGCATTATTAAGATTTAAAAAATTACCAGAAATTGTCAGCAGATTTGGTGACAAGTTTACAAAATTATTATATCTCAAGCAGTTGAACCTTTCGTGGGGAACTTATAGTATAAGGAATATTTGCGGCATAGTCTTTAGGATTCGTCAAGCGTATTGTTGGAAGATTTTCGAATGAGAAAGTAAAAGAAAGGTGCATTCCACACTCGTACGACTGCACCTTAAATATACAGGGAGCATATGGGATTCGGTGCAGATAGACTTAATCTGAGAACAGGATAAAATACAAAGGAAGGCTGCGCAGCTCGTCAAAAACTACTACGGGCGTACAGACAGCGTTACCCATATGTTAAGTGAATTAGGCTGGGAGCCGCTGGAGACTCGGAGACTGCGCACTAGTCTTACATTTCCGGAACTATTGAGAAAGCATATCTTTAAGAGCGACATGGATAACAAAATATTAGAGCCCCGCTATATTTCCAGATCCGACAGAAGTGATAAATTAAGAGATATATTTAGCCGAACGGGTAGATATAGGAATTCGTTTTTCCCCCGAACCATTAAAGACATCAATAAATGCTAATCATAAATTCGCATTTCCTTTTTATGTGTAAACCAGTGGTGTCATGATGACAGAACGCGCCGGAACGCCGTTCCGTCACTGGTTCACAGTATACATAATAGTCAAATAACACTTTTATCAATTTTGTTGCCTCAAAATCTCTAATACATACATTCGTAACCAAAACGAAAAAATATAAAATTTGCATAATAACTTGGAATAAAAAACACACAGAGTAAAATTTTACTTCTAAAAAAGTTAAGGAAAGTGCGCTCCTGAACTGCTAATTTTGCCATGACGTCAGTGTGTGTAAACGGCTGGTGTTCGAACACTCTCTGCAACACGCAATTTAGGTGGCTTGCGGGGTAGTATGTAGATGTAGAATGTTATTGGTGTAGTAACCTAAGCTTGTATTAGTTACCGGTTAAATGTATAAATAATCTTTAATGTGGTCTCCTGAACAATTAGGAAAGCGGATATATCGATGGCTAAGTTCTAACAACACGACAAAATAGCAAATTTTCAGGAGAGCAAAAAATCGATTAATATACTTGATTGTAAACTGAAATTAAAACCGAAAATTTCGTTAAACTGAAAAAAAGCATTCATTTGCAAACAAAGAGTTGTTTTTTTGCTTGTATTTTATTTTTTTAATGTTATCAAACTTTGTTTAAGGTACCTGTCTCAAACCGGCCGGATTTTGAGATACCTACGTGTTGTTTGAACTTAGCCATCGATATAGTCCTTTACCTCCGAAGTACAGATATATAGGTTGCTATTATTGTTGTCGTTCATGTTCACCTCACCTCATCGCATTGGTGGGTAGCGGCACATGTCCTTCAACCAAACCGCACAAAAACCTCCCTTGGTTCCTTTGTCCGCGCCCAGAGGGGAGAAACGACTACAGCCTCCAAGCCTTACACTCCCTCCTCACGGGGCGACCCCTTCTGACGGAGAGTAAGACCCTTCCCGCCCACTTGCACCACTTCATCCAAATCGCCGCTATCATCCCCACCCTCTCACGAGAGAGTCCCACCGACCCCTCCCCCCTGCGGGGCAGGATGGATGATGAGGAAGGGTTGGAAATGGTCGGGAGATGTTGGAGGAGACGGTAATACCTCCTCCTTCTTCTTTTCTTCTTCCCTTTCAGCGTTGCGATAGCGATCGAGATGAGTGGAGAGGACCTCTTTACGTGTTCTTCCACCCTGTCCGTATGTGTGTGTATGTGTGCGTGTGTGCTTGAGAGGGAGCCACTGCTATCCCTCCCCCTCCCCATAAATATTGATCTTCCCACTCCATCAAAGAGAGCGGTCGTGCTCCCCGTTCCAGGTCCGGCCTACATATCCACGAGGATCCTCACTACCACCGACCGGCAACGGGAAAAATGGTAGATGGATACTCTTTCCCCATACTAGATGATTACATGCTAGATGGTAGATGATAAAGGTGGGTGGTGAAAAACTTGAACAGGTTGAGCAGTTCAACTATTTAGGCAGTACGTTAGAGGAAAACGGATACAGTAGTAAGGAGGTTAGAAAGAGAATCGTATTGGCAAAGGAGGCGTTCATGAACAGGAAGGAGCTTCTGAGATGATCGTTATGTAAGAGTTTAAAGAAAAGGTTAGTTTGATATGGAATATAGCTCTCTACGGTGCGGAAACGTGGACACTGAGGAAAGAAGGCGAGAGAAGATTGGAGGCATTCGAGATGTGGGTATGGAGAAGAATGGAGAAGGTTAAATGGACAGAGAGGAGGAGAAACGACGAAGTGCTGGACATGGTGGGTGAGGAGAGGCAACTTTTAGATGAGATACAGAGGAGACAGAAGGTTTGGATGGAGCGAGTACTTAGTGGGGAAGGGATGTTGAAAACGGTGTTAGAGGGTAGAATACTAGGGAAACGAGGGAGAGGAAGGAAAAGAATTGGAATTTTAGATAGATTGAAAGAGGGTAGGCCTTAAAGTGAATTGAAGAAGGCAGCGCTGGAAGGAAAGGGTGGCTCCCAAATCCCTTCTTTTGTACTCCATAGAAATCTACCTTAATCGGTAGAATACTATAATAATAGATTGTTACCAGATGTGCTTATCCTCCTCGGGCCCAGGAAAAATTACTCCTCTAGATAGGTTGAAATTTTTAGAAAATAGATTTTGTGATCTTGGATCTTCAAATGGAATACGTTACCATTGTTTTGCCTGATTCACCAATGATGCCAACAGGAGATCATTTCCCCCGGGGGGTGCATTGGGAATCATAGAAAAGTTATGTTGGGAAAATCGGCCCTCAAGGATCGAAAAGCATTCAAAAGAATCATATTTTCATAGAATGATTATGTAAAATATCTTGAGGCAAAGTGTATCTTATCCAATTCGAATTCAATGTTGTTGTTTTTAAATGGCGTAGTTTTGGAATTAAGATACAAATTGGAACAATAATAATTTACTGATGTCAATGTGAGAAAAACGATTCCTCTTGGAGTCAACCATGTTCACTACATGTTATGCACATGTAACACTGACTTCCTCCGAAAAAATGTGTTACCAGCTGTGTTTATCTTCCTCGTGCCAAGGTGAATTATCCGGGGCGATAAGTTGAATTTTTGTGGATTTTGTGACCTTAGAACTTCGAATAGAAGAGATTACTATTATTTTACCTAATTTTTATGAGACATCATCAGGAATTCGTGTCCCTTGGAGGGAGCATTGGTTGGAAAGCATTTTGAAGATATATATTTTTTCATAGGATAATTCTGCAAAATATCTTACGGCAAAGTATAATTTATCCAATTTAGTCTAGTCCCCTGATTTTCAAAATAGCATAACTGAATGGAAATTTTGTAAGTAGGATAAAAATTGGAACACTAATTTGATATTTACTTATGCCACAAGTCGTCAAGGAATCAGCAATATTGACTCCGTATACAGCCAAGGCAACACTGATTTCTTCCGCCATATTGTGCTCCAGATTGGTGTTCCTGATATTTATTTTCTAAATTTATCGCATTTGATGGCATGTTATTTACCGATTATACTCTGATAAATAAGACAAATAAAACAAAAGATGTTAAATGAGGCCCAAAGGGGTCTGTGGAGGTTGTTCTTGTTCACTAGCACGGTATCAATGCAAGGAGAAGCTTCTAAGAGATTGAGAGTTACGTTCCGTGATAGTGCCGCGTTGCGTAGATCCGCGTTGAAGTAAGCACGAGAAACAGCGGGGCATGGTACTCTTTCCTCATAACTAGGGGGCGTGGTCACGCTTGTTCGTTGGATTGGCCTCAATATGCAGTGATACATTTCGGCACGTGGGGGATACTTTCCAAGGTAATGCCACGTGCAGTTTCCGCGTTCGGAGAAGCATTTTATTCGAGTGGGAAATGCATTTATGAACTTTCATCTGAAAAGAAAAGCATTTCTAAGATTTGGCTGACAGAGTACAATAATATTGAAGAGATAGAGATGAAATGTTGAATTATGGGGGGGGGGGGGAGGAATGTAGAATTGTGAGACTTTTTATTGTGTCACTCAAAATTAGCAATATTGCTGAATGCGGATATTTAGAATTAAAAATAATGTGTATAAAATTTTCATTAAAATCTGTATAGTACCGGTAAAAATCATCGAGAGTGTATATAGATTTTATGTATTTATGTTATATGCAAAAATATTGAATACTTCCTCCATAGTAATACTTGTGACAGTCAACCTCTTCTTCCTTATTTATTGGCAATAAATATAAAAAACCCATAAAATTGAAAACCCTCTCTTGAAAAGATGTATCTACATCTGCATGTTACCCCGCACGCCGCCTAAAAGGCTTGTGGCATGGGGTGTTAGGACACCAGCCGTAATGACTTGACTGATTATTATGTATCCTGAAGAATTAATTGATTGTGATTAATAGAAGCAATACGGCAGGTTATTTAAATTGCTACAACTTCAGTCACCGGCCAAATTAAGGCTGCTAATTGGCACAATTGAACATCTTGATCTCAAATAACTTCTGTGTCTGCAAATATCAACCTGCAACCGTGGCCGCTCTTCGTTGATTCGGACTTATTTGTGTAAAGGTTGTGTTTTTAGCTTTTCTTTTATTAATGAGAGGCTTACAATTTTCGAATCCAACAAGTAATTCCGATAATTGCTAAAATCATGAATCAGAAGTTCTCGACAAATATAAAATCTGAGAAAATAGAATGGTATAATTGGAAGTCATATCATGATAAATAAAATGAATTCAGATCCGGACAAAGTTTTATCTGAAGGATATTCTAAAATTCTATTACCTGATTTAATGTCTTGTTTCTAGTAGTTCGGCTAGTCTTGTTGATATCATTATAGATAAATATTATTTTTCTGATGACACTGATCCCACTATTAGCCAAAGGTAGAGTAAATGGCGTCTACTAAACTAAGATGAATGAAATTACACTAGAAAATAAAATAAATTTTAGTCCTAGTGTAATAACTATTGAAAGTTAGCGTAAAATCTACATAAGTATATAACTATGACCGCGAATTTTTCTAGTTTAAACTAATCGCAACCAAGCAATCATTCTAAATACTCAGCTACATAGGCTGTTATGTTAATAAAAACACTGCTTTAGGAGAGATATTCATAAGCATAATGATATCTGAGTGAAGTGTATGAGTTTGGATGTAATGAAATGGTTTACAGCATAAATTTACAATAGAGAGCTTAGGATAACAAATTTATCTCGGAACGAATATAGTTCATAGATCAGAGGCAGCTCGTGGCCTTTTTGCCGCAAATGAGACTTTCTTTCCACGGAACTGTATTCTTTTCCATTCCCATTCCCCCATGACGAGTCCTCCAAAGCTACACTAGGGGTTAGCTAGGGTGGGAAACGTCGGAGATATATATGGAGAAAAGAAATAAAAAAGAAACAATCGGGTGATGCAGAAAAGAGCTGAGCAATGGGGGAGACGACATCCAAGCACTCGTAAAGTACACACGCGTACGAACACATGTGGGAGGGTCGACGGTGTACCGCCATACATATATATGTGCTGCATACCAACACGAGGGTGCAACAAAAATGCATGCACATGGTGGGATGAAGGAAAAAAACGGTTTATTTTTTTCTCCCTCCTCTTCTCTGTGCATCTCGGATGAGTGGCAGGGAATTCCACAGGTACGTACTTCCACTTGCTATTGTCTCTCGCTCCTCCAGTGAAATATCCACCCCTCTTAACCACTTCGTGTTCTCCTCTTGCGAGCCTTTATACTAACACTGTTGACTCCCTCTATTCCCAACCATTATTTCTTGCCTTTCTTCTCCTCTCCCTTACGTAGTCCTGTGTGATACCTGATGGGTGCAAAAATTTCACAGAGGAAAAATCATCAACCTTGACCGGGATACGAACCCGGATACCCCGATTCTACCACTTTAAATGCGAGGGTATCTTCTTATTCATCTGTGGAGTTTTTTTGTTTTTCTCGCACACGGAAGAAACGAATTCGAATCCCACTCAAAACAAATGATATGTTCATGTATGATATGACAATGAAAAATGATATTTCGCTCCGTGAAATTTTCTAACATTAAGAGATATTGGTGGTGATACCATAAAAGGTATGTTTCTGGCTAATCCGTGGTAATTACCTTTAATAGCATGAAATGTGCCAGAAAATCTTACGTTTTTCCACACTAGGGAATCAAATTAACGTACAATATGCTGGATACCTATATGGTCATTTATATTAATACAAAGCATTTCTATATTAGTCAGAAGCTCGTCAGCAACATATTGTATCTTCTATTCACTCTAAAATCTGAGAGCGTAGCGTTTTTATTATAATTTGTGCAAAGAAAAGCAGCAAAATGACTCAAATCTCTGTTTTTTTGCTTATAAATCCTTTTTGAAAACCACATCTGGTGATTCTATATTGCTGATAAAAAAGTACCCTCATATTGGGGAAATTTGAGGGCCAGGCAATGGAACTTAGCTCATATATCTTCAACATACACACACGAAATTATTCTTTCTTTAACTTATTTCATTTCTTCCTTGAGTGCCAAATACTTGTATGGAAAATAATGCGTATAAACCTAGTTATGTAAAGTCTAGGTAAAGGAAAACTGCCCCGGTTCATTAAGTATTTTATCCATTACTGACAGATTCATTATATACTGAGGCTTTTATATAAGCCAGAAGACTCTTATATTCAGCATTAGAAAGCGCTCCTCTTTCTAGTTTTTCTCGAGTATATATTTGAACTTCCACCGCTCCTGAATGGAACTGTTATTTGCCTCCTCTAACAGGCCTTATATATCGTTTTGGAAAACTTTACGTGGTAATTTTGTTATTGGTGAGTAAAATACCCTAATATTGGAAACATTTGAAGACCTAATTAAAAAACAGTTGCGAAAATTATATGGTTGAGCGGTTAAGTTGTTTTAAGTGGTTTGAGAGGTTGAGTGGTTGAAAAACCTAGTTTCGTCTTTTATCAAATATTACATCGATTCCTAACAGATTCATGATCCTCGGAAGATTTTATATTTGCAGAAGACGCTTATATTTAACATTAGCATACGTGCCTCTTTCTAGTTTTTCTCGAGTATATATTTTAACTTCTCCGGCTTTTGAATGGAACATTTTTTTTTCATTTTGTGCCTCCACTATCATTCGAGGATTTTCATTTCTGTGATGTGTTTCGGGGACAAAAGTTTCTGCGCTAAACTACGATAGCATGCGAAGCTGTGCCACCTAGGTGATATTAAGCCCTAGGGAAAGAGGGCGGCGCTATCCCCTCCCCTTCCGCATCTTTTGCCTATCCTCTCTCCCACTGGCCTCACGTGTGATGAAACAAGCTACAAACTTCGCAGGAACAGTGAAGCTTACCCTATGCCAAATAAAATAGGCGGAGGAAATGAAATACTTTCGCCCTCAATGCTTGCAGAATCAATGCAGAAGCCAGAACAAAATTACCTATGTGTTCAATAAGAAAGCAAGTATTTTGGCCCTTGAAAGTGTGTCTTAAAACATTTTGAGAGCAAAGCTTTAGGGTCGTGTTCATCAAGTGTGTTGCGGTAAAATTCTCAGTTGAAAAAGGGAAAGAGATCTGCAATCCGTTTTCTCTGCTCCTTCGCAGGGCTGCACGTAATGCTCTCTCTCCGCACAAATTCGGGAGGAGTAAGATATGAATCCATTGATCAACCCTTTGCTAGATACAGGTTGTAACTCGCGAATTTCAGAAACGGCTTTCAAAACACGAGTATGTATGCATTATATCACTGGATTTAGTTCTTGGTAAGTGACTTATAGAAGATAGCAGGTTCACAGATTATAACATAATTATACAACCTCACAACGTTTGAGTTAATAAGGACAAAAGTATTCGAAAATAAGATTTTTTTTGTTAGTTCCACGGTATTACTGCTGAAATTCCAGAGTTTATCTTGTATTATGCATTGTATTGATTAGGAAAAAAATAAAAATTTTGTGAGCATTATGAGAATGATCTATTATTTTCTAAAATAAAACAAAAGGTTGCATGGATAAAAAGACAATAATTAAAAGTAGTTTCAAATGTTGACATCATGAAAAAAATCAATGTCTCATTTTTAACTTTGTGGTATTCCATTATATGAGTATTCTTGGTTAGTTATCTTTTGCTTACACCACTATTTTATGTATGTATCTTATTATTTTAACCTAGTTACATAACGGAGGAAAGGATGAATTTTAAAACGGATGCCAGAATAGGGGAAAAGGATGGATAAAGATACCATGATGGTGATGCTTACTCATCGAAACTCGGGTCGCATTTAGTAAAAAGTGGTGGCATAAGTACAGGTTAACCAACCAAGAAAACTTGCTAACATCATGCCTACTGTCATTTCAATCCCCTCTTACCTTTAAATTTCACTTTTTTTAATTCATGGTCATACTTTTTGACCATAGTCATAGTCTCCAGTGGATAAAAATAGAGAGGAGAGTTTAAGTATGCCGAGTCTAGCCACAGTGATAGCTCAACGGATTCACCCGCAATACACAAATTGTGCCAAAAATCCGCAGAGGAGAAGTCAGTCACCTTGAACGGGATTGGAAACCCCGCCCTCCCTATTTCAGGTCGCGTGCTTTAGTCAGTTAAGCCACCGCGGAAATATGAGAACTACACCGGACTGAGGTGGAATGAACTGCTGAGCCTATGATACGACAAGCAGCCCAAGAGGTGCGCACAGCGCCACAGTCGGAGAGCAAATCGCGAACTTTGAACACGTGGAGGTGTTCGCACTTAATGACTAATTTGAGTACACCGGGACTAGCCACGGTGATAACTTTACGCTGTCATCCGCAATGCAAAAATTATGCAAACAATCTACAGAGAAAAAATATTTCGCCTTGACCTCGGTAGTTTAACTGGCTAAAGCACTTGACCGAAAATCGGGGGATCCGCGTTCGAATCCCGGCCAAGGTGAATGATATTTTTCTCTGTGGATTTATCACACAGAGATGAGGAGAAGTTACATGTGGAAGGGAAGGGTCAGGGAAGGTTGTTGGGTACGTGGGTAAACTATGCGCCTGCCCCCAAGGGATCACGGTCAGGAGGAAGTGACTTATAGAAGGAAGGAAGGCTCTGCCCGGAGAGGCCCTCGGAGATTTGACGGGAGAAAGGAATAGCCTCCCCTTAAGCACAAGACTACAAGGTCTACCACTGGCCTTGAAATATTTAGAATATCAGGAAATTAATATTAAGGAATTGCACCGACGAAGATTGGAGTACTAAAGAAGTACTCTGGGAGCTTCCCTTTCCTTCAAGCACTGCCCTCTTCAATTCACCGTAACGCCTACTCGCTTTCAATTTATCTAAATATCCTATTATTTTCCTTCACCTCCTTTGTTTACCTAACATTCTACCCTCTAACACCGTTTTCAACATCCCTTCCCGGCTAGGTACTCGCTCCACCCAAACATTCTGTCTCCTTCGTATCTCATCTAAAAGTTGTCTCTTCTTACCCACCATGTCCAGCACTTCGTCGTTTCTCCTCCTCTCTGTCCATTTCCCCTCCTCCATTCTTCTCCAAACCCACATCTCGAATACCTTCTATCGTCTTCCTTCCACGTGTGACCACGTTTCCGCACCGTAGAGAGCTACACTCCAGATCAAACTCTTCACTAACCTTTTCTTTAAGGTCTTACATAAAGATCCTCTCATAAGCTTCTACTTGTTCAGGAGTTAGCACGACGAGAAAAAAAATTATCTTTTAAAGAGCATCCACCGCAATTAAGATGCTCAAAGAAACAGACCATCTTCATCAACAGCTAGCAATCCGAATATTAGTTTGAAGTAGCTTTCCTCGCTTGTCTCTCAACAGCTAATCTTTCAAGGATTGTGTAACTCCTCTCTTTTAACCCCTTGATCTCTATCTACGTGTATCTCATCCGAGACTTTCCAAAATGTTCTTCAAGGATGATAAGGCTTGAACGTTAAGATTATGAGGCACGATGATTTAACGAAAGATAATGGTAAAATACGTATTTCCTAATTTCCGTAAATAATATTTAACAAAAAATGATCAACTGCATTACATAGCTACTTCTCGACTAGCGAATTAAGCTTTATGTTATTAACTTTTATCGATAAGAATAAAGTTCTCACACACTACATTTCCAAGAGAAATTAACTCATTTCCAAAATGAACATTTCAGAAGCCATGTGATTCCTCATATCTTTGCTCCCAGATGTCATTAATTTTTAGAAAGTTTTGAAGCTAAATATTTGACTAATACATTTAACATGTATTCATGGAACTTCGATGTGCTTTGGGTATAATTTTCCATGCATAAAGTTTTTGTTTCAACGTAATAATGGCGTGAAAGGTACGGAAACAACCAAAAATAATATAAAAACATAATTAACCATAAAAATAAAGAAAAAAATTAGGTATACATCTTCAGAAACAACATTTAACTTGAGTAATTTCAGGAAAACCGCGAATTAAGCTTTTTCATTTTTTAAATTGAACATAAATATCAGAATTATGGATAGTTATTAGAGTTGCGAGAGAAACATACCATTCAGCAAAGATGTTTTCACGAGACTACAATGTGGAAAACGATCCATCTGTAGAAAAGGGTGAAGTAGAGTAAAACATTGGCTGAGAAATTTAATTCAATTTTTTTATAAATGCGTTGTTAAAACATAAATTTGCGCATTTGTTCGTGCAACGCATTATTGAGCTGCATAAGATAACATACAATTCGCAAAGAAGGCGTAGCAAAAACGCAAAGAAGAAAAAGATCCATTACCAGAATAGGGGAAAGTATTATAAAATATTGCTTGTAAGATTTAATGTAAGTTTTTTTGTAAATACGTTCGAAAAACTTAAATTTGCTCATTAGATCGTGCAAAATATACGTGCGCTGCATGAGGGAACATATCATGCGCAAAGATGGTGTAACAAAAACGCAAAGATTAAAAACGATCCATTTCCAGAACAGGGGAAAGTACTGTAAAAATATTCCTTAAAAGATTTAATACAATTTTTTAATAAATACGTAGGGGAAACAAATTGGCGCATTAGTTCGTGCAACACGTATTTGAGTACGATAATATGCAATTCATAGAAAAGGTATAGCAAAAAAGTAAATATGAAAACGATCAATTTTCAGAGAAGAGAAAAGTACTTAAAACCATTCCGTGAAAGCTTTAAATTATCCACTGTGTGTGAAGGCTGTTTTACTAGACGAAAGGCACGGAAGAGAAGGAAAAAGCGAGAAGAAGCAAAGGCGCAAAGTACAGTCGGGTCAAAGGATTGAAAAAAGTGGAGCGAGTGGCGTTATGAGAGCAGAGGGAATTATATTGCGAGAGGCAGGGGAAGGAGGAAGCGTACTCCAAGGAGCTTGCGAGTGTCTTAATAATTTTGCCACGGCGCGACGAATGCCGGGAATGAGGTCACAGTTTAGAGTCAACACAGCGAGGGGTTTTGTTTGTGAATGCAATATTTTTCGCCACCGCTCTCGTTAAACCCCTGAGGGAGGATATCCCAGGAAGGGGAGTGGGATAAGGGGAGGTTTTCATTAATTGCGCCGTGCGGGCAGATGCAGTAAGGAAATCATTTCTACTTCTCCTGCCTTTTATCCCTCTCTTTCATTAAACTCGAGGAGTAAGTGAGGAAATCGCGCATGCATCATCGGTTGGTTGCTTTCTCTTCTCTTATTTTATTTCTCATTTTTTAAATCTCTACTTAAAAAGACAATTCTGTTTAAGATAAGCTAAATATGTTTTACAGAATATAAACGGTAGCCAAATTTTCTTGGTCAACGCTCGCTAAAAAAACTGTATTCGTGGAATTATTCGTGGAATTCGTGGAATTACTTGAGTTAAAGCAGGATACTTATTAAATCGAAATTAGAAGCTTGAACGTGGTGAAAGGGGACCATATTAGAAAGTCACGAAGTGATATCATTGCTAATAAGCAGGATACTTTATTTATGAGAATTATACAGCCACTGATTTTTAAAATAAGGAATTATTGTTTGCACATTTTTCTCTTTGAGATATTTTTGAAGGGTTGGTATTTCTGATGAAGGAGGAACTATCAAGAGGTTATGTTTGTCGAAGACGTTTAAATTACATCACATGCAATAATTAATATCACATCTATATCTCATGATAATTATTTGTTACTTATTCAGATCGGGATTTATCCCAACTACTAAGAAGTGGCGTCTTCCTGCCATTATATCTTTTTACTATCTAATAGTATATATTCGTTGTCAACTCCACTGGAAATTTAGTTGAACTAGTCGAATTTCCAATCAACTGAAACAAAAGAGTAGTTTCCTTGGTTTCATAGACCTCGGCCCCGTTCCTCAAGCACATTTTCACTCTTCATCCTGCTGGTAGCTCACCCATTCATCTCATCCATAAACCTTGTTCTCTGCTTTACTCCTCATCCCTGCTTAAATTCTTATCCCGCGAGATTTGTCCTGTTACGATTTTAAAGGTTATTCATGCCTCTCTAGTGCTGATAAAATGTACCTGTCCAGCAAAACCATAAGTCCGCAATAAATGTACTTCCGTAAAAAAGACAATTGAGTGTTTAATGGATAAATAGTATACGGAACAAAGTCCTGCCGTTTTCTCATGTTTCTCTTCCTGAATATGCATCACTGAATTACAATTCAGGTTGCAGTAAATAGCTACACATGTCACTTTGTCAATTTTCACACTTTTGCATTGAAATCGAAGTATTTGAAAAATTGAAATATGGCGCCAATTAACATTTTTTGCCAATATTCAAAAACATTAATTTACAGGCTCCTGATAAATTTTCGACGAAATTATTATTTTTTTCCTTTATACCTTGATTACGTTAAGGGGTTAGATGGAAAATGGGACTTTCTAGTCCCAATCTCGCCCAATAAAGACGTTTATTATTATTATAATTATAGACCTTTTCCCTTCTACAGTTCAAATATTTTCCTATAAAAGTAAAAAACGTGCACGCTGCTATAGCAATAGCCTCCATTTTTGCGTCATAATTAATTTATAAGTGATTTTCTGTTAGTTCAAACACAGGGATACCTAACCCGGAGAATCATCTCTACACGATACAAATTATTGCACTGTGTACAAAAGAATTGAAATAACATTGAAACAGATGATTGATATCAATGAGATAATGGGTCCAAGATGTTCTACATTAGAGAAAGTTTCATACTTTGGGTAATAAATGCCGTAGATTTACACTGCTATAATCGTTTCTCTAACCGCCTTCTGGTCAAAGTACAGTAGCTGAGAATCCATGATATTTTCCTCATCTGCTCTGGTGTCGTGGGTTATCCTCATATCTACATATTACAAAATACCCCGCAGGCCGTCTAAAAGGTTTCTGGCAGGGGGTGTTAAGACACCAGTCATTTACACATAAGAAGGAAATGCTCCAAGGAAATTACAACTAGCGTATATTAAATTCCTTTATGGTTCGGGGGAAAAACGAATTCCCCTATATCACTAATCATGGTTTGATTTAGTTCTCCATTCCGATATCTCATCTGCAAAATTTTTCATAAACACGCACTCCTTCTCTTTTACATCCATAATATATAGCCCTTTGTTTATTGCCAGGATCTGTCTCTCGAATTTCCTATGGTCCACTTGACCTTTGACGATAGCCTTCATCAGGCCATCATGTCTCAAAATGTGGTTGATCAAGTCGCTATCTCATCCTTAATACGTCCGTGCTAGTGGCCGAATAAGTTGTCCCATCTAAACACTATGATTGCCGGCCTAGGAGGCGGCGGGTAAAGCCCTCGCCTGCCAAACAAGAGGTCACGGGTTTGACTCCCGCCGAGGTATGGCATCAGGGCATGGTTGCTCATGTACGTTTAAATGTTACCTTGTTGAAAAACGCGACGCAACAGGCTAATATGATCTGTTTTCGGTGGTATGGGAATGCATAAATAAATGCTTTTTTATTGATTTATATCTCGTAAGAATGTTCATTAGCTAGAAAAAAGGAAGGTGTACTCACTAAAAATTACTGGGTACAAGAGGGAAAGAATTCTGGGCTACCACTTTGCTTCCTTCAAAGTACGATAATTTTCTGCGCCACTGTAGGTATCTATTAGGACCTATTACCATCATCACGCAATCATCCCTCACGATGTGATCGATCAAGTTGCTATCTTATCTTTTGTAAGTCTCAGCAAGTTGCCGAGTAAGCTGTCCCATCCTAACACTATAATTGAGAACCTTAGAAACCAAGGGGGATAAGGGATTTTTTTATTTTTGGAGATAAGTACAGATAATGGTTGGTGGGATACGCAGCACTGTTGCGGCAAAGAATACAAGTAAATCACTTGATAAGTATGTACATATATTCTGTTATTTACATGTATATCTTTGTTACAACAACATTGTGAACCAACATCGTGTACAACAATCATTATCTGCAATTATGTCAGAAAGATTTCACTTATCCTCCTTGGTTTCTAAGGTCCTTAATCGTTAAATTATTTGTATCATGTAACAATTTTCATTGAGGAAAAGAAATGTATACTCACTACAAATTACAAGGCATAAGGGGAAAATAATTCTGGGCAGCTACTCTGCTTTCTCCAATGTACGATAATTTTCTGCACCACTGTAGGCATCCATTAGAGCATCCTACCCTCCTACTTTTACTCCCTTCTCCATTCTTCCTGCTGACACCATAGGGAGACCTCTCGTCGGCACGGCATTCGTGCTCTCTTTCCATCAAACCCTTTGATAATTGTATCGGCGACGTAAAAGCGCGGCTGGATACCGGTCTACTACTCCCGACGTTGTTTCCAACGAAGACACCGACCTGCTTGCTTCTCCAGCAAGATTCCTTCACCATTTCGCTGCCAGCGCCCATTTAAACTAATTATGGCTCCGGCTCGAACCAGGCATTCATACAGGCCAAGGCACAGCCAAGGACTACTAATTAATTTGGCCACAGAAGTCTTAAGTAAACATGCGATGCTAGACGTTTCAAAAGTCTGCGAATAATTGCACGTGCAAAGTTCTAGTAATTTACCTAAAATGCAAAAAAGAAATCACGGAGTCATTTCATTTATTTAATTAAATTTTTATTCCCATGCCACCGAAAACAGCACGTAATGGGTTCTCACGTCTGGGTTAACTCAACTGTTCAACAATTACACATGCACGAACAACAATGCACTGGATAGGGGTAACCTACCCACGTGGGATTAGAACCGTCGACCTGTTATAACAGGCGACCATTTGTTATCATAAAATACTTGAACTAATGCTAGGTTTTCGGTAAAAATCCGATACGAAACTTTGTTTTCCTTAAGAATTTTTCTTTCGTCTCATTGAGTGTGGCTAAATATGGAATAAATAATAACCTATTATTAGAGAACAAGGTGCGGAGGAGTAGGGGAGAAACGGTGATCGACTCTACATAACCTCGTTACGTCATTAACCTGTCCGAGAAATGGTCAGAAGGACGTCGATTTTTCTCTGGAAAAATATGGCTGATCTAATATAGTCAACCGCGAATTAGCTGACATAAATTTCGCTCGTCCTACGGAGTCGGCCAACGGTGAAGTGTCACAATTTTCATTAAAAGCAGTGGGGTCATGGTGCCGGAACGCGCCGGCACGCCGTTCCGGTACTGGTTAACAAAAGACATAATATTCTTATAACACTTTTTTGAATTTTGTTGCCTCAAAATTTCTTATATATATAAATTCTTTACCAAAACAACAAAATTGTAATAAAATGTAATTTATAGCTTGCAATAAATAAACAGACAGAGTAATACTTCACTTACAAAAAAATTAAGGAAAGTGCGTTCCGGTACTACTAATTTTGCCATGACGTCACTGGTTACAAGTCAACAGCCTTCCATCTAAGATTATTTTTGAGCATTCTAACCCCCGCCTAAGTGCTTTAATTAATCCGAAAAAATTGTTATATTTGACATTTATTAATTTAGGGTAGAATATTTTTTCCAATATCGCAACATAAGTCTTTCCTGGTTCATGGGTGACAAAAAAAACTTTTTTACGTGTTACGTGAATTAAAGGTTATCTCCCCCAAGTTTCGCGACCCACGCTGGCAGCTTCTTCAAAGGTGATTGGGACCCATTTGAAGAAGTGACCAGCAGGGGTCGCAAAACGTCGGAAGATAACCTGTACTACGTGGTTAGCCACGGGAGAAATTATAGAAATTATAGGGATTGGAAGGGAGAAATTATAGAAATTATAACGCTTCCTTACTTCCATTATTTATTTACAAATTTACGACAGGTTTCAACTATCAAGCCATTATCAAGTACATAAAGAGATGTTAAATAATCCCTGTAAAATATACATAAACCAGTTACCACCATATTTTTTCATTGTAGTTAATGTACTTGTTAATGGCTTGATAGACGAAACTGGTCCTACTTTTTTAAATTAATGGCAGAAGTCTCGAAGCGTTATAATTACTAATACTACCCGGTTAATATTAAAGTATTTTACTGATTAAATAAGGTTGGAAAAAGGTTATTATAACAACGCAAGATAAGATTTAATTTCTACATTTTTCATAATTTTTAACCTCTATCATAATCGACAATAAAATAAAATTGATGAATGTAGCCACTTTCGACACTGCTCGAAAGCATGCGTGTCGAAATAAGGGCAGAAAGTCGAGGAGAGGAACAAAACGGGTCGGGAGAGCGGGATAGGGGAAAGAAGGGGAAGTTTGCCCGCTGGAATTCGGGGAGGGGAAGAAAAGAAGGGTGCGGAGACTGAGCAGGGTCGCTCAATTAACCCGCTCCGGAATGAAAGCGGGAGCAGTGGCGCTCTTTCCAGAGAGGGATCGGGTCCTCCATTGTCCGACACTGCCCCGCGGCGCACTCACCTCCTTTGTTTTAAAAGAAGAGGGGACGAAATATTTTCGGGCGTGGGAATTCGGGTGCAGGGAAACTGGGGAGGGGGGTTGGGGGGGAAGGACAAGAAAGGGAAGACTTGAGAACGGCGATGGAGGAAGAGAAAAGGAATCTTCTGCCTTTCTCTCGATTAGTGACGCCAAAGTGGCTGTTGAGGCTTTTTTAAAAACGTCCGTCGGTATCGAGTTGAACACCTCTCCCTTCAAGTCCCCCAAGCACGAACAGTTGAGCCAATCGTGATGTTCTCCCCTTTTTTCCATTACATTGTGTTTCGTATAACGAAATGTAACTACTCTACAGTCTTTCATATTATGTAATGTAAAACACTTTGTGATTTCACATAAAGTTAATATTGTAAGACGTAGGTTTCGATGTGGTACGTTATCCTCACGTTTATACCTAGGTCTCAACTGTTTCGTTACAACTGTCTCAACTGTTTCGTCACAAGGCAACTGTTTCGTCACAAGGCAACTGTTTCGTTACAACTGTCCCAAATGTTTCGCCTCAAGGCTACTGTTTCGTCACAACTGTCTCAACTGTTTCGTTACTGGTAAACTCCCTCAACTATTTCGTTACAACTGTCTTAACTGTTTCGTTACAAGCCAACTCCCTCAGCTGTTTCGTTAGCCCTATCTCAACTGTTTCATCACAAGGCAACTATTTCGTTACAACTGTCTCAACTGTTTCGTTACAAGCCAACTCCCTCAGCTGTTTCGTTAGCCCTATCTCAACTGTTTCATCACAAGGCAACTATTTCGTTACAACTGTCTCAACTGTTTCGTTACATGCCAACACTCTTTAATCTAAGGCAATTATAAGTATTTTGCAAAACCCTTGCGTTTTAATTAAATCCAGACATTTATAAATTGTGTTATATTTAGGGTAGATCATCATCGCGTCGAAACCTAGGTCGTACAATATTAAATTTACGTGGAATTACAAAGCTTTTCAACATTTCATTATGTTAAGTCGATTCCATGAAGTCGCGCCCGTGACAACAAATTGTGTTTCACACCAGCTGGACTGATTGAGACTAATTTTTGAGAGCATGGATAGACGTACTTTGCCAAAGTTCATTATGCACAACATGACTTAAAGATATAACTGTGGAATTTCAGTGAAAGAACCTTCGGTTTTACGACTCTCTCGGTTTTGCGACGAAAAGGGGTTTGCATGGCGTAGATAAATGCCTTTCAATGGGACGTCACTCTCAATTGTACGGCCTTCAGTTGCAGTACGTTTCCAGTTATACGAAAACCCCAAACCACACTTATATATTTACGCGAAACTTATTTTGCAAATCAATCTTAGCTTTGCAACCCCGATAATGGGCCGATAGAAATCTCGCGCGTCCCATGGAATGTCCAACGGTGAACCGTCTCAACTGTCTTGCAACAAGCCAATTGTCATTAATCTAAGAAAATTTTAAGTACTATAGTTCCACCCTTATGTTTTAATGAAATCTAATATTTTTAAATTAAATTTTGCATTAACTCAATTATACTTTAATACATTTTTTGCCAAAAATCCACAAAATGAAGTATATTTTCTACATTCATCCCAAAGAAGTGGGCAGGCTACGTTCCATTTAATTAATTTGTGTTTTAAAGAGAAAATAATTATCAGTATTGTTCAAGACCGTAAAATAGGTTGTGTCATGGAATATATAATATACATACAATTTGAACATTATGGTGGCAGAGTAATCAAATGCTTGGACCAAGATTGAAACCTTTTGGGAAGTAAAAAGAATTATCAAATGAAGTAAACTCTCGCTTTACGTTATTAATCAGTTCCGGAGGACCGATCGGAAAACGAATTACATCTTATGTGGAATCTGCACTACTTCTAGATGAGTGATGAAAGCGAAGAGCATCAGCCTGTGTAAATTTTGCCATGCTAAAAATGTGTGTCGTTAAAACATACCTACGGCGTACAATTACACAATCGATGGCGCATTGACTAGGAGGAAAAAATCGGCTAATTTTAAAATTTAAGACGAACCCATCATAAAGCTGCAAGGGTCTACTATATTTAATCATAATCATAGTGAAATTTCTGCCGAGGTATCAAATTGAATACTTCCCCTCCTTATAAACATCCCCAAAAATGAATAACTGGGCCAATCGTGAAGTTCTCCTTCTCTCCTAATTTTATTTTCAATTTCATCTCCTTTCACTCCGACTTAATGTATTCGGGCTAATTTGCAAAATGTATTAATGAGTTTCATTTGCTAAAGTGCATTCTCTAACTGTAACACACAGAGCAGTTTTGCAAGACCAATGAGATGAAATTTAAGCGCAAGGACCGCCGAACATTTTGAATATTGTATCAATGGCGAAGATATTAGTTGAGTGACGATTTGATTAATTTTCTCTTCCAATTTATTGAAAAAATGATACTTGCATTCTTCAAGGGCAAAAAGGTACAGAATGGATATTTCCAGGATTCGTAATACCATTTTCACGCTCAAGAATGATTATCAGATCATGACTATTGTTGAATGAATGATTTGTACCTATCACAAGTATGAGATATATCTTCTGCATAGGAAAAACTTTAAATGTCTAATAATCCAATGATGAAGCGAAGAAACACAATAGAAAGAAAATAATGAGTAGATATGTCATAAATAATGAAAAGGGAATACATGAAGATCGTCTTTAGCCCAGCACCACAGTACAGTATATGCCATCCTTATTTCCGCCTTCACTCCATCACTGTATTTTTTTTATCTCTGAGGAAATGTCATGACAAAAATTTCATGACGAAGATGCTTGGTAGATATAAGGATAAAAAAAAATACTCAAAAAATTAAATCTCCTCCATAATGGTCTAAAAAGGCTATTTTAAGGGTCCGTATTACCATTTTCGTGCTCAACAATGAATATCAGATCATGAGTAATACTTTTAATTAAGAATTCATTAATGAATGGTTTTGCATGCACCAATTACTGAAAGTACATGTGTCTGGTGTATAAGATCAACTTTAAATATATAAAAAATTGTAATTCATCAATATAATTATAATTATTTCTTTAAACTTCAAATCTTCTATATTATTAACTTCTATTCCTGCGATAAAAATATTGAATGATGAAGCGGAGAGATGCAATAGTAAGAAAACTATTACCATAAGCGTCATATATAATCAAAAGGGGTTGCATTTTCTTTCTACTACTTTCTTACATTTACATTTTTTTTAGGTTTTCTTGTACACCAGACATATCTCATTAATAGGTAAATCCAAAACCATTATTCATTCAATAGTCGTGATCGTAAAGTCAGAATACATGAAGATCGTCTTTAGCCTAGCACCACGATATATGCCATCCTTATTTTCACCCTCTCTCCTTCAATGTATATTTTTTATCTTTGAGGAAATGTCATGACAAAAAGTACAAGACGAAGATGCTTGGTAGGTATGAGGATGATAAAAAAACCTCCGTCAAAAAATTAAATCTCCTCGCCTCGGATGCTTCCACGAACCGAAAACAAATCCCACATTTTGAAGGATTAGCCTTGTCTCTCAGCCGAAAGATGCTGGACGTCTCCAAATGACATCCTTAGGGGGATATTTTGGGCGTGATTGATGATTACTTCGCCTTACGACCTCGACGTCTTCTCCATCCTCAACCCCCGACCATCCTCTTGAAGACAGGAAAGTGAAAAAACAGACCTCGTTCAAATTTGTGTACATAATATCAGTTACACCAATTCGAGGATTACGGTATGAAGATCAATCACATGGAAAACAAAGTCATTAGATTTCGCAGAGCTTTGAGAGCAAGGTTATTGGGGTTTTGGTAGAACGGAAGATTGACAGATAATTAAGACACTAGAAAAATCAAACTGTACGGCTTTTGAAAATTAAAAATATTACTTCTAACGTCCTCAATATATATATTTTTAATAGCATGACCTGAGCTATGTAGAGTGGTTACATCTTCAATTGTCTGATCCCGTTTGTGTAGCTACGTTACAAAGTTTTGGTCACGTCAATAAAACACGTATAGTGAACGTTAATTAGCGTGCTACATCTATTTTTCGCATTGGAAAGATATTAGAAAGTAAAGCTTGAAATTATTAGCAATAAATAGCTTAGAAAATTGGCTAAATCAATGCATGCATCATATATGCTATAGCGTTAGAAGAAAACATAAGGCATAAGAAAGATCTTGCAATAGGAGCATGACGTCAGGAGGCAAATAAAGGGCTACAGAGGAGTAAGCTGTAGTATAGTATAATATGCCACCGGTTTTTTTCATCCCTCGTTCATTCTCATCCCCTAATATCTGTTAAGAAACAGAACTCAATCTAATTCATAAATAACATTTTATATGAATATCAATTCATTAGTAATGTGAAGATCCAAAAAGTATATATGTGAGGCTCAGGCTCAGTCGAAGTCTGTATCAAGGGGGCTGCGAAGAGGAAGCCCAATTCCATCCCACAGAAAGCTAATTTCAATTGCCTCTTCGGTCGCATTTTCATTGGTTTTCATAAATGTCCGCTGCGCAGTGATGAGTGCAATTCGATTCGCTTTTTTTTCAATAATTGCAGTAAAGTGTTTGTAATTGCGAGGAAGAGCATGGAAAAATTATGAATTTGATATATCACAACACCATATACGTAAATTTCAGTTCAAACCCCAATTTTACCTTATTATCCCGAGAAACTTGGATCAATTTGCCCATCAGCAACACGAGTGGCGACTTTAGTAAACCAATTCAAATGCGCGGTAGTTGTCAACACATTTATAGGCCAGGTTCAGTATCCTCTTTTGTAATATTCATGGTATATACACTATGGCCAAAATAATTCTTTTGGTTCGTATTTTGTGCGGAAATTGATCAAAAATGACTACAGAAATCTTAAAGTTCACGAACTTTTCTCTAGATTGCTGGACCGACAGTTTCATCATGCAGATGGTCATTTTCAGAAAATCTAACCATTTTTAGTTGCATTCTCAGTAAAAAGAAACTTGGGGTGTAATGCAGCACTGACATGAAGCAAATATTTGAAAAAGAAGGATTTTATATTTATGAATGCGTTTATACCAGGGATGTGATTTGAGGAAGTATAAAAGTGATAGGAAAATTGTTATATGAGAAGCCATGGGATGCAAGTGCTTTGTTTAAATAACAGAGTTAGGTACACACATTGGTAGAAGAAATATACGAGGGCAGTTCAGTAAGTAATGCAACATATTTTTATTTACGGCCAATTTTTGTTCAAAAAAACTTGGTATTTCTTGAGCAATATTTTCAAAAATTCCCGCTTCGTCACGCAAAGTTGTATTGACTTCCGATTCTTGATCGCACTATACTATAACATAACGCTGACCTCGCCATTTTTCTTTTACCAACTCTTGGTTTATGATAACAATAAGGGACCCACCACGTTGTGGATTTTGAGAATAAACATCAGACCTAAGGAGTGGAAGCCGAGCGTGAGGGGCCTTGTAGATCAAACCGTCGGAGTGTTCGGGCGTGCAAAGAGAGAGCACGCAAATTTTTGGTAGAGGGAAGTTCCAAATTGTGGCATCGTACGAGAAATATCCCACGTAGAAAAGAATAATTGTAAAAGGAGCTCAAATTAAAGAGGGGAACGGGAGATTTGACAACAGGACGAGACCCAAAAAGCCAAGGGCCCGCCGAGGACGAACACCACGCAGTCTGAGAGGATTTTCCAGACCACAGAGGGACAAACCAACGGTTTCGTCGGATAATTGTGTTGTAACTATAAACTTTTATTTTCATAAGATACAAGGAATCATAAGGCAATAGGTGACAAGTGGTGAGAGATTAATTGGCCAAGAATTAAGTTTGTGACTGGTATCCCTTTGTATCAAGTAATTGGATTTTGTGAAAAGAGTAAGTGATGAAGTGTGGCAAATAATTGGACAATATAATTAAAAGAAGGAATATTTTTTTCATATTCCAAATTTGTGTCTAAATTAAAATATACAGTTGGTCATGACCTAAGGGTATAAGGAATTATTTTAATTATTTAAATTGTCTGTGAATTGAATACTTCATTTTGCCAAGTAAATCGCAAACGTATCTCTCAACCAGCAATGTTTCATGTATTTTATTTTCCGAGGAGCAAGCTGGGGCAAAGTAATTACAATATAAGGTAAGAGAAGATATTGAAACTGTGGTTTCTTTCAAGGTAAAAGAATTAATGGATTTTCGTGTTACATGGCTCCTATAACTTGGGGAATAATACAAAGTAGAAAAAAATGGTTGATACAATACGGAGCTGATAAACATGACGTCTGTACCGGAGGTGCGTTCCAGACATCAGGCAGTGATTGAGTTTCTTTTCGCGGAAAACCAGGGTGGCTCAGATATTCAGAGGCGCTTGCAGCATGTGTAAAATGATGTGGCAGTGTACAAAATCGCGGTAAGTCGTTGTGCAACGCGTTCTTCATCATCGCCTCTACGGGGATGATGAAGAAGTTTGTGATGCAGAACGACGTTTGCTCCGACATTGACCAGTGGAATGGTACCATGCAGGCATACAGGCCCTCCCTTCAAGTTGGCGTCAAGCCGTAGCATTGAATGGAGATTACGCTGAAAATAGTGCTGTGTTGCTAAATGATTGGGGAATAACATGATGTATTTGGATGCTGCATAAAACAACCCCTGTCTCAGGAAAAAATGTGTTGCGTTACTTATTGAACTTTCTTCGTAAAAAACTTAATAACCAAGCGGTGAGGCTAATGGGGTTATAGCCCCCCCTTAGGTATCTAATTGACACTAAAAAGAATGGTAATTTTTTTCCGACCCCCACTTAGCCCCCTTCTTGGTCCTATCCTGGATCCGCCACTGGCTGACATTGAGTATTAAATGAAATACAGTGACTAAATATCTAGTTGATCTTGATTGTTTTCTTTATCTAATTTCTGTACTTAACACAGTTTAGAAAATAAATCCATTGTTTCCCTCAGATTCTCATCCCCTCATATATAATGTATGGTATGGTATTTGGAGGAGGCGACCGACAGCTGGGGTCATTTTTTATTTTATTTTTTTATTTCCATGCCACCGAAAACAGCTCTATTCGGCCTTTTAAGTCGGGGTTATAACTATGTTAACAATTTAGACATCTAAACGCATGATAATCGAATACGTAATAAGGGTGTGCGGAAAATAGAGAAGTATTTAAAATAATTTTTGAAGCAAAGTATCTGTATTGGATTATAAAACGTCCAATAATTGCCGTCATTGCAAGAAAAAAAGAAGACATATTCTCTTCTCTGGCGAGATAAAATCAACAAAATTCCTTTATCAGTGATACCGACAACTCGCCTTTTAATAACTCTCCCTGAATTCTCCTGCCTGTCTCTGTCAGAGAGAATCGCAGTCACCATTTAAATTGAAACAGAGGTAGTTGGCGTGGGTGGCAGAGATTTAGGAATAAAATGGACTTCAACTCTTTGAAATTGTAAACACCTTTGACATTTTAAGAAAAAATGTTTGATATTTACTGCAGGCTGGTTTGCTGAAGCTGAAATGTACGTCAGGCATCTGTTCTAATAGCATTCCCTTCGTTCAATGGTTAAAATATTTATTTCATAATATGAGCACTCTTACTCATGTTTTAAACGTACTACTAGATTTAGGAAAAAAGAAAATTATTAATAATAAAAGAGCAAATATATTTTCATCAAGTCATAAAGACATTCATAATCTCCTTTCCTCCATGGGAAATAAGATGTATTATTCCCACTAGTGAGGGTAAACTATCGAAATTCATTTGTTTGTGAAACTGGTAAAATCCTCCCCTTTTAATAATACTGAATATCCATTGTCTGTCGCTGTGAGAGAGAATCGCAGTTACCAATTAAATTGAAATAGAAAGAGCTGGAATGGGTGGCAAAGATTTGGGAATGACATTAACTCCTACTGCTTAAAATCTGTAAAAAACTTTGATATTTTAAGAAACCAAGTCTAAAATTTAGTGTAGTTACGCTTGCTGAAGTTTAAATGCACGTGAGGTAATATTATAGCTTTCAGAATGCAGAAGATGGTTTAGAATTGAGTACGAAGAGTTTTTGGCAGAATTATCTCGACTACTAGGAACTAAAATGCAAAGGAAATTGTGGGCACAATGCATTGATTGATACATTTATTGTTGCACAAGGGTATGACTGATGGGTTTGTTTGACGTCACATTAATGAGGCTTTGATTAAACATACTCATTAATACAATTAGCATTCTGGGATTCAATTTTACTTTCCATGCTTGTCATTGGTTATGACCTTTTATTCAAGTGGTTCAAATATTATATAAATAATACATTACGAATATTCACCGTCACGTTTTAAACATTTTCCTGGTTTTCAGAAAATAAGAGGATATTATTATTAATACAAGAGCAAACATAATTCCATCGAGTATCAAATAAATTCATAATCCTTTTCCTTTCATAGGAAAATTCTATTCTCTCAGGTGAGAATAAACTATTAAAATAAATTCTAATAAAGTTTTTAAACGTTTTTCTGAATTACGGAAAAATAGAAAATTATTATTAATACAAGAGCAAAGATATTTTTCATTAGATATTAAAGATAATAAAGTTATTTTAAGAATCATAATCTTCTTTCTTACATGAAAAAGAAGAAATTTTATTCCATATAGCGCGGAAGGCAGACCTTTTATTCTCTCCGGTGAGAACAAACTATCAAAATTCACCCTTTTGTGACACCGGCATAAAAACCTCCCCTTTTAATAATTCTGAATCCCCCTTGTCCGCCGCTGTCAGATAGAATCGCTGTCACCATTTCAATCGAAACACAGAGACGTGGAAGTGGGCGGCGGAGACACGGGAATAAAATGAACGAGAAAGAGAAAAATGGAGTATCGGTGGGGATAATGGCAGATGAACTCACACTCCCCCACTCCGTGTCATACGGACGACTTCCCCATCTCCATCTGACGAAGCCCTTTTCCCAACCTTGTGACGAGCCTTGGGCAGCGTAGGGGGGATCAGCGGAGAGAGAGAGGTGGACCGCGAGAATTTGGAACGACTCCAAATGCACTCCAAGTCGGTCGTTCTTCTTTGAAAAGGGATCCCGCCACCGAGTCCGCCAACGCCGCTTTCGCTTGAGCGGCCCGCGTCGGGTAAACTTCGGAGGAGTGAGGGGTGTGGTATGTCCTCTTTCTCTCTCCTTCCTTGCTCGCAGCGTCCAGTGAGTGAGAGAGAGAGAGAGACAGGGTCCCTTTTCAAGTCGTCTGAAACTCCATTCATTCGCGTCGGACCGGACGGACGATCGAGGATTTTTCCAAGCCTCGCAAATTCCCACAAGTTTAGACGAGAATTCAGATCGAGTCTCAGCGTGCTTGACCAGTAAAAATAATAACTGAGGAAACATTAAGGTGGTCATTTTTTCGCCAACAACCATAATTCTCATGCCTTTTTTCTTTCATTTTATGATCAGTTTTCGTCCTTTATGCTTGTTGCTATTCCTGAAGTAATTAGTTAAACATTTCATAGTTATTTGCTTAGACGAGAGAGGCAACGTCCAGAGAGGCAAGACTCTCTTCAGTCACCTGATACTCTATTCATTCGCGTCGGACCGGACGGATGATCGAGGATTTTTCCAAGCCTCACAAATTCCCACAAGTTTAGACAAGTTTAGAATATGGCTTAGTTATTTGCTTAGACGAGAGAGGCACCGTCTAGAGAGACAGGACTCTTTCCAAGTCGCCTGATACTCCATTCATCGCGTTGGACCAGAAAATGGAGGATTTTTCCAAGCCTTGCAAATTCCCACAAGTTTAGATGAGGATTCGGATCGAGTCTCAGTGCGCTTGACCAATAAAAAATATTCGAGGAAACGTTAAGGTGGTCATTTTTCACTAAAAACCATCCTTCTCATGTCTTTTTTCTTGCATTTTATGATCAGTTGTCGTGCATTATGCTTGTAGCTATTCCTGAATTTGTTAGTTAAATCTTAGTTATTTGCTTAGAAGAAAGACGCAGTCTAGAGAAACAGAACCCTTTTCAAATCGCCTGATACTCCATTCATTCGCGTCTGATCGGACGATCGAGGATTTTTGTAATTCCTATAAGTTTAGAAGAGAATTCGGATCAAGTCTCAGCCTGTCTAGGCAGTAAAAAACATTCGTGAAACGTTAAGGTGATCATATTTGTTGGCAACAACATCTCTCTAATGCCTTTTTTCCTGCATTAGTTTTGCATCATGCCCGAAGTTATCAGTTAAATATGGCTCAGTTACTAGTTTAGACGAGAATTCGGATTTAGTCTCTGCGTGCTTTACCAACAAAAAATATGCGAGGAAACGTTAAGGCGGTTGTTTTTTTTTTGTCAACGATCATACTTCTAATGCCTTTTTGTTTACATTGCATAATCAATGCGTTTGGCTAGCAAAATATTTTATATTCTCTAGACAACGCATAGTTGAGACTAGGTTCTATTTATACTCGAATTAACCAGATTAAATCATATCCTCGGTTTGAATTTTGTAAATGTATGAGTTATCAATTGCGTGCAAGGTAAGTGCCGTGATGAGTGGTTCCATATGCGTACCCAACAGATTGCAGTATGCAGAAAACAGTATAGACTACTGCCTGTAAAAAAAGCAAGACATCCAAGTTTGAGGATCTCTATCGTCTAAATTGAGCAATCAACTTCAATACAGCAAAAATCACGCGAAAGAGAGTTTATTTCTACGTTGGATCATTTACTTAAAGTAAGATATTGTACTGTCTACTTAATTTTAATTTTACAGACTCTACTACACTTGTTTAGACTAGCTTTCAGACCACTCAAATCACTTGTAGTAGAACCAGTAGAAACACTTGCGGTAGAGTTTATTAAATTAAAATTCAGTAGATAGTATGATATCTATGTGTATGTTTTGATGTGTTGTTCAACGATATCTCACCGAAAAAAATTGCATTCATTAAATACGAAGAGCTTGTTTTCTAGCATCTTTATCTTCAATTGCAAAAATATTCTAAATATTTTTATTCTAAATAAAATCTCCCGGAATCATCGTTAGTCTTCATTATTTTAGGATTAATGAATTGATATATTTTAGCGAAAGCTTAATTAATTGATTTCGTGTTGATTATATATAGATAAGGAAGACAATACTTAAGAATAATGATTATAATAGATTAATGAATAATTGAAAAAATTATTAACATCAATGAAGTTGATTTGCAATGCAAGAGTCGTTTGGGTTTATTTGATTTCATTTAGAATATGCACATGCCAAACCCTCGTGAAATGTGTAAAGATGTCTTTTCAAAGAGATATTATTCGTCAAAAGTGTGTCATAAACAAAGAAATGTATATTACAACAAGCCAGAAAAAGAAAAGAAGCATTGCTCCTTTCCTACCAAAAATATTCTGATTGGTGGTATTTTTTCGTCTGTCTTCGTAAAAATATTATTTTTTTACTTCTTTAGTGAATTTTTTTAGGCATAAAAGTTTAATTTAAGTGCCTGTTCATGTTATGTAAACTACTCTATTCCTAATCCATATTATTGACAATGCTTGACCATCTATTGCACCGTATTATTGGCATTTTACGATTTTGATTTTTACTGCCCTCAGTAACATCAGTTAAAGAGCGAAGTAGCCGATAATTAAATAGCAAAACAAACGGCTGGAATTAAGTGGAATTTGGAAATTGAAGTATTATTCACGGTCACACATTTACTGTGTAGTTATACAGTACGTACAGTAACTGTGCACAGTTACAGTACACAGTTAATGCACTAGTTTCACTGACAAGCTTGTCAGCGAAACTGTTGTCAACAAAATCCAACGGAAGCAGTGAGAACCCGAAGAAAATGTGAGATCATTGGGTAAGTAAATGGTAAAGAATCATTCACGGCTCTTTCTTAGATAACTAAGAAATCCAATTAAAACTAAAATTCTCAAAATTTCGACTCGCTACGTAAAATTTACAGGATATTGCTGCGATATGACTTCAAAACCTGGTCAAAGTGATTAGTTCCGGCTTTATAGCGTTAAATAGAATGTGGAGACATAGTAGTGTATGGTTTCCGAGTGCCAGAGATGACTGCTGCTAAGGGAGGAGGAATGAGGGTTTTGAGATCAAACCACGAGGCAGAGGGGATGGCGAGAGCAATATCGGAGAGATAAAATCAGGGGTAGGAGACGTGTCAACGGAGGGGCAAAGGGTCCAAAGGACTTGTCCGGAACATGAAGTGGAAAAGGGAAAGTCCTGGAACCCTTGAGGGCCGCTCTTGGATCCTGAACAACACCGATTAAATTCCTTCATATGTGTAACCAGAGTTCCCAATAACCCTTGATGATGGATCATGGTGAGAACCTTCAGAAAATACACGAGCAATGGAATATGGATGGTGCGCCTATACCAGTGAAAGGATATCAGAGTTCTAATCCCGGCTAAAACGAATGATTATTTATCATATTTAACATAATGGAAGCACTTGTCTATTTCCACACTTCTATATTTCTACTGACCCAAGTTTCGGCATGTAATGCCGTTTTCAAGGCAAAAGCGCGACTATAGTAAATGGAAAATTCGAAGAAGTTCTCATACCGAGGATTGCAATGATCCCAATTGATTTGCCCTTTGAGTTTTATTGAATTCAATTTCCAGTGCGTGTCGCATTCACGATGACGATTATCAAATCGCAAGGTGAGTGTATATGGTCTGCATCTAGAAAACAAGTTTTTTCCATGGTCAAATATGTTCGAGATGTTCACGTTTTATTTCTTCATGCGCTTGATAACTAAACAAAAACTGTTGTATATAAGAAGGTTCTTGACTTAAGAGAATTAACCCGAATGTGTAGGGTGGACCGGGGCAAGTTTACGCCGTGCACTTTTCCGAACCGAGTTTTAACTAGAAAGAAAACTTACAAACGTAAAGAAAACTTTGTGAATACTTATAAATATTTAATGTGCGACCTCGTTTCCGACGCGGCGCGTCCTTGTCTGGTACAGATGCACAGATGACAGATAACAAGCAGTCAAACACAAAATTATTTTTTTAAACCTCAAATAACAACGATCTGAGGAGAGGGTCAACGGGTGGAATTCCCAGGGGGGAGTTTGACCGAAGGGGTGGGGAATGAGTGTATGACCATGGGGAGGATTTAGGATTTCCGTACTAATATTGTCTCCAAAAAGGGGGGAGAATTTAGCGGCGCATGGAATCGGGTGAAAAGGAATAGTGGGACGCCATTGCGTTCGTGAAAACATAGTCATCTAAGGTAGTAGGAGAGGCAAGGTCGGAAAAGGTTTTTTTTTTCTTTTAAGTGTGTAAGAAAGGAAGGTCTAAAAGGGGGTAGTGGAAAGGATACAAAATTTCATTCACAATAACTTCCATATTTTTGACACTTCTTCAAATTTCAAATTCCTCTAAGTCTTGGTCCCTTTTCCTCTAAATTTAGGATATATAATATGTAATATAAAGTCACTAATATGGTTCTCATCCAGCAGATGTTTGAGGAAGAGAAACGCCGGGTCCAAGTAGTTGAGTTGATCAAGTTTTTCCCCACCTATTTTTTCCTTGGGCCTCACATTCCTAACTCAAAACGCTTTACCCGTTGCTCGACGTAAATAAATAAAATGGTAGCTTTGTCTGTTCCACATAGCTTTATTTGGTGCAACGACAACCGGTTTTACCCTACCGTATCATTGTGAAGAGGAAATACAAGTGGTAAAGATACTTGATCTTGACAATGACACGAAAGAGTGGATACCGGTCGAGGTTGTACTGAATAAAGCTGTAAGGAATATACAAAGATATCAATATAATACTTTAAACTAAAATATATTTATAATGTGAAAAGTAAATATTTGTAATTCCACATAAATTTATTAATGGACGACTTAGGTTTCGAATTAGCACGTCTAATCTTGGAGGGACGTCATCCCCAGAAACCTAAGTTGTCCATAAATAAATTTATGTGAAATTTCAAAGCTATAATTTTCATTATCTTCAGTCAATTCCATGTAATCATACCCGTAACAAGAATTATAAAATGATATATTTAATTACATCACCCTAAATTAAGTATATGGGATAAATCCACATTGAACGTAGATTTTATGTTGGCACACGACCACGTGGTGGTATTACACCGGCCGTAGCTATTTGCCCCTGGACTGTCATCCTCCACTTTCTCAATCAGAAGAGGCGACAAGCGTCCCACCCCCGTGGATCTCCTCATAATCAGGGATGGCAACTAAACGAAAATGTTTCGCATCGACCCGGAGGGAAACGAAAATACGAGAATAAGTTTAGTTTCATTCCCGCACGAAATTAAAACCACCTGGGAGTTTAGTTTCAACCCGGGACGAAACTTTACGCCCAGGAACGAAACTAAATTAAACGTAACTCCGCTGCTCATAGTTAAGTTTCGATTCCAGAAGTTGATTGGAGGGGATAAGAGGGAATAGTTTCGACCCATTTCATGACAGAATACAGAGTTTAAAATATTGACCTTAAAATCGAATGGCCAGTTTGCGTTCACCGTTCTACTGTTTGTGGTAAAAAAAATGAGTGCCCTATGCATCAAATGGCGGTAGGCCGAACTTCTACTTCATTCAACAACACTTCGTACTCGGTGTGTGGGTCGAAACTAAACAATAAGAAGGTGAAGCACATGGTACCTCTCGTGTAAGACATAATCTGTCTTTCGTTTTGTCCAAGAGGTTTAGTTTCAACCCGAAGTACTAGTGACTTCGATTTCGATTCGACGAGTTTAGCTCCCCGGGATTAATACTTTTCCGTTTTGTCTCTACATTTCGCTCCCGGGAACGAAACCACTGAGATTTTACAGGTTTTGAATTTCGTTTAGTTTCGATTGACACCCCTGCGCAAAGGACAGCAATGGAGGCGGTTGGGACCATCATATAAATTTACTCTTTCCATTGACAATATACTTAGAATAGAAACCGGTCGAGGTTGTACTGAATAAAGCTGAATGGAATATGGACACTTATCAATATATTTCTTCAATCATCACCAAATGATGACGTGCCACATCAAAACCACATTACCCAATTCCACATAAATTTATTATTTTTTTGGACATTGGTTAAGCCGATTCCTTTTAGTCACCCAGACACAACGAATAATAGTAAGGCACCTACTCGTTAATTGCATCGCTCAGTATATAGGATAATTCCAACACAGGTACACTTTAAGCTGGACCGCATAGTTGTATTGTAGCGATCGGAGCTATTAGACCCCGGATTGGCAGTCTCCACTTTCTCCATCAGGAGAGTAATGAAAAGTAAAACTTTGAAATTCCATGTGAAGCTACTAACGGACGACCAAGGTTTCATGGTTGCACGTCATCAATTATTATGACGTCATCACCAGATGATGACGTGCTACGTCGAAAACTATATCGTCCAATAATATGGGGAATTATAAAGCATATTATGTTAAGTCGATTTTTATTTTCTTAAGTCATATCCGTAGAGTCCAGCCAGAGACAACCAGTTATTGAAAGATATCTGATAACCCATTATAACCCAATACGGCTTCTAAGTGACATTACGAATGTATAAATTTTCAGCTCTGGTCAGGAAAGATTCAAACTAATTTGAAGAATACCGGCACTAGTCACGGTGATAACTTTTACGGGAGTCACCCGCAATGCACAAATTGTGCGAGAAATCCACAGGGAAAAAAATCATTCGCCTTGACCAGGATCGGTATCGTGGTCAAAGCGAATGATATTTTCTATGTGGATTTTTCGCACAATATTTAAACTACATGTTCGTTTGTGCTGTAAAGTTTCATGGCGAAATAAGAAGCTGCCACAATAATTGTGATTGAGTAGAAAATTTTCACATAAGTCTTGAAATTTAATGGGGTAGTTTCCTTCATCAAAGAAAACGAAAGACATTGATTGCGATTTTTACCCACCATTACTGTATTCATAATATACAAATTATTTGGTTTTAGAAATCTCAGTTTAAACGAATGCTAATGGTCAATTTTAACCTCATTTGAAAAAGGCCATATTGGCGCCCATGCGATGCCACTCCACGTGACGTCACCGGGACCTAGAATCTATGCGAGTAGATAGGAGTTTTACATGGTCTGAGATTACCGATGCATGCATGAGACACAGAGCTTAGGGTAACATTTCTTAATAATCACCCAGCAGGGTACCGCCATGCTCGGCAGCAAGCAGCCTGCATCGTAGCGGCGTTCATAGCCTCGCACCCAGGTGGCCTCACACAGCAGCAGCCAGACGTTACACGGGCTTTTCCCAGCATTCATACATAGCCGTCGCGCTTTCGCTCGCTTGAAAATTTTATCTTTTAATTTAACCGCGAAAAATAGATATCGGTATTTAAAAATCTAAAAGCGTGAAATATGTACTCCAGGAGTAATAATCTTTCGATTTAGGCAATAAATAATAATAGGAAACCACCCTATTTATTCCTTAAGTAGCTCCTGGTTAGGAATGGGTAATTACAACGCCCATAGCTCAGGGTATGAGCAAATTTCACGGTAAAGGTACATTTTAAGTTGGCACAGGACCACATGGTGGTGTTGCAGCGGCCGGAGCTATTTGCCCCCGGACAGGCATCCTCCACTTTCTCCATAACGAGAGGCGACAAGCGCCCCAACCCCCGCGGATCCCCTAATAAGACTGCAACGGGGGCGTTTGGGGGCCGCGTCGTTATATAGGGGGAGGAGGCGGTGTCGTCTGAGCGCTTGGGAGACGGGGGCAGAGAGGAGGATATCACACAAGGGAGGTGGTGCCGCGAACGAGGTCACTGGGTCTGCCCCCTCCCTTCCCCTCCACTGGGGGAATCTGCCCCCCGCCCTGCCTGCCCCCACCTCACACCCCCACGGAGAGAGAGGCGGCTTCGTCCTGGATCGATCCGTGTTAGCGGGGGTGGATCCGGTCTTTCCCCGGTCGAGTGCGGCCGCCCTTCAGGGGCCCCGCTAATTCCGGAGCCGCGATGGGGCAAGGCCCCGGCAGGGAGACCTCTCCGTGTGGTGCCCTGCATCGATTCACGTTTCGGCGAGCGAAAAGCGAAAATCTTCTAAGGTCAGAATTTTTATTATTTTTTTTTTTAGCGAGTCTAGTCAATCAGGGTGATCTTTGGTGCATTTGATTTCCGAGGGACAAGAAATAATATGGTCTGAGGGATGCTTGTCTGAGGGGTTCGAAATGGAAGGTCGAAGTACATTGTTGCGCAAAGGTTTATCTGACAGGGGAGAACTCCATGTTTCTGCGTACCAATGAAAATTATTATTGCCAGAAAATGACACACTGTTCTTTTACAGTAAAATGTATGATTTGTCTATTGGGGTGGAAATATTTGCTCGAATGACAATGTTGCACAAGGGTTTTTCTTGCGCAATAGTGCTGTATTAAAATTTCTGCGCCCCAAATTATTTTTTTCGAATTTTGTTCTTTTTACTATGGTTCCTTCTTTACTTTACCATTTTTTAAATTAATTTTTTACATTATGCAGGAGAATTTTAGGTGCATCTGATTTCCGAGGGACAGGAAAAAATATGGGGTATCTTCTTGTCTAAGGGATTCAAAATGGAAGGTCGAAGGGCATTGTTGAGCAAGGGTTTGTCTGACAGGGGAGATCCTCATGTTTCCGCGAGCCAATGAAAATTATTTTTGCCAGAAAATGGCACAACCGTTCTTTTACAGTAAAAAATATGGTTAGTCTATCGGGGTGGAAAGAGAAGTTCAAATGACAATATTGCACAAGGGTTCGTCTCCTCACAACCGTTCTTTCACAGTAAAAAATATGGTTTGTCTATCGGGATGGAAAGATTTGTTCAAATGACAATGTCGCACAAGGGTTTTTCTTGTAAGGGATATTTACATGTTTCCAAAACATGGTGCTGTATTAATATTCTGTGCTCAAATTTTTTTTCGAATTTTTGTTCAATTTATTAGGGTTCGTTCTTTACTTTAACATTTTTTTACTTAATTTTTTACATTTATCAGGGTGATCTTTGGTGCATTTGATTTCCGAGGGGTAGGAAAAAATATGGGGTATCTGCTTGTCTGAGGGGTTCGAAATGGGAGGTCAAAGGGCATTGTTGAGCAAGGATTTGTCTGACAGGGGAGAACTCTGTTTCTGCGAACCAATGAAATTTATTTTAGTAAGAAAATGGCATTTAACCGTTCTTTTACAGTAAAAAATATGGTTTGTCTATGTGGATGGAAAGATTTGTTCAAATGACAATGTTGCACAAGGGTTTTTCTTGTATGGAAGATTTACATGTTTCCAAAACATGGTGCTTTACTAAATTCTGCGCTCAAATTTTTTTTTTCGAATTTTTGTTCATTTTATTATGATTCCTTCTTTACTTTACCTCTTTTTACTTAATTTTTTACATTATGCAAGGTGATCTTTGGTGCATTTGATTTCCGAGGGGCAGGAAATAATATGGGGTATCTGCTTGTCTGAGGGGTTCGAAGTGGAAGGTCGAATTACATTGTTGAGCAAGGATTTGTCTGACAGGAGAGAACTCTGTTTCTACAAACCAATGAACATTATTTTTGCCAGAAAATGGCATAGTAGCTCTTTTACAGGAAAACATATGACTTGTCCTTGGGGGTAGAAAGAGAAGCTCAAATGACAATGTTTTCCTTGCAAGGGAGAACTCCATGTCTCTAAGGACTGGAGGAACCTACCGTATTTTCGTCAGAAAATGACACAAATGTTCTTTTAAAATACATAGTGCAACATTGAAACACTGCGCCCCAAATATTTTTTAAATTTTTGTTCTTTTTATTATGGCTCCTTATAAACTGTAATATTTTTTACTTAATATTTTACATTAATCAGGGTGATTTTTGGTTCGTCTGATTTCCGAGGGAAAGGAAAAATATATGGAGTACCTGTTTGTCTATGCGGTTCAAAGGACATCATTGCATAGGGTTCGTCTTCAAAAGGGAGACCTCAATATTTCTATAAATCGTCGAGGAAAATATTTTCGACCAAAAATGACCCACCTGTCTTTTAAAATGGATACGGATCTATTTAAATACTGTGATTCATTTTTTCAAATTTATTTTCATTTTAATTATGGTTCCATGTTTAATTCAACGTATTGTTTTTTGTCAATTAGGGTAATATGTGGTGATTTGAGTTTAGGGATAAGGGAAAAATATAGATGGCCTGATTGTCTGTGGGGGAATCGGAAAGGAAGATCGTAGGACATTGCTGTACAAGGGTTTGTCTTACAAGGGAGACCTCCATGTTTATGCAAATCCTGGCCAGGACGATTTTTTTTTCGCCAGAAGATGACCCAACCATTCCTTTAAGCCGTTCTTTTTAAACATTAAAATACTGCGCCCCAAGTATTTTCTTGAAATTTGGGTCCATTTTATAACGGCTCCTTGTACACCATACCATTTTTTTAATTGTTAAGTATACATTATTTTTTGTGTTGCATCAAAGTCGGCTTGGCATATAGCTCAAAATGCATTTAATTACGTTAGAATATTTATATTTATGTTATGAACTGGTAGGACATAAAGAGATATATCAAAAAATGAAAAGTGTGTCTTTTCATTAGTTATCGGTGTGCCTGCAAATTCTTTTACTATTAATTTTATTCTAACCTATTTTTCCTGAACAATAAATATTTTTCTATCTATTTTTAAATGAAAATTACCAATTATACTGTACATTACTGTCTTCAGCGAGGATACTCGGGGATGATTATAGCACTGAGCTAGCTACCTGTTGGGTTAAATTCACATCATTCCTCCCCTTCTGTCCTCTACTTTCCGTGACAAGCCCTCTATGGTCTATTCCGTCTCGTATCATGATTTTATTAGTCCATCTGTATTATTTAAGATTTACTAAGACACTTGTAATAGCTATTGAAATTAAATAAAGATTTATTGCTTTCCCGGCGAAGAGTTCACGGGATCACTACTGGGTCAGGAACTGCATAACTGCCGACGTTTCGATGTCCGACTCGTACATCGTTCTCAGGGATGTGTGTTGAGTGACATTTTTCCTTGCATACATACAGTCACTTTGGTGGTCAGGTGACTGCTGATTGGCTGTCATCATTGGCGTCAGATCGGCTTATAGAGGAATCTATTGAAATTTGACTAGCCAAGAACATAGTCAATAGAGATTACGGATATGCATTGAGCAATACTTGGAAACCTAAGCTCAAAATCATCAAAATAGCTAGGCAAAATCATCACCAACACACTAATCAAACAGAGCACGCCGCTGATGTCAGCTAATCAGCAGTCACTATATGTAAGCAAAGAAAATTCTCATTTGAAACTCATAGCCCTGAGGATGATAACTGAGTCGGACATCAAAACGTCGGCAGTAGTGCAGTTCCTGACACGGTGGCGATCCCGAGAACTCTTCACGAAGGACTATTGAAAGTACGTTTAAAAATAAGCTTTTAAATCTTAAAAACCCTTATCCATACGAATACTTGCTGAAGGTAACACAATCTCTCAAAAATTATTTTCTTTATTTCTTTCTACCAAAGCGCTTAAAGTCGCTTCCGAAATGAAACAATGCTTGTCTCGATCTGAAAAAAACAAACTGACACTTGAAAAAGTGCTATTCACCTCCTCAAGGATTAGAATATAATAATCCATGTCAAAGCGAAAAATATCGCTCAATTTTTCGAAATTTCCACACAAACCACTTTGAGATCATGAAGCGTAATAAAATTGGGTACATTTAAATCCCCTGGAGGCGAATCGTGACGATTTTTTATCCATTATCTCCTCCTCCCCCGATATGGCGGCCGCTGCTCCGGGAATGCCGCAAATTATGCCAAAGGGGGGAGGAGGGAAGAAAAATGTAGACGTAGGTGAAAGTGAAGCACCCTCTTATCCTCTTACTATACATATATATCTGAATTAATTGCGTGGCCGCGTGACCTTGATGGGAAAACGAGATATCGTGCGGTTTTTGAGAACGGTATATCTCACTGGGACGGGGCACTTTCCTTTCAGCACAAAATAATCACGTCCTCTTCTCACCCCCCAATCCACTCTTTTCTTTCTAGAGAATCGATTTTCTTCTTACATTTTTCACTACATTATTTTATTTGTAAAGATAACTTTTTTCGCAACATTTTGACAACGTGACGCTCCGGGTGGTGACGACCGCCCTCTAGTACCGCCGATGAACGCCGGGAGGAGACACTAGGATGGGTGGAGGGGAGGGTCTAGAGGAGAAGTTGAAGATGTCGACACGGAGGAGCAAGTGGAGGTGGTGTTATAGGGGCCAGAGGAGGTTGGACTCAGGGGCACGAATTTTCAGAGATACCGTGGACCAAGTCGCGAAGACATCCTTTTGTGCAATTTCTCAGGTAGGTAGGAAAAAGAATCCCCCAAAAAATTAATCTTTTTTTATTTTTAAAATACTTTTTCGTCACACCTGAAGAGCTTTTTTCTCCTTCCTCTTTCTCCCTTCCCAAATCGATACAGGCCTCCGGAGAACGTGCCATATACTCGACGGCTAATGCCACAAAAACGTCCAAGGAAAGCTATATAAGAAGGCATCGGAGGAGTGGGGTGTTTCTGAGGTGTTTGGTGCTTGAGAGACGTCTATGTATTACGTCACGCCTGGGAATAAAAGGGTGGAGGGGGGGAAGTTGGAAGGGAAGCATTGTGTGGAAGGGATTAGGGGAAGTTTTAATGTCACGAGGAAGTCACGGGGATATTACATAGTAAACAAAATCGAAGGCCAAAACTTAAGTTTCACACGCCGTAAGAGGAATGATGTAATTCCTGGTATCTTCGCATGATAAAATTCTCTTTGAATCAAAGCAATGGATCGCAAATTCACTTCGTGTAATGGTGACATGGAAGATTAAAAAATAAACGCTGTTGTATTCCAAAGATTATTGATAGAAAGCTCTACCTTTTCGACCTTTACAAGTCATTACCAAGAGGTAACAAATAACATTTTCAAGAAGTAACAAAGCATTATTAAGAAGTTTGTTACCTCTTGACTTAAACTGTCAAGCGGTAACAGACCTCTCAATAGTAATTTGTTATTTCTTGAAAATGCGTTCTGTTGCCTCTAGATAAGGGCCTGAAAAGGTAGAAAACGGTAGTATTTTCAATAAATACTGTTGAGAGAGTGTATAACAGCATTGTTTTTTTAATCTATCGCTGTCAATGGGATCACTGAGCCGTTAATATTAATTGTCGATTCCAATAGCTTGGAAAATAATGAGATCTTTTTTTTACTTTTCGATCCGTTGTCTACCTTAAATTCAATTTGCGATAAAAAATGGACGGCATTAACCCTTTTGCAGAGAGTTTGATGACGTCTTCAGCTCATGTATAGCGCCGCCATCACCGCCTCTCAGCTATTCATTGGTCTTGTTGTTGAGCTTTATTGACAGATGATTGCTTACACTCATGTGGTAAGTGTTATGTCTTGTCGTTTATGCTTACTTAAGGGATTCCCTTCCTTTCCTCCTTGAAAGATTCTCAGAGAACAAGTAAATTATTTAGCACTTTAATGACGTTACCTACTCACGAAATGAAGGTTGGCAACCTTCGTTTTTCTTATTTTAAAGTCCCAGGGAATAAGTATTTCCTTTCGCAACTTATATCCTACCCCTATCTGCTGGCTTTCCTGCAGAGAAACGGGATTCTCAGCCGAATATGAGAATTTCAATTGAGGGGGCAAGAAGACAAGCGGTATAAATAATTTTTTTCTGGACAAAGTTAGGTAAAGTTATTTGAAAGAAAAAAATATACAAAAAATTGGTTGCAAAGGGATACGAGTGAGTATATATTCTGTGCTGACATCGTGCGTAAAATCAAATACACTACTAAATATCAAATTGATCTCCTTCGTTTTATTTACCTAATATCTGTTCTTAACCATGTTTCTAGTGGATAACCATGTTTCTAGGTAGTAACCATGGCTCTAGTGGATGCGTTTTACGTGCGGTGCGATGGGTATGGGATGAAGATTAATTACAAGAAGACTAAGGTAATGCGGTTTTGTAAAGTATCGCGAGCGAGGAATGTGAGACTCAAGATAGAAGTAGGTGGGGAAAAACTTGAGTAGGTAGAGCAATTTAACTATTTGGGCAGTACATTAGAGGAAAACGAACACAGTAGCAAGGACATCACGAAGCGAATTGCACTAGCAAAGGAGGCGTTCATGAACAGAAAGGAGCCTGTGAGAGGAACGTTAAGAGTTTAAAGAAAAGGTTAGTGAAGAGTTTGATCTGGAGTGTAGCTCTCTACGGTGCGGAAACGTGGACACTGAGGAAAGAAGACGAGAGAAGATAGGAAACACTCGAGATATGGGTATGGAGAAGAATGGAGAAGGTGAAATGGACGGAAAGGAAAAGGAACGACAAAGTGCTGGATATGGTTGGCGAGGAGAGGCAGCTTTTAGATGAAATACGGAGGAGACAGAAGGTATGGATGGAGGGAGTACTTAACGGGGGGGGATGTTGAAAATGGTGTTAGAGAGTAGAATGTTAGGGAAACAAGGGAGGGAAAGGAAAAGAATAGGTTTTTTAGATAAATTGAAAGGGAGTAGGCCTTAAAGTGAATTGAAGAAGGCAGTGCTGGAAGGGTAGGGAGGCTCCCGGATTACTTCTTTAGCACTCGATGGAAACCTACCTTAATCGGTAGAATACTATTAAAAAACCTTGGCTAATACTATTAAATCCCTGATAACCCTTGGCAATTCCTAGCAATCAATTGGTCTTGGAGCATGCAACTAACGCGCACTAAGGATATATAAACGTCTACTCTATAATTTTGTTCATCCAATAGCAACACCAATCGAACGAGAACACTCAAATGCTTTGAATACACATGAAAACTTTGAAAGTTGGAAATAAATATCGTAAACAATACATAATATTACGAATCAGTATATACGTTATGGCATTCGTGCACTTTCATTATCTTTGCTAGCCCAAAGAGTTCAAACGCTTTTTATCATTCCCAGTTTCCGAGTGAAGCTAATAAAAGTGAACACAAACAATCCACCATTTTTCTTATTAAGTGATTTTATGCAACCGCGGTTCGCGGAGTTTTGAAGAGAAAAAGCAACCGAATAGAAAGGATCAAGGAATAAGGGAATTCCGTAAACTTCTGCAGCGAATGTAATCGTCCTGCGAGTTTGAGACCACGTGATCTAGCCGCCATGACACATACAGCATATAGGGGACGCGGATGACAGGAGATGAGAGATATGAAAAAAAACAATTGAATAACAAGGTTTAGTGAGAAAGTCGATGCCGTAAGCTTTTACGGGAAGTGTAATTCGCCCCGTGGCTTAGGGACCACATGATCTCTCCGCCATAATACCTTCAGCATTCAGAGTACACAGGGGACGACAGGTTTTGAAGAGTAAAAACAATTGAATGACAAGGGGTAGGGAGAGAGGCGATGCCGTAAGCTTTTGCGGGTAGTGTAATTCTTGCCGTGGCTTGTGGACCATGCAATCCCTCCGTCATGACACCTGCAGCATGTAGGGGACGCAAATGACAGAGGAAGAGGTATTTAGAACAGAAGAAACAATTGAATGACAAGGGGTAGGGAGAAAGACGATGCCGTAAGCTTCTGCGGGGAGTGTAATTCGTCCCGTGGCTTAGGGACCACATGATCTCGCTTCCATGACACCTCCAGCATGCAGGGCACGCGAGGGACAGGGCATAAGAGATTTTAAACTGAAAAAACAATTGAATGACAAGGGGTAGGGAGAAAGACGATGCCGTAAGCTTTTGCGGGGAGTGTAATTCGTCCCGTGGCTTAGGGACCACATGATCTCTCCGCCATGACACCTCTAGCATGCAGGGCACGCGAGGGACAGGGTATGAGAGATTTTAAACTGAAAAAACAATTGACTAACAAGGGGTAGGGAGAAAGACGATGCCGTAAGCTTTTGCGGGGAGTGTAATTCGTCCCGTGGCTTAGGGACCACATGATCTCTCCGCCATGACACCTCCAGCATGCAGGGGTCGCGGAGGGGCACGAGTGTTCGAGGAGAAAGAGCGACAAGCGGACATGGAGCGGGGGAGGAAGGGAAGGCGGAGGTCGACTTGTCCTCGTCACGAGGGAAGAGAGCCCTTCAATTAGTGGTCCTGCCCGGGCCCTCCACCGCCAACCAGAAGACCCGACGGGAGGCCGAGGAACGGGGGGAGAGGATAGAGGGGTTATGAAGAGTGGAGTGGGTTGGGTCCGGAAAGAGAAGGGTGGGGTTGGAAGAGAGAGGGAGCTTCAAGTTCGCCGAGTCAGCTACTTTTCATATCGCGAGCTCTCTCTCCGTGCTGTGTTTCGCTGAGCTTGTGCTGGAAGCTTTGGGGTGGTGTTGGGGGGGGGGGGGAGGGAACTGAGTGTAGGCGGTGTTGGAGGAGTAGGGTTAGCGGGTGGTGCATAAAAAAGATTTCGGGGTAGAAAGAGATGGTGCGCGGGCATGGTTGATGGTTGGACTTGGAGGAGAGGACGGGAGAGAGAAAGAGAGTAGGGAGAAGTTGGGGATAAATGAATTTCCTGTTGCTGCTAGCAACGCTCACAAGCAGCCGGAAATGAAGCCGTATGTGCCGGCTGAGTTACAGAATCCTAAAAAGGAATTCTAACAAGCATTTTCCCCCACTCCGATTTTTGTTCCAACCCCCCCGAAAAAAATGGTAGTTTAATGTATACAACGTAAGATTGATGCTGGGAGAAATATTTCGTGAAGTTTTTTTTCGAGAGTTTTCAACGCTCTTTATCCATTCTGCGAATTTTTTTAAAGCCGAATTTCTTCTATCCATTCTTCTTCTCCTGCAATATTTTAAAAAAGCCACATTCCTTGCGCGTGTAAAAAACGAACTATGTAGACGTGTGCACTAAAATGTTTCCCATCAACCACTTGCTGGGAGTCTTGAGGCAAAGACTTGCATTAACCTCAACGTGATCCCGTCGCCATCCAGCGATGATATTACCAGCAACAGGAATGGGGGACAAATCGGGTTCCACTTTTCGGGCCTGATGGATGTAAAGGGATTAAATTTGGTACAAAAATGGTATACAGAAGCGCTACAGAAAGTTGTGTGTAAATACTAAGAAATAAGTAAAAGATTGCTAGCTGTACCATAGCCCAGAATGTGTGTACTATACTATATAAAAGATATCTTTCTGGATATTTTAATTTTATTTTATGAGAATTATATATTCACAATATAATGTCGTAAATAGCACTATTTAATTTAAAATTCTTTGTAGTTTTTGTTAGACTAACTTTTATTTTTGCATAAGTTTGGCATTTTTTTCGCATAAGTCATTCCATTCGATGATGAAAGCCATGCACTTTCTTTATTATTCTCAACATTATCCAGAATTTCAACGATAAATATGAATAATGAACCTAAGTATTTCAGAACCATTTGCTTCAAATTTCTTCAAATAGCCTCTTCCAGTTACCTATTTGTCATAAATCTCCGTAGGACGTATTCACAAATCTGTATTTCTTTTTTCAAATTAATAACTTTATTTACTCTCAGCCACTATTTAGGCTCAAAATAGCGTTAGTTGTAATTTCAGTGATTTATGTTGGAGGTCAAGCCCCTTTCTATGCGAATTTAATGACTCATTGAGTTGATAATTTATTTCCATTAAGTAATAACTGGTACCTCAGACAATAAGTCAAAAATCATGCATGTGAATTCATGCCAAAAATCTCACAGTCAACCATTGATTACTTATGGGTCGAGTATTACTTCATCTCATGTTCTACACTTTACCGACCCACAATTTTTTAAATGCTTGGACTAGTAAGTATCACCATAGAGAATTCAACCGTTTCAGGGGCGATGCAGAGAAAGTTCGACGCATTAAAATAAAATGTAATTGCATTTTTCCACAAACGCCAAAACGCGTCGTGTGAAAGAAAATAATTTTGAAAAGTGCTATTACATTTTATTTTAACATCAGTATATTAACTTACATAAGTAACGAGGTGACGAATTAGATTTGCATTCCTGTAAAATATAAATACGGTACCTTAAAGTAGAGACACACAGATTTATAAGAAATGGATTGAAGATCGTGCATTTCATTACTTAACATGCAGGTACCGTCAACTCGGTATTTAACTCACATTATTTATTAAACTATGTACATATGAATTCAAATATCATAGTTCCCATCGAAATATGTAAAATATTTCAACTAGCACCACAGTTAAAGGTGCAATATATTATCAGGAGATAAATTTGAATGAACTTATCATGATTTGCGTTAAGAGTGATGAATGACTCATAGGTAGATTTAACCCTTTGTGGTCCATTCCTTTTAATTTAAATAGTCTTGTTCAAATTAATTTTTAGGAAAAGGAATAATTGACTGGATTCATTGTTGACTTTTAAATGTTTTATTTTGTTGTTTAAGATAACTGACTGTAATATTATGCTATAGGTTCAATTAAAGAGTTTATTATTTAAAAATTATCTGTGTGTGACAACTCTCGAAAAATTGCCCTTGTGTAATCCCCATATATAACCTGGGGATCCTGAACTCAACTTGACGTTGAACCTGATGCTTGCATCAGGGCCTGTCGAGCCAGCCTCGACGTTGGACCGCAAAAGGTTAAAATTATGAGAGATTCTGTAGAAATAAAATTTCACCATTTGCACTCAGCCTATAGTAAGTCTTAGACATATGAAATTAATTTAAATGTTTGTGGATATTATATGCCTACCTGGTTTATCTGATTTATTCGTAGAGCACGTATTTAATTGGCATTAAAACGTTTTCAATAGGGTATAATGCATGGTGCGCTACACGGATCACCCGAGGATAAGAAAATGGTATGATCTTGATATTGAAAATTGATTGGAGGTAAAGTTTTTGACTACACATCTTTCGCACTCCCTTAAATTCGAACTCCTCACTTGATGAGATGCATATTCAGTTTTGATTGTCCCCCCACTGGGATCTCCGCCGCACGGGTGTCTACCATTCGCAAACCGCAGAGTGTCAGCACAGCACATCCTTAGTCGCCGCAAGCGTTTGCGATTCTGCGATGACCTTTTCACGAGGATTCGCTGCCTCGCCTCTCAAAGAGGTCCCAATGACCTCTGAATAATTTACGCGCTGCCTCCCCGGGTTCTCTCCGACTGTCATGGATTCCACTCTACCTCTCCATCCCTTCAAAACAATCGCAACCCGCGCTGCTCCGTTCGAAAACCCTCCGAAACGGCTGCTAGGACTGCTGACCTTCGCAGGTACTGTAGCGATGGCTATAGCCTTTGCTATCGCATATCACGATACGATGCTCTACAACTCTTCCCAAAGATACAGGCTCATTTAATTCACAGGAAAAATGAGAAACCCATGTAATATGGGTGGAGTATTCTTCAAAAATGATTAAATATTACCTGTTACCCAAAATAAGTCCTATTATATAGGTCTTAAGTCCGTGACTCTCATTTTGTATTTAAAATATCATCTTAAACTTCCCTTGAGGAAAATTGACACCGTTTAAAGACAATTGGAAAAAAGGTAGCGATATCGAAGACTGATAGTATAACTACCGGTAGTTGTATTTTGCATCCCAGAAGGTTTGCGAATATAGACGAGTGAATATTAATACTTAAGAATTAAAGCAGAATACTTCATTCTCGATTATCGGACGCAGAAAGCTATCATAAAAATACTTTAAAGACTAATTCAAACTCCATGCATAACTCTAGAAAAATCATAAAGTTGAACGACATAAACGTGTATTTTAGAGATAATACATAATGCATAAATCAAATATTTATAAATTATTGAGTTTGATTTCATTCAACACATCATTCAAAGTTCCAAACAGCACCCGTACCAGCAGTTCCTAATTTAAAATTATGTAAAATTGGGTAGATGTTAGCGCAGGATACCATCGAATTTTTTTATTTTATGCCTGATATTCTCTCCATATTCACTCCTAACATGACATTTGTATACTCACAAGGTGTTAGAGGAAAGTATCTCAAGTATTTTACTTTACACGAACAAAAAAACGTTTGAAAAATGGGCCTAAAACGCAGATAACGATAAAGAGGCCGTATTTTAAACACAAAGCAAAAACGCCATGCTTAAAACCTTGAATAAAAATGTATAAAATTGAACAATAAAAATTGACTTCCGTTGAAATATTCAGTAAACGGTAAATACATTTTATATTTATTAATTACATGGCTAACATCTTAAAAAATGCAATCACATATCAAACATTATCCCATAAATGAATATTTCAAAAATATCAAGTTTGAGTTAATATTCATTGTTGATAGTATAGTAACTGTCACGGTCTTTTAGGATTCTAAAATCTGCAAAATAATAAATACACGACAATGTCCTTAAGAGGAAAAATATATCCTGACTTTTTAAGCGTGATATCTAAAACGTGTCAAATTGTTCATAAAATATACTAAGTATTAAAACTTTCAAAAATATTTCAATATATACTGAAATGTACCTGTTATTTATTATTGATGCATCACTTACATTCAGATGGACGGGAGGATATGGGTCGAGTTCAGCTTACCTAGAATAAAAAATGGAGAGTTTAACAGCAGTTGAAAACAAGCATATCTAAAAAATACTGAATGCCAACATAATTAAATTTGATAAATTTCGTATTTCGTCATCTGATTCAATTAGGAAAACAGTAATAACATGGTGAATTGAGATGAAAAATTTCGCATTGAAAAACACTCACCAAATTAGTAAGTACCGTTAATTTCAAGATATAGATTTCATTTCTATGAAATCTGCTTCCATATGCATGTGCAACTGTATTTCCTTACATGTACTAGAAAAAATGAAATTATAGAGTAGCAGTAATCAGTTTTTTCTTAAAAATATCTTGAAACTTGAGCAATGCCACAGGCAAGTTTCCGTAGGTCTTGGATTGAGCATGGGCTTCAACTTGTGAAAAATTGGAGAAATTGAAACAAAAATGTTTCAATAGAATGGAGAAACCATGTAATTTTATCTTAAACTACTGATTAACTTTAATGCCTTGAGGATAATGAATAACTCGAGCTCCCCATTAGTATTCAATGCGCAAGAAGAAGCTATCCAGTCACCGCTGAGTGGATTAAGTCATATTGGAGAAAATTGGATTCAACCAAGCCATTCTCATTAGCTGAGAAAAGGTTATTCAGGGGAACTGAATCCCCAGTAAGCATTATAAAGGAACAGGAAGAATACAATTAATTGATACATAGATACGATTATAAATATGTATATAATTCTAATGTTAAATTGCTGATTATATAATGGAGAAAACATTTTGCTTATTGATTTGGATTAAATGTAATTGAGATTTACGAACAAGCGACTGATGATTTAAAATCTTACGCTATCATGTATTATATATATTATATATATCTTATATATATCATTTCTTATATTTTCAAGGTAAACCGAGTTTAACTTAATAAAGAGCTACCTAGATATTTAACAAAATCATTTTAATTTATACAAAATAATCAGTTGAAGTAATCAAGTTTGTGATTCATATGTATGTTGGCACGGGACTCCGTTATGTGTCCTAAAAATTTCAAAAGACACCTAAGGTTAAAACGACTTATTAATCGATAAAAAAAAGACCTGTCGAGAGGAAGTGATGCATCCTCTTAAAGTATCAAAATCGGAATGTTCACGAACACCGCAGTTCACTCAGCGATCCGTCCCTGTCGGATTGGATCGTTTTTTGGGGGCGAAAGCGGGGAAACTAACGCGGAACTTTTGGCGGGAAATCGTTGCGAGGGCCTATGCGCTCATTACGCTTCGACTTTCGACCTCTCACCCATCTCAATGATGATGAGCTTCGCCCTTTGGCACCGTCATCAATTCCACCCTACCACCAAAACGATTGCTCGCTCCTTGACCCTCTTCTTTTCTTTTTTTGTGCTTCCCCCGCACGCCACGGCGCGGCGTTCCGTTTCTTTTCCTGTTCCCTTCTTTCTTGCCCGACGCACGGTAAAGACTCGTAAGGTTAAAGGCAGCGCTTTTAATTGAAATTGGTCAGTTCCACCTCTTCTCCCCCCTTGTGCGACCGTGTAATACCTTTTCCACGTGCGGAGTCATTAGTGAGCTCTTAAGCCCCTTTTCTGGCCGCTAAAAATCGCGGGTCTCCGCTCTTATTACCCAGAGTGATCCCATTAAATCCTTCCCATGGTTCCCAGCGCGCGCGCGGGAAGTGAGCCGGAGGGAGAGGTGCACGGCGGGAGGAGGCCACGCCGATTTAATGCGTCTCCTAGCCGCGGAGAGGAGCGGAGATCGGCAGGGTCAGATTGCACTCTCTCGCGGTCGGGGACTCTCGTTGTTTTGTACGTGGAGATGATTCTTGGTAACCCACATTGCTGCCTATTTTCACTAAGTTTGGACCGATTTTCTCTGGCAAAAAAGAAATCATAATTCTTTAAACTTAATGGGGGTAATAACTAGTCAAAGAAATATTTGTATCGGAAGAGATGTTCACGCAGGATAGGTTAAAGTAAGCAATATAAATATTTTTAAAATCCATTTGGGCTAATTGTCCCATAAATAATTCTTCATTCATTTCAGAATGTTCCTTTTAACCTATGAAACTGGTAGTTTCAGGTGAAATGTGGCGGAGCCGATCCATCGTAAATGAAATAGACCTTGTAAGTTCGGAGGAAAAATTGTGTTCTTATCTTCATTGCATATTTCATGCTCAGAGCCAAATTATTTTTGACGCAACCGACATCGCTGCGTTAACATAGATAGCAGACGCATCTAATAATGTAAAAAAGAAAAGAATATACTTCTTCTAAATTTATCTGAAAATGAAATTTTGGTAATCTCATCGACAGCCGCACAAGGGATCAATTACTGCATGCGGTTCAACGTTGTTCAAACACTTTTCGAACGCTCGAAAAATCCAAAGAGAAAAAATTATTCGCCTTGACTGGGATTTGATGGCGGATACTCGGATTTCCGGTCGAATGCTTTAGGAAGTTAAGCCACCAAGGAGGATATAGTGGACAAGGTAGTATTGACTGCTCAGCATATTGACACAAGCTGGTCAAATCGTGCACACAGCGCCACAGCTGGATAACAAGGCTCGGACTTAGAACACATAGAGGTGTACGCTCTTGACTCGTTTTAAGTAAACTGGGACTAGCCATGGTGATAACTTTACGGGAGTCGCCCGTAATACATAATTGTGCGAAAATTCCACAGAGAAAAAAAATCATTCGCCTTGACTGGAATTTGAACCATGATTCCCCGAAAATATTATCCAAATATGACAAAACGTCACTCTTACAAGAAAAATTCAAGGAAAATAATACTTTTTTAAGGTAAAAAAATATGATGCGTAAATCATAAGGATGATAGTGCCCCGCAAGCAAAATATAAGGTTTATCTGAAGCGTTCAAAACATCAAATTTTGCGATAAATGTGTTAGTTCACTATTTGTACCGTCGAATGTGATTCAGTTAAAAAAAATTAAGAGAATCTTTTATTTCCATTTTCCAAACCGTCACCAACTCTTCAAGATAATCAAGACGAACAGTCGACGGCATTAAAAATTTTCAGCGATAGCAACGTCAGCTTCATTGGCGGCGGGGATAAGTTCTCGCCTACCATATCGAAGGTCACGGGTTCCAGTCCCGCCTGGATAGGTTTCCCCTTCCAGGACATGGGTGTGTGTAATCGTTTGTTGTTGATTGTTTAAATCCCAATGTAAAGGCCACATTGTGCTGTTTTCGGGGGTAATTGAGATAAATAAATAAGTCGATGACGTCATGAAATCGTGCACGGTGTGTCTGCGTGTCTCATCTCCTCGTAAGCGAAGCGTATTAGACTCGTTTGGTTCTTTGTTGATTACATTTGCCGATAAAAGACTGTCGAGTTCATAAACCGGAGTTCTAATGACGCTAAATACTCATGAAAAATGGGTGGTAAATATTTTTTTCTGCTATTTCAAAATTATGTATTTCAAAATACCTGAATTACGTAGATTTTTTTCGTTGAATCTCAGGTTTCCCTTACAATCTATAATATAATTGAAATATTAAGCATATATGTACCGTCAGCTGACTTTAGGCTGAATTTTCACGGCGAATTTTGCTACGTTTGTCCACGGCACAGCCTCCGTGGCACCTGCCTCAACGCGTGACACCCCCCTTCAAAGCCCCTCCAGTTACTCACCCTATTTCACACCCCCAAAACTTCCCCTCCGTCAGCTACCTACTCATCCTCCCTTACCCCTAATCCTCCCCTTTTCAGCGATTGTCAAATTTTTTTCATCTCTCTCTTCCCTTTCTCTCTCCGAACCCTGAATATTGCAGCGGATCTCGTAATCCAGCAATTTGCTCGTCAGGTACGAGGCAGGGATCGCGGGAAGTGTGCCGGCAAGGGGCGAGAGGGGGTGGAATTTGATTTTGAGAAAGATTATTAGGAGGAGAGGGATGAAGATTTGGGAATGACTCGTAGTGAGGATGGTGATTGAGTTATCGGTCCGGGCTAATATGAAAATGAGGAAAACCTTTAAAAAGATGGAGAGGACTTTTGGTGGCAACTTTTTAAAATTAATTTTGAAATTCAGCCGACTCTTTTCTATATTTTTGTACTCGGTAAGTAGAAATTAATGAAAATAATCTCACAATTATTATTAGCTGTAGTGATATGACGAATACCATCTAATAGTCGGGATAATGCTGCTGAGATTCAATATAGGTATACTATGATATGGTTAAAAAAAACCGGTAAGAGGTAACCGGTAACCGGTGTTGCGATTTCTCAAACTGATCACGCTGCACCTGGTGCCAAATCATATTTATATTCAATATAACTTCTATTTACTACTAATGAAGTGAAAAAAGTAATTATCGAGTGCTCCAGAATAATACCTCAATGTGCTTAAGACGCGTTAGGGAATTTTCCTAAATTTAACGAGAATTGAATGCGAGAGACAGATAGAAACGTTAACAATAACTTCCAAAATGCGGTAAGACCGGAAGCAAAAATTTTGACGGTTTTAGTGCACCATATTTGAAATACATAGATTATCTAGTTTCCCAAACCCAAAATGAACTTCTTCCATGTCTTCTCTAAAAGCTTCCATAGATTGGAATTGTTGCATTTAATTCTATAAAACATGACCGAGAAATCTAAGGTTCTAATATTTTTTCTCTCTTTCCTTGATTATGGATTGCAATGTAAACTTAGTGCAAACCCTAAAGTAGCGACGTCTGCGGCTCGAATGGTGACTTTGGCCACATAAGTATGGTAGATGATGTTTCATTTGCTTAAGGCCAAAAAACTGTAACGAGGAGATAAATTGTATTCACGGTACCATTATTTGTACTGACTCACGAGAATACCACCAAGTTGTGGCTCCAGGGAAACAATAGCATTTTGAACATTCATTTAATGTCAGTTATCATTCATGTACATTTTCAGCATCTGACGCTCGGTTTTTGGGACCGAAAGAGGCTCAAGGAGTGTAAATGCTCACGCGAATTTCAGTTTCAGCACAAGAAGCGAGGGAAGAGTTTGAATTAGGAGCTACTGCATAGCATGAAATTCAAGAAAATTGTTGAAAGTAATTTTTTTCCTGGATCTCAAGGAAGTTCTGTTTGCTAATCTGAGTGACCGAGTCAGGGAGGTGAACAAAATATGTACAGCGATTGACACTTAATACCAATTTACAGCAGCTTGACCGGCAGAAGTTACTAGGAATAATTTAAGAACCTATTCAAATGGTCCAGATAAGTCTGCAAGAAATGCGAGACTTACTACCCCTTAATGCTTCTTATTCACATAACTGTGGCTTAGTTTTTTGAGAACTGTATCCTCATATTTCCACGCCAACCTTCCGGTTCATCCACTGAGTGATTATTCATCATATTAAGCCCATTTATTGCGGTAAAGTATTTATCTAGGAAAGATTAGTTAAAGAATGATTATCAAAAAATTCACAGCACGTATAATTTCTTTTGAAAAAATCAACAAAAGCAAACCTTCATACCCCAAATTGTCCTTCGAGTATAAAACATTATAACATATAACTTCAATTGTTTAAGTCTTTCAGAGTGGGGAAATCATCACGGATTAAGCAAATTTACGCTGAATATTATTTTTTGAAAGATTTTGAAAGAAAACTAGTGGAGAATAAGCGAAAAATTTGGAATCAAATGGTAATAGAAATGTTGGAGCTATGTTTTGAAATTTATATCTTGTACGTGAATCAGCACTGATAAATATTCTATAAGCATTACCCATCCCCCTGGGTTTTGCTATCAGCATATCCAATGCATTTTTCTCTAAGACTCAAATCAACGCGTACATTCTTGATGTATAATAATTTCCCATATCCTAGGCATTCATTTCATAACCAACGAATAAAAGGTAGCATGGAAGCGTTAATAGCTTATCAAATAACCTAATCATAGCTTCATTGACATGAGCAGAGATTATTGGGAATAGCCACAACTACATTGCTACTTTGAATGCATGTACACTGTACAGGTATGTTGGAGAGGCACTGGATTATAATGAATTAGCAGGCATACTCCTAAGTGTTCTTCACTTTGCATTCATCTATGAGCGATAGTTTATAAATGACATAGAAATTATGATTGAGGCACGATGTTGTTGACGTTCAAAGGTCATAACACCAAAAAATATTAAAGTTACTGGTGTATCGGAAGATTGATTTAAAAAAAAGAAATTATTCAAGTACTTAGACCAATTATAAATTCATTTTTATCGAGAATACTTGTAGATATAATCAATTTTAAGTGGGAAAGTTATTCAAGCTAATTATCTAACGGGATTTTAGTTGTTTACATACCAACTAATATTTTTTACGCCCATCACTGCGTTATTCTGCGAGAAATTTTGTTTGAGTATCTATTTTTTTACTACGATTTTAATGTTACCACGTAGTCAGCTTAAGAGATTCTGAATATATCATTCCTCTTGGTCAGTGTCGTAGCCAGGATTTTGAAATTGGGGTGAGTCAACGGAGATTTCGGGGGGCCCATCCGGGGGTTCATTGAGGCTATTTTACTAGTTTCTGGCGCCTCTTTTAAAGTCTCAAGGGGAGGGGTTTTGTAATCCGGAAACACCCCCCCCCCGTGGCTTTACCACTATTCTGGTTTAGGCATCGAACAAATGAGCAATCATAGACGCATATCGACGAGCATCTTGAAAAATATACGGGCTTCAGCGCTATTTTCAAGGCTGCATGAATTTCCAATGCATTAAAAAGTATCGCATTTCATGAATGAAAAGTGTTAAATTGAACTTAAAATCTCTTTATGAGGTCAAAAAAGTAATTCCACCAAGTGAAGCCTGATAATTTCTTTTGAATTCAGATTTATGTTGCGTAGGCGTGAAAGACATAAGAGGTAGTTTTAATTCATAGGAATACCCAGTAAATGGGTATATGGCGCCGGCTACTCAGGTACTGAAGACTTTCCTTGGTCCTAGGAACCAATCCCATGTTTATTCTGCCTGCCAGTAGCAGGTAAGAGTACCACGGTTAATGTATGAATGGTCAACCATCCAAATACGTTAGCAACCACTCGACGTCACTTGACTCTGTAGATCATAGGGAAATCACTGATCCAATTTTACGAGGCCCTTGGCCTTAACATATCAAGTGGAACTCCAAATTTTCTATATTGCCCGCGAATTATTGACATTCGCTACCTGAATCAAGTTTCTACTTGTAGCATCCACAATACTTTCTCGATATAGAGAGTATAGTTGGGCAAAAGCATGAAAGATGGTAATGACTTAAATCAATTACCATAAAAAATTCAAAACTTTTCACATTGCCGGCGATTGAATGAAATGATCTCTAACTATGACCCCTTCCGCATCATTCGCCGTTCTATCTCGATTGACGGTAAAAAAAAATCACAAAATATGGCTTCGATTAATAGAAAAACCAGGTAAAACTCGACTTGTTTTACATCCATGAAGGGTTGATATGAATTCTGGTAACAGAGGCCCCACTAAAACTATCCCACTTTTTCCCGATTTAAAGAGAACGTTGTCGTCAAAAATACACGAAAAGTTTGGATTCAAAGTATCTCCTAGTAGAACTCCATGCAACATACATTGCGTTGGACGGATTGAATTGAACTTCTCCAAATATGGCCCTTCCCGCCAGCATACACACTTACATCTCTGTGAATTTACGATGATAGCGGTCAAAAAACATAAATCGCAATGAAAAGTATTTGTGTATTTCCACTCATTTTATTAATTCCAATCGACGCATATTTCAGCCCTTATTGCCATTTTCAAGATCTTCAAAATGGCATTATGTGCCGAAACCTTGGACGGTTTTTCGATCACTGGAAAATGGCATTATGTACTGAAAACTGGTCGGTTGGAATGAATAAATACGTGTGGAAATGGACAAGTACTTTCCATTGTGTTTAAAATAAAAGATTTCTACTGCATTACGCCGGAAACTGTATCTTTATCTAAAAATGTTAATGCCATTATGTGCTGAAACCTGGTCGGTTGGAATGAATAAATACGTGTGAAAATGGACAATGTGCTTTACATTATGTTAAGCATAAAAGATTTTTCCGGCATTCCGCCGGAAACTGTATCTTTATCTTAAACTGAAAATGACATTATGTGCTGAAACCTGGTCGGTTGGAATGAATAAATAAGTGTGGAAATTAACAAGTTCTTTCCATTACGTTAAACATAAAAGATTTATACTGCATTACGCCGGAAACTGTATCTTTATCTTAAAACATAAAACATGACTTTTGTCAATAGAAAAACCTAGTTTAACTCGATTCATTTTACATTTCAAAGGAAGGATTGACATGAATTCTGGCAACCATGGCCCTGCTCGTATCATCCACACTTCTTTTTGGATGCAGTGAGGGGGGGGGGGGAGAGACTGGTGGAGTGGTGGGGCAAGAGAGAAGAAGAACGGCCGTCCTTATAAAGATGCCGATTCCGCTTTGTTCCGTGCCAGGTATTATGCTCCCCCTTCTCCTCCTTAGCCGTTCCAGTTCCCAACAGATTATGGTCGCGGGAGGAGAGGCTCGTAAAACGCTTTATACGATGCGACGACTCCGGAGGCTCTCCACGTCACTGGAGGACTAGAGCTTCAGAGGACTTGGAGATCGCTAGGAGGGTCTTCTCGAGGGGCCTTAATCGGCCTCCAAGGCTGCGAGGAACAGGAGGGAAAAAGGAATGACGGTGAATGAACTGATGAAAGCACGGCTTCGTCCGGGGAATTTATTATTGACGGCGTCGAACGATAGAATCGGATGTGAAATGGAAATTACATGTATATTTGAGACCGCGGTGATCTATATATATAGGTTAATAATTTCATTTATTACTCGTCAAACTATATTAAGGACTTTTAAATCATAAAAAAGAATCCATTATTTAAGTTGCAAAAAAATAATTACCCATCATAACAATCACCGAATGGAAGAGTTGATTCATGTTACTCTTTTTTACATTCGCAAAATAGAGTTTGTTCAGCTCCATGCCATCATTTCCGGAATTCCTTTGCAAAATCAGTTTTATAGTGCACAAAATATTTTGCGTACAGACATAGGAAGTTATGGATTGATGAGAATCGAGTTGTCATTTTAAGTTTTGTAGTAAGTACGAGTAGAGACAGTTTCGTAATCTTACACTTTATATGCACATTAGTAATGATAATTACAAAAGAATTACCATAGAAAAGGAGAACTTGATGAATTGGAAATATCAGATTAGAAGATCGTGGAATATGGATTTAAAGAAGAGACCAGTAAGGAAACTGGTAGAGTAGCGTTCGGCTATGCAGAAACGAGGATGCAGAGGAAAGAGTTCGAGATAACACTGGAGGCGTTCGAGACATTGGTACGGTGGATAAAACAGGAGGTGAAGCAGGATCTGAGGAAGAGGAATGACAACGTGCTAGACATGATACGAGAGGGAAGGAAAATACGATTTACGGAAGAGATAGAGGGTCTAGATGGGACGAGTACTAAGCAGGGAGGGGATATTTGAAACCATGTGAGATAAGCGGGAAAGTAGGGGGAAGTTGATACGGTTTATGGAACGAGTAAAAGGAAAATAGCCCTTAAATAGTATTTGACCCTTACTCATTAAATATTTTTTATAATAAATTTATTAAATAAGAGATATCGTTGCATAAAACTACAGCATAACATAAAAATTTTTAGTTCTGCGATAAAATAAAAATTCATTACAGTTCTGTGTAAAAAAAATTTCATTACCTATAGAAATAATTTTCAAATGGAAGAGTTGATTTACATCGAATTGCTCCTCTCCAGAAATATCGTTGCGTAAATCTACAGTAAAGCATACAAATTGTAAGTTCTTCGATAACATAAAAATTCATTACAGTTATGTGAAAAAAAATCAATACCTATAGAAAGAATTTTCACATGGTAGAGTTGATTTAGATTGAAATAATCCTTTCCAGAAATAAAGTTGCGTAAATCTTCAGTAGAGCATAAAAATTTTGTGTTCTGCGATAGAATAAAGCTAGATCTTGAAACTATGCATAAATTTTTCTTAAATAACAAAACTTAAATTATATTTCAAATTCCGTTACACCAACAGCATATGTATACACCATAATTCATACACCAACAGCATATGATGAAGATGTCGAGTTCCGAGATGAAAACCATCACAAAGAGCATAATTGTGGCAGAAAAAATGGCGGTCGTGAGGCATTCGTGAATTACATACCAAAGTGAACAAACGATGACTAGTAACGCAGCGCAAATGTTCCGCTAATTCCGCTCTTTGCTGCACTTTGCTACTTGAGAGTTCTTCTGAGATTCCAGTTCTTACGCTTGAATACCTAGGAAGTGAACAGCCCTCGGTTTCTTTTTTTCCAAACGATCCAAGGTTCTTGGAATCTTCCGCTGAAAGAGTAGGAAGAGGAGAAAATCGATATGACCGATTGTTCTCCGGAACGTGACATTTCGACTGCCTAGCGCAGGAGATTCCCATGATGATGCTTAGGAAACAAAGCCATTGATTGTTGAGGGGTGGCCAATGAGCGCCCGCCACTCTTTTGAATAGTTAGCACATTGCATTCTCTGCCCTGAATTGGGAATCACTTCTTTTCACCGCACAGTATCACGAGTTCCAGGTGAAAAAGGACCACCATTGAGAAATAATATAGTAAGTTTCACGGTGAAGCTGAGGCCCGTAATCTTAGTCGACCCTGTAGGGCCAGCCGACCCTGGATACGTCAGCAGCCCACCACATAAACCGATCTCGCCCAACATATGCTACATCAGTGGAAAATTATACAATTGATGGTTCGTCGGGAAGCTCGGGAAAATAATATTCAATATTAGTTTTTCTTCCTTTTGTTGGTGGAGTAGAATAAATTTGTTTGATAGGTAAATATTTTTCTGCTAAAATTAATTGGCTTGGTGGGGGGCACGTGCCCCTTATGTCCTTTCCAGCCTATGCCACAGGTTAGTGGAGTACACAATACTGATGAAGCAAACGGATACATGTTAATCACGGATAAGTAAGTACATAGATTCAGTAATTCACTTGCATCGCTTTGGCACAGCAATATTGAGTTAACCACCACCATTAACTGGATATATCTCTAAAATAATAATAATTCTACTTGTACCCCTTGTTTTCTAGGGTTCTCAATTGGACTACCAAGGCATCATCTTCCTCTGCAGAGGGTTATAACCCAAAGATGTTATGCCACTTGAACTTGGCACATGAACGATCTCAAACTTGGAGTAATTAATTTGAGGTATTGATTAGCTAAAACTCTTAGCTTTACCTTCTATGGACAAACAGCTGTACCCTATCCCATCGGTGATTGTCTAGGTCAATCCAAAAAAACCAATTCCCAATGAAGGATATCAGAATTCGAGTCCAGGAGAAAGCAAATGATTTTTCCGTTGCGAAATTTTCGCTCTTCATGGTTCAGACGCGGCAAGGTTGGGTAGAAGCTACTGGGAAACTAAAGGGGAGGCCTTGGACAGAGTGAGGTGGGGACGACTTTGGTGTTTGGGACTTGCCAGCGAAATGCAGAAAACAGCTGACGATGATGAACTCCAAAATGATGAAAATTGCACTTATACCAATCATATTCTTGAGTCCTAAAATGAGCTACCAAGGAATCCTCTTCCTCTGCAGACAGGTGAAGTGCATCGTGCAAATTTGGGAGATCCAAGTTCGAGTTCCGATGAAAGCGAATGATTTTTCCAGTGTGAAATTTTCGCACTTTAGGGTTCGTGTATGGTAGAGAGTAGATGATAGAGGGTATGGAAGAGCTGGAGAGTGACATGGAGGACATAGGAAATCCTACGCCGTCATAAGGGCGACGTGGATCACTACCAGCGAAACCATTATTTGATGTTTCTACAGAAATGGGAGAATATTCTATAATATTAAGAAAAATATTCCACAGATATTTCCGTACATACCATTAAATGCTCATATGTATCTCCAAAATAATAAAAAATGCACTTGTACCCAGTGTCTTCTATGGCCCTCAATTAAACTACCAAAGCATCCTCTTCCTTTGCAGAGGATGGGAGCCTCGCGCAAATTCGGGAGAAACGAGTTCGAGTCCCGGTCATAACAAATGAAAAAAATGAACAGGAATAATAAATTTGAGGCAATAATTGGATAAGGCTCTTAGCCTTGTCTTCTGCGGGACAAAAATCTGTCCTCTTTCCCGGCGATGATTTCCTAAGTCAATAAAAAAACCCATTCCAAAATTCTGAAGTTCAGATTTCGAGTCCAGGTGAAACCGAATGATTTTTCCGCTGTGAAATTTTAGGATTCGTATGTGGCAGAATGAGCTGGTAAGGTACAACAGCTTAGGAGCAGAGGGGGCTGATATTACTGGAGGGGGAGGGAAGGGGCTGCGAGGGGTACCACCGTCGCAGGATAGCTCGACCTGGGCACGGAGAGAGCCTTTTATGGAGGCGGGGGAGGAAGAGAAGAAGTGGGAAGGGGTGGGGGAGGACTCGAAATTGCGCTTACGAATCTCGCGCAGTCATCGCGAGCGTGCATGCGACATGCGCACACTGGACCTCGCCTCAAATATCCCGCATTACCCCCTTGCTCCCCTCCGATGCATACAACCCCTCCCCCTTCGCCTCCACCTCCTCTGCCACCCTCCCACTATTCCGAACACCACCTCAGACTCCAATACTATACTTTCGCCTCTCGCAGCTTTCCTCGCAGAATCCGCAGGTATAGACACTTTCCGTCAGTGGTATAATGCGGCAAGTTTTGCTTCACGGAAAAAAAGATTTGTTTTAATACCTATCAAACGGGAATGATAGGGAGTATTTTTGTTAAATATAGTGTTTTTCTTAAAGAATATACTTGTTTTGAATGCGTATATCTATTAAATTTTAAGGAATACGTATATGAAACTTTACACACATATTTACAAGCCTCTCAAGTTAACATAAACAGATTTTCAATGTGCCCTCTTTCAGCGACACGAACAATGCCACATCGATATTGAAATTCCTTCCTTAATCGGACATGAATGTCTTTCGGCACTGACTTTATGGCAGTACGCATCCGGTTCTTCTGATCTTCCAGGTTCTTTTGGAGCGGTGGTTCATAAGCGTTCTTCGATTAAACTCCTCAGGAAGGAGTCCCAGGGAGTAAAATCATATGAATGTGGAACCCAGCTGAAACATGCTTGTCGCCATTCCTTTGACGATCAATCTCACGATTTGGTAGAGTTTCATTCAGATACTCACGCACTTGGTGACTCCAGTGAAGGGGGTGCCGTCTTGTTGAAAAATTAAGTTGTCTTCGTGCAGCCACGGAAACAACCGAGGCGCTAATATCGATAGTCTGTTCCAAATAAGACTTTGTAATTCGTATCTTATTTTTGAAACACCGAGTATACTTAAACTATGGTGGAAATAATGAAGCACTTGATTTATTTCATCAAACGTTCTTGATGAGTCTAAGCTAACATATCGGCATTTCAAGGTCAATTGTACGAAAGAGTTTGCTAAAAATGACTGCATAAATACTATTAGCTTCTGAGTTTGGTAACTGTCCTCGAAGTGATGATTAATTTTACGAACGTGCTTGCAAGCTTGGTTACAATTATCAATCTCTCTATTGTTTGGTTTGATATATACTAATCGTTTTGCGAAATTATTGAACGGACTGACGTTCCTGTTTTATTTACACCAATGCACAATTGCAGGAATAAGATTCAGAGAAGAAACAGACCTTACGTAAAAGACGGATCGGTAAAAACGATTTTATTTTCATTATATGTAAAGGGGAGAACGTTTAAATTTTGTTTCAATGTTCTACGTGATCCGAAAAGTACGTTGAATTACATAAGGAACTGGTCTTTCTAATTTATGCAGTGTTACGGTTCATGGAGGGATTTAAAGGGTGATAAATCCTCCGAATGAAAATAGGAATCGAAAAAAATGTGGATTACGCATCATATGTTTAAACTCATCATAAATGTACAGTTTTGATTAAAACAATCGGTAATAAATCAAATGGTAGGCATCTAGCACAACTTGCGTAAGCGTGAAGTCTATAATTCATGTTGAATCATCGAGAAAATACTTGGAAAACTTCCACAGGATCATTCATTGCTCGAGAATGGTTTCTTCGAACACTCAGCACCATCAAAAAATACTACTAGTTTCCAAAGATGTTTTGTTGATGGTTCAATGCAATTGGTAGCATTTTTTACAGCTGAAGTCATCTGATACCAGAAATTTAAGCTAGTATATTATCAAAAATAAATATAGAATGCGGGTTGTTTTTTCAGACGGCGTAATTTATAGCTGACAGGGTTAGTTGCAGCGCTTTTCATTAATAATCATTTCATAATAATGATCATTTATACAATAAGAATTGGGAATGTAAAAAACATGCATCCAAATAAAATATTTTCCTTTCCAATGCATCCAATCTCTCCTTCAAATTCTATCAATTTCTCTCTTCAGCTGTCCTTCGACTATACGGGGAAGCTCCTAAATCCTATACTACACTTTCGCCCTTCGCCACACTACTTGCATACTCCTCAGGTATAGAAAATTTCCGTCACATGAACAAAAAGACTACATGAAGGTATCCAAATACGAGTTTAAAACTTTTATTAATAATTAATCACAATAATAGGTACTTTAAAAAAATGTAAATTGCCATAAATTTCGGCCAGTGAAACAATTTTTCGAACGGCGATTTATTGAACTACTAAAGTCAATCTCACGGCCATTTTCATTCAACAAAGCTGATTAGTAGGTAGCCAATATGAATATAAGTGAGAATAACTCATTGCTAAAGAATATGGTTTCAAACTCGGGAATAATGTAAAATCTTCTCTTCCATCCTGTCCTTATTAGGGACATCAACTTCAACGCCTACACAACTTTCGCCATTCGCCCCACGCCTTTCCGTCTCCGCAGGGTATAGATACTTTCGATCGGAGTTTCGTCGACACGTTTCTCTGGGGCTATATTTGGCCCTCGCTTTACAATATTAATCCACTCCGAAGAACCAATCGCAAAGCGAATTCCATTGTATGTTTTATTGGTATAATAAGATAGAAAAATCAGTATGAAGAGCATCAGTGCACATAAATGTTGATATGTTAATAAATTTGTTTGGCTAACAAATAAGGCTTAGCACTACAAAATTTATTACATATTTGGCAAATGGACACAGAATTACCTCGCGAAAAAGGAAGTTTGATTCGGTGCGCGTAAAATTTGTTACGATAATATGCTGAATCCATCGCAATTCGAACCCACTACAAATCCTGGGGCTACAAAAAATGGATGAAACTTTTACTATAAATTGGTAAATATGATATGCACTGTAAGATTTCACACTTTCCCGGCGAACAATATGTATAAACTCTTCTCGGGATACCGCGGGGGTAATGTTTTGCAAGAGCGCCGACGTTTCGGGTACCGACTCGTTACCCATATAGTAGCTATGAGAATGGGCAACATGTCTGTACCCGAAACGTCAGCGCTCTTACAAAATATTGAGCCCTGAGGATGTTGGGAAAGTGTCCCAACGAAACGTCGGCCTACTCCATGCAGACTCTGACCTGGTTGGAAACCCGAGAAGCTTTCATCCTTGATATTTTCTGTTTTCACTTCATGAAATATCACACAATTTGGCTTCTAAACCAAATTTCTACTGACGTATTCTCAAGCTAATAGGGCCCATTGTAGTGCTATTTTCATTCCACTGCGTTGACAATGTAAGCAAGGGTGAAAGAAAAGTTACTAATACGCTTATGGAATAAAGAAATTTCCTCAGGATTTTTTCAAATACTCTTTTCCACCCCTTCAATGAATTCAACCCCTTCACTTGCATTTTTCCAATCATATCTTCTACCACCCTCCTGACTAACATTCGGAGAAACAGCTCCACCTCCAATGATACGCTTTTCCATTTTTCCACAATCCTTGGAGTCTTCACATAAAGCAGTACTTTTGGTCGGTGGAATAGAACGGCAGTTACTGCGTGTTAGTGAAGCCGCTCCACCGATGCAAGGTCACATTCAACGCTGGAGTTTGCTGGATAATTAGGTCGCGGGAGGTGTTAAAAAGGTTTTGCTATTTGATCATAAAGTAGTACAAATACAAGATTGCACCGTTCCGGAAAATATTTTTTTCAATGCAGCATTCATGCCTCTTACACGTAATTATTTTGCTGTAGCATTTTTTTTACTTGTTTAGTTAATAATACGTGAATTTTGAACGTGTTTGTACCAATTCCAGCTTGGTGTATACTTCCATTTGTCGTATTTTACTTATATTTCATGCATTTGCTATGTTTGTTATGTCATGAAATGGAATAATAATATGCATAAAAATATCAAAATTTTCTGTTTAACTTCATTGTAATCATCTATCTTGTATTTAATGCGCCAGTTAACTGTCATCTATTTATGTGATTTATTATTATTTTTATTCTAATGAATGTTTTCCTGGACAATAAATATTTTTCTAGCTATCAATCTATCCGACGATTCTATACAGAAACGAAAAAAAAATACGGTGCAAATTTTAGACTTAATGCATTTTTAATTGATATTCAATTATAATTTCCCCCATTCAACATGGTACATTTTGTTTCATTTTGGTTCATTTTGTTCCATGCTGCATTAATACACTGATAGGCTGCCATCATTCAAATGACAGCTATAACCTCAGCTACAGCATCAACTTCCCAAAAACTCAATGAATAAAATAATGATTTGTATATTGCATTTATTTTCAGGATAATTTACCATGGTAACTTGCTTTATGTAATTTATCAAAAAGACTTCAATTTATACTCGAGTGTAAAAAATGAAAGAAAACTTTGTTTTTTTTTCCACATGAAATTGATCTGAAACTTTTTCGTGTATTTTTTAATATAAAGAAAGTTCCTGGAAGTTTCTTCCGACCCAATCAATTTATATCCAGTACTTGTACTCAAAATTTATTGACTTAGATAAGCACAATTTGTTTGTACTCCATTTCAATGATTCAAAATCAATGATAAAAAACGAACAGCGGCCTCTAATGCGATTATTTTTTCAACTCACAGTTTGCAACACGTTCGTTTCTCTCCGCATTCGTAGTAGACTCCACACATCTAGTCACCCTCTACCGTTGGAATAAAGCTGCAGGTATTGGGTATGGATTTCGGTGATTCACAAATGAGAGGTCACTCGTGCCATTAGGGATTAAAGGGCAACTAGGCCACCAGAGAAGCGGGCAGGAGAGAGATGGTATTATGAAGCAAAGTTAAAAACCAGGTCGCGTGCACCTCAGCCACCGCACTTTCCTTTGAATCCCTGTGATTCATAATACTTTTCAAATATCCGCAAGGCTAGACAGAAGACACTAGAGATCAGAAACATGAGATATTGTAAAAATTGAAGAGATTAGAATGAAAAAATTTGATACCTGGTGTTAGCATAATGATGGAGAAATTTAGGTTAAAAAAATCGATTTTTCGATCAAATGATTTCTAATCGAAATGAAAAGGCCGAATTTTCTACGGAAATCGAAATTCAAACAGAAATATCTAGGAATTGAACAAATTTGACGGTTCTTAAAAAAATTTGTACAAAAATATGGAGGTATACCATTCATTAAAAAAATATCAAAATAAAAACTTGACATGCATTTAAAAATCCCAAAAATATCTGCGTAGAATATATATGCATGAATTAATTACGGGCGTAAAAGCTTACAAATGAACGCACATTTAAGTTTTTTGGTCACCGCTTTAATGACTATATTATTTAAGAAAGATCAAATGGTTGCGATGTTTTTTTTGATGAGCGAGGTCGTTCTGACCAATTTTACCGGCCTTAGAGAAAAATCGTTCACAAAGGATGGATGACGTTATCATAGTCTGATAGTGACGCTGCTGAGATCAAAACAAATAGTCTAGATCGAAATTGGAAAATCGAATTTGGATCGAAACTCGATAATCAAAGCTCGATCCCGATTGCCTCGATCTTTGTCATTTTAAACTCGAGTTTCGATTTTTATCGAAATTGATTTTTCCGTCTCTGCTGAGAGTGGGTGAATGATATCAAATAGTATGTTAGGATGAGAAACAAGGATTAAGGAGTAGGGGAAACAAGGGAGGAATAGGACAGTGGGAGGCATGGAACAGCTCAAATTTTCCTCTCTCGATTTTAGTTTTTTATCTTTTGCTTTCCTCACATGCACGATGCACATGCACGTAGCTGCATTTCCTTCTAAAATGGCGTTATATGAGAAAAAATTAAAGTTAATTATCCAATTTTATTAAAAGGCACTAAAAGAGTTAAATCCATTTTTACATTAAAAACTGATACCATAAATCGTATACATATGATCAGGAAAAAACTCGATTATCGATTATTTATGTATTTTGAATCAATCATTTATTTTTATTGCCATTCTTGCACATTTACATTATTGTCCCACTCCTCCCATATAACCGTCTCATTCCTCCCGGAATGAGGGAGGACTGGGACAAATGTCATATGTTCAGAAAGTGCTACGTTCCACAGCGCTCACCAATTCTCATTTCCCGAGAAATTTTCTATGGAATTTAGAATGATCATGGAAAGTAAGGATTAAAAAAATTCATGTAAGCCTTTAATATTTTCACAATAAAATTGCATTCCAAAATGTGTCTCAGTCCTTCCTAGTCTCTCCTACCGAATAATTGAGAGAACTGTACGCAAAAGAAGGACCCGGTGAATATGCAATACCATAATACGTAGCTTGAAATACATAATAGAGGGACTAATAAATGAAGGATAAGTTCACCTATGAACAACAATACTTGGGAAAATGAAGAAGGACACAATAAAATCAGGAAACTGAAGGAACTAGCTGGAGAGAGAAAGGACTCCAGTGCACCAATATAAGGCCTGCAAGACTATGAATGAAAGTAGAAGACCAGAAATTCTGAAGGATACATGGAAGAGAGATTAAAGGAGCATAATGGGACATTGGACCAAGAAATGGATTACTAAATATTCATCTTTATTTTCCAGTTCTTCCGCGTGTTTTGGCTTAATGTTTTAATAAATTTTCCTCCTTCATGATAGGTGGAATCTTCCGGTGGAAATGATTTTAATCCAATCACGCTAGAATACATAAGCAAGTGTTGGTGCCAAAATTCGTACTAAAATCAGTCGTTATTTCCTTGCAGCTGAGGGGTTGAACACGGAAGAGAAAAAGTTTATCAGCCATGAACAACCACACAGACAATATCAGCGAAAAACTTTTTAATTATTAAATTTAATATTAAATTATTATCATTTAAATATAATAAAAAACAAGTATAAAATAATCTCACGAATGAAATTAATTTTTAACACATACAATAATACCTGCAAAAGGTGGGTATCAAAATAAAATCAGAAAGAATGCCCATCGAAGGTTGGGGAAGCTTTCCCTTCTATTCGGATGTACTTCTGAATGAAGGATTACGAGTCCAAATTTGAGTAAAAAGTATGAAAAGTTGTTTTCTGACTACCCTTCAGTTAAAATGTGCTCAAAACGAGGAATCCAAGGAAAAGAAACAAATTTCCATTTCCTGTAATACAATTCAGCTTGTAGCAGTCTGGGGTGAGTTTTTTTTTTGCCTTGATCGGTGACAGAGCACAATTCAAGTCTCTGAATAAATGAGTCAAGTCTGTCATAATTAAAATAATCCAATAGATAGGTGAATTTCTCAAATACAGCCGCAAGTAGCAGAGCATAATATGAGATGGTCTGAGATTTTTGTACGAACCCACACCCACAAATAAAAGCTCCATTTCCCCTCCTCCGGTTCTATATATGGGATAAAAACAAATTAGTAGCAAATGCTACCACGTATTTAGAGTGAAATATTTTACTGGCTTCCCCCTTAAATGTTTTTGGTCATGCTATGGGAATGCACTTGACAATCATCATTTGAAAATATATTTTTGTAAACTTACTGAACTACGGTGAGATTCACCTCTAAACAACGTATGAAAAAGTATGAACTTGAATCAAGCTATATTCAACTCCATAATAACGTGAAAATGAAGTAGAATGATAAATTACCCGCGATAATAATTTATGGCTTGAAATAAATTAGTTAAAAATTAAATTAGTCTCTTTACTATGTTCTTATGCATAAAATAATCGCTTACTGAAAATATCAGAATCATTTTTCTACACTTTTAAGTATGCCTAAAGCCAAGAAAAGCCAAATTCAAGAGTCGCAAAGACATTAAAACCGCATAAGAACCAAGAACAATGACGAAAATACAAAGTTTTTGATCTATTCTGTACTCTGTTTTGTACTCATGGTCGGAATTCCTCATATTTTACTAGGGATAGTCGGATCAGATACCTCGGATCCAAATATCCGCGGATATTGCTCTTAGTCGGATACATTGGATCCAAAGTCGCGGAAGACATCGGATCTGGATCCGAAATTTTAAATAATAGCTTCGGTGAATGCAACACCCCATAAGGGTGGTAAGAGTTCCGATTCTCTCTTCGAATGTACCGTCGCATTCGATTCTTGTACTACGCCACTGGCCAGTGGTTTATACGAAGATTTTTCCTATTTTCATTTCCAAACCCAAGCGTAACAGTTTAGGTCCTGAGCATGTAAAGATGTTTTGAAAAAAAATAACTTGAAAGCCTATAAAAATATTAAAATGTGTATGAAAATCTAAAAAGCATTCCTTCGATTGTACGTACCCAGGGTAAACTTGAATAATTGTTCCGTTTAATTGCAGGAATTTGAAAATGCCTTTGGATCCGAAAATATCCGATCCGAAAGATCCGGCTCCGAAAATCAAGGATCCGATCCGAATCCGGATTCAAAAAAAAACTGGATCCGTCCATCCCTAATTTTTACAAAATTCTTCTTTCCACACTGTCACTAGCTCGCACTTACATGAGATTGGAATGATATGATTCACTGGAATAACTACTGGAATTGCGTGCCCTTTAAACAAAGCCTCCTAATCTTACCCCACGGAGAAAACTGCTAGGTGATCGGCAAGCATCCGTTTGCCACATAGGGAAAGATTTCAGTCCAATTAATGAGAGAATCGGACCACCGACATCTTTACCCCAGAACTGAGTACATACGGTGGCTCCGTCGACGATAATGAATATACACGGAATAGTTATCCTTCCCTGTCCCCTAACGACCCAAGTTAATGAATCTATCCATCCCTCTCTTGTACTCTCACGATACTTCTTGTATGAGTATCCTCGAATGTTAACGGCAAAAGGTAGGCTGGTTGCGAGGGGTTCGGTTGCACTCTTATGGTTAGGTTACGCTGAATCTCGCGGAGTGGAGTAGATGTGTCGTACAAGGGACAGTATTCCAAAATGTGATTCAAGCAGGGATTAATAGTGCAGTGAAACGAAAATGTTTCGTTTCGACCGAGAGGGAAACGAAAATACGAGTCTTAGGTTTAATTTTTTCTCTGTACGAAATTAAAATCACAAAGGAGTTAAGTTTCGTCCCGGGACGAAACTTTACTCCCAGAAATGAAACTAAATTAATCGATACTCCGCTGCTTATCGTTAAGCTGCAACGAATATCTTTACCCAGCTTTCCCCGTATTCTGGCGTCCGTTTCAAAATTAATTTCTTGCTCCGTAAAGAAACTGATTTACAATAATAAGGTAAATGCATATTAATTTACGCCTGTTGGTGATGATTACTTATGGAAACGCGGGACGCTTTATGTAAAAAAGAAGTGTTGTAAGTTAATGAAGCTATCAACCTTATAATTTGAATAGCATTCAGTTAAAAAATGAGTATGTGAATTTGATGAATCACTCAAGGCCTGATCCAGGTTAAAAATAACACTAGAGAGCACTCAAACTATCCTTCGATTGAATCTTATAGAAATGGCATAAGAGCATCGAAACCGACAATTTTAAAGTCAATTTTTTTAGGAGAGATGTCGTGGAACATAACTAATGATAATAATAGAGGGATATATCGTATTGTCTACAATTTATTAACCGAGTACGACACGTGTTTTTATTTCTACATAATCATCCTCAGGAACTAAATCAGATTCTTTAGTACCTACCTAAGGATGTTTGTATAGCAATCGAAACACGTGTCGTACTCGGTTTATAAATTGTGGAAAATTCTCCGTCTATCATTATCAGTAATATTGAGGTTAAGAGTGTCGAAATTTTTAATGACTACTCATACATATTTTAGAAAAATCACACCAGAGATCACTAAAAATATCACTAGATAAAACCTTATAAAATTGCCGAAAGCACATCAAAACCAGCAATAGTAAGATAAAGAGTATCGGAAACTCCAATAACAACTCGTACATATTTTTAGGATAATAAGCACGAATTGATTGAAATCAACTTAACCCTCAGCTGCAGTTTCACACTTCTAATGGAAGGAAGACCACTTAGAATTGTGTTACCATTTACAATTGGGACTATATTTATTGAATTTTACCAAGTGATGGCCTTGCTGTGAATAAATATGATAAGAAGGAAGAGGAATTCACCAGCACGCTCTGTTAAATTGTGCCTCATAAAAAGCCATGGCAGTAATTAAAGCGTAGGTACTCAAATATAAATAAAAATTAAGCATTAAAGCTTAAATTTCTTAAAGCATATAAAACACTGCAAAAAATATATAGTCTCTGTCTTATAACTGTAAATATTTGTTTGAAACTGATTTATGTAGAGAAAATAGATGCATATCTTGAAGGAAAACTTATTTAAAATAATGTATAGCGAGATAACGCATTTCAACTCATGTCTGAAGTTCCTAATTATAGCCATGTATTGACCATTTAAACTAGAATTAGCTCTTGAATTCCACCTAAAGGAAACAGCTTCTATTCTGAGACGGAGCGAAAACTTTCAAAAACGTATTTATCGCCTCATGTGGCACTTGAACAAGAAAAGGAAAACAGTGGACATTCGGCGTCTGCTCCCCTCTTCCTTTCCACCATACGATTCTATTTTTACATGCATCCATGAGAGTAAGAAAAACCACGCATGCGGCTCAGGAGAATTTGCCGCCCACCAGAGTGAGGATAAATGGGTTGAAAAGTCCGCTCCAAAGGGTATGGGGAGGTGAGGGGAGAAATCTGCCCACGAGACGGCGCTGGTGGATAGCGGCGCCGGCGACAAGACAGACTGACGTCACGGCCTTTAGGTAGCGCAGACGTGCGGTGCCATATATATAGCAAATTTTTTTTTCCGATAGTCTTCTATGGGTTCATCAATAAACTACGGTCGTTATCAAAATGAAAATTTACCCGCCCTAATAAATAAATCATATTCTCCTTAATTTGGAGCAAAGTGCCTCTGATTTACTCTGTAAATTAAAAATAAAACCACTGCTTTATTTCTTAATTATGAATCCTCTTTTCCATGAAAGGACAATTACAAGGACATTTCTAATTCATCTAGGATTCGAATTTAATACAGGAAGGTAGTATATAAATTTGAAAATTGCTGGAAAAATAAGGATTTTGTAAATAATTGGAAAAATATTGGTGATTGGGTTATCGGTACGATGAAAAGTTTATCATATAACGTCTAAATATCCCAAGGTAAATGTCAACGCTGGAGATTGCAGAAAAAAAACCAGGTGAAGTCAAGTATCGGTCATCCGCGTTAACTTCAACTCTATCGTAAGGAGCACATACTCTTCACGACATGATGTTTTAAAAATTGACATTAAATACATCAATCGGAATAAAATTTGGCAAAGCCCTTAAGAAGCTAGGATCTATACAGTGTCTTGTGAGAAGGTCCTCGAACGAATCAGTGAAAGACGGGAACTTATTTCGCCGAACTTTGAACACTTAAGTAAAATCATTCGCGACTTCCCGGGAATTCCGGTCAAGGCGAATGATTTTTTTATCTGTGGATTTTTCGCACAATGTGTGCATTACGGGTGACTCCGTTAAAGTTATCACCGTGGCTAGTCCCGGTATACTTTAACAACAAATATCTTGCACCGTGACTCGGATAGCATCGACTATACCTTTCTGTATTTCCATTATAGACAGAAACGAAAAGATATGACAAATATTTTTATGAACGGATAGGTAGAGTAATTCATTCTTTCCTCTGACAATAAACGACTTTGGTTAATTTCAAAACCTACCACGTGAGTGGTGGTGAAATTCACATTGATTTCTTTGAGAAAAAATTCCCCTGGACCGGTAATCATATTACACACCTTGAACTTAGGGCCTCTGTGCAGACCATTACGCAATCCAGGTTCTCTGGTGGCTCTTACCGAGGTTCAACGGAGCTTCCAAGGTACCGAAAATCCAAAGTTCCATGGTTCGATTCCCGGTCCACGGGAATTTTTTCACATTTTATTAATGTGAATATACTGGAATTTTGGTTGAAATATCGACTTTTGCCATCTGGAATATGATCTCAACCACGTATTCATACACTCATCGGTTTTTCAATCATGGTGGCATAACCTTAAGATTCATAAACTGTAACTCTTTCTAACTGTGACCATTTCTTAATTTCCAGTTAAATTCCTCTGTTTACCCATGCCCGCCCCTGACAATAAAAAACTCTGGTTTATTTCAAACCTACCACGTGAACGTCGGTAAAATTCACATTTATTTCCATGAGAAAAAATTCCCCTGGAACGAGAATCGAACGACGGACCTTTGGTTTTCCGGGTCAGTTCGCAAACCGCTCCGCTCTCCAGGTTCTTTGACTCCCATGGCAATTTAAAGAGGTTCAACGGTGCTAGATATTAGGCCCTTGAGGTCCATCAAAGATGGCAACGCGAGGGCATTTGGGGGTCAAAGAAGACACTACCGAAATTCAAAGGTTCACGGTTCGATTGCCGGTCTAGAGAAATTTTATTCCTGGCAATTAATCCTCTATATTATTTCTATGCATAGTTACCTTTTTCTCAACTTATACGCAACCAAACAAAATGAGGAACTAAAATGTACAGAATTTATCAGAGAACACGCGACGGCATATCTTACTTCCTAAATATTGCTATTGTTTCCTAAAATTGGTTTTTAAAAATAAAAAAAATCGATAAAAAAATAATCAATTCCGGCAAGTTTGTCCTCATCCCAAGAATACAGTTAACGCCCTCGGATCCCACCATGCCTTTTAATTTGACTCGCAGACAATTTCCCATTAAGGTTTCCTATACGATGATTATTAACAAGGCTTAGGGTCAGACTTTGCAAAGAGCTGTCTTATTCCTGCCTGACCCTGTATTCTCTCATGGCCAACTTTATATAGCATTCTCTAGGGTAAGATCTTTTCAAAATATTTTTGTAAGTATTAAGGAAAACGCCAAACAAGTATTAACAGAGGATAGTGTAATTACTTCCAATGTTGTGTTTAAAGAGGTCCTCTGACCTCAATTTGTACATGAACATTCCAATTTAATTTGTACATAAGACCCTGCCTTTTTATTCCATATTTAAAAATTTGAAACGCGCCTATCCCTCTGTGGGCCTGCATTGAAAAGACCGGGGGAAGCCCGCTGGGAGCGGGCGCATCACGCTCGTGTGAATAAATAACTCTATTAAACTCTAGGAAGAACTAAATCTCGGCAAGTCAAACGAGGACCCAGGGCGGGCTAGCGGGGTTACACTTCTGAGGGCCGGCTCTATCAGTTCGAGAATTTCACCCGCACGCCTCGGGAGGGGAAGAACAAGGAAAGGAAAAAGGATAGGAGGAGACGCCGATATGAGAGCCCGGTGACACATCCAGGGAAAGGATAGGAAAGCAAGGTATGGTATAGAGACAAACCCACGCTGTCATTGGGACAACGGGGCCCACTACTAGCGAAACCATGACTTTCTGTTTCTACAGAGAGGAAAGATTTCTCTATGAAGAAGAGAAACACTAACATTATTCGTAGATACTGACCTTAGGCAGACACATCACAAAATGCGCCCGTAAAATTGTTTTTCTTCTTTTTTGCATTCTCTTGAGGCAAATGGCTAGTGATCTGTGGCATAACTATGGGAGGATGAGGGGATAGCTCTCCCCCCTAAGCGTCAATAAAAAAATATTTTTAACTATCGTCTAGTTTTGACAAATAATAGCTGCATATACTTTAATTTAAATTTTAAGTGACAAAATGATGTGAAATGTATTTCCAGGTATGTCATTTTTCAAAAATTTTCCCGGACTGCCTGGAGAGGGGTCGCCCTCCATCACCCAAAGCATATTCCTAGCCCATCTCCCTCAAAATAATATTCCTAGTTACTTCAGTATTAGTGACATAGCATCCTCTGCCACGCATCAATCAAGGTTTATGCAGGATAATGTGGAGAAAGAGATCTTCATGGAGGAAGGATGGCAAGGTAAGAGAAAAATGCTTGACGGCAGATGCTAGTGAATCCACGCCTGTGTCCTCTCATACCCACCGCCAATCCCTCCCATCTTCCGCCATGCTTTATCTTCTTCAAACTTTGAGCCAGATTGTACATAACATTGACATAAGAAACGAGTAGAGAAGTTCTTATACGCAGAGATTATAAATGCGTACTTGCACCTGATTGAAGGAGTGGACGATTGGGGGCCTTAGATTCGTGATGAAATAGAGCAGTGGTAATCATCAAAGAGAGAGCTCGGTAGTTAAGTAGTTAGAGCGCTCGGCTACTGGTCAGAGTCCCTGTGTCAAATATCAGGTGAATATTATGAGCATCGCCAGGCCGAGTTTCTCTGCAGCCTCCATCCGCACAGTCGATAGGATCGCTAGAACATTAATTGCTTACGCTTGGTTTCGCTAATAGTAGGGCCCCCTTCGCTTCTATAGCGTTGGGGTGTTTTTCCCTCGTCCCGTCCCTTCCGCTCCTATCCCCTCCCAGAGGCGTCGACGGGCTCCCATCGCGGCGGCGCCTCTTTCCTTTTCCCTTCCTCTCCTCCCCCTCCCCGGGTGTCTGGGCGTATAAGCGTATTGGTTCCCGGCCCCGGTGCGTTGTATCCTCGAAGGGCTCCCCTGAGCTCTCACACTTTGTCGAAGAGCCATGGGAGGTATCGGATGCATAGCAAATACTCCTTTCATATAGGCAAATGTTTCACACGGAAAGAGTTTAAATTTGCCTATACTACAGGATACTTACAGATGGATTGCTTTTATTCATTCAGGAGATTCAAGACCAAATACGACAGGCACTACTTGAATCTCCCTCAAGATATGGCACACCCTTCATTCACATATTTCAGCATAAAAAATACTTATTAAATAACTTAGCCATGACAATGGCTATCAAACATCCTATATATCGAAAAGAAGCTTTCGTATGAATAACGTTTTCAACGTTTTGCCCGTATTTACTCCAAAAAAGGTATAAAAGCTTTTGAGTATGACTTAAAAATATTACGTAAATACGTAAAACATTTCAACGCTTCACCGGCAATATTGATCCAAACAATAAATACTTACTGAAATATTAGATGAAATGCAAATTTTAAATAAGTATATGATCTTTGGCTAATCTTTTTGGGTAGAATTGTTTTTAATAAATTCAATTTGAATCACTTATGCCGATTCATGTTACTTTGATCGAATGATTAGTCGCTGTTTCAATCTGCACCTTGAATTCGATAAGTTCCATGTCTTGACTTCACTGAGTAAAGACTCCTTACATGTTATCTGTGCCTGGTTTTAAATCAAACTTCAAAACGTTGAACGTAGCGTATATCTCAGATGGTCTGTACCTTCATTTTTCTTGCTTTAACCAGTAAATGGCTACGAATATGCGATGGAATGCAATTATTGAATATTTAAATTTTTCAATAAATTTATAAAGAATATTTACCCCAAAGGTTACATTATTTTTTTTTAATTATAACTATAAATGATGCTACAAAAGTAAATTATCATTTACAAAGATAACTCTATTAGTATATAACTCAAAATAAATACTCCTTTCTTTACACTCTGAATTTGTTTTAATCGAACTAATGTGAAAACTCACAATTGAATAGAATGTATCGAGCCTTCAATAATTACAGTAAATAAGTTTATCAATGTGAAATAAGTAGTATCTTTGATGAATCTCTGAATAAAACACTAGTTAATTGCTTATAATGGCTTGGTATTTCTGCAATAACTTTTGCTATTTCATTTTATTTCTGTTTCTCTCCCCCTGTAATTTCTTCCTTGGACTTACGTAATATTTAATAAATAATTACTTCAGCAGTTTTATTGACCTAACATTTGGTAGTAAGTACTTAAAGTGGACTATGCAGTCACGGCGGACCGTTCTCAAATGCTGCAAGAGGACATTCCCCATCCGCCGATAGCTCTAACGTCTACCCCTACTTATCGTTTCCCATCCCCGTTGTGTTCCCTAGATATCCACCCGTGCCAACATCACTGCCGCCTATCCTTTGGAGAGCCATATGTGTGTGTTGGCCGGTGCTCGGCGATGCGTGTTTGTTCGTGTACGGGGAGAGGGGGGTGGAACACGCCAGTCTTTTCGTTTACACTGTTTAATGTTTTCCCGGCAACACGGCAGGTGGGGCTGCTATCGCCCGTCGGGATATATCTCGTCCTATAGTGGGCGACTCCCCTCCCCTCCGACCTTCTCACACCCCCCATCGCCACTCTCCTCGCCCTACACAATGCATTTCCCCTCAAACCCCCCACTCCAGCCTCTCTCTCCCTCCCCTCCCTTCTCCTGAAAACACTTCGATACGCTAACACGCTACTCAACCTCACCGCGCTCCCTCCTGCCTTTTCCTCGTCCATCTCCAGCCGGCGATAATTTAATAACGCATTCTCGCCGTACCTTTTTTTCTCCTCCCCTATCCTTTTTATTACATCCTTCACTCACCCGTATCGATCTTCTCTTGACCTGTTAATTGTTTTCCCTTGTTGGATGGCGAGAGGCAATGCATAAAGGCAACAGCGAACGTTGGACGTGGTGTGTACATGGTGCGGTGAGGGTGTGGGACTAACGTCTCTCGAGTAATGATTTCATTAGATTTGTGAAAACTCTTCAGGTATCTCTGCAAGTACGAGCATCAACAAGTGCTTTGAGTTCCACCAAGTATTGCCACACAGAAGAGAACATGTTTTTTAAGATAAAATGCAATGGAGTAGGTCTTCCTTTGAATTAAAGAGGGAAGTACATGAATAAAGGGGAGGCTGCCAGAACGCTTCTAACGTAATTCATGGAAACCTACCTTAATCGTTATAATACGTTAATAAATTGCATTCTATGCAAACGTGCTAATTGGGCAAGAATATGAACATTTAGTCATGAAGTATTTAAGCATTTTTTTTACTTAATTTTTATTATTTCTTGAGAGGTGAAGGCTTTGGTTTTTGTTTAAAAACCTTAATTACGACCGTGAATGAAAGTACTAATTTGAAAGGGTGTCATTGATATAAACCCTTAGTGACATCATGAACATTTCTCTAGGTCACAAGATGCAACGACATGTTCATATATGGGAGTGTATCTGGAGAAAAAAATTCAATTTCATTGTGCGACTATGTAAATTTTGCATTGCTTATTATGGCAAATGTAGGAGTCTGAATCCTATAGTCGCAAATCAGATGTGACAAAAGTTACGCTACGAAAAGTGGTTACTCCTATCTTACTTAAAATTATGAATAATGGGTTAAAATTCTGCTAAACTGATTATACTGTGACCAACTTCCGAAGGACTACAATAGAGTGAAATCAAAACTATTCGAAGTCAAACTAGACTCATACAAGAGAGAAAGTCGAGATTTGACCAAATTTTGCACCTACTTACAGGCCTATTATATTGATAAATACTATACTAAATGTAGGTGAGGTGCTCCCAGGACGCAGCTACATTATTCCGGCAATTGATAAAGAAAATCTTTCTTTATACACACCAGAGAAACCTACTTTTATTTTTTCTAATATATGCGTCAGAACTTTAAAGAGGTAAGAAGTAAGAAAAAGTATATAAAATGACGATAAAAACTTTAATAGTGTCATTATAAAACTACACCAGGGAAAATTTTGCTTTAATTATACGAAATTATCAAATAAAAGCCTCAAAGCTAAGGAAAAAGTAACTATTTTGGAATGCCACACCTCTATTGCGGCAATTATTATCGGATTATTGAAACTGTCCTTTTTTTGTGATACTCAGGGGAAATTTTGGGGAAAATAAAATGCGGTGAAGGTTGCTTCCCCTAAAGTTGAAATGTTCAGGCCCATTGCACGACAAAATAATATCTAGCACCTGCAGTTAAATGTTATGAACACTCGGAGACATTTATTTTACATAATGTCCTTCGCATTTTTCTTCCTGCGTAAAATTTATTACGAAAGCGAATAATGACGCCTTAAATATTCATTCAAACCCTTTTTGAACAATCATTTTAGTTATACGATCATAAGAGGTGACAAGTACATGAACTATATTTTTCATCATTTAAGTACACCGGGAATAGCCACGGTGATAACTTTACGGAGTCATCCGCAATGTACAAATTGTGCAAAAATTCCAGAGAGGAATAAAAATCTCCGCAGAAGTAAATCTCATCTCGGTACCTCAAATGGCAAAAGAACTCAACTGGAAATTGGAGGATCCGATTCACTGTGGAATCTCGCGTATATTTCATCCTTCACAGTTATGTCTCTCGTACGTCATCTATGTCCCATGACGGTCACGAGAGACTAAGTGGCGCAGGCAGGAATTTCGTTCGGGGAGGGGGGATCCAAAACCAGGGGCGAAATTTTTTTTTAAAACAGGGTACTAAGTAGATGGTTTTAAAGTAATTTTAACACTTTTCATAACCGTAATAACTTCATTTGTTGAAGAAATATATTGTAAATTCATGATTTTTCAATATTTTGTTTTCTTTCATGAAAGAAAACAGTTGTGTTTTTAAATTTCGGGGGAGGCCGGGAACCCCCCGGACCTTCCCCCCCCCATGGCTACACCAGTGGTCACCTTTTGGCCCACAAGCGGAAGAGTACAAGAGTACTTAACTACGGCGGTATGACACCTGTGCATTTAAGTACTCCTCATTCAAACTCACTTATCACAAACTTTTTAACCCTTAAATAATGGTGAAAAGAGAGGAAACAAATTTAAACACGAAATCTTTTTCTTCAAATGTTATCCTTCCGCAAATTATCTGGGATCAGTGACGTTCAGTGCATTAGCATTAGCTGTCAATTTAGAGCGTAAGTTTGGAATGTACTGGGATGATAATAATTTGTGGCCACAGCTCTGATTCCCTTCATGAAGCTTTCTCCCAACATAGAGTATCCACGGGTGAGATTGAGTGATAGCTGCCGGACCGATAAGAGATAAACGGAAATGGACGGCGGAGAGTTTCGTAGAGGTGGGATGAGGAAAGAGGAGGTAGAATAAGAGACCGAGGTGGCTTAAAGCTCCCGCATAGTAGATAACATGAGAACCACGAAGCAACGAAAAAATGAAGCATCGTACTTCCGCTGTTCTGAAATCTACGAGGTATGTTCAGAAATTAACGGTAGTTTTTGTTTTTTTTTTCAAAAAAGTATTTATTTATTCTTCAACATTATTTTTGTCTAATTCGAATATTCCCCATTAGCACTGATGCTTGTTACCACAGTGCAACTTTGTTACAACGGCTTCGATCGCAACGTTAACAGGGATATAACGTCATTCGTTCCAAAGTCCCGCCAAGCTTAAAGTGTAAGCATTGATAAAAATCATATTTATCGTCAATAGATTCTAAAACCCCGCATAAAACGTCAAAAAAATCCGGCTCCAAGCGGCAGAGATTTCCACAAGAAAATTAGAGATCCCATTTAGCAGTAAGACTTGTAAGTTTTGAATTTTTATTGACAAACTGTATTGTGCCTTTACTTTAACATAATGCTTTATCCGTTGCATAAAATTTGAATAGTACAACACTTGTACTCGTCAATTTAGTTGTACGTACACCAATAGTCTCATTAAAATACGTTTTAATCAAATATCGTAATTTTTCATTTACTATTTATAATTATGTTAAATAAACCTTTTAAAGTGTCACTCTGATGTAGCGTCAATAATTATTTGGTCCCTTAAATGATGTTATAACCAAGTTATAGAGCATTTCTTTCACTTTTCCACGTACTTATCGGTTGTTGATGTTCTGGGGCGTCCGGAGCGTTCGCTATCTTCAACGTTCTAATGGCCATCTTGGAAGCGCTTATGTCACGCTTATATTCTTCTTTTACTCATGGTATACTCACCAAAGGTCTTTGTTAACATTTACCATTCTTTTTTACTCTTTATTTGCTGATGATTCTTTGCCTTTCAATCATTCTTCGATCGATTTCTTTTTATACATGAAAATCGCCGAGCTCATAAAAACACGTCTAACATTAGCGGCTACCACAGATAAAGTAAACAACGATTGGGCTAAAACATTTATCATACTTCAGGGTAACGTATACTAACATAATAAAACATTTTAATTGGAATCTCCAAACTTACGATATTTATAATTTTCGTTATTTTCTGTACACACATCGTACTCTTGCAGCTCTGTAAGCTCTCAAATTCCGTAAAAGGTAAACTAACTCCGCACATATTACGAGAATACTTGTATTTAGGCGTTCAGCAGTTCATGGTAAATTAAAAGCAGCATATTTCTACTTTGGTTTTTTATGATAAAAAAACTAGCTTAATCTTAATACTAATCTATATTTTTGAATCTGTATCATTATTTATTCTCCATGACTCAATTCAATATTACAAAAAGCATACAGAATAACTGATCAGAATGCATTCGATTTGGCTATAAAAATGTTTTTAGTGAAGGAATGAATCAATATGAAAGGAAAGGAATGAATCAAAATGAATTTTTGAAAGACAGATGACAAATCAGCGCTAGGAGTTTATTATAAGGAATAAAAGCAAATTCAATTGCATTGCCACCGTTATGCAAAACGCCATAGATTTTTGTAAGCTAAATATATAGCGAAGCATACATTGGATAAACCTAACACAGTTATATCAGAGGCATCAGAGATAACAATCATGCGTAAAAAAAAACAAAAAAGATTTGAGAGTCATTCCTTATATTAAATGTTTTGATCCTAGCTATGACATAACAGGCTTAATTTCCCAGTTAATCCGCTGTTAGTTAATCAAAAATCTACTCCAACTGTCTTGAGCTCTCTCAACCCCCGTGCATGACAATTCAACTTGTCAATACTTATGAAAACACCTGAATAAAGGCGTTTTACAGTCTATAGCAAGTTTGAACAAAAAAAAACTCACTTTGCATAGTAAAGCGAGGTAGATACAGGATTTAAACCAACAGTGTAGATTCCCACAAAACATTCCAGAGACATGGTACCGCAAGCAAAATATATTGAAGTGACTGAAGTGTGTGGCCTTATAGCCTCCATATTTACGCATTTTCTGTTATATTGTATGTAAGCAGCAAGAAAAACTGAGACGATATCGACCGAAATACAAGGAACTGGTGATGAAGTATGTGAAAGATAATTAATAGGTTGGCATGAAAGCTTATAGAATAAGTGTGAGTAGAACTAAATAAAGCCAATTCACGATCTTCGACCCGCGATGATGATTGTCGACGTTGATGTTTTATCTAATAAAAATATTCGCAAGCATTTTTCCTTTGATTCGCATCAGAAGCGCACGGTAAAATCCGCTGGGCTCCACCTATATCATAGCGCCTTAAGGGTTTAAAAGGGTTTGAGGGATCGCACAGCATGATGGGAGCGAGAGTCATCATTGGAGGATAATTAACGCGTCGATTGGCGGAGAATTTGGCGGCAGGTAGGTGATTCAGGGCACAGGGGAGGAATATGAAGGCGAGGAAATGGGGTCAGGAGAATTTGCTGAGGGTTTGGCTTGCTCGATGGGCGTTCTTCGCATTTGAATGGCTAGAGATAGCCATGAACTCCGATTATGATGGCAATAATCTGACAGCTAATTTACGAAAAAATAATTATACTTTAATTTTCATAATAGGAGTTAACCTTGTAAGCCTGAGACGAAAATTGAATTGACTGATTAACTGAACCGACCCTAACTTTTTTTCTGGGAATACATAAACTTTTGCAAAGTTGAGGATGAAAAAAATTGAAAATAAATTATCATCATAAAATATAATTATTAAGTAAGATGTCGATTACAAGTTGTAGAGAACAAGCAAAGAAATACTGCCTTAAGAGATGGTTACTTTAGGTGTAAACATTCGATGGCTGTCGATCATGTAATTTGTTATCAGTAATACTGAAAAGTTGTGAACGAAAAAGATAAACATGAATCCTTAACGGCTAGAGACAACCAAAAATATAATCTACACCCTCTCCATGCAATGAAAAATGGTTCTTATGAAATTAAGAATTTGATTTTTAAACATAATAAGAGAATATCTTCTCGGACGCGAGCAGAAAAGGGATAAGAACAAAATTGAAAGAATTCTTAAAGCAATCTAAACGGATGGGAGGAAAAGAGGATAGGTTAAATATGAAGCAAATAGGTCAAGTATATTGTAAGAGAGAATATAATATTGAAGGATTGTTAAGAGATAGTTTCTCTTGGGGTGAGTATCTAAATGATAAATGTCTACTATACTCTAATTAACTGGATATATCATATCACTTACAATACATAAAACTTTTTAGTTCAAAACCATCGATAGAATGCCTTTTATTTATCGAAACATGGAAAAAGCTTCGTAAAGGCGTATCGCGGAAAGGACGGAGGACGCATCATTTGGGATTCCGCTCAGCAGTCGTCACCATCTATGCTCATTGTCTAAAACTTATCGACTAAGAATGTCTTCGATTATAAATGTACTATGAGATAAAATGAATAATCGATAGATTTATTATGCTACTAATGATTATTGACTGCAATTTATCAATCCATATCAAAAACATTCGTCGATTTCCGAATATTTTTTATGATAATCAAATGTGCACGGTACGTATATTGTTATTGCTTGTGATAAATTTTTTATTATCGAGCAAAAATTTAAAAGCTATTATCAATAGCTAAAGAAAATCTTAGTCTTTCGAAAAGTGATTACCATTAATTTCTCGTATATAAGGTCAATATTCGATGTCTACCATTGGCAGAAGAAGCCTCACGTCACATCCTCGACGGCCAAAACCATAACGATACTTCGATCAATCGAAAGATCGAGAAATCCCATCTGTCAGTTCATAGGCACTCGACTCTGGTCGAGAGGAGAAAGGATGAGAGGGTGAGGAGGATGAGGGAACTGATAAACTATTTTGAGAGGAGGCACTTTGGGTGGAAAGGGGGGTTTTTGGGAGGGGAGGAGAGGAGGGATGGGCCGAAAAGGAGCTAGGGTGTGAGGGATTGAATGGGGCCGAAGTAGCGGGCGAGACAGCCGGTGAATGGCGCGGAAGAACATTCAATCTCCGAGGTCTAATTAAAAGTTGGATGGATCGAACTAATTCCGGAGGAAAAACGCGACCATTCACGCATAGAAATGAGCCAGAATTGAATCGGCACCCTTTTTATTTATTCAAGCTAACGTTTGTGTAAGCCCTATTGCCGGGTGGAGGGGTATAAAATTGGGAAAAAAAGGCAATTTTAAGTAAACATCATTGGCGCGTTATGATTCCTCACGGGGCATCCTCGGCTTACCGCCTTTTTTCATACCCTAGGACAGAGGAAGGGAAAGCGCTGAGAAGTGGGATTTGCTGGAATCTCAAACCTTCCTTGGACTTCACGCGAACAAAATCACGCTATTCAGTGTTTTTTGAAAACCTCCCATTAAGCAATGGGAATGAATTCATGAGCATCCAGTTCTTATGGCTTTCACCTCGGTGACTTCACACAACCCAAGCATACCATATCCTTCGGATATCTGAAAAACGTTGGGTATATCCAGTGAAGTCATGGCAAAATTAGCAGTGCCGGAACGCACTTCCCTTAACTTCTTTTAAAAATGAAATATCAATCTCTTTGTTCTTTTATTAAGTTATTATTTACATTTTATTACAAAAAATTTTGTTTTGATTACAAGTGTAAATATTAGGAATTTTTAGAGAACTAAATTGATAAAATTGTTACTTGACTATCAGGTATGTGTTTTGTTAACCAGTGCTGGATCGGCGTTCCGACGTGCTCCAGCACCATGACAAAACTGGGTATATCATAATAAAGGCTGATATTTTGAGGCACGAAAATTACAAAAGAGGATTCTGACTTCGCCCTCTAAATGTGTTGTCTACCGCGCATTTAAATTGGTTTACAAAATCACCACTCGCGTCGCTGACGGACTAATCGATGCGAGATCTATCAAATTCATTACGTAATTTTCAATACTATTTGTCGCATTACAGACATTTCAATGCAAAATATTTGGAAAAGTGTATCGCATTGCAATCATCACCACGCCGCGGGCATATTTAGAAATAGATTAAAATGCTACGGGAATTGGCAACAGAAATTAGCCTTCCATGTGATGTAATTTTGTCTCCTCTATGCAGTCCTCTTGGTCGACGCTTTCTCAAACTTCACGCGAACAAAACCGCACTCGTCACTGTTTTTTTTTAAACCTCCCACCAAGCAATGGGAATAATTTTATGAGCAGTTAGTTGTTTTGGCTTTCACCTCGGTGACTTCACAAAACCCAAGTAGCAGACGATATCCATCGAATATCTAAATAAGGTTGATCTATCCAAAACACGTTGTTATTAAATTCCTAATGGATATGTTGACAACGTTACATAGATTTCCCGTTTTTAACACCCACGACGAGTTGTGAAGGAACGTTACATAGATATCTAAGTTGTATTGTTACAACTTGGATATTTGTCAATGATAAGAGGGCCGTTTTTTCTCAACCTCCGATGGGTCATGATCAGAAGACTCGATTAAAAATTATTTCATTGCCAAATGTTGAGCACACTTGTGGTGTCTTTCTGACATAATCGTCTCGAAGATTGAGGACTTGGTCGTGCCTGTGGACAGGCTTTACTGTAACTTCTTCATTGAACGTTGCCGCGAATGACTTCCAAAGAAGAAACCAGCCTTAGTCCTGAAGCTCATTGCCCTTTTGAAAACGTTTCCAATCTAGCTACATCTTCATTTCCGCGTAAAGATGGAAGTCCCCCGCTAGAATGTCGGCATTGCACAGCGAGTGATCAAAAATGTCCCATTGAAATTGCTCATTGAGCAGTTGGGCTGCATCAGCGCTGAGATGACGGGCGTCGTCATTCATCAGAACACTTCCAGAAGTCAGCATGTCTCTTCTTTTGTTTTGAATGGGAATGGACGTAATGTTTCACACTTTTTCACACTCTAGCCACATTTCATTAAATAAACGTTCTCCCTTATCGGCATAAAGGTCAAGACATGTCAATTCTGAAGCGATTCGGCGAGTTTTCTGGCTGTGTCTCCGCAGTGCACACTTGGTGGGAGAATCAAGTGAGGCAGTGTTGTCGTTGAGATTGCCACTAGCCGTAAACTAACAACGGTCAGAAATGACTTGAGCGTGTAGTGCGGAGGACGCGCAGTTGCTCTATCTACGCAGTACCCACCTGTCGCTTGTATGGTGTTTTTGATGAGCTATCAAGGTTAAAAAAAACCTCCCTCGCTTCAAAAAATTGTTAGTCCAAACAGTGCCCATAGGTAACACATGTTCTGTATAGAATAGAAGAACTCGAATGTTCTGTTTTTATGCCTGGAGATTACCAAAAATCATAGTAAGCTCATCCATTATCCGTTCATAAGATGTTGTGAAGGTATCTAAGAGATATGGACCTCCATGTGCACTGTTGGACATCGCTGCAACGTTGCTTGGTTGGTCCTTTGGGTATTGGACAGATAACAACACAACGTCAATTATATTGATATGGATATTGCACGAACGTCATATTTTAACGCCGAAAATGTTGTCTGGATGTTGCTGGTATATCCATTCTAAATGGGAAGCTATTGAAATTAATAACGTACGCGCTTGAAAAACGTCTTGCATCTGAAATGTACCAGTGAAAGGAATGCAAATATTCCATCCTGATTATGCTAGTAGACAAACATTATATGACTCCGCAAGATTCATAATGAATTTATTGAAATAAAAACCGAGGCAGATTAAGTAAAAGCAGGTGAAAGTGAAGCTAAGGAATGCCAAAAAATCCATTTATCATGAAATGACTCATAAAAGTTTCTCCGTAGCACAAAAACTATCTTATATGCTTTCGCGATTGTCAATGATAAGTGGAAAATTTTACTGATAACTGACTTTAAGTGATTCTGAGAGAAAAAATTCCATCCTGATTATGCTAATTACAGTGGCGGATCTATGGATAGGGCTATAGGAGCTATAGCCTCCCCCCCTGAGTATCCACTTTATACTAGATAGAATGGTAATTTTGTTCGTACCCCCACTACTGCTGGGAGGTCACCCAATAAGCCTCCCCTTGTCCCTATTCTGAATCCGCCACTGTGCTAATATACAGACCATTTTTTAATAATGCTGCTTGAATAATTCTGAATGTATTGAAATAAAAACCGAGGCACAGTTAGTAAAATCAAATGAAAGTGACGATGAGGCATGCCAAATATCGATTTATCATGGAATGACTCTTGAATGATTTGGACATGAATTTTTCTCCATAGTAGATGATTCCGCTTGATAATGGATTTATTGAAAAAAAAACGAGGAACAATTAGTAAAAGCAAATGAAAGTGACGCTGGGTGATGCCAAAAAATCTGTTATCATGAAATGTCTCTTGAATGAATTTGACATAAATTTCTCTCAACAGTATAAAAAATATCTTATACAGTTTCGCAATGGTCAGTGATAAGAGAATCATTTTACTGATAAACTTTAAGTGATTTTGAAAGCAAAAATTCCATTCTGATTATGTTAATAGACATACCTTTTTTGACAAATGCTGCTTGAATCATTCTGAATATATTGAAATAAAACCGAGGCACAATTAGTAAAAGCAAATGAAAGTGACGGTGAGGAATGCCACAAAATCCGGTTACCTTTTAATGACCCATGAGGTTTGTTGACCGTTCGAGCAGGAGAGGGCGCCAACTTTATGGCGCTATATTTGGGACAAACCCCTCTGTTAACCCTAGGTGAGGGTTTTGGCTTTTCCCGGAACCCACGGCACTTTACGACGCTGGAGATCACCGACGTAAAGCAGCTTTTTTTGTAAAAATAAAACCCTTTCAAAGAGGGTACCGTGCTGGGGCCAAAGAATTCGGTCTAGCTTAGGGGGCACATTTTTGCGATATTTAACTCTGAAGATAAGTCGAAGAAGCTAGATTAACCCATTCCCGCCCAGAAAACTTGAAATGAGAAATTTTGAAGATTAAGACGCGCTGGTTCTAATGCTGTCTTTAATAATCCAGTAAATATTATGGTGATACATCAGCTTGTTTCTTCAGACTGACACTTAGCCATATCGCTACAGTGGGTGGTAACGAAGTCAGAACGAATATTGTCCACTTTCTACGAGTGGCCTTGATAGAGAGGACGAATCTTCAGGGTAAACATAATGGGAGTTAAAATAATCTATACAATGCCATTTACTGTTTACTTTTATGATAAATGCAGGTAATTTACAGATAGGAAGCGGCTATAATGAATTTCTGTTTCGCATCCGTCTTTTTTCGTCAGTAGGCTAATTTTGATCGGTTTCAAGAATAAACTAATAATTCAATTTAGCCAATGTAAGTTTCAAACCATATTATTGTGACAATTTGATTGCAAAAAGCAGTGCAGAATGCCTTCAAGAGCCTCACACGCATGCTAAGGCTGGTAAGATGTTGCCAAATGGCTACGGTGGGCTAGAAATGGGTTATTATGAAGTAGCTTTTCATGATTTCTAAATTCAAAGTAAAATTACAGGTTTCCTGTTTAATAAGAGTATGTATTCATCAGAGTATTAATAAGAGTATTCCGGCGAATCCTTAGGTCTATTTTCGTTGCTATTCTGTCTCACAGCCTTGCCCACAGCACAACAGCAACCATTTATCAAAAGAGAGTGATAATGTCTTATCTTTAAACTTAGATCAACCATAAAAAACAGCAACAATAATTTTTCATCACTTTTAAAATTTGAAGATGATAGGGATATCATTTTAACTAAAACTTTCTCATAACACCAGAGTGAAGAATATAAAATGAAAACAAACAGAAGTAATTGTAAGTTTTACTTTAGCGTGAACCTATAAATATAGCAGGCTCATGCAAAGGAATAGATTGTAGTAGAGTTTTTTAGATAATATTTATCACCTTATTGCTTCAGGGATCGTCTTGCTATTCATGAATAAGTCGCCCTTCTCTCATGCCAAAATCTAGAACAGAATTAAGCCGTTTCATGTTGAAGCAGTTGAGTTTGTGATTTAAGTAACCTCGCTAAGATTTGGAATGAAAATAATATAAATCATTTCATAAATGTAAGGCATCAGAAATATTATTGCAGAACTCATGGTAGTGAAGTTTGCATTCATTGAAGATGAATGTATTTGGCTAATTAAAGATAAATTTCTTTCTGACGCTCTTCACGTTTCATTTAAATTTATGCTCAATGGTGATCCAAATATGAGATACCTGGAAATTGAAAAATAAATTCTTCGAACAATGATTATGTTTAATAAATATTACGTTTCATTACATCTCGAATACTGTGACGAAGATCTAACATTTGAAAAAATATTTAAGCGTACTATTAAATTATTGTAATAAATAACCGGCTTGAAATAATATCGGAACTGCTAGCGTAGTCGTGAAAATTTACTGTAGCTATAATAATTTAAAAAATTCGTGTCTATCGAGGGACAGCTTATGTAGCAGATCAGTTTGCAATAGCTTTTTTCACAACAAATAATTATGCAATATTACATAGCTTTTTCTAAAAAGTTAGTTAAGAAAAAAGTTAATAAATACAGTCCTATCATTAACAAGAAATACCAAATATATATTGGGTCTATAATGGAGAAATTTTTTTCAACAGTATGTCATTATACGAATATTTCAGTATTCATCACCAACAGTAGAATTATCATCCAATTACTATCTGGATTAAAAAACAAGTTTTGGTATTTTAAAATAACTGTTTTTCATAAATAATGATCAGGTGAATGAAAATCCAAGATTTCAAAGGCAAGTGTATGTGTAGTTTAGCTAATACTACTATATCGGTCTCTCCCATGAAATAGAGAGGAAATCATAGGCGAGATATGGTGTTTCTTTGTCCTACATTACGATAATGGATTGGGATTTGGTCTATACGTATTATTATCACCCTATTCTAAATCCAAGTATAGGGTGAGAGTTATTTTTTTTAATCGTTACTAAGGGTTGAAATGTAAGTTGTAAGCAAGTAAGCTGACAAAATTGAATGAGTTTATGAAAAAAGTGTACGTAATATTTTTTCGCACTCTTAAATGAAATATTATGGAGCATAGAGGCCTAGGCCGGTTCCAATCCCAGGTGAAGCCTTTATACAATCCCTAGTAAAAGTATTGACAGCGCGAATTACTAAGGGAAAGAAAACAGGCACCATACTATTATTGTGTATTGCTAGCCAATGGCTGAGGTGAGCTTTATCCTTACCTACTCAAAACACCCCTCAGTTTGAAGCACTGAGTGCGATATATGAGATCAATGTTTTAGTTATCGGGTGATTTATTAATATGCACGAATTTAAATTCCTTCAGTCGTCCTAGGAGATTGACAACGGAGCAGTGAGCAGCTGAGGTAGGAACTACCGTAGGGACTGCTTGTCGGTGGACAGAAATATGAGAAAGGCTAGAACGGAGAGATGAAATAAAAAAAAACAAAAAGCGGTGCAATTGCGTGGACGGCGGCGAGAGAGAGAAAAAAAAGGAGCAGCGGCGGGCGAGAAGTGCGATAGAATCCATATTTGATGGGTCAGCGTGGGGCTGTAAGCAGACGCCGGGGACGAAATGAATAACGTGGCGAAGACGAAGCGGCGCGGCGGCGGCCGGGCAAAGGGAATCATGGGATATGCGAGAAAGGGTTCATCTGATCCCCGGAGGTGGTCGATACTGGCATTAAAAACGACACATTGGCGAGGGCTCGGAAATTTTATTCTCACACAAGCGACGTTCCAGTCAACGCTCTACCTGACAAACACACACACATATATGCGAAAATAATATATACAGTGGAGCTTGGTTATAACGGCATCGGCTGTAACGTCAACTCGGGTTTAACGTCACATTTTATACAGACCAGTCAAAATTGAACATTTTATGTTGTACGAAAACCCGTTTATATCGTCAACAAATATTGCGACGCTCGGGTATAGCGTCAAAAATTTTGCTGTTCTTAGGTTGCAAAAGTGGTAGTGTGATTCTATTATGTCCCAAAGTTCATAGAAAACATGTGTATAAACATCAAAAGCAAAAACAGGTCACAAGCTGGACGTTGAGCAGGTGACGGGATGCAACTCCTTTGTTTAATTGGTGTCTGGAGGAAGCGGGGGCTGTCCCGCGTACCTGGGTCTTATCTCTTCCCACCCCTACATTCTACAAGGTCACTGACACAGGCACACTGTATTGTATTGTTTGTTTCGTTAGTTACGGTAGATCATCAGTCACATCACTACCTACCTCCGTGTGAGCCTCGCGTATGTTGACAGTTGTTTTTACGTGGTTAGTTGTGTTTTGTTTGTGCAATGTCAAGTTGTGGTGTCACTCAGATTTAACCCGGCAGTGGTCGCGTGGGGTGTCCCAGACACCCCAGCCTCATATAAGCGCTATTTTTTCTTGCAATTGTGACTGCAATGACCTGTAACCTCCTCTAGCTGATTTTTTAAGCTTTCTGAAGATACTTCTAAAAGATTATTATAAAATCAATGCAAGTTTTTAAGAAAAATTACTTTTGTCAAAGCTCTGCAGAGTGGGGTGCGCCAGACACCCCACGCGACCGTTCTCGTTACGGTTTTCCGCCAAGTACCTTCAATGTTTTTCATCCATTTTCATCACATTTGATAGCTACTTTTCTGAAACTGACCATGAAAGTTGTCTTTTTACGTTTACATCAATAAATATTTATTCATTGGTATATTTTTTACTAAATTTATGTAAACAAATAGAAAGTTAGTAATTTCTTATAATGTTACAGTGATTTTTCTCTAAGTGAGCCACGAAAAATCGATCATGTAATACTAACAGCACGTTCATTCAGTACACTATGGATTCCTGCAGTCTTTATAAAAAAAAGTAAAAAGCTAATATACTTAGACTTTTGATTGAAAATTTGGATGAGGAATTATTTGTTTCTGACACCAACTTTTGTAGGAAATGCGATTTTTTAGAAGTGATTTTTTGAAGACTTTCAATTACGTCAGTGCAGTAGTTATTAAAAAAAGTCATCATTTTCATGTTTCTGTGAATTTACCAGTGAAGGTTGGCCTTAAAATACTTACATTCATCGTTTTCAATTCATACTAGATGTCAGCTATCTCTAGAGTATAAGAAAGAGTCTTTGTCTTTTGAATGAATCACTGAGGGAAGAAGATTGATTCTGATGAAAAAGAAGATGGGTGTCATATAGCTGTCATAGTGTCATTGCCGGCCTCGGTGGCGGCGGGGTAAAGTCCTCGCCTGCCAAACCGAAGGTCGCGGGTTCGAGTCCCGCCTGGGTAAGTTACCCTTATCCAGGGCATGGATGTTTGTGCTTGTTAAATGTTATCAACCCCGATGTAAAGGCCGAACAGTGCCGTTTTCGGTGGTTTGTGAAATAAATAAATAGCTGCGTATGACACTTACACTGAACAACAGTGCAGAGATGAGGAACTTTTGTAAAAGGGAAGGGAATTTATGTACGTTGGGAAGTATGGAGTTGCAACGTGTAATACGCAGGGATCAAGACCAAACATAAGAGCATAAACTTGTAGCAGTGTTACTGAGAGAAGTGGACTTATTAGCAAAATAAATTGGATTCAAAACACGAATGGTTTGTTTTCGTATTATGTTGATTGAAAGAATGGTAGAAAAAATTGAAAATTGTACTGATATTCAGGTAGAGAAAGTCACTGAAAATTATTCTCGTAAAATAAATAGTGAAACAGACAGGAAAGACTTCGAATTCCTGAATAGTATTTTTCTTTTGGCAAGGGCAAATAAAACTGAGTGGACACAATGGATTAGGAGTGGAAATATGATATTCCTCCATGAGCCATAACATATTTCTCTTTTCCCCTTTATCTCTACGTTTCGACAACGTGACTGTTAGAGTAGAGGAAATGAAAAGTGGCAAATTAGCACAAAGGAGAGATGTATTTGAGATGTTTGCTCGCTATACACGGCAACATAATATAATTGGGCAATGAGAAAAAGCTGATGAACAATTGATTCCTTTTCAAAGAAGATGTTCATATAGGCAATATTTACCTTCCAACCCCGCAAAATATAGAATCAAAATTTTTGCATTGGCAAATTCGATTGTATTTGAAGATGTACCTACTCAGGGTGGCAATCAGAGGGTCCATCTTTTGTAGATAACTGTCCAAAAGAGGAGTTAAAGCGAATGTTTTCTTTTGTAAACAGAAACGGGAGGAACATAATTTGAACTACTGGTTCAATAATATTCCGCAAGCAGATGAAATTCTAAGCAGTAATTTGACCGTTGTGGGAACAGTGCGCAAAAAATAAAAGAGATTTAGCACTGAATGTCGTATATGTAAAAGAAAGAAGAAAATAGCAGCTTATTTTGGTTTAGGAAGAAAAAGCTCTGGTTTCCTGCGTCGTAAAATGGTTAAAGAATGTAATTCTTTGGCCAACAATTCACATAGCTATTTCTGTCTATGAATCCAAGACGAATAGATAATAAAAGAAAACTGGAATTATTAACCTTTTATAACTGCACAGAAGGAGGTCTAGCCACATTAGACAAAATAGGCTGCACCTATCATCCAAACAGAAACATCAGGAGATGGTCCATGGCCATTTTCTTTCATTTGCCAAACACTGCTGACATCAGTGCATTTGTTATACCTAGGTATTCCAATTCACTATCGCATTGCAAAGAAGTTTTCCTAGTGAGATAACTCGATCGTTAACTTTTCTATACAGTAAAATTAGATCGATATTGAACACGATCTCTAGAGACTTGAAAAATAGAGGAATATGCGTAAAATGAGCCTGCGAAAAGGATGAGGAAAAAAAAAGAAAAAAGTTGGAAGATGTGTTTTTTTCCAACAGATATAATAACAAATATATACTGTGAACTGTGTTAGAAACTAATACGTGTTACACATTTGCTGAAATTTTTGAGAAGTGATAAGAAGCAAATAAATAGTTTACACGATTTATTTTCTACATTCTTTAGATTCAATAAAGTTTTTCAGTAGCGCGAAATTGAACTTCTGTTGAGGACTACATATTTGTTAGTTTACCTTTCCAATGCTGTATATAACTTTTAACAGGAGTATTTCAATAGCTATAAGTGACCGTAATATCATCGTAAATTTTTCCTCAAGAATACATTTTGGGAAATCGATAAGTAAATTATTTAGTACATTTATTAGTATTTACGTAAGGCAAATAGAGGTCGACGCTGAAAATAGAATGATATACAGTGATTGATGTTTGTAAAAGTATATGCCATGTATTTATATCTCAACATTTCAACTGTGTTCTTTGGCTGAAACAAAAAAAATTGGCAATTTTTCCGGAGGAACTGGGACTGCCTACTGGAAAATAGGGTATTCAAAAATATTTTCTTAAAAAAATATAAGTTGAATTTATGGTTTGAAATATATAGTATAGCCATTCCTAAATAAACAAAGGATACGTCGGTATGTGAAATTTTAAAATAATATATACTATTTTTAAAAAATTGAAGAAAATCTCTTGGGGTGTCAGAGACACCCCACGCGACCGTTCATGTTCGGAAAATGGGCGCGACTACCGCCGGGTTAAGGCTGCTTTTTTTTATAATGTCCCTCGGATATAACGTTAAAAATCTTTTGGTCCCTTTGATGACGTTATAACAAAGTTCCACTGTACATATAAATAAATATGCATAAAATAAATATATACACATTAAATTTTTATAACCCCCATTTTATTTTGATACAACACATCGGTTATAAAAACATAATACATATGTATCTACGCATATATGTGTATGTGTTTACCTGAGACTAGCAGGTCTCCCGGCGTTGCGGGAGGGATTTCACACTGAGAAGTGGGAAACTTGCAATTCATGGTCATATAGCATGGTTTTTAGGTAAAGGACCAAAAGTATGACCATGGTATATTTATGTAACAGTCAGCACTACAGATTTGGAAGCATGAGATTCACCTACGTACTAACTTTGGTTGAAATCCGTGCAGCCGTATTGAAATGCATAGCGGACAGGCAAAAAGATATTCTCTTTTATACATATAGAAAATATATATATGGGTTGCAAAAACAAAAATTAAGGAAGACATAAAGTCCTACATTTGCGTGACAGCCACATTAAGAAAATATCGAAAAAATAACTTGAAATGTATACAAGGATGGAGTTTGCAAGTCCTTTGATCTTGTTCTCGAAAGCTGAAGGCCAACGTTGAAATTTCCAGAATTCTTGCGGGCATTGAGATGAAGGGCAATACTAAGGATAATCACATGTGCTAAAATTTTCGCATATAAAATCCCTCTTAAATAAAATCGCCATTAAATATATATTTATATCCGACCTTATCTGGCCATCAAAAAACCCAAATAATGTAATCAGTAAATCAAAACAATAGGTTTTCCCACCAAATGAATTTTCTCTTTTTTCAAAAAGACTCCTTTTTCCTTTACACTTTACACTTATTTTGTTCATTTTGTTCCTTCCACAAAATGTATCGGAAATGGAGTTACTTTGCCATTTGTTATTCAGAGTAGCAAGTATTAAAACGTATTAACGATCGAACAGATAACGAACATGCAAACTAAATCTATTGCGAGAAGGGTTTTTTTTATTAAAATAACATAGATATCTTATAAATACATATGGAATTTCACTAGATTATCCTATATCGTCATTTTTTTACCATTATCTGAAAAAGTAGACTGTGAGCTTTCTTGGACTACGGAGGAGCTATTTTCACCTCATAAATGAAATAAATTCAGTCATCAACGCATATTCCAGTTTTGCTTGCGGAATATCCTATTCTGAAATGCTTTAAAGACTGATAAGTCTTCCTAGCGTTATTTACTCTTTCGTTACTTCCTGCTTTTTAATAGCAGTATTTTAAAGCATTCTCTTTTATATTTTGTCATATACTTATCGGTTGCTTTAATAGTGTGATAGTTTCGTAATAATCTGCTTTATCCTCATAAAATGTATTGCTTAACCACTAATTTCTCATGCTTTCTGCATCATTAATTATTAAAATCAGAAGCAATTATCCGTAAGTTCTTACGTTATCAAAATTTAATGCTAAGAAATCTCATGTCACTTACCTTGCATAGAATAGCCTGTCATTAAAATCATTTCTCTGCTTTATTTGAAACTAAAATCGACATGAACTTTAACCTTGCTATCATCCAATATTGCGGATAATTTTGAGGCACGATTCTCTTGTATCCGGTGATACCTACAAACCCGTAAACTGTCCAGAATAATTCATTTAAAGTACTTACCACATGCCTTTAAAATATTACGCAGCCAAGTGCCACTAGATACTATATCTTCTGCTAAGAATGTTAGCCATCATTGATAAATTGCTCTTAACACCTTGTGATAGCTTGATTTTCATCATTTTCCACATAAACAGTACATGAAATTCTTATAAGTTAGACGTTGCTTTCGAATGCTTTTTCAAGATTTTTATTTAATTACTAAACCAACATAGAGATATATCATTATATGTAAATTTTTCAGTAGCTAATGTGCCTCTAGGTAAAAGTTTTTGCAAGAAACACTCCAATATCTTGATCACTTTTGGTAAAAGATATTGATTACTTTTAAATATTTAAATTACACATTGGTGTTTCTGACACTGGAGATTTTTTCATATGCATTGGCATGAAGTATCAACTATAGGCCACTGCCCCGTTGTACGAGGGTGAGAAATAGAGATGAGAGAAATTATATTTTTGAAGGCAGCAAAAATTTCCTCGACGTGAAATTCCACAAGTATAACGAGTGACAAGAATATGACGGAGTGGCAACTTATATACGTAATTGAACACGCTATTCTTTGAAGAATCCCTCTTCAATAATCAGGGCCCATTGTGTTCTACAAATAGCGCCCAGAGAACTAAGGAAGTACCTACCTCGATCGATTCAAGCCCTTAAAAGTGAACGTAATTCTGAATGCTCAAAATACTGTCAGAGAGAAGACCGAATCTTAGTAAACGCATTGCGACTGTTTAAACTAATGGACATGATTGCTAAAAGCTAAAATTTACCTGTTATTTTCTACCTAAATACATTGAACTGCGAAAAAAGGTTGAAGACAGTAATTTAAAAAAATATACTTATTCATATAGAAATAGATGTGTATTGAAATAGACTGGTTCGGATGAATATAACTGAATTTGGCTGTCCTCAAAGATTGATTTATTATTGAGGTTCTGAGGATTGACAAAAAATAGACAAAATTTGAACAAAGAGGTAGTAAAATGAATTGTCATTCATTTTCAAGACCTCATTGAGGCATGGAGTAACCAACAAGAATTATCAAATGAATTTACGATTCAGAGCTTAAATATTAAATTAATTCAACATTGCTGTTTCAATTTATAAGTGTTCTCAATAATATTAATTGCCTTAAGTTAACGCTCATTAAGTTTCAGAAATGTAGCATGAAAGAACAGCTGAAAAAGGAAGATTTTTTAACCCACGTTACACATCTTTTCCTTCTATCTACCGAATTATTTTTACCTCCTCTACTTATGAGTCTCTGAGCTGTTTTATTTATGTTTCAGGCTTCTTTCATAATCAGAGTGGATGGAAAAATATGTATCACTGTGCAATTTAAAAGTAATATTTACTAACAAATATTGTACTGTATGGCAAGCATATTTTCACCTTGGGATTTGACGAAAATATTTTTATCCAATACGATAATACAAATTAATAATTCCCATCGCGAATATTTCACCATCTTTCATTATTTTCAATTGATATAATCTTTATAAACATTATTTATCAGTTTTAAACTACCGAATACGCAGTTTCATGAAAACACTTGGCGTCGCACACTGATCTTGCTTGCCATTGTGCCATCTACGAATATTACAGAAGAGGATCCTCAAGTCGGCCTCTAAATATGTTGTCAAACACCGCGCATTTAAATGGGCTTACAGAAGTCGCTGACGTACAAATTGATCCAAGTTTCACGGGGAAATAAGGTATAAGTCGAGGCTTCAACCCAAATGAAAATTCATGACGATGTTATTTATCAAATTCATAGCTCTTCAATGCTATTCCTCACAATTAAAAACATTGTGCTACTAAATATTGGAAAAAAAGTAGATCGCATTGCATTCATCACCGTACCACGGACATTTTTGAAAACCGATTAAAATGCAACTTAAGTGGAGATAGAAATAATCTTTATAGGGGATGGAATTGGGCCTTCCCGTGGTTTCATCCATGGTGTTTTACGAATGCAAAACAAAACACATGTGTTTCTTCGTTAAAAATTTCACGGATACTCATCATGTTGAATAAAAACTCTTGGGCTATGCCGCCCCGTCAATTCTTGGGTGGCCCAAACGTTTCCTGACCGATGCTGGTAGCTTTCTCAAGAGCCACACAGTCGGCCTTAAGGAAGCCAAAATCGTTGCCAAAGTAAAAGGTTTTAAACAGAGACTCGTCAGAGAACCATTTAAATATCTAAAAGAGAAAAGAACAATTTCAACAGGGACGCCGGCATTAAAATTAGCCGTACTTGGCAAACCGTAGTAAAAAAAACAATCAACAACCCATCCCTCCAAACTCCCGCTCCCCTCCCCCCACAACCTGACATAGATACCTACATACGAGAATTTACAATCCCAACTCTTCAGAATCCATTGAGAAAGCGACCAGCACCAGTCGGGAAACGTTGGGGCTACCCAAGAATTGACGCGGCGACATAGCCCAAAAGTTTTTTATTCAACATGACGAGTACCCGCGAAAGTTTTAACGAAGAATTAGTGGTTCTTGTTGATGAACGCCTAACTTTTAGTTACCATATCTCATCCCTTGTTAGTTAGTCTTTTCGTATGTTAGGCTTTATTAATAGGATTTCTAATGAATTTAAATACATAAATATGGAAACTTATATGCCTATATCATTAGTCCGTCCCATTTTAAAGTATTATTCCATTTTTTGGAATCAACATTATAAAATTTATATTAATAGCTTAGAAAAAGTTCAATAGAAATTTTATAAGTTTTAATTCAACAAAACACATGCGGCACGCAGTGGCAGAATCGTGTACTACAAGACACAAAGAAACGCAGCGGCGGGTAATACGACGAAAATAACTCACATCTGAAGGATTATAATACTAAACACGTTGAGTTGCTCATGTGCTTGTACCCTGGGCCTAAAGAGGTTAGTGAATCACAATTTTCGGTCAGAGTGAACCACCCAAATGCGGCTTTTTTCCACAAATTCCCGAGTCCTTTTACCTTCACTCCTCTCATCAACTCCATCGTTACTTTTCCTCTCGCAGGGTTCGGGATACAACCGCCAGAGGTCTGAAGACCCGGTGTTCGAAAATTTCTTGCCTCGCATCGTGAGGAAATCGGTCCCCGTCTTCAGATAGAGGGAGAGAGAGATAGAGAGAGAGAAGGAGGTCATCGTGCTCGGCCTAAGGGCCGGGGGTCCGGTCCCTCGACCATAGTCCTTATCGCAGGGCATCAACACGGTCGGGAGGACGAAAGGGCCGGGCAGAGTAAGGGTCAGGGCAACGCAAACGGTTTGAAGAGAGCCCTGGGGGGTTTTCGAGGCGGAAATGGCAAAAGGGGGATGCAGGAAAGGAAGGAGGTAGAGTGGTGGCAAGAGACGATTGAGGGAGGGAGAAGGAGGAAATTGAATTCAATGACTTCATTAAAGGATAAAAAGTCCTGGGCGAACAAGAGTAAACAGCAGAAAGGGTGGACGCAGGGGATGGTTGATCATGCGGTAGAGGTGGAAATGAGGGCACTATTACGAGGGATTATCCCACAAATTGCCACTGGGATCGCGCGCAAGAATTGCATTCATGAGGAACCTCTAACCAGACTAAGCAGTGAAAAAACTAAAAAATATTTTTCTAAAATAATTATTCCAGTTCTGACTGAATTGTATTTATCCCAGTGGCGAGCCCGAGAAATTTTCGTACATACGACGAAAGAAGATTTGAGGCATTCGAGATGTGGGTATAGAGAAGATGAAAGAAGGTGAAATGGACAGAGAGGAGGAGAAACGATGAGGTGCTGGATATGGTGGGTGAGGAGAGGCAACTTTTAGATGAGATGCGGAGGAGACAGAAGGTATGGATAGAGCGAGTAATTAGCAGGGAGGGGATTTTCAAAACGGTGTCAGAGGGTAGAACGTTAGGTAAACGTGGGAGGGGAAGGAAAAGAATAGGATTTTTAGATATTTTAAACGGGAGTAGGCCTTAAAGTGAATTGAAGAAGGCAGTGCTGGAAGGGTAGGGACGCTCCCGGATTACTTCTTTAGCACTCGATAGAAACCTACCTTAATCGGTAGAATACTATAATAATAATTCATACATTTCTATTCGCCGAGAAAATGTTAAATCATACTAAAACTTCAACCAGAAGACGTATGCAATAAACATTAGAGATATGGCTGACTAAATTTCACATTCTAATCCGGTGGCGAGCCCTAGGAAAATTCATACATATTTATGCATACATGTGCCGAAAAAATGTCAAATAATATTGAAACTTCTAACAAAAACGTATGCAATAAACTCCAGACAAAACGGCTGAACAAGAAAAAATTTTCTACGCACATAACATATCTTTTTATTCAATTTACTGAATTAGAAGGCAGACGAAAGCAAGTTCATTTAGAAAGGCAATTAAAGTTCTAATTATGGACTTATAATTTCAAGAGGATCCATACAGTAACATATAAAGCTTACAGAAATGGAATTTTGTGAAACAATTAAAATTTCTCTTCAATTGAATGTCCATATGAGTTTTTAAACGCTCCTTGTTATTGCCTGGCTGCCAATATACTGGTGTATTATTGTCTAAATCTCATCCCGTCGTCCAAGCTGAAGCTCTACAGACTATAATTGGATTCTTACTCCTACATGGAGCCGAAAGCTGCAGTTTTGGCAGAAGCACAAATACAATATTAACTACTACTATCTTCTAAAACAAAATTCAACGTAAAGTTTTTGGAGTTACTAAAGCAGGCGTGGCTATGCATTATTTTTCCGAGGACATTCAAGGGCCAATTACTGCGATCATCCTCAACACTTTATTATTTTCAGATTGAAGTTTACCCAAAAATGCATCCTTAACATCGCATTCCGGGAGGAATCTAAGTCACGAAATAATTTTCCTTCACTTCCAAATAAAAGTCTTCCAAATTTAATCCATGATATACTTACAACGAATATCAAGTTATCATTCTACCTTTAATTGATGTTTTCAGCGTCATTCAGTTCGTTAGGATTTTCGAACACCCTTATTTCAGGTCAAAATGTGGGAGATCACTCTTACCTGAAAGAAAAAGAAAATTTATTTAGATAATGTCCATAATAATGTTAATATTTTAACAAATAGCATATAATACATTTTTGGAAAAATTATTCAAACTTTGAATTTTATACATTAAGCATGGAACGACACAACATTTTTGATTCATTTCACCAGATAATGGTTAAAATACACTGATGTGGATATCGAGCCACAATTGTTAAATATATTCGTAGAGATGGTTTTCTTGAACATATAACTTTTTTATATTGCAATTTTTCATCATTTATGGCGTATATAGCGGTTCCTATCCGGTTTATTCTATACAAGGACTTTTTCCATCGACGTAGATTAACGAAATGACTGAAAATTCTTATAACAGAAGCATGCCGCCAGCATAAAAGTTCTGGTTCGCTGTGCTGCTGTAATTTAAGGAAGAAGAGCTTATCTAAAAAGGGTGATATTAAAATTTGATGTATCAATTACTCATCAAAAAATGACCGCATTCGTGTCCCATGAAGCATCGTAGCCTGCGAGGATAAGCCTATCCTTAGCTTATCAAAAAAAAAGTGCATTAACCCACCAGAATGGGAAGTTCCTAGGAAAGCTTAGATATAAATCCGAGTAATTTAAGTGCCTCTAGCACCATGATTTATTCATCACCTCCACTAATCATTTGCATTTCTTCCTCCCTCCCTCACCCAAAAGATAAATTTGGATAGGTGGCAGAACACCCACCCCCCCTCCGTATCACGGACTTTGATAAGGACTGGATGCTCGTGGATATATCTGCCTGCCATATTATCGTCTCTATAACGATCCCCCACTTGGTGGCAGCTCTGAATGGCCCCAATGAAGAGTGCTAGGCGTGAAAACTAAAAAATAGGAAAATATTTCTCCTTGAATTCCGCATTCGTGCAATGCTTTTCAGGGGTGGCTTATCCGTGAATGGGATGGCCTTCAGGGGGGCTCTACTCTAAGCCATTGGAAAGTGATTATCACACTTTAAGGGTATATGGAGTAATTCCTCTCTCTGTGCCGCACCCACTCCGGGAATAGCTTTTTAAGGGGTGTCCTATGGCTTCACCCGGATTTTGCACCCAGCAGCCTTCAATTAACAACTAAGCGCTCTCATCACTATACTGCTACACTCTTAAGTTCAGGCCAATTACAACTTCAACTCAGGATTATTTCCTGCCCTTCCCAAACACTCATTCTCAACGCGGTGGTTATAAGGAATTCACTTCTTTTACTCTTCTACCTCATGGTTCTCACCAGGTCGGCTCAATTTTGTTTTCTGCTGTTATTTCTATGAGGCCAATTATAACAGTTATCCACTACTTCCCCAAGTGTACTGCTATCCGTTCTAAAATACTGATTTTCCATTAAATGCGAGAAATATTTTATGGCTAAAAGTAAAAACTTCCTTAGGGTCCCATGTTATAATTTTGTCAATGGCATGTACGCCTCCTTTTCTAGATAAATTTCCTCCAAGAGATACCTGTTCGGTGCAATGGTTGGTAACATAATCATTAACGGTTCCAGCACTTTGATACACGTAACCTATATTTGCCTCATACTCGTCCATGTCGTTCTTGATTCATTCATCTCTCCATCTCCAATAGAATCTTCACTTTGACCTGAATACGCCCGATGGAATCCCGGCGAAACTGTCGTCAGCCTATGACAAACAACGCGGCGAAAACCCTGAAGATGGAGAGATCAACGAAATATAGTTATATACTCTTGATTTATGAGTATTTTTGGTGCATTTTTTGTACCTGCAAATGTACTTAAATTTTGACAAAATGACCAGTAGTAATAGTTGTCTGAGACACATTATGAGTTTTTGCTTCAGGGAAAATCTCTTTCCTTGTAAACATAGCGGGGACAGGTAGCTTCGTGCATAGTTTTTTTCACCTATTTTCCATGCGAGATAGATTAAAAGTAAATTTAAGGACATTCATATCCGGATAGAATGGAAATAATTTGAAACTGCTCTGGTCGCCGCGAGAGGCACGGGAGGCCACTTTCTCTGAAAACGGTTTTTTTTCTGTCGCCGTTCATTTGTTGTGGCCAAGGCGCCGCTGGGCCGCGGTTTCCAACCTGACCGCGAGGCGCGGTCATTACGTTTTTAAAGCCGCTCCCGCAGTGCCGCACCACCGCCAAAATGGCCGCTCCTTGGCGTGAGATTCCCAGATGCGATCAACCACAGTCACATATGCCTGTCGACGCTTATTTAGATAAAGGGAAAGAGGTGTTAGCCCCAGCCTATCGTGAATGCCTGTGTCAATTCTTGTGCTTAACTTCTTGGCAATTCGTGCATGAGCCATTCACCTAGACTTTGAGACCCAATTCTGTAAAAGTTAGATGCATCGGAGTTGCGACAATTTTGTTAGCTCTATTTTTATAAGCCAATTACGCAGAGACTAATGTAAAAAATAATGTACTTACATATTTTTATTTAAATTTTTATTAATTACTTATTATTAACAAGAACTTTCAAAGTTTGTCCTTGATTGTGCTAAACAGGGGGATTCTTAATGTAGTTATTGTTTTTATTTCATGATCAATGAAACCCAAAAAAAAATGCAGTCACCGAATTGAGATCGGATTCTGTCATAGTTACAAGATTCGGAAGCGAGTAAATTTTCTCAGCTTTATATTAATAAGCCAATTATTCATAAAAATAATAAAAAATACGTATCTATAAAATGAATTTTTCTAATTTTTGACGTTTTCAGTAAACCTAAAAAATCACAAACGTCACGTCACACCGCAAATAAAATAAATCATTATAGAATACATTTCACGGGAAAACCCCGCCATTTTTTATGATGGAACCCTTTTCGTACTTCCGGTCAGCATAGAGAAAAATTAAGCGTCATAATAGTTTCGAAGAGTTTCGAATGAATGAAATCTTCACGCTCCCCTAAAACATAATTTACTTCACAAAAACATTTTTGGTTTCATTGATAATGAAATAAACGTACTCCAACAAGAAACTTCCTGTTTTTCTCAGAAAAACATTATTATATCGTTATAAATATTAAAAATATCGTTATATCGTGAACAGAAAGTGTATTTAACTTTGAAAATTGACTCACTACAGGGTGTTTCATCCATGTCGAAATTTTATTAAGTACTCTGTACACTTAAGGACATTAAATAACTAAGGTTGGACGAAATTGTATGATTATATTTGTCTGAAACAGTTAATCTCAAAATGGGTTAAATTGCGCTACCTTAGTGTTGATAATGACTCAAATAATTCGTTTAATTAAGCTCAAAGAACAAATATTTAAGCTTCGCACGATATACACTCGATTCTCCCCCAGGTAAATTTGATATAGAAGTAACTACCAGCTGTGAAAATTATTCAAGATTATGTAAGTCCACAATACTTAATAACTAAATTACAATAGGATTTAACACACTATCGAATTACACATGAAGACCAGCCTAAATATACGTTATCACCTCCTTAGTCCAGATGGAAACAATTTTTTTAGGAAATAAATGCAAGTTTTCTTCCCAAAATATTAAATATTGTACTTGAAAGCTAAAATAATGAATTTATTAGGATTTTATCCAACATAAGAGCGTAAAACAATGTGTCAATACCGGAAAATCCTAATAAATTTTAATCTACGAACAGATCTTCCATCATCAGCCACAAATTTTAATCGTAGTTCACCTGTTTTCCCATTAATACATTTCTATGACTTAAAACTCTCTCGTAGGGAAAACTTTTCCGTTGAAATTCAAACCATCTAAGGAATTGGGAACACGTGCTGCAAACGACGACACGATATCAAAGATCTCATTTTTGTGATTACGCTTGCTGATCACGTGAGGTACCTATTACGAAGAACACAAAAGTTTGGTGACCATAAACCGCGTCAAGCTTTTTTTTTAACTCGACGAGATAAAAGTGAAACAGTGTGATATCTATTGAAGGAATGAAAAAAAAGAACGAATAACGAACGGCTTCCGATAAGCCATCACATACATTGTCACCGACGTTCTATCATCGCTTCACTCGGAGCACGAGTTAAATATTCTCTCGGGATTTGCTAAGTGGGATTGAGGATCAGGTAGATGGGGAAGGGGGCGGATGAAGGTCTGATGTATGGAGGAGGAAAAGGAGTGGGGAGGAGGGCATAGGCAGCGCCACGGTGGACGTGCATTAAAGCACACCCACACGCATGGGGAGCCAATCTGTCGATTTCGCCGGGCGCTTACGAAATCGCGCTGCGCTGCGGCCAATATTTCGCGGGCGCGCCGCGTCAATCGCACGGTCGAAAGAGCAGCACCACGTCCCAAAACTCGACTGCATTACCCGCGTTTAATCTCCTTTGAATGGTGAAGGAAATAATGTTTTCCACACGATTACAAGCCAGCAATGATGAACACGTACAATTTCATAGTAATGATATAGGATTTGAAAAATATTCTGGTTAATATGGGTAGGGTAATGGGTAAATATCAACTGAAAATAAGCAGAAAGAAAACCAAGGTATTAGTAAGCAGCAGAAGAAAATAAGTCAAGACTAACATTAAAATGAAATCAGTTATTTGGGAAGCAAGATAACTAGTGATGGGAGAAGCAAGAAAGAAATCATCAGCAGAATAGCCCAGGCGAAGAGAGCATTCCACCTAAGGAAATGCCTTCTTACAGCGGGAAACTTAAATATGGAAGTAAGGAAACAATTTATAAGAACCTACATTTGGAGTATGCTCCTATACGGAAGTGAGGCATGGACAATGACCGCAGCGGAGAAAGCAAGGATAGAGGCCTTCGAAATATGGTGCTACAGAAGAATGATGAAGATCAAATCGATCGACTGAGTTAGTAAAGAAGAAGTCCTAAGAAGAGTAGGCGAGAGGAGAAGCCTCATGAAAACCTTAACAAGAAGACGGAACAACCATATAGGCCACATCTTGAGACATGATGGCCTGATGAAGACAATAGTCGAGGGACAAGTGGAAGGCAAGAACGGAAAGGAAGACCCCGAACAAAATATATGGAACAGCTAAAGAAGGATGTGAAAGGGAAGAAATACGTAGGTGTGAAAAGATTAGGTGACAGGAGAGCTAATTTTGAGTGGAGAGCTGCGTCAAACCAATCCTAGGATTGTTGACCAGTGATGATGAATATAATAAATATATTTAGTACTCCATATTATTTACCAACAGAGACGTAACGTAGACAAAATTTTAGTAGCGTTAGGTAACCAAGAAGATAGATCTGTGTTTATGTTACCATCATTATATAATAGTTTTCCATGCATATTTTAAATAGCGAAAAAAGAGTCTATACCAACATTAGCAAAAGCATCTTTGAGTAAATACATCATTTATCAACGAGAATTTCATGGGGCAGCTCGATTGACAACATATTACTGTATTATAATTGAAATTATAAGTGGAATAGTTCAAGCACTAACAGTAAAGTTGATATTTGGGATGAAAGAGCTGGTGTTTTCTCAGTGAATTAACTGGATTCACTATTCACGGGTTGCCATCCAGGTGAGAAACATTTCCATTCCCTGAAGACGATGAACGAGACGACCTTCGAAGCATTGTGTGAGATGGATTTTTTTAACCGGATGGGAGCCAGAAAGGACTTAATCCAGCTAATCTTATTTGTTCACAAGAAACACTGTAAGTAGTATATAAAACGTATCATTCCATTTCGGCTTTTCTATTGTGACGTAAAATGTGGAACTAACAACCTCAAAAAATATCTCTCCCAAAAATATTTCCACATTCTATCAAGGCATGAGTCTACATCTTCATGCTACTACGAAGCCACCTTTAAAAGCTTGTGGCAGGGGGTGTAAGGACACCAAATCAAGGAAATTTGATGGATGTGTTAATGTATCATTAGTTTCGAAGGGCTGTGATGATGAGTGATGGGTGTATAAATAACACAATGAATGATTTAATGAGGCAATCAGTCGAAACATAGTGAATTAGAAAAGAGATCGCAGATACTAAAACTGGAGCATATTTACAACCCTCGAACAAAATATCATTGCAGTCCACCGTGCATAGTGTCAAACTTTGGACATAATTAAATAAATGGACTACGGGGGCCAAGTTTTCTAAACAATAAGTAGGTAATATAAATTAGAGCCTTAGCGTAATCCCATATCGATGGCTAAGTTTTAGCAACACGGATCTCAAAATTTGGATGGTTTCAAACAGGTATCTTAAACAAAGTGAAATGTGATTTAAAAAATAAAATTCAAGAAAAAAACAACTCCTTGTGTGCAAATGTATGCTTCTTTTTTAGTTTCATGAATTTTTGGCTTTTAATTTCAGAGTAAAATCAAAATTATAAATCGTTCCTTTCGCTCTCCTGAAAAGTTGATATTTTTGAGATACGTGTTGTTAGAACTTAGCCATCGATATGCTAAACGAAGTACCAACCAGCATGAGATGCCGACTCGCGGACCGATGATGCATCAAATTTCATAACTCGTATTTCAAATGGGGCTCGTTTAGCTTTATTTTATATTTCGGCTGAGCAATGTCATTGGTATTCCATATGCGACTTGCCACCAAGCCATCTTCAAAAATTGCACTCGGAAAAGAAAGTTTGGACCGAGTCCAAATCACCGTGGAGCATTTGATAGAGTCAGCTTTACCAGCGAGATCAAAAATCTCATGATTCTCTTAAGACTGCGTCGTTTGTGAACATATCCTGCACATTTTGGGACACTTTATATCTAATCCTGGAATAAATAACAACCAAAATAAATACTGGAAATGAAGGAATAAAACTTTGCAAGGTTTACAATTACTTTAATATGGGCACGACCTGGGTTTCGTAACGTAGTTACATCTACAGGTAAAGATGTACTACGGTAAAGATGTACAGGTAAAGATATAACTACTCCCCGAAGATGCAACTACGTAACGAAACACGGCTCGTGCCCATATTAATATAATAGTGAGCCTCACAAAGTTTTATTCCTCTATTTCCAATGTGGAGAGGCTTCACAAAGTCAAGCCTGAAGTTATCAGTTACAAAATAAATACATTTCGCAAATTTGAGAATAATTTCTGGGCAAATATTAATCACTTGCTCTGGAAAATTTAATGCACATACACAAAGCCTTACATTTATCTTTTTCAACGATTTACGTACCTTTATGAAAAAGGGGAGGAGAGTTATTAATCACTGACCCCAAATTAATCAGATAAAAATGAAATTAAAATTAAACCTATCTTTAGAGCTAGTACCTACCTATATGTACATATATTTAGCTGATTTCCAAAAGGCAAGGTAATCCTCCATTTCAACGTTCCGTATTATTTGCACGATGACGAATTGACAAACTATAAATAACAATAAATACCTTACAACAACTAAAGGGCTTGAGTATGAACGAGAATCCAACCGCAAACTGCATAACTATTTTAGCTTCATTTATCGATTTAAATTTGTGTCCGTATGAAATCATAGAATATTTATCTAATTTTTCTCTGTCATCCAAACACATTTACTTATTTAATCGGTCTTTAATTTACCTTTGGAGCTCAACAGTTCAAAAATAATAATTACTACTAAAATATTTGGGCTTAAATATTGTCTATTATAAAAACCAATCTATCTTCATTATGGATATAAATGTACATAACTTTTTTTGAAGCATTTTCCATCATTTTCAGCTAAGAAGAATTGCAGGTAATTCTTGACTTCCCTAAATATTATTTTCACACGCAAGATTATCACGCGGAAAAACCCTTGCCTACCATTCCTCAGGTAAGAAGGAAACCTAACAATTCCATGAATTTTATCAACTTGATTAAAAATTCACTTCCCTATTTTCCCTCCGATTAAATTCCATCCATACTTTGATACGAAAAGTAAGGCAAATATAATATGGCGAAAATGGGACTTATTACACAATTATATACAAGGGAATCTTCCTAATAGCTTAATAGGTAAATATAATATGGTGAAAATGGGGCTTATTACACAATTATATACTAGGGACTCTTCCTAATAGCTTTGATTTTTTAAAGAGAAATAGTCCAAAATGATTAACATCCTGGAATGTGCTTTCGCTCATATAGGTAAATATAATATGGTGAAAATGTGACTTATTACACAATTATATACTAGGGACTCTTCCTAATAGCTTCGATTTTTTAAAGAGAAAAAGTCCAAAATGATTAACATCCTGGAATGTGCTTTCGCTCAACTGCGCACTAAAACTGACGGACCACCAGCATATAAGAGAGCTGAAATAATGAAAAGAAATCTGGAAAACTCGCTAGCTTCCATCAGACTCTTGACCAACCTTTCATCTCCCACTCTCGAAGTACATCTCACGTCAGACTCCGGTCGTTTAAAAATTATAATGAGGTTCCATAATATAAAAAAAGGAAAGAGATCTTCATTGTTGTAAGGAGGGAAGAAAAAGCGTCGAAAAAAATATATTTTATAACACCTTTTGGCCCCGAAAAGATTGCAATGGAAATTTAATCTCAATGCCCTCGTAACACTCTTCAGAGGGCGAGGGAAATGGTCCGATTTTTTTATTCTTGAAAATTTCATAAGGAATGGATCTCTCTCCTCTTTTTTTACACTTTTTTATACCTTTTTGGATCCTCTCTCACTCTCTACTCTTTTTTCCGGCCGGCTTACCCGGTGAGAGAGAGAGAGGAATCCTTGTTTTATTCATACGCGGCAGAAAGGGTGCCCGAGTTGGAAAGCGATGATGACTGAGCAAGGGATTAGACCGGTGGAGAGGCAAATCCACTGCGGTTATTACTCCATTGATAATTTAAGCGCGGAAAACATTCAGGGAAGTAAGCCGTGGCCGGGAGGGTGGCAAAAATCCCTTGCAGTAATTAGGGTCAGATGGGAGGAGTAGCCCGGAGAAGAACGATCGTAGGGGTCTAACAAGTGGTATCACACGAGCAGGATTCTCGATGATTTGGTAGAGATAATACCAATTTTTATCAAAAAACAACATTATTAAATTCACATGTAAATAAATTAGGAGTAATTCATTGAAAAACACATTTTCAAATACACTTAAAAACCTGATCCTCTTCAAAATGCGACCGACAAAGGTCATTGGATTCACCTAAACACTAAGAGTTAAAACGAAGAAAACAATTTTCAATTATTTCCGTGGGCGGCCGGAATATTTGCAATGATATGACGACATCTCAACGTCAAAGGAAGCAAACATTGCTTATGCGATCATTTATGAATGAATGTAGAAATATAAGATTGGCAAATACTGATAAGTGAAAGGCACTTGAATACGCGTTCAAATTGGTCATTCTTTTAGTGCTATATCATGATTCTTACCCTTGAATATAAAACTACATCTTGCCATTTCAGGTATATTATATCTTTTTCAATAGCAAAAATCCCTTGCAGTAATTAGGTTCAGATGGGAGGAGTAGCTCGGGGAAGAGCGATCGTAGGGGTCAAACAAGTGGTATCAGATGAGGAGGCTCTCAATAATTTTGTGCAGATAATACCAATTTTTATTAAAAAAAAAACAACATTAGTAAATTCATATGTAAATAAATTAGGATCAATTTATTGAAAAACATATTTTCAAATACAATTAAAAACCTTATTCTCACCTAAATGCGACCGACAAAGGTCATTGGATTCACCTAAACATTGTTTCGTCAGCGTCAGTGTTTAGGTGAATCTTTCCGGGGATAAAAGGCATAATAAAATATATTTTCGACGTTATTTCTTCCCTCGCGACAACAGTGAGAAAACATATCCTAAAAGCCTCTAACCGTGACGACGAACTCCCACAAGAGTTAAAGCGAAGAAAAACATTTTCAATTATTTCCGTGGGTGGCCGGAATATTTGCAATGATATGACGACATATCAACGTCGAATGAATCAAACATTGCTATTCCGATTATCTATGAATGGATGTAGAAATGTAATATTGGAAAATACTAATAAGTGAAGGGGAAATGAATACGCATCCAAAGTAGTCATTCTTTTAGTGTTAGATCATGATTCTTACCCTTGAATATAAAACCATATCTTCCCATTTAACATATATTAAATCTTTTCCAATGGCAAAAATCCCTTGCAGTAATTAGGGCCAGATGGGAGGAGTAGTTCGGGGAAGAGCGATCGTAGGGGTCTAACAAGTGGTATCACACGAGGAGGATTCTCAATGATTTGGTGCAGATAATACCAATTTTTATCAAAAAACACTTTATTAAATTCATATGTAAATTAATAAGGATTATGTCATCGAAAAACACATTTTCAAATACACTTAAACACCTGATCCTCTTCAAAAAGCGACCGACAAAGGTCATTGGATTCACCTAAACACTGACGCGAAAACACTGTTTTCGCGTCAGTTAAATTTCCATGCAGTCTTTTCGGGGCCAAAAGGTGCTATAAAATACATTTTTTCGATTATTTCTTCCCTCCTTACTACATTGCAAAAACATATCCTAAAACCTTCTAACCATGACGACGAACTCCCACGAGAGTTAAATAACGAAGAAAGACATCTTCAATTATTTCCGTGGGTGGCCGGAATATTTGCAATGAATGAAGAAATATAAGATTGGCAAATATTAATAAGTGAAAGGGAAATGAATACGCATCCAAAATCGTCATTCTTTTAGTGCTAGATCATGATTCTTACCCTTGAATATAAAACTACGTCTTCCCATTGAAGATATATAAAATTTTTTTCAATGAGGCTCTTCAATTTTATATGTCTTCATATCTATCCAAATTTATAATTCCATAAATTTAACGACGAAATCCTAAGAACGTTATAACGGAGAATAAAATTTTCAATTGCACTAGCAGGTCACCGAAATATATACGATAAAATGACGGCACCTGAACGTAGAATGAAGCAAACATTGACCATTGGGACATCTTTGAATGGTTCTTGAAACATGGATGCAATACGCATGAAAGAATGGGAATAGAGTGCATGCGGAAAAAATATCCCTCTGATAATGCTTATAATGTCATAAAGTGATCAAATGATCATTTATTGAAGTCATTAATGAAAATGTACAGAATCCAAAAAATATAATTGCTATGTTTGAATATATAACCATCTTTTCTCATCCAATAATAAATATTAAATCTTTCTCTAGTGAGGACTGCTAATTTACAACTTGTCCATTTTCTTAATTTACCACAATATGGATTTTACTGATGCCCTAGTCATCAACTAGCGTGTAGTATTAACCGTTCCTTGACTGTGCGAGGTAACTCAGTTACCCTAAATAATATAAATGTTGTATAACTTTTTAAATTTTACTTTGTCCCTTTGATATTTTTTGTATTTGAGCTCAACCACTTTCTCGTCATTTAGGTGACAAATGATTTTTTTACATTTAAATTTATTTTTAAAACTTCAATTTTTATTGGCGGGGTAACCAAGTTACCCCGCACAGCTGTTGGCGGGAAGAAAAAAGTGTTTGTTTGTTATATAAGTGCAGGGATAAAATTGAATACAATAAATTTTATAATACTATAACTTCAATAACGCCAATATTCTACATGATGACACCTTTAACATTTGTTTTTTCGTAGCATTTCCACCATTTTCTTCGCTAATTGAAACTTATGCTTAATATGATACCGTATTGTCTTTGCGATTACAAATTTATTGATACTTAACTTGAGTGCGTGCATAATTCGTAGAGTTAAGATATTGCTTGGAAGGGCTGCAAATTTCAAGAAATAATTGCAAAATATATTAAATTTCATCCGGAAAGTATTTAAATAATCAATAAGTTAGATTGGTTTCAATCGATTAACGAAGCAAATAAAGCTATTTTAGTTTGTTGATATGCCAACTTTTTATAATATCGACGTAGTTTTCTATAATCACAACTATTTTTATCGAAACTTGAAATCGGTAAGGGATAATGAGAAAAATATTACACTTTCTTTTTGCTTAAATTAATTTATTGATTTGTTTCAGGAATGAATACGGAAGTAAATGAATTTTCAAGGTTTTTCCACAGCTCCAGAAAAGGAAACTCTCCAAGAGTTGAAAAGTAAGAGGTTTAAGTCTTTGATCTCGCAAAAGTATAATTAGGTAATTAAAAATTCGTAATTCCCTCATCGTAAAGCGTAAAATAGAGAGCTCGAAGAGCTTTACAGTTGCACTTAAAATATTTGGTCGCAGAAACATGAACATTCCATCAAAACTCACTTTTAAAGCACTTCCCTAATACAAAGTCAACGGGGTTTGCTGACCCATCAACCGCAAATACATGTCTGGAGATGACCTAATCCGTCAGCCTGATTAAGATGAATGGAGCCAGACCCTTGTCAGGCATTATTTTAAGATTTTTAACCCTTCCACCTCTCGGCAAGCAATCACGGACAAATGGGAACAAGGGACGCAAACAATGGATGGCTCTTTCGCTATCCCTTGATCACGTGCGAATGACAATCAAATCACCTCCCTAGAAATACCTACAATACAACATTTACTGTGCAATTGAAGGTCATCGCAAGGCTTTTTTAAATCAATATATTTAATTTCATTCCTCCGCGAACATTCTTAATCCATTCCAATTACATTTACTTTATCATAACGCATCTCTGAGACAGTTCTACTTTCCTATGGAGATATTTTTACGCTTAAAATTAATAAAATTGCAGAATTATTGGGGCTATAAATATTTTTACACTTGCTTTGAAGCAAAAAAATTGATTATTTACTATTAAAGCCGGAGATATGTTCTCTTTATAAATTCCATACTTGATAAAGAGTATAAAGCTATGTTCCAAGTAAATTTATCCTATTTCAGGGATGTAAATGCGCTATACTTAGCTAAATAGAAATGGCCGTAATAATGCTGGTGGAATATGTGATGATTTTCATTGAATTAAAACGAAACACACTCTGGATGTAGTACCATATGCCCACTTTAATGTATAAATACTTATATCGTTAGCGCATTGCATTTTGTATTATTATATTCCACATCATCTCACCTCACACGGATGATTTCATTCATTGAATTATTTGCATATCAAGTCCCCTTATTCTACTTTTTGGCGGCATAATTTGTCTGATATAGGGAACATAATTATTGAGACAGATTTTGCAAAAGGTAAGATGAAAACCAATAATTGATCCCAAATTTCAAGAAAATGCCGGTTAATAGGCGACGTTTTTATGGCAAAGGAAGATGTGGATACTCATCGACCATCGCCACACTAAAATTACTAGATTATTCTGGTTGTGCACGCCCTTTGCCAACAGTGGCACCTTCGCCAGGCACCATGGCATTATCATCTTCACGTACCATAAGCACCCTTGTTACTCTAACTATTCTGAAATCTGCTTAATAGGGAGGAGGTTAGCTAAGAAGACGTATACTTTCCGGCGGACCGGTATTTTTTCGCAGAATGGAACGGATGAGATCAAGAAAGAACACTTCAAATAGCGATAAGAGTGACAAATAGACAGAGTAGAAAAAATTCACTTGCTTTGAGTTCCATATCTTTTTTAAAACTTATTACGACTACAGGAAGTGGAGAAAATGGAAATAAAATGATTCAAGGTGCATTTTTATGGAAAATAAAATGTATATAAAATAATAATGATCGCTTACATATCCAGCAAATAAAACAGAGGTTTAAATTGATTCCTATCTTATGAAATAATTAAATAAATGACGCATCCAAATTCTATCTCAGAAACCATTCATTCTTTTGAGACAGATTATTCGGATATCAGTACAAATGAATGCCTGAAGACAGCCGGTGAAACACAGAGTATACAAAAATGACAGTTATCGAAAGCTTTTGAAACAAATCATGCTCTCATTTATTTTACGTTCACGAAGTCAGATGAAAGGGGATATCTGTTTAGCCACCACACTAATACGAGGGGCCGAAATCTCAAATGGAGTATAAAGCGGAAATTAAAGACGACTTGAACTGACGTTTACCGACGATCATTGAGCGCAGTGATACTTTCTCCCGAAAGACTGCCGCGTTTCTCGCTAACATCCGGTGGCACTCATTGCCAATGAACCTCAGATTAAATCGGTTTGTGCTACAGCTGAAGCACTCAAAGCGTCACTTTTGAAAATCTTCCAGGCTCCCCCGCGAGGGTCGTAAATTTCTCGTTTTACCGTCGCGGTCGCATTCAGGGTTGAAATTGACTGCTTTCGCACCGTAGGCTTGGATTTCATGACGAGAGTTCAAGATTTCCGCCGTCAATTGCAATTCAGTAGAAGTTACTTCTAAGGCTTAAAATGATTGAGCAATTATAAACAGGTATATTTTAGAGCAATATGAAGGAAATTATTTTGGAATTTCTCCCTATTAGCATGCTGTGGCACACGGCATTTAAAACTTTGACCGGCAAGAGTATGAAGGCTTTTGAACATTCATTTTATGAAATAAAATTACAATCGCTAATTAAATAAATAAAAAGGAAAGAGGCGCAAACACAGAGCATTAACATACAAAGAAAACAATTGCAGAAAGGATTATGCTGAAATATTCTAGACTGTTGGTTACCTGCAAAACTTGACAAATTAAGGCACAAATATCTTGCCGGACAAAGTAATTAACATCATCTGAGAGAATCACTATATTTAATGAAATAAATAATAATATAAGGTAGATGTTCTGCCGAATGGATCGGTAAAGTCATTTTTTATGCTGAAAAATGAAGGACTATTAATAGAAATGCAAGCTCTTGTAATCTGTACATAAACCATTTTATTTTTCTAGCACATGTTGGGCCCCATAAATCTACCTCTTCACGACTATCGAGACTGCTGTGAATTTTTCGTTTGCCGATGGTACCACACACGGCGCATGAATAATACTTATGATGATTCTTAAAATATATAGAACGGGTAATGACAGACAGTGGGTACATATTCGAAGTAACGTAGTGATAATTTGACGCCTGTATCGCCACATATTCGTCTACATTGCGTCAAAATACGAGAAAGCGAATATTCTAATGTTAGCAGCTATATTTGTCTTCTTTTATACGTAAAAATAAACCCACTTGAAGATAATACTTTTGAACTAAAGGTTTCCGTAGAAGTATTTCACGTGTTTTCGAGCTAGCGTATCACCCAGAAATTTCACCTACATTTACTTTATGTTATCACTATCGGCAAGATATACATGGGCATAGGTGACCTATACAAAAAATAGACCTGCGTCCATTGGATCAGATTAAGGTCTAGTCCCCACTCATGGCTGTCAAAGAATTTGAGTTTTTTTTTACTTTTACGAGTCTAGCTATTTACATTTCTGAAATTTTTTTACCTAGCTATTCGCTGTCGCTATATTAAACAGGGCCTTTCTTACAAAAATAAAGAAAGCATATTTTAAATTAACTCATGATGGCTAAATTGGGTTCGAATAACGGGCGGGAACGCATCAGTATGTAGCTGTATCGTATTATCTTATCGGTAGGTATAATAAAAAAAATATTTCTTGACACACCTGGCAGCCTGCTGGGATCGAAGCCATCTACGTATTTTTCGCTCTATAGTTCCGACCCCGTCTGCAGATCTGATGTAACTGTTACCAGAAGAAATATTTACGTGGATGCAACTCCATAGATGCTCGCAATGATAACCAGCATGTATATTCGTGAACAGTGCACTCACTTCTTTTTCAGCGATGCGATAGTAGCATTCACAAAGGCCGCCCCGATAATAAATAAAAGAATAACGAAAAAGGCCGCACATTTCACGGCGGCCGTGGCGGCAGGAAATCGGCGCGCCGCCACGTGGCAAGGCCGAGAACTAAGGAGGGGCGTGGGAGTGGATGCGATCCAATTTGCGGCTCGTTTAAATAATACCCGCGTCATCGCTTCGCAGGTATTCCTCCACGACGGACCCTTCCCATCAACCCCTGGGCGGTCCTCCGAACGGGACGTGACGTCACGTCGCCCCCCTCCCCTTTGCCGTGATATGGAGCACGCGTGTGCCAACGCGGGAGAACTCGATTCAACAAGAGTCACTCTCCCGATAGCGGACGAATGAATGAAACCGTCGAAATGTCAAAGGTCATACGATAGCACAGGAGTCAATTCACCTCTCGACGTACACCTGAGGGATTTAGCAGTTCTCCGGTACAACTGGGATACCTATCACGGTACACTGACAGGTATCAAGCCAACCAAAGTTATTTAGATTGAATACTTACCACGAAGAGTAGACCGAAGGGCATTTACAGGGATTTACATTTGCCATTTTTAAAATACTTTTTCTCAGATATGGTTGCGGAGGAGAGGCAGCTTTTAGACGAGATACGGAGGACACAGAAGGTATGGATGGGAGTAGTACTTAGCAGGGAGGGGATGTTGAAAATTGTGTTAGAGGGTAGAATCAGTAGTGTAGCCAGGAGGGGAAGGTCCAGGGGGTCCGGACTCCCCCCCGAAAAATAAAAACTCAATAATTTTTCTTCATAAAAGAAAACAAAATATTGAAAAATCATGAATTTACAAAATATTTCTTAAACAAATGAAGTTTTTTCGATTATGAAAAGTGTTACAATTAGTTAAAAACCCAAAAATTAGTACGCCGTTTTTCAAAAATTTCCCCCCTTGGTTTTGGACCCCCCTCCACCCCCGAACGAAATTCCTGGGTAGAATGTTAGGGAAACAAGGGAGGGGAAGGAAGAGAATAAGACTTTTAGATAGATTGAAAGGGAGTAGGCCTTACAGTAAATTGATGAAGGCAGCGCTGGAAGGAAAGGGAAGCTCCTAGATCACTTCTTTAGTACTCCATGGAAACCTACCTTAATCGGTAGAATACTATAATAATATTTTTTAATCAAGCCGTCGCGTAGAGCTATTGATTTCTTGCCTTTTTGTCTTGTAAGATCTTGGGCAGGATGTGAAGGAAGTTCTTCATATATATGTAAAATTCGACATTGCAATACTGCCACAGAGTTTTATTATGGCACTAAACGTTTCGTTGCTACAAACAACATTATCAAGTGTATCATAAGTCTTAAGAGTTCTTTCTTATATAGATCTTGGTGCTTGAAGGGGAGGGATAAGGTGGAGGATGGGATTTTTGGTGTCTAGAAGTGGGGATATTGAGAGTTGTGGGAGAAAGGGTCGTTTTTTAGGGTTTCGGGAGAGGGGCAGGGAGGGGAGTAATAATTTTGTTGGTAGCAACGAAATACGTAGTATCAAAATAAAACTCAGTAGATATATCGAAATGTCGAATTTTAAATATATTACCTTTTTATGCCTATAAAGTTTTTCGCGGATCGTAACAACTAAAAAATACTATAAGTTAGCCCAATTACGTAATTTAAAAATGATACACAAAGATAGCGTGCTGCCCACTCAATTTTAATTTCGTCACCCTACTACATTTGTTTCTATTGATTTGAAATAATCATCAGGTCACTATAACTATATATTATTACCTGATGATAATTGCAAGCCAATTGAAACACGTATAATAGAGTTTCTATATTAAAAAATTAGTGGACAGTGGGATACCTTTCTGTATAATCTAATTCCTGTTCCACGATCCCTCTCCGGAAAAAGTTGACATCATAAGCAAATTTCCTTGCGTAAGTTATTTTTTTTAATTAGGCTTTGAGTGTGATTATATCACTAATTAATGATATTATCATGGTAATATCATAAGATAGCTGAGGTCATAACTCTCCCCTTGCATCAGCAAATTTACATGTCTTAATAATTTAGGATAGGGATATAAAATGGATACAAATACTTATATTTCAGATATCAAAGATGGTGTTTTATAAATGAATGGCAAATGAAATAGCAATAAAATGGTATGTAGGCCAAATTAATTTGAATTTATATGGATACGAAGTTTTTCGTAAGGTATTTGCAAAAGGAAATAGTAGTTATATAAGTTATTCAACCCTTAGCAAAGAATTCTGACTTACGTGATGATTATAAAAGTTGAACTTTCTTTTAGCATATCTCTTGCTCTTTCTCGCACAACAAATTAAATGCTCTACCTGCGACTTATATATCCATATACTCCGATAATTGACACAAAATATAGTCTATCTAGAATAAAAACGAAAATATTCTCCCAAAACAAAGGCCTTTACAGTTATGGTGCTGTAATAAATGGAAAATAGCCTGTTGGGGAATAGAATTATAAAAGTTAGTCTTGTGATTCGCTCCAGGTCATGGATTTGGAACTATTTCCAGTGAGTAAACGTTATCCAGTCTCTCCTAACTAATATTATGGCCTTCAGAAGGTATCTTGATTCATTCGACATTTCGAACTTAAATGCTACCTTTATAAGTCAGCAATGCTAAGAATCCATTCCAAGTATTCCCGTATTCTAATTATTAATTTAACATTCTTGAGGATATAAGACGGACGCACGTTAAAATTTATGGATCTTAGCAGAATATACGTACACAAATTATTTTATAGCTAATTTAATTTTTGCCAAATTTCGTGACTCTTCAAAGACAAAACGTTTGTCAAAGCTTTTTGGTACATACGCAGGTTTAGCCTTTGAAATACAGTGATTATCCTTTGGCTGCTTTCCTTTCGTCGTGAAAATGAACATTAAAAACTTTCGGCATAAAACGCCGATCGGCGAGTGACTGCAATAATGTCTAACCTTAAGAATGATAACCAAGGTATTTTAATGTATTACCGTGCATACATTCAAGAACTCGGAAGTGGAAAGTTTGCAATAGCAACAAAAAATTTTAATCGTACACTTTCATCATTTACATTTATCATTTTTGATTTACATACAGTTTTTTTTGTCCGCTTATGGAGTACTTAATGAGAGGACTTGGATTATGCCGCATGATATCTGACATGCGGACAGTAAAAAAAATGGAAAATTGACAGAATTTCCATAACTAAGCCTGGACTACTTAAAACCCTTTCGAGATCCAAGAAAAAGTATACACAATCTTGTGGAAGGTTAGCTAATTTTCCATTATCAATGAGCAAATTTTTAAAAAATCATTATCTGCCTAACCCCTAGCTTTCTTTAAGCATTTTCGTCAAAAATATATCAGATAAAAATGCGTTTATTTCCTTTGGCAACCACAAAGATAATGCCAATGGAGCTTCCAAAAGTTTGAAATATTCTAAGCTTCTTATGCTTTAAACATCCAGAATGCCCTAGTCCACGAGTTCCTAAACAAATTCATAAATCATTTTGGTTAAAAGTTCTGAGCAAAAATCAATTTTTTATTTCAGCAGAAATCATTGCACTAGCATCATTATTTAGTTTATTCCAAAAAACAGTATACATCATAGTTTTTACCTACCGTAATGGACAATTGCATCATTGTGGTAGATCAGTAAACTGGAAATTTCAAAAAACATATTTTACGTTTCGATCCTTGGGACATTTGCATAAGGATCTGTAACAGGTAAGCAGGATTAGTTTTCTTCACGTTTAATATATCATGAAAGGTATCTCTACACTTCACTTCACCCTTTCGTGTCATTTTATCTGATAAAGACATTCATTTATGCTACCCCAAGAGCCCCAACAAATGGCATGGTCACGTTAAGACGAGAGCGTGGAATGCATTATTTTTAAAACGATTCCGGAAACACTCGTTGGTGATGGCAATCACGCGCGCGTGACTCTCTGGCCAACAGGTGGAGAGCTTAAGTTTGCGTGCCTTTGAGTACGATCACGTGACGTGTAAGGCGGCACTCTTTCCGAGGGGAAAAAAGGGATAAAATGACGGTCGTGAAATTGGGCACGACTCCATAATTTGCCGCTTAGCACTCCTCTATCTCAACCTCGCCTCCTTTCCCGACAAATCATTTCAAACCATCCCCACTTGTTGTGCTTGCTCCCCAAGCTATTACAAAGAAAGGCACTAGAAGCTATGTTAAGCGAGGGAGGGAGTTATTCTCTTAATATTTCCATATGGGCCTTCTATTTATATACCTACTATTAAAGTAAAAATATATTTTCATACAAATTACAAATCTTCTAGCAATAAAATCAATTAGCTTTTATCGGTATAATATCACAGTTTTTTAATTATAAATAAAGTTATAAATAATATGGAATGTTGCAATTGAAAATTATAATATAAAAAACTGTGATATCATACCGATAAGAGCACATTGAAAATATTTGTTACAAATATAATTATAACGCAGAAGTGAAAAAACTTATACAAATTACGTCGTACCAGATGACTCATTATAAAAATGAAACGCACACACCCTATCATTGCAACTGCTTAAAACGAGTTTTATCAACATATTGAAATAAAGGGAAGTCGTATTTTTCCACAAATATTTAGTGCGCACGAAGCGTGTCAGCGCACAGTACCATCATCAGGTACAAGCTGTGAGCCTAAACGCGTAGTAGGCATTGAATACTTGTGTAAAGGTGCAACTACCTTTCATTTCAATATATTCAACTTCCAGTACATCGAAGTTGAATTGGTTGAAACTATTGATCGACCACCATAAGGCCCCACTGGCAGAAATAATGAAAATATTAGGGCACCAATGGTGAGAGAAAACAAACTAGCTGGGTTGAGAGCAACGATGCATTATTCCAAGTTTGCTTGATCTGAATCACACCATACTTGAAATCCTATACCAGCTCGTTACATTTTCATATGCTTGTTAGTATTCGAAGGTCAAATATTGCGGAAGGTCAAATATTGTGATTCAGGCTTATTAATTGTCGACTGATAATCATAGGAATTCTATAGGAATAGTCTATCATATATTTCCTGTGATACTGTCCTCAGAAAAAGTTATCCACACAATTATTGCATTCGTCTTATACCCTTCAAACACTCTCACATTCCATGAATAGTATTTTTATATATCCCTCCACATAAAATACAATTCAATCACTGCTTCAGTGGCTCAACTCGAGGGTTGACATGAATAGTTGAGGGTAGAGCTAACCCCAGGCTTAGTCGCGAGCGGGTAAAATTCACACATTATTGGAAAGGGGACTCTGTCCTTACACTGTACCACCTTGCACTTCGAGGATTATATATACTCCTAGTATTTTCACACCACCGTTTCATTGCAGTAAATATTGTTCCCTCGGCATTCAATTGGATTCGCATTCGATAAGCGACCGACTTTACGAGACTCGCGAACGCTATGTCAAACAAATACTTCCAACGTGTCCGATCTCCTCTTCCTCTCCGTCCATGACTTGTCAAAGCAATTAGCGCTGGAGCACTAAGAGGAGGGAGGTAGGTTATTGGCCACACGCGATGTTTGTCATACGACACGCCACTATCACGCCAAATCAGGCCGACAAATCAAATCTCTTCCGCGCCAAAGATTTTACGCTGAGCACGCTGGTGTCACGCAAATGGTTTTCTTACTTAATCCCGCCATGTTAGGCTCGCGTGTCACGTAATTACAACACGAGTCGTCCGCCAGGAGTGTTTAAGTATTTCACTAGAACCAATCTGGCAAAAGGACCAGGAAGCTTCGGAACATTTTCCCTTTAACTGTGCATGCACAAGTAAATAAAATTATCCAGGGTAATCAAACGTTTTGTTTGCGATGGTTTAAAGCTGGCGGTTTGAGCTCTGCTGTGTATATGCGTCGTAAATGTATGAATACTGAAAATAACCGGGTGGAAATACTATTACCTCTATACCGTCAGTTTTTTATGCCTTGAAAAAGTATTCGTGATAACTTAGAGAAAAAACTCCATTCATTTAGACTGTATGGTAATGGCTGAGGTAACGAGGTCAACTAAAGATACATGGGATTTGACTGAAAAATATTACAGTTTAAGATTTTAGATATTACTTAGTGAAATATTTGTATAGGAAAAGAAATATAGCTCTTGGTCCCTACCCGGTCAAGGCGGATGATTTTTTCCCTGTGGATCTTTCACACGATTGTTAACGAAGTTATCACCGTGGCTAGTCCCGGTATACTTTAAATTCTGCACATTTGCTCACTATTACCAACGATAGTTCCGAAAAATGTGCCATCATCAAGTTATCTTGATCTATAACCTGGTTTTTCTTCCACTCTAATTTTATAATTCTAGGTAGTCAAGCACCGTCCGATGGTACCTCAATATTAACACGTTGTGTCAAAACCACTATCGAGAAAGATAAGGTCAGCTTCCTAGGAAAAACAGTTTTTTCCTACTAACAATAATTTTGTGTTTTTAGGCGTGCAGTTAGTTGAATAGTAGGTTGGTTTAGATTTTTTACACTATAAAGATAAATCCTTTTTTAAGTTTGGAGATTTTATAGAAGTCGGATTGAACCTGTGCGAGAGCAAAATCTTCAAAGGTGATTCTACTGATCTCGGCAAATTAGATTAAGTTACATTAAAATATTATCGAGTATAAGATTTCTATCCAAGAGAATGTTTCACTTGGTTTCGAAAGTAATGTAATTTGTACGGGAGTACTCAAGTTAATTGATTAGTAAATTTCTTGGAAATCGACTAAACATAAGTTTTGAATTCACCTACTTCAAGTATCGACAACACGTTTAAATTATATTTTTGTCACCTAACTAAAAGATGAAATCCTCAAAAGCGTGAAAGGAATGGAAATTATTTTATTTATTTGAAAAAGACTGGTTTTCAATTGCTTATTCCTAATTGGCGTGCTTAAAGCTTTAGGCGGCCATTTTTATTTTCCAGAGGTGCTCTACTTTTCATAATCAATGCCAAAATCATAGCACAAATCCTGAAACAATTTTAAAATCCGTATAAAAATTCCAGCTTCAAACAAAAGCTCGAGTTCATATTTTCAAAAATGTTCATAATTCAAGGTTATTCATCGCGATAAAAATTTTATATCCTCGCACAATACTATACTGCCTATCGTAACACACATGAATTCACGACTGGTACCTTCTCCGCTTTTCGTGTGTACGAAAGAGTAAGGATAAAATAACTCCATGAGCAATACAGCAACGCCCCAGACATCATTGATGGCCGGTGGTAAAATCTTTTTGCCGAAAATAGCTTTCCCTATCCATTTTACGAGCTTAGCTCCCATTTCAGCGATATAAAAGACCTACTTCTCCTCCTCCTCCGTGCCTACCTCTCCCACTATGAAGAAGAAAGCACTAGATCAAAGCAATGCAGAAAAAGCAGTGAAAATTCTATATAACGTACATTTAAAGTTAGAAATCCACTCGAAAATGAGAGAATAACCAAATTATTCTCATTTTTTCATATTGATTCTAACATTTTGACGAATGCAAAAGCAAATCATTCAATCCCAAAATAAATTGTCACGCTTTTACCCTCGTTTTCTAAATGGTTGCTAATGCAACTTCAGATATTGTTAACGGCGAAATAAGCATTCTTTGTGCCTATTCCTTCCGATATTTCAATGACAATTTGCACCTTAAACCGCTTATGGACTCAATACTCAAAAACACGTGTCACCTCCATGTGTATTTTCCAATGACACACCCGCTTGAAGAATTAAAGCCAATATACACACTGAATGAGTTCGCGCTCTAATCTCACGTAAATGAAGGAAGAATTAAGTATTCAGAGGAAGATTGAGAGAAAATTGTAGTTGCTCAAAATTAAAGCAGATCTTCATAGTGGACGAAATGAATACCAATATTCATAGATATCTAGTCTTGGAAATTCCATTAAATAGGTGTTTGTATAAGGCTAACAAAGACATATGTGAGGTGAATAAAAAGTAGACAGCTCAAAAAACCTAAAACGGGAAATTAAATAATGCATATGTTAGCCAGACATGACGGGTTTCGAAGCAAAAAAGCACTATTTAAATCTGCATAGCACGGGAATTGTCACTAAAGCGGGAAAAAATAACAAAAGATAACCCCGAGAATCTTCACTAACATTATTCTATGTTCATACATACATCTTTTATGTTCTTTCAAAATAATATTGCATAGAGACTCAATCCTATTTTCCTTGCTCAGCCATCTACTTCATCACACATGGCATTTTATTTAAAAGGCTTCCCAGGTAAAAATTCTGTTCATACACATTTATGTGATGCATGAACTATTAAAATTCTTGATAATGTGCCATCACATTAGTCACTAATTAGAAATATTTTAAATAAAAATAATGCATTTACATTGCCAACTTCAATATGGGTGGCGATATTTTGTGGAAAGTGTAACATTTAATATTTATGTTTATGTTCATTTAATACTATTATTTATTCGATTTTTATGTTGAATTTGATGTTAATGTGCAATAAAGAGGGATGTAAGGTTGCCAAAGAGTTGTATCGGGATGAGATGGGATTGTTGTAAGGGAAGCCATTAAGAAAAGATCTTGATGGAAGGATACGAGGAGAGATATTGTAATTTTTAAGAAATAAAAAGGTTTTGGAAGGAAAAGTTGTCTGATGTTACAAAAGTGAGTCAGATAACATAATCATGGACTTGCATTTTATCTAATCAACTAACTTGTGTTAGCCTAGTCTGTCACTACGGTACCCAATTAAAATTTGTCTTTTAAATATCATCTCCATATTTTCAACAACAGACACTTTGTTACTTCCACAAAAAATTCTATTTTATGAACCGGTTTTGGCTGTTGCATCATAATTTTTTAATGACATTTTGTAGGACATTTTCTGTATTTTATAATGGTGTAACAGCCGAAACCGATCATAAAATAGAATTTTTTGTGGATGTAAGAAAGTGTCTGTTATTGATAATATAATTTGTCTATCAGGCAAAAATATTCTTCCGAATGGATGGATATAGAAATCCGTCTTTACCTCGATCAACAAAGGCTTAAATTAATACCAAGCGGAAGTCAGTGCGCGTACTTCTTCATTTTTCTGTTAACAGTTATAGTCATAACACCATCCCCCGTCATACACCTTTTGAGATGGCTTGTGGATCAGCACGTATTTTTATTTTACGTCAATCAAGTCCTAGCAATATCGTTGATAGTCTTTAAGCAGCAGGGCAGATCATGAATGTGCAATCTTATTTTTAATGCTAGGTTTTTATTTCACGTTGTATCCACGTGTAATTTTCAAAACTTAAGTTAAATGCTGTCAAATAATGAAATACTTGCAGAGTGTCAGGTGAAATCAGGTTGCACAATTCCTTTTCTTTTTTTTCAACGGATAGAGTCCAAACCGAAGTGCTCGAGATGGTGTGTGAGGAGAGGCAGCTTTTAGACAAGATACGATGGAGGAAGAAGGTATGGATGGAGCGAATATTCAGCGGGAATGGCATATGTTAAAAACAGTGTTAGAGGGTAGAATGTAAGGGTAAACGAGGGAGAGGAGGGAAGAAAATATGAGTTTTAGATAGAATGAAAGGTAATGAAAGTAGGCATAGATAAGTGCTGGAAGGAAGCACAGGCTCCCAGAATGCTTCTAAAGTACTCCATGGAAACCTAACTTTATCGGTAGAAGTAATAAAGTGGTATGCATTTGCTCAAATGATATTCTCTTTATTGCCGCCAATATAAGTAACATTTTCTTAAAATAATCCGATTTAGGCAAGAGCAAGTTTGTAAATATCTTCAATCGCCAATTTCTCTTTTCCTCGCCATCAATTCTATTCTCCCCGCCTTAAAAACGCCACCACTTCAATAATCGTCACTGCATAGAAATACTTAGATAGATTTACTCAACCTCAAATCACCTAATCTCTTCATACCTTAGTATGTCTCCATCCATCTCTTTCACTATTCGCTGGTTTACGGATTCAGGCGATTTTTTAGTTTTTTTAGTATTTCATATTTTCTCAAAAACATGAGAGTCAAAATTATTCCCTGTTTAGTCACCCATGTAAGTAACCTTTTCTAAAAAATATTCAAATTCTGGCAACACCATGAAGGGGATGCTGCTAGATTGCTTCGAATTTACTCCCTGTAAGCCTACCTTAATCGGTAGAGTACTTAAAAAATAATAAAAAATAAAACTTGGGAACAACCAGTTTGTTGTCTTAGATCTGAGACTTGTTTTCAACTAACTCTTGGCCTCTGGATGAGAAAATAATGTCTCATATGTCATGCAAAATTTGCCTACGAAGGAACTTAAAGGGAAATATTACCTTATATACTGCCCTACATAATAATTTCATTTATTCAGGGGTTATATAAAGTTACCGAAAGATAAAATTGCGATCAATCAAATAGCGACTTTTACCAAACGATAAATATACATATTACGATAAAAAATTTCGCTTCTAGCTTTTTCCCTAGGAAGCTTAATCTGAAGACGTTATAATTTGTTGACGGCTAATGTCTTAACAACCCCCGCCATACACCAATTTAGGCCGTTTGCGGAGTAGTATTTATATGTGATTTCTCTTTCACTACCTATCTTCTCCACTTTTACCCGTCTCACCCAGTCCCCCACTTGTGTCACAACGGGAAAGAAACAGTCTCGCTCACTCCATCGTCCCAATCCCTCCCGCAGACCTCTAACTCCACGCCAATAAAACTGCGCACTAAAGGCAGGCACAGAGGGATCCGCGAGGAAAGGGGGGTTCGTTGAGGGTATGGAGGAGGGGAAGTAGACGGTCCCCCTCCACTCCCGGAACGGCCCACAGTGCAAAGCGCCCAATGATTGGGAGGATTGGAGGCCGTAACTTTGATGCCCGCCCGAGGACCATCTCCTTGTCCTAATCCGGTGGTGGAGGTGAAACTGGTACGCTCAGGTTTTGGGGACACCCGCACTTGTCACACGCTTTTGACCAGGGATGACAACAAAAACGAAACGAAAACCAAAACCAGTAACATTCTAAATTCAAGTCTAAAAAACTTTCAAATAAGAGATTTCAATCAATAAACCGAAAACAAACTTTTTAATGCGTATACGCGGTTCTTCTCAACATATTACGCATAGGACCGGTTATATTATGTCTACTTAAGTTTTTTCAGAGCATGAAAATCAGAGTTAACGATATCTTCCTCTTGAAGTCTCCTATTTAACTAACCGTTATCCTGAACTACTTTTCGCTACTTTAACTTAAAAATTACTTCAAGTTGAGATTACGACAGTATAATTTTCCGGTTACCGCTAACTTGGCATTATAAAATCGGCCCATAGTATCAGGGATGGCAATTAAAACTAAACGAAAGTGAAAAGCAGTAAAATTCGTTCGCGGGAGCGATATTTAGAAACATAAGCGAAATGGATGTAAGCCTGTGGAGCTAAACTCAGCATCGAAACGAAATCGGAGTCAAAACTACCTCGGGCCGAAACTAAACTTAAAATCTGGGACGAAACGAAACGCAGATAATGTTTCGCACCAGAGGGACCATGTGCTTCACCTTCGAATAGTTTAATTTCGACCCACAACCGAGTACTAAGTATGGTTGAATGAAGTAGAGATTCGGCCTACCGCCATTAGATGCATGGGGCACTCATATTTTTACCATTTTCAGGAGAATGGTGAACGCAAACTGGCCATTCGATTTTTCTTCTTCTAAGTAATCAACCCTTGGGTTGGTTTGCAGCAGTCTCTCCATCTCTGTCTGTCCTCCGCCAGCCTCTGTCGCCTCTCCGCCAGCTCTAGGTAGCTGTTGCAGCCCATGTCCTTCATTACTTGGGTGATATAGCACAACCTCGGCCTTCCTCTGCCCCTCTTCCACTCCACAGTGCCCTCTAAAACTGTTTTTACCAATCCATTATTTTGACTCAGTAAATGTCCTACCCATTTACTTCTCCTTGCAGTTAGAATACTCCACAGGTCTGCTTTCACTCCCAGTCTTTCCAGTATCTCCTCATTCGTTACCCGGTCTACCCATGAAACTTTTAACATTCTACGATAGCACCATAGTTCAAAAGCATCAATTCTTTTTTTCTCTGCTGCTCCTATTGTCCAAGTTTCACTACCATAAAGCATTATGCTCCATACAAAAGTTTTGAGTAGATTCATCCTAATCTTGATACTCATGTTTTTTGAAACGTATATCTTTCTCTTCTTGTTGAAAGCTATTTTTGCCTGTTGTATTCTACTGCTTATTTCCCTTTTGCTTCTGGCATCCGTGGTGATCTTGCTTCCTAAATACGTGAATTCTTCTGCATTGTTCAGCTGTGTATTACCCAAAGTTATATGTGCTGGTATTCCTGTTTTGCTTACAACGAGTGTCTTGGTTTTGGTCCTGCTTAACTTTAGATTGTATCTAGCCAGCGTGACTTCCATCTCCCTAAGCACTTCTTGTAGTTGGTCTTCACTTTCTGCCAAGACTGCTAAGTCGTCCGCAAAACATAGCTTATATATCCTCTGCCCATGGACCTTAATTCCTGCTTCCGGTAAGTTGCTCTCTGCCTCGTCCAGTGCTCTTTGTAGGTATAAGTTAAATAGCGCAGGTGACAACGAACAATTCGATTTTTAGGCTCCTTGAATTAACCTGTCTACTTGCATGTGAAATGTAATGGGTCAAAACTATTCCCTCTTATCTCCCACCACTCAACTTCTGGAATCGAAACTTAAGAATGAGCAGCGGAGTTTCAATTAATTGAGTTTCGCTCCTGTGAGTAAATTTTCGTCCCGGGTCGAACCTTAACTCCTTTGTGATTTCGTGCAGGGAAAAAACTAAACCTAGTTCTCGTATTTTCGTTTCCCTCTCGGTCGAAACGAAACATTTCCGCTTCTTTTCACTAGCCACCCCTGCCTTTGACGAAGTTTTCCAACCAGTCGTCCATATTTCACTAGCTAAACTAGGACAAATCATTGCTGTCTTACATTAATCAAGTTCGACGATCACAATACACGCATGGCCAGGGTGATAAGCTCTACAAGACGGGATTCGAACTCGCGACCGCTAGGTTGACAGGAGAGGACGATTCCTCGCCACTCCCAATGCCAGGGAGGGTGTTCGGGTTTTGCCCCATCTATGAATATAAGGCTGCCACAATTGGGAAAGACGAGTCTGACACCATTATCATCGTTTATGTCAAATCCGAGAGTTAGCGCATTATTAACAGTTGTGAGTTCTTCTTTGAAATTCTTCATAATTGTTAGAATTTCGTGCAATTCAGTAGGAAAATAATATAGTAAGCATTTTTGCTATGCTGTTATATAAATACTGTTTCTTCTTGCTTAAACGATTGCAAGGTTTAACGGCGAGGAAAGTCGCTGTGAGGAAACGGAGGTATTTATACTAAATAATATCACATCTCATCAAGTATTAACGCAAACCTTACAGTAGAAACACTTTATGGCAATATTTTAAAAAAATAATTATACCCATTAAATACATGGGAGTACTTAAAATAGAAACGCTGATGAAAGAAGATATTTTCCAAAAGCAAAAAGTTTTTAATCTCCATCAAACTGAGTGAAATGATGAAAAATAAGAACTCATTGAATCATAAAAAGAAAGGCACACATTCAATTCAAAGCAAATAAAATTACTTCAATACAAACTGAATACCCAACGTTACTGAATAGCACCTATTTTTATTAGCTCATGATGAGCGTAAATTACATCCTAAGATAAATTTTGCACTTCCTTATATCGGAAACATAAATAAATACCCCGAATGAATGCCAATCGCAACCCTTTTTCCCTTTCCATTCACGAATGGAACGATCGTGGAAAGTAATTTCCTCAGAGGAGAAGAGAGTTACTCAAGAAGAGGATAAATCAATGCAAATGTTTGTACTTTTTCAAAATAATGCTCTGAAAAAACGCCTTTCGTGTATTTTTAACGTCTTTTAACGGGAAAAAATACCTAAACCCGATGCTACAACTACCTTTAAGGCGCCTTAAATATTAGTTTTGATTCAAACGCAATATAAATGAAGAGCATAATGAAGAAAAGACTTTCCCCTCGGTATAAAAGTGGAGTTAGGAATTTCCCAGGGAATTCGGCGACGTTTCTGGAGGAAGGGAATTCAGACAGCATCGCCCGCAGTTGGTGAGGAGGCAGGCGTCTCACCCGACCGCTTCAACTTGACACACAACCCTTTTCGCGCGGGCGATGAAGGCGAACCCTCGGCCCACCAATTCGTCTCCGGGTCGCGATTCCACCTGTCATCGCTGGGAAGGCCCCGACGACCCCTCAGGGACCCTGAATAAATGAGAACCTCAGCCCTTTTTCCCTTCCCGCCCACGAACGGAGCGATCGTAGGAAGCAATTTCTCCTGACGAGAAGAAAAATACGCAAGAATTGGGATGACTAAATGCAAAGTTCTGTTTACATACATAACTGCGCACTTATAAAACGATTTTTGTACATCGTTTGATAAGGAATCAGAAAATTCTCGACATATTTTTGCTATCGAAAACACTGTAAAAACATAAAAGAAAATCAAAATATCTTGGTTCAAATTTCAATCAAGAAAATTTATATTATCGGCAGTCAATTACTTCTTTTAGTCTTTGTTTCCTTCAATGTACCAAAACGTCTTATTTTACCTTGGTACATTAGTATCTGCACGCCTACGAGGATTTTATTACGCCTCCAGTATGGCAAGGAGCCAGTCATGGACATAATATAGTGCATGAACATTTAAAAACATATATCCTCAGGAGCAACACATGAAACACCATCTAAGAACCCACCTATATTTTCAAATCCTACAGAAACTAAAGCAATGATATATATTTAGCCTAATATGCAGAGATATAGCGCGATAGGTAGGGAAATTGGTTTTTCCCAAAAAAGGATAAAGGAGATTAATAAATGCTTGGTCAAACGCTCACAATGCTGATGTTTTTCACTGTCGTTCTAACAACTGCAATAGACCTACTGCCCGCGGCTTGCAGAGTAGTGCATGGATAAAGACGTAAATTAATGGATTAAATTCAAGAAATACGAGTAATTTATAAAAGTTTTGAATGTGGATTCAAAGCATCTGAAAACGGTATGGATTTGATAATTTTCAACTTATAATAATTCCTTGGTATATTGGCTTCAATTGCCTAGGATAATAAAATATCTATTTCCCTTGCATAGGAAAACAACTTGATATTATGATTAAGAACGGGCATCAGCAATGGAAATAAATATTTTTTTTTAAATGAAGCTGAAGCGATGGACGATTTATTAAATAGTATATATAAAATAAATTTAAAACATAATATGCATATTGCTTCTTAAACCATTTAAGAAATTGTAATTACCATGAATGAAAAACCAATTTTGGAACTTACTGAACCCAGAGGCCTATGCCTTTTGGTGATTTCCCTTCACAAAACCATCGTTATACTCTTTTTAAAGGTATTATTTGTGAGGGCATTTAGTGTGAAATTTGAAGGATGGACGATTTGGTAAGCTTGTAAAATTATGCAGCCCACATACGAGACACCAAAGCGTAATATGGTCTGTTCAACATAAATAATTTTCGCACACTTATATCTAGCTATTTCCGGAAATAGATCAGTATTTACTTCAATCAAATTTTTTGCCAATGTAGAATATAAATGAAAACACCGAAACGTTAGAGGGGTTGCTCAACATTAATATTTTTCGCCCATTTATATCTTGATATTGTTGGAGATAGACCAGTATTTTTTCGACCCATCATTTTGCCGATGTAGTACGTACATTCAGATTCGTCTCCGAGCTACGATTCCGACTGTCAGCACGGCGAAGGCCTTGATGACCCCTGAGGGACCCCCAGAAAAAGGGGGGACCCTTACTCTTTTCCCTTTTCATCCACGAGCGAAACGATCGAAAAAAGTAATTCTTCCGCCGGGGGAGGAAGATCCAGAAGAAGGGAAGGAGAGGGATTGTTAGAGGAGGGCCCGTTCCGGTACCGTCCCTCCCCCTCGAGCAGAGCCTTATACTGCCTGCCTGACTGACCCTCTGACCCTGTCTCCTCCCGCGGAGGAGGGCCGAAATGAGAAAAACCCTTCCTTTGTCGCCAAACCGCACCCTCACCCTAGTAATCTCTTCCCGAATCACCCCCCCGACAGTCTAACCCACACCACTCACTGGGTACCGGCCCCCATAGTCTCCCACCCCCTTGGAGAGGCATCCCTTCCGCGCCCCCCCTTCGTCCCGGCACCCTGGGCCGGGCGCACCTCCGAGGCGCCGCCTGGCGGATCGATAGCCGGCCTCCTCCACCCCCCCTCCTCCTCCTCCTTCATATCTCCCCTCTCACTCAACCACTGCTCACCCCACCCCAGGCCACGATCAACCCCCTCTTTCTTCACCTCCTCCGCCTCCGGGCTGACTTTACAGTCCCGAACTGTGTGTCGGCGGCAAAGCGTTCCTTTCTCGTCCGTCAACCAGAAGAATCCTCCACAACCACGTGGTCTTCTTGCTAATCTTTCATTCGCATTTATTCTAAATTCAAGGGGAGCGTGGCGATAGTCTGCTCCGGAGGCGGCAGGGTTGATTCCTCGCCTGCTAATTCTGAGGTTGCGTGTTTTAGTCCTTCATGAATGTTTTCTCACCACTCAAGACATAAGGGTTATGTAAAATTCCCCTACTTCGGTCCGTGGAAATCCTAAACAAAGGCTAAAGACTCCTATTTTTCAGGGTTAAAATGGAGTAGGAACAGAATTGTCTGGTAATAAAAAATAATGGAGAATATTTAGTAAAGAACATGGGGTCTGACCGGAGGGTCACGGGTTCAAATCTCCTGCGACACCCCCAAACAAATTTGCTCAAAGTGCTACGTGAAGTAGGGAAATAATCTAGCACCCCAACTTGCAAATGTGAACATTCGCACCCCATGACTTTAACGAACTATATCGTAATCAAAAGATTAACTTCAGGTGCTCAGTATAATTTCTTCTGGTAAGATTAAAGAAAAGACTTTGGGCCTCGCATTAGGAAGGAGAAAATATGGATTAATGTAAGCATAACGATTTATATCGCTGCATATAAACCTCCTCTGTAAGCCTTAGCAAAATTAATCCTCCTACGCTTTTGCAATCGCAAACATTTTCATCAAAAAAACGTATCACTTTCGCCCGGCATGTGAAAGAATCTACCACGTGGCCTTGCATATTTTAGCTGGAATTATTTTCAATTTTCTACACCATGAAATTAATAATATTAAAGGTATTTATGATTTGACCTATATTTGACCAACGTTACTTTTATCATTGAATTCGATTCGCAAATAGTTTAATGTGAGCAAGAGAACGTACTTGGGCATGCAGATCCATGGAGAGGTACAGAAATTGGCAGAGACTTCGAGGGCTCCAGCACTTAAATCCTAAGATTGCAATACTTTGTATGACATAGCCCTCATTTAGCCCTTTGGATATTAATCATATGGAGAATAATATGGAGAACATCAAGTTCCCTGTATGAAAACACAAGGTATGTCTAAGAGAAATACTTATAATTGATGCTGATAACTTATAATTATCAAAATTTATATGGAAAAAGGTTGCCTAAATATATAATACTATACACTTATAATTGTATACCTAAGCAATTGAGAAATTTAAAAATAATGGCAGAAATTAAAAAAAGTATCAAGGAGTGGTTAATTAATGATATTGTGAATTTGTAATCCCTTACAACTAAGCATTACATTTATGAATATGTTACATTTGTGTGACCATTGTGAATTTGTTTTACTTATATCATTGAAATACTATGGCAAATGCATTCATGTTACAGGTTTTTTAAGTTTTTCTTTTTCCAATGAGATGTGTTTTGAATTCTGTTTTATGCATTTTATATTTACTCTCCACTAACTAACATACCGCTGGTATGAATATTACGGAACCTTCTGACAAGCTATTTGGCTTATAAGGTCCTGATTTAAAAATGCAATAAAAAATTCATATATTATTTTCCTAGTTTCTTGGAGAATTGTATGAATCAAGGTAAAAATTGTGCAAAGAGAATGCAAATGGCTGCTGAAGGACAGAAAAATAAAAGTAAAATCATTGACTTTAATTTTAAGTATACCGGGACTAGCAACGGTGATACCGAGTCACCGGCAATGCACAAATTGGAAAAAATTCCACAGAAAAAAAATCATTCGGCTTGACCAGGATTTTAATTTTGACTGAAGGAGCTCGGTTAATTAATTAGTTTAAGTACATGTGCACCGTATCCCTCCCTACATCATTCCGCAACACACATGGTCTGCTCCTCTGGTAGATAAGTACACGTGTCCTTCGACGGACAAGGCAAAAAGGACAAGGACTCATTTTCGTGGTCGAGCCTTCCCTTTTTTTCGTCGGTCGGAGAAATCAGGAGGGAATACTTTTCGCTCTTAAAACGATGAATTATTAATAATGCTCCCGCCCGGGGGCCTTTTTGTGGGTCTTAACGAAAAAGGTTCGCCAATTTGTCGCCCTCTTTGTTCTCTCGTATCACAGGAACCCAGGGACTCCCTTTAGTAAGCCCTATCCTCTCTGCACGTTGCGCATGATTTCCATGATTTTTTTCCTCATTGTCCCATGTCTGAGATTTCGGGAACATCACTGAATCGCGATTTTCAGTAGATGCGATTACTTCTTTTTTTTTTGGGTGCTTTATATTGTACTGTTCTCTAAGGATAAAATATGGGAAGTGGTTTCTTTTTTTTCAAAATAGATGTAATTGAAGACGTTAACGATGAAGAAAACTTTATAGCCAGCCATAAAAATAGGCACACACCTCTTTAATTAAGTAGGAGATTCCCTTACTGTATTTACGTTAGAGTGTTTGTCTTAAATACTTGATTTACGAGGAAAGTACTTGTAAATTATCTGCATAACTATGAATATTACCTCTGAATCTCATAGAAAAACTATATCAAATATTATGAATTGCTTGTATCGTATCACTAAAACCCACATTCATTTCCATTTGTGTGACCGTTATTACTTTTAAAGTTTAAATTCTGGGTCAATATGAACCAACACGAGTAGCAATGTAACTTCTTTCCTCGCAACTACTTAAGGTTCAAATATTTCTCCCATCATTAATTTTTCCTTTGTAATAGAAATTTTAAACTAGTCTTCATCGCAAGTAGTTTTGCACAAACGGCACCCTTGAATGAATTTAAAGGTACTTTGATATTGTGTACCAAAATCATCTTTGACGGGCAATTTTCATCCACTTTACATTATGTGGTATAAATCGATCAATTTTATTTCGCTATATCACATTCTTTCCCTAAGTCTTGGCCTTGGCCTCAACGAAAATGAGATTTATTTGTCAGACAGAGAGCATTTTTTATCCGCGCTAAGGTCGGAGTATCATTACATTTAGCCAACAGAGCAACATAGTATTTGGGAGCAATAAACTTATTTTTTTCAAGTCTAAAAAAAGTTTCAAATAAGATATTTCAAACAATTCACCGAATACAGAAACCCTTTAATGCACACCACAGGAAGTTCTTCTCAATATAGTGTACATAGTATATTCACAATATACTGTACATACATACGCATGCGTTTTTTACAGCTATACTACAACTAGATATGAGTTGATTCCACTTTTTTTTTAATTTCGATTCCAATTCTTTCAAACCAATTCACGATTCCTGATTCCGATTCCATCGAATCTTATTCTTACTAACAGGACCGATATTGATTTATCTTTAGTATTCATGTCATTAAAATTTAAGAATTGAATGGAATAAAATAACCACGGCAATCAAGCGGCCCAAAAACTATATTTATTTAGAATGGTGAATTACTATTATAATAAATCCTCAGTTTTAGTTTAAAAAAACCCTTGTAGCTGTTTCAAACATAAATTGTTAACAAAAAAAACTTGTAGTCTATTTTCAAAATATTTATCTTCCTGGAATCTATGGAATTAGAATTGACTTTAAAGGAATGATATTTTACTCCGATTCCGTGCCCGATAATCGGTGGAATCGGAAATCGACATTTGGAATCCACTCATCCCTAGTATATATGTATCATTTTTTAATATGATTATTATTTTTTAACATTTATTGAGTTAATTAATAATTTTATCTATTACGTGCGCCACTAAGTTCCCGATGTTTTATTAATGAAATCACATCTTCATTGTAAAAAAATTGTTACAAACGAATCATTTAAAGTATTTTTATCGCTTGCTACAACTTTTTCCCATCTTTCTGGCAGGGCTTGAACACCGTTACGGTAAAAGGAGTTCATCTTATGAGGTTATCCACAAATCAAGCCATTTTTTGAGGTCTTCATGTGAGTGTAATTGCTGATCAGTCTGTCCATGTGCCATCAAACTGAACAAGTGAAAATCGGTCGGCGCATTATCTGATGAATATAGCGGATCGGTTAGGACTTGAGTGTTTCCTGGTAGATTTTAACGGGTTTGGTAACATGGGGTCGGGCGTTGTCATGCTGAAGAATACTTTGCCGTGCCTCTGCCCGTATTGCTGTTTACTCAGCTCAATCGCATCAATTGGAGTCCATACCGTTCCCCTGTAATAATTTTCTTTGGTTTCGACAGTTCATAGTAAATAATACCGACCCGGTCCCACTACACACACAGCATAACCTTCGCAGCGTGAATATTGGCCGAGCCGACGACATAGAGCTATGACCACGCAGTCCCGAAGACTTTCTTCTCTTTGATTTTCTGTAATAAATCCATCTTTCATCACTAGTAATGATGCGATGAATAAAACATTTCCTTTTGACGATGGAGCTGTTTTTCATAGGTGACAAAACGTCGGTCAACGTCCCTTGGCTTTAAATCATTATAAAACCAAGTTCCTTATTTTTGAATCATTCCTATCGCATGCAACCGCTTGGAAATGGCTAGGCGAGTAACTCGTAATGCCGAAGCAAGCTCTTCTTGAGTTTGGCATGATTATTCATAGAGCAATGCCTCCATTTCAGTGTCTTCGAAGGTTTTTGGTCTTCCTTCACGCGGACGGTCGTCAACGTTGAAATGGCCGTTTTTGAAGAGACGGAACCAATCACGGCACGTTGTTTAACTTATAGCAGCATCTCCGAAAACTTTTTCGAGCCCTCGATGCGATTCGACCGCCGATTTATTCGAATTGAAGAAGAAAATTTACTCTTCCCGCAAATGGCGGTTACTTGGCAACAACTCTGACATTTTCACGCAACAATAAGGATTTGATGCCAACATAAACTCTTCATTTTCGTGAAGCGGTTTGTTCAACAAACGTCTAAAGGCCGGGACACAATGAACGCTAACGTGAGATGCGAGCCGTTAACGGGAATCAGTAACGGTATGGCGGAAGGGAAAGCTTATGGAAGGGACACAACCACCGTTTACGGAGAGTACGTAAACGCGAGAGATGGGCAACTTTCATCTCTTCCCGTGTCCCGTACACGGAAAGCCAATCACAGCGATACAGCATTGTTGGCGCCCATTGCTGAATATAGCAGTTGTTGTTGTCGTGCAACGTGAGCTGAGGAGAAGTCAGTTAAGGTAAGCCATTACTTAATTTAATTTACGTGCATACTATCCTCGTCAATTTCGAATATTCTTCAAAACTCTTCCTACTCACAAACGAAAAGACTGAAGACCACAAACAAAACCACTGCGCGGGCGTTTGTCAATTTTCTTTCCGGCCACGGGAACGTCAATTGTGACCGCACGGTGGCGTTCCCCGTCTCACGTTCTCCCGAATCCCGTAAACCGTCTCACGTTAGCGTTGATTGTGTCCCAGCCTTAAGCCTGGTTCATGACGTTTCCGATGAGTCGAAATCGATCTGCAATCTCTGATACTAATCCTCTAATAACCATCTAATAACAAACAGCGGAAACTTAGTTGCGCACCTGATATTTCAATACAACGCGTGTCATTATCTGAATCCCTATGTTTTCTGTTTTTGACAGTGCCGCCGATTTTATATAATTTAAATATTATAATATATAATATACTTCGCACAATCACACCTCATGACAGTTATTTAAAAAATCAGTAATTGAAGGAGAAGTATTCTGAAAAAGAAACATTTTTTTCTGAATGAACACCCATTGCCATTTCTAACTTCACAGCAGCTTTCCCAAGCTACCATTCGCAACTGATTCGTAAATGCATACGCCCCATCTGCCCAATTCTGTCACAGCTGGCATGAGAATTCGTGGTAAGGCTTCGAAAGATATTCCATCTCGGTATGAGAAATAGGCTTATCGATTCAACCGTTATCATCCGCTTTTTTCACGATTCCGGCACACTTCTACGGCGACGAACCGTTGCACAGTGGGCTGAAATCGAAAAAAGCTGGCCAAAAATCATATCTTCCATATTTTTATAATTAGCTCGACGAAATTTTTCCTACTATTCATATTTGGGTTATATAACGTGAATATAAAGACTTTTTGCCGAAAAATTGATCCTGGGAAATTTTTTAAACAAATTCGCGGAGACGAAAAAAAAGCAAAAATCGACTATTTGGACGGCTTCAGTTAAAAGGGAACTTTTAATTGAAATTAATAGTTAGGAATTAAAAAGTAAGTAGTTTACCATGAAATTTAATAATTTAAGTAACAATGTTCATACAAAATACATAAATTATTTTTTAAAACATTATTAATGATTTAGTCAACTAATTTTGCGTTAACACTTTGAAAGGACACACATAAGAAATCACCTAGCAAAAAATTTATACCATAAACCAAAATGCTACATAAAATTATTTATGAACCATAATATATTAACATAAATATATAAAACATAAGAAAACATTGGGGATAAATTTACCAGCCCACTACCAGTTTTCATCGGATTCCCAGCCGTCACTGTCCTCATCAGAAGTTGGCTCCTCTAATACAAGTAAGTTTCGTATATCGTTTAAAACATTTCTTTTAGCATATGTACCTACATACATAACTATTGGATATTAGATAATCCGAAGTAAGGAGGAGCCTTCGGAAAAGATCTCCCATTTCTTCTAAGCGCAAAATTTTTCGCGTGTGGTGCGCTCCGAATCTTTGATATCTTTGTGGAGAGATTCCAAAGCCCTCCTAAGAAAATTGGCCAATTGGAAGCACTACTACCTTGGCAAGTGATGCTGCATGAAACTGCACTTTGTGCACCGTGGGAGGCATGTAGTATCACGGATACATATCCACAAAAAGGGATGCAGTTTCTGAGCAGTACCCGCTGAAATTGGCGTAATCTATCTCAAGTCCAGATGTCAGAGCTTTTAAAATAAAGGCAAACCTTGAGATGAGTTCCTCGCTAATGCCTATTTAAAAAGGAAAAAAAGTCCTCACCAAATCCTTCTTCCAAAAAATTTTAAATATTCATAACAAATCTTGGAATTAATAAATAAAAATCTATATAATATGATTTTTTGATGGTAAACATATCGGTAATTTCTCATGTTAGCTTAGGTTCAGAAAATACGTCGGGCTGTGTTCCCATCATTAGTCGTGCCTTGACCATGCTTTGACAAGGAGTCTCAAGAAGGGATTCATGCATATCTGTTGGGAGCGGTATATCCTTCTCTAAACAACATCGAAATTTTACTACAAACCTGACACTGGTTCTCTTGCATTCTTTCCATATCTGGATATACCCATTGAAAACGTATTTATCCATGACATTCTTCAACATTTCCTTTGTCTTCTCGTCTTTCACCAATTTTAACTTATCTGAAAGATATTGAAGGGCAATTCACGTTTTGAAGACAGCGAATTTCCACTTTCATTAACAATAACGTCATGTATTTCTTTGCAGGTTACTTTCATGCGCTCCATTTTCTCTCATCCGAAATATTAACAATCTAAATCACCGCGTAAGGAATGCGAAATTATAACATATTTCCCTAAACAATACACACGATCACAGAGATATTTTACTTGGAAAACGTACCTTTTTATCGTTCCGAGATATCCTTCACTAGTGGTACTTAGTTCGGCCTCAACGCTGAAATGTCACGATATAGGGAAAAAAATCCTCGCTCTTAGCTTCCATAGCACAGGCACGCACATTCTTTCGCACTCACGAAGACAAAATGACTAATTTTCTCGGTAAAATTGTGGAAGAGAATAGTTTTCAACCAATCGGAGAGAAGCATTTGTGGAAAACCCCGTGCGAAAGGAAGCGATCCTCAACAGTGCAATAACTCTTCCATAGATCGAGGCAATAAAGCAATAAGCGGCATTTCTACAAAGGGACAGTTATGAAACGAGTACAGAACTTCTTTAACGCCAGATAAGAATCATAACACGGTGGTTGGGTTTTCGGGTACAATAGGGATTAACGTGGTCGGCAGGGTAGTGCCCGCCGCCACTGTGCGGGCGGCGCTCCGCCACACGTGTGCCCTTTCCAGTGTCTGAGCTGATGGGAGTTATAAAAGGTCTAGAAGAGTACGGATAGCAGAATATGCAAGTGTGTAGTGTTAAGAACTGGGCTTTCCAAGAATTAACATATAATTCTTTGCAGCCGCCCGCTTCCCGGGACAAGAATCTGACTTGCCGGCGCAATCGTTGAGTCCAAAGACTTATGAAGGAAATCGTAATGTGCCCTTGGAAAAATTGGAACAATAAGACTAATATGGCATGCTAAATGTATACAGAGTATATAAGAGTAGACAACTCTAATTTCGCCTCACTTTTGGCGAATTATCGTCGACTACAGCTAAGTCTGAACAAAGGTTAGCATCTAACCACCGCGTCGGGCGGTTGGACATTCATGCACGTAACTTGATGGGAGAGGCGGGGTGGCAAATTGGGGCAGGATTTTTCAATTGATAACTAAAGTTGACACTTCATTTTATAACGTGGTGCTAAACACTTCGTGAAGCAAAGTGAAAAACATCAAGTTTTTCTCTACATTATGCTAAGAATACGTGAAAAATAGGACATTTTAATTGTTTAAATAAAACTTATAAATATTATCGCTAGAATTAAAATTTTCACTACAATGGATTCTAAAAATGTCAATTTCTATTATGTAATGATTAAAATTTAGGCATTTTTAAACATAACGCAACAGTAGAAAAAAACTTCCGTCAATTTAAAAAAAAATGGGGAAAATATTTTGCGATCATTTTTCATTAAATTGACAGATGTCTCCTGCTTTAAAAAAATTAGTTATAAATAAAATTATTTAAGTAATGTGGTCACTGATCATTCTATAATTTGAAAATATATTAGTTTTTTCCAAATTAAAAAGTGAAAAAAATCATTTTTGGCCAGCTTTTTTCGATTTCAGCCCACTGTGCGTTGGCATCTACCGAGGGAAAAAAACATGGCCAGAATCTCACAATTCAGGTCTGGTGTGCATTCCACGTGATACAAAATAAAGAGAGATGGGCCAATGAAAGAGATTGATATGACTATGGTGAAAGGTTTACAGAGAGTAAGTTAAAGAGGCTGCTAAGTTAAGTTTAAAATAAACGATCTTTGATTTAAAAATTCATGTATATATCAGGCATTTTTCATAACTGTTTTTTGTATCTTTATAGATTAGCTTTTAAAATGCATCATCAAGCAATGAATCTTAAAATCAACCCATTATAACCCAATACCTATAGCTTCTAAGTAAAATAAAAAATGTAGACATTTTCAGCTGTATTCAGGAAAGATTTAAGGTACGTGATCTTTTATTCCGTTAAGTTTAATGGCGAAATATGTAGTTGCAATAATAATTATGATTGTGTCGAAAATTTTCACATTATTAAAATGAATGTCATCAAGACTAGAAAATTAATTCTCCCAGAAGAAGCTCTGGGTTAGAAAGGGTTAGAAAGGAGGATAATACAGAGATTGATCGCAAACTTTCCGGTGTATTGTAGCGAGGAAGGTTATTCGGGGATATCCACCGAGTAAGGTTCTCCATCACGTCCGACGTTTCGATGAATGAGTTAACCACCTACATCAACGCATGAGTTTATATCAATGCTCTTGAATATAAACCTACGATAAACGATGACGATTACGACTGACATCTGAGGTAATTTTCGCCATGAGGGAAGTAGGGGTTGGTGAGGAAGGGTGGAGAGAAACCCGGCGTCGGCATTAGCCTGCTCTCATCGAAAGTCGCCAAGAGGACCACGGCTTAACGTCCCATCCGACGGACGGAATGTTGCACTTGAAATTTCCTTCACACAACATTCAAGCAAGGATCGGGCAGTCTCTGAACATTCTCTGCCACTACCGGGATTCAAACCAGAGTCCACGGAGTGGAAAGCCAACACTCTAGCCACCACACCAACCCGATCCCCTGGACGACTTGTTAATCTGAACCGTTGGCCAGTGAAAATCCTGAGTAAGCTTGAACCATGGAGGAATAAACGTTAACCATTAGATTGACGAGCTGAAATCTCACAAAATCTCCCAGCTTCTGGTAGCTTCAATAGGGTGGTTTCCTATTATTTTTTTATTGCCTAAATCGAAATATTATTACTCCTGGAGTACGTATTTCACGCTTTTAGATTTTTGAATGACGATATCTATTTTTCGCGATTAAATGAAAAGTGAAAACTTTCAAGCGCGCGAAAACGCGACGCGTAAGTATGAATGCCGGGAAATCTCTCCGCGTGACGTATTTCTGGTTCCCGTTGCCGTCCTGCGAGGTGACATTGAGGCGAGACTTAGCGCTGATACGACGCAGGCTGCTAGCAGGTAGCCTAGTACCCTGCTGGCTGGTAGCGCTTGGCTTAAATAAGGATTATTAATAACTTATCAAACGAGGAAAACTTTCCGACCTTAGCCAGTTTTAATAAGTGATTGTTAAGACATGTTTCCCTGAGCTCTGCGCCTCATGCATGCATTGGTAACCTCAGACGATGTATAACTCCTATCTTCTCCTATAGAAACTAGGTCCCTGTGACGTCACGTGTAGTGGTATCGCATGGGCTCCAATCTGGCCCTTTTCAAATGAGGATAAAAATGGGCCATTGCCATTCGTCTAACCCGGTATTTCTAAAACAAAATAATTTGTATATTATGAATACACTGATGGTGGGTAACGAATCGCAATCAATGCCTTTCGTTTTCTTTGATGAAGGAAACCACCCTATTGCACTAAATTTAAAACTACAAATTGATATTTTCCACTAGGTTAATAGGTCATTACTAGGCTAGCTAAATATGCCAAAATCGAATGAAATGGAAATGATCATGTTGAAAATGATACTTTTTGTATTTAACTGATGCCCCGTGATTAATTTGGGCTTCAACTCCACTTGCAATTTTCTTAAAATATGTTGTCAATACAGTTCCTATTCAGAAAAACTCACAATAATCCACAAAAACTACAATTAAGAAAAAAACAGATTAAATGCATGCAATGGCTACGTCAAGCTGTTAGCTCAGCTTTTGAGAGCTAGCAAGCACTTTTATATTTTTTTCGCCACCTCTCGATTCATGAAATTTCGGCATAGCTTGCCTATTACCTGGTATTACATGCATAGTTTCCTTTTTTGAAATTTCACAGCTTACCACAGGAAATAACTTCAAAATTCCTTTGAATCAGATGCAATGAGCCGCTTACCTGTAAAGACAGAAAGATGAGAATTATCAAGACAGCTTTCAATTGAAACATGGTTTACTTACATTTTAATATCAGTTATATATTGACACCCAAAGTGAACCTTCATTTAATAGAAAAGAAGAATACCTAATTGAACGGGTAGGTCGGGCAATGATATAATTAACATAATGTAATTAAATTAGTAATTTAAAAAAAACTTGCACAAAGGATAACATTTACAAGGGTTCAGCTCATATAAAATCTTCAAAATTAGTAAACTGAACAATTTTTTAAAATTCGTTTGCAAGGTTATCAATATTTTAAATTCCTATTTCGTCAGGTCTTAACATCTCATGAGGAGCAATTTTATTAAACAGAATACATATGCATACGCTCTCAGCCTGCTATGCATACCAGTTGGCCTAATTGTTTTAGTTTCGCCGTAGCAAGGTATGGAATCCCTTCAGTCACTAATTTCTACTCTGTTCGTTACAAGTACCATTAGCCGGCAGAGTGGCCAAAATTTTCTTATGCGTAATGTACAATTTTAGATATAGGGCATCATATCACTCATTTCTCCGTTATTACTCACTAAAAAATTAAAATTTTCAATTCCATTCAGCTTGCAAAGTATTTTTCTGGCCAAAATATCAACAGCCAATTATTAAGAACATCAAAGTTAGAAAGCTTGGCTAAAAATTAAGAGGAGAATATTGTAAACTATCGGTATGACTTCTTCGGCAGCAACTTCACCAAAAAATGAATATTTTCTAATGCAGAAAATCATTTTAGTTCCAAACTTTTGAATTAAATTCCAACCAAAATAAAACCCAATTAAATTCAAATTTTGTAGATTCACAGTATAAAATCAGTTTCAATGCATTATTATTTAGTTAAATATTAATAACGTCGTCTGGTAAATTTTTTATGCCAGAGCAAAGTTTTTAAATCTCATCTATCAACTTTTTTCATTGGCCACTGCCCACCAATCCTTAGATTTTTGTGATGTAACTTTCCACTCAATATCATAGCAATTAATATTTTCACACAAAAGTATTTTTTCATCCATTTCATGATTTATTAGCTTATCGATACATTCAGACGACTTTTTGTGAGTTTTGGTAGGCATTACGCGTTTGCTCAAACATATGCGAGAGAATAGTGTTCTCTTAATGGCCGTCCATCAAGGTAACCTTCCTAAAAAAATATTCATATATAGGCAAGAGCAAGTTCCAAAATAGAAAAATTTCACTTTTCCTCGACATTTTATTTTATTCTCCCCGCCTTAAGCTCGCACCAATTCAATTCATAATTACTACTCAAAAACCTTTGGATTGATTTTACGTTATTCTCCACTCAATCTCAAATCACCTAACCTCCTCACACCTTAGTATTCCTTCATCCATCTCATCTATTATTAGCTGTTACATGGATTTAGTCAATTTTATTTTAGATTTTTTAGCTCTACGCATTTCTACGAACAAGGTTTTTAATCTCTTCTATCACAACTTTTCTTTACCTCGCCATCAATTCAATCATCGTTACGGCTCAAAATTCCTTAGATTGGTTTGACGTAGCTCTTATTTTAATCTCATATCATCTTACCTTTTTACATCAAAGTAATTCCTCATCCATCATTAGCTGATCCATACCGTTGGTCGATTTTTGTTAAATGTTTTAGTGTCATAGGTATCATAAATAAAGAGTGATTGATTGTGCATGATAGTAATAAACTAAATAGGTCAATTTAGGATGCATGGATAAAATTAGGTAATTCGGCAGTGGACTCCGAGGGGGTGAGGTTAGGTGGTGGATTAAGAGAGCGCAGAAAAGAATCACTCGAGACCCTGGAAAGGAGACAGTTAATAAAAGTTTCAATAGGGAGAGTGGGGTGGAATGGTTTTGATTTTTGGATATTTTTTTCGTTGGCAACTTCGCCTGAAAAATCCGTATTTTTCTTATCATAAGTTTAGTTCCAAATTTCTTATTTCGCTACCCAAACAAAATCTAATTTTTAGATAACTATATAAAATCAGTTTCAATGTAACTTCACTAAAGTAAACATACGATTAGCGAATTTTATCCATGCATCCTAAATTGATCTGTTTATTTAGTTACTATTATTAAACTTTATCAATCAATCTTTATTTGCGCATTTGCTCAAAAACGTGTAAGTGAATATTATTCTCTTTTCTTCCATCATGTAAGTAACCTTTCCTACAAAGATATTTAGATATAGGGAAGAGTGAGCTTGAAAATCCTTTCAATCGCCAATTTTTCTTTTCCTCGTCATTTCTTCCATTCTCCCCGCCTTTGTAGAAAAAAAAACTCCTTTTCGTACGTGCAGAAAAATAAATTCGCGAGGATCTCGCAGCAACGCTGGAGGAGGCCGTCATTATTTTGGCCCGCCCGCGAACCCAAGCATCCGCCCGCCACATTCACCGTTCGATTTCCCGAAAGCCGATTCGGAAGGTCTTTTTTTTTAAGTGAGCATTAAAAACGAAAAAAAAAAATTAAATAAAAAATTAACAGAAGAAAGCCGAAAAGGTGGCGTTGGGATCCGGGCCCCCTCGCGCTTACGCTGTCGGCGCTTTACGACGGAAAAGGCCCGTGGCGTGGGTGGAGAGGAATAAGAGTTCGATCGGCCTCTAGCGGAAGCGTGGGGAATTATCATTTTTTTCCCTTCCTCAAATAATCGCTCATTCGGAGGTGGATGAGAGAGCGAGCAGCTGGAGGAGTTTTGGAGAAAGCATCGCTTTTTTTCCACCTTTTTTCTTCTCTCTCTAGCTTTGGAACATTTGGGTCGATTTTTCCACCTCTTTCAAAAAAGGGCTCATTAAAAGGTGCCAGTTTATCGAAACGAAAGTGCTGTGGGTAAGAGATACTTTACTCAACGTCGTTTACTTAGTGTAATACTTCAAATCCTGCCGCGTGAACGGTGGTGATATACGCATGAGTCGCTGCCTAAAGCTGCGCAAAGCGGTATGTGTAATATTTGATGTTGGCGCAGTGGCCTTGGATGCTAAATTTCCGTGGTTCGATTCCCGGTCCAGGGAAATTTTTCTCCAGAAAATTCATGTATATTTCACTACCATTCACGCGGCAGGATTTGAAATATTACTTATACCGCTTTGCACAGCTTTAGCATAGGTTTTAGGCCCTAAATTGGTTGTGGTTCCTTGGAAGTCCTTGCCATCCTTAATGGACCGCGAGGGCCTAACATCTAGTTCGATGAGCCTCGTTGTAATTGCCATGGAAATTAAGGAACCTGGATAGCGGAGAGCCAAAGGTCCGTGGTTCGATTCCCAGTCCAGGGGAATTTTAGGTTATGGCAATTGATGTATGTGTCGTTTGCCATCTCTTTTGCCCATTATTTTGGATTTTTTTCCCCAATACAAATATTCACTCATGAAGCCAAACCAGAATGACCAGAATGACCAAGACAGCTAGTACTTACAAAATTCAGGTTACTTTCCCTAAATAATTTCAGGGGTTGTAAAATGGTTCCCTTATCATACCAATTTCTGACATACAGTTTGCCATGCATATATTCCATTCAATTTTCGGAATATATTCTTTTCTGAACGTTTGATCAGATTTGGCAAAATCAAAAACTAGGCAGGTAATGCATACAAAAATATGTCAATTGTTGGTTTAAATGGGTATTTCTCTGTGCATCAATACACCAGTAAATCGGAAATATATAAACAGGTCACATACTCTTTTCTGCACGGTTGATGACTCACTTACGCAGTTTTTAACCTCATTTATCGTATGGATGGTTTCGGGTAAGGGGGTGGTAAACCAGTTGCTAGAGCGTTGGGATATTCGTCGAAGGGTCCCAGGCTCAGTTCCCGAGTTTAGCTTTCGGGTACTCCAAAACAAAATAACCATCGAAAATTGAGATATCCCTGGTCGTAGGAATGCGAGGTATTTCATGGAAAACGACTAACCCCATAGCATAACTGTGCGAAATACGTAAGCCGGTCTGTGTCTTAGTCTGGAGTGACCTCTACGCTCACCTATTAATAGCAATCCATGAGCTTTGTAGAAAAAATGGAAGACTATTAATTTAGTGTTTTAGATAAATAAAATGTTTTTTTTTTTTGAGAGATTGAGGTAATACTAAATACATTATCGTCAAAAATTTACAATGAGATACAAGCAAATTCATCCAGCATTTGAATGCTTTGCGTATGGATTCGCAAAACCCTTCAATAGACCGAATAAAATATGTAACATTTTATAAGGTTTCACGGGTTTAAATAGCGCTGCCTTCGTACAATATTATTATTTAACGTGCAAAGGGCATACAATTGTGAATATATTGCACTTTCGTACTGCAGGGTTAGCACAGAAGAAATACAGACCCACGGTTCCTTATGACTTTCATTGTGGTTCGTAAATGCTTTAGCTCCGGGTTAACCCAGCTATTTTCCTGCATCTGGCAGATATGCCACTCCCTCGCAGTGAATTCATCGGAAATTATTTATTTAACGTAGGAAGCATCATTTCGGTGGCAGACCCTCGGCTGTTTTGGAGCAAGGCTCTCGAAGATTTGGAATAATAAATATAAGGCTGTAAACGAGAATGAGAGCGGAAGTTAAAAAGTATAAAACTTTTTAATAATATTCTTCGGACTCAAGGAATTCGTCCGAAAATATAGTCACAAAATAAGCCGTTTGCACAGCATACCTCCTGTTATGCCAGGTTAATTTTTCAAAACTACCTCGCGATTCAAGAGCTCATGAAACATTAAGAATTTTCACAGAAATATATTTTTGAGGAGATTGAACGTTTAACATCAGTGCTCAGTGTAAAATTCAGTATCAGGTTTTCGATGATTTAATTTAGTTTTCACACAGTACTTTAATGCGTACTACATAATCCGTCCACCAAAGCTTAGCGCGGTTACTTTCTTAAGGCATATGGTGTTAATGAAACAATAATAACCTCCTCCCATTTTAATATTGCGCTTTCCATTCACTTTCTTCTACCAAGAGAAATTAATAAACCATTCGCTCAAATATAAAACAGTAATTATATGAAAAGGATTTCAATTCCACAGAAATCACAGTATGGCCATTTTTATTGCTTAGGTATTGGTATATTTTGTTTGGATTTCAAACAGCACTCAAAGTTGACGCAGCTCCAACTCGATAAATATGTTGAATCAAGATCGATTATCTCCTCATTCGATACGTACTCTCATCATAGTGCTTCGCAGAATTTGCCCACACGTACGTGTCGAGCATAATAGTCGACTGACTCCTTACTCTCGGAAATCATCGGAAGATGTGATTACCAAAGAGCCATTTGTATAGTATACCTCCCAATATGCTTAGCTAATTTTTCAAGGCTATAATGACTTATGCGCTCATAATAAATTTGAACAGTCGTAGAGGAACTGGTGGATGGTAAGAAAGGCCAGAGTTGGCCACGAATGAGTTATGTAGGGCAGGTTATAAAGGATGTAAATGAGAAGAAATACGTCTCTATGAGAAGGCTAGTGGATAAGAGAGAGTAATGGATAGCTGCACCAAACCAATCTTGATGATGATATATTTGGCATTTTTGCAGTATTATTTTGTTCAATTGCTTTGTTGCAATTCCATTGTTTTCAGTTTTGTAGTTTTACAATGATGAGACCTTTATGGATAATTATCGATTCTCACGGATCTCGCCGGCAATAACACTTTCCTCTGTGTTCGTAAGGACTGTACTGGAACTTTAAACTCGCAATAGTTAACAGGAACGATGATCTACGGACTGTGACCTAGTAAGAACTTACATGTCTATCCCGGCAAGTAAACAAGGCTTCACTACTGAACTCCGAATAATGGAATGCTGATTCAACTTCCCCTAGTTTAGTCAAGAAATTGTACGTCTGGCTATCTTGAAAAGGACCTCTATAATTGAGCATTATTTAAATACAATGGAATTCACGCAACTTAATTTCAAGGATAAATTTATAACACTATCGATAACGTGTTCAGAAGATTGAAATTTTGCGAAATCCGCAAGTTCGACCCACTGTTGCTCACTTGGTAGATTGAGTATTAATATTTCTCATGCTCTCCAAGACATTATTGCATCACATCCGGTTACGCAAAGTCTTTGTATGAATTGTCGCATTACGTTTACTCAGTTAGTAGTTTAATTACGCATTACACCGCTAAATGTTATGGAAAACAATATAGAATGCTTTAAATAGCTTCAGTTTTTTATCAACAAAACCCAGATTTATTTTCAGTCAGGCGACCATTATTATCTTAAAGGTTTCAATTCTCTGTCATTACGACCCGACGCGAGTAGCTACGCAACTTAATCTCACGCGACTATCTAAGGGTAAACAAATATGACATACACAGCGATAATTATCGATTTTCACTGTCTTTGTTTGGCCCGCAATCACACAAGCGTCCGCGTTCGTAAGAACTGTACTGGACGTAAGAACTGTATTCCCGCAAGAGTAAACAAAAACGATTACCCGTTGACATTGACCGAGTATGAACTCGCAAGTTTCACTTAGATCGCCCCTGATTTAAACCTTTGCCTCAATCCATTTGCTAGATTACAGCGCGGGATGGAAACGAAGCCAAGACTTTCATGAAGTACCTACAACACTTCTGTGATCACTGACGCTGATCACAACGCCGCGTACCGAGAAACAAAACGCATCCGACTGCGTACGTATAAAAGAGAAGAGCTACGTGAAGCCAGAACTATCATCCGAGTACGAATGGCAACCGCTGCGAAACGGGGAAATAAAGATCGCCGATAAGGACGGGGTTGAACGAGCGATGCCCGACAACGAATGTGAGCAGGAGGAAGCGATACATACGAGGGCTTGGAGGAGGAAGGGTTGGGTCGGAGCACTCGGCTGTATTCGAGCAGTGGATAAATATAAATGAGGGGGATGATGGAAAAGAGGGAGATGGGGTGAATGAAGTGAACCGGTAAAGGATGCGATATAGCGACCTGAGTATCGATATCGATGCTCATATTCGAGATTATTTCAAGTGAAAAAAATCGATTGCTTCCAAAAATATCGACGGACGTAATTCGAAACTCGACTCAATTATGTTGGTTTTACGCGCGGAAGTAGAATTCTACAGTGATGTATGCTAAAATGAATCAAATGAATAAAATCAAATGAATAAAATCGATTCGTTCCGAATATCGACGGACGAGATTCGATATCCAACCCAATTAAGCTGGTTTTACCAGCCGAAGTAGACTCTACAAGGGCGTAGCTAGGAATCAAGGCTAGGGGTTTTAGGCGCAATTAATACTGGGGGGCCTTGGCGGTATGAGGGAACGCGAGGGTACTCGATGCCACCAACCTGGAGGTGAGGAGGCCCTCACCCAGAAAATTTAGAAGATAAATGGTCCAAAATGCTGAGTTTTACGGCTTTCTGAGGGCTATTTTATTAATTCTTACTAACCTATAAGTAATAATAATCCAATTTATTAAAAGGGGTTAAACTTAAAGTGTTTTATAATAATAAAAGTAATAATGGAGAGAAAGTTGAAAGTACTTTGAAGTAAAAGTATAGTAAACTAGTAAATTACCTCACATAATGTTTATTTAAGATCACAAAATTTTATTTAAAAAATTTCTCTAAGCTTTGGGTAGGGGTGTTTATCCCCAAATTCTCACCCTCGCTGCGCCAATGGACTGTTATAGTGATGTACGATAGATATGGATAGAGTATAGCTTTGATGGGATCCTGGCTAAAGACCGGTGGGGCCGCATCTTAGAAGGGTGGCTTGAGGAGCGAGGTCCCTCCTATTCTTAATGCATGATTCCATCCGCCGAGGGTTCACTTATTTTTATGCTAAAAATGCCCAACCTTGCGCACCTTAAACCACCCTAGTGTGATGCGGCCTCACCAAATTACCTGAGAGCAAAATTTTCTATTCCAATGTGGGACAAAGCAATGCTATGGAAGTAGTTCAAAGACGGCATCTCGCTCCTATTATTAACACATAAGTGTCCCAGGGTGCTTCGTAATGACATATAAAAACAAAACAGTGGCATCCGCGAAAGAAAAACAAACAATCTCCTACTCTTTGCGATAAAATCAAAATTGACTTACTCCTGATCCCTTCTGAGTAATAAACTGAAAAAAATTACGGTGTTTTAAAATTATTTTCCTGCGCAGTTAAATGAACAACTTCCGCTAGATATTTTGTCAAGCCGACTGCTACAGCAGTCAACAGTAGACAGGTAAACTCAGCTTTTATGCCCCCGGCTAGTACATTATCTTATGCTTCTCAACTGAAAAGCTGCCATGATGCGAACCAATGGATTTTCGGGTAGGTTATTGTTCAAGTTAGTAATTATGCAGCAATTATAATTTTTAATTTAAAAAATGATAGATTTTACAGTTGTCAATTATATCATAAGAGTAAAATGAAAAGAAACCATCATGTTGATATGCCAAAAAATAACTTGACAACATTTATTTTCAAAGGTGTTATACATATTTTAGCTAAATAGGTACCCTTACCATTTCTCGCTTGTACCACTTTATAAATTAAGCGGTTATAAGAGATTCAAAAGCTTTGTTTATCAAAAAAATGGAAAATTTTAGCCAAAAAGAATTCAGCGAGACCGAGTCGCGCATCTGAAACCATCCCATTGTGATTCCTAGAAGAAAAAAATTAGGGAGCTCTCGATGAATGGCATCTTAATGGGAGGGACCTCTCCTCTCGAACAACCCTTTTGAGATGCGGCCTCTCTTTTAGTCAAGTCTCCTTAGCCGGAATTTCATCTAAATTATCCTTTATCCCTATTTATCGCATTTCGCTGTTTCCCTATACTTACTTATGGAACATTTTGAGCAAAAAATAAATCACACAACCCTACTTAAGTGCCTCTCCTGATTCTGGATTATAGCCTTGATTCGACTTTGTCGCGGTATTTATTGTCCCTCCTACTTTACGACAGATTGTGACAGGTGATTGATAGCGGGAGTAAGACAGGTAGATTTGATTAAGGCACATGATTTTACGTGCTGGTTTAGCTTTTTTGATACTAGAAAAAATGTCAGTGACGTGAAATCAACAATAAAAATATATTAAATATCTCAGTTTCAAAACAGATACACTCCAAGTGGAACAAGGCCCAGCCAAACAAAATGCCTCCCTATCCTATATGCGAGAGCTTATTTAATGTTACTTTGGCTTACGAAGATGAACTCTTCCTCAACCGGTCGTATTTTGTCCTCTTGGTCACGAAGTGTTTCTCTAAAAACATCAGTTATCATGTAGAGTTTCAAAAGAAAGGCAATTTTCCAAATTATAGTGGCAGGCAAATTTTAATATCTGTGTACAACATGCACCCCCAAAAAATTGAAGATAATTGGTATTAAATGAGCAATAAACCTAGAAAAAATCGTCTTAGAGAGGGGAAATGAAAGTGATAGTACGTTTGACGAATGCGAAGTACTCTTAGAGTCTATAAGCGTGGATTCATAGAAAAGAATTGAAAAATTTTGATAAGGGTTTACTGAATATACCCAGAACATTTCATGTGGATAATGATATGTTTAATGATTAAAAGGCCAATACAGAAAACCAGGGTATGACGATTAAATTGCATCAAAGTTTAACGATTTACCCTCCTTTAAAATCCCAATGCGTTGTTGCACAAGGCCGCTAAGAGAAAAAAAACGCGAATTTTTTAATTTTTTTCCTCGCCTGATGGGAAAAAAATTATTGATAACCCTATAGTATAACGGTATCGCCAGAATTCCTGCAAAAAAAAACGGATAGCAGTCACATTTTGAGTTTTTTCGTAACTGTAACAATTCACAAATAAGAAAACACTACGGGAAAAAATTCAATGTAGCTAGTGAATTTTGACAAAGACTTATTGAAGAATCCCTGAAAATTTCAAGACGATTACGATATTTTAAATGATTGACAAGTTTCTAATAAAACTGGGTATTACGTCCTCGTAGAGTAAATAGAATCGACGACTAACGGGGGATCGGGCTGGTACGGTGGCTAGAGTGTTGGCTTCCCACTTCGTAGGCTCAGGTTCAAATCCCGGCGGTGGCAGAGAATTTACATTTCTCAAGACTTCCCGATGCCCACTTGAATGTTTTGTGGAGGACATTTCAAGTGCAACACTTCGTCAGTCAGATGGGACGTTCAGCCGTGATCCCCTTGGCACCTTCCGTTAATTATAGGTTAATACCGGTGCCGGGTTTCTCTCCACCCTTCCTTCCATACCCTTCCATACCCAAATTATCTCAGCTGTCGGTCACCTCCTCCTAATACCTTACCACACCAACGTTTAATGGTGTGCCCAAACTCAAAGTTCCAATGCGTGGTTGCACAAGACAACTTATAGTGTTTAGCAGTCAGCTACACCTAATGAGATTTTCCTCACATGGTGAACGGAAAAAAATATCGGTAAATCGATATTATAAGCGCATCGACAGCATCGCTGCCATTAAAGTTTCTCGCAATATGCACTTCACATACTGAGTAAACATTGAAGGTAAACTTTTGATGTGAGGTAGTAGCATATTCTGACAAATGTTTACTTGATATTTCCTGAAATTATCCATGTAATGCTGATCTTTTACATAATTGCCCAGCCTTTAAGCCCAAATGCGTGGTTACACAAGACAGCTTACAGAAAAAATCGCGAGGGTTTAGTATTTTCCTCACCTGATGAGCACAAAAAATATCGATAACCCGATATTACAGCAGCATCGCCGTGCATTCCGGCGGGAGAACGGCTAGCAAATTCGAAACAGATATCACAGGGAGGCATGTGCACATATTTACTTGCACGCCTCTCCTCTCTCTTTTATCTTCCTTTCAATCCCGCGTGTGTGTTTTTTTTCCTCCCAATTGATGGCGCCGTGTAGCTGTGAGTATATTCCGCGCGCGCCTGCCGTAAAAGCCCTGGATCCCGGCGCAGGGGAAAGAAGGGGCCAGGGAACGAGAGAGAGAGAGAAAAAAAATGAATGAAGAAAAGGGATGAGGAGGCATTTATTTATTCATCCGTCTTTGCTTTTTTTATTACCAACCCCTTTTTCCGTGCTCACTACTCTGTTTCTCCACAGATTCCGTTCTTCCGGATACATTTCTGGAATCTCTCTATGAGTAAGATGTTAGGGAAAAGTCGGCTTGAAGTGACGCAACGGCTCTTTTTGGATTTATTGAAATAAGTTTTAGTAATTTTCCACGATTTTAAGATTTATTACGATTTATTATTATTAGATTTAAGGTTTCAACGTTTCTAAATCATCTTCAACGTTAATTCGATTTAGTGGCACTGAAATCTAGATCGAAATAAATTTTATAATCGTGGAAAATTGAAGGTATTTATTCCAATAAATCCAAAAAATAGCCGTTCAATTCAAGCCGATTATTTTTATTACCCCACGGAGTGACGTCATTAAAAGGATTTTCATGAACGAATTCATGTCAGTGATTCACGAATCTTAAATCTAGTTTCCCGAAAGATAAGGTGAAGATGAATTGTTACCCCATATTTTAAGTTACTTAATAAAATAATGGAAAAAGTTTTCGATGATGATTAACATGTAAAAGATTTAATCACATTTGTAAATAAATATCATACTTAAAACGATACGAAATCGTTTAATACGCTCTCCAGTACACTTATTTCAATCTCTTTTTCGAAAACTAGCACAGAGCGCCGTGCGTGTTTCCACATGAAGATTAACTATTGACTGCCAGCAAGGGCAGTTACTGAATAAAATGACATAAGCTTCTGAAATCGGATGAAATAAACTCCTCTTTCGACTCTACACGAAATAAAGCTATATTGCGGCCTTAAATTCTCCTATTTCCATCTAAAAGGCCATTCACTCAACAGTGTGTCTTCAAGTTGCGGCCTTTGGGGACCAGTCACGAACGCCGTAGCATGTAATGACTGCCTCTCGTGACGGATGGATATGATCGCAATAACTCTCACGGTCAACAGTGAAATATTCATCCTCGGCCTGCGAGTTAGGGATTCCCTGGCCACTCGCCATAAAATCCCAAGCAACAGTTTTAACCGCTGAGGGTAAGAAACGTCTTGGAAACCTTGAAAATAGCATGGTGAATACTGGATGGTGGGTTTGAAATAAAAGGTAGGAGCGTCGTATCGCCGTTCATCGACATGATGAATCAACAATAAACAACTGCCTATAATACCAAGTAAGTTGTCTGCTAATGAATAGGTCATCGCTTTAACCAAGAATACCTCAAGCGTAAAAATGAAGAGGATTGTGTACCATATATTTGCAAGGGTTATATATGGCGCATTTATTATACGCCATGTTATTATAACCTTGTTCTAAATAATTATAAAACACTCTAAATAATCTAGACTAATTAAAAATGCCCGATTTTAACTTGACCTTTACGAATAATATTGTAAGCGTTTGAGTATTATAGTAAAATCATTTTATTTGAGATAAATTGATCTGTAGTACATATGTAGCCAGTAGATAAATATGAAATCAGAAGCTATAAATGCTCCACTCACTTTTACTTTCAGATAATATTGATATAGAGCTGTAGATTTTTAAAATTATGCCGTAAGATATTCAATATGAATGCTATATACTGCACCTTACAGCATTTCAGGCTGAAACTGGTAGTTCCTACATTGATGAAGAATTAATTAGGAAACTACAATCTTAATGTCATAGGTATTTTAGATAGTCATAATTCATCTATGCCATCCCAAAAACGAGCTATGCAGTAAAATCTAAATGGCTGGCATGTATTCTCCAGATGAAAGTTTTCTCTCCTGCAGAAGAAAGGTAAAGAACATTTCACCATTACCTACTTTTAAAATCGCTTCAAAAATCTGTTTTTTATTGGGACTATTAAAATTTCCAAATTACGTATAAAAATATGTTTCCCAATTATAAAATATTTTATCATATAATTTGATACCATATTTTTTAAACACTTAAAATCAAAGTAATGTCAAATTGGTGTAAAAATCAATAATAGTTGGAGAATCATAGGAGAGAGTTTCAGGAGTACGCCTTTAAGTTAATTCACGGCATATTATTATCTATCTTGCGGAACACAAAAACAAATCTTTATTAGCTTATATGCATAAGTCTTATTTACTAATGTTGGTAAGAATCGTGGGACAGCAAATATGCATAGATAGCACAAAAATTCAACGAATATGAAAACCATGGGCAGATTTACTATTCACTTACTTAGCGATTTAACCCTAAGTTAGGTATAGTTAGGTAATTTTACCTGGCGCTGGGTCATAGGCGTGTGAAGTTTACATATTTAAGGTTGGTTGGCCAATTCTTTACACCACCGCACTCCGAGGAATTATGTTTTGGGACGGCTCTTTATCATGTACTCCCAGTAGAAGTAATAATAAATTTCATTTTATTACAACTGATTTGATAAGACTTTCCACAAAATTTCCACATATTTTATTTCCCAACGACACGATTCGTTATCACAACATTCTCAAGCGTTAATGGGGCAGCGGCAACAAAACGCCTCGCGCAGAAATACACTTTGTGGTAATGTTGCCTAGTGTCTCATTTAATCAGCATTAGGAATTTATACGATACCATGCCACATTTTATACATGAAATGCAATTTAAAGCTCGCTAAAATTGAATACAAATCTGTTCGTCGTTATGTACAAATTATATTATTAGCAAAATAACAACGTAATATCCATGGAAAATTATAAGACAACTGACTGACTGTTTATCTTTGACTCATACCGCTACTTTTTTACATATTGCGACCCGGGTTTCTATTAATAATCATCTATTTAAGGGGTAAATTATTATAAGCAATAAATTTCGTACTATCATATATTATTCGATGCATATTCATAAAGTAAGGGCCACAGAAAAAAATATGCTCATATGAAAAACATTTTATTGGCATAATTAATGGTAGCGGGCGTAACTTTGCGAAATCCTTTATCGTAGGATTAGAAGAAATAAAAACTTGGATATTTGCACATGGTATTTTTTGCTAAGAAAGGTAGCATAAAATAATTGCCATGAGGATAAATTTCCCTGGACCGGGAATCGAACCACGGACCTATGGCTTTCCAGCCACACTACGAAGACCACTACCCTATCCAGGTTCTTTAATTCCCATGGCAATTATACCGAGGCTCATGGTACTAGGTGTTAGGCCCTCGCGGTCCGCCAAGGATGGCAACGCGAGGGAGAAATGACTTCCAAGAAACCACCACCGGTTGAAAGCCTGAAACTTGCGCTAAACCTGCCTTATGTGCTAAAAATAAAACATAGGAATGCTATAAAAATGCTCCTTAGTGTACGGTGTTTATAAAAAAAATTATTTTAAAATTTTATTGGCACTTTTAGTTGGCTAGAAACCTACTTCACTTTGCTACATAATCGCCGTTCACATATAAGCATTTTTCGTACGGCTGCACCAGCTTCTCTAACCCCTCTGCATAGAAGCTCGCCGCATTAGAGTTGAACCAATTGTCAACGCCGTTGGGTTCCTCTTCTGTTTCGAAATGCTGTCCACCCAGCCACTATTTGAAGTGCAAGAAGAAGAAGTAGTCGCTAGGTGCAAGGTTAGGACTGTACGGTGGGTGGTTATAGAGTTCCCCACGAGAATCTTGAATTTTCTTATTGGTTTTGACAGAATTGTGACCCTGTGACTTAGTCCCATTTGTTCAACTCTCCGGCGGCGAACTTCTATGCAGAGGGGTTAAAGAAGCTGGTGCAGCGGTACGAAAAACGCTTTGAACTTATGTATATTAGAAAAGTGGAGTAGGTTTGTTGCCAACTATAGTCTATTCACTTTATGTCTGCGGGTGAGCTTTCGTGAGAGCCCGGACACTCTCGGATGGCTTCGCTGATAGGGGAGGGGTAATACCGAGAGAGAGAATGAGTAGGAGCGAATATAACGTTGCCAAATGTGCATAGCCGCCCTACTTTGTCACTGAAAACGTTTGAGTCTTAGGTAGCCAAAGGTATTTTTGCCCCGGTTCCGAGACAATGTACCCACTCATTTGGCAGGCATTGGGGATAATCCTTTCACAGAAGCCCATGACATTGTCAGCTACCGCGCTGAATGAGGCACCGTTGGTGAAAGGCATGCTTAGTCATATACAAGGAGAACGCGTGAGTTTTGGCAACGCAGCTCCACGAGCAGATTCACGATGTTCACTCGGCGGAGGTCTGAGAGCGACTCACTAAGGCCACGCCTACTGTTTGCTGATTGGCAGAGGCAAAGTCACATGTCGAGAAACTTTCCCTCCCCTCATCCCCACTTGCTTTGGCCACACCAGCGCACCCGCAGAGATCAAATGAACAGAGTATAAAAGTGCCCATAAAATGTGTTTCTAGTGAGTGTATATATTCCGGTGACCAAACGGCCCTTATATATATACAATAATTTACACCCGATGATGAGGATAACTTATCGAAACTCGCGTAGCCTTACGTGAAAAAATAATGGTATAATTAGAATTTAACTAACTAAGAAACCTTAAAAGGGAACACCACGCAATTAATAATGAGTCACTGAATTTTACTGAATCCTATGAAATCCGAGTTCTCCAGAGCGACTGTGTTATTGTGTACCTTGTACACTGTACAGTGCCCACGAAAAAATCCAGCCGGTCGAAGAAAGTGAAGGAGGTTCGTCCTTAACCCTCAACTACCCCTCAAATCCCTCCCTTCCCCCCCTCCGCGATTCAGCACCTTCCTCCTCCATTCACCTCCCCTCATTCCCTCTCCCCAACTTCCCCAATTACACCCCCCTCCCCTCCCAACCGTATGCCCGTCTTCTCGGTAAATGCCGAAATTCCGGTGTCTGCCCCAGAGCGTGAGGGAGCGAGAGGAGGCAGGGAAGGGAACGAAGGAGAAAAGGTTAAGTTGAGAAGGCACATCAACGCCGCCATCAACAGTCTTCAACTCCATTGTCGGCTGAGAAATTACGCGTACTCGAGTTTTAAAGCGTTTACAACAGTCGGCCTTCAACTTTGACATTTTCAAACGTTTCGGTTCCAGCCAATCTGAGGATTTTAAGTAATGGTGATAACTGAGGGTAGACTCTTCCCATCTCTTAATAGTTATAGCTAAGGGAATATCCATAAAGAGGTTGGATAAAACCAAAAGTAATTGAAGAAATCATGTCTAAAGGTTACACTACAGTAGATGTATTGAAACTAGTTTCGGTTTCAGCCAATCTGAGGATTTTAAGGCATTGAGAGTACTGAGGGGGCCTCATTCCCGCTCCTTAAAATCAAGATCATGATAGTATCAGAAAAAGATAGGGTAAACGCATATGTATTTGAAGAAATAATGTTTTACGGTTACACCATAGTAGATGCATTGAAACTAGTTGCGGCATATCTGAGGATTTTAAGGCATGGAGATTATTATGGGCACCCTACTCCCATCCCTTAATAATTATGGCTATGACGATAACAGAAAATGACAGTAAAAAGCCAAAGTAATTGAAGAAATCACTACCTACTATTACGCAGTAGAATATGCATTGCAATAGTTCCGGTTTAGGCCAATCTAAGGATTTAAGGCATTGAGATTACTGAGGGGAGTCTACTCCCATCCCTTAAAAATTTTGGCCACGGTGGTACCAGAGAATGAAAGGATAAAAGGAAAATTAATCAAAGTAGTCATAATCTACAATGAACCAATAGGAGATGCTATGAAACGAGTCTCAGTTTAGGCCAACATAAGGATTATAAGGCAAGGATAAATTTTTAGGGTCACAATGGTTCCAGAGAATTCCCGCCCCTTAATAGCCATTACAGTATCAAATAGACAGGATGAAAACAAAAGTGACTGAAGAAATCGTTACTTACGGTGACGCAATAGTGGATACATTAAAACTAGTTTAGATTGTAGCCAACCTGAGGTTTTAAAGGCATGGAGGCAGATAAAAGTGGCCGATTAATATGGCATTACGATCGTGACTATGATAGTAAGAGACAAAGAAAAGGATAAAAAACGAATAAATTTGCAATGCATTACTTACTACAAATGATAAAACAGTAGTTAAAATAAAAATTTGTTTGGGTTTCGGTCAATCTGAGGGATTTAAGACACATGTTGAGGGTGACTGTGTGTAATGCTGAAGTAGTCGTGCCAAAAATGGTAGAAGAAAAGGATTAAAAAATTAATAAATTATAACTATTAGTGACATAGTATTAGCTGCTATAAAAACTCAATAATTGAGGTGGTATGGACTAATTATGTGCCACAAATGTAAAATAATTTACTTCCAAATCATACTCTGGATGTGGTTGAAGGATTTTAAGACATGGTGATGGCTAATAGTGCCCCGATTCCATAACAAAGCAACAAGCATCGTTGATAATAAAAATGCTTATAAGTCACAACGTAATGTCTATGGTGAGTGAGAAAAGAGCCAAATAAAAAAAGTTTGCGGTTGAAATACAAAATGTGTGCCTAAATTAAATTATGTTACTATTCATCAATTAGTATTATCTTCAGAGAGGGAGAGAGAGCGAGTAATGTCACATACAAAATTTACAGGAAAATCCTGATCAAATAAAAATCGAAAAGCTGAAGTTAGGTGAGCTCCCTTTCTTAACTACCGCGTTTAATCCTAATCCATCATAAAAATAGCCGAAAAGTTTCGCACTCATCTACATCTACAGTCTACCCCGCAAGCCGCCTCAATAGGCATGTGACGGGGGATGTTAGGACACCAGCCAAAAGCAATAATTAGGAAGTGCTCAAGTGAAGTTCCGCCTAGCTTTTATTTAAGTCCCATATTTTTCAGAGGAAAAATGTATTCCCATAGCTATCCATTCGGTAAAATAACTCTCTTAATTTATCGCTTCTGTCGGACCTGAAAATACAAGGAAGAGAAAAATTGTCACAAAATTTTAACCTTGGATAGCTGATGCGAGTAGAAACCAAAATTACCATTGATGTTTGGGTGAAAAACGAATCACTTATAAACTGCATCAACTTAAAGCCAAGTGCTCCAAATGGCTGCGAGTTTGCCCTGTTTCCGGCTGCTCTGAACAACTCATAACCTCGAATGCTTGCCCTGCCGGAGATTGCGATGCATCCAAGGCATCTGGCAACAGGGCAAACTCGCGGCCAATCGAAGCGCTTGGCACAGAATTCATGTTTACATGGAAAACGCACCATTTATAAACCAGAGAAACTCAAAGCCATGCCCTCCGACTAGCCGCGAATTATCCCTATTTCTGGATACTCTGGACAACTCATGACTTCAAATGCTTTTCCTGCCGGATATCACTATGTAGCCAAGGCATCCGGAAACAGAGCAAACTCGCAGCTAATCGGAGCGCTCAGCTGAAAGTTGGCGTGAAAATGGTGCGTTTTCGACCTAAATGACATCAATAATTTTGGTTCCTACAGTTATGAACTATGCAAGGTTAAAATATCGTGTAGCAATTTTCCTCCACCTCTATAGTATGGCAACAAGCACAAGTTGGTTGGTGCAAACGAGCTGAAAAAAGAAGTAAAATCTGATGCTTTCCCGGCGAATATACTCGAAAAAGGCTACTCGGGCTTCCAGCTGAGTTGTCTCCCTCCATTCTGCCGACAGAATGGAGTGAGACCACCCGGCTGGAAGCCTGAATAGCCTTTTTGGAGCTGAAAAAGTGTGATAAGTCAATGAAAAAAAGAACAAAGGAAATTTTCCAAGAACGATTGATTTATTTCTCTTCTAAGACGCAGATTAATTTGCTCCTGGGGCATGAAAGATGATTGACGGAGAAGGTCCTGAGTGGACGTCTCAAGAGTATGCATAGAGTTCAGGTCTCGGACCGTTTTAGTATTGCACGGAAATCTCCTCATCTCCAGAGTCATCCCAGGCAGCGCACCCACTCAGCATATCGAAGTGACCCTTCATACGTGCACGCTCCCCCCCGCGCAACTAGTTAAGCCCACCCGTGGACGGCGCAAACACCACCTGCCAAGCCAGCGCCTGCAGTCCCTAATCACTCCATCCACCCCGACCCCCTAAATAACTTCCCAAGCCTCTCACCCTGTCCGTTCGAGTTTACCCTCCAGCCACCAGGTCAACCAAACTAGTCTCGGTGATCGAAACCCACCACGTATCTCTCGATTACCCTTTCTCTGTCTCGCATAGGCCAAAGGGGATTGATACGCTTGACTCTGAGATACTTTTTAGCCCTTTCTATCCCAGATATCCCTAGGACAAAAAAAATTCAAGATATTTCATTTGAAAAATGTGAACATTTTCTGCTCCATCATGATTTTTGTGACAGCTACATATTTCACCATCAAACATAACAGCGCAAAATAACACATATTTTTATTCATTTATAAATAGAGCTGGAAATATACACATTTTTGATGTTAACTAGAAACAATATTGGGTAATAACGGGTTAAGAGAATGGTAGTAGGGGATAGTAGCACTGAACTCATGGAAATCTAACGATCTGATCGTTGGATTATTCTACCTCACAGAATAATCCTCCAAGGTCGTTAGAATATTAATGGCTTTGCCTGGTTTCGCTAGGATGGTAGGACCCGCCCGCCTCTGTGACGGTGCGGGATTCCTCGGCCCTTCCCTTCCTTCCCTATCCACTCCCAGGAGGCGTCGTCGGGCTCCTATCGCGGCGGCGCCTCCTTCCTTTCTCCTTCCCACCCTCCCCCCTTCTGGGTGCAGAGGTAAAAAGCTCGCGCTTATAGACCCTGCCCCAGGAGTGTAACCTTGCGAGCCCGCCTTGTAATCTCGTTTCCACTGAACTCAAGGAAAGGTCTCAACACTAGATCACGTTCAAATTAAGCAGCGGGATGGAAAACGTAATTTTAGGAGATGATTGTTTTTGCACAGGCGTCTAATGTACCTTAGTTTTTGAGTTATTATGGATTAGATATTATTAGACATTATTTGATATAGAGTATCAATAAAACAAAATTATTTGTACAACCAGTGATACAATAATACCGCGATATAATGGCCATATAGATCCTTCGCTCTCTTCATCGAGCCTACAAATGGAGTATAAGAGTCTCCTTAAAAGTCAATGGGGCTGTATTGCCATTTATTGGGGCTGCATTGCAGTAATGGTGTATCGTGAGTAGCATAAACCTAGGCTTTCTATTATTGGATTCAACCGATAATATCTCGAAAAAATCTCATTGGAAGCCTGAGCAAAAGCAGCAACCTCTTTAAAAGTCAAGTTTTCATCACATAGTGAACTTTTAAAGTGACCATGTCATTACACAACGGTACATCGCCCCGTAAGACTTATTACCGTAACTCATTGAATTAACTCGCTAAATGAAAGTAAAAGATAAGTTACAACGAAAATATGTCTTCGCCATTCACCCACTCTCGAATATGTGTACAATAACGACAGAGAAAGTTTCCTAACACGGTTTTTGATATGGTGACGTCCATTTAGAGATATGTTCTTTAGACACGTTCACGAAATGAGTCTCCCTCAGCAGGTTAAACAATTACTCAAAATCAGCGACCCGCTTGGCAAAAGCACGTTACGTATACAACTCATATAAATATAGTTTAATCCCGTCCATTTTTTGCCACAAATAGCACGAGAATTAGGGTACAAATTGAAAAAGCATCCATCCAGACCTTGCTATTTTTATGAAGGCTCTGAAAAATAGAAAGGCCACCGCTCCTACGCCTCTACTAACCCCCCCAAATGGTGCGGTCTCTCCAAATCCATCTTCTGTAGCAGTTTATTCTTTTAATTTTCTCTACCTAATAGTTTCCAATAGAATTTGAATTTTCACACTATATTTCTGGTATATTTTTCTGTCGGTGTAAGCGCTCTGCCATTAATCATTTTATTAATGCGAAAAAATATTTTTGAATCACATACAGGTATTTCACACGAAAAAAATTAATTCCATCGTTGCATATATTGGCCATTATTTCTTCAACTCTCGTCAAGACGCACTGATGTGATACCAATTTTTATCCTGAGAAAGTAGTGTCTTATAGGAACAAAATCCTTTCAATCTCATTCCATCATATCATTTTCTTTTTACGCGCAGAGATTTGAATTTTAATATATAAAGTAATTTTCCTTCTATAATGATGCAAACTCACATAGGTATTATTCCTACCTAAAGGGAGGGTATTGTGGCTATTGAAAATAAAGTATTATTGAAGCCATTAAATACTAAATAGCTCAAGTGCATTCTTGTTTTAGATATACCGACTTCTTCCATAGGACAGAGAATCTGGAAAAGCCAAAAATTCAAATTTTCTGAGTGAATAGATGTGTTTCTTTACTTAATAACCATTCACAGTGTGAGCGGTTGGGGTAATGACTTCCCATTACCGTGTGGACTTCCCATTATTATGGCTCGGGTTCAAATCGCGGCGGAGTTTTTCAGAGACCGGATGATCCCCACTTGAGTGCTGTTTGAAAGGCACTTCAAGTACCCCTCCACGTCCGCCGGATGGGAGGTTGAGCCATGGTCCCCTAAGCGCCTTTCGTCATGAGCAGGTAAAGGACGATCCCAGGTTTAGATTTACTTTTTGACATTTTTCCCTCAGGTACCCTTACCTTACTCCGCAAACGAGCTAAACTACCGATCGACTCCCCTAAAAACCAAATATACTCAATCCTAGAAATTAAATTTAAAAATAAACTCGGGCATTCACTAAGATGTACAAAATCCGGCCTTGGTGGCGGCGGGATAAAATCCCTAATTGCCATACGAGAGATCGTGGGTTCCAGTCCCGCCTGGGTAGGTTGACCATATCCAGGGCAAGGATATTCGAGTACGTTTACTTATCAAGCTAAAAACCTCAATGTAAAAGGTCAATGGTGCTGTTTCCGGTGCACAGGAGTAAATAAATAAATAAATAAAATTTTCATATTGAACTTCTGCTACATGACAAGTGCTTCTCCAGAAATCGTGGCTTCAACCATTATTCTGAATGCGCTTTTCAAATTTTCACAAAAACTAGTCCGTGCGTTTCTCTAGACGCGTGTGTACCTGTAACGATGTATTCCTTGGGCGATTTTTGAAGCTGCCACGTGGTGGTTGTCTCGTGAGTCGACAGATACGCGGGCAGGTCATATAACACGGCCGAGAAAAGGACAACCGCTTTGGTGCTACGAAGGGAACCATCATCCCTCTCGGAAGGGGCGCACCCCTTCGGACCCTGGCGCCTCGGCTGGGCATCCGCCTTACATCGGCACCACCCCTGCACCACTCCCTCTACCTCCACACCCCAGCTCCCTGCTCTTCCCGACAGAGTCTGTATTGATTGCCGGCACGATGTGGTTGCTCCCAAATCCCACTTTTGCCCTACTTCGGGGGAAGGTTTTGTGCGAGGGGATGACGTGGGGGTGGGGGTAGGATTGGGGATGAAGGGAGGGGGGTGGGGGGCATTCGTGTCGTAGAGGTGGGAGGAGTCGCCGAAGGAGGTGTCTCTCAGGTGGGTTAAGTAGAGTGGACGGTGGGGACGAAGGAGTCCAGGTGATCACTCAAATAGCAAACCAATTAAATTACTGTGAGCATATTACAAAAGTTAAAAACAGCTATGTCTCTCCTTGGCCTCCTCTACCGCTTCTCATCCCCGATTGCATTACGCGCATATTTTTCAACTTTTGTCGTTCCCGTTATAATTTATTGGTATGGTATTTGAAGGAGGCGACGGACAGATGAGGTCATTTGCGCCATGAAGTAAGGATAGGTAAGGAAGGGTTGAAAGAAACTCTGCGTCGGCATTAGCCTGCACTTAACGAAAGGCGCCAATACGACCACGGCTTAACGTCCCATCCGGCGAACGGAGTGTTGCGCTTGAAATGTCCTCCATACAACACTCAAGCAGGGATCGGGTAGTATCTGAAAATTCTCTGCCACAGCCGGGATTTGAACGCGAGCCCGCCGGGTGGGAAGCCAACACTAGCCACCACACCAACCCAATCCCCTTATAATTTATTGCTCCCCCATTTGGACTGTCTCAGTCGCATCCAAAATGAATTTTCACTCTCATTAAGTACAACCTGAATGACATCTTGAGAATAGGTTATTCAGGAGATTAACCTTCGCGTAAAATGATTAGGAAAAATCACCATTTGACTGTAACATAAAATTTGCGTTTTGCAGATTTTTTCAGATATGGGTGATAGGATAGCATGGGAACGGTATGGAATATTTTATTTCACCGTAAAAGGACGTCGCGAGGTGTGCGCAAGGCTTTTTGGGTATGCAGCGCGAAAGAAAATTAGAGAAACAAGCGCGGAAGGCTGTCATACAAAGGGCGCTTTTTGGCGACCATGGTTATGCAATGGAGTCATTAACAACCAGCACCTGAAAGATAATCTAATTACCATCAGTAATTCCAAAAATACGCAGATCGTCGGAAAATTTTTGGCCTAATTCTTAGCTTAAAACATTTCTCTAATCTAATTTTAAATTTGTTATTTCGTTCATTTTTTTGGTTTTAAGACCTTTTTATGAGAACCATTCACTCCTTTTGACCGATCGTATGAAATGCTCGTTCAAAACTGTGATCCTTTTGAAATTTTCAAGTCATGCGGAGTGGAATTTGTTAGATCATCGTGTTTATTTTCAAGATGAATTTTTACGTTCCAAGTGTATGATATCATTGACAACGGTTCACTTCACATACCATGTAACTTTCAAAATGATACGATAACAATTTAACGAGTAACGTCCAGACAAATGATCGCAGGTGTGACCATTGCATTTTGGGCAAAATGCATACTCTTAATACAAAGACTCTTGTCAGCCATACAGCCCACAGTTCAAGTTTCATATACATCCATTCTCTGAACCACAATACAATGACCCTCTATTGTATGGTATGGTATTTGGAGGAGGCGATGGATTGATGAGTTCATTTACGCCATGAGGGAAGAATAGGTAAGGAAGGGTGGAGAGAAACCAGGCGTCGGCATTACCCTGATCTCAACGAAAAGCTCCAAGAGGATCACGGCTTAACGTCCCATCTGACGGACGGAGTGTTGCACTTGAAATGTCCCCACTCAACATTCAAGTAGAGATTGGGCAGTCTCTGAAAATTCTCTGCCGCTACCGGGATTTGAACCCGAGCCCGCCGGGTGGGAAGCCAATACTCAAGCCACCACACCAACCCGATCCTCCACCTCTATCGTAAGTCATTGTATGTGAACAAAAACTCCAAAAGTAGGAAAATGGTTGGTTACTTCCAACATGGAATTTTAATAGTCTAAAACTATAATTATTTGAGCCTAATTATACCAGAGCTTAGAGAAAGTATCAACAGAACGATTGCTCAATATCACCCATTTTCAGATAAATTTTATCAGACAAATATACGATTATTAAATCGTATTAGCACATTCTCTTCCAACCTTAAATATATTTAATGTCGTTAAAATCCAGGATGCCCGAATGAAACCGTTTTCATGGAAACTGCATAGTGCATCCCAAAAAATGTTTGCGTTGTCATAGTTTAGTGACCGAGGAGTCGCAACACAATGATAATGGACAAAAAATGTTTAAAATTTCTTTAAAACCTCGTTAATCACCTCCTGAAGCTAGAGGTCCGGTGTTGTCGGACCCCCCTCCCCCCCTCCCAAAAAGAAACACAAAAAATTTATTTCATGAATGCAAACAAAATACTGAAAAATCATGGACTTTTAAAATATTTCTTTGATAAATGAAGTTTTTTCTATTACGAAAAGTGTTAAAATTAGTTAAATAACCCCACTTAGTACCCTGTTTTTTGAAATATTTTCCCTTTTGGTTCTGGACCTCCCCGAACAAAATTCCTGGCTACCCTACAGTCCTGAAGTATTGCAGATTCAACCTGAAACACCACGTATTGAGTGTAGAATTAAAACTCCGTTATTTTGATATGGACGTTAAATACTTCCACAACGGCACGGCAACGAAACATTCTATGATGCCTAAGAGGCTCACTTTTACTCCCTCACACTTCACGTGTCAACGAACCACGCCTTTTTTAAGGGAAGGCGAGGGTGCAGGAGGGGTTGGCAGATCCCCTCCTGCCTCCCACTGGGTCGCGAACTAAATTAGAAGCGGACTTCCCAGATCGCAATCCCCCCCGGAGCTTAACTGAACGCCTAACTTCCGCCAGGGCGTCAGTTTTTGCCGAAAATTGATTCACTTCCAAGAGATTCCGACCCCTTTGGAGTTTCAAAGATGCAAACTGGCCACTTCTGCGACACCGAGGCGTCAGACGTTGATGAAGAGCAGCTGAGGGAATGGTTGTTAATGCGGAGGGGAGCCGTGATGGGGAAGTGACAAGGGTAAAGTGATATAATCCGAACATAATATGACGCCGATCATGACGTAAGGATACGTAAAAAAAATCCTACGCTACTAGGTTTAAGGTCAGATATCGATATCTTTCGCGATGGAATCGACTGAGTAGCCATGAGCCATGAAATTCACAGTTTGGGTTACAAAATTTCACAAATGAAGATACCCCTTGACAGCTTGGTGAGCATTAACCAACAATTTTGCTAGGAGGGTATTACATAATTATTAGGTTATCATATATTACATGTCGCGAATCAATGGATCAAAGGGATCCCAATTCGTTCATTAGCCTCGCTCCCAAGAAAATCTACTGGTGACATCCACTGGAGTAATAGTGTATGATTCCCTAAGGTTCTTGAAAAATTAAAAAATATCACCAATATAACACAGCTGTAATTTTCCACACAATATTTTTTTAAACACACAACCGAACAAGGTGGTGAATGATATTACGTACCGAAACCTTGGTCGGATAAATGTTTTTCAATACATCTTTAAACATATTACGCGGAAAATTAAAACAGCTAATTTGATGTGGACGTTAAATATTGACATAAAGTGAAGCATTTTACGCTTTTATTCGCAGTTGTCGCTAATATTCAGCATTTATATTGAGTTAAGAAATTAATTTCATTGCTCCAGTTTCTCAAAAGTTATGGTTATATTGATAAGCATCTGTTTCTGTTAAAAACTGACCTCTGACATATGGATATAGCTTGATCATTCTGGAAAGTATCTGTTATTAAAATAAAATGAGCATGAAATATGAAGAAAATCACCTTAAAACAGGTCAATATTTTAATGTAACGTCATCATTCATTTTTCGAAAACCGCAAATAGGAATGAGTGAAATGTCGTCTAGAGTAATCATAGCAATTCGTTTCTCTCGCAGGGCAATAAAATAATGCATCACCTTTTTTCAGTCTGTCCAATCTCTCACAACGCGCCATTAATTTTTTTTCGAACTGGTAAGCGGTTGGTGTATTAAGACCTTCAGCGGTAAGGCTAAAAATGCAACTTGCGGGGAAGAACGCCTTTATATTAATATTGATCGGTTAATTATGGCTTCGTATTATAGGATACACATTTGGACTCATTGATTTTTGCGATTCACAATGCTAACGGCAATTATTTCCATTGAATTTGTCTACACTTTTTTTAGCATCAATAATTTATTTTATTATTGAATCACAGATATAATATTATTAGCATAATTAATGTTATATAAATATTAGTAAAAATCAGTCTTTTATTATTCTTATATAAAAAAACACGAATCATTATTTCACCAATGATATGATATTTTTAGCATCAGTTCACGATCGATCCCATGATTTTGGCTTTTATTCGGACCTTAGCACCACATTCAAAAACAGAAAGCAATAATGAGATTTTTAAAATTCGTAATCGCTAAAATCAAAGTGCCCTATCGATTACACTTCTATTTTTTGCGACGCCTTCGCTAACCTGGCTACTTTAACGATTACGCCCAACTACAGGCGCTAAAATGGTAGAACGCTGAACTTTAAGCATTTGTATGAAATTCTATAGAGACTCCATAGGGTCATGTCACATATTTTTTTTGCTCTAGTTCGACTACAACAATAAATCATTGAACATCGTTTTAGCGTGAAATTTTAGCTTCTACGGTCGTAAGAGCGAATAAAAACACGCGAAAACTATGAGAACGGCGAAACGGTCGTCTTTTTCATCTCGTCAGGGGCAAAATATTTAATTGGTGGTTTTTATTATATTTTTTATTGAGAGAACGACATCTTTGCATTGCAAATAGCTTTTTTAAATTAAATTTTACCCATTCTTTGATTTTTTTTAAATGGCCGAAGGGTAGATTTCAATTTTCGAAGTGTAGGATAGTAAATGAATATCTAAATTACGTATGCTATATGACAAAAATATTTCCAAACTTTCCATGTACGGAAATGTTTATATTGTTCCTCTTACTTAAAATAAATCACAAAGACGAAAATTGCCCCGCGGCAATGGACACTACCAAAGTGGTGATGGCAAAATGCACCAATCAAATATTTTGCCCATGACGAGATGAAGTAGAGACGACTGTTTCGCCGTTGACATACTTTTTCGCGTGTTCTTATTCACTGATTCAACCACAGAAGCTTTTTTTACGTTAAAACAACGATTCATTGTTGTAATCAAATAAACAATGAGTAAAATGATATATGAATAAGACGACTGTTTCGCCGTTGTCATAGTTTTTCTCTTGTTCTTATTCACTCTTTCAACCGTAGAAGCTAAATTTGTTCGTTAAAACAATGTTCAATTATTCATTGTTGTAATCAAATAAACAGTGAATAAAATGATATATGAAAAATACGACTGTTCCGCCGTTGTCATACTTTTTCGCTTGTTATTATTCACTCTTTCGACCGTAGAAGCTAATTTTTACGCTAAAACAATGTTCAATGATTTATTGTTGTAGTCAAATAAACAATAAGTAAAAAAATATATGACAAGACCCTACGGAGCTTCAGCAGAATTTCATACAAGCGCTTAAAGATCGACGTTCTACCTTTTTTGCGAAGATAGCAGTCGCGACACAATCCCTTTCCTATCTATACATCCGAGAACGCAACAGAAAGGAAACAAGCCACAGGATAATTCCCCACTTGATTGCAAAAGGCGGAAGGGATAGCCTAGCCAACTCTCTCGGGGGAGATATATATTTTTTTATGTCACTCCTCGCTGGGTCAGTCAGAAAGGGGTGGTATATGGGCGTCCCGACCACGATGCTGTTGCGGTGGTGTTGGTGGCGCTGGGGATGTGGGCTTGGAGGATGGGCAAGCGGCCAATGATACGGAGAAGAGCACATCAGAACCGCCGGGTCGTCGGGCACATCTTCTTTAGGGAGGGCAACTCGTGAGCCACGGCCGGCTATTGATTTATGAAGATCACGCTCGCCGTGTCAACTCTCCTCGTCTCTGGGTGCGAGAAATCTCTCGCTCCGTAACTCTGCGCACACGCCGGAATAAAAAAAAACAAGCGTTCGCGCCACCTCTTTCTTTCTCCTGCCTCTCTCTCTCTCTCTCTTCTCGGAGTTGTGACGACCAACGCCTCGACGTCTTTGCGATCATCGCTTCCTCTTACCGCCAGGGGGACACTGTTTCCACGACGCGAGCCAAGCAGAGGTCAAATTGAAACGTACGAAGATTGCCCATAAAAAAATGAGTCTTTCTCGAAAAATTGCTGCCCGTTTTTGCCCGTTTTTTTTTAGTTTCAGGAGTTGATTGAATTGTTAAATTTTTAATGAAAATGTAAGGCATGTAATATTTTTTGTAATACACTTGCCTTGCCCTTCATTGAAAAATCATTGGGGCTAAGTTGCACGTTTGATTGCACAGGGCTTGCCATTACTTGTATAAAACCACCATAACTTTACAACTATCCGTTCAAAATTTTTAAGCAGTCATTTTCTCATGGCAGCATTAAATACGTTTACAGTTTAAAAACTCTATATATTCTTGATGGTTGTTTTTCATTCATGAACCCAATTCGAGTCCCTATAACTTCTCAAGTCCTTACGACTACATCTTCTTCTTACCGCCAGGGGGATACAAGTTTGCATAACGCAAACCGAGCACATGTCAAATTGAAACGTTCGAAGATTGAAAAAAATTAAGCTGTCCCAAATAATTGCCACTACCAGTTTTTTAAAGCTTTCGGGGTAAATTTAAACATTAATGGTGTTCAACGAAAAGTTTTTGGCGTTGTATTGTATGCTGAATATGCTGGATTACCCCGCATTTCATGACTGTGTCATTATTTATATAAAACATTAACCTTGAATTTAAAACAAAAGAGTCCAAGTCCATTTGTAAGCTTTCATTTTCTCATGACATTTTATAATACGTTAGCACTTCAGTACTCGGAATTTCCTCTTTGGATGTACTTAATTTGGTGACTCAATTCAAGTACACATGACGCCTCAAGTCTTCGCAACAATCGCATCTTCTTACTGCCATGGGGGCACAGATTATTCGCAATGCAAACCGATCAGAGATCAAATCGTTACGTCCGAAGATTGCACGCGGAGAAATGATATTGTCCCGAAAGAGTCATATTAGTCGTTTTTTTAAGTTAGTTGTGTTCATTAAATTATTACATTTTTAACAAGAATGCAATACATAGCTGTATCATTTTTATGTAATACACTTGCCTGGGCTTTAAAACGGTTTGTACATAAAACTGGTACCGTATTATTTACTCATCCAATCGTAAACAACGATTCTTCCCCCGAGTTGACGACCACAAGTCTGTCACCATTGCATTTTTTTCCACGTAAGTAACCCAACTTTCACGGCAAAAAAAGGCCCAGACAAAAAATTGTCTGAAAATTGGCTGCAAAAAATGTGGCGGTCAGGGGATGGCTGAAAACAGATGCATTATAAACTATTGGTGTTCACTAATAAATTTTATTTTGTAATAGGGAATATTACTTTAAATTTAATAAATACTTATGAGAATTTTTATTGTACCTTGACGATTATGATGTCAACAATTATTATGGTATTATCTACTGATAGGTACAATTTTTTCGTGGCGATTATAGCAGCACGGTAGGGTGACACAGCTTTCAAATGCTATTTATTGAAGAAAAGAAAATATATGGATTTCAAGTATGATAAAAACTTGCCTCATGAAATTCATGCCTCATAAACTTTATACCAATTTCTATCATTGCATCCATGGAAGATAATATCCTGCTTTTTTATCCCACAAAGGGCTCCATGGTATACTCACTATTTAATTTTTATTATGCCCTTTAATGCACGGAAAAACTGAAAAAAATAGTTTTGAATGTACCAAAAATCAATTTAGTGCTATCTTCGATTTTGAAAAAAAAATGAAATAATAGTGTGAGATAGATAATAGAAGATAAGTCAATAGTGTTTCCATAATAATTTCAACGTAAGCAACGCATACCAATACGAAAATCCATGATTAAAACCCAAAGTAAAATCGTAATAAAACGTTTGATGACGTACTGTCTAACACCAATCCATTTAAAACGTCATATTACGAGGAAATGACAGTAATAATGTTGAATTATAAGTTATTTTGTGGCTCCATTTCAAGGATTTCTTTCATCGGAAGAAAATTATGCCTTTGAATCGATTTGTTCTGATGCAAACTGCATTTTTACGCTCACCTCAGTTTATTTTGAGTGTTTCGCCGTCATCTCCCTTTAATTCACCCATAAATTAATTCTCTGCTACAACCTTAGCTTATGTGAATACTAGTTCCTCTAAATAAAGGGCGGTTCAAAAATGAGTTGACGCAATTAAAGAGTAATTTTATCGTAGAGTGTGGAATATTAGAGTTATAAATAATGATGATGATCAACGTGACTATTCTTCTTTCCATGTGTTCTCTTACCACTGCATATCATTCCCTTACTCCTTCATTTTACATCCCAGATCATAAGCATTAAAAGAACGGACACTTTTTGCTGTGAACAGCATAGAGCGTGGATAGATTGCTGAGCTACTGATGGGCAGGTATCAGGTTCAAATCCTGAACTAAGCCTTCAGATAACTCCAAAGAAGTCCCCACGAACTGGCTAAGGACAAGAAACTGGCCCTTCTGTTATGAGTGTGCCCTCACACACCATTGGCTTTACCTGGTGAGAGATCTACCCTCCCATACAAAAACCAACCACCGGACCGAACCCAGTAAGCTTAGGCGGGTTGAGCTCTACTAAATATCCTAACCAACTTTCGGGCTGATTCACTGAGTGAGAGAGAGTAAACTTTCAAGGGGAGAGCTCTACCCTTTGCTATCAAAACAGACCTTCAGGTTAAGTCAATAAGTGTGTGAGATTAAGCTTTGGTGGGGTAAGCTCTACGCCCTCCTATCATAACCAAATTTCGGATTGATTCGCTGAGTGAATAAGAGAGAGCTTTCAAGGCTCGTGCTCTACCCATTCCTAACCAAACCAACGTTCGGGTTGAGTCGTTAAGTGATCTTCAACCTCGTGAGTGAGGGTAAGCTTAGGCGGAGTGAGCTCTACCCTCTCCTATCCAAAACGTCTTTCTGGTTGAGTCGCAGAGTGAGTGATAGAAAGCTTTCAAGGGTCGAGCTCTAACCTCGCTGCGGATTAAATCGCTGAGAGGGTGAATAAGAGTAAACTTCCTCGAGGGCTGTATATTTGCGCCCTTTTTAGGCCGCATGTTGGTCGCGGCAGATCTTCCGGAGACCGCGATTCCGGAGCATAGGGTTGTAGTGTATGGAATGAGAAATAAAGAGGGCATCATCTTTTCAAGCAGTGCTGTGCCACTCGGCAGTCGAGAGGGGAAAGTGGTGAGGCACCTCCCTGTTGATATCCCTCGTCAACTCGCAGAGGAATAAAAGCAACCCGGCGCCGCTTCCCTACGAATGCAACGCGAGGAGCTGTCTTGCGAAGCTCACATCACGTTTCACGCCCGCCTTCTATTTTCGTCTCGGCGGGGCGCAGATGACTGGCCTCACAGCTACAAAACTCCAAAACCCTTGATTTTGATGACGGTTGAAACCCAAAGCGCTCAAGAAGAGCAAGCCGGCTGAAGGAAAAGGAACTGGCCCTTCTACTGTGAATTTGAGCCTTTCACACTCCTTTGACTTTGTCTGTGGTAACCTCTACCCTCCCTTATAAAAACAAACCTTCGGATTGAACCCCTGAGTGAGTGAAAGTCACCTTTGTGAGATGAGCGCTACCATATATCTAAATCAACTTTCGGGTGGAGGCGATAATTTTGTGTGAGAAAGCTTTCAAGAAGCGAGATCTATCCAATTTTAATAAACTTTGCGAATTACCTCTAGACACCTCGCGAGCCATAGCTATTACAGCTAAACTAACTTATTATTAAAGTATTCCGATAAAGGTTGGTTTCGATGGAGTACATATGAAGGATTATGGCAGCCTCCCCTTCCTTCATTAACTTTCCTCTTCAACTCACAATAAGGCTTACTCCCTTTCATTCAATCAAAACATCCCATTCTCCTCCTAACTCTACCTCGTCTTCCCTCTAACATTCTTTTCGACATACCCTTCCCGCTTAGAACTCGATCCATCCAAACCCTCTTCCTCCTCCGTATCTCATCTAGAAGCTACCTCTCTACACCGACCATGTCCAGCATTTCGTCATTACTAAACCAAGTAATAATTGGAAATTAGTTCGAAATGTGAATGGGAGATAACATTTGTGATGATTGTTGGAATAGGAATTAATGTTGAGTTTTTCTCCATTCTTCAGGATATTCACGGCGTTCATAATTTAGGCGATAATAGTGTTGCCAACTTTGTAGTAGGCGACTTCAGACCGGAGAGATTTTCGCTAGTGTTACCCAATCCCAAGTGAGTGCTATTCCCTGACACCACCACTCACCTACATAAGAAGACATAGTTCCAGCGAGAATTACTTATAATTTTTAGGTATTCTTCTATTTAATAACATTACAATTCCACACGGATGTATCCAACGAAAATATATTACTATATACTACTGTTTTATGAAGCCAATTCTACGGGAGCTTTAAGTGTGTATTAATATTCGATATTTTTCTGTGGTGAAAAAAGAAAAAGAAGAAACTTTGTGCTTCTTTAACATGCAATATTTATTCACACATTTACACGACCATAGTTTCAACGTAAGACGTCATCATCAGGTGAACTCTACAGAGGTCCAACACATCTATATATACCACGCTATTGATGTGTTGGATCTCTGTAGAGTTCACCTGATGATGACGTCTTACGTTGAAACCATGGTCGTGTAAATTTGTGAATAAATTTTTCATGTGTAAATAGTTAGTAAAAAAACTAAATAGTTCTTTCCGTCACTGCAAGAGCGTGAACTACTTAATTTCTCCAATATAACTTTACGTTGGGCAGAACAATTCACGAAAATAGTAAATGATTTTCAACGAGTGCGAAAATGGCAAGAATGGGTAATTATGGGAAATGACGTCACAAGCTATACCGAGTTGATTTGGAGTGGTTAATTCTGCTTGTTTCCGTGATTTCATGCCAAAGTTCATACTTTGTTATTAATGCAGTAAAATTGATGGTTTGTGCCGTAACTTCGTGAAAGCGATTCATTGTGAAGAATGAAAAAGGAGAAACTTTTTACCGTCACATGAAATATTTATTCACAAATTTACACGGCCATGGTTTCAACGTAAGACCTCATCATCAGGTTAACTCTGTAGAGTTCACCTGATGATGACGTCTTACGTTGAAACCATGGTCGTGTAAATGTGTGAATAAATTTTTCATGTGTAAGCACAAAGTGTCTTCTTTTTCATTTTTCACTTCGACTTCATCGTCATGTGAGCTCTACAGAGGTCCAACACATCAATAGTGTGGTAAATACTGATGTGTAGAACATAATGATGACATCTTACGTTGAAACCATGCCCGTGTAAATGTGTGAATAGATATTCATGTGAAAGCACAAAGTTGCTTTTTATTCATTTTTCATAATTAATCGCTTTAACAAAGGTACGCCTCAAACCATCAAATTTTCTGAAGTATTTCTGCTTAAAATGTACCGTTGCCAATGTAACAATTTAAAATGTACCAATTACCGTGGAAAATATATGTGTAAACTAGTTTGGGTACACACAGATTTATCAGTTAAACTTGTATGTTTGTGAATTTGAAATCCGACTTGTAGATGCACACTGTAACGCAGGAGAAAATGCTGTCGCCAGTAACACCAACGCGGTGAATACGCGTAAGTATAGTCACTGCATAATTCTTCACAGAAATCAATTAAAGCTGTAAAAATAGGTAACTATCACCGAAAGAGGCTTTTCGATTGACTTGGAAATCACCCGGAAAGGATTTTTGTCGAAATCGTAATGGACGGGTAATCTTCTATTCATCTTCATGTAATTGATCGCCCAAAAGATCGACATACCTGTTTCGGATATATTCCTTTTTCCCAACTACAGTTTACACGCCGTTTTTCCAATCTTCAGATAATTTATCTGATATGTACACGTACAAAGAGATTAAATTTGTACTTTTCCACGCCTTTATTTATACAGATCTGTTTCAATGCTAGATATGCATCCTTGTCTAATTCTACGATATATATATGGCCGCCACCTAATTTTGCAAGTATATTTCTGTCCAAAATCATTACTGTTCCTTGCAGAGTTATCCAAGAAACGATTGCAAAATAATTATAGTCAGACATTATGATCGCAGCACGTTTAAATTATTCCAGTTTATTACATTATATACACATTTATAGGTCTTTAGAATCTTTTAAAACTAAATATTCCTTTCAAAACGATCCTTTATTGTTCCAATTATTTCAAGTTAATCAAGAATTGATCTGATCATCGTTATGAGAACAAGACATTGAGTAAAAAAAAGCCATGGCCAATAGCATTTAACGATCGTCAGTGGGTTGAAAATGACATTAATTCGACGTTATGATCTTCCAATACAATTATATCTTGTAGTTTGCAGTGCATAACTCACCCGGTCTTTTGATATCTTAAAGTTTCAGGAATACAGCCGAGAAACTTTCGAAATGAGAATATCTCTTTGAGTTATTAATAGTATTTTTATTTTACCTATATTACCAAATATGAAACTATACGTTTTTCAATGTAAAATCCCAAAGTCAAAATAGTAAAATAACAGCGCACCCTTTTCGTTTCCACCCTGGTACCTCCCTGGGATTTGAATAATTTCCACCACATGACGAATTCAGAGAGTGAAAGGCATTTAATAGGAGAGCAGCCATAGCGATTGCTTCTTCTTGGATCAGGGCGACTTTTCCTTCTGGTTACCTCAGAGAATAAACCATGGCTCAAGCCATAAAATTTCGTACCGCAATGGGGTCCCCCGAAATATGGCGTGCAGCCGCCATTTTTACGGATATGGGGTGGTTGTTAAAGTAAGGGATAAGGAAGGGAGGGGGGAGTTGCAAGCAGGAGAGGCATTGACGTTAGGGTCGTTCTAAAACCGAGCACTTACCCTTTATGGGCCCTCAATTCTGGTATGCGTGGGAGGGACTGGGTTGGGTGGATATCGTGTACAGGGAGCAGCGGGAGAACTGAGGATTAACCTAAGACAGGAGGAAGTTGAGGAACCGAAGCGCTTTAAATTGGAGAGAGCTTAATACTTACTGTCTGTGGGCTTAAGATGACGCATATCTCCCGGTTAATCCATTATAGCCCAATGTTGCTTCTAAGTAAAATCAAAAATGTATACATTTTAGGCTGTGCTCAGGAAAGATTTAAACTACGTGTTCATTTGTTCTGTATATTTTAAAGGCGAAATTTGTAGCTGACTTAATAATTATGATTCAGTAGAAAATTTTCATTTTTTTTTGAATGAGACTTGAAATTTAATTTCTCTCAGAAGCAGGTCTGGGTGAGAAAGGATTAATCTGTCCTTTTTTTGTGACGGAATACTCTCCTATAGCACGTGCTGTCGCATTGAAATATTCAAGACTTATAAATGGGCTCTTGTCAACACATCTCTGTATCTCGTTTATTAATTTTTGTGTTAAGGTTATTGGTACGAAAATTGATTATTTTTCACTTACATGAAAGGTTCAAAAATCTGTTAAATAAACTGTGGAAGTCACAAAGTCTCTTCATTGTTATTGTGGAGCCCTTCCTTCACGTCATAGCTTCCAATTTGATTTAATACAATATTTTATCCTAGATAAATAGGCGAATGATATACAGGGTCTACTTTACTTACCCTGAAAATGTCAAGATAATATTTTAAGTTGTACTTGAGTAATCGTTTAACAAAAAACACCGTTCGAAAGGGAGGAAGAAGTCCTCTTACCATCGCATCGGCGCGAATCGGTGGAAAAAAATTTCCCATAGGTCATTTAAATGCCCGATCCTGCGAGAAAGAATGGGGTTAAAATACTCAGTCGCCATTGCTATAATTTTAAAGCAAAAGTTTGGTCATAGGATGTGAAATATTCGATCCCCATATTTTTATAAAACCCTTTTTATAATTATTCCAGGAGCATATGGCGCCACTTTCATGTAAGCAATGCGCTTTGACGTCATTTGAAGCATTAATTTTCTAATAACTCAAAACAAAGCCTAGTGACCAGCCAGGGTTCTATTTTATAATGATTTTTATAATGTAACGGTAATAATATTCCGTTTTCTGCCTAATTCACTAATGCTTTCTAGCAGCATTCAGGACATAACGAATGATTTTTCATTATGGTATAAATAACCAGTAAAAATAACAATATTACGAACTTTGAAATAAATTTCCCACAAAATAATAGATACAAAACCTATCTTTAGGGACTGTCAATAGATGAGGAAAAATAAGATCATATTTTAATCATTTATGAAAATGATAAATACTCCTTTTACGGACCAATGGTCTTAATAATGAATGGTAATGACGATAAAATGTTTTTTTTAAATAACGCGATAATTTCTGTGGTGAATATTAGAAAATAATGATTATCAATTCGGAATTACTAGACATTTTCTACGTTATATTTCAGGGGAAAAATTATTTTCGTGCATCTTAAATGCAAATTTACACACTTTCCAACTTCAAAATGCCTGAAAATAGGAAATAATCAAATCCATAAGTTTGATAAGTGAGCATGGAAGACAATGGAGACAGATATCAAGGAAAAATAGGACAAACAAGGAGGTTTTTGACATAGGTACTTAATAGATTAAACATTTCTAGTTGCTTGCCACTTGCGACTCGGGATAAAGGTAAAGAAGATGAGACTAATTTGTACGCTTATGGATAGCGGGAAGCAGGAATACATGAAAGACAGAAGGACGTATGGAAATGAAGCATACTGAGAGGAGAAAGAGAGGGAAGGTTCTATAGATAGGATAACTGCGCAGTAACAAATAATCAGTAAATACAATAATCAGCACACTTTTCTGTCGTATTCATAATCAAGAAAAGTTTTCTACCAGAGATGAGGAAAAATTCATTGAAATCTTAAAGAAAAATTGCAGGACGGTGTTTTGAAAAAAATATTATAGAACATAATTAGACTTGTCCGAGAATATTCTTAGATTACTTTATGTAATTAGTATCCAGAACATTTCTTGCTGCAAACTCCCCATAAAACATAGAGACATACTTCAAAGGTAACTTGAAACTTCAAACAGAATAATATAGCAAACTGCGAAGCTCAGTGAGCAACGAAAGAGAATATTTGAGATGCAGGTCATAACATGATTATATTGCTACGAATTGGTTTCAGGCAAGCAAAGTGTACCTTGTCAAAATAAGCCCATTTTTCAAAATTGCTACCCCATGTTAATTACTCTTTCTAAGACCCTTCTCGTCGCTTGAACTTCTCAGTCTGAGAAAATATTTAAATAGGGAGGAAAACATCTGTATTCATTTCATGGATAGTAGCAATGGCTGAGTCAAATTTGAAACATTAATCATAATAATAATGATAATAATAATTTCGTTTATTTTCGTGGGCACTGAGGCCCATGAGAAAATAAATGTACAGCTTTCTACATTTTCAGCATTGGTAGATAATTAGAAGAAGAGAAGTAAATAAGTAGAATTACAGACATATGCAAATAGTACAGATCGCCAAGAGCATGAAAAAAATTCAGCGAAATAATATTTTCAAGAAAAGAAAAAAAAATAATCGCACTAAAAAACTAATTACAAGAATTCAAGGTGATAAATCGTTATGAAAATAGTGTCAAACAAACATTTTTTTTAAAGAAACCAAAACATTAGGATAACACTGTGATTTAGCAAAATTTTAAAATTTAGTTATCCATTAATCACATGTGTATCAATAAAAGTAACAATAATAATAATAATTAGGCTAATCATGAATATAAACAAAAGAAATTCAACTTGAGATTAAGGAGGCATTTTTCAGAAACCCATATGTGCTACGTTTAAATTTATTGATGCTATTAATACTCGTACCAAAACGTTCAAACGAGAATTTTTCGCTACTTTTCAAAGAGATGAAAAATACATAATCTCTTACAAATATTATGGATCTGATCATTTTAATATTATTATTAGTATTTATGCAACGTATTCACGAAATACATCAGGAAATTCTTACATATAAGTTTTAAAATGGGATAACTTTCATAATTCTGTCACTTCATTGACACAGCATCAACACGATCATATAAGTAGCAATATTGAATGGCATTGTTCTCAGATGGACCATAATTCAGTGAAATAAATCCTGTAAAATAAATACGCAATTTAAATTTTTATAGATAATGTCAAAAAGTAGTCTCGCTGAACGTGGTAATAAACTACTAAAGGTTCTTGCTAAAGCAGAACTAAATTTTGTACTGTAATCAAAACTTGTCAAAGTAAAATAGACTAAAATCGCTTCGAAACAGTTAAATTAATAAAGCAACATTTTTTCACATGGTTCCAATTCTACATCGGTTAACTAAAAGGTCGCAGTTAAATAAGAAAACTTTCTAAAAAGCTATTTTCTTACACATGCAAGATGTTATTATACAATCTTCTTCCGAAATGATCTTTTCTTAATAACCTCATATTCTACGGCAATTAAATGAACATTTATTGTCAAATTGAAATACGTAACTCAGAATAGAGATAGCTTATTAATAATTCTCCAACCTGCTTATACCGCAAGAGACTTTTAAATGTTTGGTGCGGCTCCCTGGACCAGTACCGTCAAACCCGCAATCATGGCACCCACATGTGCGAGAGATCAGATGTGGGTCCGCAACTTGAAGGCTAACCACTAGCCAAACAGTCAAACCACAGTGGGGGATGGAGTCAAGCCAAAAACTCAACCAGCAGAATTAAGCCCTAACCCAAAGACGAGGAGAATCCCTCGAGCCGTTTGAACAGATGGATGACACAAAAATGTAGGTAGTCGAAATTATCCTACAGTTCACAAAATAATTCAAATAATTTCTAAGGAAGCGATTTAAATGTACCTGCAGTGACCCTCAAAATGTGATTCATTCAAGTAAAAATGGGACTCGAGAATCCATGGGGTGAAAGAGCAATTTTTATAATTTTGGAGGTAAGTGCAGATAATGGCTGGGAACGCAAAATTGCTGTGTGAAAGGGATCCATGTATACCACTGAATATATGTATGCACTTATATTCCTTTGCCACAACAATACACCCATGTCTCGTATAGCGCAAGGGATGCGTTCCTTGGGGTCTTTGCGCTATACGAATTTGCGTTATACGAGAGCGCTTTAACATAGGGAAGATAGGGATGCGTTCCTGGTAGCATAGGTCTTGGGTATTGAATTTCCTCTAAAACATCTATATTCCCATAAAAAGCCTTAGAAAACATTATTTCTATAAATATTTATAGTTTAAAACATCTTTAAAGATAGTATTCACGCATTCAAAGACTTTTATTCACGTTAAAAAAAATTCTTACGTGCTTTCGAAATTCCATCCTGTCGTGCGGGTGGGCTAACATCTGCTATCTCAGGGGATCGTAATGCGTTGCCGGCAGTTGATGATTTTTCAAACTAGTCTAAAAACAACTATTGTGTCACCCAGGCCCTTTTGTCGCTCATCGAAATGACAGGAAAATGCTACTTTAAATGCCATTTCATAGCTAGCGGAGTTTATGGATGAGAAATCATTTTCATTTGAAGTCCTCCGAGTCATTAGCAGCTACGTGAAACAGTCTTTAAATGCCTTGAAACCTGACCCAGGTTTTCCTTCCCTGAAAATGAATGAACGAGAATGCATTCTTTTCCAAAAGAATATCGTCTCATCAACACTAAAAACTAGTTGAGGGGGAAAGGAGCCACTTTCAATAACAGCTTGGAGTTCATCAGAAAATGTTGTGGTGGCTGCGCTATCAACACTTGCAGATTCACCTGATATCGCCGCACTGAAAATACCTGCTTGCCGTTTAAATTCTGGAACCAACCGGAGCTTTCACTTAATGTCTCGGAGCGATTACCACTCTCGTCTTTTTGTACTGATTCACCATGAACTTTCCGTATGTGTAGACCGCTTGGTTGAAGTTGGTGCGGCTGAGGTCACTGATATTTTAGCTTCGTCTTTATTCAGAATAAGGCATCGTGAGTTTAAACTTCCGCGCAATATCGCTTTGACGCTCTCCATTTTCAAAGCAATTGACCTCTCTCAAGTACTCTTCTAGGTTTATAGTTTTTATTGATAAATTCTTGATTTTTCTACACGCATTCCTATTTTTTGCCATATTCTCTTGGTTTTTACTCTGTATGGCTCTATCTAAATCACCTTCCACTGCTGAACTGTATTCCTGAGACGCAGAAGGCCTAAGACTGCGGGAAGGGAACGAAGCCATTGTGTTTGAGACTCTATAGCGGACCCTTTTATGTGTTGATGCTATTCATGCTCAACTCGGCCACCGCTCCATTTCTCCCCCGTGAATACCGATGACCTTGAAGGCTTTAGCGTAGACTCTCTACAAGTCAATCGCCCGGTAACCTACGACGGCAAAAATACGTCTCAAACCGTATTGCTGAAAAAAAACTCTTTTCCACTAGCCCCACGCTTAATTAACGATCTAAATTATTTATTATCATTCTGTTAAGGAGACGAGATAAATCTTCGGTAGGCCGGCTATCTAGACCCAATGACGAGTAATACTTTTGGCAATTGCGCAGCAATGAATTTCGATTAATATATAAACAAAAAAGAAGATTTGAGGCAAGAAATAATATTACTATGCGTAAATTGATAGAAATTTCGTGTGTACTTAGCGCAAGTTCACGTTTTATCACGAGAGCGTTTAAGATTTTTGATTAGGCTACACTGCGTTGCAATGTTTCCCCGAGGAACGAATTTGCGCTATATCGAAATTGCGCTAATCGAAATTGCGCTATACGAGACATGGGTGTATTGTATAGTCCACCAATAGCCCGGTCAAAATAGACATTGACCCTTGCATAAATTGCCAACAAGCTGAAAATTTGCATGAACCTCAAGGGTACCACTCTAATGAAATCTTGAAAAGTCCCCTTCGACCACGTGTGTGCAAACAATTTTATTCAAGGTCAAAGGTCACAAAAATGGGTTTTTTGGATTATTCGGCCAAACGGTTAGTTTTTTGATAAAAATTGCTCAAACCAAATTTGTAGATCAGAAAATTATCTAAAACATTGTCAAATCACTTTTTTCTCTAAGATTTACCGTTTCTGAGAAAAAGCCATTCCAATGTAGGCTGGAGCTGTATTCTTCGTAATATGCACGACTATATCGTTGCGCTCTCCGAACGTTATTGGACGCGTAACTCTTGGTGGTTCCTCTCGGTACTTCTCCATCAATATTTCTTTCATTAAGTTTCCAGGTAATTGCTGTAACATATTATATTGCCAATCTATTGTGTCCTTCTTTGGCGTGATTCTTAGTACCTTTCCTTCTCCAATTTATCTAAATTCCTACTCTTTTATCTCCCTTTCCGTCCATTTTATTTTCAGAATCTTCCTCCAGCACTAGGTCTCGAAGGCCAATCGGCTGGAAATTCCCGAAATTCCTCAGTATATCTAAATAAATTCATTCACGTTGGCGCTCGAATATTTTTGAGACTCAATCGCTTGGTTTAATCCCCAGAGCTGTAGAGCCATAAGAATTAACGAATTGCCTTTTCCCGGAGTATGTGCGGGAGAGCTTAACTTCCTCGCCCACAAAAGCCGCCACTATTCCTCAGGGGTAAATACGAATTGCACGCACGTAACCCTTAAAGAGCAAGTGTTTAAATATCATTGGTTAAGTAAAGGTCAATGTAAACGATTTTTTATCCTGTACAATCTGGTGCTCTCCCTTGTGACTCCTGTTCACTGTTGGCTAGTCCGTGATTAATGTCTACAAATTCTGACGGTGTTTAACTTCGTGGTTACCAAAAAATAAACACAAAAAGATATTGTTATTGCCAAATTTTTTTTTGTCAAATTAACATTTTGCAGAAAAACAAAGTTGAATTTTTTTCAAATAAAGTAGCTGGATTAATTGACTATTGGACTACAATATTTTTCAGCATTGCTTCACTGTAATCTTCAACCATTCTCTAGTTAAGGTTATGGTTATACCATGCTAAGGTTAACGCTTTAAAGGACTTTATGAAGTCAGTTCCTAGTATAAGAAAAGGTCAGCATGAAATTTCTAAGTAATATCGACCTGGTTAATAACAAATATTCCATCAATATGTGTGCCATACTTGTATGATTACAAATTACATTTCGACACTTCAAAAAGTCCCGTATCCCCAGAGGTTACTACGACTTCGTCTCTTTAAATAGCACCACCCTGTAGGCCATCCTTCACTCTAAGCATCACTCATCCCATTGTCTCTCGATGCCCTCACGGTTTGCCCGGCCGCGCGCTACATCTCCCTTTTGGCCGTCCATCAACCCCCACCGCTTCACCACACCAAAAACTTTTCCCGGAAAAGCATTCCGGCCCCGTGGAGAAGAGCCAACACACGAATGATCAAATGCCTGGAACGAGGAAATCAAGAGAAAGAGGCCCCGAAGAATACACACTCTCGCAGATAGGGGAGGGAGGGTACGTCAACCAATGGGGCGCGAGAGTTCAAAGGGGTTCAAAGCGTCCATGGCCTTGCATAAAACGTAGAAAAAATGTCCAGCCGGACGTCGAAGATAATCAAGTCCTAGGGGGTGTATTAGGTCATCATGGCCTAACACAAACCCAAATTCCTCCTTAAATAGAATTGAAGGTATGGTATGGTATTTTGAGGAGGCGACCGGCAGCTGAGGTCATTTGCGCCATGAGGGAAGGGTAGGAAGGGTGGAGAGAAACCTGGCGTCGGCATTAGCCTGTTCTTAGCGAAAGGCACCAAGGGGACCACGGATTAACGTCCTATCCGACGGACGTATGCGGTCATTTGCGCCATGAGGGAAGGGTATGGAGGGAAGGGTGGAGAGAAACCCGGCGTCGGCATTAGCCTAATCTCAACGAAAGGCGCCAAAGGGACCACGGCTTAACGTCCCATCCGACGGGCGGAGTGTTACGCTTGAAATGTCCTCCACACAACATTCAAGCAGCGATCGGGCAGTCCGAAAATTCTCTGTCGCTGCCGGGATTTAAACCCGGGCCCACCGGGTGGGAAGCCAACACTATTGCCACCACACCAACCCGATCCCCAAATAGAATTGAAAAACAAGTATAAAATAAACATGGATGTGAAAAAATTATATATTTCTAACGCAAATACTTGTTAGCACACGATTCCAATTCAGCATTGTTTCAAGTGAAATTCTTAAAACTTTTGCGATCCATACGTTGTTCATTAATAAAACTTTTTGGTTTTATCCTTATCAGGTGATTTAAAAGTCAGAGTTTCTTCTCCTCTACTGTGGACCTCTTCAGGACTAATGTGGGTTAATTTAATTGGCTCAAGTCATTGTAAAATAAGAAAGTTTTGTTAAAAGTTATTTTTCTTACTCAGAAAAGATTTTGCTGTACTATCTAAGGGGAGAGCCGAAATTATAATATATTATATACATCATATTCCAAGAAAAACATGTGACTATTCGAAGTCACATTTCAATATAAAACTTGAAAGAGGATACCTTCTTGCTTATTGTCCTACCTGCTTGTATCACCGGAGGATATTAATTTGTTTGTTTGTGTTTCCCTGGATCAGTATGGCTCTGAAAAATACACACTTTAATACTCTCGCAAGAAGAGGAAAGAGGATATGTTAGCCAATGGGGCGCAATAGTTCAAAGGAGTTTAATGCGTCCAAATAAAAAAACATTCAGAAAAAATTCCCCTCGGACGTCGAAGATAATCAAGCCCTTAGGGGGATTATGAGAACATTACGGGCTAACACAAACCCAACCCATACATTTGAAAAGAAAAAGAAATAAATTAAACATTATTATCAAAGTATTCTACCAATAAAGGTAGGTTTCCATGAAGTACTTAAGATGCATTTTAGAAATAAAGAAGTGTGGAAACAGACAAGCCCGATACTTTCACCAAGCAAAATTTCAAATATTTTCACCGAATTACTCCGGAAAGTGTATCTTTTATTTAAAAGCTATTTTTATTTCGCTCTCGGGATTAGATTATAGTAAATATTGGGAGAGCCGAAATTCTATTTCTTAAATTATAAATAATAACATAAAAAATGAATAAAACTCCAAATTGGTTTGATTTTTAGCTACTTCTCCTACCTGCTTATATCACCGAAGGGCAAAAATTTGTTTGTTTGTGATTCCCTGAACCAGTAAGGCTCGGAAGAATACATGTACTCAAACTCTTGGAGAGGGAATACGTCCAACCAATAGGGTACAACAGTTCAAAGGGTTTTAAAGCGTCCACGGGCTTACATAACATCCAGAAAGAAGGTCCAACCGAACGCCGAAGATAATCAAGTCCTAAGGGGTGTGTATGCATGTGAGCATCACCGGCTAACACAAACTCCAACCTGTCCCCCAAGGGGCCTCAAAGGCCAACCATCCATTACGCACCACCACTACTACCATCCGCGACCCCCGGCACCTTCTTTTTTCGCCCCTTTTGCGGGCCGTGGTACGGAGGGGAAAGAGGAAGGGAGTCAGACGCCGCCCGGAGTTTTTTTTTTTTTTTTTTTTGAAAGGCGGAGATGAAGTGGGAGGTGCAGCGGTTGAAAGGGCCCGATGACGACGAGGGGTGCGGGGGTGCGGACGAGCTGCCGCGCTCGGTTCGCGCCAATCACATGGCAGGGCGATAGGGAAAGGGAAAGGCCGGCGCCTCTCCGACCCTAAAATTAGTCCGGCTCTTTAAAAGCGAGCACCAGGATCTCGCTCCGATATATCATCGGATGAAAAGAATCGCCAGATAGGTACGTTTCTTTCGTGATGTCTTTTCAAATCTGGAACTATTATACGATGAGTGTACTTATACTAGATTCTAGCTCTATTTTATAATTTAAAACCATTTCTGCGCATAAGTATTCGCGCCATTGCTTCGTAGCTACTGATAGTGTTTAGTTCACTACGAAGTCTTCTACGGTAGTAAGACAACTTCGAGAATTGCAACAAAAATCGGATTGTTGCACAAAACCTCTTGCATAATTGTTATGTTCTACTCTCAGTCTGAAACCATCTCATATAATAATGTTATCCGCCATTAAATGCTTTTCTTACCATGCCCTTGCTTATTAATAGTAAAATAATTCCAAGAGAGGCAACGTTCTTTCATAAAAAGCATTATCTTTTTAAACTTAAGTCGTCACGTAGTTACTTTTTAACACCTTTGGATTATAGCCCTTTGATAATGACTCAAATTAATTGAATCTATGGTAGAAAAAGTTTAAAAAATTGCACAGTTCAGCATAACCATACATTTAATTGCTCTATACAGCGCCCTTGGCTTTGACCAGAGAATAAAGTTCTAGCTTAAATTTGTGAAAGTTTTCCTCTGCCGCAAACTTTTGCTTGCATAGTCTCGTTCTCCATCAAGGACATGAATAAAAATGGCTTAAGGTATCTTAAGAAGTAAATATTAGCCTTCGGCCAAATTTTTGTATAACTACTATTCTATGGAGTAAACAGCCAGAAATAAATTCTAAAGATTTGGTTCCTAATCTTTAAAATTCATCGAAAGGTCTGTAATGGATTCATGACCAGTGGTGAGTAGCCATTGAATTGTTAAAAACTAAATATCAACCGCAATTTTAGATGTAAAATCAAAAAAAACAATCATTTATGTATTTTAGTGCAAATTTAATCTAGTTAACACCTTGTATTAGTATAAGTCCGGAATATATAAAACGTGGATGTGTTAGGAAATAAAGAAATTTATAGGATAAAAGTTGAGGCATTATAAAAATAGTAGGTGAGGAAAATCTATTTGTAGATAAACAGGAGGCAAGGGTTTGAATGGACTGTAAACTAATGGGGAGAGGGTTTACGAAATACCACAACAGAGAATGTTAGGTAAGCGGGATACGGGTTGAAAAGTCAACAAAGTTCGTTGATAAAATAATGGTTAGAACATAAACATGCAATATTTTAATGTTTACGTAGGTAAATAACATGGAGGAAACAGAAAAAAATACCAAGCTCTGAAGGTGCTTAGAAATATACACAAAATTTTGCTTCGATATATCTCTAGCGGAAAAGGTCCTTGGAGGATGCATGGTTATCCCAAAAGACGCATTTCCTCAAGCAAAAGTTCCTAACACCAGGAAGTTTCTACACAAGCTGTCTTCAAACGATATTCCGCACACGCATGTGGCATACAGCCATCAGGAATGAAAGTTTGAAGATGTGACCTTACTAAAAATTTCCGGACGCGATAATATTCCTTAAGATGCAAATTTTCCTCCCTAAGGATTCAACAGAGCTTATGTGGAAACAGCAACTCCCTCTGCACCGAGTTCTCAGGCAGAAGTACACCATAAATTTCATGAATTTTTCCAGAGATTTGCTATTCACTCGGGTAGCTATTTTTTATTAAAATCAGCGTAGAATAAATAATGATTTGTGGAAAATTTAAGGAATTATTTGCTCGGTAATTACTAATAGGCACAAAAATATTTATTGGAAATGAAAAATAGGAGGAAAGTACAGCGATGTGTAAGGCAATTACGCACCGCTATATCTGACGGTGAATGATAGTTGAAAAAAGACTTTTGAGCCTTACAGCTTCGTCATTGGTGAATAGTGAAAAAGAGTACATGGTTTTCTTCACTACGGAAAAGTAGCCCTGCCCTATGAGACACATCAAGGTGGAGCAGTAAGTAGAGCTAAGGTCATCTGCGCTATGTATGTAGGAAAGGGTGGAGAAAAACCCAGCGTCGCCATTATTCTGCTCTTATCAAAAGGCGCCAAGGGGACCACAGATTGACGTCCCATATGACAAACGGAGTGTGACACCGCTCAAGATAAAAGCAGGGATCGTGTGATCACTAAAAATTCCCTGCCGCCAATGGGATTGGAATCCAGGACCATGAGGTGTGAAGCTAAAGACTCTAGCTACCACACAAACCCAATTTCCGCAATAATTGTTTCCAAGGGAGGCATCGACTGTAAAAGATATTCTTTTTTGAAAATTCCATTCGCCAGTCGTTTGAATGTTTAAAAGTTGGTATTGGTGTCGAGATTGGGGTATGAGAAAGGCCCGCTGTTCTCGCTCGGTACGCAATTGCTGAAGAATAACAAAATTTTAAAGCCTTCATTCCATTATAATACATAAATTTTAAGTTTGGTCTGGGCATGTATTAAAGCACATCTGAAAATCCTAATGCTAAATTTATTTGGAAAAAATAAGTACCTACGTCTGACACCAGTTTTTCGATTAACTTAACCATCGTTTCAGGGGAGGAGAGCAGCCGTTAAGGTGAAGGCTCGGTTGTGAGAATTTTCGAAATTTCCTGATTTCAGACACTAAGTAAAAATTGTAAACATTAGCCCCATCGCCAAAAGGGAAAGAATATTAGTGTTTCAAAATAAATAGTTAATGCATAAAGAGGAATCGAATAAAATAGGTATTGAATAAAAGTAAGAATAGTTAAATAAATGGTATTGACTGAATTTAAGATGGGAATAAAGATAAATTTCTCTAAATTTTATAATTTCCAAGGTATCACAGGTTCCCGAATGAATTACAACATGATCAATCAAAATGCTCAAAACAAGAAATAAAAACTTAAAAACGGTTCATTTTTGTCAAAAAACGTATTTTTTACTAGGGTTTAGGTGGAAGAGAGGAATTATCTGTCTCAATCTCGGCCGAATTAAGTCATCTCTTATTATTATATTACACGTTCCCTAGGGATGTTAAAATTGCCGGGATTAAATTCTAATTAATGAGCTGCTATCGATGTAATACATCTTCAATTTCACTACGCCAAGAGCCAGCATTATTCTTCCTCTAATATCAGTATCGTATACAATGAATGATTGTGAGTTGATGCTCTCTCAAATTTAAATATATATTTGAATATTCCGATATGAAAATAAATCATCGCCTACTTTCCAAGAAGAGAGATATCAATGCTACTTCACTCACCTTACAGTTTCAACTTAAATTTACTGGAAAAATTCGATGAATGGGCTTACCTGTAAAAAAAAGAGCACAGTATGAGAAAATGCAGCACAAATTCATGAAAATACATTAGTAAACAAGGAGAAATATAGCATGAAAATCGCGATCCTTAGCTGTATTTTTCTCACTCCAATTTCCAATGCATTTTCCAATGGAAAAGAGGATTAATCGGACAAAATTTTAGAGATAAAGTATATTGAAACAATATAAATAATAATAACAATAATTTTGTTTCATTTATTTCGAAAAAAACATGATGAAGTAATTGTTGAGTGAATTTTTAAAAAATCTCTATTTTTACAAAAATTCGTGCAAAGAATGGGGCATACTTATGCATGATAATACACGGTAAAACGTAAAAAAGCTATAAGGCTCAGATTAATTGAATTAAATAGAAAATTTCTTAGAAGAAAACGTATTTTTCAGTAAAAAATTAAAGTATGAGCTTCATTCAATTTTCATAATTATATGGTAAATAGGAACCATTTACTTAAAAAATAAGACTTAAAATATTCCACATGCACTATAAAAATCAGTAATCAAAATAATATTGCAGGCATTGAATATTCATTTGTTGTAACCCATAAAATCGATGGAAATATCAGTGGGACTGCATAGGGGAGGCCTAATTCCATCCTATGAAAGGCTTTTTTCTGTTGCTAATTTGGTCGCATTTTAATCTGTTTTCAAAAATTTCTGCGGCGCGGTGATGAGTGCAGTGATATTCACTTGTTTCCATTATTTTTCAGTGAAATTTTTGTAATTGCGAGGAATAGCATTGAGGTTGTATGAGTTTGATAGACCACATTATCATGCTCTTACATTTCGGTTAAAATAGCTAATCATACCTTATTTCCCCGTGAAACTCGGATAAATTTGTCTGTCAGCGACGCTTGTGGCGATTTTTGTAAACCCATTCAAATGGTATGGTATGGTATGGTATTTGGAGGAGGCGACCGACAGCTGAGGTCATTTGCGCCATGAGGGAAGGGTAGGTAAGGAAGGGTGGAGAGAAACCCGGCGTCGGCATTAGCCTGCTCTTAACGAAAGGCGCCAAGGGGACCACGGCTTAACGTCCCATCCGACGGACGGAGTGTTTCGCTTGAAATGTCCTCCACACAACACTCAAGCAGGGATCGGGCAGTCTTTGAAAATTCTCTGCCACTGCCGGGATTTGAACCCGAGCCCGCCGGGTGGGAAGCCAACACTCTAGCCACCACACCAACCCGATCCCCCAACCCATTCAAATGCGCAGTGGTTGACAACACATATCGATGGCTAAGTTCTAACAACACGTATCTCATATCCGGCCGGTTTGAGACAGGTATCTTAAACAAAGCGTAATGACATTAATAAAATAAAATACAAGCAAAGAAACTCTTTGTTCGTAAATAAATGCTTCTTTCTCAATTTTATGAGCTTTTGGTTTTTAATTTTAGTGTGCAAGTAACTGATATTCATCATTTTTTTTTGCTAACCTGAAAATCTGCTATTTTTGAGATACGTGTTGTTAGAATTTAGCCATCGATATAGGGACTTAACCGACTTAAGTATCCTCTTTTGTATGATTCATGGGAAAAATGCTGATGATAGTTAACTTGTTGAAAAATTCAGCCTTGAAACTGTCAAATTACGCGCAACAAGACTGGTATCATCTCATGGCATGGCGCAGCGTTTAATGAAGTATCGGTTCAAAGCAGCAGTCGAACATAAGGCGAGTTTTAAACACATTACCGGCGACTAAAAATGGCGCCGCCTCGAACGCTAATTTTCCCGGCCGCATCGCACGGAGTCAACTAATGCAATGGATTAGGAACTGCACCCGTAAGTGACCCACTCATTTGGACCGCTTGACGCCACGAACGTCTCATTAAAATGAATAAATACGACCCTATCCGGGAGTATGACGCCATTATAACCTGCACCCCAGTTTTGTGAAATGAGCTCCCGCTTTTGCATCGCACGTTTGGTCATTTTGTACAGAGTTAATGCGAATGCAACATCAAACACACAAATATCCGAGATGTACTAAGTACCGGGGAAGTGGTGCCCTAAATATGGAATAAACAAGCAATTTTTACGGCGGTCTGTTTTTCACGAGACTTTCATTATTTGTGGTTACGACTGCGAAACTTTATGGTCAAAACTTACATGCATAAAAAATGCAAGGTTACCTTTTATTATTTCAAGCATTTTTGGTCGTGACTGCCAAAAAAAGAAAGTTGGAAGTCTATCCAATACTAAACGTAATTAGCGTAGTAAATATATTTCCTAATTTAAATTATTTAAGCACCTAGTTTTGAATGCGGATGTCTATAATGTAAATTTCATATTCAAGAAAAGAAAACGACTTGAATTCATAAAACAAACATTCAAAACTTTAAAGGAAATTCGTCCCCAGTAAAAAAGTTACAATGCTACCTACCACTAAGTGAACAAAACACACAAAGAAAATATTTTTCGAAACAGAAAGCTTTTTCCTGGGCATTTTAAAAAAATCCGATTTGTTATTCAACATTGTTTGTTTGAACAAATTTAGGCTTTGTAACGAGATGAAATAAGGTATGAAAATCGCAATATTGGATGACGGCTATAACCCAACGAATCTGGGTATACATCATGTGTCATCACCTTCAGGCACTTAAAAACCATAGGAAAATTCTGGCATGAATTTATATGCCGTCCAAAAAAAAGGTCATCAAATGCTTGTCAGGAAAAGACAAAAATATTATGACTAAATTTCCAGCTAAGCACTCAGTCTCAAAAAGGAAGATACGGCTTCGTTATTGTTACTCAAAGAACAGAATTGTGTTCCAAATAGATAAATACATGTAGAAGCACTTGCTATAATCCCTCAATGATTCTGGTGATTTACAACGCACAATAATTGCTTATTATCCGTAGTAGTCATCCAATACCAATAACTTATGGCATGAAAACGACATAGCATGACAATAAAACGGTATTATCTACCTAAATACAAGACATAAGGAATAAAATGTATTTGAGATGCAAACTAAACGATGTCCTTAACACAATCATTGAATAATCACGACGAATATCTAGTCGTACTTTTGGTCATGTTTTTCCATTAACATTTTATGTGTAGCTTAAACCAGATAAGGTAGGTTTACACGTAGAATTTCTAGAATCACCCCTAATATCCACCACCCCCATATTGAGCTGCCCTCAACAATTTCAAGCATAGTAAATTCCCAATCATTCCATTTATAAAACTTTTTACCTACCTCCCCCTTCGCTCCTTAAATATTATTCTTCTCTCAAACACGGCTTACAACATCCCATCTCCGCTTAGGGCATGCTTCATTCATACTCTCTGCTTCCTCCCTATCTCATCCAGCATCATATTTACACAGAATAAGAAAACTTAATAAAATTAAATCCGCTTTTAAATGACGTATCTCTAATCAGATATGTCCTTTTGATAAAAGTCTCCTATCTGAATTATTTTCCTGATATTCTTATTTTGTGCCGTTTTAGTTCCAATAAGCGTCCCAAATGGTTGAACATTTTTGCACGTCTTCTTGGTTAACGCCTCCCTTGCCATATCTTCGGGATATTCGTTAAATAGTAAGGGAGATAGCGGACTTCCTTTTTTCACACCTCGGCAAATTTTCTGTGCAATTAACAGGTCACGAATGAGTCACCCATCCCTCCAATTTACGTCTTCTTTCAAAAGAATATCAAATGATAGCTAGTACCCTTAAATGGAAAGGATACGGAGTACGAACCACGACAGCCTGATTCCCGATATTTATGAGCCAAGATAGATACTATCCCGTACGGATATAGCTTTTTATAGCGGTATAAGAGGCTCACACGTGGCGTTTAACTTATTTAGAACGATGCTCTTAGAAGAACGATTTCACAAGTGGTCCGCCTTGAGTGAAGTTGAGATAAATGTCTGTAGTCCGAGAAGTCTATCTTCATTAAGTCCGGTCCGTTGCACGTCTGCCTCTATCCTCTCGGCTAAGAGCACCAAAGCAGGGAGTTACCCCATAGTAATTTATTCTTTGAATACTTGCTCTGCTGCCAAAATATTCCTCTAGAGTCCGGACCCATTCCAAATCTGATAAGCCGGCTCAAGACTTGAAATATTTTGGAGTGTCCATTGCCGCTGTACACTCAAATTTATTTCTCTATTTCAATTTTTAGATACCATGTATTGAAATTGCCTCTAAATATTTGAACTAGGTCGTCAGATTATATTGATATACCTAATTAAATATGTCTGCATATCATAAACGAAAAAACATGTAGCAACGTGATTTGAGAAGAGATTTACATATCTGAACCACCATAGATATTCCAAATAAATGTGATTCCCACGATTAATTGAGGATAATTAAATGAATATGTAGTAAAATTGCCTTTAAATATTTGAGCTAATTAAATGTTTCTTCACATTTTAAACGAAAAAAACAAGTATAAACGTGATTTAATAAGAGATTTACATTCCAGAACCACCGCAGATATTCCAAATATACCTATGTGATTCCCACGATTAATTGAGGCTAATTAAATGAATATATATAAAATGTTTGCTTATTTCTTGTCACAAGCTTGTAGCAGTAAGGCTGTATTTTCTGCTGTAATTGACCCAACAATCGGGGAATCGCCACTCGAAAAAATCAGCATCCGTCATATTTCCTCCTCCTCACACCGACCAGCTTGAGAAGGATCCCCATATGGAAAGAATAGCAACGAGGTGGTAAGATGGTGAGATCGACTGAGATAGAAGTGGGAAGTTGGTAGTTCCCACCGCACTAGAGCATTTTCAGGTGATATAATTTGCCATATTTTCTACTAAAAGTAGGGAAAAAGAATCAATTTTGATGGCTTTCTTTTCATAATAATTGATTTCTTGAATGATTTTAATGGAACAATTCGACTCCCACATGATTTGAATATCCATAGGAAATCAAAAGATCATTGTTGAGTATTATTTACTATCACAGCGCTCTACAACTTGCACTCTGATTATATATTTTAAGGCCATTTTACACGGTGCACGTCATTGCACAGGTAAGTACTAATTTTTTTAAATATTAATAATGCTAGATCGGAATTAGCGCAGGAGCTATTTTTCCATCTAGCATTTACGCAATCTAACCTGGGTTCTAGCAATTAGGTGTTTTACACGGTGCAAATTTAACTGCGCCTTCGTACATACGTCAGGTAGCGCAATGATGTGCCCCCTGTCAAAAAGCCCTTAGATATATTCACCAATTAGCGAACCAAAAAGCTTTGAAGATTATTTTGGATTCCCTCAAGACAACACAATTATCATATTTCTCCAAAATTTAACTTTTACTCCTTGCTATGACCGCATATTCGGGGTTTTTACGAAAACCACAGTGGGCTTACTTACTCATTGATTGTAGTATATTAGAGTTATCCACATATTATGCAACCAAGAAGCATTCAAGATTATTAGGGAATCCCTTCAGACAATACAATGGCCATAATCCTCGATAAAGTAAGCTTGTCTTCCTTTCCATGACCATATATTCGGGGTTTTCACGACAGCCACAGCGGCTAAATTACTAAAACCAAAAAGATTCAAGGTTATTCGGAAATCTCTCTAGACAACACAATGGTCCTAATTTGTGAAAGCAAGTAGTCTTCCTTGCCATATTCTGGGTGGTAGTCTCCACCGCACCGGATGGGACTTTTCAGATTTCGTAATTTGCCGTATTTTCAACTGAAAGTAGAAAATACGGAAATACTTTCTTTCTACTGAAAGTAGAAAAAAGGAATCAATGTTTATGACTTTTTAATTTCAAATAATTTGCATATTTCAGTCATAATACGTAAAATTATCTTTTCTTCTTTGCCATGGCCGCATATTCGAGGTTTTTACGATACTATTCGCCGCTCAAAACAAGCAGCATTCGTCAAATTTCTTCCTCTTCAAACTGGCGAGCCTGCGGAGGAACCCCAGTCGGAAAGAACAGCAGCGGGGAGATAAGATGGAAGTGGAAGGGGTAAGTTTGAGCGAGTTAGAGGAGTGGGAGAGTAGTAATGCCCACCGCACTGGATGTGCCTTAGAAGATTACATATTTTGCCATATTTTCTACTAAAAGTAAAGAAAAGATAGAATTTTTATGACTTCAACTAGATGATAATTGTTTTCTTGCATGATTTTAATAGAGCAATTTGAATACCACACTATTTATAAGAGCTATTGGAAATCTGAATATCATAGTTGAGTATTTTTCTACTACCAAAAGCACTCCACAGCTTACATATTTATTATGTTTTAGAGCATGTTAGTAAGCCAGGAATTATTCAAGATAATTTAGGTCTTTCTGAAGACAATACAATCAACATGATTCTCGAGAAAGTAATTTATCTTCCATGCCATGGCCTACTTCATTCGGGATTTTTATGGCAACCACAGCGCGCTAACTTACTCATTGATTGTATGTTAGACTTATTTACATATTATCCTACCAAGATGCATTCAAGATTATCTGTTAATCCCTTTGGACCAGAGCGCTGGCAGGAAAAAAATGTTGGGAACCACTGCAGCGGTTCCCAACATTTTTTCCTCCCATACAGGGGCGGATAGAGGATTTTTTCTGGGGCCTAAAAGGTCATATCATATTTGAGATCAAAAACAAAATACAACAATTACTGTAGAAAACATTCTCTTTTTTATATAAAAGTTATTAATATCAAATTAAATGATTGAGGCTCCGTAATACACTAAATAAAACGAACGCAATGATAACCGTATTAAAAAGTTTGTTATTTTTAAGTGTCTGGGGGAGGGCACGTTACCCCGTGACCCCCCCTGAATCCGCCTATATTCCCGTACCCCTCTTCAATCCATTCCATCCGATATGCACATTACTTACATTGTACCTCCAGAGATGTAAAGTGCACATTTTATTGCATAATTTCACTATTTATATACGACACTTTTTTTTAATAACTGTATAAGTGAATTTTTGTTTTAATACCCCATGTAATATGAATACATATTTCCTGGTTAAGAGACACAGTTCCAGGCGTCTGCCATTACCGATTATTTTCAGTGTACCCCCGACTAGTTCATCGCGTACCTCCAAGAGGTACGCTTACCACCGGTTGGGAACCGCTGCTATAGGAAACAAAATGGTCATAAACCGTGAATGCAACTCAGCAGCGCCGACTCCATGGGACCTGAGGGGGCCCGAGCCCCCCAAAATTTCGTTACAGATGTGAGGAAAAAATGTGTCAGGCTAGTCAATTTTCCCCGGAGTGTCCAGATATCGAGATTCGAGTGAACAGGGTTCTAATGTTGATCATATGACTCTTCTAAAATGCTTAAAAAAACTTAAAATTCACTGCTTATAAAATTTACCGGGGCAAGGTCCCCGGTTTGGGCCCCCCCAATATTTTTTGTAAGTCGGAACCCCTGATACAACTTGTCTTCTCCGTAATTACCGCATATTCCGGGTTTTTACTACACTGTCCTCCAATCGAAATAGGCAGCATCCGTCACACTTCCTCTTCAAACCGGGCCGCGGAGGAACCCCATACGGAAAGAACAGCACAAGGGGTGATAAGATGGAAGTAAGGGGGGGTGAGTTTGAGATGGAAGGGGGGGAGTGGGGTGGTGGTAGTTCCCACCGCACTGGATGTGCCTTTGAAGCGTTTGAGAATGGGATTTTCCCGAGACGTGCTTTGAAGCCGAAAGGCTCTGATTTTCGCTTCCCCCGCCCCCCCTCTTTCTTTGGCCCGGCCTTCGTCTTCGTCTTTCTGCTCGGATACGTCGACTCCAACGGTCCAATGATCCAGCCGCCCCGCGCCGTCCGCCCGCTCCTGATTATTTGGGGTAGTGGATGAAACTGCCTCGGAGTGGAAGAAGGCGATTCTCGCCCCTGTCTCTCGCCTTTCCCTTAGATTTTCTGTGGATAGTCTCTCTCGCAACGTGCTTCAACCTCAGAGGAAGGCCTCGTTCACAACGACTTGACTTAAGAGGACGAATAGTTCCTGCTCGACCGGTCTATTTTCATGACGGATATTCTATTTATGACTTCAATTTTAAGGCTAAATAAGTAAGAGACGCAATGCGACTAATTATTAAAGGAGGAATATCAGTTAAAGGAGAGAGAAAGAAATGTAAACACACTTCGCAGATACTATACTTGTTTTAGAACATTTGGTAGAGAATTTACTAGACGTCCTGAATGTGCTAGAAACGGTACATACAGAGGCTACAGCATGAAAGAAACATAGCACCATGTCTCTAACCACTGAAGTAAAAGTAAAGCTCAGCGCTCACTAAAAGTAAGTACACATATTAATAATCATACAGATCATCATCTCCAAAAAGAAAAAGTATATCAGCGTTGGAGAGAAAAATTGAATGGATAAAGCGGATGACAAAGTGAAAATATTTCCATTTTAATAGAAAATTTGCGGCGAAAAGACAGCATTCTATAAAGGATAATCGAAAGAAAAGCAGAAAGTAATAAATTCAGAGAAGAAAATCCATATGGATCTCTTAAATGAAAAGGGACGATTACTTCCTGCTCCACCTGACTATTTTGGTTACAAATTACTCGCTAATTACCTTGGTATCTCTGGAATTTTCAGGAAATATAAAATAAATCGTTGTCGACATCAGTTGGTATCCCTAATTATCTCAAATATAATTTCATAATGAGCGAGAGACAGGCATTAGATTGACTGATTCTACTCTTAGGATGCATACCTCCTGCGCAACCGGTCACTTTGGTGACGGAATACACAGTTAAAACTTATGTTATTTCTTGAAATCTTTAGGTATTATGACTTAGATAGCTTACAACAGTTGCCTATTTCCCCTATTCAAATATTTTACTTTCTAAATCAGTGGCGTAACTAGGAATATGCTTTTGGGGGGGAAGGAATGGCATAGGGTGACGACCCCCCCCCCCACTGAGGCAAAGGAAACATTTTTGAAAAATGACATGCCTGAAAATACATTTTACATCATTTTTGCATTAAAAATTATACTTTAAGTGGATGCATTTTACATGTCTAAACTAGACGATAGGTTTAACAATTTTTTTAATGCTCGCTGAGGCTTAGAGGGGGGAATCCATCCCCTCATCCCCACTCCCATAGTTACGCCTGTGTGGTAAATACTTTATCAAATACAATTTTTAAATATTTCAGATATGGAAAATGTTGACTATGGTCTAGTTTGCCTATCCTGAAAATTTTATGAAGATAGGATTACACGCGAGTACGTCAATAAAAAGACAGTTCGAGATTTTGAGCGAGCGTAACACTCAGACCCCCCCCTCGTTCAGGATTATTTCGTTTTTAGTGACGTATTAATTATTTAAAACTTGATGTGTAACCTTGAAATCTTCAGGGTACATAGAATGGTCTTTTATTAACATTCACATACATTCGAGAGAGTAAAGTTTTAGATTTGAGATAGTAGTGACATATATTTCATGACTGAGTAACAGGAAAATGTTCTCTAAGATCTGTGTGTACATCCTGAATATTTTATTATTTAAGCTTAAATCGAATGACACGTTGACATAAAAGAATTCTCAAGCTGGAACTTCACGACAGACTGTATTTTTGTTTAGTGTAAACCTTGTTTTGACTCTTTTGACTACTTGATCCGATATTGTGTGTTGATATGAAATTTTACTTTTGTTTATGTATTGTTATGAAAGTTATCAAATTAAAGGTAGAAATTAGTCGAAATTTCCATGCAAAAATAATTAAATGAGTTACAAAGATTTTAATTTTCCATCAGGATTAAATCAGGTAAATACTTACTTTAATACCCATGCTATATATTCTAAATTAAATTTCAGCATAGCCTCGCCAAAATCAAAAGCAAAATTAAATACCTTGAGGTGATAAACACAGGTATTAATTTGTCACAAGTTATATGTTGTTGAATGTCTAAAGTTAATTTTAATTACATTAAAGACATTTTGTATCTTTAATTCAACTTTTTTCAACATACAGAAAAATCCTAGAGAATAGTTCATACTCATAGTACAACATTCCTTTGTAAACAATTAAAAAATGCCTCTCTATTTACAGTATACACCATAGAATGGTATAATATAATTTGTAACTTTCAATGACATTCATATATCCAATCATCCGTTCACAGACGAGAGAATTAACTTTCTTCCTATTGTTCATATATGTCGTGCTGCAGCACAGAGGTTAAAAATAGTAATATTTTCCAAGTATTACTGAGACAGTGGCGTAGCCAGGGGGAGGGTCCGGGGAGTCCGGAGCCCCCGCGAAATATAAAAACACATTATTTTCCTTCATGAAAGAAAATGGAACATTAAAAACATGAATTTACAAAATATTTCTTTAACAAATGAAGTTTTTTGAGTACTAAAAGTGTTAAAATTAGTTTAAAACCCTCTACTTAGCAACCTGTTTTTTTTTCAAAGCAAAGATTTTCCCTCCCGGTTATGGATCACCCCGTACGAAATTCCTGGCTATGGCACTGTACTGAGAGGTATTTAATAGCAGCAACTGTCGTTATTGAATGAATTTTCAGTATGGACCCCTAATTTCCCCATTTCCTTCCTCGGCGGAAATACTTCCATGTGCCGACCTTCGTACTCGGGCATCTCCCAAAAACCACCCTCTCGTACCCCACACCGAAAAGCGATCTCCAGAAATTTCTTCCGAACGAGAAGACGAACTCTCTTTTATCCCCCTTTCATCTCCTCTTTTTTTCGGCGAGGGGCGAATAAAAAAAACAAACACACACAGACACACACAAGTGGCGGAATTCCATTTCCTCGCGTGCCGCTCGGCAGTGAGCGTGCTTTTTTTTTTTAATCCCTCCGAGTCGTGTGGGTAGGGCGCGCCACTTTTGGTGCCAAGCCAACGCGGGAGAGGAGAGTGTGCTCAAGTGTATCGTTTTCCACGCGGAAAGGAAGCGGGCACGAAGAGGAAGCGGTGGCGGAGTGATTTTCAACGCTCGGCTATTATTTTACGACTCTCCGCCTCACTTCTTCCTTCACGCCAAAGCCCAACTCGGGCGGTCTTGCACAGTTCGCGCCGACATTAATCTTCATGGAATTGAACTTGAAAAAAAAACTTTATTTTCAGAAAGAAAAACCTACCTAATTTACGCAACGTTTTCTCGGCGAGTAGGTAATAACTTCCGTCGTGTTGCTCTTGGAGCGATGTGAGAATAAATATATGCATAAATATCAGGCTACATTTCAAGAACAATGGATTGGAAAATCTGACCGTTGTTTCCGATTTAGGCACGGTTCAATTTCTTGCAAACATCATATATTTATTCTGCATATTTGACGTAGCATTCTCTCGCCGAGCAGCTAATACATTCCTTCTCGTCAGTCTTAGATCGATGAGGAAATATTTATCACGCCATGTCCCGAGCCCAACGACTAAACGAAGACGAAGCTCACTTGATAATTCTAACCTTACTTTTTACGGTTGATATTTAAGATATAATAAAAGGATAAAAAAGTAGGAATACCATTCGTAGAAAAAGGATGCATATGCTTCACCGATCCTTTAATTTTTCCGGCAGACCTGTATGATACACGGATTTTAGTCCAAAATGAAATGGAAAGGGTTTTGATAGAATAATCCAATATAAATATTAATGAACATGAGACTATGCATATACAAATCAGAGTCAACGGTGGTCTTACACTGTCCAAGCTTACATCTGGATGGAATGAGGCAAGCAAAAAGGAATAGAAATGGAGACAATCTAATTCATTTTCACTGCGTTTTTGCTCAAAATAAGTACACAGGAAAATATACTGCATAAATACCTGTTGTAATTGAATCCAAATGAACCACAGTACATTTACACCGAGGTAAAACAGAGGGGGAAATATTAACAAAAATGCCCCAATATGCCAAATTATATTAATATTATATGAATACGTATGATGATCCAAATGTACCTGTCAAAGTTAAGGTAACATATGCTAGGACAAGAACGCAAAGATACTCCGTACCGTGCTTTCACGTTTTGAAACACCCTCCCATTTAGAGTCAAGTAATCCTAAATTCTTAATAAAATCCGAGTATTCAAGCGTGATGAAGTAAAATGTTTCCATATTGAAATAAATACCAGCAATATTTCACGATTATAAAAGTTACGGCCTAGACTTTCATACTACTACATGAAGCTGATGTAGTACACATTGACACATTGACATATTGTCCATAAAAAAATTTGTAATCGCGGAAAATTGCAAGTATTTAATTCAACAATTAAATTGTTACTCAAAAAACTCAGAAATTTCAAGGTTATAACGTACCTCATAATGATATTACCTTATTCGGCCAAGGGGCGCATATCTTCCCCAGTCCCAGCGTATTTTATACAATACGTCGGCATTTGGAATTTTTTGGAATTTGGAAGTGAAATTTCCTTATTATAACTAGTTAAGTGCATCCAGGAAGGTGACAGCATCATACAAAAGCATGATTCACAGACATCGCCTATTTTCTTAGGTAACATCTAATATACCAGATATATTTAGATATATCCCGGGACTAAGGGAAAGATTTACTTCCTAAAGATAAACAAAATTTACCTAATACCCCAAAAGGTATTACTTAATTTGATATTAATAGGTATGGTATGAATTAACATCATACATAAAATAATTTACAGAAATCGCTAATGTTGTTTGTAAGCATCTAATTAACCAGAGATATGTATAGATATATACCGGGACTAAGGAATAGATTTACTACCAAAATATTTCCCCAAAAACAAAATTTTCCCAACACGCCAAAATATATTACTTTGAATTAATGCGTGCGATGAGCAAAATATAGCTGTCTAATTTAAATGTTAAATACGCTATAAACTCTAAAGTCCTCATTCCTTCGGAAGGTGGCTCCACCTGTCAGGATAGAGTTATCGCGGGTTCCTCCTTCCCAACACTCATGCGAAAGCAGGCGAAACACCCGCCCCAGTAGCGTCCATCATTGTCCTCCCGACCAATTCCAAACCCATTTCACTCATTCACGGCGGAAAGCGAGCCGTTTTATTCCCCGCACTTGTTAAAATCACGGCCTCCCAGCATCCCAACCACTTGATCCGGACCCTCGAGTCATAATGAGAGGCAAGGAGTGGATGAGCAGACATCCCCTCTTTTAATCTCCGACGCCGCACCACGCTCATTGGCCTCGATGCTGTGGAAAGGGTGAGAGCAGGATATTTATCCTCTCCTTATTTTTCTCAAAAAAAGAGAGTTCATAAGGCAGGGTATTTAATTTTTTCCGGAGGAATTTCTTTGCCGCTTACCTCCGTTGGAAGAGCGATCGATTTCATACCCGGAAGACCACAGAGTTTTTTTTTTCGCAACCGCATTTTAATGCACCCAGCGATTGAGTAATCGGTTCGATATCATCCAATCAAAGGAGATTGTTCGCCGCGAGATTAAAAATAACGTCCTACTCGCGACCACATAAGAGAAGCTTTACGTAAAGGTAGACTAAATATCTTTTATTGGAAACCGCAAGCCTACTGATTTATTTTTGAAAAGCTTATTCATCTGAGAAAAATGTCTTTATTTCGGTAAGCAGAAAATATTTCCTGGGTTTTGGGAAACTTTTTGATCAATAAAAGTCGAATTAAAAGAAAGGAGTGAAATTTAGGTCTTTTTGAATGCGATAAAATAATATAATTATGAACGCTCAATTTGTCCTCAGTGGTGTTATTCAGGGTAAACCCGCGTCATAGTATTAAAACATGTTCGCCAGAAGTTTCGTCTACGCTGATGGAGATTTCCACGGCGTAATAGAACAATTTTCCTAAGGACAACGTGGGTGTAAATACTTTTAAATTGCGACAGGGTTTTCCCAAAAGGTTATCGGTGAACTTTATGTACCGAGAAAGTTTTAACCAATTGCAAAAAAGCAACTCCTTGCCATTGAAAAGCAACGAGAACTGCTGAGGAAATTCTGTAGACTATCCATATAAAATTTCCTTACGGCTTTGTGAAGAAACTAAAATACGCATTTTTGCAAAGGCGGATTGGGGGGGGGGAATGGGGTCTGGTGTACTTAAAACACACATGCGCTTAAAAGTTAGATGAATTATAATATAAAAAATATTAATAAATTTTATATTTTAATATAAAATTTATAAATATTTGCATATTACTAACTTTTATAATGAAATTAGGAGTATATTTCGTAGATTAATTTTTCCATGTAGTTTTTAAATCCCAAAAATGAAAAGGCCGTTTGCCATTCAGACCTTAGATCCCCCACCCCCCACAGAAATTTTCCTGAATCGGCCCTTGCATTTCAGCATCTTGAATCCGATGCGCATTGTTGCCGCACAAAGCACAATATTTCATAGAAACCATGCGGTCTAGCAAATAAAAAAAAGATTAGCGTAAAACCCTCAACTTCAAGAATATACCATTGGGAACTTACAGTCACCTTCATACAAATTTCAAACTGCTCTTCTAGCTGTATTATATCGACCGCTCTTTCGAAAGTTTGGGATCTCAACTCAATAGTCCTTTTTGAACAAAACATTCCACAAACTTTTTGAGGCTAATGCGGCATTATTTTTAAGTAGATTCATTACAAAAATCTAGGTTACAGCTGTAATAATTACCTCGTTTTAACTTTGGATAGACCATAGTTCAAGCCACATAGATCATTCCACAATAGAGAAACAAGATCAAATCTTATTTTCTCCATACGCGCTGATTATAGGCTGCAAAAATCTGAGTTTATCATAATATATAAGTCGCTATGATTATAAAAATAAAAGTTGAGCAAAATAACATAAGAAGATACATAAGTTGCTCCCGCCATCAAAGAAATTTTTAAGTTGTTAGGAATTTAAGGCTTTAAATTAATTGAAAAATTGTCAGCATGTAGAAATAGAGATATCTTCTCTGCACGATCTTCTTTTCCGCGGGAAAAAAGCTAATTGGAAAGCATATTCCTGATATTTTGTAATATCAAGAGAATATATTTCAGCTAATTTTACTGCAGTCTTCATTTTAAATGCCTACGTTTAGCCTAAAGACTGATTCTAATGACTCATAAGTCACAATAGATTGCATTCCATTATTTTTGCATATACTTTTGCCATATTTGCAATTTTTTGCATTAAAGCACGATTTTTAACTTTTTTGGGTTATAATTACCATTTTATCATTGCCACCACCTCATTTTCGTAGAGCTCCTTTTTCTGTGAAAGCTTTGAGGAAATATATCTTTATAATTTTATGGTTAATATAACGTGTGCAGGCATTTTTCGCAAACATTTGACCCTTAATTGAGCAATTATGCAAGAAATTAACTAAAAGCGCGATTCAACTCTTTATTTCTTGTTATTGAGAAGACACATAGAATTTTAATCTGCATATACATTACACAATATCCATTGAAGATTAATTAACCTTTTTTACACTGCTAAAATTATATTTGTTCATATATTTCTCGATAAAATATAGTTTAAAAACAAAATCTTATCAAAACAAATGCCTACACTTAATTTTACGGGTTTTAAATTTTTTAATGAAAATTTTCATTTCAACTTATCGACTTTACGTGCCCTAATGAGTTAAATCTGGGACTAATTCGTAATATACTACTAACAAGTACGTAAATGTAAAGAGAGGAATAAAAATGTCATCCTAAATCAGTGTGGCCAATTGGGGATTTAACTGGACCCAGTTCTCACTGGATTGGCCGCACAATCACGGCCAGCAAGGGACATGCAGTAGCTCCACTCCCAAAATCGACATGTAATCAAGAGCGCGGGTTGATGAGGTCCATTCCCCTGTCTACACACTGCAATTCCCCAGGGTGGCGGTACTACACACACCCAATAAGCGACCGACATCTCCCAGGGGAGGTCTGCCCAACCAAGACTTGCACTGCTACCATCTCCTGGCTGCTATGCACACGATACGATTACATGAACGGTCTAAAATGTGCGCTTACCTTGCTCCCTCTTAAGTATACGGAATATTGCCATTTTTGAAATTTCTGCATCATAAATTTTGTCAAATGGATCGAGCAACACCAAAAATACCAATATAATAAACTTTAAGTCTATCTATAGGGGAATCCGGGGCGGAACGGGGTATGCGATTTTTTAAGGGCGAAAAAAGGTGCTGCGCAAGCGGCAATAGCTATACTTAGACCAGATTGGTGTTGCTTATAAGTTAAGCAACACCAATCTGGACTAGTTATAATTATTGCCGCTTTTTTCACTTTAAAAACTATCTTACCCCGATCTGCCCCAGGTTCCCCTATGTATACATTTAAAAGTGGATATCTGTTTGTTTGTCCGCTATGCATTTCCATACTGCTTGACGGATTGCAACTGAAGTTAGTACATAGGTGCATCTTATGCTCCCAAACCCTTAATCAATACATTAGGTTACATCCGATGAGTCCTTTGCGTCGTTTTCTAATTAATTTTTGATACGTCACATCATACAACTTCTGTGGTTGGACATCCTGCCGGGTAGGCACACCTCTTGACACGCTCAAAGGGAAAACGGAGAAATCCTGCCATGTGACCAATAATTCCATGTTCCAAGTTTCCCGCTTCTCTGGATACCATCCTCCCCAAACAACATCGGTTGTCGTGGTTGTATGAAGTGCAATGGATATCATAATGAAATTAATTGCTTCACAGCGTGGTTCAATTTAGTTTCGCCTGCCTTTTCGCCACCTTTGTCACGCCAAAAGTTTCTCATCCCATCAAACAACACGGTAGAAGCGGGTAAAGATGAATCTCTCACCTAAGGCACCTGAGCAAGAACTTTTTGATGGACTATAAGGCGATGGAATAAGAAATAATTTTCTATACGCTATGAAGGTGGCATATAATTTTCAAAATAATACAAGGCTGCTAAAAATCCTGCTTTTCCGGCCTTGGTGGCTGCGGAGTAAGGTCCTCTCCTGTTAAATCGAAGGCCGCGGGTTCCAGTTCCGCCAGGATAGGATACCCATATTCAGGGCATGAATCTTCGTGTTTGTTTAATTATAGAATTTTTAATCAAAAAGGCCGTATAGCGCGATTTTCGGTGGTGTGAGAACAAATAAAAATAAATAAGTTGTCAATAACTGACATATAGAGAGTTCCAGTCACGTGGGGGTAAGAAAAGTGCAGTTACTCCGAAGTATTTACCCCTATATAATCCCTTTCTACTCCACTCTATCTCCCAATCTCCATTCCTTTAATATTTTCGTCCACCCCTTGCTCCATGCTGCTTTGAAAAACAGAAGTAAGAGCAACCACCTTTCAAAGCGAATCAAAAACAGTGAAGTGTAGGACATACGGAAGCTGGTGTCGGGAAATGCAAACAAGACGATCGTTGCATAAGAAGTTTAATTCGTGAAATTATTCTCACTTTTCAGGGCAACCAGACGCATTAATCTATATGCTTCCAAGCTAGCAATAAGAAAACGTAGAAAAATGGCACTGCAGTACCACTACGATAGCTGATGTAAATATGATTTATTACTTATCCATCATCCCAGCGAAACTTATCTTAAATTGTCAGAGACTGGTTTTTCCTACCAATTCAAAATTCAACGGTGAAGGAATTTTCCTAACCTCCCTAAATTTTTACCATTTATTTCTCTACGGAAAGCAATAACCCACTCAGAAATACCGAACTGCTGAAAGCAAGAAAATATAGTGAGCTCACTACAAATCATTGCTTATTTGCACGTCTACTTTTTAAACACAGAAATAAAAGTTTTCATGCAATGAGACAATTGCTTGGAGGAAACATTTCACAGAGCAATAGATCAATCAAAACATTTATAGTAAAAATTCTAGTGCAACTACGGTGATTTAAATGGTCGGTTTAAGAATAAAAATTCCAGAAACCTCCTCTCTTCAGCGACAGATTCTCTACAGCGACACATATTTCATAACAATGATAGGTTGGCAAAAAATGATTTCCGTCCGTTAGAGCTTATTGAAATTCTTGGGACACTTCTCAGGGGTACATATTGACATGTCAGGTTGGCGGGTTTTAAAATGGAGTCGAGTGAGGGCCGGATGTCGCCTCCACCCTCTCCACCGACCAATCCGTAGCCACTTCCTGTCCTTTCGTCATTTCCGTTAGCCATCCGCATCTCTGGACCTTCTCCTCTTTCATTCGCCCGAAGGGACCTTCTCCCTCAAAAACTTGCCGGTTTCGGTTGCGCGGGTTGAGGGTGGAAAGGGGAGGGCTCCATTTGACTCGAGACATTTGACTCGGCGCATTTGACTCCTCGCATTTGAATCCCTCGACCATCATACCCCTCAATAAAGAAAGCCACCAAGGCCACTCTCAAGCCACTGGACCGTGGATTTTTCATCCCTACCCCTCTCCTCGTCATCTTCACTAGAGGGTAAAATGGGCATAGGAGTAACGAGTGATAAAGATAGGCATTGAAACTAGTACTCAACCGTTTAATACTATAAGTGCTATTTAATGGTCAATGTTAAGGGGGCTGCATAGAGGAGGCCCAATTCCATCTTAGAGAAGGCTGATTTTTGCTTCCACTTCGGTCGCATTTTAATCGGTTTTTAAAAATGACCGTGGCGCGGTGATGAGTGCAATGCGATCCACTGTCTTCAAATATTTTGCAGTATAATGTTTGTCTTTGCAAGGAATAGCATTATATAGTTATTAATTTCATAGATCTCATCATCATGTGTATAAATATCAGTTAAGACCCTTAATTATGCCTTATATCCCCCTGAAACTCGGATTTATTTGTCCGTCAGCGACGCGCGTGGCGACTTTTGTAAATCTATTTAAATGCGCGGTGTGTCACAACACATTTAGAGGCTAACTTGAGGGTCCCTTTTTGTAATATTCGTTTCCAAGCCAATAAATCGTGAATTTTTCATTCCTCCCCTCTCTCCTCGTCATCTCCACTGGAGGATAAAATGGGCAGAAGAGTAACGAGGTATAAACACAGGGATTGCAACTGGTACTCTACCGTTTAAGACTTATAAGTACCTGCCTCTACATAGCTCGAAATTTAACGTTTAAGATGACGTGTGAGACTTCTAAAACTTACGTTACCCACTTAAATTTTTGGAATGAATACAGTGGATCTTGGATAATATTTTCCAGTTTATTTTCCAAAAAATGTTTGCATCCGAGTTTCAGGAGCTCGCGTTTCCTTCTAAGAATTGAGGATAAATGCTAAGTCAGATTCCTTTCCAGATTTTTACACGGATCAGTAAAGGCTACGCTTAATGATTAACGGACCAGTTTTTTTCTTTGAACCTCCCATACTTCGACGATCTTATTTTTGGGTGTCCCAAGGCTTCACGCGCGATTTGAACCCGGAACTCCACCGCACAGGCTTATAGGCATTGCATTTTTAATAAGGCTTCATTTGCAACGCAAAAACAATGCACACAAAGAAGTAGAAAAAAACGTTCTTCAAGCCCCAACCTCCGTGATGCTGTTGTAGAAAAATGGTTTAGGGTGGGCCGGCCCTGCTCGCAAGGCGGAGTGCGCGCGAAATGAGGTCCACGGTGCACAATTGGGGAAACCAGGGGTGGTCCGACAAGAATGAGATTCTTTATTTTTCTTGGGAGAGCGTCTTGGGGACAGGCGTATATAAAAAATGAGACGTTCAGGGGTATGCGGAGGAGTTGGGCGGAAGGAATACGTGCTATGGGCTGAGAGGGAAAGGGGCGGATGACAAAGGACAAAGGGTGTAGGGCAGGGAGTGGCGGTAGGTGGTGGCTGAGGGTGGCGAGAGAGGATTTCCAACCCTCCCACAACCCTCGACGAGGTTTGACAGGGTCGGCAGATGACTGGGCAGGAAAAATGAGTTAGCAAGGGGATGCGAAAATGGGAAGAATTCTACCATGGGGGGAAAGGGATGCGGGCGATTTGTTATATTATTTTTTTTTTCGTTTTTTCTTCATTCTCTTTCCTCATTATTCCCGCCCCTCAAGAGAAACAGAAAATATTTTTCTTGTAATAGGTCTGGTAGAATTTTCCCTTACGCGTTAACAATTTTGGATGGAAACAATCCCTTGCGTAGGAAAAAATGGAGTCGAAGAAAATAAAGAAAATATAAAATAGCATGTATTATTAAGGTCATTAGTACGGAATACGTATTTCACGCTTTTAGCATTTAAACGGCAGAATCTATTTTTCGCGATTTAATGAAAAATGATAATTTTCAAGCGCGCGAAAAAGCGAAAGCTAAGTATGAATGCTGGGAAAAGCCCGCGTGACGTCTGGCTGCTGCTGCGTGAGGCCACCTGGGTGCGAGGCAATGAACGCCGCTACGATGCAGGCTGCTTGCTGCCGAGCATGGCGGTAGCGTAGAGTACCCTGGTAGCAGGTAGCGTTTGGCTTAAATAAGGATTATTAATACCATATCAAACGAAGGAAACTTTCCGACCATAAGCAATTTTAATAGGTGATTATTAAGAGATGTTTCCCCAGGCTCTGTGCCTCATGCATGCATTGGTAATTTCAGACGATGTAAAACTCGTATCTACTCGTGTAGCATCTAGGTCCTGTGACGTCACGTGGAGTGGCATCGCATAGGCGCCAATCTGGGCTTTTTCAAATGAGGTTAAAATTGACCATTAACATTCGTCTAAACTGGGATTTATAAAACAAGTAATTTGTATATTATTAAAACACTAATGGTGGGTAACGAATCGCAGTCAATGCCTTTCGTTTTCTTTGATGAAGGAAACTACCCTATTTTAACGTTCTTTGATTTATATACACCAAGGATGAAATTTGGCATGAAAACATTATTCGGCTTAGCCGGGTATCGAACCTGGATCTCCCGACTGTCGGTCAGCTATGCCACCAGTTACACCAACAACCCACATTTTTTCTCAGACTGGGTTAGCCGAACAAGGGGTTGACGTCGTAAGTCCACACCGTGGCACTGGTAGCGGAGGTCGTTCTTGCCAAGCCACTGTCGTGACGTTCTTTATTTTATATTAGTTATTACATGATAAATGAAACATAAAATGAGCCATTATAGAAAAACATATCCAACGTATTTAGTCGTAAATTGCGACATTTACACCAACGAAATGCAAATACTCACGTTTTTATAATACATGCTATAAAACATAAAACTAACCTTTTCAATATTATTGGTAAATCATATGATTGCTATGTTAAAAGCCGAGAGATCTGAGCCATTTTCACAAAACGTTTTACATTTCATTTTCTTTGGCAGTGTTCAGGGAACGCAGCAGCCTAGTGGCTTGGTAACTTGGCATCTGACCGAAGATAACCTCGTTCAAAACCCGCGTAACACTTCCGACATACCGCAAAGAAAGTCTAGGAACGTGAGGCTGCGATGGAAAAATAGCTGACCTTCTACTCCGAATGAATTATATTCGCTAAGACCGAATTGAACTCTACCGTCATCTACCCAAACCAACCTATGGGTTGAATCACTGAATGAATTAGTGATTAGTACATCTCGTTATCCTACATAATTACCAACACTAAGTATACCACTTTTTACTCTTATGTGATCGAAAGTAAGAATTTATTGCAATTTTCAAAGTTAGTTCTTAAATTAATCGTAAATAATTCTCAAGCACAATGTAAAATTTAGGGTTAGCATTCCCGTTACACGGTGATGAGAGGATTTTTGCGTAGGAGTATAAAAGACAAGGCTAGGGAAAATACTAATCGTGAATTTAGTGATTTACGTTGCGGAAACGTGGGCGCTGAGAATGAGGGTGTAGGCGTTCAAAATTTGGTAGTTGAGGAGAGTGGACAAGGTAAATGGACTGAGAGGAAGATGAATAACGAAGTTCTAAACTTTGCGGCAATGGAAGCTTGTATATGAGATACACAGGAGACAGGGGACTGGTTGGAGCGAGTATCTATGGAGGACGGTATGCTTAAGTATTCCGTTAGAGGATAGAATGCTTGGTAAGCGTGGAAGGGGAAGGAGACGAATGGATTTTATAGATAGAAGGAAAGAGTGCAGGCATTTGAAATCAGTTTCATAAAATAGTACCAGCTTTACAAATGCTGCGCACTCGTAATACATACTTTCACAGCGTACGTAAATGTTTCCTGATAACTTATACTTGTTCTCATTCCTATCGTTAATGTATGCTTTCAATGAATTTCAGGTGAGTAAGCATGGGCTAGAAGCGTCCAAAACAAATTAATCGATGACATGTACGCTTTGTACGAGATTATAACTCCCATAATGTTGTCTTCTATTCCAAGACCATATGCATTTTTGTGTTTAATCTAAGTCAAGAACTGTGGCATCCATAAAATTAGAAAAACCAAGATAAAAATAAAATTTTCGTAAAAAACATTTCTACGGGGCAACCAAGCGCAAACAATGGAAAAGAAAACTCACTATAATATTTTTCTCTCAATGCAAACAAGTTCATCGATAATAACCCATCGCCGAGTGATCGAGAAAACGGGCTTAAAACAGACTGGGTTCGATCAAATGGAAGGTAGAGGCAGCATTTTGGTGGTAAACAAATTTCTTCACGTTAAATCCGTATTTTTAAGCTATTACCAACATTTAATGAGCAACCATACAACATACACGAGTAGAGAGCCTCATGAAAAAATACACAACTCACTTAGCCGGAGGAATGTGTTCCCATTAGGATTTTTGGTACGATACAATTACAAGCGTCGAAATTACGTGAAAATTTAACACTGGAAACAATGCGTCAGTCAGAAATATTCAACATGTCCCCCATCATATAGGCCGTTGATGGCAGAAGAGCGAGGAATCTGAGAGGGATGCAAGTGAGCATCTACTTCCAGGGCTCCTTGGGGACGCTGGATGGCCGTTAGGGGCCCGTGAGAGGACACCGTCCCAGCGCAAGACCCACTGGGCCAATCAGTGGTGTCGACAATAATGACACTCCTCTGCCGACCATCTCCAACTCCATCCCCTCGGCCGTCAGCGGTCCTTCGTACCTCAGGGATGGGAGGGAGAGTGAGGGGTTGGAAGAAAATACCCCTCCTTGGACAGAGAAGGACAGTCGGAGGGGAATATACCTGCCCGCCGCCGCGACGTTCCGGCCCGTACCGCCGCAAAAGCCAGGCCAATTCTTAACGGCGGCATAACTGCAGGCACAATGCCGCCATCATAATCAACTGTCTTTATTAGGAACTAAAATATAACTTGTTTATAACGTCATTTAAGGGACCACACAATGGGGTTCTGAACTTAAAATTACATCGTTAAATTACTGAATTCAAGCGTTAGTTTATGAGCTGCAGAGTTTAATAGTCAATGGGAATTTCAAATAAAAGAAGAATTAAATTACTGTATTAATAAATAATGAAAAAGAAGAAATTTTGTGCTTCAACATGCAATATTTATCTAGACATTTACACGATTATGGTTTCAACGTAAGACTTCATCATTAGGTGAACTCTACAGAGGTTCATCAAGTCAATTTATACCAGGCTTGGTGGGGTCTGGTATAAATTGATGTGATGGGCCTCTGTAGATTTCACCTGATGATGAGGTCTTACGTTGAAACCATGGCCGTGTAAATTTGTGAATAAATATTTCATGTGACGGTAAAAAGTTTCTCCTTTTTCATTCTTCATGACGAATCGCTTTCACGAAGTTGCGGCTCAAACCATCAATTTTACTGCATTAATAACAAAGTATGAACTTTGGCATGAAATCATGGAAACAAGCCGAATTAACCACTCCAAATCAACTGGGTATGACTTGTGACGTCATTTCCCATAATTACCCATTCTTGCCATTTTCGCACTTGTTGAAAATCATCTACTATTTTCATGCATTGTTCTGCCCAACGTAAAGTTATATTGGAGAAATTAAGTAGTTCACGCTCTTGCAGTGACGGAAAGAACTATTTAGTGCACTTTCTGGAAATTTTTTCACAAGATTATTATTGACGCAATATCAGAGTGACACTTTAAAAGGGCTATTTAACTAATTGATCAATTACGCAGGAGAAATAAAAAGGTAACAATTTTTCATTAAATAAAAACGTTAATGAGGTAATTGGTGTAAATGAAACTAAATTTATGAGTAATAGTGCTACGTCACTTAAATATTAAGTAAAAAAGTTATCAAAATGAAGTATTTTTATGCAACTAATACAGTATTCTTCGTAAGTAAGTAAGTAAAGTCATATTACAGTATGTATCAGGAAGGAAAGATAATGGCAGGTTCCACAATTAATTAAATACTGCGACCGGTTTCAATGCATAGTATATACTATGATATCATCATCAGGATCTATATGTGTATATAGGCTATATATGTATTGAAACCGGTCGCAGTATTTTATAAATTGTGGACCCTGCCAATGTCTTTCCTTTCTGATACATCATGAAGAAGTTCAATCATGTTTCGCCTGATACGATTGATATTATAGTATGTTAATAAGAATTCAAAACTTACAAGCACATTTAAATGAAGTCCTACTGTGGAAATAAATCTGTAATTTTCTTTTTGACTGTCCTTGGTTGCTTGGAGATGGATTTTGCTGACGTTATACAGTGGTTTTGGAATCTATTGACGTAAATTTGAGGTTTTATCAATGCACTCATCTTACACTATAAGTTATGGAGGGACTTAGGAATCAATGACGTTATATCCGTGTAGACATTACGCCCGGGGCGGCTATTACCAAATTGCCGTGTACTTGAATACCGAATGGACATGCCCACCAATTTTTCAATGGAGGATTTTCCATCTATTTCTATTCTTGATAACTTTTTAAGCACCGTAATAATAATAATAAATATGTGGCTCAGTGCTAAAAGAGCCAATGTCAAAAATTCAAACTTTTGTAATTATACCCTCACAGCACTTCTAGTCCTGGGAACCATGTAGTTTAGACTAATAAGGTAATAATATTTTGAAAATTCCTAAAAGACCTTTTTTTTAGCCTCAGTAAAAAGTAAGGTTGAATTTTCCATAGAAACTTCAAAATGCTCTCCTCAAGAGAATGCGACTTTGACATTGGCCCTTTTTGCACCAATCCACAGAAATGTTTTCAAAATTACTCTCGTGAGCGACGTAGACAGAAGGCACCGCCGTTGAGGCATTTTAAACCACACAATCTGTCACATTGTGCGTGGGCTGATACTTTCGTGACATCTACATCTACATCTACATAATACCCCGCAAGCCGCCTAAAAGGCGTGTGGCAGGGGGTGTTAGGACACCAGCCGTTTACAGCTATTAAAAAAAAAAAAAAGTAGTGCTCTAACGAGGTTGGGACAAGCGTTTATTAAAGTCCTTTATTATTCGGGGGAAAAACGAATTCTTATATCTATCCGTTCGGCTAAAAATCTCTCTTAATTTATCGCTTCTGTCGGACCTGGAAATATAGTGTGGCTCTAAGATTATGTTCTCTGTGTCGCTCTTAAATATATCCATTCTTAATTGTTCAAGCAATCTAAGGTGACGTGGTGGCTTAGTCAATGGTGAGCTCTGCTCTCACCTAACACAGCATACCGTAGAGTGAAAGTGCGAAGTGAGTGAATTGTGAGTTTGCGGAGGCTGGTAGGGATAGGGGAGGATATATAACACCTCAGATCAGTTCAAAATTAATTTGCCAGGTTGGGTGGTGGAGGGGTACAGTCCTCGCCTGCCAAACCAAAGGTCGCGGATTCGAGTCCCGCCTAGGTAAGTTACCCTTATCCAGGTCATGGATGCTTGTGCACGTTTGATTGTTAAATGTTATCTGAAGCCCCTGTGTAGAGGCCAAATAGTGCTGTTTCCGGAGGTGTGGAAATAAATAAAAATTATTTTTCTCATGTTCACGATAAGGAAGGCAGTTCCCTGGCTCAACTCGCAATCGTTGGATTAATATTTGTCCGAAGTCATCACTCTGGATTAAAACACTGAACCTTTCAGGAGCCAGGCGCCGCACATATTAAGATATCGGTATGATATTTGGAGGAGGCGACCGTCACCTGAGTACATTTGCGTAATGAGGGACGGTTATGTAAGAAATGGTGGAGAGGAACCTGACATTGCCATTATACTGCTTTTAACGAAATACGCCAAGAGGACCACGGCTTAACTTCTCACCCGACGGTCGGAATGTTGCGCTTGAAATTTCCTCAACACAGCATTCAAGCAGGTATCGGAAAATTTCTGAAAAATCTCTGCCAACGCCGGGATTTGAACCCGTGCCCACGGGATGGGAAGCTAACACTCTAGCTACCACACCCATCCGATCCCCAATATAATGATTAACCATTAACTACGTAAACAACAATCAGAGTAACCAAGGATATAACTAAATAAATAAACAAAGTACCCTTAAGATTTTACCCCTGAGGACGATGGCAGACTCAGCCACACCCGTTGGGAAACACGATAAATTTTCCTTCATGCTGTTCGGAAAAGTCCACAGAGAAATAATCATTCTCCTTGACCGGGATTCGAACCAGGATCCCCCTCTCGGATCTCCAGACACCACACCAGCCCGATCCACCAAAAGTTCGAAGTGGATACCTAATATTCGAGATATTGCCAAGAAGTCTTGAAAATATGTTGCGTGCATCTTCCACATTAAAGGTAAAAGCAGTTCACAATCTTTCACCCGTTGAGCGTCCATTGTTTGCGCATTGCCACACATTTCTTTTCCTTCCATCGATCGAGTTGGTGGGAGGGGAGAGGGAATCTCAGAGCCCAGAATTTGCACTCTCCCCCCCCCCCCACCCACCCACGCCTCCCATACGAGGTCAATCCGCGAAATTTGCACCCCTCCCCCCCCACCCGCTTGCTCAATTGCGGAGCGCGACACAATTTTCGAAGGTGCTGAACGCGGACCACGGTGAGCACACCGTCCGAGGACCCACACGCCCGCTGGAGCCAGTAAAAGAGTCGTTATCTACCTCCTCCAATTCCTTCGCCTCTTCCACCACTCCAGCCATCCGGCCCTCGAGCGCCTCACGCGGACCTCCTCCTCCTCCAGGGGGCACCTCACTCGCCCGCCCACACACCCCTTGACCCCAATCCCGTGGCCGAAGCCACCTCCGACGCCGTGACTCGCAAAACACCTCGGACAATTGGCCACCTCTAGACACATCTCAAACCGTTGTAATGTATCTTCCCTCTCCATACACTGGTGTTAACTTCGGCATGTTGATAATCACGGTAACGACCCCAAAAGTGGTATCCATGATAAAATATAAACTATAAATGGTATTGATAACTCGAAAATACCTCGACAATTGGCCCCTCGACAAATCTCACACGATGATGGTATTTTTTTCCCACTCCAGACGAACAAACTAATCTCAGACCAATATAATCATAGCAATGATTCCAAAAGTGTTATCTATGATAAAATATAAACTATAAGTGGTAACGATAACCTCGAAAAATACCTCGAAAATTAGCTACCCCTGGACACATCTCACACTATGATGGTGTCTTACCCCAATTCAGACGATCATGCAAATTCAGCCCACTTAGAATCACGGCAACGATCCCAAAATCGGTATCCATGATAAAATATAAACTATAAATGGTAATGATATCTGCCCAGGTCCAGAGGAAGAGGGGGCCGGATTGTGGCCACATCTGGGCCAGGCTAAAGAAATAAATCAAATCAAATCAATGATAACTCCAAAATACCTCGACAATTAGCTACCCCTGGACACATCTCAATCGATGATGGTTCCTTATCCCACTCCAGACGATCATACTAATCTCAGATTAATTATTATCATGGTAGAGATCCCAAAAGTGGCATCCATGATAAAATATAAATTACAAATGGTAACGGCAACTCGGAAATACCTCGGCAATTGACCATTCCTCGAAACGTCTAAACCGTGGTGATGTATCTTCCCCCTTCATACACTCGCTCCAACTTAGGCCTGCTTATAATCACGGCAACGATCCCAAAAAAGGTGATGAGATACCCATTCTAAAATCCCTATGAAACATGTCTAAAACCATTTGATATGTTGTACCTCATACCTTTAATTGTATGCCAAAGGCTCTATATAATCTAAAATCTTTGGCGAAATTAAAATAAAAGTGAAAGAATGGTTAATTAGTGAAACTGTAAACTTGTAATTTCCTTAATGATTCTGAAATGTACAAATTGTATTAAATTATCATATTTTAGTTTCAAAGTTCCTAAAACTTTTGTGTCATGTTATGTTTTTTTTTAGTTTATGAAGTTGAAACTTGGAGTGTATTATAAATGCAATGCTTTCAATGTGTTCAAACTATGTAGGATAAATGGAACCTTCTGACAAGCCATATGGCTTAAAAGGACCAAGTTGTAATTGCTAATAAAGACAATCTATTATTTTTTTTAATTACCTCAACTCTCACTCAATCATTGAATCCAATGCCGTGTCTTGTAAACTCCACGGAAATTAGTCACCCCTGGATACATCTCACACGACGATGGTGTCTATACCCATGCCATGCGACACATCTCAAACCGTGGCGACATATCTTTACTCTCCATAGAGTCGTGCTGACTTCGGCATGCTTATGATCACGGCAACGATCCCAAAAGTGGTGCTGGGATAATACTACGCCTAATACTAATAATCAATATTACGCTTTGTGGAAAAACGTCAGCAAATCATGATAAATTTCAAATTAAGAAATAGTCCCGAAAAAATGAAATTATTATATAAGTGCTTTACAAACTTTCCATTTATTTTTGACGCATTAAATAATTTTAATCCATATACGCATTTTATTAAAGTAGCGTAAACTGTTCACTTTTTTCATATCTACGTACGGAATTTCTCTCAAATGAACTATTCAAAAATATTACATATTTGTAAACAATACCTAAATGTGATGACTTGTTCTCAAATATCATCATCATTTTCAACAATCTTAAGATTTGTTTGACGCAGCTCTCCATTCCTCTCTCATTCCACCAGCCATTTCAATACAACGTATTTCTTCTCTTTACATCCTCTATAATCTGTCCTATGAAACTCATTTGGGGCCTTCCCTTAATCTTATACCCTTCCACCTGACCTCCTACGATATTCTTCATTTGGCCATAATGTTTCATAATGTGGCCAACTAAGTTGCCCCGTCTTCTGCTTAAAATACATATATCTCTTCAATACAACTCGAACACGTCGGTCAAAGGAAATATCGATACGAATGGTTACGCGTTTTTTTTGTACATTCACCATTATCATTACTCAGCTATCTTGAGACTGATTTGACGTAACTCTTAACTCAATCCTTCTGTCAGTAAATCTTTTCACACCAAAGCAATTCTCCTATTTCACATCCTTCTTTATGCATACATTTTTACACCCTATTCTTGAACGCCACAAAATAAATGCTTTAGATAAAATATTTGGTTGCAAATAATGCAAAATACTTTCTAAACTCACCGTGGCTGGATACTTTTGCGAAGAACACTTTGAAACAGGGATTGAAATGTTGCACATAACTCACCTGGAAAGATAAAATAATCAAGATTTAGTTTATCATATAGGAGATATATTTAAAATGCATGATACTCAATGCAAAATTTAGAGGTATTCATTAACCTGTCAAATTCCACATTACATTATATACGAATGGTATCTTTGACAAAATTCACTTTAGCTGCATACTCCCCTCATTACGTTAATTTCTAATTTATTGTTTTGCGTCTCGCATTTTATACGGATCTTCTACGCCCTTTGCAATTGAATAGGCTATATATATTACTCATACCGTTGCAATCGCGCTACGTTAAATCATCTTTCATGGTATAATAAGTCCAATCATAAACCAATTCACAAAGGATCACTCATTTTTATTTTTTTTCTTAAGGCTTGTCTATATCCTGAAGTCATTCTGTAAGTATCCATACTTACAATAATAAATGAAGGTCATGCATATTTCTCACTAATTTACATAGCTATATAGATCACTGGAGGGGACATAACTCAGATCGAACACAATTACATACAAACTACTTGAGCAAAACCATCTTCATTATTCAATAGTTTCCGGCTCAACTTTGTTGAAGTTGAAGTTCACAAATGACAAAATGACTTCGTTTTCTTCCACGGATTTATTTATTTTCTTTGGTAAAACATATTTCAACCTCAAGAGGTCATTTTAAAGTATTTGAAAAAGTCAAGAAGGTACTTAAAAATGACCTCTTGAGGTTGAAACATGTTGTACCAAAAAATTAAATCCGTGGAGGAAAACGATGTCGTTTTGTCATTTGTGATCTTAATTATATTTCTAAAACGATTCGATACATTTAAAAAATGCGCACTATGGGCCAATGAGGATGGCAAACTACATTTTTCAAATCAATAAATGCTCAAATAATATCGACGAACTCGGATGGGATGAAAAGAAATCTATTCAACTTAAATTAATCTTGGAAATAGATGAAAAACTTTTATGGAAAGGTGCTAAAACTTTTCTAAAATGCTGAAATGGTAATAAATGCAATCTTTTGAGTATTGCAAAGCAATTTGAACTCATCTAAAATAAAATAAGTTGTAGAAATTGAGTTTTAACATGGAATTTATACATTTTTAAATTACACTGAGTACTCTTTGTAATGAATAATATATATCTTCGAGCATAAACATAAATCCAGCGAAAAATGTAATTTTCTATAAAATTTTAGGCCTATGAAATTTTTCATATTATAAAATGCCACGAAAACCACTATAATTTGGTATGAACCGAATATTTACATACCCGGCAAACTATTAATTCATAAAAATGCCACAGTAAATCACAGATTAAAAAATTAAGCCAAAAAATCCTTTTGTAATACGTCCATTGGGTCATCAAAAGTTAATAGAACTGACAGGTTTGATACTGAAACCGATAAGAAATATGTATGGCTAATCAAAAATTTAGCGCGCCCTCCAATTTTGGGTCATGATTGACCACGGAATAATTTCACTTAGCTCGGCGGGACGAGTGATCGAAAGGGAAACCAATAATTAACGGAAGAATGGCGTATTTACGAGCATCAATCAACATGAAGCACATCGCGCGGTGGCGAGCGAGTCCAATAGTTCGTGATTCGGCCGCCAGGGGGATCCGCGCCGAGGCGAAAATAAAAAAAGATATTCGTGAACAAAGGTTAGGCGGTGGTGAAACAATGAATTAATGGCGGCGCGGCGCTGCGGGCGTCGAAATGCCGTTGGTGTTGATCCCTCGGGGATAGGAGGGTGCGTAGATTGAAGTTTTCCGAGGTGGCGCCCGGTGCCAGACCAAGCGATTTGGGGAAAGGGAAGAGAGGCCGAAATTTTAGCGCGGAGCTTTCACATATGACGAACAATTGAAAGTCAACGACGAAGTTTTAGGGACGAAATGCTGGAGAACATTATTATGGACAAAAATGCCTCTCTTTAGAATATGTTTATTTAGAATATAATGCCATATGTGTCTAAATAAAACACATATTGTCATCTTGACCATCTAGCGATTTGATCGTTGGATTAATCTTCCTCATAGAATAATCCTCTAAAATCGCTGGCGCAGCAATGGTTTTTCCAGGTTTCGCTAGTGGTAGGACCCGCCCGCCTTTGTGACGGTGCGGCATTCATCGTCTCATCCCTTCCTTCCCTATCCCGTCCCAGGAAGCGTTGTCGGGATCCTATCGAGGCGGCGCCTCCTTCCTTTCTCCTTCCTTGTCCTCCCTCTTCTGCGGTGCAGAGGTGAAAAGCTAGCGCTTACAGAACCTGTCTCAGGAGTGTATCCTTGCGAGCCCGACTTGGAGCCTCGTTCCATTTGTCATCTTGAGCATCCAACGATTTGATCGATGGATTTTTATCTTTACTAGGAAAATCCTCCAACATCGTTTGCACATTAATGGCTGATGCCGGGTTTCGCTAGTTAGTGAGCCCTTTCCGCTTCTATAGTGGTAAGATGTTTAACCCGTCCCATCCCTTCCAACCCTATCTATACCCCAGAGGCATCGACGGGCTCCTATCGCGGCGGCGCCTCTTTCCTTGTTCCTTCCCATCCAAACCCCTCCCCGGGAGCGCGGGCGTATAAGCCTCTGGCTTGGTTCCCGGCCCCGGTGTGTTGTATCCTTCAGAGGACCCACCTACGAGTCCTGATTTCTTTGTCATCTTGACCAGTTGCAATATTTATATTTCGGGGCTAGTAGCTGTAGGCAATCAACGGTATATGCTAAAGGATGAAATTCTGGCAAATATATTCATGGAAAAAAAACTTCTCTTAAGATTCTGTTGATTCAAGTATATTTCCATGTATAATTAAATGGAACGCATTTTGGTCGTATTTTGTATATTTCTGGACAAGTTACTTGTTTGAAACCCATAAGCTGTCAAATACTGGTTCAGAGCATGAAGAGAATACTCAAGCCAATATTTTCACCAATAAGAAAAAAAACTTAAATTCTCAGAGAAAATTAGATACAGAAGCAAATAGAAATTTTGAGACACCGGCTGAACTTCTCCGTTGTTAACACGCCAGATTCGATACAAATTAAACTAAACACGCATTCGTGGTATTTTTCCAACACTAACGTGAAGATGCGCCATATTTTAACTAACAGAAACAGATTTTGTTCAACTTCCTTCCTCACAGACCTTATCAAGAGAACGTATCCTATGAAAATGCTTACATTAAGCTTCCATAATCTCTTTCACTCCGGCTTTAATAGCTAACACGCAAAGAGAAGGGTGAGAGAAAAATGCATAATTTTTTATTTACTCATAGGATATCATAAAAATAATATTTAATAATTTATCATAATTATTATCGTCTAATTAATGGACAAAATAGCCCGACTTGAGTATCCTCTTTTGTAATATTCGTGTCCATAACAATCAAACGCCACATAATATAAACATGGTATATGAAAACACTTTGTACTTTCCAAGCAACTTAAAATTAACTCGATCGATTACAACAAGTGGGCGTCATTTTCAAGGGGGGCTGACAATAGAGCCTTGAAATTTATGTTTAGTAGGTGAAATCGGGCGGAGCAGTTATAAAGCTGAGTTAAAAGTACAAATTAATTTTCTTTTGCCACGTTTAAATCAAGGAAATTCAAATAAACATTCAATTCACCCGTTATTTTACTACTGTATTTGATCCGAATCAAGGAGTCTCGACAAAACTCGTAAAACTACCTTCCCCGTACTCACGAAATGTGACCAGCTACAAACTTACAGTTATGAATGTTCACAAGGGGACTGCAGAGAGGAGGCTCAACTCCATACCATAGTAGGCTGATTTCCGTTGCCATTTGTTAGTTCGCATTTTAATCGGCTTCCAAAAATGTCCGCGGCACGGTGAAGAGTGCAATGCGATTTTTTCACTTTTTTCCAATATTATGCATTATAATGTTTGTAATTACGAGGAATAGCATTGAAGAGTTATGAATTTGATAAATAATATCATCATGAATGTAAATTTTGGTTGACACCCATTATTATATCTCATTTCCCCGTGAAACTCGGATCAATTTGTCCGTCAGCGACGCGAGTGGCGACTTTGGTAAGCCCATTTAAATGCGCGGTGGTTGACAACACATTTAGAGGCCGACTTGAGGATCCTCTCTTTTGCAATATTTGTGGTACCGTTAAAACGTATTGGATACGACCGAGCTTCCATCCGGCCTCGCACTGTCATGATGGAATACCCAGACGCCAACATTAAAGATATCCGTTTTCGGTTTCCGTTTACGTGAATATTTAAAGCGGAGCAAACGAATCGATGGAGATATTGAGTTATCCTTTCCGGAATTTAAGAGACGAGTTGGGGGGGGTTGAAGGAGGGAGTGTGACGTGCGAAGACCCTGGAGAAAAAAGGGTCCCGGGGAAGAACGGGTCTCGTTCGACAGCGGAGAGGGGGTAGGGCCCAACGAGGATGAAGCGAAGCAAAATATGCACACGTCGGGAACACTACCGCCGCCCGCCTCCTCCTGTCTAACCGGTCCTCATGGAAACAATGCTCATTCGGTGGGCCGAAAATTTTTCGCGCAATCGATCACGAAGCGGTATATTTTGCATCCGTCCCGGAGACGGAGAATGAGATGAGTGCTTTGCCACGCACTGAAAAAAAATTGTTCGCCCAATTCGTTGAATAAAACGGTTTGGAGTTGTGGAAAAGGAATTCACATCTCGTAAATGCTGTTCCCGAATTATATAATTTTACTTACACATTTTCACAGTGGTCAAACAGTAAATAACGGATGAATATAATTCGATAGCCATGACGAAGAACAAAAATAGTGTTATCTTCACCTTTTATTAATTTTTTTTAATTTTAATTGAATTCCAATTTCATTTTTTTTAAGTGTGGAAATTACCATTTGTGTTCTTCATCATGGATATAGCGAACTTCCAAAAGATCAGGCCTGAAACGATTTTATACGTTAATGCGATAGGTATTCAAAACTAGAAAAGAATAAGTACAATAATCAAGTTGCATGGCAATCCAGTTGAGTGAAAATGTACCACAAACACAGTGAAGGCATGTATGTCCCATGAAAAAGAACTGAACAGAATCGAAAATTGAAAAGAATTTCGCGTTCTACCTTTCGGTAGTTTTGGTTAGTGCTATTGCAGCACTTATTGACAAGATGTCATATTGAAGAGTCATCCAAACAAGTCTGTCCACAACATAATTGACGAAATAGTCATTCTGAAAGCATGCAATAATGAAGGTAACACTAAGAAACAATCGTCATTCATTAATATTCATTGTTATGTACATTTTGGGGACACTTTTATCGCATACTTTCTCTTTGAGGCTACAGCAGCAAGGAAAAAATCTAGGATCAGAAACGGAAATTGACGGGAAGAGCAAGTCATCACGTATAAATTGCAAGTAAAAGGAACCTACATAAGTCAATAAGTCAATTTCAAAGAAGGACCTGGTAGGAGATCCCTTCCTAAAGTAGAAGGAAATGGAGAAGCTTAAAAAAGAAGATTAGAAGCTGAAATTCCCACTGAATCGAAGGAGGCAAAAAAACATGAAAAAAACTAAAATTAGAAAAATATCCACAGGAAGGCAGCACTCAATAAGGGATCTCGAAGGACGTTCGATCGTATTGGTATTCTCCTCTGAACGAGCTAAAAATGCAATTAATATCTGTATCGAAAAACAAGAAAGTATAAAAATTTCAAATTACGGCTTCAAGCGATTCTTTTCATTAGCTCGCAAAGTGTCATCAACACAGCAAGCCAAGATACTGGAGCTTCAATTGACTCCTACTTTTCTCTTGCAAGCGAGGAAAGAAATTTTTTCATGGTCTAAAAAACTGGGGAAGATTGAACGTTGCAGATGCTCCAAGCGAAGAAGAACAATCAATCAAAAAGTCTTGTGGAAAAAAAATATAAAAGGAAAACAGCACTTCGTGCAAAAAAATGTATGTCGCGGAGAATGAAAACCACGCCCTAAAACGAAGAAAAAAATGGAGCCGCGATCATTGTGTGACAAGGATGACAATTCGTAGGGAAAGAAAAGGCTTGAGATGCTGGAGTAGGCTCGTCGAATGAATAGTGCCAGCGTTGTCAATGCCGTAACTATCGACGTTTAGAAGACAGTCGAGGCAAGAAAACAAGAGACTGGAGAATGTGACTGCAACAGGGAAGGTGGTGACGGTTGGAAGGAAATGGAGATTTTAGGAGGTGGGGGGAAGAGAAGCAAGGAAGGGGTCCCGCGAAGAGAAGATGCATTAACCCTTTCCAGTCCAAATAATGAATATGCAGCAAAAAAATTTATTTACTGCACTAAAATGACTTTGAAAGTGTTATATATGTGCAGAGAATCTTTAGTGCGTTCAAATATATATTAATACAAAATTTCAGACCTGATTCCAAATGGAATCAGTGGCCTTTTTGAAAGCAATGATTTCCGTTCTAACTGAAGTTTCATTTAAATAGTATACAGGTTTAAAACAACATAAAATTTGTAAATAATGTACAAATTACATTGTTAAATTATCAATTTATTTAATAAAACAAATTTTTGAACTTCATGTAGATTACATATTACCTTTTACATGAAATACAGGAGACAAATATATCATTTTACATGAAAAGTTTTGAAACAGTTTTTTTCGTTGGAGAAGCACAATGGTAAGTTGCATTTCTCGCACTTCACTCGCGTATAACTTTTTATGCACAATTTACATCTATTTTTAGTATTTACATGCAAAGGCCAATGATCAATCCCATCGAATCGAACATCGGCCACCGGCCGTGGTGTAAAAGTTCTTTTCGCCACTCCTTTTCCCTCCACACTCGGTGATGAAGATGGTCTTCCTCTCTTATTAGAGATATTGGGACCAAAGTAGAGTAATGCATGAGCTACAGATAATTTGAACTCAATCAAGGGCATATATTTTTCTTTCAATTGCTCACAATGTCTGCGGTATAACAGCCAAGCATTTACAACACTGAGGTCGATGAAGTGAAAAATCACCCTGAGGTAATAACGCTTCCCTTTGAGGTTTGTTCTGTAAAGTTCCAGAGGCATATCTTGTTTATCGACTCCTCCCATATGCTTATTGTACGCACGAACAATATTTGGCTGTGGCACGTCTATGTACCTTTTTTCTGCTACAGACCAGCGTCGAACATTTTCCACAGGATGAGCCCCAACAAAGTTGGAAATTAAATACACTGGTTTATTGTCCAGCCATTTCAAAACAAACGTATTTTCACTTTTCTCAAGTCTATAATCAAAGCTACCCCTCCCTTGTTTTTTCAACTCCTTGTCACTTTTCAAAGTGCATTGCCCTAGCCTATTTCTACGGATAGTTCCTGCAGCTAAAATACCATCTTTCCTTAGTTGCGAGAATAGTTTAGGCGAGGAAAACCAGTTATCACAATATAATTTGAAATTTTTGTGCTTAGGGATATTTTCTGCTAGCCGAATGACAATATCACCACTGATTCCAAGACCAGATTCTTTTACATTAGTTTGCTTGCCCAGATAAATTTCAAAATCATACACAAATCCGCTAACCCCTGCACGAGCAAAAACCTTCACTCCCCACTTGTGTGGTTTGCTTTTCATATACTGCTTCAATGCTGTATGAGCTTTCAAAGGAATCATAAATTCATCCACTGAATTATGCTCTTCCGGTTCCACTTTCAGGAAGTTTTTCCTTAGAGCATTTAAAAATGGCCGGATTTTGAACAGTTTATCGTAAGCAGGATCATCACGGGACAACATATTGTCATTATTATTAAAATGTAGATTACCTCGCAAAGTTTTGAATCTATTGCGAGTCATGACATCTGCAATTTGACCATATCGCGACTTTTCACTCCAGAACATGGAGTAACTTGGCATTGTGACAATGCTCATAATCATATGAATTCCTAGGAGCTGATGTATTTCTTTGTCATTAGTGTTTACATTTTGGCATTTTTCCTGCACTGAATAGAGATTAGTTTGCTCTACAATATTACTTATCATATCATTATCAACAAAAAGCTTGAAATATGAAAATGGGGTGCTAATTTCATCAGGAGGTGGTGAAAATTGAGAGTCACATGAGGAATCAACATAACCTAGGTCTTCATAAGTCCATAATGACCTATTTACTTTTCTCTGCGATTGGTTCATTAGATGCGGATAACGTTGTGCCAAAGGCATGTCATCATCATCACTATCATCACTACACTTATTTACTTCAAAAGCAAGTCCGACATCAGGGATGTTCGGAAAACCCTGTACCTCGGTATTCATAACGTCAGGTCCGACTGCTTCTCTATTCAAAAGCCAATCCGGGTTTTCCTCTGAGATGTCTTCATCATCTGAGATGTCAATATCAGAGATGTCACCTTCTAAAATGTACACTATTTCCTTAGTCGTCAATGATGTCGCCATCGTCTGAAATGGAAATGATTCGGTGAAAATAAAATCTATTTTCCAAAATCCCTGTGGCTTTACTAAACATAAATACACTGAAAAAACAATTAGACAATTCCGTTCATGAGATATTCAATTAACACGTTCCGTCAATTCTAATTCGTATTTAAAATACCAACTATTTCGTTGGATCTCAACTAATGAGCTTACTTTCAGTAAAATGATGCTTTGCAAACTCGGTCAAACTTAACACATACATCTGGGCCACTGATTCCAAATGGAATCATGTTATATTTTATAAAATTACAAAGACATTTCCTCTCGCAGAAGCTTAAAATCTCTTATAATCAATGTCAAACAATGTCGAAAGAGCTCTTAATTTTTATGGTCAAAATACTGCACTTACCTCCGTTTTTCATTCATGTAAAACTCCGCCGATGAACTCCGAAGAATACTCACAAGCACATGTGCAGCAATCTTCATCAATAGCTGAAGATCGTATTTATTCTTGAACGGCGAGTCATAAAACCTGGTGGTGGCACTATGTACTACGGCCGCTAACGCTAAATAGAGTCCGCGGGGGATTTGAATTGATGCTCGAAGCAGGAAAGCGACGTGATTCCATTTGGACTCACTGGACCGGAAAGGGTTAAATAGACCGTGCGGGAAACTGAAAAACACTTGAAACTTTTGACGTCACCTATCTTTTTACTCCCCTCATATGCATAAGTTCAATCATTTTTCTATAAAAAAATAAATACCTACGTACTAATCTTAGTTAGCATAATTATGTGGTTTGATTTCCGGTACAAGAAATTTTCTCATACTAATTATTTTGTAAGTAGATATGTTTACTGCATGGTGGCTGTTCAAAAACTGCACTGAGAATGGTATATGAATGAATTAATGCCTGTGCCTGTTTGAATTTATTACAATGAAAATCATTTTAACTTTCAGTTCAGAGTGGACAGATCTTTGGCCTTTCGCAGTTACGAAATCTTTTTTCACGATTTTTTTCATTTGAAGTGGAATGCTTCTTGCGAGTTCCTTCTGAAGAAAATTGTGGAGTTTCACAGATGGCTAAGCTGGACTGTTTCTTTGATTAATAATGAAAACCTACAAATCAAATCCGATATGACTCGTTACTGCTATACGACTCTAACTGAGTTATCATTACGACAACAGGAGGCCCTCCTGTCAGGAGGACAAAGAGGGTGATTTGCAAAAATGTTCTTACAAACCAACTTAACTGGTAGGAAACCATTAGTAATATTTAATGAGAATAAATAATGTTATACTTACAGGTAATACTCATTGCTAGCAATGAATATGAAACTGACGGTGATTTTCAAAATGGAACGGGAAATGGAGACAGTGGGTTTTAGAAAATGAGCTGTGTGTGTAATTTATATATATAGATAACGAGTAAATAAGCCGTTATTTTCATAAGTAATTTTCATTTTTTAGGTATATTTAGCCATGCCAATAAATAAGTTATTGCCCAGGCTAGGCGCGCAGCTAGGAATTAAGGCAGTTCGTTTAAGGAGTAATTAATTCTGGGGGGTATGGAATACGGGAGGTGGGGGTGCCTCCCCCGGAAAATTTTAAGATAAATGGTTCAAAATTGTGAAGTTAACGGCTTTCTGAGGGATATTTTATTAATACTTACATTATTCTATAAGCAATATTTATCCAATTAAGAAAAATGGATTTAATTTTAAAATTTCTCTGAGTTCTAGGGGGAGTTTCATCCCCCAAACCCGCCCTCGCTGCGCCACTGGCCCATGTATAACAAATCAAGAGTTTTGAACAAACTATTTTGGAACACTTTGTTTAAATTAGCTACGAAAGTGGCTAATATTTTTTGCAAATTGAGTCTCATGAAATATAATATCCAAATTGCTTTTGTGCTATTCGATTTTTTTTACATTCATTAATCTGCTCTAGATACATGATGATAATCCCGAGATTCAGGTCAATCAACGGTGTACCTACATTCCACTGCACTGTTTCAGTTATCATATGAGCTGAATATGGCTAAGCGATTTAATGGTTATTGTTAGAGGGTAGAATGTTAGGTAAACGAGGGAGGGGAAGGAAGAGAATAGGATTTTTAGATAGATTGAAAGGGAGTAGGCCTTACAGTGAATTAAAGAAGGTCGTGCTGGAAGGAAAGGGAGGCTCCCAGATTACTTCTTTAGTACTCCATCGAAACCTATCTTCATCGGTAGGATACTATAGTAATAATAACAATAATAGATATTATTTTTACTAATTTTATCTCCATCAAACACTGATCAAGTCAATCTGACCACTCTCTTGCTTTCCGCTTGGACCAAATATTATTTTGAAGAAATTAAGTTAGAATTCGCCCCAAACCAAGCCACAGATTGATGTAACAGGTTCGAGGTGGCTGGGGAAGTTCGTTCCCTAGGGTACCTCTTGCACCGAGGAATTTTATGCGAGGATGTGTGAGGGATTCACCTGAACATGAACTCTCCCAAATTTCAGCCCATGATCCCACTCCGCTCATCATGATTAAAAAGGAAATCGAGGAACCAAATTTCCCGTGGATGAACGATGGGGACATCAATGCAACATTTCGAACGATACAAGTGCCACCACCCCGATTTCAGCGTCAAGCGGGATATTGCCTTCTGAGTGATGATTTCGGCTAATTGATTCACGTAATTGCTTCGGTGGTTTAGCTAATGAGACCTGCGGCAGAGGGAATGTTCCCGGGACAAGTTCCGAGACACACTATAGTCCCTCTCATCCATTGCAAAACCTATATGCCCCTGGCACGCCGCTGCACTGGAAGGGCGATGGGCGTCTTTGCGTTACTATGCCCGAGAGCATATTCGAAAGAAGTACAACAAAGTGCTTAAAATCTTAAGTTTTAGCTATCGGATCTCTTGCCTACACATTTAATCCACGTATCGATAGCTAAGTTCTAACAACACGTATCTCGAATTCGGCCGGTTTGAGACAGGTATCTTAAACATAGTGTAATAACACTAAAAAAAATAAGTTACAAGCAAAAAACAACAGTTTGTTTGTAAATTGATGCTTATTTTTCAGTTTTATGAACTTTTGGTTTTCAATTTCAGTGTATAAGCAAAAAAAAATAACCTTTTTTTTCTCTCCTTGTTGAAAAGTTGCTATTTTTGAGATACGTGTTGTTCTAACTTAGCCATCGATATGGTTTTCAAAATCAATGCTAATGAGAATCAGATCGGTAGCATCATATCTTTCGTCAAATTTCATTTTTATATTCCATCTTACTATAAATTATTACTCACATATGTCAATCCTCTTTCTAATGATAATCTTTGTAGTGTAACTAGAGATTTACAATAGATAGTAACGATTTTACCATATCGTACCCTAACACCACACCAGTGGCGTAGCGAGGGGGAGAGCCCCCCCGAGCTCAGAATGTTTTGAAAGTTTAATCTATTTTACTAAATTGGATTAATATTGCTTACAGAATAGTGTAAGGATTACTATAATATCTCTTAGAAGGCCGTAAAATTCACCATTTTGAACCATTTATCTTTTTTCTGGCGGAGGACACACGCACTTCCCGCTTACCCTGGTGGGTATTCCATACCACTAGACCCAGTATTAGTTTCGCCTTTAGTCCCCCTGGCCTTAATTCCAAGCTGCGCCCCTACCCCCCCCCCCCACCATCCCTGAAACTTTTTTTTAGCTGGTAATAAAAGTTGCAATGAGGAATCATGTTTTATCAAGTATAAAAAACGATGATATTTTTAAAACTGCCGGCGCAGCGACGAATTATAAAATCCACATTTTCTGAAAGATGCCGGAACGATATTTCGGCATGTTCCGGTCGAAATCAAAAAATGGCCACTACAATACTTGTGCCATTTTTTAATTTCGCCAAATTGAAGAAAGTCATCATGTAGAATATTGGCGTTATTGAAATTATAATAATAAAAAGTTATTGCATTCAACATGTTATTTACTATCCCTGAACTCATTTAGCAAACAAGTTTTTTTCTACCCGGCAACAGCTATATGGGGTAACTCAGTTACCCCATCAATAAAAATTGAAGTTTTCAAGAACAATTTAAATGCAAAAAAAGTCACCGAAATAACGACTAAGTGGTTAAGCTCTTATACAAAAAATATCAAAGGGACAAAATAAAAAAAATTACAGCATTAACATAATTTGGGGTAACTGAGTTACCCCGCAATGTCACGGAGGGGTTAGCGACATCTTGACGTATTATGCTCCATGTAAATTTGCCTGAGGATACCGCAACGGAAAAAAAATTTACATTTAAACAATATCATAGTTTTTTAAAGAAACGAAGTTTATCATTGTTAGCTGTTTCGGATTCATGGTGGTAGAGCTACAGTCTGCAATTCATGATGATTCGCCAAAAGTCTGCAACGGATAGTTGAGGCCTGGTTGAAACGCATCAAACATACACTTAACCTTGAAAAAAATAACAATAAGTTAAATCGATGATCGTCAACATTCTGCTTCCATCGGTGACTGAAAACTATCGCTAATCGAAAATTAAACATTATATAGGAGATTGATGAGAGAGGATTCCACTCACCCACTGTTGAATCCACATGTACAGTCATTTATATTAGATGAATTTCGAATACCTCTGGATTTGTCAGGGGAAAGCTCTATCCTCACTTATCCAAACCAACTTTCAAATTGAAACACTGTGAAGTGCCGCATGCGTAAGAGGATATGGAAATATTTTCCAGATTTATCATTTTCTGTCATATTCCATGACTTTCAAGAAGCAATGGAAGACTTAGAAACAACATTTCAAAACTACACTATACAACATATGACTTAAGAGAACATTCCTTTACTGTGGTTTCTCACAATGAGTGTGTACGAACTTGACCGTAATTTTACAGTCCCTTAAGGTATTTCGTAACCTAGTGAATGATTTCTTCTCAGAATTATTAAAAATTCTCGATCTTCCTCTGTGTTTAGGTGCTTCCTTTATTATTCAAGAACTAAATGGGTCTTAAATCAAATTTTTAACAAAATTTTATGCACTGGACCGTAAATATGATCTCCCTTTTGATATTTAGTGACTAAGCGAATGATTTTCCATAAGAAATATTAAAAATTTATTATTTTCCTCCGTAATTAGTTGATCTTATCATTATTCAGGACCTGAAATGGGTCCTTTGCTACGTTCTATCTGAAGTCAAACAGGAGCGTTGGGATGCGTCTAGGCAGCAGGAAAACCAACCTCGCTGAGATACCAAGCCCACCGCGGTTGGCCGAAAATCGATTGCCGTGAACGATTCGCACTTTGTTCAAATCTGTCGGAACATGATGCCTGCGGTAGTCAGATCGGCGTGTACATCATGCATTTTCCCTACGAGCACTTATTCCTCGCAGACCACGACATGAGCGCGCGGTAAATCATTTGGCATGCAACCGCGTCCCTCGCAGTTTATTGCCAGGAAGATGTTAACTTCAGGGCTTCAAGCGGTGGCCACGAGTGAAAGGGAAGATTAGAGCCCCACTTACGGATAGCAATCGCACGCATTATGTTAACGTGAATACTCTTACATTAATTGTGCGAAAAATCCACAGGGGAAATATCATTTGCTTTTACCAGGATACGAACCCGCATCCCCCGATTTCCGGTCGAGTGCTTTAGCCAGCTAAGCAACCGAGGCATCATACTTCCCGGTGGAAATTTGAGGATTCTGATCAAGGTGAATGATTTTTTTCTCTGTGGATTTTTCGCACAATTTGTGCAATGTGCATTGCGGGTGACTCTGTAAAGAATTGACCGCGGCTATTCCTGGTATTCTTAAATTAAATTTCTTACATTAATTTCACTCCCAAATAAAATAAATGTAAATTTAAAAAAATAGGTTTGCCCAAAAACATTATGAAATGCAATAAAATCTATAAAAATAATATTTTCATTTCTCGGAGAGTAAAAAATTAGTCAACCCTCAATAAATAATTTTCCTACTACATCCACAATACCCACTAAAGAAGCCATATGTCTACATCTTGGTTCATTTTTGACTCTTATTCAATTAAAATTATCAGTTTTCCCATTAATATATCTCATGGTTCTTCTTGTCGGTATATTTTCCATTTTGACCCTTAATTTAAAGCCTAGTAAAACAATACAATCAGCTATTCAACACCTCCTTGAGTTTTAAGTTGGATTTTTAGAAGATTGGCTGCGCTAAGTTATTGTTATCAAAGTAATTATTTTACATTTCAATCCAAAAAAATAAAGAATAACAGTCGTGTGGGCAACAAAATGTTTTACCCCTCATTGCTTTGAACATTGACAACATTCTTGCCTGACATTAAGATATGAATGTACCCTTATAGAAATGTACAAAGGCACTGCGTGAATCTCAATGCGCAGTACTTTTTTCACGTTCAACCATTATATTCCATTCAGCCCGGTATGCCTTTTATATTTTGATTATTAATGATTAGTTTCTCATTCAAATAAAATTTTTATGGGCTGTATGGAATATTATTGTTATTATAGTATTCTACCGATTGATGTAAGTGTCCATGGAGTACTAAAGAAGTAATCTGGGAGTCTCCCTATCCTTCAAGCACTGCCCTATTCAATTCGCTGTAAGGCCTACTCCCTTTCAATCTATCTAAAAATCCTATTTTTTTCGTCCCCCTCCCTCGTTTACCTAAAATTCTACCCTCTAACACCGTCTTCAACATCCCCTCCCCGCTAAGTACTCGCTCATCCAAACCTTTTGTCTCCTCTGTATCTCATCTAAAAGTTGCCTCTCCTCACCCACAATGACCAGCACTTAGTCGTTTCTCCTCCTCTTTGTCCATTTCACCTTATCCATTCTTCTCCATACCCACATCTCGAATGCCTCCAATCTCCTCTTCTCTCATCCTCCTTCCTTAGTGTCCACGTTTCCGCACCTTAGAGAGCTACACTCCAGATCACAGTATGGAATATAAGATGGATATTTTATTTTTTCTTACCATTCACTGAGGAATAGTTACAAGATTGAACGGCCTCACTAGGACAGCATATCCCGTTGGATATAATAGTTTTATTGCCGTTTTCGTGGCTGAAATTTACATTACCATTGCAACAATACAACTGAAACGATTAATCATTTACCGGGCGTAATTGAAAAACCAGCAAGCCTCGTACAAACGATTTTACACCATTTATTTATTACTAATCGGAAGGCTGGTTAAGCTGCAGTCCAACTAGAAATACTGGTCATTTACATAACTAATTTAGTATAAGTAATTTAACATGAGTAATAAAAACGCTTCTTGGCATAGCACACTGCTAAGAACTATGAATTGAGTGCATTGAGCCATGACGATTAGAGCATGTGGCCTGCGGATGGAAAATGCTTGCTAACCGCTGCTGAAAGGTAAAGAGTAAATACTGTTCTTGTAGGAGTGCCCACCAGACATGCCAATGAGCTTACTTTCTCTAGCAACTCGCTAGTAACAGTTTGTAAAAAATACGTGCAGACAAAAATACAATTCTAAGAGCCTTTTTTACGGATCAAATTCCACTAATAAGTCTTCCCCAGGATCATATTTAACACTTAGAGTGCCGGGGAGCGCTATAGCGCTCCTCATGCAATGTCACTCTTAGATGCTGATAATTAACTATTCATACAATTGTCAATATTCATTTTATTTTAACAGTAACTATTTTCTTCAAATTATAAGAATTAACTCATATTACCAAAAATTCGTCAAATAATATAATAAAAAGGTGAAACCAGTGGCGCCGACTCCATGGGGCCTGAGGGGGCCGAGCCCCCTCAAAGATTCGTTTGGGGGGGCGGAGCCCCCTCAATAATTCAAGAAAATAATTAATTTATATTATGCTTTGTGAAATCACATAAATATATTTGTTATTTTTATTTCCCATGTTTGACGATAGTTACCTTTTAAAATAAATTCAACGATGTGTGTTGAAACAAATAATTATAAGGTTAAGCAGGTTAACTGAATCAAGTGGTGTGAATCATGGTAGTGTTTCGGTGACACTTTGAATTTAACCTCTTCCCTGGGTAAGACCTCCGATATGGGCCCCCCCAATATTTTTTATAAGTCGGCGCTCCTGGGTGAAACCACGTATGATAAAGATTTCCTAAAGTTTTTGAACATAAACCTTTACTTGTTTTTTAGATCTAATTTTTTTTCCCTAACCTAGTGCAAAATCAGCAAAAATGCCTCGGCACTTTTGGCATAGTACCTAGAAAATCAAAGGGTTAAAATGACACATTTTCTAACTAATACATGCATCACCATCGATTAAAATTGCAAGTAGATAAAAAATTGTTTATAGCGACGATAACTGCGGTATATAACATATCCACATCCGCGCATACAATACAGTTTCCGAAAATAGATAGAAAAACTCATGAATGCAACTGATTGGAGTCGACATACATCAAATTTTGACCTTAACTAAATATCAATAGCAATCGCCCTTTTAAAAAAATTCAAATTTGCACACTAATGCCTTTATGCTCGGACTGAATTGCATGAGTTATCTTCTCGATAGCCTGCCGGAGAGTAATATTCTTTTAGATTTAAAAAAATGTGGTCTAAATTTGACAATAAAACTAATGCAATCACCATTTGATCGGTTTGAACTTAAAAAAAAAAAAATAACGGTCAGACGTAACGATAGCTCTCTGCCATGCTTGCTTATGCAGTAGTTTTATGATATCACGCTCGGCCTAAAGCAATCTATGGATAACAATAAGTAATCACAATCAATGCCGTAGGGGTATGACTATCGATGGTTCCTCGCCGCTAAGGTCGAGGAGGAGGCGATGGAAAACGAGCAAGTAGTGTCGCAATGGAGATGCAAGTTCCGTAATGGGGTCAAAGGAGAGGAAAAGACTGCTCTCTGTGGATGATGATGCGTGGGTGGACGGGGAAGGGGGGAAAAGGAGGGGAGGCCAAGGGTGGGGGAAGGTAGGGAAAGGGGGGAGGGGCGTCGCCATGACGATATCCCTGCCGTCTGCCCGACCGCTTCCCCGGGTTGCCCGGGCAACACTCGGGAAATGATTTCATGGGAGCGAGAGGTGTGGAGGCGGGAGGGGTAGGCAGAATGTGGAGGAGGAGGGGAACGTGGAGTGTGTGGAGGAGGTGGAATGATAGGAGCAGGGTGAGGAGGAGAAACAGGTTAAGGAGGGAGAGTAATGGGAAGTAGAGTAGTAGGTGGAAGCATAAGAACACAAGTAGTAGGAGGACAAGGTAGGGTTTTATTCGCTCAACCGGTTGCAACGTTTACACATTTACACGTCATTGCATCAAATTATCCAGAGCTGCCTCTTCATAATGTCATGGAAATGTTGAAACCGGTTGAGCGAATAAAATATTGTAGAAAATTACTAAGGCTGTTAGTTTCATATTACAATGAATTTCCACAAACTGAACTCGTCAAAAATTGATCTAAATGTAGAATTGGTTCAGGTGGTGGAGGTAGGGTAACGTGTTGGAGAGCAAACAGGAGTTTAGGGTAAGAAGGTAATGGAGCAGAAAGTGGATTTGTGAGGTGAGGAAGCGGATAGAAGAAGTAGAAATTGGTGGAGTTGAAAGTAGAGTACAGTTAGGTCGAAGTGTAGAAGTAGATAACAGACGAGGTACTTAGATTCGTAATTCTTATCCACTTATGTCTTTATCTTGTACCCTTATTTAACTTTCTCCTTATCCTCTAAGACTATTTACTACTACTCCTATTCATTCACAATATACAACTTCAAGTCTTGCTCCACATCCATCTAAAGATAATGACAGCCGAGGAACAGGAAATATGGTAGAATTTGGTGGAGGTAGGTCAGTTAGGTTTAGGTGGAGGTTGATGAGAAATTGGAGTTGGAGGATTAGCGGAGGGAATATGTGGTAGATATTAGGTAGGTCTATTTGATTGCAGCGGGGAAAAGAAAACCGTGGATGTATCAGACGTAGGCGTAATTACGCTAGAAGGTAGTGAAAGAGGTTACGGATTAAAAGGAAGCAAAGGGTAGGGGCGGTATGAGTTGGAGGAGTAGGTGAAGGAGCCTGAGGTGGAGAAGTAAATGGATAAAAAGTATGAGTTGAAGGAAAAGGAGAAGAGTGATCGCGTGGAGTAGCACGACGGTAGGAGAGGAGGTTCAGGAGGAGCATGAGGTACAGAAGTGGACGGATTGTGAGATTGAGTTAACAAAAGAGAAGGTGAATGGACACGCGTAATAGTAGAAAGGCTTAGGGTCTTTTTACACGGTATATTAGCTCGTAAAAGTTGATGTAATCTAGTCTTAATGTATGAACATGAGATTGAACGCCAAAATGCACATTGTAACCACTCAAATTGAGCGAATGAATGAACAGTAAATAGAACCTCTTCTAATATGATTCATGTACTTGTACGTGTTCCGTTCCGGTCCAAAAAATCGTTCATGCCATTAGGAGTTGACTTGCACATGTGTAAATAGGTTTTTCGGCGCAGGATAAGAATGAGGTACAGAGAAAGATGAATATGAACGTTGAATTGAAGGTACTCACTCTCATTTAGTGATTCATTCAGAAGGTTAGTTTGGATAGTTGAAGGTAGAGCTCGCCCCAGACTCCGTCGAACGGGACGTTCCCTGCCGTGGTCCCCTAGGCACCTTTTTTTAAGAGCATACTAATGCCGATTCCGGGTTTCTCTCCATCCCCCCTTCAGTCACTTTACCTCATGGCGCAAATGACCTTCAGATGTCGGTCGCCTCCTCCAAATATCATACCATCCCAGGAGGAACATGGGGTAAATAAGTGTGTGGATTTGGAGGCCGCGTTGATGATGAAGGATTTGGTTGAAGAGTAGGACGAGGAGTAGGGTTGAAGTTAGGGGAGGTAGGTGCAGGAGTAGGAGGAGTATGAAGAGGGGGTGTATAGCTGGATGTGGGACGACCCCTTTTTGTGCAAGGGGAAGCAGGGGCAAGAAGGGGTGAGGGTGTCTAAAAGCACAACCCAGAACATGAACCCGATACCCTGCGATTGGCAGTTAACCTCTTAACCGACTAGGCTACCACTATCCCCAGTTGAAGATAGAGGACAGATGAGTCATCAATTGTAGCAGCAGGAAGACGTATGGCGTGGAATGTAGGTAACGAAGTGCATGAATATGGACGTCGAGATGAAAGTGAATGATTAAGTTGAAGAATTGGAAGAGAAGTAGGCTTGAAGGTAAGGGAATTAGGTGCAGGAGTAGGAGGAGTATGAAAAGGGGGTTTATGGATGGCCGCGAAATGTCCCCTGTTTGTGTATGGGAAAGAATGGAGAAGAATGGATGGAGGTGTTTCAAAGCGTAACCCGGAACACGAAGCCGAGACCCTTCGATCAAGCCACTAGGCTTCCACGATTACCAGTTGAAGATGAGGTAAATACGTGCGGACAGCCTATTCAGCAATTGGAGCAGCAGGAAAGACATGTGGGTTCGAGAGTAGGTAAAGAAGTGAGTGAATATGGAGGTCAGGAAGATGGTGGAGGATTAAGTTGAGGAGTAGGACGAGGAGTAGGTTTTAAGGTAGGGGAGGTAGGTGCAGGAGTAGGAGTATAAAGAGGGGTGTATGGCTGAATGTGGAACACCCCTTTTCGTTCGAGTGGAAGAATGGGGAAGAAGAGGTGGAGGTGTCTAAAAGCATAGCCAGGAGCATGAACCCGAGATCCTTCGATTGGCAGTTAAGCTCTCAACCCACTATGCTACTACGATCCCCAGTTGAAGATATACGATTCACCAAGTGGAGCGGCATGAAAGGCATGTAGGTAGGAGAGGAGGTAAAGGAAGAGTCTGAGGTGAAGAAGTGCGTGAATATGGAGGTCGCGATGAAGGTGGAGGATTAGGTTGAAGAGTAGGACGAGGAGTAGGCTTGAAGGTAGGGGAGGTAGGTGCTGGAGTAGGTGGAGTACGAAGAGGGGGTGTATGGCAGGATGTGGGACGCCCCCTTTTTGTGCAAGGCGAAGCAAGGGGAGGTAGTGGTGGGGGTGTCCACCCCTAACCCCCTCCGCACTGTCTCCCAGCTCCCTCCCTGCCTCCTTCTCCCTTCCCCTCCTTGCATCCCTTCCGCGTACATATGTTTCCCTCCGACAACACCGCGCGATGCTTTAATGCTCGCTGCTTCCGCGACTCTTCCGCTCTGGAACAGAAGCAGAGGGCGGAGCGCCAATACAGCAGTCCACATCTGAGTCCTCGGCCTGCCGCGCCGCTGCTGTCCGCGTGTTGCTCTGCACCCATGGCTCGTGCTATGCTTTAAGCCATTATCTTCATATGTTTGACCTTGCACAATCCAAAAGATTGTATCGAAAATTCATCGGGAAATATAAAAAAATACACTGGTGCATCGCCACAGTGACGCTCGGGATTCAAATGATACTGTCATTTTCTGAAATTATAGAGAAAATGCAGACAAAATCTCACGGCATTCCTCCACATAGGTCCAGGTTTGAGGGAAAAGTTCAAGTAAAGATTACCTGCGACTGCAAGTGTACCATTTTTAGTTTCCACGATGAACTCCATAATAAAAAAACTTCATCACTGATCCTCACTTTAAATATTTTATTAATTTGTAAAGTAGTACCATGATCAGGTGATTTTTCACGTGTAGATAACCCTATATACAAAATCTGGAGCAGGGGGGAAGGATTGGAGAAATATAAGAGTGAATATGTAAGGACGAAGTTGAAAGGAAAGAAAGGTTGATGTTTTAAATGGGCAAAGATGGGAAAAAGGAAAAATTAGAGAGGACATACCACTACTGTTCTACTAAGAGCACTATTATTAAAAACCAAGAGTAGTATCATTATGTAAGTGATGGGAGACAGGAGGGATTAGCAAGGACATATTTACACTTTAGTGGATGCTTACAGAGACATGTCATCAAACTAAAAAATAACAACAACTAAATAACAAGTTGAAAAACTGTCGATTGGAACCCTAAAATCGTATACTTATTGTTAGTTACAAAAATTTTAGTTTTAATGAAGACAATTAACTTGTGTGAAGCCCTGGATCACTTCAGAAACATATCCTGTGTTTTACTTACAAAAGTATGACTTACTTCTTTTACTATCACTAACGAAGTACACTCTACCATTTTCCATAGCTGCAGCGCATCACAGTGTTAAGCATAAAGCCATGGAGAGAATTTATTGGCTTGAGTCAAGGCGATAATCGCAAATTTCGGAGTCATTTTTATGATAATTCATCATCATTGCCAGCATTCATGGCTAGTATGCCCGTTTTTGTCTTTGGTCTGTTCTAAGTTCCACTCTTGCTTCCAGTAGGACCTATATATCTGTCGACAATGTCTGCTGTCTGTAACGTTTGAAGCGTTTCTCTGATCCGCAATTCTTAATGGCGAATTTTCAATTCTATTTTTGGAAACAAAATACTTTCCATTGCAGAATAGGAACACAATCAATTAAAGCTTTGGGGCGATGTTGTGTTTCAGGTTTTCCTGAAGGACGGCATATATAAATTCTTCATGGGCTTTGAACCGGGTTAAAATCTCCATAGTTTCCAACGTTTCGTTAGATTCCTTGTGTAACACCCTAGGGGCTGAGAAAGATGAGGACGTTATTTAAGAAAGCTAACGGAATGCCGGCAGCTCTGGATATTTTCACGTGGGGTAAAACCCATGACGAGTTTATAAAAAACCTTATTCACGTTTAGGCATCATGGGATTCAGGCAAGAATGATACCAGCTATCTTGGTGTGGTCTAGGAAATTTTGTACCCGCTGGCATATTCAGAGCAAGATTAAGCATAAGGCGATTCATGGTGCGTATTACTTTGGGCCATCGTTGAAGAGAAATTCATAAGAAAGATTTATACCTGAATGACTATTTCCAAAAAGGAAATACTCCTCCAAAAACGAGTTTTCGGAATCCTAAGGCCACCATCAACGAGAAGCAGTACGTGCCAAAACAACTGATGTCAGTTGTGCAATGGAAAGTCACGAAATGATATTTCCAAGTTAAATGTCATCCATTAATTCATCCACATTTGCACCAATGCGCGTAATTGCGTAAGTCGTTACTTATTTCATTCAGTTCTTCTGATGAATGCCCTTCATTACATTTAACAATTGTCACTTACGATAAAATTGTTGTGGACATCAAGCTTAATCTTCTTAGCACTTAGGAATTTTAATGGAGAAAAGAGAAGTCTTCTAAACACCGTACGGTATATACGGAAAACTATCCAAATTATAAGGCATGTGGCCTCATGAAAGAAATCGTAGATGGACAGGTGGATGGGAAAAGGAGTTAATGACGCCCCCTAATGAGTTACATAGACCAGCTTACAGAGGATATAAAAGTGTATATATACATCACTATGAAAAAGCTAGTGGATAGGAAAGTAGAATGGAGGGCTGCGTCAAGACAATCTTAGATTTTCAGACTCATGACCATGATGAAACTTACAATGGCAATCAATGCTAAACAAATCCCCTCGATAATAATCTAAGTCTAAATTATCTATGGGCTGGTGGTATCGACTCGATTCGGCCGATGGAAACAAAAGCAACCATGATAATGTCCAACGAGATAATAATCGACGACGGCATCCATTAATCGAAATCGCAGAAAATACCTATTCGTCCCCTTTTGAATTGTGAAAATGACACTCTTGGATTCCACGATTTGCCAAGTGCGATAATTCAGGATTTGGACGGGGGAAAAAATGAGAGGAAGCGTGCACGATATTCAGATGCTTTCTCCGCGATTACTTTGGAAAAATGCCAATCGCGATGTGAAAAAAAATAAACCATTGGGAGGCTGACCTAGTGGTTCCCATTTTTTCTCGATTTTTACACAAGTTTCAATCATTCCACGACCTGATAACCCAGAGAATTTTTCCAAGGGCTACTTCACTTTTTTCCGAGGTGATGTAACCATTTAGGGTACGTTTTTGTTCCTCTCGAAATTTTATGGTACGTCGGAGAGTTAGAAGGTAAACTTGCAACTCCGCTTGGGATTCCTTAAATACACAATTTTTGGGATAGAAAAGGATGGAGACTAGTTGGTGAACGGGATCTAGCAGCAGGAGTATCAACAGATTTTTTATATAGGTCACAATGCATCCCATGTCCAATGTCAACTTATTTAAGTCGAAAACTCATTATATCTCATCATTACATCCTTCAGCTGCATTAAATTATTATATACGTGCAATATAGAAAAACAAATTAGCATTCAGTACACTTCTTAAGATAAGAAATGGTAAATGCAGAGATGAGTCTAAAAGAATTGAACTGCCAAAAGGAACTGTTCATTGAAATGAATCAGTTAGTAAATGAACAATTCTCTAAAACTTCCTTAAACGTGTCGACCAACCTTCATAACATGGTTTAAAGGAAATTATATTACGCGTCAATAAGTGGTGCATTATCATTTTCTTTGCAAAGATTTGTAGAATCGTAGAAAAATCGTGGAACATTGGAGAATCAAAAAATTGAATCGTACATGCTGTCAAGAACGATTATAATTTTAATATTGGATAGCCAGCAATATATACGGAAAAAAATGGTTAATTTACCTGCTTTCACTATAAAATATAGGAATAGCATAAACTTTCATCTTTCGTTCAAGCAGAGGCTAAACGGGGGAGGCATTTATATGAAAAATTATGAAGAATATACTATTCTAAAACTTTCCGGCAAGAACAGATATTGAAAACTGTTTTTTCACTGAACAGGATGAAAATGAAAAATTCTTCAAAACGAGAAGTTAAACCCACCTCCAGTGAAATGCCTTTTTAACCATATTTTTCCAAATCAATGCTAGATTTAAGAGCAGTGAGTTAAAATATGAGAAAAATACTTAGAATGGATACCACACAAGCCATAATTATTCTTTTCAATGAAACTGAGCTTGTACTACATGATTTATAACATATAATATAATAATACTGATTTATTAGAGCATTGACCTCATTATTAGAAGGGAACAGTTTGTGTCATCACCCTAGCTACTTTAACTTACATTTTACACTGAAATGCATTCCTGATTCACTGAAGGAATCCCCTGAATTAATCTATGTGATCATAGTAAAGAAAACCAACTTTACACGCTCACTCTTGAATGACTAAACCTTTTACGAGATCCTTTGACACAAACTTTACCGGAATACTAAATATGAAAATTTTACAATGCATAAAAATACGTTTTGATATTCAGCCTCATTTGAAGAACTATTGCTAATTATTTGATTCGAAATGGGGACTACAAGATGGAATCTGGAATTAAGAGCGAATAACTCCCGGTTCACGAGATGGTGAGCAATATTCACAATCGTTTGCCATCTGGCCAGTCATTGGAAACAAAATCGTTGGCATTCATATTCCCGAGAAGATCAACTGAATTTATTTTTTTATCGAATCTTCGGGAAAAAATTATACAGCATATTAAAATTCAGGGGATCCAATTGACGTGGTGGCTCGAGTTCTCTCTCTCATCCTACGAGTCCGGGTTCGTATCCCGGCGGAGGCAGGGCTTTTTCGGAGAATGCCCCATCATGCTTCAGTCCTTCTTGAAGATCACATTAAGCTGAGCACACCGTTCCTCGGATGGGACGTTGAGCTGTAGTCCCATAGGCGCCTTTCGTAAGGAGCAGGTTTAAGCCGTCGCGACGCCAGGTTTCTCTAAACCCTGCTTTCCCGCCCTTCCCTGATGGCACGATTACCTCGACTGTCGGTCGCCTTTATCAATTACCATTCTATGCCATATGAATTCTCTAGACTGTTTAGGTTATGTTTGGAACATAACCCAAACAGTCTAGTCTCTATGAGTCGTTTAAAAATGCCATCATCAGTCATATCTTCCCTCCTTGAAATCAGAAATACCAATGTTCTTCTATTCTGCTTTTCAACGATTTTCACACCAATTGCTCACAATTTTGTCCGCTCCGACCTCTTATAAATTTCTCATTATGAATAATCGCTATTAATCCAAATTTACTGTGTATGTACCTAATGCCAATTGTCAAAATGACAACTGACGTGTACCCGAATAAAATTCATCGTTTAACAGGGTATGTCCCGTACTCCTGGCTATATTACCTCAACATTATGTTTTTATCATATTTAGAATTCTTACTTTCACTTATTTAACATTATTATATTTAAACAGCTCACTAATTCCTCCACTATTATCTCAAAACATCTATGGAACATCTATATTTAAATTCAAAACATTCAATCCAATAGCCGAGATTCACCGTTCAAAAATACATATTTCTATGTTATTTCTCACTAAATGCTCATGGTCACTTAATTTCAATACCTCTTTATTCCACCCAGAATAATGAAATAAAAATCTTTTCTTCTTTCCATCTCTAAACTTAGACATATTAATTACTCTACAGAGAATATTCCAAATATTTCACTATGCACTTTCTGCTAATGATATTGTTCGTGGAACATATGTGCGAATTGACAAGGGCATTCATTTTTTTAAAGATTAATTTTTACCATTGCCAGTTTATCCACGTTGAAATTTACTCATTCATTTATTTAAAAAATATACCCAGTAAAAATAGAGTTATAGGTGCCACTTCCTGCATGGTTTGTTTCAAACCATTGTAATATTAGCATGTGTACTGTGTTTTGTGAACGCATAGCAATTCAGCGTTCTCTTGCGGTCTCTCGCTGGCTGGGAATAATGTAGATCCGTACAATAAATCAAGGCCCACTTTTCCGCACCGTACAATGCTACACACTCGACAACAGTCCCTCTCTCGTCCGGTGGATAATTAGGGGCGTCCCTTCTGCGGAGCGGGCCACTATCTCGAGTGGACCCCTGAGGACAACTGCACCCGCGTGCCCAAGTGTCCTAGGCCGCCAGCGCGCTCTGCACACCACTCCCCCCGGCCTGCCCGTGCCGCACCACCCCCGCCCGCCTCCCTCCTCCGTGAGAAAGAGAGGGAGAGATTTTCGTGCACCTCCCCATATCCGTGCAGCACTTCGAAACCAACCCCACCCTGTGTGCGCCACTCTGCAAGGGGGTGTATGTGTGGGGGCAGGATGGAGGGGAGGAGACCGGAGCGGGGGCAAAAAGGGAGGAAGAGGAGGAGCGTGGAAGGATCCCTCGATCGACCGGCGCGCCCTCTCCCGCCGCCGCCGGGAGGCGGGGAAACTGAGGGGTTGGAGTGGAGGGAGGGGCTGGGGGTGGTGGAGGAACTGGGTCGGGTGGAATGGGGAGGAATAAAAAGATTTATTATTGACAAATTGGGAGTTAGCGGGGCGGGTGGAGGTGGAGGTCTCCATGGAGGAGGCCTCGTTAGAGGAGACCTCGGAAGAGGAGGCCTCTATGCGATAGAATTTACTATTACTTTTATAGGAATCACATCAAATGAGTATTTAACCTATCACCGTTACTCTTTGCATGTACCGATTGCAGCAATTTGCCCTTTCTGGGAGATCATCCCACCCCAGGAGGGAGGAGGACATATGGAGGCCTCGGTAGAGGAGCCTTCAGTAGAGGAGAACTCGGTAAAGGAGACTTCGGTAGGTCAGACATCGGTAGAGGAGACCTCTTTGGAGATGACTTCAGTGGAGGCAGCCTTTTTAGAGGGGGGGATTGCAGGTGGAGGAGGCAGTAAGACGGAGCTTAATCGCTTGCGACACTCAACTCTCTCGCTCCCCTCATAAAATTCCCCTCCCGCATGCATTTAGCTGTTGAATTTGAGCCAGCATTTGTTGCATTAAGGTCGCCGCGAGGAAGAGCACTGGTTTGTTTTAATCTGGAGTCCCAGAGCCGCCTCCTCGACCGTCCCGCTGTTCAGAGGACATCTGCTGAGAGCTCTCTCCCACTCTCTCTCTCTCTCTTCCCCTTAGGTCACTCTCGCAATGTTCCCGGTCTCTTACGCGTCCTGCTGCACCAGGCAATCTAGTCGTCGCGTTTTTTCAAGATTTAACAGGGGTTTGAAGAAAAGTCGTTGCGCCAAAGAAATTTTATAATAGTAATATGTTTAAATTGCTATATTTATTCATGGTTTATGCACTCATAATCGCGTCTAAATATTATAATATCTTAGTTATTCGATAAATCATTATAGTATGGCAATACAAGGTACATTAATGTAGGGGCGGATTGAGCATCAAATTTGGGGGGGGGTGTCATGATCTGGGTTCGAGGAGTATGGAATAACCATCAGCAGAGAGAATAGTTCTCCCGTTTAAAATGTTTCGAAGGGAGTGCTACACTCTACGATAAACATAATTCAAAAAACAATTGAAATTTTCCTAATATTCGAGACGTATAGCCATGCATTTGCATATACACTCCTTTTACCCCTTTATAAGGATGCATAAGCTGTTAAACTAATTAAAATTAGAAATTTTTGGTAGAATTTGGAGGCGATGACCACTGTAATCCCATTACTCCGCCCCTGCAGGAATGTAGGAGGTGACCGACAGCTGGTGGTATTTGCGCCATGAGGGAAGGATAGGAAATGAAGGATGGAATCCCGTCAAAGGGCACGGCTTAACGTCCCATTAAACGGACGGAGTGCTGTAAAACGTTCCCTCTAAAACTCAAGCAGGGATAGTGCAGTCGGTAAAATCTATCCACCACCGCTGGGATTTGAAACAGGACCCAAAGGTTAGGAAGTCAAATTCGTTGCCACTACACCACCCTGATCATCGTTCTTGTTAAAATAGAGCCAAAGTTTCTTCTCCTTCGGTTGTATTTAACATAAATACACTCATAATACCAAAAACAAAATCGACAAAAAGCATATGATAATTATACATCGAAGAGGGTAGTCTACGAAAATAAGGTTTTTAGTAAGTATAAAGTAAATCCGAAATATAAATTAGTTTTAATATATGTTTTGACTCGCGTAGTACAATACATAAGTGAAACGCTATCTCTTTTGCGGGGCATTGGCAACCAGACAAAAATTGGAAAAAAGCATGCCAGCGCGTCAGATGTCTGCGCCAGAACCTATAATATTTATGATGTGGTTACTTAGTTTGACAGGCCAATATATCGGCTTTTGAGTATTGTCTGGAAAGTTAGAGGGGGTGAATAAATCGGCTATGCATTAAAGAACTTCTGCAACATTATATCACTGAAAGGATATATTTTTTCAGAGTCGAAGACGAATTAAGTTATTTTAAATGAATTGGATTTGTCTTTATTAAAAAATATAAGAAAACTTAATTACACCCTAAATGACTCATTTATTAATCTAAAACATTTGGCACTCAAATAAGGAACGTACGCAGAGAATAAATTATAATCTATTGTAATATTTCAAGCCCTTGATTCAAAATGAATTATTGCTAGTAAATTATGTGATTCGTTATTCGGCAAAAAAAATTACAGAATGACTTATTTTTTTAATGTCCTACGATTAAAAATCTTCGCATGAACATGCTATCTTCCATATTTTTTTTATATTCTCGCCTTTACTCCAAATAAGAAATTTCCTTTCATTTCACTGCATCGTGCATGTTAGCAGATTAAAAAATAAAACAATATCTCTTAAACCACTCCATCAACATTCTGCTTTCATAAAGTACACCTTTAAAAGTTAACAAGTTAAATTCGGGATTTCATAGCTTGGATTGCATATCTGGAAGTGAATCAGCCCCTTTCCCTGCTTTTAAAGGTAATATATAGATTTATTCCTATTACCACTTTAATTCACGAACTGAATCATGCTCCAAACAGCTTATTTACTACCTGAGAACTCAAAATCTATATTTGCTGGGAGAAAAATTAGTTGATTTTCCAAAATAATTTCAGTAGAAAATAAAAACATTATCATTTTCTCAAACTCCTCCATAAAGCCTTTTTTTCCGCCTTTCCTTCTCCGCCTGCCCGACATTGTTCGTTTTATTGCCCAAAATTCAAAATTCCTATCTGTAATGTATCCCAGATATCTTTAAGCCTTACGTAATGCACATTCCGAGGTCATTCAGTCCATTAAATGTTTATTTTAGTGCAAGCATGGCAAAGAGCAAAATATTGGAGTGCAATTGGCAACAAAAAATCCTCGCACACGCATAATTTCCTCAAATACGATTGATTATTACCAAAAGATGAAAGTGAATGGTTGAGAAGTAATAGGAATACGTTGATCTAATTGACGAAACTTAAGCCTTAATGCTAGACTTTTGTGGAAGAGTTGGCCGATTTTTTTCTGGATTAGATCAATTTTTGAATGCAGCAGTCCTTCTAAATCAAATATCTCCATTCCATGGTTGCAGGATTTTAGCCGGGGCTAATTTTTCGTTTTTTTTTAAATAATTGTTGACATTCAATTATCCAAATTTTATTCCACTTCCGCGGGTATCGATTTTCTAAAAACAGTATCCAGTAGTTTTTTAAGCACAAAATTTTCAAAGTATAGTGTCAGTGATTGAATATGGGGATTTACCATGATGTAGTGAGTTAATATTCTTTATGCGTTGTTTCAATATGGCTCATCATGCTTAATATTCATGCCAAGTAACTAATTACGGCTATGTTACCTTAAATCAATAGTCAGAGCCAGAAACTACTTTATATAGTGCAATTCTTGGACCATAATTTGCCCGGCAAGATGAGAAAGGCAAGAAAGTGGAATCGGAAGAATAAGAACCAAGAGCGGAAATCGAGTACCTATTTTCTTCGCGTTTGTAGAAATTGTTTTTCCTTTTAAGTATTTATACCCATAGATGATTTCTCATACCTAAAATTTTAAAAAGTTGAGGGTCATCAGAAATTAAATTTTGGGCAGAAAGCCCCACATGTGATGATCAAATACTCCCATTTAAGTTACAAAAAAATTCAGTAAAATTGATCTGTTCCTACAAATTACCTTATCCTGGCAATCTTTCCATTCTTTCTACTACTTATTTTTCATTAACTAGTATTTCATTTCCATTTTCTGACTGAAGGAGGAGGCTCAGCAGGGTTTAACATATTACGGACACAAGTCTTAAAAAAGGTTTAAGAAATAGAGCCATTTCGGACTTTTTCCGGTCTTTTCGAGAGCCTGATATCAAATACCGCCGTTAAGTAAGGGAACAGCCGTGGTGGATATTTCCATGCAAAGTGAATTAAATTACGCTAAAAAAACTGTTAATATAGGATATAAAAAGGGTAATATCTACTACCGGTACTATATGGGATCAATAGAATTCTCTAAGTGCATTGTCTATACAAAATGTATCATATCATGGTCCATTAGGATCGTATACGGAGAAAGGTCGAAGGAGGAAATTAAAAGTCAGGGAACAGCACTAGGATTGGACCAAATGTACTTAAATATAAGTATTCGAGTAACCAACTTCAGGATATGTGGTGATATTTGTTGGAACCGTAAGACAGGTAACATAATACAGACGAACATTTGTATGAACAAGAATTTCGTTTGTAGAATATTTATTTTATTTCGGTCGATAAAAAAATCAATGGGCTTTACCAGTGTTTATTTTTTGTTACTGATATTAAAATAGATCGGTAAACTCGTCTATTGAGTGTCCAAGCAGGGACCTTATCATGACTAATGTTGGAAAAAGTTCGAGTACTTGCCAGAGCATTTGAATACATATGACCTGACATAATAAATTATATTTAGCTAATTTCTTTATTGTAAATAAATTCAACATTAACTTATAAGTAATTATAGTTTTTTGAAAAATACGAATTTGCTTGAGTCAGCCTCGGTGGCGCTGGGATGAAGTCCTCGCCTGCCAAACAGGAGATCGCGGATTCGAGTCCCGCCTGGGAAAGTTACCCCTATCCAGGGTATGTTTGTTTGTGTACGTTAAATTGTTAACATGTTAATAACCCCGATGTAAAAGGTCGTATAGACCGGTTTTTGGTGGTATGGAAGTTTAAAAAAATAGTATTTTTGTGAAAGTAATAATCGTAATGCGTGTTGCTTTCACTATTTTGTATTCACTACAGACAATAATCGTGTAAATAATTTATCTAATACATGACTAGGTTCAAGAGCGACGTATTTATTACTATCACTAATTTTAGACAAGTACGATAACCTAAAGTGTAACACACATAAGGATTCCAGGCAGCTAAACGCTGTGGTTACTAAACTGATAAGCAATCTAAATGCCGAATTCAAAGATTTTAAAACGTTGAGTGAAGTTAAAAGAAGAATAAATGCATGGATATGGACTGGTTATTTATAATAATGTTTAAAAGTAAATTATTGAATTGTAACCTTATTTTTAATAAGAATTTGTACTAAATTGTTAAATTCGTTATTTGATAAGACACCAAAAAAGGAATGCTTAATATGACACCTGCTGATAAGCCAATTTTGGCTTAGCGAGACCAGAATGAGCACTATTCAAAAATGAAGTGTTTGAATGTAAACGTTTGTATGAAACAAGATTTGTATTTATACACATATATGCTATACACATACACATATACATTTGTACGTATATACATACTTTCATATTAACAACTTTTATATTAAAATAATGAGTATATTTCTTACATTAATTGTGATATGCTGTTATTAATCGCACATATGAGAAGATCGTTGGCCTGTCTAACCCTTGTGCCACCCCAGAAAAAATCCTGGATTCGCCCTTGTGTACACACAAGCATTTTATCATCATTGTAGTAAATAAATAAATTATTATTATTGTCAAAAATATTGCCATCTGGATACTCGAATACTTGCACTCAATTACATACATATGGTAACACCGTGATCACGTGTCGTAGGATCGCCCGGCGTCGTGGGCACTTGCTACGGGGCAAAGGAGGGCCTGACGGAGGAGCGCGAGTAACGAGGCACCTCCATCGCCGGCGAGCGCACCGCCGCGGGGGTAGCGACAGCAGGACTCGAGCGGCGCTCCCGCGAATCAATATTCACTCTAGGACTGCACCACTGCCACGACAAGCCCAGGAAAGATTTCAAAAAGGAATCCTAGCTCGCTAATGCCGTTTGACACCAGGAAGGTTTTCCTCAAATTGATTCGGACATGCTGAATTTTGAATTATTACAGTCCCGCATTCTCCGGTATTATTCAGCTTTCGTGTTTCAAACTCCTGTGAAATGGAATTACACTAGATTTGAAAGAAGAAATAGCTCTACTCGAAATTTTATGGCAAGGCAATAAGCGTATGCCTGAGTAAATATTTATACCGATTTAAGTTCATAAGTGGCCTCAGAAAAGGGACAAACCAATACGAAATAAACAATGCACCGGAATGGATTGCACAAAACGACAGAGGCTAAATAGACCACTTTGGAGTCTCCAAACGAACGCTAGTAAGTTAAAAACGTTAATAAAAACTCTTAGTTTAGCCCTCGGCTAGTTAACACCTGATCTTCTCACCATAGATTATTGCCCATAGGAGAAAACGGTTCCGGAGATTTTTTCCCAGAAACCTTAAAATGGATTCGAATTTCCTGTAATTGGAATAGGTCAGTCGTAAATTAAGAACATTATATATAATCAATCCTATGAAACTATAGGCATGTGCGAAGAAAAGAAAAGATTGATCATTATACGTCTTAAGTTTACCCATATACCCTCAGTTAAACAATAAATGTTAAACACACACTTTATTGCCGACTTGTTTCGGTTACACTGTACCATTTTCAAGACTAGTGATACACATTAGAATTTGCCGTGTATCACTAGTCTTGAAAATGGTACAGTGTTACCGAAACTAGTCGGCAATAAAGTGTGTGTTTTGTAGAAAAGCAAAGTAATTTCCTTCCAACCATATAATGGAATTCTACAAAGTAAAGGCCTCAACAATTCAGTGCATCAATAAATATTAAGCTATATTTCACTGATAACACTTTTTTAAAATGATATTTTTCAAAATGAAAAATATACCATCAAATCTTGCAAATGGTGGAATGAAATATTCGTATAAAAGAAATTATTGTGGAGTCATAGATAGAAGGCCATAGATATTAAGCTATGGAGAAGAATGGAAAATTTGAATTAGTCGGGAGGGGTGAGAGGAACCACGAACTGATATACTTAGTGGCTGGCTTCAGCCCGCAGTTTTTTCATTAAGTAAATTTATTGGTATTATTGGCATGATTTGGAATTGTTTTACTCGCGGAAAAATCAATTCTTTAAATCATCTTGCTACTAATATTGCTAAATCTCTCAAATGGGGAGCGTAGTAGCCTACTGAGTTTTGCACTTAGCTCGTTTAGTCCCGGGATCACATTCAAGGCTAAGCCTTCGAATATCCCAAAATAAAATCCTAAAAATGCGGAGAGGAACTGGCCACCTACCTAAATGAGTCAAGTTCATGCGCCTTTGGCTGAGTCTGTGGTGAGCTCTACCCTCACCGTTCCAAACCAACCTTAAGGTTGAATCATAGACCATCATGATATTTATCCTTTCCGAGAATAAATCCTAATTATGTGAATAATTCGAACCCTGCCGCGTGAACGGCGGTGTAATATGCACGAATTCCCCTGAACCGGGAATCGAACCACGGACTTTTGGCTTTCCTAGCCACTGCGCCGACCACTACGCTATCCTGGCTCCTGAATTCCTATGGCAATTGTACCGAGAGTCACTGTAGAAAGCAAAACATCCGTGGTTTTCTCAAAGGGTGGATTTTTTTCACAAAGCAATTCGTACAAAAATCCTAAGTATGTTTTATTGGAAACTAACCGGCATAGCTTTTTATTCGACTGGATTCTCTAAAAACAACTGAGAATAATTTGGATTGAGTGAGAACACGATGAGCAATTCCCACATTCTCGATTCCACTCTATTTGAGCGTCTCTGCTTTCGTACTCACCCTCCTCTGTCCCTAATCAATTTCCGACTCACACTCCTTCAAACATCATCCATAATTGGCTCCTGTAATACCTTCCGTTTCATTCCCTTTTATTTTTGTCCTCTCCCGCTAATCCACTTGACCGCATTGCATTCGGCTACCACTTCTCTGCAGAGCGGACGCATTTCGCATTTCACTTTCCGCAACAAATAAAAGTGGATGAAAAAAGAGATTGACCACTCGCTCTCTCTCCCTCTCTCTCTTTCCGATTTGGGCCAATGGTTTATTTTTCGTTTGATGCGAGTCGATTTTTGAGCTTTAGCGCCCGCTGCCCGGTCGAAAATATCTTTTTCGCCGCTTCGCTACAGTGAACGTGCGTCAAGGGCATATCCGCTGGCAGCCGGAACTGCAACACGCCCATATTTATGCTCAAAGTGCAGCTGTGCTCGCTTGTTGGACTGAAAAGTCCCTCCCTCATAATTTTGGATGAGGTAAAATGCTATTTGCAATCAGTGGTGGATCTATGGGGAGGGGGCTAAAGGATAAATAGCCCCCCTTGGGTATCCAATTTACACTAGATAGAATGGTAATTTTTTCCGAACCCCATTAATGCTGGGATTTTAACCCTCAACTCACCCCCCCCCTTTTCCCTATTCTGGATCCGCCACTGTTTGCAATAATAATATTTTTAGACTATTAGCGCCCCCTGGAGGAAGGACGAAGTGCTGGACATGGTGGGTGAGATTAGACATCTTCTAAATGAGATACATAGAAGAGAGACGGTATGGTTGGAGCGAGTAGTTACCGGGGAGGAGATATTGAAAACAGTGTCACGTGGTAGAATGTGGAGCTTAATTGTGCGGAAACGCGGGTAGTTAGTAAGGAGTATGAAAGAAGATTGGATGCAATCGAGATGTGGTTGTGGCGATGAATGGAGAAGGTGAAGTGACGGAGAGGAGGAGGAACGTCAAAGAGGTGGGTGAGGAGAGTTATCTTTTAGATGAGAAACGGAGGAGGCAGGAGGAGGTTTGGTGAGACGGCTAGAGTGTTGGCCTCCTATTCAGTGGGCCCAGGTTCAAAAACCGGCGGTGGCAGAGATTTTTCAGAGACTACCCAGTGATGATCCTTGCTTCGGTGCTTTGGGCGGGGGACCTTAAAGTACCTTATGTCTCATTTCGTCTTGATGCTTGCTATTCGCGCCCAAAATAATGTATATGTAATGGTGGAGGAACGACGAAGTGCTCAACATGGTGGGTGAGGAGAAGCAACCTTTAGATGAGATACTGCGGAGACAGAAAGTATGGATGGCGCGAGTACTTAGCGGGATGGGGTGTTAAAAACATTGTTACCGGGTAAAATGTTTGGTAATAAAGGGAGAGAAAGGAAGAGATTGGGATTTTTAGATAGAATGTAAGGGAATTAATTGTGAATTGAAGGGGGAAGTACATGAAGAATGGGGAGGCTGCCAGAACACTTCTCAAGTACTCCATGGGAACCTACCTTAATCGAAAGAATACTTTAATTCATCAAAAATAAATATATTCATGATTATGTGATTTATCAAATTCATAAGTTTTCAATGCTTTCCCTCGCGATTCCTAATTTTACATATTGCACACAAACAATAAAATAAAATGGTATGTGAAACGGCCCTGTAATTTTCGTGCAGCTCTAAAAGTACGCCAATCAATTGAGGGTCAATTTGAATGGGGAGCTAGCTAAAAAAATCATTTCGTTAACGGCTTTTATATAATTGCATGAGGAGTGGACGGTGATTTGAGCTGAGATGGAGGAAGCATTTAGGATAGATGCGAGGAAGTAATATGGGGAGAAGAGGTAAAGTTGAACCCAAAATATGACATACATACGAAAAAAGTTACACGATAATTAAATTGTTTAGAAACTGTGGGAATTTTATGATATTCGATTTTACCATATGTGTGTAAAATTAGGTGGGGTAAGTACGATCCCTAAATAGAATACATGAACTTTAACAAAAATTATAAAAATTTGCAAGAAATGTCGTGAAAGACTACGACATTAACTAAGGGGGTATATTTTCTAAGCATGTGGATCGAGAAATAAAAAGAGAAGTATAACAAAACAGTTGGCTCTTGTTCGGTTGCAATATATGGAATATGTTGCAAGACCACCAACTGCTTTGAGATCAGAAATAAGATCTTCCAGAAGGGAGGTTACCTTTACCCCAAAGTTGCACTAATCCCACCTTACCTTGCTATAAATCACATGGCAAATTTTAAATATTTCCAGACATTTGACATTTAATAGTCTGACTCGTACCTTAATGCCTAACATGCCTACAAAGGTTTCTAATTTTTTTAATGATAAAAAATATAAGGCCAGCCATGCGGAGCTTTATTTTTTCCATTACCTAGCAAGACTTTCATTCAAATAGTTGCCTGTGTTGGATGATTTTCATTGAAAGAGGATTAGATATTCATGTTTAATACATTTAAATCGTTATCATAAATGTATTTTCGGGACAACCCATCCGAAGAAATTATAAAAATTACCTATTTTTTTCAGTTTCCAAAAGTAAGAACTTTGAACATAAGGGCCTTGAAAATAGAAAAAATTAAGTACCGAAACTCTGGCCTTATGCATATTTTATCAGAAAATATAGAGGCCTTACCCTAATAATAAGTCTAAAATATATATATTCAGGTGTAAAAAATAAAAGGAAAAAGGAATAAGTTAGAACAAAATTATCGTGACTGCAATGGCATAGTCCCTCCCATGTCACTTTGCTTGCGATTAATGCTATTAGATAGCAGCACAGATACTGAGAGGGGAAGCATTTGAAATGTTGCGCTTTAAAAGAATTATTTATGGAAGAATTGGTGCATATAGTCTTAGTGCTAACCTCTTGTACGCGAAAATACCCTATCCATATGAAATATAGCAAATTATAATTATTTAGAATATGAAAGTTAGTTGCTAGGTTTAAATTTATATTGCTGAAATGGAATGAAAATAGAATATTTTGGATCAAAATAATATATCGGAGCCTATTTTAAGATTTAATGAAATACTTATTACATTATTCATTTCTCCTTTGCACGAATGTTTAACCAATATCTTGAGTGCGATTGATTTAAATGAGCAAAAGAAAAAATGTTCTGTGAGAAATTCAATGATATTCTTATAGAGCTAAAACGTTACTGGGGTGGGAACTACCCCAAAAATCGTTTCTTCTAATCCCTACATGTAAGTGTAATATTTAAATGGAAGCATCCTAATATTAGCGTTTCGTGGCTCCACCTTTAGCAGTTCGGGCTATGTGTTCATGAGCGAGCGAGCCAAAAAGTCAGCATACCTTGCATTATATAAGAGATATCTCTACGATCCGAGGTGCCACATATTCGTCTCTTCAGGCGCAGAATAAAAATCTCCCTGCCTTGGCCGTCTGATATTTCAACATTACCTTCGACCAGTCTATTTTCAACGTCCGTGACGCGGGAGAGGTGACGTCAAATTTTCCTCCGACGTTTCCCCTTTGCCGCAGTTTGTGGAAAAATTCTGAATTTCTAGGAAAAACGGCTACTTTTTATACCTTCGACCTCATCACGCGATTCTACCCGTGAGTTATTTCTGAATCCAAACTCTGACGCGAACGTGCAGTGTTCTCCTTGAAAGGACATGAGGTGAAAAATTCATTTTCACGATGAATTTTCTAGTTCGTTTTCATATTTGGAAAATAATATGAACTCTGTTTTACTTGAAACCCATTTATATGATGGTAAACTAGCGATGGCAATTTCTAAACATAGAGAGCACATGTGTATAATTTTAAGAATATGCAAGTACTAATATTATTTGGTCGTGCCTATGCGATCAATTAGGATAGTAGTTATCCCAAGACTTAAATAATAAGTCTAACTCCTTTTATCTACCGATTAAACTCTTAGCCTACAGAGGAAGGGGCTAAAATCAAGTGATGTGGATATCACAAATGAGCTACTAATATACTATGTAGCTGATGAACGGAAAATCTATATCACATCCGGTGGAGAAAATATACACCTTCAAAAATTGACATTTTTTGTACGATTAGTGCACGATGCGGTGGAAGGTGTTAAGACTATTTAAATGATTCATTGAAATATATCCAGAGGGTTTATTCGAACACAACGTGTTTCGCTATTACAGCAGATCATTTTAGCAACTAATTGACGTTTTTTGATTGACTTAGCGCTCTTCTATGGAGATAAGAATAGATTTTAGAACGCCATAGACACAGACAAATATCATTGCTCTCCGAGGATGATGGTCAAATCAATATAAAAATCAGATTCGGAGGTATTAGTTTCCTATGATACTGCTTGATATTCGGATTTTCTTGTCTCATGACATTTTTATGTCGACTTGCCTACGTCGGTGGCGCCGGGGTAAAGTCCCCGACTGCTAACCTAGAGGTCGTGGGTTCGAATCCCGCCTGAGTGGTTTGACCACCATCCAGGGAAAGGATGTTTGTGATTTTCAATCAAGTCAATTGTAAGAGAGGACAATGTTGCCCTTAATTCGCTTGAAAGACAAAGACGAAATCATCATCATTTTTTACACGTTGAGTGACAATTATCTTCATACTAGCCACATGCGTAGACAGTAAAAGTTGTTATTTCCTTTAATTGCTCCCACGATTGGTTTCAAACGGTAAACAAGGCCATCCGTTTTTCATTTCTCTCCCGCATACATCTTTCAAATATTACCGCACTCTAACCTTAACCCGTAAGAGAAGGTGGGTGTTCAAATAGATCACACGACCAAAAATGGACTTAAATATCCCTTATGGCAATTGCAAAGTAGAATTATAAAAAACTAGAATTTTTGCTAGCACAAAGTGAGACAATTGCTTAAAAAAGTTACCGTCGAATAAAATGACAGGAAGGCCGATTTTGGATTTTCAGAGTATATTTGGGTTTCCCACCCTTTAACGGGACCCTGTTATCATTGTTGCCAACGTCGCGATGCTTAGAAAGTCCAAGCGGAGCCGTTATGTTGGCCGATCTATAGAGCTGAGAGATTTGCTTTAAACGCTATAAATAAATTCCGGCACTTAGCAAAGAATTCAGCCAATGATGAAGTGACGGACGTAAATGATAATTCCGTGACGGAATCAAACTTGAAGGATTGAAGCTTTCTCCTATGAATGGAACCGGATTCGTGTTCCACAACGCCGTAAACAAGGACAAAATGAACGAGCGGATTTGGACTGTATTTGGGAGAGATATTCTGGCACAGAGTGGCTGAAACTATGCAAAATTCAAATGACAATAATTTTTAAAAAATGAATTAAATCGGCGCGGTAAAAATTTTTACGCAATATGGAAAGTACTCAAGGCATTAGAAATTTAAATATAGGAACTTACATGGATACCAAATACAGGAAAATAATCCAAACAGGTAGGTTTGAAATTACTGTCAAAACAAATGTAAACTTATATGACCATGTTTGGTTTTATTCAAGCTGTATACCTTCTTTAAAAAACTTTTGGCATCTTGAAATTTCAACGGTAGATAGAGTAGACGTAGTTCCAAATTTACATGCATTAAATTTGGAAATTGTACCTCAGAGAAAACATATTTTCTTGTGTCTTATTTCAGACAACTGCATATGCTCCACAACTTTGAAGAGCATAGTGTAGGTTTTACAAATATAAACATGCTTGGGGGTCAGATTGGAGCGCGATTGATGCGTTCTTCTACTCAACCGGTCGTATTTTATGGTTTATCCTCCTATTACTCCACATCGGAACTTAAGTTCACAACCGCAACAAAAGTGACCTTGTTCTTTTCTATTCTCTTCTGTATGAGTATCCTAAGGACCAATTATTAATTCTGTGTGTCCTCACAGTCAATTACACATATTCAAATGAAAATTACTAGATTACGGTAGAATATTTAAGCGAGTAATTTGTTACAAAACAAGGCCGGTCAAGTAAGAGGAATGAGTTCTCTTAACCTGTGTCAACATGTTTAATTTTGACAGTTAATGAAAACATATACTTCATAGTTTCACAGTACAGATTTTGCTTATAACCTAACAAATAATTTTGACGAAGGGGTAATTATTGATATTGATTGATTGACCGTAAAAATGTTGTGTGTATTTTTACGGCTAATGTTATGCAACTAATGTAATATGCCACCGCAAACATATGTAGTGTCAAACAGAGTACTATACGCCAAAGTTCACTCATATTATGTGGGAATTATTGTAAATTCTTGTAACAATAGTTTTATTCAGGTTTTAAATTGATTACAGTGAAACATTCGTAGCAATAAGGCGCATATCCTAAATTTAATACTTTTAACAGTTGTTGGTTTAAATTATAAACGTATAAACTTTGCGATGATTATCACAAAGCTATTACCATGTAACGTATTGTAATTCAAGTTGTCGCGTGCCGTCTACCAGAGTCCCAAAACAGCAAAATATCAAAATTTGTTCCATAAATGTGACAAAAACATATAATTATATTGGTGACTTTTTCAAAATCACAGAATAATAAGATATAAAGAGTATGAGTTTTATAACAATGAAAATACGATCATCATCATCATCATTGGTCAACAATCCTAGGATTGGTTTGACGCAGCTCTCCACTCTATTCTCCTTTCAGCTAATCTTTTCACACCTACGTATTTCTTCTCTTTCACATCTCTCATCACTTGTTCCATATATTTTGTTCGAGGTCTTCCTTTTCCATTCTTACCTTCCACTTGTCCTTCGACGATTGTCTTCATCAGGCCATCATGTCTCAGGATGTGGCCTATAAGGTTGTTCCGTCTTCATATTAAGGTTTTCATGAGGCTTCTCTTCTCTCCTACTCTTCTTAGGACTTCTTTGTTACTAACTCTGTCGATCCATTTGATTTTCATCATTCTTCTGTAGCACCACATTTCGAAGGCCTCTATCCTTGCTTTCTCCGCTGCGGTCATTGTCCATGCCTCACTTCCGTATAGGAGCATACTCCAGATGTAGGATCTTATAAATTGTTTCTTTACTTCCATACTTAAGGAAAATACGATATGGGCAAATGAAAGAAAATGGCTTGGCGTCGCGCGACCAACAAGGAACAAAACTATTGCATAAGGCCGCGAAATCATCTCATTTCTCAGGGCGGGCTGATGTCTGAATCAGTCCTTACTGCCCAAGAATATTTACCATCATTATAACAATTATTATTTTGAGAATGGGATAGGCTCTCCACAGGGGAGAAATACACTTCTCCCAAAAACTAAACTTATCAATTCCACTCCCACTACCCCTTTCATCTTACCAATGCTTCCTTCCCCCTTTTCGAATTCCCTTCCTCTCAACTTTTACGCGGGCATTGATGGATTCATGGAAGCTTCGGGGCGGAATGGAGAGTGGCATAGGGTGCCAGAGGAGAGGGAGCTGAAAGGGAGCAGAGGTGGATATAGCGATCGAAGCGCCCAAACATAGAAGACCCCGAGAGATGGATGATGATGGAAAATGGCATGCATATAGAGGAAGAAGCAACGGCCCCGCATCGAAGATCGATATTCTGAGTCGATTCGATAAGAGTGTTGCTGAAAACAGCGCTCAGAGTAGCTGCGCATCAGCCAAGGCCGAAGAAAACATTGAAACTACTACACGAAATTCCACAGAGGGTGAAATCATTCGCCATGATCGGGATTCCAACCCAGATCCCTCGATTTCCGGCCCAGTGCTTAAGCCAAGTGCCCAGCCTGCTGAGTATATAATGCGACTATCAGTCCATACAATCCACGGCGACAGCAGGAGAGCAAATCCCGAACTTTGAACCCTAGGGGCAAGGGGACTGCATAGAGGAGGCCCAATTCCATCGCACAGAAGGCTGATTTCTGTTGCCACTTCGGTCGCACTTTAATCGGTTTTCAAAAATGCCCACGACGCGGTGATGAGTGCAATGCGACCAACTTTGTTCCAATATTTTGCAGGATAATATTTGCAAATGCAAGGAATAGCATTTAATAGTTATTAATTTGATAAATCGCGTCATTATGTGTATAAATTTCAGTTAATACCCCTAATTATACCTTATTTTCCCGTAAAACTCGGATCGATTTGTCCGCCAGCGACACGAGTGGCGACTTTTGTAAACCCTTTAAAATTCGCGATGGTTTACAACACATTATGTGGCCAGCTTGAGGATCCTCTTTTGTAATATTCGGGACTAGAGGTGTTCAATTTTCACTGATCTAGTTCACCGGGAATAGCCACGTTGATAACTATACTGAACCACCCGCAATGCACAAATGTGCAATTGACGCCTTGATAGCTTCAGTGGCAAAAGCACTCGGCTGGATATTGAGGGATCCCGCTACGAATCCAGGTCAAGGCGAAAGATATTTCCTCTGCGCAATTCCACGCATTTGTTCATTGGGGTCGTCCTCGTAAGGTTATCACCGTGGCTAGTCGCGGAATGCTAGAGTAATTGAAACTCTCGACTACTCAATAATTCTATTACTATTGTCTTATGATACACTGATGGTTTGAATTGGAAAGGCTAGAGGTCTAGACTAAGTCACAAACGTGCTGCAATGTATCCATTCTTCCGGTGCTACCAAGTCTGTTGCTGTTTTAAGACAACAGTTTCGCTGGCACTGCTGCCAGCGTCTCTAGGTCGAAGAAACTGTGGTCTTAAACCAACAACCGAAGCTGTAGCACCGAAAGAATTGATACATTGGAAACTCGACACCACGGAAACCGACATAGTCAAATCACAAGCGTGTGAATTTCACACATTAGGTAGAAAGCCATTTCCTTTCCTCGGGCCACATCGTACTATACGAATTTTTTTAAGTACGGAAATCTTCATAAGGAAATTGAATATAGAACTATAAGCTCATTGGCTTATACGGAGCACGGTGGCCAGGTAGAGGATTGAGCCACTGATCGAGAGATCCCGGGAAGGTTCAGATCCTTGGTGAAGCCTTCGGACACCCCAAACTAATATTCTCTAAGTGAGTATTGGCCCAGGAAAAGAAGCAGTCTCCCTAACTCGAAGGTTTTCAATGCTCAAGCCGTCCGGTGTGAGTTCTATTCTCACCTATCCTATCGGATATAATCACTTTGTGGTATAATTGATGGTAAACTGCAAATTAATTAGCTTACCAGCGTCATTAAATATACTTTGAGGTCCCTATACGCTATTCTAATAATGAATGAAAGTTTTATATTTCTGAAATTTCCCCATAAAATCCAAAACTAACGCACAGCTATTTCTTCTCAAAAAACAAATATTAAGATACACCTGGCACGATTTTCTTGACAAAAAAAGAAAAAATATACACGGAAGAGAAAATTACTCCATGTAAACGATAAGAAAATGGAAATGACATTTCGATTCATATAACACAATTTTAAGGAAAAATTGCCGATACAAGATAAACAATTCTTTCGACATAATCAGGTAGATAGCGATCCTCCCTACCACGGAAAGGCTGGAGGGCGAGCGTAGGGATGTCAGGTGATCAGGGTTTTTATATACCACCCTAGGTAGCATGCCCCTGAAAATTCGATTTCCAACAGTCACATTGAAGAAGCGTTTCTCTCTATTACTAGCCTAGAGTCAGAAGGGGCACGGAAAGTGTTATACCTACTCTCCTCATATTCAAGAGAAACCTTACATATTTCTGAAGCTAATAATTTAAGTATTTGTAAGTGGACGTCATTTCATGCCATATCTTTTGCTAGAGCCCCAAATTTAATTCCAGTTTGGCGCCTGAAACGGCACAAGGACATGCAACTGTGACCGTCTCCCTCAATCAAATTTCTGCTGATCAAGACCATGATTCAGCCAATCCTCGACTACGAACTCATTCTCTGCAGCGATCTCTATGGGAAGGATATGAGGAGGATACAGGGAGCGCAAAATGCCTGCGTCCGCTCTGCCGTTAAATCTGGCCTTTGGGACCGTGTTTAGCCAACCTGCAATAAGGTATTTAAAAATGAAAGGAAGACGTCAATCCCGTTGCATTCTGACGGGGATATCGGTTCGATTGTTCCAAAATGCCGCATACTAATTGGACAAACTAAGAACGACGGATGAGAATCACGGTAGAAATACATGACAGGGGGCCAGTGCATGCCTTCACCTGGTAGCGTAGCCAGGATGTTGAAATGGGGGGCTTTACCGGAGATCTTGGGGCCCTTCGGGGGGTCCGGGGCTTATTGAGGCCTCTTACTCGTTTTTAACGTGTCTTTTAAATGCTCAAGGGAGGGGGGAGGTTGTAACCTCTAAAATCCCCCCGCGACTACACCACTGCCTTCACCCACTACAGAGGGCACAGGTAATTGGAGGATATTTTGCCGCCTCATTTACAAGAGCGTATGATGTCCTATCAAGCTCTTAAGACCATATGCACGTGAAATCCCTGAAAATCCATCACGCAAAAGGGTGCGATTTGGATGTCTCGTAATTTGTGGGTAATGACAATGACCTTGCCTTTCTATTTTTTAATTTTAGAACCCTTTAAATATAGTAAAATTCAACTAATCTTATATGAGATGTTTCATACGTTTTTATAGCAGTATGAAATTTAGGACAAGAACTTTCTCTCATTTAAATTAAAATTAAAAAAAAAGAACTTTGTGGTTTCACATGAATATTTATTCACAAATTTACGACCATGGTTTCAACGTTAGACGTCATTATCAGGTCTAATGTTGAAACCAAGCTCGTAATTTTGTGAATAAATATTAATGTGAAAGCACAAAGTTCTTCTTTTTAATTTCAATAATGAATCGCTTTCACAAAGTTACGCCTCAAACAATCAATCTCATTTAAATTCTTAATTTTTTTGACATTATACTGCCTACGATATTCTAGCCCTTATAAGTGGTGTATTTATATTTCTCTCCCCAAAATGAACGAATTTTGGGAGCAGAACTGTTGAAAGCTTGTTTGGTCTGTCTTTTTTCAGCTATTGATGTACCTATAATACGTTCTCTGTCTAGTGTAATTATTTAACAGTTAAAACCTGTATACTAGAGACACTTGGTTAAAGGAAGACGACATACCACATCTGATTCGGAATAAATGAAGTCAATTTAAATCCCTCAGTGAGAAAACTACCATAAAAGTTATATCCAATATCCTGAAATGGTTCCCATTAGGCCCAGCGCACACGGTGTGACTGTTTTACAACTGCCGTTGCAAACCAGTTGCGCGCGCAACTGTTTTGTGACCTCGACAATGTATTTGAGTGGGGAGGCGCACACGACGTGACTGGTTTTTGACTATCTCAAAACAGTCCGAAACCAGTCACATGCAACCGTGGGCCCGCGGTTGCAGTTGCGTTGCAGACTTCAGTTGCACGAGACCACGTGGTGTTTTGGTGGTATTTTGACGGCCGTATAGTTCCGATCTCAAAATGAATGATCAAGAACTCAACATGAAGCTCGTTGGAGCAGTAGAGAAGCATGAAGTCCTGAACAAATACAAACTATCTAACGCCTTTGGCATCGATAATAGTTCACAGAGTCTTCTTCACCTGACTCTGTGATAGTAAGCGATGACGGCCAAGGCAAGGGCTAAAAAACAACACGTACCGCACTAAATAAACACTCCACTGATTGCACAATGGACGTAACTGATTTACAACCAGCCCTTTGTCATTACACCCGTGTGCGGACAGAAGTTTAGTTTCAGTTGCAAACCGGTTGCAGAAGCAACTGATTCCCAACTGTGGTCTCAAAATAGTCGCTCCGTGTGCGCTGGGCCTTAGAGTCTAAAACCGTTCATATATTATCTAATTATGTATTAAACCGTTCATATATCACCTCCTAATTCACTGCTAATTTCAAATGGCTCACGGAAGTTCCCTGAAAACTTGAATCTGTATCCGTCATTGCACTCAATTTTATTAAATAGTAAGATTACCATAAATAGCGCCAATAACTACACACGGCCGCATGCAAGAATATTTAATACGATAACTTAAGGGTATTCCTCGAAAACTGAAGCCAATATCATATCCCATTTCTATTAAAATAATTGAAATTTTCATTGAAACAGAATGTTCCGTAAGGTGAAGGGCTATCACAATATTCATAAAATGTTTACTATTTCTTGTTTCATCTCAAATCCAAAGCAAGGCGATACCAGGCACGAGAAATGGGATTATATTCTATTAGAACTCACCAAGACAGGATACACATACGTGGTAGAATTTTCAATACGGATGGTCAATGTGGCAATGAACTCACCTGTAAATACATAAAAAGGTAGATTAGAGTATTAAACATACAACATATGTATAAAAAATACAAACATGACATTTAATAGTTCAATGATTTTCAGCAAATAAAGATGATACACATATAGATGGCTTGCTTCTTAAAAAGTTCTGTTAAGACAAATTCTTCGAACTAAGTTTCATTTCGTGCATATGCTACGTCATATATTCCCTCAGGATAAGTATGCTGCATGTATCATAAAAAACGTAGACGCGTGTAAGATCTAAAACCACTTTCCATTCTGCACCATGATAATCAAAAATTCCCATATTTAACGCACCAAATGTCAGAAAGCATATAGATTCATATAAATTATACTCACGCTATCAAGGATAATTACTTCTTAGCCATAGTACGAATACCCATATGAGTTATAATAATTATGTACATTAGTCGGGTACATTTAACGACTAAAAGGATACATACATATAATGCCATGACATAGTTAAAGGTTTGTCAACTAGTATTGTAGAAGTTATCATCCATGGCACCTTACGCATACATACTGCTGACAGCATCATACCATACCATTGCCCTGAATAAATGTTACTTTTGAGGAGGTAATTTATTCATTTTATTAATATTTTTCTGTAGCACATAATGATACCATAATAGCACAGCACTTCAGTATACTTTCTCCAATAAAGTACAGAAGTCTTGTATACATAGGAAAACTGAGTCAAATTCCAGTTCAGGAGGAAAAATTTTAAATATACATTTCATTTGATCCTAAACCCCATTAAAACTGTGGAAAATAATATTTTATAAACGTATTAGCTTTTAATATTTTAAATTTGACAATAGATTGTTTCTCAGCAATAATAACGACTATTTTATATTCTTTTACGACGCGTTACTTCTCCTTGCGGGATCTTCAGGCACGGATTGAAGTTTTTTTTACATTCTCATTTGAACCGAAATTCTAGTAAATAGGAGAGTAATTTTAAATTTATTTATTTTAGATGTATATATGAATTCATTACGATGTAAGAAGTCTTTACATGTGTGCACTATCTGCCGTCGGGTAATAATATAAGTGCTCGTAGTGGATTACAGCTCCATTGTTTACGACACTATTTCCAAGGGTTGCTACAGTAATTGTTGCTTTCATTCGTGGAGTTTAATATCAATCCAATGTCACAAATTATCCTTCATGATTCCCGTGACGAATGAAAGACACTCAGCTTATTGCTAAAATAAAGTACATGTTGTTATGTTTAACAGGAACGGAAGCAATTGCGTCGCAACATTTTTGCCAAAAGTTTCAAACCGCTATCACATGAATAGTAAAAGAGACTCCCCAAATAAGCCATTTTAATGTTTTTAGATTGAATTTTACACCGTATCGATGAGGCTGATGACAAAGAGGAAATTGAAAGTATCTTTCTGTTGCGGCGGTCGGAGGTCGTTGTCCACGGCAAAAACATATTTATGGGAGCGTGATTTTACTCAACCCCACCATCCATCCATCCCCTCTCCGCCTCTGTGCGCTATTCCCGATCTCTGCTCGGTAATGATGGGTAAAAATGGAACCGTGCAAAGTACGTGGGAAGGGAGGCAATGACCGAGCGATCTCCAGGCAGGACACTTCAACATATCGATCAATCGACCACTTTCGACTGTCGATGACGCAATCACGACTGCAGACACTAGATTTTCGAGGCCAGCCAATCAGGTGATACAGACATTTAACGTTCAAATGATGCAGATTTTTGCCATTGTGACTTCTGTGCCTCCAATACGGCGCAATGATTTTGCATTCAATCAGCGCTCAGTGGGCTGAAATCGTAAAAAGCTGGCCAAAATTCGCTGTAGTCTTAAGTACTGTTAATTTAATGAAAATGGTTTCGTTTTTCTTGTATTTATGAGATGTAATGAAGCTTATATAGGATGATGTAATCCACATTATTGTTTAGGAGGCCAATCAAAATTAAAAATACGCTACAGCATCTCACCCCGAAAGCTGGTTTGGATATGTAAAGGCCTGGTTACACGGTGCATTAACCCGTACGGGTTAATGTCTAAATGTATGAACGCGAGAATGAACGGAAAAATTCACCGTGTAACCACCCCAAAATGTACAAATGCATGAACGCGTGAACGGAAAATAGAACCTGTTCTAATTTCGTTCATGCATTCGCACAAGTTGATAACAGAGCCACCTGGTGGGAAACGACACATTTAGTTGTCATCTGCAGGGCTATTCCACGGCCGTCTTGGCTATTCAGTAACTCTTTACGCGTATTTGTTCATTTGTACTGTATCGTAAGTGCTTGAATCCTACCACAAACACACCATTTGCATCTACACTAATATTCGTATAGATTATCCTTGCATGTATGCCGGACATAGCAAGTTTATGCCTATGGTATCTTATTGGTTGTATTATGCCGGAACAAAACAATCGATGAGGTTGTCACAGAGTTTTCAACACGACATTTGTGAAATACAACGGCTATCATACGACTTATAGAACACATTTAAACATAATTAATATCTTACGAATTAACGACAATTCTACCTGTTATACGTCCGAGGTGGGAATGCGCTGGCCCACCACAAAAATATGACTCACATTACGCAAGTTCATAAATCGACAAGACCTCTAAACCAACATCTTATCCATCAACAGCAAATATCTTCTTAACTTTATAACCGTCCCGGACAAAAGTAGAACTAAATATTAAAAATATCTACTCTCATACATCATCTACACTCAGTGAAACAGATGACAGAAAAATGTCTAGTAAACACGGCTTAAAAACAAGATGCGTCTACAAATTTTCGGCCTAAGTATTGACTTTGATAACGGTTTGAAATAAATAGAGTACTATTGAGATATGGCATTAAGCAAGCGATAACGATAAATATTAAATATAAATAAATATTATTGGCACGAAATGAAACAACTTCGGCAACTACAATGAAAACCACTGTTTACACGGCAGCGCAAATATATTACCAGTATGTGAAATTTCCTGGTCCTACAGGAAACAACGAAAAGGGAATTATTTTCTGGTAGGTATCGTCTGCTTCCTACCTAATGATACTGTTTTCACATTTAAATTTTGCGCACTGTAAAGGGAATAAACAAAAACTAAACGCCTCGCGTTACGAGAAAATGTGTGAAAACTTGTGCGAACGCATGTACCGTGTAACCGCTCATTCATGCTCCTCGTTCACGCAAACGTCCATGAATTCAGACATGCAAACAGACACGCATTCATACATTAACCCGTACGGGTTAATGCACCGTGTAACCAGGCCTTAAGAATAGATGTACCCCAGAACTAGCCACAGACCTATGATATCACGCATTCATGGTAATGGAGGATTCACTTTTCCTTGGCAATTTCGCACTATACGTATTCAGTAATGAGTATAACGAAAGGCCTAAACCGAGATTTAACCTCTGGACCCTTAGGCCAATAACAAAATGCCCAACCTATTGGCAACCACGCTGCGTTCAAAACTCTGTGGTTGATAATTAGCTTTTATGGAAAACGGTTGGGAATGGACCGCCGGTGGTTGGAGCACTTGTTCAATTCACGAGATAAGGCATATAACACTGCCAAAGAAGCCTCCGCAGCGTCCTCTTCGTAACGTGTGGTATAGTGGTTTTGGTTGATTCAAAAATGTTCCTCCTGAGAGCTGTGGGTTATTCTGCATATCCCTACTGGCGCGGTTTTAAGAGACGTTAGCACTGGCGAGGTGACATACCAGATTCCCAAATTATTTATTTAATGCCTTAATAAATACTTATATTTTGTCAAAACCACCTACCATTTTTGAAAGCTTAAATTGTTTTCAACAGTTTTAGATCGTTAGATTTTGATATTTCCAATATTTAATATTTTTTTTTATTTTTAGAAGAAAAAACCTTGCATTTTTTTGTGAAAACGTGAAATCATATTTAATTTTCTCTTCATTCAGGTCCTGGGAACTCAGACTCAATAATCATAACAAAATGAAAAATTAAGTAATATACACCACTTCACTTCACCATGGTAATTACTTCAATGCAGAAAACGAGGTATCTATAACGCAACTAGTGGCGTGGGGACATACCGAGTCCCCGGATCACTTTGTACAATGTTTCCACTTCACAAGGGTGAGATAGACTGACAGAAACCTGTTTGGTGGGAGGGGGGAGTAGACTTGAAGCTATTAAGCAGCTAAGATATGTTACCAAATCACCATGGAAGTAGAACACAAATTTACCAGCCAGGGGATCTACCATCACCCCGCACCAGTAGTTACGGGATATCCGAATTTGGGCTGATATTCGGATGTAGCATATGCAGCATACGTGCAGTGTTTGGAAGTCAAAAAGTTGACCGCCAATGGCGCGCGAGCAAAGGCTCATTTGAATAGCTCACATCTACGGGAACGGTTCAAATCTATCGCGTTATTTTTAATGCCTAGAGCAATAAATGGCTCATAAACGTCTCCTTAGAAGATATAACACCTCTCAGAATGTGATTATTTTCATTTGGAAATGCAGAAGACATAAATGGACTGCAGAATCGATAGATTAAGATGCCGTTTTTTCCGCGAATAATAACGACCATGATACCGGCGATATTTCAACTCCGGGATAGCTTGACTCGGGCTAGGTATAAATAATCCCTGCGTACATAGTTCACAACTTATTACATTTGCAAATGCTAACTACCTGCATGAATTTTTGGCATGTGATAACCCATGAATGAATCACTTACTACGCGAACTTTCCTTTTTTCTATTACTAACTAGTAGTTTTATTTGCATGGTAATATGTTCATGTCCTTAGCACTCTCCTAGTTTCTGGTCTGACCGCGTGCCGTTGCCCTGAGTCCTTCTCTTGCGTCCGGCAGGCGACCGAGTTTCTTACTATGGCTAGGATGAGTGCTGCATGTCTGGAGTGGAATAAACCCGTGCAACACACCCTGGTGGTAGCTTGCACGGTGCTTCGTAGACGTAAATGTCTTATCCTTACCCATACACCATTTGTAATACCGTATCCATATCTTAACTATGTCGTATACGGTGTTGCGTATTATTTTTCATTTTGTTTTTGGATTTTTGAATTTTATCTCTTAAAATTAACTATCAGTGAAGAAGGGATACATTAAAAATTTCAGCCCTATTATTAAACATTTAGAGATCGCTCAAATAGCATAAATGCAATAACATTCAGTTTTCCCGATTTGATAAAGTAACATCAATTTAAAGGGTAACGCACAATTTCACAATACTTTAGGGTTGAAATTTACTTCATCTTTACGTCCACTCAACAGTTTTCCATGCATAAAATACTATTTCGCGAGCTACAGCCGCTCGTTGAACAGCATAGTCCCACCGCCATCCACCAGGTATAATACGTGCAAGAGAGACGGTACGCATCCCGCAGCTCGTTTTCAAAAGGGAGAGAAAGCGCTGATGCGCCGACTCGTGGCTTCTCGCGTGACTACAGAAGCGAGAGGGAACAAGAGGATGGTGGAAGGGTGGACGTACGGAGGCGTTTTAAAAGAAGAGGGGGAGCGGCGGGCTGAATGCGGTGCCTAAAATTTACATCGCTACACTCATAGATGTAAATCTACACATACGTATTACCTTACAATGCGCTTCAATATTCGTGTGGCGGGGGATGTTAGGATAACAGCTGATAAAATAAAATATAACAGGGAAGAAAATTCCCGTAAAGTAAAAGTACTGAGTTCGGCCGAGACTTTGCTAAAATCTCTCATTTCCCGAATAAAAATGAATTCCATGAGTGGCAGAGAATTTTTAAAGTCTGCCCGACCCATGCTTGAATGTTGTGTGGAGGATATTTCAAGAGCAACACACCGTCCGTCGGATGGGACGTTAAGCAGTAGTCCCCTTGGCGCCTTTCGTTAAGAGCAGGGTAATGCTGACGCCGGGCTTCCCTCTACCCTTCCTTCCATACCCTTCCCTCATGGCGAAAACGATATCAGCTGTCGGTCGCCTCCTCCAAATACCATACCATATCATGAATTTCAAATGATTGGTATGATTATGTATTCTACCGGTCATAGAATTAATCCAGTCTCCCCTCCTAACTATGACTTTCCTCTTCAACTCCCAGTATGGTCTTCTCCCTTTCATTTTATCTATAAATCCTATTCACTTCCTTCCCCTACACCATTTACCTGATATTCTTCTCATCATATATTGTTTGGAACATCTTCTCTACGCTGAGTACTCGCTCAATCCAAGACTTTTGTTTCCTAGGTATCTCATCTAATACGTAAAAAAGTCGTAGTTCTCATCAGGTTAAAATATTTAACAGGATGCTACGAAATCAGAGTGAAGTGTACTAAAACCACTATCAAAACAGTGCAGTATAATAAAGGCAATCGCATAAAGCCTAACAACATGGGATGTGCACTCACTCCTCGAAATATTTACGTAAAAACGTATTTTATTTAGTTCATGCATTGAATCTATCTTCACCGGCTCCCATCTGATTTATCCGTATTTGAGATGTGTATAGACGTAAATTCGGCTGTGCAAGAGAGCTGGGTCGTATCCCATCTTTATGAAAGGGTAGAGAGAAAACGCTGATGCGTCACGTGGCTTCAAAAGCGAGAGCGACGGAAGAGGGAGAGAGGGTGGAGATTCGGAGGCATTTGGGGGTATGTGAATGGGCCTTAGTCCATGAAAAAGGATCAGACGGGACCAACCTCAATAAAAACTGTTTCAAAATTATTTCTGGATTACAAAATTCGTCATATAATTATGAGTTCACGATTTATTTCCAAAAGTTCTCGATTTTTCACATAAATCTTGAGTTAGTATTCGCATTTGCACTGAAATCTATTTAATAGAATAATCAAAATGGTATGTCACCACAATCAACATAAATCCTGCTTAGAGGAGATATTTTAAAAATATAATCTTTATTTTCTATAATATAAATACACCGACCGCAGAAAATATAAATGAGTTAAAATTTATATCTTGTGAGAATCATGACTTTATCTCAACTATCTAATTCCTGTGCTTATTTCCTGCTTAAAATAAAATTATCATTTGAAAGTTTCAGGAAATATAAAGTATACTGAAGGCAATTTTATTCTTTATATCGATTTATAGAATATTTTAGCAATATTTCCAAAAATGCAATATTTTCATGCGTGATATTGGGGTATTTTTTCTAAAAATTAATTGTATAGAACCTAAAAATATTATTATGATAGCTTACGTTATAAAAAATTAGCACGTATTTTTTAAAAAAAGATCCTCTATATCACGCACGAAAATATTATATTTGAGGAAATCATGGTACAATATTTAATAATTCGATAACATGATAAATAGTGGCATGAGTCTACTAAATATTCCCTGAAAATTTCAAATGCTTTAGTTTTAAGCAAGTAATAAGCACAGGAATTAGTTCTACTAAGTATTGGTGTAGGTAATAGTGAACTATCAAAGAATCCTTATAATGGAATACCACACAGTTAAGAATGATTAAGTGAATTTTGATTAATATGTCACCAAAAAAGACTAATGAAACGAGGGGTACTGATGCATTTCCTCAATATTCTTTTACATGCTGCATGTGTAATTCGGTTCACGCCTGATAATTAAGTAATTATAATCTGTAAGCCTAATTTAAGTTACGTTTTTCACCATCCAACTTCTCGGGAAGTATCCTGGATAAATGCAAATTAACAAATCATAACTTAAGTGTGTGTTGCATAAACTTCAGGAAAAATCGTCAAATGAGTCCATCATATGAAACTGTGCGTAACTGAGAACTAATCGAAGTATGTATAGCAAAATAAACTTTTAATTAAATATTTTCAATTAATTAAAAATATTTTGTAAATTTATTATCAAGTTTTATGGACTGAAAATTACTCGAAGGAGATCCTCTACGTTATTCTGTAGTTACACGCTCATTGTAATAAAGTGTCAGTCTTGTTGAGCAACACCTCAAATTATTCATATTTGAGCATTTTTAAATCCCCAATACGATTATGCATATTATTTTCTAGTATTAAGTAAGATATTCATACAGGGTTTGCTAGGAAAAACGCAGAAGTCCATCGTAACACCTTCATTGAGCAATAAATTGCACAATAACCATTCAATAATGGTGGTAAAACTTATTTTACACGGTGCAGAAGTGATGTACCTAATTCTTTAATTGAACGTATCGATGGCTAAGTTCTAACAACACGTATTTCAAAAATTGCGACTTTTCAGGATAGAAAAAAACAACTAATTTTTCCAATTGTACGCTAAAATTAAAAACCACAAATTCATAAAACTGAAAAAGAAGCATACACTTGCCAACAAAGCTGTTTTATGCTTGAGGTATGGTATAGTATCGTATTTGGAGGAGGCTATAGACAGCTGAGGCCATTTGCGCCATAATGGAAAGGTAGGTAAGGAAGGGTGGAGAGAAACCCGGCGTCGGCGTTAGCCCACTCTTAACGAAAGGCGCCAAGGGGACCACGGCTTAACTTTCCCATCCGACGGACAGAGTGTTGTCCTTGAAATGTCCTCCACACAGCATTCAAGTAGGGATCGGGCAGTCTCTTGAAATTCTCTGCCACCGCCGGGATTTGAACCCGAGCCCGCCGGGTGGGAAGCCAACACTGCCCACCACACCAACCCGATCCCCTTTTTTGGCTTGAATTCTAATTTTTTTAATGTTATTACACTTCGTTTCAGATACCGTTGTCAAACCGGCCAAATTTTGAGATACGTGTTGTTAGAAATTAGCTATCGATATAGTTTTTCAAGTTTTCCTGGATATCAGACAATTACTTATACCGCTTATTTTTTATCAGAGTACGACTCAGGTTTCGTTGAATTATCATCATCTTCAGGCGCAAATTATGATTTATTTATCTTATTATCGTTGCCTAGTTACTAGATGAATTTTAAAACGGACGCCAGAACAGGGGAAAAGGATGGGTAGATATTTCCTCCTTTTCCCCTATTCTGGCCGTTCCCGTTTTCCCCTATTCAGACCGTTTTAAAATTCAACGAGTAACTAGGTAACGATAATAAGATAAAGAAATCATAATATGATGATAATTCATTGAAACCCGGCTCGCGCTCTGATAAAAAATAAGTGGTATAAATAATTGTGTGATATCCAGGAAAACTTATAATGAAAATCCACAAAGTAAATCAAGAGTCAGTGAATTTCATTGGTATAGTTCTTTCGATACGAAATTTCCTGCTTTGTACGTTTAAATATCAGCTCTTCTCTTTTTTTGACGAAGCCACATTTTATTTTCTCTCACGACGACAGTCCGCCAATTTGTAAGGGGATGGAGAAAGCGCTGATGCGCCGCGTGACTCCACAAGCGTGTGTGAGGAAGGGGTACGGGAGAGAAGATAGTGGGGGCGTGAGTCAGGAAGGTAAAGAGGCGGCGGTCCATGCGAAAGGGAGGTCCTGAAAGGCCCACCACCCTCGATGGGAAGAGGATGCGGCCCTTTTAAGGACCATCTGAGCGGAAATCGCTCGAGAGAGGGGGAGAAATTTTTGCGTGCACCCGCTTTTTGGGACCCCGTCCACTGGAAAATCTGGAGAGGAGGACCGAGAGAAGAGCGTTGCAGAAGGGTGAGGTTATGTGTGTGAATAAGGGAAAGGGAAAAGGGTTTTTTTAGTGGAAGGGGTATAAAGGGGGACCTGCTGCCTCACTCTCGTGTACGGAAACGTGTATGTATGTGTGCGTAAGTTAGCCGGAGAGATAAAGGGGCCTCTACTATTACGGTCTCCCCGACCTCTTCAATCATTAAAGCTAATAAGAGCGCCATCCCTCCCGTTGATATTATCGCCACCGGTTCGAGGACTTAGCGAGTAGGGCACAGGGTTAGAAGACCACGATTGGGAGGGGAGAGAGTGAAGTGGAAACGGTTTCAGTTGACAATGTCGGAGGAGAAGCTATCGGAATGGATATTGAGCGCACTAATCCATCGTAAGAGGAATCATCCCATTTTGTAATAAGGTACATTACTCAATTATCCATGATACATGTGCTTTTCTTATCAGATATTTGAAAAGCTTTTGTGAAGGGGATCAATTTCTAGTTGTATTAATATTCTAGTTGTTTTTTGACGTGCCATTTTACTGCATTCGAATGTGTAGTGGTAGCCCGGGATCAATAAAGCTTCCGCTACGCCACCTATTGTTACTTATTATCCATCTTACTTATATAACATGAACTGAAGACTCCTTCATAAAATCTGGTGCCTTAACGGCGAATGACTTGAGTCAACTTGTTGAAACTGTCGGTGCATATAGTTTTAAACTATGACTCGGATATGCCCAAGGGAATATCGCTAAACAATATGGGTGAGAATATCTCGAAGAAGAAAAGGCACACAAGGTAAGAAGTGCGGCTTTTTTATGGCTTCCAAAATAAAATTAATTTAAGTATAATCCATGGTAAGAAGAATCATCCCATTGTGTAATGAGGGACGGCATGTTACTTATCATCCATGATCCATGCGCACTTTCTATCGGCAATTAGAAAAGTATTTGTGAAGGGGATCAATGATGTTCTAGTAGTTTTGTGATGTGCATTTTTACTGCACCCGAATGTGTAGTAGTGGCCCTAGATAAGTGAAGCCTCCACTACGCTACCTAATGTTACCTATAATCCATATTTACTTTTATCTGGTACATAACATGAATTGATGACTAATTCATAACATCTGGTGCATTACCGGTGAATAAGATGGCTCAATTGGTTTTGGCTGTGCACAGTTTTAAACTATGAATCGGATATGCCCAAGAGGATATCGCTAAACAATATGGGTGAAAATATATCGAGGAAGAAAAGGCACACAAGGCAAACAGTGTGACTATAGCTTGAAGAATTTTCCATCGCAAAACAATACGAATATTAATTTCGAGAAATTTCGTATTTGTATTTTGTTGTGGCTTGATGATGAATTCCCTCCGCCTCTGAGAGCCTAGCAAAGATAGTAATCCTTTATCACGAGGAGTGAGTCATCCGTCAAACCTTTGGAATAGGTAAGTCATGAAGAATCTAGCCAGGTAAGAAAACAGAAATATTTGCCATATACCACGATATATCTCCGCTTTTGACCAGAATTCAAACGGATAGAGTGAAATTTTCAAAACTTTTTCTCATTTATATACCATTTATGACACATTATAGGACCACCTGGCCATTTCCCATAAGCTTGATTTCCAAATTACTTGATCGTCAGAACCGTTTCGACGCAGCATTAAAATTTTGAGAAAGCACAAGTTCCTCTCAATATTGGCAAATATTTTTACATGAGACTTCAATCGCACTCTCTGACCTTTATTTTCTACCCCAATTTCTCAAAAAATTACATATTTTGAAGCCAGGAATGCTCTTCTTTATAAAACCTTTGGGTCTTTTAGCGTGCGGAATGGTAAGACATTTCAGTAGGTAAAATGAAGATCATAAGCGAGATATTTTCTTCTAAATATGATTAATAATGGGACATAATACTGCATGGGTCGGGAAAAATAACATTTTATATTCCCTAAGGGCACTCAAGGTTTATGATATCATTGCCGCAGAGAGATATGTGAGCTAAACTGAAAGAACAAAAATGAAATATTGTTTCTCCACAAAATTCATCCACAAATGACTCATCATTGACTTAACACAATGATTCAAACTTTCCAGGCTTTACGTACCAGAAATTGCATTTGTGAAATACAAACTTTAAAAATCCTTTTGGTGATGCTGATGAATAAATAGGAAAAATATAGATTTCTAACCGAAAGATCTTATGACAGTGATTCATCAGAGGAGGTGATACTGCATCGGGCATATGCTGAGAGGGGAATTGGACTTTAAATGCAGGAATTGAGAAAGCAGAGTAGAGAGAGAACAGAGCAGGAAAAAAAGCTGAAAATTACAGATGGAGTGAAGAGATAAAGGGTACCGCTAGACAAAAAAGACGACCCAGAACAGGACCCAATGGAGACAGCCATGGCGTCGTTAAAAACTAGCCAAAACAAGGCATAAAACTACTTTATAATATTATAGGAAATGTAAGAATCTATAAAGGCAAGTCAATATCATGGGAATGAATCAATTAAGGTCAAATTATGCTACTCAGATGATAATGGCTTTACATTCAGCTGATAAATATTGAAAAGACGAGCCTGGAAACAGCAATATCCGATTTTTTTATGTCCATTGTACTCTTACACTATCAGAAATAAACTTTTCTCGGATTTCTTTTTAAGTAAGAAAATCTAAGTCATCCGATGAGACAGAACCCGAAATGTCTACTGCAATGAATTTCTTATCCGCTCGGAAACCTGAAAAATATGTATTCATCCCATTCGGTATGGTATTCGGAGGAGACGACCGACGACAGCTGAGGTCATTTGCGCCATGAGGGCAGGGTATGGAAGGAAGGGTGGAGAGTAACCCAGCGTCGGCATAAGCCTGCTCTTAACGAAAGGCGTCAAGGGGACCACGGCTTAACGTCCCATCCGACGGACGGAGTGTTGCGCTTGAAATGTCCTCCACACAACACTCAAGCAGGGATCGGGCAATTTCTGAAAATTCTCTGCCACCGCCGGGATTTAAACCCGAGCCCGCAGGGCGGGAAGCCAACACTCAAGCCACCACACCAACCCGATTCCCTCATCACATTCTCCTGGAAAGAGTTAAATCATACATGGATGCACCCTATGAAAACATTGTTTTAAACAAAGCCACAAAAAAGAGGTAAAGAAGTGGTATGAAAGGGTCAAATGGATTGAGGGGAGGTAGTTTGAGTGGGGGAGGTTTGGGAAGCCCACTGGCAATGGGGGTAGGCTAATGAACTGGTGACTCCCTCCACAACGTCAAGCACCCCCTACCCTCGCTCCAATTTCACAGGTAATTAATTCAAGCACAAAACACACGGGTTACAGCCTTCAAGCGAAGACGGCGCAGCATTTAGGCCATCCACATGTTTTTTCGAAGGACAAGAGAGTAAACGTGGGCATGTCTCAAAATCCGTTTATGTGACACGTCGATTAAAATTCTTTTATTGGATTTCGTTCCTTTTTTTCTTTGGGATGCCTCCTAATATCGCAAACTTGACCCGAGCGAAGCTAATCAAATCCTGCCGCCAAGCTGAGTCGAACCAACTTGCTTCTCTCGCCACTGCGTTCAGTGGAAATATTAAAGATAGCTGGCTGAGAATCTGAACTCTATCTAACTCAAGTGCCACTTAATTGATTACTCCTCCTTCTTGAGTGCATATCACTGAGGTAATTGTAGTGCTAATCTCTAGTGTTCGATATGTTATAACTGAGTCCATAGAATACAGTTCAAGCAAAAGCCGTTGGCTCTTGACTGCAAACAAATGTTTAGCTTTGAGGGATTATTTGGGATATTTATTTGCTGAAATTTATTTTGGCTAAAAATTATCTATGACTATGCACCCCCAAAAAACCTTTTCTAAGCGTTACAAATTCCATATTCCTTAAACAATAATAAATCGCAGCGCCACCAACTTCTTATCAATCTATACTAAGTCCATGTCAAAAATAACACTAGAAACATTCTGGTTGTAACGCGCTTATCTGGCATTGAATACAAAATTAAATTGTACGTATAATCCGTGATGCGATTAACGGTCATTTAAAGATAATTATTTTTATCATTTCTAAAGTTAAGCCAATACAAGTTTACATGGGAAACTATTTTATTAAACTGTATGCATATTTGACTTATTTACACGGGTATGCATGTTTGAAATCATATAATAGTTAATGAGTGAATTTTTAGCAGAAAATAAAATGGATTGAACGAGTGAACCATGAGATAGTACAAAGGATAATAGGAGATAAGAGGAGCCTCACGGAAAATTTTAGTAAAGGACGAAGCAACTTAATCGCCCATATATGTGGCCAGATAAAGGTAATCATCGAGGGAAAAGTCGATGTCAAGAACGAAGAGGGAAGAATAAGATTAAGTACATAGAACAGATAGGCAGTTAACGATGTGAAAATAATAAATAATTCTGGGCTGATAGAAGAATTGAGTGGAGAGCTGTGTCAACCCAATCTTAGGATCACTGGCCAGTAGGATACCACAAATCAAACACAGGCATTAAATTGAAAAATCCGTAGATTTTAAGAGTAACGTTTCCTTAAATTATAGCGGATTGTCGAAGTAATGTTATATCATAGCTTGAATTTCAATGGATACGCGTGATTGCCATTTGCCTTAAAATTGTAGCTTGTTATAAGCATTAATAGCTTATCGAAGGAAAAATGAAAGCAAAACGATAAGGTACCCTACTTAAACGGATATTGCAATGTATATTGCAAACGGATATTGCAACCAATTAAAAATAATTGGGGAAAACCTTTCGATTAATACAAAATCAAAATCGCTGTGAAGGAAAAAATATGTGCTAATGTTGCTCAGAATTAATTAAAAGTATACGAATTAAGATTTCGCGTTTAACAACGTATGACGCACAGCATTTTATAAGCTGGTCATACAAATATTACAAACCAAAATGGGAAATGGGAACTAATGGGAAAATGCTTTTTAAAAATTAATGAAATATTTTATTTTTAAGCATATTATTCAATTCTGACGAAATTAATTTCGTATTCTGAGAACGTTACGAAAATTTATTTATTTTCTTTAGATATTACTAATAAATTCAAATGTTACAGTTAAAAACCTTTTTTTCTTCAATCATACGCCTTTTTACGTGGAAGAAACATACTGAGTTGCGCCAATTATACCTCCACGTGGAAATAAAATCACAGGAGTCATCGTGAATGTCGTACCTATCGCGTTGTCTCATATTTGACGCAAAGAATTATCTGCGTCATACTGCGAAATGATTTAAAAGGACTTTTGTCAACTATTTCTTACTTTTTCGAAATAGTTAATTGAAAACTAGTACTATTTAATTTCTATACAAGATCACCACATCCTTTATCACACCGTATTGCTCTATCAAATCAATTTGCTCTATCAGTCTCAAATTCAACGGTTAAAGATTTATGTAAATAAAATAATGATTGATAAATGTATATTCATCCATTAAACGCCCAATGGACTCGGTGCGCACGCCATGGTAATATAATAAATCTCTATTTGATTTGACTTCTCTTCATTTTTGTTATGAAACAGAAACTAATGTCCATCTTTTTTTCATCAATAAAAATAGGTTTTACGAAAATTGCTTCGCATAACTCCAATCAATTCTAAAAATAGTAATTTTCTCCTCCTCTCGGAATAACATTTTCCATTAATAAATGATTTAATTTACAACTATTGGAATTCTTGAATAAAATTACCCTGTGACATACAGTCACCTCTCTTGGATATTTCTTCATTTCAAAGCTATCTACTTTTTTCGAAAGCATATCACAATGATCATTAGCATTCATTGGAAAAAATGGGTTTTCATACAATTCTGCGTCACTGTGCACAAATACTTTCCATCTAGAGTATATTCACTTGCATGGGTATATTTATGTATGATGCGTCACTACCTGAATTCTATCTAAAATAAAGCCAATCGGATGATTTTACAATGAAAAATTCTATATTCATATGCATGAAGAGGCAAAAAAATACTATTTCGATGGAAAAGGGTAAACACTCATTCTAAAACATGCATTCTGCCACGCAATAGAATATGAACTTCGTCCCGCAACGAAGTTGCAAGCGGATCATCATATGAGGATGAAATAAAATTCAAACTACAACTGATTGGACTTGAAACAATGTAACGAGCATAATCCCGACGTTTGATAGCAAACCACTGCAGGTAACGCATTTAAATAAACTCAAAATATATATTTAATCTAAAATGAAAGGAGATTTTGAAAGAGGAGACAAGGATTTTGAACTCCTTCATGAGCCCACTCGGGTTAAGACTTCATGCTTTGATGCATAAACCTCAGCTTATCTCTTTTATATTTCTTCTTCTTCCGCTTTTACGTGACCCAACCAAGGCTACGCTTTTACGGAAATTTATCAGCGACTGCCATGGTAAACAAATAAAAAACATAATGGAAAATTATGAGGCTTTTGCTGACACATACGAAAAAATAACATAACATTCCCCTCCTCTACATTTAAAAAAAAATCAATCTCTCCTCCTTTGGTTGGTCTTACACCCTAATTAGTGATCTCAAAAGGGATGGCGCTCAAAGGTCCATATTCTCTTGGCGCCTCTACTGCAGTGATGGCAATCGTGGAATGGCTTGCACTTTCAAGGACCACCATCGTATCGCGAACCCTCTTGTGAGAGCCTAGCAGAGTAACAAAAGGATAAGCAATCGCAATTAGTGCTCCAGGAAAAAAACTCGTAGCCAAGAGTGAAGAACCATATGGGGGTCGTCGATTTGTGTGGTAGTTTTCAATGCTGCCAGAGTTCATATTAACCTTACTTTAAAACGGTCTTGGCTGTGTCCTCCGAACAGCATAAGTCATTTCACTGGAGCAATTCACGTCAAGCACCTTTTATAACGACAAAATGCAAACAAAAGAAGTGTAAAGTCTCAAAACAGATGTAGAACAAAGGGAAGGAAAGTAGAAAACAGTAGGATAATACTTCTCAATTTTTTATTCAATTGATTCAACTTTATAAAGAATACCTCTTTCAAATAACCTCTCAGTCGGAGTAAAATGCATATGAAATAATATCTAAGTCATCTCATGTTATGTCGACTTTCTATATTTATAAAAAAATAAGAATCCTTATTTAAACTGAAGATTCGAGCAAAAAGATATGTTTCACAATTTATGCCCAACTGCTAGAACGATTAAGTAGATTCATCCCTTTAAAATAAGATAAGCCAAACGCTGAATTGTTCGTCACTTGAGTTTCGATAAAAATTTGTCCATCGAAATTCTAATGGATTCTGGTGAACAAATATATTTTCCGAATTCCTTTGGCTACATACTATTTTTAGGCCACATAATTCTGTGAGTAAACTCACTTACCGAGGATAATGGAAGTACTCATAGGATTAAGTTTTGATACTGGTTAGTGTAGTCTTGAACAGAGAATTTTCTTGGATTAGCCCGGCCAGTATCCCCTCCCAAATTAAACCTCCCCTTTCAAATCACAGCAAGGTTACTACCTCTCTCATCCTATTCTCCTAATCTCTTCCTTATCCCCACCTCTTAAAATTCTTTCCTCTCACACGGTTTTCAATATACCTTTCCAGAAAAATATTCACCCCATCAAAACCGCCATGTCTCCAATGTACCTCATTTATGTACGAATTTACGCTTTCTCCGCGAACAGAATAATTGAAATTTCCTCGGTTTTCCGCGCGGATAAGATATTTTAAGAGCTCCGATGCTTCGGGTGAGCTTTTATGAACTTCCCGAGCTATATCTACGCTGGTCTACGAGACAACAATCGGGACTTGACCGATCTCGCCCCTTCTGATGCCGAGCTTCAACGCTCACTTCAAATATTCATTAAGTTTCCTTGAGAATGAGTGACGAGACTGAAACCGAAACTTCAGAGCTCTAACAATATCTTACCCGCGCGAAAACCCGAGAAAATTGTATTTGTACCTCATTTACATTTTTCCTCTCCTCACCCACCATGCCCAGCACTTAGTCGTTCATTTCCCACTCCATCCACTTCGTCTTTTCCAATCCCTCCATGCCTAAATTTCGTCTACTCCTTCAGTTTTTTTCGTCCTATTTTCAGTCTCCACGTTTCCACATCTCAAAGTAGAACTAAATTCCAAATCAAACTCTAAAATTGTGTTTACTGTAACAGCTAACATAAGATCCGATGGTTAAAAATCAGGGTTATTAAGGCGGGTTACACACTGGTGTCGTAGACATCATGTCTACGACAAATCTCGTGTCCGAGACATGTCGCACGTGAAACCAACCTGTGTTGTCAAATCAGAGCTTACGCACTGCTTGCGGCAGATGTTCGAAGCATCATCTGTGTATCGGAGAGGTGTCGCACGGAGCCGGTTTGCCGGTATTTGGTAAGACATGTCGCGCGAGACCTCACCCCGCGCATGCGCCCCTGCCCTAAGTACAGTGGTTTCTTACTAAACCACAAAGTTTGTTGAAAGTACCTTGTTCCATCCTATGAAAGTTTTTGAACTTATCTGGATGATCGCTTAGCTGTTGAGTGGTAACAAACCGGCTTGAACCCTCAACATTGGCAGTCCAGTAGGGGTGGGTCCAATATCGACGGGGTATGTAAAACCTACGCCGACGACGTCTCCGTCTCACAACTCCAAGTAATAACATCACTTCATCCTTCTCGGATGACATTTTGCACTCGACTGACAACAACAACCGACAAATACGGTCATGCAACAAACGACAGAGACAAGTGCAAAAGACATGCATGTGTCATCAAATTTGATCAGACACGACACGTGTCTTACGACACCAGTGTGTAACCCGCCTAACTCCTACGTTACCGGTGTGCTGAACATAGAAGAGGAGACTTCTTGATGAAATACATGAGAGACAGAGGTTAAAAAGAGACACTGGAAGACAAGGGGTACTAGTGCAATTTTCTTTAGAGGTATAATTTTTAAGTAAAGTAAAAAAAGTGAATCACTGATAGGTAAAAATGTATAGATTCAGTGATTCACTCGTCTTTTGCCACAACAATATTGTGTACCCCACCAACCATTATCTGTACTTATCTACTAAAATCATAAAAATTGTACCTATACCCTTTGTCTGCTAGGGTCCTCAAATGGAGTGAGTACTACGCCGGGAGGGAATGCTATATACTCCACAGTGTGGATAAAAAATGTGCCTCGAAATTTTAACTCTGGATAGCTGATGCAAGTTGGATCCAAAATTACCTATGATTTTTAGGGCCTACAACTTACGACTGAGAATGATTTTCCTGCCGGAGATCACGATACATTCAAAACCTTCGGCAACAGGGAAAACTAACGGCCAGTCGTGGCGCTTAGCTCAAAGTTTCTGTAGTTTAAAAATGATGGATTGATAGTAAATTTGGTTCCTGATGACATCGGCTATCGAAGGTAAATATTTGGTGGGATAATTTTTCTCCACCCTCTATAATATACACACCTACCGGTGTATATGGATACATGATATTTAATCTGTTGCAACCCAATATTTCTCGATGTCCTAGGCCTCGTTTTATTGGGACTACCATGCTTATTTTCCACATAAGCAGTCTCTTTATTGGTGAAAACGCCTCGCCTTGTACATTCTCTAAGGTAAGCAGTCTCTTGAGTGTGATTTGCTTCATAAACTGACGACGGGGCTGATGAGTGGAGCAGAGATTTTCCGCTTCGCGACGACGTTCTCTAAAGGTAGGTTGCGCGGATACTTTTCTTCCCTTCACTTCACACCCTCCCAATTAGAGCCTCTCTTCCCTTCGAGAGCGATCCGACGGACCAAGGGCGGAGCGATAAGAGGCGATCCGAGGCCACCCGCAACCTCAAGAGGTGCGGTGCGTAGTCCGCCGGGGAAAGATGCCCCGATCCCCCAACACTCCTTGTGCACGCCCATATTCTTCCTCGCCTTTATGCGGCCGGGGACTCGAAATCGATGACCCCGTCGAGATAGTGCGAGCAGTGCTGACGAGAGGGAGGAGAAGAGTTATTGGGGCCATGGGTGCTTCGGTGAAAGGATGGCTTGCTCAAGTGAGTCGACTCAGTAGACCACTCTTGCGGTGGAGAAATATCGATGTCAATACCAGTTTTTATTAAAATATTTTACCGATTAAGGTAGGTTTCCATGGAGTACCGGGCCGGTTATAGACATTTTTCTAGTGATAGCAAACAACATTCCGCCCCCCCCCCTCCAAAAATAACCTGAGAGATAGTACGGATTCCCTCTGGATACATTTTGAAATAAATACAAATACTTTGGACAAATATTTCTCGATGTATACAGTATTAAATATTATGTTATTATTTAGTGTGAAATTGGACTTCCATAAAATAACTTAGCCTTGAGGGTGGGAGACAAGTCGCCTTCCGAAACGTCGGCTTACATAAAAGCATCAACCTGGCTGAAAACCCAGGAAATATTTGTCACAAGTATTCACCAGGAAAAATTAAAATCGTATACAAATACTTTAGTATTGAAATATAATATTATATTAGGAATAAGGGCCCAGAGTTAAATATCAGCATAAACTTATAACTTGCTTACTCTTGTGTATTGAATTTAGTTTTTAGAGCTGAAAAACAAATTCCGAATGATAGGTAAGTAATTGAGAGACTGAATGTAAAATAATAGGGTTTATCGGTATAAAGAAAAGTAATCGGCTTTGTTGTGAACTGAAGGAGAGATCCAATCTGTGAAGACTCAGCAAAATCATAAAACACTTTTATTATTTACAACACAATTTATCTTTTAAATCTCAAAAAAATCGTTAAATGTTTATTCTATTGAGTTTGAAAATCTGAAAAATAATTTACTACTACAAACCAGCACAAGACTATGTCATTGTTGCATTAACATTAGGACAATGGGGTCAATGTTGCTGAAGAACCGGAATTTTTCTGCGAGTGACTTATGCACTCATAAGGCGGAGCATGGAATTATGAACCTCATTTTTCCGTTTATAAAGCCATATCATAATTTTAGGAGAATAAATTAGCTTTTTTAATTATCCACAGAAATGAATAAACTTTATAAGATTTCATGCCTTTAATCTTCCTCAATCTAATTATTTGGTAATACATATCATGAAATAGGACAGTAGTGTACACAGAGTAATGATCAAGGAGAAAGTATTTGATATAGGGGCTTAAGTTACCTCTCATATTAACCATATTTTGGAGGAATCATCAATAATCACAATATTTTGCTCAAAAGAATAACCTGACTGAAATTATAGTCTAACTAGGGGCTGACGTTACCTTCATTTCTTAAACAATGATGCCTATAATCAATGAAAACAATACTTGAGAAATAAAACACACAAATAGGTAAGCTCCTTTGTTTATACTGACTCGTACATCTGGTGCAGAGCTTTAACGTCTGCATAACATGTGTATTTCTTTCCGTAATTGAAGTAAAAGGGAGTGGATTACGTTTGACTCGCAATCCTCAGCACATTTGCGATAATCCTATCCTCTTAGCCGAAAACAAGAGGATGCCTGGTTTCAAAAAGACGACGACCACGCGAAAAATCTCTCCAATCTCTCCGACAACCCCCGCCTTTTTCTTCGTCATGGGTGCAGTCCAACTTTCTCCGCGATCCAACAGGGCCCTTCATAATTCCGCACCCCTAAACCTCACTTAATCTACGAATCCGGAAGTGTGCCAACACTGCTTCCTTGTAGTAACCTCCCCTCCGTCCCGATTCAGTTCCACGGCTGGCACGCTGTGTCAGGACTAAATTATGCATGGGGAAGCAGCTGTTAATACCCGTGGCTTACGGCAAAAGTCTGCATAGGTGCAGTCACTCTTGGGTCCACTCGGCACTAAGGGAATAAACAGGTCTGGGAGGCAGAAGTGAACCCCAATAGGCTTGGAGTGGGGAAATCAAAAGAACTTTCCGGCAAAAGTATTTAACTCGTTGACAATCCGTAAAAGAAGACATGTTTTAGACTTGCATAACGGTAATTTTACGTGCAAAGGTAATTTTTTCAGCTAGAATTTAAAGGAGTAGTCAGAAATGACGTAGTTCCTTTAATAATTACCTTAAAGAACGCATAAGAATCCTGATACACGCAAATGTTACGTTAAATTTTATCCGCATATAGGGAAGTAATTGTGTTTGCTTTTTTATATTATAGCATGTATCGTTTTACATTGAAAATACGATCTTATTAGTATAATTTATCAGTAGAAAATGATTAAATCACATTATAAATCATCGGATATCACATCTATGCAATAAACCTAGCAAATCACATTGGCAAATCACGAAATCGCAATGTGTGTTTCTTTTATGTTATGCTTTCCGTTAGAACCACTAAAATACGAATGAATGAGAAAAATTTTCAACAGTTAAATATTAATTCTTCTTCCAAAATATTGGATCCAGGATTTCCAAATTTATGTCAGAAGCTCTAACGGACGCGTCGATTACGGTGCCTCCGTGGTTTCATAGGTCATATTGCTTATCAATAATTTAAAAGACCTAACCTGAAGTATAAGGCCCTCATTCAGTAACTATGGAATATAATATGACTCAAAAAAGTTTGTTTGAGCTTGGCTTCTCAACTTCATGGATCTCAAATGTTTTAATGTATTCCTCAAATGGGTTCTCACATGAAAATTGTGCAATATTGTAGCTGATTATAAATTTATCAGACCTTTCTTAATCCTTATACATTATAAGATTTTTCTCCATGGACTAATTACACTCATACATTTCACGTTTTGAGCGCGAATGCATATCAAAATATTTTCAGAACACGCGTCATTTATTCGTATAATTAATAGCAACTTACTCCGTGGTTAGATCCGAAGGTGAGTTTTGATAAGTGGGGGTGACACAGACAAACCAGATACGCCCACAAGCATATCATACCAGATATTAACGGCAGGAGGACCATTACATTCCCCGCACTGTCTCGCAATGCAAAGAATCTTGCTCAGGGGTGCCCTAAGGCTTCATCAGGGATTTGAACCCAGGACTCTCGAATCAGCTACCAAGCGCTCTACCACGAATGCTACTACTTTCCCCTATTTTAAAGTAAGCATGAATAACCAATCCTATTATATGGATCTCCATTATTTTAATGTATTCCACAAATGGTATATAATTCCTAACTCCGAGGAAGGTGATAGTCCCACCAAACATTTATCCGTGTGAGGTTTTCTGTGTTTTTCATTGTCATCTATGCTGTGTCTTATCCAACATGGGTTATATTTGTGTGTTATCCAGTTATCAATACCTATTATTACATATTTGTGATGTAAGCCATATAATATTTCCCAGAATTAGCGAGCGCTAGCCTCAAAGAAGTAATCCACTGTGCTCGAGCTGGTTTAAGTTTCACAAAATCCTTGGGAAGACGCAGAGCGCTGGAGAATGCCAGAGTTAAAAGCGGACCAACCCCTAGCGGAAGGAGAGCGGATCTCCACGCATCGGGACAGAAATGCGGCCGCAGGGCAGAGGTGCTGGAAGGAAGTAGAGGGTGTAGGGAAGGGAGGTGGAGGGGTCGAAGGAGGAAAGGCGTGGGGGGAAGCGGACTACGGAACGGGAAAGTGGAATGGGAAGGAGGGAGAGAAATGGAGGGGGGATAGAAAAGAGGAGGGAGGGGTGAGTCACGCAGTGCCTGGGGCTGGAATGATATAAACAGTGAGAGGGTGAGTTTTTTTAACTATGCTGTGATTGGGTAAAGAAATCATCACTCATCATCCAAAATACAGTTAAAAAATATGTGGAGAATAGAGCTTGATTCGATATTATTAACAAAACTAATACCATTTAATAAAATCCTATTTCTTTTCCCCATAGGATAAAGCCCGAAATAGCCAATGCCAATAATTGTGACAGACCAAGCATACACCGGATGACATTTACTAAAAACAGCATAAGATAATGTAAATTTTGCATAACCATTAAGAAAATGAGTCTAATGTGTGAAAGAGAACTGGATATTTTCTACCCGTAACTTATGCAATGCTAAGTTTTTAAATCTGCACGCCATTTTTCACTCTTTTCAACTAAATGAAGCTTAATCGTATTTTTCTCTCAATGCATAGTTCTTTATAATCATGCAAAGTAAAAATGAACTCTATAACAGTCCATGCCTTTAATTATCCTCGTACTAATCATTTGTTTGTAAAAATCAATAAAAAGGGCAATAGTGTGCAAAGACTAATGACCAGACACACCATATCAGAGCTAGGGACTTAAGTTACCTCCGTTTCGTAAGCACTGATGCATATTATCAATAGACAGACCAAATATACACTGGATGACAATTACTACAAACAGCACGAGATAAAGTACATGTTGCATAACCGTCATAAGGAAAATGGGTCCACTGCTATTGAGGGGTCCAAGGAGGGAGAGTGAGAAAAGGGGTGGGGGAAAGAGAACTACCGAACGGGAAAGTGGAATGGGAAGGTGGGAGAAAGATGGAGGGGTTTAGAAAGTAGGAGGAAGGGGTAAGTCACGCAGTGCCTGGGGCTGGAATGATATAAACAGTGAGAGGGTGAGTGTGTGGAGGGGGGAAGCGAGGGGAGGGGTACGTACTTGGAAGGATGGGCACGGTGAATTTAAGGGGAAGCATTGCGAGGAGGGGGTTGGCCGTGGAAAGGAGGGCGAGGAGGTCAAGAGGTCGCCAGCTGCGAAACGTCATGGAGCGAAATGCGAAAGAGAGATTGCACAAAAGATGACAATCAATTCCATGACGCAAAAGAAAGCATTTTGACACTTATAAAATGCATTTTATTGTCTAAGAGCAATATCCGACAAGTTTACATCGTGAATATTAAGCTTGACAAATTGAGAGACGACTGTGGTCACTTTACAAACTTTGTTATTTTTTTACCAGATCGGTTTCAACACATTACCATATTACGCACTTTGCAATCAAGAACTATCTCAAATATTGAAAAAATTAGACAAATTATAAATGAAAAATCGCCAAGTCGGCATTTAACTCGCATGCAGCACCCAAAAATATATTAAACATGCAGATTGAGTCATGGGAAGTTATCGGAAGGTGGGAGAGTAATCAGAGGGTGGGGAATGGGCACTAGGTGGCTCTAAGTGCACTGTCAGGGTTCGGTAATGAGAAAACGATGCAAAGGACGCTTTCGGATGCAATGGAAAGTTGCACCATTTACTTTGAAAGAATGAGATTTGTTGTAATTTATGCTGCACTTAATGATGTATTTTCTCATTAAGTCTTCAGGTTCTAAATACAGGTTATCGGTCCAGTATTAATTCCATGAAGAAATTCCAACTATCGTTATTCTTCCCGTCAAGTTGTTGCATCTTAAATGTGTTTCTTCTTCTTCTTCTTCCATATTTAAAGTCTCCAGTTAATCAACAAGATGCACTTATGCACTAAGTTTTTCCGCAATCCATGCAGCCTTTTAAGGAAACGCATAGCTGACTTACAAACAGGCATCCTCTTTTATATATTAAGATAACTTTTTCCTCGTAGGTGAGGAATTTTAGTGGGGCGTTGTCAGAGTTTAATCCCCTAAAAGCCACGATCTTTTGCGTCTACATCAGTAAGAAACGTTGGGTGAAATTTGCGGGAATGTGCACGGTTCCAAGGGCGGGTTTCTACCCTTTCCCTACCGAGTACTTTTTCTCGCCCCGTTTTTCCACCGCATCATGCTATTTTCGTCCCGTATGAAAACACATGAGTCTAAGACGAATTTCTATCGAATCACTTTCATCCTAAGGCAAGCAGAATATGGGTCATCTTTTAATTAAAAGGAAATGCAAGGTTTAAGCGATATCTGCTGCTAGATTTATTATTTATAAGTTGGGAACCTTTCATCGCTATAAAATGCTGACTCGTACTCAACGACGAATTTTAACGATTCACGGGGCACACTTTTCCGTATTAAATGACGCATGTGCGTTAAGTTCCTAAGTGCATGGAAAATGAACACTTTTTATTTCAAAAAACATTCATAAATATTATAATACTATGACTCGTATGCATAAATAACGGTTAACAAGAGGCTACAAGGACACTTCCGAAGAATTCATATCTCCTATATTTAATGAAAAAACTCATCCAGTGCTTACATTTCGGAATTTTCCAATTATAATAGCTTGGATGTTATTCTAAATCCGATTAAACTGTGAATACATTCAAAATAATGACCGTAATCACCCATGTAGTATTAGATGAATGAAACTCTATTCATTTCACATATCTATATGTACTTTAAATTGTGAGTATTTTGTATCCGCTTGTTTTTGTGCTAATTTTCACTATGCTTTTGCAAACCATCGTTAAATATGTAAAGGGTTCAATGATTCCCTAATTTGCTGTGGTTTTAAACTTTTTTTCGTTATTATCACCGATGAAAGTGAATAAATTCACCTGAAAGTTAGCATTGCTGTTCAGCAAGGACTTATTATTTCTTGATCAGTATTCCGGAAAGGACACAACATAAAGATGATAATCAACAATTTTTAGTAGTTAATTATGGATAATTAACAATTTGCATGATGTTTTGTGGAGCTTATTTTAATTGCATTCACAGTTTTTATCGGATTTAGAAGAATACCCCTGCCCTTGCGATTGAATAAATAATTTCGATAAAACAATGAGTATACAAGGTTTTTCCATTCAATGAGGTAGAAATTCGAAATATCTGAAGTGTTTATAAGACAGTACCAGTAAATTAACAAACATCGAAAAAATCTTTCGTGAACATCATAGGATCCTGTCAGAAAGGAACTTATCCTTCATCTCTTTCATCAAAATTAAGTCCCAGTCTTCTTTACGTTCAATGCTAGTAATTTGAAGAAATCGTAATTTATACGGGAAAACAATTCCGTAAACATGCCTACAAATGTCAGTACTTTCTGTCCCCTACGATTGCCATAGAAGATAAAAATGTTTGAGAAACTTCCAACTCGTATGAATTGCCGGCATTTGCATTTATGAAAACAACTATAAAGCATTGTTATCTCCTAAAATCCCATTCAACCACCTTAAAAAGGTTTAGTGGCGAAATTTAAAATAATACTTATAAAATAATGACCTGCTGGTATAACAAACGAAAAGATATCATCTTCATTTCTCCTTCCTCCCGAAAACTTAACGCTAGCTGACTTGGCCAAATGTACTAATTATTAATTTCCTAATTATACTTTAAAAAGACCCACTTTCAAAGAAAGATTTCACGTTTTAACCCACCCTGCCCAACCCTAAAATACATACCCACGCAAACTCCGTGCATTTATCCCATACTTCCAAAGAATCTACTGCATAAAAAAATAATTCAAAGCCTAATTAAGACGCTACCCAGTCGATTGGCTTCTCCAAGGGTTTCCATCCTTTATTTTTATTTTCTCTGTTGCAGGGATACAGTCATTATCCATGATACCACACCCAAGGCCCTCGTTTCCCTTCTTTTATCAGCTTGGCGAAATCTGTCGATACAGAGTGGAGGCTAATAATGCCCCGTTGGAGTGGTAGGCAGGCGGGAGAAGAAGTCGGCCACGCGGGACGTGCTGAAGGACCGCTTTTGGGCCCGAGGGGCTCTCTTTCTTCTTTCCCCACCACACAAGGGCCCTTGTCTCACTTCCACCCACCTCCCTACCCCCCCCTCCACCACATACTCCCCACCCAACCCCCTCTCCTGACTTCCTCGGCAATCGAAAATGCCTCGACCACACTGAACCGAGGCGACTACCGCGAATATTACAAAAGAGGTGAAGAAATATTTGGTGTAGAATTTTAGTTTTCCCCGGCGTAGAGCTTGAAGGAATTTAAGTATACCGGTACTAGCCACGGTGATAACTTTACGAAGTCAAACGCAATGCACAAATTATGCGAAAAATACAAAGAGAAATAAAGTCGTTCGCCTTGACCGGGATTCGAACCCGAATCCCCCTATTTCCCCTTCAGAGTGTTTTAGCCAGTTAAACTACCGAGGCTTCAATCTCCCCTGTGGGAGTTTCTGGGTATTTGTGGATAGTTTAGTGAGAATTTTGACCTGCTTATGTACAGTCACAGAACACAACCAGAAGTCTTCTGACCAAAGGAGTCTATTATCCCTATTTGTGAATAGTCCACAAATTTCTTATAACTTAACTGGCTAAAGCACTCGGCCGGAAATCGGGGGATCCGGGTTCGAATCCCGATCAAGGAGAATAATTATTTCTCCAGGGACTTTTTGAACAGCTTCAAGGAAATTTTCTTGGGTCTCCTAAGGGGTGCGCCTGAGTCTGCCATCCTCTTCAGGGGTAAAATATAAGGGTATTTAGTTTATTTATTTAGCTATATCCATGGTTACTCTGATTATTGTTTACGTATATAATGATTAATTATAATATTGGGGATCGGGTTCGTGTGGTAGCTAGAGTGCTGGCTTCCCACCCCGTGGGCTCGGGCTCAAATCCCGGCAGTGGCAGAGAATTTTCAGAGACTGCCTTATCCTTGCTTGAATTTTGTGCGAAGGAAATTTCAAGGACAACACTCCGATCGTCGTATAGGGCGTTAAGCCGTGATCCCCTCGGCGTCTTTCGTTATGAGCAGGCTAATGCCGACGCCAGGTGTCTCTCCACTCTTCTTTACCTACCCTTCCTTCTTGGCACAAATGACCTAAGCTGTCGGTCGGCTCCTTCAAATACCATACCATGCCATTATGATATTCCACGCACTGAGTTGGAGGCCTTTGTCTCTTTTTAAGCTCTTCTCCTTTACGTTAATTTCAATCATCTCCTTTCCAATGCGATCCAGATGCTCATTCGCGCAGCATAGAATTTTCATATTTTTGAAATCCATTCTATGTCCAAGCAACGCTCCGCTACCGCCGACTTCAGTGGGTAAAGCAAGCGTATGCATCGTCAGCCGTTTTTCACCGTCCAGCTAAGCCATTGTCCTCAGTCGAGTGAGAGCGATTGGAGTGAGGATTTTTACCTGCTTATGTACAGTCACAACACACAATAAGGAGTCTTCTGATCACCGGAGTTTATTCTCCCCAATCCTCACCTACCTAGCAATCGAAAATGCCTCGACCGCACCGAATCAAGGCAGCTATTACGAATAATATAGCAGAGTTGAAGAAATATTTGGTGCTTTCCCGGCGAATAGACTGCGTGAAGTGTAGCCTACTAACTTTTGTATTCCTCAATGCATGTTTTTGAATCCTCTTAGTATTTATAACATGGCATGTTCTAGAACCACAGGTAGGCAACACTCCTTCCATCATATGGAACATTAACCCGTGATTCCGTTAGCGCCATTCGTTAAGATCGGGCTACTGCTACGGGTTTCTCTTCCACACTCAGAAGAGGCCCATTTCCTTCCCATAGAAGGCTGGTTTCTGTTGCCACTTCGATTGATTTTCAATCGGTTTTCAAAAATGTCCGCGGCGCGGAGATGAGTGCAACCCGATAAACTTTTTTTCCAATATTTTGCATTATAATGTTTGTAATTACGAGGAATAGCATTGAATAGTCATTAATTTGATATATTGCATCATTATGTGTATAAATTTCAGTTAATACCCCTTGTTGTACCTCATTTCCCCGTGAAACTCGGATCAATTCGTCCGTCAGCGACACGAGTGGCGACTTTTGTAAAGCCAATTTATGCGCGGTTGGTTAAAACACATTCAGAAGCCGACTAGAGGATGTTCTTTTGTAATATTCCTGCCTAAAGGTGTTCGCTTTTTACTGATTCTAGTACTGCCGGACTAGCCACGTTGATAACTTTACTGAGTCACCCACAATGCTCATAGATGCAATTGACGCCTCGATAGCTTGACTGGCAAAAGCACTCGGCCGGATATTGAGGAATCCGGGTACGAATCCAGGTCAAGGTGAAATATATTTCCTCTGCGCAATGCCACGCATTTGCTCATTGGGGGTGTCCTCGTAAGGTTATCACCGTGGCTAGTCCCGGTGTGCTATAATAATTGAAACTCTCGACTACCCAATGGTCTCATTATTATTATTATTATCTTATTTTATATTCAGTTATCTTAATTCACCGGTGGTTTGAATTGAAAAGGCCAGGGCTCTAGACTCAGTCGCAAGCGTGTTAATTTCACACATTAAGGTTGGGAGCCATTTCCTTTCCTCGGGCCACATCGTACAACGGGGATTTTTGTAGGAGTACCGAAGCCTTCGGGGAAGTACGAAGCTTCACCGGGGAATTGAATCTAGAACTCTAAGCTCAGTGGCTTATTCGAGAATAGCCCATTTAAATGCGCGTTGGTGACAACACATTTCGAGACCGACTTGAGGATCCTCTATATTATTTCTACTGTGTAGATACCTTTTTCTCAACTTATACGCAACCAAACTCTACAAATGAGGTACCAAAATGCACAGAATCTATAAGAGAACATGCGACAACATATCTTACTTCCTAAATATTGCTATTGTTTCCTAAAATTCGTTTTTTAAAATAAAAAAAATAATAATAATCGATTTTTAAAAAATAATCGATTCCGGCAAGACTGTCCTCATCTCAAGAATACAGTTAACGCCGTCGGATCCCACCATGCCTTTTAATTTGACTCGCAGACAATTTACCATTAAGGTTTCCTATGCGATGACTATTAACAAGGCTCAGGGTCAGACTTTGCAAAGAGCTGGCTTATTCCTGCCTGACCCTGTATTCTCTCATGGCCAACTTTATGTAGCATTCTCTGGGGTAAGATATTTTCAAAATATTTTTGTAAATATTAAGGAAAACGCTAAACAAGTATTAACAGAGGATAGTGTAATTACTTCCAATGTTGTGTTTAAAGAGGTCCTCTGACCTCAATTTTTACATGAACATTCCCATTAAATTTGAACATAAGACCCTGCCTTTTATTCTACATTTTAAAATTAGAAACGCGCCTATCCCTCTGTGGACCTGCATTGAAAAGAGCGGGGGAAGCCCGCTGGGAGCGGGCGCATCACGCTCGTCCTCTTTATTAATATTCGTGTCTATACTCCTCCCTAACGGTGCAAATGACCACAGCTGTCGGTTGTCTTCTCCAAATATCATGACATACCGCGTTAACATACACTTTCAAAACCGATTGAAATGCTGCCCCAAATGCCAATAAAATATGGCTTCAAAGGGATGGACTACATAGAGGAACCCCTAGGCCGTTCCGTAAAGTAATTCACAACTAGAATTGGAGTTCGTGACCCGGTGGTTATACCTAGAACCAGAGGCGGATCTATGGGGACGGCAAGGGGGCTATAGCCACCCCTTGGATATCCATTTTACACTAGATAGAATGTCGATTTTTTCCAACCCCCACTACGACTGGAATTTTAACCCCCACTTAGCCCTTAGCCCACTTAACCCCTCCCTTGTTCCTATCCTGGATCCGCCACTGCCTAGAACTAGGTTCAAAAGCTTCAGGCTTCAATTGGTGGAATTAAGACATATTTAAATAAATAAAACCGGCCGCAAATCCTTAACCGACCCCAGCGTCAACAGGGTTTTTCCGTCCACCCACCCTCTATCCGTATTGTGTTGACCATTTCCTTCTGCTTGCAATCCCTTCCCGGTAACCCCTGCTAATTCTCACTCCTAAAATCACAGCTACCCTAAAGGCACTCCTCACCCCCGCCTCTTTTCCTGCTTCGCTACTCACTCCTGCCTCTCCATTTCTAACGACACGTGGCCTCTCTTTTTACCCTACCCCCCCCTTTTTTACTCTTCTCCACCCCCACCTTCCCCTTCTCCAAAGTTTTCTGTGGTTCTTCCCAAGTGTAGTTATTCTACAGTTATGACTAGAGTCTTCCTTCCACCCACCGTGGGTTCCCCACATCCGTTAGTTTTCCCACTTTTCCCACTGTCTCCGCTCTGTACCCCTTCTTCAAATTTGTCAAATCCTCCCCAATCCCCTTTCTCAAAGGTATAAAGGTGAATTTCAAATGTACTGCAATGTCTTGTACCAGATGATGGCTCTGTGAGCCGAAACGCGTTGTACGCAGTAAACATTTTTTTGTGGAAGAAAGCTACAATCTTTTATTTATTTAAATACCTGTAACTCTTCACGCGATCTATTTGAAAGGAAAGCACCACATATTTCTTCACCCCTTTTTTAATATTCGTGGTAGTACCCTTGGTTCAGAGTTACTGAGGCATTTTCGATCGCTGAGGAAGTGAGGAGTGGGGAGAAAAGGCTCCTGCGGTCAAGGGACTCCTGATTGTGCGCTGTGACCACGAATGTTGCAAAATAGGATTCTCAGTAAGGTTCCGTAAATTTGTGTTACAACTTAGGGAACCATACTATCGGTTTTCAATAATGTCCGCTGCACGGTGATGAGTGCAAAGGGATTCATTTATTTTGATTCATAATTGTTCGGATTCATACAATATAGGAGGCTTCGTTCGTCTCTAATGATGTTCGGCATGCTGCCACTTAAATCGCTTTTAGTTCGCTCTTAAAAAATGTACTTTTTCAAAATTGTCTAAAAATAATATATAATAATATAATAATTGTTTATTACTCCACAAAATAAAAGTACAGAATAGAATTAATTACCGAAAACGGAGTAACTTTAGGTAGCCATTAAGGACAACCTGTTTTTTGGCTACCATCATTTGCATAGGGTCATGCTGACATATAAACATTTGAATTGAAGTAAGCACAACATTTGAATTGAAGCAAGCACAACATTTGAATTGAAGCAAGAACAACATTTGAATTGAAGCAAGCACAACATTTGAATTGAAACAAGTACGTATACACAACGAAACAAATACGTTTACTTGTCATAAATAGCGTATTCATTGAGGCCTTCTTCGCGCGTTAAATGCATGTATCACCTATTTAGGCTGTGCATCTGGAAATATCTACAGAAGCAGGGGCGCAGCTAGGAATTAAGGCTGGGGGGGTTTTAGGCGCAACTAATTCTGGGGGTCTCGGGGTGTTTGAAATACCCACCAGGGTTAGCGGGAGTTGCGGGGACCATCCCCCACAAAATTTTTAAGATGAATGGTTCGAAATTGAGAGTTATTCGGCTTTCACGTGGATATTTTATTAAAATTTTCTCTGAGCCCTGGGGGGGGATTTACCCCCCAAAACTTTTATTTGAATTTAATGTTTATTATTTTTTTATCCCCAAAAACTTTTATTTGATTTAAATTAAATATATCTTTGACGATTGGCTTTATTGATCTCTCCCCGTTTTTAGCAAATACATTACTTCAACAGTAATAAATTCCATATTTTTACCACGAATTATGACCCATATCATACCTAACGAAAAATCGTCCTCCTGGTCGCATATTTTCAGCGTCTAACATTAACTCAAAATTTCGCTCAGGAGACGATTGGGCGGAAAGTGCCTTTTTTTTGCTAATGATGACTCACTGGTTATTTTTCACCCAACCACTAGTCAGATCTTGGCATGCAATTCCGGTCCCATTACATACGCTCAGAACGGTACCGGGAAAACAATCGTCCTCACGGAAAATATATTCGCCATTCAAAAACACCTCGACGCATATTTAGTCGTCTCCGGACGCAGATCTCGTCCACGTCATTCGCACGGCCTATCCCAGCCACTCCTCGCCTGACACCGCATAAACCTCACCCCAGTCGCCCATTACCCCTCCCAGTAAACCCATCCCCCTCGCGACGATATGCCGTCAACAGAGGGATGGCTATCCCTCAAAACTGTTCCCGAGGACGTGGACGTAACATTGTCATTCACTATCGGTCCGAGCGATTTGTGTGCGGCGCTGTACACACATGTATTGGAGTGGGCGTCTACCATACCCTCCACATCGCTTTGTCTCTCATTTCTCTCGCTGCCTCCCCCACGCTCAGAGTAAATATAAGAACAGAGCGCTCGATGAATCTCCGCAGCGGGGCGCGTCTTATTTTTTGTAGCTTCCGAAAGTTCGCAGCAAGGAAGTGAAAAGGACAATATATAGGAGAACAAAGTCCTTTCCGTAGAAGCTTCGTTTGTGTAGCCGCTTCGGGCGTATTCTAATCTGTTTTCAAAAATATCCGTACCGCGAAAGTTTTCCTAATATTCACTGTACAATATTAAGAAAAAAGGGAGAATTAGCATCGTAAAGTTATGCGTTTGCTAGATCGCATCATAAAGAGTATAAATTTTGGTAAACAGCCCCAATACTCTGTATCTATACACTAAGTGTATGAAAGAGGATGTTTGTTTGTTTTTCCGCTATACATTACCATATGGCTTTCGAATTGCAAACAAAGTTATTAACTCGAAAAAGGCTATTTGGGCTTCCAGCCGGGTGGTCTCTCTCCATTCTGCCGACGTTTCGGAACACGAGTCGGGTTCCATCCTCAGGGTTAATGGTGAGTGAATGAAGTTTGCCGGCTTACATGGTCTTCATCAGTTGGACGGTCTAACGCTATCGGCCGGGAGGCAGCCAATCTTATTTTCCTAAGTGCTGGTTTCCGTACGTTACTAAGAGAATACCCGTCGGCGTCATGGTTGAGGGTGTTACTTGTCAGCCGGATCTACAGTTAAAGTCATTAACTACATGCATTTCATGCTCCCAAATCCCGGAGTGCTACTTGTGGTTGTGTCCGACGCATTCTTTGCGTCATTTTCTCGTCAGCGTTTTCATGAATTAGCGCGTGAGTTTGAATGCTCTATTGCAAATATCGAGAATCAATGGATCGCTCTGCGCTTGACGCCGCGCCGCGGGCATTTTTAAAAACCAATCTAAAAAAATCCTTTCAAGTCGCAGCATAGTTGAAGTTGTACGGAATTGCGGAACGGACAAAGCCTTTTCTGTTTATTCCCATTGGTTCAGTTTCACTTGCTGAAACGTTCTTTGATGAGAAAGTTGTCGATTGAGGGATTTATTTATTGATAGGGATAAAATCCTAAGACTGGTGTACAGCAGTGTTCTATTTTTCGCTTTCGCACGCCAGTTCCCTTAATCATATTCTCATCCCATATGCCCTTCTTTATTTGCCCTAAGTAAGTACTTATCTCTTGGCCTTCCTCGAGGGAATCTATAATCTATTTTTCCCTCCATAACATTTCTGAAGTAATCAAAGGGTCCAATGACATAACCAACTAACAGGGTCCTTCGCTTGTGTATAACGCCCGAATTAAGAAGTAATTTGGGAAATAAAGCCAGGTTCTAAAGTTAGTATTATTATATACTAAGTCACACTAATGATAATACTAATTATTGTAATAGGACTGACGGAAACTTTCTCTCAGGATTATCTTAGGTGGGTTAGTTTTGCATGATGCAAAATTAACCTTGCTATTCTGTTGCCCAAGAGCGTTTCTACGAGATTTGAAGGTGAATTTTTCAATGCCTTTTTAATCTTTTAAATAGGATGATTTGGTCTCTCCAAATTAAAACAAATCATTACATATGGTGATAAATGAAAAAATTTTCATTCGATTATTGCCTTTATTAAGCATACTTTTTCTTAAATCGTCGGCCTGATTATTCAAATTGCCTCACACTCAAGGGAACTTAATTTTTGAGATATAGTCGACAATCATTACTAGTTAAACACCGAGATTTATGCAACTCACGAGACAACGGCATCGCGATTACATAACAAGGTCGTCCATTCCGCGCTCTTCCTTAAGCCTAGCAATGGAGCTGACTCTCCTTAAATGTAAATAATGATTTATCTGACTCTAGGATAGAGAGATGTTGGGTAATAGGAAATCTGAAAGATATGAGAAATAATTTAAGTTGCATAGGTAATTCTCAATGCAAAAAACTACATTTTTAAAAGGTAAATAAATCTACTTAGCTCTCGCAAGGTATGAAGGGATTAAAAAATTCTTGTGCAGTAAGGACTGCAAAGAAAGTAGGCCGCTGAGATACAGATCAAAACGAAATCAGTAAAAAAGCGCTTGAAGGCGAATTTTTGTCACTGTAGATCACAGATGGATGAAGTATGGAATAAAATTTAGCACTCGCGAAATGCGAGTGAAATCCAATTCAAAAGAGATAAAATTTAACACGTCCACTAAATAACCATCAAACGTCACAACTTTCAATATTCCATTCTACGTATCGGCAGGATAGCTAAAAGATGAAACGTTGCCAGATGAAAAGGCAAAAAAATATCGCCAATTGCAAGAAAAATAACTTTTAGGTTTGTAATCTACTGGTATCTTACAAAGTACAAATAAGATAGATATATATAAGTAGGGGTAACTGGGTTGCCAAGGAGGTAGATCGCGAAGGGATAAATCATATGGAAGTGGTTGTGAATGGCTAAATGAAAAATATGAATTTTTTCCCTAGTCATTCATAAATCATCAATGAAAAATATACAATGAGGTATTGAGCGCAACAGATTACGTTAAATATCCAATGTTCTTAATGCATATCTACAATGACCGCGTTTTGTCCTGATAAGGACACTACTTAACAGCCAAATAGGCTATTCAAATAAAATACATTCTATACAAAACCTCTATCAGCAGCTAATTTTGTTAATGGGCCTCATTAATTACAAAAAATAAATAAAAACACTAAGGTTTTTTTTCTTGCACTGTACTCGTAGATTCTAGTTTCTATTGCATCAATAAACCAAAGTCCGTAATATTTTCCCTTCCTTTGTGCCATGAATTGATCTCTCCAATTCTATTTGCCAAAAAAATAAAATAAACAATCATAAATATCTCCGTGGAAGTTTGGCGTTAATAATTCATCCATTGGACACAAATTTTAAGAAATTGCATTTAAAAACGATTAAATCATGCAATTTATGGACCAACAATATCTTAGTTTTCTAACCTTCCTTGTTTATATTTTTACTCATTTCTGCAGATATATACTTGCGGTCCAGCATAGAAGAAAGGAGTGAAGAGTTAGGATTACCGAAAGAAGAAAAGAACTGGAAAATGTGGATAAGGAAATCGAAATGAATGAAATAGCCAAAAAATACATTCTAGGTCATAATAAGACCAATCGTAAATACGATGACAAAAGATATGACCTTACTTGGCCCTCGCAAGGCGCACGGAGGAAAAGAGACCTATGGTAGTGGGCAAATGGGTTGCCATGGACGCATGCCGCGGAGGAATACATCAACACGAGAGAGCGGTCGGGAAACGCTCAAACAAAAACCTGCCAGGGACACGGTTAACCCTCATTCCGAGCGATTCATCACTTACGGAGAAATGAACCACGCCACATTCAACACGGTCCGGCCCTAACCCACCCCCCCTAAACAGCCACCGCAAAGACACACGCACACTAAACACGATTTCATCCAGTTCCCGCCTTTTTCCCCCTCCACTGTTCCCCCTGTCATGGCCGTCGCTGGGATGCGCAGCGCCACTCATCACGTGGAGCCAGCTCGGCAAGACGCGTGCCTCGAAAGTAAACTACACCGGTCTCCGACTCCACCTCTCCCCCACTCTGTGCAAACGGAAACGCAGTTAAACCCCCACCCTTCTCAAAGCGTTTCGCCGGGCACCATTTTCGGTCCGAATACGTAGGATGACGAGACGGGTCGAAACGGAGGTGCCTCCCTCACGTGTCCGACGCACGTGTATCGAGATTTCTCTCCCTCGCCATCTCCAACCCCAAAGATTTCTTCCCCGCTCTTTTGGACTTTGCCAATTAGTTTGACTGGATTCGTTTCTTCGGAAGGGTGCGCATGTGAATAAAAAAATAATAATGACGGGAGTCAATCAATTTAATTTCGGATCTGTCGTCACTACCCTCGGAGTTCTGTCTTGAGTTCTTTCCGTTGTCGACGGATGAAGTGCTCTCAAGAGGCTTAAAATGGCGTAAGTGAATAGATTGAACATATATTCGCCGGGAAAATGATGAGCCGAGGTCTCAAGACGAAAAATTGATCTACAAGTTTTGACGCACTTGTTAGGGATCAGATTATTTTCATATTTTCATCAATACTACGATGAATATTATTTGATTTAACTGTAAACAAAAACGTAAATAATGACGCGAGGTAATATGATGAATTTCTGCTTCCTCGTTACACCCTATGGAGCCTTGAGTTAAATTTCTCCCGCTACGTCGAGCTACGTCGAATACATTTCCCTTCATTAAGAAGTAAATTAGTTCAAAATAACATGGTAAATAAATATTTAAACTGACCGATACTTCCAGTCTATTAAAAAAATGATTGCCTTTAAGTTGTGATATACTGGGTGATTTTCTGATTTTTTATAATATTGACAGTATTAATATTAATGATTGTTATCTAAACGATTCTTATCAGCTAAACAAATTAGTATCAATTCATGAACTATTACGGCAATTTCTCATTGCATACCACCTTTTGACGTAATAATGTTAAAATATGCTCAGCGCGTATTATTTATATATCATAATCATGCAAGGTAATCAAATTTATTTTGTCTCTGTAATCACACGTTTTGGAATTCTGCCTGGAAATCTACGCTTTGGGAAGGAATTGGTATTTGGAGGACTAAATATAGATTGTTAGAAACTCTAGTAGAATATGTAAACGACGCGTCGTGACGTAAAGAAAGGTGCAATCTGAAAATATCTTGACAACCTGTGATAAATACCTAAAAATAGTTTCAAAAAAGCTGTTAACAATTTTCTTTTCGCCTCCTTTCAACTAGATAGTCTTGTTCTAATGATTTGTTACTTAGCAACGACAGTTAAATTTATAGCATGTATAATTTGCACGGTGAGAGAATTTTAGAATCCTCTCCGCATTTCTACATGGAATTCAATCCGCATGAGTTTTAGCCCTGAATAATTAAATTTGGAAAACGATTATTAATTCAATATAAAATTAGTAGAAGTTATTATAATATGTAAAACTGAACTATCCAGATATTCCCAAATAGTGATATTTTTCTTCAAAAACAGAACCCACCACATGATCGGTAAGCTCTCCATAGTTCATTTTTACTGCCCAACGCAAGAAACGGGGAGATTGATGGAAGTCCTTGTCAGACCCCTGATAAATTACCAAACGAAAATAAATCGACCGGCGACAATCTTCCATACAAGCAGCCCTGACGGAAAGATACATTATGTCCACTTACGAATAACCCTACTGCTAGAGATTGGACAACGACACAATCGGAAAAATCTCCACTCATGCGAACGATGGGTTGGTGTAAAATACACTCTCTACTACACTTCCTCTAGATAGCAGCCTTTTAGTTTTTCAGATATAATAGCAGTCACACAATAGCCAGATTAATGGATACACAACAATTAACTCGCAATGAATAACCTTTATCCATAGTCTGACAAGAGCATCAGTCAAATAAGGAACAGAGTTCTTTTTTTTGCTTGAATACTGAAATCATTGGAATAATTGGTAATTGTTAGTTCCTTTCCACTTACAATACTAGTAAACTAGTAATTCCGATAAATTTTTATCTGAAACATTTCAATGCCAATGTCTTCAGAAAAATGTACTGATAAATTATCATTCAATTTCTAATGCTAATGACTTAGAGCTTACAAAATTTTCTAAAATTCTTCATCACATTACTAAAGCAAAGATAGTGACATTCCGGTATATATAAATAAAACATTTCTCAGTAGGTACATGCTACAATTACCACAAAATATCTTTCATTCACCACTAATTTCAGTCAAAATATTTTTATCTCATGAAAATTAACAGGTAATCTAGAATGGGAAACTAAGGGGTCAATTAACCAGGGATTTGTTTAAAAGGATATCCGAGAACCTCTAGCCATTCATTTAAGAATAAAATACTATCCGGCAGTTGCAAAGGAAACGGACGACGTGAGCAGACGGTCTAGGACGCTGTTTTATGGCAGATTGCCAGCTGCAGAACACAAGAATGGCTCGCATTCATTGCAGTCATAAACATAATTTTCACTTAAAGGCGACCGATAGAGGAAGAGACCCAGAGACGGTTGCTTCCGCCCATCAGCTGTCACCCTCCGTGAAAAATTTTGTATTGAAACGCCGCGGCTTTTATTTCTTGTTCTTCAAGGGTTCACAGTAATTTTTTTTGGCGAATAGTGAAAATATTATATATGAGGAATCTTCATGCTATGACTCAGAGTAGGATTTAAAATTGCACGCCCTTATCTTTGAGGAAATGGCGATTAAAATATTTTTAAATGTTTTTCTCCTTTATTATTTCGCTTCAATGACTAAAATGTCAAGTTTGAAAGACTAAATGGCAACTTTTAATCATCAATTACCTTATTTAAAGCTACTAGGTGGCTTAAACGCGGTTAACAATAGAAGGGATTTCATCTTTCCCTTGATATTCCTGTATCAAAATTTCGGGTTGTCCCTGGTAGCTTTGGTTCCCGGATCACGTTTTTCTATTTTTAATTTTTATTGCCCTCCTAAACAATATTGTGGCATACATCATCCTGAATAAGTTTAATTTTACCCTTAAAATATACAATTCAGGAAAAGTTTCATTAATTTAGCAATACTTAAGACGATTTTTGGCCAGCTTTTTTTCGATTTCAGCCCACTGTGCACCGCCGCTATGTGTCGGGAGCTAATGTATCGCAAAATTGCGGTTAAAAAGAAACCAAATTCTTATTTTTTAGATGGAGCAGAGAAATTTGTTTCGAAATGGGTCCATGATTAAAATAAGGTCATCTCTTTGCGCTTTAAAATAATCCATAATAAGGTCTCACTTTTGTGCTTAAAAAACCCGAGAGTAATTAAAACGCTGCTCAAGGGATCAAGCGGCGGCAAGAATATGAAAGGATGACTCCAAATGTTGCGCAAAAAATATTTGCTAAATGACAATTAGTATTTTGATTTCTTTCCCGTTAAAATCAATCTTTCCGTGCGTTTTAAATTCTCCATTTTTGTTCATTTATGCCGGTAAAAAATACTAAAATTAGAAATAAATTATCCAGAGATCTTCGATCCGTATACCTCTAAATGTTAGGTGCGAACTATATACCATCCATCAAAATAAAAATATCTAAATTCAAGTTGTCACAGCACCGAGAGAATATATTATGCCAAAGTTATTTAACAAAGAACAAACAATTAATTGACAGTATCAAGAATCAGTACCTCTACTCCAGCACAGGTGTTCCTTAAGGTAATATTATCGCAGCAGATCGTGCTAAATAATACCCCAACGTCCGTTACTGTTAAGAATTCCATTATTTTTAAGCGTTATAGTGTTTATTCTATCATCGATAGATTAAATAATGATATTAACTTCAAATGAGTAGTTAACCGTCAGTAGGAGAAATTCTCACGTTCCTAGTCCAGTAAGTATATTGAATAAGAATTCGTTTTGTTGCCAAGGCAACAGTAGGCTTCAAGAAGAAGCAAAGAAGATGGCTTGGAACGAGGAAAGAAACATAAACATGACGTTTCCGCTGGGTTGGATGATTCATTACAATCCGGCCCATATTTTAACCACTTTTACGCGAAGAAAGACGAGAGGTCTTTAAGCTAGCTACTTTGAAGGACACAAAGATGCGCCTGCATTGAGTCACAGCTAAGAAAAATATAGCAGTGGGTATGAGCAAGTACAGGACGCAGATGCGGTCTATAGGATGGTGAAAATCCTGTTTAAATAACTAGCCGACTCCAGAGAAGGATCAACGCCATTTCTACCATCACGCCAGTCAATCCGTCAAGCGCTATGCAGACTAAACTCGTATTTCTGCCCTAGTGTTTCCTTAACGTTACACGCTACAGTGATTAAAAGTCATTGATACAAACAGATATAAAAATTGTTTGATATAGCAGAAGCTACCGACTACTAAGGCTTTAGAATAGTAAGGAATCATTTCAAGGAACGGAGAGCGATATGTAATACCGTAAGGGACAAGGATAGAAATATTGTTATTGAAAACGGAGACAAAGTGAAGACACGTAAAGAATACTTGGAAAATTTATACAACGGAGGCAGAACCAGCGCAAAAATTATCGAAGATGAAAGAGAGTTACGAACGGGTGACATTGGATACAGCGCCTTATGATCGGAGTATGACTCTCTAACAAGAAACCTGCGAAGGAAAGGCTCCACGAATTGATGATGTTCCAGCAGAGCTAATTAAAAATATAGGAAAAAAAGATTTAATCTCACCTTTAAAAAAATTATCTCCAAATTTTCTCAACATGAGTGAATACAATTTGTGTTTCCTACCGTAATTGGTACCACTTAATACTATTTCAGAAATCCATAAAAAAATTCTAATTTTACTAAATATCTCTCTACCTGCTGATTTACCTCAACTTAAATAATCCTGGATTGTGTTTAAAAAAAAGGAACTACTTGAATTGAATGATATCATACTGCCTCATCTACAATATACCTCATATATCTATTATAATATTTGTTAATTCTGGTGCAAAATAATACTGATTTATCGATTTTTAGGTCGGTTTAGATTATTCACCACGTTAGCAATCTCCAGATGACTAACATCAGTCACGCAGCTGACAACAGATAAGGAAAAAGACCAAGAGGTTGAATACTAGGGAGCCTCCAAAGAAACTCTTTGAGAGAGCCGCGTTTATTTATCTTCCTTTAAGAGCCCATTTGGCCAACACAGCCACGAGCGCCCGGCAGAAACACGGCGCCCAAGGCCTGCCATGACATCTGCCAATGCCGCCGAAGCGTATCCAACGCCACGCGTCAAGGGTCCACCTCAAAAGCCAACGCTTAACGCCACTGTTCCTAAACGGCACAAAAGTTTACTCCACCGTTAAAATGGATTCGTATGACGAGCGGAAACGAGCCGTGAAGTGCTAAGTGTAATGTGCTAACTATAGGGGCATCCATTAATTACTTGAGGCGTTTAGGGTCATGCTACGGGTCAAATATGTGGTCAAAATGACCGATTTTCACCAATCTTAGAGGAATGTAAATTTGAGTTGACTTTGCTAAAATACTGCCTCTTGCTTCCGCCACATTGATATATTTTCCTGAGAATTCATAAATACAAACAATATATTATCCATTGAATTCTATAACGTTCCAAGGCCATGGCGGAGCATCTTTTTGGTGTCGGGTCAAGTTCGGTGACATGACGAAACAATAAAAGCGATAAGCAAAAGGGTTGAATATTTTATCACCTTAGGTTCTCTCACTCCATCATGGACATTATTGGATTTTTCGGGGTAAACATAGACGTCATATTAGCTAATAATGGAAATAGGCTGCTTTATCTAAAAAAAACTAGAATTTAGAATGACTGGCACGGCCTTCCTGTGATACACTGTGCTCGAAAAAGGAAGAGCGCTACCAATCTTTTTTTGGATAGCAAATATATCATTTTTGAGAGGCGAAGGGCCAGATGATATCTCAGATATAGGCATGGAGAGAGGAATCTGTGGCCTAAGCTAGCCTCAAAGGCATGTTAATAAAGCAAGAGCAATCATACACCTAACAAAGAGAGCTAGCACTATTACTACGAATCGAAGATGCACAACGGACGCCAAGCAACGTAGGTATGTACCAAGAAAATGCAGCCTTTATGGCAAAAACACCGCTCTTCGGTTCCAAGAGCGTGAGGTTTATTCATTTATTTATTTCCATTACCCCACAAACAGCACATTTACGACCTTTACAATGGGGAATTAACAATTAAAAATGAAGGGCATGCACATACGGATGGGTGCAGCTTACCCAGGTGGGACTCGAACCCGCAACCTTCGGTTTGGCAGGCGAGGACTTTACCCCGCCGCCACCGAGTTGACAAGTAAACCGTGTGTGACATAAATCGAGTGGGCAGTGGCACCAGTGGATAAGGAATATGTACAATTGTAAAAGCTGATAAGAATATGAGAATATTTCGAGTCCTGGTGCCAGTGGATGCTGCTGAAGTTCAGATGGATAGATAGGTTGGGGAATATGGAGGTTTACCGCAGAATACTAGAAGAAAAGAGCATAGTGAAGTACCAGGACCCAGTGGGTTGGTCATGCCTTAATATATTGTGATTTTGTGAGATATATTATTGAGGGAAAATTTGAAGGAAAAGTCCCCATAAAATAGACCGAGAGATAGGAACTAGGAGAACATTTAGTAGGGGATAAGTAAAAATAGCAGCATAGAACTAAAGGAACAAGCAGGGAAAGGTGTATTGGAAGGCTGTCAAACTTAGCACTGCAGTGTGGTGATGAATGGACGCAGGAAGTGGGTGGACAGCCTTAGGGAGGTGACCTAATTGAACATTGTAGGTTGATAATATATTGCAAAATGTTCCCCAAACGCCAAATCTTCACAAATAACCCAGAAAGCACAAAATATCTTCTAAATATCTAGAAAATATCTTCATTGTCTTGGACATTTTAAATATCTACTAGATGGCTAGAAAATATCCTCAATGTCTTGGATATTTTAAATATCTAAGAAGTCTAGAAAATGTCTCGGATATTTGAAAATCTAATAGATGTCTAGCATATGTCAGTTTTGAGCGGAGACTCTTATTGTATATGTCCAGTGAAATTAGCCAAAAAACACCCGAATCTTGAAAAGAAGTGTATCTGCTATCTTTTTGGTGGATGGATAGATAAAGTCATTGTACGCACGTGTACTAAAAAATCAAAGGTAACTCTTCTGGAAAATGTTTATTAAAGGGATTTCAAGTTACGGTTGCTTCTCTTTTAAATATCTACTAGATGCCTAGAATATGTCTTTCTTTGAACTGCTTATCCCTAAAAAATACCGGAGTTTTAGATACTGAAAGTAATACAACAAAACTATTACTAACAACCATATAGTAGTACTATCAAAGTCGTCACACTCCCTGCTACGTGGAAAGATATAGGTACTACTACTACTACTACTTCCATGGCCATGGATAGCCAAGGTGGTATTTGGTCTCATCAACAAGCCACCTCCAATTCTCCCACTTCTAAAAATTAATCTTCTGCTTCTGGCTTCAGATATATTGTCGGGGTATTTATAGATATTTCTGATTTCTTGGTTAGATTCAACTCTCCATGCCTGTATCATCCTCTTACAAAGGTCCAAAATAGTTTACCTTGGATCTTGTTTTCAAATGTCATTAGTTTCCTTTCTGCTTTTTGTCCAGTCTCTGCACCGTATTAGAACTAGTCTAATTTTATGTACTAGTAATTTTGTTTTGTATGATAATAATTTTGATGTTAGAATGAATGTTTGCTGCATACATGTTTCTGGTGACTAAGTTTATCCTGTTATGAATGTCTTAGTGCTCGTGATTCACATTGACAGGAATGCCAATAAAGGAAACTCAGCCAGCAGGGTAATAAGTAAATGATGAGAACATCTAAATTGGTACATTTTGGCCGAAGAAATTATGTCAAAGAAAGTTTAAAGGCAATGGAAGGATATACAATATGATATAAGGAAATGTCAGGTGTAGCAATCAAATGGGAATGAGATCCCTCAGGCAGTGATGAGGGGGCGGGAAAGGTCGAAGGTAGCCAAAAGTGACCTTATATGAATAGTCCGAAGCAACGTCTCGATTTCTACTCAGCCCTCTTCATTACCACGAGGGTGCTCAATGAAGAGCGCACTATCGTGTACCTTCAACCGTGAAAACAGGAAAGTTACAAGAATTGCCATGAGAAAAAATTCCCTGGACCGGGAATCGAACCATGGACCTTTGGGTTTCCGGGCCAATGCGCAGACCACGGAAATTCAAGAATCTGGATATTGTAGCGGTCCCCGCATTGGCCCGGAAAGCCAAAGGTCCGTGGTTCGATTCCCGGTCCAGGGAATTTTATCTCATGGTAATTCTTGTATATTTCACCGCCGTTCACCCGGCAGGATTAGAAATGTTACCCAAAAACAAGAAAGGTTTTGCTAAGGCAAATCATTTGTCAAAATATCGAGACTTACGTAAGGAATTATTAGGAGCTTGGTCTGGACCTCTAGCGTCACACGTCTTCCACCTGCTTAACGACAGCTACCTTCATATTCACATTTCCATTCTGCCTTAACGTTTCCTACCTCTTTATCCACAAAGTTCAATTGGACTTTTATGAGGTATTTCCTAATTACAGCATTTTTATAATTACCTTCACAGTCTCACATCCCCAGAAGGACTTCCCTCTTTTAATGCCCTTTAATACCTATTCCCTTTCTTTCTATCGGTAAACTTATCCTCATCCTCCCCTTCTATGCGTACCTAGTATCTTTACCTTTAAGACGACTTTTAATATCCCTTCCTCTCTTAGTACTCTCTCCATCCAAACAATCCGCCTCACTTCGTATCTCCTCAACAAGTTTCCAAATGAGTTTTAAGTTTTTTTAAGCATTTTAGAATAGTCATAAGATCAACACTACAACCCTGATAACTTAAATAACGATATCTGGACCCTCCGGGGAAAATCGAAAAGCCTGACACATTTTTTCCTCACACCCATAACGAATTTTCGAGGGGGCTCGGGCTCCGTCAGGCCCCATGGAGTCGGCGCAAATGCGTATATTTGCTGAAATAATTGAAACATAGAGTGCAGTGGCGTATCAATGGGGGGGCTATGGCGTAGCTATGGATGTATCCCCCCCCCCAAAAGCCAAAAGCCAAAGTGGGAAAATTTTCGGATGAGAATGTGAAAGAAAGGTGCTATTTCGCTCTCGTCCGACCGCACCTTGAATATGCAGCGAGCGTATGGGATCCCGTGCAGAAAGACTTAATCCGCGAACTGAATAAAATACAAAGGAAGGCTGCGCGTTTCGTCAAAAACTACTACGGGCGTACAGACAGCGTTACCCAGATGTTAAGCGAATTAGGGTGGGAGCCATTGGAGACTCGGAGGCTGCGCGCTAGGCTTAGATTGCTTGAACAATTGAGAATGGATATCTTTGAGAGCGACACAGAGAACATAATATTAGAGCCACACTATATTTCCAGGTCCGATAGAAACGATAAATTAAGAGAGATGTTTTGCTGAACAGATAGATATGAGAATTCGTTTTTCCCCCGAACCATAAAGGACTTTAATAAACGCTAGTACCGACCTCGTTAGAGTACTTCATTTTTTTTTTAGCTGTAAACGGCTGGTGTCCTAAAACCCCCTGCCACACGCCTTTTAGGCGGCTTGCGGGGTATTATATAGAAGTAGATGTAGATAAAGCCTCTGAGAAATCAAAAAATTATATGAAAATCTTGTCTAAATGTGATACATAATAACTGCATCTGATAAAAGTTAAATTTAAAGGGCCAAAATGATGTAAAATGCATTTTCAGGCATGTTGTTTTTCAAAACTTTTCCTAAAATCCCCGTTTCCTGGGGGGGTAGACCGCACTAACCGCAATTTTTTCAGTGAATTTCACCTTCAATAGGACTAATAACAAAAACGCAGAAAAACCTCAAGCAAAATGACATTCATTCAAACTTACGTTTGTGTTATGCAAAAAAAATCAAAAATATTGATAAAAGCCCGCACCCCCTTCATCTCACCCAAAGCCCTCACCTCCCTCCCCCAAAACTCCCTTAACCCCAAAGCATATTCCTAGCTAAGCCACTCACACAGAGTAATACTTCACTTGTAAAAAGAGTTGAGGAAAGTGCGTTCCGGTACTATTAATTTTGCCATGACATTACTGTACAAAAGTAATTAAAATAGCGAAGGTAGATGAGGAAGTACAGTCGTCACGTAGGCACTAGTTCACAACGGGGCAGTGCGGAAAAGGCTGTCGTGGAGGGGCGATTGTTGAAGAGGGGAAGTGGAGGGGGAAGGAGGAAGCAGACGACGGAAGACAGGATAAATTGGCATCGGACACCCCTCCCCTACTTCCCCCACTCCTCCTCTCCACCCCTCCCCTCGCCTCGCTACGTTTTCCCCAAATCCATCGCTGGGGCACTTGGATTGATTGGCGACGTCCAAGGGCACCCGGCGTCGCCGTTATCAGCTTAGCAATCTGCACACGAGGACGGAATAGGGATCTCGCCACCGGCCACACGAGCCTCAGCCCACATCGCGGTAATGATTTTAACACGCGTATCCCATTTTCAAGGACTTGGGCCAGTTAGCACGAGAAAGAGCATTGTCAGTAATATCTTGTACATGGGTTACAAATAGCCTGCGCATAAAATGTTTTATAAAAGAATTCACTTCGTAACGTTCTCCATGGATTTTAGGCCAGGAAATAGTAATTCTTTGTCCAAGAATGACGCAAATTTTTCAGTGAATTTTTCACTTTCAACTAAGCAGGGTTAACAACAAAAATGTAGAAAAACCTCAAGCAAAATGACAACCATTGAAACTTACGTTAGTGTTATGAAAAAAAATAATAAATACTGATAAAAGCCCGGAATTAAAATTTACTATTATTAAAAAAATTATATCGTCTCTAAAAGAATCCCAAAAAAAAGGGTTGATAACATATAATATTAAACTAATTCCCCACAATTTATGCCACGTCGGACTACAATTACGTGCTTACAAGGCTGCCCACGCCAGGCTTTATTGAACTATAAATAATACCTTAAAAATTATCGCTGTACAATTAATATTTATGGTCATACAATTTAATTTCTAAAAGTGACATAACAAATATAATTACAAAAATAAATGTTTGATAAATAAATAGGTAAAATTTCATTAATTAAGGAAGAACAAAGTGAGGGTAGAGCAAAAATAAAATTAAATTTAGTGCTACATAATGTGAGCAAGACAAAAGTTCATTACAACCGGGATGAAACCTCAGATTGAAACCTTCACGTCACTCAGTGGCAAAAAAATTATAACAAAATAAACACTTAAACAGTTCAAAGACGAAGTAATGCCACTCAACCTCTTTTTCACCCAAAACTTTCTGCGAGAAATTATTTTTACCGGGTGACACAAGTTAGAACCATCTAAAAATGAAGAAAAGTGGAAGCTGAGTTGAATAAAATATGCGTAGAAAAATTTGCCGCATGCAGTGCTTTTGCTTACAAAAAAAATAAATTAACGCTGCCGTTAACACGTGGATGCGGCTGCATCAGTGATGAAAGTAGAACGATCCCCAAGGCAGTGCTAAATTCACGCTCACCCCTTAAGCACGCGTGAAAACGGGAAGAGTGGTGCATTAAACTTTTGCATGTAACTTGTGCAAACATTTGCAGATGAAAATGTGTCATTGTTCTCCTGACGGATATATCAGAAACCTCCCCTTTCTTAGTTCTTTTCATATTTTTTGTTATTTCTTATTTCTCATTCATAACATACTTAATATTAATAGAAAATAAATATGTATCCCGAAAAGGCATAAAGAGAAATGACGGATATTATGCTAAAAAATCTTAGAATCGCCAGCCAGAAAATCACTATGCAAGCAGCTTAACAAGAAGGCAAATAAATACATACGTAATAGAGGAAAGAATCTGTATATGAAATCTTTGATCAAATCTTAGATCAAACTAAAGAGAAGTCGATTTCAGTCAATGGACCCAATTTAGAAATTTTTATTTAGAATACTGCACAAAGATTAAAAGACATAATATACTGTATTTAGCAATGTGATAGTGATCTGAATAAGCTACGTAAAATAAGCAAGAGGCTACACGAATTTTAGTAGTTGACTCCCCACGGCATCAAAGAGGAAGATGCGGATTCCATCGAAATCCAGGGCGAAGGGAAGAGAAGGAACAGAGCGCTCCCGACACCCAGCTGGAAACCACGCGAAGAAACCACGTTGAAAGCACTCCAACTTGTATTTTACCTCAAGGATAGGGAGGGTCGAAATATGATCTTGGAAAAGAATAAGGCTGGAAGCTCCTCCACTCCGACGAAGTTAGTGGACGGGAGAAGAAAGGAGAGTTTGAAAGGGACCCTCGAGTAAACAGGAGTCATGGAGAATGGAAGTATAACGATTGGAAAAAGCGGGCTACGCTAATGACATAATAATCAATTCAAACACATCGATTTATTATCATTGCCTTTCTCTTTGATCGATTCCACCACTGCCTGTTGCAATGGCTCGATATTGAAAAATCATCGAGATGCAGAGAGCAGAGTTTTCGGCGATTCATCGTTTTCAATTATGGTATCCCTTTTTTCCAATAAGGACCCCTTTCCAGCCACGAAAATTGCACCATTACAAGGAAATTAGTTCAAGCATGGTTCTCAATTTTTTTATCTAATACATTAAAAAATCATTAATTCGTATGGCTTGTAATATTTCCAATACTTTTTCGCTGTTATAAATATTCCATGGAGTGACGATCTCCTATAGGAATTTATTTTTTTATTGCATTTATTCACCATACGATGGAACCAAAAAATGCATTGAAGTATACCGGGACTAGCCACGGTGATAACTTTGCGGAGTCACCCGCAAGGCGAATTATTATTTTTTTAGTTATTATTATTTTATAAGAGTCCCGGTCAAAGCGAATTATATTTGCTCACTGGATTTTTCGTGAAAAAATGCAATTAGTTGCCAAGAGATGGCTTATATATTCATTCATCAATGATTTGGGACCGTCTTGTTAGGCGACTTTGAAACGGAAATTATAATAAGTTTAGGCTAGAGACGATCTTCGTCAAGCAAATGCTCAAGATTCGACCATGAATGCGAGTCTAAGGCTCCTTGCACGCACACCGATTTTGGACGGCCGTATTGTATCGGTGGAGCGCTGCTTGCACATAGTACATCGGATTTTAACTTGTAAAACGATCACTTTTTTTGGTTGTCGTGATCCACGGTGGCAATGGTCGGATACTAACCGCCATTTTATCAGTTCGTATGCGTGGTCAGTCTGTGCGCAAGCTATCCTGCCCTCCAATTGTTCACTTTCGGAATAAGGACGGCCGATATTTTACCGGCCGTCCAAAATGGGTGTGTGGAAGGACGCTGACGCAAAACCTAAAACGGCAGTTTTTGAGAAAAATCATCTGGCCAGCACATTTACGAAAACATCACATCTTCTTCGCCATCTAGTAAATTTTGCCATGTGAATTACGCAAAAGAGTAGTTCGGGTTCAAGGGCAGACAAGTAGGCCTGAAAAAATGCATTTTATTTATCATAAAATGTCGTAAACAGTCTTACAAAAACTTAATACGGTTGATTTTGAGAAAATTCATCTAGTCAGCACACTTACGAAAAAATTACATCTACTGCCATCCACTAAAACCTTGTGAACTTCGCAACATAGTAGTTCGTGTTCGCGAGCAGACAAGTGGGCTTAGAAAATTAATTTTATCCACCATAAGATGTCATGTACAGTCTTATAAAAAAAAACATAATACGCCTGATTTTGAGCAAATTCATCTAGGCTGCACATTCACGAAAAAAACCACATCTACTTCGCTATCTAGTTAAACCTTGTTAATCTCGCAATAGCGTAGCTTTAGTTCGAGGGCAGACAAGTGGGCTTGGAAAATGCATTTTATTCACCATAAGATATCATAAACATTCTTACGAAAAACCTAATACGGTTGATTCAGAGAAAATTCCTTTACACACCACATTTACGAAAAAATTACACCTACTTCGCCATACAGTAGAACCTTGTGAATTTCGCAACACAATATTTACAGGCTCACGGATAGACGGATGGGCCTGAAAAATGCATTTTATCCACCATAAGATACCATAAACAGTCCTACAAAAATCTAAAAAGGTCGTATTTGAGAACATTTATTGGTCAGCGTATTTTTATTCTTCTACTTCGCGATTCAGTAGAACCTTGCGAATTTCGCAACATAGTAGTTACAGGTTCGCAAGCAGACGGTTGGGCCTGGCCGGGTTATCCAGGTGACGGTGGCAGGAGGCTAGACAGACGGTCGACCGGCCAGCCAACGTGTGGGGTGGTGGTTGGGTGTGGGGAGGTCTACTGTCGCCCAGGAGAGCCGGCCCGTGACGTCATTCGGGTGCAGAGGCCTTGGGCGCGGCGGCGGTTTGGTGAGGACCCTTCCCCACCCCTCTCGGCCACGGGGAAGGGAGTCACCCGTTTTGAAGAGTCCGCAGGAGGGCCCTTCAATCTTCGGCTGCACGGCGAGGTGTCCCGGGCCATCCACGCCCACGGTGCAAGGCCGGTGACGGGTTTAAGTGTCCCTCGACTGCAAGGCACGACCACCTCTCGTCTCGTAAATAAAACACAGGCTTCAAAACCTCTGCGGCTATTTCGATCGCCTGTGGGTATGAAAGCTCACGAGTAACAAATGCAGGGATTTTGATCTACATTTAAATCCACGTAATTTTCATTTAGTGTTAGAAGAAGAAATAAAGTTCTTTTTTCATAATTTTGTATGATTCCTTGGTTTCCCTTATGTCTGCTGTCAACTCACACCTTGTGTATCGATGGTATGTTCCAAGGAGGTGCAGACTCCTAAAACAATAAATTTATTATTTGTTATTATTATTAACATCCGAGCCACCTCATTAGGTGTGTAGCGGAGGGTGATAGTACACCAGGCGTTAAGAAGATCAAAATAAAGAGTATGAGATGCACGTACGTCCTTCATTGTTTGGGGTAACAAAATCCTATACATATCCGTTCGGCGAAATATTCCTCATAATTTAACGTTTCTGGTGGACCTTGATATTCGGGGAGGTTCTAAGATGATGCCCTTCGTATCACTTTGAATGATATACATTCTTAATTACTCAAGCACACTAACCGTAGCATGTAGCCTAGCCGTATCTCTAGAGTCTCACAACCTATTTCGTCCAAAAGTTGCGAATCCAGGTGAGATACATTCTGCTTTAGTTCATTATCAAAGTATTGTATCGGTAAAGCTGGGTTTACATGAGGCAGTAACTAGAAAAAAAATGTAATGGGGTTTTTATTGAGGATATTGGGGGAGGGAAATTCCTGTTGTTTTTTTTTTTTGAGGGGTTGGTAGCCCAGTAATTCGAGCGAGGTTGAAAAAAAAGCGAAGAAACAGTCTCAATTCATATTCACAATCATCGCAACACGCTAATCAATGCTAATGACGGAAACGGTAGTCTTTCCTGTCACAGAAATGTCAGAGATGGGTAAGTCACGTGACATGGGATTTTTTTAAACGTGTCCTCATGCGCGGAGGTAAAAAATTATTCTCCTTCATTCCACTCTAAGCTGTTGGGATTAAGATGGTGGCGGCCGCTTCCCTCCCTCCTCCGAAATTTCTGGAAAAATTGAATAAATGACAACCTTTAAGGCTGGTCTCCAATGAAAATTTTTATTTCAAAAATGATTGATCATCATCAAAACGCCCAATGCCCATGTGTAATACACCTCACAGCATAGTCGCTGAGAGGAATTGCGTACCAACAAGGCGCAGAGATATTAAGCTCCGCTCCCTCAAAACAACGAACGAGCTAAATCCGTCTCTGAGCCTTAAGTTTTGATACGATCGACATTTTATAGCGCCAACGAAACCATTGACATAGCTGTTTTTTCATAAGAAATTCAGGGATAACTACGCTCACTCAGCGACAATACGTCTACAACGAGAAAGCGACTACTGGATTTTCGATGCTGGTGAAGGCCTTTTCGACTATCCATTGTAGTCCAAATTTCTCCAGATCTCATCATAATCTAAGTCATTGTTTTTTTATAATCATGTAACCATATTGATAACAAAGTTTTACTAAATCGAATATCACCTTTTTGTCACAGCGGCATAAAAATCCTAGCAGTATTATCAACATTTTTCGTATCGGCTTAAGAACCAGCACAAAAATACAATTTTTCAGTTGGAATTTTCGAAAATAATGCGCGTATATCCTTTATTAGGTGGCCATTCGAAATTTAATCCCCATATTTTCTCATTTGTGATATTTTTATTCTTGAAACACCACAAATATTGAATGACTTCCATATATTCAAATAATTTCAATATTAAAGTTTAAAACGAGTGTTTTGTCAAGACAAATAGCAAAACTACGACAGATTGAGAATGCGTAATGTGTACCCATAAATCAAAGTCTTCACAGGTCAGTGGTTACTAGCTTATTAGCTAAGAAATCATCTTGAAAAATTCAGGATGTATATAGTGGATCCATAACAACATTTTACAGCATCTAAAATAGGAAAATATTACCCCAAAATTTTCTCATATGTAGAAATACGTAACTTTTCATTCATTGATCTTTTAACAGCTCCCAGAAACGGTACCGCAAAAAGATTTATTTAAACCGAATAAGTTGAATTCCACTAATGTTAATAAAGAACACTCAGTCAGACGAGAAAAAAAAGAGTTTTTATACGCATTTCTGAATAAATTACGTTCAAGGCTAACTATGAAAGAGCCACATAACTATCGAATCAAAGAGAAAAATTCTCCAACCAAAAGTGTTTCTGTGTTTCATGAAATCCATGAAAATGCTGAAAATTTTCACTTCCATCACTAACTCACCCCTTCTAGGGTGGGCACAAGGGTTAAACAGGCAATATTCTCTTTATATTAATATCAAAATATTTATAAGTTAGATATATATTTTAATTTCAGTTTTCGAGTCCCTTCCCCAATTGAGCAATGCTTTTTTTTCGAGTGGTGACCAGCAAAATGACAAACGACTGGAAAATCTGTCTTCTTAACTTGTGCTCAAGGCTTAAATGATTTAAGATCAGCATAATACAAAAAAAACGAACCTAATGATAGTCGTATTGAAAACCCTGACTATTTTTAAGCCCTTCAATAACCACATGGTTGGCTTAGAAGGATTCATTCGTGTGCCTTTTTTCATATAACGGCAAAATATACGTGTGATTTTGAGTATCTGCACATTATTCAGTCCTGAAAAGTCTCACATAGTTGTTTGTTAGCAATTAGGGCATGTTTAGAATTAAATTTCACCCAAAAGAAGCGGAGGTGACTGGGCCACGTGCGTGGCCCACGCGCCTAAATGCGTAGCATTTTTCTATTAGCATCACTTATAGCTGCGCTGCAAATTAAGTATGATATTTGTCAACTTTGATGTGCTAGCAATCTTCGGGGGGGGGGGGGGGTCGTGCGACTGTGGGGAGGCACATGGCCTCGTTGTCCCCCTCTAAATCCGCATATGGGTACGACTGTTGAAGTGATAAGTCCTAGTAAGTGGAAGGTCACATAAGAGGTCCGAGCGGACGAAATTATACGTCAAAGGCTCGTGAAAAAATTGTCCCGGCAGCTAATAGGCCACCACTACCAATGTTGTCAAAAAATAAAAAAAATAAAAATGACGTTTGTTTGCGTGGCTAGTGCTATGTATTGTTCATGAGGAAAGGAAGCTCAATAAATAATTGACCGTTCGTAATTTGAACAACTAAATCTAAGAAAAAAATAAAAAACCAAAACTGGAACATTAACACTAAAGAATGGCGTGACTATTTTTTTGGATTTTTTATTGCCATAACAGCCTTTATTAATTTTTTTGATTTGGATTATGTCCCTTTCCAATATTTTATTTTATTCGGGTTTTTCGAAGCTTTTTTAAATTTTTTCTTTACTTTTTTTAAACGTATCTTTTCTTTTTTTGAGATTTACGTATTTTTATAAAAAAAAGGACGCAAGAAGGAAATACATAGAAAAGCCTGATAGACGAGTGATATGTTTCGGCAGTGAATGTGCAGTAGGTAAATTTTCATCGTAATTCCAGATGTTGACGAGTAATGGCTTTTGCGTAAATGCTCACATAAGAGGTCAGTGCCGCACACGTTTTTAAGGGGCCAAAGGGCGTTTACCCCTGGACCCCTCCCCCACCCCCGCCTCACGCGTCTCCCTACACGCACCGTCTCACGTACAACTCACGCACAACACACGCACACACGCGCGAACGCAGTCACTCGAATGGTCCCTTTACGAGTCTCCTTCCAGGAAAGGAGTCCCCTCTCTCTCCCTATTCGTATCCAGGCATTCGTGTCGAGCCATCAGCCGCGCGCACCATGGAAATCGATAAAATCGCATTCCCCCTCCTCCCACGCACTCCTGCTGTGAGCGCCGAAGGGAGGGCGACGGCACCCGATGCCGCCCTTTCATTCACGCCGCTCCGCCGGCCCGCTCCGCTCCGCACCTCTGCCGCCACCGCGAGGATTGCGAAGCGAAGATGCGTTAGGTTATATCCCAAGAGTAAATATATATGCAAGATCGCTCAAGGTGGATGAGGCCAGCATTGTAATCGCAACCTCAGAGCTATTCACTATTACGGATAAAGAAAAACAATAAAACAAATGTACCACGAAATATTCTAGGATTTTTCCAGCTCAAAAATAAATAAATTTTATCGGGTTTTAAACCGGCTGAGAGGTTTCATATCCAACGTTTCGTCAGCTTATTCTGCTACCATCTTCAGGGGTAGAAGATTAAAGTTACTCTTAAGGGGTGAAGTTACTTCTCATATTGAGACGGTAATACAGTGAGCTGACGTTCCATTTTCCTACGTTTCGGCAGCTTACTCTTACTACCGCCTTGAGTGGTGAAGATTGAAGTCACTCTTCAGGTGTAGGGTTACTTTTCCCCCATGAAAAAGTTAAAACAGTGATCTGCCGAAACGTTGGAGATGGAGACATTTTTTCCAGTTGAAAACCAGTGAATAATTTCTACACATGCATAAATACACTTAATAGACCTGACATTCTTCCCTCTAAAACATACAGCATACCTTTTCCTTTTAGTGCTCCTCCCATTCAAACCCACTCACCAAGTGGTATAACTATCAATTAACCAACCTGCCATGAGTGTTCCTTGCGGGAATAGGTACTTTTTCACATAATCATAAATTTTTCAACAGCTCCCAGAAACGCTACTAACAAAAAAGATCGGATGCTTTCCCGGCGTGTGCTGGTAGTGAAGGTTATTCAAGTTCTCCACCGGGTAATCTCCTTCATGGCTGCCGACGTTTCGGGGTACGACTCGTACGCCATCGTCAGGGCTGAGTGTCATTTCTCGGAAGGTGTTCGCCTTATATAACGTGCCGAAATGCCAGGTTCCCTCTGATTGGTCCTTGGTATTAGCCAATCGGATTTTATTCAATACGGGTTTCCATACGTAACTGAGGGAGTAACCGCCATCGCTACTGACAAAAGTTTATGAAAATCAAATGAGATGAATTCTACAAATGTTACCAAAACACTTTCTGCCAGAACAAAAACAAAAGCTTTCATACGAATTCCTAAGAAACATAGTCAGTACAAGATGAACTTTGACAAAACCATATAACAATTCAAGAGTGGTAGAAAAAAAATTCTCCAACACGAGACATTTCCTTGATCCTTCTAAAATAAATTTATAATTACATGTGTTCTCATAGATAATCCTTAGGGGTTGGAAGTTGGGCCTTTTGAAAACAAAAACGGGGGAAATGAGCTCTACGACCTTAAAGATGTAGCAAGATATTTTACCCCATTTGCTACTTATAAAATCAATTTCAATGTGAAGAGCTTAGTTTACTTTGGAACAACATTTATTAAATAAGAGAAGTATCAACTAAATTATCAATTTAAGCTTAAATTTTTTAAAGCTATAGGGTGACATAAAATTGATTTATTTTCATGCATGAAACCAGATTTCATGCATTTCCAGATGGCTGTCTTTTTCTACAAAAAATGATTTAATACCAACGCATAATAATTATAATAATAACAGTAATGAAATGAAATGTTTCATTTATTAATTATAAGAAGTTTGTACAACAAAAATATATCGAAATGTTTTGAGAATTTTGTTCTAAGAACCTAATGCACCTCATATTCCGCGGTGTAAGAGTTAATTTAACTAAACGGCATGACACCTGATCTAAATGATATTCTCTTCATTGGTTACAATTTCCACTTTTAAAGAAGTAAAAGCGATTTCAAGCATTTGCAACGGCTCTCTCACTGTATCTACCGAAAAAGGGACCCGGAGAAAACGTTCGACTTTAAATGCAACCTCGTTCCGCTGTAAAGCTTGGGATAATGTCAAAGACCTGCCTTCCGCGTCACAGCTAAAGGTCATGAGTCAAACTGAAGTAGTAATTTTTGTTCGACGTAACGGGTTCGCGAGGGTCGTAGAGGCGTTTTGCGACTCAAGAGTAGCTGATGAGACAAGTAGCGCGGAACACCGGGCAACACAAAGAATCCAATCATAGAGATACTGTTCTATACGCTGAAAACACGGATTTATATATATCACCCATTTTTTCTGTTTTCTGCACAAAACAAAATTTTTTATCGCAACTTAGCGTACTGTATAAATTTTACTTGTTTTTAGATCTGCTTGCTTCAATTAGTATGGTCATTTTCAGCCGAGTAAATATTTTCCTCTAATTTATGTTGACTCATTGATTAAAATATGCCCTTGGAATGAAAAATGAAAATAAAATTTCAAGTGATGTGTAAATTTGAACGTAAATAAGGAGTTGTATCTCGTTGCAATTATTCAGATCTCTTTATAAAATATATATCGGTAGAGGAAAAAACATAGCGAAAAGGAATTAAGAGAAGTCAGATAAAAATTACGCAGTAGAATGCTGAAAAATTGCTTTTCTCAGTAAAAAGCGAATGGCGTGTATACTATCTCACAACAGCAAACGTTTTCCCTTGGTTTCTTAATTTTGTTTTATTTAACGAAAATTAAAAAAAAAACTAATACATAAATTTATTAAAATAAACCTTTTTTAATTAATATAGAACCCTGACGAATAGCAGCGATTTTAACATAACTCCTTGTACCAGTATTAACAGTGTTCCCCTTATAATATATAATAGCGTAGGTACTTCAGTGAATTACTGTCAAATACCCCAAAAAATCGAATTAAAATCTCCACCGATATTTTTTGCCTTTTTCCTTAGAAGTCACCTTGAAAATGACAGAATTATCAAAAATAAAAACGTCGATTATGCAAGAAATTAGTTCCGAGAATCAACACGCAGAGCAGCAGCTGAGGACTGCATTAATTTCAGTCTGTCCGACGGAAGAGAACTAAGGAATGCCATCCTGGAGCTAACTTTGAGCGCGACCGGATTATTTCTGGTGGCGCTGTTTACTCCACGCCCACTCTTGCTGCCCGAGATGAGAAGCATAAGTGATACCTGCGCTCAGATTCGTTCTCGCACACCTGCACTCGACCCTCGGACCCGCCAATGAGGCTAGCTACACAACGAAAATAAACCAAAAAATATTTCTGGAATCAAGAAGGCGAGGAGATCATGGAATTATCTTTATATCAAAGCTCAGATGCATTGTGTACAAATTTTATTATCTGAAGGACAGCGTCACGAAAAATGTACTCAAAATGATGTATCACGGTCTTTTTGAGAGCCTTCTCAGATATGGCCTTACTGTGTGGGGATCATGTGGTGTGAGTAATATGAAAAGATTGAAGTCCAACCAAAAAAGGATTTTAAAAATGGTTCATCAAACAAACTTTGAGGAAGATGGTTGATATTCAGGTGACTCGTATTTTAAAGACATTGGTACATTACCACTTGATAAATTGTATCATTACATATTAATAATTGATAATTATTTCAATAATAGATACAAAAGGAAAAGAAATAATAATAGTAATATCGATTTGAGGGCTTTAGGAAAGTATGAGATTCCGCGGTGTTATACGCATAAGGGTTGCAGGCAATTGAAAGTTGTTGTACCTAAACTGTTTAATAATTTGAAGAGTGAGTTTAAAGAGTTAAAAACGTTGAGTGAAGTAAAAAGAAAAATTAAGACTTGGTTATTGACTGGTTGTTTATAATGGAATGTAACAGTATTTCATATAATGATATGCTTATTTGCTATTAAGAATGTTTTTGCTTAAATGTTTAATTTGTTTGTTAATGAAATTGTTAATTTAGTAATTTTTACAAGACACAAATTGTAATGCTTAAGTTGGCACCTGCTGACAAGCCAATTTCGGCTTAGCGGGAGCAGAATGTTTGTTTTCATTTGAAAATTTAAACTGTTGAATAAACATTATTTCTTGTATGCACATACTTATAAAATGAATAAATGAGTAAATGAGTTAAATAAGCATTGAGACGAGCATTGGTATAGTTAATGAACGCCACAAGTTTATTCCAAAGGAAATATTTACCACCTTTAGATATGGTTCATAAATAAATTATGCAAAAATATTTCTAAAATAAGAAGGCGTAAAGATCGTGGAATTACAATAAACATTTTCAGATGCGTGACGAATAGCTTTAAATTTGGACATATTAGCATTTTATTTTTTTATTTTTATTTATTTCAGTAACCCCCGAAAAAAGCACAATGAGGACTTTACATCGTCAGTTTAAACAATCAACAACAGACGACCACAAACACCCATGTCCTGGGAGGAGTAACCTATCCAGGCGGGACTCGAACCCGCGACCTTCGATAAGGTAGGCGAAGACTTATCCCTGCCGCCACCGAATTGCAAAATCTTCTTTACATTATTGAAATGAACGTTAAGAACAGCACCATGTTACACCACGTCAATGCTACAGCACAAGTTTACTCCTAAGAAATATTTACCATGTTTAAATGATTGAAACATTAATGAAAAGAAGAACTAAAATAGTCCATTCTTTTCATTTTAAATTAGTTCTGCCTGTTGCGGCTAATTGACCACAAAATGATAAGCCCCGTGGCAGAGGCATAATCTCGTCTGGCTTCTCCTCAAATACACGGCAAATATAAGTAAGAGAACCAACACAGACAGGCATAACACGTGAACTTAGTAGGACACAAAGGAAAGCCGTGGAAAAGATCAAATTATCAGCGTCAAGTATGACATTAGTTTCAAGATAACATGATTGGTTTAAAAAATAATGGAATCATAAAAAACTATGACCGATCAAGCAAGTTTGATGCGTCTTCCAAATCACTCCCCTACCATTCATACCTTTTTTTTGCGTCTAATTATTTCTTTTAAAATTCTCATATTTTAAACTTAGTTTCTCAAATGCTAATTTTGTGCCTGATAAAATACTAAGGCAAAATTTTCATATTTGAGAAACAGTACAACTCGTTTATCCGGATTAACCGGAAGAAATAGGAACATCAATGAAAGCAATAAATAAGTACTATAATTGTAATAGAAAATATTATATCGACCTTAAGCACTACTCACTAAACAATTGACAAAAAACAAAGAAAATGTGTGTTTTATGTCCGCAAATAAATCGTCTATCTTTCTTTGTTTTAACTTTATATAACTTTTTATGATGTTTCTTGGAGTTTAGGTCTAATGAAACCAAGTTATAGCCAACGTTTCGATTTATGTAAAATCATCCTCAGGGCTATGAAATTGAAAACATGAATAATATAAAATTCACAGATAACAACGATATACAATATTTTTACATAAAAATGTTACGATCACGTTTTTTATACAGTAATATAATTTAAAGTATACACATATATATATATATATATATATATATATTATATATATATATATATATATATATATCAGCTGACGAAGAAGCCGGAAGTGCTTCGATAGCTTCAAGTTTATTTATCCAATGTGAGTGTTTCTTTTTTGTGTCTCTGTGTGTATTGACATTAACTTAAATTATTTATATATATATATATATATATATATATATATATATATATATATAAGAACAGAATAGAATGAGGATGATTTTACATAAATCGAAACGTTGGCTATAACTTGGTTTCATTAGACCTAAACTCCATGAAACGTCATAAAAAGTTAATTGAACAAGGTCAAGAATAGAAGAGGAAAAGTAGTAATATACTAATTACTTTATATAACGTAATCGTATACGTTACTTTTCGTGGAATATTGGTAGAGATCTTTGATCCGGATAAACTGGAGAGCCGAGCCATCGAGGTTCTTCTGCAGTAGCAAATGTTGATTAGAGTCAACTTTTTATACCCAAAAATAAATTAAGGGTTAACAGAGTCCTATGTTACTATACTGATAATGGGTGGGTTCCTAGGTGGTACTTTTCATGGAAAAATGGACCAGATCTTTGACACGAATTACCAGGAGAGCCGAATAATTTAGGTTAATTTAAACAATGTTCTACTGAACTAACAAATATTGACTTGAGAGAGCTTTTTATACCCAAAAAGACACAATGATTGATACATCACGTAATAAGTCACGATAAGATACTGGCCCAGCGGTGACTGATCCATCCTCTTAAGGCAGTCAGGGAGCCAACGTTCCAGGGGAAATTCGTATTGTTTGCCCCAAAAAAAAGGCAATAAAAACTTTGAGGAAAACTTCTCACGTTGTTTGCGAGTGGCGACACCTGTGCCGCGGGTTGGATTGACAAACAAGTGACGAGTGGCCGCGCGACAGCCGAACCGACCCGAGACGAGCTTTTGCGCCCGAAAAGACAGGGCAGCGTCACCGCACCCTTTACGACCCCGCACCCGAGACGAGAAAAGTCATTCTTTTGTTCGGCTGCTCGTGTCACCGTTAGCGTTGAATGAGCACTACCCGCAGGTGGGAACAAGCGAAGGGAGAGGGGAAAAAAGCTTGGCTTCAGCTCACACGAGGGATGGAGCAACTTGGGCAGTCCATTGCAGGATTTACTGACGTTTTTTATTCCAGGAAAGCCAATATGTTTCGTAGAACAAAACATTAATCGTTTCATTGCGTATGATTAAGTGCGATATGAATCTATATTGGGTTGTTTACAAAGAACTAAAGTGCATTTCCTTAAAAGAATTCGGTAGTTCGAAAGGAAAAATAAGTTAAGACGAAAAAGTCTTCCTCGTTAATCCATTCTCCCATGATGTTAAAATTAAAAACCGTGAAAATTACCGGCAACTTTTCAAGAGTTGGTGACGTCATTTAACATACGGTTCAGTAACTCGTTCACGAAGACACGCTCACTGTGGGAATAAATTCCTATCAAAAGCACAAAAAAAAACACGTGATGTGTACCTGAGAGACAGTGACCCTGTAGGCAAGAGTTCGTGACGTCATCAATTGTTTTGCAATCTAGTTAACGTTTTCAATTTTAGGGTATAAATAGTACGGTAAGTGGGCGAAGGGTAATCAAATAAAAATAATAATATCTCAAATTTCATACTTTATCATCATCGATACAAAAAATTGGTGATCGACCCCCCTTGAATCGTATATAATCTAATATCCTTTAAAAAATCAAATCGGAATGAAATTTTGTATTCAGTTCAAGCGCGCCATTTTATATTGATAATTTTTTCCAAGCGTATTCGAAGTCAAGCAAAAAGTACAAGTTTTTCAACGTTATAGTAAAAACTTCAGCCAATCATTTAACTTGGGAAGGGAAATTTTATGCAATATATCATGTTGAAATTGGCTCCATGTATAAAACAGCAATTTTTTATACTACAGATCGAATGAAATATAAATGGTTGATGCTTATATTCAATAATAAATCGAAAGATTTGAAATTTTCCGTAACGAAGTATTTTGATTCCCTGGCGCATCACACCTTACTTTGCTTATTGAATAAATATTCTATACGATTGGATAACACAGCGTTTGAACAACTCTTGTAAAGGTAATGTCTGATGACGTTTTTGAAGTCATATGGTGAAACTATCGCCAGACATTAGATATTTAATATAGTTGATGGACTTGGTATACGATGCGAATTTACATTCGTTATTTTACGTGGCGTTACGGGGGACTTACGAGATGTAAATGTTAAAGATATCGTAATAGTCGTGGGGAATACGGTAAAAATAACCTGGTCAAATGCAAAGCATATAAAAGGTCAAAATATAGAATCTATAGTAATTAACCACCTAATTTGGTAGCAGTAGCATCATGATCATAAAACTATAATACACGATCTTCATCTTCACCTTCTACTTCCCAACTTCTGTCGTTGCATGCTGCCGTTTTTCGTCAGCAACTCCTCCACTTATATCTCATCTTGTTTCCATCATTTTCAAGACGATATAAATTTCATTTCCACCTTATACTGTATTCCATACGATATTTTTAACATACAGCTCGCAACTTTTACCTACATTTACATTACGCACCTAGCTTTTGCATTCCTATTAGTCAGAAAATTTCTATTATAATGTCACCTGTTCTCATCGATACGGTTTTTTCTCTATCCGTCAATATGCTCTTGAATTTCTGGAAACTATACTCTTAACAGTTTAAGCCTGATTGCATAATATTTACTAAACTATATTAATTCGTGGATGAAATTCGCCATGAAAAAATCAATTGACTTTGCCGGCACCCGGATCCGGATCTCCCGATAGTCAGTCAGGTACTCTTTGTTGCATTGCCAAGGCTGGATAACGAAACCACCCCGCTAATTGATTTTTGTTTGTACCTCCGATCCTCTACTATTACTATGGTTTCTCCTCAACTTCATTTTAAATTTACATTTTTGAAACGCATATACCTGGGGTACCATTATTTAAAATTTTTATAACCTAATCTTACTTTAATCTCTTCTCCCCGCAGGTTATTATGTACATTTGCAACTGAAAAAAGGCATCCAATATACCAAATTAGTTGGTCGTATGCCCCTAAAAATCGATTTTCTCGCTCAGAAATCCCACCGAAAGGCTATAGAAATAATCACTCCTTCCAACTAAGTGAATAGATACAGCAATATTCACTGATTAAAAAGCCTGACTTGATTAAGAGCTTCATTAATCAAACTTGTACCGATTCAATGCACATCCTTTGAAAAAGTTCCATCGCTCTTTCCCATACATATTAATCATTTATTCCTACACTTGACAGTATAATACTTAAGGTAGCTTTTTCGCTTTAAAGAGCAGTTAGGCTGGATACCCAATGCCTGCCCTAGATGTATTCAAGAATACTTTATTCAATATCCACTTACAACGTTATCTCGGTCAATTCATATTGATGCTAATTAAGTCCCAACATCGAATACCCTTTTGCCATAAAATTCAAGGCTACGCAGAATTCCATCATCCGAAGACTCAATAAATCATTAGAGTATTAATAACTTACATAATTGCAGTTTCCAAGGATGGGAATCGTCAGAGCAAACTCGGCTTTTGGACACTCACCTGAAATAGATGAGAAAAAAACTGGGTTAAAATTTAATTTACATTAAAAAAACACGTATCATTAGCCTTTCGAATATGTTATTATTTCAAAACATCCATTGTCTAAGAAACAGCCGTGTAGGAACATAATTATTTAAATAATGCTCAAACCACTACTTAAAATTATCAATTACTGCATAAAAGTAACATTTACCGCAGTATTGATTGAAATTTCGCATAACGTTCTTCAGTGAACAATAGTGAATGGCTGGGTACACAAATCATCAATTAGCAAAGTTTACCTTTAAGTAACACTATGTTCATTTCTTACGTTCTTACTGTGTTTTTAATAGTATTTTAAATGTTTATTTTTCTCACTTTATAGAAGTTGTGTGAACTAGAAAATATAAATTTGCCGAATAAATCCGCATAACTAAGAAGATAAGAGTTTTCTCCAAGAAATCGATAATAAACTGCGCATAACCAAACGTTCCCCATTCCTAATTCCGGAACTTGGAATTCAAAAGAGAATACAATTTTGACGCGGTTGGTTGGTGCGATAAACGAGATTTTCCAGTCAATCGAGATCTCAAATGCGCAGCCCCAGCTATCAATGAAAGCTCGGGGAAAAAGAATAACGCAGAGCGAGTATCAAGTAATTTGCGAAGCCCCACATAACTTAACTGCGCCACATTCATTGCATGCCAATATTCTCCTCGAAGGAAACCCATGAGTCGATATGTTTATATTTAGAAAATAACATTGATGGAAATATTACGAGGGAAAACGCCCCACAAAAATGTCGCAGGGGTGCGAAGACCCACATCGGCAATTGCGCCGCAGAAAGGACATGGCAGTGAGAGGGATAGGGAAAAGGATAACAGGCATTGGAAGGCAGACACTTCGTCACCCGTTGCCAAGGCAATGTTTTAGGTGAGTGAACCTTCGGGGAAAATATACACAAGAGCGCGCTTGCTGGCTGCGCAGTAACTAAAAGCAGAAGGCTGCATTGTAACCATAATTTCACATTATTTTAGGAAAAAGAAAAATTTAGCAGAGTTAATGATTAAATATAATTAATAGTAGCGGGCGTGACTTGGTGAAAATCTATAATCGCAGGAATAGAAGTATCAACAACTTTGCTATTTCAACATGGTAATTTAATGAGACCGACCCAGGAGTTTGCGGTTTATTATTTATTGTGACTGCGCCAGGGGTTTCCGGTGCAGATATCCAAATAGTTTCTATTGCCGCTGTTGATTATAATTTTATTCATTAAAAATCTCAAGACTTTTTATCATTTCGTATCACTGATGTTTAACTCTTTTTCATTGGACATAAACATTTTTAATTTTGACCTCACTATTTATTCAAATCTCGGATTTGTATATACTTCTTACTATCTATTAAACATATTTTAACCAAATTATCTTTTTAACACTTGCATGTCCTAAATTATCATTTCTTTATTGATTTATCCATGATTATGTAAAAGAGCCCAGGCCCAGGGGAAGAGGGGGCCAGATTGTGGCCTCATCTGGGCCAGGTTAAATAAACCGCAAGTCAAGTCATGGTTTCGTTACAGCGTAACATGACCTTGACAACGTGACATGACGTAACACGACCTTGATAATTTTACGCTGTAACGATACCATGGTCTGTCTCAATAAATTACCATGTGGAAATAGCAAAGTTGTTGATCTTTCTATTCCGGTTATTTAAAATAATTTTTATTGAAATCCCGAGACTTTTCCTTCACCGTTGCCAATGAACTCAATGGAAATAAAATTTTTAATTGGAAAAAACAAGATGTCGATCGCCGAAGTCAGCAAATCAGACCATTACCTGATCCAGGTTAATGTTAGCAGTCGAGGAAAACCGATGATGATTTAAAATTCAAACGTTGAGCGTTTCCACACATTTTAATTTACTACGACCGATTTTTGAGTCTCAGTAAAGAGGAAGAGTTATGGAGAGGTAGAGGAGAGGATACGGTATGGAGAAAAGGCCAAGTGATAATTGTGATTCATTAAATGTTGGTTTAACCGATAGGAAATTTATGGATTGATTGAAGGTGCATGAAAGGCATATGGTGAAATTTAAAAATTATTTTTTGTTCTCTGTATACATATATATAGTTGAGAATAACCATGTTGCAGATTTCAAATCAATTACTTTGCATTTTTGGGACATGGGCGCAAAGATAGATTTTATGAAAAAATATGAAGTCGAGAAACTTTTTTAAATACTGGATTTTAATTACGAAATGAGGCTATTCTAATGAATGTTATTCTAATTATTTGATTCTTATGACATTTCACCATTTCTGGCTGTGCCAGTTCCTGACCTGACCGTGTTATCTCTTCTTCCACCCCGAAATCGAGCACGTGCTCGCTCCTCTCCTATACTTCAATTACATCTACATAATACCCCGCAAGCCGGCTCTAAGGCGTGTGGTAGGGGGTGTTAGGACAACAGCCGTTTATACATATAAAGGAAGTTCTCCAAGTTACGACTAGCATTTACTAAAGTCCTTGATGGTTTGGGGGAAAAAAGAATTCCCATATCTATCCGTTCGGCAAAACATCTCTCCTAATTTATCGCTTCTCTCGGACCTCGAAATATAAAAGGGCTCTAATATTATGTTCTCCGTTTTGCTCTTAAATATATCCATTCTCTATTGTTCAATCAATCTACTTAACTTATATTTATATAAATATACTTATCATACTCTTCCTCTTTCTCGAGGTCTATTTCTACATAAACCTTATCAGAACGAAATCCATTATCTTGAGATGGTTCTAGGCACTGAAACCGGTCGAAGTCGTTTAAAATGTGTGAAAAAGTACAAATTTTGTGATTAAATTGGGTTGAAACTAATTTCCAAAAGGTTGACTCGTTAAGAATTGTATTAATTAATTTATTTTTATTAATTTGTTGCCACACCAAAATAGCGCCATTTGGTTTTGCATCGGGGTGTTTCATAACATGTAACCATTAAACGTACACGGACTTCCACGCCCAGAGTTGGATCATCCTTCTATAGCGGTACGCGAACCTACGACTTTCGATTTGGAAGGTGAAAACTTTACCCCGGCGCCACATATAATTCTAACATATTGCTAAATTAAAAGTTATTGCCAATTTTCCACCAATACTATTGCATAACTAAAAGAATTTGTGGAAAATAGCCACTTATTTGTTCAATTTAATGACTGGACTACGTCCTTGCCATTGGTCCCATGCACAGAAGCTGATGCGCACCGAATTGTTTATGTTTCCTCGGATAGTGAATCAGCTCGAGACAAATTGATGTCTTTCATTGGCGTCGCACTAGTTTTGGACGTCTTTCAAGCCGCGGCATCTCATTCTTTCCCGGCGAGAGAAAACGCTTCCTCTCAACTTCCCCTACCATCTCTTTTGCACCTACTGCCGATGATAAATGTGCATATTCCACGCGGAAATGAACGCAATGTAGCGTGAAAGGCGTGTGCTTTGCAGCTGTAACGACTCGCAGCCAAAGACTTGGCACGGCTTACCGGAGAGGGACAGAAGAGCCGTTCGTAAGGACTAGACGTCGTCGCTTGGTTCAACTCAGGAAAATGCTAGACGTGAGACTAAAGAAGAATCTACTAGTCCATACGGAGTGACCGCGGGTCATCATGAGAACATCGTGAATAAAAATCTAAACGATCCATGAAATCAAATAAACTTTTATCTGCACTTTCGTCCTGCAACTTTATCTGTCATTTACAATTCAGACTTCAATTTTGGGGTTTAAATCCAATAACGACGAAAACCTCATTACCAAGAGCGCAGATTTAAAACGGTAGTTAGAAGCGCAAAATATCCTTAATCGTGTAATTAATCAAACTATATGAGTAAGTAGTAGCCCAATTTCACAAAATAATTCTAGTTTGAGCATAGCAATATTTTTACAAAACAATCATCAGATACATTTAGTGCACTAGATATTGATTGCGTATCAGGAAAAAACCATTTAGACGCACATTTAATCATAGAAAAAGGCTAAGTAAGTTATAAAGTTGATAATGCTAATTTTTAAAACGTTTTGCTCTAAAATTGTCCGAATGCACCTTTAATTTTTTAGCATTCAAAACTTGGACGCTGAGGAAGGAATAAAAGAAAATACTGGAGGCGGAGAGAAGAAGGATCTACGAAATGCTGGACATGGTGGGCGAGGAGAGAAAATTTCCGAAGGTGATTAGGAGGAGACTAGGTTTCTGGATGGAGCGAGTACTGAGCGAGTAGGGGACGATCAAAACCAACCAAGACGTTGGGTAAACGATTGAAGGTAAGGAAGAGAATAATATTCATAGATGGTATGAAATGCAATTGGCTTGATTTAGAATTGGAAAGGTAGCTACAATTTACAATGGAAGACCGGATGGGGTAATTTGAAAAATGTTTTTTTTTTTGTAATAATGACTCAATAAACGGTAGAATACTTTAAGAGGGATACCCTCCTCACGATCAGACATTGGTCGATTGATTTGGTGACATATTATTCGTCTAGAAATTTTGTTATAATTTACAAAATAGCACATTTTCCATGAGTTTTATTTTGTTGCTACGCGTTTCAATGTGATGATTGCTGGGCGATCCTTGATTGCTTCGCGTCTCAATACGATGTGTGTATATATATACCTGATGAATACCTATTGGTTGCAATGCGTAGTACTAACATAAAACTTGAGGAAAAATCTTGGTATCTCCAACCAATATGCATTCTTTCCACTATATCTCGCCTTCCTCAGTCAATGTTGTGCTTAAGTCTTGAAATATAAGGGTAAGTTGAGTGCAGCTTTGTCAGCACTTGTCTTATTCTCAAATATTAAAAAATTGAATCCGAGAGAACCTGGAGGAAATTACTCAAATTTGAGATACAGGATGGTATTTACCAAGGTCTACTTTTAGCACCTTAGCATCTTATTGCATTATACAACATTTAAAGATGACAGCATTATATTTACAAAATAAATCATCGCCAAAACGGACCGATGGAGCGGAAGCATGCATCACCACAATATGAAATTGCTCCGTAGGATTCGAGCAGGACTGATAGCTGGCCGCGTGCTGCGGAATATGAAGGGGGTGGAATTTTTACCTTGGAGTGTGCATTTAGAGGGGCAAAGCCCTCTATCAAGATCAAAACCGCACGGGCCAACAAGTCGCATCGCCGGCGCACGCGACCACTGCAACAAGTCACGCGAGCCACTTTCGGTCGGCCGCCGGTCATCGGGAAAGGCGTGATTGGGTCGCGTGGCTGGAGAGAACCGTCTCTTTTGCGGTCGGGCAGCGAAAGAGCGCAATGCCAAATGCCCCCGGGTCACGCTACGGCGATCACTAGGGGGTGGGGGAGTAATGTGGTTAAAATGGATGGCGGGAAAGGGGAGAGCACGCAGCAGCTGAGTCAGGAGCAGAATACGGCCCAAAACAAACCCATGGAGATGAGCTGAAACGTCGATGATAGATAAAAATCGAACTTTGCCGTATTCCACAAAGATTTATTAAAACACTCCATCGGTTACAACCTTTCCAGGTTGAAACTGATCGAGTGTTTTAATTAATCCCTGTGGAATACCACGTAATGTTGAAAGCTCACCTATCATTGAATTCATATGAAACGTCGATGCAGACTAATACGATAATAGATCAAAAACCGGTCAAGTGTTTGAATAAACCTTTGGGGAATACAAAAAAGTTTAATCCAAATCTATCACGTCAAGAATCCACCAATTAGGCTCGCCCACCATTAATTTCATATAAAACATCGATGCAGACTAGTTCGATAATAGATCAAAAACGATATTTCACTAAAAGTATCGTCAGAGTTGATAAGAGAAAAGTACATATTGGCCCTGTGGGGCTGTGCTTGACTCAGATCGGAGTTATTCAGATCGGTTTTCGTGCCGAACGGTTGATTCCGAATGGTTGGACGACATGAACTTTCGTAGTGTGTCGTCAAAGTAAATGGGGTTAATTAGAGTAATAGCGTTAAAAGGGGTGGCAAGAAAGGATAGGGCAAAAAGCAGCCAAGTCAGAAGGAGAATACGACCCTAAACAAACCCATAAAGCTGGACTGAAATCAGTGGCGGACACAGATGGGGGCGCCCCCCCCCCCCTTGCAGACCCACCCGTATTGCCAAACATTACAGAACCACAATTATAACTTTTTTATGTTATAAGATGGCATAATCATGTATATGTGTGTCATAAATGTAATTAAAATTTTCTTTAACTGTGTATGTGACTTGATTATTTTTTATTAGGATGAAATTAAAGGTAACTCAAGATATCTTTTGCGCCCCTCCCCTCGATTTTTTTCTGTGATGTATACTTATACGATAGTAGGTCAAAAACGATATTTCACTAAAAGAATCATCACGGTCGGTAAGAGGTAGGTACACATTAGACCTGGGAGTTGTGAATGGGGACTCTGGGACGCAACTTACAAATTACTCAAAATTAACATTCACCTTTTCTTTTTTTACCTTCGAAATTCATCATAGTCGGTCATTTTTGGAGGTCTGTATTGACGCCATGCTGTCTTCAATTGATTCAATGTATGGAATACAGCTACGGTTATTCCATTGTAGTAAGTTCAGTGCATCAATGATGTCGTTAACAATTTCAATGAACAATTTCAATAACTGTCGACAGAAATCACAACATTAGCTATTAAATCCCAATAACTCTTGATGATGCTATCAATAGAAAAATGGATGAAAAGGTTAACCAATAATTCTACATGTAATCGAAAATTCCACGAACTAGTATATGCTATTAGAAAGATTTTCCTCTTTTAAATCATCCAAAGAAAATAGGCGTTTGGGCAATTAGGGTGAAAGATGATAAGGGTCCATAATAACGTGTTCTTCCATAATTTAATAGAACACAAATAGTTATATTTAAAATGAAATGAAAAAGTTTTCCAACCACATATTAACCTGTAGATAGTGCTGAACCGCATAAACTTGAGTGCCATATAAACTGAAAATTTTGTACGGTTTCCAGAATTTGAAAATAATTGTTTGCAATAATTTAAATTTTTTATCATTAATATGTTAATCAGCCATTAAAACTTAAGATGAAATTGATATTTACGGTGCTAAACTAGTACTAAATTCGCCACTGCAAATAAATTTTCAATTATCCATACCGCGCAAAAATGAGTGTTTGATTAGTTCATCGCTATGGAGAGTTTGAAAGCAGGGACTCGATAAACACATTTAAAAGTACTAATTACAAGTTTATTTTAAAATGTTACCACTCGCCTTTATTCGTAAGAAAAGCGTATGCTCCGTCAAAAATTAGAGGAACAATAGTTAAGCTGCAGCCGCTTCGTGGCTAAAATGTTCGATAATGACTTTTTGGAGCCTCGGCTGGTTGTGACTTCGAGCAAAGTCATAAAATATTTACGAACATTCACGGAGCACAATGAAAGTTTGCAAGCTGCGTTTTGAAACGTCAACAGAGTTCCTGAACGTGAGGTAATCTCTTAATCCCTTTATCTTCTATGCAACGTCAGTTTATTTTAGTTTGAAATGCTCGCGGGCTTTACAGTAGGATTTTCCGGCAACACAATAAGAACAATGCCACCTACGCAATACTTATAGCGACCAGAAATATCAAACGGAATAGGTCCCAGTGTAACTTATGACTTAAAGTACAACTCAGAGGTGAATACAAAAATTTGGGGAACAGAAAAAAGGAAAATTCATATTAAATAAATTTATTAACGGAGCTACATACCGTATGAACCAGGCTTGGCGTGTTAGAAATTCGATGCATCCATGATAAAATATAAACACAATTAGTAATTTCCTCACTTCAATGTATAACTCCACTACCGACCATGGTTTGGACACTCGATCATTTCCAATATCATAAGGTTCCTAATACATGGCAGGTATCCTAAGGTTCCTAGACACTAAAACCAGGCTTCTCACATCGAGTCCTAATCATCATCCTGCTATCTATGAAGATTTTGTAGAAGCCTTATATTGCCGTAATTTACCAACCAAACCACTGCGCTGCATACGGTCCCTTAATTCCAGGCCCGTGGGATTATTCATCCAAAACCCTCGGAAAAACATAAAAATTTTGAAAAACTAATTTATTTTTAATCGGTCATTTCTTTGCCTGCTGCTCAGGAATGAACATACAAGCACACACACATCTCCGAAGCAACAAAACAATTTACACCTTATTTACGAGGTCTTGAGAAGCGGATGAGATACCCAAAAACCCTTGAAAAAAACATAAATATTCAAAGAAAACTAATTTATTTATAATTAATTGTTTCGTTAGACCACAATCTAGGAATAAACATACAAGTATCCACATATCTCCCAAGCACCAACACAATTCATACCTTATTTAAGAGGTCTTAAAAAAAAAGAGGGTCATCTAAGAAGTTCAAAGCTGTGAGAGAGCAATATAAAACTAGATCCTCGGAGGTTGAAGCAAAGAGGCAAGGCAAGTTATTTCATGGGAAGGAGGTTTGTCTCATTTAACACCAGAAGTTCTCGGCTGCACTTTGTGCCCCTAAAGAGCTAACTCGGAAAACAAGGCGGCAGACAGAGGCATACAGGTGGAAAGGATTAGCCCAGGGAAAGAGGGCGGGGAGGGAGAGAAGGGGATAAAACTGGAGCCATAACAGGTACGAGGAAAGCGGGTGGGTGGAGTAGTAGCAGGGTTTTCAGGGGTTCCAGGCTTGAGGGGAAGTGAGAGTGGGGGTTTTCAGGGGTGAAAGAGACGGAGGTAGGGGTGTAAGGGTTATAGCTTTGGTAGGTAGGAGAAGAGCTGAATTCAGAGGTGCTGGAACGAACAGACGCGAAGGCTTCGAATTTGAAGGGAGCGGAAAACTTCAGTAGAGCTGCTAAGTAACGTTTTCGGGCAACTAGTTCATAGACGCCTCTCGACAACATCATCTTGATATGACTCAGGCTTGAGAACTTCCCAGTATTTGAGCCGCCCAAGCAAATATTTAGGCAGAAGGCTAGTTAATACCCCAGGTAAATTATAAATTACAAATGTCCACACTATTATATAAAGCTCCACTGCCGATCTTGACTTCGACGTTATATGTCATTTTAAAGGTTAGAATTTCGAAACCATGGTCGATAGTGGAGATAGTGTGGAAATTACCATTTGTAGTTTATTAATTTAAGTATAGTGGGACTAGCCATGGTGATATCTTTATGGAGTCACCCGCAATTCACAAATGGTGCGAAAAATCCACAGAGAAAAATTCATTCGCCTTGTCCGGGATTCGAAACCGGATCCCCCGATTTCTAGTTAAGCTACCGAGGCATCATTCTTCCCTGTGTAAATTTGTGGACTATACCGGGCATGGTGGCTTGGACTGCTGAACATGCAATGATGCCACAAGCAATCAAAATCGTGCGCACAGCGCCACAGCCGGAGAGCAAAGCCCGAACTTTGACCACACTAACGCGGTCGCTCTTAACTAATTTAAGAATAACGGGACTAGTAACGGTGATATCATTACGGAGTCACTCGCAATTCACAAATTGTTCGAAAAATCCACAGAGAAAAAAAATCATTCGCCTTGACCGGGATTCGAACCCGGATCACCCGATTTCCGGTTCTGCGCTTTTGTCAGTTAAGTTAGACTTAAGGTAGCTTAACTGGCTAAAGCACTTGACTGGAAATCGGGGGATCCGGGTTCGAATCTCGGTCAAGGCGAATGATTTTTTTCTCTGCGGAATTTTCGCACAATTTTTAGTTTATATTTTATCGTGGGTACATCGCATTTCCACCAAGTCAACCAAGAAAGGATTTCATGGGTAGTTAATACCCAGTTTACGTTCACTAATATGATAAAAATATTCTCTCGAACAGGGAATCGAACCATTGGCCTTCGACTTTCCGGACCGTACTCTAAGTACTTGTCTAAGTTCATTTATGTCCAGTGATTTTTTATCACAACACCCCGATCAGATTTTGCAGATAGATAAGCTCGCGTAAACCCTACCTGCGATCACACGACATTAGAGGAGCTGTGCGTAACATTATTTGAAAGATTTTTTTAAATCGATGTATCGAAGTCAATGCAACAATACGAGACGAAGTGGGAATTTTTGAAAATACTGCATATAAAAACTGAATTGAATATCTTTTAAATTAACCTAAATTCTCAAATAAAACGCGCAAATCATGCCTTCATGGTTTTTTTTGCAATTTTTTTAAGTTCATAAGTTTATCAAAAGTTATTTGATGAACTGGTGATGGGCACTTAAGGTGAAAGAGTACTCCTAATGCATGATAATTGTTTGATATGTATTTCATGAGTGGGCATTATACTTTAAATTTTGGAGACATTCGGATAACAGCCTGACGTTGACCTGAACATTGAGCTTGAGTGCGCGTTGTGCTTGAGAGTTGGAATCTCATAAATCTTATCGCAGGCCAGTGAAAGCTGTACCGTTAAATAATGTTCTCCACAATCAGCCAGTGAACATTATAAACATTTTGGAGCGCTTTGTTAGCATTGCGTGAGTAGTGTGCTGTTTACGTTAGTAGAGAATTATCGATTAATATTTAGGAAATTTTTCATTTAATCTTTATTACCATAATAAGTATTTTTTGCTATTATTTATATTCTCTTTATTCGTTGTAATTTGATTATTTTTCTTTTTTTGTCATTGCAGGTAGGAAATTTTATCACTTCGTATATTTTTTGGTTATATTTTCTTTTTTTGTACATTGTACATAATTCATCGAAAGATTTACTTATGCAACAATTGACAACTTAGAACAACTAGAAGAAAGAAAGGCAATACTGATAGAAGAGTAACTGGATGAGGCAGTATATAAATTCTTGGAATTTTTGGGTCATAATTCGAAATGTCCGTAAGTGAAGTATTATTGGTTGCCCCGAGCCAGGACTTAAAATTATTATTAGCTGTGAGATGAACAAGTTGTCCGTGGGAAGTAAATGGGCGGAAAGTATATCATGGATTCTGGTAAAATTGGACATATTCAGTAAAATTCGGAGGGATTTATTTAGGAAAATTTCTACATTCTCCCTATCAATTTATAATGGGCAAAAATTTAGCAGCCGCAGAAGACTTTGGAGGTTTAATTTCTGCTCGCTTTCATTTTGAGGTATTACCACATGAACACGTGTGCGACGTTTCACTCGTATAGCCATTATATCAAGGAAACGCTTCAAGAAATTCTAACGTAAGACGTGGATGCAAGGGCTAAATGAAAGTAGATCGGAGTGCGAAGCGAAGAATCGAGTAAGGAGAGGCGGAGTGGGCGGAAAGAGGGGGTGGGAAGATAGGTGGGGGTAGGGGTGGGGTGGGTGACGAAAGAGAAGGGATGGGGGAGGCAATCATTCAGCCGAAATGGCCGCCGGCGTCGCGGTGCCGGTGGTAAAAGGGAAGAACCAGTAAACGCGAGTGCGAGAGGAATGCATGGAGCCAGATGATAGGGTTGCCGCACGGAGCGGTACAGAAAGGGGTGAGCGAAAAAGGAGGCCACAGTTGCACTGCGCCGTGATGCGCCTTGCGATCCAGGGCCGGCAGTAGCCACGCACATGACCTACGAGTGTAGCCTTTTAAGTGTCGGGAATAGAACGTTCCTTATCACCTAACGACTACAAATTGTGCTAATAAACAACTTTTTGAGTTGGTTAATGCCCATGCAAAGTTTCAACCCGAGAGTTATTCCTTCGAACTATAAGCCGGGAAAAAGTAAAATTCTACATCATATATACAGATGTTAAACGAATTAGTCTGAGAGCCGCCAGAGACTTGGAGGCTTAGATTGATTGAGCATTTGATAATAGATATATAGTTTACCTGGAGCGACACGAAGATCATCATTTGATAATCCGTTTATACTTTCAGGTCCGACAGGAGCGATAAATTAGCGATATATAAAAAGCGAAGAGAGATATTTTCCAAACGGATAGATATGGGGATTCGTTTTTCTCCCGAAGCATAAAGGGCTTAAATAAGTGCTAGACGTAATTTTGTTTGAGCATTTTCTTTTAATATAAAGACGGCTGGTGTCCTAACACCCCCTACCACACGCCTTCTTAGGCGGCTTGCGGGGTAGTATGCAGATGTAGATTGGTTGGAGTCAAACAACTTTTAATGGGTGGGTTGAACGCTAAACTTTACTTCGAATCCAGACTCAGTAATATCTAAGCTTTGGAAGCGGTAGAAGTCCAGTTATTGCAAACTTCTGCGTATCGCCCGTGTCACGAAAACAATGGAATCCACGACGGAGCAAAGTTTTAGTTTTGTGCTAAACTGAAAAAATAATTCTCACACAGACTGAAAGAATAATTGCCGGGTTTCCCATCGCGTGTGGTTTTGGTTATTTTGTCCCATCGTTTCCTTTGTTCATAACCTCGCCAGTGTTGCGCGGCGTTATTTTGCAATGTTTAACGAAAATGAATGCAAGTAGAAATAAATATTTTCACTACGAAAATTCAATCATAGAATATTTAATTTCATGTATTAGTAATAAATTAATTCATAAAAATGATGGAGATATTTGTATGAATAAAAGACTTAATATTACATATTTTGACCCTTATAACAGTTTTTATTGTATTGGAATTATGAGTACATGTTGTATTTGAAAAATAATGTATAAAATAACTTTTTAATTCTTAAAAATGACCGTTTTTTAAGTAACAAACGTATTTTTAAAAATATTTGCAAATGAATATCGTGAAGGTGTTAGCATATAACGTATTGTTGCCTAAGTTGTCGCGTGGCGTGTCTACCAGACTCCAAAAGTAACAAAATATCAATATGTTTTCCAGAATTTTGACAAAACGTAAAATCACTTTGGTGAATAATTCAGAAGCATAAAATAACAAGATACAAGGAAGGTGAGTTACCTAACCATGTAAACACGATGTGGGTAAAGAAAAGAAAATGGCTTGGATTCTGGTAGACACCGCGAGACCGACGGAGGGTTAAGGAGAACTTATAAGAGGTCCGTGGCAAAAAGGAAACAATGAGCTAATCAAAGGTGAAATCAGTGCTCATTGTCATTTTTGACAGCAATGCAGTGGTCCCTAAGGAATTCTCAAATATAAATTTTCTTCAAAAATAGAAAGCTAATTAGAATTTTTCACGCATCTTAAATTTACACTTCCAAATTTGAATTTGAACGCTTGGCTAAATGATGAAAGTATGTGACAGTGTCACACGGTTATGTTCATTGAGATTATCTACACATGACCTATATGTACAGTATATATATCTATAGTAAGCAAATTCAAAGAAATTGTTTCAACGTATCATCACATGCCCACATAAATCCTCCAATAGCTTCTGAAGTGTCAAAAAAAAGATGAAATTGTCTAATTTACACATTTCAACATACATTCTGATCACTGTCACGATTGCTCATTCTATAAGCCATAACACGGCTGAAATTGCAATGATTCAAGACTTCTGTTGAAAATAATGCGCTCACAGAAGCATCATGAGCTATTTACCACGTGTTTTCACAGATTTCGCACGGAGTTCACGCAGCAAGTGATACTTGGACAGACGCCAAACCTTCCGTTCCATCGAAAGTGCACGAAAATACTCGATTGAAGAGACGGATTCACCAGAATTGGTGATTCAGAACAGGAAGCAGGGCGCAACAGAAAGAAAAAATTTTCCATTGAAAAGCAAGTTGGTATTATTAAAGAGAAAAAATGAAACGTACCAAATATGACCATGCACAGCAACGTATCGGCGCATATTAAAATTTAATCTGAGGGTCTTAAATGTGGAGCTTCACCAGTTGAACCAAAATAAAATCCGAACATTCAAGCGTGAATGAGTGGAATATTCCCTTATTCAAATAAATACTTGTAATTATCCACGATTATAAAATTTATCACTACCTAGGCTTCGATGCTACTACATCTTCAAGGTACAAATGCACCAAATCATTTATAGTTATTTATTTTAAGTAAATTAATTTAAGTAATTTTATAGTAAAACTAAAGTATTTATATCAATAAGAGCCAAAATGGCATGATAACAAATTCTAAGACACGTAGGTAGCCATATTAAAAGAAAGCATATTTTTGAAACTCGCCGACAGATCACCATGCACAATAACTAAAAGCTCTGGATAGCATTTAATAGCTCAGCCATTCTATTTCTAAGGGTATTCATGTTAAGATTAGTCGGGGTTTACTTCGAAAAAATGGAAATATGTAAATATAGTATTGAAAAATGCAAAAATAGGTAATATCGATCAGTAAAATCGAAAATTTAAAATAAGCCGTGAAATTAGTTTTCCAAGATACATTTATGAACCTCTTCTTGAAAAACTGTGTGTTGCTAGTACAGGCCTGAAATAGTTCTACTGGGAGTCTATTCCAATCGTAAATCGTCCTGTTGAGACATGAGAACTATTTTACGTCAGTCCTTCGAGGCCGGCATTTTATGTTGTAGTGGTGATCTTTCCCACTTTCCTACCTATATAGCTGCAGTTTTCAATCTTATCTCGCAGTTCCTCCCGTGCCTTTTTTTCCAGCAAATGTGCGGAAGAGTGCGCGAATCCTATTCAATTTTCTTTTCCATCATAGTGAGTCCCATCCCAGTACTTTCAGCGTTTTATCCCATATAAGATCGCAAATTAGCCACCTTTCTAATTTCATCCTATTATTTGCGTAATTGCACGCTATATTAATTTTAAAAACGCAGTTCTAATCTGCGCAATTATGTGCCCCATGTAAAACGATCTCATGGAAATGAAACGACTCGAAACTCAAAGCTCGATTAAAAGTAGACCGATCCGGGTTTGGCAAACTAGCTTCTCTTTGGAGCTTTGACAAAAAATATTTCATAAACAAATCAGGCATAGAATAACGTTATTTATGACATGATGTGCGAGTGTAAACAAAATGGCGAAATGCAAAAATGTCCGCGTAAAAATGGCTCAGTTTTTATGTCAAATCCACCTAAAATAGGCACTTGGCTGATGAAACCCGGTCGGTTTATATTGAAGTAAGTGTGATATAAGCTCTAGTGCTTCATCGATTCATAAATTAAAGTGATTACAAGGATCCCTGCTTTACGAAGTGTTCGAATTACGATGGCTTCCGCATATGATATGAGATATTTTAAAAGGCGCACGTAAAATTGGCTCAGTTTGTATATCGAATGCACCTAAAAACGGCACTTCGCTAATTAATCTCGGTCGGTCTATATTAAATTAAGTGTGACGAAAAGTTCCATTTACAGAAATTAAAGTGAATACAGTGGATCCCTGCTCTACTAAGTGTTGAATGGCTTCCGCATATGAAATGGGCTTATTAGAGCTTTTGTTTACATAACATTTTAAATAAAAGACGAGTTTCCGGCGTAATTCGGTGGAAATCTTCGATATTTCGCATAAAGAAAGAACTGCCATTTTTAAGAACCGAAGCCTGAGTTGGAGGAAATGAAGAAGTGTGGAGATTGAAAAGTGCTTTCATTACGCTAAATATCAAATATTTCCACCGAATTACACCGAAAACTGTATTTTTTAATTAAAATTTGATATAAATAAAAACTCAAATGAAATCATATACTCAAAAACTGCTACGGTCGTATCCACATTACGCTGCTCTTAAGCGCGTTAGGCTGGGAGCCGCTGGATACCGGAGGCTGCGCGGTAGGCTTAGATTGCTTGAACAATTGATAATGGATATCTTAACGGGCGATATGGAGAACATAATATTAGAGCCGCACTATATGTCCAGGTCCAACAGAAGCAATAAATTGAGAGAGATGTTTTGCCGAACGGATAGATATGAGAATTCGTTTTTACCCCGAACCATAAAGGACGTTAAAAATTGCTATTCGTAATTTCCTTAGAGCACTTCCTTTTTACTTGTAAACGGCTGGTGTCCTAACACCCCCTGCCACACGCCTTTTAGGCGGCTTGTGGGGTATTATGTGGATGTGGATAAGCCGAAGCCATTGTAAGTCGTACACTATGTAAAGCAGGAATTTACTGTACGCACTTTATAAGAATGAAGCACTATAGTCCTTGATAGTGCCGAAACCTGAGTCAGTAGAAATAAAGAAGCGTGGAAATAGGCAAGTGCTTTTATTATGTTAAATCAGGGTTGCCATGGTGCCGGAACGCCGTTCCGCCTCTGTTAACAAGACATAATAGTAAAATATCATTTTTATCAAATTTTGCTGCCTCAAAATTTCTAATTTATACATCCGTAACAAAACAAAAAACTGTAATAAAATGTAAATAATAACTTGTAAAAAACAGTAATATTTCACTCCTAAAATAAGTTAAGAAAAACGCATTCCGGCTCTGCTAATTTTGCCATGACGCCACCGTGTTAAAATATAAAATTATACTCATACTTTACTACTCGCACTCTGAGTTATCAATTATCCTAATCATAATATTAAGGGTAGAATTTACTACAATGTTATATTAGGAACGCATAAAATCGTTTCAGGCTTAATTTTGTGGAATGTTGCTACATCCATGATTAAAACACTTATGTTAATTTCCACACTATTTAATTGAACCCTTAGCTACCGACCATGGTTTCGACACTTTGTGTCATTTTCAGGGTCACTCAAAAAAACTGCTACTTTTCACAAAAGATAGTTGAAATCATGGTCGCTCTTTAAGTGTTTAATTAAATAGTGTGGACATAACCATTTGTGTTTTAATCATGGTTATATTAGGAAGCAGGGGCGCAGCTAGGAATTAAGGCTGGGGGGTTTTTAGGCACAACTAATACTGGGGTGTCTGGGGGTGTGGAATACCCGCCAGGGTAAGCGGGAGGTGCGGGGACACTCCTTCAGAAAAATTTCAAGATAAATGGTTCAAAATGGTGAGTTTTACGGCTTTCGGGGGGGAAATTTATTAATACTTACACTATTCTGTAAGTAACATTAATCCAATTAACTAAAATGGATTAAAATTTAAAAAATTTCTGAGCTGTGGGTGGGGTTTTATCCCCCTAAACCCCCCCCCTCGCTGCGCCACTGTTAGGAAGATTAATAATTTCAACGAAGCAACGCTCGAGACGACTTTCTATGATTGAACAGAAGATTCAGTTCAGAACCTGGGAAATAGAAAACGCCCGCGTGTTGAGCGATTCCTCACGTGGTCCTCCGGGGTCTACCCGCACTTGGTTTGCGCTGCGAACGGCACTTGGCACCACGCCAATCCCTCTCTCTCTCTCTCTTTGCGAGCAGATGACGTGCGCTATGATTTTATTCCCACACACAAACTCCGCACTCCGACCCGCCACTCTCCGATAAAAGCATCGCGGATTGCTCCCTGCCCACCGCACCCCGCCTCCCCCCTTGTCCCCTCTTCCTCACTCCACCGCTCTCTCCAGCCGCTCCAAGGAGTGGGGTTCCCTCAAAAAGAAGTAACGCTTCATCCGCCGGGTCCTCGCGAGCCAAAAAAGATACGCGTGCTTTCGACATCTTCGCCGCGCTTGAGAGAGAGACTAACGCGTGCCTTGAGTCGAAAGATAATAAAAAGTTGCGGAATTATAGCTGGATTGAAGCAGCGGTTTACTTAAAAACACCGTTACCCTCTACGCATTTTCAATCTCTCTCCAACCAGTTTGACCAATTTTGAACATTTCTCGATAAGTATGCCCTCCAAAAAACGCTAGAGGTAATTCTAGTGGTAACTCTACCTTCCATGCATTTTTATCCTCTCACACATCTAGGTTTTACCTCATTGAATGCATTTTTGGATTACAATACCCTCTAAAAATTAAAGGTAAATCTGTTGCGATTCAACTCTTATTATTATCTTGCGCATCTGTTCCAAATCTCGGAGGAATTCTTCCACAACAACCTTCATAAACAACAAAATATGTCATGGCTCCAATTTTTCCCCTTGGAAAAGTCAGCAAGATGCCAAAAAGATGCCTGTACTTTCAAAATCTTCGCCACACGAATGAGCAACTAGCGTGATCATTGAGTCAAAAATAATAAAATTTTACGGGAATATTTCAATACTGCAACAATGATCAAATTGAAAGCACCGCTATCTGCCATTCATATTTATTCTCCAACCGATTAAGGTTTTAACCGGTTGCAAACCATTATCAACAAGTATACCCTACACAAATTCTTAGAGGTATAACTAATGTGAATTAACTCATTATCTTGCGCATCCGTTTCAAAGTATTTCTTTCATAAACAACGAAACATGGCATAAGAACTCCAATATTTACTTGTGGAAAACTCAGTAAGATACCAAAAAAATACTTGTGCTTTCGAAATCTTCGCCGCACGAGAGAGGGACAAACATGTACCTTGAGTAGAAAGATAATAAAAAGATTCGGAGATATTGCAAGATTAAAGCAGCGGTAAAATTAAAAGCATCTTTACTTTCAATGCATTTTCAATCTCTTACAGACCAAGTTTTCACCACATTGCAAACATATAGCGGTAAGTATATCCTCCAAAAACCGTGTATACCTAATGTGAATCAACTAATTATCTTGTACATCCGTTCCAAACCTCGGAGTAATTATTTCATAAACAACGAAACATGGGATAAGACTTCAATATTTCCCCTTAGAAAGCTCGGCAAGATACCAAAAAAGATACGTTTCCTTTCGAAATCTTCGCTGCACGAATGAGGGGCTAGCAATGAGGGGCGCGAGCCTTGAGTTGAGTGATAATAAAAAGTAACGGAAATATTGCAGAAATTGAAGCAACGATTGGATTGAAAGCATCTCTTCCTTTCATGCATTTCCATTCCCTCGCTGACCAAGGTTTTACCACTTGCGAACATATATTGATGAGTGTACCCTCCAAAATCCGAGCATGTTTATCTGATGCGAATTAACTCATTGTCTGAAATATAATTTGATGCTTTGCAGGCGAATAATGTGGGTATACTCTTCTCGAGATTCCCACCGGGTTAATTTTTCCATAATGACCAACGTTTTAAGCTCCGACTCGGGGCTCGTCCTCAGGGCTGAATAAAAAAATCTCAATATGAAGGATTCTCGCAGAAATGCCAGCAAAGAATGCATTTCTGTTAGGTCTACGAAGGTTGAAAATGTGTTACTTAATCTCCATTAAATTTTTAATCGCTTGTATTGACAATGGAAAGCCATTTTTCACCTCATCGATATAGTACCACATTTATATTTATACCTTAGAATATTTATTATGGAATTATTACCCTTTTTTGCGGAAATTCTAACTCACCTACGCTTATTTTAGACAAGAAGTCTGTTTTTTTACATTTGACACGCTCCAATCTGTAGACGTAAAAATGGCCAAAATTTCAGTGCCATTATTCGTTCAATCCCTTACTTATACAAACGATACACTATGATTATGAAAAACATCATTGGCAAAAATAAGCCGTTTATGTAACGTTTGAGGTGAGCACGAAATTTAACCAAGTGAAAGTATTCAAACCCAATAAAACGCAAAAAAAATCGCTTCCCAGAGCACAAGCATGGAGGAAAAATGCATATTATTTAATAATTGAAATCTAAGAAGATGAGTAATATGGAATCCGGATGTTATGATGAATTGTCCTCAAACTATTTGAGAATACTGTTTCGATGAAAATTTGCATGAAAGAGCTATCTTACAGAGTAGCCGAGCTACCATGGACAGCCGTTGAGAAAGATTTTCGAAAATGAAGGCCTTCGTCAACTGCTCCATTCAAATATCACTCCTTTGAGTGTTCCACAATATTTGAAAAGGGGGTGGAACCCGTTAAACTCTGTTTGAAATAGCCGAAATCCGGAGAAACCCGTTCCTCGTCACCTCCAAAAAACAAACGCTGACTTCAAAGGCAGACTGACGAACCGTGCGGAAGGATCGCGCGGAGAAGAACACATCCGAGAATAGCCATTCACATACACAAGAAGGGAAACTGAAGAAAGAAATCTCAATATGAAGAATTCTCGCAGAAATGCCAGCAAGGAATGCATTTCTGTTAGGTTTACGAAGTTGAAAAATGTGTGACTGGATCTCTTCATTCACTTGGCCAATTGAATAAATCGAAGAATGATGAAGATAAAATGAATCGACAGGGTAAGCAATGAGGACATGCTATGATTGCTATTGTGCATATAAGGAGTAAATAGGTCTTCTAAAAAGCATAAAGAGAGGACGGGACGACTTGATTGGCCACAATATTTCAACAAAAAATCAGTGGCGTCTGTGTGAAAGAGTACTTGGTAAATTAGATTTACTTGCAGGATTTCGAGGAACAGTATTTTCCAATGTTTGCCTTAAAAATACAGTGGAACTTGGTTATAACGGCATCGGCTGTAACGTCAACTCGGGTTTAACGTCATATTTTATACAGACCAGCCAAAATTGAACATTTTATGTTGTACGAAAACCCGTTTATATCGTCGACAAATATTGCGACGCTCGGGTATAGCGTCAAAAATTTTGCTATTCTTAGGTTGCAAAAGTGCTTCACTGCTGCACTGCTTCAACACTCAGCGCGCTTCAAGACGTTTGCTGCACAACGGAGAGAATTTATATTTCTGAAAGGACCGTTCAAAAGAAGATCACAGATTTTTTCGACAGTAAAGTAAGGTTTTTATTAGGCTATCAAATATTTAATTGTGCATATCTTTTTTATAAACGTTTTTTTATTATACATATTCCAATGTACGAGTAGATTTCAATAAACAGTGTTGTATATTGCAGAACATTTGCGTCTTTACTTTGTCCTTTCACTCAGATTAAAGGCTGCTTTTTTTATAACGTCACTCGGATATAGCGTTAAAAATCTTCTGGTCCCTTTGATGACGTTAAAACCAAGTTCCACTGTACCTCCTAAATACAAGTATCAAATTTTATCCAAGTATTCCTTCGATTTAGTTTTTCTGCCATAGGGGGGCTCAGAAATGCCTGATGGCTTGATGAAAACAATTTCGGAGGGACAGGTGGAAGGGAGGAGAAGCAAGGGACGACCCCAAATAAGTTACATAGGACAGTTCATTAAGGATATAAATGAAAGTAAGTATGTCACTATGAAAAGGCTGGCGGGTAGAAAAGTGAAATTATGGAGAGCTGCGTCCAACAAACATTAGGATAGTTGAGTAATGATAATATGGTAAACGATTTCCATCAAATAAATGGAAAGGAATAATTTCAATGTATCATCCATCCATACTATAAAAGTATTTTCCGATAACGAGGTATAAAAAGATCAGTTACAACAGGGTAGTTTCCTTTATTAAAGAAAACGAAAGGCATTGATTGCAATTCGTTACCCACCATTAGTGTATTCATAATATACAAATTATTTCGTTTTAGAAATACCGGTTTAGGCGAATGGCAATGGTCCATTTTTATCCTCATTTGAAAACGGCCAGATTGGCGCCCACGCGATGCCACTCCACGTGACGTCACAGGGATCTAATTTCTTTACGAGTAGATAGGAGTTTTACATCGTCTGAGATTACCAATGCATGAATGAGGCACAGACTTCAGGGAAACATCACTTAATAATAACCTATCAAAACTGCCTATGGTCGGAAAGTTTCCTTCGTTTGATAAGGTATTAATAATCGTTATTTAAGTCAAGCGCTACCTGCTATCAGGGCACTCGGCTATCTGCTAGCAGCCATCATCGTATCAGCGCTCAAAGCCTCGCCCAAAGGACTCCTCACACACCGACAGCAGGAACCAGAATGACGTCACACGGCGTTTTCCCAGCATTCATGCTTAGCCCAACATACATTCATACGCGTTTTCGCGCGCTTGAAATTTTTCACTTTTCATTTAATCGCGAAAAATAGATATCGTCATTTAAAAATCCAAAAGCGTGAAATGCGTACTGCAGGAGTAGTGATCTTCCGATTTAGGCAATAAAAAATAATAGGAAACCACCCTATTCTCTCCTCCCAAACACCAACTCACTACCTTTCACCCCGTATCATAGGAAATAGATTTTTTCAAAACGACACAGAGATATCATCTTACACAAATATATCGTGGTATCTACTAAAAAATATTGATTTCATAAATTCTACTACACGTGATTCGACTGGCTTGCTGTTATCATCAGTTACAGAACTACTAAGTCGATAGAAAGATATTTTGTATATCAATTAATACGCCGTTCTACGATATATCTCGGGAAAATTTGAACTTGTAATTTTAGAACCTCAACACATAACTGCGACAGAAATTATAGAATCAGAGAAATGTTTCGTCGAAAGAAATAGATGACGGAATTAATGCTTCTTCCAAGCAATAGAGAATTTTGTTAAATTTTAGTTGGATTGAGTAGCTACATATCTCCAAAGCTTGTCTCCTGTTTTTCCTATTTTATTTTCAGTGACTTGCATCCTAACTCCCCGAGGGCTTATGAGTGGCATGCAGATGATATACCCATGCAACGATCTGTTTCAAAGCTATCTGCTGTGATATGGAACAGAATTTCTGGCTGTGGTAAAAGAAACGTAAGGGGATCAGTACAGTCTTTCACCGACATTAGGTAATTATCAATGAAACCTTCTTCCATAGTGCATAGTAATAAACTCGTGTAACGGCAAATGATGCCAGCGAACATCGCACGCTTTTTCATACCTCAAATTGATATGTACGATTTTTTTAAATTTTACTCGTTGAACGCAATTTGAATAGTTATTTAAGATTGAAAAATGTAAATTTACCCATGAAAAAGTCTAAAATGAGTATGTGTACTGTCTAAGGCAATCGAAGTAGAATTTATTTTATTTTATGTATCCGAGAAAATATAATAACTTAAATTACTTCATTATATGGCACGTAACTAGAAATTTACATCGATCCGAAAATATCTGAAGTTCTGACTCCTGAAACGAAAGGTCCGGATCATAAAATAATCCTGGTCCCGTCTATCTCTTAAAAATAGACAGCAGAACCGCCCCCAACGGCAGAAAAACAAAAAATAAAAACTTGGAGAAATTTGAAAACTATATCGTATTTCGGAGACGGAAGACATAGGTGGAGCGAGCACTTATCGGGGATGGGATGTTGAAAACAGTGTTAGAGGGTACAATGTTGAGTAAACGAGGGAGAGGAAGGAAGGGAATAGGATTTTTAGGTAGAATGATAGGGAGTAGGCTTTACTGTGAATGGAAGAGGCAAGTCTATGAAGGAAAGAAAGGCTGCAGAATGCATCTTAAATACTCCATGGAAAACTACCTAAATCAATAAAATACTTTAATAATAATAATAATTTTACCCTAAACCCTTTATCAAACCTACTGAATAATACTCAATATGGAGTCAAAATAAAAGGAAAAGAACCAAGGTGCCATACTCTATCACATCTTTTCTATATGGACGATCTCAAGCTGTATGCAGGATTTAATAATAATCTAAGTCAATTAGTCCGTTTAACTGAGATATTTTCTAAGGATATAAACATGGAATTTGGAATAGATAAATGTAAAACTATCACAATAGTCCGAGGTAAAGTAGAAAGGAATGATATTCCACCACAGGATGGGCAAATAATAGAGGCCATGGATGAGGAAGATACCTATAAATACCTAGGATTCCAACAAGCAAGACGACTGGACCACTCTACGATAAAGCAAAAACTTTCGACTGAATTCCAAAATAGAATCAAGAAACTTGTTCGCACGGAATTAAACAGCAAAAACCTTACTAATTCCATTAATACCTTTGCCATCCCTCTCCTGACATACTCCTTTGGTATAATCAAATGGTCACAAACAGATCTAGACGACCTACAAAGAAAAATTCGGTCACAAATGACAGAGAAAAATATGCTCCATATAAACTTGAATATACCCTTCACGGAAGACACCCTCATGCCCTGGAGGCCCCTGAAATCGATAAAAATGCATCGCACGCATGGCTCAGGCATGGGCAACTCTTCCCAGAAACAGAAGGATTTATGATCGCAATACAAGACCAGGTGGTGAAAACAAAAAATTATGAAAAATATGTAATTAAAAACCCAAATTTATTGGATGACAGATGCAGAAAATGTGATAGTGCCTCTGAGACGATATGTATGTACAGCACATCAAAAGTAGATGCACTAACTTATCCCAAAAAGACTATCTGCACCGTCACTATCAAATATGCAACATCATCCACCAGAAATTAGCTCTGAAGTATAAACTCATAGAAAATGGAGTTCCCTATTATAAGTACAAACCTAAAACCATCCTTGAAAACGATCACTGCAAGATTTATTATGATCGTTCAATTATTACCGATGAAACAGTCCATAGCAATAGACCAGATCTAGTAGTGCAAGATAAAACTCACAATGAAACGTACTTGATAGACATTGCCGTACCTAATTCGCATAATATCACTACAGCCTACACAAACAAAATGGAAAAATATGAAGAACTTAAAAATTAAATCAAGAGATTGTGGAAATCAGATAAAGTACACATAATACCAATCATTATCTCTGCCATAGAAGTAGTACCTCATTCAATCCATCAAGGTCTTCAAATTATTGGACCGCCGAAAAACTTGTATATTACAATACAAAAAGCAGCAATTTTAAATACTTGCCGGATTGTCAGAAAATTTTTCAACACAGAGTAAAAAGACGAGAGTATTTGGTAATACCCGTACCTCGCCTAAAACCAGCAAAAATGCTGTGAAAATATATTTTAAAAATAATTATTATTATTATATCGGAGAATAATTTAGGAGGGGTTTAAAGGCAATGCAGGTATTCAAAAACAGTTTTATGAAAAATTGTCCGGGAATTTAATTTAACAATTAGTCTTTCCTACAGCCGCCTCTGCATTCATGTTAAAATAAAGATTTTAGATAAAACTAAGAGAACTTTCACCAAATAAAATTTCAGTATTATCGAATTCAAAGATATGGTAATTGTTTATAAAATGCTTTGCAAGGGCATCTAGCTTGATATGAGATATAGAGATACAATGTTTTATCTGTGTAGTGATATTTATTAGTAGACCCATACCCCCAGACGTTAATCATTATTAAAAAATAGGGGCAAGAAAAAGAAATCGATTTATCTAATGAACATTTAAGACAAAACTAAAAAAGAGATACAATATATTTTATAAGTGTAGTGATATTTATTAGTAGACCCATACCCATACCCCCAAAACTCACCCCCCACCCTTTCCCCGGCCACTGCTTCGGTCTCCTAGACTAATATGGAGAATACATTTTTTTAGCCAAAGAAATAACATTTTCATTAATTTGTCTGAGTTACAATGGTCTCAAATAGTATTCAATTATAAGTTTAAAAATATGAAAACTGCTTTATTATTCACGAATGTAATTCATATTGACGTTAATCATTAAAAAAAAATTGGGGCAAGAAAAATAAATCGATTTAATTAATAAAAGCTTTAGACACAACTAAGTGCAATAGTCCCTGCGATACGGAGCAACCTACATATCCGTAGATTTTGCAGAGTGGGGGGGAGAGTGGATGAGTCCCCTGGATAAGCCCGCACTCAGCCCGCCCCTTGTGCAGCCGTCTCTCGCTCAGCTATTGACTTCCTCGAGTCGTGAAGCGGGAGGTTTCGGATAGGAGCGCTGCCGGAGGGTCCCGTGCTGCCTTGCTTCCTCGGATAAAGTTAAGGAAACCTACTCTAGCTGCAGTCCACACTGCTACAAGAAGGTGGACGTTCTGAAAGACCAGTTAGCTTTAAAAAGCAGTGACATAATATGACTGTCATAGTATGTTGTGTACGTGGTGACTTCGGTCCTGTGGCGAATCAAGGATTTTGTAATGGGGGGGTTACTGGAGATTACGGGGCCCTTCCAGGGTGCATGGCAAATACCCCAGGACAAAGGGGATCCTAGGGTACTCCCCCGAAAATTTTGGGATTTTATTGCTGAAAATGTGATTTTTAGGACTAAAAACAGTAATTTTGTACGAGTACTTGTTAAAATAAAGCATATAAATTGGATGAAGTAAAGGCTTCAAAGGCCCAAGGGGAGAGTTATGACCCGGAAACTCACCCCTCCCCCTCCCCCGGCCACTGCTTCGGTCTCCTAGACTAATATGGAGAATACATTTTTTAACCAAAGAAATAACATTTTCATTAATTAGTCTGAGTGGTCTCAAATAGTATTCAATTATAAGTTTAAAAATATGAAAACTGCTTTTTATTCACGAATGTAATTCATATTGATATTTTTATTAATTTAACTTCAAAAACTTGTGGACTTGCGGTAAAATGATCAACCCGTCAACGCCTAGCGGTACCATATGGTACCACCTGGTAGTGTAATATTTAACGTACCTTTTTTTATTTTTTGTACTTTGTTAGGGATTTTGAGAGTTTTAAACAGATAAGCATATTTATAATTACGTTTTTCAGAAAAGTTTGCCTTTATAAGCAAGATTTGACATTTATGAGTAATTTTGGGTGAAAATGAATCTTTATTTCTGCGAAAAATAGAAAATATTTAACGTTTTTGGCATTAAAATGTGAAATTCGAAATGTTCATTTAATTTCGATCTTTTGACCCCTTTTGGCCTAGCGGTACCACATGGTACCAGACTATATCTTCAAGACTATTAGAGCTAAAAGTATAAAATTTGCACCAAATTAATCAGGTTCTTATTGATTTTAAAATTTAATATTACAAAAACGTTCTGATGAAATTTTTAATTCAGGCGTTACCGGGTAAATTACAAGATAGAATTTACCGAATCATTTTATGACTACCAAATTGTGATTTTAGGGAACCTAAAAAATTTTGCACCTGCATTTAATACCAGAATTCAATCATCTGCATTTTCTAGAATGCCATCATTCCTGGTGAATTCAAGGCGTGAGAAGTGATACAGGGTCTGTAAATCCACAAGTGGCTCTTGTATCGAATATACTGTAAAAGAACCTTGAAATAGGAAGCTACTAAGTATAAGGCAATGTGCTATGTTTTTCTTTGCCATTACGGAAATATTGAATTGCCGGACTAATTGATCGGCCGTAAACAATTTAAGGTTAAGAAAGATTAACAAAGAGCACTTTTCAATTCAAATCACCTCTCCCCAGCCCCAAATTGAAACTACCTCCTCAGTTTATGATATTGTCTATTCCATTTCATTCTCTTTAAATATTCTCTACCTCTTCCTACACGCTAAACATATTCCTATGTAATAACACACTCAAACTATGTTAAGATAAATATTTGTGAAGATAGATTATAAAACTCCGATATTTGTAGAGAAAGATTTCAAGTTTTTTGACAAAGCAAGAAAAGATAAAATGAGTCCAGGATTGTCGATTTAGCACCTTCCATAGGCATATACCGCAAAATCATGGAGGAACTCCCCAAGATAAATGTCCAAAAAGCTTCTGAAGTTTTAAATCGACTCATTTATCGCCTTCCGGGCCTTGAAATCGCACTGAATCCCTGAAACAGCGCACTAGTTGGTTTTTTTAACATTGGAGTTAAGCGCACAAGTTTGTTGATTGGTTGGTTGGTTCATGCGTACGTGTGGGCTTTACTCAAATGGCATAAATCTGGTAAACTCAATAGATACCCTGGTCAAATCCAAGTCATTTCAACAAAAATATTTTTGTCCACATTAAAGTAAACGCAATTAAATAATATAAATGAGGCTATTGTTGAGGTTCAGAATATGATTCCTCCTGATATTTAACACTAATTCTTTCAACCCTTCCTGATTGTCTATAATTTTTTTCCACTAGCACGGATTTTAACATCCCCTCCTCGCTCAGTGCTCCCTCCATTCAAATCGTCTTTCTTCTCCCCATTTTTCCCTAGAAGTTTCCTCTCCTCGCCGACCATTTTTAGCACCAGAGTTACGTCTTTACAATTCCTCTTGGTATTCCTCACCTTCTCCATTCTCCTCCATTCCCAGATGTCAAACAATCCTCAGCGTCCGCGTTATCAGGTGATATTCATGTGGGCTCGCTCACTCTCCGTATCAAGAGGGCGGACTTTTTATGAAACTGATTTATAAGACCCAGTCGTTCATTCAATCATTATATCTCATTTTCCTCCTAATCCTCCCACGCTCATATAGAATCGAGATTTCAACACCCACTCTTCGCTCAGTGCTCGCTCCATCCAAACCGTCAGTCTCCCCTTCATTTCCTCCATAAGTTTCTTCTTCTCGCCCACCATTTCTACCACTTCGTCTCTCATCCATCGTCCGACACTCTGCTCCTCCTCTCCATCACCTTCAGAAGTTTCCTATTCTCACACACAATGTCCAGAAATACTTCGCTCATTTTCTTCGCCGTCGCTCCATTCTCCTCGATTTTCCTGTATAGCCAAAAATCGAACACTTTCACCATATTTTCCGCCCGTAACATAAACGCTTAAAGCGGATTATTCGCAATTATCCGTCCAAAATTTGAATCGGTCACTATACTGGTGCTGAAGATCAAATCAACCGACAGGGAGATAAAGTGTACCGTTAATAAAATGGGAGAAGAAAAGAATCTGTGGAGCACCTCTAGCCAGAGAAGAACCCGTTGGATAGGCCATGTGGATAGACATAGGAATTACTAAGGGAATACAAAAACTCTGTATAAAAGGATAAGTCCCTAGAGGAAGACGTAAAGATAAGTACTGGGAGCAGTTAAAAAAATGACACAAGAAAGAAGAAAATCAGGGAACTGAGTGCAACTGCAACGGAAAGTGAGAAATGGATTGCTGCAGAATACCAATCATAATATTTCGAAACTATGCATGAACTAGCAAATACTACAAAGGAAATGAGGAAAGTAGATACAGTGGTAAAGAGAAAATTTCTTCCTGAATTTTCTCAGTAATAAAATGAAATATATTCCATAACAGTCTTACATTTCGGTAAGTTGGTCATAACACAGGATGATTTGACGAATAATATCAATAAAAGGGTGTCAAGGTTCAATGAGGTCTCTACTCTCACCTATTCCAACCTTCGTATGGTTTTAAGCATTAAGTAGGTAAAGTAATAAGATAACTCTCAAAAATTTTTATACGTCCGAAGAAAAAATAAAACAAATTCCAATTAAAATATCGATTATTAGGCATTTGAGGATGGCAGAGGTAATATTAAAAAGACAATTCCTTCCCGATTTATTTGACAGCAATAGGACGAAATACATTCCTTCACGGTCATCCATTTCGGTAAGTTGGGCTTTGTTCACGACGCAAATTGAAGAATTATGAGTGAATTGCTTCCTGATTTTTTTTCACAGCAATAACACAAATTTTTTCACAAAATAACAAAATTCAAATAACAAAATCAGGAAGCAATTCACTCATAATTCTTCAATTTGCGTCGTGAACAAAGCCCAACTTACCGAAATGGATGACCGTGAAGGAATGTATTTCGTCCTATTGCTGTCAAATAAATCGGGAAGGAATTGTCTTTTTAATATTACCTCTGCCATCCTCAAATGCCTAATAATCGATATTTTAATTGGAATTTGTTTTATTTTTTCTTCGGACGTATAAAAATTTTTTACAAACAGCAATAACACAAATTTTTTCACGGTCTACCATTCAGGTAAGTTTGACTGTGTTCACGAGGTGAATTGAAGAATGATATGCGAGGTACTAGGGTGCCAATCGCCAACTATGTAAACATGCTAATGAATCTCGCGAGACGTATAAAGAGAGCGTTAATATCACAATTTCTTCCTGATTTTTTTTCACAGCGATAAAATGAAATACAGAAAAAATCGCTCATAACGATCACGCTTAGAAATCCTGCCTATAACGGAGTGACCTATCAGTCTCTTGGACTTCTCTAAGATCGCAAATGTTAATTTCCCCGCATGTAACAAGTACGGATGGTACAAAATCCCCGATATTGCGAACTATTCTTTGGTCCCTTGGGGAATCATTTCCTATTTTATAAAGAAATTAGGGTCATATTCCCTACTCCATCGTTCCTAACCTTATCATCAGTTGTTCTCACGTGTTTCCATCACCACATAGTTCTACTGAAGATCCTAAAATCTCTCCCTTAACTGTCGTTTGATGAAGAGGGTTGGACGATGGTTAAATGCTATGCATCTATTGCTTAAATAAAGATGACAAGGTAACCCGTGAGAAAATTTCGCATCTTTAAGGTATCAGGGATAAGTATGTTAAGGAAACAGTGTTATTAGGTTTTAAATATAGAATAAGGTGTATCATAAAGTACTTTCCTTATTATCGCCTTTTACAAAGAAATAACGGCTATCTTCGCTGCATAATCGTTCCTAACCTTAAAAATCAGTTGTTCTCACGTGTGGCCATCACCACATGGTAGTACTGTTGATCGTAATGCCCCTCCTTTTGCAGCTGTTTGATGGAAAGGGTAGGACGATTGTTAATCGTCACGGTTATATTGCTTAAATAAATACTATTTACGGTATATTATCCTGCAATTCTGTAATGTAGAGCGCAAAATCCTCTATTATAGATATAACTAAATCCGTTTTTTTTATTCATAGAACAATGGCCCCCTGAATTTCGTCATAAGCGATTTTTACTGTATATTCCATCGCGTCTACGATTTAGGTCAATTGGACTTCGTTCAGGAGGTAAATTGAAGAATAACATGGGATGCATGGAGGGGGCACTGGGGTGCGGTACTGCACCACGACGGGATGCTAGAAGGCAGCAGCACCTTCTGATTCTGATTCTCCTGATCAAAAGCTAAAACGTTTACATGTGCTTGTAGTTCTGGACAACAATGCAGAAATTGTAAGGCAAAATCTTCAATTATGAAAACATACTAATGAATATCATAGGGCATAGTTCTACCGCTCCTAGCCACAAAGTAGTATCTTAAAAAATCATTCTACTCAGTCATATCTTGAATTTCTTGTCCATAAAATCATAAGTGTAAAATTTGAGCCATACAATCGTATCTAATATTTCGTCCATAAAATTGCTTTCCAGGATACCAGTCAACAATGGACTACGAGCTGTCAAATTGTGAGGAGGACAGAGGTTATACTGAAGAAAAAATTCCTTCCTGATTTTTTTTATGGCAATAAAGCGAAGTATATTACTTCACGGTCAACCATTTAGGCAAGTTGGAGTTCATTCACGTAGTAAATAGAAGAATAATGAGTGATGTATGGAGGGGGTACAAGCGGGCCAATCTCCAATTACGTAAACATAGTCTTGAATCTCACTAGGCTTATGAGGAGGACAGAGGTAATACTGAAGACGTAACTGCCCCCTGATTTTTTTCACACCAATAAAACGAAATATTTTCCTTTACCATTCTACCATTTCGGTAAGTTGGAGTTCGTTCACGTGGTAAATTAAAGAATAATATGTGTTATACATAGAGAGGGCAATGGGGTGCGGTGCCGCACCACGACGGGGTGCCAGAAGGCAGCAGCGGCGGGCGGAGCACTTTTGCACTCGGCCGCCGGGCCCTGGGAGTTTTCGGGGGCAGAGAGAGACCCTTGCCTCCTCCTCGCATCGATTCGGCACCGAGCCCCCCGCCCCCACCTCTTCTCTCTCTCGCCGGCCCCCTTGCCTTCCACTCTCCGGGGGCGGAGGAGGCGGGGGCAGGGGGGAGGCCCCCGCCATCCCCCTCACACACATTGAGACTGCGGCGGGTGGCATGGGGCTCTCTCCTGTTCCCCGGCTCCCTCTTTGAGTGAGGAGCAACCCCCAACTTTCTCTCCCTTGCCTCTCGCCGTCCCTACGAAAACGATCCTCAGACCGTGTTGAAGAACAATCGCCCCCACTGAGCGGTGTCCTCTTGTGATCTACGCGTGCACGGCGAGCTGCCTTCATAGCCGGGTGGGCAAGAGTGCATCAAGGAGCTATCCTGGGTCCAAGTCCCTTTAAAACGTGGCGTGAGAAGGATATAGCAGTCGAATGATTGGTCAATTCGAACGATTCTGCCGTGATGTACGGTGGATGTCGTTATATTAACTTTTTTTCATAAAATTATTACATAAAATTGGTAAGCTAGTAGCAATTTTTTTTGGAAAAATAATAGTGCAAAAGAGCAACTGTCTTTTATTTCAATAACAATGACTGGTGGGTTTATATTCATGCCAATCTGCATTTATATATATATGAATGAAAGGAATGTGAGACTAAATGCACATGCGAGTACTGCTATATCCACGTCTATAGGAACGAAAAAATAACCATTTTTTTATTATTTCAGACATCGACGGGGGCACACTGAGCTTTCATAGCAGTGCATAAAGGGGAAACGTTTGGCTCACGTCCTTTAAAAGTGATAATTGGAAGTATTATAAGAGATTATATATCGTATAATATAAGTCGAATTATAGATCGTATGGAGAGAACGTAATCAAATATCGTGGCTCTGCCAAATGATTTGCCAACTTAGTTATGACTTAATAGGTTGGAGAGCAGTAGTATTCCATGGGGCTACTTTTGCTCCCATCAATGAAAAATCGAAGATCGTGTTGAAGAACAATAGCCTCACTGAGCAGTGTCCCCTTGTGATCTACGCGTGCACGCTAAGCTACCGTCATAGGCGGGTAGGCAAGAGTGCATCAAGGAGCTATCCTGGGTCCAATTCCCTTTAAAATGTTGAGTGGACAGGATATAGGAATCAAATGAGGGGTGTGTTTATGTTCGTTTGTAATCAGGTATGTGCAACAAAATACATAAGAGACCTACTACATTCAGGTGATGGAGGAACGAGAAATTACCATTTTGTCATTTCAGACATCCACGGGGGCACAATCATTCTTTAGAGGAGTGTATCAAGGGGCTACAGTTGGTTCGCGCCCATTAAAAACGCTAACAAGGGAGGATTGTAAGACTGGAATTAGAGGTCGTATAGAGATAATATGTGTCATCAAATATCATATATAAACGATCCCCCAACTTAGTCATGGCTGAATAGATTGGAAATGGATAGCACACCAGGAAGCTACGTTTGGTCCCCTTCAATGAAACATTGCAGATCATGTTGAAGAACGATCTGAGCGGAGTCCACGTGTGATCTACGCGTGACCATTGAGCCTTCATAAGCGGGTGGGTAAGACTCCAACAAGGGGTTGCGTTTGGTCCACTTTTCATTAAAACGAGGAGTGCGAATAGGAGCTAGGAATCAAATCATTGGTTGAAAGTATATATTTATTGATATAGTCATTAAATGTCACGTAAAGTGTTGGTGTTCGCAATTGATCTGCATTCATTGGCAAAGTATGAGAGTAGAGGATATTTGCACGAAAGAGCGAGGAAATTTTCAAATAATAGAGGAAATAAGAATTGTTACCAAGATATTCGAGACAACTACGAGAGCACGTTGAGCCTCCTTTGCATGCGGGTGGACAGGAGTCAACCAAAGGTCAATGTTGGGTCTACGTCTCCTTAAAACGATAATTGAGAGAGATATATAAATGGAATTATTGTTCAAATCAAGAGTTTATCATCAAATTTCATTTGTCTACAATTCACCAGCAAAAAGGTTGAGTAAAAAATAGCACACCTGGGGTCCATGTTTGATCTGAAGCAATAAAACAGATGGTACTGAAGAACAAGAGCCCGCACTGAAAGATATACTCTTATAATCTACGCAGGAGCATTGAGCCTTCATAGGCGTGTGGGACGGAGTGAATGAAAGAGCTATGTTGGGTTTTTTTTATTCAACCATTCTACCGATTAAGGCAGGTTTGCATATAGTACATAAAAAGTATTCCGTCAGTCTCCCCGCCTTATGTGGATTTTTCTCTTCAATACACAATAAGGCTAACTCCCTTTCATTCTATCCAATAATGCTGTTCTCTTCCTTCATGCCCCTCGCTCTCCTAACATTCGACGCTCTAAATTTGTTTTCCACGTGCTGGGTTGCCTATTTTAGAAATTAGGACGGGTAAGGATATAGGAATCTATTCAATGGTGAAAATTTATTAACTCACGATCTAGCAAGTAGTTCATACTTTAAAGGTGGGAGCAGTGGGGTAGCCAGGAATTTCGTTAGGGGGGGGGTCCAAAATCAGGATGGGGGAATTTTTTGAAAAACAGTGTACTAAACAGAGGGTTTTAAGCTAGTTTAACACTTTTCGTGATTAAAAAAACTTAATTTATAAAAAAAAAATATTTTGTAAATTCATGGTTTTTCAAAATTTTGTTTTCTTTTATGAGGAAAAATAACTGTGTTTTTAATATTCGGGGGGGTTCGGACCTCCCCCCTCTACACTACACCACTGGGTGGGAGATAAATAGCACACCATGGTTTTGATCCCCAGCAATGAATATTGCATATCGTGCTGAAGAACAATCGCACTCTTATGAACTCGTGTGATAAACGCGTGCACGCTATCTTGATAGGCGGGAGAGCAAGGGTACAAGAAGGGGATTTCTTTGGTCCGGGTACTTTTAAAAAGAAAATTCGAAGGGATATTTTTATTTTTTTATCTAACAATTTGCAAGTTTTATGGAACACTTCACAAATTACCCTGGCCAGTTTACCCTCCCAAACTGGACTCCACTTTTCAATTTACAACAAGGCCTGCTGCTTTTCATTCTATCTTTAAGAAAGAAAGCTCATTGCGTGTAAAAATCTAATCTCACTAGGTTAACACGTTATTGAATTGAGCTAAAGTGCCATAAACATTTTGTTAATATTAACATATTAACGTTTTGCCAAGTCAAACCGGTCATACGTGTACAATAATTCAACTTCGTAGTCCAAGAAAGTGTTGACTTCTCGAGCCATACTCGATAAATGTATAATTATTAAAGTATTAGACGGGTGAGTATAGGTTTGCATTAAGTATTTTGCACCTCACTTAGGTTTTCTCTTCTCCAAAACTGCTTTTTTATATTTTTTGATTTGGCATTTCATGCAGGTACTCTTTCATCCTATTCATTCATCCTTATCTCTTGGTGTCCCATTCCTGCTAACTAACATATTTCCCCTCATTTTGCCACAAATAATTAAAAGAAACCACTTTTCCTACGGTTAATAATTAAATAATGGTGTGCCTTAGATAGTTAAACCATCCATTTATGCTGAGCTTAGAATTGGTAAATTGTGTTAAAGATTTTTCCATTTCTTTATTGAAAGTTAACCAACATAGTTACCACACGCAGAAAAATATTAAGGGGGATCGTATCTACCTGTATGTCAGTAAGGTTGCTGCAATGGATCAGATCAAAAGGACCATATGGAACCGATTTGGCGGCATAATTTTTTTTTTTAAGTTGAATACTTTTTAAGATACAGAATGAACAACAGCTAAATCAATGTTAAAATATCAGTTGGTCAAAAACATCTGATTGGAATAAACGAACCAATTTATACCAAAAGAGTAATAAAAAACATTTTTTTGCTTTAAAAAAATCATGATTTTTATCAATCCTGGAGATTGGGCTAGTATAATCCACGTGATAATGTATGCCGGTGCATGGCTTGGGATTATTTTTAAGGATTAAAGAAGACCTTGGTAACGAGAATTTGAAAGCCAAATTTTTCTCCCCACTCAAACCCATTCCCCTTCATTCTCAAACGATGCAACACTCACAGCCCGCATTCCCGCATCCTCTCTGTGGTTTCAAACATAGCAGCTCTCTCCCGACATTCTGACCGTCTCACCTTGCGCCATCCTTTATTTGTGGTTTAGAGTTAGCTTTATAAATTATCATGCAACGTATATAGTAATATGAATGGGGTCCTTAAAAATAAGTCAAAATAAAAGCTGAATTTTAGAAAAGATTAGCAATAAACAATATGACAAACTACAGTTAGAAAAATATTTATCCAAGATAAGGCTAATCTGAGGAAATAAGCTAAGGAAAAGATATAAAAACTTACTAGGTCGTACGTAAGTTTATCTATAAGTCTCGATCAGTTATGTTACGCACGAGTTAACTATAAATATCACATTAACTCTAATAAGTGAAAGTCCATAATCCATAGTCTAATTTGTAAGTCTCAAGAGCTTCAAAGTGAATAAGTACGCATCTTGTTGCATGTCCGTAACTTTTTTAACAAATAACGGTCTAAATTCCCAACTCCTCCATTCTAATATTCATCATGCAAAATTAGCGTGTGAAGTCCTCTATTACATTAACCTGACGGATATGCACATATATCCAATCTCAGGGCAATTTGAAAACCTTCTAGGGCGAGATTCAAACTAACAAACTCTTAATCGGTGAGGAATTAACCCCACCGCCACCGAGGCCGGTCATTCTCCATTGAGTTTTCAGTGCACCAGCTATGTAAACGGACTAGGTGGTACTTATCCTTTCGCTAAATCCCAACCAGCTAACTTTCACAAGGTTATACTATATTTATAGCATTAACTCTCCAATAAAGGGAATCCCAAATCAGTCGTCCATTTAGTTAATTGAATGAAGTCAAAAATACAACAAGAACCTGCGCATCTTGTCCCATTTCAGTAAACTAACTTCCTCCCCACAATCGGTATTCTAGTTTCCCAACTGGCACTCTTCTTCACTATTCACAGCTATAAACATTCCGCAAGTCCTATAGTTGGTCCCTTTTTTACCGATGGTTTATGAGTTGATTAAGAACTGTAAAACCTGATTAAAGAAACACCTGCTATATATGCGTTCTTCCCTGATACCCAATCAACTAACTCACAAACGAGTTTACTACATTTATGTCATTATTAATCTAATTAAAGGAAACCCAAAACCCGTCGTCTATTTTGTAAATTAAAAGAAGTTAATATTTAACTAGAACCTAGGCATCCTGTTCCATTTCAGTAAACTATCTTCTTCCCCACAATCGGTAGTCCAGCTTCCCAACTGGAATTCTTCACAGAGTTATAAACTCATTACATAAGACAATACTATGGCCAAATCCCTTTTTCACCGACGGTTAACGAGTTGGTTGAAATTATTAAACCAGACTAAAGATATCCCTGCTATATAAACGGACTAGACTATACGCTCTATATTTTCTTCTCTAATTCCCAATAAACTAATATACAAGCAAGTACAATATATTCATCCCATTAACTCTCCAATAAAAAACGAAGTCCAAAATCCGTCATCTATTTCGTTAATTTAAAGACGGTAATATTCAACAAGAATCTATGCATCCTGTTTCATTATAGCAAACTAACTTCTTCCCCACAATCAGTAGGCTAACTTCTCTACTAAAATTCACATCCATTCTTAACAGTTATAAATGTATATCATAAGATAATACAATATCCAGGTTCCTTTTTTACCTACGGTTTACGAGTTGACTGAGAATTACTTAACTAGACTAAAGAGATGTCCGCTATATAAACGGACTAGGTTGTACGTTCTATACATTCTTCCCTAATTCCCAATCAACAAATATACAGGCGAGTATAATATATTCATCCCATTAACTCTTCAATAAAAAACGAAGTCCAAATCCGTCATCTACTTTGTCAATTTAAAGACGGTAATATTCATCAGGATTCTATGCATCTTGTTTCATTTTAGCAAACTAACTTCTTCCCCACAATCGGTAATCTAACTTCTCTACTAAAATTCACCTCCATTCTTCACCGAGTTAAAAATGTTTCACATGATATCGTCGCCTCCCTTTTTTACCAAAGGTTTACGAGGAGAATTATTAAACCCTACTAAAGAGGAGCTTTTACTGCTGGAAAGGTTAGCTCGGTGGGAAGCGCAGAGAAGGAGGAATGGAGGTAGAAAGAGAGAGAGATTGTGTACGAGTATGTCGTGTTGTTTCCGCGGCTGCCATATCTGCGCCCGTTCCACTCCACTAGCTCCGATCATTCAGCTGCCTGCCCCAGGACCCGCCTGTCGCAGACGCCCCTCGCATGAACCCGCGTTTCCGCACCGATCCCATAATTTTTTCCGCCGCTCCTCGAAGTTCCAAGCTCGGGATTGGAGATGCGTGTGCCTATTACGGGTGCTTTTCACGGCGTCGCAGTGTCCTCGTATGATACGCTCCAGCGAACCTCGACCTGTCCGATCGGCCTGATGACTAACACTCGTTGGATGCGCACCTGAATATCCACGGTTCGAAATCCGAGGGGACATAACGCAGAATATCCGATAAAATATCTATTCTGAGATACGCATACGAGCGTGGACTGCAACTTTTCGGCCTGATGATATTTGATCGTTATAATGACATTTCAAGTTTTCATACATGATACTTCAACTTTTGTAATCCTTTAATGCAAAGTTTTCGACGCTAATATTGGTTTAATTGTTGCCATTGTCGTGATTGGATCAATCGTGATTGGATATAGAATATGTATCTAGTCTTTTACATTATATTTAAAAAGCTCAAGTAGAAAGGCAAGCAATTTAATGACTCAATTGGCGAAATCAAGTTCATAGTCCTTGAACTGTGCTCATTTTTCACTGTCCTCTCGTTCATGATCATTTATAACGGCCTATTCACACATATCGCTAATATGTATGCAATGATTTCAAGTATTTTAGAGTAAAGCTTGCGCGCACATAACGGGGAGCTCTAGCAAAAGTTCAAGTTTACATTGAAAATCATTTTGTACACTATGCAAAGGAAACTAAAACAATTTCTATGAGTCTGACTTGATCCTAATTTCCCGAACGGTGATTTGCGAGAAGAACATTGTCGTTTGCCGAATACGAATCTTGAACCCCGGAACGGGAGGCTATCACTGTAGTTACCCCACGAACGAGGGCTATGGGAGTCCTTCCCTTATCTTTTTAAAGCCCTGAGTGGCTCCGCGAGGGGAAAGATTTGGCGCAGTTCCTCTCTCTCTCTCAGAATGCCGGTACGATATTCATCAGCGGCAGTCGGGCAGGGCTGATGCATTGCGGGAGAAGGGAGAACCTCATCCCCTCCGGAGAGTCTCCGGAGAGCCGACACCAATTTCTCACCGGGTGTCCCGCGATCATATCTGAAAGACGATTGCGGAGTCGTGGGCTGTTGGTGGGAGGGATAGGGTACTGCATAACCCTCCTCCCCTCTCCTAGCCTCCGTTGCCACGACCAAGTTGAAGTTCCTACAACTCCTGCCAGGGCGATAGGAAGTTTTGTCCACCGTCTTTCCGTGTGTAAATCAATCAATGGATCCCAATATCGATGTTTAGAGTCGAAAAATCGAGTCATGACGAAATATTTTTGAAGCTTCCACAAAACTGAAATCGGAACAAGTTGAGATTTTCAGCCCAAGCAAGTATTTGCACCTTAAGAGGATGATGATTTTTTGGAATATCTAGAGGAACACTATAAACAAAAGATGACGATATCGTACCACCTACGCATGAAAATATATTTTTTACATAGATGGATATATTAGCCAACGGATAAAGTTCGCCATGAAAAAGTATTTGACTTAGCCGGGATTCGAACCCGGATCTCCCGAATGTCGGTAAGGTGTGTTAACCAGTTCCACCACCAAGCTATTTTCTCCGGGCGAACTTCGGGATGGGTTTTACCGAACAAGATTTTAATTTACCTACTAAGTCAGATATTGTTTTCATGGCGACCTTCATCCGTTGCCGTATTTAACTTTACACCCGTGCTCATGACAGCGTGCAAAGTCACTTGTTCCTGCAGGGCTTTGAAACTCGTCGTCGTAGACCAGCGACAAAATAAGGGTTTTCCACCCCGACAGTGGCTTAGTAAGCACGACCCTTGCCACAAGTGCCACAGTGTAGACTTGTGACGCCCACATCACGTTCGGTAAAACCCATCCCAAAGTTCGCTCTGAGAAAATGGCTTGGAGGTGGACCTGATTAACACAGCTGAACGGAAATAGGGAAATCCGGGTTCGAATCCCGGCTGAGTGAAATATTTTTCATGGCGAACTTCATCCGCTGGTGTACTAAACTTTGCACCCGTGCGCGTGACAGCGTACAGAGCCACTTTTTCCTTCAGTGCTTTGGATATATTAGATTGACAACTAAGTTCCCGCCGTTTATTTTTACATTTTAACATTACGAATGTCATTAAACGGGTTTGAAAAGTTCCTGGTACTCCTGCCAGCCTTGGGCAAAAGAAATTTTGTCCACAATCTTTCCGTGTGCAAGTCAATCATTGGATCCGAATATTGATGTTAAGAATCGGAAAATCGAGCCATGATGCTAATACGGCTGATGCTTCCACAGCTCTGAGCTTGTAACATTTGAATGCTGCCCTCAATGAACCGTGCATGTGAACAACTGCTGTAATCCAATCCTCACAGTCCATCGAAGTTCCTACTACTCCTGTCTAAGACGAAAGGATGTTTTTCTCACCATCTTTTCATGTGTAAATTAAATCGATGGATCCGAATATCGACATTTAGAATCGGAAAATCGAGCAATCGTCTAATGCTTTCACTGCACTGAGCCTGAAAATATTGAATTCTGAGGTTTCTTTGTTAGTTAACGTTTACTTATATCACTTCTTTTTTACATAAAGTAACTCATGTTGTGATGAGTAATCATTTTCATCAGGTGTAGAATATTATGTACTTGCTTATCTTATTATCGTAACCTGTTTACCAAACGAAGGAAGAGATGAATTTTGAAACGGCCGCAAAAACAGGGGAAAAGAATGTGTAAAGAGATTCGTTTATGACAGTATTGTCCTGGTTATAAAAAAACTTTAAATCACACAAAAACCAAATCAGTGTACCTGGTGATGACACAGCAGCGTTGAAATGCGCTGTACTCAATTAAAAGTGTAAGTGGACATAGAAACATCTTTTTTTATTAATCCTCGTTCCATGCTCCACAACATCTCCTCTGAAATCGCTGAATCTCTACGATAGTCTTCATCCGGTCACAATACCTCACGAGGCGGCTGATAAAGCTCAAAACTTGGTGCGAAACATCCACACGGCAAAAATCATCCGCCTTGACCGGGAATCGAATCCGTATCTCTGTCCAATTTAGTGATTCCACCAGTTAAGCTACCGAGTCGTGTGGAAATTTGAGGACTACACCGGACAAGGTGGTATGGACTGCTGAGCATATGATTCCACAAGCAGTCTAAATCGTGCGCACAACGCCAAGCCGGAGGACGCTGGGTGGCTCGCGTAAAGTTATCACCGTGGCTAGTATCGGGATATTTAAACTAGTCAAGAGACCTCTATGTATTCTAAGTACGGGATAGCTCTCTCTCTCTTAATATTGCCTAGAATTTTTTCCTGATGTCTTAATTTTTTCTGACATCTATGTATTTCTTTTAGTATCTGTTATTTTGAAAAACAATTTTATTTTTGCACAAAGAAATGAAGTTTTACCACCTTACTACCTTAAAAGACTGGCATAAGTCAAAATGACGGGTTTGGCGTTTCTATTTTATTTGTAACGGTATTGCGAATTTTATTCAGGAAATCACTACAATATATTATGTCTGCCCAATTTGATTTTATAGCAATCAGATTTATGCATTTAATATCTTTATTAAATTTTGAATGGAAATAAGCAGCATGTACGCCATACCAATTGACGTGCGGTAGGCCAAGGCAGGCGAAACAAAAGCGAAGTGACCGATGTTCATTTTAAATTTTTAATGTAAAATTATTAGTTAAAAAATATTCATTTTTTTTATATTTAAAGAAAAAGGTTATATTTACTGAAGACACCATTTAATTTAGACATAAACGGAGAAATATTTAAAATAATAACTACCCTTCAAAATTACCGGCAAAAGTCCTTCTAGTTAGCCCTACCACCCCTAAGTGTTAAGGTCTCCATAAGGCTTCCATTCTCTTCCACTCTGATCACCTCTTCCTCATCACTCATTAATTTGATTTATTTGGATTTAACTATTATAATGTGCATCTTTTATGGTTTTCTCTTTATAGCCATAAACACACATTGCATGCTCGTAAAATCTCACCCCCTGCCAAACACCCCAAAGGTGGTTTTAAGGGTACCACGTAGATGTAGGCCACTACGCCGGTCCTTTTCGTCATAGGGGCTGATTCCACGCAGGCAGAACCGCAGTACGGAATGAAAGACCCCGCCCACCCCCTCTAGCAGGTAATGTTTATTGATCTAGGGGCGGATATTGTTGCAACACGAGCGGCTGTGGGACGACGCTACCAGCGCCAGGTGCTTAAAATCCTCGCGACGCCGCGTCCTTAGTTCAACTAGGCCGGACGCCCGCCAACGTCGGACGTTTGTGCGTAAGCATCTTCACCGCCGAACAGTTTAGTTTCGACCCAGACACCGAGTACGAAGTATGGTTGAATGAAGTAGAGGTTCGGCCTACCACCATTAGATGCATGGTTCTTACTTAATCGGTTTGTTTCACTAGCCATCCCAGTTAACCAGGGCATGGCAAGTGAAACAAAACGAAAATATTTCGTTTCTACCCGGAGGGAAACGAAAATATGAGGCGAGAGTGTAGTTTCATTCCTGCATGAAATTAAAATTACCAAGGAATTAAGTTCCGGAACCATGGCACCACTGGTACTATTCCAATAACAGCTCAGATTTGTATGTAATTTCCATACACCGGATTATGATTATTTTATCCATCTTACTTCAAAACATCGATTGAGGAACTCAATAGGTCTTTCCGATGATCAATTAAGTGTGACAGCAGTTACTCACATGATTGATGAGGTTCCAAACGGCTTCAACACTGCTCAAGCCTTCTCCGTATCCGCTAACAGGAGGAGAGCGTAATTAATTCTCTTGGATGCAGAACGCCTCCCTGCCCACCCTCCGTGCCTTTTCTAACGTGGTTTCCCTCATAATGTTCTTATTACTACTCCTGCTCTCTTATAAAATTACCGGCCCATCCTAATAGTCACGTCTGTGACATTCACAAGATTACTACATAGAGTGGAGGACCCTTTCTGTAGCGTTGAACCTTCATATATACAGCCACTGATGCTGCATTTTTATTGGCTGCACAAATTTATTTTGCGTAGCAATAAAAGCAGAATGACCTATTCACTCTCAATATTTGCAATAAAGTATTTGCACTCACGATGAATTGCGATGAAAAGTCAAGAATTCGATAGATCAGCGCTAATATGTATATAGGTCTGTTCGAAGCAAAAAATATTACATATTTTTCCGTTAAATTCGGATCGCTCTATCGTCAGCAACGCGAGCTGCGTCTTTTGCAACCAACTTTACTGTGCTGTGAATGACTGGCTCACAGCACAAAATCTCAAAATGGAATACATTGGCCATAGACCGACTTCAACTCCGAAGTCCTCTTTCAAAATGAATTGCAATATAGACCTAGGCATTGTAAGAAATTTTGCAATGACACTCAAATTTATACCCTTCTTACCCTCCATTTGAACTAAAATGTCGCAAGGAAGAGAAAACATATCCAAAAATTTACGGATTCCATCTGTAGATGTTGCTCTTGCTCCAACGGTGGCTGCTGATTGGAGAACCCCCTATTGTAATATTTGACATAACGTAGTCCTTTTAACGCTCAGTATTTACTTGCCAATATGAGTTCCTTACGTCTTTGTTATTCTTCAGGTTCCGTATATAATTAACATTTTATGAGCTCCTGCTCCATCAGAGGTAAGCTGTCGACATTAAATTATAAAAAGGGATTTTTGCTATCATCATCATAAGTCAACAATCCTAAGATTGATTCGTCGCAGCTCTCTATTCCGCTCTCCTAACTACCTTCTAGGCTTTTCATAGTGACGCATAATATAATTTTTGGTTTTTTCCCGGCGAACAATTGCAGTGAAGTTTTCTCGGGTTTCACACCGGGTCAGGTCCTCCATTTCTCCTTCCAACGTTTCGATGAACAACTCGCCCATCGTCTTCAGGGATTCAGGAATCCAATCAATTCCCGGCCCCGGTCGCCCCGCCCTAAGGCCAGCCCTGCTCGGAGGAAAATGAACATAATGCTTAGCTCGCCATATGATTGTAGATGCTGTTACTTTAAAACTATCCTGAAGAAAGCTAGCATTAACCAAATACCAAATTATATTTCATATTACCATCGAAATCTCGCACCAGTAAGGTACAACCACAAATTATGTCACGGAAAATGTTATAGCGAAAAAGCAATTACGTGGTTAATACTACTGATACATAATTCCAAATCTAAATACGGGCTTTCCAAATCAGCGTAGAGTATTTCATTTTCCAAAAATATATTTAAAGCAAACTCGCGAAATTAATACGGTATTCACCGGTTAAAATCGTTTCCACGGAAGGTATTTATTATCTGCTCTCTGCCCGGACTATTTGTAAACCTTAAATAATAATTACAAAATTAGTTTTTGGCATCATAACGTCCAATGTCCACACAATCCTCATTAAGCCCCGATATACATCGGAAGCTATCGGCAAATCCAGCAACGAGGTGCGATAAAATTGCACCCGAGGATCAAATAAAATTTGCCTCCAATGCGATGCGATGAAATGCCGAAAAAAGAGAGACCGCTTTTGGAATAAACCCGCCGATGCATGTATGTCATCAGGGAACTATTATCACTTAAACGGCGCCATTGCCGAAAAGCCATTACAAAGAGTTGTCTGCCTCCCAAGCGCATGGCGCTGGAAAAGTTTCTCCCGATACAACGGATCGATGAGTAAATGACGAAACTCGCTGTTGGAATGTGGAAGACAAGAGAGAGAGAAAAGGTACCTTGAGTGCATAAACACATCGTTAGGATATAAAGCAAAGACTGAGGTTGTAAAAGCTGTGAGGGTTTAATGTAGTATATGAATCGTTATTTTCAGTATATTGTTTTCTTTAAAAATCACTTTAAAAAAAGCTGGACGCGTATAAAACATGTTTGAAAAGGTGCATGATTTCACCGCGAAGATATATCAAAGAACCGGATGCATATTATTCCCGGATACAAATATATTTTTCAGGTACTATGTTTTTATTTGACATTCGTTCACATTTTTCGCAAAATTAAAGCTAAAAGTTTTTCACTATGGTAACCTTAGCTATGAAACATTGGTATTAAATAATGCCAAAGGGGGGACTTAGGGTGGCAAAGAAGAACGTGCCCAGACGCTTAGACTGAGAGTTTAGAACTTAAAAAATACACCAAAAATTTTATACAGTTCCTTTTGTTTTGTTTTTTGTATTACGTAGCACCAAGCATTTAATGTCATATTAATATCTTTCATGTAAAAATAAAGAGAGTATTTCGTATAGTAATTGTTGAATCTTGTTTATAATCTCAAGTATGAGAGGATTGTTGGGCTGTCAGACCTTGTGCCCCCACCCTAGAAAAAGGTAGTGGATCCGGCCCTGAGTACCACTAACATCACCCTCAAAATGGGTGAGATTACCCAATTGCATGTCGATACTCGCTCAAAGCTCTCGTTCCTCATGAAACACCCTGTAGCAATTGCCCAATGAAGGCGAATAAAATCACAGATTATTCTACACCGGCATTATTCTGAAGTAAAAAAATATTTTCCAGAAAGGACACAACATACAGTAAAACTCACATATAATGAACAGTCATGTAACGAAATTCTGCCTATAACGAGGTGACTTACCGGTCCCTTCGACCGACCGGCTCCCTATGATTGCCAATATTAATTCCCCCGCATGTGATGAGTTCGGATGATACGAAATTCCCACCATTACTAACTATTCTTCGGTTCCTTGGGGAATTATTTCCTCTTTTATATAGAAATTACGGCCATCTTCGCCATTCAGCCGTTCGTTCCCTTATCATCAGTAGTTCTTACGTGTGACCATCACCACATAGTTCTGCTGTTGATCTTAGAATCTTTCCCTTAACAGCCGTTTTATGGTGATGGTTGGACGATGGTTAAATGTTACGCATCTATAGCTTAAATGAAGACGACTAGGTAACCCGTGCGAAAATGTCGCACTTTTACGCTGTCAGGGAATAAGTATGTTAATGAAACGGAGTAATTGGGTTTTAAATAGAGATGAAGATGTATCATTACATACTTTCTCCATACTTGTTTTCTTGCAAAAATATACAAAACGTATGGATACAATACAGGCAAGAAAATTTGCTACAAGTAGGAACAATCATGGCGTCTGTTACTGAATACTGGCACGCATTTTGCATTACTTCTTTGAATACAACATCAGAAGTAACTATGTTGTCGCTGTTATAGACGTTATCTTTTAAGTTCTTTACACACGAGTTCTCTTTTAGAGAACGTTAAACATTCTTCATTTTTTTAAACAACAATATAAAACTTACTCCTTGTAGAGTAAACAAAAACAAATAACAGAAAATTACAATGTCTCATACTGCTTGGATTTTATTTTTAATATTTTCCCAGCTTATGTTACGTTTCTTTGGTTAAGTTATGGATTTAACAGGTTTTGTAAACCTTTTTCTGAAGTTCAGAATAAAAAAAGGTCGAATTCGATATACCTCGAGCGAGTAATCGACATGGAAAACTCGAAACTTTTAAATAATGACGTAAAAAGACCTTTCTGTAATAATATATACGATTTGTGGAATATTAGCTGTCAATCTTGTGATTTTTAAGTCGAAATCCTGCGGTATGGGTATAACGAAATCCCATTTATAACGAAATCCCAGTTATAACGAAATCCCAGTTATAACGAAATATAACGATGGTCTCCTGAAATTCGCTATAAACGAGTTTTACTGTACTTCTATCACAATGGTAACGAAACCCTTGGGTCGGGTTCGCGGGATACACTCCTGAGGCGAGGACTATAAGCGATTAGCTTTTCTCCTCTGCCCCCAGAAGGGGAAGGACGGGAAGGAACAAGGAAAGGAGGCGCCACCGCGATAGGAGCCCGATGACGCCTCCAAGGAAAGGACGGGGAAGGAAGGAAGGGACGAGGAATCCTGCACCGTCACAAGGCGGGCAGGTCCTACCATCAGCGAAACCATGCGTACGCAATTGATATTCTAACGACCTTAGAGGATTATTCTATGAGGAAGAATAATCCAACGATCAAATCGTTAGATTGTACTTCTATCACAATCAACAGTTTTAGAATGTTGGTGAAAAAGGCCTCAAAATCGACAAGTAGTCTCTCCTAGCCACGCAACTCTTTCAATCACACCGCGCCGTCGTGCTGCTGCTCCGATATCGAAGATCCTTTGCAACCAGGTGGGCGGAGAAGCATCCGCAATATTCTCATCATCCATCATTTTTGCGAGACCAAATTGCCAGCACTCGAAATACTCCCTGAAGTTCATCACTGATGATGTATTCAAAATGATCCATTGCTCCCGAAAATCGCCGAAAAGTAAGTCTCCCATTTTTTTTCGATCAACTTTACGACAAAATCGACATTATGTATACAATAGTTGAACAAAGAATGAACATTTAAAAATTAAACGTGTACTGTCTGTACCGAAATAATAGGGACTCGAGTTTGAACATAAAAAGCAAACCTTTTCGCCGATTTTCATCATATTGGTACCTTTGCTTTTCTTATTAAATTTCGCGTTGATTATTTCGATTGAAAACTTTTTGCACTACTTGTCAAGTATAGATATTAGTGCATAAAGAGAGTACCGGTTTTTTCAGCCCTTCTAACAAAACCTCAAATTTAAGCATTGGACAACCTTCAGCGCACATTAAAAACTTTACCAAATTTATATATGTTATTGAGTAAGGCTCTTTCAGTATTAATCTTAAGTTTCATAAGTCTCCCGCGATAATAACAGTTGTAATTGCATTTTTTATGATAAAACATTTTTTATTCAAATGTTGCCCGCACGAGGTAAATTTTAACAGCATTTTTCTGTGTCTTTGTATTTGTGATTGTTCCGTGTCTAGTACGTACGTTATCATTTGCATATAATTACACGTTTATTTTATAATAATTATTTTTTACGCGAAAATTTGAGCACCGATCGGTATAAGCGACGGCTGCCAGCACTGTGCTCTTGCCAAATCGTATTGAAAGTAGATGAGAGGCCTGAAAGGAGGTTTTTTTATAAAATTTTCACTCTTTCAGGATAATTAATAGGAAAAAGAAACTAGAGTAGCATAAAGATATTTGTACAAAATTTAGTACGGCCAATTAATAAACTTTAATAATCACCAAAAAGTTCAACTATTTGGGCAACGCAGGAGGAAAGCGGATACACCTGTAAGAACATCAGGAAGAGAATTGCGTTAGCGAAGGAGGCGTTCATGAACGGGAAGGAGCTCGTGATTGGATCGTTACGTAAGAGTTTTAAGAAAAGGCTAGTGAAGAGTCTTGGAAAGAGATTTGGAATGTAGCGCTTTACGGTGTGGAAATATGGACACTTAGGAAGGAGGACAAGAGAAGACTGGAGGCGGATGGTGAATGAGGAGAAGTAGCTTCTAGATGAGATACGGAGGGGACAGAAGATATGGATGGAGGGAGTACTTAGAGGGGAGGGGAGGTTGAAAACAGTGCCAGAGGGTAGAATGCTGAGTAAGCGAAGGAGAGGAAGTAAGAGACTAGGATTTTTAGATAGATTGAAAGGGAGTAGGCTTTACAGTGAATTGAAGAAGGAAGTGCTGAAAGAAAAGGGAGGCTCCCAGATTGCTTCGTGAAACTCCATGCAAATCTAACTAAATCGGTAGAATACTTTAATTAGGCATAAATAATCTCATATAGATCCTTTATGGATATAATCAGATGGATAAAAAATCGTTCATGATAGGTGCAAATTTATTAGGTTTTTATCTCCTCCATTTCTCCCAGCGAAGCAATACCCCCTTTAATAATTTGGTCCACAAATCATATCTTCGTTTAAAGGACACTTCGGTCACGGATTTTGGCATAGAGTGGCGAGTTTTGCAATGCAGCATGTATAATTTCACATCAGTGGAAATAAGTCCCATGAGAACGCCGGAACTATTCAAAAGTTTGAGTATCATGTGACTCCTTGGCATTTTGAAAGGAATCATTCCCACCAAAAAAAAGAATCCCGAATGATTTTATGGCACTTAAAGAACGTTTATCAAAACGAAACGCAATGAAAGTTTCATTGGTCAAATTAAGACCCTTTTAAGAGGATAATCTGCAAGGTAATGAATGGGTTTCTATTCATTTCCGAAAGGTGCATGTCCCTTACATTTCGGATCTCCTTGATTTTTTTTTCCGGGCAGCGGTGGGGCAATTTTTTTCCTGTTTTAATTACACTTCCCTAAGTAGGAAGAGGGAATTTTTGCTTTTCCACGGGGCAGAGAAGTTTCACTCGGAGAGGCGGCTTCGATATATTTCGCCATCGGCGGCTCGTAATGAAGCAATTAGCAGGGCCGTGTGGGCCTCACAATCGTCGCTGGATCCTTTTCCCCTCTCCCCAACCCTCATAAAAGGCGAAATAACCCCCCTACCCCTACTTTTCCCCCCTCTACACATCCCACCCTCTCCTGTAGTCTTCATCATCATCGTTCAGCTTCCCTTTTCTTCGAAAGAGGCTCGACGCGCCGCGCGGTTTATTGGAAATCGATCCGGGGGCTCATTCCGTTCATTAAATTAGCTCCCGAAATCTCAACAAATTGCAATCCATTAAGCGGGGAAATCCGAATGCCAGGGTCCCACGCCGAATATCGAGCGGGCAACATGGGCTTTGGGCGGAGAACCGAGGGGGAGTGATTCACGAATGGGATAGTCGCGGAAAACAAACCGTGACTCCTCATTCTTGTCCACTTCTCCCGTTCAAAACGCATTCTAATGTGTTTTCAAAATGCACCACCATGAATATTACGAAAGAGGATCCTCAAGTCATCCTCTGAATGTATTTTCACCGGGAGCGCATTTAAATGGGTTTACAGAAGACCCCACTTGCGTCGCTAACGGACAAATCGATCCGAGTTTAACGAGGAAATAAGGTATAATTAGGGGTATTTACCTATATTTAAGTACATGATGATGTGATCTTTCAAATTCATAACTTTTCAATATTATACGAGTGGATTGAAAATCCAAGGGTTACAAGTGATTTCTCTTTTCTATACAGACTTAGGTACAGAAATTAGGTATAGAAAACAAACGAGATCAATTACATGATTAGTAGTGCATTTTATTTTCGACTCGATGTCAGTACAGAACAGAGACTCACTCGTTCCCTTGGCAACCAGGTTTTTGTGTATTTATTCTAACAATTAACTTTACCTAACTCTGTTGAGAAAAAAATCACGTGTACCCTTTGGCTTCCAACCCACTCATATTTAATAAATATAAATTTAATATAGACATGCAAAATATGTCAAAAAAGGATCGCATTGCTCTCTTTACCGCGCCGTGGACATTTTTGAAAACCGATTAAAATGCGACCTAAGTGGTAACAGAAATCAGCCCTCTATGGGATGGAATTGAACCTCCTCTATGCAGTCCCCTTAGTAGAACGATCCAATTTTCACAAGGAAACGTACAAGGTATTAATAGAACTGCCAACGAAATATTATCATTCAAAATCATACAATTCGAATTTATAGTTTTGTAATTCTACCTCTCTTGATTGTAACTAACCTATTGTAATTATTGAAGGTAAATGAGTTTTTTAATAGTCAATTGTTGTTTAACCCGACGTAAATGGCAACAAGTATGCTGTTTTCTCGACGCTGAAGGTAAAACTGTCCCCTTATCACAGGGAAATATATTATCATTAGGGCTGTTAATGAAATATTGTTCTTCAAAATTATTTAAATTTGAATTAATAATGTTTAAATTTAAATCGGTGGCGGCGGGGTAACGTTCTCGCCTGCCAATCAAGAGGTCGCGGGTTCGAGTCCCGCCTGGGTAGGTTTCCCCCATCCAGGGCTTGGTCGTTTGTGTACGTTTAATTGTTACATTTGTTGAACACTCCGGTGTAAAAGTGGCCAACACGAGCTGTATCCGGTGGTTTGAGAGTAAAATTAAAAAAAAAAATAAAACTCATAAGTGAAATTCACCTATTGCTAATAAAATTGAAATTAAATGATTTTGTTTATTGTTAGCTGCCGAATCGTAAAGGGCCACATGTATCTAATTTACAAGGGAAATGCATTTAAATAAAGAATCAAGATAGGTAAATGGATCTCTGTTCGCCCATCGCCGCGCCACGGAAATTTTTTAATCCCTATTAAAAAGCGTGCGAAGTTGCCACATACATCAAGCTTGCAGGAAATGGAATGCTTCCTCCACTAATGTAATCCCCAATAGCAGAAGGCTAAAATTAAAACACTTTAGGTACTCCAAATTTAAGCCACCGAGTGCGTCCACCGGGTTGCGGATGGTGGGTCAACCTCTAGATATAGAGGTTAGCTGCGATATAAGCAAGTTTACTTGTCGAATAAGCAGTCGTGGACAAAAAGCGGCGGTAATCCGAGGTGGTATGGGTCTATCCCTGGGTGAGATAGGCCATCTAAATGATACACTAAACCTGTGAAGATACCGTGACTTGACGATGAGAGGCCGCCAACAATTATGCCTCACATCACCCGGAGGAGAGGGCAGCAGCTCTTCTTCATATGAGTGAAGGTGGAGATTACGATGGTCAGTACAAAATGGATTGACCGTGTGAGTAACCAGGAAGTGCTAAGGAGAGTGGGAGAAAAGAGAAGCCTCCTAAAAACATTAAGCAGAAGAAGGGACAACTTAGTTGGCCACATTTTGAGGCACGATGGTGTGATGAAGACAATCGTTGAAGGACAAGTGGAAGGGAAAAAGGGCAAGGGACGGCCCCGAATGAGTTATATAGGACAGGTTATAAAGGATGTAAAAGAGAATAAATATGTAGCTATGAAGAGATTAGCGGATAGGAGAGAGAAATTGAGAGCTGCGTCAAACCAATCTTAGGATTGTTGACTAATGATGATGGTGATGATGAGGTACTCCAAGTGCTTGAATGATGAAGTACTTTTCCGACGCAAGACGTCCACGCATGGGAGCGATGTGACGACTTTTATTGCATGCGCGACTTCTAATCCAACGGGTCGTACGTTCAAATCCTGGTGTCTTCAATTGATGAAGTTTTTAAAAAATAATACTTTATGGAAAGGATAGAATAACCAACTAATTCAACTGTAACGACCCTTTGGTGGGATGCATCAGTTTCAGCACTGAAGTTAAAATTAAAATGAATAAATAGGAAAAGTCCGTCAGCCTCAATTAGCACACATTCCATGTGTTATATTTATGAAAGAATTAAACCTATGCAAACCTAACCTAAGAAAGTGTATGGCGTTAACACTCTTTATTTTTCATAATTGTTAGTTTTCTTGTAGTAAAGGCTAAATTTACGCCCTCAATAGTTGCGCATCAGTCCCTAACACCAGTATTACCACAGACATATACCTAAGGAAAAGAAAACTTGCGCTGCATGCACCCTCAATTTTTCCCCTTGCCAGGGACGTGGCTAAGCCGTGTTGGAACTTGAGGGAATGGTTCGAAACCCCAACCCTCAATTTGAAGGACAACTTTCATTATATTAATCATTTTCATATTTCATACTCCACCATTTTGGCATTATCCTCATATTTTATTATCATGTATGTATACCAAGGAAGATCATTTTAAATCCATTTAAATGAGCTTAGGGTGAAAGCACACACAGTACAGTGGGTGACGGGAGAATACTTTATTGTAACATTCCTGACCAGTATTTCCAGGATCTGTTCAATAGAGTCACCAATAAAAGCCATGAGAACATCGAAGGGAAAAAACAGAATCTGCCGAGAACGAGGCATGCGAACCCGCATAGGCGTCGAGTCTGAAGCAAGAGGTCTGCATAGAGGAAGCCCAATTCCATCACTTAGAATGTTGATTTCTGTTGCCACTTCGGTCGCATTTCAATCAATTTTCAAAAATGTCAGCGGCGTGGTGATGAGTACAATGCGGTACACTTTTTTCCAATACTTTTCATTATTATTATTGTAATTTGGAGGCATGGCACTGAAAAGTAATGAATTTTATAGATAGCATCATCACGTATGTAAATTTCTGTTACCACTCCTAATTAAACCTTATCTGCCCGTGAAACTCGGATCAATTTGTCCATCAGCGACGCGTGTGGCGACTTTTGTAAACCCCTTCAACTGCACGGTGGTTGAAAACACACTTTAAGGCCACCTTGACGATCCTCTCTTGTAATATTGGTGGCACACATAGTGAATGACTTACGAATCCTCTATTTCAATATTCGTGGACTACAACGCACATCACAAAAATCCAAGGGAACTTCGGAGGAAAAAAAGAATCAGCCGAGAACGAGGCGTGCGAACCCGCATCGGGTCTGAAGTCTGAAGTCCGAAGCCGCGGAATAGTCTGATGGTATAGGGAAGGCAGCATTGGCGACTGGCTCGGCAATATTTCAAGCTCATTGAATAAGATCCTTCTGGAGCCTTCTTTCGACGGTGGGAAAAAATTGGTGAGAGAGCCTCCTGGATGTTAATGTCTTCCGCACAGCCTTTAAAGCTTTAGGGAAGCGTTGTAAATCATCAGAGGGATGAAAGGCAAAAGGGGAGGGAGTCGAGAATACGAGGAGAGAATTCTACGGAAAGGAGACGAAAATTCTATCTTTCGCCGCAACCAGTTGAAGCGATACTTCCACGAAAGAAGAAGGAGAAAGAAAATAAGGTGCGCTCGATGCCTTCCGAAGAGAACATAATTCCTCCCTTCTCCACGGGCTCGTCAATGGAGCAAAAAGCACCTCACGCGCGCATTTACGTCACTCTCAAGCGTCAGTAAGCTTTGATTCGTCTAGACACGAGGCGACAGATTACCATCGGTCTTTTTTTTACTGCTGGGAGGTGAATGCCTACAAAATGTAGCAGGCCTTTCTGCACCTGATATCGATATGGGTGTGGTATTTATGGAGGAGACGGCCAAAAGCTAAGGTCATTTGCGCCATTAACACTATACATCTACATCTATCTACATAATACCCTGCGAGCCACCTCTAGGGTGTTTGGGAGGGGGTGATCAATCACCAGCATGCAGCATGCATTTGGACTCCCTCATGCACACCACACAATACTAAAAACGTCCCGTATACTAACAAACTATACTACTATATGCAGTTAGAAATACTAATTGAATTAAGAAACATGCATTAATTTTTACATAGGTTAGTAGGCTACATTACAAGTCATGCAATCTATTTACGAGTTCTATTGCTGCCGTTATAATCTCTTATTGATCGTGGAAAAATGAGATTCGGAATCTGTCTGTTCTACAATCTATCTCTCTTATTTTATTTATATGATCTGATCTTCCGTAGTATGTTGGCGTCCGTAAGATAAGGTTAACTTCGTCCAGACCTTCGTATAGGGACCAGACCCGTAATTTTTTACGTTAATCTCTATTTTTTTATACATATTACCTAGAATTTTTTAACGTTTTATTTTTTTTTTGCTTTTTTAAATTTTAAGGCAAGTATTTTTTTAAACATAATTTGATTCTTTCGCATAGAAATGGAGTTCAAACACCTGTCCACCTTAAAAGACCACAACCCGTCAATATAACGGGTTAAGCGTTTACATTTTACTTGTAACGGTAACGCGCGTTTTATTCAGGATATCACGGCACTATGTAAAGTTTTAAAGAAAAAAACTTTGTAAATTTCATATGTGAGTTTACTAATGACCAGTTTCGTCGCTGTGCAATATCGTCAGGATCAAATACAGGGAGAGTATGGCCTTATATACATTGAATCAGTAGGAGTAGCCAAGGTGGGGAAGATAGGAAGGAGGGTATTGTGGTACTTACGTCATACAAAGTTACCAAGTGGGATGCACACAAGTTACAAAATAACCAAATGGAAGGCAAACAATGATATAAAAAGGGAAAAAAGACAATGTAACAAATTATAAAACTATACACTATAAACTATTTAACGTCTAGCCATTTCGATGGTTTAGTTCGCACGTTTACTTTAACATAAAACATTCCTTATCACATTTTTAATTAAAATAAGCAGCATATCTGCCAAAACGAGTTGTGTGTGGTAGGTCAGGGCACGGGAAACAAAAGCAACGTGATCTAAAACTTTTTATTCTAAAATTATTTGTAAAAAAATTACTCAGATGTCTATATTAATAAATAAAAAGATTATATTCAACGTAGTTATCAATTAATTTTGACATAAACGAAGAAATATTTAAAATAATTATTAGCCATCAAAATGACGTGCAATGGTCCTCCTAGGTAGCCACACCACCCCGGTTGTGTTAGCGTTAAAGGAGGATTTAGTTTGTAGCGTGTCAGTCTGCCTGTGTTGAAGGTAAACTTCGCGGTCTCCTGCCTCGCGCCCGCGATAGTGAGTTTCGAGAGCGGCAGGAAGTGGATTCGTGGATTGGAGTCGAATTGGTCCGCTCGTATTGAATGCGAAAATAAAATGCAGTCCGGCGACGGAAGATGGAGCGACGCATAGCCGACGGACTTTCACCACATCACAACGGCAGGAAGTGATTCGTGGTTGGAATCGAAGTGGCCGCTACCATTGAATTCATACGAAACATTCTCGCACGTAGGTGCAAGTCGTGAGACGAGTAAATTTGTAAATTTTCCTGGATATCACACAATTACTTACACCACTTATTTTTACAGAGCGCGACCCTAGTCTCAATGAATTATCAAAAAAATTAAAAAAAATTAATTAAATCAAAATTATTATGAAAACAAATCATAATTTGCGCCTGAAGATGATGATAATTCATTTAAACCCGGGTCGCGCTATTTAAATTAAGTGGTATAAGTAATTGTGTGCTTTCAGGAAAACTTATAATGGAATATCAAAAAGTTAATAAAGAGTAAGTGAATTTTGGAGTAAATTTGTGTTCGCATGACACGACGCATGCTTTTGAAAATGCATCGCGTAGTTTGCGTTCTACGTGGAATCTATACACGCGCATTTTAGACTTAGTCCCACAACTGTAGCTCGACATCGCGTGAAGGTGCGGAGAAAAAAAACACGCAAAACGGACCAAAAACAGCCTGCCCACACAACGGGAGACAAAGTGGCAAGCTGCAATTGATTCTTGCCTCCCCACTGCAGTGGTTCTCCTTTGCAAAAATCTAGCTAAAGAGAGCCAGCCACTAGCATGCTACAATTAATTCCATGTCCCCCAAGCACCCTGTCACCATTTCTCGCCATTAGCACACGATTCTCGCGATTGGGCCATGGTTCTCATGCTCGGGGCATGACAAGCAGTAAGGTAACCACCGGTAGCCCAGCCCAGCGCGCTCTGCACCTGGGTTCAGAGCGCGCTACTCAAGCGTTGAAGGAGGATGGGTGAAGGAACCTCGGACCCCGAATGAACTAGCTCCTAATGAAAGGCGAAAAAGGGAACACAGCTTAACGTCCGTCCTATCTGACGGACGGTACGAAGTACTCCCCGAAAGCGCTCAAACAGAATTGCGAAACTCCACAGAGGAAAAATCATTCGCCCTGATCGGGATTCTAATCCGGATCCCTCGATTTCGATTCAAATCCCGGTCAAGGTAAATTATTTTTCCTCCGTAGAATTTCGCATAGTTGTATATTGCATTCTGTATTCCGTAAAGTTATCACCGCGGCTAGTCCCGGTATACTAGAATCCCTCAAACAGACATGGGTCAGTCTCTGAAATTCTCTCTCACTGCCGGGATTAGTACCCGGACCTACAGGGTGGAAATCCAACAGTGTTGACCACTATAGACCCCACGAAAATTCATGACTGCTTTTAAAATAAACTCAAGTTGTACAAATTTTCAAAAAAATTATAAATTATCACTTTCAATGAATAAGTTCAACAGATTCAGGCTCCAATTGGTGGAAGTTAGACATATTTAGATTTTTTTTATTTAAAAAACTGTGGAAAGGTGCTAAGATATTTTATTTATTTAAACTTTCAATGAAGGTTGGAGATGCCCGATAATTTCTACTGTTGTATGAATCAGTCGTCAATAGTAAAAATAATTTGGAGGAAATTTGTACTGTTTCTTTCTAAATGAGCTACATTTTCAACCATGAGAGGCGTCACTTTTTGCTAGTTTATTTTATATTCATGTTGATGTTTGAACTCATCCGCCACATATTCTTCTGAGTACAACCGCATTGACTCCGACGATTTGGGACGTTGGAAGGTTCGGAGATTTTATACCCTAACGGCGAATGAATCTATTGTAGAAAAATTGCTATTTTTGAGGCCGATTTGTGTGTCAAAATCGGACTGAAACTGTTGATATCGCGCATGATTTGACATTGCACCTACAGAAAGGACCACAGCCTTATTAATCCGACGATTTGGGATGCTGGAAGGTTCGGAGATGTTAGAGCCTAACGGCGAATGAATCTATTGTAGAAAAATTACAATTTTTGACGTCAATTTGCGTGTCAAAATCGCACTGAAACGGTTGATACCGCGCGTGATTTGCAACTGCACCCAACACGGACCAGAGCCTTATTGCTCCGACGTAGGGACGTGGGAAGGTTCGGAAATGTTAGACTCGTGTTCCCTTCATTTCCCCTCATGTAAATTATTTTTTCTTTCGCATTTATTTCGAGACTCCCGCACGCTTCTCTTGTTTACCGAATATGCCGGGACTTCGTCTTGTACCCTCTTTTTTCTCGGGTAACCAACCACCCTTCGTTTTATTTTGTTTTCCGCAGAGGGGGGTACAGACTTTTTTTTCCCTCCACGGGTTTTCGAAATATAAATGGGCCAGTGGTGTGGTGATTCGGTCTCTCTCCTTACCATTATTCTTTTCCCTCGCTCCTCTATGGGACAGGGGGTGGGGGTATGAGGGTGTGAGGTGTTTGAGGGGGTTGGGGGAGCGCTGTGGGATGGGACGGACATTGCGAAACATCGCTCGCCGGCTTTCGAACCTCTCTTGGGCCTTCTCTCTCTCTTTCTCTCTTATTTCACAACGTTTTTCGGAAGATGCGCCCTGCGTAGTCGTTTTGTCTGTTGCGCGCCGGCTGCGGAATCGATAGGACCGTGCACACACGTTATTTCTCTCTTCGTGTCCCGTGTCTCTCTCTTTCCCGCGACTCACGTCTCCGTTTCGACAAAATCCCTGCCATGCCTGTTTCTACTTCGCACGTTTCTACACTACGGGTGACCTCTTAACCATTAACTGCATGAATATCTATTGGCGATGCAAAGATTACCGCAGCGCCCCTAGCGGCCGCGCCTGGAATCACTCTAACTCAGACACTCCATCCTTTGTCGTATTTACTGCATGTGTTTCAACGTGAAAAGCGTGAGAAGACGGTAATTTCTTGAAGATGTTATCGGTTGTGGACGCCAATGAAAGCAACCTCAGGGTTTGTGAGGCCCATGCGTGCGGTAGAAGAAGTTTTAAATGCTGGCCTTGTGATTTCGGTGAGGAAAAGGGAGGAAAAAGAGTCGGTGGTTTACGTGCAGGCTTTGTTCCTTCGCACCTCGGGCCTGACTTCTGAGCATCCGTATTCCGTGGATTTGTGGATTGATTTATCTCAGAATTACGGCGATCGGTTATCGAGGGATCAGAGTTTAGAGTGTGGCCGTATTGTTTCGGCCACATTGTACATTCGTTGTTTCAGGCGTGACTTTATGGAATCTACTTCACATAATCGATAGTAAAGAAAACTTTGTAATTCCATACAAATATTTAATGTAAAACATAGGTTTGGAAGTGGCCCGTCATCGCCTGGTGGATGCAAGAACCACCAGTAGTAATATCTAAATGTATGAACGCGTGAATGAACACTAAAATGTACCTTGTAGTCACCAAATTCGTGCGAATGCATTCACAAAAATAGAACTAGTTCTAATTTGGTTCAAGCATTTCAAAATGTTCCGTTCCCGTCCACAAAATCGCTCACTATCATTCAACGTCTCCTTTACGTTCCAATATCGCATCCGATTGTATATCCACTACAATTTTTCTCAAAAAGTGAGGCCAAAAATATGTCATCAAATTTATTCAGAAACCCTTCAATTACTACGTTTTAATACCTTTTTCTGCTATTTTTTTAATTTTTAAGTAATCATTTTAATATTTATCACATATGATACATCATGGTTATAAACATCTTTTACATTAAATGAACATGTGTCACAAATTTTGCAATTTTCCACAAAATGTTTCCATTTCACATACTCATTGAAAAATTCTCACTAGCGCCCGTACCTATGCTAATAACATAAATTGATCACTTTGGTAAATCCTCTTCTTCGACCCTCATGCGGGGAGCTGACCAGTGGCGTATTCAGGAATTTCTTTTGGGGAGAGTCCAAATAAAGAGGGGAAAATTTTTGAAAAACAGGATACTAGGTAGAGGATTTTATACTAATTCTAACACTTTTAATAATCGAAAAAACTTCCATTTTAAATAAATGTTTTGCAAATTCATGATTTTTCTATCTTTTCTTTTCTTTTATGAAGGAAAATAATTCTGTTTTTTTTTATTTCGGAGGGGGACTCCGAACCCATCCCCATGGCTACGCCACTGGAGCTGACTTATTTCAACGTAATTAGAAGCTGATCACCTTTGGTAACAACTGACTGCTTAGAGAACCACAGAGTATAACGACGGGGTGTATCATTTTTTATACATTATGCGTTAGAAAGGAAGAATTGTGCACTTAAGAAATAACAGGCAATGAATGTGGTGTATCATATATGTTACAACATGCTGTGAAGGTTTAAAGGTATCTCTATGACTAGTCCAGGTATACTAGAATCACTCAAACAGACATAAACAGTCTGAAATGTTTCTGGAAAGGCAGTCTAAAAATTTTCCGTCAGTGCCTGGATTAATACCCGGACCTACAGGTTGGAAATCTAACACCAGTCACCACATCAACCCGATTCTCTGAATCTTGAATCCCATTCCCCTAGTTTCAAATGAATTTAAATTTATATAATCAATACATTGAACACTATAGGCCCCATGAAAATTCACGACTGATTTAAAAATAAATTCAAACTGTTAAAATTTTCAAAAAATACATAATTATAATTTTCGATCAAGGGTGCGAAATACTTCGCGTTTTCTATTCCGACGGAATATAATTTGAATGCTGGGTAATTTTCGTAGTTTTTCAATTTTTGTAGCTATTATTCCATTATTCTGCCGGTTAATTTGGATTGACATGGAGCATCTAACAATTCACCCCTTGCGGTATCACCTCCTCTCAAATTCGACATCACTCTCAAAAACATCAAGACTATAGGGGATGAAAGCTTCTTTTAATTTTTAAACATATTAAAATTTTTAAGCGTTTGAAAATATTTTTTTTAATATGCGGAGGTGCTCAAATTTTTAAGGTCGTTAGGGCGCCTCGGTAAAATTAATAAGATCTTGCTGAAACCATGGTCACATATTCCTTGAAAGACACACTTTAACACGTTGACCGCCATGATGTTTTAGTAGATATGTCCTCTGACGCCATTAGTGTTTTTCATTCCGTTAACTATTCCCGGATCATAAAACATTAAATGTGATGTTGTACTTTACTTTAAAATAAATATTTATACTCTGACGCCACAACGATCTTGGCCCATACGTTAGCAAGAGATTCTGGTCATTCCGGCGTCAGAAATCCACTTTGAAACAGTCGATTGGAGGCCAGTCAGTATGACCGGCGTGGCGTGACAGGAGCCACTCGACTCCGGTCATTATGACCGGCATGGCGGTCTACGTGTTGAATGATCCAAAGAAAAGGGCTTCCAATGCGATTTAGATATTTTTGAGTTACTTGGCGGAAAAATTAGGATAATTTAACATGAGTTCTGATGGAAAAATAGTTTGTTTGAGCTAGCGAAGCTGTTCCTAACAAGACGTTATTGAGACGGCATTCATTAGAAGAAAATTTTTTGTGATGAATCTAAATGTGCGCGGGAAAATATGAGCTCATGATAAAATAAGAAAGATATTTGCAGAAAAGTTTCTCGGGTTTTCCACCGGTTGATGTCGTCCATGTCTCCCGACGTTTCGATCCGCGACTTGCTGATCATCCTCAGGGGATCTTCCGAAATTCGACCTTCTTCGGAGGATCCCCTCAGCAAGTCGCGGATCGAAACGTCGGGAGACATGGACTACATCAACCGGTGGAAAACCCGAGAAACTTTTCTGCAACTGATACGCCGGGAAAACCTAAGATCATACAAGAAAGATATTTGCAAAAAACAGCCTGATTCTGGCAAGGCGGCTGGAAATCTCTGGTACCAAAATCGCAAAACGAAAACCACTACACCGACTTCGCCTAAATTACGGAAATGTATTTAGTTTTCCAGCTTAAACATACTTCTTATACATCATTTGTTTATAAAGAATATATTTATTTAGGATTTGCCAGTTTCATTTCGAATACTTAGTCAAGGTGTGTCATCAACAGTTCAGTATGCAAAGGTTCGAAGCAGTGTTGAAACTAGTCAATTTGACTAGGGTAATCACCTCTTAATAAATGATTTTTGACGTTTTCATTGTACAGAGGTGCAATATTGCACCCATATTTCATTCCTAATTATGTTTGATTTTATATATATTTTTAGTGACTCTTTTCGTAAATAATAGGTAGTCCAAGTTCTTCACTTTACTTCAGCCAATGCCAAACTAACTACCTTAAACTTTAAAATTTTACATTCTGCGCTGAGATCCAGAAGTATTACTTTTTAAAGGTGCTGGTGAGATTCGCTTAACCTTTCGTCATGCCCAATGTGCCTGACACGTACAGATGAGAAAAAAAACATTATTAACCCTTACCATGGTATTCACTGATACAACTTTAAAGTTAAAAGCACCATTATTACTGTAGCCGAACACATACATGATGTGTTTCGTGCTATCCATAGACCCCTTAACATGCCGGCCCCAGATCGATCCAGCAAGGTGCGATTTAACGTGCTCATTGGGCTAGTAAATATAATTATATGCAATTTATTTTAGCATGTAAATTCTATAATATCAATGTTTTTTATTTTGCTAACTTATTTATATAATGACGGTTTTTGCTAAATTATTTAGATAATGATAATAAATCGTAAGTATCATTTTGCGTAACGAAAAAGTACGCAACATTACATTGTAACATTTAATTCGCTAATACATTAGTTAATTTTCCATCTTATAGCAAAATATAAATACTCTACTACTACTACTACTACTACTAATATTGGGCTTCTAGCTGAAAATGACTTTCAAAGTTGAAGAAGTAAACGTCTATTTTTAGGATCCACGGAGTTCGTTATATAATTGTGGCATTGGAAAAAATCGTTCCGATAATATCTTTAATTGATTTAAAATTATATCTAAGTTGATGAATTTATTATGAAATTCTATTATATGACGATACAAATATTCAAATCACAGCGGCACATTATTTTGACGCCGTCAGAAAATCAAATTACCATGTTCCAAGTCAATGTTCGTGGCTTAAGGTAACTGAAACGGTATCGCTTGCGTCAATAATTATTAACTAGGACCACAAATTGCTGAAAAAATCTAGTGAGTACAGTCTACGTGTTATATATTTCATAAAATAAAATGTATCGGTTCATAATTAATTTATATATGTTTCACACTATATTATGTTTCATAAAATTGCATGTTAAAAATGTACATGAATGTCTATTAAACAACCATGATACATTACTTCCGCTTTTATTCTGGAATATCTCAATTCAAACGCATGTGCAAAGTTTTGCATGGATGAAGATTTTTAAGAAATTATTCGACCCACCTAAAGAATCGTTTTTAACAAAGATGGAGTGAATTCGACAATCGCGGAAAAGTAAAAAATGAAAACTAACTTCTTTTGACTGCACGGTAAGAGGCTAAGTATGAGGCTTCAGAATTTCTCGTAGCTGGTTCACGAAAAAGAATCTTGGTGGCACATTGGGTGGAGTTTTTAGCTACTGATGGGTCCCCGACTCACATTCGGCCTGTCCTTCGACGATTATTTTCAGCAGGAAAATATATATCGTAATGCGAGCTAAGAACTAAGAATGTGAACTAAGTTGTTCCACTTCCTTCGTAGGGTTTTCAGAATACTTCTCCCTTCTACCACTCTCCTTAGCACTAGATACGCTCCGCCGAACCATTTTATCGTCATCATTCTTTGGAAGTACCCCATTTCTAATGGTTCCCCTATACATTTATCTGCTGCTCTAAATATCCATACCTCGCTCCCGTACCAAAACATGCTCCCTGTGCACTAAGTGTAATATTCCCAAGATGATAATTTCCAAGTTTTTTTTAATGACTTCACCACACTTAGCAAAAAGCGTTTGAGAAAATCATTTTTACTCGAACAGAAAAGCGATATAGTTCCACAGGTTTTTTTCCGAATAAATAAATTACCACCGATGAAAAATTATGGAAAAAACCTGCATTATTAATCGCATTTCAAAATATCCGTCATACCAGGAAGCTTTCAAATCTTGTACATTACCACGCAGATGGAGAAACAGCCGGTTTGCTTCGGAGCGAATCTGGATCAAAAATTCTAACGTCATGGAATAACAGATGGGTTATTTATTTGACTAGGCATTTGGTATACTACGAATTGGTTGAAAACGGCGAACTGCCACTTAACTACGTTGAGGAGATACAGCTTACAGAATTAATACGTAAAATATATCCAGAGCAGCTTGATACCCCTTAAAATTTCTTTTAAAATTCCTCCAATGACACGGGATACAAAACAATATTAATTTAAACCACTAGTAGAGAAAGAACCTTGGAATAATTTTTACCTACGAAAATAATTTCAATAATTGTGTCCAAAGGAGGGAAGGAAGACTAAATGAGCTTGAAAGGCTAAAAAATTATAGAAAATATTACATAATAAAAATCAAAGATCAGGTAACCCGTGAAGTATAGTTACCACACATAAGCTGACATTGAAATCCAGTAATAGATCTCAAGGAATTTCCGTTTCTAATAACTTATTCTGAATTCTGTAGTTTGTGGTTTCATTCTTCGCACATAATTCATATTGATAGGACGTGTACCTCTCTCTGGGCCCTCTTTTTGTGATGTATTACTGGCGTTACTATTATGAAATTTTCCGAAAAGGCATAGTAGACCCTGTAAAACATTTTCGTGCATCTCAAATATTTAAAAAGTTAAAATTATATCTGAGAATATAATTAAAATGTTAAATTGTCAAGTTCGAGACAAATGAAAATGTTGTAAATGTTTATCTTTAGATTCACTCTATATTAATACTGTGAAAATTTCTAGATGATTTAGCAAAGGAGGCGTTCGTGAATAGGAAGGAGCTTATGATAGGATCGCATGTAAGAGTTTAAAGAAAAGGTTAGTGAAGAGTTTGACGTGGAGTATAGCCATCTACGGTGCGGAAACGTGGACACTTAGGAAGGAGGACGAGAGAAGACTGGAGGCATTCGAGATGTAAGTGTGGCGAAGAATGAAGAGGGTGAAGTGGATGGAGAGGAGGGGAAACGACAAAGCTATGGATATGGTGGGTGAGGAGAGGCAGCTTTTAGACAGAAGGTATGGATAGAGGGAGTGCTTAGCGGGGAGGGGATGTTGGAAACGGTGTTAGAGGGTAGAATGTCAGGTAAACGAGGGAGAGGAAAGAAAAGAATAGAATTTTTAGATAAAATGAAAGGGAGTCGGTCTTACAAATAATTGAGGAGGGCAGTGCTTGAAGGAAAGGGAGGCTCCCAGAATACTTCTTTATTACTCCATGGAAGCCTACCTTATTCGGTTGAATACTATAATAATAATCAGTTTTAAGCGAGCATCACCAAAAGAGGCCGATCGAGCAAAAGGAAGAAGAGCATCCTCTTAAGGGATAAACACAGAGAAATAATTTTCACCGTTAAATCAAGAAACCAAAATACATGGTAATCACTTATTCGTTCAATGCACTTGGCTGAATGACTTCGTACAGCATTGTCAACCTCATTTAAACTTCCAAGGATACATAATTCTTTGAATGAAATTATGTAAATAATATTAATTTAAAATCTTAGCCTCTCTGGCTACTTCATGGCAACTCGCCAAATCTAATCGACGTTTATGATCTCATACAGTTTTTTTTTACTATAACACACGAGTATAAAGTGAACGATTTTCAGAATAAACAGCCGTTTCGACTGGAGCGTGTTTTTTATTCTTTTGATATCTCGGATAATAACCGGTGATTCATATCATTCCATCTATAAATAACGTGACACAGCTCCTGCTCCTCTTTCCGGAAGATGAATCACCGGCTCTCGCAAGCAACCATTCGTTCTATGGGTACACCAGCTGAGAAATACTACGTCGTCTCCACATTTATCACGAGAGGTAAACTAGGCCCACGCTTGTTATTTACTCATTAAAGCGGGGTACTTTACCAAACCCCAATGTTAGTTCGCGCTCACAGTGCAAACATAGATCTCAAAATAGATTTTAGCACATTCATGTGAGAGGTTAAGTACTGAAGGCGTAATTTACACTATATCTACATTTATATTTCGTTATTATTTATCAATAACAGACATTTTGTTACTTCCACAATATATTTTAAAATTTCCTATTTTTTGACCGGTTTCGGCTGTTACACCATTATCAGTACAGAAAATATACTTCATTAACAATGGTGTAATATCCGAAACCGGTCAAAAAATGTATTATTTAAAAATATATATTTAAAATATATATATCAAAATATATATATCAAAATATATTTTTTAAATATATTGTGGAAGTAACAAACTGTTATTGATATTATGGAGCCCTTCCACCACGTACAAGCTTCAAGTTTCTATTTCGTTCTTATTTAGCTCATTTGGGTTTAACGACACACCCCCCCCCCCCTTTGAGTATCCAATTTACTCTAGATAGAATGGTAATTCTTTTCCGACCCCCAATACTGCTGGACTTTAAACCTCACTTACCCCCCCCCCCTTTGTCCCTATTCTGTATCCGCCACTGATGCGTAATATACTGTAAAATTTTAGTTTTAAGATTTTCGCAGCGATTAGATGCACTATTATAATCCATTTTCGGGTGTACGTCTGCGTGCTTAATATTTGTCTCAACGTTTCATTCTACTTACTGGGAACGTCGTCAGGAGAATGAAAATATAAACATCTATCGTACCGTTAGAAAAACTGGTCCATTGTTGTCAAGGTATTTAAAAAAGTAAATAAAAATAAAATAAAAGCCAACTTCTTTAAAACATCTACTATAAAAAAGGAAGATGAAAAGTGGAATATTGTTATTAAATTTTCGAAATATATCTCTTCCACGCATGGCTTAAATTATATCCATCATCCCTGTTAAAATTCATAGGTCGTTTAGAAATTTCTATCGCCTCTCTAATAAGCCGTGGATAATATGCAGATTTTCTTGCAATGGCTTTGGCCTCATTCAGGAGGATCTCGTGTCCTGGTCCCGGCATAAAATGATCGGCGACAGCTGAAGTTTCCCATTGCCTTGCCTTCAGCGCCCTTTCATGCTCTTTCAGCCTTGTCACTATCTTCCGTTTGGTCTGTCCGATGTAACTAGACCCACATGAACACGGAATCTCATATATACCTTCCATTTGTAATGGGAATTGTTATTTGTTAATTGGTACGATAGATGTTTATATTTTCATTCTCCTGACGACGTTCCCAGTAAGTGGAATGAAACGTTGAGACAAATATTAAGCACGCAGACGTACACCCGAAAATGGATTATAATATACTGTAAAACATTTGTTGATATATGTTTCTGTCAAATTCCACAGTGATGTTATTTTTTACATTCACCCTGATTGTTAAAGGAGCCAGAAATATAAATAAAACAGCTCAGAGACTCATGTGTCTGAAGAGGTTAGCAGGGATTTGAACCCGGATACACCGAGTGCCAGTCGTGCATGCTATCAATAACACCACCAAGTCATCTTCTTAAGCCTAGGAAGTCTTTAATTCTCCTTCAAAGAAGATGGCTAGGTGGTGTAACTGATAGCACACCTGATCGACAATAAGGAGATCCGCGATCACATCTCAGGTAAGCCAAATAACTTTATGGCAAATTTCATCCAATTCCACTCATTCTCTATTATTTTGATGGGTCTCAAGCGGTATTAATATTGAGTCGATGTTCCCATCATTTTTAATATATGGTATGAAACGGTACACAATAAGAAGCTGCTAGGAGCATTTTCTTTCCTGTGGTTGTTAGAAAACATCATTGTTTATACTCCTAGAAATAAATCTGAAGAATAAAAACACCAATAACCGTCGTTAAGACGATATGCATCGCTTCTAAATAAACTGTTCAGTCAAAAACGGAGGTCAATCTTGCATAAGTGAAGTTATTTTATTGCCTACAAAATTAGGATAAAACCTCATAAATCAGTGGTATTTAATATTCATTCTTTGACTTAAAATGCATGAGCTGGTAAGATAATGTAGATATCATAACTAAACAGTACAACTTGAGAGTAAATATTATTATAATGGTCCCTTTAGAGGTAGTAACTATGTTCCATACGCTCCACTATCATATGCTACCATTAAGAGAGATTCTAATTACAAGTATATACATTAAGTTTTCGAATAATTAGCTCAAGGATCGGAGTTTCAATTGCAACTTTTACAATACAAGCATAAGTTGGTGGAGATCAATAATATTAATGATAACAGTTTACATTACCCAGAGCCTAACATGAAACAAATATTTGAACGTGTGCCTTACCCGATGTGGGTCAATTAGTGTGATAAAGATTAAGATGACTGTTTCACTGTGTACTTTCTAGATTGCTACACAGCAAGAGAAACCACAGATAAAGATGTTTTGAAGTGGAAAGCGAAGTATAACCGAAAATATATGCGAGAATCATATTTAGCCTAGCAACTGTTCCATGGCAGTAAATAAAGCTACTTTTCCGTCGGTAATAAATGAATAATGTCCAGCATTCTACCTTTGATTCACCCGAAATTTCACCCTGAAAACCCCAATATACATTACACGTGAGAGTTTTCATAAATTATAGAGTTAAGTCTCCCTATCCGAGCTGGCTTTCCATATTGCAAGACAGCGAGATAAACCACAAATGAAGATATTACGTTGCTGGAAGCGAGATTTTACCGGCAATATTTGCCTTTTCAAGATTACTAAGGGTATGAATAGATTCAGAGTTTGAGGATGGCCTTTTAATTGGCTGAGAAATTTGAGTGGAGGGAGGATACGAGAGAATGGGAAGTAGGGGGGATAGGAGGAGAGGGAGACTATTGAATAGGAATCTCAAGGTGAGAAGGTTGAGCGGACTCGGAACCCTATGAAAAGATCAGTTATCCCATTAACTGCCGAGAAAAAATTCATTGACTTAACAACACTTTCATTCGAGAATTATTACGTGGTGGAAGAGGAAGGCACAATAAAATCCATTTCATAATTACCGCATATTTATTTTCTTTTATGACAATGTAACCGTTCCGTATTTTAAGATATCGCCTGGAATTTAACTGAAGACGGCTAAAATAAACACAAAAAGTTCAATCTGAATTTGCGACTGAGCAACCGACACTAGAATTAAAAATAGTTAAACAAGACTTAGAGGATAATGCAGGGCGTTTAAACTTTTTCTAACCCAGAGCTGCTTTTGGGAGAAATCAAATTTATAGATTTTTCATTTTGAAAACTTGAAAATTTTGCACTTAAATATAATTATCGTGTCAGCTAAATATTTCTTCATTGCAACTTACACCAAAAAATTATGCGTAGTTGAGATAATTCCTAAATAGGGCAGAAAATGTATACATTTTTGATGTTGCTCAGAAGCAAAATTGGGTTACACTGGGTTAACTGATACCAATCACTTTCATCCACTGCATCTTAAATGTTTTTTCAACGAACAGCACTTAGATGACCGAAATGACCGAAACTAATTTGTATCACAGTTACTATTTTCGCCTAACAGGGTAAATTGAAAGGCACCCCAGGAATAACACTCGAGATTCTCAACCTCAACGTAATATTCGCTTTACATTGATGCTCCCCATCACTCAACAAAAGTTATCCTGACCTCTATTTACCACCAACATAATGACGGCATTTACTTAGCTATCCACAATCATCGTTTCGTTCATCAGTTTAACTGCTGATCCATTTACAAAATAAAACTCACACACAATATAGGTTGGTACAACAAGGTATCCAGTGCTATGACCACAAACTCATTTACATGTAACGAAGATATTCCGTTTTGCAAATTATTGGCATTTATAAAAGTGACCGCTATTAATCAAATAAGTAATCAATCAATTTAAGAATAAAATTTCCCATTCCAGAGATCCCTTGCAATACGGAGTAAAAGGTCTTCAAGACCTATTCTAGATCAATTCAAACAAGTTCTCGAACGGAGCAGTGGGCCAACTTCGATAGTAGTTCAATTGGACACGCCTGCCAAGTCTGCTGAAAGAACACAAATCTATGCCAATTTCAATGATATCCGCGTAATGTTTCCCTAAAACGATGATGGCTGTTAATTTAAATCAAGTTAGCTCTGACATTTCCTCCACATCACAACCATTGTCGTTATCTGACAGAAAATGAGACAAGATTTTGCAGAAGCTGTTGTAGATAAAAAAAAGTCTACATTTTAAAGCTAACTTTTTTAATATACAAGAGAAAGAATGGGATCTTAACTCCGTTAAATGCTGAGCGAAAATTTTAACCTTTATGGTAAAAATTCATCGCCATGATTGATTTTAAACTTGAAAATAGCATTAAAGTTTCACAACCTCAACCCCCTCTGTCTGACAATCCCAGTAACTAAACCAGTACAAGCACTGGTGCGGTGCGGTGTGTTTTAATCGAGTGTACGCAACCGTTAGGACTCGGGAGAATATTCAGGTCCGTATTATATTACATTTATTGGACTCATTCAATTGCACTACCAAAGCATATACTAACGAGGCATTTGAAATTAGATACACAGTAATCCAATTGTTTATGCAAACATTAAATAATCACCACACGGAAACGTTATATTTGGCATGATAAATAACACGCATCTAATGCTTCAAATTGACCTCCCGCAGCTCACCTTCCACCTTGGCAAAACTGAATCATGTTGATTTTACGATTAGCCAGTAAATCAGAATCATCCATCAAGTTATTCCACACAAAATGTATGTAATAACATGAGATAGCATCACTCGTAATCAAATCTTAACCCGAGAACAACAACGCTCCATTCAACTATGAACTATTATCTTCAGAGAGATCGAGAGGATAATTTATAGCTCCTTAGATAAAATATTTTTGCAACTGAGTATCAAATTAAGTAATAACAAGTGCTGCTGCTACATGTTTTACCAGCACTGCGGCATATTAATTATAGATATATTCAATAATAAATAAAATGTAGATAAATTAATAATCAATAGTTTGGTGGGCAAGTTTAATTGACCTTCGGGCACTTCTAAAAGATTCACAAAACCATTACCACGGGAGAAATAACATTATTAACACTACCATTCACTTTATATAAATCGGGTTAGCTAGACTAAATATCTTTCTAGAAACAGTCCAACCGATTTCTTCAAACACGTTTTCAACCATCGGACCCAAACTTGACACGCTTTCAACATTTCCGCAATTTTTTCAACAAATATGTTAAATTCAAACATTACACGAATGACGATCAAAAACAAAAATTGAAAAAATTGACAGCCACGGTTAAATAAACATTTCCTTACACTAATACCACGCTAAGTTCAACTTTTCCATTGCAAAAACTAGGAATGATTGAAACATTGAATTTGATCGACCCAACGTACCCTACCAACTAATGAATGTTTTTTTCTCATACCACCATTAATAAATGAATGTCTTGGGGTATCTTTCACAAAGTTCTAATCATTTTGGTACAAAAGTCGATAGACTACAGTAACAGCATAGTTCTTTCTACTGTATTTTTCTGATGGTGATGCTTGGCATTTATTTAAGAAGATGTATGCAATATTTTAGTTGAATTGTCAACCACCAATACGTAAAACATATGTTTTGACTGCGGAAACATTTTTCATGGTCTTAAGTCGTTTAGATCAGAAATGACTATCTTTTCGCCAAGATTGTTGGAGTCGTTCCATAGGCGAAAGGATTACTGGCACTGGTTGATGCGTTCAACTGATGAGAGGAACGTTATGGACGAGTGTGAAGAAAAGGCTGGTTAAGTGGCTTATATGAAGTGGGGAGTCTTATCGTGCGGATACATGGATCCTAAGGAAGGAGGACGAGGAAAGATAGGAGTCATTAAATGCTTGGGTGTGTAGAACAATCGAGAAAGTAAAACTGACTGAGAGGAAGAGGAACGACGAAGAACTAGACATAATGAGGAGGAGAAACATTTACATGAGATATGGAAGAGACAGAGGATTCTCATGGAGCTAACAGTGGGCGGAGTGGGAATGCTAAAATCTCTGTTAGAGGGTAGAATTTTGAGTAAACGAGGAAAAGGAAGAATAAGAATAGTATTCATAGATGAAATGAAAGAGAGTAAGCCTTAATGCTAATTGAAAGGGGATGTCCAATACCGAGCGGGAAATATCGCAATAATCCGTTATAACGCTCAACGTAAGCCTACCTTAAGGTGTAAAAAACTTATATAAAAACTAAAAAATTGGACAAAAATAACAATTATTACTGTATTTCACTTATTCCACAAAAAAACCACGTTGGAATACAAAATGTTAGGTAAGGGGGAGGGGAGGAAAGAATAGGACTTGTAGATACACTGAAAGAAAGTGAGGCTCATTGTGAAATGAAGAGAGAAGTTCAATTTTTGACGGGAGATCGGAAAGAGTAATTAGCTAATGTGCCGTGTAAACCTACCTTAAATGGACTCATACCCCCATCTTGATCGGTATTTTTGGTGTCCGATTACTCCCTTATGGCAAATGTTATCAAATTGAAATTTTTCCTAAATATTGAGTATATCCCATTCCATATTTTTCTGCGACTATCATTTGAAAATTTAACCTCAGTTTTATCTCAAATAAAAATGGTTATATTCGAGAAACGGGGTGAAAACAATCATAGACGTATAAATGGAAGGGAAGAAGGGCAAGGGATGGCCCCGAGTTAGGTACATTGGGCAGGTTATAAAGAATGTAAGAGAGAAGAAATAGGTCGCTATGAAAAAGCTAGCGGTTAGGAGAGAGAAATGGAGAGCTGCGTCAAACCAATCTTAGCATTGTTTTCTAATAATGGCCGTGAAACAGAAACATGTTGACAAAGTTAACGTTGTGTGCTGTTAAAATTTCAAGTCGATAGTTTACGTCTGCATAAAGCAGGAAATAACGACACCAAAAAGGACTAAATACGACAGATTTAAGCTGGAATTATGCCCTCTCTTAATCTGTCCTCTTAATCATAGATTACTTTAATAACGATGCATTAAAAAGTAATAAATATAGTTGTATTCACACAATAGTTGTAAATAAAAACTCAACCGGTTTTTAAATTATCGATTACTTGCATATTATTAGTGCTTTTCACTTGAAATTTTCCTAATACACCGAGTACATCCCATTCAATACTTTTCTGCTCCTCACATTTGAGAATTTAGCCTCAATGTTTTCTCAGTTGCAAAATTTTTTGTTCTCGAGAAACAGTAAAATGATGAAAAATTTCAACGATATTTGCTGCAAAAATTTCAAGATGATAGCCGACATTATATACACCAAGAATAAAGTTCGACATGAAAAATGTTTGGCTTAGCCGGGATTCGAACCCGGATATCCAGATTACGGTAAAACCCAACCCCAAGTTCGCTCTGAGACGATGGCTTGGTTGTATAATTAGCTAAGACGCCTGACCGGAAATTTGGAGATCTGGGTTCGGATTCCGGTTAAGCCAAATATATTTTCATGGCGAACTTAATTCTTGGTGTGCATAAATTTGCACGCGCACGCGTGGCTGCGAACAAAGTCACTTCTTTCATGCAGTACTATTATACCCTACGTTTCAACCCTTTGCGGCCCAACGTCGAGGCTGACTTGACAGTCCTAATGCTAGCATCAAATCCAACGACAAGATTAGCATCATTAGTCGACATCACACTGCTATTATACAAGGGCTCAAGGGATTTTACATTATTTCAAGAGATATCACTTATCAAAAATTTTCCATGAAAAAACTCTTTGATAGAACATGGATACTATTAAAACCAGTGGACTTTTAATTTAAACAACAAAATAAGAAAATTTATAGGGAAACAATCAATCACGTCAACTTTTTTTCCTAAAAATTATTTTGAAAAAAAATACTATAATAAAAAAAATGGACCGAAAAGTGCAAATGGAGCAGCAATACGACATCATGAAGGACTAAATACACCCAATTGAGCTGGAATTATGCGTCCTTTTAACCGGTGGAGTACTTTAATAATACCCTTATTTCATCTACATCTACATACTACCCTGCAAGTAGGCAGGGGGTGTTAGGACACCAGTCGTTTACGCATAAAAAGGAAATACGAAATTACGATTAGCATTCATTAAAGTCCTACATGGTTCGGGGAAAAAAAGGAAGTTGCATATCTATCCGTTCGGCAAAATATCTCACTAAATTTATCGCTTCTATCGGACGTGGGAATATAGTGGCGCTCTAAGATGATGTTCTCCGTGTTGCTCAAAAAGATATCTATTCTCAATCGTTCAAGCAATCCCGCGATGAGTACAAATTATACGCCATGATGAGGGCGGTTTAAAGTCGTGTAAATGGAAAGGACCGAACAAGGCTTTCGAGGCGACAGAGAGCGAAAGAGAGATAGAGAGAGAAGGGGACCTTTTCGGGTGCCCGGGAGATACAGCGATCAATCGCAAGAGTAGCGAGGCGAATTAGCCTCGGAGGGAAGCTGTTACACAATCGCCATGTCGAAAATAAACGGTTCCTCAAGAAAGTGCGATGGATTTTTGCGAGGGGTGCAATTTAGTACGAAGAGATGTGATTCCATGTCCAAAAGGATTAGTTTAATTTGTGCGAGCTAATAATGTCGAGGATCGCGAGCACAGAATTTGGTTGGTGCACCCAAAAATGTGAAGGTTTCATAAATCATTTTCACTACAAAAAAGGGATATTTATCTAATAAAATATCTGGTCCTTATTGAGAATGTGAAACTCATTCATTCATTTCTCATGTATTCCCCAAAAATATGGCCAGAAGCACTGACAGAAAGATATAATTGCAAAACCAATGCTGCTTTCTTGGCATATATATTTCTGTATCTAATTGAGTACTTTCTTCGCGAAATCCAAGCCCAAACACTTTCATGCATTTGTGCAGTAGCACCGGAAAAAATTGTAAGAAGCATTCGTGCATGATAGATAAAGCTCACTCCCTGCTTAAAATTGCAAAAGTGTCGAGCTGAAAGTATCATTAGCACTCAAATTCCAGATTTATTTGGAGTGAAGTGGTAATTTCATTGAGTAAGGCTATGAATGGGATAGAAACCAGCCATTCATATTCAAATTCCTCCATCATAAAATCTTTAAAAGAGCAAAGTAAAGGATGCACTAATGTATTCTGACCCTTTTTTTGGCAATCAAACGTGCTCCCGGTACTAAATGCTTAAAAATTATGAATTATAAATCGAAATAAATGCCAAATTAAAATAAATTCACTCGATTATTCTTTTTATCGTTTTCAAGTCTTGTCTCCCCTATCTTCTTATCACAATGGCCATTAGGACCCGCCACAAAGCTAATAGCAGTACGTATTCAAATGCAGCATAACATAAACTTTCTTAGCAAACGGGAGTGCCCCTAATCGAAAAGAAACGACCGAGGGAACTATGGCTGAGGAACATGGGAAGGATACATAGAATCAATCACTCATTTGTTTTCAGAGCTGAAATTCTTCACAATTTTGCACCATCGGGAAATAAATGTTGGATTAATGCGTCTATTTTCTCTTTATGAGCACGCCACCAATGAGATCTTTGGATGAGGGATCACTTGACTCCAGAAAAATCACCACTTGTGCCAGTGAGTGACTTCTCCTCCTGAATGTGTATATGAGTGCAATTGTTCCTCAATCGTTCTTCGACTGAGCTAACAAGCTTGTGTGATAGCTTTAAAGATGAATTCTACAGAGTGAAATCCCCATTTGCAAAAATTGATCTAGAAAATGCTAGCTCGGGCTTATCAGGACACTCATAAGACAGTTAACGAGTTTTAATCTTTTAATATCAGGATTTAGGAAAACGTAATCTACCATAAAATTGAACGTAAAAGGAATCGCTCGTTTCCGAATGAAAATGCCTTGATGTACCCATATAAATTAGCTGAGAATCCATAAAAATGTTTTTCTCCATTCGAAATGAACGATCTCATACAATAAGTGCGCCTAAGAGTGCCTTGCGGTACAAAATTGTTTCTTAGAGTGACATTCTGACGTTCCTTCCAGATGTACCAAGTAAATTAAACACGCGATTCTCTTAAAATATATCAGAAGTAAAGGATGCACACCACTTTACTGTATGCATTCACATATGCGGCCATTATTTCATGCCTCACCTATTTTTTGCGTAATGAAAAGCGGTAAAGGCTTACCAGAGCAGTGATTACGATTCATATAACAGGGTTGATCCTTAAAATGTTCGCAGTGCCATAATTTACGAAATAATTCGTCAGGTAAATGAAGTAGCACATTCATTTTTGGACAAATAAAATCCATGGACTACTGCACATTGAACATAACTTTGCTCTAAGCGTTATCCATCCACAGATGAAAAATATACAGCTCTAACTGGTATTTCTCTGATTTATGAACGTCGTTTACCGTTATATATTGTAAGAACATCAGATTGATACAAAAGTGTAAGTTACATGATAGTATATATAAACGGAGAGATAGAATATGGTTTTAATCATCAAGAAGCCGCCCATCATTGATCAAGTTAACTAAATTCAACGAATTCACTCAAATAAATATAGTATATTCTCAAGAAAAAAGTTTCATTTGCTAACCCCCATGCTGCGAAAAAATATAAAATAACGCTTCACACGGCACGGAAAATACCAATACCTCGATGATTTTTCCTCAGAAGGTCACTACATTTGCATTAACCAAATGAAGCAGTAAGAAAACAGACCATATCACACTTGGCAAAGCACTTTTTTAGTAAAGAGACAGAGAAATCCTATTTAGTGCATTGAGGAAGTTAACTTTTTTACCCGCGGTAATGGATAAGCGTTAATTTTAAAATGCATCTCTTTCAAAATTCAATAATCAAGGAGGCTAAAAACGTGATCTGCGAAATAATCCATTAAACTGGTATTTCGTGATATCTTTTCGGATTCGGAGATTCACTCAGCGTCCACCATGTTGAAAAAATAGAATGGAGCCTAGTTCCCATTTCGATATAATGGCTCCAAAATTCGATCCGCAGCACACGTTTAAGGCCCACTAACTCTTACGCGATTAGTATTGAACCACGTTTTGTAACATCAAGAAATTTTTCGTCGCATGAAAGGCTTAGTGAAAGCATTCATTTCACCTTATCAGTCACACGAAAACCATCGCCGATGTAACGCCACTAGATGCGAATTTGGAAATTCCTACGGGTGAAGAGTGACATTGGGTGAGAAATGAGATATAAAGGCAATGAGAAGGGAACCAAATCCTTGGGAAATTCCCCTCGAAGAAGAAAAAGAGGTGTAAGTCGGCTTCAGGGTAAAACATACGTAAATGTTTCCCTGCCGTACGAAATATCGGTGGGAACTGCAACGCAAGTCTCGACGAAGGAAGCGATAACACAGGGAGAGGTGGTAGGAACCTTCACAGTTCGATCGAAAGAAAATGGGTATGAGTCAACTTAGGGGTAAACCATTTTGATTTCTTTCCTAGGACACGAAATACCGTAGGGAACTCAGCCGAAGTCCTCATTAAACGAAACGACGTCACTGGAAAGTGGGAATATTCTTCGTAGTCTAATGGGAGGGAAAGAACTCGACCATCTTAGCGAGTATCTTTCCTTCCCCAACGAAATAACGGTGGGAACTGCAACGCAGGTCCCAGTCAAACGAAACTAAGACACCGGCTGCCGAGAAAGTTTCTTCTCAAACTAATCGTTTGACATGCACTCAAAAGCACGAAACACGTAAACACTGTCGAAGAAGGTAGAGGAGAAAAAATGTGGGGGGAAACTTGGGTGAGTGGGTAGTCATTCGTAGGGGTCACCAGAGACGCCTAAGTTGGTGGGAGGGTGTGAAAATTTATGTAAGGGGTCACCAAAATGTGTGAAAGGGAGGGTTTGGGAATGTATCCAGGAAACGGCTCGCGGCACACTCACCTTGCAATTGTCGCAGCCAAAGCGGACAGAGTACACCTGGCCACAATCGTAGCGGTCAAGGACGTTGTCGAACTCGCAAGTAATCCTGCGGGACAGCTCATCCGCCTCGAGGATGCTTCGCACCGAGTCCTTGCAGACTCTCGGCCCGCCTGCCCTGGCCTCCGGGGACAAGGCGGCCCACACGCTCGACTCGCAGCAGTGCTTGAGGTGGAGAGACCTCAGACGGGCCTCGCCCGCTGCGCAGGCCGCCTCTCCTTGCGACATCTCCTCCAAGTAGTAAAGGCACTGAGTAGTGGTTTGGTTGGCAGACCCGTTCGAGGAGTCTTCTCCGCCGCCGCCGCCGCCACCGCGGGGGCAGGCCGCTGGGCACTCGTAGTCGACGACGGCCTCCGACGGGGGCGGGGCCCACACGTCCCTGGCGGCCGCCGCGCAAGTTCGATTGTCCACGTCGGAGAGGTCCGGGGGCGGAGGACCGTTGGCCCCCGGGGCCGGCGGGGGCGAGGACGGAGGAGGAGGGGGTTGCTGTTGGTGCTGGGGTGGGGGTGGGTCTGGGGGCGGCGCGGGGGCCGGGGGAAGAGCGGTGGGGATGTTGGAGGTGGCGGGGGAAGCCACCTGCTGAACCGCCGCCGCCGCCGAGAGCGCCTCGGGGGGGCGTGGGGGCGGCGGCGGGGGCGCCGCAGAGGACACATGTCCCCCGAGGTCTTCGGCCGCCACGGCGCCGCCCGCATGCTCAGTCAGGAGCACCGTGAAGAAGAGCAGCGAGGCAAGGCAACGGCGCCACCGCTGCAGTAGGTCGCGCACCGGCGGTTGGTGGCCGAAGAAGACCCCGGCCGTGCGGGGGCCGCGCCGCTCCCGCCTCCGGTGCCGGTGGTGTCGCCGCCGGCCGCGGTGGTGCTGGTGGTGGTGGTTGGCGCTGCTGGTGCTGGTTCCGCGGCAGTGCGGGTCGTCGTCGTGTTCCAAGGGGCCCCGCCGCCGCCGGCCGCCCCCGGGGGCCATGGCGGAGAGGGTGGAGGTGGAGGTGGTGGTGTTGGAGGCGGCGGCGTAGTTGGCGGCGGCGGCGGCGGTTCAGCAGGAGGCGCGGAGGCAGGACCTCCCGTCCTCGCTCTCAGCGGGGTCCACATGTCGCGGGGGCCCATCGGGCGACCAGCCCAGCCCGGAGGGCCTCCGCTCCCCCACGGGGTCCCTACCGTCGCCGCCCCCGCTCCGGGAGGACCGCATCCGCCGACCGCAGGCGCGGTCGTCGCGCCGCCGCAGGGCCGCCGCCCGCGGGGCCCCGCTCTTCACAGAGGCGGCGGCGGTGGCGGCGGCCACTCCCGCCGCCGCGGCGAGGATGGCCGCCCCCGGGCCGGGGGCGGAGGAAGGCCGTGGGGCCGGGCCGGGGGGCGGCGGCTGGAGGCAGAGGAGCAGGAGTGCGGCCCATGCAAGGAGCAGCAGGGCGCCGCCCACCAAGGCGGAAACGCAGGCGGAGCAGGAGGGGTGCGGCGGGCCGCTAGGCGCCGCCCCCCCGCCCGCCAGCAGCCCCCGGCGGGCGAGGCTCGAGCCCCGCCACACCAACACTGGACACGCAAAGTAGGAACACCTCGAGCACCACCACCAGCGACGCGGAGACGTGGCAAGGCCGCAGTTGGCGCACCCGTCCTCCCGAGGCCCGGCCGCACAGCAGCCCGACCCGCCCTCCGCGCGGCCCTCGTCCTCCCGGCCCGCAGGTCCACGCGGCCTCTTCCTCGCGGCCTCCTCCACGCGCCTCCTCCGCCGCCTCACCGCGAGCCTCCTCTTCCTCCGGCGCCTCCTCCGCCTCCTCTTCTTCTTCCCCGACGTGTAAGGCAGCGGCTGTGCGGCCCGCGGGACGCAAGCCAAGACGGCGGCGGCGATGGCGGGGTCGCCCGCGGCCGCCGCCCGTCGGCGAGGCGGAGGTGCTCTTGTCCTGTCGTGCTTGGCCGCCTCCTCCGCCGTCGGATGGTGGTCCGGTGGCCTCGGGAACGCGGCGGCGAGAGGCGGCTGCGGCGGCGGGGGGCGCAACCTCTGTCCTATGTCCCTCTCCGCGGGCCGTCTCATTCTGCGGGCCTAATCCCACCTAACGTCGCTGGCACCCGGCGCCATGTTGACATGGTGCGGCGTCGACGAGGGAGCCAGCAGGAAAGGAGAAATGGAAGGGAGAGGGAGGCAGAGAGAGAGAGAGCGAAAGAGATAGAGAGAGAGGCGGTGGTGGAGAGGGCGTGTCGAGGGGTGGGGGAAGGGCGTGGAGGAGAGAGAGAGAGAGAGATAGAGAGAAAGAGATAGCAGGAGAGACGTGGAGGGCAGCACTAGTCGCGAAAGCCTGAGAGCCCCTCTGCTTGGCGACTGGCGGCCGTGCCCACCGTGTTCCCTCACCCGCCCCGCCGCGAGGGGGGCACGGGGGGCGGGAGGAGGGGTTCCAGCGGAGGGGGGAGGGAGGTAGGGGGCTACCCTCTCCCCCACCCCCTCGCCACGCCCCCTTTTTCCCAACCCCCTCCGCCTCCCCCTCCACACTCGATAGCCTGGGGTCGATACGCGGGGCTGGATTTATTCCTCACGCGGCTCGTAGTTCTGGATAGAGGGTGTCGAGGGTGGTGGTCGGGGTGCTCCTGGGGTGTTGGGGGGGGGGGGGAAGGAAGTCGAAGGGGGAGAGTAAAATGGGGCACGGGAGGGGTGGGTAAAATGGGCCAGCAAGGGGCTCCCTCTCTCCTTCCCTCTTGTTTCGGAGGGGAGGGTTGGGCTCGCAGCTTCTTGGAGTCTCAGCAGTGGCCCCTGTCTCTCGCGGGGGCTCCGACGCCGTCCTCACGAAGAAGGAAAGGGGGACCAGCGCGGACCAGGACTCCCCCAGGTTTTTTAGGGGGGGAAGGGGTTTCGCAGAAAGGGGTTGTCTTCTCTCGCCGAAGAAGGAGGTGGTGGCCGTGGTGGTGAAGGGGTTGGTGCTGCTGCTCTTGAGGTGTGTGTAGGATGGGCGGGAAGAGGAGGGAATGGGAGGGGAACTGGACCACTTGTGCAAGAGGAGAGAAGAGAGTAGCAGCATTTATGACTACCTGCACACAACATTCCCTCTCGGCCCACAGTCGGGCTGATTCCCTCAATGTAATCCTTCTCCGGAATCGGTGTTATTATCGCGTGCGCAACCTGAAGGACTAGTGCGTTCTGTGAACTGAGCACTTTGCAATATTCCAAAACTACCAAATCAGTATCTACTGTTTAAATTATAAGTTATGGACAATATTCCACGAATGCTTTAATACTTCGTTCGCGACCGGCTGGAATACGCATAAAATCGTTACATCGTTATTAGGTGGGAGTTCGATGTATCCATGATTAAAGCTAGAAATTTTATTTTACAATCTTTTGTACAAAATTCAACTACAGACCATGGTTTCGACATATTCTGTCATTTTAAAAATACTTTGAAAATTGAATAATATTTTAAAACCATGGTCGGACGTTGATTTTTGTATAAAAGTGTGGAAATGAATGTTTGTAGTTTTTATCACAGTTTGAATATACTTTGTGGTCTTCAGGTCCTGTAGCTCAGGTCCCGAAGATGGTACTGAATGTATTCAAACAGATCGTGAAGTGTAAATTAAATGCATGTTGCGAAAGCAAGTTGCTGAGGTTCGTGGCCACCGATTGAAAAATCAAGTGCGTTGTTTCATTGGAAATAGTAGAATATTTTGTACTAGAATAATTTTTCGCATGAAACAACGAGCGTATTTGTGAAAATTGGAGTAGCTTTTCATTTAATAATTTGTTAGAATTCCGCCACATAAAGCCTGAAGGAACTCTATATTTTTCATGCACTACGCGCACCTATTTATTTGCGACGTCTAAAACGGGGAGAGCATCATTCACGAAAATGCGCGGGTGTCGCGAGTATTTCAATTTTCTCCATAGGAAGGCCACCAAACGGCGTTTCGGCGATCATCAAGCTTACGCCGAGCAGTCACATTGCTTCTTTAACCTTTCCCTGCCGATGGCGGCGCCCAGAGGTGGACTCACCCGACTAGGTCGCAGTCGTCGTAGTTATTTTGTGCGCATGTAGCGCCCGCAAGTTTTTGAGATTCGAGGCCAACAAATGTAAAATAAAGTTCTTTGTTCCCTGGGAATCGGTAGAATAATGTTTGATTATAATAAAACTTAAATGCTGTTGGTTTTCCATTTAATAATGCACGTCATATTATGGGGACTTCTTTTTCGGAACAATTTTTGCCCTACATTTATGGCACATAAAGCAAGGTTATTCAACTATTTGGGCATCACATTAGAGGAAATTGATACATTAGTAAGGATAACAAGGAGAGAATTACGTTCATGAATAGAAAGGAGCTTATAAGAGGATCGTTATGTAAGTGTTTAAAGAAAATATTAGTGAATAGTCTGATCAGGAGTGTGGTGACGTACGGTACGGAAACGTGGACTTTTAGGAAGGAGGACGAGAAAAGACTAGAGGTGTCCAAGATGTGAGTGTGAAGATGAATGAAGAAGGTGAAAAGGGCGTAGAGGAGGAAGAAGGACGAAGTGCTGGGCATGGTGATCAAAGAGAGGCAGCTTCCAGATGAGATACGGTGGAGACAGAAGGTATGGATGGAGCGAGTACTTAGCGGTTAGGGGATGCTGAAAACAGTGTTAGGCGGTAAAATAGAGGGAGGAAGGAAGAGGATAGGATTTATAGCTTTAATGAAAGGGAGTAGGCCTTTTTTTAGCTCAAGAGGGAGGTCCATAAAGGGAGAGAAAACTGCCAGAATGCTTCTTAAGTACTCCATGGAAATCTATCTTTATAGGTAGAATACTTTAATAACGAAACAAGTTGCGCGTCCTGTAAGAGGGAGCGTGTTACATTATAATATGCGGTATGTAATTCGATTGGTAGGTTTTGGCAAGTGCACGTCATTGCCAAGAGAAGTATACTGTCCAGAATCGGTGAGGCAAATGGAGTAGTTTTGGAATATAACTAGTGTTTAAATCACCAATCATGGCGTAACAAAATTCCAACACGTATTGGCAGAATAAGTTGCACTGACACGTGCGATAGTTCGATTTATCGAAAATAATGCCGGTAGTAGGTATTCCCGTTCATCGGCGATATCTAATTGAATTTTCATATTGGAATTAACATAGCCTGCTTGATTTTCGATCGAAGAGAGTCGCCCAAAGGCTGGCGATGAATTGTAATGTCAGAGACTGTTTGAAACCCTGCCCTCCAAATGTTACGCAATCACATACCGTCACTGATTATGCGTGGGTAGATACGCATTGGACCCTTTAATTCAACAATTCAGATCACATGCTGATTGGAATGGTCGTTTTAATGAGCATTCGTCGCCGCTATTCATTTTTTTCAGTTGAAAAAGTAGAAAGAGGATAAAACGAGAAATAGTACACCCATTCGCCAGGTGCATTCAAGTTCAACCCTACTTTTCATTTAGTACAATGTAATTTGAGCTACTCCATATGATATTGACACGAAATGACAAAGTAATCGTGACACTGATTACGTGTAATTCAATTTCATTTTTGCAAATCTTTGATTCAGTTTTTTCGTCCATATATTTCCAATTGTGCTCCAATTGTGCTGAAAAATACATTATCAGGTTTCATTTCATGGAACTACATTGCGATATTTGAACATATTATTTTTTTAATGCTCCACCGTGATTTTATTTATATTCCGACCTTATGTAGGTTTCAGATATTTTCAAGTCATCATCAAGGCGTCATTCCTTTTTTATGACGGACCTATAGTGACTTATAAAACCTGAAATCTAGGTCGGTTAATAAAATTAATTTTCTGTGGGACATTTTAAGGTGAAGATAGTTCCAAATATGATATGCTAAAAATTTAACCGGGTACGAGCGACTTTAGTTATCTCTCTTTATCGACTAACTCCTAACCACGAAAATAAACATTTTTTTAAACTCAAAAACTCTCCCTCACTCAGAAAACTTCCCCGCTTTACCGGTAGGGCGAACGGAGATAGCGTAGAGGTCGAGTTCAAACGCATTCCTCAAAATGTTCCCTTTTCTTCCGGTGTGAGCAGAGTAGAGTGAAAAAAGAAAGAATTGCGTAGGGTTTCCAACTCCACCAATCATGTGGCACAAGGTTTATTCATCCCCAGGGTTGGGGCGTCCACACATGCTGCCGGCAGTCCCGATTGTATGCAGGAAAAAGCTTCCTCCCTGGGGTTCACTCAGGACCATCATAGGGGAGTCCCTACGATCCATCACGAACGGAGATTTGCTTGCTTAACTCTGAATCACACGACCCTTGGCCAGTCACAAATCTAAGAAGTACAGCCTTTTCAGAGCGAAACCTAGAATGCTCAAAACCTTCTGTTGTTGACGTCATTAGAATACGTTTCCTCTAAGATCGATTGATTACAAGTTCATATTGTGAAAATTCATTGAAATAAGATAAAAACAACTGGAGTAATTTTAGAGCGAATAAAATAGTATGGAAGATTACTACAGCTCTTTGTACCTTAAAAGGATTCATCTCGTTAAGGAAAAGCTTTTCTTGGAGAGAAGGAATTGCACATAAAAGGATATACAACAAATAACAACGCCAGGCTGATGCTCGGAGGTTAAGAAAAACTGAAAAAAAATTCTCTCGTGTGTTGAGAATAAGAATACGCGAACGTTGCCACGCACTTTTCATAAGCTTGTTTGTTGGTAATAACCTCTTCGAAAACCTAAGGGCATTTTGTCACTTTGCATTGCAACAAATAATTTTTAAAGGCTAGTATTTCGTTTTGAATAATACCATTTCGAGATAACATGGAACCTGTGAGTTCATATTGCCTACTCTTGATTATAACTCTAATTTTCTTTTCCAGCATCAATATAACTGGACCTGTTCCCAGCCTGCCAAGCAGAAAATCACTAATAACGGCCAATCTTTAAAATTTGCGGCCACTGCAGCACGTTGTGGCGAAATGGGATGGAATCGACGACGTTGAATAGGTTTGTTAAAGCACTAATTCACAGATAAAGCGTCCGCTCCCATTAATTTCCTTGTTGAGGGAGATAAAACAGATAGACGTAGGCTCCGGAATGAAAATCCTGGACCAAGATATGCCCTAGTTAACACAATGGGACAAGCGACCAGAGTAAATTGTACTCAATATCACCGTATGCGCTCTACTGATGTTTCTGCGTTATAAAACATTGTCTGTGAAGCTCTACACTTCTAAAATCATCGGAAAATCCGGATGAAACCCTGGCGTAAATCGAGTCCTAGGTCCCATATGTTCTTCCCAGTAATTCACATTTGCTTTTATCCTCTACAACGATCCATGAAGTACATATAAAGCCACATTATTCAAGTGTAAATTGGTATCATCATGCTCATCACCGCAGCGTAACCACATGGATCATTAGCTGGAATAAAAGATTAAACTTTGGGTGCATTCCAAAATTATTCATGCATCACGCTCAATTTTCAAAATCCTGGATCACATGGCAAGTTTAGAGTAGCATAGCCACATGGCAACTATCATTTCATAGGGCTATTAAGGATTTCATGAAATTATAAATTAATTTTAATTAACTATTAATTTATCTTGTCTCCATGTTTCCCGTTTAAAATATATTTGTTCATATTGTAAAGCTAATTAAACCTAAAATTACGTTTCGCGTATTTTAAGTACCACTTTACACCCTATATCTGTAAATATCATGTTCACGTTTTCAGTCAAAGCTTCAAAGGTAAAAAAAAATCGAAGGGTATTAGAGGCATATGCAGAAGTTGGAAAAATCAAAAGCTCATTGTGTTCTTTTAGAAACATGAAAACTTCCGCACAGTTAATGATTAATTTTACTGATTTATCGTCCCCTGCATTATATTAGCCGTTATGATTAAATAATGACGTCATTCTTTCTGACTCACAGCAATTGTATTAATTCATCGCCATTGAAATAAGTTTGGCAACACAATTGGATATTGAAAATAAGACTGTCCGTAATGACTTGTGTACTTTGAAACTCTTCGTATTTCATGCTTCTTCAATTTATTTTACAGTGAGCTAATACCCTCGAAAGGTCGCCCAGGGCCCACATCCTTATATCGAAAATTTCTTGTAGAAAAGTTGACGGTGTTACATCCCTATCACCTGCGATTAAATTCGTATGAATAAAATAAGATTATAATGAAGAGAATAAAAAATAACACGACACCGATCACTACTTCAGTGATGGCTACGCTTGACGCCATGTTTCTAATTTTAAACAGAGTGATTTTAAACGTATAAGTATTCAAGAGTTCCGAAACTTCGGAATTGTGAATTTTGGACACGTGCCCTCACTGCAAACTGTCGGGTTATACGTGCCTCTATCACTCTCTCTTGCTTTGAGAAAAGGAGGAGGCGCTGGGTGGATGAAAAAGAAGAGTAATATTCTCTCGATGAAATTCAGCTCCTACGAAAATGGGGGAGAGAGAAAAGAGGGAAAAGATGATTCTCGAATCCCAAACCCACATGCTTGAGACGGCTCACTGCCTCGGAGAAAAACGTCTCAGCGGGTCATCACGATTTACAATTTCTTAACTTAACCTTGGCCGTTTTCAGTATAATCTGACGCAAGATCATTTTCTGCTGTCATTACGAGACATAGCTCATTAGAATGTTGAAATTGCGGAAATTTATGGATAAAACTTAAGTTATTCTCGAGATTTTCCTCATATATTTATTGAGTTTCCATCCCAAAAATGAAGATATAACGTAATATCTGCATATTATATTCCTCTTTAAATGATTGAAAATAGCATTCATCACTTTCTCAATGCGTAAAAAGGTTCTTTTTTTTACAAATGGATAAGCATATTTCGAGTTTTTTCATTGAATTGTGTACGATATTATCGACAAAATTCAAACAAAAAGTTTATCTAATGCTGTACATTAGATGGAGAATACCTCATCGCAGCACACACGCAATTTCTCGACAAACAGGGTGAGACGCAAAGTGAAAACATAGAAACACAGCAAACATGTTTTGTTACCTCTTGATAATGACCTAAAAAGATCGAAACTAGTAGTGTTTTCCATAAATACTGTGTGGAATACAGCAACGTTCATTTTTTAATCTATCAAGTTAACATTGAATCAAAAAAGACGAATTCATGGAATAGTTCTGGACCACATTGTATCATTCGATATCTTTCAGCCTCTCATTTCAACAATTTTCAGCCACTCTTATCCATCACAATTATTAAATTCTCCTCGAAAATACTACTTCCAAAGATTAAAAAACCAGGTAAACGTCAAATACTTGGGCACTAAAAGCGTTCAAACCTCCCGGGCTAAGCATTTAACATCCCACTGGACCCCTTATCTCAACTCTCCCTTCATTTAAAGTTTCCCCGTGTTACCTCTCGATTTTTCCCATAGCCCACTAAAAGCCCCTCAATCGTCTACTAGCTCTCAAAGGCGAAACTTTTCCAGTATTTTTATCTTTTAATTGTCGTTTCTATTTTTATATTTTGTCACTCATTTCGTTCTCCGAGAAATAATATGCGTTCTCCGCTGAGCAGCCCTCGAGTACGATGTAAAAGAAACCAGCGCGTATTTTTAGTTTTGTCGATAAAATAGTGCAATCATTAAAGAAAAATCTCGAAATACGCTTATGCATTAAAAAATGTAGCTTTTTACGAATGAATGAAGCTATGAATGCTATTTTCATCCAATTATAAGGAACTACATTTGCAGCTATTACACAATATCATCATTTCTGGCGGCAAAACTGAGTGAATAAAAATCTTGAGGTGAATAAATTCCGCGAAATTTTGTCATTATTCTGAAGTATGACACATAAAGGTGAATAAATTAATAGAAAAAATTGAATTATTCTGACGCAAAAAAAACTATTTCCAAACCAATATTCCAGAAAGAACACAATATATTTGCTAAGATAAAAGATACAGTTTCCGGCTTAATTTGGTGGAAATCTTTGATACTTAATATAATGAAAGTACTTGTCTATTTACATACATATTTATTTCAACCAACCCAGGTTTCGGCAGACAATGCCATTTTCAAGGCTTACATAATTCATTGAAAATGGCTTTATGTGCCGAAAACTGGGCCGGTTGAAATAAATAAGAGTGGTAATAGACAAGCACTATCATTACGTTTAACTAGGTAACCCGTGCAAAAATGTCGCACTTTCGCGCTATCAGGGAATAAGTATGTTAATGAGACGGAGTCATTGGGCTTTAAATAAAGAAGAGGTGTATCATAAAGTACCTATTCTCTCTATATTTGTTTTCTTGCATAAATGTACAAAATATATGAATGCAATACATGCAACAGAGTTTGGTACATGTAAATATGTGGAGTTGATACACCCCGAGCGAGTAATCGACGTGGAAATATCGAAAGTTTTTTATTCAAATTAATGGGTAAATAGCGAAATTTGAGACTAAAATTGTATTTTGATCATAAGTCGGTGATTTAACGTTTAAAATGATGCCTCATTTATCACTGTAGGTGCAGTATTAATGGAGCATATCGATGGCTAAGTTCCAACAACACATGCGTCAAAATTTGGCTGGTCTGAGTTGATATTGCTAATGCTGTAAATAAAAAATAAAATTCCAGCAAAAATCAACTTTTAGTTTGCAAATTTATGCTTCTTTTTCAGTTTTATGTATTATTGGTTTTTAATTTCAATTAAAATTATGTGCAATTAAAAAAATAAATCTTTTTTTTTTGCTCTCCTGAAAATTTGCTAATTTTGAGATACGAGTTGTTAGAACTTAGCCATCGATATGTGGAATAATAGAATAAGACCTTTCTGTGTTTAGATATATGATAGTTGCTAAGATTTTCAATACAAAAATAGTGGGCATATCGCTGCTATTACTATTCGAGGATTACCCTTTCCACCGAGAAAGCGAGCCCCCGTTCTCTGTTTTACTTTCTCTGTCCTTTTCTTATTTACTCCACACATTCCACTATTCATCCTTTCCCCTCCGGTCCAATTCAGGCAGCCTGCCATGGAATAGAGAAGGGATGAGAAAAAGAAATGAAAACCATCTTTTTTTATTGAGGAAGAGAAGGCAACAAGTGTAAGTGCTGGGAGACGTCGAGTAAGAGATGAAGAGAAAGAAGGAGGTCGAGTAGTCACACTACTTTTCCCCTCGGGGAAGGGGGGGCTCCACACAAGTACCGCGAGAGTCGCTCGCTTGCATAGCCACACTCATGCACAACTCTCACACCTATCCCAACAGAAACTTCAGCGATGTTTCTACCAATTATAAAAGGTCTGCCCAGAGTAAATAACTCCGGGGAGTGGGACTGTTAGTGAGATAAAGGGACAGTGGCACATATTAACGGGAGAGAGAAAGGGGCTTGGAATTCAGTGATACCAAGTCATTTTTATTATCATAGGCATATACTTAACTTTTTCCGTGCTATTGACGTGCATTACGTGAAATCCTTCGATTTTTGCCATGAAGCATGGCATGCAGTGAAACCACATCAAATTTATCATTATTGGTGTAATTTTAACACTTTGTGCGATGTATTACGCGTGAAACGCCACGTGAAATCCTTTGATTATTGCCAAGGGTGTAAAATTAGGCTATCTTTTGAAAAATCGTAATATACCATTTTTTTTAAATTGGTAGTTATTATACTTAAAAATAAACGAATGAAAAACCAAAAGCAAAATCCATATATCTTAAGTTCGTAGCCTGTCAGTCTGCTGTTGGAATAACCGTTGAGGGTAAACATCGTGGCCCCTGCCACGTATACTAAAATAGAGGATTCTCAAATCGGCTTCTAAATGTGTTGTCACCCACCGCGCATTTAAATATTTACAAAAGACACCACTCGCGTCGCTGACGGACAAATTGATCCGAGTTTCACGGGGAAATAAGGTATAATTAGGGATTTCAACCGAAATTTATATTTCTTATGATTTAATCTATCACTTACACAACGTTTGAAAGCTATTCCCCGCAATTAATAATATTATGCTACAAAATATTGGAAAAAATTGGATCGCATTGCACTCCTCACCGCGCCGAGGACATTTTTGAAAACCGGTTAAAATGCGATCGAAGTCGAAAAATAAATCAGCCGTATGAGGGATGGAACAGGGCCTCCTTTATCCAGTCCCTTGGCCCCTGCCCTTCACCCGCGAGGGCGAGTTTCGAGAGCGGCAGGAAGTGAATTCGTGGATTGGAGTCGAAGTGGTCCGCTCGCATTGAATACGAAAATAAAATGCAGTCCGCCGACGGAAGATGGAGCAACGTTTGGGCGACGGACGTTCACCACATCACAGCGGCAAGAAGGTAATTCGTGGCTGGAGTCGAAGTGGTCCGATGACATTGAATGCAAGCAAAAATTTCTCGCCCGTAAATGCACGTCGTGAGACGAGTAAAATTGTGCTCTCATCACGCGATGGCTGCTTCTGAAAATAAATCTCATAGTTTGCGTTCGACGCAGAATTTCTGCACGCACATTCTAGACTTGGTCCCATCGCTGTGGCTCGACATTGCGTAAAGGTGCGGGGAAAAAACGTGCAAAAACGGACCAAAACAGCCAGCCCACAAAACGGGAGACAAACAGTGGCATGCCCCAATTAATTCCTGTCTCCCCACAGCAGTGGTTCTTCTTTGCAAAAATCTAGTAAAGAAGAGCCAGTCACCAGCATTCCACAATTAATTCTGTGTCCCTCAAAACCCCAGTGACCATTTTTCGCAATAGGGTGGTTTCCTTTTTTGTATTGCCTAAATCGAAATATTATTACTCCTGGAGTACATATTTCACCCTTTTAGATTTTTAAATCACGATATCTATTTTTTGAGATTAAATGAAAAGTGAAAATTTTCAAGGGCGCGAAAACGCGACGGCTAAGTATGAATGCTGGGAAAAGCCCGTGTAACGTCATTCTGGTTCCAGCTGCCGTCGTGTGAGGTCACCTCGGTGCGAGGCTGTGAGCGCCGATGCGATGCAGGCTGCCAGCAAGTAGCAAAGTACCCTTCTAACAGGTAGCTCTTGGCTTAAATAAGGATTATTTATACCCTATCAAACGAAGGAAACTTTCCGACCATAGACAATTTTAATAGGTGATTATTAAGAGATTTTTCCCTAAGCTCTGTGCCTCATGCATGCATTGGTAATCTCAGACGATGTAAAACTCCTGACTACATACTCATATAGCATCTAGGCCCCTAAGATGTCACGTGGAGTGGCATCGCATGGCAGCTTATCTGGCCTTTTTCAAATGAGGTTAAAATTGACCATTAACATTCGTCTAAACTGGGATTTCTAAAACCAAATAATTTTTATATTATGAATACGCTAATGGTGGGTGACGAATCGCAATCAATGCCTTTCGGTTTCTTAGATGAAGGAAACTACCCTATTGGACCGTGATTCTCGCGATTAGGCCATGATTCTCAAGATTGGGGCCTGACAAGCAACAAAGTAACACCGATATCCCAGCAATGTCAACCTGGGTGCAGGCGGGCAATGCTTGTCATGTATATTGTTATCTTCCGACTTATTTTTCTTGCCGATTAAATTCTCACAATCTTTTTTAATGCGTGGCTACTTTGCTAGCCGATTAAATTCTCACACGTATGCAAACTCCTTGCTTTATGCGTGTCTATTATTTCGGCCGATTCCATTCCCTATCCATCCATCCTCTTTTTTTATGCCTGTCTATTGTTCAATCCGACCCGGTCGTCTTATCGCCTTTTTTTTTGTTAATGCGTGAGTATCTGGAACTTTCCATTATGCCTGTACTATGCTGATTGTGCTGATAGTGGGGAATGCATTTTTAGCAAAGAGAGAGGCAAACCCTAACGTCTGAAATTTGACGTATTAGACTAATATTTCTGAGGTATCCAGACACGCGAGATCGCTTCTCGCTGCATATTTTATGCTCTGAATTGTGGAAAACGACTTTTTAGAGCTGCTATTATATGGTATCGGTTTGGTGTGATGGCTAGAGTGTTAGCTACCCACCCCAGGGGCTCAGGTTCCACTCTCGGCTGTGGCAGAAAATTATCAGAGATGTCCGATCCCTGCTTGGGTGGCTTGTGAGGCGGCACTTAAAATACAGCACTCCGTCCGTCGGATGGGACGTTATGCCGTGGTCCCCTTGGCACCTTTTGTTAAGAGCAGGCTAATGCTGACGCCGGTCTTCTCTCCACCCTTACTTCCATACCCTTCCCTCATGGCGCAAATGACTTCAACTGTCGGTCGTCTCATGCAAATACTGTACCATGCTGGTGGCTAGTATTGCAATAGAGGGCTCTCCAGTCAACCTCTTATTCCTGTCAACCAATGCACATTTAAATGAATTAAATGGGTTTAATGGTCTTACTTGACTGGACACAACGCGTACACCAACATCATAAAAGTAACGGAAGAACATCAAAATGGAGGACCTTAAACGAGCATTGACTAAACAAAATACATGTGAATCAGAGGAATGGAACAGACTGCGGCGCAGCGAGGGGGGTATAACCCCCCCCAGAACTCGGAGAAAATTTAATATTTAATCCATTTTTCTTATTTGGACAAATATTACTTATAGAGTAGTGTTATGATTAATAAAATATCCCTCAGAAAGTCGTAAAACTCCCCGTTTTGAACCATTTATCTTAAACATTTTCTATGAGAGGGCACCCGCATCTCCCGTATTCCATACCCCCAGTATTAGTTGCTTCTACAACCCTCTCTAGCCTTAATTCCTAGTGGTGCGCCTGGCAACAGGATCTTATTTTAGGAGGAGGGGAACATATTGAACGTTCAATGGTATTAGGCTCAACTATGTGGAAGTTAATACTAGAAAATGAAAAGGAGACTTCGTTGATTTCCACTGATTTATTTCGTCCGTACGACATTTTTTGAACCATAGAGGTCATAGAGAGATAATGACCTCTATGGTTCGGAACATGTCATACGGACGAAATAAATCAGTGGAAATCAACGAAGTCTCCTTTTCATTTTCGAACAAAGTGGACATTGCACAGCAAGTAGGCGTTTAGAAATGCCAACTTTATAGAGTAAAACAGTGGAGGTAGTGAGTCAAGATTGAAATACGTACCCATTCATAGTGAGAGTCTTGGAATAATGATAGTTCCCCCCCGAATTGAGGCTAATGCCGATGCCGGGTGTCCCTCCACCCTACCTTCCCTCATGGCGCCAATGACATCGGCTGTCGGCAACCTCCTCCAAATACCTTACCGTGTAGCTAATAATCCTTTTAGGAGCAGAGGTGGCCAAGGGGGCCCATGTCCCTCCCGAAATGACGAGATACATGATCACAAGCAAAGAAAAAAGGGTCCGCTCACAGGAGATGTAGAAGTCGCCACACAATCATTCTTTTTCCCAGCGCTCACCTGCCTATATTCCTCCCCTCTAACAACTCGAAGGCTTGTGTCGAGTAGCCTCCCTCCGCAAATGAGATACATATCTCCGTTTATCCACACTCACCAAATTATCGCATAAATAGAGAATATCATAAGCCAGTTGTTTAGTCAGGGGTGTTCTCTGCCCTCGCGAATCCAAAATAACCATTGAGTTGAATATCTGAGTGAGTGTGAATCTAACCTTGAACATTTAAACTTGAACCCCCACCCTACTATTTTCCATCCTTAATTTTAGCCTATTGATATTAAAAATTATACAAAAACAGCATTAGAAAGTAATTATATACGGAAAGTAGCTTCGATGCAGGTGCTTGCGCCCTTGAGGCTGCTTAAAGCTCCGAATTATTTGCGCTTAAAAAATAATGTAAACGGTTATGGAGTAAATATACATTATTATTAGTCTGGAGTAAATGCATATTATTTTTAGTCTGAATACTCACGATAAACAGAGAGAGAGGCAAACCCGATGGGCTGATATTGGCTAAATTAGAAGAATATTCCTGAGACGTCCTGACGCGCGCGATCGCCTTTCGCCACCGAGGTTATGCTCTGAATTGGGGCCAAAATACTGATAAGAGCAGCTCATAGCAGGATTGTCAGTCGATACTAAACGAAAGTCGAAACCATTAAAATTTCAATCGTTTCGTTCCCGCGATCGAAATGTAGAAACGAAATAGAATTAAACCCGGAGAGCTAAACCCAGGGTCGAAACGAAACCGGAGTCAAATATACTTTGAGTTGAAAATAAACTAAACCACTGGGACGAAACGAAACACAGATTACGTTTCGCATCGGAGGGACCGCGTGTTTCGCCTTCGAACGGTTTAGTTTCGACCTACATACCGAATACGAAGTATGGTTGAATGAAGTCAAGGTTCGGCTTACCACCACTAGGTGTATGGGGAACTCATATTTTGACCATAAACAGGATAACGGTGATCTGGCCAATAGCATTCTAGTGTCATGGTTCAACTAATACAAGCTAGAACCAGAGCTATTCATCGGTTTTTATCGAGTCGATTTTTAATCTCAATGTTTTAATCTCTCTATATACTGTCATGAAAAGGGTCGAAAGTATTCCCTCTTTTCCTCCTCCGCCCAACTTCTGGGATCGAAACTTAACTATGGCCCAGACGGCACAGAATCCTCCGTATCTAATTCGTATGCAGATAGTATCCATTGACTACCGCTCCGTCGCTTTTCGTCAATGGATACTATCTGCATACGAATTAGATACGGAGGATTCTGTGCCGTCTGGGGAGCTGCGTAGTTTCGATTAATTTAGTTTCGTACCGGGTCGAAACTAAACTCTTCGGTGATTTTAATTTCGTGCGGGAACGAAACTAAACCTAGGCCTCGTATTTTCGTTTCCATCCGGGTCGAATCGAAACATTTTAATTCGAAGTTTTAATTCAACGAAACATTTTTGTTTCATTTCAATTGCCATCCCTGGCTAATAGTCCATTCATGAGGCCCGCGTCTCTCTCGAAATGATGATATGCACGACCTCCAAGAAAGAAAGAAGGGACAGCGCGCCGGAGAGGTAGAAGTCGCCGCACATTCATTTTTTCCCCAGCGTTCACCTACTTACTGTCTTCCCCCCTCTCATAACTCGAAGGCTTGCGTCGAGTAGTCGCCCTCCGCGAGAAGAGATATATGTCTCCGTTTATCCACACTCGCACAAGTGCACCCACTTGGCGCCATGAACGTCTTGGCCGACGCACCTGCCATCTGTGTCAACACTTGTAAACTTGCCTCTTCCTCGTAGCTTTGCATTCGGAAACTTTTTTGTCGCGTGCCGAAAGAAACCACGGAAGTCAAGAGTTAAGTGGATACCTCTGCAACGGTCGTATTTTGTTTTTTATGTGACAAATAACTCCTTTAACCCATTATAATCCAATGTTGCTTCTGAGTAACATCAAAAATGTATACATATTCAGCTCTATTCAGGAAATATTTAAAGTATGTGCTCTTTTGTACTGTAAAGTTTAATAGCGAAGTATGTAGCCGCTACACTAATTATGATTGAGTGGAAAATTTTCTCATTTTTAAAATTAGAAGTCTTGAAATTTAACTGCTCCCAGGAGCAGCTCGGGGCTAGAAAGGGTTAAAACTTAAACAATCATCTTAAACACTTCAGAGTGTAAAGAGTCGATCGTTGTAAAAAAATTCTTGTTTCTAGATTACAGAAAATTACAACTGAGAAAATTGAGGTACAACTTCCAAATTTTAAAAACGGGAAAATTCAGGCCATGGTCTACTCCAAACTCTGAAATTTCCAAGGTCATAGCATAAGTTTTTAGCAAGTAATTCGACACCAAAAAAACAATACACCTGGACTTATGCCTCCTCTTAACCAGTTTGAATTCCTGAGTGAAAAAAATGATTATTGGCTCTAATCAGCAAGATTTCAGAGTAGTGGAGTAAGGCAAATTATGCATACTTGGTGTCGGTACTTTAAAATGTTCAAATAAGATCAGAAAAACAGGATCTCACAAAGCGTTACTAGTCAACGACGCGTTTTGACGGTTAACTTATTGTCCAGTACTCAGCCTTTTCTCGACTGTTAAGTCATTATCAAGAACATGTGGTACACTAAAACTTTGCGAAAAAGATATTTCATTCACATTGCATTGTCTTTCCACGAGATCTCGGCTACCAAATTCAATTTTTCCAAGGCGTACTAACATTTTCCGAATAAGAAGTCAGGACGGAAGGAAAAAGATGGATGAATCCCTCTCCGTCATTAAGGCGGGCTACCACAAACGAAACCAGATTGACTATTCCTAGAGAAGCTGCTGACATTGCCAATGGAAGTGCGGCATCGACAAGGACAGTAGCGGAAAAATCAAGGGTGTAGGCTTTTAAAATGTCATGCTACGGAATAATGATAAGGATCAAATGGATCGACCGAGTAAGTAATAAATAAAAGTCCCTATAACAGTACGGGAGAATAGAATCCTCGAAAAAACCTTAAGAAGATGAAGGAGCAACCTACATCGCCATATCTTTAGGTATAATGTTGTAATGAAAACGATCACCGAGGGACGAGTAGATGACAAGAACGAAAAAATACCTAGAATAAAATTTAACGAACAGCAAAAGGTTGTAAGAGAGAATAAATACGTAGGTTTAAAAATATTAGCTGATAGGTGAATACAGTGGAGAGCTGGGTCCAACACATTTGGCCAACAATCCGTTTAAATGATGAAGATGAAAGAAATGGAAGACCATCCCACTAGAAAATGATCCAGATATTTTTTACTACATGCACTAGAAACCCGGAAGTTTTTGGACCAGTACTACATGCCGTAATCGACAGGCGGATGTAACCTTATGACACCTAATGTCTATCACAGTGGATATGTAGTACTTAATTTAAACAATGTTGCTGCTGTTGTAAAACTCGGTAAAAATTTTCGAAAACAGTAATTACGGGTAGAATTTTGAGTAAACGAGGGAGAGGAAGGAAGAGATTAGGATTTTTAGGTAGAATGAAAGGAAATAAGGGAATTGTCGGCTTCGGTGGCGGTGAGTAAAGTCCACGCCTGCCAAACCGTAGGTCGCGGGTTCGAATCCCGCCGGGGTAGGTGGCCCCTATACATAGCATGGATGTTTATATCATGCTTTGTTAATTCTTCCGTTGTAAAAGGCCTTTCTGTGATGTTTATGGGCAAGTTGAAAACAAAGAAAACAAGGCTTATTGTGAATTTAGGAGGAAAGTTCATGAAGAGAGGGGATGTTGCCAGAACACTTATTAAGTTCTCCATGAAAACCTACCTAAATCAGCAGAATACTTAAATATTAATAATAATATAATTAACGCACGTTGTAAATTATTGTTAGCAGAAATTCGGGTATGAAAAGGTTAACATGCGAGGCAAAAATAAATTTGCATCAATTGAAGATCAGCGATGATACTTCCTTAAGAAACATTACGGCACCGAACAGCCACCTGTCTCTCTAGACAGGAGACTTATCTCCGTTTATTCACACTCTCTTGGTGCCAAAACCTCGACGGCTGTCGCATCTGCCATCTGTGTCAACACTTGAAAAACTTCATCTTCCCTGCATTAGAATTTTTTCACCGCGTGCTGACAAGAATCATAGGAATATAAAAATATCCACTTGTATACTAACTTTTATAAATTATTGGTCCGCATTCAGGAGTAAATTTGAACATTTAAATCTCAAAAACATTTCACATTTGAAACTAGTATCGAGAAGTTATCAACCAAAGCCATTTCAAATACTGAGATTTGCCGAAGAACAACAAGATCAGATAACAACGGTACGGCTAAAACAGAGAGACAATTCAAGAAGCTATAGATATTTACAGTATTTTAAAGTAGTATACTTTCTACGTCCCTGGCTCCATATTTTTAAATAACGTCGCTTGAATCTCATATTTGTCAGAATTGAGATGGAAATACTATGGGAGTTAGACAGAATCGTCGCTGCTGAATTACTGTTTTCTCAGACAAGGCACAATTTTATATAGTTTGAAATCGTTCAATGGAAGTATCAGGTCTAGAAATTGTTTCCTTATCATTTTCACACCCGAATAGTTCCGCCAAAAGTTACGCCAAACGTTATTAAAAATATAAAAAGGAAAGTTTACTGCGTTCGAAACCTAAACAAAAGATTTTGCAATAAAATATAAATAATACTTTTCAATAAAAAGCATACACAGTAATGTATCAGAAAGGAAAGACAATCAGGCCTGAAGATGATACTATGTAATCGAAACCGGTCGCAGCAATTAATCAATTGTGGAACCTGCCAATGTCTTTCCTTTCTGATACATCATGAAGGAAATCCATCATGTTTCGCCTGACACGATTGAATACACAGCAATATTTCACTTCTAAAAGTAGTTAAAGAAAGTGCCTCCCAGTACTGCTAATTTTTCCATGAGATCACTGCCTACCAACAAATAAAGTACATATTACAGATTCCTCCTGAAACACCCTGTGCGTTGCCGCGTAGTTACCATCCTCCACTTCCAAGAAATATGCCTCCGTGCCCACATTCACAAAAGCGCCCTTTCCTCCACTTGGCGCCCATAGCGCCGTCTGTCAATGACGCCCCCGCCATCTGTGTCAACACTTAAAGCCTATCTCCTCCTCACTTGCAAACGGAAACGGCATTTTCACGCAACCAAAAAAAATATTTTCGAGTCGGAAGTTCTCTAGTTGAACGACCTCATGTCAAGGATTTAATGGACCATTTCAGGAGGATCTCAGAATATAAATAAATACCTGAAAAAGCCTAAATTTGTTTTCAGAATAATTACCTAACTACCAATCTTTATTTATACCCATTAAATAGGGATCGCAAAGAATAAAATATCATTTTTTTACAATTAATTCTTTTTTAAGCATACTATCTTAAAAAAATACCCACATACCTCTTGTTGCATTTCGTGGCATTGCATTGAGATTTTAACAATTCCCCAACTTATGTGCAATAGGTTTAATATTTTCTTTCTATTTTTAGTTATATTTTGATAATATGGCCAAAAATTCATTGGAAGTCAAACCCTAAGAACTAACTTTAAAAATGTGGATACCAATGTGGTAGATTAAGCGTTTGATGATATAACATTTATTTGCAAGCAAAGTATCTCCAGCAGAAAGTGAGAACGGTATAAGACCAGGGATATCCTGAAGGTATGCAACCCAACTACCATTAACGACAGTATGGAATCTTGAATTAGGGGCACCGCGCTGCAAATTAGATATTAGCTCCCTTGGGCATTAGTCTAAAACTTTTACGTTGTCAGGGCCTCGAAAGCTCCACATATTACGTTTTTCAATAGACTAAGCAATGATGTCAAAGTAAAAACAAAATAATGATAATTATTGGGGTTGAATCTAAAAACCTTGTAAATTTCACACAAACAGTTTTAATATTGAACAGTGTGACATCATCAGGTGCAAATAGAGGAAAAGCATGATCTATTATACATCAGTGTATTTAAGGTCATGCTTTTCCTGTGTTTGCATCTGACATTGTTACATAGAAATGAAACTGGTTGATATTAAAATTATTTATGTGAAATCTACAAAGTTATTTGATACTACATGAAGAAATCTCACGAATTCATGCCTCAAACTATCCATTTGATAATCATTGGTGTTTTACTTACAAGGTGGTCAAGTGGGGAGCTCAGTGGCCTAATAGGGTAGTTTCCTTCATCAAAGAAAATGAAAGGTATTGATTGCGATTTGTTACCCACCATTAATGTATCCATAATATACTAATTATTTGGTTTTAGAAATCCCAGTTTAGACGAATGTTAATCGTCAATTTTAACCTCATTTGAAAAAGGCCAGATTGGTGCATATGAAATATATCATATGAATTCAACATAGGAAATTAAATTATTGAGGCTCCAAGTTACACAAAAACAAAGCAAATGTAATGATAGCCATCTAAAAAATTTTAACTAATTTTTTAGCATCTGGGGGGGAATGTACCCCCTGGTCCCCCCTCTTGATTCGCTTATGAAGAGAAAAGTTTGAAGATTTAAGTCAGAGGGTTATAGACAAATAATTTATGAATATATCGACAAGAATCATCAGCCGGAGAATATCACCATGAGAAGAGATCATTGATGATAGTCAACTCACATTCAGAAAAAATTAGGCCATATGAGATAATATATCATTAATAAATAATAAATTGGCATAATTATTTCTCTAGAAGTTTGTTAATCTGTAAATGTAATCAATTATTACAAACTAAGCAGATGTAATTACATTTGGGCCAAGTTGTAAGGAAGCAAGTATAAGGAAAGATTTGAAGCTAGGTTGTCCTCTGATCTCCATGATACATAAGGATTGAAAATCTCAGTAATAAAAAAAGTCATATATTTAAAAATGTATAGTATGTATATGAAAAAAAATCCCTATACCGAGAATCAAACAACAGACCTTTGACTTTTTGAGCCACTGCTATGACCCCAATGCTAAGCGGGTTCCTAAATTAACATTACAATTTTACCAAGGAAGTTATCCTCTCGTTAACCATCAAGGATAGCATTGCAAGGGAGATGGACTTCAAAGACCGGTTGAGTACTTCATACCACTAAATAATACATACTTGACAGTAAAGACCTTTGGCTCTTTGGGGATCTGCTCAGACCACTACAGTCCCTTGGTTTCTTACTTCCCACTGTGGTTTTACTAACATTCTATTAATCTAGGAACACAAAAACTAGACGTAGGAGAAATAGTTCTGTCACCTGAGAAGCCAACGAACCAGAAATGGATGAAGACAGAAGAAAAAGTCAGTACAATAGCCCCAACGAAGAAGGCATTTAAAAAAAAACTACTCACAGATGGGAATAAGAACTGGAGAAAGGAAACAATCAATTAGGGCTGGCATCCCGTGCATACTTCTGTTTGGCAGAAAGGCATGAAAAAAGGCAACGGCAGAAATTCAAGGGTGTTATGATTCAAAATATGGTGCTACAAAGACGAATAATGAAGATGGGATAGATCGGTCACATGAGTGATACCAAAATTCAGAGGAGAGTAGTAGAGAAGTCTAATAAAAATATTAGGAAGAGGTTGATACAACTTCATCAAACTTGATGATATGACGAAGACAATTATTGAAGGACATGTGGAAGGTAAGAATGGCATTGGGTATGCATAAGATAATGGAGCAGGTGGCAAATGATGTAAAACTAACTTTTATGGGAGTGAAAACAGTAGTAGCTGGGACAGCTGACACACAGATTAATATCAAAGAAGTCCCATGATAGTTTATGGATGTGGTAATGTGGATGCTTTTGTGACACACATTGAATTGAAATTTTTCACATCACTATCCCAGTGAGATGAGCTTCATACGTGCATGCGCCTCTATGGTCTATGGGATGGGATCCCACTAATTTCAGTCTAAGATAAAGTTAATGAACATATTTGCACAATGAAAATCCTTCATCATCCAGAAAAAGTTCTCTAAGATTTCAATCAAACTTGTGGCTACCATAATTATGCTAGTAAAAGGTGTTTCGAGTAATTTAGGACCATTTAGTTGTAAAGCTGCAGCTAATGCTCCACCTACATACACTTTAAAAACGTTCACGGTATTTCTGGAACATGCAAACTGCAACATTCTTTGTGTGGTTCCATGTTTCAATGCAGGAAAGAAAAAGGCTGGCCAAAAGTCAAGGTCACAAACAAGAACTTTATGGTGAAAATAGTAAGAGTGATGGAATGACGAGAAAGTAAGGAAGAATATTAACCCCTTGCATTGAAATAACTAGTCCAGCTCGTCATTAACTTCCAAATCAGACAGTGGAACAGGTAATCAAGCACAATTTAGGGGTAAAATATAAATATTTTAAAGCTTAAATAATGCTAAAACATCCATAATTTACATATAGAACTCATATTTCAAGAAATATGATGCATTGGAAGTAATAAAATGATTTTATACGAGTAGAGACATTTGTGTTCTCTATGTATTCTACTAGATAATTCACAATATGAAATAATAATCACTTTTATATTTCACTCTTCTACGTTCATTAAAAACTACAAAATATCATTTCACTACGTACCATTCCGTTTAAAAAGAACCACCAAAAAAGTAAATAGAGAATAGGAGCTTAGAAATTATGAAAGATGAAAATAATATTCATGATGACACTAAGAGTGAAGAGAATATTCAATAGCATGTCATGTGGTATTTGATAGTGCCTGTGTTACAGTTTTCTGATTCCCACATCCAAACTGTGGCTATCCTCATTGAGAGCAAGGGATAGAGAAAAAGATCTAAGGGGATCTCAAGTCTCTGAGTGCTATTTCCTAGAATCTGACACATTATTGAGTCCTCATTCTACCTAAAAAGTTAAGATATCAGACTCATATGCGAGATATATCATTTCAAAATTGTGAGAAGTCATAGGTAGACATATTCGGATTTGGCAACTCAATTTGAGTGTGGACTGAAGTTATTAACTGTGGAGTATAGTCTGACCTAGCTCTGGGACTTGAGAGAATTATCATAATACCAACGTAGCCACTGAGTTAAGTTTGAGTCAGGATGAAGACTTGAGTTAAGTTCTGGAATACAGCCCTGAGATACCCATGATAATCAGGCCTTCCCCAAACTGAGCCGTGCACAATCAGAGGCCCACACACTGCCACCTACTGATCATCATGTGAAAATTCAGAACATCCGTTTGGAAATGACAACCTCCAAAACCCTTGAAGCACAAGTGAGTTGGGCACGCAGAGCTTGCCTAGCTTACCACTGACAATGGTACCTCCTTCGTAAAAAGAGCAATAAAAGCGGGGCAACCACATCATAAAGAAGATGACGATACAAAGAAATCCTGGAGTATGCGAAACTCCCACACATCTCTAGAATAACCTATAGAATATGGAAACAGATACTGGTGATCCTGAGTGGAGGGAACTATCAAACAGATTGAAATGTCCTAGTTACTTAGCGAGGAAGGACCATTATTTTAAGATCCTCCAAGACAGCTCTCAAACACTTTTAAATTTTCCTTCCTACATCAGGGGATTGATGACTGGAATTGCTTACCCTTCCCAATTAACAGTTGGATTTTTATGAGGCTAAAATGGAAATAATAACAATAATGAATTGAGAGGGCCTCCGCATATTTTTTGTAGTTTTGTATATAGTTTATATTTTTGGATATTGCTTTTAATATTTTGTGTTCTGGATTATAAGTATATATCTTTGTGCTGTTTGTTACCACCTGATAACATGATATCTGGGTATTTATCACAATTTATAATTTTACATTTTGGACAATGAATAGTTTTGCACTGATATTACCACCTGACCACATGGCCGACTTGTAACTATGTATGTATTTGTTTCATAATAATAATAATAAAAACCCACGTCAGGCCCGCTGGGATACACCCCTGATGCCAGGCATGGACCTCATGGACAGAGGAAGGAAAAAGGAAGAAGGCACCATTGCATTAGGAGCCTGCCAACACCTCAGGACATTGGAATAGGTTAGGTAGCTCTGGGATGGAGATTCCCTATGCCATAATTAGGGCAATACAGGCTATCACTAGAAAAACCAAATTTGCTGTTCCTATGGAAATGATAAACCATTCTATGAGAAGAATGATCCAAAGATTTTTCCATAGATTATGTATCAATGGAATAGTGAAATTCCCTCATAAAGTTAATATCACCACATGCTTCTGTATGGTGAAGATAATAAACACACATACTACCATTTCCGAAGAACAATCTCATTCAATGGGCATGTATTATGTTCAGAGGTGCATAGAAAGCATTGGAGATGTGCCCATATCAGACAAAAGATAAGCTTGAAATGAGAAAAGGGTGTCCTAAGGAGGAGATAGATGATAGAAAAACCAAATATCTGTGAAATGAGGTATCACATTAGACAGGCACATATGCAAAAACTTAATAATAGATGGTTTTCAAGTGCTACAACATGCACAAATATATAAAGACAAGAATATTTGACATAAAATTAAAATTCAGGCATAAACCATTAGTAAGGTATTCTCAACCATGACATGGTTGGCCAATCACATGCTAGGTTCAACCTATAAATACCATCTACGAATAAAATTCTAGTACGGAAACATATCATGGATATACGTATTTCTAAATCTGAGATCCTTAGAAGGCACAGTGGTGATTCAGAGCACCATACTCCAGAGAAGAATACAATGGATAAGACAAGAAATGAGACAGCAGTTAAAGTGGACAGGAAATTGAAAGAAATACCTAACAGAGGATACAGAGAAGTAGATGGCTATAGCATGAGAATTCTAGGATTGTAATTCTGCTTTACGTGTCTATCCAATAAAATTTGTGCCAAGAATTTGGGTGATATATGTTTTCTCGCAGTTTCCATGGTGTTGAATGGATAAAAACTTTTTAATGGATGAAACTTTACATACTTAAACACGTAATTACGCGTTACTATAGTTATGAGAGGGGATTCAAGGAGTTTGAATACCCTCCTAGATCATTACCCCAGTAAATTTACCTCATCTCTTCACCCCCTAAAACAAATACAGGGAAACCTCGATTTTACATTCCCCCATTATACATTTTCCCTGATTTTGCACCATTTTTATCAGGTCCCAAACAATACCACCATTACATAATGATACTCTATTTTACAATATCCTCAATTTTGCACTTTTTGTAAGTGGTCCATTCAAAAGTGTAAAATAGAGGTTTCACTGTATGTACTACAATGTGAGAATAATCGTCATACATATTTATTAGCTGACTCTCAGGAACCGAAATCCTGATTAGTGGCAGTAGAAGAATTGTAAATTTCAACTCCTTTGATTACTGAATGCAAATACATACATACATTAAACTCCACTTGTAATTACACTGCTTAAATATCTATAGTAATCAATTTCGCTAAAATTATTGCTACATGAAGTAGAAAGTCATGTGCAAAAGCCCATATCCACATTGGTTGAATGTGCATACAACCATACATGATGTGTTGCCAGACTCCATCCAAAGTGGAAAAAAAATTGATTCTTACCTAAAGAAAGTTTGCTTTCAACATTTTCACTGATCAGCAAAAATAGCCGCCCACTTGAACTTTTTAAAATGTATTAAATTTGAAACATTGCAGCAGTTACACAGGGTAGGCACTTACAAGGATACTACCACCGGGGCTAAGACTCAGTGCCTTAACTAATATGCCCAGTCATCCCAGGGAGGGGTTTGGAGGGGAAGGAAAAAAGAAAGAGGTGCCACAGTGATTAGGTGCCGGTAATTCTGAGATGAGGATAGGGTTGTAAGGGAGGGGAAAGGGAAATCCCAATGCTGTCATTAGGGCGATGTGAGACACTACAAGCAGAGCCATGATTTAATGTTTCTACAGAAAGGAAAGATTTTCCTATGAAGAAGAAAAACCTTGTGATTTTCCGTAGATTACTTCCAGTTGAACTTTTTAAAATTCTGCATACTCCCGATAATCCATGCTAATGGTGTGGAGAGGCGGTACGAATAATCAGAAAACACAAATAATCCAAACTTTCACTTTGACTTTTTTCTAATTTTCATAATTCACGTAAATCAAACATTTTATTATTATTCATGCACATTGACTGTTATTTTAGATTGCTTTCCGGAATCATTCACTGCCATCTTTTCCCGACCGTGATCTTTTTATCGGCGATAATACGATTGTACTCACATTCCTACTGCTCCATGTAATACCTGGTCTCCGAAAACTGCACACTCGTGTTTGGAGAACACGGATTCAGAAAATTGGTTTAACGAATGCCTCAAAACTGCTGCACAATGTTGGAAACTACAGTGTCAGGCACCATGCTGTGCAGTCACGTTTCGCACAAGTTGCCCGTTATGCAACTGCTGTGGGACACGGTTACAGGATCACTGAATGTGATCACGCACCGTGACGTTTATATAACATGAACACGGAGCCTCCGTAAAGGTAATGGGCACACATCACCCCATCGCACAGCAGGGATTATAGGAAACCTGGACTTCAGGTAATTTGTTAATGCAGGCAAGTGCCTGACTATGACTTATGCTGTATCCACTTCCCCCTCTGCCTTCACTTCTACCATTCATTTTTTTCCTTTAGACATCGATTAGTCAAGACATAAATCTATATGTGTTCCCCACGTGAGGTTCGAGGTTATCGTAACTCCCAGGTATTTCACTTCGTCTGTGTGTCTTTCAAATATGTCAGAGTGTGAAGAAATCTCTGGTTCCTTTGGGCCACATTCAACCGAATGTGAGGCCATGGTAATAATTGCCCATTTGTGAATGAAATATACAATTATAGGCCATAGACAACATATCTCTAAACTTGCGATTGGTTAACCACTGAAGAATCTTCTAAAATTAATCAAGAGTTTTTTCCCACCGTTGATCGTCATCTGCAAGGTAGAGCACATGTCCAAGTAAACTTAAAACATTCCTTGTCAAACAGTAAATAAAACAATCCCCTTTTACAAAGATGATTCTAATGGATATAAAAAGCCCTGTGAAGCCTTTCATTAACATGCAAATATCCTGGTGCTTATGCGTCTGATTAATTTTTTTAAAAAGATCGCGGAAAACATCAAAGAAGTGTAAAACTAATGCACGGATAAGCCCCAACATTAATAAACCACACCCAGATAATCGGGGGTCTGCTGTATACTAAATTTGAACTGTTACACTTGACACAGCTGATATTCAGGTGAAAAGAAAGTACCTTATGAAACAAAAAGGAAATTGAAATTTTACAGGAAGACAAGTGCATGGGGGTCGAGAAAAATTCATAGGTGAAAAGGAAATCAAACGACAAATCTTATAGGATAAAAGTAACCTCTCAAAATATGAATATTCTGGAGGCAAAAGGATGGCACTAAATCTACAAAGCTTCAATCATCAAGAAATAAAGGAGCACATACAGTGAATGTTCCAATTTAAGGAATAGTACAGGAACTTATTATTCAATAAAAAAATTTTGATTGCCAAGTATCACCTTTATTACAACTTTGATAGATACAAATTCGTTAAAACATGGTAATAGAATTCATGAGATTTAATATGAATTTAATGCATTAATAATTATTTGTTTAAATTTTAGGTATTTTAGATAAACTCATCCTAAAACTTCAAATATATTTAAAGTTTTAAAATCACAAACATGGAATCACAGATCTTTCTCAACAAACCCTTTGAATAATCAATTATTTAAAGTAAATATTAATTTTATAAATTTTATAAGTAAAACGTTTTATAACATTACTCCAGATCCACACCATTTACTGCAGAAGTCAGTGCTGCATCATCAGACATTATTTCACTCCTTCACTCTAGTTAATAATAATTCTTATTCCCACGAATAGAAAACTAGTGAAGCTCCAGTAACAGGCTATTAATTGATTGATCGAACTAATTTTGAGTATTGTTTTCAAAATGAGTAAAATAAACCAACCTACCTAGGCTGGCAAAATGTGTCTAAATTAGGCTATGGTCAAAGTTTCTGCTGAATTCCATAACAGCAGCCAAGGAAATGAAAACAATAAATTCAATCTTGCTCTCAGCAAGAACCACGAATTAAAATCAAAACATGAAAATGTTAGGCCAAAATTGGATGCAGCTCTGGCTTCTATACCTTCCATGGTATGAAATGGCATCCAGTTTACGCAGTTTTATTTTAATTGGAAGATTTATACAATCCCAGCATTAAATAGTGTTTAACAGTATCATAGGATATCACATTACTGTCGAAAATACTTTAGAAAATGAAACTTGCATAAATATATTTCTATTTAACATTGGTCCTATTAGAGGTGAATTCCAGCATTCAATACCAATTTATTATGCATACAATCACAATTAAAAACCAATCAGTCTTAGAGTTAATGTTTTAGTTAAATTCTTTAATTACATACTTAGATTTTATGGCATCATTATTTTTGGCAGGTTCCTCCGCTAAGGTTTCTCAAATGAAAAAGTCATCTTATAAAACCAGTATTTAATGCACTCTCAGCCACAGCTCTATGGTTATACAATCAACATTTGTCTAGCACTCAATACTATTAAAAATATATTCATCGCTATGAACACTTGTTTCCAAATAAATAACACACAACATCTCTAAACACCCCATATATACTCCTGGTTTGATCATTTTCCTGTACTGTAAGAAGTGCGGAGTTAACAAGTGTAATCTGCAATCAGGATGAAACTTCAACACTTTTCTTGCTCATAACACAAAACCATCTCTACAAATGCTATGGATAATAAAACAGATGTTGACATTAATTGGATTCCTCTATTAAGGCTATCATTTACGAGGCTCTGTGACCTGGTAAATAAAATTATTTATCTTAAAACCTTCAGCCAATAACTTTTTCGTACTTCCAGCCATTGAGGGCAATTTTTAGGTATAGCATTAAGTAATTTGGACCCCAAAAAACAACTATTCAAGCATTCACCAACGTATAAAGACATTGTCCTACCAAATAAGCCTGCAGATTGAGTCATCAATCCCACACTTCATTATTATTTCTGACGAAACTTGATCTTTAATGAAAATATCAACAGGATATTTCAAGAAGAGTACAAAAAATGCTAAAATATTCTTACCAAAAAAGAGATATTTAAATTAGAAATATGATTCACAATACGCTATCTTATAAACAGCTAAACTATAGGAATTTTATTGAAGGAGATTTAATAGGTAGGAAAATTTAGTTCATGCACAGATTTCTGAAAATGTTTCTTAATGATTAAAAAGTCCATCAGTTTCCAGTTTTAAGATGATTTTTTCCTCATCAAACTTTCATTTTAGTATTGCCCAGGCACATTGAAAATAAAGAGTGATCACTACTGGATGAAAAGTGACAGTATCAGTAAAAATATGGCACACTTTCTATGAAATTTTACAACCCCAATTTCCATCGACACAATTTTAACCTTAGAGTACAACACATAAGAGAGATTTTTGGTCACAGTGCTTGCGGACAGGACTGAAGTACTCCACAATAATGAAACCTACCCTAACTCCGAAAATTCCTCCTTGTGAAGGTCTTTGATTTACTGATTTAATTGACAGCACTGTTAGCCTAGCAAAGATCTTTTTTAAGGGAACATTTTATTTCCATAAAATTCAGGACCCGCAAAGAAGAAAAAGAAGTCTTTGATTTGAAACTGGTTTTATGGTTTCAAATTTAAGAAGAAAAATTTTTGGGTTCACTACCATCAAAATATTGGCACTTAACGAATTCAAGCTGACCTTCACAATCAATTACTGTGGATTCTCAGCAAGATCTCTTCCTATATTTACTCGGAGATTTAAACAATTTGTTTCATTAGCCCATTCCAAAGGTAAAATACATTAACAATTTTCTTATGCCATTAGATCCTGATTAAATTAATGTTAATAAATACCAGATTTCAGGTAAGATAACAATACAGCACATAATCTGGCCACATAAGTCATATGCATACATATTTTCATATCCATGATGTACTAGGGATTATACAAAGAATAATAACATCAGTAAACTCAACCATAAAATTTCTCATACCTTCCACAAGGCATTTAATGATTCTTAGAAATAACTACATATCTCTTATTCAAGGCAAAGACCAAGAAGCATTGATTTCCAAATCTAACTTATTTAGTTGCTTGAAAACATTATTATCCTGCAATGAGCAAGGTATTGTAACTAGAAAAAAGTAGCCATGTTTTCCTTAAGGTTACAATGTAGTTTTTATCAAAGTTTTGAAGCCTAAGTCTGTCACAGTTTGCAGTGAAATTAGTCAAAAATTGTGACCAGTAACCTTGCTAAAATAAATTTTTGGTAATTTACCCTAAAATAAAATATGCAACAAGGACGATAGGTGCGATAGATGCACATTTGATTTTTCCTATAAGTTGTAATATAAGGTGATGCTTGCCTTGGCTACTTGAGATTTGGCTTTGGTATGTCAGAAAACAAAAGCTATACAAATGATGGTCTACAGAACAGAGCTATATCCCTGAGGATGTTTCCAAGCCAGCATAAGTTGTCAGCTACCCAAAAATCCCATTTGCATAAATATATTGTTTTTAACCCATTCTCAACAATCTAATAAAACCTGACTAGACTAAAATGACTTTTTGTGGCACCACTTAATTGGCTTGAGGAGAGATTACATCTTCTGGCCTTAGCTGACAGAGAAGTTCCCCAATTTTCCGATAACAACCAAGCTATTGGTTGTTCAATACATTACCTAAGTTCAAAAACAGCAACTCATCACATTATGTAGCACATATCAACTAATAAGTATCTGAAAGGGACTTGATGTCCTCCCTATATTTGGTTGCACTAAACGAAACTGACTTCATACTTGATTCTATTTCACGCCTACTATCATTTTATTCAGTAAATGCTTTGTTTTGCTTAATCATTAATGGCATTAATGAGCTGATAAGTTGAACATGAAGTAATGAGCCCTACGGCCTTGACAGGTAAATGCTAATTAAACAAATATGTTAGGCTTTTGGAGCATTTAATTAACATTTAGCTGATAAGTTCTTATAATACCCTTGCCTTGAAAAGTTGTACTCCTTAACAGAGATTACATGAAACTCATTTCCCAAAAATTTGACTATCAATGGAAGATGTTAGTTTTTACTCCAATAAAATTTACACTATAACATTTCAAACCCACATATCATTATGAGTGATTCTGTTTTTTTTCTTCTCAGAATAAAGTCATTCCATGCCTTTTATGCAAACTTATTCACTGACTTCATTTGTTTAGAGTCTGCCTAATGGGAACTCTCATTTCAATAGCATTTACTAGGATTAAAAGGAATAGCATCGCCCTAAAAAGGCATGAGAAATAATACATATGTTATGCAACTTATACATGTATGCAAATGACTTACATGGCCAGAAATGCTGGCCAAAAGAAAAAAAATCTTTCTCTGAACAAGAGCACATAATATATGAATAAGAAACAAATGTATAGAAGATAAGATTAAATCGGGAGACAGATTAAGTAGGCATTAGGAAGTTCATAAATTCTTCTGGAATGGATTGATTGCATGCATGCAACATAGGTAAAATTAAGTTTTGAATTGGATTCATAAAATAATTTTCCGAACTTGAAGAATCATCCAAAAGAGCATCTTCGGCAAATAGTAGGCCATGATAGTTCAGTTATCTAGGAAAAGTATTTTTCCTAAAATCAGTGGCTAAATTTAACAACTTGAACTCAGATCTGGAGGAAAACTACCACACTGACACATATACACACAGTTTTGTAGAGAAGCTCAAAAAAGATCAATTCGGAAATCAACAGTGTAAAAATATTGATTTCATACTTTCCTACAAAAAAAACTGCATTCATTACAAACAATACAGGAACAAGAGAGAGACACATAACACTGGTATTTTCATTGACATTTATCAACCCACTCCCCATCATAATGGACATAGGACAGACACAGCTCATTGATTCTTTCATTTTCGGAATGGGAGGAGCAACTAATGGCATTTATGGAACTGGAACAACCAACTTGGTGCATCGACAGGACTCCAGAAGAGTGATTCATTTAACAACTAGGCAGCAATTTTGCCAACATTTAACACCAACAATTTCCACCAAATCTTAATACTTCTTTATTTTTACAAAAATACCAAACACATTACACCTTTTTAAAAGGCCCAAGGCCCTAGACTACGCATGTTTCCATTGTGAAATCAATAGTTAAATATTTCATTTGGTTCCTGGAATCACACATGCAAACCCCAACTAATACTGGTAAAAAATTATTGTATGAAGAGTACTCAGAAAAAATCTGAACTCTTTTCCAGCATTTCTCAAACAAATTTTTCTCTTGTGGAATCTCAATAACGGGGTATCTATTCCATAGTACCAAACGCATCTCACCTCCGCAGCTGTTGAATTCACCCTATTTCGTCCAAGTAAAGCAGATCACCTACAAAGCTCATGTGTCACCGGTTATTGGAGGGCATCAAATGGCAAGCCACAAATTCCTGAATTGGCCGTACCAGGTTTCTTGGCACTGAAAAGTCAACTGAAAACGAAATTTTAACAGTTACAACAAGCCCAATGAATAAAGTATTCAACAAAAACCTTTCAACACATACCCAGCCTCAAAAAATATATAAAATAGACCCAAGAAGCCCTCTTGGTTCAATATAACAGTGGCGCAGCGAGGGGGGGCTTTGGGGGATAAACCCCCCCCCCCAGAGCTCAGAGAAATTTTGAAGTTTAACCCATTTCACTTAACTGGATCAATATTACTTATAGAATAGTGTAAATATTAATAAAATATCCCTCAGGGAGCCAAAAAACTCACCACTTTTGAACCATATATGAAAATTTTTCTAGGGGAGGGCCCCCGCACCTCCTGCTTACCCTGGCAGGTATTCCACACCCTCAGACACCCTAGTGTTTTGAGCCTAAAACCCCCTAGCCTTAATTCCTAGCTGGGCCCCTGCGATATAAAATTACCCATACACTCTATAAGTGCAGGTAAAATGTAGGGTCAGTTGTTCCACTTTTTTTCACAACCCATGGAATAATTGCATACCTTAGGGAAACAAGGTTCAGAGTAGCTCTTAAGGTCTCTATCATACAAACTCCTTCCAATTGCTTATCAACATCAATTAAGAAATGAGAAAAGGAGGCCAAGCAGTTGAAGATGAAGAAGTAATATTGTATATAGAGAGGAGGAATGTAAGGATAGGGTGTCTAGCAGCATAGAATTTGAAAATTACCTCAGATTCGCAGCTTATCTAGGCACAGTTTCATTTTTCAGAGGATACATATATTGATTTTTAAAAAGCTATTTATAACAGCAAGTTTAGTGGGTGAGTAAACTTAAGACTTACTTTTAAACTGGCATGCTTTGATAAAAAAAAACAGGGCATAACAAAACTTAAAGATAAAAAAAAATTATATTACATAATACAAAAATTCCATATTACAAAAATTCCATATTAAAAAAATTCCAAAAGCATTGTACTTCTCGTAAAAATGGGGCATACAAAAAATGAGAAAATGCTTGGGAGATTTGACTATATAAGGAGGCGAGACAGGCAAATTTTTTTACCACACTGATTTACAGACATTGACCAAGAAGAAGTCAATACACCTACATGGAAAACATTGAACGTGCCAACTTTTGATAAAAGTCATTATTGGCCAGAGAGCAGTTGCATCTCACACCGAATCTTCGTCTCAATGTATTCGGTATGGGTATGGTACTGGATGAGGCAACCAACATCTGAGGTCATTTGCGCCATGAGGGAAGGGTATTGAAGGAAGGGTGGAGAGAAACCCGGCATCGGCATTAACCTGCTCTTATCGAAAGGTACCAAGGGGACCACGGCTTAACGTCCCAAAGGACGGACAGGGTGTTGCGCTTGGAATTTCCTCCACACAACATTCAAGCAGGGATCGGACATCCTCTGAATATTCTCTGCCATCGCCGGGATTTGAACCCGAACCCACCAGGTGGGAAGCCAACACTCTAGCCACCACACCAACCCAATCCCCCACAATGTACTCATTATTAGAAGAGATAAAAGATAGTGCACATACTTGACCTCACTTTTCCCATCCAACATCCATGCATGACATGTTGAAAAAGATATCTTGAAGGCCTTTACTGAGTAAGTTGTCAGCACTTGAGGGTGCTGTATCCAGGAACACGAACATATCCTTCAGCAAATACCGCATGGTCTGGAACAATATTAAGTGAGAGAGAGAGAAGCTTTTCCGCAGCCAGGGGGTGCCAAACACCAAAGGTGCACGATTCATCCTCAGCAACATCAAAGTAATGGCAGCGCTTGGTAAGCCTCATGGAGGGCACATACTCGAAGAGGTCAACGAGGGAACAGTGAGGCAGCATTATGGCCAGACCTGCAGACAGAATGTAAAGGAGAGCATGTTATTCATGGTGCAAATTAATACATGTCCTTGACCATCAAGATGTATAGCAATGAAAAGTTAACGAAAATTAAATTTTGGTAGTTAGGCTTCAGTGTACAGCATACACTTCTACTGACAATATCTAGGTAAAAGCACACTAACCTGGAGTTCAAAATTAAATGAAGGCGAAGCATATTACTCATTAGTAATAAACTTGATCTTAAAATTAAATTAAAAAGAAGAACTTTGTGCTTTCACATTAATATTTATTCACGACCATGGTTTCAACGTTAGACGTCATCATCAGGTGAACTCTACAGAGGTCCATAAAATCCTTTTATACCAGGCTAGGAGGGATGGACCTCGGTAGAGTTCACCTGATGATGACGTCTAACGTTGAAACCATGGTCGTGAATAAATATTAATGTGAAAGCACAAAGTTCTTCTTTTTAATTTTATTATGAATCGCTTTCACCAAGTTACGCCTCAAACAATCAATTGATCTTAAAAGGTAAATTTTTGTGAAAGCACCTCAGAGAATACTGTAAAATGGGTATTTCTGCAGTTTAAAGAACCAATAACTTAAAATATTGATGCAATGTAGAAATTTTGGAATCAAGAGACATATTCAAAGCACTTAATTCCCTAACCCCAACAAAATTCTATGTTATTTGACTTGAAACACATACAGCACTCTCCCAATTATCCGGGTTAATGATAGAGAGAGATGGCACGAATAATCAGAAAACACCGATGACCCTAACTTTCACTTTAATGTCTTGCAATGAGCATAATTTACGTAAAACAAACAATACGTTATTATTTATGCAGATATTCTGTTATTTTAGAGTGCTTCTGGGACTCATCGAGATCTTTCTTTGCCAGTTCGCGATCTTTTTAGAGGCGATGACATGGTTTTACTTGCATTATTAATGCTCCATTTAAGGCCTGGTTTTGAAAACCACACATCCGTGGCTGTGTGATCATGGATACAGAAAAGTGGTTTGCACGAATGCTTCAAAACCACTGCTAGACGTCGGAACTACACTATTAGGCACCACGCCACGCAGTCGCATCTCGCACAAGTTGCCCAGGTTGCAACTGCTGCGGGACGTGTATCCGTGATCATGGAGCGCCGTTGCGTGCTGCGAGGCTTCAAAAACAGGAACACGGTGCTTCCATGAATGTAGCTAGAGCACGATGGCTTCCGTTTTACGAAGGGGATTCTAAAGGAAATAATAAGCCCAGTGTATCCTAGCATTAATGCAGTATGTATTGCTGGTAATTTTGTAACCAATTTTATTTATTAGAAAGAAGAAAATATTGAGTGAGAGTGAAAATCATGCACGGATAATCCGCAACCCGGATAAACCACAACCGTATACAGTGAGTCCTCGTTCTACGTCACCCCGTTTAACGTCATTTCGCGATAACGTCACGAAAATTTTGAGACCGTCATTCGTTTATCGCACCTTCGCTTTGCGACAACGTCAAGGCTTTTAAATTTCGCGCGAGAAAATAATGCGAAGCGGCGGGCATTGAAGGTTGTTCGTTTTGTGGGCGGTAATACAGTCAGTCTAAACGAAGTGTAAAACGGTGCGTTTATTGTTAATTGCGATTACGGTTTTAGCAAATTTTCTGCAAAATGAATTCTTAGGTAGGTGCGCAAGGTTTTACTTGACATAATGGTTTTCAGGAACCTAAAAAGTGATTTCAAGGAATTTTTCTGTGTAGAACTCGGAGTTTTTGTCGCCACTTTTTTCGCCGTGTTCACAATAATTTTGGTTCCTGTAACTGCAACGATGTTTCAGCGATGATGATGCCCAGGCGATGCTCGCTCGGGCGACCACCATAGCGAAGCCGAAGAGCAAATGCGGGAAGATACAAAAATGGAGAAGGATTTACGTTAGTGCTGCTATTGTCGTCGATGAAGACAGGAACTCGTATTTATGCCATAGCTTGGAATTCCCATCGTAAAAAATGCCCCAGATATGATACGCTAAAATTTTTTCGCGTAGGAATTGTGAGGTCTAGGAGCCGATATTCACTTTTTACATTGTTTCTTATGGGATATTATGTTTCGATTAACGTCATTTCTCATATCCTCACATTTTTCAGAAACGGTAAGTGACGTTAAACGAGGACTCACTGTAATAGGGAGTCTGCTGTACAACAACTCAATGCTCAGATTTACTAATACTTATTTACACACTCTTACCAAGAAATCCAGATGAGGGTGGGTTTCGTCTGATTCGCACTGGAATGTGGGCTTGTACAAAGTCCCATAGAGACCATTGTGATCTAGGATCCAGTAGATAGGATGGCTGATCTTGATGAAGAGCCCGATGTTCAAAATATGGAGTAAAAAGGTCAAAGTCTGGGTGATTGTACCACTGGAAGCAAAATCAAAAGCATGAATAATTATGCACAAAAAAAACCTTAGCCCTTATTCTTCAACATGGAGCATATTAGGTAAGATACTCAGAAGGAATATATAGTTCTGCCCATCACTGATTATGTGATTCTTGTTATATGTTGTAGGTACTCATTAAAACGAGCTTCCACTTTCCTTTCACAACTTATGAAGTACAGCAGGCATTAATGAACCAGCAACTATCATAGTATAAAAAGGAAATTCAACCCCCAAAATTTTTATTCGATTTTGATCCCCCAAATACATATTTATTATTGGGAAAAACCTAAATATTTCAATTAAAATTGAGCACTAGAAAGGTCACAAAATTTAGTTTCAAAATTCAGCCACAAAATTCAGTTTTTGCGACCCACTCTCTCAGATTTCATTGAAACATGAAAAATTTAGAATTATTAAAAATTGGGTTAAGTCATACATTTTTCGATGCATGAGTAAATTAAAATTTAATTAGCCTAGATGTCCCAACTTTTCAATTACAGCCTCTCAAACTACTTTTATCAAGTTCTCACATGAAATTTATGTCTAAGATATAATCTTTCACACTTGAGGCACAATCATTTTGAAAGAGACAGAGCTCAGATGGAATCTTTAACTTCTAAAGGCCTGTTTACACTATACATTAACACGTACGAGTTAATGTACGTTTGCGTGAATGATTTTTGTGGACCGGAACGGAACATGTACGAATGCATGAACCAAATTAGAACAGGTTCTATTTTCTGTGCATGCATTCGCACAAGTTGGGTGGTTACACGGTGCATTTTGGCATTCATACATTTAGACATTAACCCGTACGTGTTAATGTACCGTGTAAACAGGCCTTATGGGTTCGGTGGATGACAAGGTATGGGAACTGCTAGCAAGCAGAATATACCTTCACAGGAGGGGATAAATAATGCACTTATACATTGTGTCCTCACCCTATGCTCCCCAATTAAAACACAAATGGATTCAATATTGGTGTATTATTATCCAGGTTAAAATTCTTCCCAAGGGAGACTGATGTGATAGTGTCGAACTGGGTAGTGTTTAAATACACATAAGGAAATTCGCACAAAAATTTTAACTTTTCCCATCAAGCTATCATTTTAAGAAGTGTAACCAGCAGTTGTAGAAGTAATAGCAGTTTGAAAATTGTTATCGGCCTAGCCCTTGGGCTTTTTGCATCATGCAAGATTCATTTAACTTCTATCACCTTTATTTTATTGCTAAGCAAATTTTCCACTGTCATTTTGGTTTTTGTGATATCTTTTCTCTATATTTATTACACTTACACATCATATATTGAAAACCTAGTTGTTTTTAGGTGAACATTGTCAGGAAGCCAAGAAAAGGGAAGCCGTTGGGGGAATTCATGAGCAGATAATCCAATACACACAAAATTGAAGAATGGATAACAGTAGCTCTGTTGTAATTCATTCAGTACACCGTATGGAACAAATTGAAGTAGTGATACCATACCAATTCAAAACACCAGCACAAGGTACAGCTATAACCCATCTATGCATTTGTGCACCCAACTACAACAGCAAACCCCTCTTACATTCCTCCCCCAATGTCAAAGTCTGACTTATTTTGTTTGTTTACTTCAAGAATTAAAGAAATAATGATCCAATTCCACACCTTGAGGGTAACAAGGGCATTGGAGATAATCTGGAAATGCTGCAAAAACTCAAATCTCATTGCCAATCTGACCAAGGTACCATGACATGCAAAATTTTGTTAAAAAATAGCATCTAAAATATGACATTATGATAATCACAAACATAACGCTTCCAAATGTTAATGTATCAAGTCAGCTACTTAATCTCATCTGTATATACCTCTTGTCATAGAGTTTGCTTTGACATATTGTAACACAAATTTAGGGATACTGAACACAATTAAAGCACGAAATAATAATTATAACAGAGAACTTATCTAAATATTCATTCTCAAAACAAAAACAGCATGGTCACTATTTAGATGCAAATAAAACAAAAAATTAAGATCGAGCTTTGAAATTATAATAGTTTCATTAAAACTGCAGTGAATAACAACTTCTACATTTAGTAAAATACAAATATGCATGCATCATTAGCAAAGGATAAATTCCAGGCAAGGGATATATAGCAAAACATACTGTTAAGTATTTAAAATTATATTTCAGCTCTCTATTTTAAAAATAAAATCTTAATGCCCATGAAATTTCTCACAAGAAGAAATTATAATGATATGTAGTCTCTAGCTCCTGACTTACACTTGCAAAAAAAGGAGAAACTTAAAAGCTGAATACAGGACAATAAAGTTCATTCCTTGGATGCAAAAACAAGTTTACCCAGTTTCTTTTTCATCTGCAAATGTCTGAAAAATACAAGCAATGCATATTTTAACATCAAATAATTAAAAGAAAATAACAATCAAATAAGCAGAACTTCAACATTAAAATGCATAATGCTGAAATGAACAAACAATAAATGAAAATAAAAAGGAAGTAAGGTGGTATGAAAAATTAAATACATACTCACTCAAAAAACAACAATCATGAAGGACAGAAGGCAGTATATTCTTCTTGATACTATGCTAATGAATAGCCTCAATTATTACTTAGCAACCACTTTTTAGCAAAGAATTTCCATGTCAGCTAGTCTATGGCAATTACTGCACATACAATATATGATACAAATCTAGATAAGAAAGCATGAGATAAGTAAATAAAATTTAAAATGCCTAGAAACTATTGACTTAAATTACTTCGAAATTGTTCAGAGAAAATTATGAAACGAGAGCATGATCAAGTACAACAAGTGATAAAATTATTCTTAACTAAACTCAAGCTAAATGTAAATCTTTAAACTTAAGTTTCAAAACCCTGGCAAATTGAAATTAAAAAAATATATATCACTGGTTGATAAAGTATTAAGTAAAGTAATTAAGGATGACACTCAGGAATGGAATTCACTGACTCCATAAAAAATATGTCCCGATAAATGAATCAGTAGTTGGAAATAATAATATATGTATGACTTTACATACACAATGGAAGTTTGGATAAATGAGATCTCATAATCCCAAAAAAAAAATTGCTCGCTGTATGGAGCACCTGTAATATTCAAATGTGAAGATTGAAGCCCCTAAATTCACATTGTCACCATTAATTAAGGCTTTTCTTTCATAATAGTGCTAAATCAAAGATGTATAAGACCTCTAATAGAGTAAAAATGCATATTTGTATATCTTTTTGAAAATGACTTATTGCAAAACAATTATTAGGTATCGCTTCAGAAAACCACGCATCTGTGGATGCATGCCACACGATGTTCAGCGACATGATCACGGATGTGGGATTGTCCAGGATAGGTAAGATGCATCAAATCACAGTGCAACAGCAGAAACCATATTCCAGATACTGAGTCAAACAGTCGCATCACACGATATGTATAAAAGGTAGTCGTAGAGGGATGACACTGTGCCATCCTCGACGCTTGGAAAAAATAAACATGGAGCTCTAGCGAAGACAAGTATCAAACCATTGAGAACCATATATGTAGCCACATATGCACAGTCCTCAAATAATAGTGCCTAAAGCCACAAATACTTTTGGAGGTGAGGTTTCCCTTGCTTATTGTCATCAGTTAGTTTTGCCCAACTTCTCTCTCCACTCTTGAAGATTGAGAATGATCCCGCCAATCTGGCATAGAAACAAAATCTGAACTTTGTACATGATGTCGTCACTTTCACACTCTGGTTTGATATTAATTATGTATTGTTCACAGAGCCGAAGATTTAATTTCCCAGATACAATTCTAATGCAGCTTCATTTACTTTCATAAATGACATAAGCTGAATTCACATGGGAGCAAAACGGACAAAAGACAGAGAAAATCAATCAACGGCAAAGATCACTAGTGTGGAGGCAAAGACTTTTGTCAACTAGATTATTTCCCAATCATCCGTTTTGACAGATCTACCTCATGTAAACCTGGCAAAACGCCACACTTTAACCATGCATCACTCTCAGCAATTGTGTGATTGGCTATAATCTTCTTCACCTTCTACTTCAAGAGTGTATAACTAAGAAAAGGACTTAAAAAACACAGCGATATTGCAAAACATGTGTCGGGGAAGGCAATCAATTTTTGGAGTGTTAATCACATGTGCGGCTAGACTTATTTTTCTTGCCTGTGACGGCATTCTGATAATACCATGGAGTAATGAAACATGAATTCATGACATTGAAGAATTTTGCTTAAAGAAATTCAAAGTGGTAAATAAATTTGATTTCCAAGTGATGGGATGATTTAGTGAACATTACAGCCTGGATATGAATATAATCTGCCTAATTAAAGATCACATTATTTTTTTAATAAAAATCTCTCGGGTAAAAAATCAATAAATAGCTCTATAATCAATTTTTCTATTTAAATACATGCAAAATAATAATAAGATAATAAAATGGCACTAAACCAAATTTGAGATTGTAACAAGAAGTATACAAAGTAATTACTACACAGCTTGCATTAGGACAATTAGCAGTTAAAAATTGTACAACTAACAACAACATACTAGACCAAAATAGGTAGTACAATGAAGAATTGGTTATTCACTCTTGCTTCTAGTAGTATCCAGGATGATTTTTTACACATTTCCAATTCACTTGCTGTAAATTTACAGTTTAAATCTAAAAATTAAATAAAAATATGTAATCTGCCCTACCAGTATGCCAACCATCACCCAAATGGCATTGATAATATGTATTTACTACAGCATTAAAGTTTATATTATAGTATGCATTAAAATATACATATGTATACCTTTTACCACATATGGTACTTGTACATATAGAAAAATACTACTTTTCACAGCAAGGCCATGGAAAGGTTCAAATACCTTTGAAATTTATGAAGAAACAATTGTAGGTGTACCCTATCCATATGAACCCCCATAAGTATTCCCCTCCAAGCAACACCCACTAAAATAATTTTCTGGCTATGGTATTGTGTACCAACAAAGACATGCACCCTAAATTTCATTTTTGTGAATTCAATTCCAAAAAATTGTCTATAGATAAAAAATAAGACAAAAATTTATTGACAAAATCACACTTTCCAATGCAATAAGGTTCACATTTGAGGTTGCCATAGAAATAATATACGTACATAGTACTTCATTACTTGGTCCATCTAATATTAAATTCCCTTACCTCTTCCAATGTTGATGAGTAATTGCTAGGATCCCACGCAAGTAGAGAAATATTCTTGTACAGGGGAGAATGAAGAAAGTTGAAGCGTGCTTTTGAAACAACCTGAGAATTTACTATGCGAAGGGTGGTTTTGCTGCCAACATCAGACTCATATCCAACTGTCGGTGCATGGTTAAATCTCAAAACAGCATCATGAGAATCTGTGGAGACAACAATCAATGCACTTTGAAAGAAGCATGTGATAGAACATGAAAATAAATGAATACATATTCAGCATAAGTATTTAAAAATCTTAATATCCACCAACTTTTTCATGGAAAATCTCAAGAGAATAATTAAGGATGGGCCATGGCAAGCACTGCAATTCTACATTGTCATTGGTTCAGGGTTTCATTTCTCTGTCCTTGATATTGATCAAGTGTTACATTTTCATTGCATAATTTAGAACAGCCAATGATGATTTTTGTCACGGAATTGTGAAAATTAAAAATAACAATTGATACACCAGGTCATCTCAGAAGTGATTGATTCATAAAATCCCACGAACTACAAAATGAATTGTAAATTACTTAAATTCAATAAAATCTTTAAAACTTATTTTTGTGGAAGTAATTTAAGTGGTCTATGGCTTTGGTTTCAATTCTGATTCTGTAATCAAGAATTAATTTTTTCTCAGTGGATTTTTTTACACAACTGTAATTGAGAATCATAGGTAACAGAGAATCAAAGAATGGAACAGACCCATCACTTAAAATGATATTAACTGATACAAAATGTCACACAAAATGATATTAACTGACCCAATATTTACCCAACCAACATATGCCAGCATAAAAACTAGGTAAAAATATTTGGGGGCCCAGGACTATCCAGGGGCTTTCATCAGCATATCAAATTATTCCAGCCCACTTGATGTGTCGCTACCAGGCCTTTACTCAAGAATAAAACTCCGGAAGACAATGCATGTACATTTTAATTTCTCAATCTCAAACATCATTTTCATAACTAACTTCTTTAACACTTTGCGTGCCATGGACGTAATATTACGTCCTGCTAATCCTTCCGAGTATTGCCATGGACATAATATTACGTCTTTCCATTAAATTGGCTTCGTATGCGTGAAGCCGTGATATTTCGCCAGTGGTACTTTTCCAGTTTACTGCTTAGGGGTTCTGTTTTTTCAAAAATCAACTGCTCGATGGAAAAAGAGTTCAATTTATGTCTTGAGGACGAACAGTCCTCTGTAGCTACCGGCATCCTCATCTTGGGTCACTTAGTGTGAAAATTCTTTGGACCGTTCGTTGAGGGTGCATTGACCCTTTTTGTCATCCAGGTTTTATAAAGCTTTGCTTGGAACAATGCTTTTTTATGATTTCCATGCTTTAAATAGTTCAAATTGAGCGTGTTAAAAAAATTATTATGCATGCTATGGCGGTACATCATATGTTGCAACTTTTTTATTTTTCAAAAACAGTATGTTTTCATTGTTAAATTATATATTTAAAAATTAGCAATAAATGTTATTCAACTCATTCATAAAGAAGAGCAAAGTCCATTTTTATTGAAATGAACATCGATATAAATATACTTTTGATTCTAATTTTTTTTTAAATGTACGAATATAGTAAAAAATGGCTGGATTTTTCAGTAGGGCTTTAAATTTAGCAGCCAGCACTCAAAGTGTTAAACCATCAAAAGTTAAAATCCATAAAAATTATTTAATAACAAATTTATTACTTGAGGACATTTCACAGCACAACTACTTTCCAGAAAAGATAATAAGCAGCACAAATGAAGTACATAAATATAGTTGCAAAATCGTAAATAAAAATCTAATAATACTCAGAGACCTGCTTTCACAATCAAATATGTATTTAACACAAATTTGCAAGTAAGCAATAGAAAATTTGAACTTACCAATTAGCCCACCAAGTTCTGACCCAAAAAGGGAGCCAGCATTAGTAACAATGGCACAAGTGTTGAAGTGAGTGTTAGCAAAGAGGGTATCTTTATGAAGATATCCTCCCAGACCAAGGGATCGAAAAGGGTCGTCCATCGGAGAAATCATCCTGATGGAAACACTCCTCTTCAGTTCACAAACCAAATCTTGCGCCTTGAAATAAAATCAAGATTTGAATGTCCAGACATACAACATAATATTTATCCATTTCTGTCCACTGTAGCCATATGCTACACCCTATCATTCTTAGTATATGAGGCTCTTAATGAAAAACTACAATCTACTTTGTGTTCAAATTGATACAAATATACTGTTTAATGTTTTATTCAACTGATTCATCCATTAGTTTATTTTTGAATCTGGTATACATAATCCCACTTGCTTAAAGATATGGGTGCAAATCGGAATTTAAGACATTTTCCTGGGTGGAAATGGGTTAAGCTGTAGCAATTCAATAACATATGTTCCAGCGCACTACATGCAATGAGTAACTTTATATGCTGTCACACGCACTGGTAGAAATTTATCCACAGCAAGAGTGGAATTTGCCATGAAAAAATTACTAGGCTTATCTGGGATTTGAACCGAGATCCCGATCTGTCAAGTCTAATACCAGTTACACCGCCAAGCAGTCTTCGTCCTGCGCAAATTTCAAGCTGAGTTTGCCAAACAATGCCCACCACTGAACAGTGACTTTGCAAGGGTTTACACTCGGATGATGGCTTACTTAGTAACCACGAACTTTGTCTTCTGTCCTGTGCAAAAGTTTGGATTTGAGATGTGAACATCTAGTTTGGTTAACCCAGTCTGAAATTTGTCATGGAAGAAAATGGCTTGGAGGTTTAACCCTTTTAGTCCAAGCCTATTTTGCCTGGTACGTTGAAGAATGGCTTTTTTGGCAAACTTATAGGTTTGCACCTGAAAATTTACATAAAACCTAATATGCATTTTCTGAAGCTACTTTTTTGTGTTCTCAATAATTACTTATTACAGCATGAGAGATACTAAAAAACGGTTACAAAAGCTACATGAAGCACAAAAAATGAAAGGCTTAAGTGTAAAAAAAACCTGTGGCACTTTTCGCACATAACCCCTGGGCGGATAGATCGGCCCACTGGCACTATAAGGGTTAACTGTAGCGTACTTGACCAGCAAATGGGAGACAATGGTACTTAGTGAAATAATTTAATTATTAACTCAAAAATGTGTAAGCAATACGCTCCACAGGACCAATGAAATATCTTTTCGATGGTTTCGATTAGTAAATCCACCATGACACTCCACGAAAAAGTCAATAATGAAAATACATTTCATTCTAGCATAATAGATAAACTATGAACCATATAGCCTAGATATTGAAATAAACAGTCAAAACAATAGTTGGCACATACAACAGGTAAGACTTCTCAACACAGTGCATTTTCTTTTTCCATTACCTAAGTCCAAAAAGTTGAACCTGAAACCTTACTTCCCAAAAATCATCTACATTCGTTTGTGATCAATTGAAAATAAAATAACCAAAAACAATTCACTACCCTAAAATTATTTTAACATTCCAAGTAGTTTTATGTAGATAAAGGTAAATTTTTGTGAGCCTCCGGATATTCTCATCAGTGGCCTTGCAGCAATGAGCCCTGAGATTGAAAACCTTTTTATAGGTCTGAACTGAGGAAAACTCCCAGTTTCCTGTCTGTGTTTGTTTCCTATGCACCTATCTATTTTCCACTCAAATTCAACACCTCCACAATACAACCGAATCATCGCAGGCATGAGGAAATTAATTGCGCACCATTCAAACCTCGGGGAGGTGGCCCGGCAGGTAGAAAATTGGGCTAATGCTTGAAGGGTCCTCCGTTCAAATCTCAGGTGATGTTTAATATTTAAAACTTAGCATGCCAATCACATCCATGGATGGAGTGGTGAACCAACTCCAAAACTGCTTTTCGCGTCAATTGACAGAATGGTATTTTCAACAATATTTACTGAAATGAGTTAATTCCTCACTAGACTTAATCTATGTGTCTCTGTTAATTCCTTGGTAAAATTAGTTCCATTCAAAGCAGATAGTTAGCAGAAATATAATGATTTCAATTATCATGAGTTGAGAGGTTATTATCTAATGGATTTTTGAAAAGTAGCAAAAAAAGGCCAACATACAGGGAATGACCATCATTTTTTGGGCCGGCACGCTAAGTGTCAACATTCTCCCGGCAAATGGCTGATTTAAACAGTTCTCGAGTTTTTATACTGGTTAGATTCTCCACCTCCAACCTCGCTGACATTTCGATGAATGACTCATTCGTCGCCATCAGGGCCATTGATGCCGGTTCTCCAGTGGCCAGGTTTATAAAGTTTGCCTCTCAGGAGAGGTCGGTTCTTATTTGTGGATGCTTTTTTGTTTTTTTCCTACAATTTTCAGGATAGGGTTAAAGGTCCTAATCAAGTGAAATCCTTCATCTCTATTGAAATTCTTGCTCTTGAGGCGGATCTTAATAGCCTCCTTTACCTCAGACAACTCTCAACAAAAAGGTTAGAAGGTCTATTGGTGTAAATTGCAGCAAAGTAATTTATGGTCATTGGCCAGCGGCAGTCCATCTTTCTACCTTTCTCTCCCCTAGCAAGTCATAAAAAGAATTACTAATATGCTTGAGCATAAGAAATGTATTAAAAAGTTTCATCCAACAGGGGTGCAGCCAGGAATTAAGGCTAGGGGGGGTCTCAGGTGCAACTAATACTGGGGTGTCTGGGTGTATGGCATACCTGCCAGGGTAATCGGGAGGTGCGAGGGCCCTCCGTCAGAAAAAAATTAAGATAAATGGTTAAAAATTGTGAGTTTTACCGCCTTCTGAGGGATATTTTATTAATCCTTACACTATTCTATCAGTAATATTAATCCAAATAAATAAAATAGATTAAACTTAAAAAACTGTCTGAGCTCTGGGGGGGTTTTATCCCCCAAACCCTCCCCCCCCACCCCTCACTGTCATCCAAAGTAAGCTAAGGTCTTGTATCTGTTTGAGGCAAATCCACGATAATATTAAGTTTCCAAAAGTATAGATTTTAAACAGAAAAAACTGCAATTGACGAGTTGTTCGGGTTCTTTCTCAAGTTGGAAGTCTTTGACTTCGATCAAAATAAATCAGGAGGGGAGTAAAAGAACACCTTATGCCAATCCAGCCCAAGGGAGTCTACTTTTTATCAACTGGACTAGAGCGTGAACAATTTAATGGATTGTTTAATCAAGCCTTTGATCACAATATGCTGGAAATTTCAGCCAGCAACTATAACCCACTCACTTATTTGCCTTACACATGACATAGGCCTAAAATTATAAATCAGATAGAATAGGGGTTAAAAAAGTAAGTCTATAAACTGCGAAGACTAATACACTTTAAGGCCGCATTATTTTCACCCATTTACTGGATTTACCAGTTTACTGGCTTGGATAAAAGTAATCAACAAAATTTAAGGAAAAGAAAAAACAGTAAGCAAGGAGTGGGATTTATTAATTTCATAGTCCTAATTAAATACTATAAAGAATTGAATACTGATGAAGATGAATACTTACTCGGCCAGTATAAGCACCTCTCGGTCCTGAATACTGGACGTTATAAACATTCTTGTCACGAGCAAAAACGCTGCTTTCTTCCAACAAGACCCGCCGAAGCTGAACAACCATTTGGCTTTTGTACGCGGCAATGCTGGCTTCTAGTTTATCTTGAGGAAGCGGGAGTGGGGTTTTTGAGGCTCCAGGTTTCTTCTTCTTGATAACCACCCTCTCAGGCTCTTCCTGACCGACAGAACATTCACGACCGCCACCGCACTTACTTTCAGAAATATTAATACTCATCCTACTTTCTACCTCTATATCCGATTCTTCTTCTAGGTCGTTCCTAGATTTAGGGAACCTAGGTTGGCTGTTCTTCACTACCACGGAGGACGCGCTTTTGTTACTACCGCGACGCTTTACTTGAGATGAACGTTCTGTGGCCTTTCCCCGATTGCTAGAACTGACCACAGGCAATCCTGACGCTGCAGCTATTACCCTTTCATTCGAACTATCACTGCGGAACTGACTATAGGCTGACTGTAAACTTTCTGGAGCACTCGCAGGAGTCCCGAGTTGATGTCGAGCAACATATTGCCAGTATTGCGACCATAACAAATATATATAGCCACACATACCTACAAATACTAAATTAATAAAAATCCAAACCGATACCGCGACCGCACGCATGGCGACTTTTTTCGTCATTTGTAAACGATTCTATCCTCGCAATATAAAGGCTATAATGCACAAAATTTGGACGAGGATCGTATTAGCAAAACGTGCATTCCGGTACGATCCTTACACGTAAACGCCATTCAATATTCATGATACTTTTCCTGGAATAGCGTTTAACTCTAGGGAAAAATAGAAAACTTTAAAATTCTTAGATAAAATACACATCTCAAATGTAAACAATATGCTAATTTGATGCAAGGCCCATGATACAAAACAGCAAATGCAATTTCCCCAGCAGACAGCTCTGGCTCTGCTGCGGGAATCACGCAATGCATAAACCTTTAGCCCTCTGTAGGCCAATACTTATACTAAAATCCTGAATAGCGGCAGCCTGGGGACTTAGAAGCGGTATTTTTAAATCGTTCATTCCTGAGAGCAACTAAAATAACTTTGGCATATTCCAAAAACAGGTATTAAATCTTTAATCATCTATGTTTAATAAATTTTTAATGAATATATGTCAATAATATCGATGAGATTTGTGAGATTTTCACTTCACCAGTTGGCATGTCTTGCTGCAGTATATGTATTTTGATAGGTGGTAATGCCTGTTTTTCAGAGGTATTCTTTCAAAGCATCGCTAATGTAGATAATTGTTGAATAGCTCTTACGACCATAAACACCGCAGAGTCTTGGTTAAGGCTGTTCAAATTTCTCACAGATTTGCATTATGGTTTTGCATTCATAGATTTGCACAGATTTGCAATATATGCCCTTGGAGTATCTTAGTCACTGCTTATCCTCTTTAACCACAGAGCCCACCTCAGTGACTTTTTCATACTTGAGTAGCTATGTTTAGGGTACAATATACTCTCACTTTACGATATATATTCGATCCAGAAGACCGATCGAAAAGCAAATTCCATTGTATGATGAATTGGTATTATTTCCCGACAAGGAATCAGTTTAAATAGCATCAGCACAAGTAAATGATTATATTTTTCTTTTACAGGGCATAGAATTATATAATTGATGAAAAATGGGTTGAGACCATAAAAATGGTAAAAATTTGCAATTCGTAAACTCATTTTAAATTGCACATTGAGTCTATGCATATATATACCATGGTATCAACCCATTGTAAAGTGGGGGACTCTACTATTCTCGAATTCAGTATCGAGGAAGCATTGAGAGGATAATCGCAGGCTAGTACCTTTAAGGAATGGAATGTGACAGCTGACAAGAGACAACACACACCTCAAAGTAAAACACTATGAGAGCCCCTGGAAAAAATCTGCTGATTCAATTCAATTGAATTCAATTTTAATTTAATTCAATTGAATGGGCCAATATTCAATGAAATTTCCTCATATTCAATTGAGTTTCACTGTATTCAATTGAAATTTGTCACTTTTCAATTGAATGCAATTGAATATTTCCAATAGGGCCATTATGCAAAAATATCTTTTCGTGCCCTTTAAATACTTTTTAATTTTTCCACATTTTTGCCAACGTTGAATCATTTATTGTACGACGATTGCCCAAAAAATAATTGTACCATATTTTCTCTCTTCAACATTTATTCAATGCACATTACAAAAATTATACACAGAAAAGAATGAGGCTCAACCCAGAAAAATGATTTTGGTTATGTCCATTCTTGGTCTCCTAATATCCACCTCTCTATCCTTACAACAATCTTTTTCAGGCTTCATCTTCTCAATCTCTTACCTTCCAGGAATCCTTCAAATGTAATGATGATATTTGCTATCCCTTTCTCCAAGGCTCATAACAAGAGACTCACCTTCAAAGGTTACACCTTAGGCAATGACATAGTTGAGATTGAGAGAACGATATGGTTATAAGAGACAATTGCTTCCTAACCGAAGGATAAATATACCTCCTCTTACTGTTAATTTCCTCTCACACTGCCAGCAGCAGAGAGCATCATAGAATGGAGTGAATAGGTGACAGGTATTTGAAACAATTGGAACACTCATAGCTTCTTGAAAATCAATTACCAACAAACAATCTTGGAAACAAATTATTGACATTTTCCTTGCCGCAGATTTTTTGACGAATTCACCATTTGCACCAATCTTTTTCTTTTCCGTTTTGCTTTAATACTTTGGTCCTTTCCATTTGAGTTTTCCTGCACATCAGCTACATCCCCCATATCGGTTACATCATATATGCAGCCCCAAAGTAGTTGTGACCAATATATGGCATGCAGTGACAGGCAAAAACGACTCATTTTTTGGTCATTACGACTGAAGGGGTGTAAAAAAGAAGTACATATGTACATGTTTCAGTCATTGTGACCGATATGGCAATGAATGTAATAACTACGGCTACACATAATTGTCAGTGGCGTAGCCAGGGGAGGATCCAGGGGGGTCCGGATTCCCCCCCCCCCCCCCCCCCCGAAATATAAAAAATTTACATAACATTTCTTTAGCAAATGAAGTTTTTTCAATTATGAAAATTGTGAAAATTAGTTTAAAACCCTCTACTTAGTATGTATCCTGTTTTTAAAAAATTTCCCCCCTCTTGGTTTCAGACCCCCTCCCCTGAACAATTATTAATTTCTAACCCAATTTTCTTTTCTTCTACAAAGATTATAAGATTGTTAATCTTATCTTCAGCACTTTTAAGCATCCTCTATTAGTCATTCCTTTTGCCCATGAAATTTTTTCAACCTTATCCAATTTTAAATGATGCCTCAATTCCTTATCACGATTTCATCGGAATTATTTTCTTTATTAAACATATCATGCGGCTCCGTACTTCAATAGTATGAGTCAAGTCACTTCCTCATTTGCACTGTCATAAAATATCAATGCAAAAAGACTATATATGGGGTTAAGGGATTAAAAACCCAAACAAAAATTATGGTGCACAGTCTCAAAAATGAGGTGTATAGCCTCAAAATGAATGCTTGCCAATTTATTCTTTTCTCAATAAAGTCTCGGCATGTAAAGTAAAACCCATAAATATGCATATTTCAATCTGGGCAATTAAAAGTTCCTGCCACGTTGACAGAGAAAATTCAAATTTTGGCTGGGGTTACACTCTAATTGTTCCAAGAAAATAATACTTTCTATACTCTTTCATTTATGACAAACATACAGTTTAATTATTTTGCCGACTAACAGCTGTACATGTGTATATTGTATACATAAACGTTTCATTACCTTCCACATTATTCATCAAAATTCATCTGCCCAGCCTAAAATTTTACATGATCACATTCAGCAAGTTCCTGCATGACAAATTCTCCCAAAATATTTGGCTATGGAAAAATAAATTCATAATTTGGAATCATACAATGCTTATTATAATATCCTATAATGCATATTTACACTTTAAACATGAGGAATAGTTCCATTCCATGTTACTTGTGCATCTCTCCATCTGAAAAAAAAACATTAAGAATGAGAGTTCAACCATGTATTTTAGCCACAGAAGTAGTACACAAAAAGGTGAAAATTTTGCTTCAAACCAGCAAAAAGATATTCTGCATTAAATATTTCGCAACAAATGTAATGATTGAGAACATGGAACAGCACAGCAAAGGGAAGGATAGCTGATGAAAAAGTGAGTTAATAATGATTGTCAACTTACTTTGTGTGTATAAGATGCTCCAGAGGAGGTGCCCCATTTATGTCACCAAGATTGCTTTTGCTCGGCTTGTTCCCATTCTGATATGAGTCATCCATCATCATGCCAAATATACCACCTCCCCCTCCACCACCAGCAAATCTGGTGTCCACGCTGAGGAGAGTGTGATTTCCTGTGTGACCACCTGAGTAATAATACAGGTCAAACCTGTTGAACAAAAGTTTTCATTTCAATGATGGATTTTTACGACTTTTGGGAACAATTTAAAATGTTAAATTACTCTAAAAATTACCTAAATTAATTTTATTTAATTAATCTAACTTACATATGAAAAAAATTAAAATTACGTAATTATAATTTTAATTAATTTAACTTATGCATGAAAAACGTTTTATAACTATGTACACTGAAATGTTCTGTTTTCCTGTTGTCTTCCTCAAAGTTTACTGCAATATTTGTATGTATTTATATTTTTTATATCTGCATATTACTTATACGTACTTTGTTCCTAATGAGCCATGGGTTGATGGAACATTTAAGACCGTAAATGTGACAGAATGTTAGTACATATTTGAATAATTTTGAATTGAGTGGAAAATTTCTCAAATATCTAATTCCAAAAATTTATGGAAATTTTTAAGTCTGAAATTTGATACATGGGAGACTTAATAAAAACTGATTTTAGTATTAAATGACTCAAGTTTTACATGTAATTCCAAAATATCTCATTCTCCTAATAAAAAATGATTGAGGTATTTAAGCCTGAGGTTTGGAGAAAAGGGGAAACTTAGTATTCACAGATAGACATGTGAAGTCATCTCATTAGGCTCATTAGTTCTCTAGTTAGTTAACTACGGGAAAAATGGAATAGAAGAAAGAAAGGATATTTCTGCAAACAGGTGATTTTTTCAAAATCTTAATTATGAACTAAATTGGCTCCATTCTTCCCAACTACAGTGAAATGTCTTTATAACGAGCGCCAGTGTAACAAAATACTCAGTATAACGAATTATTTTCTGTGCCGTATAACTTATTTTCCGTATGACAAAATTTCAGTTTAACACAGTCAGCGCAGGACCATGCCAATTGACGTGGTCCCGTGCAAGCTGAGATACGGTCCAACGGCCTTTCTCCACCTCCATATGTAACTAATATCCACTTCTGAGTCTTCTGATCGTGTGCGTGGCCTTCAGCTAGCTTCCCTCTTTCACGCTGTTTGAAAATTGAATTTTAAAAAAGTATTTGAATGGAAGTTATGGGGCAAAAACCACTCTCTATTTTTCTTTCTTATTTTATCGGCCAATAGGGTGGTTTCCTATTATTTTTTTATTGCCTAAATCGAAAGATTATTACTCCTGGAGTACATATTTCACGCTTTTAGATTTTTAAATGACGATATCTATTTTTCGCGATCAAAAGAAAAGTGAAAAATTTCAAGCGCGCAAAAACGCGACGCGTAAGTAGGAATGAAGGGAAAAAGTCCGTGCGACGCATTTCTGGTTCCCCCTCCCGCCTGGTAGGTGACCTTGATCGAGGCTCTGAGCGCTGATAGGACGCAGGATGCTAACGGGTAGCTGAGTACCTTCCTCGCTGGTAGCGCATGGCTTAAAAAAGGTTTATTAATACCTTATCAAGCGAAGAAAACTTTCCGACCTTAGCCAGTTTTAATAGGTGATTATTAAGACATGTTTCCCTGAGTTCTGTGCCTCATGCATACATTGGTAGCCTCTGACGATGCATAACTCCTATCCTCTCGTGTAGAAACAAGGTCCCTGTGACGTCACGTGGAGTGGAATCGCATGGGTGCCAATCTGGCCTTTTTCAAATGAGGATAAAATTTGACCCTTGCCATTCGTCTAAACCGGTACTTCAAAAACCAAATAATTTGTGTATTATGAATACACTAATGGTGGGTAACGAATCGCCATCAATGCCTTTTGTTTTCTTTGATGAAGGAAACTACCCTATTCTGACGACGTTCACGAAAATCGGGCCCACATTGAATGTGTTGACGAACATATTTCGGCAGTCTGTAGGATTTCTTTACAAAGTCATTTCACAGTATCTGAGTAATATCTATCATTGATATCTATTCTATTATGAGCTTCTTCATCGAATTTAAAATTTTTAACCTCCTCTCAGCATGGTAATCCCTAAGAAGTTCCCGGTTTGTGTTGAACACGACACCATAATGTCCTCCGCAGAAGGTGACCCAGACGGGAAGTGATGGTGTCTTGAGGCGCGAACCTGGGTGCCGCCCATCCTCAGGTGGTGCCGATGCCGAAGAGGGTGCTGACGATGCCATGGCTGCAGCTGCTGCGTCATCTGCATCACCACGCCAAACCAAGAAACCCACCTCGCTCCTGCAAGGGATTCCATAGCGTGGACGAGCCTTAAAATGGCAAAAGAATGTATTTATCAGCAGGGATTCACACACTGATTGCCTGGAGAAATATTTACTAAGAACAGAATTCCAGCCACAAGACATTTTTTGCTGTCAGGGCCACAGGCCAGACTACAATCCAACGATTTGATCGATAAGTTTTTCTTATTTATAGGAAAATCCTCCAAAATCGTTGCCACATTAATGGCTGAGCCAGGTTTTGCTAGTAGTGGGCCCTGGTTGCTTCTATAGCAGTGAGGGTTTTCCTTTCCCTCCCTTCCAGCCCTATCCCTACCCCAAGTCGTCATCGGGCTCCTATCGCATAGGCGCCTCTTTTTTTTTCCTTCCCTTCCCTTCCCTTCCACACCCCTCTCCGGGAGCACAAGCGTATCAGTTGTAGTACTGGGTCCTGGCCCTGGAGGTTGTAACCCTGAAAGAGTCCCCCTTAGGTTCTCATTGGCGGCCAGACTACAATCTACAGAAAATTGTAGAAATTTCCTTCCTCATAGGAAATTTTTTTCCTTTCTGTAGATTTAAACATTAAATCACGGTTTCACTATACTCTGTTCATTTTATCTCTGCGGGTGAGCTGGTGTGGCCAAAGCAAGAGGAGATGAGGGGAGGGAATGTTTCTCGACATGCGACTTTGCCTTTGCCAATCAGCAAACAGTAGGTGTGGCCTCAGTGAGTAGCTCTCAGTCCTCCACCAAGAGAACATCGTGAATCTGCTCGTGGAGCAGTTTTGCCAAACCTCAAGCGTTCTCCTTGTATGTGACCAAGTATGCCTTCCACCAACGGTGTCTCCTTCGGCATGGTAGCTGACAATGTCATGGGCTTCTGTGAAAGGATTATCCGCAATGCCTTCCAAATGAGTGGGTATATTGTCTCGGCACCGGGGCCAAAATACCTGTGGCTACCTATGACTCACACGTTTTCAGTGACAAAGTAAGGCGGCTACGTACATTTGGCAACATTATGTTCACTCTTCCTCTCTCTCTCTCGGTACTATCCATCCCCTATCAGCAAAGCCATTCGAGAGTGTCCGGGCTCTCACAAAAGCTCACCCGTAAACATAAAGTGAATAGTCTATAGTAGTGGGCCCTGGTCGCTTCCATAGCGGTGAGGGTTTTTCCCGTCCAGTCCTTCCATCCCTATCCCTACCCCGGACGCATCGTTAGGCTTCAATCGCCTAAATCGCTCCAATAGGCCTCGGTTTTGGCCAGGGGCGTCAAGATTGGTCATTTGTGGAAGAGTCTCTTACCTATCCAGATGTGTGGAGGACATTTCAAGCGCAACACTCTGTCCATCAGATGGGACAGTAAGCCGTGGTCCCCTTGGTGCCTTTTGTTTAGAGCAAGATAATGCCGATACCGGGATTCTCTCCACCCATCCTTACCTACCCTTCCCTCATGGCGTTAATGACCTCAGCTGTCAGTCGCCTCCTCCTAATACCATACCATACTGTGAAGACTTACAGACCCAGCCCTTGGGAAAGTAACCCCACGAGCCCACCCCAGGTCTTCCTTTCCTCTGGTCAGACTAAAGTGCTATCTATGTATTCTCTAAAAAAATTTCTGGAAGTTTTTAAGGAAGCTCATGGTAATGGGTGAAGCACATTAGTCTCCATCAAAGATTGTAACATAAAGGTTCATATTCTGATTATTACCCAGGTAAATGTATCTTCATGCCAATCAATTTGAATTCGGCCGGCCTCGGTGGCGGCGGGGTAACGTCTTCGCCTGCCAAACAAGAGGTCGCGGGTTCGAGTCCCGCCTGGGTAGGTTTCCCCGGTCCAGGGCATGGTTGTTTGTGTACGTTTACTGTTACATACGTTGAACACCCCGGTGTAAAATGGCCAATGAGAGCTGTATCCGGTGGTTTTAGAATAAAAATAAAAAAAATAAAAAAAAAAAAATTCTGTCTGCCATTCATATGTAAGGAGCAATTAATATATGAATATCTGAAGCAAGAATTTACGAAGTATAGGCTTTAACAGGTAAGTTTGGTAGCCTAGTTGGTAAAGTGCTTGGCTGCTGATCAAAGAGTACAGGCTTCAAATCCAGGTTGAACCCTCAGGATACTCCCAAGTAAATACATACTTCAAAGAGCAAGGTGGCCCACAGAAAGGGACTGGCCCCCTGCCCTAACCCTGTTTGTGTGATATTGTCTCCCTTGAGGCTCAGTCCTAGTTGAGCTCTACCCTAACCTATCAAAAACTGGGTTGAATTATTGTGTGGGTGAGAGAGAACTAAGCAATTGGCATTTGAGCTATGGAAATACCTGTTTAAAGTATAAATTTAGGTAATAAGATCAACAAGCCAAATTATGAAAATTGACAGGGAAAACCAACTAACATGGAGATTGGAACCTTGGTCTCACAATGCAGGTAATGAGGTCCACAAATCTAATATAAACATAACTAATCCATTTCCTTCCAATAAGATCTCTTTTGCACTCTCAACACCTTAGACATTGGGTGTACCTGTCCCGTAATTCAGCATAAGTACATATTGGATTAGAGTTAAAGATAAAAATATACCCACAAAAATTTTGTGTGGAAAAATGGAAATGTAATCAGTGGCAGATACATATGGGGGATGCAGGGGGCATATGCCCCCCCCCATTATGGAGCCACCCACATTGCCTAACATTGCAGAACCACAACTTTTTTATATCATAATATGGCACTGTCTTGTATAAATGTATAGTCGGATTAAATAAAACTTTCTTAAAATTTGCATGTGACTTATTTGTCATTACAATAAAAGTAAAGGTAACTCAAGGTATATTTTGGGCGCCCCTTCAGTTTTTTCCACATCCGCTACTGAATGTTATACAGGAAATGCTGAAATATAACCCTGCATCTACCTGGAATATGTTATTATTTTCTTAAGATTAAAAAAAGAGTCTAACTTTACAGATAATAAGGTTTTATGAGATATTTTATGTATGTACTTTGAAAGATTAAACCAAGAAGCTATCATGTATGCAGATTTTCTCACGTAAGTATTTTCATCTCCAACATAGATGACTCCATTGTGTAGGTATGGTGTGGCCCTTCCCGTCAATGCTAGAGCCACAATGCATTCTGGGCCTTCCTCTGCAGACGAATCAGTTGGCATGACAGCTGTTGGTGGGAGACCTCCAGGAAACTTGGGCTTCTTGTCATTAGAGAGCTGAGGGAATGAAAGACTACATATATAGAAATTTAAAGGGCATGTTTCCAATAAGCAATAGAATATACATACACATAAAGGCATAAGCGGATACAGGGGGGGCATGTGCCCTCCCCCATCCTGTTATCATTGTATTCATTTAGTTTTGTGAATTAAGGGGTACCCTTGTGCCTCCTCCCACAACAAAATCCTGGATCCAGCCTTGTGTAGAGGAGACCTTTCAGAAAAACAAGTAATGACGTGTACATTGTAGCAATAAGAATGATAATTCAAAAACAAAAAGTGCATTCAAACAGGAAAATGACAACCCACTTTGCTAAGAACTCACAGAAAAACCAAGCATTTCATTCAATTAGCAACACATTTTGTTTTCAAAATGCTGAAAGTTGATTCAATCCTTGCCTATTAGAGGAATGTAACTCCATCCAAAAAGTATTGTCAGAAACTAGATGCACCTAGGCTCTCCTCAGTAGATGCATCCAGGGTGAACTGGGAAATGGAAAAACTCCAATGGCAGTAACAGGGGACCTCATCACAGGTGAAAACAAAATGCTTCTACCCTCCAGGTGGCAGTTCCATCGCTGGTCTTCGAGCAAATTCTCCCAGAGTATAACCCACGGAGTAAGTGTTGTGTGTGTGTGATTTCTTAACTGAAGCAGCCTTAGCGAGGCCCCCCAACACCCTCACAAAGGTTCCTTCAGAGTTAAGCGAGTGATTGGGTATGAGTTTATTCAACGGAAGCAACCTTGGTGAGGTCCCCCAACACCCTCACAAAGGTTCCTTCGGAGTTAAGCAAGTGATTGGGTATGAGTTTATTCAACGGAAGCAACCTTAGTGAGGTCCCCCAAAACCCTCGCGAAAGTTTCTTCATAGTTGAACGAGTGTTTGTGAAGGGTTTCCGGTAGAGAGGCTGGGGTTGGTCACTGCTGCGAATATTCCCGTTCCAGCATACTAACACAGTGTTTTGTTTATACCTGTGATGAGGTCCCCTGTTACGGCCATTGGAGTTTTTTCATTTCCCAGTTGACCTTGAGGCCATAGAGCTCACCTTTTTATCTAGCATCAAGGGTGGTCACCAGAAGAGAAAATATTTCATGAGGGACCAAAGCCCACCTCGCTACGCACCTGAACATCACCAATTCATGATAAGTAGGTGGCAACTTGCACGTTTTCCCATTTTAAACTTATGAATGAATGGCTCAATGGGGAGGATTTATTTTCTGCTGTAACTCATCTTTCCTTTCCACCTACCAAATTCTTTCCATGCATTATAATTTTGCATCCCAGTAAATAATCCCATTCCATTCCCAGTATATTATAATTAATGTAAAGATGTTGGGTACACATTTGTACGCCCACTTCGGGTTATCACCTGATTAGATGTCGGTCCACTAGGAGTAGGTGCATTGGGTGATACTGCAGACAGCAGCGAAAACCTCTCCTCTCCCAAATCAGTTCGCACTCTGAAACATGTAAATAAATGGCTTTTAAGATGAATGTTGACACCAGGGTGGGGCAGGGGGGGTGGGGCAGCGGCCCCCCCTAGAGGCAAAAATCGCAAAAGTCTTTAAGCAAAATCAGTACTGAATTGAAAGGAGAGTATCCAACAAATTTTCTTTAAACCCACGAAAAATGACATATGTTAGTATAAAATATGTTACTAAAACAAAACTATTTTTTCAAGGAAATAATCTCATAAATCCCATGGCTTGCCCCCCCCTCAGTTATGATCCTGGGTACACCTTTGAGGGTATCCACTATTTTCATCAAATCCAAAGGAAAATCCAAGGATCAGAAATCCAATTTCCATAAATAGGATCTCAGAACCTCTAAAGCTGTGACTGCATCATCAAGAGGACTTGCAGTGTTACATATCTACCTCATCCATCTTAATTACAAATCATACATCTATATATGTGCATATAACTATCCTTCCACAATTTACATTGGATCAGGGACGTAATACGGTCATCATTTAGGGAGGGGAGTGGTTCACTTCTCTCCACAGCATCTTGGTGCTATGCAATGATTCTCACAATTAATGTGACCTCCTTACAGACAAGTGACTTTTAGATACTACAATTATCTTTAGGCATTGTAACTTGAGCTGCTGAAGTAAAAACTTGCATTGGAGAGCCACCTTATTGATTTTATTCTTTCCTATTTTTCTTGGTCCTTCCAGGATATACAGGGGGAGAGCAGTCACTTTATCCACTTTACATATATCTGCAACTGCATTGAATAAGTCACAGTGAAAATTTTCAACATCACTGATACAGTTATTTACATTTAATAAATGCTTATAACATATCCTTTAGGATTGTGGGATTGAATTATATATATTCTTTTTGGATACCATAAAATTCCTGAGGTAATTGCAAGTTTTCAAAAGTAAGTAATCCGTGAACATAAAGAAAAGACTTGTAATTCTACTATTTTTTTATCGAAAATTTGAAGAAACATTGTAACTTATTGAAGAAAAAAGTAGAATGACACAAAATATCTCAATAACACTTGTAAATCAAACATACTCATCCAAACCTCTTGACAAGACTGCACTGTACAGTAATAGGAGAGCTCCAGGGCCAGGATCTTCCTGAAACTGAAGGGTTAAATTCATTAAAACTTAGAATTATTATAATCTCTAGTGATGAAAAGCAATCTATATTTAACTTAACATTTACAATGTGGAATTGAGTTTTTGCATTTGCTTATAATATATTGACTCCCCACCTCGTGGGTCCAGGATCAAAACCTGGTGGTGATGAAAAATGGCTGGCTTTCCCTGATTATATCAAACAAACTTAAAAATTAATAATATAATCCATGATTATGGCTATAAACTGATTTTTCTATGCAACTGTTTTCATGCAAACATACCTTCAAAATATATTCTAAATTTGCAAGTAAGGTTCCCAACTTGAGGCAGAAGCATTTCCTTAATTAAGTGTACATCAAATTAGTTTTTAAATTGTTTACTTACAATATATGCATAACATTTGAGAAAAATCTCCAGGTCTTCTTTCACATGGAACTCAAAAATTCTGAGCTGAAAAAAGAGGAACAAGATAATTTATTTTTTGTTAGACAGAGGGGATTGAACAGTGCATGGTTAAACAACAATATAGATGGGGGGTTAGGAAGAGACTAGCATGAGTGAATAAGACTTTGAATAACATTTTAATAAGAAACATACTCTAATCGAAATGTCTCTAAATACATTGGCCTAACCAGAAATGTTTAAACATGATAGTAAAGAAAAGTATATGTGTACTGAGAGGTAAAAGCATATTTTTCAGGAAACAATAAAAAATTATGCAATTCGTGCATACAATTTACATATGTAGTTATAAAATCTGAACTCTTTCAAGCACATTATTTATGCATATTCATTTGCATGCTTCTTGTATATGCATGAGGTGCTTCAAGTCTGACAAAAAAGCATTTAATTCATCTTTCAGCAATATACGGAGGACACTATCTTAGATTGGAATGTTATTTCCAAATCTGACATGATTGATAAAATAAGAGAAATACTTAGCCAACCCGATGATGAAAGCAATTTGGATTTTCCCCCAGACAATAAACAAGGCTGCAATACAAACACCTGCAGCCTACATCTTAATACCTACTTAATCCTACTAGGAAATTAGCTAGTGAACTTAAGAGGGGATGGGTATATTTTGTGGAACTGTGCAACAGGTAGCATGATGACTGAAAAATGTGTGTCTAGCCCAGAGATTTTTTTTTACAAACCTAGGTTTTGAAAAACTGTTATTTTCAAGGTAGAATTACACATGATGCAAGCTAATCTGTCAAATTTATGGAGGAGTGAGCGATTAGAAATTGGGGGAGAGAATAAAAATCAGTGGACCAGAAAAACCTTTTTTATTCGATATGTTACCAAAATAATATCTTAGCAGCGGTGTAGCCAGGGGGGGTCTGTAACCCCCCAAAATATAAAAACACAGTTCTTTTCCTTCATAAAAGAAAACAAAATATTGAAAAATCATGAATTTACAAAATATTTCTTGAACGAATGAAGTTTTTTTGACCATGAAAAGTGTTAAAATTAATTTGAAACTTTCTCTGTACTTAGTACCCTGTTATTAAAAATTTTCCCCTTCGTTTTTTGACCCCCCCCCCCCCACCTCCCCGCCCCCCCCAAACAAAATTCCTGGCTATGACACTGTATCTAAGGTGCCCAAACACTCCCTGCCAAATACCTTCTGAGGTGAATTGCAGAGTTCTATGTAGATGTAGAGTGAATTCACCATTCCAAGGAATTAAATTTACAATGTAAGTGATTTAAGATGTAAAATAGTGTTAAGGTAAGGTACCAGGTGTCTTACCCTCTCAGTGACTCCGTCCTGGAAGTATACAGAGCTCTGTGCAACGTATGAGGGTGCCCCTTCCCCTCCCGTTGTAGCACATGGTGAGAGGCAGACAATACCACGTGCCCTTTCGCCTGCTCGCCAAATAATATCTGCCAGCGACTGCCACAGTGCCTCCTGCTGTTTTTCTGCGCTGGGTCGGAGGGCCCTGCGAGTGAATCAGAATGAAAATCATGAATTTATGTGGCAATCTTGTATGATATGTGGCACGATGTGGTGGAAGTTATTAATATTAGTTAAATAACACATTGCATTATTTTCACTGAATTTATTTGAGCTCAATACGTTTTATTGCTTCAATGCACTAGAGTACATATGTTAATGTAACAATGAAATACGTAATGCTCCAGTAAATTTAGAAGAAATATAACAATGTTTATTATATAAATATAATTATTGCTTCAATGCACTAGAGTACATATGTTAATGTAACAATGAAACACGTAATGCTCCAGTAAATTTAGAAGAAATATAACAATGTTTCATTGAACTAATCATGTGGTACTGATAATTCAAAGCAAGTCAAACATGAAACTTCCCTGATTTTCCCCCTTATCATTCTCTCAAACAAGCTTTTCAGCAAAATGGAAGCCGTCTATCCCATGCAATGCACTGGTGCACTGTATTGCAATGAATTCCAGTCAAACTGGAAAATTATTCATGGAAATAAGCATGGAGTAGCCAGGGGTTATCCTGCAAGAAGTATATCCTGCAAATGCACTTTTACTGCGAAAACTTCAGAGAGGAAAAGTCATTCGCAAACCGGGATGTGAACCTGGATTTGGCAAAATATATCCACAGGAGAAAATGTAACCTTGTTTGTTCATGAGGTTGACCACATGGCTGAAACCAGTAGCTTTGGGTTCGAATCCCTATCATGGGCAAATAATTTTTCCTCTATGGAATTTTAACACTCTACTGGATAAGATGGTTAGCTTGTTTGTTAGGCTTGCTCACAAACTTTTTAACATGTGGATTATGGTGCAGTTAGAAAAATAATCAGACTGGTATGATTCCATTGTTCCATCCGTCACCTATTCTAGACCAGTCACGTCATGGCAAAATCAGCAGCCCCGGAACGCACTTTCCTTAACTCTTTTAAGAAGTAAAATGTTACTCTGTGTTTTTTTACAAGTTATTATTTACATTTTATTACAATTTTTTTGTTTTGGTAACGAATGTATACATATATTAGGAACGGCGTTCCGACGCATTCTGGCACCATGACACCACTGCTCTAGACCTATGCGCGGCAAAAAATCGGTGAATTCAACACTTTCACAGATGATGTTGTCAACTCTTTCCAAGCAATTCATCACTTCGCTACTCGTCAGTCTAAGGCTTTGGTCTCACACATAATTAACACTATAGTAAGGAATTATTTTCTTCAAGTGGTGCTTCTCTTTGAGCCAGTTAATGAACCAATACTCCAATGTCATCGTGAACTCATGAAAAGTGGGTGGCAACTTACGTATTTTTCCATTATAAACTTTTGAAAGAATGGCTGTTCGAGGAAAACTATTTTTATCTTTAACTATCTCTACATAGTTAACTTCACCGAATTCTTTTAGTAATTAGCAATTTCGTTCACACCCCATTCTCCTGGGATAGAGCGAGAAACGCCGCGCCCCCTGTTTCATATCCTGGAGCATGTGCACACAGATATACTCTAAAGCCGTGCGGGCAGTATGTATTCTGGCAGATAATACAAAAGTAAGCCCTACACCTCGATTAGGTAACAATTGACGTTCAGCAAGAAACAAGCAAATAATGAAGATACAAATTTTCATCTTTGACGTAATCATCTTTAGCTGATTAATGATCATTGTTGAGGTAGGAATAACATTCATAAAATTTTGACGATCATGATCAACCAAGAATTCGACTTGACTTACTTAAACTTAAGAACCATTAAATTACTAAAAACTTTCCAGAATGTACATTCTTAATTTCACTTGTATCACGTAAAATTTTATATCGCATTTCTTTCCCTAAAATGGTGACATATACCTGCGGACGCTGAAAATAAAATTCTACTTAAATAGGAATGACTGAGAAAGTTGATAAAAATTAAAAAGTGAGAGAAGTAAGGAAGTTTCTCTGAAGTTATGACAAGCACAACGGCGAAATGATCTGGACAAAAAAATCCAAATTGGTCAAAGACAAATCTTAATTATTTTGCTAATGATGAAGCGGTCAAACGTCATTATTGAAATATTTACACACTTATACAGGAGGCAGAGGTATTCTATACCATTCATCCTTAGCATTTTGGAGAAATTCATATGATGAGCTTTGATTCCTATTCACTCACTTTGGTTAATTAACTGACCTGAAATAGTAAGGTGACTACACGTGTTTAATCTTCTTCCGTTCCCAGCACGAAGTAACGCAAGAGTTTACCATTAGGGAACGGCGAAGTCACACGCCAGAATGATTGGCCCACATTTAGATACCATTAACTCGGCAATTCCTCTGATTGATCAATCACAGCGGGCAAAACTTTGCCTTCGGCTTTACCCAATTACGTCATCGTCACAAGAGGAGTGAATGGTAACTAACATACAGAGAAAAGTGCAAGAAATGTGCAACTGAAAATGATTCCCTCTACCTCAGGAAACCAATACAAGAAATTAAGATAGCTTGACTGTTGAAAAAATCAATTCTCCAGATAATTGAAAAAAATCAATAGTTTGCGGCTTGACTTCGTAAACTTGCTTCAAGATGAAATGAAAAACTAGAAGATGTAGCACCGCGAAGAAACCGGTCGTATAAAATTATACACCAGAAATTTTAAAGATTTTTATTTCAGCATTATCGAAAAAGCTGTGATAGGTGAGCATCAAAACCTGTATCAAGCTGTGATATGCGAGCGTAAAAATATATGAAAAACCGAAAAATCGTATCAATGACATGAAAATTAAAAATTTAATTTAGGGGACAGTAAAAGTTACAAAAATTCAATGTTTGATGGATTGATAAGGCTAAAATGACGTTTGAAACGCCTCAAAATTTCAAATCTCACGCAAATTATCCGACGCGGAATCTTTATTGTTGCGTGAAAATGTCCGAGTTATTGCCAAGTAACCATCAGTTGCGGAAAGAGTTGATTTTCTCATTTAATTCAAATAAAACGGCGGTCGAAGCGCATCGAGGGCTCCAAAAATTTTTCGGAGATGCTGCTATTAGTTAAACAGCATGCAGTGATTGGTTCCGTCACTTCAAAGACGGTCATTTCAACGTTGACGACCGTCCGCGTGAAGGAAGACCAAAAGCCACAGATTTTCTTTATGCTGTTTAAAGGCCGTAGAACGTTCACTTATTTATCTCACCTGTTCCACCCAGGGGCGCAGCCAGGAATTAAGGCTGGGAGGGATGGTGGTTTAGGTGCAACCAATACTGGGGTGTGTGGGGGGTATGGAATACCCACCAGGATAAGCGGTAGGTGCGAGATTAATACATTGCGGAATTTTAAGATAAACTGTTCAACATGGTGAGTTTTACGGCTTTCTGAGGGATATTTTATTATCCCTTACACTATTCTATTAGTAATATCAATCCAATTAAGTAAAATAGATTAAAATTAAGCATTTCTCTGAGCTCTGGGGGGGGGGTTTAACCCCCAAAACCCCCCCATCGCTGCGCCACTGGTTCCACCAGTCGTGTCTCACCTGAGCGCGGCTCCGGGGACTTTGGGATGCGGCCTGGGCGGTGGCGGCGGGAAGATGAGGTGCTTGATGACGTGCGCCTGGACGGCGGCCAGCAGGGAGCGGGTGCCGTTGCGCGGGAGGCGCAGGCCGTACGAGAGGTCCGCGTCCGGCTCACGGAACACGATGGCCGTCCGCAGCCACTCGCTACGCGACGGAGCGTTCGAGTGGCCGAACACCACGCGACGCAAACCCTGTGGTGAATAGTAAAAAGCGGTGACATCATGGCAAAATTAGCAGTGCCGGAACGCACTTTCCTTAACTTTTTTTACACGTTAAATATTACTCTGTGTAATTGATAGTAGCGGGCGTAACTTGGTGGAAATCCATAATCGCAGGAATAGAAGGATCAACAGCTTTGCTATTTCCTCAGAGTAATTTATTGACACCGAACATGGTTTCGTTACTCTGTTTCTGTACTCTGTAACGAAATCATGGTCGGTGTCAATAACTTACTTCGTGGAAATAGCAATGTTGTCGATCCTTCTATTCCTTCGATTACTCTGTGTGTTTTTTATTACAAGTTATTATTTAAATTCATTACATTTTTTGTTTTCGCTACGAATGTATGTATTAGAAATTTTCAAGCAATAAAATTGATAAAAGTGTCATTTTAATATTATGTCTTTGATTAAGCAGTGCCGGAACGGCGTTTCGGCGCGTTCCGGCACCATGACACCCCTGAGTAAAAGGTATTTGGAGTAGGCGACCGACAGATAAGCATCATTTGCGCCATAAGGGGAGTGTATGGAATGAATGATGGAGAGAAACCCGGCGTCGGCGTTAGCCTGCTCTTAACGAAAGGCACAAAATGGACCACGGCTTGACGGCCCATCTGACGGACGGAGTGCTGCGCATGAAATGCCCTCCATGAAGGAGCATCTGGATTGGTAAGACACTATTCCACAAATGGCCAATCTGGACGCACCTGGTCAAAACCAAAGCCTATTCGAGACGATCAAAATCTTGCATTCGACACTTCAATCCTGAAGACCAAGCCTGCCGCAACGCCAGTGAAACTGTCATCAAATATATATTTGATGACAGTTTCTTGACTTGACGCGCAGGATAACCCTGAAACATATGCCAACTGCACCACACCGCAAAAGCCTCCATCAACATTTGAAAGATCTAAGCTGTTCGTTGCCTCTTACAAGTAATAATACTATTAAATCGACAGAAAATGAAGCATAAGGTATGGTATTTCGAGGAGGCAACTGGCAGCTAAGGCCATTTGTGCCATTAGGGAAAGGGTACGTAAGGAAGGATGGAGAGAAACCCGGCGTCGGCATTAGCCTGCCCTTAACGAAAGGTGCCAAAGGGACCACGGCTAAACGTCCCATCCGACGGACGGAGTGTTGCGCTTGAAATGTCCTCCACACAATATTCAAGCAGGGAATATGTGGCAATCTAACAATTCTCTACCACCGCCAGGTTTTGAATCCGAGCCCACGGGGTGGGAAGCCAATACTCTAGCCACCAACTGATCTCCGGGTATAATATTAATAATATTCGTCAAAGTGCTAAAAGCTTCGCAGGTATGTCATTCACCTTAAATGAAGTACTCAAGCCCCCTCACCTCGCACAGTTAGGGTTCTACAAGGGGGTCACCATCCAAAAAATTACATTTACTAATATTAACAAAATGCACTTTAAAACAGAAATAATACAATAAATTGTGATACCTTTTACAGCCCATTCCTCCTCCAAAATTACGCCCTTAATTCGTCCCTGATTACGCTAGTCATCATCACTTTCCAAAGCAATATCTACTCCAATACATATGTTCGTCAATTTTAACGCCTTTTGGGATAACACACGATTTTAAAATTTGCCAACGTTTCCTCTCCAATGCCGGATATCTCATCATGGCTAATGACTGTGTCGCTTTTATTGAGCATCAAATAATAGATGGCGGGTGCTGACCAGGGATGGCAAGTGAAACGAAACGAAAATGTCTCGTTTCGACCCGGAGGCAAACGAAATTACGAGGCGTATGTTTAGTTCCGTTCCCGCACGAAATTAAAATCACCAAGGAGTTTAGTTTCGACCCGGAACGAAACTTTACTCCCAGGACAGAAACTAAATTAATCGAAACTACGCTGCTCATAGTTAAAAGTTTTGATCCCAAAAGTCTTCAAAATCAACCATACCTCGTACTCGGTGCGTGGGTCGAAACTAAACTGTTCGAAAGTGAAGCACATGGTCCCTCCGGTGCGAAACATTATCTGCGTTTCGTTTCGTCCCAGAGTTTTAGTTTAGTTTCCACCCGAAGTAGTTTTGACTCCAACTTGTTTCGACCCTGAGTTTAGCTCCCCGGGTTTGAATCTATTTCGTTTTGTTTATACATTTCGCACCTGGGAACGAAACTATTGAAATTTTACTGGTTTTAATTTCTTTTAGTTTCTATTGCCATTCCTGCCAATTACCCAAAACCGGTGTGAAACCCGAAAATTATTAATATAGTAAACTTTTTGAGGAGAGATTTCGTGGAAAATATCTAATGATCAACGAAGATATCATATAACCCACAAATTTTATTATGACAGCGTAATACACGTGTTTCATTCAAGTACCCGACGATGATTGTGCAAGAGTCGAAACAGGTATAGTAAGCTGTCATACTAAAATTTGGTGGCAATAAGATATCGTCGCCGATCATCCGAGAAGATTTCACCAATAATTCTAGGGTTTACCACCGGGTGAGAAGTTGAATGGAGGGGGATAATAGGGAATAGTTTAGACCCATTACGTTGGACATGCAAGAATGGCCAGTCTGCGTTCACCGTTCTCCTGTTAGTGGCAAAAATATGAGTGTCCCATGCATCTAGTAGCGGTAGGTGGAACCTCTATTTCATTCAACCATACTTCGTACTCGGCGTGTGGGTGGAAACTAAACTGTTCGAAGGTGAAGCACGTGGTCCCTCCGGTGCGAAACATTATCTGCGTTTCGTTTCGTCAAAGATGTTTAGTTTAGTTTCGAAGTCGAAGAAGTTTTGACTCCGATTTCGTTTCCACCCTCAGTTTAGCTCCCCGGGTTTAAATCCATAACGTTTTGTTTCTACATTTCGCTCCCGGGAACGAAAATATTGAAATGTTACTGGTTTTGACTTTCGTATAATTTCTATTGCCATCTCTGGTGCAGGCAAAGAGTTTTCCGTGCGTCTTTCTATCTAGAAATGAAGGGATACCGTGTTAAACTTATCTTTTGTCCGTGGTCTCTATTGAAATTGTTACTATACTTTTTTTATTTCCAAGTCCTCCCGGTAAATTCTCGTCATGAAATTTTTTTCTGGCGAGAAAAATCGGGTTGTATAAATATATGGTGTGGTTTTGTGCAACAAGTCCGGCGACCGCTCGGCCGCGGAGACCAGGGACCGATTTGTCTCATTTTCTTTTACTCCCATAGATTCCAATGATTTCCCTGGTATCGTAATCTCATCAGTAGCAACAATCGATTAAAAGCACCCTTCATCCATCACCACCTATTCCGAGAGTATGATCTGAAACAATGAGTGGCAGTTGCTTGCACCACAGTACAACCAAGGATACAGTTCCTTGGGAAACTCATTTAACCCAAATAACTGCTTAGTTAGTAATGGTCGCGCATCGATTACGCTGTTACTAAGGCTGAGGTATGAGCTACGATAACTGCTGCCAATGCCTGGAAGAGGAGTGGACGTCGTAATATGTTCTCGGGATCGCCACTGCGTCAGGAATTGCATAACTGCCGAAGTTTCGATGTCCAACTCGGCCATAGTCCTCAGGGATGTGAGTGTCGAGTGAGATTCATAGCCCTGAGGACGATGGCCGTGTCGGACATCGAAACGTTGGTAGTTATGCGGTTCCTGACCCGGTGGCGATCCCGAGAACATTTTACGAAGACTATTCACCGGGAAAGCAATAAACCTTCGAGGAGTCGACGGTTTTGGCGGAGGTAGTTGTGGAGGTGGGAGGAAGGGATATCGTTGGATACGAAATCTCTCTCGCGGCTAACATTAAAGCAACAGAGCTTCCATCGGCTGAGATTTTCGGATGACATAGCAGTCATAGCAGAGGTAGAGACGGATCCAAAGAAACCTCTGATAAACATAAAAAATAAAATGGCAGAGTAAAGGATCGAACTCGATAAGAATAAAAACAAGATATTTGTTAGCTCTTAAATGGAAGAGGAGACCGAGGTTAAACAAGGAAACAAAAATATTAAAAAGGTGAAGGAAGTCTGTTATTTTGGCAGCCGAGTGACCTCGATGGTCGAAGCAAAAAGGAAACGGTCAGTATAAGATCCCAAGTGAAGAGGGCATTATTCAAAAAGAGGAATATTCTTACATACGAGTTTATACGCGCTAACGCAGGGGCGCAGCAAGGAATTTAGTCTGGTGGGTTCTAGGGTTTGGGGGGTATATAGTACACGCCAGGTTAAACGGGAAGTGCGGGGGCCCTTTCCTAGAAAATGTTTAAGAAAAATTGTTCAAAATGGTGAGTTTTACAGCTGTGAGGATCGTTTGATGTTTTGTTTGTGAGCCATTCGTCCCCCTAATTTAAGTTAGTTATAAATTTTTTCACGTTAAAATATTTTCATTAAAAATATCTGAGCTCTGGGAGGGGTTTTATCCCCCAAACCCCTCCCCCTCGCTGCGCCACTGGGATCACGCTGATAATGACAAAATCTCGGATGGAGATTATCTGGAGTAAATGGACGACGAGGGAGGAGACGACGAGGAGCTTGCATTACCTTTTCCCCAAACTGGTATGATCTCGGGATTCATTCTTCGATGTCAAAATATGTTTTGGTATTGTAACAATGTTGCACTCGGACTATATCATCAACCACACCTTTTTTACATCATTCGAAACAAATTTTATGTTTATGACTACCCTTAGGCCATAATTATTTCAGAAGCAAGTCGCTTAGAAGCACCCATCATTAATCACAATGGATTCCAAGAACTGGGGCATCGCACAGCAACAATGATGCTACCATGGAGACAATTGCTCCTCGGACAATCGCAGCTCATTCGCCCTGATTACCTGCTTGGCATCAGACGTGTTATCACTACGCTTGTTATATATAGAGAGCTACGGGCTGCGTTGGACGTATAACTTATGCCTGTCTTTTTTGGTGACGGGCTATTCGCTTAAAAATTATTATATCACCCTCAAATTTTCATGGTTCGTTAGTTAAAACAGTGCAAACATTTTCCTTTAATTCAAAATGTATGGTTTTACCCATTAATTATTTTATCTCACCCATTTTTTTTAATATTTGAGACGCAAGCAAATTTAAAATACTAGTAATCACTTAATAATTGTTTCATCAAATATACAAATATTAGACCTTAAGGTGTCGTAATTTTATTTATAATAACGTTACTCAATGTTATTAAGCGTGTTGACATTAGGGACAACTTTGACCGAGAAGTTAAAAAAAATGCCAGAAATTGTGAAAATACTCATAAATTTGAGCAGTTAAAGTAAAATTAATGGGATACTGCATCAATCCCACTATGGGAGTGACCACATAAAGGTATTCGAATCGCTATCAGCAACGTACAGGATGCGAAAAGAAGGCAAGGACAATGCTGCAAGTGAATTTAATGTGAAGACTATGGGATCGGGTAGATGTGGTAGCTAGTGTGTTGGCTTCCCACACTGTAGGCTGAGGTTCAAATTCCAGCGGCGGCAGAGAATTTTCAGAGACTGTCCGATCCCTGCTTGAATGTTGTGTGGAGGACATTCCAAGCGCAACACTCCGTCCGTCGAATGGGACGTTCAGCCGTAGTCCCCTAAGCACCTTTCGTTAAGAGGAGGCTAATGCCTACGCCGGGTTTCTCTCCACCCTTTCTTGCACACCCTTCCCTCATGACGCAAATGACCTCAGCTGCTGGTAGCCTCCTACAAATACCATACCATACCGTGAAGACGAGTTCTCGAAATTTCCTATTCATTTGCCCTGGCATTCCATTAAATTTACAGGTACTGCGATATTCTTCGACAGTTCGACAGTTTAAGGTGGTCATCCTGAATAACATAACCTTTGATATTCACCGCTCCACAAGTTTGTTGATTTCTGATCCAGTTCCCTGTGCATTTGGTACTGGCTGCCAATGAGCGAACGCAAAAATCGGCGAAGGAAGAGCTACGCAACACACATGCTAAACACACAAATATGGTAGTTGCGGACAACCCTAGGTCAATGTTTCTAGATATGATAATGGGCAGATGGCAAGAGTCGTGGCGATGAATTTTGAGCGTAGCAAAGTTTGGACCAGGGAACCGTTATTACTAGCTCATAAAGTACAAGTTCCGGCACGATATGGTGGAATTTCTTAATACCGTTAGAGTGATACATTTCAAATTTTTTCCACAACATTGATTCACTAAGTGTAGCAGAGCGCTGTCTGCTGCTCAGGACAAGGACTCTTGGGGGAAACCCAGGAGGTGGGGGCGTGAAGCCCTCAACGGGAGAAGGGCTTTTGGGGCCCGTTGTAAAAGAGAGAGAATAAAGAGTTGTGTTTTGAACCTCGAAGTGAGCGAACGTTATTTTGAATATCCTTCTCCTGCGAACCGGCGCTACATTGGCGCAGTCGGTAGGATTGTGTTCTCGATCCTGAGATTTGCGTGCGGTTCGGCGGCGGCAGCCATGGCGGGTATGGTGATGCCGGAGAAGTTTAGTGGTGCGGAAGAGTGGGAAGACTGGGTCTTCCAATTTGAGACAGTGGCGGAAATAAATAAATGGCCTGAGGAGCAGAAGACGCTCTACCTGAGACTCTGCCTCACAGGAAACGCTCTCTCGGCGTTTCGTGATCTGCCGGAGGAAAACAGAGGGAGCTATGAAAAGGCGCGGGAGGCGTTGGGGCGGCGCTTCAACCCAAGGGAAGCGAGCGAGAAGGAAAAGGCGCGATTCGTCCAAAGGGCGCGCAACCCCGGAGAAGACATCGCCGCCTTTGCCACGGACCTTGGGCGCCTTGCTCGGCGCGCATACCCTTCCTGGCCCGAGGATGCGAGAAAGGCCGTAGTGCGCGACCGCTTCCTCGATGGGCTCGACGGGAACATTCGGGTGTGGGTGAAGCAGGCGAGACCTGCTAGCCTCGAGGAAGCAATCGGCGTTGCAATCGAGATGGAGGCAATCCATTTCGCCGAGTCATCCACCAGGGTAGTGAATGCGTTGGCGCCGGCGACGCTCGTCAGGTCACAGGATATCGGTGTGGATAGTCGAGGGTGTGGTCGCGAGGACAGAGTGGAGGCCGCGTTGACACAGAACTCAGAGACAATGAGAGAGGTGGTGCAATTTCTACGAGGGATGGTTATGTCGAGTGGTGAGGACCACGGCCCCGCTCCCGCTCCGGAGAGGCGGCGCCCTAATTCCAGTGTGAGGCGCAGAGATCGGCCGCGCTGTTGGATGTGCGGCGAGGAGGGCCATCTGAGGGCCGAATGCCCACGGCTTTCCTTCTCGGGAAACGACGGAAGGCCGAGGAGATGGTAACCTTCTCGGCCGCAGACGAAAAAGGAACCCGAGACACTACTTCACCGCTCGAGGGCGTCGGAGGACGCGGAGCAAAGGAAATTTGGACAATTTTGTCCGAGTCAGTGCCCCTGGTGCACGGATCCGTTTCGAAGATCCCCGTCGAGATACTAATAGACACGGGAGCGGCAGAGTCATTGATATCGGAAGAAATATGGAGCCGCACCGAAAATTCGGGGAAAATCATAACAGACAATGTGACACTAATAACAGCGAGAGAGGAGCCACCAGCTGAAGCGGTTATTGAGCCGACCATGCGATATCCCAGACGGGTTACAAGAGAACCACAAAGGTTTCAAGCCGGGCTCTGAGGAAGGAGTAATTCCGGGGGGGTGGTCTCTTTTCTTTTCGTTTCAGAGGTAAGGAGATAAAGGCGCCAACTTTCCGAGATCCGAGGACAGCGAAGGTTCCAGCTATGCCGACCGTCGCGAGGGCGCGACGCCTTTGAAAGGAGGGAGCAGTGTAGCAGAGCGCTGTCTGCTGCTCAGGACAAGGACTCTTGGGGGAAACCCAGGAGGTGGGGGCGTGAAGCCCTCAACGGGAGAAGGGCTTTTGGGGCCCGTTGTAAAAGAGAGAGAATAAAGAGTTGTGTTTTGAACCTCGAAGTGAGCGAACGTTATTTTGAATATCCTTCTCCTGCGAACCGGCGCTACACTAAGCATAGTTTGGCCTAGTATATCATGCTGCCATAAACGTTTCTGCGGAAAACTACACAATGTCTCTTTAAATACTGATAAGAAATATGACCACATCGTACCAGAAACGATATTTGATATTCAAGGAATAGTATGCAAAAACTTTTCTCTTAGGATTGCTATTCCCCTCTTGAGTGTGCAACATATTCAGAACGGATTGTGATGCATTACATCCCCTGAAGTCAAACACACCGTTAACGGGACCTTGGAGACTGACACCTGCGATTTTTCCAAGTATCACCTGTGTAATTTCTTAATTATGTGCAATCACCGTTTTTAATACATCATAAACTCTTTTTGTTTAGAAAACAGGTGAAAATATTTCATTTTAGATGAAAAGCGGATAAAAAATTCCTCATATACTAAAAATTTATTCAATTTAAACTCTGAAGAGGTGAAAATGGACGTAGTAAACGACAAAACCATTAAAATACGAAGTTTTATTAAAATGGAATTATATTAAAATAAAGTAAAAATTCCGGTGTTCAATGGAAAAAATAAAATGCCAAATTAATAAATATAATGGTAATTTTTCATGAATAAACAATCATTTAGCCTGACTAGGATAAGGCGATGTTTTTTTTTCCACGCCGAACTTTCATCTTCGGAGTAAATGGCGTTATAGTATTCGATTTGCAAAGTCAGAATTTTTATATAATCAATGAACCGGTCAGTCAATATCATTACTGTTGAAGCTGTCGAGTTAGAAATAAAACTAAAGTTTAAAACCCCTAAACATAATACAAATATAGTTTTCCTTTCCATATAACCCTGTTCCAACCAACTAATTGAAGTCAGTGTATTCGGCGTTTAGAGACCTAATTTACAGAGAAAATGTAAATAAAAGTGACAGATATTTAAATAGGCGAGCTTTATGATCCTTTAAAAAACTGACGTATTACAGCATAACTGAACAAACTTAAAATCCGAGAAATAAATAGCCTATTTTATTGTTGGAGTTCGAAGAGGTAGTCTTCCAAAGCTTTCTTAGAGTGAAAGTCCGCCCTATGATCGATGACCATCGAAAAGGAAGGTCTTAGATCACATACACTCAGACATCGCTGGACATTGAGGCACGTTTCGACGCTGAATAAACTTAAACCGTTACGAGGTGTATCGGAAAGAATTTCCCATCACAAAGAAGAATTTTCCTTGGAGTTCATGAACTGTCATATGGAGTAATATGCCAATATTAGCCTCTGAATAAAAATTACACAATATAAATTACATTAAATTCATGAAAGTTTTCCAAAATGTGACAACCACAATGATAATATTGCTAGAGCAAAATATCGAAAACGTAGAAAAGTTAAAAAAAAACAGCGATAAACCAGCACCAATTCAATATTGAAGTATGCTAACCATAAGATGAAATTTCTTTACTAATTAGGAGTAAAATATTCACCATAGAAATTGATAAAAAATGTTTAAAAAATAAATTATGTTTTAGTCGTGAAAGTTCTAAAACAATGTGACTGCCGCAATGATAATAATTCTAGAGCAAAACATCTGAAACGTCGAAAAGTAAAAACATAATTATCTACCAGGACCAATTTAATATTGAAGTATTAGGAACATTAGATGCAATTTCTATACTCATTGAGGGTTTTATATTCACCATAGCAATTTCCTCTGTCACTGGTGTTCCACCAACCAATGGACTGCGACGAAGTGGTTGAGGTCGATGCCTTCTCGGGTACATGACTCTTTCTGAAAGAAATACATTTGAAAAACCTCAGTATGTGTTTTAAATATTAACCAAAATTACCGTAAGCGAGGAGTAACGCTTCTTCTATCAGCACTTCATTGACAGGAAATTATTAATTTTACAGTTCCCTACTGTTTTCCGTTCATAACAAAGATAAGATTCAGAACAAATATTGCTTTATCATTTTCGAATAGTAAAACTGAGAAAGGTCTCCAATATTTTATACAAATTGAGACCATAAGAAAAGAGTCACCACCATACAAATTTTAAGCAATACTCATTCTACCGTAAAAGAATTTAACCTATAAAAATAAAAAAAATCATGCTGAAATTATCGAATTGCAGGTACTCTATTGCCAGAAAACGAGTTTCTGTAAGGAATTATAAGTAGCGCTATATTGGTAGCCGAATTATAGGAAACATCAATCAGCTATCTCAGTGTAGCAGTAATGAAAAGCTAATTACCATGGTTTTATAATAACAGTTTTTCAATGCAATATTAGAAATTTCCGAGAATCGGTTGCATAAATGATAACGAACCTTCTCATACGATATGAATCCTTTCTATAGTACGAAATGTTATATTAAATACTCATTTAGCGGAGAAAAATTTACAAATTAACGGACATAGAGCCCATTAGTCCGGAGGATCAGAGTTTCCGTTTTAAAGCCATGGGATGACTATTCCTCACTAAATATAATGATACTTTTTCCAATAAAAATCACTGCGACTGAGATTTTGAACGAAGGTTAGTCTTCATCGTTGAATGATGTAATTTCAGATGAGTAATTATAAATAAAACAGTTTCCAATAGTCACTAGCGTTAAAATATATTGGACGATTTCATTTAATTTCACTTTTTTATGGAATCAGTTTTCAGTTATAATTATATTTTTCCAATTATTAATTATTCTAAAAGGAATGAAATTACAAGGAAGAAGGCGAATCCACATCAATCCTTTTGCTAGTCTCAGTAACCAAAAACAGTTTTCCAACCAAAAGACGAACCATGGTAGATATAATCTAATTTGAACGCACAGATACTTTTCGGGGATAGATAAGCGTTAATTACTTTCTATTTGGGGGAGTTTTTAACTTGACTCCATAAGCAAAATTTAGGGAAGTTAAATTGAATAAGAAATAAGAATAAACGGTGATTAAGTCCTGAGAAACAGAGTGGTACTGATTTGTTGAAACCGTAAATTTCATTAACACATTACGAGTTATATAGGATGTTATACGAGAAGAAATACGTCGCTATGAAAAGGCTAGCGGATAGGAGAGAGGAATGGAGAGCTGCGTCAAACCAATCTTAGGATTGTTGACGAATGATGATGAGTGCTTTAGATTCACTGTAAATCTAGAGCCATTCATAATGGAATATAAAACAGTAAATATTTTAAACTAAACAATTTGACAACTAACGTTGATACGCCTTCCCGAATATTAAGATTATCTTGAATCGTCATGACAGTGGTAACAAGACTCCAGGGCGGGCTCACGGGGTTACACTCCCGGGGAAGGGTCTATAAGCTTTTCACTCTTCACCTCTGCACCACGGAAGAGGGAGGACAAGGAAGGAGAAAGGAAGGAAGTGCCGCAGCGGTAGGAGCCCGACGACGCCTCCTACGAGTGGAAGGGAAGGAATGAGGAATCCCACACCGTCACAGTGGCGGGCGGGTCCTACTACTAGAGAAACCATGATTTAATGTTTCCACAGAGAAGAAAAAAAATATCCTACGAGGGAGGAAATTTCTACGATTTTCCGTAGGTAAATCTTCATGACAATTAATCTTCCCTCTACGACTCAAGAGAGTATTATTAAGTGTTCTACCGGTTAAGGGAAGTTCACACGGAGAATATTGCGAATCGCTGCGGCCTGTCTGCCCTTCCACAGTCAACTTCCCTCTTTAGTTCGTAATAAGGCCAATTAATTTAAGAACACCGGGACTAGCCACGGTGGCATCTTCACGCAGTTATCCACAAATTGTGCGAGAAATCCAAGGAGAAAATATCATTCGCCTTGACTAGGATTTCCGCACTATTTGTGCTTTTCGGGTGACTCCGTAAATATATCATTGTAGCTAGTCGTGGCATTCTTAAATTAGTCAAGAGCGATCGCCTCTATGTGGTTAAAGTTCGGGCTTTTCTCTCCGGCTGTGGCACTGAGCGCACGATTTGGACTGCCCGTGGCATCATAACAGTATGCTCAGCAGTCCATACCACCTTGCGCGGTAGTGTCCACAAATTTCCACAGGAATGGACGACGCTTCGGTAGCTTAACTGGCTAAAACACTTGACCGGAAATCGGGGGACCCTGGTCAATGCGGATGATTTTTCCTCTGTGGATTTTTCGCACATGAAGGTGAATTGCCTATCATTCTAATTATGCCTTTTTATTCCTTCCCTACTAAACATCATCCCCTCAAACATGGCTTTCAGCATCCATCCACCCCTTTTCATTAAAATACAGATAGAAGAGCAAATTTTGGAAATCAAATAAAAATCACATAAATACATATACTTCATCTTTCGGTCCAACCTCCTTAAAGGTTACGCCAACATCTTGAGATTTTTTCAGAATATATAAAATTTAATCAACATTTCACTGCATCTGAACTTTGAACATTTTACCCAAGCATTCTCTCAGATGCAAAATTTTTACTTTTGAGACACAAGAAATTGTTAAAAAGGGTCCCTCTCTGCATGTAGAGAACTTCGACTATCAACTTATGGAAGCCCGCTGCACTTAAAAAAAAACAGACTGAACTGTAATTAATACTTTTTGGTGCACAATGTATGGCCACACATATGCTCGGACTAGTTAGTTACTCGAAAATTGATGAAGGAATAAAAGTAAACAGTGATTAAGTCCTGAGAAACAGAGTTGTGAGAACATTTGTCCAGCAGTAATTAGTAGGTCAAAATAGCCCAGTGTAACAATTGTTTGCTGCATATCAATGGAATAGTAATAGCTACTTAAAAATTGTAAAAGGAATAAAAAAAAGCGGCGATTAAGTCCTGAGAAGCAGAGAGGCACTGAAGTGTTGAAACCGTGTGGGTATTAAAACCATTGTGGGATTGTACAGAGCCTATAATTTCGCACTATACTTTGAGTCCTTCTATGTATTTTGCGAAATAAATCACTTAGCAATTTTCCACAAAAACTTTTATAATTCCGACCTTGGGTTTCAACTAGTATATGGCCATTATCAAGGTCAAGTCATTATCGATCTTGATGAATACTATATGCTAGTCGAAACCCAGGGTCGCAACAATAAAAGTTTTTGTGGAACATTACAAAGCGATTTATTTCGCACTATAGATACATGGTTCCACCAAGAGAAGCCTGAACACTTGACATATGTGTACTGACTGTGTACCCTGAAAATTTTAAGATGATTGCTTAAGCTTTAAAAAAAGAAATTACTAAAGAGATAAAAAAAGGACCGGATGATCAGGAGCGATGAGTCGTCTTAAGAAACCACGGAGGATAGAAGTTAATGTGTAACGTACCGGGATCGTCGAAAGCGGCTAGCTTATTTAACATCGCCCGGTGCCCGGGAGGATCGGTCGCGGACGGCAGCCGTCCCGGAGCCGCCACCGGTGATCAGCTCCGCGAACAGATGAAAACCCTTATCGTCCGACCGTCTTGAGCCACGGATCGAAATAGGAAGAGATATGCGTGGAGGGTTCGCCTATATTCTTCCTCACCCACACTCAAAGCCGAATCGGGGCGCGAACGGGAAAAAAAACATAGGAGGGCAGCGAGGCGAAATAGTGATGCCCTCCGATCTAACTCCTCCCCTACGTTAGGGGTGGTCAGGTGATGGTGGGAGGGTGGATGATGTGGTCGAACGATTTGAAAAGCGGGAGGGTGGGTTGGAACGACCACGTAAATCGCTTCCCATCTTGCACATAACCGTCAATCTCACCTGGAGAGAAGCCCCTCGGTTAAGGCGTCGAGACGTTTAGAAAAAAAACATTTCCAGTTTCCAGGGGGTAGGTTAGGCGTAGTGGATTAGTTTGGAAGGTTCAAATTCTCAAGAAGATCGATTTAGTGAGATAGCTTTATGAATAGATAGCTTGCGTCTCCCCACCCTGTAGGCCTTGGTTCAAATCCTGGCGATGGAGAGGACTTTTCATAGACTTACCGATCCCTGTTTAAGTGCTTCGTGAAGGGCGCTTCACGTAGAGCACCTCGCCTGTTGGATGGGACGCTAAGAAGTCGTAGTGGATTAGATTGGAAAATTCAAATGCTCAATAAGATCGAGTTGGTAAGATAGTTTGACTGCTGTCTCCCAACCATGTGGGACTTTGTTCAAATCCAGGCGATGGCGAATAATTATCTGAAACTGCCTGATCCCCGTTTCGGTACTTTGTGAAGGGGGATTCAAGTACAGTACTTCGTATATCGAACGGGACGCTAAGCCCTTTGGTGCCTTTCGTTAAGAGAAGGCTCTTGCCGACGTCGGGTTTCTCTCCATCCTTCCTTCCATACCCTTCCCTCATAGCCCATAGTTGTAAGTCACCTCTACAAAACACTATACCGTTGAGTGCTCAACATCTAAATGGTTGGCTCTACCAAGTTTTCAGATGTTTAACGTATTGTCATTTCCATTATTATTTCACTGAAATTCATGGACGTAACTAGGGAATTTATCCAGGAAACCATGGGACCACATACCCTCCGGGAAACCTGGGGAGTACCCCAAGTTCAAGAAGGAGTTATTCTTCCCGAATATGTTTTTTAAATTTCAAATACAAATATAAATTTCAATCTTCTCAAATTTTTGACCCAATTTCTAAGAAATTTTTGTATAATACTGAATTTTTTATTTTTCGATTAATAAAATTTATCTGGGGTGGGCCACGAGCCCTATGGAGAGCCAGGGCCCTCCGGGACCCCCCAAGCAGCACCCATGCTGATGCTATATTATCCTGGACTCTTTCACCACTAGGAGGCTAGACACAAAAGTCTATTATTTGTAGTGGATGAAACGACACCATACACCTATGCGTTAGGTTAAGCATCGTTCTACGCTAGGAGGGATACGATTGGACCCAGTACCCAGCAATTGGGCGCGATTTGGTTTATTATCTGTATCTACACCACCCTGCCAGCTAGCCCAATACACGTTTCGTAGGAGGTATTAGGACCACTTCCGTAAATCTGTAGGAGAGTGCAAAAAATTAGCTACGCGTTGTAAAAGATTCGAACGTCTTATTTTGACCAAGCTTAAATGAAAATCCATTATTGTTCAATCTACCTAAACCTATTATTTATCTTATTTTATCGTTTCTGCCGGACCACGAAATGTACTGCGGCTCTAAGATGACGTTATCCGTGTCACTGTGAAAGCACTCAATTGCCAGAGCAAAAATCTAAGCTTAGCATATAGCCTCCCACTATCTATCAAATCCTAACCTAATTCGCGTAACGCTTCCAGTTCGATCGTAGTATTGTTTGACGAATTGCTTCGCTTTCTTTTGTGTTTTATCTAATTCACGGATCCAACGTTGGAGTGAGGTGTGGGCAGGAGGAGGGATGGGCGAGGAAGAAGGTTGGACGGTGTATGGGATGTGCTTTCTGCCCACCGAATCGGAAGAAGGCTCGCGATCACCGCGAGAGATTTCCCACGCGTTCCATAAATATATCGTGAACTGCCGAAACAAATACCATCTTCGCTCGAGCATTTTGTCTCGAAAAACCTCCTTCCAGTATCTGTCGGGAAGACAAATATATACATACATATTTTCACACTCCCACGCCAAAATATCCTCTCCATTTCCATAAACGTATTCCCTTGAGACGAGGTAGAACGCTTTCACCTCAAAGTGGAGGCTAAAAATTCGTGAGGTTAGCGACACGGACGATTCAGATCCACTTTTAAATACTTAAAGGAACAATTCTCATGCATTGATGCGAGTCACACGAAGCACGTGTTAAATGCTGGCAACGTGACCGCAGGATAATGGCACTGAATGCTAGTTAAGTATCCTCACCATGTAGATTAAGACGAACAAATGAGGGCATTTAGCTGGATGATGAACACAGATAGCCGTAAAAATTTTATGAGATAGCAAATTCATGATAGAATCGCAGGCTAAATTCGCCACTCCCTATTGACTGCTGCAATGCAGAATAGGACAAGAAAACACCAACGTAGGCTGTATTTTCGTCTAGGTAAATCACCTCTCGTTTTAACACCACTCACTTATAAGATAAATTCAAGCTCTACGACACTAAATCATTAATTCTCAAGTGGTTAAAATTTTAGAACACGAATCTCGGTCGTCTTCTTTTTTCCCCCTACATAACCACAGAAGTTTCAAGCGACGGCAACACAATGCAAAATGTGAAGTGTGAAAATTCAGCTTGTTTTGCAGATTGACGACGAAAGATCGCATGCATGATAACGACGTCATAGATCCTCGGGCAGTTGACCTGAGTTTTGGGCACCGCAGAAGCGCGACCGCAGATGACCTCTCGGAGAGTCGGAGGACTGCCCATCGAGGTGCCCCGAATGAGGGCCGGGTTCCGGGAGGTCTTCGCGACGAACCCTCGACGACGAAGAGGACATCATCGACGGACGACTTCGCCTCGTGACGGCGGCGAAACGAAAAGCTTCTCCGGCATACGGAGAATGCAGACGGGGTAAGGCGCGTGGATGTGCGAAAATCCATCGGCGGTTGTTGATTTATTGAGGCCGGGAAGGGTTCGTTTGGTGTGGGGTGGCGAGTTGAGCAAGGGGTGAGGGTTAAAAAGGGTAGGGTACGGTTATTGGGCGAAAGGATTGGGGTGAAGAATGGATTGGAGGAAAGGGAGGTGTTTGGAATGCGCCGTTATGGGCGAGGAATCAAGGGGTTGGGTTGGGAGGGTGGGGGAGGAGGCGTGGGAACGGGGGTGCGGTAAATATATACAAGGCTCTGGGGGTTCTCTTCAGGGGTCCCATTAATCGGCAGCAATGCGGAGATTAATAACCTTCCCGAATGCCCCAACTCACGAAAACTCTCGATTTGCGGTTGTTTCCAATGCATTTATCTTCGACTCTATGTCTAAGTAAGAGGCCGCAAAACAACTATCTTAGGTAAGTGAGGTACCGTAAAAATATACGCCATCACTCTAACTTCTTATTCACTATATTCAAGTCTAATTTATACAATACACATATCATTGGCCGTATAGCATTAATAACGAACGAAACTGCTAATACCATGGAACGTTCACATATAAAGGTTTCAGGAAAAATTTAAATTTTTTTCGATAACCAAATTCCAGAAAGTTAATCCTGAAGCTTTTAATACGCACGAATCGACACGTATTTCCCACATTTGTGTAGATTGAAAGCTGCACTATGAGTGCTTTAAACAGAAAATTCATAATTGACAACAATTTGGAAATTAAAAACCTTTCAGAACTCCCGAAAACTCCCGAATTGCGGTTTTTTTCTATGCATTAATCTTCGACTTTATACCTACAACACCGCAAAACAACCACCTTAGCATTGTAAAAATGTACATCATTCAAACTTCTCTAAGCTCACTATATTATATCATCAGTCATGATCACGTTAAATTTTTATATATCATTATCCATAAAGCATCGATAATGAAGTAAACTGGCAAAACCATGGCCGTGTAAATACGAAAGTTTGACAAAAAAATTACATTTCTTTTTCGATTACCAAATACCAGAAAGTAAATCCTGGAGCTTTTAATACACAGAATCCACACTAATTTCCGCATTTGTATTAATTGAAAACTGCACTATGACTAATTCTTAACCCAAAATTAAGTAGCCAGAAATAATTTGATGCCTCAGTATTTTCCTGCACTGCTATATAAAGAGAAGCGGTGATTATGTATAACTCCAAGAGTATTTTATAATGGGTCCCATTAATCGGGAGAAATGCGGATATTAATAACCTCTCCGATTGCCCCAACTCACGTAAACACCGAGTTCCCGATTTGCGGTCTTCTATGAATCTATTTTCGATCGAACCACAATAATTAATATTGGTCATATGCCGTGATAATGACAGAGGCAGTCAAAAGCATGGTTGTTTTAAATAAAAGGTGGGAGAAACAAAATTTAGTTTCTCTTTCATCTTCCAATTCAAAATAACTAAGCAAAAAACTTTTCTTATTTACTCTTCACAAATTGTGTGTACTCGTCGTCTATGATCCTTTGAAAACCCTAAATTAAAGATCCAGAAATATTTTAATTTCTTGGAATTTTTGCATGTATTCGGACACTAATAATATTTTTGAATGCCCGAACTCACGAAAATTCCAAGCAGCCGATTTGCGGTTGTATCCTGTGAATCTGTTTTTGATTCAAAGTTCATGACACCGAAATAAAACGGATCATGTAATGTACGAGGAGGATTGTACAAATGTATTCCATTCAAACCTCTCTACACTCACTATGGTTTTCATATAATCTTCCATAATACACCCAAACAAAACTCCACGAAGTGCGGGGTAGCCCAAGGACCGAAACTGCCCCCTTGCCCTGAAAGTCTGGATTTTATTCACCTGTGCCTTAACCCTTTATAACCCAGAGCTGCTTCTGGGATAAATTAAAATTCAAGACTTTTCACATAAAAAATGTGAAAATTTTTTACTCAATCATAATTATTGTGGCAGTTACAGATTTCACCATTAAAATTTACAGCATAAATAACACTCAGTTAATATATCTCCTGAATAGAGCTGAAAGTGCAAAACTTTTTAATGTTGCTTAGAAGCAACATTGGGTTATAAAGGGTTAAAAGCGGGTGACCTCTACCCTCATCTAACAAAAAAATTCGGGTTGTGATCATTGTGTGAGTGAGTGTGAGGCAAACATTATTTACAATGACTACGGTTTCTACATCAATTCCCAATAATAATTAACAATCCTAATTGATATCGCTGTTGACTATACACTAGGGCGGATCGCAAAAATCGATTTTTTTCAAATCCATCTGGCCCAATGAAAAAAAGTTGTGGGACCGATCAAAAATAAGGCCTGAAAAATTTGAGACCTGTACGTGAACCCCTGACCCTCGCTCAAATGCAATTTAGGGGGGGAGGGTCAAAATTCGAAATATATAATATTTTATGGTCATTACCTATAGATTTTGCCGAGTTACTGCCCTTCTAGGGCAAAATTTTCGTGCATTTTGACGTATCTGCCACCGTTTAGCCACAAAATGCCTAATTTGAGTCCGCGTCCGCGAAGAAAATATTCCAACGCCCACGCAGCGTCGCGGATACCAGAGCCGCAGGCCGATCCCTTCCCCTCCACGCTCGCTTCTCCCCCTCCCACGCCTCTAACACAGCAAAATTCATCCCGCGCATGCTGCTAGGAGGTCGTTTATCTTTGATAATATAAATCAGAAGATGGTAGAAGGTAAAAAGCGATGCGTAGTGAGACGACTAGTCCCTTATTTGGCGCCTCGTCGGCGTTAAACAAATCGATGTTACCAACTTTTAGAGAAGTGATGAAATAAATTTAGACCTGCGCACGCAGGAAAGGAGACTACGGTCTTGAAGACACCTCTCGTGTGGCTATGAAGGTTTGTGAACTTAGGTTATGCATTTCTATTCCGGTATTGTCCTACAGCTGCGACTAAATGGATGAATAAGGGTGAAGGCCGCCGGCGTACCCTCCCCGCTCCCCTCTCGAACGCCCCAGATGCAACAAAATTCACACCAAGTGCGTCTTTCTTCGTTAGCATTACTAATATTTGATGTATCAGCATCATCCAGTGAGGAACAATCACGAAGGGATTACTCAATTACCTGCTTTCCATTCTGTATTTCTTATGTTAGTGTCATTCCTCGTCTTTTGCTGCTGTCAACAAAGTTTTGGTAAATTATTTCGCGAATCTCTCGTCTGTATGTATAATGAAAGGAATATTGCAATTTAAATTTGTACTTTCATCAATAGATTTTTAAATTCCACAGCGCTAAGCTCAGATATAGCTGAAGGAACCGGAGTCTCTCTCCAATACATCATCAGCCTTTATGTCGATATTAAAATCCAGCAATTAAAAAAATCTCGGATTGGTCGCCAAACGCATCCTTGCAGAAACGCAAATTGAGTCCCTACATTACCCTCCCAACGTTTATGTCGCAAATCCAAGTGCAATTGTGCATCATCATAGTGCATCATAGTGCATCATAGTGCAATTAGCAAAAAGACCACTGTAAGGGATGAAATACGATTTGATGCTTTCCCGGCGAATGATGTGTGTAAACTCTTTCGGGGTTTAACAAAATTTATCCCTTAGGATGAGCCCCCAGTCGGAGCTTGAAATGTTGGCCATTATGGAAAAATTAACCCGGTGAGAATTCCGAGAAGAGTTTACCCACACTGCAAGGAATGTTGGAATCATGCTTATAGCAAAGGGATGATGCCTCCTTTTTGGGCGGTATTTGCTTGGTACCATCATAATCAAATCCTTTTTAATTCTGTGTATCTAATTTTCACTCGGAAAGGAATCGATAATCGCACATTTTATAACTTTTGCCAATCCTCCAACGGGGGAGGCAAACCTCAAAAAGTGGGACCCTGTTTCTTCAACTAACACCACACATTCCCCTCTAAACTTGTATTGATAAGTCCTCTTCCCTTTTTTCATCAGACAAGAGTTTTTATTCCAATAAAATAAGGCCCTTTGATGACACCTCTCTTTTCTTATTCACAGTAATTAGCATCTTTTTCTGTCTACGTAAGTAATTCTGGTACACTAGCTTTGATATATCTTACGAAATTATGACTTTTGCGTCAGCTAAAGTTACGGGAACGATCATTGCTGTTGCTTGGTTCTTGCATATACCTCCTCCACAGTTGGCAGACGCATTTTCCCCCTAAGAAGATCCAATTTGAGGTTATAGTCCTTAATGTTTATTTCATGAGGAAAATAGAGATACAAATCGGCTAATTTCTCGCCAGTTTAATTTTCTTCGGATGAATTGATGAAGAAAATTTTTGATACTATTTTCCCGTACAAGAATTGACGATGATGACTCAACGTTCTCCTTTGATTCCCTTTTTTCCTCAGTTGTCGAGTTTCTTTAGGGTTCAATCCAGCAGCCATCGTATTTCGTTTCGTCCGCTGGTATCTCAATATGCTTATTCATTAGGGGGAACCTCATGCTTCTTCTTGCACTTACACGCAAAAGTATTGCATGATTTCAAATGTTCCCTCAAAAGTGCTTGAGTTTTGTACTGCAACAAAAACCCTACTTTTGGCCTATTCGCATTTTCCGTAAGTTTTAGTACTTCCTGTGGTACCGCTAAATCCATTTAGTCACATTCATAATGGGAGAGAAGCGCGTCACCACACCTTCATAGCCTCTCGAGAGGCGTCTTCAAGACCGTAGTCTCCTTTCCTGCGTGCGCAGGTCTAAATTTATTTCATCACTTCTCTAAAAGTTGGTAACATCGATTTGTTTAACGCCGACGAGGCGCCAAATAAGGGACAAGTCGTCTCACTACGCATCGCTTTTTACCTTCTACCATCTTCTGATTTATATTATCAAAGATAAACGACCTCCTAGCAGCATGCGCGGGATGAATTTTGCTGTGTTAGAGGCGTGGGAGGGGGAGAAGCGAGCGTGGAGGGGAAGGGATCGGCCTGCGGCTCTGGTATCCGCGACGCTGCGTGGGCGTTGGAATATTTTCTTCGCGGACGCGGACTCAAATTAGGCATTTTGTGGCTAAACGGTGGCAGATACGTCAAAATGCACGAAAATTTTGCCCTAGAAGGGCAGTAACTCGGCAAAATCTATAGGTAATGACCATAAAATATTATATATTTCGAATTTTGACCCTCCCCCCCTAAATTGCATTTGAGCGAGGGTCAGGGGTTCACGTACAGGTCTCAAATTTTTCAGGCCTTATTTTTGATCGGTCCCACAACTTTTTTTCATTGGGCCAGATGGATTTGAAAAAAAATCGATTTTTGCGATCCGCCCTACTATACACCCTTGATAAGGCAAGATCGGGCAGTCACTGAAACTCTGCTACAGCCGGAATTCGAACTCGGGCCCAGAGGGTGGGAGGCCAACACTTTAGCCACCAAACCAACGATTTCCCAATATGCTTCCAAGCTGCCGATTTGTGGCAGCTTGGAAATATATTGGGAAACAAGTCGATCATAATTTCCCTTCATTACGCTTGCATGTAATTTATCAGGATAGATTAAGTCATCCTAATAAATAATGCAGCATCAAGTACACGCGTTGCAACGGTTTGCCAAGAAATAAATCAAAGAGTTGGGATTCGGTCTTTCTGCAAAGAAATAAGAGGGTATTTTTAGAGGAATGACACCTATTTCATGGCGACTTTCACAAAATTGAATTCGAGGGAGAAAGTGGATGACGCGAAAAAAATTGATCGGGAAGAGACGTAACGGTGATGCATAAAGGGGATGGGAGGCGGTCTCTCACCACTACGAAAGGGAAGAAGTGGGAGAATCAAGCATTCAGGTTTTTGCATGGTGGGAAAAATCAAGTCTGAGCGCATCCGCCGCGTCCTTCCCTCGATAAAGCCCCCGACCACTTCCAACTATTGAACAGATCGCGTTCGCCTGATGCGGACCCTCTCACGCGGGGAAGAAATGTGAGGCTCACGACTGAAGAAGAAGAAGAAGAAAAAAATGAGGACAGGCGGGCGAACACGTGATATTCACACTCGCTTCAATTGTTTCTTCTTTCTTCCCACGACGTCCTTCGTCTCTTTCGCACCCGTCAAGTATCAAAGTATTGTTTCAATTTTTTTTTATCCCAGAGGGAACTCTCAGTTTGGAGTCGAGAAAGCTTGTCGCTCGTGATAACGTCGAGGAAATTCGTACTACCGCTTGCCATAATTTCCATCCAATCGGTTTGGATAGTACTAAAGAAGTGCGCCGCTGCGCCACCTATACCGAAAATAAGTCCAATACGCGTCAGGGCGAAACAGAATGCTTGAAACAAGACTTTTAATATCGCACAATATATTTTATAAAAGGATACATACTCCATATTTAATATACGTTTTGAAATTCTGAACTCTTTAAACTAAATTTTTAATCGTTAGGATCAATGCGATACCCAAAAATCATCGGCGCACAGGCCTAGTCTAGTTGGAACTTCTCTAAATAGCCTCTGTAAAATATACTCACCGTGATAATAAATACTCTATACAGTAAGGTACCTCTTAGAACTTACAGCAGCAAGCCTCACATCGCATGAGTTACATTCATACATTTTAAAGCTTTAAAAGTTGAAATTATTGTTGATTACAGTTCATAGTTAATGTTAATTTCTTCTATTAATGCCATGTGCCGCGCCGGGCCAGTGCCGGTTCAAGGTGGCTAGAAGGGGAGGTGGTCTCAGCTGAAAGTGGGGGAGGAACTTTCACAAATATCAATATCTTATAGATTATGGATCATAGAAAAATCGCAAATAAATTTAGAAGTGTTTATATCAATTTTATTTTTTCATTCGGGGTAGACTGTAGGACTAGATAATGTTTAAACATTTTCGTTATTTTGCAACAAAATATGCGTTCTAAAAATACGCAAAAGCCATTTAATTAATTAAAGTTAATGTTTGCAACTTATTGTGGAAGATGAATATTATAGACGTAATAATTTTCCATAGGTTGAGTTGCAAATTTCATGAAGTGGACAAAACGGCTAATTTTACGGTGCGCGGAGTCATTAATTGTACTCGTGTGTCTAATTTTTTTAAATTTTCATAAAACAAAAAATAAACAAAATTGAGAATAAAATTTCCTTTGAAATGACGTGTTATTCATTATTATGGCATGCACTTAAGTCCAGATATATATTTTCAAAGTACAGCGGCACATCATTTTTACGCCGACAGTAGTTCAAAGTCACGTTCACTCTCGATTTTCTTTCTCCTTAGGCCAGCTAGATACATTTCAATGATGAGAAAAATTATCTCACACTTAGAAAGTAAGAGAAAACAATTTGAGCTCGACTACTAAATGCTTATTGCAGTAATTTTCCCAACGACCGCAGATCTTTTTTTGATTTTAATATACGTTTAGCAATATTCTGACTCGCAGGCATTCTTTGTATTTGCACTGGAAAGGTAACCATAAATTGTCGTCCACATGTATAAATAATCACCATTTATCACCCAAGTCTGTGTATTTCATATTTCTACGCACTTTGAATTTCGTTTTCCCAAATATTAGCCTCGATCCTGCTGTGCTGAAGATAAACTTGAATGAAGTCTCGCGAATAATTCGGTGAATAAATTATTAGGAAATAAAGTGAGGAATAGAATTGGCCAAGTAGTGGGTCTGAGGAGTTCGCACAGGTTTTCTTTCGCTTGGAGGGTCTTCGATTAATCATAGACGAGACAAATTGTCCCGTCGCGCAGAGGAGATAGGGTACCTCCCGACCATTCACAGCCGAGAGGGGAATTAGGTAGACAGGGGAGGCAGGCGACGACGCGGCTGTGTGCGACACCTGGCGGTGATGTAGTGGTCCTCAGGGGCGGGTGACCCTAGGCCACGTTCAACGCCCTCTGCTACCTCTCTCGCTCACGCCGCCAATCAAGGGACTAATTCACTATCCATAATAGTAATTTAAAATGTCAATACATGTACTGCATGAACGCAAATCATTTCCATTGATGGAATGGTAAGAGCAATTGTGAAACATTGCAAAATAATTCAAATATAATTCAAAAATTGGAAAAATGACAAGAAATAAGAAAAATTATATCTCACTTTTGCATGAGAAAATATCATTTTCTACGACAATGTTCACTATGGAGAACCCTTGTCATAGCGTGATGCAATAAGCTGCTAACTCATTAGATGGAGGTTGCTTATTAAATTCTATGTTACGAGGGTCGTTCAAGTCTTTAGAAAAAGATATAAAAACAAATTGTATTGGGTTAGTGTTTTATATTTTTCTTAATAGTTATATTTTAGCCATATTTTAAGCATTTTTCCAAGCATTTTAAGCCGTCCAAAAAGCACGTATAACTTCGCGATCCCCTCAAAATAGTCATTGGTTTGGTCGATGACCTCTAGCTTAGACGTAAACCTTCGTCCGCAGAGCAATTTATTCAAGTTGTGGAAAAGTCACCGAAGGCCAAAGCTGGCGAATGCGGTGAATTTTGTAATGATTGAAACTTTAATTCTATTATTTTGGCTATTGACTCTAAACAGGTGTGCAACCGTGCATTGTCTAGTTGAAGGAAGAAATTTTTTGCTTCAAATGAAGGCGATTCTCTTGATTGCTAACATCAACCGGTCCAATAACGATGCATGCTACTCTCCTTTCATCGTTTTTCCCTTTTCCGATTAATCGATGTAAATAATTCCGCATACATTCCAAAATATCGTTGCCATGACTTGACCGGCACATTTCAACATCTTCACCTGCTTTGGCTGATTAAATGCTCGTTACAGCATGAAAAGCATGAAAAAAATACACCTTAGGTTCTTCACCGCACAGCTTCTTATCTTATTAGCAAATTAATGCTGTAACTGAAGTTCAATCAAGCTATTTACATGTTAAAATATAATGATTAAATTATCTACATTCCGAGTACACCAATTTGTTTTGAAAGCACGATAAATGCTGTCAATGTGGAAAAATGTTTTAAAATTACATAAGCCAATTGTACTTGTTTTCAATAGCGCAGCATCGAGCCTAATCCTTAATCTATGTTGGTTGGATCTATGGTATAGTTAAATTTATAAGATAGCTATTAATTACAATTATTGCAAATAATGACACAATGAATTGCTCAAATCGTGTCCAAAATTCTAGGCCTTTAAAATTTCCACTGATATTCAACTAGAACGTGCGTAAAGGACGCGTTCACTTATTACGCTTCCAAGTCACAAAAATGTCTTAAAGGGACTTTAATATAACTTGCTGCTGCCTACATCATCCTAGGCATTCTTCAAAAAACGAGATATTGTAGGAAAACTTTACAGGAAAATCTATTTACTAGAGGCGGAGGTTTTAGATCTAATTGATGCATTTATGATCAATTACATTAAATGCAGATACGAAATTATTATTTCAATTTTATGATCGGACTTTTTGTACATCTGTTAAAACGATAATCTTCTTCATACTCGTTTAATCGTTTAAAATGAGGTAAAATTTTAGAAATGAAATTGGCTAATGAATATATTCTCATGTAAACATAGTCATGGAAGGTTTAAATAAGAGAGAAATATTCTTTTCCCTGATGAATAAGTACGATCGCGGCCAATTCTCAAATCGGATTTAAAGATGTAAAAAGCTATCCGAGGGTTGACGTCATTCTTTCATGGCAAAGTAAAATATGCATTACAAAGAGCATATGTGTCTTGGGTTGTTGAACTGGTCTATTGCATGCAGGTAAATGCTTCGTCTAGACTGAAGTCCACGCAAGAGCTTCTTTTGCAACGGATCTCGAAATAAACTGAATGTTGAATATCTATCCGACCACGTCCTTCCTCGAGGGAAATGGGAAAAAGTGAAACAGAAGTTTCCCGTGCAAGTTTGTTGTCTGAAAAACTGTAAGAAAATATACTTCATGACTACGGAACTTTTACTTCTGATAAGTCATATCCTGCCTCAATATTGAGTTATGAAAGATAAACAGCAGCAGCTTTTGTAATTTTCAGGAGTTAGTTTTAGAAGCGATTACCTTCGCATTCATGAACAAGTCCAAATACAGGGAATCGGTATGGTATGCTATTTGGAGGAGGCGACAGACAGCTTAGGCCATTTGTGCCATGAGTGAAGGGTATGGAAGGAAGGTTGGAGGGAAACCCGCCGTCGGCATTAGCCTGCTCTTAACGAAAGGCGCCAAGTGTACCACGGCTTACCGTCCCATCCGACGGACGGAGAGTTGCGCTTGTAATGTCCTCCACAAAGCATTCAAGCAGGGATCTCTGAAAATTCTCTGCCACCGCCGGGATTTGAACCCGAGCCCGCGGGGTGGGAATCCAACGCTAGCCACAATACCAACAAGATCCCCACAGGAAATCCAAATTATGAATAGCAGGTTTCTGTAAAATGAAAAGTAGAAAGAAATTATGAAAAAAAAGCCGCAGACGAGACTTGATCTAAGAACCTTGGCATGAGAACCCGTATCCACTGTACTAAAATAACACAGGCGTAATTATCGTTTACAAGTACTTGGTTTCCTTTTATGTTGCAATATGATGTTATAGACTCATTCTGAGCCACTTAGCTCTTAGCCACTTAGCTCTTAGCCACTGGACTACGGTAACACGTATTGAAGCGTCGTTCTGTAGGGAATACATTTCACCTGTTAAAGTTTAAATGCGTTTTTGTTTAAAAAATTTATTATAAAACCCCCATATCGTAGGGTAATTCGAGGATAGCATCCGATGGACTATAACACTTCAAATTTTGATTGCATTTTGACACGTAGATTTGGGACACTCCCCTAGTAAGCCGGAAGCCATGTGGTAGCAGAAGAGCCGTGAGAGCACACTGGAGCCTTCAGCTGGACGAGCAACTTCACTGATGAGTCCGAGACGGGCCCATTTGACCAGGCTCTTTCGTGACCTGTGCAGTGTGCATATGGCGTGAACCTAGAGCAGCTAGTTTTTTTTTAGAATGCTTGCCTTCACCCGTGAGGGAGGCGCCAATAAAATAAATTTCACCTTGACAGCTGCCCCTTCATACGCTCATCGTCGCCTCTCCACGTTACTCAAAGGAAGGAAGGCGGAAGAAAAGTGGATGGGTAAAGTTTTCCCTTTACAAGATACAGTAAAAACTGAATCTCTTTCAAAGACGGCCATGGAGTTTGCTAATCATCTCAAGACGGGTACCTTGAACTGAAAAGCTAACTTAGTCACACGGAATCCGGTGAGCAATGCTTGGCTGTCAACACAAAGGTCAAATTTTCACTTGCACGTAAGGGATTTCGCTTTGTCTCGATTTGTTTGGTTTCCACACCTCCACAGTTTCAAGGGTCTTAATAGTACATACAAATATATAATAGTACGTAAAATAACTCTCATAATCAAAAAACACAGTCATTATACGTCATAATACAACAGAAAAAACTATCCTGAAATTTATAATACGTAACTGAAATCATAATTCATTCAAGGCTTAAAACAAAAATAAATTGGCGTAAACTCTTTATGTCTTGGTTTTCATTAATCTAGTGGCATCCTTTCATTTTTTTATACCGACTCTATTCTTCCCTCATATTCTCGTTTTTCCTAATTAAAGGAAAATAAAAAATCAAAAATAATTAACTCCACTGGAAAATTCTTCCATTTTGAATTATTTTAACATCATCCCACACACGAGCACAAGAAGACATCAAAACAATGTCAATATCAATATGAGAGCAGGACCTGAATAAACTCTCATTTCAATTCGAAAGTATTTACACATATAAGATCATAACAAATTATTACTTTTTAAAGTTTAGCAAAATGCACGAATACGTATAAAATGTATAAGACTTTCAAGATACATAATATATAAAATAAAAGTGTATGCAACACTAATCTTGGTTGATACAAGCCGATCAATTCGTCCCATTCATAATTTGAACGTCCCTCCTCACTTGTCCCTCAGTCCACTTAAGTTTTACTACTTAAGTTCGGAGAAACTTGACCTCGGTTTTAATTACATGCGACCTGCATCACGAACTCAGTTGACGTGACCTTGAACGGAGAAATTTTCCAGCGGACCATTTTGAATGGATTTTCTGTCAAGTATATCCTCGTCAAAAATGAAAAAATTTCCAACCCTCGCCGAGACCATTTTTTTTTCGGGAAACATGCCCCTTGGATAGGGCAAATATTCAAACACTTGCGGGTGGGCGGCGCGTCAAAATCCGGACAGGTTCGCGTGATGTGGCTTCACTTGACGGGAGATGAGTGGAGGGCGAAGGCAGGAGACGCAGCTAGCGAGACCAGGGAGGTGAGTTAAGAGGTTGGATATTCCAATCAAAGAGAAACGCGCACTCAAGTTTTTCAACCACTAGCAGGCCACCCGGCGTTGCTCGGGAAGGATGGTATCCAGATAAGTGTGAAATTTTCGCACAATTTGTGCATTGCGGGTGACTCCGGAAAGATAACACCGTGGCTAGTCAAGGTATACTTAAATTCAAGGGACCTGCATAGATGAGGCACAATGCCATTCCATAGAAGGTTGATTTCTGTTGCCACTTCGGTCGCATTTTAATCAGTTTTCAGAAATGTCCGCGGTGATGAATGCAATGCGATCCACTTTTTTATAAATATTTTGCATTAAAATGTTTGTCATGGCCAGGAATAGCATTAAAAAGTAATTGGATTGATCATATCATCTTGTGTATAAATTTTGGTTAATACCCCTAATTAAAACTTATTTCCCCGTGAAACTCAGATCAATTTGTCCACCAGCGACACGAGCGGCGAATTCTGCAAACCCATTTAAAAGTGCGGTGAGTACAACACATTTAGAGGCCGACTTGAGGATCCTCTTTTGTAATATCCGTGCTTAAATTAGTCAGGAGCGACCGCCTTTATGTGGTCAAAGTTCGGGCTTTGCGTTCCGGCCGTGGCGATGTGCGCACGATTTGGACCGCTTGTGGCATCATATGCTCAGCAGTCCATACCACCTTGACCGGTATAGTCCTCAAATTTCCACAGGCGAGAATGATGCCTAGGTAGTTTAACTGGCTAAGGCACTCGACCGGAATTCTGGGGATCCTGGTCAAGGCGAATTATTTTTTTCTCGGTGGATTTTTCACACAATTCGTGCATTGCGGGTGACTCCTTTAAGATATCACCGTGGCTAGTCCCTGTATGCTTAAATAAGTGGGAAAATTGGAACTTAGAATGCATGGTCACATGGCAGGATACTTAGATAAAGGAACAAAGCAGATACAATGATGGTATACATACCTAGGTGACAGCAAACCATGGAAAAAACTATTTCCGTATACCGCACACGGGATCAGCTTATACCCCGCTACACAACATTAATTGTTGTGTGAATCCTTACAAGCGCCGAGAGGAATACTAATTATGCGCAGAACCCTATGATTTATGCTCTCCCTTCGAGCGTGTCAAGAGATGTGTCTAATCTGCAGGATGTCCAACCGCCGAAGTTGTATGACGTAATTTAACGAACTGTAATGAGAAAACGACATAACTGACGGATCAGACGCAACCAAAAGTAGTACTACAAGGTTTGGGAGTATGAAATGCTCCTACATACTAACTTAGGTAGCAATCCGTGCAGCTGTATGGAAACGCATGGCGGATAGACAAACAGACACCCCCTTTCATAGATAGTTGAAATTAGCTGAATAGCTGGTAAGCGACCACTTACATACAAATCTTAAACTTAGCCACATAAATACACCAAGGGTGAAATTAACCATTACAAAATTGGCTTAGGCGGTATTAAAAACTCTCTTGAACTGTGAAATAAAAATTCAAAGCAAAACGGTACGATTTGGCGCTTTGGCAACGGACAGAATAATTAACGAAATAAATTAACGAGGATCAGGGGCAACCTTGGCCTAATGATTAAAGGTATTTGCCAAATACCTCACCGGCTCATACAAACGTATCCCCTTTTTTATGCTACCCAACCAACACATATATACCATAAATCAATCGATAGACACATCATTATTATTTCATCCATTCTATTGCATTAACTCGTAAATCTGTAACGTACCTATATTTATTTTTCAACTTCCCCGTGAACAGCACATATAGGCCTTTACAACGGAGGAATTAACAAAGCACGACACAAACATCCATGCCCTGAATAGGGACCACCTACCCAGGCGGGTATCGAACCCGCGACCAGCGGTTTGGCAGGCGAGGACTTTACCCCACCGCCACCGATGCCGATATGGTTCTCATCCATCATAATTCGGAGTGAAAAAGGGTATCCATTCATAGCATGATTAATCTCTATCGTTACAATCGTGCAGTTGGTGCCTAAGTTAGTTGATATTTCATTGTTCAGTTACACATGTAGTTCTAAACTACTCATTGTAAAGTAATACGAACTTATTTAATTCAATACAATGAAGTGCAAAAAATACTCACCAGATTATTAATCGTTTTGAAGGGGTCTTTTATTTCTACTATAAAAAAGATGTACAGAAACGTAAGGATTCTTGTAATAAGTTAAATACTCTCTACTTACGACTCCTGGGACTATTTAACCATCAAAACACTTTGAATATATGCTACATGTATATCACTTACGGAATAAGAAAACAGTGGCATACCCTAATTATACAGTGGAAAGCCTTATTCCTTAAATTTCCTTTGCTGATTTCTCAAAACTCATCACAAGTTATTGCATCATCGTGGTGTTTCAAAGTGACTACGGTTTTATAGTCGTTAGAACACAAAGCTATCTTCAGAATCATGCACGCTCAATTACATAAAGACATGAAAAATAGTTGTATTAATTCATTTATTGTAGCTAAACGAAGATTTTGTGAGAAGAAACCCTACAGCCACTTGATGAATCACGATCAGATTTTCATAAGAAACTTTCAGCAGAGAATATATCCATTCAGCTCATTCACTTTATGGTAGCAATAAAAATGAATCTTCGAAGTTTCGTAACATCTTTCCTTTTGTGAATCACAACTACGCTGTATTTATACAAGGTCTTACAAATAGGTTTCATTACGTTTCCCTCCGCAGAGAATCGACAATATTTGTGAGCAGATCATAAAAAGCGTTTTTTTTAACTCATTGCGATTTATCATCGCGTGTGACAAAGTACACTTATCTCCCCAACCAGTACGCAGAACCCACTTTTTCCCGACAAAGCGATCGTAGTGAATGCCAACCTGCCAAATACCTTTGCCAAAACGATTGATGACTAAGCCATCCGTTTGCAAGCTGCCACGATAGGACTAGGAGTGGGTGATTTTCTCCGGAACAGAAGAGCCAAAAATGAAAAAAATATTGCGATCGATATTTTCTAAGAACCGATTTATTTATTTATTTCTCATCAAATATTAAATCTGTATTTATTGTACATAATGTGATCCAAAATATCAATCGATTGAAATGTTCATCATATTGATGACGTTTCATAAATATATGAGGATGAAAACCTTAAACATTGCTATGATTTATTGAGATTATATGATTTTTATGCGCCGATTATTATTATCTAGCCTAATACAGTGAGTGACATCATTTAGAACTAGCTCAATATCAAAAATGTTAAGCAAAATGCAAATCATTGCCGTGATTTCCTCTGGTTTCATATAAAAAGAAATGTTATTGCGCAGCAATCCTGAATATTCTCTTCATGAAGTACAAAGACTTCAGAGAACTTGATTGACAGATTCATGTTTAGCGGGCGATATAGGAAAGCCTAATATTTCACCCTTTACTTCTTTCTGAACAAATTTGAGCTGCTCATTGAGCCAATATTTAAGGTATGAAAGGATTACAAAAATGCATTTTGAGTAAACATTTTACTCAATGAGCTGCTATCAGTGCTATATGTTGAATACGAAGGGTCGAGCTATGAAAAGTCTTGTTTTCAATTTTTTCAAAGACACTCACTTAATTTTCTGAATTATTTAATCTCAAGTACTTTTAAGCTCAATAATTCCTACTCCAGTTGTTTGATTGCATATCATTAAAAATGATCAAACTTTATAGATCTTATCAGAAATTTTGAATACTGACAGCAACTACTACGTAGTTTAACCAAAAAATATATATCTGAAGCTGGCAAATAATAATTCTGTACATATGATAAAATACTGAATTTTTTAAGGGCTCGATTCAACGCGCTGTGGAATAAATTATTAAGAATGACCCAATTCTCCAATAAAAAGTTTTGCATATACCATACATGTCAGTGGGTTTTAGTTACACGGCGTTAAAAAGCTGAACTGTTGCGAAATCAATTCAAAAATCAGACCACATTGTATGAGCTTCCTTTCTAGACTAAGAGAGAAGGGTATAATATCGTTCAATTGTGTTACCCTTCGTATCACGTAAGCTTTATTGTGCCCGTGTAAACGAGACGTTAGAAAGTCAGACCCGTGTTTACAGCTCTATTTGGCACACAGTAGCTTTTGCTTTGCAGTAAAATAAAGCAAAACAAGCTTAAGGAAGGAGAGACCCTACTAGTGGTGTCACGATGCCGGAACGCCGTAAGACACTAATAAATAACACTTTTATCAATTTTGTTGCCTCAAAATTTCTAATATATTCATTCATAATACATTCGTAACCATAACAAAAAAATATAATAAAATTTAAATAATGACTTTTAACTAAAAAAACACAGTGTAATATTTTACTTCTAAAAAAAGTTAAGTAAGGTGCGTTCCGGCACTGCTAATTTTGCCGCCATGACATCACTGGACCCTACCAAATGGTTGCTTCATAAAATTTGCACGTCATGCTGAGTAAATATGAGGATATTTTCGAATCCACTCACGTGATGGTCCACTACAATTCTGCCGGATATTTTCGCCATGATCACTGTCTCATAACGAAAGAGCATTTTCTATTTTTCAATCAATACGCCGTTGATAAATATGACGTGAAAATCTGAAAATTTTCAGTTTGAAGTCTAATTTTGTAGAAATTGCTATTGGCACTTGAGAACATAAGACATATTAAGTTGTAAGAATGATATAGTTAAGACGTGTTCCACTAAATCACTGCAGCTTCGGTAATGACATGTGTCATACTGAGCGATGGTTGTAGTAACATAAGAAACTACAGAAAAAATGGCGCTAATACATAGCATTACAATGTATCAGTATGATGACAGTAAGGTTTAGATACATCATTATGCATTTATTAAAATTTATGTAACAGAGACTAGCATCTGAGAGCATGTATCTCATAATGCGTAAAGCAGGTAGATAAATATTTTAATCGAGCAGATTTTCAAAACTTAATTAGCAGAAGTGATAATTTGGAGAAGTGGTGTTCTGCGAAGAAATAATTACTTGATATATATATCTGTGGAAATTATGATTATTTCCTTTGTTTTAATTTTCTATATCTAAATATAAATATCGATTTCAATGGGCGATTCTCACTAATCACAAAATTGTAGCATTGTCAACCAATTTCGGATCAACTGTAGAAAAAAGATTGAAATAATTATATGTATCGTTACAGGGGTTTGGTCCAGGAGTAAAATTCGATTTTAGAGCGAATCCAACATATTGGCAAATTTACTAGCTATCAATTAGATACATAGATTTACGAGATATTTAAAACTGAATTTGCAGCAGTAACGATTCTGAAAAGCAGTTATCTGCAAAGTAGTAGTAACTCATAGGATACGTAAGTGGAATGTCTGATTATTTCCTTTGTTTTAGAGCCTCTGTAGCTAAATATAAATATAATATTTAATGGCCAATTCTAACAAAGAACAAAGGAAAAAAGGCGTATTAATATACACCGTGATTACTTATAAAATCGAATTAAAAATTCACGAAAATAACGCGCTGATTTAAATTTAATTAAATCGCATAATACCATCTGTTACTCACCTCTGGCACCCTCTTCTGAGGCTTGCTTCATTGTAGCCAACACTGCAGTCGCCCTTGCAATGGCTCCCATCATCCGCGAACCACTGGTGGGTCCCGCACCACCCGATGGTGAGGTCGAGGCACCCCCGGCCGAAGACGGCTCTGGAGTGGCGGCCGCCCGGGTCGCGAGCCCAACAAAACCTCCGCGGCCCCTTTCACCAACGGAAGAGTGGTATTCCGATTAGAAACGACCAGCGAAAAATTTCCTTTTCTTCCCGTCGAATTCCTACGGGATAAGACGCACAACCAAGCCGCTCACCGTGCATAATATATAGCACCTGTCTATCAAGAGTCATCACCAGGGGAACCCATTTCCCTTCGCTAGGAAGCTCTTTATTTATTTCGCGTCACTCTGAGGAATACCGGCCAGCGATCATCCACTCGAAACTCGAGTTTTTTAAATTTTTTTGCACATCAATCTAAGAGCCGGATATATGGACTGTGGTACAATATACGACCTTCACTAAGACCAGCGTTTCCTTTTTCAAGCGGAAAACTACTATCACCGAGAAAAAAAGCCACATATTCAGCATGTACCTGAAGTAAATACATTATTTTATATCTCAACATAAGACATAGTTTACCTTAAATTTAGTAACACTGGCATGAGATGCGATAAGAAATGACTGATGGAATGACAGACGAATTCTAACTCATGCTAAGAACATTTTAGTTTTTCACGACGAAAAACTGCTGATTTATGCCCATAACCTTCATTACCATACATGTTGACTGATATTGTTACTTTTAGTTTCCACCACGCTCGTTCGATTAAAAAATCATATCAAATTACTATTTTTTATTCAAAAATTTTCCCGCGAATAAGTGAAAAACATCTAAGAGATTTTCACGACGAAAACTGATGATTTATGCCCATAAACTTTATTGCCATAAATATTGACTGATATTGTTACTTTAAGTTTCCACCAAACTCGTTCGATTAAAAAACATATCACATTGCTATTTTTATTCAAATATTTTACCGCGAATATTTACCCTTTTTCATAGGGCTACCATCAGATTACAAAATATTGGAAAAAGAAACCCTTCAATTCGAAGAAAAACGGTATCTTTATCTCTTCTAACGAAATGACTTAGTAGTAAAAAATAAGAAAGCGATTGTGGGAGTTTAAGTTCTCGTCCACGGAGGGGATGCAAAACAAATGGATGATTTCTTTTCAACGCGAACAAACTTTAATTAGACAGGAAAATAACAAACAGAAAAGGACAATAATAGGAATTGCCGCCGAATTGAAAGTAAAATAGATGTAACTGCCAGAATTCCATCCCTCACTACGAAACAATGTACCTTGACGTTTTATCTACCCCGTCACCTAACGTATTATACTAACATCCCCAAATCCCTGTAAGTGAAACTATTGTCACCGGTAAATGATTTTTCTCTTGTAGAAGATTTCTTTAAACCATAAATTGCCTTTCCTCTAAATTTGCATCGCACTAGCTCATCCTTTCTCTGCTGCGAAATGTATTGTTTCTGTATTTATAAACTCCTGCTATTTTCATCGAAGTTGAAAATATTTATCACCTATGAACATATAAAAACAAGGAATAACACGATTTAAACTAAAATTGAACGCACTTAATACAGTGGGCAAAAAATGGACACTAATACTCTCACTCATTGTCAGTAGTATTACGGAACATTTTTGAGGAGGCGTCTAAAAGCGTAACTAAGCCGGCTAAGTTTACATTTATTTTCTTCAGAAACTCGCTTAAATAAAACTAATATATTATCATTATTTGATTGGGATATGACTATTAAAAGAACAGCCATTTAAGTTACTTAGGTTTACAGACGCTAGAAGGTATCGGTTTACTTCCCAAAATAAAAGAAAAAATAAAAATTTGCCGGCCTCGGTAGCGGCGGGTTTAAGTCCTCGCCTGCCAAACCGAAGGTCGCGGATTCGAGTCCCGCCTGGGTAAGTTACCCTTACCCAGGGCATGGGAGTGTGTGAATGTCCTTCATTGTTAATTGTGAATTCCCCTTTGTAAAAGGCCTTCAATGAGCTGTTTTCGGGGAGATAGAAATAAATAAATAAAATATATAAAAACCTTACTTTCAGTAAGGTACTCGTACAATATTATCCTATTACCCAACCTAAAGAGGTATGAAATAATAAGAAGTCGAAAATAAAACTAACGTGCATGACTCAAACAAAATTATTCCACTTAGGTCTTCAATCCAGGCAGTGTATGAGACCGATTAGCAAAACTTTCAACGACGCCAAGTGCCGGAAATTAATACTTCCGTTTCGTGATGACTTCTCCCTTTGGCCGTAACTTAGGCAAGAAGGAGGAGTTCTTGAGAGAGTGCTATAGACGACAAACCGCAGGGGCGAATGACTAAGTGGCGTGCCCGGCTTCCATTCAGTTAAGACGTACTCTGGGCGGCAACATGGCGTGACGATGCGGCAGTATTCAAGTTTCCATTACGACTTCGGTGAGGACACGAACCTCACTCCAACTTGCACCCTTGAAGGTGTTTCACGGGACCATTAAATCGTGAGATGTGCCATCCTGTTTCCCCATTTTAAATGCGGAAGTGGCCATAAAATTATACGAACACTCCGGAGTAATGCGAGAAAACATGAATTAGGTTTAATTTTCTCAGAGAGTAAGGGCTCAATGTGTAGTACTTCTGAATGCGAGTCAAGTATTGCACGCAAAGTGATGAATACACACAACACTTATGCATTAGCGATTATGTAGTTATTTTTCTTTCATAAATGACCTTTCCCTGTGAATTTATATTTATTTTACATAGACATTTTGGATGAAAATTTAGCTATCGTTTTTAAAAGAAAATTTATTTATAACACCAATTAGCTTTATTGTTTAAAAAATGTCATAATCACCACTCCAGTATAAAATTTGAGAATTCTCTCACTTAAGGTGTTAGAAAATGTTAGGAAAAAGTCTTTTTTTTGCAAGAACATACTACGGCGATAGCTAATATTGACTTACTTGTCAGCGTTTTGACGAAGTTAATCATAATGGCCTCTGGATTGGTTTAATGGTGAAATTTATACCTCTTATGCTTTTGTGCTATGATGCTACAGTGTACCTCTATAATCGCGGCGGCGCCTCATTCCTTGCTCCTTCACATGCAAACCCCTCCGCGGGAGGGCGGGCGTATAAGTCTCGGACTTGGTTCCCCGCCCTGGTGTATCCTTCAGAGGACCCATCTATGACTCGTGATCTCTCTTATGCTATTCTCTCGCCTTATTACTGAATAAAGGCCGCAAGATGCTTATAATACAGCCCATAAACGAAAAGGGGGGTTGTAAGATAATGCATACATTTAAAAAATTAAAGAATGCAATTCTCAGACAAAAATCCGAATTATTCCGTTTCCAAAGTTAAAAAGAGGTATTTATCAAATACCGAGAAGAAAAACGTAGAATTGGATATTTTATTGCATGATCTGAGTTTCATTCAGCTCCCAGTAATAATGCAAAGGTGTCAACCATTAAGATCAAAGGCAAAAGTGTGAATAACGTAAAGCTTGTGTTTTCGTTCCGAAATGAACATCCACAAACTTAACTCACCCGAGATTGAGTTTACTTTGGTGTAACTGGTTTCCGCAGAAAATGACACATTTAACCAATAATGATGAAACTAACTATATTTTCAACCGGTAGATCACAATTAAAAGTACAGAACTTGAATTTTTAAGTTTCAATGATACATAGAGAAACTTCACTCAAACAAAGATGATATCCTCAATAAAGGAGTGAAATAAACTTCCGGCTATCCTCAACTACAACTCATAAGAAGCTTATGACCTCAGCGTATTGTAAGGACACAATCAACAGGAACAGGGATAGGAAGACACCAGCACCAAAAATAGACGGACTCCAGCGAAACACTGTAGCAGCAGCGGTAGACAATCATATCTCCGAAATGTTAAGATTTATCAGCATGAGAAAAGTTCTTCATTCGACCTCATGAATTCGGGGTTCATCATATTCTAACAGCTGACAATGGATATGCTCCTTGCACCCTTATTTTTCATGGATTTTAGTAATGATACTCAAGCAGTAGGAAGAAATATTTTAACTTTCGTAAAGACCAGTTTTTTTCCACCAGCCACACTGGAATCAAAGCAAGAAACACAACAATGGCAGGCGAGGGAACAGCTTCAATGGTATTATGTACTATCATTGACCTTCAAATTTTCATGTTCCACTTATTTCTACCCTCTTTCTCGTACAGAAAAATCCTGCGTGGGACCAGAAAAGGTACATAATAGGACAAAGAATACAAAAGACTGAAAGAGGAGAGCGTAGAAAGGATGTCCTTCGAAATGAAGAAAAGAAAAGCCGACAGTGGAGGAGCGGGTGTGTTCAAGAGGGGAGAAAGTATGAAATCAAAAGGGTTCAGACCCTTGCCAGAGGAGTGGATGGATCTTCCACAAACGATAGCCAAGAGAGTGTGTTCTTATCGAACCATTTGCCCATCAAATGCTCCCTAACTCTCGCTAAAATTATTGACGGTAACTTTAAATTACGATAATTTACTAATTAATAATTTGAAAAATTATTATCATACAGTTAGTACATTTTAGGTGTTACATCTGAAATACTTAAGGACAACTCACCTTTTAAAGCATTGAGTATCATAGAGGAAAATAAGTCATATGGCTGATCATAAAAACTTAGCAGTATCATAAAATTTTCAATATAATCTACCGCGCATTTAAACAGATGACGACTCAAAAATACCTTGTATCTCAACCCTGAAAAAAGAGAAATATTACAAAGAAATTATAATAAAGAGCTTGAATTAAATATTCCAATGAATATCTTTCAATAATAATTTATCATAAATACTAATTTAATTTACTTATTTTCATATTTTCGTCTTTATCCATTAAAGGCGAATTGATATGATCCATCTGCGTCAAAATTAGGCTACCACTTTACCTGAATAAAATCTCTTACAAGAATAATATATGATTTACCAATGATCCGCACGCTTCAAATTGTGAATTACTTTCACGAACAATTTAAAAGCAATCACTCACTGATTTTTCAGTTTGATATGATTCCTTATTGGATATCTTCGAATAGAATAGATCCTTGCCAGGGGAGAAAAGCGATCTTCCACAGCCGACAGTCTTGCCACGCATGTGAGAGAGGTAAGCGGTGAAGAGCGGCAACCCTTCGGCCACCTTTCAACTCCTGTCTCCCCTGTTGAACAACGCTGTCAACGCCTCAGCTGCACGCAAGGGTAGAGGGTTGATGATGATAAGGACAGAAAAGGAACTACCATCAAGGAAAAGGAAAGGATACTCACGGACACGAAAGTTACGAGTCGATGGAAAGGTGGGGTTGGTCACGGTCAAATAATCTTAGGAACTAGTAAAGGTAGGCCAAAAAAAGGAGTGGATATAATTTCCTCAAGTAAACACTTGGTGAACCAAAATCATGTTTACGAGAGAATGGAAACTGTTCCGCCGTTCTCCTCTATTAAAAATAAATGCTAATAGTAAATGAAATTTATACCTATGAGGGACAAGTGGGTGCCAATGTGGATGTGGAAATGTAGGACTTCTAAAATAAATGGAGCAGGTGAAGAAGATTAGCTGATAGGTGAATTCATGGGGAGCTGCGTCAAATCAATCTTAACCAATCATGATGGAAGAAGAAAAATTATAAAAATTAATTTTGACGGTATGAGAAAGTACTTCCATTACCAGACACCTCTACATTCTCCATATGAATTCTTTAAGCCAACAGAATTAAAATAAAATCGCTATTTTTTGGGATCTATTGAACAGGAGTTTTACTCATTTACTCATTGTATGTGCGATTGGGAAATTTTAAAAAATCGTCATTTAACAGCTACTTTTCCTTGAACAGGTAATAGGTAACATCAATTTCATTTACCTGTACTTAATTTCAGGCAAATTTTATTGAGAGAATGCATCGTCAATTAAATTTTTACGCTAGCAAGAAGCAAAAATTAACACCTTGAAACATACCCTATGAAAGATAAATAACAGCATCGGTTGATTACTCTCACATATTTTTTATGTACGTTATCATCATCACTGGTCAACAATCCTAGGATTGGTTTGACGCAGCTCTCCACTCAGTTCTCCTATCAGCTAATCTTTTCACACCTACGTATGTCTTCTCTTTCACATCTCTCTTTACTTGTTCCATATATTTTGTTCGAGGTCTTCCTTTTCCATTCTTGCCTTCCACCTGTCCTTCGACGATTGTCTTCATCAGGCCATCATGTCTCAAGATGTGGCCTATAAGGTTGTTCCGTCTTCTTATTAAGGCTTTCATGAGGCTTCTCTTCTCTCCTACCCTTCCTAGGACTTCCTCGTTACTAACTCGGTCGATCCATTTGATTTTCATCATTCTTCTTTAGCACCACATTTCAAAGGCCTCTATCCTTGGACGTGTACGTTATATATAAAAATATATATGACGATATATAAGGGGATATTTTAAAAGAAGGGGACAGAATGAATTTGAAAAGTATCTACGAATAAGAGAGGCAGTTACTTCATATTATATATACAATGAAATTACTTTTTAGATATCATTAAACCGCTAATCTGTTTCCTTAAAAACCGATGAATATTTAACATCAAATTCACCTGACTAATTTTCAATAATCTGAAAAGAAAAATTGTCCTAAAAAATACATAATATTCCACCGATGCTCTATCCAATTCAGTTACTCATGTTCAATTGGCTCCATGTTAATCATATACTTTTTAATACGTTCATTCAAATTATATGACACACCAACAGCATAGTTGAATATTTTTAGGTAAGCTCTAAAGTAATAATCACGAAATACAGACAAAGATATTTAATGATTTATTTTGTTTTACTTGGAGAGTCATAGTGCCAACTAGCGGGCCTCAAGAAGAATCTTTATTTCTTCTTCTCAAATTACCACAAATTTGATTCCCTGACAAGTATAAAGTCGTTATTCTCATTGGAAATAGAGCTGAGATGCTGCAGATAACTATGCAAATATGAAAGGCAACACCACTGATATTAAAGGAAAAAAAATACCACGCGCCAGAATGTTCCTTAGAACTGATCTCTAGAATCTCTTAATTTTGCATGAGAATTTTTAGCGTGGAAACGAAAATAAGTGTTTGTATGAGGAGGGATCAGAAATGATTAGATATTAGAGGATACTCAAGGTGAAGGCTCTCTGGCAGAAGTTGAATGTCGGGATAGGAACATAAGTAGACTACTAGTTTCTGAGAGCTTTCTTTGAAAATTCTAGAGAACTTCTAAGACTCGTTTGTCTTACCTGCCTAAAGTGGCAAAATACACTAATAACTTCTTGCATAGATAAATTAGAATTCTATTCAAAGATAATATTAATTTAAAACATAGGTACGAATAAAGTCAATCACTAAATGCTACAACCTCAAAATTGGTAAGGATTGATTGGTTGGTTTTCTACCCCACACTACGCCACAAAACTGTGAATATCACATATTTATGAAAAGGAGGCGCTTCCTTTCTATGGGTCACGTCGCACTTAAATTCTTTTCATTGAAAGTTCATGGAGGAATGTGCTCCGCCACATAGTTATATATGGAGTAGAAATTTCGATACTGAGAAAGGGATATGAACCAATAAGTGTCCAAAATGATGTAGGGTAAACGAGAATGAACTCTGGGCTGGAACATTGACGACACCAAGTAAATTGAGAGAGTGTGACATTTTATGCACTGTAGCTGGAATAATAACTTTATAAAAGAGAAGAACTATGCAAACATGAAAACGTTAGCTGATGGATAGCAGGGTCAAACCAATCTTCGGATGATGAGCCGGAAGTATGGAAGTACCGATATATGAAAGAGGGGAAGGATTAAGAGGGAAGTACGCACGAAACTGAAGCAAAAAAACAAGCAGGAAATAAATAAATCCTCAATAGGGTGATGAGATCTGAAATCTCATATTTTCCAAGCGGACTGAGCCGATAAATAATTTGTACCAGACTACAAACTGTACCATTATTCCGGATTTTTAACAACAGTACACAATTATTAGAGCAGGGCATTTATTCTTGCACTATTTTGGGGAACTCAAGCCACCGACGCAATTCTTAACTCTCGTTACTACTGTTGTGTCTTTATTATCTTCTCATAGCCAGCTAGCGTTTGCTATAGCTAACTCTTAGCTGTTAAAGTCGCCAGTATATACGCCCAAAGTGTAAGAGACATCACCTAGTTCTATATTACAATAGTAAAAACCAAAAGGAACGTCAAGGCACGTGATACTTAGGCGGATGTATTTGGATCTAATAGTTTAATCTAATTTTTTTTACTTTACCAAACATAAATATACTAGTGACTCGTCGGTATATGATGCAACGACAAATAAAAAAATACGGCTATTTGCAACGTATCACTGCGTGACAATGTCAATTTTCCGTATGAGAGTTTTAATTTCGACCGGTTTCGACACAGTTGTATCATCGCCAAGTGAATATCATGTCAAATAACCCGGTAGAAACACTAAACTCCTCACTTGAATTATACCAGAAGAATGCATATCGTCCTTCAGAGGGAAAGGACTATAACTGAAGTAGGCAGAAAAAATCAAGCAGGGAATAAAGAAATCTTCAATTGGTGATACGGTACGAATTCTCTCATTCCCCTAGCGGATTATCCCGGTAACTTGTAAGGCTACTCGAAAGCCTGAAAGAATAAGCTATACGGCTGCAACGTATGAAATCCATCCAAAATAAGAATGAAATGAAGTCATAGGAGAAATAGTAATAAGCTATAGTCCTCAATGAGAAAAGGAGATAAAAGTTTTCCACCACTTGGGAGACATTCCAGGCTATAAACTATTGTGCGTCGGAAAAATATCCAGAAAAGGCGCGGAGAACGAGATAAGAAGACCGTGCGGGCTGTTAATGGAACGGTAAAAAAGATAACTATGAGAAAGGAGACAGGAGAGGGGGTACATTTATCACTAAGGAAAAGGAACGGGTTAAGAGCGGGAGTTCGCCGCAGAAGATGGGATGCATAAGAATGACAGGGTGTGGAGAAAACAGCGGAGGACGTGAGAGAACAGGGCAAGGGGTGAGAGAATCCTGAGAGAAGGGTGTGAGGTAGGGGTTCGCTGTGGAGAGGAGTGCCAAGCACGAAAAGTTGGGATTGTATCGGAAACCCTTTGCGATTGACCCGCAGGGCTAACAGGGTAGGGTGTAGCCGTGAGGGGCCTAGGGATAAGGGTTTGGGGGGGAAGTGTGAGGAAAGCAGGGGGAGGGAGAGGGTGCGGGGGTACGGTGTGAGAGGCGCCGCCAGACACGCCGGCCGTTGCCACCCCCTGCCACCCACCCTAGGGTGTGGGAGGTGGAAGGGAGCTGGAAGGAACACTTCAAGCACGCTACCTAACGGCGCGGCGCCTATGCCTCCGACGGGAGGGGAGGGACCCTCCCGGAAAAGCCCTCGGAAGGCCTTCAGCAGACATTTGCGTGACGACTACAGACGCGGATGCCCACACTCAGGAGTGCAACGAGACGGTTGAAGGGGGTACACTACCTAAGCGGAAATCGCGACGCTCGGAAAACTATAGTAGCCATTGTTCCTCTTTTATCTCAAAGAAATTCGATAAGGGCACAATATAAAACATAAAAACACATATTTTTCTTTCGATAAGACCCTGCGAGCATTAGAGTTTTGAGCTTTAAACCCAGTATTTCTTTAAATGGTAGAAATTTAATTATAAATTTCGATTAGGGAATGTATGAGTATTTGAAGGTCAAAGTATATTTCGTTTTTTATTAAATTGGTTTCTCTATTGGTTTAATTTTGGAAATGAGCTTTTTTATCTAGCGATTTTTTGTCTTTCACTTTTCCGCTAACGACCTGCTTGTTTGCCGTGCAAGCATCAGCGAAAAATCTCCTTAAGCATCTTGAATAATGTAGCTTTTCCGTCATAAATCAAGTTATGAATACTAACAACATTCGACGACGAAAGACCAATATTTACCACTATTATGTTTTATCTTCATTTTTGTGAAAAACTGCATGTGCCTTTAAGGTAAAACTGGAGAAAAAACATACTTTTACGTCTCCTTTACTTTAACTAACAATCAAAACTGACCAATGCCTCGTAATGAATGCACAAATTTCTCCATCCCTAAGAATGAACAACATAAATCATTCCTCCAAGGCCAATGTTAAGAAATGAAACGGTAAATCGCGATGGTCTATAGCGACGGTTTATTCCGAGATAAAACCCCCCATAAAGTCACGACCCTTACCGTTGGGTCGTCTCCTACCCTCGCCGTAAGGTAGGCATCGTCTATGGCGCCTAATAGAATTTCCAAGTTGTCAAGTTCTTCCCGCCCATGAGGCTTATTAACAGCAAATTGAGCGAGCGAAGAAACAACTGGCAATTGAGGATAAATGGGGTGTCCTCCAAAGTCACACGGAGAAAAGTTTTACACTCACGTTCAACGTTCAGGAAACAATTTCGCTCTCTTAACGCTACAATTTTACGTCTGCTTTACAGTTTGAGGCCTTGATTTTCCTCTCAGTTTCATGCCTCCAATACATTTTTATGATGGTGATAACTTCCATAACTTGGTAGATTATAAACAGGCATAAAAGCCACTTTTTACGGGCACCCACGCATATTTAAATCCCATAATCCAATTATTAATACCATCGCATGAAATTCGCCTCTTATAAGAAACAGCTGCAGTGATTAAATTTGATGACTGACAAGTTCCGCGTCTGTCGTTTATAGTTGACTATAGTTTCAAAAGCCATCCTGCTTTCGTCTTCAGGTCGAAGGTGACAAGTGTTGATTATTCGCCGCCTTATATAGCACTGGCCGTCCTCCCCATGTGCGCTGATTGGTCAATACTCCCTTCCACACGATGCTGATTGGGTAGCCATTATCCCTGTTAATTTTTGGTGTTTTTTGGATTTCTAATACTTCTCTGATTTGCCTGGGGTAGTAGCATCTATCTTTTGCCACTACCTTCGCTCTATTGAAATCAATTTTATGGCTCGTCTCACTCCAAGCATGCTCTGCAATGGCTGACAAATGCAGTTGTTTAAGATTAGTGGCTCTTAGATGCTCCTTCATCCTTGTCACCATTCCTCGGCATGCTTCACCAACGTATGATCTTCCGCAAGAACATGGTACTTTGTACACGCCTTCGCATAGTTCCTGCGGGATACGATCTTTTGGTCCAGGTACAATGTTTTGAATCTTGGTACGCAATTGAATCTTGTGGCCACGCCATGCTTCCTTAGCATCCTAGCAATACATTCTGATACTCCTGCAATGCATGGAATTGTAAGTCTTGCTGCAGGCTTGGTCAATTCCCCTTCCTCTATGGCCTGGCGTTCTTCAGATGGTCGTGAGTGCATTTTCTTTACCTTAGCGGCCCTTTTGACCTACCTACGCACGAATTTCAGTGATTACAATTACTACGCTGAGTGGTAACTCTTATAGGTTGATTTTTATCAACGACACTCCACCTAATCACACACCAATAGCAACAAATTAGCAAGCTAGTGGACGGATGACACCATTTTTCGATTCGTAAACATAAGTATTTGATAAAAGAGCTAGATAAATATATGAGTATTAAATTAGGATCAGAAGATGTCACGAAATTTTTGGCAACTGCCTTCGTCGCGATGATCAACACGTATTTTGTTAGAAATTTAGGGAATTTTTTTAATACATTTACCCAATTGATTTCCAACATATTTGAATTAGTTAGATCATTTTGACTTGTATGAATTATTACTTATTGAGAGCAATCTGAACACCAGGGTATACCTCACATTACTGATTGAGTTCTATTTGAAAAAGAATGCATGTTAATTCGACTTTTAAACTACGCCATTAAGATTTTGAATTTTACCCTGATATCCCAGTGAAACAAGATATTAAAGACCCCTATATACCTATACCTGCTTCAATTACGACACATCAAAACTCAAATATTCCCCATGAGCATATTTTGGAAGTTAAGCAGCTAGACATTTTTTCCTCATTTCATCCTCAACTATCTAGTAGATATAGCACAAGTAGGAACATCTAAGGTATTACCTATCAGAGAAAAGAAGTCCATTGACCGATCATAAAAAATTCAGAATTATCATACCAGTCCACAAGTAGCTCAATCGGTCGAACTTTTTGAACGCATATTTAAATACGTAGATAGCTATTTTTTTAAATTTCGTTCTTCAAAAGAAATCAGGAAAATGGTATATTTCACGTGAAAAGTACGATGAAGTGCTTAATTGCAATAACTATGAATAATATGCCTTTACAATAATAATTAAATTTAGTAGCAAAATATACTAATTTTCACATCCTCGTCACAATCAACGTTAATAAATGGGATATTCTTTGAAAATTATATCTCCTGTGTAACATCTGTTACAGAAAGAATAAATAGCTCACCAACGATAAGTACACATCAAATTGCAAATTACCCTCAAGTGCATTTATCGAAAAAACAACTGTCCGCTAATTTTTTAATTTGGTATGATACCATATTACATTTATTGTAATAAATTATACTTAACATGATACCGGGATGAAATGGGTATTGAGGTGGAAAAAACTACAAAAACTTACGAAGCACAGGAAGGGTGGGTAATTTATTTAAGATGAAACTGGCCCAAAAATTAGTTTGTAAACTATTTAGGGCCATTATTAGGTAGAAAGGTATTATAAGGTTACGATAATATTATTTGACAATTGAGAGGAAATAGTTACACCAACTTGGAATGGGCAATAACAGATGTACGCTATGTAAATCGCCGGGACGAGAAAACACGCATTAAATATAGTACATATAAACTTCCAACTGAGAATAGGCTATAAACTCATGCGTCAATATTTCATTTAATTAAGTAAAAAATGTTGTTAAGAAATAATACCGGTTTTTAAATGATACATTTAATTGAAAAGATGAGAGTTTAAGTATACATTATAAATTACATCGCGAGAGAATGATGAAGGAAGCTTCTTTTTTAAATGAAAAGCACCATCAAATAGGCTATTGAAGTTTCTTTCAAGGGCTAATTCGATCTAATAAAAGTGACCTTGGAGTCCTTCAGAGAATATACGACGCCAGGCTATCTAAGAGGTGCTAAGAGGCACGTGCGACAATGACCTTGAAAAGTCCAGAAGGATATTCTTCCGCCATTCTAGTTCCCTCTAGAGGAAATAACGGAATCCATTTCAAAAACCGATGAAGGAAAACATCTACAATTCATCTCGTAAAAAACTCGGAAAGAAAACCTTGAAGGGTAGGTCAAGTTCTCTAACTGTGGCATGAAATAGGACCTTTGTCTTTCACTATAAAACCAAAATTAGATAAAATTATGCAATGGAGGGAAAGATAGAAATTTAAATCGCGAACTCCGTCATTCGAAATCCTTTCAATGTTTCTCGTAAGAGTACTGTATTAACACCCGAAAGAAAGACAATTCCCGAAAGTTTCCAAACAACTTCCCATGGAAAACAATTCTTTTCAGTCGTCCAAATTCACTTAGTCACACTAATAGACCGGCAGGACTTAAAACGGAATACCTGCACCAGGAAAGAAATATTTCCCACCAATAACGTATTTTTAACGCAAATGTAGGTTGCTCTCGCCAAAGAATCTTCTGAATAAATGAATAAAATGTAAATAATGCTGTAAATCTGCATTGTATTAACAATAGCCAATAACGCATATACGATGAAAGCTCTGACGTATTAGATTTTACCTCAGTAAATGATTAGGTGTGATTACACTCTCAATATAAACTACTAACCAATGCGAACAGGTCCATACACTTAAGAAACCGATGAAGGAAAACATCCACAATTCATTTCGTTCTAAACTCGGAAAGAAACTCTTAAAGGGTAGGTCAGGTTCTCTAGCTGTGGCATGAAATAGAACCTTTGCCTTTACTATACAACCAAAATCAAAGAAAGTTATGTAAGCGAGGAAAAAGTATCAGTTAATGGACCTAGAAATCAATATGGCTCATTGAATAATCGAAAATACAAGTATTAGCGACGCAACAATAGTTCTCAAAATTTATGAAACTGAAAATACGAGCGATTTAGAGATATTTTATTAGCAATATCGAATTTGGAAAAATGAACGCATGATGAAGACAAAAACTTGTACATATAAAAGGAATACCTTTAGTTACAGCATTCCAAAAAGCAATATTTAAAATTATGCATCCTTAAAAACCTTTGGCTACAACCTTGTCGCGGCGAGAAGGCTTGCACGTTTCAATGACCTCTAAATTTGTACTGGTGGCTGTGATTCTCAAATGCCACTGCCAAAGCCCCCCAAGTTACGTAGGTCGGAGGATATGAGCCAAACAAAAGTAGTCTATGTAGCGGTGTCATGTAAAAAGCCTGTTGGATTTGGCGTGGGGAACCTTATCAAATGTCTTCAACAAAAACAAGGAGTAGAATCAAATAAGATAAAATGTATTTGATGGGACCTGGCCGGTAAGGGAGGCCGTCGTTCAAGATAGTAAGGGCGGCAAAGATCTTCGTTTATCATCCATGAGAATATCTACATGGCAATTAATGATCATACATCATCTAATAAGGAACAAAAGAAGACCAAGAAGATGGTGAAGAAGAAAGCAGCAATAAATTTTGGAATATGGAATGTTAAGACAATAATGAGGGTGAGCAAGCAAAAAATATCAAACAGGATGAAAGTATTGAAGGTAAGAATACACATACTAAGGTTTGGTACACAAATCCGAGGTTGGGACAGAGAGAGGTAAGATGGGATGGGAGGTGAGAGGTGATGACTGTGGGGGCAACTGCAGTGATGGGTATAAGTTAATATATAGTGACGGAGACTGAAGTCGACAAATGGAGAGGAATGCAATGAGAAGGACACTTCAAGTGTAGCACACCGTCCGTCGGATAGGACGAAAAGGCGTGGTCCTTTTGGCGCCTTTCGTTGGGGGCAGGCTATTACCGACGCCGGGTTTCTCTCCACCCTCCCTTCCAACACTTTCCTTACGGCGCATGACCTTAGTTGCCAGTCGCCTCCTCCCAATACTGTGGCAACAAGGAGTGGCTAAAGTTTTAATTGGGAAACTGGGTAAGAGAGTAGCAGGCACTAAGCAATTAAGCGATAAGATTCTGACGGTGGAAATTGGAGTAACTCCAATCAACCTTACACGGCTCTATTGCACGTGTCGATTAGCAAACATAGAGAGGCGAAAATAGATTGGGTATATTAGCTGCTAGAGAAAACAATGACAGAAATACCATGGAGGAAAAATCAAGTCGAAGTAGGGAACTGGAACGCGAAAGCAAGGGAAAAAAGGGATCAAATAATCAAAATATTTTATTAACACTAAGATTCCTTCATAAAAAAGGTGCGAACAGGAAGAAAAGGCAATGTTTCTACGTCTTATGCATGGCTTAGACCACATACCTTAGTGTAGGAGATGATTATTAAGTGAGTGCAGCAATTTGAGGGTGATTTAACGCGGATATAACAAATAATATTTTCACGTTCATACAGAGGAAATTGTTACAAGAGCTTTGGAAACGTCAGCTGTAAAATTAGAGGTTAAATAGATAATAGAGTCGGTCGCATTTTCGTAAGATATTTCTTTCCCTCGCAACGCAGAATCGGGTAACGTAATTTACAGGGTCATTTGATTCTATGTATTTATTCTTTTCCACTCTTCGTATTCAAAGTCGAGGGGACAAACTTTCTGCAGTGTTGGTTGCTTATGAAATCTGTGATGGATGAAAGGATGCAAGGTAACACTCAAACAAAAATGTAGGAAACAATAATAAAAAAATTATTATTTAATATTTGATGCAAAGGCCATGTACCTAGAGCGATCAACTTACTCCAGGGAAAAAAGAAATAGACCTGGAGAAAACAGGTTAACGGAAATGAACGCACATATCAAGACGTTGGATTCCATTTATTTTTGCCTTTGACGATACATAGCCTTTAATAATAACTTTCACAACCAAGGCTACTTCAAAAAATATTTTCAAGGTTCATTTGGAGAGGGAGTGAATTTCGTGGTGAGTACAACCGCAGCTAATGAACTTGTACCCCCCAAAAGCTTTTGGGTTGTCAGAACTCGTTTTACTCAATCTCCAGTTGTTACAGCCTTATTAACAACTATCATGACGTAAATAACACCGTTTCTTAACCCTCATTAGGTTCTTGTCACTCACCAGGATGTAGCATTAAACGACACTTAGGTATCCTGCAATATACACAATTTTTACGGCAGTCATGGTAGCTCAGCGGCATAACTTGTAGGATATACACGTATATAGGTAGTGAAAAAAATGCTATATATCTTCTTTGCATGAATAACATTCAATAACGCATGTATAATGAAAGCTCCAACGTATTAGATTTTACCTCCGTAAATGATTAGGTATGATTACAATCTCAATATAAACCGCCAACCAATGCGCACATATCCATGCACTTAATAAGCTCCCTGACTTCTTGTGTGTAACGAGTTAAAAAAAAGGAGAAAATTTGAGATTCCACGTCAAAACAAATACTTCGATCCTATGATGTATTCTTTATGACAAGGTTAAAAAAGCATGAATCAGGAATAAAATACGAGCTGAATAAAGACAATGATCATTTCAAAGGCATTTTCAAGGTAAAGTAAAAATTCCGACGAAAAGGATAGGATGCCATGTCCAGAAGCATACAATTTTATTTCATTAAATATTGAGTCACTCTTACCAGGAAAAAGAAACAGACCGAAGGTTCTGGGTTAATTTGAAGTTAATAAGCCAAAAGGTGGATTTTCATCCTCATTAAAATTTTCTATTCATATGCGATAAATATCGGTCAATACATTTATTCATTAAATGCGATAAATGCTATGGGAGTCCTTGAAAGACGGTTTTCATTAAATCCTCGTAACTGTCATAAGACAATAGCTTCATTCGCTTTGATATTTCTTGCTATCCATCTCATTGTTCCTTGACCATGCATGATTGCGAAAACTGACAGGAACATTAAAGAATAACATAAAAAATCGTCTTCCCCAAAGTTCTTGAATATTCCACTTATTTCCGAACTAAACATTGGAAACCTTATCATTTGGAAATTCTTCAATTTTCAATAATACAATGTTAAAGATGCTGATGCGATAGTTCAAGTATGCTGTGGTAATTGCAGCTCGATGTACAGATTGCAAATCTCCACAAAAGAAATGTATTCACAAAATGATTTTAATTGTACCCAATATATTTACAAGATTAAACAATAAAGCTAATTGACTGAATATAATACATAATGGAGCATTAATTATGTAAGCATTTCTATTTTTACGACAAAATGTGTGATTTGCACATGACATTTATATGCGAATGTACAATGTTTGTAATCAGCACAATGCGGTTGGATTCTACTGCTTAATCTAATTCAATTCTTCGTAAGAGCATTCTCGCAGCACGTAAACATTAATCTTCACCAATTAATGGATAAGAAGGATATTACATGCTCTAAGCCAAACAGATATGATTAAGCTCAGAAGTCAATATACCCTCAACAGCCGCGTAGACATGCCACCATTTAAGGATAATAATCTTTTAGCTCCCTCTTTTTTATCATGACTGGCATAAAATGGATACAACGCTCCTATGCCGAGCAGGAAGTAACATCAATGCTACTCTCTATGACCAGAGGTCAACTTTTATCAAAAGCATTCGACTACAACTGACAAAAAAATACTTTTTGATTAAACGGAATGAAATGATTTCCGATTTCTCGCGGTCAAGATGGAGCAAAACAATTCATTAAGGCATTAAATGATAATATAGGTTATTATTCTTCAAATTAAATAAAACATTGGAAATTATTACAACAATGGGGATTTTTTTACTTAAAAAGTAGAACGTTTAACTGAAATGTTTGATCTAATAAAAGGTATTTTTCACGCGTCGTCACTCTCACAGAGATAAAGTTAAAAATTTGAATCGCGAGCACCATCATTCGAGAGCCCTTCAATTTTTCTCGAAAGAGTACTGTACTACCACGCGAACAAAAGACAATTCCTGAAAGTTTCCAAACAACTTCGCGTGGAAAACAATTCTTTTCAGTCACCCACATTCACTTAGTCACCCTGATAGACCTGTAGGACTTGAAACGGAATACCTGCAGCAGGAAAGAAATATTTCCCACCAACAACGTATTTTTGACGCAAATTTAGGTTTCCCTCGCCAAAGAATCTTCTGAATGAATGAATAAAAGTTTATTAATGCAGTGGTTTTTCCTACGAGAGCAAATACAAACACATACAAACATTTCTGCTCAAACAAAAATATAAAAATACATTTGACACAATTATCTTTGAATCAAAAAGCATATAAAATTCACTGAAACATAAATTACCCCAAGTCAGCCATGAAAACATACAAAAAACAAGAGAAACAGAAAATATCACACAAAAACTTCTAGACAACTTGTGATGGGACAGCATAAACATTAATATCATTTACCGACGTAAGTTACCGTTGAGGTATTAATTAAAAAGGTTTTCTTTGAAAATGGATGGAGAAGAGAAATCCGTCATAGATGATGGCAGGGAATTTCAGAGATGACATTAAGAGATGAGTAAGATTTGAGATAAATATTTGTATGAATACGCCACTTTCTTTGATAGAGACAAAACATGCGTTTAAAATTTGTTTTGGGCCGCAAATACCAATGTCTTTTTCACATCTTTTAAGGAACCCAATAATAATAATCCAGATGATTAAGTAGCGAATAGTCCCAGGTATTTATTTTATTTCAGAGCGTATCAAGTTATTTTTTCGAGAAATAAACAGGCTCTTCGCATTTTAACGCCCAAAATTATTTTAACACAAAATAAATTCGCCATTGAAAAAGAACTAAAAATCTTCAAAAACTATTAACCATCCTCTTTTTTATCCTACAATCATGCACCGAGAAAAATACATTAACGGGGAAAGCAATATTAATGATACGTCCGACGCCAATGATTTTCTTTCACGAAAGAAAATATTGTCGTCAGACGCAAGTCATCACTCGCCAGAACACAACAGGTGGTGCCGATTCATCCCACGAGCCAAATCTTATATCTTCCTTTATTTTGGAAAGAAAACAATAGGATTCCAGTATCGAATAAGTAAAATCCTAGAATTTTTAATGCATGAACCAACTGACAGTTTCCAATCTATCCTAAACCCTTTACGTGTTCCGTGGATTGGAAAAGGCGTTATTTTCTTTTAAGAGGTAAAAAGATAGCACTACAACCCTATTCTCTGATTGCATGACATAAAAAATAAAATAGCAAGAACGATACTCTACTTCATCATCTGGATAATTATTATTGGGATCCTTCAAAGATTTGAAAGTCTCAGTGATATTTGTGGCTCAAAATAAATTTCCAATGCAACTATTTTTATCTCTTTCAAATAAAGAGGCATAATTATCTGAATTCGTTTTATACAAAGAATTTTTTCCAGTGATCATTACAAAAGCACAATAATAAAATAAACAGTACCACGACTGCTTACATGGATCGAATAAGTAACGTCGCTATGTCCAAAAAAGTTGATGAAATATTCTATCCATTACGATGATTTTCTTGTTCTGCTATGAAAATTTTAGTTCACCTAGTCCATGAGCATTACACACCCCATTTTCAAACGTATTTTATATAATTTATAGGTACATAATGCTTACATATGTAATATTGAACAATCTTCACGAAAGCATCGCATATTTCGCCGGGTAGAGAATAAAATATTCTATATTATAAGCAAAAATAAGGAATCTAATGATCTTCCTCAGGAAAAATGTTTGGAAAAAATTGCACTTTAGCAGTAATCTTTCTCCAAATCGTGACCGTTATCGCATGACTAGACGATGGAAATCGAAAATACCAAACCTATATCGAGAGCTTGCAAACATTCCATCGGCCTGAGAGCTAAGGCTTACATCCATGTGGCTGTAAACCGATACGATATTTTATCATGATATGGGGCCATGACTCAAATATCAACCAGGATATTTTATTGGCGATACACTCACCTCATTTCCCCGTGGGTAAGCAGTGAGAAGACCCTACCAAACGTGCCTGCTGCAGTGTCTCCCGGAGTGGCGTTAGACCTCACCAGTCCCTTGGAGAGAGTATAACACCGGAAAAAGAGTTATATACGCGGTACCACGAGGCCGAAGAAGAAGTCACACATCCATTCGACGGCAGAAAGAAGCTTCTGCGCAGAGAAATAACGCCGATTGAAGTTCGACTGTTTTTCCAACGGCGGGATCGCTTCTCACTTGGGTGTGAGGGGTAGTTGTGGGTGGGGAACGGGAGGTAGGTATGCGGAGAAAGATTACCCCTATCGGGGCAACAAAAGAAGCTTAAACTGCCGGCCCGAACTGAGAGGAATGAGTGAAACAGCGGGTGTGACGAAGCTAATCGCTCAAATCCATTCCCAGAGCAGGCTCTACAACCTAATTTTAGAGGCCTAAGTTTCCATCGGATAGGGCACGCATAGAGAGAGACACGAAAGTCTTCGAGGCACCACGTAAGGGTATCAGGAAGGGCTACTTGGAGATATTTCTGTGTGAACTTCAGATTTTTCATTTTGACCTCAGGTTAGGTAATATTCAAACACTCGCCTAACTGGATAAACTGCTTTTGCAATATTACGATTCAATTAAATTATTTCTTAAAATTGCTATACCTCCAATCAAGATTACCAAGTATCCGCAATTTATCGAAGTTCGCCTATCAAACAACGGTATTACAAACAACATTAATGTTTCATTGCTACAACTTCTACAAACATTTTTTTTCGAGGAAGGTAAAAATGCCACAATAAATATCAATAATACATCAGTTGGCATAGTACGAAATATCGACAGTTGTAAACTGATTTGAAAATAACAATACCGTAATGTTATTTCGATACGGATTAAAAACTTAGTTCGGTTTTAGAAATCACTACGATAAAAGAGTGGCAAAACTGAGGCACCCCTCGAAAGCTAACGTGTTAAGGGTGGACTGCAGAGAGCCATTAGCCATGATTTAATGATACCTTGTCTCGGCTTCCTTTAATTGCTAGTAATTTCCTTCGTTTCCTAAAATATTCTTTACACAATTCTATCACCTAAGATTCCACCCATATATCGGCAAATAGGACCACTTAAATCAATTCAATGCAATTTCCGTCCATATGTTGACGCTAATGGAATCAACTCACACCACACTCACAAATCACACCCTTCGTTTCCTAAAACATTCTTCTTTACACAATTCTATCACCTAAGATTCCACCCATATATCGGCAAATAGAACCACTTAAATCAATTCAATTAAATTTCCGTCGATATGTTGACGCTAATTGAACCGACTCACACCACTTATTTGGCGGAATCAAAAAGCAATTGCTAGCGTTTGTGATTATACGCTGAAAGCAAGTAAAAATCATGATGATCAGAACATTACGAGGTGTTTTCCACATATTCATTCCCGCAGTAAAATCACTACCGGCAACAACACTTTCGCGTCACTCAAGGGAAACTTTATCCAAATAGGAGCAAGTCCATAAATATATTAAAAGGGATGAAGGCTATTTCTGTCAGGACGGGATTAAAGGCGTACAGGTAAAGTTTTGACATTGGGGTGGCTAACACTAGGATCAATCGGGAAAAAACAGATTTCGGCGTCTTCCATCAAAATTGTTTTAACTAAGGGAAAATCGGTAGTTTTTCTAACCCTTAACCAGTGACGTGAAATATTTGTTACACTACCAGTGGTGTGCGGTCTGGGAGACCGCAATAAATAAAATGTTCATAAAATGTTGCGACGGCATTTTTATTGCTTAAGTTTATGTTTCTTTATCCTCTAAACTAATTCAAACTTTATATTTTATGCGTTTCCAATACGACCCAATTTAAAACAGGGTCCAAAAATTGATATAAAACACATGAGTTATTATTACCGCTTTTAAGTGTCAATATCTCGCCATAATTCAAAATAAGGCCTTAAATTTCAAATAAAGTTGGCTAACTAATGGGAAACAATTGAATTTATCTCGTTTATTCCTTTTCTTGATGCTTCTGCAGACGTGACGTGAGGTCTCTCAGACCGCTAATTGAATTAATTTGTAAACTTACAGAATTAAATGATAAAAACGTTTAATTTTAATAGTTTCATATTCTTATTATACAAATATTTGAAGCTAACGGTGATTTAAAATATTTAAAAACAGCCAATTTGAAAATTATGATTAAAAACTTTTGGGCTATGTCGCCGCGTCAATGCTTTGGGTGGCCCCAACGTTTCCCGACCGATGCTGGTTGCTTTATCAAGGGATTATGAAGCGACCAGCATCGGTCGGGAAACGTTGGGGCCACCCAAAGCATTGACGCGGTGACATAGCCCAAAAGTTTTTAATCATAATGACGAGCACCCGCGAAAGTTTTAACGAAGAATTTGAAAATATTCATAATTTAAAAAATGCAGAGGTCTCGCAGACCGCACGTCACCGGCTAAGGGTTAAGAGTTTTCAGTTTTAATCCGACACAAAAAATAGTTAACAATCCTTTTTTACATTCTCTTACTCAGCGACTCAGCAAAAAGGTTGGTTTGGATAGGTGAGGGTAAAGCTCCCCCTAGAATTAGTCACAGGCAGGTGAATATCAATCATACAGGGTCATAAGGACAGTTCCTTTACATGGGCCTCCTCTCACTTCAAGGATTTGTTCAGTGGCGGATACATATGAGGGGCGCAGGGGGCGCGCCCCCACCCTTGCGAGTCCGCCCGCACTGCCTAACATTGCAGAAACACAATTGTAACTTTTTTTATACCATAAGATGGCATTGTCTTGGGTATGCGTATTTTCAGTTTAAATAAAACTTTCTTAATCTTTGCATGTCATTGCGAAAAAGCAAAGGTAGCTCAAAATATCTTTTGCGCCCCCCCTTGAGTTTTTTCTGTATCCGCTACTGGATTTGATTTAGGGTTTCCGGCCAGCCAGGCGCTCCACCTTCACATAATAATATGCAGTAATTTGTAATTGAACTTTTTGTAAATTTGAGGCAATTCAACTATTTGGGCACTATATTAGAGGTAAACGGATACAGCATTAAGGACATCAGGAAGAGAATTGCGTAAGAAAAGGAAGCGTTCATGAACAGGAAGGAGCTTGTGAGAAGATCGTTATCTAAGAGTTTAAAGTAAAGGTTAGTGAAGAGTCTGATCCGGAGTGTAGCGTTTTACGGTGCGGAAACATGGACACTTAGGAAGGAAGGCGAGAGAAGATTGTAGACATTCGAGATGTGGGTATGGAGAAGAATGGAGAAGGTGCAATGGACAGAGAGGAGGAGAAACGACGAAGTGCTGGACATGGTGGGTGAGGTGAGGCACCATCTAGATGATAAACGTAGGAGACAGAAGTTGTGAATGGAGCGAGTTTTGAGCGGAGAGGATGTTGAAAACAGTGTTAGAGGGTAGAATGTTGGGTAAACGAGGGAGAGGAAGGAAGAGAATAGGATATTAAGATGGAAGAAAGGGAGAAGTCCTTTTTGTGAATTGAAGAGGGAAGTGCTTGATAGAAGGGGAGGCTTACAGAATACTTCAAAAACACTCCACGGAAACCTACCTTAATATGATGAACATTATGATTCATTTGAAGGAAAGTCTCTTCGCATAGTAATTGCTCTCATTGCATGAACAAAAGAACTAATACTACGCACTAGAAAACGCAGCTTTTTGCATCGAAAGAAAATCGAAATAAATCGCGGATAGCTCGAGATGCAAGCGACTGATAGGAAGACTGACAACTGCGATTCTCTTTATTTTTCAAACTTTCTCTCAATCGAAAACGATAAAAATATATGGACGAGACCCTTATCATTATTTCCCTAAGTATCTCTCTTTACTCCATTTGCAATACAAATAATCGCTGCAAAGTTAAGATTGCATGCACCATCACCATAAAGCGAGAGAATTCGAAACATTGTGCGTCCCGAGGTACTCTCGCAATGCGATTTATTGATTTCTGACACTGTTTATCCGGATATTGCAAGGGAGAGAAGGGCAGGAGGTCAAGAGAGAATCGAAGGTCACCCTCGGTTTTACTTCTCACGCACCCGCGGCCAGGCGTAAGGCCTGCATCACACGGTTATTTTTCACCCGCCATTCCATGAATCGATTGGGCACCGTCTTTCAATGACAGGGGAAATTATATACGGTGATCAGACGTCCGACTTTTTTCACATGTTCGTCCGGTGTACATGGCGGATTTTTTTAGTATCGGAAAATGTCCTCCTTTTTGGTCATCATTATTATTTACATAGTAAATCTGTTGATAGCCATTCCGAACTTCCCAAGATTTCTGAATTTCAGCATATTAGGGCATAATGCAAATACAGATACGGTATTTCCTCTTATTTCATCTCAGTGGACTGATAAGGGAAACAAATAAAAAACACTGCCTCGGTAAAGGGGCCTATATTGGTCAATTACAGTTTCAAACGATGCTCTTGTATGGAAATTTTATAGTTTTCTTTGAAACTGCCAAAATTGCTCGAGAAAATTAGATCCACAGAAAATATGTTTAAGCACAATGGTAATAAATTTTCTGTATTTTGATATATGAAATTTTCGCTATTTTTCAAGAGCCCTACTTTTTCACCCATTGTCCTCCTCTTAGACCATTTAAGTAAGTAGACCTGCCATTCGGGCGGAACGCTGTGGCCAACATCGCACGGCGGGGAAGTGAGTGGGATGAGGGAGCGTGACGTCACGGTTGGGACTGCAGACGATATTCCGTATAGTCGCTTGAGATATTTAAACGCTCATTCGCTGCAAAGTCGCTGAAAAGTGACGATATTGGGCACGAAAAATGATTATACACTTAATAAATATATTTTTACGATGAACTAAGGCATTTTATAGCCTTGACTGTGCGCAAAAAGCTAAATAAATCAAGATAAAGCGAGAAGCGATCGTATTAAATAAATTGATTAAGAATGTCATATGTAAACATGGGCGTACCCAGCGAAGGCCAGGGGGAGCAGCTGTCTCCCTAGAAGCAAAAATCGCAAAAGTCTTCAAGTAAAATCAGTACTGAATTGAAACGAAAGTATTCAACAAATTTTTCTTCAAACCAACGAAAAATGATATGTATTAGTATAAGTTAAGTAACTGAAATAAAACTATTTTTTCAAGGAAATGATCTCATAAACTAATAAAGCGCTGTAATAATGTTCTTATAATGTTGGTTTCATTCATCTTTTCCATGGTAAAATGTCTCAACTTGGCTTGCCCCCCCCTCCTAGAACATGGCTTCCCCCCCAGGACCATGGCTTTCCTCCCCCTAGACCATGGCTTCACCCCCTCTAGGTAAAAAGAAGGGGTCCTGGCAAGTATCACGTAATTTTTTCCGCAAAAACCAGTTTATTGCGATCTCGGTTATCTTCAATAAAAATAATTAAACAAATCGTTTTATTTATAAGCCCAGCACAATGAAGCCTAGATTAACGTATTTACACTAAAAATACGCATTTTGAAAAATCCTACGTGAGATTAAAAAGAAGGCGTGGAGCAAAATCCCACAATATCTCACAATGGATGAAGGGAGGGGTCCATAAAAATGCAAAATTATTTTAGAAATATTACTTATTAATAGTAGATTAACCTAACGGTGACATTCCTAGAAAATGAATATTAAGACAGTCCCAACGGTCGTGTGTCATTTTTGACCCGTAATTTTAGTAACTTTGCATCGAGCAATATTCATGAAAATTGGCACACTTATGGGGAAAGGTCCTAAGTTTTGTTGAGTTTAAGCAACATTTTTACAATTTTGACCTTTTGACCTCACAATGTGGGTCCAAACCAAAAATTTTAATTTGCCTTATGTGGTTTTAATGTAAAAATTGAGATTGAAAAATGTCTAAATTTCATTGACCAAAATGTCAATTCTTGGGTTTTCGGACTTAAGAAACCCGAAAAAAACACTTTAATTTACGAAAGTTCAACCTTTGACCCAGTAAGGTCACCGTCAAGGTCATAAGGGTGGCAAAAAGAATAGCATACCAACAAAGGTGTCGATCCATGGATTTTATAGGGCACCCAAGTCATTGATATTGTCCAAATACCCGTATTATTCACTAATTGACCTCCAAGGTTAATACGGAGGTCAAAGGCCGTAGAGGTAAACGTCCGGCCATCGTGACACCCAGGTTTCGAACCATATGTTTTCAAGGGTGCCAAAGACGATTTTTCAATTAATAGATCCGTACTGCTGATTTGTTGACCACCGAGGTCTCAATGGGGGTCAAAGGTCATAGAGTTAAATGTCTGGCCATCATGACAACCAACGTGTCAAACCATAGGTTTTGAAGGGTGCCAAAGTCGGTTACGCAGCTCATTCATCCGTACAACAATTTATTTTGACCTCCGAAAGTAATAATGGGGGTCAAAGGTCATAGAGATTTTAGCCGACCGCTTTGACTTTCTGGCCGCTTTTGATTCAGTTATTTTAAACTTCATTCGCTACTTCGATTACCAAAATTTTATCTTCCTCAATAACTTTAATAGCATTTAAAAAAAGATGATTGTTTGTTTTTAAACTCTAGCTAAATTTGAGGATTATTTTTCAAAACTCTCCTCTACAATTCTAGGCCATTAAGCCTGATATAGAAAGTAGGAATTTATGGTGTGGTATAATTTGAAAATTCTATCTAAAGCTGTCGACAGAGGTAACTAGCGCGTTTTACAGTAACCAAGTATTTTCTTGTACATGCGACTTCCGCAGTTTCACAAAATTCGTTCAGCATTTGAAGACGCACAGTGTAATGTAGAAATAGAAATATATTTTAATGACAATATTTTCCACATCTGCGGGCAACAAAACAGCAGCTGTTTGAACGGACTTATGTATCATGTGCGCTGCAAAACCGATTTGATAACTTGTGATGTACAGACCTTAGATCTGAAGGAATGGCTATAAAAAATAGAATGGAAATACATCCTTCTGCTAATGCTAGTTTCTTTTCTTCGTTTTCATAAATTGTTTTTACTTAACATTTCTGTATTTTGGAGGAAGATAGAGCAGTATTTAAATATCTTTTATGGTCTTGCGTCTCCAAGTGCTTCGAAATATCATACTGCCGTGAAAAATAGAAATTTATCCGTTACATTTCACACATTCTTAACAAATTTCACAGAGTAATCGCGTCTGGATTTTTTTAATAAAATGAGATTCACTTCTTAGATGATCTTTGAATCCACATCCTCTTTTCTTACGTATTGTGACAAGAATATAAAAAATTAAATTATGTCGTAAATTGTTTAAAAAAATTTAATTGAAAACTCTGTAAGTACATACGTACAAAATTACATAAAAATATTTAATAAGTTATTCAATATATTAAATATAATTGATTGTTATAAAGCACATTTATTTTTAAAATTATTTTAATCCAATCCTCTCTCTCTTTCTAATTATAAATATGTTAGTAGGTATTATTTATTCCCAGAATTTTCCGTAGCGTACGTAAATCGTAGGTGTCACTTGCAAAGCCGGCGCTAGACCTTTTTCCATCATCGCAAAATATATATAACACGAGAGCTGTCTGCTAACAGTAAGTAAAAAATTATGCATTTATGAAATAACTAAATTACTTACCTGAATAATATGAATGCTGATTTGTTGACATCCCTTTTTAGTAGCGCTAGCGCGCAGCTCAATTTGCATCGCATAATTGACCGTTTAAAAATTACTATATGCGAAGGCGTTGCCGCGTTACTTCGTGGACGACCGGCTTTACACCATGACCCTTTTCCTCTCTAAAATTCCTCCCGTTTACAACTTTTGTACAAGATTTCATGTTTTTATAACGATGTTCCGAATGATGCTAGATCGCTAACGAGATAAGAAAAAAATCTGCGGAAGTTTACAAAGGGCTTTGTCTTCATTTTACTGCCACAATATTTTTTCGTCGCTGCCAATGCCGAAAAATGCCACTGTTCATTAATTGTAAGTTCACCAATCCAACCATGGCTGAGAGAATACTTCTCGTACATAACGCAATAAATATTAGTACTTTTAATTGAAAAATCGCGAAGAAAATGGTCAAAATACCGCAGTGATACAGTGAATCCCCATTCGTAGCCATGCGCTACGACGATGAGCGTCCCAACCGTGACGTCACGCCGCACAGTGGGCTAGAATCGAAAAAAGCTGGCCAAAACCTCAAAATCGATTTTTTTGAGCTAGGAAGTTGAAACTTCGCATACACATTCTCAAATAAATTGTGCATAACTACCCAGATTATTTTGGTCCTGTGTTTTCACTTTAACAATATATGTGAGGTCAAAGTTGAGCAAATTTAGCGAAAAACGACCACCCTCGATTTTTTCTGAAAATTGCCGACTTTATCATCGTGCAGTGGTTTTATAAATAGTTTTATCGACAAAACTGTTATACCATCTTAATTGACACTTCTTATTCTTTCATTTTAAGGGTTTTTAAAGATTTTGTTTCATCAATAACCATAGATACATATCAAAATGGCGGAGCCTGTTTTCAACCCATTTTTTTACATAAACGTAGAAAAAAAGTAGACATTGTCACCGGCTTACACTAAGTAACTTATATCATGTCGTTCTATGAAGCTTCTATATTGTGAATCTAAAGTCAAACCTTGCACCAATTTGCAACCCCGAATTTTAAATCGTTTTTTCGAACGCACGGACGACTCCGGTTCTGGCCGGAGGCGGCGGAGAGTACGGCGACGCGGCAAGCGGGAGGATGCAATACGGTCTCATTTACTTTTACGTGTGGATAATAGATATATTAGTGACAGAAAATAATCACCAGAAAGTAAAATTAATAAATATTGCTACGAATGACTCTCATTATGCGATCGCTGGGCACTGCAAGAGGTGCACTGAAAGGTTTCTTTCTTTGAGTGCATTCCATGGAGAATGGACTTAAATCGCGTGCTTAAAGTGGGGAAACGGACTCTTTTACTAACTAATAAACTTTTTAACAATAACAATTAACATATTCCTTAAACGTGATGGAAAATGGCTCAATACAGTACTTGATTTTGCCGAATTTTCCCAAATCAAGTACTGTCTTGGTGCTTGAAGAGTTCATTATTTTTATCCAGTAAGGTTATTTAGTTTATATTCTTGATTTAAAGCAATTAATAATTATTCCTTATGCAGCACAATTTACATGTTGCTCTAGTTTATCCAGTGCAGATGGACGTCAATTCATGTTTTCAGGGCTGTATCGAGAGAACGAATAGGATGAAAACGAATGCAAAAGGAAGATACAGTGACCATCCTCGGAGGCAAGAAGAACTCTGCCAAGTGGATAAAATGCAACCCCGAGTATTATGTTATGTCAGATTAAGAGGCTCTCTCACTATGTAATTGTGTCCATGCAGCTCACAAAATTTCGGTGAAAGGGTGTTCGAAAATCTGAAATGCCAGGGATATAATATTAACCCCAGCGATGAGAGAGTGACGCGAGCATATGATTTCATTTACCCGAGTTAAATTATTGTAGCAGAGGTTATATAAGAAGTTTCCAAAAATGGTTCTGCATCTTACTGCGACTCGAATCTTAACGTGCATTTCCACAGATCCAAGTTTCGCGTCGCATATAAAGTGCACTTTAATTTGCAAACACGGCTTTGACAGCAGTTAGCACATGCGCAATATAATCTCACGTGGGAACGAGGGCCTATGTCTCATGAATTATTGCTCGTGAGCACCTTTGTGCCTTCTTGTTTAGGTAAAAAATGCTGTTCGTTAGGCGAAGCATGAAACAGGCACGAGTATTCAAAAGTCATCACAATTATTCTAGATTTCCTCTCCAAATAATTTAATTTTCTCTCTCTCTCACTGACGCTTTAAATGCAATTATAGTATATCACCAACCGTGCATAAGGTCTTCATTGACGGAGCTGACTTTGCAAAAGAGTCCATTCTTAATTGCGACAACTGTCAGGGGAAGCAATATAGGCACGGTTTAAGGACGTGAGAAAGTTCCGTGAACAGTTGACTAGAAAAATGGCACGAGTGGCCACAAATAGGGATTTATTCCGAAGACAACTCCTGATGTAATAACTGATAATGACAAAAATTACGCCAATTAAACTGGAGGAAACACATACCTTGCCGAAAAATGTAATGGATCTGTTTTTGAAAAAGGAAAACAATGCTTTAGCTCAGACAGTGAAAGTGATAAAAACTCGTCAGATAGTGAATGAAAAACAGTAACCTTTTATTGCTGACAGTGCTAATTGCAGTATGTTAGTTGGGAAAAGTGTAAATTGTGTTGCTTTTGTTTATGTTATGTCTGTATGGTAAAGTATTTCTGAAAAATAACCATTTTGTCAGCAGCGCAGTTTATTAAGAATAATGACGTTGATGTATAGGTAAGAGATTTAAATCAATACTTTAAATTGAGCATAAGGCATAGTTCAAAATGAACTGTATTTCTTAGAACGAATACATTATTCGATGTGAGTAATATGCCTTCCGAAACTTTTAAAGCTAGCAGGAGTTCAAACCAAAAACAAGTTCGAAGGGATCGGTACACTACAACAATACTATAAAACGACTGTTGTCAGAAGGCCTTTAAATATGTATGGCAGGTAAGAAAGAGGAGGACATGAATCATCTAGGGCTCTTGCCTAGAAATTGAGCTTGTTTCTTAATAAAAGAGTCCGTTTCCCCACTTTAAGCACGCGATTTAAGTCCATTCTCCATGGAATGCACTCAAAGAAAGAAACCTTTCAGTGCACCTCTTGCAGTGCCCAGCGATCGCATAATGAGAGTCATTCGTAGCAATATTTATTAATTTTACTTTCTGGTGATTATTTTCTGTCACTAATATATCTATTATCCACACGTAAAAGTAAATGAGACCGTATTGCATCCTCCCGCTTGCCGCGTCGCCGTACTCTCCGCCGCCTCCGGCCAGAACCGGAGTCGTCCGTGCGTTCGAAAAAACGATTTAAAATTCGGGGTTGCAAATTGGTGCAAGGTTTGACTTTAGATTCACAATATAGAAGCTTCATAGAACGACATGATATAAGTTACTTAGTGTAAGCCGGTGACAATGTCTACTTTTTTTCTACGTTTATGTAAAAAAATGGGTTGAAAACAGGCTCCGCCATTTTGATATGTATCTATGGTTATTGATGAAACAAAATCTTTAAAAACCCTTAAAATGAAAGAATAAGAAGTGTCAATTAAGATGGTATAACAGTTTTGTCGATAAAACTATTTATAAAACCACTGCACGAGGATAAAGTCGGCAATTTTCAGGAAAAATCGAGGGTGGTCGTTTTTCGCTAAATTTGCTCAACTTTGACCTCACATATATTGTTAAAGTGAAAACACAGGACCAAAATAATCTGGGTAGTTATGCACAATTTATTTGAGAATGTGTATGCGAAGTTTCAACTTCCTAGCTCAAAAAAATCGATTTTGAGGTTTTGGCCAGCTTTTTTCGATTCTAGCCCACTGTGCGCCGCTTTAAAAGTGGGAGGGGAAGGAAGGGAGCGGAGGAGAGATGTTGGCCACACGGCGAGACATGGGTAGGGGTGGGGAATTGCGGGTGTAGTTCTTATATGTTCTAAGTCTGTATCTGTGGAAATCGACTACTGGTGGCATCGACTATCGACGGAATCCACTATCGAAATCACGGGCGGGAGTCCAAATCTTGGCATTCAAAAAAATTAAGCTTCGCGTTATGACTTGAGGAATAAATTCCACTGAAAAATATATTTTTTGTTTCATCGCCTCAGTAGATAAAAAAGCACGATTGAAATCACATTTCGAAGAGCATTTTTCTTTATGAAAATAGGGACTTTTCATGGCAGGATTTTTTACATCTTAAGGCAGTTCATTGATTTTTTTAATTAATCTGCATTTCTTAATAACCCAGGCGGACGGCGTTCTTGGGTGTTCCGAATAGAAATGATAAAAAACTCTCCAGCACCGTTATCAGCCTCCTTCATTTTTGCCAGGGCTGCCTGAAGCCAACCGGGGAAAATAAATTCACTGATGAATCAGTTTAAAGATATTAAATGAGACGACGTCTTTATCCAATGAAACCAGAAGGAGAATAAGAAGAGAGTAGCGGCTCGAGCCGATACCTTTACAAAGAATGAATATACATGTACAAACGTAATTATTTGCTTTGCCAACCTCGCTGCCGTGAATGACACCTGCCCTTTGCGAACAGGTCCCACTCCATGTTTTCAGGGAAGAGTTAGCTGGTAAGGTTTTCCAACTAAATTCCAACAGTGTTTTTCACGTGACACCATCACGTGGACTACCATTCGTCTGGCTCCTACCCTTCCACATATTTGGCGTGAGTGGCCCTTCCTGAGGTAATTTAGATTTATTCCTGTCAGTGTAGCTCTTGGGGTCATAGGAGCACGCAAGTAACGGAAAGGTTTTAGCCCATTGGATAGGACGCTGTGTATACTGAAGGCTACATATGGAAATAGTATACGGACAGAGTAACCTTTAAAGGGCACTAATTGTTTACTAATGGCTACACAGTAGCGGATACAGAAAAAAACTCTAGAGGGGGGCGCAAAAGATATCTTGACCAACCTTTGCTTTTATCCTAAAAAAATAATCAAGTCACATGCAAAGTTTAAGAAAGTGTTATTTGAACTGATTATACGCACATGAAATACAAAGCCATCTTATGACATAAAAAAGTTAAAATTGTAGTCCTGCAATGTTTGGTTATGCGGGCGGCCAGGAAAGGGTTGGGGGGCGCGCCTCCCATATGCATCCGCCACTGAGATTACATATGGAAACAGTATATGAAAGGTATACATATACCTCTCAGATACTGTTTCCATATGTAGCACATACGTATACAGTATATGAAAGGTATACAGATACCTTTCGTATACTGTATACGTATATGCTTCAGGATACTGTTTATGTATACTTAGAATCTAAAACATGTATACAGTTTCTCAAGGAAACAGTATACACCTGGTATACTTACGGTATATGTATACCGTTACCAGTGTGCTGTCTGGGATATGCCCAATTCATTACGTTGCGCTCTTAAATTAGAAAGGGATCTCAACCTTGTCTTGAAAATTTCAGTACAAGACGGAACATGTAAAGAATACTCACACTTACCGCTTGAGCAACTAACGATATAACGGCAGTCTTTTCTACAATTTCCACTATCCACAGTTTTCGATAATAGACCGTTGTAAAATGAAAAAATAAATAAATCATCAACACATTTCAATGCCGTTCATATGTTTAGAAGCACTAAAAAACGTATGAATTGGCCACTTAGTTGTAATTTTAATTTATCATGTAATCATAAATAGAAAATAAAATTCAGTTGCATATCACGTAGTAATTCGTTATTGCATTTGCAATGCTTCACCTGCGACGGTTCCGGAGCAACAATGCTTTCGAAACCATACGCCAACCGTTACTACGGGACTATTGTTATTCCTCATACGAATGCATTCAGAGCAATCGAGAGCAGACGTTTGACAACTGAAAATAGCTTTTAAGCTGTTAATTGAGCAACTTGAAGTCCAGCATGGGCCAGTGCTTGTGCCGTAAGTGTCATAACCATTGTAGGATAGTATTTTTAGACCTAAATCCACTAAATATTGGCTGATTTTAATTGAAATACGTGGCGGAAAGGATATTGCCTAGCAACCACTTGGATATAATCATCATGCATCCCTTGGCTGGTCGGTCCTCGAAGGATTCGACAGTTTTCGAGGGCTAATGCACAAAAAGTTGCGAATAGTCTTAATTTTGGGAGTAATATCCCTCAGAACGGAATTAACTTAACAATATTCGGGATCTTAAACCTGATGAGTTCGGTTCGATGGCGTGCTTCCTGAATTGAAGCGCAGAGTTCATGCTCTGGTTCTCTTCGTTACGCGAAATCGCTTTCGCTTAATTTCTGCGAGGGCCAATTACTGCGACGAAGCGTATCCATAGTGTCTTATTAAATAAGAATCCTAATCAAAGAAGAAGTAAGGCCTAATGTGTTCTTAAATCGCAGATAACCTATGCCCGAGACCTGATTGAATTGAATTGATTGTCACATACAACGAGAAATGCATAAAATAGGAATTTAATCTGCAACTCTTAGCTGATTATGTATGTTTGCATGCAATTTAATTGATATGAGGTTCATAAATTCGTTTTTGATTGGAAATGAATGTGGGGAAGGTTGAACTAATCATTTAAAAAAAATCAATTACTCGCTAAAGTGTCCTTTCCTCAATTTTAGTTGATGAACTACCAGCAGTCCTGTGTAATAATGGTAATATGTATATTGTAATAGGCAGGGGCGTATTCAGGACGATATGTTAGGGGGGCACGACCCGGGGGGGTAATATTTGAACATTTTTATCTCTAAAAATAACATTTTATGCTATTTTGGACGTTAAAATTAAGCAATTCATGGGTCGTCGGGAAACTTTTTTTTGCTAAAATATATTGGTGGAGCAGAATATATTTTTTTATAGGTTAATATTATCCTCCTTATATGAAATGCTTTTGGTAGGTTGGCACGTGCCCCCTGAGACTTCTCCCACCCCCACCCCGACTACGCCCCTGGATATAAATTTTTTACTTCATAGTAGCGTATTTATCCCTTTCGCATCCTTAAGAGCCTTGCCCAGTGACGTAACTAGGAATATGCATTGGGAGTGGGGGAAGGGTTAGGCCTGAGGGGGCGACCTCCCCCCCTGGCATGCCATTGTGAAAAATGGCATGCCTGGAAGTACATTTTACATCATTTTATGCTTAAAATTTAACTCACGGCAGATGCAGTTATTATACGGAAAAACTAGTCAATGGTTTTAAATATTCTTTTTATTTCTCTGAGGCTGGGGGAATCTATCCCCCTTCGTGGAGGAATTTATCCCGCTCATACCACCCCCATCGTTACGCCACTGACCTGACCTATGTAACTCCCTACGGGCCATCCCTTACCCTTCTTCGCATCCACCTACCCTTGGACGATCGTTTTCATATAGAGATTATAGGACTTTCATATCCTTCATTTCCCTCCAGGCAAGCGAAAACGGCAGGGCGACTGTCAAGACGCGTATCGGCCCGGAGGGAGCGAGGAGGCCTCCCGGGATGATGTCCCTCCATCGGCAGAGGCTGCGGAGCGACTCAGCACCGTGGATGAGGCGAGGGAAATTCCACCACCCCCCAATCCGCCGATGGAGGGCGAAGGAGATGAAGAAATCGTCCCGGGTTGGCTTTTTGAGCGACACCATATTGGGGCGGGTGATGCTGGCCCAGTTGTGGGCCAGGACCCTCCACGGCACATGCCGAGGGCCTTTCAAGGCGTCGAGGGGATCGGCTACCTCAACTTCCACTTGCGAATTACTGCGGAGGAAGTCGAAGGGCAGTGGGTAATCCGCAGGGTAGAGGTAGTCGCCCCCCTCGACGTCGTGGTGGTCTACCCGGGCCACCCAGCCTTCGCCGTGGAGGTGCGATTTCCGCCGGCCGGGCCCCATGGAGACGGTCCCGCTTGAGGCCCGCAGCCGGCCTCCATCAAGAGGTGAGTGAATCATCTTTTGCGTGGCAATAATGAGTATTTTGAACACTTTGAAGCCCCAGCCCTATCCAATCTCACGGGATACCATGCATTACCATCACATCGAAATATAAAATTCGTGAATACTTACACATTCATTGGTACCATCAGTTATCAACTCATAGCTCTTGATGTTGGTTCGCTAAGTAGTCTGCATTTACTAACTACACAGCAAACCGCCACTATAGGCGTGTGGCAGAGGTTGTTGAATCACCAGCCGCGGGCAAAAAAATGTTAAAAGTAAATAAGGTGCTTATTAGAGATATTTAACTGCATAATCCCAACCAGAATTTATTAAAACGACCGGAATTATCTCGAATATTCTTGGAAACAACAAATGCCTAAACATCCGTATAGCAAAATATCTCTCTTGCGTGATCGTTTCTGTATCTGTGAGTTAAACTCGCCCCAACCAGCCAGTTTACTAATGAAATTTTAAAATAGCGCATGTGTAATGCTGGAAGCTGAGAATATTGTTTAGGTGAAGAGAAAAATGAAATTATTAGAGCGAGATCAATAAGAAAAAATGAACAATGATAAATAAACGCATGCAAACAATCAATCGATCGATCAATAACAATTTTTTGGACAATTTTGACATATTTTTGCGCAAGCCCGAGTATTCCTCGGGAAATATTTCCCTCCAGGGACTCGGGCCCGATTAGAACTAGGGCTGTCGTATTTGATTCCGTGGAAAAGAATTCCGTACGTTTTTCTCGATCCCCAACTATTCAGCCTTTTTATTAAGCTCTTTATCTAGTCTTGCTTAAAAGCAGGAATGGCAAGTGAAACGAAACGAAAGGCAAGACCAGTGAAATTTCAATAGTTTCGTTCCCTGGAGCGAAATGTAGAAACGAAACGAAATGAATTTAATCCCGGGGAGCTAAAGTCAGGGTCAGTGGCGCCGACTCCATGGGGCCTGAGCCCCCTCAAAAATTCGTTATGTGTGTGAGGAAAAAAATGTGTCGGGCTTGTCGATTTTCCCCGTAATATCCAAATATCGAGATCCGAGTTATCAGGGTTCTAATGTTGATCATTAAGGCCCCTTTCAGACGTGACGGCTTTTCGCTGCATAGATGGACCCATATCCGTCATTTTAGCGTGTGGTAATCATTTAAAATATTTCTTCGTTTCTGTTAAAATTATTAGATAAATTCATTACACATAACCTTTTCCTTATTTTTCAATACAACTGAGTAATTTGTTACAAATAATTTTAAAATTAAAAATTAAAAATGTACAGCGGTTACGTCTCTCCTGCCTCGCCTGCCTTAGCTTACCACACGTCAATCATTATGGCAGATACGATGCTTATTTTAATTCAAAATGTAATTTTCAAGGAATTTCGAATGCATAAACGTGCTAATTAAATCATCAAAATAGCCAGGTTGCCCGTCAGTATGACAAATCAGGTTCCTCGAGCAGTGGCGTAGAAGTGGCGGGGGGGTTTTGGGGAAACCCCTCCCCCCCCCACCCGAGAGCTCAAATGAAATTTTAAAGTTAAATCCATTTTACTTAATTGGATTAATATTACTCGTAGAATAATGTAAGGATACATGAAATATCCCCCAGAAACCCTTTAAACTCACTGTTTTGAACCATTAATCATATTTTTTTTCTGGGGGAGGGCCCCCGCACCTCCCACTTTCGTGGCGGGTATTCTATAACCCCCAGACCCCCTGAATTAGTTGCGCATAAACCCCCCCTAACTTTAATTCCAGGCTGCGCCGCTGTCTTCGAGTGCTAAACAGAATTAGGTACAGCAATCGATACATGGGCGTACCAAGCGAGGGGGAGCAGGGGGCAGCTGCCCCCCCCCCAGAAGCAAAAGTAAATTTAGTTCAAATCGAAAATTTTGAACAAATTTTCTTTTAATTCAAGAAAATTGATATATAACATATATAATTAAAATAGAAATATTGTTTCGATCAAATTATTTTAAAAATTAATAAAGCGCTGTTATTTTTGTTTCCTTAACTTTTTCTTTGTTACAACTTGTACGACCATGGCATGTCCCCCTCTAGTTTTGATCCTGGGTATGCCCTTGAAGTGATAGAAAAAGTAAGCAAAAACTTGATGGCCAAGGGGTACTTTAAAGTGAGTCTCCGTTTTGTGCTGACATCGAGGGGAAATTGATATGCTCCTCTAAATATCTAGTCGATCACGTTTGTTTTCTTTACCAAATTTTTCCACCAAACTCTGTTCTGAAAAAAAATCACTTGTACCCCTTGGCGTCTCACCCACCTCATTTGTAGCTGAATCATTTGCGCTATGAGGGAAGGGTGGGGAAAGAAAGGCTGAGAGAAACTCGGCTTTGCCATCAGCCTGATCTTGACCAAAGGCGCCGAGGAGACCACGGTTTGAATTTCCATCCGACAGTACTGACAAGGAGACATCGCCAAAGTGATTTTCGGGATCTACATTCGGATGTTATTCTCTGAAACTATATAGGTAAGGTAGAAAAAGTGTCACGGTCAAAGTGTCAAAAATTGATATTAAATTTAAAAAATCGTGAAGTAACTAGATAAAACGAATGGGTGATTTCAAAAATTAGAAGAGAGAAAAACTATTTCCGACACTGGGACTCGGTCCCTAGATACTTTATACAGGTTTAATAACTAGCGCCCTAGACCACACCGCCATGGCCATATTTGAGAGATGGAGATTACTCAATGGATGTGATGCTGCGCGAAATCTTTACAAGCGAGCATCTCTCGAACCCGGGCATATGTGGAAGAAAGCCGTGACACTTTTTCTGCCTTACCTATATAGTTTCAGAAAATAACATCCACATCCAGATCCCAAACATCACTTTGGCGATGTCTCCTTGTGAGCTTTAAGTGGCCTCCGATGAGCACTCCGATGAGGAGAGGTCAGGCAGTCTCTGAAAAATCTCTGCCATCGCCAATATATGAACTCGGTGAATGCCTCACTACTTTGAACCCGGAACATGATGATTTTTTGTGGACATAAGCCTACATTAACGCCTCTTTTAAGAAAATCTACCAGCCTTCGATCAAAGTTTTAGTGAATTATATTCTACCGCAGTGGTGTAACTATGGGGGGGGGGAGGAACGAGGAGGATAGACAACCCCCAAGCCCTCAGAGAAATAAAAAAAATTTAAACTATTGCCTATTTTTGGTATTCAATAACTGCATCAGCTCAAAGTTAAATTAAAAATGCAAAAACGATGCAAAATGTATTTCCAGGCATGTCATTTTTCAAAAGTTTTCCCGGACCCCTTGGGCAGTGTATGATCCACGGGGCGGAGGGGCCACGTAAATGCCTAGGTTTTCCTTTCATGACATGATGTGAATCAAATAGCCATACTTGAGACACAAGATATTTCGTCGATATGAACAGCGATAGTATGGCGAGTGTGAAAACTGGATAGATCGCGAAACACAGCCAAGCAAAGGAATATGGATTCACACACTAATGACAAGATAATATCCGCATAGGGTTCACGCGAGGATTGCATTCCTGCTCAGTGCTAGCTGCGTTTTTTTTTCCAAATAAAATAATCTTTATTACCTCTTGGTTCTCAGGCATTTTCTAGGAATTTTTTCCACGTATGTAAATTTCGAGCTTCTCAAAACTCGTCGGTGTCCATCTGCATCGGCTGTATTCTTCGAATTAGATTGTCTTCAGCGGTTTTCTGTTTTGGGAGTGGGCGTGCAAAAATATTTTAAGGATAATTTTATGGCAGCGGACAACTTTGATCTAATAATATGAAAAGAGAGATAAAATAATTTCATGGATGACTATTTATTGGCTTTAAATTGTTGGACGAAGTTAAGAATTATTAAAAAGAAATATGACTCGAACCCCGAATTATTCATCAAATTATTAAAAGGATATATTTCTTATTTATAATAATAACAAATTTTGGATGGCTATTGTAATTATTATATAATCTACAATTTGTCGGTTGGTAATATTGTGTTTCTAAATTTTAAGTACTTAATGATAATATGTGCTACCTATCAAGTAAAATACTACGCTAGTAAACGCTATTCAAAACTATAATTTAACCTTTATATTTCCTTAATTTTAGGACCATGACATCTCGGTCCTCCCCGCCCCAAACATGGCGCCAAGAACAGCCAAAGGTATGTGAAATATGCTCTTTTTATTGTCCCTATAAACTCTTTGTTTCTTAACCCTTGCACTTATTTAAAATGAGAATTTTCTACTTAATCATTATAATTGTTGTTGAAAAAAATAAATTCCCCTAGGCCGTACTATTTGCTGGGCAAAAAGGTGGGAAATTGAAAGGATGAGAGGGGGTGCAAACCTGAGTGTATGTGTGATTGCGACCTTTGTTCCTTGGAGCAAATCCTCTAGGTGTGTGAGTGAGCTTATGCGATTGATTGTTTCATAGTGTTTCAGCTTTATTTTTGTGTATTTAAATTGTTGGACCTCTCTGTCATCCTTCTAACTTCCCAGCCCCCCACCTTTTTGCTCAGCAAAGAGTGCGGTCTTGGGGAATTTATTTTCTTTCGACTGTTAAACGGCCGTAGATTGTTCAATCACCTGTATAATTATTTTGGCTGCTATACATTTTGCCATTTACCATACAGCATAAAATACCACGTAGTTTAAACATATCCTTAATAGAGCTTAAAATGAATGCGTTATTGATATTACATAGAAGCAACATTGCAAGCATACTGGGTTAAACTAGGCAGGATAATGGTATTTTCCCCGCTTTGAAGCCGTGTTGTTATCGATAACAATCGTCAAAACGTTACGGATTTTTTTTATTTAGGAAACTCCTGCCATACACCTGATACTATTTCCTTTTTAATATCCTGACAACAAATGTCGGCCTTCATCTCGTATTTTCGGCTCCACCTATAAGGGCTTTGCATAGTACACTAAATACTAAGCCGTTTAATGTACTGATTGCACTGGAATGTCGTCAAAGTGAATTTCGTGAAGTACTAAAGAATCGCTATTGTCATGTTTGTGTGCTCATTACCTCATTGGGTTTTTCGAACAAGATGTTGAAGTCACAAGTTCACACTGTGGCACATGTGGCGAGGGTCGTGCTTACTTAGTCACTGTCAGGAGTGAAAACCCCCTATTTTGTCGCTGGTCGGCGACGACGAATGTCAAAGCACTGCAGAAACAAGTGACTTTGTATACAGTCACGCGCACGGGTGCAAAGTTAAATACACCAAAGGATGAAGTTCGCCATTAAAAAAATATTTTACTTAGCCGGGATTCGAATAGTTTTGTACCAAAGGCGTACCCAGGACCATAACTAGGGGGGCAAGCCATAGTCTAGGGGAGGGGGGGGGGACAAGCCATAGTCTAGAGGGCGGGGGGCAAACCAAGTTGTGACATTACTTTATGAGATTATTTCCTTGAAAAAATAGTTTTATTTTAGATACATATCTTATACAAATACATATCATTTTTCGTGGGTTTAATGAAAATGTCTTGAATGCTTTCGTTTCAATTCAGTAGGTACTGATTTTCCGATTTTTGCTTCTAGGGGGGGAAAGGGGAGGGAAGACAAACGATGGTAGTAGCAAAATGGACGGTAAAACTTTTGGCAAATAAAATTTATGACTATTGGCTTAGAGGCGTAACTGCCAGATTACATGACAGGAATTGTGAGAGACAAATTCGATTCTTGAGATGGTTTAACGACTTCCTTTGGAAATTTTGCTCATAAAAGGCTTTTTATAATTTTTAGAGACAAGTAAGGTTTACACATTTAATTCTTTCATCGATTTTGATATTAATAACAGTGATAAATAGTTAAAAGCTGCGACAAAACAATGATGAGGCGGAAGCGATTGATTCTTACACCAAATATATACATGGTTATATAATCACTATCACGTATATATATTCTAATATAATTTACGCATTGATTTAATTTTTTTAGGAACGGAAAATCACCATAGCGTCCATCCATTAATTACGTGAGGCGATTTTTACACTCCCTACCATCCCCCCTTGGTGAGATATCGTGATAAGTATTTGGCTCGACCCCCACCCCTTTCCTCTAATGTCACGAGAGATTGTTCTAAAGGCGTATTTTCGGTGTAAATACGGTAATATGTGCTTAATTGAGTTGTGTTTACTAGAATAACAATTTGAGATCAGTTAAAAGTAGTTTCTAAGATAACTGAGATCGCAATTGTACACTGTTTCTTGCGGAAAAAAATTACGTAATACTTGCCCGCACCCCCACTCTCCGGCACGTGAGATTAGTTGAGAATCGGTTAGATCGCCCTAAACGCCTCGCGTAATTAATGGATGCCCCCATATTGGTTGAGAATAATCAATGAAGCAGTATCGATTTGGCCATACGTGATGGTGCTTCGGTAAATTGCTGTATCTTCTGTTGCATTTAATCTTATACTTAAAATTCATTTCCCAGGCCAGAACACCAGGCCACCTCCTCGCTCCAACCCTGGAGATTGCGTCCATGCAGGTAGGATACCTTTTTTCATCTTAATACTCTTATCACCTACCAAAATCAGGTAATAGTTCAACCATTAATTCGAATTTATAGTAATCGAAGTTATCCGAAGAGAAGTCACCATATTTTTAGACAATCAGTCTATTCAGCATTTTCATTATCACATACATTCAAATACCTAAAGCAATGGGAATATACGGGTAATAGCCACGGTGCTAACTTTACGATATCACCCGCAGATCACACATTGTGCGAAAAGTCCACAGAGAAAATCATTAGCTTTGACAAGGATTCGAACCCGGATCCACCGATTTCCGATCGAGTGCTTTAACCAGTTCAGTTACAGAAATACCTGTATTACCCATATCCTGGGGTAACAGCAGTCGCTAATGTCATGTCCTACTAAATGGTTGTAAAATAAGAATTATGAGGATTTTAGATGACTTAGGCACGTTAAACTGAAATATTTATGTTTATTATATTAAATAATTCCGCATTTAAGAAATCACAAAAAAGTAAACGGAAATATGGACTTAATATGAAGTCAATGGTTAAAAAAATATCTTTCCATGGTAAAAAAAGGCTGAAAATTTTAAGGGCACTGCCAATAGGCTTACATAAGTTTATGAGCTTTTAGAACCTTAAGTTAAATTTGAATTCCGAAGCACATGTTATATAAATACCCCTCAGGAGTGTTCCATCTAGAACATTCTTGATGTGCCCTTAATTCACAAGTATTGCACCGATACCACATTTCTCCCTCTTATCCGGTGTCTTCGTTAATAGAAAGTGGTTTCTTTACCCATTTCCGTTAAAAATAACTCACTTTCTAATTCGTCTTCACAAACCTTTCTCTCATCAATAGCAGTGTCTGAGTCAGATTCAAAGTTTCCTGCGCATTTTCTTTTGCTTCTCTTTCTGTGTTTTTCTTTTAGCAATAGCAGCCGTTTGCTAATGATTTTTATTTGAAGATGTCTGCTACAGGCTACAAGCTTTATTTTTTTATTTCAACAATTTTCCAACGTTCCCGTTAATACAAATTATTGTTTAATAGGCCTTGCATTGTGGACGATTTTGAGATCGGAAAAATGGGCTGCCGTGGATGTATGGATGGTGTTGGTGGGCTTTTGTTAACGATGTTCGTTGGAAAATTTGGAATTAAGTTCCGTACTTTCAATGAATGGAGTCGTTCATCAATTTTTTTAAATTTCGATTGTGATATGGCTTGAAAAATAGAGAGACCAGTGATATTTCGTTTTTCGATCCGTCGAGTCGCCTAATTCACGTTCTTCTCGCGACGTAAAAGCGGCAGTCTAGCCCTTTCGCGAATAAGTTGATGACGTCACAAACTCCTGCCGAGCGTGCCACTGCTTCTCCGCAACTCCTCCGTTTTGCGCATCGGTTCCACGTGGATCAAAGTTATTTACATTCCAGTGAGCGACTCCTTCCTTCAATTAGCGGTTATCTCTGAACGTATGAATGAGATGGAACACTAATGACGTCACCAACGCATGAAAAGTAGGCGGAATACTTCGTGTTTTTTTAATTGATAACTAATGATAAAATCACGTTATGAGGAATGTGACATTTTTGTCATAACTGAGGTTTCCCTTTCGTCATAACTGAGGTTTCCCTTCCGTCTTTCCGTTCCGTCTCCTCTTCGAGTCGAATTGTCTCGGAAACCCAAAAAAATCGAGATTGAAAAATGTCTAAATTTCATTGACCAAAAATGTCAATTCTTGGGTTTTCGGACACAAGAAACCCGAAAAAAAACACTTAAATTTACGAAAATTCAACCGTTGACCAAGTAAGGTCACCGTCAAGGTCATAAGGGTGGCAAAAAGAATAGCATACCAACAAAGGTGTCGATCCATGGATTTTATAGGGCACCCAAGTCATTGATATTGTCCAAATACCCGTATTATTCACTAATTGACCTCCAAGGTTAATACGGAGGTCAAAGGCCGTAGAGGTAAACGTCCGGCCATCGTGACACCCAGGTTTCGAACCATATGTTTTCAAGGGTGCCAAAGTCGATTTTTCAGTTAATAGATCCGTATTGCTGATTTGTTGACCACCGAGGTCTCAATGGGGGTCAAAGGTCATAGAGTTAAATGTCTGGCCATCATGACAACCAACGTGTCAAACCATAGGTTTTGAAGGGTCCCAAAGTCGGTTACGCAGTTCATTCATCCGTACAACAATTTATTTTGACCTCCGAAAGTCATAATGGGGGTCAAAGGTCATAGAGATTTTAGTCGACCGCTTTGACTTTCTGACCGCTTTTGATTCAGATATTTTAAACTTCATTCGCTACTTCGATTACCAAAATTTTATCTCCCTCATTAACTTCAATAGCATTTTAAATAAGGTGATTGTTTATTTTTAAACTCTAGCTAAATTTGAGGATTCTTTTTCAAAACTCTCTTCTACAATTCTAGGCCATTAAGCCTGATATAGAAAGTAGGAATTCATGGTGTGGTATAATTTAAAAATTCTATCTACAGCTGACGAAAGAGGTAACTAGCGCGTTTTACAGTAACCAAGTATTTTCTTGTACATGCGACTTCCGCAGTTTCACAAAATTCGTTCAGCATTTGAAGACGCACAGTGTAATGTAGAAATAGAAATATATTTTAATGACAATATTTTCCACATCTGCGGGCAACAAAACAGCAGCTGTTTGAACGGACTTATGTATCATGTGCGCTGCAAAACCGATTTGATAACTTGTGATGTACAGACCTTAGATCTGAAGGAATGGCTATAAAAAATAGAATGGAAATACATCCTTCTGCTAATGCTAGTTTCTTTTCTTCGTTTTCATAAATTGTTTTTACTTAAAATTTCTGTATTTTGGAGGTAGATAGAGCAGTATTTAAATATCTTTTATGGTCTTGCGTCTCCAAGTGCTTCGAAATATCATACTGCCGTGAAAAATAGAAATTTATCCGTTACATTTCACACATTCTTAACAAATTTCACAGAGTAATCGCGTCTGGATTTTTTTAATAAAATGAGATTCACTTCTTAGATGATCTTTGAATCCACATCCTCTTTTCTTACGTATTGTGACAAGAATATAAAAAATTAAATTATGTCGTAAATTGTTTAAAAAAATTTAATTGAAAACTCTGTAAGTACATACGTACAAAATTACATAAAAATATTTAATAAGTTATTCAATATATTAAATATAATTGATTGTTATAAAGCACATTTATTTTTAAAATTATTTTAATCCAATCCTCTCTCTCTTTCTAATTATAAATATGTTAGTAGGTATTATTTATTCCCAGAATTTTCCGTAGCGTACGTAAATCGTAGGTGTCACTTGCAAAGCCGGCGCTAGACCTTTTTCCACCATCGCAAAATATATATAACACGAGAGCTGTCTGCTAACAGTAAGTAAAAAATTATGCATTTATGAAATAACTAAATTACTTACCTGAATAATATGAATGCTGATTTGTTGACATCCCTTTTTAGTAGCGCTAGCGCGCAGCTCAATTTGCATCGCATAATTGACCGTTTAAAAATTACTATATGCGAAGGCGTTGCCGCGTTACTTCGTGGACGACCGGCTTTACACCATGACTCTTTTCCTCTCTAAAATTCCTCCCGTTTACTACTTTTGTACAAGATTTCATGTTTTTATAGCGATGTTCCGAATGATGCTAGATCGCTAACGAGATAAGAAAAGAATCTGCGGAAGTTTACAAAGGGCTTTGTCTTCATTTTACTGCCACAATATTTTTTCGTCGCTGCCAATGCCGAAAAATGCCACTGTTCATTAATTGTAAGTTCACCAATCCAACCATGGCTGAGAGAATACTTCTCGTACATAACGCAATAAATATTAGTACTTTTAATTGAAAAATCGCGAAGAAAATGGTCAAAATACCGCAGTGATACAGTGAATCCCCATTCGTAGCCATGCGCTACGACGATGAGCGTCCCAACCGTGACGTCACGCCGCTTTAAAAGTGGGAGGGGAAGGAAGGGAGCGGAGGGGAGATGTTGGCCACACGGCGAGACATGGGTAAGGGTGGGGAATGGCGGGTCTAGTTCTTATATGGTCTAAGGTCCTCCTTTTTCACAGTGTGCCGTCCTCTTTTTCATCTGTAGGCATCTGGTCACCCTAAAATTATATCTTATGCAAAATTTAAGTTCAACCGATTCAGGAGTGATACAGTGAAAGTTCGACATATTGAAATGAAAGGATAGTAGCTCTCTTCCACCATTATTTAATGCGTACGTTTCGGCTCACAGAGCCATCATCTGGTACTTGTACAAGATCTTGTCCGATACTTGTACTGTATCATCTTGAAGAAGACGTTGAACGTGAGCATAATACATACATGGGCGTACTCAGAATCAAAACTAGGGGGGGGGGGGGGGGGAACAAAACCAGCCGTGGTCGTTCAAGTTGTAACTTTTTTCACAGAAAAGGTCAATGAAACCAAAATTTAAGGAAATTATAACAACAATTTATTAGTTTTTATAATTATTTGCTTGAAAAATAGTGATTTTGATTTTAGTTCCATGTCTTATACTAACATCATTTTTCTTCAAAAGGAAAATTTGTTCATAACTTTTGTTTTGAACTAAATTTATTTTCGCTTCTAGGGGGGGCAGTTCCCCCCCCCCCTTTCCCCCGCTGGGTACGCCCATGATTGCATTTATATATTTTAATAAAGCAAGGGGGATTTGACAAGTATGAAGAAGGGGTGGGAAACAGACGTACAGTGGGGAAACAGTGAGGAAATATGCAACTAAAAAGATACGGGAAAACCAAGGGGTCGGAGGACTCTAGTCATAACTGTAGAAGAACATTTCTATATCCTCAAAAGGTATAAACGCCATGAACTCATGTACGAGATGATGATAATGTGAGCCGAAACGTGTCGTACGAATTAAATTTTTGTGGCCTAAATGACATTCAATTAAATTTCATTTAATTGAATGTCATTATTTCAATTCATTTCATTAAATTTTCCAATACCCCCGTCATAGAAGGAACCGCTTGTGCTCTCAGGCAATGCCCTACTTTGCATTTGTCTGCAGCTCGCTGTCAATGCCAAATTTCTATCCTGTTAGCCAGAGTTTCATGTGAACAAAAATGCGTACCTTTCCTTGCAATACACAACATTTATTTAAGATACGCCATGGTCATTTGAGTCATCATTAGGTTACAAACTTTCTGTATCTGTGATCGAAATATTTCCTATTTTTATTGATGCAATATCAATAGGCTCCTCTCGGGGTTCCCACCGGGTTAGAAACTCCATTTCTGCTGAAGTTTCGAGGTCTGAGATCATCAACAGAGCTGCTGAAAGTCGTTTCGAGGAAATTGGTCTGAATTTCGAGGCCAATTTCCTCGAAAAGACATTCACTATCTTTTTTCATCAATGGGATCGTTTACCAATTTTTTTCTCATCGATTTTGATGCGGCTGAGAAGTAATGAGAGGCGAATTATACTGTTTTTCGACCCGTCGCCAACTCCTCGAGCTATTCGCATCGACAATTCTACGACATAAATCCTTTCGCGCATAAGTTCAAATCAACAAAACACTCAAGAACTTCAATCGTGAAGACTGCTACTCTTTCCAGCGCATGGAAACGGGTCTTCAAAGATCTCGACCAATCAGGGCACACCTCCACACACGCCAAACAGAGTGTATAAAAAGACAACCAAATTTCTGTATCGACACTTCAGTGGACCTGAGGAAGCCAACTGAAACGTTGGCGAAATATTGTCCAGCAAAATGGATAAACGCGGAAGAATCGCTGCCTACCCTCATAATGTACCTACTCATTAACTGCTTTTATACAAGGGTTATCCCCTTTTTTAAGGCGAAATAGGTCATTACATTTTAAAAAAATGAAAATATAAAATTTGTTCTGCAGCATCCATCCAATTTTCTACGTAATCCCCGAACCGACAGTTTTCGTAGCATAGAAACAATTTTCCAATACCCCCGTCATAGAAGGAACCGCTTGTGCTCTCAGGCAATTCCCTACTTTGCATTGGTCTGCAGCTCGCTGTCAATGCCAAATTTCTATCCTGTTAGCAAGAGTTTCATGTGAACAAAGAGATAATAATCATAGTGTGCCAAGCCCTCAATAAAGGCATTGCGAGCTGAAGATCTTCTCGAATCACCTGATCCACTCGCTGAACGAGATCATCGGTTGACTCTCGCATCCTTCCATGACCGCTTGCATGATGAGAGAGACTGACCCCACGAGCACTCCGCACACAACCGGCGAATCGACTGTCCTCCGAAACAGCAACTACTTATAGACCCGCCAAGACGAACACTGAAGGGCCGTCCTGTCAAATGCCCATATGGCCAGTCAAGGGGACTGCATAGAGGAGGTAGAGAGGAGGCCCAGTATATGGGTCGTGATTTCTCGAAGGGCTGTCGAGTGAAATGTTTTTGTAACGAAATATTATGTACCGCCGAAATACGTTCGTTAAACTGAAATTTCATTATACGGGAAATTTCGTTATATGGGACGGAAAATAATTTCGTTATACTGAAGTCGTTACACTGGCGTTCGTTATAAAGACATTTCACTGTATTATTGTCCAAGGAAACTCTGGAGCTACTGCGGCCCACCAGGTAGGTGTTGCATTTTTGTAGAGGTCGATGATACGGCGGCCTGGTCCGCACAGTCGTCTGTGCGCCCGGCTTCAAAGTTTCTGGACTATTGCCGAACGTTGCCGTCACTCATGAAAATTTCACCCGAATTCACTGACATTCACATTTATTCTCATTCTTTGATGAATTTCGGGCAGCAATGCACATCTCAGCATCAAGAAGTCAAACTTCAGCACGCGCTTCACGCTTGGCTTCACTTCACAGTTTGGCTGTTGTTGAAGCCATGATAGAGTGCTCATTGCGCACTGAGAGCTAAATATTGCGACATGACACGGTCGATGGGCATACTCGAGTTCCAGCACGGAACATAATTGGATTAACACAGTGGTTTTTATGACCGATCGGTCCTTGAAAAAGAATAACCTTCTTAAAACAGCTAAGTTATTTCTATATTCTTGGCAGTGGGGGACCGGCAGTCGCCCTCTACTCTCCATTATTTCTGGAAAATTTTAAAATAGCTAAAAACCACTAGCCTACGTATATCAGGTCTCGTTTGCCAGTGTGACCGTTTGCCAGTCAGATCCTTGTGCTCCTGTCCCTCCTACCCACCCCAGAAAAATATCCTGAATCCACCCTTGATTCCAGGTGTAAAATAGCCCCCATTTTCGGATCTCCAGGCAGGGACATTACCATAGAGAAAACCAGTTAAGCGAGGAATTTTAAGGTTAGAACATGGAGTGTGATATCCCTTTAAGTCTGCGAAAGACAGGAAAAATTGAAGGTGGAAACGTGATTAATTAACCTGGACAGACAACAAACAAACAAGAAAACAACAAACAGACAGAATCAGCAATATCAAGTGACCCAAAGAAGAGGACTTATGCAGCGGAAGTTAGACCATTACATTCAAAGGCAACAGGCAAATGTCACGCTAGGTCTACCCAATTTCACCCAAATGTTTTACAGTGATAAAACCATGGACATATTATAGGGGTTTACTTAAATTACAGCCGTTGAAAAGGCCACAATCACGAAAAAAAAGTTTAATTAAATTCGCACCGATAAATCGGCCCCCGGCAGTTTTTGCTCAACCAGTGAGGGCCGATATATCTACCCGGTGAAAGTAAAAGGGTTTAAGTGTCTTAAACAGTTCCATAAGTACAATTGAAATGAATTAACCTGTAGTAATATGTCGAAAATTTAATTAATATACATATCCAAGCTGCTTGGAAGAGCCCTGAGTAAAGGCATTTGCAAAATTGTAATACAGACTAAATTCGTAAATGAATCAAATAATATTTGATCCCTTCAAATTCTCATGCAGAAAAACCATTTGTTCTACATGTTCAGGTTGCAGATTTTCATGTTTCCATTTTACAGTAATACTGCCTGCAGAAAATTGCCTTTCACTACACACTTGTGTGGCTGGACAAGTACTTTCTAGCAAAAATTGCAAGATTTGAAAACCTTGGGAATTTTTATTTTTATTATATCAACAATTTTTATGGATCTTTCAATCTTCTTCAAATTAAAGGGATGAAGCAAGCAAAATACAGAATATAACTTTGGTTTTGTAGACGAAATAAAGTTCTTAATTTCTCACTTTGTTTAATCAACATTAGAGACTCTTGTTTTGTAAGTTCAAGAGGGAAAACAAACTCAGCATAGGAATAAACAAAAATTAATATCGGACATACCTAGAAATCAAAAAGGCTAAAAGAGGGCACCACTTGTGAAATCAAACACCGGAAAAAATTGCATTGTCCGCTAAAACCTAAAAGTTACACATTTTTTCATAGAAATCTTAACAATTTTTGTGTATTATCTCAGCGATTGTGTAAAGAAAATAAAGTAGGACATATACATCGCCTAAGAAAGTATGAGCGATACAATGGTCCACTCCGATTACTTCTCATGTGCAGCTGGGTCAGAAGATGAAAAGGTATTTGGCACCCATGTCATCAACTACTATAGAGGTTGACTGTTAAGTATACAATATAGCAAGCTGAAACTCCAAGGCCAAAGCATTACCACAGATTATCAATTTTAAAACCGATATTATTACAGGAGTTTCATGATGGCACTTACTGTCAACAGATTTCTGAACTTACTGACCTCGACAGCTCTGTAACCAAAACTAATCGACTCGAAATTTGAAATGCTACTTGAAAAGCTCAAGTCGAGTACCAACTACTTGTCTCGACTCGAATTTTTCAGTACTCGCACAGCCCTACAAAATAGTGTAGTCAAATGGGAATGATGCATCCTCTTTGGGCCCACTGAACATGGCAATGGAAATAAAATAAGATAGAAATGAAGACTAAATCAGGGAAAATTAACTGCAGACAAGAGCTGAACCGATGGTTGAATTCAATCAAATAGGATACAGCAACTCAATAATAATATCCTGCTCGTTACGAAACAGCTGACAGACTTAATGAGGTGATAGTTCCCCTTCCACATTCACTTGATGTGCTACTTTTCTATTCAGGGTGTAATAAATAAGGTTGGATATCAAATAGCCATTCCCCAGCATTCCACTCCTTGAATGAACTTTCATCCAACTTCTACCAATTAACCTATAAGGTCTCGTGACTAACCTTTAAGCCACCAAGTTATCAAATTCTAATGAAAAACCTTAAAAATGTGGCAAACCGTATTGGATGTACCTTGAGGTACGATGCCTGCAGACAGTCATCAAGAACAAGTGGGTGGCGAGAACAGTTAAGGAAGGCCTTGGATAAAATATATGAAGCAGGTAAAAACAAATGTAAAATAGAGTGTGTATTATCTCAGCGATTGTGTAAAGAGAATAAAGTAGGACATAAAAACATCACCTAAGAAAGTATGAGTGATACAATGGTCCACTCTGATTACTTCTCATGTGCCGCTGGGTCAGAAGATGAAAAGATAATGATGCGTGTAAAAAGATTAGCTGTTAAGAGAATTGAGAAAAGAGCTGCACCAAACCATTGCTATCTGGTGATGATGACAAACCTATAAGGTACATATGTGCACGTCCTACTAAGTCTACTGTAGTGTAGTAGAGTCTCAAACCTGCTGAGAGCACTAAAAATACTGTCAAAATTGCAGCCTGACTTTCCTGCAAGATAGAAGCTGTCCAAATAGCTAGGTAGAAATACAAAGGAATCCGATTCCCTTGATTGTACAATGAATAAGAAAACCAGGATCAATCCCTAAGATGAGAAACAAACTCTCCACATGCAAAATGAGAACTCTTCATGGAATGTATGGATGTTCTTTTATTGTTTAAAAAAATTCCAGATCATTTGCTTTTTTTAAAGCTTCCTGTGAAAAAATTATCACACATGAACACACATTCACACCTATACATGATGATAGGCCCTCAAAAAAATACTATGATAATGAATTATTTTTGTTCTTTTCTATGTCACTACATACATAACCAGTTTTACAAAATTCTCTAAAGTTACAATTCCATCAACAATATCATTTTACAGGAATCCATGAATACTGAAGACAATATTACTCTCAAGAATCACATTCCTAATACAGCAAATTCACATGATAACAAACTTTAGGGCACCTAGATCTTCGTCTCAATAAATTCAATTTTCAAAAAACAGAATTGCTGAACTTAGTTCATAAATGCAAATCTCTTGTACCTTTTTAACGAAGGAACCGATATCAGAAATAAATGATCGATTACACCTTCAAAAGCAGAGCTCACAAACTCATGACCTGCCATCACAACTTAAACATTCCATCACAGCAACAGATGGACAAAAATGGTTTTAAAAAAATTGGCAATCATACACCTGATTCTGATGTAAATACGATAGTTATTCAAGTAACCTGATATCACCTCCCTAACATATCCATTCATAAATGGAAACTTCAAGGGTCGAAGTAATACTTTCGAGGAAGCATTTGCCAGTAACACTCTTGCATCAGCCCACTACACAATTTAAAAATTATGAGATGTCATAACCTACACTTTTCCCAGCAACACAACTGGTTATTCATAATTGGCTGGACACTCTTCACCATTAATTCTGATGAACAACACACGAGCCATTCGTAAACTCATTATTACACGAAGCTGAAACAATGATTTTTATGGTTACTGGCAATTTCTGACCATTATCTCCACTACAGTGCATTGGAAAACCTTCTCAAAATATAATGTCATTGTCCTCAATTCTGCAAATCACATTGATGTCAGAAGAGCTTCCAATTCGTACCATAGAAGCAACTTCAATTTCAGCATTGGACATTTCAGGCCATTCAAATTTGAGAATAGAAATTTACCATGCACATTCATGCATTCCACTTTCATTGTTAAATGAAACCCTTTCTCTTTCACATCAGTCAACTGTGAACTCCAGTAGAATATTCATCATTTTTATCATTAAATTATTACAACCAATCTTCAATTAATCTGGCAATTCAAATTTATTTCAAAATAAAGTTTGGATTCACCCAATTGAAAAAAATGACACCAAAATGTTGCTCTCGCTAACATTGAGATATTTAACAATACTAAGGGTTTTGAAGAGATTTCATGTATAGTGTAATAAAATTAGTTTTATTTCCAAGAGGTTCCTAATGAAAGCATTTACTGTACTGTTTAGTATCAAGCTTCCTGAAAAAGTGTAGCAGCACAGCAAGCACACAAGTTTACACAAAAAGGAAAGGAGTAACTCACCAGGTGGCAACTTTTCTCCCAAAAATGAAAGTAAAAGATTGGTAGGCTTGTCAAAATCAAATCTATAGAAATTTTTAAGTTTTTCTTTACCATAAAATTAAGACTCCCTAATAATAAAATATTAAAAATTGATAGGATACACTACCTTATCCATTTATGATCAATCTGAATGCCTCTACATCCTTCACAGTTTCATTTCACACAAGCGCTCCACTCATAAAAAATCACATTTTACGCTTCGTCCATCCCCAATACACAAATAAACAACACAAATGTAGTAACAGTCTGCATCACACACTTGCTACCCTAATTCTTTATTCTTTTCTCTTTTTAAATAGTCAACATGGAATATGGAACATGACACACTACTCTATTGTAATTTTTTTAATCCACATAGGAGCCCGAATGACAATCTCCGTTTTAGGAGGACCTGTGGGAGAGACTTATCCATCGAGAGGGGATAAATTGAGTTGACTTGAGTAGAGATCATTAAGCATATGAGGCAGACGGAGAGGTACATCCCCCCCTTCGTAAGTCCAGTTAGCTGAGTGACCCCCGAGCTCTTCATCACCTCATTACTGACCAGCACATCCCACAGAATAGGAACACAGTTTCTCACCTTCCCTGAATGCTCTTGCCATCCTTTTATTTCTTCTTGAAGAATGTCGCTATGTTTTTCGACCCACTCGCAGACTTGGCTCGAGCCTTCTCCTTAGCAGTTAGAGGATTTGGTTTGGTTGCCTGAAATCGGATGGAAGGGACAATGCCTTTCAGAGCAAGGCGACTGATGAACAGTAGAAATGTCTACAACATGCCATTAATCACTCTCTTTGCATTCCATTTTCATTGCAATGCGAAATCCTTTCACATCAGTATACTGCTAGCTCAAGCAGACAGACAGGCATTTAATCGTTATTTTGTGTTAACTTCACAATAAATCTTGCATTAGCCTGGCCCTACAAATATTACTCCATTACATATCATTGTTTTGTGTTCATGCCATTCAAGAAAATGACACAAGAATTTTGATCTGAATAGAGTCAAAGAATATCCACCAAAATAAATTAGGTGGTTTCACAATTCACAGCATTGGGAAGAGCAACCAAACTATTTCAAATATGTACTTAAATACTTTCTCAAAACAAAAATCCTGGTATTATCAACAATCATTTCAGAGCAACTTTATTTGCCAATTCATTGAAAGTATTTCTGCAGATAACTATTGGCCATATGAAAAAACATAACACCATTAGGGAGATAAGCAAATAATCTTATGGGGCAAAAAAATGCTGACGGTAAGTGAGATATGAAATTTGACACCAGTTAATATTAACAGAGAGCAAAAACTTCATAGAAGAATAAAATTTTAATTTTTAACTTCATCAAATGATACTAAAAATAGATTCACTATAGCATTAAGTTAAATAATAGAATCAGGCTGATGCATAAATACCTGATGTAAGGATTCGCAGTAAAAAAGTTAAACCTTAAGAGGCTAGTGATACAAGGAGAACTACTGGATATGCACTGGACTGGGCAAAACTAAGCCCCATGTGAAAGACTATTAGCGGATATTTCGCAGCACATAAAACCTATTTACCAATATCTACCACTCACAAGAAGTCTCAACTCGAAGGTTGGTTTTGGACAGGTAAGGTATAGCTCACCCCAGACTTTGCCATAGGCATATTAACAACAAACATTCAGGGTAAGAGAGTCAGAGCCTTAACGCTAGGCTGCCTTGCACTCTGAGGACTATTGTTCAGGGGCATCCAAAGTCCACCTCATATTCTAACCAAGGATCATTCAGTCTGGAGGCAACCACTCTACCTTCTGAATTAACCTGCTACCCTGCACACAAGTTTCAATTCATGGCAAAGAAAATAACACAAAACAGTTGTTCCACTGTCAAAACTTAGGTGGCTTGTAGACAAACCCATCACCCACGGTGACATAATAGTAATTAGATGCATCAAAATAACCTAGAGTTGTTTTGTAACAACCTTCGATTGGAGCACACCATCGGAATATTATCCATGAGAGTGGTTAGATCAATTAACACTTTCTAAAGCTTCGGTTTCATCCACAGAAGGGACTCCAGCTAAAACCAACAAGAAAGCAATTACAAGTACCTGATAAAATTTATTCTTTCATTTAAAGAGCAAATGGAATTTAAACTAACCAAAAAGAGACTGTTTTGCTTATCTCCATCATAAAAATCCATACACCACCCATTTTACATTTTCATTCCAACCATATTCCACAATTAATCATAAAATAATACTGGCAAATTAATCATGCATTACTATGAAGATCAGCACAGTGGAAACTGGTCAGCACATTCTTCTTCTTTAGAATGTTTCCTCCCAACTAAATAATTTTTCTCAATCCTGATTAATATCTATGAAAATTAGAGATGCATTTAGCAAAGCAATAACTGTGATTGCTTGAATGAATATTCAATCACAGAAAATTCAAGTATAAATATAAAAAATAATTTGACTGCTTTAAAAAATAATGAAGAAACAATTATGAGAACATAGAAGCCTGTTTAAATGCCTCCCGGACATGAAATGATAAGTCCAATACAGTAAACTCTCATTAATACGAACAACGTCATTAAGAAGTTCTTGTAATTATGAAGCAAATCGTTGATCCTGACTAAAAGATTGATCCAATCTATAGATAAAGAAATGTTATTACAAAATTACGAATCTCAGTCCCGGTCCCGGCAGTTACAAAAAGAACTTCATTACGAAGTTCCACGAATAAGCAACGGCATTTAGAAGGATATACACGACGATATGTTATAATCATTGCGTGATGTTTAAGTTCCCCTCATACACTGCGCACAAGAGCGTCAATTATGGTTCTTTCTTCAGTAGGACAATGGCGTAACTAGAGATATGCTTTCCATGAGGGGGCTTTGGAGGAGGGATGAAGGGGATTAGTGGGGGCAACCCCCCAGGAAATGGAGTGTTCAGGAAAAATTTTGAAAAATAACATGCCTGAAAATGCATTTTACATCATTTTGGAATTTATAATTTCACTTTAACCGGAGGCAGTTATTATGTATCAAATCCAGACGAGATTTAAAACAAAAAAAATTTATTTCTCTGAGGCTTTAGGGGGGGATGCATCCCCTCCATAATTACGCCACGGCAGTAGGAGATACTTCAGTATCCATGCCACATCATATAATAAGCTTCATTCCTGTGGAATCATGGTGACCCACCCAGTACCGCTTGTAAATTGGACATAAATTAAGTCCTCTTCTTATGAACATTCAATTTACGAACTTTCATGGATACTAACATGCAAAAAATTCAAGCATACCTAAAATTCCAAATTTGGCACCTTTGGAGTAGGCCAATGCGATGCAGAATGGCGTAGAGGTACTCGCACTTTGGGTATAATCTGAACGAAGTATCATTTAATCCATTGTGAAGTCAGGCCCAGTTCAGCATTTTACCTTCCTTCACGCGGATAGCAATTTTTCTCGGCTCCAGCTGTATCACACGCGCAGCTAGATAAGCTCGTCACAATCGTGAGCTAACACACCGTTGCAATGCAGTGTTGCATTCTCCTTGATAACCACTCGCTTCGATGCCTTTCATAGGTTTATCAACTTACAAACAAGGTGTTGGAACGCATCTCGTTCGTATACCAAGGACTTCATGTACTTGGGAGTATATCAACCCCCGACTATGTCATGTCGCATTCTCATACTGACAAAACCAAATGAATGTTCTTTATATATATTTGCGCAGCATTTAATTTAATTTAAGTATCGCATATTGAAAAAACAAGAAATTTTGAGTGTTTTTTTTGCGATTATTCCTTACAGAAACGTTCATATGAACTTCGTTATTACAGATACCCGGTTTTTCGATCTTGTAAACTTAGTAATAATGAGAGTCTACTGCATTATCTCAGATCAATGGGTGATAGTGAAGTAAATCTTAATGGTTTAAAAAAATTAGCTCATTTGACTAAGTTTATAAGTGTGAATGATTAACTGAACACTACATAGATTGTAGAGCAAATTGCTTTGCGCAACACAAAAATATTCATCAGAAGATTGTAATGGTCATTTAATTCTCACAACCAGTTTATGGCATTAATCTCAGGAAATACGAGCACTGCAAGATTTAAAAAATTAATAATCTGGCAGAATTTCTAAATTCTCAATTTTTTTGCAGGCTAGCTAATTTTTTTCATCAGTTATCAGTTCCCAGACAAAATATGCTAACCATTTTCCACAATATTCCACTGATTTACTTAGACAATGTATCCAAGTATTGGATGATTCAATATTATTGTAATGCATTGATCAACTGAACACAAGAATATCCTTGGAATATGTTAATCCAAGTGCTTTTCCTAACACAGATTAAAAAATGCTAGGCTAAGAGCAATAAAAAATGTCACTGCTCACGTGAAATCTAAATCCATTAAAAATTCACTGCCCTTAACATTCTTTTTTTCCACCACATTGTCAATTAAGATGCTAAACATACAGGCAGTCCTCAACTTCCCTATGTGTATATATTTGGCCTTCTTGAAACGTTTACGATTGTCCAGCAGTTAAGTTACACGTTAATTTAGAGGTTACAGTCCAAAGATACGGTCCAAATCCATAGAGTCCAACCTCATTCAACAATCTTATAACTATCACAAGAAATTATGTGGCCTCATTGGCTATGTAAATGCTTGTCAAATATAGGTAAAACTTTGGCGTATGTTTGCTGGTGAAAACACAAAAAATATATAAATCAAAATGATCATATTACGACAAAAAATGCAAATATTTCAGTTACAGATTTAAAAATACCTATAGATTGCCATAAAATTTGCGTAAGTCTGAATTTCATTTACAGAAGTTGAGTAAAAGGAAATGCATGGAAGAAAGAACCAGGAATGCATGAAAATAAGAAATGCGCAAAAGCTGAGTTCCATTGTGAAAGACTGCCTGTGTGAAGGAAACCGATGCTAATGACTGAAAAACTATGAATTTTCTTATATAAATAGAACCCAACACTATTTATACATAGCGCAAATAAATGAAATTTGTAATTGAAGAGTTATCAGGAGGTATACCTGAGGAAAACAACAATGAGGTAGCCGAATGATATTCTTAAATATGCAATGCATAGAAAAATTGAGTAAAATGATTGAACCAATTCCTTTAGTATGCATTTCAGTAGGACACAGGAACAATAAAAAAGGTAAACTTGAGCCTCCAAACACACTTTTTGTTTAAAACTACATAATTGAATGGTTGAAGTCATTGAATGACACAGCTTAATCAGTCTCATTACAAGGCTTACAAAAACTTTGTGGTCTTCAATTGATGTTGCCAATGATTAACATTTCTCCCTTGAATACCAATTTATAATTATGTATATCATTTGAAATAACTGGCAAAATAATACTAATGGACAGCAAAATGTGGTTCACTTGTTCGTGTTATTAACTGAAATGAAATGTCCACCATTAGAACTCAATTACATTTCCATGCAGATGATTCCACATTGATTATTATTCATTTCTAGCTCTGAGAAACTAAATCACACTAACAAGATGTAAGCACAGCACATGGGCAAGATGAGACATATCACCTGACGGCATTACAGAGCAGATATAGCAAGGAGATAAGAACGAGATATTAATGCTATCATAAATTCCATGTAGGAGCATAAAGATCATGGAATATGCCTCATCATCGAGAAAATGCAATGAAAATGCTCTTTTACTAACATATTAACACCTATCACACTAATGCCTCCTAAAAGGATGTTTTCCTCATTTCCTGAATCTAATATCTTTCACTCACTTTGTGATAATACAATCCTTTACAAGACACAGTTCTTCACATAGATAGTTTAGAAGTACACAGGAAATTTGCCAGTGCCATTCAACAATCCCAATTCACTTAAAAGAGAAATTGACAGCTTAATACCAGCGGAGGTCTCAATGTCCAAGAAAAACCAGCCACAAGCATAGCAGTCAAAGCCCAGCCGTCACCTTGCTCCTTGCATCACTACCACGAGGTAATAAGGAACCTTTGCCACACTCTCAGGTGCAGCAAATAGCACTAACGCCACCAATGTCACAGACACTCATGTTCCACAGCTTCATAAATTACAATGACAGCCGCAACATGTAGGCTCGATGATTAGTTATACATGTTGAGATATCACAACAATACTTCTATCATATAGTGCTTTTGTCATCCAAGTGAATGAGAATACAAAATAATTTCTCACATCCTATAGTATCAAAGTACAGGATGGGCACACAACACATACTACAAGTATGGTTTATATCATTATTTGAACCAGAGAAATCCATTATCACAGCCAAGTAAAATAAGAATAAAAATAACTACATTAAACATCAAATAGGAAAGTATTCCGCTTGAACACACAACATTCCCCATTAACCTACTCCACATTAGGTACCAAAAAATTCTCTACAGGATAAAAAAATATCAAAATCCAAAAATAAAATAAAAACATTAAAATTCTTAAACTTACAAGACAGCGGAAGTGACTTCCAATTAGAAACTAAGATGGGACGGACAAAATTGATTCAATGAAAGGATGTTTGAGCAATGAGATGTTTTCCTGCGATTGAGAAGTAAAGGAATATCAAACCATAACTCCTAGGGTCAACAAGCAACAAGCCAAAAGACATCCATCATTTCCGGATGCTGAAAAAACAGGTTGACTCCTCTATTTGGGGGATTGGATTCAAATCCGATGGCCCACCTTTTCTGGCTTAGTGAGATCCAGGACGCCATTCTTGAAGTGGTCATCGAGAGATGAGTCCGTTTCCTCTTGCCGTGGTTTCTTCTCTTGATGGGTTGGCAGGAGCTGGTGAGGGGGCAGGAGGGAACTGAGGTGCTGTTGATGGGACGGGGGTGCTGCCTTCCTCTTCCCACCCCCCTGCCCCCCACCCAGCCCACCCTCGACCCCCGGCGATGAGGAAACGGGAGGGGATGGCACCTGAACTGCTGGGCCCGAGATGCCCATATACTTGAGCAACTTAGCACTGAGATCATCAGAAAGGTACTCTGACACTATGCCGTGGGCGTACTTCAGATAGGCCTCTGAAAAATTACAAATCGATGACAATGTAACATTGCTTTACAAGGTGTTAAGTCGTAACAATATCTATGGAATAGGACATGTAATTATGGGCTCCAGGACCAGTGATGTAGCCATGGTGGGGTATTATGGATTAATCCCCCCTCCCTTATCCTTTAAAAGAGAAACTAATAACAAGTAAAATGGCCTCAATAAATAAAACGATAATATATATACTGTTTTTCAGTCCTAAAAATCATGTTTTCAACATCAAAAATCCCAAATTTTCCCAGACCCCCCTTTGCCCTGGGGTGTTATCCATTCTGCCCAGAAGGTCCCTGAAATCTCTGGTAAGCCCCCTCCCCCCATTTCAAAATCCTGCTTATGCTGTCCATAACACATGCCCATCGGTCACCATTTACAATCATTTCCATTCCTAATGACTTTTAATGACATGTGAATCAAATGGAAAGAAATAGTAACCAAACAAAATGATCATCAGCATTAAAACTTACATTTTTGAAGGGAGAATACGGAGTCTATTCAACTTTTATGCATCATGGCCAGTAATTTTCAAACCAGAGTTAAATAACTTCAAACTTCAATCTTAAATATCTCAAAACACTCTTTCACTATTTTCAATGTATTCCTACAATTTCAATACTCCAGAAAAATACATGTTAATGCTACAGTGCATTGCTACATACTATGAAAATATGAGAATAGAAGTGGTATTACTTCTTGAAAAATTCATTGCCGACTAGCCAAAACCAATAAAATTCCATGACAGGCACTTCCATTTATTACATACACTAGAGCGGACTGGAGGATGAGGTTTTTAAAATATGCAGTTATTACCTAATTTCTGATTATTCTCCAAAAATTCTAAATAAACAAATGGAATATGAGCTTTTTAAACAGCTGAGACTTGTTTGTGCACTGCTTTTCTTTGATTTAAATTACCACATTTCAGTTTCACTCATCATGTAGCAATGGCATACAGTGTTTCCAGAATAAATTTTCCTCTTAGAAAAAAAGAAATACAAAGTTTAAAGGTTGGAAACCTAACCTCTTTTATGTTGCTTGAGAGAAGAAGGGAGGGAAGCCAAATACAAGTACAGGCGGTCCTCGACTTTCGTACACTCGACTTTCGTACGTTCAAAATTGATACCTTTTACTTGACTTTCGTACGCTAAATTCGGACTTTCGGACGTTGCTCTGTAATTTTTTTTAAATTCCCGCGATGTTTATTGCGCATCCCAACATTCAATTGTTTCAAATGGCAGTATCGGCAGTATATGTGAACAATACGAACGTATATAATGAAGGGAATTGTTGGTAGTTGACTCTAATTATAGGCGATTTATTTGGGAGAGAGACTGCCTGCTATAGGCTCCTTTATCAAGAGAAGAAGAAGGCCTTCATTGAAGATATTTTTCAAAAGAAGTTGACTTAGACATCATCAAATAGCTTTCAATAAAACTAGTAAGATCTTCTTTCTAATTGTGTTTTTTCGTTTGAGAGCTGTTTAATTCATGTACACCTTCAGCAACGATATTGCACGAAATATCACCCGAATTCCGTTGGTCTTTTGTCTTTTTTGAATAACATACAGAATATACGCGATCACGAATGTCACCTGCCAAATGTCGAATTTTGGTGTAAAAATTAAAAGGTATCAAGAGTGCGGGTTCAACAACTACATTTTGTTATGCTTCTTGATATATCTTTTTATTTATAGTGGACGTAATAAGTGGAATGTCAACTTAAATGCCAAGAGGAAGTTTCACTCGATAGCCAACAGAGTTCTTGTTTTTTAAACTTTTATTTGCATTTTCTGCGTATTTTCGAAAGAAATTAGATGATTTGAGGAGTTTTATTAACATATTATTAAAATTAAGTCAATTGAAATGAATTCCGTGGAACAAAAAAGGTTTAAGTACGTATATTCCGCTCTTTTGGAATGTAACCCCTAATTAGTATAGAAGTCAATGGTTCGACTTTCGTACATTCGACTTTTGTACAAGTTTTCGGGAACGCATTGGGTACGAAAGTCGGGGACCGCCTGTACACACACTTTGGAATAAAATGTAGGAGCACTCTTTACAATTGTCCGACTGGGTAGCACCCTCCATTGCCATAGGCAATTGGACCATAAAACAAAGTTGGATTAATTCCAAGAAAACAGCTAGATACTTTATAATTCAATAAAATCAGAGGCTTTGCAAATTGGGGGTTACCTCACCTATTTCCCTATACATGCATGGTTAGGACCAGGAGAGTAGTTTGAAAACTGGTGTTAAATCATAGAGGTTTGTAAATCGAAGTCTATAATTCATTCAAAAATATATAATTTTTACCATTGGAGTCTGCATCTGCTTGTTGCTGCTTGGCAGTCTTCAGGAATGTAGAAGATACAGCACCACTACCAACATGAACACCTTTTTGACGTAATATTTCTGCAACTCTTTCTGTCTTACGCTGCAACCAGGCCAGAGTCTTCTCTTCATTGTATTTATATGCATTAAGCTCTTCGTCTCCTGCAAATAAAATCGATGATTAATTGAGTATAAAAATACTTATGTCATAGTCATCACACAGTTGAAATAACTTGAGTTGAATGTATTGGACAATGCTGGAGAGTGCTCTTTCAATTTATGCCCTTTTTCTCCATGAACTAAGAGTCAACAAATATCTCCAATGCATCAAACATTAACTATGCGTGCAAGTTTGATGTAATCGTGGATGACAGTTACGTCAGGATTTGGAAGCCATATCGAAGTAGAATGATTTGCAAAGTGTTCAGCATTTTTTTATATTAATTTTCATTTGTATTTGAAAATGTTGGAAAAATGCATATTCATTAATACAGAGTTCGATATTTGAGTGAGGTATTCGGAAAAAAATTAAACATTTGTATTCGACATTCGAATTGGAGAAAAATTTTATTCGACCCATCTCCAATTCTAATTTTTTCACCATCAGCATATTAAATATGAAACTATTACTGTGCTTTAATATAATTAATCAAGCTCCCTCCTTTATGATTGCACTCTGAGTAATTACATGCATTGTCACTCAGATTGCAATGCATTACTTAAACATAGCATAATGCTAATTGGCATTAGCAAGCATGCAATGCACTGCAATTTTGAAGGAGAATGACCTTGAAGAATGACCAAACTTTGTTCATTTGATTACATTTCAAACAAACCAGATAAGTAAAGGTCAAGCTCCTGAGCTTCATGCCCACATTTGCTTTACTTAAATGCTTATTTTCATGAATGGTATGAAAAGCAATAAAAATGAAGAAAAATCTATTTTGAATTATACACATCCCTTCAAGCACTGCCCACCTTACATTCGCATGGTTGCTTTGGGATGCCGGCTGCAACCGAGGACCCTATTAAAGCCAGCATCCGAATGGTCGTAGGCTTGAATTCCAGAGTACCAACTTATGATAGTAAGTCCATAGAATGAATACAGTTTAGATAAAATATCATTAAGAATGAAGGGAAGGTCACCTTTTCGATCAGCCACTTGATTTAAATGCTTGAAACCTAGAGAGTTGAACAAACGAGCTGTCTCAGGAAACTCATCATCCTTCAACATCTGATCCAGTGGTACACACATATTGGTCTGCAAAAAGAAAATCATACGATGAAAAATTGCAAACAAAACTTGACAGTTAAAACAATACCCATTAGGGCTTCCCTATCATTAAAGAAATTGAAAAGCATCTTGCGTTGTCACCTCGGTTTCAACTCTGGACTGACAACATTTTTGTCACCTAGGTATTATCTTACTTTGAACAGGAGTGAACCATTTTCATACTGATGTATATTTTCTGTAGGTACCTGACCTTAGGTTCTAAAATTCCATTTATGACACAACATAGGACAATATATGATTTGTTTACATTCTGAAATTACAAGGGAATTCTACACAGTAAAATGATTGCAGAAAAACAAAAAAAGATGTTTCGTTAAATTTATTACAAATTCTTGAAATTTCATGATTCAATAAAACTAAAATGCAAGTTTTTTAGGCCCCAATGACTTTATGTTGTAAAGAGTTATGTCAAGGGTAAATTTGCCAACGATTACATCTACCTATCTATTAAAGAAACCACACATTTCATAAATATTTTTTGATTGTTTTCCACAAAATCCTTCGGGCCCACGTATGCCAGAGTTCCACAAAAGCCGATGGCTACTTCATCAAAACTAGAAGCTTGAGAATGGAGGAATGGCTCCATATTAGCAAAGATAACACTTCGTGAACTTATACAATTTATTTTAAAAATAATGACAGTTTTCTGCTATCAAGCCATTATCAAGTACATAAACAACAATGAAATCCTTCTCTAATAAACCCCCATAACATATATAAACCTGTCCCCCTATATTTCTTCATTGTTGTTTATGCACTTCATAATAGGTTTATAGCCAAAACTGGTCGTAATTTGTTAAAAATAAATTGTGGAAGTCGCAAAGCTTTGTTATCATTGCTAAAGCCAATGTTTTAGAGTATCTCAAGAGGCTGGAACCACCCACGCCCTGAACTGAGATAGGTCCTAGTAGGACTTGAACCAAAGGCTTCAAGATTAACAGAAAAGCCCTTTAACGCCACCACCACAGTGACCAACTGGTTTTTATTTTACCATAAGTTTCAATAATTTGCAGCAGCAAAAACAAATATTGATGGTCAAATAATTCCAAATTAAATAAATTATCACAAACGTACCTTCCTCAAGTAGGGCAAAACAAGAAATATTGGATCAATAGGAGTTGATAGATGCATTTTGCCCTCGGACTTCACGTTATCCTCGATGAACCATGACCTAAGGATAAAAGAAGGACATTAATACAAGGGATTTAAACAAACTGAAACATTGACACATGCACAAAGCCATACAATAGTTGAGGAAAATACACAACACCTGAGATGTGTAAGAAAAGATAGTCATGTTTTAAGACTCTGTGAACTGCCCAAATAATAATGGAAGGTTGAGTGGTGAATAAATAAGCACTTCCAATTCAAATTGCTACATCTTGTGCACAGGACGTCCAGTATTGTTCTGAATAGATTAAAATGACCAGAAAAACAGTCTGCATTGACTGCGGAGCAACCATCTGGCTTCACTGAGATTTGATACTGAGAGATTTTCGGCCAAAGCTGGTTGATTTACCCACTAACCAACTGGAAAGACAATGCATCCAAGCAGTTTTAATTTGGAGTACATCAGTTGCGTTCACAGATATGGCATGAGAATAGGGAAGAAGATAAGTTTTAAAAACTTCTGCTGAAAATGTGGTATTACTCGCAGACACTGATTAACTTAAGGAAATGATTAAAACTCTTATTAGAGAGACAAAAATGTGGGATTAATGATCAGTGATAGCAAGCAGACCTAAGCTATGATGGAAAAGCCAGGTGAAGAAAGGTATGGCTAAGGTGAGCACAGAAGGACATGAAATGGTAGGAGGCAATGGAAATACTGTGTTGGTAAGGCCAAGCATCACGTTGGGTACACATGGCCAAGGTGGCGACTGGCCATCACCAAGTAAGATGATAAAGTTGTTCCAATGAATTCCAACAGTTTTCACAATGAACATGAGCATTATTCTCCTCGTAGCAGAGTAGATCAGCAAGACAGTAAAATACAGAATAGAGACACAACTGCAAGTTATTATGCACTAAGAATTCGGTACTTCAGAAGAAGATATTTATTCGAAAATCCTGAAACAGCATCAATTACAACTACACTGGTTTGATTTACAAAAAGATCAATTATACTGATTAAGACAATGAGATTTCAATTATTAACAGAAAATGGAAAGTCAGAGTTAACAGGATGAAACAAAATTACTTTAAGAAGGGAGATGACAGGAAAAGCAGCTGCAGAACATTTGAAAATAAAGGGTGTAGAAAAGACATCAAGGAAGGATGATTACAGGGAAAAGAGTTGAAGATTTGAGGGAGACAGTGGAATAAAGATTGCTGGGATATTAAGAGATGAAAATCTGGATCACTTCGGAAAACTATTATACTTAAAGGAAAAAAGAGGATTAAAGTCATTGAGACAAAGAGTACCACTCCAAATTCTAGAAAGGAATATCACTACAAAAGTACATTAAGGAGAGAGAGGTAAGAGAGCCACAGAAATAAAAGAAAGATTCTTCAGTAGGAAGGGAAAATATATGGTGAAAGTCAATGACAAGAAAGAAATTCTGAAAGACTGATAAATGAGATTCGAGTTTGTGAGGCAGGTGGCCAACCAAAATGGGTTTGGAAAACAAAAAGATGTTGATTATATATGTGAAGGTGAAGAAGGACAACTTCTTAGATAAGCTACTAGTAATTGGAATGAGAGAGGTTTTTTTTAAAATTCTCGGAGGTCATCACAACTGACTTTGAAGTTCAATCAGAAGAAAATAAGAATCAGATGGAATTGGGTCCGGTCCAATAAAGAGATACAGGATTTCAAGGAGAAGGAAGACAAATTTCAAATATATACCTCTTGTTCTCTGAGAACGTAAGAACTTCCTGGACAATTCCATCACCCGGACTAAAGAGGAAGGATGCACCAGCACCCGTTTGAGGGTGCCTGAGTTGAACCACATCTGTTGTTGCACCACCTTGCCCAGCACCATCAGGGTTGTCCAGAGCTTCTCCTGAAAAGAATTGATTTTATAGTTAAAGCACAGGTTAAAAAAATAAACACAAGGACAAGCAAAAATACTAATGAACTAGAAGTTCGCAAGAAAAATTAACTGAAAAAACACGAGCCAATATGAAATTCGTAAGAATATATATAATTATATTATTCGTAAGTTTTGAAATAACAGCACAACGTAGATGGCATTTTCAGGATATTTATGGAATAAATTATTGCTCACGATATTAACTTACTACTAAGGGAAACTCAGATCTGAATTACTTCGTTCAGTTTCATCAGTAAACTGATTTATTCCTCATTTGTCGGAGCTTTAGTATAACTGTATCAAGATCATTATGATGACCAATACGATTCCGAGGCATACAAATGGGATAGTAAAAATATCTGATAAGAAAAATGAGAAATAATGCTCAAGTTGCCAGCTTCATAAACCATTCATTTGGAATTAACATGTGAAATAATGTAATGAACAGGTTCATGAACCATTAGCACCGGATTGCATGCATTTTTACAGGAAATGCACAGGTTATACAGATTACTGTATATAAAAAAATAAGTCCATGCTTTATTCTTAAAATGCTAATTCTCCACATTCCGTAAGACCCCCAAACCAATACCTATACACGCCAATGACCTGACTACAAAAGACTATCTTTAGCCCGCGTAATATTAGGCCATTTTCTTTATTTTATGGTTATTTTCCATTGCGCCACTGAATTTATAGGAGATTAACCTGTCTCTATTCGGGTCTACTAGAAATTTTACCATCTGTAAACAAAATTCATAAATTTCCAATATGATTAACGGCCATAAATATTGCATGATCCAATGTCAGCGGAAAACTGACAGCTCCCGTCTAAAGACGCTTTCTTGTTTTCCATCATTTTTACATACCTTTAAGGAGAAACACCCATGTATTTGAAGATTGATTCGAATTTTGAGTCTTCACACATTTTTTTGGAGACGCTTTTATCCTCGGCATCTTCGAAATTACCAAACTATATTCACAACTTTTACATTAATAAGTCAAACGATGGAGCACACAGCAGACATAACCATTAGCACAAGGCGCTCACCCGGGTGACCTCGGGGTGGGACGCTTGCGTTTTCGAAGCGGACTTGCGCGTCGTGGCTATTGACCGACACTTTAGTGCAAGAATCTTAATTTTTTTAAGCACTACGCTATTGAGGGAGCTGCAGCCAGAAGCTTTAGCACATGAACTCAGAAATTATTTTCTCATAGTTTAACTAGTAAACAAAAATAACAGTTCGCCGACATGCACAAGATAGGCTTCCCTTGGAAATGATGACTGTAACAAGATATATATCATCGACAAATTTTGTGCAGTTTGCTGGAATTGTTTGATGAATTAATTTGCTTCGAACTCATATGCCTTAACAATGAAAAATACAAATATCCCCACGAAGAAATATAGAAATTCTCGCGCACATGTGACTTTGAGCTTCGACAGTATTTTTATGGATGACGATATTCTTACGCGATGTTGATGTTTTCTATTTATTTAATTGTATAATTTATAAAGAAAATTTTGTGTGTTATTTTTATTCACATATAAAATAGATAACAAAGCCCTCTTGATCGAGAAATATATTCCATATAAATATATAAAAAATGTTACTTATGGAACTATTTCTAGACAAAGCTATTGTCAAAGCATTCGCGGATTGAAGGTCAGGATCCCCGACTCGGGTATGTGCCACGGGTGAGGGTTCAGGGGAATATATATTATCAAAGTGGTCGTTGAAAAGTATATATTCATGTGAAACAATTGAAATTAAGGAAAGATATTATTGTATTATCACGAGGTAGCTATTGTGGATCCAGTGAATCGTCCTTGCCGTTGACTTAATTGTAGCGGTATTTCCTGTGTGTACAAACAAACAAAGCTGAAAACCAAACTAGAACTCTTCATAACTCATCATTTTGATTGAGTGTGTTTTTAAACAGTGATTTATTGTTATGTTACGACATTAATCTTCAGTCATGAGTTTCTCCAGTGATGAAGTTAATTTCCTTGTGTATCGGTATCTCCAAGAGTCGGGTAAGACATTTTCTAATTACTGTATATTAGAGTTTGTATTCAATGAACTGGTTATGACTGAAACTTTACCGCTTATTACTAGGTTTCCAACATTCTGCCTATACATTTGGTATCGAGTCACATATATCTCAGTCCAATATAAATGGAGCCCTTGTCCCCCCTGCCGCTTTGTTGAGCATTCTTCAAAAAGGTCTTCAGTATACGGAAGCAGAAATAAGCATTGGAGAGGTATGCAAGTTTTTCATTGCGTATTGTAATATTACATGCTATTCGTCCGCGATCCTCATATTTTATGATTTAATTAATTGTTCTTCAGGATGGACAGGAAGTTAGGATCTTGGAAAGCTTGTCGCTTATAGATGCTGTCATGCCCGATGTGGTTGCTAGTAGGCAGCAGCAAAATCAGCAGAAGCAACAGGCCTTGAAGACGGAGCCTCCTGACATCAATGGAGAAGAAGGTTGGTGTTTCATAATTTTCGTTGTTAGTGCGGCAGCATAGTTTTGTATGGTAATGATAGAAGACCTAGTTAAGTTTGACAAATTCGTCTATTTGGTCAGGGCAATAGATTCAAAAATTCTCAAAAGCCTACAAAAGTTCAATTCGAGACAAACTCATCATGTGTAGTGAAGATAAAGCAATTGTGTACTCCTTGGATGGTGATGTATGGTATCATTGTATTCGGAGAAATTTCATGAATTCATTATAACTAATTTGATGCTCATTATGTTTAGTCGACTTTATAAAATTCTTTCTGTAATGCTTAATATTTTTGTTATTGTAGTCACTTCAAATGCGAATGAAAATATGGAAGTCGATGGAAGCATTGAAATCCCACCTAGTAAGGCCACCGTTCTTCGGGGTCATGAGTCTGAAGTATTTATCTGTGCCTGGAACCCTACTACTGATCTCTTGGCATCTGGGTAAGTTCTGTTCTGGCTATGCATTGGACATCCTCAGTGCTCATTCAGAGATATTTTGGGGATGTTCAATCTGGCTTGAAGTGGACCATCAACAGCATGTGTGTCGAAACACCTTATATCTGAGTGTAGTCACAACTAATCAAATACAATTACTCAGGAACACTATACTACTACTATTATAATCAGAACTATAATTTGGATTCATTCAAGTGTGAAGATCAGCACGTGCTGTGATTGCATTTGGTACTCATGGTTATGTGAAAACGAAAGAGTTTTGGCAATACTTTTACAAAGAGTTTGACTACAATGACTAATTGGAGTAGTTACAGACAAAATACTTACAGGCAGTCTTAAACTTCTACACACAATTCTTTCCCGATAATGCCAATGAAAGTCAAAATGAGCCAAAGTTGAGTCATAGTTCAATGATAAATTTGGGCTTTAATTCTCGAGAAGCGGAGCATACCACCTGACTTATGTGTTTTGCTAACATGAAACCTCATTCCCTGTTTCTACTCCTATCATTTTGCACTACTAGCCGAAGTCACATGACTAACAGTTGTAAAGGGATTATAATTCTTGCATAGGGATATGCATTTGCATGGTGATTTGGGTCTCAAGGGCATTGATACTGAGTACTGTTATGACTTGGAGTTAAGAGCATTTATATTTTTTTCTGAGCCAAGGATGGTTCCTCATTGTTGCTTTTTAATAAAATTAATTACCTACTTAAATGTTAATATTTACACAAATCGTGAGAATGAATTCATTTGCACTATGTGTCAAATAGGTTTGCCTTCAAATGGAGTGGTGCTAAAAGTGGAGGGACTTTTGGTAAACTTTAAACTTTGATTTATACTTACAGTTCTGGTGATAGCACAGCAAGAATTTGGGACATGAGTGACAATTCATCTTCTCCTAATCAACTGGTGCTTCGTCATTGCATCCAAAAGGGTGGCACTGAAGTTCCTAGTAATAAAGACGTTACATCCTTGGATTGGAATGTTAGTATTTTTGTGATTTTTCCCTTGTCTTGGTACTTGATCCTGATAATGCTTCTTTATTGATGCCAACTTTGAAATACTGTTATGGTATTGTGTGTTCAATTTCCTCCTCTGTTTGATAGGCATTTAGTATGAATTAAATATGTCTCTGCATGAGTCACAGAATTTTAGTGCCAGTTAAAAATTCAGTTTCCTGTTATTACTTTATCCACACTAAATGAGTTACTAAAGAATTTTCAGAAGTATGTATTAAAGTCTCTAATCCCTTTCATACACTTATTGTTAATATGTGCCTGTAGTCATTGTGAAAATTCCCATGTGGAGAAATATCTTGAATTTGTTTTAGAGACAATTAGAATGAGAATGGGGATCTTGATATCCCCAAAAAATGTATACTGAGTTTTATGGAACTACTTAAAACATTTCAATCTGGGAGATTTGTGGAGTCCTATGTAGAGTGCCAAAAAAAACATCTTTTCATCTACTCTTCTTCATTTTTCTATTGAAATTTTAGTTGATAAAAAATGGAAAATGTGTTGTAGTACAATGTCACTCTCATTAATGTGAACCAAAGGATTTTTTCTTACCTATTATTATGTAGGAAGTTGATAATGTAATATTTTAATGGTAAAGTAAAAGGATTCGGTTTTTTCTATAGTGTGATGGAACCTTGTTGGCCACTGGCTCTTATGATGGTTATGCAAGAATTTGGACGACTGATGGGGTGCTATCCAGTACACTTGGGCAGCACAAGGGCCCCATATTTGCCCTCAAATGGAACAAGCGAGGAAATTACATTCTCAGTGCTGGTGTTGACAAGGTAAGTTTGGAATGACCTTCTAATATACTTTAACCTTTATAGTGCCAGTAGGCTAATCCATCAGCCCAGGGGGGTATGTGGGAAGAGTGCTAAGGGCCAATCTTTACATGAGCGAACCCAGTGGGGGGCAGCTGCACCCTTCCCTAGAAGGGAAAATAAATTACAGAGTGGGAATATGAATATTGAGGGTAAATTTGTAATGTCGGTATTTTTAGTATGAGTAAACCAACCTTAACTAATAGCATATCTGTGGTAACAATGAAAGTCTGTTATGTAATTTTCTGTTTCTTTCAGACAACAATTATTTGGGATGCAGCATCTGGGCAATGTACACAACAGTTTTCTTTCCACTCAGCACCAGCTCTTGATGTTGACTGGCAAACAAATACAAGTTTCGCATCTTGTTCAACTGATCAGTGTATTCATGTGTGCAAATTAAGTGTAGATAAACCAATCAAGTCTTTCCAAGGCCACACAGTAAGTATTTACTGTTGCATTTGGTAAGTGATGATTTGAGGGAATTGTGGTAGTATCTAATGGTTTTTGTTCTTTGTTAATTTTTCAGAATGAAGTGAATGCCATCAAATGGGACCCACAAGGCAATCTTCTAGCTTCTTGCTCAGATGACATGACATTAAAAGTAGGTTATGTATTTGAATTCAGTATTTTTTTTTCTTGGCTTTCTTTAAAACTGCAGATTGGTTCTTCAAGCGTCAGGATAATCTTCTAGCACAAAAATTGCCTGGTGTCAGCAATATATATTGTGCTGACAGTAATGATGTCCTTGAAAATTCTATTCTTGTTGAAATCTATCCTTGTAAAAATAATTTAATTTTTGAATGAGGATGATTTACCAATTTAATTCCTGTGGTAGTCTTCTTTCTACCCAAACCTATTTGAAGTTTCTGGTATCAATTCAATTAATAATATAGCTCTGTGTAGCAATTACTATAAATACATTTTTTTCTATTTGAATTTGTTCTTAGATATGGTCAATGAAACAAGATACATGTGTTCATGATCTCCAAGCGCACAGTAAGGAAATTTACACCATTAAATGGAGTCCTACTGGACCTGGGACACCAAATCCAAACATGAGTTTGATTTTAGCCAGGTAAGATGATATATTTCACCATTAAAAATTACAAATAAATGTATTAAGCCTGAATCGTGTGATTATTTTTTCTAAATGTTATATTTGTTTCTGGTGTTTTGTGCAAGTCACCTTATGTAATCCATCTCTTTTTGAGTGGAGCAAAATCTATTTGGCATTTCTGCTACTCTTACCTAATGTTGACGGCACATAGCAAAATTAGATTTCTGAAATTTTTTTTGTAGAGTATTAAGTTCGTATTTGTCATAATTCCAATGTCAAAAATCGCTAAGCTATCTAGATTTTTTTGCAATTTTTCCTAAAATTAGTCTTGAAGTGCTATTTTCTCATTGATAATGCAATTTCACATTTGATAGATAGAGATGGATTCTAAATTTAATGCTTATTGTGGGGTAATGGAGAAAAGTAAAGGTATAGATCATTGTAAAAATGTTTCTTGTTAAATGTTTCTTTTTTTTATTTGCAGTGCTTCATTTGACTCCACTGTTCGCCTGTGGGATGTCGAGAGGGGTGCTTGCATCCATACTCTCACGAAGCACACAGAGCCTGTTTACAGTGTTGCATTCTCACCCGATGGAAAGTTTCTTGCATCAGGCAGTTTTGATAAATGTGTTCACATTTGGTCCACTCAAAGTGGCCAACTTGTGCATTCATACAAGGGAACTGGAGGAATCTTTGAGGTTTGCTGGAATTCTCGTGGGGACAAGGTTGGAGCTAGTGCTTCTGACGGCAGTGTAAGTATACCCTTTCATTTTCAAAATGAAGGTGTGGTTGCACGTTCTCTTGCAACTCCACAATGTCTTTGTATAGTGAAAACTGTACAGTATTTGGGTCCTTGACTATGGGTCAAAAAAGTTTTCCAATAAATTGAGAAATTTATGCTCATTGACTAAACTTGTGGATATTTACTGTCCAAATAAGTTCAACAGATCCAGGCAGTATATGGTATAGAGCGTTCCACATTTAGTTGACAGTACGGGCCTTATGGATAACAGTGTTGCCAAGCTTCCGCTCCGCCGGCAGGCATCCTAACAGCGTATGCAACCACACATAATATGGCGCCAAAACGGTTTAGTTCAAAAAGGAGTTACGGATCGCACGAAAGACTGCGTAAATTAAGGAATTTTTTAGCGTATATTACAATACCTTTGCGGCAGTATAAAAGGAAAAGTCTTTTGTTATTTCATGTACGTACTTATTCAATGCACAAACTGAATAATGAATAATCTGTAATGTAAAAAATAACTATAAATTGAAGGATAATAAAAATTATAGCCGCTCCTGAATGAGACAAAATTTCTATTCCTTCTGTATTGTGCAATATTTGTTGGCTCTAGCTAGTATTACATGAAAGGCGATTTTGTATAAGACATCATCAATCTTTAATTTTTCTAAATTTTCCCGTACTTGGTTTATTGTTAATTAAAGATCTCTTTTCAAGCTGACATCTTCAAAGCTAATTTCCTTAATGTTCTCTTTCTTTCACCTTGTAGTAGGCAAGGATTCCAATTTCCTTGAGTAATAAGAGGCATTATCTACCACTATAATTGATCCTTCGGGTAAGTTTGCAAGAAGTGAGTGCTCAAACCATCTCTCGTAACACTCGCCACCCACTTCTTCATGCTCATCCATTGAGTTCTTTTTGTACAGAAACACATGCGATGCTCCTTTTATGAACCCATTTTCCGTTCCTGCGTGTATAATTGCAAATCGTCCTCCTCGGGAAGTGGGGGCCAAGCCCAGTATTTAGTCCAGCAAGGAAAGCTTGACGCGGATTTTCTAATTGTTTGTTTCGCAAACTAATGTTCACTATTTGTCCAACATTAATCCAACTTTCGCCTGTTAATACTCTCGTCCTGTGTTCGCGACGATATTTTTTTAGCTGCCTTAAATAATAATTAATTGTGCCACCAACGAATAATATCATCCCTTTCGATAAGGATGATTCTTTTCCCCCTGCGTTCGTACACGAAGCCTATGTCCAAAAGAAGACGATATAGTGTTGTCCTTTTGTTATCTGGGAGAATACTATCCATATTCACCAGGTTTCAGATGGATTTTAAAGTCGGAGGAATAATTTTCACGAAGGATTCATGTACCTTCCTTCTAATTCCCGATCTCACCAAACCGTCGAAAATCACTGCCCTCGAATTTTTGTAAGGCTGTCTAATTTCTTTAGTTTTTGAAGGAGTCACCAATGGACCACGGGAGCTTTCCTTTCTCACTCTGTAAATAGTGAACTCCTAGCACCCAGTAGCCTTCGAAGCTTCTCGGCAGGCCTCACTAATGCTGAGAGATTTCCTTATGTACGAGAAGACTTTGAGCACCAACTGTCTTTCGTGGCTTATGAGCTTCTCACCTTTTCTCCTCTTCTTTGTATCGGACATATTGATTGGGCGTGTTACAGCAGAGATAAGTGTAAAACACACTTCACAATTCTCAAGTTCAATACACCACACAACACTTGTTCACTCCAAAAAAATGCAATGACAAACTGAACGCCTTCGTAAATTCTTCCCTCGGCCCCTTCGGCCTGGGTCGCTTTTGGGGCAGGTTTTATGGTACCCTATGAAAGGAACTCAGAAAAAACCCAAGCCCCCTTTTGTAAATGCGTGCACTGGATGGGGTAGTGTTTGGTACAGATTATGAGATATTCTTTTTCTTGGTTTCCCCAATGGGACCTAAACACCCAAGGTGAAAGAGTCTTACTTCCAAGCCGCTTGCTTACTTTCGTGTATCAATGTATTCAGATAAAAACACTGCTGTTACGACGTATAAGTAGGTATTCTCTGTTTAGGATATCAAACGAATACATAAATACATTTCATAGTATGCATTGACAAAAAACTCCTTTTCCGCCCGAGAATTTTCCCTCTGCGCGCAAGAAAAAGCAAGAAGCCCGCCCAGCGGCACCGTAATATTTTTTCTTAAGATCAAAACCTTGTAACTCGCTTCAGAATTGATGTAAGTCAATGATTTTTTCACCAAAAATAACCTTGTAGTTTTCTCCACATTTGGTACGCAGCATATAGGGACCTACGACGTAAGAAACGTAAGTTAGCAAGGGACTACTTTTTACCTTGCAAAAATCAAAATTTTCTTGTCCTAAAGTGTGTTACGTCGGCATAACAACATTAAAACTCAATATTTGTACAATTGGTGAAGATCTTCAAGCAGAAAATAGTGTGAAGAATTTTTTGCAAAAAAATTCAATTCAATACAGTCAACGGTCAGGCAGAAATTGCGAGAAGAAGATAAAGTAAAAAAATACACGTTTCTGACGGAAATTTACGGAAATGTTTTTTATAGCTTTTGTTATAATTTTTATCAAAAAACTATTGGCGCCAATGAATGCAGCACCTTTTTCTACATTAGAATAAAATTTTTAATCAGTGCATAACGCAACTTTAATTTTCGTGCTGTTGTTGACAACACCGCGCTCCTGGCCTTATGGAGATTAACATGGGAAACGATTCTCCATAAGAGCCCATACTGTCAACTAAATGTGGAACGCTCTATAGAAGTTTGACGTATTTTAATAAAAGCTCAACGGAGAGAGGTTGGGCAGACGGAAAACCCTGTGGAGGTTGGGCTTGGTTAAGGAGTGGGTGAAGAAAGAATTTGACCATTTGTTTTTGGGAAGGGGATCTTAAGGAGAGGAGAGTGGGTGGAAAACACTTGTCCATTCATGAGCATATTTATATCACTTTGTACTCTCTTAAATTTCGCTAAAACATCAAGCCTTGCATCCTTACTTTCAAAGTGGAGAACTTCTGGTTGAAAATTACAAGAATGAAAAGTCTGTAGCAAGTGTTTGCCTAGAAGTGACGTTTCATCCCCATTTTTCCAGCACCATCTATGTTCTTTCATTCTGGTAATGAAACTTCTGCCTGTTTGACCAATGTAACACATGTTGCATGATTCACAATGAGGAACTTGCATGGGTCGTAGATTGCTCTAAAAACTATTTTGAATAAGTCAAATGGATACATTAGCTCGCAAAAATACCTTCAGTTTCTCCATTCAACATCAAAAGAAATAAAAAAATCGCATTTAAAATCGAGAAAAATTTCTCTGAGCCGACCACTGCGCGAAGACACCCGAGCATTGCCGAGGCCAGGCGTGACGTCATAGGTGCCTAAACAACCGTAGGGAGTAGGGAAATACGCTGAGCGCATGGTGTAAAATTTGTTTTGAGGGAGTATTTAGCCGCTCATCGTCACTTTATTTTGTTCTGTTATTCTTGGCAAAGTTTTCCTATTGCTATTGTGCCTAGATTATTACTTGGGATATTAATAATGCTGCATCGGGATGATGAAGTACAAGCGTTTCACTTCGTGTGTTTTGGTTATCAGAAAAATGGATGATAACGTTGCCACTCGTTCGAATAGTACACCTGAAATTCATCTACGTCTACATAATACCCCGCAAGCCGCCTAAAAGGCGTGTGGCATGGGGTGTTAGGACACCAGCCTTTTTTTAGAACACCAAAAATTGATGCCACGACCCTCATGGAATTTGTTAAGACAAATTATTGCTATACGTCGGCGGCAAATCGAGTTGTAAAAGAAACTTGTAATACTGGAGGATAACGATCGTAAGCTGTGCTGTTGACATTAGAGTAAGCTGTGCTGTTGAATTTGGCAACGCCGGATTAACGGAGAAGGTAGTCCTATCCGTCCTACGGTACGAATTCACAGCAAAACAGTCTGCACACAATCCACATGTGAGATCGCGAATCGGTTCCGCTGCCAACACACACACAAGCTACAACCTATTTCAATAATATAGGTAAATCCATAAACAATATACTAGCATATACCATAATAATATAGTGGGAAATAGGCAAATACTCTTATCAAAAACTGGATGTCACTATCACATTCTTATATTCATCACGGACAACTTACAATAACAGAACTCGTTATGATGAATACAACTATTTATTCACTGATTTAAACCCTTAAATTATCCCACACAAGTGACACAGGTGACATTTCTCACTACTATTCGTTGAAATAATGGAATAACAAACTTCACACACAGTTTTTATTTCAATAGCGTGATCGTGAAATGTCATATCTACGGTGAACAACGGAGATTAGCACGCCACTGACAATTTCTACACTACTGTTAGACATTTATCGATAGCGTAGTAGCACTTTTTACAATTCAATCACGATGGAACACTGATAACTCATGGCCGATATTTTTCAACCTTGTCAAACTTTGTGCATTACAACCACTGGCACTGTGATTATTAGCAGTAGCTTAACGGGAGATGTCACGTTGAAAACAACACTATTTTGGCACAAAAATGTTCCTAGATGTCTCCAATCAGCGAGCAAAAGTTGCATTGACTGGAATTCACCCCATAATACAAGCACAGACAGTCCTAAACGACGAATTCTCCGGTACCTACGAATAAACGGATGAAGTTATTGTATATAAAAGCTAAGCGGACATTAGTAAACATCAAAATCGTCCTAATTACATACTTAAATGAATGATATGCCGTCGATAACATCAACTTACAATTAACGTATCCCCTTTCCAATGGCCGTGGCTCAGACTCCTACAACGATGTTATTTAGGTATTATCAAATTTTTGGTTTAACTGCTCCAGTTTTATATTTTATGCCCTTACTCAGATATTAATATTATAAATAATGCAAAATACGAGGGCTTCCAAGCCTCTATCGTCGGATATTTATCTTTAAATATAAAATAATCAACACGTCTAACAAACGAAGCTCTCACAACTGCTGGCAACTATTACAAACAATCACAACAATAGCTTCGCGTGATGTTTAGGCACCTTTGACGTCATCGAGGCTTCGTCGGCAGTGGCTTGGGGGGTGAGGGAGTTTTTCCCGCGCTTTAAAATTCGTAATATTTATCATTAAATATCTCGCGAAGGAAAACTCAGATTTACATGCGGTTTCCTTTGTTGTATTCAGAAAATAATTTTCTGTCCGCCTATGAAATAAAAAAAATTCATGCAAGTTCCCCATTAACTTTGTAAATGCCGGATTGATGGATGGGTTCTATTTTGTCTTTGTTACGACACAGAACTTTACTGAGAGTGCTAGGGTTGTTGATAGGAACATTGAATATATTTTTGGGGAATTTGCAAGTAAGCCTGTTCGAAAGGTCTTCCACAAACAATAACTGGTACCATTTTTTAGAATTCTCTGTGATGGGGGGAAGGGAGAAAAGCTGTGAAATGGCTCGCATTTTCAACTTTCTCTGAAGGATTTTAGCTAAAGTATATTAAGCTGTAGCCATTTGAAATTGCAATCGATTAAATTTTGGGAAATTTGCGATTGAATTTGACTGCATTTTAAGGTCAATTGACCAATCTATATAATATAGAATGAAAGTATGATAATTTTTTGGAGGTTGGCTGGCATGAGTCACTCAGAATAATTGTATCACTATAGCAAGGTTTTCTGTATACACCAAATTCATGTTTGTCGCCAACTATGGATATGGAGAGAGTGAGAAAGTTTAGCTGTTTGTTGTATTCTATTTCTACAGTGAAGGTAATATTAGGATGTTGCGCTTTCAAAAGATTAAGGGAGTTATCTAATTGTCTGACGCTTCCGGTCCAGCAGCAGATGTCGTCAACATAACGGTACCAGTAGAAGATGTTGGATAAGATGGGATGCCCAGAATCAAATAATTGGCCTTCTAAATTGCCCATAAAATTCCCACTAATACAGGTGAAAGGGGGGACCCCACCATCCGCCCACCCTCTTTCCGTATCGTGCTGACCATTTTCTTCCACCTGCAATCCTTTCCCGGTACCCCTTCTAATTCTCACTCCTTTCTCAGCTATCCTTCGGGGACTCCTCTCCCCTGCCTCTTTCCTGCTTCGCTAATTACTCCCGCCTCTCCATTTCTAACGAAATATGGCCTCTCATTTTACTCTTCTCCAACCCCCCCTCCTCCCTGTTCTTCCTGTTTTCTGTGATTCTTCCTACATGTCTTTATTCTACAGTTATGACTAGATCAACCTTCCTCAACAACCAGTCCTCCTTCCAACTTGGGTTTCCCTTATATCTTTAGTTGTATCTTTTGTTACTGTCTCCACTCCGTATGCCTGTTCCCCACCCCTTTCTCAAAGGTATAAAGGTGATATTCATATGTGATACAGTGTCAGGTACCTGATGACTGCTGTGTGCGCTGAAAGGCATTGTACGCATTAAAATATTGTGGAAAAGTGCAACCAGCTTTTATGCTCTTTGACTTTTTCTGCTGTTTTATGTTATTCTAAGGTCGCAGGGTAATGCACAACTCTATTTGATCATTTCCTCTGATGTCTTATTAAAATAGTTTGAAATGTAATCAAAATCAAATGTAGATTTGTTTTTTTTTTATTTTTCTTTAACTATTAGTGTAAATCTTCCTTCATGGTCAATGAAGTTTGACTCACCTCTGATCAAAATTTATAGTATATTGTCCTATGTGGATTACCTTGCTATTGGTTATTCCCATTAATTGTGATATAAATGAATCAGCAATATGCAGTTCATAGTCCTGGTAGATAGTCATATTTGTCTTAAAAGTGAAAGTCGTGTCTTGCTTTCTGCTTATGTCTTGCTATGTGAAGCTATTTGTAATTTATTCTCACTATCTCTTTATTTTCTCATTTTCTAGGTTTTTGTTTTAGATCTACGCAAGTTATGAGAAGAGGCCCATCCTAAAGAGAAATAAAGGCACTCGTGTACAAAAATTTCATACAAAATATGAAATTTAAAGCATATACAGCTGGAAAAAGCTGGTGTTGGCATCCAAGGGTGGTGGATTATAGTGTTGACCAAGTTAATGTATTATAAGACAATGTGAATGCCTTTGTTGTAAGTGGTGAATCTTCTTCACAGAGGAAAGTGAACGTGCTGTTTTGTGTTTACTGTTATGCAGTGGAAAAGAATTGTGTGTATATTATGCCATCAGACTCCATGTGTATGAATTATACTCAAATCACATAAATATTTATGTATTATATCCCTCCAACAAGTGGATTACTTGCTTGGTATTGGCTAGCCAGGTTAGTTACTTTGATTCCATCAAGACATTCGCATGAAGTATGAGGGGTAATTTTCATCTCATTTTTAATACCATGTTAAATATTTATCATGATTGTCTTCATAGAAGTTTTCTACTGTAAGGACTGAATAAATGAAGTGTAGTAATGTGTAACATTTTCGTATTCAAAAATACCCATGATTCAGTGCAATGCTAAAATTAGAACATTTTGTGAAGTTTGAAGGTTATTGTAAGCTAAAGGGCTTGTTCACGTAACATTTTTATCAAGAGACTATGTGCATGTAACACGTGGCTTCATACACTGTCAGGTACAGATGTGCAAGGTTATTTTCATCAGGGTTGAAATTTCTAGAAAATATCATTTGCTTGAGTCAGAATTCAACCCCAGGTCTCTTAATTGCCAGTCAGGTATGCTGCCAGTTACACCTCCGAGCAATGTTTATTCAAGGCAAATTTCAGATTGAGTTTACTGAACATGGTGTTGTGGCATCCCGATGCCATTGCCAGTATGCATAGACAATTGTGAGAGAAGGAGCTGTCAAGTGGCTGCCTCCTAACTTTCGGGGGTGGTAGAGAATTGGTAAAATGGAAAATTCCTGCTGGATACTAAAACTGTTAAATATTGGAAATAAATTACAAGGTCCCTATAAATAAAGTGACTACCAGCTAGTCAGGACGCAGGAGCACCACACCTGGCTGCACAGCCTCTTCTCTTTGGAGATACATAATACCCCCAACACTCCATTCTCTGGTCTTTGTGTGTGCTTCAAGCGAGGGTCGCCCTCACTTCCACTGAAAGTGCCCCGAAAGTACGGGTACCCATGCAGGTATCATGGTACCAGGGCAATGGTCAAGGGCACAGCTAAGATGACTCATTGATTGATGATAATTCATCAATTTTTACCACCAAATTTTCTCTCCTTTATTTGAGCATCCTCAGGGCTTAAGGTTTCATTGCAATTGTTTTGGTAACTCCAATTGTTCGGAGTGACTTGACCCAAAGTTTGGTTTTAATAGGTAATAAGAGAGTTCTCCTCAGAATAAACCAAAGAAATGTGAATATCACTTATTCAGGCTAGAGGAGGCCAATTCCTTTCCCAGGGCCATCTTGCCCTTTTAAGATGTTATTATGGTTTGTTTGAAGGCTACACCCAGGTTTTGAATTTGGGAAACTTTGATCAGCAGCCAAGGATTCTATCCACTAGGATACCACAGGGGTGCAGCTAAGAATTAAGGCTAGGGCGGTTATAGGTGCAACTAATACTTGGGAGTGTGGGGTATTGCATAACCGCCAGGGTAAACAGGATTTGCAGGGGGGCTCTCTTCAGGAAAAATTTTAAGATAAATTGTTCAAAATGGCAAGTTTTACGGCTTTCTGAGGGATATTTGATTAATCCTAAAACTATTCTATAAGTAATCCTAATCCAATTAAGTAAAATGGATTTAAATAAAACATTTCTCTGAATTCTGGGGGTTTTTATCCCCCGAACACCCCCTCCCCCCTGTGCTGCACCACTGGCTATGATCACTGTTGCTTAACAGCTAAATACATACTCACTGGGCCATATGGGCATGCGACATAGTTGATGTCTCAAGTCAACACAGTGGTGAAGGACACGGAGCCTGTGCTTAATAAGCTGCTGTTTGAGAGAAAACAGTACTGAGATTCCATTCAGCAACCTCCCCAATTACATTGGGCTCTACACAGAATTTCATGTCCTTACTTGCAAGTGCATAAATTAGTGCTCAATCTGATGAGTCACTAACTCACCTAGGCTGGAATTATGTCTGGTGGGTTTTGGTGGTAGTAACCCCTCATTAAAAAAAAGAAACAATTTTTAACATGCAATCAGGTCTGGTGGGGTCTCCAAATTATGGCCCGCAGACCATATCCGACCCGGCACATAATATCTTCCGGCCTGCCAAACAAATCCTTGTGTGCTCAGTTATAATTGGCTTATCTAATCTGGAACCTGATTTTAATGAAATTTTGAAGTCAAAATGACAGAATCATTTGTTACCCTAATTTCGTTGTGTAAAACTAAAGGCAGGAATCTTTTTAGTTTACCCTGATTTTTTCCAACAAGATACATATATTTTATTCTTTCCATGTTTATAGTAATCTAATTTTTGAGGAAATTAAATCACTGGGACTGACTTGTTTTTTTATTTATATTTTATTCCTTCGGCTCCTGGTGGAAAATACTTATATAATGTGGCCCTTGAATTGAAAAGTTACGAGGTCCCTGGCCTAGGGAATTCCAATATTCAGATCAGCTATAGAACGTCATTTTAAGATGCTTATACATATTTCAAAACTATCCAAATCCCCATTTTAGATAGGGGTATTCCATAATTCATGTAAGAGACCTCCTTCAGATGCTTCTAGATACGTCTATGGTTACTTAAACTTTTTTTGTCTTTTATTTTGTATTTGGTGTAGAGTTTGGTTGTGACTGTTGGTATATGTGCAGTTGTTCATAGCATACACTGAGAGAAAGGCACAAGGATTTGGTTCTATGCAAAGCCAGTGGTGTAGCCAGGGTGGGGAGGGTCCGTACCCCCTCCCCATAAGATAAAAACGAAATTATTTTCCTTCATAAAAGAAAACATAATAGTGAAAAAGCATGAATTTACAATATATTTCTTCAATAAATGAAGTTATTTCGACTATGAAAGGTGTTAAAATTAGTTTAAAACCCTCTACTTAGTACCCTGTCTTTCAAAAATTTTCACCCCTGGTTTTGGACCCCCCCAAACGAAATTCCTGGCTACGCCACTGTACAAAGCCTTAGCTGTGTTTGCATGATGCATGATTTACCTAAGTACATGTATGGATTGATGGCGCTGGCAAAAGTGAAAAACTTGTCATGAACAAGAGATATTGCCCTTGCAGCTGAAATGACAGTTGGACACCTAATAAAACAGGTCTGCGACATAAAAATTGTTCCAAATTTAATAATAGATTTTTAAAGTGTTTTCAACGCTGATTTCGGGAAAAATAAAGAAAAAATTCCATCACACAAAGTTATTTTACAAACTAAATTTATAGTTTTAGCCGTTTTTGATATTTTTATAAATATTTCAGCACTCTAGTGAGTCTGAATTTTGGTTTTTAGCTCCATAAACTTTTATTTAGCCATTTTCATACTAGATATAGGTAAAATAAAGTGTTATTAAGAGAAACCAGCAGTATTTTCATATCAGCACTTGTCCTTGCCGTCCCTATCCCCCGTGCACTTGCTGGCTCACTTGCTGAAAAAGTAAATTTCGCCTACTTTGGTATAACGTTAGGCGATCAAAATAACCGTTGGCCCCACACAAATTTTTAGCAGTGTTTGTTGAAGAACTGAGGCAATGGTTTCATCGTAAAAAGCAATCCTTCTGTTTTGGAATACCAATGGTGTGGAGCGAGCCCAAAAATCATAGCGATGACTGCTATTTTTGTTCTTGCAGCGTACGACGTTTCAATTTAAGAAACAAAAAGGGTATTTCTTATCCTAACATTCAATCAGCCATTCGCTCTGTTCCTCATGGACCTGAGGTATCAATACCCTTTCCTCTAGATTTTTTGGATGATATGCATGATGATCACGAGCTATTGGATCACTTAAAAGAATGCTACGAAAACCTTGAACTGGTTTTAAGCAAACTCTGCTATTCAGACTACAAATGGGCACTATATGGTGATTTAAAAGTGATGTCAATGCTGTTTGGTCCACAAACTGGCTGTACAAAGTTCCCTTACTTTCTCTGTGAATGGGACAGTAGAGACAAAAAGCAACGCCACACACAAAAAGCTTAGCCCTTCTTTGAGAAAACGGTTACTGGTATGGGTTGAAAATATTGATAGGAAAAGCCTTGTGGATCCCAAAAAGGTGTTACTTGCACCACTTCACATTAAGTTGAGGCTGATGAAACAATTTGTTAAGGCATTGCCAAAAGAAGGGAAGTGCTTCAGATATCTTTGTGGACATAGTTTCTTGGTTTATCAGAGGCAAAGGTAAAGGAAGGAATATTTGTCGGACCAGACATTAGAAAACTAATGACAGATCCCAACTTTGTGAACAAAGTGGAAAAAAAAAGAGAAGGCAGCATGGACATCTTTTAAATTAGTTGTTACCGGTTTCCTAGGAAACAAAAGAGATCCAAGCTACAAGACAATTAATATAATTTTTGGTTTTTTCCCGGCGAACTATTGCAGTGAGGTTTTCTCGGGTTTCACATCGGGTCAGGTCCTCCATTTCTCCTTCCAAGGACAGACATGCTCGACAACTTTAAGAAGCTGGGCTGTAACATGAGCATTAAAGTTCATTTTCTCCACTGACATCTTGGCTACTTCGAGCAGGGCGAAAGATTCCATCGAGAAGTCAAAGAAATGGAAAGAAGATATTGAAGAAGATTCAAAGTCAACATGATAGCGGATTTATACTGCTGGATGATAAAAAGAGATGATCCTCAATGAATCCACAACTGGACAAGCAGGAAAAGAAGTTTCGACAGAGAGCAAAATGGATATCATAAGGACTTATGACATTAAAGAGAAATGGAAGTGTACTCGAAGTGTAGTTTATAACATGATTTATAAATAAAATAAAATTTTATAACTTTGGAAAAAATGTGAAAAATTGCCTATATTTTGTTATTATACCCACACATACTCCCTAATTTGTGACCTGACATAATGGACAAAAATGGATTAGATTTTTGAAATCAGCACTGAAAAGTATGTAAATATCAGTTATCAAATTTCAAACAACTTTCAAAAAATATTTTTTTGCAGGCCTGTGTAATTGAAGCGTGGATGTGGATTGTATAGGTTCTTATTATATGTGCATTTTAAGTTAGCAATAGAAACCAATGATCATGTTTTCTTCCATAATCACCAAAATATTTACCAAAAGAGAATCTGGCACTTGACTAGATTTGACTGGCTATGGGGAGACAAAGCTACAACCACTACAACTGCATACTCATAACCTAAACGAGGACATTGAAATGGCAATTAAAAGTATATATCATCATTAAGAATGAAATAATCTGAAAGAAAAATCAAACAACATACCTCAGGTAAACTACGTACATCTGTTGTTAAAATTGCCACTGCTGGAGGAATTCCCTTTTGATAGTGACCTAGATGCAGAATCCACTGACTGCCCTGTATTTTAGCTAAATCTGAATGTAACCCTGATGCTCTACTTGAGAACACCCACTGATATTGTGTCCCTATCTCTCAAGGATACCCTTTTCTTGTATTTCATTTTCTCCTCAGCCAATTTCTGGTATTAAATTAACGTCTCCACAACTTTGGATTGAAAATGGCTCCTCAGGAGAACATATTTGTTTTCTAAATTGGAAAGAGCATGCAATCTTTGGAGCATGCTATTTACCCTGAGGAGCCTCCCAAACGCCTAATAACGGTCAGTTTCAAAATTTAATTTTCGGTAAAATATGCATTTCTGTATGGAACACTGTGAAGAAAAGTATAGTAAATAAAAAAATTGGATCCACACTCAGAGTAAGGATGGGGACATACCCCAATCCTTATATAAGGGCCTTGGGATCCACATAACACATTGAAAATACCCGCGCTTTCGCCGTATAGTAGGTGTTTGTTTACCAAAACAAACGACGATCGCAGTGCGATCATTGAGCGCTCAAAACCGTATTTCAAATGTGTTGGAGAAATGGATGACTGTTCAAAGATTTTAAGTATGTTAACAACCCATTCGTGTATTTTCGTGGATCCTATCCAATTTAAATTTTCTGTTATTTTCTAATTTTAATTGGAAATTGTTGGTTGTAGGTACTCGAAAAATCTGGGAGGACGGACCACTCAACACGACAGCCGTCGTGAACACAGTTCGAAGTCTACTTTATCACCAAAAATTGACCGACATACTGAAAGAAGTGAGAAAATAAGGCATTAAATAATTAATTTGCTGTAATTACAATGAAAATGTTCCATGTCCTCAGAATATTTAACTATCTGTTAGTGTTTACTTATATAGTAACAAGGCAGAGCTGCAAGGTGTTATTTTGTTGCAAAGAGCGGCAAAGTCTTAATTTGTTCCTATCGAGAGTTTTGATATATGTATATCGAAACTTTGCCCTGACTTATCTCTGTCTATAAATAAATTTCATAGATGTGTGTGCTTTTTAGAGTTCTTCATGGTAGCTAAATTAATCCGACCTACCTGAAACAATTATCTCTCGTGGAAGCTGTCGGAAGTAATCATTGATTCTTTTAACTTTTTCCTTCAACTGTGCGGATGGTGATATCGAAGAATACTGCTGTTAAAAAATTGTTATTGGGCGTAATATTTGTTAATTTGTAGCCGCAGCGCATTCGCCCTCTCCTAGGATTTTTTAGAATGTTAAATAAGTTATATATGCTAAGTTTGGTGAAGATCCAACGAAAATTGGCGTTTCGATAAATCTTTACTGTTACCGACTAAGGAAGCTTGAATTACCAGTTACTCTAAACTCTTGTATGATCTCCACCAGTAGAGGTTTAGATGAACGGCTATTTTTACCAATTGTTGTTGAGTGTGTGCCCATATTGTCATGTGACCAATAAATACTTTGTTGAGGGTATTTATCGTAGCCAGGACTGTCCATATCCATGCCCTACGCTATAAGGGTATGGACTCGGATGGAGGTCACATAAGGGTATCGAAACACACTTAAGTCTTCTAGAGCGGAAGTTGGAAACCCTTTCCCTGAAAGAAATAGAGGTGGTATATACATGCGTCCTAGCAACAAATAAAATTAATTTAACCATGGATCATTTCTTTTCCAGATATCCTAGTATCCTAATTGCATTTCTTGATTTCCTTTCCCATGTTCTCCTATCACCTTTTCAGTTTACTCATTATTATTTATTTAAGTTTTCTACCCATTAAGGAAGGTTTGCATGGAGCTTTAATGAAGCATTCCAGGAATCCCCCTCCCCTCATGGACTTCTCTCAACGATTCATAATAAGGCCTTCCCCCTTTCATTCTATCTAAAAATCCTATTCTATTCCTTCCTCTCCCTTGTTTACAAAACATTCAACTCTCTTATACTGTTTCCAACATACCCTCCCCACTAAGAACTCGGTCCATCCATACATTCTCTCTCCTCCGTATCTCATCTAAAAGCTGCTTCTTCTCACCCATCATGTCCAGCATTTCGACATTCCTTCTCCTCTCCCTCAACTTCACCTCCATTCTTCGCCACACCCATTTTCGCCCCATCCTATTCTCTTCCTTCCCCTCCCTTGTTTACCGAACATTCTACCATCTAACTCTGTTTTCAGTTTCCAACTTCCACTCAAGAAGACTTTAAGTGTGTAGCGACACCCTTATATGGCCTTCATCCTAGTCCCTACCCTTGTCCTGTAGGGCATAGATGCTGGACAGTCCTAGCTAGGGTAAATAACCTCACCTAAGTACTTCGTGGTCAAACGACATCATGTGCACACACTCAATAACATTTGGTAAAAATAGCCGTTCATCTTAACTTCTACTGTTGTAGATCACACTAGAGTTTAGAGTAAATGGTAATTCAAGCTTCAATTTTTCACTAAATTATGTAATAGTTCTTTATCTATTTACCGAAAGGATGAAATTCACCATGAAAAGATCATTGGGCTTAGCAATTTTGAACCTGAATTTCGTTATTGCTGGTTGGTATATGCTACTAGTTACACCACCAAGTGTGCCTGTCAGGCAGTAGGAAAATCTAGGTTTGAATCTCATTAAAGGCAATTTTTTTCCATCAGTTTCATCCATAGTATAAATAATTTTGCACCTAAGCGCTTGATTACACACAAAGTGTTGAATGGGTGAAAAAACTTAGGTAGTTTTCCATCTGGGAATAAGAAGTATGTTTCAGTAAATATTTTAATTAAAGGTGCATCTTAATGACTAAATCTGGATAGCATTAAAAGTTAATAGCTCAATTGTCTTCTCTTTCAGGTTCCAAGTAGCTCCAATAAGAATGAAAAAAAGTATCCTACCTTGGCTGAAGAATATAAATTGAAACCAACAAATCAGATTATTGAGGCTATCACAGCTTTTATTACTGAAAAAGCTGATCTCCAAGGCTGTAAAGTTGAACATGTCTCCACTTTGTCTTGCCTTAATACATTGAAAAATGTTTTATGTGATAGGAAAAAGGTGGCTCAAAGAAGGGGTGTGTCCATTGCTATGCTTTCAGAAGAAAATCGTGAGCTTATTAAAGCCTTGGTTACAGTTATCCATAAACTCTATCACTCGGATAAATTTGATTTGAGATCCTTTGCAAAAGTTTATCTCCAAATGGTGAGTGTTTGACTTTGTGTTTTTTCCATCAATGCCCGCAATAGGAATTTTTTATAATTGTATGAATTTTAGGAGGATATGCCCCTGGAAATACTTTGGATGTTCCATGAAGCATCTCTGATTGACTCCATTTCGTATGTAGTTAAGTAAGTTCACTGCTACTTTATTTTTATTGATTTGTTACTTAAGTCATTAAAATTTATTAACTTTTGATTTGTTTATTTTAAATTTTAAAATTGTTATTTGATTACATTGAAATTTTAAGCTGTAAGTGTACTAGTATATATTTCATTGTAGGAAATATAAATTTTAAAAATATTTCATCATCATAATTTGAAATCAAAGCCTTGTTACCAAAGTTTTGGTTGCTATACAGTTATACTTCTGCCAAAATCTTCTGTTGTCCCTCCATTTATGATATTAGTGAATGATTTTCAAATTTTCCTTTCATCTTGTTTCTTTGGTTTTAATATTATTATGCTTTTATGTAATCTGCTCCATATGTCCTCCCAAATTAGCTTCTGGAGGGCATGCACGATTTCCCTCCTCATAATTGGTGCCTCAATTTTTGTTCCAGCTACTTCTGGACTGGTAGAATTTTATACATCTATAATAATTGATTATCTTCACCTTTGCGTAAATGTTTCATGTGTACTTCCCAATTCTTCGTTACCAACTAAGTAAGATCTTTTGTTGGCATTGTCCTTCTTGCCTGTCTGTTCCTTGAGATTACTCTATGCCTTGTGCGATTACATTGTGGGTTCATACCTATCCATTAAAATAGCAATTCTATAAATTTTGTTTTTCTGAGGCAAACTTTTAGTATTGTTATTATGCATTTGTTTTAGATTATGTATTTGATGAGATAAATATTTACACTGTATCATTTTTATCATGTGAAATGCATAATAATTGTCTCATAGGAACTTGAGCCATCCAGCAGAAATTTCAAGACTAACGTCATCCATGAGTGCTCTGATTTGCTTTGGAGGCGAAGATGAAGTTTCAAAGAAAGTATGCATTGGTCTGCTTTCACCACTAGTTGCCGTAGTTTATGGCCCTAGCACAGATACAGCATCGTCTGATCTACTCGCCTCCCACAAGCAGGCCCTCAAAATAGTGTTATCATCAATTTTACGGAAAGTTAATGAGCAGCTACTTTCTTCACCTTTGAAGAATGAGGTGATTTTTGTTCACATTATTTACCCGACTTGCCTTTTACTCTCTGCTGTAGTGCTAAGTTTAGTTTTTACGTCACACAGTTTACATTAACTTAAAGTGTCATAATTCAGCATATACCTATTCTAATGTATAGATCATGCTGTTGTAATTTTTAAATGTGCATATTTTTTTTATTTTATGAGCAAGCGATCATGACAATTAAAAAATAATTTTAGGAATTTGGGCACATTTCTCTTATGTGTGAATTTATTTTAATAATTTGACCTGTGCATTTAATTTTAATTGTAGGTCTCCGGAAGTAATTTTCTCAATGATGGTGAACTAAATCTGAATCCTGTTGACGTATTCCATTTGATTGCTCTTCAACCTGGTGTTGGTGGTCATCAATCGCCAATTATTGTAGGATTTTTATCCAACCAGTTGGCAGATTTGTTGACATTTTCGCCGGATACCACATTAAACCAAGCCTTCACATATCAAAGCGAGTGGAGCTACTGCAAAATACCCCAGCATCTTCAGCAGATGCTAGCATCGGTAAGGTCATTATCGTAAGAAAGAAATTTAATTTAAGTTTTAGTTGTCACATTAGGCTCAACTATGCATAAATAAAAATATAATTAAAAGCGTTAAACAATATTTTTAAATATTTACATTGTGAGAGTGCATATTCAAGTGAAATGATGGAAAATTGCTGCAGAGGAAATATTTAGGTCCAAGTAATTTTGCATAATAAAGTATTTTAATATGTAGGTGAAAAATTAGAATACATAATTTGCTTTCTGGCTGGCAATGTAGCAGTTTTTTAAGTTTTGTTTCAATTCATAGAAAAATTGGTCATAATGCATAGCCTTAATTTGATGTTAATTGGGTTGATGTACCGTATTTCTCCGAATATAGTCCCCCCCCTAATTTTTAGGCTTCAGTTTGAGGAAAAGTTAAAAAAATGTGTTTGAATATAGTCCCCCCCCTTTACTTTTACCACAGATTTTTTGGAAAAAAAGGGGGACTACATTCAGACATACACGGTAATCCTGAAATGTTTTACACTCAATGAAAGTAGATACTGTGATGAATTTTGTTGAAGATTTTAAATTTAAAATACATTTTATTCTCCTATAATGCCTTCACCAATTACATTTTTTGTCAAATGCATTATAATTTGGAAAATAAAGATATGTACCCATTTTTTCAAAATTTTGATTTTTCACTTAAGTTGGTACATACTTCTCAAGCCATTCGCTATAAAAAAGCAGCAGCCTTAACCCTGATAAGTTGATGACATCACAAAGTCATGCAAAATTGGTCTCCACTTTTCTGCTGCTCCTCCGGCTTGAGCATAGGCCTATCATTACTTCTTTGTTACGCATCTTTCCCTTCCATCTACCAAACTATTTTAACCATCATTTGCGATTTTAGGTCTGCGTTTACAGCCCCATTGAGAAAAATAGTTTTTTCTTTGAGGATGTATTATTTAATGGATTATTTTTGTAATGGGGAGATGCATTTAAATTTTAGGTTCTTTCTTACAGATACTGCGACCATTTGCTGCCAAAAATGCTCTGGATATTATAAGGACGATTCTAAAAATGGGTGAAGTGAACTGGAGAAATGTTCTGGCATGCATATCTGTATTTTCAGTCACTAAAGATGAATCAGGAATGCTAATGAAAGGTAATTGGTATTTTCTTTTGAATCGGAGGTTAAATTTAAATAAATGCATAAATATGTTCATATTCATTGGTCTCTCACCTTTTTGATGAAGTATTTATTGTAGTATGAGGGTCATATTTTTACAACAAATTTGAATCAGCTGCATTATCCATTTGTCTGAAGCATTAAATTGACTCCTGCTTAATTTATGCGTAGTATTTCTGTAGTAGTGTACTTTTGAGTATATGTACACTGAATATGTATGCTTCGCAATTTGAAGCTCAATAGTAGAATAATCATTGACCATTTAAGTTGGCTAATTCTATCATTTTTGTTTGTTTTTTGTAAAAAATCGTGAATAAGGAAATAAAAATGTTTTTTTTTACATCAATTCAGAAAGAGAATTATTACCTGTATTTTGGCATTTTATTTTGAGGTTTTAAGTTTAAAATGATTTTTTTCAGTAAATAAATGTAGTTCTGGCAATTAACTTAAAAAATGTCACATTTGACTGACTTTTGTAATATATTAAGTTTAAAGTCAATAAAAGTTGTTTTTTGAAACAATTTTTCTTCATTGTGAAATATTTTAACATTCTGTTCTTGGATTTTTTGGTAGCATTATAACAAAATGAGTCTCAACAAAGTCTTTGCTACATCAATACGAGTTTAAGTTAATGTGTCTGAGTTAAATTGTCACTTCAATATATATATGGGGATTTTTGATGTATGGAGAAAGGACCTTGGGGAGAGAATCATAAACGTGATAATTAGGGATGGTCGGATCGGATACCTCGGATCCAAATATCAGCGGATATTGACCTTCATCGGAAGACATCGGATCAGGATCCGAAATTTTGAATAATAGGTTCAGTGAATGCATAAGGGTGGAAATAGTTCCGATTCTATCTTCGAATGTGCCGTCACATGCGATTCTTGTCCTACTCATGAACCGTTTTGTTTGAAAGCTCTCGCAGAGGTTACGTAGCAGAATTTCAACCGTGGAAAATAAAAATAGCAAAATACTAATGGCACATAGTGTGACTCAAGAGATTGAACAATCATTGGGGGAATCTCAGCATCAGGAAATTTGAAAATGCATTTGGATCCGAAAATATCCGATCCGAAAGATCAGGCTCTGAAAATCAAGGATCCGATCTGAATCCAGATCTGAAAGAAATCCTGGATCCGTCCATCCCTGGTGATAATTAATCCAATAATGGTAATTCTTTCGCTGAGAAGCATTATATTTTGATGTTCAGTTTTCTGCTCATAAGTGAATCTTCTCTTTTTCTTCGCCAGATTTTGTTTCATCTTTGGTATACGAGGCATTCAGTGATGGCTGTCGTGAGACACTAATATTGGCCCTACTGACTGCTCGTCAGTGTAGTCTTGAAGATTGTGGCTTCCCATCATATGCAGAGTGGTTTGATTCAATGTTCGGAGTGCGTGGGACATGGGGAAAATTGGGTGACCAGAAAGGAACCCCATCTAATCGTAATTTTCGGCTACTTTTGTCCTTAATGACTGACCTTGTCCCTGTGGAGAGCATAGTGGGGCTCAGAGCTCATATTGCTCACCCTCCTCAAGTTCCAGCGTCAGCAACTTCGAGAACAGTGCTGAGTGATTACCTTCATCTGGCTCGAACACGTCTGTCAGACTTTGGTGTGCGCACGAGTGAACAAGGTGGGCTTTTCCGAACAAGCCAGCTTACCATGAATGACGCTATTGGCCAGGTTGGTTTTTTGTGGTAAAATGCTAAATGTTTACCATTTTAATTATTTAAATTCAATTTTTTCAAATTGAATGTTTGGCTGTAAGCCTCATTTAGAATCTTACCATCTGGTTTAACTGTTAAATTTTTCATTACTTCTAATTCATTGACTTTTCATAGAATTTTATTGTGTATCCTCTCATGTAAAACTTGAAAATGGATATTTGCAAATATTCTGGCTAGAAAACACCGAAGCTTATGGAAGTACCCTTTGACAAATGATGATAAATATTGAATAGAAATTGGAAGAGATGGAGCAATATTACGTTTATGCATTCGGTCTAATAATTTTCTTTTTTGGAAGCTCACATTTTTTTTCCTTTTTAAGAAACAAAACTTAGCTGCTGCTGAGGTGGAGTTTGTGTTGACTCATTTTGAGAGGACAGGAGAAATATTGAGGACGGTTCTTGAAGCATCAGTATTTCGCAAGCGGTATCTAGAGCAGACTTTTTTGCCGGAATTACTCAAACCAAGGTTTGTTTTTTTTTAAATACCATACCGTTATATTTTCTTGGGAAGATTATTTTCATATTTTTAGTAGAATATCTGCTAATCTTGCTATGAGACCTCATATGAAAATGCAACCTGAATCTTAGTGCAGGAATTCCTCTAGTATTCTCCACTGAGTCAAGTTTTCTATGACTGACGTTTCAATGCTCATCTTGTGCCTTGTTATCAAAGCATATAGGTAGCCCTGATGGCAGTGAGTGAAGTTAGCATTGAAACATCGCCCATGGAAAACTTAACCTATTGGAGAACTGGAGAGGAATGCCTATTACATATTATTATTTATTGTTTTTTTCAGTTCTACTTACGGTTTGGTTCCTGGCACTAGTCCTTAATCACGGTTCTTAGTTCAGTTTCTCATTCAGTTGTTTAATTTTAATCGAATAATTTTCTTCATCTGATAATGATTGTTGCTTGGTTATTTGAAAAATGCATAAAATTTCACATCTAGGTATCTCACAAATGATCAAATCCATAACATGCCTCCATTCAAAGTATGTTGTGTATTTGGGGTCAATCTCTCAAACCTGAAATTTTTATTTATTTAAAGCATTAGGTGAATGGAAGGGAAAGATTAGATATGGCACAAACAACATTCACTCCCTATGAGTTTAAGATAATGGACGATGAAGAATGCCCACTATTTTATTTCTATTTACAGTGAGTATGTGGGAATACAGAGCTAATTTGATTAGCCTTTAACTTATTTCAAATTCCAGGGTCCTACCTGAGGAACCAGATACTCGCATGAAAGTGATACAAATTTTAGCATCTAAAAGCCTCATTTCAGCAGCTATGTTAAAAGATTATAATGATTTGTGCGAAGAGGAGCAGACCAAACCAGTTAATGGTAAGATGTTTGTTTACTTATAATTGATTTTTCATTGTTTACATATTCAATTCTTCAGTTTTATGGTATTCATTTTTGGGTGTAATTAAGCTTAATACAGCTGGGTTATTTTGCTTTTAAGTCAATGGGCAATAACTTTATATGTGCTTTTCTTTAATAACTTATAAGAATTTTTATTTTATAAAACATGCCAGCATTTGTGTTTGACAGGACATTTTCAAAAGTATTTGCAAATTTTGCAATTTTACTTCTGATATCTGTCTCGCTCTGAAAATTCTTATCGTTGTGTGCAGAGCTGTATTTTATCTTTCAATTTTATTAAATATCAAATCACTAGAAAATTCAGCTCAATCACAACATATAAAACCCTGTGGAAATACATTAAACACTTCAGACCTCAGACGCATGAAATTTGCCTGTGATGGTTCTTCTATTTTTTAGATTGCTGTTAACCCAGAGATAATAATCATGATAAACAGTTATTTTATACACGCATCTTTTTTGACTGGTTAAATTTGGCATAAATTAACATCTTATTTTCCTCAGCTATTACGTTACTCAGCAAAATTTTGCTATATTTTTGTATAAGATGTAAATTCTGTCTCTTTCAATGATAACCAAGAAGTTTATCTTCCAAAGACAATCTTTAATTATGATTTGCACTATTTGGTTGAGTCTTTGGCAATTCAAATTCATTTTATGATGTCGAAGTAGCGATATTTTATCATACAATTACAAAAAGGTTTACAGTAAACTCTCATTATTATACAGTTCACCGGAAAACCGGAAGTTCGTTGTATCGAACTTCGTTGGACCGTTTCTTTTGATTGAAATCTCCCAAACTTATAGTTGCGCCGTGGATAAGCTTCGGAGTCATGTGTATGATATTCACGATTAAATTATGAGCAAATACAGTAAATCCTCGATATACGAACAAGATGCGTTCCAAGACCTTGTTTGTTAGTTGATAAGCCTATGCAAGGCATCGAAAAGTGTGGTTATTCTGCAGAATGCAACTGTGTATCACGATTTTGCGCTAATGCACGATTGTGACTAACTGATCCAGCTGTGTGTGCGACGTGGCTGGAGCTGAAAAAATTCACTGTTAACAGGAAGGAAGTACAGCCAAAACACTGAACAGTTGATGCCACAACGGATTAATTGATTCTTCATTAAAACTGTGCCCAATGCATGAGTCTCTATACGTCACACCATGTCACATCTGCCCACTCTATAGGTGCCAAATTTAAAATTTTGGGCACTCTTGAATTTTTCTAAGGTTCGTATCTCTGAAAGTTGAATTTTTGTCGATTTATCATACTGCCAATTTACGATTGGTAATCATAGGGTCACCATGATTCCACAGGAATGAATATGATGTTGTGTGGATACTGAAGTATCTCCTATTGAACAAAGAACCATATTTGACACTTTTCAGCACAGTGCACGAGGAGAACTTAAACCTAGCACAATGATTGTGACGTAATGTAGTGTTTATCCACTTAAATGCTGTTGCTTACCCGTGGAACTTTGTAATAACGGTCATTTTATAACTGCTGGGAGTGGGACTGAGACTTGTAATTTTGTAATAACGTTTCTTTTACTATAGATTGGATTTGCCTTTTTGTCGGGACCAACAGTTTACTTGATAAAAACAAGAACTTTGTTATAACGTTTTTCATATTAGCAAGAGTCTACCGCATGTAAGATCTAAACCTTTCTTGGAAGATAACCGTAACTAACATGAATTTATCAACTGAAGAAGCTTTGCAGTCAGACATTCAGTGCACTCAGCACACTCAGCTTTGGCTTTCAAATAATTGTGGCCTTAAAATTTGATTGTATCACTCTTTTACTGTACTTGACATATTTTTACTTCATATTGAACGTTTAATTGGGTCCTCACATCATCTGTCCATTTTACAGAATTTCGAAATGTGATATATTCAAATGAAATACCTATCTCTAAGAAAAAATGGAAGGCGAATCGAAGTTGTCATACACTATTTTCAAAGATTCATAATATGTACCTCCTGGCCCACAGAGTGAAAGTTCAAATTTAGTGCTTTTGCGAGAAAAAGACATCGGACTATTTAAGTTATAAGTAATTGTCCATCTTCCCAGAAAATTGGGATGTAGTTATTGCAAAAAAAGAACAAGTATCAGAAAGATCATGATTTTAATGGAAACACTTGCATAATTATGAAGGGTAATAACTAATAAATTTTGTATTACCAGGCGAAAATTATTATTACCAGGAGAAAGGACACAACATAAGTGTAAATAAAGGATTGATAAAAATGTTATAAATGATATTTGTGTATTTTTATGGCTAATGGTGGTACATAATCGGTTACATATTTCAATTCTCAAGTTTTATATCTTTAATTTTGATTTTGTACAGCAGACCCAGGACTTCCATCTGATGTCCCTGATTGTTTGTCATCACTGACCATGGAACTTCAAAAGCATGTACAACTTGTAAAAAGAGTGAAAAGTGAAGAATTTGCTACCAGTAGCAAGCAAATGTGGAAAAATTTGAAAGAATCACTTTCCGCTGTGAATCAGTCCCTTCAAAAAGTGTCTGTCTCTTTCATGGTGGACTCTAGTGATGGTGTGTCTTTTGAAGGGAAGGAGAGGAAAGTATTTGATTCCCTTGCCCTTGTTGATTGCAAAAATCCATCCCAAAATGAACAGGTAGGTAATATTTTCTTGGATGACCACTATGGGTATTGTTTGTGATGCATCAAAAATATACCAATGTATAGTAAAACCTTTTCAGTCAAATCCTGGCAGTTCAAAATATCAATCACTCTATTGTTACTGGATGGAATACCCTCACAGTCTGCTTAGAAAGTCACATTTTCATATGTAAATGATGCATAGTTTAAAATATTTCCTGCATTATATTTTAAGTCACTAATCCTTTGACTCCAATGCTCATCATATGGCATGTTAACTGCATTGGCGTAATGGTTACTTTGTACATATGCTCATACATATTTCTTTTGACACGTCAGTGTTTTTTTTATCAGTTGTGTATTGCTTGTCCATGACACACAGAAATATCGATTCAAATGGATGAATGAATGAAGTCTAAAGATAAATTTTACTCAGTTTTGAAGTAATGCAGCCATGGCGACCAACGTGGTCTCGATCCTAGCCTAATTTATTCGATACTCAAGTCACCATTGGCGGCGCTGAAGGCAGTGACATAATTTGCCAACATGGCCGACACATCGAGGATTCTATTGTGATGATAACATTGGTGTAATAGGATGAATCGTTGGGCCACTGCGGAAAAAAGTAGAAAATGGCAAGGAAGATTTTTATTGGCTTTGAGGAGGTATTTCAATGCTTAGGGGCAACGACAAATAGCAGTTAAGATTAAGGTGCCAATCAATTTTACCTGAAATGTCCTCTACTGTCTCACGGTGATTACTCAAAGGGTTCCTAATGACCATAAATTCATGACTATGATGAAAAACATTATTCTTCGTAAGCTAGAAAGGAAAAAGTGTAATATGTCGGTTACCCCAAATGCCTTCAACCAACAAACCACTGTCCCAGTAAATGATGACCTGTAGCAATGAATGGCAGCGAAAAGGCATTTTAAATGAATTTAAATGCATGAAATATATTAATCACTGCATAATGATAGCTTATTACTAAAAATATAATTGGAAAAATCATAAAATAACCAACAATCCTAATGATTTGTCAACGTGCTGTCCTTACATAATTGCTCGGTATCCTCGGAGATCTAGTTTTGGAAAAATCATAAAATAACCAACAATCCTAATGATTTGTCAACGTGCTGTCCTTACATAATTGCTCGATATCCTCGGAGATCTAGTTCCGCATTTGGCCGATAGTTGGCATATTGTTTGTCTGGATCCTCGAATTACTTCTGGCCACCCAAGGGGCAAGAAATCCACGAAGATGTTGCTCCTTGGCCGGTCACTATCACTAGCATCTTAGAATCTTCATCAATAGAACTTTCTTTTCCTCTAACTATGACTGACCTGACCATCTACATATTAACTCATAAGCCTTTGCAGAAACAGTTCATGATGTGGACGGCACTGTGAGAATGGGGGGTGCATAATTCCAGGGCCATCCTGAGCAGCACACGCACTTGCCACACAACTTTATTAGAGATGATTCTATTATGTGCTATGAATGGTTAAGCTTTTTTCTGTCTGATAAAATAAGGTGTAAGGAAGTGTAGCTTGTTGGCTTAGAAGGTAGAGCACTTGACTACTGATCTTAGGGGCCTGGGATCAATTCTGGGTGAAGCCATTGGGCATCCCTAACAAAAATCCTTCAATGGTAAAGTGTCCCAGGAAAAGAAATTGGGTGCATTCAGCAGCATTTTGCTTCATTGATCCATTGATCATGATGTTGTGATCACTCTGTAAGAGCACACCGAATGCAGTGGTATGCTGCATTACAATAATGTTTTTTCCCCCTTTATGCTCTGAGGTGATCACAATTGAGAGATGACTTCCTCACTCACTGAACCAGCGACTGATCAGCTCATCGTGACATCATGTCGCTCAGTTCCACGTTGTCACACCACTCACTTTCTCACTGATTTGAGTTGAGCATATTGTGGCAGAATGCATCCATTCTCTTCCTACTCTGAATACATTCATCTTCTTTTAAGTTTAGCTCTACCCTCACTTAGCCAGCCTTCCAACTTCTCCTAGCCAACCTTCAGGTTGAAACTTTGAATGAGTTAGTGAATAGCGTAAAGTCATGCTGCTTTACTTTATTTTGCGGTTGACTCATTTATTGATATTTGATAGGTCATCTCTGTTTTTCTGGATACTTGGACAAGAGGGTTAACATATTTCTCTACTGCTGAAAAGATTCAGTGGCTACAACTGATGCTTGGAATTTTACCTCAAAACTTAATGTTCACTCTATATCAACGCTTATATCTGTTGTTTAAAAAGCCTACTTCAGAGTTGGATCATGGCAAGGTGAGTAAACATTATACATATTTGATTAAATTAAAACCTGATGGCATTTGTCTATATGCATGGCTAAACCACATCAATACGTTTTTCAATAGGGCTACTAGCTTCCTTGTTACTGCTAGTTATATCTGCATGGTGTATGTATGAGTGATGTTTATTTTTGTTTTTTGGCGTCAATATCAAAGTTGCTGATCAATAGTAAGTGGGCTGGCATTTATCATAATTAATGGCGAAGTGTGATGCTCAAGCTTAGTCATCACAGGTGTGGTGGGTGGCCCATTACCAGGTTTCCATTTTCATGAAATTTAAACTTTGTGAATAAAACAACTCTAAAAAATTGTTACGTCAATGCTGGAGGCACTGTGGGGAAGCCTTGGGTTCTTTCAGCAACTTCCATTTTTCTACACAATATAGTTTTACAATATCTCAGGTGCCTGGTTGCATCTTTAAGAACTCATTGATTTTGGGACTACACCTGTGACTGAGGCATTAAATTAAAACAAAAAAAAACAAAAGGATGAACAAAAACGAATTTATGTAGATAATTCGTAAGTATGTGGCGTTAATTAATTTCATGGAAGAAAGGAGAGATGTGGGAATAGGGGATTATTGCCTTCTGATATTGTGGGAGTTTCGTCAGAAAGTCCTCTATGGAATGTATGTCACTGTGATAGAAAACTATTCATGCTCTATGCTAATGCTTCATTTATCATTTTAACAGAGCTAATAAGATTATCTGTTCAGTTCCGAGAATTTAATGTGAGTAGGATTCCTGTAGGTTGGTACATATGTATTTGAAAAAGTTGTTTCTCTTAGTAGCATTATTGCTTTTCTTTCTTTCATCTTCCTAGTTAGATTTGGCAGCATCAATTGCACTATGCCTGCACATTGGAGCATCAGAATTTCCTGACGTTTTATTATCCAGCCAAGAAGAACTGGATGGCTCACAGGAAGATATGATGTCAGAGAGGAAAATTGTTTCAATCTTAGATTTCCTAAGTTTGGCTCTTCCTATAGGCAGCAAGGATGAAATGGAACATACTTTGGTGTGAGTAGTATGTTCTTCTGTATCAGTTTTTGTCTTCCATTGCCATTGAATAGTTTCTGAAGATTTTTGACCACTTTTTAGAGCAATGTTTATTAATCTTTTTGATCCACTGTCACTGGTTCCATGATCTGCTCCCAAATCAGCCCTGTAATCCTAAGAGACTACTATACCTCCAGCTCCCCAATAATGCTCCCTATCAAATCCTCATTTATTTTCACCTCTGTGTATTGCAGCAAAGAACCCCGGGAGGTGATAGTTTGGTTTATACTATTTTGATTAATTGGTCTTGGTGTTCACTGTATTGCAAATGCACGTTGGATTAAAATCTCTTTAAGTATTTTTCCACTGGAATATTCTAGAGTCACGTTTAAGACAAATGTTAAAAATTTGTTCTCTGGGCTCTGTGTGGTCTGGTCAAAGAAAGTTAAGCACTTAGTCATGCTGAAATATGGTTATGAATTCAAAGTCAGTATCTTTCACCATATCCTTTGTGACTTAATCCCTGTATGCTTGTGTGCCTGTGTGTGTTACAGTTATTGAATGCATGGTAGTCTTGCAAAATCTAGGGTATTTTCAAAGGGTCAAAAGATCACAACTGGGTCCTGTTGAATGTAAATTTCACAATAGGGTAGTTTCCTTCATCAAAGAAAACGAAAGGCATTGATTGCATTTCTTTACCCAACATCAGTGTATTCATAATATACAAATTATTTGGTTTTACAAATCCCATTCTAGATGAATGGCAATGGTCAATTTTAGCCGCATTTGAAAAAGGCCATATTGGCGTCCATGCGATGCCACTCCACCTGATGTCACAGGGACCTAGTTTCTATACGAGTAGATAGGAGTTTTACATCGTCTGATATTACAAATGCATGTATGAGGCACAGAGCTCAGGGAAACATCTCTAAATAATCACCTATTAAAACTGCCTATGGTAGAAAAGTTTCCTTTGTTTGATAAGGTATTAATAATCGTTATTTAAGCCAAGCACTACCTGCTAGCAGGGTACTCTACCCTACTGCCAGCAAGCAGCCTGCATCGTAGCGGCGTTCATAGCCTCGCACCCAGGTGGCCTCACACGGCAGCCAGACATCACACGGCAGCCAGACATCACGCGGGCTTTTCCCAGCATTCATACTTAGCCGTTGCATTTTTGTGCGCTTGAAAATTTTCACTTTTCATTTAATCCAGAAAAATAGATATTGTCATTTAAGAATCTAACAGCATGAAATATGTTCTCCAGGAGTAATAATCTTTCAATTTAGGCAATAAAAAAATAATAGGAAACCACCCTATTAAAGAAGTGCGGAGAAAGAATTTAAAATATACCTACTTAAGAGATCATCATCAATCAATTGACATTGTTTTATGTACCTTTACGTCATCAGAAGCAGAGCTTCTAAATTTCTCAGTGGATATTGGAGTGGATTTTTGAATTTCTTTTTTTTTAATTTTACTTTCATTTAAGCTCATTCCATTAAAAAAACGTTTACAAAAGGAGGTGGAGACTGTGGTGTTAAGAGTGTCTTTTTAAGTACATATTTGAATGTTTAGTCCTTTCTCTATGCTTAAGGACCGAGTGTCAAACAAATTGTCACATTCTTTGTAGTAGTCCAGTTCTTACCTTAAGCTATCAGGATTGTTGAATTGTAAAGTTGTGAAATTATTGCCTCAGCCAATTCCTTCCCAGGTTGCTTAAGTTAATGTTTACCTGCCTTGAGAATAACCTTGTACTACCAACTGATCTGTCACTAGGAAAATCAAATACTGCTCTTTCACTCATTTGTGTATCACAGTATCCGAGTGGTTTCTGGTTTTATTTTTTATAAGTGAAAGTAATGAGAAGAAGAAAAAATGTAATGTCCTAAACATCAGGCAAAAGAGGAGAAGGGAGGAAATTAAAATCTTGGGTACTGAAAGATGTAGGGGTATTATGCAAAAAGTAGTAATCTGCGATAAGGGGTTGCATCAGAGTAAGTTATAGTACTTATTAAAGTAAATTATTTTGTACCTACTTAAGATGAGAAAGGAATTTTATGTTTCATGTTTCTTTATTTCAGGTTATGTGAAACATTCCTTAATTGTGTGGATAATCTTTTCCCTTCCTTTGAGGAAGTTGAAAGTGAGAGAGAAATAGTGTCAAATATTCCACAGTTATTTATTTCTAAATACTTGTTTTTATTTAAACGGTACCAGTTTGCAGATGTAAATCATATACCTAATTTTAAACATTCTCTCTCAAAAAATGTTGAAGTTTGGCAAAAAATATTTTGTAAGTCTCAGGTAAGGAAACACCTTTATTGAGTCTAAAAAAAGTCAATAGATTAATAATAATGAGGAATATATTAAAATAGTGGATAATTGCTATTTTTTATCATTTGCTAATGGTATTTAATGCATTAATTATTTGTCCATATTTTAATTAACTCTCTTGTCAAAAATGTTGATTAATTTGTTAAAAGAGTTAGGTGCCGTCAGACTCAAGGGCGTCTCCAGGATCAAATATTAGGGGAGGGGGGGCAAGCCATGGTTGTTCTAGGTATAGGTAAAATTTAACCATGGAAAAGGTGAATGAAACCAACGTTTTAAGGAAACTGTAACAGCTCTTTCTTAGCTCTTAAAATTATTTGCTTGACAAAATATTAATTTCCTTAAACATTTGCGATTTTTGCTTCTGGGGGGGGGGGGGGGGGGGGGGGGGGGGGCAGCTGCCCCCTCCTGCCCCTTGCTGGGTATGCCCATGTTCAGACTCATAAAATGCCGGTCAATAGTTTCGTATAGAATTAATTGTTAATTTTGGTGATAGAGTTTGCTAAATTTTTACTGACAAAACATGTAAAATATGAATTAATTTTTTTTGTTTTTCTTATTACGCTGTAGTGAATATGGGTAATTTAGTATTAATTAGATATTCGGCTCTGTTTTTTTTAGTAAGGCCTGTCCACTATGTAACTAACTATAATTGCTGCAGTGACAGTGATAGAAAACATGATGTTTTTGGTGATATAAGATTATTTATTCATAACAGGTGCTGTTGAAACAGTGGCTGTATTGGGAGCTTTCAATCAACTCAATATTGGACATATTTACCTCAATAGCATCAAAAAAGGATTACCTACTTCATTGCCTTCTGAATTTTTGCTCAAAAAGTCCTGTTTGCAATGTTTTAGCCATTATAAATGAAACTTTCACTGCTATTGCTTCAACGTGGTCTTCAGAAGCTGTAAGTGACTTCATTGTTAATTAATATTATGCCCATATTCTCCCTACATGACATGGTAGGAGTAGAGTGGATTATGTACACATGTTATTACATATCTGTAGTGTGTGATAGGTAAAGAAAATTCATAATCACGTCAGTTTGTTTTTTTTTCTTTTCAGAATGTCCTTAGTGAAAGCTCATCAAACTTTCTTATGCTATTATCCTTCCAAGAATTCATTGTATACATGTTGGATTGTGTCATGTGTTCATCTTCTGTGGGTCATAATGCTGAAATGCCTTGGCTTCTTTCACATTGGGTTGACTTAAAGAGGGAAGGTTGTGCTTCATCGTTGCTGGAGCAAAAAGAAAATGCTGATTGGGTTCTTTTACGGTAATTTTATTTCTTTATTAAATAAAATAGCATATTAATTGTGAAAATTGTAGAAATAACAAGAAGGTGTAATAGTATATGCACTGCCTGTACCCTTTCTCGAAAAAAAGAAAAGAGTGTAATGTATGTTAGAAAGTATATGATCCCTAATTATAGATGTATTGTGTCAAAGAAAAAATTGCAGAACATATGGCAATCGACGTTGCTAAGCAACCACTAGAGTCACTGACCACCATGGCACAACTTTCAAGTAAATGAGTGATTTTTTTTTTAACTATGTAAGTGACTTACTTTTTACTGAATAAATGCCCTCTCCCAGCTAGGACCAAAATGAAGGTTAAAGGATATTGTAATAGAATCCAATTTTGATGTTGCAGTATAAACTTGAATCATATATATCAAGCATTTTATGATGTCATTTGATATTTATAATATGAATATGTAGTCAATTTTTCTCAGATTTTCTTTAACTCAGGATACCTCACTTAATTATGTAATGATTTTTATAGACGACAATTAAATAGCTTCATCTGCATAATAGATCATTTTTATAAAAGGTGCTATGATGAGACCAGTTTCGCCAGCAGTCCTATGAATATTTTATGCCCTATTTTTGGCATTCTGCAGCACCCTTTCAGTTGCATAATCACCCCAAGCCATCTGGCTTTTATGCCAGCGGGCATTACAAAGTACTGGTAGAGAGTTAGCAACTAATACATTTAATCAGGTGAGATGCTCCACAGCTATTAGGTTCTCAGCAATCCAACATCACAACACAATGAGTTATGTGATTATTCTTGTGGCATTCTTGTACACAAAAAATTTCACATTACGTATTTTGAAAAAATACAAGCCACTTCATTGGTTTTAGAAAGGTATATTTGTACGTTGTTTATTTTTTAGTGCAGAGAATAGATATTTGCATACAAGAAAATGTGTACACATTTGAAAGGAGATATGCTTGTTATTTCAGCCTCCTTATCAAATTTTAACTCAGAATATAAATAAAATTATAGTTTAATTGAACATGTATTTTGTTTCTTACAGAATTGTCAATACTCTTCCTACATACCTCATTATTAAGAACGAATCCAAAATGAAAGACAGTGACATAGTAAAAGATACCATTGTCATTTTGATAAACAAGCATTTGGTAAGTTCATAATCTTTGTTGAACTTCATTATAATTGTATTTAAAAATGTAAAGAGGCATTTTCACGACTCTCGCAAAATATTTAAATTCATTTTTTCTTTTCAGAGGGAAAATTTATGTGAGAGAGGATTTCTGCCCTTGTCCTTCATGATGTATCTCCTTGGTGGAATCATAGATTTTCATTCAGAGCCAGAAGCTACTCTTAATTACCTAATTAGAATGTGCCCAACTTTCAAGATGGCATTAATTGTAAGTTGAATTATTGCTCCTGGGTAACTTTACATTGTCAAGCAATTTATTCATTTTAATTGTGGTAGAATTTTATGTGAAAATTATTTTTAGGCTTTAAGTTGTCATGTTAACATTTTATATGAATATGGCAAATTATTGATTATCAGGGCTAATATTGGGGAGAAGTACATATCACAAATAATCATTAAATTTAATTTAGTTAAAAAGATAAGTTTTAATAGAAATAAAGAAAAGTTAAAAAAATAAGTTTCCTCCAAGAGCATGCATATGCATGTTCAACAATTAGTTAAAGGCAAAAGGGAACTGTATGTGTGGTAATTTTTCTAGATTTATAAAGACAATATTATGCTCTAAATATTTTAAGGTACTGCAACCACGCATGTTGCCTTTGAGTGATAATTTAGGGCTTCAATTTAGATCTCCCATTTTTTTGTCTGAATCTATAGCTGGTGTACCAAAAGTGGAATATGTAAAGCATTTAATAATAGCAATGGAAATCCTTGCTTTAGTTTAATTATAATCTGTATAATTATTATTATTGCTGTGCTGTTTAGGCTCATCATATACAACTTCACCCAAAGCTCCAGAAACTAAAGGATTCTCCTCATTTGAAAGATTTACAAATGATCCGTAAAGTGATGGATATAGATGCTGAATCTGAGACCAAGATTCCATTGGCTACTCAGTTAGCTGATTGGGAGGTTGCATTGAGCCTGTGGGCTAAGAAGAAAGCAAAGTTCCCCCCTGCTCTAGTTGTCACAGATGAGAAAATTGTGAATGCAGTTCCTGGTAATATATCTCAGTGGATCATCTACTTTGATATGCTCTCTTTGGGTTGGAATGAGCTCTTCCGGGGGAAGTATGTGATTGCATCAGAATTGAGGCTTATTTCAGAGTTAATGTTGCAACGACCATCACTCGCCAAATCCTTGGATGCATTTCATTTGGCTAAACAGTCCATGTCGGGACCTCATGACCACTGCCCAAAAAGTGCAATATTATCTGTTGCACATTTCACGTGTAAAGTGTTGATATCACTTCTTTCGCAAAATCAGGTATGTATATCTCATATATTCCATTTCCTATCAAAAATATTGGTTTGAATCTCACTCATTTGACTTCATTGATCCAAAATTCTGATTGAGAATTAATTTTTTTCATAAATGTTTCAGATGAGTTTTTAAGATTGGTCATGTAGATAATAATTCATCAATTTTTACCACCAACTTTTCTCTCCTTTATTTGAACATCCTCAGGGCTTTAGGTTTCATTGCAATTTTTTTAGTAACTCCAATTGTTCACAGTCTCTTTGACTCAGTGACTCGACCCAAAGTTTGGTTTTAATAGGTAATAAGACAGTTCTCATCAGAATAAGCCATAGAAATGTGAATATTACTTATTCAGGATAGAGGAGGCCAATTCCTTTCCCAGGGCCATCTCAGCCTTTTAAGATGTTATTATGGTTTGTTTGAAGGCTACACCCAGGTTTTGAATTTGGGAACCTTTGATCAGCAGCCAAGAGTTCTATCCTTTAGGCTACCACAGGGGCACAGCTAAGAATTAAGGCTAGGGGTTTTAGGTACAACTAATACTTAGGGGTGTGAGAGTATTGCATACCCACTAGGGTAAGTGGGAGTTGCGGGGGCCTTCCACCAGAAAAATTTTAAGATCAATGTTTCAAAATGGCGAGTTTTACGGCTTTCTGAGGGATATTTGATTAAGCCTAACGCTATTATATAAGTAATACTAAACCATTAAGTAAAATGGAATAAACTTAAAAATTTCTCTGAGCTCTGGGGGGGTTTTATCCCCCCCTCGCTCTGCGACTGAGCTACCATACTCCCCGACTCCAATTGTTGGAGGTACATACCAAAATAATCGGAACACAAAATTAAGCCCTGACAAAGCTCAAATGAAGATGCAAAATATTGATGGCAAAAGTTGACAAATTATTACCTTGATAACCAAACCTCAATAACTCACTCCCATCATTTACAGGGTTCATATGCCTGCTAAAAACCTGGGAAAGATAAGTAAATTTTTGAGGTTCGTAAAAAGTGAGGGACATTTCAGTGAAAAACTGAAAAAGTGGGTGAAATAGAAGCAGTCAGAAAAATTTTGTCCCTATTTCGTTGTTTGGAAAAGACACTATCCCAACTATGCAAGAATTCTCACCCAAAACATTTGTCGTAGTTTTTGAAATTGATTGCTATTGTGTTGGTGCTTACTCATCAGAGGAGTAATTTATTTGATCATCATGTGTCACATTCATTCCTATTCTAGCAGTTGATGCAGTTTTTGTCTGAAAATTTCTCCAAAAGAATTGTTTTATGCCTTACTATTAACCAGTCTCAAAACTATGCCAGCCTTAAAGACTTTTGATGTTCTGATATTTGGAGATCATCTGATATTTTCTGATATGGAGTACTTAGTGTGAAGTGGTAACATTTCTGAAATTGAAAAATCAGGAAATTTCAAGAAATTTTTCAACTTAAACCCTTTGCGATCAAACGTCGAGGCTGGCTAGACAAGTTTATTGCTACAAGCACTTGGCTTGTCGTAGCATCAGGTCTTACTTCAAGTTGAGCTCGACATCAAGGCAAAGCGATTTATTCAAGGGCAATGTTTCAAGAGATTACCCGATTTGCCGTCAACTCGAAGTTAGACCTGATGCTACAACAGGCCTAGTGCTCGTAGCACTAGACTTGTGGAGCCAGCCTCGACGTTGGACCGCAAAGGGATAAAAGTGTATGGAGATCAATTTATTAAAATAAAACAGTGGTCAAGAACTGAAGCATGGTTAATGACTTTTTTTCATTTAATTCACAGCCAGGGGACCAATTGGCTTCGTGGATGACACTCCTACGAGCAGTTCTCTCAGCACGCATTCAGTGGGCTACCTATGCTGAAAAATACAACCTAAGATTCGAGCTGGAAACAGATAGGGACTTGCGTTCTATTATTTCTCAAGTTCTGGGAATTATAACTTCAAAAAATATGTCTCTCTCTGAATATATTCCTTCAGTATATCTGTCTGGGCTTGACAAAACTATCACAAAAGGTATTTTGATTCCATAACACAAGTTTTTCATTGTTTAGTGTCTAACAATCTCATGCGTCTCATTCATTGTTGTAGTCATATGCCTCATTATAAAGTGTCTCTTGACTCTAGTCTTTTACTGTGGAAGTGAAGAAATGTTTTTTGTATTCCTTGTTAGTGGTAAAATAATGTTATTGATTTAATACTCATTATTTTGTTCAATGATGTTTGCCATAAATATGTTGGGACCATATTTTTGGGGTTTGCTGGCATTTGGGGGAAAAAGTGCAACTGCATTAACATAAAGTTTTGGCAAATTGAGTTATGTTGATGTATTTGTTTTATTGTTGTGTTCTTCATCTGTACTTATTCCTTGTTACCTATTTCCTAGGATGTCCTAGAACTCCTCCCCATGCTTTTTTGCATGAAAACAGATAGAGCAGTAATGAAGGGTACACCATGCAAAAATCAATTCAATGCATGATACACCATGTAAAAATATGTCCTAACCAATGCCTACATAATAATAATATATGCCAAATTTGGATATGCCCAATACTTTGAGCCATCTTCTCTCTCCAACTTTGGATGACATTTAGTTGGTAATTTTTTCGAGGAAATTAATCGGCAAGTTTTCAGTAGCATAATTTTGTACTACTGTTATCAAAACAGAAAATTAATCATCAATTAAGTTTCTCTGGATTTTTTTCTAAGCTGTTTTGTGATACTAGGAAACCTCCTTCCTCTTTCCATCCCTGAGTAAATAGGAACTGGGGGTATGCATGTTGCATAAATATGGACTAGATAGGGTTAATGTGAGACAATTGTGATTTGAATTTGTACTTCTTCCCATGCGACTGCTTTCAAAGTCATGGAGTTAGTGTTTTCTCTCTAGTAATTTTATTTTTATATTTCTATTGTTTATACATCTTCCAGCATTTGTTAAGATTCAGCTGTGCTCTTTATCATTATAAGAACATTTAAATCTGGAAAATTTTACTCCAGGAGTATTTGTATATATGTATGTGTAAATATATTTTTTGGATGCATATACTACTTGTTAGTGTAATTAAATGGTTCCTCAGCACTTCCTGTTGTGCCTATTCCTTACATGTCTGAACCTGAAGTACTTGATATCTTCAGAAGAAAATATATAAGAAAATTTTTGTTATTATGCATGTAAATTATTAATATTCTAATAATAATAGCTTTGCTATTAAAATAGTGTATTTTGTATGGGAAATGTTTTATTTTCTATTTCCCAAACATGAGAAGACCGTTTGCCTGACAGACCCTTTTGCCCCCCCTCCTCCCCCCCAAGGAAATAATCCTCGATTCGCCCTTGCTTAAATGATCTCAAAAATTTTCTAAAAAAAACTCTTAAGGATGGTTAAAAGTACTTAACTCTTTATTACCTCTTTGTACCTCTTTGAAATTTTATAGTAACTAAAAAATTTCAACGGTTAATTTTCTTATGGGGACCCTCCCAGTTTCTTATCATGAGGCCCTATTATTTTCATTATATCTGCCTTGCTTTGTGTCTATGTTCCTCCGCCTCCTTCTTTCTCTATTCTCCTACTCATTTCCAATGTGGTCAGCAGTGTTTTTCTTCTTTTTTTAATCTTCAGCTCTACACACAATTCTATGAAACTTTTATGAATACTTTTTTAAACAATTGCCGACCTATATTCGTAGTTTCTTCAACCTTTCTTTATTATACGCTTAAATATTCATGAAGGGGACAAAGAGAGGGTGATGAAGAAACCAGCAGTGAGAGTGAAGAAGAATGTAGAAGTGCCAGTAAAAATGATGGTGAAATCCATTTCATCCAGACTTGGAAAACAATTCTCGCCCCCTCATAAAATATTGAAGGAGTAGGAAAATTCTGCCAATAACTTAAAATAAAATGAAAGCTTTTCTTGGTCTTTGTATCCTCCATGGAAGCATAAAATTTTCTTCAATTACAAAATCATTCTCACACAATCCCCTTTACCGTGACCCTTGAGTTTCTTAAAACACGTCAGGAAGAGGATTTGAGAAGATTCTCAGAGTATTTTGCTATGCCAATAAAGATGACGACAATGTTCCCCTTCAAAAAATGGAAAAAGAAATCCCAAGGGGTAGACCTTCCACGACAGCCTCGGAAGGCATCTCAACTGACCTCAGTCTAAATTTCCAGGAAAAACAACTAACAAGAAAGTCCCTTAAGTGTCGCCACCAAATATCGTTCAAATTTTGCTAGGCGATAGGAAATGGACAACCATGAGGTATAATTTTTTGTTTGAGCAGCCAACGCTCAATAATTATCGAAATAATAGCGACGGAAAGTATGTGACAGAGAAACTCCTGAATTTATGCAACCCACCGAATAGAATAAACACCGTCTGTGCTCTCCATCCTGGCAACTGAGTACAAGGGGCTATTGGCGCGCTGCGTGTTGCATAAATTTAGGTTTTTCCGTGGTACTTTCCGTCCCTAATATCTCGATAAGTATTGAGCATTGGCAGCTGAAACAAAAACTACACTTCATGGATATCCATTTACAAAAATAACTAGCAAAATCTGAACGAGATCTGGTGGTGAAACTTGAGAGACTTCCCTTGTAAGTCCATGGTCATGGGATTCATAAACGAGTTACGAGCTGAATTTTCGTAAGTCTCAGGGTCGATCGATAGTGTATCTATTCTTATCACAGGCGACTTTTTACATTTTTTTATTTCCTAAATGTATAAAATGGCAAAAATATTTTCGTCGCCTTTATATTTTAATCAAGATAACGAGGTACGTCGGGAAAAACAATCCAAATTCCAAGTTTTTCCGAGATTCGTCCATGATTGTTTCCGGTAGGACACCCGACTTGCTGGGGGAGTCGTGGAAACATTAATTTGAATTTTGGCCAATAGATGACAACTTCCTTGACGTCACACAATGGAGTGGGCTGAAATTGAAAGAAGCTTGCCAAAACCTAAAAAACTATCTTTTTGAGATAGGAAGTTGAAACTTCGCATAAATATTCTCCCTCCGACTACGACTACCTACTATTTTTTCTGAAAATTGCCCACTTTATCCTCTCGCATTGGTTACATGAATTACTTTATTGAAAAAAATTATTATACCGTGTTAATAAACGCTTTTTCTTTCATTTGGAGGGTTTTTGTAGATTTTTTAATTATTTAACATGCATAAATAACAAAATGGCGGAGCCTGTTTTCAGCCAATTTTTACATTAACATAGAGAAAACGTAGATACTCCCACCGTCACGTCTGAAGTGATTGAACTGTCCCATCAAGCAAACCTGGATCCTGAAGTCTTCAGAAGGGAGACTAAAATGCAAGGTTAAGGGCCTCCCAAAGGGTGAATGAACAAAGCGAGTTGCTGCGTGGAAAAAAATAAGGGCGGAACAAAAAATTCGGGGGTTTTTAAAATTCATATTTTATCCCGAAAGGAGGAGATGGAGAAGTATCTTTGGGGGAGAAGGCGACAACAGCATTGAGAGTAGGGGGTACCCCTGGTTGAGGTAAGTGCTACCTATATGTATAACAGTGGTCATTATCGTAATTCGAGAGTATTTTTTCGTCACGCAACAGAATCGAGTCTTCATCAAATATATTCAAAATTGTTTTCAGAAGGGAGACATAGCACAAGATTCGGAAGAGGTATAAAATGGAGAAAAAATTCAGCAATAACTAGCAGGTCATCCGGCGTTGCTCAGGAAAGACAGTACCCAGAGAAGCAGGAAACTCGAAACTTGGAATTCATGGTCACATAGCAGGATTTTTAGGCACGCTAAAAAGCAACCATTTCCGTATAACGCACCCGGGTTCCGTGATCAGCCTCTACCCCACTCCAAAATATTGATCGCTGTATGCGCCCGTACGTGTGTAGACCAAAAACGTCTTGTAAACTCAAACACCAACAAAAAGGTTTACACCGAGAGGATTAATAAGTAAGTGTAGTATCCTTCACGCGGTTTTGCCTTCAGGCGAGTAAAGAGGTTTGCCTACCCGGTAGGATGTCCGAACACAGAAGTTTGTCAAAGCAGAGTCATGGAAACTAATGGAATACTCACCATAGACAAGGCGAAGCGTAGTTAAGTTCTGTATGGATAACCTTCTTGATGGAATTGCACACCTATGTCGGCAAGCATGTGAGTCTTTTCTCCATCCATTGAGGTTTTCTGCGGATCGGAAAAAAAATGAAAATGGGATCGAACTCGCGTCAATATCCACACCTCATGAAAACGCAATTTCAAGTATTTTCAAACAAATATTCAAGACAGGGACTTTAACAAATCGTTTACAGAAGCATTAATTAGTTGTATACTATGGAAACACCAAAAACATAAGAAAACCCTGGAAGTTTCGTGGCACCAAACACTTGAACGGAATTGCAACAGCTCCGCCGTAACGTAGACCAGTCTTGTTTCTACGCATGGGAAAAAATTAAGTTCAAATCAAAACACTTAAGGCATGTTATGATCCACACTTTCCTTTTGAGAACACAATTCATACTGAGATAGACAAACCTTATTTAGATGGCATCGGGTAAGCATTTTCGCGCAAATTATACCGTATACATTAGCGCACGCATTTAGTGATCCAGTGAAAAAAATCACTGATTCAAAGAAAGTTCTACTGCTTAGGCCTAAATAGCAATGTTTCCTTACAGTCAGAGGCTCCTTCCGTACACTCCTTGTCCCCATGCAAGCTAGTCGCATTATGTCACTAGTGACAATGAGTGTCTTGCTCAAAGGTCCACTGGTGGCGGTCCGAGGGAACCCACTGGTTTTTGCTTGGGACAGGGCTAACCGCAAGCAAGCGAGGGATGGTTACGGACACGATCACTTGGTTCACAAAGTTGAATAAGACCCATACTGCGATATCTCGCCTCCCGTGTCATGCCGTATACTACAACCGCGTAATTACGTCGCGTCGCTGGCAAGAAGTGAGGTGCTGCCTAGATTGATAAGATGCCGGAGGCGGTTTGGCTAGGTCGGCTGGTCGGTGATCTCCGAGGGCCCCGAGCTTAGGGGCCCCCCACAACACTTGCGTCTATCGTGAAGCTTACATGAAATGTGTAAAATAAAAGTTTTTTGCAATTATAAAATTGTACCTTTTCATTAGGTGCTTTACACTGTACGCATATTCAGTGTAAAAAGATGACATAAAAGAATAAGTTAAAGTAAAGGTGTCAGAATTAAAAGAGAACTTGATTCTTTTTTTAAAAGATTTATCCAAAAAGGATATTTTAGAGTTATTTTTTAGATTTCAACGGAGTTTCAAGAAAAAAATCACTACACAATAGATAATCTGAGCATAATACATCATTAAATTTTATAAGCTGCGATTTTCTCTTTTAATAGTAATTTTCGTTACGAAATTGCTACTTTTTAATTAAATTTTATGTTTTTTAAGAGCCAGAATAGCGTCAAAGGTATGGCCATAGAAACTAAACTAAATCCAAAACCAGTAAAATTTCAATAGTTTCCTTCCCGGGAGCAAAATGTAGAAAGGGGAGCTAAACTCAGGGTCGAAACGAAATAGGAGTCAAAACTAATTCGGGTCGAAACTAAACTAAAACTCTGGAACGAAACAAAACGTAGATTATGTTTCGTACCGGAGGGACCACGTGCTTCACCTTCAAACGGTTTAGTTTCGACCCACACACCGAGTACGAAGTATGGTTGAATGAAGTAGAGGTTGGGCCTACCGCCATTAGATGCATGGGGCACTCATATTTTTACCACTAACAGGAGAACGGCTGGCCATTCGATTTTAAGCTCAATGCTTTAACCTCTCTACGTCAAACGTCAATGCTTTAACCTCTGTACGTCAAACGTAATGGGTCGAAACTAACGTATAAAATCGTTTCAGGCTTAATTTTGTGGAATATTTCTATACCCATAATTAAAACACAATTGGTTATTTCCACACTATATGCCCCAACCTCCTACCTTGGCCTGGGTATATATACCGAGAGTTTTTGTTGGATTACCTTGAAAATGACACAAAGCGTCGAAAACATGGTCGGTCGTTAAGTGTAAAACTAAATAGTGTGGAAATTACCATTTGTGTTTTAATCATGGATCGAAACTATTCCCTATTCTTCCCTTCCACTCAACTTCTGGGATCGAAACTTAACCACGAGCAGCGGAATTTTGATTAATTTAGTTTAGTTCCCGGGAGTAAAGTTTCGTTCCGGGTCGAAACTAACGAAACATTTTCGTTTCGTTTCACTTGCTATTCCTGTTCATAGCCCATTTCCGGGCATGCAATTTCCTTATATTTTCCGGGGGGTGGGAATCCCCCTTTCGGGGAAATTTCCCTTTTGTAAAGGGGGCCCTAAAATGAGCCCCAGCCGAGGGCCCCAAATCACCCCAGACCGCCCCTAATAGATGAATTGAGCAGATAATAAGCGAGGAGGGGATGGTGACAATCGTATTATGGGTAAGAATGGTATATGCGCGGGGAAGGGGTAGTAAGAGAATTGAATCCATAGATGGGATGAAAGGAATAGACCTTACTAAGAAATGAAGAAGGAAGTTGAGTTTGAGAAGAGGTTATGGAAGAGGGCGTCTATTAATTACGTGAGGTGATTTTGGACCCCCCTCACCCTTAGTAAGATATCGTGAAATTTGGCTCGATCCCCTCCCTCTAGTTTCATGTGAAATTGTTCGTATTATCAGTGTAAATATGTTAATCTATGCTACATTGCGTTGGATTCATAAAAAAAACAATTTGTTTGAATAATTAATTTAAGATTAATTAAAACTAGCATTTAAGATTACTAAGATCGATGCCTAGAACCACATTTGACTTTGTTTCTTGCGGAAAAAAAATTACGTGATATTTGCCAGGACCTCTCTCTCCTCCGCGTGAGATTGGGTGAGAATAGGATTGACCCTCTGCCCCCCTAATCGCCTAACGTAATTATTGGATACCAACTTACTTGCTTCAAAATGCTTCATGTAACCGTAAACCTTTACTGAGAGAGTCCCAGATAAAAACTTTCCGTTTTAATGCCATTAAAGTTATTTATTAATATCGCAACGTCCCATTCCCCCATGAACAAATAAACCTCTTTCTCTACCTTCCTATCCACGTGTCTTGTGTTTGTGTTTTTTAAAATTATTTTTACCCTGCAGCCTTTGTTTCGATTTATTGTTTACGTTAGTATATATTTCACGTTTATTAATGCGTCACTGAAAATAGACATAAATGCTGAGCGTGAGCCAGCTGTACTTAAATTAATAGATAAATAACAAAAACAGAAAATTCAAAATGGTAGTGGAATGGTGTTCAAAAAAGTACAGCTGAGAGAATAAACCCGATTGTTGTGGATGCCTTCGCATAATTAAAAAAAATAGTCGGGCAAAATTACACACGAAAGTAATTTTTCCTCGAGAAAAGTGAATAATATGCCGAGAATGATCCGATTTGCGACTGTTAAGTAAATTACGACCGGGGTTTGTAAGGGTACGGGTGCTTGGAGTCGGGGTTGCCTTAATAAGAAGGTGGGGGCCGTGTGGAAAAGAGGCTAGAAGGGATGGGAGGGGAAGGAGAGGAGGGGTGGGGTACATTGGCGCTGGCCACAAGACGACAAGTAATCGGATTTTGAGTAAGACGCGGGCGGTCTTCGGGAGACCAAGAAAAGTTGGGAACGCAGCCAAGGTCTAAGAAATACATATGCATATATACACACGTCACCGAGCATAATTTTTTCCCCGTTATAGGGGATTACTTCCGCCATCTCTTCAATTGCTGTAATTACTTAGAGCTACTTGGCTCACTAGAGTTTGAAAAACACGCCTCCACGCACACAGTATGAATCCTTATTTCTAGCAAGATTAGCTCCTCCCAGGTTGACGCGCCAAGGAGACAGGGCTGGGCAAAATACAGGCCGAGGAGCATTTGAAATACAAAATACCTTTGACTTGGGTATTTGAAAAATAAACTACAAAATAGTATTTTAAAAACCTTTTAAAATACAAAATACATTTGAAACGGAAACTGAGAGACCGTAAAAAAATATAACCAGTGTTGGTACGTTATGGATAGTTGCAAACATGATGAGGACGATTCTAACAAAAACGAAGTAACCTCTGAAGCATAATGTTACAGAATTATTATCAGAGCTACCTACTTCAAAAGTATTTAAAAAATGTATTTTTTTATTTTAGAATGGGAAAATACCAATAACCTGTATATGAAACACAAAATGCATTCTGGTCGTGTATTTGAAATACCAAATACAATTTATCATTGCCTTTCAAATACGTACCTTGCGAAAGAGGGAGCCATTTGGCCTCATCAGACCCAGGATAAATAAGCCAATGTAATAATAATTATGTAATAGTGTCCTTCCCTTCAAGCGAGTGAAGAGGTGTGCCTACCCAGTAGGATGTCCGACCACAGAAGTTGTAGACCGCAGAAGTTAGCAAAGCAGATAGTCATGGAAACTAATGCAAAACTCACCACATACAAAGTGAAGCGCAGCAAAATTCTGTACAGTTATTGGTCCCCCCGGTAAATTTTAGAGAATTTGCATTCCTCGAAATGAATTTTGACGCTATTCTGGCTCTTAAAAACAAGATGAAATTTAATGAAAGATAGCACTATCGCATTAAAAATACTGGGTAAGTGAGAATTTCACAGCTAGTAAAATTAAAAAATGTATTATGTTTCTATTAACTATTTAGGGAATTTTTCCTTGAAGCTGAACTAAAATAAAGCAAAAACTCTAAAATAACATTTTTGAATGACCATAACAAAAAAGGCTTCAGGTTTTCTTTTGCCTTCCAAGACCTTTATTTATTATTTTATATAATGTTTTACACTATGCTATAAATAATGCAACTAATAAAAACGTAGAATTTTAGAATTTCAGAAAACTTAGGTTTAAGTAATCTGGGCCTTTCTTTATTACACCTTTCATATACGTTACACCTGTGGCGTAACTATGGGGAGGGATGAGGGGATAGATCCCCCAAAGTCCCCAAAGGTGAAGGGAGTCGCCCCCCCTGACCCCTCCAACCTCCCAAAGCATATTCCTAGTTACGCCACTGCGTTGGACGATAAACCCGAGCGTTGTGAGGGCTCCCTAAGTTCGGGGCCCTCGGCGATCACCGACCAGCCGACCTGGCCAGACCGCCCTTGGAGAGAACTCTCGGATGAATGCAGGAATATTTGCGCTATTCGGGTGCTGCAGTGAAACCATAGGTCATGGTGCTACTCTTCCAACCTCTATGAAGTATATTTATTAGTTACTGATTGCCTGAAATATATCACCAATGACAAGAGAATTGATGTTTGTGAATTTAAGTTCTTTCAAAGTACATTATTAGGGTAGGTTTCCCCGGTCCAGGGCATGGTCGTTTGTGTACGTTTACTTGTTACATTTGTTGAACACCCCGGTGTAAAATGGCCAATAAGAGCTGTATCCGGTGGTTTGAGAATAAAATAAAAATAAAAAAATTATTCAAATCACGGAAATTTCCGTTTTACATGGTGAATGATCGTCTTTCGCAAGATCATTCGAATGAAAATTCACCATGTAAAACGGCCTCAAGAGGCAGTTGATTTCATGGCTGTTCATCGTGGAAGTATAGATACCTGAGCAAAATCAAAAGAATTTTTTCCCATTTATATAAATGGTGTGTATGCATGCGTTCACATTAAGTTAATGGCAAATTGAAATGTGTAGTCAACTGTAAAGCTCCACTCTACGCAGATGATGTTGCCTTAATATCGGGACATTGCGATTTTAATTCAGCCTTTAAAAATATGAAAAATTATATCAATAATATAACAAAATGGTCACATGACCATGAAATTACAATAAATACGAAGTAATCTAAGGTGATGTCCATAGCCAATGATATAACAAAAGTACAAAATATCTCTATACAATTCACAAAGATAAAAGCCTACATAGGAATATGTAAAAATTTACTGGTGAGTGTAAAACTATGGAGCAAATGCCACAATATAAATATTTAAATGTCTTAATAGGGTAGAGCGATACGAATGTCACAGAGAAATAAGCTATAAATAGTGCTGTTTACGGCAATTTATATATGACCAAGGCATGTACCCCTGCTTCGTGGATTTTGAAAAAAGCATTTGATAGAGAGGTCTGGGTCATTTTAATGGATATTCTAAAAAAATAGGAATAGATTGGAGGGATAGGCGACTCATTTGTAATATATACGTAGCCCTGACTGTGCAAGTGAGGATAGGGGACGGTGAATCTGAGTGGGCAAGCATTGGCCAAGGAGTGAGGCAAGGTTGTTCTCTTTCGCCGCTGATTTTTAACGTGTACGCCGAGGAGATGGTAAGAGAAGCGTGGGATGAGTTGGAAGCTGACGAAAATGTGGTAGGAATCATGTTTACATCAGTGAGGTTCGCGGATGATCAAGCATTGATCACATTACCAGCGAGGGGGCTACAGGCTCTAGTTGATGCGTTAGAGGAGATTAGCATTCAGAGGGATTAGCATTAGCATTTAGGAGTTAGCATTAAGAGGAGTATGGGATGAGAATCAATCACAAGAACACCGAGGTTATGCAGTTTTATAAAGCGTCGCGAGCTAGGAATGTGAGACTCAAGGTAAAAGTTGGTGGGGAAAAACTTGAGCAGGTGCACCAACTTAACTATTTGGGCAGAATATTGGAGGAAAACGGATACGACAGTAAGGAAATCAGGAAGAGAATTACATTAACAAAGGAGACGTTCATGAACAGGAAGGAGCTTATGAAGGATAGCTATGTAAGAGTTTAAATAAAAGGCGAGTGAAGAGTCTGATCAGGAGTGAAGCGCTTTACGTTGCGGAAGAAGGACGAGAGGAGACTAGAGGCGTTCGAGATGTGGATACGGCGAAGAATGGAGAAAGTGAAGTGGATGTAGAAGAGGAGGAACGACGGAGTGCTGGGCATGGTGGGTGAGGAGAAGCAGCTTCTAGATTAGATACAGAGGAGACAGAAGGTATAGATGGAGCAAGTTCTTAGCGGGGAGTGGATGTTGAAAACAGTGTTGGAGGATAGAATGTTATATAAACGACGGAGAGGAAGGAAGAAAATGGTAATTTTTAGATAGAATGAAAGGTAGTAGGCCATACTGTGAATTGAAGAGGGAGGCACTATCGTTTTCAATAGTAAATTTGCCTTAACGGCACCAATAGCCAGGACGGACTTCGATGCGACTGAGATGCTGAAGCTGGAGTCAAACTAACGGGAGCGAAAGCCCAATCAGAGTTAATATTAGCTGATGGAATGCACTGAGGTAACTCACATTCACCCTCACGTTGGGCCATCTGAGTGTTTTCTTTCTGGCTCCGAGTTGAGATTTTTCCTATATTTATATTCATACTTGGACTCGCCATTTATGTCTTACTAATTTAAATTTCACACACCTATGCGGGCGCACAGGTGTATGTGAAACTCTCGAGCGGTCTATTTGACGCCGCTGAGTAATGTCGGAGGAGGTTCAGGATACGTCATTCAGTGACTGCCGCTATCGCCTCTAGGCCTTGGGGTTGAGGTTGGTAAGTGCGGAGAAGGAACGCGTCCACGGGTTAACTCGAGGTCCTGTGAGGGGCACTTCGGCGTGGGGTGGTGGTCAGGTCGGCGGTTTGCTCCTAGTACCATTCTGATATCTACATCTTCATAATAACTCTTGGGTATTTGGCGGGAGGTGATCAATCACCAGCATGCAAGAGGATTCTCACATGTACACCAAACGGACATAAAAATGTAACGCATACTAACACATTATGTTTTCACATCCATGCAAAGGCAAGACTTACCGATTAAGTATTACACGAAATCTGTCAATAAATTCAATACACAAAACATGATTTTAGAAATACTAAGAAAATTCTGAAATAAGCATTAAGGAATACATAAGTTAGTAGGCTACACTACAAGTCAACTAACCTATTTGTAAATTCTAACGTTCCCGTTATAGTCTCTTACTGATCGTGAAAAAAGCGTCATTCTGAATCTATCTGTTCTACGGTCTATCTCTCTCTTATTTTATTTACATGATCCGATCTACCGCAGTAATGTTGGCGTTCAGGAAATATCAGGAAACGGCTAAGATTGTCACGCGACCTTGAGGCAATGACGTCAATTTCAAATCTCATCCCGCCAATGCACTTCCAACGCTTCCCTTAATCGCGGTTCCTTGGACGGTATGGGATTCTTCCTGTTATTAGGTGTAATTCGTGAGGCTACTTCAGACTGCTATTTCTTTCAAACCCTCTAAGACGTACAAGTTTTTAATTTTTTTAAGTTTTTATCACTCCACTTGTCTTACAATGGTGTTCTTACAATTAAGTTCCTAAACGAACGAAGAATTTTAGTGATTAGAAGACAAAAAAATAGATGCATTAAAAAAGCAGTTCAAATACCTCATTACCCCCGATTTTTTGATCCCCCAAATGTCTCCAAAAAGTAGAGGCACGGAGGCAATTGGAAACACTATAATTGATAGAAAATTAGTGTTTTGACAATTTTTCCTGGGGTTTCAGATGATTAAAGAGGGGAGGGGGTTTTATAGTATATAGATAATTATTGTTTTTAGTAGGTACCTCGTTTTCTCGTATGTTTCTCTTCTTTTCACTTATTCGTATCGCATTAGTGTCTGTGTACCTCAAGTTTCATATCTACAATCATAGGTTGATAACCTTTCCGTTTCTTTCACCTTTCAGTGGAATAGTCAAAGTTAAATGGAAGGCATGAATGCGACGGTGTAACATAAAAAACATTGTTTTAATAAACTCTTTCCAACTGTATTGGCTATTTACTTAGAAAAAATGCGAAATGGCGTCTGGTGAAAATATACGGGGATTTTCCCCATGTCGTCCATTCACCAACCGCTAATCTTAAAATATATGAGAGGATAAGTAGCGAAGGGATACAAGTGATTATTTATCTAAACAGAGTTAGATATAGAAATTTATAGAAGAAATATACGATAACCTGGTGGCCAAGGGATACGAGAATGTATCTGTTTTGTGCTGACATTGAGTGAGAAATCAAATGCACTAGTAAATATCTAACTTATCTCGTTTTTTTCTAAACCAAATTTCTGTACCTAACTCTGTTTAAAAAAATCACTTGTACCTCTTGGCTTCTCACCCCCTCATATTACCTTGACTTTGCATCGTGGGCTTTAGCCAAGGCACGAAGGCAAATCTTTCTATCTCAGTTTTTTTCGCCACGGAACAGCAAAATACATCCATTTTCCGCTCAATCACCCTATTATCTCGACAAATCACTCTAAAGATTTTTAAATTAGGTTTAAGTACACAGTTAAAATTTTAGCATCGTGAAACCTTTCTCGTGGGAAGGATATCAATAGAGGACAATTAGTCACGGAGTACTACAGGATTTTGATAACATTGAAGCCATTTACACTATGACGACGGAATGTTCACAATACCTAGAAGGAAGGACATGTAAAATTTTAGCCCATAAAGCTATCTATGTCATTAAAACCCCCTTTTATTTGGCATGCTTTGATAAATCTGAGTAATATGACCACGATTCAACGAAAATAACTCATAATGTATTCCATCCCTACAGCAAAAAAAAATAATTTGATCTCAAAGGATTGCGGAAAATGTCTGGATTTAAATGACCCCAGAAATAGGTGAAAGGCGTCGAAGAATAACATTGAAATGACACTGAAAGGCTTTAAATATAGATCGAAATGCGTTTGGATGCTTTATTACTCCTGAAAATTTACGTCTTGCTTCTAGAGGCGAGGAAAATTGCAAGAAAACCTGACGTCAAACATTGAGAGGCAATGAATGGGTCAAAACAAACCTCACTGCCGCCCTTCCAAGCATAAAAGTCATCGAAATTTTTTTAACGAGAAATTACGAAATTTTCTTTCTATATCACTTAACCCTTACTTAAAATTAAATTTCTCCTAGAGACATCTCTGGGTTAGAAAGGGTTAAGAATTCAGGTGCCTTTCTATCCATCAGTTCTACTTGTAGGATACCGTCATTTTTTTCTTCCTAATTTATGGGCACGTAACGTTTTAACTTACTTTACGTTTCTAACAAACGTAAAGTAAGAGATAAAAATAGTAAATTGTGATGTAAGAGTGCCTAATGAACAAAATATTTCTTAAACATAAAAAAACTCACAAAAAAAGAACTGGACTCTGGAAGCAAAACATATCATTGATAACGAAGTACAATTTTTATTATTTTACGAGAAATTTTACAGAATGTATCACTGCCGCTTGACAGATAAATAAGCTAATTTAGAATAAGCTAATCATTTATGTATATTCCGGGTAAGTAGAGTAAAAAATTGTCATAATTTTCTTGTGATTCAATTTTGAAAATTTTACCTTAGTATTTTTTCATAAGTTAATTTTTTTACTTATGATTTACTGGCAGATGCTGTTGCCAAAGATCTATCCTAAATTGATGGGATCGGGTTAGCAGTTAGAGTCAACTATAATTTTTGGACAAACTGGATTGGCAAAAAAATACAGGATATAAAAATAATAAATACGGATAAGTTTTGCTGAATTAAACTTGTTATATGATTTAAAATTAAACTTTTAAATCATATAATAAATTAATTTAACTTATTATATGATTTAAAATAAAAATTTTAAATCATGTAATAAGTTTAAATAAGAAACTTAGAACTTATGAGTTGAAATTGCTTTTTGATTAATGACAAAGATTTATCGATTTAACCAAAATTTTAAATGTGAATATCTCAAAACAATAGAAATGATGGTTTTAACCCGACCCCTTCAGTTCCACCGTGAAGATTTCAAGATGATATTATAAGTTTTAAACAAATAAATAGGCAAAAACGGCTGGTTGAGCGTGGGTGATGTGACCTTCTAGGCAGGGAAGGTAAGTCAAACGAAACGAAAATGTTTCGTTTCGACCCGGAGGGAAAAGAAAATACGAGGCCTAGGTTCAGTTTAGTTCCCGCAAGAAATTAAAATCACCGAAACTATTGAAATTTAACTAGTTTTGACTTTCGCTTAGTTTCTATGCCATCCTTGCTTCTATGTACGTCAATTATGTAAGAAAATGTGCCAATTTTTATCAATTTTATTCTATTACACAATCGTTTTCCATGTTATACGATGTAAAAACATCTTTTTACCTCTTCCACTTCAATTTATATTCTGCATATCGTGCTCCTATTAATTTTTCCTGTGGTTATTTTTAAATGTAATGGTAGGTAATGAAATGATATCTTGTAGCTTGTAATTAACGTAGAACAGTAAAATAAAAAGTTATTATTATTTCATACTGTAAATTATCTAGTCAAATACATCGAGAAACAGCTATCGCTTCTTGTATACAATAATTTTATTCCCTCCTATTAATCACATTTCATAACATGTGAGTTGCAGAAAAGTCTTCGATACATTTTGGCCCTATGATACGCCTTCCGACCACAAAAAACGGATCACTGAACGTTGCTCTTCTTTGGTGCCAATAGAAAACGAAGCAGCCATGATTAACAGTACGAGAGCGATGACGAGACTAATCTGGCAGCTTGAAACTTCCAAAAACTTAACAACAAATACATTAAGCGTGCGTCATAAACATAAAAGGACAATACTACCAAAATAAAAATAGATATAAGAGCAATGCCATTAATAACGGAATTACCTTTCCAGAAAACTATGCAATAGGACATTTCGATAAAATTGTGAAATACAAAAAAATGTCAAAATTCTAACTAAGCATGATCAAAAATCATTTATGAAGCTGATTTTCATATACAGAAACAAAAGAAATTATCGAAATACCTTCTAAATATACCCAAAATTAACAAGTGACGGAATTACTGCCAGGTGTAATGATTTCAAACATCTTCAAAACTCTGAGAATCAAAGTATACTTTGAAAACTTTTAATAAGGCTTTTATTAACACTGATTTCATAAAATTAAATCATTCAGCAGTGGGTTTATCAAAATAAAATACGTCCCGCCTATTTTTTAATTTGATAGAAAAAGTTGATATTTTCCTGGAAATGCCCAAAGCTAAATTGCGGATAATAATTGATTTTCCCTCGTAGGTACTAATTAGACGCTTTTATCACTTCTATATCGATATGTAATATCAAAAAAAACCTTCCCCACCCTCTTTCTCGGTGCTCGTGGTGCCACGCGAAAGTGGGTTAGTACTACTTTAGAGGGTGGTGCCTGGTCCCCTCCAGCACACCTCTCCCACCGAAACGGCAAGAAACCACCTCCCCTATCAGGAAACCTTACTAGCACCAGGAAAAAGGACTCTGGCAGGATTCCCTCGCCTGCTCGAGGGTCAGGGAGACCGACATACTCCACCCACCCAACCAATTCGATTTGCCGTTGTTCTTCCCGCTGCTTTTCTGCGTCTTAAAGATGGCGCCTCGTTTGGCAGAGAGAGGGATGGAGGGGGAAAAGGTGGAGGGGGTGGGTGACGTATGATGGTGGAATGGGCATCTAAAAGATACGAAGGGAGAGAGAGGCGGCTGCATAATGGCGGGTGAGATAGGAGAAGGGGTTTGGAGAAGAGTAGGTGCACCAAGAATTCTCCGCAGTAGCTCGACGGAATTCGTATGGTATGGGAGCTCTAGCAGCGATTTTACCACACCATTACTCATCATCAACAGTCGTCTAGTTGGCTGACCGATCGTGATTCCCAAAACCCTTCACCGTACATCGGAAAGATAGAATTAATCAAACTGGAGGCGGAGAAATAATTCAAACAGCTGTAGTAATTATCCACTTTTTGATTTGCTAGTTGGCTGACCGATGGTGATTCCCAAAATCCTTCACCGTACATCGGAAAGATAGAATTAATCAAACTGGAGGCGGAGTAATAATTCAAACAGATGTAGTAATTATCCACTTTTTAATTTTCTCAACCGGTTTCAATGCTTTCTCATCATTATCAAGAGCTGTTTAACCTAAGAGTAGCAAGACTGTTTGTCAGTGGCGTAACTATAGGGGGGATGAGGGGATAGATCTTCCCCCAAAGCCTTAGAGAATAAAAAAAATATTTGAAATTATTATCTAGTTTTGGCATATAGTGACTGCATATGCTTAAAATTAAATTTTAAGTGCCAAAATGATGTAAAATGTATTTCCTGGCATGTAGTTTTTCAAAAGTTTTTCCGTGCCTGGAGTGTGACCCCTGCTGCCTGGAGGTGGTCACAACCCAGGCTCCACCATCCCCCACAAAGCATATTCCTAGTTACGCCAAAGCTGGTATATATTGAAGGAAGATGTAGGTGGGGTAAAATATAGAAGTAGGAATATTATTCTACTACTAAATTTTACCCCACCTACACCTACCTTCAATACATATACCAGGCTTGCTGCACTTAGGTAAGACAGCTCTCGATAGTGATATGAGGGCATTGAAACCAGTTAACCGCGGTCGAGCAAATTAAAAAGCGTGGAAAATTACTGCAGCTGTTTGAATTATTACTATCCATGAATTTCCACTAAGTCAACTCGTCAACAATCAATCTGATGGAGGCGGAGTATTTGTAGCTGTAAAGAATTCAATCGTCAGCCAAGCGGAAACCGTAATGGTGACCAGAGTTGAATCTGTGAGGTGTTATGTAAAATGCCCTAACTCGAAAACTAAATTAGTATGATCGTTTTATAGATCACCCAACCAAGGGCCGAGCCAGGATTTTTTTCTAAGGGCAGGCAAATGGACTGTCTGACAGGCAAATGGACTTCTAATATTTGAGATTAAAAACAACATGCAACAATTACTGTACGAAATATTATCTTTATTTTAACATGAAAGTTATTAATGTGAAATTATATGATTGAAGGTCCGTAATACACAAAAAAACGAGCGTAATGATAACCGTATCAAAAATCTTGCCTTTTTTTTAAGCGTCTGAGGGGCACGTTACCCCGTGCCCCCCCTAAATCCGCCAATGCACCTAACTCAGATATAACATTAATTTTGGATTTCGAAACTCAAACAAACAGCATAGCATCCAAATATCCTAATGTTAGTGGTAAGTGGCTCTAGTGGCCTCGAAGTCATTCAAAAGAGATGCTAATGATTTTTTTTTAACCTTTTAAAGCATAAAATTGTTAAAATAAACTGAAAGTATAAAAGTTAATGCCGATGATTAAGCATGAATAACACTGAATTCGCATTTAGCGAATCCAAAACATTGAGAAACACGAGTTTTTATTCATTAAAATTTTTTAACATTAAATTAATAATAATAATACCATGGTAATATTTATTTCACTTATTCATCGATTACAAAGTACGTATGTACAATAAATAAAACAGTAAAGTATAATGTAGATACCCCGTAGGTAAACCTGAATTTAGGTTACCATCATCTCTTAAGGCAGCGGCTATACTTTGATCTTTCACACTTAATTATTAAAATAATTTGATTATGCATAAGAAATGTCAATGATTAAGTAAAAATGGCTGCTAAGTTGGCTTCAGCGGGTCAAAATCATCATAAACTCACGCAGTAACAGATGTTTTATATCGTTTACTTCTGAAACACTCAATTGTTTAAATAATGTGGTAGTAAAAAAGTGAATGTAATTCCTTAAGCAAAAATAACATTGACTTCGGTTTCAGCGGATCGAAAACATTCAGATACAGCTGTTTTGATTTATTTATACGTCGTAACACTCAATTGTTTTGCAGATTCGTTTCCAGCGATTCGAGATCATCTGGAAACAGCCGTTAAAATAGTAACATTTAATTTTTTAAATTATATGCATAACACAAACAATGAAAGCCAAAATCATAATAAAAATAATATCGAATTCGGCTTTAGTGGCTAGCAGTCATTAAGAAATAGCTATTTTAATATATATTATTAAAAAATTAATTTTTTTAAATAATTTGATAGCATAAAAGTACTTGCCAAAGAATTAGCAAAAAATAACTGAATATTCGGCTTCAGCCGATCAAAATTACCTCAAAAAACATTTCAGAAAGGATTAACTCAAAACACTATCGATAATGTGCTCATAGGATAGAAAATAAACTGTCGCGTTTACGAAATATCCAGTAACGAATTGTCTGGTTACCAATTGTCCCGGTTCCGAGATATCGGTTACGAAAGTGCCGTTTACGTACTGACTTGTAACCCTTGTTACTTGAACTCTGAAACAGCAAAAATGCATTTTAATTATTCATAAAAACTATATCAAAGCAAAAGACACTTTCAACATCAATTAAATATCTGAAATATGAGTTTTACGAATAAGAAGCCTGCAAGGAGTTGACTATATCGTACGTCTTTCAGCATCTTATGCTGAAGTCATAGCATGAAAGAAATATCCTCAGAATAAGAGCATAATTTTAAAAAATATTTAAAAAATCGCAAAGAGCGAGAGATGAAATGAATTGTGACCTAAGTTAAGGTTAATTTTCATTTATGGACCTTTTCATATCAGAGTTCTAAGTTGAATGCTTGTAGAAAAAGTATTTAGATTCTCTGTAATTAAAGATTATATTGGGTTGATGCTTACTTGTGGAGTAGCACTTTTGAGTCGAGATTATTTTAAGAACTAAGCAAAAGAGTTCATTCGCTTCATTGACGCGTTCGCGAAATAATGTAATAATTAACTCTTAACTAAATTGCAATATGTATGAATAATTTCGAAACCAAAAATTCAAGTTTTTTTCTTGTTTTAAGAAAAATATTTATTTATAACAAGTTGCATTTAACATACAACAATTTGCACAAGATGTATTTATTCCATGCTGAAATAAAAATTCAGCATGGAATCAAAGACAGAAAAGGAACACTTTTACAAAGAGAATTTGTATTTTTGATGATTACAATATCATGCGAACTTAAATGGGATTTCTACTTGAAGAGAGGTAATATTTTCCGTAGTAATTTTGATTTCAAAGATTTCAAGGTTGGTTTAATGTCACTAAGAAAAAGAATTATCCGATTATTATCCCAAGATAATTATATATGATTAATCTGTCAATTTTTAGACATTATTGTGGACCAACTGTGCTCCATAGTAATGTTACGATTTTTTTCGCAAAATATTATACTCGTAAGTAAGATGTACCTATAGCTTTGCCAGCCAAGTTCAAGGAGAATTCATGCTGACGAATTTCCTTGAGACTTAATTTTTAACGCATGAAAGCTGAAATAAATCGGCAAAAAATACCATACTTACAGATACACTTTAGAGCTTACTTCACATAAAAATTGCATGTGTCGCAAACTTTTTCTTATCGAATCCGTTAGCATTAAACTTTTCCTATCACAACGCTGAAAAAAATTTCCAACAATTATCCAGAAGCTCACATAACCTGAGTAACCATGCGTTAGAATATCTTATTCATTTTATATTAATACTAACTGACCAGGCGAACGTCGTACCGTCTCATTATCAATTAACAGTTTTTTTACACTATTTATAAATCAAGAGAGGCTGAACTGATTTAAATAATTTTTTACTTATTGCAATAAATTAAGAAAAAAGTTAAATGAAACTACAAAAATAAGAATTAAAATGGCTTGTTAGAAACATATTTTCTTTATCCAATCTACATAGGGTAGACCGAGGCACGCATACGCGGATTTTTTTCAATGAATATTATAATTTTGTCTAAAAATACATTGTGGTTTTATAAAGCAGTTGATAAAGTCAACATTTCATGCATTCAGTTGTTGGCCTATATAATCCAATATTCAGCCTTGATGATGAGCGCCGAGACGGAGCTTGAAACGTTGGCCGTTATGAATGAATTAACCCGGTGGGAATCCCGAGTTCAGTTTACCCACATAATTCGCCGGGGAAGAATCAAATCATATTTCAATGCAGAAGTAATAAAAAAATTGAGGAATTGAGAACACGAATTGCATTTTGAATTTTAAGACGTTTATTTACTTACTAATATTCGTTTAATATATTCATTACCGTATAAAATTTAGAAATAATAGTATTCCGTGAGTCTTACTGTAAAATGATCCTTCACAACATCAAGAACGTAATTACAGGATATGCTACTTGCCATTAGCGCTTTGTTCATCAATGTGATTAGATTACTTCCAATATTGAGAGATATTTTATAAATCATTGATAAATGTTAAAAGGTAACCTGTATGCAATACTACGACTTATTTTTATAAATGAAATATCAGACCACCCGACGTTACTCGGGGAGAATATTACCCATAGAAGAAGGAAACGTGGATTTTATTGTCTCATAGTAGGATTTTTAGGTAAAGGAACAAAGCAGGTATGGTAATGGTTAAAGGTACCGTATTCCGTATACTGTGCATGGGATAACTTTTACCCCGCTCCACAACATTGATTGTTTTGAGTGTCCGTACGCGCGTGGACGAAAAATGTCGTGTGATCGCATACCCCAGAAAAAAAAAGTTTGCACCGTGAGGATTAATAGGTAAGTGTCCTTTCAGTTTTTCCCCTCAGTGAGAGTATAAAGAGGTGCCTACTCCGCAGGATTTCCAACCACACAAGTTGCATGACGTGACGTAACAAACGGTTCGGACCACGAATATTACAAAAGAGGATCCTAAAAATCCCTCTAAATGTGTTGTTACTGACCACACATTTTAACGGGTTTGCAAAAGTCGCCACTCGCGCCAATGGCGGACAAATCGATCCGAGTTCCACGGAGAAATAAGGAATATTAGAGTAGTTAACAAAAATTTATATTCATGATGATGTGATCTATCAAATTCATAACTTTTCCATGCTATTCCTCGCAATGACAAATATTATACAGCAAAATGTAGGAAAAAAAGTGGATCGTATTGCACTCATCACCACGCCGCGGACATTTTTGAAAACTGAATAGAATGCAACCGAAGTGACAACAAAAATTAGCTTTTTATAGGGTGAAATTAGGCCTTATCTAATCAGTCCCCTTGGCCCGGAGTATGCTCCTGCTCATCTTGCTCTTTCCTGAAGGTTCCACTTCAAAATGGTTCACTCACGACTTGTACGCGGTTCCAACCGGAGCTCCGCAACCACTGTTAGTTTTATCGATACGTGGGGGCCAGTTGCCCTCCCTACAAGCAAAAATCATCGCAAAATTCTTTAAGGAAAATCAGGACCAGATTGAAACGAAAGTTTTGAACCAATTTTTTTAAAACATGAAAAATAGTATTAGCATAAGACATTCTCGACCTTACGCTCTTTAGATGCATATTCGTTACGCAATTCCAGCACCTGTGGAAATAGCCTCAATGGTCCTCTTACATCACGTGTCACAGCCTTCAACCACAGACTATCGCAAACGCAAGAGCACTGTTAGGAAATAAAACCTAAGCAGACATCCATTAATAACGTGAGGCGTTTAGGGGGGGAGAGGGTCAAGCCGATTCTCACCCATTTTCACTTGACGGAGGCAAGTATCAGGTAATTTTTTTTCCGCAAGAAACAGTATAAAATTGCGATCTTAGTAATCTTAAATACTAGTCTTAACTAATCTTAAATAAAATTAATAAATTTTTTTTTCGTTTAATCAATTATCATATTAATCAAAGCATATATTAATGTATTTACACTGAAAATAATAATTATGAACAATATTACGTGAGATTAGAGGGGGAGGTCGAGTCAAATCTCACAATATCTCACTAAAGGGGTCCAAAAATTGTCAAAATCATCTCAGGTAATTGATTGGCCGAACAAGTTATATCTTCTTGGGCATAGAAATGGAACTTTTGCCACGTGAATATACTAATATGACAATTTCAGAGGGAGGAGACATTGTATCGCCCATTATCATGCAAACGCCTTGACAGTGCGTCCGCGTATTATGTTAATGCGAGTCCTTACGAGTCACGGCTTCATGCAAGAATTATCACGTGCACCGATTCCTTCCTTGATTCAATGTCATACACTTCCCGAAACCAAATTTTTCGCCCGATCGGTCACTATATATTCCCAGGGCATGAGGACTCCAGCTCGTCAGAATCGTAGCGTGCCTCCATTGTGAGTAGACCTACGAGTCTTGGCGTCTGACTGCTCTGAGCGAGTTTTGGGTCGAGAGAACCGACAGCGTCTCGCGTGTGAAATCTGATATAGGATCTTCAGCGTCCATTTTGGTCACCAGCTATCAGGCAGCAGTTCGCCTTTGACCACCATCTTACCGGATTTTGATCACTACCTTCGTATCCTTGCCGTGAGTACATTAATATTCTATTTATTTATTTAAGTATTCTTCCGGTTAAGGTAGGTTTATATGAAGCATTTTGAAAATCACTCCGATCTGCCATCCCTCTCAAATGCACTTCGCAAAAACGCATACTCCTATCAACCTATCCATAAATCATATTTCCTTCCTCACCCTCGTCGCTCACCTGATATTCTTCCCTCTAATATGATTTTTAATCTAACATACCCCAATGTTGCATCTGAGTAACCACAAAAATGCATATATTTTAAGCTCTATTCAGGAAATATTTAAGCCACATGTTCTTTTTTCGCTGTAAAGTTTTATGGCAAAATACGTTGCTGCCACAATAATTTTTATTGAGTAAAAAATTGTCATATTTTTTCAATGAGAGATCTTAAAATTTAATTTCTCCCAGAAGCAGCTCTGGGAGGGTTAAAGGGTTAAAATTTCTACCTCGTTTGAGGCCGATTCAGAAAAATGTTTGCATCGCAAATTATCAACTGAGTGCACTTTTCTAAACTACTGTAAAATGATAATGATTACATTTTCCATTATTCTATTTGAATTATTATTATTAGTGTATTCTACCGATTAAGGTGCGTTTCCATGGAGTAATTAGGATCATTCTGGCAGCCTCCCCATCCTTCACGTACTTCCCTCTTCAATTAACAATAAGACCTTCCCCCCTTCATTCTAAAAATTCTAATCTATTCCTTCCTCTCCCTCGTTTACCTAACATTCTACCCTATTCAAAACCTTTCTGGAAAGTAGCGATGTGCCGCCAATGTGATTTTCATATTTATAAGTCCAATGAATTTACATGGCTAAATGCATTTATAAATTTTACACATTGACCACTAAAAATGTTACCGATTACATGAACGAGATTTGAGGATCATATACTCAAGTATGTTTGAATAACTTGGATATGACACATTGGAATCGGGTACCCAGAGCGGATCCGCAAAGTTTACACTCGTGAGGGCCGGGAACCAAGTCGGAGACTTTTACGCCCGCATACCTCGGGAGGGGAAGAACAGAAGAAGGAAAAAGGATAGGACGAGCCGCCACGATGACAGCCCGATGACGCCTCTAGGGAAAGGATAGGGATGGAAGGAGTACGATAGGGAAATCATAACGCCGTCATTAAGGAGACGTGGGCCAATACCAACGGAACCATAATTTGATGTTTCTATGGAAAGGAAAGATTTTTCTATGAAGAAAAACCCTACGATTTTCCGTAAATACACACAAGAACTATGCAAATCGTCCACTAAGGTATAATACTTGTCAATAAGAACATTTTTCAAATTTTATTGAGGCAAGCTGCCCGCCAAATTCTTAATTGATTTCTTGTTTCTAACAGGTTCACGCTTGATGAAAAGACAAAAGAGAATATCTTGCTCAATTTGTTGAGGCTGACACAGAACCCAAATGCCAACGAAACTTGAGAATATAAGTACAAATATAAGGAAAAAAATTAAATATGTCTTACAGAACAAAATTTCACTGCACCAGGATAGATAATGCCTTGCATGCGTTCACAAGTTGTTCACGAATTCATGAACACAAGCGAAACTATTAAATTTCGATTTTTATTTTCTACTAGGGTACATTAGACCTAGCTTTACGATGGGTCCGACTTATGATTGATTCGGCATACCTATGGAATTGATTTTGCGCCCGCTTCTGAAAATTTCAAATTTCGCCGATTTCTTTACCACTCGCACAATATGTCATCAATTTTATTATACCCCACCTTACTTGAAAATGAAGCGAATTTTATGTTATAGCTGAAGTTGCATGCGCTGATGTTCTTCATAATGATTCAACGCCCGGAAATAATGACGATTCAACTTTTCGATGGAATTCTTTTTATGATCGGTGATCAGGAACGGATTAATGTTGTAAAGCGAGGGTCTACACTGTACATATAGTTGAAATTATAACATCATTGTTTGCTTTCAAAAGCAAATGACGTTTCTAAACTGCTTCAAAATTACGAAAAAAGGGTTTTGACCCTTCATAGAGAGCAAGGCAGGCTGAAATAAAGTTTGATTCCCACTTGACCTAATAGGTCAGTCAGGCTTGACTCAAGCTTGACAATTCAAGCCGGAAAGCTGGATTAAAGCTTGAATCATACGGATGACTCTCTATGAAGGCTTGAAACAAAGTTGGAATCAAGCTTACTTTATCAAGCCTGAATCGAGCCTACCAATGCTAGCTTTTATATAATTCACACCGATATTTTATTGTCTAAAAATAGGGTTCATTTACTGGAAATTAAATTAGGTACCAATACTCAGTCAGTTGCTGTGCAAGGTCATATGAATGAAGATGAACATTCACGTGACTGAAAAAACGGCGAACTGAGACTGATATTTGAATTTGGCACTTAAATTCACACCGAGGGCGAACTGGTCACCATAGCGCGGAACTGACTTTTATATTTCACCAAAATAAAGGAAAGCTGCAGAGGCTTGGCAGCTCCAGCCGGATTGGCAGAGCTCGATTAAAATTAAGGGGGTGAGAAGCCAAGAGGTACAAGTGATTTTTCTTCTGAAGAGAGATGGGTACAGAAATCAGGTAAAGAGAACATGCGAGATCAACTAAATATTTAGTATTGTCTTTGATTTTCTACTTGATGTCAGGACAGAACAGAGTCTCACGTGTGTCCCATGGCCATCAAGTTTTGATATATTTCTTTTATGTATTTCTGTACATAACTCCATTAGTTTATAAACCCAATGCCTTAGTGCTGTTTTTGGTGTTGTATAAATAAATAAAAACTCTGCTTAGAAAAAAACTTTTATCCCTTGGCTTCTCATCGCCCTCAATTTTAATCAAACTTGCCAATGACAAGCTTGACATGAGAAAACCTGAATCAATCTGGCCAATGTCAAGCTTGACATGGCAAGGGAAAGTCCAGCTGTACCTAAGTTTACATGCTATCTGGATTGTTTCAGATGGAGACTATTGCTGAGGCAAGTGCCCGCATGGCGGCAGCTTCCAGATGGAGTGGAAATTCCTTCTCCAACGCAACAGTCGTCGACATGGTCCCCCCTGAGATGCTCCCCTGGGTCGACCCCCACTGGTAAGTCCCAGTTTGTGTGAATCATGAATTTGTAAGCACAGACGACAAAATACAGAATGTTTCAAAAATGACTTTACAACTTTGAAAATTCATATAAATTTATTCAAAAAAGGTAAAGAGCTGGTTTTAGTGGTGCTTAGAGGGAAACAAGTTTTGACTCGCGCAGTTCGCTACTTCAGAATCGCGCTTAACTTAACTTAAAATTGTCTGCCTTCACCGGACCCGAGCATGCTAGCTGTGTATTTTGGTTTGAAGAATCAAAGTCGGCTACTAAAATTTAGCGTAATTTTTGTACCAAGCACGGTAAAGATCCTCCTAGCTGGCCAACAATTTATGGGTGGCATAAATGTTTTATAGAAACGGGGTTCTCGGTAATACGTAAGAAATCATGAGGTCGTCCAAGCACATTTGATGAAGTCGTTGAGCAAGTGAGACATAGTTCTGTCAACTGCCCGACGAAATCGACCCCGCGTGCATCTCTTGAGTAGCAAGGCCAGCATTCAACGGTTTGGCGTGTGCTGAGAAAACGTGTGCATTTGGATTTTCAAAGTGGTCAAGACCATTTTGAAACACCATTTATGCTCCTCACTCCATGCATTGAAGGCGAGAAGTGTTTAACCATATGCACGCAGTTATAACACATGATTCTTAAAATATTTTCAAGAAAATACATTTCATATTTTGACTTTTTTGTGAATTTTATCCTAAATAGAAAGGAAAACATATCTCCTGCTAAACAAAATTGGGTGAAGGTGTTGATTGGTTAAAATGAAAACTCTAAGATCATGTCCTTACAGCTTTTAATTAGCTATAGGACAGACGCTTCTAATTTTCCTATCTTACACTGTTAGGTCGCATTGAGCAAGTAGTATAAACTACCCTTACTTTAGGGATCACACGTGGAAGTACCATTAACGCATCACTTTCTTGCCATATAATTTTAGATCTATTTTGAAAATCGTCATTTTCATTGCAGTAAATATTATTTACTTTCAATGAATCGGTTTCATTTAATCTAATTTACACCTCAGATTTGTCATTATTGTATTTTTCCACGGATAAATCTTTAACAAATGCGAATCACTCGTAAAAATGTGAAATTATTTAGGATGCAAATCAAACTTATGTCATTCAAGGTACCAGTTCCCTCCCATGAACCCCCTGTGGCACGGAATTTTGGGATTCGTCATCGCCGTCCTCGGTTTCATCTCGTGGGCTGGAAACGGTGTCGTCATCTACGTGTTCTCTTGCACCAAGTCTCTCCGCACTCCTTCCAACCTACTGGTCGTCAACCTTGCAGTATCCGACTTCCTTATGATGGTTTTCATGTGTCCCTTCATGCTGGTCAACTGCTACTATGAAACCTGGGTTTTTGGTAAGAAATACCTTCAAACGAAGCCGCGAAGAGCATTTGATGATCCAAAGAAAAATGATTTCTTCTGTCGCTTATTAAAAATGGGAATGTACTAAGATATGTGCGACGAATTTTTGGCCTAATTATGTAACTTGATCATGTAGTTCATTTTATAAATGCTTAATTTAACTTTCTTTCGCAATGCAACTTTTTTAAATTGATAGCAACTACACGATAGCTTCCCATTCTTTTAATAACTAAATTTTATTGTACATATAATACATACTTTTTAGTGATACTACAGACAATTAAGAATAATTGTACAAAAACGAAATTACAATGAAATTGGATTCATAAAAACAGTCACATTCAAAATATACAATAAGACTTAGGTGATAAGCTAAATATTTCAGGCATAATTAAATAAGTGCAAAGCGATTTGAAGGTTCATTTGCCCATTTACGTGTGCTAAAAACAGTGAATAGGAATTTATGATCGAGCTTGTCGAGGTAAAATTTTGAAATATATACTCCTTTTATTGAACGTATTCCTTCCAGGTCCACTCATGTGCCAGATTTATGGCATGGCTGGTTCCCTTTTTGGATGCGCCTCCATCTGGACCATGGTGACAGTTGCCCTCGACAGGTACAACGTGATCGTGAAGGTGAGGAAAGAGGGATTTCCTCGAATATAAAAAGTTGATTCCGTAAAGCATGCAAAACTTTCCAAAGCTGGAGCAATTACTGTGGCTTATGAGCGTAACTAACAAAAACAATTTTGAGCCAAAAAGATGATATTTTAAGTCAACGTATTGCAACAATTCTTGTTGACGACATGGAAAAAAGAAGAGTACTGTAGTCAGAATAGTGGCGTTCGGGTGCTTGGCTTGTCGCTCCCGATGTTTTTCCGGAAGCACTTATTAATTGTGTTGACAATTTGTATGTTAACTAAATTTGTAAATTAACGGTACGGTTATGAAAGATTTGATTTACAAATAGCAATTTTTATCATCGCTCTCCCTTTACAATATCAATCTATCATTCAATCCGAAAGGGGTTGAATGAATAGGTGAGGATAGAGCTTAATATGACTTAGCCACTGGCGTGTATATATCATTCATTCTGAGTAGGAGAGGCAGTTCCTTTTCCTAAGCCTCCTGGCATTTCTAGAATATTTGTACGAGGCTTACCGTACGATAAATAAATGCTCCTCAGTTTGTCTTCCTTTCTGGTCAATGATCTATTGTGTAATTTTAACTGATTTGGAGTGCCCAAAGTTAATTTTGTGAAAGATATTTTCACCCAATTTAACCCAGGATTTGGACCTGCAATCCTTCAGTATTTAGCCTCAATATCTCAAATATTTGTATTTCCTTTTTGTGAAGAGATGGATTTTAAACGATCCATTAAAAATTTCATTTTATTTCCATTCCAGTATTTCTGAACTTTCTCCTATTAAAAAAAGCTATATTTATAGCGCATTTTCTCATACATATGAATAAAAAGGCGCTATTGTGTTAGGTTTGTGTGCCCGTCTATACATAAGTCCTAACTTTCACGTCAATTTACAGAGCACCATGCAATGTGACATGATTTCCATGGTGGTCATAGGTTTGGTATGGAATGCTATTTTCAAAAACATATGATGATGCCCACATCTCGAATCTACGGCCTTAGTCTGAGGCTTTGTTTGATTAGACATGATGGCTTAGTTTTTGCGATTTTCACGAATTTTTAAAATTAAGTTTAAATAAAAATATTTGCACTGTAAACAATCCAATGATTTTTCAGTATTTTGAAAAACTAATTACTTTGAAATAATTGTCTTTGAAAAATATTAGTTGTAGTTTTTTTTTACTATCAGCAGTAGGTATAATGCACTGATTGCTGTAAAAAACTGATTTAATTTCCTTCGCAATTCACTTTTTTCGTATAATTCTAGCATTATAATTATCACAGCGTAATAAACTAATCGCAGTTTCATATACTAATGGCAGTTTAATATACAAATCGAAGTAAAAAACTGATCTATAAAAGAGAGCCTGCACTCTACGTCACTCACTGCAGTGAGTACTGATATATTTTTTTACATTCCAGGGCTTATCTGGGACTCCACTCACAATCAAGAGAGCGCTAGCTTGGATCACCTTGGTCTGGGTTCACGCCGCTGCATGGACCGTAATGCCCATGTTCGGCTGGAACAGGTGGGTGTGATCGAACGATCGGCTTTTATCATAATGCTTATAAAGATATCTTACATTTTTATTTACATATTATCTTGAGAATCATCTGGACCACTGAAACGTAGCATGTATGAGTTGATGCGGAGTTCTGGACACGTACTGTAGTTTTCATTTTCAATGTCGTCAAATTTTCGAATATATTTGTATAAATAAGGAAAACTAAATCCAGGGATAGAAAATGTCACTGAATATCTTTCCCCAACCAATATTTCTACACTTGAAATACAGATCAATCATAAAGGAAAAAGTAAATAATTTTCCTCGTTGATAAGAGACAGATTTATCAAATCAATAAGAACTTCTGACTAAAGAGTATTTCTGATATTATCAAAAATATTCGTAAAATTTTTACTGAAGGTATCCATGCTAAGAGATATATTCTTTGATAATTTTGTTTTAAAATGCGTGAAATGTACAGCACTTGTTTTCAATAGGATAGTATTTGGTTCATCTTCAGGTTTGGCTCCTTTATGTCAAAGTCAAAGTTACTTCTGAATTCCCGGGAGTGTTATCGCAGTGTTACTGTTTACAATGAGAATTTATTGTCGTTCTCATTTAATTACTAAATTTATCAAATATATTCTTTCTTCATGATTAAGGAAGCACCGGTGTTTCAGATGATGCAGTTCCAAATTAAGAAAATGCCCTCTGTGGCCATTTTAATGCGTGAATAACTTCATGGAAAGTGACGAACGTTTCTAATGCCAAGTACATAAAGTTGCTTATTACTAATATCTTGAGTGACTAAGGTAGGAAGTGCACTTGAAAAACCATTCAGTGAGGGAACAATTGAAAATAAAATATACCGAACGATCAGGAGAAAACACTGGCATTTATATCTTGACGGAAAACACATGTCCACAGGAAACGCCAAATTCCACTGATGAGAAGTAATAGCTGTAGTTTTGATTAAAATCTTTCCCCTGACAAAACTGTGACTACGCAATGGCACTAAGAATGCAACACCGTAGCCGCTCATAGGACCATAGACTCCATACGCATCGAAGTGGATGCAGCTAATCGATGTTAGAATATTTAGTAAAGTCCACTTGCATGCCAAATAATAGGACAGCGTGGTATTGCGGGTAATATCCGAAAAACGTCACCAAGTTATCGGTACATACTACAAAAAATATCGTTGTTACCCAAATCAAGAGTTTGATAAAAAACAAACTTCCTTTTCCTCATCAGACTTTATTTTTACATCAGGGTTCTTTCTACTATATTCTGATTTTACTGGACTGAACTCATTACCAAAGGCTTACATCTACAATATCTAAGTTATATACATCTTTTTCGGGGATTAAGATGTGTTTACAGCCAATAAAACACCATTTTATGGTACAAAAACACCACGTTTATCCAGGTAGCGAGTTAAAACCAGTTATATCTATGGGGAATAAGAATGAACAGTTACATGAAGATAACGAAAAATATAATGATACAAGAAAAATTGGTAATAATAAAAATATGAACTAACATCTTATCGTCGTGTCTATTTAAATCACTGGAAATTGGGTGATTTTAATTGAGAGAAATGTCGCCTGAAAATATTTTTACCTTCTCTCTTAACGACAGGTATGTCCCAGAGGGTAACATGACCGCCTGTGGCACTGACTACCTGACCAAGGACTGGTTCCACAAGAGCTACATCCTTGTCTACTCCGTGTTCTGCTACTGGCTCCCTCTCCTTACCATCATCTACGCTTACACCTTCATTGTTCAGGTATTATTTCATCACTATCCATTGATAAATTCAAATATAACTAAAAGAACTCAAAAGCTACCTTGATACGATTGGGAAATAAAATAATTCCTTCAAAAATACATCGACTGAATCAAAACAAGATTTTTCGGCCTTATATTTTCTTACTTACCATGAACACTTTCCTCAAGAAAATGTCCATGATAAGAAAATCTGTACCGGCTCTATAAACTTCAATTGAATACAAGATTGGCTTTAAAATTTGGTCATAATTTTAAATTGACATACAGATGCATAGAAATTCTTTAGAAAACTGCTATATAAGTCCAAAACATTTTATAAATTCACTTATATCAATAAAATATAAGTTTATGTATTATTTTATATAATTAATGCTAGCAATCTAGTCCATTTGATCAGATGTAAATTTCTTGCTGCACAGGCTGTAGCTGCCCACGAGAAAGCAATGAGGGAACAGGCCAAGAAGATGAACGTAGCTTCATTGAGGTCCGCTGAGGCACAAAACACCAGTGCGGAGTGCAAGTTGGCCAAGGTAAATTAACTACGTCCTTCTCACAACAATATGACTTAATTTGGCCTGGTATTGGCTTGAAAAACCCGTTGGTCCACATATACTAAAAATGGTGTAATTTGACTTCTGATGTTCATTCTTACTCAGTGACTCAAAGAAAACGAGACTCCAGGGCAGGCTCGCAAGGATACACTCCTAGGGCAGGGACTGTAAGCGCTAGCTTTTCTCCTCTGCACCCAGAAGGGGAAGGACGGGAAGGAACAAGGAAAGGAGGCGCCGCCGCGATGAGAGTCCGACGACGCCTCCGGGGAGGGGATAGGGAAGGAAGGGAAGGGACGAGGAATCCCGCACCGTCACAAAGGCGGGCGGGCCCTACTAACAGCGAAACCAAGCGTACGCTATTAATATTCTACCGATCCTAGTGGATTTTCCTATGAGGAAGAAAAATCCATCGATCGAATCGGTAGATACTAAGTGACTCAACCCGAAGGTCTGTTTGGATAGCTGAGGGTAGAGCTTACCCCAGACTTAACCACAGGTGTGTAAATCACACATTCAGTTTCTTTCCCAAGGCCACCTCGCACTTACAGGATACAAGGCACCTCCCGGGACTTCATCCGGTACTCTTGCTCATCAAGAAAGCGCTCAAGCCAATAGGCTACCACGCTCCTATCGAGCGAATCTCAATTTATCCTCAAATTTACCATATTAAAGAAGATAGTTTTGCCTTTCTCGAATATATATAAACTATAACAAGTCCCCTCATGACTTCTCCGCGGTTTGGCTGTGATTAAGAGGGTAGTAGGATTATCGAGTCCGGAACATAATCAATACATCAAGTTACGCGATGGTTAAGTTGCTATGGGCGGACTTTTGATTGAGAAGGAACCCTACTTATCGTGCAACAATGCTTCCAAAGCTCTTTCCTAGTTTCCCAGTTTGCGGCAAAGCTACAGATAATTTTGATAACTAATATCGCGCTTATTTTCATTCACTATCAATTTCAAAAGCACATTACCATAAAATGAAGCCAAAATTTTGAATACAAATTGAAAATTATTCTCAGTTTTGTTTGTACGACCATAAGAGCAATAAAATCCCCTTGATGGAACTGTGTGATGCACGTTTACTCCAATAATAATTCAAATTCATGGATTATTTGGCAAGTAAAAAAGTCATAGACCATCTATTTCAACTTCATATCAATAGGAGTAGTTGTATCAATAACGTTTTTGCAGTATACGATGTCATTTTCTTTAGGTATGGAAAATATAAGATCTCGTCAAACCAGGATCTAGAAAATGGCATAGTAATATTGGAGCCGTTTTGTCCATTTTTTGAAGCTAGTGCTAGCCGATTAAAATGTGAAAATAGCTCTTATAATGGACTAAGAAAGCTCTTTAATGCTATATTAATAGCTTTTCTGCCAAGACTAAATACCATACTGAAACGTCATTTAACGTCATATTTGAATTTTTTTCAGATTGCCCTTATGACTATCTCCCTGTGGTTCATGGCTTGGACTCCATACCTCATCATCAACTTCTCAGGAATATTCGAGACGATGACCATCAGCCCACTGTTTACCATTTGGGGTTCAGTGTTTGCCAAGGCAAATGCTGTGTACAACCCCATTGTGTACGGTATCAGGTAAGACATGAAAAGTTAACTTTTAATTCTCACATACAATAGAGAGAAAAGCACTGCATTCCCCACTATGGTTTCGAAAACACTATCTTAATATTAAGGTCAAACAATAGTCACGCAACGTTGTATGCACAAAGTGAATTTTATTTTCTTATTTAGTGGTCCAACGTAGATCAACTATACGGATTACTTTTTAGGGGCTTAAGGGATGGGACACTAGGGTGGTCCTTATTTTTTTCGAAGGTTTAATTGCGCGGAAAATTTGCGAATTGTATACACAAAGCAAAACAAAAAATATCAAAATCGGTTCTCATCTTCTGGCAGCGCATGGACCATAAAGTTTGACAAAATATGAAAAAACTTCATTTTTGCAATTACTCCCTTTTTAATTTGATGTTTTCGCATCCAATAGTTCGTGACGTATTAAATGAACCTTGAAACATAGTGTTTTAATTTGGTGTTGGTCAGTCGATATCTTTCAGTCACCCACAGGGCTTAACATTTGCCAAAATGTTCAAAATTTCTCATTTTTACGAGTTCTTTTTTATGTCTTTAACATACTTTTTTAATGTAATGCGTACTAGTGTATATTTATTTTGAACATAAGAACATTGTTTTATTATTGTGTGAATAAATAAACAACTTCCCGTCGCACAATTAAAGCTGTATCAAAGCAAAGACCGCCCACATATGATGTGCCCTCCCAAATAAAAAATTCACATCGCTCCTCTTTTGGCTCTTTTTCTGTGTTATTTCGTTGATATTGATAATTTTCTGCGAAAAATAACGCGGGGAAAAACGAATAAAAAAGTAAGATTGTTTCAACTCGCCCGTTATCTAACAAAAGTTCACATGGATTTCCATGCGAAAATAAGAAACATATATACGCTTCCCAACATCTGATACTATGAGCATCTGTACAATTGAGATCTGCGAAGAGGCTCGGGTAGCCAAAGGTTCGTGGTTCGATTCCCGGTCCAGGGAAATTTTTTTTCATGGCAATAACATGTATATTTCACCCAGTGGCGCCGACTCCATGGGGCCTGAGGGGGTCCGAGCCCCCTCTAAAATTCGTTATGGGTGTGAGGAAAAAATGTGTCAGGCTTGTCGATTTTCCCGAGTGTCCAGATATCGATATTCGAGTTATCAGGGTTCTAATGTTGATCATGACTCTTCTAAAATGTTTAAAAAACATAAAACTAACTATTTATAGAATTTCCCGGGACAAGATCTCCGGTTTGGGCCCCCCAATATTTTTTGTAAGTCGGCATCCCTGATTTCACCGCCGTTCACGCGCAAGTCTTCAAAATATTACAAAATTTTCATGGTTTCATGCTTTTATCTTTACAGCCACCCTAAGTATCGCGCGGCCCTCAACGAGAAGTTGCCGATGCTGTCTTGCGGTGGCGACTCCCCGGGCGACAACCAATCACAGGCCTCCGCCACCACGACGGCCACCACCGACGAGAAAGCCTAAGCTGCGTGGATCACCCGCCAAGATGTTATGAGCAGAGAGGAGGATTTTCACAGTGTCGCACCAGAGAGTGCGCACAAACGAAAGATCCACAATGCAATTATGTCATGTACTGTACTCTGAATGTACTGCAGGCTAGTGACGTCATTGGCAAGAATGCACCAACGTGAACCAGTGAGAACGGCGTGAGAAGGAGACGGTGAAGAGAAGTAGATGGTGAACTTCAGGACTTACTTGAAGATTGAGCGGGAACAATATCGTTTTATCTTAAAACGGTGTCTTTTCAAACCTTTTCTATCCATGAATACATTTCCTGAGACTTAATTCTGAGCATTTTTCTTTAGCAAAAATAACATCCCTATCCATTCATTATTCATCTCTTTCATATAATACAGGATATTTAATTACATACGTTATGCTCTGAGCTCTGACTTCTAGAAATGGGGTCTGAATATGGGGATGGAATTTCCAGAGGTTCATCATTAGATGCTTTTATGAATGGAATTATTAATCCGTTTAGTGATTTTTATATGTTATTAGCGTACACCAATGAATGAATTCGAAAGCATACTTCAATTATGATCGCCTTTTAAGTCCCAGTAATGTGAATTAGTCGTTGGGTAATTTACACCATCTAATTCGCCAAACGGGACGAATTTTATTGAGGAAAATATATTTCAACCATCATACCTATTAGTAGGGCCGTGTTCCAATCCATAGGGTGCACTCTACGCTCTTGCGCTCTTACGCTCTAAACGGCTCTTTCGCTCTTTCCTGCTCTTATTGCAAGTAGTGCCACCACTGTCAAGTGGCAGATTTCGAAACTGAAAAAAGTTGAGTAACAAATTTGGAGGGTAAGAAAATAGTGCAATGTTGTTGTTGTTATGGAGTGAGTGTTGCAATAATTTAATGCCTTATAAACATATGTACTTATATATATGCTTACATGTACTTATAAATGGAATTGCAGAAGTTAAAACGAATAAAATACGGCATAGGCGAGATTTATCAATTGTAGGCTACTAATTTCGTGTAGGCAACCAATTTCGTACATTCAGACAAATTTAAGTGGTTTTTATATCTGAAAACAATTTATTAAAGATGTCGTTAAAATGAAAAATTATCACTGTAAATAGGTACCCGTCATAATATTTGAAATACGGCAGATTTAGGGCATCCAGCCAAAGCAGAAAACTTCATGCATAATTCCAGCTTCTCCAGGGAAATTTTACAAATTCCCAGATTAATCTTACGTGATTACTGCGATATATTCGAATTTTAATACACCCGAATCTCTTACATGATTTTTAAACCATTGAAGTGATTTCATGTTATATCATATTAATATATTTACAAGGAAAAGAAATCCGTTTGTTAGCATTGACATTATTCAAAGCAAGCCTGACGAGCTGCTTCAAACTCGTAACTAGATGTCGACGTCACCTGGCATTCTTTTGAGTCTTACTTGAGTACATAGTTAGATATTTACATTCATTCAGATAGAGTACATATATTAGTATATTTCGGTTCTGTTGTCTCGTCTGACATTGCACGTTTCGTTGCGGCTGAAAAAACTCTTCTTAGCTATTGCACCTAAATCTACAACAATTACATTTTAACCAGATAATGGGCGTTGAACTGGAAAAATTATCCGTGAAATAAAATTTGATATAAACGTTTCTACAGTCCCGGGTTGGATCAAAAATTCATGCATAATTCCCGACTTTCCCGGTCGCTGGACACCCTTAAATTCGCATCTATTCAAGATTCATTCGGATTCGATATTCACTCGATTCCTTATAAACGATTTAGAGAACCGAATCATTGCTCCGAATCAAATCCCATCCGAATCCACGAAAATTCCACCTCAACGGCGGTAGACGAAGGGCTGAAGAGCGAGTAAGGGTGGATCCATGCGCTCTCTCGTGCTCTTCGACTATGCGCTCTTCAGAGCAGAACGTAGAGCGGATTGGAATCGCACTACGTGACGTCACTTCCGAAATGTGACGATCCAAAAGTGCGGGTAAGAGCGCAAGAGCGCATTTACGGTGGATTGGAACACGGCCTATGTTACTAAAAAAACAGCTGAAATACGAAACTGAAAATTCCAATCTTTCTTCGGAAGGATTATAGAAACTATGGCAGAACTTTGTGGATGAAAGTACCGCTTGGATACATTTTTGGATAAATTGAGCTACTACGTTGCCAGATATATAAGCATTACTGCTATTCCTTTGGGATTGAAATAATAAAACGCTCCTTTTACTCTGTGTAAAGGAACATTCTCGAGAATCTGGTATCAAGCATGCTTCTGATTCCGAAAATTATTCCATACTAGTTTATAATATTTTTAAATCCAATTACAACGCTTTACGGTGCGGAATCGTACACGCTGAGGAAAGAGGAGAAAATAATGTAGATTCTCGAGACGTAGAGTCAGCTCTAATTTTCCGTCAAGTGTTTTGTAGGAAATATTTTGTTTTAAAGTATACATTTGCCGTCATCAGCAAACATAGCCGTGCTGGTGATGATTGCAACTGATAGACGTCTGTCACAAAATATACACTAGACCTAGCGGAAAACTCAAACCACATGTTACAGAAAAACTTTTGGGCTACGTCGCTGCGTCAATACTCGGGTGTTCCCAACGTTTCCAAACCGATACTGATCGCTTTTACAAGGGAATCGGAAATTTCCCTTGAATCGTTGTAGCCACCTGAAAACTGACGCGGCGTCATAGACCAAAAGTTTTTATTTAACATGGCGAGTACCCTCGAAACGAATAACTCCAATCACAGTCCGCAAACAGGGAGTAAAGAAAATGCCAACTAAAATCATCCATACCAACACATGATTTTTCTGCCTATTTATAAAACAGCGATAAAAATAAATCCAGGAACGAAAGCAAACGGTATTGCGCAGTTGAAAATTCTGGTATTGGTAGAGTCAGATTACTTAAAGCCGATTGTCACTTACATTGAGGCTTATGATGTCTTTTTTCGCGGCCAAATTTGAAATTCACACTATTACTTCAATGAATTTGAAAGCCTCCTACTATACGCAACAGTGAGGTATACATAGACCTTATCTTTCCTTCTACCTACTCTATTCTCTACGGGTCGAATAGTTCAATCTGGCTTGTAAGTATATCTCCATACATAGAAGCTATGCACGCCATTCCACCAGCCCTTGCCTTACTTTTCCCTCTATCCTTTTCCTTTCCTCTCCCCGGCATTTCAGCATGTTCTGCGCATTTGAAGGCGTTAGCTTTCGCCAGGGCAGTGAGAAATGGTAAAACTTTTCGGAATCATTCGAATAAGCTAACCCGAAATGGTTGCCAGCTAGGTATTATTTTCTTCTTAAATTAAATTTGAGACACGCACGTAAACTACAAGAGTTCGCCACTTCAATTCTAGTAGTAGGCCAAATGCACTAGAGAACTAAGATGGTACGTTAGTACTCATTTGCCAATAGGGGTAAATGAAAGTTAATGTAATCATCATCTGACAGCACAAATACTAGCCAATATTTAAAGGTGGTGTGGTATATCCGTGATGTATTCGTAGATATAATCGACTACTTAGGGAAGCACACAAGTATTTGCCTCAGATCGGGAGTATTTAGACTACTCGACTGAGTATTCATTATTTTACCAAGACATGGATACTGGGTACATGTCTGTTGACTTGGGTACCTATCAGGTTAATCGAATATCAACTATATATTCAAACATCTGTATATGTACATTTGGCACAATCCCAATGTAATCCTTACGAAATACCTCTCCAAGCCAACGTGAAATAGGTGTTCGTGTTTATGCTTTGGCTTGAGTATTGGCTTCCCACCCAGTGGGTCCGAGTTCAAATCCCGGGGGAGATTTTTCAAAGAATGTGTAATCCCTGTTCGATTTATGTGTGGAGAGCACTTGAAGTACAGCACTAAGTCCGTCGGATGGGACGTTGAGCCGTGATCCTTTAGGCGTCTTTCACAAAGTAATTACGATTAATGCTGACCCTGGGATCTCTGCATCTTCCTCCCCAATACATCTCATATGGCGCAAATTACCTCAAATATCGGTCGCTTCCTCCGAATACCATAAAAATGCGAATGCTTCTTTTCGGCTGAGTCACGAATATTACATAAGAGGTTCCTCAAGTCGGCCTCTAAGTGTGTTATCACCCACTGCGCATTAAAATGTGTTTACAAACGTCGCCATTTGCGTCGCTAATGGGCAAAGTGATCTGAGTTTCACGGCGAAATATGGCATAATTATGGGTTTCAACCGAAATTTATATACATGACGATGCGACCCATCAAATTCATCCCGTTTTAATTATATTCCTCACAGTTACAAATATTGTATTGCGAAATAGTGGAAAAAGCCGATCGCATTACAATCATCACCATGCCGCGGACATTTTTGAAAACCGATTAAAATACGACCAAAGTGCCAAGATAAATCAACTTTCTTTGGGAAGATATTGGGCCTCTTCTACGTAGTCCATTTTAGGAAATTTTCGTAACTAGCAACCAGCCAGCTCCAATTTAACAAGGCCATTTTACACGGAACACTTAATTTCACAATGTGACGAGTGCGAAGGCGCAATGAAAATAGCGTCGTATAAAGCGACGAATCGCTATAACGCATGCGACAATGCAAAATAGCCCCCTGTTCTAATTTCGCTCGTGCAGTCGCGCAATTGCGTACCATAATGGGAAATTAATGCAGTTCTATAGTCTGTCCAATTCTGGAAGGCGGGTAGGAGATAAAGGCAGCGCTCGAGAGCCCAACACTAGCCGCGTAGCCGTCGTCCGCCGTACAATAGCCGCGGTCGGGTCGACCGTGTGCGTTATAACGAGCCACGAATCACACTCCACTCTGAAAAATTATCACATAAAAGTAATTCGTAATTCGTAATTTTTTTATTACAGCTTCAATTTCTACGAGTGATTTCATAAAAAAAGTCTAAAAAAACGGAGTTATGTCAATTAGTTATATGCATGATAATAACTAACAATAACATAACTAATAACTAATTGACGTAGCACCTTCGTGTTTAGACTCTTTTTTTTTCATGACACCACACGTAGATATTAAAACTGTAACAAAAATTACAAATTACGCTTACTTTTAGGTGATAATTTTTCAGAGTGGAGTGAGTCATTATCTCGCGGTCGACCAGACCCCGGCTATTGTTTGGCGAAAGGCTGGCCTTGAGCGGTGCCTTAATTTCTTACCCCCCTTCCTGAATTTGACAGACTATAGCATGCGCAATTACGTGCCCCATGTGAAACGGCCTTAATCCTACGGAACTCGCGCGGGATACAGTTGTAGCCAGACATTTTGGTTACTTTTTGTTTTCGTCACTTGTTAGGAGGTGGGGAGGAGTGTCGGTCAAAAAATACGCTGAGGTAATTAAAAAAAGAAATTCTATTGGGCTACATATGTATCCATCCCTAGCGTGTATTCGAGCTCCAGCGCGAGTGCAGCAGAGTTAAGAGTTCCCCAAGGCCCTATTCTGCTCCCTGATTCTGTGCGAGTGAGAGAACCTAACAGGCCGCGCGACAATTTATTGCCCGCCTGCGAAGGGCATCGACCGTGCAAGCCCCTTCCGCGCTACCAATAACATGAGCGCCCTTCAACCAAGGACCCTCTCCTCAATGCGACTCCCTTTCCACTTACCCATAGTTCCAACCACACGCCCCGAGGCCACATTTTGGCCGATTCAATTACCGCGGACGAGAAAGAAGTGGGGGACCTTTCTAAGAAACCAAAATTCTTGCCCGGCAGGGGAATACCTTTCAAAAAGTTCGGGTGGGAAGAGAGGAATAATATGCGAGTTCCCCAGTTTCTCAGATTATGCCCACAACCTCGTGTGTTTTTGTGGAGACGGGAGAGATTTCACATTTGAACAGGGCAACGTTCACATTTCCACCGCCTCACACATTGTCGGGCGCACACCATCCCATTCATGCACATAGAGAAATAGGGGAACATCCCATTGACGCACGTTCCGAATCCTGAACGGATCAAGTCGAATGGAAGATGTTTTTTTTATCGTCCGATTCCGTCCTGCCTCCTAACAGAAAAGGTCGTCCAAGTCGAATACATCAACCTCTTCCTTGTTGGACGACGTCAAATGTATCTTGACGTCAGTCGCTAATGAGAGCCCCGCCCTCTCTCCAAAATTCATCCCAAAATAGCAGCAATATTTATGAAGAACCAAACTAAATTACAACAATCGCAGGAGTTTTAAGAGTTTATTTGTTGAAAGAATTTCCTGAGTTTTTTCAATATAATTAAAACTCGTGTCTACATGAGTTCAACTGTGTTTGGCGAGATATTGTGGAACAGCAAGCTGAATGAAATGATAAAACTTAATTATTGTGTCCAATGGTTTGTTTATCGTAACAACGCGTCTCATCACGCGACTTATTATTATTCTATTTGACCTGATGATGACGCTAAGCGTCGAAACGCATGTTTATTAGAATTACCAGCTCTTAAAAGCGTTATTATAAAACAAAAGGATGTACAATAAATTTTATCATTTTATAAGTGTCCACATGATCTCGATTTTCTTCTTTTGGAATTAATTTTTGGGAAGTTTGTTTGATATCGAAGTCTTATTTGCGGGATTTTCTATAAAAATGACTTATTGTGGGTCGATAACTTTCTATTTTAAGGCGACCGAGTACCTCAAAAAGCTCCAGGTAGCTCAGCTAACTCAAGAAACTCGTTCCCGCATAAAACCTTCATATCAATTGTAATAGAATCATCCGAAATTATAAACAAAATATCAGTAAAGCAAACAAGAATTTAGATCTTCTCTTCTTGCAACAAGATTAACTTCCATTCAAAAAAGGTTTAAACGAAATATTAAAGAGTTATGAAGCTATCAAACTTAACAATGCTGAATAAGCAGGGAAATAACACCACCAAATTGTACTCGAATTATTATCAACTCTTACCACTCACTGCCAGAACTATTTGGAGAAATTTATTTACTCGATAACATAATTGAGCTAACAAATGCCGCTACAGTTTGACCAAATCTGTGACATCACTTATCTTGCAATTATGACTAGTATATTATAAGGTTTTCAGGATCAATTTAGAGTAACATTAGCATATTACTTGAATGAAATATTAATGAGTGGTTTCTACTAATTAATAAATCCCAATGAACATATGAGACTTTGATTAGTAATCCCAAATTTAAAAAATCCCCAAGAAAGTACCTTATATTATCTTAACAGAAAGTAAAGGGAAGTGAATGCGAGATGACAAATTATATCAGAAAAAAGCGAGCTATTGGTTAATCTATGTATATAAAAGAGGATGTCTGTTTGTCTGTCCACTATGGGTATCCAAACGGCTGCACGGATTGCGACCAAACTTAGTGCATAGGTGCATCTCTTACTACCGAACCCCGTAGTGCTACGTTCAGTTGCGTCCAATGCGTCATTAGGGTCGTTTTCTCATTACCGTTTATTACGTCACCTCATCGACTTCTGCGATTGGACATCCTGTCACTATTCACTATCTCAAATGGAAAACACAACTCAAAGGATTCTACACTTAACTATTAATCCTCTCGGAGCAAACCTTTTTGCTAGGATTTACGTTCACATGACCTTTTTGGTCCATGCACATCTGGACTCACATAATGGTAAATGTTATGGAACGGGGAATAAGTTGACCCCAAGTACGGGTCAACTTATACTCGAAAATCGTTTTTTTCTCCTTTTTTTCTGTTACATATGTATACCATCATCCTACCTGATTTGTTTCTTTACCTAAAAATCGTGCTACATGACCATGAATTCCAAGTTCCTAGTTTCCCACTTCTCTGGGTACCATCCTTCCCGATCAACGGTATGCATAAGCGAAATAGACTTTATGCTAGAACTCAGGGTATTTATGTGAAAGAATATGAATAGGTTGCATCAATAACTTAACAAAAGTGATTGCATCAGGAATAATACTTAGAATTTAAATAATTTTATAGAAAATTTGAAACAGAATTCACGCAACGTATCTGTATTGTATTCCGATCGGAATTCTCAGGATTGTATACGAAATAATTGGCGAGGAACGAAGACGAACAGAAGTACCTGTTGATCATTGCTCCTCAATGGCGAGGTGGTGCTTTGTCCGCCGTACAGTAAATTATTACGCACTGAAATTTTGAGTGACTACAGTAAAAACAGTACAACTTCAAAAATATAAAAATACAACAAACACGAAATCATTTTAATATACAATAGTATTATAATTATTCACGGCAAAAAGATATCGTAATCTTGGATTTCACTGCTCTGGCCTCGAGTAATACCAAAAAAAGTTTGATTCAGCCCTAAAAAGGTCTTTAACCAAGAAACAAGAGATCATGTAAACAACGATTTAAAGATTTTTGACTGTTATGAATGTAACTATTGAAATGTTTATATTTTTTTTACATCTTAATACTATGACTAAAGCGCCCTTCAAATTTGCATCTAAAGCGATGAATTTTTCCTCTGCAAGCTATCACGCAAGATTTTATACAATTAATATTTGCACTTCAATCGGTCTTACGATGATAATAGCCAACGTACTATCTTGTTGCATGTCATCCTTGGAAAATTGAATACAATTATTAAGTTTGACAATTTACGCTTTCTCCTTGATCTTTATAAGCCATTTATAACATAGAAAAAAAATGCCATTTCACTTGAATCTGATTGGTCCCACTAAGGTATGCCCTCCTAAAAAAACAATGTAACTTCTTTTCGAGAGAATGTCATTTAAAGAGTCCGCCAAAAGCTACCACTCGTAGTCAAATCAAACACAAAAAATATCTAGCATAAAGAACGACTTTTTCCAACTACGTAAAACTTTATCATAATTACACATCGTCCCACACAAAATACAAACGGAATCCCCCGAGATCCTCCGCTCTTCATAATTAAAATAATTTCTAAAAAACACATTGTGAATACCATCAAAAAAATATTTGCACAGCTAAATTTTAAAAAGGAGAGCAATTGGTTTCTCATCCCCCAATTTAATGAGAGCTTGCAATCTCGTTTCTATCAGTTCATACAAAACTTGGACAAAGTACATTACGGTATTCCAGTACTCATTACTTGCAATACTCAGTAGCGCAGCCAGGATTTTGAAAATGGGGGGATTTACCGGAGATTTTGGGGCCCTTCCGGGGTGTACGGAATACATCCCAAGGTAAAGGGGTCTTCCCCCGAAAATATGTTGGATTTTTGATGCTGAAAACGTGATTTGTAGGACTCAAAAACAGTATTTTTTACGAGAATTAATCAAAATAAAGTATATTATATATTATATTATATAAAGTAAAGTATAATAAATAAAGGCTTAAGGGGGAGTTTGAACCCGGAAACCTCCCCCGTTGACACGCCACTGGCAATACTACAAACTAACTCTGTGATTTGTGAAAATCAATGTCTTCAAGCAAAGGTTTCAAGGACTTCCCAAAAAATTTGGAGGTGACAATCCACCAATGATCAACACGTAAGTGACGTTACCTCAACAACCACCGTTTCCACCACTAGCAAATAAAAAAATAACAAAAAAATAGAAACACATGTAGCGACATTTTTTTATTCCTTGCTCCCTCCCTCTCTCAGAAAACCTCTGATACGCTTCCCAAACCCCGCGAAGAATATTTCACGCACCGTGTCACTTGTGTGTTTTCTCCACCTACCCATAATTCCCTTCTTCCCTCCCACTAATTCCTTTTCGAAAATGACTTGGAGGAAGGAGGTGGTTGGGGGAGGGGTCCAAAAAAAAATAATAACTTCGAAACGAGGGTTTCTGGTGGGTGGGGCTGGGAGTGAACGCCTTCCTCGCCTCCGTCCGCAGGGTATAAATTCCACCTCCGCGAACAGTCGCGGTGTCAGATGCGTAGCGTGCCTCCTCTGTGAGTTGACCTACGGTTCCGGCGTCTGCCTGCCAGCGTCCGCTGTCCACAGTCTGCGATTACGTGCCAGTGGCTCCCACACAGGACCCAGTCCTCGACTCCGGAGCCATCCGGAGTGACGCAGAGTTGGATTAAAGCAGCGGTCTCTCTCTCCCTTAGGCGGCAGGTCGCCGAGGTCCATCTTCACTGACCCTCCTTGGACGCAGAAGAACTGCTATAATGTACGTATTCGGTGGGCCAGCGGATGAATCGTTGATTTGATCTTAAGTTGGTAGAAATCAAAGTTGCGATGTTACTACATCATCTTCAAGGTACAAAAAGTTTTTACCTAACTATTTTGTATCTTTAAGGTGATGTTGTGACAAAAAAGTTTTTACAGAACTATTTTGTTCGTCGAAGTTGGTGTAAGTAGTAACATCGAAATCATGGTTGGGAGTAAAATTTTTTAAATGGTTGAAAATCGCATGTTTCTTTCAATATGGAAAAATTACACTCCATTACGCTTAGTTCTTCTGATTTTATTAGAAATCAGGGTATCAATCAGAATGAGTTTCCCGATATTTTTTGGCAATTTCTATGGTAGTTGAATGAAATAGTTTCGTTTCGGCCGGCGAAATATTTGAAAAAAATTGTATAAATTTATGGGATTGAAACGTCATTAAATTTTCTTTTTTAAAGAGTGCATACTTATTTTGAGAATTACATCAATATGATTTAAACTTGAAAAAATTGGCGATTAAGCTAGCGAATGTAATTCACGATTAGTGGAAGGAAAACAGTTCCTCCTTTATTTACCTAAACAAATGTTTTGTTTGAATCGGTTATAGAAATTTCTACCTCTAAACTCTTTACTAGAACATCTTTGTGGAAAACGTACCCTTAAACCGATTTTAACCCAATGCTGTTCTACGTAACATCAAAAATTTATACATTTTCAGCTCTATTTAGGAAAGATTCAACCTATGTATTCTTTTGTGCCGTAAATTTTAATGGCGAATTGTGTAGCAGCCACAACAATTATGATTGAGTAGAAAATTTTCACAATTTAAAAGTGAGAATTCTTGATATTTAATTTCTCCCAGAAGCAACCTTCGTTTAGCAAGGGTTAAAACCCGGAAAAGTCAGTTACTTTTCTTGAAGTGCTAACCAGCAAGAGATTACACCCACCCACACCCAGAGCGAGAATTATCTTTTTTTGGTACATGAATTCTACTTCAGATGGAAGATCCCTCACGATACCCACCAGCAGTTAACAATGCCGTAACGAGTAGGGGAAATGCATTCCCATCCTCCGTAAATGCATTCAAAATGAATTTTCCCTCGGCGCAAACATTCACCCGAATAATTACTGCCTAAGGCTTCCACAAGTGTTTCTTCTCTCGGCCTAACGCTTCGTTTTCATGTGCCTCTATGCCTCCTTTGATGCAACCAAACTTCCATTTCCCCAATTTACTTTAAATTATACAATTTATATTGTATTGTAAATTTCTTCCATTCCCCAATTTCGTTTAGCAATACCTAGTGTTTCTGCCATCCAACTTTAATTTTTTTCATCAGGGTTCTTTTCTCATACTCTCTCCGTTACCACCTCTCCTAACTCTTTCTATTCTTCCCATTCCCTCCTCCTATTTTCCTCCATACCCGCATTCCATGGTATTTCGGTTATTCTCATCCCTAATTAATCCCGTGCTCTGAAATGACGAGTCTATCACGTCATTAACTTCAAATGCCAAATCGCGCAATGACGAGTGTAGATCGTCATCAGATTTTCATTATTTTAACACCATTTAGGGGAACAATATAAATATTTTGAAAGTTTAACAATTAAAACCAAACTTCTTTTATAAATCATATCGATAGTCCTATCTCAAGCGGCCAAAATATACCAACTGTCACTATACTCCACCAAAAATCAAAGCTCTTCCCTGGATACCTGTATCCTCTTTATCTTACAAAATATATAATTATTAATTAGCTCAATTATTAAATTATTCCTGACAACATCTATGTTACACATTATGAGGTCACATTTCATAAAATATGATGCATTGGTAGGAATAAAATGATTTATACGAGAAGCGATAGCTACGTTATGGATGTATTTTGCTGGAAACTTTACAATATGAAATAATCACTTTTATTTCACTGTTCTACGTAGATTAAAAGCTACAACATATCATATCATTACCTAAAATTCCATCTAAAAAAACCACAGAAAAAATAAATAGAGGATAGTAACGCGATATTCAGAAAATAAATTGAAATAGAAGGGGTTTAATCACTTTACAACGGCCTCACTTCAGTCTCCATTCGACGGCTCAAAGAATAGATAAGCGGCTGCACTTTTCTCATGAAAAACTTCTTTCATCGAAAAATCATATCGATAGTCCTATCTCAAGTGTCCAAAATATACCAACCGTCACTATACTCCACCAAAAATCAAAGCTCTTCCATGGATACCTGTATCCTCTTCCTTTATGATTTTAATGAGACCAAAAATGCAGTTTTAAAAGTTAAAACATCCATAATGCATATAAAGAACTCATATTTAATAAAATATGTAAAATAAGGAATAAAATAATTTTACACTAGTAACGATAGCCACGTTTTCAATGTATCAATGTGTATCACAAACAAATAATAAGACAATTAGCCCTTAGGATGAGCCCTGAGTCGGAGCTTGAAACATTGGCCATTATGGAAAAATTAACCCAGTGGGAATCCCGAGAAAAGTTTACCCACATCAATCTTCGGGAAAGCATCAAATCATATTTCACCCAAAACTACTTCAATAACTAAACTTAACATTATATTAATGCATTTACATGGACAAGGAATAGGTTAATTAGCATACACCGTTTTTAAATTTTAAAATTATTCGACACAAGCCAAGACGCTGCATCGACCTCAAAAGTAAATGTTGACGTCACCTTGCATTCTATTCTTCATGTTTTGGAATCATTCTTGAGTCAACAGTGCTTGAAATTTCGATTCTGTTGCCTTGTCTGACACACCACGTTTCGATGCTGCTGTAAAAATTCAACCAAGATACTGCACTTAAAATTACGAAAAACGCATTGTATGCCAGAAAATGGGCGTTGAACACGAAAAATTCTATCCGAAATTAATTTGAAAGAAAAGATTTTGAAATTCCCGGTTGGAGCCAAAATTCATGAATGATTCCAGGGACTAAAAACTTCACGAACAATCAGTGGCGGATCAATGGGCTAAGGGGCTACAGCCCTCCCTCCCCCTTGGGTATCCAATTTACACTAGATAGAATGATAGTTTTTTCCGACCCCCAGTACTGCTGGAATTTCAACCCCCACTTAGCCCCCCCCCCCCTTGTCCCTAACCTGGATTCCCCACTACACGCAATTCCCAATTTTACCGGTCGCTGGACACCCTAATTTATTAACCGAATGTCCTTCTTCCACGCTATTGCAGATGGCAGCCGCGGCATTGATGGGCGAGCCCATGGCCGGAGCCCGATGGGGCGGCCCCAGCTTCTCCAACCAGACGGTGGCGGACATGGTCCCCGCGGAGATGCTGCCCTGGGTGGACGCCCACTGGTGAGTCTTCAAACATTGACCCAAACAGCCAATCTCCTCAAAGACTTGGGACACCAGGGTACACTATTGTGGGATTAAAAGCAATTTTTACGCATCGCAACCAAACTTTCGCACATCATTTAATTCATTGCCCCTTAAATCAGTCTTTATATCTGTACCTCGGAGGTAAAGGACATTATGTCAGTTTTCCTAATTTTCCAGAAGAGCAGTCTCAAGATTTTTCAAAAATTTGACCAGTAATTACTAGAAGGTTTGGTTAAAATAACAATGATATTGTGATATAAAAATTTTGTAAACTAGTTAACACTCCTTCCGTTAATTACTGGTTAAATTTAAAAAAAATCTTAAAACTGCTCTCCTACGAAATTGGGAAAACGGACATAGTATCCTTTACCGCCGAGGTACAGAAATATGAAAGATGAAACTATTTACGCCTATTTTCTACCTACTTTAGCGCAATGTTCATATAAATTGATTAAATTTGACTTCTCATACAGCATTACTTCGCCATTAGCTCAAACATTATTTCGGTTGCCAGTCTAAGTTTCACATTATATCAGTTCCAATTGAACGAAAATTATATCAATTTTTGTAAAACCATGAATTAATTCAAATATGGTAATTTTTTCTTGAATTACCCTTCCAGAATTTAATAGTGGTTGCATTAAAATGAAATATTTTTGTCTTTTGATTATGTAAAGCAGAAGGTTTCATTCGAAAGAGAGAGTGTCGAATTTGACGAAAAAGTAAAAAAATAAAAGAATGCTAAATAGCGAATGTTAAGCCTTATTCTAACTTCCGTAGAATCTAATATATCTTCCTTATAGTTTAAAATCTTACTTCAAATTGAAATTGATCTTACCCACTGACATTCAATATGTGCATTCTCATCGGTCAATAAGTTATTTTAGGGTTGCGATTCGACATAGGAAAGACATCACAGTAGTAATGAGATAAAAAAGTCATCGTTCATTAAACATGGAATAAATTCATGGTCGAAGTTATCTATAAAATAGGTCATGTACACAGATTCTTCCCTTTTTTTCACACTCATGCATTGAAATCTCCAGAAAATAAAGTTTATCAGTTTTCATGTGGCTAAATGTTTTGGATACACGAATATTGGTCATATGGTTCCAAAAACGTCTCCGAGAAGACTCCTGATATAAAACAGTGAACAGAAATAACGGAAAATGACTTGATTGAATAATAATTAACTATGCATTATATTTAAAGGTGGTTGAATGTTGTAAATCGTGGACTTATTTCCAAATCGGTCATTTCTAACACAATAACGAACGCAAGTTATTTCTAAAAAGTGACTGAACCCTGGGCGAGCTATACTCACGGTTTTTCCAATTAAACTTCGTCTTGAATCACTGAGAACCATGCCGTGTGCTTGTAAAGAGACTAAAGAAAAATAATGATTTACCTATTTTGATTCTTGAATTTAAATTTTTCCATACACTTGCGATCCAATTTAAACTTCGACTAGAAGAACTGAGAATCGTACCGTTTGCTTGTAAAAAGAATAAAGAATGATTTGCCTAAATTGATGCTTGAATTAAAACTTTTTCTACACGATGATTGAAATTTGTCTTCATATTATTTTAGGTACCAGTTCCCACCACTGAACCCTCTGTGGCACGGAATCTTGGGATTCATCATCGGTTGCTTAGGAGTCATCTCTTGGTGCGGAAATGGCGTCGTCATTTATATTTTCTCAAGCACCAAGTCCCTCCGAACTCCCTCAAACCTCTTGGTTGTCAACCTCGCTGTCTCCGACTTCCTTATGATGGTTTTCATGTGCCCCATTATGGTCGTGAACTGCTATTATGAGACTTGGGTATTCGGTAAGTAAGAAATGCACCCTCAACTCATATCTTGACATTCATAATAGGAATTTAAAAATACAGGGTTTTTGAAAAAGGAATTTACAAACCTGAAAATTCATTCAGTGCTTTGAAAATCCATACAAACATATTTAAAAAAGGTACAGTGCTGGTTTTAGTGTTGTTCTAAAGGAAAACACATCAAGTATTTTACTTTAAACTAAAGATGTTCTACGACAATTACGATGAACTGTTGTCGCCGACTTTGATTCTTCAAACCAAAACACACAACTAGTACGCTCGGCTTCACTGAAGGCAGCCATCTTTAAAGTAACTGCCTTTAACGCTTGATGCGGCGCGATTATGCACTAGCGAACTACGCAGGTAAAAACTTGATGTGCTTCCCTTTGAATAAACACTAAAATTGTACATTTTTTGAATCTATGAATTGTCAAAGTTGTATAGTCCTTTTTGAAACACCCTGTATAATTGCTAATGCTAATTACTATAATATGCCTCCATACTTTAATTAAGGGATATATGACTTCATATCGCAATTATAACTTTCGAATGAAAGCGGCAACTAAATGTGCATTAAATTGGACTGCAATTGCCAATTTCCTATAATTTTTACCCCAAATGGACCACTGTTTTTTAGCCTTTCAGTTGCTAATGCAATAAAAATTTCTCCATGTTCACATCATACATCCATTATTCTGAAAAATTTTCGGGAGGTACCATCAAAATATACACTCTTATCATCAACAATTTAAGATAGACCAAGCAACACAAAATGCACTCGTCACGTCAATGATTCCAATAATAACTCTGAAATACTAAAAAAAAGAGATAAATATGCAGTGAAACAATATTTTTATGCTGTAACGTCATTTCCTTAATAAGTACTGATTGTCCGTAGCATAGCTTCCACGAAATTCTCTCACACAATCGTCACATACACTGTTCTTTGGATTGGATAAAATCTTCAAGAGATATATCCCCCCTGGCTTTCACATTACGGAAATATGAATATTCACATAACTTCAAAAGTGAGTCACAAACAAAATTTTATGATTTGGAAATTTAATAGTAAAAAAAGCGTACACAAGAGCCTGCTATTGTGGCACAAAAACAGGATTTTGTAAAAGAGACACGAACAACCCCAAAATCATCAACTGTGCAGTGCATTTTCGCCGGTGACAATTTGCGTTTCTGTCTTCTCAGGGCCCCTCGCGTGCCAGGTCTACGGCTTGGCAGGCTCCCTATTCGGCTGCACCTCCATCTGGTCCATGGTGGCCATCGCCATGGACAGGTACAACGTCATCGTCAAGGTGAGAACCGCAATATTGAAGAGATTAAAAAAATTGTTCTCTCCAAATAAAATTGGTCCAACCAAATTGAATAGATGGGGTAGAACAATGATCTGGATGGATCTTATTTGTACATAATTTTGCCACTGAAATGGGAAAAAATTTCTTAAGTTTCTTGGATAATTATACAAGATACGTACCACTTATTTTTCCAATTAAATCAAAACTATCATAAAGGAATATATTTAGCCATTGTTTTCACCTATCCCGGCGTCCGTTTTAAAATTCATCTCTTCTTCCGTTACGTAACTAAGGTTACAATAATAACACGAATAGCTAATAATTAACGCCTGATGATGAAGACTGTCCATCGAAACGCTTTAATTAAAAAAAAAGAAGTGGAATAAGTATATAGATATTTATCCAAGAAAACTTAAAATGGAACACCACCTAGTTAAACATGAATTAGTGATAGGCCTTCTGTTTATTAACTGCACATTATCCTAATATTTTACACAACATATTAATTTGATCTTTTATTTTATTTATATTGAGTTGAATTAAAGATAAACGCTAAGCACCAAAAAGCTTGGATGTATTAAAAACATATGCATACTTAGACCTAAATCGCCAACGCTATTAGCGTATTTTGTTGATTATTCAATTGTAATTATGGCGTCTATTCGATTCCTCGAAAAATGCGGGGTCTTGAAAATAGCTCTCATGTCAAAGTAGAATACTTAATGTTCAGGCCGGAGTTTTTTTTTAGTATCATGTAACTTTCATTTCAAGTTAACTGCCTAGATTATTTATATTTTAATACTATGAATATTTTCAATCTTTATTTTCGTAGGCATTATTATACATAATTGCAAAGATATTTGTATAATTCATACGCCTTAAAGACTTTTTAAAGTTTTTTTTAACCATAAGAGGGGATTATCCTAGAGCCTTTCAGTGTCAAAAACTACAAGACTTACATCTCGATCACGAGTATCTACTAAAGGTTCCTTATAGCGTTCCACAGTGTTAAACTTTATGACTGAAACTTTGACGGATGATATAAAGTTTGGATACATCTTGTTAATTCAATCTGGCGTGTTGATCTCATTCCATCTAGGGCTTGTCTGGCAAGCCAATGACGACGAAGAGAGCCGTCCTGTGGAACGCCTTCGTTTGGGCCCACTCCGCACTCTGGACCATTTTGCCCATGTTCGGGTGGAACAGGTGAGTCAAGAGACCTTATCCGTTGACGTCATTTAAATTTTAAAAGTTAAGATCTACTCGAAACAAACTTCATTTGTTTTGAATAAATTATCCATAAAAATTTTAATACCCTATATTATGTAGTGCATCAAATTAATTTTACCTCAAAAGGGTGAAGATCTTCATGGTAATACAACTCGCAGATAATATGTCACAGGATAGGTATCTTGAAAGAGCATTCATATCATCACAGGTAAATCACCAAAATTATTTGAAGAAAAAAATTTAAAAGAGACAATTACTATAATTTAATAATTAAAAAGTTCTGTAAAATAATTAACCAAAAATACTATGGGGGTGTTACGAAGGATTTAGTCTTAGACAGTTTTTTTGAAATCAAATCAATTCGAATGTAAAGGTTGATGATAAATTATCTTTTTGCGTTGATAATAGGGTGATAACGAGATTATCGAAATGTAATGTCTGGCTCTTTCCCGGCGAACAATAGCAGTGAAGATACCTCGGGTTTTGCACCGGGTAAAGTGCTCCGTATCTCCTTCCAACATTTCGACAAGCAACTCGTCCATCGTCTCCAGGGATTCAGGAATCCATCATTGGATATGATAAGAGGAAATTATAAGTTTCCCACCTTTTACCCAGCCGGAAAGAGAGATGACAGCTGCCTATTTTTAAGTGACCTCAAGAAAATCCACAATATCAGCTAAGCTTAAATAACCAATGCTTATAATATGTTAGTAAGACTTATGCTATAGCAACATGTAATGCTAGGCGCTCTTCGCCACCCACATTTATCCATCATTGGATTCCTGAATACCTGAAGATGATGGGCAATTTGATTGTGGAAACGTTGGGAGGAGACATTGACAACACGACCCGAGAAATCCTCACAGTCTATCGAAATAATAGTTTTAAACTCTGCGATGGACAAAACCATCACAAGGCATCGCATAAATCCATAATTAAACCCATTTTACGCCATTCAGGTATGTCCCAGAGGGTAACATGACCGCCTGCGGCACTGACTACCTGACCAAGGACTGGTTCTCCAAGAGCTACATCCTTGTGTACTCCGCCTTCTGCTACTGGATCCCACTCCTCGTCATCATCTACAGCTACTACTTCATCGTTCAGGTCAGTCATCTCTATTTTTTACAACCACTTATAATAACAATAACACACTTAAAAATATTTTGAAACTTCTAGGCTGAATATAATCAACGCCTTAACCTAATCAGAGCAATAACAAGGAATTCCCTCAATTTTTACCCCCAGATCTCGTTCAAATTTGGCTTGATGATAGGAAATGGATGCCTAATAGGTGTAGTTTTTGTTTCAGCTGGCAATGCTCAATACGTTTCTAAATATTTGCGACGGAAAGTAACAGGAAAACACCTACATGCATGCAAACCGAGGTACAACAATCGGCCTTTCTACTCGGTTGCTACCTTTGAGGTTGCTAAACAGTCGACATATTGTTGTGCTGCCTCTGCATACACATAGGCGTTACCTATTACTTTCCGTCGCAAATATTTCGATAATTATTGAGCTTTGGCAGCTGAAACAAAACCTACAACTATTGCGTATCCATTTCTTTCTAAAGCACCTCGAAACTTGGATATCGATTTACATTTTCATTCGGTCACATAACAATCGAATGCATCAACTTGAAAAAAATCAACGAGATGAAAGAACAGATGAGTGGGTACTGATTATATATATCCTGTTTTTTTCTTAAAGAAAACAAAAATTAGCAAATTTCTGTTTCCAATACAACCGTTTACGTTTTGAACTCCTATTAAATATTATACTATCCTACGTGTATGCCGCTCATTCACTAATACGTATGATGGTACGTATGTAAATGGGAAACATAAGTTTTTTGGCCGATTTTTTTGGCATGGGTTAGAAGCTCCCAAGTCGAGCCGTTTTCGAGATATCGATTTACACGGGACCTTATGGGATTTCTATTTGACAGCTGGCGATTCAAACTTAAGCTTTTCAGCTCGCGAAGATATTATTTAAAGCGTACCTATGCGGTACACTTTAGTTTTTGCACAATATATGATGATACGTATTTAAACCACTTATGGACACAATACTCGACAACACGTGACACAACTATGTTCTCACCCCCCTAATTACCCGCTTGATGAATTCAAGCGTCAATATACTCGTAATATATCATACTAATTTTGCTCTTTGTTGCATGACAAAATAGGCTGTCGCTGCTCATGAGAAATCCATGAGGGAGCAGGCAAAGAAGATGAACGTTGCATCCCTGCGAAGCTCTGAGGCCCAGAATACCAGCGCCGAGTGCAAGCTGGCTAAGGTGAGGGAAAAAAAGAACGTTTGAACTGAAATTCATAAAAACAAACAAATATTGAAACAAAGAAGTCGAATCCATAAATATGCGGTTGATTTCAACCACAAATTATATGAATCCAGTGATAACCCGCAATATTCACGATGTGTATCGGAATTTCAAGCGTATGTACCCATATATACCCAAATACGGATTATTGAATTCGCTGTAAAAATATGACTTCATCAATTCATAAATTATGCTTATTTTTTTTTACTTTTACCCTTCACTTAAAATTCAAGCACAAAAATGATGGACAATGCCTCGGAAATACTAAAATTCAGCGATCTCAATGAAAAACGAAACCAGTGCGAATTGTAGAGTAGCGACGATAAAAATAGTCCTGGGAACTAACTGCACATCAAGTCTGATTCAACATGTCTGATAAATATTTTTTGCTTTTTTGCTTATTAGCGGCTGGAAACTGTGCCCATTAAACGTTTTTTACGCTTATTGAAATGTTTTGAGACTATTTATAAAAAATCGCTATAAATGGAAACATTCCTATTCATATCATCAATGGACTTCATGCAAAAACATAACTTTCTGAACAAGTGTACTTTTTGGTACATTAAGGACAAATTATTATACTGATAGGTCTCCTAAAAGTAAATAGCTTCAAGCAATGTCACAAGTAAACACGTGCCACTTTTAGCCAAAGCGAAGTCATGCTACACAGCGGGAGAATACTAGTGCAATACCAAGAGGTCATCCATTAATTACGTGAGGCGTTTAGGGGGGAGGGTCAAGCCAATTCTAAGCCAACGTAGGGGAGAGGGCAAGTATCAAGCAATTTTTTTCTGCAAGAAAAACTAAAATTGCGAGAAAACTGGGTTGAATTGAGCAAAAAGTGCTAATTCAACAAGGCCATTAAAATATGACTTAACTCTACGCAATATTATTTATCGCAGTTGTATGCAAACGCTAAAAAGTAGCACATTAGCTCTTCATTTGTTTAGCTACCGGCCACCCAAATGGTGGGTCCACATTTGTGGCATTGTTCTTATTAATAAATACTACGCAATGAAGCATAAATTAACGTACTTAAAGTGAAAATATGTATTTTAAATAATTCCTAGTGAGGTTAGAGGGATAAGGTTGAACCAAATCTCATCATATCACACTAAGGTGGGACGGGAGGCCCAAAATCGTGAATATCTCCTCACGTGATTAATGGCTACCAAATCGTAAAACGACGGAAGTTCGTGGTGTACCGCGTCCGGTAACCGATATTGGTAACCGATCGCTGATTATGACTTAAAATTTCAGATTGCCCTGATGACCATCTCTCTGTGGTTTGTGGCATGGACCCCATACCTCATCATCAACTTCGCCGGAATCTTCCAAACCATGACCATTAGCCCACTCCTCACCATCTGGGGATCCCTGTTCGCCAAGGCCAACGCCGTCTACAACCCAATTGTCTACGGAATCAGGTGAGAGATTTGAGATGAGTGAATTATAAGTTTCCCACCATCTACATAGCCGGAAAATAAGATTACGGTTGTCTATTTCTCAGTGACCTCAGAGAAAATTCACTATATCAATTAAAAGTTATATTTTATTAAGAAGTTTTTATTTTCCACCTTTTACCTAGCCGGGAAACAAGATAAAAGTTTCTAATTTTTAAATTACCTAAAAGAAATTTCCGAATATCAATGACGAGTTATATATATTATTCAGAGATTATAAGTTTCCAACCTGAAACAGTTAGCTATTTTTAAGCGACCTCAAAGAAAATCCACAATATTAACTCAGCTTGAATAACCAATGCAAATAATATATTAATATCTTAGACTTATGATATAACAACGTGTAATGCAAGGCGCTCTACGCCATTCGCAGCCAAAATATCATCCGTAAATATAATGCAACGTGATTTAGGCTTTTCATATCAGGAAAAAAATTCAGTCAAATTTTTTTCACAAATATGTTTTCCTTTATTTCTTTAAAATATCTCCAATTCCTTAGGATCATTTCAGGCTTCCACAAGCAGGCTCGGAATGATTGTCGTGAATATATAGCTGGCCTCGAATATTACTTCAGATAATATATTTATAATATTACTGCCTTCATGATTTAATCATTAATCACTAGATCAATAGCATGATTTCCACAGCAAATTTAATACACAAGGAAAAACCATCGGTAAAATATCTCACATCGTAAAGGAATACCCTATGCTTAATCCTAATAAACAGGCCGAAATTAATTTTGGCGATTATAAAGACGAAACTTGTCACCAAAAATACTAGCCTTAAGGAGCCGGCCTTTTCCAAATCAACTATTTATATGACAAGCTAGAATAACCGGTATTAAAACTAAAATAAAATGCTCAAAATATGGATAAAGTTTAATCACATTATATGCATTATTTAATAACAATTTTCTCAAATCGATATCAACACTTTTAAGACATTACAGATTATAATACATATCACAGGAGTTTGGTCAGTATAATCAAAAATAGAAAGAATTAATAGTATAACTAACGTTCTAGCAGCATATTTCTAAAATCACATGCGGAATAATGATTAATTATTTTTTAAATGTTTTTCGGAACAGGTCTTCTGTGAAAAGTCCATCCTCTAATCCTCAACCCCATCTTCTCTTAATTGTTTGAAATACCGGTTCAAATAAAAAATACTTGCAGTATTTTTTATTTGAACCGGCCATTGCAACACTACTTTAAGGATGAATATTCCTCTGCAAAAGGATTGAAAGCATGTTCGACGTCTACATCCTGATTCGTAGTACTCCGCAAAAGTTTCAATTCAATATTTCAATGCATTTCCCCAACATCTCGTTCTTCTACTGATCCTTTTTTTCATTTCTTTAAAGCGATTGATACGTCTCCACCCTAAGGAGTACAATACCTGTAAAAAAAGCTAGTGCCGATCATGTATTATCTCTAACACCAATTTTTCTTCTTTTTCCTATACAACGCAGCCTGTATATCAACTGCCCATCGCATAAAAATACCCAATACTTGTTACATAATGCCTATCACTAGCATATTATATTTTATTAAAATTCCCCTTAACATAATGCCTACCATATGCACATTATATCTGACGAATATTCCTTCTCATCTGTTTCCACAATATCAAAACGGCCGAATATACGTAATTCCTGTGGTATGATAGCAATCACTGCCAATAATAAGGTTATTCGTAATGACTATCAAATAAAACTATCTAATGCGAATTATGTTTCCTCCCTCTCCAGAATATCAACGTGGCCGACTATTAAAAAAGTCCTGTGATACAAAAAGTTGCAATTCAAATAATATAATGATACCTAATGCCTACCATAATGAATCTACTGAGCAATCCTCCACAATAACGACTTAGCCCCGTAAATTTAAGGTCTAATACGACGTCTCGTATATTAAGCTTAAAATATAAAACAATCATTTAATGCAAATACCTATTCTCTATTCCCACCCTAAATATCAACTGCGCATAATATATCCGACGCCAATAATAAATTAAAATCTTATCCCTAAAATATTCCATTAGCCCATGCTACGTGCTCTTCTATCCACGGTATCAACTCAGCCTAATACATCAATTTCTTGTATTATAGTAGCATCTAATTCCCAAGATGTAACATCAACTAATGTAACATGCTCATCTGCAATCACCTTTACAATATCAACCCATCAACCACCTAAAATGTCTAAACAAATCAAACATATCAAATGCCGATAATGCAACCCCATACAATTTAAATTCTCCCTCTTCATTACCACCCATAATACCTACTAAGGGCGTACAGACAGCGTTACCCAGATGTTAAGCAAATTAGGCTGGTGTAATGACACCCCCTGCCATACGCATTTTCAGGCGGCTTGAGGGGTAGTACGTAGACGTAGAACTCATCCTAATATATCTGCTAACTTTAGGATAATTATATCTTATGCTTTAAATTTACTTTAATGCAAATTCCTTTTCTCCATCTCCACCCGCTCACTCAACGCAGCCACCCCAAGTACCGCGCTGCTCTCGCCCAGAAGCTCCCGATGCTGGTCTGCGCCGGCGACAAGACGGCCGACTCGGAAACCCAGTCCCAGAACACGGTCGTGTCCGCCTCTTCCGGCGAGGAGAAGGCTTAGACTGCGCCGCTGAGAACATTTGCGGATCGCCGACCGCGAGGACAGGACACCCGGACGACCGGCGACGAACGCAAATATCTCCGGCCACCTCAACATCATCCGTGTTGGGGGAGATACGAACACCAATCAAACCCCATCACCATTCAGGAAACCTTCTTCGATCTTCAGGCGCGCATTTTTTTTACAAGACTATTCAGTAAAAAATCTTTGTATGAGCATCCGTGTATATATATAATATCAATGCATAAATATATATAAATAGTTATATATATGTATGTGTAGGAAAATTATGACTCTCCACCTCCACAACGCTTTAATGATCTACTACCAAGGACTAACGGAATGAGTGTTTTCAAGTAGGTGAAGCGTCGTTTTCCAAAGGGGAAGTTCGAACCTCTTCGTCCATCGGATACCGGAAGCAAGGGGTTGATTTCCGTCAAAGACGGCCATTGAGTCGCTGGGATGAGATGGCCAGTAGAAGAAGAACTCTTATCTGGAGAGGAAGGAGGAGATTTTATTTTATTTATGACCTTTCAAGCGAATAAATCTGTATACAATACACACTGTCTTCTTATTCAATACCCTATTTTATTTTATGGGAGCAGAAATTATTGGTAAACAATTTTTAACCTCTCAGGCTATCTCACTTGAGCCAATGGAGCCACAGAAAGCCACACCTGCTATCCTAGACCCGAGGTGATGGTTTACACAGAAATTTATTGGAATATCGGTACCACTTTTTGGAAACTGAAAAACTAATAGATAACATTTAGGTATTAAAACTATAAAAAGATTCATGATGATAGTGGTTTATGATCGGTCATCGCCGAAAATTTTGAAAATCATCAAAACAATTAAAAAATGAGGGCAATTAATTCACTTTAAAAATTCAAACTGAAAGATTCATCACTGATGGCCACATCTTGACAATCATTTCCAACAACGAATCGAAGGGATCGTCAGCCTTCCATCCCCTGCGCACAATAAACCCAACTAGGTGTGTGTCCATGAACTTGCCCTTCGTTCCGCTCTGCTTCTTGTTGCGCCACTTCGCCGAGCCCCACATTCTCTGAATGAATTGAGTATCATCATCATCAGCTGGTTTTCTGCCCTCCAAACTGGCAGGTCCCAAACGCTAAAGTCGTCCCCACCTCATTCTCTCCAGGGCCTCACGTTTATTTTCCCTATAGTTTCTTCCTAACCTCACCGCATCTGTCATCTTTAGCCTTTTTCTTCCTCTTCTCTTTTCTCCTTCCACTGTTCCCTCGACTAATATATTTGAAATCTTCTTCCCCGTTCTCAGTTATGTTCTTTCCTCCCAAACTCATTCCAGCACCTCCTCAATCCTTCCTTTATCCACCCACTTCTCTCTCTCCAGCCTTCTCCACACCCACAAGCCAAAACCATTCATCCTTTCCTCATCTCATCTTCCCAAGATCCATGTTTCACATTCGTATAACACAGCACTCCACACTTAGCATTTTACCATTCCCTTTCTCAGCCCTAAGTTCATGCTGCTACAGAATGCCTCTCTCTTCGTATTAAATGCTACCTTTCCAATTACTTTTCTTATCTTCATCTCTGTCTCACTCCTCCAGTCTTCAGTCAGAACATTGTACTTATAACTTAAGTACGGTGGCATTGAGTGCGCACACCTTATAAAAATGTTCAGCGATAACCGATTAGTACCTGGTAGCTATTATAAGGAAATTCTTATACCAATGAAATCCACGGAGAAACAAGTAATTCAAACACAAACAGTGGCCTTACTTCGCTATCATCAGGTACAATGATTTTGTACATGATGATAGCGAAGTAAGGTCGCTGAAACGCGTCGTACCAAATAAAATTACTGTGGACATGCACTAAGTTTGCTCTTCATTTATCATTGTATCATTATGTTCCACAACATCTCGCCGAACACCGTTGAATACAAACAGTGGCGCCGACTCCATGGGGCCTGAGGGGGCCCGAGCCCCCTCAAAGATTCTTTTGGGGGGGCGGAGCCCCCTCAATAATTCAAGAAAATAATTAAGTTATATTATGCTTTGTGAAATCACAAAAATATATTGGTAATTTTTATTTCCCATGTTTGACGGTAGTTACCTTTTAAAATAAATTCAACAATGTGTGTTGAAACAAATAATTATAAGGTTAAGTAGGTTAACTGAATCAAGTGATGTGAATCATGCTAGTGTTTCGGTGCTGCGACACACTTTGAATATAACCTCTTCCCGGGGCAAGACCTCCGATATGGGCCCCCCAATATCTTTTATAAGTCGGCGCCCCTGAACACAAAGGCGATTAGGAGAGATTGTTTCAACATTATGAGGAGTTTATCTATTGATTAATCGAACTCGAATAAGATTAATCTCCTGTTTAATATGAAAATCAAATAAGGAAGAAAACCATAGGAAAACAATATAATTTTACTCCTTATTCCTAATTTAGTTGGTCATGTTTATGCAAGAGAAATTTAGAACCAGAGAAAAATAATTAAGGTTCCAGATTGGCACCAAAACAGACTGAGAAAAGGCATGAAGCTTCAACATTTTACATTTTGACCATGAATTAGTTATTCGCTAAATCAAAAACTGAATTACATGAGCAGGAGCAATGATTTTAGCAATTTCACGCAAATAGTCAAAGTCAAGAAATATGAGTAGGTGCTGACAGTTCTCGCACGATCTAACTCAAGTACGCCTCCCTGCCCAAATCAATTAATCGGACTGCTCATATCACAGTTTATTACCATTAGCTAAAACTTACCATTACCTTTCTTACAATTTTGGCTTCTTTTATTACTATCCCCGCTGTTTTAATTCCCGTCTTTAAAGTATTTAACGCTATGGTTACATCATTAGATCATGCTGATAAGAACTAACTTTACGATTAAAAGCAAGTATTTACATTTAACCAAAACGAAAACAAATTACAATGCAATGCAGGCGATTTGAGGAGTCAATGACTCTATTATCTAATAATAAGTTGCAGTGGAGAGCACGGTATAAACACGCCAGGGCACGCGCACAATGGTTTTTGATAAGATAATATGTATTTCCGTCACCAATGACAACCAACATATCGTACTTTGCTTGTTTTATTCAGCTTCAGGATAAAAGAGGAAAAAGCGCAGTTAGCCACCATAGTCCATTTCGTATCATCCGACCTCAGCTCTTGAAAATTTTATTTGGTACGATGCTGTCTTATATCACTAGATAAGTGAAGACTATTACCCAGCTTTGATCTCCAGAGTTAAGCCACGTTTTTTAAAAAGGCTCGAATTTCATCAAATGGAGGTAGCACAGTTCTTGCGGATTAGTCGTTCAACTATAACCATGCATATGCAGTGGTTGCAGGTAACATAAAGGTGTGAGACGAAGTAAAATGTCAGGGAGTTACGATAATTTCAAACCTATGATTTGGAACACTATAATGAAATATTTGTAGACACGCCCTGAAGAAGCTAAGCTTCCTGCTAAGCTACTTCACACTCGCTAGTCCACCAAGAATACATGTAAATTCCGGGTTAGAAAGATTTGATCCGTGAAATAAATGAATCACAAATAAAAGCTGCGCGATGCGACAAAACCTGCAACGAGCGAACAGAGAAAGCTGTACAGATTTTACAAGAATTAGACTGAGAGCCGATGGGGACTTTGAGGCTACGTGGTAGGCTTAGATTGTTTGAGTGAGCAACAGATATATTTCTGAGCAATGCGGAGTAAATTTTCTTAGGATGGCACAACGAATAGCAATAATAACTCGCCTTCGCGCGAAACATAAATGGAGTCAAGGGCGGTCTGGCCAGGTCAGCTGGTCGGCGATCACCGAGGGCCCTCCGCAACGCTCGAGTCTATCGTGAAGCGTATACTAAAAAAGACTGAGATTACTAGAACCAAAGTTGTTTGCAATTATAAAGTAATGCGTTTTCATTAGTTTCTTTATTTACAGTAAACTCAGAAAAAATATGATATAAAAATAAATAAAGTCGTCAGAAGATAAAAAAAGTACCTGATGCTTTTTTGAAAGGGTTATTCGAAAATATTTTTGAAGTATTTTAGATTTCAGTACAATTTCAAATACAAAATTCTCTAAGTAGATGATGGAAGCATAATACATTTTTGAATTTTATAAGCTATGGAATGCTCACTTTTCAGAAGCATTTTTATTACGAAATTGTAGAATTTCATAAACTTTTATCTAGCTAGAATAGCGTCAAAATCCATTTTCAAATCCATCAAAATCCATGAAATTTCCTGAAATATTCTGGGGAGGACCCCGGCATCCCCCGCTAAGGAGGGGCCCGTCATGAGCCCTAGCCGAGGACTTTTAAATACCTTAGACCGACCCAGAATGAATTCAATAAAAATTAAGTCCAACACAAAACAGCCACATCGTAAACCTTGATATATCTTCCAAGTTAGCTGCTGGTGTCCCTTTCCACATGCCTATTGAGGTGGAATGCAATATTCCAGGCGGATGAAGATCTCACATCACTGCCAAAAGTTCGCCCCTTCAGCAAACCTAGGACGAATCGAAAAACAATACCATTTTTCCGCACGTAATGCAGAACTTCTAGCTAAACCGTAAATGCATAAAATTAACTTGCGACCATTGAAAACCGATTTGAAATTCTAGGCCAACCAAACAGATGAAACCAAATACGGAAGATAATGGAAATATCTCAAATATTAAAATGATAACATTAAACATATTTATTAGCATCTTGAATACATTGAGGTTACAAACTTATAATGAAATCCTCTCCACATTCTCTTTGTCAAAATTTTTGAAACTTGGCCTTCCGCCAGCCTCAGGACGACTCAGAAAATATTTCGATAACACCCGCGAGTAAAAAAGAACTCCCAGCTACACCGATAGATCTTCTCGCTCGTCTTCGAGCATAGAGGATTTTTGAGGGGGCTTACCATGACTTTCCAATCCTGAAATAATTCTTAGGTCTCCTAATATTGGCAAAATAAAATTACACCAGATGCAGGAGCCATTTAAGAATAATTGACTCTGGGTAGGGTAATTCCCTCTTACTACGCTGGGGAACAATTTTGAACACATTTTCTGTTGACTTTAATTTTTTAGCTACTTTATGCAAAAACAGGTGTGACGATTTCAAAACTGCAGTTAGTTTTCTCTCTCGGCTACATTAAGCGTCGATCACAGGAAGTATTATTTCTCTCCATTTGTCTGACATAAGCTGTATTAGACTGACGCCGGAGGCTGATGCCGTAGGAGACCACTGACAGGTGCATGGCAGTGTAGTTATGCAGGAGATACCATAGTGAGACTTTCTTCTTGGTGGAGCTTTGGTGTTGTGCGAGCTGTTTACACGGATTTTTTTGTCGATTCGCGCACATCGGTAAACCATGCCTTTTAATAATTACGTTTCCTGTATGGACTGTATTAATGGAATAGTATTCTACCAATTAAGGTAGGTTTCCGTGGAGTACTGAAGAATAATCTGGGAGCCTCCCTTTCATTCCAGCACTTCTTTCTTCAATTCACAGTAAGGCCTACACCCTTTTAATCTATCTAAAAATCCTATTCTCTTCCTTCCCCTCCCCCTTTAACCTAACATTTTACCCTCTAACACCGTTTTCAACATCCCCTCCCCTCTAAGTTTAACTTTCCCTCCATTCATATTTTCTGTCTCCTCCGTATTTCATCCAGAAGCTGCCTCTCCTCACCCACCATGTCCAGCACTTCGTCGTTTCTCCTCCTCTCTGTCCACTTCACCTTCTCCATTCTTCACAGTATATATGGTGAGATTTCCCTTTGCTTTCCTTTATTTGCAAATTTTTGCGACGCATGAGACAGAAAGAGGGAGTATCCTGTACTTGCCTTAAAAAGTTGACGTGATAGACAAAAACAGGTTATTTTTTAATTCAGGGGCCAAAAGTTAGTCAAAAACAAGTCACACATCTAAGACAGCAAAATGGCTATTACACAGTATTATTCTCACCATTGTCCTTCTTCTCTTCTCTTATTTACTTTTCCTTTCCCAATTCCCTTTCACAATCGCATTTGCCCCAATCCACTACATTGCGCTAAGTCTGAAGCAAACTTAATGTAATCTCAATGCGCTGTAAACACCAATACAGCATCCACCCCAGAAGCCATACATTGAAAAAGCTTGGCATCAAACTTGGATTTATTGCCGAATTCTCGCACTTATCGGAATTCAAGAATATAATTTCGCAAAATATATTGAAATGACGATTTAGATAATTAAAAAGGTATTTCTATTCCATGAACAATAATAATTCAAAATGAAATACATACTTTCCGCGGTAAAACTAAAGAAATTGCCTTGAAGTTAAATCAAGATTGATTTACTCGTTATAAATACTATTTAATGAACTAAGGAACTTGGAACTTAACCATCGTAGAGAGAAACGCGCAATTCTGCTTATAGGTCATTTAGGTAGAAAGACTGTGCCGATAATATGTAGTCCAAATAAAGATTGACTCCTCATTTACATGGTACACGTCACATCTTCGGTCAAAAGATAAAATACGCGCTAAAGTTATCATTAAGGTCCAATTGAAACGGTCTCTTACTTGACATAAATAAGAGTAGACTCCAATCACATAGTATCTACAAAAAAAAACTTTTGACTTTCTCCTCAAAATCAATGATAAGCTTTACCTAGACAACCCCATTTTTCCATGGATACTCAAGAGTTAATAACAACCATGCCGGATAAAGCCATAGCTCAACCCCAAAAACTCATTGAAGAGCGAAAAGGTCCATGGCAGGGAACTGCACAAGGAATACTTGAATTTCATACGCATGTGGCTTAGTCAAGGATGAGCTCTGGCCTCATCTCTCAAACTAAACTTATATCTTAATTTATGTTTGAGTAAGTATCCGTCGCTTTTTCAATTTCGCAAAAATTGCATTTTAATTTTGGAGAAGAAAAAGACTAAAATTTTGTAATTCAATGAGTAACGAAAGCATAATGTGTATGCATTACACAATATTTACATTACATTTTTTGCATACCTTTCAGGGTAGAATTTATTCCTCTGGTGTTGATATGGTCATCATTAGAAGAAGCTCCAGAGTTAATGAATATCCATCGGCTATTACTGCTGTGATAAGATAAAATACTTTTAGAAAGTACGCACAGAGATCTTACATAAAGATTAATGTAAACAGTGCGATGCTGTAGCGTTTGCTTACCTAATGTGCGCCTTTTGAAAGATGTAAACACCAAATGCAAAGCTTATGGACCATATCGACTGCATCCGCTGCGCTAAAACCATGAAAACTATATCCGATGACTGGAGTTTCACTGTGCTCTTGCTTGAGGGAAGACATGAAGTGCTCGGTACTTCCACTAGCAATGCGCATCGCCACATGTTTTCCCATGGCATGGGTGGAACCGCCCATTCACTTGGCACTTGATAGCTGTATAGAATGGTATTCGCTGGTGAAGTCATAGCAGGGACAAAGCTTACAATGACCCAAAAACATCTGCTCAACAATTCTACATTCAATTGGCTTGGCCTATTTACACACTTTTTCAGCCGGAACAAATATCCTCTCCTACTATACTACCTGCTGTTCGCACAGCACTGGCGGTCTTGCATAATCACTATTAATCTAAATTGCCATGATCCATTGCCAATTTTTCACGATAAATTAGTACTAAATATCTCTAAAACGCAATGGTACCTACCTTTTATTTAGATCATGTGTATTAGTAATGAATTTTCCACGGTAGATCAGCACAGATGAAAATTGCGGATAATGCTGGATTTATAAACCCGAATTGACGCATCCTTAAAACATAGTCTTACTTGAACTCCAATAAATAAGACAAGGATTCCCAAATCAGTTGATGAGCAATAGATTTTAATTATTTAAGCATGGACCACTACGATGAAACCGTTAAAATTCTGCAATTTATTTTGGAACCATCTCAAATGCTACAGAGAATTGTATATTTCTAAAGTTATACAGTTTAATACTTAATTCATTCAATTCAGTATTACTCAGTAAATTTTCAATTTTAACAACAATCTTAAATCTGTACATTGAATTTGTTTCAGATTTAGAGTTAACTCTCATTCTTGATCATTTCGCCAAAATTATCATTCTATATGAGCAATGAGCATAGTACCTATTTACCCCGCGTGGGCAAAATACGGGCGCCTTTAACAGAAAAACAGACGGCATTAGAAAGAGAAAGATTGAATAAACGAAATAAAAAAATAAAAAATACAATGCCAGATAAGCTAAAACACCGTAAAATTATGTGGAGGCTGGCAATAAGCTTTTAAATGAGTCCGAAATTAGTTCCAATGGTGCTCCTAAATATTTTATGTGGACCTTACGATAATGGAGTGAGTGCTATGAGGATTTGAGATCTATAAAAGGATAATGTATAATTTCAATCTTCTCACTACTCTAGCAGTACAAAAATGCTGAGATACAGACTCTCGTAACAGATTCTCAGAAAAAATTCCTAAACGTCAAAATTCTGTCCTTGGTAACTCCAATAAATATGGGTAGACGCGCGCCATATACTCCTGTGGTCTAACCATCAGGGTAAACCACATAAGCAATACTTAATGATATGCTTAGAAAGAGATAATGATGATTAAGCCTTTTTACCTCCTGACTTCATAAATGTTCCATTTCATGAGAAGAAAATTTATAATCGAAATTTTAAAAAAATCCATAGCCATAAATTGCACAACGCCTTTACCGGGGATAGCCAATCAGCGATCTTACCAGGTACAAATATTACAGAAGCGGATCCTCATTCCTAAAGTCGGTCTCTAAATGTGTTGTCATGCACAGCGCATTTGAATGGGTTGACAGAAGTCGCCATTCGCGTCGCTAAGGAACAAATTTATCTGAGTTTCACGGGAAACTATGGTATAACGAGGGGTTTCAACCGAAATTTACATATATGATCATGTCGGCCTCGGTAGCGGCGGGGTAAGTCCTCGCCTACCATACCGAAGGTCGCGGGTTCGGTTCCCGCCTGGATAGGTTTCCCCTTCCATAACATGGGTGTGTGTGATCGTCTGTTGTTGATTGTTTAAACTCCTGATGTAAAGGCCACAATGTGCTGTTTTCGGAGGTAATTCATATAAATAAATAGATAAATGTGATGTATGAAATTCATAACTCTTCAATGCTATTTCTCACAATTACAAACACCATACCACAAAATATTGGAAGAAAATTGGATCGCATTGCACTCATCACCGCGCCGCGGACAATTTTTGAGAGCCGATTAAAATTCGACCGAAGTGGCAACAGAAAACAGCCTTCTATGAGATGGAATTGGGCCTTTTCTATGCAGTCCCCTTGTTACCAGGCATGGAAAGGTCGGAGGGACGATGCATTCTCAGGAACCGAGAAATCTCTTTTACTTATATTCACTCTCAGGTCTCGCCTCCTAGTTGATAAAGATTGTGGTCGCCCAACTTCCTTACTACCCATTTACTTACCTATTCCTTCCCCGCCCCTTCACGTTTACACACCGTTAGTATCTTCTCCGTTATAATCTCGTTTCAAATCCTTATTCAGACTTAGCGAAATCAAGTAACTCCTGAATATTGCGGCGGTAAATAATTTTAGCCTTCTTTTTAATTAATATTAATTTTATTTAAATGCTAAGGAAGCTGAAAATGGCGTCCGTCATTTACGTGAGGTGATTTTGGCGATTTTTGGACCACCCTACCCTTTTAGGGGGTGAAGGAGTCAAGCCGATTCTTACCTAATCTCACGTGACGGAAAGGAGTTCTGGCAAGTATCACGTAATTTTTTCCGCAAGAAAAAGTATAAAATGTGATTCTATACTACTATCTTAGAAATCTTAAATACTAGTCTTAACTAACATATAGTATTAAGAATAAGATAAGACTAATATTGATACAATAATAGAGTAGTAATTGACTGGAATATTGCTTAATGCATTGAAAGGATCCTTTTTTTCCTTGACTTCCTTTATAGATTATTTTTAAATTTTCTGAAATAATCGTTTGACTTCAATTGATTTTTGAAAATATTTGCAGAGTAATCACTAATAACTTTCATGCTATCTTTGTCGAATTTTGCCTCGAAGGACGCCACGATCTTATGCATCTTATTTCAATGCGATTTTTAGACGATCCCTTTTAGCCAAGGATAGCATTTCAGAATACAATTAGGGGCCTCCACGAAATATATGAGGCTAAATTGGCAATTTTTGGACCCCCCCTTAATGAGATATCGTGAGATTTGTTTTGATCCCTCCCACTAATCTCACGTAAGATTGTTCAAAACGCGTATTTTCAGTGTAAATACGTTAATTTATTCTTCATTGCGTTGATTATGTTTAATTATTTTTATAGAGAAAGACGTTTTGCTGAATTCAACCCAGTTTTCTCACAATTTCACTCCGTTTCATGCGGAAAACAATTACGTGATATTTGCCAGGACCCCTCGTCTCCCTCACGTGATATTGTACGAGAATCAGCTTGACCCACACTCTCTTACTCCTCCCAATCCCTTACTCACTTACCTAATTAAAGGATTCCCCCAAAGGGAAATACAGTACATAATATTTTCGTCAACCAAATTTTCGAATTTTTACCACACAAGCACATCTAATCATACTTCATCGACTGACGGTTACGAAAAATAGATTTTCCTTATTATATTTTCAGGAAATTGCATTATAAAATCCGCATTTGTACCGTTTAATATTGCAAAACTTCTGTAGGCATACGAAAAATGTTCAGTACTGCTGGAATGCATGTTTCGCTTCGACTGATGTGAAACTCATTATGATAAAACACTGTTAAGACGCTCATTGTATCGGAAGAGCTATGAGTAATAAAATGTTTGATTTAAGCGCACAATAGCAGGAGTTATTACCATGTGAATGCTTCAAATAGGCCTTCAGGAAAATTTTCATTCACAAATAAACGAATTTGTACAGTGTAAAAATTTCACAGAGAAATCGGGAGATACGGGTTCGAATCTCAGAGAAGGCGAATGGTTTTTTTCTCTGTGGAATTTTCGCACCATATTTATTTCCTTTGAGTATGAGGTATTAGTATTATCGGGTAAAAACGCAGAGGAAAACGGTATCCCTATTAAAAAAAGGCCTTCTGGAAATTATTGACTCGTTCACTGGTACAACCCGAGGGTTGGTTTCGAAATGTGAGGGTTAAGCTCATCGCTAACTTGGACATTCAGTCTTGCTAATTTCACACGTCCTGAATAGGGGGAAAATTCTTTCCCTGAACCACCTGGCATTTCGAGGATTTTGATTTTGGAGGCACGAGGGTTTCACTTAGACTTTAAAACTGTGATTCCCCCCACGGTCAATATCCGAAGACGTATGAAGAGGAGAAATTATATCGCACACAGGTACCCGCACCTCTGGTCTGAACACATTCCTTGCTCACCATATTTCAAAGGTAATCCTCCAAGAATGGAATTTTGACAAAGCTTCATTATTTTTTAATTCCATTTCAACGACGCCATCTCATTTATTTTGATTATGGTGACACTTTTTCGTTCATTTTATAGTAATCTCTCTGTTTTCATAACTTTGAAATCATATTGTTGTAAGTATTCCAATCAAATTGATGATACTTTACCGCAATACGCTTCTTTATCTTCGCTATTTTTTCGCGTTTCATCAGTATTATGAGGAAAACCCAATCAAACCTTGAAATTCTGTGACAAAACTCTAATCAACATTATGATACAGTCAAAATTAATTTTTTAGCCTGGAGATGATACAAAAAAATACCATTATATGAGTTTTACTTACCTATTCCTTTTATCACACTAAAGTAAATATTTCGCGATATTTTTTTAGAAGGTGGTGACCCCAATTTTTGATCTTATGCTTTCGTCCTCAGTTCCTCGCTAGCGGATGCCACGACATAGATGTTACGACATAAACTACTCAAAAAAATATCCTACACACTATGCAATAGGCACGCTTTTACAGTAAAGAGGATTGCCTACATCCTTTAATAAATGTTAGCTAATTATCGTCAACTTGAATTAGATTTGGGTGACAAAGGCCGTTATTTTTCACCATTAATTGTTACTTTCGAGTCGTTTATATGTAACATAACTACCGAGAGGGTATTTTACTCCTAATAATCTTTACGAGGAACTTCAATAAATTTCAAAACAAATTTTCAAGTTATTTCAACATTTCAATACACCCTAAAGCATGGTATTAGCTCGTCTACCCTGTTATTGTTGCAGATCTTTCATTTTACAATAAAATAATTGTGCCACGTAATATTCGTACAACAAAATAACTGCAAAAATTACATCTACGACACTTCTAGAAAAATTATTGTCATGGACATTAGCGATTGTTCGGACATTTAAAGCGCTTACAAAAGTTTTATTAGCATGACAATCGTACTCCATATATTCTAATTGCATCTGGAATTCATATTTATATATTTACGTAATAGCTTAAGTTTTACGGCAAAAACAAATGACATTTACTCTCATGCTATCGCATTCATTGCCATGGATGCCGTCCAAGAAATCGACCTCGTTTTTAAGTGATTGGTACTTATTACAAGTTAACTTACAACTTTAAGACGATTTTCGGCGAGTATGAAAACAATCGGTATACAAGACGTTTGTAAAATCCGTAAGAGGATAGTAGGAAAGTACTATTTACAGATGTCAGACTCGTGAAACCTAACCTAGAAGCCTGAAAACAGCTCCCGCGAGATCCAGTTTGACTCTAACCCTAATGCAGTATTTCCTTTCCTTCGATGTTACTTCCACATCCAACGTCTGTAGGCTGCATGCCTGCGCTTCTCTTACTGATACGTTTTGCAACTTTCACGCGAATCTTGAGAGGAAGCACTTCAAGCAACCTTGGGCGTCTTAAACCTTGAGAACGGCGGCCATTGATGAAATAAATCAGCATTCCGGCAGCAAGTTCTCGATTCATTCAATTTAACTAAACTTTCGACTCTGTCTGGCTTTAATCCACCACAAGCATTTAAAAGCATTTAAAACAGAAAAATATGAATATGATGATTTTTTTGCATTTCGAATTTTTAAGTTTGCTTTGGAACACAGGATATACGTATGATAAAATTATAAACAACAAACGGTGATTTCCACACTTTTAAATGTAACTCACTGTCTACCATAATTTTGAGACTCTATTTTACCTTCATTACCATTTGCTGTCCATATTTTATCATGTATGAATTGCATTTACTCCACGTTAAGCCTAAAACGATTTCATACGAAAATACATCAATTATGATTATAGAAGAACGGGAAATGATTGACAACGTATTACTGGAACACGAATTGAGTTGAAATTATATGCAATACCCTTGATTCCAAATGCATAATACTATCTTAAAAGATTTCCAAATATATAATATATTCTAGTACATAAAGCATTAATAAAAATTTACTTACTATTTAGGAGGCAAACACTTCAGTAACAGTCCTTACTTAAGTGCATTGATACCATATTATTTAGGGTCCTCAAATTGTGATTAGTTTTTTTCCGATTTAGCAGGACAAAATATTTTGCAAACTCTTATTCCCTCAGCGAATACCAATTACTCTAATCATAAGTAACAAAGATTTGTTTAAGCTAATCAATACACATCTTGGATTTATAATGAAAAATACAGGTTGCACCACTGGAGTTAAAGTATTTCATGCGTAAAATATTGATGTTCAAGTACCTTCAAATGCAGGGGAAGTATTTAGAAATAAAATCACTTAAGAACCGGCAGTGAATCTCATTAATACACTTGGAGCTTTCAAAACACCGCTCTAAATGTATTTGAAATTCAAAATACAAAATGCCTTTGACTTGGATACTTGAGAAACAAACTACAAAATAGTATTTTAAATACCTTTCAAAATTCAAAATACATTTGTATGTAAACTAAGAGATATAAAAAAATATAACCTGTCCTGGTACGTTATGGATAGCTGCGAACATAAAGGAAACGATTCTAACGAAAACGAAGTGATCTCTGAAGCATAATGTTACAGAAGTGTTATCACAACTACTTTAAAAGAATTTTACAAATTTATTTTACATTTTAGAATAAAAAATAACAAAAATCTGTATTTAAAATGCATGATACTAAATAAATGCAGGGCTTTGTATTTAAAATACCAAATACAAATTACAAATGTATTTCAAATACGCATTTTAAAATATTTGAAGTAAGTACTGACCAGCCCTGATTCACAATTGATCTTCTCAGGGACCGACGTTACCATAATGTATTTCATACTGAAGTAATGTCTGATGCTAATGTAAAGATTTATCAGGTTGCGCACCTGGTGAGGTTTGCCATTACTACTTCCAACGTTTCGACAAATGACACGATCATCGTCTCCAGCGATTTCGGAATTTAAGAGAAACGTTGGAAGGAGTCATAGTGAATCGTAGAAGGAAAGATGGAAAACCTCAATCGGTATGAAACTCGAGACATATTCACGCATATTTCATACTGTCATTAATACGTTCCCGGTACGATAATCAAGTAGGTGGTGCACTATAGAGGAAAACTATTGGGATATCTCGGTCCAATTTTTCGGCCGACTTATTATGTACTAGCAGTCCTTATTATCTACAAGCATGCCACCCTGCGTACCCAGTAGTAGCCAGAGAAGCGGGAAACTTGGAATTCATACTCACATAGCAGCATTTTTAGGCACACAGAACCGCAAACAATGGAAAACACGATTACCATACAAAGCGCACGGGATCAGCTTATATTCCGCTCCACAGCAGTGACCGAAGTGATTAGACCAAAAACGTCTTGTGAACTCATATCCCAGCAAAAACGTTTGCACCGAGAGTACTAGGTAAGTATCCTTTGATTTATGTTTTCCCTTTGAGCGAGGAAAATACCCGATGCCTACCCGATAGGATAACCAACCATAGAAGTATGAATTGACGTAACAAATTTTAATGAGAAAATTATGCAAATGACTCGTCGGACGCAACCAAAAGTAGCACTATGGGGTTAGAGAGCGTGAGATGCACATATGTACTAATTTTGACTGTAATCTATCCAGCCGTATGGAAAATCATAGCGAACAGACAAAAAGATATCCCCTTTTCTATATGTATACTATAGTCCTTCTGGCCGATTCAGGTCGCTTGTGGAAACGACCAGGATCACAAAAGCGACAAGCATCTAAAGGGAAACGCTGGGATCGCCCAAAGAGTAATGTCGCTACCCAAACAGTGAAATATCCCAAAAGTTTTTAGCTATAACGACACACACTGGGAAAGTTTTAAGGAAGAAGCATGTGATGTAATACGCAGACCCGAGACATATTTTCACGTCTGGCGGTTGCATCCGGTGATGCAGCCGGGAGGAGGCTGCCTTCCGCCCTGCCTTGGCAATGATTTCAGAGGCTTCTCGCCACCGGCGCGTGGAGAAGTTCGTTAAAAGGGGAAGGTCGACAGGAAAGGGAAAAAAGGGGTGAGGATCGGAGAAAAAACAGGGTTCCCCCCGTTTGCCTATATATACTTGTGGTGAAGGGACTCTTGCTTCGTCAGAGAGTCTTGGACGAGCCTTGGGAAGTTCTACTTGGGAGTCCAGCAGCCAGCCCGACGGAGCTTCAAGTGTAAAAAAGAAAATCCTCAAGACGGCAAGTGAAGCATCTCCGAAAGGTGGCAGTTGACTCGCCATTTGCATAGCTCTCAGCCTCTCTTGATCTCCTGACCAACCGGGACCTTTCTCGTTTCAAATTTCGACGTAAGCCAATTACAAGTGGATACACTTTCTCTTTAACGGTTTTCATGGATAATTCGGTGATCTATCACGTTTGGAGATAACTGTAACAGAAAATTAGGAGGATAATCGTGCAGATGGGGGAAAACTTTTGCTTACAAAGAATAATTAATCGTTTGAGGCAATGTTTTTCCTGCTGTGCCTAAAATACATTCTACAAGCAATAGGACTAAGATTAACATATCGCAGATAATTGTGGAACCACAGTGATAAATTGAGCGCAACTACGACTGTGAATATTTACATGGAGTTGTTAAAATGAAATACCTTTCGTAGTTTTTAAGCAGAGATTCTTAGTGAATGACGGTTTTTTCTAGATAAATAAGTGACAAAAACATTTAATTATTCTGTCGATAACACAATATTTCCATGCACAATTACGGTAAAAAAATAACGATCAAAAATTAATATGATAAAAACAATGGTATACAATAATCACGTATGCTATTTGTCTACATAATTCATATATAAACATATCATTTGTAAAAATTGAATCAAGGGTTGCTCTACAGATCGATGGAAATTTGAGTCAAATATAATGACGATGATGCCATGACCTCATTACTTACGCGACTTACTTCCTAAAAATTAGTAACGTTGATCGAATTACTCGAATGGATCGAATGGAATATAAAATACATAAGGCATTGGTACATGGGGATAAATTAATAAATCACTAGAAATAACACAGCCTAGGGCTATATCACTTTTGGTTAAGCCTGAATAATGAATAGATATCTCATTACTAAATGAAATATAACGGGAAAAATTAACGAAAAGGAGGATCAGAGAGTTACATAATTCGTAATTACCGTCTTATTTGTATTGTTGACATATTTCTGATTTTAAACATTATTCATATTCGTATTATCACTTTATAATTATTTTTTTCGTCCATCAAAGGGCAATCTATATAAAAATGCATTCAAATTAATTCTTAATAAATTTGTGACAAAATCTGTGCCCAATTTTTCAAAATAAAAACAGTAATACCAAGTAACTCATAGTAATAGTTGAAAAAGGACTGATTATTTTGCTGTTCCGGCTTCTTTTCAATGGAATGATTATTCCTTAAAAAGTACCAAGCTTTAAATCACCTGAATTTGAAAGAAAATAAATTTTTTTGAAACCTAAACCATAAAAAGGGTGGATATGTTTTGAGCTTCGTGATGATTATTCAATGCATACTCATGTTTAATTTATTTTTCAATTAAAGCTAACCATGATTTCTTCTTATCCCAAATTCAAGATGGCACTCGCAATGGGTGAACCAATGGCAGCCGCCCAGTGGGGCAGCAACAAGACTGTAGTCGATATGGTCCTCCCCGAAATGACCCACCTCATTGACCCACACTGGTAAGAACCTTTCCATCATATTTGTGGGATGCATTTCACCATCTAAAATTCCATTTATTTCAACACAAAAAAGAAGCGTGGACAATCTGGTGAAGGCATAATATCCACGTCCTCCTACGAGTCTGCATCCATTTCTATTCTTCCATTGATAATTACAATTTAAAAATTTTTATTGCTAAAAACAATAAGTTTCTTACCTCGCCAAAATGCTTTTGCATCGCATGCAGTGTCAATAACACATACATGCATCTACAATTTGCATAAAAATGAATATGGGAGCACTAGAATCCTGACTAAATTCAACAACAAAAAATGGCAATTTTCCATAGTAAAAGAAATAACAACGGAACAGTTGCAATGACTCTTAAATATTTTCATTTCTGCTGGTATCCAGGTGTTCAGCCAAATAAATCCATGCAAAAATTTAAATGCCAAATTCTCCCTAAAAAATCAAAGAATCTATAAAAATGAAAAACCCTTATATAAGTTTTTGGAAAATTTTCATACAAGTCTTTCACTCGACTGGGGAAATTTCATTATAAATTTGAAACCTAATCCCACTTTTCAATCTGCATTAATCAGCGTCAACTGCCGATCGGTAACGATATAAAATTTTCTAAATGAATTCACAACACTGATTTTTCCTAATAATTAGTACTCGGTTCCTAGCAATTACTATTCGGAAGCGGAAATAAGTAAAATTATAATGCACTCACTCACGGAAATTGGTAGATTTATGATCCCAGCATTGATTGATTCCACGTTTAAAAACAATGATCGTAAATTTTAACCCAAGAGTTTGAAAATGTGTAATACAAATACCAATAACTTTTAATATACCTTCAATTATTCAGGTACCAGTTCCCTCCTATGAACCCTCTGTGGCACGGCATCTTAGGATTCGTCATTGGGTGCCTTGGAGTCGTCTCTTGGTGCGGAAATGGTGTTGTCATCTACATCTTCTCCACCACCAAGTCCCTCCGAACTCCATCCAACTTGCTGGTCGTCAATCTTGCCTTCTCCGACTTCTTCATGATGGTTGTCATGTGCCCATTCATGCTGATCAACTGCATGCATGAGACGTGGGTCTTCGGTGAGTTTACGATACGAAGCTCACAATACTAAGCGGCAAATGCCAAGTTCATCCCTTAAAATCATTAAAGAAATATAAAGATAATCATATATACTTTCCACGCTTTAATTTCACAAGCTAAAATAAGATTACGTTCACAGATATGTCGATCTTAGCGCTATTGAGTGCTTGAACACTCGATATTCTAATAGAAGTTTACCAGCTCTTATAACTTTAATAAAAATCATACAGAAAAAGTATCTTGATCTAATTATACATGAAAATTGATTTTAAATTAATATGAAACATGTATTTTTAAGAAATTCTGCAAAAAAGAGGATTACTGTTAATATCTTTTAAAACAAATTCACTATTGCACGTAAATGCACGTCGTGATTTGGGAAATAAGGAAAATGAGGAAAAAAGGAATATATATACTAGGAATATATATCTCAAAAATTGCTTTTAAGCTATCAACATTTCGTCATGACATTTACTTGAATATATAATGAGGAATGTAAGGTAAACCTCTCTCAGGAAAAAAAAACTTGATTAACTTTTCATCTGTATTCAATAACCTGGAAAATTGAGTTAATTTTAGAGCTGAGTTCGGAAAAGTTTGTCGCAAATAAATTCTCCAAAATATGGCCAGGTGCTCTCTTTCGATATGAACAGTGATATTCCATCTTATTTTTACATTAAATATTGGTTTCATTTTAAATGGGAATTACTCTAAAAATGAATTACGTAAATTTCAAGACTACCAAAATGCTGTTAAAGCTAAAGGAGTATTATGACTGATTTTTTCCCATTATCTTCTCTTTCCAGGGCCTCTGATGTGCGAGCTCTATGCTTTCGCTGGCTCGCTCTTCGGATGCACCTCCATCTGGACCATGGTGACCATTGCCATGGACAGGTACAACGTCATCGTCAAGGTGAGACAATGAACATCACGGAAAACTATTCCCATCAATCTATTTAAATAATATCGCTTAATTTTTACCTGAAGAATGATCGTATGCTTTCTCGTCGTATTGTATCGTGGAAGGTTACTCGGGTTGTCCACCGGGTCAGGTACTCTATCACGGCCGACGTATCGATGAACGAGTCGTCCATCGTCATCATGGCATCATTCTCGTCTCATTTATCGAAAGTCACCGGGGCAACGTCATCATGCCCTGATGACGATGGACGACACATTCATCGAAACGTCGGACGTGATGGAGAACCTGACCCGGTGGGAATCCCGAGTAACCTTCCAGAAAATAATTACCTGGTTTCCGTCCGGGTAAAATTCTCCATTAACTCTTTCACATATTAATTTTTTTCAATTTCCCCTCGTCATTAGAGACTGGATATCGATTTTAAGGCGACTGGTACAAAAGATAATTCTCTTAATCTCGTCCATGCTATACATACTATTAGGCCATTCCATTAGACATTACGACCGACTCCGAGGCTAACTCTGAGACTAAGAGGGGAACCGAAGGCGCCCCCACATAATGAGGAATTTTTAAAGGTATTCCGGGAAAAGTAGAGTTGCATGCAGCATATTATGAACTATCCCAACAGTCATCCATTGCCTAATTGAACTTCCCTGTTCAATTCCTAAGTCCTACGGCCTCATTCCAAAAAATGTAACATGAAATATATACCTCAGTTTCCTAAAGTAGATAGTGAGCCAATGCTGACACAAATATATTATTGCAATGAATAGCGCAAGCTCTCGGTCGAACCACATGCACATACCTCAGCCAACGAAGGATGCTTAGATTTATTAATTAATTTGAGGAAATTAAAGAAAAAATCAATCACAATATTATAAAAATAAGCATGGCTGCGGCATGCATTGCTGGTTTTCCCTGATGATGTAAGGCGTACTAACACTTGGAAGCAGCTCTTCTGAAGGGTAAGAAGCGAGCCGAAGAAAAATAGTTTTCTTACCTCAACTGAGTCTTGTCGCAAAATTTGAGCCGTATAACCTTTCGCAGGTAGAGGCTATAGTAATACTTTCTATCAAAATATTATCATTATCGTACTATCTTATTTTTATAAATTTGAAATATGCTTCGACATAAAATATCAGGGGGTGTCCTTCATAATTACTTGACCTGACCCTATATTGATCTTAACCCCTCTCCAAAGATATAATCTATTTTTACCACCTACCATAGGGACTGTAGAAATAATAAAGTTGAAATATATTCGACATAAAATATCAGGGGGTTTCCTTCATAATTACTTGACCTGATCCTATATTGATCTTAACCCCTCTCCAAAGGTATAATCTATTTTTACCACCTACCATAGGGACTGTAGAAATAATACTATAGGGAAACAATGTAAAGCATTCCACTTCAGAAGAGCAAGGAGCCAAATTCTGAAAATTGTGGAAAATATACAAAATTCCTCCTTTAATGCTTCCGTTAATCCAGAAAAAATTCGGTAAATGCAAAAAGTCGATTATTCAAGTCCGTCAGATCCTGACTCGGCAATGAAATAGCCTTTCACTGAAACATCTAGACGGAAGAATACTTCGCACCGGGTTGTTTGAATTCGTTCGCCGGGAGAATATCAACTATTATTTTTTCATGTTAATTCCTAAAACCTAGTCTTTCGTCCTAGTTTCAGTTAGCGTATACCTTTCATTATTTCTGAAAAAAATCATTAGGAATACAAACATCTAACATCAAACTAGCTCATAATTTTCTATATTTCTGTCATTGTCAGATACTCTTTGAATGAAACGTGAAACAAGGAATAAGTTTAAAATCTTCATCATAGAGACAATATTTAAGTACGACGATAGCTCAAAACGATGTGGTGGATTTGACGAGTAACATAGATATAAGAGGTGCAATCTTGGGAGGTATAAGGCCTCCAACATTTTTCCCATCTAACTACTGACCCGAAAGCAATGGAACTGGAGATATTTCCTCTATGCCTAATCTCCCTGCAGACGTATATATTTTTCACAACATTGCGGCAAAGCTTCTTTAGGAGTCTCTTTCGATCACTGAAAAATCGCTGAAGCAATAGCAGCACGACTGCTGAATGTGCAGTCAAGGAGTGTGTCTTTCATTATTGGAAAAAGTAAAAGTCACTAGGGTAACTCCATCACCACATGTTCCCTTCAACTTTTGATGAATTTCAATTGGTTTCATACCACGAAAATGCAGAAAACGAATGATGGGACGCTGTTGGAGTAAGGTAAACGTTTTCATTTCATTTTTAAGTGATTAAAATAGTTCTCATTCTCGACGTTACCGAAAAAGTTCTATCTCTCATAAAAAGAAACCATCTCCGTCACGTATTGATAAAGAGTGCATTTTTATTCTACAACAGTACACAAATTTCAATTTCTCTACAGCCTGAAGAAAAAAATTGGAGGCCTAAGAACTTGAATGGATCTCGTTTTGACAAAGTTCTGAGAAAAAAATTCCCAAAAATCAGTCATTACGGACCATATGAATGCATGTGTTTGACCATATGAATGCTTGTGTTTCAAAGCTGTCCATTAACGCTACTTCAAACCCGCATTCCTAATTGTTTCAGGGTCTGTCTGGAAAGCCATTGACGATTAAGAAGGCTCTCCTATGGATCTTCCTTGTCTGGGCCCACGCTGCCATCTGGACCATCTTCCCAATGATCGGCTGGAACAGGTAAGCCATCCTAAACCAGATAGAACGCTCTATGTGACACCAATCCCTGACTTGGAGCCGATTTCATCCATTAACCTCTTGCGCTGAAATGACGAGTCTAGCTCATCATTAACTTCTGATGCTAAATTGCGCAATGAAAAGAGTAGTTCGTCAAAAGATTTTCATAATTTTAGCACTATTTAAGGGAACAATGTAAAATGAAAGTTTCACAATCCTAATAAATAGACGATAATAAAAATAAATAGACGATATTCAGAAAATAAAATGAAGTGGAAGGAGATAAAAGACAAACTATTGGGTGTAAAACTAAAGACGGGAAAAAACGTGCCACATCCCTACTTTCCAATCAGCTGTGATGAAACTAAGAGAATAAAATATTCTTCACGCTTGATAAAAGATAATTCAAGAGTATTCTGGAGTCTCTCTTTTCATTTCTATTCATATTTCACATAAACATTGACCACTTTAACCTATCCGACAGTACTATAAGGCACATTACGGTAATTGACTATACCCTCCAGAGAAGTAACCAGCCAGGCTAAACAAAGAGATACCTCAAGCAACATTCGCTCAAAAATGTACTCTCTGAGTAGATATAACGCAAAGATGAATACGAGACACTTCCCAGCACTCATACTTACCATCTGATACTATCCGCTGAATTCGTGAGAAGTGACATGATTGCTTCTAAAACCATATGATGGCTATTTGCAGTAATCCATAGTTTTTACCCAATTTACCACTTTCACTCACGCAAAGAAATTTGACAGTTTGCAATTCTTACGCATTTCAAAACGCTTACTGGAACACTGTTTCACTGATTACAGGACAATTCCATGAATAACTTGATTTTTTTCTATTACTAGATGATCGTTACTCCAATGCAATGTAATCCTGAGGTTTAACCAAACTACCCCATTTTCCTTCATTCGAGGTTTAACAATATGCGATTCTTACGCAGGTATGTCCCAGAGGGTAACATGACCGCCTGCGGAACTGACTACCTGACCAAGGACTGGTTCCACAAGAGCTACATCCTTGTCTACTCAGTTTTCTGCTACTGGCTGCCACTCTTCGTCATCATCTACTCTTACACCTTCATCGTCCAGGTAATAATAAATACATGATGATATAACAAAGAATAAATACGTCATTTTGCTTAAGCTACAATTAGGGATATAGAAATGATCCACGCAACCACATCCTTGAAAAAAACTCATCCTTTTCCAGGCTGTCGCTGCTCACGAGAAGCAGATGAGGGAACAGGCCAAGAAGATGAATGTGGCTTCTCTGCGATCTGCCGAGGCACAGAACACCAGCGCCGAATGCAAGCTGGCCAAGGTAATACTAAAATAATCTCATACTTTAAAAACTTCATTCTCTTGAATAAATACTTGTTTTATGTCTTTTGATGCTTGAAAATATGTCGAGCATTATTTTTGGCTATTTTATTAGTAGATTCGCTCAAAAGGAAAATAGCGATCACGTAATGTCAGCCTCTTATAGCCAATAATACAACTAGATTTGATATAAAATCTTCAATTCTTAGATTGCCCTGATGACCATCTCCCTGTGGTTCATGGCTTGGACTCCATACCTCATCATCAACTTCTCCGGAATCTTCGAAACCATGACCATCAGCCCACTCGTGACCATCTGGGGATCTCTCTTCGCCAAGGCTAACGCCGTCTACAACCCAATTGTCTACGGTATCAGGTGAGAAAAGTTTGGAGCTATTGAAGTTTCAGCAACAATCGGACTCACAATATTTAAATCTACTAAATTTTCAGTCGATTCACGAATTGCAAATACTAGGAGGCAACAAATCAGCCATCAACATTTTAATGCGAATTTCTGAGGGGAATTACTTACAAATAAAACAAAATTATATGATGAAAAATACGCATAAAATTACAAAAAATAAAGACGAGCAATAATTGCAAAAAGAAGAGGATACAGAGCTTCCGAATCATTGGAAGTTGGCAATACTTCGAGTGCGGATAAGGAGCTCTTCATAACCACTCCAAGCGCAAATAATACTTATTCTTCGCAATAAAATAGCTTCATTAATTTTTTCTTATTTTATCCCAAAATAAACTTTAAACACCTGGATAAAACGCCGTCATTCACTGAGTAGACCCTTGATAGACCTTTTTTTGCGAAAATTATGATTTATCCGATTACTTACCGGTTAAAATGAAAGCAACTTGCATGGATTATTAATATTTTCAAAATTCTAATTACAATAATTAGTTATGAGGAAATGCGAAAACCAGCAGGCGACCCAGTAAGGCATCTGGTGAAAGCAAGTCAAACAGAACTGCTTTGCAGCTAAAACTGACAGTGATTGTGCTAAATTTGGTGTCACAGATCGTATTTTACTACGATAAACTCAATGTCTGTCATGCAGGGTCATATTTTGTGCATGATTCTATTTAAGGACATAATTAAATGCATGGCACATTTGAAATCTTGTTTGATTAGACTAACGATATTAGTATATTGCATTTAGGATGTTTGAGTCACTTCCTTGCTTATCCTCAACTCATTAAACACCATCTAAACCATTTCATTCTGGCCTCTGAAAAAGTTTCAGTTTCACATACAATGGTAGAGTTGGTACGAGGATCACTGGGATGATAGCTAAAAGAATATATAATATTTCCAAATAAAATGCAACAGACAGTAGACAGACTGATGAAAGATAAAACAGGTCACATGAAATGAATGTTGGGTACAAAGCAATGATAGAAAGTGCGAGAGAGAGAAAGCTTGCCACGTATGAACAAGTATTTTGCTAACACTTGTTCAAGCGCCCGTGTATCTAGGATAAAAATTCAATCGAGGGCCACGAGACTTCGACGTAGCACTGTATTTCGTTAAGAGTTAGCGTATGATGTTCTATAATGAACGTATAATGCAATGCTCATCGAATAAAATTTTCAATCCAATACATTTTCAATAGATGATTGCTAATGCATGTTTTTCCGAGAGCAGGGCTTCCGAAAAATTCCTATAATTTTTGTGACAAGAAAATAAAACTTGACTTTGATGCCTAACATGCTGATGCCGCCATGATCAACTTATTTTGACATTTAATTTCCAATTGAACAGAAATTTCTTAATTAAGGTCACTTCTGCATGAATAATACGTTCGGCACGAGCAATCATCGGATTATTATTTCATTAATGACGGAAAAAACTCTATGTATTGGGGATGCTAAAGAGACTTAGTTTCATTTTTTGCGATACAAATACGAATATTGACTTTTTTTAATCTTAAGCCAGCCATTGATCTTTAAACTTGTTCAATAAATATTCACGATTATAAATCCATAAATTCTAGCGCAGCAAGCAATCTTTCAATTGCAAAATTAAAAATATATGTCTTGGAATGCCAAAAATTTTTCAATGGGATATTGAATTAATTGTTCAATGCTCATCTATCAACACAAGTTCGCAATCTCTACCATGCCGGTGAAAGGTTGTTTACAAAATTCACTGGTTTTCCAAAATAATTTTAATTTTTCGTACAGTTAGTTTTTCGAAGTAGCGGAAGCAACCCCCACATTTTTTTAGAACAAAAGCAAAGAACATCGCACCTCAATTAATAAAACCTCTGAGATTTTCCTATGCAACACACTCCTTTATACTAGTACCCAAAAAGTAAAGCGCTCATCAGTGACGCCAAAGAGTTCTCCCCTTCTATTAATATCCTTTTCGAGTATTTCCTGGGGCTTATTGGGAGAGAATAATCAAGAAAGCCTCAGCCTGAGGACTTTAATTGAACTACCTAGCTTCGTAACCTTTCCAAATTTCCGTTCTTTCATAGCTTAATTAACATAAACATCTATCTCCAGCGGTAAGCGCTGTTTAAAGCTGGTTGTAGCGGTAATTGCTGATTACTGTGACCTTATATTTTAACTACGTCCATTTAATACTTGGTCCATTTATCATTCCAGGGCATATGAAAAAAAGATGGAATTCACTTATTCTGCAGACGTGAAAGCGACACATGAATTATTATTCTTTCAACGAGTACATGTCCATGACATCATTCATACTTTACGTGAAACATCCTATTTAGAAAATATTAATTTATGCATATTTGAATGATCCAGTAAATTACACGATGACCCTTTGATATTAATTTTAAAATACTCTGAAAATATTCTAAACTTATCGACGAATCGTAATTTTATCATAAAAATATTTTCTATAAAAAAACCATGTTTTCATCGCGAACCAAAAAGAATATCGTAAATTCTCTATGAGCCTGACAGTCTCTAAATAAATTGCTTCATGTACAACGAAATGTAGTTAGCTGTATTTCGTAATTTCATTATGTTATGATACTAACAAATTTGTTGTAATGACTCTTTATCATTCTCATTCCTTTAAATGATCGCAGCGCCGCCATCGGATTTTGGTTGCCTTTTTTAGAGCTAACATCTACATTTAATTTTAAAATCTAAATATGAATCGAGATAAAGTTAAAATCATAATGAAAGTGACATAATAGTGCATTGTCATCTGGTTCTGAGTCATATTGAAAATTTAAACTTGATAGCTAATCGGGAGTGGTTTAAAATTGAGTTGAAAGATTTGACCGGGAGAAGACGAAAAACAACAAAGCGAGTTTATAAAAGCGTTATAAAAATATGCTTCATTGACGGTAACAATGCACTGAAACATTTTTTTCTAATTCCTCCCAAAACAGCCACCCCAAGTACAGGGCAGCCCTCAACGAGAAGCTTCCATTCCTGGTTTGCGGAGGTGACGAGCAGCCAGCCCCACCAGCTGACAACGCCTCCAGCGGCACCGCCACTGAGGAGAAGGCCTAAGAAGGCACAACCTTCTAGTCCTTGGAACATATCCATTGGACCCTCCAGCCAACGCAATCGACTCCTAAGATGCACCGCTACGAAGCTACCGACACCACATTAAAACGCAACATAAATTGTGAAAAAATACAAAAAAAAAACATCACCGACAGGAACATCGACTGCAGACCATGCCTCTCTCACTACGAATGCTGAAGAGCTGCATTGGACGCATTGACTCAGAGAAAGGATAATGAAGCAATAAAAAATATGTTGATTACGTCAACATCAATAAAAATTTACTAGCAAACCGTAACATGAGCTATTATTTCATGACTATGACTTCTCAATAACCTTTAGTCAACTCCTACCTATTTTTCCTTACAAGAAAAATGCCATTCTCCAAAAATATAGCTTCACTTGCTGAAAATGGTGATAAATCCTGAATAGCAACGGAAAATGCATATTCCCTATATTGAATTTATAATAAAGGATACTGTAGGAATTGTAGCAATAAACTCCTGTATATATCGCTAATTGCATACCTAGATAAATACTATCTAAACCCATAGCAGATTTAAAACCTGTTCGAGACATTATAAAAAAAGAAAAATAATAACATACGCTTCTGCGAATACCAAAATAAGAAGATAAAAATGGTATATATTTAACTTCTACATCTATATCTAAATCACGTGGATATGGCATCCATCTCTTAAATCACTTGGTTTGCAGAAAAATTAACCCCCAGGCAATGAAAAATTCCTGAAAAATAGAGCCTATAGCCAAATACGTACCGAATAACGAACTTTGTCGAGCAATCGACGCAAATAATCCGAGAGCTAATTTATTAAGAGAAATATACCCTGCATTTATACGCCTCCCATAGCACATTGGCATGGCTTAAATTATGGATACCGTTTCCGTAAAATGATTTAAACGCAATTATGTACTCGAGCCTAATACCATGTCCTCAGTAACTACTCAACTGTTACCAAAATGCTAATTTGAGTCTGCTATAGAACGTTAGACAAAGATGGCCAGCATGGAGATGCTTCATATCACACGTAAATAAGAGACAGTGCACAGATATCCCATCTTACGAAAATAATTTTAAACAGAACATACGAATACTAAAGAGCTGATAATTCATTTATTCCTAGCAATACAGGTTACATCTGAAGACTTCATCGATATTGCTATTCAATCATAGGTTTATTCAAGTTTTTCGGTCCAACTTCAAAGACTAAATCAATTTACAGGGACTACGTAAAGAATGAATTTTCAGAATTTATTGACGAAAAATTCAATTAAGTTAGGCACCCACAGAAAACGATGGTGTTAAACCTTATGATCACATATGTTCACTCCCCAAAAAACTAAGGGTTTGAAATTTAGACAAAACTAGGGCAGGCCACCCGGCGTTGCTCGGGAAGGATAGTACTCAGATAAGAGGGAAACTTGGAATTCATGGTCATATGGCAGGATGTTTAGGTAAAGAAACAATGCAGGTATGACGATGGCATACTCATATGTAACAGCCAATAATGGAAAAAACGATTTCCGTATACCGAGCACGGGATCAGCTTATACCCAGCTCCACAACATCGATCGTTATACGCGTCCGAACGCCCGTAGACCAAAAACGTGCGAACGAATACCCCAACAAGAAATTTATCACTGAATGCTTGTATACATATGTTATATTTTATATCTTAATTACATTAGTAATACTTGTGGATACTTTGTACCTCATTGAATATGCTGTATTTTACAAATAACACGACTTTAGCTTTCACACAGTAGGTTTTCGCAGGTTTTTCACGCCCACCTCCTTGAGTGGGCGTTTTCCTGCAGCGGGCTTTTTCGCTGAAGGATACTACACCCTTATCCTCATGTTTTTTTCCAACAAACAGAAATCTTTTTTCCACAAAATTTTCACGTACAGCTGTTCATATTTTTGACATTTCACAAATATTGTATATCCTTTGTATTGTAAACGTTTGTCTACTATTTTTTAATGTTTGCATTGACGCTATGGAGGGGTTAGGTGGAAGAGGGGACTTCTTAGTCTCAACCTCGCCCGAATAAAAGCATTTTATTATTATTAACAAGAGGGTTTACGCGTAGAATCCTTTGAGTTAAGTTTTCCCTTTATGCGTGCCAAGAGGTGTACCTACCCGATGTCCAATTGCAGAAGTTGTATGACGTGACGTAATAAATGGCAAAGAGAAAATAACGTAAAGAACGTGTCGGACGCAACCGAAAGTATTACTAAGGGGTTTAAGAGCATGATATGCACCTATTCTCTTACTTTGGTTGCAATCCGTGCAGTCGTATGGAAGCGCATAGCGGAAAGACAGACAGACGTCCTCTTTTATACATAAATATTTAATTGAAACGCCTGAAAGAGCCATTTGCAAAATTGGAAACGAACATTTCTCACACTAACTCCTTAATTGATTAATCCGACCAATTTTCTGCGGACTGAGACTCCATGATCCACCTTGATAAGTAAGTATCCTAAATAAAGAGATGTGGAAACTTAATCGCTCAATCATGAAACATGATGGCATCACGAAAAAATCATCAAAGGTCTGGTCAATAGGACGAGTGGCATTTCATGAGAAAAATAACGATAAGTAAGGTAGAAGAGACGTTGCACGATGGATGGAGGTGAAAATTCTGGCTGTTTGCAGAGCTGCGTCCGTATAATCTTGGGATTTGATTAGATTAATTTGTTTCACTGGCCCAGTTGAGGCCAAAATCCAGCCCCCTCTTCCCCTTGGCTAGGGCCCTCTTTTACAGAAGTAATAAATACGGCAATAAAAAAAATATAGCCATTAGTTAAAAAAATAGAGGTTGATAAATTTGAATTCTCATGTAATTAAGCCACGTTGAATAAGTGGGCCAGCTGTCGGATTGTCTTTTTGCTTGACCAGGCGCGTCTCTGGTCATCTAATAGGGCGGGCAAAGGCACCTAGGACTGATCCCGCCATACGCGAGAACCTATGGATTGGAGCATAAATTGCTTGCCCCTATGTCGCGTGTTCCACGTGAGGATATCACCAAGCAAACCCATGGACTGATTGTTATTAAGGAGGACTGATTACAATTAAAAAGTAAGCAGTTTTATACAAGTAAAAGATTCAAATTGTTGCGGCTTATGAAATGAAGCTTTTACTGAGTGCATACTCATACGAATACTAAAACAGGTTGAATGACCTAGAATAATGCAGAGAGGATTTCTTTCGTAAATCACTTCCCATGGTTGTACACAATGACCTAATATGAAGAGTGACCTTAGGTGTGACCTAATAGAGTGACCTTAGGTGCAAAACACCAATAATATACTCTCTGCTTTGATTATTTTTATTGCCATCTCAAGCTGTAAGTCACATTGACTTCCAGGTCTGATTATGATATCTTGACACTGACAAGTGACCTTATTACTACATTGTTTTCCTCAAAAAATAGGTTGCTAAACTCTAGTTTTCCAGTTGAATATACGAGGATTTGTGCGAATCAAATAATCATACAGCTTGCCAAAAAATAGAGAGAAAACGCAAATGAAAAAAGAGAGCTAAAATTTCCAATATTAATTATTATTCATACTACTGACATAAGAAAGTAATCATTGGTAAAGTTAAGAAAAATTAAGAAAACCATAGTAAACGAAGTAACATAAGACGAAAATAATGGCGCAAAGAAAAAATTATGAGTGAAAACTATGGTGGGTAATAATCAATGAAGGCATCGTCCTGTACGCAAACAAATTATTTTTTTTAATTCATACATAAAATGATTTCTCAGTCACTACGAAAGATTAAGAAACTGCAAATTCGTAAGGTAAATTTGCTGGAGTTTGACACCTCAAAAATTATGGATGTATGACTACTCGTTTCTAATCATATCAATCCAAAATATCAATTTGAAGTCACAGCAAAAATAAGTATTCGTATGACCTTTTCCGAGGTTTGAATAGTTATTTCAAGCAAGAAATAATGGCAATGGTAATTTATTTCACGAATGCTCATTTCAAACAATGATAAATATCGTAAATGGTAGATTTAATTTTTCAAATCATTTAAGTGTAGCTTCAATTTAAAGTGTTACATTGAGGTCGAAGGGTTACTGCAATACCTTGTAGCAAAAATTTAGAAAACTAATTGTAAGTCAGAAGTATAAATGAAGATGTCCAATAAATATAGTACACAAAGCACCTTTTCAGACTCCATAAAAGGCATTTTAATGAAAACCTAATGGAAAAAAGTATTTTTATTGTCTTTGAAGAAAATATGATATACTTTTAAGCCCTTTCAGTTATTTGAAAACGCTTATGACTAACATATTACTGCCTAAACCAAAAGTTAATTTCCTTTTTGGTTTCAATTGAATTCGATTCACGATAGATGCTAAAATGTGAAATACGCCGAAGAAAGTTCCTTGAATTTGGAGTTGACTCAATTAGAACTACATTTTTTACATTATTAAGAGAACTTTTAAAAAATTATAAGACTAAATCGTTGCGTTCTCAATCTCGACCAAGAGTACAAAAATTTGATTTTCGAATACTAACGGAGAACGAAATTTACCTGGTTACACGATTTCAGATTTTGTTGATGTGGATAAAATTGAGTTTTTGGAGGTGATTTTTGTATTATAATGAGTCCTAAGCACACAATACAGCCTGTGGAATTGGTTCCTTACATACATTGACTAATTATACCGAATTACTACGATTAATTAATAATTATATATAAGAACCACCGCAGTTGCGACAATAAATTCCGTATATCTTCCCCATAAATGATGGTGAGATTATGACACATTACCAGCAGGGATATATACTTAAGCCTATAAGTTAACCATTCCTTACGCTCACATTATTCACACGGAATTTGATTTTTTCCTTCACTGCATTGATAGATAATAATTTGAACTGAGAATCCAATTATTTCAACATACGTTCCTTGTTTAAGAGCTCTTAACCCTTTCTAACACAGAGATGCTTCCGGGAGAAATTAAATTTCAAGACCTCTCATTTTTTCAATGTCACCACTTTCTACTCAATCATAATTATTGTGGCAGCTACATATTTCGCCGTTAAACTTAACATTACATAAGAACACTATAAATCTTTCCTGAATAGTGCTGACAATTTCTACATTTTTGACGTTAATTACAATTCAGTTTTTCTTACTTTTGTACTTAAAATTCAAAGTATTTACAATTCAATTTTGATATTAATTGCAAAATTCGGTTATAGCGGGTTAACTCCTTCAACAAAAGGACTCATCGCTCTTTTTAAAAAACAAATCAATTTCTGAATAAATATTCATTAATTAAACTATATCATCTCATTTTTCGCTTTCTTTCAAAATGCTTTCCAGGGACATTTTTCCAACTACAATTACAAGCGAAATTGATTCAAAATTTAATAACTAGTCCTCAGTAACCAAAAAACTTAAAGCACTCCTTTTTTCATTCCAAATTCCATTCACCTCAGCCCTGAGTTAAGACGAAAGTAGAACTAAAACGCCCCAATATTCCTAAACGGCTAGGTCGGCAATTTTTTTCCCAAAGAGGACACGAGGACGCCTAAACAAAGTCGACTGTGTTACCTAGGTCTCGCTCCGATGGTAGGGATAATTTCTATTTTTGCATTTCAACGACTTTAAGACGACTCGAAGGCGAAGTAATAGGAGTGCGGAGGAAGTTGGAGGCGGAGTAGGAGAGGAGGGAGCACTTGGAAGATGGAAGGAGGGGCATAATCCTTGTACACAGGCATTCCACAAATGCCGCATGCACTTGCCTCCCCACCCCACGAATTTGAGTCTTGAGTGGTGTGGGAGTAATCACCACCACCTAGAGGTTTCCCGAACCAGCAACGAGCCCCTCAAAAAAAGAGCGGGGACGCAGAGGGGAGTGTCAGGGGAAGGGTTGCTCCTGCCTATATAACCGTCCCTGTCGGAAGAGACAAACCGTCAGAGACGTAGCGTGCCTCTTTCGAGAGTTGACCTACGCTTCAGAGCCTGCCCGCCTTGCCTTTTTACTATCTCGGCCAACCCGTTTGGGGAAAACTCGACCACTCCGTAATCCTTCGAGTGAACGGTTTTATCTATCCAGCCCGCTAGGCGGCAGCAGGTGGACTGACCTCAGAAGAAGGCATTCCTTACTACACACCAGAAGTAAGCAAGAGTCCAAGGGAGGACCAACATATACTGTATAGTGTCATCGCCTTGGATTGATTCGATTATTTTTCTATTAGATAATTTTTAGGACATTATTTTTAAGAAAATATTCATTCTACATTGTCGAAAACATAACTTCAATCGCATTTTATAAGATTTGTAACTAAAAAAAATTATTTAGTCCCTGAAACGCAGAAATGTAATAATCTGGTTTATGATGAGTGGAACAATGAAAAAAGCTGTCGCGAATTTCTCGAGTGCCTCTAGCGAAAGAGCCGGTGAATCTTCGTTTGAAATTTGAGCTACTGTCAGTGAAAGTCTTATATTTTCTCATTATTTTCATTTGAGGAGGCGAGTTTTAAGAACACTCCACACAAGTCTTCAAATTATTTTCAGCTCTTCAGACGCAATTCGTAAATTACAAAATAAAAAGAATATTGTGTAAATGTTTTCAATACACGTACGCTATTAATATCAATGAATTTTCAACTGAAGATAATATAGAAGATTACAGAAATTATTAACAATAATAAGAAAATGATTTGTGGATTCCTTAAAAACTGTAAGTTCATTCAATCGATAGTAAAGAGACACGTCAATAGAACGATACAACAAAATATAACGAAAATTCGTCGAAATAGTTGGCAATATTTCCAAGTATCACATAACCTTCAATTGTATACTGTGCTATAGCTTAGTTTGTACCTTATATCTTTTTTCATCTCAAGAAAACGAAAAATTAAAAAAATACTACTTGATAACAAAATCTGCTAATATAGTTTTGAAAGATACGGCCTGGAAAGAAAGATATGCTATTAGCTGAGATTTGAATCTCGAAAACTCTGACGGAAAAATGGGGAAAAGTTTTATTTTTACCGAGGATAGAGAGTATCGCAAACGCTCAGTGTGTCAGACACTTCGTTAAGTTATCAACATCAAAAAGATACAGTGAAAATCAATCGCTCATAAGAACAGATAATGGCAAATATGTAAGGAGAAATACTAGTTTCAAAGCTCTTGTCTGTATCGAGGCTCCGAAGACACCATGAAAAATGCTGCGGTTGGGTGATTACTATAGCTCTATAGTGCTCCCCAAAGCTAATCTGAGATTGTATTGTCACACTAAAACGCTACCTACGTACGATGCAGTGAAGTCTCACTGAACTGAACAGGCCGCCAGTAGAAAAACTGCATCAGCAAAGAACAGAACAACAGTAGAAATATTTTGATCGACTTCTAGAACTATCTCGAATTTAGCTTTAATTTATCTGCGGTCAAAGTTATTGCATTTATAATAATTATGGTGTTATTTTAAGTACAATTTTTTCTGGAATTATTTAGAGTTTAGATTTAATTTATAAGCTGTCGAAGTTATTATATTCATAAAAATTAATCTGTTTTTTATTTTAAGGACTGCATTTATTATTTTAAGGATATTTATTTTCGAGGGTATAGAATCCAATCATACCCCAACTCACAAGAAATCTTTTTCTTCGCTTTCTTCCGTAGATGGCATCATCAGCACTCATGGGTGAGCCACAAGCGGCCGCGTGGGGGAGTGGCGGAGGCTACTCCAACCACACAGTCGTTGACATGGTGCTCCCTGAAATGCTCTCCAAGATCGACCCTCACTGGTGAGTACACTTTCAGAACTTAGAACGCATGAAAAAGATGTACCAATAGGCGGCTAACGATTCAAACTCCATCAACGCCAGTGATATGTTCAGTTATTGACTGAATTTTCGTTTTCGTGTCAAGATTAAACAGTATCTAATGATATTGTCACTTTTAGTTTTGCAAACATCCTCAAACTACCATTCCATAAACGATTCCAACTTCAACTACATGCTTGGTGCTCCACAATCAACGAGATTTCTGTTTACGATTCATTATAAGCAAGGCAACAAGAGAATTTATTCCTTTTACCAGAACTTGTTTGTCATTTGCAATCTATTCCTATATAAAATATACTAAAAATAATTTTATGATGCGATTCATACATGAGGGGGGTTGGCATTTTCAACCATGGTCAAATGTGCAAAACCAATACTCTTTCCACAACTTACTAGGATATATTACTATGATTTGGTCAGTACTCACGACTGCTAATGCTAGCAGATAAAAAACCAAAAATCACAATTCCCAGCACTACGGTATCGAGCGTTGATGTCTCCAATATCTTGGCAAGAATAGGAAAAGCGCTCGAAGTGACTACGTAGTAATTGACAGCTGACAAACTGAAACCACGCGAATTCAAATCAGCGCCCTAAGTTCGAAAAAGATGAAGAAAAGTAAGAGCATAAAACCCTCTACAATTTACATTTTTAAGGTCAAATACAAGTTCAGAAATTATCGTAGTCCATCGAAATCAAATGCCCTCTACGGATTAAGAAAATCAACTCCATACTGGAAACAATGCTATTAATATGAATGCCATGATGAAGGGTTTAAGGGCTAGAAAACTACTTGACGCTAAAATAATCTTCCCTGGAGAGAAATAAACGCCTGCATGTTAGTGCAAAGCTATTTCAAGAGCCAGTACCCTTATTTTCCTACGATAATAGGTAAAAATATGACGAAATTATTCGCGAGAGCACAGAACAGAAGAAAATTATATTTCAGTACATTTATTAAGTATTCCAACGATTAACCTAGGTATCCATGGAGTACTTAAGAAGCATTTTGGCAGCGTTCCCTTCCTTCGCGTAACTTCCCTATTCAATTCACAGTTGGCCCTACTCCCTTTTATTCTATCTAAAAATAATATTCTCTTCTTCCTCTCCCTCGTTTACACAACATTCCACTCCCTAACACTGTTTCCAACATCCCCTCCTCGCTAAGAACTCGGTCCATCCATACTTTCTGTCTCCTCCGTATCTCATCTAAAAGCTACCTCTCCTCACCCACCATGCCCAGCACTTTGTTGTTCCTCCTCCTCTCCCTCAAATTCTCCTCTATTCTTCGCCACACCCAAATAGCCCTAAGGAAATTTTGCATTTCAAGAAAAATGAATGAAGGTGAAAAATAAATTTTTCACTAAATCACGGAAAAGTAACCAATTCCATGGAGTCCCCACTAACAACTTACTGCGTTTTTTCGTTTAGGTACCAGTTCCCTCCCATGAACCCCCTTTGGCACGGAATTTTGGGATTCGTCATCGGTTGCTTGGGAATTGTGTCGTGGTGCGGCAATGGTGTCGTCATCTACATCTTCTCAACCACCAAGTCCCTCCGAACGCCATCCAACCTTTTGGTCGTCAACCTTGCCTTCTCTGATTTCTTCATGATGGTCGTCATGTGCCCATTCATGTTGGTTAACTGCCATCACGAAACTTGGGTATTTGGTAAGTTTTCCCTCATTCTTTGCGTGAAAAAATATTAACGATTATCAATTAATCTCCACAATTCCCTATTCCCTTGGAAACGAATATTTTTTAAGATCTTAGTAGGTAAATGATTTCCCTGCGTAAAATTGGCTGGCAATATTAAGAATTATGTTAACTTTTACACCGAAAGCATGCACACCGGAACCAAAGTAAAAAGCTGTATTTTGAACGCTGATAATTAAACCACTATCAATTAGTAGCAAAATATAAAAACTCTTCTAGAAACTCACACTTTAATACATATTTAAATAGAGGAAATTTTATGCTCAGACCAATTCAAGTCTACTTCACCTCCAAAATTTTGATAAATTATGGGATTCAATGAGCAAGTTTATACTAATATTAAATCACTCCTACAAACTCAAGCTGTATTTCACTCACAAAATACGAAGATACAACATAATAATACTGATAATAAGGAGCTCGATTTAACTTTTATGATTACTTTCAAATTCCTATTAAAAATTAAAACTATAATATAACAAAAAACATCAGAGATAGAAATATTTTCGATGTTTTCGTACGACCTTAATTGCAGAGATAATCTTGAATTAATTTGTTTCAGGGCCTCTGATGTGCGAGCTCTATGCTTTCGCTGGCTCGCTCTTCGGATGCACCTCTATCTGGACCATGGTTTCCATCGCCTTGGACCGATACAACGTCATCGTCAAGGTACAAAGCATTTCTTCACCAATCATTTAAATTCCATACCTCGAATTAAATCAAATTTGAACATCAACTCTATCATGAGGAACATTGCCTCTATTAAACATCATAACAACTGTTATTGATTCAATACTAATAATTAAGATGTAGTGAGTGGAATTCTTAATGGTGGAATACTTTCAGGGTCTTTCTGGCAAGCCTCTGACGGTCAAGAAAGCTCTTGCATGGATCCTGCTCATCTGGGTACACGCTGCCGTCTGGACCATCTTCCCAATGGTCGGCTGGAACAGGTTTGTCATTCAGCAAAATGCATTTAATATCTTCAAATATGTACATCTCACAGAACCAAAATAATTATCGCTTCCTATATGCATGAAATTTCTTTTTACTATCCGGTAAGGGTATACCATGAGAAGATCATATAAGATATACGTCATCTTATTCAAAACTAGCCCGGAAGTGAATTAAACTGAACATAGAGGCAAAGAACGTCTATTGTAAGTTCAGAGGCCAAAATTATAACAGCTTACTACGGGCATGCACTTTTTTCTATTGCCCGTTGGGTAAAGACCACCTATAATATTATATTCATGAACTTACTAAAATTATTCTATCACTACTTTATTCTGAACAAAACCAGAAAAAAGTTAAATGAATATTAACGTGTGGAATGTTCATTCAATTATTCTCACTGATCTTTTCCCATTAAACCAAAAAATATGATTAAAACATTCTCACTGTTTGAACGTTTGACTAACTTCTTTGAGCCACGCAATTACAAATATCTCATTAAAATATATACGGTATAAATTCAAGAACTATGCTAAAATTACATGCGATATAATAAATGATATTAAATAAATCCCTGAATACTAATTCTACCTCAACTGCATAGTTTGACAATTAAGAAACAAATATTTGCCACACTCCCTCTTGGTTTGTGTATTATACTTTCAAAGACAATGAAGGTGGAATTCATCTACTTCCGACACTCTTTAGATAATCTAAGAAATATTCCAATGAATATCGCTTGCACAAACATTCGTCACTTTAACGTCTATCATAAGAAATTTTGAGACGACGGTTGAACGTTTAAGGTGATCATTGAACGTAATTTTATCATATTTTTACATTGTTTTTCCCACTAACGCATAAAAATAGCGGAAAAACGATTTCTTCTCCGTACAACTAACTGTTAAGATCATCATCATCAAAAAACAAAAATACATCCTTACAGGTATGTCCCAGAGGGTAACATGACCGCTTGCGGAACTGACTACCTGACCAAGGACTGGTTCCACAAGAGCTACATCCTTGTCTACTCCGTGTTCTGCTACTGGCTGCCACTCTTCGTCATCATCTACTCCTACACCTTCATCGTTCAGGTAAGTGACATGGGATTCTTACAACTCGCAAAAGAACTGAAAATTTTTAATACATTAAGCTAGGACTACGCTTGAAATATGATAGAATGTAACTTGAGAAACAAACATCATTTTTCAGGCTGTCGCTGCCCACGAGAAGCAGATGAGGGAACAGGCCAAGAAGATGAACGTTGCTTCTCTGCGATCCGCAGAGGCACAGAACACCAGCGCCGAATGCAAGCTGGCCAAGGTAATATTGAAATAGTTTCGCCTTTTCTTTGATATAAATGTCCTCTGATATGAATGCGTTGATGTCTTAAAATTATGTACCATAACAGAAATAGAAAACCGCTAAATGACTCGGAGAAATTATACGGTTCTTAAATCAAATATATCGTCTGATGCAATTGCTAACGACTTTTAACAGATCGCCCTGATGACCATCTCCCTGTGGTTCATGGCTTGGACTCCATACCTCATCATCAACTTCGCCGGAATCTTCGAGACCATGACCATCAGCCCACTCGTGACCATCTGGGGATCTCTCTTCGCCAAGGCTAACGCTGTCTACAACCCAATTGTCTACGGTATCAGGTGAGGGCTATGCACCTAAAATGGAAATACATATTCAAATCAAATCCTGGTAAAGAATCATTAGCGAATCATCACAAGTAACTAAAGATTTGACAGAAAAAAAATATTAACTTCATTGCAAATAACAACAGGTGTGCCTTAGCAATTTAGCATCCTAATGTGAACATTACTTCTTGCTAGAAACTTACACCAAAAGGCCGATACAACCTCCCCAAATGCCACAAAAGCGAACTGTATGTGTTATTAAAATAAAAGATGTAATGTTCTCGATCTAAGCCGGCATTTGGGAATAAATAAAAAGAAAATTTAAATAGAGAGCAAAGCATAGAAAGAGTAACATTTTGTCGGTCTTCCAAATCCAGGTATTTGTCAACAATAGCCCATATGTAATGGAAATTTAAATAGACACTTTATTATTACAAAATGACTGAATACAATAATGCAATGTCCTCTAAATGTCAGTTACTAGCATAGTATATCTCTCATCTGATATCGATAGAAAGTAAAGACGTGGTAGAACCACACATGGATTGGGGCTGCCATTGGACTAAGTGCTACCGTTTCAGTACTCTAAATAATATATCTAGCAAATTTAAGTCTATTGATGAGTTTCAGCCAGCCACCCTAAAAATTAAATTAAAGTCATTTCAGGAGCAATCAGCAGCCAAACTACTTCATTGGTCTCGTTAATAACTAAGGCTATTGACTATACTTTTTACCCACAATAACCAGAAATCCACTATTTTCTTGCAAGTAATTCCTTTAAATTTTTAAATTATCAGAGATCTTAAAGCTTGATCATTTTTAAAAAACTGATTATAAGCCGTACTACTGGATAAATCCTAGCACCAAATTATCAAATTGAAGAGTACAAATGTTTGTATGTCTGGGGATTACCAATAACCATAATAACCACACTAATCATTATCTACCATTATATATTGCGAGGTAATCTAATATATATAGTAATATAAACTGCTGGACATCGCTGAAACATTGTTTTGCGGATCGTTTGAATATTTGACACATATCCATCAAAATCTGACTTGGATTAACATGGATATTGCACGGATGTCATATGTTAAAGCCGATAATGTTTTCTGGATGTTCTTGGGGTATTGATTGCTCCTTGGTAGGAAAATCAATATCGAATGATCTAATTATTTCCTCTTCTGATTCACACAGCCACCCCAAGTACAGGGCTGCTCTCAATGAGAAGCTGCCATTCCTGGCCTGCGCCGCCGCCGAGCCAGCACCCCCTGCAGACAACCAGTCCTCCGGCACCGCCGCTTCCGCTGAGGAGAAGGCCTAAAGAGGAGCGACTCGACCGCCCCCCGACATGGGCGTCGCCCGTCCCTCGCTAAAGCCACCGACTCCTCTAAAACCATCGCCCCCAGTCATTCCAACCCCCACGACACCTCACGAATCATGTCTGCAGCGAGCGCGGAGGTCTGAGGCGCTTTGGAACGGCGCCTCCCAGTGAGCACATCCGATCGACTGGCGTGGAGAGAATACGTCAACCAGGACTCTTGATGACGCCATGAGTGTGCGAGCGAAAGAAGAAGACGTTGAAGAAGAAGAATCTTGTGTGAAAGGTGCAAGCGAACGAACCTTTGTACATTCCCCGTGTATATTATTTTCTCCGTGAAATTAAAAAAATGCCTTTTTAATTCATAAAATTTCATTTTTGTTCTTTTTTGAATGGTTTCTTTATTCTTCTCACCCAGTTTAGCAATTCGACTGTACTCTACAGCAGATATCACGGGCAATTAAGGGTAAAAAATTTGCAGTCAATTAAGATGACAGAAACCAAAACCTAGGAAAAGAGTTTTTTAGTCTGAGTTAATATCGTCAAAAATCTAAAGGGGATATATCCTTCCACCTATAATTATAATTCAAAACCTTTCTCGTTTTATATGGCCATGGAAGCTTCAGGCAACCCCAACGTCGTCATCAGGGCAACGTGGGCTTCTACTTGCGAAAACATAATTTTATGTTTCTACGGCATTGAAAGAATTCCCTATGGAGAAGAAAAACTATACAATTTTCCGTAGTTAGCACAAGAATCAGAAATACTACCCTATCGAGTATTCGAAAGTAATTTCAGGATCAATCAGCAGCCTAACTATTTCATTGGTTTCCTTAATAACCAATGCTAATGACTAAACAGGATTTTACCCACAACTACCAGAAGTTCACAATCTTCATTGCTCGTAATTCATTTACAATTTCAAATTATCAGAGATCTTAAACCATGATCAAATTTTTTAAACTGAAATGCCGAACTGCTGGATAAAGCCTAGCAGCAAATCATCAGAGATATCAACTCCTAGCTGTTTGAGTAATTTTCGATATAATAACCAAACAGTGTTGGACACCTTACTGTTTGAGCAATTTTCGAAATTAAGACTCATAATCAGGTGGAAGAGTCTAATTGCTTTTAATTTAAAATTAAAATCCGATTAATTTACTATCAATTTTCACGACAAATAAAATAAAATCGAAAATATAAATAACCGATGGAATTTTCGGGATGACTTTTTTAATCCTATGCATGAAGGCATGAATTTTGCGATAACTACAAGTACACAGATGTATGGTAAACTCCATCAGTTAACTTGAAGTTGTATCACTCTTACTCCATACTCTTATTATCATGGTAGCGAAATTAAAAAAGACGTGGGTGTAAAACGATGATATTTATTTCGAAACTATATAGTTTAATGACCATATTAAGTGGAAGCGAAAAAGAAAGGAAATGAGACCAATTGCAAATGCAGCCATGGAAAATTTTCGTCCATAAAATTAAACCTAATTGTATAAAATGTTAGCTCCCACGTAATTCCAGCTGAAATCAGGTATAAAATAGAAAATTAAATTCGCAAATATATCAAGTAAATGTGATGGAAACATATTAAGCGCTGAAACGGTCATCGGAGTCTCTTTCCCCTCCTCTCAAAACAAAACCGACTTGATCCTATCTGAATAGAGATACAACAAATCCATAACACACGTTTGGAGACCAAAAAATATCAACGCAGCTAATTGATGGCCGAGCTTTCCATTACAGAAAAAATTACTGACAACAAACAACGGATATTTTACTAGAAAAAGTGAAAAATGAATGCACAAGATCATGTACGTAAACGCAGAATCCTATATTTCTTAATATAAAAAAAAACCTTTAGAGAATAAAAATTTATGAGGATAGAAAAGCACAGGTTGGATGCTCGCCCAGTAGATGACCGACTAGCGAAGAACAACTGCTGTGCATGACGCGTCCAGGTCAATAAATTTGTTTTGCTCAGATATCATGAAAATAGAATTTATTCACTTTTATATAAGTAAATATGTATTTAAAAGTCAATAGAAGCCCAGAAAAGCAAGTTTTATAATATGCGATTGATTCCACTTTTCTCAACAGCAATTTTGTAAAATAAATATACTTTTTGCAAGATCGGCGAATACTGTCATTTTTAGTGGTAGTGGTATATGTTTTGCGTACAACCATAAAAATTATAGCCTTCAAAAATGTATAATGGCGGAGTAATGATTTTTTTCGGAAAAAAAGCTTTTTTCAGAGTTCTCACATATATGACCAGTTCCTAGAGCACCATCTATTAAATGACAGATAAAAATCATTAGGATAGCTGAAGATCCGTTTAAAAAATATGAAGCACCCGGTTCGTAGTCCTAATATAGACTTATGTTTTTGTATTACTAGGATTTTCGGCATGGGGTAACGAGTTGGCCGCTAAGGGTTAAGTCAACCTCTCAAGAACTCCTGCATTAAAATGGCACTTTGGAATTTTCAACGTCGTAAGAACAATAAAAGATTCAGTCCGGACTCCCAAGCAGTTTCCGGAATGATCGATCAAAAATGATAAATCAGCAAAATAAAAATAATGAACATATTGATGAAGGTAATGAATATATTTTCCAAGCATGGCTAGGATAAGCGAAATAATCTGACCGATGTCATAATTTAACTAGATTTCATATTTTTAACTTCCTCGAGGAAAAATAAATTACAGTTGTGAGCATCTAGTTCTAATGAAAACCACTCTAGTAAAAGAAGTACAGCTACTTCAGGAGTACAAAAGGATAAAGAGTAAATGGACAATCAGATAATATCTTATCATATAATTTCATTCTGTTCCTATTTTTATTCATATTTATCACTTTGTACGCGAACAAACTTTTGAAATCAAACATACATTTTAGACTACCTAATCCAATACTAATTTTTTAATTTCAGATTTCCCGCTGTGCAACTCTTAAGTCAATACTTAGCCACTAAGCCTACGCTCAAATTATTTAGAACCCTGTGATAGGTAATACATAGGCAGCAGTCGAATGCATAACAAAATGTTAACAAGAGTTTCCTATCTTATAAATTGAGCTACTGGTGACTGTATCTCAATCGACAATCATACAATGAAACTAATTGAGAGAGGATAAAGAGCAAACCTACGATGTTTTTCTCTAATAGCAAAGCAAAAGTACCAAGAACCAAGCGCTTTGATGAACCGCCACGGGTATACTTATGAAACATATTTAAAAGCAAAAATTTCTTTGTTTTTCTTCCATACTTGTGAATAACAGTTTCCAGGTCGCATACTTCCTTCACTACTATTGCCGCTTATATGGAGAGGAGGGGTTACATATTCGCTTAAGTCCTACTTAAACGTTACTAAAAGCTAACCTACTAGACCCCTCGATTAATATAGGTAAGTAAAATTAAGGTAACGGGTGAATAAAGACGGTTAAATAAGATAGTAGACCTTCCAATTAGGATTAGAACGCATGATTTAAGCATACGTGGACCGGCCACGGTGATAACTTTTACGGGTGTCAACCACAATGCACCAGTGCTGTAGTTGGAAAAAAAATCAGGCGGTACTCACCAAAAATTCCAACAGCTGAACATGTATTATCATCCGGCCGCGAAAACATTTTAACTGGTACGCTTATAACAAGTTTGGATTTCATGGGGTACGCCGTACCGGCCCAACTACAGCACTGCAATGCACAGATTGTGCGAAAAATCGACAGGGAAAAAAATCATTCGCGGATTCGCTGTGGATTTTTCGCACATTAGAACGCATGAAAAACAATATCATATATGTAGTCATTACATGATTTAACTGAGTAATTATAGATTATATAGATAAAAGGCATATGCCATTGACAGAATATAAGATTTGTGATGACCATTGTAGGAAAATGAGGCAATAAATCGAAACTTAATTAGAAACAGGCCCTTTTGTTAAAATAGATAAACTGTAGTTTTGAAATAATGACGCTCGTCACTTAACTCAAGCTCTAACCCAGTAGAAAAATTGAAAAACCAATAGATGTTAACATATAAATGCACAAAAGATGTCAACAAGAGAAAATCTGCTTTTGGTTGTAACAGTTTTTCAGGGTTAGAGTACATAGAGCGACAATGTATTACCATACGAGCTACGATACATGCAACCCTAAGTATACCGATGTTATTAAAGCGCATTAATCCCTAAAACCGACAATTTTGAGGTCCAATCTTTCACACACAAAGAAAGGTATTACCTAATCATGGTCTCCAAATCACAAAAATGTTTTTTTTTGGTGGGGGGGAGATCGGGTTGGGATGGTGACCAGAGTGCTGGCTTCTGGCTGGTTTGGGTTCAAATCCCGGCGGCGGCAGAGATTTGTTGCCCTCATGGCGCATGACCTTAGCTGTCGGTCGCTTCCTCCAAATATCAAAAAGGGTATCAGAAAGCGACAAATGTGTCCGGTAAGATAGGATTGGGGCAGGAGAGAGAACAGCCAGTGTTGGACGTCCTCAGCGACTGTGGAGAGGACACAAAAATGCGCGACTCCAGAGCAAAGGCGAAAGCAAATGAGATCTCGCCATGAATGCGAGAAAGCGTGTCACTGCCACAAATAAACAATGAGCGGCGTCTCCGATGAGATAGACAACGGCTCGCCGAGAAAAGGAGGCAATCATTCCATACAACACGCCAGCGACGCGACGGTCCGACTACTATATAAGTAGCTTACACCACAACAAGAGGTTATGCTACCCAAGTAATATAGATTAAGGAACTTCAAGTCGAAGCGATTTCAAAAAAATGCAAAACAAAATACAGTCTACCGATACTAGGTATTCCAAAATGAATGTTCCCTTTTTAAAAACATGACCACCGCCCTACCAAAAAATAAAATAAACTCATATTTGTGAACCATTGATAACGTAGTTATGTACAACAAAGATACGAAAGAGTAGCCAATGACAACAGTGTCAAAATTCACCTCATGCGGGCAATCGTTACTCAGAAAATATTGTTTCATAAAAAATATAATAACATTTGTTGCAATTGTGGACGGCGTATATAATATTATAAATTTAAAGACAATGTTTTTCTCCCCTAATAAAAAGAAGAAAATAAATTTCTCTATCCATATCTGAGTCTCGATATGAATTGTTACTCAAATGGTGACATACTTTATGACAATCATTACAACCAAAACGAAAAACGTTGGGTGCATGTAACATTACATTAAGGTTAGAGGGTAGAAAGTTAGGTAAACGAGGGAGAGGTAGGAAAAGAATAGGATTCCTAGATAGAATGAAAGGGAGTAAGCCTTATTGTAAATTGAAGAGGGAAGTGCTTGGTAGAAGGGGAGGCTTACAGAATACTTAGGCCTGCCAGTGTGCTTCTAAAGTACTTCATGGAAACCTACCTTAATCGGTAAAATAATTTTATAATAATAATCATAAAATAGTAGTGCTGTTTCAGAAATTCATATAAAGATAGTAGAGATAGGGTGGTATAGAGATTCTTTTCAGAGGCTGCACGATCCCTGCTTGAGTTCCTAAAGGAGGGCACTACAAGTGCAGCTCCGTCCGTCATGTGGGACGTTAAGCCGCGATCCCCTTGGCACCTTACTTAAGAAGTAGGCTAATGTCGACACCGGGTCTCTCTATTTTCGGGCAACTAAGAGCGCACATACTGAAATTTGTTAATTATTGAAAGAAAGAAATTTAAGACTACCGGGAATAGCTACGGTGATTACTTTAACGGGTCACCCGCAATCCACAAATTGTGCGAAAAATCCGAATAGAAAAAAAATATTCGCCTTGACCAGAATCCCGGTCAAGGTGAATAATTTTTTCTCTGTGGATTTTTCGCACAATGTAAATAAATGTTTGATACAATAAATTCGAAAAATAAAAAAAACATACTGTAAGTAATTCATTTTTCACTTAAACCACATTTAAAATTGCACTATTATTTCGTGGTAACCAAGTATTTTTGCACAAAACGAGAGTAATAATGGAGACCGAATGTTTCTACAATTTACTCACTCAAATGTGCTGGGAATGAGAAATACTCATCTTCTTCTTCTGTGTTTAGGCCGACAATTTTCGATACAATTATGCTCCTTACCTATTGGCATAGGTTTTCTCCACTCTAGATCTTGTTCTTTAAATAAATCTTATTTTGGGATCAATATATATTCATCCGGCTTGCATAATAATACAATAAATTTGTGCCAAGCTACAAAATATTCTGATACTTCAGCCAGTCTCTTAGTGCATTTCAATTGTGATATATAGAACGAGGAACTAGGATTATAACGACTAGACTGTGTCATAGGTACTGAAATGATCATACCGCGGACTAAAAAAGAATATTTTCCGCTTTAAGCATTTTCAAGCATTTTACTGAATTTAAAAATCATCTAAAAAAATCTCATTTTTAAAGATTCTACTTTTGTCATAGAAATTTACTTTGGTCTAGCAGTTTTTCTTCTCCTATTGCAACAAAATAGGCTAAAATTCACGAGAAAATTTTAAACCATAACAACTCTATTTTACGTCATTTTAAAAACAGATTTCTCTTCGTGTTATATATTTTTCTGTGATGTCTTATTCATTGAAAACTGCTACTGCATGTATATCACTACGCAAAGTTACTACACTAAGCCTAGAAAGTATAAATACAATATTTTCACGTAAGATGGACTTTCTCAGAACCACCTACGATTCTCACATGGGTACTTCGTAATTTCAGAAAATGGTAACACAAAATTTTCTGGACAGGAGTGTCCTACGCCTTCACCTGCATTGAAAAGTGGCAACTTTGCTAAGCACCCTGACCACCGGGCCATCATTCTCAATGGGTCCGACAATTCTGCACGTCGAACCCAGTCCAATCTCGCCTCTCAACATGAAGTCAATTCGCTAATATTAATCTCTGTCTAGGCAACTCTCACAGCTTCCAAAGCAATAAACAGAACAAGTAACTTTGCACGAAGTCACGCTCCCGATAGCTCGACAGGTACCTATGCTACGTTGGTGGTGTGATTGTTAGCATACCTGACAGGCAATTTGGAGGTCCATGTTCGAATCCCGATAACGCCAAATGGTTTTTTCATTACTAATTTCATCCTGGGTAAATTAAAATTAAAGTAAATGTAAAGTCTATCTTACATAAATATATTCTATTCACACTTTCTTGGTTTTATGTACTCTGTGTATTTGTATACATGCAAGCATGGGCGTACCCAGAATCAAAACCTAGGGGGGTGGGGGGGGGCAAAACTAGCTGTGGTAGTTCAAGTTGTAACTTGTTTTGCACAGAAAAGGTTAATGAAACCAAAATTTTATGGAAATTATGGCAGTAATTAATTAGTTTTTATAATTATATGCTTGAAAAAATAATTCTATTTTAGTTCCATGTCTTATACTAATATCATTTTTCTTCAAATGGAAAATTTGTTCATCAATTTTGTTTTGAGCTAAATTTATTTTCGCTTCAAGGGGGGGCAGTTGCCCCCCCCCCCTCCTGCCTCCACTGGATATGCCCATACATGCACAGGCAATGTTCAATTAATAAGATATCCCAGAAAAATATACGTAATCATCGGAATCGGTTTTCTAAAATGACTTAGAATAGGTTTTTAATGGTTTAATTTTAACTTCCAATACTAACTCTCACAGCTGACTGGTATCTCATGGACTCCTAACAATTCCTCAGGAAAGGATTCTTACTTAAGGGAATTACCCCCGCGGCTTCAAGGTCGTCCTCACGTAAACGAGTTTAAAAAATTCCTCCACGAAGTGCACATACTCACACCCATGCATAACGTTCCATTTCTTTCTTTTCTCCACCAACTACTCCCCTCCCTTGCCCCTCCCACCAAGTTATGCATATTTTTTTTGCATCTCCTTCGTGCGCAACTCAAAACAGTTGCCGTCCCTAATTGCGTTTCCACAGGGTATCTTCCCCTACCGTACTTTCCGCTGTCTTCTCCCCACCATTCCTACCCCTCGCGGACGACGACTATATAATGTCCGGCGTCCGCTTGCATTGCTCGTCAGAGACGTGGCGTGCCTCTCACCAATTTGAGTAAACCCACGCTTCAGCGACTGCCCGCCGCACAGCAGAGAGACAGGTACACTAGTGATTTCAAAGCAAGTATACTTCGCTCTGTACTTCGTTTCCGGGATACGTCCGTTCGGGAGGCGAATTGTGTGAACAACTTTTAAAGGCGGCAAGTCGTCTGAGAGACTTTCTTCACTCCAACACTACTGATTTCCCTTGACGGAAAAGTAAGTAACCACCAATTTTCAACCCATTTTAACCAAATTGTAGTTATAAGTAACATCAAAAATGTATAAATTTTCATATCCATCCAGGACAGATTCACACTATCTTGACTTCATGTACTTTACGTAGTGTTATATATGCAGGAGCAATGTTAAATCAATAAGACATCCCAGAAAAACTTGTTATTTTGTGCTGTATAGTTTAATGGCGAAATAAGTAGCTGCAACAATAATTATGATTGAGTAGAAAATTTTCTCATTTTTGAAAATGAGAGGTCTTGAAATTTAATTTCTCCCAGAAGCAGCACTGGTTTAGACAGAGTTGATTAATCCATGTCTACTAAATTTCATGATGTTACAAATTTCATTCTCCAAACATGCGATTGTGGAACACTTACAATACCTCATACCTTAGATTTAGTCGCGACTGAAACCTAATGATTTAAATTCTGATTTGGGAAAATATATCAGAATTGATATTTTAATTATTTCTTACATCACAATATTTACATTTTGATTGTAAATAACCAATAAAAATTCGACAAATCACTCAGAAATCGAATAAAATAAATGATTATGGGCAGTCCATGAATATATTAAGACCTTTGTACCTGGTGTCACGGAAGAGATAAATATCCATTACCATGGCTCAAATTGCCAATATCAGTAATACAAAGAGAAACGCAACACATAAAATGGATTTAGATTGAATTTGTGATAGATTTTCATTTTTTAGATTTCAAATACTGCATTGTCGGTTTGATATGGTATTACATCAGAACAGTTCTGCTAGAGATAAAATCTGATTTGATAAAGATCATAGTTGATGCCCAGATATCACGCTTGATTAATTCTGATCAGGCCGTTTCAAAATGGATCTTCATTTTCCATTAGAATAACTGGATACCTAGTTTCAAGGAACTTACTGCCCCATCGTAAGACCTTGTTCTCTTCCTTATTCGCTAAAGTCTTAATAAAAAGAGCACAATTCTATGTCTTTTAATCCTAACAAACTTGAGAGAAACTTGTTGCAACTATGAATAAAAGTAAAAAGTTAAAATTTAATAAATAGTTTTTTATCTTAAAAATTGAAACGTAAGAGAGGAATATATTTTATGAGCCCTCGAACAATGCACTTGTACGCAAAGCTTGAGGGTTTATGATTCTGCTTTACGACCACTAACTCCAGAGGGATAAGATGCTTGCCTTTGCTAATGTACCATGAGCCGACACCATTTTCTTTAGCAAACCGTAGATGAGACTTGAAATGAAAACCAACCACTATGAGCAGCATTTAATTGAAACTGGGAAAACAATTGCGAACAAATAGTGCTACTCCGTTCATATCAAACAGTTACCATGATAATCCACAAATCAAAGGCTCAAGTCCGTCTGAGCTCAACCGACTCGTATTAAACCAACATTACACTTGAAACACGGAGTCAGAGCGCCTAAAGAGCGCAATATGGCCGCCAAAAGAGGTAATGACTATTCAGGAGTTTCGTGAACATATATTCTACAAGCATACACAATTGCTACGTATAGATAATGATTGCATAGAGATCTCCATCACTTACAGTCAAGTGAAATATTTAACTGCTATTATTGGATTCTTCGTCCTATACCCTTAGATATCAATGGTTTTCATGAGCTCTTCGACTCCCATTACAGATGGCATCTGCAGCGCTGCTGGGTCAACCCGAGGCTGCCCGCTTTGGGGCATCCAACCAGACCGTTGTCGACATGGTCCTTCCGGAAATGTTGCACTTGATTGACCCACACTGGTAAGTTGAGCAAGATCCTTAAAATTTACTTACGCGGGCAGTTCCATTATATTATTTACCAGGTTTGAAACCGCTTCCAAGGTACACCGTTATAACGACCGCAATGAAATGATTTGTTTCTCGCAAAATAAATTATTCATTTTGATTTTCAACGCTCTTTGGCGTTCAAAAGATAAAATTTAAATTATCTTTGCATATTTGTTTTTAAAACTATTCCCCAATACCTTACTAACATAGTAATTTTCAACAAGCGAAGTGAAAACTTTGGTTCAAGTCGCTCATTCCTACGTTTTTGTGAGAAATACGAATAGAATCCGTCGATTTGTCCATATGTCTTCACGATATGTCGATTTTAGCTTGTTCTCAGGTTATATATAAGCAATTTTTTCAACAAGAACCAAATACAACTCCAAAATTATACGAATCTCCGAGTAAAACCCATGATACTAATGAAGGCTGAGTGAGTTTTTATAAAATCCTATTCGTGAGCAAGATCGGTGGCTGTGTTTTGCACCCACTCATGGAGAATATCAAAGTAAACAACCCGTAGTACCTTAAACAAATGGACATTTTCAAAAACTGAAGCTTTTCAGTGATATTGCACCAATTTTATCTGTATATTTTCCGTCCTCAACAGGTACCAGTTCCCTCCAATGAACCCCCTGTGGCATGGAATCTTAGGATTCGTCATTGGGTGCCTTGGAGTCGTCTCTTGGTGCGGAAATGGTGTTGTCATCTACGTCTTCTCTTGCACCAAGTCCCTCCGAACTCCATCCAACTTGCTGGTCGTCAATCTTGCCTTCTCCGACTTCTGCATGATGGTCGTCATGTGCCCATTCATGTTGATCAACTGCTACAATGAGACCTGGATCTTCGGTGAGTAACCGGAATATAAATTTATCTAATTTCGAGATAATTTTGAGTTAATGTTTCTGAAAAAAAATTGGTCATCTCGTAATCTCTGTGTTACTTCTATATTCTCATCCGGGCCTCTGGTGTGCGAGCTTATAGCAAAAGTATCTTGATCTTAATATACGAGAATGATTTCAAATAAATATTACACATGTATTTTTTAGAAATTCTGCAAAAAAGGGGTCTACGATTTTTATCATTCACTATTGCATGTAAATGCACGCCATGTTTTGAGAAAAAAGGATAATACACGTTTTACTATTTGTTTTTCTTTGATCATTTTTATTAACGCATCAATTATACTTAAATATTTAATGAGAAATGTAACGTAACGCTTTCTATGGCAAAAACTTAATTAACTCTTAATCTTTGGACAACGCCATGGAAATTTGAGTTTGATTCGGAGAGTTCGGAAGAGATCGTCGCAAATAAATATTGCAAAATATGGTCGAGTGCTTCCTTTTGATACCAATAGTGATATTCCATCTTATTTTTACATTAAATAATGGTTTCATTTTAAATGGGAATTACTCTAAAAATGAATTACGTAAATTTCAAGACTACCAAAATGCTGTTAAAGCTAAAGGAGTATTATGACTGATTTTTTCCTATTATCTTCTCTTTCCAGGGCCTCTGATGTGCGAGCTCTATGCTTTCGCTGGCTCGCTCTTCGGATGCACCTCTATCTGGACCATGGTGACCATTGCCATGGACAGATACAACGTCATCGTCAAGGTGAGACAATGCTCATAAATGAAAACTGGAGTTTATGGTCTCAATATAAATCATTAAATGACGAATATTAATAAAGTGGATTCTTATGCCGGGGTAAATACGGATAACATCATAAAGAAGTCCTATGTGAGGAAAAAATATAAAACAGTTCCCGATCAAAATCACATACATAACTAAGGAGGTTTTCCCATTCAGCCACAAAATATTTTTTCCTCCACCACTCATTAAATTTTGTGCAATTGAATTTGCAATTTACAACGCGGGACGCTGGTGGTAGATACATCCATATTTGAATAGGATAATAACTGGATTCAAAGTCCGCTAACCGACAGTTATAATCGAGATTATATAATCTATTGAATTCACAATTTCACTATGCTGATCCTCGCAAGCGTAAATGCTCTATTACAAACACAGAATAAATAGATCGCTTTGCACCCTCGTCGTGCTGTGGACGTTCTTGAAATCCGATTATAATCGAACGAAATGGCAGCATTAATTAAGCTTCAACGGGACGGACTTGGCCCGCTTACAATGTTAGAATTTGAAATAGCTACGCTTCAAGCCATATTAAATAATATTAATTATAGTTTATCCCTCCATCATTATTTTATTCTAATATACTTTAAAGAGAAAACCCACAACTTTGATAAGGGGTAAAACACATAAAACGCATAAATTTAAATCATTTCTTTCCAATACTACCAGTTACACTCATTTACTTCTTTTTAATGAATAATTTGATACCCGTGGAATAAACTCTAAAGAATACTCAACTTCAGCAGTCTAAATGGTTATCTCAAAAAAATGTTAGTTTTTATATCCATGATTACAACATACACGGACTTTCTGACATTCATCAAAATATCTTCCCTATAAATGGCCATATAATGTTTAGGAGCTCATTTTCTAAATTTTTTATGCTTATGATTTTAGGGTAATGATGTGCTCTCGTAGGAGACATTTTTACGTCATAATTATGGGTTTCACTTCAAATAACTCACTTTTATTAACCTTCTAATGACTGTCTAAACCTGTCTCTATAGGGATTGTCTGGAAAGCCCCTTACTGTGAAGAAAGCCCTGCTGTGGATTTTGCTCGTGTGGGTGCATGCTGCCGTCTGGACCATCTTCCCAATGTTCGGCTGGAACAGGTTCGTCACATATCCTCTATTATAAGCCTTAACCCTCACACAAGATTCATATGGTTTGATACGTTACCGCAGTCATTTTAATAAACTAAACCATCATGACCCATCCCTTAATCTGAACGCTAGGTGATATACAATGGCTATTCTAGCCTCACAAGCTAGGAATACAATATAGAAAATATATCTATTCTAGCCTTCAGTCTATCTCGGAATTCTACTTATAACGCTCTCACTGGAAAAGCTAGGCATCAGACCAACCATTAAATGAGCTAGATTAATTCACATTATTGTTGCATTGAAAACATATACAAATTAGAGAACCATCAAGTCAAAAATACGTATAAAAAACGAAAAATTAAGCCTCTATGCATTATTTCATTGCTTATATGCACACAAAACACATTTTATATGTTTTCAGGAAATATTTAGAGCAAAAATTCTACAAAATATACCTGTTGTCTACTTTCCATGTTTTTTCATAAATTACAATAACTAGTAACATCCGGTGAAATGCTTAGAGTAGCCACAACCAATACTGAATATCAAAATGCTATGCGTATCAAATTTTTTTGAAAACGATTTGAGCATCGAACAGATTTATGAATTAAAAATGGTGAATCAATGTTTTCCAACAGGTATGTCCCAGAGGGCAACATGACCGCCTGCGGCACTGACTACCTGACCAAGGACTGGTTCCACAAGAGCTACATCCTTGTCTACTCCGTGTTCTGCTACTGGCTCCCTCTCTTTGTCATCATCTACTCCTACACCTTCATCGTTCAGGTATATAAACTCAAACAAATTTGATAATGTTTTAATAATATCGCTTTTTTGTTGGTCATCTTGCCCGGGTCAAAACTTGCAACTCAATTTTAACCCACTTTCCGATTAGCTATCAAGCTGAAATTTCCAGGATAACTCAGAACTAGATGACAATGCAATATTCTACTAATTTTATTGTGATTTTAACAGTATCAACATTGTATTTCACAATTTAAGATTAAATACGGAGATTAGTTCACAATATGGCCACCGAAATGCGATAGCAGCGCTGCGATCATTTGAAGGAACGAGAATGATAGTCATAATAAATTTTTCTTACATCAAAGAAAAATTTATTATGACACTGAATTGAAAAATTGAATGAACAAAATATTAACTTATTTTCTATTTAGTTCACGATAAAAACTTTTTATAAAAATTAATTTATATTTTGTATTATAATTTATAATACTGCTACTGACAACACAAAATAAATTGGTTCATCGAACATCGGATACAATTGAATATGAACAGGCTCATCGCCACATGTAACTAGACGCTATCTTGGGTTACGTTGGCAATAAGGTTTCTTGACCCCTCAGCAAGATTTGAGACATAATCAAACAACTTCATTCAATTAGTAAGTGAGGAATCACTCCAATGAAATCTCTAAAAATGTCTCATACTGCTTCATTTTTTCTTCGAGTCATAGCATTAATTTTTACTTCTCTATGGTTCCTAATTCTCTAATGTTCAAACAAATGTCTATTTCAAAGCTTATAATCCCTAATTACGGAAACGCATTTCATCCAGAAATATATATACATCCAAAATGTAAGATACGCCACAATAAAACTGGCTATATGATTTTTGGAACTATCTGCTGCTCGAATCACGCTTCCATTGCTACATATCTGCGGTTACATATTTTTGGTTTAGGCACAATTTTTAACTATCATCCAAGTGCATCCACGAATTTTATCTTCGGAACCTTTTAAAAACTTAGCATTTAAGAACCACAGTCATACCATAACGTTCTCGAACACATATAATTAAAACATTTTTACAAAATTTATTTCGTAATTACAATGTCCCTCCTCAGGACCGACTGGCAGTGGCGCCGACTCCATAGGGCCTGAGGGGGCTCGAGCCCCCTCAAAGATTCGTTTGGGGGGGCGCGGCCCCCTCAATAATTCAAGAAAATAATTAAGTAATATTATGCTTTGTGAAATCACAAAAATATATTGGTAATTTTTATTTCCCATGTTTGACGATAGGTACCTTTTAAAATAAATTCAACAATGTGTTAAAACAAATAATTATAAGGTTAAGCAGGTTAATTGAAAACAAATTTTGTGAATCATGATAGTGTTTCGGTGCTGCGACACACTTTAAATCTGACCTCTTCCCTGGGCAAGACCTCCGATATAGGCCCCCCCAATATTTTTTATAAGACGGCGCCCGTGCCGACTGGAATGGAGTTGGCATTGATCTGGTTCATCTGGTTCATCTGATTCATACGATCACAGAAAATTATCCCTCACTACCATTTCCACACAAGCTATGTATAAGTCATCTGCAATTTTTTCAAGATGGTAGATATCCATGCTGTTGAAGAAAACTTCGATTTTGGATTGTTTGGTTTTAAATTCTCGTTAAATCCATTTAGTAAGCCACAGTTAAATGCAGGGGAAATACTTATTTTATAACATATCTATATGTGAATTCAACCACTCTATCACGTTTACCTACCAATATCAACTCAGAACTATATTAAGAATTAGAACTCCACTCAAAAAGGGAATATCGCCATTCGTTGGCAATCAAAATACTTCCATAATTAATTATATCCTTCTGCAGTACAATTGATAAAAATGGTAGTAGATTTTTCCGATTTGCTAATTTGCTACCTTAATTCAGGAATAACTGGCATAAATTAGGTATTACTTTGACTAATCCATCCCCAAAAAATTCCCTGGATTCGCTCTTAGCCTCCATCCAATGCTCGACTTGAGATACAGTTAATAATTATCTAGTAACAATCACTATTTAGGCGATAGACTAAATTTCATCGCCTTAAAACTTACCGCTTCCTGCCAATTACAAATTTTTATATATTTATATATAAAATTGATTCCTAAACACCTCCTAGTCATGAAGTCACTCAATCTTTTGTGATGCAGGACGCAATCACATTGGTTTCTTAAATAGATAACATGCACGTCAGATTAAATGCCTTTTCCCTAATAGAATCATTCCATATGAGGATTCTCTCCTCATAATCTTAGTCAAACCATTTGATTCATCAACACGCAAATAACGCTCAACTCCAATTGCATTCATAGGCTGTCGCTGCCCACGAGAAGCAGATGAGGGATCAGGCCAAGAAGATGAACGTGGCCTCCCTCCGATCCGCCGATGCACAGAACACCAGCGCTGAATGCAAGCTGGCCAAGGTACGAGCCCTTCCCGCTATCATTTCATAAAAATATTCACTATAACTTCGCTCATTTTTTGTCTATTTAACAGCTACCTATATTCTCAAATAAGTATCTAAAAAATGTCTAATTACTCCACTACTCCCTGAAGATCGCCCTGATGACCATCTCCTTGTGGTTCATGGCTTGGACTCCATACCTCATCATCAACTTCGCCGGAATCTTCGAGACCATGACCATCAGCCCCCTCGTGACCATCTGGGGATCCGTCTTCGCCAAGGCCAACGCCGTCTACAACCCAATTGTCTACGGTATCAGGTAGGTCACATTGCCAAATTATCCTGCGCATAGTAATTTTTGACATATTTCAAGTGCTGATTTTGGCGACCTCAAAATACAAAACTTGAGACAAGCAAAATATTTCTAAATTTGCTTTAAAACATAACCAACACGACACGGAAAATAATTTTAATCGACGACGGACAATTAATTTCAAATATTCTATATTAAAAAGGTGATAAAATTTGTAAAAAAATATCACGCAAAATCACCGGGGCATCATAAGGCCTTAAATAGCATTCTCATCTTCATGAAGTATTGAAGTAAGAGGGACCCAACTGGCATTCGATGAAGAATCTCCAATTCCAAGTTCCCGCGAGAAGTCCAATTGGTATCAAGAAAGTTAGAGTCACAATCAATTCAGACATTTCACCAGACTCTGTAGATCACATGATCTCTGAATAATCCAGGCGTCGAAGTCTCTACGTTCTATTGCTCCAATACAATAATGCTATGAATATAAATTCAATGCCCGAGAGTGGGATTTTTTCTATTCATGTTGGAGAATGTGTCTTCGTGAGGCAAAGCTAAGCCCATAACTGGGAATCATTAATAACGATATAACACCAAAATTCAAAAGTTACAACTTCTCTTTCTCAGCCATAACTGCCTAAGCGCGGGCATAAATTAAAATCGATTTCTTCTCGGCAAGACCGCCTTAGCAAAGATTCATCGATAGCCGACATTAGATAAAAGGAAAAAATAACCTTTAGGCAACGTTTTTAAGGAATGAAGTCATCAATAAAAACAAACGAAGCATACCTGTCACGGATCATCAAAATGGTACTTAGACCGTTCCTAACACACAGCAGTCTAAATTCAAGTAGATACATGAGATACAGACATAACCTAGCATAAAATCATTCTCTGAAGGAAAGTTGGGAAGAATAAAAACAATGATAACTTGATTTCTTACTTCAACTCCTATCCCCAAACCCTTGTGCAATATCCCGACGCTCTACCAACTGGACCAAAGGGAAGTGGCGAAGAAAAATTCAATCGTTTAATTAAAATTGAATAAACTTGATGTTGAACCAAAGAAGAATTCCTAAGCATTATCCGTCAGGAAACATTAAATAGTTTAAATACAAAGAAGAATATACACACCAGACAGGAACTTAACCTTCAAATGATACGATTCATTTTACTCCCTGAACCCTATGGACAACCAATAGGGCAAAAGCGACCCACCTTTACGTGAATAAAAGATAGAATATACGCAAAAAGACAGGAAATTCATCATTAAATGATCTAATTATTTTTCCTCTCTTCATTCAAACAGCCACCCCAAGTACAGGGCTGCCCTCAACGAGAAGCTGCCATTCCTGGCCTGCGCCGCCGCTGAGCCGGCAGCTCCCGCAGCCGACAACCAGTCCTCCGGCACCGCCGCCTCCACTGAGGAGAAGGCTTAAGCGGATAAGCGCAAAAGCATCTCACACGGCGCATCCGGTACACAGAGTGCGAAGCGACAAAAGCAGCAGCAAAACGAGATAAGAAGAGCATCGTTAATAAAACAAAATCAAAGCGTCCCACCTCCACTTCGCACGGCTTCCTTGTGAACAGCTCATTGTTGGCCCGAGCGTCAATGTACCGGAGAAAAGGGCTGAAACCAAAAGTAACACCAGAGCTTCACCACCACGCCATTTTCGTAGACGAAGTATAGAAGACGTCACGGGAAGAATCGAAGAAAGAAACATAAAAATTTAAAAAGAAAATTTTGCACGGGTGGTGCAAACATAAAAATTCCTGTAACCCAATATTTTTCAACCCAATAAATGCGCCGTTTGTAAACTACATTCCATGTTTTTTGTTTCCTATAATCCAAACGTGAATCCTCTTTCCTATCCGCCAGCATGGCTTGTAATATACCTCCAGTTCAATCTAAAAAAAATTGAATATATTCTCTCCTCGGTAATGGTTTCAAATAAAGTAATGACTTGGTAAAGCCTACACTCGAGAATACTAAGGAGGTTGAAGTGATACTCTTGAGGTTTGAGTGTGGGAGCATTTTGAAAAGCTCGCTTGTATCAGTTATTCCCCGATCTGACTCCATAAATTCTATTCAATTAATTGATAACTTTTCAGTACAATAAACTTCAGCACGATAAGAAAAAATAAAGTTTGTTGTCTTACATACTTGGGGATTTATTCCCGCCACTGACCGCTTACTCAGGTCTCTCGCAGTTTATTTTATTTCTAAAAATTTCATAAGACTCTAACGATTTTTTTAACTATTCGAAAAATATCACCAGAAATAATATTTATGCTAGAATATTTTATTGTACCTCGGCTTATACGAGGGATGAGTCCATTCCAAATTTCGATTCTGATTCCAACGATTCCAGGAAGATAATTTTTTCGAACATAGAATAAACATAGGGCATCTAGACCACTACACACCTGAGAAATTTTGCATTATTCATTATTGAGTTAGCAATTTATGCCTTAGACAGTTGAACTGTTTATTGTTTTATTCAATCTGATGATATATGTATTACTATAATGCTTATTCGCTATCTATATATATAAAAGAAAGTCGAAAATCGTGTTAGTTAGAACACTTATAACTCGAGAACGGCTGCACCGATTTCAATGAGATTTGGTTCTTTGGATTCGTCACAGGCGGGGTTAACATATAGGCCATTAAAAAAAGGATAATTTCACACAAAAAATTCATCTCTTTCCTATGGACATGCATTTAGGAGTTATAGTAACACAACAATTGATAAGTCGGTCAAAACTACAAATTAAATAATTAGTTTTGTTTTTACCACTTTAATAACTGAATTTAGTAACAATATAACATTTTAATTACTAAATATATTCAAAATATTAATTAAATTGAAATTACATTTTTTAAATTTAATTCGAGCTGATTGTAAGCCCAGCCGTGACCCAGCTCGAGTTGACACTTCACTACCGTGTTTGTAAACAAACCTCCAAGCAATTGTTGACAAACGGTAATGTCCGTGTTCCTGTCGAGGAATCGAGTAGTTTACTCATCAACAAAGAGTTCCAGAATATGATTGATCACCAAAATAATCAAAGATGGTTGATTTAGCGAGCAAGAACGAAGATGTGGATGACTAAAACGAGGTAAATTCAAATAGTTCGTACTCTGAATGGACTCGAATCTTTTAAATGTGTAACAAACGAAGACGAAATCACCAACTATCTATCTGAATATTTTAAGTCCTTGGACGTACCTGGCTTACCAAGGCACGATTTACAGAAAAATGTTTCTGTGCTCATGATCTTTCGAAGCCTAAACCAACCATAACTATCCAATGGAACGTGTTTGATCATTAAAAAAATTGGTGATGAATGTGATTCACGCAACTTTACTCAGAGGAAAATTCAAAGGTTAGGAAGTCCTCATTCCGTAGATTCCATGATCTCAACTCATATGCCCTTTTGAGCTAAAACGTATTCAATTTACAATTCGTGTTGCATTCGTGATAACGATTAAAAAATCGCATGGTCATTCTTTCAGTTTTTGTGTTGTTTGTGCTCATGTGCTAATGAAAACCCATGATTTTCTCATGGTCAATTTAGCGTGCTATGTTCACGAGTCGATAAACCATCCTCTGTATTTCATCCTTCGCTTCAAGTGCGTAGCTAGGTTAGGGGGTTTTGGGCGCAGCTAATACCACGGGTCTGTAGGGTATAGAAAACTCGCTAAGGTAAGCGGGAAGTGTGGGGGCACTTCCCCCAGACATTTTTTAAGATAAATGGTTCAAAATAGTGGGTTTTGTGGCTGTGTGAATAGTTAAATATGTTTTGTTTGTTAGTCATCCGTCCCCCTAATATTAATAACAAAATCTTTCATAAAAAATTCTCTAAGCTCTTGGGGGGGGGGTTATCCCCCAAAACCTCCCCTCGCTGCGTCACTGCTTTGCTTCGCTATATTTATTTAGCTTCATCCGCTTCATCTTGCGCCTGATAACAAAACAAAAACTGTTGTTTCTCGGAAGCTGCTTGACGCAAGACATTAAACCCGAATGTGTAGGGCTCACCGTGGTGCGTTTACGCATGCAGTACGTTTACGCAGTGCATTTTTTCCAAACAGAGATACTAAAACTGGCGCGCCTTAAGTCATTTAATGCGAATGCTGCTTCATAGGGGCTTTTCTTGCACGATTTTGAGCATCAGTCAAGCGTCGGTCTGGGGTCGTGTCAAGCTGCCCCCTGAAAATGAATGGGAATCAGGTATCGGGACTCGATTTGTAAGAATCGGAATCGACAAAAAGTGGAATCGACTCATCCCTAGTTAAAATTTCAAATGATAATTGATTAATTTATGCATACTCGGATACAGCAACTTGTTTTCAGCAAGAGCAGCCGGCATGAGAATCCACATCCGCGGCAAATGCGCTAGAAGAAAGAAACGTAGAGCGCACTGAAAAATTATTGGTGGAATTGGGTATGGTAATGGTAACACTCGAGAATAGAGGTAGATTGCAGAGGTGTATGACTGATTCATATTCCACTAGTAAACAGCCCGGCTTCGGCAGCTCGAAGTCAATCAGAAATAAAGTGTTTTAATATAAGATAAATTTCTAAAAATTACATTACAATTGTTGACATAACTTGATAGCATGAAAATATTTGGCAAAGATAAAGCATAAATAACTGAACATTCGGCTTCCACGGATCAGAAACGTCATAAACAAACATTTCAGTCACGGATAAAGTCAAGGAATGATCCAGGATTTTTTCTGGGGGTAGGAAACCAGGGTCTGACAGGCAAACGATCTTCTCATATTTGGGATTAAAAACTACATGCAACAATTACTCTAAAAAATATACTCTTAATTTTAATATGAAAGTTATTAATAAGTGAATATTTATAACTTTTCTATTAAAACATAAAATTTATTAAGATTTGTGTACAAAAATCTCGTATTTTTTTAAGCGTCTGAGGGGGCTCGTCCCCCCCCCCCCTAAATCCACCTATGTATAAGGCAAAGAGGAAGCCACAAAATAGATTAAAAATCCAATCTATTTCGCTAGGAACGATCACAAATACTCCATAGCTAGAGGTAAAATGTCCTTCGCAAAGGTCCGTTGTAAAAATATTTTCATTTCTCAACAAAAATATTACAAGTTGGGACATAAATTTTAACATATTTTCGGTTGAATTCAATTTTTGAGCAATTTTCAGGGTAAAATAGGCGTACAGATTTCAAAACTGTAGTCAGTTTTCCTCTAGCATTTCAAATTATAACTCAATATCTTATGTGACTGTGACCACTCTCTGTTATATTGAACGTGGATCATAGCGGCATCATTGCTCTCCCACTGCCTGACATTAACTTTCTCCGAATAGCGCCTGGTGACTGATGCCCCAGTAGACCAGTGACAGGTGCATAGTATAGTAAATAGTGCATAGGATACGAAATGGTGGATAGGAAATAATAATAGAGCTTTGGTGATACGTGGGTTCCATACTCCGATATGTAAAAAATATATATACACTTCGAGACATTGTTCCGCGTATTTCAGGGAGGAAAGGAAAAGAGGAGGCCACAAAAAGATCCCAATCCTTACTAATGTCAATTCGCACGCATCGGCAAACCATACCTTTTATTAAGGTAGATATATATACCGTATGAAAGTTAAATTCTCCGATGGTTATTTGCAGACATTATGAAATGTAACTAAGTATATAAAAAAGTTTGAGGGGTATATGAGAAAAAAGGAGGATATCCCGTAGCTTAAAAAGTTGACATGATAGATAAAAGGTTATTTTCTTATCCAAGGACAAAAGTTAGTCAAAAACAAGCCTCATATCTAAGACAAAGAATTGGTAGTTTCCCCGCGTTATCGATCGGAATAGGGTTCCCAAAAAAGTCTACAAGCCCTCTCCTGACATTGGGAATACTTTTGAGAAAAAAATTTATTCATTGCTGATTCGAACATCTTCGTTTGATTGCGGTAAGTGTGCTTCATTTTACTGACTGTTTTTTTTAATGTTACCACCAGAAAAAGTAGTCAACTCATAACTTTTTTTAGTTAATAATAACAATTGAGTGTCATCAGCAAACGATATCGATCGCTTGTTGAAGACCTTCGAACACGAGAAGATGCTGATTTTCATTTACAATCGGTTGAAAATTAACAGAAATATTTCATCGGATACGAGTCGTTCATGTCTGCCATCGACGGAATGGGTCTACATTATATCATCGCTGGATAATATTTATTCCTCTTCCTCTATTACATGCCTCCATTCAGTTTTTCTTCTTGCTTTCTCCTTCCATCTTGTAAATCCCATTGCCTTCAAATCATCCTCCACATCCTGGAGCCGTCTCTTCCGTGGTTAACCTATTCTTCTAATCCCTTCCATGTTGCTATTAAGAATTAGTTTGGCCCTTCTGTCTTTTTCCATCCTTTCTACAAGGTCCGACCGTGTCCGTCGAAGTGACTTGGCAAATCCTTCCCTTCTAGTATTTCCATTATCCCTATGTTCATTCTAATTCTTCATCTCTCCCCTTCTCTAATTGAGATTCTCCTTACGACCTTTCTTTCAAATTTTCTAAGGGTTTCTACACCCTGACTTAATATGTCCAAGCCTCCGATCTATTAGTTACAACTGGTCCAATAAGGGTTTTATAGATCTTAAGCTTTTTATTCCGTGATAGTAGAGTTGATTTGGGGGGTGTTAAATTTGCGAACTATGCCTTTTACCTACCATTATCCTTTAATTGATCTCTGTGGATATCTTATTTTCATTATTAAGTCTGAATCCCAGATAGGTAAACTGCTTGACGCTTTCAAACTCATAATTATCAATTATTATATTCTGCAGGTCTCATTTGTTCTGCGAAGCTTCCATTTTCAAGTATTTGGTCTTCGCTTCGTTAATCGTCAGCCCTTTTTCTTTAGTAGTGTTTTCAAAAAAGTTAAACATTTCTTTTGGCTCATTCACATTTTGCGCAATTAGTGCTATATCCATGGTAGAACAAAAAATACAGTACAGTTCCACAAACTTTCTGGTTCTGTCGACTAGTTTCGACGTCTATAGCGTCATTCTCAAGACAAACAAAATGGTGCCACGACACACTTGGAGTGGAACTGTACTGTTTTTTTCGACCAATATCCCCTCGTTCCACCAAGTCACGCCAAAATCAGTCGATTTCATTAGTGCTATATCCTCTGCATTTTTAAATCCTTGCTTATGCACAATGGTCCCTATTATTTTTAATTCTTTCATTGAATAATGTAGGGCCAAATCGAATAACATGGCTGAGAGTGCATCTCCATACCTTACCTCTGAGGTCATCTTGAATGCTCTACCCCTTACAAAGGCTTTATATTGTGATTCTATCCATTTCATTAGAACCAGTCAAATCAGCTTCTCTAGAATACCATAACCTCTCAATACAAGCAGCATCTTTTTGTAGTTAACAATGTCGAAAGCTTGTTTGAAGTCAATGAAAATTATATCCAAATCAACTATATTTAACCATCTTTATGTAAATAAGGTTCGGTCAAATACCGAAAGCAGTAACACGGTAAGAGATAAAATACATCAAAGCATGAAAATACAAAATATACTATTTGAAGAAGCAAAATTAACATATCTGTAACAATTAGAATTAAACTGTGTATGAAGTGATATAAGCAGGCTAAAGTTCAGAAATAATTGAAAATTTGGAACGGGAAATCTAATCGCACATTTACTTCTATTAAATTAACGAAAGATCATTCTCGTCTGAAGATTTTCACAGCTTCTTTTATCTATGTTGTTGGTGGTTTTCGGGTATTGCTGTGTAGAAAACATTTTAACTCGACGTTTCACTCCTCCTACTGGGAGCCATTCTCTTGATAACGCTCCAGGTAGGAGGAGTGAAACGTCGAGTTAAAATGTTTTCTACACAGCAATACCCGAAAACCACCAACAACATAGAAAGATCATTCCTTTGCTATACTTAAGCTGAAGCAAAATAAGCCAAAAGTATTCAGAAGAAGTACTAACTGGATTCCGCCGATAAAGAACATTCGTTCCAAAAATATCTCCATCTTCGTTCTTTCCAAAAACCAAAGGGTGTTTATTCTTTAAGAACATTAAATCAGCTGCTCCTTTACCATTTTAAAGTGTATTCTTGCACTGTAATTTTTACTTGTAATTAATAGTCAAGAGTCAGAAATGTTGCCTTTGGGTTGCTGGCAACCTTAAAAATGGAAATTTTCTACAGGAGTGAGCTTATTCCGCTTCTTTTACAAGTAGTTACAAATGAATTAATAATTGAATTAAAGTGAACTTAATTGCAACTTACACATTAGCATGCAAGCAAAACTGAACATTTAATGGCGTCGGCATTCGTAGACATATTCAAATTGAACCACAAAATAAAATTTTTTTAAATTATACTTGGCACAACCAAATTTTGGAAATGTTCTATTTTACTTCAGTTACATTATATGGGGCTTTTTGTGCCATCTGAAATTAACGAGGCCATATCATGCAATGCTATGCATTTCTTCGCCGTAAAAAAACTAGGAAAAACTACCATCGCCAGCATATACTTCGCAACACAACCCATTAATCCTCAATAAAACTGTTAAAGTGTGCTTCCAACAAGCTCCGCTCGATTAAATTTACCGTCACCCTAGCCACGAATCGCTTGATCATCGCCTTTACATCGCGCGACCTAGAATCATGTGACAGGTTTCCCTCCTATAGAAGCGGTGGTGTGAGGAGAAATTAATCCACCGATTTAGTATATATTGGACGCTTGAGAGGGTTGCGGACGCCAGAGATGTAGTGGGACTTCCACGGGAGTTAGCCAGCCCTCGAGCGCTTGCCAGCCAGCCCTGTGAGACGAGTGACTTGTGACATATATCGAAGCGGATGATTTCACGCAGGACAAAGACAACCTTACGTTCGGCGAGTGGCGATAAAAAGGTGGAGGATCGTGAGCTGTAAATTTAACAACATCCAACAAACGCGGCTCACTCAAATCCCATCAGCAGAAAACGTAAGTACTCCATTTAATTTCAAAACTTTTATCATTCCTCTTTAATCAATTAATTCTGAGATGATTTAAAGATAATTCAGCCCTGAATGTGTGCACGAGAACCGAATGAATATACATATCCCAATTCGCGCATGAGTGCCACGGTAAGCCCGTGCGGCAGTAAATATTCAATGTCGGTGAAGTGTAATTATTGCCGCAAGAAAAAGAAATGAAAGATTTATTGCTGCAAACGCCGCGTGCCGGCGTCATTGCCGTATCTCTACGGTGCGAATACGTCATTGACGATTAAAAATTAAGTTCCTAGAGTCAAACAAAAGTATTTGGGCGAAGATCAGTTTGGTTTTAGAAAAGGAAAGTCAACGCCTGTTGTAATAGCGATAAGGAGGTTCTTGGTGGAAAGGAACCTAAAAGATGACCAGGATCTATATGCCCGTTTCGTGGATTTGAATGGATATTCTCAAGAAAGAAGCATTTGATAGAGAGGAATGGGTAAAAAAATAGACGTAGATTGAAGGGAAAGACGACTCATTCGTTATCTGTACTTGGCCCAGACTGCGCAAAGGAGGGTAGGGGACGGAGAATCTGGGTGGGCAAGCAGATGTTGGCCGAGGAGTTAGAAAATGCTGTCCAATATCGCGTCTGCTTTTAATGCAGACACTGAAGAGATGGTAAGAGAAGCGTGGGATGAGTTGTAACCTGGAGTAAAAGTGGGAGGAATGAAGTTTAAATCAGTGAGGTTAGCCGACGATCAGGCGTTGAATAGACAGTCAGCGAGGAGGCTTCAGTCTCTAGTGGGTGCGTTAGACGAGCGTTGAGAGAAGTGGAGGATGAGGATTGATCACAAGAAGACCAATGTTTCGCCGGTTTATGAAGAATCGCGAGCGAAAAATGTGAGACTCAAGGTGAAAGTAGGTGAGGCTTCAGACGGTAGATCAATTCAACTCTTTGGGCAGCACATAAAAGGAAAACGGATACACCAGCAAGGACATTAGGAGGAGAATTACGTTAGCAACGGAGGCCATGAACAGAAAGGAACTTATGAGCGGACCGCTATGTAAGAGTTTAAAGACAAGGGGAGTGAAAAGTCTGATCTGGAGGGCAGCGCTTCACGGTGCGGTCACTGTCATTTAGGAAGAAGGACGAGAGAAGACTGGAGGCGATCGAGATGTGGATGTGGCGAAGGATGGAGAAGGTGAAGTGGACGTAGAGGAGGAGAAACGATGAAGAGTTGGACATGGTGGGTGAAGAGAGGCAGCTTCTAGATGAAATACCGAGGAGACAGAAAAAATGGATGGAGGGAGTACTTAGCGGGGAGGGAATGTTGAAAACGGCGTTGGAGGGGAGAATATTAGGTAAACGAGGGAGAGGGAGAAAAGAGAATAAAATTTTTAATAATCATGTACTCATGTATCAATTTTTAGATACGTAGGTCTTACGGTGAATTGAAGAGGGAAGTGCTTGGCTCCCAAAATGATTAAGTACTACATAGAAACCTACCTTAATCGGTAGAATACTCAAATAATAAGAAGAATTAATAAGAGATAATCTAAGTTTAACTATCGAGTGCCTACGCATTTTAGTTCTCATTACGTTCCGTGATATCCAAGATATTTTATTCAGCAGGCTATGCGTCAGCGCTGCGGCGTCGTGGTCTAATTTTCGCTGTCAGCGGCGACTAATTTTATACCGGGGTACATACAGGAATATTCTTTTGAGTGCAAAAAAGCCTAACTTACCACAAGCGTGACTCATTTTTAAAAAATTAGTGGGCAGATGTTGCGGAGTTCGTCGAAGTAGTCCCTTGAATCTATTCCGCGGCATGCGGATTCTCGTACTCAATACTACACAGGAATTTAATATTTGCTGATGCGGTGAGGTAACTTTCGTAACAATCACTCTCGTACTCTTATATCCATACGCACAAATGCACTCATTGAGGTTTTTAAACATTCTACAGTAATTTATTCCTTAACGGAGACGGGTAAATGAGTTCAGTAACCTATATTTAGGTGCCATCTGTGAATAATTAGCGAAATATCAGCATCTAAGAGTGGCATGCGCCATTGCCCTTCTAAGGTTAAGGCTAATACATAATTAAACTCGATCGAGGATTAATTAACCAGAATTTAATAAAAATCTGATATTCTGGGAGTTTTAACGAAGTAAACGGTTACCTAGGCAGTCATGTATTCATTTAGGCAAACATGCACCTCCCAGTGTGGTTTAAGAGTGAACACAACATCTCTTTATTCGCCAATTAATATATAGGGAGCATCATATGTTGCATTAGTCTGTTTTCATTAAAAAGCACTTAGAAGTAATGTTTCATTAATTTCTCATGACGATAGGAGCTTCTCTCGGGTTTACAGTATTTCCCTCAAGGTATCATCACAATATTCTACGCTAAAACAATATTTTAACCAGATTAATGAGTCCACGTTTAAAAAAATGGACCCATTGACCCGATCCGAAAGCCCACAGACTTTACTACGAATCATACACCGGAAAGCATCAAGTCTTACTTCTGATGATAACCATACACATTTTTCGACGACATGAAGACGAAGAATATGAAATATGCACGAAGTAGGTGACGGCAACGGTGCTTGTGAACAACTAGCAGGTCACCGAGCGTTGCTCTGGAAGAATATCACACAGAGATGTGGGAAAATTGGAACTTGGAATTCATAATCGCACAGCAGGATTTTTAGACTTCCTTTTCGAGCGTGTCAAGAGGTGTGACTACCCGGCAGGATGTTCAACCGCTGACAAACGGTAATGAGAAAACGACGCAAAGATCGTGTCGGACGCAAATACAGATAGATATACATATAGATAGATAAATGATACTGTTATATGTTTGAATGATACTGTTTTCAAAACCAAATTTGAACGCAACTTTGTCATTTTTTCCATTTCAAGATGGCTGCGGCGGCTCTGATGAGTATTCCCAAGATGGCAGCACGGTATGCGTTTTCTAATCACACCGTTGTAGATAGAGTGCTACCAGAAATGCTCCACCTTATTGACCCTCACTGGTGAGTTACAATGGTGATCCACATTATTTCATTTCACTGTAAGGATATTTCTATTTGGAATGACTAATGCAGCATGGAGTTAAGCATATGCGGATTTATGGGAGAAGCACGGGGGAACGTGCTTAAAAAATTGACACGATTTTTAATACGGTTATCATTACGTTCGTTTTGTTCATCACGAAGACTCAATCATTTCTTATTATTATTTTTTTCCTCTTCTATTCTTGACCTTGTTTATTACATTTAATAATATTTCTTGGGAGTTTTAGGTCAATGTAAAACAAGTTATAGCCAACGCTTCGATTTATTTAAAATCATCCTCAGGGTTATGAAAGAGAATACATGAACAATATAAAATACAAAGATGACAACGATATACAATATTTTTAAAACATTTTTGTGTAAAAATATTGTACATCGTTGTCATCTTTGTATTTTATATTGTTCATGTATTCTCTTTCATAGCCCTGAGGATGATTTTAAATAAATCGAAACGTTGGCTATAACTTGTTTTACATTGACCTAAAACTCCAAGAAATATTATTAAACTCAATCATTTAATTTTATATTTATAACTTTGATAACGAAACAAAGAGAATATTTCGTACAGTAATTTCTGTATGCTGTTTTAATTTCCTGTCAGACCCTTGTGCCCCCCCATAAAAAAATTCTGGATGCGCCATTGGAGATAACCTTACTTAGTCATGATTTTTACAAGTTGCTAATGGTATCAGGGGCAAACTCCTACCAACTTTAATTAAGTTTAACAGCGATAGACATATTTGTCATTTTTCTCAAACAGGCAATTAACTTATGAGAAAAATGGCATACACGCCAATTCTCAAAATTAAAACCGTTACGATCAGTCCTGAAAAAAACTTATTTTTTATTAGTTTTTTTTAGGATTTGTAAGTCTTCTCCCGCACTGACTCAATAAAAAAATAAAAAATAAAATTTAAAAAATATTTTTTTATCTGTGAAAATTACAAAGGTTCTTATACATTCATTCAATATTATTTTATTCAGAGGGTGAATCACTCTCGATCGAACAGCCTTTTTCCGTGATGAATAACTCGTTTAAGACTTAATTGAGGATATCCTAGTAAGCATTTGCTTTCATCAGAATTCTGAAAATTTTCTTCTGTATTTCCACAGATGTAAGAGTTTTAAATGTAAGATTGAATATAGTTATTAACGAGAAATAAGTCACAATATAAACAAAATAGGAACAGTCGAGAGGGAGTGATACGTGTCCTTTATCTAAAAAATATCATGATGTCATGATAATGGTTCTTATTGTAACCGAACCATATTTTTAACTAACCAACTCTAACTCTAAACTAACTCCTACTAACTCTAACGATGAAATTTTCCAGGTACCAGTTCCCTCCCATGAACCCCCTCTGGCACGGTATCTTGGGATTCGTCATTGGCGTCTTGGGAGTCATCTCGTGGTGCGGCAACGGTGTCGTCATCTACGTGTTCTCGACCACAAAGGCCCTCCGCACCCCGTCCAACATGCTGGTGCTCAACCTCGCCCTATCCGACTTCCTCATGATGGTCATCCAATGTCCATTTATGCTCATCAACTGCTTCTACGAAACATGGATCTTCGGTAAGTTTCGAATGTTTATTCAGGTTATGTGAGGCGTTTAGCACAGTGTCCAGCCGATCAAAGCAGAAAAATCCATGCGTAATTCACGGCTTTCCACGGAAATTATAAAACATTCCACGTTAATCTCACGTGATTACTGAGATGGATAAATATTTTAAAACACCAAAAATTACTTCAATACTTTTCAATAATATTGTTTACATGAATTTAAAAGGACAAGGAATAGGTTAGTTAGCACAAATTGTATTTAAAATTTAAATTTATTCAAAGCAAGCCACGGCACTGATTCGACCTCATAAGTAGATGCTGACTTCACCGGGAATTCCACTCTTCGCACTTTTGAGTCAAGAGTGCAAGAAATTTCGATTCTGTGACCTTCTCTGACATTCCACGTTTCGATGCGGTGGTAAAAATTCTAGCAAGACACTGCACTTAAAAATTACGACGAACACATTTTAGGCCAGAAAATGGGTGTTGAACAGGCAAAATTTTATGTGAAATTAATATGAAATAAAGGATTTTGAAATTTCCTTTTAGTGCAAAAATCCATAAATAATTCATGCATAATTCCAGCGAATAAAAATTGAAGTGCATGACACGTTTCTTTGTTTTACGACCTTCAAAATTTTTCCTTCATTCTTTTTTTTGTTTTCTTTCTCACAGGGCCCCTGATGTGTGATTTGTACGCCTTTTTTGGATCACTTTTCGGCTGCACCTCCATCTGGACAATGGCCACAATATCACTCGATCGTTACAACGTCATTGTCAAGGTAGGTTGAGTCCAAATCCCATGAAGCTATACTTGCACAAATCTGAGAATTCTACAGCATATCTGTATGATTGCAAGATTAATTATCGCTCGATAAATGACCAACCAAGGTCTGAGAAATACTGCATCATCGCTAACATTCTCACCGGCACACTTTTGCTCGAAATCTAAAACGACGAGGAACGACGAACTTGTTATCTTAGATCTGAGACTTGCTTTTGACTAACTTTTGGCCCCTGCATAAGAAAATAACCTCAATTCTCATCTTTCAGGTCAACTTTTTAAGCACTCTTTTTTATCTTATGTCATAAAAAAATTACAAATGAATAAATTTAAATTACACATTTCCTTTTAAAGTATAAATCAATTTTAAGGGAAATCTTAATTTACGTACTGCCCATGTAGAATGATTGCCGATGAATGGTTAGGTACCGACGAATCGTTGGTACCTAATCTCCTACGTCGTCAGTCACCCAGCAACAGTCGCATAAGATTAATAGTCAATTGGAGAGCAATAATGCTTCTTGTGAACGACGTACAATCACACAAAATTAGGGAAAAAACTTGATGAGGCAGAAGAAAACTAACTACATTTTTGAAATCAGCGTTTATATTTTACCCTTTAACAGCTCAAAAATTGAAGTCAACAGAAAATTTGTTAAAACTATTTTCCCCAGTGTAATTTTACAGCAAATAAAAAATTGGAGGGACGAAGGACATTTCAGTACTTATGGCAATCGGTAATTATTTACAGTCGCTTTCATACTTGGACGAGTAAAAAGTCAGTTTTCGTATTAAAATTTGAAAATTCCCTTAACGGTCAAATTCCTTCCTGTTTCCTTTCGATAAAAGACCATTGGAAATTCTTCATGAATAAAAAACAAACTAAGTTAAAGTTAAATCTTCCATTTGCAGGGAATGGCTGGCAAGCCTCTTACCATCAAGAGGGCACTCCTATGGCTAATTATCGTGTGGACGCACGCTCTACTCTGGACCATTTTGCCTATGATCGGCTGGAACAGGTGAAAACTATCGGTTAATACTACTCATCCAATTGTAAACACTTTTGTTAAAAATTTCACCAGTGCGATGATTTCAAAATTGAAAAATCACACGCTTTTGACAGGAGACAGGGATACCCTGATTCGCAGTATGTGCATAAGCTACCAAGAGGTTCTTCTTTCCAAATGATTTATTTCCATGCATATCATGATACTTTACACTAATATATTTTCGATAACAAGGAAACATCTCGTTCCTCTTACGCTATTAAATGTTTATACGGGGGTCATTCGCTTTGATCTACACTCATAACACCTTCTTCCGAATCCGCGCCGGCTGCCTGACACGACTTATTTTCATATTCATATAGCACACATAGTAATATTTTTTTCGACCTTTGTTTCGATGAAGCTGATTGCGACAGTATATGACGCGCTATAATGTGCCCGGTAGTCATACAAAATTCTGCTGGATGGATCCTATGAAAATCTACGCAAGTATGATCACCTCGATGCAACTTAATGGATGCTATAGGCGCGGAATCTAGGGATCATGATTCGATTACAGGTCGGAGTAGATTATTGTTTCCTGCGATAATTTTTTCAATTCATTCTTTTTTTGAGGGATTTCGATGAGTTATATGCAGGCTAGACCTTTTTTTTTTTTAGAAACAATCACTTCTATTCAGAAACAATTATTTTCTACGGTTCACATCATTTAGAAGGAAAATCTGCGTTAACTCTAAATAATTACTTAAGAGTACGTTCTCATTTTCCGAGAAGTCACAAATATATTCGCATAGCAAAATGGACTATGTAGAAATATTATAATCACTAGGGAGTGTATAAAATACTTACAGGTTCTTTAAAATAAGTCAATCTATAACATCCGATCTTACAATGAAATTTATAACTTTGAAGTAAATGAATGGCATACTACAAAAAATTCATTGCTTCTACAAGTCACTCCTAATATCGCGGACCACGATAGGAAGGACTCTCTATCGTAATCTAAATCGAAAATATTTCAACTATAACCCACTAGGTTAGAATTTATTAGATATCGAGTAAAAGATTGTAGCATTACTGACTAATGCCGTATGCTTGAATGAAGGAACGAATTTTTAAATCTTATGGATGATGTATAAATCCTGAACGCTTGTTACGCACCTATTTTAATTGGCGAAAATAATATTTAAGTGGGAAAACAAATCCTTTTGCAGGTATGTTCCAGAAGGCAATATGACCTCATGCGGAACAGACTACTTGACAAAGGAATGGTTCCACAAGAGTTATATCTTGGTCTACTCTTTCTTTTGCTATTTCACGCCCCTCTTCACCATTATCTACAGTTACTTCTTCATCGTTCAGGTAAAAACATCATGTTAAGCACATATTTTTATTTATTAACCGAATTACGATTTATATTTTCACAAAGCTGACTCTGTCTGCATTAATATGCATCATAAATGAAATTACTGTGACAAATGGCTACTTCAGTTTTTACATATATCGTTTTTCAATACATTGCATTATTAAGTTTACTGTGTGTCCATAAGAGTATTATATAAAGAAATAAATTGTTAGCAAATTGATTTTAACTACATTTTGTTACCTGAAGAGTCATTTGATTGAAAGACAATGACGTTATTTGTGATTGTTTTCTTTGTCATGATGCAATGCTTTACATAATTTAGTGTCATGGCAGTGTCTTCCATGATGATAACGGCACTAACCCTGTTAATGGCTCATCAAATAAATAAGTAATGTATTTTCCGAAATGACTATTCACATGATCAGGGGCGGTCTGATGTGATTGAGGTCCCCCGGCTGAGACTCAAGATGGGGTACACCTTACCGGGAGGTACGGGGTCCTCCCCTGGAAAATTTTAGGAAATTGAATGTCCGGAAATAGATTTTGACGCCATTTCCTACCTTAAAAACCAGATATTAGCAATTTTGTAAGAAAAAAATACTGTGAAAAGTGAGAATTTTATAGCTTGTAAAATTTAATAATATCGTATGGTTTAATTTTCCATTTAGTTAATTTGTTCCTTGAAACGGCACTAAAATCTAAAAATCCTCAAGAATAAACTTTTCGAATAACCCTTACAAAAAAGCATCCGGTTCTCTTTTTATCTTCTGACATCTTTATTCAATTTATATTTTTATATGAAATTGTTACACTGAGCATTTTGCACATAAAACAAATAATAAAAACGTAGAATTTTATAATTGCAAAAACATTTATTCAAGTAATCTGACGCGAGAGTTATGGAAGGGGGGGCCCTAAGCTCGGGGCCCTCGGCAATAGCCGACCTGGCCAAACCGCCCCTGCAAATGAAGGAGCTAATAATTAAAATGTGCATATATTTCACACAGGCTGTAGCTGCTCATGAAAGAGCCATGAAGGAACAGGCGAAAAAGATGAATGTGGCTTCACTGAGGTCATCAGAGCAGCAGAACACAAGTGCTGAATGCAAGCTAGCTAAGGTAAAGAAAAGAGCGAGTGAAGAATAAAAAAAAATCACTAACTCTTTCTTAACTGTGTGGTATTCCATTTTATGGCTTCTTGGATGGCTAACTTTTACTTATATCGCTCAATATATATTTAATTTTTATCACTTTAACCTCATAAATTTTTTCGGTTTGTTAACAAAGTAGTGGTATAAGTAAAAGTTAACTATTCAAGAACCCTGATGAATTAAAGACTGGAAAAATAAAATGCTAAAACACACACATACAATAATAATACCAAAAATGGTTTAATATAAAATTACAAATACTTATTGTATTAATAGTTTTTCAAATAATCATTTCATTCTATTTCAATACCGTTACAGGTTGCTTTAATGACAATTACACTATGGTTCATGGCATGGACACCATACCTTGTCATCAATTACGGAGGTCTCTTCGAAAGTATCACAATGACTCCTCTCGTGACAATATGGGGATCAGTATTCGCCAAGGCTAGTGCAGTCTACAATCCTATTGTCTATGGCATAAGGTGAGTGAAATAATTATCGCAAAAATATAACTTGATTTCCTATCAATTTTAATACACCCTAATTCTGGCAGTTGATGTCATTTCCATTTTGTAGCGTGTTCCATTTTGTAGATAGTAGAGCATTTGGCTACTAATCTAAGTATATCAGGGTCAAATCCCAGGTAAAGTCTTCGCGCACTCTATTCTAAAATTCCTTGAATCTTGTCACTGGCCCAATGAAATGGATAGTCCTTACCCTGGCAGGGTGAAATTCACGCGCCTGTGGCTTAATCTTGAATGAGCTCTAACCTCACCAATTCAAATGGGCCACCGGGTTGAATCACTGAGTGATAGATGCTACAAGATACCTGAGAGGAGTTTATGGCTATATATGTATATTGACCTACCCAAAAGTATATAAAATGATTTTCATATTAGTTCGAGGATATTTTCTTTTCTGAAAATTACCTTCAACTATCATACAACGGTAGCCTCGTGTTTACGTCACGGGTGTAATTTAAGAAACCTAACATTTAAATTAAGATGAAATCAATAGCTTGAGTGACGTCTTATGAAAATTCTGTGCTGATCATAATTATATAGAATGAATGAAACAAAAGCATGAATAGCTTTGGATTTTCACTCACAGACATAACTCTGGCGCCCATTGACGCTATCGTTAGCAAATAACTGCGGAGTATTTTCTACGTTAATGTTTACAAAAAAACAAATTAGAATAGTGTAAGTCCTCTATATACGAACATGATACGTTCCGAGACCTTGCTCGTAAGTTGAAAAAGCTGAGAAAGGCAAGGAAAAGGTATTTATCCTGAAGAATCCAATACTGAATTTCAGTTTTGCGTAAACTTACGATGGTGACGAACTAATCTCGCTGCGCGTTCGACACGGCTGGAGCCGAATAAAACGCTAAGCAAGGCAACGAAAGGAGTATTTATCCTGAAGGAAAGGTGAACGCTAAGCAATCCTGACTTCACAGTGTTCACTTACAAACATAATTCGCTTAGGCTGTGTCAAAAAGCGAGTTCCTTTAGGCCCATCGCACACGGTGTGACTCTTTTACAACTACCGTTGCAAACCAGTTGCGTGCGCAACTGTTTGGTGACCTCGAAAATATATTTTAGTGGGGAGGCGCACACGACGCGACTGGTTTTTGACGATCTCAAACCAGTCACATGCAACCGTGGGCCCGCGGTTGCAGTTGCGTTGCAGACTTCAGTTGCACGAGACCACGAGGTGTTGTTGAGGTATTTTGAAGGCCGTATAGTGCCGATCTCAAAATGAATGATCAAGAACTCAACATGAAGCTTGTTGGAGCAGTAGAGAAGCATAAAGTCCTGAACAAGTACAAACTATCTAACGTCTTTGGTATTGATAATAGTTCACAGCATCTTCTTCGCCTGACTCAGTGATAGTAAGCGCTGACGGCCAAGCCAAGGGCTACAAAACAACACGTACCGCACTAAATAAACACTTCATTGATTGCACAATAGATGAATCTGATTTACAACCAGCCCTTTGTCATTACACCCGTGTGCGGACAGATGTTTTGTTTCAGTTGCAAACTGGTTGCAGACGCAACTGATTCCCAACTGTGGTTACTAAATAGTCACTCTGTGTGCGCTGGGCCTTACGCCAATGGCGTAACTAAGAATATGCTTTGTGGAGGGATGGGATGGCCTGGGGTGGCGACCCCTCTCCCAGGTAAAGGGGGTACGGGAAAATTTTTGAAAAATGACATGCCTGGAAATACATTTTGCATTATTTTGACACTAAAAACTTAACTTTAAGCATATGCAGTTATTAAATTTCAAAACTAGACAATAGTATTGAATATGTATTAAGTTAATTTCACCGAGGCTTTGCAGGGGAGGGGGATCTATCCCCTCATCCCCCCAGTGGCGGATACAGAAAAAACTCAAGGGGAGGGCGCAACATATCTTGAGTTGTCTTTACTTTTATCGTAATAAAAGATGATCAAGTCACAGGCAAAGTATATGAAAATTTTATTTAAAGTGATTATAAACATGTAAAAGACAATGCCATCTTTGTCATCATTAGTCAACAATCCTAAGATTGGTTTGACGCAGCTCTCCATTTCTCTCTCCTATCCGCTAATCTCTTCGTAGCTACATATTTATTCTCTTTTACATCCTTTATAACCTGTCCTATATAACTCATTCGGGGCCATCCCTTGCCCTTTTTCCCTTCCACTTGTCCTTCAAAAAATGCCATCTTATGATATAAAAAAGTTACAATTGTGGTTTTGCAATGTTCGGCAATACAAGCGGACACGCAAGGGGGGGGGCGCGCGCCCCCTGCGCCCCCCGTCTGTATCCGCCACTGCAGTGATCCCCCCATAGTTACGCCTCCGGTTTATGCCACACTGCGTAGTGTCGGCCAACCTCAAAGGCGCCAAATTTGAAATTTCGGCCACGCTTCAATTTTTTGAATGTTAGTATCGCTGAAAGTGCATCAGTCAAATGTTCGTAACTTATGGACTTACTGTACCTACACAACATTGATATTCCTTTTCTTTTTGCAGTCACCCTCGGTATAGAGCAGCCCTAAGCGAAAAACTGCCTTGCCTCGTTTGCGGTACCACGGAGAAGGGAGGAGCAGCAGATTCAAGCGTCAAGTCGGACGCAACGGAGAACTCCACGGAGAAGGCATAAGATTCCCATGGCACCACAAAGACATATCCCAAAGGCACGAGTGAGAGCCAACGTACGAAGATATCCAGACAAAATCCCCTGATCGCCCGAAGAGAAAACGCACCAAGACCTAATGCTGCTACGGATAACGATTCCACAGCTATTCCTGGGAGAGAGGGGATGTATTCGAGTGATGAGTTGTCCTCATTTCACCTTCATTACCGAGATGAAAGAGTCGTGAACATTTAGTCGAGTTTATACTCTACCTGCTCCTTCATATCGCCCACCATTCATTTACGGATCGATTCCAATAACGCCTTAATTTGACCACAATCCACGGATTGAGATGGCAATGGCAATAAATAAACTGTTGTTTTGCGTATTTTTTACCCCTGTTACACAAATGAAATGTAATTTAATGGGTAATTTTTCAGGTAATGCTTCGTGTAATCTCTTCATTTCACTGAGTAAAAATATGCATCTGTGGTTTAAAAAATTGTGCGCTAAATTCCACACTACTGAGCACGCATTTTCAAGTCAATCCAGTGAAATTTTACTCGCAGAAATGTAATGTCACCGATAGCATATAATATAATCAAATGTAATGCATAATAATGAAACCCTCCTCAATACATGCCAATTTCTAGATCCACATCCCTTTGTAAAACTTCATTAAATAAGGCCCCGAGTGAAACCGCAGAGAATTAGTAAAAACGCAAGCGTGGCTAATAAATTTACGCAAATTCGAGCATAAGAGGACTCAGTTTCTAATCGGAATATGCACTGATTCAGTAACCTTATGTAATAAAAATTATATTAATAAAGAATTGTGCATGTTGTACCATCCCTGTTTATTTATCCGTCTTACACAGTCTATATTCATTTTTTTTCCTTTAACAATATTATAACGCAAATTAGTGTATAATAAAATTTGTGATTACGCACAATCCTTGAGGTATGAGAAGAAATTTAATACATCTTTTTCATTATCTTTTGCGGAAGGATTATACAAATACAATCTAATTTCAATGGCAACTAACATCAAGAGTCATAACACCAAGCAGCATCCTATAACCTCATTTAGTAATCTGCGTCGTTTAGGATGACGGCTGTACGCTCCCAGAGAGGCAAGCGTTGTTTTGAGAAATATGGAACCATTCAACGTTGCATTTTAATCTTAGGACCACAAAAATGGCTGCACGTGGACATAAAAAGTGTAAAACCTTCGAAATTCAATGAAAAAATAACAGCGGCTAAAAGTGGTATTGGTTTTCACCATGTTGAGAAAGGTTTTAAGTACTAACCAGTAATAAACGTGTAATAACCTTAGTACTTAGAATAACTAAGAGATATGTGGAAACTGCAGAAAAAAGATTTATTCCTCTAATTCCAGCCAGCAAAAATAATTACCAAATGCAATTCAATGGATTTTATCCGCATTTATTTTGTCAACACGTAAAAGCTGTGATATGCGATTTCACACACAGTGCTGTATTTCAATTTAGTATGATTACGGAAAATACTACAGCCATCTGATCCTTAAAGAATAAAATTGACAAGCAAAAGTAAGTAATTTCGACTAGAGATTAAACAAATAAGGAGACTTTGATAAGTGAAGTCATCGAGCTTCTATGGTGATTTTTCTCACTTTTATTATAAATCACGTGTTTCGACTTTCACACGTCATTCATTATAAGGTTATATATTGGAAATGAGACGGTATTATTTTTTTACGCCGATTAAACAAGGTTGGGAGGAGCTTGGTAATCTAGTAGGTACAACACAGCTACTAATCGAAGGATCTCAGGTTCAAATTCCGGGTGAAGTATTCTGACACCCAAAAGCAAAACCCTAGAAGAACGAGTTGTCTCGGAGAAAGGAACTGTCCCCATTACCCCAGCTGAATATATGACATTTGAACGTCCTTGGCATAGTCCGGTGTGAGCTCTGCCTTTCCTATACCTCAATCAAAACCAAGCTTTGAGGTGAACCATTAAGTTAACGAAGTCAGGTTGCCTGTTTCTAACGGGGGCAGCCTGGCCAGGTCGGCTGTTCGGCGATCGACGAGGGTCCCGAAATTGCGGGCCAACACAACGCTCACGTCTATCGTGAAGCGCATATGAAAGGTGCAGTAAAAATGACTAAGATTAGTTGAACCAAAGTATTTTTTGCAATCACAAAATTCTACGTTGTCATCAGTCGCTTTTCATTACAAAATCCTCATTGTCAGTGTTAAAAGATTATATAAAGAATAAATAAAATACAGGTTTCAGAAGATAAAAGAGAACCCGATGCTTTTTTGAAAAGTTTATACGAAAAGGTATTTTAGAGGTTTCTTTCAGATTTCAGTACAGTTTCAAGGAAAACATTCACACAGTAGATAATGGAACCATAATGCGTTATAATTAAATTTTATACGCGGTGAGATTCTCACTTTTCATATATTTTTTTCTGGCAAAATTGCTATTTTTTATTAACTTTTTCTAATTTTTAAGAGCCAGAATAGCGTCCAAATATATTTACGAGCATGAAATTTTCCCCACTGAAGAAGGGTCCTATCGTAAGCCCCAGCGGAGCCCCCAATCACCCCAGACCCCTTGTCTCCAATATCTTCTTAACGCAGAACTACATCAACTCATCTTATTTTCCTTTACCTACTCTTTTCACTAGTTAATACCTTTATTTCACAATAATGAGGGCGTATTGTCAGCCTCTCGATATACTTTTGCGAAACGATACAACAGTCAATCTGCGTAGAGTCGTATCTGGTGGTCTCCCTAATCGCCCCTTCACGGATACATAATTGCTGACACACGGGCCGACGGGTTGGGGCTTCCTCCGCGTGAGACGAGGGGAAAATTGAGCGTTTCACCTCAGCGGGGCCAAACACGAGCACTTGCGAGTCTTCGGCACTCGCACTTGAGCGCGATATATCGACCACCGACGGCGGCAGGGAGGCGAGAGAACTAACGAATTGCGTGGATCCGATTTATGTCAACAAGGACAGAAGGAAGCCACTGGCGAGGACTCAGCCTCTTCAGCGCTGTATCATCATCAGCTACCGATAATGAATGCAAGGAGACGCTTGGAAGATGACAAAAAATATGAATGAATGAAAGGTTATCCATGCCCTGGGTTTCCCCAGAGAGCCAATACAAAATAAAATAATTTCTGTTCAAGCAAAAAAAATAAAAAAACACCTTGCACATTACTATTTGTAACAAAAAGCCAAAACAATATATTGAAAGAAAAAAACTCAGGGAAATAATAAGAACAAAAATCATCGAACATGGGGAAGAGAAAAATAAGAAAAAAAAACTTCAGTTAATTTTTGATAGCCATAAAAATAAATGGAATAAACTGATGTAAATATAATTCACACCATACAAAAATAGTTGACAACATTAAAATAAATATATTTATTTATATTAGTTCTGTTTGAAGTAATAATTAAAAAGCATTTCTTTAAAAATGGAAAGATAGGAGGAATCTTTCATAAATGACGGCAAGGAATTCAAGAGATTGCAACTAGACACGAGAAAAGAATTAAGATAAAAATCTCTCCGAGGTATAGGACGCAGAAGGTGGGAAGTTTCAGTTCTAGTGTACTTGGAATCAGAGGCTGATTTAGTTTTAAACGTTGATATTATAAATATTAAAAGATATGCTGGGTATTCAGTCTTAAAGGGAGGGAAAATAAATGACCCGTGTAAATATTTCCTAAGAGAAGAGGCTCTAGGCCATGACCAATTGTGGAGATGATGGGAGATGAGATCACCTTTAGGAAGATCAAATTAGGGAGCTAAGAGAGAGGGAGAGATTTAATACTTTGACTGAAATGGTTTTTACATACAGAGAACATTTCTCCCGCGACGTAAGTGGCGTTTTTTTTTCATTGGGGCGTATCATTGGATATGGGACTTCTAAATATGTACTGGAAACGAATGTGAAGTTTTTTGAAGTGCTGCGGACGTTACGTCCACTTCGGTCATTATGACTAATAGTAAGTGGGTCCGGGTCACCCGTGGTATCAGAAATCCACAGGGATTTAGTCGCTCTATGACCGATTCCTGTGACGCGGGCGGGATATGACGGGAACTTTCATTGCTGGTCATAAAAAGCAGCGTGGCGGTCTGCGTGTCAAACCGATCCTGATAAAATAGCCGTCAAAATTGAGCCTATAAGATGGTTGAGTTGTATTTATAGAGATTCATTTTATACAGCGCGTTTCCACTGTGCCGGTAAACCATGTTTACCACAACAGCCAGAATACAGTACAACTTTTCTGGTGCGCATTTGTTTATATAGTGAGTGTGGTATATTGTCTGTGATAGTAGAAAATTACATCCTAAACAATTGATGAATTTTGATTTTAAAATTACAAAAATACATTGAAATGATTGGCATGATTATTCAAAAAGTCCACATATAACTGACTTTAAAACAATTATTTAATTTAGTTTCCTTTTGATCTCTTTTTTATTGCAGAAAGCAATGAACTTTTTTCTTTTTTTTTTAATTTTTTTAACTATTGTTTTTTTTTCATTTGTCGTGGACAATAGACAACAAGTACATTCAGAAAATTTGTAAAAACTAGAATTATTATCTGAAAATTATTGAAAATTATATTTAAAATAATATTATTGCCTGAAACAATTAAACACAAGGGTGAAATTGTGCAATTGAATTGTTTATAATCGGTCTAAGCTTTCATTTAACTAAGCCCAAAGATTAATAGTTTCAGACAATAATAATAATACATTTTCGTCCAACTATATTTATTTAATGCCCTTAAAATACAAGTTTCAAATAAAATGTCGAAAAGGCTGGGTACTCTAGAAAAGCCATTTTCACGGTAACTGCAAAGTGTTTCCAAAAAATAGTTGCGTCGCCATAGCTCATTAACTAGTCAGAATTGCGACCCGATATTTATAGGACAAAAAACGCTTAAAATGGTCTCTCCTACCACCTCCTGAAGTAATGCATATTCGTCCTGAAACACCCTGTAGGTATAGCTTATTATACTTATTTCATAGTTAAGTATACGATGGAATGATGAGAGCTTCGTTGTACCGCAAATTATTCATGATTATGATTAAAAATTTTTTAAGAAAACTGGAGGCGACAAATAAATAATATTACAGTAAAAGGGAGACGTTCCCATTTAAATTCTCTGTCGCATATTATTTTTTGAGTGAAGAGAAACGATTTTGGAACGGTGAATCCGATGACGGTGGGGATTAAAATAAGTACGTACTCCAACGAACGGAATATAGGAGACTTACCATTATCGAATTGCTCAATTGAGTCATACTTACAATTGCAGGAAGCCCTTTCATAATGCCGTGATTTCTTTAAGTTACAGCAGAGTGGTATCTTTGATAAGGTAACGATGTAATATCTAAAAGCACGACCTAACGAATCAAACCAACCCTTTGGTCTGGATTCCTCAATAATCATCAAACATATATTACAATGGATTTAAAATCTAACAAAAAAAACTTCTTTACACAATTCTATTAATAACGCAATAACTTCACAAAATATCAGCCATCTATACAGATATTTATCAATTTTTAAAATGATAAACACGTCCAGAAAGAAAACAAATGAATGGTTAAATGCACCACGACCCATGGCCCTTATGCTAACCAATTAGTTAGCCGTAACACAGGGCACAAACAAGAATTGCCGAAGTTTCAGCTAAAAACGAACTGCTTCAGCCAAAGCCATAGCTCGCACACCCGATATAACATTCTAAAATAACGTATAAATAAAAATCCATTGGCCTTCTTTTGGAATTAAAAGTGTAAAACGTTAGCATCAATTAATCAAAATATATTATTATATTAAATATCGGAGTGACAAATGTTTTTAATTAAACACAAATTGTAAAACAATGCATGTCTTCGGGGGAATTTCATTCAATTTTATACTGCAACGGAATCACTATAAGCAACTATCACCAGACTATTTCAAAAGCTATACAGGGTTCTCACTCCAACTTCATTATGAAATTCACGTTTTTTCAATGTTTTCACGGTCTTAATATCGTCAAATTCACGGTCTATTGATAGGCCACTTTAGGCAGAAATATTGATGACGTAACAATCACCGGCCGCACGTTAACTAAACATTCAATAAACGCGACAGACACCGTGAATGCAAACGCAGCAAGTATCTGATATGACGTCTAGAATAACTCTTATGACGTCACCTATCGTTAACAAAATTCAGGGCCGGCTATAGGTTGTGAGTGGAAAAATGTGTCAGGGAAGTTAAGAAGTGTCTGAATTTTCGCTACGGATATGAACACTTCGGTTTTCTAGTATTCCGGCTTTGGTAAGGTCTTATGGTCAACCTTTCGTCATGACACACGGACTAATAATTGCGCTTCGAATGTACGTGTGCAGATAATTGCTTGGACAGCGCCTGTGCGTGACCTTGAAATATGATCGTAATATCGATTATTCTTTTGATCTGTCAATCGTAAATATACAATCGAGTTTGAGAGATTCTTAAGGTTTTATGACGAAATTCACGGCTTCACGGCAAATCTCATACCAATAAGTATTCATACCTTGAGTCATAGGCGAATTTAGGAGGTGGGTGGCCAAGGGGGAACGTGCCCCCTCTCACAGACGCTTAAAAAATAGACAAGATTTTTAATACGGTTATCATTACGTCCGTTCTGTTTTTTGTACTACGGAGCCTCAATAATTTAATTCCATATTAAAAACTTTGATATAAAAACAACTATAATGTTTCGTACAGTAATTATTGTCTGTTGATTTTAATCTCAAACATGAAAAGACCATTTGCCTGTCAGTCCCCCCCTCCCTCCCCTCAGGAAAAAATCCTGGATCCGCCCTAGCCGTGAGTACAAGACGAAAAGGTTCTGTCTATCTATGTCAACGCCTCCTTGACACATTTACCAAAAGGCTTTGTTTCCGAGACGCATGCTGTTGAATGAAGAGAAAATTAGATATTCTTCTCTTGGAAGGTAAAATCCTCGGTCAAGAAGATGAGGCACTGTAGTCAGTAATAACATATTTTGAAGACTTATGACTTTTTGTTTGTAGTAAATGCGACTATTATTCAACGCAAATGTCATACCAATATGTATAGCATATGTCATAAGAGTGTATTCATAAATTTTATAGGACATGTAGGAAGCGATAAGGTTATAGGCTAGGTTGCGGAAATTTGCCTGCACAGCGACAGTATTTTTTACTAAACAATAAAAATTAAAAACTTAACGAAAATATCTCGACTATTATTTAGTTCTTTGTAATTGTAAATACTCTTTTCATCACCTGAAAATTGCATGGAGCGTCAAAAGTCTCTATGGAGAAAAGGAGTATTTGAATCACAAAATACAGCGCCAAATGTTTTTGAAATAATAAATACCTTTAGCTTGAGAATTTTAAAAACACACTACAAAATAGTATTTTAAATAACTTTTAAAATACAAAACGCATTTTAATGGAAACTATGAGATCTCAAAAAATATAACTGGCCTTAGCACATTATGGAGAGTTGAAAACATGAACGATTCTATTGAAAACGAAGTAATCTCTGAAGCATAATCTTACGGAAGTGTTATGAGCTACTTCAAAAGTATTTTACAAATGTATTTTTATTTTAGAATGGGAAAATATCAAAAAACTCTATTTGAAATACAAAATACAAAGTACATTTAGGTCGTGTCTTCGAAATACCAAATGCATATTAACATGTATTTAAATACGAATTTACAAATTCTGTATTTGAAACACTGCCCAGCTTTGCGGATGGCTTCGTGGGTAAGGATGTTAATGCACCTCGGTTGTGAGGATTACGACGGAGACGTAAGCAAACTGTACGCCTCCACTGTTTCCGCCATTTCTAACCTCCTTTTTTTCTCTCTAGTTCACCGAAGAAAATTCGTCTAATAGGTCTCCAGCCCCTTCCTCTCTTAACGGTTCTCCCTATCCCCACTCCCCGCCTCCCGCGCCGGGGTGCAGTAGGCGCGGCTATATATACTCCCAACCATAGGAGCAGAAAACCGTCAGACTGTAGTGTGCCTCGTTTCGAGTAGACCTACGCGTCAGGACCAGTCAGCGGAGAGAGAAGAGGTGAAAAAAAGACGCGAAGCAGTCCCTTCTTGGCCAAGAGAGGAACCAGACTTCGCAGTGACACGACCAGCAGCAGAGGCGCTGACAACTCCTCATCTGACCTCAGGGGATAAATAAATCCTTTGATACCGAAGTAAGCTCATTTCAAATGGTGGATTATCCCTTGTTCTGGAACCAGTGCGATTCAAGCGAGGCGCTGAACGGATATAGGTGGTCGGTGAAGTCAACAGGAGCCTCATGCTGGGTGGTGAAAATTTTAGCGGCGTCCAAACCCTTCAACCCTTTGCGCAGAAATAATGAGTTTAGCTCGATATGAACTTACAATGCCTAATCGCGCAATGACGAGTGTAGCTAGTCATCATATATTCATAATTTTAGCAGAATCAGGGGAACAATATTAATATTTTGAAAGTTAATCATTGTTAAATCATCCATACCGTGATTAAATCGAAACTTGAAGCTTTTACGTGGTGGAAGGACTCCATATTAATAATAAAAAACACTTTGATACTTCCACAAAATTCACAGTTTCTATTTTATTACCGGTTTCGGCTATTACATCATTTTCAAATACAATCCATATCGTACATAAAGAACTGATATTTCTTGAAATATCAGGAATTGGAAGCAATAAAATGATTTTATACGAGTAGCGATAACTGATTTCTCGATGTATTTAACTAGATACTTTACAATATGAAAATATGAATTACAAACAACAAATATAATTTCATTACCAGCAATTCCATTTTAAAAGAACCGGGGAATAAATAAATAGAGGATTGGAGGACGATATTCAGAAAATATATTGAAGCGGAAGGGGTTAAAACCAATGAGTTAGCTCATCAATCAGTATTTGGCGATCGCAAATCAAGCAGTTTGAGTTCTGCGGTTACAATCCAATTTTACAGTTAGAAACAATGTGAATGAAATCAGCCGCTGTGCGTTCATGAGGGAAAATTCTCGGAAAAGCTGGTCGTCGGGTTTAAAATTTTAATTACCTTTTCAAAAGTTTTGTGTCTGGAGCTTAAAAGAGTAATAATTGACAGTCTCAAATTTACCCTAAGTAGAGATCCAGAAATACACCTGAGTCATCAACAGCAATTTAAATTATTTGCATTGACTTAGACGCATTTTTATTGCACCGTAGAGTTAATTTTGTTAATAACGACGACACTCCCGGGGAATCCGAATACAAAGTCTTTGCGAGGCAATCGTAAATTATGTTATATCCAGTATGGGTTTTTATTGAACAGTACCCAAAATAATAAATTTTTCTTATTACAAGTGATATTTATTTTTTTAAATTGAGGAATTTTATACCTAAAGCGCCATACTGACCTAGCCATTAATAATGTAATTTGAAAACATTTCCATGCAAAAGAATGCTTTTTTTAATCTTATAAAAGTGAAAACTTTTCCCAAAGTGAAAATTGACCAAAATCACTTGACTCAACGCTCATTCAACCTGAGTACCGCAAGATCATACTACTTTGAAGTGCACCACCTTCTTAGACTATTTCGATAATGTAAAGACAAACTATTAAATTATACAATACAAAAAACTATAAAATTATACCACGAGTGTTTAATAATGATAGCCAACAGATGAATTACTCAAATACGGGCTTATTAAGAAGGGAGGCTTCTAACGTATTAATGGCTATTCATAAACATTGAGCATAGTTTCAAAGGCCATTATTTACTTTGCAATCAAAATAATCCTATTTATTCATAAAAAATTCTTTTAAAATTTACAAATATATTTCAATGAAAACAGTTATTTCTTCTTCATCCCATAAGATGTTTTATGCTATAGTGCTCTGAAAAAGTATTGAGCGAGAAAGAATCTGTTTTAATCTGTCGTTTGTAGGGATGAGTAATATTCCTAAAACATAAACTGTGATCATTTAGAATGTACATGGCTCTATTGGCTCTTCAAACCCCAACCCCATCTCTCAGATATGATCTCTTGGATATTTTTATAAAGGGATACTTTTTACTATTGCCTCTACATAAACTTAGATGGAAAGGGAGTATGCCTTACAGTGAATTGAGGAAGGTAGTGCTGGAAGGAAAGGGAGGCTCCCAGATCACTTCTTTAGTACTACATGGAAACCTATCTTATTCGGTAGAATACTATAACAATAATAATAATCGTTAATAATTCTATTGAAATTCAAATATATACTACGTACATCTACCAATTCTCTCTCCATTTCAGGTTATTAACGCACATCTGTTATGCCCGTAGCTGTTTTTGACGGATGATTATACGTGCGTGAGCTATATCAACTGCATTTTCTTTACAGATGGAGACGGCAATGGTTCCCGGAGAGCCCCAGATGGCAAGGTGGGGTAGCAGCTACGCCACCAACCACACCGTGGTCGACATGGTGCTCCCGGAGATGCTCCACCTCATTGACCCTCACTGGTGAGGACGAAGTTACAATATCGACTTCCCACGCACGAGAGAAGGGCATTTAACTGAAAGAATAATTTTACAATGCAATAGCAATTTCAGTCAATAATATGATTAATATCAGCTCAGTTAGCAGTTGTTTCGTGAAGATGAACGAATGATGAGACAATAAATGTCATCCAATAAGTTCAACTGTGCTTGGCGAGATAGGGTAAAACAGCACGCTGATTTAAATGATTAAACTTACTGTACACTCCACTGTTTTATTAATAACTAGCCGGCCACCTGCCGTTGCTCGGGAAAGATAGTACACAGAAAAGTGGAAACTTTGGAATTCATGTTCACATTGCATTTTACGTTTTCTCGTTGAAAGTGTCAAGAGGTGTGCCTAACCGGCAGGATGTCGAATCGCAGAAGTTGTATGACGTGACGAAATAACGGTAATGAGAAAATAAACGAAAAAGACGCGTCGAACGCAACCAAAAACAGCAGTACGAGGTTTGGGAGCATGATATGTACCTAAGTACAAACTTTGGTCGTAATCCGTGCAGCTGTATGGGAACGCATGGCGGACAAAGAGACATACTTTTCTATGCATAGACAGATAGATGGATAACAACACGTTGTTATTATAAATAAACAAGTGGACAGTACAATAATTTTATCACTTTTTTTAGTCATCCAACGACAACAAACCTATAAATGTCATCTGCGAATTCATCCATTAAAAAAGGCAGGAACAATTCAATCATGGTATTAATCCAAAAAGAAAATGGCACAAATACCAAATGAGCCTAATTTATAATATTCGGCCTTCTACGCATAAAAATGGTAATTATCGATCAAAATATACGTACATGGAACTTTATTAATAAGCTTCATAGATAAGAAAGAAAAAACACCACATTTTAACAATCGTATATCTCCGATTGAGCAACGAAAAAAAAGGGTTTTAATGCGTAATCATTCATTGAGATAATAAAGAGCATTGAAACCATTTTTTGAATTTTACCTATGAAGGATAACCTCTTGCCTCTTATTCTAGCTAGAATGACTACTTACCTTCTCTTGTGTAGGTCATCAACAAGATGATGAACCCAGAATTAATGTTCATTAATTAATGTTAGTGTCGTAAAACATGTACTTAAATGAAAAAAAATTGAAATAATGATCACGCAAAATTACCTACTTTCACTTTCATAGGTACCAGTTCCCTCCTATGAACCCTCTGTGGCATGGAATCTTGGCATTCGTCATTGGGTGCCTTGGTGTCATCTCTTGGTGCGGGAATGGTGTTGTCATCTACGTCTTCTCTTGCACCAAGTCCCTCCGAACTCCATCCAACCTGTTGGTCGTAAATCTTGCCTTCTCCGACTTCTTCATGATGGTTGTCATGTGCCCATTCATGTTGATCAACTGCATGCATGAGACCTGGGTCTTCGGTGAGTTGAAGATGCAAAGCCCACAACACTAAGCGGCAAATGCCGGGTTCATTCCTAAAAATCATTAATGAGACATAGCTAGGTATAAATACTTTCCGTACTCAGCAAAGACAAGAGGTCAACACCGACTTCACGACTGAAAAAAGCTTTGCGACGAGTAGCTAGGTTTAAGACATAGCATAATTTACAAAGCTTAACACTAAATTCGAACAATGAACAAATCAATATGAATTCACATAATTACTACCTAATATATATATTTTTAGAAATTGCATAATATTAATGATCTCCAATGATTTTTGTCATCAATAATAATACGTTTACTGAAAAGTTTAAAAAATTAAAATCAATATTCCTGTATATCCAACCTTTCCCATTTCATACTGGAGAAAATTTGCTTTGCTGCAACTGACCATGAGTCATTACGGGGCAGTGAAGAAATAGACAGAACTTGGAATCTGTTTTCTCATTAAGAACACTAAACTGTTAGTTGTATTCGACAGGATAAAATTTCAGTCGCATGAGCTTAATTTAAAGATATGACGATGTGTAATACTGTATCCTCTGAAAACATATCCGTGGATTCTGAACATTTAATTCTCTAATCGTAGTTTTTTCGTTTATCTGTTGAGGAAATGTAGAATGCCTAAACTGGAAGTTTTTTAACAAATAATTCCCGCAAAATACACATAGTTTCACGTATTCACTATTGGTTATACCAAATCATTTTAATACGATAATTCTTTATCATATACACTTACATACTCCGAATTGGTATTCCAATATGCTTCAATTATACCAAAGTATTTTACACCCCCCCCTACCAGTTTCGGTACTCCATGAATAAATGAATGAAGACTAAAAATGTTAACTGACTGATTGGTTTTCCCTGGTCCGATTTCCAGGGCCTCTGATGTGCGAGCTATACGCCTTTGCTGGATCGCTTTTCGGATGCACCTCCATCTGGACCATGGTGACCATTGCTTTGGACAGATACAACGTCATCGTTAAGGTACGCCTACATTCTCATTTTATCCGAATGTCCACAATATTCGACGAGTTATTACTGAATATTTTAAAATGAAAAAGAAATGGTTTGAATGTGGGGATAACGAATATTCAATTTGTACTGGCTCGTTAACACGTAATTACTATTAATTTTATTGGATTTTCATTCAATTTCGACCATTCGCATAATCGCTATATTGGCAAAAAATGTTATGGCATGAATATCACATAAAAAGCTTTTTATGTGCAGTTAATTCTAGTCCCAAATTATATTGTGATCCTTTTGAAAGGTGTAAATTAGGTTTAAAAAAAACCTTGTATGAATTTATCGTTTGAATCATCGAGGCCAAAAATGAACTACAGAAATGCCTGTGACGATTTTAGGCAATAGTGACTAACAAATTATTACAGGTGATAAAAACATTGCAAAAACTAATTTTGAATGCACCCAGGTTTGTTTGAGTTTTTATCAGCTAAAGTGTCCGATAATGAGAATTTATACTCCAATTATTTAGAATCAAGTGAAAACGTAATCTTAGGGATAACTCATGTTCAAAGAAAATATTAAACAAAAAACAAATCAGGAAAGTTTAGACTTCATTAGTTCCCTTCACATGACTCTCTAACTAATCGACATTAACTTTAAGTGCTTTCAATATGATGCGGATAGAACGTTAGATCGCATTTTGCATGAATCCGCTTTAGCATTAGATACTAAAAATACATTCTGCAAAAATAATTTTTTTTACATTGAATATTGTCGGTTTTAGCGATATATGAATCGATATACAGATGAGCACGTAGGGCGGATCGCAAAAATCGATTTTTTTCAAATCCATCTGGCCCAATGAAAAAAAGTTGTGGGACCGATCAAAAATAAGGCCTGAAAATTTTGAGACCTGTACGTGAACCCCTGACCCTCGCTCAAATGCAATTTAGGGGGGGAGGGTCAAAATTCGAAAAATATAGTATTTTATGGTAATTCCCTATAGATTTTGCCGAGTTACTGCCCTTTTAGGGCAAAAATTTCGTGCATTTTGACGTATCTGCCACCGTTTAGCCACAAAATGCCTAATTTGAGTCCGCGTCCGCGAAGAAAATATTCCAACGCCCACGCAGCGTCGCGGATACCAGAGCCGCAGGCCGATCCCTTCCCCTCCACGCTCGCTTCTCCCCCTCCCACGCCTCGAATGCAGCAAAATTCATCCCGCGCATGCTGCTAGGAGGTCGTTTATCTTTCATAATATAAATCAGAAGATGGTAGACGGTAAAAAACGATGCGTAGTGAGACGACTTATCCCTTCTTTGGCGCCTCGTCGGCGTTAAACAAATCGATGTTACCAACTTTTAAAGAAGTGATGAAATAATTTTAGACCTGCGCACGCAGGAAAGGAGACTACGGTCTATGAAGACGCCTCTCGAGTGGCTATGAAGGTGTGCGAACTATGGTGACGCGCTTCTCTTCCATTATGAATGTGACTAAATAGATTTAGCGGTACCACAGGAAGTACTAAAACTTACGGAAAATCTAATACTACTAATAGGCCAAAAGTAGGGTTTTATTGAAATATTAGACTCAAACAATTTTAATGGAACATTTTAAATTATGCGATATTTTTGCGTGTTAGTGCATGGAGGAGCATAAGGTTCCCCCAATGAGAAGTATTTTGAGAGACAATATGACGAAAAGAAAGATGATGGCTGCTGGATTGAACCCTAAAGAAACTCGACAACTTAGGAAAAAAGGTAATCGTATGCGAGCGTTGAGTCATCATCGTCAATTCTTGCACGGGAAAATAGTATCAAAAGTTTTCTTCATCAATTCATCCGAAGAAAATTAAAATGGCGAGAAATTAGCCGATTTGTATCTCTACTTTCCTCATGAAATAAACATTAAGGACTATAACCACAAATTGGAACTTCTTCGGGGAAAATGCGTCTGCCAACTGTGATAGAGGTATATGCAAAAACCAAGCTACAGCAATGATCGTTCCCGCAACTTTAGCTGACGCTAAAGTCATAACTTCATAAGATATATCAAAGCTAGTGTGCCGGAATTACTTACGTAGACAGAAAAAGATGCTAATTATTGTGAATAAGAAAAGAGAGGTGTCATCAAAGGGTCTCATTTTATTGGAATGAAAGACCATACTCTTGTCTGATGAAAAAAGGGAAGAGGACTTATCAATACAAGTTCATAGGGGAATGTGTGGTGTTAGTTGAAGAAACAGGGTCCCACTTTTGGAGGTTTGCCTCCCCCGTCGGAGGATTAGCAAAAGTTATAAAATCTGCGATTATCGATTCCTTTCCGAGTGAAAATTAGATACTCAGAATTAAAAAGGATTTGATTATGATGGTACCAAGCGAATACCGCCCAAAAAGGAGGCATCATCCCTTTGCTATAAGCATAATTCCAACATCCCTTGCAGTGTGGGTAGACTCTTCTCGGGATTCCCACCGGGTTAATTTTTCCATAATGGCCAACATTTCAAGCTCCGACTGGGGGCTCATCCTAAGAGATAAATTTTGTTGACCCCCAAAAAGAGTTTACCCACATCATTCGCCGGGAAAGCATCAAATCGTATTTCATCCCTTACAGTGGTCTATTTGCTAATTGCACTATGTTGACTTGGATTTGCGACATAAACGTTGGGAGGGTAATCTAGGGACCCAATATGCGTTTCCGCAAGGATGCGTTTGGCGACCAATCCGAGATATTTTTTAATTGCTGGATTTTAATATCGACGTAAAGTACTACCCGCTGATGATATCTTGGAGAGAGACTCCGGTTCCTTCGGCTATATCCGAGCTTAGCGCTGTGGAATTTAAAAATCTATTGATGAAAGTTCAAATTTAAATTTCAATATTCCTTTTATTATACATACGGACGAGAGATTCGCGAAAGAATTTACCAAAACTTTGTTGGCAGCAGCAAAAGACAAGGAATGACAATAACATAAAAAATACAGACTGGAAAGCAGGTAATTGAATAATTCCTTCGTGATTGTTCCTCACTGGACGATGCTGATAAATCAAATATTAGTAAGACTAACGAAGAAAGACGCACTTGGTGTGAATTTTGCTGCATCTGGGGCGTTTGAGTGGGGAGCGGGGAGGGTACGCCGGCGGCCTTCACCCTTATTCATCCATTTAGTCACAGCTGTCGGACATTACCGGAATAGAAGTGCATAACCTAAGTTCCCAAACCTTCATAGCCACTCGAGAGGCGTCTTCAAGACCGTAGTCACCTTTCCTGCGCGCGCAGGTCTAAAATTATTTCATCACTTCTTTAAAAGTTGGTAACATCGATTTGTTTAACGCCGACGAGGCGCCAAAGAAGGGATAAGTCGTCTCACTACGCATCGTTTTTTACCGTCTACCATCTTCTGATTTATATTATGAAAGATAAACGACCTCCTAGCAGCATGCGCGGGATGAATTTTGCTGCATTCGAGGCGTGGGAGGGGGAGAAGCGAGCGTGGAGGGGAAGGGATCGGCCTGCGGCTCTGGTATCCGCGACGCTGCGTGGGCGTTGGAATATTTTCTTCGCGGACGCGGACTCAAATTAGGCATTTTGTGGCTAAACGGTGGCAGATACGTCAAAATGCACGAAATTTTTGCCCTAAAAGGGCAGTAACTCGGCAAAATCTATAGGGAATTACCATAAAATACTATATTTTTCGAATTTTGACCCTCCCCCCCTAAATTGCATTTGAGCGAGGGTCAGGGGTTCACGTACAGGTCTCAAAATTTTCAGGCCTTATTTTTGATCGGTCCCACAACTTTTTTTCATTGGGCCAGATGGATTTGAAAAAAATCGATTTTTGCGATCCGCCCTTATGAGCAGGTACACTATCAGTGTCATAGGTGATATCATTCGACAAATTACTTAATGATTATTAGAAAAAATTGGTGAAAATATGTAACAAAATAATAAAAGGTTTGACAAAGTGGTTAACGTTATTACACGGAGCAAATATTTTAATTAAAGTAACAATTGCTCCAAGGAATTGAGACTCGATTTTGAAAAATAAATGATTAAATCGGAAAATTCCTGAAAAAGTTATCCTCTGAGGCATATCAATTTCTTTTACGTGACCAATGGCCATCACCGCTTTGGAATTCTGTTCCTCATAGAAGCAAAAAACTTTTTACAGGGTCTCTCGGGTAAACCATTGACGATTAAGAAGGCTCTCCTATGGATCTTCCTTGTCTGGGCACACGCCGCCGTGTGGACAATCTTCCCAATGGTCGGCTGGAACAGGTAAGTCATCTACCAATACGATCAGTTCAATAACGCTCGATATGATTCCAATCGCTCGATCGAACCAGATTGCATTAATAAACAGACTAGCAGTGTCCACCTACGAGCACTGCATCCACGTTGACCGAACTAGGCTACCGGTTGTTACCTTGTCGCTTGCCATGTCCCAATCACGAGAATCATGGCCCAATCGCGATAATCATGGGACAATTGGAATAATGGTCACTGGGGTTTTGGGGGACTTGGAATTAATTGTGGCTTGCCATTCATTGGCTCTCCTTTGATCGAGTTTTGCAAAGGAGAATCACTGCGGTGAGGAGGAATTAATAATGGTTTGTCATTTTTGTCTCCCGTACTGTATGGAGGTTGTTTTTGGCCCGTTTCTGCACGTTTTTTGCCCGCACCTTAAGGCAACGTCGAGCTATAACACTGGTACCAAGTCTAAAATGTGTTAATGTAGAAATTCTGCCCCGAACGAAAACTTTTTTTACGATAACTTTTCGACTTAAACGATAAATTTTCGAAGACAGGCGCCGTGTCATGCGATTACAATTTTACTCGTCTCACCAACGTGCACCAACGGGCAAGAATTTTTTGTTTGCACTCAATGCCACCGGACCACTCGCACACGCCATCGCGGGTGCGAGGCAGGGGGCCACGAAATTTATCTTCAACACAGGCAGGCTGACACCCTACATACTTAAAATATTATACATGGATACCTAATTTAAATCATTTCAAGTTAAATTTAAAGATGGATAGGGTTTTTGTGGTAGCTCTAGTACTAGGCTCAAACCTTTGAGGGCCCGTGCTCGAATACCAGATATCAGAGAGACCATTTCCGCAACCTGTTTATGGGCCGAGCTGTCTATTCCAAAGAACAACGAATTAAGATATTTTAAGAAGTTTAAACTAAATCAAGGCATTTTCTACGAAACTTTTTCCCATAATAATATCGCCCCTTAAAGTAAGCACTTTTGTGGCAAAAAGTGAAATATCCATTGGACTAACGCCCAACCACATAAGTAATTTAAAATGCTAAGAACTGTCTGGACCACTGCTTCACCGATTACAGGATCAAACCGACAATTCCAAACATGAACTTTAAGGTTTTAAACTAAATACTAAATTTATTCCCACTGGAGACTGGAAATTTAGCAAATTTACGCAGCGCAATTTACTTAGTTCAGCATCGCCTTCCCATAATTTTATTGCCTATACGCATGTAGATGATGTAAAATATAATAATATTTTCCGGAAATAATTATTATAAGTAATTCTGAAAAGTGTAACATTAATAGCGAAAACTTTCTTTTCCCCATACTTTTCCCAAAAAAATCGAATTAACTTAATGTTGCGATTGAAACATTAAAAGTATCAACAAGCAACACTGTAGGTCAAAATACTGTACATGTCAAATACTGTATAGAGCAATGTGTGCATCAAAACGGTGAAACGTGTGTAAAAATGGGAAATTAATAATTTTCAATACGTATGTTCCGGTGTGTAACATGGATTACTTGATTTTTTCTAATACTAGATGATCGTTACTCCAATGTAGTGTAATCCTGAGTTTCGACCGAAATAACCCATTTTCCCCTCACTTGAGGCATGACAAAATACAATTCTTACGCAGGTATGTCCCAGAGGGTAACATGACCGCCTGCGGTACTGACTACCTGACCAAGGACTGGTTCCACAAGAGCTACATCCTTGTCTACTCCGTGTTCTGCTACTGGCTGCCACTCTTCGTCATCATCTACTCCTACACCTTCATCGTCCAGGTAATTATAAAAAGATGATAACATAACTAAGGAAAATTGATGCAGATTAAAGATGATCCATGCAATCAAATCCTTGGATAAATCATCCTTTTCCAGGCTGTCGCTGCTCACGAGAAGCAGATGAGGGAACAGGCCAAGAAGATGAACGTGGCTTCGCTCCGATCCGCTGAGGCACAAAACACCAGCGCCGAATGCAAGCTGGCCAAGGTAGTATAGAATATTCCCTATTGCATCATTGCTAAATACTTAATCAAGCATAAAGCAATCCTTTGCCTTTTCGTACTTCCAATAATATTGAATATCATTGCTGTACTAATTTCAAATTTCATTGTGATACCATTGCTCGATTCATGTTAAGTCTCTCAACAAGAATTTAGCTTCGCCAGGCCGTAGCTGCAAAAAGTGCAGTACTTCGCGCTACAACAACGTCACCAGACGCAATGCACTTTCTGGCTTTCCACAGATTGCCCTGATGACCATCTCCCTGTGGTTCATGGCTTGGACTCCATACCTCATCATCAACTTCGCCGGAATCTTCGAGACAATGACCATCAGCCCACTCGTGACCATCTGGGGATCTCTCTTCGCCAAGGCTAACGCCGTCTACAACCCAATTGTCTACGGTATCAGGTGAGATGATTCTTTCCTCCTAAATATATTTTCTCCACGGGGCGGCATTCTTACGCCTAAGGTTTCAAAAAACGAACGCAATCAGTTTAAATCATAGTTTACCTCGCATATTTCCTCACAAATAGGTCTTTTATTTCTGCCGAAATTATCTCACTCATATGCTAACGTTTCTAGAAATTTTAAACTAAATAGCCCACCAAATACTCAGTCATAAAAGCAATGCTACCTCCAAGACAATTTTCAGAAGAGAGAGGATTTCCCCTAAAATTCATAGACTTTTTTTACCATAAAATGTTAGCGAAATTTTCGAGAAGATATTTTGACTCGTTTAATGTATGAAGCACTTGGTTTCGATACCTAAATCTATTTCAACGCCAATTTCAAAGAAATTTGCGCAGGGACAAATATACGCACGAATTGAATCAGAAGTAGTACCTCAACAGGAGTCAAAAAATTTCTCGTGAGAGGTGTACCATTGTAAGGTCGAAAAACTTTACTACTCAATTAACTATGCTTTCAACAGGTAAAGAAATTAACACAAAATCCGAGTTCTCTGACAAGTCCTTGTCTTCCAATAGCGTTATAATCGTGAAAGATCCACAGGTTTAAGTTTGTCGGATCATCGTGACGCATTTTTACATGAATCGAAAGCTAATATTCTAAACGCTGATAGCTTTGAGCCTGTTACTGGATTAAATGTAACGAGATTAACTTTTAGACCCGTTAAGAGGGCGCTTTAACTATTATCATCAACTGTCCCCACAAAAGGAACCAACATGTAGCATACGATATCGCATTCTGAGACACATTTAAAGAACGGAAGCGCAGGAAAAATTGGGGCTTCACTAGAATTTTTAAGCCCATTAAGTCGTGCTGAAATGGCTTAGTCCAGAGACGTCATCCATGATCCAATCTGAACCAAAGATTAGGCAGACTAAAAGGATGACCACAGTTTGTCTTGAGCTCTATTCTTGATATATTGCTGGCGTAAAAATAATAATAGAATGAGAAAATTATCGCAAAATGCTGACTTGGAATGACGATTGGTGTCAATATTTTCCAGAAAACAATGAGATAATTACATCATGAATACACAGAAAAAGGAGTATAAAATAAAATCTCTCAGAGAAATGTCTCATCTTTCTTTTCAAAGTGTACGGAAATTAGCCATTATCCCTATTTGAAGGGTTCAGTGCGTATGACAGATAAATCAAATAAATAAGAAAATCCCATGGCTTATAAATAGCACACAGACTTTAGCATAAATCTAGACCTTATGGGTTATGCACACACTCCTTCACTCTCACGGTATGTAGATATAGTTTTGAACTGTTAAATAACGTATTTTTCCTCCAACTATGTTTTATAAAGGCGCTTCGGCCTGTGAGGGATATAAAAGAGAACAAATACTTATGTATGAATAGATTAAAAAATCGTAGAATAAAGCGCAAAACTGCGACAAAGCAATCTTAGCATTGACTCATGATGAAAGATTCAACCGCTGGGTTTCAAATTATTGTTCGAACGATTAAATTACATCAATACAAGTCGATAAACGACCTGCCTTGAGCATTACGCACCACCCTGCTCAACAAGCCTTTTTTCTCACCCACTTTTCTTCTTACTACGTGCTTAAAATGTGTATTATCATCTTGAAATTTTCAAGTCATATATAGTAGGTAGGTAAACCTTTTTCGAATTTTGACTACATCTGAAAATTTGAAAATTTTGCTTTAGCTTCTTCTCAAAGGAATAAGGGGGCGTAAATTAATTACGTAAAATTGACAATTTTTGGACCCCCCTCCCTCCTTAGTGAGATATCGTGAGATTTGGCTCGACCACACCCTCTCATCTCACGTGAGATTGTTCAAAATGCGTATTTTCAGGGAAAATGCGTTAATCTATGCTTCATTTCTTATGATTTATATTAAAAAATTTGTTTAATTATTTTTATTTAAGATTAGTTAAGACTCGTATTTAATAATACAAAGTTCATAGCGTCGAATCACATTTTGCACTGTTTCTTGCGAAAAAAAATTACGTGATACTTGCCAGAACCCCCACCCCCCTTTCTTCCTCGCGTGAGATTGGGTGAGAATTGGCTAGACTTCCTCCCCCTTAAACACCTCACGCATTTGATGTACGTAGATGCCCCTTTATTTTTATAATGGAGGCAAAGCTTATGTTACAACAGCCTACTCCGACAGCCTTGAATATTTCAGAGCAATAACCTATCTAAAGTTTTAAACGAGAAATTCGACGAGAAAATAATACAGAATACGACCATTGGAGGAGTGAAGCGGCAAGATCCAGCGGAACTAGACGATTGAAAGTAAGGATTACGCCTATTAGGAAGCGATTACACGTGTGATGTGGACGAAGAGGATGACAGAGGGTAGGGTGGTTAGATTGTGAACATTTGGAAGCGGAGAAGCATTTCGCTGGCTTCCACCTCGCCACCCGCCTCTTCACTCATGGGCGACAATGATGAGACACACATGACGAGAGATGCTTGGATATATAAGGGGAGTTGAGGAGGCCCAGTACCTCTCCTTCTCCACAAGATAGAAAAATAAGGACACGTTTAGTATTAATCGACATATACTGCATTTATTTTAGATAATGGAAGCTAGATACCTTGATAATAACACTAGGTGTCGAATCCTTGGTTTGCTTAAGTTCTCTTGGATCACATTGAAAAGAGGAACATATACGTAAAAAGTTACACATGGTTTTAATTTTTAAATAAATATAGATAAAAAGAGCGAAGAATTTTAATTACAGATTAATAACAAGAAGACCATAGTTATTGGAGCTTTGTAAAGCATCACCAGCAAGAAATTAGAGGCTCAGTATATCAGTACGTGGTCACAAACTTGAGCAGATGAAGTACTTCAAGTATTTGGGCAGTATTGAAAAAGGAAAATGGGCACAGCAGTGAGAATAATTGGAAAATAACTGCATTAACTAAAGAGGCGTTCGTGAATATGAAAAAGCTGATGAGAAGATTGTATTGAAAAATTTAAAATAAAAGACAAGTGTAGTTTAAGGGAAAATATGTTTATCTATGCTTTGTTACGTTGGATTTATGAAAAACAATTTGTTTAGTTATGTTTATTTAAGATTAGTTAAAACTAGTATTTAAGAACACGCTTTCCTCAATTCAACCCAGTTTTCTGTCTCTTTCTTACACTGTTTCTTGCGTAAAAAATTATGCGATGCTGGCGAGGACACCCCTTCTCCCCCACGTGAGATTAGGTGAAAATTGGGTTGATTCTCTCTCCCCCTAAACGCCTCACGTAATTAATGGATGCCCCTATCTGGAGTGTAGCACTTTACGGTGCGGAAACTTAAGACACCTAGGAAGGGCAACGTAAAAAAGGTGTGGAAAAGGATGGAGAAGGTGAAGTGGATCGTAAAGAAGAGGAAAGAAGACATGATAGACATAAGAGTGCGAGGAAACAAAACTTGTCAGAGAGGAAATATGGAGGAGACCAAGAGTATGGAAGGAGCGACTACTGAGCGGGGATGGGATGCTGAACACAGTGTTGGAGGGGAGACTGTTAGGTAAGCCAGAAATGGGGAGAAAGAGAATAGGATTTGGGGATAGAATGAAAGGGAATACGCATTATTGTTTATTGTAGAGAGAATTCAAATATAGGAGGGCATGGTTAATTTGCAAAACAGTACCTACGCTACTTTCTGAACACACTTCGAAGAGAAAAACCAAATGGCATTCGAGTCATCAACCCTGTGATTATCAGGCAAGGTCTTTAACCCACCGACGAGGATGCCGGCAAATAATTTAGGAGTAAGTAGGAACGGAAAATTTGGCAGATGAAATTCGAAAGTAAAATTAGACCCACAACCTAAACGGTACATACATGAGAATTGTAATGAAAATTCCAAAAATATAAACCTGATACGTTGAGTGTATGTATTATATTCTATCGTGACTATTCACAAAATTTCTCCGCATTCCACAGCCACCCCAAGTACAGGGCCGCCCTGAACGAGAAACTGCCCTTCCTCGTCTGCGGCGCGGACGCCCAGCCAGCAGCGGCAACCGCCAGCGACGCTCAGTCAAATGGAACTGCCGCCTCCGAGAAGGCGTAAAATGGCATCCACCTCGTGACACGGAACAACTCACGTTGAAAGAAGTCAACCCGACGCACTACAACTCAGCGACGTCCACCGGTGGATAAGAAATGAGCAACACACGGGAAAAATAACAGGACTTCAGACCTGAGATCAGATCGCAGTTGATCGTAGCTACACATTCAGGAACTCATTGAATCGCATTAATGGACCATAAAAACTAGCACATTGCCAACGTCAATCGAAGTGTAAAACACAAATCCTCTCCTCTCCGAGTGTCATAAAGCCGATAAAAAAGTTCACAACGTAAAATAGATCGGTTTTGAACAGGGATGAAAATTGGTCCTTCCTGATACCTCTTATTCTGTTAAGGATATTAAAAAAATATATACACTTGTACGTACTTCTGTATCGATGAGGAGTGGAAATTTTTATTCCTCATCTCACTCTTCGCCTTGATTCAAGTGCTCTACCTTGTGATCCTAATGAATAAATGGTTTCAAAAAAATATAACCGTGTTTTATTATTTCAATTGACAATCACCTTCCCCAATCCTCGCAACAGTTTGGTAATTTCACTCGACCCGGCGTGAATACGAGAGAGAAGAAGCAAAATGGACAACAATACCGTCATTGGGGAGGATGTATTGAGGTGCAAATTATGCCAATGTGCAAATTATGTTTATAAAATGCAAATTGTCAACATATGCTGGGGAGATTTGCTTCAGGGGGAGGGAAGCACTATCAGCATTAGATAAGGACACCCCCTAACCCCTGATGGATAGAAACACCTGCGATTGGAAGCGACATGAATATTTTAAGCTCCTTCCTTTGGTCGCATACTGGAAACAAGTGTTAAGTAATTAGTCGGGCAAAAAAAAACTTTGCTTCGAAATGGCGGGGAAACAGAATCTAATCTTACACCTCACTATGTATATGCTAATGCTTTAACCAAAGCGGTAGGAATGCTTTCTCCTAAGTTTTACTCACAGATTCCTGCTGTTCTGCATACTGAAAAATAATTCTAAATCTCAACCAGCTCCCTTTCAGAGGTTATTCCATGCAAGAGTATGAACGCAAGGGAATAGGTATTGTTAAAATTAAACTTTCATTACACAATATAATGCATGATGGCAGATAAAGACATTATACAGACTGTCCCACAGGTCGTATGTCTTTTTTTACCTCTAATTTTAATAACTTCGCCTCAAGCAATATTTATGAAAATTGGCATACTTATGGGGATATGTCCTATGTTTTGTTGAGTGTAGACAACATTTTACCATTGTCACCTTATTACCTCAAAATGTGGGTCCACACCGAAATTTTTAATTTGCCTTACCTATGGGGTTTCAATGTTAAAAAACCGAGATAGAAAAAAGTCTGAAATACATTGTCCAAGATTTCAATTCATTGATATTCGGAAACGAGAAAAACGAAAATAACCCTTTTATATACGAAAATGAAACCGTTGACCCAGTAAGTATTGGGTAGGGAGCCGCTAGAGACTCAAAGGCTGCGCACTAGGCTTAGATTGCTTGAGCAATTGAGTAAAGATATCTTTAGGAGCGACACGGAGATCATCACATTAGAACCCAACTACATTACCAGGTACGACAAAAACGATAAAATAAGAGAGATATTCAGGCGAACGGATAAGTGCGGGGATTCGTTATTTTCTCCGCACGACAAAGGAATTTAATAAATGCTAGGCGTAATTTCGTTAGAACATTTCCTTTTTACATGAATACGACGGGTGTCCTGATATCCCCCACCACAAGCCTATTGAGGTAACTTTCGGGGTAGTATGTAGATGACCACAATAAAACTTTTACTAACAATACGACCTACTAAATGTGCACAGTTGTGTCTTTCTTTATCAAAGAATTAGCCAAAAACAGCCGTTTTTGAGTCTTGCAAATCCCAAATATCCTGTATGCCCGAACATATCCTATTTGTCGAAGGGGTGAATTCCCCCCTTCGGAAAGCGGGAATTCCCCTGACCCCCCCTTTGGTCCAAACTTAGATCCGCCAAAGACTACTCTAATATCAGGCGTATCACTCCAGGTCTTGCAATATAGTAGATCGTTTCTTTTCAATGTTTGAGTTTGGCGCAATACATTGAAAATAGAAACTAAGCGCACAAAAAAAAATATAAATACAAAATGATCTAAAAAATAAACGTGATTCAAGCACTAACTTGTTGATTCAAGCACTTTTCTCTTCCATTCGTAATAAGGCTTACTCCCTTCATTCTGTCTAAAAATCCCATTCTCTCCCTTCCCCTCCCTCGTTTACCTAACATTCTACCCTCTAACATTGATTTAAACATCCCCTCTTCGCTAAGTACTCTCCCCATCCATACCCTCTGTCTACTCCGTATCTCATATAAAAGCTCTCTCTCCTAACCCACCATTTCCAGCACTCCGTCGTTCCTTCTCCTTTACATACTCTTTACTTTCTCCAATCTTTAAGTATGAAAACTACTTTCTATTGCACTTGTGAACGGTAGATGTATTGCTTGATTTTATCGTAGACTTAGGGTAGCGTAGAGTAGTACATGTCCCCCTCAAATCCAACAGCGTCCTCAACGTGGAGAGGGGGTGTAACGGCAGACAGTCATATTTCACAGAGGTTGTGAAGACGATCTATACAAAATTGTCGCATTTTATTAAGCGTTTTTTGTGATAATATTTTTCACAGTATTGACGGACCTTTGAGCGAATGCAAGCACTTAAATTGTTTCAAAGTATAAAACTGATGAATTAGTTTACACGCATGACTTTCCACTGGCTAATGCAATTGGTGATGTAAGCGTATTTATTGTAGTGTATATTAAATTATTTCCATGTGTCGGAGTTCTAATTGCCTCATTTTAATCTCAAGAGATTTCAATTTTCATAGACTACCCGATCCCTGCTTGAATGCTGTGTGGAGGATATTTCAAGTGCAACACTCCATCGGTCGGATGAGACGTTAAGCTTTGGTCTCCTTGGTGCCTTTCATTAAGAGCAGGCTAATGCTGATGCCAGGTTTCTCTCCACCCTTCCTTACCTATCCATCCCTCATGGCACAAACAATCTTAGCTGTCCATCGCCTCCTTCGAATACCATATACATAATACCAATATTCTTCAGGGGTGCTTGGGCGGTAAGCAGGAAATACATGCCACTAAGCAATGAAACAACGAGCCAACCTTCACAGTATGGAGTAATAGCACATGGCACAGAAGCTGCAGTTCAAAAATGGTATGTTCATGTATTATTTGTGCAACAAATGAGATATATTAGAAAAAAACTTTATATTACTCAACAGGATTAACTTGTTTCAATGACACGATTATACACACTAATGCCATAACGCCAGCCATCACAGAACGGATGTTTGTCCAAATATTGCACTTGCACTTTATTCCTTATAATTATTATGAAAATTTTCCGTAAATTTGATTAAACAACATTCACTTAAAACAGGTATGTTTAATCTTAGGTGTTTAATACATTCTGCTGGCTCCGATCCTTCTGTTGCGTAACCGCCATAGGGCACGCAGGTACCTTTCTCATACCCATTACTCCTCACGCCCTTCAAACCCTTGTCTCTGGTCCTGACGAATATTATGGACTGTGAGACACAGAAAATGCCACAAAGAGGATAGAAATTGACCCCACCATGTGAGAGGCTTTCCTAATTTTGATGAATTTAGATGAATAGGGTAGTTTCCTTCATCAAAGAAAACGAAATGCAGTGATTCCGATTCCTTACCCACCATTAGTGTATTCATAATATATAAATTATTTGGTTTTAGAAATGCCAGTTTAGACGAATGGCAATGGTCAATTTTAACCTCATTTGAAATAGGTCAGAACGGCGCCCATGCAATGCCACTCCACGTGGCATCACAGGGACCTAGTTTCTACACGAGAGGATAGGAGTTTTACATCCTCTGAGATTACCAAAGCATGCATGAGGCACAGAGCTCAGGGAAACATCTCTTAACAATCACCCATTAAAATTACCTAAGTTCGGAAAGTTTCCTTCGTTTGATAGTGTAATAATAATCCTTATTTAAGCCAAGCGCTACCTGCTAGCAGGGTACTCTGCTAACTGCAGGCAGTCCGCGTCGTATCAGTGCTTAAAGCCTCGCCCCAAGGTCACCTCACACGGTGACAGCTGGAACCAGAAGTACGTCACACGGTGTTTTCCCAGCATTCCTACTTAGCCGTCGTGCTTGAAAATTTTCACTTTTCGTTTAATCGCCAAAAATAGATATCGTCATTCGAAATCTAAGAGGGTGAAATGCATACTCCAGGAGTAATAATCTTTCGATTTAGGTAATAAAAAAATAGTAGGAAATTACCCTGTTGCAAAGGTGAAATTTGGAAGAATGTACTAGGGAACAGCACCTCCGGCAAACATGGCACGTTGAGCGACGAAAAAGGCTCACTCCCTCTTCATTCCGAACATTTGCAAGCTAAGAGCAGGAACTTCTCGGGAAAAGGTTGTTCAGTCTTTGCTCTACCCATCATTCCACGGAAACAAAGCCACCGAATATGGGATTGCATGTGAAGAATTGTCCATAAGAGAATGAGAGAGTCACCGGAAAAAAGTAAACCCGTCAAGCGTTTTTGTTGATATGAGGATTCCCTACCTCGCTACCTACCTACTTTGTGTTAAGTACAGCGAAGCACAGAGATGGAATTATCTAGGGGGAGACCTAGAAGCCCTTTTAGGAGACCACCCTACCAACTTAAATAGTACATTTCGGTTCCTCAGAGAAATAAACATTTTTAATAAAGAGTAATTGTGCACACTCTTTGTACGAAGCCATCATAAACAGCAGATCACTTTCTACATAAGTTTTCGTAATCAAATCACATGGTCGTGGTGCAAAATGACCTAGCCGTCGATGCACCCTAAATCCAAACACTACTACTACTACTCCCTACCTCGCAGCAACACCAGATGGCATCTTGTCAGATGGTAATGGTGTAGTGGAAGTGAAGTGCCCTTACACATTTGGGGAAAAATACCCAGAAGGTGCCGTATCTCAGAAGAGAGTAGAATCATGTGAGATAAAGGAGGATCTAGTGGCTCTCAAAGGGCAATTACCATCATCAAATACATGGGCAGCTGCACATCACAGACATGAAATACTGTGATTTTATTAAATGGAGTCCGTTCGGTATAATAATTGTGTGAATTGGCAAAGATGACAATTTTTGGAAAAAAATCCATTGCGGATAAATTAACAAAGTTTTATATGGAGTTACTTTTATCAGAAATTTTACAATATATTGGAAAGCTTCCACGTGAGTGGTAGAAAATGACGTGAGATAAAAATAGGCAGTCCTTTAATTAGCGTTAAATGATAATTTTTTACGTACACTTAAATTTTGGAAGCAGCATATCTTCCTAGTGAAAAGGGTCCTGAACGCTCTTTAAGAATTTGCATTTCTTCCATGACTTTGCTAATATATTTATTATTTTTTGAAATGCAAGCCTCAGCTCTCCCACAGTACATTATTATTGCGTTCTGTTTATGTTGCTTCTTTTCATCGAGGTAAATAAAAAAACATTTCTAGCTGAAATTTTAAAACCATTTTTTCTCTCATCCAAATGTGACTTTCAAGCATACTACGTTACATTTATTGTTACACCTTAGTAATGATTTATTATTTTAGTTGAATATATTTCGTGCAAATATACCTCATGATAAACCTGTTCATTTTTCGTATGTCATTGGTTTCTCCCCCTGTTTCAAAAACTGTGTGCAGTGTTATGTTCATTACGTGAACTAACTCTACATGATATTAAATTAATGTCATCAACCACAATTCAATACTGAAGTTATTATTGATTTCGTGATTTTGGCATAATGCCCGCTTACATAATGAAGATAACATCGTTGGCTTTTCCAGAAAAGGTACAAGCTCATAGAGACCCTCGAATTCACAGGCCTATTTTTTCAGCACATTAGTGCGAAGCATGGCTCCCATAAGTTTATACTGCCTCACCATCTTCTAGGTATCACATATCAACTCCGTCTGCGATTCCGGTATCAAATTTCTCCTCAATGTTGTCACGGGCGAAGTTGGGAGGGGAGTTGCTTTTTTCTTCCCCCCCCTCTTTCTCCCCCTTGCAACCCTTAGTTGCGGCTAGAGCGTTTCGTGAGCCGTTAAATTGGGAAATTAAAATGCAAGGGAGCCCCCTTAGCCAAGACAACTGAACCTTCAATCCAATTCCATTTTTTATTTAAGGGCTACAACAATTAAAGAAGAAGAGGCAAAACATATTTTTCGTGATGAATATTAACCAAAAATCAGACAAAGGACATGGCAAAAAAGAAGAATCAATAAAATTCATGTATGATTCAACCACTTTATCATATTTCCAACTATGTGTTCAAAATATTTTCCACTACTTTCATTCAACAAGGGAACACAAAATTTTGCCAGGAGGGGTTTCGACTAAAAAAAAGAGTACTAATAGGCAGAATGGCAAAACCATGAAAACTTGAATGGACGAAAACAAGAAAAATCACAATATTCACAAAACTTTAACATCAGTAAACATAAGATAAAAATGCCACAGTGTGTATTGAAGGATCAACACTATGGAAATGTAATATGTACCTGCTAAGTCGAATAATATTTCTACCAATCAAAGCACACGAGGTGACAATTTTAGATGATGAAAAACGGGAGTAGAATCAAGGAATAAAAAAGACACAATTTTCAATCAATCCATGTATTGGAGTTTAGTCCCTGACTAGATCACAACATACATGCTGGAGCATTTTGTAAAATTCATCCTCAAAAAGCATAACTTGCTGCTCAAGAGAGCATAAATAAATACATGTAAATCAACAAATAAAATGCTTTAAAAGCATGAGATAAAAATCATTTTCAAAGAACTTTCATTTAATACAAAACACCCATTCTTTCAAATTAAATAATTTGATTTCAATAACATTATCATTCAAATGGTTTACTGGTTTTCCATGATAAATAAGTGTTCCAAAATAGCGCTACAATTTGAACAAAAAGAACTTGGTATTGAAGGGGCACAAAGTAGAAATTTACCAGCTGCACAGCAGGCCAGACCTGAAAGTATACATTCAACAATAACAATCAATGCCCATAAATGTGTTGCATAAACTCATGAGAAATACTGCTATACTTGGTTGAAGAATTTAGAAGAAACTTGAAATCAAAGTGGGAGAAGTCTCGAAGACAATGACTTCAAAAAAGAAGCGAATGATCTATCAAACGGAAAAAAATCAATTCATGAGAAATCTATGTTTGTTCCATTAAGTACATCATTAAAGGCAGTTGTAAGAAGGTTAATTTATATGAAACACAGTGATTTTGTTCCTGAATGAAGACATAATTTTCTCATGTTTTTACAGAGCTTAACACTATTTTGTATGCTAAACAATTTGAACCCACAATTGTGAATTTAACAAAAGGAAACTCTTGCAGGGACACCACTGAGAGGCATTAAGACGGCAAGATTTCAAAGTCAGGTCATAATTCATCCTTAGCTCTTTACCACAAAAAATTAATGATGTGTTTTGTTTGTAGACTCTATGCTATATTCTTCCACGCTACTTCTCAGAAAATTAATGCAAAGGGTGATTTTTATGTCAGATGTCCACCCAACTCCAAATATTGATCAGTTTCAATGGAACCCAAAATTATTTTAAAGAAATGACCTCATATTTTCTAAATCAAAACTTTTTCTTATTGATAGATCAATGGAACATGAAACAACATTTGTCCATGTAACTTTTATTCAATCAACCAAATTACTGATATGAATCAGTTTTTTCCCATGAATCACAAACAACAGAGAATAAGTTTAAATTAGTCAATGGACTATAATTTTCAAATTCAACATTGTCAAGGGTAACAACACAAAGCAGCAATGTTAACAAGCAACAAGGTATTATCATATAGTGTATGGCAAAATGTTTGCAGGCACACATTCATGCAGCATGAAGCTCAATAACAAGAAGACTTATGGCATGCGATTTTGAAAAGGCTTGAGGGTAGAATAATGATGAATAAGCTAAGTATAAAAGTAGAGGTTTACAGATTTGGACAATTGTACCAAACGAGGTATTTGGGGTCCACATTGGAATGAACACACCAGTCGGGACATCAGAATGAGAACTATGCCGAGGTGTTTAAAAACATGAATGAGATAATAAGAGGATAATTGTGCAGCACTATAAAAGAAAGATGGGTTAAAAGTCAGAACTGGAGCATTGCACTCTACAGTGCAGAGAAAACTGACTTGGGTAGGCTTGCTTCACGTTTCTGCAACCTAACACTGACAGACCTTCAAAATCAAAGGTAGTTGGTAAAAAAAGGGCTGCCCTCCTTACCCTCTCCGATATATATGACATTAAAATGGCAATTTTTTCATGCATATAGAGTACCCATTAAATTTATCACACCTAGCTGTCAGTTGAAACATTATCCAATAGAGACAAAAACTCATTTACATTAGACACAATCATACAAACTCCATACTTGCATTCCAAGAAATTAATCAGTATTCTTTGCATGCCTTCTTCCTGTACTCCATCTATCGGTCTTACATATACAACATTTTCAGAAATTTTACAAGGTATCTCTGCATAATTATTTTGCTGCCTTGCACAATCACTTAACACACACATTCAAGCAATGTAAGTGAAGAGAATATGTATGTCGTTTAGTTTGTTCACTATTCACTCTTGCCATATAACCCACATTAACACTAGGTGAGAAAGCAAATGGCAAAGTACGTATAAACCTAGAATCTGCATCTTAGCTTACGTCTATGCAACCTCTCTCTTATTACTGATGAAGTTTCATTCTAAATTGTGAAAAATGTAAAGGAGTGGAAATATGATTGAAATTTGGTCCAGAGTAGTTTCATTCCACCGCTGGAATATTTGGAATGGAACACTCATCAGTTTCAACCTTTGATTTTCAACCTTTTGCTATGCCTCCGGAGTTTTTCCTTGATGTTTTCATGACTTTCAGACTGGATTTTTTATTTCCCTAACTGATATGTACCCTGCTGTAATGGAGCAATGTGATACTGTAACATGTATGACCATTATCAGAGATGAAGGTGGCACTCAGTTAAAATTTTGTGGCATTTGCAAGAAAACCTATTCTTGGCATGGGTGAGTCTTTTTAGACAAACAACAAGGAGAAAGTGGTGTAATTGAGAGTGACCACTCTTATTTCAGGACTTCACTGAAAATGCTTGCACTCCTTGCCATTTACCATCCATTTGATAAATAACTTGAAATTACCCCTCGTGGGATGGCCACCCTAAAACCCTGCCATCACTGTGAGGCCAAGAACATAAAAGACCTTTTATCATACAAAACAAAGAAAGTCTCCAGTGGTCAATTACACTAGCGGTTTGCATGGTATTTTCCTAGAACTGCTTCCCTACCCTCAGATGCTCTAATAAGCCAGCCACAAACTTTGCATATAATTATCAACTACCACCTTAACACCTCTTGGTCTGGCACCCTTTAAACTAGACTAGCCATTGGGGCCGGTCATATTATATGCCATAGGCCTCAATATATGTTCAAAATATTATAACGTCGATAAAAAAGACGTCAATAAGAAAAACTTTCACAAAAACAAACAGTAAAGCTACCTGAAGACGCACAAACCAGAACTGCCAGAACTAGGTCGAAATAGTTCCAAATAAATCCGTAGAGGTCAGCAGGAGACTACACTGCATGAAAACGTAAAAACGCGTGATCGGCACATAAGCGCTGGCGGCGGAAACACGTAAAAACACGTGTGCGGACCATAATGTGTTAATTACACCAAGACACACCACACAAACAGACATCAAGACAGCCCAAAGAAGCTCAACTCTAAGATCATCCAGGATACAGTGTGAAGGAATCTGTATTGTTCATTGTTCAGCCTCACATATAAAATCTTTACATCTACAGAGCCGTAACCCATTTCAACACCAATTCGAGGATTTGTGATACGCAGCAAACAAATAATATTTAAAGACAAGCAAAATAAATTACCTATCCTCATGAAATGGAGACCATCAAGAAAATCAATGTTAATCAAATCACAAGCCAAAGATTAAAATGTGGCTCAGCTTAAAGCAGCCCAGTGCATCCACCGATTGTGGATGGTGGGTCAACCTCCAGATGTACAGGTTGAATGGAATATAAGAGAGTTTGCTCATTGCATAACCAGTCGCGGACAAAAAGCAATGGCAATTTGAGGGTTATTGGTCTATACAAAGGTAAGGTAGGCCATTTAAATGATACCAAAATCGATGACGATGCTGTGACTTGGTGATGGGAGACCACAAATAATTATACTTCCCTTCACCTGGTAGAAAGGGCACCAGCTCATCTCCATATGATGCCTGGTCAGTACAGCGACACTCATTTCACCACAGGTGTGGTAACATTTACTTTAACGACAGTAGTCCTACGTTATGGAAGGCAAGGGGAAAACACCACAATATTTTCCTGAGGAGTCATAGCTACTCCAATAGTTAAATATCACACATGATGGAATTCTCTTGGGTAAAATATTCCGGAGGCAAACTAATAAGGTATTCCTTCGTCAAAGAAAACAACAGGCATTGATTGCGATTTGTTACCCACTATTAGAGTATTCATAATACGTATACATTTTATTTGGTTTTAGAAATCCCAGTTTAGACAAATGTTAATGATCAGTTTTAACCTCATTTTAAAAAGACCAGATTGGCACCCATGCAATACCAGTCCACGTGACGTCGCAAGGACCTAGATGCTATACGAGTAGTCAGGAGTTTTACATCGTCTGAGATAACCCATGCATGCATGAGGCACAGAGCTCAGGGAAACATCTCTTAATAATCACCTATTACAATTGCCTATGGTCAGAAAGTTTCCTTCGTTTGATTGGGTATTAATAATCCTTATTTAAGCCAAGTGCTACCTGCTAGCAGGGTACTCTGCTACCTACTACATCCTGCATCATAGCAGGGCTCATAGCCTCGCACCAAGGTGGCCTCACACAGCAGCAGCTGAACCAGAATGATGTTACACAGGCTTTTCCCAGCATTCAAACTTCGCCGTCTCATTTTCACACCCTTGAAAATTTTCTCTTTTCATTTAATCGCAAAAAATAGATGTCGTCATTTAAAAATCTAAAAGCGTGAAATACATACTCCAGGAGTAATAATCTTTCGATGTAGGCAATTAAAAAATAGGAAACCACCCTATTCTTATGCAGATCTCCAGTCATGGACCACCCAAGTGGAAACATCGGTCAACTCTGATAAAGTTATGGGATAAAATGTGGAAAGTGAGATTGCTTAGGACCTATGGAAAGTTAGAAAACCTTAAGGTGGAAATGCAAAGATTGAACCTCAGCGTGCTAAATGAAGTGGCTTGAAAAGGGAGACATTTGGATTGGAAGTCGTAGGATGACACATGCAGGATCTTTAAACAGTGATGCTAATGATAGGATAGTGCTGAGAAAGAGCACTAGAATGCATGTATAAAACTTCCTGCAGTACCATGAAATCATATTAGGCTAAAATTAGAGGCTAAACCAGCAGTTACTGCAGAAGTACAGGTTTAAATGCCTAAACCAGACTACAAGGATGACGAAATTGAAGATTTCTATAAAGATATTATGGATGAAATCAAACAGGTAATAGGTGAAGAAAAAATTATTTTGCTAAGTGACTATTAGATTAGATAGTAACACTGTTGTCATAACAAGCCGGAATGAAAAATATGTATGAGGAAATCGAAATGAAAGAAGAGAAAGGCTCCTGGAATTCTGCACAGAGAACAAATCAGTGGTTGCCAACGCACTGTTTAAGAATCACAAGCAAATACAATATGCATGAAAAATGCATGGAGGCAAAAGAAGATTTCAATTAAATCGGTTGAGAACTGACTGAGAAATCATTGGGGAATACCTGGGAAAAAATTCACCCTTTTGAGACGGTGGAGTTCTTTCCAAAGGTTGACTGCTGGACTGAGGCCCAAGAGTCTCTTCAATCCCCTCTGTACAGAGTATTTTTGCAGGGCATCCGTTAAGAAGGGTCCCACAAGCAGTCACACATGCTCAGTTCTTATCTTTTTTGACCCCTCTCAGCAGGATCTCCACATTATATCAGACTGCGAGGGTAGTTGGACTCCCTCATTTCTGGGTTTAAACCCTACCAGTGGCATTGCTTCGCAGCCAACTTATGATATGTTTATATGTATTAGGTACATGGATAATTGTTGCTTGCTCTTTAACTGTCTAGACTTACAATTGAATTCCTCACATTTTTCTGAGCATTGTCAAATTTTAAACGAAGCTTTACCATTTCCTGAATTTTCTATTTTTTTGCTCTCAAAGGTTTTACCTAGAGCATAAAAAAATATTCATTCATACCATCAATATGAACGGATTCACAAATAAGACGCGGATGATTTTCTTCCGTCTTCGCCTCCAACTTCCCTCGCAGTACCCGTGTAGCGTTAAACATTATTTTAGGCCCAGGGCTGAAGGCATAATGTTCAGCGACAGCTGATGCGTCCCACTGATGAAGTTTTAACGCTCTTTTGTGCTCTTTAAGCCTTTGGGAGATAGAACGCTTGCTCTGTCCCACGTAGCTTCTGCCGCAGCAGCAGGGAACCTCATACACTCCCATCGATTGAAGGGGAGGATGGCTATCCTTCGGTGAAGGTAGGATGTTTTGAATTTTCTTCACAGAAGTGCAGAAGCGAGTCTTAGTGTTGCCTTTTTGAAGGATCCTAGCGATTCTATCGGTGACCCCGGAGATGTATGGAAGTCCGCGTCTTATTTGTGAATCCATCGAGATAGCGAAAAGGCCTAACAACTTTAATAGGGAGGATGGATATAACCTCAGCCGTATATGGAGAGGGTTCCTGGCCCAATATAATGACCAACGGCTATTGCCTAAAATTCAAAATCGGGTCAACAATGGGTAACGAAACATGTATAAGCTCGGGACGAGAACGGTTTCCTCCCATTCTCTTGATAACCCTCCCAGTAGGAGGAGTGAAACGTTGAGTGAAAATGTTACCTACACAGCAATACCCGAGAACCACCAACATTGATAAAAGAAGCTTTGTGAAAATCTTCATACGAAAAGTGTAAAACTATATAATGCACTTATGTACGTACATACATTACATCAAAACGTAGACAATGTGAGATTGCCGGATTAAAGTACAAGGCAGGGAAACATGCATCACATTTGGTATTTTGCATGCATCACATTTGGTAAGGTAATTTCTACCAACTTACCTTATAATTTGACACGAGTATGTCAAAATAGTCACGATTGAGCTTCTCTCTAATACTATTCCAAGGCTTCATCTCCAAAGTTCCAAGTAATACAACAAAACATGCTAAGAAACTGGGAGCAAATACAGCTTGGTCCACGAAAACTTTCTTCAAGACAGCAGTAGGGCCAGTCTTCCTCTTGGCAATGTGCTTATCAAGGAACCCATACCATACTTTGAGGCCTGGACCCTGCAGAAAAATAATTTAAAATTTGATGATAATTACCATGGAATATAATACACGTGACTTCACTAATTAGGCTTCGATTTCACAGGGTCTGTTGTTATGGCTCAGTTGAAAGTTTATTATTTAAGAAAAATATCAATCATCAACGGATACCAACCAAGAATTAAACTCAACTTTAAATTTCAATACTGTGAAATATATGCAGTGGTAAACACTTACAGCTATACAAAAACCAATGCCAAAGAACCTGACGGTACGAACGAAGTCGTATTCTTTGAAGTTCCTTTTCTCGATCAGGGTTTGTGCGACAGCATCACCAGCACCCATGAGAACACCTAAACTCATCATATTAACCAAAAATAAAACAAAAAAGTATACATTTCAATCAACAGAAACTAAAGTCTAAAAGTCTAACCTGTTTGCAAAGCCTGCACCTTGGTCGGATGTTTCATTAAAATCCTTTGATAAGCTCTGAATATTGAACTCATGGTTCCACAAAAGTATCGAAACTTTGAAATAAAACGCCTTTACAATTCATAGAACGTGAAGCAATCAACTTAACATCTTTGAATAGATAGCAGGCACGATACGACTGCAAGATAAATTTGCTCTCTCAAACCGCGCGAAGGCCAGTCGTTGTTTCCGTAGTAACGATACTATCGATGTTATCAATCGACCTTTTCGAGTTACAGCTGATTAAGGTTTTTAAAAAATTCTTGGGTTATCTGTCGGCAGTAATTCATAATTAGCATCATTCATCGTGTTTGACAACCCATGAACTTAACCTCTACTATCAATCAGAAGATAACCTAGAAACGCAATATGCGCATGATAAACACTCCATTATACACGTCCTCGGAATTAAGATTTGTTTACATCCGCTTAGCCGGGCTAATAATAAACTCCTCTCTCATCTATCCATATTTTGTGTATTTAAGGGCGGTATGATGTCGCAGGGTAAATTAAAGCATTTACCAGAAGGTCAATGGCGAAACGGGTTTGAATATATTATTACTTCTTGAATATTATAGGTGATGCAATTACATTTCATCTCCTTACCCACATCGGCATCTATATATTCGCCACCCATCTCGCTGTAGAAGAGATTTGTCCTTTCTGAATACATTCTGATAATTTCATCTGGAGGCTTTTACCCGTTAAAACACCACATCCAAAAAAATGTGTCATTGTGCGTGGTTGGTATGACACCATTTCAATTAATAAGCTAATAATTGGGCAGCTCATGAGCAGATCTGCAGATATTTAATTATTATATCTGCAAGTATTTTATTACTATATCTGCAGATATTTAATTATTATAATATCCTTCAATCTCCGGCCTAATGTTGACTAAGGCCGGCCACACACGTTTTGACTACACTTTGCAACTCGAGTTGCAAAGCAATCCCAAGCGCTGCAATAGCATAACTGGTTTTAAACCATTTATCAATTTCTTATCTTCATGCACCAGTATGTAACTTTATTCACCTCATCAGCCAGATCAGTCGCCTCACTTACGTTGTCAACGAGTTCCATCACTGAGTTCTAATTCACCAATAGTGTTGATTGCATCTCATATCAGGAGAAGCGAAAGGAGTGCATGAAGGTTTTTCCATATGGAAAGATGCGTCATGATTCAAAAATCCCATATGTAAAGACTTTCACAAATACATAAGAATGGTGTATGTTCCCCCATTCCATTCTAAATTTTTTCATTTTACACATGGTATGGATTACCTTATATCTCCCTTCATCATTGTCTGCTATTGCAATCCTCATGAGGACCAACCGAAAGTCATTTGAACTGGAACAACTCTTCCAATGCAGCCTCACTGGTCATTAGAACTGAAATATTTCTACAAAATATGGATTTAAGCCACAGATCCAAATTCCTTCCATGGATTATAAAAAAGTTCAACAGCAACCACATTCATATTTTGCATGGAAATTCAAAAGTAGAACATAACTTAATCCAGTCCGATATTAATCCAGTTATCTAGGAACTAATTTAACCTTAAATCATCTTGCATGCCTTAATGGATGCATGAAAAAAGTTCCAATAGCACCTAAGAGCACACAAAATTGGCGGCATAAGGGAGCCGCAAGAAGAGCCAATCGCAAAAGCCTTCCATCCCTATGTCTCCACCATATTCGGAAAGATACAACGCATTCTAGACAGATATAATATTAATACAATCCATTTACCACCTCCAAAGCTCAGAGATCAACTCGTGAGAGTGAAGGATCCCCTCCGACTGAAGACATCAGGAGTTTACAAAATTCCATGCGAGTGCAGGAAGACATATATTGGAGAGACCAGTCGGACCATTGAAACTAGGACGAAGGAACATCAGAGGTACTTACGGTTGTCCCAGCCGTAAAAGTATGCAGTGGCGGAGCATAGCATCAGTGAGGACCATGCCATACAATGGAAGGAAATGAAACTGCTATGCCGGGTTCATGGCTGCTGGGACCGCCTTGTCAAGGAAGCCATTCAGATCCGCATCAACCACATAAACATCAACAGAGACACTGGGTTCCAAATCAGCAATGCTTTGTAGACCAATAATGAAATCCCATATTTGCAACAAAAATGGCGAGAAAAGCACAACACGCGGGAATCAATCAGGTTACACCTGACCATGGATGGGGTGTATATATACTCAACAAATTTTGAAGTACGGCATTCAGAAGATCCCCTGAGGATGGACAGCAAGTCACTGCTCGAAACGTCCAGAGACATGGAAAACATCACTTGGTGAAAAAAACCTGAGAAACTTTCCAGCGCTAGTTTTTCTAAGATTGTAGCTTGATGTGATTATAATAGAGTAAATAACTAAGTCAGTGAATTACAAAAACATTTGACTATAAAAATACATTTCTATATTATCTACTTTACACTTGATTAACACAATCATGGAGCTTAAATAAAATCAAGCTTAGAAGGCTGATATAGGTATTATAGCTAATGGATATTCAAATTTGGTGACTAAGGCTCAGCACTTACCAAGAGTAATTGCCAACATATTATAGCAAGTCAGCTTAGCTCATGTTTGCATCAACTTCAACAAACAACAAAGATCATTAAGTAAATACATATTTTGAAGTCTTATCATGGCAATGTATTCTATTACACATATTTTACAGAAATTCATTTATCACTTAAAATTAATGTTAGTGGAATCCGTCACAAGCTCATGCAATAAAATGACTAAGAAATAAGTAACAACAAAACTGATTATTATACATCATGGTTTAACATAGTTCTTTTACAACAGCAAAAACTTAATACCATGAGGAGTTCCATCATTAAATTCACATTTTTTACAATCAAACACTTTTCCAATAAAACATGAAAATCTATGGGCACTTCCATCACACATATTGCACCTCATGAAAAATATCATCTACAATATTGTAATTTAAATTACATAAGTAAACATTCACAGCAGCACCAATGATCAGGATTAACTTATTCTAAAGGTAACAGTAGCATCTGGACAAGAATCTTTGATCTAAAAATATAAACTTTAATAAAACTTTTAAACATATTAAAAGAACTGACAGTATTCAACCATTCATTTAATTCTACAATATAATGGTCACACAGCAATTCATTCTCTCAACACTTCCATATTTTACTTGCAAGGAAACAAGGAAAATGTATATGCTTCTCCAAAAATAAAATTAAATATGTTTCATTTAATATTCACAATACAACATGATCACAAAGTTTTGATTTGTAGCAATAAACACAGCAAAACTTTGCAGAAAATTTACTACTAACATACTTCATTAGCACATTCAGCTTTGGAAATAGTTTGAGGCACAGAATCCTGGGTTTTGGAAATCAATGGCGCTCCAAGAAGGTCTGGGCAAGGAATGATACCATTTTGAATGTTGTCTATTGTTTTAAGCAAGTCATAGTTGATCCTTTCACTTATTACGGAATTTTTCCTGTGAATAAAAGAAATAAAGGCAGGCATAAGCATTTTTAGTCATCGCAAGGGTTATATACCACGGCTTGAAATTAAAATGCTAAATGTGTATTTCTTCGTTAAACAAATCCCTTGAAAAAGCGACCAGCATCGGTCGGGAAACGTTGGGGCCACCCAAGAATTGACGCGGCGACATAGCCCAAAAGTTTTTAATCATAATAAATGTGTATTGTCCAACTTTTTCATTATATTTTATTCCTCAATGGGGAGAGGGTTGGCAGTATGATGCCCAGTTGAAATTCGGCCAATCTCATCTTTAGACCAATTAGCAACTTTCAGGGGTATCCGTGGGAAGATAATTGAAAAAAAAATATTTCCTCGTACACCATGTCACAGAGAAGGCTTGTAGAGATATTTTTTTACTATAAAAAAAGTCAATATGGCCTTTACATATAATAGAAAACTTATAATCTGTGGCGTTAACACAACTAAAAAAAACTATAAAAAAAGAATATAAATTCAGAAGAAAACTTTTCTCGGCTGCCTATACGAAGGGCATTGAGAGGTCCAGGAAAGGGTAGGGAGACAAAATGGTATTGAACAACATATCCACAACAGAAAGAGGAAAGAATTCGATAACCTGAAATCTCCTAAATGACATATTATAGCCAACTCAGAGAGATTTCATTATAATAATACATATTAATGTTATATTTGCTCAGAGATCAAATGGTTACAAGGTTACCCTGATATAGGACACGTCAGGTTAAAGAAATAAAATACATAATAGAGTGCGGTGGGGAGCTGGGGGAGATTTTAGGGGATAACCCCCCCTCCCAGAACTCAGAGAAATTTTTAAGTTAAATCCATTTAACTTTATTGCATTAATATTGCTTATAGAATAGTATAAGGATTTTTAAATATCCCTCAGAAAGCCGTAAATCTCACTATTTATCCTATTTTTTTTCTGGTGAAGGTCCACCCACCTCCCACTTACCCTGTAAGGCATTCCATACCCCCAGACACCCCAGAATTAGTTGTGCCTAAAACCCCTCCTAGCCTTAACTCCTAGCTGTGCCCCTGTGCATATAGAACACAAACTAAATACATATGTACATACAGTGAATTCAGGACTCATGTCAAACATTGTCAGAAAAAGAGGACTCTGATAAAGAATCATCTGAAGGGCCTATTGAGAAGGGCATACTGAAATATCTTAGATATGATTAGGAGAAATGATCATTTCGCTTATAAAGCAAATTGGTTTTTATATTTAGTCATTATTTCCTATGAATTTCAAGATGCAAAGGAAAAACTCAACATTTCAGATTTCCCAGATGAGTGTCCAGCCTGAAAAAGCGATTTTATCCCACTGTACAGGCAACAAACAACACGTCTCCATCATTCCTTCCTTGGCCATGGAATATTAACCTTTCTGTTGCCCACGGGATGATTTCAACTACCCCAACAGGTTCTTCCAAAGTATAAGGAACGTAATGCTAAAATTCAAATATGTAATACTATGTAGAATGAGAGAATTAACATCAACATTGGGATTTCAGAGAGTAAAGAAGTAATGTAGTCCTACATTTTTCCCCTTTCCATGCAAAGTCAGTCTCAACAATTGCTACTAGATTCAGGATTTTTGGATTGCCCAATCCCAACTGAAAGAAATTTATAAATGGTTTAAAACCAGTTATGCTATTGGCAAATTTATTGGGATTGATTAGCAACTTGAGTTGCAAAATAGTTGAATTGTGTGTGGCCGGCCTTAGTCAACATTAGGCCGGAGATTGAAGGATATTATAATAATTAAATATCTACAGATCCGCTCATGAGCCCTGTTGGAAATTTCTTATAAGTCTTATAGAAATTTTTATAAAATGACCTTAGTAAAATTTTTGACAATTTTTTAAGCATATGCCCCTGTCATCCCCCTCCTAAATCCACCAATGTACGCTTGTTTACAGGATGACAAATGTGGATGGGTATCATCTCCAGACAGGTAAATTCAATCAGAAACCTCATGAAGTAAAGTTTTGACATTTTCTGAGAAGCATATTAGCTTACTATTTTTTAATCCATAATTACATGCCATACTCGTTTGGAAAAATTTTAACAAGTTTTTGATATACCACTACATCTACATTTAGTCATTGAAATACACCTTCCGTTTAAATAGCAAAACATATTTTCACCATGGTATTCTCTCAGTTTACGAAGAGAAGGCCTGTAAAAATAATGTTGAAACATTTCTCTCAACTTATCAATAATACAAACAACTATTCTTGCCAGACCTCACGTCTCCCAAGGCCCTCATGTGAGAGCAGGATGAAAGTGGGACCAGACCAGATTGGTGCTCTCACCTCTTACTGTCCAACATCCATCTTGCTACGAGACCAGGAGGTCCAAGGGCCCATCGATGGAAAATGGGAGATGAGTCTATAACTCAGGAGGGTAATATCTCATCTCCATACTACATAGGCATTATGGCACGGGAAATTTAACATTTGGGCTTTCATGGCTAAACACAAACCTCCTACAAAGTTTGATTAAAATTTGCTGGGTACACCGTGTGAGTGTCCCTTGTTGGAGGTGCAGAAGATAGATAATTTGTTTTTAAGAACCCTTAACACAACATTCTGGTTGGAAATTGTAAAGATATTGTTGAAGTCCCCACATGTACACACATACCGAATGCTATTTAGCCATTACCACCAGCTGTTAGTTGATACATCTACATTAACTTCAGGGAAAATTAATTTAATAGAGCATATTTCTTGAAAGTTGTTTCATAAAATATTGACGACATTAATAGAAATCTTCCTGGGCACTGTCAAAAAATCATGAAAAACAGCACGAGTTCAATCAGCTTAATTCATGCAATCACCCTTCCAAAGCTTTGATTTCTGCCCATCAGGTGTCAGACACTTCAAGGCTAATAGTCTAGTGACAAAAAAATTCATGAGACAATCAGAGTACCCACAAAAGAACTTTAAAATATCATTACCGGTAATCAGGATGTGAGGTAACATATTTGCGGAGCCACTGAGCAGTGGTCAGGAGCTCTCCTGAGGCACGACGCTGAATGAGCTTAAGGTACTGTTGTACTGTGCAATGTGTATCGGCATCTACATCCATTCCACTGAGGTAGCTAGTGATGAAGGGAATGAGGCCAGGGAATACTCCTTCCTGAGGAGAAAATGAGATGACAAGAATACAATCCATTTTCTACCCATAGTTAGACAAAAATTATCATGCTCTACATAAGGAAGTACATATGTACTTAAATACAAAAATTTTTTTACTCTATGCATGATGGCAACAAACCATCAAAATAGAATCATCATGCATCAAAGTTTGAACTTTCAGGTTAAAATCAATTCATGCATCCGCAAGCAATCACTGAATATACACAAGTAATAAAATCCTTCACACAATAAAAATGTAGGACCAAGAGTATCAATTTCATAATTAATTTAATTTAGCTGGTGTAATGATTTTCCATTTCTTCATTTCATTTTTTATGCATTCAATGTCCTGCTAAAGTCCAAATGGATGAAAAGTGGTCTGAACAACTTTATTTTGCACTCAAAAGGCATAACTTTTGCATCATTTCAGCCAGCAAAATACCATTATATATCCCACCTCCACTCCCAAAATTAGAACACAGAGAGTTTTACCAAATATAAATTATAAAAGGCACAACATGAATTGAGAGTGACTTTGAAGAATACACATCGTGAATTAATAAATATGAATAGATTGTTATCAAGATAGGTGGTGATAGGCAAACATGAACGGACATTGTTCTCCCACTCCAAAGTAACAGCCTCATTGGCTGGTGGTTCCCCATTGATAATAAACAAAAAATGAAAAATCAAACAAATGAAAAAAAAAATCTGACACAAAATACCATGTAATGTTCTCAACAAATAATCCTTCAATATGAGTTGCATGTAATTGCAATTTATATATACATGCATGTAATTGCAATTTATACATACACACCTATCAGTAAATTCAAATTAATACTCAAAATCCGTTACCTTCCCATTGATGATTTCATTGATTGTCATTTCAGCATACTCTTCACCATCACCATCTGCAGCAAATTTCGATGAAGCACCAATAGGGCACTGGCATGTTGCCTCTGGCGGAGACACACTTGTTGTTATATCTTTGCGGAACCAAAACTTCTGGTTCACCAGAGCATTACTCTTTTGTGCTTTCTGCATATTGTCATCAACCTGAAAAAAAGTAACATGATATTAAAATTCTGGATAGGAATATACAAGTATGCATGATTATAAAGTCAATAAACACCAGGCCAACATCGGATAAAATTTCCATCTCTACTCTTGACTGAAGGTCATCACCATATGGTCAAATGGCCTCGAGCAGGAGTGCTAGCCTTTGGATGGATGCCCAAATTGGCATGTGGAGAGATTATGTTGGTACATATTGAGTTGGTAAGAAATAATATTAAATAGGTACTTAGGTAACAAATTAAGTACCTATTTAATACATAAACATAGAGTTGGTAAGAAATAATACTAAATACTCAGGTAACGAAATAATTACATAAACATAGAGTTGGAGAAATACAGTAAAACCTCTATGTAGTGAACCTCTCTACATCGTCAACCTCCATACTTCATACCACCCCTACGGTCCCGTCAGATGTACATGTAAATTTATAGGCAAAGCTCTGAGTAGTGAACCTCTTTATCTCGTAAAAACTCCACTTATCATACCAAGGAGACACCCCCCAGATGGCCTAACTACCTCTGCAAATCGTACCGAGACAACTAGGGACCATTAATTCAGCCGCAATAATGTAAATGGAATGACATTTTCAGCAATAAATGTTTCACGCTTATTTTTTTTCTTATACACCTTTGATATGCTTTAATTTTCATGTTAACCATTAGTTACCACCATTTTGTTCCATATGAGAGCATACCTAAAGAAAAAAAGGTCTTCAACTATCCAAATCTTTTAAAGTGACTGTTGATTTAAGAGGGATTACACCGTTTCCTCTCAAATCATGGTAAAAATCACGTGATAGCACTCGCTTTCTATTATTAATAAACATCTGTTCACTAATGGATGCAAGTTGTTTAAACACTTAAATATAAAGGTTCAAAAGACTGTAGTGCCTTTCATTTCCAAAGGCTATGAAAAAATGGTGCCTATCACTAAAACCTCTCTATAGTGAACCTCCACACATCAAATTGCCTAAATTTTGGTCCCCTCCATTATGATGTAAAGAGGTTTTAGTGTAATGCATATTAAATACTTAAGCAAAGAAATAAGTACATAAACCCCATTCAAGAATAGGCCATATATTAGCCAGGAGCATACCTTCACGAAGTCAATTGAAAAGGCATGCAACGTTCAAAAATTCCACACAGGAAAAAATCATTTGCTCTGATTGAAATTTAAACCCTACTTATGCAATGATGACATATTTTTCCACCAAGGATTTTTATTGGGATCGGAAGACAAGGTGGTATACCCTGCCAGAGGATGGCAAGATCTCTGAAGAGGTAGACCACTTCACATGGATTCCTGAGATCTGGGTTAAAATGCGGGTCTTTTGATCAAATGGTTTTTTTCTCATAGAATTTTAGATTTCATAAATTTCATTTTTTCCACAAACAAGAAGTTAGACATTGCAATAATATAATTTTGCAGTTGTTCCATTGAACATTGCCCAAAAGTGATAGTTAAATTAGCTAAGCTTAGTTATTCAAAATGTTTTTGCAGAACCTGATCAAAAAGTAATTAAAGAATGTGGGAAAAATTTATTGAGTAATTACAGCTGCAACTTGGATATCTAACAATGGAAAACCATATATTTATTTAAGGATCTTGGTTCTGATATGCCCGAAAGATTCTATGCCAGTATAAAATTAGCTGACTTGGTCTGGTGTAGGCATTTGCAAAGTGGTGTATTCTTCTGACTTTCCCCTGGTTTCTTAACTTTAACATCTACAATTTGGTGCTTATGTACATATAACTAATTTTTACCCAAAAACACAATTTACATTACTTATTTTTAAAGATATGTATGAATGATCAGTATACATTACCTTGCTAATGGGAATGATTAAATTCAGCTGATACGACAGAATCACTCGAGTCAATAATACTACAAAACAAACAACTGCTGCATTCTCAAAGTCAGTTATTTGTACTTCACAGGGCCGGAACTCAACTCTCCAGCCAATTGAAGAATTAGGAGGAGGAGGCTTAAAGCGCATCGTCTGCCAGTTGGTAGACTGAATGTTCTAGAAAAATATAGGAATCAGATTAACCAACAGCCAGAGAACGAAAACTAAAACATGCAATAAAGTTGAATTAAATACAACCCCATGGTGCAACACATTCTTTCTATGATAACATAACACTGATTGTGTACACCAGTTACCATGAGCCAAGAATACAGTGTAAAATAGATAAGGATAAAACCCATATACATATTACATACCAAATTTACTTTTGAAATCTGTTCTCAAGTTTACCCCAAGTACATTCAATCTTGGGCTGTGCTGTGCTTGCAAATTAGATTCTAGAGAGCAGTTGGAAATTTTAAAAACTATTAAAAACCAAGACGACAGATGCTCAGACAAACAAATTAATTCCTCCACACGTTGCTGATTGGGTAGCCATTGCCACAGCATTGTGTAAAAGTGCCATGTTCCTGCGGAAGATCATATTGATGGCTAAGTTCTAACAATACGTATCTCAAATTCGGCCGGTTTAAGACATGTACCTTAAACAAAGTGCAATAACATTAAAAAAATTAAATACAAGCAAAAACCAACTCTTTGTTTGCAAATGAATGCTCCTTTTCCAGTTTTATGAACTTTTGGTGTTTAATTTCAGTGTACAAGTAAAAAAAAATAATGATATTTTTGCTCTCCTGTAAGGCTGCTATTTTCGAGATACGTGTTGCTAGAACTTAGTGATCGATATGTTGGTGAAACATGCCGAGGAATGGCGACAAGGTTGAAGGAGCACGTAAGAGCCACCAATCAAAAACAACTGCACTTGTCAGCCATTGCAGAGCATGCTTGGAGTGAGGTGGGCCATAAAATTGATTTCGATAGAGCAAGATAGTGGCAAAAGAGAGTCGCTACTACCCCAGGCATATCAGGGAAGCATTAGAAATCCATAAAACACCAAATATTAACAGGGATAATGGCTACCCAATCAGCAACGTGTGGGAGAGAGTACTGGCCAATCAGCGCACAGGGGGAGGACGGCCACCGCTACATAAGGCGGCAAAAAATCAACACTTCTCACCTTTGACCGGAAGATGAAAGCAGGATGGCTTTCGAAACTGTAGTCAACTATAAACAGCAGTACGCGGCTGGAGAACCTGGAACTTGGCAGTCATGTACAATGCCGCGGAAACCAAAGCACGAATGCCCCTGAATATCTTTAACCTTTTTTTTTCCACTTTCCATATAACCACTATTCTGGCATCAGTTTCAAAATTCATCTCTTCCTCCATAAAGTACTAGGTTACGATAATAAGATAAACACATAATAATTTACACCTGATGATGATGATTAATCATCAAACCTAGTGTTGCTTTATGTGAAAAATAAATGGCAATAGTAGAAGTTTACTATCCAAGAAACCTTATAATGGAATATCACACTGTTAAGAATGAGTTGGAGAATTTAACCATGATTAAAACACAAATGGTAATTTCCACACTATTTTACTTAACACTTAACGACCGACCATGGTTTCGACACTTAGCGTCATTTTCGACACCTTGAAAATGACACAAAGTGTCAAAACCATGTTCGGTCTGTAAGTGTTAAATAAAATAGTGTGGAAATTACCATTTGTGTTTTAATCATGGATACAGCATTATTCCACAAAATTAAGCCTGAAACGATTTTATGCGTGGAGAATTTAATGCTCATTATTTCAAAATGATAAGTTAATTCCATGAAGTTATGCCCAATACAACAGAAATTTAAGAGCAGGTACCTCAAAGTGATCTGAGTCTTTCGTGTCATCTTGGTTGATCCGCTCCTCAAATAAAGAAACAGTATCTCGAATGAAGAGATGAGCAATATGCCTCGCAAGGAGTGTGTCGATGCCTGCCTCAGACAACTGTCGGTATGCATCTTCATCTAGGACCAGAGGCACATCATTGTACCTACAAAAGAAGTGAAAACATTTCTTTGCAACTAAAATAAGCAGTAGAATGCAAGAAAAAAGCTAACTTCAAGATGAAAACCTTTGAAAAGGTTTGTAAGTAAATGAAAAATGATATCCATATGTAATTAGAAATGCTTGAAGTGAAGTACAGTATTTGTCAAGAAAATCATTAATTTTGACAGAAATAAGAACTACAATCCTTTTAAAATACAAAAAGGCTAATTTTTTACAGCAAATAATCCTTTTAATTGATGTTCAAAAAAATTGAAATTAATTTTATTTTTGGCTAATGCTTAAGATAAATTTGATGATTTTCATGCAGTAGGTATAATGTATCACTCAGTACATATGAAAAAATGCAAGCAGGATTATATTCTTGAGCTCCATGAATTTCATTTGGCTGCAAATTCCACTCGTCAACTCAGCTGAAACCACAAATGTGCGGGCTTGCCAACTGTATCCATTCCACATATTAAGCCAAAGGGCTTCAGCAAAACTTTGAGCAAGACAGTCATAACAGTAAAGTTAAAAATTCTGCCTCCGAAGATATTTGAATATGCAGTATTATTTGCAAAACAATTTAAGGCATTTACTTCTTCCTCACAAAACTATTTTGACAGGCAATAAACAAAAGAATTGCAGGCAAAGTTTTTGGCCACCCAAACAAAATTCCTAGCCACCAGTGGGGTGGCCCCGGTTTTGGACACCCACTGGTGGCCAGGAATTTTGTTTGGGTGGTCAAAAACTTTGCCTGCAATTCTTTTGTTTATTGCCTGTCAAAATAGTTTTGTGAGGAAGAAGTAAATGCCTTAAATTGTTTGGCAAATAATACTGCATATACAAACGTCTTCGGAGGCAGAATTTTTAACTATACTGTTATGACAAACAAAATTCCTGTGCACCAGTAGGGTGGCCCCAGTTTTGGACCCCCACCGGTGGCCAGGAATTTTGTTTGGGCCAGGGGGATCCAAAACCGGGGGGGGATAATTTTTGAAAAACAGATTACTAAGTAGAGGGTTTTAAACTAATTTTAACACTTTTAATAATCGAAAAACTTTATTTGTCTATGAAATCTTTTGTAAATTTATGATGCTTCAATATTTTGTTTTATTTTATGAAGGAAAGTAACTGTCTTAATATATTTCAGGGGGGTCCTAACCTGCCCTGAAATACATGTACACAATTACTTATCTCCCTCGCTATGCTAATGACACCTCCCCACCCCCTATTCACAGGTGGCATTTTATGACTACAAGAAATTGGTATAGCAAATATTTCAGGTTGCCGAGGGAAAGTTTTCTTGCAACACTGGAATAACAACTGAATGTAGTAGGGCTGAAAATGGTTATTTAATTTATTGTATCACCTATTAAAAAATAGCTATTAGTCATTAACCCTTTCCTCGCGGCACTTACAATTGGAAAACGTTTTCCGTGCTACGAGTAGCATGAGAATGTTTTACACCTCTCTGTAAGGAGCTCTTAGTTAAGTAAGCTCTAAGTTACTCTGTTATTTTTGTCACTCTCAGATTTGGGTCCCAGCTAAACAGGGTGTCCATCCCTTATTCCGGCCACTGAACTAGAGAACCTATCATAGCCCCAAATCCACAGTCAACTTAATGCGTTACCAGTGTTATTTTTTCATCCAAACGTAGTATTTGATTTACAATAATTTACTCTTCTGAAAGAATTACTAACATGTATTTCAGCATAGTGGGATTTTTAATTGTTTTTAGCGTTAATAACAAAAAAGTACCTAAATACAAGATATTGAGGCTCTGAGTCCAGAAGCCTGTTATTTTTAGCCTTAAAATTTTGTTTAAAAATTGCTTACGTATAGGCCAAAATGAAGAATTCGTTTCAAAGAATAAAAAAAATTGTAGCATGCAACAAAATATATCATTAAAAAAACTATGGTGGATATAACCACTTAGCCACGGATTCCTGCGGTGAGAGTGATCATAAATGAGTGTGAGGGTTGGACTTAATTGCCGGGGAGTGGCCCTAAGGACTTGCTAAGCTGGGTCTCAGGCTGGACCTGAATGCATCTGACAATAGGGTAGTTTCATCAAAGAAAACGAAAGGCATTTATTGCGATTCGTTACCCACTTTTAGTGCATTCACAATATACAAATTATTTGGTTTCAGAAATCTCAGACTAGACGAATGTTAATGGTTAACTTTAACCTCATATGAAAAAGGTCAGATTGGCACCCATGTGATTCCACTCCTTGTAACATCACAGGGGCACAGGTGCTATACGAGTAGTCAGGAGTTTTACCTCATCTGAGATTACCAATGCATGTGTGAGGCACAGAGCTCAAGGAAACATCTCTTAATAGTCACCTATTAAAATTGCATGTGGTCGGAAAGTTTCCGTCGTTTGATAGGGCATCAATAATCCTTATTTAAGCAAAGCCCTATCTGATAGCAGGGTACTCTGCAGGGCTTTTCCCAGCATTCATACTTAGCTGTCAAGCTTGAAAGTTTTCACTCTTTCATTTAATCGCAAAAAATAGATATCATCATTTAAAAATCTAAAAGCGTGAAATACGTACTCCAGGAGTAATAATCTTTCAATTTAGGCAATAAAAAAAATAGGAAACCACCCTATTGCAACCTCAGCCGTCACTTCCCTTCCCTCCCGTCAGCCAGAGCTGACATCCGGTTCTGAAGTTTCGCTTCTGATTCTACCAATACACAGTGCTGTAGTTGGGCCGGTACAGCGTACCCCCTAAAATCCAAACTCGTTATAGGTGTACCGGTTAAAATACCTTCGCGGCCGGATGTATAATACATGTTCAGCTGTTGGAATTTTTGGTGAGTACCACCTAAATTTTTTTTCCAACTACAGCAATGCCAATGCAGATTCCAATTCTACCGATTCCGTTGATTCGATGCCATAAGCTCCAAGAAAATTATCACTTAATTCCAGGCAGCAAGGCGTAAATAATTATTACTGTGTGAAAGAATCAGTGACAAAAGCATCACTCATGTCATCACTACGTAATTAAAATACGATTGCTAAATATCCGAACAAAACTTATGTATCTTTAACGTCACTAGAAGAAACAGTCATTAAACTGATTCAATAGAGTTTTTTGTTTTCACGATAGAGGCACAAAAATTCAAATTAAGGTCGTATATAAATTTGTGGTTTGAAGTACAACTGTAATCGGAATCGATTTATCACCTTGGTAAATACTCATTTTCAATTCCGATTCTTGGCATAGAATCGAGGAATCAAATTGATCCATCACTAAAAATAAGCCATCATACTATCTCGCTGAAAATATGACTTTAAATGTTTCAACTCACTTTTCACCTTGAGGAGAGATGTAGGATGTAATGGAATCATATCGTGACTTGGGTATCCGACGCTCATTCGGCCTGAGTGGAAGAAGGCCTCTCTCCTGAGGTGTTCTGCAGTCCACAGCTCCTGAGATGACATTCCACCGGCAATCAACATCAGTGATAAGCCCACGGTGGAAGGGTGAAGCTGCAGTGAGTGCCAGCTATGAATGTAGGAATAGAATGAAGATATACAAATATGTGAATTCTACTTCATGCATATACCTAATATCCATTCCAATTCGGCATATTATGGCTCAAAGATGCCAACTAATCTCCCGAAAATAATTTGACTGCATTTGATTTTAAGAGCGACTTGACAATGATAATCCTCAGCAAATATTCAATGTATGACAAGGCTTAACCCTTATAGTGCGGGAATGTTTTATACATTTTGCAAGCCAACAGTGGCAATTACCCAAAATTACTATTTCTTCATGGATATCTTGCACTTAAGCACTTTCGCTACCCCAAGGATTGCTGAGAGGCTGAACTCTACCAGACCAGCTCTGGTGGCAGGGTGTGCCTCATGCACCGGGGGCACGTCTGGACTGGCTGGCAGCTAAAATCGAGAGCTCCCCGCAGCCTAAGAGTTAAAAGGTAGATGGGACTTCTTAGTCCCAATCTAGCGCAATATTTATTTTTACTACTATCATTATAAAAATGTTTCAGTGATCTCAAAAACAATAATACAGTCACCACAACTTCATATATTTTTAAATACATAAAATATAAATAAATATACTCGTTATATAAAATTTTAAGCTATTTAAGGCAAATAAATAAACACACACAACCAAAAAGTTTAACAATTTTCAAAAAGAAATTGCGATGCAAGACAAAAAGGTACAGTCAATAAAGATTGCTAGCAGAATAAAAAGGCATCAACCGAGTACCGATCACTTAAAACTATTGTAGCTCCCTGCCTAACAGGGAAAAGTTATTACACATGAATGACCAGCAATGACATTTAATTACAACCACTTGGAAAATTTTAAAGCAAATACATAACACATCAATTACTTACTGATTCAAAACAATGTTTAAGTGGGGCAAAATAGGAAGAGAACGAGAAAATGAGGCAAAATAGGAAGAGAACAAGACTTGCCAAGTCAAAGCATAGATGAATGGTCTGAAGCAGAATGTAATGCTTAAGTGCACATGAACACAATTGTTTTTATATAACATTATTATTAATTTTACTCATATCGAGTCATTTATTTTGATACCAATACAACTTTCTGAATGAATGAGTCATCCTCAAATGCATAGCTTGATGAAAACTGAATAGACACTCACCAATATTGGGCATAGTGGTGCCAACTGGTCATACAAAGTTCTGGCTTCATTGATATTACAAGCCTGAAGGAAAAAAAATCGGTATTTAAATTTATAACTAATTTTGTAAGATAAGACAACATGTACATAGCTACAAATTTAATAGGCAGGAAACACAACAAATGCAAATACTAAGTACCTGAAAAGTTAGTTGCAAACAGCAACATCCCATTCCAAACCCCATAGCATCCATGTACACATGATCAGGCTTTGCTGCTCTTTTGGCCTCACCGTCATCACCAAGCACAGTATAATCCTCAACAAATGGAGATGGTGTCTTCTCATCCTTAAAAACTTCAGAACAAAGAAAAATTGATAAAGAAAGTCAACATAGCCATCATAAACATAAGTGTGTTCAGGATTTTTTTTACAACAGTTCCATGATCGGCATAAATTTGTTTCTCTTTGGAATTATTACTAAGCACATGTCTCTTTTGTATGCATTAAACAATTTATTTTAGAAATGAAACAATTAAGTACAATAAATATTCCTATTATTTTGTTAATACTATTGTCTTACATTGAATTCTTAAGAAATCAAGAAAATTAATTTCAATGCATAACATATTGCCCATGCCAACAAAAATATCTGCTACCAAAAACGTATTTGGTTTCAGAAGAATGAATAATGTAATTTTTGCAATGGATAGGCTTGCCCTTCAGCTAGTGCTCACTTGAAATTGTTTTTATTTTGTTTTTCTTCACTTTCACATTTACCACCATTGCATTCAACCTAACATCATTTCATTCACAATCCATATCATACTTCAACGACTATGTATACATTGCATTCCAATAAGGATTATTCTATCAGTTTCTTTTTGAGAGCAGTGAACCTTACATTGAATTTACTATTTTTTACTAAAATAAAAGGCCAATACTCCTAATAAATTTTAGGGTATTCCTGTTTTTTAAAATATCACTAACGCTTCTCCTCTGCTTCGCTTCGCCAGAAAACTGCAAGAATAAAAATTTAAGCTGTTTGCAAACAGCTTTCACTTTCTTTTATAAAAAGGAATAAAAAGTTCTGTAACAATCACAGATTATTAATATGATGCTCCAAATTTGAAATACTAATAATTTATAGGATGATTCACAACATGATATCGTTGAAATTATTGTATTACATATAGCCAATATGTGACTCTAAAATTTTTATCTTTGATTATGAAAGAACTTCTAATTCATTTGTCAAAAAGAAATAGAAAGCTGTATGCAAAAAGCTCTAATTTTAATTCTTGCAGGGGCAGCGATTGACGCTAATATATTTTTATTTCTAAAAAACTTTAGCTTGGATGTAAAAACAGAATGAATTTCGGTTCTAATGAGATGCAGCTTTTCATTTTAGCCTTAGAATGGTGTTACTTTTCATATTTAAAAAGATTAATTTTTATTGCATTTAGTGCCCTTAAGTAGTCTTTAATGTTAAATAATAGATCTGATTTTTTAGCATTTTGATTCCACTCTTCATAGCACTTTTAAAGAGGTTGTTTGATAAATATTGGAAATTTAGACCTACTCAAATTCACACTGCATAGAAATAAATGGCTATTGGTTATATAGATAACTCATAGCTCAGGTTAAAAATTTGTAGTAGTAAAAATGCCAAATTTGAGTACCCAAAATATTAATAAACAGAAAGAATTTAAATCTATGATGACAGAAAATGTTTTTTTATTGATTAATGCCATAAAACTGAAGTAAAATGATGTACCTACCAGGTAGATTGATAGCAACTTTTTCACCTCTTCTTTGCCTAATGTTCCTAGTAAGCGTCTTGAAACGAGGGTGTCCAGGAAAGATGGCATTATCAGGAAAGAAGAGGGACCTTGTGGCTCCACTTGATGGGGTGGTCTTGTGGACTGGCTCAGTAAAAGCAGGACAGCCAATTCTAATGACACCACAATAGCAAAATGAAATATGCAACAATTAATGAAATACAACAAAAAGTTTCTTACTCATCACAAATGAAAATAAGAGCGACTTACAGCATCCCTCTACCTCTATCATTCTTTCTCATTTTTCACATAAACACAAATGAGGGTTTACACTCAGACCCAAAATCAAAATTCATTACAAGAATTCACTGGGTGGAAGGGAAATTTAAGATAGGATGTAAAAAAATTTTCATTCATCAATTCTCTTGTAACTTTATAATATAAAAATACATAAGCTGCCACCCACTTTTCAAGAACTGGTGATGCCTTTACAGTTCTGGGCCATTTACTTGCTCCAGGAGAAACTTTCACTAAGGGAAGGACAGGGCCGACTTCTGGGCTGGGCAACCAAGCCCTACCCGGGGAGACCAAACACCCAAAGAGCAAAAAAAAAATTGTTTTCCAATTTGACAAATTTAATGATTTCTATACAAACTTTTGTTTTTAAAAAAATAAGTCTATGTTAAACTACTTGGATTAAAGTCTTCATTTAACCCTGACAAATACTTTCTGATAACTCTTTTTAAATGAAAAACGTACACTGTAACGTATGCAATAAAAGGTGATGGTATACTGTAACGGTTAGCCACCAACCATTTTATTTTATGTTGTATGCTTTGTTTTGAACTCGCGGGCTAACGAATCGGATGATTCGATAGCATGGCTGGTTTTCGCACGCCGCCGTCCCTAGGGACGGCATAAAAAGGTGCGGCAGGTGAGGACGCAGAACAGAAAAAAGAGTGCAACGATGTTGTAGTGAGTGGTGAGTGAAATAATTGAAACCAAGGAAAGGAAGTTCGACACCGCGGAGCCATACGGACGCAGTAACGTCAAGGACAGAACGTAAAGTATCTGCACTCCATTCCCCCCCCCCCCCCCCAGTGAAGACCCCCCTCCTCGTATATGGTGAACACTGTTCGTGTGTGGGAAAAGGGATTTTTTTTAAATTTATCTTTGGGTTGTTATAACTTGGTCCTTTCATTGTTCAACGATTTTTTAAAATTTCTCTTTGGTTGTTATAACTTGGTCCTTTCATTGTTCAACGATTTTTTTTGATTTCTCTTTGGTTGTTATAACTTGGTCCTTTCATTGTTCAACAATTCTTTTTTGACGTTATAATAAATTGTTATTTCTGTATTGTAAGGTGGCTAACCGTCATTTCCATCCGAATCATCAGCGTATTTTACTCGCGGGCGAACCCCAACACCCATCTGGGATTTCAAAATTTTCCAATTTTTTTTATTTCTTGCAAATAACCACTTCCTTGGGACGTAGGCATCAGGGGAAGGGAGGACCCATTGAACGGGCTAGTTACAATACATACTTCAGCAAAAACTCAAAACTCACTATTTTAATTTTTTTTTAATTCCCGTGGGAGGTTCCTAAGGTTTAACTGTGGGGTATTCCATACCAAACCTCGCGGTAGGGGGGCAATGCAACAGCAGTATGCCCATTTAAGTATTTTGCCAAGAGGAAGGAATCCTGCCCTGGGGAAGGAATTACTCATAAGAACTTGAACAACAACAAATCATGCAAGTTCCATGAACAAAGACCAGGAGTGCCTGAGAAGCAGTGAAAAGCTCAACATGAGCTGGTGACATCGTCCAGTGGGGCAGCGAGGGGGGTTTTGGGAGGTTTACCCCAGAGCTCAGAGAAATTTTTAAGTTTTATCCATTTTACTTATTTGGATCAGAATTACTAATAGCATAGTATTAGGATTAATCAAATATCCCTCAGAAAGCTGTAAAACTCGCCATTTTGAACCATTATTCTTAAAAATTTTCTAAAGGAGGGCCCCCGTAACTCCTGCTTACCCAGGTGGGTATGCAATACCCCCACACCCATAAGTATTAGTTGGGCCTCAATTCTTAGCTGCGCCCCTGACATCATCAACCTATCCGTGAAAGGGCTAAAGCAATTTTTCTCTGCAAATAGCTCAGGAGGAGGCAACCAATCAAAAAACAGAACAATTAATTCATTCAGTAAATAAAGTAATAAATACACCTTTTCATTAGTAATTGGGCTTACCTGGGAAAACTGGTCAAAGTCATAAGCTTTTCTCCAGGATGCATAAGTCTGGCAGCCTGTTCACGTCGATACTTCATGTTTGCTTCCACAACATTGAAGTGTGCCAAAAGGCCACCATAAGGGTGGCCTGGTGTTGCTTCCAGCATATAAGCAGCATATTCAGGATGCCACAAACAACGGGCCTCATCTTTGCTGGGGAAAAAATAAAATGTTTAAAACCCTTGGCAACAGGTAAAACAATGAATGTATGTACCTTTAGCTTTCAGTCAATTCCTATATGCCTAAAGAAAATAATACACTCATATGTACTGGTTATACAATACATATGAAACATTTCTAATAATCCAAAGTGAAAATTTCACTTATAAACTGGTTAACTTAGCATTAAACTGATAAGGCATGTAATGAAGTGAAAAAGTTTGACTGTCATATTTCACCCTCATTATGTAAAATGAATGAAAAACTTCCTCAGCTTCTTCTTGGCAGAAATGGATTCAGGCTATGGCCTCAGTGCTAATGAAATATCATTTGAGGTTCAAAAGACACAGTGTTATAAAAAGCAGAAGGGCCAGAAAGTGGAAGGGAGGAGTTTCAAAGAGGAACAATAAAAAAAATAACTGCAACAATTAGGGATTAGTACAGAGGTGATAGGGGACATGCAGCTGTATTGGAAGGGTGGGAGAGAGTTAAAATTGATATAGGTAAATAGAAAATAGGTAAATAGTAAACCAAAAACATTATATTTGTACATAAAATCCACTTGCATATTCACTACATGGCCAAAGGCTAGAGATAATAAATTTTGCAATTCTGACAATATCATGAGAAAATAGTGCTTTTATAAATGAATGCAAGCACATGTCATCATCATCATTAAGTCTATGAATCTATCCAAATTACACATTTCAACAGTGCTACCTCCACAGGATTAGGCCCATACATATTATAATGTTTCCCTCTACCATTATTATTATTAGCTCCATTCTGTGCTCCATGGCCTTTGACCTTTGCACATTTCCTTACTTAAACTAGATTCATTCCATATTGGATCGACTAGTATCTTTTCAATCATACATTAATTTAATTTACATCCATGAATAAGCTGCGGCCACTGCCTTCCCTTACAGTAAGTGTTTATAAAAAATTCACCACATCAGTGTATGAACAAAGTGAAGTTCTCTGTTGAAACGAATGCATAAAGATTCTATCATTGGATAACACAACAATCACACACTCCATTGATGCATTTTGTAATTGGCAAGTTCCTGTATTTCAGAGGGCTACCACTAAACATGTGAAGGCTCATGATGCAATTTTAAAATGTGGTAAAATATGATGTCATAGAGATGGGAGTTGCCTGGATGAGAATTAAGGACCATAGCAAAAATGTGTACTGGAGATTTTCCAGAATTAAAAATAATTAGACCTCACCCCTCCAAATCAATGCGTAACAATATTTTTCGTATAAAACTGATTGTTTTAGGTGAAATGTGGAGGAACCATCCATTATAAATGAAAAATCATAAACACGCTCCACTTAAAAACTCAACTAAAGACACCGTGTGTTTTGATATAGTTACATAACTTTCAAAAGTGAACCTGCAAAGGGTCTTTCATTCATGATAGTTTCTATACTTAAGATTAACCAAAAAATACTTTTTTACTGCATTTTTAGGGAAAATAACAGTTTTTATACAATTCTGGGTACATATATTTCACTAGTCCTTCTTGAGAATACTAAATTAATTCTGATACATATACCCTTACAAATATATAACGCCAAGAAATGCTGGTGGCTAAGTAACAGTAGGACAGCATAAAAGTTGGAATAGAGTGGAAAATAGTACCTGCAGCATAAGGGAAAAGTGTCCATCGACATTAGATAAAAAAAACGATGACTAATGTAGAACCAAAAATTAAAATCTAAAACAGAATAGACACATTACAGCTGATTTGTAAGGGGATGAATCCATATGTGAAGATGGTGTTGAAATCGGACAGCAACTCAGTCTAACAAAACATGCTCCGATAAAAGGGGGGTTAACCAAGATCAAAAGCAATGGAGATACTACCCTACAGCAGTCTTAACTTAACAGTGAAAGCCTCTTATTAGCTATTATTCAGCGAGATAGACTCGATCAACTCTAGATTCGATAGGATTACATAATTATAGCTACCAGTTTTTTCTCCAAGTATAGAACTCAAACGACTTCTCGGGATAAATAGCAATAATATTGAATTTAAAGGCAAAATTTCCAGCAGACTGTAAATTAATAACAGATAGTACTCACTCTGGTAATGAATCGTATTCACTATGGAAAATCTCCAAAATCTCTGCGGCTCGCAGGCTTAATCGCGCTGTTTTCCCTTCATCGTCGAATTTGACAATCATGTATTCCACCTACAAATGAAACATACTGTATAAATTTTGGAAGGGCTCTTCTGCAACAATATATTGGCAACTTTTGAGATGCATGTTACCTCATCTCCCCATTTTAGAACGTCCCCTTGTCGGTCCCGTAGTTTACGGTATAGGTTTATGAATTGTATGATACCATGCTTTCTCACATACTCACTCAATCGCTTTGTTTCTTCCCATGACAATGGACTGCCTTCAGTTAAAAGTCCCATTCTAGCATTAAATTAACAAGTATATGCGGATTTTTTCAAGCACACCTGTTCAAATAAAAATTACACTGATGCTGAAGCAAAAAACAAAGCAATGGATTGGTGCTCCAGCATAAGTCGACTGCACTGGTAACCACCGAAACTTAAGGTGGCCAGTTTTACTATTAAATTACACAAAAAATTCTTCCGGGAGACGTCCCTCAACACGCTAACACAAATAAAAATATTAGAAACGCAAATCGACTGTCAATTTTATGAACAGACGACGCGAAAAATAAATCGTTGAAGCGTTTCGCAGCGTGTTGTTGTCTGTTCTGTTCGCCAAAATTATGTGACGCTGATTAAGCTTGTTAATCTTATCGCATTTTATCTTTTATTTGGATAGCGTACGTTATAAAGTTGACTTGTCACGATGTCCAAACACATATTTATCTATATGTACGGTTGAAAGAACTTGCTTATCAATGGTAGTAATTGTTTAATTATTGACAAAGCCACGTAAAAGTCTCTTAATTAAACGGTAGATGCTATGAATGAGTTAAATGGGTTTTTTATTTACAGAATTATTATTGTGTTTCATGGGTATTAATATCCATAGTTAGAAAGTGGTAAAACTGTTGAGAAATGGTAAGTGACCTTGGCACGCAAAAAGTGGAATAATTAACCGCAGTCTTCCATTGTCCGCAGTATTTTGAGTGATATCAGTGTTGTAACCGCATACGAAGGCACGACCTTCACGCAAACTTCCTCGTCATTTCGCCATCGGCTCTGAAGCGGCTCCCGCGTTCTACAGCGAGGTCGTTTCCCGATGGGGTGTAGTTATATAAGATGTGAAAGCCATACCCGTTGCGGCCTCTCGTGTATTAACTCAATGGTATTGGGAACATGGAACTCCTTAGCGTTGTTAGTCATGTTTAGAATTTTCATTCTATTATAATTGACGTGGGACTTGTAGTGTATGCTTCATCGAAGTACATTGAGGGTTTGACCGACTCAAACTAATGTCGACAGATCTACACTGTTGTGTGTGGGACAGATTTAGCCTATAGCTGGAACAAGAATAGTTATAGCCAGAGGCCATGGCTCGATTTTACCCACTCATCAAACTGTTATTCCATTAGTGCAACGTTTAACTCCAATATCCAGTTGCAATTTCAACCGGACTCCAAAGACTAGTTTGCAATGCTAAAATTTATTAGAGATGATTGATGATTGTTGGCCATAATTTTAATCACTGAAAATTTAGTCATCTGTAAAAAAATCAGCTTTGATAACTAAGTACTATTTGTGCTCATCTCCTACTTCCTTTCAAGTACTAGCTCATGTTATAGGATTGCTTATAATTTTTTCTCAGCTCTCACTTCATATTGTACATCATTCTGCTGACCATAGCTTAAGGTATATTTTGGTGGGAGAACTAACACAAATTTTATGTTTTACCCTCAAAAAATTCCATTCAGATGAAAGAAAAAAATGAGTCTTATGTACTTCAGAAGTAGCAATTAGTTTTAATTTTTATTCAAAGATCTGTTATCATTTCATCGAAATATTTTATTCTTACAGCTATTTTTCCATTTAAGGTAGGTAACTATGAGACATTTTATAAATGACAGGGCTGGCCTCCCCATTTCCCCACACTAATTTTCCTTCTTCAGTACCGCTTAATATACACAACTCCTAAACCTATTGATAGACCTGGTTCTATCATTTTCTACTTAACCTATGACCCTCAATCATGGCTTCCAGGATCTGCTTTCCTATCAGCACACACTCCATGTGCTCCAGCCACAAAGTAGGGGAGAGCACTTAAGCCCTCCCCAAAATGTTTTTCCTTGCAGTGACTGCCTGACGTACATCCCCCTATGAGACTACTAGTCCAAGAGGGGACTTCCTTTCCTCTAGACTATTTGTGGTTGAGGACAGATCAAGGTCTCATATCCAGAATTTTCTGTAATTCCGATAATATTAACTACTATGCCAGTGGCGGATCCAGGATAGTGACAAGGACAAGGAGGGGAGGTAACCTACCAGGGACGCCGACTTGCAAAAAATATTGGGGGGGCCCAAACCGGGTATCTTGCCCAGGGAAATTTTATAAGTAGTGAGTTATTAGTTTTATAAGCATTTTAGAAGAGTCATATGATCAACATTAGAACCTTGATAACTAGAATCTCGATATCTGGGCGATCCGGGGAAAATCGACAAGCCTGAGACATTTTTTCTTCACACCCATAACGAATTTTTGAGGGGGCTCGGGCCTCCTCAGGCCCCATGGAGTCGGCACCAGTGTAACCTACCACCAGTAGTGAGGGTCCGAACAAAATTACCATTCTATCTGGGGAAAATTGGATACCCAATGAGGGTCTATAGGGGGGATCCAGAGAGGGGCTAGGCCCCCCCCCCCCTTAGCTCCAGTGGTGGATACAGATGGGGAGGGGGGGGCATGTGCCCTCCCTTGCGGGTCCGCCCGTATTGCCGAACATTACAATGCCGCAATTATAACTTTTTTATATCATAAGATGGCATTGTCTTTTACATGTGTATAATCACTTAATAAAATTTTCTTATACTATGCCTGTGACTTGATCTTTTTTATTACGATAAAAGTAAAAACACCTCAAGATGTATTTTGCACCCCTCTTTGAGTTTTTTTTCTGCCATTTTAAGATACCATAAGTGTGCAAAATAGGCCTTTAGTTAGAGCTAATTGTATTTCAATTCGTTAAAGTTGGTAAATATATTGGAAAATATAAATAAATACTTTTGCACAAAGTGGCAACCTCCAAAAATTTCAATTTTATCTAGAGTGTTTCAACCCAATGGGATTTTTACAGCCTCTTAGTCCCCTGCCAATAGATCTACCACTGCCTACTTTTGCCTGTGCATAAAAGTTTAAAATTATTTTGCAAATTAGGTGGGTTCCAGAGACAAACGCCAATGGAGACCAATAGGCCTGAATTAAAGAGGGATGTGCTTGTAGGAAGGGGAGGCTCTCAGAAGGCTTCATAAGGTACTCCATGGAAAGCTACTATAATTGTTACAAATCTTTAATAATTATAAATTTTTCTCATCGTAATCACCATTAATCATATTTAGGTGAAATTTGTTGGCAATAAATCTCTGGAACTTATTGTGCACTTACTCAAAGACTTGTACGTATTTATCATACTATTAGGTACTCCAGATAATGGAGCAACTCAAGGATAAGTCTCACTAATGGTATAGACAGTAATCTAAGACAGTTAATGTCATAGAAGTCCTTGGAGGTTTGACCTACAATTCCCAATTTTCTGTAAGGTTTTTTGTGTAATTTTTTCTATGTACATATATACATACAGGGCTGGATTTACCGTATGGCAAAATAGGCACGTGCCTATAGGGGCGTCGCAGTCCAAGGGGTGCCTTCTGTTAGGCAACTGGCAATGACCTGTACTGGAGGTGCCTCAAAGTGCACAAGGCTCAGCAGACTTATTATGTGGGTTCTATCTGCCTTTGGTTTTTGATAGGTTATAAGCAATATGTGTAACTAGTAACATCCCCAGAAAGTCTTAGTTAGCCTAAATGTATGGCTAAGTAATTGCTTTCTTTCTGCAGATTCAAGCTTCAAATGTTATAGTGGCAGGTTGTTATGTCACTGACACCCCTGCAGCTAATTCAAATCCACAAAAAAGTGTGACATTTAGTCTCTTTTTTTTAAACATCATTAAATATCAATAATTTATTTATGTAATAATAAATTTAATAATCATCTTATGTTAGTTGCTGGTGAATTTAGAATATGTTGACAAATGATCCCTGTAATACCTTGTAAATTCACTCTCCATCATAAGAACTCTGAATACGCAATTATGTCACAAATATAGTTTCTGTGAAACCTATGTTGCCAAAAAGTCTTGAATAGGAGTGTGGGGAGGGGTAAGATAAGAGTACATATAAAGAAAAGCTAAAAGTACAGTCTGGTGGGGGGAATAATCCTTTATATTCTGGATGGTTACATGGGGGCTGAGTAAAGAGAGTGAGCATAGGTTGTAAGTATTTAAGATGTGGAAAGAGAGAAGAATGGAAATAGTGAAATGGATGGTAAGAAAAGGAACAATAAATCTCTTGACATGACGAGGAAGGAGAGGAAACAGCTGTAGGATGTAAGAAGAAGGCAGTGTGTGTGGATGGAGAGCTTACAGAGGGAAATAAGGAGGCACTTATGCAAGGTAAGAGAAAAAGAGAGGAGGACAGGGACAGAAGAAAGACAAGAGTTGAGGAAGGGGATGTTAATCCCCTCAGTGACAGAGCATAAAAAAATCAAAGAAATACCACTACTGAAAGTAGTTGGGAGTGGAATGCCCACCTACAGTCCGGCTGGAGAGAGTTATCCGATGACAGTGCAAAAGAATGGGTGGTAAACCCTGCACCAGCACGGTTTGAAGCCAATCTCTATTCCCCAAACGCGCATCACACCCTTGCCTAGTCCTACAACATTGTCACATGCATTTGAAGCATCTAAACAAGCCTAAACCACCAAAAAAGCCCTTCTTAGAGTCACCCAAACAAGGGATTTTTCTGTTGACCCTTCACGCTGGTCATCCCTTCTGGCTCCTTTCTTCACAGAGGACTTTTGTTTATAAGTGACGTGGGCGTTTCCCTATTTGGCCTGACAACCTCGCCCCCTACCCCAAACTAGACCCTTCTTCCTGTCATCGGACCACTCTCAGCAGTCAGACTGTACATCAATTCTTTTTGGCTGCATGTTGACCACCTAAAATGTAGTTAATCAGTTCCTAACAGATTGGTTTTTCACTCAAGGGTATGTGAGAGTACAGCTGTTGTGCCCCAATGTAACATGGGCAAAACCCACTCTTAGAAACACGCACCCCAGTGACGTTGTCTCCCCACTGCACCGAACTTTCCCCCACTCCTGCATTGAACTTTCCCCTCACACTATGTGCCTAGCAGAGCACCCTGATTGGCCGGAGGGCAGCCAGGTATATAAGGCGGTTCCTGGAACCCTAGGAGTCAGAGCTGAGGGGGGAGCCTAAGGGAAAACAGCCATACCAAGATTCTCTTCGGTCCATTCTTCCCTGTTGGCTCTGATCCTTCCCTCATCACTGCGTCCCCTGCTGCGGCCAGATGCCCTGGAGGTCTCCGGTGGAATGGATCCCCTCTCGCACCCTCAGTTACGGCGAGGAGTGCGCACGCCGTCCCAGGGGGTTCGCCGTCCCCTCCCCGGACACCGCCACATCCAAAAGCTGCCCGCCAGAGTTCATCGCCTAAGGAAGCAGACTATTGGACCTGGCTGCAGGAGCTGGGACGGAGCCTGTAGCCGGTATTCAGTCCACTGACACCGCCATACCACTTGTGGCTCTTGGACCCACTGCCAACGCCTGCCCTTGCAGGCAGGCCCTGTATCGAATACCTACGGGAAACCAATAAACGCACCCCCCGGGAGTTTTTAAACTTCCCTTCGATGTGTTTCCTTCAGAACCCACAATGATTTCCCGATCTCACGTGCCGGGGTGGGTCCCCATCCCACTTCTGGATGTCGCTGGAGCCGCAACACAGTTAATAAATTTGAAAAACTCTCAGGACATTTTTCCTCAGTTTTCAGTGCTGCTACTGTTCCTTTTCCTAACCTACATTTTGGTTCATACTTCACAATCTCCGACTATGTTATTTCCCCAATTGACGTACATAAAAGTAAATTCAAAAACCTTGTACTTAGTTAGGGTGCTGGTCCATATGGGATACCTCCATTCATCTCAATGGCAGATGCATATGGGGGGCACACACCCTTGCGGGGCTGCCTGCATCCGCCATCACAGAACCACAATTGTAACTTTTTTTACATCATAAGATGGCATTGTTTTGTATATGCGTATTATCAGTATAAATAAAACTTTCTTAAACTTTGCATGTGACTTAATTATTAGTCATTACTACAAAAGTAAAGGTAGCTCAAGATATCTTTTGCACCCCACCCCCCCGAGTTTTTTCTGTATCTGCTACTGTTTCATCTTGAAACACTATGCTCCTATAGTGGCTCTACATCTTGCTCTGTTTTTCTCAGCTTCAGTACTATGTGGTATCTTCCTCTTCCATCTTTAATCAAGAGGGTATTTGTTGTTCCTATATTAAAATATGGAAACAGGGATGCGTTGTGTCCAATGACTAGGAGAATCTGGAATTATGCGTGAATTTTTAGTCCCAGGAATTATGCATGAATCTTTGCTCCAACCTGAAAATTCAAAATCTTATATTTCAAATTCATTTCATGTCAAATTTTGCCATTTCAATGTCCATTTTCTGGCTTACTTGATGTACATTTATGCTTTACAACGTATTGATTACATTTTAAATTGCCTCTTATGAAAAAACATACATATATTATACATCTATACAACTCTTTAAAATATGGCAAACGTCTTGAGGTGCCAAGTGAGCCATTCATAAATTAACTGTAAAATTTCTATTATGAAGTGTATAAGCCTTTAAATTAGGAATGTAAAACAATACAAAAATGTAATTATTTAAAAGCATTGAAGTAATTTTGGAAGTTGTAAAATTCTTATTCATAGCAGTAATCATGTAAGATTAACCTGGATTTTGTAAAATTTCTCTATAAACCAGGAATTATGTATAAATTTTTCTGCTTTGATTGGCTGGACACCTTGGGATGACGTCAAGAACTGTCTAGTCAGTGATTTTTTAAGAATATAAAAGTGTTGTCTAAGATTTTCTCCACTTCTCATCTTCATTTCCTCTGAGCGATATGGTATCTCTGTTCCTATAATACCATTGACAACCTGCTCACCAACATAGATAAAAAGGTGAGCTCTATGGCATCAAGGTCAGCTGAGAAATGAAAAAACTCCAATTGCTGTGACGCGTTACGGCCATTGTAGTTTTTTCATTTCCCAGCTGCTCACCAATCTCTTTGACATTTTTAAGATTCATTATTGTCCTAACATCCCATGCTACTACATACATTTATTGCTGCTTTCTTCTTCTCAATCTTGCTGGCCTTTCCCTCTACTTACCTCCATATTGCTAATTATTCTTTGAAAGAAATTCACATCATAGAGACTTCAAGGACCTTGCCATGTTTGCTATTTTCAATACATAACACCTGCCTTTAAGGGTAAGCTCATATTGGGTCAGTTTGCGAGAAATATGGGTATTCTTCATATTTTCCAGGAAAAGATATTTTGAAGGATATCTTATGCCTACATATACATATATACATACTATAGTGTCTCTACCCAAGGAGAGCACAACATCAGGTTAAACTCATTGTGACCTCAAGATGACATTAGGGGCCTCAAAATGACCCTCAGATGAGTTTGATTTTGGTGGCCTTACTTTGTGAAACCATGCAAGAGGAAAATAAATTTCATTTGTTATGTTGAAATTGACTCTGTTTTTGACCAATGTTTTGACATTAGTCAATCCTTATCAAGTTAAGAATTGAGTTTGAGCGTGTTCATATGGAGTAAATAAACAGAACTCTAAATATGTATGTAACAAGTTTATAACATTTTGAAGGTTGCCACTTTGTACAAAAGTATTTATGTAGTTATATTTTCCAATATATTTACCTCCTTTAACGAATTGAAATAAAATTAGGACTAAACTTAGGCCTTGAGGGCTTTTGACTTGTTAAAATCCAGTGGCAGATCCAGAGAGATGGTAGGGGGAGCCTCCCGCCTTGGGTATTCAATTTATACTAGACAGAATGGTATTTTTGTTTGGACTCACACTACTGCTGGGAGGTTATCCCCCCTTGTTCCTATCCTGGATCTGCCACTGAGTTCAGATAAGCAATGAAATTATGGGAGTGAATAAAAAAGTGCTAGCTTAGTGAAGCAATGACAAAGGCTGTTGATGAAATGTGGCTTTAACGGTTTTTCGCCGGACATCGAGAGCTAACAGGCATTTTGATATGCAGAAGATCTGACTTGGGGTATGGATGTTGTGGATTTTTCAACGCAAACAACCGGACGTTGGCTATGGCCGATGCAAGGGAAGGGAAGTGACCACTGGGGTAGCCATTGTCGGATGCAATCAGGCCCAGCCTGAGACCCTGCTTAGCGAGTTCTTTAGGCCACTCTTTGGCAACTAAGCCCGACCCTCACACTCATTTATGATCATCCTCACCGCAAGAATCTGTTTCAAAGTGGTTATACTGTCAATAGTTTTTTCAATGATATATTTTGTTGCATCCTAAAATTTTTTATACTTTGAAATGAATTCTTTGTTTTGTTCAGTGTGAAAGCAATTTTGAAACGAAATTTTAGCATTAAAAATAATGAATTTCCGGACTTATAGCGTTATTACCTGAAGGTTGGAAGGTTACAAAGCATTGCACTTCTTCTACTGCCACCTCAGAAGTCTTCCTTGAAGCTACAAAGTTCCTCTCCTTTACCAGCCTTACCATTTGTTGGAGTGGTTTACCAGGTTTCCTGAGGCATCTCTTTAGTTCTCCAAGTTGACTTTCATACTTGAATGCACCGAAAGAGATCTAAAGGCACAAAAATCTTTACATCCTCTGCAATGTGAATTAAATAATGGACATTATAGGAAATAGATTCTATTTTGTAGAAATATCCATATTATTTTACAAAACACAGAAGAAGTTCTCTAGCCTATTCCACATAATTTTTAGAAGCCTCTCACTAACAAGGATGCAACTGGTAATATTCGAACACAGAAAATTTTTGTAGACTTCATGTCATGCAAATTTTTTCTGGATTGATTTAAGTACCACAAGAACAACCTCAATTATATTGCCTTCCACTGAAGAAGATCCTTCATAGCCCTTGGCTTTTGGGAAAACTCATTACTCATTACAGAATTTTCCCATCTCTCACTCAAGTGGTTTACCTTTGTACTATTTAGTCTTACATTTTCATTTAAAAAGGCCAGCAATAATTTTTGCATGGCACTCAGGAACATGGGGTGCATGGAATCCAACAGAAACTCGGTCACCATTTGGATTCCAGGAGTACCTGTAAGTGGAGACACTGATATGTGGTACTCTTCACCAACTTGGTTCTTGAATCCCTCATCAGTTCTTAAAGGGGAATCAGTGCCCAGAAAAGCAATCCTCCTATCTAGGTACACTAGGTACTTCTACACTGCACTTTGGCAGCTGTAGTATCCTTTGTGTGATTTAGTTAGTTTAGGTAATGAAATCCCAGGCTGGTGCATCACATACAAAAGAATGGCGCAAATCTGAGAAGTGCTTGTCAATGGTGAATCTTGTTTTTATGAGCCCTGCAATATTGTCTACAAAAGCCGGAAAGAAATCGGAGGAAGATTTTGGTTTCTCATCACCGTGGTATATTCCACTCACAAAAGGTTCAATATCAAGAAAATCAGCCAGGCCAATGAGGATGGGCCACACTTTACTACTACTGCTTTTTGGAATAGGCACTTTGGCACTTCCTATCCTTTGCACACTATGCACTAGAACTTTCTCTCTAAATCGATCTCCATCCGTGAACTGACTGCCTCATTTCTTCTTTCTTGAATATTTCTATCTACTGGTGGATTCCTGGAAGTCTCGCTCATTTCTTCAATTTCTTCGTGATTCACATACACAATAGGGTGGTTTCCTATTATTTTTTTATTGCCTATATCGGAAGATTATTACTCCTGGAGTACGTATTTCACGCTTTTAGATTTTTAAATTACGATATCTATTTTTCACGATTAAATGAAAAGTGAAAATTTTCAAGCGCGCGAAAACGCGACGGGTAAGGAAATCTCTCCGTGTGACGTATTTCTGGTTCCCCCTCCCGCCTTGTGAGGTGACCTTGATCGAGGCTCTGAGCGCTGATAGGATGCAGGATGCTAGCGGGTAGCTGAGTACCTTGCTGGATGGTAGCGCTCGGCTTAAAAAAGGTTAATTAATACCTTATCAAACGAAGGAAACTTTCCGACCATAGGCAGTTTTAATAGGCAGGGGCGCCGACTTATAAAAAATATTGGGGGGGCCCATATCGGAGGTCTTGCCCCGGGAAGAGGTTAAATTCAAAGTGTGTCGCAGCATCGAAACACTACCATGATTCACACCACTTGATTCAGTTAACCTGCATAACCTGCTTAACCTTATAATTATTTGTTTCAACACACATTGTTGAATTTATTTTAAAAGGTAACTATCGTCAAACATGGGAAATAAAAAATACCAATATTTATGTGATTTCACAAGGCATAATACAACTTAATAATTTTCTTGAATTATTGAGGGGGCTCCGCCCCCCCAAACGAATCTTTGAGGGGGCTCGGGCCCCCTCAGGGCCCATGGAGTCGGCGCCACTGTTAATAGGTGATTATTAAGAGACGTTTCCCTGAGCTCTGTGCCTCATGCATGCATTGATAATCTCAGACGATGTAAAACTCCTATCTACTCGTATAGAAACTAGGTCCTTGTGACGTTACGCGGAGTGGCATCGCATAGGCGCCAATGTGGTCTTTTTCAAATGCGGTTAAAATTGACCATTGCCATTCGTCTAAACCGGTATTTCTAAAACGAAATAATTTGTATATTATGATTACACTAATGGTGGGTAACGAATCGCAATCAATGCCATTCGTTTTTTTTTACGAAGGAAATTACCCTATTGTAGGATCCAAGTATTTAGGGCTCTAGGGGCACGGGTTACTGTTATTTTAAAGAAACCAAATTTTAACTCGTAGATATAAACCTCGTTTGAATCATTTTGAGACTAGGAAAACATAATTTCTCAATTCTGAAAAATAAGGGCCGGCCTACGATTCAGTCAGAAATGGAGACAAGGTGCGCTTAACGCAGGTTACACATGAATATATCTGATGCTTAGGCATTTTGCGAGGGAAAGTGAGGCCTCGAAATCATGCGTTGCCCTATGAAAACGGGACGGATGGTTGAGTAAAATCTAAATCGTCTGAGGTAATACTCGGGTAAGCCGTAATAATTTAGTGGACACGTACCGCGCGAACTTCTGAGCCGTAATCGTTATTGTAGGAGTGTCGTAACTGGAGAGCCTCACTTAAAGTCGCTCACTGCCACTTTCAGGCTTATAATGTTTGATACTTGATTTCAGGAAGTATATAGTCCGTCACTTGCAACGGTTAGCCATACTCCTCCATCTTATAGACAAGTGGACTTCAAATAAGAGGCCCCATTCCATCCCATAAAAAGTCGATTTCTGATGCCACTTGGGTGGCATTTTTATCGGTTTTCAAAAATGTCCGCGGCGCGGTGATACGATCCACTTCTTTCTCTCCACATTTTGCAAGTACATATAATGTTTGTAATTGCGAGCACTAGCAATTAAAAGTAATGGATTCGATAGATCATATTATCATGTGTATAAAGTTAGATTAATATCCCTAATTATGCATTATTTCCCCGTGAACCTCGGATCAATTTGTCCGTCAGCGACGCGAGTGGCGACTTTTGTAAATACATTTAAATCCGCGGTGGTTGACATTACGATTGGAGGCAGTTTGAGGATCCTTTTTTTTTTTTTTAATATTCGTGCTCCTAGCCATGGCTCATTCCTATAAGCAGTGTAATCGTGTAATCGTATACCAGTGACTTGCTTTCGTATCCACCCGATCCTCCAATCCTATCCAACTACAGGTTATAACTAACAATCTTATACCCTTCCCGATGGTCGCACCCGTTCTGAATCGCTAATGCAAGTGGACACGTGGGACAGTCTCAAGGTGGAACAAAATTAGGCGGAAAGAGGGTTTGATACATGGGCGTACCCAGCGAGGGGCAGGGAGGGGCGCAGCTGCCCCACCTAGAAGCAAAAATCGCAATAGTCTTGAAGCAAAATCAGTACTGAATTGAAAGGAAAGTATTCAACAAATTTTCTTTAAACCTACGAAAAATGATATGTATTAGTATAATATATATAACTAAAATAAAACTATTTTTTCAAGGAAATAATCTCATAAACTAATAAAGCGCTTTTATAATTTTCTTAAAATGTTGGTTTCATTCACCTTTTCCATGCTAAAATGTCACAACTTGGCTTGCCCCCCCTAGACCATGGCTTTCCACCCCCTAGTTATGATTCTGGGTACGCCCTTGGTTTGATAGCATCAAGATAAAAAACCTAATAATCCGCAGCTTTACAGGAAATTTTATGCTTGTATACACCGTACGAAGCATGATATTTTAGTCCTTAAAATCCTTTTAATTAAGAGTTTGCTTTAATACGAATTTCCGTGGAAACACGTATTTATTTATGGTTTATTGTCATGGCTGTCATGCAGCACAATCTGTGAACCCAATTGATACTTGTTACCACGTTCGGAAATGTAAGTAGATAAAACTATCGTTTCATGAATTATCGTTAAATGAAATGAAAATAAAAAAGTAATGTCTTGTTTTTCCAACATTGAAAATAATAACTGCCTCCGTGCTCACCAAACAGAATTATCTCACAGACTGATTAAAAGTTCTTACGGCAAGACCGATATTTCGCTAGGAACAAAAGTAAAAAGCGGAGGAGAGGATCATTACCTTCATACCAAGAAATTATAATTACGGACGAGACGCCAAGGGATATGTGACTGGCTCTAATATTAATTAGGAAGCGTAAGTATGATAAATTATCATAACATATCGGAATTATGACACAAAAAGATGTTGCATTATATTTATACATTTTTTAATAATACTTACCACTATACTCGCCTTTCCTTATTATCCAACAGAATTGATTCAATTAAGGTGATACCAAGGAAAATGAACATGAGAAAAAAGTCATCTAGAAGAAGAAAAAATTAATAAGAGCAAAGATGAAGGACCGACGAGCGAGACAGAGATAGCCAAACCTTCAACTTGGACTAAAGTGGCTATTAATTGAAATTGTGCTAATCGATATTATCATGAGCGTCGGTAAAACTTGGCTAATGACCGGATGCACAAACTTCATCGAAGAGCTTCTTGAGTTTCTTGATGCACTTAATACTGGTGTAACGAATAATATTTGACATTCCTACGTGCAGTGCCATTCGAGTGGACATTTAATTTGAAGATGCTACTGTTCTGTTAATTCAGTGTTTTCATAACAATTTGAAGGTGAGACACAGAAAATCTTTAGCTTGACCAATGAAAATCCAACGTAGATATAACTGCAATGGAAATTAGATTCTAGAAAAAAGTTTAGATAGAAAATAGAGATTATAAATAAGAGATTGAAGATAGATGAATGTATCATGTATTCAGTGTGATGCAGGACTTTCAACAGATTTTCATCCCTTCCAAAAATTTAGGGAAAAGCAATCACCATATCAAATAAAATTCAAGGTAAGGTAAAATATACCTCAGAGCATATCACCCGTATGATGACAACCCACCGAATATGCGCATAAAATGTATATTTTAATCACTGATAAAGTGTATGAAAAGAATCAAGCCCGCATAAGTGAATATCAATAACCAGAAGAAATTTGAATTCTTGAATGTTTGTTTTCGCAATTTAATGCCAGAAAACAACATTTTATACAAGAAAGAGATAAACTGAGCGTACTTCATTTTTTGAACTGTGATGTGATGAGTGACGCAGGAGTGTGAACCGCAGATGCTGCTTACCCTGCTTACTGTGGAGTGGCATTCTCGATTTACTAAACGTGACAAACGCGCGCGCAACAGATGAACAGATTCTCTCACCTTCAAACGATGAAGCTAGGTACTACATGAAATTCGTAAAACGCAAACTTCACATTCAGGAAGTGCTTTAAATGAAAAATAAATCGATGCCGAGGAAAATATTTTGAGGATTAGAGGCAGACGTGGTACAAACATTAATTAAAGAGAATACACACTCAGAAGATGCCAGGAGACGGAGCCATATACCAGAATGGCTACATTCTGGTGAGACGAAGGCACAAGAACCCGGTGAAGCAATGCAAGACTTACCAAGGAGCAGGAATAAACATCGGAAACGGGTACCCGGGGCGGGCCTGCAAAAGTTAAACTCCTAGGGGCCGGGAACCAAGTGAGAGGCTTTTACGCCGGTGCGTCTCAGGAGGGGATGGACAGTGGAAGGAAGAAGTACAGGAGGCGCCGCCGTGATGAGAGCCCGACGACACCTCCATGGATAGGGATAGGGATAAGGATGGAAGAAGTGGGATGGGGAAATCCCAACGCCATCATTAGGGCGGGCGGTGTGGGCCACTACTAGCGAAACCATAATTTAATGTTTTTACAGAAAGGAAAGATTTCCCTATGAAGAAGAGAAATCCCACGATTTTTCGTAGATAAACAGGAATAAACAGTGATCAGGACCCTAGGCGGGTCCTATGAGGTTTACAACACACCGGGGTTGGGACCCAGTAACTTAACTGATACGCCCACGCACCCGGGGAGGGGAGTGGAAGGGATGGAAAAAGGATGGAAGCGCCGCCGCGATAGGAGCCCAACGACGCCTCCGGGGTAGGGATGGGGATGGAAGGGCGGGACGGTAAACCCTCGCCGCTATAGAAGCGACCAGGGCCCACTTCAAGCGAAACTATGATTTAATGTTTCTACAGAAAGGAAAAAATTCCTATGAGGAAGGAAATTTCTACGATTTTCCGTAGATGCAGGAATGAACAGAGAATGAAGGCTTAGGGGAGACCTTCGAGGATACAACACACCGGGGCCGGGAACCAAGCCCGTGGCTTATACGCCTGATCACCCGGGGAGGGGCTGGAGAGGAAGGAAAAAGGAAAGAGGGGCCGCCGCGATAAATGCAGGAACGAACAGTGACCATAACCTAACGGTTATTGAGAGTCATCTGAGATACAAGAAGATGAGAAGGAGGGAATGAGAATATAGATGGAATCTGAAGCCAGAGGAAGAGGTGGGAAGCAGATGAAGCTCCGCAAATTCCATTGACGATTTGCTGAAAATAGCAAGGGTGGAGAGCCAAAGTAAGGACGAGAGATGGATGCCTTAAAAATACCATCACAGAGGTAGCAGGGGAATAACTTGCGAGTACTCCGGTCGAAATGATATAACGAGTGATTATTGATTTCATCATTGCGGAAAGAAGGAAATACAAGAACGAAAATGAAGAATTATCATGAAGAAGGTCGACGAACCAAGTCATTCGAGAGTTGAAAAAGGCAAAAGATAAATGGATCGAAAGGTACTCCGAGAAAATTGACGAAAACATGATGAAGAGAAACTCAGAAACGGCGTACAACATGATAAAGAGACGCTTCGGAGACTGGAAACCAATATGCAAAAAAATTAGAGATTCCAATTGAAAACTGTTTATGGAAGATAAAGATACCGGCAATTGATGAAAAAAATCTGTAGAGGAACTATACTGAGGCCCGGAACCCCTCAAAGATGACCCAGTAGAGAAAAACAACCAAGTGTCCCAGATGAAGTGGAGGAAGACAACCGTGGTCCAGGAATAGTAAGGATAGAGTTCGATGGAGGAGTTAGAGACAAAAAGTATAGGGAAGCACACGGAGAAGATGAAATCAGCGGAGAAATATTCAAAGTGCTAGGTGAGAAATTGCACTACGGAATAAATGGAAACATATGAGACTGCTATTAATCCGGAAAGCTGACAGAAGACTTCAAGGGGAGCATAATGGTGACCATACCGAAAAGGCAAGGGCTTACAATCAGAAGCACCAAACCTTGAACCTACTATAGTATCGCTTGCCTCCGAAGTCCTCATTCGAATAATAGGAAGACGGATCGAAGGTTTAATCCAAGAAAACTTGTCAGAAAACCAATTTGGATATAGAAAGAACAGATGGACAAGGGGGGAATTACTACGCCTGACACCACTCATTTAGGATATTAACCACGTAAGCACACTGTATGTAGCCTTAGTGGATTTTGAAAAGACATACGATTATACCGAATGGAATAAGATGTTCCATACAATGAAGAAACTTGTAATGGACTGAAAGACTGAAGAATCGTCCACAAACTCTACAGGGACCAGATAAATAATTTACGCAAGCAGAAGAAAGAAATATAGATGTAAAAATTAACACAGGGATCCCAAAATGATGTAACCAATCTCCAGCGCTCATTAAAATGTAGATGGAGGCAATGAAATCCGCAGAAGACCAAGGAAAAAGGGGATCGAGGTTATTGGAGAAGAAATAAATATGCTACAATTCGCAGATAACATTACACTTATCGCAGCATATGAGGAAGACCTACAGGACTCGTTGACCAAAATGGAAAAAAATACTTCAGGAATGCTACATGAAAATAAATAGGAAGAAAAACAAGATAATTGTATGGTCAAGAGAGGAAATCGTGGCCGACATCCGCCTCAAAAGACAGAGATTGGATCAAGTTGAGTTATTCACCTTCCTTGGGAGCAACATTACCTGGGTCGGTAGAAACACGACAGGTATCAAGCGTCGAATAACTCAAGCTAAGGCGGCGTTCATGACAGAGAAGGCGCCTTGCGAGCACGAGAATGGAGGCTAGGAAACGGTACGAGAAAAAAAACCGTGAGAGCAGTGGAACTCCATGGTTCAGAAACTTTTAAGATCCGAAAAAGTGATCAGAAAAGATGAGGGCTCTTCGAGAACTGGTGCTGGAGGAGAATACTGAATAAAAACTGGATAGTTAGGGTGAGAAATGAGGAGGAATATAGAAAAAGGAGAAGAATAGACAATATGGACCACTATGTGCCAAAGACGAAAACGGTGGATTGGCCACATTATTAGAGAGAGCAGTTACGAAGGGAATATAATGGAAGAAAATTTTATTTATAAGTCCTCAGAGAAAGACCAAGGGGCAAAGCCCTAGGATAGATCAAGAAGGATACAGGGAAAAGAGCCCCAGGGAGGCAAATAACTATCTTGGGATAAGGAGAAATGGAGGGCTGCAGTGTACCAATCCTAGGATTGCAGTACTACGTAACGTAATGTGACGAGAGTTCATTGCTAAGAATCAAACCATACTGGTTGAAGTAACTGAACATTAAGGTAACTGGCACTGAGTAAGGCCAAGAATGTAAATTCTGGATCTTCGTAGGACAAGGATACTCAAAAGGGTCAAAAACTGCTTCGGGCGTAGAGGCAGCATTACCCAGATTTTAAGCGAATTAGGCTGGGAGCCGCTGGAGACTCGGAGGCTGCGCGCTAGCCTTAGATTGTATGAGCAGTTAAGAATGGATATCTTTAAGATCGACACGGAGAACATAATATTAGAGCTCCAATATATTTCCAGATAAATTAAGAGAGCTATTTTGCCGAACGGATAGATATGCGAATTCCTTTTCCCCCGAATCATATATAACTTTAATAAATGCCGGTTGAAATTTCGTTTGAGCATTCCCTTTTTATGTGCAAATGGCTGGTGTCCTAACAGCCCCTGCCACACGCCTTTTAGGCGGCTTGCGGGGTAGTATGAAGGTATATGTAGATGAATGGGACCGGCTGGCTCCCAAACTTAACCTCCCGTTGAAGTGAAGTCTTCTATATCCTCACGTCCAAAGGCGGATCTAGGGAAAGGGTACGGGGGCACGTGCTCCCCTCAGGCCCTTAAAAATATGCAAGATATGTAATACGGTCCCATTATCATTGCATTCGTTTTTTATTACGAGGTATCCTTGTGCCCCCCCAGAAAGAAATCCTGGATCCGTTCCTGCTCACGTCTACTCTATGTCGTGCACTTCAAGCTTTATGTAGCAGACGTAGATGAAAAAAATTATCACTGAGAAGAATAAGTTATTCTGAAATTAAGAGATTATTAAGGAAGCTTATGTACTAACGGGCGATGTTATTTAGCTCCATTTAAGCCACGCTGTGAAAAAATTCACTTGAGCAGTAGTTGAGAGCAGAAACATGGGCCACTGCAAAAGCTGATTAGACATAAAGCCTTCGTGACCTGGTGCCGGCGGCGCTGAAGATCAAATTGACGGATAAGACGAGATATGAGGTACTATATCAACGAAGAGAGAAAGAAAGGAAACTATGGAGCACTATATATCAGAGGAGGACCCGGCGGATATAATACACAGTAATTACGCGAGAAATATTTAAAGGGAGACAAGGCAATGTCCCCTTTGGAAGGCCAAGAGATAAATGAATGGGGCAGATTAAGAGCGATGCGGATAAGAAAAATAACAGAAAAATAAAGGATGTAGCTTATGAAAGGGAGAAAAGGGGGCTATAATACACTTATAACTGCAGAAGTATGAATGATTAACTTCAATGAAATGCTATTAGATATCAGTTTAGGGTAGTAAGCGATGAAAGTTTACTAAAAATGTGAGAAAGAATGAAAATAAGATACATGCGCAATTCCCAGATCCAATAGCAATCTAGACATACCGATTATGCATTTTATTAGCAACAGAAATAAGAATGGAAATGCTGATGTAGTAAGAAGATGATATCTCGAGATGGTAGATGAATACCTTAAAAAGGCGCATGATGCGATGGAATTATTAGCGGACTTAATTTGAAGAAAGACAAACAAGGGAACGTAGATAATAAGCAATTTGGGAACATGGAAGAGAATTTAAGAAATTTTTGTTATCTGTTGCTCATCCTTGGCCAATCTTTACCTCATGCCCCGTGATGCATATTGAAAAAGGGAAGCAGTTCAAGAATCTCTGGATGTATTATCAGACTCCTATGCTGAGTATTCCTCCTTCAGGAATAATTGCCTAAATCTTTCTCTGAAGAACGACGTTCAAGGGGTTAGTTAGACCGATAAATGTATTCATCGCCACTAAATCGTTACCAAAAAGCTCTTTTTACGCTCTGGTGAATTACTTTTCTTTGTCCGAAATCAAATCTCTTGGCAAACTCCTCGGTGACAGCATCATTTCTAGAGAGAGAAATTTCTGCTCTTCAGCTGCAGCTGTTCATACTATAATAGCTACGAATACATTAAATTTATTAGTGAAACAATTCAAAATTCGGACGATTAAACCCCATAACTCCCTCATTTTATCTAACCATCGAGGTTTCCTCCCCACTGTTAACTTAGGACCACACTCATACCACTGAGATCTCTAGAGGCAGGTAACCCCTGAAAATCAAGCCACCAACCTCGCTTAAGGTCTTCATCAATTGTAAAGTGTGGCTTCATGTCTATGTTACAAGCACATTCCCTAAAAGGCATATTTGTACTAAAATCTTCAATGGCGAAGTTGGGCTCTTGATGAAACGATATGGATTTCAATAAAAATTCTTTAGCTGACTAAAATATCTCGGTGATAAATAAAAATACCATATAAACATCAATGATAATACTGAACTTAGTCCTCCATTTATATAATTTAGATCAAAGTTTTCACATAGTATGCCGATCTAATAAAAGATGCGAAAAATATCGTCTTTCTGACCTCCGTGAATCCGATTCTCGTCACAATACCTATTCAGAGTTAAAATTCGTCTACAGATTCGTCTACGGCTACATCATTAAACACTGCATTGATCTCCCCCGGGATATTCTATCATCCCAAACGAACGTATCACTGGTATCACACAAACGGCACCTAATCTTGTTCGCAAATGTTTTTCTCTTGGTGAATATTATTAGTTCGCAAAAGCCATGGGCCTCAGAAAAACTTATTACATTTTTCCATCTCGAGACCACTTGAGTGTCAAGTTCTTGCAAAAATATTACACGAACGTAATTGTTCAACGCTTGCAGTGCCTTTTCTATCTGGCAACACGATATTCGACGTAGAGGCTTTAACATGCAAAAGCACCTCATTCACCGTCGCCAGCATTCTGGAAAAAGGGTAGAATTCCCTTTACCCGTAAGGCTATTTCGAAGCACTCGCGGTACACTTTATGATTTTCCACGTGACTGCAAAGTGCACGTTTTAAAGTGACGTGAAACCCTGTCATTAACGTCTTATCACTTTCTTTGATTTCTATTGCAAGTAAAGGGAGGAGTTTCGGAGGATCGACGAACTTATTTTAAATAACCGTCTTTGGTGTTCACAGTTCTCTGAATTGGATGATCTACGATATTTCCCATTACCTGGCGAAATCTATCATGGATGGTTTGGCGGCATTTTCCATTCCTAATTCTGCGTTTTACAAAGAAATATGCCTTAGTGTAATTTATTAAGCAATAAGAAGAAAGAAGACAATTTAACTCATCCTCTCGTGCAGAGATGGAATCGTAAAGTGTGAATTTGACTGACTTACCTTTTCAGAATCTCAACGATATGATATAAAGTCTTGGAGCAAATTTGCTGCAAAAATATTGCTGTGCTGTGCTGGATAACAAGCCGAGTATAAAATGTAAAATAAAAATACCTCATCATCCTATACCTCATAATGGGTTTGTCCGGAGTTTAAATATTGAATGACATTACAATGGGAAAATTATAAATATCAGATTTTCTTTATATATGAATGAATACAAAGCTTGGATTATAGTTCCCCAACTCGTCAAAGAATTATCTGAAGATTCTTTCATTTTATTTGTTTACCTCTTCTTGGCTCTCTTAAAAAGTCATGATCAACCTTGGCTGCCACTGTTTGCAATTTTTTTGTGAAAATTTTAGTCAAAACTTTAACAGCCTATGTCAACACCCCTTTCATTGAGTTTTTTTTTCAATGCAACCGTTTGAACAGTCGTATGAAGACAACCAGCTGTTATGACCATTTTGAGGGTCTTAAATGGACCATAATATTCCTCTTAAATGCAAATTATATCCGATGGTCTACATATTTCGTAAATTGAAGGGCTTATCTTAATTAAAGGCACCAAAAGTATCTCATGGAATGATTTAATTCGGCGAATCAGATTTAAATACAATAAATGAAATATGCAAAGTAACTGATATAATTGAATACGATTTATATAAGAATACCTGATGACAAAGAACTCACCTCTATTATTCAACACTCCACCACCTGTATCACTGTGCTAGTCTAGAGGAAATTTCTGCTCAATCTAATTACAAAATAATTCAGAAATATACTACTCTAACGAAAGTGCAATGGCAGTCCTTATTGTTTGCATTCAGTTCTCAAAAATAAATTCTCACGCAGTGAGTCAACTCTATGGTTAGGTTAGATAGGACAGGTCAGAGTTCACTTCAGACAAAGCTACAGGCGTGTGATGTTGACACATGACAGGCGGACAGCTCTTTTCCGTGGCCACCTCAAATATCGAGGATTTTATTAGGGGTTATTCGATGGCTTTACCAAAGATTTGAACCCAGGACCTTTGGATCATTGCCCTAACATTCGACCTACTGGGGCATCACGCTCCTAAATATCGATAAAGCCTATAGTTTAAGCATGGGAATGTGTTATATTTTCTTATTTTGTGATGCAATTCTTCCATTAAATGTCCACTTGTTTAGAGGTTTCCAAGCCGATAATATCCATTAAGTGGTATTTTTTGACGGATGATATCATTATCGTTCTAATCGAGTGGCTAAGAGAAAATCGCGATAACAACGAAGAAATTCACAAAATAAAAAAGTAAGATGCTTGCCGTATCAATGCTTACTCGAAGTAATTTAATAAAAACTTGGGTAAGGTACAGAGAAAAGCTTACTCTCTTGATTTGGACACATAAATCTTAGAAATCAAGGGAACCACTCTCTCTTTTGTTCAATTATTTACGTGGAAGTTTTCGTCTGGTGATGTATGGATGGGGCTCAATCAATATAGGAGAACTGACAAGGGAAGAGATTGATTTATGGGCCCACTACCTAGTTGCTAAATCAATCAACACCACGGGATTCTCAGAAAGAGAACATATTGCTTGATTTTAAAATATATACCGTCCAATTGATTTATTCCTCTCGGATCATTCATTTACCCATCTCTTACGCCAAATTCTCCCAAATAAATAAAAAACGTACATCACATTGAAAACAAGACTCTTTTAAACAATTTGATTTTAAGGGAAGTAAAAGTTAGAATTTATTAAAAACCGAATAGTATTTTAAAATCCTTAAAAATGATTATAGGAATGCCAATTTGCCTATGCATACAATACACCCTCGCTTGTCTGCTGAGTAGATTACCAATGCTAGCAGAACACACAATTACGTGGAATACGAGGAGAATGCTGCTCGATATTCGGTTAAAACTAATTAATGCCTTAGTTGAAAATAGAAGTCATAGCGGGGAATTTCTGCCACCCCACGGCGGTCAAGAAGAAAATTTGAAAGTTAGGCTAAAAAAAGAACAGTTACTTCTTTGTTCCACCAAATATACTAAATGACGATTTGATATGATGGCTAGAGTGTTCGCTTCCCACCTCGAGGGCTCGGGTTCAAATCCCGGCGGTGGCAGAGAGAAATTCAGAGACAGCCCGATCTCTGCTTGAATGATGTGTGGAGGAGATCTGAAGCGCAACTCTCCGTCGCACAATGTGGCCAGATGCTTGGAAGGTGGTCATAATAAATAATCTAATATCGTATCATCTGTTTGAAATCTGGAATGTAACAGTTTTCGAGGTCTCTAATTTCAAATATGATATTGAAATTTAAAGAAAAAATATTTTTTGCCAAATACATTGGATTGTTTGCTAAAAATGAGGAATTGTTAATTATTATAATATAAATATTTCCAGTAAAGAGGGGGGAAATTTTTTTCAAGATATTTGATTACGAATACGAGACTTATTTTTGAATTTATTATTTCCCAAAATACATCGAAAATTTTTGAGACAATCGAATTAATCATTTTATGTATATTTTTAAATAAATTATACAATTTTATGCCTATTTTTAATTTATAACCATTCTTGTCAAAATGCTTCCCGATATTATTACATATATCTAAAAGCACACGTAATGCGAATGTACAATGTACATACTTATGGCTGAAAAAAATTGCTTGGGACATAATAATTTAGCCAAGACATTTACATAAAAAAATATTGTGTACCATTCAATTTACATATATAATAAATAGGCCTGCGCACACTCACTTAGACAAACGCAAACATTAATTATAATCCGGCTCTGATTCGTCCAATGAATTATCTAAGTATACCTACATTAAATGAGTATACCAACTAATTTAAAAAAAAATTATAAAACAATTTAAAAATTAACTTAAAACTTAAATTAAAAATCTTTATAAGATAATATAAAAAATTAGCAAATATTTACATTACACATTATTATTTAGCAGTTTTTCTACGTAGAATATGAACAGAACCGCGCACAAGAACTTAGACACGTAAAGATTAATTTTTATCAGATTCGGTTCCGTCTAAAGAATCATCTTCCGATTCCGATTTAGATGATGGTTTTTCAGGTAGGATACATACAAAATATTCATTGCCTCGGAAGATAACACTTTTGCTGGCTTGAATCGCATCACAATCTGACTTGAAATAATTGGGTCAGAATGTAACATCATTCTCACGAACAAGTCCTCCATAGTTTTTTTTCTTGAAAACTTTCGTGTAAAATCTTCCCTCAATTTCCTCAACAATTTATTTCACGTGCTTCCTCTAAAATTTGTCCGATTGGCCACAATGGATTTTGTGTGACATCTCTTCCGTGCAACAGTATTTTATGCACAGTTGTTGGCATGCAGGACCAGGGATATAATGCAGCAAAAAACCGTGCTGTTCGGATGGCATACTCCTCGTAGATATCTATATTTACTCTATATACAGATGACAGAACTTGTAAAACAGTGTGGAATCTCTGAAGAAGCTCCAAATTGAGATGTATTCAACGGTGTTTGGCGAGATGTTGTGGAACATATTGCAGTTATAAGTGAAAGTGAAAAAACTTTGTGAATGTCCACAGTATTTATTCAAGTACGACGCGTTTCAGCGATTCATCGCTATCATCAGGTAAAAAAAAAAAAAAAAAAAAAAAAGTCTAATTGAGGTCTAAAAAAAAATGAGGTCCAAATTGAGGTCTATTATTGGCGGTAATCTCTGAGTGCTCGAAGAAGCGGCGAGCTATGTTGTCGTCATTGCTACTACCATACACCTGCTTTGGCCGGTCAACTATTAATCTCTAAAGTTTCCTTTTTAGTCTTTCCCGTATCTTGTTTTTACTCTTCTCTACAAATTATTTAGATGTTAGTTGCGGATAAGCCAGGTTTTAACTTCATTCTGTAAGCCACTTGCAAGCAGCATTTGAATCCATCCATGCTACGTGCTTAAACCTACTGGATATTATAATCCTTTAATGGACGAGATAGTAAGCATCAATGGGTGCTTTCCATTCATGCGACTCACGCGTCGACTTGTGTCGACTCGCGGTAACTGTTTATAACTCTCCTATTCCTGTGCGTTACCGTTTGTTGACTTGTGTCACAACAGTCGGCGACACACACAGAATGGAACACGGAAACCGCGACGCAAGTTGACTTGTGTCGACATGTGTCAATGAATGGAAAGCACCCATTATCGTTAAATTCAGCAGAGGTGACATTGTAGAGGTAACATCGTTGTGTTGAAGTTGTGTCCCTGAGAGCATCACATATCTCTCCGTCTACCACTGCCAGTTGTAGCTTGTGGGAAAAATTGATTTTAATTCCATGAAATTCAATCTCCAATGGTAACAGTTGCCTCTCTTGGTTGCGCCTGTTCTCAACCAAGTTTCTATCATGATTCATAGCCCTGAGGAAGATGTAAGAAATATATCAAATCGTAGGCAAACAATTAAGCATTTCATTCTCAGACCTATACTCTAAGACGTCATTCATCATTACTAGAGATGCGTGAAAATCGCAAATGCGATATAGATGTGATGTGTTCAAATAAATGCGACATAGATGCGATAACTGGACTTTTATGATATTTTTACGCAAATTTGCCTTTTCGACGGCAAAATTTGTACATTTTGTGCCGAGCGCAGTTTAAATGCTCCGCCGACACTCACCGCTTAAAGCATGAGAGCGACTGGCTAGCTGATAGTTGGCTCGGACTCTACGTGGCCGCGAACTACAAGTGGGCGCGGGCAAGCTACTCCTCCGCCACTATAAGTCTTATTCCTTAATTTATTATTTTCTACAACATAATTGTTTAAAATATTCTGTATTTTTTCATATGACTGTGTTTCACTACATTTTATCGTCATCTACCTCATTATGAAAATAAAAAATAGACGCTACAAAATGCGATAAACTGTTATTGAAAGAGCGATAAAATGAAAATGAAAGTGCGATTTTCACGTATCTCTAATGATTACATAAAGCAGAACTGTGAACTTTACGAAGTATACTTTTCAATTTAAGTTACATTTTCGGCTCAATCGCTTCGCTTGCCGTCCGGATACTTTGTCTTGAGTCTTTGTTGCGCCAATTTTGTTTTGCGAGAGAACTCATCTAGTCACGCTGATTACAAAGTAAGTGCCATGCCAAATGAATACAACGTGTCAACTTGCTGCGCGCTTCGGCGTCCATGCGGTCAGAAGTTACTGATGTATATCTTCAATAACTCATGAAGGGGCGGGTTGGGGCGGTTAGTTTTTTTGTTTTCATAGCCGAGAGTTGTGACTACAATAACAATGTACGAAGGCACTGCTGGGCGCTGCTATACAGGGTGTCCCATTTTAAGTTCCCACCCCGAATATCTCGAAATCTGAGCAAAATGAGAAAAAATGTTTCAGACAAAAGTTATAGGGTTTAGAGGGGGACATACGATGGTGACTTTGTAAATGACCTTGAAGTCGATTTTCAAGGTCAAAGAGGGGGTAACTTCCATTTCTTAAATAGAAACCCATATTTTTTATTGCAGGATCGTATTCTACGGAAAAAATACAAACTTCTTGTTGGAAACTTTTTATTGAAAAATGTATTTTTCCAGAGTTTTCTCACAAATTTCGCTCATCTTCGCGCAAATCTGGCCCCCACCTGGTTCTGGTTCTGGGTTCAATTTCACGAGCAGGCTACGGGAGGAACCCTCGCGGATCGCACCGCTCCCGGAACAGAGAAAAACACGGTAGTTTCACAGCAACCTAGTATCGGATATTAGTTAGTTACATACGAAATATGTAAAAAAAAAAGTTCTAAACTTTTCATGTAAGGAAATTTTATAATTTCTCTTTTTTTAAATAAACCAGAAAGACGGAAATCACCTCTCGGCTATGCATACTAAAAATACGATTTTCGCCTTTTTGGTTTATTTTAAGTAAGAAGAACAATGTTTGTGTATTGAAAGAAGACAATGTGCCACCAATGATTTGTAAGGTTGCAAAATTTAAAGAAATTCACCCAGGCGCACACTGTTTAGTGAGAATGGTGACCGTCAAACCCCATCAGGACAATTTAAGAGACCAATCTCAGAACTGTATTTTGCCTACTTCAAATAAGTTACAAGTTATTTTATGCAATTCTTTTCAGGAAAAAGTGTTAATATTTTTCAGCAGCCGTATAAACATTTCCTTACATGAAAAGTTTAGAACTTTTTTTTACATATTTCATATGTAACTGCGATATTCATTTTCATCTCCACACCACGGAAATTGAAATTTACCTTTCTGCCATTTTTAAAATAAAGGAATGGGTAACATTTAATTTTAAAAAGCTGTTCGTAATGCGAAGATGTTGCTCTGTCTATAAAAATTACAACGAAAATCACCAATCAAATATTTTTCCCGTGACGAGATGAAGGAGACGACCGTTTCGCTGTTTTCATTGTTTTTCGCGTGTTCCTATTCACTCTTTCGACGGTAGAAGCTAAATGTTTACGTTTAAACAATGTTCCATGATTCATTGTTGTAGTTGAATAAACAATTAGTAAACAGAAATATGACGAGACCCTATCGAGCTTCGATACGATTTTATAATCATGCTTAAAGTTCAGCTTCTACTTTTTTGTGGTGACAGTAGTTCGAAACGACGAAGGTAACATCTGAACAAATATTTCACCAAAGAAAATTGCGACCACGAGAACATCTAGACTATTATTTTACCACAAAAACTAATACCCGATACTAGGTTGCTGTGAAACTACCGTGTTTTTCTCTGTTCCGGGAGCGGTGCGATCCGCGAGGGTTCCTCCCGTAGCCTGCTCGTGAAATTGAACCCAATGAACCAGTTCGGTGGGGGCCAGATTTGCGCGAAGATGAGCGAAATTTGTGAGAAAACTCTGGAAAAATACATTTTTCAATAAAAAGTTTCCAACAAGAAGTTTGTATTTTTTCCGTAGAATACGATCCTGCAATAAAAAATATGGGTTTCTATTTAAGAAATGGAAGTTACCCCCTCTTTGACCTTGAAAATCGACTTCAAGGTCATTTACAAAGTCACCATCGTATGTCCCCCTCTAAACCCTATAACTTTTGTCTGAAACATTTTTTCTCATTTTGCTCAGATTTCGAGATATTCGGGGTGGGAACTTAAAATGGGACACCCTGTATAACTTAATGATGTACGGATTTTTGTTTTTTATAAAATATGTGCATTTTATTGGCTATTATTCATGTTAACAATAATTTTAATTTTTTTCCAATGTTATGGTAAAACAGCAGTTCAAATCAACTGACATTGATGCATCGATTCTATTTCGTAAATTTCAAATTGAGCCAATTGGATAGCTGTAGAGCAGTCTTGAAGATGGCGATATTTTGAAGTGAAATGGAGTTTATGCATTCCAGAAGGGCACCTGTCACTATGCCAGAGATTTTTACGAACAGGTGCATGCTTACTTGCTTTTGAAACTTATTTATCAGCGGCTCAAACGAGTGTTTTACCAACAGTGAAATGATAAATCATAACTCCAAACTTTAATTTTTATAATTATGGCCACCGTTTTTAGATTTGGCCCCACTGTGCGTCGGTCGGATGGGGCGTTAAGCCATCAGATGGGACGTGAAGCCGCTTGGCACCTTTCGCTAAGAGCAGGCTAATGCTGAAGCTGGGTTTTCTCTCTCGTGGCGCAAATGATCTCAGTAATCGGTCGCCTCCTCCAAGTACCATACCATAAATACATCACCAAATCGCTATTTCTTCCCGTCATAATTTTTCTGAGTATTACTAGCATGTTTTAATTTCAACACTAACAAAATTTTTAATTTCTAACAGACTCTTTAGTTGGCGATATCAAAATCATGAATACATCGTATGTACTATTTTTATTTCTGGACAAACCACCAGTATTAATCTCCCAAACGCTTTCAGCATCAATTTTCATTTGCTACCTATTTCATAATTTTTATTTATTGAAAAACGAAGAGACTGCTAACAATTTAATAAAAAAAGACAGCCAATATAAAATTAAAAGTAAACATCCAGTGACTCATAACCTATTATACTTGCAATAAAAAAAGGATTCTCCCTGGAACAGCTTTCGCCTTCTGGTGGACCACGAGTTTTCTGTTGATATGTTCTGAAAATGAGTTGAAATAAGGTTACCTCTAGAATGATAAATATGCCACTTATTTCAGAACCGGAGGCTCACAGTAAGGAGTACTCAACGGTAAATTTTAGGAATATCATACTCAATAGTCATTAAAATCGGTGCAGGTGTTAAGCTTCTGAATGGAGAGTAAGTAAAACATATACTCAGGCGATGAAATATACGGCCTCTTTTTTGTGCATTCGACTGAAATGTAAGACCCTTTCAAGTGCTTTAATTGACGATCCTTATTACCGCATATTGAGTGAGCACGTCTCCTTTTTAGCACCTACTGTCTGATTCGACTTACATCTTGAGGCTCAAGCGATGTCCTTATCGCAAGAGGGAAAAGTACAGCCAACGCCTGGAAGAAAAAATTATTGGATCCCTTTCCCTAATCAGTACTTACCCAACGGTAATTTTGGAAATATGAGAGTCAATAGTCATTAAAATCGGTGCATCTGTTGAGCTACTGAACGTGTAGGAAGTAAAACATATTTAGGTGATGAAATATACGGATACTTTTTTTGCAAAATAAAATTTAAGACGACGTTTCGAGAGAGAATTGTCTCCCATCTTCAAGGCCATGTTACTCTTTGAAAGTCTAATTTCACACTGAACCAATGCGTTTAGGACAACAATACGGCTCAGGTGTAGTCCAATTGGCTGTAGTTCTCCTAACGTCGGCTTAGACGACAGAATTAACCTGGCTGAGAACCCGAGAAGAACTCATCGATAGTATTTACTAGGAGAAATTAAAATCGTTTATTAACATTTAAGACTTTAAATTGCTATTATTGCCAATCATTATCACCTCAACCTGAGTGAGAACATCTCATTTTAAGAATTTACTGTCCACTCTGTCTAACCGCTCATTGCCGAGGCTCCAGCGATGTACTTATGGTATCGTAACCATGAGGGAAAAGTTTAGCCAACGCCTGGAGGAAAAAATAATTGAATCCGTTTTCCTAATCAGCACACAACGATAATTTTGGAAATGTGTGAGTCAATAGTAATTAAAATCGGTACTGCCGTTGAGCTGCTGAACGTGTAGGAAGTAAAAAATATATTAAGGTGATGAAATATATGGGTACTTTTTGTGCGAACTAAAATTTAAGACCCTTTCAAGTGTCAAGTGTGTGTCGAAGACCATTATAATCGCAGCTTGAGTGAACACATCTCATTTAAAGAATTTACTGTCCATTATGTCTCACCGCTCCATGCTGAGACTCCAGCGATGTTCTTATGGAAACCATGAGGGAAAAGTGCAGCCCTACGCCCGGGGGAAAAAATAATTGGATCCATTTTCCTAAAGGAGGAAAAGGGACCTCGAAACGTGGGAAATAAGACTATCCCATTTCCATATCCAGCCTCCTTCCACGGCGCGCTTAATTGCTACGTAATTGGCTCTTGCGAAAAGTAAGGCTCTGCTCCAAGGGGAATTAAGGATTTAACTTTTATTTTCAATTAGCGTGGGGTCGTAAAATTTTTTCTTACTTTCATTTATATTTTTTTCCAATATAGAAGGATTACATTGCCCATCACGCTCTTGATCCGCATGGCTTTGAAGATTCAAATTTGTTTCCAGAAGACCAATTACAGTCGTGAAATGATCGCTGGAGATCGATTTCCTGAGACCAAGGGTGCTTTCAATTCCCTATGGAAAACTATATGATTCCGCGGAACCCCTGACGGCATCAAGCATTCTATGAAATTCATTTTCCAGAATACGCAGCTGAGTGAATATTTGATTCAATATCATTCTTGGAGAAGAATTCGGTGTCTTGAGGATAGTGTTTGGCTGTTGGCCATAGAGTTTAAGGTTCAATTAAAGCCATTAGTCACCCCTATAAAATCCTCGCCGTACGACAGGGGCGCGGCTAAGAATTAAGGCTTAAGCGCAACTAATACTTGTGGAGGTATTACATACCCGCCAGGGTAAGTGGGATTTGCGGGGGCCCTTCAGAAAAATTTTAAAATTAATGGTTCAAAATGGCGAGTTTTACGGCTTTCTGAGGGATATTTGATTAATCCTAACACTATTCTATATGTAATCCTAATCCAATGAAGTAAAATGGATTAAACATAAATATTTCTCTGACCTCTTGGGGGGGGAGGTTTTCTCCCCCAAAATCCCCCCCCTCGCTGCGCCACTGCCGTACGAGACGGCACAATGAAAGAAATGACACCTTAATACCGAAGGCGTAAAATTTCACGTGCTTAAGGTTTACTTTTGAGTGAGCTCTATCACGAAATGGCCAATGCAATTACCCTTACTCTGCTCTGGTTTCGCAGGAATTCAACTTTAAATTCTTTTCATGTAATGCACCCGGTCCACCGACTTATATTTTCAGCTCTTGCTATCGTAAAGAGTAATTTAATAAAACAAGTACACACGTGACTTATTCACTTTTTAGTGGCAAAAATTAATGTTTTGCAATCTACTTGAATTTTGGTGGGATTAAAAATATTCACATTCAAGTATTCATCAGCTAACGTTTTTCCTAAATGTTGTATCTATCATCAGGCTTTTGGAAGTACAATGTAACGAAATAATTTTTGAATTGGAATATTTATAATCGCTAGCACAATAAGGTGGTTTCCGATTACTATTTTATTGCCTAAATTGAAAGATTATTGCTCTTGGAGTACGTATTTCACGCTTTTGGATTTTGTAATGACGATATCTATTTTTCGCGATTAAATGAAAAGTGAAAATTTTCAAGCGCGCGAAAACGCGACGGCTAAGTATGAATGCTGTGAAAAGCCTTTGTGACGCCATGCTGGTTCCGGGTGCCGCCGTGTGAGGCCACCTTGGGGCGAGGCCATGAGCGCCGCTACGATGCAGGCTGCTAGCAGGTAGCAGAGTACCCTGCTAGCAGGTAGCGCTTGGCTTAAATAAGGATTATTAATACCCTACCAAATGAAGGAAACTTTCCGACCATAGGCAATTTTAATAGGTGATTATGAAGAGATGTTTCTCTGAGCTCTGTGCCTCATGCAATATCAAATTAGTAATCTCAGAAGATGTAAAACTCCTGACTACTCGCATATCACTTAGGTCCCTGTGACGTCACGTGGAGTTGCATCGCATGGTCGCCAACCTGGCCTTTTTCAAATGAGGTTAAAATTGACCATTAACATTCGCCTAAACTGGGGTTTCTAAAATCAAATAATTTGCATATTACGAATACACTAATGGTAGGTAACGAATCACAATCAGTTGCTTTCGTTTTCTTTGATGAAGGAACTAGCCTTTTAGAACCGTATAACAGAACTAAGGACGAGTTTAAAAAAATATGCTCATTATGAGTTCAGCTTTGCAGTATTACTTTAGCCGTTGATGCACTCAATGAAGACGTAACTACAACTTATCCTCTCACATTCATCTAAAACTATTCAACGCAAGTGAATTTCGGCTGGATAGGTATCAAACTCTATCGTTCCTTAGAAACTCGCTCATTTTCCAAACTATTTCCACTTACTCAAACTCACATTGAGCTCGTCTCCCACGTCATCGGTGCTCGAGAATGGGCCCATTATTTTTTTTGCTCTATAGTCCACTTTGTGAATCGTCGGAAGGGGTAAAGGATCCTTCCCTACTTGAACATCTTCTCACAAAGGAACAAGGGAGCTGGAAAACCTTAATCACCTCTCACCTTTTTCCGAACGCTTACGTGTGAGGAGAGCGGGAACGCACGGAATATAACCTTCCCTTACCTTTTTCAGTTTTTTTCTTTGTGTCCCGAAATGAGGGCAATGGGAAGTGGCTCGGATCCCACGCCGTGGTTATCGAGAAAGGTATCGGCAGATAGTGCTATTCTGAGGATATTCTGGAAAATGAGAACTGTGGAGGGAGATTTGGCCACCAAGCCCATTTGAGTGAGAAGACTTCGTCGAAATCAGTTGGCCTTTTTCGCACGGGTAAAGTTTCCCCCCCCCCCTTTTCCTAAAAGAAATCGTTTGCGAGAAATTTGTGCGTAGGACAGCTAATGATCGAGGTCTTCAGACGCTCCATCAAATTTAGCGCTATAATACTTGTTTTAATGGCCCCATCAAAATTCGCGTTTCCGAAATGGGATTCGATGCCTATATCGACATTCAAATACGGCCGAAATATCCTTTTAAATCATGACGCACGGGATGAATGCAACAAAATGAATTCGTATCGTAGAAAAAAATATAATATTATTTTGGGCATGCATATAGTAATAATTTTCTCAGCCGGAAAAATTAGAGAAAATATTAGAAGACTTCTGGAAATCATAAAAATTTATTTAAAATAACATTTTCTTTCGGAAAAAATCAGACAAATTTTACACCAAAATATTTAAAATACATGAATAACAAACAGTGCTGTTTATAAAATAATTGCGTTGAAAGTTTTTCTGATTTTTCCCGCTATTTTCCCATAAAGAAGATGAGTTACTAAGTATTTAGTAGTTAGTAAGTCATTAGTGATTAAGTTATTAAAAAAACCAAATTCCCAAAAACAAAACATTTTACCAGCATCGGAGTATATCTCGTATTTTCACAAAATTCCAGCACTTTCTGAATATTTCATGCCATTCTTTTGGGTTCACAAAGAATGGCAACGCCTTTCGAAAATGTTCCCACCAACTTCGTCACCCTGATGGACTTCCATATGCAAATTGTTCGGATTAAACCACCCCGCGCGAAGAATAACGGCCGTTCACACTTACTTAGCCAACGTAAAACCTCTGGCTAACCAGAAAGGGAGAAATTCGACGGGTATTAAAATGTTTGATCGAGGGTGTTTCCCCGAAGAAGAGGTAATGAGGATGACACATTACGCCTCAACTTCCTCTCCTATCTTTCTTTTATTTCACCCATGAAACTCACACCCCCTTGAAAGCTCCATTCATCCGAAAGCTTGTGTTGTGGCACAAAAACGTCCTCTCCGGAACGTAGCGTGATGAGGAAATGCTCGGTGGGAGTTGGTGGGGGAATGTATGGGCGTGTGAAGAATGTGAAAGAAGAGACGAGGCCGGAAAACCAAAGGGAAGCAATAACAAAAGGCGATCGATATTCTCGAAATTTTTTGCTCGCCCGTCCTCGAAACTCTCGTTCTCCTCCCCTCGAGGATACGACGATATTTTTTCTTTCCTTGCCCGTTGGTAACGATTCAAAAAGGGACGATGGAAGTCCGTTTCCATAATATTTAAGTACACTATACACGCCAAGACAATTGTTTGAACTCTAGTTATGAGCTAAAAATTAAGTTTAGTCCTATTCCGATTAAATTGTGCTTATTAAAATAACAACGATGCAAGATAAAGATGAATTTAGTCAAAAACCGACGTTTTTATCGCGAAATGAAAAGAATACTAGCAAATTTTTTGTTCAATAAAGTTTTCCATGAACTTTGATTTAAACAAATTTGCTGTTATGACAATTTATCATTCTGTTCCTTTAAATGATTGCAACGCCGCCATTGGTTTTGGTGGCAATTTTTTAACTAATCTCCATATTTAATAATAAATTCTGAATAACATCGAAATACTGTTGAAATCATATTAAAATTGTTACAATTATGTATTGTCATCTGGTTACGAGTATTTTTGCAAATTTCAGCTTAAAAGCTAATCGGAAAGTCGGTTAAAATTGGGTTGCAAGATTTGACCCGGGAATGATAACAAACGGCAAAGAGAGTTTACAAAAAACATTAACATGAATACGATCGATTGGTGACTTCAGAATATAAATGTAGAATATCAACATTATTAGTGGAAGAAATTGATAAATCAGACTATTGTTTTTTTCCAAAAAAGCTTTTTATTTTTATATTAAAATTTCAGTGTTTTTGTGTCGCTCCTTCAAGCAACTTTCCCTCTTCCTTTTCCTCCCAACAATTCCCCTATTCCTTTCATCAACAACTCCCTGACTTTATTAAATAAAAGTATGTGAATAATCAAACGTTCCAACATGTTCTCGGATCTAAAAAAAATCGGTCACGTCAAATTCCGAGTAATTTGCGGTGATTCTTTAAGTTCATCAAGTAAAATTTGTATTTATTAAAATGATGGAGATAGATCTTTGGGTTATTCAAGTTATTCCTTAATTATTCTCGAAAACAGATGCAAATGAATGAATTTCTTTAAAACGACGGAACGTACTGCGTTATTCCTATATTCTGTACCGAATTATCGGTTTTCAAAGGTTTGTCTTTAGTTTTGAGTCACCTTGTATTCTCACTTATCATTCATGAATGCAAGATTATTTAACTACCTCTAACCACCACTACATTTTTTACATTTAATATCTCTAGAGTCTCCATCTTTTTCTGTTCCTCGTTGACACATTTATTTACGGTTTTTCATCCTTAAGAACGCACATAATTTCCTTTCAGCCTTCCATTTCAAAAGCTCCTTTCCCCATTATCTATCAATTCCCGAAGCTTTGTTTCAGCCCTTTTTACCGTCTAAAAGTAGCCAAAATACAGGAAATAATTTCACTCCCCCCACATAAGAATCGTAAAAAGTGATATCTTACACAGAAAAGTTTCTGAAGGTTGCATTAATATCGCTGTATTTTCCCATATTTGAGCCCCGTGACTGCAATAGTTAGCAAAGAATAATAACGCCACAATAGGAAGAAGCTATTTAATGCAAGAATCAAAGTTACCTAAATTCCATGGAAATAATCAGCCGAAAGAAAAAAAGCAAATGCTCACGAGTCTTATTATCACTGCATGTAAATTACTGATCAAACGAATGTATTTAGATAAGAATTTTATCATCGATACATAGCAATTAAAAAATAAATTTTGTATCCATATGCTTTGCGGGTAGTTCCAAAAAAATGTAATTGGTTTTGCTGGTGTTAAAGACAAAAATTTGGGTAAACGAGGTAGAAAATACAGTTGTAGAATATTTACAATAATTTTCGTCGTCATGAGAATAATATAATATAAAAAACACAGGATATGATGTAGGATAACAAACCGCGGCCACTGAACACGAATTAAAGGACTTAAAGAATTCAATTCCTCTCTGATAAAAGCAGTTTCATATTTTCGGTGACCATGATCCGTTGATAACCGAATCTACAATATAATAGCAAGGACATCAGATGGGAATCATATAAGAACTTTCTCACGCAAAAATATTTTTCTCGTATTATGAATGCATTAGATTCTTTCATCGGCCCCAGAGAAATTGCCAAATTAAAGGCATTTAAATTTTAATCTGAGCGATGGAAAGATTTCTGCTTATGAATGAACATATTCAAGGCATTGCAAAAACCACTGAATTAAATAAAAATCCTTTGCGATTGGAAGCATCCTGCTCAATAAAGGCATCACTAAAGGCTCACAAAAATCTTCGGAAGCTTCTCTGAGATTCCATTTTCTATAGATATGTATATGGGAAACGTAGAGTTAATGTCCTACGATTGTCTACGCATAGGATTTTTAATTCAATGTGTATTAATTCAGAGAATATTTTAATTCATACTTAGCAATTCACGCATCTTTCCCTTGAATTTTTCCCGTATACCCAACTGAGGGAACGAATTATAGTACGATGATATTCTGAGGTATTGTTTAACAACATATGAATTTAAAAAAATAGTTGTTAAATATTATTATATTTATTCTTTATTCAAGAATATAGTTTTTTTGGGCCACAATTTTGCAATATGTGTTGACTATGTTGCAGTAAAAGCCCGTGTCAATTTACACAATCTGCCACGTATTGCCAAGGAAAGGATTAAGTGGCTCAAAGTGTTTTGCTCACATGCTTCTAAAAAATTACGATAAGCTATATGCGTAAGGCTCTTTCACGAAAAAATGTTTTTAATGCTTGTATTAGCAAAAATGACGGCTTCATCCTTTTCATAAAGGAGAAAAAAATAATAACTGGGACTGAGAAACGCAATTTATCATTTTCTGAGCCGATTGAAATTTTTATTCCGAAAAAGGATGAATAAAATTAATGGAAATCGAAAAAAAAAAAATAATTTAAACACAGGGTATACAATATTTGATAAATTCCCGAAAGAAGTATCGAGGATAAATGAAATATCAGAGGCCAATAAAAGAATAAAGTTAAAAGGTATGAGTTGGATTAAAAAATGGTTGTAGAAAAATTGATAAAAAACGCAAGACAGTTGCAAATGGAAATGAGTTGGCGAGGGGAGGATGAGAAGAGAGCACGAAAAAAAGAAACGGAGCAAGGAAGGTTGATATAAAAAAATAGAATCACACCACGCGGCAGAGCATGGGTTTGAAGGGTCGGGAAGCTGTCCAGCTGAAGGCAGACCAGTGGTAGGTGGGAGGTTGAAGAGGTGGATAAGAAGTGTAGGAGAAAATATGGGAAACGGTTATTCTATGGCTGGAGGGGAAATGGGAAGACTTGGAGGGGATGCACAGTGGTTCGGTTGGCAAGGGATGATGGAGAATGAATGATTTATAGAGCTTTCCCTTCTCCACTCTCTTGTCCTCAGATCTAGAAATAGAAAACGCTCAGCACCGTAGCGTTCGTTGCTCTTTTTCAAGATACAAGAGAACCCCATAACAGAACTTCAGATTTTGAAATTCAAATATAATTTCGCGACATACACTACAAGGAATATATTACAATATCAATCCTTCACTAAATCGACAAAATTCCTTTAGCCACTCTCAGATCTAGAAATAGAAATTGCTGAAGGCCATAGTGTTCTTCACACTTTTTTTAAATGAAACTGGAGAACCCCGTTTCAGAACTTAAGATTTTGAAATTCAAATATTATTTCGTTGCATACACTACAAGGAATATATTACAAAAGTAATAGTGGTATTCCTTTAACTGCTTTATTTTAGTGAATCATTAGTGATCCTAATATACTGCAAAAACTTTAGGCAGGGTTCAAAACTGCTATATTACGAATTACGAAAAAAAATCTTTACGTATTTCAAACAGGGTATATGTATAAATTCAGCATAGTTTAAAAGTATGCATTGTAATTTTTCTGCTTCCTTTATTTGTATTAGAGTTTAATTTCGCTGCTTGAGTTGGTGTAATCAGGAGATTTATTTCATGAGCTAGTGTAAGAGTGAGTCCTTCCACCACGTACAAGCTTCAAGTTTCGATTTAATAACATTTCTCGGTTTATCTCAAATTTAGCAAAGTATACAAATCAGACAATTGTAATACGAAACTCATCAGGTAGGTTCGAAAATTATGGCCACCAAGAAATGAAGATAGGTTAGCAAGGACCGGGTAAACGCATTCATTTGTTGTTCAAACGTTTCCCCAGAGGGAGCATCAATCTCACAAAGAGTTTTCCCGAGTCTCTTGATACCTCTCCAACGTTCAATCTCTGTCTACCTCATACCCTTCCCCGCCTTCTCCGTCTCCTCTCTGAGGTCCTCCACCCAGCCCCGTGGGGGAGAGGCTCGGCCCGATGGCGAACTATATTCACTGCATCAAATCAAGAAAATAAACACGGGATTATCTCCTGGGATGGATCTGAAGAATGGCACACGATCAACGACAAATTATTCCGCACTTCATCACCGATGTACATTAAAAATCGACCAGGTGCACGAATTCTGGGGGATAATTATTCGATACGTAAATTGAGGGGGTGAGGAGCCAAGGGGTGCGAGTGATACTTTTTTAAACAGAGTTTAGTACAGAAATTAATAGAAGAAATATAAAACAACTTGGTGGCCACGGTAGGCCAGTGAGTCTCTCTTCTGTGCTAACATCGAGAGGAAATCAAATGCGCTACTGAATATCTAGTTGATCTAGTTCGTTTTCTTTACCTAATTTCTGTACCTGACTCTGTTAAGAAAAAGTATCACTGGTACCCCTTGGCCTCTAACCACCTCAATTATAATCTTGAACATATACTCTGAGACCATGTGCCGTCAGCATATTTAAGGCTATTGGTTTTTACACTTATGACCAGAATAATGCAATTAATCACGTATTAAATTCATAAGATTAACAAATTCTATTAATTATTTTTGATAAGTAAAACAGTAGTTTATGCCTTGAGATATCATTGATAACGTGATTCTTTACTGTTGATTTCAGAGTCATATTTTGGTCAATGAAAGCTTGATTTTTGAATACTATTGTTATTTTTATAGTATTGTGACGATTTAAATAATGCTCTTATTATGCACGCTTACATCATATTTTAAAATTTTTATCTCATAATTATGTTTACCGGGCATTCATTGTATAATAATTACTGATGGCACTCTCCAAACAAACACGATGTTTAACAAGATGTTTCTGTCGATGTCATTGTAAGAATAAATAGTATCGCTACAATATTATTACAAAAATCCTCCCTTTTCATATACGACCGACCGAGTGTTGTATTCTCCACGGCAAGGTATGCATGCATATTTTTTTTTGTCCTGGACGATGGCTATTTCGATATTTTCTGGGTAAATTCACTACTTTTCCCATCATTTCTTTGATCGTCACATATTTTATTTCACCGGATCCTCAAGTTTCGGAGTTGACCGAAAGTGGCTCGTTGGCATATTTAGTATCCTTGAAAATATGCAACGTTCACACCCTATATGCAAAGCTAAGCTGCTGTTTTACAGGATGTACCAGAAGGAAATGTTTACTAAAGGATTTCCTTGAGAAGTAAGGCAAGCACCCATCGTCGCACAGAGTTTGTAACTTGGAGAGTATATTAACTCGAAAACTAAAATTTTACGAACAAAGTGGCTTAGAAATTGGGTAGTTACATTTAAGTAAAAAAAGACGACTCTAAATCACATTTATGCCTGGCTGGTGACGTACATGCTATCAGTGATCCCCCTTTACGCAAAAAGTGTGAATTTTGGAAAGGAATTAGTAGCAATGACGTATATATTAAATGATCAGCACAAATATGGATTCTTGAGCATAAGAATCAAGCCAGAAACACATAAATTTTTACAAAACAACGAAAAAAGAAAGGTCACCTTCAATTCCACCTGAACTTCTGTACCTTATGATTTTCAATCCTCAAGAAGATAAAATTTCAACATTTTTCACAATGAAAAGATCAAAAACCAGTGTCAAGCTAAACAGATGAGCTCTCATGTAACTACTTCAGAAAATGATTGGAATGTGGTACAGTATAATAACAAGCACAGGCACAGTCCGAAAACTCAACAATTTATTAATATTTGCTCGTTAGATCGCATTTTACAGCCAAATGAACTTACGCCTAAATTTCAAAATAGTTTCGCAGTACCTGCGTGTATTTGGAGAGCCGGTAGCGTCCACTGAAAGACAGGTAAGATAGGAAGGACAGGCTCCCATGTACTTTATTATTGATGTTTCCCCTCCTCTCAGCCTATGCAATGTATTTAAATGGGTAGTTTAAAACTAATATTTTTAGACACCACAGGTAGCAATATTTTGTACTGGGTAGCAAGACTGATGAAGCCTTTTTAAATTTTGAGTAGCACAAATTACGCGGGTTGAAGCGCATCCCAGCTGCTCTTGTATTTCCCTCCTTCACCGATAGATGGCGACCAGCGTGAGCTCTCCTGGCGTAGACTGTGAATATAAAATGTAAACCATAACTCCGTTGAATGAACTTCTCTCGGGACTGCGCTTGGGTAAGAAAAATTAAGGTTTCGGTTTCCGTCTCGTTACCTATTCTCGAGGGTAGGTACTCATTAAAATTCGAAGTAACCGTCGAAGATCGGAATCAGCAGGGGCGGGATTGGTCGAGCCCCGATTTTTGTGACGTAGGACCGCAGATCTTAATTCTTTTCAGAGTTCGATTCCAAGAGCTGCTGATCGAATAACTTGTATCTCTGTTGTCATTTTCCTTTTCAAGTTGAATCTCTATTTAACCTCTTTCCTTCGTTAATTTCAAAATTGATTGGATTGTCACAAAACTATGGCGTCATGCAAACTTATTTTAAGGTACTTTTGCGAATTTATTTATTTATTTATTACATACTGCTAGAAGTAGGCTATTGCCTGGTAGCCGCATTAGTTTTAAATAAATGAATGACACGTATATCTATCTAAGAACAAAGTAAAGTAACAGATAATACATCTTTACTATAAAACTATATTAATTTAAATATAACACTACTAAAAAATAAAGATTTACCTAAATAACCCAATAATGACATCAACCAACAATCGATGAACACTTATTCTTAAAAAGTTTTAGCATTTGCGGGGAATATCATAAACATATCTTCAAGCAGGTTGTTTTACTCCTTAATTCCTCAATATTGGAAGGAGTTTTTGAAAATATCTGTTTTCTAGTTTAACTCAGGCTTTGCTTGACTACAGCTGATTTTTCCGTTTGACCAAGTCGTAAATGCCTTTGACGTTCTCTAAGCCCAGTAGAGATAGTTCACCCGGTCGCCCCCACGTAGATATCACCACACTCACATTGGATATTATAAACACCCGGAGTCATAAGGCAAGCTGGCTCCTTTGCACTTACAAGGTGGTCTCTTAAATTGAGCATGTGTGGATGGATGGTTTAAATACTGTGCCTTGTCAAAATCAAGACATTGTGCTCGATATTGTATATAAATGGGATGAAAAGGCCCTGGCTGTCAGTTTTGTGATACACTTTCAAATCCAACCTTTGTGTTGTTTAAGAGGTCTTTTTGAAGGCCAGCGAGATCTGCCGCTCTCCGTTCCCATTTTGGCGGAAGGTATTCTAGATGATCCGATTCCGATCCGATCTAGATTCCGCAGGTACGGATTCGTATGAGTTAGTTTCCGATAGAAAATTTTAAATGGTATACAACCCTTTTTTACACGTAGCATACACATGCGCAAGCTGAAGTAGCATTCGTTGGCGAATGAACATATAAAACACGAAATAACATACTCGCAATGGTTCATGCATTGTGCGCATTGTCGTCGCCTCTCCCATTACAGATGTTAATGCTTAACGATTAATGCCTCATGTAATGCAGCTTTGGAAGATTTTAGAAGTATTTCTCAAAAATTTGACAACGAATAAGGATCAAGGGCTATATATTCATATTCAAGCACGTCAGAGTTTCAAGATTAAAACTTTAAGGGATGATGAATATAAAAAGGTGATATACCAGTATCAACCATTTAATAGTATACTGCTGTACGTCAAACTGTATAGACTCTGAGTTTCGAGTCCTGTTTCCTGTTGGGAACTTTGCCAGGAGCTAGCTAGATCATAATCATGTTCATACAATACTACTGTGTAACGAAACCCACCTTCCACTTCTTATTTCGTGTTACCCTGGGGTACAGAAATACACTAAATTAAGAAATAACATGTACCAAAATCATTTTTTACAAATTATATTCTAAATGTCGTAAAGAAGACTAATTGGGCCCAATTTACTATCTGATACCATACAAATACATTGCGTAATTTCTCTTTCTGTTCCAATGAGCACAATCAAAATTGTCTATACATACAACTGAACTCCCGCCACGGAAATCTTTGATAAAAGGCGAAAGATTTAAATACGAACTGACTTGAGTTCTGCCGTATCTCTTCCTCCGCGATCTTACTCTCTCGTAGGCGCTTCCTTTTTCTTTGCGTTCTTTTCTTATTTCTGCCGATCTTTTTAGAACACGTATCTCTTTTAGGTATCTCAATGCACCACTATGCTAGCTTTTCTCTCGATCTTTTTATAACACGTCTATCTCTTAGTTCTCTCCATACACGACTATGTTAGTTTTTCTTTCCGCGTCCCTCAGTACCATTATTACCTCCTCACTACGATTGTTAATTTAAATTTATTTATTTAAAAAAACAACATGGCGATTTGTTTACAACTGTTGCAGTTGATTTATCGGCTGGTTATATGAGTCATTATTTTACCCCCTAAGTTCTTTGATAAGTTAGACGAAGGCCACTTACCTTCGCTGTGAATATATATTAACAAAAAAGTTAGAACAATACCCGAAGTATATCACTAATTATTGGCAGAATATATTGTATGCTATTGCAATATCTGCGATATTCTGATTAATATCAATCCGTGTAATCATGGTTCCTCTGGCAGTTCATAAAATTTTTATCTGCCATTTGATCCTTAAGGACCGTTTTTTTCGTTGATACTCTATGTGAATAAATTGAATCCTAGGAATACCATACAGTTCTTGGCTTCCATGCTTTTTAACTGTCATAGGATGTGGACGAATGGCTGCCATGATTAATTTGGTACTATAAACAAGCTTTTTCGTGATGTTCAAATTCCTCATTTCTGTCAATTTTGTGAGCCCCAAATGTCCCCAAAAGCATAGTTTAGTAGGCATCACCGTAATAAATAGAAAATATAGTGTTTTGACAATTTTTCCTAGTGTTTCAGACGATTTTAGAGGGGGTACTTTCTAAGACTAAATGTCTTATCTCGCCTCGTTCACCCGAAACATTTGTGTGAATCAGTCAGTCAGTGATCGGAAGTGGTCTTTATAGTATAAAGATTTACAGTAAATACATAAATTATAGAAGTCAGCATCTTTCAACTACACACTCCAATAAGCTGCCTCAAACGGCGTATAAGTAGGGTATAAACATATCGGCTGTTAACCAAAGAGAATAAATCTGGCATTTATTGAAACACCTGTATTGAGCTATGCTAGATTCAAGACATCGAAAAATTGTTTCTAAAGTAGAAAACAACTCGTATTTATCGCTTAATGCACAAGGCTGCCATTCGTTGCTCCAACGGTACCTGCCTTGCAGGAACATTAGCAAAATTCGGTTGCAATTTTAAATCTATACAGCATTGAAATATATGCCGCACAGTTGATAAAACATTTAATATTTTTCTCTGTTTTCCAATATGGTGACATTTCACGGAAATCAATGATCCACGTCATTCTAGGCAAATTCATAGTGACGTTTAAATTTGGGTGCTCATTTATTCATGAAGAATATTGAAAACAGAGATCCACCATTCAAAAAATACACATAAGCTTATTTTGATGATTATGAATAATGTAATTACTATAATAAATTCAATAAATACTTTTATATAATTAATTTAATAAAGCAGGAATTAAATTAAATCGATGATTTTTTCTTATTCAAATAATTTAATTACCACTAAAAATTTCCAATTTTGGAATCTGGGGAACAACCTTAGATAAATGAAAAATTTCTCGGGATTCCCACCGGGTGTGGTATTGGTACCTTAGATAACTAATAATTACCAAGAATTAACTCATGATTGTAAATTGCAACTTGTATTACATAGCTAATTAAAATTCCGAAGGGAATCTGGTTAAATGGTTCATAGTATTCAATCAATATACCGTGATTGGTGTACAGCAGATATTCTATTTCTCACATTCCCCATTCATTTCTTTTAGATTCTAGTTTATCCTATTACAAAAATCCTTCTAGATCAGCTCTTATTTATCCGTTCGCCTTCTTAGAGAAAACTATTCCTTCATCATACTTCTCATGCAATTACTACGTCTCAGTATGGGACCATTATAAAATTATCTTTATAAATTGGAAAACTGGAATATATAGTCCAATTTGTGACTCGTCGTTAGAAAAACAGGAAAATATAATCCTTTGAGAATATTTGATGACGCTATTTCCATGCTTCTTTGTAATAAATTTGCCTAGGAAAATGAAGATAGGTTACAACAAATATATCTTTAATAGGAATCCACCACGCACTAGAAATTCGCATTTAGTATCGACTTTAGTGTATCAAAATATTGAAATATAGGTATTTTTTATACTCATCTAGGGAAAATAACCGTAAAAATGGTATTTCTGCAAGTACTTTCAAATTTATTTCGGCCAAGTTAGAAAACAACTTAGAAAAAATGTACTAAGTAAAGAATTCAGTGTGGTTAGCAAAGATAATTATGTCCATAGTTGGCAAGTAAAGCATGTGCAATTTTTATTAACCTTATTTTCATTCTTTACAAATTATTAGCTTAGTCGCAAGAATGGAGATGTCTAGGGGATGTGGGGGAGGACTTGAAGGCAATGAGAGTTATGAGATGGAGGGAGAAAACAAGAAGAAGAACTGTATGGAGGCTTATAATAGAGGAAGCCAAGGCCCACACCGGGCTGAGGCTGCAGATGATGATGATCATTTCCATTCCTTCATGGAACAATGTGAGACTAAAGTTTTCAGATGCATGCAAAACTTTTTAATCGAGTCACCCTGATCTGCATCAACTTAAGGTTTGTGTGGGTTCTGCCAATTGACCTTCAAAATTTGTTGGAATCCGCTTAAATGAGGCCCAATTGATAATTTTGAATGCTAGAGCTATCACGAGTTTTAGCTTGATTGGGACGAAAGACTTGAGTCATCCAGAACTGGGAATGAAATTTAATGCAATCACGCCCGACCTGATGTGATAGCAGCTGTATTTGTATTCGCTAAGGATTTCCTCGAGCTGTTATCTTGTTAACTCTGGAATAAGAAAAAGGTTTTGCATGTAGTTCGAATGCGAATTTCTCTCTACTTCCTTTCGTTGACTTGCCAGATCCCTCTATACATATTAACGTAAGGTCAGTGTTGGGTTAGGGCGTACGACTTAAGTGCATCTTGGAGAACTACAGAGAAGAAATGAAAATTCATTCTATTCCACTATCACGCCTATGGCCACTTCCTTAGAATTTTTGGAAAACGATGTAGTTTTTGTATGCTTTTAACTTATTTTTTCATTCACTACTTCAACTACTCATCTCAATTTGGTGACATCTCAATTTGATTGATATGGTGATTTGATACCTTAAATTCCATAATTTTTTATTTATCTGTGAATAGGTTCAAATAAGGTTTAGAGATCCCAATTATAACTCAACAAAAATTCATTAATATTTTAGCATTAGTTGCACTAAGAGGTAAAAAATAAGAAAAAGAAACCATCTACTTTTTGGTGGGAACTAAATCTCAAATCTGATGCCTTACATTTGAAATAATACTGAAAAAAGCCATCCCCGGCCTCAATGACGTTTAAAAATGTATTTTGATGAAGATTTAAACTAAATATATATTAGTAGATTATAAGTAATTATTCCACCAAAAAACTTGCAACAAAATTACTAAGAAGTCAAAAGTTTATTCGACTAAATCGTACCTACAAAAGCTAGTGGTGATAGTAGTGATACGCATAAAAGACTGCGTACGCCGAAAATGCCTCTTAAGTACATTGGTTCTTTGGTATGATCTGGGAAACTTCTTGAACCAATAAAAATCTTTTTATACTTGAAATACTCAACTTTAGTTTTACTTCTTACACTACGGGACACACTTTATGCAAACTTTAATACATAGATACGTGGCTGACAATGCGTACCGTGTTACTAAAATAAATTCTCAAAGATAATAACCAATGACGACTTTTAATTGACACTCCAGTACTCGTATTAGTAAATATTGATTTAAAAAAATTTGGATGTGGCCTCGCCTGAAATGTAGCAATCGGTAAAAACCAAGTAATTTTTTCACATAATCATGAAAAGAGGATTATTCGTATTCTTAAACTAATATTAATCATAAACTATTTTTATTATTTTGAATATTGTACTTCCCGGCAAAATTTTCAGTTTTACTTACTCCTTCGGAAATATTTACTCCTCAAACCTCCTATGGAAACAAAGAACATGCGAATTTCGTTCTCATGATATTTGGGCCGATACGACGTGGGTTCAGTGATTTATATAATTAAATATACTTTATATAATAATTACCTTCTATAATTTTGTCCTGCAATAACTTATTCTAGTTCAGAATTTTGTAACATAGATGATTTTTATAAAAAATATGCGGCCAATTATAGTTTTCCCTTCATTTCAAACATAACATTTTACAGTGCATAGCAATGTTTTGCTTTATAATTTTTATATATTGTCAAACGAGTTAAGAATACGTTTAATGTATGGCTGATCGGAATATTATAATTTTGAAACATTTTAAAGAAGTGAAAATAAAAATATGGCTAGCATATTATTATTTATTGATTGAAATTAATGCTAAAACAACAATTACTACCTATTACTGAGTGATTGAATGGTATTTTAAACAGCGCTGCCGACCATTGACTCCAAAATCGCCAACCTTCTTAGCAAATCTATACTTGGGCACGCCATAAATATTTGAATTTGTAACAAATTGATAAGAAAACATAGTTCGTCGCTCGAATTTCCGGTTTAAAATTTACTCTGCCTGAGGCAGAACCTAATATTTCCCACGGATACGTCTCGCATCAGTTTTTTTTTTACAATTTAAGCGCCACAATTTATCTATCTGCGCCTTCGAGACTGGTTGAAAAGATGCCGATCACGTTCCGTTGACTGAAAATCGCTCACGTGCACGTCGATGCCGAGAGGAGCACCTCTATAGATGAGAGGAGGGAATGCACTTATCGTGGAGCGGGCTCAAACCCCGAAGACTGCCGCGGACGGGTCGGCCTGAGAGTGGTGAGTGGGGCTTTCGGAGGAATGGAAAAGGGGTTATTCCAGGGTCCCTGAGGGGACTCGGGCGAACCCTTGCTCTTCATTCTACCCCCACAGAGGAGACCCTGGGGATCGAGAGGCCTAAGAGAGAAAGACGATGACGACACCAGGTGGAAGTCGCTTGAGAAACTGAAGCTGTGAATTCCAAAACAGAGAGCAAGTCCATTCAGAAAATGTTTAATATAAAGCCACTTTTTCTGAACATGAAACATCTGATCTGAACAAAATCCTGTCTCATTCATTCGTTAAATTATGTTCCCTTGGCGAAAATGGGGAACGAAACGAATGCGTACCTAATAAAAACCTGAGATCACGAAGGATTGATTATCGTGTCAACGAGAATTATTAATAATAAGAGGTAAAATTTTAGCGATAATTTTCAGCCACAAATATCTCACATTAGATTTAAATTACCGGTAGAAAGACTAATTTCGCAAGAAATAATCCAATTTGAGATAACACCTAGCTCTTGATTCAACCTCAGGAGAAAATGGGGAACAGAAAAAATTTAAAAACTATGCAATAACAATTTAATGCCTAACAGCAACCTGAAATCAAGAAGGATTGATTGCTGGGATAGTAATTGTCCAATTTGAAATCATTTGCACTTTATTTCAATTTCCGAGAAGATACCGTAGACAGAGGGTTAGATTTTGTTTCAATCGTCGATGGTGGAGTATGCATAATCATAATATTTGACGGGAGTTATCAAGCATTCAAATTCATTGGCGTGGATATATTTCATATAAAAATGAAACTGTTTCAGATAATCACAACGCCACCTTTTTTGTTGTTTTAATTCCGCATAAAAATGATTTCCTGTTGTTATAAAACTGATTATTTTTCCTGGGGATCACAAAAAGCATTTGCTGATATTTCGCATATTTATTCGCAAGTCATCAAGGAAGCAGGAAAATGGAAATTAACCAATGTATTTCTTCCCACCATCCAAACTTGCCTTATTTAATTTATGATAAAAATTTCAACTAATGATAGCAAAAAGTAACGCAAAGGTTTTGTAGAATTTTCTGCCCACCGCAAAAAATACTCGATATGGAATGAGTGAATCCATCCATTCACGACTGTATTAGACTCGAATCTTGACAATAGTGTAATAGTTCCAATAAATAATTTTTCTCGGATATTAAACTATTACTTATACCACTATTTTTTCATTACGCGACCCAGGTTTCGATGAATTATCATCATCTTCAGGCGTAAATTAATTTTCATCGTGATTAATGAAAATTAATTTACGTCTGAAGATGATGATAATTCATAGAAACCTGGGTCGCGTTATGTAAAAAACAGTGGTATAATTAACAGTGTAATATCCAAGAAAACTTATAATGGAATACCACAAATTTATAATGAGTTAGTGAATTTAGTTCCAAGAAACTTTAAAAAAACTTAACTCGACTCGAAATTAGCCCTAACAAGCAAACATTTCCCTTAAAAATCAGCCTTTGGCAAGGATGATAGTAACATTTTTCGGAAATTATATACACTATCGCAGGTTCTCTAAAATCCATTTCGCGATTTGTACGTAGTCTAAGCTGAGCATTTCACCTATAGGTCTATGTTACTTTAAGTCAAGTTACGCTACATTATGAAGGTGTAAATAGGCTTACAATTTGTAAAAAGTGCCTGTACGTAACTCAAAATGTTGGCATAGTCTTGGCATAACTTGTCTCGGCATAGTCTCGCACATCAATCATTTCCTGAAAATATTGACACACTTGTATTTGTATTTTGTGTTTATCCTTCGTGAAAGGAAATCCAGATGCATTCCGACTAAATAGATCCATGCACTCATGTGCTACGTGTGAGAAACAATAATGTCCACCTAAAGGTGCTCAATTCATGTCTCGCTAAAAAAACCCACGCATTGTTCGTGCGAAAAGTTTTAATCAATTACCTAAAAAATTAAAAGGGGTTGCTAAAATTAGCAAGTTCAAGATACTATTTAAGGCTTTCCCACTTGAAAAGGCATTATGTTTTTCAGCAGAGTATTTTTTAATACAAAGGGGAAAAAATTAAAAAATAAAATATGTTTTTTTTTTGCAAAACGTACTTTTTAAATCGTTTTTTTCTAGATAAATTTGGTTTCCGTATTGACACATTCCAATGTCTACAAGACCTATTCGTAATTAAGAATTTTGCCATAAAAATAGCGAGCTCCAAAGATGGTAGTTATGCCCTTACAGAGCCATATAAACTCTTTACACTATACGGTGAATACGCAATCTGAACTGTATTTTATGGAATATTTCACGTAGTTAAGTAATGCTAAGTTAACTAGTCACGACCGGGACTTTAGTGCGACTGGTAGTTCTCCTTTAAATCTCCACTGCGATGGTTCGCCCGGGAAGGGTTCGAGGGTGGATTGGGGGGAGGGGGGATGAATGAGCGAAGTGTGGAGGATTTCGAAGCCGGGAGAGTATGATAGCCCCTCGCCTTTAAAGCGGTCCATTTGAGTGAACCACCCTACCACACACTTTCGCCGGAAATAAATTCGCCAGAATAAATACGGTTGAGTATTCCCTCCACAAAGCTATTATGCCGACCGCGGATTTGAGTGAATACGTTCTACAAGAACGATAAAAAGCCTCGCAAAAACTCAGATATCACCAATTTCCATTCTGAGGTGGTAATGTCAATGTGATATGTTAAAAAAAACTTTCATTAAAGGTGTATTTTCAAATGATAGCCTCATGAAAAGGTACATATCTGCAATGCCACAATTGGCCTATTAACCACTGATATCCATAAAATATCCATTGAAGCATGCTGACTTTAAAAAGAAGCATGTAATTCAAGTGTAAGTTTAAAGTATGTTGTAATGATGTTAGTGAGTGACTATTTCAATTACTAAACTTCAATGAACAAGGTAAGACAAATTTGATCTATTCCCAGTTAAACAGCACCCCATCATCCGACAACACACACAAGTTTGAAACACGCTTGGATAATGCATTTGGCTATTGAGAAACCGGTTTTGGAGATATTTTCCAACCAAATATTATTGGCATTTGGATTTACTGCCTTTTTATTTAATTAGCTTCTGATGGAATCAATAGCATTTTTTACTCATAATTTTTATGCAGAAACATCAAAAAACACTTTTACCCCAAAGCGGTCATTTTGCAATGAAATAGCATTGTTCCTAATTAAAATCTTTTCGATTGTACAATTAATTGATTAATAGTAATATCTAAGAATAAATTCATGAATTACTATTATTATTATTATCGATTTTCAAGTGGCGTGGACATCAAGTCAATTTTTTTCCTAGTTGTTTCAATATTTCCTTACGATAACTAACTCTATAATTCATTTCTTTCTGTAAATTTGGAGGATTCTAGTTGTAACGTTTCTTAAAAATTTGGCGTAATAAACAGATGGAAAATTATTTAGAATATACCTAAGATGTACCCTTCCAATATGTTTAGAGAATATAGCAATGCAGCGAAATTAATAGCGTTGAATTAAATTTTATCAAGCAAGTCTTTTAAAAGTTTTAAGTTATTTTAATAATTATTATTACACTTCATTGATTATGCTTGATGTTCATTATTCTGGTTATTACTTTATATAGAATTATTCTATGCAAAACACATAAGCTTCAAGAAAATTCTATAACCTAAAAAAAAGCTTGAAAGATACCCAGTTTGAAAATAGTAATTATGTAAAATGGAAAATTTCACTCAAAAATCCTAAAACTTAAGTAAGAGTAATACCACTTAAAATACGAACTTAAGTAACAATCACAAAAAAGTGATACACTGATTGTTCCTCAAGATAAATATAATGAAAGGAAAGATTGTATCTTATTTGGTCTGATATTAAAACTGATGTGGGAAGGTGTGAGTTAACCACCTTAATGGCGTCAATTCCCAGGCACTTTTCCTTCACTCAGAGAGGCGTTATCTACCTCAACTCGTAGGATGCATAATCTTCTAGGTGTGATAATCGTGTCTTCTCCCATTCATCAACTCCGAAGACTGTAGTCTTCTTGGGCGTCGTTTTTCCAAACGAGGTGCTTCTTAAGGATGTAATCCTTTGAGGTTGCCGAGCAACTGTGGTTATATTCCACATTCAAAAGTGAAACTTTTTAACCCTTAGACTGCCAACGGAACGTATATGGCCAGTTCTAGGGATTTTAAATACCAATTAAAAAGGGATAAGGAGAGGGAGATAAACCCCTCCAAATTATGACAATACGTTTTCCATGAGCTGATAAATGGTTATAATAGGCTCTTGCAGCATTCTGAACACAATTTTAAAGAGATATTCTTCGTAAGGTACAGCTTTGGACGAGAAAGTCTTCTTAACTATGGATTAGTATGCATAATAAAAGGCAATTTTACTATTCGCTTTTAGAGACATTGACTTGGTAAACAGTGTAAGAAGAATCGCTAAAAAACGCCAAAAATGGCCAAAGAAATCTTGCATCCATAAATTGCATAATCAGCGGAATACTTTAATGCTTACCAATTCAAAAAAGGATAGTATCGATGAAGATGAGCATAATGATGAACATTTGTTGATATAAGAGCAATATTTAGATAAAAATATGGTAATATCGTTAGTCACTACAGAAAATGAACACTTCATTAATCATTTTCCCAGTTATTATGGCTCGAAGGTAGTTTGGCCTGAAGAAATCTACCATCAATTATTATGAGATAAAGAATGAAATTCGAAAATGTCTTGTAATTATCATGGACAGCACTAAGAAGAGTTGAATATCTAATTTTGATTTGAAAGTAAGTGTGATTGAACGGGCAATGTACAAAATAAAGTTGAATATTTGGCCAGCGGAAATAAAAAATGACCATGAATGATCGAGAAAAATACAAAAATATGAAAGGAGCACAGCACTCCAAATCCGATTTTTAGAATGATATTTGAAAAGAAGAAAAACATAGATTGATAAATAGGGGAGTAACAAGTAGAGAAATGGAGTTATTTATTCGATATCAGAATCTGTAGGAAATATGCTACGTAGGACAAGAAAAAACAACAAAAATTATATTAAGAACTGGTGGGAAGATATGTGAGTTTAATCGAGGCATATTCATAAAGTAAGGGCCGTTTGCTTATTTTTAAATATTGGCGCTTCAGAGTATAGTTTTACTGCTGCAGCACCATCTATTGATTCATTGAGGAACTATAGAAGCATTTGTTTTGTTCCAGAAGCCGTTTGCTTGTCCGTGCATTCCAACTATGTCCGTGACAATCAGCTATCCCACCAGCTGTGAAGTGCGTTCTATCATAAGATTTTTGTATTGAAAAGGATTGGCAGCAGCTAAAATTAATCGGGAGTTATGCCTAGTTTATGGACCTGCATTTATGAGTTAAGGAAATTTTAGAAAATGGCGCCGTGAATTTAAAAATGGACGAAAAATGTCAATGACGAAGAGCGAAGAGGCAGGCCTAGTATTCTGACTGATGAAATTGTTTCGCAAATGCAAGTTATTTTTAGATAAATTGAAGAGAACGGGATATCCTTATTCTAATCACAAAGCTGACCTTTAATTAAATATGCAAAGCCCACGAAGAAGATCCAAGGCAAAACATAATCATTAGAATTACGAGTTGAAAGAGGACCATGAAATATTAAAGATAACTAACTTTGAAAGAAAATATGAAATATAACCAGTAATTGTAGCCTCGGACTTCGATTACTTGTCCAAGAAATATAATTTTCACAATTGTCTCGGAATATACTTACATTTAAAACACTTTTACTGTCAACCCACAGTAACGTTAAAAATTTAATGAAGTCCAAAATCAAGTACGCGAAGCAAATGATCAACATTCTGGCTAGTGTAACAGGATTAACATCTAATTGACCTGATTTTCCGATGTGTAACTTGAGTGAAACATTCACGAATCGCTAGATATTTACTTGAGGGTAAGATCTGTACTTTTGTATTGGACCATTCAATATGCTACAGCCCTTCTGCTAAAAGGAATAAAAAAACTTTTGATACATAATGTAAAATTTTCTACTAGGCTCAATAATACTCTGTTGTTTATGCATAATGCATCTATAATTAACTCACGATGGATACAATTCATGATGATTTAAGAACAAATTTATGCACTTGTTCTAGCTTGTATGGTGCTCATTTAAATACCTTTTGTAAGGCCTCATTTTAAGCTTCTGTGACGCCATAGAATTGGGGGAAATTTCAAGGCTGGCTTATATGACCTGTCTTAAAATTTTCATCATTATCTGCCTTATTAAGAGAAAATTTGATGAAAATGATGAGTTCAGAAAATATATCATCGTAATGGTTGTCTAAAGTAATGGTTAAGAGCTGGAAAATACATACCGGTAGACTCAATCGTAATAAATGATTTATAATGGCGGGATAATGGGAAAAATACCTCATAATGGGAGATTAAAAAAATATATATTTTGGTCCATTTCACCTGAATAGTTGAATAATTCCATCAAAGGTGCTTTTGTTGGAACCACAATTAGGAAAAGATAATTGCGTTCTAAATCGAAAAAAAGAAGAGCATCGAACATACTAATGGGACAGCTTACTCCAATGTCTAGAGCCCTTAATTGACTCCTTTCTGAGCGGCACGGTTCATTTTTCAACTCTTAAAACCCTAAAGGAAAAACAATTCACTCATCTACTACAGTTTTTCCATCAAAGTCCAAGCTCATTAGACCATCGTTATAGTCAAGGGCAACCCGCTTCCTCGAACTTATTTTTTATATCTTGAGGGACAAAATTTGAAAATAAAAACGAAGCCGAGGCCGAAAAGGTAGGATGATAATGGTAATAGTTTCCATGCAAGCAGAAATTCGTGTGACCCAATTCACGGGATGGAGGTGGCATATAATTTCGGGCGTAAAAAATTCAGTTTCCAGGCACGGCCCGGCAGAATATTTTGTTATTTAATTACAGCGAAAAGCCCTGCTAAATGGGATTCAGCACAAGGTGAATTTTTTTGTCTCACAGGAAGAGAGAATCAATTAGAAACTCTTTCTTTTTTCGGCGGTTTAACCTTCTGAGGGTTAACATTTGAAAAAAAATGAAAAGAAAAGATGAAACATGGACCCAGAACTCCCGATTTGCTGGAGCACTCAATTTTAAAATGCAGGCGCCCAGGGCATCTCTTGTTTGACAAGAGTGGGAGGAAGCGCCGTGGCAACCAGCCGCCGAACACAAAGGAAGCACTCCATCAGCTGGAAACGTCCGGCGTATTAAAAAGGACATGGCAGTCTCCAGTAACAGAGTAGAGTTTCTCGGGGCCTAACAGATTCATGCGAAAATTTGAACAATGAACATGACTATTATGTCTCTAAACTAAATGAAAAAATAATTCCTTCATACTAAATTCATTGAAATTATAACATTTTATAAATATAATTTCCAAATAGTAACGAATGCGACAGAATAGCATGAGATGAGAGATGTTACGAGTTAAACTACACCTTCAGAACTGCATTTCATTATTGTAATCACTGTATTAAAATTTATACATCTGCGGTTATAAATTCTTTATCGTAGTGAAGTGTAAAAGGTCCAAATGGAATTCCGTTCTACAAAGTTTACAGGAAACAGCACGGCCGATTGAGGCATTCAATGGACCTACAAGTTCAAAATGAGATAGAGAATTTCTACGGGTATGCTTGTCACTTGTAAACAGGAATCAATGATGGCGATTGAAATTTGGCGAAGTGTACTTAATTAAGTCGACAAATAATTCAGGAGTCGTAATTTATCACTAATTTTTTTATAAGAGCGTTTACTCACAATTTACCTAAAAGGAAAAATAAAAACACGCAGACCCTCATAATAAATCAATCGATGCACTTTTTTCTAAGTACCTAAACAGTCTAAAGTTTATACCCTATAAAAATATGCAACCAAGTAAATACCAATCAGTCCTCCCATTTAAACACACAAACGAGAAATTTCACCTACAATTGAAAACACGTGTATGGTGTTTTCTTATATTCTAAACAATTACAAACTGAGTAATAATTATTAGATCTACCAGATGGGATTAAAATTGACTAATTTACAAGAATATGCTGCTTTCGTAAGAAAGGAGGGTTGCTCGAACACAACAAAGTAAGTAGTAACGCAAGTACTAGTAAGTATAGAAGGTCTATGTCTTGGATCGTTTCCCGCAATTCATTTTATTTATAAAGGCTAAACCTTTTCTATAAAAGGCTATAGAAGCGTGCAAGATTTCATTCACGCCTCCATTATCCGCACCGGAATAAAGCGCACTTAATTCTAATTTAATTACAAAATTTAAACCTTGCTTTGCTGGCTACCGTGCGTCATCGCGTTTCTAAAATAAACTAGGAGCATCTCCTGCAACCGAAGTGCAAAATAAGGAGAACACTTGTTGGAAAACAACGTTAAACAAAGCCACAAAGGTGTAAATTCTTATCCTTGACAATGTTCCAAGAATTATCTCTGGATACGTGAGAAAATTATAACTTTTCATCATTCGTATAAAATTAACATCAATCTAAATATTTGTAACTCCTTCCGCTTCTGATTAAATCACAGCAATTTCACTTAAAATCATGACAATGTCTTCTTCCAATTCTTGCTATGCTTCGAAAATGATCTTTAATTGGAAACAATTTCGACTTTAACTTCAATTAAGTGTAAAAAGTAATACCAATTGTTACATGAATAAAATATTAAAAGAAATAAATTGATAATTAATTAATAATGTGTAAAAATTAGAACTCGTGAAAGCAAAACTAAAATTAAAATATAATTCTACAACTAAAATAAGTTTGAATTAAATTTGGTTTAGATTACCAATACCAACAAAAAAGTAGTATCCAACCTCCGGAAAACAAGATTATATTTAGGTGTAATTATTGGAGGAGCAGTTAGGTCTTAGGAAGGAGAGGATAACGTATTTCTCAATTAAAGTTCTTCGGGGTTTAGATATCTCTCTTCTTTCTCCCCTCAGCCGCGGGAAATATCAATTTTCACTGGATACGATCCCATTTTAGTAGTATCCTACTTGTCCAACTTCTGATCAGATGTGCTCTATACACGAATATAACAAAAGAGGATCCTCAAGTTGGCCTTTAAATGTGTTTTCACCCACCGCGCATTCAAATGGGTTTACTAAAGCCGCCACTCGCGTCGCTGACGGACAAAGTGATCCGAGTTTCACGGGGAAATAAGGTATAATTAGTATTTTTAACCGGGTATTAACCGACTCTTATACACATGATGGTGTGATCTATCAAATTCATTACTATTCGATGCTATTCCTCGCAATAGCAAACATTATACTACAAAATATTGGAAAAAAGTGGATCGCATTGCCCTCATCACCGCGCCGCGGACATTTTTGGAAACCGATTAAAATGCGACCGGAGCGGTAAAAGAAATCAGCTTTCAATAAGATGGAATTAGGCCTACTCCATGCATTCCCCTTGACTTTGTTTTTCAGAAACGCAGACATTTTTATTTCCAGCCACCCTTAGCTACTCCCAAATTCTGCAGAATGGCATTATAGATAGTGCATTACGATGGCTTAGCTTACATTGACAAGGAGAAGAGAAGCGAGTGAGTCTTTAAGGAGTAGCATATTCATTGGTGTGATTTGACTAGTAGGGACATCCAATTTCCGCGGTCATTTTTAATATTTTTTAAATTGTCTACCATGCTCATTGCCTTGTTGCGCCGCTGCTCACCCTTTGTAGCGTAAACTTTCACTACTCATGGTGGCAAGTCAAAACGAAACATCCTTGCCTGAAGAACGCCATTGGATTAGAGATTCATCAAGCCTTGGTCTTCTTCGATCGAGGGCGTGTATTCCACCACCTTCTTACTTGAAATACAATACCATTAGTTCGTTCTACTTTCAATTATGCACAACTTTCCTTTAAGTGCTTTTCTTATGCCAAAGCAAGTTATATGATCTGTTTTCACATTATCTACTTTCAGAGATGAGAATACTAATCTCTACCATTGTTACCAGTATTTGAATCAGGATAATATTCATGGATAAGAGATAATCACTGTTGAATCTATTTCAATGGTTTTATTCATGGTAAGCACTATGAATTACACATCACATTCACGTGACATGCAAGCCTTTTTGATCTTCTTTCAACTTCCTCTTGATGTCGAAATTTTTAACTGTGGAATTGGATGCAATACCTCTTTGTACCAATTTGATTCACTCATTCCTTACTTTTATCAAAAGATTCACATAAAGTCATAGTAGAAACAAAAAATATTACAAAATAAATGGTGTTTCAAAAAGAATATACGTATTTCGAATGCATATTTTCATGAAAGTGTAAGGCATACGAATTTGAAATTTCACACTCATACTTATAAACCTCTCAAGTTCAGATTAAAGATGTTCAATTTACCCTACATCAGCGACACGAACAATATCACATCGATACTCAAAGGGTCTAGCCGGTTGGAATGGTGAAAAGTGCCCCCTAAGGTTTTGAAAAAAAAAAATATACGCTTATAGCGCATCAAAAATTATGTGATTCCCCAAATTTTCAGGCTCTAACAAAGGAAATTAACCCAAAAAACAATTGAAACACGATTTTTCGTTTTTTAACCACATCTCCAGTTTTTATTTTTGTAATTTTATTTTTCTTAATTTTAAAATGTATTAATAAATAATTACGTTCTACCATCCTGATTTTTTTCGAAATGTTTTAACCGAAAACTAAACTTTTGCATAAGTTTGAAAATTTCAAAATTAAATTAATAATTTTAGGAAACAATAGACACGCCGAAAAAATATATGTTGTTACCCCTATATCAAAGTATAATCCTAATTTTTTTCAGATTTTTAAAACTGGTGGAACACTGTCAAAAACACGAATAAATGCTTTGCGCCATTTACATCTATGTATTCCAGGGGGTTATATGATTTGATTGTTGAGAGCAACGGTTGTTGATCAGTTTGTAATATTATTGATTAAGAATATACTGTAAAGCTTTAAGTTTGTCTTCAAGCTTCCAGAAATACAACGGCTGCCGAAAATGATTTCTGAAAATTGAATGTTAGGGCCTGAAAATTTGGGGAAACACATAATTTTTGATGCACTATAAGCGTATATTTTTCAGTTTTCAAAACCTTTGGGGGCACTTTTCACCATGCTAACCGGCTAGATCCTTTCTCCCATACTCGGGCAAGCATGTGCTTCGTCACTGATCTTATGGCAGAACGGATCCGGTTCTTCACCTCTTCCAGGTTTTTTGCAGTGGTGTTTCATGTAAGTTATATTTAATGAAACCTCACAGGAAAGGTGTTGTTGTAGGCAGTTGTAACTCCCGACTGGCACGACGAGATGATTTTGAAGGACTACGTTGGAAAGCAGTTTGAATTCGTACAACATTTTCTTCAGAAACACGAGGGCGGCCAAGACTCATTCCTTTTAATACACATCCTGTATCTACAAATTGCCGTAACCAGCAAATGTTCCAATTTTTCGAAGGATCAATTTGGTACCTCAATCTTGGTACCAAAACATCATTGCACTGTAATTACGGAATTGCACTTCGTAAACTCGAGAACTTAAAATGATTTCTGCTGAAGAGTAGGTATTTCAAACATATTACGATTATCAACCAAAACAGAAGACGACTACATCTAGTGGCTAGTAATATAAACTACACTATCTATTCGTTTCTCCATTAGCCGAGCCGAGGCGCAGCGATTGATAGTTTGGACAAAATGATTTTTTGTAATTCGTATATTCTGTTTGGAACACCCTGTATAATGAAATAAAGCATGGGTTACTTTTATTTAAATAATAACATCAGCCTATCCATACTTCTTAGTATGTAAGTTTCTTGATGCACTTTAAATCACGCTCCTTTTTGTAAGTTGTTATAAGGCGCTGTTGATTAGTCGATTACAAAAACACGTAAATTATAAAAAACTCTAAGTATCGCATTTATCGTTGATGTATGGATTCATCACGCTTAGATATGGTGATTTCTTTCGCTTCCACGATTATTCATGACGAACCAGGAATGGTAGAAAATTCAGTGAATATATATATGTATTTAATCACCAATAATAGAGCCAATGGTAAATAATACCTACTTTCGGCAAAAGTCTCCTCATCACGATGAAGATAAAAGGCAGAAGCCACCCTCGGCAAATTGCCAAGATGGTCGTACGATTTGTCGTGCAAATGGTGAATAATGAGCTTCTACTGTAGCTGTGAGTGCGCCAGGCATGGCGAACGAAGATTATTGCTCTCAATTTAGTTTACGAGGCGATTCGCTGCGTAAGGTCTTCCTTAAACCGGAATGAGATGGATGGTCATGGCCCCTGCCTATCCCTATCAATGTCACCCTGATTGAAACAGGTTGATTTAGATGTTCCCTGCCCTATACGATCTTCAATTGCCCGTTAACGCACCAAATGCGCCCATCCTCGAAGTAACAAATTCACCTTGCTCCCTGGTCCTATCCGAATCATTTAATTCAGCTTAAATAAGTAGATAGCTCAACCGAAACATGCTATTCCACGACCAGTAGTATATACGAGGGCCGTTTTTTTTAACCTCCGATCGGTCATCAAAAACACCATGCAAGCGACAGGCGGGTACTGCGCAGGTAGGGCAATTGCGTGTCCTCCGTACCACACCCTTAAGTCATTTCTGACCGTAAGTTGTTATTTTAAGGCTAGTAGCGATCTCATTAAATACACTATTATATGGTATTTCCTGGAGTATAGGTCATTTATACAAAAGTTAGCAGCCAACGTTTCGATTTATTTTCTTAAATCATCTTCAGGGCTCTAAACTTTGAACATATTTATTGAATATGTTCAAAGTTTAGAGCCCTGCCAAAAAGAATATGCCAAAGTTTAGAAATCGAAACGTTGGCTGCTAACTTTTGTATAAATGACCTATACTCCAGGAAATACCATATTATATATTAAATAAGGTCAAGAAAAGAAAAAAATATATATTAAATACACTGCCTCAGTTGATTCTCCCTCCAAGTGTGCACTGCGGAGAGACAGCCAGAAAACTCACCGAATAGCTTCAGTATTGACATGTCTTCACCTTAATGCCGATAACAGAGAATTTTTAAAAATACATTGTGGCTAGAGTGTGAAAAATTACGTCCATTCCCAATCAAAACAAAAGAAGGGACATGCTGACTTCTGGAAGTGTTTTGACCAATGATAACGCCCATCATATCAGTGCTGATGCAGCCCAACTGCTACTTGAGCTAGTGGGACATTTTCGTTCAAAATCACCCACCGTGCAATGTGGACATAAGTAGGGAGAAAAAAAGAGAATCAGCGCAATCCAAGGTCACTTCCGCGTAGCAACTGCGAGGAGAGGCGTCTCGCTACACAAGCCCCTCCCCTCCCCGCCACCAACATTCGAGCGACATTACGTCATTTCAAAAACGTGAATTGCAATAACCAGTCGGCATTGCATCACCCTGTTGGTGTCCCGCGCACGTGTCTCCCCCACCCTTCGCATTTCCTGGAGACGCAATATCCCCCCGACATTGCATCACCCAACACGTGCGGCTGCAACGTGACCTGGCTTTCGCAAAGAATATGACGCAACCCCACCCCTCTTTTTCGTGTTCTGGAGACGCAATATCCCCCCGAAATTGCATCATCCAACACGTGCGGCTGCAACGTGACATGGCTTTCGCAACCCCCCACCCCTCATTTTCATGGATATATAAGCCTCACCAAATCGGAGCGGACTCATTCTCTTGCTTCAAGCAGCCAGCACAGTGATCTTCACATAAAGAAGTCAGCCAAAAATTTCGAGGACCTTCCTAATAGCTATCGTCGATATAAGAAGTCGTCAGAAATCGGGAGGACCACCTCAGACAGTGAATTGGTGAGTGCCAGCCTGATTCCATATTATTTTGGCAATATTTATAATAAGTTCATAGAAATAAAAGGTCATTAAATCCGATAATACTGATCAGAGAGCCTCAAAATTCCTTACGAGTGACTTTCACACAACTAGCATTCATTCGTAATATTTTTCTCGTAAAAACCCTTTTCAGGGTATTAAGGGTATTTAGGGTACGGGAAAATTCTGGTCCTAGTACTGTCATTTTCACCTAAAAAATTCGGGGGGGTTAGTATAGAAACAATATCGTTGAAAAAATTTTGACAAAGCAAGTAGTTTAGATTTGGTGGGCCAATTTACGAGTGATGGTATTAGGAGAAAATAGGTTAGCAGCAGGTAGCTTTGTAAGAAAATCTTTAATAACTCAGTTGTTTGAAGGAATTTGGGGATAGTTCAAATGCAAAGTTTCTTTGTTTTTCCAATACACATAAGATGCAGCAATCAAATTCTCTATGACCCTTAAGGGTTCTCATTCAGGGTAATCAAGTACCCTTATTTTCCGTATTAGGGTTTTAAGAGTTATTAGAAAACTTGTTCATCTTTCAACTCTATACACGAAGAACCGATTGATTTTTCATAATTACCCCCCAAGGTGTCCAAAAATCGGTTTCAAGTTAAGAGGGAACTTAGAAAATTTCTCTCGTCTTGTGGATAATATAAATCTGTTAATATCTTTCTTATTTGAAGTGATAAATGCAAACAGTAAACGGTGTAGGTGATAAGAATTAACTACCCTTCAAATTTAACAATCAAATTCTCTACGACCCTTAAGGGTTCCGATTCAGGGTACTCAAGTACCCTTATTTTCCATGTTAGGGTTTTAAGAGTTATTAGAAAACTTGTTCATCTTTCAACTCTATACACGAAGAACCGATTGAATTTTCATAATTACCCCCCAAGGTGTCCAAAAATCGGTTTCAAGTTAAGAGGGAACTTAGAAAATTTCTCTCGTCTTGTGGATAATATAAATCTGTTAATATCTTTCTTATTTGAAGTGATAAATGCAAACAGTAAACAGTGTAGGTGATAAGAATTAACTACCCTTCAAATTTAACAATCAAATTCTCTACGACCCTTAAGGGTTCCGATTCAGGGTACTCAAGTACCCTTATTTTCCATGTTAGGGTTTTAAGAGTTATTAGAAAACTTGTTCATCTTTCAACTCTATACACGAAGAACCGATTGAATTTTCATAATTACCCCCCAAGGTGTCCAAAAATCGGTTTAAAGTTAAGAGGGAACTTAGAAAATTTCTCTCGTCTTGTGGATAATATAAATCTGTTAATATCTTTCTTATTTGAACTGATAATTGCAAAGTGTAAACGGTGTAGGTGATAAAATTTAAATTCCCTTAAAATATAACAATCAAAATTTCTACGACCCTTAAGGGTTCCGATTCAGGGTACCCAAGTACCCTTATTTCCCGTGTTGGGGTTTTAAAAGTTATTGGAAAACTTGTTCAACTTTCAACTCTATATACGAAGCATCAATTGATTTTTTCATAATTACGCCCCAAAGAGTCCAAAAATCGGTTTTAAGTTAAAAGAGGACTTAAAAAATTTCTCTCGTCTTTGGGAACATAAATCTTTTAATATCTTTTTTATTTGAAGTGATAAATGCAAACTGTAAACGGTATAGGTGATAAGATTTAACTACGCTTCAAATATAACAATCAAAATTTTTCAGACCCTCATGAGGTCAGGGTCAGGGGTATCTTGCACCCTTATTATAGGAGTTAACCTTTCAAAGTTTCTTACAAATATTGTTGCTCCTTAAACGTTATATATGAATTAATAATTTGTTTTTTCAAATTCGCTCCGGTATCCCTTCAAAAATTAACCTAAAAAAATTAGATTTGGACTTAGAATTTTCTCTTGTCTGGTGAAGCATATTTAATCTTTTATATCTTCCCTAGTTAAAATCATAAATATATACGATACAAACAGGAATTTAGATTAATTTTAATTACCGTTATAAATTATCAAAACTTTATGAAACCCTGAATGATTCAGGGTCAGGATACTTAGGTACCTCTAATTAGAGTGTAAGACTATTGATATTTATTACAGGAAACATGCTATATTGATAGCTAAATACAATCCAATAACTGAAAAAAAATGTTTTAATCCTCGTGCCGAAAAAAATGCATTGACTTACATTTGCATGATTCAATTAATTTTGATTCCACCATCTAAACGAGCTAGTTGTTACCGGTATACCTTCCAAACTCTTTATCATATACATTTTAATTATAGTTAACCATGTTTCATATATGACTTAACCAATTAATGCAGGTATTTCATTTGATATCGAACTTTTAGCGAGAACACTTATATCCCCAATTAATTAAGTTTATCTCTCCTCTTCATGCAGGATACTGAATCATCAATTATGTCATCCTTCATATCCACCATCCTAAACAATTTTAATGCCGGACGTTATGAGACCCCACAGGAGCTAGAATCAGCGCTCACGGGGATCAATGAACGCATTATATTTTATAACGAAACGGTAGATGACATGGAAACTTATAATAGAATGACAGAATCGTTAGATAAGGCAAAGGGTAGAAAATTTTGCACTTATTGTGAAATCTTTTACAATATTGATGAGGCTATGCCTCATGAGAACACTAACGCGCACCGGATGAAAATTAATGAGCAAGTTGGTAGAGGGTTTAATGAAATTCAGTCGGCAATTGGTTCGCGGCTAAAGACGTTTTGGATAACTCCAGAGGAGGTGGACGGTGCTCTTGATGTTGTGTCCTTTTTAGATGGGATCAAGACGCGTACAATTGCAAAATTACTGGATTCTGTGATTCAGAACAATTCCATCAAATTTAATCTTGTTCTTATTTGTAAATTTCAAAAGGGTGAGAGAGAGAGAAATGGATGCTTCTTTTAAAACTAACAATCGGCGCCTATTCTTAGTAGATAAAATTGGAGAAGTTGTCGACGAAACCTTTTCAAAATTACTGAAGGAAAAATCCGAATTTCAGGCTAAAGGATCAGGTTGGACATTAAATCGTGTGATTGGGATGGAATTACGTATTAACAAATATAAGCCGTTAAGAGGTTCTAGTTTCATCCCACTCCCAGCAAAAATTAAAAATACCCTTTCTGTGATTAACGTTAGAAACAACGACCATTTTTGCTTCAAGTATTCAATTTGGGCAAAAAATATCGCTAAAGACCCTCAACGTGTTAGTTTGTACAACACGAACGAATTTTATAACGCCTACGACTGGGATTGCATCACTTATCCCGCCCGACTGAATGAAATCCCTAAATTCGAACGCGTCAATAACATTTCAATCAATGTGTTTGGATTGGATGACAAAAATAACGTTTATCCTTTAAAAATTGTAGATGATGAGCTCGAGGATCATAGAGACTTACTTTACATAACTAACGAGAATACTGCTCACTATTGTTGGATTAAGAACTTAAATAGGCTGATTAAAACTCAATTAACAAGAAATAATAATCCTATATTCATTTGTAAACGTTGCTTTACTCACTATCATGACGAATCAAAACTCAAGGCTCACAAAGAACTATGTAGGGGCACAGGTGAACCCAGTAAAATCGTAATGCCCGACGATGACAATAAATTATTGAAATTTACCAACATTAATCGCACTTTCCGTGTACCTTACGTGATATATGCTGATTTTGAATGTCTTCTAAAAAACATCAGTACATGTGAACCTTCTTCTCGGACATCATTTACAAATGCTACTCAGAAACACGCACCATTTAGTTTTTGTTACATGCTAAAAACACCAGACGGATGTGAGGAACCGGTATTGTATCGGGGACCTAATGCAGCACGGGCTTTTATTGAGTGCATGAAACAGGAGGCCCAGAAGGTTTTCAAAATTTACAAGAACCCTATAACGATGACTCCACTCACCGAGGAAAAAGAGAGCGCTTTCCAAAACGCATCGACGTGCCATATTTGCGAAAATGAGTTGGGTACCGATAGGGTTAGAGATCACGGGGCGGGGCAGTATCGAGGCCCAGCTCATTCCTTTTGCAATGTCCAGTACAAGATGCCTAAATTTCTCCCCGTTTTCATTCATAACCTGTCCGCGTATGATGGTCACTTCATTGTTCGTGAATTGGATTACGATGAAAGACAAATATTTGTAATAGCAAACACGGAAGAAAAGTACATTTCTTTTGCAAAATCAGTTGACAACAATTTTGTTGTACGATTCATTGATACTTGTCGATTCATGTCCACCTCATTAGCGTCACTAGTCTCGAACCTAACTGAATTTAAATATACTACAGAAATATTTGGTGATAAGACACGACTAGTTACACGAAAGGGGGTTTATCCCTATGATTACACAGATTCGTTGAATAAACTCGATGAAACCTTGCTCCCGGGAAAGGAAAAATTTTACAATCGTCTAACAGATGACGGAATTTCTGACACTGACTATGCGCATGCATGTAATGTTTGGGAAGCTTTCAACTGCAACACTTTGGGCGATTACAGCGATGTTTATCTAAAAAGTGACGTCACTCTTCTCGTTGATGTTTTTGAGAACTTTCGTGACGTGTGTTTTAGCGCGTACAAACTCGATCCTGCGTGGTACTATACCGCTCCTGGATTGACTTTTGACGCAATGCTAAAACATACTCGTATTGAGCTTGAGCTTTTAACAGACTACGATATGTTACTGATGATAGAGAAAGGTATTCGAGGAGGAATATCTCAATGCTGCAAGCGATATTGTGAAGCTAACAATAAATACATGGAGGTTCATGATACTAAAAAAGAAACTAACTACTTGACATATTTGGACGCAAATAATTTGTATGGCTGGGCCCTCTCAAGACCACTCCCATGTTCAAATTTCAAATGGCTTTCACCTGATGAAATTCAAAACCTAGACGTAAACAATATTTCCGATTTCAGTGAAACGGGATATATTCTTGAGGTTGACCTCGACTATCCGCGAAGCCTTCACGATAAGCATTCAGATTTTCCTCTTTGCTCAGAAAATAAAGTTCCACCTAACGGTAAACATGCCAAGTTGCTAACAACACTCGAAAATAAAACAAAATATGTAATACATTACGTAAATTTGAAGCAGGCTCTTTCTCTAGGTCTAACACTCCAAAAGGTACATCGAGTCATCGAGTTCAGTCAGTCTCAGTGGTTAAAGCCATACATCGACTTGAACACTAACCGTCGGAAAGTTGCCAAAAACGAGTTTGAGAAGGATTTCTATAAACTTATGAATAACGCCGTATTTGGAAAGACAATGGAGAATGTAAGGAAGCGAATTAACCTTGAACTTGTGACCTCTGAAAAAAGGATGCAGAAATTGATCAATAAATCCACTTTTCTCGATAGAACGATATATACCGAGTCTCTAGTTGCCGTTCACATGCGGAAGGCCATCATTAAAATGACGAAGCCAATTTATATAGGTTTCTGTGTGTTGGATCTAAGTAAAACATTAATGTATGATTTTCATTACCGAACAATGCTTCCAAAATACGGTGAAAGATTATCACTTGCATACACAGACACGGATAGCCTTATGTATTATATAAAAACAGATGATATTTACGAAGATATGCTAAAAAACATGGACGTGTTTGATACTTCCAATTATCCAAAAAATCACCCCTGCTTTTCCGAAAAAAACAAGAAAGTAATCGGTAAATTTAAGGACGAATGTGATGGTGAAATTATGACACATTTCGTAGGTTTACGTAGTAAATTGTATTCGTTCAAGATGGAAACAGGGAAAGAGACAAAAAAAGCAAAGGGAATAACTAAATCCGTGAAAGAAAAATGCCTAAAATTTGAAAACTACCTGCATTGTCTCCACGAGAACTCAACAGAGTTCCGAAAAATGACGGTAATTCGAAGCAGAAATCATGACCTATACACAATGAGAATGAATAAAGTAACACTGAATGCGTTCGATGACAAGCGATACATCTGCGAAGATGGTATCAATACCCTTGCTTGGGGGCATTATAAAATACCTCGAAAACGAACACATAATGAGGCATTCGGTAACGATTGAAATAGATAAAAACTAGTTTCCTCGTAATCATAATTCCAGTGTTAATCATGACGTTAGCCTGGAAACATCCTTTTACATGCATCTGCGCGGGCCCGTCAGGTTGTGGAAAAACCACATTTGTCACGCAGTTTTTGGAAAAAGTGGAGTATATGGTAGATACTCCTATAGAGCAAGTGGTTTGGTGCTGTGCCCCAGGAAGTGAGCCTGACATAAGAATACCAGTTCAGTTTTACTCCGAAATACCACCTTTCGAAGGATTTAGTGGTGTTCCCACTTTGTATGTAATAGATGATTTAATGAGCGAGGGAGCCTACAGCAAAGATGTGAGCAGATTATTCACCAGAGGTAGCCATCATTTTAACATTTCGGTGTTTTTAATCACGCAGAATATTTTCTATCAGAGCCCGCAATCGAGAAATATATCATTGAATTCAAAGTATATTGTAGCGTTCAAAAACCCCAGAGATAAGTTACAATTTGGTCATTTGGCCAGGCAGGTCTATCCGGAAAAATCGGGGGAATTGGAGAGGGTATATAAACAGGTTACACAAGAACCATTTGGTTATTTAGTTTTGGATCTCGTACAGGACACGGACGAAAGATTCCGCTTCAGAACCAAAATTTTTCCCCAAGACGGGGCTACTGTCATTTACATGCCCCAACGCGATGAATAGATTGAAGAACAATAAACACTTGCTCCACGTCCTAAAATCTGCAAAGCCTAAACTACGTACTGCTATATTGAATAGCTCGGACGAGGAGTTGATTAAAACAATTTGCGATTGTTGTCTGAATACTCTAAACGGAAATCATAAGATTGATGAGCGATTGAAACGAAAATTGTCCAAGCATCGTAAAACACTGAGAACGTTGGCTGAACGAGGAACGAGTGTAAAAAGAAAACGAGCTCTTCTCGTACAAAAAGGTGGCTTCTTACCATTACTACTGGGTTCGATATTAAGCGGTGTGATTGGTAGCCTGCTGGGAAAATGAGTTTGCAGAAAATGCTCGTAGTGAGTCCCGAAGTCTTTGATCGCAGTCATGCAAAGGCTAGGTTGAGTAAGTTGGATAAGGAAATGAAACTTGTGTTAGCGAGTAAAGGGCTCAAGGATATTGACAAGTGGCATTTGTATAAAAGAATACTCGATAAATATCTCGACTCAGTGTCAGACTTTAAATCTCCCGTACACGTTCCGATAGTGAAACACTCACCACCAACACGACTAGAGGAGGGTAGCGATGCAATGAGAAAGCGGTTAGCCGAAATTAAGAGGACAAATTCAGAGTTAGATTCGACATGGGCACGAATAAAGGAACAAATCGAAAGCGATTCTCCACCGAGAAAAATGAAGCGGATAATAGTAACTCCAAGAGAGCCAAGCACACCTCCAAGGGAGCAAAGAACATCTCCAAAGGAGCGATGGACATCTCCGAGACCAATTCCAAGGCGAAGCAAGCGAAAAAGGGTACCAAAAATATTCGGGGCAGAGTGGGACACGACGTAATAGCTAGCGTGTACAACAATCCCGCACATCCTGCTGGTTTTTCCACAGATAAAAAATTAAATAAAGCGACTGGGATCCCTATAAAAACAATACGAGAGTGGCTGGAATCTCAAGAAGCGTACACGCGTCACAAGCCGGCGAGAAAAAAGTTTGTTAGAAACCGTTACGAAGTAAACTATATAGATGAGTGTTGGCAATGTGATTTAAATGATTTGAGAAGTTTGAAAAAATACAACAATGGGTTCTGTTACATTTTAACCATAATAGACATATTTTCTCGTTATGCTTGGGCTAGTCCTCTCAAGTCAAAAAGACCAGAGGAAATTATAGAAGCACTTAAGGTCATATTTCGAGAGCGCAAACCATTGAAAATTCAGAGCGATAAGGGAGGGGAATTTGTTAATAGCAAGTTTAAAAGTTTTCTCTCGAATCAAGGTGTAAAGTTTTACACTACAAATAATCCAGAAATCAAGGCTAGCCTCGTGGAACGCTTTAATCGAACTCTTAAGACAAAAATGTATAAATATTTTACAACATACGCAACTTACAAATATATCGATGTGCTTCCAAAACTCGTTAGTTCTTATAACCATAGTACGCATTCTAGCATTGGAATTGCTCCCTCTCAAGTAAATGTTAAAAATGCATTTAGCATTGCTAGTCGGAGAAAAGGATTAAAAAAGACGGATGCAAAATTTAATAAAGATGATTATGTGAGGATTAGTAAAGAGAGGATTCCATTCGCCAAAGGATACACACCAAATTATACTAAGGAAATATTTCAAGTTACAAACATTGATCAATTGAAACAAATACCAACCTATAAACTGAAGGATTTGAACGGGGAGGATATAAAGGGTAGTTTCTATGCGGAAGAGTTAGTCAAAGTTAGTGTGTCTCCCGACACGGAGTACAAGATCGAGAAAATATTGAGGCATAGGGGTAGTGGTCCTAATTTGGAGTATTTCATCAAGTGGGACGGATACCCATCATCATTTAACTCGTGGATTTCCGCTTCTTCTGTCCGTAAAATATGAATGAATTTTATCTCACACTACCCAGCGATAGCTCGAGGGATTTTTTCCCAAGAAATACAATCGCTCATTATCGTACAAAGTTGAGTCATCGAATCGATTTAGAAAATAACGAGTGGTATGTCGGTCTTGCTGAAATTTCGATTCCTTCCATTGAGGTAAAAAAAGCTCCCGAAGACATACCTGCTGTTATCGATAACTTTACCCCAGCGTCTCGTGGAGCAGATGAGTTACCTCCTAAGGATAATAGGACCCGGACTGAAGAGGGATTAGTTCGAGGGGATAAAGATGTTATAAATGTGAAACTTCAAGATGGTTCATACTTTACAATTCCCATTGACTCTTACGACAGTATTGCGGCGGCATTTGCAAGACCATATATTACCTCCAGCGCACGAAAACAAACTTACATTTCAAATGAAGTAATGCGCTATATTGATAGACTGAGGGTAAGGATTAATCAGGTTGGAGTTGATGAACGCATATTACCACGGTCTGTACAAATTTCAGCGAACGGAGTAAAATACTCGTTATCTCCAGGAACGTATGATTCGTTTGCTAACTTATTCAATGAAACTATGTCAGGCTTTAGTGGAAAAAGCAAGGAAAAGATAAAAAATGACCTATTATTATTATCGGCTGTTCTCATTAGATTATCATTGAAAGATTCAACGTTGACAGAGGATGAGTTAGCTGAAGTCATCGATGGTGCCAAGGCAGAGATTAACACTGAAGGCGACGTAGGAAAAAGAGAAAAAAGAAGCATTGCAGCCTCCTCAACAAATGTTTACGTTTACACAGATATAATAAAACCTCAATTAGTCGGAGACACCTTGAGTCGTTGCATCCGCATCTTGAATTCAAAAATTGGGGAATATCAAACGTTCAACCCTATTTACTATTACCCCGTCGAGAAAAACAATATCGAGAGTGTTGAAATTCTTTTGGTGGATAAACTCGGTGAACCAATATTTTTTCATAGTGGAGAGCAAAGCTCAATTGTGGTGCTACACTTTATAAAAAAGAACTGATTGACTTTAACATCATTTTACGGAGAGATGGCGCCGGTGTCGGATCGATATTATGGTTATTATTCCAAACAGGTGGGAGGAGAGATAGGACCCTTGTATAGGGCTTCTTATAGGGTACAAAAAGGGCGGGGTATCGGGAGTTTTCTCGCTGGTCTGTGGCGATTTGCAAAACCTTTGCTATTTAGTGGGCTTAAGACTGTTGGTAAGGAGGCCGCGAGCGCTGGAGCAGCAGCTCTTGGAGACCTTGGTACAAAACCGGTTAAGGAGATACTGCGCAGTAGAATAAACGATGTGGGTCAAAACTTGAAACGCAAGGCTGAGGAAAAGATAAAAGGCATGTCTGGAGGAGGGTTGAGGATCGTGAAACGTCCTAGGTTAAATAAAATAAAACCAAGTTGCGTAAACAAAAACCGACAGTCAATCAGAAGTCGAAGAGGAAAGAAGGTCGTTGGAGGAGATATTTTTTCGCGATAATGGCAGAGCATATGCTATCTTCGTTGGATTTGTTCCAGCCCAATCCACCGGTGCAAACTAACATCTTAGCAAAAAGACTCGTGTCCTACAAACCCATATCTTCGCTAGATAATCGATCGGTAATAGAATTCCTGATCAAAGACTCTGGGGATGCGTACAAGGATTTGAATAGCATATATCTTAGACTTAGAGTGAAACTTTGTAAAAAAGACGGGACTGATTACAATGAATCCACTACCAATCAACCGGGGGTAGTAAACAATATTCTGCACTCTCTCTTCGAGCAGTGTAACGTTTATTTCAATGGGACGTTGGTCACACCATCAGAGGATAATTACCATTACAGAAGCTACTTGGAAAATGTGTTAAACTATGGTACAGACGCAAGCAAAACACATTTACGAAATGTGGGGTGGGAGTTGGACTCGGGAGACGATATTAACATGACAGATGCATCAAATTCCGGTTATACAAAGCGCAAGGGCTGGTTTAAGAACAGTGCAGAGGTCGAGTTGTATGGTAAACTGCACGTAGATGTTTTCAACCAGATGCAGTTAATGATGGATCGAGTAGATATCGGTATAAGACTATTGCTATCTAATCATGCTTTCTATCTTATGGGAGGGAGTGACGATGGACTATTGAAAATTTTAGACGCAACTTTATACGTTCAACATTTCGATATTAACCCATCCATTTTAGTTGCACATAATAAAATCCTGGAAAACAACAACGCTAAATATCACTACAAACGCACGGAACTGAAAACTTTTACTGTTCCTTCTGGTGGACGAACTTTGAGCCTCGACAATGCGATCGTGGGACGAATACCGAATACAATTATTTTTGCAATGGTTGATAATGAAGCATATGCGGGAAGTTTGAATAAGAATCCATTTGCTCTCTCTCACTATTCGCTCGAGAATTTTTCACTCTTTGTGAACGGTGTGCAAATTCCATCCGAAGGATTACAATGTAATTTTTCAAGTAAAAAGTATTGGGCACGAGCATATGACACGATATTCTCCGGTAGTGGGATTAAGCATTACAATAGAGGTAATCAAATCACTTACGACATGTTTGGACACGGTTATTTTATGTTAGTCTTCGATCTAACGCCCGATGATTCGGGTAATGAGGATTATATAAGTCTAGGTGATAGAGGGGTCGTGAGAATAGAGGCAAGATTTGAAAACGAATTATCGAGAACGGTTACTTGTTTACTTTTCTCAGAGTATGATGCAACATTAGAAATTGATAAAAACAGAAACATTATCACAAACTTTTAGTCATGGATGGGATTCAAATTAACAGGTTACTAAGACCACTCAGTATATTTCGCGGAGTTTACGCATCTGATAGGTTACCAAAATCGCCACAAAATGGGGTTTATATAATAAATTTAGATCCATCTAAATTACCAGGTTCGCACTGGTTTGCAGTCTATTTACACAATCATTTGGCCGAGTATTTCGATTCGTACGGTTTACCTCCTTTTGTCTCAAATATAAAAAATTTTTTAAAGCCATTCTCAGTCACTCGCAACCGCGTTCAAATTCAAAGCTTTCGATCGGATATTTGCGGTGAATACTGCTGCCTCTATACCGCTAGTAAATCATTAGGTGAAACACTACACAATTTCCTCACACACTTTCATCACACCATCCCTCATCTCAACGACTGCCGAGCTCTGAAGCTGTTTCATCAGACCTTCAAGCGAGTGAGGCGGGCCAAATGTCATCCCAGAGCTCAGCGGTGCTGTTCCCGAATAAATATGATGAGCAGGAGGAGGAGTTGATTATTTGAGAAGAGTCTGTCGCAGAATGCAGATCGTGGTATCTGTGACTTATAGCCAAGGCGGGGTGACGGAGCTTGCAGCCGTCGACGTTGATTCAAATCGTCTATTTTGGGGAAGTTTCAAGAAACATGGGAAGCTCACCGCTGGAGGAAAGAAGCTGCGTTTCCCAGACCCCCTACAACGAGATGAGACTTCCTTCAACGAGGGATTCATTTCTCACGCCGAACTTTCATCTACCCTGGAAGCTATGACTGATGGTGCAACCGCTCTCTACGCATTCAGCGAAGCAGAGTGTGAGTTCCTGACCGATCTCACAGGGCGCACTTTCATCTCTCTCGAAAAAGAGTTAAACTGTCCCCCTCCCGAAAAATGTTCCTTTCTTGCCTTTACCTGCCTCAATCCTTGTCACAAATTGCGTAATAGTACCTGTGCATTGAGAGATGCACATTCATTAGCGCAATGGTTTCAGTACAACCGTCTAAAGGCGGAAGTCGATCCATGTTCTGATGAATGTTCCCCCACCCCTCTTCCGTCATCAACCTCTAAATAAGGACAATAACGTCACCATACATCAGTCGTCATGCAGACATCGGAGACCTCGGATCTACATCGTCCACCGGTGAAGAGAAAGAGACCTGCTGAACATCCCATTCCTACTTCATTCCACAACTTTAAGAATATAGTACTTCAAACTGTGTACTACTTGAACAGTGCAAAAACAAAGAGTGTGTGTATTGGATACGATCCTAGCAGTGACTTTGAATCAGTCGTGCAATTTAATCAAGTTGGAAAAAAAAGTGTTATTGTTTCACAAAGCGAGTGGAAAAATATCTTGAACTGTGAAAAGGACGTGGATTTGTTCTTTTACAAAGGAGAAAAGCATTTTTTAACTTCCTGTTTGTCTTATGCAAATTACTTTGGGAAGACGCATTTGGTTATTAAAAAGACCTTTAATTTAAAGCAAGAAGAGTGGTTTGCATTGGTGAAACTCTTCAAGCTGATAGATCTTTTCCTCCAGAGACTGTTGAATGGTCGTGACAAAGTGAGACATTTTCTCGCCACCAAACTAGCAAAGAATATCACGGATTGTGATTTTGAACGTCTTGAATTAGAGATGGCACTCATAACGTATGGTTCGGCTGATGAATAGCCTGTGTGAATGAAAGGCTTTTTAACCTCTGGCACGAATGAGAGTTCTGTAAGTTAAAAGGTCTTGATGTAAGTTCAACCCCTGGCATTGGGCGTAAAAACCTTGTAAGTTGGACATACATCGCGATGAGTGCCATTATCGAATTTCAAGGATTTACAGACAGCGATGGGAATTTCATTGTTAAGGAGTTGGCAATCATCGCTGTACAGAACAAATGCTGTAATACGTGGCTATTTAAATTGCCACAGAGACTGCTTTCTACAAAAGAGTCATTCTGGTTGAGAAATAACTATCATGGCTTGAAAGAATATTCTGGAGACGTAGATTATCATGATTTGGAGAACATACTGCACAACTACACAAAGCATTACAAATTGCTATTCACCAAGGGTGCACAAAAAGCGTCTTTCTTAACCAGTCTTCTTCCTGAGGGAATTTGTGTGGCTAATCTGGAAATTTATGGATGTCCCTCGTTAAAAAAATTAACTACAAATGAGGGATGTTTAATTGAAATTCATATAGATGGTAATCTACAGTGTGCCAGAAAAAATTGTTTTAAGCTGGCTGATTGGTGTATACGAAATAAAATATGTTGAAATAAAAAAATGTAAACCTATACCCTGTGTTATTATTTAATAAAAAAACATAAAATCTTTTGAGACATTTTTTATTCTCAATAAATATACATATCATATTCAATTTTGAGTACAAACTTTATCACTCTCAGACGGGTACCTTTCGTAGCCTCTGTGGTACCATAATCCACTTTTGATTGTCTATGGTCTGTATAACACACAGGTTTTGGACCGTCAATGCAATCACTTTGAATCATTCCACCTCCTCCTTTTGCGTAGACTCGAGGCCGGATGCATTCGTACACATCACACCAGATGATTGGGTGCTGCTTTTCCGCGAGGCACCGCTTTTCCAGATCGGTAATGTCATCCTGAGTAGTTACATTAAATCTCTCCACTACCCCATTCTCATTCTCGAAGCCAGAGAAAACCGCATTCCGTCCGACCACTTCAAATGTCTTCTTCTGGTGCCGGAATACACAGTAGTAAACTGCCTTAAAAGGTACCGAGAGCACAAAATCTTTGCCTCGATGAGGGATGTATACGATGTAAGTATCCGGATCTGACTGCTTCTCCACCCGGAGATTGGTGTGCTCCAGGGAGGCTTCGGGATCTCTTTGCAGCTCAGCGACAGTTCTGGAGGCCATGGTAACGTTGAATGAGCTAATAATCATTCGGGAGTCATTTATATGCGGGAGTGGGAGGAGTCACGTTGCAACCGCACGTGTTGGGTGATGCAATGTCGGGGGGATATTGCGTCTCCAGGAAATGCGAAGGGTGGGGGAGACACGTGCGCGGGACACCAACAGGGTGATGCAATGCCGACTGGTTATTGCAATTCACGTTTTTGAAATGACGTAATGTCGCTCGAATGTTGATGGCGGGGAGGGGAGGGGCTTGTGTAGCGAGACGCCTCTCCTCGCAGTTGCTACGCGGAAGTGACCTTGGATTGCGTGCCTTGTGAATTTCATCTTTACGCTGAAATGAAGAAGTGGCTAGGAGGGAAGCGTTTTCAAACGGGTGATGAGCTCCAGGGCAAACGAAAAATTCGTTAAAAAAAGCCAATCCGATACGAAGTAAAATGAGGTAGACATTAAATCATGTGAAGAGATTTTTTAATTTGTGTAACTCACTTTTTAAATTTTCCAACATTCCGGCTATTTTTCAAAACGTTCCCAGGTCTAGACAATGAACAACTAATTTTGGAAAAAATTGAATCATGCACAATGAAGAAGTAACATTAATTTTCGAACTATTTGTTTTATTTACGTATACCTTATCCCAATGTGTTTATTCAAATACGCAAAACAATATGTATACTTATGTATGATCTTAGGTTTTCCCGGCGTATCAGTTGCAGAAAAGTTTCTCGGGTTTTCCACCGGTTGGTGTCGTCCATGTCTCCCGACGTTTCGATCCGCGACTTGCTGATCATCCTCAGGGGATCTTCCGAATGCCGTTCTTCAAAAACCTTTTCAGTATATATACACTCCATCCGAGTTCAGGTGTAACCTGATTGGCTCACACTTGTTGAGGTTTTCCCGCCATTTTTGTCGTATATATGGCGGGAAAACCTCAACAAGCGTGAACCAATCAGGTTACACCTGAACTCGGATGGAGTGTATATATACTGAAAAATGTTTTGAAGAACGGCATTCGGAAGATCCCCTGAGGATGATCAGCAAGTCGCGGATTGAAACGTCGGGAGATATGGACGACATCAACCGGTGGAAAACCCGAGAAACCTTTCTGCAATATGTATACTTACAGACAAATGAAAATCTCGAGGGCCTTAAAAAGAATTAATGGGATGAAAAAAGGGAGTTGAATACAGTTGAGCGAGAATGTTTCGGCACGAGAGAAAGGACAGTGAAAGGCTAAAAAAAGGATGCATTTTAGTTCGCGAAAAAAGCGGTAGCGGCTGGAGTGCCATCTCTTGAGTGGAAATGCCACTTCTCGCCGCAAGGATGGATCACCCCAATACTTTCCTGAGTGTAAGCAAAAGTGAAGGGATGAATTTATTTCCGTCTCCATCATACATCAGAAGGAAAGGGCCCGTGTTTCGCATCTTTTTCCGAAACCTCAAAGGTAGCAAGTTTTGGCCAAGAGGACTGCATTGAGAAAACTACATCACGTTTGTATTTTGGAAAACTTCCGACCAAATAGATGTGAAAGAAATGTTTCTCTCTTGTTTATCAAATAAATGTTAGCATTCTAGAGACTTATTTTTAATCTGTACTTTAAGTCCGTGCCCTCAGCCTCAATGTGATACAAGTTGGTGCATTCAATTCATCTAAAGACTATTTGCAATGCTATGCCAGGGATGCAGCTACGAATTAGGACTCGGGGGGTTTAGGCGCAACTAATACTGGAGGTTTGGAGGGTAAGGTACGGGGGCCATAATCCAGAATTTTTTTAAGATAAATGTTTTAAAATGGTGAGTTTTATGGCTTCCTGAGGGATATTTTATAAATCCTTACACTATTCTATAGGTAATATTTACCCATTTAAGTAAAATGGACTAAACTTAAAAAAATTCTCTGAGCTCTGGGGGGGAGGGGATGTTTATCCTAAATAAACCCTCCTCGCTGCGCCATTGATATTATACTCATTACGGTGAAGAGAAAAGTCAGAAGTGACACTCACAGTAGATCTATTGACCATTTTCTTTAAACAAAGTTTCTTAAACTTGAAAGATCGGATCATTGAATAAAAGAACTATGACGAAAGACGTAAAACAATCATCCTACACCCTCTATACACCCTGTACTCCTCCAATATATTTTTATCATGTTATTTTTACTTTAGGTTTTTGCTTATTTAGAATGAAACTAACAATTTCACCCTCAGGAAGCACAGTGGCCTTGATCGCGTTAGGAAACAAACAGAAGGGCCATGGGTGCAAATTCTGCGTGGAGCCTTCGGACCCCAATCTAGTGTCAGGTGGCTCAGGAAAAGAAATTGTCCAACCTCCCCGAGGTGTTTGAAATTCGCATTCTGCGCCTCAGTCTGAGCGGAGCTCTACGCTTGTAAACCCAATGCAACTTTCACGAATTCATTTGAAGCGAACTATTATAAATGTATAAGTCCGAGGGCGTACTAATACCGTTTATGTGAGTGAAAAGATAACTGCGTGAAAATTTGGGAAGCATTATTGGTCCTTTCTCTCCTTTCCGGAATTTTACTAGCTTTATGCCACTTCACGGATAGTAATCCCTTTCATAATTTTCCATTTGTTGCATTGCGGTGGTAATTTGCATGGAGAAATGCAAAAGCGGTGAGAGCACACGCCTTCTCCTTGCATGTGTATGTGTTATGGCCTTTTTTTCGATGACTACGAAGACGTAGCATATTTCATTCTGCTTGCTGATGCATAATAACCCCCTACAAAACACCCTTGAAGTGGCTCGCAGTGTATTACGTAAATATATCAAATATAGAGGATGTAAATATGAAGATATGCACTAAGATATGGTACTAAGTCCGAAAATTTGTATGAAAAATACATCTCAACCAATAAACCAAGTCCCATAAAGAAAAGTTTGTATATCATAATTAAGAGGAATAAATGAACCTGATTGGATACTTTTAAAAATGTCAGACATGGGAGAAAATCTAAAAATGAGTGAAGAATGAAGTAGGAGAATCGAAGAGGAGAAAATGAGAGCAGGAAATCGAAAGGAGAATAATAATAGGGACGGAGGAAGTCTGCCATGGTGACGAAACGCAGAGAAAGGTGGTGACAGCTTAAACGTGAGGCAGGAGAGGAAACGTAGGGGAAATGGAAATATTATACGACATGGAAGATATTGAAGATAAGAGGAGATGGAGAAGGAAATAACATCGGGCAAACGGCTTGTAGCGGAACGAGAATAGGTTTGAAAGTGCGGCTCAGCGATACGTGCGTTGGATTAATTTCCAGTATACAACCGAGCATTCCACCGAAATCGAATTTTTTTCCATACTTCGAGCCGATTTTGCCGCCATAGCTACACCACGCGATATTTCTATAACGGTTTAAGACAGATGCCTACGTTGCGGACAACGGCTTTTAAACAAAGAGTAGGTATTTATGGTCTCTTACGACTTCAGAATAGATGAGCAGGATTCAATTCATTTTTGAAAATCGATTTATAAATTTAAATTAAAGGTAGGTATCTACCGTTAATATTTAGCAAATAAGTACTTTTTTAAAATTGAGAACTGGCAATATTCAAATGAAGTGAAAAGAGTTACGTTTATCTTTACACAAAGGTGGTTGAACATCAGTCTGTTTTCATGTATATCATCCATTTTGTTATAATAATATGACAACATCATATTTAACCATGTGAAAAATATTCACAGGAGTTTAAACTCTAGAAAAGACTTAAAAAAATTGGTGACAATAATATTCATTGGCAGCATGCTATCTTAGTAAAATAGTTGCAATATATTTTACAGATTCAATATTTTGACCCAACCAACCATAAACATACCCTGTACATGTACAATAAGCATTTTTCATCAGCACACAACTAGGAAGCCATAAAAATTTCGAATTTCTACGTTTTAGTTTTACTACAATGTGGTATATTTAGAGAAATCACGATACGTTAAAATAGATTGAAGCTTGAACTATTAATATCATCCAAGAGATGATAGGAGCATGTATCTAAAGTACTTTTGGCCTAAAAACAAACCCACAAAAACGAACGTGAGCTAATAAATATAATAATTGAACATAATTTAGCGAAAACAAAATAAATACAAGCGGGTTTAGAGTAGAGTAGAAATTTGAGGATTTGAGGACCTCATCCCATTTGAAAATAGTCACCAAGAGCACGAAAATGGGTAAGGTGGCCGTGAAGAATGGTAGTCACCATGGGTCGGGTTCAATTCAATTTGATACTTAAACTTCTACGGTCCAATCGACAGTCACGACACTCTGTTCAGAATAGTAAAATGTTAAAGAAAAATTAGTTGCTATGACCACTAATTCTATTAGCATTAGTCACTCGAGGGGGCTTCTCCTTTCAAATAAAGGCTAGAAATAGGAAAAGTACCTTGTCCATGACCAATAATTGAGAAAACTCATTCAGATGACGAGTGCGAATTCCTTCAATCGTGCGAAATGTCGGTATTTCAGAAGGTAAACGCAGCATCCGATAATGACTTATAAAGCCACTAATTGAAATTCCCGATCGAACTGTGATGATTTCATTTCATGGCAACGCATCTTAATAGAGAATCATGTACTTGAAAATTCTACCGGATGAGATAAGAAATAGAGGTAAAATAAAGGAATTAATTAATTAAAAGATGGATCTAAGGTTCATGGAGAGACAAAATGAACGTAATATGACAACAGCAAATGGTAAAAAATAAAATTCACGCAACAATGAATGACTTTCTCGTCTGAGATTTTCTCGACTAGAGAACAGCTCTGATTATGTCTTGGTAGGTCTTAAGACTTTGAGATTCTTAATACCTTTGTCTTCTTAATTGCCTTTCATTATTAAATTAGTGAATTAAAAATGAAATGAGAAGCGGGGCTCTCAGAAATGCTCAAAGAAGGGTGAAGAAAAAACATTCCTACCTGTATTATAAGGAATTCTGACGCAAAACAACGGCCTTCCTCTTCAATACGATCTTTGCCCTGTTTATAGCGTCTCCTGAGGAGTTTTTCTAATTCTGAACAGAAAAGATCATAAAATTTCAGTATAATTAATTAGTTTTTTTTCATAATATTTCTATTGCCCGTGATCTTATATTTTAATTTGGAAAATTATCTAAAAGTATGTGAAACAAATAACGCAATTATCGCTTAGTTTAAATGTCAATGCTAAGTGCATTCATTGTATAATTTAAAGTATTATGAAAACGTAATATATTTTACAGTAAAACTCTTCGCTATGATAAAAACAAGTGGAACTATAATTATTAATGAGTCGTCAAGAATATTGATAATATACTTTAATAAACGTGTCGGTAAATAAAGTCTAATTGTGAATTGAAGAGGGAAGTCTACAAAGGGAGGTGAGATTGGTACTCTTTTTAAATACTCCATGGAAAAAACTTAATCAATAGAATATTTTAATGATAATAATAATAATTGGATAATTCTTCCACGGGGCCGTATATGTGAGTGCTTCATACTTCCAGGCATTTTAACTGCGTCGTTGGTACTAACAATAATAGTTTCACTAAAGTTCCGGTAAGCGTATTCAGGTTACAAAAATCAGGTTCAATACTCAATCGCATTTAAATGAAGAAATTAAATCAACGAAATCACTGAGGATATAAAATTAACACAAGAAAAACTGATGCTTAAATGATCGGGAACTGCGTAGATTACTTAAATATTTCAGGAAAAAATTCTTCTAATGATACAAAAATTATGATCTCGTACTTGCGGCGTGTTTTGCCAGATGATGCTCAGCAGGAAAGGAGATACTGACTCTCTCACGATGCATTAACTGCTTCATGTTCTCATGAAATTAATTTTATTCTCTGCTACATTTGCTCTAATTAGACAAGAAGATGGAAGAAGAATAAGGGCATTAATAGAGTCATGAACACTTTAAACTATAGAGGTTATACTCTTGCCATCAATGATTTCAGTGATTATGAAAGCATTATTTTATGACGAACCCCTTCACTACGATGAAAACAAGAGGAATTCCGGCAAACCGAACGGATTCATTTAAATGTTTGTGGAATATAATCTCCATAATATAAAATATATCACAATTGTGTCGAGTCTACGTGTTTTAACCGATATAGTTCTTGTCATTTAGTAGCTGGGGAGACATTGACTCCATCACTCAGCATCTAATCCTTCACTCTTACCTAAAATGCTACCAATGCAGAAGAGATATTCACGGAAGTAGCAATGAATAAGAATATTTGTGCAAAATAATCCTCCACTCAATTTTTAAAAATTCCATCTCCTCGAAAATCTCGCTAAGACTGAGAATTAATTGAGAGGGACGAGGGTGGTCATTTTGAAATAAGATGTCAACGCATTCGGAGGGTAGAGCTGCTTTATGTTCTTCTGAATTTTATTTTATATCTGCTTTATTATTCCTAATTACACGATAGATTCACCAAAGAACCGAAAAGGCATTAGTAGAGTCATAAGAACTTTAAACTTCAGAAGTGATACACTTAAAAACGATGATTTAAGTGATGATGTAAACGTTATTTTAGGATAAAACCGTTAACTAGGAAGAACACAAGAGGGAATAGGCCAAATCTAACGGATTTCTTCAAATAAATGCGGAAAAAATTCTCCAAAATACAAACTTAATATTAATTACGCTGAATCTGTGTGTTTTACCAGATATAATTTTTGTCATTTAGTATTTTGATTCCATCACTGTATGCACTTCTTCATTCTTACCTAAAATCTCTACATTTAATTGCTACTACAGTATGTAAGAAATTTAAAAAATCACAAAAAGTCAGAATAGATTGAAATTTTGAATTATTAATATCATCTCAGAGATGATGGCATATGATCTTAAGCAAAATTGGGCAAAAAACACTCACTCTGTTGAAAACAAAAGGAATTATGAATAAATTGGGACTATAATTTGTATCGAGTGGCCAAAATTATAAATATTAAAAATTTATTTTAATATTCGTACTGGATCATTAAACCTTTTAGTGAAGAGGAAAGTCCACCGAGGGAGGGGAAACTGTAATCAGAAGAGAAATTCAAGGAAGTGTCATTTAACCCATAAGAATAGTTGGGTAAAATGATCCTTCAGCCAATTTTTAAAAATTCCATCTCTTCCAAAATCTCGCTCCGACTGTGGGAGTTCATCAAGAGCGACGAGGGTGGTCATTTTGAAATAAGACGCTAACGCATTCGGAGGGTAGAACTGCTTTATGTTCTCCTGAATTTTATCTTTATCTCAGCTCCATTCATCCTAATTAGACAAGATATTCGCGGGAGAACCGAAAAGGCACAAGTAGAATCATAAGAACTTTAAAAACTATAGAAGTGACACACAAGTTAATATCAATAATTTGAATGATTGTGAAAAAGCTATTTTATGAGTAAACCGTTCACTACGATGAAGAGGTAATAGGCCAAAACTAACGGATTTCTTTAAATATATGAGTTTAATATTCTTAAAAATGCGATCTAAATTATAATTGCGTTGCATCTGCGTGTTTTACCAGATACATTTCATATCAACTAGTAGCGGAGGGGACAATGACTCCATCACTTAGCATTTGCTCACTCATTTAACCTAAAATAATACCCATTTAGAAGAGACATTCACGGAAGCAATATTCAATGCACAAGAATATTTGGGCAAAATTAAATCCACCCAAATTTTCAAAAACTCCATCTCCTCCAAATTCTTTCTCCAACAGTGAGAATTCATCAAGAGCGTCCGGGGTGGTCATTTTGAAATAAGACGAAAACGCATTCCCAGGGAAGAAAGCACTGGGTAAAATTTTTCTCGCAAAGCCGGCCGTTTTCCTCTCTCGGACCCTGCAAAACGAGGAGTCATCTTTTCCTCAAAGCCTTCCCCTGCTCCGCTCCGCTTCCGTGTCTACACTCTCCCATGTTTGCTCGCCCGGCTCAGACGTTTGCTCAATTGTTTGGAACATAAGCGCAACATTCTCCGCGGGACTGCTTTGTCCTCCCGGCGGAACAATTGAAAAGGGCCCCGGCGTCTCCATTTCCAGCTCTCCCTTACACCGCTGAATAAATAACACCTTACCAACCCTTCCTCCACCACCTCTATACCTCCGCTCCTTCCCGTAATCCTCCCAAGACAACAAGCGCACCCTTTTAAGCGACTATTCGCTCTAAAGACTGCTCTCCTCTAGACCTCGGCATGTTCTACCACCATGGTCCGTCCCTTAAGCTCTCCTTTTGGCCATATTGTTGCTTCGGATTAGGGGGCCTCGTTGCACGAGGTGGAATACATTTCTGAAAAGATTTCAGTACCTCGTTTCCATCTCATTTTTTTTAAATAACCACCCGCAGTAATGGACTCTGACGGGGGGACTTTTTATGAAGATGTCCACATCCGGGCATCAGCCTCTAAGCCGCCTTCCTCTTGATGGGATGTTAGGCTCTTCTGACGCAAGGTCCTTAAAAGGGATTTTTGAGAATGAATCGCTCACTGGAGAATTTGCGTCTTTAGAGTTTCAAGTCGTTAAACGAGACGCAAGGTAAAGAAAATTCCCTACTCACTGTTTCTACGAAAATTTGGGAGTTGTACCTACTCTTCAATTTAAAAATATTGGGGCATGATGATAAATAAGCAATTTAGTCAATCTATTTTAACTCGTCATTATCTATAATGTGGAAAAAAAGACAATATAATTGTATTTGCACTTCATTTATATGGATATAACATTTGTCCAAAGTATAAGAACAATGTAAAAATAATAAATAATTCTAAATAATTTTTAACACAATTCATTTGAATTATTATTTGCTACTCAGAAAACAAGTCGAATTATAAGAAGAACACTGACACATCATATAAGGTTGTATTTAAATCAGAATAAACATACCAGAAGCCATATAAAACATTTATTCACAAACACAAGCATTAGTTTTAAGCCAAATATAAAAAAGTGTTGGGAGGCTGAATATCACTAAATTTCTTTACAAAAGCCAAGCGCGTTTTAAAGAGGTGATCAATACCTACATTTATATGAATGTTGTAGGTAGTGGTAATATATATGTAAAGTTGCAACAGCAAATTTTATTCAAAGGCGTTGAAGTTACATAACAATATGAATGTAGTGTATTCCTTAGATTTATGCGGAATATATTATTTGTAGGAATACGGTACTAAAAATGTTTTTCTTATTCAATTAAAACACTAAGGAAATGAGAATACATTTAGCCTATTTAAGTTAGACGAACAGAGCGCAAACAAAATAAGCGTAAAAAAGATACCAAGCAGTGGAGATGGATTTTGGTCTCTAAAAGGTGAGAAGGTAACTTGCAGTACGAATAAGATAAGCGAATCGAGAAGTCCCTCACTCTAAAAAGAAAGATTATGGGCGATATAATAGATAAAAAATCACGGGAAAGCAGGTGAAAAGAGGGATTCTAACGTACAACTACGTTTTTCCCACAGTTACACCCATAATTATGCGTTCCCCGTATCTTAGGGGCTGAACATAAATAAAAAAATAAATTTCATATGGATAAAACTGCGGGGATGCAGGGAGAAAAGATCGGAAATTTTAAAAAAGTAAGGAAACAATTCCTCACTACATACATTTGGAGTATTCTCCTCTACGGAAGTGAGGCATGGACAATGACAGCAGCGGATAAATCAAGGATGAAGGCCTTCAAAATGTGGTGCTACAGAAGAATAATGAGGATTAAATGCATTGACCGAGTTAGTAATGAGGAAGTCCTAACAAGAGTGGGAGAGAAGAGAGGCCACATGAAAATCTTTGAAAGAAGAATGATACAACTTATAGGCTATATCTTGAGAAATAATGGCCTGATGAAGGCAATCGTCGAGGGACAAGTGGATGGCAAGAACGGAAAAGGAAGACCTCGAGAAAAATGTGGCATGCATGTGAAGAGGCAAGTGGAAGAGAAGAAATACGTTGGTGTAAACATATTAGATAATAGGAGCATTGAGTGGGGACCTTCGTAAAACCAGCATTAGGTTTTAGACTTTTTATTTTTCCCGGCGTGCAGTTTGAAGGAATAATTCTCGGGTTTCCAACCTAGTCCGGGTGGTATTAAAAGCTACATAGACAGACGTGGTATAAGTCACTAGGTGGAACTCGGTGGAAGTATTTATTTTTTCTCTACGTTTATGTAAAAAATTTGGTGAAAACAGGCTTCGCCATTTTGTAATATATCTACGGTTAATGATGAAACAAAATCTTTGGAATTCCTCAAAATGGATTTAAAAAAGTGTTTATTAAGATGGTATAACAGAAATAATCTAGCAAGTTATGCAAAAATTATTTGAAAATTGGTATGCGAAGTTTCAACTTCTAAGATTCTTCATTTTTGAAGTTTTGGCTAGCTTTTTTCGATATTAGCCCACTTTTCAACGTTTCGAAGGCCTTCATCATCTTCGGGGGTGGAATGAGGAGCAAAATTATTGCCGGTAAAAAATTATTTATGATAAATAAACGTGCAACATATCGCCTAGAATTAGGATTGTTGGCCGGCGATGGTGATTTTTCTTATGAAATCAGCAAGTGATGTCTTCATTGAAGTTATGGACATAATACAAGTCTATCGCTTCTTTTGGCGGAAAAGAGGAGAGCCTCTTCGGCTTTTCTCTTCATCCCAGCTGGTTTGGCCTGTGGCGAGGTCGGAAACCCTCTAGCGGAATCGTGTGGGGTGAAAGGCGTAAGGAGGGTTGCCGGAGTTTTAGGATAGTGCTCGGAAACGGCAGTGCGGGTTGGGGTCTATCGGGAATTCTTCGTCTCGGATCAAAAGGAATAGATGAGAGAGAAGCACCCTCTTTGGGAGAAGGCTGGTTTACGGGAGGAAGTTGCTACCTTTTAGTGAGGGTTCACGCGGTATGAAGGCGGTGGGTGGAACGCTGTACAAATGCGGAGAACCCAGAGGGCTGGTTGGAATATATTATTGCACAAAAGGGAAGTCTCTGAAGGTGTAGGTACTGAACTAACTCAATATCCATTCCAGGGTTATAATCCAAAGCGTTATTGCATTTTAAGTGCATCCTTCTACCTTAAGACACTTTTTTGGTCCTGATTGCGATTTTTTTACAAAATTATTAGGTCTAAAAATACTTCTGAGCCCATACTTTTGGGCCCAAAACTCAACTTGCAGAGTTTTTAATAAACCCATCACTTCCTGATTTTTCGAGAAAACAAAAACAATAATAATACTCCACAGGTAATTTAGCTCAATAAAACACGTATTTTAAATTGCGATTTCCAGCATTATGTGGTGCATGACTAACTGAAATACGACAGGTAGAAATATTGGTGTTCAGTATTCAACTACTAGAATAGTGGTGTACAGAACTACTAGATCAGTTATTGTTATTCACTTGTTTTCATTTGCTAGCCACCAAGCTGCCATAGGCCCCCGGGTGGAGGCGCATCTGTCGTACTGCCTTGTGCTCGACACCTGAGCGAGGAGTTATTTGTGCTCTGATGTCTCATCGATACACTCATCTCCAACTAGACAACTAACGTTGACTTCGCTTCTAGTAACCACACCGCAATTTGCTTTGCAGCCACGTGAAGGTGGCAATACCACCACCCCTACCGAACGGCTGTGTTCGGCTACTAACTTCCCCTATCGGGATTCTACCGAAAGATGTTTTCAGTTTCTCTATTGTTGTATTTTGATATTATGTTGTATTTTAATATTATTTGATATTATTTCATGGGGGATTATGACTTACTGCATACACTCTACCTAATTTTCTTAGCCCTACAATTGATTAGGAAGAAAAACCTATCAAGGGGAGGCAAAAGGTGTAATCAGGGTATCCAGAGGTTTAGGATGTATCAAAGTAAACGAATTTAAAGTTAATGAACTGCCACAGATATGAAGAATCACTCGAGAAAAAATTATGTGTAAATACCATTTGTATTTCAAATATACTATTCAAATCTTTTTTCTCTTTTCATAGCTGTCCACAACACTAAATCTGGCTTTCACTGAATGACGAAAGGTAGAAGTTAACGAGAAAGAGATGGCAGTTTTCCACAAGATTATTGCGCACCGTAAAACGCGCGACGTATACCTGAGAATGACCTAACAGTCGAAACGTAAAGAGCCATATTTGTTTCGACAACTCAGCATGTATAATTATACCTATCATTATGTCTATCTCTTAGTATAGGAATTATATAACTAGAAAATGAGCCTTAAAGGGAAAATTATGAAATCACTAACAGAAGAAATTTAAAAAGTCTAGGTAATCGGATAAAGAAAAAGCATTGTGGCGCAACAAATCATTAAAGAGATAATGATGAAGAAAGTATGGAAGTTAACTTTTTCATTTGAATTCATTTAGCACGATTCGGTTTTACTATTAAAAATTAATTAGAGATAAATATTATTTTGAAAACTAGGTACGTTTATCACAGGAATGTGGTTGATTGTGTGAGAACGAAAGGATCTTTTTTAGGAAAGAATTTCCACATGGCTGATTCTTATTCTGCCTTAAAAATGCTAGAGGTAATTCTAAAGAAGAGAAAATTACAATGCAAATACTAAACTTTTAACAAGATGAAATCTAATATGCGAATTAACTTTACCAACCGCACCAGTCTGCTTCTTTATCCACCATTGATTCCACGGAACGCTTGGGCATATTCCTGTGCATGACTTTTCCCTAACGAATCCCATCGACGGAGGGGAAATTTATAGCATTCGAGATTCAAAAGCCACAAAATTCCTTCATTCTGGCTGATTTATCCAATCAAAGGATGACGCAATCATGCAGAGAGATTTTCTTTCCATCGCTAAGCCCTGTGGAAAGGAAAGGCCAAGGGAAAAAGTTGTTGAACCGAGAGGAAGAGATTCCGCCTATCATTTTACCACTCCAGTGTACTGTAATTTATTTTGCCTCTGAGGAAAAAAGGGCTAAAGTATACTTTTATTTTCAGTTGAGAAATTCAAAAAAATAACTATGAATATGCACTAAACGTTAATATAGCTTACTTATTAAAATAAAACTCGTTTATCATTAATATATTGAGGTTTCATATACATGCCTTTGACATTACTGATAAACATGTCGATGGCTAAGTTTAAGAAGGCACAGGTGGAGAAAATACGATCATTGGGCAGATTACAGTCCTGGAATAAATTGATATTATTGCAAAGTAGTTTTCATACTAATACATTAATATTTTGCTTTTATCGCTTTCGTTTTACGTATTGTAAAATATTCTCTATACTAGGAAGTATCCTCATCAGAAGGATTTCCTTCAAATTGAAACGATTGATCGTGGTAATAAAAAAATATGCAATTGCTTCGGCATGAGGATGGAATGTTGAAGTTACATGCCTATTTTATGATATTTTCTTTGTATTTTTCATCATGAAATCGATAACGTTATCCACATAGATATTTAGTAAGGTCAAATTTGCATAATATCAAGGAGAGTTTATGAATTTCTAAAATTTTAGTAAGGACTCACTAAAAGAATGAGGATTATCGCTGTACTTCCGCATGTTTGCCAAAAATAACTATATTATATTAAATACCTCTGATATTTCTAAATTGTAGCCGAAATATTTTCAAGATATCGAATACAAGCTTAAGAAATGAATAGGATCGGAGTGAATATGAATTACGCAGCCTTTAAACCAAACAAAGTTAGAGGAAGGGGAGCGTGTGCACTTGGGCCTGAAGAGGCTATGGCCTAGTTTTCGGAGCAGTATTGAATAATTAGAAAAATATTAACTCAAGCTAGGTTTCATAGTGCGCATTGAATAAATTTAAATAAAATGATCTTCCGTAGAGATAAATCATTTTCGAGAAGCGATTTGATATTTAATAAAAAAAATATTTTGGCGCTCATCAATTTGTTTTTGCGTTTTCGAGCATCCTACAACCAGGATGATATGAGCGCCTTTTTGAGCCTTATAGAATCGAGCATATATCAAATAGCATTTATCCTCATGTCTGAGGTTATCCCCAAGGATTCAACCTTTCACACGAAATGTGTTCCCGCACGACATCTCTCGCGGATTTTTTCCCTCAAGTAGGACAGGCGGACTGACACGACCGAAACCAATCGCTTGGTGTTTTGCTCCGAGTGAGAATTCGGTTGATACCAGATTACGTTCTCCTCGAGGCTCCGACACTCGCGATATCTCGTCGAAAGAGACTGGGGGGGGGGGGGGGGGGGCTGGCGAGGACAGAATAGGGGGCGCCGATGGAGAATAACAACAGGGAAATGTTGGGAGGTAAACATAGAAGGAGAGAAATTCAAATAGAATATTTACAAAACAGGGAATAAGAAGTGAAACTATAGAAGAGTTCTCAGAAACTTATCCTGACTTAGCTTAGCGAAGCATGTGTGAATGGGTTCCCGGATTATTATTTTGAACGTGTACCTAATAATACCAGTCGATGAATTTAGCCTTCTTTATGTATATTGTTTACCTTTAAATTGAACAGTATTATTATTATTGAGTGTATTAGATTGAAAATTTCTTTACGTGTTCTTAATATATGTTGAGTATTACCTGCTCATTGCGTTTATGTGAGTAAAATTTACCTTGTTCTCTTTCCGTATGTTATCTGTCACATGTTTATGAGCTTCTAGTTATTCGGTGTATGACGTGTGTAATTTCTTTAAATGTACCTGAAAACATCGATAAATGATTTTTATGTTATGTATATTCTTCAATTGAACAGCATTACTGTTATATTTGCTAGACTGAAGATGTACTGCGATAATTCTAAAATTGACGAGTTTAGTTTAGTACCCAATCTTTGAGTTTTATTTCGTTTATTTGACTTAAATCTTATCTGTTCTACTCTTTTGTTGCTATAATTATTCACTATGGCATTTTTAATATAATTATTTACGTTTTCTTATATAGTCATATAACGGAGTCACATAGTATCAATGCATACTTCTTATATTCAAAAGGATATAATCCTATGAGAATAAATTTTTTATTATAAAAAAGGAACTTCAAGGCAACGCGTTGCGGGGAAATTAATATCTATTGTCATTTTGTACGACTCTCTTGGGTATTTTAATGGATGGTTATACTGATATACCCATAAAATATTGTATTTAAATCATTTCGGATATTTTAAGGCATTCAAACAACCCTTATCTTTGCTACTGGTACTCAGGCCATTTAAGTAACCACTGATTGATAATTTTAAGAAGTAAAAATGATCATTCCATCCGAATTTAAAATAAAATTTAGCATATAACATGAGTTAAAATTCCGAAAAAACCTTGATCGGCAAAACATCTGGAATTTTCTATGGTGAATCACGATACCAGAATCATGTCGATGTCAAAAATTAGTTTTAGTACCATATGGTTTTAAGGTTACTCGTGGTATAAATGACCTTTTGAATAAAAATCCACCATTACTTCGTTTTCGAGATATTTGTCTATTTCGGCTAAAAATTGGTTATAAAACTAGCGGAATCGAAGGTGCCGATGAGATAGGAGATAAAACCTCAATGATTCGATCGAGAAACTGAAGAAAAAAATACCTAACAACACGCATATACAGCTAAGCTTCAATTTAATAAAAAAGATCATAAAAACGAGTCGGTTACCACGTCTGAAACTTCTTTTCCGAGAAATTCCATGATGACTTTTCACAGAAAAGGCTCTCTGAAGGTTCTAGCAATAATCTGCCATCATTTTCTTATCCTATCTTTCTTCGAAGTCATTTTCTCATAGTATTCACATTCTGATGAAATATATCACCTTTTTCATTAGGGAAGTTCAAGGTTTAAATCGAAACTTGAATCATATACTCCATATTAAGGAAGGACTCCATATTAATAATGAGAGACACTTTATTTCTTCCACAAGTTTATAAAAATGTTTTTCTATTTTATTTCCGGTTTCGGCTATTACACCATTATCAAATACTTCGGGTATTTGATAATGGTGTAACAGCCGAAACCGGTAATAAAATAGAAAAAAATATAAACTTGTGGAAGAAACAAAGTATCTTTCATTATTAATAAGTTAATGGTTTATAAAAATTTTAAGCATATCATCTGCTAGGTCTACATAAATATCTCCTTCGTATTTTCCCAGGAAATTGCGTTCAAAATCAGCCAATGAACTAAAAGCATTTTTCTCAACCTAATTTGTGAAGTGGATTTCTCATTAACCGTCTAACTTGTGGGGAATGAAAAATTCCAGCCTTCTCTGATCTGATTTGTGATATTTTTCTTCCCGAGTATGCCATACATTGCACATGTTAATCTAGTGCCTTAGTAACTGCTTCGTACGGACTATTTTATGCGCGGTGGAGGCAAAATGATTTTACCTTATTTAACTTAAGAATTGTATACGATGATTTAACTCCAACTATCAAAGTTTCTCTCAGGACACTCCTTTCTCACCTAGTGGTTTTTTCCGTCCCTGTAATCCTGTAAGGCATAAGGAGAAATTAATCAATTTTAAATACACGTTAATTACCCATTGATGTTCTTTATACTTTATCTCTTCTCATCGAGTTGAACCCCGAAATAGGCGTGAAATGCCATTTTTACCAAGCTATAAGCAATTTTTCTGTTTATTTAAGTGTGTATTCCATACAAGTGTAGCAAAAAACATCAGAATGACTGACAAAATGATAGGCAGAAAATTATTTCTTGCATTTTAAAATTTTCTCTGTTAATAATTAAGGGAGATTAAACAGGGTGCGACGCTAAGGTAATTAATTTATAAAATCTAATCGATGGTTATTACTATTTCCCCCTAAAAACATATTTATGAAATAAAATGATTGAAGGATGAAAATGTCATATCTACAGAAGTAGAACTAATAGAAAAAAATGGTTCCATAATTAGATACAGCACCCCAATCAAATAAAAAATGCAGTTTAAAAAATGTCTGCAAAAATTTTTTTTGACCTGAGTATTCTATGATTCCAAGACCATGGGCAACATATTAAGCATGCAATGAAGATGCTTCCGATATTATTATGGGAAATGATGAACACTTGACATTGGTCCACTTAATTTGAAATAGCGTAACTCAACTTAGGCAGGTAATTATTTGATAAAAACACATTTTTCACAAGAATTTAACTGACAAGGAAAATACTCTATCGAAAGACATAAAAACTATCTTTAGATTTCAAAAATTGATTTCTTCGTTAATTATAGGTTTAAACTGTCATTGAAAGAATATGCCATTGAAAGGTGTGATTCACAATGGCTCAAGCGGCGCTAAGTTAAGATCTTGTGAACGGAGCTGTACAGATATAAAAGTAGAGAGAGTGGCTTCATGGTATTCAATGACGTGCACAGCGAGATGATACGAGAATTTTATGCCCCGGAAGAGATATGTTATAAGATTTTACTTTATAAAACATGCCTCACATCCCTTGTTCCTAGCATGGTGCTCCAAAAAACAGACGAATGAACTAAATTTGGTGATAACACTTTATGGGCAAGCTTTTGTGGGTATTCTTTGCGATTGTAAACCCCTCGATCAGAAGGGCGTGCGCATGAGGGCTATTCAAACGCACAAGAGAAGAAATATTGCAGGGATGGTTCGGTTCATCGGTATTTTATAGCTTGGATCGGGAACCATAGAAAAACAGTTCACTCTGTAATGTAAAATATTTCAGCAACAACAGGTGAAATAATCTACCAAAGCCATAATAGTTTCTGTTAATAGATCACATTCAGATGCAATATAGATAATGTTCTTATATCTTCCTTGAAATTAGGACTAATGTGTTTCGAATATAAATAATTAATTAAATTCGAAAATAAACAGGAAAATACTTATTTCACTAAAATATAACATGTTAAACTGATATAAGTCTTAAAAAACCCTTTTTGTATTAAAAAAATGGTAATTAATGATCTCAGGATTATATTTAAGAAGACCGCGCTGAGTTAAGAACCAGACCCACAGACCAATGCGCAGGACCAAAAATGGCCTTCGCATACATGTTATGTGAACTGTTCCTCGATATTAATTGAAGAAGTAGCTTCTCAGAGCCAACAATGTGGCATAACTAATAATATAACTGCTGAACAATAGACTTTTGGATGATATAAATTATCAGTATAATTTCATGAAATATGAATACTATATTCGGAAAATAAGGCGATTTGAAAGATGAGAATGATTATCACATAAAATATAGCGGTATTGGTCGGAGTAGCGGCTTGAGAAATAAAGTCTCATGGTGATTCTTTATTTAAGTAATTTAACAGTTATGTAGGTTCACATGAACCTTTTTTTAATCAACCCCGATTTCCACTACAACACATTGGAATACCCATCTTAATTTACAATAAATTGGACTATTAAAGAAATATCCTTTTTCATCCCTTCTTTAGGTGACTTAAGAAGCTTTGGCAAGGGGTTTGGAAGGTAGACGAGTTAACACTAGAACTACCGATGGAGCCATTCCGACTCCTCACGATTTTTTTGAAAACGTGCACAGTTTTATTTTCTAGAACTATTTTAATCGCAAAGCATTACTTTGTGTCAAAAATGAATAAAAGTCACGGAATTTCTGGTCAGAATTCGGAAAATTTTAGTCAGGGCAGAGAAATAAAAATCGCGAGGAGTCAAAATGACTCCATCGGTAGTTCTAGTGTTAAAGTAAACCAAAATATATATGCATTTCGACTACGCCTTGTATAGCCAATGCTTCATTCCCCTCCTCGTAGATGGCAGCTCAAAACCTTCCAAAACACTGGCTCAGGATATTTTATCTCGGACTCCAATCAACAGTTAAATTATGCCTTTCCTTCGAGGAAGTTCATCATTACCCTTTGCGTTGACGCCATTGGCGGCGGACGAGTTAACGCGGAACAAAAGCAATTACTCCCGGAGACCGCCTCCCCATTCACGCCTGGAGAAGGACCATGGTCATTGAAGTGGACGGCGACTGATTGGTACCCAGAGAACTTCCCTCATTCCACCCACGTTCGATGAGACCTAAGTCCACCGGCCGTGCCCATCGTCACTATAGCCGCGGGAGGAAATGGGCCCGTCGAGGGCCTGCAGAGCTGCCTCCACCGACGCATCGGTGACGGGAAGAATGGGTTTCCTTGAATGTAAATTAGTTAAGCCCCTTCAAACTGCATTCGAATGAAGCAATCGCTCACGGTAAATACACCGAAGGTATTCCACAAGCGAGCCAGGAGTGTTCATTTCGGGTGGGACGGAGGCAAACAGACTTTGGATCGACGACGGAGAGAAAATTACGACTCGCGAAAGGGTGGTCGTTACGCTCCGAATTGCTTTGGCGTGTCCCTCTTCAGTGGGAGAGAATTAACGGCTGTGTGGAAGCCAAACTCTTCTTCGCCCATGTCCGGTCTTCAGTGTGGCGAAGTGACGAGCCATTACCTCTCGAATGGAAATTATTCCCGAGAAGAATTATCGATAAAACGCTGAGGACGCAGCTGTTTACCCACTGGCCTGTATCCCCTGAAGAAAAACATAAGGATTTGAAAAGGAACTGCTAATAATTTGTTAAAAATTACTGCCAGAAAAAATCTTGTCTTTGCATTGGTAAAAGTTATTATCATTAAGTTTTTTCTATTTTTCTTTTCCTCTTTGAATTCATGATTTATTTTGTTTTTGAATTGATATAATTTATAATTCCTATATTTTTTCTATATTCCACTCATGTAAACATACAATATATACTGGAATATCTTAATTGTTTTTCTGCTATTAGATTAAACAACTTTAATAAATCTGCACCAGCCGCTGCTTTAAGCTAACATTTGGTGACTCCAGTTCAGATTAAACCACGGAGTACTTATATTGCACTCTACTGTTTCCACCTGCTATATGCATATAATTTGTGTCTTTGATAAGATGGAATAAATTTTGTTATGCGAAAGATCCACAGAGAAAAAAATCATCCGCCTTGACCGGGATACAAACCCGGATCCCCCGGTTTCCGGTCGAGTGCTTTAGCCAGTTAAGCTACCGAGGCGTCATTCTTCCCTGTGGATATTTGTGAACACTACCGGACAAGATGTTGCTGGACTGCAGAGCATATGATGCCACAAGCAGTCCAAATCGTGCGCACAGCGCCACAGCCGGAGGGCAGGCCCGGACATAGAACACAAAGAGGTGTTCGCTCTTGACTAGTTTAAAGTATACCGGGACCACAGAGTAGGGATATACAGAGAGGACAAAACGGCTGAAGGCGGTAATCAGCTCATTGCGCATTTCACCATGTTCTAAATAAGGAAACGTGGCTTGAGTTGCTATTTGGTTGCTACCGTTGCTATCATTCGCGCTTGGCGTGGAGTGTTGTCGCAAAAATATATTTTTATTCCTCCACTCATAGAGTTTACATTACTATTTATGCCTCCACTCTTCAATGCTTTCACGTAGTGTGCTAGTGGTTTAAAGAAACGTGGAAAATAAGACGAGAAGAAAAGGTTTTGCTTGGTGTTCAGCCATTAACTGCAAAAACAATGCGGGCATGACGGAAGCAAAGTTGAGTTTCTTCAGTTTCCCTAAAGACCCTATGAGGTAAGTAATTTCATATTTTTTCTGAGTTACTTCGCTGATCGAAGAAACTAAGCTTATATTCGAGTATTATTTTGCATGCGAAATGAAATTGTCGAAAAAGTTTAATAAGAACTTGTGGTGTTGGCGCAGGTCCAACAAGACTGCCAGTTATTTACATAATAACTGCCGGATTAGTGCGTGCGATTCAGCGTTCCTTGCTCTACCTTTACTAGCAAAGAAATAATTAGGCTACTTTGAATTTTAAACCCTCTTTTTTCGGTGCATGGTAAGTCGTTAGCACTATTTGGTTTGAATTTACCGCATAATTTTACTTATTTTCAAGATGGCCGCGTGCGCATTTTTCATTACAGAGAAACGTATGGTATTCCAACCTAATGTCCCCTCTGTATATATCTACTCTGTGCCGGGACTAGCCGCGGTGATAACTTTTCACGGGAGTTACCCGCAGTGCACAATCGTGCGAAAGATCCACAGTGAAGGCGGATGTTTTTTTCTCTGTGGATCTTTCGCACGATTGTGCATTGCGGGTAACTCCCGTGAAAAGTTATCACCGCGGCTGGTCCCGGTATACTTTAAAATTTTCTTATCATCATTATTATAAATAAAATTAAATTGAATGAAGAAAATATTTGAGCATATGAGTCATAGGGTAACTATCCCAAAACGACCACGCAATGAGGATCAAGTCCGTCCTGTAGAAGCTTGATTTATGCTGCCAATGTGCATGTTTTAGAAAAATTCCCGCTGAGCGGCAATGAGGGGAGAGTGATCTATATCTTCAATATTATGCAATAGATTATGTGCGATCGCATTTAAAACTTGTTAATTCCATACATAAATTCATCTCGTATATGCATTTCAGTTAACAGCCCAATCTGTGGTTCATTTCCCTTCGGATCGATCGAAGTGCTGTAATTTTCGACCTTTGTAAACACATTTAAATGGCAGGTGGGTGGCAGTACACTTCGTGCCTGTCAGGAGAATTCTCTGTTGTAACATTCGTGCACCATGGTGTACAAACAATGATTTATTATGCCGATGTATGAATTGTAAAGTTTATGCAGCCAATAAAAGGAATTCCGAAAATGTACATATTCAGTCCTCGTTATCATTGTCTCGGTTTTCCTAGTTTCATTCATGTCCGGAGAAATGTGACAACATTATTCATAAAATCGGTGCCATGGTATGCACTAGAGAAATGAAAAATAAGTTGCTCTGTAAAATACTTAAATATGCAGAATAAATAGCCAAAATAATGAATCAATTCATTGAATATTTCAAATTTTCATGTGCCAACTTGCTTAGGTGCAAATTTAAGTATATCAGGCTTAAAAACTACATATAAGAATAGCAATCTTTTAAAATTAGTAAAAAAATTGCGAGACAAAATGGTAAGTTCACCTCCGCATTAGCCGTTAAGTTAGAAAGTTGAGCAAGTGAGTACCGCGAATCACACATATCTTCTCCGGTCTCCAACTCCCAGTGACGTATCAAGAAGTGACGTCAGCGATGCTCCCGTCTCCATGGTGACGGCGTCGAGCGGCGTCATCCGCAATGGAGAGGTGAGAAGATGTGAATGGGTGGGGGCTGGAGGGGTGGAAATGGAAGGGCTTGAGGAAAAAGGAGGGGAAGAAGGAGCTTTCTCAATTTTTTCCCTCCCACTCTCACCGCTGCTTCTGCTTGTTTGTGAGCTCACCCGTCCAAGTCCCGCGCTGCTATTTGCCCAAGACCTCTCTTTCCCTGTCTCGGACTTCCTAAGGATGCCGCCCCCACCACTACCAACACGGACCGAGCTGAATATTTCAGCCACGGACACCCGAAAAAACACTAGCACTCACATTCCGGCGAGGGCAGAGGTCCGAGAGACGATTGGCGCGTCCCAAGTGCCCGACCGGGGTCACGAGACGGAGGAGAGCAGGTCGAAAGAATGGAAAGAATGGAAAAAAAGTGGAAAGAGAGGTGTTCAGTCACCCCTTTCATTTCAATTTCCTCCTTTTCTCCAAAGGGGAAGGAAGGCTGTTGAGAGGAAGGGTCTGCCGGAAAAGGGTTGACATCATTTCCAATTCCGAGTGGAAGAGTGTCGCGAGAGACTATTAACACATCCTATTTAGTCCTGAACCGGTGATGGAGGAAGTAAGAATAGCCCTACACGGAAAAAAAGATTTGATTAAAACTATCAAACTGGTGTGATAGGGAGTATTTTTCATGTCAAAGTCAACCTACATCGATGTAAAAAGCCTGCAAATGAAGTTTTCTAGCGCGTCTACACTATATATTGATATTGAGTCACTACGGAATGCAATGATGTGCATCAAGTATTCCTCTTCAGCTTACAAAGAGAAAGTGCAGTCAAAACTTATTCACATTCAAAACCAAGGTTGATTATTTACAATAATAGTACATTACGGCGTTTGTGTTAGCATTTATTACGGCGACCAATTTAGACTAGTCGTTAGAGTCCATTACTACCACGCGGAGGGCCTACGATCAATGCTTCATACAGGCGTGTTTTTTTCCACTTTTTTGTAAATATCTTTTGCAGAAACTTGCGTTAAACACCTAATTAATGATTTTCCATCAGAATTATGTTTTTCAGGGCGGAAAATTTTTCAATATGCACGCTACGTTGGTTTTATTATCCTTTAGATTTTAGTAGTTTTTATCGAACTGCTGTAGCCAGTTCGGTTTCAATTACCAAACAAGTTTGATAGAATTTGTGGGAGGCCGGTCGGCAAAATAGCAAACCTACACCAATGTCAGCGAAAATTACTAATTTCACCGCTAATTTGAGCTACCAGGTGCTAGTATTTATCAATATAATAGCTCTGAGCCATGAACTGAGTTTCGTTACAGAAGTTCCAAGAGACGATTAAATAGCACAAAGAACTGATATTTTTGTGAAAATATCATTCATATTCTTAGTCCAATATGACAATGAATTGCTGTTACCAATTGCACCATTCAAAAAATATATAGTCAAGCATTGAAGTAAGTTATCAAATCATTGGATACTACAACTGGAGTCCCTATATTCCCGATATTGAAGAATGGGCTTCGATAGCTGCAGAAAAGTCAGGAAGAGACCATTAAATTTTTGGTGCCTTACACAGGATGAATGGAGATCTAATTTATCAAGCAAACAAGGGAGAGTTGAGAAGAGTGAAGTAGAATAATTTTGAAGATGACAAGACAAATTAATCGATTACATCCTGACACTAGATGGCTTGATGAACACAATTGGCTGAGGAAGAGTAGACAAGAGGATCAGAGAATGAATGTCTTCAATTAGTTTTACAAGAATTAAATGGAATAAATTGGCCCGATTGCGCTAATCTGATAAAATATTCTTACCATACTCTTCGTCTTGCCAAACTACCTTGTCGTGATGTTATGAAATTTATACCCTAGCGCACTATATTATTATCTATTTCCTCACTTTCACTTTTCTTTCTTTCAGTTCAGTTTATTTTCTCTTCAAACATTTATTTTTATTTCACCCACATATTTCTTATTTTAACACTTGAAAATATTTTTTCACCTTAAAATTCACTTTGTTTAACTTCATCCTTCCATTAACTTCAACTTTAAAGGATTCTGAATCAAACTTTTTCCACGTGGCAAAATAAAATTTTCAGGGTGTATCATTTAAGAACTGCTTAATCGAAGGCTTCTGTTAAAGAAATATGCTGAAAAGTAAATGACTCTGTAAGAACATTGATTCGGGCTCCCACGATTAGGCGTCGCCCACTATAACATCGGGCTGCGGGGGGAATTGGCAAAAATCAGGGTTCTGAAGAGACTTTATTGCAACCATAATGATTGCATCGCCTCCTTGGATTATGGAGGCTATTTTTGCAACTCCATATATAATTTTTATTTCTGAATTTTATTCAAGATACTTTTCCGATCATGGAAAAACTGTAAGAATAGTGCATCGTCATCTAGTTCTGAGTTAAATTGAAAATTTTAGCGTTCTTGCTAATCAAGAAATTTGTCGAAATTTGAGTTATAATCTTTTTCCTGGAAGGACAAACAAACAAAAAAGCGAGTACAATAAAACGTGGAAGAAAATAATACAGTATTGCTACCCAAAGATAACTTCTGAAACCATTTTATGCGTGGAGACGACGGTCTAAACGGCTTTTCAATAACAATGATGACGTCACCCACTCCTTCCGAGCGGTTATTTCTTCCTTGAACGATTTTATTATCCGAAAGTCTAATATTCAGTTTCTTTTTTTTCTTTTTCTTGACCTTTAGGTTTAACGTTGAATACAGTCTTGGAGTGTAGTACTTGAATAATTTAAATGCAAAATTTAGCCAACGTTTTGGTACATTCACATACATTCATTTTGGCTATGAATGAATATGAGTTCGTTGTGCAAAGTCATAGAAGGCTATCAAAATGTTTTTTTTTCACAGTAATAATATAAATTACTAATGTTGCCACCAACACATGAAATATGGGCGTCAACATTCGCTATGTATTTATTTTACAAATATGAGAAATTAATGAATGAAGATTACTGTGACTTATCTTCCATTCTTTCAATGAACTGAGATTTGGGCAAGGTAAACGATCCCATTATTGCATTTAGAATATACTGGTTCATCAATTTGGTCCAAAATTTGATTGTAATAGAATTTGGAAAACGAAGGGATTTTTATCTTCCCTTCTTCATATCCATTATCTACTTCTCGAGCTATTCTCATAAAAGTTGATGGCCTAAAAACTCATGTAGAGCGGTATAACAACACTCAGACACTCCTTATTTACGTGCGTGGGCCTCGCATGGTTCGTAGTAGTTTAAACACTATGAGATTCTTTCCCTCATAGAAAGGTTCTCGCTACACGAGTGAATGAGGTCCGAAGACGTCACCAACTCATGAAATGAGGGTATTTTAAAATGTGAAAAATTTAGCGTATTCTTATTTTAAATTTGTAAGGGAATAATGCAGTCGGTGTTTTATCCGTTGTAAAGTATATTTACTCTCAATCGAGCGAATTATTTGAATAAAATTTGATTTTGGGCATGAGTGAATGGACTTATTTTACGGAAGGCGGAAGAATGGGAAGAAGAGAAGAAATATTAGCAGAGGCTGAGTTTCTCCTTTCATCTCAATGCCTCTCTCGACAGAGGAAGGGAGGGAGAGGCGTTGAGTGAAGGGTCTGCCGGAAAGACGAGAAGGGTTCACTATCACTTTCAATTCCGAGCGAGTGCGTGTGGAGACGAGCTATTAACACATCCTAAGCCTCCCACTCAAAACCTCTCATCTTCCATTCTGCCATCTATCCATCCCTATATCTCTATATCCATTTTTTCTTTCTACACTTCTCTCTCACTTTTCTCCTAGCGTCATCTGATCTATTTTACGACCGTCCGAGGAAAGATCACTTTATGGACTTCACATCCTAGCTCGGCAAATTTGGTCGTAGGAAAACGGTCGGAGAGATAAAGTCGTGGGAGTAGTAGAATTGAAGATTAGGGTGCATCAATGGCTTAGCCATTTTGCACCACTACACAATCATTTATTTCAAGTCACATGATACTAATAGAAAAATATAAGATAGGTTCTGCGTACTTTAACTTAGCGAAATAGGCGGTCATGTTTAAATTTTATTAGAAATATTTATTTCCTTTGGAAACAAAATGGTATTATTTTAATTATTATGGTGTTCTAATAGAAGAGATTCAAGGCATCCTCCTATATTAAACCGTCTCCGCTCGTCACGGTATTTATCACACACTGTCGGGATACGCCGAATGCTTAGCTAAGAGAAAGGCTTGGGTCAAAGGGAAGTGCCCTATCCTTAACCGTGTGATTACTACTTCCTCTATTCAATTGCTCCTGGTGGAGAAGGGCCCCGCCGAAGTTATCGCCTTTATACCACGGAGTTTATTATTATTTACAGTCCTCCACGACCTCTTGCACAGTTCAAGTTCAGCACTTTTAAGTGAGGCTCGTAGGTCCTCGTCGAGACGACACCGCAAGACGAATAGTACATAAAGTTTCTTAACAGTATAAGGGAGCTAACTACCTCAGCAAAAAGCGTTAAAGCAGACCATCGTCATTTCCCATATCGCTACTCACCCTCGGCCCCGGTTCAGTTAAAAATTCGGTATAATTTAATTTAAGGATGGATTCAGGCGTCCATTACGAGACACTGTTCAGTTCCACATTGGAATTGGGAATTTCACTGAAAATGTATGACTATGCGATAAGAGATATCTTCCACACTGAAAACTACAGTGAAAGCAGTTTTTCTCTAGCCTACGTATTATTCGTAAAATTTCACTTTGAAAATTATTTAGTAATCTTGAGCTCCAAACGACCCATCGCCATGTTTGCTGAGCGTAAAGCCAGAGTCCAGTAAACGATACGTTTACGTGGTGCATGTAGACTATTTTACCCAGTTTTAGAAAAACCTATGTATCTCTCAGTACTTTTTTTCTCAGTGTAATTTCTTTTTTATATAGCAATACATGTTAATTTCATCATCATTCATGTTAAAGATTGATACTGAATAATTGATAGTGTTGAATTTTTTGAGCATATGGTGTTAACCCACATCATTAGTTGGCCAAATTAAAAAAAAATCTTCAAATTTTTAGAATATAACTTAGGTAAAAGTTGACAGTATTGGGGACGTGAAATTGTTAATTAAATTCCACTGTTTGCATTTTGAAAGTTTCAAGATGATATTGAAAGTATTAAGCTCGCAATACCAAACGAAAACAGACCTGTTAAGCGGGAGTGGTGCGTCTTCTTAACATCATTTTCATTGTGACTTCGTAAATCTACGCAAAAACCAATTCGGGCTTATCTGCTGCTATTTCGTGAAGGGTGTTACTCTTAACCCAATTTATGTCCAACTTCATCTTCAGATGAGCTTCAACATAGAGATATAGAATTAAACTAACCCGTTTATAATTCTTAACATACAAACTGTAAAATAAAATTTACTTGGTATATAAACCTACTATTCACGCAAGTATTGCATTACAAACCCAACTCCCGAATACCCAAACCGAAATAGACCTCATTGAAATGCACTAACCAATTGAAACGAGTACAATGAAAAGCTCCTGATTCTCGCTACACCATTCAAATATATCATATAGAACTAACAGTAAAAACGAATTATTAATGGAAACGAATGTACCCACCTAATGAAAAACTCTCGACTCACGTTATGTCATCCAAATGAAGTTTTGAGATAAAAAAAGCCTGCGAGGCGAACAATGACAATGTGTAAAAGACAATCAATTACTATATTTTGCCACTAAATGCAGATACGCGAATATTCCTCACCAAGGAGGAGCCTCACTTCCGTTCATCCGGTCGTATTTCTGTCTTTCTATTGACGTATTACAGGGTTAGAACCTCAGTTATCATCTTAAAATATCAACGGCGTATAGCTAAGGCATTTTTCACCATTTACACAATACACAATAATTTTTATATCTGAGGAAATACTTGGGAACACTTTTACTTATTATATGGCTACAGTTAAATGTTGACAAGATTATGCTCAAAATTGTTAGATTTGAAGCACTTAAGCATCAAAATAAAAAAAAGACTGGAGGAGCGTAACTTCAGCTATCATCTTAGAACATCTTGTACGATGTGAGGCACGATGTGGTGCAAGTTCTTAATATTAGTAAAATTAGACATTGCAATATTTCCACAGAGTTTTATTATGACACTACAAGTTTCGTCATTACAAACATTTAATAATGTTACAAACACTTGATAATGTTATTACGAAGGCTTCCGCGGTGAGTTAATTGGTGAATTTTTTTCGGTTTCATTCCGCGTTGACTCATACTTTGCAGACGACAGTTTCGGGCGTTTTCGGACTGTTTTGGACCCGAAGACGGGAGCTGGAACGCGCCCGAAACTGTCGTCCGCAAATATGAGTCAACGCGGAATGAACCCGAAAAACAATCACCGCTTGATAATGTTGTTTGTAACGACGAAACGCGTAGTGTCATAAAACTCAATAAATATTGCAATGTCTAATTTTACTAATCTTAGAACATTCAGCACATAGATAAGGCTTTTGTCATAAGTTTCCTGTATGACAGACATGGATACCTCTGAGAAAATATTACGGAAAAATTCTTAATCTAAGACATGATTTCAGTTAAATATTGACAAAGTTGTACTCAAAATGGCTGGATTTTAAGTCACTAAAACAAATAATTAAAAAAGGACTAGCGAAGTGTATGCAATGCATTGAATCAAAAACAGAGCACTCGGATATAAGATATAGTTTTATAGAAGGTTACATTAGAAAACTACCAGAGCTGAGGAAGCTACAGTGGAAAGCTACCATGATTGGATTTATAAATTTAAAAAAAGTTGCTGATGAAACACCTCTGAAATACTTCCCTAAGTTCACCAACCGAGGAGAGACTAATCCTTTCGACGGCTCGTCTCCAGACCACCAAGTGTCACGCATAAACTCCCCTGCTCAACCTCCGGCTCCCCACGCTACGTCCCCGTCCCCCGCTCCACTTACCGCTAATTGAAAGATACATTCCCCTCCGAGAGAGGCGCCACTGGTAAGAGCGTCAGTGTGTGCATGACGAGGGAAGTGGAGAGGTAATATGTGAGACCTTTAAGAGAGGACTCAGCGAGAGAGACACTTTAGCGAGTTCCATTTCGACGCGTTTCGCCGTTCAACACACTGCGACATGCGATTTCTAACGCTCGGGTGGTATTCGAACCTACACGATCAAGGAAAAAGTTAAAAATCATCTTCAATTAAAAAATTATAAGAAAGAAGAGTGATATGTCGCTACCTACGTGGACACACACGCTTCCTCTACAAGTGCAGCACAAAGACTGCACAAAATTTGATGCACTAGTAATTATTTAACAGGATAACTTTTTCAATTGTTATGGAATAAAATATAAGTAAAGGAAAAAGATGAAAAGCTCTGAAATAGTACAAAACTGGCCAAAAATAAGAAGAGTGACATGTCTTCAGAGCTGATGTGGACTTTTTTTTCCGGCCAATGATGCAGCTCAACTACTGCACAAAGTTTCATGAACGAGCAGTTCTTTGACTAGTGTCGTCTTAATTATCCTCATTGAATATTTGTAATTGTTCGCGTTAACTTTACGAATCCGCGTTATCTTTCCGAAAGTTAAAACAATACTTTAATCTCTGTGCTTTTACAGAAAAGAAAGTAAGTAAATTAATATGGATCTATTACATAATAAAAATATAAAAAATTGCATCATTGATTTATTATTATGATCTTCCTATAAGTATTTGATCGAAATCGTCCGTGTTTCCTTCTGTTTTTATGCTATTTTTTCATGTGTCAGTTCCAAAATGTCTGCACATAGTTTTTTATGTAATTATCTTTTTGCTACTTTTATTTTATTTAATGGCAATTTGCTTTAATAAAGCAAAAATAAATCATTTATTCGTTCACTCTATTGTGTTTATTGGAGGCCCAATTGAGGATACTGGCTCTTTATTGCCCGGAATCTAACAGGTCAGAATAGAGTACCATTCTTCATCTTTGATGGTATCCTTGACGGAATTATCATGAATTTTGTATTTAGATAGATCTTAGCAGTGAACTCGTGATGGCTAAATATGTTCTAAGCAGGGCAGCCAACCGTCATGGACCTAAATTTCCTTTCCCAGTTTAAAGAAGTATATTATTTCAAGTATTACCTGATGGTAAACAAATCAACTGTAATCGCTATCAATCTCATCCAGGCTCTGTAGTGCAATGGGAAGTGACTGCAGTGTCAAGATCACATTCGATCAAAAAATTATTCTACAAAGCTCCCATATTGAAAAAGTTGCTGAACTCCTCCAGAGTGTAAGGACTATAAAAGCCACCTTAGATGTGCTTTGGTTTTGAATGAAAAATCAAATCTCTCACACACAAGATTGTGTACATTAATTATGCATAAGTTATAAGAATAGGCCCTCGATATCAACAGCACCCCCAGATGCATGGTTCTCCATGACGGATCAATAATAATGAATGAATAATGAATCTTTCACGTAGGATCCCGTTTAAGAGTTTTATTTTTTTCTTTCGCCATTTTATTTGCCTTAAAGCTTCCAGTCCATGGGAAGACCTTGTTGTGGGCATGTACTTAAGTTCTCCATCTAACTTATTTGGCTCATTTAAAAATACTCTGGTTTCATGTACTACATGTTCGACATTTGGATGAAAAAGCAAATCTCCCACACACTCATCGAAATATTCAGTAAATTAGTGGTATATAATTTATAAGAATAGGCCCTTGATATCAATAGCACTCTCAAATGCATGGAGCACCATGATGGGTCATCAGTGATGAATTAATTAAATATATTTTTCACGTAGGATGCCGTCTAAAACTTTTTTCTTCCTTCGCTGTACTCTTCGCCTTTAAGTTTCTAGCCTAGGGGAAGGCGTTGCTGTGGATATATATTTAAGTTCCTCATCCATGATACATTACGCTCCCTCTTAAAAACTATAGCCTCATGTACTGCCTTAATGCTAGTTGGATGAAAAAGCAAATCTTCCTCTTATTCACCGAAACATTGTGTAACTTAATAATTTACACGTGACAAGAATAGGCTCTTAATAGCAGTAGCAACCTCAAACACATTGACACCATGGTGGAGCATTAATAATGAATTAATTAAAGGCATTTTTCACGTAGTAGGCAATCTAAAAGTGTTTTTTTTCCTTTGCCATACTATTTGCCTTAAAGCTTACAGCATCGGGGAAGGCCTTGCGGTGGACGCCTATATAAGTTTCTACCCATGACTTATTACGCTTCTAAAAATATTCTTGTTTCATGTACTGTCCTTTCAAAATTTGGATGAAAAAGCAAATCTCCTACACGCTCACCAAAAGGTTGAATAAATTAATAATTCATAAGTTACAAGAATAGACCCTCGATACCAACAGCACATGGTATTCTATGATGGATCATTAATAATGAATGAATTAAAGACATCTTCCACGTGGGATCCCGTCTAACTGCAAGTTTTTTTTTCTTCCATCGCCATTCTCTAGGGAATACCCGAAAAAGTTGTCCCTCGAAAGTTCCTTCATGAATAATAGATACTCCTCCATACGGACGTGCGCATTTTGTTTTTCATTTTTGCCCGTCCTTGAGAAGGCAATTGGGATAGGCTTCGTTTCTTTCTTTCCTTCTTCTTCTCCTTATCATGCGGACTTAAGACGATACAGTGTTGTGGGGTGAGGATTCGATGCGGCACGTGGACGGAGGAGAAAGGAGGGGAAGGGAGGTGGAGGGGGGAAATATATGTGGAGGGGAGGGAATTGGAGACGATTGGTACTTTATGCCTCGTTCAGATTAGGATTGTTCCAGCAATCTTTGGAACTATCGTGCATTCACACAACGATGGTTGAAAACTGTGCTGCCCTCTAGTGATGACATCTAAAGTGAACGACTAATTGACGGTTAGCAAAGCTGTTGAGGTAAGAAGGGTCAAGATATTACTGTGTTCAACAGTGGCGCCGACTCCATGGGGCCTGAGGGGGCCCGAGCCCCCTCGAAATTCTTTATGGGTGTGAGGAAAAAATGTGTCAGGCTTGTCGATTTTCCCTGGAGTATCCAGATATCGAGTTTCGAGTTATCTGGGTTCTAATGTTGATCAAATGACTCTTCTAAAATGCTTAAAAAACTCACTACTTATAAAATTTCCCGGGGCAAGATCCCCGGTTTGGGCCCCCAAATATTTTTTGTAAGTCGGCTTCCCTGGTGTTCAACGTGTATTTAACGAAAAAATTTTCTTCCGCCCATATTCTTCCTTCCTAGGACAAATACATGAAAAAATTGAGCGAAGAGAGCTTCACGAAGTTTTCGTCTTTCTCTTGTCGCTTCCTTTTCCGGTCACCCAGCGCCAAACCAACGTAAAATGGCAACGTTCGGAACTATTGTCGGGACATGCATTCACACGGCTAGTTCGGCCAACTATCGTTAGGACGATTGCTCGGACAATCGTAATGTGAACGAGGCATTATCGGATCTCTTTCACTTACAGGTCCCTCTCGGCAACTAAATACCTTTCATGGAGTGATAGTCGAGTTTCATCGATATAAAAAATCAGCACGGTGCCTATGCTACTACGTTTTATGATGGCACATTTACAATTGGATTGAAAATTCCCGGCCCTCACGCGCAAACTCGTTTTTTCTGTGAGGAACTCATTCTTTGAAATTCATGCTAGAAAGGTACCTGAATGTTATTACGATGTCTCAGGATTTTTGTTGTGAGAAATTAGTTCTGTAAATTCCATTGCTAGAAATAGGAATGGCTGAAAATTATTACTTTGCTCCAGTATTTCCTTAACTCAAACTTCCATCTTTAATCGTTCCAAATTCCTTGTCCCTGCTTTCAAAATCCATCTAAGGGACACGAGCTTCTAATTTAAGCATAAATAATCGCTATTTCTACAGGTAACTAACGCTGCTATCACCATATCGTATGAGGCTTAGATGTGTAGGAATTATATTAGATACTGAGATCAAACGCAAGCATAAAGCGTGGTAAACTAGAGGGTATAGGGCTTGTAGGGAGGGTAGGGCTGCTGAAGAAACGGACTTCAAATCCTCGGAGGAGCCTTCGGACAACATTAAATAAAAATCCACGATGTGCGCGGTGGTACGGGTAAATTAACCAGTTCCTCGACCCCGGGTGTGGGTAATCACACGCATGTAATTTAGTCTGGAAAGAGTTCTCCCCTCACCTATCAAAATCGACCTTTGGATGGAACACTTTAGTGAGCTGAAATAGGGAAGCATAGAAGGCCGATGAACTCCAATTGAAACCGAGTGTACCAAAGGTGGTAGCTTTCAAAACCTTACATGTCCGTATAATATTTCTAATCTTGCCGCGTGAACGGTGGTGAAATATACAAGATTTGCCATGAGAAAAAATTCCCCTGGACCGGGAATCGAACCACGGACCTTGAGGCAAAACCCCAAAGGTCCATGGGAATTTTTTTCTCATGGTAATTCTTGTACCTTAGATGTCCGAGTTTAGTTTTAAGACGGGTTTATAAAGAGCGCAAACCAAGCAGCTCGTGTTCCGCGACGCTAGACTAATTCTTAAGCAAATATAGCTGTTCGGACGATACTGCTCGATGATTCTTACAGGATATCGTTACCGAAAAGACTCGTTTGAATAACTTGCGTTTATTTTCTCGTTTGAATAATTATTACAAAGACTGGCAAGGAGACGGGGCTCCCAGGCGACTACACAGAGACTAGCAGGCAGACTGGTGATTTGATGACTCGGCGACAGACTGAATGACTGCTTGTGACTGCCTGGCTTGACTGCTCCCGTTCAAGTCCCTGGACGACACATCATCGTTCGTCTCGTGCGATCGGTGCGTCAGCGCCCCTCGCGGCTCCCTGGTAGACCAACAGCGATACCAGGCGCGAACGACTCAAACAATAGCGATGATTTGATATTAACCCTTCGCCTACTGTACTGATGGCAATTGGTTCGTGATATACCTCTCTTTTACTTTATTTAAGTTACGCCATGTCAACTTATGTAAGTGGAAAAACTGCTCTTGGTATTCCCACCGGGTTAGAAAATCCATTTCTGCCGACGTTTCGAGCTCCGGCTAGGGGCTCATCCTCAAGGCTGCTGAATGTAGTTTCGACGAAATTGACCAATTGACTCCACGTCGAATTAAAAATCATATATGTATAACTTCATGCTAATCTAGTACCTATCGCGGCGTTGCCTCCTTCCTTTTTCCTTCCTATCATTCCCCTTCTGTGGTGCAGAGGTAATAAGCTTATAGCTTCAGACCTCGGCCCAGGAGAATAACCCCGCGAGCCCGCCCTAGGGTTTCGAATCCACTGCTAATCTAGTTCTTATTCTTAAAGAGGTATTTTTAAGCTCTTTTACGTGACCATGACCATTAAAGCTGCCTTCTATGCTAAAAATCTTACAATAGAGTATGAAATTTAAATAAGAGTGATCAATAGAATATGAATTAGACCAATATTTGCTATTGCAAAATGTATCACCTAAAAATGAAATATTTCATGGTATTAAAGTGATTGACATTTTGGGTACATTAAAGTTAGAAGTTAGTTCGAAACAAGGTTAGTAGCAACATTCATGCTCACTGTTAGGTAATTAGTGTTGATCTAGGACAAGTACTGAATGCGAGATAGTTTACTAATTCCTTACTTGAAAGCTTTCGTAACGGTTCCTCAATTTTGAGAGCGCAGGATCCCGTATGTGACGTAGGAAAGCAAGAATATTGTTGGATCGTTAAGACCTGGAATGAAAAGAGCCAAAAGTATGAATATATAAATTTAGAAATGATACATTTTACGAGCTAAAGCAATTCGGCTAAAAATAGGAAATTAGGAATTAAATCAAGTCAACCGGTGGAAATCCCGAGAGGACTTCACTCAGGAAATTAGGACTTTTGCCTCGGGACTGGATAAGCGATGAGATCACTTTTTTATGAGGAACCTGAGTTCCATCTGGAACTCTTCACATGCATAAAAATTCAAGGTACTTTTATTACTCTTAGAGTATACACAACCCATTTACCTTCACCTTCTGCAACCTTAGCAAGACGGAATAGAGTCGAAATAATGGGGTGAGGCTTATGTTACCTTTACGTTGTAGCTGTTAACCATAACAGGCGACAAGGAAAAGTTACTGTAATATAGTGAAATATCGATAAAAAAACACCAATTACTGATAATTAACGAGTGCTTGGTTGTTATAAAGGGCAAAACAGTACAACGAGAAAAGTATAAAATGACATTTTTTCAGATTTGTGAGTATGGAAGAGGGATAAAAATGTACCTGGTAGAAAATTCAATGCCAAGAAGCCAAATCAGATGCAGCGAAAGAGGTCAATTAAAACCAAGTAGACTTCTTGCAACAAAAAATTACCCCATCACAACTTATTTCAGATATATCCATATGCCCTATGAATTTAATAAATATACCGTGTCAACTTATTGAAGTGGGTAAACTTCTTTCAGAATCCCCTCCGGTTGAGAAAATCATTTTCTGCTGACGTTTTGAGCTCCGACTAGGGGCTCATCCTCAGGGCTGCTGAATGTCGTTTCGACGTAATCGGCCATTTCATGCCACTTCGAATGAAATCATGCATTTATAACTTCATTGCTTAAACAGTTCTTATTCTTAAAGAGATATTTTTGAGCTTCATTATGGGTCTGAGACCGGTATAATTGTCTTCTTAGCTAACAAACTACAATAGACCATGAAATTTAAACAAGAGTGATCAAACTTAATAAAGGAAATACCAAAAATTACGTAAAAGTTAGGATTCATTTTAATAAAGGTGGCTGTAAGAGAAGAAAATATACACCTAAAAAGCATCTCTTCGAAAAGGTTAGCGGAATAGGTGGAGATACAGTACGTATTTTCTTCAGGAGGCATTTGTACCTTATAAATAACGAAGCTGGCACTAGATACGCTAAGCTGGCCATGTTCAACGTCATTCGAATTCATGAGTACGATGTTTTTTTAACAGTTTGTACAATGCATTAATAATACAATGTAGAACGCCGCTTAACTTTCCAAATAAGAGTCCTGAAGAACTTTAATATGTGATAAATAACAGAATTATTCCACAAAACTTCAAGGAACTCTAGCCGGTGAATAAAATATGCAGGCTTACCTTTTATTTCCGAACATAAACGCTCACGGGATATCCGCCAGTCACTTACCTGTCCAAAAGGTAAGGGAATCCTTTACAATTCCAGCTTCATCTGGAACTCAAACAGCTCTTTTAGGACCAAGATATGGCAAAACATGGGTAACCTCCTCTCAATCGCAAGGAAATCGCAACAAAACTTAAAGGGCATAGTTTGAAAGCAGACAAAATCGCCCATTTATTGACGCCCAAAAGCGTATGATAAGAAATCTGCTCATCTGTAATGTTGCTTGATCATTCCTTTAATCATTTGAAAATATCTAAGTCACCAGTTTTACTGGCTCTTTTTAATGTGTTAACAATAAAAAGTGGATATTGAAGCAGGGCAAAAATGAGTAGTCGAAATTTGCTACTTGTAGTTCAAAGATTTTATTAAGAGATAAGTTTAAAATTTTTACGAACTAAAGAAAAATAGCCTTAATAATTTTGTCTTGTGAGTTTATCAACTTAAATTAAATAAATAATAATTTGGATACGTAGGAAAATGAATTGAAGGGAAATTGAATATCAATTCAACGCTTAGTAACCTTGGTCAACCAAGAAAACACCTTTTACCTTTGCCGAGCTCAGCAGATGAAATGTGTCATTCCCTTTATTTAGGACAAAATATAATGACTGCTATAAATAGAGTATAAGGGTAACATTAACAACCACTTTATTTCTACAATGTTTCACATGGAATACCCACCACGGAATGTTACCGTTTTGACAAACAAATTTTGCTTCCGTAACATAGATGACTACACATGTTATAACATCAAATTTTAAACGAGTAGGATAACCAAAAAATGACACAAATTTCCCCAAAATAGGGGTTACAACACCTACTGGACCCATAAATGGGATACCAGTATACCAATACGTACAACCATTCACTTAAAACAGTCATTACGTCTGGGTGCATAGTTATCTAACTTAGTTCACTCTATCTAACTTATTAAGTTACCCGTTTTCTCATCAAGGTCCAATGTACCTTTTCCATTTCATCTATTCAGAGTGAAAAACCCTAGCCATTTAGCGAAAAAGTAAGCAAAGTTTCGCTCAAACCGTTACTCGTCTAGATAATTAAGGAATTCTAGCCTGAAAGGACAAAAGCTGGGACAGCATCATCAATTATTGCTCTTGGTAACATTATAAGCGAATATATAGACGTATTATGGACATGAAATGGAGTACCATCATAAACTCTGAATGTGGTGTGACATTTATTATTTTTTACGACCGCCGCATTATTAATTACTCACACTTTTCCTTCAATTTAACAAACACAGCAGTTATCAACCACAAATCTCCGTAAAATTGCATGTAACTAAAAATAAATCGGAAGTATCTTTTATACAGATAAAATATTTTACACCAGCCTTCAAGAGTTCAATGTTTAAATACATTCACTGAAAATAATTTAAAAGATAAATAAAAAATTTACGTAATTTTCAGAGCAATGAAATCACTCGACACTAAACTTAAATAATAAATGCTACCACTTACCTCATTATTGCCTTAAAAGAAATTTAACTAGCTGCTGCCAGGAAAAACATAATTTGAAAACTGACATATCGATGCATTTCGCACCTGAAGAGTCATAAAATTTTAAGGATGAAAAGTATTTATGTACATACTGAGGAAGAAACAGTTAAAGAGCAAGATCACTAGTCTGCACCACACTGCTCGAAAAGAAACTGTGTCGTCTGGAAGATTCAGATGTAATTTATAAAGTAAAAAGTTGAATGAATATTGGAAAGACATGAGGTGAAAAATGAACTTATAACTTGATGTTCTGGGTTGTGGGATGAGTCATAATAGGTGCTTGACAACGTGAAAGGAATGAACATTGACAATCAGTGTGTGGAAAACAATAATTTTATTTTTAAAAAACATTTTACATAGTCTTTCATTATTTTATTATCACTGCCATATTAAAGAGTTTTGTATATATATACTTTTTAATAATTCATGCATTTATCTTTTTAAAATGGTTTTTTAGATAACAATTTCACAAATAATTCTTTTTATGTCCATACATTTTATTTTGTAACATATTTAGAATGTGTCATTTGTGTTCAGGCACTGGAGTGTACCACAGTACAGGGTTGGGGTTCAAATGATAACGCATGATGAGAGTGCATCACATTCTGTTGCAGGAATATCTCATATGCACCTTCCTCGCAGAATAGTCTTGAGATACCTAACCATGGGAATGATAGAGTTGGGTTCATGAATCGGTCTTTCCTTTTTTATGGAATTAATTTTAAACTGTATTGCAAGCAAGATAATGGAAACTTAGATTAAAAAATAGAGCGAGAGTGAATATGAACTTAAGTAACCTTATAATATTTTGTTGCGACTATTCAAGAAATATCACTGGAATATATTACGACATGGAAATCTACAGTAACCAAAACAAACATTTGACATCTCTGATAGCTTTACGCTATATATTTTTCAGTACCACAACATCTTTCTGAAAATATTGCTTTTACGAAATAAAATGGGTGAAAATGTTAACTAAATCAAAGTAATTGGTAACGCTCAATCAAGTGCATTTCCCTCACAGAATTATTAGCTTACGAAATGTCATCCGATGCATCTCCACTCAATCTTCCCCATTTAAAACAATGTAATTAGGAAAAAATATTTTAAAAAATCCGTTGCATTTTTTATTTTGCATCACCATTGAAATACCGTAAATAACTAAGAAAAATAAACAAAGACAAAACTACGGAAAATAGCAGTTTTCCATGCCAACGTGTAATTCAAAGTACAACAGCAGAAGGGTCTATTCTGTTGAACTATCAAAGGGTGATAAAGGCACTGAATGTACACGGCATATATTTGCAACGGTAATTGCTTCATACTCAGAACAGATAATTCCAGACTCAGCCGAAAAAGCGGAAACTTCATTAAACGTCCTAGGGATAGATTGATTCGACCTTAGTATTTACTGGATATCTCGCACCGGATACATCCACAATATACAACTGTTTACATGTTTATCATTATTCTTTCCTAAATCATAGTAACATTGACCAGCAACGTAGTACAAAGAAATATTATGTTCAAAATGGGACAAATTCGTCATCTATAAATATTTCAATACAATGTCATCCGTAGATTCTTCATCGGACGACGATAACGAAACAAATTTCCTTTTCCTCATCATCATTTTCGGTTCTTCGATCATAATCCATTAGGTCTTAAATACTTGAAACATGTCTACGTAATGTATTAATAATGTTTCCTGACATACTACGTCTTTTCGTTGACTAAGGATTAACTCTTTTATGAAGGAAGCTACATAAGAGGCTTGCTGTATTCACATCCTAAACTTTTATAGGTACAACCACAGTGTGACGTCAGAAATTTGGGACGAGCATGAAATGGAGGAGGATGAGTGGATAAATGAGCAAAAAATCCGAAATGGGGGGGGCGGGATAAAAAAACTCGAGCCTCGAGGGTTGCTAACTTTTCACCCTCACATCCCATTTGAACAGTGCAAAGTTGTATCCACCTTTGGCACCGAAAGTTGGAGCGTGAAAAATTGTTTTCCGTCCCTTCTTCCATGGCTTGAAGCTTTCAACCCAGGGGAAGACCCTGCGGTAAGCAAATATTTAAGTTTCTCATCTATGACTCTTTACGCTCCCTCTTATAATATTCCGGTTTCATGCACTGCCCTTTCAACATTGATGAACCAAGCGTAAGAGACTCGAGTAAATAATTGAAAACTTCTTGGGTTTTCGAAAATGGTTAGAAATGAGGGCAATTGAGAGCGTAATAACCCAAGGGGTACAAGTGATTTCTTATTTCTACACTGATTGTGAGTTAGGTACAGAAATTAGGCATAGAAAACGAGCGAGATCAATTACATGTTTAATAGTAAATTTTATTTTTCACTCGATGTCAGCACAGAACAGAGACTCGCTCGTATCCCTTTGCAACCAAGTTTTTGTGTATTTCTTCCAAAAATTAACTTTACCTAACTCTCTTGAGAAAAAAATAACTTGTACTCCTTGGCTTCCAAAACCCCTCAATTGTTAGAAGACATACACAAAACTTCGTTGCCATGGGGTGCGAGTGTCTCTGTTCTGTGCTGACATCGCGTGGAAAATCAAATGCACTTCTAAATATCTAATTGATCTGGTTTGTTTTTTTTTTTTACCTAATTTCTTTATCTAAGTGTGCACAGAAAAAAGGAATCACTTTTACCCCTTGGCTTCTAACCCACTCAATTGCTATGGGGGATTCCAACAATGCATCAATATATTTGAGTAGTAAATAAGTAGACTACTAGAAAAGTTAACTTTCAAGTAAAAGCATAAAATGGCATTAATAAAAGTAAAGTGACGTATGGTATATCGGGTCTCGGGAGGATGGAATGGAGGACTGCAGTACATAAATTCTAGTATTTAATCATTACATAGGAAAGCGTTAATAAAAAAGTGCAAGAAACATGGGTTTACTAAGGCTACTTTCAAATAACGAAAAAATTTAAAAATAGCCAAAAAATAGAAAAATTTGAATATAATATTGCAGCGAGGCTCGATTTTTTATGATAACGGAAACCGATTTCGCTACCAACTTAAAAAGTCAAACGTATTCATTTCCACCACTAGCATTTAGAGGTATGGCTGGCTTAGTTGTCTGCTTGAGTACTTTCTGTTTTTTTTATAATAGCTCGAAAGAGTTCATAATTTTCGGTAGAGAATTATAATTTTAGCCCCCGGAAAACCTGGAGAACAATTAATAATAATAAATTTCTCAGAAAGCATCAAGATCTACACGAAAAATATCTTGAACTTTTATATCCTTTGGAAACTTACAACTTCAGAGTGAAGGGATATTAATTAACGAATCTTTATCATCGCACACAGATATCTAATTTGCTCCAAAACTTAGATGTAAATATTTAGTTGCCTGCCCACCAGAAAATAAAAAAGTCGAGTTTGCTCAAAAATAAATAGAAGGAGTTTTAAAAAAATGTGATTAATAAGCCGTATTCATTGGTCTTCACTGAGGTCTTTTGATAGAGTAAACGTGTAAACGAAAATGACAAAAAGAATTTACCGCACCATTTTCACAGATATGAATCGAAAATAGAAAAAAATGAGAGTGTCCAATTCACATGACACATTTCATTTGTTTCAGGTATCGTCCGTTATTTTCCAATTTTTTCAAAGACCCGCAGCCGAAGTCACCTTCAAGTATTTCGGACAAAGGTTAAGAGGGTTACTTGTTTCTAGAGGGTTACTAGAGACGTGTAAAATGAATTGCATGTACGTTACAATACGATATAAGCCATGCGCAACCTATATTTTGAAGTCGTATCCAAAAAAATGCACGCCATTTTAATTTTGCTTGCAAGGAGATTCCACCGAGCCACGTCTTCGCATAATTACCGAGTGCACTCGGAGGCAAATAGGAAGAAGGTAAACATCATCCGCAGCCTTGAGCTGACGAGAGTTGAAAATTATCCTTCCAACGAACCACGAACTTCGTTCTGGAAGAAAAAGAAAAAGATTCCTCAAGACCTCAGACGGGTGCGTACCTCAAGAATTCCGAGCGGTGAAGAAGGAAACAATGGAATGAAAATAATAGGAATTTAAGCAAAAAAAAACAAATGAAAACCTCGCCCCCGCTTCGTACCACCGCATTTTTTTCGCAACCTTTCCTCCCATCCAGCCCGGGCGGCAATTTTACGGATTACGCACCGCCTGGCCTCTTTTTTTTTGTGGTTGTGGGCGAAGCGTTCTTCATCTTTTTTTACGACCCTCATCCCCTTTCCTGCCGATAGCTGAGTTTTTTCCGAAAGGCTGTGAGGTCGAGCCAAGAATTTTTCCGCCCATTCATTGAATTTACCGTGGGCTCGAACTATGGAATACACTTTTTTTTACGCTCGTATCCTTCAAAGTATCGAGCTAATGCAGGCTCTATTTTGCTTCTTCAATATTTTATGCATTCAACGATGCATTTTACGGTTGTCTCACGGCGTAAGGTTTGTAATAGTATCCGTTAAGCGTTGCATTTTGGTATGTCTTTAAGATCGAGGATGGAGTCGTTCTATCTCCAGCCAACCTTGCGCGAGGAGAAATCCTCAGATCAGACCTGACGAAAACCATTTCTTGGCCGGCCGGCCTAGGTGGCGGTGGGGTAAGGTCCTTGCACTCAAGAGGCCGCGGGTCGGAGTCCCTCCTGGGTAAGTTGACCCTATCCACGGCGTGGATTCTCGTGTACATTTAACTGTTAAGTTAAAAAAATCGATGTACAAGGACAATATTGCTGTTTTCGGTGGTACAAGAACAAATAAATAAATTAGTATGGGCTTGGGTAAGCCCAACCCCAAGGTCAAGGCCAAGCCCAACAAAATTTCTTGGTAACCCATAAAAAATACATTATCAACGCACTTTTGGATTGCCTAAGACATCGGCATTCAATTTGTCATTCAAACGATGGAATATCATTTCTTTACTGAGTGGCGTCCTGAGGGTGTCCAACTACAAGCAGCCCGTTTTTATCGTGAGTCATATTCATAACCCCAATCGCCCCAATTATATTCATAGCCCCTTGCTCGCATATTAAATAGTTTCACATGCCAATTCCTCGTAGAATGAAAAACTAAAATAAAGTGACTACAATGAATGTAAAACTAAAAAGATCTACGTTGCGACCAAATTCATGAACCCATTCTGATAAATGAAATATGATAGTTTTTACGATGCTTCGTAGATTGAGGAGACAGACTGTGAAGGAATGATAGCAGAAGATCTACGGGCTTCTCGCCTTGTTTCATACGCATTGTATATGACCATCTGAATATTAATGATCCTGTGCAGAGGTCAGAGTTTTCTAAACCTAGCCTTCATTACAACTCTTTGCTTCAACGATTGCGAATCGTGCTACTATCAACATTTAATACATTTCCCGTCATAATTGATAAAATAGATCAGGGATTGTCTAGGGTCCCCATAATATTTCCAGGAGGCAACAAAAATAGTTTTGCATCGAGTAAAATTTTTTCATTGCGGCACAGATGCCAAGGGAAACTTGGGCAAAAAATAATTCGTGGAAAATATTTGGTGAAAACTTGAAAAATGCAGCAAAGATATAAAGTAAAATGATAGATGATCAAATTAAAGCAGTGGCTTCGATAATTTTTTCAAAACAGAAAAATAGCTATCGTTTTTTTTATTAAACAGAAAATTGTACGCTAAAGAACTGGACGGACCACAGCCTTAGCATTTACAGAGAAAGAGAATAACCACACAAAAGACCAACTGCATGTTCAACTCCATGATAAATGAGGAGATAAGTGGATACGAAACGATTTTTGTTACGATGAAAGAGATAACGGCTTAGGAATTTACTCGTATTTATGAGTTGACAGTAGAGGGAACTTCCTGTATGCTTACACCATGGAATGCATCCATATTGAAGTAAAGAAGCAATTTTTACAGCTCAACCAACATGCCATGAAAAATTTACAAATATATCTATGTTAATGCATTTTCTTATCTCTTTTCAGTGAAAAAAAATGCCTCCCTAATTGATAGTGCCTTCAATTGTTTCTGAGGTATCCCTTTTCTCCATTAGTCACTTCAAATATTCTCTTTATTTACGCTAATGTTTTCTTGTTTATTGACTACAGTCAACTGGCCAATTAAGGCTCCCTGTAAGCAAACTATAAGGAAACTAGCCTTTGGCTCGTCGTCAATTTTTTCTTTAACTAACGTGATGTCTTGCTACGAACTCCTTAATGGTGATATTCACACTTTTCGTAGTTAACATATCAAATGAGGCTAGACATGCATATATAAACGTCAATACATACAAACAGTAGGTATACAAATTAAATGATCGACAGGTGAATGATCTCACATTTTTTTTTCAATTATATAACAATCTTTGAGTCAAACGCGTCATAGAATATCAGCACCGTCTACCTTCTAGTTGTCGTTGGTGTATCTTTTAGACATCATTCAAACATAGATATTTCTGAATACTTTCGGTTATTACATTAATCTTTACCGTGCAAAAGGAGGGGGGATTCTCAACTACGCTAGCCATTCTGGAACTGAAATAAAATCGTGTTATATTCAAAATGGCTTCTTATCAATAACAGATGTGCGGGGGAACGCACTGTCAATATTCTAAACAGCGATGTAAATAAAAAATCATAGCTCTCATCATAGTCTAGTCATAACCATTCATTGAGAATTACAAAAACATTTAAATGCTGAATTGAATCCTGACATACTTCGGGTGAAATCCGGCGAAAGAGAAAATGAATTTCAGAAAATTTAGGTCATCAAACTTTGCACCTACCCGAAAACTCGCAGTTGCGGTTGTGTATATCTTCAATATTATTTGCGGTTGTTTCATGAAGGATTGATGGTAAGTTAACGTAACAAGCTTATTCATTCAATAATATCCTGAGGGAAAAAACAGATAGCAAAACAATGGGAACATTTTCTTTTTCTAAACACTCGACAATAATCAGCCTATAAAGTCATATGAGCACCACATCGGTGAGAGATTAACTCATCACACATAAAACTCACACAATAATAACACAACACACACTTCAACTTCAATATCATGGGCACTCCTTACAGGAGAATGTTATAAAAAAACGCAATGTCCCCTTCAAAGAAGGGATCATATTCGATAGCTTTCACACGAATGGTTCTGTCATATCACTCAAGTTTTTCGTCAGGTAAACCATCTCGAGACGACATAATTCCACTATTTTCATGCACTCGCACAAAATAGCGGCAACTGAAGTTTTTTTTCCAAAGGAGTCACAGGAGAAAAAAAAGAATTCCGAAAAGAGGGATTTGGTAATGAGATAACAGTATCGCCGACACACAATCACCATGTAGGCAAGCAAAGTACTCCGCCACGTTAGACACAATCAGAAATAGTCTACCAACATCATTTAAAAAAAATCAGGCGAAGAGGCCTATGATAGGCTGGTCAAGCACGTTCTCTTTCCTTGGAAAAAATCTGAGCACACAGAAAGCGCATATGAAAATATTTTGCTCAAGTACTGTTGACGCCAGAGTAGGCTTTATTTACACTTACGAGCATTCACTAAGATACTCGTCTGTTCATTTGGGCTACAAGAGGCTTAACTATAAGTGATTTATCATTGCTGCACAGTGAGCTTGACTTACACGAGAGTTATTTGCACCATTTACCTGCAAAACATTGAAACTAATTCTCCAGCAAATACAACAAACATATGGAACTATAATACCATGAAATAGATTGGGTTTAAATCAGCGTCAGCCACGTGATTATTACGAATTAGATGCTTTCCGTGTAACTAATGCTACAGAAAACTATATAGTCAACCTTTACGCCACATTGCTGGATGGAATATTTGGTCTTAACGGCTAGACTGATTATTCCACGTATTTTATTGAGCACCTCAGTGATTTTTATTATACTCAACAGTGCTACTAATAGCTGTGGGGCTGTGAAATTCTAACATTCCGTCGTGGTCCTAAATGAGTAAAGCGATGTTTTGCTACGAGGAGATGAAAAGTTTTCATGAGCCCTCAATGACAGCGCAAAAGTTAAGCTCTTATCCAAAGCGTAAATAGTATTTCGCATGGGATTTAGCATGGCTTAATTATTTATCCATCAAGACCAGATTAAAATTATAACATGAAAACTCTTCAAACTACCATTGTGTTTAAAATAAATATATTTGAAAAAATAATGACGGTAAAAATATTTGCCTATAATTTCAAATTAAAACGAAATGGGTGACTTCACTGCTACGTGAATGTCTTATAGTTTACTTCCATCTCCGAGCTGGTGACTATCAACGAAATGACAGGAGAACAGTGTATTCTTCAGCTACGAAATTAAGATTTACACGAATATCGGCGAGAAAACCAACATAATTGACAATCGAACCGCAAACCGCTAGCTCATTGGGTGGTGACAGATAAATATGCTTGGAATAGTCATCATTGTGGCACAGTTAGCAATGCGGCACGCATATTAGCCGAGGTTTTCACTTTGCATGCCCAAGAACTTTTCCCAGCATGCATGACTCGCATGAACGATCCTCCCGTACACTAAAAAGAAAACCATACAGTTGAGCTTTGATTGCTACCCTATTATACATATTTTGATGTGGACTTAGATTCGAAGTCTGGCACTTGAAATCAAAAATTTGAAGATATAAGTTGCGAAGAGGAAGAAAAACCTAATTAACCTCTTTTTTTTTTTAATGAGTATGAATCAAATGAAAGTGAATCTTTATTCACAATCGCATACTTACAACCAGGTGTTAAGAAAGTAAATGAATGAAATTTAAAAGTACTCCGAAGAAATAACATTTAAAGGGTTGTTGAATAAAGGCCGACTCTAATCTTTGAAACTCATCAATTGATATGAACAATTGAAATATAATGCATACAGCATGATTACTCGCTTGTCAAGCATGCTCTATTACCATAATTCACTATGCCACCATTCTATCAAAGGATAATCTATATGCCACCACAACAGTCAAATATTATGATTTTGGGGAAAAATGAATGACTCTATCCGATCCTATTATTTCCACCTTAAATGGAAATAATCATTATCATTATATTCACAATATTACGCGCACTTGACCACCCATGTTGCTGTCAAATCACAGCTTCTTAATTAGTGTCATAAAGCAAAAAATATCGTCCCTACTTTCACCGATTCATGCTTCATAAATTTAAAGTTTATCTAGACAACATCGTAGACAGAATTATTTGCTCACAGCAAATTACAGCAGTCATGTTGCTACATACATTCTTCATTCCAATGTGTACGAAGCCAGGTCCTTCCTCCTCGTCATTTAAACTTAGAGTTAAAAATTAGGTGAGATTGAAAATATAAAAGAAAATCTAAAGTCATATAGTATTTACGCCATTCAGGCACAACGCACTCAAAATATCAAACTAAATGCTTATGAATGAAAATTAGGGCAAATAGGAGCTACGATAGGCATAAATTTGACATTAGCACCTCTGTATTTCTATGCTTTGCTATCATCGAACCCAGAGGATCACGAAAATTACAATTTTAAAAAGTTTAAAGGCAACCATTCAAATAATACCTTACGGTTTAAGAAGAGCATAGAGTCATGAGTGGTACGGTAAAGGTTTGAGGTAGACAGATATGAGATTTTGTGAAGGCTTTGAACGTTCGGCTGACCATCGATAACTGCTAGGATCCAGACTCCTCGAGCCTCAAGAATAGACAAACATGAAACCACATCATTAAAAGATTACCTCGTTTAGTCCTGTTAAACAATACTGAATGGGTAGGAAAGAAAAATTCAAACGTTGATTGCGATTAGCGTGAACTAACAACCCTCCACCAGCTATTAAATCAGTCCCTCATCCGACCGGTTTTATTTTTTCACTCAGAGAAGACAGAGTACTGAGGAGATCACGCCAGAAACACCAAAAATGATAGGTACCATAAGAGCGAATGCTCGCCGAGTGTGGAGGCCCGTCCTAACATCCAGACGAGTGAATATGTTTTAAGGATGATGATGAGGCTGCAACAAATACAAGAAGTAGAAAATTTGGACTTTAATTTTCATTCTGTTCATGAACATTTGCATTTTGGTTTCAAAATCTGAATAGGTACAATCAATAGTGATGGGTAAGAAATTGAAATGTACGATTGTCCAGGGAGTTGACGCAGGAAGCTTCTAACATTTTTCCTGGCACTTAAAAGGAACCAGACTTTGTCTAGAGATAATAATAACTTGATAGGCAGGTGATTGAACATTTTTAATTCAATAACGGCCTAAGTAACACTACCCTCTTAGGTTTCGTACAAGTAACTAACAGACAAACAATAGCAAATGCATTAACGGTTATCATACATACACGTACTTTTCCTATCGCATTCATGTACCGGTAAAACTTCAAATACGTTCTGAAACCCATTCCTGTTTTAACCTCAGGGTTTTTGAGCACGAGTTAACAGGAGAGATTAGGAACTATTAATTATTTCTAAACACACGCCGAAGAAGAGATACAAGCCATTTACTAATGTGCCTGTGGCGGAGTGGTAGTTACAGAAGGTTCCTAAACAGCTTTGGTCAGAAGTAACGATTCGGTATCCGCGAAGATACTAGTTTGGACAACATGCATGATCATCTTATCTTCATAATTTTACGTACGAGTCCGAGTCAAAATTAGAAAAGTGTAGGAACTGGATTTTTTTCTTTTTCGAAGATACTTTCCTCCCAGACGGGATGATGCTAGAGAGATCCTTGGTCCGATCAAACGATTCCTCATATTCTTCCACCACCGGCTCCGGTGCCGCGCCCGCTCCTTCTTCTTTTTTTCGCTCAGTTCCCCATTCCGCCGCGGAACGTCGCCGCCATCACTCGCTCGAGTACTGGAGACTGTCGTCGGAGGCGCTGGCGGCGCTGGACGCGGGAGAGAACCGGACGAGGTTTCCGCACTGCACGTCTTCGTCCTGCAGCAGGGGCGGCGGTGGCTGCAATTAGAGGACAGAGCAGGAGGCGGGGGAATTTGCGTGTTTTTTTGGGGTGGGGGTGGAAAGAGGAGGGGGTTGGAGGAGAAGATAAGGGGTGGGGGAGGGTTTTTAAATGGATGGATGAGTGGATGATTTCGGATCGGACGATAAGTCCCCGAGGTGGATATGATGAACGGAGGGCGGCCATTGGATTAGAAGGATTATTGGATGGAGATGGATGACGTGTGATGTATAAATTAAGAATGTTATCACGAAGTTAACGTGCGGATATTCCTCAGAACACCGCAATCAGGAACATTTAAGCGACGGAGGTAAGTTAAAAAGTTAAAGGTATTTAGAACGAGATGACTTTTTATAAATTAAATAAGTAATATCCTTACATACGTTTTAATCACATGCACATGTTTTTTGTTTAACTTTTAGCAAGGAAGGAACTTAGAAAACCAATCGAATAACGGTGAAAATTATCGTTTTTTTAAGTGTCGGAGAAGTTCCACGCTTCGAAAAATAAGATAAGTTTCATTTGAATAGTTACCGAAAACTTATACCGCAGTCACTTATTCACAAAATAGAAAGAATTCGTCCGAAGTTGCCCAATCCTCTGTTAGTACCAAATGTATATGAGGTAACAATAAATTTATTCTCTGGCGTTGCTATAGATGCCTAAATAATTATTTACTTGGTGTTAAGGGGTAATGTGATTGCTAGGCATTTATTCTTTTCAAAAACAAAGACTAAGGACACAAAAAATATAAAAGTTTAAATTAGCGACCGCATTTGTTCAGTCTTCAGTACCATAGATGAATTCAAAACAAAAAACAACTGACTTTCAAACGGAACCAGGTCTTCCTCCACATTAAAACTAATAAAAAATTTAGAATTTCAAAATCGTTACATCGAATAGATGAAAACATATTCACAATTATATTTGTACCTTTCCACTAAACCTTAATATTTGTACATCATGCTTCACGTCTAAGCTGAATCATCAGGTTAAATTAGAAATTGTTATGTAAATAGGTTAATGTAAATGTACCTGATGACACTTACTGTACCATATTGTACCTAAAAGTTCAATGCAAAAGCACAAATATATTTATGAATAAAAATAACTTTCACGAAGTGAAGCCTTATATTATTAAACATATAGATGTAAAATTTTAAATTTCCATTTATAAGTTGGACCATGAAAGTTATAAGAGAATCGGAAAGTAAGCAGTGAAAAAATAGTGCACATTATTACACAGACGAGTTAGAGAAGACATTTAATCCATCGCTAAGTAAAAACATGAGAAGAAAACAAAGGCATTGCAAAGAGGTGTAAGTGAGCACGATTATGTGTATCAAATACAATCTCCAACACCAAGAGAACTTGTGAGAACACTTAACTTGTGCGAATTGGTGCGTTAACTTTGAGTAAAAAAACTTAACTTGGGTTGTGTATTAAGATTTTTACATAAAAAAGAAACACAATTCAGAGAAGTATGGAAGATGAATAATGCAATGAGGATTTTATCCTTATTTTGAGGTTACACAATGAGTATGATGTGAAATGATTCGCGCGAGAAAATGTGTAAATTAAATGTGAAACGATCCTACGGACACAGGAGGTATGGAATAACATGAGCACACGCAGTTCCTCTAGTTGGCAGAGCTTACACAATGCAATTTTGTTGGTGGATGTGTTCACTCATGCATTTTATAGCTGGGATTTATTCGTCGTGGAATGAGACTTTAAATGAGGCATTTGTAACAAGAAATGAACGACTGGTAATAAGAAATTGAAATGAGTAAAAAGACAAGATTTTCTTTGAGACGAGTTAAAAATAAGCTTTACTAATTCATAGGATCACTTTCTACGATAATTGATTTTTGAAGATTAAAATAAGAATTTGAGAGAGAATTAAGTTTTACAGGTTATAGAAAGCGTTCCTCACAACTACGGTCAAGTTTAGCGCGTTTCAACTCTTTGGAGCTCGCAGGCAAGCTACGAGAAAGACTTGGCGGAGATTTCCTACTCATATCGATATAACAGGTGTTTGGATCACTGTTTGGTAGAAAACATGCTATTTTCATTTAAAAATTACGTCAACAGGACAAACTTTTATGTATTTATTCTGTCATTTTGACCATTTTTTGATTTAAAAGAGGGCACTCTTAAGTCAAGAGGATATTTATTCTCGACGCGCCGGTAATGGGACGATTTATAATCAATTAGATACATATCGCTTTAGGTTCTACGCCAATCTCCTATCTGCGACGATCTTTGCATGTAGTAAGCGACTCAAACACACGGCCGTTTTTCAAGCTTATTTCCTTGGTATGAGGGTATTATCTACTAACCTCCAAAGCATTCGTTTTATACACAGTCAAGGAAAGCCACATTTTGATAACTATCTTGGGCTGACTGAATGGAATTTCCCCTATTTCTTTGTATCTTGAATTGAAGGACTAGCAGTGGTATAACGAAGTGATTTTTCCATCTATTTAAATTTCCTCAAAAATTGGTAGCCGCCAATTCTGGAGAATGGACTATGATAAGAAATATATTTATTCTATTACTCCACGCAGCGATACGAAAAGATGATTGAAGTATATTACGGTTGCCTAGTCCATAAAAGGATTCTTGGGAGGGATCTAGAAGGTCAACTAAAAGACATAAAAAAGAAAAACGAGGTATCATGGTGGATGTGTGAAGCATATTAAAGCTTAAGTGCCGAAGTTAGCTGAAATGAAGTAATTAGAATCAAGGTAGCACATTAAATGTGCTAGTGTTAACTAGGATCTTGACATCTTAGAACGACTACAGTGGAAAAGTGACATCAATTTTGTGCAAATAGACTATCGTATCGTTGAAGTTAACAGGTACCAGAAGTCGTACATGAGTGCTGTGTCATAATAAGAAATAATACTGAAATATGAATACGTCAAAACGATCAGATACATTGGTAAGTTCTCAATGAAAGACAGTCTAGAGCGAATCATAAAGTAATTTAACATTTCGTCAGGCGCAATATTGGAATTGCTGAGTTCAGGCGCAATGTGCCTGACAGGCACAGATATGGGAAAACATTATTAACCCTTAGCATGACTCAGTGCTACACCTTTAAAGTTTAAAGCACCATTATTAGTGTAGTCGAACATTTACTTGATATCTTTCGTGCTGTGCAATAGATCCCTTTAAACACCGTCATACGGCCCCGGACCCATCCAGCAAGGGGCGATTTAAAGTTATCTTTAGGCTATTGGGTATTATTTTATGCAATTTATTTTAGCATGTGAATTCTTTAAGATCAGTGTTTTTTATGTTTCCAAATTATTTAGCTGATAATGCTTTGATTTTTTTCATTATATTATAATATATAACATAATAAAAAAAGCAAATATATAATAGCAAAAAGATGAAAAATAATATAAATGCAAAAAGACAATATTTTGCTTTTTTGAGCAATATTTCGTTTAACTTCGCTCAATAATCCACCACTGATCTGTCGGCATACGTGCTATATACATATAAAGTGAAAGGCTCCATAGAGCGTGTCCAAACAAAAAGCTACTGCAAGAATGTCTATGCCGCCTAGCGGTGCGGAGAAATGAAAAAAAAATAACCTTGACCTGTGCCTGTTGGATCCATTGCACCCGATGGAAGGTTAAATTTCGGATAAAATAAAACATGATATGAAAAAATTGGTGCTTTTATTTCCAATAACAAAATTTTCTTCGAATTCTTTCAAATTTTGAGTGATGTTGTTTTTACAGCAATTGAAAAATATTATTCTCATCCGTAGCTTCAGCAAAATTTTCAATGAAAACCAATGAAGCACTGAATAGACATTACTTGCACTGCCAGAATGGTATATATGGCTAATGAAATATTTGGCTAAATTAAGTATGTCTGAGCACCATTCATGTAGTGCTTGCAAAATTCACACGCACACAATACGAAAATTTAATATATCATTCTACAAGCAAAGTCTATTCGATATTACGTTATTTAAACAAGTAAAAAACAATAATTTATTACGATAAAATAACTAAACTATAGAAATGTTCTGAGTATGCATTACCATTCACGTTTTCCTTTTACCACATCTGATTGGCTTAGCTCGGATAATTTTTCTACTCGGTTCTTCAGTTCAAGTTTATCGAACACAAAAAAAATCATCAAAATTTCAGGTTAGTCAATTCTTGCAGTATATATTCATAGGAGCATCTTTTTGAGGGGTGTTTTTAGATATGCTTGAAGGAAAGATCTTGAGCATTCGATGAAATTCCATTTGTATTACTGAGGAGATATCAATTCTTAATTTAACCGCATTTTAATGCGCTTAGAATTGATTAATATGGCTACAAAGGAAGTTATCAATATTTTACGTTTCATTTAAGCTCGTGCTTTAGTTGGTAATGAAATTAGCACCAAAAATTATCTCGATGTAGAGAATAATTACCGACTACAATAAACTTGTGTTGAACTATTTTCACTCTGGTACTAGTCATTTCTCCCTATGTCACAAACTAAAACATGAAGCATAAACCCAGTGGCGTTTTACAACACGTTTTTCTCATATAACCTAAGCTAGAAACTTGTCGTTGGCTTCCATGCTCTCAAATAGATGAGACACACTGGCGTAAAAGGACTAGTGTTTCAACCTGGCATTTAAGTGAGATAGGCAAGGGTAAAGCTCACTCCTGTATGCTGTAGTTATTTCCACATTCAAGTTAGGAAAGGCAATACCCTTCCCGGGCCGACCTACTTCCCTTCGCACCAGCCTACTTCCCCATGCGGTCTTCTCAGGAAATCAGCCGGGTCAGGATGGACATTGCTGCCAACGTTTCGACGGCCTTCTCTGCCATCATCACAATAACGATCATCGTCATTCGCCCTGATGAAGATGACAGAGAAGGCCATCGGAACATTGGCAGCAAGGTCATTCCTGACCAGGCTGATTTCCCGAAAAGACTTCATCCGCAAGATTCGCCGGGAAAGCACCAAATCCTTCAACCTACTTCCCATTTAAACTCGTTGGATTTATTTTTAGATGGTCATACTTTTCATCTGGATCTGAACCCGAGACCCTAATGATAGAGATGGCTGCTCGGGTGTTCCACCGGGTGATCTCCTCCATGACTGCCGACGTTTCGGGGCATGAGTCGTTCTCCATCTCCGGGGTTGAAATTCATCCATTCAGCCCTGAGGATATAGAATGACTCGTACCTCGAAACGTCGGCAGTAATAGAGGAGTAACCCGGTGGAGCACCCAAATAGCCTTCACTAGCGGCATACGCCGGGAAAGCATTAACTTTTTCCGAGACCCTGATGCACAAAGCCAATGCCTTCTTAAGCTTACGAGCCCTGATGCTGGAGATTTGGCAACACAAGAGGTAGACCGGCACGTTCCAGACCACGTTATGTATTCTTGTGACAGTTTGTATGAGTACGAATTAACAGCAAAACAGTCTGCACACGTGAATTGTGTGCAGACTGTTTTGCTGTGAATTCGTATACGCGAAATCAAGCAATTACTGAAACTCTGTCATAATATCATGAAATGAAAGTTTATTTTAAAAATAAGTGCATATCTTGTTTCTTTAACTGTCTATTGCTTTTCATAGATGACTTTCTATAAGTTAGTTTTCATTGTTTTAGAAATTGCTTTTCTTTTGCTTTCTGAATCGGCATTAGGTTTCCAAGCCCCGCTACTTACACGAAAAGAATGCAGAGAAACAGATTTTATTTGTTATATCATAGGAGTTTAGTGTTTTTTTCTGTGATTAAGGCTCTCCAGCTAAGTATTCGTAATGGATTTTTTTAAGCAGGAAGAGAATCGGACCTCCGTAGGATGGATAGGACTACCTTCTCCGCTAATGCGGCGTTGCCAAATTCAACAGCACGGCTCGTAAGCTTAAGAAGGCATTGCCAAAGCACATTATTAGAAAACCAGGAATACGTCCACTCTCATGAAAAGACTCCCATAACTTCGAATATAGCGAAGAAAAACAATGGCCAACAACATTCAGCAGAGGTATTGTTTATTTGAGCAGTAACTTAGGAGGACAAATGAACACAATCCATTCACACACGGTTTGAGTACCATGTCTTAGGAACGTAGTGATTTGTCAGTCATGGAGATATTACAACCTTTCAGTGAGTCTACAAGGGCAGGTTTCATACCCACAATAATTTCTAAACATTTCTTACAGCACCCAAATCGGCAGGGAGAAAATATTCTTGCCTAAAATAAGTACGTTCCGCACAGATGATTTATTTCAAAATACAAAAAATGTTCATGAGTTAAAAGGCTCATGGTGTATGTTCTTCAAAGTATTTCAAAATTTTCAGGAACAATTATTTCATCAAGCGAACAAATGGATCTTTTGGCATAAATCGATATCCCCACTGGTTTATCAGTAGCAACTCTTAAATCTACTATCGGTAGCATACTTATTTCTACCCTTAACTGAAAGCTGTAATTTATATCGAATTCTGCTAAGTGTAAAAAGATACAGAATAAATAATAAAATTGCGAAAGATTATGCTAATGTCATCTACATACAAATGAGGATATATTTTTTTTAGAAATTATGCACAAGACTATTTAAACACTTACTTCCGGTAATTTAAATGAAACTACATGTATTGATCGTACTAGAAAACAAAATTATATGTAGGTATAGTCCCCGGACTATATTCCCACTCTTACTTCACGAACACGCGGGGAAATTCACAAAAATCAGCAAAACTATAGGGTTTGAGAAAGGGAGATTTTCTGTGAACCACAAAAGCTATCTGGGAGAGATTCGATGCTTAAAAATAAGTATCTTTAGCATACAAAGTTCTCCACACTATGGATTCAAACTCTAAAAGAACTTGTTGCAAGTATTTGATTCAATAACATCACGTTCAGATACCCATGCTTCACATGTGCTTTGAGCCAACACTAGGTATCGTGAATACTAACAGTAAGTGTGTGGTAATTACAAAAGTACAGAATAAAAAAAAATGTTGAAATTCGGATTTCATTTCATGGGTGCACTTAAAACAGTAAGGAGGAGTGAGTCAATCAGGTATTTCACCAGTTCAAGCTCCATCAATTTTTTTTCTCCGTGTTGTGGAACGTTGATTGGTCAATAAACGATTTTTTCCTCCAGTCAGGGGGCTTCATTGCTCCGGTGCTCCGACAAACCGATATCATGTCCGTGAACAAACTTAGTCCCTTTGTATGCTTCACCATCGAGGTATTTGGTTCCAACATCAATACGGGCCATTGACGTCACACAGTTAATATTTTCTTCTGAGATGCCATTAACAACATTGTTTTCAGCCAGTAACCTCAAAAAATATGAATTGCGGTCGCCATACGTCGTGCGATGGAACAGTAGAATCCAGTCTGGTACTTTTAAACATGCATTAGTGTGCACTTTTCAATGTATGGATTGGAAATTATAAAATTTCTTGAGCTGTTTAGGCCTATTTTTTTAATCCACGCCACTTTTCATACGGACTAAGGGGAACATTTCAAAGTTGAGTGATTTCTATTGCAATAGAATGGAGCGCAATTCTCAAGGTCTTTCTCAAGATTGTCATAAGCGCAATTTATTGACTTCACTGGAAAGGGGGATGTCATCATTCCATTATTTAGGGTTCAACGTTTTCAGCTGGCTGATTAGAGTTGATATCCAACACGACTCCAAGGATAGGAGCTGGCTGAGATCAAGTAGACATGAGGTGTGCGACGGTCGCTTTCAAGGCCCAAGCTTTTCATGACTCTCATGAAAAACCTTTGATCCTAGTATCATTTTTTCCCCAAAGCAATACAACCAATATCGACACGATAGAAATTCCCAACATCAAGTTGATTTGAGGCGTGTGACGGTGGTTTTCTAGACCCAGCTCTTAATGACTCTCATGAAAAACTTTTGATGTTGGTATCAATCTTTTTCCAAAGCAATACAATCAGTATCAACGCGATCGAAGCTCCAGACCGTCTACGATTCGTAGTGGAAGTCGATTTCGATACAGTGCTCGTCGCTGAGGCTCGAGTCTGTCGTCTCCGGGAGTTGGGTGGCCTTGTCCCGGTCGTCCTGCAGTCATATGGGCAGTATCTTGAACTTGAGCGTCGGGGAAGATGGGACGAAGGGGCTCTTGAAGCGGACAGCCACCTGGGACTGCCCCAGTCAAGCGTTTATATTTTATCCGGAATTGGATTCATTCCGCCGCGATCATAAACAGTAGGACGAGAGGCAAAGCGATGGCGAAGAGGGAGCCAGGACACGACGCGTATTCAAGATGTTTGGTGACGGGGAATGCAAGTTGATGAAAAGCATTGCAAAAGACACATGTAGTGAAGTTTGACGTGATGGTTTCCACAAATTAAATTGTTTTGTGGCATTTTTTTCAGCATAATTTTAGCAAGTCACAAATAGAAAATTCACACCGTGAGGATACATCCGAATTGAATGTTTTACGATAATTTAAAGGTATTTTGAATTTCATGTACAAGTCGTGGAAGAACATTTTTTATCGCAAATGGACAAAGACATTTGTGATATGCGACAGCGCATTTTCCAAAAATGTATGTGAAACCATGTCGGTCGTCAAAGATACGAGAGTGGTTGTGGGTAATTATTTCCAATGGCATGGCATTATGTATTTGTTTAATCATTTGTTCAAGTAATTTCGGATGTAAAAGAATTGTTGTCAAATGGGATGTTTTGGGATAAAAATAAATAAAAAACGATGGCATTTTTGGGACGGCAGGACATGGGCAGAATTATGCGATTTGTAATCGCAGTCAAGCGCGGTTGGATATTGATTAAATATAAAATGATTGAGCAATAACACGGCAAGCCATGCATGGTGAAGATGAAGTTAAATCAGATGACGGAAGTTGCAAATTTTATAAATTAGGGAAACATTGCGAAATAAACATTGTTGTGCAAACGAGACAAACATTTGCCATTCGAGTAGTAAAGAGATTAATAGAAATACATTTGAGAAAAAACATAGTAGTGAGTAATTATTAATTATTTTTTGATAATCGATTTAAAATTATCATTTGATCAAGTTTCGTGAAGTGTTGCATATGTTCAGTGGAATAAATTCGCAGTGAAATGGTGTTCCAAAGTAGCATTATATTTTTAAAAAAATTGGATATATTTGTAGTAAATTGCGCAGTATAAATGGACCGGCGTATTTTGACCACAAATTATTATTCCGAAAAGAATGAAAAAGGAGACAATGTGAACCGAAGCGATAAGTTTAAATTTCAGTTCCAAGTTCAGCATGAATGGAAGTATTTCATATCAGAGGAGGTAATTCAATAAAAGAAGAATGAATGAGCGCAAGAATGAAATAATTTTTCGATAAAAAAATGAACGATTTTCACGGATGAATAAGAAATATGACGAAAAGTAAAAAAAAGAATCGTGCGTCCAAGAGGAATTTATATTTTTAGTTTTTATTTAAAAGAGAAAAAGTTAAATGGATTTAATTTTACGATATATTTTTTAAAATAACATAGGACGGTATTCAATGAGGCGAAGACGGTTGAATGGACAGAGAGAGAGAGAGAGGAGGTAGGGTTTGGAGTTGGGGTAAGGGAAGGGTGTGAGACAATGTGGTGGTGGTGGTTACGTGTCGGGAATTGTGATCAATGAGAGGATGGGTTTTATCAAAGGGTGAGGGAAATGGAAAGAGAGAAAGAGAGAGAGAGAGAGAGACGAGAGAGGGAACAGGAGTTGACGTGTGGACACCAAAACAAGTACAGAGATCCAAAGTGTTGTTGCGGTCTGGGAATCGGCAGCCGTGCAAGCGTCGGAGGGTGATCAGCGCGAGGTCAAAGGTCAACGAATAAGCGCATTTTAAGTGAGAAAGAATTGGGCGGCCCAGGGAAATGGAGGTATGCTGGATGGAGGCAAGTGGAAATAATGCGGGTAATTGCGACAGCCAGGAAAGAATGAAAAAAGAACATGCAAAAACAGGTCGTGCGCACTTTTATCATGAGGGTACTTTTAAAAGGCTTGATTTACTTATTTCATTGCCTAAAGAATATTATCAAGGCATATAATATCAGCAAAGTATCTCAATTCTTCTATTTAAATGGTTATTTTATAATTATAATATGATATTCCAGATATTTCCACAGAATCACACACGCATTTTTCCCAAACGACGTTTCTCGGCTCCAATGACAGCAATAATATAAAATAATATAAGTATTTTTTGATTATGTTGTTGTAAAACACAATTATTTGTAACCTTTCATTTTGTTTATGTATCAATATTGTATGTACACTCGTTTTTCATTAAAAGTCCTGAAGATGGTTTAGAAATAACCCGAAACGTCGGCATAAAAGTTTTGCATCATTTTGACCTAAACTCCAAGATACTTACGATCATTAAAGAATATAGGTCAAGACAAGAAAAAGGCAAATCTAATTAGCAATAATATCAGCTATGAAAATTATTAGGCTTTTCCTCCCATAACAACGGATGGATGCGCGAAATGGTAAAAAAATTAGCTCTCCTAATAAGAGTAATAGGTTAGTTTTACCTTGAGCTTCACACATTTGAGGAAAATATATCTTCAGTAGTTGCAGGAGTTAATTACCTAAATAAGCATTAAGTTTTGCACTCATACAAAAGGCTACCATACTTTAAGAGCGAAATTTCTTGGACTTATTATTGGATATTTAATGATAATTAATTAATCAATGAGTTCTTATTCATCGATTTACGCTTGCGATGACGATCAATAGGTTAATATACATCAGGATCATGGAAAACAACAAAAATGTCATACCTTAGCTCTGAAGCGGGAGATTGCAATGGCATGCTGGAAATGTTGAGGAAGTGTTTACATCAATGGTATGCAACGCAGATAGCGTCAAGCATTGAGCTTAAGAACTCAAACAATTACAAGCTGATGTGAGATGTTTTGAAGAATGAGTACGACGTAAGACACTTACGCTTACTTATTTCAGTTCTGCGGTATAAAGGTGGAATAGAAATCGTTATTTCCAAAGACACCCAAAATGCAAAAGCAAAACTTGGCAGGAACGAAAAAAGTCAAGTCCCTCTATGGCACAACATGTACCTCAAAATCAGTTCATTTTATTAACCTCAATTCAGATTATGTATTATGTATATTACTGTATTTGTCTACCTCGTGCAAAGTAACATAAACATGATTGGAAGTCAGCCAGTCATTGGATGGAGTTGTTTGTAACGAAAGCTGATCATATTGAAATAGGATGTTGTCATATGCTATCAGCTCCGATGTAAATGGCCTACGAAGGATTTTACCGAGGATTGCAGGAATGTGTAAAGTCGAAGATAGAGCTCACACTTGACTAAATTCCATTCTCTCGCCCACCTCGAACTTCGAGATTTAATGTTTGGGGTTGCCAGGTCACACGCCTTTTAGGTGGCTTGCGGGGTAGAATGTAGATGTAGACGAACAAACGTTACCCCCGATTAATGAAAATAGAAGAATATTTTTTCCTACCAAAACTCCGGATAAAAAAATAATACCCGATAAAATTTTGATTATTTCGCACTTCTCACTTAGTAATTCAACCCGAATGTTATTTTGGATAGGTGAGGGTAGATCTCACCCAGAACTAAGCAACAGGTGGCGTGTGGAATTCACACATTGAGGGTAGGGGGGCCAGTTTCTTTCCCTGGGCCAGCATCTAGGGTTTTTGATTCTGGGGTGTCTAAAGGCTTCACCCAATATTTGAACCCGTAACCCCACGATCAGCAGCAAACAGTTGCCAACTGCAATAACGCGGGTCGCCATCTCACGCTTCAAAACACTCTCCTACAACTAAGCATGCAAATAACATTTAGAAGGTATACCAAATGAAATAGGGCCTTACCGGGAGGAGGAGCGAGGCTGAGGTGGTCCTTGGGGCCTTCTGCGGCGCGGGCGGTGCCCCGATGGCTGCTGGCGGCAAGAGCACCGGGGTCCCGCCGTCCATCGAAGGTGGCCTGTCGAGTAGAGGGGGCGGCGGGGGCAGGAATGCCCGCGGCGGGGGCGGTGGGGGCTGGCTCCCGCTCGACAGCCGCCTCCGCGACGAGGACGAGGTGCAGGGGCAGCACAGGCAGCAGAGCACGGAGAGGCCGGCCCTGCGCAAGCCCTTGTGGAGGCACAGGAAGAGAGTGGGGTTGACGAAGGCGTGTACGTACGCCACGTGGAGCGTCACCTCGTGGCCGAGTAGGTTGGCGTTGCCGTCGTTGACTCGATGGCGGCCCTGGCGGCCGCTCCCGCCACCGCCGCCCCCGGGGGTGGCCAGGGTGACGAGGAACAGCGGCCCCCAGAAGAGAACGTAGGCGGCCGTGATGACGACGAACATGCGGACCCTCTCGACACCTTCTCGTTCCACGCGCCGGATGTAGTTGCGGATCCGACGGTGAGGGTTGGCGGGAAGGCCGCTGGGAGCCCCGGAGGGCCGAGGGCCGCGAGGACCCGAGGATGACGCTGGAATGATAAATCGTAAAAGATAATACGTGTTTTTTTATAAGAATAGGGTAGTTTCCTTCATCAAAGAAAGCTAAAGGCATTGATTGCGATTCGTTACCCACTCTTAGTGTATTCATAATGTACAATTTTCAATGATGCCACCTTCCGTGGATCTGAGGAAATTCTAGATTCCCTCCGGGATCTGAATTCCGAAGTGAAGCGGGTGGGTGGGACCATTGGAGTCGGCATTGAGCTTTCGATTTGTAGTCTTGTCCCGAGGATCGATCGTGGTTCTCTGGTTTGGAGCCGAGTGGAAGGCATAAACCAGAGGCTGCGTCGTTTCTGCACGGACATCGGAGCCTCCTTCGTGGACCTTAGGCCGGCAATCCGATCGTGTCGGATCCCTCTGAACCGTTCGGGAGTCCATTACACGGCCGAGTCGGCTAGTCGTGTAGCGAGTAGCATATTTGAGCACTGTAGGTCTTTTTTAGAGTAGAGAGTAGGGCAGAGTGTAGATATATTAGTGGGTTGAAAAATAAAGGGGTAAGTTCAAAACTTTTCACAGACAAAGATTCTTCCAGAAATGAGAATAGAGAAGTAGAGAGAAAAATCAGCGTTTCAGGTATTACATTTAAGCACGAGAAGCGTCAGTCGAGCAACACGTTCAAAGGCAGTCAAGGCTCAAGTCATTTTGATAGTGTGTCAATAAGACATGCATTTCCATTTATCAGCGGTATAGAGCCTGTGAATAGTCTATTCGACAAAAGCAAATCAGAATTATTCCCGAATCGCAATATTACTACTTCCGAAGTTTTAATCGTGGCTGTGGTTAATTGCCGTAGTTTAAGAAATAAGATTCCCGAATTCCACCATTTAATTCGTAGTACGAGGTGTAACGTCATTTTTGGAACAGAAAGTTGGCTAACAGATGATGATTCAGACAATGAGATCTTCCCAAAATCGTTCACTGTTTATCGGAAAGATAGAATTAATCGAGTTGGGGGCGGAGTTTTTATAGCTGTAAAGAATTCAATCGTCAGCCAAGCGATAACCGTAACTGAGACCAGCGTTGAATCTGTGTGGTGTTTAATTAAATGTCCAAAATTCCAAACTATTTTATTATGTTCGTATTACAGACCACCTAACTCAGATATAACGTCAATGTTGGATTTTCAAAATCAAATAAACAGCGTAGCATCCAAGCATCCTGAAAGAAACTTGATTGTGGGTGGAGATTTCAACGTACCTTCTATAGATTGGGAGACTTATAGCTTCATTCCTAGTGGGAGGGATAAAGTGATCTGCGAGGCTTTATTACACACTTTCACATCTAATTCATTGTTTCAAATAGCATCCGCACCAAACAGAGGAGAAAATATTCTTGATTTATTAGCGACAAATATACCACATCAGGTAATAAACGTTGGCACTGTCGAAGGAATAAGTGACCATAGGGTAGTAACTGCAAAGTTTTCTCTAAATACCGCTGTAAAATTTAAAAAAGAGCGTAAAGTTTTCATTTTTAAAAGAGCTAATTTTGATGGGTTTAAGAGTCATATGAAAAATGCTTTCCCCGAGTTTCAAGAATCAGTATTAAAGTTAAATGTAGAGAATACTTGGAAAGCTTTTCTTTCGCTCGTAACTTCGGGAATAAATAGCTACATCCCTAGTAAAATAGTAAAAGAAGGCAGCGAACCGAGATGGTACGACGCGGAAGTGAGAAAATCATTGAGGCGACAGAGAGCGTGTCATGCTAAAATGAAAAAAGTCAGCACGGATTTATCCGCTAATGAACGCGAGCTAATAATTAAAAAATATAGGATGACTAAAGCCGCCACGAAGGAAGCGTTCAGGAATGCGTTCACGAATTTTAAAAGAAAAACACTAGTAGAGCAGTTACAGGATAACCCAAAAGCATTTTGGTCATATGTTAGGGAAGTTCAAGGTAAACGATCTACCGTATGTTCGCTGAGAAACGACAATGGAGATGTGTTGACAAGCAGTTACGATAAAGCCAATTTATTAAATTCCTACTTTAAGAGCGTGTTCACGGAGCCTTCCGAAAACTCACCCGAGACCGATGACAATCCCTGTCTACATAAGATGCCAGCTATTGACATTAGTACGCTCGGAATAGAAAATATATTGAAATCGCTTAGTCCAAATAAATCACCTGGTCCAGACGAAATCCCTTCTCGCGTATATAAAGAACTAGCCTCAGAAATTGCCCCTTACTTGCAGTTAATATTCAGTAAATCCATCAAGCAACACGAAGTACCTAATGACTGGAAAATCGCTAATGTAACGCCAATATTTAAAAGTGGAGACAAGGAACAGCCATCTAATTACAGGCCGATATCTTTAACGTCCATCTCTTGCAAAGTCCTTGAACACATCGTAGTCAGCTCGGTAATGAAACACCTAGACGCGCAAAACTTATTAATGGGAACTCAACATGGATTCAGGAAAAGCAGATCGTGCGAAACTCAGTTAGCGCTTTTCGCCCACGATATTTTAGTCTCCGGGGAAGACAACATTCCAGTAGACGCGATTTTTCTTGATTTCAAAAAGGCATTTGATAAAGTATCCCACGGAAAGTTAATGATAAAACTGAAATATTATGGTCTAGACGAAGATGTCATTTCCTGGATTAGAGAATTTCTGAGCGACCGCGTCCAAAGAGTAGTATTAGACGGTGCAGTCTCCAATGAGGTTAGAGTCACTTCTGGCGTTCCTCAGGGTAGTGTCATTGGCCCACTCCTATTCCTTCTTTATATAAACGACATTGGCGAAGTAGTGCAGAGTAAGTTACGATTATTTGCAGACGACGCTGTAGTTTACAGAGAAATCCGTTCCAGCAAAGATATAGATGAACTAACGAATGACCTTGCCGCTATCCAAGCTTGGTGCGATGCTTGGCAGTTGGAATTAAATTTGGAAAAATGCGTCGTAATGAATTTCTGGAAGAAGAATAACTCCCTACAGCGTAACTATATCATTCGAGGCACCCAATTAAATGCAGTTGAATCCGTGAAATATCTAGGCGTTAGACTCAATAATGATCTATCGTGGAATAAACATATTCGAGAAATAACCGGTCAAGCTAATCGTAAAATGGGTTTTGTTAAAAGAATATTAGGAAAGTGCGACGACAAAGTGAGAGAAATTAGCTACTTTTCCCTTGTTAGACCACATTTGGAATACGCTGCCAGTGTTTGGGACCCTCATGAAAAAGGCTTAGTAACAGAGTTAGAACGCGTGCAAAGAAGAGCTGCCAGGTATGTGAAAGGTCGTTACGATAGTCTTGTTAGTGTAACTGACCTCTTAGATAAACTCGGATGGGAATCTCTGTCGGACCGTAGATTGAAAAATAGACTAAACCTTTTAGATAAATTCAAGAGCAGTGTCTTTTCTGACGAAGTTAACCATATCTTGCGGACGCCAACGTACTACGGAAAATCAGATCATATTAATAAAATAAGAGAGATAGATTGTAGAACAGACAGATTCCGAATGTCATTTTTTTCACGATCAATAAGAGATTATAACGGCAGCAATAGAACTCGTAAGTAGATTGCATGACTTGTAGTGTAGCCTACTAACCTATGTTAAACTTAATGCATGTTTCTGAATTTCTATTCTATATTCTATTTCTAACAGCATAGAGTAGTATAGTTTGTTATTATACGGGACGTTTTTTGGACGGTGTGGTGTGCATGTGGGAGTCCAAATGCATGCTGCATGCTGGTGATTGATCACCCCCTGCCAAGCACCCTAGAGGTGGCTCGCAGGGTATTATGTAGATGTAGATTATGTAGATTATTTAGTTTTAGAAATCCCAGTTTAGACGAGGCAATTCAAACCTAATTTGAAAAAGGCCACATTGGCGCCCATGAGATGCCATTCCACGTGACGTCACAGGGACCTAGTTTCTATACGAGTCGTCAGGAGTTTTACATCGCCTGAGATTACCAATGCATGCATGAGGCCCAGAGCTCAGGGAAACATCTCTTAATAATCACCTATCAAAATTGCCTGAGGTCGGAAAGTTTCTTTAGTTTGATAGGGTATTAACAATCCTTATTTAAGCCAAGCGCTACCTGCTAGCAGGGTACTCTGCTACCTGCTAGTAGCCTGCATCGTAGTGACGCTCACAGTCTCGCACGAAGGTGGCTTCACACGGCGGCAGCCGGAACCACGGGCTTTTCCCAACATTCATACTTAGCGGTCGTGTTTTCGCGCGCTTGAAAACTTTCACTTTTCATTTAATCGCAAAAAATAATTTCGTCATTGAAAAGTCTTAAAGCGTAAAATACGTACTACAGGAGTAATAATCTTTCGATTTAGGCAATAAAAAAATAGGAAACCACCTTATTATAATTAATAATCTCGATGAATTATGAGTACGTTCTCTGCCACGGATTTTTAGACAAATTCACTCATTCTCAACTTTCCCACGTTTGTTCACATCTCTTTACTCTTGATAAATGCAACTTAGTACACTTCGAACTTTGTTTGGTCATTATTAAAGCGTACTTTCATGGAGCGATGACAAGTGAAACGAAATGAAAATGTTTCGCTTCGACCCAGAGGGAAATGATTATAGGAGGCCTGGGTTTTAGTTTCGTTCCCACACGAAATTTAAATCACCAAGGATATTAGAATGAAAAAACTTTGTAAATTTCACATAAATTATACTAACACGACCAGTTTCATCGCTGCGCGACATCATCAGGTGCATATACAGGAAATGACAGTCTTAAATACCCTGGAATACATGGGGGCGGGTGCTGGACAAGAGGGGGTGGTTGAGTGAGAGCGAGGGAAGGTGGGGGGAAAAACCCAGGAAGAGGAAGGCTTAGGAAAGGCGGTGCGGTGTGTCACACTAAGTCGTTAGGTGGGGGGATGGGGTAAGGGTTAGGATTGTGGTCAGTAATTGTGGTCAGTAATGTATATGCACCTGATGATGTCGCGCAGCGATGAAACTGGTCGTGTTAATAAAACTAATGTGAAATTTACAAAGTTTTTTCATTCTAATATGAGACAATTTCACGAAGTTACGCCGCAAACCATTCAATTGATCACCAAGGAGTTTAATTTCGGTCCAGGATGAACCTTCACTCCCGGAAACGAAACTATATTAATCGAAACCCCTCTGCTCATTGATATGTGTCAAATCCTAGAAGAAAATTGAGAGGAGGGGGAAAAGAGGGAATATCTATGACCCATTTCATGACAGATTGTAGAGAGGTTTAAACATTTAGCTTTGTCATATTGCGACTGAATTCTGCATTCTGTATTATGTGTGGACCGTTTAAGCTTTGGAACGCATAACAAGGCATTTGATACCAAATAATAGCAAATGGCAAGTGGCAAATTCTGGGTGACAAACTTCACAATTTTCAAGTACTTTGATTTTCAACTACTTTTTAACACACCCTCCACACGCCTATTGGAGCGGCTCACGGGTTAGTATGTAAATTTAGATGAACAACTGCAATTTTCGCACGATTTTCAGTCCTAAACCTATTTGATGACTCTATTTAGATTATTCACAAGGTGAACTTAATGCATAAATGATTTCCTGAGTTATTCACCGAGAATCAACGTTATGATGACAGTAAGGGACAGATGATGCACCGAAATAATTGTCATTCAACTAGCATTATGCTCGGTCATCTTCTAATTCCATATCCAAATTCCCTCGAGTGTAAAATTGACGTCGACAAGATAATGCATTCAGAACGCATAGTAAATGGTAGCCAAGAGTTTAAAATCAAATATTTCGCATAAATCCTATGAAATGTTAAAGTTATTCGCGGCGCGTGTACTGACGGGAAGCTTGAAACATGACATGCATATTTATTAAGCAAAACTCGCCTCTCAAAAATCTCAAAACACTACACTGAACCTCGCTATAATTAAAATGTGTGACCAGAATTAAAAATTTACGGCTTGAACAAAATACTATCGCACGGATTTTAGAATAAAATAACTATTTGCATTAATGTGGGATCGAAGAAAATCTTATATTTCAGTAAATCATTGAATTATTTGTTGAAATACTTCACATGAATAGTTTTCAACAAGGAATTCCAGAGATAACTGCGCTCATTGAGACGAATTCACCAAGTTATGATTCAGAAAATTCACCAAGTTACGTATTCACCAATTATATTCAGTTCCCGGTACTTTTGAATCAGTTTTTATTCCATTTCAAAGAAAACGAAACTCACAAAAATAAGGCAAATACAACCTCAGTTTTGAGCTAATTTCGTTGCTATTTGTTTCTCTGAGGTTGCCATTTTCGTGATTTTTTAACATTTATATTAATCAATGTTTAAATTTATATTTATTTAATATTGAGATATGCTTTGAGATTGATTTTCTTTGAGAATTTCCAATGCAATTTGGGGAATCAGCATTGAATAGTTTTGAGTAGGAAAAGGACGGATATAAATGAGAAGAAAAGCCTGCCGTGGCTAAATAATACCATAGAGAAAGTAAATATACTTACTCTATGATAATAATTTAAAGTATTAGAGATTATTGATCATAATTAAATACATGTCCTTCTCCGCTATTAACTCCTAACTACTATGAGCAACGGTTTGGCCAACTCTTTTTTCGGCAAATAATCTGTCTATAATGAAAAGACATGCGAAAAATACTCGCAAACATACAGAGATCATGAATCGCCACACACTTATCTATCAACCACCTATTTCAAGTAGCACTTATTTGAGAAAACAATTTAGTATGACCCCATCAAGTAGAACCGCAGTCTGTATTCAACATATGATTATCCCACAATCCATCAACATTATCCAACCCAAATATCATATTAGCCAAAGCAATATATTTTTCTCCTAATCTTCATCTACATCTACATCTACATAATACCCCGCAAGCCGCCTAAAAGGCGTGTGGCAGGGGGTGTTAGGACACCAGCCGTTTACAGCTATTAAAAAAAAAAAAAAAAAAAGTAGTGCTCTAACGAGGTTGGGACAAGCGTTTATTAAAGTCCTTTATTATTCGGGGGAAAAACGAATTCTTATATCTATCCGTTCGGCTAAAAATCTCTCTTAATTTATCGCTTCTGTCGGACCTGGAAATATAGTGTGGCTCTAAGATTATGTTCTCTGTGTCGCTCTTAAATATATCCATTCTTAATTGTTCAAGCAATCTAAGCCTAGCGCGCAGCCTCCGAGTCTCCAACGGCTCCCAGCCTAATTCGCTTAACATCTGGGTAACACTGTCAGTACGCCCGTAGCGGTTTTTGACGAAACGCGCAGCCTTCCTTTGTATCTTATTCAGCTCGCGGATTAAGTCTTTCTGCACTGGATCCCATACACTCGCTGCATATTCAAGGTGCGGTCGGACGAGAGCGAAATAGCACCTTTCTTTTACTTTCTCATCCGAAAATCTTCCCACAATACGCTTGACGAATCCTAATTTCTTCAGGGCTATGCCGCAAATATTCTTTATATGAGTTCCCCACGTGAGGTTCGAGGTTATCGTAACTCCCAGGTACTTCACTTCGTCTGTTGCCTTTATGTTAATGCCATCCACTGCATAAACATTGTTAGTGTTGGACGAATTCCGCAAAAAATGTACCGCCATGCATTTGCTCAGATTAAGTTCGAGTCCCCACTCTTGACTCCACAAATGAACGTTGTTTAGGTCAGATGATAGAATTTCATAGTCAGAGTGATCACTAATTTCGCGATAGATGACAGCGTCGTCAGCAAATAAACGTATTTTACTGCTAATGCGGGAGCACAGATCGTTAATGTATATAATGAACAACAGGGGGCCGATTACGCTTCCTTGTGGAACACCTGATGTAACTTTTACAACATCAGAGCTAATTCCGTCAAGAACTACTTTTTGTTTACGATCTCTGAGGAAGTCGCGTATCCAGTTTACAACTGTTTCGTTTAATCCGCATGACTGTAATTTGTATAAAAGTTTGTTGTGAGGTACAGTGTCGAAAGCTTTCTTAAAATCTAGAAATAGTGCGTCAACTTGTCTTTTCGATTCACCAGATTTTATAACGTCGTGAAGAAAGAGCGCGAGCTGTGTTTCGCAGGATCTATTTTTTCGGAATCCGTGCTGACAGTCATGGAGGAAGTTACGTCTGTCCAAGAAAGTCATGATATTACTAACAACGATATGTTCAAGTATCTTGCCTATAATTGATGTTAGGGAAATTGGACGGTAGTTGCCTGGATCATTTCTGTTTCCCTTTTTGAAAATGGGTGTAACACTTGCAATTTTCCAGTCGGGCGGTAACTTCCCTTCGGAGAGTGACTTCTTGAATATGATCTCTAAGTAAGGCGCGATCTGTGGAGCTAACTCTTTGAGGACACGCGCGGGTATTCCCTCCGGACCCGGAGATTTACTATTCTTAATCGATTGTAGTTGTTTAGTTATCCCATCACGTTTTATAGATATTTCTTCCATCAAATCCTCAGTATATGGGATGTCTAAATTGAATTGAGTATCGTCAGTAGTGTATACACTTTCGAAGTGGGCATTTAAAGTGTTAGCTTTGTCAATATTTTCGGTGACAAGTTTACCATCTTTATCAAATAACGAATCTACGGTTGAATGTTTTCCCTGAAGCTCTTTCGCGTACGACCAAAAGGATTTCGGATTTTCTTCGAGTAATTCACCAAGTACTTTTTTCTTAAACTTTCGCATTGCAGTTCGCATTGATTTCTTGGTTATTGAGCGTTGAGCAGCGTAACTTTCTTTAGCTTCAAGTTCCTTCGATTTATTACGAGACGTGATGGACTTTCTGTACAAGTTGTATAGTTTTCTCTGTTTCCTAAGTTCTCTTCTGACATCGTTGTTGTACCAGCGAGGTTCCTTATTATCACATTTCAGTTTTTGCGGAATATGTTCGTTGATTCCTTGGCGCAGAATTTCTAAGAAACGTGTCCATATTACATCTGTGCTTTGGTCCTTTGATGTAACAACGAATTTTTTGTAGGAGTCATTAAGCATCTCGCCAAATTTAGTGAAGTTACATTTATCGAATAGGTAAATATTGCGTTTTGGTTTTACGGCTGACACCACATCAACTTTTAACGTTGCAAAGATTACTCTGTGGTCGCTTATACCGTCAATAATATCGACTTGTTTTATCAACTTAGGATCGCTTACTGCTAAAAGGTCTAATAGCTTGTTTCCTCTCGTAGGTTTGTCAACTACTTGGGCGAGAGAGTGATTTGCAAGTATGTTGAGTAATACCTCGCCGATTTCTTTATTCCTTGAATTCGGTTTTACAGTGTAAGTATCCCAGTTTATGGATGGAAGATTAAAATCTCCCCCGATTACTATTACACCTTTACTGTCTCTCTGAGTAAATGCGGATATTTGATTTTTTAGAAGGTACATAATATCGACTTCGGAGTTCGGCGGTCTATAAAAAGAGCAAACATGAATACTCCTTTTGTTTCGTTGTTTAATTGTACACCATACGCTTTCAATTTCGTTGTCAATTATTTCGTGGGCGGCGCTTTGTAAATGGGATTTAACTGCAATAAAAACTCCGCCACCTGTTCTATTTCGTCGATCGCATCTGTAAATTTTATATTCTGGAGGAAAAACTTCGCTGTCGCTTATATCTTCCGTAAGCCAGCTCTCTGTCCCCATGACCACGTCTGCGTCCTGAAAAATATGCTCGATTTCGGCGCGCTTGTTTTTTACGCTACGGCAATTAACTACAACAAGGTTAATGTCATATTTTGTAGTTAGAGTTTCGGTTGGTTCTTTTCTAGGCTTTTGTATACTCAGCGGGAGAATTTTATTGGCAGTACTAATAATATTTGATATTTTTTCTTTCTCTGGAGCACGCGTTTTGGGAATAATGACGCTATTGTCCGGCGTTAACGCTTCTAAGCTTACTTTCTTGTATATTTCGCATTGCGGATTTCCTCGGAGGCTACGTTCAATTAAATCTTTGATAACCCCGCTAGATGACATACCCTCTAGTCTAAAAAATACCTACAGTGCTCAAAAATCCTACGAGCCACCCGTTCCGACGCCTCTTTGGAATAATGCACCCCAGACGAATTGAGGGGAGCCCGGCACGATCTAAGCACCGGCCGAAGATCCACGAACTCTGCCCCAATGCTCACACAGAGTTCCCACAGCCTCTTGTTGATCCAGGAAATCCTGTCCCAAACTCGAGGGCCGCAGTCCGTCCGTGGAACAATGCTACAGATGGACAGTCGCATATCAACACCAGTGCCCCTCCGAACGCGTTCCACTTCCGAGCTTAGATCCCTGAAGGAATTTAAGATCTCATCAGCTCTGCGTTCGGAGGCATCATTAGTGCCGACATGGGCAACCACCCGCAGTCTAGAACAGCCCGTGTCCTTCACCGCTGCTTTTACCGCCGCCGTAGTGTGGGATACAAGACCTCCTGGGATACACCAGGAAGAGACCCGTTGGTCCGCTCCGTCTCTCCTTGCCCTCTTCTCCAACTGGGGGAAAATCCGCCGGACGGTGGAACTCCCTAACAGAACAATCCCCGCCCTCCCTCCCCGGCTGCCTCTCGAAGCTGCATCCCTCGCGACAGGGGGTTCCTTCACGACCTCGCCTATTAGCTCCCCGGAATTGTCCTCCGACAAGACCTCGAAGCTGTTGTGAACGGGGATGGGGTTAGCCTTCGCTTCCCCCACTCCCCGATTTGGCCGTGCCACCGCCCCCCGCCCTTGGGGTACAACCACCCACTCGGGCCTCAGGTTATGAGTAATCCCCCGACCCGAAGACTGCACCGTCCTCTCCAAGGTCTCCGCGCAGGCTACCACCCCCGAGCTTGCTCGAGGCTCCACCTTGGAATTGCGAGGACCCTTAGAGGGGACGCTACGATCCCCGGACCGTGGGATTTCCACAAAACCCGTTACCCGGGCGTGTATTTCTGCCACCAATCTCTCGAGTTCGGTGACGCGTGCCTCAAGAAGGTCGCTTTTCGCCTTACTCTTGATCTTGGTGACGGAAGATCGGCCAGCCATACTACTCTAGCGGCTTTATCGGCTTAATAAAAACGCTATGAAATTACAGAAATCGATAATAATGATACAAATATTGCGTAAGAGGAAGTTAGTTTTCTAAACGAGTTAGTTAAGACAGGTAATAATGATGAAGAACAAGGGTGAATGATAGAGCTCGCACACAAATGAAGGATCAAGTAACTTTTAGGAATTAACACTAATACCTTAAATCTATCAATAAGTTCTAATAGTATTATAACTAGGCAATCTTTACAAACAATTAAGGCAACTTGAAATAAGGAAGAGAGAAGAGAAATTAAAAGCAAGTAAGTTGGTCAGCGACTACTTATCCGTTTCCCCGTCGCGTGGCAGGCACAGCAGCAGCTACAGGACCAGGCGGCTTCACAACACTACTTCACTATTACACTTTTACTACTCTTACTACTTCGCAAAATATGATTAGTAGAAGTACACACTAAAATCACTACACTAAGAAAAACGGAAGCAACGGCGTCAAAGCCCAAGATGATCGCTGTCGGTCAGTAAAGAACCGGTTTCAGGAGCGCACGGCAAACACAACCTCACTCTACGAGAGCTGGTCAGAGAATGAATCTTGAAATGAAATCTTGAAATATTAAATTGAAATTACCTGCGTTTATTAATCATCGGACGGCGATAACGCAACAATTTCTTTTTCCTCATCATCGTTTTCCGGTTCCTCGGTCTTAACCGGCGATAGTAAACTCTCCTCAAAATACGCGCCATTACATTGAAATACGGCTTTGTTCTTTCCCGGCGTGTGATACTGGTGAAATCTTTTCGGGTTTTCCACCGAGTGAGTTGCTCGTAGCCTACATTTCAATGGCTGCCTGTGCCATCTCATTAGTGCATGAAAATCTGAAAATGGTGCCTTGACATAGACCGCTATGTAAGAGGGATTTTAGATTTTCATTGTCATGCCCTGAGGACGATGGCAAGTGAGCCTTAGAAACTCCGGCCTACAAGAAAATCACCCGGTGTAAGGCCCAAGAAGATTCACTATCACGCCGAATTTTTGGTGATGTTTTTCGGGCGTGCCCCACGTATTTATTTGCTTCCTTACTTCCCTATTCGGTTTCCTACTTCCCAAAGAAAAAGTGACAAGCAAAGGTTTCGAAACGCCAGAAAACAAGCCAAATAATCACGCGAGGCATACCCGAAAAACCATCAACAACACCTACAATGACTCACCAGAGCGTCAACTGGATAAAATATTGTTTGGTGTTCCTTGATGTCCGTATATCTGTGACCATTTTTAGGATGTCGTGTCGTTATTGAAAACATTTTCCCCAAATGAAAAGTTAGCAAAACTGTTGTTTGGTAGTCAGATTTAATAGCGGGTTGGAAAATATTTACTTATGATAAATATTAATGAGTTATAATTTTGCCATCGCGGCAGGCTTTTCTTTACCCGTGAGAGCTTCAACCAAGAAATTTCACTAAAGTTTTTATTTTCAGCCATCAAGGGCTGGTTCCAGATATTTTTCTGGTGAAAGCTAACAACATTCCGACCCCTCAGAAATAACCTGAAGATAGTAGGGACTCTCTCTGGATAAATGTTAAAATAAATACAAGGAATATGGGTCGAGACTTAAAAGTTCAGCGTGAACTAAAAACGTTCTTGCTCTTATATACTGAATTTTGTGAATATATTGTGCAGAAAATCCACCCTCAACATTTAATTTCATTGTTTGATTATAACTGAGCATAGGACTTAGCTCATAGGCCCCCCGTTTTGCTTAGAGCCCTACCCGGCCCTGCAGCCATTTAACCATAAAACTTAATTTTTACGTACAAACCACCGAATCCAACTCACCTGCATTAGCGTCGCTTGGTACGGGAAAACCAGTCGGCGGTCCCCCTCCGTTCCTCTCGCCCCCGTCCGCCCCTGGAGGCGGGGCAAGCGGGGGCTGCTGCCCTAGGGCGGGGGCCACCGAAGGGGGCTGAGGCCCCACGGTCGGACCCCTCGCCCCCGCCGTCACGCTGATCATCGTGGTGACCAACCCGGCCACTCTGACAGCCTCGACGTTCGCCTTGGTCAGGTCACGGTGAAGCTTCCTGAGGTGGTAAAGGGTGAGCCCCACGCACAGTGCGTTTATGATGATCCAGAGAACGTTGAGCACGTAGTGCCGGAATGGACCGTGGACCAATGGGCAGCCCGGAGCATTGGCTCCCGTCTCGGAGTTGGCCGCGAGTGCCCCGCTCAGAAAGGTCGGGCCCAGGTTGATGGTTATGCTGGCGAACCAGATCATGAAGGTGCCGAACATGACGCACTGCGGAGAGTCCATGAGCAGGGGCGGCGGAGAATCCGTCCGCCTCCTCCGCCGGCGCCGACGGCGGCCTCGCCGGCCGGCCCTGCGTCTCTGGATACCCTCCTCCTCGTCCGCGAACTCAGCCTCCTGCAATTACACATGGATAACTGGTTCAGTACGAAATATATTCGGTGAATATTAAATAGATACTAGTAATTAAAATTAAAAGAAGAACTTTGCGCTTTCACATTTATTCACACATTTACACGACCATGGTTTCAACGTTAGACGTCATCATCAGCTGAAAGCGCAAAGTTCTTCTTTTTATTTTAATAATGAATCGCTTTCACAAAGTTACGCCTCATACAATCAATAGATACTAGTTAAATTTAATGTGGCCTCGGTGCAACAGCCTAGGTGGCGACGGGCGGGTAAAGTCTTCGCCTGCCAAATAAGAGGTCCGGGTTCGAGTAACGCCTGGGTAGATATTCCCTGTCCAGGACAAGGTCGTTTGCGCACGTGTAACTGCTGAGTAAATCCCGATGTAATAGGCCGATACGTGCTATTTTCGGTGGAATGGAAATAAATAACTCTGACTTAACTCTAAATATTCTATAATTTTATAAGTATTTTGTTATTTTCTATTGTGAAATTTTGAATATGATATTGGAAATCTTGCAACCAATGTATGACCATGGGAAAAACTGTATACCAAATGAAGTTGGAAAAAAGTATAGTTATAGTGGATTTTTAATCTGAAACATCTACGGGAAGGAGATTAGGTGTTTACATACCAAGGGCTAGGTTCAGTGTGCCGATAATGACGAACTTACTAAACAGGTTGTGGAATTGTTTAAAACGAGAGGGTAAAAAATTTTCATTACATTGACAGAGACACTTAAGCTTCTTCAGACATTTTATGAAATGCATAGAAATACCCATAAAATTAAGAACCATTTGCTTGTAAGACACAGGTTGAACACTTCCCCAGGTTACATTGGAAACACATTAGAAAAAAGGATGATTGGATATTTCAATACTTTCACCTCGTATTCAGAGCAGGATGTGCCTTCAATGTCAAAGATAGCAGCTCAGTCGCAGTATACAAACTGACATGTCAAAAAGGAAATCGTGCACTGCCATATTTCCAACAAATATCACAAGAAACTATTATTTATTATAGCTATTTTTATACTTAAAACATCTACTGCCTAATTAGAATGTTTTACTTCAATGTTTTATTTGTACGTACTAACGGAACCGAATAAAGGTTTTCAAGGAAATTTTCATTTATGCAGAAGCTTTACCGGGTTTAAAAAAAACTTATCTTCTCTCCAACCATTCCATGCCAGAAGAAGAAAGGGGAAGAAAAATAACAGGCACCCGACTTTAAATGCTAGAAACAACATTTATAAATCGCTAGTCGTAAAGAAATTACATCCCTCGAACAAGCTAACTACAGCAATCGCTTAGAGTATGGGCCAATATTAAATGCCCACAATATACGTGGGGAGTTTCTGTTATCTAACTTCAGAATATTTTTACTGCCGCCTTTAACGTTTCAGCCACAGAACTCAAAAGTTTTTATCGCTGTCATTTTTCTAGCAGTTTACTACTGCTTCCAAATTTTTAATTTCCGTAACTGTTGTTATGTTCCTAAGTTTACACCCTACCCCAAGGCAAATACACTCAAAAACTTTCTGAAGAAAATTCAACAACTTCCTTTAAAGCCTCATTTATCTGTAGATGGAAAAAATAATTCCTATGATCTTAATAATTATCTCGTTTACCCTTATATGTCAACTTTTTAATGGATTTTTCAATTTTTTGCTCTGTCACATAAAATCCCGTATTTATTTAGCTGATAGTTTTGCATACTAACTTTACACAACTACGTAACTGCGGATCGGGTTGGTGTGGAGGCAAGAGTGTTGGCTTCCCAACCGGCGGGCTCGGGTTCAAATCCCGGCAGTGGCAACTGCCCGATCCCTGCTTGAGTGTTGTGTAGTAGACATTTCAAGCGCAACACTCCGTCTACCGGATGGGACGTTAGGCCGTGGACCCTTGGCGCCTTTCGTTAGGAGAGTAGGCTAATGCCGACGCCGGGTTTCTCTCCACTCTTCCCTACATACCATTCCCTCATGGCGCAAATGACCTCAGCTTCCTCCAAATACCATACCATTTTTATACAATTTTTCAATTAATGGATCAACAGCACTGTCACATCCAGAAAAGTACTAATTTGTATGAACGCACATATAACCAAAACAAAACTCTTCGAATTTATTACAGCAGGTAAAATATCGCCACCTGCAAGTATTTGGAAGCATGAAGCTTGTATTCCTACTATAGAAGGGATAAAACTAAATTACTCAGAATAAAAAAATAGCATTTCAGCTTCAGAGAGAAAATAATTGAGGAGAGAGATGAACATGAGAAGTGTTTCCTTTGCCTACGAGGAAATGAATAAGCGGGGTTCACTGATATTTTCAATTCTACGGAGTACAAGAAAACATAGAAAATATATATGTTAACTCGCACGCTCCGCGCGCTCGTTAAGGGGCTCCGCCCCTTAAAAACCCCGGTTCCGGCTTCGCCGTCTACATTTGTGGTCGCTCGAAGACTTATAAGTTCGAATAATCTCACCTCAGCTAGGGGCCGGCTTCGCCGGCCAGGGGGTAGGGAGGCGCCCCACTCATTCCTCGAAACGGCTTCGCCGTTCCTCGCTGGAGGGCGACTTCGCCGCCCAGGGGTTGAGTGTGAGTTGAGATGGGTGGAGTCTACAGCGGCTGCGCCGCTTGAACGGCAGGGCGGCTTCGCCGCCCGAGGGTTACTGAAGCTCCCCCTCGCCTACGCCAGTCACTCCTCGGAACGGCTTCGCCGTTCATCGTTGTGGGGCGGCTTCGCCGCCTTGGGGTCGAGGAGCCCCCCCGCGGCTGCTCCGCTTAGTCCTCATTAATGCTCTTCTCCACCGAGAGGGGTGCCCAAGGGGATTCGGGGGTTTTAATGTGTCATGCATGCGGTCACTAATCGTCCACAGTGATCACGTAGCGATGATTGTAAAGGGTAGTGCAATGCGGAGTAATAGTGGCGACAAGTACCCATAAAAGGAGACTTAATGGCACGTTTTTCATTTTTTGCGGGGGTTCCAACGGAATACCGGGGGGTTTATACTTGTGTTAAACCAGTGGTCACAAATCGTTCTCATAAATTCCGTGCCGATAAGTCCTAGGGGTCCGGAACAGTGGTCTGACGATTCTTTTACCTGGAGAGGCGATTTGTTAGAAATTTTTTGGGAGGTTTCACGGGGTTTTCGGGGGTTTTAATAAGTGGTAGGGGCACCGGTTAAATTGTGACGAAAACTACTCGGAAAGGCGACTTTAAAATTCATTAATTTTTTTAGCGATGTTCCAGGAGGTGATCGGGGGTTTCTGGTATTTTTTCCCGTATGGTTTACGGTTGCTCGCCCTCACCTAATATTCCGGACCTAGACCTCAGAGGGGACGGGTAGTGTGGCGTAATGTTTGCGAGAAGTACCCAAATAGGAGACTAAATGACACATTTTACGTTTGGGAGGGATTTCAGGGGGATACCGGGGGTTTAAATGTGTGTACTCCTGGAGGTCACCATCCATTTACATAAATTCCGTGGGGATGAGTCGTTGGGGGCGGTGGAATAGTCACGTAAAGTACCCAAAAAGTAGACTTATATGCAAAATTTTATTTTTTGGGGGGGTGTATGAGGGTTTACCGGGGGTTTATAGGTTTTTACTGCCAGCGGTCATCAATCGTCCACATCAATTCCGTAGCGATGAGTGGTAAGGATTGGAGAAGCGGCGGAATTGTGACGATAAGCACCCGAAAAGGCTACTTATATGAAAATTTTAATTTTTTAGGGGGTTTCGGGGGGTTTAAAGTTGACGATACTATATGGTCACATTCATTTACTGTCATTTCTAACAGAAGTGTGCCTTATGACATCCATATTTCGAGAGTAATACAATAAAAAGCAAACCAGTCCCCAAAAAAAGTGAGTAGTGCCCGCCATTTTTATTTTTTCGCGGTTAAATATATTGAATCATTTATTAAACGTTCATGTTTTCTGAAAGACAATAAAGAAGTGTATGTAACTACAAAGTTTGAAAGAAATCGGTCAGGTTAAAATTGACATAATCTTCTATTAGTCTGTTGGAAATCGTAATTTTCGGTGATTTTCGGAATATTTTAATTTTTTTCTGAGTAAATAAGGACGACGAAAGAAAATTGTTACCTTCATTTCGTAGACGATGTTATAAGCATATATAATAATCATTTTCGTTATCCTATACCTTAAATTAAGTCGAAGGGAGCGGAAGTTATGAAATTTTATTCGAAAAACGAATTTTTGGACGCCATTTTGGCTGCAATTTTCTTAAAAATAAATTAACAACATTACGTAATTACGTGCCCACGTTTGTCAGCGTTCAGGAAATGCATTAGCGATACGTGTGGCACACACCATTCGCGCGCAGTAAAATAAAAACCGAAAGACTGTCCCCGAAAAAAGCCCGATTTCGGCCATTTTGTCGTCCTAGCGACGACACGTGGCGGAAACTTCCGGTTTTCGGATTTTTCCTCCGGATCATTTCGGGTTCCCCGCACGCGTGCCAAATTTCAGCTCTCCAGCACTTCTAGAAGTGGTCGGGAATTTGTATCCATGAGTGAGTCAGTCACCACAAGGGCTGTATATAGATAGGACTCGCTGTAGCTCGCTAGGGGGCTCCGCCCCCTTAGAACCCCCGGATCCGGCTTCGCCGTCTAATTTTGTGTGTGTTTGGTGCATTTTTTTTTACGAATAATCTCACCGCGAATGAAGAACGAGAGCCAACCCTCGGCTACGCCACTGCCGGTTTCGGCGTCGCAATCTTCGCAACGGCCTCTTGATTCGTCGAAGTTCTTTCCATCTAGTTCAAAAACCCCTTTTCCGTCCAGGGGGAACGTTAGCTCCCGCTTGAGCCGCCGTCGTAAGGACTCGGTCGGCCGAAAGTACGATATATGTTTTTCGAATCTTTTTTATTTATCGAAATTTATGTGATATTTGGAATTGTTCTACTTACATCTCTGTAGCAAAGGGAGATTAAAACAATCTGTTGCCAACATCCGGTTGAAGATATTGCCAGCATGTATGGTAATCATTTTCATTATTCAACCCACGAAAATAAGTCGAGGGCAATGGAACGTATTCTTTTTTTTCCGTAAAAGGTATTCACAAACGGATTATCTGCCGGCTTCGCAGAAACACCACTTGGAAGCTCAGTTCCCAAAATTACCGGGTTAGAGAAGGGCGTGGGTAAGGAAAACGCACCCTCTACAACGCTACGGTCTGCTTCACCGGCATTTTCTTCGGAACGGCTTTGTCATTCCTCGAATCTCTGTGCACAAAGTCCTCGGGTCCGTATTCGCCGTCCAGTGAGGAAGGATAGCGCACACCGACCCACCTTCTCCAGCACACTCCTTGGAACGGATCGCCGTTCCTTGTATCTTGTCCATATAGTTCTAGGTACCGGATCCGCCGGCCATTGGGTAGGGTTAGCACCCGCCACGTCCGTCGTCGCCAGCGAACTCCTAGTAACGGCTTCGCCGTTTCCTGATCCTCCGCTCCCAAATCCCCGCTGATCAGAGCGGAAGGGGGAGGGGCGCGGCTAAGTTGACCTATTCCGAACTGTAATGCATACTTTCATGTAACTGCAAGCTTTGTAAGAGATCGGTCGTACGATAGGCGTCAATTTTTAATATAGAATCCCCTTGTTCGGCTTCGCCGTCTTAGTTGGTGGTTGTCCGAAGAATTTCTATTCGAATAATATGACCAAAAATTGAGAGGCACCGTCTTCGCCGGCCAGGGGGTAGGGAAGCGGACCCTTGGCTGCTTCACCACAGGCATCGTCGGCAAAGTCTTCGGAACGTTATCGCTCATTCTCCTACCGCTGTCCACAAAGTCCTCGGGGGATATAGGGCTCGAACCTGAAGAACCCACTTCGCGGCCAGCTTGGTCGGCCGCCTCCCCGAACGGCTTCACCGTTCCCTGCCACGGTCAGTCGGAGGGAAGAGTCGTTAACCGCGGCTGCGCTTCGTAAGGAATCCCCCAAAGCTGCGCTGCCTAGACCTCTAGACGGCTTCGGCATTCCTCATTGTGGGCACCACGCCGCCCGGAGATTAAAGCAGTCTAACCGGGGCTGCCGCGCTCATTCCCCTGGACGGGTTCGCAGTTCCTCGCTTAGTGGGGGCTTCGCCACACCCGGGGGTTGAGCGTGCCCCCCCGGGTGTACCCCGATTAGTCATCGTAACTGTTTCGCCGTTATTCGTTAAGAAGCGGCTTCGCCTCCCAGGGGGGGTAGGCCCCTACCGGTGCGCCACTTCTTCTTCCGGATGCCTTCGCAGTTTCTAGTAAAGGGTGGCTTCGCCGCCCGGGGGTTACTGACGCCCCCCGCGCCCACCTCAGTTAGTCCTCGTAACGGCCGTCGCCGTCTAATTTTGTGGGTGTTTGAAGAATTTTCATACGAGTAATGTGACCGAAAAGTGCTTGTGCAGAGGGGAGGGAAGCGGACCCTTGGTTGTGCCACGACCGCCATCGACGGTGAACTCCTCGGAACGCCGTTCCTCGTACGTCTATCCACTAAGTCCCAGGGACCAATTTTACCGGCCAGGGGAAAGTAAAGCGCCCGCCGCAGCCAGCTTCGCCAGCACACTCCGAAATGACGTATAGTAGTACGCGGTACAAAATGCGTGAAATGAAATATTTCGTGAATTATAATAATGTCTGGATAGTATTATACTGCGTTACGTTAAATTGTAAGTTATCCAAACAATGATCATAGTGTACATACACGGAATTGCCGTTCTTGGAACGTAAAGTATGGCTTAAGTGTTTGTTTTTAAAATGCGGGTTTAACGCAAGATTCCAAATACAAATATACGTAAATAGAAGGTGATAAGAGTTATTCATTTAATGAAAGCTGTACAGTGATTCCGAAAATGTTGGTGTTCTTTTACCTCAAAAATGCGACTAAACATGACAATATTGAGAAATACTGCATTTTCTCCCGTTATGTGTACGATTCGAAAGCTTTTCGAAATGACTTACTTAAAAAACGAGTAAAGTAAATTGAAGAGAGCCTGAAAACATTCATTAACTTTCCTAGTAAACTGTAACCTCCCGTATAGTATCCCAAGGTCGGGAGCATGAAATTAATAGCATGCGTATTTTCGGAAAATAGTAAAATTCAAAGATGGTTTAATTCTTTTCACTGGAACAAAGGTTGACGGAAAGAAATTGTTATTCATGTTAAGTGGAGAACATTTTAGGAATGCATAAGGTATTACTTTACTTCGTCTTACTGTCACAAATACGAGGAAAGGAGCACAAAGTATTGTAAAAAGTACAAATTCTGCGTTTGAATGATGCTATGTAAATTAATTTTCTGTCGAAATAATAATAACGCTGCTGCGTGCATCTGCATAAGGCATAATTTTATAGGCCGTAATAACTTCAATTCCATTTCCATGACAGATAAACTTCCACAGATGTATTTGATTATGCAGCCTACTATTTGGCTATAGGAACGCGGAATAAAGTGAAACAGAAATATCACCAGACCTGTAAGTCTAATGTTTTCTAACATCTTTAAAATTAGCAATTCTAAAACTTTTTCTTCTACGTTATGCGAGACATGGCAATAGGAACGCGACTTATCGAGACAAAAAAACTATCACCAGGCATGTAAGTTATTTTCATTAACATTATAAATAAAAATAGGTATTCTAAAATATGTTTTTATTTCTTACGGGATGCATGGCTTCACGAACGCAAATCAGCGTTAGACATTAGTAACAACCAGTTGCGCAAGGTATTTTCACTATTATTATCCATAAAAATTTAAATTCCAAAACATGTTCATTACTGTTACGCGAGAGAGGGCAACATTAAGGAAAATCAGCGTTAGATGACACCCATAACCACTAACTAAAGATTTTTCACAAACATTTTCCGCATAAATTTACATTCAAAACAACATTCATCACTGCTACGCGAGAGATTGTGCCAGGAAGGTAAAGCAAAGTACATGGGTGCGACAACCAGGAGGGTTATTTTTCTACAATATTAACAATAATAATTTTAATTCAAACCATTTTCATCGCCGCAGCGCGAAATATTGTGGTCGAAATTGGTCGCTTAGGCTTTCTGTTATGTAATAATGCGTGAAATAAATAGGCAGTTATTCTGGTTGAAACAAAAGAGTGCATATTGCATTGAAATCAGTGTGTTATTTACCTACTTTAGTTGAATTAAGTTATTTAAACTCACCTCGAAAAGTTACATCGCTACATCAAAGTCGCTTTCACTTCCACTCCATGGTTGAAATCGATCGCTTGCCTGAGCGTAGAGGTACCGTCAACAAAGAACACCATACGTTTCCTGTGGCTCCATTGATAATCGGTTCAGTCTCCGGGATTCCTGTACCCCAAACACTCTTCCCTAACTCCTACGCATGAGTGCACGGAGAGTACCTTTGACCACCGCTTACGCTTTCCAGATTGGTCATTTTGCATTGTTGCTATGAAGTAAGGCGTTGCATAAATAAATAAATAAATAAAAATAAATAAACAGTTATTCGGGACGGAACAACAATAGAGTGCAAATTGCATTGAATTCAGTGTGTTATTCAACTCTTTTATTTTAATTGAGTTATTAAAACTCCCCTAAGATCCCTTAAGTATATATTTTGAGAATGTATTGAAAACAGTACATGCTTGCATTCGTATCTTTCCTTGTTTACTATAGCTGTCGATCTGATCTTTCATCTGCCGAGATTCGCCATATACATTAACCGCATGATTGCTGGCAGGGGCGCAGCTACGAAATAAGGCTAGGAGGGGTTTCAGGCACAACTAATACTGGGGGGTTTGGAGGTATATTGCATTACCACCAGGGTAAGCGGGAGGTGCGGAGGCCTTCCGCCGGAAAAAAATTAAGGTAAAAGGCTCAAAATGGTGATTTTTACGGCTTTGTGAGGGATATTTTTATTAATTCTAGCACTATTCCGAAAGTTATATTAACCCAAGTAAGTAAAATATATTTAACTTATTTAGAGCCTTGAACCTATCCCACATAACCTCTACCCCTCGCTGCGCCACTGGCATTCATAGCAGTACATATTTGCATTCATATCTTTCCCTGTACAGTATAGCTTTTGATCTTATCTTTCTTTTGCCTAGATTCGCCAAAATGGAACCCAGTAAAGAAGAGTTCACTGGTTTCTCATTGACCTTCTTGGGCCTATGAGGCCCTGGAAAGGGTCCGGAGTCGTTTCCATAAGAAATGCAGATAAAGCTACTTTTTAATACCTGCAGACGTTTTTACTTTTGTATATTTCGAAACGAGATTCGGCGAAGCCGCGGCGCAACCGCGGGTAGCGACTCTCCCCTACGACCGACCTCGTCAAGTCAAATCTATTAGTAATGGTTGAGGGGCGGCTTCGCCTCCTCGGTGGTTAGACGGGTCTACTCCTCCGACAGGGGCTCCAGAGGAATGTAGGGGTTTTAATGTGTGTTATACGTGCGGATAACAAAAATCCACATTAATTCTGTTGCGATGATTGGAAAGGGTAGGGCAATGTGGCGTAGTGGCGGCGACAAGTACCCATCAAAGAAAAACCTATTTGGAAATTTTAATTTTTAAGGGGAGGTTTCAACAAAATACCGGGGGTTTCATATTTGTGGTCAACCAGTGGTAATAAATCGATCTCATAAATTCCGTGCCGATAGTCGTAGGGATCCGGAACAGTGGCGGAATTCTGGAGATAAATACCCAAATAGGCGACCTTTACTAAAATTATTTTTTGGGAAGTTTAACGGGGTTGTCGGGGGTTTTAATAACTCGTTGGTTTAGGGAACACTGATGAATGGTGAGGAAAACTACCCGTAAAGGCGACCTTAAAAAATTAAAATTTCCTGGGGGGTTCCAGGAGGTCATCGAGGGTTTTCAGGTTTTTTTCCCGTATGGTTTACGGTGGCCCTTTATTGGCAAATATTCCATATCTAGAGCTGTGACGGGACGGGCAGTGCGGCGTAATGTCGGCCAGAAAGTCCCAAAAAGGAGAGTTAATGTCACATTTTACATTTTTGAGAGTTTCGGGGGATACCTGGGGTTTATATGGGTGTACTGCTTGCGGTCACCAGTATTTCACGTGACCTCCGTAGGGATGATTCGTGGGGGTAGGGATCAGCGGTGAAATTGTGACGAAAAGTACCCAAAAAGTAGACTTCAAAATGAAAAATTCAACTTTTTTCGGGGTGTTTTGGGGAAACGGGGTCACCAATCGTCCACATAATTTCCGTGACATGGTAGGGGTTGGAAAATTGGGGTAATTGTAACGAAAAGTACCCGAAAAGGAGACATATATGCATGATTTAATTTTTGTTGGTGTTTCCGGGGTTCGAAGATATACGGTCACATTTATTTACTATCATATGTAAGAGAGGATGCCCATATGGCATTCATATTTTGAGAGTAATACAGTAAAAAGTAAGACATTCCCGGGAAACAAATGAGTAGTGTCCACCATTTTTATTTTTTCGCGGATATATCGATTGAAATATTTCTGAAACGATTGCCTTTCCTAAAATCATATGCATAGTTGTATATTATTGAAGAGTTTTAACCATATAGCCAGGAATAAGTTCAGGAAATCTTGTGTTAATCCTTTGTAAATCGTAATTTTCTGTGATTTTCGGAATATTTTAATTTTTTCTGAGTAATCAACGACGTTGAAAGAAACTGTTAACTTCATTTCGTAGAACATGTTATGAGGAAATATCATTTTCGTTATCCTTCACCTGATATTACGTAACGGGGATCGGGAGTTATGATTAAGAAGAGTTGATTGGTTTCTTATTGAGCTTCTTGGGCTCATGAGTCCCTGGAATGTGCCATGAGTCATTTCCATAAGAAATACATGTAAATTAAATTTTTAATGCCTGCAGACGTTTTTGTGTTTGCACATTAAAATTAGTGGAAATGGTCACATTAAGTTAAGCCACATATCATTCGAAAGGAAAAAAATTGCACTTTCTTAATGCTGCAGATCCACTTCATTTTATACCTGATTTACACTGAATTTAGAAGTAAACATCCAAAAAAGGTTCAAGTTTAGCGTGTTTCGCTTACTGTCCCCTTGACGACCGTCAATATTGTTTATGCCGTTTGAAATATCTTTCTATCACACAAAATTATAAATGGCATGTCCCAAGGAAATATATTACTACCACGAATCCCTATTATTCCGACAGATGTGCCAATTGAATACATACGGGTTCAATTTCTAATTAGATTGGCAATCGCAATGACAATAAATAAAACCAAAGTATGTCTGTTTGTGGCTTAGATATTGGAAAACTTTTTTTTTCACATAGACACAATTTTACGTGGCATGTTTTATCGCGTGCGGTATAACATCCAGTTAATTTGTGTTTCCTAGAGATTGAATTACTATAAATATCGTACATTTCATCGCGGTAATAGACAAAAATTTCGGTCAGGTACGGTTTATATGGTAGGAGAAAATGTCACCGACTGATATAACTTCATATCGATACATCTTGATAACAGGATGTAGTTCTGCTAAATACTTAATTTGTATGAATACTACCTTGCCTTCAATCATACCATTAAAAGCCTTATCGCAGCAAATACAGTAACAGGTCTGCAAAAGCGATGCATAAAACGCACAATGTTTTCGATTATAACTTCAACTGTAACTGCTGCATTACTTTTCTTTAACTTTTATCTCGTTTTGTACCTTATTTTTATCTACCAACTAGAGTTTCAGTCCCTAACCTAAATAAATAAAACAGATATAAGGGAGAAATACCTGCTGTGTATCTATTAATCTTATTCATAGCCCTGATTATTATTTAAAATAATTCGAAACGTTGGCTATAACTTGGTGACATAAATAGGCTGTTATTCTGGTCGGAACGACAATAGAGTGCACATTTCATTTAAATGTGTGTGTTATTTAACTACTTTATTTGAATTAAGTTAATTAAACTCCCCGCGAAGAGTTATATCGTTGATACAAAGTCACTTTCACTCCCGCTCGATGGTAAAAATCGAACGCTTGGTCAGGAATAGTTTCACGAAATGTTGTGTTAATCCTTTGTAAATCGTAATTTTCTGAGTATCGGAATATTTTAATTTTTTCTGAGTAATCAACGACGCTGTAAGAAACTGTTAACTTCATTTCGTAGAACATGTTATGAGGAAATATCATTTTCGTTGTCCTTCACCTGATATTACGTAACGGGGATCGGGAGTTATGATTAAGAAGAGTTGATTGGTTTCTTATTGAGCTTCTTGGGCTCATGAGTCCCTGGAATGTGCCATGAGTCATTTCCATAAGAAATACATGTAAATCAAATTTTTAATTCCTGCAGACGCATTTGTATTTGCACATTAAAATTAGTGGAAATGGTCACATTAAGTTAAGCCATATATCATTCGAAAGGAAAAGAATTGCACCTTCCTAATGCTGCAGATTCGTTTCGTTTTATACCTGATTTACACTGAATTTAGAAATAAACATCCAAAAAAGGTTCAAGTTTAGCGTGTTTCGCTTACTGTCCCCTTGACGACCGTCAATATTGTTTATGCCGTTTGAAATATCTTTCTATCACACAAAATTATAAATGGCATGTCCCAAGGAAATATATTACTACCACGAATCCCTATTATTCCGACAGATGTGCCAATTGAATACATACGGGTTCAATTTCTAATTAGATTGGCAATCGCAATGACAATAAATAAAACCAAAGTATGTCTGTTTGTGGCTTAGATATTGGAAAACTTTTTTTTTCACATAGACACAATTTTACGTGGCATGTTTTATCGCGTGCGGTATAACATCCAGTTAATTTGTGTTTCCTAGAGATTGAATTACTATAAATATCGTACATTTCATCGCGGTAATAGACAAAAATTTCGGTCAGGTACGGTTTATATGGTAGGAGAAAATGTCACCGACTGATATAACTTCATATCGATACATCTTGATAACAGGATGTAGTTCTGCTAAATACTTAATTTGTATGAATACTACCTTGCCTTCAATCATACCATTAAAAGCCTTATCGCAGCAAATACAGTAACAGGTCTGCAAAAGCGATGCATAAAACGCACAATTTTTTCGATTATAACTTCAACTGTAACTGCTGCATTACTTTTCTTTAACTTTTATCTCGTTTTGTACCTTATTTTTATCTACCAACTAGAGTTTCAGTCCCTAACCTAAATAAATAAAACAGATATAAGGGAGAAATACCTGCTGTGTATCTATTAATCTTATTCATAGCCCTGATTATTATTTAAAATAATTCGAAACGTTGGCTATAACTTGGTGACATAAATAGGCTGTTATTCTGGTCGGAACGACAATAGAGTGCACATTTCATTTAAATGTGTGTGTTATTTAACTACTTTATTTGAATTAAGTTAATTAAACTCCCCGCGAAGAGTTATATCGTTGATACAAAGTCACTTTCACTCCCGCTCGATGGTAAAAATCGAACGCTTGGTCAGGAATAGTTTCACGAAATGTTGTGTTAATCCTTTGTAAATCGTAATTTTCTGAGTATCGGAATATTTTAATTTTTTCTGAGTAATCAACGACGCTGTAAGAAACTGTTAACTTCATTTCGTAGAACATGTTATGAGGAAATATCATTTTCGTTGTCCTTCACCTGATATTACGTAACGGGGATCGGGAGTTATGATTAAGAAGAGTTGATTGGTTTCTTATTGAGCTTCTTGGGCTCATGAGTCCCTGGAATGTGCCATGAGTCATTTCCATAAGAAATACATGTAAATCAAATTTTTAATTCCTGCAGACGCATTTGTATTTGCACATTAAAATTAGTGGAAATGGTCACATTAAGTTAAGCCATATATCATTCGAAAGGAAAAGAATTGCACCTTCCTAATGCTGCAGATTCGTTTCGTTTTATACCTGATTTACACTGAATTTAGAAATAAACATCCAAAAAAGGTTCAAGTTTAGCGTGTTTCGCTTACCTTTCCCTTGACGACCGTCAATATTGTTTATGCCGTTTGAAATATTATCCCATCACACTAAGATATAAATAGCATGTTCCAAGGAGATGTATTACTGCCACGAATCCCTATTTTTCCGACAGATGTGCCAAATGAATACATACGGGTTCAATTTCTAATTAGATTGGCAATCGCAATGACAATAAATAAGACCAAAGTATCTCTGTTCGTGGCTTAAATATGGGAAAACCGTGTTTTTTACAACGAAACAATTTTACGTGACATCTTTTATCGCGTGAGTAAACCATCCAGTTTTGTTTCTGTTGGCTGAAGATGGCCTTAATATAAATACCGTACTAAAAGACGAAAATATGGGGTAGGTACGGTTAATATGCTAGGAGAAAATGACACTTATCGATATAATTTCGTATCGACATATCTTGAAAAGGGTATGTACTTCTGCAAAATATTTTATATGTATGAATCGTAAGTTACCTTCTAGCATACCGTTAAAAGTCTTATCCCAGCAACTTTAGTAAAAGGTCTGCAAAAGGAATCTCTACAGTACACAATTTTATCGAACATAACGTCAACTATAACGACTGCATTAGTTTATTGAAACTTTTATCTTGTTTTGTACCATTCTTTATCTACCGGTAAGAGTTTAAGTCCCTTTCATAATTAAATAAAAAAATATGTAAGCGACAAATCGAATTCCAGCATTTTAAATTCGATTTTTCTTGTTGGAAAACGGGTAGAGCGGGATGTTCATCATTGCTAAATGTGACCTCTATGGTAAGGATCATGTCCTTATATTTTTATTAATCTCGCAAAAGAGGAAACTCGTATAAAACGATATCGATATATCCCCATTTACTTAACATTGAAAATATATTTCGCCATAAAGTTAAAACTATGGTTTTCCACGGAGACCAAAAGATAACAGAAATCTTATATCACCAATCACGTACTATCCTAAAAATTTCAGACATCTACATTCAATAACAAAGGAGAAAATGAGGCATATCGATATTATTTCATTTCGATATATCTTCATTATGAATCATTACTCATCAAAATATGTTACATGTACGTATAGTACGTTGCTGTCTTAGCAAATAATTAAAAATTTTATCCCCGTAACTATGTAAACAAGTCTGAAAAAGACATGTATCGAATGAACCCTTGGATCGATTATAACTTCGCTTCTAACTATTCGATCCGCCTAATTTAACTTTTGCAAGATTGAACACGTCAACCTTAGTATTACATATAAATTTCGTATTCATACCTTGAATAACGAAAAAGTTATTAGCGAAGAAAGCGTAACCAAGAAGATTGTTATCGATATAACTCTCACATGAATCGATCGAGTGGAATGGTTATCATTGAAAAAGTTGTCCTTTTTGATTATAGTATTACCCTGAAAATTTCATTCATCTAACTTGAACGGTTGCCAAGTTATTCAAGATCGTGTGCTTGTGAGGAAACTTGTATAAAACGATTTAGATATATCCCCATTTACTTTACATTGAAAATATATTTCGGCATAAAGTTGAAACTATGGTTGCCATGGAGACCAAAATATAACAGAAATCTTATATCACCAATCACGTACTATCCTAAAAATTTCGGACATCTACGGTCAATAACAAAGGAGAAAATTAGACCTATCGAAATTATTTCATTTCGATATATCTTCCAAAGGAATCATTACTCAACAAAATATTTTACATGTACGTATAGTACGTTGCTGTCCAAGCAAATAATTAAAAATTTTATCCCCGTAACTATGTAAACAAGTCTGAAAAAGACATATATCGAATGCACCATTGGATCGATTATAACTTCGCTTCTAATTATTCGATCCGCTTGATTTAACTTTTGCAAGATTAAACACGTCAATTTTAGTATTACATTTGAATTTCGTATTCATACTTCGAATAACGAGAAAGTTATTAGCGAATAAAGCGTATCCAAGGAGATTGGTATCGATATAACTCTCACATGAATCGATCGAGAGGATTGGTTATCATGTCAAAAGTTGCCCTTTTTGATAATAGTATAACCCTGAAAATTTCATTCCTCTAACTTGAACGGTTGCCAAGTTATTCAAGATCGTGTGCTTCACAAAAAAATGGCGACAATGATTTTCTCACGTGCAGGATATTTTTCGGAATTTTATTATGAATTAACCAAGAGGGTTATCGGAAAAACAGGGTAGGGCGTGAGGGTACGGAGTACCCTCTAAGGGGTTTCACGGAGATTCCAAATTTTCATATGCCGAAGTCTCAAAGCCGAAATCCGAAATTTAATATTCGTTTCCTCGACAATGGAAAATCGAAAATCGTTTATTCCTCGGAATTCTTTCGACTTGTGAATATTCCAAGATAGCCAAAAAATCAAGCAAAAAATCTAGTATCTTGCGTTTCAAGGAATTTGTCCTACGATTATTGCAAGTTGGTCAAAAAAAATTCCAAAGTTAGTCCCGTAAGAAAAGCATTGGAAATTTTAAAAAAAATGATAAAAAATAGTAAATATAAATACACCGTTATGACAACCATACCAAAAAATCAATCAAAAAATCTAGTTTACGTCCATTGAATATCATGTTCCTACGACGTTTTATAATACGAAATAAAACCGAAAAAGTTTTAGTCCCATAAGGCTCCCATGTTAATTCAATTCGATATATCTCGAAAACTAATCGACTTTTTCGAGTTTTCGGAATTTTCCTCCCGATGAATTTTTTTTTACTTTTACGTCCAATAAGTCATATGTCCACACTAATCACAGTTTTGGCTGTGATTTTGTATCCATGAGTAGATGAGTCAGTCACACATCCCGCTGTATATAGACGGGACTCGCTGTAGCTCGCTAGGGGGCTCCGCCCCCTTAGAACCCCCGGATCCGGCTCCGCCGTATAATTTTGTGTGTTTGGAGAGTTTTTAAAATGAATAATGTGACCGAAATTCTGAACGAAAACCAAAGCTCGGCTACGCCACGGTCGGCTACGGCGTCGCATTCTTCGGAACGGCCTCTTAATTCGTCGAAGCTTTGTCCACTGAGTCCAAAACACCCCTTTTCCGTCCAGGGAGAATGTTAGCACCCGCCGCAGCCGCCTTCAAAGGACTCGGTCGGCCGAAAGTACTAGATATATTTAGTGATTCTTTTATAAATCGAAATTTATGTGATTTTTTGGCATTGCTTAACTTTTATCTCTGTAACACAGAGGGATGAAAACAATCTGTTGCCAACAAACGGTTGAAGATATTGACAGTATATATGGTAATTATTTTCATTATTCAACCCACGAAACTACGTCAAGGCCAATGGAACGTATTATATTTTTTCATAAAATGTATTCACAGACGAATTTTCTGCCTTCTTCGCATAAAAACCCCTTGGAAGCTCCTTTCCCAAAATTACCGGGTTCGGGAAGGGGGGGGAGGAAAACGAACCCTCTTCTACGCTGCGGTCTCCTTCGCCAGCATATTCTTCGGAACGGCTTTGTCGTTCCTCGAAGCTCTGTGCACAAAAACCTCGGGGCCGTATTCACCGTCCAGTGAGGAAGGATAGCGCACACCGACCCGCCTTCTCCAGCACACTCCTTGGAACGGATCGCCGTTCCTTGTATCTTGTCCATATAGTTCTAGGTACCGGATTCGCCGGCCATTGGGTAAGGTTAGCACCCGCCACGTCCGTCGTCGCCAGCGAACTCCTAGTAACGGCTTCGCCGTTTCCTGATCCTCCGCTCCCAAATCCCCGCTGATCAGAGCGGAAGGGGGAGGGGCGCGGCTAAGTTGACCTATTCCGAACTGTAATGCATACTTTCATGTAACTGCAAGCTTTGTAAGAGATCGGTCGTACGATAGGCGTCAATTTTTAATATAGAATCCCCTTGTTCGGCTTCGCCGTCTTAGTTGGTGGTTGTCCGAAGAATTTCTATTCGAATAATATGACCAAAAATTGAGAGGCACCGTCTTCGCCGGCCAGGGGGTAGGGAAGCGGACCCTTGGCTGCTTCACCACAGGCATCGTCGGCAAAGTCTTCGGAACGTTATCGCTCATTCTCCTACCGCTGTCCACAAAGTCCTCGGGGGATATAGGGCTCGAACCTGAAGAACCCACTTCGCGGCCAGCTTGGTCGGCCGCCTCCCCGAACGGCTTCACCGTTCCCTGCCACGGTCAGTCGGAGGGAAGAGTCGTTAACCGCGGCTGCGCTTCGTAAGGAATCCCCCAAAGCTGCGCTGCCTAGACCTCTAGACGGCTTCGGCATTCCTCATTGTGGGCACCACGCCGCCCGGAGATTAAAGCAGTCTAACCGGGGCTGCCGCGCTCATTCCCCTGGACGGGTTCGCAGTTCCTCGCTTAGTGGGGGCTTCGCCACACCCGGGGGTTGAGCGTGCCCCCCCGGGTGTACCCCGATTAGTCATCGTAACTGTTTCGCCGTTATTCGTTAAGAAGCGGCTTCGCCTCCCAGGGGGGGTAGGCCCCCACCGGTGCGCCACTTCTTCTTTCGGATGCCTTCGCAGTTTCTAGTAAAGGGTGGCTTCGCCGCCCGGGGGTTACTGACGCCCCCCGCGCCCACCTCAGTTAGTCCTCGTAACGGCCGTCGCCGTCTAATTTTGTGGGTGTTTGAAGAATTTTCATACGAGTAATGTGACCGAAAAGTGCTTGTGCAGAGGGGAGGGAAGCGGACCCTTGGTTGTGCCACGACCGCCATCGACGGTGAACTCCTCGGAACGCCGTTCCTCGTACGTCTATCCACTAAGTCCCAGGGACCAATTTTACCGGCCAGGGGAAAGTAAAGCGCCCGCCGCAGCCAGCTTCGCCAGCACACTCCGAAATGACGTATAGTAGTACGCGGTACAAAATGCGTGAAATGAAATATTTCGTGAATTATAATAATGTCTGGATAGTATTATACTGCGTTACGTTAAATTGTAAGTTATCCAAACAATGATCATAGTGTACATACACGGAATTGCCGTTCTTGGAACGTAAAGTATGGCTTAAGTGTTTGTATTTAAAATGCGGGTTTAACGCAAGATTCCAAATACAAATATACGTAAATAGAAGGTGATAAGAGTTATTCATTTAATGAAAGCTGTACAGTGATTCCGAAAATGTTGGTGTTCTTTTACCTCAAAAATGCGACTAAACATGACAATATTGAGAAATACTGCATTTTCTCCCGTTATGTGTACGATTCGAAAGCTTTTCGAAATGACTTACTTAAAAAACGAGTAAAGTAAATTGAAGAGAGCCTGAAAACATTCATTAACTTTCCTAGTAAACTGTAACCTCCCGTATAGTATCCCAAGGTCGGGAGTATGAAATTAATAGCATGCGTATTTTCGGAAAATAGTAAAATTCAAAGATGGTTTAATTCTTTTCACTGGAACAAAGGTTGACGGAAAGAAATTGTTATTCATGTTAAGTGGAGAACATTTTAGGAATGCATAAGGTATTACTTTACTTCGTCTTACTGTCACAAATACGAGGAAAGGAGCACAAAGTATTGTAAAAAGTACAAATTCTGCGTTTGAATGATGCAATGTAAATTAATTTTCTGTCGAAATAATAATAACGCTGCTGCGTGCATCTGCATAAGGCATAATTTTATAGGCCGTAATAACTTCAATTCCATTTCCATGACAGATAAACTTCCACAGATGTATTTGATTATGCAGCCTACTATTTGGCTATAGGAACGCGGAATAAAGTGAAACAGAAATATCACCAGACCTGTAAGTCTAATGTTTTCTAACATCTTTAAAATTAGCAATTCTAAAACTTTTTCTTCTACGTTATGCGAGACATGGCAATAGGAACGCGACTTATCGAGACAAAAAAACTATCACCAGGCATGTAAGTTATTTTCATTAACATTATAAATAAAAATAGGTATTCTAAAATATGTTTTTATTTCTTACGGGATGCATGGCTTCACGAACGCAAATCAGCGTTAGACTTTAGTAACAACCAGTTGCGCAAGGTATTTTCACTATTATTATCCATAAAAATTTAAATTCCAAAACATGTTCATTACTGTTACGCGAGAGAGGGCAACATTAAGGAAAATCAGCGTTAGATGACACCCATAATCACTAACTAAAGATTTTTCACAAACATTTTCCGCATAAATTTACATTCAAAACAACATTCATCACTGCTACGCGAGAGATTGTGCCAGGAAGGTAAAGCAAAGTACATGGGTGCGACAACCAGGAGGGTTATTTTTCTACAATATTAACAATAATAATTTTAATTCAAACCATTTTCATCGCCGCAGCGCGAAATATTGTGGTCGAAATTGGTCGCTTAGGCTTTCTGTTATGTAATAATGCGTGAAATAAATAGGCAGTTATTCTGGTTGAAACAAAAGAGTGCATATTGCATTGAAATCAGTGTGTTATTTACCTACTTTAGTTGAATTAAGTTATTTAAACTCACCTCGAAAAGTTACATCGCTACATCAAAGTCGCTTTCACTTCCACTCCATGGTTGAAATCGATCGCTTGCCTGAGCGTAGAGGTACCGTCAACAAAGAACACCATACGTTTCCTGTGGCTCCATTGATAATCGGTTCAGTCTCCGGGATTCCTGTACCCCAAACACTCTTCCCTAACTCCTACGCATGAGTGCACGGAGAGTACCTTTCACAACCGCTTACGCTTTCCAGATTGGTCATTTTGCATTGTTGCTATGAAGTAAGGCGTTGCATAAATAAATAATTAAATAAAAATAAATAAACAGTTATTCGGGACGGAACAACAATAGAGTGCAAATTGCATTGAATTCAGTGTGTTATTCAACTCTTTTATTTTAATTGAGTTATTAAAACTCCCCTAAGATCCCTTAAGTACCTATATATTTTGAGAAAGTATTGAAAACAGTACATGCTTGCATTCGTATCTTTCCTTGTTTACTATAGCTGTCGATCTGATCTTTCATCTGCCGAGATTCGCCATATACATTAACCGCATGATTGCTGGCAGGGGCGCAGCTACGAAATAAGGCTAGGAGGGGTTTCAGGCACAACTAATACTGGGGGGTTTGGAGGTATATTGCATTACCACCAGGGTAAGCGGGAGGTGCGGAGGCCTTCCGCCGGAAAAAAATTAAGGTAAAAGGCTCAAAATGGTGATTTTTACGGCTTTGTGAGGGATATTTTTATTAATTCTAGCACTATTCCGAAAGTTATATTAACCCAAGTAAGTAAAATATATTTAACTTATTTAGAGCCTTGAACCTATCCCACATAACCTCTACCCCTCGCTGCGCCACTGGCATTCATAGCAGTACATATTTGCATTCATATCTTTCCCTGTACAGTATAGCTTTTGATCTTATCTTTCTTTTGCCTAGATTCGCCAAAATGGAACCCAGTAAAGAAGAGTTCACTGGTTTCTCATTGACCTTCTTGGGCCTATGAGGCCCTGGAAAGGGTCCGGAGTCGTTTCCATAAGAAATGCAGATAAAGCTACTTTTTAATACCTGCAGACGTTTTTACTTTTGTATATTTCGAAACGAGATTCGGCGAAGCCGCGGCGCAACCGCGGGTAGCGACTCTCCCCTACGACCGACCTCGTCAAGTCAAATCTATTAGTAATGGTTGAGGGGCGGCTTCGCCTCCTCGGTGGTTAGACGGGTCTACTCCTCCGACAGGGGCTCCAGATGAATGTAGGGGTTTTAATGTGTGTTATACGTGCGGATAACAAAAATCCACATTAATTCTGTTGCGATGATTGGAAAGGGTAGGGCAATGTGGCGTAGTGGCGGCGACAAGTACCCATCAAAGAAAAACCTATTTGGAAATTTTAATTTTTAAGGGGAGGTTTCAACAAAATACCGGGGGTTTCATATTTGTGGTCAACCAGTGGTAATAAATCGATCTCATAAATTCCGTGCCGATAGTCGTAGGGATCCGGAACAGTGGCGGAATTCTGGAGATAAATACCCAAATAGGCGACCTTTACTAAAATTATTTTTTGGGAAGTTTAACGGGGTTGTCGGGGGTTTTAATAACTCATTGGTTTAGGGAACACTGATGAATGGTGAGGAAAACTACCCGTAAAGGCGACCTTAAAAAATTAAAATTTCCTGGGGGGTTCCAGGAGGTCATCGAGGGTTTTCAGGTTTTTTTCCCGTATGGTTTACGGTGGCCCTTTATTGGCAAATATTCCATATCTAGAGCTGTGACGGGACGGGCAGTGCGGCGTAATGTCGGCCAGAAAGTCCCAAAAAGGAGAGTTAATGTCACATTTTACATTTTTGAGAGTTTCAGGGGGATACCTGGGGTTTATATGGGTGTACTGCTTGCGGTCACCAGTATTTCACGTGACCTCCGTAGGGATGATTCGTGGGGGTAGGGATCAGCGGTGAAATTGTGACGAAAAGTACCCAAAAAGTAGACTTCAAAATGAAAAATTCAACATTTTTCGGGGTGTATTGGGGAAACGGGGTCACCAATCGTCCACATAATTTCCGTGACATGGTAGGGGTTGGAAAATTGGGGTAATTGTAACGAAAAGTACCCGAAAAGGAGACATATATGCATGATTTAATTTTTGTTGGTGTTTCCGGGGTTCGAAGATATACGGTCACATTTATTTACTATCATATGTAAGAGAGGATGCCCATATGGCATTCATATTTTGAGAGTAATACAGTAAAAAGTAAGACATTCCCGGGAAACAAATGAGTAGTGTCCACCATTTTTATATTTTCGCGGATATATCGATTGAAATATTTCTGAAACGATTGCCTTTCCTAAAATCATATGCATAGTTGTATATTATTGAAGAGTTTTAACTATATAGCCAGGAATAAGTTCAGGAAATCTTGTGTTAATCCTTTGTAAATCGTCATTAAACTCCCCGCGAAGAGTTATATCGTTGATACAAAGTCACTTTCACTCCCGCTCGATGGTAAAAATCGAACGCTTGGTCAGGAATAGTTTCACGAAATGTTGTGTTAATCCTTTGTAAATCGTAATTTTCTGAGTATCGGAATATTTTAATTTTTTCTGAGTAATCAACGACGTTGAAAGAAACTGTTAACTTCATTTCGTAGAACATGTTATGAGGAAATATCATTTTCGTTATCCTTCACCTGATATTACGTAACGGGGATCGGGAGTTATGATTAAGAAGAGTTGATTGGTTTCTTATTGAGCTTCTTGGGCTCATGAGTCCCTGGAATGTGCCATGAGTCATTTCCATAAGAAATACATGTAAATTAAATTTTTAATGCCTGCAGACGTTTTTGTGTTTGCACATTAAAATTAGTGGAAATGGTCACATTAGGTTAAGCCACATATCATTCGAAAGGAAAAGAATTGCACTTTCTTAATGCTGCAGATCCACTTCATTTTATACCTGATTTACACTGAATTTAGAAGTAAACATCCAAATAGGTTCAAGTTAGGCGTGTTTCGCTTACCTTTCCCTTGACGACCGTCAATATTGTTTATGCCGTTTGAAATATTTTCCCATCACACTAAGATATAAATAGCATGTTCCAAGGAGATGTATTACTGCCACGAATCCCTATTATTCCGACAGATGTGCCAATTGAATACATACGGGTTCAATTTCTAATTAGATTGGCAATCGCAATGACAATAAATAAGACCAAAGTATGTCTGTTTGTGGCTTAGATATTGGAAAACTTTGTTTTTCACATAGACACAATTTTACGTGGCATGTTTTATCGCGTGCGGTATAACATCCAGTTTATTTGTGTTGGCTAGAGATTGAAATACTATAAATATCGTACATTTCATCGCACTAATAGACAAAAATTTCGGTCAGGTACGGTTTATATGGTAGGAGAAAATGTCACCGACTGATATAACTTCATATCGATACATCTTGATAACAGGATGTAGTTCTGCAAAATACTTAATATGTATGAATACTACCTTGCCTTCAATCATACCATTAAAAGCCTTATCGCAGCCAATACAGTAACAGGTCTGCAAAAGCGATGTATAAAACGCACAATATTTTCGATTAAAACTTCAACTGTAACTGCTGCATTACTTTTCTTTAACTTTTATCTCGTTTTGTACCTTATTTTTATCTACCAACTAGAGTTTCAATCCCTAACCTAAATAAATAAAACAGATATAAGGGAGAAATACCTGCTGTGTATCTATTAATCTTATTCATAGCTCTGATTATTATTTAAAATAATTCGAAACGTTGGCTATAACTTGGTGACATAAATAGGCTGTTATTCTGGTCGGAACGACAATAGAGTGCACATTTCATTTAAATGAGTGTGTTATTTAACTACTTTATTTGAATTAAGTTAATTAAACTCCCCGCGAAGAGTTATATCGTTGATACAAAGTCACTTTCACTCCCGCTCGATGGTAAAAATCGAACGCTTGGTCAGGAATAGTTTCACGAAATGTTGTGTTAATCCTTTGTAAATCGTAATTTTCTGAGTATCGGAATATTTTAATTTTTTCTGAGTAATCAACGACGCTGTAAGAAACTGTTAACTTCATTTCGTAGAACATGTTATGAGGAAATATCATTTTCGTTATCCTTCACCTGATATTACGTAACGGGGATCGGAAGTTATGATTAAGAAGAGTTGATTGGTTTCTTATTGAGCTTCTTGGGCTCATGAGTCCCTGGAATGTGCCATGAGTCATTTCCATAAGAAATACATGTAAATCAAATTTTTAATGCCTGCAGACGTATTTGTATTTGCACATTAAAATTAGTGGAAATGGTCACATTAAGTTAAGCCATATATCATTGGAAAGGAAAAGAATTGCACCTTCTTAATGCTGCAGATCCATTTCGTTTTATACCTGATTTACACTGAATTTAGAAATAAACATCCAAAAAAGGTTCAAGTTTAGCGTGTTTCGCTTACTGTCCCCTTGACGACCGTCAATATTGTTTATGCCGTTTGAAATATTTTCCCATCACACTAAGATATAAATAGCATGTTCCAAGGAGATGTATTACTGCCACGAATCCCTATTATTCCGACAGATGTGCCAAATAAATACATACGGGTTCAATTTCTAATTAGATTGGCAATCGCAATGACAATAAATAAGACCAAAGTATCTCTGTTCGTGGCTTAAATATGGGAAAACCGTGTTTTTTACAACGAAACAATTTTACGTGGCATCTTTTATCGCGTGAGTAAACCATCCAGTTTTGTTTCTATTGGCTGAAGATGGCCTTAATATAAATACCGTACTAAAAGACGAAAATATGGGGTAGGTACGGTTAATATGGTAGGAGAAAATGACACTTATCGATATAATTTCATATCGACATATCTTGAAAAGGGGATGTACTTCTGCAAAATATTTTATATGTATGAATCGTAAGTTACCTTATAGCATACCGTTAAAAGTCTTATCCCAGCAACTATAGTAAAAGGTCTGCAAAAGGAATCTCTACAGTACACAATTTTATCGAACATAACGTCAACTATAACGACTGCATTAGTTTATTGAAACTTTTATCTTGTTTTGTACCTTTCTTTATCTACCGGTAAGAGTTTAAGTCCCTTTCATAATTAAATAAAAAAATATGTAAGCGAGAAATCGAATTCCAGCATTTTAGATTCGAGTTTTCTTGTTGGAAAACGGGTAGAGCGGGATGTTCATCATTGCTAAATGTGATCTCTATAGTAAGGATCATGTCCTCATATTTTTATTAATCTCGCAAAAGAGGAAACTTGTATAAAACGATATCGATACATCCCCATTTACTTAACATTGAAAATATATTTCGCCATAAAGTTAAAACAATGGTTTTCCACGGAGACCAAAAGATAACAGAAATCTTATATCACCAATCACGTACTATCCTAAAAATTTCAGACATCTACATTCAATAACAAAGGAGAAAATGAGGCATATCGATATAATTTCATTTCGATATATCTTCATTATGAATCATTACTCATCAAAATATGTTACATGTACGTATAGTACGTTGCTGTTTAAGCAAATAATTAAAAATTTTATCCCCGTAACTATGTAAACAAGTCTGAAAATGATATATATCGAATGCACCCTTGGATCGATTATAATTTCGCTTCTAATTGTTCGATCCGCTTGAATTAACTTTTGACAGATTAAGCACGTCAATTTTAGTATTATATTTGAATTTCGTATTCATACCTTGAATAACAAAATAGTTATTAGCGAAGAAAGCGTAACTAAGGAGATTGGTATCGATATAACTCACACATGAATCGATCGAGAGGATTGGTTATCATGTCAAAAGTTGCCCTTTTTGATAATAGTATAACCCTGAAAATTTCATTCCTCTAACTTGAACGGTTGCCAAGTTATTCAAGATCGTGTGCTTGTGAGGAAACTTGTATAAAACGATTTTGACATATCCCCATTTACTTTACATTGAAAATATATTTAGGCATAAAGTTGAAACTATGGTTGCCATGGTGACAGAAAGATAACAGAAATCTTATATCACCAATCACGTACTATCCTTAAAATTTCGGACATCTACGGTCAATAACAAAGGGGAAAATTAGACCTATCGAAATTATTTCATTTCGATATATCTTCCAAAGGAATCATTACTCAACAACATATTTTACATGTACGTATAGTACGTTGCTGTCCAAGCAAATAATTAAAAAATTTATCCCCGTAACTATGTAAACAAGTCTGAAAATGATATATATCGAATGCACCCTTGGATCGATAATAACTTCGCTTCTAATTATTCGATCCGCTTGTATTAACTTTTGACAGATTAAGCACGTCAATTTTAGTATTACATTTGAATTTCGTATTCATACCTTGAATAACAAAATAGTTATTAGCGAAGAAAGCGTAACTAAGGAGATTGGTATCGATATAACTCACACATGAATCGATCGAGAGGATTGGTTATCATGTCAAAAGTTGCCCTTTTTGATAATAGTATAACCCTGAAAATTTCATTCCTCTAACTTGAACGGTTGCCAAGTTATTCAAGATCGTGTGCTTCACAAAAAAATGGCGACAATGATTTTCTCACGTGCAGGATATTTTTCGGAATTTTATTATGAATTAACCAAGAGGGTTATCGGAAAAACAGGGTAGGGCGTGAGGGTACGGAGTACCCTCTAAGGGTTTTCACGGAGATTCCAAATTTTCATATGCCGAAGTCTCAAAGCCGAAATCCGAAATTTAATATTCGTCTCCTCGACAATGGAAAATCGAAAATCGTTTATTCCTCGGAGTTCTTTCGACTTGTGAATATTCCAAGATAGCCAAAAAATCAAGCAAAAAATCTAGTATCTTGCGTTTCAAGGAATTTGTCCTACGATTATTGCAAGTTGGTCAAAAAAAATTCCAAAGTTAGTCCCGTAAGAAAAGCATTGGAAACTTTTAAAAAAATGATAAAAAATAGTAAATATAAATACACCGTTATGACAACCATACCAAAAAATCAATCAAAAAATCTAGTTTATGTCTATTGAATATCATGTTCCTACGACGTTTTATAATACGAAATAAAACCGAAAAAGTTTTAGTCCCATAAGGCTCCCATGTTAATTCAATTCGATATATCTCGAAAACTAATCGACTTTTTCGAGTTTTCGGAATTTTCCTCCCGATGAATTTTTTTTTACTTTTACGTCCAATAAGTCATATGTCCACACTAATCACAGTTTTGGCTGTGATTTTGTATCCATGAGTAGATGAGTCAGTCACACATCCCGCTGTATATAGACGGGACTCGCTGTAGCTCGCTAGGGGGCTCCGCCCCCTTAGAACCCCCGGATCCGGCTTCGCCGTCTATTTTTTTGTGTCTAGAGAATTTTTTATTCCAATATCTGACCGCAAATGGTGAACGAAAACGAACCCTCGGCTACGCCACGATCGTCTTCGGCGTCGCAATCTTCGTAATGGCCTCGTTATGCGTCGAAGGTCTGTGCACTAAGTCCTAAACATCCATTTTCCGTCCAGGGAAAATGGTAGCACCCGTTGTAGCCACCTTCGTAAGGACTCGTTCGCCGAAAGTACTATATATGTTTTGTGAATCTTTAATAAATCGAAATTATGTGATTTTTGGCATTGTTTAACATTTATCTCTTTAACAGGAGGGGATGAAAACAATCTGTTGCCAGAAATCAGTTGATGACATTGACAGTATATATAGTAATCATTTTCATTATTCAACCCACGAAACTACGTCAAGGGCAATGAAACGTATTATATTTTTCCATAAAATGTATTCACAGACGGATTTTCTGCTGGCTTCGCAGAAACACCCATTGGAAGCTCCGTTCCCAAAATTACCGGGTTCGGGAAGGGGGGGAGGGGAGGAAAACGAACCCTATTCTACGCTACGGTCTGCTTCGCCGGCATATTCTTCGGAACGGCTTTGTCGTTCCTCGAAGCTTTGTGCACAAAGTCCTCGGGGCCGTCTTCGCCGTCTGGTGAGGAAGGATAGCGCACATAGCACCCAACTTCTCCAGCACACTCCTAGGAACGGATAGCCGTTCCTTGTATCTTGTCCATATAGTTTTAGGTACCGGATCCGCCGGCCATTGGGTAGGGTTAGCACCCGCCACGTCCGTCGTCGCCAGCGAACTCCTAGTAACGGCTTCGCCGTTTCCTGATCCTCCGCTCCCAAATCCCCGCTGATCAGAGCGGAAGGGGGAGGGGCGCGGCTAAGTTGACCTATTCCGAACTGTAATGCATACTTTCATGTAACTGCAAGCTTTGTAAGAGATCGGTCGTACGATAGGCGTCAATTTTTAATATAGAATCCCCTTGTTCGGCTTCGCCGTCTTAGTTGGTGGTTGTCCGAAGAATTTCTATTCGAATAATATGACCAAAAATTGAGAGGCACCGTCTTCGCCGGCCAGGGGGTAGGGAAGCGGACCCTTGGCTGCTTCACCACAGGCATCGTCGGCAAAGTCTTCGGAACGTTATCGCTCATTCTCCTACCGCTGTCCACAAAGTCCTCGGGGGATATAGGGCTCGAACCTGAAGAACCCACTTCGCGGCCAGCTTGGTCGGCCGCCTCCCCGAACGGCTTCACCGTTCCCTGCCACGGTCAGTCGGAGGGAAGAGTCGTTAACCGCGGCTGCGCTTCGTAAGGAATCCCCCAAAGCTGCGCTGCCTAGACCTCTAGACGGCTTCGGCATTCCTCATTGTGGGCACCACGCCGCCCGGAGATTAAAGCAGTCTAACCGGGGCTGCCGCGCTCATTCCCCTGGACGGGTTCGCAGTTCCTCGCTTAGTGGGGGCTTCGCCACACCCGGGGGTTGAGCGTGCCCCCCCGGGTGTACCCCGATTAGTCATCGTAACTGTTTCGCCGTTATTCGTTAAGAAGCGGCTTCGCCTCCCAGGGGGGGTAGGCCCCTACCGGTGCGCCACTTCTTCTTCCGGATGCCTTCGCAGTTTCTAGTAAAGGGAGGCTTCGCCGCCCGGGGGTTACTGACGCCCCCCGCGCCCACCTCAGTTAGTCCTCGTAACGGCCGTCGCCGTCTAATTTTGTGGGTGTTTGAAGAATTTTCATACGAGTAATGTGACCGAAAAGTGCTTGTGCAGAGGGGAGGGAAGCGGACCCTTGGTTGTGCCACGACCGCCATCGACGGTGAACTCCTCGGAACGCCGTTCCTCGTACGTCTATCCACTAAGTCCCAGGGACCAATTTTACCGGCCAGGGGAAAGTAAAGCGCCCGCCGCAGCCAGCTTCGCCAGCACACTCCGAAATGACGTATAGTAGTACGCGGTACAAAATGCGTGAAATGAAATATTTCGTGAATTATAATAATGTCTGGATAGTATTATACTGCGTTACGTTAAATTGTAAGTTATCCAAACAATGATCATAGTGTACATACACGGAATTGCCGTTCTTGGAACGTAAAGTATGGCTTAAGTGTTTGTATTTAAAATGCGGGTTTAACGCAAGATTCCAAATACAAATATACGTAAATAGAAGGTGATAAGAGTTATTCATTTAATGAAAGCTGTACAGTGATTCCGAAAATGTTGGTGTTCTTTTACCTCAAAAATGCGACTAAACATGACAATATAGAGAAATACTGCATTTTCTCCCGTTATGTGTACGATTCGAAAGCTTTTCGAAATGACTTACTTAAAAAACGAGTAAAGTAAATTGAAGAGAGCCTGAAAACATTCATTAACTTTCCTAGTAAACTGTAACCACCCGTATAGTATCCAAAGGTCGGGAGTATGAAATTAATAGCAAGCGTATTTTCGGAAAATAGTAAAATTCAAAGATGGTTTAATACTTTTCACTGGAACAAAGGTTGACGGAAAGAAATTGTTATTCATGTTAAGTGGAGAACATTTTAGGAAAGCATAAGGTATTACTTTACTTCGTCTTACTGTCACAAATACGAGGAAGGGAGCACAAAGTATTGTAAAAAGTAAAATTTCTGCGTTTGAATGATGCTATGTCAATTAATTTTCTGTCGAAATAATAATAACGCTGCTGCGTGCATCTGCATAAGGCATAATTTTATAGGCCGTAATAACTTCAATTCCATTTCCATGACAGATAATCTTCCACAGATGTATTTGATTATGCAGCCTACTATTTGGCTATAGGAACGCGGAATAAAGTGAAACAGAAATATCACCAGACCTGTAAGTCTAATGTTTTCTAACATCTTTAAAATTAGCAATTCTAAAACTTTTTCTTCTACGTTATGCGAGACATGGCAATAGGAACGCGACTTATCGAGACAAAAAAACTATCACCAGGCATGTAAGTTATTTTCATTAACATTATAAATAAAAATAGGTATTCTAAAATATGTTTTTATTTCTTACGGGATGCATGGCTTCACGAACGCAAATCAGCGTTAGACTTTAGTAACAACCAGTTGCGCAAGGTATTTTCACTATTATTATCCATAAAAATTTAAATTCCAAAACATGTTCATTACTGTTACGCGAGAGAGGGCAACATTAAGGAAAATCAGCGTTAGATGACACCCATAACCACTAACTAAAGATTTTTCACAAACATTTTCCGCATAAATTTACATTCAAAACAACATTCATCACTGCTACGCGAGAGATTGTGCCAGGAAGGTAAAGCAAAGTACATGGGTGCGACAACCAGGAGGGTTATTTTTCTACAATATTAACAATAATAATTTTAATTCAAACCATTTTCATCGCCGCAGCGCGAAATATTGTGGTCGAAATTGGTCGCTTAGGCTTTCTGTTATGTAATAATGCGTGAAATAAATAGGCAGTTATTCTGGTTGAAACAAAAGAGTGCTAATTGCATTGAAATCAGTGAGTTATTTACCTACTTTAGTTGAATTAAGTTATTTAAACTCACCTCGAAAAGTTACATCGCTACATCAAAGTCGCTTTCACTTCCACTCCATGGTTGAAATCGATCGCTTGCCTGAGCGTAGAGGTACCGTCAACAAAGAACACCATACGTTTCCTGTGGCTCCATTGATAATCGGTTCAGTCTCCGGGATTCCTGTACCCCAAACACTCTTCCCTAACTCCTACGCATGAGTGCACGGAGGGTACCTTTCACCACCGCTTACGCTTTCCAGATTGGTCATTTTGCATTGTTGCTATGAAGTAAGGCGTTGCATAAATAAATAAATAAATAAAAATAAATAAACAGTTATTCGGGACGGAACAACAATAGTGTGCAAATTGCATTGAATTCAGTGTGTTATTCAACTCTTTTATTTTAATTGAGTTATTAAAACTCCCCTAAGATCCCTTAAGTATATATTTTGAGAATGTATTGAAAACAGTACATGCTTGCATTCGTATCTTTCCTTGTTTACTATAGCTGTCGATCTGATCTTTCATCTGCCGAGATTCGCCATATACATTAACCGCATGATTGCTGGCAGGGGCGCAGCTACGAAATAAGGCTAGGAGGGGTTTCAGGCACAACTAATACTGGGGGGTTTGGAGGTATATTGCATTACCACCAGGGTAAGCGGGAGGTGCGGAGGCCTTCCGCCGGAAAAAAATTAAGGTAAAAGGCTCAAAATGGTGATTTTTACGGCTTTGTGAGGGATATTTTTATTAATTCTAGCACTATTCCGAAAGTTATATTAACCCAAGTAAGTAAAATATATTTAACTTATTTAGAGCCTTGAACCTATCCCACATAACCTCTCCCCCTCGCTGCGCCACTGGCATTCATAGCAGTACATATTTGCATTCATATCTTTCCCTGTACAGTATAGCTTTTGATCTTATCTTTCTTTTGCCTAGATTCGCCAAAATGGAACCCAGTAAAGAAGAGTTCACTAGTTTCTCATTGACCTTCTGGGCCTATGAGGCCCTGGAAAGGGTCCGGAGTCGTTTCCATAAGAAATGCAGATAAAGCTACTTTTTAATACCTGCAGACGTTTTTACTTTTGCATATTTCGAAACGAGATTCGGCGAAGCCGCGGCGCAACCGCGGGTAGCGACTCTCCCCTACGACCGACCTCGTCAAGTCAAATCTATTAGTAATGGTTGAGGGGCGGCTTCGCCTCCTCGGTGGTTAGACGGGTCTCCTCCTCCGACATGGGCTCCAGAGGAATGTAGGGGTTTTAATGTGTGTTATACGTGCGGATAACAAAAATCCACATTAATTCTGTTGCGATGATTGGAAAGGGTAGGGCAATGTGGCGTAGTGGCGGCGACAAGTACCCATCAAAGAAAAACCTATTTGGAAATTTTAATTTTTAAGGGGAGGTTTCAACAAAATACCGGGGGTTTCATATTTGTGGTCAACCAGTGGTAATAAATCGATCTCATAAATTCCGTGCCGATAGTCGTAGGGATCCGGAACAGTGGCGGAATTCTGGAGATAAATACCCAAATAGGCGACCTTTACTAAAATTATTTTTTGGGAAGTTTAACGGGGTTGTCGGGGGTTTTAATAACTCGTTGGTTTAGGGAACACTGATGAATGGTGAGGAAAACTACCCGTAAAGGCGACCTTAAAAAATTAAAATTTCCTGGGGGGTTCCAGGAGGTCATCGAGGGTTTTCAGGGTTTTTTCCCGTATGGTTTACGGTGGCCCTTTATTGGCAAATATTCCATATCTAGAGCTGTGACGGGACGGGCAGTGCGGCGTAATGTCGGCCAGAAAGTCCCAAAAAGGAGAGTTAATGTCACATTTTACATTTTTGAGAGTTTCAGGGGGATACCTGGGGTTTATATGGGTGTACTGCTTGCGGTCACCAGTATTTCACGTGACCTCCGTAGGGATGATTCGTGGGGGTAGGGATCAGCGGTGAAATTGTGACGAAAAGTACCCAAAAAGTAGACTTCAAAATGAAAAATTCAACTTTTTTCGGGGTGTATTGGGGAAACGGGGTCACCAATCGTCCACATAATTTCCGTGACATGGTAGGGGTTGGAAAATTGGGGTAATTGTAACGAAAAGTACCCGAAAAGGAGACATATATGCATGATTTAATTTTTGTTGGTGTTTCCGGGGTTCGAAGATATACGGTCACATTTATTTACTATCATATGCAAGAGAGGATGCCCATATGGCATTCATATTTTGAGAGTAATACAGTAAAAAGTAAGACATTCCCGGGAAACAAATGAGTAGTGTCCACCATTTTTATTTTTTCGCGGATATATCGAATGAAATATTTCTGAAACGATTGCCTTTCCTAAAATCATATGCATAGTTGTATATTATTGAAGAGTTTTAACTATATAGCCAGGAATAAGTTCAGGAAATCTTGTGTTAATCCTTTGTAAATCGTAATTTTCTGTGATTTTCGGAATATTTTAATTTTTTCTGAGTAATCAACGACGTTGAAAGAAACTGTTAACTTCATTTCGTAGAACATGTTATGAGGAAATATCATTTTCGTTATCCTTCACCTGATATTACGTAACGGGGATCGGGAGTTATGATTAAGAAGAGTTGATTGGTTTCTTATTGAGCTTCTTGGGCTCATGAGTCCCTGGAATGTGCCATGAGTCATTTCCATAAGAAATACATGTAAATTAAATTTTTAATGCCTGCAGACGTTTTTGTGTTTGCACATTAAAATTAGTGGAAATGGTCACATTAGATTAAGCCACATATCATTCGAAAGGAAAAGAATTGCACTTTCTTAATGCTGCAGATCCACTTCATTTTATACCTGATTTACACTGAATTTAGAAGTAAACATCCAAAAAAGGTTCAAGTTTAGCGTGTTTCGCTTACTGTCCCCTTGACGACCGTCAATATTGTTTATGCCGTTTGAAATATCTTTCTATCACACAAAATTATAAATGGCATGTCCCAAGGAAATATATTACTACCACGAATCCCTATTATTCCGACAGATGTGCCAATTGAATACATACGGGTTCAATTTCTAATTAGATTGGCAATCGCAATGACAATAAATAAGACCAAAGTATGTCTGTTTGTGGCTTATATATTGGAAAACTTTGTTTTTCACGCAGACACAATTTTACGTGGCTTGTTTTATCGCGTGCGGTATAACATCCAGTTTATTTGTGTTGGCTAGAGATTGAATTACTATAAATATCGTACATTTCATCGCACTAATAGACAAAAATTTCGGTCAGGTACGGTTTATATGGTAGGAGAAAATGTCACCGACTGATATAACTTCATATCGATACATCTTGATGACAGGATGTAGTTCTGCTAAATACTTAATTTTTATGAATACTACCTTGCCTTCAATCATACCATTAAAAGCCTTATCGCAGCAAATACAGTAACAGGTCTGCAAAAGCGATGCATAAAACGCACAATTTTTTCGATTATAACTTCAACTGTAACTGCTGCATTACTTATCTTTAACTTTTATCTCGTTTTGTACCTTATTTTTATCTACCAACTAGAGTTTCAGTCCCTAACCTAAATAAATAAAACAGATATAAGGGAGAAATACCTGCTGTGTATCTATTAATCTTATTCATAGCCCTGATTATTATTTAAAATAATTCGAAACGTTGGCTATAACTTGGTGACATAAATAGGCTGTTATTCTGGTCGGAACGACAATAGAGTGCACATTTCATTTAAATGAGTGTGTTATTTAACTACTTTATTTGAATTAAGTTAATTAAACTCCCCGCGAAGAGTTATATCGTTGATACAAAGTCACTTTCACTCCCGCTCGATGGTAAAAATCGAACGCTTGGTCAGGAATAGTTTCACGAAATGTTGTGTTAATCCTTTGTAAATCGTAATTTTCTGAGTATCGGAATATTTTAATTTTTTCTGAGTAATCAACGACGCTGTAAGAAACTGTTAACTTCATTTCGTAGAACATGTTATGAGGAAATATCATTTTCGTTATCCTTCACCTGATATTACGTAACGGGGATCGGAAATTATGATTAAGAAGAGTTGATTGGTTTCTTATTGAGCTTCTTGGGCTCATGAGTCCCTGGAATGTGCCATGAGTCATTTCCATAAGAAATACATGTAAATCAAATTTTTAATGCCTGCAGACGTATTTGTATTTGCACATTAAAATTAGTGGAAATGGTCACATTAAGTTAAGCCATATATCTTTGGAAAGGAAAAGAATTGCACCTTCTTAATGCTGCAGATCCATTTCGTTTTATACCTGATTTACACTGAATTTAGAAATAAACATCCAAAAAAGGTTCAAGTTTAGCGTGTTTCGCTTACCTTTCCCTTGACGACCGTCAATATTGTTTATGCCGTTTGAAATATTTTCCCATCACACTAAGATATAAATAGCATGTTCCAAGGAGATGTATTACTGCCACGAATCCCTATTATTCCGACGGATGTGCCGAATGAATACATACGGGTTCAATTTCTAATTAGATTGGCAATCGCAATGACAATAAATAAGACCAAAGTATCTCTGTTCGTGGCTTAAATATGGGAAAACCGTGTTTTTTACAACGAAACAATTTTACGTGACATCTTTTATCGCGTGAGTAAACAATCCAGTTTTGTTTCTGTTGGCTGAAGATGGCCTTAATATAAATACCGTACTAAAAGACAAAAATATGGGGTAGGTACGGTTAATATGCTAGGAGAAAATGACACTTATCGATATAATTTCATATCGACATATCTTGAAAAGGGGATGTACTTCTGCAAAATATTTTATATGTATGAATCGTAAGTTACCTTCTAGCATACCGCTAAAAGTCTTATCCCAGCAACTATAGTAAAAGGTCTGCAAAAGGAATCTCTACCGCACACAATTTTATCGAACATAACGTCAACTATAACGACTGCATTAGTTTATTGAAACTTTTATCTTGTTTTGTACCTTTCTTTATCTACCGGTAAGAGTTTAAGTCCCTTTCATAATTAAATAAAAAAATATGTAAGCGACAAATCGAATTCCAGCATTTTAGATTCGATTTTTCTTGTTGGAAAACGGGTAGAGCGGAATGTTCATCATTGCTAAATGTGACATCTATGGTAAGGATCATGTCCTTATATTTTTATTAATCTCGCAAAAGAGGAAACTTGTATAAAACGATATCGATATATCCCCATTTACTTAACATTGAAAATATATTTCGCCATAAAGTTAAAACTATGGTTTTCCACGGAGACCAAAAGATAACAGAAATCTTATATCACCAATCACGTACTATCCTAAAAATTTCAGAAATCTACATTCAATAACAAAGGAGAAAATGAGGCATATCGATATTATTTCATTTCGATATATCTTCATTATGAATCATTACTCATCAAAATATGTTACATGTACGTATAGTACGTTGCTGTCTAAGAAAATAATTAAAAATTTTATCCCCGTAACTATGTAAACAAGTCTGAAAAAGACATGTATCGAATGCACCCTTGGATCGATTATAACTTCGCTTCTAATTATTCGATCCGCCTGATTTAACTTTTGCCAGATTGAGCACGTCAACTATGGTATTGCATTTGAATTACGATTTCATATCTTGAATAACAAAATAGTTATTAGCGAAGAAAGCGTATCCAAGGAGATTGGTATCGATATAACTCACACATTAATCTATCGAGAGAATTGGTTATCATTGCAAAAGTTGTCCTTCTTGATATTAGTATTACCCTGAAAATTTCGTTTGTCTAACTTGAACGGTTGCCAAGTTATTCAAGATCGTGTGCTTGTGAGGAAACTTGTATAAAACGATTTAGATATATCCCCATTTACTTTACATTGAAAATATATTTCGGCATAAAGTTGAAACTATGGTTGCCATGGAGACCAAAATATAACAGAAATCTTATATCACCAATCACGTACTATCCTAAAAATGTCGGACATCTACGGTCAATAACAAAGAAGAAAATTAGACCTATCGAAATTATTTCATTTCGATATATCTTCCAAAGGAATCATTACTCAACAAAATATTTTACATGTACGTATAGTACGTGGCTGTGTTAGAATATAATTATAATTTTTATCCCCGTAACTATGTAAACAAGTCTGAAAAAGACATATATCGAATGCACCCTATGATCGATTATAACTTCGGATCTAATAATTCGATCCGCCTGAATTAACTTTTGGCAGGTTAAGCACGTCAACTTTAGTATAATATTTGAATTTCGTATTCATACTTCGAATAACGAGAAAGTTATTAGCGAAGAAAGCGTAACTAAGGAGATTGGTATCGATATAACTCACACATGAATCAATCGAGAGGATTGGTTATCATATCAAAAGTTGCCCTTTTTGATAATAGTATAACCCTGAAAATTTCATTCCTCTAACTTGAACGGTTGCCAAGTTATTCAAGATCGTGTGCTTCACAAAAAAATGGCGACAATGATTTTCTCACGTGCAGGATATTTTTCGGAATTTTATTATGAATTAACCAAGAGGGTTATCGGAAAAACAGGGTAGGGCGTGAGGGTACGGAGTACCCTCTAAGGGTTTTCACGGAGATTCCAAATTTTCATATGCCGAAGTCTCAAAGCCGAAATCCGAAATTTAATATTCGTCTCCTCGACAATGGAAAATCGAAAATCGTTTATTCCTCGGAATTCTTTCGACTTGTGAATATTCCAAGATAGCCAAAAAATCAAGCAAAAAATCTAGTATCTTGCGTTTCAAGGAATTTGTCCTACGATTATTGCAAGTTGGTCAAAAAAAATTCCAAAGTTAGTCCCGTAAGAAAAGCATTGGAAATTTTTAAAAAAATGATAAAAAATAGTAAATATAAATACAACGTTATGACAACCATACCAAAAAATCAATCAAAAAATCTTGTTTACGTCCATTGAATATCATGTTCCTACGACGTTTCAAAATACGAAATAAAAGCGAAAAAGTTTTAGTCCCATAAGGCTCCCATGTTAATTCAAGTCGATATATCTCGAAAACTAATCGACTTTTTCGAGTTTTCAGATTTTTCCTCCCGATGAATTTTTTTTTACTTTTACGTCCAATAAGTCAAATGTCCACACCTATCACAGTTTTGGCTGTGAATTTGTATCCATGAGTAGATCAGTCAGTTACACATCCGGCTGTATATATAAGGGACTCGCTGTAGCTCGCTAGGGGGCTCCGCCCCCTTAGAACCCCCGGATCCGGCTTCGCCGTCTAATTTTGTGTGTGTTTGGTGAATTTTTTTACGAATAATCTCACCGCGAATGAAGAACGAGAGCCGACCCTTGGCTACGCCACTGCCGGTTTTGGCGTCGCAATCTTCGCAACGGCCTCTTGATTCGTCGAAGTTCTTTCCATTTAGTTCAAAAACCCCTTTTCCGTCCAGGGGGAACGTTAGCTCCCGCTTGAGCCGCCGTCGTAAGGACTCGGTCGGCCAAAAGTACGATATATGTTTTCCGAATCTTTTATTTATCGAAATTTATGTGATTTTTGGAATTGTTCTACTTACATCTCTGTAGCAAAGGGAGATTAAAACAATATTTTGCCAACATCCGGTTGAAGATATTGCCAGCATGTATGGTAATCATTTTCATTATTCAACCCACGAAAATAAGTCGAGGGCAATGGAACGTATTCTTTTTTTCCGTAAAAGGTATTCACAAACGGATTATCTGCCGGCTTCGCAGAAACACCACTTGGAAGCTTAGTTCCCAAAATTACTGGGTTAGAGAAGGGCGTGGGTAAGGAAAACGCACCATCTACAACGCTACGGTCTGCTTCACCGGCAGTTTCTTCGGAACGGCTTTGTCATTCCTCGAATCTCTGTGCACAAAGTCCTCGGGGCCGTATTCGCCGTCCAGTGAGGAAGGATAGCGCACACCGACCCACCTTCTCCAGCACACTCCTTGGAACGGATCGCCGTTCCTTGTATCTTGTCCATATAGTTCTAGGTACCGGATCCGCCGGCCATTGGGTAGGGTTAGCACCCGCCACGTCCGTCGTCGCCAGCGAACTCCTAGTAACGGCTTCGCCGTTTCCTAATCCTCCGCTCCCAAATCCCCGCTGATCAGAGCGGAAGGGGGAGGGGCGCGGCTAAGTTGACTTATTCCGAACTGTAATGCATACTTTCATGTAACTGCAAGCTTTTTAAGAGATCGGTCGTACGATAGGCGTCAATTTTTAATATAGAATCCCCTTGTTCGGCTTCGCCGTCTTAGTTGGCGGTTGTCCGAAGAATTTCTATTCGAATAATATGACCAAAAATTGAGAGGCACCGTCTTCGCCGGCCAGGGGGTAGGGAAGCGGACCCTTGGCTGCTTCACCACAGGCATCGTCGGCAAAGTCTTCGGAACGTTATCGCTCATTCTCCTACCGCTGTCCACAAAGTCCTCGGGGGATACAGGGCTCGAACCTCAAGAACCCACTTCGCGGCCAGCTTGGTCGGCCGCCTCCCCGAACGGCTTCACCGTTCCCTGCCACGGTCAGTCGGAGGGAAGAGTCGTTAACCGCGGCTGCGCTTCGTAAGGAATCCCCCAAAGCTGCGCTGCCTAGACCTCTAGACGGCTTCGGCATTCCTCATTGTGGGCACCACGCCGCCCGGAGATTAAAGCAGTCTAACCGGGGCTGCCGCGCTCATTCCCCTGGACGGGTACGCAGTTCCTCGCTTAGTGGGGTCTTCGCCACACCCGGGGGTTGAGCGTGCCCTCCCGGGTGTACCCCGATTAGTCATCGTAACTGTTTCGCCGTTATTCGTTAAGAAGCGGCTTCACCGCCCAGGGGGGGGTAGAAGCCCCCACCGGTGCGCCACTTCTTCTTCCGGATGCCTTCGCAGTTTCTAGTAAAGGGTGGCTTCGTCGCCCGGGGGTTACTGACGCCCCCCGCGCCCACCTCTGTTAGTCCTCGTAACGGCCGTCGCCGTCTAATTTTGTGGGTGTTTGAAGAATTTTCATACGAGTAATGTGACCGAAAAGTGCTTGTGCAGAGGGGAGGGAAGCGGACCCTTGGATGTGCCACGACCGCCATCGACGGTGAACTCCTCGGAACGCCGTTCCTCGTACGTCTATCCACTAAGTCCCAGGGACCAATTTTACCGGCCAGGGGAAAGTAAAGCGCCCGCCGCAGCCAGCTTCGCCAGCACACTCCGAAATGACGTATAGTAGTACGCGGTACAAAATGCGTGAAATGAAATATTTCGTGAATTATAATAATGTCTGGATAGTATTATACTGCGTTACGTTAAATTGTAAGTTATCCAAACAATGATCATAGTGTACATACACGGAATTGCCGTTCTTGGAACGTAAAGTATGGCTTAAGTGTTTGTATTTAAAATGCGGGTTTAACGCAAGATTCCAAATACAAATATACGTAAATAGAAGGTGATAAGAGTTATTCATTTAATGAAAGCTGTACAGTGATTCCGAAAATGTTGGTATTCTTTTACCTCAAAAATGCGACTAAATATGACAATATAGAGAAATATTTTCTCCCGTAATATGTACGATTCGAAAGCTTTTCGAAATGACTTACTTAAAAAACGAGTAAAGTAAATTGAAGACAGCCTGAAAACATTCATTAACTTTCCTAGAAAACTGTAACCACCCGTATAGTATCCCAAGGTCGGGAGTATGAAATTAATAGCATGCGTATTTTCGGAAAATAGTAAAATTCAAAGATGGTTTTAATTCTTTTCACTGGAACAAAGGTTGACGGAAAGAAATTGTTATTCATGTTAAGTGGAGAACATTTTAGGAATGCATAAGGTATTACTTTACTTCGTCTTACTGTCACAAATACGAGGAAGGGAGCACAAAGTATTGTAAAAAGTACAAATTCTGCGTTTGAATGATGCTATGTAAATTAATTTTCTGTCGAAATAATAATAACGCTCCTGCGTGCATCTGCATAAGGCATAATTTTATAGGCCGTAATAACTTCAATTCCATTTCCATGACAGATTAACTTCCACAGATGTATTTGATTATGCAGCCTACTATTTGGCTATAGGAACGCGGAATAAAGTGAAACAGAAATATCACCAGACCTGTAAGTTTAATGTTTTCTAACATCTTTAAAATTAGCAATTCTAAAACTTTTTCTTCTACGGTATGCGAGACATGGCAATAGGAACGCGACTTATCGAGACAAAAAAACTATCACCAGGCATGTAAGTTATTTTCATTAACATTATAAATAAAAATAGGTATTCTAAAATATGTTTTTATTTCTTACGGGATGCATGGCTTCACGAACGCAAATCAGCGTTAGACTTTAGTAACAACCAGTTGCGCAAGGTATTTTCACTATTATTATCCATAAAAATTTAAATTCCAAAACATGTTCATTACTGTTACGCGAGAGAGGGCAACATTAAGGAAAATCAGGGTTAGATGACACCCATAACCACTAACTAAAGATTTTTCACAAACATTTTCCGCATAAATTAACATTCAAAACAACATTCATCACTGCTACGCGAGAGATTGTGCCAGGAAGGTAAAGCAAAGTACATGGGTGCGACAACCAGGAGGGTTATTTTTCTACAATATTAACAATAATAATTTTAATTCAAACCATTTTCATCGCCGCAGCGCGAAATATTGTGGTCGAAATTGGTCGCTTAGGCTTTCTGTTATGTAATAATGCGTGAAATAAATAGGCAGTTATTCTGGTTGAAACAAAAGAGTGCATATTGCATTGAAATCAGTGTGTTATTTACCTACTTTAGTTGAATTAAGTTATTTAAACTCACCTCGAAAAGTTACATCGCTACATCAAAGTCGCTTTCACTTCCACTCCATGGTTGAAATCGATCGCTTGCCTGAGCGTAGAGGTAGCGTCAACAAAGAACTCCATACGTTTCGTGTGGCTCCATTGATAATCGGTTCACTCTCCGGGATTCCTGTACCCCAAACACTCTTCCCTAACTCTTACGCGTGAGTGCACGTAGGGTACCTTTCAGCACCGCTTACGCTTCCCAGATTGGTCATTTTGCATTGTTGCTATGAAGTCAAGCGTTGTATAAATAAATAAACAGTTATTCGGGACGGAACAACATTAGAGTGCAAATTGCATTGAATTCAGTGTCATATGTAACTCTTCTATTTTAATTGAGTGATTAAAACTCCCCTAAGATCCCTTAAGTATATATTTTGAGAATGTATTGAAAATAGTACATGCTTGCGTTCGTATCTTTCCTTGTTTACTATAGCTGTCGATCTGATCTTTCATCTGCCAAGATTCGCCATATTCATTAACCGCATGATTCCTGGCAGGGGCGCAGCTACGAAATAAGGCTAGGAGGGGTTTCAGGCACAACTAATACTGGGGGGTTTGGAGGTATATTGCATTGCCACCACGGTAAGCGGGAGGTGCGGAGGCCTTCCGCCGGAAAAAAAATTAAGGTAAAAGGCTCAAAATGGTGATTTTTACGGCTTAGTGAGGGATATTTTTATAAATTCTAGCACTATTCCGAAAGTTATATTAACCCAAGTAAGTAAAATATATTTAACTTATTTAGAGCCTTGAACCTATCCCACATAACCTCTCCCCCTCGCTGCGCCACTGGCATTCATAGCAGTACATATTTGCATTCATATCTTTCCCTGTACAGTATAGCTTTTGATCTTATCTTTCTTTTGCCTAGATTCGCCAAAATGGAACCCAGTAAAGAAGAGTTCACTGGTTTCTCATTGACCTTCTTGGGCCTATGAGGCCCTGGAAAGGGTCCGGAGTCGTTTCCATAAGAAATGCAGATAAAGCTACTTTTTAATACCTGCAGACGTTTTTACTTTTGCATATTTCGAAACGAGATTCGGCGAAGCCGCGGCGCAACCGCGGGTAGCGACTCTCCCCTACGACCGACCTCGTCAAGTCAAATCTATTAGTAATGGTTGAGGGGCGGCTTCGCCTCCTCGGTGGTTAGACGGGTCTCCTCCTCCGACAGGGGCTACAGAGGAATGTAGCTGTTTTAATGTGTATTATGCGTGCGGATAACAAAAATCCACATTAATTCTGTTGCGATGATTGGAAAGGGTAGGGCAATGTGGCGTAGTGGCGGCGACAAGTACCCATAAAAGAAAAACCTATTTGGAAATTTTAATTTTTAAGGGGTTGTTTCAACAAAATACCGGGGGTTTCATATTTGTGGTCAACCAGTGGTAATAAATCGATCTCATAAATTCCGTGCCGATAGTCGTAGGGATCCGGAACAGTGGCGGAATTCTGGAGATAAATACCCAAATAGGCGACCTTTACTAAAATTATTTTTTGGGAAGTTTAACGGGGTTGTCGGGGGTTTTAATAACTCGTAGGTTTAGGGAACACTGATGAATGGTGAGGAAAACTACCCGTAAAGGCGACCTGAAAAAATTAAAATTTCCTGATGGGGTTCCAGGAGGTCATCGAGGGTTTTCAGGTTTTTATCCCGTATGGTTTACGCTGGCCCTTTATTGGCAAATATTCCATATCTAGAGGTGTGACGGGACGGGCAGTGCGGCGTAATGTCGGCCAGAAAGTCCCAAAAAGGAGAGTTAATGTCACATTTTACATTTTTGAGAGTTTCAGGGGGATACCTGGGGTTTATATGGGTGTACTGCTTGCGGTCACCAGTATTTCACGTGACCTCCGTAGGGATGATTCGTGGGGGTAGGGATCAGCGGTGAAATTGTGACGAAAAGTACCCAAAAAGTAGACTTCAAAATGAAAAATTCAACTTTTTTCGGGGTGTATTGGGGAAACGGGGTCACCAATCGTCCACATAATTTCCGTGACATGGTAGGGGTTGGAAAATTGGGGTAATTGTAACGAAAAGTACCCAAAAAGGAGACATATATGCATGATTTAATTTTTGTTGGTGTTTCCGGGGTTCGAAGATATATGGTCACATTTATTTACTATCATATGTAAGAGAGGATGCCCATATGGCATTCATATTTTGAGAGTAATACAGTAAAAAGTAAGACATTCCCGGGAAACAAATGAGTAGTGTCCACCATTTTTATTTTTTCGCGGATATATCGATTGAATTATTTCTGAAACGATTGCCTTTCCTAAAATCATATGCATAGTTGTATATTATTGAAGAGTTTTAACTATATAGCCAGGAATAAGTTCAGGAAATCTTGTGTTAATCCTTTGTAAATCGTAATTTTCTGTGATTTTCGGAATATTTTAATTTTTTCTGAGTAATCAACGACGTTGAAAGAAACTGTTAACTTCATTTCGTAGAACATGTTATGAGGAAATATCATTTTCGTTATCCTTCACCTGATATTACGTAACGGGGATCGGGAGTTATGATTAAGAAGAGTTGATTGGTTTCTTATTGAGCTTCTTGGGCTCATGAGTCCCTGGAATGTGCCATGAGTCATTGTCATAAGAAATACATGTAAATTAAATTTCAATGCCTGCAGACGTTTTTGTGTTTGCACATTAAAATTAGTGGAAATGGTCACATTAAGTTAAGCCACATATCATTCGAAAGGAAAAGAATTGCACTTTCTTAATGATGCAGATCCACTTCGTTTTATACCTGATTTACACTGAATTTAGAAATAAACATCCAAAAAAGGTTCAAGTTTAGCGTGTTTCGCTTACTGTCCCCTTGACGACCGTCAATATTGTTTATGCCGTTTGAAATATCTTTCTATCACACAAAATTATAAATGGCATGTTCCAAGGAAATATATTACTACCACGAATCCCTATTATTCCGACAGATGTGCCAATTGAATACATACGGGTTCAATTTCTAATTAGATTGGCAATCGCAATGACAATAAATAAGACCAAAGTATGTCTGTTTGTGGCTTAGATATTGGAAAACTTTGTTTTTCACGCAGACACAATTTTACGTGGCATGTTTTATCGCGTGCGGTATAACATCCAGTTTATTTGTGTTGGCTAGAGATTGAATTACTATAAATATCGTACATTTCATCGCACTAATAGACAAAAATTTCGGTCAGGTACGGTTTATATGGTAGGAGAAAATGTCACCGACTGATATAACTTCATATCGATACATCTTGATAACAGGATGTAGTTCTGCTAAATACTTAATTTGTATGAATACTACCTTGCCTTCAATCATACCATTAAAAGCCTTATCGCAGCAAATACAGTAACAGGTATGCAAAAGCGATGTATAAAACGCACAATTTTTTCGATTAAAACTTCAACTGTAACTGCTGCATTACTTTTCTTTAACTTTTATCTCGTTTTGTACCTTATTTTTATCTACCAACTAGAGTTTCAGTCCCTAACCTAAATAAATAAAACAGATATAAGGGAGAAATACCTGCTGTGTATCTATTAATCTTATTCATAGCCCTGATTATTATTTAAAATAATTCGAAACGTTGGCTATAACTTGGTGACATAAATAGGCTGTTATTCTGGTCGGAACGACAATAGAGTGCACATTTCATTTAAATGAGTGTGTTATGTGACTACTTTATTTGAATTAAGTTAATTAAACTCCCCGCGAAGAGTTATATCGTTGATTCAAAGTCACTTTCACTCCCGCTCGATGGTAAAAATCGAACGCTTGGTCAGGAATAGTTTCACGAAATGTTGTGTTAATCCTTTGTAAATCGTAATTTTCTGAGTATCCGAATATTTTAATTTTTCTGAGTAATCAACGACTCTGTAAGAAACTGTTAACTTCATTTCGTAGAACATGTTATGAGGAAATATCATTTTCGTTATCCTTCACCTGATATTACGTAACGGGGATCGGGAGTTATGATTAAGAAGAGTTGATTGGTTTCTTATTGAGCTTCTTGGGCTCATGAGTCCCTGGAATGTGCCATGAGTCATTTCCATAAGAAATACATGTAAATCAAATTTTTAATGCCTGCAGACGTATTTGTATTTGCACATTAAAATTAGTGGAAATGGTCACATTAAGTTAAGCCACATATCATTCGAAAGGGAAAGAATTGCACTTTCTTAATGCTGCAGATCCATTTCGTTTTATACCTGATTTACACTGAATTTAGAAATAAACATCCAAAAAAGGTTCAAGTTTAGCGTGTTTCGCTTACCTTTCCCTTGACGACCGTCAATATTGTTTATGCCGTTTGAAATATTTTCCCATCACACTAAGATATAAATAGCATGTTCCAAGGAGATGTATTACTGCCACGAATCCCTATTATTCCGACAGATGTGCCAAATGAATACATACGGGTTCAATTTCTAATTAGATTGGCAATCGCAATGACAATAAATAAGACCAAAGTATCTCTGTTCGTGGCTTAAATATGGGAAAACCGTGTTTTTTACAACGAAATAATTTGACGTGACATCTTTTATCGCGTGAGTAAACCATCCAGTTTTGTTTCTGTTGGCTGAAGATGGCCTTAATATAAATACCGTACTAAAAGACAAAAATATGGGGTAGGTACGGTTAATATGCTAGGAGAAAATGACACTTATCGATATAATTTCATATCGACATATCTTGAAAAGGGGATGTACTTCTGCAAAATATTTTATATGTATGAATCGTAAGTTACCTTCTAGCATACCGTTAAAAGTCTTATCCCAGCAACTATAGTAAAAGGTCTGCAAAAGGAATCTCTACAGTACACAATTTTATCGAACACAACGTCAACTATAACGACTGCATTAGTTTATTGAAATTTTTATCTTGTTTTGTACCTTTCTTTATCTACCGGTAAGAGTTTAAGTCCCTTTCATAATTAAATAAAAAAATATGTAAGCGACAAATCGAATTCCAGCATTTTAGATTCGATTTTTCTTGTTGGAAAACGGGTAGAGCGGGATGTTCATCATTGCTAAATGTGACCTCTATGGTAAGGATCATGTCCTTATATTTTTATTAATCTCGCAAAAGAGGAAACTTGTATAAAACGATATCGATATATCCCCATTTACTTAACATTGAAAATATATTTCGCCATAAAGTTAAAACTATGGTTTTCCACGGAGACCAAAAGATAACAAAAATCTTATATCACCAATCACGCTCTATCCCAAAAATTTCAGACATCTACATTCAATAACAAAGGAGAAGATGAGACATATCGATATTATTTCATTTCGATATATCTTCATTATGAATCATTACTCATCGAAATATATTACATGTACGTATAGTACGTTGCTGTCTAAGCAAATAATTAAAAATTTTATCCCCGTAACTATGTAAACAAGTCTGAAAAAGACATGTATCGAATGCACCCTTGGATCGATTATAACTTCGCTTCTAATAATTCGATCCGCCTGATTGAACTTTTTCCAGATTGAGCACGTCAACTTTGGTATTGCATTTGAATTACAATTTCATATCTTGAATAACAAAAAAGTTATTAGCGAAGAAAGCGTAACCAAGAAGATTGTTATCGATATAACTCTCACATGAATCGATCGAGTGGAATGGTTATCATTGCAAAAGTTGTTCTTTTTGATTATAGTATTACCCTGAAAATTTCATTCATCTAACATGAACGGTTGCCAAGTTATTCAAGATCGTGTGCTTGTGAGGAATCTTGTATAAAACGAGTTAGATATATCTCCATTTACTTTACATTGAAAATATATTTCGGCATAAACTTGAAACTATGGTTGCCATGGAGACCAAAATATCACAGAAATCTTATATCACCAATCACGTACTATCCTAAAAATTTCGGACATCTACAGTCAATAACAAAGGAGAAAATTAGACCTATCGAAATTATTTCATTTCGATATATCTTCCAAAGGAATCATTACTCAACAAAATATTTTACATGTACGTATAGTACGTTGCTGTCCAAGCAAAGTATTAAAAATTTTATCCCCGTAACTATGTAAACAAGTCTGAAAAAGACATATATCGAATGCACCATTGGATCGATTATAACTTCGCTTCTAATTATTCGATCCGCTTGATTTAACTTTTGCCAGATTAAACACGTCAACTTTAGTATTATATTTGAATTTCATATTCACACTTTGAATAACGAGAAAGTTATTAGCGAATAAAGCGTATCCAAGGAGATTGGTATCGATATAACTCTCACATGAATCGATCGAGTGGAATGGTTATCATTTCAAAAGTTGTACTTTTTGATAATAGTATTACCCTGAAAATTTCATTCCTTTAACTTGAACGGTTGCCAAGTTATTCAAGATCGTGTGCTTCACAAAATAATGGCGACAATGATTTTCTCACGTGCAGGATATTTTTAGGAATTTTATTATGAATTAACCAAGAGGGTTATCGGAAAAATAGGGTAGGGCGTGAGGGTACGGAGTACCCTCTAAGGGTTTTCACGGAGATTCCAAATTTTCATATGCCGAAGTCTCAAAGCCGAAATCCGAAATTTAATATTCGTCTCCTCGACAATGGAAAATCGAAAATCGTTTATTCCTCGGAATTCTTTCGACTTGTGAATATTTCAAGATAGCCAAAAAATCAAGCAAAAAATCTAGTATCTTGCGTTTCAAGGAATTTGTCGTACGATTATTGCAAGTTGGTCAAAAAAAATTCCAAAGTTAGTCCCGTAAGAAAAGCATTGGAAATTTTTAAAAAAATGATAAAAAATAGTAAATATAAATACTCCGTTATGACAACCATACCAAAAAATCAATCAAAAAATCCTGTTTATGTCCATTGAATATCATGTTCCTACGACGTTTAAAAATACGAAATAAAAGCAAAAACGTTTTAGTCCCATAAGGCTCCCATGTTAATTCAAGTCGATATATCTCGAAAACTAATCGACTTTTTCGAGTTTTCAGATTTTTCCTCCCGATGAATTTTTTTTTACTTTTACGTCCAATAAGTCAAATGTCCACATCTATCACAGTTTTGGTTGTGAATTTGTATCCATGAGTAGATGAGTCAGTCACACATCCCGCTGTATATAGACGGGATTATTATGTTATGTATGAGCTCAGATTGGTATGAAATGAATATCTTGCAGCCAATGCTCCCATCTTTGTTGATGCAGTAAAAGAAAGAGTTTTTAGGAAGATTGTTATAACTCCTAGTGTTAAAAGTTCCATGCCATTACGCACATTTCCAAATTCAAGTTTAAGAGGATTCTCAATTTTATTGAAAAATATCTGGCTCAAACAAAAATTAAATGCGAACAAAATACTTGCAGATAAAAACAAAGAAAGGTAATATTTCCTATAAAATCATTGCAGTCAAAGGTGCAGTTTTACTGTAGCAATGGAAAGACAAGGAAGACAGCATGTCTAGGCAGCCAAAACTTATCATTCTTTTTCAGGGGATTTGCGTAAAAATCAGTTTTCAAAATTTTCCCCAAATGCACCGCACAAAAAGAAAACGTGAGTCACCACCAGTCTGGAATTATCACTCGCCTGAACAAATTCCCTTTTTGTACCAGCAAATTGCGAGTTATTTGTTCACTGTTCTCCAAAAAGGATTACATGCAATGCGAGGGGAGTGGCTCGTGGGGAATGACCGAAGCGAACTCGACAGCTAATGAGTTCATGCAGAATTGTTGCGGGCAGTTAATTATCCGACCTCCCATTCCATCACTCCATTGGTAGACTGAAAGAACGGTGGAATTAATTATCCATTTGAATAAACTCTTGGAATTCGACCCCATGAATGCGCAAAAAAGGTGTAGCAAAATTATTCACGAATTGGAGATAATTCATCGCTCGTAACACAAGAGTAGTCCATCACGGCTGGAAAAATGTTTTATTTCCTTCCGCAGGAGGTCATTCGTGAAAATTTACGGTGTGAAAATTTTGATTGGGTAGATTTTTACTCGATTAGAATAGCGCAGGCGAAGAGGGCTTTCAACAAAAAGAAGAATTTTCTTATAGCTGAAAATACCAGCATAGAAGTAAGGAAACAATTCATCAGATGCTACATATGGACTATGTTTCTCTATGGAACCGAGGCTTGGACGTTGACAGCAGCAGAGAAGTCAAGAGTGGAAGCTTTCGAAATGTGGTGCTACCGAAGAATGATGAAGATAAAATGGATTGACCGTGTGAGTAACGAGGAAGTGCTAAGAAAAGTGGGAGAAAAGAGAAGCCTTCTAAAAACCTTATGCAGAAGAAGGGACAACTTAGTTGGACACATTTTGAGGCACGACGGTCTGATGAAGACAATCGTTGAAGGACTAGTGGAAGGGAAGAAGGGCAAGGGACGGCCCCGAATGAGTTATATAGGACAGGTTATAAAGGATGTAAAAGAGAAGAAATATGTAGCTATGAAAAGATTAGCGGAAAGGAGAGAGAAATGGAGAGCTGCGTCAAACCAATCTCAGGATTGTTGACTAATGATGATGATGTGGTGTCTAGAACAAAAGGATGGAGGGGCATACATCAACTGCTTATCAAGTACTGAAATTAGGGAAAACTCTTGTTAAGGATATTTATGTTATGATATTTAAGCCATTGAAATGGCTTCTTATGAATGCCTCTATTTTTTACTTCAAAGTTACGTGATTGGATGCTATCCACACTCCACACGACCGAACATCTAATACAATAAGCCTATATAAAGTTGCTGTGGGATCTATAAATTTAGTATCCATCACTTGTCTGAGACACCACATTTCGAAAGCTGCCAACTGTGACTTTTCCATTTCTGTCATCGTCCATTACTCACTGAAGTACTCTCCAAACTCCTCATGATATCCTTCCTTGCTGAAACGCAGATACATATTCTCTGCTTTTAAAAGACTCCACTATTTCAAGAATGCCCTCTCTGCTTTTCCTATTCTACAATGAAGTTTTGATTGTTAGCTTTTTAAATAAAATGTTTGGATATCATTAAGAACTTTAAATGCAGTATAATAATATGCATTAGACTTTGAAGGCGGTGTCTTATTTGCAAGAAAACTTAATAATTGTACACGAACTATACAAGTATGTTACCTTTAAGTAAAAGAATAATGCATTATTATTTGATAGTAGCCTTGAACGGGTTCTCCTTTCCCTACCTAAAATTACTCTACATTTGTAATTGAAATGCAATTTTTTGCTTGGAGTAACAAAACTTATTTTTATTATATTTGCAACAAAGTTCACACCGTAGTAAATAGTAGGGATATGCGAGTAGTAATTTTTGACTTCGAGTCGAGGTGAAAAATACTCGCGAGTATCGAGTCGAGTCGAGTATGGAAATTCCTGAATTAGGCAATACAGCAATGCATGCTCCAACATATTCTCATTATTTTCACTGCGGATTTCCTATTTTGAATGCTTAGCTTGATGTAAAACGGGAAAGATGACGAGGAACGTTGATGGTAATTGAGTCACAAGAAGGAGATGAATGAAAATTAATGTGTCTCAAACAGTTCCATAAGCAGAACTGAAATAAAATAACCTCTAGTAATATGTCGCCACTGTATGCATCCAAACTGCTCAGTAGACCCCTCAACAACGATATTTTTACAATTTTTTTTACAAGATTGTAAACCTAACTGTATATTTGTAAGGGTGTGCTATTACTAGAAAATTCGAGTTGAGAAGAGTAGTTGGTACTAGACTCGAGTGATTCGAGTACTCCGAAAACGCCGCGGGGTCGGAAGACGATCGGACGCCGCGGCTGACGGAAAGGTATTCGGCACCCACATCGACTTCTATAAGGTTTACTGCTATGTATACAAAAGCTGAAACTCCTGGGCCACGGCATTAGAACGACATATCGACTTTATAAACGATATTACTACATGAGTTTCATGATAGTGCCTACTGTCGGCAGATTTCACAACATACTGACCTTGACAGCTCTGTAACCGAGACTACTTGACTGGAAATTTGTAATACTACTCGAATCACTCGAGTCGAGTACCAACTACTCGACTCGAATTTTCGAGTATCCGCACATCCATAGTACATAGTATTGTACTGAGGAGGCTCTCACCTCGTCCTCGTCTTCCTCGTGGTCCCCTTCCTCATCCCGCTCGTCTTCCTCGTCCTCGCTCTCCTCCTGTGCGTCTGGGAACACGGGTGAGTCGTTGAGCACAGTGGTGAGCATGTTGATGGTGGAGACGGTGACGAGCAGCAAGAAGGCCGTCTCCACGAGCGAGCACTTGCTCACCGGCTGGCAACGGTGGATGCTCACGCCCAGCGGGAGAAGCAGCGCCGCCCGCGCGCAGTCCACCACCGCCTGGTGGAACAGCAGACCCTGGGACCACCTGTGTGGGAAAAAAGGTGAAAATTAATGTAGAACGATGAAACAAACAATACGGTAGAGAATCTCACCCAAATATCAAATTTATGTATAATTTCATGGACGAAATTGATGCCTTTTTGATGAGTTCAACTGTGTTTGGCGACATCTGGTGGAACAGTATGCTGAATAAAGTGGTAAAACATAGTGGAAGGTTACTCGGGATTTCCACCGGGTCAGGTTCTCCAACTCCATCTCGGCCGACGCTTCGATGGGCGAGTTGTCCATCGTCTTCAGGGCATCTCGAGTCTAGAAAATCGACCTCCTTATATATGGATGACGGCGGTTTCAACCGGGGCAGGTGTTGTGTGATTGGTCGAGAGCTTCCCGCCTTTTTCCTCGTTCCTCACGAATGCTCCTCAGCACTGGTTTCCATGAGGCGCTCCGAGTGTATCCAGTGTCACGGTTTATGGTGGTGTTGAGACGAATTTCAATGGCCTCCCTTGCCAGTCTTTCCCAAAATTTTGATTGATACCGCCGTCATCCATATATAAGAAGGACGATTTTCTAGACTCGACATGCCCTGAAGACGATGGACAACTCGCCCATCGAAACGTCGGCCGAGATGGAGTTGGAGAACCTGACCCGGTGGAAATCCCGAGTAACCTTCCACAATTCTATACGCCGGGAAAGCCTACGATCATTCTGGGTAAAACATATTTTACTGTCCACTGGTAAATTATTTTTCCCTAATTGCTTATATATGACGTGATGATGACGCTAAGGGTCGAAACGCAATTTTAATATTAATGAAAAAGTGGGCAGTACAATAAGTTTTATCATTTTATCGATGCCTTTTTGAGTCAAGTTCCTATCCGAGTATTAGTAGTTCATTTATTGCCTCTCAATCATACGTACACAGAAAGAGGGGTTAATTTATTACATGCATCCACTTAGGCTTCTGCAGTATAATTTAGATGACGGGAGATTACTTTTTTCTGCAATAAAAACCACTTGAAACTTAAATTGAATTTCCATTTCCATTAACTTCGTGCAATACGATAGAAAATATTACAATACAGCCATAAATTTTTTGTAGAAGATTAAATAGTGCAAATGATCCATTCGAGAAAATTTCTCTTCTATTGTAAGCAATTACTTGAGCTGCAGATGGAAATTCCTTTATTGTAGAACAAGAATTTATTTTAAAATATTTCGATAAGAATCAAGATGGAAAAGGTATATTTACAGGTATGTTTTGTCATAGTAAACCTGAAATATATATATGATAGTTCCTAGTAAGACCTCTTTAAATGTCGGTTCCCTGGTGGTCTCATGCCAAACGTGTTATATGCACCTTTATTTCAACGTAATGTTAATTATGTTTATTCATCGAAATAATCTACAAATTTCTCAATGATTGGCATAATGATAAATAGTTCTTATTCTACTTTCAATATGATAAAAAATTTCGATTGAATAAATTCAGCACTCTATACTCCGTTTTTCCAAAAATGATGTAAATAACATTCTGCATTTGCAGAGCTTCAATGATAAATTCCTTATCTTGTGCTGTGGAAGCATAAAAGTAATATAATATGATTGAAAAATAAAATGAAAAAATAGATAGTACCTACGGTATATTGCACCGTACAGAAAAATGTTTCACGAGCCATTAAATTCCGCTATCAATTTTCGTATAATTCCTTAAACTGGAACTAGGAACAAAAACAGCCAAAGCGAGAATAAGGAACAAGAAAAAAGTATACGATCCAGTGCTGTCATAAGTTAAGCTCTACCTCATAGTATATTTACATTAGCACCACGACTATCAGAATCGAGAATAAACTTTATCGATTTAAAACGAGTTAGATTGTTTATTTAGACTACGAAATTCTATTTTTTATTCTATTATTTCAACTCAATTAGGATTCATTTTTTTAACTTTTTCATGAAATAACATCTAATTTTAGGCAAGATTCTCGAGCTTTCATAGTTTTTTTCTCGAGTAAAATATTCACTAATTGAGGCAATGGACGTATTGCATAAAAAAGAGAAAAAGAATGAATATCTGAAAATAAACGTAGAATTGTTCCAATAAATAAGACAAAAAAGCACGAAGACAAACTCCCTGAAACAAAAACTTACGCACGAACCGCTCCGCATCCGCTGGCACTCACAACGTGCGTGGGCTTTTGCATATTCTGCAGATATGAGAGGTCTGGAAATAAAACGAATATTCGAGGAAGTGATCTCTTAAGATGGAATGACGAAAAAGCATGAGGAAAAGCACAGCGTGTATTAGAGATGAGCACCACCATATAGCTAGCAATGAAGCTCCCTCTAGACCCAGGGTCAAAGCCAAGCAAGCGTTGGCAATGAGGGCATATGGGCCATTTTCTGATTAGGGTCAAAGACAAGAATTCATCACGGGCATCCTCTCGAAGGGAATTTTTTCGAGCCGGGCAACGTGAAAATAAAAATAGACCTACATATAGAATGCTCGCTAATTGTGTTTGCTAAATGACGAAAAATGCCGAAAATGAAAAATGGAGCAGTGGGTTCTAGAGAAACAGAGGACTTAAAAAATAAGAAATGGTCGGAGGGATGGCAAATAACAGATGAAATACAAAGGGGAAAAATTCCCTAATTACAGCTGTAAATTTGCCTGGAGCTCTATTCTTTGAAGTTTTTGGGAGGAATTCCACGAAAAAAAATATCATTGGACAGAGAAACAACTTTTTTCAACCAAATTTAATCACGCATTGAGTTGGGTCACTTAATCTACGGGGACAATATTAATTATTCCAATAGCATACAAAAGTCCACTAATTGGATACGTTTGGGAAATGATTGTCCAGAGACTATTTATGAGAACCTTTTTGAACCATTAAAATTACAAATATGCAAACTTTGGACTTTTAAGCTCACAATATAGCACGTGAGGGATGGTTTTAATAATGACCCGCTTTTACTCAAAGAATTTGAGCAAATCGAAATATTCACCCAATCTGACCAAATTTAGAAAGTAACTACCGTAAAGAACTGACTTCATAAATGGAAATGAGAGAAATAATGGAAAAGTTAATAACAAACGTATGAAGGATATAGCCACGGACTTTCGAACGGCGTATATTGAAGGAGTCACCTGCACTTACACGTTAAGTGCGAATATTCTCCATAGAAATTTTTTTATGTAAAATCTTGGTCAAGAAAAATGTTTTTCACCACCGTGGAATTTTCGTAAATTTAGAAGAAGTTTCTGTATTAGCGTTACAAACGCAGAAAGGTAAGGATAGTGCGAGTACAATCATTCATTCTCCTGCGAGATTGAGTTTTGTTTTACTTTTGGTGCGGGCTTCTTTCATCTCTTTCTAAAGTGTCTTCCATGGGATACGTACCATAATTCGGAGGAATAAGCGAGGCTCTTAGTAAAGCACCCTCTTGCTCCAAAATACGATATACCTGTTCTTGCTACATCATTAATGTGGTCGCACCCATCAGCCACAACGAGAAGAAATCTACTTGTTACGTAAATTATGCAATTGCTCCATTAAAAACATTACTTTATGGGCTGCCCTATCATATTGTGGCTTTAATTTCATAAATGAATTATTATTGCGTAGTATTAAATAAATAAAATGAATCATTGCCAACGGTGTTAATAGTTTTCACATTCAATGTTCGTCACTGACATAATGTCCATTCAGTATTCCGAGCCGGGAGAGTCTCTTGAAATGGCTGCACGGATCGTTTACATTGCTGTGTCTTCACGAATTCCTAAATCCAGAGGCAAAGCTAATCCTAATTCCTAAATTGATTTAAGGGTTAGCTCACTTACATAGATGAACAAAATATTTTATTCATTTGGGAGAGATTCCCACAAGATTATTAGCTTAAGGAAAATAATTTAAAATTAGAATTTTTTCTTGGCATAGTTCTTTCTTGACTCAAAAATATCTGATATTCAAAGAAAATGTATTCTAAAATCAGAAACTATGCCATCGCGAACGCTGTAAATATGGTAGAAGTTTTAAATTTATCAGACAAGAATATCCTATTAACGCTGTAATTTCCTATTAGGAGGCAGAGTTAAGAAAATTTCCCGACTAAAACTATTTTCCGGTGTTTAGAGATCGAAAATTCACTTAAAGCATGTATCTATATAAACAATTTAAACGCCTCACGGATATTCATTGCCCATGCGGAAACATTGAGAGAGGAGAAGTCGGGCGCCTGTCAATGACATTATATGTGACAACATAAAACGAATTATCATCGCCAAGATCAACGGGTTTAATGGTCGTCATATTCCACATTTGTCACTCGTATAATCTCCATTAAGTATTCCGAGCAGGAAGAGTCTCTTGGAATGGCTGCACGGGTCGTTTACAATGCTGTGTCTTCGCAAACACCCTCGACTTTCCGCGGACACACCCTGATTGTATAAACGACGGGGCTCAGCGGCACAAAGCAGGCTCGGGCAGCAAAATAAGTCGCGGACTCGCCCACGCGCCGCCCGCAGAGCATACGACAACGAAGCCCTCTCTCAGGAAGCATAACAGATGCAAACTTGACGATTGTTAATTAATTATTCCCATCCCTCGGAGAAGAACCAGGAGCTTATTCCCACCCACGCCCGGAGGAAACTGTCGACACGTTAATAAACACACAGTATTAATGACTCTTGGGTCTTATCGGGCAGTTGGTAGCATGTGCAGAAACTGGAATAATTGCGGACAAATCTATTTACAGAGCTCAAAAAGACCACTCAGATGCGCACGGATACTAAATTACAGTACATATTGTTGGAAAATCAGTTCAAACAGTTTATCCATGAATCTTGGATATGATGAGTGACATTGACATTTGAAAATTAGAAGTAATTGATAAATTGAAATAATATGTACTTTTTAATCTAACACAGATTATAACCATTTACATCACAAATCCATAACACATTTTATGATCTTTCTTGGAGTTTAGGCCAATGACCTAAACATTACATTGACATTTTACATTGACCTAAACTAAGAAAGATCGTAAAATGTATTAAACAAGGTCAAGAATAGAAGAGGAAAAAATAATAAATCCATAATAGAAATTTTACTTCAAAAGCCATTATGAGTTCCGCGACTTCACGTCTTGAATTACACAGTGATTTTCTACCAAATTTGACTTCAGCTTTGTATGGGTACATCCAAAATAACTGCTGAAAGGACTGAAAGCAATATATTTTGAAATTGAAATCAGCAAAATTAGGCAATGTTGAACCAATATGAAAAAATTGTACATTTCCATAGAATGAATGAATATATGAATATTTACGAATATTAGGCAAGTTTTATCACATATGAATCAAATCAATAGCTATTGTGTAGTATTGAAACGTTTAACATTAGAACCGCGGACGGAACTTTTTTGTCCCATCGCCCTTTGCAAATGTTTGCCATTCATGGACTAGAGGTTTGATCCCTTTGAAATTTACTGAATTTTACTCATTTGAATGGTTATATTGAACATATTGTGAGATGTTTGGGTCGCGAATAAACGACGATTTACCTAGAACCGCGGGATGGGACTTTTTGTCCCATATGGGGAAAACATACAATTTCAGTTTTTTTGTACACTTATTTTGTATTTAGAATAATAACAGTTTATTACCAAGGGGATCGTTGCACATATACCGTTATTCTGCCAGTTAGAAGCGCAGAAGGAAATAATCTGTACACTGCGCCGGCCGCCTACTCACGCAGCGCCGGCTGCGTCACCGTTGACCGGCACGTCTGCCGGTCTGAGCTTGCAATCAACAACACTTTTGCTGTCAAAATAAATTTACTGTATTCCTAGTTATACTTAATAAAACCTTTTAAACATTACCTAAATACGTGTTTTGTTCACACAAACCACAAAAAAACCGTCAGTTATACTGAAACATGACAGGATCAACGTATTTTGTCAATGGGACAAAAAAGTCCCATGACGCGGTTTTGGTGGGGTTGGAGAGTTCAGCGGTTCTAGTGTTAATCTAAATATTCGTAGTTCATTTTTGCATGCTCAACTCACACAGTAAGACACTTTCTTATATGACATGCATCTGTTTGGGGTCTGCAGTATAATTTATTACTTTTTTCAGCAATACAAAAGGATTGAAATTTAATTTGAAATTCCAATTCCATGGATTGCGTGTACTGCGCTGGAGAAAATTACAAAAACAATCAAATTTTTGGGGAAGATTCAACTGTTGAAATGATCCATCCGTGAAAATTTATCTTCGATGATCAGCAATTCCCTGAGCTGCAGTTGGAAATTCCTTCTTCCTAGACCTGAACGAGATTCTGTTATATATTTCCATAAGAACCAAACTCGAAAATGTATACTATATGCAGGTATATTTTGTCATAGAAAGTATTAAATATATAGATGATAATTCTTAGACAGACATCTGTATACGTCAGTTCGCAGGTGGTCTCATGCCAAACGTATTGAGATCTTACAAGTGCATTTATTTCGAAGGTAGGCAAGTTGAATTTCTGTATCCAATTAATTTAACAATACCTTTAAAATAGACCTAACGATAATAGGTTCATATTCGACCTTCAATAGTGTCAAAATATTTCGATAGAATAACATTCAGCTCTCTTTTTCCGTATTTCCAAAAACAATGGAAATAATAATTGGTTTTCGCAGAGCTTCAATGATAAATTATTCATCTCATGAAGTGGAAGCCAAAATATCATATTATTTGATTGACAACTTGATGAAAAATTATAATTCGTACATACAGCATAGGGCATCACATTAAAAAATTCTTTAAGAGACATTTTAAAGCCAATATCAAATTTCGAAGCGCGCAAACTTTGAAAACTTACGAAAAAATGGCAAAAGTAAGTATTAGGAACAAGACGAAAAAGCATACGATTCAGTGCTCTCATGCGTAATTATCACATATTCACTGTATAATATAGTGAATATTTAGATACTCACTATTTGAATATTCGTAGTTCATTTTTCCATGCTCAATCATACTCTACAGTAAGAGACTTTTTTTGACATGCATCCACTTGGGCTTCTGCAGTATAATTTAGCAAACGGGAGATTACTTTTTTCAGCAGTACAAAACGCTTGAAACTCAAATGGAAATTCCAATTCCATGAATTGCGCGCAATAAGCTGGAGAAAATCATTAAAAATAAAATGAAATGCATGTTTTAAAAGCCTCCTTTCTACTTTCAGCGGTAGTTAAGCTATGTAGATACATTTCAAGCCCTCCTTAACCAATTTCAAACGCAATTATTACTTCACATATCAATTTCCACGACAGCTCCCCGTAAAAAATTATTTCTGACTTTAAAGTCATAAGTCATACTGAGCAATTTTGAGTTGAAAATTGCTGAAAAAATTGAAAAAATAATCAAGAATTATTCCTATGGATACAAAATGTTCTTCAACAGGATCTGCTGTGGTATATTTAATAATAGCAATATGGGTTGATGGTAATATGATAAATTACAAGGTGTGACACTTGACGATAATGACAGTATTTCAAATCCATAGTCCATAATACTAAAGTGTCACTTAGATTTTGACAAAATTCAAATACAGTGAAGTAAGATGAAATTCTAATTCCCAAGGGTGATCCAATGTAGAATATCAAATATGAGGAAATAGGGATGTACGACAAGTGCTGGACTGGGTTTTGGAAATACACTTGGACTGCTGAAATCAATCATCAAAAGACAATGCAAGCCAGCCATTGGTATATGGAATTGGGAGGAAAGAGAGTGCCTATGACGCATGGAAGGGACAATTGGGTCATTTAAAAGCGTATATTTTCACACGGTGGAGAAGTCCTTACGAAAATCAGTTTTTATAATGCTATTCAAAACGAACAGGGTGAAATAATCGGATCTCAGATTCCACGCCTTCAATATATCACGCCAAAGAAGTGAAAAATTTAGGCATTCAGGGCCACGGAGCCAGTTCATTTTCGTACTTTTACAGCATGAATATTCTTGATTGGCGTAAAAAATTACTTGAAATATGCAAGGACTTTATCTGGAATTTTTACCGACATCCTTGCGTTGGTAGCCCAGCGCTCAAATTGCTCGGTCCCCAGTCCCCCACAAGTGATTCTACAACAAGAATTCGAGGACAACCGAAGTTAAGATTTCAATAACGGCAGAAGTCTACTCGGAACGAATTTTGAATGACCAAATTTTTCGGTTATCTCTAAGAACAAAATAGCTTCTGCTTCAATTCCGATAAATTTTAACAACTTATTTTATATAGGGAAATATAATTAATTATGGGCATTAGTTTACGCGCTGGATTTGGTAGTTACAAAAATACACAGGGAAAAAAGGTTTATTTAAAAAAATTATCCGAATGAGCTCGTACTATTTGTAAGGTCATGGCATCAATTAACTTAATGAAATCTACTTCTTTCCACTGACAGAAGATATCCATTCTTGATATTATTCAGTTTTCACCGTTGTCAAGAGGGTAATTAGATCACGAGGTTTAAATAGATTAGGGATACTTATGGTCATATACTCCACAGTTTATTGGCGTTAGCACATGTGTGAGATCCACTTCCATTATCCAGTGTTTATTGAGCCTATTCCCCAAAATTTCCATGCCCTTGATATAAATCTCCTAATCCCATTACGATAATAGGCGAGTACGCAGAGCCCTACCAATTTTGGGGGCAAAATCCAGGCTGAAAATTTATCCGCTAACTTCATCAGTAATTAGGCCACGAAACGCAATTCAAGTGAAACGCATGACATACTCGGACGTACACGGATTAATGTTATTTTATTTGGATTATTATGCTTATTTCCAATTTCCCCATAAAAATCACATAGAGGCCTTTATAACGGAGGATTAACAAAGCACGATAAAAATATCAATGCACCTACCCAGGCGGGATTCGAACCCGCGACCTACGGTTTGGCACTTTACCCTACCGCCACCGAGCCCAGCATTGAAAGATATCGTGGAATACGAAAGACAAGAGATAAAGTTAGTTAAAGTAAATACGTTGTAAAATATTCAAACTTTAGGAATAAAATGTAAAGGTGCACTGATTAAAGTATACCGGGACTAGCCACGGTGATAACTTTACCGAGTCACCCGCAATGCATAAAATAAGTGAAAAATCCACAGATTGTTCTTTGTGGAATTTACGCATGTAACGGTGTATGTTAAGTGATTTAGGAGCATTTGACGCCAAAATTATACATGAAATATACTTTAAAATGTTTGATACTTAGTACTATCGATCCATTGAATGGCAAGATAATATCAGCAGAGTGAATGAGTCAATAATTAACTGAAGCAATAGAGACTATTTTATACTGGTTGCAGCAACCAAAAAGATTAATTTATTTTTAAATATGCGAACTTCGTTGACTACACTTTCTCTTTAGCTCACCATATCTGCTTTTTTCCTTTACCTAAAAATCCTGCAATGTGACCATGAATTCCAAGTTTCCGACGTCTATGGGTAATATCCTCCCCGAGCCCGCTAGATTCATAAACGAGGTATAAGTGTTTTCCCCATAAAATTTAGATATTACATTCCACGGATTTCCAGCCGCAGAGATGGAGTTTCTTCTGATTTACATTTCTAGACTGGCCGCCTGTACTCTTGTGGTCAATGGGAAAAAAAAACGATTTTCTACGCCTGAATGGGAAATATCATTATAGAATTACTTGCTCATATCACATTGCTGATTAAAATGAAGAGAATTAATACACGAAAACAGAAATATCGAGAAAGCAACGATTAAATATAAAGTAGGTGAGGACTTCAGGAGGAGACTCAGGGCTTTTAAAGTTGACCTTTCAAAACATTTGAACTTTATTTTAACTCTAGTCACACCAAAATCAATCAATGCTATCCTGATTGCTAAACTTAAATAATTCAACAATTGCTTTTGTAGCAACTTTTCACCCAGGATTATTTGAGAATACTCAGTCAGTTAGAGAGACGATGATGAAAAGTCACGACGTGATCTCTAAAAAAGGTATTGATTCATTTCGTTTATTTCTCATTTGAAAGTTTTGGGTGGCTAATAAAAACGTTAAAATGTCAAATTAACATTTCTATTATGCATCAGAATCAATTCTTTGGCCTCTGGTGCTTAGGAGATTCATGCCCACCTGTGTTAAGAGGTCGCATCAATCCCGCTTCAACGGTGTCTTTCCTTTTCTTTTAAAATTTACGCTATCGAATAATCAAATGCAAAAATACCTTAAAAATTCCACACAAATTTAATACTGCACGATCTAAATTTTGACGAGTCACGTCATCATCTGGTACATTTGCATCGAAGGTACAGAATAAAAAGTCACACACAAATTAATTTTCAAGATTCCAAAAAAAACAGTACGGTCTGAGTGGTTTAAGGGGTGAGGTGGGGAATCTCCATGGGAAGGGTTGGGCCAAAGCGGTGGAGATTGGGTTTAAGAGCATAGCTTTTATCAAGGAAGAAGGAGAGCATTCACCGGTTTCCTCGATGCATATGTAGTAGGTGATGACGGCTCGCGCCGAAACCTACTTCATACAGTATTAAAATTACATATAAAATGTTCAGACTTCACTTGGTGGAAACGCATATCTATAGTGCGAAATAAACCACTTAGTAATGTTCCACAAAAATGAGTTTTTGTGGAACATTACTATGAGTTTTTGTGGAACATCACTATACCTTTTTTCCAAACGGATGGCGGGTGATCTTGAATGCGCTCGAGGCCCACCCACTCTCCTAGCCAATCACAGAAGAGGGCAAGTGAACGTGTAGGATGCCGCAGTCTCTCTCCTACGTTCGTGCAGTGAACATCGTTCTCCAGCTCGCAGTGTTGCCAAACTTAATCTGTGGAGAACTCGCTCATGCTGCCTCACGTACAGTTATTTCCACGCCCTGGCAACACTGGTCGGCCGTATGGAGGGGAAAATGGAGGGGAACGACGAGGTGGAAGGGGTCGCGCTTCTGATTGGCTACTAGCTCTCTACCGCCCAGCCGCCAACAGTTCGGAAAGAGGGTATAGGTGATATATTTCGCACTTCTGTATTAGAGTTATGTTGAATTCTAAAGTTTTTCGCACAACATTATGTTAAGTCGATTCCATGAGGTCACGCCCGAACGAATAACGCTATCAGCTTGAAAATTTCAGGAAATATAGTGTGGACCCTTCAAAATATGTTTGCACCTCAATATAAAAATTTCAAGGGGAGCATAGAGACCGCCGGTGCTTGGCCGCTGATCGCAGAGTCCCAGGTTCAAATCCTTGGAGAAGCCTTCGAACCCCCCACATAAAATCCTCGAAGGGAGAGGTGGCCACTGAAAGAGAATGATTCCACTTACCTAGATGCGTGATTTATACACGACAGTGGCTAAGTTTGGGGTCAGATCTACCCAAACTAAGCCAAACCAACCTTTAGGTTGGGTAAGTTCAACCGATTCAGCCGTGATGCAGCAGAATTTCGACGTATTAAAGTGAAAGGTAGTTGCACTTTCCCCTGGTGAAAGTTGAATGACTGTGTGATCTCAGAATTTTCTCAGCTGTAAAATTTTAATATTTGAGATCCCAGAAATTGCTGATATGGGCACAAACCATATTCCTCGAAATTTAAGGGTGATACGCAAGCTATTAACAAGTATCGAGTCATAAAAAAAGACGAAATATCACCGGATAAGGGGAAGCGACTCGGCCGATTTTGAGGCACATGACTCTCGTTCCTCTAGGTCTATTTTGCCTTTTCTCTCAACTTAAAATTCGTTCAAAACACACACCATAGCATTGAAATGTTCATGATAATTAAAGCAAACCCATGGCAAACATTGCACATGCCTCACATCCAAAAATTTACATTATCAACAGTCATAAATGCGAAGATTGATATGCCGTAGCCCTCCACTCTATACTTCCATCCCCTTATCTTTTAATGCATACATTATTCTTCCGATTTACATCGTGCACCACCTCCTTCATGCATCTCATGCAACGCCTTTTTATGTCATTTTTCCCAACCACTTGTCTTCAACGATAATTTCATCAGAATATCGAGAATATCGTTTATTTTTAAACTTTCGACGCGCATCAACATTGATGGCTTTTTGGGGAAACCCGCGTCAAGTTTTTAAAATAGCCAACGTTTCCTCTCCCATGACGAAGATGTAATTACGGCCAATTAACACCGTATAAATCTTCGGCGCAGGACAGGAAACGTTTGCCATTTTTAAATCTTGACGCGGGTTACCCAAAAAGCCTATAATATTGAAGAACATGTACCGCGAAATTTTATTAATTTACGCGTACAATTTTCACACAAAAGACATACAATTTCTGGTAAAGATGACGTCGTCTTCGTCGGAACCATCGCGATTTAATAAAAAATTCTGTGGATAAACAAAGTTGAAGTCATTCATTCGAAATATTCAGCAAATTCAACAAATTATCGCCGGAAACCACTAACGTTCTACTCTTCATCCCCTAAAATTTTCAAGATGATTTCCGAAACCTTAAGCCAGCAATACAATGTGGAAAATAATAGATTTTACCAGAGCGATGTCCTACTAAAGATTTTGGATTTAAAACAAGTATAGGAAACCCACGAAGTGACCCAGGATGCTTTTTCACATAAGGTTACCCACACCTGGGCTTCTTACTAGGAGTTAAAAGTGTTCGGCGGCAACAGCGAAGAAAATGGAGCTCGCTCGGGGTCAAGATAGGCGTCATCACCGCATACCACGCGCTGAATGAACTCGCGGGGCATCTGTGTGGTCTGCTTGATCGAGTTACCTGACGGCGGGAGTCCGGCAATTGCCTCTGGGGAAGATCCTCCCATTCAGGGGCCACGCGAGGAGGAGGCATTGCAATCGAAAGGGGTCGAAAATGCCCCCGCCAGGCGAAGTGCGGATAAGGGGCCTTTATTGCGGCATCCCGGACGCTTGCTTTAATGTCCCTGCGGGATCGCTTCACTTCATCGCATCGTCTACCGCTTATTGCCTTCTCTCGCGGAGGTCCGTTCCCTCCTCAATGCCTTTCAGCTCGTACGGCGGGGGAGCTCATTTTATTAGTTTCCTCCAAAGAGTGGGTTCATCCAGTTTAAAAGAACCCCGCTCACACCCCCGTACTATTCTCACATCTCTTTCCAGGCTTAAAAGTCCTTGCTCCTTGAGTCTGGCTTATGACGAAGGACTCACGGTAAAACCTATGAGCCGAGAACCGCGAGAAGCGAATGCATCATTCTTGCTCTACCCAGTAGCGGATATAGAAAAAACTCAAGGGGGGCGCAAAAGTTACCTTGAGTTACCTTTAATTTTATCGTAATAAAAAATAATCAAGTCACATTCAAAGTTTAAGAAGTTTTTAATTAAAGTGATTATGTAAAAATACAAGACAATGCCATCTTATGATATAAAAAAGTTAAAATTGTAGTTCTGCAATGTTTGGCACCAGGGGGGCGCGCACCCCTGCGCCCCCCATCTTTATCCACCACTGGCTCTACCTATTTCTTCACTGGTGCATTACTTGCTTAACCTTAAACTACAGGCGCGGTTTTTTTGAGATGTTAGTACTGGTGTGGGTACATACCAGATCCTGAAATTACTTATTTAATTTTGTAACAACTACTGATATTTTGACAAAACCGCCACGCAATTTTTGAAAGTTTAGATTGTTTTCAACAGTTGTAGATTACTAGATTTTGACATTTTCAATATTGAATATTTTTTCATATTTTTAGAAAAAATCTTGCATCTTTTTGCGAAACCGTAAAATCATATTTAATTTTCTCTTCATTCAAGTCAACGGAACTAATAATTGAATTATTGTTACAAAACGTAAAATAAAGTAATATACACCACTTCACTTCACAATAGTAGTTACATCAATACAAAAAACGAGGTATCTATGGCTCAACTAGTGGCGCGGGGACATACCGAGTCCCCAGATCACTTTGCACTTTATGTTACTTACTGTACTTTAAGGCCGTTTTACACGGTACACGGAATTGCGCAGTCTGACGTACGTGTGAAGGCGCAATCAAAATTGCGTCGTGTAAAGCGGTGAATTGCTAGAACACATGCGAGAATGCGTGGATACGAGACGGCAAAATAGCCCCTGTTCTAATTTCGTTCATGCATTCGCGCAATTCCACGCCATTTTAGAAATTAATGCAGCTCTAACCTGCGCAATTCCGTGCAAAATGGCCTTTATGTTACAAACTGACAAAAACCAGTTTGCTGGGAAGGGGGAGTACACTTGAAGCTACTGAGTAGCTAAGCGATGTTGCTAAATCACTCTGGAAGTAAACAACAAATTTACCAGCCTGGGGATCTAACATCACCCCGCGCCAGTAGTTAAAGGTTAACCCATTACCTCCCGGTGATCACATATGAGATCACTTCGAAATCAACAGATTTCGTTTTTAAGTCTGTATATTTGCATACGATACAAACATACTATATTTATTAGGTATATTTCTCTGATATCCATGTATGAGATTTAAAAAAAATTGCTTTAAATTAATTGATATAGAAGCTTTCGCCTGAAATCTGTTAATTTTCAATTGATCTCATATGAGATCCCCGGGAGGCAATGGGTTGAAAACTACGCTATCGTTTTGAAATTTTCAGAGTACATGGAGTAGCTCCCTACTATGTTTGATTGTATTGCAACCAAATATTTCCCCTAAGTACATTAAAGTCGGAAATGAAAAAGGGCTTTTAATGCCAGGCTTTAATACTTCCCAGGTCACACAATCGCGGTTTTTTTTCGAGGGCTACCTTAATGTTTTAGAAGTTTCATGTAGATTGTTGATTTCCGCAGATGAACCAATTAAAAATGTTAGCCATAATGTTATACCATATAGCCCAGTGACGTCATGGAAAAATAAACAGTGCCGGAACACTCTCCGTAATTTTTGTTTAGAAGTGAAATATTACTCTGTCTGTTCTGTAATTACAAGTTATTATTTACATTTTATGACTAAATTTTTTGTTTTGGTTAAAAATGTATATAATAGAAATTTTGAGGCAGGAAAATTGAAAAAATTGTTATTTGACTATTATATATTTTGTTGACCAGAGCCCGAACGGCGTTACGGCGCCATGACACCACTGATATAGCCAACTAATCAGTGGCTAGTTGCGTGGTTCCTCAAAGCCTTTTCAGTCCATCGCGATCTCAAGGAGGTGGCTCGTTTTATTATTTATCATCCAAAGAGTGGCTCCCTACCGTTTAAAATAACCCTGCCTACATCCACTTACATTTCTTACATCTCTTACAGTTTAACGGTCGTTGCTCTAAGAGTCAGTCTTATGACGAAGGGCTCACTGTAAAACCCATGAGCCAAGAACCGCGAGAAGAGGATGCATCGCTGTGGCTTGACCTTTTCCTTAAAAACTACGCTATCATTTTGGATTTTACAGAGTACATGGTGTTGACCCTATACGTCTAAGACTCTTTCATGAGCAAAGGTAATGTATTGAAAGCTTCATGTAGTTTAGAGATTCCCCGAGTTTAGCCAATTAAAATTGTGAGCCATGATGTAATGCGTTAGTTGTAATGTAATGCTAGTCATATAAACAGTAAATTAATGACCAATTTACAGGATTGGTGGTGCATAAATGTGGTGGTGGTGGGTCAGAAATATATTTAACGGTTAAGGCAAAAATTCATAAATTTGTGTTGCAATGAAATTAGTAGCATACTAACTTGAAAAAAGTAAATATTTGCATGCAAAATGAGTTGAACCTATGAGAAATTTATCAGGCGTGAGAAAAAATACCAAGTCTAATGGCAAAATAGGATATAATTACTTCTGACACTCATAGCAAGCACAATCCTAGCCCTAATCTTGATTTAACCACTTAAAATGTAAGACCTCGTCATGAGATGGAACAAAGCTTTGATTACATCTCTTACTGGCAGCAAGGTGGGTAATCAGATAACCACGACAGCGAAAACTTGATGAGAAGGGGAAAATATGGATTATACGAAAAAGTGGGGTTATACTCATGGAAGAGCACATATAGTGACAATCCTCTACAGGAAAAAAGTCGACTTGCAGACAAAATACTGATAGAAGGTACGTCAGTCACTTAAAGCTATGGTTAAAAGGGGAATATCTGTTTGTATATTATTGGCACAAATAAATATTTTGATTGGAATTGGGATTATGCTAAATAAATAATATTGATTGGAATAATTTAAGTTATTGAAGTTAGGTTATATTAATAATGAAACAGAGACTAGCATAATCGTACCATGTATTATAGCAATAAAAATAAAATATTGTTACAGTCCTAAGTGTACTTACTATCCCAATTTCAAAATTAATATTTTGTATTGGAATTTAGGTAGAGGTTAAATATGGGGATATTTAACCTCTACCTAAACATAACCACTAATATAAGACAATGTTGATCTAAAATTATGTCAAAATTACTCCATTTATAATTAGTAACAGATGTATGTTATTGCAATCATGTGTGATGGGTGTATTTCATTAGAAAAATCACAGCCTCTCTACGAGACTTACGAGGATGTATTTATAATTAAAGACAAAATCTGCACAAAGATGATGACGGTAGACCTAAAGTGGGGATTTATCGAGCATTACATACTTTGCCTAAATTTAACTTCATTAACAGTAGCTAATGCATATGGAAAATTATGTCAGAATGACTCCATTTTTAATCATTAGCATATATGAGTTATTATAATAATGTGTGATTTCTATACTTTCAGGGGAGAAAACTTAGTTATACCATGAAAAAGCGGGATAAATATATCAGCTCACAGCCTCTCTATGACATTTGGCAGGATGTATTTACTAAAAAGACAAAAGCTGCACAAAGATAATGACGGTAGACGGTAAGCAGAGGTTTATCTTTTCAAGTTTTGTGTCGTTTTGTCGTCCTCGTGCCTTTTCGCTATCGCCTCGTCACAATTGTTCATTAGCGAGCAATCCCCTCGCATGGAGCAATCGTGGAACCCGAACAAAGATACGAACAATTTTCATTCATCCCTCGGGTAACCGCAGAGAAAGGAGCGAAATTAAGGGTCATCTAAAAATGGAGATGATGGCCATTCGGAAAAAAGGACAACGTTCAAATCATATTCGGTTCAGCGGTCAACGAGTGACGCGATAAAACACCATTGGCGTTAGGTCTGGCAAATGTAATAGCAACTAGATGCCAGAGATGAAATTCAAAACTACGAAAACCTCGAAAAAGAGGTTCCTTTTATAACGTAAAAATATTTTCAACATTTTGTTCCATAAATCGAGTGATGATCTCATCGATGAAACAACCAAATAGAGGAAATAAACATGACGCACGTTGTTAAATCAAGATTTCTCAACTCACTCTAGAGAAGAGTTTTCAGATGATTTCGGAATAGGATGGTCTTCATGAATGAAAATTTATATTAAAAAATAAAATTCTATCATTTCTTTCCATGTCCAGTGGCGCAAAAGTATAGCTTTTTCTATCTTGTTTATTTAAAATTTCCTATCAATGCTAGCAATATATATAGTTCATAATGAAAATGTTTGTGAGCTACCAATAGTCTGAATGACTCACCGAGGTACAGAAGACCTATAGAGTCGTGGCAAAAATGCATATTTAAATGGGAAAACAGTAATCAGGTAACTATCGCCGGTCAATAAACTCGGTACATATTAAAAATTGATGGAGGCGAAGGGTGATTGGGTCGTTCATGGAAACAAAGCTCGATTTATCGATTGGGAGCAGTTTGTGGCTAAATATATGACAATGATCTGGTTTATAGCATAAATGTGCATTTATATGATAATATTTGCATACTATGGCTATGGACCCTTTACCACAACCTTCTCTGAAAACTAAACCTTGATTTATACTCTTATTTTGCAATGACATAATATAATTACCTATATCTAGTTCGATTATTTCCTAAGGCTTGAAAGCTATAGTTCATTTTTTAAGTTCACACTAATTAATAAAGATATATTCTAAATACATACACTTCTGTCGCATAAAATATGCAAGAGAGGAGTTGTGGACATTTGAAATACTATTTCTGAAGTTAGGCAACTATGATGGACTTTCATTAAATAAAATCAGACGCTTCACAGATATAGATGAAAAAATTGATGCAGTTCATACCAATGGAAAAATGGTGCGGTCCCAGTAACAAAGTGTCCTTGAAACCATCTTACAGACCTTAAGAGCACTGGTGCTGTAAGTACATGTGTATCGATTTAAAAAATAATCCTGTGAATGTTACGTGCGGATTGCATTTAGGCGCGTTTAAGTATTTTCGCTTCCTATATACTACCGGCAGTGTTCAACGCTGTTTTGCTGAGTAAAAAGGGACTTCTTTGGCAATGGGGTGTTCGAACCATGTTGGAGAAAAAGAAAAAAACAACTATAGGGTGAGTGGAACCATTTGATGGAGAAAACCTTTTGTGCGATAAGAACCAAGGAGTCTTTTGAGGAGCCGAGGTGGTAAAAAATATACCACGAGGGTATCGTAAAAAATTGAAGCGGTGAGAAGGAATTTTATGCCATTCTTCCGTGAGAACTGTCGTACTAAAAGCCTTTGTCATTTCACGTGCTTCCTCCTGAGTCTCCCATAAGGGAAAGCTCTAGGCAATGAAAATGTAGCGGAAAAGAGAACAATGTAAGCCGGTAGTAACGCCAACAATAATTCTTAAATTTGGGAGTCAGCTGACTACAGATTTGTGTTTACAGTGGTACGCCTAGCATTCAATTCATGAATGCTGTCAAGATGGTTCCTCTTCTATCATGGGAAACATAATCGATTCGGAAACTAAATGTCTAATTTTCCCTCCAACTCATAAGAGCATTAATTAAATTTCCCGCTGCGTGGTCATGGTTCAACTACCAAACAATGAATTTCCTCTCCTTTCAATTTGCCATTGTTATCATGAAAGTAAAAAATAAGGTCTCCGAGTTTTCATCCCCAGTTTAATCTAGCTTAAAGGAGATTTTAGCATACGCCATCATACTGCAATTACCTAGGTCTGTCATAAAAAATATTATCATACGAACCGATATAGTATGCGCTACCACATTACCTATAATCATAACTACCCTCTTTGGATTCTTGAGCATACTGAATGAAAGTGTTACACCTGAGGCATTGAAGCAACTTCATACAAAAAGTCAGGCGGTTTCAAATAAAATCAGACGCATTAAAGGCGCAAAATAATATATTCTCGGAGAGGAAGAAAGAGAATAGGACTTTTAGATAGAATGAAAGGAGGTGAACCTTATTGTGAATGAAAGAGGGACGGACTAGTTAGATTTTCAATTCAAAGCGCGAAAAATTTCGAAAAAAAGGTAATGGATTTTATGATATTAGAAAAAAAAGATCCCCGAGAAGGATTTGGTGTTTTCCCGTCGAATCCTGCTCATGAACTCTTTTCGGGTAATCAGCTGGGTCAGGATGGACATTGCTGCCAACGTTTCAGTAGCCTTCTCTGCTATCTACATCAGGGCGAATGATGGACCTGGTTAATGCCGGGTTTACATACAGAGTTGGGACGGCCAAGTCTTCTTTTCCCGAGAAGAGTTCATCAGCAAGATCCCCGAGTTTTCAGCTCCGGTTTGAGTTAGCATAGAAGATACTTTAGTGTTAGCAATCATACCATTTTTATCCATGTCTATGATGATAATTACTATTATTAGAGCAGTAATTTTTATCACAGAACTATAGTTATTTTTATTACTCTTTATAAAATTCTTATAATTGTAATTTTTTATGATGGTAAATTTAATTATCGCAAATTGCAAAAATATTATATACTTCGGGTAGCAATAATCTTGCGACGAAAGTTAATGCTTCAGGCTAACACATATGGCAATAAAAAACAAGGAAACAAGTTGCAAACAAAATTTTCACACTACTACGATCTCTACCGTCGCTGAGCGGTGGAGTCTGCATATAACGTGCAACACTTGGGTCGACCATTACCGCAACTTCCGACGACACGGAGTGAGAGAGAAACTTCGGATAGGTAAGAAACTTGATATCGCGACATGATGATATGTATCCAAACCTTCCAGGTCTCGCCAAACAAGGAAAAACTGAGACAACTCCATTAAGTACGCGCAAACGAGGAAGGAACTTCGGTCGGGTGCGAGGTCAAGTTAATTAAGGCCTAGTAATATGATATGAGATAAACTGGATGATGAACATTTCAAAAAAATCTTTTTATGATTGCATAAAAAACGGGGTGGATAGCGGCAGTTTAAAATACGCAAGATAAAAGATTTCTCCTCAATAAAAATAATTTAGAATAACCATTAAGGCCATACTACTTCGCAGAAAGTCAAACATAACTTTATTTCTTAACAAGCATCGAATTGGGAAAGGTATTACAAAAGAAAAGCAAAAATTATTTTAAAACACAATTAGGTATGTTTAATAAGATAAAACACAATGACAGCACAATATTTCTGTCATTTAAAAAGAGTAAATATAGGTTAAGAATATCAATGTTTGAGAATATAGTAAGATATAAAACGTAAAAAATATGGAAATACTGATTAATCCCAAGAAAATGCCAAAATAATTGAAATTTCACCACAAATTTTCAACATGGAATTTTATAGACTTATTTTTGGGTTTATCTTACCTGATTAAAGGCCTTCAAACGTTTAATATTTCGCCAGTGATTGAAAACGCATCAATTCGCGACGAGAAAAGGCCTCTAATTTTTTTATATAAATATCATTACACCGTTCTTCTACGTGTGTGGAATATTTATGTTGTTTAACGGGAGTTGACACTCTTTGCTGGTTCTTTTACGCGTGACAGGGATTCAAAACCTAAAAAATCACTTAAATGAGGTGATTACACCATGTAGTATTGAACCTTGGATTTATTAAATCCATAAATTCATCAATGGACGGCAACCCAAATTTGGGAACCCTTACCTACGTCTTACGGGATAGTTAAGTGAGCTCCACATCTAAAATTTAATCATGACGTATCGCTGGCTTTAAAACCTGATTTCTGATTGGTTCAGCAGGAGGATGATTTTATATTTCTCCCCTCGGAATTGCAGGCTCGTTTTCATTACTATCGCGCTAACGAGCAACTGCAATGTTGCAAGCGGAAATTGCAGAGTGTTGTGTGCCCGTACAGTCGTAAGACACAGATCAAAAAACTTAACGACGAAGCGCCTAAAGTGGAAGTGACAAGAGAAATGTCAAGAGTGGTCTAAGCATTTACTTGGATAATGAGTTACTAAAGAATGAAATGTAAAAGGCTTCATGATTTCACATCACGAGTTGATCTCATGCCACGTCAAAACCTAGGTCGTTCAGTATTAAAATTATGTGGAATTACACAGTTTTTTACTTTTCATTGTTTTAAAGCGTATGTTTCTCTATGGAAGCGAGACTTGGACGTTGACAGCAGCAGGGAAGTCAAGGGTGGAAGCATTCGAAATGTGGTGCAACCGAAGAATGATGAAAATAAAATGGATTGACCGTTTAAGTAACGAGGAAGTGCTAAGAAGAGTGGGAGAAAAGAGAAGCCTCCTAAAAACCTTAAACAGAAGACGGGACAAATTAGTTGGCAGCATTTTAAGGCACGATGGCCTGATGAAGACTATCTCAGAAGGACAGGTGGAAGGGAAGAAGGGCGAGGGAAGGCCTCGAATGAGTTACATAGGACAGGTTATAAAGGATGTAAAGGAGAAGAAATACGCAAACGTTAGCGGATGGGAGAGAAGAATGGAGAGCTGCGTCAAACCAATCTTAGGATTTTTGACTAATGATGATGAAAGAGTTTCCATGAAGTCATTCTTGGGAACACGAATGAGTCACTACAATGCCATTTTTCCACCGAATTTCACAAAAAAAATATTTACAGGATACTGCTGCCATTATGAAATTTGGTACAAACGAATATACATATCCTGAAGCAGAACAGAGTTTAGCCACTGGGCATTTGAGAGCAGCTTTGTTTCCCTCTACAAATGATGCTTACATGATTACCACGATCTGTTGGAACGACTGTAATGTCAAAACGAAGCAAGAGTTTATCCCCTTTAGGTCACAGATACCTAGGGGTGGTTTCGGTATCAGCCTCGCAAAAAAGTTTAGTCGGCCTTTCTTTCACCTCGAGGCCATTAAGGAGGGGATGGAGGACGTAAATTGATTGATTGGGGGACGAGTGGACGCGAAGATATAAGCACTCGGGAATTCCTTCTCTCCAAAGCACCCGGAGAAGGGACGACATTTTCCCGGAGTCGCCAGGGCACTCAGGGTCACGAGACAACTATTCTTAGGGAAAAGGGAGGTAAGAAGCTTAAGAGAAAGTCTCCGTAAGAATAAGTGCGGACGAGCGGATTTTTTTTTCCTTCTTCTTTCCCAGTGAAGGGTCTTAACGCATCCTGTAGCCTTTACGGGGAAAAACAAGCTGATTAGAGCATTGAAAATATTGTTTGACTTACTAATCACTATAAGTATTAAAAGAACAGAGAGATGGCGCTTTTTCACAGGTTTATTGAGAGTACGACGCGTTTTGACTGTTAGGTCATTATCAAGTACAAGGAAGAGAATATGATTTTTAGATATAATGAAAGGGAGTATGCCGTATTGTGAATTGGAGAGTCAAGTGTATGAAGAGAAAGGAGACTTCCGGAGTGCCTTTTAAATACTAATCGAAAATCTACCATAGTTTTTTGAATACTTTGACAATAATAGTAATGGTTATCTAGAACCACTTAAGCACAATACATTGTACTTGATAATGACCTAACAGCAGGGATGCCGACTTTCAAAAAATTATGGGGGGCCCAAACCGGGGATCTTGCCCCAGGAAATTTTATAAGTAGCGAGTTCTAAGTTTTTTAAGCATTTTAGAATGGTCATATGATCAACATTAGAACCCTGATTACTCGAATAGCGATATCTGGAAACTCCGGAGAAAATCGAAAAGCCTGACACATTTTTCCTCACACCCATAACGAATTTTAGAGGGGGCTCGGGCCCCCTCAGACCCCATGGAGTCGGCGCCACTGCCTAACAGTCAAAACGCGTCGTGGTCTCAATAAACCTGTGGAAAGTGCCATCTCTCTGTTCTTTTAATTCATAAAGGATTTCATTTCACTACATTTCGCCAGCTTCTGTCTCTTTTACTTATCACTACTATTGTGTTTAAGAGTCAAGAATACATATCTTGTAAAGAAAAATATTTTTTTCACAACTGCTAACAATATTCAGGCCAGTGCTTCATAACGATTAAATGGTTCTAGATTATTAATACTATCGTTAAAGTATTTTAAAATATGGTAGATTTTCTAGGAGTATTTAAGAGGCACATTGGTAGTCTCCCCTCCCTTCATAGACTTCTATCTGCAATTCACAATATGGCATAATGCCTTTCATTCTATCTAAAAATCATATTCTTTTCCTTCCTCTCCATCGTTTACCCAACATTCTAACCTCGAAGCCTCACATTCCTGGTCTCTACGTTTATTGCTGCATTCTTCTTCACCGTCTTCTTGGTCTTCTTTTCTTCTTTCTCGAATGCTGCTGCTAATAATGATAAGTCTTTGACAGAGGTTTTGCATGTTGACGACCCCGAGGACCGTGCCGACCTCGCTGCCGTGAAGGACACCAGTCCTTTGCGGACGAGTCCCATCCGACGAGTTTTCGAGGCTCATTTGGTTATACTCCATGTTTCCAGGGAAGAGATAGTTGGTAGGGTTTCCCACTTCCATTTCAACAGTATTTTTCAAGTGACACCATCACGTGCACTACCTTTCATCTTGCTCCTACCCTTCGACCTATCTGGCATGGGTGGTCTTACCGGGAATAATTGCGAATTAATCCCACCAATGCAGCTCTAGGGTCATTGGAACGCGAAAGCATTTCCACCGCGACAATGTTGTAGCCCAAGGAAAAGCCAATGCGAATATCATTCATAAAATTTGTTAAGTTTATATTTTAGGTTTTACGGTTAAAAAGATTACCCGAATAATTAGAAGCCTTTAAATACCTAACGATAATTACCTCTGCAGTCACTTATTCCTACATGAAATCTATCACTCCTGAAATCCATGTCGCATCTATTTTTTTTAGCCCAACGTAGTCACCAGGAAAAGGAATTAATCCCATCAATGCAGCTCTAGGGGAACGCGCTAGAACGCGCAAGCCTTCCCACCGCGCAAAGGTTGTAGCTATTCAAAAGGTTATCATATGACATAAAATAAAACCTATTTATAAATAATACAAGCTTTAATAATGATTTATTAAAAAACGCGCAATCAGATAGATCAGGCTCACTCTTCCAATGAAGCCATTGATTTAAAATATTTACACCCATGCAATATACGGGGTGGCAACCTGGGCGGTGATTGTAACCCGCTATGCTCAGCTTAGCAGACGAAGACCTTACCTAACCGCAACTTGAACCGACCAAGCAATTACACTTACTTTATCATTTATTTTATTTAAATAGAATTCTTCAATAAATTAGATCGGTCAATGCTATAATCCATTTCGCAGTCGCTGGATTAGTCAGCAAACGAAAATTGTCTAACGAATTCAAATTTCAAACATTTTTCTCCTATTCAGTAGCAATAATCGATTAAAAACCTCCCCACAACATAATAAAGGCACTGATTTGCAGTAAAAAGCTTAGTTGAAGCACACGAAAAGTTACGCATACCGATGCCTCTGATAAAGTATCAAATCTGACGTGTAACCAACACTTTGGAAAATGTGTTCGTTACGTTTCACATGAATAACATACACGGAGATTTATTCAATTATAGTAGTATCCTCAATATCAATACCAATATTTTGCTGAATTATTTTTATTTACATCTTCAGGACTGGAGATGAAAACTAGATGAACTAATATTTGATGCATCGCGGAGAGCAATGTGAATTTATGATTAGCTTCCATGCATAGCAATGGAGCCAAATGGGCTCTAAAAACCAGTTTGCGTTACTCACACACGAAAAGATTCATAGCAATTTTGTTTGCCGCTTTGATGTGTTTGAAAATATAATTTTAAATAAACATGTATGTTTGCTCCACCGCCCCCACCTCTCCCACAATATTACAGCGACTGCAATACCAAGTCAATGTGTCCACCAGGGAATAGAGTAAACAGTTGACCTATAGTGTACCTATTTCCCCCCATTTTCCCAAAAACAGCTCAATATGGCAATTTACGTCAGAGTATTTTGGCATGTAGCATTGTATGATCACAAATACATTGTCCTGGACAGGGATAATCTATCCAGGCAGGACTACCTTTAATAAGGGATGACTTTGCCCCATTGCCACCGAGCCTGGCTCCATCTCTTATGGTAAATAAATTATTTTACAGGCATCTATTTCTGTGAATAAATAAAAATGCAAGTAATATAAAATGATGACAATTGTTATTCTGTCCACTGGTTTATTAATAATAACGACTCGTTTCGAAATTGAGCGTAATCATCTTGTCAAATAGAAATAACAAGCGTGTACCGTCGCCGCTGCGACGCTGTTATATATCAGGCACAGAGGAGGAGGTGGTGGAAAAAGGGGACGGGGGGATGGAGGTGGGCAGCGTAAGAAAGGATAGATGGCAAAAGACTGAGATCACAATCCGTCATTAGTTGAGGAAGCATTGAGGTGCTGTACATAAAAAGAAGGAATTCGTAAGAAGATAGATGGAATAGGTGACGGGCGTTCAAATTCGACATAATTTAAAAGGTCAGCCTTTTTTTTTTTGTTTTACGTTTTATAATTTCCCACTCCTCCAGAGCGTCTATCCTACAACCTTTCTTCTCCAAATTCAAATTCTTCAAGGTAAAATGGCAATAGTGGTGCTGCTTAATGAGGTCTTTGGCTAAAAATTATTTTAGGTTTTTATTAAAATCACTTTCTGCGTTCCCCAAATGTGGTGTTTAAGTTTCTTCCTGTTTTCCCAATATAAACTGCGCCACATGTATCACACGCTACTTCATACAAACCCGACTTCTTAGTCATGTCAATTTTGTAGTTATTATTAATAAACCAGTAGACAGTGATAGAAGAGATAAAAGAATTCATCTAGTGTATCCGTTTATTCCCCATATTCCTAAAAACAGCAAGTTATGGCATTTGACATCAAGGTATTTGGCATTAAATAATATATGATCACAAACAGTTAACCGTGGACGGAGAGTGCATATATTCAGGCGGAACTCAAACCCGTCATCTTTAATAGTAAATGACTTTACCACACCACCACTGAACCCGACTTCATCTCTTATGTTATGGAATTTATGCATGATTTAACACTTTTCTGGGGAAAGAATAAATAAACTTATCTCGTATTTCCGAGCGAGTAAGAAAATCTAAGGCAGCCGACGTGACGTTTTGGGCTCCGTCTCATTCATCATTCTCAAAGAAATAGAAATTATTATAAATATAGAAAGTAATTAATAGATACTTATTTCTGTAAATTAATAAAAATTTCCGAAACCATGAAATTATTACCTTCAATATTATGCAGTTGCTTATATTCCTCATACTTCATTCACGATTTTGGCACCATAGGAACATTACTGGTTCTCTTGAAGAGGGTTGTTTAAAAAACATCTGTTTCTCTGAATAAAGAACAATGTTCCTAAGCCTATGGAATTATTATCTTAAATATTATGCAATAGCATATACGTCACCTAGTTTATCCACGTTTTTGGCACCATTGGAACATTAACTGTTCTATCGAGAATGGTTATAAAGGAGATTCTATGGGAAAAAGTTTAAAGAAAGAGTCGGAGAGGGAAAATGCCTTAAGAAGGAGCGCAACAGGGGATCCTTGACGAGCGTGGGAGTATCCTTGTGAGGGAGGATCAGGAAGGATATTGCGATACGGCGAGTGATTCCATTAAATAAGTCACTTTCCTCTTCTTCTTTAGCTCCTCCTCTCCGGAATCGAGGAATGAAGATTAGGGGAGGTAAAGTTTAGCACCACCTTCTTGCCTCGCTTATTCCCTTCGCTTCTTTTTCGTTTTGACTTACTTTCGGCTTCTTTCATGAAATAGAAATGAGATGATGGAGGAGAAAAAACAAAAGTAAAAGAAAGTGGAAACTTGATTTCCGGTGGGAACGGAGAAATTCTTCTACCGCCGCTTTCTCCCTTCTTTTTTTTCTTTTCTTCATAATCCTTGGCCGCGCATGGCCGGGGCTAAATGCGAACATTCTTCCCGGTACGATACTCCACTCATCTCCGGCCTCTTCTCCCGCTATTTCCCGCCTTCTTTCCGCCTTCTCCCTCCCTAAGCCCACCTCGGAAATAGGATTATTTCCGAACAAAATGTGCGCACCTTGTGGTTCATTTCACGCGGGTTGGTACGTGAGAAGGCAAAGGGGTGAACGAAAAGCAGCCGGACAGTTGATGTTGGCGCAGCCTAACGTGAGCACTTTGAAGCCCGTGGTATTTTCATGTGCGTGCTGTGTGAAACCGAGGGTTATTTAAATAAAATAAAATCCAGTACATCTAAAAGTAAGTGCATATAGAAGTCATTACATTCAGATGTCAGTATATATAGAAGTAAGAACAATTTGAAGTAAGTACATTTAGAAGTAGTTCCATGTAGAAGTTAGTACATTTAGAAGCAAATGAATTTAAAATCAAGTACATTTTGAAGTGAGTACATTTAGAAGTAAGGAAATTTATCAACTTACTAAGGCTGGATGGCGATATTTGGAGGAACTTGGTGACAGAACACATAATGAAAGATACGCTGAGTTGTATGCTCCACAAAAAAATTACTGCCCCGACCCAGGTTTTGACATGTACACTTTGTCCTTTGAAAATGATATAGTGCACATATCGAAACCTAGTTCGGTCAAGTAAACTTTTGTGAAACATACCACTCAGTGTATCCTTTATTATATTTCCCAAGTACCTTTAGAAGTAAGTCCATTAAGAAGTAAGACATTTAAAAGTAAGTAAATGTAGAAGTAAGTACATTGAGAATGAAGTATATTCAGAAAAAAATGATTCAGGCTCGCCGAGTTTCTCGGATTGTCGAGTTATCGGGAGTTGAGTTTTCAGGGTTCTGATGTTGATCATATGACTCTCCTAAAAAGCTAAAAAAAGAAATTTTAAAACTCACCATTTTTTATATAAAATTTAGAAAATTTATATGGGGCGAGGGCCCCGGTATGGACTCTTCCAATATTTTTTATAAGCCTACGCCCATTGAAGTAAGTAAATTTAGGACATGTTAAATGGCAGCAACTTTCATACAAAAATACAAGATAGCTTAGGAAAGAGGCTAAATATAAAAAGAGACCCGAGAAAAACGCACGGAATGAGAAGGGGAAAGGGCAAACGAAAAACAGCTGGGCAGTAGATTTTGACGCAGACTAACTTTAGCACTAGACGCGCCGTCTTTTTCCCATACAATCAAAAAGCGCCATTTTGACTGGTAGGTGTTTTCTCGCGTGGTGTAAATAATTTCAATCGTATATTGTATTTTTTATTGCGATTACTTTATTGTTAACTCAAATTTACAATTTTTTCAAATTAGAAGTAAAATATGTAAACAATTTAGTTATTCAACTTGAACACAGACCTTGGTAGGTATACTCTGATTTAGTCTATGCAATAATCCTGTGATATAAATGCAAAACATAAAAAAATAAGTCTGCATGGAAACATGCAGAAAATCAGTTGTAAATTCTATCTGCTAACTCAATACTCGAACATATCTGATTTTAAACCACACATATATTAAGCAAGGCATTATTAATACCGGTAAAAATGACCGCTCTCGCGCTTTCAGTCATATCTGAAAATATTTCATAATTCAAGCAGCCGATAATGAACTTTTTGGCATGTGGTCGGAGTCCAAAAATTCGTTAAAAGTCACGGAGTGTCAATAATTTTTAACCATCGTAAATTTTCATGTTCGTGTTGTGTGAAACCCAGATTAAAAAAAAAATGTTTAATGTTATAAAATCTAGTAAATTTAGAAGTTAGTTCATTTAGGAGCTGGTAAATAGCAGCAACTTCTATACAAGAAGACCATATAGATAAAGGTAGCCGCTACTTAGTTGTGGCCCAAGAAAATTCTAGGGAATATTTTTACATCGTATCTAATACAACAGCCCGATCTCTACTCGTTATCTTGATTAAAAGCGTTAAATATAAGCAGGAATAAATGAGATTGAAGAAAAACTTATGGAATACGTCAATTTTAATTGACTGTTACAAAGATGACAGAGTTCGACTGTGGAAGTTGATTTTCAGAGATTTCAATCCTATAGCCTGTTCACTTAATAATGGAATTTACTTCTATTTCTTGAAATTGGGAGAGTTTGGAGAAGAAAGGTTGTAGGATAGACGCTCTGGAGGAGTGGGAAATTATAAAACGTAAAACAAAAAAAAAAGGCTGACCTTTTAAATTATGTCGAATTTGAACGCCCGTCACCTATTCTATCTCTCTCCTTACGAATTCCTTCTTTTATGTACAGCACCTAAATGCTTCAACTAATGACGGATTGTGATATCAGTCCTTTGCCATCTTTCCTTTCTTACACTGCCCACCTCCTTCCCCCCGTCCCCTTTTTCCACCACCTCCTCCTCTGTGCCTGATATATGTATAACAGCGTCGCAGCGGCGACGGTACACGCTTGTTATTTCTATTTGACCTGATGATTACGCTCAATTTCGAAACGATTCGTTATTATTAATAAACCAGTGGACAGAATAACAATTGTTATCATTTTATATTACTTGCATTTTTATTTATTCACAGAAATAGATGTCACCCTCTAGTAGTTGAGGTGAAAAGAGAGGAAAGAATCCTTGCATTGAAACATTAATGTACTTAAAATTTTAGCGGTGCTAATTTTACATTTATAAGTTCCGGAATCAAATTTTTTTAAAATTCTTTCCCGATGTAAGGTGTTACAAGAACGGACTAGGAGGTTTTCAATTTTTCTCCTCTTATTTTGAAATTTGACAGCAAAAAATTCGCCCTTTTAGGAACATGAAGATACCTGGACAAGCAGTTCGAATTCTACAGGTTCACCAAGAAGCATTCCCGGAAACAGTTCAAACTTTATATGGCAAAGTCATTAAAAAAGAATATAGTAAGAATTATGTCAACAAAGAATATGTCATACTCATACGTCTTTTTCATTTTTTAGTGCTCAGGTCCGACGTTTTCTCGATTCTATATGAGGAGGAGAGACGTCAAGGAGTACCAGTGATTTTTTTTATAAACAGAGTTAGGTGTATAAATTAAGTAAATATGGAAAATGAAATAAACTAGGTATACAGTAATGCATTTGTTTTTCCAATCGATGTCAACACAGAATACAGATTCAGTCGTATCCTTTGGCCACTAAATTTTTGTACATTTCTTCTATCAAATTCTGTGCCATACCCACAGACAAATAAATAACTAGTACCCCTTGGCCTCTCACTCCCTCATATGCTAATGCGCATGAATAATTAGCATTATACATAACAGTTCTATGTAAACCCACCTACGTTTCTGGGTTCATCTAGAAGTGCGCCTGAAGACATTTTCACGTGATCCGAAATGTGAAAATGCATTCTCCCGAGGTAAGGGAAAAAAAGTTCTTTTGGAGGGTTTGGAAACAGTAAATTCCACAGGGAAAATCACAGGCGTGGAGTGATTTCCGAGACTCTATGGAAGACAGGGTGCGATGGATGAGCCCGATCGTTGATCGGCTGTAAACGAATGCTCTGTACCGCTGCGAACTCGCCTCTTTCTTCCTCCGTGGGCCACCAGAGGCGCCACTTGCCACTCCCGAGTGCGTTACTCTCTTGAGCCGAGTGGTTCCATTTAAAGCGACCATTTAAGGGAGATGAATGAGCGACTCGGGAGGGATTTTTTTTGTTATACGGCGGACTCCCTTAAGAGCATCGCCTCGCAAACACGCCTACGGAAAGAGGTCCAGAGGCAGGCAGTGATACATTCTTACGGTGGAATGCATGCATCTTGCCCCTATGGGTTATCTAGCGATTAAGATCACGGATAAAGTGTACATGTAATGGATTTCAACATTGATGGTGAAAAAATTGGGTGTTTCTTAAAAACCGGCTCTTAAAATTTTTCAATGAAATTCCCTGAATAGCTTCTCCTAATTTATTTCAGGCTTCCCCTTCGATCTACACGATCACATTTCTCACTCCATGTCCCAATCCCGGGATATTCTTATCAAGCACTAAATATCCACCTTTCTATTCCATTTAACAGTTAGCCTGATAATATTAATCCCTGATTTAATTTCATGCCTCGATTGTAACTCTTGCTATAGAGGACAAACATCACAATATTTACAAAACAGGATTTCACAGCACAAGCCATCAATAAGAGGTGGCGTAATACTGTGTGCTCTTGCTAGCTATAGCATAAAAATGTTTTTGGTTTTGACAACGCCGAAATTTTAGGCCATGAGGTTAATTTGAGACTTTTCAAAGAAATGGTCCACATATCTAAATCAATTAACAGCAGCATTTAAAAAAACTGACATTGGAAACCTTAGCAAAATTAATTTTTATTTAATTAATCGAAATTAAAGGTAACTAGGTTTGGTAATAGCTTAGTTACCAACTATCAATAAATGTGTGCAAAACTAAGGTAATATGTCAACATTTTTGTGTATTTTCTTCTTATTTTTTCATTATATTATAATAAGAAAAACTTTTTTTAACATTTGTTTATGTAAAAAATTTATATCATTGTATTTTATTGCGTTCTCATCTTTTCATTCATAGCCCTGATGAAGGTTTTAAATAAACTGAAACGTAGGCTAATAACTTTTTTACATTAAATATGACCTATACTCCAGGAATTATTCAATCATTAATTAAATGAGGTCATGAGAAGAGTAAAAAGAAGATTTAAATATTGATCCCTTTTGTAAAAGAGAAAAAATGCGTCCCGTCGAAAGGAAGTGATGCCATCACTTGGGTACATCGTATTTTACCTCAGACTTTATAAGGAAAGAAATTTGTCCTCAAGATATAATAAGCAATAATAAATGGAAGCAAATTCCGGAAGTTAGAAAAAAATCCAATGTATTATGGATAAGGAGAACTTGAAGTGTGATCCTAGTACTAATGCGGCGTTTACAGAAAAATATGTAGTGTGGAACCTTGAGAAATTATTGCGGAAATTAGCATGGGCATGGCTGATTTCGAATTAACGGGGAGATTAGCAAAAAAATGTCAGGAATGTGCAGTTTCGTGGTAATTTTTTTAAGTGCTTAAAATTGGCTTCTTACCCAATGGGTACGGGAGAAGCTCGAGTTGGAGCCACCTCCACGTGGTGAGTTCTGGATCACCCTGAGAGCCGGAGATGCATCTGTTCTCATGGTGGGCGAAGAGCTGTAAAATTTGGAACACGGAGCCAATTTCCTAGACGATGTAGCCTGATCAGTGCGTTGACATAAGTTCATAAATTGAGTTCGTAGGGAAATGAGGAGATCCTTGCGTTAGGATGGGAGAGGGAAAAGGTGTTGTTCTTTAGTTGGGGTGCAGCTTATAAAAATTCGATAAGATCCATTGTTGTATTGCAAAAAAGGCTTATTAGAGTAATTTTAAAAAAGAGCCGTATTGAAAGTTCCTTTCCTTTATTTTATAGTATAGGCTTAATTCCCTTGAGACATCTTTCCATTTACAAGGTTTTGCGTCGATTTTTCATGAGAAGTGTAAATACGGGGTTTTTATTATACAACCATCCTTCCTTCACCCTACGAAGATCACGTACTACTTTACCTAAGACTAACCTTACGCTGTATAAACGTTGTTTCTTGTTTATAGGGCCAAAAGTGTACAATTTATTACCCGTATCATGTCTGAAAGCAAAAAATAATAACGTAATTATGAAAAATATTCAGTCTTGGCTGTTTAGAATGCAAATTGTGGAGGATTTTTTTCTATGATGTAATACCATGTAATATATGTACTTACTTGTTTCAATTTAAATGTTGTGCTTGCTTCAATTCAAATGTTGTGCTTGCTTCAATTCAAATGTTGTGCTTGCTTCAATTTAAATTTGTGCTTGCTTAAATTCAAATGCTTATACGTCAGCATGACCCTATGCAAATGATGGTAGCCAAAAAACAGGTTTTCCTTAGGGCTACCTAAATTTACTCCATTTTATGCATTAATTCTATTCTGTACTTTTATTTTTTGGAGTAATAAACAATTATTATTATTATTATATAAGTGGAAGGGTCATATTAGTGCGATCATACCCATACGGGTACAGCAAATAAAAATATATGCCGTATATAAAGAAAATTTCAAGGTTTTTTCACGTTTCGTTGTATTTTGATACCTGTGATTGTATTGAAAACGTGAGTATTCGATCTACGTGGCTTACCTTGACAATTTCAGACATGACTGGTGGAGAATCGGGTGAAAAAACCATTGAAAACGTTACCTACGCTCAACATAAATGGCTCTGGCGCCACCACAGGATCTCACTCCAGAGGAACAGACTTTTTTCTCTGTTCATTTGGTACTTTGGGCTACATTTTGACATATGCTGAACTTTGACTTTCGAAAAACGTTGCTTGATGACTACCCATTTTGTAAATTCAAACCGTAATTCATGAATGAAGACATCTCGGTATGAAATATACAGAATGGAGAAAAATTATGTCATGAAATTTAAACCCTCGATTGATGATGTCAGTAGGAACCAAAATAACGGATGGCGTTTAGATTGAATAGACACCATTTTTAAGCTGCAAAAACCTATCCAAGCGCTCCGATTAGCCGCGAGTTTGTACTATTGCAGGGTGCTCTATAAAACTTATGACCTCTAATGCGCTACTACTGAGCTAGCGAGCTTCTTTGGGGCATTGGATACATAACTATCTCCGGCAGGCAAAGTATTCGAAGTTATGAGTTCTCCAGAGCAGAGTAAAAGGGCAAATTTGCGGCCAATCAGAGCCCTAGGCTCAATTTTCTGTTCCTTAAAAGTGGTGCCTCTTCGACCTAAACATCATTAATAATTTTGGTCTCTACTGGCATCGCGTAATGGGGGTCACTATTCCGTGAAACTCCTTTTCTCCACCCTGTACACTGCTACTAGCTGTTTGTTCTTCAGAAGAATAAGAGATGGGTCTCGTCCACACTCATTTTTTCTAAGAACGCCACCAAGCTGGGTGGTTTATGTTTCGTTAAGAGTTAATTTTCGTTTATTGCTGATTTTTCGGTAAATCGGGCTTAATTTTTATTAGAAGGCAATTAATCGTAGGTAATATTGCTCAATTGTCACTGGCCACTTCTAAGGTCTATAACTAAACCTTAGTGGACTAAATTTTGGCGATTTTATTCCGCGCCTAAACGTTTATGATGTTTTAGAGGGGAATGATGAGAATTGGAAAGATCTTAAAGACCACCATGAGGGAAGGGAGATACATTACGATGTGATGACGTCCGTCAACAAACAGATCTCAGAGGGAGAGAAGAGATAGGATACTACGTTACCCATCTCAGTGGAGAGAAGGGCTAGCATGAAGAAATTTGAGGAGCGGGGTAAGAAAGGGACAGAGAGCCATTAATGGAAGCGCCACGCCTCCGATCCCAATTGATCATCCTACACTCACTCCACGTCACAATCATATACACTCAACTCAAACCACTCTCGGCTATCATATATCCATTCAATCAAACACTCACACTCACGCATCTTTGACCACGATACTCCATTCTCCTTCTCTCCTCGCATATTCTAGTAATACTACCGATGAGAAGATCCCCCAAAAGATCGGGAAACGCAATTTTCGCTTTTTCGCAGGGCGAGTTGAGTTGGTCCGGGAGAAGGGTTTGCTAAAGGATGGATCGTATGATTTTGAAAGTGGCGAAGGGCTATCCCGAACGAGGTTCCCACACAGCATGGGGAAGCACTTAGACGTCGTTAAAACGTCCCATTATGAGCCATCGCCCCTTCTGACCTCGCAAACGATCCAGAACACGTGAGAATAATGGTTCGCGATAAAAGACGGCGCAAGTTTGCCCATGGAAGCGGCTGGATCGGCCATTTAATGGGAGTAATAGTGAGCGTAAACACGAATTAAAGGTCGACTGTATGGGATGTTGTCGAGAAAGGCCATTTATCTAAGCCAACAATTGGAAATTCAAGCGATAGAGTTAATTGAATGTTCATAATTTTTTAGAAAGCGTTGATTAAATGATACCACGGAGTCTCATAATACAACCGCATTAAGTCAAAGAGTAATTTGTCCAATAATTACTTCAACAAGCAAATTATTGAATGAGAGATATGGAAATTTTCCACAAATTTAACGAAAAATTTATTCAATAAATTTTCTGTAAAATATTTAGCAAATGTGTTTAATAAAGTTGCGAAAAATTGCCATCTCTCTTTTTCATTAATTAGGACGTCATTTCAATTTATTTCGCCGGTTTAAGTAACTTCAACTAACGTATTCATTTTTAATAATTGAACTTCATTTCTTAAATTCATCTAGAAGTTCACATTTAGTATACTTTATTTCATGCTAATTTCAAAAAATATTTTAAGTAATTGCAATCTTTTACCATTTTTAACTAAAATTTACTCAACACCTGCTGAGATAAAATAATTTGAATCCTTCCATTCTCTAACCAAAAATATTACCTATTTTTGATAAAAAATGTAGTATATGTGGAGTTTTCGTTTGGCAAAAAGGATATTTAAGTTATATTTTCCTATTGAGGTCCTGCAAAGAATTAACTTTTATGTAGGCAATAAAAAGACAATTTAGAATACTGAGTCAATACATTACACATGCGAGAAGCAGGTGTCTCTAGATAATCTTCTACGTAATCGATATTCGGTTTCAAATCAATGTTCTACAGCTTACAATATGAACAGAGTTGCAAACTATGTATTATTACACATTAAACATCGTTCATCACAAGGTGGCGGTAAGACTCAATTACTGAGAGTGCATCTACAAGTGGGTTGGCGGAATTGGACCGAGTTCAAGAAGAAGATATGAGATACGTATTCCCTCTGCAAAATACAGGGCAGCAAATAGCGAGGCACAAATTTATACGATTTTTCTCGGAACAGGTATATGCAACCACCAAAGGTTTGTGAAGAATATGAGCTTTTACCGGTGAATAGCGTCGGCATCATCAGCCCTGAGGATGTTGGGAAAGTCTCCCAACGAAACGTCGGCCTACACCATGCAGACCCTGACCCGGTTGGAAACCCGAGAAGCTTTCATCCACACCAAAGGTTTCTTTGAATTTATTTTCATGAAAATATACTCAGTACGAATGAAGTAATAAAGCCTCACTGTTTCATGCCAATAACCCATTTTCATTTATTAAGGTGTTCAAGGAAAGTTCTTCCAAAATATTTTTAAATTCAATAATGATACATGATGGAACTAGTCTAACTTAATACATTCATAAGAGTCGAGGTTGATAAATAGAAAGGGTTATCAAAACACGAATCGATGGCTTAAAATTTAAGCTTTTCATCCTAATCAGTCCTGGGGTATTGCATACAATGCATCGAAGTTTAAATATTTTTCCCACTTGACTCAGTGAAAAGTCGTTAATGCTACCAGTTCAGTGCTTCCTAACCGATGACAGCAGCATATAGAAGCATGATTCACAGAAATCGCTAATCTTGTCAGTTAATATCTAATTAACCAGAAAATATGAAATTCAAACAAAAAAATAACGGTAAACATGTCCAGCGGCTGAGGAGGTTATTCGCATACACATTATATTTATCATATGAATTAATAAAATATGAAACATGTTAATATATTTAAATACAATTAAAGCTAAGACACGAATCGTTGGCTCAAAATTTCATAAAGTTTATTTATTCCTATATACAATATATTTGCCATATGTATTTATAATACACGAAACGGATTTAAAGTATTGAAAAAATACAATTCATTTTATTTTACCTAGTTTGGTAGAGGGATTCCTCAAAATTGCGCGAAAATATCAGAAATGGCTTGTGATAATGGTTAATTATTGAATAGCAACTAGCTCTCGTACGTGAAAACACATTCAATGTTAGCGAATCTCTCCTGTGGAGTACTCCTCATAATTATTAGCGTTTTCTGTTTTTGATTTTAAAGTACCTAATTTAAAAACCTTTACCTGAAGTAGGGTAAGAATGCAGTTTGTTCAACAACACTGAAGGTGGTATGTTATAAACGTGAAAACCCGACACTAATGAGCCAATTAAGCTAGGCCATTATTTAGATATGACATCAATGGTTGGGTATGTAAATTGGAATAACATGGAATCTTGAAATGATAGATAAATTAAACTTTGTCGTATTCCATCGACCGGTTTCAACCTTTGCAGGTTATTATCAAGAGGTAGATATAGAAACTGTCCATTTATTAATCCTGATAGAAGCTTATGGATATCCCTTTATCAACGGCGGTGGTCGATAGGTCAGGAAACGATGCATGATCAAACGATAGGTAGGTGATCATTAGAGGCGAAAGTTTGAGCTTACGAGAAATTTATGTGGATATTAAAACTTCAATCACGGTTACTATCCACGTTGTAACACAGACGTGTCGGTGCATGAACCTCAGTGAGATGAATAGCATAACAGCCTACAAGGGTTGTTAAATGGCTTAAATTGCCCACAGTATTTCTAACCACTATATGTACTGACGAAAATGCAAGCGTTTCCAAAAGACATCTCACCACTATAATTACTCTACGTTTAACAGCAAATTACTACAGAATTTGACTACAGAATTCTGAGAATTCGGTTTTGTTACCACAATAAAATAATAGTTACAATGAGAATTCCAAGAGGTGGCAGTGACCATTTTATATATGTACTTCCAAAATACCTATTTCAATCAACATACTTACACATTTTTGTCAATAAGCCATTAATTGTAATTAGATAAATTTGCCGATATTCAAGTACGTATAACTTAGATTTGATGAGGTATTTAGTTTACTTTTTTTGGTAAAATTAAATCTTTCTTCATATCCGCAGCCTAAGATAAATACTATAATTAATACTATATATTTTGCAAACTTCTTCAGATGGCTGATCATAGATATGTTTATAATGTGGTTACCATGGTTAGGTGATTACATTTCCTTACCTGACTGGGTTAAAAACTGAAATTAAATTCATCATCACCTCTGGTCAACAATCCTAAGGTTGGTTTGACGCAGCTCTACACTCAATTCTCCTATCAGCTAATCTTTTCACACCTACGTGTATCTTCGCTTTCACATCTTTCTTTACCTGTTCAATATATTTTGTCCAAAGTCATCCTTTTCCGTTCTTGCCACCCACTTGTCCTTCGACGATTGTCTTCATCGGGGCATCAAGTCTCCCAATGTGGCCTATAAGGTTGTTGTGTTTTCCTTTTAAAGGTTTTCATGAGGCTTCTATTCTCTTCTAATCTTCTTAGGATTTCCTCATTACTAACTCGGTCGATCCATTTCATCATTCCTCTGTAGCACCACATTTTGAAGGCCTCTATCCTTGTTTTTACCACTGCTGTCATTGTCCAAGCCTCACTTCCATCAAAAGTATACTCCAAATACAGGTTCTTATAAATTTTTTCCTTACTTTTGGTGAAATGAATTTTTCGCTCGGGCCATACTGCCGATAATTTATTTCTTGCTTCTCCAGCTACTAGTGATCCTGCTTCCCAAATAACGGAATTCATCCATCTCCATCAATGTTTGCTTCCCTATTTTAAGTATCAGCATTTTATCACAAAAAAGGAAACCAACAGGAAAAAATATAAAAGCATGATACTATCTCAAGTCTTTAAAAGTTGGTCGGCCGAAATATTTGCCCATATTTGATATTATATTACTGACATATATTAAAGGTTATTAAAAAATAATCATCAAAGTGGCTGACATTTACGATTAGCTGATTTAGTTAATTAACGTATATTTTATCTGAGTAACACATTTGTAATATCCAAGATCATTTTGCTTGACCTAAATAAAAAAAACCGAATAGAAAGATTGCTGTAAAAAACATTAATTGCGTGTCTGTAATGACCTCGCGACACTTTCCAGACTACATGTCCCTCTATTAGCTGGTTCTCGGAGTATTCAATCATTTATGGATATAACAAACCGAAAATGTGTTCCGTGAAAAAAACTAGGAACGTTAACGTTATCCAGACGTGATTTCTTACCTTCCATGTGTTCCTCCTTCATCCAATTCTCGCCAGGAAAAATATATTGAACAAAATCTCGGCATGTTTTTATATCACTCTCTCGGGTAAAGTGGCACTTGTGTGGGGCGACAGGAAGGAAAAGCACTCCTTTCTCCTTAAGATAGCAGCAGTTGGACCCGAGGTTGCCACAGCAACCGAAGGGGAAAGGTTGGGAAAGACAGGGGGAGAGGTGTTATTATTCTGTGGATTTAGGTGCAAACCCCGGGGCAACATTAAGTTAGTGACGTCAGAAGAGACCAGAATCACGAGGTTGAGAGGGAGAGAAAAAGATGAAGGTAGATGGGAGTGAGGCAACAGCGCTGCATCGGTGGACGGAATCCGATTTTGTTTTGTTTTTTTTCTTCACATAATTCCACCTTCAGACGTGTCGCTATCAAGGCGGAAGGTCGGAAGAAATTATTGCGAGAATATAAAGAAAAGGAAGAGTTTTTATAAAATCTTACCTAAGCTTATCGTGGAACAATTACTATCGTGTTTCACTTCGTATTGCTTTTTCGAGAACGGATCGGAAACAAAGTTTCAATAAAGCTTTAAAATGAGTGACGGCATTATTTGAAATACACCATCTCCCTGATTTTTATCAAATGCAGGTTATGAGCATATTTATGAATTAGTTACATGCTCCGTCATTTCATTTAAGTAATATATACTTCATCAAAGCAGTTTTCAATTCCAACGAGAACATAAAGAACTAGAAGACTGTCTCTAAAAATTTACCTAATCTGGCAATAAATCTTAGTGTTTATTTGGTTAAGTGTGTTTATAAAACACTAATTTTAAAATTCTTATTAATATTCAAGATATCCATGAAAATAAAAATATTCAAGAATTGCCATGAAAAAATTCTAGAATTGCCTTGAGAAAAAATATTCTTATTAACATGTTTATTTTTTTCTACATCATTACCTCAGGCAAGAAAAAAATGCTATCATACACCGAAAATAACGTTCGAAAATCCGTTTCATTCTATGTCACTATTTCATTCCGAAATGCGAGGATGAAATTGTAAAACAAGGGATAATAACCATAAATCGATTACTAATACAACACCCTATTCCTCAATGCGATAATAGGAATGGAACCAATCGAACAGAAAAGTAAAATACTGAGATTATTTCACTCTCTATTAAAATAACTATCACGGTTTAATGATATTTCCATTCTATTCGGGTTTCTTCACCGCGTTTGTTGTATTTTAAAGACAACAGTTTCGCCGGCGTTACAGTCGGCGTCTTCAGGTCAAAGGACGCCGACTGTAACGCCGGCGAAACTGTTGTCTTTAAAATACAACAAACGCGGTGAAGAAACCCGAATAGAATGGAAATATCATCAAACCAACGCCGCGAAAATCTTCGAACCTACATTATCACGGTTTAATTTAATTTTATACAATTTAGAATGTGAAACTCATTATCAGGGTCACGGTGCGCCGTTCTATAACCAAATTAAATATAATGAATCGTGGGGATTTAATAAACTAATTTTAGCTTTCTCTGAGAGATTATTAAGCCATATAAATAACATGAAATTGAAAAAGTATCAATTAAATTATGTTAACATTGCTTAGATCAGCTTTTTTAATAATTTTTAAGCAAAAATTTTGGAGCATAAAAAGCAATATTTTCACGCATAGATTAGTGTAGTGCATTTCGGTGCCTCTGGCCAAATGAATGAATTTGAAGGGCCTTTTGTAATAAAATGTCATAGTATTGTTAGGCATTAGGAAATATATTGAAAATGCACCAAACCCATAACGACGGAAATAAACCTAAAACTATTTATAGCCACAATTTTAATAATTTAACACGTGCAGAAACTAAAATCATTGAGCCAGATCATTTAAAACGAATTTATTGACCACCAAAGCGGGTATTATAAAATTTTTCATTTTTTCGTTATTGCATACTGCATGTACGAGGGTTGCTATTTTATGTATCCGGAATAAAAAATAAAAACGATTATTTGTCATTGAGAATGGTTTTATTGTTTTCCAAAATATTCTCCTCGATGATTAATACACTTTTGCATACGTTTGAACCAATTTTTATAGCAGTTCCGATTGAGGTATATCCAAAACATGCATTTTGAACACATCAACTGCTTCTTCTGCCTTCAAAAATCGTTGACCTCGTAGTTAATTCTTCACGGACGGAGACAAAAAGAAATCATAGGGTACCAAATCAGGACTGCATAGCGGATGACCCACGAATTTGATGCTTTGACTGTTTATATATTCAGTAGTTTAGGACAATGTGTGAGAGCTCGCATTGTCATGCTCATTGATGATCCTACGTCGCTGGTTGTTTTATCTTATTTCTTCAGATACTCTGGCAAATAAATTTTTGTGTCCCATTCTAAATTGACCATTCTGCGATTCTATAGCGTCACTGTAGCCACATGCCTAATAATCCCAAAAAAGTAGGCGTCCATTTGCTTCGAAGTGCTACTGACGCGAAGACCTTTTATTGGGTTTGGCTAATCTAGGAAGGCCCATACAGTAGATAGCTATTTATTTTCGTCCTCATATGTATGGATCAAAAATTCATCCCCTGTGTTAATGTCATACTTTTGAAACACCACGATTGTATTTTTTGAACATTTCTTTTCACCAATCCACAAAGGCCACGATTGAATCAATAAACCAGTAATATGCAGCGGTTTTAGATGGTATAAAATTGCCAAAAGCCGAAGCGAGTTGGATGATGCTCTGTCGTTGAAATAATACACATCAATAGTCCTAGTAAATCATCGCACGAATATTATCGCGAGTAAATTCCATTTTTTCACTGAGATGAAATTTTCAACTTACTGTAAGCAAAACAAATAAACAACACCCCACTACAAGACGTTCTGAGTATGTATAAAAAATATCAAACATTACAATAAATACGCCAGATGGCACCTAGCAACACCATTGTTGCCAATTCCGAATACATAAATAGCAACACTCGTACATGAATGTAGGTGGGAAAGGACAGATTAATTAAATAACTATTTGTGAATTGAGAGATGAAAAATCCTCTCATCTTATACTGAAAAATTTCAACTATTTCAAACTACGGATACGAGAGAATCGCTAAATAATATGCTCTCTTATTCGCCTGTTTCACTATCTCTAACATATCCGTTTTGTTTTGCAATACCCAGTTTCCCCACTATCTCCTTTTTTAGCACGAAAATTCTTCGTGAATAAGACACGTTCTTGATCTTTTTGTCAAATAATTTGTGAAATAATCTCCCTCCAATTTGTTACCGCGTACATGCATTTAAAATGTATTTGCAAGATGATTCCGATGATATTAGCCATCGTTGTACCACGTATCGATTAGGTTTCTGAATTGGTGTGGATTCCCACCGTCGTCGTATTAATCTGAGCCCTATATCGATATGCTCGTGGGAGAATTGCCGATAGACACACGTGCAGGGTGAAGGTACCGAAAATGTTCCACCGGCGCCACCTCAGCGGCGCGAAGCCACACATGGCGCTAATGGCGCCCCCTGTTATTTGCCTCGCATGTTCAACTCCAAGGCGCTTACCCTCGGACCCTTATCGTTCGCGGCGGAGGGTATTACGGAGATAGGACTCAAGAGGAATGCGAAGCTGAGGGGGTTGGGAGGGGAGAAATTCTCCAATGTGCACTCGGCATAAGAGATCCAATCACAATCGGACAGCTGTGTATTAAACAGGAATTTCTTCGTGAAATAAATCGTCTCGCTCGGGGATCAAACCGTGAACCTTTAACATTTCGAACCAGTGCCGTCTTTAAATGATATCTTCTGTGTTAGGGTTCAAATAACAGTGAGGTTAGGTTAAGTTATTTTAAAGAAGGACACTTTATGTTGTTATGCATAAAAATAAACGTGAAATTAATAATAAATTAAGGAAGTAGGAAGGTAATACTCAGTGGCGTAGCCAAGGGGGTACAGGGGGTCCGAACCCCCCCGAAATATAAAAACGCAATTATTTTCCTTCATAAAAGAAAACAAAATATTGAACTTTTGAATGAATTCACAATTTTAATGAATTTACAAAATATTTATTTAACAAATGAAGTCTTTTCGATTATGAAAAGTGTTAAAATTAGTTTAAAAACCATTGCTTAGCACCCTGTTTTTTTTAAATTTTCCCCCATGGTTTTGGACCCCCTCCCCGAACGAAATTCCTGACTACGCCACTGGTACTTGTAGATAAAAAGAAAGTACTATTTATCTATGAGCGGAGGGGAGTGGACAGAATAAATGCTAAACAGTTTTTTTTTCGTTTTGGAGGACTCCTATGCCCTCGGCTACTCCTTATTAAATTCGCTCCATTCAATAAATCGTGAATACCACTATGCCACCGAGATAAATTGCATGAAAAATGAAGCAAGCAGCTTCGTAGAAAGTTACGCTCATAGTGGCAAAGGCATACATATTATTGATGACACTCACCAAGAAAACATGAGACGGAATGACCACAAATTGATAACGAAATAAAAACTTTTCTGTCCAAAATACAATGGAGAGAAAAGTTGCTGTAGTTGGACAGACATATATGCTGCTAGTTACACCACACTGTTCGTAAAAATACGCATTGTTGAGATCACACTTTCTGGAATTTCAAGAGTTTATTTCAAAATAAATATTAGGGTTACATGAGATTTTGGGAGGCTTCATTTAATCACTGATGGAATGAGGCTTTTATTGCATTCAATTTCCTTCAAAATACCCTTTTGATTTTCATAACGTAATTAAATAACCCTTATATCAACATGAACATAATCACATTGGCCGGCGCGGTGGAGGCAAAGAGTTGAGGGAAACGGTGACCTTGATGTAAAAACTACTAACATCAAGACTAAAAATTTGAGACGTTAGATCAAATTAAAATAATAGTGAACTAATTAGAGTCTCCCTGGACTAGCCACGGTGATAACCTTTTACGGAGTCACCCGCAATGCACAAATAGTGCGAAAAATCCACAGAGGAAAAATCATTCGCCTAGAACGGCCGGAAATCGAGGGATCCGGGTTCGAATCCCGGTCTAGGCGAATGATTTTTCCTCTGTGGATTTTTCGCAATAGTGAACTACTTTTGAAAGGACTCAACGGAAATTCCAACAACGGAAATAACGGCTTGGAGCCAGTATAAATACGCGGTACTTTATACATATTGAATGGTGAGATCGCTTTAAAATTAATAATTTGTAAATATATCTTTAAAATATGTTAAATTACGTTCAAACTTGCTAGAAACCTCCCAGTAAATACAATAAACATTAATTGAATCCCCCAATTTAAAATTCATAAGTATCTGCCCGAAGAATATTCATCATGAGCCTTGCCACACTTGGTTGTTCTCCGGAACAAAGTTCCTGCTGAATTATCACCTTCGGGGCTCATCATTTGAGATTAGAGATCATTAGAGATGAGACGTGGAAAAGGCGAGTATTATTTGTCATTATCATAAAGAAAAAAGGTTGGCTGATTAGAGGACTGAGTGGAGAGCCGCATGAAATCAATCTTAGGATTGTTGACTTATGATGATGAAGCACAATAGACCTTATTATACAATTGTCTTTATCTAAAATATTGAAAAATTCGAAGGAGAAAATTATAAAGAAGTATAATGTAAATTTATCAAATTTGAGATACGAGAAAATGCTGAGAACGGTCAATGTTAATACCCTGATAAGGTCACGATCAAGGACGTACCCAGGATGAAAACTAGGGGGGGGGGGGGGGCAAGCCATGGTTGTTCAAGTTGTTGGTAAGATTTAAGCAGGGAAAAGGTGAATGAAATCAACATTTTAGGGAAACTGTAACAGCTCACTATTAGTTTTTAAAATTATTTGTTTGAAAAAATATTATTTTCCTCAAAGACATTTGCGATTTTTGCATCTAGAGGGGAAAGATGCCCCCTCCTGCCCCTCGCTGGGTATGCCCATGTTCAGGATGAAAGAATAAGCTTTGAAAGAGTAATTGGACACTATAAAAAGAACAAAATAGCGGGAGATACCCTTCCTCTTAAGGTAGGGTAAAATGACAACTGCCCAATATAATTTAAAATCTTTAACCATGCGAGGAAATAAAAGGAATTTCTGCACCCATCAGTGCGACTTACTATTTTAACACTGCCATCGTAATTGGATATACAATATAATTCCAAGATGATTTTCTTTGCGTCACTCTGAAATGTAACTGTTCTTTACTGCGGATACAATCAAAGCGTATGACGTATCCTCCAAGAATTCAACAATTTCTAAACCAAACCTTTGCGTAAGCAAAAAAACAACATGAGAGTGACGCACTGAAAATCGAGCTTTGAGCTTAAAAATGCCACTTGCCAATAACCAAAATATTCTTAATCCTAAGCATAATAAGAAATGTCACTGCTGATAATTTAGAATGCCTATCGAAATTTTAATTTCATTTCGTTTAAATCAGCCGTCGATTTCCTAATTTTCTACACGAGCCATCGCTGAGAGTTGATTACTCGATCCACCACCATGCTTCAATAATGATGAAAAGAACCTGAACATTAAACGACTGGTGACTCTCCAGTGGGAAATACCAGAATTGAGCTAGAAAACAGAGTGGTCGCGACTGCAATGGCGCATATTGATGCCATAACCCAGGCGAAAGCAATTTCGACACACCACTTGCAAATGAAGACGCATATCAAGGAGTGCATTGGGCATGCATCATGCAGATGACGACAAGCGTAATGGCGAAGAAATGTGAAGGTTGGGATGGTGACAGGAGTGAGGGGTAGGGGTAGCGTAGCTCCGCATCGAGCCTTTCCTAGGATTGATGATCGACGCTGATGACGTCAACGAATTAAAGTGGTCACAAGGATTTAGGACGCGTCCCCATTTATACCGCGTTGGCGTCATGGGGTGTGGCCGTGTCGTGGTAACGACCCTGTGGTAGCCACAAGCCTACATTCCCACATACATTCCGAGCCCAACTGCCGAACGAGGAGGCCTAAGTACTCAAAATCCTCATCACATCAGAACCAAATCGAAGAGCATCAGCGGCATCGGTGCTTTCTTCGGAGAAAAGAAGTTACAAAAAGATGGTATTTAAAATAATTATTAAATAAAATTTTTGTAATTTTCATATTTTCACGGCAAAATTTTGTTGCACATAACACGTTTTGACGCATGCGCAGGGCAATAAAATAATACTTATAAATGATTTAAACATTAAACCACATATTTAAGAACAATTATGTCTTATATTTAAATTTTACTCCTTAAACATTATCATTTAAAGTAAAACTGACCCAAGGCTGACGCTATGATGCTGCTATAATAAATATTCGCAGTTAAAAAGTATTTCCAGTCCAATCCATCAAATTTTCCCATAATTTAATTAGGCACAGCGTGGAAGACATGGGAAAACTAATTTTCTTTACGATGATGATTTAAGATGATGGCGTAAGTTTTAAGGAACAGTTACTTCGCGGAAAACAAGGCTGTCGAGCTGGATATATGCCTCCTCGTAAACGCCCTGATATACGAAATTTGGCGCTGAGAAAATTCTGATTTAAAACCTACAATATTGGATCAATTGCAACAAAATCCATCCCTCCAGGAATGGGGATTAGGAAAAATAATGCAAAAAATATCTAGGCGACCTCACACTAGCATCTTGTTCGGCCTTCATCAGGCCATTGTCTTTCTTCACTACCACGCCAAAGCTTGACCCAGCAGTGGAGTCCGGCGTAGAGAGAGGGGTGGGGTAGCGCGGGTGAAGAGGAAGTGAAAAAAAACAAAAGAAGGTAGTGGATAAGAAGCGCGGGACAAAAGGGTCTTTCAAGGAACTTTAAGGTCGATGCGCTCCCGTCCCCCAATCCTACCGTGACTAATTCGCCGTTCGGCCGCGGGCTCCAACTGGGGCGCCACTTGCATCAACATCGACGACCGTTTTAATTTTCTGAGATGCAAGGGAAAATGTGCTGTGGGACAACTTGAGGGCTGGTGGTTTACGGCGAACTAGAATGCAATGGGAAGGGGATACTCGACCCCGGGCCGGTGAACTGAGATGGGGGAAGGTTTTTGCTCCTCCTTGTAGCCGTTTGTCACGTATAGTATCTGCAAAATGCTGCAGAGGGAAAGAGAAAAAAATGGAGAGGGAAACGAGGCCAGTAAACTAAAGAGTAAACTGCAAAGCTGTGAAAATCGTTGCTGCGTCACGAGAACGATTGTGATCGTTCAAGACAGCGGAAATTCAAGAAATATGGCCATCCCTTTCTATGGATATGAATAGTTTTATCTGTATACCAGCCTGTTAAATAAAGATTCATGTGGCGGAGACATGTGAATTGGATACCAAGGTCAAGGTTTAGTTAAAGGTTTAGTCAATAGCAAGAGATACGCTAAAAACTCAAAGGAAACGGATATGGTAAAACTTAAGCATTGGTCATGGTACTGTCCAAGCTACCATGGATACAGTTTTGTAATCAATTGAGCATGTAGGAAAGAAAGTAACAATTTTTCAGCAGTTTTATATCCCCTTCATATCCTTTTACTATCATCAAGAATCTGGATGCTATATGTGTTGCAAACTTCATAATTAAAAATTCAGACAAATTAATTAATAAAATATTAGCGATATAGTTTAATAAATATTCATGAGGCGGAGAAATATGAACTGGATAACAGGGTCAAGGTTTAGTTATAGGTGGTCATTAGCAATAAATTTGTGTAAAAGCTCGTAAGTAGCGGATAAGATAAAGACCAAGCTTAAGCATTGGTCATGATAATGTCCAAGCTACTGGACACAGTTCTGTAATCAATGGGGCATTTAGGAAAGAAAGTGACAATTTTTTAGCAGTGTTTATATCTCCTTCATATCCTGTAACTATTCTCTAGATGCGTAATGTTTTGCAAATCTCATAAATAAAATTTCAGACAACTTTATTAATAAAATATTAGCGATATAATTTTCACAAAGGCTAAATAGTTACATAAAATAGTATCTTCTTTTTATTACAGAACCAAATTTTCCATTATTTAACATCCTGCCTCACCATTTCCTTGGAATAGCGTGCGAATAGAAGGAAATATCATTTTTTTAAAGTGAGTGGTCATATTCCTTACATTTCTGCCGTTCTGAGCTATAACAGGCACTAAGGTCAGATCAAGAGACTATTTTGAATTTTTAATACTGTAAAAGCACCATTTGGTCTCATTCCAGGCGTTAATTTAACTTCTTGAACTTTGGAGAGTTCATACGACTACTGAAAAAAGCAGGATTAAGCTTGTCATTGACTTCAGCCGTCCAGTTCATAATCTTCCAATACCTGATCGTGATGTTGAAATTATTAGCTAAAATTTTCATTTTGAAGTGGTAACCAATAAAATAAAATAACGTGGAAACATTATGGCATCCCATAATTGCCACATTTCCCCAAAAATTGATTATAAATTTAGTTTGAACTTAACACTAGGAATACCGGACTTGACACCCCCCCTAGAACTACCGAATGGAGTCATTTTGACTCCTACCTTATAATTGTTTATTTTTGCTGTTTATGTCTGTTTTTATTGATAAATTGCATTAGTTTATCATTTTTGTTAATAATAGCAATATTTCAGACGTCGTTTTAACAAAAATATATATTTTTTAAAAAAGCGAAATTCGACAGTGTTGCTTTGAAATTCTTTTTTCTTACATGTTATGTTGTTTTAAGAGAATTATAATGGAGGAATTGGATAAAACAGCAAACGTAGACTTTTCAACACATTTTATCATATTGTTTGAATGATCAAAAATATTACTTAGGCTACATGGTAGTTGGGAAGATAATTAACTAAAGCAAAAAAATGCAGTTGATACGCCACGCATTTGTCTAAGGTGCTTTAGAGTTCAAGCATTGTCGTTCATTTTCATTGCCCACACAAAGACTTTTGGCAGGTCTTACTATTCCCAACTGATAGATTATTTTTGCACTTTGGTTTTGCATGGATATAATTTTTTTGCAGAAACCCGTCAGAAGAATTTGCGGCATTGGACACGCAACGCTTTTATCTACATCTAACATGAGGATCAGCCAACTCTGTAACGAGCTTTTTCTAAAAAGTCTTGCGCGAAATGTTTTAGGTAGTCTCATTGTACACATGAATACCTGCTAAGTCGGGAGTATTTTCCAACGAGTAGATAGGCTATCACTGAGTGGACGTTCTTGTGGTATATTTGTGATTTCATCTCTTTTGGTTCTTCTATTCTCTTTTATTTACCTTTCCCACAATGCTAGTACCCTGAATTTTTTTTGTTCAGCGAGTTTGACTGAGGTAAAGTAATTATATACTGTAAAATTTCGCCCTTTTTCAGAAATGGTTGCATTAGTTTCAGTACTGCTAAACGGCAATCTGCATGAAGTGAATTACCTTTTCCAACATAAGGGAAGGCATTTGCAAGATATTTGCTCTCCTTGTCAACAGGTAGCCAATATTCATGGCCGTATTTGTCCGGATTAGAAGGAATGTACAGAGTGAAATATACCTAATTACACTGGGAAAAAGTTGTTCATCAACTATAATGTACGGACCAGGTTTGTAACAAGCAATGTAATTCTCTATGAATCTATCGTACACTATTGAAAAGAGGGCAAACTTGACAGTTTTGAGCCGCTGGAATCAATTAGATTTCTCATCAACTCTTAGACATTGCAAAATGTTAACAAACCTAGTCGTTCGTTGTAGAAAATGGTATTCCCCAGTCGTTTGACCAAATACTCTCAATAGAGTAATCATTTGTACCTGATATTCCTCGGGCATAAAATATGGCTATACATGCAACTAGCTCCACATCGGAAAGTGTAAAATCTTCGTAATTTTGCCTGCGTGGTTCCACAATTGTACATCGCTTTATGTGAGTCAGTATAAACGAATCGATAAATAATCGTATATAATACCTTTTTTTGTAACAACCCATGAAAGGGAAAGTAAATGTAAATTACTGCTTATGTTTCGCACGCGTTTTGTCTGAATCTTCAGACTCACTAGAAACATTTTGAGGAATAAAATCCTCGACTTCGTCACAGCCGAAATGATCTTTTGTTTCGCGTTCCGATTCACCTTCCGGTATAGAATGCAACATAGATAGGACTTCTTCACGCCTACTTCTTCTAGCCATACTCCCAGTCAGGAAAAATGAAATCCTTGCTTCATAGGAGTTTTGCAGTCCACTCGAGAGTTCACTGGATTCACTAATGCAAAGGACAGCGCACGGTTTTCCTGTGCGGCACCCGGCAGCCAGCGCTGTCAGAGCCAAACGTGCTAGGACAGTAACTTTATTTCATTCTACTGATTTATTTTCCTGGTTCATCAGTATATCAATTTTTCTGGGGAATCGGTATATCAGAGGTACTTTTTCATATTTGAAAATCAACTTCCACGCAGTCAAGGCTGAAATAAAAGTGCTGCAGCGCAATGCACAGTATTAGCGGGCGGCGGCAAAGGGTGGCGGCGAGAAGGAAGGGGTAACGGAGGAGGGATAGACACAACGGATTCTAAACACATGGATTTGAAAATGCTATGAATTGCATATTCACCACTTTATCGCAAGGTAAAATAATATCAGGACATTCACATAGTTTGTAGATCCAAACACAGACCCGTAAAATAAGAAATGCTTTCAAAGTCTCACAAATATGGGCCAAAAGGAAAATAATTGTATATTTAAGCCTTTGATTGATTTATATTAATTATTATTGACATAAGAAGAGATAAAAACTTGTATAAATATTACTATTTGGTGAAAAGACAAGCAAAATACAGTAGGGAGTCAAAATGACTCCCTTTGGTAGTTAAAGGTAAATTTTGAAAAACGTGCACTATTTTATTTTCTAGAATTATTTTAATCGAACAGCCTTATTTTGTGTCGAAAATGAATAAAAGTCACGGAATTTCAGGCCGGAATTCGGAAAATTTTAGACAGGGCAGAGAAATAAAAATGGCGAGGAGTCAAAATGACTCCATCGGTAGTTCTAGTGTTAAAGGAAGGATATTTATCAAAGTTTAGAACTCAAGGAAATTAGAGAAAATTAAGTCGTAGACAAGGTTGTTTGTGATTCGAAACAATCTCAAAAAAGTAAATAATAAATAATTTACAATAGAGGAAAAAATTGTACGTAGCTGCCATTCTGCGAGCACTGACATGCTTTCAATTTACGAAATTGTAGCCAAAATCTGGAATTGCTCTCTCTCGTCCCAAGCGCGACAGTTAAGGAATATCTCCTATAGTTCATCACCTAGTAAAGAGGGCTTAAAATAGGGGCAAGAACACAAAATTTAGGGGTGGAGTTTTATGATGAGGGGCTACACTTCGATGGAAAGGTTCTTTCAGGATGGGTAAATTTCAGAGGACATAGTCCTCCCTCTGCACCGGTTTTATTTGATGACGGATTATCGCGTAAAACTTATCCTGTCATCTTGAAGATTTCAGCTTAATGAGAGTAGATTTACTTTAATATCTGATAGAAATTCAAATGTGAAAATATTATCACCGAGAAAATTATTAAAAGCTAAATATTTCTAATTTTTAGTACAAACAAATGGTAGCAACGGTCTAATGTAATCATAAGATGCCTTCCACATATTTCATAAAGCTTGAATTTCATAAAGCAAAATATGGTATATCCTTATTACGACAGTCTTTGTATTTCGTTATTTAAAATCCATCCGTTAAAAAGCCTTCTAGAATCCCAGTGAAAATGTCCTAAAGCTCTGACAACTAACGCAGCAGAAACCCATAAGATGGAGAGATGGACGGAACCAAAAATGGAAGATGTTAGCATAAGTATTGAGCGAGTGATACGATGCCAAATATGAACGATATTGGCTCTTAGTTTTTCTTGGCATACTACATTCGTGGATATCTTCATCTTCCGAGTTTTTTAGACAGGTTTTGACATGAAACCAGGTTTACCAGGTTTTGACCAGTTTTTGAGGTTTGAGGTTTTGACATTTTACCCGTTAGAATCCCGGCGAAACATTCCTTACTTATGCTTACATTAGACCATTGCTATCATTTGTTTGTATTTCAATTTGAAAGATTTAGCTTTAAATTATTTTCTCGCTGGTAATACGTATTTTCATATTGGAATTTCTATCAGATATTAATGTAAATCTACTCTCATCACCCTGAAATTTTCAAGATAATATGGTAAGTTTTACGCGATTGATCCGTCATCTAATAAAACCGATCAATGTGGAAATGAAACTGAACATGAAAAAAAAACATAACGAAATCCATGAAAACAAAAATGAAAAATTAAGAGGGAGGTATACACCATAAATTGGTTTTTGTGGGTCAATGCTCAATTTTTAGTTGCATGATATTAGAATTTATGTATTTTATGGAGTGTTTGAAATTGATTTATTTGGGTGGATGTTCAATTGTTAGTAGTGTGATCTTAGAATTAATGTATTTCATGGAGTGTTTGAAATTGGGTTTTTGGGTCAATGTTCACTTGTTAGTTGTATGATCTTAGAATTAATGTATTTTAAGGAGTATTTGAAATTCAGTTATTTGGGTCAGTGTTCAATTGCTAGTTGTATGACATTAGATTTATGTATTTTATGGAGTATTTGAAATTGGGTCATTTGGATCAATATTCAATTGTTAGTGGTATGATATTAGAATTTATGTATTTTATGGAGTCTTTGAAATTGGTTTATTTGGGTGGATGTTCAATAGTTAGTTGTATGGTCTTAGAATTAATGTATTTTACGGAGTGTTTGAAATTGGGTTATTTGAATAATATTCAATTGTTAGTTGTATGCTATTAGAATTTATGCATTATTTTTTACTGTAGATTCTTTTTCTGTTTTTTACTTTGTTATTAGATAGGTAGATTTGTTATTAATGTTTGTAAATATAATGCAGCCACCAGGAATTAGCCTACTTGAAGCAATATACAATAATAATATTCAGACCATGCATTGAAAACATTTCAGAAGCATTTTAACTCTACGGCTTTGGCTGAAAAATATCCATCGAATATCCTGTCAAAAGCACTTTCACCCTATACGCTTTGGAAAGATGCTGCAAAACGTCCCTTTAGCTCATGGTCGGTGAGTGGAACGCGGGTCCTCCAGCTAAATATACGCCAACACGCAAAGGATCATGACGTGAGGGAAACTTCAAGTGAAGGAATTAGAAGAACACCGCACGTCTTCAGGAGAAGGGGAGATAGATTAAAAGTTGGGCGCTTCCACCAAGTTGTTCGACTTGGGCTGATAATAACTTATGACTCGAGAGGCCTCGTGTCGCCCCGGGTTATTTTCACCCTGACACAGCCGATGCTTTTCACAAACAGCCAAGCGTGTGCATGAAAGAGTCTTCCCTCGTGAAGTTCCTTGTTCAAGAGTTGATTATCATTCTATGAAGAAAACCTTCGCGGTAGAAAAGCGGATGAGAAAGACCAGCTTTAATGACATGCTTTGGGAATACCACGGGGCACAAGTACTACAAGATTGCCGTATGCACCCATTATTTAGGACAAATATTAATTCATACGGCTACATAATTGATATTTATTTATTAATTTAACTATTATCAACTTACCCGTAAACAGCACATAACGACCTTTTACAACGAGGGTTTCCAACATTAACAAAGTGCAACACAAACATCCATTCCCTGGATAAGTATCACCAATCCAGGCGGGATTCGAACCCACGACCTACGGTTTGGCAGGTGAGGACTCTACCCCACCGCCACCGAGGCCAGCACATACGGCATGTATTAAATACATATTGCGATATTTAGACTAACGGCAATATAATTGATACAAAGAATGCAAAAAGAACATATATCTATGGAAAAGATACTATTTTTAAGACAATGAGATTTAAACCGTTCCCCTTATCGCCAACACCACCTTCTTTTAGGTGACTCCCTTTCAAAAAAGAGCCGCATTTCTAAAATAAAACTGAAAGCTTATTAAAAGGACCAATTAATTCCGCTACCCTGTCCTTATATTGCGATGCATCACTGATGTATAATCTTCAAATTCTCAGGATACATGAATTAGATCCTAGTCGACGTTTGCTTACACTTCAACTTTGGAAATTTCACTTCAATACTATTTGAAAAAGAATTTTTATTTATAACTGGTACACAGGATGTTGATGACAAAGGTCTATTCTAAGTCTTCTCACATTTCAGGATAATGGTGTGTTTTTTAAATGAGTATTAAGCCTCCAAAAGAGCCTAAGAAACGATCGGTCAAGAGAGAGTTATGCCTCCTCTTAATAGCATATTCCAAATTCTCCGAGGAATCGTTATTATACGGATCCATGTGCTGCAAAACTGACTTGGGAACCCTTTAAAACCTATGGTTCCACACGTTGGTTTTCATGATGACCCGACGTTTAACTCTATGACCCTTAATCTCCGTATTATCCTTGGAGGTCAAATAGTGTGCAAGACGGGTATTTGGACAATACCAATGACTTCGGAACCCTTTAAAACCTATGAATCGACACCTTTGTTGGTATGCCATTCTTTTTGCCAGCCCTATGACCTTGACTTTGACCTTACTGGGAAAAAGGTTGAATTTCCGTAAATAAAATGTGTCATTTTCGGTTTATTCGTGCCCTAAAACCTAAGAATTGACATCTTGGTCATTGAAATTCAGAATTTTTTCTATCTCCATTTTTTTAACATCGAAACCATATTTTTTATTATTCACAAAATTTTGGTTTGGTCCCACATAGTGAGGTCAAAAGGTCAGAATTGCAAAATTTTGCTTGCACTCAACAAAACGTAGGACCTTTGCCCATAAGCATGCCAATTTTCTTGAATATTGCACGAGACCAAGTTACTAACTAAAATTAGAGGTCAAAATGACACACGACGTGTGGGACAGTCTGTACATTTATTTTGTTCGTTATTTATACTATCGCGTAGTGCGCTTTCCTCAAGACTATATATATATATATATATATATATATATATATATATATATATATATATATATATATATATATTTATATATATATTTATATCACGAGATGTGGGTCAAATGTAAATATTATTTATTTTTTCAAACTTTGCCTACGTTTCGGACATTATATTTGTCCATCCTCAGTTTTTTTTTTTTTTTTTTGCTGCATTTGACTTAAGTTTAGAATATATGAGTTTATGCTAGGTTTTATAGTTTTTATGTGCTATTTTAAAATTTGTTTTTTTGAATACTTTGGTAATTTGTTCTGATAATCCATTTATATAAATCATTCCTCGATATTGGTCTGTATTAATAAATAAAAACAACATCAGACTTAAAGCCCTGAGGATGGACAAATATAATGTCCGAAACGTAGGCAAAGTTTGAAAAAATAAATAATATTTACATTTGACCCACATCTCGTGATATAAAAAAATATATATATATTAATTCTAACCCAAATCGGAAAAGTATTCAAAGTATTTTTATGCAAAGTTTCAACTCAACTTGAAGATTTAGAGGACTTTTCCTACCTTTTGAAACCACTCACTGGTAGATCTAATGAAAAAAAAGATTACTTTTTGCCAGTGAAAAGTCGTAGACGCAAATTCTTAGCGAAGCGGTATGGAGTTCGAAGCAAGAAGTTAGCCCAACTATGGGTTTGCGGGAAACTTGGGATAGAAGAGGAGGATGTTTTCCACAGGGTCACGAATTGCGGGGCAAGAAACTCTCTTCACCTCAGGTTAATTGAAACTTTTCCTTCGCAAAACAGGGACCCTTCACATTAACGCAGGTGGAAACGAGAGGAACAACAAATTTTAGCTCACCTAATCTCAAACCATCTCATTGACAAGCAGTTTTTTATTTGCGAAAAAGCAAAATTTTCAAGTTAAAATTCCATTCAAGTTAAAAAAATCAGTGAAATTCATATGCCTACAATGGAAAAGTGTTTATATATGCATCTAAAGTAAAGCATCTTGTACTAGTAACAGAATTTAATTCCACTTGAAGTACATGTTGAGAAAAAGCTGAGATAAACCGGGTATGCTAAGAAAAAGTAAATAAGACAGCAGCTCTCATTACCGGTAAAAAATTCTTAACGCAACGTGGCGTACTAAGGAATGTTACCTTGGAAAGTGTATGTTGTAAGGAGCATGCTGGATTATATACTTGATAAAATAATACTATTAGGTGTACTCTGGACTGCATACAATATATACCGGAGACAGCATAAGATGAGAAGGAAGATAAGACACCTTTTACGCAAGTTGTAAAAAGGTAAGAAAAGGAATGGAATTCGCGTTATGATTCAAAATAATATTCACATAATAAAATTTACTTAAACAGAATATGAGGTAACATTTAAATCAACACATTTAAATCCTTGTTAACAGCTGGTACGACAAGTATAGTAAAGTAATCCATACAATGAAAATTATTATATAAATGCTAATTCAGAAGAAGCCCTTCAAGACAAATTTCGAAAATATAAAAGAAGAATAAGCATCCATTATTTAATAATTATTATATATTTTTGGCTAAGTTATCTTTGAGTTTTTGCCAAGATAGGAAATTATAATCTTAAACATAAAAGGTCTTCGTGAAAGTAATCTACAACAAGAAGAATATTATAGGAAATAGTTCATATGCGGTAAGTGCAAATAATGATCATTCCCACTAAACATTTTATCTAAAATTTAGACGGTTATAATGGTTTTCAATACTTTTTTATAAATAGGACGATAATAATCCAAGTATGAAAAGTATGTACCTAAATTAATAATTTAAATGGTTTCATTATAATTTTGGTGCCATGCAAAGTTTAGGTCATTCCAAACTAATAAATTCTAACCGATGATAAAACGAATGTTTTTGGCAGAAACTCAAATGAAAAAAACATTCAAAGATTTATATTGCACGCGCAATGCTGCACATGAATATTTACCAACTCTCACTTATATCTTGGAGCTAAAATAAATCTACCCTTCATATTTTTACCAAATTGCAATAAAGGTCCTTTCACTTTTCACCGAAATTATTCCTCCTGGGCATGCTGGAAGGGACTCTATGCATCCAATGAAGACCGACCGACGGGCATTCAAAAATCATATCCAGAACTACTGAGGCTAAATAAATTAGTTATGCAGTAATGAGAATTAAGATTGATGAGAAATTGTATTAATACCCTGTTCTACATCACTCAAGCGCATTCATCGACGTGATTTCTCATTTCAACACTAGAATTTTTATCTCGAAAGAATGAACAACTGTTACGCCGAATTTAATGCAAAGAGCAGATTATGCTTTAATATATGAATGGGAGAAAGAGTGTTTTTTGTCACAATTCAATTAACCTGAGTTTGAAATATTTCGGATCCTGAAAACTCTGACTTTCCCACTAAAAATTTTATTCTAAAAATTCGACGGTTAATACAGTTTTAAACATTTTTTAGAGGACGATATTAAGACAATTATGAAAGAGTATGTGCCTATATGAATAGTTTAAAATTTTAATAATACTTGGGTGCCATGTGAATTTATGGTTATTCCAAACTAAACTAAAATCCAACCGATGATCCAATGACATGATCTAACGACTGCTCAAATGATATCTTGATGCATTTTGTGATAACAGTCACACTCAAATAGAACATAAAATGAATTAAGATGATAGTAAGTGTTTGAATGGAGCGAGTACTCGAAGATGGTGAAGATGCCATGTTAAAATACGCGTTAAACAGACTATTAGGTAAGTGAGGATGTGGGAAGATCTACAGTATATCCAGGCTAAATTAAATCAGGCTTAAAAATGAGTAGAAGAGGGAAGTCAAATACGGTAGGGCAGATAAGTAATAGTAATACAGATAATGCTAATTAAACTTAAGCTAATTTAATAATAAAGCATCTACGATATCCTGATAGAATAAGTTGATTACCTAACAGGCAGACACATTCGATGATTAAATGAACTTAATGAGGGTTAAAAAAACAGAAAATATTTCAAGAATAAATAATGCAATTGCAACACTGAAAAAGTATATTTTGCGAAATTTCGCAAATATCCTGAAGCTAAATTAAATTAACCCCTTATCATATTTTATATCCAATGCAATTAAGATATTTTCAGGTATTGCCAAAATTACATCTCGTATTGCCGCAGGGTTTCCTGGACTTGCTTGCCGCTGGTCAATTTTTAAATACATTTTATATTATAAAATAAAATCCAAAGTCATTAAAGCTAAATATATTATTTCCTCATTCATGCTTGGTTTAAAGTAATCCAATTACCAGGGTAATTATTATTAAAAGTATTCTATCGGTCAAGGTCTAGTCTTACATACGTTATTTTTTCGATCACTCAGGCCTGTCTCATCTCCCTATTTGGAGTTTCCTCTCCACTTCACAACAAGGCCCGACATCTTTCATCATATCTTAATATCTTTCACCATGTATTTCAGCAAATTTATTCTGAGCAAATGCATGTCGGTACATTTTTTGCAGAGATCGTCCAACTATAACCATGTTTATGATGTAGATGGTATTAAAATGAAGGCAATAGACAAAGTGAAGTACCTGGGAGTTACGATAACTTCCAACCTCTCGTAGGGAATATACATAAGGAATATTTGCGGTACAGCCCTTAAGAAGTTAGGATCCGTCAATCTTATTAGGGGGAGATTTTTGGACGACAAAGTAAAAGAAAGGTGCTATACCGCACTCGTCCCACCGCCCCTTGAATATGCAGCGAGCGTATGGGATCCGGTGCAGATGACTTAATCCAGGAACTGAATAAAATACAAAGGAAAGCTGCGCGATTCGCTAAATACTTCTACGGGCGTACAGTTAGCGCTAGCCAGACGCTAAGCGAATTAGGCAGGAGCCGCTGGAGACTCGGAGGCTGCGCGCTAGGCTTAGATTGCTTGAACAATTGAGAATGGATATCTTTAAGAGTGACACGGAGAACATATTAGAGATCCACTACATTTCCAGGCCACACAGAAGCGATAAATTGATAGAGATATTTTTCCGGACGAATAGATATGCGAATTAATTATTCCGCCGAACCATAAAGGACTTTAATAAATGATAGTCGTCATTTTGTTTGAGCATTTACTTTTTATATGCAGACGGCTGGTGTCCTAACACCCCCTGCCACACGCCTTTTTAGGCGGCTTGTGCGGTAGCACGTAGATGTAGAAATCTAAAAATCCTATTCCCTTCTCTCCCTTTCCACGCTCTCCCATCATTCTTCGCTTTAAAACTCTTTTCAGCATCCCCTACCCGCTAAGCACTCGCTCCATTCATACCTTCTGTCTCCTCCGTATCTCATCTAAAAGCTACCTCTCCTCACCCACCATGCCCAGCACTTCGTCGTTCCTCCTCCTCTCCGTCCACTTCACTTTCTCCATTTTTCTTCATTTCCATATCTCCATTTTTTCCCGTCATCCTTGCTGAATGTTCATGGCTGTGCAACACAAAATGCTACCCTCCAGATCAGACTTCACTACCCTTTTCTTTAAACTCTTCCGTAATGATCCTTTCATTGGCTGCGTACATGAATGCCTCCATTGCTAATACAATTCTTTTCCTGATGTCCTTACTGCTGCAACCGTTTTCTTCTGAAGGCCTTGTTTCAAAGTAATTTAACACGCACAAGTTAATTTCTAAATTCATCAACACATCCATGTAAGGAAATTTCACCGTGTAACCACTTTACTAGTAAGAATGCATACATACATATGAAATAGAAAGTCTTCCAATATGGTTCATTCAATCGTACATGTTTAGTTCCGGTCCACAAAAATCTTTAATACAAACAAACATTATTTCGTGCGTGTTAATTTATCGTATAAACAGGCCCAAAGAGTTGAGGGGAATAATGAAATAGAATAGGATATATCAATTGAATGAAAGGGGTTAGGAAATGTACCAATTTAAAAAAGAATACCAATTTGGTAGAACTTACCCCAGAAGATATTGGAATTATACGCAAAATACTCTTTTGTGAACAAGCCTTCGGTCGGTAGAAGTTAGAGGACTAAAAGAAACAAAAATAAATCGGTCGAAGCCTTATTATAATTATTATCATTATTATTAAAGTAGTCTACCGATTGAGGTACGTTTCCATTGAGTATGTGTTTAAGAAGTATTCCGGCGGCCTCCCCTTCCTTCATATACTTTCCTCTACAATTCACAGTAAAGCATGCTTCCTTTCATACTACACATGAGGCTTAAATAAAATAATTATAGGTGGTTTAGAGCTGTACTGGGAGAACCCCCGGCGGTGAATATTTCTTCACAGGCTTTACATTTTCTTTTTTCTCTTGTCCAAAAGTTACTGGAGTATAGGTCAAAAAGTATAGTATAGGTAAAGTATAGTATAGGTAGGTCAGGTTAGTTTAAAGGCTTTTAAAACAAGAAAATTTTAGTGTTTCGCCCATAAGATCTAAGCAGTAAGCATTCATTCACCTCCTCTACCCCGCCGCTTGAAAGTAGGTACCCCATGCGAAGCTCCAATTGAAGCCGTGTGCGATGGAAGCGGGATTTAATATATTCGACGCTCCACTTGGCCACGGTCGTCCATATTGAAGTGGACGGCATCAGGAATTCAGTTCCGCTCATTCCAATCCACTATCTACTACTCCACCTCTATACCAATCCCCCGATTAATAAAAAGAACCCCAACCCCTCCACATCACACTCCTGGAAACTTTCTTCATTAAGCGTCAGATAGTGCTGAGTCCCCTGAGGATGTGGATATCCTTTTGCTCCAAAAATAAAAAATAAAAGAAAGTTCTTTTCGCCGATGCCATGTGATAAGCGATTATAGGTCGTCGATGAGAGGAGGGAAGATTATACGCAGACCGCTGTGATGGAGTTGGGTTGGATACGAAATAATTTCGGCAACGTTCGCATCTCCATTTGCAAACGACATATTGGGGGTTCCATGAATTCATTCGTTCCATCACTCGCGGCGTCTTTGAATGGAACGATTATCGTGACGAAAGAGTCGGGATAATCACACGAATATTCCCGGATTTCAGTGGGAAAAATGAGCCGAGGAGGCTATTTCTCACGAATGAATGATATTCACTTATTTATTGAAAGCTGAAGATACCTCAAAGGTCTTTAAATTGGGTTATTAACATAATACGTATGCTTTTAAATATTTAATAAGAATTGTGAAAAAAATAAACCAACAATAACCCAATGTTGCTTCTTAGGAACATAAAAACATGCATACATTTTCTGCTCTGTTTAAGAAATATCTAAACTATGCATTATTTTGTGAAAGCGTGAATTGTAATGACGAAATATTTTCCTGCCACGATAATTATGATTGAGTGCCAAATTTTCAAGAATTTAAAATGAAAAATACTAAAATTTGAGTTCCCTCAGCAGCACTTCAGGGTTAGAAAGGGCTAAAATAGAAGTAATCAGATGGCAAAGCGTTGTAGCTGTGAGTAGAACCTAGAGGGTGAGTTCGATAATGCACTGTGGGGTGGGCTGAAAAATGACTTTTTTCGCGATTAAATTTGTCGTATGCAGGAAAGTTGTCTACTCTTATCAACGACCCAGAATTTTAAATCTTATAATATCTATTATAACTACTACCGCCCGAGCCCTTATGTTGAAATTTTACGAAAATTCAAGCTGATTTTGGAGACAAAAACCCTCGGAGTAGAAATTCCTATGATTATCATTACTTTGATCATTACATTTACGGAGTTAAAAGATTATTATTTAAGAGACTCTATGGTTTTGCCATGGTGAAAACAATTAAGGCAACCCGCTTAACATTTAAGTTGTCTGGCTGCGTGTGGCATTATTTCACATTTTGCCATTTGGAAGCCAACTTTGTAGTAAATATAAAAACTATTATTAAATATTGTACCTTTTTAAAAGTCACAGTGATCCTTAAGAGGGAAAAATGCCCACAATTACGCCTAAATAATCGTTAATTTTTAAATTATTTGATACGGAAGATGGTTTCTAATGTTTCAAGGATTGAAACATTAGAACACATCTTTTCTCATTGAAATATGTCCCACAAGTGATTACCGGTAATGTTAACGTATATTGAGAGACTATTTTATTATTTAGTGCGATATTTTACAATACACAGGGCAGAGAAAGTTAAGAGAAAGACTATTGAAATTGGAAGGTTAATGATAGTGCAATTGGCTTCTTGCGTTTTTGGACTGCATTAAATAAATAAATACAAATAAAATATGGACAATTGGGTAATGGACAGCCAGAATTTAGGTTGGTGGAAAATTTTCATACACAAGTTTTTGTGGGCAGGAACATTTAGCAAAAAAAGGAAAGGTGAATAACAATGCAAACAACAAAAAAGTCCATGGATCGAAAATCTCAATATTATTAGATGACAAATAAATACGTTGTAGCTAACATTTAACGTACCGGCTGAATAAAAATGGAACGCTTGCAGTTATCGTATTGAAAAAATTAAGTCTTCTCTAATCAGTAAATAGGTTTCAGGCTCATTAATAACAAAAAAATAAGTAACATTTTCGACGGCTATCCGTAGAATAGAACATATCTACGGATCTGCTCACACCAATAGATTGGAACCTTTATTTTCCATCCTTCATTAACTGAACCTGGCCTGTCACAACGATCCCTGCCTGTCTCATTTTGTAGAAGTCAAGAGAGGAAGAGATACAAAAATATATCTATTTACGGCTCAAAACCATCAGTCTTCCAATCAACAGGAGTTTTTGGTTATTTTTATTTCAGGCACTTCATTATTTATAGGAAACTGATTTCAATTGCAATTCTTCTGTAAAGCAATATTCTTAGATTATGTGGCTTTAATTACCAAACGTATTTGCCAGTAGCTAAAACATTCTGGTTATTATGTAACCAAGCCATATTTATCGATGCTCAATCAGTATCGCATTTTTTCACGTTGTTTCAAAATGATTTATTTATATTTTCGCATTATTAGCTTAGTACCTGGGAGTTTCGATAATTTCGAACCTCTCGCGGATAACATAGATAAAGAATATATGCGGCATAGCCCCGTAGAAGTTAGAATTCGTCATACTTATTGTGCGAAAATTTTCGGATGACAAAGTAAAAGAGAGGTGCTATTTCGCACTCGTCCCACCGCACCTTGAATATGCTGTGAGACCATTGGATACGGTGCGGAAAGAATCAATTTTTAAGTAATAGTTTAGTTTTTAAATAGAAACAACCGTTTTAGTCAAAAATTTATGAACCAAGGTTTTGAAATTGCATGTTCCAAAAACATTTTTAGAAAGTTGTTTAAAGTGTTCATGCGAACTGACGCCTTCAATACCGTGCAATTTACTTTGTTACCCAGAGTTATCTTTAAACAGCAGCAAGAGGGTCTCAGGAGAATTAGAGGTGTCTTGAAACCTTGTGAGAAACAGAGCTTGAATGAACAACGAAGAGAAAGCCGCCCAAGTACAAAACAAACCCGGTAGAAGTCTGCATTATGCAACTCAAACTTGATTTAACTCTCACGAAGTTTCTCCGAAACAAATTACACCGAGGATTATTAATTTCAAAGGAGACTCAGCGAGCTGAGCAGGCACTTAAGTGCACTCAATCCGGACGCCCTTAGTGCGTGTCTCCACTCCGCTCATCTAAGGTTGTCAGTATCCCTTTGCGATCGGGATTAAGATCCCATCTCGCCTTGAATCGCCCGGCTAACGCGCTTTCGCCACGCCAGCGACATCCCAGCCAAGACCCTTCCTCCAGTTTTTGTCGGTGCATGCTACAAGCCCTTCATTTATCCCACAAATCCCAGGGGTAACCTGTAGCAATCAGTGGCTTCGGAAACGATGTCGTACCGCCGTATCCAATATATTGCCGATCTCAACTTGTTAGCCTAAATCAATTTCGCCAAAAATATTAGCCAAAAGGTCTAAATTTTTGTTATACACATCATAATACATCACATGCACAGATAAATGTGCATATACTTTGGCATGTATATACATATACACTCATAGACTTATACACTCATCAATACAGATATGAAACCGTATTATTAAAATAAACACCTTCACAAAGAAAAAGACGATATAAATTATGTAAAGGCATAATGGTGACATATGTATTACTGTGGCAAACTTCTTGTTTTTCATTTTTACATTTTAAAAAAGTCCGACGATATTTAAACATTCAATATATATTCGTATAGGTAATCTTAGTTAACTATCAGACTCAGATGTATTGCCTAGTATTGAATGTAATCATTTTTCATTTAAAATTTTGCTTAATCAATACTCATTTCCACACCTTAATTATCATTAAGGCATTATACCGATCAAGTTAGGTTTCCATGGAGTACTTAAGATGCATTCTGGAAGCATCCCCTTCCTTCAAGCACTTCCCTCTTCAATTCATTGTGAGGCCTCTCCCTTTTTAATAAAAATAGAATTTTAAGATTACTGGGTAAGCTCCTTGCTAATGGCATTAATAGCAAAAGACATGGCCGGTACTAATAAATACATATGCAAAATAATCATCAACAGTCATTAATCCTAGTATTGGTTTGACGCAGTTTTCAACTCATTTCTGCCCTCGGCAAATCTTTTAACAACTACATATTTCTCCCGTTTCTCACTTGTTACCACTTGCTCCGTGAATCTCATTTTAGATCTGTCTCTTCCGTTTTTCACGTCCACCTGTCCTTCAAGATTCAATATACTGAAGCAATTTTACTATCATTAATTAAAGACAAATTAATTCAAATTTTGATTGAAAGATATTGAGTGGAGCGCGAGAGAAAGGATGACACGCAAAACGGCATCCCAAGTAGATTAATGTGTTGCTATTTTGATTCGGAGAAAAGAGAATGGAAAGACTATTCGCATTGTGCCAGATGCAATAAAGGAGTTTGCAAGTTCCAAAGGGAAGACAGGAAAACATGCATGTTATTTGAGCGCCGGGATAAACGTTGAATGCAATAAATGTCATAATATCCTGACTTCAGTAAACACCATTTTTATTCATGTTGTCACCTTCTGTACTTGTTTTATCGTAGCATGTTTGTCAATGTACAATTATGATAGCGAAATATGATAGATCCCTTCTATTGCACACAAAATCGATGTAAAAATTTAAATATAGACCACAATGAATCAAGAAATTAAACAAAACGAGAAATGATATCATATAAAAAGAGTTACGATGCTGAATTACAAGAAAAACTTAAATACAACGATACAATTACGAAATATAAAGTTTGTGTCGCCCAGTCGTTAGCGTAAGTTTTCAAGCCACAGTCACGGAAGGGTCAATGATTCCATAGTATAGATAAGTAATGTAATAATAATGCCAGAACTAATATAATTCATCAGCTATGGCTTATACTAAGCATAGAGTAACCCTAATCCTTTTATCCCCAGATATTTCTTCAAAACTTTTCTTTACGGCCCGAGGGTAGTGCAAGGTAGTGGAACATAATGCGAGAAGATGTCACCTTGAGTTAAAACTGACACTATGAAGACTAGAGTAAAAAGCAGAGCTTTGCAAATTTCAAGTCAGTCACGATGGCAGAACCTTCCCTTGAATATTCTCAACGGGAAGCGAAGAAGGCAAATATAGATGGGGTAAGGTGTGAAGTGAGATGGAAAAAGACAGTTGCGACAAGGGAAATGATATTTATGAGAGTCAAACGGAGAATCCGCGAAATTAAATGTAAATTTTGGGAAGAGATTAGTAAACATTGGAGAAAGACGTATTTCCGTAAGTTTGAAACGAACTCCTCCTGAAGAAATATATGGTGCCTTCCCTTATTAACTGCATGAAGAATTTTCGGGTTTCCGACCGCATGAGTGATTTTAGCACTGCCGACGACGACGTCCGATACATTTCTTCACAGAAGTGTGATCACATGCTATATTCCTATAGGATGAGCAAGGCGTAAGACCTAAAAACATCGGGATTCGGGATGGATTAAACCAGGAGTAAAGTTCAACCAAAGGTCACCCAGCCAATATCTAAGAGATTCATGCATGCATCCCTATTATAATTTAAGTATACCGGGACTAGCCACGGTGATAACTTTATGGAGTCACCCGCTAAGCTAAAATTGTGCGAAAAATCCACAGAGAAAAAATCCCGGTCGGGATCCCGGCTGATGAATTATATTTTCGTTGTGGATTTTTCGCATATCCCGGTTATTTCAAATGGATTCTAATATTTTAATCTTTGGTAGTAGGGGATTCAGTGCAGTGAAATATTGAGAAAATCTTTAACCAGAATATTCCTCAACACTGCATGAGAAAATACAATACACAACTTGCCTATATTAAACAATTGAAATAACACTTTCCGGGCGTTTCAGGACACCAAAGACTACACTGAATAGTAGAAGGTTTGCACGCTAACTTTTCATTTGTTTTCCATTTCAATTATTAATATCTGGCGTTGGTGTTCACTCACCGTTTTGTCTTCAACCTACTTCAAGTTTGGTTTTAAAATGCGTCTATGATATCCTTTCTTTCTCCAAGGCCTATGTTTATAATAACATGATCAAAGAACATTTTACTGTGCCAGCAGCACCGAGTAGACATCCTGTCAGAGTATATTTATTTACCTGAGGTATTTAAAAAACAATACATGAAGGCACAATAGCAAGGGAAATTTTACAATACTTCTAAATCAGTTACCAATCACAATAATATTATGTATCAAAATTACAATGAATTTTGATTTTTGATAGCGAATGAAGTATGCTGAGATTATTCTATGAGAAAATGTGAGATAATTCAGAAAAAAAGTTTTCAGACATATATGAATTGATAAAGGATTTCGGTTGAAATAATAAAAATCTTCATTTATTAATCTATCAGCTAAAAATTCTCAGCCCTTCTTTTCAGTGAAAGTATTTGTAAAGCGAAAAAAATGTTTCCCTAACCAAAGTATCAACCTGTTGTTTAATTAAAATAAAACACTTACACACACTCCAGAAATATATCACCCTCTCCATACGAAATAGTAAAATGTGATGAAGTACCACTTCAAAAGAGAAAATGTTACCAATCCCAATTAAATTATTTCCCTTTCCCCTTATTCTCCGAAAAATACCAGCCATTTTTTAAATTTGAAAGTACCAGTATGGTAAAAAATGTAATCTTTTAGCTAAATCCGAAATACTTAACATATGGACCACCATGAACCATTTGTGGACTCCTAGTTGCAATTAATAAACGTGTATGCTACATACTTTTTGGTAATCGGTTAAACGTTGTCGGAGTCTCTCAGATATACAAGCATTCTCATTTATGCAAAGTGGTACATAATAATTTGCTACTACAATTTAAGGAAAAGCTCTTGGTAAAGTAAAATATCACTCATTCCAAACGATATAGGAAATTGTGACTGAGTGCTACCTCAGGAGGAGAATATGTAACCGATCCCAATTAATTTTTTTCTTCTCCTTTTCTCACATTCTCCCACGGGTACAGATGTGGAAACGTCAATGGGGAGAAAGAGAGATCGGACGATCGTAGCGGTCGAGTCGCAGCAAATTGTGGGGATCTACTGACGGCGCCCACCCGTCGGTCCTCGATTTAACCCCACGCCCGCAGCTGTCGTCTGCAAGTACGTTCTCCGCACTCGCGCGAACACCACGGTAATGACGGCCAGCCGCCCAGTGAGAGGGAAAAGGACGGAAACACGAAACGGTGTAGAGAGAGTGGAAGAGAAGGCTCCTATTACTCCCCCTCTGGACTTGCCCGTCGCATTTCTGACCATCCCCGAAAACCCTCTCCCACGTACAAAATACATACCGACCACCCGCGGCATATTTACGTCAAGTGAGTGACTTACGCTTCTGAGCTCTCTCTCATCTGATCCGGACGTGGTTCAACGTCCGTCCCCGTCTTCTCTCTCTTCGAAATGAAGTCCGTGGACGTGAGGGTCGAAACGTATGAGAATTTCCTCCTCCTCGTTTGATTCATCCCTTAAAATGCGCTGGATTCTCACGTGTCGCCCAGTATTGTCGAATCAAATTGGATATCCCAGTTTTTTTCATTCAATTGAAAGAGCATGTGAAACCAAGAAACCGAACTAGTCATAGCATATTTCTTTACCTGTACCTGCAGATATAGAAATAAATAATAATAATAACAATAATTTTAATAATGATAATAATACAAACCCTCCTTGAAAACGACCACTGTAAGATTTAATATGACCGTTCAATTATTACCGATAAAACAGTCCATAGCAATAGACCTGATCTAGTAGTGCAAGATAAGACAATAAACCCACAATGAAACGTACTTGATAGACATTGCCGTACCTAATTCGCATAGTATCTCTACAGCCTACACCAATAAAATGGAAAAGTATGAAGGACTTAAAAATGAAATTAAGAGATTGTGGAAATCAGATAAAGTACACATAATACCTATCATTATCTCCGCCACAGGAGTAGTGCCTCATTCACTCCATCAAGGTCTTCAAACTATTGGACTGCCGAAAAACTTGTTTATTACAATACAAAAAGCAGCAATTTTAAATACTTGCCGGATTGTCAGAAAAATTTTCAACACAGAGTACAGAGACGAGAGTACTTGGTGATACCCGTACCTCGCCTTAAACCAGCAAAAATGCTGTGAAACTATATTAAAAAAATATAATAATAATAATAGTATTAATAATAATAATGATGATGATGATGATAATAATAATTTCTTCAATAGTTCTCAAGGATGATTTTGTGCAGTACACTGAATTCTCACGCGTCACCCTAATGCTGTCGGATCGCAGATGAAAACATCCAGGTACTCACTCTGAGAAGGTTCACTTGGCGAATAGTATCACTGCAAACATCATGATCTCCTATTTCGTCTCTTAAACCTTGGCCATTGTGCCCTTACTTGTTTAAGTATGCTTTAAGAGTTCTCAGGGAGGATGAATTTGTGCGATCATTACGGAAAAGCTCAATTTACATTTGAAAATGAGGAAAAATTGAATGAAAACTAGCGATTTTCTTTGGCTATCCAACATTCATACATGCTACCCAGTTTTATTTTACATCACTGCAGATAAAGCCAAAAAGTGCTTAAAGTGCAAAAAGTTGAATAAAAAATGAATATATAAATCCTCATTACAAAATTTTTATCCTTTATATGTAGGCACACAAAGAAAATTTTGTTAACTTTTGCCCGTTTCCAAATGGTCTCCTCTACGAATATGCTGGTGATATTTTTTAACTTGCGGCAGTTAAAATGTTTTTCTCTAGATTTCTATTTTATTTCCTATACTTCGGTGCAATTCAATGTGTAACATGAGCATGAAAGTATGGATACAAGGTGGCAGTGTATCTCATGATCCCGATTGGCAAAAATACAGTTTGAGGAAGAGCAATTTCGTATACCGAGTAAAACGGCTGTAAAATGCCTGGTTACACCACATATTAACAATTAAAAGCGCGTGCAGTAAGGAATGAACGACAGAATGAACACAAAATTCAACGTGTAACCACCCTTATCAAATATATGCGCAAACAGAAAATAAAGCATGTTCTCATTTGGTTAATGTATTCGCACATGTTCCGCTCCTCCTAAAAATCCCCCATGCATTCACAAATTTACTCATTTGTGTACATCCATCACAAACTAGGCATTCATACCGATTCTCCGTGTTTCAGCCAGATGTTCTACTTTCAAGGACGATGGGAATTGGTGATGCGGCAAGACCACCGCCGCCGGTAGTCACCCAGTTCAATCTGAGCGTTGGCTCCCATGCAGAACCTCACACTGGGGCCAGATGCGCTCGCCTCCCGGGGGTGACTGAGTCAAATAGACTCGATTTAATCTGAGAGGGCGCAAGTGACGCGGGGCCCGCAAAAGGAAGAATTAAACCGTAGATTCTGGTCGTAATTCGGGGAACCTTATCTGATGTATTCCAGCCAACCCCATTTTGCTACGAATTAACACGGGAAGGGAAACAGATTTCTGATACCTGAGTCGCAAAATTGACGCACTGATAATTCGTAGGTAGCCCTGATATCAGACTAATTTTTGGAAAACAATACAACTCACATTCACTCGAGTACAACTGATACATATAAAAAAAATGTATCTCATATTTTGAATCTTTAATTCACATAAACTATTGATTAACCAAGTTAATTTTCAGATGGTTTCACTAATTCCTACTGAAGAAAACATGATTTAGCACCTACGCTCAGAAATCAATTCATCACCTAAAGTAGATATCTAATTCACCAAGACATAGGGTTCAATCTTCAGCAAATAAAGCCTGAAAACCTACCGAAGTTGGTTTTTGAAGTTAATATTTTAACCATAGGAGATTTAATAAAATTTAAAAGTGATAAAAAATATCACCCAACAATGTCGGTGCAGCAAAAATAACAATCGGAGTTAGGAGATAATTATACTGATCATATATAACGACGCTGGAACTAACAACCTGAGAATTAGAGCATAATTAAAATATAAAAAATATCTATTAAAATATCTCGTAGCACTCATCATTGGTGAATATGGTAATTGTATTACAAAATTACAACAACGATAAGACCTAAGATTTTGCTGAAAGCAGAGAAGATGTGCAGAAAACAATTTGAATCTATTTGTACGAAAGGAACAAGCCAGTGCATTAGCAGAAGAAAATGAAAGTATAATGTATTTTCATATAAAAACTCTCTTCCCCCAATCGAATTACGGACGGTGGATTGTTCTACGACTTAGAATAGGGAGAGGAAAGTAAGAGAAAAATAATTAGCGGAATTGAATGTGGGGTAGAGTGAAAGGGGTTTTCTTTATTGCGGGGACAAACAAGAGTTCGACGCAGTAATGGAGTTTTCAGCATCCTACTGCCTCGGGAAATCCGATGAAAAAAACAAAATAAGAACGAAAAACGTTCCCGTCGTTTTTGTGGCCGATCCATCTGCTACACTCGTCTCCAGCATTGTGGTCGAAACGAGAATGCGAATGAATCTGCGCTCTCAAAAAAAATCAAACATGGTGAAAATATAAAGTGGCCGAGACAAAACCTGGGAAATTGGCTGAAGGTGCATCCGCTTCCCACCTGTCACCGACCTTTGAAGATCATGCAGACGAGTCGGATCGATCAGGGGCAGCATGTGGTCAATGGGCTGGAGACAAAAGCGCCGACGGTTCTTGCCTACACAAACAAAATTGGTATGCCGCCAGAATTATAAACTACGACACGAGGCTGATCCAAACAGTTGCCAATTTCCAACCGCATTCGTTAGAGATATTTCTATTGCTTCTCTAAGTACGTGAGTCTATCATTTTTCCAAATCCTCTGTACGTTTTCTTGTCACCTGATCACCTCTGGTAAGAAAGTTCTTCTCCTCAACCAATGACAGCGTGTCCTTTAAAAACGCAATTTTGTTATCTTCAAACGCTTTTTTTTTAATTTCCCTATAAAAAACTTAAGATTATCAGAATTTCTTTAGATAATTGAATTAATATTTATCCGTGTCGCGTATCCTATTTTATTTTCATTAAATTTTCTGCATGAACTTAATTTAAAAGAATGCAAAAGATTTGCACATTCAGTGTGATGGATTATATGGGGTTGATAAAAAAAGTTGCCCATTTCAAAGCACATTCACCAGAGATATTATTAGAGACATTTATCTAGTCGAACTAAATATGTACTACCTATCATCGTACCAATGCACTATATACCCCATTTTCTCCTGATCACCTCGAGAAATTTTTCCTCTACCACCAACCGCTTCTCACGTTTAACCGACCTTTGAAGATCGTGCAGAGGAGACGGTTCGGTCGGGGACAGCATGTGGTCAATGCGCTGGAGACACAAACAACGACGTTTGTTGCCTAAATAATTAATGCTTGTATACCGCCTGAATTATGAACTATGATACGAGGCCGATCCATAAAGTTGCCAATTTCAAAACACGTTCATTAGAGATAGTTCTTTTGTTGCACAAAATACGTAAATATATCACTGCACTTAATACCCATTTTCAAAAATATACGGATTTATTTCAACAAACAAAACTGTTTGAATAGCTCTTTCATTTGATGCATCATTTACAGCAGTAAGTTAAGTTTAATATACATTATTAAGCGTTAAAACCTTACTATTCATTTTGAAAGACACGGCAAAGCGGATAAGAATGAACAAATAATAGCTGGAGAGGGAACATGGAAGGGAACATAAGTATAATCACTTCTTAACTAAAGTCACTGATAATTATCTCTCAACCTAACTAGTGAAGTGGTACTAAGATTTTACAGTGGAGCATAACCTCTTTTACTTAAGTCACTGGAAATTATTTATTAATCCCACCTAGTTATGCGGTGCGAAGATATTACCGTGGAGCACGAAGTCTTTTAACTACAGGTACCGAAGATTATTCCTTAAGCCCACCTAGTCAAGCGATACGAAGACGTTATCGAGGGGTACAACACATTCCTACTAGCAAAATGGTTAGAGACGACCTGAATCCTTTGATACAGAATAGCATACCCCATAAGATATTTGCCCACTCATGAAATCCAGGGGTGGAATGTGCAACTTAAGAACCCGCAAAGCTACTGCTAATACAACATCTGTAACCAAGGTTAACGAGAGTTCCGTATTTTTATATTTAGCGAAGAGTTATTGTGTATGTTACATAAAGTGGCTTCAATAGGTACAGCATAAATCACACGATGAAAAAATAACAACCCAATGAGATTCTATGAACATGGTTCCTGCGCTACGAAAAATAAGATAACTAGAGACAATAAGAAAGAATTTTTCAGAGTGCTAAAGAAATGTATAAAAGTTAAATTAAATTTTTGTTATAAACTGAGAATTGAGAGAAGAAGTATTAGAGTCAACTGAGAATATGTAATATAACGTTGTTGAATAAGATTGAAGGTTTAAATACACGGTGCGCTGGTTATTTCGTGAAAACAACTTAAATTGTAGGTAGCCCAATTAAAGAAACGCGCTAATTTACACAAAGGTACACATTGTAAAGCCTTTTTTATGCATGCAGCTTTTTTCCAATTAAATGGAACAATTAATCACTCACGAAATTTAGAATAAATAACATGTATAAAAGTTTTATAGTAAACTTTCAAAACATCACTATCAAAACTCTCCTCGCCTTATATGGCATATTAGCACCGTAGGATGGCTTTATTGCAAGAAATAAAACCACCGGCTGAAACCTCATGCCTAACTGCATACCAAAATATCAACAATAAGCTGCATTGAAATTTCACGGACTAGGCAAGAAATTTCTCATACGTTTGTTGCTAATTTCAATAGCCTAATGCTGTTAATCTTGGTTAAACGTGAACTGCGACATAAACACTAATTAATGATACAAAACCAAAGAAAAAATATACCTTTATTAACATCGAATACGTCAATGACAAACTATAGACACTATTCATAAAATACCAACGTAACATTTATTAGGTTCTAGGAAACTTCCGTTCTCTGTTTTGCTTTGGTACGCTCTCTATTAGCCTTGGGTTTGCTACGGTTTTGATGATTTAAGACGAAAACCTTGCAGTGACATTCCGCCAGAATTCTCAGTACCCCTCTGACACGGTTTAATTAAATCGGAGCTGGCAGCAATGCGTTGGGACCACGACTTTATAACGCTACGTACGTTTGGGAGCGAAGGAAAGATCTGTGCTACGCAACGCCAGGGTGAGTTGCCGGATCGCTCCCATGGAAACGTGAGCATCTAACCTAGCCATAAATGAGGAAATGGAGCACCGTGATGTGGGCCATAATTGCCAGTTGAGCCTCCCTAACGAAACTCTGGGCGTATCCAACTCGTACCTCAGACACAATCCGTGACAACAGGCATAAAATACAGGAACCAAGTTGTTCGAGTAAGCGAGCAGATTACTTTTACCTTCCGCCAATTAGTGCTAACTTAGCACTAAAAGTATCATCTTTTTTCCTTACCACCTAAAAGCTCCGGCAGTGGTCATTTTGACAAGTAAGTAATTTTTCTCGTAAAGTAAATACTTTCAATCGTATACTGCATTTTGAATTACGATTATTTTATTGTTAACTCGAATTTATTATATTTTAAAATAATAAATAATTTTTTTAACAATTTAGTTTCTCAGCTTGAACAAAAAATTTGGTAGGTAAACTCTGAGGTAGTCTATGCATAAATAACTGCATGGCATAAAAAATAAAGTTGCATATAAACACGCAGAAAATAAGTTATGAATTCAATCTTCTAACGTGACTACTACTCATAATACTTGAAAATATCTATTTTAAAGGACACACATAAAAAGAAAAACATAAATAATACCGCTAAAAATGACCGCTCTCGTGCTTTAAGGTATATCATCAATTATTTAATAATTTAAGCAGCCGGCTCCGGCACTCCGGCACTACCAGTGTTAAAGCATATTTTGGCTGCGGAATTTCGTCCATATATTAATATGCTGCAGGAGCGGTATAGATATATTAGATGCAAAGAGACTCTAGGCTATTACACTTACGAGACGCTTTCATATCCCATTTTCAAGTTTGAAAAATTTCATGAGAGATTGTAAAATACGTCAATACTGTGATACAAATCAATATTTTAAATGAAAAATGATGTGATTGGAAATAACCTATACAAAATTTTTATGTAATTTTAATATTGCTAACAATTAAAAATTCAGCTTGAGACCCTGGGCTGAAGCCTGATTAGGATTTAAGAAAATACGGCCCTGTCGACGTGGAGTAGACAGGAAGAAGCTTCGAAGTCAGAAAGAAAGAACATTTGAGTGCTTAAAAAAATTACAAAGATGATAAAGGCAATTTTGCTAAACACTTATTGTGCAACTTCCATGGGAGCGATTTTCAAATAAATATGTTAAAATAATGCAACGACCGCCGTGAATTAGACTCCAGAGAGCAGTTGGAGATTTTAAAAATTATTTAAAGGACAGCACTTTGATAAACGAATATCTTTTCCCATTCTTTTCACCTATTCTGGCGTCCGTATGAAATTTCATCTCTTCCTCGGTTACGTAACTAGGTTCGAATGATGAGATAAATACATAATAATTTACACCTGATGATGATGATGACGACCAATCATCGAGACCCGGGTCGCGTTGTATAAAAAAGTAGTAGTATAAGTAACAATTAACTATACAAGAAACCTTATTATGTCCCTGGCTGTATAAATACTATTATTATTAAAGTATTCTACCGATTAAGATAGGTTCCCGCGGAGTGCTTAAGAAGAACTCCGTGAGCCTTCCTTTCTATCATGCACTTCCTTCTTCAATGCACAATAAGCCCTACTCCCTTTCATTCTATCTAAAAATCCTATTCTTTCCCTTCCCCTCCCTCGTATACCTAACACTCCTTCCTCTGAGACTGTTTTCAATATCCCCTCCTCGCTGAGTACTTGCTCCGTCCATACACCTTCTGTCTCCTCCGTATCTCATGTAAAAACAGGACAGGAATATTGATCTCTTGTTTCTCGAGCTGTGTACAGAGCCGGTTTGGATGAAAAAAGTCCTTGGGTACTTATGAGGCCCATTAATCTCCCATTTTTAAGTTTATAAAATTACATGAGAGATTATAATATACATAATTACAATGATACATATCAATGCGTTGAATGAAACATGTTATGATTGGTACTTATCTATATAAAAAGTGTAATTTTAATTTCGCTAACAATTTAAATTTGTGCCCCTCTTGATCTCGAGGACCTAGGCAGAAGCCAAATTAGTCCAGAAGATAATATACGGTCCTGGCTTTACACATGAATACATGACAGAAATATTGATACATAGTCTCGAGAGCTGAAACAGAGCCGGATTTGGATGAAAAGAGTCCCTGGGCTATTCCAATTGTGAGGCCCTTACACCTCCCATTTTCAAGTTGAAAATTTTCATTAGAAGTTATAATATACATCATTGCTGTGATATATATGTTAATATCTTAAATGAAATATGATGTGATTGGTACTAATCTTAATAGGAAATTAGTTGTTTCAGGCGTGACTTTATGGAATCTACTTGTAATGAAAAGTAAAGCCAACTTCGTATTTCCACATGCATATGTAATGTAAGACCTTGGTTTCGACATGGTACATTATTGTCTGGCACCACGGAGAAACCAAGGTCGTACATTAAATTTTTATGTGGAACTATAATGTTTTCTTTAATTTCCATTATATTTATAGAAAGAGTACATAATTTTAATTTTTCTAACAATTTAAACGTACCTATGCCTTTCTTGATCTTGAGCCCCTTGGCTGAAGACTAGCCAATAGGAAATTCCGGCTCCGGCCGTATACTAATATATTACAGGAATATTGATACATTAAGAGAAGGTTACGCTAATAACTTCCCTCGGATACTCAATTGGGACTTCCTGAGCTTACACATCGTGTTAAGCGAGCGTTCAAGAATTCATTTTCGACTCCTGTCACCCCATGTTATAAAAAATAAAGAAATCTACAATTACTTATTTTCCACCAGGATGTATTACGTAATACTTGAAAGTCCCCTTGAATAAGTAAATTTGACATTCCCTGCCCTAATAATGAAATTTTGGTAAAATTGAATTTTATTGGATATATTTATTTTACCAGAAAATCGAAAAGATATTTTTCAAAAAATATAGGAAGAATGAATGGGTAAAATACAAGAGTAACTGAAGAAAAAATTTTATAGCTGAAGTCAGGAAGGATTTTTAAAAATAAAGAATTCTACGCCTATTAAGCGACAGAAGTATTTGGTGCCTTAAAATTTAGTTCTGTTTCGCACTGTAGTATACATAATGAGAAGGTGCTATGAAACGTCAAATTTGCATGAATTCTTTGGAATGACGCTCTATATGTAAAATTTTCAATGAAGGAAGGGCATTAGAAAAATTGGTTGCCAATGCAGCAAGGTTCAATGAAAGAACTTTAAGAATTTACAGTTAAAATCAAATAAAATTTTCTGAGCTGAAAATATTCATTTGCTGATCGGTTCGTAAATTTCAAAATAAAACTAAGCATGATGCTTAATATTTTGCTGGAAAAAACGAAAGTTAAAATGAAGACTGTTTAAAATTTAGCATAAAAGAAGATAGTTTAGCTTTTTCATAATTAAATATAGGAGAGAGAATATTTCACAAATCTCTGCGAAAAACGAGGTAATATAATTGATATGCTCGACGAAAAGACCTTACACAGCATAGCACCTTTCCACGATGATAAGTGGAGGGTAGCAAAGAGCATTAAGGCAAGAAAGTAATTAAGTATATTCGTACAAATTGAAGGCATGAGTGAGTATAAGGCTCCAAAGCAGTCCGACCCCGATACCTCCTTAATCAGAAGCAAAGCTTACACCAGAGAAGCACTTATTTAATAACATGATTAAAAAATCCTTTTACGGGCAGGTTTATCAAGCTAAAGCATGTTATTAAACGTGATGAGACAGGTAGTGTAACTGTAATCCCAGGGAAATTTATCCAAGAAAGCCAGAGGGAATGCAGTAGTGTTGTTGCAATGTTGACGATAAGATCCATCGTGGTACTTAATTCTAGCTCCATCCAACAGTTTTTTTTCATACCCTCTGACGCCTGCGTATCAATATTGTAGCACAGGCGAGATCAACTACACCCTTTATCTCGCCGGCAACAGCGTGATAAGCTTAGCATCCGACAAGGGAGGTAATATGCGTGTATGACCTCGCTACATGGCTTAAGATTAACCGTTAACCCACCGTCCCCTGATGAAAGAGAAGCGCGCAATGTCATTGTTAAGTCACTATCCGTTCGCCAGAGCTCCACGCTCGGGCTTAACCACGTGGAATTTGTGCATTTTAGCGCACAGTCACACGGTTTAGTCCTGTGTGAATACGCGCTCAACGCACTTCGGAGGCACGGGAGCAAAATTAATTTCGGAGAATAGAGTTGTACTCGCGCATAGGACAAGGTATTGCAGAGTCATAAAGTGCAGGGATCGAGGAATCAACCATGGAATTCGGAATTCACGAGATATTCAGAATAGCGTACACGTGTCCAGATTTTGTCGGTTCAAAGGATACTCCACAAATAGATATCGCAATAGACTATAGCATTCCAATGCTAGATGAATTATTTAAGTCAAAAATGGGAAATGCATAATTAATAATGGCGTAGTGAGTTCAGCGCTTGGCTGAAGATCAAAGAGTCCCGGCTTCATATCCCAGGTGAAGCATCAAGGCACCCACAAAAATTATCAAGTGCGATTTAACCCAGGAAAAGGAACTTGGTTCATTCACGCGTAAGTGGCTTAGTGAGAGTTTTAGCTATAAGCTAACGTATACAAGCCAACCTTGGGCTGACGCAATGAGTCAATGAATGATGAAGAAGAATATCAATCAAATTGAGCATTGGCAATCAGGAAAGGTGGCCTATAGCTGGGATCATTAATTTTTATGCTTTAGCAAATAATAAAGAGAGTTATGTAATTAAGTCATGGGTAACTAACTATAATTGGCATTGCAATGGCAATTTCATATCTTCTCTCCCGGAGTTATCTTTTGCCGATAGTTGGAAACAGCTGCGAGGATTAATTTCCCACAAAGAGCAATTGGAAATTAGTTAAGGCTGATATTAACATGCGGATGGAAAAAGATAATTACTTAGACGTCGCAGGAATATAAATAGAAAATAGATTCCGATAAATTTATTCCCTACCCTTACCGGTATGCCTAAGATCCACGTGTTCCTTTAAGAATCAAGAATAATACATATCTCTTAGCTTTAAAGTTGGAAATTTAACAAAACTAACTAAACTTAAAATATAAAAAAATGGTTCAAATATGGCATCCCGTCACTTTGGCTGCCAAATTTTTAGCCAGTTATTAAAAATCATATTGAACAATGGCATCAAATGTAAAGGAGGTAAAGAAAGTTATTAAAGCGTTCATAAAAAGGAATAGTTTTACGAATTTAAAAAAACATAAATAACGAGAAATAAAAACAACTCGTTACCTTTTAAGATGGGACCAATGCTCTATTCTCTAAAGAAAGGTAGAATGACACCTTACAAAACTTAAATTCTTTCTCACTTCGGAAGACGTTCTTTCTTAGTGAACCGTTACGGTGCATACAAGAGGTAACACATGAGTCGAACAGTTTAAGAAAATCTTCATTTGGGAGGTTCAGCTATAAAATGTCATTTAATTTTGCATCCACAACATCAGCGAAGTCAAGTAAGGAAGCGTTTGAAATCAGGTGTTACTGAATGATGATGAAGATAAAGTAGATCGATTCGGAGGGAAACTAAAATACGAGGCCTAGGTTTAGTTTCGCTCCCGCACGAAATTAAAATCACCGAGGAGTTTAGTTTCGACGCGGGACGAAATTTTACTCTCGGGAACGAAACTAAATTAATCGGAACTCCGCTCCTTATAGTAAGGTTTCGATCCCAGGAGTTGAGTGGAGGGGGAGAAGAGGGAATTGGCGACTCAAATCACCACTAGCGGCGCTAGCATCGGTGACGTAATTTTCCAAAATGGCGGACGCATTGTTGATAATGTATGTTAAAAGATTAGATCGCAACGAGCGTCATATGGCTATTTTGCTCCATCATCTGTTATATTTTTCCTTAATATCTATCGAGTTCATAATTATCGTATTTGCACGTCACAGTTCAAAGGATTTTCCGTATGTAGTGCACTTTTTCATTCAATATATATCGTTTTTTGAACCAGTCTCCGTGACAGTGATGCACATTTATCTACTCCGTTGGTTCATTATTAACTTCATTTTAGAACTCTATCGTAATGTTTCAACTCGTAAAGCGTCTTGGAAAACACTAAAGAGGCGATGGTCTCACTGAGGAAAACGGCGATGAGGAGAAATTAAGCGTTTCGACCCATTAAGTTTGACGTACGTGTAGAGAGGTTAAAAAATCGAGCTTAAAAATTGAACGATCATTTTGCGTTCACCGTTCTCCTGTTAGTGGTAGTGCCCCACTGCCCCATGCATCTAATGGCGGTAGGCCGAACCTATACTTCAACCGAACTTCGTACTCGGTGTGCCGGTCGAAACTTAACTGTTCGGAGGTGAAGCACGTGATCTCTGCGGTGCGAAACATTACATGCGTTTCGTTGGGTCCCAGAAATTTAGTTTAGTTTCAACCCGAAATAGTTTTGACTCCGATTTCGTTTCGACCCTGAGTTTAGCTCCCTGGGTTGAAATCCATTTCTTTTCGTTCTACATTCCGATCACTGGAACGAAACTATTGAAATTTTACTAGTTTTTAATTTCGTTTCGTTTCACTTACCAACCCTGGTATTGCAAAGAGTGGGGGAAAAGAGATGTCTTCTAAATGTCCTAAGAAGAACACGGAGAACTTAATTTGACCACTTTATGCGGCATGATTGCCGGAAGAAGAAAAATGTCGAAGGACTATTGGACGGAAGGAAAGATTCAAGACATGAATTAGTTACGAAGGACAAATTATTAAGGCTGTAAAAGAGAAGAAATACGTTGATAAGAAAATTTTAGATAGATAGGAGAGCTAACAAGGGGAATACACGACCTTCGGATGGCCGATTGAGCTCAAATTTTCTGAATCGGTAGATCACGGCTATCAATTAAATATGCCGAAGCAAGACGACGCACTTCTCAAAACTTTTCGAGAAAAAAGCAATTAAAAATCGTAAAAAACGGGCCTAAGGTATATATGCGGTATTTCCTTACTCCCCCTGCAAGACAGCGGTGGTCCAGTGGCTACGGCGGTTGGCTGTGTATGCAAGGATGGCGAGTTCGTTCCTCACTCACGGGACTATTTAATATATTTTTTTTCAAGGATTTTATTGTTTGCATTTTTAAAGATTGTTTTCTTATCTTCGTTAGCTTAATGAAAATATTTTTAATTCATTTTTTAAATACTAATAAATGCTGAAAGGTGTAAGAAATGAAGCAAGGGCTGTATAATAGCCTTTCCAAGGGCGATTTTGTATTTATTAGTTCTCTCTTGGTGTATTAGGGTATTGCGAGTGTAAATTGTCTTCTGTAAGGGTGGGGACAGTATAATGACATTTAAATTATTAATTGGGAGGGAAATCCACCCTATCGACGGATTATACTTATAGTAAGTGGAGAGCTGCGTAAAACCAACTTTGGGATTGTTGACTTAAGATGGTGATCAAATGTTGCAGGATACTACTCGTATGATAGATATTTCTGATATAAGAGCGCTAGTGTCACTAAGTAATTGCTTACTTGAGCATAACTAATATTTGCGATGAAGCTTCATGAAGTGTGACGCACGCGAAACAATGAACAACGGACGCCTCGGCGCCATGCAAAGCTCTATTTGCTCAACAACATCTTTCAACGTCCCCTTGGACTATTTTTCCGTCAACTTATCTCCTGCACCCTCCCCATTTTCATTTTCCCTTCATTAAATCTTCACATCCAGTCATTAATTACACAATTCTCCCCCGTCTTGTCCGGGCGTGATATGCTCCCATCTAATCATATTATCTATATACTATAAAGCCCACTTACGACCACTCACTGACTCACTCACACAAATGTTTGGGGTGAACGAGACGAGATAAGACAAAAAGTCTCATGATGATCTGGTCTAAAATCATCTGAAACCTCAGGAAAAATAGTGTAATAGCTAAATTTCCCATTATTTATCTGTCGATTCATTAAACATTTAGTATGAAGATTAGTTTAAAAAATGGCCACCAAAATCCGATGGCAGCGCTACGATCATTAAAAGGAAGAAGAATAATATAAAATCATAAAAGTTTGTTTATACTGCTAATAGTTGTAAACTGTGAGTCAGCGAGCAAAAGCGAGTCAAATATATATAATCAGCCATATTAATATCAGGCTGATAAAAATTGTGTGCATAGAAAACGCTGAGTTGGCTTATTAAGGAGAATCACTCCCTAGCTTCAAAAATTTAAGGTTGAAAGAAACTTGTGAATAATCTATTCCAAAATTGTGCATCCGTCTTAAAAATTTAAGGTAGAAAACTGATAATTTACAAAACCTTAATATAGGTCATTTACAAATATGCATGTGAGAAAGCAGTGAGGACAAATTTTGACATTTGATACGAAGGATAATTTTTACAACTGAAGTCTCTACAAAACAGCAATGTATGTCATTAATACTGATATTGCACTTATTTTGAATTGGTAAGGTGACAGCAATTTAAAACAAGAATTACGCAATCAAAAAGACCGCTCAAGTGGTTGTCATGTTTCCTCTCAATCCTAAGGCAAAGGTATCTTCTAAACTATCGAAGGGTTAGCTTAATTGTGTAATAAGGCTGTTGGCTTGTGTGAAAAGGCTTAAAATTAATATGGCCTCAAACTTTCGTTTTTTATGGTACATTGAAGTAAAATTTAGCATTACTAGAGCCTTAGTTCTGGCCTTTCCACACATCAACATGGAAAACCACTTTTCCATTTGGTTTCCTCTTAAAATAGAAGTTTCAACAAATGAAATTTTTTCCGCCAAATATCAATTAGAGCCTTGTCAAACATGATTGCTATACGATGACCCTAGGCTAACTCACTAGAGCCGTCATTAACGTGGTAGACAAAACACTCAACACAGCTTTTATTAATCAGGTGATACGGCGATATCCAACTCTCCCCTGCAAAGCTAGACGTCGCTCGCGACCAGCAAAAACGATAATCCGTCGCGACGCTCGTAAAATGTTACAGGCCTTCTTTTTCCCCGCGCTAAGCACGGCAAATAAAACAGGATTAAAACCTTTTATGGCCCCGTCTCGAGCGCGTACCCTACCCCTTTCTCTGCTTCGGCGATGGGTAAGGAGTGAGGGAAGCTAGGGGTGGAAATGGAGGGGGGCATCGTAGGAGGCGCGGATCCGCAGTCATTTGTCAGGAGGTCGCCCCTGCACCTAATGCGATGCATCGGATTACCATTGTTTTACCCCCTCTCCGCCACGATAGTTGCAAACACCGCCACCAGGCTTTCACTCTGCTGAAATGTTCACGAGCAGTAATTCACTCGCAAACGGAAATCTCCCTCGGGCATACCGGATTCCGCGATAATAAAAAAATAGTACGCTTAAGTAATAAAAAATTTGGCACTCGAACAAATTAATAAAAAAGATATGTCACGAGAGCGTTCTCCTCGCGTGATTTGAAAAATCGAGAGTTTAATCAAGAGGCGGCACCGCAGTTAATCAAGAGATCGAATAATTGTCAACTGAGAAGTTATTGAGACTCATCTGATACTCCGAGAATGTATAAATAGTCCGCCGATAACGGGCCCATGTGACAGAAAAGATTCAATACTCAAGTGAGGAAGAGGAGGTATTAATAAAGTTAGCGAGATGAGTTGCAGCTCCAAAATTCGGCCTGAATGACCTGTGTATCGATAACCCTAATGCCAAATGCAGAACGAGTACAGTCATCGGTTATCATCATCAAGATATTAGTCATGCTAGAAAGAATGGAAAGGGGATATGGCCTTACAATCACTCAAAACACGTATATATTCAACAATAAATACTATGAGAGCATGTTTGAACGTATAAATATAGGACAGCACCTAATATCGTGGACGTCGTTAAAAACGACTCCTATATCGTGAATGCTTTGAGAGTATATGCTACATTTAAATTTACGAGGCTACAACGAATGCATGGCTAAATACATATAGAACTACCTTCCATGTCCCGTAAAAACATGTATATTAATACACTCGCTATGGGAAAAAAGTTGTATTTCCTTTTGAGAATGACATGGGAGTATTTAAACCGGTCGAGATATTATCAAATAAAGCTGTGTGGAATTGACAATTTACATGTTTATTGCAATGATGCCCACTTCTTTCGCTGGGATATTAAAGTTCTATTGTAAAATCGATTCGCCATCTGCAGGTTATTTCATCACACTCATAGTTGCAGATAACTCTCAATGACAGTTCAGCTGACAAATGTTGGATTTTTCCGTTAAAAAATCATTAGTTCCTGAACGAATAGCCATTGAGTAAGGTCGCATATTTTCATCAATTATATTTCTATTTTCATTTTTTCACATGATGAACAATCATTACCATAAAAATACTATAAGTACTAAATAATTGATTTTGACGATTTTGTATTATTAATCTAATTCATACATGTCAATATCTAGAAATCATTCAATCATCATCATACGTAGGGCCTGAGGGCGTATATCTAGAAATCATTAACGAGATATTTTAAACTGCAAGGGGATAAACGGAGCTTCTAACAAGTTTAAACAGAAAAAAATGGTACTAAGAGACTCCTCAATTCCAACGATGAACTTGGTGAGATTTGGTCAGCGATAGTCCAACAACTCTCTTCGATATGATTTAATATTGTTATGATTCTTGTAATGATGGGTTCCATATCACGTATAGTGATCCCGTGAAAATTTACAAACTCTTACGCCTTCGTTTCATTTTTTAATTTATTCTAATATTCTGAGGGTATAAAACGCATTTATACCCTCAGAGAAAAAGGTATCCTCCTCGACGAAAATAGCTCTTATCGCGGAACTCATAGTCTACGTCCAGGTGCTGCAGATAAATATATGTTTCAGAATTACTGTTCAAAATCACTAACATTTATTTTTTCTCAATACCTCAGAATTTTCATATACATCATAATCAGTTTTAGGTACATGGAAAATCAACACATCTTACAGCAGGGATGTCTATGTCGCGAGGGAGGTATATTACATGGTGAATTGAAGAATTTTAACATGAATTCACCATCACAAAACACACAAATTAAAGTATCGCATATGATATCCTCTTTAAAATTGAATGGAAATGAATGCTATGAAAATATATTTCATGCAAACTGACCTTGTAGTGCATGCTGGCAAAATCATTTGCCACGAATACCAATAACAATTTTTCCAAAGACTAAGTCTTCAAACAAGATACATAGTAACTCTATTAAGGAGGAATTAATGCATCAAACAAGTTTCTTAGGCAAGCAACATTTCGTAACTTGCCATGAAAATCGAGCGAATAACTATTTATTTAAAATACTGAGCTATGAAAGATTTATCCAAAAATGAATTGTACCATGAAAACTATTGTTGCGGAAACAGAACACCACTTTGACTGAAAATAAACCGACAAAAATGATAGGGAATTACTATTAATTTAAATCACCCGAATCAAAAAAAGATTTTCACTGCTTTCACTGCATTGCACGAGTCCATTAGCATGCATTAGTCCACGAGCTTTTTTCCCAATTTTTTTAAAAACTTCGGGAAACAGGGAAATAAATAGATGCAGCGGAAAGAGCACTATTTTTCCCGAGGATTATCCAAAAATCGGATTTGGGAGAGTCGACTAGACTGCCGGCCTAGATAAATCCTCCATTCCAAAGGCATCTGCGGGATTTGTGGAATCAGGAGGCCCTTGGGGGGGGGGGGGGTGGGTAAGTTGAGCTGGAGTGGTCCCGGGAACGTGGGATGCCAAGGCAACAGAGGCGCTAGGCTTAGCGAGAGTTGGAGATAGGATTAATCAAGGAGGTGGCACTTAGTGGCCACCAATTTTCCAAATTTCTTGGTCCATGATTTATTTTGCATCTAAAGTTTTTTTCATGAGAATAAAAAAAACTAAATTTACCATTCATATTTACATAAGCGTGATGAGTGGAATAAAAAGGTGAGAATAAAGGCTGGATCGAAGCAAAATATTACCGTAAATAAGCTCAAACTTTGGATCTTGTCAATAAGGGTATTAATAATCCGTCGAAGGAAAAAACGTTCCTTATTGAAGAGCGATCACTTCAAGTGGTGATGCGCTATAATTAACGGTAGCTTAATGATAGTGCACGAGAATGATAGTCACTGGTTTGGGTGTAGGGAGGGACAAATCTACCATTTGAAGCATATTAGTTTAAAGAGTAATTCGATAAGCCAATCCTATCACATTTCCGTTCAAAACATGAGCGACTAGTCATCACAAAATTTAACTCTCCATTCTCAAGGTGCATTTACACTGTGTAACATGTTATATAAAACATGTTATATGTAACTTGATTATATATCATGTTACTCAGTGTAAACGCACCTTAACCCTCCGTATCGTCCCAATTTGCAATTTCACAGCACGGTGTAGCGTTCAGTGGCGTATCACAACTCAGGGTGACCATCAGAGAAGAACAGATAAACTTTAAAAAATATGTCTTCATTGTAGCCAATATTTAGAATTGATAATAGTTAGGCTTACGCGGTTAAAATTAATCACTGCACTATCACGGTTTTCGGGGTATGCAGCTCTCCTTCTGGTTACACCAAGCAGTGAAGTGACAAAAACAGTTTGTCCAGAAGATATAGTGCTGCATTATCTCTGAAATGTCGGCCAGGAATGTGAACAGTAGCACCTCGACGTGGCTTCATCCCGAAGACCGAGAAAATGCACTCATTACTATTGATAAATATTGGATCATCTTCAGTAATACGCAGTGAGGGAATTTATAAGAGAATTGAATAAGCAAATGAGGCTTTCTTAAAAGAGTCTTGAATAGATTGGGCTGGAGTGTAGCACTTCATGGTGCAGAAACGTGGACGGTGTTGAAAGAGGATGAGAAAAGAAAGGAGGCGTTCCAGATATGGGCGCGAAGAAGAATGGCGATAAACAAGTGGACGGAGGTGAAGAGAAACGAGGAAGTGCTGGACATTGTGGGCTAGGAGATGACACTTATGGGTGAGATGAAAAGTAGACAGACGGTTTGAATGGATCGAGTTTAAGGAGGGGATGCATAGTACCGCACCTGTGATAATTGAGAAAGGAAGGAAGAGAATTGGATATATAGATAGATTGAATGAGAGTAGGCCTGTTTAATTTTACAATATGCTCCACGTAAATCCACCTCAAACTATAAAATATTTACATAATAATACTGAAATAGTTAAAAATTCATTAATTTTTTCTGAAAGCACTGAAACCAAAAGCACTGTCTGCGCAGTGACAGGTAGAATATTTGAACCAATAATCAGTGTAGTTATAAGCTAAGTTAAAGCAGACTAAGAAGCTGTGCACTGAGCTCAATGGTAATATACCTCTGACCAGTGGCGGATATGGGGGATGGGATAACAGGAGTCATGACCCCCCAACTTTTTTAAAAACATTTTAATATTTATTAGTTTAATAGTTTTTGTTTCCTTGTAAACGGCGGGTATATGAAAATACATGAACATCGATCCCAAATGTTTGAGTTGTATTTATCGTAGGACACCCTATTGCAAAATCTCTACCGGGGGGTATTCCATACCCCCGGATCCAGGTCATGACCCCCAACGCCCGAAATTTGATGCTGAATCCGCCCTTGGTACTTATTCCTTTTATCGAAGACTGATATGAAGGAAAGCGGGGGAAAGCAACTCATTCTCAACCCTTTTTTCATAGCACATAGACCATAAAGGTCAGTCAAAGAGGGAGATTGAATACTCTTTTGGGCATGGTAAAAGTTTTTCCTGCTGGAATGAGTTGCTCCTTGCTTCACCGAGAGTAATTGTTTGCTTTCTCACATCCTGCCTCGCCCGCCCATTCTCCTAACACAGCAATAAGGCGTTCTTACTCAGCCAGTCATTTGTCATGCGGTTTCCGCACCTGTTGTAGCTGGTGTTATTTTTTTATTGTTCCAACCAAGTATGTTCGAGGCGTAGGTATCACGACTTGATTTATCCCGGACTCGACCGTAAAATTAAAAAGCCTTGGAACTCGCCCAAACGTGTACCGCTGCGATAAATTATGATCACCAAAGGGAAGTGTAATGCTGGACTTCCAGGAGTTAATAAGGCTGAGCAAATGAAAAATTGCGCGAGCAAAAAATTATCAACGAAAGCGGACAAGAGGTCGACGAAGTTTTCACTGTGAGTGCAAACATTCCACGCGGGAAAAAATAATTTAGCTTGACCTTTCGAATGAACCTTGAGATTTTGTGGTATTATTCCTTCAAATTAATGGAAGAAAAAATCACATTTCGGCGAAATTAATTTTTCCATTGCCTGATGATGTTTTTATTTTAATTATCGGACAGATCTCACATCTTTGCTTGATTTCCTCAACAGCTTCCCAACAATCAGACTGGAATTGGAATTTTGCCCAATACTAACGGATTATAAAGAAATTCCTGGAAATAGTTTAATTAGGCCATGGGATTGACATAAAAGAACTCGCAAAACGTATATTCCTGCCTGAAATAAAAGCCATCTTACTGGTTCGGATCTGAGCCCGATACTTTCGAATGAAATACAGCGTACATTTATTCATTTTAAAGGGCCGTTAAACAATAAAATGGTGGTTTTCGCTAAAAAAAACTTTTCCTCCACATACCATTTCAAGTTTAAAATCTCTTTTTAGATGAAGTCCACTGCAAAATATTGCATTGATGGCTTTCTCTAAAAAATAATCCAGAAAAAGAGATTAAAAAGTGCATGAAGAACAGTATAAATTTCTGCATATTAGCTCCTGAATTTTTTAAAGCTTTATTGGCCATTACTGCTTTGACGTAACTTATTTTAATGCAATTTTCACATAGGTAACTTTTCATTGACTGAAGTGATCTAATTAACTGTATGCATCTATCGGTATTTTTCAGGGAAAGAAGTGGGACTGAACTGTTTCAAGTGAATTCCAGGCAGGTTACATTCTATACGGCTTCGTTATCTGGCATTTCCTCCTCATTTCTCAGCGCTATGGCTTGTATCAATCGTCATGGAAATGCAACAAAAGGGGACTTGTGCCACCCGCAGAAATAACAGGTCCCATCTATGCATGCACACATAATGTACTGTTTCGGCTGCACGACTCATGAAAGCACATGATTATGATGGCCGAGTGTCGCCTTTTGTTTCAGCATTACAGTGCGGAAGATGGATTTGATATGGATGGGATGCTGCATGGGGTCAAACCGCTTCCTCATCATTGCGCGACCGACATTGTTACTTGCCACATAACTGCGCGCAATGACACGTTGGAGGCATATGGTGACTAACAAGATTTTAATGAAGTTCCTGCAGGAAAATCCGCTTGAATTGGCTTCTAAAGTAAACCGTCGGACACAACGCTATTAATGTAACGATTGAGTTGAGTAGCAAATGGATCAAGATAAAATGGCCGTATGCAGGAAAATCCGGTTGAAGTTGGGAAAAATAAACATACCCGAATTGTTAATTAATTAATTTATTTCCATATCTCCAAGAACAGCACTATTGGACCTAAACATCGGGGTTTTTGGTAACATTTAACTATCAAATGTGCATAAACATCCATGCCCTCGGTAAGCTTAATTGCCAAGGCAGGACTCGAACCCGCGACATAAGTTTGGCAGGTGAGGACTTACCCCGCCACCACCGAGGCCGGCAAAAAATATGATTTCGATTTAATTGGCAATCACCTACGAAGAGAATAACAGTTGCTACTCGGCCGCCAAGGGCTGGGATAAGAGCGAGGGTTCTCATGCAAAACGGTTCACTATCTAAGGTCTCCTCTCTACCGATTCGATCGATGGATTTTTCTTCCTCATAGGAAAATCCACTAGGATTGGCAGAATATTAATTGCTCACGCTTGGTTTCGCTGATAGTAGGGCCCCTTTCGCTTCTATAGCGTTGGGGTGTTTTTCCCTCGTCCCGTCCCTCCCTATAGATGATTGTCGAGTCAACTGAAAAACCACTTTCGGAGATTAACACTCAATGTTTCCAACTATAATTGGCATTTAGATAATCTTACCTTCATAAAAATTTATCTTTCCGGCCTCGGTGGCGACGGGATAAAGTTCTTGCCTGCCAAACAAGAGGTCGCGGGTTTGAGTACCACCTCGGTAAGATGTTCCTAACCAGGGCATGATTCTTCTTACACGTGTAATTGTTAACTTGCTGAAAAAACCCGATGTAAAAGGCCAAAATATCTGCTGAATTTTTCGGTGGTATGTGTACAAAAAATTACACGAATAATAAAATCCAAATTATTTGAAGGACACAATAGAGTTAGCACGGTGCGGTAGAGCGCAAACCTAAGTGAAAACGATGTTTTTCCATTTGGAAATAAAATTGGCATTTTTAAAGACAATTAACAGCTGATTTTTATTAAAATTTCACTGACCTCCATCATCCGAGCCGGAAGTCAATTAACAATTACAGGAAATCAGGAAAAGTACAACTAAACTAAATAAAAAGTTGTTTTCGAATGTCACTTAAATTTTTCCGCATAAATAAATTAAGCCACTACCTACGCCAAACTACGCCACCAGCACAAATCCATAGGAAGCCCATGGTAGTAATGTGATTACGAAAAATTTAACACCTATGTGGTAAAATTGGACGAAGAACAACAAGACACAACTAACACCGAATAGTAACAATAGATCACACTTATGGTACGCGGAAATTTCATAAATATGATGGAAACTGTGGTGTAGGTCACTTATAAAAATCAATTATTCCATCAATTATCCCTTCCAAGATACTACCGGATCGCCTTGTCGCGTTTTAATGAGCTTGAGATGATATGAAAGACATTTACACGAAAATTCCCTGTCCGTTAGAAAAATATAGTAGCTTACTCAGCTAATAGAAGGATTATATGATAAACGTGGTGAGAGGATAACGCTCCGAAATAATGCATAATGTTTCCCTGAGTCCAAGTACCTCTTTTATTATTCCCTTCTTCATGGGTTACGTCTAAAATTCTCTCTCGATACGTCTAAAACTCTCTGCATCGAGCAATAAAAATGAAGGTTATTCTTGGCAAGATAAGACAATGGTATTCATGAAGTAACCTCAAAATATTATACGAGTGCTTGCTCAAATCAAAGCCAGTCAAGCCAAAAATTTCGCTTAGCTTTCGAAATCGAAGTTAAATTTTTGTAAAGGGTTCCGTTACAATTTTTGTGACAATGCCTTCAATCACTGAATACGTGGTGGCATTATAAATCATTTTGTATAGGTGAACTTGGGAATTCCAAGTCCTTGACTGAAACATTTTAGTCAGGGATGGGGATAATTCCTTGAATAACTGTGTAATAATATTTTTCCTAATGATTTGGAAGGAATTACGGACGGAGTGGATTATCCGAAGATAGGATTCACCAGTACGTCTTTTAAATTGATAAATATTCATAAAGCTATGCTTACACATTAACCCACTTGTAATCATAAACGTCTGAGGCAAAAGTCGTAATATCGTTTCAAGGATCATGACCTGGTATGTAAGATGGAAATATCGTACATATCAGGGTACATATCAGGGTATCAGGGTACAGGGTACATACGTACACAGGGTACAGGGAAATAGCGTACATTTCGCTGGAATCATGTCTATTTTATACAATCTTGTATAAAATAAAGGGATAATGGGTCAGATATAAACATAATTGCATCCCGGAATTAAAAATAAATGATTTTAAGAAAATATATCCAAATTTGTACTAATATTAATCGTTACATTTTACTTTTAAATCAAGTCCATTATATTTTATGACGCAGTTATTTTGCACAGGTTATGTAACATGGCAGACCAACCTTCTACTAACATCGCACGAGCGTCCTTCTATCGTGGGCATAAATAGCATTCGAATATAACTTCCATATTTCTCCACTTTCTCTCTCTATAGTGTAAAGAGCGACTCATCTTGCTCGTGCAGAAGATTTACAATGCAGTGAAGCTTTATATTCCCTTCTTCGCATCGTAAAGAACGAACATGAACTCGCTGATGGAAATAACTCTTGATAAGGAGCTCAAGGTGCAATACGCTTTGACTCTCAGCAAACTCTTCTACAAAAACTCAAATTAAAAGCCTCGTAAAATTAATTTAAAATGCATAAAAAGCCATGAAAACGCAATACTGCAGTTGAAGCGTTGATAAAATCCGAAAATGAAATCCAGAATTTGGCAAGAAAATCCAATTTTTGTACCAATTCAAGCTCGTACTCCAAGGAAAATAAGCAGGATTCATTTAATGACAATAGATGCTTGGTACTTCGTACGTTGATCTTTTTTCTTTCTAATTCTCTCATGAATAAAGGTAGGGAATTTCATTAGTTTATCTACATTAATAAGTTATACATAGTTGTTGATATAAACTTAACTACGCAACTAAATTGTTTTTACTATCTTGTTTAACTTGCTTTCTCTATTTATCTGTTTCATTGATGGAACCTTCTAATTGATATTTAACCCACATCCTATTGCCGAATCTGCTTAAAATAATGCACACTCACTTGTTTCTGATGAAAATCGACAATTAAAAAATCAGAAATCAGAAATTTAGATCCATTGCGCTCTAATCACCTGACTATATTTTCATAGGTAAACAGTTTTAAATTATCTCAATAGGTAGCAGTAGTTAATTTTTTAGAAAAAACTGCTTTATACAATTTATTTTATTATCATTGAAAAATATATTTATTTCCATGAAAAATTCGCCATAACCTTGAGACTAATTTGAAAAAATATATCTCTGGTGGTAAATATATTTAAGTCAAACATAAGCCATTATAATACAAAATTGAAGCATCTTTAATCCCAAGAACCCTTTATACTGTCATGATTGGTTTGGCGTTTAGCGGGGGACGAATGACTACAATTCAGCGGTGCCACAGATGAAGTGAAAGCAAAAAGTTAGGTGACCGTGTCTAATAGCTTAAAAGTCGCGTTATAACTTCGGCAGAGTATAACAGCATTACTATTTTTTCCTCGCGCTCAATTAGACCTCACATGGGGAAAAAAGGGGTTATATAAAATCCTAAAAAAGTTGCCCACAAGATTATCAGATACCATTTTTACTGGCGGGAGAGTGAATGCGATTTCTTTCCCATTATGGTGCATTCTTTAATTTGGTGAGAATGCGATAAATATTTAGTTATGCAAATATCTTGTTCATATCAATTGGAAATCTTTATAGGAAGGAGCCTTGCAAATTTTCGACCTAAAACTGGCATGACTCCTCAGCAATTGAGAGAATAAACCTAAGCCAGGAGGCTTGTAAATCGGTTTAAATGTTGGAATTATAAAGTCAGGAAAAACCATACAAATTACTATCTCATAGTAGCACAATCGTTGAGGCAAGAGGCCATGAGTATGAAAACTATGCAAAAATATTCAGTATCAAGTAATAATTTTTTAAATTAAGTTTTATTTCAAAGCAATTACTTTCTTCTCATCATCATATTTTCTCTTCGTTAGTGCGTAATGTGCCAACCCTTTATCGCCCAAAAAATTGGCGCCTTTAAAACAGTTTTTGGTTCCTGACTTGTGGTTCCTGACGTAGAGTGGCTTCATAAAACACTGTGAAGAAGCGGAGGAAGAAAAACGCAGAGAGACGACCAGAGTTCACCTGCGAGCACCGTAAATGAACAAGTCGCGGTGAGGGACAATTAGGACAGACACGCACATCATTAACGGTAGGAATATAAACGAATGTGAGTCAGCAAGAATGCAAGGGTACAGAAAAAAGGTGAAAGTGTGAAAAAAAAAACCTGAACATAGGAAATAAACTGAGGGGAAAGAAACCTGACAATTTGGGCAAGCTTTGACGCGTGAACCTCGAGAGAATCCAGAGCGCATCAATTAAAGGAACTCATTATCAACCTCAATAGACGGCGAGGTATGTGACTAACAGCGGTAGCATGTAAACATATAAATCCATGGAGGCGCGCCAGAAAAAAATATTTCTACGGCATCTCATCAAAATCTGCATATACGGGTGAAATGACCTCAACCATTCTTCAGCACAGTACTGAAATCCTATGACTAGTATCATGCAAATCTCCGATTCTCCCTTTAGCAAGCTAGCATATTAAGTCATATAGTTATACATCTATAGGTAGGTATGTAAAATCTTTTAACAGGTGACAGTTGCGCTGGAAATCATGTTACTAAAAATGCTTATATAGCCAGATTTATATCATCAATCTGTTTATCAAAGCTGTCATATCATCAACGGACATTGTGGTGTATCTGAAGTTTCCCCCTCATAGAACTCAAAGAGGGCTCTGGCAGTCACTGAAAAACTTCCGCCACCGCCGGGATTCAAATCTATACCCGCGGAGTATGTGACCATCACTGTGGCCACCAATGATGCTATGGTCATTTGGGTGATCCTTATTTTTACAATTTCTTTCGGAAAACCTCCACAATTTATGCCAATTACAGTAAAAATATACCCTGTAAAATATTATAGCCAATAGATAACGGGAAGACACTAGCACTCAAAGTTGTGAAAGTTTGGCATATTTGGCTGTTTTTCTGGTATGAATGGCGATAAGAAGGCGCTGGTATTTACCAACTGATTTTCTCTGGTAACTAACTGGGCAAATATCATTTCGCATGCTGCACCTAGACTATCTGGTTCTTGCACACATGTCCTCCAATCATCAATTAACCATGCACTCGTTACCGAGAGCTTTCCTCGAATAAACGCATTCCTTTCGACAGGCGGGATGCTCTACTTGAAGAACCGAAAAGTTCGCGAGGATATGTTGGGACTCTGCCTGTACGTCTTGCGAGGAGGGCGCCGGTTAGAGTCAGAAGAGCAGGCTGATGAAATAAATTCATTCGTTCGGTGTGGAGGAGAAAGCATTGTTAAAAATGAAGCCTACAAGTACCATTAGTATTTATTACTAATTTTCCTCAAAACTTCACCGGTGGTTACCATCCGGTTTTTGCACTCATATCTTTCAATATTTGATTAACCATACTGGTTTGGAGTCTGACGGCTCTTCTTGCGGGGAGGGCGCCGCGCCGGTTAGAGTCGAAAGGGGTGGCTGATGAAATAGTAAATTAATTCGTTGGTTGTGAAGGAGAAAGCATTGTTAAAAACTGAAGCGTACAAGAAACATTTGTATTTATTACTAATTTTCCTCAAAAATTCACCGGTGGTTACCATCTGGTTCTTGCACTCTTATCTTTCAATCTTCAAATTAACCATACTCGTTACCGAGAGCTTTTCTCGCATAAATGTCTTCCTTTCTAAAAGGCGGAGGGCTCTACTTGAAGAGAACCGGTTAGAATATGAGGATGTGTATGGAGTCTGCCTGCTCTTCTTGCAGGGAGGGCGCCGGTTAGAGTCAGAAGAGGAGGCTGATGAAATAAATTGATTCGTTCGGTGAGGATGAGAAAGGGAAGGAGGCAAGAGCTTGCCTGAAAGGCTGAAGAGCAGGGTGCGAGAGAAAGGGGTCCTTTTGAAGGGTAGAAACAAAAGGGGGTTTCTCGGGCGGTGGATAATAAAGGAGACTTCTCTCCCCGCCACACACCTCAACAAAGGCATTCGGTGTGCGGGGGGGGGGGGGGGGGGCATTTTTGAGGGGGCCGCATTCGTTTCCTTTGTTGCCGGTTTGGTTGTTGCTGCCGGGCCCGCAGCCCTTGTGTTGTTGCGTCGGCATACGTGCCCGGCCGGGGCATTGTTGCGTGAGAGAGTGTTTTTGGGGTGCAGCCGAAAGTTGGAGAGGAAGTTGGAGCTGAAATTGAGATCCCACGAGGAAATTGAAGGAGGCAATAGAGCGAGGGAAAGAGTGCGATGAACGGTATAGGCGGCTGGGCGGAGGAATGGAACGTAATACCTATTGACCAAACACTTTATTTCGAAAGTTACTTGGCTACTGTCAAAAAATAATGAAAGTAAATAACTGAATTCAGTAATAAATATCGAATATAAATTATTTAAATCGTCTCGGGATCAACTTTGTGAAAGTCTATTTTAACGCAATGAAATTTAAAAAAACTTTGTCCTATTGTACCAATTTATTTTAAGGCATGGCAAATTTCGACGCTGCAGCGTCATCATCAGTATATAATAATGATCAGTATCTGACGATGGCGCCGCTGTGTTGAAACCAGGGCCACCCTTGGAGGAATAGAGCATGTTCTTTCATTCCATTAACGTTATTAGGTACAAATTTCCAACGGCACGTACAGGTGATACTAAAAGAGTATTTATTCACACACTAATTTACTTTCGCAGGGATGCAGGGTAAAATGTTTTTAAGCATAGCAGACACTCCCATTGCTATGAGGACCTAGGACTTAGTAATTCTTAAGAATTGTAATTCAAATACTAAAAATAATTATCAATGAACCATATTTTTTATTTTGCCAGACCGAGTTCAAAACCTTAGTATCAATATGGATATTTTGCGCAAGAGATAAAGAGAGAATAGCATGATGTTTTGCCGAAAGACAAAAAAAACATCCATATACTGATCATAATTTGAATAGTGTGGGTAGAGTTAACTGAGGACTGAACCATATAATATACCAGGAAAGTATTTTCAAAATATATTTACCATTTTCCGCTAGTAAGTGTATTGTCAGCCTGAGGCTAAAGACGCTTCTCGCAGAGGCAGGAAATAGTGTTTTGAAAAGTAAAACTTATAAGACATAGGCTGTGCACGTAGGAAAAAATTTGTACTGTATATTTACTGCTAAAAATGTATGAGCGGAGTAGAAATGTACGTACCTGAAACGCGCTTCCTATCAATTACTCTCATATCAGCTAAAAAAAAATATTATGGAAAAATCAAACAGAAAAGGCTCACTAAAAGCTAAACTTGCGGATTTTGTTCAAAAATAGCTAGACGAAACATGATGCTGCATTTCCATCGACCTAAATTTCATCAAAGCTGCATCCCTCTTAAAATTTGAGTATAGAAGCGGAAAAAAACAGGTTAAAGGAGAGAAAAGAATAAGCAGATACTGAACCGAAAACGTGCACATTTTGCAAAAATATAGTCTTCTGGAAAAATCCAGATTGAGGAGTAAGAAATCATTTATTATATTTTTGAAGCAGTTCACAAAAAATATGCGCTCCAGATGTAATGAGTAAAATAAAAAAATGAAGGGATAAATACGATATTTTTTAAACACGCTAACAAATAAATTGCAACAAAATATTACACCGTTTTCGTCAACTGGTAGAATCCATAATGCACTTCCAATATGTCACTGCATTAGTGTTTGACGATCGGTTCAATGCGGGTCATAAATAAAATTTCAACCTAAATTTATAAATAACTTTCTAAATAGAAAACGTATCGATACGTATGATAAACCTCTGATGCCGCAAGTTGAGTTATACATACTCGTATTATAATGAGCTCCGTATTCATCAATCCCTAATTGGCAATAACCAATCATTGACCAACGCATAAATGTATTTGCAAGTCATCATAGCATAACCATTAAATCGCTGCTTACATAGGATGCTGATTGGATTTTGTTTCAGCGCCAATAACGCTATAAATTTAAAAGAACTCCTCAGATTAGCATTTTCACCAGAGAATAGTAGTTTTGTATTTCTCAAAAATAAAGGAAGGAATCAAAAATGGGCTACCCGATCTCACTAATCAATCCGAAAGCAATCACATTAAATACAAATAAAAACAATTCTAAATGAAGGAAACTTTTCTGTAGGGCGTTAAACAATGGGCTGAAAGAGATATAGCGTACTCGCTGACAATGCTATCACGATGTAATCATATGTAAATAACTTCGCACCATGCATGGGAACACAAATAGATTAACGTTAATTACTAATCCATGCCTCATCATCAAATCCGGTCGCAGGAATTGCAGGAAAATTATTCAAAAATCAATTAAGCATTGTTTTTTTAAAGAAATTACTACGGGAAAAGAAACAGTCATGTTTCCCTTACGGTAACAACGAATCCGTTAATAGTAATAATGATCAAACTAATCGCACACGAAATCAAATACTTGTACAAAACAAAAGAATATTAATGGAAACAAAGTTCTCTTTAAGGACTTAAAACTGAAATTTTACTTTCCTCCTTAAGATTATGTTTATCTATCCTCACGAGGTTAATATCGGAAATAATTTTAAGAGCTAATTGAAAATGAAGTAAATTCTTTCACAAAAATATTTTGCGAGTTTGAGACATTACTTTTTGATAAGTATCTTCAAATAATTGAGAATAAATTAAAATAGTTATTGGTCTTAGTCAAAAGAATTTTCATAACAAAGAAGAATTAATTTTTAAATGTTTTTTTAAAATTTCGCTCCATGAAAGAGAATAAATATTTTAAGCGGTTATTTCAGATTCATCACAACAGTACTAGCAGCATGATAATTCTAAGACTCACCCGTTAAATACATAGATATTTTAATAATATTTATCTACCCTTGCGAATCGAACATCGGCAATGCTTTTTACGTATTTAATTCAATTAAACAAATGTTTTCTTAAAAAAATTTGTTCGAGAGTTGTTGCACTTCATCGGGCATTTTGAAATATATTTTTTTGGTAATTTGTCTTATCCTATTTCTGCCCAGAAAAATGGCTGAAATGCCGAAGTGCTCTTGTCTCTTTATGCTAGTGGGATAATGTATACTAGCTTAAAAATAAAACTAATAAATGGATTTGGTGAAAAAAATTAGCAGCACGTTTGTAGCGATGAAAAGAAAAGGGCCTAGTTACTCATGAAGAGCCCACGTACTCAGAATGGCAGTGTGTAGCCACATGACAACAGTGGGCGTGAATGGATCAAAAGAACGTTTATGACAAGGATTTCACTCCGTGAAAAAGAATGAATATTTAAAGCGATTATTTCAGATTCATTGCTATCTTGCATGGTAATTCCACGAGTTATCTCTTAAAAACTTAGCTTGAGCTTCATATGGCAAATCTTTAAGAAAAATCTTTAGATTTTTGTCACGTTCGGAGATGACGATTCCTTTCTCTATCCTCGAAAACGTAGAAAGCGCACGTATGTCTCCAGGAAAAACTAAGAATCCATGTAAGGATGCCTTCATCTCACAAAGCCGCGGCCGCACTCCATTACGGCATAATTAGCGCTGGAGTATTCTCGCCATTTAAAGCGCCAGCATAGCTTTCGTAGACGGTGAGCCGAGGATTCTCTCAACTCGGCGAGAATTCGTCCTTAATAAACCCTCTGGGCGATTACGTCCAGCGGAGCGGAAGGAGGCCTTGGCTGCCGCCTTGAGATAATGGCGCCTTGAAACCCAAAGGAGGGCTGCAACCAGTCTCCAGGTCCCTTCTCAAGGGGGCATTCCTCACAACTACCCCGTCGCTAAGTTACGCGTCGCAAGGCCAGAGAGAGATTTCACACACATTTCTCCCATTACTCAGGAGGCTTAAGCGTCATCAGTTCGCCAAAGGGAACCAGTTAGGTCAGAAAACGACCCTCGTGAAGCATGAGAGCGAAATCAAATTGGATAAAAGTCTCATTTGGCGATCGTTTATCATCAATCGGCTAGGTATGCCCGTTCTTTTGTAAGTTAAAATTAATTAGAGGCAAATTCATGACGATTTATGACCAATTAATGGTATTATCAAAGAAAAACGTATACTTCTTCAAAGGTATAACTGGATCACAAATAAATCACGACCCCGCTGTAAATTTCCACGTCTCAAGGTCAGAGTGACTCATGCACTCATTTATTTTGTAAAATAGATAACTGCATATGTTTCTTTGGCTGTGTGGCCTCGTTGAAAAATTTACAAATTCTCTCTCCTCGTAACTACAACATACATAAATATAAAATGTGCAAAAATGAGGAAATAGATTGAGTAAAAGAAGTTCATGCATTGACCTACAACTTTTACGGCATGAAAATACGCAAAAATATGGTGTATCCTAAGCAAGTGAACTTTTTTTGGTCGAGTTACGATTTGGCGTCATATAAAACATTCTTTACCTACTATTTTTTCCTGGTGGAACATAATAAAAACGAAATGGAACACACTCAGTGTATTCCTATAGCAACGTGCTCACGTAAAGTACTGAGGCCGTCACCTGCGCGTCACATTTCGGCGTTCCCACGTTTTTAGAGGAGCTAAAAAAGTATGGCGGTCCATCAGGATGCCATTACTCTTTGCCTGTTTACAGTCAGGCGTAACCCCTGGCCGCTTGGCATCCTGTGACACCGTTTCAAAGTGAACTGGATCAATGAGACCGAGAGGTTTTGTCGTCCACCCTATTATATAAAGGTATCAATAAAGACAGTGAGAAATCAGATATCAAATACCAGCATTACCAGATAGAAATCAAATAACAGGAAATGGATTGAGCAACATAAATTCACTCATTGACCTACAACATTTACGGCATGAAAACAGACGCAAAATTATGGTGGTATGTGCATAAGCATGTAAAATTTTTACGGTCGAGTTACGATTTGCTCGGGAAAATCGTAACTCTACATTTTTTGCAATTGACACGTAATTTTCAAACAGGATCTCTGTGCCATAGCGCAATAGGGGTGTAATTGCGTTTTCATCTTGCTGGGAGGAGTAAATCATAATAAGAATGACGGCATACTGGGAGGTTACGTGATGAGGGCTGGTGATAGATAAGTTTGTGTGAGTGTGCAGGTGGCTTTGGTCCGAAAATCAACAGGATTTGGAGCTTACATTTGGTAAATTTGAAAACATAAGTCCCAATTTATTATTCCATCTAATTACGCAGCAATCACAAGATGAATAGAGTTTTTGTATTTTTAAGAATATTGTGCCAAAAATAAACAAAACATAAAAGAAACTACCAGCGGAGCCTGTTGAACTACGGCGGTGGTAAAAAATGGGAGATAAATTGCTATTGCATCACAGAAACGAAAATATAACATGGATTTAGGATTTGAATAATAATGATTGTTAATTGGTTTGCGGTCCTTTCATGAACACACTAGTACGGAACTACTTTGAATCAATTATTTAATAGCCGACCCTTCTTTTTCAGCTAGGCTGATATAAACTAATTCCATTACATCGGACAAATTACGGACCGATTTAAATGAATACTTGATGTTTCGGCTGAGCTTTCAGCCACTGAGTGCGTCCACCTGGTTACGGATGGTAGATCAACCTCTAGGTTTAGAAGGTAGCTGCGATATAAGCGAGCTTCCTTGTGGAATAAGAGGTCGTGGACGAAAAGCGGCGGCATTCCTGGGTGGTATGGGTGTATCCCTGCGTAGGATTGGCCATTTAAATGATACACTATTTCTGTGAAGATGCGGGGGCTTGGCGATGGGAGGCCGCCAACAATTATGCCTCACATCACTCGGGGGAGAGGGCAGCAGCTCTTCTTCATGTGAGTGAAGGTGGAGACCTTGGTGGTCAGTACAATGACACTCATTTTACTGCAGGCGTGGTAACATTTACTATAATGTTTGCGGTACTGCGATGTGGAAGGCAAGGGGGGAACCACCACATTAATATTCCGAGGAGTCGCAGCTACTCCAACTTAAAGTAATCACACATGATGGAATTCTCCCTGGCAGGAGAGAGGAATGGAGAGCTGCGTCAAACCAATCTTAGGATTGACTAATGATGATGAATGTTTCTTGTACAGTTTTCTCAGAATTATACACACTTCTCATATGGCGAAGCTGATTAAAAGCAACGCTCTTCAATAATGTAACAGTCTAAAATTATGGGAAACTCCGGAGCAGATTCAATGGTTTCAAAGAAGAGCAGAAAGAGTCACACAATATATTCAAAATATTTAATGCCTATACACGACTGGGTGAATTGGCCCTCTGAAATCAATGCAACGTGGTTCATGTGGTTCATCTACCCATTTGTTGACTAATTTCCAAGGAATATTCACCGTTCAGAATGACCAAAAGTTGAAGGTAGTAAGTCTGGTCGAGGGTTAAAACCGAAAAAAATTACTGCTCGTAAATGATAAAGCAGTCACAGCAATTACTACGAATGTGAGTCTAAAAATGTTTAAATTGCACTAAATTTAGCCGCTTGTGAGTAAAAGCAACAAAATTACTGTTTAATACTCCGACTGCTGTTGAAATTTCTACGACATGACTTTAAAAAGGGATGAAATGACAACGGGTACCCTTGGTTAGCGTAATAGAACGTTTTGTTCTACAGTTCCCAGGGCAGCGGAAGGGGTCGCGTCATCGCCTTGAAATCAGATCCCCGGGCGAAGGGAAGAGGTTTGCGCGGCAGCTGAGAAGGGATGCATGCCGGGAAGGGCGAAGAAAGAGGATCTCCACTCACTCCCTTCCATTCTCGGATTCCGCCACGAAAACCGCTTCCACTTCTCCTTCCACGGCGTATGAGAGAGTGATATGGAGATATAAAGGATTCCCCTTCAAGAGAACAAGGAATATATATATAGGAAGGGAATCGTTGGAGGGTTCGGCGTGGGAAGTTGAGCGTGTTCGACTCCCATCACAAAGTGCGATCCTTCTCATCGTCATAAACACGGAAGGAAAATAAACAAGGGTCCGGAAACAGACGCTGCCTCTCATATCATTTCCTACCCCAAAATGCAATAATTTTGGGCGTATAATAAACGCGGAGGTCTTAATAGGTTTTAATTGATAAGATTGATCGAGTCTAAATATTAGTAATATTCTTTTAAAATATGTGACACCGTATTTTCAAACAAGATGTATATAAAAAGGAATGTGAAGAGTTCGATGGGGGAAGTTAAGTGTGAACGAGAAAGTTCTATCTTTCTCCGAGGTACATGAACATGATGTCCCTAGGAACAATAGGGTAGTTTCCTTCATCAAAGAAAACGAAAGGCATTGATTGCGATTCGTTACCCACCATTAGTGTATTCATAATACACAAATTATTTGGTTTTTGAAGTACCGGTTTAGACGAATGGCACGGGTCAAATTTTATCCTCATTTGAAAAAGGCCAGATTGGCGCCCATGCGATTCCACTCCACGTGACTTCACAGGGACCTAGTTTCTACACGAGAGGATAGGAGTTATACATCGTCTGAGGTTACCAATGCATGCATGAGGCACAGAGCTCAGGGAAACATGTCTTAATAATCACCTATTAAAACTGGCTAAGGTCGGAAAGTTTTCTTCGTTTGATAAGGTATTAATAAACCTTTTTTAAGCCATGCGCTACCAGCCAGCAGGGTACTAGGCTACCCGCTAGCATCCTGCGTCCTATCAGCGCTCAGAGCCTCGATCAAGGTCACCTCACAAGGCGGGAGGGGGAACCAGAAATGCGTCGCACGGACTTTTTCCCATCATTCCTACTTACGCGTCTGGTTTTCGCGCGCTTGAAAATTTTCACTTTTCATTAAATCGCGAAAAATAGATATCGTCATTTAAAAATCTTAAAGCGTGAAATACGTACTCCAGGAGTAATAATCTTTCGATTTAGGCAATAAAAAATAATAAGAAACCACCCTATTGCAAACACTTTGAAGTTTTGATTATATCCACTAGAAGTGAAGGTACATGTGTAAAACTTAAAAGTCATGTTAAGAAATGCTGATGGATTGCATTGTTACTATTAAACTCAATCTTCATTCAATATATTTTTCTTTATTTAAAAGAGTTGAAAAAGGTTTCCGTGGTACAGCAGCCTCCCCTATATGAAAGGAATGTCTAGTGTTCGACGCGCGAAATGAGGCGTTATCGCCTACCCCGAGAGAGATCCATCCTTCCCTCATCATGAACACGGAAAGAAAATAAACAAGGGCCCAGACATGGAAACAGAGCGTGCCACTCACATAATTTCCTACCGCAGCATGAAATAATTATGGGCATATCTTGAACATAAATATCTTAATAATTATCAATTGATTATATTAATCGTGCTCAAAAATTAGTTATCTTATTTTAAAATAGCCACAGCCGCATTTAAAGTAAATAATACGTATATGAAAGGGATGTGTAGACTTCGACGAGGGAAGAGAAGCGTTATCGCCCACCCTGAGGAAGTTCCGTCCCTCTCTAGTCATAAGCACGCGTGGAAAATAAACTAGGGTCCATTATTAAAATACAGGGCAACATCTCCATCCATTCCTACTGCAGCATCAGTGAACTTAAAATATATCAGTGTTTAGCGGCTGGGAATTTCAGGATTCTCCGAGGATACAATTTTTATTATACATGGAATAGTTGTTATTGCATAAAAAAATACATACTGTTATAATAATTTTTATTAGAACAGATTATTTGGTATTACTATTGGCTGACTTTGAGAATAATTGTTAAACTTGCCCTACTTTTGGACGAAAATCAACGAAAAACAGAAAAAAATATAGAAAGGAATTAGTTTTCAATCAATTTCTCCCAGATACAAAAGTATTTTCTCAATATCATTTACCTCCATCCGCATCAGTATTAAACGCAGTATGAAAGATTTATGAGCATTTCATAAACACAAATTCAAGTGCTCAATACAAATGATCATAGGCACTAAAAGTATGATATGCGTATTTTAAAAAATGGATGGCAATATATTCCCACCATTGCCCTAAATGATCTTCATTATCATCATAGCCAACAATCCTAAGATTGGTTTGACGCAGCTCTCCATTCCTCTTTCCTATCCACTAGCTTTGCATAGCTAAGTATTTATTCTCTTATACATCGAGGATTTCACTGATTGAACAATACACTGATAGCGACACTCATTTCTCTGCAGGCGTGGCAAATTTTAACGGCTGTTGTACTGCTATGTGGAAGGCAAGGGGAAACCACCACATTATTATCTCCAGGAGTTGCAGCTACTCCATCTTTAAGTAATCAGACATGATAGAATTCTGTCTGGTAAAACATTTAATGATCATAAACACGAAAGAAAAACAAACGAATTTAGAGTAAAAATTTCCAAGCATCAAAAAACAACACACCTCCATCGATTTCAATTACTATATGAATGCATTTTTAACATATCATTATCGAAATGATGATTTTCATTCCCAATTAAGTTGATCTAATGACCTTAATTACTCGAATTGATGACGACTGTATGTCATCATCAAAGACTTGGGTTGTAAACTGGATTCTTGAGGAGCCTTGGAAACGGAAATCCAATATTCCCAAAACACCTATATGATATGTTCGCTCCCGAGAACATTATAAAGTTATATTGAACGTATTATAGACGTAATGGATTTCATTCTCAAATGAGATGATTAATTGGAGAAAAAAATTGATTACTGCTTTCGCAAACGATATGTTAATGAGTTTCGCGGAAAAATTTGGTTTTTATGATAACCAGAAGCGAAATCCGTAGGTATAAGCATGTAGATTGCTTTTTGAAAGAAAGTGAATATTCAATTCCCGTCACGTATTTTCATCCGGCGTGAATTGAGTCCCAGCGTCCCACGCCGGTGTGAGCTTACCTTGAAAGCGTTGGTCTGAGAAATGAAAGGTTCGTTATTTTCATGAAAACTTCATAATATGCTTTTCTAATAAGAATCTACTTATGGTCTAGGAAGAACGTTTATCCAGCATCATTACTTGAAAATTGAGTTTCAAAATCAAAATTTTTTTAAGAGCTCTTACAGTAATTATAGTTTAATCATTCAAAAATGTTGTTCAGAACCGGAGTATTTAAATCGCTTGGATAGAAAAACATTTAAGATTTCCCTGAAACCATAATATTTATGACAAAAATAAAACAGGGTGGTCAACAAACTTTTTCAGCAATAAACTAAATTATGGTGTCATTGAAGTTCTGTTCGTTACCCGGAAATATCCCTAGGATCGAGCAAAAGAGATGGAGACAGGGTAAAGTAAAAACTTGAAGGATATTATTGCCCATGTTATCGGAAATATTACCCTGCTTTATCACTTTTATGGGTGACACATATCATGGAAAAACAATTCAACAGCATTTGCGAAAAGTAATCGTATTCAGCTTTTGGCCACCCTCATTAAATAATTTGTCAATAATTAGCCTTTTCAAGGTGCCATTTGAATTATGGATAAGTATTTATTCTTCAAGGAAATAACCGCGGGCTAGTCAACAACACACATACATTCAAGGAGTCAATGGCATGTGGTCGTAATTGTGTGATTATTCCACTAAGGAAATATCACTTGCATTGACCGGGATTCCAGCCGCACTACCATTTAAACATGACACCCTCTTTTGAAGGAGATGCCTTCGAATCCCGGTTTAGGCAAGTGTTTGTCCCTCCACGAAATTTTCTCTCAGTAGGTAAACCGTTGTAAATTCAATTATTTTTTTAATTCAAGTAGTCTGGTCCAAATTAATATTTAGGAAAAAATAAATAATAGATAGGATTCATTGCTGGCAATTTAAATGTTCTTATTTTATTGTTAAACTAAAAATTCACTGGATTATTTTAAAATTTGCTCTTCGACTGAAGGAAAATCACTAAAAATAGCACAATTTGGAAAGCATATAGTTTTCAAAAAAACTTATCCCAGATACCACAATATTTTCCAACATTATTTTCCCTCTTTCCTCATAAATTTCCAACATAGCATGAGAGATTTTTTAGCGTACAACCAAAACCCAAAGATTTTCACCAATTCGAGTTGATCAATGGCGCCTAAAGTTGATAACCGAATTTTAACGATTTTTAATGAAGAGATGATATTTTCCCACGATTGTTTTCATGTTCAATCAATTTGCTAATTATTTGAAAATTCTTGACATGTCAATTATACAAGATATCTCTTGAAACATTGCCCTTGTATAAACTCAGCGCCTTGTGATATCGAGCTCAACTCGACATATCGCGAAAGATCTCAATACCTACTGGTGTTAGAATCATTTTCAAGGACGTAGGTTTCACCAGAATTGCTATCGCATGATTCAAAGCCAGAATTAGCATATCATTGATTTCCCTTATATCCAAACGCTCACAATCTCGTGGATTCGACATCTTCACCGCCAAGCGCAGCAATGACAGAATGTACGAAGGAGGAGCGCGACTATACTCTTAATTCCAAATATTTTCGTCAACCATGATAGGTAATGCCAAATCATATATTTTTTTTAAACACAGAGAGTTGCAGAATACATCGGATCAAACTAGACTCGCCTACGGTGCGGGGAACGTGAACTATTTGAGGAAGAGCTCGCTCGCTCGCCTACAAATATGACCCAAGTATATCTGAAAATGTCCCAACTGTTGGTGAGTATTATATATCACCTTTAAAGTGGTTTTGAATACGAGTTAATGCAAACTAAGGGGCGAAATGACACAACAAGTATTACCCAGGGATGTGATCCGATACGAAAAAGCACTTTAAAGCACGAAATTTCAATAGTTTCGGACCGCTGCCACTTTAAGGCACTAAACCGATTGCACGAAATGGAATGGCACGAAGGCTCCCCAAATCCGAAAAGGCACTTTAAAGAAAAAACTGCCGATCCGAAAATGCACGATAGTTTCGTACCATAAAGCGGAATATGGTTTCGAATCTTACATCTCACTCACTCAACGTCGAAGAGAGGCTGATTACCTTTCCAGCGTAAGCGAATATTCAGTGGAGAAGTGGGCGATGCCCGTAAAGGATACGGGCATCGCCGGGGAGGACGAAAACGCGCGCCCGTGACACATACGGGCATAGACTGCAAAGTGCTAAGTGTAAATTTGCTGCAGTGGGAGATGCAGTTGGGCTCACCTCCGGAGTTGTCTCTTGGCGAGGATGAGCGCCATGAGGAGGATGTTGGCGGCCATGCCGAGAGCGCCGAGGGCGAAGATGAGCGCGGCTTCGGTGGTTCCCCCTGGGTGGCACTGGAACACCCGAGTCGCGTTCCCCGTCGCATTCGCCGCCGTCGAGCCGCTCCCGAAGCGCAGATTCGCCCCGATCATCGCGGCCGCCGAGCCTACAAAGAGAACAAATTTCTTTTAATAAACATTAGATTAGCCTGGATAGCTCGGTGGTCTGAGCATCTGCCCGGAAAGCAGAAGGTCCGTGGTTCGATTCCCGGTTCAGGTGAACTTTTTTCCATGTGTTTTCGGCCTTCATTCCATCTCCACGCCACAGTGTGTCATCGTCTTGCATTTATGTTTCTATCTCTTTCTTTCAATTTCTATTATGTGTTATTATGATTGTATATTCGCCTGTGGCGACCTGTGTGAATGTGAATTTGAAATGTATATGACCTATATGGTTCGTTTCCTCTTCTTGGGATCAGCGTTCCCCGAAACGCATGTTCTATATCTTTCCTGCTGTGTGTGTGACTGTGGCCATCTTTAATTCCATTTCTTCTTCTGTCCGCGTTGAATTCTTCGTTCGTGGCGGGACCTACGCCCAGAGCCATCTCTTGGCCAAATGATAGGGCTAGACCTCGGGGGATTTGGTGTATAAACCCCCGCCGAAAACACTGGAGATTAGATTAGCCTGGATAGCTCGGTGGTCTGAGCATCTGCCCGGAAAGCAGAAGGTCCGTGGTTCGATTCCCGGTTCAGGTGAACTTTTTTCCATGTGTTTTCGGCCTTCATTCCATCTCCACGCCACAGTGTGTCATCGTCTTGCATTTATGTTTCTATCTCTTTCTTTCAATTTCTATTATGTGTTATTATGATTGTATATTCGCCTGTGGCGACCTGTGTGAATGTGAATTTGAAATGTATATGACCTATATGGTTCGTTTCCTCTTCTTGGGATCAGCGTTCCCCGAAACGCATGTTCTATATCTTTCCTGCTGTGTGTGTGATTGTGGCCATCTTTAATTCCATTTCTTCTTCTGTCCGCGTTGAATTCTTCGTTCGTGGCGGGACCTACGCCCAGAGCCATCTCTTGGCCAAATGATAGGGCTAGACCTCGGGGGATTTGGTGTATAAACCCCCGCCGAAAACACTGGAGATTAGATTAGCCTGGATAGCTCGGTGGTCTGAGCATCTGCCCGGAAAGCAGAAGGTCCGTGGTTCGATTCCCGATTCAGGTGAACTTCTTTCCATGTGTTTTCGGCCTTCATTCCATCTCCACGCCACAGTGTGTCATCGTCTTGCATTTATGTTTCTATCTCTTTCTTTCAATTTCTATTATGTGTTATTATGATTGTATATTCGCCTGTGGCGACCTGTGTGAATGTGAATTTGAAATGTATATATATATATATATATATATATGTTACTTATGAAAGACACCACAGGTGATATGAATATAAATAAATGCCATGATAGGCCACAAAAAACACAGACACAAATAAAAGAGGACTCACACGTTAGTTTCTTTCAAATTTTCGACCTCTTAGGGTCTTCGTCGGGAGGGAGGCAAGAAGAGACTGAGGACGAGGACAGAGGATGCCTAAAGGCTGAGGAGATTAGGATAAGATAGGGGAAGGGAGAGGATGGGGAATGGGGGATAGGAGAAGGCTATGGAGATCAGTGGGCCCTGTTAAGGCCAGGCGGGTTGAATGCTTGGTGTAGCCAAATGGAAGACAATTCAAGCGTTTTTAATTCTAGCGGTGAGGCGGAGGGTGGGAGGGAGGCAAGTATTCCTATGTGAAAGCAGTCATCAAATTCTAAATTATGGGAAAAGGCGTGGCTAGGGACAGGAAGCGAAGCAGATTGGGAAGTGGGTTTGCAAGAAGCTCGATGGTTGTTAATCCGTAGGTTGAGTGAGGTGGTGGTTAAACCAATGTAGAAGGCGGGGCAGGAATTACATAAAAGGATATAAATTACGTTACTGGTTGTACAGGTGGGGGATGGAGTGGAAGGAAGCGGAAAAGTGAGAAATTTGTTAGGAAGTGGCTGGGTAATGAGGATAGCACACGTTTTGCACCGGGGTCGTTGGCAAGGGATAGGTAAAGAGCTAGTACGGGTGGTGAACCTTGAGAGTGGTTTAGTCGTTTTGAGAATGGAAGATAGATTAGGCGGCCGACGGAAGGATAAGGATGGACAGCTAGAGAAGATTTTTCCAGTAGTGACATTGTTAGAAAGAATCGGAAAAAGGCTTTTGATGATTCTGTTCAAAGCCTGCACGCCCGGGAAGTATGTGGTGGAAAGGGAGAGATGTGTGGTTTGTTTCTTGGTATGAATTTTGGGTTTGTAAGTATTGTGTAGGATTTTCTTACGCAGAAGGTTCTCAGGATATCCTCTACGAAGAAGGGAGTGGTGAAGATTATTAAGAAAAATGTCCAAGGATTCGGGATTATTGCAAATTCTGTGGCCTCTTACTGAGAGAGAGTAAGGAAGGGATTGTTTAGTGTGTGAGGGGTGACAGCTGTTGAAGTGAAGATATTGTTGTTTGTTAGTAGGTTTAATGTGGACTGAAGTGATGAAACTTTTATTTTCTAGGGAAATGGTAACATCGAGAAATGTTATTCGGGAGGGGGAATGGTTAGAGGTAAAAGATAGTTCGGAGAATTCATTGAGTGCTGAAATGAAAGAGCTCAGTGAGTCTTCTCCATGAGGCCAGAGAAGGAAGATATCATCTATATAGCGAAGCCAAAGTGACGGTTGAAGTGGGTAGGATGATAGGAAGGATTCTTCAAGGAGACCAAGAAATAAATTTGCGTATGAAGGGCTGAATCTGCTTCCCATGGCGCAACCTTTGATCTGCAAATAATGTTTATCGTTGAAGGAGAAGGCGTTTTTAGTGAGGATTAGGTGAGAGAGATCGATTAAAAAGTCAGTGCTGGGTATCTGAGGTGTAGGTCGATTGTCAAGAAAGTGTCGAAGGGAGGCAAGGCCTTCTACATGAGGTATAGAGGTGTATAGTGAGGTCACGTCGATAGTGACCATAATGATGTCTTTATCAACCGGGAGAGAGGTGGAATGGAGGCGATTGAGGAAATGGTACGTATCTTTAATGTAGGAAGGAAGGGAGTGTACAAGAGGCTGAAGATAATAGTCAACAAAGGAAGAGATTCGTTCTGTGGGGGAATTTAAAGAGGAGACGATTGGGCGACCAGGATTGTTGGCCTTGTGAATTTTCGGTAGAATGTAGAAGTGAGGGGTTCGCGGATGGGGTGGAGATAATAAGGAAATGTCTCCACTAGAAAGGCCCTCTCTTGGTGCTTTCCTTTTTAAAAAGGATTGGATGTTTCGGTGAAAGGCAGGGTTGAGATCATGCGAGGTAGGTGTGTAGGAAGAGGTGTCAGAGAGTTGTCTTTGGGCTTCGGTTAGATAGTCGGTGGAGTTGAGCACAACAATAGTAGATCCTTTGTCTGAGGAAGTAACGACAATATCAGAATTTTTTCTCAGATTGCTCAGTGCTCTTTTTTCGGTAGTGGAGAGGTTTGTTGGAGGATGAAGAGAGTTAAGAAAAGAGGGGTCCGAAACTTTGGAAAGAAGGAGATTGGTGAATATTTCTACAGGGTGATTGGCGGGAAGAGGTTTCGGTTCGTGAGGCGAAGGAGGTTTGAATTTGGCTAGAGAGGGATGAGAGCTAGGAGTTTGAACAGCGGCCGGAGCCGTTGGAGAGGACTGAGCGTCCCAGAAGAATTTCCATTTCAACCGTCGGCAAAACTTGATAGTGTCGCTTACGAGCATCACAGGATCGACTTTGGGTGTGGGCGAGAAAGATAATCCCTTATCTAGCACGGATATTTCGTCTGGAGTGAGGGAGTAGGAAGATAAGTTGACCACCGTATGCTCCGGAGACTGATTATCTCCAGAAGGGGGAGAGGAGGAGTGGGGGGGAGGAGATAAAACGCGCTGCGGGATCCTCTGTGGAGGAGGCCGGGAGGCTGTGGCAGGAGGGGGAGCAGGGAGGTTGAGAAGAAGTGCAAGGTCGGGTTTATAGAGGTGTAGAGGTGGGCTGGCAGATGGGGGATTTGCAGTGATTAGTGGTAATGATAGTCCGTTTTGAAAAAAGGAATGGCAGAGGGAAGAAAGTTTCTTCAGGGCTTTTTGACGCCTCATAGTGAGGGAATCATGAGCAGAAGTAAGAATTTTGTGGATAATTGAGAGTGATTGTGGGCTGCAGAGATTGATTATATTAATTAGAGATTCAATGTAAGATGTGTATTGAGAAACCAGGGTTTTGTATTGGAAAAGGACACAGTAGCACATGTTGAATGATAGTTGGAATTTAAGAGAATGGAAGAAGGAGTGAAGACTAGGAGGTAGCCCTGATAGGGGTAGCCTAATGGTGAGTCCATTGGGCACAATGCCTAAGGAAAGACAGGAGGATAAAAATTCAACGTGACAAGTATATTGAGCAAGTTTAAGTGAGTACTTTCTAATGTTGCGGATCCAAATGGCTACATGATCAAGGGCAGGCATGTCGGGAAAGTTGGGTCAGAACAGGGCAAAAGGTGAGAAAAAGGAAATTTTAGAATGGAGAAACAGTGGTGAAAGGAGGGATAGGACGACGAACAGTTGCTAGCAGCTGAAGACTCAGGAACTGGATGGTAATCACTGCAGTCGTTAAGCCGCTCGAGGACAGAAGTTCACACAGATTGATTGCATATAGCAACGTATATATGTTACTTATGAAAGACACCACAGGTGATATGAATATAAATAAATGCCATGATAGGCCACAAAAAACACAGACACAAATAAAAGAGGACTCACACGTTAGTTTCTTTCAAATTTTCGACCTCTTAGGGTCTTCGTCGGGAGGGAGGCAAGAAGAGACTGAGGACGAGGACAGAGGATGCCTAAAGGCTGAGGAGATTAGGATAAGATAGGGGAAGGGAGAGGATGGGGAATGGGGGATAGGAGAAGGCTATGGAGATCAGTGGGCCCTGTTAAGGCCAGGCGGGTTGAATGCTTGGTGTAGCCAAATGGAAGACAATTCAAGCGTTTTTAATTCTAGCGGTGAGGCGGAGGGTGGGAGGGAGGCAAGTATTCCTATGTGAAAGCAGTCATCAAATTCTAAATTATGGGAAAAGGCGTGGCTAGGGACAGGAAGCGAAGCAGATTGGGAAGTGGGTTTGCAAGAAGCTCGATGGTTGTTAATCCGTAGGTTGAGTGAGGTGGTGGTTAAACCAATGTAGAAGGCGGGGCAGGAATTACATAAAAGGATATAAATTACGTTACTGGTTGTACAGGTGGGGGATGGAGTGGAAGGAAGCGGAAAAGTTAGAAATTTGTTAGGAAGTGGCTGGGTAATGAGGATAGCACACGTTTTGCACCGGGGTCGTTGGCAAGGGATAGGTAAAGAGCTAGTACGGGTGGTGAACCTTGAGAGTGGTTTAGTCGTTTTGAGAATGGAAGATAGATTAGGCGGCCGACGGAAGGATAAGGATGGACAGCTAGAGAAGATTTTTCCAGTAGTGACATTGTTAGAAAGAATCGGAAAAAGGCTTTTGATGATTCTGTTCAAAGCCTGCACGCCCGGGAAGTATGTGGTGGAAAGGGAGAGATGTGTGGTTTGTTTCTTGGTATGAATTTTGGGTTTGTAAGTATTGTGTAGGATTTTCTTACGCAGAAGGTTCTCAGGATATCCTCTACGAAGAAGGGAGTGGTGAAGATTATTAAGAAAAATGTCCAAGGATTCGGGATTATTGCAAATTCTGTGGCCTCTTACTGAGAGAGAGTAAGGAAGGGATTGTTTAGTGTGTGAGGGGTGACAGCTGTTGAAGTGAAGATATTGTTGTTTGTTAGTAGGTTTAATGTGGACTGAAGTGATGAAACTTTTATTTTCTAGGGAAATGGTAACATCGAGAAATGTTATTCGGGAGGGGGAATGGTTAGAGGTAAAAGATAGTTCGGAGAATTCAGATCACAGCTGAATTCTCCGAACTATCTTTTACCTCTAACCATTCCCCCTCCCGAATAACATTTCTCGATGTTACCATTTCCCTAGAAAATAAAAGTTTCATCACTTCAGTCCACATTAAACCTACTAACAAACAACAATATCTTCACTTCAACAGCTGTCACCCCTCACACACTAAACAATCCCTTCCTTACTCTCTCTCAGTAAGAGGCCACAGAATTTGCAATAATCCCTCAGCATTGGCTATGCCTCGCCAACCACTGCAACCCCACCCCTGCCGCCTACTGCCCCCACCTCCCTTGTCGACGCGTCGGACGAGCTCATCGCAAGACGGCCAACCGCCCCGCCTGCCTCCTCTACCGCTCCCGCAACTCAACGACGCCGCAGCTACGCATCTGCCGCCAGGCCGTATGACCACTATGGCGGTCCGTCGGGCGCGCAGTTCTCAACAGCGGCGAAAACTGTCTTCGCCTTCCAGACAAAGAAGATCGTTCCCTCGGATTCCGGTCCGAATAAAAAGAAAGGAATTATTTTATCTGCTATACCTGATACTTCCATTCACACTTACGTACTAAAACTCGGGGAAAAACTTGGAGGGGGGCATAACATTACGCATGCGACCAGACTGGCTCATCAAAGAATTTGTATTTATTTAAAATCGGAGGAGCTGGTCGAACAGTTTATTGCAAATTATGGTGGATTATCAATAAATAATACCTGGGTTGAGGCAAGGCGAATGGTAACCCGCACCGAGAAAATAACACTGAAAAAAGTTCCTCCTGAAGTAAGTGATGCTGATTTGGCTGATATTCTTAGCCAAGCAGTGCAGATTGTATCCCCTTTTTACTCCCTTACACTCGGCGTCAAAGATGACGGCTATAACCATATTGGTTCATGGAAAAGAACGGTATATGTAGTCAGGCGGGAAGGAATTGTTCTGCCTGATTCCTTCCTTGTCGAAATTGGAGATACACCGCACCGAATTTTCATTGAACATAATGACCACAGATGTAATACTTGCAATAAGCATGGTCATATTTCCAAAGATTGCCCACATTCCCTATTTTCACTGGCGGAAGCAGAAACCAACGAGGAGATTGATGCTACAGAGCGGCTAGAAATTCCCGCTCCACCCCCACCTCCTCCTGAACCACAATCCCTCTCCGTTTCGGGAATCGCACAGCTATCCACCATAAACCCTGACCCCGTGCCTTTGTCATTGCATGCAGAACCCTCAACCTCTAAAAATCTTCCTGGTCAAGAAAAGGAAAAAGATCCCCCTAGTATCACTGTTCGGTCACAATCACCTTCTCGTGACTTTATATCCGAGTCTCATGAGAGGGACTCTGATAGTCAATCTTTTTGCTCCCTTTCACTCCCTCTGAATGCTGAGGATCTTTATGATGATCCTGATATTGGCACAGCTTCTTTACTGGACAGGACGGGTAAGAGGAAAAATCCTGACGATCACCGAAGTACGAGGGAGGCCGGTGGATCGCCGCAGAGGAAGAAGGGGAGTAAAGTTAAAAATCCAGACTTTGAGGGTCTCAGACAGATTGAAGAGTTCTATTTTGAACATCCTGATTTCAGTTCAATACCCTATCCTCGATTAGAAAAATATTTATCCGGGGTAAAGCGGATGGATCCGCAAAGGAAGGCCAAAGAACTTCTCCTCGATGAGGAGGAACTGTTAAATACGTTAAAAGAAATAGTACAGGGGAAAATTGTGAAGGAACAAGCTTTAAAAAATAGACTTCACAGGCTTGTCAGTGCTTTGTCAATAGATAAGAGGTAACTACCCTTCATCGATTTTTATACACATTTATTTATTTATTTAATTTTTAACTATTTATTCATACATAGCACTAGGAATAGGAGAGGATGCATGAGATTACATTCATGACCTTGAATGTGCGTTCAGTACGGAGCCAATATAAGTGGGCTCAGTTGTCGTTGTTTATGAATAAGCATAATCCCGACATACTTCTCATACAAGAGGCAAACACTGACTTTCCCACAATGCCTTCATTGCCAAATTACACTTTTTACTTTAGCACACCTGTTATTCCTCATGTCGGTGTTGCCTTTGCGATTAAAAATAATATTGGAATATCCTCTCTTTCGACCAAGGTTATTTTCCCAGGTCATGCCCTGGGTTTATGTATGACCATAACGTATCCAGAACGTCATACGTTTTTGCTGGTGACTTATTATGGGCCTCATGATCAAGACCGTGCAGTAGAGCTGGTACATGAGGTGAATAGGTACATAGAGGCGGCCTATTCACAATCAAGAAACCATAACATTTGGGTTGTGGTAGGAGGAGATTTTAACTGTACCATGGCTCCTTCTATAGATAGATCATCTGGAATAGAGACACATGCTAGGTATGTCTCAAAATTGAGGCAGTTGATTAATCAACATCGACTCGTGGATGTTTGGCGAAGACTTAAACCTAATAAGCCTGGCTTCACCCATTTTTATCACCGAGGTGTACATACTGCATCAAGGTTGGATAGATTTTATATGACGGACACCAGAGTGCAGTCAGTGCATAAAATATGCATTGAATCTAGCTTTTCGGACCACAGAGCTGTGTCAATGCGCCTCATTATTTCAGATAGGAAGAAACATATTCCTTACTGGCGATTTGATAATGCTTTGCTTGAAAATGATAAATACTGCTCCTATGCAAAGCTTTTGATCAAATCAATAGCAGACACACAGGTCCATAAAAATCCATGCGTAGCTTGGGAGCTTCTCAAACAGGAGATAAAAGAGCATGCTGTTACTTACAAAAGAGGATTACGAATGAACTTATCCGCTGAGACCGAAGAAGGTTATTATACTCGTGAGGCTAAAGCCATTGTGGCAAGAGCCGGTTGGGAAAACATCATTACGAATGACACGCCCTCAGCGACACACCTAGCCAAATGGGCTTCTGGAACACAACCAAAGCCAATCCAGAAACTAAAGATTGATGGGCAGTGGGTTGAAGACCCAGAGATTTTGGCGGCTACCCTGCATACACATTTAAAAAATGTTTTTGGCTCAGAGTTAAATATCTCTGAAGACGTCTCAAGTCAAAATAATTTTTACTCTACTCTTGATGTGATCGAGGAAGATAACTCTTTCCACTTGGAAGCTACACTAGAACCCAATGAGCTATTTAACGCTCTCAGGAGTCTCAAGAAAAACAAATCCCCTGGAGTAGATGGCTTAACAACAGAGTTTTATTTAAAATTCTGGAGGGAATTAGAAAAACCCTTTCTCTCAATGTTGAATGCGAGCTTCGCACGTGGAAAATTGCCTCGATCTACATCTACAGCCTTACTTGTAATGATACCCAAGATAAAAAATGTTGAAACACTAAATGACCTAAGGCCTTTGTCAATCACAAATTGTGATTACAAAATCATTGCGAAATGTCTATCCAATAGGTTGTCTCAGGTAATTTCCACAATTATATCCGCCGAGCAATCCTATTGTGTGCCTGGCAGAACGATATTCGATGCAATTTCGACAACACGTGACATTATTCGATGCTATAACGAAAGTGGTGAACCTCTGGCTGTGCTATCCTTAGACCAGGAAAAGGCCTTTGATAAAGTCAATCATCAACATCTTTTTCGGGTATTTACCAAGAGTGGTTTTGGTTCTTCTTTTACTAATATGATACAGACCTTGTATACTGGTGCGGAATGCATGGCCAGGGTGGCTAATTGCATAACTGCTCCTTTTCCATTCAAAGTAGGGATTCGACAGGGCTGTCCCTTGTCAGGTCAGCTCTACTCTCTAGCTTTTGAGCCTTTCATCAGAAAGCTGAAAACTCACTTGCAACCAATTGAAGTAGGGAATTTTATAAAATCCAGAATTGTATGTAGCGTCTATGCTGATGACATTAATATTTTCATCACAAGGGAATGCGATTTCAATAAGGTATTAAGCATATTTAAGGCCTTTTCAAAAATTTCGGGTGCTAAGCTAAATCTCAATAAATTTAACGGTCTCTGGGTTGGTCGATGGAAAACCCGGGTAGACTGTCCTCTAGGCGTTGCATGGTCGACTAAAGGTTCGAAATGCCTTGGTGTCTGGATTGATACTGACCCCATACGCGGAGATGCTAAAGTTGAGGAGGAAATAGCTACGAAGTTAAAAGAGACAATGAACAGATGGAAAGTGAGAACCGGTTCAATGTCCTTGAGAGGGAGAGTACTGGCTTGTAACCAGTTTATTGCTCCAAGAATATGGCATGTACTTCAGGTTTTTACCCCGGGATCAGCCATGGTGAGGAGACTACAATCCTTACTGGTTGACTTCGTGTGGAATGGCAGGAAGCACTGGCTTCGTGCAAATGTAGTGACTGCACCCATTAACGAGGGCGGCCTTGGGCTCGTAGACTTGACCACAAAAATAATGGCATTTAGATTCCTTACAGCACAACGTCTATTATTAGAAAAGGATATCAGCCCTTGGAGAGCTCTTGCGTTGCAAAGAATGGAAGCAACCTCGGGCACTGGAAATGCTTACGCTCTCCTCTCTGGAGCGAAAACAATCTACCTTAATCAAACAAGTGACAATTATTACTATTCCCTTTTAGAGTCTTGGAAATCTTTTGATGTACAGCCCCTGATGCCAAGTAATGATAGAGGATCTGATCGACCTCGCTTGACTGGGTGGCCTCCCCCTGATTTAATGCCAACCTTCGTGTTTCACAGCAAGATACACAAATTATTTATGAAATTGCCTTTAGTCAAGCGAAAAGCGTACAAAGAAACATTATATATCAAAAGCTCTGAAACATGGCCTCTGAAATCGAAGGAAACTGATGAAAATGTGCAATGGTTAGGAATCAGAGGGTGGCCAACCCTTGGTTTAGACGCTGATGTGTCGTGGAGACTCTGCCATGGTGCGTGGGCGGATGGTGTGTTCCTCCACCGGATTGGAATAATTCGGACATCAGCCTGTCCCTGGTGCCCTGGTCAAGAGGCTACAGCCTGGCATTTGACATTCCTATTAAGTAAAACGCGCTCGATGTGGAAGGCTGTCGTAAAATCAGTAAAATCACTGACTGAATAAGAGCAAATACCGCTACTTTTCTTATATTCAGGGTTACCAAGGCAGAAAAAATTTGATGCTAAGGGAGTTAGGCTAGCAAATTTTCTTGTATCTCTAGCCAAATCAGCAGTGTATCAAGATGTAACACTTTATTTTAGAGGAAAAGTAGATTTTGTGAACTATTTGCCTTCTGTAAAAAAGAAATTATTGAGAAGGTTAAAGTCCGAAGAAAGCTACCATCGGGCTAATGATTCCATTACAGAATATCTAGCCTTTTGGGGGTATAAGGATTACCTCATAAATTCAAGGACTGGAGAGCATAACAAAAATGCTCTATAATTTAGTTCATTTATAGTAAAAGAAGGAAAAAAAATCCTCTCTGAGATGCAATTTTGAGTAATTAGAAGCACATTATTACCTAACATGATTTGATGCTTGGAAACTAAAAATTCCCACACCTTGAGAGATAATAATAATAATAATATATATATACACTAGGGATGGACGGATCCGGGATTTTTTTCGGATCCGAATTCGGATCGGATCCTTGATTTGCGGAGCCGGATCTTTCGGATCGGATATTTTCGGATCCAAATGAATTTTCAAATTCCTGACGCTGAGATTCCCCCGATGATTGTTCAATCTCTTGGGAAGAGTCACACTATGTGCCAGTCGTATTTTGCCTTTTTTATTTTCCACGGCTGAAATTCTCCCACGTAACCTCTGCAAGAGCTTTTAAACAAAACGGTTCCTGAGTAGGACAAGAATCGCATTCGCAATCGCATGCAAGAATTCGCATGCGACGGCGCATTCGAAGATAGAATCGGAGCTCTTTCCACCCTTATGGGGCGTTGCATTCACTGAAGCTATTATTTAAAATTTCGGATCCAGATCCGATATCTTCCGTGACTTTGGATCCGATGGATCCGATGATGGGCAATATCCGCGGATATTTGGATCCGAGGTATCCGATCCGGCCATCCCTAATATATATGCAATATTTCTCATTGCATCACGACTTTAATGTTATTATTCAATAAATACATATCGATGGCTAAGTTCTAACTACACGTATCTCAAAAATAGCAACTTTTCAGGAGAGCAAAATAAACGATTATTTTTTTTTACTGATACACTGAAATTCAAAATGAAAAGTTCATAAAACTTTAAAAGAAGCATTCATTTGTAAATAAAGAGTTGTTTTTTGCTTGTATTTTATTTTTTTATGTTATTACACTATGTTTAAGATACCTGTCTCAAACAGGCCTAATTTGAGATACGTGTTGTTATAAATTAGCCATCGATGTGCAAAAATAGATGGTGTATTAAAGAGATAGAACACAAAAACATGACGTAATTTTGCGAAAGATCATCATAGAAAAAAATCATTCGCATTGACCAGGAAACCAGATCACATCATTTAAGATGCAATGCTTTAGTCAGTTAAGCCGCCCAGGCGTCATTACCACACTTGGAAATTTTACTTAATCCTTAATTTAAATATCCTGTGTTTGAATGGTTAAAGCACTTGACCGGAAATTGGTAGATGCGGGTTCGAAACCAAGTCAAGGATAACGATTTTCTCTCTGTGGATTTTTCGCACACATGGTGCATTTCGGGTGACTCCGTAAAGTTAATTCCGGTATACTTAAATTAAACATGATGTCATGTTCAAGAGCAACACAATGCTGCGCGATTCGTCAAAAATTGCTGCGGGGGTACAGAAAGCGTTACACAGATGTTAAGTTAATTAGGCCGGGAGCCGCGAGAGACTCGGAGGCTGCGCGCTAGGCTTAGATTGCTTGAACAATCTATTTAATTAAAAATGATTTTCTGTCCGTTAGTCCCAATACAGTTACACGTCCGACAGAAGCAATAAATTAAGAAAGAAATTTTGGCGAACGGATAGATATGGGAATTCGTTTTTCCCCTTAACCATAAAGTACTTTAATAAATGTTATTTTTAATTTCGTCTGAGCATTTGCTTTCTGGCTATCACCCTATGACCCTCTGCCACACACCTTTTTAGGTGGCTTGCAGGTTAGTGCGTAGATGTAGACGTTGAGCATAGCAGTGGTGCTTTGATGAAATGACAACGGCAACGCATTAAAAAAAATTACCCTCACCGGAATTCGAACCACGAAGCGTATGCTTTCCTGACTAACAGACAGACCACGGAGATTACTATAATTATCAGTGAATTTGGCTGGGTGTTTATTCCACGCATCATAGTCAAACATATCCATTACTTTCATAGGTATTGCAAGTTTTCGTTTTTTTTTTCTGAAGAATGATTATTGTGTTGCCGAACGGGCTACGTACTAAATACAAGAGGCCTTATAATACGGCTTCATCCAAATCGGAACATAGTCTTCATCTCCAGCAACCTACGAGGAGAGCATTATAACTCACCAATTTGTTAATCGTGGGTTCATTTGATGGGCACCTCATATTAAAAAAATGGTTTCCCATACAAGTTTCGTAATTAACCCGTTAAAGACCGCACTAACTACCATCTCGTTCTTATTATTTTTTGCATATCCTATTTATTTCACAACTAATTGAGAGATATTATGGAAAAAAACCCGGACGAAAATTTTAAAATGCGTTTTCAAGCATGTTCCCAGATAGGAACACGCCACAAAATTTTGCTATTGCTTGAGAAATAAATATACACTTGACCAAAAAACTAAGTTTAACAACGTAATGCATATTGATCTTATGAATAAATGAAAAATTGTTGCTGTAGAGCGATTTTAAGGTAAAATATCGAATAAACCTCATACTCACTACAGAGGTGATGAAATAAAACCAAATTTGAAAAGGTATAATTAACGACCAATATATACACAAGTCATGCGATTCAATAGAAAAAATACTTCCATACTTTATTTGCATAACAAAAGCTATAAAATTAATCACAGATACGAAATATAATTTTCATGAATTTTATAAATCTGTTCCCATAAGGGATTCTAAACGGCTAATCCCTTAGGCTGGACAAAGTATGCATTAATGTGACTTTTCAGCACTAGATTATTTTGAACACCGATTTCACTAACTCCAGTTTTGCAAGCTCATATATTTACTATATTAACATGCGAATATTTGTCAGGCACAGTAAAGTTATTGACTTTCCTGCAGAATATTTTTAAATTATAATTATAAAGAAATAGTTAAAGCTAATACAGTGGAACTTGGATATAACGTCATCAAAGGGACCAGAAGATTTTTAACGTTATATCCGAGTGACGTTATAAAAAAAGCAGCCTTAAATCATAGTGAAAGTACAAAGTAAAAATGCAAATGTTCTGCCATATACAACACTGTTTATTGAAATCTACTCGTACATTGGAATATGTACAATGAAAAAAGGTTAGTAAAAAAAATGATATTCACTTTTACACTTGGTTTCTGTGAACTTTGGGACATAATACAATCACACTACCCCTTTTGCAACCTAAGAATCGCAATATTTGTTGACGATATAAAGGGGTTTTCGTACAACATAAAATGTTCAATTTTGGCTGGTCTGTATAAAATTTGACGTTAAACCCGAGTTGACGCTACAGCCGATGCCGTTATAACCAAGTTCCACTGTATATGGATTTAGTACCTTTAAATCTATAGCAATTGGTTTAGCTGTGTTTGGAATGATCGGTGCTGATGTAGGTATAAGGTTTATGATGGGAAGATTCCAGTTGAGCCGATGATAAAATTGCTCGCTCCCATGTCATGAAGTTGAGTAATCATTGTACATTCCGATCACGAAGGGAAGAACTCAAGCAAGACGATGTCATTTAAATCGTTGGTTTCAAAGGGCGGGATTAATTTTCATCTTCTTATGAGCCCCAAAGTGTTCCCGCGTAATCCGTAGAAATATCTTGTCATGTCACTCCTGCATTGGAATTATATATTTCAAACTGAGCTCTAATATCCATTAAGTGACGTTATCTTGCATTCATAATTTGGGCTACCGGGATAACTGAGACACACTTCAATTTTAGTTAATCTACCATCTCAAAGGCCAAATGTTTACGACCACCACTCTCTTATTTTCCTTTTATGGTTCAGTACGGAATTAAGGTCACTAAACACTCCTACGAAAGTCCTCAATAAAGTGTTCTCACCTCTTCACTTAAAGGCCTGTTCCTAGCTTGTTCAGTCCGTATTTTCTTACTGGGCAGCCCAAAAAAAGCCATTTTAATAAATTTTCTAATGACAGATTTTACCAATTATCTTTCATACATTTTTCATAACGTTTGATAGTAAAAGTGGAAGTGCTTTTATGCCAATAAGTGGACGAAAAGTTTGAATTTATTTGTTCAAGTCGTTAGCTGTTTTCCATATTTTATTTGCAATTGAACTATTTTCCAGTAGTACGTGGAGATCAAGAAATATAAAATTTATCGAATTATCGCACACTCAGTTTACATACGTCAAAAGATGTTTATCATGATTATGTCTGTGAGAATGATGGAAAAAACACCTTAAAATTTTTCCACACTCTAAACTCACCTCGACTGGTTTCGGTCTTTGAAAATGTCAATTTCAAGGAACAACAACAGAGTGGCCGTATTTCATGTAAATGTTTTTCATGTAAATGCATGATTTGACGTACGTAAAAAACAAAGAGGGGAAATCGCATGTAAAGAAAAGGCAAGGTAAGCGAACTTGCATTCCTTGACGCAGGAAAGGAGGCGGTGCAAGGTCAGGTTCTGTGAGAGGGATTCGAGGGGGAAGTGGCTGCGCAAGTTTTTTACCGATTGCTAGGAAGAGACCTAATTTGAATACTTAAGTATGGATGTTTAAGGACCTTTATTCCGCAAAAGGTAATAAAAAGTGGACCATTCATAGTGATAATGATTTGAAACACTGCATAGGATGAAGGATTTGGTGCTTTCCCGGCGAATGCTGTTGATGAAATCTTCACGGGAAATCAGCCGGGTAATGATGGTCATTGCTGCCAACGTTTCGATGGCCTTCTCTGCCATCGTCTTCAGGGCAAAAGGAAGAAGGATTTGGTGCTTTCCCGGCGAATGCTGTTGATGAAATCTCTTCCATCATTCTCTGCCATCGTCTTCAGGGCGATTCGCCCTGAAGACGATGGCTGAGAAGGCCATCGAAACGTTGGCAGCAATGACCATCATTACCCGGCTGATTTCCCGTGAAGATTTCATCCACTGCATAGGATGGTTTCAAACCCAACTAACTCTCACAACGGATTAAACATTACACCAAGAAAAGATAATTAAAACTCATTTAACATCCAAAAAGCGGAGAAAATCCTAGGTGAGCAGGATTAAGGCCAATTAATCCTAAAGATAGGTATCCTATCTGAGTGTCAACTTTCTCAACAGATCTCAAAATCCTCAATTTATCCAACCGGACTCGTACGGAATTACGTGTCGAACCAACTAAGTTTGATCTATTTGGTCAGAAAGTTGCCACTTAATTATATTTACAATTAATAATTATTCTTCGATCTTCATTTATAATGACCATGAATAAATTAATCATCCATTAAAAAAAGATTGAAAATGATTTTCAATGAGACACGTCATTATTTAGGTGACTTACGTCAATGAGTTTCTTGCAGAGAGTACGTCATCAAAAAAGAAATAACGTAAACCCAGGATATTTTTAGACATGGATACGTATACCGATTGCTATCTGCCTCTGAGAGTATCAAGCTCGGCCTAAATAAGCCCAATTCATACCACAAATTCTCTAGACCCTTTCTTGCCTCAAGGTCTCGGTAATTCCAATGGACATTGACCCCTTGAGCATTCTGGGACGTCTATTTCGGCGGAAACCAGTTTAATCAAAAACCCCTTCGTTGGAATCCGGCTTAGCCAACGAGGGTTCAATTTTTCTGCAGAATCCCCCCCCAGAGCGGTCGAAGGAAATGAGCAGCTACCCACTACGACCACATCCTTCGGCATATACATATATTTATCTATTTATCTCTCCAAAATTTCCCGGGCAAATCTAATTATATCCCGGGTTACATTTGCGAGTTGAAAGTTTCCAACCAAGTTTGGGGAGGGAGTTGAATTTTCGTGAACCTACCTCGGGTTAGTTTGGAGACGAGAAACATTTGCTTGGGGGACAAATCGACTCTGCCATGGAAACCTCCGAAATTACCTACGGATAGCGATGTGGGAGATAAGCTAGATGGAAATCGAGAAGATGGAGGTTTGAAGGGGGATGTTTTCAAAGCGTTCAGGGTTCGGTTGAGGGGTTTAGCGAGGGGTGCAGGAGGAGAGGATCGCGTATACCCTTTGGAGAGGATTATATCCCCGTGGAGGATTGATATTTGCATAATCTGCACAAACGCCCTTGGTCGTTGAGGACGCCGTGGTTGACTGAAGAGGATTGACCGGGGACTCAACGTGGACTGTTTGGTCGAAGCAATTACTTTACAGTGCGTGGGTGTCCTTCTAGAAGGACCTTTATACAAAGTCCACCTTACAGGTACTGGGGCGCTGATAGGTGAACAAGCACACAGTAATGTGAGGAAGGGGAGTCCTAATTTATTAGGTAATAGGCTACGAGCCGCCATGCAGATATCCTTTCCTATAAGTGGCTATTAATTTCATAATCAGTTCTAATAATGAAAACCGTGAAAGAATTTTTGGCGTTAGGAGCTAATGGGGATGCCATTACCGCTCAAACGGTCTTGTATCGCGTAGTTTTACTACTAATAGAATTATTATTATTATAGTATTCTACCGATTAAGGTAGGTTTCCATGGAGTACTAATGAAGTGACTTGGGAGACTCCCTATCCTTCCGGCGCTGCCTTATTTAATTCACTGTAAGGCCTACTCCCTTTCAATTTATCTAAAAATCCTATTCTGTTTCCTTCCTCTCCCTCGTTTCCCTAACATTCTACCCTCTAACACCATTTTCAACATCCCCTCCCCGCAAAGTATTCGCTCCATCCATACATTCTGTCTACTCCGTACCTCATCTAAAAGCTGCTTCTCCTCGCCAACCATATCCAGTACTTCGTCGTTCCTTTTCCTCTCCGTCCATTTCACCCTCTCCATTCTTCTCCATACCCACATCTCGAATGCCTCCAATCTTCTCTCGTCTTCTTTCCTCAGTGTCCACGTTCCCGCTCCATAGAGAGCTACACTCCAGATCAAACTCTTCACCTACCTTTTCTTTAAACTCTCACATAATTATCCTCTCAGAAGCTCCTTCCTGTTCATAAACGCCTCCTTTGCTAGTGCAATTCGCTTCTTGATATACTTGCTATTGTGTCCGTTTTCCTCTAATGTGCTGGCCAAATAGTTGAATTGCTCTACCTGCTCAATTTTTTCCCCACCTACTTTTATCTTGAGTCTCACATCCCTCGCTCGCGATGCTTTACAAAACCGCATTACCTTGAACTCTATTAATTAATTAGGTATTATTCGTGGATCTCTCTTTCAGTTTTTTTGCCGCGGTGGTTGTCAGAGGATGACGACAGTTTCGACCTTAAGACGCCTGGTGGAATCCCGGTGAAACTGTCATCAACATCCTAAAACCAACGCGGCGAAAACCCAGAGAATGGAGAGATCCATAAATCCAGAACGCCGGGGAATACTATAAGCCAACAATCAAGTATAATTGGTGATGGTTTTCCGGGTTTACACCGCGTTGATTCATGTTTTGCGGACGACAGTTTCAGAAGAAGACGACAAAAGACGGGAGCTGGAACGCGCCCGAAACTGTCGTCCGCAAAACATGAATCAACGCGGTGTAAACCCGGAAAACCATCACCAATCAACTAACCGCGGAAGCCTCCGTAATAATCAAGTATAATGTTGAAAATATTTGAGTCCATAGAGCACACTCTTTTCAACACTGTGTACACCTCGATTTTAAAAAATATGTCCTCACTATCATCTCAAGCGTAAAATATTCACATTTGAGGTTTAGGAAAATGTTGAAAAAGATAGTCTATACAATGGTATTCATCTGTGACCAGATTGGTGTGGTAACTTAGGTATTGACTTCCCGCATAGTAGGTCTGGTTTCAAATCCCAGCGGTGGGGGAGATTTTTCAGGGACTTCTCCATCCAGACTAGAATGTTTTATGGAGGACACTTCAAGTACAACACTCCGTCCGATGAATGGGACATTATCTTGCGGTTTCATTGACGCCTTTTCTTAAGACCAACCTAACGCTCCTTGCACATAACACGTTTTCGCCTGTGAGGGAATAAACCGCTCGGGTTTAAATCGCGGCCAGTCGCTTTTCACGCTGTACGATTTTCGCCGTAGAAAAAGATTATTATCAACACCACTGGAGACAGCTCCCGCACGACTGAAACCGTTTAATTTGAAAGTATGCATTCGGTTATATAGATAACTGAGAAAAAAGACGATACGGTAGCCGTGTGGCCCCAGAGGCACTGGACGGCTGCAATGCGTCTAAAAATCGCGGCCGTGTTTTAACCGTCCAACGTGAAAGGCCACGTACACTTCAGTGGACTAATAGAAAAACGTGTTATGTACGAGGAGCGTAATAATCTGTCCACGATCGCCTCTAAATACCATGCAATTAATTTGAAACAAAAAAGGCAATATACGACCTGTTGAGCAAGACTGATGTATCCTATTACTATTATATAGCGCTCTGTCATAATTATTGGATATAAAAATCGCAACTGCAACACGTAGATAAATACGGTCGTAATTGAACTTAAGTTTGCTCCGATGTCAATAACGGTAAATCATTCCCATAAAAATGTTACCATTGTTATTAATATTTAAATGTAATTAACTCATGAGATATGAAGTGAAACACTTTGCACTTTCCACGTAAAAATTTATCAAACAACAGTCGACATGTTTCGCCTCACTGCAGCATTATCAAGACTAAACCATGAGATTGACCATATCAATATTAATACAAAATTACACATTTCCAAACATTTGTGAAGGTGGGGTTTTTTTCACCAAGGATTTTCGGGGGGTCAAATGTTTGCGAGTGGGTAATTTTGTATTTATATTGGTACGGTTTATTTCTTGGTTTAGTCTTGATAATGCTGCAGTGAGGCGAAAAATGTCGACTGTAGTTCAACAAATTGTTAAGTGGAAAGTGAAAAGTGTTTCACTTTATATCTCATAATGGATCTCCACAAAGTATCTGCCTCATCCACCTAATTAACTCATGCCCGGGCATCTCGGTCTCGATACTCAACAATTTAAGGTTGAAACAGAAACCATGAACGTTTCATTCTGGCATTTTTATCCCAAAAACTATCTATAGAGTGGAATCTTTCTAGACGGTCCCAAGCTCTGTATAATTTTCCAAGCTATGACGAAGGCCGACAAAACAGAAGGGTAAACTCCGATTAATAAGCCCCCGGGGCAGTTGAATACGCATCCGTGAGAGAGACTTCGAGTTTCAAACGTCAAGGGAAGTAAGTGGAGGTAGTTTCCAGACAATAACCGTAAGATTAACCCGTCAGCGCCCAAAGTTTTTTTTTTTAAATCACACATATTTCACTTTTAAAAATATGGTACATATGAGCTCAATACAGTGAACACAATCCAAACTGACTGAATAATAGAGGAAACCTTCTACTAAGTATGTGCACCGAAATGTACGCTAAAATTTACATATTAAACGAATTGCAGGAGTATTGGCTCAGCACTGCACTGGGTGCCATAAGGCACCCGTGGGCGTTGACGGGTACCATGTACTCTGAAACAAAATGTGAAGATGATTGCCCACTTTTGAACAAGTAATTCTTGACGAAAAAAAGACAATATACGGCAAGATGAGCAGGTTTCTGGGTGTGTCCTCTTTTTTTGAAAGCCCTGTAATTGCTACTGGAAATACTTACCACAACTAAAGCAAAGATACAGTTGAATACAAATGATTGAAGTATTCTCAAATGTGCAATGTCACTGGATCATTTAAACACTTTTTTAACAATATAAACTAATAACTTCTGATTAATATTAAGCTAATATTATTTCGAAATACAAAAAAAAAACTCAATAATTAAACTCATGCTCGGATATCGAGATTCGGATTCATCTATTTAACGATGAAATAAAAATCACAGGTAAACCCACTTTGAAAAACTTAGTCAACAAAGCCAATACATAGAAAAGTCTTTCTAGCCGGTCCTATCCTCCATATAATTCCAATAAAAACTGCGTGAAACAAGTTAATTCGTGCGTACCAAGTTTGGTGGTGTAACTGATAATATACCTGACCCGTAATCAATTCGAATTTGAGTTCGAATCGCAGCTAGTCCAAATTATTTTTTTTATAAACAATTACATCCTTGGAGAATGTGACGATGCACGCGTGCGCGTGATTAATCACGAATTGACTTTATTCATCCAGTGCATGTGGAATCAGTCCTGGAATTTCATCCTTGGTCCACATAATTCGCCAAATTGCGATGTGAATTAACACATCTGTGGTGTACATTCCAATTACTTATCTCTCCGTTCAGTCTGAATACTCACCCGCGAGAGAGTCAGACTCTTCGAGATTCAATTCGCCGAGCTAAGGAGGGGAAAATAGTGTCTAACGCACAACCATAATTAGAGGACCGATTCCAAATGCACTGAAAATTTTAAGATGACAACTTAAAATTTAAAAAAATTTCGAAACTAAAAAAGACATTATGCAACCAGTGTTAGTAATGAGTATTAGTGATGAGACACATCATCGTTTGATGGCATTCTGCTACTATTCTTGGGACTAAAAATAGCAGCTGTATTATGTAGATTTTCAAATAATTTAATTATATTTCATCAGGTACGACATACCGTTGTATCAGTCCCATGAACCTTTTTCCCTTCCCTTGTCCCAGTGCCTTTTTCTAATGAAATTATTTCTTTTAACCGATACACTCATGAGCGGACGTAGACTTTCCTATTCAAATATTAAACGCTGAAATAGAAATCATAATCGTTTCAATCCAGCATTTCTCTCCAGCAAAGCCTCTCTTAGGAGTTAAATACCTCTTAATCTTTACCATGCTATTTTAAATTATTTTTTCATGAACAGTTACATCCTTGTTGCAAATTAATCTGAGCCCGTGCGCGTGACAGCCCACAAAATAATTAGTTTAATGCAGCGCATCAGGAATTGGTCCTAGAATTTCATCATTGGTCCATATAATTCGCCAAATTGTGATATGAATCAAAACATCTGTGTTGTACCTTCCAATTACTAATCTCTCCGTTCGGTCTGAATAAAGTTACCCATACATCTGCTCCAGGTTTAATCCCGTGTAAAATTATTTCTGTGTGCTATTTTGAGTTAGCCAAACTTCTATATCCGAGATCATATAACCCTTTATTGTTCCTGATCAAATGGTGAATCATTTACCGTATTTACTCGTAATATCTTATGTAATTAAAAACACTGTCTCTCCTTCCAGGCACGTGACCCTACTGCTATACAGCTAATCGTTATCATCTCATTTTAAACCAATAGTAAACTAGTTAATTATGAACTAATTAACTGATGGAGTGTCATCGAACTTTGAATAGAACTATTTAATCTTAAAGCAGAAATATCATCCCCAAGTCATTCCGTTATATTTTTTAATTATTTTGATCAATATTTTATGTAATTCACTCATAGCCGGACATAGGCTTTCGTATTCAAAACTTTATCACTGAATCAGAAATCATGAACGTTTCATTCTGGAATTACTAGCTATAGAAGCATCTATAGTGACTAACTGCTGGGTGCTAACCTCGATATTATTCGTCAATTTGCGATGTGGACCAACGAGCCAGCAGTGTGCCCGCCAATTACTATGCTCCACGTACAGTCTGAACACGCATCCGCGAGATACTCTTCGAGATTCAACCGCCGGGCGGAGGAGGAGGAGGAAGTAGTTTCCAGAGCATAACCGTACCGATTCGACGCGTACACCAACTTGGTCAGCCCCAAGGCTGCTTCCCACGCTCGGCCAGAGCTGTTCCGTCCCGGGGAACTCGCCATTGCGGTCCAGAATAACATTCGTGCTACGTGCATGGGCACAAACACAAGGGGGGCTCGCAAACGCCTTTTGTCCGAGAGGGAGCAGTTGGCGCTGAGCGGTCGGACCACACTCCGTCGTCGCGAAGCGCCGCGCTAAACGAATTCGCTTCGTAATGGGCGCTCGGGAAACAACCTATCAAATCGGCTTGCTTGCCTGGTTTCTGGATGTTCCTCGATTGGAATATCAACTAGTTAGGGCCGTGGGTATTCATGCGGAGTGAGCGACACGCAACGGTAGTTCTTCGCGCGCTATCGAGGGAGTAACGCGCGCATTTAGAATACCAGATGATTTTTGAATTTAGAAAGCAAAACGGTGAAACGTAGCAGTGGAAGCCATAAAAATTAGGCCATTTTCTGTTGATGAAAATGAAGGCACTCCGAAAGTTTTGTGTTTTGATCAATAAAAAAGATCGTGCTGAGTCCTGCTAGAGCCCGTAAAAATATTTAAATGTAAAATATGATGATATCAGAATATATACCGTAGAACGGGGTGAAAAGAAACATTGGGGTGAATAGAAACGAAACTTCTTTTTTTATGTATAATCTATTTCCTACATAACTATGGGTAAATAGCGGCAACTATTATTTTTTTAGATTGGTACACTTTTGGCTGAAAGTGAAATAATGGTTTGTTTGGTTGGCAGCACTGGTTCCTGTTTGCTTGTCATGTTGAATTTTACCACGTGATTCTTGTTTTTTTATCCACTTTGAACTTTCCAGGTAATTCAGAATACATAGTGTTCTTAAAAGTAAATAGCTGTAAAAAACATAGTTTAATTATTCATATAAATGATTCAGGCTTATTTTAAGCTTTAACTTTAACAATATTATTTCAAAAATTATTCATATTTTTTAGGTTAGGTTTTCAGAATTAATGGGGTGAATAGAAACAAATCATTTTTAGTGTTTTATTCACCCCGCAAGAAAAATTTTTCAAAGATGACCGGTCTGATCTCACAATTTATTTATCATAATTTAATCTAGTTAAATACGGTAATTGTCTACCTATTCAATTTGTTTACTTACAGTTATGTGACTTCTTTTGTTTATGCACTGAATTGAATCATTATGTTGAGAAATAAATTTGTATATATCCATTATAAAATAAAAATACCATATTTAAATGTTTCCATTCACCCGCGATTCGTTTCAATAGAAAAAAACATGAAACTGAAGTACTGTTTCTATTCACCCCCATTTGCGGGGTGAATAGAAACACCATGTTTTATTTTTTTTCTTTAAAATCAAATAAAATTTTAAAAATTAAATACTATAAACAAATAGGTCTAACAGAGACCTGTGTTTGGGCAAAAAATGGTTTATATGGAACAACTACAAATATGCAAAATTTCAAACCAAAGTTGAAAATTGTTTCTATTCACCTCGTTTTACCGGTAGTGATTCATTATATATTTTGAATTTTCGTGTAGTATTCATAAATTCATTATGAATAAAAACTTTTGGGTTATACCGCCGCATCAATTCTTGGGTGGCCCCAACGTATCCCAACCGATGCTGGTCGCTTTCTCAAGGGATTCTGAAGAGTTAGGAATTTAAATTCTTTTATATAGGTATCTGTGTCCGGTGGTGAGACGATGACGAGCACCCGCGAAAGTTTTAACGAAGAATAATTCATAAATTATTTTTTTAAATTAGCTTTCTAGCATGATTTCAGAGAAAAATATTAAAATGAGAGGAAGATTTATTACAATTTACCTTTTCCACCGATGTTTCAATATATGCGACCCTCCAAGCTATCACTAGAAAGGCGAACTGCAAAACTTACAGAAATAACATGAATAGACATAATGAATAATGAAAATAATAAATAATGAAATAACAGAACGAACATAGAATGCAAATTTTTCCCACTTAATGTTAATAACTTTTATGGTATATATTTAATGCATAAAAAGGAAATAGCGAAATATACGTCATAAGAATGGAAAAGCCTAATATACCGTCAACGTTAGACGGAGTCACGGATGCATTTTATTCTCATCATTCCTACTACCTATATGGTAAAAAAATTATTATATGTATTTTATGAGTATTTTGCCAGCGAGTGGACCGAATTTCTCTTCAGATTGAATTACAAATTCAGAGAAAATAGCTTTTTCTTTTGAAGTTGTCATGCTTGGAAAAATAAAGAATACTTCTTCGTCTTAACCCATTTCCGCCCGCCGTAGCCATTTGGCTTCATCCTACCATTCTGAGAATTCGAGGCTCCTGAAGAAAATTCGGACTGGTTTAGCTGCCGAATGGTTGCAATTATGTTATGAAACTTGCAATAACTTAATCGACTTATACTTTATTTTTGAAGCCAGTCGAAATGAGATCACCGACGGAAAGAGACGGATGCGAAGTTGAATAAGGACGCCTAATTTATGAAAATAACATTCAAGAATCATTATAGGCAAACATGGAATGGCTTTCTATATATTATTTTAACTTTCTTTAATGCAAAAATATGCTTTCCCTGCAGATTCATCCTTTATATGAAGGTCATTTGTAGAAATTCGTTTTAAAGTACAAAAGTGTGGGTAGTGAATTAAATTTAAGCCGCAAATGCAATATTATCCAATGTGACGAATTTCATGTCGTTATCCCAGAAACAATTAGAAAGTGTCTAAAAATACGGGGAAACCACATCCTAAAAATTCCCAATCTCAGGCCGAAAAATTTCTGGACGGAAATGGTTTTGTTATAGTTTTTAGTTTTAGAGAGTTATGAAGTGGAATGAACGTGATAAAAAATTATACTACAGTATAATTTTTCTACTCTTAACAATGTTACTTTCAGTAACTCTTATCGTTAAAATTAGCTCTTGTGCGGTTAATTTTAATTCCTTTTTAAGTACCTAAATGTAGCTGGTTTCCTCGAATTTTTTTAGTTTTGTTTTCATTTGTTTGCGATCGACGCCAAGGGGTAGGCTGCCAGCAATAAGTGTGTTAGCCCTATTCATGAGTATGGACGCCTACTGTCTGTAAATTACCTGGAAGTATCATAAAAGTAAATATGAGATGGCATTGCATGGGATATTTTAACTTAAGTTCCTCCAAAAATGTGCTTGCTGTAAAGATTCATCGTGTGTATCAAGGTCACTCGTATAAATATAACATAAGACTCTGACCTCGTAACAACCATAGTGTAGGAACATCGCTACAGGTAGTTCTGAAGAAACTAGATTATGTATCACCAAAATATTCCACTGGATTTCTAAAGACAACCATAGTAGCTATGTACCTAAATGTACAATCGAAATCCGAAAGTTTTGTGGACAGAAATGGGTTAATTACAGAATGTTATTGGCTGGGTAGGCAGGTAGAAGAGCCCAGAAGGCGATTTTAGGATTAAGGTAAAAAGGCCCGAAGAGCCCCTCACAGGAGAAAGCAAAGGAAACGGGCGAAAAAGAATGGGGATGGCATTGGGAGGAAGGGGAGAAGTGTTCGGGGGCAAACTCTATTAATGACATTTGAAGAATTCAAAGCTCAAGGAAATGGGCTCTGGGATTTGGAGGAGGAGAGGACTACGCAAAGATGTATTTTGAGACGGAGAGGAAATGATGGAGGGATGAGGTGCGAGCGGAATTTGCAAAGGCACAATAGGTGGAGGGGCGGTTCGCAGAATTCATTTCGATTAACTAGAACCCCGATTGAGTTGAGGGGACTCTCATTCAAAAACTAAAGATTTTAGGCCTCCATGCGATTTAGATTCACGTTGATGGTCTATATTACGGGAAAAGAGGAAGGAATATTCTTTACTTGTACCCATCCCCAAATCTAAAGTGATTTTAAATATTACAGCATTGATCATCTCTCCCATTTCAGTTGGTTTTCATGAAAAGTAAGAGTTATAATAACATTGAAAGCCTGCCTAACGTATTCAAGCTCTATAAAACGGCTGTATGACGTCTGTGTGGCATAGTAATTACTGAAACCTTCTTCCTTAGAGAGTGGGCAGTGTTACCTGAAAAATAATGCCAAAAAAGTCAACTTCGAGAACGAAATATAAAAGATCGGTACGGTAAGAATGTTCTACGATTTTATGTACCTAGGTTAACAAATTTACTTTGCAGCTGCACCAACTGCTGGAACTTGTCGTAAAAACCAGTTTTCGTTCGTGCAATGCTACCAGAAATAATTAAAATTAAATTCAAATTAACATTAGTTAATTTCAAGGAATAAAAAACAAGTATCTACGAGTTAAATTAAAAAAATAAAACCATCAAAATAACCTTATCTAAGGTTAAAAAAACTCGATTTTCCGAATTTTACAGCGAAAATTGGAGGGGATGTCCGTAGAAATATGTACTTAAAGCAGCTAATTGAAGCATCGCCAAATTACCATAATGAATAAAGCTTTACATTCGGAACGGAAAGCAGAAAATCAATCAAGGGAGTTATAATAAGAGCAATACAGCAATTAACAATAGAATGATAAAAAACTTTGATTACTGATTAACCTCTTTATTCTCAAACAATAAATGTGACTGAACAGGCAATAATACCGTTATATTGTTTGCATATCGTCTCATCGCTGACATGCATTTACCACGTAATTAACGATCTACAAACGATGATATTGAACTTCTTGGTTTCACGTCGCCTATTTATGAAAAAAACGAACTGACTCTGGCTGGCTTTCATAAAAACTTAAAAAAAGATATAAATTTTATTCGGGCATTAAAAGTTAAAACGAATTGATACAAACACCGGCTCAAGTAAACGAGAGGCAATTCCTGCATGATAAAAGTTGGCTCAACCCTCGCATAAGAGCTCCTTTGCCTTCAACTACACCGAATAAGCTCGGAGCGCCACTTCAGAAAATCTTTGACGGTACGAGAGACACTTCTTGATGAAAAGATAATTTTATTTTCTATTTTTCAAGCTATATAAAAAAGCTACTTTCAAAAATTAAGCCTGAGATGAAAGATGTCGTCCCTTGACCCCGGAGTACGTTGTGGTGAACAAAAAAATTACTCACCCTTGTTTTAGGTCAATTACTTTATTTCATTTTAGAGGTATAACCTTTTTAAGGTAATTGATAATTTTATGCTATGCATAAAGTGCATAAGTTAATAGTGCACAACTTGTAGCATTTTGAGGTTCCAAATCTTTTTATAAGAAAACATTTCGAGCGGTCTGGAAAGGGTTCACTTCAGGTTGAACACAATATTTTGACCAGAAAATGACAACATTGAATCTAGGAAGAAGATCCATCAGACACTGACCCATTGCTGTACAATAAGGTCCATGAATATTTGAACTAAGTGATTTTTCAGTAATATACGGAACAAATACAGGGCTCTTTCGGAGTTTTAACGGAAAAGAACTCAAATTTTGCTATCAGGCTATCTACTTGCAATGCTAAGTTGCCGTAAATATTTCATTACTAATAACGATGTAATCCCGAAAACCATAAAAATCAACTAACGATTCTTATGTGTATACCTCTGTAAAAACGTAATGCTATTAACACATTAGGGACATAGTGATCTTTTTTCTCAATCCCGTCCAAGTCTCATAGTTTCTCATTCTAGCCATTGTCACGAGAACTCGCGGCTTTTCAAAAATTGCAGAAGAGACATTTTTTCTAAAAAATTGAAAATCGCTTTGTTAGACCTTCGGCTACAACATCCTCTTCAGCCACTTAAATTTTTGATTTTGGAAGGAGAGTTTGCGGTAAATTTAGCATATAGGTAAATTTGATCCCTTTCTAGATGTCTCAATGTTGATTTAGACCGAAAAATTCTCACAGTAAGGCCTAAATAATCGGAAATTTTAAAATTATTCTAATTTGATCCCGAAAAAGTCCATTTTCCACCTCAACGTTGTCAACCCACTTTAAGTGTCCACCTAAGCTTACATGTAGGTGGCGCTGAAATTTTTTTAAATGAAGGCTTAAACTTGTGCTACGCTGAGAGGAGGTCCTGAGATGTGATAAACATCGCCCCACACGGTTGCAGGGATAGCTAATACAATGGTGGCCAAAATTAGTGAAATCGAGGGATTATAACGAAATCTGCAAATTACAGCGTCATAACAAAGGAAAATCTGTAACTTATGTGGAATTTAAAATAATACATTAATTTTTACCAAAAAAGTGTTTTTCTGTATGAAACTAACTTCACACAAGAAAAAAATGAACAAAGAAAATAAATACTTTAGCATAAGCCAAAGAGCTGACTAATGAGCTCAGCATTTAAAAAATTATTGTTAAAAACACAAATGATGGTTGAGCTGAAAGAGAAATCACAAAAGAAAAGCCAGCTTTTCTGATAAAAACTAATATTTTAATACTTATTATAAAATACTTATTAAATAAAAAAAAGAAAAAAATATTAATACTTATTGCTAGTTAAATTTGAAACAATTCATTTTTAGAGTATGATAATAACACCACAACGGGAATTCTTGGATGCTGTTTTTACCGTGCATAATTATTATCGCTTTCTTGTTTGTTTGTGTGATTGTTCTTCGGGCAAAACTTAGCTACTCAAATTGCGATCACTTCCTGAATGGCTAGAGCGCTCAAATTTTCAGAATAGTCTGGAAGTGAATGAAAATGGGATGTTGTTTTTATAATTTAACCATGATCGGAACAATATCTCAAGTAATATTCAGAATAGCGATAAAATATGGAGATTAGTTTCAAAAATATCCACTAAAATCCAATGGAAGCTCTGTAATCACTACAGCTATAATGAAGTCTCTTAAAAAATCCTGATAATAAAGATAACAAAGTACTGCAGGAACAAGTGACTTTGTACGCAGTCACGCGCACGGGTGCAAAGTTAAATACACCAACGGATGAAGTTCGCCATGAAAAAATATTTGACTTAGCCGGGATTCGAACCCAGATCTCCGTATTGCCGGTAACATTATCCCATCCCGAAGTTTAAATTGAGAGAATGGCTTGTTGGTGTAACTGGCTAACACACCTGACCGGCAATCGGGAGATCTGAGTTCGAATCCCGGCTAAATCAAATATTGTTCATGGCGAACTTCATCCGTTGGTGTATTTAATAAAGATAACACTTGCTGGTATATAAATATCATACTTGTGTCTTATGTTAGTGAAAGCAAATATCATCTTAAATGAGCACCACTTTTTTGTTTTTGATATCTTAAATACTCTTGGGAAACTTACCGTAACTTTCTCATCAAATAAATGCGAAAATTTCAATAATTCAAAGTGGCGAAGGGCGTTACTTCCGTCATTTTAATAAAACGTGGTTTGTATTAAAAATCATATTAGTTATATCATAATATTATTTACTTTTTGCATAATTTAATAGCAATATGCAATCGATAAGGTTAAGCTTTATCTATTCACTAGTTTTTCTGGATTTGTGTAATCTATATATATAAAACAAAGTCGAAAATCGTGTTAGTTAGAACACTTATAACTCGAGAACGGCTGCACCTATTTTAATGACATTAGGTTCTTTGGATTCGGCTCACCCCCGGATAACATATAGGACATTAAAAAAAAGGATAATTTCACAAAAAATTTTTATCTCTTTCTTAGTGATATGTTTTTAGGAGTTAGTAACGTAACAACAATAGATAAGTCGGTCAAAATTACAAATTAAATTATTTGTTTTGTTTTTTCCAATTTATTAACTAAACTTCGTAGCAATATAACATTTTAATTACTAAAAATACTAAATATATTTAAAATATTGAAATTGTATTTAAAAAATTAAATTCGAACTAATCGTAATCCCAGCTCAAGTTGACTCTTCACTACCGTGTTTGTAATCAAATCTCCAAGCAATTGTTGACAAACGGTAATGTCCGTGTTCCTGTCGAGGACCTTTGCAAATTAGTTTAATCGGAAGGTGAGCTCATCAGCAAAGTGTTCCAGAATATGATTGATCACCACAAAAATCAAAAATGGTTGATTGAGCGAACAATTTTGACGGCCTAGAACAAAGATGAGGATGACTCAAACGAGGTATATCAAGATAAGATAGTTGGTACTCTGCATGTATTTGAATCTTTTAACTGTGTAACAAACGAAGACATCACCAAATATCTATCTGAATATTTTAAGTCCTTGGACGTACCTGGCTTACCAAGGCACGATTTACAGCTAAATGTAGGCTCTGCGTTCATGATCTTTCGAAACATAAACCAACCGTAACTATCCAACGGAACACGTTTAGTGATTAAAAAAATTGATATTGAATGTGATTCACGCGACTTTACTCAAAGGAAAATTCTAAGACGAGGAAGTTCTCATTCCGAAGATTCCATGATCCCAACTTATATGCCCTTTTGAGCTTAAACGTATTCAATTTCCAATTCGTGTTGCATTCGTGATAACGATTAACAAATCGCATGGTCAGTCTTTCAGTTTTTGTGATTTTTGTGCTCATTTGCCAATGAAAACCCATGATTTTCTCATGGTCAATTAAACGTGGTATGTTTACGAGTCGGTAAACCATCCGCTGTATTTCTTCCTTCGCTTCAAGAGCGCAGCTAGGAATTAAGGATAGCGGGGTTTAAGGCGCAGCTAATACTACGGGTCTGTAGGGTATAGAAAACACATTGAGGTAAGCGAGAGGTGTGGGGGCCCTCCCCCAGACATTTTTAAGATAAATGGTTCAAAACAGTGGGTTTTGCGGCTGTGTGAATAGTTAAATATGTTTTGTTTGCTACTCATCCGTCCCCCTAATATTAGTAACAAAAGTTTTTATAAAAAAATCTCTAAGCTCTTTGGGGGGTTTTATCCCCCGAAAACCACCCTCGCTCCATCACTGCTTCGCTTCACAATATTTATTTAGCTTCATCGGCTTTATCTTGCGCCTATCAACAAAACAAAAACTGTTGTTTACCAGAAGATGCTTGACGCAAGACATTAAACCCGAAGGTGTTGGGCACACCTTGGTGCGTTTACGCATGCAGCACGTTTACGCAGTGTATTTTTTCCAAACAGAGATACTATGACTGGTGCGCCTAAAGTAATTTGATACGAATGCTTCTTATTAGGGGCTAATCTTACACGATTTTGAGCATCAGTCAAGCGTTGGTCTGGCGTTGTGAGAACTTGCCCCGTGAACGGGCCAAGTTTACGCCATAGACTTGGACCTAAAAACATTTTTTACGGTTAATAACACATATAGCCAACCACTGAATGCGTATAATTTAATTTTATTAACTGCTTTATGATACCACAATGCCCAAAATTTCTTAAGCTAAAACGTAAGAAAATTCATTGAAAAAAATCCGCGTAAACGTGCTCCGATTCACCCTATGTAGATTCAATGAAGAAAATTTCTTTCTGACAAGCAATTTTGATCCTCATTCATGTAGTTCTATTGAATTTGTATCCTTATTTTATTGTAATAAATTAAATATGATTAAAAGTTATGCAGCCGCTCTTGATTTATAAATGGTGTAACTAAACAGTAAGTTCATTGAATTTTAGGCGGTACGAAGTTCGCCGGGTCAGCTAGTACCTATAATAAAACCTAAAATATGTTCATAAGATTAAATTGATTGTATGTTTATCGAAAAATGTCTACAAAAATGTTTTCAAAACCCTTAAGATACCTCAAAATATGTCTAAGAATACTTGATCAAAACAGGCTAAAAAATACTGGACTTACACGAGATATCAGCTGGCAAAAAAAAACTCTTCCCGCAACTCCAATGGTCGACAAAACCTGTATCCATTTCAGGCACAAGGGTTTCCTCCCACGTATCTCACTGAACCCATTATCCCGAACTCGAGTTCGGTCGTAGAACAAACAAGAATCGCATTTCTCTCAAGACTAGTATTAATATTGATGATGTTGCTCACGAGCAAAGATTGCGTTGGCATCCAATTCGATGTGGTGCTTTCACTTGAAGGTTCAGTAGACGTTCAAAACCGAGAAATATCGCGAAAGAGCATCCAAAAAAATTCTCAGCCTTCATTTTAGACAAAAAAGCATAAAGGAGTGTTATATAAGCTCAGTTTTACAACCAACGTCATAATAAATACAATTACTGGAAAAGCTTTAAAATAACTAAAGTTTAAAATTGATTGTTTGAGGCGTAACTTGGTGAAAGCTAATCATAATTAACATTAAAAAGAAGAACTTTGTGCATTCACATTAATATATATTCTCAAATTTACGACCAAGATTTCAACGTTAGACGTTAACATCACGTCACCTGATGATGACGTCTAACGTTGAGACCATGACCGTAAATTTGTGAATAAATATTAATGTGAAAGCACAAAGTTCTTCTTTTTAATGCTAACTAAAGTTCAATTGAATTATTAGTATTAAATTTTGACACATCTGCGCTAACGCAGAGATGAATTACTTTTCGCAAGTGAAAAGTGCAAACATTTCGTAAAAACACATGACAGGTGGATAAAAGTCTGATGGAAAACTTGTTTTTCAAAGTAGGAAGTTTAAAATGATTGACTCGATACATCCAAATGCAGAAGAAAACCGCAAGGCACAGCATAGAGAAGACAACAGTCTGTCTAGCAGAAGCTTGAATTATTTCACCACCAAAAGTGCCCTTTAATCGGCTTTCAGTAGTGTCCGCATCGTGATTTCAATAAGCACAGAGTGCACCATTTATTCCCAATATTGATATAAAATGATTTTCTCTCTTGAGGAAAAGAAATAAAGGTTAGTAATCGATAAATAACATCACATATATTATATACTACGGTTGATAGCTCTAATTATATATTGTTTCCTCTGTAATTAGGATTACTCCGCCATTAGCGGGGCGAGGGGTGGGTCTAGTTCACCCATTAGGTTGTGCGGTAGGTGACAAAATGTTTATGGGAAAACTGGAGAATACGTAATGATACATTCTTGATAGGAAGTAATGAACGCGATTCGTCTTGATATAGAAGAAAACGAAAATGAATTTTTCCTAAATCGTAAAATATAAGGAAAACTAACCTAGCCATCAAGATTGAATACGCAAAATACCGCGTTGAAAATTTTTCCCAATTTTTGCACAAGACAATATTGTACGATTTATTTGAGTGATGCGCTAAATCGCGGAGGAGAGCTGAATTCACAATCCTTGTGGTTGATAAATAAATTTATTATTATTACTTTTTGCGATGATCGAGGACCATTTGGTAATTTTCTTAAAGTAATCAGTTTATATGGTTCTATTTTATTTTCTATTTCCGGATTTAAGAATTATAAGGCTAAAATAATTACAGGCTTATTGCCTTGCAGGTTACCTTCCTTTCTTGAATGGAAATAATTTCAGAAATCATTCTCTCGGCAGATAATTTTGATATATATTTTTAATGATACCTTCCATCTTAGCTCAAACAATAATGAAACTGAGTTTTATGCGATTGCAATTCTTTTTGATTGTCTATTTTGCTAGAATTTTAGTAACACTTACAATTTGTTTTATTTCCGCAATGCTGCAATTATCTGTGAGAGGCTGTATTTTCATTTCATCTGTTATTACCTGCGCCGATGTTTTGCAGGAATGGAATTATGTAGCTGGGAGAATTATTGGGGTGGAACAGTACCAATCGAAGATGAGGTTGTGTATCTTACTTCATCATTCAATATTTTTTATTCATGAAGGGCTTTCACACGCTATGAATGATAGACTATTGTTTTCCTAGAATGGACGATATCGAAGGAATACTAAATGTGTAAATGTTTCGAAGTCATTGAATGGAGGTTAAAAGTTCCAATTCCTTAACATTAAATAATTTGGTCGTAAAGAAAATTAAAATTAACAATCAAAGGGATAATTCTGTACAATTTTTTTACAATAACGAAAGAATAGAACTAAGTAGTTATCCACAGGACACAACTCAAAGAAATTTGCTTTGACCATTTCCAGCGATACATAACCATTACCAAGAGGTTGCAAAACCCTTAAGGTTTATTAAAAATTAGGTAACGATCGTAAATGATTGCGTAACAGGACTATACTATTTCACAAACGATATAAAAGAGTCTCAAAGCCATACGGCAAGAATTCTTTACGACCTTTACAACCAAATATCATATTTTAATATATAAATTACAAAAATATAGTATTCCAAGCAATGAGTGCATCCCTTTATTGAGATAAAATGGCTTTGAAAATTTAATTTCCCGAATTCCACTACAATAGATGGGGTTCTGGGTCTCTGTTTTTTTTTTCATCCTTTTGAGAAGGAGATGGGTATTTGAATAGTAACACTCGTTCGTAGGAGCAGATGCAAGTTCACATGCTCAGGACATACGGGGATGGAAAAAATAGGATGTGCATGGGAATGACAGGAGAAAATATCAACAAAAAAATGAAGTCTGAAAAGATCGGTTGAAAAAAATAAAGTCGTGCTTGCCTCCGAGAGCAGGTCGGTGAGGAGAAACGAGTGTAATGGAAAAAAAATCGTCAAGATGGGGAGTCGAGAGCCCTTGAAAAAAATACAAACGAATATTTTTGAGAGGAACTTGAATAATTTTTGCATCAATGGTTTGCGAGTAGGAAAAGAGAACATCAAAGATTCACTGAGAGGCTGTGTCAATTGGAGAAGGATGTCAAACCGCAAAATTAAGGTTATTACAGATATTTTTTTAGATGGAAACTGGAGATGAAAAATTCTTACTGGAGATGAAAATCTTTTTGAATCATCTTTCAAGTTCATGCCAAGTTCACGTATTGTTAACATTAGTAAAGGTATATCAAATATTTATTACCTTGTTTACCATTACACTAACAAATACCGTTATTTATCAGCCGCACTATGATTTAAAATATAAGGCGCCTAGATAGTTTTCATGCCGAAAATTGATAGGAAGTAATTGCTTTACAAATTGAAAACTTTTAAAATTCTATTTTTGTGTGCTTACCTCGTATTTCTGTACTGATTTTGTTTTTTTTATGCAATATGCTTAATCACGCTCATATTTCTTTCTCTCAAGAAATTACACTTTCATGGACCGAAAAAAAGTTGTCCAGATTCTCCTTTGAAATTTAAATTCATTTAAAGATTAAAAAACCATGGGAGAACCAGGGAAATTAGACTGTGGCTTTTGGTTGCTTTAAGTTAATGCCACGGGTTATCTCCTGTAAAAGTCCTCATAAAACGATTTCTCTTCTTATATTTCCACAGTGTCCATTTTGAATTATTCGTCATAAATTGTATCGCCCTCCTATATATTAGCTTAAAGAAACAAGTTCAGTTAATTACTTTATGCGAAGATAGAGTGCACCTCCTGCCATTTTGAACAATCAAAAATAATTCAAAATTTCTCACGGAATACAATTGATATTATAATGAAGCATAACTGCAGAGTTGCATTATTCGAGGATTCTAGCGAAAGTTGACTTTTCTAGTTGGAATTATGAAGCGCAAATTTCCAAAAAGAAAGCATAACATTTATTATTTATTGCTAATACTTCATCTTCAGAGCAACAGAATAACTTGAAAAACTTCAATAGCTCTAAAATACGTAATAGATTAGGTACTGCTAATATACTAGTGAATGACTCTTGTTCCTAAAGCAAGGGAGAGAACATTTCTTTTTGACATTGTAAAGAGGAATGGAAAACCATGATCCTTGGCGATAATGTTGTAGCATCAAAACCGGGCTCAAATTCAAAGTTACTTCTACAAGAACTTTTGATCACATTATTACAATGAAAGCCGGATTGTCCGCAAAATGGCTTCACTGGCATAGCGGAATAATCTCAACACAATAGTGGGAAATGAAATCATTGATATACCTCACCTCGTACGTAACCTATTTAACGTGGACATTCCGTTTAACGACATTTCTCCTGAATATGTGTCTGTATTCTCTCCATTAAAATGTGCTGGCGGCGAATAAAGTATATCCACCCAAAGCAAACTGATAGAACGCAAGAAGGGAAAATATGTAATGGGGGATGGTAATACAAACCAAACGAATGTCAAAACCAGTGAAATTTCAATAGTTTCGTTCCCAGGAGAGAAATTTTGGATTGGAAAATTCGGAACGAAATGGATTTAAACCCGGGAAGCTCAACTCAGGGTCGAAACGAAATCGGAGTCAAAACTACTTTGAGTCGAAACTATACTAAAACTCTGGGACGAAACGAAGCGTAGATAATGTGTCGCACCTGAGAGACCAGGTGTATTCAATGTAACGATTGCGACAAATGCAATATGTTTAACCATATAATCCGAGGTTTCAGGCGAGATGGAGTGGAAATGGGACATAGCAAAGAAGCACTATCAATTTCCACAATTTTATATTTATTATACGACCGGTTTCGCTCATAGTATCTTCAGATACATAAAAAAAGGTGTGCAAAGGCTTAAATCCTGCCTTCCTATTTAAGCCTTTTCACGCCTTGTTATTTGTACTTATGATGCTATAAGCGAAAGCGGTCGTACAATAAATATAAAATTGTGGAAATTACTCCTGCTTCTTTGTTATGTATAGCCATGCATTTATCTCCCAAAGGTACGCATTCATTTGCAGCTAAAACTAGCTGCCCTGATTCTTTGTAGATATGTTATTAAATTTATTAAACTCATTTTTTATTTACAAATGTAAAAGCCTGGGACTTTCATATAACATAAATTGGGGAATTAAAAATTTTCACAGCAAGGCATATCTTGCATGTTTCCTCTTAAAGAGAATCACTCACCTGCCGAAAAGGAATCAAATGGAAATTGTGGGAAAGACATTTTCCCCCGCCGTTAGATATGTGCTTGTGCGGGCAAAGAGGGAGGAAACTGGGTGACTGCGAGATATTTTTGGGGATGAGAAATTGCCTTCGGAGCAAAGAAAAAAAATCCATCGGCGACAAATTCCGTGGGAGGCGGCGGCTTTCCCGAAATGACGCGGCAGTTAGCTTGGCGTCCTCCCATCTTTTTTCCGTCGCCCTACCCCACTCCTAAAACCCAACCCACCGTCTTCTTCGAGACATCCCCACCCCTCGTCACTCCACCAACCTATTACGGACTTGCTCCATCTCTTAAAAGAAAAGGGTAAGTAAGAATCATCCTTGCATGAAATGGAGGGATGCGCTATGGCGGAAGAATTTTTTCGGTGCGAAAAATTGACTTTATGAAGCCGACACGGCTGGCATGTTACTTTGTCGATCCGCAATTGGACGGCAGACATCCGTAACATTATTTTCTCTCTTAATGTGCTGACGCATAACGCATATAATAACTAAAGAGAATATTAATTTGTCGGCAGTAAAGACCGACAGAAGCGTGATAATGAGAGTAATAATAATAATAATGTTGAAAAGTAATGAGTGACAAGTCTTTTTCGGGAAGAATTATTCGCCATGTATGAATCAAATCTTGCGAGTTCATCGAAAAATCTATCTTCAAGACCGAACGCTTTCAGAGCTTTTTTAAACGCATTGTGTAGTGCTAGTGAATGAAGTTTTTCTGTGGAAGATACTTGCAAGATCTATTTCATTTATGACGGATCTTTTACACCATATCTCACACGAAATTACCATTTTCATCAAATTTTAACAATTATAAATTCACCTTGAATAGTCTCAATATACCTGTACTTGGTCACATCACCTTGTCTAGCACAGATACTTCTTAAGGGTCTTTCTGCAATAAGTGCGTAAGCACTAAACCCAATATCTTTAAAGTTCAATCTACAAATCCTCAAAAACTTTAGTATAAACATATATAATGCGAGCTCAATGTTGCAAGTCTAGGTTCATACTCATTATCGAAGCATAACGCGATTATTAATTACTAATTTTAAATCAGTATATCACGTGCCACGTACGCGCAAAATATATCTGTGTAGTGGTCGAAAAAATTAGCTTGAAAACACCAAAATCGCGTATTACTGCAACACAATTCACGACATTTATGATTGTTGAATATAACTTACTAAGCTAAAAATATCTGGTACAAGACCCTTGGTACATCTGATGATGGCTCAGTGAGCCGAAACGCGTTGTACGCAGTAAAAACTTTTGTGAATAAGTGCTAAGATCTTTTATTTATGTAAATATGTCTAACTTCCACCAATTGAAACCTGAATCTGTTGAACTTAAAATCATCTCTCTCGTACGGATTAAGAGGTAACCCTAAGAAAGTAGGGGGCCCTCTAGGCCTCAATTTTTTTTTTCGAATATGTTTCATGACTCTTGTGATTCTGGAAATAAACATAAAATATGAGAGGGAAGAGCCAAAGATAAAGGAGTAATACAACAATTCGCCATCATTACGTGCCTCAGTGACTTAACTCCTCATCACTGGACCCAATAAAACTAGAATCTCACTGTGTACAGTCCTAGAATGTTCCGCATCCATTTGGTGAACTGCCAGAATCATCATAAATTATTCAATCTTTTCATGACTTCTCATTAGCTATTGCCCTTTACCGGATTCAGTTTCCTTGAATCATTTCAAAGATACGCTTAATATTACCACAAAGCATAATCATATCGTCTACTACCAAATAACATCAAAAATGACATTCCAGCTTATGAGTTTGGACGGAGAATACGCTTCAGACGGCTTCGTCGCTTTTCATTAACCCACACCGACACATACGATATAAGGCATTGTAAATTTCCATCCCACCATAATTCTTTCCTCGCTCTTTATTCTTACTCTGCTCATACTTTTAAGTAACCTCCAACATAGATGCAATCCTTAGCTTTGACTTTCTTTGCGTTTGCCATCATCAACCAAAAATTAACCTCCACATGGAAAATTTCAAAATTCAAACAAGTTACCATTTCTTTTTCACCAAATTACAGCATTACGCGATTATAATAAATTCAAATTGTTGATACTTTCGCACAACTGTTGAGCACATTACTGCCGGTATAGAGGAATTCCAATCAAAGGCAAACTAATTTTCGATAGCTATACTGTTCCGGAGGAGGGCGATGCGTATTCAAAAAGTCATTTCTTTATAAAGAATTCCACGAAAAGCGAGACCAAAATATAATGTAACTTAATTGTTTTTATTAATATTTTTGTGAGATATTTGGCTAAAGAACATAGTGAACACTAACCGATTCCCTGAGTGATGTCTGAACTTAAGGGGATGAGATTGAAGTTGGTATTTACTTAATTAGTGACATCTGAAACAAAGGATATTCTCCATACTTTCAACCAGAATAATAAAAGATGTAAGTTACTAACGCCTTACATTTTTCGTCCCAACCACAAATTTTGCAAAGTTAAACGCTGACGACTATGACAGAAATGGTGAGCTATGATAAAACATACCTGTTGACCAATTATAATTGAGATAAATAAATATGTGAGAAAGTGTTTGATGCAATTAGAAGCACATTTTTAAATTCAAACATCATGTTATTATGCCGTAAAACTATGCTACCATTATAGTTAATTGTACGTAATGATTATAAATTGAAACAATTCATGGAAATAATTTGTAATTGTGGATAGCTATCAGGAATATGGTAACAATTTCACACTAAGAGTATCTACAGCCGACAGAAAAATATATATTTAGTTTAAACCCAGCAGTTAAAATGATTTTTAATGGATCTTTCACTAAATATGTCAAAGCATTCACTAAGATATAATGCTGGTGTGAATGGCAACAAGGGATAGTGACAGTAGAGGATAGAGCGTCTGGCTGCCGACCAGATTCAACATCCGGGCGAAGCAAAAAAAATATTCGAATTTCGAGTCGACCGAGAGAGAGGGCAAGGAACTGCCCCTACTCTAAATAAGTGAAATTCACACGCTCATGACTTAGTGTAGGTCGAGCTCTAGCCTCACCTTTCTACACCGACCAGCGGGTTGAATAACTGAATGAAAGAGTGAGGTGACCTAAGGAAAGTCACTGGCCTCCTACTCTGAATATGTGAAGTGCACACGTTCATGAATTAGTCTAAATCGAGCTCTAGCCTCACCTATCTATGCAAACCAACGTGTTGAATAACCGAGTGAACGAGTGAGGTGACCCAGGGAAAGGTTCTGGCCCCTACTCTGAAATTCACACGTTCATGACTTAGTACAGGTCGAGCTTTACCCTCACCTTTCTGTCCAAGATTTGGGTTGAATGACCGAGATAATAAGTGAGATAGACAAGGTTCCTTTTGGGAACTGGAGCATTTCTTGTGAGAAGTGATAAGCGACCGCATTATTGAAACCATTAATTTCTATTTCAGGAGTACCCTTTCACAATCCCACGAAAGACTAGACGATCTGGAAGGAAATAAGGAATTATTTCGAGAGAGACAGTTGGAGAAAAGGAGTTGAGATTTGATGGGACTGAGGCGAAATCCTAAGCATCGAGGATACTGGAGAATCGACCCGCATTTCCCGCTGCACGCTCTTGATTTTATTCATGGAGCCGAGAGGGGGAGCCCGCATTTCAACGGGCGATGGGTTTTGAATAACAAATTCGCTCTGCCGTCCCATCCCTCATCCTTTTATGCCGACGCGCCATCATAAAAATCACGGTGTTTCTTTGAGACGGCCTCCGCAAAACAGCAAATCTATTGAATGACTGCCTTTTATGGAGGTTCGACTCGCGGGCTTTCTCACGGTGGCTGCGAATAGTACGCCACACCCCTCAATTCATATATTTTCAAGGAAAAACTTTGAATCTATGATTCCATGAATCGAGGATTAAGGAAGAAAAAATTAAACATGCATTGCGTCTGATAATTCGTTAATATAAAGTTCTGTTGCCTTCTTAGGTGTAAAAGAGGATAATGCTATTTAAAAATACCATTTTTTACTTAAAGGTTCGAAAACAGGTAATTAGGGATCTCAGAGGAATATTATTTCAATCATAAATATCCCACGGGGCAAATTATAAACTGGCTTAAAAGCAATACATATGAACCATCATACGTGTCTTAACATTTACCAAAACACTGACTTGAAGAAGTGAGTTCATTATAATACTAGCATGTCAGATTAACGGGACACGTGAAGGTTGTTTGATATATTAATTTTCAAAACTTTGATATAAGTTATTAGCATTCAATCAATAGCTATACACGGCTGAGCTGTTTGGGGTTAACACTGGCAACATTTAATCCTTAATTGAGAGCAAATTACTGAATGCTCATTGAAACTAAGTATCTTTAGTTTTGCGAAAGAGTTGGGACCATTGTTATTTTCAGAAACATAATCATGAAAAATTATGTGAAGTCAAATATCACATATTAAATTGGAGCATTCTATTAGCCGATACATTATTTATTCTCGTCTTGTTTAGTAGCGTCAAATCCTCGCTTTGCTGTCTTAGTAAGCCAGAGGATTTTATTCACAAAAAATAGCCTATCACTGTATCATTAACCATCTAAAAGTATAGATAAAAACTGGCGTAAACGTTTGCTCTATGAGGTTCAATTTAAAATAATTTATTGCCATCTTGGCTGCTCTTGTCCTGCTAGGTATCAACCGGATGTGCTCAAATAAAATGCATTCAGTGGATACGAATTAACTTGCCAAGCTTCTTTTGGGAATCAATGAATTTATGTTCACAAATCTATCAAGTTTTTTCACTTGTTTTAGCAACTAAGTAGGGCGGATCGCAAAAATCGATTTTTTTCAAATCCATCTGGCCCAATGAAAAAAAGTTGTGGGACCGATCAAAAATAAGGCCTGAAAAATTTGAGACCCCTAGGTGAATCCCTGACCCTCGCTCAAATGCGATTTAGGGGGGGAGGGACAAAATTCTAAAAATGTAATATTTTATGGTCATTCCCTATAGATTTTGCCGAGTTACTGCCCTTTTAGGGCAAATATTTCGTGCATTTTGACGTATCTGCCACCGTTTAGCCACAAAATGCCTAATTTGAGTCCGCGTCCGCGAAGAAAATATTCCAACGCCCACGCAGCGTCGCGGATACCAGAGCCGCAGGCCGATCCCTTCCCCTCCACGCTCGCTTCTCCCCCTCCCACGCCTCTAATACAGCTAAATTCATCCCGCGCATGTTGCTAGGAGGTCGTTTATCTTTGATAATATAAATCAGAAGATGGTAGAAGGTAAAAAGCGATGCGTAGTGAGACGACTTGTCCCTTATTTGGCGCCTCGTCGGCGTAAAAACAAATCGATGTTACCAACTTTTAGATAAGTGATGAAATATTTTTAGATCTCCGCACGCAGGAAAGGAGACTACGGTCTATGAAGACGCCTCTCGAGTGGCTATGTAGGTGTGCGAACTATGGTAACGCGCTTCTCTTCCATTATGAATGTGACTAAATGGATTTAGCGGTACCACAGGAAGTACTAAAACTTACGGAAAATCGTAATTGGCCAAAAGTAGGGTTTTATTGAAGTATAAGACTCAAAAAAATTTAAAGGAACATTTTAAATTATGCGATATTTTTGCGTGTAAGTGCATGGAGGAGCATAAGGTTCCCCCAATGAAGAAGTATTTTGAGAGACAAGCTGACGAAAAGAAAGATGATGGCTGCTGGATTGAACCCTGAAGAAACTCGACAACTGAGGAAAAAAGGGAATCGTAGGAGAGTGTTGAGTCATCATCGTCAATTCTTGTACGGGAAAATAGTATCAAAAATTTTCTTCATCAATTCATCCGAAGAAAATTAAACTGGCGAGAAATTAGCCGATTTGTATCTCTACTTTCCTCATAAAATAAACATTAAGGACTATAAGCTCAAATTGGAACTTCTTCGGGGAAAATGCGTCTGCCAACTGTGATAGAGGTATATGCAAGAACCAAGCAACATTTGTATAACAAAATGAATATTGAAATTTAAATTTGAACTTTCATCAATAGATTTTTAAATTCCACAGCGCTAAGCTCAGATATAGCCGAAGGAACCGGAGTCTCTCTCCAATATATCATCAGCCTTTATGTCGATATTAAAATCCAGCAATTAAAAAAATCTCGGATTGGTCGCCAAACGCATCCTTGCAGAGACGCAAATTGGGTCCCTAGGTTACCCTCACAACGTTTATGTCGCAAATCCAAGTCAACATAGTGCAATTAGCAAATAGACCACTGTAAGGGATGAAATACGATTTGATGCTGTCCCGGCGAATGATGTGGGTAAACTCTTTTCGGGGTTCAACAAAATTTATCCCTTAGGATGAGCCCCGAGTCGGAGCTTGAAATGTTGCCCATTATGGAAAAATTAACCCGGGGGGAATCCCGAGAAGAGTCTACCCACACTGCAAGGGATGTTGGAATTATGCTTATAGCAAAGGGATGATGCCTCCTTTTTGGGCGGTATTCGCTTGGTACCATCGTAATCAAATCCTTTTTAATTAATTCTGTGTATCTAATTTTCACTCGGAAAGGAATCGATAATCGCAGATTTTATAACTTTTGCTAATCCTCCGACGGGGGAGGCAAACCTCAAAAAGTGGGACCCTGTTTCTTCAACTAACACCACACATTCCCCTCTAAACTTGTATTGATAAGTCCTCTTCCCTTTTTTCATCAGACAAGAGTATAGTCTTTCATTCCAATAAAAAAAGGCCCTTTAATGACACCTCTCTTTTCTTATTCACAGTAATTAGCATCTTTTTCTGTCTACGTAAGTAATTCTGGTACACTAGCTTTGATATATCTTACGAAGTTATGACTTTTGCGTTTGCTAAAGTTGCGGGAAGGATCATTGCTGTTGCTTGGTTCTTGCATATACCTCTATCACAGTTGGCAGACGCATTTTCCCAGAAGAAGTTCCAATTTGAGGTTATAGTCCTTAATGTTTATTTCATTAGGAAAGTAGAGATACAAATCGGCTAATTTCTCGCCAGTTTAATTTTCTTCGGATGAATTGATGAAGAAAATTTTTGATACTATTTTCCCTTTCTATATTACTATACTTCCTTTCCTGCGTGCGCAAGTCTAAAAATATTTCATCACTTCTCTGAAAGTTGGTAACATCGATTTGTTTCACGCCGACGAGGCGCCAAATAAGGGACAAGTCGTCTCACTACGCATCGCTTTTTACCTTCTACCATCTTCTGATTTATATTATGAAAGATAAACGACCTCCTAGCAGCATGCGCGGGATGAATTTTGCTGTGTTAGAGGCGTGGGAGGGGGAGAAGCGAGCGTGGAGGGGAAGGGATCGGCCTGCGGCTCTGGTATCCGCGACGCTGCGTGGGCGTTGGAATATTTTCTTCGCGGACGCGGACTCAAATTAGGCATTTTGTGGCTAAACGGTGGCAGATACGTCAAAATGCACGAAATGTTTGCCCTGAAAGGGCAGTAACTCGGCAAAATCTATAAGGAATGACCATAAAATACTATATTTTTCGAATTTTGACCCTCCCCCCCTAAATTGCATTTGAGCGAGGGTCAGGGGTTCACGTACAGGTCTCAAATTTTTCAGGCCTTATTTTTGATTGGTCCCACAACTTTTTTTCATTGGGCCAGATGGATTTGAAAAAAATCGAGTTTTGCGATCCGCCCTAGGGCTTTTCTTAGACCAAATTATTAGGTATGATATGTAGAATGGTTTGGATCAATTTGCTGCGAGGAAAATTAAAATTCCCCAAAATCCCTATGTGGCAATATCATAAGAAATGTTTTATTTGAATGGATAGATAGTCTTCTGCACTACAAGGCACATAATTTGCAGTAAAATCTGAATTTCATGCCATAAATGTACTTTCATAACTCCTCTCTGTTATAAATATTCAACACCTCTTTGCTTGGCCGAGATATCAAGTAAGCTTCCAAAACTTATGCATTCATTTCTAATTAATGTTGAGTCGCGTAATTTCAAATCATTAATCTCTCACCGTTTCCCATCTACCCGTATTTTTTGGAATTTCCCGCATTTTTTTGCATAAAATTTACTATGTCATGATGACATTAGCATCGTTCGGAAAATATAGTTCAAATTAGATACCTATAAAACATTTTTCCATCGGAATTAATGCATAATTGTTATTAGTTATTACATGTAGTATCATCCCACAAAGAGCATCCTTTCTAACGCAACCAGCAGCACATATTTTAACAACACGTTCTATAACCTCCAGGATATGGGAAACCAGAGCTCTAAAAAGTGATTAAAATATTTGAAATACGGGAGGGGAAGAAAGGCCAGTTTCTCCTCCACTCCAACCTGAAAACATAGCAGGAAGATGTGCCTAATAAGATCACCTCTATGAGGGGCAAGGTTATTGAGTATGTCACAGAATCACATAAAATATTGGAAAGAAGTTTGTGCCATTCCACGGAAAAAAGGGGCGTTATGATAAAACCAAATCATTTCTAATGAAAAAATGGATCAAACAGCAGGTAATTAGGCTTCTATGTGGCAAAAATACTCAATTATTTTATTACGTAAGAAAACAAAACGTGAATCTATAACATTTAAATTTTATCTTAATTTTGGTACGGTTAATATTTTACGTAAAGGAAGATAGTAAGAAGGAAGTAAAGGAAGAAGTATATATCCCATAAACGAAATGCAAGAAAACTTCACATTTCGGGAAGAGGCAAATTAAAATGAGTTTATTCCCTCCCTGTTACTCGGCGTAAAATTAAAATCAAATAATTTTTATACTTTTTATCTTTAGAGATAGCGTTGTATGCAGCGCAATTCGGTCATACACGAGGTCATTTACACTGCGTATATTAACCAATGCGAAAAGAATGACTGCAATCGTTTTCTTCCACACAACGATAGATCTTGCTCTTGTTTATAACATTCAGTGGAAGAAATAAGAAATACTCCAGTGTTATTTAGGTGGCTCCGGAAACAGGAAGTGAACTTTTTGTAACAAAAGTGTATTATGTGGTTTGGCTTCAAGTGTGTTCAACTGGAAATGCCAAAAAATACCCTATTTATCATAACTTTACTGTATTTTATGCGCCGATAAAATTTTTCATTTCTTTTCTTCAGCTTTTATAGACTTTTACTGACCTGTGGAAAACCTGAGTCAGACTAGCATTTGCGAGTTCAGACCAACTCAAAGCAGCTCAATTGAACTCGTGGTTGCAACTTATTGAGGAAGATTAATTGTACACTACATTCAAACCAATAGCAAGATAGCAACTCTGAACTCCATACAAATGAGTTATACTACTTCCTCTTCAACTAATAGTAAGAAATAACGCATCAAGTTATCTTCAAATAAATAGCGGACATTGTACTTCATTCAAATATATCAATCATGAAAATTCGAGATGCTTCTGCGGTAAAAAATAAAATAAAGTGACTGAACAGTAAAAGTACTTCAAGATACACAATTTTTATGATTATACATTCTTTGACCTAGGACACAAAAAGCCTAATCTCACTCAATTAATTTTTCGTGGACAAGTGTTTAGTGTTAAAATTATTTATGGACTCACTTCTGATGAAAACTCTTAAGATCGAAAACATCAAGTTCACTTCATACTTAAAACAAAAAGATTATATATCCTCAAATGAGACCATCTTCGACAGCAGCGCATATATTAGAATTGTATCACACCATGCACTCGAGATAATTTAAATTTAAAATATATATTACTATTATGAGACGATTATAATGCTTGTTAAAATTCATAAAATAAAAGAAACAAATTTGTGTTGCCCTCAGAAAATATAAATTACTTATCTGAGAACGATTTTAAAATCATTAAAAAAATATTCGTAATGAGTGCATGCGATGCCCACTTCATTTTTAAGTAAACTCTCGTTCTCGGAAACATCTAATTCATTCATAATACGAACAAAAATAGAATAAATTATCGTGTAAGAACATACACTACAAAGGTAAACTATTATACTGGCATCATACCATGTGCTCGAGCTATATTGCTCATGAAAAAATGCGAGACAACATTTTTATCTCAAAATTTCGAAAATATGGGAAACAAATTTGTCCGATGCCCTCCGAAAAAGTGGAAATAGTTTATCTCCGATTCATTTCCAGCGAGAGAGTGGACCGAAGCGGCAGGTAATGACCCTTTTTGTCGTCATGCGATTCCGCTCCGACCGCATGCACGTGCTGGACGGAAATAACAGGCGAATTACGAATCGCATTACCTCCCCGTTTCGAAGAGCACGCCAAATGAAGTCACGTCCATTATCACCATCACCGCCCGACCACCACGCTGGGATACGAAATGACGCAGGTATTTTACCCGAAAAATAACAAAATAAAAAGGTCACATCCGCTAATATCGTTTTTATGGGGAAATTTATGGCTCCGAGTGTGGTATGAGGGGTGCATAACGCCGTCGCGAATGTTGGTTCCCCATTAATCATCCATCGGCAACCCCAAGAGAGAGACTCGATCGGGGCACGGGTGTCCATGAAAGCTCGGAGAAAATGCTTCAAGAGGGATTCATTAAAATGAAAAAAAAATTAAAATATGACGAGCGCCGAGCGGGCGGTGGTGTGGGTGGGAAAACGCGCGGGTGCCATGAATGGGGCGAGATGAGTATCGATTTCATTCTTCTCGGGCATTTCGGCCAATGCGGAAAATGATTTTCATTTTTTTTCTTCGCAACACAGCCGTCGTATTCCTATACAAACGGATGAGATACCAAAATATGGATGGAATGACAGTTATATTTCCCCTAATGGCGATATCAAAAGCTCTCTCTTGGATTCCGTTTTCTTTCTTTGGAGGAACGATGAGTTAGGCACCATCAATTTTGATATATCATACTCGGAAAGAACCTCAATTACTTTTGAATATAATGGCGCAACTGAAGTTACACCGTAACTTTATTTAAAACTCATCAAGAAAAAGGTATTTCGCTTAATGAAGCAGAAAATGTAGTGTTCTTTCATTATTTGGAACTAAAACAAGTCACATAGTCACACCCAGTAATTGGAACCTATTCCGGAGAAATAAATGCGAATTAAAAAGCACTAATACTGCGGCAGGCTTTAATTAATAAAGCCGTAAAATTATATAAAGACATAATAGACAGAACATTAAAATCACTAATAGTCGTAATATGAACCAAAGTTTTCTCTGTTTCAAAATGCTTAATTGGTTATGGCTCAAATGAAAAAATCCAGCTCTTAAAAGAAATAATCATTCGATAAAAACTTCTTGATTGAATTAAAGGCCCATTAGAATTTCCCTTCGTCATTTTCCCTCCATGAATAACTGTAAAAGCTTTTATGAAAAGTCTGGGTTTCAAATTTGGAGATATCTCAGATCCATTAGCAAGAATATTATTTTCACTTACCCACTGAGTGCAGTTAATTTGGCCAATTTCTAAATGCACAAATATATAATGAACAATAAAATTTTATTTAATATGCTTCACATTAAAAAAACGATTTTTAATTACTTGTTTAGTGTAATTAGATGACTGCTCTCTAGTTAGTAATACTGGGCCAAACAGCATTGCTCCTTCATTTATAGTTCATTTATCTCAATGTTTGCTTTCTAAAATTTTGAAAGAGCAAACCTTTTATAATAAATTTTAGGGACTGACATTTAAATGAAATTATAGGCATTTAAATGTAGAGCTTATATATTTTTGATCATATTACAGGAAAAAATGTAAGTTTCCATCATTCATTTTTCATCATGTAAGGATAATGATATTTAGAGAAATATCATGATAAAAATAGCCCTTAATTACCAGTTGTAAATTCCTTACTGGTAGTTTAGTTTGGTTAATTAAGAGTTGAAGCAAACCTCATATCATTATCTTAGAGGCAAAAAGCAAAGATTTCAAAGTTGGAGATATCTCACATTTGAAAATTATTATCGTACAGGGAAAAAATCATAGTTTAAAGTATTTAATCCTACTCTTTAATAAGTTGACAAACTACAAACTTGAAATCGAACGATATAATTAAAACTAGCCTGGGATATAGGAATGAACAAGAGCGAGATAACCTTTAAACGATTTTTGGAACAAAGTCGGATATATTGTGATGACCGCAGTCCCTATCAGCGATTAAAAAAAGCTGGCATGACTGTAAAAATTTCCCGCGGAATAATTTACATCGGCATTCATAATCTCCCACTTCATGATGATTTAAATGGTGATTTACGAAAAAAATCCAAATTCAAATTTGTATCCAGGTTTCGCGTTCGGAGCGCTCAATAATTCCTAGACCCTGACCACTCAATGACCATCCATTTTCAATTCTCGGCTACAATACAATTAAAGCGTCACTTAGCGATTCATGAATCTGTCAAGGCAACATTCAGCAAAGGTTATTTTTCAATAGAATAATGTGGCAATATTCATGAATAATAACCTAATTTTGCTATATAAGAATTCCTATCTAATATAAAATTGAATACTTTGATTACATGTCGAAATGAACGTTATAACGAGGAACCGAAACAATCATTAATGCCTGTACATTATTGTTTTCTTTTTTTAGTTTTGGGGATCGTGGATCTTATAAAATATCGTTATTTGAGGATGACTAATGTACAGCGTTAAACGGCCCAATATATATTAATTTTCGGATCTTTCATGCGTTATTTTTTTACATACTGCCCTGAGCGGGTATATGAAAAGAATAATGCCTACTAGCTTAACAGCTGAAAAACAGGAATGGTATAAAACTCCAAGGAAGCCTATCAAAATGAATCAAAGGATTTATAAAAAGCGAAATGTGACATGAAAACAGTTAGCCCGCATTATATATTTCACTCTCAGCCATAAGTAACAAGGGATACCTTCCAAAAAAAAGTGTGGTTCATCAATTTTGCGTCAATTTAAACGAAAAAAAGTTTCAAATAAAAAAAGACCTTAATGCAATCACAGGCAATTTTTTCTAAACTTTAGTAGAGTGATTTCTTAGTCGCTAGTATAAAACTTCTGATCTGTGACCAACTGACAGGGAATACAGGCTTAGCTATAGTATAATTGTTGTGAAATATTCGATAAAACTAAACATTTATTTTCATTGAAAGAGACATGTGTGAATACGAATTTTACAAGGAATTACCTATTTCTGGTCGATGGAAGTACTGGTGTTGCTAGTTTCATGTTTTCGCCAGCTTTGACGATCTCTCCCGTGATGGCTAGAGACGTTTTTACCAGTATAATTCATGATAAAATACCGTAGAAGATAAGTTTCAAAATTATGGCCCATTATTTAAAATAGATAATTGTTTTTACTTTTGGTTCGAATATCATTTTCACCAAAGGTGTCAGTCACAAATGCCATATCCTATTTATTCAGCAAAAATCACCCAAAATTGCGCCAGTAAAGAAAAATTTACTTTTCTATTTAAAATTAAATTGATGAAGTGATGTGCTATCTCTGTTTGTTCATTGGGTTAGTAATTTGTCTCAAGGAATAGGGGTGCCAGTGGCGAACGCAGGCATTTCAGAATCATTACGGCATTATAGCATGCAGAGCTGAGCCAAGCAAATGGTCACCAGAGATGCGGCAATAGAGACAAAGGTGTTTTAGCAGGATTAGCTCCGTAAATTCACCTAGAATTCTATATCACGACGATGTGAATAAACAATGGATTGACCGAATGAACTACTGTCACCTGACCAATTACACCAGCTAAGTTAATGGATCCTTTATAGACGAACAAACGTTTCTGTCGCTCCTTGATTTAAGTATTTTGTGGCTATTTTATAGAGATTGCCGAGCATTCACTTGGCTCATATGTATATCAATGTATGAAATAATTACTTCTTTGATAATTAAAATGGTAAAATTTCTCATAAACCTGATGGTATCTATAATTTTTGTAATTACGACTGATTTAATTACAAATAGCAACAGAATGTGAGATCGATCGTATTCGAATTTGATTCCTGATACCGGTGATACGACGAGGAGAATGTTCAAATAGATACGTTCAAAATACAATGGACTCCTGCATTCTTGCGAGGGTTGCCCAGGAAGTCATGCACCAAAATTGTTTTCTCAGTCGACAACAATCCTGCGAATGCGAAACGTCATATATGCATTACCTGAAGTTTCATGGGTGCCCGCGCAAACTTTCACACAACCATGACTAATAGCGTATCGTATAGACTCGTAACTAATAGACTATGTGCAGGACCGTTTCAAAATTGTGTCTGTAAGTAAAATATGTAGCAAGCGGCGTGCCGTCCTTGAAATTCTTTTTTCAGAGAAAAAAACTGTAAGGAATATTAAAAAACGCTCGTGTAAAGTCTATGGATGATCTGCTGTTGATAGGAATTTCTACATAAAATTGTAGAGATTTCCTTCCTCATAAGAAATTTTTCCTCTTCTGTAGAAACATTAAATCATGGTTTCGCTAGTAGTGGGCCTTACTCGCTTCTATAGCGGCGAGGGTTTTCCCTATCCCTCCCTTCCATCCCTATCCCGTCCTTGGAGGCGTCGCACAGTGGGGCCAAATGCTTAAAAGTTGGTCATAATTATTAAATATCATGTAAATTGCTTGAAATTTGGAATATAACAGTTTTCGAGGTCGCTAATTCCGAATATGATATTGAAATATAAAGAAAATTTATATTTTGCCAAAAAATTGGAATTTTTGCTAAAATAAGACAGTAATTGTTCCATATATCCAGTAAAAAGGGGGGAATATTTTTAATTGTATAATATAACGAATATGAAACTGATTTTGAAAATTATATGAAATACATTTCAAAGCTTTAAGCCAACCGATTAATAATTTTATGAATTATTTTAAATAAATATCATTTTATGGCTATTTTTAATTTTCAAACATTCTAAACGAATTAATTTCGGATATTGTTACATGTATCTTAATGTTTGTACACTTTATAAGCATGTATGCATACTTATGGCTTAAAAATACATCCTGGAACATAATAAGGTAGCAAAGAAATTGTAAAACATTATTGTATTACAGTCAATCTGCGTAAAATATGAACAGGCCCGCGACCACTCACTTAAAAAAATGCAAACACTAAATATAATCCGTCTCTAATTCGTCCCATGAATAATTATCTAAGCACAAAACTGCATTATTGAATAAACCCACTTATTATTTTCAATAGTAAATGAAAACTAATAACTTAAATGTCTTTTTAAGAATATATAAAAAGTTAACAAACACATTTACATCACGCATTATTATATAGTAGGTTTTCTACGTTGAATATGATAAGAGCTGCGCACATAGGCTTGTAAACGTAAACACAAATTTCAATCAGACTTCGTTCCATCCAAAGAATCGTCTACCGATTCCGATGAAGACCCTGATTCTATCAGGTAGGATTCATACAAAATATTCATGGCTCCGGAACATAAAACTGTCGATGACTTGGACCGCATCACAATCTGACTTTCATTAATCGAGTCGGAATGTAACATCAATCTCACGACGAAGTCCACTACAGTTTTTTTCCTCGAGCACTTTCGGGTAAAATCTTCCCTGAATTTCCTCAACAATTTGTTGTACGCTTCCTGCGCTTCCTCTGACATTTCTTCGATTGGTAACAATGAATTTTGTATGGCATTCCTTTCGTGCAACAGTATTTAGGGTAAACATTGTTGGCATGCAAAACCAGTGATATAATTCAACAATAGCCGTGCTGTTTAGAAAGAATGCACTTCACAGATATATATATTTATTCTATAGCCAGAAGACAGCTTGTAAAACAGTATTAAATCTCTGAAGAAGCTCCAAATTGAGGCCTGTTTTATTGGCTTAAATTTCAGAGTTCTCGAGCTGTGTTGTCGTCATTACTACTACCATAAACCTGCTTTGGCCGGTTTAAACTAAGCTCCTTTTTAAGTCCTTCTCCTTCTTCGGCTCCTCCACCCATTTTTTAGAGTTTGTATTGCAGATCTGCCAGGTTTTAACTTACATTCTGAAAGCCACTTGCAAAGCAGCATTCGAAATTACGAATCCATGCATGCAACGTGGTTAAACTACATTAGGGATATCATTCTTTACTGGACGAGATATTATAGCATTGACTTTGTACATACTTTGTCTTGAGTCTTTGTTGCGGCAATTTATTGCAAAAGAACTCATTTTGTTACACCGATTATAAAGTAAGTGCTCCCTCTTGCATGCAACGTGTCAACGAGCTGCGCGCTTCAGCGTCCATACGGTTGGAGGTTACTTACGTATTTCTTCATTAATTCACGAAGGGGAGGGTTGTGGCGGTTAATTTTTTTTTGTTAAAATTGTTTTGATAGCCGAGAGTTGTGGCTACAATAATATAACTATATAAGAGCACTGCAGAGCACTGCTATATAACTTAATGATGTTCGTATTTTTATTTTTGAATAAAAGTTGTGCAATTTCTTGGTTAATATTTATGTTAATAATAATTTTAATATTGTTTCAATGTTATGGTAAAGCAACATTTTTTATCTATGCACATTGTTGCGTTGATTCTATTATTTAAATTTTAAATTTAGCAAATTGGGTAGCTGAGGAGGAGTCTAGAAGATGAGGGTATTTCGAAGCGAGAGGGAGGCTATGTATCCCAGCAGCGCACATGTCACTTTGAAAGTGATTTTTACGAAGAGGTGCACACTTATCTGCTTCACGAACTTATTTCTCAGCAGCTCAAATAAGTGTCTTCCCAACCATGTAAAAAGAAATCATAACTCGGAACTTTTATTTTTCTAATTATGACCACCTTTTATGGATTTGGCCCCACTGTGCGTCGTCGGGCTCTCATCACGGTGATGCCTCCTATCCTTTTTCCTTCCTCAGTCCTTCCCATCTTGAGATGGCACGGGCGTATAAGTTTGATTTGTGTCTTTGACTTGATTCCCGGTCTTCGACAGTGTGGCCTTTGCGGGCCCGCTCTGGGTTTCAGATCCACTATCAATAGGAGTACAATTAGTCGCCGGGCTCAGAGGACGAGGGCATCAGAAGGTGGTTCAGCGGTGCTCCGAGATTTGCGGCGGACGGGGACCAGAACAATCAGGTACCAACACGGCAGACATGCCCTTGTTTCGCGCGAGAGGATGGCTATGGAACGGGATGGAGATTCGGTGGGTAATAGTTTGCAAAGTTGAAAAGTCATTCTTTCGTGTATGTAATTCTCATTATAAGCTATGCATTGATGTCGAAGAATAAAATAGTGCGCATTAATTTCTGGAAAACCATCGTATCGCGGAAGAATCAGCTAGTGTGGTATAAAAAATGAATGAGTGAAATAAATCCCAATTGAGCAATTTATAATGACCGCAGCCTGAGATACTACACAACCATTTGATGATATCATTCATATCGATGGATTGACCAAATGGACAACTGTCTCCTAATCAATGACATCGACAATTTTAACTTCCCCTTTATGGACGAAGAAACGAGTCCATGGTCTTTAGACTTACGTATTTTGTAGACATTTTTTGGGGACCAAGGAATATCGAATAGACTCATATTTATTGAATGGTATATGAAATAATTGCTTTTTTGACCTATTTCTTCACGCATAGTAATTGAAAATACATCATTTATCATAAACCTGGTAGTATTTATAACTTATAATTCGGACTGATAAATTCGCAAATAACAACAGAGCATACTTGTCTCGAAGACAAATCTAATCCACATTTCATTTCAGATACCCATGAGATAATGAGGAGAATATTCAAAATATATTCCACCATTATACCATTTTATCCGAAATTCTTGTTACTTGGCGGAAGAATCAGCAAGTGTTGGATGATTTAGAAAATTAATCCAAATTGGGCGATTTATAATAGCCGGAGCCTGAGCTAATAGAAAACCAACTAGTTTGAACATAACAGATGTTGCTGAGGCATATATGCTAAATTGATTGCCTGTTACAATTTTCCATCGACGATATATGTTACCAAAGTGTAAGCAAGGAATTTCATGATAAAATTGACATGGACATGATTAATTAGGTCTCTTCAATGACAAAAAGTTATGGCGTTAAAATAATGCAAGAGCTTAAAAGCTGCGTTATCGTCCAAAAATCTTCGATAAAACATCCCGTATCACGATACCAGTTAAGGTCAATTTTTACCCGCAACCCTAGAGTGCTTATGGTCCATGATAATGATAGTAGCGATAAATATGATCCTCTCCACCGATATTGTTACTGATAACATTTGGCTTAAAGGGGAGTCAAATATTATTACGGCCCCAAACAACCAAGAGCTGAGAGTTGTTAATTGCAATAATCACATTTTGATAAGTGCGTCACGGGATCCGCTAATGAAAATCCACCGGGAAAGAGCATATGATGGATTACCAATGAATCATTTCTAACCCGGAGATTCATCTGGCAGAAAATAAATTTCAAGTTTTTTTCATTTTGAAAACTTGAAAATTTTCTACTTAATCATAATTATTGTGGCAGCTAAACATTTCGTCATTACAATTTACACCACAAAATAATGTGCTGAATTATTAGAATTTTCCTAAATAGAGCAGAACATTTATACATTTTTGATGTTGCTTAGAAGCAACATTGGATTATAATGGGTTTAAGGAAAATAAATTTGGGGGATTAAGGTATGATCTTCATTCGACTAATTACTCCCCCGTCACGTGATAAATTTTGATTTAAGAGTTTAATGTTCCGGAAATCAAATTAAGCTCAGCTGTCGGATAAAATCACATTCGGAGCCCACTGGCTTATCACAGTACCAGCCAAATATAACTATATGGTTACAACTAAAATGGAGTGGATTTAGATCCTTGCATGCATAAAAGATGCTTATGATTGATGATGAGATCGAGGATACGATAATACTGAAATTAATTAGGTATTTGGTAAGATTCCTTCACGCACCTTACTAATTTTATTTACTTTTGGACCTCACGGTGCGTCACAATCCAAAACCGTCAATGTTTTAGATGATAAAATATCATATAATAAATCGGAAAATATAATGAACATAAATATATAGATGTGAATGGTTTTCGCGATAAAAAAGGAGTTAAAACAAACATCCCGTCGTGATTTTAATTCAATCATTCATAGCTGCTGACTAAGTGAGCCTAATGTACTAAGGAAAATTTAATTTTATCATTTAATTTTCCAAACATTATAATGATATACATCTTGCAGTAAATACGTATTAAATAAAAAGAGAAAATACCTACGTATAACACATATAGATGATGGATTGGCATGAAAGTAAAACATACGAATCGAAAAATTCCAAAAATGTCTAAAATTGGAGATAAAAATAACAAATAAATCTTATCCATTGGTAGTTTACTTATTATTAGCACTTTTAGTGCCTAAGGAATAAGAAAAGCAATTTTTAACAAGTATATTCGGGGCCTATGATAAAAATTACGATGAAATCCCTTAGATTCCAAGGCTTAGAGTAAGGCAGCGATTTCCTCTTATAGCCAATATCCTTAAAATGCAATATATAATAGATGTTAAAATAAAAATTGAAGAAGATAAAAGCAATCCTATACATCGCGTGATAAAGACCAGCTGGGGTGGTAAAAAGCTTGAAAACACTTTCAAATCATCAAATGCAGAGGAAGGATACCACGCATGGACATTTTTTTTTCCTACAAACAGCTCTATCACGAATTAAATCGTCCATCTACTTTAATCTTTTGAACGGATGAAATGATAGCAGTAGATGCGATGGCGACCCTTAAAGCCTTGCCATTTACGCATGTGACACCCGTGTCCATGTGTCACATCAAAGGGATTGCGTAAATGAGATTAGTTTGTCACCTCGCCTCTCCCCAAGTGCCGAGTTTGGCCACGTTTTTGACCAGGGAGCCATCATGAACACTGGAATAGGACACATAAGCCCACCTTATGATGAAAATTTGCATCCGTCCAGTCATCTATTGAAAAGGTTGAAGAGGGAATTGAAGGGAAATAATTAGGTTGGTATTTAGTCAGATTCCATCACAGACCTTGATAATTGTATCTACTTTCGGAGACCACGATGCGTCACACTCAAAAACCATCATTGTTTTAGATGATAAAATATTATATAATGAATTGGAAAATAAAATTGAATAGGACAAAGAGAAAATTGAAGGGTAATAACTAGACATTTTGTCGAATTCCGTCACAGACCTTGATAATTTTATCTACTTTCGGAGACCGCGATGCGACAATATCAAAAACCGTCGATATTTTAGACGATTAAGTATTATATAATCGGAGAATAGAATGAAAATAGACAAGTAGATGGAATTAATTTTCGATAGATAAAAAGAGTTAAAACATAGAACACCTCGTGATTTTAATTTAACCATTCATAACGGCTGACAAAGAGAGCATAATGTAACAAGAAAAAATGCATTTGTCATTTAATTTGTCCTTACCAATAGGTCTAGAAAAAAGACAATACTCTACTTTCACGCGACATATATTTCCCATTTATCAGTTGTTTATCGCTATAAAGAAGCGTCAATGTTCCTACTAGGTTGGCAATGCTATAGCGTTCATTTTTTAACAGAGATTTGCGTATTATTCCGATATTATTACCCAATATAAGCCAATGGTTGAGTTTGGGGATATCTAATATTGTCTTACCTCCTTGTACACCCGAAATCAGATAATAATACCTACTACTCATAAATGCTTTACTGCATGCGGGGATCTCACTATGGAAAGATAAAAAAATTGAAACTAAGCATATGGGAAAAGGATGGTGGAGAATGCGGGTAACACTAGAAGTCCGTTTTAGCTTTGCTGAACGAGCAGGAATCCATTAACGACTGTTGTGTATGATCTTAGGTTTTCCCGGCGTATCAGTTGCAGAAAAGTTTCTCGGGTTTTCCACCGGTTGATGTCGTCCATGTCTCCCGACGTTTCGATCTGCGACTTGCTGATCATCCTCAGGGGATCTTCCGAATGCCGTTCTTCAAAATTTTTTCCGTATATATACACTCCCTCCGAGTTCAGATGTAACCTGATTGGTTCACGCTTGTGGAGGTTTTCCCGCCATTTTTGTCGTATATAATGGACTTCATTATATACGACAAAAATGACGGGAAAATTATATATTATTAATTACTACTCATTAATGCTTTACTGCATGCGGGGATCTCACTATGGAAAGATAAAAAAATTGAAACTAAGCATATGGGAAAAGGATGGTGGAGAATGCGGGTAACACTAAAAGTCCGATAAATTAATATTATTATGTCCGATAGATTAATTAATTATTTATATTTATCGATTTCCAAAAAGCATATGACAGTATTAATAGAGAGAGACTGTGGGAAAAGTTGGACAAGTTCGGAATTCCAAAAAAGCTAATAAACCTCGCTAAAACAAGTATGACAGACTCCACATGCTCAGTACGAATAAATGCACGGGTGTCGGAACCTTTCAGGATAAAGGCAGGAGTAAGACAGGGTGATGGACTATCCCCAATCCTATTCAACTTAGCAATAGAAGAAGCTCTTCAAAAAGTAGCAAAAATGGACGAAGGCGTAACAATTGGCTCCAGAATAAATATTCTCGCTTTTGCAGACGATGTGGTAATTTTAGCAGAAAATTTAGACGACATTCGCCGGCTTACAAAACTTTTCATGGAAGAAACAGCTAATCTAGGACTAAAAGTAAATGATGGAAAAACTAAATATATACACTTTACAAGAAATGAAATGAACAGAAATCAAAATCCTCTCTACATAGACAACCACAAATTTGAAAAAGTGGACTCCTTTAAGTATTTAGGCGTTTTTATTTCAAGAGAAAACAAAGAAGCAATAGAAATACAAAACAGGCTAAATCTGGCTAACAGATGCTTCTACGCCTGCAACAAACTCATGTCCTCAAAATTACTATCGCACACTACTAAAATCAGAATATATAAAACAATCATAAGACCCGTACTGTTATATGGAAGTGAAACTTGGAAACTGGATAAAAAGGAAGAAAGAAAATTAATTGTTTTTGAAAATAAGATCCTTAGGAAAATATATGGACCAATCTCTGAAGGAGGAGAGTGGAGGAGAAAACACAATAGAGAATTAAGAGAGCTATACAAGGATCCAGATGTAGTGTGCGAGTTTAAATGTAGAAGAATTAGATGGGCTGGGCACATTTTGAGAAGAGAGGACACTAATCATTTAAAACAAGTTATAATGAGGAATCCTGAAGGAAGAAGGCCAAGAGGAAGACCAAGGCGAAGGTGGTGGGACCAAGTGAAGGTAGACCTGGAGCGATTAGGAGCGACCGAGGAGGACGCAGGAAATAGAGATAGATGGAAGAGGATTGTTGGTGCGGCCAAATATCTACTTAGATATGTATGGCCCTGGGAGTAAGTAAGTAAGTAAGTATAATGGACTTCATTATTGGTCTCCAAGCATTGCTGATTTGGAAACTAGTGTCCCTGTTGAAGTTGTTGCGGTTGATGCGGATCTGAATGGCTTCCTTGACAAGGCGGTCCCAGTAGCCATGTGCTCGGCATAGCAGTTTCGTCTCCTTCCATTGTCGCATGGAATTTCGTAGAGTGCGAGTGCGGAAAGAAATACATTGGAGAGACCAGTCGGACTATTGAAACTAGAACGAAGGAACATCAAAGGTACTTACGGATGGCCCAACCGGAAAAGTCTGCAGTGGTGGAGCATAGCATCAACGAAGACCATGCCATACAATGGAAGGAGACGAAACTGCTATGCCGAGCACATGGCTACTGGGACCGCCTTGTCAAGGAAGCCATTCAGATCCGCATCAACCGCAACAACTTCAACAGGGACACTGGTTTCCAAATCAGCAATGCTTGGAGACCAATAATGAAGTCCATTATTAACGACAAAAATGGCGGGAAAACCTCCACAAGCGTGAACCAATCAGGTTACACCTGAACTCGGAGGGAGTGTATATATACGGAAAAAATTTTGAAGAACGGCATTCGGAAGATCCCCTAAGGATGATCAGCAAGTCGCGGATCGAAACGTCGGGAGACATGGACGACATCAACCGGTGGAAAACCCGAGAAACTTTTCTGCATTAACGACTGTTGTTCGTTACTTTTCTGAGCCTTTGCCGAGTTTATACGCCGAAAAATATGGCAAACATAGTAAAAAATCATTTGGATGATAACGATCAGCTGAGACGGGCGTGTAAAATCCAACTGGTAGCGGGTCGCACGCTGTGCTAAAATTAATTTCAAATTTACCTATTGTATTAATTTCATCGTTGAAATATGGAGAATTAAAGTAATTTATTACGGAAATGGGCCCACTTACAAATTGTTTACGAAATTTTGGTGACATATAAAATGATTGCGCATTTTACAGGATTTAATCTACAAACCGTTCATCGATTAACACACATCACAAAAATATGTATAAAATGATTAAAAATTGAATTGAAGTTTGGTAATAAATCCATGCTCAAGGATGAACCCCAGTGATTCAACCAGAAGAATGGTATACACCCAACCATAAATCCAATCACCGTAAAATTATAATTTTATGGAGCTACATCATACTACAAGTATCGCAGAGCAATTCATGCGCTGGGTATAAATGGATTAAAAGGCCAAAATCTATTTGAAATTTTGAACAAACAAAATTTCACTCCTAGGTTGTATCTTGCAAGAATGGACTCAGGGTAGTAGAAAAAAAGATGCAAGAGCTATGGATGGTACCAGAACAGATATCTTAAAAAGAAACGGGAGTAGTAACAGCTTTAAGTAGGATTAGAGAAAATAGGCTACAAGACTCGAGGGGAAAAATCCTTCACGGTAATCTTCTAAAGATCCGAGAATTCCCCACGGAGCACGTTCACTTAGTTAAGGAGCTTAAGGAGGGGTAATTCGTCCAAAAATCGCTCCTACAGTGGTCTTTATGAAACTTCCCTTCTCTCCTCCGCCTCGGCGTTGCAATCGAAAATCGCTAGGAGCGAACCATTTTATTTTTTATCCAACAATCCTTGACAGAGAAATGCATCGCTACAAAACAACTCCTCCGGGAAATTAAATTGCATTTCCGTTTCCTTGAGAACTAAGTGGGGCCATTCGAAAACCGTGGGTACTGGAACGATGCTCGAGAAATTGAGGGGCAGAGAAGTTTTTCCTCTCCTAGTGGCAGTTCACCACTACCTCTTCTCAAGGGATCATTAGATAAGACGATTCTGCTCGAATAAACTTTATTTTCACACCTTTTACTGGGAAGATGTGGCAAGAGAATGTAGCACACTCTGGGGAATAGATTAATTAAATTGCTGCAGTGGCGAGTGTATAAATTTCAAAAATTAATTATCAATCGACGAAATTCTGCCTGAGCCAAGTTCACATTAACATCAATTGGATATAATTCATCTGGATGTGTAATCGATCCACGGACCACTGGCTTGCCGGAATATTGCCCAGACCGCTATGCTCCCTTGATTTCTATCCGTCGCGTCGTTCACATTATTCACAGAGTTTAACCTTGAATTTCGGGAAAAATTACCATATCGATGGCTAAGTTCTAACAACTCGTACCTCAAAAATAGCAGCTTTTCAGGAGAGCTAAAAAACGATAAATTTCTTTTACATGTACACTGAAATTAAAAACCAAAAGTTCATAAAACTGAATAAGAAGCATTCATTTGCAACAAAGAGTTGGTTTTTGCTTGTATTTTATTTTTTTAAATGTTATTATACTTTTTTTAAGATACCCAACTCAAACCGGCCGAATTTGAGATAGGTGTTATTAGAACTTATCCATCGATATGTGAAAAGAACCAGAAAAGCGTATTAAGGCCTGGTTACACAATAAATTAACACGTGCGGGTTAATATCTAAATGTATGAACGCGTGAATGAGAGCGACAATGCACCGTGTAACCACCCAACTTGTTCGAATGCATGAACGGAAAATAGAACCTGTTCTAATTTGGTTCATACATTCGTACATGTTCCTTTCCGGACCACCAAAATCGTTCACGGAAACGTACATTAACTTGTACGTGTTAATGTACCGTGTAATCAGGCCTATAGTGTGCAATGTGAATAAAAAATTCCGAGGTACAAGGCTCGATTCCTAGTCCTTAGAAATTTAAATAAAGTAAATCTCATCAACGCGTCGTTCTCGCGGCTGGTATAAAAATACATAGGTCTTTTGAAAGTTTTTTTGTCCCGCCAATGCGCAGAAGGGTAGTGGGTTTAGGGGAGGCTGCGCTTGGGAGAGAAAACTTGGAGGGGAAGGCTCTGCGGTTGGTTGGTTCCTTGGGGTGTGAGGGAATAGGCAATACAGACGACAGGGTGGCCAACATAGTTTAGGAGAGATGCATGCCTCGTGAGTCACGGACGTGAAAGTAAATCACCGAGAACCCAACTGATGATTTTGTCTGTTTATTTTGACCTGCTCATTGCCAACGGAAATTATGTTCGTTGGTATTCACCCATTCATGGAGAAATCTCGTGAAGTAGAAATAGAACGATTCTTAGAAGAAACCATATCTAGAAAGAATGTTCAATCCTCAATTAAACCTTTCAAATGAACTAATTACAACTAATATAATTGAACGAACTTATCACTTAAAATCTCAATTATGGGATATCATCAAAAACCCGTAGCTCCACAAGCTAAATTGGACAAATCACTCAGTCCAAATTCCGAAGATGGCTTCAGGGAGAGGAAATGAGTTCCATCCCTTAAAATTGTCAAATCAAGTTCTATTTATCCAGTTAGATGGCTTTACTTGATATGGATAGCATAAATTCTCTTCAACTTCAAAGAACGATATAAAAATTAACGAATTTATATAAAACGCCGTGAGTAGTAATCAAAATTTATATATATCTAAATTATACTTGCTAACTAAATCAGTTATCCTATCTTCTCATATTTCTTCCCTCAATGATGAGACTATGACCAAAAATACTATGCATAATTAATTTTTATAAAATAACCTCATTTTAAATCAGTTCCTCGCACACGGTATTATATATCGTGGTGATTTTTGTCCCTTCGACTTAGGAGCAATAAGAGCTTCTTGGTCCACATAACATACCATGAATATTTGGAGAACCATTTGTTTCGTTAATGTAACTTTTCTCTACCAAAACGTCTTATGAATTCATGGGCCTCAAGTACCAATATGGCATCCTCCAGCATTAAAGAGTCTTATATCGACATATTTTTATTTTTTCTCAAGCTTTCCATTAGGGATGATTTAAGCAAACAGTACCGTATCTGACAGATACAATTATTGCACTTTCAATGCAATCTCTCGTCTATTTTTAGAGCGAAATGTTTTCTACTCTTCACATAAACTGATTACTCATCACTAACACTAAAACATTCGGTGTTTTTCCTCACACCAAACATGTTAGAGTGAACAGAACTGCTCATCTCAATAGGAGGAAAATTTGATTCTCACTTATTCCATTCGCTTTGGAAACAACGCGGTAGTTGAATTTTCGATTCTTTCGGAGCAGTATTAGGGACAGATGAGAACAAAGAGGTGTCTTTGGGCAGAGGATCGATGTATGGAGAGATAACACTCAAATTCATCTAGTAATAATCTGGTGCCGAAACATAAAGATAGCAGCAAATAGTTTTGCTGTAGAATAAATCTAGAATAAATATTATGGGCCGAGGTTGTTGAAGTAACAAAGCAGGTATTAAAATGGCATGCATATATAACATCAAACAATTGAAAATACCATTTCCGTAAACCTTGCACGGGATCAGCCTATACCCCGATCCACGACATTTATCGGTATGTGTCATTGCGTTTGTTGACCAAAAATGTCTTGAGAAAGCATAATCTAGTGAAAAGGTTTGCACCAAGAGGATTAGCAGTATAGTGTAGAATCCTTTGAGTTATGCTTTCCCTTAGATTGTGTCAAGAGGTGTGCCAAACCGGCAGGATATCCAACCTAAGAAGTTGTATCTACATCTACATACTACCCCGCAAGCCGCTGAAAAGACGTGTGGCCGGGGATGTTATGACTCCAGCCATTTTAACGTACATTGTACGAAATCATGACTGGCATTTACTAAAGTCCTTTTTGGTTCGGGGTAAAAACGAATTCACATACCTATCCGTTCGACAAAATATATCTCTTAATTTATCGCTTCTGTCGGACCTGAAGATGTCCAAAAAAATAAATACTGGGGCTCTAGTATTATGTTCTCCGTGTCGCTCTTAAAGATATCCATTCTCAATTGTTCAAGATCTAAGCCTAAGGCACAGTCTCTGAGTCTCCTGCGGCTCCCAGCCTAATTCGCTTAACATCTGGGTAATATTGTCTGTTCGCCCGTATCAGTTTTTGACGAACAGCGCAGCCTTTCTTTGTATTTTATTCAGTTCGCGGAGTTCATTCCTAAGTTGGGAAAATGTTTAACTGTCACGATTTCTTACCATTATGTGATGCTTATTTACCGTATGCAAATTAAAATTTTATGAATATTTTTAACTGCTTTTCAATGACATGATGAAATCACATTTTGGGATAAATTTAAAGTTCGGGTGAACTTCAGAGGGAGAATTTGACCGACTCAATTTAGTTGTTCAGAGCTACTACAACTTTGAGATGGGTTAAATGTGTGCATAATCACGCATCGCATCTCCTCGTTCTTCGTACTGTAACACTAAGGGGCGTTACTTCCGGGCCGTAATTTGCCTGAAAGTTCGCTAGGTCAACCGCTACTGAAGTTAAAGTTCTAGAGTCAACTGCTACTAGCAAAAAGAGCAGCGAGAGAAGCAAAGGAATATTCCACTAGAAGTGACGTATATAAGGAATGCAAGCGCCACTCAAGTGGAGAATAATTCACTACTTTCGGCACTATGAATCTCAACTTCATAAAAGAAGAAAATCCCATAATACTTCAAATGAAACACACTACGTAGACATCGACGTTGAATGCATAAAATTGTCGTTTATTGGATATAAAACATAAATTATAGTTCATATCAATAAAACAGGAATATTCAAGGGTGATGGAGATGAATTTTTCCATATTGGAATATATACTTGGAATTTTCCATGATTATAGAATTTATTACGACCTAGGTATGAGAGTCACCACATCTCCAAGGCACAAATGATATGTAGTAAATTGATGGAGGCTATTCGGTACTTGACACTCACTTTGAGCAATAGTTTTGCTTGCACTGCCATAAAATTCGAAGACTCAATCGTCATGGGATAATTGTGGATATTAATATTGAAATTATTTATTTCAGAATGATAAAAATTCTACCTCACACTTGAATCAACGGATTTTATTTAATTTGCAACACTAACATGGTAGCACAAACGAAAGTGTATCTCAAAATGAGTGTTTAATAGGCCCCATCAATTCACTACACGCCATTTGAACTCTAAACCTTAATATTGAAACCTAGGTCGTAACAAATTTTATAATCGTAGAAAATCGTAAGTATTTATTACAATATTTCATATCGATAATTGAAATTCACAAGGTTGTGGAAAACATGAAATCTTAGACTACATAGTATATCAATTGATTTCACCTAAACCAAAAAAGTCCCAAAGGAAAAATGAAGGCAGGGTTAAGGAAGATAGCATGTTTCCCCACTAAGGCGTGTGAGGCTTGCCTTGCAAAACTCCAACTTTCCCACTGAGCCCGCAGTCAAGACGAAGAGTGAGACAGAGAGAGAGGGAGGCTGATGTGTCCCAGCATCCTTCAGACGTCGGGAAATTCCGCAGCTAAACCAGAGGGCAGCGAAGGGAGGATGGAGGAGATCACGGGAGAAGGATGGAGACGAGCAAAAAAGTTAATTAGACACAAGGAGGAGAGGGAAGGTTGGAAGGTAAGGGTGGGGGAAACCACCTTAAAGTGAACTCGTTTTGAGAATAAGGTAAAGGGAGAGGTGGATAAAGTGCTTCTTTGTAAATGGAAGGAGAGGTGAGGATCCTAAGCAGCAGATGATATCCATTGGATATCTAAGTAAGGTTGATATATCCAAGACACGTTGTTATTACATGATGGACATTTTGAAACGTTACATGGATAATGAATATTACCAATAACAGGCACTTTCTTACTTCCACAATATATATATTTTTTTAAATTTCGACTGTTTCCGGCTGGGAGTCAATCTGGGATCTTTCCTTTCCTTCCAGCACTGCCTTCTTCAATTCACTGCAAGGCCTACACCCTTTCAATCTATCTAAAAATCTTATTCTTTTCCTTCCCCTCCCCCGTTTGCCTCTCCTCACCCACCATGTCCAGCACTTCGTTGTTTCTCCTCCTCTCTGTCCATTTCACCTCCTCCATTCTTCTCCATACGTCCACGTTTCCGCACCGTACAGAGCAGCACTCCAGATCAAACTCTTCACTAATCTTTTCTTTAAACTCTTACACAACGATCCTCTCAGAAGCTCCTTCCTTGACGTTACATTTCGCTAAGAATTATGTTACATAGTAATCGTTTTTGTAACATCCACGACGATTTGTAAAAGTAATATTACATAGATATCAAATTTGTAATATCCGTGATACAAAATAATTGTCATTCCAAACCATATCCATAGGTAGCATACGTTCTGCCACACGCCTTAGTGGGGAAACATACTATCTTCCTTAACCCTGCCTTCATTTTTCCTTTGGGACTTTTTTGGTTTAGGTGAAATCGATTGATGTATATACTATGTAGTCTAAGATTTCACGTTTTCCCAGAATTGAAGGTCACAAATATTTTGGTTGCATGTTTGGAGTTTGCATAAAACAATAATAAGCACACCCATTATCTACTCATTGGACGTAGTTCAGATATCTAAGAGATGTTGTATACCGATACCTGCACTGCACAAACACTCAACAATCGCCCACCAAATCAAATCCGCTCATATAGTACTAACGAGTCGATGGGCGCTTGAATTCATCAAGCTGGTTTTGGAGGGGGGTGGGAACATATTTGCGTCACGTGTGTTCAAATATTGGGTCCATAAGTTGCTTAAAAAGCGAAAAAAAAAAAAACACTCAAAATGTCGATGAAACGGGCGGAATGGACGAACAACACGCTCATTCGCCATCAACAATACTTAAGGTCGTCTTAGTTACCACGATGATATAAGCGTTGAGGGAACGTTTTGAATTGAATATTTACGTAATGGAGAGAAATACAAAATTAATGACTTATGGACTTGCGAAATATCGCCGATTTTTCGTACTTTAACTCTCACCCTATGATTGTAGCTCCTCTATTTCTGATTATGAGGGTTTGAACCCAACAAACTTAAAAAAATTAAAACAGATATTTTTTAAATAAACCGTCTGAGACCAATAAATACCAGTTCCCAGCTGGTAAAGGTAATTTCGAAGACATAATCCCAAAAACCGAGGACCTATTATATGTTATCACCTTTCAAGCGAGAGAAGACGCCACCGACGCTCTGTCCCAAGAAATCCAGCATTCGCATATTCATTGAGGTATATTTGTAAAAATTCGACAATCCATACATATGTTCATCAATTGATAACTATAAGGCCAGAGATGAACGCAGAATGACGTGAAAGATAGCTATCACCTGGCCTGTTATTTATTTCACAAACAGCCATAAAATAGGCTATTCTAAAACCTGTTCTTCTTTGTGAGGCGAGATGTGGCAATAGGAACGCGAAATATTGAGACACAAAAATATCACCAGGCACGTAAGTTATTTTCATTAACAATATACATAAAAATGGCTAAAGCATATTTTTGTTACGTCACATACGTTACATATTGTTGTTTAATCAGCGTCATACGGTATTCACGACTAGACGCGCAAGATATTTTCATAATCATTACATATTCACCGCAAATTGTCTTTGCCGGGAATATTCAATTTTTGGCTATGACATTCATTTACTGTGACGCCTTACGCGACTTTCACTAGACTTCATTCTCGATTACTTGAACGTCATACAATTCCCGAGTAAAAAATGTTTTAACCATGAAATACGTGAGGAAATGAATACCATTACCTTAAATTTTAGCGTTGTTAAACAACATAAAATCAAGCATAAAACAAAAGCATAAGTATGCTGAAGAATTTAAGTTGTTATTACGATGGAATTAGGTTGTAAAAATTACAAACGCTTTCATCTTTAAGCTCATAATGAATTTTCATCTAAAATCTGACAAATACTACTTACGATACATGCAATTCTGTAGATCGCTTTGCAAGCCATTCCACAGAGGAATAGTTATTGAACATTTCGTTAAATTAGTCATTTCGAAACGTGAATTGATGTTACGCGGGCAAGCGGCGTTCATATTAAAAATAGTAGTCGATATTTACACCGAAATTTACATCTCATGAAATGAAAAATTTATTTGCGAAAACTCGAATCCAAAGAAAGTCGATCTGATCTTACTTGCAGAAAAATTCATTATTTGGAGCGCCCATCATTCATAAATGTGACTTCCGTGATAAGGATTATACCATTAAAATTTTGTTCAGCTACCATAAATAGAATCGTATTGAGAAGGATATCAGTTTTTTCCCCTTTACCTACTTTGGATTGATATTAGATATCGATATAAAATGAAAACTATGGTTGGAAAGGAGACTTTATTTTCACTAAATAATCATATTGTTAATAGGGTATGACGCTGAAAAATTCGGACAGGTAAGGTATAAAAAGAGAAAATGAAACCTATCGATATAATTTCATATCGATATACCTATATAAGGAAACGTAGCGCATCAAAATTATTTATATCTATTAATAGTAGTCTTCTTTTTTAACATATTGTTAAAAGTCTTATCCCAATTACTATTAAAATTTGTCTGGAAAAGGGATCTATCGAATGCACACTAGGATCGATTATAACATCGAATGTAATTACTGCATTAGTTTTCTTTAATTTTAATATAATTTTGTATAATAATTTTATCTTTCAGCAAAAGTTTCAGTCCCCTGCCTTAATAAATAAAAATGGGGCCACTAAATGAGCCCATTTGATTCGGTGGGCGATTGTTGAGTGTTAACGAGCGAGGATTAACATGGATACTGCACGGATGTCAAATGTTAACGCCGACAATGTTTTCTGGATGTTGTTGGGACATTGATTGCTGCTTGGGATGCCCCACTCGGGGGAGAAAAGGTAAAGCAGTTGTGGAAGGCGGTCGGGTCAGGAAGTCTCTCTCGGATGAACAAGGATTTTCGGCCCTTCATATCTTCTCTAATACCTCTGGGTTTCATCTCCAGACATGTCCCACATGCGACTCCGTAATAGGGGAAGGAAGAACAGACAGTTGGAAGTGGAGCAGCATTTGAGGAAAAGATGGATGTGAACCTCAGCGAAGATTAAAAGGGTCCTATGGCGGCTTAACGAAAACTTAATTTAGTTTAGAACCTACATTTATCAATAAAATATTTTCACTTTCGAGATTTAACCATTATTTATTAGCAACAGAAAATTAGATTGCGCCATAGGAAAATAGGCTCAAAAGGTCAGATAAATAAGGTATATAGGTATAGTATAGTATAAGGTATAGTATTCCTACTCATAGAAAATATTGATTATATTCCCTATTACGCTATTAATGCCTTCGGAAATAATCGATCCCAATATTTACACAGATGCCATATGGATTGACCATATAAGCATAGATGCCAAAAGCAAATTTGAATCCAGAAAAGATACATATATAAACAAAATAAAACTGAAACCGTTGATTCTTAACAGTGAAAATGCACGTAATATCAAATATAAGTAATGGTAAGAGTGGCGATTTCTCTAGGAAAATTTAGGCCAAGGTCGAACGGGGTTTCCTTTGTTTTTATTAAGCTGTAGCAGTTATTTAAAATGACTTCCATATTCCTAAATATGGAAATATATAATCGATCCTCATGAGGATTTTTCGGTTACTAATCGCCACGCACAAGATGAAGAGATATACCAATCACGCCTGGATGACAAGAAGTAGCACAAGAAGACTATTTCTGATGTTGATGGAATTGACTTCGGTTGCCAACTGAAACTAACTGGGCTATTACATTTCTAGGGTGAGTTTTTGCTCTAAGCAGAGTTAGGTACAGAAATTAGGTAAAGAAAACAAAGGAGATTAACTAATATATAATTCGTAACGCATTTGATTTTTAGCGCTTATTTTTAGGCCTATTTTCCTATGGCGACGTCAGCACAGAACAGACTCAATTATATCCCTTGGCCACCAATTTCTTCTATATTTATTCTATCAATTTCTGTACTTAGCTTTGTTTAAAGAAAAAAATCACTTGTACCCACTGGCCTCTCAACCCTCAATTCAAAGCGTGACGATGCGATGTGACGGATCAGACGATTAGCAACCCACGCATTTTACAATTTTAATGTAGCTACCTAACACGCCAAAAGAAATATTCATTCAAAAATTTATATTTCCTTTTGATGTTGGCACGAGAGCGTAGAGACCGATCGAGGTTGTACGGAATAAGCCTGAGTGGAACAGACAAAGTTATCAATGTATTCATGTAACCATGAAGGAAGGACGGTTAGGAGGCGACTGAGTGCGGTCTCAGATGGAGCAGAAGCTATACATTCTAAGCTCCGATCGGTTCAAGGGTATCTGCCAATCCCTTTTCTCCGAGTTTCCGAAAGAAAGAACAACTTTGTTGATTCTGCCCCGGGGAGCAGGCAAGGCCTTCTCTTGTTTGCACGCGGCGTCGTCGGAGAGTTTCCTCCATTGCGTTGCGGAATAAAATATTACCCCACTGCGATCCATATTATCGTGGATAAGTTCACGGATTTATGGCGAAGAAGTGAAAGGGGAAGACTTTATAAAAACTGTCACCGCTGCGTTGACTTCGCACTCTACCACAGTGCGAAAGGAAAGCGTTGTGACTGAGTAAGGGACGATCCGCCGTGCAGTTTCGAAAGTAGAATGGACATATCGGAAAGATGTGGAGGAAACAGGGATGCAAGGTAAGGGAAACGTGGAATAACTCAGCACCTCTATGGAAAGCAGTCGTTTCAATGATATTCAGAGGGAATGACTACAACAACCCTTCAACTTAACTGTACGTATAGTGACTCTACTGAGAGACAAATATAACAACAAATACAGTAGATTCCGTTTAATGGGTCCTCCGGTTACTTGGGGCAGACGCTTAATTGGGGCAGATCTTGAAGAACAGAACCCAATAGAGGAATATCCTAGAGTATTCTCCGCTTAATTTGGACAGCATACCGCTTTATTGGGCCATGAGTCGGCGACATAGACTATACTCGCGACGAAATTATTTTTTTTTGTTTTCAGAATACTATTTTTATATTTTCCTCCTTTGATTTACTCTTATTTTTCACAAATGTTCCTATTCTTGCCCTATTTTGAAAGTTCTTGTTGTTATACTATCCGCAAGAGGATAAGACTTTTCTTTAATAGGACTTATTGTTAGTAAAAGACATTCATTCAGCGTCGCCCGAGGCTGTGAAAAATATTTTAACAAAAATGTTATAATTCTTAAAAATGATAATAAATTAACTGAACTCACTGATTTATTAATTAAATTAATAGTTTAATAAACTTATGTTGCATTATAAACATTATATAGTCTTTTTTCTACCATTTCAAAGTTTTTTATGCCTATATACAAGAGAGTTCGCCTAATTGGGGCAGCCACTTAATTGGGGCAAAATCACAAGTCCCGATACGTCCCAATTAACCGGAATCTACTGTATTAGTATAGTAATCTACCGATTAAGGTAGGTTACCATTGAGTACTAAATAAGTAATCTGGGAGCCTCCCTTTCCTTCCAACACTGCCTTCTTCAATACACTGCAAGGCCTGCTCCCTTTCAATCTACCTAAAAAGATCCTATTCTCTTCCTTCCCCTCCCCCGTTTACCAACATTCTACCCTCTAACACCGTTTTCAACATCCCCTCCCCACTGAGCACTCCCTCCATCCATACCTTCTGTCGCCTCCGTATCTCATCTAAAAGTTGTCTCTCCTCACCCACCATGTCCAGCACTTTGTCGTTTCTTCTCCTCTCTGTCCATTTTACCTCCATACCCACATCTCGAATGCCTCCAATCATCTCTCTTCCTTCTTTCTCAATGTCCACGTTTCCGAATCGCAGAGAGCTACACTCCAGGTCAAACTCATAACTAACCTTTTCTTTAAACTCTTGTGTAACGATCCTCTCGGAAACTCCTTCCTGTTCATGAACGCCTCCTTTGCTAAACAACAAATATATGACCAGAAATTATGAATGGATTGGAGTCAAAGGTAAAAGCTTTTCCAGGGCGTAACTTAGAGGGAATGTGGGGGTTGCAGCCTACTTAAATGATTAAAAAAATACTATTAAAAAAAGTATTAAAAAGCATTGGATCAAAACATGCAATTGCTGAGGAAATATCAAGTCTCAGAGATCCATCAAAACATATTTAAACGATTCATATTCTTCGAAATTCTCGGTCTCCTCGTTTTGCATGAGGGTATGGAATTTAGTAGCCAACCCCCTTCTGACGCTTCTAGTTACACCTTTCATACGATATAAGGTATTTCAATGCGTTCGCGTTCAAGTAAGGGGAGCTATTAATTTTTACATGAAAAAGCTTGAGAGATTGAGCTATTTCTCCAAAATTCACCAATATAGTGTGGGAATAGCCAGGAAAAACACTTTGTAGGGACATTGCCGAATATCTCGGCGTTTGACTACTGCTGAGATTAATGTAGTAATTAGCATAGTAAATGATGTAACAACTTTTATCATAACTGTACAAAACTGGCTAATGAAAAATCTAAAGCAATACTACAATGCCAAATAACTACAAATGAGAAAATAAAGGAGTTATCGTGGTCAAGAAGCAAGTGGCAACCCCAATAAGTACTTGCTTTAATCCAATGAAATTTCAGGTGAAATCACAATAACAGCGTGAAGAAAGTTTTGACTTCATGTACAAACGTGCTATTCAAAATGATCGCATGAGGTCATGAATTGCATAAAGTAATACGCAAATACATGAGAGCAAGATGGAGAAACAGTTCCAAATCTAATTTTAAAATGATGGCATGCCCGGTAGGGAAAACGTTGCACTCTCCCTGTGTAAAACAAGGTTAAGTCCATCCTCAATATTGATGACAGTGTACATTCATATAATATGCATTCGTATAATCCAAGTAAATTCTAATATATATGTAGAAGGTAGCTACTGAGGAGGTTTTTCGGAAACTACTCCACCCATACGCTTTAAAACTTGTTTCCCAGGAGAGGTAACGAGGCGATGGGTGGACGGAGTTGGAAGGAGGTAGAAGCGCCCGAGGTCGAGAGCAGCCTCAAAGATCAAAGGGAAGAGAGGAACACGAGGAAACGGTGCGGGCGACAACAAGAACACTTTTGTGACGTCATCTTTTTTAAGGATGATGCCTCTGCAACAAATGACAAACCCGCCAATATTACGAAAGAATTAATTTTTAAATTAAACATTGCAATGCTACAGCAGGAACTATCTGAACGATTTATTCGCTTTATTTGGTAATGTTTTCGTAATTATTATTTAGACTGAAATTATTATTACACTGAAAAATTATAATTTGATACACATGAATATGATCAGGCTATCACGAGTATAATAGTAGGTTAACAATCTTAACTAATAGCTTATTTTTAATCGTGAAATACGGATAATTCAACTGAATTTACAATTATTATTATTTTCGAATAATTTTTTAAAGGAAAAATTTCAATTTTTCAACAGGATTTTTCCAAATAATTTATTACATTTATTTGTTAATACTTTTGGTAACAACGAGACGGGGGTGTTCGAACAAATCCTTTTGAAGTATTTCAATGTTTCGTTTTACTAATATTAAGAACTTTCACCACATCTTGGCGCATATCATGCAAGGTTACAAAAGAGGTTTCTCCAGGCGGCCATGACGTATTGCCACCCGCTGTAAATTTAAATGAGCTTAATCATGTCGCTGATTGGCAGAACACAACAATGGTTGCCTGATGATACTGATGATAATGGTGGAGGAAAGAAGTTACCAACTTGGTTGTCCTCAAGACTTGGCTCCATCAGCTACAACGTGAAACAAAAATGGCATGCGTGCCAAATATCTTCACTGAGGTGTATTACTTGTTTCAAATTCCTAAAAATCTGTAAAAAGATCCCTGGCCCAGGGGATGAGGGGGCCGGATTGTGACATCAACTCATCCAGGTAAAATAAAACCTAATTAAATAATTAAGCTATCTGGATTTCACGCAAAAAAGCTATTCTTTATGGTTGTTAACCAAAATTTATACTAGCGATAACCTGATCAATCAAATTCATTACTTTCCAATGCTATCCATTACGATTGTAACTATTATGCAGTAAATATTTGAAATAAATGGACAATTCTCAACATCAGCTATCAGAACTGTGATGCGAATATTTTTGAAAACCAATTAATGTTTGCGTGAAATAGCTACAAAAATCAAGCTGCAATGGAAAAATCTGATGCTTTATTTATGGAGTCCCCCAAGGCAAACCTATCAGGAGGTCGCGGGTTCGAGTCCCACCCGAGTAAGTAACCCCTATCCAGGGCATGGTTGTTTGTGTACGTTAAATTGTTAACACATAAATAACCCCAATGTAGAAGTCCATATGGGGCTGTTTTCGGTGGTATGGAAATAAATAAATATTACATCGCAGTGCCAATAGGAAATATTTGTTGATCCACTCATTCAGGAAAATGTTGATTCTAACATAAAAATGAGCATGAGCGAACGATATATAAAACGGTGTAGGGTTATATAGAAGAATATAATTGCAAACTATGAACCTTAAAAAGATAACAAAATATGAAGATGATATAAATATTTGATTCACATGGCCTTCAACGAATACAGCTCTGCCGCTCTTGATTTCTTCCGGCGTGGAATCCCTCCGCAGTGGGGAGTATTGATTGGAAAGGTCAGTGACACATTACAATGGGATTGTTCACTCGGACCAAGAATAGCAATTCATGAAAATAAGCCGGTAGATGGAAGGGAAAGGTAAGTTACCAAGAGAAGAAATTTTCCCTATTTAACCAAACCAACCAACATAAGGTGATTCCCGCATTTTCAAAATCTGATGTGTCTTCTTTTTTTTGGAAGATGATGAGAGGAGAATTACATTTGCCAAATAGGCATTTGTGCTATCTGTAACGGTAGGTTAACATGAACCCTTTTGCTGTTCATCCAAGTTAGTCACCCCGCCAAATTTAAAGTCACCTCTTTAATTAAAAATAAGGCACACCAGCTTTCGTCTTGTCTAAAAATCCTATTCCTTTCCGTCCCCTTCCTCGTTTACTTAACAGTCTTCCCTCTTACAATGTTAAAGACATCTCCTATCTGCTTAAAACTCGTTCCAAATCTTCTGTCTCTTCCCTATCTCATCTAGAAGCTGCCATTCCTCACGTATCCATATCATCACGTGTCCATTTTTCCGCACCGTAAAGCCTGATCAGGCTCTATACTAGTATTTTCTTTCAACTCTAACTTAACGATCCCCTCATAAGCTACTTCCTGTTTATGGATGACTTCTTTTTAACCTCATTCTCTTCCTGATATCCAGGAAATAGAGAAAATTATGAAATATCTAGGAACAATTTTATTGAGACTGATGTTGGATTTTGGATGAAAAATTAATATGGTGGTCACATAAACGCCTCCTTTTGTTTACCTAATTCTCTTCCTGATTTCCTTACTGCTGTATCCGTTTTCTTCTAATGTGCTTCCCAAACAGCCGAATTGTTCGCATCTGTATCTCATATAGGAGCTACCACTCCTAACCCACCATTGGTTTTTGCCGTTCCTCGTCCTTTCCGTTCACTTCACCATCTCCATTATTCTTTACACCCACATATCGAACGCCTCCAGTCTTCTCTCGTCCTCCTTTATAAGTGTACACATTTCCGAACCGCAAAGCGCCACATTCCACGTCGGACTCTTTACTAGCCTTTTCTTTAAACTTTTACATAACGATACTCTCATTAGATCCTTCCTGCTCATTAACGCCATTGACAAAAATATGCAGGAAAAATTTTATTCCGACGGATACTGGATTTTGGATGAAAAACAATATAGTGGTCAAAGATCCACAGAGAAAAAAATCATTCGCCTTGACCGGGATTCGAACCCGGATCCCCCGAACTTTCGCACGATTGTGCATTGCGGGTGACTCCCGTAAAAAGTTATCACCGCGGCTAGTCCCGGTATACTTTAAACTAGTCTAGAGCGAACACCTCTTTGTATTCTACGTCCGGGCTTGCTCTCCGGCTGTGGCGCTGTGCGCACGATTTGGACTGCTTGTGGCATCATATGCTCAGCAGTCCAGCAACATCTTGTCCGGTAGTGACCGAAAATATCCATAGGTAGCTTAACTGGCTAAAGCACTCGACCGAAATTCGGGGGATACGGGTTCGAATCCCGGTCAAGGCGAATGATTTTTTCTCTGTGGATCTTTCGCACGATTGTGCATTGCGGGTGACTCCCGTAAAAAGTGATCACCACGGCTAGTCCCGGTATACTTTAAACTAATATAGTGGTCACGTGAACGCCTGCTTTGCTGGCGCGATTCTCTTTCTGATGTACTTAGTGTTGTATTCGCTTTCCGCTAACGTGCTGGCCAAATAGTTAAATTGCTCATATTCGTATATTATGCAGAAAATGCCATTCCTCACTCACAATGCGTAGGATTTTGTCGCACCTCATCCTCTCCTGCATTCTTTTACATGCCCGCATTTCGAAGGCCTCCAGTCAATTCTATAGGTAAGTAATGACATTACAGAAATGTAAGACACGGTCTCAGGCGTTACTTTGTGTAATTGCTTAATGTTAAATGAAATAAAATAACTATGTTTTATTCCACACTTTATTTTAAACCGTACGACCGGTTTCAACACTTACTATTATCATCAGGATGATAACACTAAGTGTTGAAACCGGTCGTACGATTTAAAATAAAGTGTGGAATAAAACATAGTTATTTTATTTCATTTTACTGAAATGTTACTAAATAATCACTCTTTTCGTGCAATCGATCGTTTCTCGATGACTAGTCAGCAGTATTTAATGAAATGTGTCAGAAACGATCGTCATCCAAGACTGGTGCTTTGACACATCAGCTTAATATCCTCGCGAAACCGTTGCGATACCCCTGGGGAGGATTCCGATGTCATTAGTGCGTTAATTAAAACCCGGGGGGTCATCGCAGTCGCGAGTTGACAATAAGCAATTACTCTCTCGGAGCGCGGGAATTTAGCGCAAATGCGGGCGCGACCCAGATGGTGGGCGAAGGGACCCCTCCCCCCCAACTCCAGCGAAGAATGAACTCCGAGGGTCACTTGAAGCGACCCTTTGAAGAGCGGAACCCTGACGCCTCAAACCCCTTTACCCCTCCGGGAGCTAGCTGCGAGAGGAAAAGCTTCCCAAACGCTCCTGAAATATTTACGAGAGCTACAGCATGCTAACGACAAAACGAACCGACGCGGGCATCATTCTTAAATCTCTGCCTCGTTGTTAACGCAGGCCGTTGTTACCTCCGATTTCTATGGTTACAGGGCTGAAGGAGAGTGTTAAATAAATTCGGTTTAAACGATAATTTGCTTTCACCCATCGTGTATTCCCATGCATAGCGTCTTTTTTAAGTAATAAGAATAACTTTCTTTTTCCTTATTTATTTATCACAGCCTCAGCTCACTGCCTCCTAGGTTCCGAAAAGGATCTTCATCATTGGCCACATTGTTAACAACGAATTTATGGCCAGTAATTGATGCGTTTTATTACCAATTTGCCTTGAGATAAAGCTTTTCTTCGAGATGTAGATCTTATTGAATTTTTAATATAAATCAATTGGAAAAAAGTAAGCCACTCCTGTCGTTTCAACATGAAAAAATCCATTAAGTCATGTCCGAAAAAACAGAATGCTCTACATCTTCATTCAAATTTCGCGCACACAAATTGATATGTGAAACACTATAGGTGTTATTTTTTACATTCAATTTGCTCTGGAAATGCTTAAATTGTGTCAATCATTCATTAAAAAAATTGTCATAAAAGGATAAGAGAACTCCGGTAGACCGTTTGAATCGTGTCTTCTATCATGGTATATTACTCGTTTACGACTTACACTCTTTATAATCATCAATCATAATCAACATTAATCAATCCTACGATTAGTTTGACGCAGCTCACCACTCAATTCTCTAATATTCTAACACAAGTATAGTTATTCTACTTAAGGTACTCATTCACCGGGCCCATGCATTTCATCCATGGTCTATCACCACAGTTATTCCCTTACAGCAGTCCGTGAACCATAATTTCACTAAAATATCGTATTTCAAGAGTTACTGCTGTAAGAAATTCCACATAAATCACCTCTCTATCCATTTGATCTTCATTTTTCTTCTATCACTCTTCATTTTGAAACATTACAACCTTGATTCATCTACTGCAATCATCGTTCATGCCTCGCTTCCATTAAAAGGTATGTTCCAAATATATTCGTTTCACAATGATTTTTTTTCGATTATGGGATAGATCTTCGACATTATTTTCCTTGAAATTATTAAAATTTTACATTTGAGTAAATTCCGAGGAAGAATTATGATGCTTGAAATAAATGTCGATAAAGGTATGCTTTGCGCACGCTGAATATTTAATTGTTTTCGATTAAATTTTAAATCAGCAATTCTTAATAGAAAAGAACAGTCGAGTGGAAGAGATGAAATATGAGCATGACGTAGCCCAAAACCACGAAGGTGATTATGAATCCATCCGTAATTTTCGGTTAGCTTCAGGAAATAAATTTCTTACCGGGTAAAAATCACTACTTTTATCGTTGGAAAATGAATATCTATTTGAATAACACGATTTTCCAATATTCCATTGAAATTAGTATCTCTGCAGAAAGATCTATTATTCATTTTAAATTCAGTCGACTGGGAAGGATTTTTACCTCATGTTAAGCATATAATAGATTTCTATAGATATTATAGAAGTTTCTTATTCGACGATCGAAGGCCGAAAGCTAAACCAATAAATAATTTTTTTAGAACATCATGATGTCCTCCACATTCTGCATGCATTAACTTAAATTCAATACTTTCCTGCTCATTACAGCTACAGTTTATAAAGCTGGATGTAGGCCGTGACTGGAAATATAATATATAAATTTTAAATAACTCTAACAATTTTCACGGGCATTTTCAATTCAATTAAACAAAAAAAGTTCATCCACCTTCAACTAGTAGCTTTACACATTTTAATTCATGAAATGGTTAACATTTCCATGCGTAGTTTAAAACTTTACGAAAACACTGTGAATGTGAAACAGAAACAAAATATGAATAAGAAGATGCATGTATAGATCGCATAATGAAGAAATTCAATTTACAATGATTCTTAAACAACAACGAGAAAAGAAATAGTCAAAAGAAGTAAATAAATTACATTAGGAAATATATTAGTAATTTTAAATTAGGACATTAAATTACTCGGTACTCTACCAAAGAAAATATGTCTTTCTAATATCGGCACCTCTTGCCTCTTTATCTTACCCATCTCACGAAAAAGAGAATACCGGATCAAATTGGCTGATTGCAACGATAAAAAAAATGTTTGTGTCCTCCAAAGATCTTTTTATGTTTATTATTATGAACGCACTTTAACCACTTGTTATGTAGAGCGTACAGTCGAGATTGGACACGTTCAAATAAACTTGACGAAACAAGTTTGACGCACAGCATTAAAAGTATTCATGTAGAAGAAACAAATTTACTGTTTATCGTTACAATAATGCGTACTATCAACCAATTAAATACGGAAACAGCTAAATTTCATTAATATAAGTATTATTTCCTGCCTTGACAATGCGGAACGTATCCTACACGATTTTATAAGCTTCAAACAAGGATGAAAGGATTTTTTCATTCACTACAAAACTAACTTAAATGATACAAAAAATTATTACAGGCGTTATTTAGCGGAAATTTTAATTATTTATTATAAAACACGACCATAATGTTCAAAGTTGACCTACCTGGATCTTAGCACCTCAATGCCATTTCCCAGGACAAAGATAACGGCACTCAGCTGATGAAACCCGGGTTGGTCAATACTAAATTGTGGAGTTAATATAGGTGTCCATAACTTTGGTTACCTTTCAGTCAAATAAATCGAGCGGTTAGATGATACGTTTCCTCCTCCTCCGTTACGTTCACTATGCTAATATGGGTTAAAGAGGTTAGGCTTCAGCACATATTCGTCTACATAACAACGTTGAAACACGTTTGAAATAGTTGCTATATCCAGTAATATCCCACATATCCACCTAAATATATCCCATTTATCTCTATACTATATATATCTCGATGCATTGGGTCACAAGTGAATGCTTGAAGCGTATCCTGAAAATATCCTCCCACTAATGAGGACGAGAAGATACATTTTATTTCCACTGCACACACAAAAGGATTCTTTAATATGCAGCGACCCACACAAAACTTTTTGCTCACATAATTTTCACCATGCCCTTTCCCCGTGCGTATTTCAACGCCGGCATATTCCCAAACTCCCACCCTTGTCAACCCCTGCCACCAACCATCTTTTCTCCCTTAGATCCCCACCCCATTAGCGCCGTGCGAAATCCTTTTGTGACTTAATTGCTTCGGTCTCGTCCTCGCTGCTGCGCGCGATGAGGACCCGCGGACGGCGGGAGTCTGAAGTGGGAGTTTCGCCTTTAGGACTCCTCCTGCACGTACTTACACTCCTGGGTGCGGGAAAGAAAAGCTTTGCCGCTTATGTGTCCGTCAAGCTTGCAGATACGGCATGACAGTGGACGGAAAATAATAAAAAAGACCTGAGGAACAAGGACTGACCCGGGGGACAATTGCCTCACTTTTTCGGGAGCCCTTCGGTAAAATCAGAGAAACATTTGCAAGGCCGCGATGGAAACTATGTAACAGGCGCCGTAATTACAAGCCCTTTGGTAGAGACCTCCTCTGTGAGTTCAAGGCCGCTTTGCCGCTATTCTTTTGTTCTTTTGCTCCGATACATCGCTGTATTTCGACACAAATGGTGACGTTCTTGTCCTCTTTTCTGCGGACATTAGATTTCAGTATCATACCCGTGATAAGCACACTGCGAAATATTATTCTAAAATAAACAATCAGCCATAGATTTGCTATCTAAGGGCAACAGACGGCGGTTAAGTGCATTTTAAGTCATCCCTAAACTTACAATAATTTTATGAGTAGCCATACCTATCGATTATTACTAATGTAGCCTGAAAATGAATTATATTAAAAAAATACATTATTTTTCATATATTATATTCATTTTCATATATTTCATTCATTATACAGTATCAAACGCCAGTGATAAGCATTCCGCAAAATATTCTTATCAATAAGCAATCAGTCAAATATTTGTTGCCTAAGGAAAATGGAGAGGGTTTAATTGTAATTTAAGGCGTTCTTTAAGTTATAATAATTTTATGAATAGATACACCTCCACATTATGACTCATATAGTTGTAAAATGAATCCCTTTTACTTGAGTGGTGACTTAATCGAAAAAGAATGGACTTCAATAAGTTTTCCTTGAATGATACTTTGGGAATTCACATTTTAAAAATTCACCATAAGGTTAGTGTGAAATTACACTAAAAAAGAATATGGAAGGCTAATGAGGAAAAACACTGCGAGGCGGCCAATTAAAAGAGAGATAGATAGGGTTTTAGAACACATGGCACGATTTATTTGAAATTTCATAATCAAACTTAATACACTCAAACTCATGGCACATTACTTATACAGCATAGGTGAGATTATACATCTAGATAATACCCTTCGAGCCACATATAGGTTGTTTGGCAGGGGTGGAGAGTTTTCTGGCCCATCAAACTCATTAGAATAATGATTCATAACACAAAAAACTTGCCACTCACAGGCTAGGCACATAATTACTCATTATTTATTGAGTTAACATTTCTCAATGAAATATGCAGGTGGAAATGAATGAATAAATGAATGAATTTATTACTCCAACCTTGAATGTACACTTTTTTTTTAACAGCACAAAATTAATGGAGCTTTAGGTAGCTTCGATGGTTAAAAAAAACCAGCATGGGAGCTACCATCTTAAAAATTAATTTCAAGGCAGACCAGAAAACAAAAATAAAGTATATATAATTTTTTGAAACATTATCACTATGAAACATATATGTGACAATAACTTACAATAAACAAGAACAAAGTATAATATATGGACAGAACAAAATAAATTTCTTTTTCCTCCTTTCACAAAAATATAATACACAGTGATTGTGAATATCTTCATTTATCCTTTAATTCTATCAATATGGAACGCCTCCTCTATCTAATACTTTAATTTTCCATTGAACTACTAAAGTTTGGTTATTTAGAACGAAATATCAGTTGATAGCGCAGCAGAAGCTAGGGGATGTAAGGAGACCGTGCGAAAATACATAAAAATCAATTACATCCGACTCTCAGAGTGCTAGCAGGCTTTTAAAGCTCTGTGATAGGAATAGTTTCTGTTATTTTTAGAGTTACAAGCATCACGCTTCGACAACAACTAGGTGCGTAGCAATTTTTCAAAAGCATACTGCGAAGGACTGGGATGGAATTGAAAATTCCTCCTTTTTTTGAACTTTGTATCGAACCAGTTGCATATTCATATCTACTGCGCCAGGCAATAAAAATTCATACGTTATTTCAACGCAAGAGCATTTCCCTATCAGTAAATGCAAGAATACGGAATGGAATGAAAACCTGCGGAGAAAAAAAATTAACTCCGATTTGGCTAAAATTTGCTATCGACGACGCCTCCAATACATGGCTTGTATTTTTGTATTGAGTGTAAAATAGTCTTTAAAATTTCATTAACATGTTTTAACCGTGGAGCAAGAAAATGAGTACGAATTATTTGGAGTTTCATAGTTATTATTTTCTTTTATGTGGATTTTAATCCCTTTTAGCGTACCAAATTATCTATTATTTATTCTATGACAATTAAAAATAATTAATATTTCCACATAGTATTGCATAATGCTATTTACAACTGAGTAATATAAGGCGGAATACAGGCATTCATGCAGTAAAAATAACTTGTTGGAGTTGCCAAAGATAGGTTCACGTGAAAATTACTTAGCTGGTGCGTTCAAAACAGAAAAGTATATATAACAAAAATTTTAATTGACAAAATATTTTTACTTTGTCTTTCGTTCAACACAAAGCGTATTAATGAAAAAAACATCGAAAATGAAATAAATTCAAATAATAAGTACAATTTTACATTTTAATACCCCGCACACTAAAGTAACCGAAGAATAGTTAAATTTTTTTTGTTTGTTTACATCAGCACACGAATGATCGACCGGGTATGTTCTAGACCTCATCTCGGGCAATTATAAAAGTGTCACCAAGAGTGATCGTTTGAAATTGGTGCATAAGGTAAGTTATAGAAACCATTATGTGTGGTGTTATCAACCCGAAATGGTTTGCATCTCTTCTTATTATATTTGGAAAGTGACACCGACCGTGATCGTTTGAAGTTTGGTCCACAAGGTGAGTAATTAAGACCACCCTAATTATGTGCGGCTCACACTGGAACACAAGCTGCGATCAACCAGTTTGGGACGGTGGAAATGGATATACTTCGCTTGTGCCCATTACCCTTCATGCATATGATCTCATGATCAAAATGATCAACGGCGGGTAATATGACTACCAGTAATCCGCTAGTCACACTATTACAGGCCAGGTGACGGCTCTGATGAAGCCCAAAAGATGGCTCAAAGAAGACATTTAGTTATTACTAAAAATATGAAAAATCTTTATAAAAAAGGAAGTTGGCATAAGTTTTTCTAGAAGTGCTCACAGATAAAATAAAGATTCATTGTGACTTCAAAAAAAAAAAACAAATTTGCGAGAAGGGTCAGGTCGCCGTACTTCTTTAAATCACCAAGTTAACCCGATTAGTATGCTTTAATAAAAGGAATTTCTACTCGAGGAATCAACAGAATATCGACTTGACCTCATTTTTGGCATTTTTCTCTGCCATCGGCCCCGATCTATTTTTTTAACATTTGGAAGTGAGTAATAGAAGCACATCGGGTTATCTGTGGTTGAATCTGGCATGCAAACTGTGGTCACCCACACGACGCCTATATTTTGGGAGGTAGAAGGTGAGGAGGCTAGATTATGCTGCGGCATGACCAAATCCAAAAGCCGTCGAATCCGGCCGCATACGTTTGGGTCGTATTTATGCCAATTGTGACTAATGCACAAATTATCTCATGATAAAATTGATCGGGGAGAGGATGATCTCCTTCTTAGTAAATAATATGTAGTTAAGTAAATGGCCACATAACAATACAATATAAATAATAATGATACTATTAAGTTTAATAAAGATTCTAATGGTGCGTCAGTACTTTTGATCTGAATGAAGACAAATCGCGGACCTAAATATAGTTTTACAATTACACATTAAAAAAATATACTGACCGATTTCTAGAGAGATAACAAGGATTATTTACATAAATACGAAGAGCCTAAAGTTATGCAACCAGGTCAGCAGCTACTTTTCGACAGTACTTTAATTTGAATACCGGAAATTTCTCTTTTATAGGGACGCTCTATCCTCTTTAATCTCAAAATTCATCATTTTACTCTTGTTAGCAATATTTTTTTGAGCTTTGAAAATAAAATAATATAATTATTACTGTTTTCGTATGGAACTGGAAGGCAAAAATTTGAATCGCGGGCCGTGGATTGCCGACCCCTAGTCTAGACCCCTTGATAGGCATTTTAAACTTGCCACTGTCTCCAATTACTCCAGTTTTGGACTTAAAATATAGTGATTGAAGTCAGCTCAATGGGTGGATGAATCTGGCACACAAGCTGCGGTTAACCAGACGTCGCGACGTCTGTATTATTCTGGGAAGTAGAGTGACTATATGACCGCGGGCTGACCACCACCCATAGCCCTCGAAACCGACCGTATACGTTTGAGTCATGAAAGTGCCCATAAGGCTCAATCTTATGATTGAATTGCTATAGGGGCAGAATAATTATCACTACCAAGTACTCGGTCAGTACTAACGATTGAAATGACGACCAAAACGTTGGCAATAGAAAAATGTTTTACGAATCCGAGAAATAGCGATCAATCTAAAAGAAAAAACACAATTATGTTTTATTAACATATCCACGGATAACCAATCTACAGTCTTCCTCTAAAACATCTTCTTTGGCATATATCAAAGTTTCACCGAGCATTGTTTGGACATAGATGAGAACAATAGACTGCCTAATTATGTTTGTAAATAGTCGGGTAAAATAACTGGTAAACAAACTGTGGCCACCCAATACATGTGGCAAATGTTTTTGTGACATGTCTGTGCCCAGTATGTTATATATTCATCATCTCATGATTAAATTGAACTGAGGAAGATTAATTGCCAGTACATATTAGTCAGCGTATCTTATAATAATAGTTCTGATGACTACGTTAATAAAAGCTAAAAGCTTTCGCTGGCTAGTGAAATAAAAATCGACCAACTTCTGAGAATGAAGAAGATATAAGTTTTTCAATGTTTACATTAGTGCACGACTGATCAAACAGCGGTCGTCTAGGTTTCTTCATGGGCATATTTAATCAAGGAACCCTATCGTCTAAACTTTGAAGAGAGTAATTAAATGCGGCCGAATCATGTGTGGCTGAACCTGCCACACAAGCAGCGGTCAACCACACGAGACGTCCATGTACTGGAAAGGAGGAAGTGGAGAGAGCGTACCACGGCTGATTCACCACCTCCCGTAACTGTCAAACCCGGCCTATATGTATAGGTAATGAGTGTACCAATTACTTTATGTGTTTATTATCTTATTATCAAATAGATATGAGGAAAATAACTATCGTTACTGCATCAGAGTATCTTATAATTATAGCTCTGATAATGATGTAAATAAAGACAAAAATACATCCACTGGCAATTGAAATAAATAGTGACCAACTTGAGAAAGGTAAGAAGATATAATTTTCGCAATTTTTACATTCCTTAATGACTGATAAATCGGCGGTCGTCTAAACTTCTTCATATATAACAATCAGCTTCAGAAAAGACAGAAGGTATAATTTTTTTAAATATATGCGTTGGCGCGGGAATGATCGATCGGTGGTCGTCTAGATATCGTCAAGGTATCACCAAAGCCTATCGTCGAAACTTTGACGAGAATAATTGAGTGGGTGAGAATCCAAGGGGTACAAGTGATTTCTTTTTTCTAAACAGAGTTAGGTAAAGAAATTAGGTATGAATAGCAAACGAGATCAATTAGATATTTAGTAAAGCAAATGATTTTCCACTCGATGTCAGCACAGAACAGAGACTCACTCGTATCCCTAGGCAACCAAGTTTTTGTGTATTTCTTCTAACAATTAAGTTAACCTAACTATTTGAGAAAAATATCCCCTCAATGGAAAGCGGCTGAATCATGTGTGGCCGAACCTGCCACATAAGCAGCGGTCAGCCACACGAGACGTCCAGATACTGGAAAGGAGGAAGTGGAGAGGGCAGACTACGGCGGCTTGACCAGCTCCGTGGAACCCGTCCGCACCGCCCTGCGGCCCGCTGTGGATCCACTGCAAGGATTTCACCCCTTGCGACCCCACACCCGAAGCCCCGCAGGCATCCCTTTCGTCGCAAATGGAAGCAATTTGCTCTCTCCGCGCCCAATGGTGTCCGTGGTGGTGGTGGTGACTGTGTTGCTGTGCTTTGCTTTGAGATCGGACATGATGTGGGGGAGGTACCGGGTTCTCCTCTCTCTCTCCCTCATCCCAATTACCGCGATACGCTGCCGTCACGGGACACGGGCCGTACTCGTTCCGTCACGGACCGAGCAAAGCCACCGCAGCCGTGCTCGAAAAATGCCTCGTTCTAATTATATTTGTTCCAGCAATCGTTGGAACTATCGTGCATTCACGCAACGATGGTTAAAACATGTGCTGCCCTCTGGTGCTGACATCTAAAGTGAACGAGAAATTGACGGTTAGGAAAGCTGTTGAGGCATGCAATGTCAAAATATTACTGTGTTCAACGTGTATTTAACGAATAATTTTTCTTCCGCCCATATTCTTCCTTGCTTGGACGAATCCCTGAAAAATATTAGAGCGAAGGGAGCTTCACGAACTTTTCGTCTTTCTCTTGTCGCTTCTTTTTCTGGTGTCCCAGCGCCTAATCATCGTAAAGTGGCAACGTTCGGAACTATGGTAACTAGGTATAGACAGGACATGCATTCACACTGCTAGTTCGGCCAACTATCGTCAGGACGATCGCTGGGACAATCGTAATCTGAACGAGGCATTACCAGCACAGCGGCTCACTGTTGTTATTGTAATTTTCAGATGTTCGTTGGTTAGCGAGAAAATGTATTTATGTTTACTCTGAGTAACAATATTCTTCTGATTTGATGTTAATGAAATGAAGTATCCTGAGTTGAAGTTACACCAAACCAGTGTCTTCTACAACTCCGCGTTAAACTTAGCCTTATATACCAAGAGTTTCAGCTCTGCAGATAATTTGGACCCTAAGACGGAAGCTGGAACGCGCCCGAAACTGTCGTCCGCAAAAATGAGTCGACGCGGGATTAACGCGGAAACCAATCATCCTATATAATTTATTCTCATCACCATCATCATCATCATCATTAGTCAACAATCCTAAGATTGGTTTGACGCAGTTCTCCATTTCTCTCTCCTATCCGCAAATATTTTCATAGCAACATATTTCTTCTCTTTTACATCCTTTATAACCTGTCCTATATAACTAATTCGGGGCCGTCCCTTGCCCTTTTTCCCTTCCACTAGTCCTTCAACGATTGTTTTCATCAGACCATCGTGCCTCTAAATGTGTCCAACTAAGTTGTCCCTTCTTCTGCATAAGGTTTTAGGTTTTTACATTTAAATTACTTTGCATAGAATAAATTATCTTCTGCAGAAAAACCTTATGCAGAAGATAATTTATTCTATGCAAAGTAATTTAAAACTGGTGGGGCATCAAGACACTCTTGGATTTTCTACATCACTGAATAATCATGGAGACTCAAGTTACATCTCTCGCTTGGTTACTCTCCCGCATGGAATGAAGTGAAGCAAGCTCCACGTGAAGGTTTGGGCATCAAAAGGCTAGGAATACGGAATGAGAGCAAACAGCAGAACGCACTACAAGTCACATTGGTAGCGACTGCGTGAAAAATTGAACACCCAGCCGTCATGAATATTGGAGGGAAGGAAGTAAAAACTCGCCCTAAGCCATGCAGACCCGAAAGCGGCTAAGAGCCACCTCCGTACCGATCCCATTGCCAATGCTTATACTCCAAACACAAGATGATGGGGAAATAGGTTAAACACTAGAAACACCAAGGGGCATCACGGCTGCATGGTGTTAGTGGCCACTTTTGGAATAGTACTCGGTGGAATTATACTGGCATACAGCAGCTTTAATCCCTTGCGGTCCATTTTCAATTCAAACGGTCTGGTCCAAATTTAATTTTAGAAAAAAAGAGCTATAATTGACAGGATTCATTGGTGCTTTTTAAATGTTTTATTTTGTTTTTTAAAGTAAACTTCCATAATATAAATAATGCAATCGGTTCAATTAAAGAGTGTATTTTTAAATATTGTCTATGTGTGACATCTCTTAAAACATTGCCCTTGTATTATCCCCTGATATAACATTGTTATGCTGAACTCAACGTGACGTTCGACCTGATGCTTGCAACAGACCTGTCGAGCCAGCCTCGACGTTGGAACTCAAAGCGTTAATTATTTTTAAAACTGGATGACGTTAGTACTACAGGCGTTTAGCCTCTCATGGTAATTGTTGATGAACATTAAACTGGTTATGCTCTTCAGGCCAAAGGTACACACACATTCACCTCCACGTTTTATTATTATAATCCTTCAAGTGTGAATTATTTTCATTTAAACCCGCCGCTGCACTTCTTTTTACTTTATTTGTACTCGATTCTGCCACTACATGCCGTATGTGTTTGGTTATGCACTCGTAAAACAAGATGGATGACACAACGGCAAGCAAAATGAGTGTGCGTCGTCAATTGTTTTCATTATGCTATGAATTCAGTTGTTTAAAACTATTAAATAATCTTAATAAAGATTGCATCAATTGGAAATAATGAATGATAATACAGTATTCTAAACGAGAATAATTTCTTTGTATTATCGGAGTACATAAAAGGATTGTCGTAAATTCCTAAGGAGCACATATGTGTACCATGCTATGAAATATTTTTTGATAAATATATCTTTCATATTCTACTGTGATGTTACTTTTTCCATCAATTCAAAATTTTAAATCGGATCAAACGGAGCCTGAAATATAAATAAAACAACTCAGAGACTCATGGGTCTGAAGAGTTCCTACCTCCATCTTAGTACAAAAACTGACCTGAGTTTGAGCGAATCAGTTGCATAATCTACGTCTGTGCAATTATTTATGTCAATGCCATTTTCAAGGCATAGTAAATAGCACTCAGAAGACAAAAGGGTTAGTTTTTTCATTTATGAAGTATGGCGAATTATGATCATTTCTTCCCATATGCAATAAAAAATTCTTTGTCACAAATGCCATATGCTATTTCCTATATTGAATTATGTGAAATTTAATAGATCTATCCAAAAAGGACACAAGGTAATGGAATATACGAAGTATTATATGGAATTATCAACATTTAAAATCGTTTCAGGCTTAATTTTGTGGAATAATGCTATATCCATGATTAAAGCCCAAATGGTAATATCTATTGTATTTTATTTATCATTTAACTGACCATGGTTTCGACACTTGGCGTCATTTTCAAGGTAATGGAAGTAAGTAAGGTAAAGGAAGGAACACAGAAGAAGTCTTATATATAATGACGGAAAATCTGTTTTTGCAATACATTTATGCCTGAACAACCATTTTAGCAATTTTGGCATAGATATTTTACTTTGTATTGACCAAGGGCTTAAATTCGATTTTATGGAAAAATGTGAAATTGCCAACAGTCCGGATGGACTTTGTAATGATGTTTTATTTTGTACGGACTCACCTTTGTTAAAGTTAAGCTTCCCCATGACGTCAAAACCCTGACCTTCACGCTCCTCTTGTTGTATGTCTTCTGGTGTCGGCCTTCACTCATTTGTTCACCTAAACTGTTTCCCCCTCCCACTCCCCTCACTCCAATTCCATATGCCCCCCACCTCCTACCTTGGCCTGGGTATATATACCGAGAAAATATTTTGTTGTATTACCTTGAAAATGACACCAAGTGTCAAAACCTTGGTTGCTTAAGTGATAAATAAAATAGTGTGGATATTACCATTTGTGCTTTAATCATTATCAACATTACTGCGATGGCATTAGCGTGGAAAAAATTTGATATGCCGAATTACTAACTTCGATTTCTTTCATGTACCGACCAGCATTAATAGCTGTTTCGTACTAAGATAACTGCAGACACTAGAAAGAAAGATTTTTATGATTATTAATAAATTAAAAATACATACATCTATGGGCAGACTCTTGCCTAACCTAATGCCGTGCCCATGCCCTCCGTACGCAGCACGTTGAAGGCGGCAGGTCTATTCTACCGATTCTTTCGGTCTATTATCGACTCATATCACACACACAATGCACTTAGGCGTCTAGTTCAAGACTTCCGAACCGATCACCTACAAAATTATGCTTCAATTTAGATAGTTCGAACTATAGATGATAAAATTTATGACAAGGTATTGAGGACTCCAAGGTCTGTACAAAAAAGAGTTCCCTCGTCCTCTATTTAGACAGCGGAATCCTTTACGCGCCTTTCAGTCAGTAGACATTAAAGAAAGACATATTTGCATTCTAGTGTGTTAACAATTTATTGAACATAATATGCTATTGAGGCGCGTGAATTTACCAGTGCAACCAGTACTCGGTATCAAAAAAATTGGGAAAACCTGCTCATTGCCTGAAATGAAATTTAAAAGTGTACCTTGAAAAGCCAATTGAATTTAATATCACAGAAACCGGTAAGTTACGCAGTATCTTGTAATTAATGTTTGTAGTGATAGAAAAATGTCCCTCAAAATCGATTCTTCGATTTATGATGGAAATGAAAAGCTCACATTTTCCACAAAAATCGAAATTTAAACCAAAAAATCGATGGTGCATTAAAAAAAATAAAGTTTGTACAAAATTATGTTTATCATACATTCGAAAAAAAACTCAAAAAGCACATTTGAGAGAAAGATCCCAAAAATCTACTTAAGCTATATGCGAGAACGTTATTATTAATACTTTACAAATGCACGCACTTTTAACTTTTTGGGATCACCGTATGAAATCATTCGGCTACACTAAACTTTTTAGAAAGATCGTCCAAGTGGACTACATTCTTGATTATCGAGGACGTGCTTTCCAATTTCGCGGTATTAGAGAAAATTCTTTGACATGCTCGATCTGGAATTCCTCGATCTTTGGCATTTGAAACTCGATTTTGATTTGCAATCGAAATAATTTTCCCAAAGCTAAATAAGTCTTACCCCATTTTCGGACAGTTGACGATGTCGCCTCCCCGACGATGATTGCATATCCAACTGAAAAACCGATTTCGGAGATATTAATTGCTATTTTTATTGGCTTTTGGTGATAATCTTAAATTTCTTTCGATACCAAGGTTACTGCTAGAAGCTATAGATAGGTACTCAGGTTAGCTCTTACAATGGATATTACGTAAGTTCACCATATAAACGAAAAAAAAATTGCTGTATTGAATGTAAAAAAGTAATTGAATGAAGCGTATCCAGTGGCGCAGCCAGGGGGAGGTCCGGAACCTCCCTTCCCCCCCGGAAAAAAAAACAAAATTACTTTGCTTCAGAAACTATAAATAAATGTTGAAAAATCATGAATTTTACAAATATTTCCTTGAAAAATGAAGTATTTTCGATTATGAAGAGTTATAATTAGCTTAAAATCCTGTAATTAGTGCCGTGTTTTTCAAAAACTTTTCCCCTGGTTTTGAACCCCCCCTTCGAATCAAATTCCTGGCTACTCAATTTAGCACATCGTGTACGGAGGTGGGAGGGCGTGAGAGTGAGGAATATTTCACGAAAGAGCCGGGATGGAAGTTGCATCGGAAGTAATTGGGGGAAAATTGGATTGGATGGGAGACTCGCATGCCAATATTGCTCGTAAGGCGTGAATTTTACACATTAGCGATAACTTATTGCGAGAGGTGTGAGGGGAAAGTCAAAAGATGCTGGAAATTGCAATAGAGGTAATAATGTTAGGTAAGGGGAGAAAATGGTAAAGGATAATGAGTCGTGGATAGATAATAAAGATGAAGAGTAAAATACGATATTTTGGACAAAAACATCGCATAATATATTTATAAATATGTATTTTAATCTTTATTCCACTCAGGTTCTTTTTCACCATTTTCTCCGCTTTATGTTCTTTAAGAACAATCATTTTAATTTAGTATATTTGAATTTAGGAAATAGTTTCTGGTAATTGTATCGAAGGGTTGTTGATTTTTTGGTCAAAAAATACTCTTTATACTCCATACGTCATTCAATCTTCCATTGAATTAAGCGAAAGAAGCGTTTGGAAACATAATTAAAGATACACTGTTTTATATTCCACAGAAGTTTACTTGACCGACCCAGGTTTCGACATTACACTATGTCATTTTCAAAGGTAAATACAACAGTGTCTTACATCTTTTATTATGTTTCCTGTGACCAAGTTCCACCAAGTATCGCCATCCTACCTTAAGTTAAAGAAGCGTTTCGTAGTATTATTCGCAAAGCTCAAGCGCCGCTGTTTAATAAAATGGACCGCATTTTTCCTCCATTGTAGCGAATTTTCAAAGTTTATTTCAAATAATAATAACAATTCCCTCCATATTTTACGGAAAACCATTTACAAGAGTAACAGAACAAATTCCGAAATGAGGAAGGAAATCTTTTGTGGGATTGGGAGTAAGCATGGGTACACAGTAAAATCAATTGTGTCCTATAGTATGTTAACTCAGGGTAGCATAGAGACGCTTGGAAGCTGAACGGAGGGACCTTGGTTGAAGTCCTCGGTTGAGGCTTTGGGGACAACGAAATAAAAAAGTCCACGGCATGTGAAAAGGGAAACAGATACGACCTGGCCCCCTGTCGTAAATATATGTAATTCACAGGCCTGTGGCTTAGTCTGGGATGAGCTCAACCCTCGACTATCGCAACTTAACTGCGGCTTAAATCACTAAGTAAACGTGTATCATATTTTCTCTCCGTAAATCTAAGATTTGATTAAGCCATCCATGGAGGTGGTGTAAGAATAATTTGTATTTCATAGTTACTGGAATATATAAGCAAGGAATCCTTCACGGTTGAACATGAAATCAAGTTTAATTATTCATCTTAAGTATTCAATCCGTGGATTTGTTTGCGCCCGTTCTCAATATGAATCGCTCTTCCACCACCTGCTTTGTTTCTTTTTCTATATTATTATTTTAATGGATTGCAGAACGTAAAAACTCACCTCGTAAGCTAAAATTCAAGCACTTGCAACATAACTTCCAAAGCTATGGCTCAACTCCAACGATGTACTCTTCAACCAACGTGTACCGTCAACAACTGGAATTTGGAGGAGCCTCTCTCTCCTAGGAGGAAACCTTGAATGGGCGTTAAACGAAAGAAACAAGACCAGAGGGGAAATTAAGAGGCGGAAAGTTTTCTCATTTCGCGTCGGGTTGAATTTTCGGCGCCCAGGTTCCCTGGGAGAGAGCTTCATTCTTTTCCCTCGACAATCGTGCGTAACTGTGCGTTTAAACTATCCACGGCGGGAGCACGCATTTAAAGGCAGAGCACCGTGGCGCCTACAATCCCGGCGGGAGCCGCGTCCGTGCGTCGAAAAAATTGCTCGCTAATTGCCCGGACGGGCTTGTTAGCAGTGCAAGGGAATTACGTCTGGGGAAGAGAGGGGCGAGGGGGGGGGGGGGATAGTTGGGCCGTGAGTGCTTGCTTTTGACGCCAAACGAGGCCGGGCGTCGCGACGCTCCACGGCAGCACTAAATGCGTACAAATGAGAGAATGAGACCTTGGAGAGGGAAATAGAGACGGAAGCGAGAAAAGCATTCGACTGTAAACTAATTTCCGTATCAAACGACGCTACACCGCTGTGATTCACCAAAACATTAAAATTTATGAATTTTGTTATTTAATTTATAATTTTATTTAAATTCTAATTTTTTTGGTACGGACTCGATAAAACATTTTGTTTGCTTGACAAACCGGTCGGTTATAACCTGTGCTCCCTCACTGTTGCTAAAAAAAATACAGTGTAAACCTCTGATTATGCTATATTTCAGCCCATATTATTTCGAGATACCGAATGCATGCTTAGAAAATGAATAGGGCCGAGGTAGATAAGGGTAACGCAGTCTTTAAACCATGCAGAGAAAAGACAAAGGAAGACTTTAAGAGACAAGGACTAAATGTATCATTGAATTTATTTTAATAAACAAGAAAATGATGAAGTAAGTTATTTAATGGACGATTTTTCCAGTAACTAATACAATCAGAAGAAGAAAGCGTGATGGAGTGGAATTTTTCCATATTTGAATTAGCACTTATTAAGGGTTCAATATATCGATATCATCAAGGAAGGCAGGATCAATTCAAAAGAAAACCCCGCATTCCCCAGAACAGGTTATGTTGCCACGTCCGAGCACTACAGCCGCCAGCAACACACTCTCCATCGCGTCCTCGCCTAGCATTCTAGGAGCTCTCTGCTAGTCACGTTGTCTCAGCACTTTCCCACGCGACGGAGACTTCTTGCGGGGGTACATGGATATCAGGTGAGGAGGCGAGCAATGGATACTGCTGCATAACCGGGGTAGGGGAGGAGAGAGAGGGGAAAAAGGAAGTAAGGTGGAGATGGAGGAGAAAGGCATTTGGCAGAGGCTGCTATCTTACAACTTGCAATTTTCAACGATTATAAACTTATATTCCGTCTTAGGTTTCAATGCTGTTACATCATCTTCAAGGTACCGTACCTGAACGTTTACTCCTCTTGCTTTGGAGTTCATAAGGGTCTTGTGCATTTCTTACTCTTATCCAAACTACAACTTCATAACCATGGAGTTGTAATTCGTTGCAGCCGATCAGTGGGAAATTGGGAAAAAGATACGGAAGAAATTTGAATTACAGAACGAAAATTAGTTTATTTCTCACTCCCCTATTTTCGACGTCCCCTACTGATGTAAACCCACATTTTACCTTGTGACATGACGAAAGACCGGAGTTTTTGGTTGTTTGCTTGATGCAATTTCTCAACTTTGTTGCTGTGCCTCCTCCTAAACATCCTCTCTATTTCAACCGCCCGCCCCTTGAATATTTTCTTAGTTTCTATCAATACCTGAGGATGATTTTATAACAATCGAAACACGTGTAGTACTCGGTAAATAAATTGTGGACGATACGATATCTCCGTTCATCATTATCATGGAGTTGTAAGTTCACGTGTCTAAAATACATGGCAAATGCGGTCACCTGACGGTATTGTATCTTAAAGATGATGTTGTAACACCGAGACATAGGTCGGCATAAATGTTAATAATCGTAGAAAATTGCAAATGTTAATTTCAATTCGGGGTAATTCGAGAAGAAGCTTCTAAATAATAACTTTAATAAGGGCTGTAATATGCTATGATGAAGCTTTTTCAATTAACGTAGGTCGTATTTTTATAAAAAAAAATCACATACAAATTATGAATTGCCAATGCAAGCGAAGCAACAATGGAAAAGGAATAGCCAAAAAATTAATGCATAAGAGTATTAGTGACATGTAGAAATAAAATTGACTATCGAAAATTGAGCATTGGAGAATGTATTACACTACTGGATTGCGAGCAATGAGTTCATACATCTAATTGAAATGATTCGCGACAGGTAAATGGTTTTAAATTATAATAAGCATTTTAAACATTTATAAAATTAATTAATTGATTAATTGAATGCTACTTTTTGAACTACAACCAGCGATTGACCTTACCAAAAATGTATTTTCGAGTAAGCAGAAATCCAGAGGTTTAGACATTAATGTTGCACGCCAATCCTTACTCATTCTATAAGAGTCTGCTTCATCCATTTCTAATAAACCTAATCAGGGTCCACACGGGAAATTTTTTTCCTAGAAATGATAAGATTATTTCATACCTTTTTGTTGTACTAAAAGAAAAATCCTGTTATTCTATTCTTTTTATATTTTTGTTTTCCACTGAATATACGACTAAAAATAAACTGGCAGAATCATTCCTTATATTTATTTCACCTATTCAAAGTATTATAAAATCCGAAACCGTTTATCCATATTAGTTTAGGAATTAATATTACCATCAGGTAACCATATTTACCATGTGTTTTAGACGTACGCACTTACACCTTCATGGTTTTGACGATGTGGTTTGGATAAGAGTATGAAACACAGAACAGGCTTATCAACTCCGAAGCAACAGGAGAAAATGGAACCAGAGGGAGAACGACCACCAATGTCAAGTACAATAAAGAGATTCAGTATGTAGCCAGCGGTCTTTGGAGCATGAAAACACGTATTAAGCATTCATGAACAATGCTAAAGCTTGCGAAATAAACATGGAAAAGGAACAGCCAAAAATAATAATGAGATAGTCTCCTTTGGCTGCCACTAGTAAACAGACATGTTTGCGAATTCATGGAATGTCTGAACGAAAACATAATACGGGTCGGTTTGTATACCAATACAAATGTGTAAATGAAATAAAACCTGTTTCGTATATAATAGTAAGCTAATTAGCAAAAAATACTTTAGCAGTGTAACACACAAAAAAATCACATGCAAATTTTGGAAGTTATTTTATCCTACTACCGATCCTCCATTGACGTTTTCATGGTCAATGGTCGATAAAAATAATAAACTTTTTCGGGACTTACCGCGTGGCTCAGGTTTTATCCCGACGTTTGAGTCATTGAATCACCTCTGAAGAAGGGACCAGCAGGGGTCGCGAAACGTCGGTATAATACCTGTACCACGCGGAAACCCCGAAAAAGTTTATCATTTTTATCTACTCCCGATCCTTTGATCCTTTCCTCATGTCATCAAATATATATGGTATTTAGTAAGTATTTTTTAAGTACTTTCATGTCGTTTTTCTTCATTCAACACTCGTTCTTTGCACCCCTGGCTTCAATTTTTGTCACCCCTTTTCCTGAGTTTAAACCTTGTTTTTATATGAGCATAATTTGTTGGATTAACGTAGTTTCCACCTCGTATTTTAGTGGTGGACCAGACAAGGGTACGGCCATGCATCATCTGGGAGTATCCCTTATAACGGTTCAGACTAGTGGCCCTACAGTAACCTCTACGCGACAGGGAATTAATATTCCTTTCCACTATCCAACGACCCCTCAAACCGATAAATTTCCTCCCACAAAATTGACTCCAAGAGTCAGAAAGTAGTCACTTAAAGCTATGATCTTAAAGGTGACGATCGGGTCATTAATAAAGCTAAACATATTTCGCATTGGAGCTTAAAAGAGAAGCTGTGAAAAGCAGTAAAATAGAGGTTATCCTCGTCTGAAAGCTGAGGACAGGTCACGCGATGGAGATAGACCTTGGGTGGCGTAGAATGCGATCTAGCAATCTATGGCCGGTACATTCACCAAAGCAAAAGGATAGCGTTTAAAAATTATTTTCATAGTTTCATTTCATTCGCCACATTACCAAATTTCTTAGCCACAAACGTTTTTGGGCAATAAATTCACTTACCTAACTGATTCAGGCACCTCTCGTAGGTAAAAATACGACCAACGGTAAACGTAAAAAGCTTGGTCATAACAAATTATGGCCCTATTTTATAAGTTTAAAACTGTCTAAGAAGTTACTCCAAAAAATGTCCTTTAAATAACTTAATACATTATTCTCTTGTTTCTCAAAATTAAATAAAAAAAGCTTTTTTTCCTTTCCTCTAACTTTGTTTGCTTTAAAGGCTGCGTAATTCATTTCCACTTCGACCCTATTCATTTCTTAAGAATGTATTCGATATATCGAATACATTCTTAAGAAATGCTTTATAGTTAAGGTGAAGTAGACGGAGGGGAGGAGGAACGACGAAGTGCTGGACATGGTGGGTGAGGAGAGACAGCTTATAGATGAGATACGGAGTAGACAGAAGGTTTGGATGGAGCGAGTACTTAGCCGGGAGGGAACGTTGAAAACATTTTTATGGGTTAGAATGTTAGGTGAACGAGGGGAAGGAAGGAAAAGAATAAGATTTTTAGATAAAATTAAAGGGAGTAGGCCATATTTTGAATTGAAGAGGGGTGTGCTTGAAGGAAGGAGAGGCTCCCAGAATGCTTCATAAGTACTCCATGGACACCTACTATAAACGGTAGAATACTATAATATTAGTTATACATATGCATGATAAAACATAATGCATATTTTTTCAGGTTTAATGAAAATTTCTAAATCACATTAGCTTCTAAAAAATTTGCATTAAGTGATTGATAATGGCTAATTTATTTTGCAATGTGATCATCCTTGATTAACAGTCTTATAAAATAAGCTGGAAAATAATTACTCAGTTTTATTTTACATTTGAGTCAATTCGAGACGGTAGACTCACAGGAAATGAATGAGATAATATAAGAGGCAGCACATGAATCTGCTTAACATGCATTAGCACTGAGTCGCGATGAAGAAGAGGAAAAAGAAAAGGGAATGCAGCTGAGGGAAACAGGCAGTTGAAAGAAATGTCTCCATTTGAATATTTAATTCACTCCCGTTGACAGCTTTCACAAACCACATTGCAACTATGAGTTATGCCTCACTCAATTTGCATTTGGTGAACTGCGGAACGACTTCATCAATTTTTCAAGTTGAAATATTAGCATTCCATTTTGCATTCCTGAAGCATAGGAATCAACATTGAAATGCTTCAGCAAAATTGAGGTGAACGTGATAGTATTGTTTGTGAGACGTACGCAAGTAGGCAATCCGTTTCAGCATTGTTTTTCCAAATTATGAACGCCACATATAAAATATGTGAAACAGCAGACGAAGAACTATTAATATATATTCGTGGAAAAGACAAATTAAATCCTTGATTGTTTCTGGCTTTACTTTGTGAAAATCCATTCTTAATAATAAAACGTTATTGTACTTTTCCACACGATTTAATTAATACGACCGGTTTCGTCGCAGAGGCGACATCATCAGGTACAGAATCCGTTATAATAACAGTTATTTTGTTCTTGTTTATCTGGTTGCTATTACGTTGGTAGGGGAGGGTTGCGTTGGGGTTGGAGCGTCACTCAGCTTCAGGGGAATCTCCAAGAGCGGGGAATAGTTTACAAAAATATTTTCATTTGCTAAAATTCCATTTTTTATATGCTTCCTTATCTCCAACTCCTCCAAGCAGTCCATCCTTCTTCCCTTTCCCTCAAGGTGGAGAATTTCCGGAACAAAATTGCTCCTGTGGTCACTCTCCCATAGATGTTTCGCAAAATGCGATTTTTCTAATTCCCCGTTTCTCAAATGCCTTCCATGTTCCTCTGCTCTTACTCGGAACGAACGTCCAGTCTGGCCTATGTAATAGGTCTCACAGTCACTGCACTTGAGTCTGTAAATGCCACTTCTATCATTTAAGTCAATTTTATCTTTTGTATTGCATAATAACGCCCTTAAATTAGATGTGTTATAATATGCTATTTTAAAGTCTTCTCTGGGAAAAAGGTTTGCGGTTGCCTGTGAAATATTTCCATAATAACTCAGTTTGCACCAGCGTTTCTTATGCTCATTATGAATGGATGAATGGTATATCATTTTCTGTGCCCGGAGGGAGTATTTCTTCCTTAACAATTTATCTATTACACTTTCTTCGTATCTGTTTTTAACTGCAATGTTTTTGATGGTTTTGATTTCCATGGCGAGGTTCTCGGCAGATAGGGGGATGTTGAGCGCTCTGTTTAACATGGCATGAAAGGCGGCTAGCTTATGAGAGGGGTGGTGGCGGGAGTCGGAGGGGATGACATGGTCGGTGGTAGTCTCTTTCCTGTAGATTTTGAAGTCGTAGCCTTTTTCCGAGGTTAATAATTTCAACCTCGGAAAAAGGCTACGACTTCAAAATCTACAGGAAAGAGACTACCACCGACCATGTCATCCCCTCCGACTCCCGCCACCACCCCTCTCATAAGCTAGCCGCCTTTCATGCCATGTTAAACAGAGCGCTCAACATCCCCCTATCTGCCGAGAACCTCGCCATGGAAATCAAAACCATCAAAAACATTGCAGTTAAAAACAGATACGAAGAAAGTGTAATAGATAAATTGTTAAGGAAGAAATACTCCCTCCGGGCACAGAAAATGATATACCATTCATCCATTCATAATGAGCATAAGAAACGCTGGTGCAAACTGAGTTATTATGGAAATATTTCACAGGCAACCGCAAACCTTTTTCCCAGAGAAGACTTTAAAATAGCATATTATAACACATCTAATTTAAGGGCGTTATTATGCAATACAAAAGATAAAATTGACTTAAATGATAGAAGTGGCATTTACAGACTCAAGTGCAGTGACTGTGAGACCTATTACATAGGCCAGACTGGACGTTCGTTCCGAGTAAGAGCAGAGGAACATGGAAGGCATTTGAGAAACGGGGAATTAGAAAAATCGCATTTTGCGAAACATCTATGGGAGAGTGACCACAGGAGCAATTTTGTTCCGGAAATTCTCCACCTTGAGGGAAAGGGAAGAAGGATGGACTGCTTGGAGGAGTTGGAGATAAGGAAGCATATAAAAAATGGAATTTTAGCAAATGAAAATATTTTTGTAAACTATTCCCCGCTCTTGGAGATTCCCCTGAAGCTGAGTGACGCTCCAACCCCAACGCAACCCTCCCCTACCAACGTAATAGCAACCAGATAAACAAGAACAAAATAACTGTTATTATAACGGATTCTGTACCTGATGATGTCGCCTCTGCGACGAAACCGGTCGTATTAATTAAATCGTGTGGAAAAGTACAATAACGTTTTATTATTATTAAAAAATTAAATCCTACTTTGGGTATGCGCTTTTAAATTCGCAGGTGACGCATAAGATTTTGGTATCTCTGTGAGGTAGGTTTAAAATAGAATAATCAAAACTAAAATGAATCAGCCTCCGCACATTTGAGCTTTTACCAAACGGGTTCGGAGTAAAGCAGGTCTGTTCCCGGAATCCAATATTCATTTAGAGGACTTGGCACCAATAATTGCTGTTTCGATCGCCTCTCATTCGCGCAACTGATGAATCTTGATGCCTGGGGATGAAGTGGGTTTAAATTTCACAACATAAAATCGGCAAATATGGGCTTTATCTCACGCTACTGTCTATGCGGAAATACTCGGATACGGTTCTGCGCAGGGTTTACCAAGTATGCCACAATCTTAGGCTTACGTTGGACAATCTGACTTCGTTTTTCAAGGCTGCGCTGTTTTACTTAAGGAAGTTATTAAAAAATACTGACATTTAATAATACCTCAAACAAACTTTAAAAAATTGTGAAAATATTCAAACATATGCTGGTTAATTTTAGGTTTAATTTTAATTTAATTCTCTCTTTATTGGGAAATAACTTGTTCACCCTCAAACGAGATGTGATAAAATATATTCGGTCTCAGCTCCATCCATTACGCATTAGTGAAAAGGCATAGTCCTGGTAATGGCTTTATATTATGTTTGCAGCATAAAGCCATCAAAATATTAACTTTTAAAAAGAAATATGAATTCTTCTTCCCTTTCCTTTACATTTAACTCAGTTATGACCGTAAGAATTTCGTACCTTGAGTAAAGTCACGGCGAATCCAAATAAGTTGAAGTGAAGGAGAGCAGCTATTTCCCACTCGTCCGACCGCACCTTGAATATGCAGCGAGCGTGTGGGATCCGGTGCAGAAATAATTAATCCGTGAACTTAATAAAATAAAAAGAAAAGCAGCACAACTTGTCATAAACTGCTACGGGCGTACAGACAGCGTTAACCATAGGTTAAGCGAATTAGGCTGGGAGCCGCTAGTGACTCGGAGGCTGCGAGCTAACGATATACTGCTTGGGCAATTGAGAATAGATGTCGTTAAGAACGACACGGAGAAGACCATATCAGAACCCCGCTGTAATGTAGGAGCGAAAGAAACAATAAATTTAGAGAGATATTTTGCCGAACGCATAGGTATAGGAATTCGTATTTGTCCCAAACATTAAAGGACTTTCATAAACTCTGGGCGTAATTTAGTTAGAGCAAACCCTTTTTGATTGTAAACGGCTGGTGTCCCCTACTAACCTATTGAGGTGGCTTGGTGAGTAGTTTATAGATGCAGAAAATAATACTCAGAAATCATGGACAATTTACCCCGCTTCGAAGGAAAATAAAACACGATAGAGAAAAACACAACATATTTAACACTTTGCGTGCCATGGACGTAATATTACGTCCTGTTAGCCTTTCTGAAGATTGCCATGGACGTAATATTACGTCTTTCTATTTCATTGACTTTGCTTGCGTGAAGGCGCAATATTTCGCCCTGGATACCTTCCCAGTTTACTGGTTAGTGGTCTTGTTATTTCAAAAATCAACTGCTCGATGGAAAAGAGTTCTTTTAATGTCTTGAGGACAAAAATCCTCTGTAGCTACCAGCACCCTTTTCTCAGCCTACTTTGTGTGACAATTCTTTGGAGGAAAGAGCCGTTCGTTGAGGGTGCAGTGACCCTTTTGTCATCCAGGATTTTTAATGCTATGCTTGGAAAAATGCTTTTTTATGATTTCCATGGTTTAAATAGTTCAAATTGAGCGTAATAAAAATTTTATGCATCTCATGGCGGTACATCATTTTTTGCAACTTTTTAATTTTAAAAAACATTGGGTTTTCATTGTTAAAAATATATATTTAAAATTAAGCAATAAATGTTATTTAACTCATTCACAAAGAAGAACAAAGTCCATTTTTATGTAAATACACATCGATATAAATATACTTTTGATGCTAATGTTTTAAAAAAATTTGCGAATTTAGTGAAAATGGCCGGATTTTTCAGTAGGGCTTTAAAATTAGCGGCCGGCACTCAAAGTGTAAAAAAAATAGTTTCCGGCGTAATTCGGTAGAAATATTTGATAATTAACACAATGAAAGTACTTTTTTATCCCGCGCCAAAACCAGGGTCGGTTTAAATAAATAAGTGTGGAAACAGAGGTAACTCAGTTACCCCAACTTATTTCACTGCTGTATAATTTTTTATTTTATCCCTTCGATGTTTTTTGTATTTGAGCTCAACTATTTTATCGTTATCTAAGCCACAAATTATATTTTTATGGATTTTAATAGTTTTTGAAAACTTCAATTTTTATACATTAATTTATGTATACTATTATTTATGTATGTTGAACACTATAGAGCATTCTTGAAAATTCTTAGCTAGCACTGATTGGCACATTCCTACATTTTTTATTAACCATAATCTCCACGTTTTTATAATACCATAAAGCTTGGGGTGGATAATTAACGTATCTCATACGAGCTACCGCCCGAATTCCGCGAACCTTCGTAGTTAGCCCCGAGTGTGTATTTCACTGCCGCCAAAATAGGCCTCGGAGACTTGAGTCGACGCATTTTAGGTGGCCCTGGAGCAGAACTGATTTTATGCAGACAAACAGGGTAAGAAGGGAGAGGTAAGGTGATTGTTTGCACGTCCAGAACTGCTTGATTAAGCCCCTGGCGCGAGCTGAATAACACCGAAAACTAAAATTCGCCTCACCAACTAACCGGTACATTGGAAAACACCTAAAGGGTCTTTGACAGAGGTGGATGTTACAGGACTAACAATAAGTATAAAAATTGCTTAGGGTTAATCATATAGCATATCAAAGTTCTATAGTATAGGGATAAAGCATGACTTATAAAAGTTTTTTGTAATTTTTAGACGTGGGAAAGATACCAAAACACCAATATTTTCCTATTAAAGGTCGGTTTCATAAAAAAAACAGCCTTAATACTGAACTATCTCTATTGACTCAGGCTCAAATTTGTGGAATTTCATTTTGACGTTAATGAAATGAAAAAACTTTGCTGTATTCCACTAATTCAATTTAAGGTATGGCTAGTTTCGACGATTTAAAATCGTCGTTTTGGTAGAATGCATTGCCGCCGGGCGTTAATCGTCTTTTTAGTTTATTTTAAGTAAGAGGAACAATACAAACATTTCCTTACATGAAAAGTTTAAAAATATTTATTACCTGCAATATTCATTTTCTTTTCTGAACCACGGAAATTGAAATCTTCCTTTCGGTCATTTTTAATATCAAGGAATGGGTAAAAATATTATTTTAAAAATCTCATTTTAATGCAAAGATGTCGTTCCCTCTATAAAAAATACAAAATGCACCAATCAAACATTTTGCCCGTGATGAGATAAAGAACACGACTGTTTCTCCGTTTTCATAGTTTTTCGCGTGTTCTTCTTCACCCATTCGCCAGTAATTACTATATGTCAAAATTTCAAAAGGCCAATAGAAACAGTAAATTACAATGGAATTTGCTTAAAGAATTAATCGGTGAAAAACAATAGATCGTTCTATGATGTAGTTTTAATTAAATGGAAATGTTATTAATGATTCAAAAACTTCTCTTCCCTTATAACCTGAATCAAATATAAGTCAGTGCCACGCAGGTGATTGAATAAATATTCTATTTAAATTAGCTTGAAGTTCTACAGGAATAAACAAATAATACGCTGATAGAATGAAAGATATTATACGTAGTAATGAGTGATAATATATGTACGATACGGAATATATGAATTACAATTGAAAGGCGTTATTGTGAACTAAAGAAGAAAATCCTATTTAAGGGATTGACAGCAGAAATTAGTAAATATTCCACATAGATCCACCTAAAATAGTAGAATGCCTATGAGAATAACTGTTGCAATACCTGACACTACACAGAGTTCAAAATTTAGGCAAAAATTCTTTAGAAACGGCATTTTCAATATGAATTACGATTCAAGAGATTTCAGGAGGTTTTACGATAAGTATGGCCTAAATGGAAAATGTCCATCACCGCAGTAAGAGCCATCATCTATTGCAGTATATTATTGGTGGATGAGTAATCGAATGATATTGATGTTCTATATGATAGTGAACGATGACGTGAATAATATTTTTGAATGCTGGCAATTTTTTATATTTTCTACTACTAGATGATTATTTTACCATTTTGGTACTATTTATTAAAATATCTTAGACCAATATTGGTAGACTATATGATTTATGTCATAACTGTGATTGATACCAACTTTTGAGTACAATTTCCGGAGACAGAAATACATTGAGAGCAAATAAAATCAACCGATTTAGGCGTTACTTGGTGGAACGATGAGATATTCATGGTTAAATAAAAACACAGTACTATTCCACAACTTTATATTTTTGCAGTCTACTAGTTTCAACGTTACAACGTCATCAGTTAGTCTTGATAATGATGTTGTAACGTTGAAACTAGTAGACTGCAAAAATATAAAGTTGTGGAATAGTACTGTGTTTTTATTTAACCATGAATACATTGAGAGCATTTACTGTTGTGAATAGAGGTTTTCACTGTTGTATAGCGTTATTTTATTCGTGAATTTTTGTACCACTTTTTCATACCCCTTTGCTAGAAGTAGGGAATTGCTTGAATTTTAAAAACCGATCATTTTTCGTGCCACCTCGATGCATCGTAGTTTGATAAATGTTCCCCGAGGGGCACCTTCCAAGGAATATCCCTTTAATAGACATCGTCGGGGAATGGAGAAAGAGAGGAGGAGGGAGAACTAATGCAGGGAGAAAAGAGGCAAGGCTTCCCCGAACATCGAAGACCATTCCGTCCCACCTTGGCCAAATACGTAGAAAAAGAGAAGAGAACTTGGGTGGGAAATGTTTGAAGAAAAAAAATAAACGCGGGAAGGGAGAGGGGCTAACCTCGCAAGGTAAGGTACACAAAACGTCGCAGATGTGGGGGAAGGATGTTCTTGCTCCGGAGTATTTCGTCATCGTCCCGGCCAGCTGTGTCATCCTCCTGCCGGGGACAAGCTTGTATTCTCACGCTCTCTCTCTCGCAAAGGCTCACGGGAAGGGTGTCAGACGGACAGGCGGTGAAGATGAGATCCACATTTGCTCTGAACTCGCACACTCAACCTTCCGCGCGTCGTCTCTCGGCGGTGGGGAGGAATGTGAAGAAAATAAATAGGTATTTTCGAGAAACGGGAGCGCGAATATCATCATAACATGCGAAGTGACCTCTCGTGTTCCAGGCAAATAAACACGAGAAAGAGAGCGCGATGGTTATTTGTAGTTTCTCTAGAGGCGCGCTCCTTCTAGTTTCCCGCACAGAACCAGTTATCTACGTTTCATCATACACGAGTTACGCTCACTACTTCATCATGTTGTTTTATACTATCATGTTGATATGAAAGATGTAACATCAGCGCCATGATTTGCTATGCTATGCTCTGAGCAAGTTGTGGTAATGCATCTTTTTAAGCTTTAAGTCATTTCCTGACATATTTAAAATGAACTAAACTGTATTCAATATAAAATTAAATTGTACGAGAGACATATTAGTCTTCACACAGAGACATATTGCAACAGTACTGGGTTTTTGTTTCACCATGAATATCTCATCGTTCCACGAAGTCACGCCAAAATCAGTTGATTTCATACATAATAGTCCTCACATATATAAGAGACCTCTTGTGTTCCAAGAAAACACACATGAGTGATTGTGAGATTGTTATTTCTAGTTTCACTGCAGGCTTACTACTTCTAGATCGCTGTACAGAACCAGTTATCTACGTTTCAACATACACGAGTTATGCTCACTACTTACTCAAGTTGTTTTATACTATACCGTACATCATATGAAAGATGTAACATCTGTGCTTATCCATAATTTGCTATGCTTTACTTTGAGGATGTTTAATCACACATCGTTTTGAGCATTAATCATTGCCTAATGCATTTAAAAATTAACTATATTTAGTTCAAATGTGACTCTACTAGATGCAATATTAGTCCCCACATACATAAATGACCTTTTGTATTCCAAGCAAACAAACACGAGAGATTGCGTGGTGGTTATTTGTAGTTTCTATGCGGCTTCTAATTTGATGCACAGAACCTGTTAACTACGTTTCATCGTACACGAGTTACTCTCAATACATAATTACCTTTTTCGTGCTATACTGTATATATAAGTAAATATGTTACACCAGTCTTATCCTTTGAAAGATGCTACACATAATGGAAAATGTTCATCAAAGCCTTGGTGGAAGAATCAAAAACTATGGTAGAACAGGACATATGCAACTATTTCATCATCATAGATTGGGATTCATCTATTACATTTGGATATTTTGAGAAGAGACATAAATAAAATATTCATTTTAACGTTGAGTAGAATTCAGTGGTATCAGTAGTTATAATAACGTTGCCTCGTACGCTTAGCTCAATAAACGCGATGAAAATGTATAAATTCTAATATTTTCTCTAAAATATTAATAGCGAGAGAATTTCGCAAAAATAGCATAAAATGGAAGGTAGAATCCCATATTTTTTTACCAATAAATAAAAGTTGTTGGTTCAGAGAACAATATAAAATTAAAGATGATAACTATTACAAGCTTAATATTGGGACAATTATTCCACTTATATTTCCATTTCTGCACGGCTTTGTCATCCCATTAGAGGGTGTTTCAGTAGGAATCTTCATTACTTCTTTAAATGTAAGGGAAGACAATTTTGAGCAATTTCTGTCCATAAACATGGGTTCGTATCTCCTTAGTTACTGAGCTGTGACAACGCCAAAAGTTTTCAATATATACATCGTACACAGTTACCATGATAATGATTTTTCTGGGGTATCTAGCCTTTCCCACATAATATTTAATACTATGGATTTTTAAGATCTTTAAGTAATTAAGGCTGGATCAGTGGTAGATACATATGGGGGTGTAGGGAGCCCCCCCCCCTTTTGCGGGGTTGATCGCACTGCCGATCATTGCAGAACCACAATTATTTTGCATCATAAGATATCACTGTCCTTTATATCCCTATAATTAGTTTAAATAAATCTTAAACTTTGCATGTAACTCGATTATTTTTCATTAAGATAAAAGTATAGGTAGCTCAAAATATCTTTTGTGCCCTCCCGTTGAGTTTTTTCGGTATCCGTTACTGGGTTCGATGAAAATATGCGATTGTAATTTACTGAAAAAATTAATCTTTGAGCATATTTAAAAGAGAGTTTTGAGCGAATATCAGAAATGCGATAGCGAAATCTCAGCCATTTTGAGTTTTTTCATACTATTATAATAGCGCATTTTCGTCCTAGGTTAATAATTTTATGTCTTTTAAAATTCTAAGAATTAAACAAAATGTCGCAAAGGTTGGATAATTAAGAAAAACTGTTTTCAACGTAACATCAAAGAGCATCTGAATAAATGTTTGCTTTGCCATAGCTCAGTAACTAAGATGTTGCTACCTGATGTTTAAAGAACAAAAAAATGCTTAAAATTAAGCAATATTTCAAATCTTGCTGCTTTAACCGCGGTGAAATATTCATGAATTTCCATGAGAAAAAATTCCCCTGAACCGGGAATACAACCACAAACCTTTGGCTTTCTGAGCCACTACGCAGAACACTACGCTATCCAGGTTCCAAAATTCTCATAGCAATTGTACTGAGGGTCATAGTACTAGATGTTGGGCCCTCGCGTTGCCATCCTGGACCTTAAGCTTTTTGGGCCACTGCGAAGACCACTACGCTATCCAGGTTCCTTAATTCCCATGTCAATGATCCTTGTTGGACCGCGAGCGTCCAACATCTAGTACCATGAGCCTCGGTACAATTGCCATAGGAATTAAGGAATCTGGATAGCGTAGTGCACTGCGCAGACCACTGTCTTTGGGGAATGATATGAATACCTGATCGTTTACAATAAAAACTTTTATATCTCTTTTCTATTTTTTACATCTGCCTCAGTCAAATCAACCGAATTCGTGGAGGCGGGTGATCACGGTAAATTTCTTTGTTTGCCATTCGTACGCTGTCGCATGTACTGCCATAAACCGCCTCCCTCCCGCAAGCATTATAAACAGCCATTATTTTCTACGATTTGGAAGACATATTTTTGGAGACATTCACAATTCCTGGGCAAGTAAAAGGAAGTACTTACCATTATCGGAAGTACATGCAAGGTTGCCGTTGTCAAACCGCTAGTTTAGGCCTAGGCCCTTACTACCGTTAAATGGTTATGAATGGCTAAAATTGAGTGTAAAGCGAATTTATACTCAATAAAATATTATTGGCTAATACTTCTCACTAATAAATTAACAAAAATATGGAGATAGTTTATTTTTTGCCCAAATTAGGAAAAAAATATTTTTTACCGCCTAGATTGGGTATTCACCCACTGTGCAGTGGCCCGAAAATCCAAAGGTCCATGGTTCGATTTCCATTCCATGGGAGTTTTTCTCATGTAAATTCATAAATGCTTAATATTGTCTCCCTTATCAGCTCCATAAGTACTGCAGATTTCTTCTGAAACATCCTCTATACATTTGTTCCCAACCAGACCTGGTAAAAGGCCGAATACTCCATTCACCGTTTTACACAATTCGTAACTTTGACGCACATAAGGTCTTTCCTGTTTTTAACGGGAGGTATTACGGATTTATGCCCACAGGGGTCGTACCGAGAGTTGAATGCGTAGGCGAGAATTTTTACGTTCTTCAAGGCAGGGACGGGAGTGACGTTGGTGGTCTATATTAAAGGAGATGGAAGGAAACACTTCCGCCGGGGATTGTGGGGGGTATAACTGGGTGAGAAGGGACAATCCCCGGACCACCCCAAGGGGCTCACGGTCGCCCGACTGCGGTTCTGAGTCCCACGGAAACGAGGAGAGAGAGGCTACGTTCCGGGATTTGAGTTGGCAACTCGGAGAGGCCCGGAGAGAATTCGTTCGTGCTCATAAAAAAGTAATGCGACTGTTTTATCTTCGCGGGATTCAATAATAATTTTAGCACGGTCATAAATATTGGATCATATGAATTATGGGAGGGAATAATTTGAAATACTTTCATATTATTACACGGAATGGGAGTAAAAGTTCTGATACACGCAGTTATACTTTTAGCACCATATTACATTACGCTATTAATACTACTTCATTCCTTCACGCCTTAAGCGCAAATATACATAATAATAATATAAATATTAATTCACAGTGTAGCAAAGAAAGGTATGGGAACACAAAACAGAAAAAAGACTAGGATGCTGTGGTAGATGGAAAGCCAGAAATCAGAGGGTAAGAAAGCGGCCTCACTGGGAGTCGAAATCAGAACCTCCAGGCTTACTATCAGGTGCTCCACCAATTGTGAAACCTTGAAGCTTAGATTTACCATGATTTCAATTATATTATACAAGTATAATGTAAACATAGTATATGGCATAGGCAGTCTCATTTATATGGCACCTGTTGACCTTGGCTAGCAAAGAATCCAGTATATGTACACTACACAAACTGGATAGATTAAATCTACGTCCTTCGCAGTAGTCAGCCACTGAGCCTAAGTTATTTTTAAGCGAAGGAACTAAGAAATATTGTAACATTCAACTTCACCACGGAAAACAGATATGACTTCTTCCAAAATTAATTGGCCAGAATACGCTTCGGATTTATTCTAGATATTTTTTTCGTCATTACTCATTCATCTAAGCTGACCAATTACCTTTTGAGAATTTATTGTCTCAGGATATTGAATTATTACACATTATCTTATACATATTTTCCTTTTTTACCGTGCTATGGCATAAAAAGGAACAAGATGTAATATAAGATAGTTTGTAAAAAAAAGAAAAGCCTTTGGCTTAGTAGGCAAGAGCGTGTTTCTCAGGAAACAGTCTAAACAGTTACAAATGGTTTTTTCACGCGTTCATCTGCTTTTGTGTCTATTAATATTAATGAACACATCGTTCTACTCCAATATGACTGGTAATTAATAGCCGCGTCTGCCATACACACATACTCAATTTATGAGTAGTCATCTATTGAATGGCAGTTTATTTCATGGGAAGCTGTAATGAGAGCTTACCACCCACAATAAACATTGCAACACTACCGATGCGATTATAGGGCTCCAAGGTAAACTAGATGAAATGAACGTATTGGCATGATTGAAGTATTTGATAACGGACGTTTAAAGGATTTATCATTTAGGACAGAAATGCAAACACTTCAAAATTAAAATTAAAACATTAACGTTAACGAATTCAATGCAATTAAACTGAAATAATGACTTGCAGTGTAACATTTTACGATGAGGAACGCTGTTATGAATAATGAATACACCTCAACTGTTTCAATATAATCAACGAAGGTAAATATTCCTAGAACATTTCAGTGATGTTGCATTCTGAATATCGGTTTTGCGTAAAATAATCTCACGCTAAATTTATAACGAAGTTCTTTTTGCAATATAAATGTGAAAATACTCGACAGAACCACAAGAATTTCAAGTAAATTCTATCGCTGAAGCAAATTATAACAGCTACGAAAAAAACGTTTTGTGGTTTGCGAAATGAAGAAATAATGACATCCAAAGATTCAAGAACGATGGCGTGGATTTTTCCATATTGAAATAATCGATACCTCAACTGCAAAAACGCTTAACAATCGCCCACCGAATCAAATCCGCCCATCTAGGTGCCCAACAATACGATTCCGCTCAGCTGGCAGTGTCCGGAGCATGAACGCTCACCTCCAAGCTTGGAGAATAGGAAATGAGCGTTTACGTTCCAGATATTGCCAACTGAGTGGTTTCGTGCCCAACAATACGATTCCGCACAGATGGCAGTGTCCGGAGCATAAACGCTCACCTCCAAGTTTGGAGAATAGGAGATGAGCGTTTATGCTCCAGATATTGCCAGCTGAGCGGATTCGTATTGTTGGGCACCTAGATGAGCGTATTCTATTCGGTGGGCGGTTTTTGAGCGATTGGGCAGTGAAAGTATCGTAATGACTTCCGCAATTCTCCATGTTTAAATATATTTTATGACCTAAGTTTCAATGTTACAAATTCATCTTCAACGAAGAAAATGAGTTCGATAGGAACCATTTTTACTTCGAATATTATATTGTAACTCTTTCATTCTCTAACTCTCCTCTGGAGTTCATATTTAGATCCACGGTGAACTTCAGCTATCCTTTCCCCATGATCAAGCTGTACAAGTCTTTGGTACTCCCAGTGCCAAAGTCTCAGGGGCGGATTCAGGATAGGGACAAGGGGGTAACCTCCCGGTAGTAGTGGGGGTCGGAAAAAATTACCATTCCATCAAGTGTTAATTGGATATTCAATGGGGATGCTTTAGTCTCTTTAGCCCCTCCCCCCCATATATCCACCACTACTCCCAATACTCATCAGCTGCAAGATTAACAAAAGAGATCCATAAGAATGCTTGGAGTCCGACTTGGCTACACTTTACACACTACACCATTCAGCGATTTATAGCGTCGTTTTGATCTCCTCCCTCTTCAACTGCGGCGCAAACACGCTGATATATTTCTGCTGTTTAGAGTAGTGAATGACCTCGTCGACAGTCCTGTACTCCTGGGCGGTATTGACTTTTCTGTCTCCAGGGTTCTTCGATCTACGACCATCTTTCGCCGACGGTTCTCTTCCGCAAACTACGCCTATTAAGGCAGGCTCTTCGGTCTCCTCAGAACAGGCAGTGCTGCTGCTACGCACTTAGATTTCTTCGATGAATCTCCAGCCTCACTCAGAAATAAAATTGGGATACTTGCAGAAATTGGTCCACTTTCATGTATTATATCTCAATTTTGTAAATCATGAAGATTGTAATCTATGCATCAATTTTTTTATGTATCTCATGTTATTTGTCTAATCTCAAAACATCATGCAATCATTCGTTTTGCATGGATTCACTTGATTACTGTAGATATATAATGGTGAAATAATTAGTTTATAAATATATATTTTTTTGTGTTACAGTTGTTGCTACTATCTTCATTTGATTAGTATTATAAAATGGTATTATGAATAAATGAATAAAGTAATAAACATTGAAACATAGGACGTAATAAATGTTAAAATCATGGAATATTGCAAGTATTCTTTACGAAATGAATAATTAAACCATCAATTAATTCACTACGCAACGTTTGTGCCTTGAAGATGAAGCAGTGACGTTGAAACCTAAATCGTTATAAATTTTATTACTGAACATAACAAAATGAAGAATTCAATTCCATTCAATAAATTCATTTCGAGAGAAGTGGAGCCCAGCGCTGAACAGAACCACTCTTCTTCCCACACCCTCATGCAGCCACCAGCATCACCGAGACCTCCACTCTCATTAGCCGTCATCATCCCTTAAACGCGAATGTTGGACCGGTTGGAAACGACATTTCGGCAAAAAAAACTTGAAAGGAGACGAGCGGAAGGGTTTTGGAGCGAGAGAGGCTTAAGCCGAATAATCGCTTTCATTCATCCGTCCAACATCGATCGACCCATTTTGTCACCATGGAAATGAATCACAGGCCCCAGTCATCAACACCGCTGATGAGGCAATGCGAGAAGCACCTCGTGCCGCCTTACCTGTCAGCAAACGCCTCTCGCTCACTCATGGAGCGCTCAAGTATTCTACGTAAGCACGTTCTTTTTCAATCTAATTACTTTCAGTGCCTTAGGTACTCTTTATTTACTGAATATTTATATGCAATGAAATATTGTTACGAGTGAATTAAATATTTTGAGTGAGCTAATTATTATGCCACAGTTAACAAAATCATATGTTTTTCATGTATATTCAGACGTTTGCCTTCCTGATAAATATTTGGTCTTATTTTATTTCGCATTCTATGATATTGATTTATCATGTAAATATTTATATTAGATGTCCTATTGATTGACTCTGATATAAATTTATTATTCCGGGAAACACATTTCATTTTTTCATTTCAAACACATTTGAAAAAATTTCTATTTCAATTCTATTTATTTCATTTGCTGGTTTCAAACAGCGGAGAGAAGAGTTTATTACATTTCAGGCGGCAATTCAGGGTAGAATTCAGCTGGGGAGGTCATGAACTGGGCACGGGGAGAATGGAATACCCCCGAGCGGTTCTCCCGTGTTTTCTTCATATAAGGATTGCTACGCTCGACGATAAATACAACTCAAACTTCTCTCACAATTTGAACCCAAGATATTGTATATAAAGTCCCTTTACTCCTATAAAAGGGTACAAAAACTATAAAACTAATCCAAACTGATTTGAAGAAATAAAAAAAGCTGTACCCAAGGGATACGAGTGAGTCTCTGTTTTTTGCTGACATCTAGTGTAAAATAAAATGCATTACCAAATATCTAGTGGATCTCGTTTTTTGTACCTAATTTCTGCACCAGCTCTGTTTGGAAAAAATCACGTGTACCCCTTAGCTTCCCACCCCCTCATATAGACTAAAAATTGTTGTTAGACATTGGTGGGGTCATGACCCTTGTGACCACCCTAAATCCGCGCATGCGGTAATTGTTGCTAAATAAATGCCCAACATAAACATCCAATCCATAGATGAGCGTTTTCTACTTCTGTATATTACTCTGCAAGCCACCAACGGAAGTGTTTGGCAGGGGGTGAACTATCACATCATACGTCAGAGGATTAAATTTTACTCCCGAGAACATGCACCACGCAACATGTGCGCTACATATGGCACATAAGCTATGGGCTTACTCTGAAGAGCTAGTATTATGGCTGGGCGAGACATGAACCCCTGACCTTCGGGTATTTACAAAGAGAGAACTTTACTCCGTTGCCACCGAGGCCAATCTTCTTATTGATTTCTAGGAAAGGACAAGCATACATATGCTTCTTGTCGGATCTCGTATTCTGAGCTATGAAATCCCTCATGACCCCAACGTATCATATTCTATCTCTTCTAGAAGTTCGTAGATGTGGAAGTTTCTCGGCCTCTGAAGAGCATTCCTACCCCTTTCACTTAAGCTCACAAGGGGCTTGGGAAGTGGAGATGACCCCTGTCCATTTCAGGGGTAAGTTTTTGGAGAGGCTCAAAAGAGCATCTGGCACTCTTGGAAGAATAAAGATACGACCAACTAAGTTGTATGACAAGGGAGTACCTCATACTGCACAATGCACTGTGTTGAAAAAAAATTTTGAAGATGGTGCAAGAATGATGAAGAAGATAGATTAAGAAAATAAACCCTTTTAAATTCCACTCACTCGGTATTTATTCAAAACTCTACCTGTTTTTGACCATTTCAGGTCACTATCAAGAGGTAACAGAAAAAATCCATAGCCATACTGCTTGAGATGTATAGACGTGTGGGATACCACAACAGTTGAACAATTATATACCGCCCTGTCTGTCTATCGATTTGTTCTCTTACCTCTTGGTGATGACCTGAAAAGGTCGAAACCGATACAGTTTTGAATAAATAATGTGAGTAAATAACAACGTTTATTCTTGAAACTATCACATCACCATTCCACGCAGTGAACTCGCGAACCATTGATTTAAAAAATTAATAAATCATGAAACACCAATTATATGATAGAAAGTAATGACCCTTCGCAAATTCCTCTCCATATATTAAACCATTATTAAAGTGAACATGCTTCAATGTGCTGCAGCATTGTTGAATACATATTCAAAGTTGTAATGAGGATTAATATTGGACAAGTACGAGTAGACGAGTACTATTGAACGAAAAATCGTGATCATTGGTAATGAGTGAAATATTTTTAACTTTCGATATAATACACACATGCTCAAAATACTCACCTGGTACGATTCTTCTTCCTGTTTCCCTCTTATGCCTGAAGTCGCCCTACCGACCTTCTGTCTAGAGATGGGTCGCAAACAGATTTTAATAGTTGATAATGGTGCGATGAAGTGAAACATGTTAACGAAAATAAATTGTTAATGTAATGAGAGGGATTTGCAAATGTTTATTGCTTTTATGTAATTATTGAGTTCAAAAAGGGATATCCGCTACTACTACTTAAAGGTAGTATGGAAAACTGACTGATGAAGTGACTTCAGTCGATGCTAGAGCTATCAATGAATTTGCTCGCCCTTTTTTTTATACTGTAGATTGCGATAGAGTTTGAGAAAGAACACGAGTTTCTCGTTTTTATATCCGTTTCCGACATCCCGCGCTATTCGCTTCGAGAAATCGACGGTCTTTACCCTTTCTCAGATATGTTGATGACAACAGCTCATGTAGAGCAACTTAAATCTTTCCAGCTACTTTAACGTCAAGTGCGTGGTTCTTTATTGTTGCGAGCGATGTCATTCCTCGGGGGAAAAAGTTACCCAGAACGAGTAAATCAACAACAACTCAAATGACGAAACCAAACGCAAAAATGCTCCGCAGTTTTTACTTCTTTTTCATTGTGTACTCAAAAGGTTTTTTTTACAACGGCTGAATAAGCTTTTTTCGTCGTCACTTATTTTTCCCTTCTATATACCGATTTTTTTTAATGAATTACTCATTAAAACTTTAACTGATTTAAGGGAACCGCGTATATATTCCGCTGGGGGCAAAACCGATTCTGGGCGTTTCACACTTTTTCTTACTTCACGCTAGGCAGGTGGCTCGGTCCGATTTATGTAGGTCATTATAGGTGCAGATTCGAATTTTTTACATGTGGCGCTTTTACATCGCAAAATGATTGATAATTTATAAAGTTGATCGGTAGGGTAAATAAGGTATGCATTACGTGTTGGCTGGTGATTATAATCATAAAATCCATTGCTGTCGTCGACAGTTAAAGTCTTTGATCCTATGAAATACACTGATGTGGACCACCAACCTTTAAATGAAATATTTTAACGCTCCATTTTTTAATAAAATTGACTTATTAAAACTAATTGGCCATTTGAAGTGAATTGGGTGTTAATTTACACCTCTCACACGTGGTCATAATCACACCTTTTTCACTTATTTGGATCGTTCATTTGAACCCTTAATCTAAATTCATCAAAATAATTCAGTAGATGGAGAGGAAAGTCAAGTTTTGGTGGAAAGAAGTCTTCCTCATTTAGCTATTATCTCGACATATTAAAATAAAAAAATGAGACAGTGACACTTATCGGAGCTGCTCATTCACTCGTTCTGAGAGAACTTATTCTTCAGTGGAAAATTGCCTACCGAGTGTTAATAACAATGGACCACGTGATATCGATGCGCGAGGCCGAGACTTAGCAGAGAAGTGGTGAGCCTCTCGGAAAGAGTTTGTGACGTTATTAACTTGCCTGCGGAAGGGTTTGTAAATGTCAATTTGTCACCGCTAATAGCGTTTGAGGTGAGAATCTGATGGTTAAATATAAAAATACGGGTTTCGTAATTCTATTCTAATACAGTTGGCATTAAGAAAAAGTTCTTGAACGAGCCTATTTTGAAATTCTGAGATATAATTCTAACTTATCTTTAGTAAAATTAAGTACATGTACCTCCAACCGATCATCAAAAGGTCACCTAGAGGTGAGAACTAAACGATGCAAAACTGAAATAAAACATGTTGATACCAATAAATTTTTAATATAATGAGTGGAATTTGCTGAAGTTTCATTGCTTTTCTGCACAATTATTATAACGGAGTTCCACACGTTATCCATTGAAACAATTACTTTAAGCAATAATATGACACACTTGCTTGTCAAGGGACTGCATTCGATGCTAGAGCAAATAAATATATATAAATATATGCATAAAAATAATAGCGTATAATTATCAATGATAATCTATCTCCACCGTCCGTAAATAGGTGGGTCCTATCAAAACAAGGATTACTAATCCTAGAAAATTAAATTTATAATTTCAAGAATGTTCAACTTATACTATTCAGATTAAGCTTACTGTGGAAATTAATTTCATATCGTATTTGTGATTTTTTCACTAAAAATTTATCATTTCACACTACGTAATCCCTCTTTGTCTATAATTTCAAGATTGTTCAATATTATACCATTCAAATTATGCTTAGGCAAATATGAAAATCCTTTTCATGTCGGTTAAGAATGTGTGATGAAGACGATGACAAGAATAGCATTAAAAACGAGAATGAATGAGTGCAAGAATTATCTGAAGGTGGTAAACATCTTCATCGTCGGTCGGCTGCATTCCCTCTTCTCAAGTGCTAGCTCTCACGAGGGACCCATTCACTCCCAAATTCCCAGGGATCGCCAGCATCTATCTCCCAGCAGACGAGGCGGGGACTCAGAGGAGAGGGGATGGGTGGGTCGGCCCGATTAGCATCCCATGGGCGTAAGTGTTGGGGATCCCGGATGTACCCTTAAGGGTCGCTCTTCCCCGTATAGCAGCGGACGTGGGGAGGCCCGCGGCTAACTTTCCTGACAATTTCCGGAACCATGGAGCAACAAACTATTCTCGTCGCACTCGAAGGAGCATGTAAAACTGCTCTCCAGAGACAAAATGGTCTAGAAACGTTCAGCTTACTCCTATTCGTTGATCTAAGAATAGAGAGATCCCCCAGTATTTCCTGCAGCTTGCCGCATCTGAAAGTTAAATTAATCATTTCAAGAATGTTCGAAATAAATGCCATTCAGAGAAACCTAACGTAACTATGAAAATTCATATCATGCGGTAGTTTTTATTCTTTTTACCATAAGATTACGCATTTACGCTATGTAACAACCTTTGTCTATAATCATCTTGGCACTTCTGAAAATTAAAAGAATAATTTCAAAAATATTAAACATAATGCAATGCAGTTAAGGCTAATGTAACCATAAAAATTCATTTCATGTCGTAAATTTGATTCTCTAAACCCTTATTTTACTCATTTACCCGAAGGAACCACCTTTTGTAAATATTTATCTTGATTTTCTGAAAATTTACGCTTATAATTTCAATTCAATTTCAAGTTATTTCATGTCGTATTTTTAATGTTTTTCACCATATCATACCATTTAAAGCTACGTAATCACCCTTTTGTCTATTATGATCTTGGCCCTTTGAAAATTAAAATGATTTTTTCAAGAATATTCAATATAATGCCGTTCAGATAAATCTTACGTAAATATGAAAATTAATTTCATGTCGTATTGAGATGGCAATCGAAACTAAACGAAAATCAAAACCAGTAAAATTATAATGGTTTCATTCCCGGGAGCGAAATGTAGAAACGAAACTAAAATGATGAAAATCCGGGGAGCGAAACTCAGAGTCAAAACTACTTCGGGTTGAAATTAAACTAGGTATACCTCTGGGACGAAACGAAACACAGATTATGTTTCGTACCGGAGGGACCACGTACTTCCCCTTCGAACAGTTTAGTTTCGACCCACACACCGAGTACGAAGAATGGTTGAATGGTGTAGAAGTTCGGACATGCCACCTTTAGATGCATGAGGCACTTTTCCACTCATAATGCGCAACATATTATTCAGTCGTAATATGACGAAGCTAAATGTTTTAATCTTCTTACATTCTGTCATGAAATTGGTCGAAACTATTCCCTCTTTTCCCCCTCCACTCAACTACTGGAAACGTAACTAAACTAGGAGCAGAGGAGTTTCCATTAATTTAGTTTCGTTCCCGGGAGTAAAGTTTTGTCCCGTGCCGAAATAAAACTTCTTGGTGATTTTTGTGCGGGAACGAAACTAAACCAAGGCGTCGTATTTTCGAGACGAAACTTTTTCGTTTAAAACAGCAGTTGTGAAAACTAAAATACGAAATCCACCTAAATAACTCAAGAAATACTAGTTTAATATTAGTTGTGATACCTCATATGCAATTCCTAACAAAATTCTGTGATTCACGTTCATAGAGGAATGACCGAAATAAAACTCATTCGATTTCTAAATTATTTACATCATTTGCGGTTCGTTCATTTATGTCCAGCGAGCTTGTGATATAAATTCTAACCAATATTGAAATAGGTTCTCATGGGTACAAATGAATCGTCAATGGATTCATAATGATAAGCTCTAGAGAAAGACGAAAAGTTCATAACGCAAGCAAGGCAAGACTCAGCAAGGTATGTGGAAGGAAAAATAACGCTGTCTTACAGGTCTATCGATGTTGCTGAAATTCTGGTGATCATTATAACATGTAACATAGGATGAAGATCGACAAGGGCTCATGTCACAACACACGGCAAATAAATTTGAGTACCTACACCCGTTCCGTTGCCTAAGAGGAATAAATTCAATGCAATTATACGGGAACCTGTAAAATGGGCTGAATTCAATTCTAAAGCACACAATTAAATTATTATAAACATGAAGAGTATAAAAATTCCACGAATAAACGCAAAAGTAAAGGATATTTATTAGGATTCACTTAATTTTAAAATTAATGGAGCGGTATTTAATGGCACAGTCTCCAACGGGTGACAGAATTTTGCAAAGGGTAGGAATAGGGTAGCCTCCCAATTATAAAGCTGAAATTAAAAGACTTTACTAACTGCAAATTAAAAGAATTAGTCTTACTTCAAAATTTTACTCTTTTACACCGCATTTTAATATAAATATTTGAATTGACAGAATATGATGAAGACAGTGTTGAAGATAAGCTCGTAATAGCAGGATGTAGATGGCGTGACCTAGTGAAAAATAAGAGAACTCTCAAAATTTAAAGTCAATTGGATAGTTTACACCCTATCCAGCGAAGCAGAATAGCCGAAGGAATGGCGCACGTGTGCTATGTTAACGGATGATGCCTGCAACGGAATTCTATTTCGAAATGGACAAATATTTCAAAGTAATTTGCCAAAATCTCTCGTCCAAAAAGGGCTTCTATGCAGACAACATGCTAACCTCCATTATTTTCAACCCAGCCCTTTTAAGGTAGCCATAGTCCCATGATTATACATTATACCATTATCCCATTAGAAACTGCACGTCAAAATATCAAACTGTCAAGTGAGTTATTGAGAAGACGATTTTCAGCTTGCTTAGATCATTTAAAACTTTCAAATTTATTGATTCAAAGGCAATCAAGGAATAGGATATCGTTCATATTTTTTTCTTGATAAAAACTATTTAGGAATCCGTGTGCATAATCTGGGCGAAAAATTTCGTTAATGCTCCTTGTAAGTTGGAGCTGCAATCATTGTCAAATTCATAACCTAATATATTCAGCAAGTGTGCATGAAATTCTGTGATAATAATTTACAATTTTACTTTCAAACTTGAAATTTACTGATGATAAAACTTTACGTGGGATTTCCTTTACTTCCAACATAATTCTATATACTGTATAAATTTTATTCCTGCGGAATCCTGATGTAAATTCATCCTGTTTCACCACTGTAATTTAATGCATCAGCTTGGAATTGAAAATATACTACGACTCCCTCACAATCCCTTCGCGATGTAGATTTTCCTCAAATACCCTTCATAATGAGGTAACATTGTAGCTGAGATTTTGGTCACGTATATAAACAAGACTTCGGATCTCAGACCCTCGTCAGAGCAGAAAGGTTGGCATCGCTTCTGAGGCGTAAATCTTTCATGAAAAGGGCCATCTTCATCATTCCTAACAAACCAGTGAATTCTTTACACTGTCAGCGTCAGCCTATTTCTGGGATTTTAGGAAACAAATGGACATTTACGTGTATATTTTATAGATATTTAATTATTTTTCATGTTTCCAATCTATTTCGTTGGCCGGTGTATCACATAGATCGCAACAGGGAGACTTGTCATAGATTTTATAGGGACTAACGAAAATAAATCTTATTGACAATACTCTCAGTGGAATACGTCTCTCAGGAAGAACTCTAACCAAGCTACCAAAAGTTTAGCAGACAAGGACGGCCTAGCTGCCTTCTTAATTTTTTTTTAAACTTAAATATTTTAGCAATGAAGTTCCCCCTTTCAAATTGGACTTCTTCTTCAAATCCATTATATAAGATCTCCTTCCATTCATTCTATTTACAAGTCCTATTTTCTTCTCATCCCTTACTCGCTCAACTAGCATTAATCCCTCTAACGTGGGTTTAAATAGCCCCTTAAAAGCATATAAAAGCGATGAATACCGTTGGTATTTAAGCACCCATTTTTTATACCAAATATAATACCTTTTAGAACCTCCCGATGCAATGTGCATGAGATTGTGCCAGCTTCCCTACAACTCTTTTTTATTTTAATTGAAAAAAATTGATCCACTTTACCCTACGAATTGGATTAAAGCAGACCACAATTCTATTTAGTGCCTAGGGTCTGTTTATAATTGTAATAAGGTAAATCAAACCACCAATATTTGTTTTAAAATTTTTTATGCATGTGCCACTAAAAAATAGGGTTTGTCTCATCATAGTTTACAATATTTTGAGGCGGATCTTTCAGGGGTACTTCGAGATTTTTAAAGTAATCGTTTATGGAATCATCCTAGGATCAGCTATTTTATTTTCACGAAATCTTGCTGTAATTTCTATATAACGAGAGAGGAAGCCTCGTATCCGTTCACGAACGGCCCATTATTTTTAAACCGTTTTCCTTTCAAAATTTCTTTTACTACGTATGCTTGTGTAACACTCTCACTAACATCACTTTCTGTATTATAGCAGACCTATTCTCCACATAAAATTAAACCCTCAACTATAAAATTACACATATTTTTTTCTTATATCACACATTCTTCGATTAGGTTATACCCCTTTTCCCAACTGATGGCGGGTGACCTTGAATGCTCTCGAGGCCCACCCACTCTCCTAGCCAATCACAGACGAGTGGTAAGTTAAAGTATGTAGGAGGCCGCAGTCTGTCTCCGACTTCCGTGCGGTGAACATCGCTCTCCAGCTCGCATTGTTGCCAAATGTAACCTGAAGAGATCGCGCTTGTACTGCCTCACGTACAGTTATTTCCACGGACTGGCAACGCTGTTCGGCCGAATGGAGGGGAAAAGGGAAGGGAATGGAGGGGAAAGTTAAAGAGGAAGGGGCAGCGCTTGTGATTGGCTACTAGCTCTCTACCGCCCAGCCGCCAACAGTTCGCAAAAAGGTTATAAATAAGACGTTTCATATCCACATGAATTTTAAATTAAACGTACCACAGATCACGATACCACGTTTAATTTTGCAACCACCACAATCCAGTATCTGGTCAAAGAATTCTTAAAGTAATTCCAGAGTAATCTGCTTGGCATAAGAAGAGGATAAGCACGAAACTGTTTGAGTGGCCCACTTTACCCCAATTAACGGTACCAACTGACTAGCTATGAAAAAATACCGACGGAATTAAGAAAAAATTATAGGGCACTCGCAACATTGATATAGTTTCTCACGAAAATGTGGAGGGAAGATCCATCATAAGAAACTGCATTACTAATTTCACAAAAAAGGAAGTGCAAAAAAGCTATTTCTAGTTATGACTGTAGACGAATGGAATTACCATGAGTTAATTTGAGATGAAAATTTCGCGATCTTCGAGAAGCTACAATAGGCCGCCGCTCACCATGTGGATTGCGCAAAATTCTTTCGAGTGGTGACCTTCTTTCGCGCAGGAATGACCCCATCGGGAGGGAGAAAGGGTAGAGAGAGAAGGATTAGCCCAATTATTTCGGGAAAGAAGGCGAGGGCCGAGAGAAGAGGGCAGCGCGGAAAGACTAGAACCATTATTTCGATTGCCCCCCACCCCAACACCTCCCCTGGATAAACTGGCAACTGGGCCCTAGCACGTCTCCCCAGCGATAAATTCCAATTAACTGCTACACCGAGGAAGTAAATCCTGTTTTTCTGTTTGCGCTCTTCATCTTTCTTCTGTTTCGCTAGAGAAACTCGCTCCCTATCCCCTCCTCACTGGTCGATCTCTGTTCTATATTCATCTCCACAGGTCCCTTTCCTCCCAAAAAACGCGCGGCCGTTTAATAATAATCCAGAGTCTAATGCCCGTCATGCCCCATTTGCCGAGGGATTCTCGGAGGCGCGAAGGGTTTAATCCAGTTTCCCTTAGGGTGTCCGTTAGGGGAAAAAACGGGGGCTGGCCAGCGAGCCTTCCTTTTCCCCATTCGTCTACTTCCCTCTTCGGAAGAGGAGTAAAGACCGCAGCTCCACTCTGGAAGCCGTGGTGGAATGAATAAGGAAAGAAACAAAAGGGGCGATTACCTTTGGGCCGCACGTGTTGTCATAGGGATGGCGACGAAATAAGGAAAAAAATTTCCTGCCGAAACAGAAGAAAGACGAGGGTATTTAGGGGTTGTCTGCACCACGCACTGCGTGGGTATTAGAGGAGGAATGAGTGGATTCATCAATTATTGTCTTATAATCTTCATATATCTCTTCATTTCGTTGGCGATGATCATAGGTGCAAGCAAAATGGTCGGGGTTATTTTGGAAGGTTGAAGTAAAGGGGACAGAGAAATCTTCCATAATCGAAGAAAAATGTTTTATTCGATCATTTTTCCCTATTTCTTTAAAATATTATTAAAACTTCGCTCCCATAATTTAGGAAAGCAGCTATTTACATTTCCTACAATTCGCGCAAATCGATCAAATTTCGCAATACATAAATGCATTTCTTCGTTTCATTGGCTTACCTTTGCACGGATAGGTAAATACCTTCGAACATTCATATGAACGATATAGTAATAGCATTTTTCATTTTATTTGAGAAATTAATACAGCAAGTTTTTCGCATTCTTTAATTAAATTGTTGCTTCCCACATGTCAACTATTTTCGGTATTAACACCGGATAGGGTTTCCAGCTACATATCGTGGAACCAAGATACAGTGAAATAAAAATATCTTTGTGCCTCGTAAACTCAATACTATATACATCGACCATGGTTTCAATACTTTAATATGATTGAAAAGACTTTTATTCCCCTATCTCACAAAATATCAATATTCAATCCATTAACTACGCAAAAACAACCGTGCCAAAACAGTAACATAAAGTTAAACATAAAGAAGTTAAAACATAAGACGTGATTTTTAATGAATGGTGATACTCCAGAAAAGTTAAGGCATCAAAGAATAAATAAAGTGAAGTATAACCGAATTTATCAAGCTGTACATTTGTAGCCACGGCCAAATGCATAAAGTAACGAAAGTAAAGTAATTTTGATCTTGGAAAATTCCACTCGAAACGCTAATTGCCGAAGGCATTAATGAAAGGGGCGTTATATTGCAAGAATTTTAAGGCTGAGCCACTTCATCAGTATTTAGTAATCATGACAATCTATGAAAAACTCTCAAATCTATAAACCACCCATAGAGAATTAAACCGTAAACCAACCAAATCATTTGCTTCCCAAATATCTAAATGCCTTCATCATCTTACCTTTTAAGTTTTTACATCCATTATTCGCTCACTCATTGCATGGCATCACTCCCAATGCTGACTATTCTCTGAGTACGAGGTAGCCCAGGGAAAGAATCTGGCTCATTCTTAGCCTGAATTCGTAATTTAATACAATAGTGGCTTAGTTTGAGTTGAGGTTCTACCATCACTAATCCAAACCAATCTACAGGCTGAGTCGCCGAGTGACTGACTCATATTAAATAAGCCTTTAGAGGGGAGGGGCGGTAACTACCACCCCATACATTTTAAGCGTATCGCTACTTTTGACTTCTTTACCCTCCTCCTCTCCGCAAATTGATTCATCAACACGAATCAGACGCATAACACCTAATTAGCTAACTAATAATAAAAGTCTACTTAAATAACTACGCCTTCCAAGGGTAAGTGCTGACTTGTTCTAATTCCAAGTGTATCCTTTTGAACAGCATTGCAAGCAAAAAATATCAGACTTATATTTCGGAATTCAGAAAATTTAACCAACTATTATTACATATCACTACCGGGGTGTTTTAATTTTTTTCATTTTGCTGAATTGGAAAAAAGTAGTAATATCTTGAATAACCTCCTCCTAAGCAAATAATTATTACGAGAAAAGAGAGTAAGTTATCCCCACAATTTTTTGAAATTAACACATTGAACGATGCTTTGCAACGAAAACTGTAATACAAGCTATAAGATAGCAAAAATGTGAGTAGCAACGTGGAGAAAAATTTACAAATGGTGTTCATATTTGAGAAACCTAACAGTGAATGAGATACATTAAAAAATTTAGGAAGACTAATCAAGAGAAATAAAGCCATTGCATGCATAGCCTAGAGTGATTGAATTGATGGATCTAAATCTTACTGAAAGCATAAACTACGCCATTTTCATCATTGATTGAATGAATATAATGTTAAATAATCTTCATTTATGAAGTGGATGGGATTTGGTGCTTCGATGAATCACTCGTAATTCAGCCATAGGAAGACGTAGAGACTTGACATCTCGCGCACGCTTTCTCTGTATTGCGGCCACGTTCAGTTTTTTTCCTTGGAAGAATACGTGCATTACCTGCGCCTCGTATAAGAGGTTGCAGGTCACGTAAATACAGGCGCCGACTTCCCATTCAATTAATTCAAGATTACTTCGCCTGAACGACCTTCTTCCTCTTGCTTGATAGGTTTCTAACGAAAAAAGTAGAATTTTAGAATTTCTAACATTATTTGAAGCCCATCGAATTGTCTGCTTCCAGAAAAAGCTCAACTTCACCATCGTTGTGTCCTGTAACCTCTTGGAAGTTTGGCAGTCATCATGGCCATACTACATCTTGACTATAATAATCTCAGTATCTCCAAATAGCTATAGCATGATTTTAAGCTGTAAAACTAGGATTAACGTCTTTCTTCTTCCTCTGGTTCTCGAGTATCATTTCCTACAGAGATCATTTCCTACAGGATTGTTTGCGGCAGTATATACATTCCTTCCCTCACAATATTACCGTACTATTCCAACTTCCAAATTCAGTTTTATTTCATTGCACTTCTTTACTTTTTCTATTCGTGCAAGGATTTCTTTTAGCGTTATAGTCCTACTGGTATTAAGGAATTAATTTCAATTGCTTCTTGTCTATTTTTTTTATATCTACAGGTTAAAAATTTCGCGGTCGATGATGTTCAGCTGTATTCTCTTTTGGTTGTACGTGCGGAATAGATTGGATTACTGGCCGACAGTTTCCAAGCTGTAACGCGGGCTGTTTTTTCACTTTTCTTTGGTTTACCAGATTCTATTCCGCACAAGAGATTGAGAAAACATAAAACCATAAAAATCCACAATCAAACCTTAAACTAAGACCCCTTGAGCAGAAAAATGTGAGAGTGAAATTTATAACAATAATTATAATAGTAAGTTTATTATTAAAGGGCATAATCCATTTACAACGCATTGGGATTATACAATATAATAGAGCTCATAATGCACAAATTAAAGAATTTATAATGGAAATGTAGGGATGGTTGGATACAATGCATTGAAAATACGATGAAAATGAAAAACAGAAGAAGTAATAGAAGTGGTTACAAACTTTCAAGGGTTTGTAGATATCGAAATATATTTGTTTGGAAACAGGCAAAGGGTCAGAAGACAGAATCTTTTATATACTTTGGTGCACTGTTCTATAATGGTTGAAATTCAAGGGCCGTCAGAAATCAAGGTCATTTCCGGAAGTCCCCGTACCAGCCCATCTACAATTCTCAGATTTACACATTAATGCCCAAAGAAATGTTTTTGAGAATTTTCATCATTATTTAGAATTTTTCTCTCCATAGGTACCTCATTTCGGGAAAAATAATTTAACAAATATGATGCAAGTGGAAGAATGTTTTTTTTGCGCTGGCAACTTAAGTAGCCAGTTTATAAATTTCAAGTGCAATACGCAAACAGTAAAAAAATGTCACCGTGGTAAACGCATGTCACATATCACAACAACATTCAGAAATATGCAGAATATATCCCAAGAGGCACGACTGAACACTTCAATGTTAATCTGGGGAATGACCACTTGTGTACCCTTCACAGATTCTCCCTCATAGATGCGGTTAGGTTTAATGGCGGGGTAAAATGCCGTCCTTGCTCGATAAAGGAGAGAGTACAGAGAATATAAAGGAAACAATTGGTAGTGTGATAAGCATATTCGGGGAGACAGGAATTTTCAAAAACGAGTAAAAATCTTAGCGACCTAGGTTTCCAATGGGCATTAGTGGGTTAACATATTCCTCTGCATAACTACAGACAAGTTTACGACCACATAGTTCAACCGCCGTCAGAACAGAACCTTATTCCTCTCACCTTAATCCTAACCACTAACTCCCATTCAAATTACCACCCAATTCAAGAGGACGTGAAATTCCTTCGTTCGTGGTTAAGGGCAACCGTTTCTGCGGAATAGAAATGAGTTGGAAAGAGTGTCTAACGTTCTGAAGCAAAGAGGATCCAGAGGTGGAAGACGTGATTCCCATTTTAAGGTGCACTTATCCCATGCTAATTCCGGAAGGTCATGGGAAGTGATAACGAAAGGGAATGGAATAGTAACTCGGAAGGCAACGCGTAGGAACCTCTCCTGTTCGACCAGCCTTTTTGTTGACTTCCCTAGTAGCACCAAAAGGATTATATCAGTATATTTTTAAGATTTCGAAATACATCGGTATACAGATTTGTAAATCTGTATATTATATATATTTTATACATTTCTGAGGACCCATAGTACTTGATGTATACCAGAATCTTTAAATTATACAAATAATATCCTTGCGGCGTAACCAGGGATCATCACACATGTATAAGATATGTATAATATACAGATTTATGACGAGTTATACGTATTTAAAATCCATATTATGGCAGCAAATATAATATGTATAATATCTAGATATTATCTGCGTGGTAGAGGACATTTTCATGTATTTTATACAGATAAAATATGTATACATTGTATACCACGATACGTATTATATCTAGATGTAATCCTTATGGTGTGTACTAGGTTTATTACCTGTATTAGCAATCAAATCTAAATAAAATGGCCAAAAAACATTTAAAGTGACTAAAAATATTAGGAGCAAACTTAGGCGAGAAAGGTCGTGTGGGGTGTTTATCGCTACTACGCACGCTACTCTGCATAGCTTTAATAAAAGTAATTTTGCATAAAAATTTGTTGTCACTTTGAATTCACATTTCAGAGGTGACCTCAGTAAGCTTAAAAACTCAGCTAGAAGAAAATACGGATCACTAAAGCCAGAATCGCAAAAAAAATAGCGCTAATTGAAATCGATCAATCATGATTCATAAATGATAGCGATCATTATTGAAAATTTTACCGCAGTTTTTTCAGATGAGCATTTTAAATTTATGAAATAAAGGAAATATTTGGCTAAGGTCTACCATTAAACTTAAAACACCAATTAGATGACGTAAGTTTTAAATGAGTGACACGCAACAAAAATCGTCAAATTACGGCGTTGTGACAAAAAAATGATGCATTATAACATCATATGGGACAGGAACGACCAGCCAGAAAAATATTTGAGCCCTTCTCGAATAAGTTACATATTTTTGAATATTGGTTAAAGAATTAGCTTTAAAGTGTTTTTAATAATTTTTTTAAAATTGCGTATATCTCATTTTCATGTTACCACTAGTTAAATGAGATACCCACATCTAATGATTTAAGGATAATAATTTTGTCAACTGGACGCCTCAATCCCATCTCATTGTTGTATTTGTCTTTTTTTACATTTTGTAAATGTAATACTCTCGTTATTATCTTGATAATTATTGACAATATGGAGAATATTTCAGCATAGGGATAAAATCGGTAAAAGACATTACTACGGAATTAAATACGAGGCCCGTCCATCATTATCGGTATATCATGTATCAATGATCAATCAAGCGCTAATGAACCAATTAGCTTATCGGTGAAACCATACTCCTGCTAAATGATTGCATGTCCCTCTTAATATCACTAATGATAGATGCGGTGGGTTTATTTTCCATGTGATTTAGTGGACATTTTGCTTCGTACCATGAGACACAGTATTCGGAGGTGCCAACCAATACCTTTAGAGGGAGCATCCGTTCCTCTAAACTTGTTTTGTATTCTTTACACACGAATGACTTGCAAAATTGTTGAGTTAATATGCGAATATTTCCAGAATATATATTTAAGACAATTTTATAAATTTACCGACTTCAAAAATATGTAGACCTTTGCGAAAGTGAGTAAAATTTAGATGCAAAACTTTTACAACCGAGATGATAGTGAGGCAAGATTATGAAATTAGAGGTGCAGGTAGACATTGACAAAGGTTTACCGAACGAAATCAGAAAATATTGAATTTCAGGTGCGTAGATTTCAAATGAGTAATACGTCACGTAAAGAGACAAAACGAGAGAGAAAGAAAGAGAGAGAGAGTGATTCTTTCAATTGAACAAGTGAAAGTCATAGCTTCTGTATTTAGTCTACCTGAAAAGGGCACTTCTCAAGAGTACATTTGTGTGAAAAGAAATATAAAACACGAAAGCATTGATTTTTTTTGGAATCGGGATTTGGATGAAAAAATAGACAAATTAGTAACTATATGAATGCTCTTATTTGTGGGACAGTGAACATTGAACATCGTACCGAAGAAATTAGGCACAAATATAGCAGGAAAAGGAAGCGTTTGTGAATAGGAAAGATTTCAGGAGATTAATATTGAGTAAGAGTTCATGTAAAAATCTGATGGATATAATAAAATGAAGAATAGTACTTTACGATGTGGAAGCTAAGAATATATATCAGGGTAACTCAACTAGGACCTTTGAGCTCAAATCAAATCATTCTTATGATTCAAAGCAAACACTTAAGTCCTAACTAAAAACTTCATTTCAACCCGAGCAGATTAATTCGCTCATTGAATTCTAGGACTTAAAAGAAGTTAGGTTACCGGAGTGAATGTACTTTAAGGAGTCGAAAGACGCTTAAATATCTCTAACATCCCGTTTTTTATATAATTCATTTTAACCTTGCCAATACCGATATAAAAGAAATAGAATAACAAAAACACAATACTCTTGTACCTTAACATGCTCGAATCACTTCATTTAGCAATCACTCACGTTTAGATTTACAATTTGAAAATTTAATAAAATGTTTAGCTATGGCGAGTTTTGAAAGTCTTTCAAAAAAAATGTTGTAATCACATCATTTTTGTCTTCGTGAACACGAAGGATTTCATCGTGATTTCAATATAGAAGTCTCAAACTTAAAATCACCAACCACCAGCTTCAGACTATTGAAACTACTCTTAAACTATTCCTCCTAAGAGAAGAGTAATGTTAAGGTAATATTAAAATAATATTCCCTAAGCTGAATCCAATAACAGTTATAAGCCAAATTATTTTATAAAATTATTAACCTCCAGAATATCATGAATCTCTCACTTGCATGTTACAAAAGAATCATCATTTTCACAAAAAAAACTATTTTGAATCGGAACCTAGGGGTAACACATAGACAGCATCTGAATAAGATAAACAGAAAACAGCAGCAATCTTAAAACAATATTTAATTTCCATTTCATCTTTTACTCCCAATGCTCTCCCAAAATTAAGATGCAGCCGAAGGGCTCTGAAAAAATGTTACTTCGTCCCCCTATAGCAATTCTTAGGTTTTATTTATAAAACTCTCGACAGTTACGGGAAAAATAGCGAGCACATCAATGATATGAGCTTAACTGGGAACTAAGTCACTTGTCCTCATCAGCGCTTTGAAAAAATAACAGCAATAATAACACAATTCTCCTATGATGATAATTAGCCAACAAACTGCAAATCCGAGACACTTATGGGCAACGATTAGTTTAATATACTTTTATAAATTGCTCAAATAAGAGCTACGCCTTTAATTCACGAATAACTTTTATTTTTTAATCATTGCAATAATAATAACAAATATTCATAGGACTTGCTCACCATATTCCAACTATCCTTGAACCGACCTTCTACATTCAGATCTCGCGCATGCAAGCTCTAAGCTGCGAGCAAGACGATGGGTCTTGCATTAAAGCAGCTGGGAGAAGGAGGTAAAGAAGATTCTGATGAATAGATGGGATCTTGGTGGAGAGATGAAGATGCCTCGAAAGGCTGGAGGGGCCGTCGTTACATACCCCTCATAATACGAGATCCCCTTCCTCATATTGCCTTCTTTTTTTTCCTTCCTTTACATTTTTTCCCTCAAGATTCTCCGAAATGGAGTACCTACTTTGTCGGGTACGGGAGGGGAGTGGGCTGTGGAAGAGAGAAGGCCAATATAGACGCGGCGGGCTAATTGAGGCATCGAGGGTCAAAAGATTGCAAGTCGATTCCAACCGCCGTCGCCTTTTTCGATTGATCGATCGCTTCCTCTCACCCCATCTGGCATCCAATTACGAAGATGGCACTTTCCTCATCTTTTCTTTAATGGCGCCAAATGGAAGAAGAGAAGCGCCAAGGATGCGCCTCGAATTTCCGCCCTAGCGCGTAAATATATGAATATCTACATTTTTCTAAAGTACTTTCTTTTACAGGGAAGACGTGTGTTCATTGTCATCCGCGAATTTGAAATTTAAAAATCAGTTATGCTGGAATGCGAAAATTTCACAATGCGTGCAAGTGAGATTGAAAGAGAAAGCAAGGGATTCTGATGGAAAATTAAAATTTTAGGAAGTGTTGAAAATATCTCAACAACACGTCTGATTATCAACCAAAATTTCCAAAAATTATCACCTCACTTATAGTTTATTTCGTAAGGGTATTTTTGGAGTCATATTTCAGAAAAGCGAATATATGAATTTTTTAAAATTGATCACAATTTACCGACCAATGTGTACATTCTCTCCCAGTTGTATGAAGAAGGCAACATTATCAGCGAGTACATTCTCATAATATTACAAATTATAAATATTTTTCCTGGCCCGGATTCAATGCCTTGTTTTCCAAAGGAATTAGTGATACAACTTTTAATAGGTATGCAACGCTGAAATCATTTCCAAATTAATGCCTCTTTACCATTCTGGCTGTAGCCTGAAAAAGATGTCAGTAATGTAAAATATATTGTTGATAAGGAAAATAAGTACCTAGTTTACTTTAATGTAAAGATAATAAGCAAGCAAGTGTGATCAGCAAGTAATTAATGAAGAAAATAAATTATACTCTTTTTCTTTTAGTAATCGTTCAAAACCATAGCAATAGGGAAATCAGGCATGCTACTAAGTAGAACATAAACCCCATACCGAAAATCTTAGCTATGTACTTTATGTAAAGAGCCTCCACTTCCCTTTTGTCCAAATGACGATTTCTCTTTTGAACTGATGCTGAGCTCGTCGAAAACTCCCACCATAAATATGTAGAAATGGTAAAGAATGTCCTGAAGAAAGTGATTCATATTCATACGCACTAAATGATGAATGGTTGTGTAAAGAACTCAGCACATAATGTGGCCCAGCTATTCATTACCGTTAACGTTGAAAAAACAAATTCTCACGAATTTTTCTTGGGCGTGGGTCGGGTCATCTTTTCCCCGCTATCGCGATAATAATGGATAACTTGTCGAGGTTATACGATAGATGGCTCCTAAGTTGATGATAGAGGCAATATTGTCACCAAGGAAAAGCGAGAGTCCATTATACCGACATAATTGCTATCTCAACTCCAACAGTTTCGGAAACTGAACAGTCTCCTCACGACAAGGAAGCATCGAGGCATAGAAGCAACCGGAAATTGAACGAAAAGCACTTAGAGAGGCAAACAGATAAAAAAAAAGAGTGCAGCCGTAAAGAACTGAGCGGGAGAAGCGAAGTATTGTTTGGGCGATAGGCGTGATGAGTAGTCAATATTTAAAGTACATATTCACTTCCAGAGGAAAATACGGCCACTTCCTCGGAATACATCTACTCTCTCACTCTGAAATATAGGAAATCTGATCGACTTAAATAATTATATGCTCTTTAATAAACTTAAATTAAACAATAGAATAGTTTATTTGAACAAAAAAGAATTTACAAAGAAGCTTTCCTTGATTGATTTTTCATTCTTTTCCAGTTTTTACTCAATCATGTCATCTCCTCCAGAGGAGAGTATCTATTTTCTCACTCCTTGCAAATAAAAAGAACAATATAAAACAATGATTCGCAGTGTAAGAACTTTTTTGCGCAATTAATCTTCGCCACTGTTGTTTCACTTATAGTCTCAATCACGCGAGTAATCTCACAACCCACAAAAAATTTTAAATTGCATGAATCCTGAAATACTTCTCTCGTACAAAGAATCTTGTTACCTTTATTATCTCTATTCATTAATGATTTATGAAAATAAATCGCATTTGTCATTTCCCATCAATGTCCTTAAGATAGAAATTTACGAATTCACCACCATCAAAGTTGAGATGAGTGAAAATGGAGTAGGTAAGTGCAGAAATATTTCTCAAGTGGAGGGTGGCACATGGTAGCTGCCGAAGGCAGGTGTTTTAATTTGAACCCAATCAGCTTTATTAAAACAAGTTGAATGAAACTTAATCAGGTAATTGCAGAATTACTTCTAAAGTAGGGCACAAATTAGGTCGAAGCGGAATTTTAGTTTTAATTCGAACCTAAATTCATAAACATCATTTCTAATCGGATATTGTCTTGTCTAAGATGACAAGCATTGAAAATTTCTTATTTCACGATGCATTAATAAACAACCTCAATGAAATAAACAAGCTTAGAAATGTGCGGACAAAATTTGTAAAATGCATATGTATACACTGTGAAATAACCCATATTCAACTTATCATAAAGACTGTGATCTAAGTTAAAGCCAAAATTACTCGAAAAGAGACAATACTATTACAAGATTGTCATGGTATATGGAATTTGCTATGATGTGTCTGTATCATGATCATAATCTCGACGTGTATGAAGCATCAAGCAATTATCTTACCTGCGTTGCCAAATCCCTCTTCAGTTATTAGGGACAGTATATGAGTACAATGTAAGGGTCACAATTATAAAACTTCAATATTTAATCTATTATCATTAACACAATTGTACAATATAAACGAATCTATATAATGAATAATAAAAATAATATGATGCTGTCCTCGCATTTATGTATGAAATATAATATTCCGCGAAGAGCGTCTATATTCCGAAGTAAAATGCTTGCATAACGATTACAGATTTCATAAATTTACAACCGAAGTTGAAATTAATACCAGCATGCAGGTTTAAACACGTTATAAGTCATTCATAAAAGGCGATAGTTAATTTCTATACAGAAAAAATAATTTTCACTTATGTTTTAAGAAATAACAAATATTATTTAATTATTTAGCGATAATATTCCCCTAGTGGTATTGAAACATATACTTACATGTATTTCAATGAAGCTAATTTGAGATATTCTTTCCCAACACGATTTCTCCGACAGCCGGAAAGAGGCCATAACGAGCCCAGATATAAGTCAAGGAGGATTCTTGGTTGGTTACCCATATCGGATGACCGCTGAGGCCGCGTAAGTGGATCACTTACGGATCTGGATCCTCAAAAGGGGAGTTTCCAAGGAGACCGCTTTCAGCCCCTGCGGGCGTTACCCCAGCAACGGGCCGAATGCCTTCTCTTAAGGACAGGAGAAGAAGACAGAGCAAAGAGGGCGACCCTTTCGTGGGCGTCCAAAGTTACTTCTGCGGGCAGCAGACTGTCCGTTCTTGCGTAAGGAGGATGAGTCGAGCGGGGAGTGACTGTACAACGGATGAGAAATCGAACGCGAGCAGCTAACCATCTAACTCTACTCCTTTGTCAGGACACTCATTTGGTTCTCCCAAACCTTTTCAATAGAGGAAAAGAGAACATCAAAGACTCATCCATTTACAAGAAGAGAGGCTCAATGTGCTATAATGGGATGCTGTGGACCGTTTAGAAGAAATACGAGCAGGAAACTGGACCTAAATATACCGGAAGTAAGGCTTTAAAAGCTTCACAGTTGAAGGGACGGATGAGAATCGGGGGTGTTATCGAGAGTCCTATGATGTTTTTGGGTCAATTTTTGCTAGCCATTCTGGACAAAAAATATCAATATTTGTGTCAGAAGTATGTTAATATGTTCAACAGAGGGACATTCGAAATTTAAGCTGAAATCCTTCTTTGTTGAATGATATTTACGTTGACACTTAATATGATTATCATTTAGCATGAGTAATCTTTGCAAATATACAGAGTATATTATAATAAATATGACATGACTATGTTTCGTGCATTTAATAAGAGTAATTTTTTATACATGTATTTATCAACATTTACTTCTTTTCAGTTCTGGATTACCTCTACAATTTGATTTTTCGGTATTTAAGATACTTTTACATAAAGTATCAATGATATAACTGCGGCAGTAAAATATTCCCAGTATCGTAAAATTTTGTTCTTAAATGTCTCTTCCAGATAATATAATTGAATACAAATTTTTAATGCATAATTTATGAAATAACGGTACGGCAGATTACACCATTTTCGTCCCCCATACGATTCGTTTCCAAGCCACCTCAATACATCAAGAGTAGGTACAATACAGTGGCGCCGACTCCATGGGGCCTGAGGGGGCCCGAGCCCCCCCAAAAATTCGTTTCAGATGTGAGGAAAAAATGTGTCAGGCTTGTCGATTTTCCCCGGAGTGTCCAAATATCGAGGTTTGAGTGAACAGGGTTCTAATGTTGATCATATGACTCTTCTTAAAAACTTAAAAAACTTAAAATTCACTACTTATAAAATTTACTGGGGCAAGGTTCCCGGTTTGGGCCCCCCCAATATTTTTTGCAAGTCGGCACCACTGGTACAATATGTGCGAGGTGTTTCCGAAAAGTATACGACCTGCGTTCATAACTTGGCTGCAGAGCACTCGAGCTACTTCTGAGGGGCATGACCGTAACAAGTAGTCCCTCGCAACCTCCCTGAATGCCGTAGTAATCTTACAGACGATGTAGATTGCGCAGCGTGTGTTTAGATTTTTTTTGTCACATTCGTTTATTGTTGAAAATGGTTAGAAAGGAAAGATCAACGAATTTCAAGGTTCAAAGACATCGAGAAGATTCAGAAAAATGGGACGCGTGAGCTAAGGTCATTCCAAAATCTGCATTCGAGGACAGCTTTAAGGTGTGGACGCACCGCTGGGATTATTCGTTCCCTTGATATACACTTTCAAAAAAATGCACTCAAATTTTGAGTGAAACCTCTAAAAATATTTTTTGTTGTTCATACAGCGTGAATTATTTTACCTTCCATCCTTATGCTAGTAGTATATACATCTTTTTTAGAGCAAATGTTGTGCCATACTTGTTTAAAAAATTTGAATTATGCAGGTCATTCTGCACGCGATCATTAAAGTTTTTTTTCGAAAACAGCACACATGGTGCTAAGCGGTATTTCTATTAATGACAATTCTTTCCAAGGGCTAAAAAAGATACAATGCGAATAATCGAGCGCGAAGTAACTATTCGCGGCAGATATTAATGAATAATTTCCTATTTACCTCAAGTCACAACCGAAATTAAGAAATTCCCACTTGAAACAGTACCTACATATTACGAATTTTTTTTCCTTTTCTCGTTATAAAATTATCTTTCCTTACAATCTTTTTCTAAGCATCACTCCATTTAGAAATTTATTCTGCTGTATTTTCCGTTACTGATACAAAAAAGTTCAGTTACCCTCATAATTTTTCGCAGTTATGTCACGTTAGGTTATTTCACGTTTTTCGGTATATTTTCTGCAAATAAGTCAGTAATTTCCTTCAGTACTTTGTTCACTTACGACCGATATGTAGTCCTCAAGTTAGACACAAAAGTTAAAAGAACTAAATAAATATTTAAAATACATCTGCGGCAAACCACATACATTAAGAAAATTTAAGGCCAAAATAGCAAAGTGAATGAAACACATGTGGTGAGCCAGGTGAAAGACATTAAATATTTATAAGGTAAAAAAACAAACATTAATAACCGCAGAAAGAATAAAACCACAAAATGGGTACAAGTCAAAAAGCAAAACAAGAAAAACGGAAAAGCTGCAAGCGAAAAGTTTTCTTCAGGGAATTGTAACACCACAAAAAAGTTGCCACCGCAAACTGTTAAACCTGATATGAAACCCCAGAGAACTTCATTAATAGGATTCATCTGAAAATAAAAAATACACATTTCCGTAGGCATGTTGAAATAAAGTATGGGATAAATATTGTAAATGTGGAAAAAGGTGTTGAAATGTTGGTTCTTAAATGTCTCTTCCAAAGAGCATTAATGAATACATAATTTTATCAGATAGTTTGTGAAATTACGGTGAGCCTAAATAATAACGCTAGCGTCACCTATAGGACTCGTGTCCAAGCCACTATAAAATGTCATGGGTACGTACAATATATACAAACATTTGCTGGAAGCACCATGTCGATCAGTGAAATTTTAACGTGGAGTAATTTCATAGTAAGCGATCAATAAGCGATGAATCATTGCCGCTGGTACGCATGTATCACTGAATAGTTAATTAGTAAATAGTCGAGTTACACTGCTTATTCCTTTACATTCACCGTAAATTATAATAATGTAAATTTTTACACCGATAATGTAAATTTTTAATGAATAACACGTAACAAAATATGACAAAATACCAACATTTGAATTGAAATATACATTTAGAAAACATTCTAAAACTTTTTACTCAGAGCAAGGCTAGCATGTTTTCAAGCTATACATGATAAACCATTGCCAACATTTTCCAGTATCATAGCAATGAATATTGTACCTCAATATTTTTACGTTGGTAAATTGATTACAGTAAAAATAATAATAATAATGTTTACGGAGATAATACTCAAATCCATGCAAAGGAATAATAAATTGAAAAGGGCCTAATTATAACACCCTAAAAATTTCAAGTTGATGACGTAATTTTTTAAACGAGTAACTCGGCTCAAAACTCGAAAAAAAGGCGAAATAGGATCGCGAGGGAATGATGAGCCCTCCAGATTGGCGGCAAGCGAGCAAGTAAGAAACAGGGGTGGCCCTTGGTGGGAGTGCGTCACCCAGGGGTGGCACTGCTGGAAAAAGAGAGGCGCCTTTTTATTTTCCTTTGACTGAGGCATGCGTCATCGCCTCCGTGCGGCAAAAAGGGGAAATAGCGGAGGCCTTTTCTTTCCCTTCCCACACACACATAGTACACACATCCCATTCCGCCGCGTCCAACCTTTTTCTTCCCTGCACGAGCGAACCACTTTTTCCTTCTCCTTTTCTTCTCCTGCAGCTCTTACTCTCGCCCTCGGAGCCGTACACATCTCCCCCTAGCGACCTCAAGCGTCTCCTGCGAGGGCGCAATCTCTTCCTCCCCTCGTTCCTCAAAGGAGGAGACGCACAAGAGAAGAAGGGAAAAAGAAATAAGGGCGCTCTTCAAGCAGAGTGTCCTTTTGTGCTGTGAGACCTTCCCCTTTTATCCCAAAACTCCCACTATCCTTCCTTATTTCTTCCTCGCCCAGCTCAAACACTCCTCTTGGACCACCCCTTTTCTTCACCCCTCTATCGCCAATAGCTCTTTCATTCATCCTGATCGCCGAAGGTGAGTTAGCGCGCGCCAAATGGGCCTAATTTAAGGAATAAATGTGACGACAATACGCGATAGAGGAGGAAATGTAAATAGTAAAGAAATAGTAGCGAAAAATGCAAATTTTCCTGACTAGGAAGACAATATTAACATTATTAACTTGGGCTTATTTTACTTAGTTATTTTTCCAGTACCACCGAAAACAGCAACATTAGTATTTTACACCGGGGTTTCAACTCAACAACTAAACGTACACGAGCATCCACATCCTGGATAGGAAAAACCTACCCAGGCGGGCCCACGACCCACGACCTCTTGTATGGCAGGCAAGGATTTTACCCCGCCAACACCGAGGCTGAAATTATTATATGACGATATAAAATGAGTGTGATAACTTCATAAAATACGATAGCCGATTCACTAATTATTCCAGTATTATTGTCAGTCAAATTCTGGTTAGGTGTTTATGTTGTGCTGCAACCTCCCGTTTATCCCAAAACTCCCACTATCCTTCCTAATTTCTTCCTCGCGCCGCTCAAACACTCTCCTTGGACCACCCCTTTCTTCGTGTTTCTATCAGCAATAGCAATAGCAATTTCATTCATCCCGATAGCTAATGAAGAGGTTGTGTGAGTCAATGCAGTCTAATTTAACAAATATATCTAACCTAAATACGCTAGAAATAAAAAATGTAGGCCATGAAGGAATATTAGGGTACTACTGCAAATTTTGTAGTATTATCATGTTGATAAAGGCTTCCGCAGAGTGGCGCGAATAAGCTTTCGGGTTGTCTAACGCGTCGATTCTTCCTCGTGACAGCAGTTTCGCCGGGGTTGCAGCATGAGTCTTCACGTTTAAAGAGTGGTGCGAGGAAAATGAATTCTAATTTTTGATTAAATTTTATGTCCTGTGACGCTGTCATTTGAGAGATCAATAGGAAATGAAACGGATTAATCTGCGATATGAAATATACCTGTAACATCTACAGGTTTATTACATTTGTAATACAGTTACGGATCAACACAATAATTCATAGTCAATATAATCCATAGTCAATATAATGTCTTCAAATCTGAAGACGCCTGCTGCAACGCTAGCGAAACCGTTGTCTTTCAGATGTGGATTGTCGGTAAAAGCCGAATAATGCCACCACATATGCTATACTTACAGTCCATACCTAGAGTATGATGTAATGGTACGTTATTTTGTTTTTTATGCCTTTAACAATTTTAGGAAATGATATTTAGTACAAGTTAAGGTTATAACCTAAGATAATTATCGCTATTGAAAGTAAAAACGTTGCTATATTGTACCAATTCATTTTCAGGCAAATGGATGGAATTGGTGAAAACAAATTGGTGTAAGTTAAGAAATATAACTGCTGTCTACAAGTTAATATTTAATCTTCGACTAGTTTTAAAACAATATTTACAAATAGTTTCAATACACTGTATCATTTTCAAGAGTAGACTAGTCTTGAAAACACAGTCCATTGAAACTAGTAGACGATTAAGTGTTAAATTGTAGAAAGCGAAGTTGTAGTTTTTCCTAACTTAAAATGGAATTCTACGAGGTTAAGGTCTCAAAAATTCAGTCCATCAAATTGGTGTCATATTTAAAAGTTTTCGTTTAATTTACGTTATGATAAACTTCCACAAGGTCAAGCCTGAGACGATAAAGATACGTAAAACTTCTTTTGCGATGGAACTGTCCTATTATCTGCTGATGAATACATTGCAATTTTATTCACCGGTAGATGATTACAACTTAAAGCATGCAATTTATACGAAAAGAATATTGAACAATTTATCATCGCCATACTCCGTTACGAGCTGTGCAATTTATTCCTTTCACCCTATCGCCGCCGTACAGAAGCCTGAGTGACAGACAACGCTGTGTAATGAAAGCCGCGATGCTAATTTTTCATCAACCCTTCCTCTCTCACCCGTCTTGAGTCCTCGTACGTTTGCAGCAATGAATAAGGGATTACAACCCCGGTTAACTAGAAAATTTACGAGATGGCAACGGTGGAAGTCGCTTTCCGCGCGATATCTTTAATCGATACCGCGAGTCCCGACGGGGTGACTACGGGCTCGAGTTCATTTGACGCGCCCGCAAAACGACATGGATATACGCGGGAAAACTCTCTTTTGTTTTCGCTCTACTTTTTTTTAACGTAATTCAGAATCGGATTCAGAGCTCTCCAATGCTGAAAATTACCCGCCGAGCTTTCACTCGTCACAGGAATGTTTTTTTTTTTTAACCCTTGTCGCAACACGCTTTATTTATTCATAACTTGAGTTTGGCGGAGGTGATGAAACAATTAACGCGGGAGTGTGTTAAACCTTCCCTTTGATCGCCGCGGCACAGCCGTTAGCCGATGTAGATGAGTAATTCCGTCCGGGTAAACACTTTTTAATTGCTTTGGCTACTATTTTGAGCTCATTTTCCGGGTACTGTCCCCATTTGAATTTTTCAAAATTCAAAAAGCCGTAATTGCCTCATTGAAGCTACATGACGGGACATTAATTTCGCCATTACGGGTTGTGAGCACTGGAGTTCAGTACAGTGGCGCTCGTAGTGATTAAGGAGGTTTAGGTTAAAGCGGAGTTATGCCACCACCTATTTCATACCAATATTACATACCTACAGTATGTATGATCTTATGTTTTCCCGGCGTATCAGGTACAGAAAAGTTCCCCGGGTTTTCCACCGGTTGATGTTTTCCATGTCTTGGCAGCAACTTGCTGTTCGAAACGTCGGGAACCATGGAAAACATCAACCGGTGGGAAACCCGAGATATTTTTCTATACATACAGTATGTTATTACACATATTATTTATCAAGGAACACATCCTGCCTCTCTTGCTCCAACTAATAAACCGTGTTTTCTTCCTCCCATCCATCGTCATCATCATAATCATCATTATCAACATCATCAACAATCCTAAGATTGGTTTGACGCAGCTCTCCATTACTCTCTCCTATCCGCTTACCTTTTCATAGCTACGTATTTCTTCTCTTTTATATCCTTTATAACCTGTCCTATGTAACTTATGCGAGGCCGTCCCTTGCCCTTGTTCCCTTCCATTTGTCCTTCTACGAGGGTCTTCATCAGGCCATCATGCCTTATTATGTGGCCAACTAAGTTGTCCCGTCTTCTGCTTAAAGTTTTTAGGAGGCTTCTCTTTTCTCCCACACTTCTTAGCACTTCCTCGTTACTTACACGGTCAATCCATTTTATCTTCATCATTCTTCGGTAGCACCACATTTCGAATGCTTCCACTCTTGAATTCTCTACTGCCGTCAACGTCCAAGCCTCGCTTCCATTGAGAAACATACTCCATATGTAGCATCTGATGAATTGTTTCCTTACTACCATGCTTGTATTCTCAGTGGTAAGATGATTCTTCTTTTTATAGAAAGCCCTCCAACAAAGCCCTCCCTTCCAATGAAACCAATATCTTTTCATTCACATTTTGAATTTTGATTTTATGAATCCCTGGCCCTTTTATTCAGCCTCAAGTTTTAGCTCTACCAGTTTCTTTTTTCCTTCAAAATATTCTATCCTTGTAAGCCATTTGATACTAGCTTCTTTCGCTTTTTTCTCACCCGCTATGCATACCTTATCCTCCAACTAACCCTAATTTTAGTAGCCTGTAGTCTATTATCACCTGAATGTCTCAGGGTTTCTGATATTCTACTGTAAACTACGTAGTATTAGAGCGGTATTCTGCCAAATTTCGTCAATATGTCGATGAAGATTCCTTAGGTTCCCGTACTTTTTTATTATTTCCTGTATTAATTACTTCAAATATATCAGGAATGAATGCCAAGTAAAATCTATTAAATCTCACTTTCAACCAATGTCCGTAGATAGCTGGAGAACAAATGTCTCCTGAGTATAGTGACTAATCGAAGCATTAATCGAAATAGTGTCAGAAAATAAATTGATTTGAGGAAAACGCTGATTGCATATGGTTCGTTAAAGAGATCTCAGAAACGCTAAAATTAGTCTTTCAACCTGAAATCAAAATGCTGCTGGCACGAATTCCATTTCGAGTGAATGAAATCGTTTTGTGTATGTTTTTGACGCAATGCATCACGTGATCAATCGTGGATGCTATCGTTTATTTCCAAGTTGGAATGGAAGAAAAATGGATAATTTTGGGTATAAAGGCACACTTTCCAAGATGAAGAAAAGGGAATTGACAAATTTAACGATGTTCATGAAATACGGAAACATGACAGGGTGAAAAGCTGCGTCAATCAAATATTTGGATATTTTATTCACGATGATGATGACCAATACTATTTTGTGCATAACCTTGAACTATTCCACTCGAGGATTCGGAACATACGCTGGCTGAAGAAAAGAAACCTTAACCCCGCCTCCCTTTTCTCTCCAGCTCAATTTGGACCTTGACCCGCGCTTTGAACTCAAATAGGGGCGATAAGGTGTCGCTATCCTTTCCAAGTCAACTTACCAAGGACGTTTTGCCTCCAGGGCCATTTGAAGCGTGGTGGTCAGTCCGCACACGATCCGGGATCGAATTTTTCGCCCATTCCTTCAAACTGTTGTATACGCCTTGGGGTCACCACGTTCGGCGCATGAAAAGGGTGCGCCATAAAAGAGCGAAAGCCATCAAGTGAAGGGAGACGGCCATGTCGGACAACGTGTTTACAGCTCTTTGGAAGAGGGAAAGGGCGGGATATTTTAAAAGGAGTTTTCATTCGTCCGGGGAAAATTTGACCGTGGAGACGAAAAAGGACCTATTCCCCGCACGACAATTCGGACCCGTATAGCTTCGGCTTTAGGTCTCCTTGAAACATTCAGCCGGAATGATTGCGGGTCATAAAGTGTGGAAAGACGTGGGTGAACCATGTGTAACTCGATACACATGGCAAGACGCCTTCGTCAATAATGCTGAAAATGGGCAAAAATGACTTGCATTACATATTTACGACGTTTATATGAAAGTTAATAAGGTTTTCATATATAATAATTTCAGACCAAATTTAACTCTGACTGAAATAGCAGTTTTGTTAGCTAGGAAGCCGATAAACCAATGATGGAGGAAGCAAGAAAGAAATATTCGGTAGAATAGCACATGTGAAGTAGCATTCTATAAAAAGATTAATTTACTTACAGCTGAGAATAGAAGCATACAATTAAGAAAGCAATTAACCAGATGCTATTTATATGCAGCATTTTTTCTTTGATCGAGCTAGGCTTGGAACTTGACTGTTAGAAATCGTTACACTAATAATGTTTACTATAGTATTCTAACCAATTAAGTTAGGTTTCCATGGAGTACTAAAGAAGTGATCAGGGAGCCTTCCTTTCCTTCCAGCACTGCCTTCTTCAATTCACTGTAAGGCCTACTCTCTTTCAATCAATCTAAAAATCCTAACCTTTTCTTCCATTCCCTCGTTTCCCTAACATTCTACCCTCTAACACTATTTTCAACATTCCCTCCCCGCTAAGTACTCCATCCATCCAAACCTTCTGTCTCCTCCGTATGTCATCTAAAAGTTGCCTCTCCTCACTCACCACGTCCAGAACTTCGTCGTTCCTTTTCCTCTCCGTACATTTCACCTTCTCCATTCTTCTCCATACCCACATCTCGAATGACTCCAATCTTCTCTCGTCCTCTTTCTTCAGTGTCCACGTTTCCGCACCGTAGAGAGCTACACTCCAGATCAAACTCTTCACCAACCTTTTCTTTGAACTCTTTCATAACGGGACGTTGACTACTACAGATAATTCAAGGTTGTCGGCCTCGTTGGCGCCTACAATAAGCCCTCGCCCCTACCATACTATAGGTCATGGGTTCGACTCCCACACCCAGGGAATGAATGTGTGTGATCGCCTATTGTTAACTGTGGAAACTCTCCAAAGAAAATGGAGGCCTCATTGTGCTGTTTTTGTGGTTTATTGTGATAAATAAAATAAATTAAAATAAAATAAGAGTAGAAGATTTGAAATGAGGGGCAACCAAAGGACAATGAAGATAAAATGGATCGACTAGGCATTGATGAAGTTTTAATAAATGTGGGAGAAAAGAAAAGTTTTCAGAAAACTCTAAAGAGAAGACGGGACAAACTTAATTGTTCAAATTGTGAATCTTGATTGTCTGCAAAAAGCGATCGTAGCAGGACAGGTGGGCTGGAAGGGAGACTATGCGGGATGGTCCTGAATAAGCTATATAGGACAGTTTAATACGTCACTATGAAAAGGCTAGAATATAAGAGAACGGAATGGATAGCTACGACAAACCAATCGCCGTAAAGTCGACTTATTATGATGGTGCATTCTTCATACCTTGATACGACATCTTTTTAAGCACAAAATAATTTTCCGAACACAATTTAAAAACCAATAAATGGTCCGTTAAATGTTGATGATTTGTATAAATAATAATTTTCCCGATGCGATTTTGATGCCAAGACATAAAGGATACGGATATAATAGAATTTAAATTCGAATCCGCTAATTCTATGTTCGCAGTCGGGGACGTCACTCGGCGCCACCGAGGCCGGCATGGAGCACAAATTAATTCAAAAGGATTATCCCAGAAAATTATTACCAGCAATCTTCGCATAAATTGTCTCACAAATCATCGCTTATGAGCATATCAAGGTCTACGTAAATAATATCAAGCTCTTTCGTTTAAAGCCATAGTCTCCCTTTTCACGATTATATGTGACCGAATTTGTCTGTAAATATTGACGACAACTTTGCTCTCACTCAATCTAGATCTTCCACTTCAGGTAAGTTCCCAATTAAAGCCGTTTACTCATTACCAAAGGGAGCAGTTTGATGATGGCCTCATAAGATACCGAAGATGCTACTGCGGCGATTTGTATGCAAAAGACAAGACTGAAGAATCTTCAAGTCATAAACATCGGTTGAGAGAATTTATCCTTTTGGACTAATAATGCCATTCATTCCAACGTAAATAAAACGTCTTTACAACCGCAAACGTTTGTAAAGCCGCCGAGCTTAGTTTGTACTCGCTGTACTTGTACTTACTTGTACTCTATTTAATTACGTTTTTTTAAAACCAGACTTCATTTTTATGAAAGTTGAAAATGATAAGATGTTTTTTGCTCTAAGAACACCTCCATTATCCGGCTGCCTGTAGTAAATCAAGAAAATTTCATGCATTATTTCAGGAAGTTTATAGCTACAAGATAAGTATAATTATCAGGAAATCTTTTACTGAGGACTTTGATGCAGAGGGTAAATAGGTAAATCGTCAGCAATGCTTCTCTTAAGCGTACATCATCCTTAGATATAGATTTTAGGGCAAATATCCTAACTCCATATTCCGAATATAATACGCTCCCTAAGTGTGCTGCCAGGAAGGCAAAGAACGCGAATTCAAGAGCATAAATGATAGAAATATTACTGCCTTCTTGTCATTGCTGACTTAATTGTCAGGGCTGAATGAGTAACATAGAGCGAGTACCTCCTCTTTTAAGAATTTCTTTTGTATCCTAATAGGGTAGTTTCCTTCATCAAAGAAAACGAAAGTCATTGATTGCAATTCGTTACCCACCATTACTGTATTCATAATATACAAATTATTTCGTTTTAGAAATACCGGTTTAGACGAATGGCAATGGTCCATTTTTATCCTCATTTGAAAAGGGCCAGATTGGCGCCCATGCGATGCCACTCCACGTGACGTCACAGGGACCTAGTTTCTATACGAGAATATAGGAGTTATACGTCGTCTGAGGTTACCAATGCATGCATGAGGCGCAGAGCTCAGGGAAACATGTCTTAATAATCACTTATTAAAACTGGCTAAGGTCGGAAAGTTTTCTTCATTTGATAAGGTATTAATAATCCTTATTTAAGCCAAGCGCTACCAGCCAGCAGGGTACTCAGCTACCCGCTAGCAGCCTGCGTCGTATCAGCGCTCAACTCGCCTCAAGGTCACCTCACAAGGCGGCAGCGGGAACCAGAAATACGTCACACGGAGAGATTTCCCGACATTCATACTTACGCGTCGCGTTTTCGCGCGCTAGAAAATTTTCACTTTTCATTTAATCGCGAAAAATAGACATCGTCATTTAAAAATCTAAAAGCGTGAAATACGTACTCCAAGACAATAAAATACTCTAAGACAATAAAAAAATAATAGTAAACCACCCTATTCGCTCTAAATACCCTTATTCTGCCACTTAATGGTACATTTCTCTTTCATTCATGGTGCAATATATTTTACGCCTATGTGTCGAAACAAAGGAGAAACTACAAACTTATTTTCAATCACTTAGAACATATGGGAATAATTAGGGCATACATACATTAATACATGGAACAGAAGGCGTGAACTTTACAATTGATTGCTCCCCATAGTTAATTATCTAATTGTAAGGGATCAAAATAGAAGGCATTTAATGGGAAAAATTCTAGTTTGATTGACTTCGCGGATTACCTTTCGTTGGAAAAAATACCTCATGCTAAATGCTCTAAATTAGGCACCTAAGTCTGAATAGGAAGTCAAACACGACTTCGGACTGGAAAAAAAAATGATATTCAAGCTTATCTGCTTAATGCTTAAATATCACGAACCTGACTCAATCCGTGGCTCAGTCATTTTGAACATTCCGTTTTACCCCACATAAACCCTCTACTTCGTCAAATGTAATGCACGAGATAAGCGTTATCATCTCTCTGACATTTAAAACTAGGTTGATGACCCAACTTGGAGCACTTCTAAAGAAGGTAAGGCATTAAGGGACTTTTATTATGTCTTGGTCTTCAAAAGTTAAAAGATCTCGTAATTATTCATGCACAGTTCTTTTCGTGTTGAAGCTTCGTGTACTGAAATAAACGTGTGGAGCACCATTTTCGTCAAATTTTTTACCCGTAAATTTAGTGGGCTTTATAATAAAAACCGCCAATGAATGCTTTATATGTACGTAAAAATGCTCTTCCATAATTCACTGCACAATTGAAAGAAAAAAAATTGGACAAACACTACCACTTATTACATTTGCTCCTAGATCTTGACAAATGGGCGTTTGCATGAGATAACTTATAACTAATTTGACGACTTCACTTTGAGCATTTTTTAAGAATATAAAGGCGCTCATATTATGAATTAATCTTCAAAGGTAAAAAAAAATCTCGTAATTATCCACGCACAATTCTTTCTCGTACTGAAACTACGTGGACTGAGCGCGCTGAGTACCATTAGCGTTTAACAATCTACCCATAAATGTAATTGTATTATCATCACAACTGCTCTTAATTGCTTTAGATCCACAGAAAATGCACGCCCATAATTCAATGCACAATTGAAATAAAAATGCAGATAAATATTAAAATTTATCAGATTTGCTCCAGAGCTTGACAAATGGTAAGTGAAAGGATGCGGTTGTACCATAACGCCGGTACGATGAATTCCGGCAGGAGGTCTAATTAAAAATAAATTATTAAGCTGAAGAAAAATATTCTTAAATCCAAAATAAATAGCTCGATCTATTTTATGAAAATTAAAATCATGAAAGAGAAGAATCTTCCTCTGAAATCCGGATTAATATTCTCACCTCCACGGATGCTGGGAATAAATATAACAGGGCCGTTCTTCAATGGCACCAAAATACTCATTAAACTGAGATCTTCAGAAAAAAAGGAAGAAAAACTAACCTAATTATTACTTTTAAAGGTGGAACAGTGAAATTAACACAAAATGTATGTTATATCGGCTTATTTCTCAAATGATTACGAACTTTTCATTTCTTTCAGCTGCAATATTCTTAAAAACTAAAAAAAGACAAAGCTGGAAAAATTTAAACTCAAGGAGGAGATCGGGATTCAAAAAAGATTTAAAAAAATAGGAAAAAATATGTTTCATGATGATAATATCATAGGAAAATGTTATTTCTCACTTAAGACCTAAAACTTCATCTTGAACATAATATTTATACAGCCAATGACTTTAAAGGCATAAAAAACAACAGATAGAAATAATTTTTGAGTAATTGGAATATAATCCATCTCTCAACTCACCAGGCCACTTACTTAGAGGTAAATATCATGTACAACCATAAAGACCATGGACTCACCTGCAGAGAAAAGGAAAAAGAGTTTTAGTAAAAAAATAGCAATTGGGCAGGTTATTGAATTAGTACGCTATCATGAAATCATATTCATTCCCAGGAAGAAAGCACTATATATTATCTTGTAAATTCGACTTCATCAATATGTGAATGAGATGTGTCACATAAGCTATAATGTTTTTTGTTGTTATTTTGTTATTACAATTGTAAAGGAACGCAAACTTTTAAAACATTTCATGATTAGAATGACAATACTTTGGAAAAAGGATGCATAGTAATCATACGATATTTTTACTTAATGCTCTCTACTACACATTTTCAAGTCAATCAAACCAGGGTAGTCCACGATTCATGGTCACCCTACTTTAAGAGCAGTGGCATTTCATCCCCTGAAATATTGAAATATTAACAGCAAATTCGTTTTTCATTTCCGACAGGTATGCATTCTTCCTTAAGTAATTTCAGCTTCGTAATGGGAATGAAGAACACTGACACAAAAAGTTTAGCTATTTTTAATACATTTTAATAACTGAATAGGCTATATAATTGAAAGATCGAATTAATACCGAAAGCATTAAGATCTTACCCTCCAGCAATGCAAACATTATAAGCGCCATTTACGCAAAACTAATAGCTTTTAAACAAAATTATTGCTCTAAACTTCTCACAATTTTAAGATCAATGGCAGAAAGAAACGCAAATTTTATCACTACAATATTCTATTGTGCAATATACTTACCTAATTCAGATACGATTTTAGATGGTCATAAACTTGAAATGTAGATTAATTATCTTTAATTTTCCAATATCTTGCCGTGTAGGTACTTATGATGTAAATTCGTTGAATGCATTCGTACATATACTTATCAGTGATTGACAATAGAATGAAAATGCTTATCCCACCAATCATTACCTGCACTTATATTTTTTTTATATAAAAATTGAAGCTGTGTCCTTGGTGTGTAAGGTCTTCAATTAAAAGTTAATTTTTTCACGAATATCGATGATAAATAGTTTTCACTCTACCATAGGAGATCATATTTTTCTTACAATAATACAATATTGATTAAAATACCTTCGCTTTTTCATCTTAACCTTCTTTAGGATTTCTCTAAAAAATGATACGATAAACTAAATTATTAAACTAAACAATTTATTGCACTAAACAAAAACCACAAGTTTTACCATTGAGGATATTCCTTAGTGACATATACTTTTTTATGGATTCAGTCGCCATTTAATATGGACATAAACTTTATACATTTATTATATTATCATTAATTATCTATTCTCTTGCCTTGAGGTGATGATGCAAAGAAATTGAATCCATTCGTGTACAAATGTGCATTAAAGTCGATGACTAGCGGTTTCAGTTAATACTTGTACAAACTATCAATGATAGACAGTTTTTATTCTACCATAGGATATCATAATTTACTTTAAGGAATACAACACTGAAGAAACACATCCACTTTCGCCGCTGGAATTATAAAAAAATGAAGTGATAAACGTAATGGGTTCTAACCGCGACGCGAGGCTTCTGAAATGGTCCCGAGACTATGAACAGTGGTTTACAGACTACCGTGGCCATGCAAATGAGCTGACCGCGAATTCACACTGAATGCACGCAATTACTCCCCTTGTCCTGCGGAACGAGTTGAACGTTAGTCTAGATGGCCCCGAGCCCAACACTGAGCAGAGCGGTGCGACCTTGGTGTATCACCGACATCGCGCCTCTACCCCCACGGAACACATAGGTCGTTCATCACGACGTAATTGGGACCAAACGTGCGGGAGTACTCGCGGTAAATCGCGGACATTTTCACCCCGCATTCGTAATTTCCAGTTTGAAGTTCCGCGGTGCCCTAATTAAACGTTGGCCGGCTAGGGAGAGTAGCGCCCTCTGCTACCTCAGGCTTCTACACACACATGGCGTTGAAGTCCTTGGGAAAACCCGAAACCCTTGTGCTAGAGGTGAAAAAAACTTACCTCTCGAACAACTTCAACAACTCTTGCTTCCGGGCAAAGAGAGAATAATAAGCCGACCGAACCTGCGCTAGGGGTACTGTACAAGGCTCACGAGAGCGCTGAGCAACCGAAACAAGTTTGTTGGCGATTTATAGTACTTTGGCAAACGTCAGCCTAAAGTGACACGTCTCCTTTGTGTTTTATTCCACGAGTTTTTGGGAACAAGAAGTGAACATAGCCATATACCCTCCGGGACCATACTTTTAGCCTTCCAGAGAGAATATACACATCGATGGCTAAGTTCTAACAACAATTATCTCCACACCTCATCTCATAATGTTCGTTCAGCCATGGAGAACTTAGATAAATTTAAGGAATTAACATCAATAATTTCGGAATTACTGTAAATTCCATGAATGTGTTGTCTCGGGTTGGTTTTCAAGCTGGATGAAAATTAATTAGTAACTTGAATCTTAAATGGACATGTATTCGCTGTTGTATGATTCACAAACTGAAAACTGATTTTAAAAATCAACAATGCACATGGTTACTCAGAGAAATAAACATTGAAACTTTATGCACATGTATACCAACAGTTTGCCTATCAATAAACCAAGGTTTCCTCTCATTACGTTTTCGCATATATTTAAGTGGCAAAATGATTATAAAGTAACACTTCAAAGTGGTAGTTGAATCCACCCAATATTTTGAACCGGTCCTCGCTACACCTTTTTAAAATTTAATTTAAACTATTCTTTCTTAATTCCTATGTGCTCCAAATATATCCAAACTGTAAATCTGAGAAAACGTTTTACCCTATTTTAGCACCAGTTAGTTAGTTTTATTCTATTTTAGCAGATGCATACAGTTGCAACGTATCTTGCGACAGAATGAAGCTCAGCAAGAGACGACTTCAAACCACACCGATCCACGTATTATATTAGATAAATGTAACATTATACTCCATCGAGGCGACTAGTTAAAAAAATCAACTCACTAAACAACACAAGCGCTGCTGGAAAGATGGACCATCAACAAAAGTCATCAATCTAAAGACTGGTTTAAAGCAGCTCCCCATTCAATTTTCCAATCGGCGAATATTTTATCACCTATATAATTCTTCTGATTCAAATCCGTCTTTAATTTCTCTAACTATTTCATCCAATGTATACTTCTCCCTTACTTCCATTCCGCCTCTCTTTCCACGATAACTATCATCAGACCATCATGTATCTTGATGCGGCAGATAAAATTGTCCCAGGTTCTAATGAAGGCTTTTCAAAACACTTATTCTTACTTTTGATTAGAACATCCACATTACTAATAAATCATTTCATTTTATCTTAATTATTTTGCTATATTTGAAAACTTCCTATCTTTATTTATTCGTCGCAGCGAAAAAAAATGCGTTTACCTACTTATGAACTCATGAAATCATTAAACATAAATTTATTTCAGGATGTATCAAACACATAAAGTACTCGGAAGGTTTGAAGTCATTATAAGTTGATTCCGCTGTAGAGAGAACGCCAACAAGGCATTTCGAACACCATAACAACGTGTGTGGAAACAACAAGAGATGTGCCAATTATGATGGCGATCAAATGCCTATGGGATGGCAAGCAGAACGAGCAAACATAGGGGTTGGCAAGAGAAGCACTTAGCTGGAGAATCGAACCACCATCGAGGAACAATCGCCGCAAGAGATGCAAGCACGAATGGACGATATACATCGGTCATTCCTTCACAAAATACACATTACGGTCTATCAGCAAGACTGCGTTACGTTGATATTGGCCGCATATTCGCTCTATAATTCACACAAACCACTAACCCTCCGCGTCACATTTTTGAACGTAATTTGTCGCGCGGCGTCTCACAGACGCCATTTTGGAATGGTTAAAGAAAATACATGCCAGTAGAAATAACTGTTTTAACTACAAAAAATCATTCATACAATATTTAATTTCATGTATGGGCATAAAATATATGCATAATAATGATGGAGATATCCATATTAATAAAATACGTAATACCTACACTTTTTTTACAATTTTATTAAATCTAAATAATGTTAACATATTAAAAATCATAAATGAGTAAGCAAAAAGTCGAGTTCCCCAAATTTACTGCTTTAAATAGTTGCTAATAATATTATTTTTTTATTATTAACGCATTTAAAAACTTTACAACTAATATGGCGAAGGAATTAGCATGTAACGTAGTGTACTTCAAGTTGTCGCGTTGCGTCCACCAGACGCCAAAAGCAACCAAATATTCGTATTCATTCCAGAAATGCGACGATACATAAAATCATATTGGTGACTAATTCAGAAGCATAAAATAATAAGATGCAAGGAATATGAGTTTCCTAATTTTGAAAACACGATGTGGGTAAAGAAACGAAAATGGCTTGGCGTCTGGTAGACGCCGCGAGACTAACGGAGGGTTAAGAACTCCATAGAAATCTACCTTAATCGGTAAAATACTTTAATAATAACAATCTAGTAATGCAGATGAGACGCTTAGCATACGGCGTCTACGATTGACGGCCACTGAGCCGTAGTTGAGGTTACGGAACGGGTGAAAAGAAAGTCACTTTTTTTGTGGCAGTGTCACCACTTAATCCCTCATGCCCCAATATTGTTTGTAAGTAATATCAAAAGTATATACATTTTCAACTCTATAGAGGAAAAATTTAAACTACGTGTTCTTTTGTGCTTAATGGCGAAATATGTAGCTGCCACAGCAATTATGAATGAGTAGAAAATGCTCGTATTTTAAATACGAGAAGTGTTGAAATTAAATTTTTTCCAGCTCTGAGTAAGAAAGGGTTAAAAAAACACAGTAGTTTCAGCTAAAAAAAATTATTCATAACTTTGTTATTTCCACAGAGCTTTATTTGTACAACCTCTACTGGTTACGACATACCGTATCACTGCCAAGAGGAAACACTAATTCCTATCAAAAGATCTAATGAAGAGAAAAAAGATTTTGAATTTATTCAAGTCAGGTAGGAGAACTGATAAAGATTTGAATTGATTCATTTACTAACCAAAATTTTACGTCAGACCTGATCTAAAATTTCCGTACGGGTCAATCCAATTGTGACTAAGCGGAGATTAGTGACTCAAGCTAAAAATTTGCGAATTTGCTTCTACACGATTCCCATCATAAGTCATTTGGACATACCTACTGATTTAACCCAAGATCGAAGAAACTAACTTCTAAAAAGTTATTGCCTCTAAATCTCAACTAGAAACTATATCTACAAGCCACTGGCAAGAAACGAAATCCGAAGACTTATACGTAGCCCAAGTTAAGAAAGATCAGCAGTGCCCCGTTGTGACAAGAATTTAATTTCTGATAGGTAGATGATTCTGATATGTAGATGGTAGAACGAATTTTAATTTATTTATAAGTAAAAATGTATTTAAAATTTGTAAAAAAAGAAATACCAGTTCTTAAGAGAAACTTTCTTGCAGCGAAACAATTTTTCCAAACTAAGCGAAGATGCTTTTCGCCTTTTTTTCTGGATATCTTCCTACTCATCACTCTCTTACGATATCGTTTCCAAGGAAACTCTGTTCAAAGTTACGATTTTTCCCTCAAGAAAAAACTTGCCTCAAGGTGTAGACACCTTCCTTCTTAATCCACTTCTCCGAAAAATAAAAACTTCGCAACTACCTCAAAGTCACGGCTTCTTAGACCCACCCGTACGCTAATGCGCTATAAGACCACGTTCTTTCTTTTTCCCTGTTCCATTTTTAATTTCAATCCTTTAAATTCCTGGAACAAGCTTATGCGGGCAAGGCTCGGCGACGATAAGAGGGCTAGAACGCAGGAGAGGCTGTTTTGAGAATTCTTTTCAATCTCCGTGCACCTTTTCACTCGCGCGCAGCAAGTTAAGAGACGGGAGACACCGTGGTGAAGGTGCGGGAAGTGGGCTGCTTGCGGTGAACAGGACGCCCGAGGGATGTAGGCTTCAAAAGAGCGAGAGGGGAATTTTAAGTATTCATCGCGGAGCACGAGGATTTTCAGACGGAGGGGCACAGAGCGGTGCTCCTAGTGAAGGGCGTTGCTATTGTAGTTCTCTCCGTGGAACTAGAGGTTTGCCTAAGCCTCCGGCGGTCCTAAGGCTGATAAAGGAGCTGATATTTAAGTGATGGTCATACCTGATAATGAAAATCTCAACGAGAATCATAAAATGTTTAATTCGAATTTATACGGATCGTAGGAAACACCCCAATTAAAAACTATATTATTCTTCAAATGTTTACAGGAAAGAATATTAAAATATTGTACTACGAACCATTAAAAGTATTCCAGCAAAAAATTCATTAATTCGGAAAGAGCGACGGTCCGTTCACCTAAGTTTTCTGAACTCCCATAAAAAAACAGTGAATACGAGGATTTGCATTGCAAGACCGTTGCTGTTGTAGCTCTCTACGTGGAACTAGAGGTTTTCCTAAGCCTCCAGTGGTCTTAAGGCAGAGAAAGGTGATGGTATTTACGTTATGGTGGTACCTGATGATGAAAGTCACAATGAGAAACATAAAACGTGTGAATCGATTTCATTAGGATCACAGAAATCACCTAATCACAAACCCATTAATTCTTCTATTTATTTGTAGTCACCCACTTATGCTTCTAAATATTTGTAGGCGAGAAATATTGTGTCATGAACCAAGAAAAGAAAAAAAAAATATGAAGTGTTCTCGCAACAAAGCCTTTATTTACAAATGAGCACCGATTTAGCTAATTTTTCAGACTTCCATTCTGCGCAGTGAATACTGCGCAGAATATCTTCTTTGTTTGAAGTAAATTTATTGTTTCCGTATCATTTTTGGAGCAATTTCGCTGAAAATCATCAAAACTACCAAACTTCATAGCTAATTTGACATTTTCCGATGAATTAAAATATTGCCTACTGAAATACCAGTAATATAAACGAACAAGGTTATACAGAAAAATAACAGCTGGAGTTAACCCAAAAATAAAGGTTCATAAAAACTGTGTCTTGGACAACCCCTTTTGGAATCTATTGCCCAAAAGATTATTTCATGGCATAAGTTATTTAATAATTTATTCGTAATCTAAGCACTTGGCTTCTTATAATGCTACGTAATTGTGAACATTAGTTTTTCACGTTCTGTTTCATCTGATTACGACTTCACCAACGTGGGATTCACAGAGAAACCTACCAATTTGCATCTAACCACGATGTGGATTAATGCACTACGTTTGCCCTCTACTAATCGATCAAAGATCATGCAAACGTGTTTAATAAAATGTTCTTGCTGTGATATTAACCGCACCGACAGCCCACTCAGTTTAATCAAGCCTTAGATAAAATCGTTTCCATGTATTATATGGACTCTGTTTACACTTCCGTTGTAAGGGAACGGTTTTCAAACGCCACATTTATAACGAGAGGCCGAGTGGGTAAAGCATAACTAGACTGATCGCAGGGCTCGTAGGTAACCAGAATGGAAGCATTGGTGAATACCAAGTAAAATTATTTGAGTGATGTGTGATCTAGGGATAGCAACTGGCCTCCTCACCATTTATGAGTAAAATTTATTCCCATTTTCCTCAGTAAGGGTGCCTTCATAGCTCGGCGTTGCGTACTTGGGGGCGGAGCTAAACTCATCGCAGCAAGTTGGAGCCCTTCACAGCTCTGCGTTGCGAAAACAAATGAAAGGCAAAAAGCGTCGGCTCCTAAAAATCGGCCTGTGAGCATATCATCTTATGATTTCGAACGAAACGCACAATACATATGTTGTTTTCTGCACGATTACACAATTTCATTTCTTAAAATGTTTTTCTTAACTATAAATAGCATTTGAAGTTAATATGGCGACCATAAAGTCGATAATAATGCATGTAGTGATGGCCCTTGCCTATGCATTATTATGACCTTTAAATTTTATTTCCTAACTCGGAATATTCGAATAATAGCTAATTACATACACTCAATGAACATGAGTAACGTGGAATGTTATCAGGAATATTTATTAATGATAACAGTTGTTAAAACAGATTGTCCTAGTCACGTTATCTAAATAGCTCTAACCGAGTAGATTATGAGGGCAAAATTATTAGATATCAATTGGAATTGAAACGACCGTAGTCATCAACAAGCACCTCTCACTCCGTATTTAGCTTGTGATACCATTTACGGGTATGTGTTACGCTAATCTATGCTCCTCAGTGATTGTCATCTAATTTATGGTTAAAATTCGTCTTATGTTTAGGAAAGATACGAAATATCTAAGCTGAACACTTCAAAATAAAAGTAAATAATGAAATAAATAGCATTTTCTACTCCCATTAGAGCTAATCTTGCATATTTGTATACCCAGAAACAAACACCAATTCGAAATCGTCGGCGTACTGCCGCCTTCACGCAGATAAAATCCGACAGGTTCAGTTTTTCTGCGACGACGCAGCGAGCTGGAGACGTGACGTCATCAATTCTCAAAGATGGGCTCTGATTGGCTCGCTAGCCGCGGCGTCAACGCAACGCCGAACTGTGAAGGCCCCCTAAAGGGTGACTTTTTTCCCTCGTCTATGCAAGCAAACCTTCGGGTTGAACCATAGAGAATTTATTATTAGACACTTTCACACATTAGACAGTAAGGAATAGAGGAATTATTAAAAATTCGTCAATAAACCAATGGTCAATCTTAAATATACCACGATTTTCCATCATATAGACTCCGAACTCTATCCACTCTTTCAAAAATATTTAACTTTAAAAAGTTTATATAGCTGAAAGACAGGAGAAAGATTTTGGAAATAAATAACACATTAGTGGTGCGAAATGACCTAGCCGTCGAAAAACCCTAAATTCAAATACTACTACTACGGCAGGAGCGGGCGTTCCTTAATATTCATGATATATACAGTACCCTTCCACCAAGGTGGGTTTGTGGTCAGTTACGAAGTTTTTACAGCTATGGCGTATTAAATGAGAATTTCCAAGAAGTTACTCACTCTTCGTAGTGAAACCTTGTGCTATAAATTTTCCCCTGAGTAGGAAGAAAAGGCCGTATACTTGGTATCAGAGAGCCACTCAAATGTTCTCTTCTATGACTATGATAAGACTACACAGTTACCGTCAAAAGAAAATTGTCACGTAGTCACTTAATCTCTTTTACATGAGAAAAAAGAATACCTTTCTATTACCTTGCGTCTTCCCTATCTGTGATTATTTACTACTAATACAAATCGCTGACAACTACGTTCAAACATAATGTATCGCACATGGATCGTTAAGGGAAGTGGCAAACGGTGGTAAGATAACGAATAAGTTCATTCTGAATGACAAAATAGCACAAAATATTATATTGAAAATAATTTTTGAAACATTCCGCAATCTCTTGTATGAAACAATTTGTCCTAACTACTTTTACGCTCATTCATCAACGAACAGCTGACACTAATGAAGATATAGTCATGACATTTTCAAGATATATTGCAAGTGTAATGCATTTAAGACAGAATTTTTGCGAGAAACAATTTTGTGGTTCTTTTAACTCCAATATCGTTTAATTTTTTTATTCACATAAATTGCCAGTGAATTCATTGCATCTTCTTTGCAGTAAATAATTTATTTTTATCACATCATTTTCTAAATCAGCATTTCTCCTTTCAGTTGAATTTAGATAAGAATTAAAGAGAACGTTAAGTAGGATATTTTCCTGGATAATGAATAAGTTGGCCTGTAATTCAGACATAATATAAGTTGTAAAATGATTCTGCATTTTAAAAAAATCTCTTGTAACTCTTAACATCTTCTTTCACTACCACATTTTTGCTTTCATTAGCCGTTGCAAATCAACGGGTACCTCTCACGGAACGTTAAATGCAAAAGAGCCGTAACTACTAACTAGGCGCGCCCACAATAAACAAATAAACTTGATTAACAAACAATCACAACATGAAGACCCATAAGGATACGAATAAAATATCAAATGGAATTTAGTCAAAAATTACTCTCACGATAAACTGATAAGAGAACTTAGTTTAGCTGTTATGAGAAAAGGGTAGGTACTCCGTTTTTGAACGATGGGACTGCTACGGATTCAAAGCTTTTTTCGGGAGATATTAATCAGTTTAGGGCGAGCGGAAAAAGAAGAGAGAGGAAACGTACTCGGGCCAAGGGAATGCAATATCACAAGTCGGGCTGGAAAGGGCAGAAATAAAAATTTACGTCCCGCCACCGCGAAGGTGATTCGAGGGAGGAATCTTTGTTTTCACTTGTGCGCCGCCGTGGTGTGGAGGCCGACGGGCCTCTCAAAGAGCGTTTCCAGGGAAACAAATGAGCATCTAGCCTCCCGGGATTTTCTCCGGAAAAAAAGGAGCTAGGGACTGACTGCCTCTTCTTCCGTCGACCTTTTATACACTCACACCGCAAGAGCACACGAAAGGAAGAAAGAAGTGGAAGGAGGTTGTTAAATTATTGAGCGCATGGTTCTCCATGCATAAAAAAGTCACCGACTGAAGTGACATTAAAATAAGTAATTGTTTAACAAATCAACTGAGTTCGGCATTACTTGGTGGAATGAAGTACTAATAATAAGCAACACAACAAATTACGGTTCTCCAATCTATTTATTGATGTCGACTGGTTTCGACTGCATGTAATAGCGTGTGGAATCGAACTTTGCTGAGTTCACTCTAAGGTACTTATCATTCATAAATTGTAGATACTCATATTGCAAAGACATTGTTAAAGGTAGGTATTCTAACAGTTAAAAAAAGTTTTATTTTAAGCAGTACACGAATCGTTTACGTCGCGCGTAACAGTGAAAAATTTCTGTCGTTACCAAGAAAGATATTCCACGATACCACGTGAGCTTATAATAATATTCATGATTATATGATATCTAACATCTCTGTAAATAATATCTCTTAGTAATAATCAACGTTGCCAAAGCTTAAAAATAATATACCACGAGTGATGAAGGATAATAATCAACGAAAGAGACAGTAGCGTCACTCCCTATGCAGGGAAACCTTTTTGACCATTTATACTAACATCGCTATCTTTTCATTTCGCATCACGTTTAAGTACTCCTGCATATGCATCACGAACTCGCGTTTTTTCCTCGTCCTAAGATCGCTCACCCCACGTAAACAATTTTTCGCCTCGAAAAGATTGATGACCCCTTGAGCACAGGGTTCTCCAACCAAGATAAAAAATATTGTTGCCCCATTTTTCCCCTTAAAAAAGCATGAGGGAGAGTTATAAACCAGGCGAAAGAGAAAAAAGCTTGAAAATTTCGTAAGGCCGGTATCGAGGAGTAAAATATACCCTTTATCACACAACCTTTAATTAAGAGCTATTAGAAGAATAACAGAATGTAATTGAAGTTATACGCTGATTATTTTACCTTCGCCGCCATCAAGCATTGGAGTTATTTTTAAGGGGTGTATGGGCTGGGATAGCCTCTAACATTCCTTCAGCTTCGCCACTGCTTGCCTGGAAACTAATTTTTACCCCATATTGGGTACATTGTCATTGCTACGTAGTATCACGTTTAGGTCTTTCAGCGGTGTAGCGAGCTCAAATTTTTCCTCATCCAAAAAAGAGCTCCGTGCGTGTACTAAAGTTATCACTTTGAATAAGACCAATACCTTGCCCACGGGGCTCTCCAAACAACGTTAAAATAATAAACATGGCTTATTTCTGCCCTCAATATCACAAGGGAGCATGATAAAACTCATAAGTGAGGGTAGTGCATGAAAATTTCATGAGGGTTTGTTATTTTTTTATTCATTTTCATCTCCCTGTAAACAGCAAAATGACGACCTTTTACAACCTGGAATCAAAGACCATCAAAGAGGGATATTGACAAACGTCAATCCCCTGTATAAATTTAACTTACTCAGGTGGTACTAGAGTCCCGCTACCTCCGGTTTGGCAGGCGAGGACTCTACCTCTCCGCCACCGAGGCCGGCAAATGTTATGAGTAAAATATAACCAATATGAAACAACTCTCGATTAGAAGCAATTGGAAAATCATTGTAAATATACAATAATCATCACCTATCAAGTGAGTGGATTATTCTATTGGCTTAATAGGCTGACTTTCTTTAGTAGAGCCTCTAATTGAAGGGAAAATATTTTAACACTTAGTAAATAGTTACTGATTACCGGTTAAGTATCAAGTTAAGGTCTTTCAGGATAGATATTACGAATTCTTCCCTAATCCTAAAAAGACCTCTGGCGCTTTCAGAAGTTTTTCCATCAAATAGACCGCTGAAATCTTGAGCACAGAATTTTCCACACCAAATATTTAAAAAATATCGGGCCTTCGCTTTTCCTCTATCATCTATCAAGTATTTTTGTCGCCTATAAAATAAACGGGTTATTTTTAGGAGTTAATGGTCTAAGATACCCTTTAGACGAGCTAATAACTGAAGGGAAAATATTTTGACACAAGGTAAATTTTCACTTTTTACCTGTCAGGTAGCACGTCAAGGTCTACCAGCATAGATATTGTAAATTTGTCCCTGCAAGGATATTGCAAATCCAACAAAGAGCTCCGGGATCGTTCAGAAGTTTTCGCTTCAAATAGACCACTAAAATCTTGAGCACAGGATTCTCCTCGCAAGAAAAAAAATCTCGATCGTTATTGTTTACCAGCCTAATATCTCTAACAGGTCTTCCAGCATAGGTCTTGCGAAATTTTTCCCTCACCCAACAAAGAGCTCTGAGAGTGTACAGAAGTTTTCACTTCAAATAGAAAGCTGAAATCTTGAACACAAGATTCTCCATCCAAGGTAAAAAAAAATCTCGGCCTTAATTTTCCCTGTTAAAAAAGTATGAGGAAGCATTATAAAACTGACGAGAGAGAGAGGAAAGTGCTTGAAATTTTCACGAGCCCCGTCTCGAGGGATAAAATCTACCCGCGGCAGCTCCACCGCCATCTCCGCAGAAATCTGAATGAGGAAGTGCGGAGCCTTAGGAACTCCATGAAAAAGGGTTGGCGCCGGGAAATGGCCACCTCAAGCGCCACGAGCAATTAGCTTCGGACTTGCGCAGCCTCGGCTTCCTCTTCCTGCCGACTTATCCCCAGCTCCAATCTGCATACCCTCACTTTCGCTGCGGAACGTGAGAATGGCCGACAGGGAACGTTTACGAGACCCTCCGGCAACAGGATACGTCCATATTCCTAGCTACTCAAACCAAAGATGCGCTAGAGTTCTGGCAATGAAGACGCTCAGTATTAAAAAGAGTCGTGGGAGTTTTTAATGCACGAATTTCCTGTAGATAGGATCATTCTTTTTTTATCTACAAACTCAATAGAGGTTTGATGATGGACACAAACATGCAGTGTATTAAATGCTAAAGATTGTTATGCCGTTCTTTTCCCACTAATATGAGCGTCAAGAATAGGGTACATATCTTTCGTTTGCCTCCGTATTCGCCGGCAATTAACCCTTCGTGATCCAGCCTTGTAAGCTGACTCGACAGGCCTAGGCTATCATCAGGTCCAACGTCGAGTTGACATCAACATCGTAAGACGCTGTTTGCGATGTTTCAAGAGTTATCACATACTCAACCATTTCAAAGAATAAATTCTTTGATTTAACTTGCATAATATATTTAACAATGAATTTTTACTTTTAACAATAAAACAAGAAAATTTAAAGGGTCAACAATCAACTGAGTATTGTTTCTTTTACTTAAATTCATTGATTGAACTTGCATAATATATTAAACGGTGAATTTTTACTTTTAGCAATAAAACAAGAAAATTTATAAGGTCAACAACCAACTGACTATTGTTTCTTTTTCCTGAAAATTAATTTGGGCCAGACTACTTGAATTGTAAAAAAAACTGGACCACAAAGAGTTAAGATACTTAATCTTTAAAATGGATTCATGGTATTTTTTTATTTTTTATTCGGTGAATCACCTGGAGAAAGAAACATTTTTTGTCTATGAATTCAGTAAAGATTTGATGATAGATACAAATATGTAGGATATTAAATTCTATGGAAAATTATGCCATTCTCCCAGCACGATGAGCATGAGAATAAGACCAGATTGTTTTCTTACCTTCGCATTCAACAGAACTCACTTTCGCTGCGGTACGTGAGAAGTAGACGCGGAAGGGAATGTTTACGAGCCCCTCCAGCAACAGGATACGTCCATATTCTTAGTCACTCAAACCGAATATGCGCTAGTTCTGGCAAATAACACGCTCAATCTTCAAATGGGAGTAATGGTAGTTTTTTACACGACGAATCACCTGGAGAAAGGAACATTCCTTATCTTATCTACGAATTCAACGTAGATTTTTAATTTATAAATATTTGTTAATAAGAATAACAAATATATAATACATTAAATCCTGAAAAAATTTAAGGCCTGTTTGAACGATAAATTTACCCGTACAGGATAATGTGTAAATGCTTAATTTTTGCTTACACGACAAGCCTGAGGAAAAGAGCAGGTTGTTTATCCTACGTAAATGAAAATCATATTCTTTGATTCAAAGTCAGAAAAGAAATTACCTTTTGATTCATACTTGCAAGCGTGACCTGGTAAGAATGAAAAAAGTAAATTATGTTTCAATGCAATATTTTATCCGCGTAGCTATACTTTCAACACGAAGGCGTCACCTGATGTTGGTACATATGCGATCTTTTTTTATTATTTATATTACTGATAATTTAAGCATAGCTACGTTTAGACTGTACAATCTCATCACAAGGGCCATGTAACTGAAAAATTAACTCGTAACATGGAGAGAAAGGTCAGTTAAAAACGGTAGAATGCTTGAGAGCTCTCGGAGCGTTAACGAGGCCCCGCAGCAACAGGATACGTCTATATTCGCCGCCACTCACACCAAGGATGCGCAGAGTCTGGCAATTAAGGAAGCTGAATCTTAAAATGAAAGTCATGTCAGTTTTTTACTGCACGACACCCTTGGAGATAAGGGCATCCTTTTTCTTATCTAAGAATTCAACAGATCTTTGATGATGGACACCAATAAATATAAAATTAAAAGTTTCGTGCACGAACAATGAAAGTATAACTTAAAATTTGTATAAGTGCACGAATGTTGCTGGTATTACTAACGTAGAGATAGTACTAAATGATTACTTGACTATTAGACTAATGAGACTGATAGCTTCTCGTCGAAATTAGAACTCGCAATATTTCGTGGAGTAAGATGGCTTGGTTGTTCATTTGAACTATTTTAGGATGAAAGATGCAAATGAAATCAGAAGTGTAATAATATTATCCGTTCACAGTCCAATGTTTCCATTTGAGAGAAAATTTATAAAATTCATGAAAATTATATTTCGTATCTGTGATTGCATTTATAGCTTTTGTTAAATAAATAAAGCATGGAAGTATTTTTTAAAGTGAATCGCATGACTTGTGTATATATTGGTCGTTAATTATACTTTTTCAAAATTGGTTATTTTCATCACCTCCGTAGTGAGTATGAGGTTTATTCGATATTTGTTTCCTACACTCGCTTTTTAGTAACAAATGCTCATTTATTCAAACTTTCAATATGTATCACACTGTTAAAATTAGTTTTTTGGTCAAGTGCATATTTATTTTTCAAGCAACTGCAAAATTTAAACGCATTCCGATTTAGGAGCATGCTTGAAAAATTATTTAAATTTTTTCCGTTTTTTTTCCATAATATCTCTAAATTAGATGAAAAATAAATAGGATATGCAAAAAAATAAAAATCAGTTGGTAAGTTGGTTTGCTCTTTAAAGCGTTTAAATTAATAATAATAATTTTATGAAAGTTAAATTTAACGAGGCAAGAAAGCACACGAGTAGTCTAAAAATTTTAAATTCCTAAGATTAAAAATCAACAATTTACAAGTCTGAGCTAAACGTCTTCATGTTGCTTGAGCAACAAATTTCCCATAGCGAGCTTGACACAACAAAGCTTCAATAGTATAAAAAGAAGGTGTGTTCCTTGAGAAGCTACTCATAAGAGATTTTCTGTACAAGCTTATTAATTCTAGAGAACTCTATGGCTGGAGGAAGCGAGAGCACGTATGATTTACAAGTGCACCTTTGTGAGGCCTACGTTGGTAGCTAGGAGATATTCTCCCTCGTTATTTGCACGAGACTGTCCAAGCCTCGAGAAAGTAAAGATGAAAATAGATCGTGAGATGAAAATAAACCTCATGAAATTTTATTTCCCAACGGTCGTGAGCCCACAAAATGATAGCCTTTCATCTGAAAGCACTATGAATCAGAAGATATACAGACGAAACAAAATCGTCAATAATGTATCATGCTTGGATTCTGAACGGGAAGCGCGATTATGAATGCAAACTTGCATTAGCCATTAAGTGAAAGTCTTTTTAACTATTGTTGAAGTTGAAAGAACATAATGCGTGGAAAAATTAACCAGGCAGACTATTTATGCAAAAAACTGATAATTTTGCACTAAAATCTTATATTAATTTTTCTGATCGACAATGACACTATCGCTCCAAAAGAATATTGATAGATTGCATGTTGTCATATGGAGAATTTTACACCTCTAAATCTCACATAATTGATACGTTGATAGGTACTACCGTATACTATTTCAGATTTAGCTAATGGTTATCTTATAATACCAGATGGAAGGATGGATATTAGATAAGTGAGAAAGTGGTATGAAAGATATTGAGAAAGAGAATCAATGAAGAATAACAGGTCTCATGCAGCACTAAATAAGATAGGTTAACTGGTATCGGAGTCTCGTTTCACCAGAAATTAAATGAAGATAAGTGATACATGGCAAGAGAAATGAGACCTAATATAATCAGAGATGTTAAAAAACGTAAACGATATTAAAGTTAAAAGTTGCCACGGATGCCGACAATTATTTTTTTCGAGACATCGTAAAATCTCATTGAAAGTTGGCGAAGAATGGCAATTAACAGCTAAATTGAAAAAGTCTTTGAGGCATTATTTCACCACATTTCATGGCTTGGGGACAATTCTATGCTCTTTAAAATCTCGAACGATCAATTAGCCTCATAAATGCTTTCGTAATTAACTTTGTAACCCGCGAAAGAGGCAAAAGCGGACGAATACGGGGGACGGAGCCATTTTGTTGAGCCCGCTCAATCACCAACCCGGGAAGGTTCTGTGGCGAGAAGGGTGAGCGCGGTAAGGGTGGGTGGGGAAAAGGCCCTCGTGGGGGCCACTTGACGGGGAGACCCCAACGAGGGGAGAGCACCCCCTGGGGGAAAACTGAGAAATGATGGAGAAAAATAAAGAGACTACAAGACTTCCACCCCCTGGGAACAACAAATGCCAGACACCACCTCCTCCAGCTTCCACCATGATATTTTCGCGACAAAGAAAATCATGAACGAAATTTCTATAAATTCGAAAAAATTCCGCATTCGCAACATTTGAAAAGTTTGGAACTGATGTAGCGCTTTGTATCATATAAATATAGGTATAATTTAATAATTATTAAATTATTAACGTATAATTAAACTATGGTTATAATATATATTTTTTTTAATTATAGATATAAATAATATATATTTATAGATAATTAATTAATAATTATAATATATAATATAATTTCATTATATAATATAAATGTATTAAATTATATGATATAGGGGAAAGTCGGGTAAGATGACGAAGCGGGTAAGATGACGAACTCGATTTTTCTCTTGTGCATTCATAGATAGCAGCATGAGTCCTAGCTCTTCCTGAGACTCAGGCAATTAGTTACGAAATTCACCGCAAAGAAAGGCGGGCCAAATGTTTTTGCGAGCAGTAGCGAGTGAGATGTGTTTTCTTACCTCGTGATTGTAAGTTTTGAAGTTTTTGGCGCAAGGAATTACTCGAATACGGTTAGTTGTTTTTACTCTTACCTATATTTTTCTCAGAATATAACCTGTCATGCAAAGAACCATGTCTTCAGTAGATTTTTAAGATGAGCTAGGGTAATGATAGATAACTTATAAACCAAAATGGCGACGTGGGGTAAGATGACGAGAAGTTTGCTGGTTCGTCATCTTACCCGACATCTTTTTGAGTACCTTTTATGAATAGCTTTTGACGTATTTAAAAAATTGGTTTCGGACTGAATTTTAGCTGGTAGGTTTGTCTATTTCAATAGTTTGTTTTAAGTTTGATTGGTGGTTTAGTTTTAGTTACTTTTAAATTCCTTTGGAAATCAAAATAACTACTGCTAAACCATCAATCTAAAGGCGGATCCAAATATGCGGTCAGCACGTCTGGCGAATGTTTCAGTTGTTATCATATAGAATTATTTTTATTACATTATATTAATGCATACATAGTATATATCTACGAATGTTTTAGGCTTGACAAACATCATGCCACGAAATTACACGAGGAAAAGTGACAGAGGAAAGTGGGATAAGGAGGCAATGGATGCAGCTGTTGCAGAAGTAAAAGAAAAAACCACTAGTGTAAATGCTGCAGCAAAGAAATATAACGTGCCGGAAGCAACTCTACGAAGATATGTTAAGCAGAGATGTGGCCCCAGTGGGAAAGTTGTAAGTTTGTTAGTAAAAAAATATAATTGCCTGAGAATTATTATTTTAAAAATTTATGGATAACTCTTTTATTTGTTTTAGGAATATCCTCATAACTTAGGCAGATTTAAGCAAACATTCACAGATCAACAAATAGAAGAGCTTAGACGATATATAATTGATTTGGACAAAAGAGCTTTTGGGATAACGAAAAACCAGTTTGGGAAATAGTGTTTTTCGTATGCAGAAAATTTAGGATTGAGCCATCGGTTCAATACAGAAAAGAAAGCCGCTGGAAAAGAATTCATTGCGAATTATCTAAAAATTTGCAAGCTATCGCTGCGAAAGCCAGAGGCAACATCGGTAGCTCGACTCATGGCTTTCAATCGAGTAAATGTAGGAAAGTTTTTTGAAACACTTAAAGAACTCAGATTGAACTATCTGTTCAAAGCCCAGAATATCTACAACATCGATGAGACGGGATTTTCCACAGTGCCAACGAAAACTCCTAAAGTGATCTCACCCATTGGATCCCCCCGTGTGATTAAAGTTTCCTCTGCTGAAAGAGGAGTAACAGTCACGGCCTTATGCGGTATGAGTGCCACTGGTACTTACATTCCACCTTTTCTAGTCTTTCCCAGGGTAAGGATGAATTCTGATTTTTTAAATGGAACACCCCCAGGTACCAAAGGAGTGGCTCATGAATCAGGATGGATGACTGCTCAAAACTTTCTAGAGTTCTTAGAACACTTTACTAGTCATGCTCACCCAAGTAAACAAAATCCAGTCCTAATTATCATGGACAATCACGCCTCACATGTCACCCTGGAATCCATTAACTTTTGTAGGAATAATGGAATATGCCTTCTCGGATTTCCAGCTCATACAAGTCACAGGTTGCAGCCGCTTGATGTGGCTTTCTATGGCCCGCTGAAGACTGCCTATAGTCAAGGCTGCGAAGATTATTTGGTTTCTAACCCAGGAGCCGTCATAACAATACGAGAGGTAGGCAGAATATTCGGTAAAGCTTACCTTAGAGTGAGTACTATCCAGACTGCTGTGAATGGGTTCAGAGCTACTGGCATTGAGCCCCTAGACAGCAACATTTTTACTGATGAAGATTTTCAAGCTTCACACACCACTGTTATCGTTGAAAATAACCAAAAAGATGCTCCTACCATAGGTATCCAGCCCATTTCTTCAGCCCGTACTACAGACCCCGCCATGTCGGCAACCCTACCTCCACAGCATCCTAATTCCTCAACTGTTCCTCAACAGCCATCTACCTCTTCGACATTGCCTCCACAGCTCCCCACTTGCTCAGCCCTACCTCCACTTCCAATGGCCATCAAGAAAACAATCAGGCGACCCAGGAATAAACTGCCTTCTTACCACATTTCTGGAAGTCCTGTGAAACAAGCTCTTGAAGAAAAGCAGAAAGAAAAAGAATTGCTGGAAATAAAAAGGCAGGAAAGATTGAAAAGAAAAGCTGAAGCATTGGCGTCAAAGAAAGCCAAGGGTTCTAAATCTGAGGAAGTAAAGAAAAATAAAACCGTAAAGAGGACAAAAAAAGTAAAGAAAATTAAAAAACATCAACTGGATGACGAGTCATCAGACGAGTCACCGGAAGAGGTTCCTTACATGGAGGACGACATAGAGAACGAATCAATATTTGATGAAAAGTGCATTATTTGTAGAGAGTATGGAAAGGAAGAATTGTGGTACCAGTGCTTCAGGTGCAAATCTTGGGCACATGCTGCATGTTCTGGCTGGAGTAATAGCGAAGCGAAAGACACGCCCTGGAAATGTGATTTTTGTGTGTAAATTGTATTTCCTGGTTACTATGTTCTTCTAAATTTTTGTATTGCCAAATTTTCAATGTTTTGTTTCATTAGAATCGACCGGTTCTTGATTTTTTTGTGCTTAAACTTTGACTTTTTCAAATTCATATTAAGGGTTAGCAAGCTAAATGTTTTTCTGAATCCTTAAAATAAAACTTTTCCATCTTAACGTACTACTTTTATCTGTTCGTCATCTTACCCACCCCCATTCGTCATCTTACCCCACGCGTGGGGTAAGATGACGAAAATTACACTTTTACTTTGGTGAAATATTTTTCATAATTCAAGAGAGGAATACGTGGTACCAAATTTTTTTATTAAACATAAAGGTTGAAAGAATTGTCCTTTCGAATTTTAGGATTTTAAACCTCTTAATAAATTAAGGGAAAAAATCTGAAGCTTAAGTTCGTCATCTTACCCTACCTTCCCCTAAATACATTATGTAATATAATTATATAATGATGGGGAAAAATAAACAGACTACAAGACTTCCACCCCCTTGGAACAACAAAGGCCAAAAATCGTCCCTCTGCCTTCAAACTGTAATAGTTATCGCAAAATGAATATTATTAAAGAAAATTCTATAAATTAAAAACAATGTCTTCATTCACAATATTGGAATAGTTCGGGACTGATTTCGTACGTAAAATGTTATAAATATGATTATAAAATGATTAACTAATAATTATAAAATAATATAATTCATGTGCAATTTTAATACTTTATTTAATTATTATTACATGTATTTTATAACATATATAATGAAGGAAAAAAATAAAGAGAGTTTAAGACCTCCATCACCTGTGAACCACAAACGCCAGAAATCGTCTCCTTTACCTTTCACCTGCGACATTTTCGCGAAGCAGAGAATCATGAATGAAATTTCTATAAATTTTAAAACTTCCTGCGTTCACAAGACTGGAATTGTTAAATTTTGTTACCGATCATATGTAAATAAATAAAATTACGCACATTTTAAATTAATAATTTGAAATTAATAAATTCCCCAATGCCGTACGTACTATTTGCTCGCCATGTGCACTGATGCAAGCGATAGCTTCGTAACCCAGAGTGATTACGTGATTGAGACCTACACGGAAATTTGTGTCCTTAGGAAATCTGCTAGGTGAGTAAGTGATATTGCACGTTAGTGTGTATAATTTCGTTTTCAGTTTCAGTATTTCTCCCCATTGACAAACTCTCAAACTTCCCAAACCTCCTTATTCTTCCCCTACCTGTTCCCATTATTTTTTGCCCAATAAACAATATGACTTCGGGGAATTAACTTAACAACGAAAAATGCTTATAAGTGAACGACGATTATTTAGATAAGTGAAGTAGGTTTGTAGCTGACTAAAAGTGCCAATAAAATGTGTTTCGTATTAGAATATTTTTTTCCTGTGACCAAACGTATAAATACTTTATGAATATGCCTCGTATAAGGACGAACAATTTTCTTAAAGGGATTTAAGCTTTTAAATGACCACCCCGAAAACTTTATAATGGAGCTGGTATAATGGAGTATTAGCTGATAAAATAACGTGATGCGTCAGACAGTGCATATAAAATACATGCTGAGTAGCTAATTAACATTATTGTATTAATGGAATAGCGAATGAAGGAGACTGCAGCGATGGTTGAAGGAGTAACTCTTTTATGACCGCAGTACTTCGTAGGGGTGTAATTTATAAATACAACGATAAATCATTTTTTCCTCATTACGCTATTACTGGGAATTAATCACATTATTTCCACATAAAATTAAAGTAATCACTTCAATTATTCCTAAATCGAACCTCCATTTCGGAAAACATATATAAAAAACCAATTTAGTTTTCCGGGAAAGGTGAGACAATTTATGTAAAATAAACACCCCCACCAACACCATACCCTATTTGCACACAAGGGTCGTTATATTTTTTGTGTTATAAAACCTCATTAATATCAACAACAAATTAATTAAACCTACCTATCTCATCGTTGACTGCATTGTTATCGGAGTAGTGCTCACTTGTAATATATACCCAATTATAATTAGCCAACTTAAATTTATTATCGCCTCTATAAAATAACTAACCTAGTTTAATAAATTTGTGTGGAATATTTATGAGGTATCAAGGCAATTTCATTTGTGATGCAATTACCTTTAAAGAAAACTTTGTATTAGGGTATTTCGATAATATTATAAAATACAAAACAATTGCAAAACTTCTAACTGTGAATGATCAAAAATAATTTTCAAGGTGATGTTCACAAACAGATACAAAATTAATTATCGATATATCTTCTAAATATGACCAAAATTAACATATGATGGGATTACTGCCAAGTCACCCTCCTAATTGTAATGATTTCAACCTTCTTCAAAACTCTGTGAATCGAAGTATAATATGAAAACTTTTAATAGGGCTCTGAATAATGTTTGAAATACTGATTTCATAAAATTAAATCATTTAGCTGTTGATATATCAAGATAAAACATTTCCAGCTTCAATTTTAATTTGAGAGAAAAAGTTTACATTTTCATGGAAATGGCCATTATTATTACCACCGGAATCCCACAAGATAGAGCCAAAAATAGCTGATTTCATATGCTGTTTAGATAATTATGTGCGCGGTGAGCAAAATATTTGTTTTAACAGCATTTAAACAATTTCTCTGTTAACGCATAAAATGCTTCAGAAGCTCTTTTCTATACCTACGGAAGCCATCCACGGCTTCAGCTCAACCGGGGTCAAGTTTTTTAATCAAGTCGGCATCCCCTTCATAAGGGATGGTTTCAAGTGGGATGGGATCCGTAGAGCCCTTTAGAAATTGCGACACCCCTTGTCCACCCTCTTAATTTCCGGGGTGTCCTCTCTACCTCTACTTTTTCTACTTCGAATGCGACACCCAAGGTGATGGAGCGGGGAAATTGGGAAGGCTCGGTAAAGGTAGTTACTTCAACACTAACTGAATAAGCCGCGAGGAAAAATGTTTTTCTTTTATTATTATTTTTTTCATTAACCTTTCCCGGGAAAGAAAATTCATCGTATCTTAATTAAATAGCCCAGCGAGGCATGAAATGATTCTGCGCGAGTTAGTATCGCAAAAAAATTACGTCAAAACCTCACGGATAACGCTGCTCAGTCAACCGTGAGCGTCGGAATCAAGTTAATATTTATTTACGCATCCCGAGGCACAGGCGGTGCGAAAATTGCATTATCCCGTGACGTCAAAAAACGATGGAATATTTCGAAAAGTTAGACACCCGACATATAGTTGCGATTTTCGTTTCCCGATTATCAGGAATAGTTTTCATTCAATCAAAGCATAAGTTTTTAATATGATCAATTACCGTACCCCGGGACAATTTTATCTCTTTATTTCATTTTCAACGGCTTTCTTGTGTGAAAAAAAATGACAACTCAAGTAAATGTTTACACGTTAAAAAAATAAGAAACATAGTCGGCAAAGATTCTCTGGAAGAGGAGAAACTTTAACAACTGAGTTATAATAAGTGGTTATCCATATAAAGCAATGGAGAAAACTAATTTTGAATTACGAAAACACTCAAATATGAAGAAAGATACATTTACATGCTCAAATAATTTAAATTAGAATGTTTAAAATTCATTAACTTCAATATTGAAAGAAAACTTAGACATTTACGTCAGAAAGGTAAATACACCATGGGTTTCATTGCAAGGAGAGTCAATTATATACTCTATGACAAGGGAAGTGCATTGAGGAGGCCTAATTCCATTCCATAGAAGGCTGATTTCTGTCGCCACTTCGGTCGCATTTTAATCGGTTTTCAAAAATGTCCGCGGCGTGGTCATGTGTGCAATGCGATACTTATGTCCAATATTTTGCAGGATAATGCTTTTAATTGCGAGGAATAGCATTGAAAAGTAATAAATTAGATAAATCACATCATCATGTATACTAATTTCGTATAATTCCCGTTTTTAGACCTTATTTTCCTGTGAAATGGGTCAATTTGTCCGTCAGCGACACAATTGTCGACTTCCCGAAACCCATTTAAATGCGCTGTGGTTAACAACACAATTAGAGGCCGACTTGCATAAACTCTTTCGTAATATTCGTGGTCTATATAATGAAAACATAGGCGCCTATCTTGGTTAGTTATGGAACTAGATAGGGCGCCAAACATAATATTTTTTCAAAACCTGGCAATGCTGTCTCTATGTACGGTACATACATGGTAAATGTACGAGGCGAAGGAGAGAGAAGATTTTTCCTAAAATTTAATGGCCTAAGATCCGAAAAGCCGTCGAGGCATGTGAGTATTTTAAGCGGGTGACATCATATTAAATTTTTACTCACACGGCACCAAAAGGAACAAAAATATACGTGCTGACTACTGCTATTTCAATTTTAATGGAAAAATTATTGGAGCCAAAATAAAAAGCTTAAGCCTATCCAACTCGCTACCATTCCAACAAATTGGACTGCTCTCTAACCACAAAACAACTAAATCCATTTATGAAATAAAAACAATTACGGAAGTCAGGCACATTTACGCGGGATAATTTTTTTGGAAGATATTTTTCGAAAAAAAAACACCACCACAAGGAGCTATTCGTGACCTACCATTTGATGCATTACATATAAACTTACCCCATGTTTACAGCAGGTATACATACCTTGAAAAATCAGGATTTCATGCATAAAATGGATATAAACTTGCGTAAAATTTGTAAACGATGGCAATTAAAATTTTATAACCAGTTTTAAGGTCGTTTTTCTCTTATGAAGTTCTAGCAATAATATTAATGGGCACTTGTAACCTAGTTTCGATAGTCCATTCGCAAAAGAAAATTGCATATGACACTGCAATCAAATTTGTTCGCTTCTCATTCTCCATGAGACTCAAGATTACTATCAATATTAATCTTTGAACTTCAAAATGAGTCAGAATAGACGAAAAAAGGTAAAAATGAGTATTTTAAATAACACTATAACGGCGTCACACTACGTAAAATTGTCCCCTCGCGATCTTAACTCTCAACTCAAAATAACATGATGACTATGATGATTGTAATTATGTATCAGTTAGTTATAGTAATGCATTAGGCCATAAAAAAGTCATTCAGTTTTCCAGATGAGTGCACAGAGTTGAAGTAGTTAAGACATAAGTATTTATCCACCCCTTTTTATGCAAGGAAATGTTTTTTGGCTGAAAAATGGAAATATTTTCCTCAAACTTATCAGTTTGCGAACTTGGCACAGTATGAGTTGGAAAATTGCACAACAGAAAACAGCATTAAGATAGCTAAACTCGTGATGTACTATGTCGTAAGGATTTTACCCAATGGCCGGTGAGAAAAACACACTCTATGGTTAGAGCCCCGATCTCCCCTACACTCGATGCTATCCTCTGAAAAGATTTACATAAAACGATCCTCGAATCTGTTAGACAGTAACACATCCGGGAGCTACGTGTCTCAGGTCAGAGTATTAATCAATAGTTGAACTGTAATAAAAGTGGCATCTTTTATGATTGCGAAATCGTTCACTATGACAGTGAAATGTGTGGTGTATGTTATTTAAAAAATCTCTGCTATTTAAGGAAATCTCTGAAACCTTGGCTAATCAAACATAATTTTCCAGGGAAGGTGTACTTTTTTATGCATTTATTCAGTATGGCTTACGACTTATTCCCCTGATAAGGGTTTTACATTAGGAACAAACACTTGATCACATCCAATCATATGCAAAATGAAATAGCCAAAACGTAATGAAAACTTAAACATGAGGATGATGAAATACTTATCCCACGCTAAAAATTTCCTATTCTATTTTTCATAGTAATAAAAATTAAGTACTGATAATAATGGCTTGGTCAGAGGCTATTCGCCAAATCTGCTTCTTCTATCGGGATACCTCGCAATGATATCTTTGAAATTATGTTCATATTTAGCATATTTTAAATGACAGGCCTAAAAGGCTCTCGCTCTAACGGAAACAGTACAGCGACAATGTATGTGAAGTATACTTTTAAAAATAATCTAAATGCGCGCTTTTAAAATCCTCCTCTCTTTTTTCCTAACGCCATGTAGGCAATATCAACTCTTTATACTATCTGTCACCCTCTGTTACAGGGATTGTCGTCATGCAATATGCACTTGAATCCTCATGCTAAATTCATGCCTCTGTGCGTAAAGTAAAATCTTTCGACAAATGCTATTCCTCGTATTCGCATTCAATTCAAGAATTGGGACATAAAAAAGCTCCTACGCTGTTCCTCATAGAATATAGTATTTAGAGTCAGCTTCCATGACTTGACCATTGCGAACAGGAAGCATTTGGAATATTTTAATTTCCAATGCATTAGTAGACGTGAATTCGCATTTGAAAATTGCGTTCCATAGGCTAATCGCTACCTTGGTTTGACAAGGTTCTAACTGACCATCAGCTGGTTTTGAGAAAAACCTTGTCAAAGTTTTAAACTGCTCTATTTCTATTATTATTAGGAATTTATTTTTGATTTTTGGCACATACACTAGTGATCCACTAGATACACTTAATTATTACTTTAAGAAAATATGTTATTTTGTTTATTTTTTTACATGTTTATATGAGTAATAAAATAAGTAAACTGCAGTTAGAACCTTGTCACACCAAATATTAGTTTTTTCTCCTTTCAGTTGGAACTTTGTCATTGTTCTAAATCTGTTATTATTTTACATAGAGGAATAAAAACCGGTGCAACACATAGAGAAACATCAACTTAGTTATCTTGAGTGAAAACACCAAATTTTGCAAAAATGTCAGTTAGAACCTTGTCAAACCAAGGTAGCGTAATGCTAAGCTCATGAATAAGGTGATTCTTTCAGATGTGCACTGAAAACCTTTTCCTCGAATGCTTTTTTTTTATTTCCATAGCTGCCTTCCTAGCTGCAATGAATTAACTACAAGAAGGGAAACATTACACGGAAGTGAGAGGCCTGTAGTGGTTCTCTTTTATATTCAATATCTTCCCTCAAATCATTCCAAACAGTGCAGTCACAAAAATCTCATGATAAACAACTAGCGTGAACAAGAAAAAATACGAGGAAGAACACCATCATATTTGTAATGAAAATAATTTGTATAAGTGAGAATAATAATAAAGAATTTACTTGAAACAGAAAATAACTCAAAATTCAGTTGATTAAAATAAAATTTATACGTAACCATTTTTAACTATGTATTTTTTTAATAGAATGAGCCTTATGATATGAACTTGTTCCATTTAAAAATAAATAGAACAATTTCTCTCATTTCGATGAAGTTGGGCCTTATATCAGTCAAAGTTATAATGCAATTTTCAGATTCACCTATTAATTTTTCTCAGTCAATATCCTACACATTATTGTATCAAACGACACAATATTTTAGAGGAGTGTGTATTAGAACACGAAAACCATTCTATCATTCATCACTTTTGGTCAAATTCAGAATGCCCGATTACTTCATTATTGCATCATATTTCGCACACATGGAATTAGCACAATTAAGTTTCTCAAAGTGACAAACGAAATTAATGTAAAACATTCAACAACGTGAAAGGAAAAGATAATGACACAGACAGAGAGAGCTAATTATTGATTTATGTATTTATCCGTAACTGTGAACGTTTCTAATGATAATGGCGAATGAATTCGTATATATAAGAGCTGGCATCCACTTTAAGCCATATTTTTACCTCCTATAAGTTAAGAAATTATTGGTTTAAGCAGGTTAAAAATGCTTGTACATTCACTCCACGACAAAATGAGTAAAACATTCCATACCAATAGCGATTTGCAACGGGTTAGTTTCAGGGGAAATGGTAATATATGATGTAATTCTTTCCCGGCGAATTATTCTCGTGAAGTCTTCTTGGGATTTTTACCAGTTTATTTCGCTGCGTATAACCAAAGGTTCTATGAACGACTCGTCCATTGCCATCAGGATTAATAATTAGTATGATTGAAGAAAAAAACGTATATATGTAACTATTAACTGTTTTAACAATCATGTTTCCCATGATCGCCCGGAATTACCTAAGTAATTAGCATGAAAAGGAAGAGTTCTAACATTTTTTATTTTCTTTAAAATGGGATACCGCGCATAAAGAAGGTTTTCAGAAGTTTGCCACAGAAGAAGCCACATTTGATTTTAATTGAACGACAGTTGTAGATGCGGAAGATGGTGCGTGAGGGAAACGGAAAAAGGGACGGAGGAAATGACAATGTGATTCAAAGAATGATGGGTTGTGCGATCACTCTTTTGATCCCTGAGAACACATCGCTGGAGCTTTATTTTTTATTTCTTTTTGTATATTATTTATTACCTTTTCTGTTCTTTTTGTTAGATGTTTTAAATGAATTTAACTTGTCACCTTGAGAAATGTGATTGTGTTAATCATTGAGTGTTAAATATGATGCAATTATGAAGTAATCGGGATTTCTGAATTTGATCAAAAGTGATGAATGATGGTAGTAGATTTTATTATATGGTCATGTTTATTCCTATAATCTGACAATATCCAGATAATCTGGGTTTTCGTATTCTATGACATACTCAGTTACAATACCGTGCCGGTTAATAGAATAATATATTGAATATTGGCAAAAAAATGAATGGTGATACTGAAAATCAATGACGAATGATAGATGTAGATTTTGTAACTCTGAGGGACCGAAAAAATTGTTGTATTAGTCTGGGTTAACTCGTATTTGTTGCTTGTTTCTCAATATTTTTTTGTCATTTTTATGTCTATGCCAACTCAAATTACTAGTGTTTTCACTGTGTGGTGACTTGATCCTGTAAACCACGTTGCTTACGTGGGGGTCAGTGGCTTGGCCAGGGGTGCGGGGGGTCCGAAATATAAAAACAATTATTTTCCTTCATAAAAGGAAACAAAATATTAAAAAATCATGAATTTACTACAGATTACTTTGACAAATGAAGTTTTTTCGATTATGAAAAGTGGTAAAATTAGTTCAAAATCCTCTTCTTAGTTTATTGTTTTTCAAATATTTTCACCCCTGATTATGGAACCCCCCTCCCCGAACGAAATTTCTTCTACAAATGTCGTTCAATTAAAACCAAATGCGGCGTTACAATCACTTTTAGCGGCCGTTTGCTCTAACTGGCTGAAGAACGGTGCCAGCTATGATTTCAGCGATGGAAAAAGGGACGTGCCGAATGAAGAAAAAGGGATGGGATTGCCATCCCTTGCACCATCACGGAAAATAATTGAGTGAAACGGTCATTTATTCCGCCATTATTGGAGCAATCGCTGGAGTAATCCCGCGAAAGGGATGGAAAAAATGGTCGAGTGATTAAGGCTTAGTATGGGAAAAATGCAAAATAATGCATAGATACCGATAATTTTTCGTTTCCTTACATGCCGCCGAAAATTATTTTAAAAGTCAATATTTTAAGTGTGAAAATAATATGTTCTCTCACCTCCCGCCATTTGAATCTGCTAAAAGGCGGATCTTCTTGAGGATGTGGTAATAATATATTGCATTATGGTGAATCAATGCTTTCATGTGCATAATATATTACTAACAGTTCATTTTTACTAAAAAATCGCCACAAATAAAGCAGATTTATGACGAGAAAGTCACTCACAAATAAAATCCATACAACAATATCGATTTTTGAAGTGTCAGTTTCTTGAAGAACGGGTAAAAGAATCAAATAAGCCACCTCGCGGTGAAGATGCTAGTAATTTGTGAGGCCACGGACAAAAAAAAACATAAACCAAACGGAGGAAATTCAATTTAAAATTCTTATTGGATCAAGTACACCATACCCACACCTCAACACTTCTGATCTTTCTTTGACCCATTTCCTCAGCGTCAGTTTTTGCACTGCAACGTGTGTATCCGACTCTTCCAGATCAGACTCTTCGACAAAAAATACAGCGGCTCTCTCATTTGATATTTTATATTCGTAAACGCATATTTCCTGAAACAAATTATTTTCCTGTTATCTTGAGCTATCTTTCCTTCCCTTGCTTATCATTACATTGAGTTTATAAGAGTAATAAAACCATGAAACATTATAAGTAAAAACTGCTCAAATCATCCAATCCCCAGTTTTTCAACGTTCCGTCAAGGTTATAGTAAGCAAGCGGTAAGGCGTATATAAATCTTTGGGAAAAGGAAAACATGAAAAACACCAATGCTAAAAGAGTTCAGAGAAAAGATATGAGAAGAAAGAAGTGTCAATAATACCGCGGGGGAGCCGTCCCCTCAAATATACTGATCCAGAGAAGACAGAACGGAAAAAGTAGTGAAAATTCTTGGCAGAGGGGTCGTGAGCGTCACTGCAACGATCCTCCTCCGTTTCCCCCGCGCGTAGACCTTCCGCCCCGGTAAGCGAGCGCCCAACTCCGGCGCTACACCCTGGCCTGACAGCGGGGGCGGGAGATGGTAGGGGAAGGGACACTTGTTGCGCTCGGCGAGTCAAGCGGGTTAGGAGAAGTGAGAAGTGGCAGAGGAAAGCCGGGGAGGAGAGAGGGGGGCCGGGTGTAGCCAGCAAGGAAAAATGGTGAACGATCGCGAAGGAGGGATGGAATATGAATACACGAAGAGTAGCGACGTACATATATGTATGCACGTATTTTATGTTACTATGCGTAATATTTTATGAAAATGTGATGTGCATGTGGTGATCCTATTGTATGCTTCATGTTCGTGATCATAGGTGGATCTAGGGGTGGGGGGCACAGGGGCACGTGCCCCCTTCCCACCCAGACCCTTAAAAATATGCAGGATTTTTAATTCGGTCCCGTTATCATTGCGTTAGTTTTGTATTACGTGGTATCCTTATGCCCCCCAGAAAAAAATCCTGCATACGGTCTCGCTTGCGCCCCCCTAAAAAAAAATCCTGGATCCGCTCCTGTTGGTGATTGATCTCCCCCATGCCAAACACCTTATGGGTGGCTAGCAGGGTATTTTGTAGATGTACATCTACATCAACATACTATCCCGCAAGCCGCACAAAAGGCGTGTGGCAAGGAGTGTTAAGACACCAGCCATTTGCATATAAAAAGGAAATTCTCCAACAAATTCACGACTAGCATTCATTAAAGTCCTTTATAGTTCGGGGGAAAAAGGAATTCGCATATCTATTCGGCAAAATATCTCTCTTAATTCATCGCTTCTGTCGGACCTAGAAATATAGTGGGGCTCTGACATTATGTTCTCCGAGTCGCTTTTCATGATATCCATTCTCAATTGTTCAAGCAATCTAAGCCTAGCGCGCAGCCTCCGAGTCTTCAGCGGCTCTCAGCCTAATTCGCTTAACATCTGGGTAACGCTGTCTGTACGCCCGTAGCAGTTTTTTGACGAACCGCGAAGCATTCCTGTATATTTTATTCAGTTCGCAGATTGTTTTTCTGCACCGGATCCCATACGCTTTCTGCGTATTCAAGGTGCGGTCGGACGAGTGTGAAGTAGCACCTTTCTTTTACTTTCCTAGATGTAGATAGGAGATGAAAGGGAACGCTCAATCTTTTAGGGTTTTATTCAGTTTTTACATTCTGTACAGCTAATTGCCTGTTTATTTTTAAGAAAATATTTTTATAAATATAGTATGATTTTAGAAATACAGCTATATTTTATTTTATTATACTGTTTACAACATCCCCCCTCTCGCTAAGTACTCCCTCCATCCATACCTTCCGACTCATCCGTATCTCATTCAGATGCTGCCTCTCCTCACCCACCATATCCAGTACTACGTCGTTCCTCCTCTCCGTCCATGTCACCTTCTCCATTCTTCTCCATATCCGCATCATAAAAGTCTTTTCTGGTCCTCCTATCTAAGTGTCCGTTTTTCCCCGCCGCAAAGTGCTAGATCAGTCTCTTTAACAATAGCACTACGATTTTCTCATTAGCACTTCCTTATGCATAAACGCATCTTTTATGAGAGAAATTCTTTTCCCGTGATGTTTACCTTCCTGTCCTTTTTCTCTAACCTGCCATGCGTTAATATGAGTAATAAAACCATATTAAGTGCAAACATACGAAACAGCTTTTGAGACCCAAATCGCTCCGGTACTACATTATCAGGCGAAGCGCTCTGAGACTGACGCATTTATATTGTAGGCTAAAAGAGTGGGTCACAAGAGATAGATTTTAATGTTAATTCCATTTTTTTGCTACTAACAGTAGCAAAAATGTACTCAATTACCTACAGGTAATCCAGTAGTTCTCAACATTTTTTAAATATATATGTTTATAACTAATATTGTACCCCCAAAAATGTATCGAACACTTTTCATTGCATAATTTCACAGTGGGTCGGTGATACTTTTACTTGTAAATAATTGTAAAAATAGAAACTTTGCCTTTTATACCCCATATAATATGTATACAAATTTTCCAGTTTAGATATACGTATTTCCTGTCGTCCGCCATTACCGAATACTTTCGAATTGGTTCGTCACGTACCCCCAAGAAGTACGCGTACTACCGCGGTGCACCGATTGGAAACCGCTGATCTAAAACAGTGCTATTGACTAGTAAGTCAACCAATGTTTCCAATACTCTCCTAAGCTTGTTTTTCTCCGTAAAGGCTACGGGGTGCGCTAAGACCCTTCACTGAGAAAGAAGAACAGAAGTAAAAAAATCCTCTCGTCCGTGTTTCTTCTTACGGAGACTTCGTCGTAAGCTTCTTACCTCCCGCTTCCCTAAGAATAGTTGTCTCGTGAACCTGAGTGCCCTGGCGACTTCAGGAAAATGCCGTTCCTTCCCCGGACGCTTTGGAGAGCAGTAATTCCCGAGTGCTTATATCTTCCACTCTTCCCCCAATCAATCAATTTGCTTCCTATTCACCCTTCTTAATGGCCTTGAGGTGAAAGAAAGGCCGGGTAAACTTTCTTGCATGGCCGATACCTAAACCACCCTTTGGTAGTTTATTTTCGACGTACCACCGGTTGGGATTCGCTGAGTTAGATGATTTGAATGAAAAGTAAACGATGTTTATCCATATAAAATATTTATTAGATCACTGCCATGGTTTCAACGCACTTCGTCATCCTCAGACCAAAGAACTATATGATTCATTAATTATTGAATTTCGGGATACCATGAATGAAAATGGTGACTCTAACAGCAACAACAAAATATCTCCACTTCCACACCCTCAATAGCATAAAATAAGCAGCTCACTCATCCTTCCTCTTTCTTCATCTACCTCTCTCCATTCATCTCTCTACATTCCGTTCCCAAAGGGTAGTGGCGATCACGTCTCGTTCTGCAGAGGAAGTGGGAGCGTTGACGGTACCACACGTAGGAGTTCGGCACTCGTGGGCCGCACCATCGCTCTCATGGGAGCGGCCCGCAAACTTCCCTCTACATAACACTCTCTCCCTCCTCTCCCTCTTTCCACTCGTATGAGTATGCCCGAGATGGGAATATGAAATAAGCCCCCCATCTGCCTCAGCACACTTCTCCACAGGTAAAGAAATATATTCGTACAGTTAATACGTCATACTTTAAGCTATACGGGTAATTCGGACGTGACAAAGGTTAGTTTCATTTGGTAACTGACTATAGTTAACAGTTTCTACGAACTAATGCCGTTTTTGCATTAAATCATCTTGAACCAACAAAAAAAAACATAAATAAAAATTCCGTAAGATAATTTACTTCATGATATGATTTCATCTAACAATACTAGTTCATATGAACGTTTTAATCGGCTGAAATATAAAAATCGTCGCCTATATAGCCTCATTTGCATTACTTTACCACGTTTCACACTAATAATCCTTTTTATCTTGCAAACAGTTTAACTGAAAGAAAAATTTAAACAATGCCAAGAAAGAACATTGCGCATGATTTGCTTATTCCTCAGCACTGAAACGCATCGATCAACGAATCTTTCATAGAAATAGCGAGTGAAATATGAACAATGAAGTCCACTAAATGATTTAAAAAGAAATAACTCAACCTACTCCATAAAAAAATCTAGTATTTCCCTCTGTAAATACTCTCGCTGAATTTTTTTGAATGAATGTCTGTAAACTTGTATTTGTAGTTTGTACTTTGTAATTATGAGCTAATTTTTGTCGTATCTTGAACTGATATTTAAGATCAAATTAATGCTCTTTTTTTTAGATTACGTGACGTATTCTTTTCTGCTTTCTTCACCGTTCAAAAAGTTTATATGCTCAAAATGATTTTCGTATTTTTTCTTTTTTAAATTGTTTTTTTTTCATTAATTACACCAATTGCAATCATCCGTTGCTATTTTGTTTGTACTTATTTTTCACCATGAATTATACTATTATATTCATAGTACCTTAAGGGCTCTTAATAAATAGCATTGAATTATAAAGTTTTTTCTTGAATGTTCAACATAAATTATAGAACCCACAAAGTTGCACCAGGTACCATATTATTTGCCAACTTACTAAGTTCGGGAAACCACGACATGATTTTTTCTCCAGTTGCAGTTACATTTTTGAGCTTTAATAAATTATTTTGTAACCTACGACTAACACCGAACATGATATTCAGCAAAAGGCGACACACTCAAGATAAATCACAAGGAAAACGTCTTACAAAAAACTGACTCCAGCATCTACGTCATTATATTAACAGTAATTTATCCGTTAAGGTGCTACCTAACGATAACACGTACATGTTAAAACGTTTGAAGACTGTCAAAAAACTGCGTAAATGCGCCATTGATTTATCATTTTATGGAATGGATTATTACCATATTGCAATTATACATGAAATACCTGAAAACGTAAGTTTCATACAACGGAGCTATTTTTCTCGAGTTTTTTCTAGGACAGTTGCCATTAGCTTCCAACATATTCTATTCATTATAATCCAACATATTCTACCGTTAGCTTTGGCTTGTGTTTTCTGGATCATCCAGATTTTCCCGGTGAATGCATTCAGACATGTTTCCAACTTCCACACTGGCTTTCTTTCCCTATCTCACAATGAGGTTTTATCCATAATGTGTCTCGCAATCAGTTGCGTAGTAACAAATTTGCTTTGGCATACTTACTGATAATGGCTACAAGAATATTTGGTATATTTGCACGCATCGGGAAAGCTGAGTTTATCCTTTGCATAACGCCGAAAGTTAAATATATCGTTAGTGATTGGTATACGTACTGAAATGGCACGGTATCGAAAAGTGAGGTGCCAGAGGATAAATGTCCCTGAGGTTGTGATGTCCTGAGCAAATATATCACGGGTAGTCACTACAAGTGGAAAATTTCGGGAGGTTCCCAAAGCCTTCCCCCCTGATGTGGTCTCCAAAGTAAGTCTGCCGCCTGAATGTGATTGAAGGAAAAATATGCGCACTTACTCTGCATGGAGTGTGTCATCCAATCATAGGGCCCGTTCACACGATACAATAAACGTACGAGCAGGGGCAGATCCAGAAATTTTTCTGGGGGGTGGGGCACAAGGGTCTGACAAGCAAACAATCTTCTCATACTTGAGATTAAAAACAAGGTTAAACAATTACTGTACAAAATATTCTCTTCATTTTGACATAAAAGTTTTTAATATGAAATTAAATGATTGAGGCTCCGTAATACACAAAACAAAACGAACTTAATGATAACGGCATAAATTAATTAATTTATTAAGTGACTGGGGGGAAGGGCACGTGCCCACGTACCTCCTCCTCCTTAATCCGGCTATGCTTACGAGTATATCACGATCAGGCTCCGTGTCTGTTCGTAATATAATTCCCAATAATGGATACTATCATTTAACGAAACATCTAATGAACATCTTTCGTTCTTCGTTGTATACAGGGCTCTGGGTGCGTGCAGAGTGGCACGTTCGTTTTCCGATTGCTATTCCGGCCAAGACCGGCAATCCATCTGCCTCCTCCCGGCATCCGCATATTGAATCATCGGGAGCGAACGTGAGAGAATCTCAGCACGCCTACACTCAAATCCCAATGCGCACCCCCGAACGTCTGAAAGCCATGTACTTCGGCAAGCGAGGCATTCTCCAGAACCAAGTACAAGGTATGGCTGACAGGTAAATCGTCGTGATTATTTAGCAACGGAAATGCCTGGATTGGATGAGCATGCACACTTATCACAAATGAACCTTAAACCCAATTGGCGTAGAAGACAATTCATCAGGGTCGAAAGATAAATTGCTTTAACCGCAAGCTGACACTAATCGGTACCGGTAGGAGAGGAGCTACTCAATCAAATTCGTGAATGTGATTAGTTCAAATCCGTATAGCGTCAACGTTGGCAGAGCTGACAGAGGTTTTGAATATGATAACGGGGGAAAAATGAGCTTTCAAGGGCATCATTAAAATTGGTTTGATTCGTAGGTTATTCAGAAAATTAAAGTAAAAAGGGTCATACTTTGAAAGCCATGTAAATAATCTCTGTTAGGAGTGAATTATCATGGAAATCGTTATGGTGACCCGTGTATATGAAATTGGGAGAATGGAATTTTACACTATGAAATTATCGACCTTGCGAGATTTACTTGAAACACAAACAGAAAACGGATAATATAGGAAAAATATTCTCACATAAATTTACTCTTGCGTTTCTCATTATTTAAATTTTTAATTAAAGATAGAGCATGGATATATTCTCTCATATACGTTGAGGTCACAACCTAGAAAGGTAATAATCATATAAATCTCATTTTTAACTAAAGTACCTATTGGATAAAATCATCGTAAAAATCTCTGTTAGGAAAGACTAGGCGATAGTTATTAAACAGAGCAAATCCCGGTGCTAAGAAAAATGGCTAGATAGTAATGCTAGTCAGTAAGTTAGTTCATGTTAATTAGTTCCACTAAGATCGCAAGAGAGGACAGGTTGAAGGTTCGGAGGTGGATAATCGCTATTACATGAGTGATAGATCAGAAAAAATTATTTCCATGATAAGTTACCACTATTGGATGATTACTCGGTGGAAAACAAGGATGTCATATATTTTTATCAATTATAACTGAAAAATCAAAGTAGAAGTTAACACCATCAATTGCTCAAGAGACAAAAGAGGATTTTGTAATTTGCCGGTGCATACTGCTTATGCTGTCTTCACGGGTTCTCCACCGGGGAAGTAACACGGAGCGTGCCGATGTCCAACTCTTACCCTCCCTCAGGTAGAAAATTTTCGGGTAAGGGTTTCCGTGATTATAACTTCAATTTCGGCTCATTTCACAATAAATGTTAATGTCTATAATAAAATAAACTTACTTACTTCCACAAGGTTTTAGAAATCGACGGGTTTCGGCAGTTACGCCATTCTCAAGTGGTAATTCAGGTCAAAAACCGTTTGTTTATAATTTATTTATATTCTTTAGCCCAAAAATAGCACTAAATGGTCTTTACTTCCGGGGGGGGGGGTTACTACATATAACAATGGACGTTACTGGCATCAATTACCTGGAAAAGAAGATAGAAGTAAGGAAACAATTTATCAGAAAAAACTTATGTTTAGATAAGAAGAGCAAGGTTGTGCGGTTTTGCAAAGCATCACGAGCGAGGCATGTGAGACTTAAGATAAAGGTGAGTGATGAAAACGTTGAGCAGTTCAAATATTTAAGCAGCACGTTAGAGGAAAACCGATACGGTAGTAAGGACATTAGGAAGAGAATTGTGTTAGCAAAGGAGGCGTTCATGAACAGGAAGGAGATTCTGAGAGGTTCGCTATGTAAGAATTTAAAGAAATGTTTAGTGAAGAGTCTGATCTGGAGTGAAGCGCTTTACGATTCAGAAATGTGGCCTCTTAGGAAGGAGGACGAAAGAAGACTCGAGGCATTTGAGATGTGGTTGTGGCGAAGAATGGAGAAGGTGAAGTGGACGGAGAGTAGGAAGAACGACGAAGTGCTGGATATGGTGGGTGAGGAGAGGCAGCATTTAGATGAGATATGGAGGAGACAGAAGATATGGATGGAGCAAGTACTTAGCGAGGAGGGGATGCTGAAAACAGTGATAGAGGGAAGAATGTTAGGTAAACGAGGGAGAGGAAGGAAAAGTATTAGATTTTTTAGATAGAATGAATGGGATTAGGTCTTATTGTGCATGATGGAAGGGGAGGCTACCAGAATTCTTCTTAAGGACTCCATGGAAACCTACCTTAATCGGTAGAATACTTTAATAAATGTATGGAGAATGCTTCTCTACGGAAGTGAGGTATGGACAATGACAGCTACGGAGATATCAAGGGTGGTGGCTTTTGAAAAATGGTGTTTCAGAAGAAGGATCAAATAGATCGACCAAGTAATTAATGAGGAAATCATAAGAAGAGTAGGAGAGAAGCTTCATGGAAACCCTGACAAGGAAACGGAACAAGCTTATGGGTCACATCTTGAAATATAATTGCCTGTTGAAGAAAGTCGTCGAGAATACAAAGAGATAACAAGAACGGAAAAGGAAGACCTCGAATGAACTGTATGGAACAAGTAAAGAAGGCTGTGAAAGAGAAGAATGCGCGGGTGAGAAAAGATTAGTGAACAGTAGAATTGAGTGGAGAGCTACGTCAAACCAATCTTAGGATTGCTGACCAACGATGATGAGATATCATTTAAAACTTCCGCGATGCGATAGCTCATATATTTCGCTTTAAACTTATTAGTTCAATTTCTCTCCCTTTTTTCACTAACTTTCCAGATAACGGGCTTAGAAGCGCTCTTTCACGTGGCGTTTGGTATTCTCAGATCACGATGCGCAACATGGTAGCCCCGACCGTGCTGGCAACCCACTTTCCGCTTGATCGAATCCCATGACTACAATTTTTTCCCCGCTTTCCCACGCCATCACTGGCGACACCGTTCATGTTATCTTCACCGATGCGAGTCCATCTCCCGTCCCTATTTGAAAACCAAATCTCACCAGTTCCATTTGCCGAGACCACTGCGAACATCCCCCAAGAGGTAAAAGGGGTGATTTTTAGCACTGAGAGGAGGACAACGATAGCGGCGAATTCTCGCAGAGAAAACGAAGCGATGAGACAGAGGAAAGTGCGGGAAATACAAGGTTGAACGGAGACCTCTTCCATCACCACCACTAAGAAAACACGTGAATGCCAGCGTGAAAAAATAATGCCAGAAAAGCTTCAACTCAAGGAGACATGAGAATACAGGTGGGATATTGGAAATGTCTTCCCTCAAAACAGGATTTATACTTCATTAAAACATGGCAAGAGGGGATCAAAAAATTTCCCTATAAGCTGAGCGGCGCTCTAGGGCAATGTTTTGACCTACTCTATTGTTGTATTTTATTTTTTCCATGCAATTGAATATCGAAGTTATTTGCAGACCCTATTTTCCAGGATTTTGATACCTTCATGGAAGTTTTTCATATAGTATAAGAGAAAGCAAGGAGAGCGAGAAATATAACTTAGTTGTGTTATATTTTCGAAAGGACGATGAAGTATATACTTGAAAAGGCATTTTCTCAGTAATACCATTTTCTACAGAGAAGAAAATCATCCGCCTTGACCAGGATTCAAACCCGGATCCCCTGATTTCCGGTCAAGTGCTTTAGCCAGTTAAGCTCCCGAAGAGTCATTCTCTCCTGTGGATATTACATGATTACTCGACCGGAAATCGGGGGATCCAGGTTCGAATCCCGGTTAAGGCGGATGACTTTTTTCGCGGATAATCTTTCGCACGATTGTGCATTGCGGTTGACTCCCGTATAAGTTATCGCTGTGGCTAGTCCCGGTATACTTTAAACCATTTTCTACTTCAAAATTAATTTGATCTATTACATGTTATCATCTTTCATGTTCACGGTCTTAGAATTACATGCAACAAGAGAGAAAGTCAAATTACATCCTGGAGCCGCTCTATTTTTTGGGAAATTTTAGCGACTTATAGAACACCTTATCTATCCGTACTCCTCCAACGTGATTTATCATTTCCATGAGACCCTTTACGAAACCTTCCCATCCGATTTGGTGCAGCGAACAGAGCAATCGTCGATACATGTCAAGGCAAATCGTCGAGACATCAAGGTAAATCAAGGATAGGCAGGAGATACATTAGAGACCACGCTGAAGATTGCATTGGAATATAAGTCTTCCACGCCAGGCATAACACAGTGACGCCAGGCATGACTCCAGTAGAAATTCGGAGATACAGTAGAGTCCAGCAAACTTTCACAACGATAACCTGGAAAAGTGGTATATTTCCGCACGATGAAGGCTACGGAACCGACCAGAGCTCGACGGAACCAGATTGCATGAGGTTTTTTGATCAGTTTAAATTTAAAAAGTTATGTGCATTCTTATGCAATTAATAAATTCTTCATGCATTTAAATATCATTCGTTAATAATATATGAAAACTCGTAATTTTTCTTATTTTACTCCTATCTTCACAACGCAGGTATTTCCAAAATCCTGTCACCCTACGATCCACGTTATTCCGGGTTTGCGAGACTGCTGTAACACGAACGAAGATCTCTATCTACGGCACTACGATTTAAGTTCTTCATTTTGGGCGATATAGTGCGTCAGTTTTCGAGGTTTTGCAATCTTTCGCAGCTATCTTAATCGATTTTCTACCAACTACCGGTTGATATCTTCCCTACCTCGGAAATACTTTGTAATTCCGATGTGAAACTTGTATCATCACAGAAGTAACCGACAAGGAGAAACTGAATAAACGACTACAATTTGCAGGAAGATTCTCCAAATCAGCTTCCACTGCAGTGCATAAGACTTGATAGGAAATGGGTGCTACTATTACTGCAAAATAAAGTAATTCAAAATACAAAAAACTGTCAAGTCGAGACATGAATTTTGCTGAGTTTTATGCACAATAATTCCATAATATTTCGGATACACATTTTGTTCTATAAATTATAATATCTCAGCATTTGGAGCCATTTTAACTAGTGGAGTTGCAGCAATTCATACCTCTCAAAATTTATCTCAATATAAAATTTACTTTATGTCTTTGGCATCGATCGCATGTATGTTTTCATCGCTGTTTAATTTGAATTAAAGAACAATGAACCACTCATAACCACGCACCGCACAATCAACGGTGGAAAAGCAATATTTCGAAAATATCCCGGTACTAACGAGAAACCGTCTCATTCATAATGAATTCAAAATCATGTAGATATAAATTAGCTGTAGTACACGCGCAAACAACCGAATTATGAATGGATTTCCATCATGAAATTCTACTTTTCAACAATATAATTAGTCTTCATTGAAACTTTCATGATGTACAATCAGTTAAACCGGTAGAAATTCCCAGAATACTTCCTCAATTCCTCAACCTCACCTCTTCGAATGTAACACACTGAGTGCCAGAAATGTTCCACTCCGTAAATTTCTTTAACTCTAAAGGCAATACACGGGCAATATCGTTGCAAAGGTTATCATTGAAAACATTATTGAACTTGCGAGGATGCGAGCTCGAAATTAGGCAGGGGCTATTTTGCCACCTCGCATCCATGCAATGGGCGTACCCAGAATCAAAACAAGGGGGTGAGGGGGTCAAAACTAGCTGTGGTCGTTCAAGTTGTAACTTTTTTGCACAGAAAAATTAATGAAACCAAAATTTTAAGGAAATGATGACAGCAATTTATTAGTTTTTATAATAATTTGCTTGAACAAAATAATGATTTCCATCTAATTTCCATGTCTTATACTCATATCATTTTTCTTCAAATGAACATTTGTTCATAACTTTTGTCTTGAACTAAATTTATTTTCACTTCTAGGGGGGGCAGTTGACCCCCCCCCCCTCAGCCCCCATCTGGGTACGCCCATGAACCTTGCATTCTCGCATGCGTTCTAGCAATTCACCACTTTTCACCATGCAATTTTGCCTGCGTCTTCGTACATACGTCAGATTGCGCATTGAGGTGCCCCATGTAAAACGGCCTTAAGATAGAAATTCAGCTATCCTTTTGAGCTAATACTTTTCCTATCCATAGGAAATTAGTACTGAAATACCTATTTACACTATCTCACAAGACGACTCTCTGGCTTTCCTTTTCAGGGTTTATCCGAGAATCCGTTCTCCCTATTTCGTTCCGCATCAGCGCAATCGTCACTTCAGTCGTCTATAGGATATATCGAGGGGAAATCAAGGATGGGCACGATAAGGCATTTGAGGATGAAAAAGGCCTTGGAGGCAAAGTCCTTCGCGCAAGCCATAACACGTGGCTCCAGGAGGGATAGCCTTCAGGCACTGTGGTTGCCTTTTTACGGCTCTTCCTGATAAGAAAGGAAAGGGGAATATCCAGAAAAACGCCAATAAAATGCCCAGATGGATCGCATCCTTCTTCTGCATGATAGGTTGGGTTTCCAGGCCGCTCGTTCGAGAGAAAGTGATCACTGAAATTAGGTTAGAGGTCGAGTTTGTGGTCACTTCTTTAGAATAGGGGCTGCCTTTAACACACGAGGAATAATGCAGTGATGTCGCGAAGTGTTGTTGGTAATAATTATTTCTTTCCTTTACTTGTATACTTAATTTTAATTTCTGGACACTATATTTTCTCTATGCGTCTGTTTTTTTAATTTTGCTTTTATTTTTTCTCTCCGGCAGTTAGGTGAAAAAAAGAGGAGAAATGAATGTATCACGGGTCATATTAAAATTTGAAATTTGTGAATATTCGTAAATTAGTGAGACGAACTGTAAAGCGAGACTAATGTCTCAAGGGATGTCAACTTCCAAATATTTGAAAAACTGCACACAAGTACGTACACTCAATGGCGTATTACTGAAATGTTAAAGAGATTTACTAAACTTCTCAAAAAAAATATGAGCTAAAAATTTACATTGAAAGGAAAGACTTTCAAGAAAAATAAGCAAGGAAATTGACAGTTTGCAATTCTTGAAAATTTACAGAGGGCTAATCAAGTCTAAAAATTTTACTTAAACAACTTTTTAAGCAATTTTTTCTCCATTCAATTCAATATAATAATCCTATTCTCTTCCTTCCTCTCCCTCGTTTACCTAACATTCTCCCCTTAATACTGTTATCAACATTCCCTCCCCGATCAGTACTCGTTCCATCCATATCTTCTGTCTCCTCAGTATCTCATCTAGAAGCTTCTTCTCCTCACCCACCATGTTCAGCACTTCGTCGTTCCTCCTCCTCTCCGTCAAAAGGGAGTATAATTGTCAATACGGAAAAATGGCCATTAAAACATCCCCTGTATCCTTACGTAACGAAATGAAAGTCTAATTGAAACTTTGTTGAGCGACTAATTAACATATCCCAGCAAAGAAAAGCAATACTCATCATTGCCAAGGAATGTGCACCGAGTTTTACGCTCGCTATTACCTTCAGATGTACAGAAAAGTATAAGAAAAACAGTCATCCATTCTCTAGTTTCCCATTTACTAATAAGATGCCACGCAAGGCACTGAAGTTCAATCAATACTGCATTCGATGCATTAACATCAGCGAAAAATCTTACGTAACGACAACCCCATGGGAGCTTTGTCTCACTGAGTTTTCACGTACACATCTACCTCACTTTGCATTAAAAAATCTGTAACATAAACTCGCACATAATTATAATACAAACATTTATGCATGCACATTAAACGAAGGGGTAATAACGGCTCATTCACTACTCTAACTTAGAAATGGGTTGATTAAGAGTACTTCAAGAAATGATGGAATGTTCCAATGAGCAAGCGAGCGAATCCATTCTTGTGAAAGTTAACTTACCAGGCAATAATAATGCTTTCGATAAAATCTCGGAATAAAATTTATTTTTTATACTAACATAATGTTTTCCATAATATCTGAGAATAACAAATATTCAGTATTTCTGCGATAATCTTGTAACATACATCTATACGGCATAGGAATATGATACTATCACCCAGTGAAAAAGAAATACTACTCAATAATATGGATTACGACTTCCAATTACTTTAATGCCACCCATTACCCACGTATGGTTTCATTTACTCAACCCTTTTCAATCTAGGTGAGTACCCACCTTACGTTATTCACCCCTTAACCCCCATATCCCAGGGGACGCCTGTAAACCAATTCTCCCCCGCGACCCCAGCTCCGCCATCGGCAGTAAAAAGAAACAGCGGGAGCGGCCCTATATAGCAAAGAGGGCTCCAGGTCGGAGTAGAACACCCAACGCGTTCCTTCCATTCATCCATTATGCACCCAGGCATCCTTCTTCCATCAATCCGCCGACATACACGTTAACTGGGAGGGGTGCCCATAGGGGGAGCTCCCGTTCCTCCACAGACCATCCACCAGAAGCCGCAAAGGTGAAGGTATGGAAGTTTACCTCCGCCAAACCCGACACCCTGCAGTGAGGAGGAAAGTCGAATCACTTCGTTAAGATCCATCGACGTCTTAGTCACGAAGTTGGGAAGTTTGGCGTTAAACGGCTATGGAACGGCAAAGAAACGATCGAGCGATTCCATGAATGAGTTACTCGCCCTACATTCCATTCCAGGCGAAGAGTCGACCTTCGCTCGTTAGGAGAGAAGTCGAACTGTAAAGCTGCATCTCAAGTTGAAACTATTTGATGGTTCCACAAAGAAACTCCTTATCCAGAGCATGATTGCCCTATAAGCTAGCAAGTTAAACACTCAGGCCCTCAAGATCAAGAGAGGTCTACATTCAAATTGTTCTCAAAACTAATAGTACACTGCTCTAAAATAAAATGTTTAATCTTAGTATTGATATATATAGCATGAATGATGTACAGACAAGGGCAGCAATACTTCCTTTTCTTAAACTTAATAAAACGCATCGTATGAATCAGAAAAGTTTTATTTGTTTTTCACAATGTAGGTGCATACCTAAAGTTTTGTTTTAAATAGTCTTGAAGATCAAATCATGCAGATGACGTCCTCCATTCTTGATACATTCAGTTTACCGATTTCTAGTGTTTGTTATGACCTTTTTAAGCATAGCAGGCGTTATTGTGGAAATTTCTTCCTGGATTTTGTTCTTTAAATGTTGTACTTGTACGGTTCACATCAACAAGGGATTTCTGAAAACCCCATAGAAAAAAATCACAAGGGGACAAATCGGGAGATCAGTCTGGCCACTGGAAATCGCCCCTGATTGAGATAAGGTGTTCTGGGAACTGTTTCCTCAAAACAGCCATCGATGCTCTTGCAGTGTGTGCTGTTGCACCGTCTTATTGGAAACAAATGTCCCCCAAGTCCAACCCATTTAGCCGTGGGAAAAAGAATTTCTGTAACATTCCTGCTGGGTTGCGATTACAGAATATCCGTTCGAAAAGTAGGCCTCAACGGCAAACGCACCATCCTCACTATTCCAACGCATGGTGGCGACTGAACTGTGCTTCGATAAACTTTATAGCACTGCCTGACGAGCGAGATCACAAGCGCTCTGCTATGACAACAACCGACCGAATTCCGCGCATTACAATAAAGGAAGTTATGCTGCCTCACCCTTTATTTTATTATCTCACACGTAATTTACAAGCTTATAAATGCGAGAAGAGAGGGCAATAGCTTCGGGACTATTGGACTCATAAGTGCAATGGCTTCGGGCCTGTTTTTATCTAAATACAACCCGGCTGCTGGTGTTAAGAGCCAAAATAGAAATTAGGGTATTGAGCATTTCAAAATTGAGAATTGAAATTTTTTAGATTCCAATAGAATACTTATTAACTTAGAGCTATCCATCTTCCTGGGGTACTGGGGAGAAATGCGGAGGGTATTTTCATAAAATGTAGCAACTAGGAAAAAAAACAATGCAAAACTATTTTATTACATTACCATATGCGGTTTTTTTCAATTAATTAGGTTAAACTGGTTATTATTGACAAAATATTTTTACGTTTACTGAAATAAGTTATAGCAATATAATAATTTATACCAAATTAAATAATGGACTACGCAATAGCCGATATATCGCCTCGCCGCATTTTAAGGGTTAACGAACCACAATGTCGCATTCTGTCAACCATTTTCATGGTCAATATGCCTTACGAGCTCATAAAACAAGAAACAAATGAAACGATACCATTTCCTCGACGATGTGGGAATGTAGCGACTGTTCTCAACGTTTCGACATTGTTTCTCGACAGTGCTTTCAGTAGGCATATAACCACTTATAGATGCAAGGAACTAGACTATTATTTTCTATTTTACTTACATGAATGCACGAATACAAATACAGATGTCTAAATCCAGCACTTACACTGACTACGATATCGAAGACAAAAATGTAATCGATTGCGTACAATAGTAAAAATAATATATTAAGAATTAAGAAAAACACTGTTTTCAAAAAACAGTATAAAATGCACTAAACAGTAAAAAAGGGCTTTTCGTCATTCTGAGAATAAAGCATGGGTACTTATTAAGATAATTATAAATGATTATAGAAGAGCCTGATTGGCGAGTGAGGATTGGTACGCGATATTAACAGTTAAAGCTAATCATCACCCGCAACTTATTCTATGAGAGGCGAAATGATTATTTTTTTTGAAAATTGTATTGCATTTTATAATGTTTTCGGGAAAATGAAGTTTTTTACCTTTTTTATTTTCATTTTATACTTTTTAATGGTGAAAGTTGTACTCGATATTGAAATAAACACTATGTTCCAAGATAATAAACTTTCTTCCTTCTTCTAAAAACTTCAAAGTGTAGATGATGTAGTATCATTGACACATAAATCCGAATACATTTTATGACCGCGGAAAATTGCAAGGGCTTATTTTTTAGTACGGAAAACTCCACTTCATCACGCTTGGACCTTCGGATTTTATATGTAATCGATACTTGATCAGGTGAGGAAGTTCAACTTATTGGGCAGTAGATTAGAGGATAAGGGACACAGAGGCGAGGACATCGGGAAGAGAAATATGTAATCAAAGGATGTGTTGAGGAACAGGAAAGAAATGATGAGAGAATCGACAAATAACAGTTTAAAGAAAAGGTTAGTGAGGAGTCTGATTAGGAGTGTAGGGATTTACGGTGAGAAAATGGGAATTCTTAGAAAGGACAACGAGGAAAAACTGGAGACGTTCGGGATATGGGTATGGATGAAAATGGAGAAGGCGAAAAGGACGCAGATGAAGAAGGAAAAGTAAAAGCTCGATGTGATGGGCGTGGAGTGAATACTAGTAAACCTCTAGAGGAGATGCGAATTAGACCGTTATGTAAGCGACGGGGGAACGAAGATAACTTCGCTAGAAAGAAATGGTCTTATAACGAAATTTTTACTGTGACCAATCGATGAAGTTTACCATGAAAAAATATTTGATTTAGCCGGGATTCGAACCCAGATCGCACAACTCTAGGTCAGGTGTGTTAGCCAGTTACACCACCAAGCCACCTTCTCAGAGCGAACTTTGGGATGGGATTCATTGAACAAGATGTTGACGTCACAAGTCCAAATTGTGGCACATGTGGCGAGGGTCGTTCTCACTAAGCCACTGTAGGAGAGAAAAATCCCTGTTCTGTAGTGCTGTTACTGTGAATTGAAGAGTGCAGTCCATCTTAAGAGTGGAAATAAACCGAAGTAATAAGCAAAATCAAGTAAACCCTCGGTGGCGGCGGGGATAAATCTTCGTCGTACATAATATACAAATACCATACCGGAGGTAGTATGTTCGAGTCCCGCCTTGATAAATTTCCCCTATCCAGGGCAAGAATCTATGTAATCGCCATTAATTAGTCACTATTGAAAACACCAATGGGAAAACCTCATTGCGCTTGTGGGGGAATTTGTATAAAAATATTTGACATATAAACCTACCTTAGCCGGGAAAATAATGCGATAAACATTACATCATTTGATTCGGTGGCTCCTTTTCATTTTCTATCATAGAACTGAAGTGAAGGTTTCAAAGTTGCCCACGGCTTTTGGTTACTACACACCCACCTTGATCGTACTTGTATGAATTTACTCTGAGCATAGAGACCGTTCGACACACGGTGTGGCAAAGTGGCGGCTGCATGCCTCGTATACATTTCATCGTCCTCGGGTCCCGTGAAAACACCTCCCTTCAACACACACCCTATGCCACCGTGGAAACCCGTGCAAAAGAACACAGCTCCCACACTCTCCGCCCAGGTCCCCACCCCAACGGCCCAGGTTCCCGGGACCACTTCATTAATTATCGAACTCGGGGCGACGCTGAGGTACACCAGCCCGCCAGCTACCCCTGTTGTCGCCGCCCTTTTGGGTGTGGGGGAGCGGCATTGGAGAGGTGCTCTCCAAACAGTACGGCGCGGGAATATGTGGTGTAGTGAAGGAACTAGGCTCTGAGCACAAACACCCTCTCCGACACGATTCAGCGTTGTTCTATCTATGCAATCTTCAATCCTGGTGTGCACATGGTTAGAACGTTCGATGCTGAAAGATTTTTTAAACCAATTATGACAACGATGCAGCGTGGTTCTAGTATCTATTAAATCTCCTATTTTTGGCACACGGTGTGAACGTTCGATAGTGAAAGATTTTTAAAACCCATTACAACCTAATGTTGCTTTTAGGTAACATAAAAAAAATATTCAATTTCAGCTCTATAAATGAAAGATTTAAACCACGTGATATTTTGCGCAGTTTATTTTAATGGTGAAGTGCGTCGCTGCAACAAAAATTATGATAGAGTTGAAATTTTTCCTTTTTTTGAATGAGAAGCCTTGAAATTAATTTCTCCCAAAGCACCTCTGGGTTTGAAAAGGTTACACCCCTAAATGATTTTTTTCAAAAGCGTTTCAGTGTGCGCATTTCATGATAATTGTTTTTATATAAGAGTTCTTTTTAACAATTGAAATTGATACATTTTTTAACTATTGAAATTGTTATTGTCACAAATTTCCTTAGAGATGTAAGATGCCTCGGTAGCTTCACTTGATGAAGCACTGGCCGGCCTCATTGACCGGGTTCCAATCGCGGTCAATGCGAGTGATTTTTTCTCTTTAGCATATTTTAACAATTGAAGTTATTTATTTGCACAAAGATAATTTTATATATTATATATATATATACGATATATGAAAAATCAATGTTACTTAATATTCACATATATGGCCTATGATAATGCATCATAGTTTTTAGCTCCTGTCTCTAGGTAGGCTTTCATTGACCAGATAACAATATAACAAGGTAAAATGTACAATTTTATTGCACATAAATGTTATAAATGCTTACGATTTAAGTCCCCCTTAGCAACTGGCTCGTCAGGAGGTACTTGCGTGAGCAGATGTAATTGAGTAAAACGTATTAGTTGATCCGGCACAATTGATATTTTCTCTTATTTTGAAGAAACCAAAACTAAATGACAAACTTGCTATCAGTTGTCGCGTTCCTTTTCTTGTTTATCTATGTTGTTCTTCAAAAATATTGTTATTCTACCTAATAAAGGGGCTAAAAGACAATTAAGCGAAGTAGAATCGTTAAAAACACTCAAAATCCACACAAATCAACTAATGAAATATGAATAATATGGCTTCAAATATGCTTACGTTTTCGAACGTGAACAAATGATTCACGAGCTGTGGCTCTTTTGACTCATACGTTCGTTTGTTTTACTCAAACACTGGTCAACAAACAATGAAAAGTCACATTTCATATGGTTTCACATTAAATAATGCATTTTTATTCACGATGAGATGAGTTTAGACCTAAAATGAGTAGATTGAAAAAGTCGCTTTTTGGCCGTGAAAGATGCTTCTCAGGTCACTGAATACTGGACGCACTCACTGCTTGGAAACGAGTTAATGATGATTAAAAAGGGTGAAATCTACGCCTGCCTTATCGACACCTAAGTGGGCTTTTGAAAGGTGATACACTCGAACATGTAAACGGTGTGTGCTTTACTAGAGCAATATATTCTATTCCCAAAATGAAATCTATTCAATGAGGTTTCGCGAGGATCTTACCCGAGGATATTGGTGTCACGTACCACATGTGTGTCACCAGGGCATCAGTGCTTGCGTATTTTTCTATCACATAGTGAGCCTTTCCAGGGAATGAAAAAACAAATGTATCTCCTTGTATGTATGTGACTTTAATCACGGCTAAACATGAAATCACATGAAGTTGCAAGCAGCAGCGTACCCAGAATCGAAACTAGGGGTGGGGCAAGCCATGATCGTTCAAGCTGTAACATTTTAAATTTTAGCATGTAAGAGGCGAATGAAACAAACATTTTAAGACAATTATAACGGCGCTTTATTAGTTTTTAAAATTATTTGCTATAAAAAACATTTTAGTTAAATATCTTAAACTAATATTAAGGAAAAATTGTTGGAAACTTTCGATTCAATCCAGTCTGATTTTCCTTAAAGACTTTAGCGATTTTTGCATCTAGGGGGGGCAGCTACCCCCTCCTGCCCCTCGTTGTGTACGCCCATGGTTACATTACTGACTATCCTTGTTTGAGTGAAAAGCCTATGATAGTTCTAAGGCTTAAAGCATGACGAAAGCTAACGCCAAACGCCTTTTACCACTGACTGGGAGAACGTTGTGACATTTTACCTTTGCCCGGGCCGTAGATATAAGTAAACGTAACAGCAACAGAACACTTACAGCTGTAAAGAATGAAGATATTATTTAGGGATCAAACATTTTAAGCTCTTACTCGACTGGTTAAAGTGGGAAGCAAAAAACTGTGCGGAATAAACTAAAAAAAAATTGAACCGCGGAACAAATAACAAGGTACCTGGGTAAGACTTCACTGATAGGCATGAAATACGCTCATGGGGAGGAAAAGTCCCTATTGAAGCTCCTCATATGAGCGATCTTCCTTCAGCTACTGCACCCTCTACATGAATATGAAAAGTGTACATTAATATATTTTTTTAAGCCTGTAGAAATTACCCAAATTGGCCAGCCCACTGGGCCACCTATGCAAATCGTTAAAATTTTGAATATAAAACAATGAATCTTGGTTAGATTAAAAGAATATAGAATTCCTTTATTAGCATATACAACTTATACAAACAATAAACATTAAAAACGTAAAATCTGTTTGAAAACCTCTATGGATTAACATAACAAGCCTGTATCTGAACATTCTCCGTCAGAACTTTGGACTATTATGCTGCCAGCTAGACGACGAGAGAAAATTAAACTCCTAGCTTCCTTCCCATTAATCCCCCATTAAATCACTTGACTGCCGTAATTACGAAGCTAAGCGAGGTTTCTGTTGATGGGAGCCTCAGGCGACGCATTCAGTGATGATTAGCATGCTCTTGCACGGCGGTGATGCAATGCCAACTGGTATTAGCTTGACCAATGGCAATGTTGACACTTGAATAGAGGATGCGTGCTAAAGATAGAGCATTATCCCACGGCTGGAGATTAATAGATGTGATATTCCTAACCGGTGTCCTTAAAAAGATAATTGACTAGAGTGGTTAATAGGATAGATGAGAGCACCAATATAGAATTTATGCTCACAAAACATACACCCTACCAACAAGAAAATAGTACTTCAGTATAGGCTCTTCCAATTCTTTTAGAGGTACGACATCATCTGATAAACTTTGTCTAGACGAACAGAAAAATCTTATGAGCCACTCTAAAAAAATTTAAATATCTTACACAAGGATAAAAAACGATGCTAACAAAACAATGGAATGACGCACTAGGATCGCTTTAGGGTTAGTTGAATTTGGTAATCAAAAGTTGCAGAGTCATATAACACGTTGGATTAAGATAGATAATGAATACGTAGGAAAATAAGAGAATTACGCCTTCTTATGGGTGGCAACCTCTTAATAAATTGCGAGAGAATCGCCCCCACTATTACTTACGGGTTATATAAAACACGTGCTGACTATAGCGAGTTTTAATGGACGCCTTAATATACATACCACCATGATGCGACCATCGTATTTTTACATTCTGCATTTCAGTATGATTTCATCTTCTTTTCGTTATACTTTCAGGGCCACAATTGAATAGAAAGGAAACTGAGAATAGTTCGGAAACATATTTGAGTGATTGAAGTTAATCTGGAGAGCCTCTTATAATGGCAATCAGCCTTGTTATTGATTGATAAATTATTAAACATTTTATTACCTATATGAATTTTAAATCTGCAAAATTTATGAAATGGAAAATCTCCCAAAATAACAGTGTGTAACTAATATCTTATCATTTTATCATAATACATAGTGCACGATAGAGAATATTTAGTTAAACGGGAAATATAATTTATCAAAATAATTTTAATGAAGTAATTTTGAAACCAAAGCATACAAATATTTAAGAAGATTAATGCTCAAAGTTTAAGAGATTGTATAAATTTCTAATTCAGCATGCCAGTTTGTTAACAAAAGATTTCTGAATACTTAATATCAAATACTACGTTCGACTTCACTTAGTGCCGAAACAAGACCCTGTACTGTACCAGATGCATTGATAAACAGCATGTTAAATAAAATACTATGCCGTTCAGTGTAGTGATTCATGATGTCATTATAGCAACTACTTCTAACACACACCATTCGAGTTATTATGGACAAAATATTTGCACGCAAATGGTAACGACGATACTGCAGCACAGGTGATAAGGTCAACCGGGTACTGCATCGTAGAACGCTTGCTATACATCATTCCTCCATAACATGGGCAACATTACAGCATAGCGGTCTTGATTGAGCTTAAAACGGGCAACTGAAGAGACTCTTCCTACGTCTGAAAAAAAGCACTTGCATTAAGCGATCAAGTAACACGAAGCTGAATCCACTGCTTCCGCATACTCATTCAACTTTTTTTGCTCATGATGTTAAGAAAATTAGCTATAAAGAGAAATAAGAAATGCTATCCAGATAATATATCGTTTTCACTACTTCATTTTATAATATTACGCCCAACTGTAGCCTTTATATGCGCATTAAAAAGTGATATATTTTCCATAAAACTTTCTGATGCTACTTCCAATGGAATTATGTAAACAACAATCAAATAAATACTGCTCTTATGTCATATACTCGTAATATAATTGCCGTTAGTAAAAATAAAAGCCGTTAATATTCAGCCGAACCACCGACCATTTTAGTGTTGTACATACATTTGGCAATAGTAAAGGTATAGAGATCTCTAGGTTTATATACTTGAAAGGAAAATGCGAAATATCCCAAACAGTTGAAAAAGGAAATGTAATGAAATTGTAACGTGTAAAATATTCTTGGCCATAAATTAATAAATGAGACGCCTTTATAACTCTAGGAATGAAAGCGACCTCAAAGAAAATCTCTCAAAAATTTAAATACTACCTGACAATTAACTCCAAGGCTAAACGATGGACTTCAACAAGAAGTAGCAGGAAAAGATTTTCACGTTCCTATGATCACATCATTCAAAACAACTAGCCGCAAAACTGTTATCACTAAAATGATGTGATGGAAACATATGAGGACCTTTGTCAACTCAAATATTTCCGAGTCAGTAATCGTCCCACCACAATTTAAATATGTTGAAATGATACAAAAATTTAAAGTATCTTATCGAAATAAATATCCCTTGTCCAAATGATTGATGTATTTAATTAAATGAGAGGAATTTGGGTTTACACATCCTTGCATAAATTCCTATAAAGAGACGATTTCTCTCAACATCTGAGCCAGTAGATTCGGACAATGAAAGCCAAACTTTAAGTTCCAGGTTTCTACAGACAAAATCAGAAACATTAGGACAATGGTTGCCCAACGCTAGCTTAGAGGCTTTCCAGAAACTTTTAGCATCGTTGCAGCCTATTGCAAAGAGACTCCTCGCCAGGCTAATGAGGCATTAAAAGATTTCGCCACACAGGCTGGAAATCGCGGAAAGCGCAATTCTGCAAAGGAGGAAACCGCGTAATGAGCACATCACGTTTCCAGCTTCACAGTACCTTGCAAATGCTTTCATAGCGCTTCTGAGAGGTCTCGGTGAAGAGGCCAAAATTATTGACGCAACTTAAGTACGCTGGTAATAAAACGTTGAGTTTGGGTAAGTTAAAGGAAAAGCAAATCACAAGCGTAGGATAACGTTGAGAAGACAGTCAAATAAATGAAATAAGCTGCAAGCTAAATAGTGAATAAACGATTCTTTCAACCATTATACCACTGAAATACGCGCTTAAAACAGAGAGGGTTTATATGAAGGAACTATTGTTTTACAATCTAAAGCGCGTAAATGCTCTTTCTCTGTTGATCAGTCGTGATTGTAGCACTTAAGGTACCTTTTGTGATACTGCACACAGGTACACAAAATTCTGTGACGCTGAACGGGGTAACAATGATGAACAAACATGCATATTCTCAGCTACCACGGTGGCCGGCAACTGGTATCTCTTTGACGAAGAGTTATAATTCGATATTCACTCAGTTATATGGGACTAGACGTCAAGTAAACGCTCATAGAAACAAAGGGACGCAGAAAGTCCAATGAAACCGCATACATTGTCTGGGGCAGCATGATGATTGACACCCACGCTAAATATTGGCAAAAGTGCTTCAGGTTTTCTCATCTCATTAACTTCCCACGCGTTAATTGTTTGCGTTTGCGGGGCAGGAAGTGAAAAAGAGACCCAAAGGGCGTTGGCGTGCTATTTCACGACCTCGTCTCCGTAAATCAAATATTAGCGCTGTGAATGTTCCTTGAAACCAAATGGTGCCTTATAATCAATGTTTTTTGATCAGAAGTAAGTATATCGATGGCTAAGTTCTAACAACTCGTGTCTCAAAATTTGGCCGGTTTGACACAGGTATCTTAAACATAGTTTAATAACATTAAAAAATATAGTTCAAGCTAAAAACAACTCCTTGTTGGCAATTGTATGCTTCTTTTTCAGTTTTATGAATTTTTTGGTTTTTAATTTTAGCGTACAATTAGAAAAAATCAATCGTTTTTTTTTTGCTCTCTTGAAAATTTGAAATTTTTGAGATACGTGATGTTATAACTTAGCCATCGATATAGCAATCAGATTTCTATAAACGTTTTCCATTTACCCCTCAAGAAATTGAAATAACTAAGAAGTAAACTAAGGTCAGTATTCAACGATCCTAAGATTGCTTTGACGCATCTCTCCATCCTTTTCGCCTATCCACTAGCCTTTTCATATCGATGTATGTCTTCTCTTTTATATCCTTTATAACCTGTCCTACTTAATTCATTCAGGGCCGCAAGAAAATTCTTCTTTTTGTTGAAAACCGTCTTTGCCTGCGCTATTTTATTGACTATTGTATTCTATTGCGCTATTCTATATCGGATACGTGCGTCAAGGAAACTATTACAAAATTTCAACGAAATATAAAAAAAGCAAACCAGCATAGAAACCTATGCATTTAGTAGAAATGACTTTATAAGCTATTAAGTAACCAATTGATACATTAATCCTTAAGTTATTGAAATATCATTCAGTAAAATGAAGGTCTAATTAACGAGATTATCGAGCAAACGGGGAGCATTGTATCTTAGAAGCTAGGTCATTGGCCGTCTCATCAAAGGGTCCTTCTTCAAATCCCGATTGAAGCCTTTGGACATCCCAAGCAAAAACCCTCTCTGAGCGGGGTTGGTTAACGTAAAGTAACTGGCTCCCACACCCGCATTTTCTAAATAACTTTCCTCCGGCTTGGTATGGGATTGATTCTGCCCTAATCAATTCAAATCAACCTTCGCATTGAATGGCTGAGTGACAAAATAAAGTAAATACCCAATAAATAGCAGATAATTATAATGTATCTCTAAATGTTCAAATAAAAAATGTTGATAATGATGAGCCCATAATACCTATTACATAATTTTCATCGTGCTTTGGCGCAGTTTATCAGGCCAATGTGAGTACAGTCAACTTCATAAATGCAGTTTAATGTCATCAAACATAATCGTATACGTTGGAAAGAGACGTTATTTTCAATTTGAATTTTTGTGGATTTATTCGCACATATTGCAGCCATGACCTATAGGTAGTGTTAGTCAGCCGCAGTGACTACCAGTCCAAAATATGAGTCAAGATTTCATACCATAAGGACAAAAAAAAGCCATATTCTTCGTAGTCGTTAAAACGATGGCTGAAGTATAACCGGCTGGACTGGAAAAGAATTCACGCAGCAATAATACTGCCTGAGTACCGGACCTTCCGGCATCATGGTTATGACCTATTGTTATGGCAACCGTCTACATCAGCCTATCCTCACTCGTACAGCGAGGTCAAACTTAACGTCAGGATGACAACGAAAGCCCTTTGGAATCCCTTGGAAATTAATAGTCATTACAACCATAAGGATTAGAAGAATGCTTAAGATGATACGTGCTTCAACTATATCGTATTCCAGACAGATTTTAGGAGTTAAATCCGTAAATTATTCATCGCCAATAGCTCAAGAAATATGCAATGGATCGAAGACCATAAAAATAATGGTCTCTATTTTTCAGTCTATCACAATCAAGAAATTAAAAAAATAATGAACGATAATTTATTAAACATCAAACAGAACTTCACGAATAATAATCGGACACTTCCCGGTCCTAATTAAGCGGGAGTAAATTTTAAATTATCTAAGGCCTATCAAGACAAGTGTGCCGATTTTTTTTTAAGATTATCAAAAGTGCTCCGTATGGAAAATTTATGGCCGTATATTAGTGTCTCAGTCAGATGCGAGATGATATAAAGTAGGGGGAGAGAAATATTTTTAATTTCGGCCATTTCAGGGGTAATCAAAGATGATTATAGCATTAAGAAAAATGCAAACCAAATTTAAAGTGATTTTAAAGAAAATCTATGGTGTAGCGATGCATCCAAACAGACAATTTTTAGTCATTTTAATTCATCCAATAGAAGATGAATTTTCAGAAAATATGATATTTTTACAGTTTTTGCTCATTCATACATTTTTGGCAATACGAATATCTAGCGACATGCGGCCTCACTTCAACATTGCTTTTCAGGGAGGAGACGAATTTGCGGAATATTGAACATTTTTTTCGGACAACCCATTCCTCTGGACAACCTGGTTTGACCTTTGGCATCAAAACATTCTGTCCACAGATTTAAGAATCCCCTTTCTTTAACATTAGATGGATGCGAGCTTTTGGAGATGCGAATAGACGTGAAAAGAGAAGAAGGATCGACGAGGTGCTGCGCCTTAAATGTCCTCAACACAACAATCAAGCAGAGATCGGGCAGTCTGATAATTTTCTGCCAACGCTGAGATTTGAACCCGAGCCCACGGGGATAGAATTCAACACTAGCCACCATGCCAACTCGATCCCTCCTGATTAGATTCCAGCTACCTCTCCACTAGCATAGACGAAATTATTCTCTTCCCACCCTCATTTACACGAGATGGTTGGATGCAAGATTGAGGGTATACGAATAGATGCGGGATGAGAAGAGAAATCGACTTTGCCTCAATCTTATCCCCTCCGGGAGATTCGCCTGGACGTTGAGAAACATCCCTACCATCCATCGGCTGTAATAATCCTCTCCCACATTGCCAACACCAGGAACCCAACGGACTCACTCTAAAACCCCCATTCTGCCAGCCACAATTCCGCTGGAATTCCGGATGTCCCGCAGGGAATTGGACGGATGAGACAAAGACACACGGCGAGAGACTCGGCTACGATGGAAACATTAAGTATCATGGGGAGACCCCTTTGTCACGCCTCCCTACGGAACTATGTATGTGTGTGTGAAGGGATCACCTCCATCAATTACACAGACAAGGAGGAGAATCAACTTACTTCACGCGTACGTTGTACATAAAATATATAGATGGTGTAAAGAGAGCGATGATTTTCCAGAACAGAATCAAATGTAAGTCGGCCTAGCGAAAAAAACTCGATATTTGCGAATACGGTGGTTTTTCAATAAATTTAAGAACCATGTGTGTGATAGGTGGAATTTAAGCTCAATTCAAGCTAATTTAAGATTAAGTTGGTGTTGCTCAACTGAATATGAAACATCCTAATAAATCACTTTCAATCACAATGCAAATCCCATACCAATACGAAATCGATTTTCAAAAATTTCTGCTAGTTTTATTTTTTTCATTATTAAAGACTTAACTTGGAGCTGGTTCATTTCGAATGAAATCAATCTTTTTTTTCTGAAGACAACTTAGCTGTTTTGAAAAGACAGACGCTCTTCTGGAGATTTCAACTTAAATTGTGACGTCATAATAAGCTAAGGTATTATAAACGGGGCTGTAAGTTTCCTGTTTCCTCACAAAGTATATATACTAAAAACATTTCCTGCAAATCACCCATGCCACAATAGCTTATAAACAGACAATGTAAAATCTTCACAATATCGACTTGATCCGTGAACGGCTCGATTTCTCCATCGATTAATTGAAAGACATCAATTATAGAACTGACTATACAAAAGACTAGCTTTTACTTCCTCAGCGTTACCACTCAAAGGTGGATTCGGCATGAGCCCCTGACGATAGGCGTTTAAAATTCACACATTCGGGGAGCTAGTTCCTTTCTCTTGGCAACTTAACAGTACGAGGACATTTGTTTGAGGAAATCCTTGTGTACTAATACTCAGGAAGTATAATTTCTTTAGATGTTTCAACTGAGACAAAAACAATAAGATTTACAATTCCAAAATTGATCCAGATTATAACAAATTAATCAAGACATTCACTGAATTATGAGAAGCAACATACATTTTATAAAATTATGAACGAGAGTTCAAGATGATAATAGCAGAAAACCTTGAACGACTTCATTTCTATCCGTCCAAGGCATAAGTTTACCCATTTGCTAGTTCAAATGAGTATTTTAAAGCATGGTAGACAATATCAATCAGTGAGTACCACCAGAATGAGGACAATGGGAGAAAATACTAACCAGAACAGGCGAGTTCGGTCATATCACGCGAATATCACACCATTAATGCAAAAACTAATGAAATTAAACGAATTAAATATGAGAAATTAACTGTATAAAATATTTACTATTCTCATTAAATATAAATACTAACTTAGACGCTCAAACGCATGGATCAATGGTCTTTAACGATTCCTTTATGCTGTAAACGATTCGATATCATTACATCTCGTATTCGCTTCAAGAAAAGGGAGCATTATATTATTATTTACTGATGAGGCTCGACAAGCAGCAATTTGCTCTCAGAGCAAAACCAAGTATCGTCACCTTAGGCTTGTTATTTACCACATCCTCGAAACGGTAGGAGACACCTCTGATAAATGATACGGTTAGCGTGAGAAAGGGGCTGATGCGCAATTTTTAAACAGGTGCGATGTGTTCGCATTATTCACCAATGGCACCTCCGGCGTGCATGAAAAATGAATGGCATGACACGACACGAAACTCAAGGGGAAGAGCTAACGTGTCACGCAGCGAGTGATCGTGGTGGGCAACAATGGAACGGCCTGGATACACGATAGGAAAAACACTGGGAGATCCTTAAACGAGGTAGACTGTCATTTAAAGCTTTTCAGCAACATCTAAACTTGATTTAACCCAGCGTAAGTACAAAGATGATGATTCGAAATGAACACCTGTTCGTTCATAACACTACAGCATAGAACTTAGCAGGAGAAAACTCAAATTTCTCGTAAAATTGACCCCAAGCAAAAAAGATGCCATATCAAGAGGATAATAAACTATTTAAGGCCACTTAATTCAATTTTACAATCGATGTGCATTTTTTTATGATTGGAGGAACGTATCTACTATTATTCTGAACGGTGAAAACGCCGAAATGAGTCTTAGTTTTGTTTAAAGTGGAGTTTCTAGGAATACAAGCGCAGAATTAAGAAGAAAACAAAGAATGGCATCCAAAATGTTTTTTAATGGCAATGGACGTTTTCAGCAGCAGAGGTATCGCAGTTACATTTTTCGGTGTGCATTGATGCAGAAGAACTATGAAGATAAAATTCGTAACCCGAATGGCTTATGAAGGAGTATTTGGAACAGGAGTGGTTCTGATGACCTCGGAAAAAGATGACCTCGAAAGAGAGGGACACCAGTTTGGATATGCGTCGACGCATAAAAGGAATAAAAGTGGATGTATTTTTATGCTACGCACGCTTATCTGGAATTTTATTTGAGAGTAAGATCAAACCCCTCTCAGAATTATCCACGATAATGAAGGGGAAAAGTAGAAGTAAAGGGAAACCAGAATATCTATTGAAGCTGGAGAAACACATATATACCATATCAATTTTTCTATTGATTAAGTAATCATCTGCAGGGAGGAGAATAGATGTTAACAATTTAAGTTTAAGCTATGAATGACATGACATGAGACGACACTAAACCCAAGGAGACTAGTAAACACTGATCTGTCATTTTTAGCACACTTAACCAAGTCATCGTCAAGTTAGCAAGTATTTTTCTCCTCTTACATGATTGTTGATTCATTTGAAAAAAAAAACACTTTAGCAGACACTTCTTTCTCTAACTCGAATTGGGATTTGAATTCTCCTCTGTCTGCGGACATTATTGAATTACAAAGCCATTGAAATTCTCAATTATAATTCCTAAAAGTTACTGGGTTTACCCCCCACCGAAAAAAATTAATCCAAAAAATTGCACCAACGCTCAACGTCAGCATTCATTTGTCAAAATAGGCTCTGCGCCTTTTGTTATAAATTGAAGAAACGATAATTAAGATGCAGTTATCACATTCCCTTCCATTGCCGTGCAAACTCATTCACAACGCCCCGAGTCTAGGGATCTATAACCACGGTCAAATTACACGTTTACGACAAGGGTTTTTACGACAGGCTGTCAGAGGCTGATGGGAAGTTATAAAGAAGCGTTCCCCAATAATTGCGAGGCGTACGTATTGCCGCCAGAGAAACGGAGGATTCCCAACCATACCGCCCGTAGCTTCAGCACGCTCCAATGAAAATGCTCGGGTGCTTCCGCCATTCTGGCCACGGATTGGCCCCTTCGGAAGTTCGGTTCGCTTTAATCAGAGTGGCAACGGGTGAGGTAAACACAGCTCAAAACGGGATACGGATGCAAGCATTTAATATCGCCATAGGATGAAAGGAAAGAGTTTCTTTGACTCGTCCAACCCTCAAAATTTACTTTGCCGTGAAAAAAACTTCGGACAACTCCCTTTGACATTTTGGAGAGGAGATGGAAATTTCTCGAAAGGCCGATGAGTTCATTCCATATTCGTAAGAGAATATCCACTTTCACGCTCAACAGAGTTCAAAATATTTGGCAAGATAAATTGCTGTAAATGATGTCCATCTCCATGAAAAATAAATATAAGGTTTAAGCAATATAGTTAAATTAACTGATAGCTCTCTCCTCATTACATTTCAAAGACAAAGAAATTGATCTCACAAGTAAGGAAAGGTTATGTAAATGTAAATTATTAGCAAATCAAATATTCGAGATAAAAGCATAAGCCTAATCTAGGGGAAATAATAAGAAATATTTGAAAATCTAAATAAATGCGGCGTGATTCGAAACCCGAACTGAATCACGCTAACCATCTTATTTTCAAAGGGTTATCGATATAATATTGAAATTAATGGTGCTTCATGAAGGTTAAAATATATGATTTGGTGCCAAAATCAGTATCTAAATGGTGATTTGTACTCGTGAATGTTATGGAAACTAAAAATGAGAGTTCCTCAAATTGGAGGAGAAGGAACGACATGGTGAGTGATGAGAGGCGTCTTTTAGATGAGATACGAAGGAGACATAAGGTATGGATTGAGCAAGTACTTAGCAGGGAGGGGATGTTGAAAACAGTGTTAGAGGGTAGAATATTGGGCAAACAAGGAAGAGGAATGAAGAGATTGGGTTTTGAAGATAGAAGGAAGATGGTAGAAATTTAATATAGAATGAATGGGAGTGGGCCTTTCAGTTATTTGAAAAGGGAAGTGCTTGAAGGAAGGGGAGACTCCTAGAATGCTAATGCTATTCACGTACCTCATGGAAAAATACCATAATCGGTTGATACTTATAATAACGAGGGTATCCGATACTACCTATGTAGGCTTCCGCAGAGATTTTGATAGTACGCAGTGATTCTTCCTCGTTTATCTATTTCTTTGGATTACATTTTGCCATCGTTCCAATTGGCTTCTTCAGATCCCTTCAGTGAAATATTGGCGAAATATTGACAAAAAAAATGGAATAACGCGAAAGGAAACCCGGAAGAATCACTGTCAACAGTGTACATTTATTTTAACGTTTATTCAGTACTAGCAGGCCACTCGGCGTTACTCGGGAAGGATAAGTACCTACAGAAGAAGGAAACTTGGAATTAATAGTCATATGGCACGATATGTATAGGAAGAAAAACAAAGCAGGTATAATGATGGCTTTATATATCAAAGCATTCATTGGAAACAAATTTTTCCAAATACCGCAGATGGGATCAGCACATAACCTGCTCCACAACACTTATCATTATGTGCGTCTCCTAACGCATGGATCAAAAAAGTTTTTTAACGCATATCCCAGCAAGGAGGTTTGTACCAATAAGGTTAATAGTTGAGTGTCTAGCTGACCCGGCGGACTTCCTACCGCCTAATACGTAAACAAGGAACAGTTTAGTTATACCATTTATACCTCAAGAGCGGCTGTACTGATTTTAATAATTTAACGTTTATTCAGTACTAGCAGGCCACTCGGCGTTGCTCGGGAAGGATAAGTACCTACAGAAGTAGGAAACTTGGAACTCATAGTCATATGGCACGATATATATAGGAAGAAAAACAAAGCAGGTATAATGATGGCTTTATATATCAAAGCATTCGTTGGAAACAAATTTTTCCAAATACCGCAGATGGGATCAGCACATAACCTGCTCCACAACACTTATCATTATGTGCGTCTCCTAACGCATGGATCAAAAAAGTTTTTTTAACGCATATCCCAGCAAGGAGGTTTTTACCAATAAGGTTAATAGTTAAGTGTCTAGCTGACCCGGCGGACTTCGTACCGCCTAATACGTAAACAAGGAACAGTTTAGTTATACCATTTATACCTCAAGAGCGGCTGTACTGATTTTAATAATTTTTGACTAATTATAATAAGATTTAAAAAAACAATAAAACTACAAAAATAAGTATTACAATGCCTTGATAGAAAGTCATTTTATTTATTCCATCTACGTAAGGTAGGCGGTACGCGGATGTTTAAAAAAATGTATTTTCTAATTGTTACGCTTTAACTTAGGAAATTTTTGACATCGTGATCTTATAAAGCCGTAAATAAAGTCAAAATTATATGCATTTAGGAGCTAGCCTATTTGTGTTTGTAACTGTAAAAAAATGTTTCTAGGTCCAAGTCTGCGGCGTAAATTTTCCCCCTTCTAAGTAAACTTGCCCCATTGCAAGTTTACGCTACGCTGACTAACTCTCAACATCTCGTGAAAATAGCCACAAGGGAGCACTATTAATATGTCATGTGGCGCGCTAGTTATAACTCGGTTCGGAAAAGTGCACAGGGTAAACGTGCCCCATGCGTAAACGTCCTCCAGTCTACCCTATACATTTGTTTTATTCTCTCGAGTCAAGTACCCTATGATGTACAAAATTTTTGTTTTACTATCAGGCGCAAAAACAAACTAAGTGAATGTTTTACCAACCAGTGAATATACCAAGTACGTTTGATGATGAGAAAAACAGAGGTTTTCTAGATCCAGACCTTGTGATTTATTAATCGTCGTCGCGAATGCAACAAGAATTAGAAATTGAATTCGTTTTAACGCTCACTCAACCATATGTGATTTTTGTGGCTATCAAACATTTTCGGGAACTCTGAGTTGGTGAGAGATCTTTCAATGAAATTCAATTGATAAAATTCCGAGGGTATGAAATCAATCTGCTCGATTCGTCAACAGGAACACGATCGTTACCAATAGTCAACAATTGATTGGATAATTTTTTACACACACGTTAGTGACGTGTTTGTTGACGATTCAACTCGAGCTGGGCTCAGTTTGAATTAAATGATTTTAATATTATCTTAATATTTTTTATATTCCATAACTATTAAAACGTCTTTAATGTTATTATTAAGCTCAGTTATTAATTTGGTTAAACAAAATAAATCATTTAGCTTCGACCGACTTGAAATCAGTGTCACAAACTCATAGAAATTTACCTACCCCTATGATCGAGATTAATTGCTTCATGAACTTTTACTATTATTTAAAATGTTTATTCTGTTATCCAAGGCTGAGGCAAATCCGATAAGCCTAATATCATTAAAATCGGTACAGCAGTTCTCGAGCTATAAATGGTGCAACTAAAAGGATTTTCGACTTTGTTTTATATCAATAGATATGTTGAGAAGATAGATTGATAGATCATCAGCAACTCATCCTTAAATTATTTTGATTGATAGTGATTTGCATGGGGATTCACCGAGAGATAGGAATGGGTCGGATCGTTCTCTCGGGTAGAGAGGGCGGGGATGCGGGGCCGTCGTTAGGAGGACGCGTGCCCGGGCGTGACGTCACGCCCTGGGACCCACTTCAAACCCCCCTCTCCTCTCGATACCCCCAACCCCCTTCTTTCCTCGTTCCGCCCAACTCGTGTCGGCACGGTCGTCGCGTCTGGGTCGCACGCCCTTGTTTCCAGCTCTCGCCGGCAGAGGGTGGAGCGAGATGAATGCGCGGTCGGGAGGGACAAAGGAAAAGGGGAAGGTTTTAGACTCTGACCCCTGACTTGACGCTCGGGAGTGGCAGGAGAATAAGGGCCTCGTCCTCTCTCTCCGATGCCGGAAGTTGGGCAAATGGACCGGTTAATCAAGTGTGCACTTCGAGTCGTCTACCGTGACCCAGCAAGAGGAGAGCGAGACGTACGAAGTCTCCGTACTACACTTAATGCATCTTCAGGAGGCATTTGAGAAACAAATTCAGAAAGCAGTATTCCGTAATTCCGTAATTCCGTGTGAGCTCCTACCGTTTACTAACGTTTCCCATCTCATAAACATGGGCTCAGTCAAGGGAAGGGGAAATTTAGTACCTACTAGTATAATTCTTGCCTGGGTCACCAGGCCAAAATACTTCAACCGGACACAAAAAAAAATGTTGCTCTAGCCGAAAATCCTTCCTTACATCGTTGGTGGTGGGTTTTTACAGGAAGAAAATTCCATAAGTAAACATATTTCGCAGATATTTCCGTAGATATCTTCAGGAGAGAATTAAGAAACAAATTCACAAGTTAATATTCCGTATTTCCAAGTAAGCTTCTCCCGGTTATTACTAACGTTTTCCATCTCTGCTCTACATGGGCTCGGTCAAGGATAGGGGAACATTTGGTACTAATATCATTTTTGTGTGGTTTACGAAGCCTAAAGACATCAATCGTCCACATTAGATGTGATATCTAGCCCTATAGCTTTCTTAACTTCGTTGGCGGTGCAATACCGTGAACAAGAGCGAATAGATGACTATTGATATCAATATATTTTATAACTAATAACAACCTTTTCTCCATGCTTGGATTTATTTAACGCCATGCGGATTCCCTTACTTCAAGGCATTGGTTCGTTTATGTTTCTCAGCCCGCTGTCTCCGCGCCTTCTGCTAGACCCATCAATTTTCCCCAGCGACTCATAGTGTCTTCCGCAGTGATCGAAAACGCGTCGTTTGATTATAGCAGAATTTTCGCCTCCACAATGCACATGATATCATTTCAAAAAATTAGTTCCGCGTGGCTGAGTGTTTTGATAATTATTTTCAGATCTGAGTCTGTTAAATTCCTCTCTCATCCGTCATAATTGTACTGAACCATCAAAGCAAATGGATCTGTTAATCAAGTGAGAACTTCGTGTCACCTACCAAGACGAGGAGGAGGAATGCCAGCTATACGATGTCTCTGTGCGACACGTGATGTATCTTCAAGGGGCAATTGAGAAACAAGTTCAGAAGTTAGTATTCCGTATTTCCGTGTAAGCTTCTCCCGGTCACAAACATTTTGCATCTCATCAGCATGGGCTCAGTCAAGGGTAGGGGAAGATTTGGTGTGGTATCCTCTTGTAGTCCAACTACATTTTTCCGAAAAGGAAATGTTACTCAAAATGTTTCTTCATTTTGAAATTTATCTGTAAGGTAACATTTCTATACCACGATGACTGATCACACACAGTGTTCAATTCCGTACATATTCTTATATGCGATTAGTAACAACAGTACCTGGGTTAAAAAAAATGGAATAAATAAGGTTTTCAAGATTGAAAATGCAATCATTATTATAAAATACAAATTATATATATCATGGTTTGTAGACTTTTAAAACAACCTTCTTTTCGTTGAAGTGATCATGGCATACGAAATCCTTAATAAAACACTGCAATACCAGAGTTGTTTTCTTTTACTGCACTCGCATCTAATTTTGACTCCGGTGCATCACGAACTGAAATAAAGTAATGCTCAAAACAACCGATAACAGCATATTGGAAAAATGAAAAATAGCCATTATTTGTCCTTCACAGTGACAACACAGGGTCAACAAAGGGACAACTAATAGTCTGTTGAACAAGAACTGTTCCTGGTATATTAAGAATGCTTGTATACTACGAGATGTATAAACGAAAAAATAAATCATGAAGAGGACAAAAATACAGAAAACTCCAGCTTCACGAAGGGTCTGAGCTGCTTTCGCGTGTGCTTTCTTAAATTCAAATTTAACCGAGTCAAATGAAATATGTATACAAATAATATAATTACAGGCATAGTAGGTTATTTAAGGAACAAAGGCATTTTAGAATCTTTGCCAGTATCGAAAATAAATGAGTGCAGAATTGAAGTGGTATACAAAGCGAAATTTTGCAAGAGGATTTTTACGGAAACACTCACAACATTAACTCACGCTAAAATACTCATCTGCCCATCGAATTGCTGAACACCAGTCTCTGACGACTTTATTCAAAGATTATTTTCAGTAGACGAAAGACTAATGACCTTCGAATGACAGCAAAAAAACAAAAGTACGGCTTTCCAAGAACAATAAACAAAAATCATCTTTTCATCACCGGACAAGGTAATTAATTCTTAAACTCTTGCTCATTGCGGCACAAACCGCAATTACGCCGCAATTTTGCTGCGTATTTTAACTTAAGCAGCCCTTTATTGGAGGTATAGGTTTTCATAAATCATTTCACACACATCCTTTATTAAGGGGGAAAATGTGATTAATTAACCGAAACGATTGTGAATAATGCAGCGGTGGATGAAAGTTTTATGTGGCAGGAAGGGCAATGCCTCAAAATTTCCGATAATGAATGTCTCCCATAGTTAGTGGTTACGTTAAAGGTGTCAGATTAATGAGCTCAAAATGATTAATTAACTTCCGATTGATATAAATAAACATATCCCAAAGAATGAAGGAGTGAATGATTCCCTCGCTCAGCTCCATAGCTCAGAGACGTCTTATCCAGAGAGGAAATATGATACAAATACGATTAATGGGTTGCTATTGCCACGCGTTTGACCCCAAATGTATCTCATTAACGACCACTAGCGTATTCACTCTGTTGTTTGTCTTATATGTCCTTCGTTAGAGAAAATTAATACTGACGAACTATGATGTGGACTTCAATGCATATTCCCGAAATATGATCCGAACACAATGACGAGCTGTTGAAGAATATGATCAGATCAGTCCCACAAAATACTGAAAATTCAAGTCTTTTCAGGAACAAAGGCACATAGCGAAGATCCCTAATTTATTAGTGTTACCCACATTTATTTTTTTTATTTATTTAAAGAAATATAACCACATACAGCATATGCCATTTTATAGTGGCCAGGTAACAATACATAAATTAGAGGACGAAGACGCAATATAACATGTAAAAAACAATAATTACATTTACAAAAACAAAAGGACAACAAGAAACTGCAGTGACAGATTACTTCGGTGACAGATAGGATAGGGAAAGGCTTATGAAGGATTTCAATGGAAGTGCAAAGGGGTCGATGTGTGGAGGGAGTGAGTTCAACACAGAAGTAATGCGGTAGAAAAACGAACGTTTAGTGAGCGAAAGTCTATGAATGGGCATGTGGATTAGGGGATGAGAACGGGTAGGGCGGGGTGGAACTTTAAAATTGATAAAAGAGAGCAATGCTGGGCAGTCGATGGTGGAATTGAGAATCTTATAAATAAGTTTTAAATCAGCTGTGAGCCTATGGGTAGTGAGATTGGGGATGAAGAGGGAGGAGAGAATAGCATTAGTGGACATGTTGCGTAAATGCGGTATTCTATTTTTTACTATATTGGCAAAGAAATTGCTGACACAGTCCAGGGATGAGAGGTTGGTTTGTGAAGAGATAGACCAGATGGGACAAGAGTAGGTAAGAATTGGAAGAATGATAGATGAAAAAAAAGTTCGAAGTGCCTGGGGGTCTTTAATTTCAGTGAAACGGAACAGGAGCCCTAAGAGGGACATTGCTTTAGACTTGATGGATTGTATGTGCGGAGAAAAATTTAATTTATCATCAGTGATAATGCCTAGGTCCTTAGATGTTGATACACGTTTCAGCGAGTGATTAAAAATACTGTAGTCAAATTGATGAGTTATCTTCTTTAGGGAAATGGACATCACACTAAATTTATCTGGGTTTAATGCAAGATTCCAGACATTACACCAATTCGATGTCTGACGTAAGGCATCCTGTAGGTCTTGGCAATCAGATGGTTTTTGAATTTCCTTGAACAATTTACATGAAAAATCGCGCAATAGAAATTAAATACCTTGCCCACACAGAGATTTTTCATGGCTGTTCTAAAATATTTGCTTCTCACGAAAAATGAAATCACGTGACCACTTAAAATCATCATAAATATAAGAAATATTTTCTGCGTTCAACTATTTTTAAATCTATTCGTGTTATTCGCTTATCCCTTTGCACCTGCGCATCAGACTCATAGTTTCCTGTAGTGTATGCAACACACATGCCATTGTTTTCCTTGTATGCCTGCAACACGCTTGTTCCTGAATGGGAACCAGTATGTACCATACGAAGGGGAAGTATATCACCCCTTCAGCTTTTTGCTCATAAATATCAACGTAAGGAGAGATTGATAACTTTAGTTTTTTACGCGTTGATTTAAAGTGGTTCATTTTAGCTTACTAACAAGAACACACGGTTATTTAATTTTAAAACACTTCTAGAAAAAGGTGTTCTCTAAAAGGTAACTCAGAAACAAGCTGAATCTACCGAAAAAAACCGTTTCATATCTCTGCATTGAAATGAAATAATAGGTAGATGGTTCATTAAATTACAAATGCAGTAATTTCCTAAGAATAATCGTGCAAAACAATATGCATAAATAGTAAATATTGAACTTAGTGCAGTGAAGTTTTCTCGGGTTTCACACCGGGTCAGGTCCTCCATTTCTCCTTCCAACGTTTCGATGGACAACTCACCCATCGTCTTCAGGGATTCAGGAATCCAATACCAATTCCTCAAAGTCTCGGGGTATATATACATAATTCTGAGGTTGAGGGCGGTTCAGCGTCTCCTGATTGGCTGCCAGTCCCCTCGTATTTTTAGGAGGTGGTCCCATATATGGCTTAAATGATAGCCGCGGTCTCTGTTGATGTTATTGCTGTTTTTTCGAATCTGAATTGTTCGCCGGGAAAAAAAAACAAAAATTATATTGAACTTAGTGTTTCCCAAAACTATCATTGATCAATTTTGTGAAAATAAACAGCGATAAATAATACTCTAGAACTTGATAGCCATTAAGTGACTCTATCACGAAAACCACATCAAGAAAAAATATAACTCAATACATAATTTGATACATGCCTACACAATTCGTTTAGAATGTATGAACTTTCTTTATACAGAATATTCTCCGCAAAGATCTCTCCAATATTATCCATAATAATCATGTTCCCTTTATTGAGAAACATACTTTGGTTGTGAAGATCCAGATTGTAGAGCTGTGGATAGATGGGATTCCACCTATGTTTTGTCGTTTTGAAAATTTTTGAATAATGTAACTGTAAAGACAATGGCCGGAAACTGAAAAATGATGATGGAGCAAGTTCAACTAAATAGAAATATTACACTCTCTGATGTATTTTTCTAATCTTTGAAAGTAATGAAGTACTGTCTCTCTCTGGAGACTTCATTGGCCCCATAGATCATAAAGGCAAAATATTTTCATAATTGAGAATTGTAGGCATTATTACAAGGCCGCACTTTATAGTAAAAATATTGGGAGCTCTGTAACGGAGAACTCAGTGGTGTGTTATGATATAGATCGATAAACAAAAAAGTATTTTTACAGCACATCTTTCTAGAAAAGAAAAAGGTGGCCAATATGCACAGTAGATATGACGTTTTCCAACAGAGGCTTTTGTGTAAAAAGAATTTCCTATCTTTCATTTTTTAACATTCCCTCCTCTTGTTCGTAGGTGTACGAGCCAATAAATGGTGGAGATCAAAGTTTACTCAACGCTCCCCTCCTCCATGGAATTTGTATTTTTTTCAGAATCCAATTACTGCGTTGTTATTCCAGCCGTTTCACTCAAAGGCATTTCGTGAGCAAGGCTTAAAAGAGTCTTCGAAGCTTTTGAATTCCTTTACCTTCAGCATCAAACTTCAGCCCGGAACGCCTTTTTCAGGCAGCGCATTATGATCCCTCATATATTTTTAATGTCCAATAACCCTGGCCTGCTGACGTTCGCATGAAAATTTGAGATCGCTTCAGACTGCACTTGGCGGGGGAAAAATCCTGAGTTAACGGCAGAGATTCAATATAAACGGACAATATAAGGACTGCAGACTTGTCCACACAATAACAAAAGAAAACATTCACACCGATCTACCTCTTATTAAAGACACTAATACTAAATTTTCATCTGCAGGATCATTGACGACGTCTTGAATTAGAAAAAATTATGGCATAAAAATTTAAGCGAAATGCAAGGAATTTTTAATTTAATATACTTATTAATCCTACTGTGCAAAATAATAAGCGATGAAAATAATATTTTCCTGTAGGAGTAGCTTATTGAATGCAAGTAGTTTCTCCTAGAAACACTTATGAAACAATCCCTACTGGAATTTTTTTCACAAATTAACCTATTCAATGGTAATACAATTATGCTAAAAATATCAAAAGTAAACAATTATATTTATTTATCACTTAAAATAAATTTTATCTGTAGTTAAGCATCATCGAAAAGTCATGATATAGAATATATTGAATTAAAATCTTTAAAAATATCATTTTAAGCGAATTATCTAGGGAGGAAACATGGAAATTAACTCTCGGTGGAATTTAACATGTAATTATCTCCTCAAAATTTAATTCAAGCTAAACCAAGTACCAGAAAATAAGATATAGTGCCATCGAAAAACGGATACCCTCAACTCCCCTCGAGTGTCACTCAATCTTAGAGTCTTCAAATGTATATTTCTAGCCAATACATTTAATTTGACCAGCATTTGAATTATCTACGTTAATTTTGGCATAAATAATTCGTTTAACGCGCCTAACACTTAGACATTCTAACAAGAAAGTAGCGAGGTTTGTTAAACAGAATATGATAGCAATCACTTCTATCATGCTTTTCCTCATTGATACAAAATAGATGCGTATTGAAAGAAACACCTTTCAATTAGGTAAAATCAGGTAAACAAATGAAAATCATAAGTTATACAACCTTCAGGATAGTTTTGAGGAATTCATTGTATTTTCTATGCGTCAAATATCCTCATACGCGCATACCTTGTTTATATGAATCCTGTTATACCATACTTAAAAAAGAATGCGTGATAGTGCGAAGTTAATATAAACCAGGAAATATAAAATAAATATAATCCAGTAATTTCGAGATCTATGAATCAAGTTTAACGGAAAAGGGCGCTTATGCGTATACTTTCAAAACGGCTTAATTTAACGGTTGCTGCAATGATATAGAAATATTTTTAATTTTAAAAGACGTCTAAATCTATGCTTTCCAAAGTGTCTTTACCCTTCATGAAATATTCCCTCCAAATCCAAGTGGTTATCAGTTAGCTTTTGCATATTTTCGAGTTAAAACATTTCATTTTCAGCGTATTTACATAAACTCAGTCATCAAAAGGAACGAAGTAAACGGGATTCCTGGAAAGATATGAATTCATAAGCCACGCAACAAATAAACAGCGGAGGGACCTAGAATTTCATGCATCTAAGTTGGAAAACCAGTTGCTTGGCGCAAATCAAGTAATCATAGAGCAACGCTCCTTAGAAATGCTTTTGAGGTGGCTCGATGCGATTAATTAATAGTTATATCAGCAAAAAAATAGTTTGATGCATTTTTAGAGGAAATAAACTACTTGACTTTTTTCGTTACTCCTATAATATTTTGGGCTACTTTTTTATGGGTATATCCAAGTAGGTCCACAACAGGACATCCTTGGTAAATTTTATTTTATTTATCTTCACCACCTCCAAAAAGGGCATTTAAGGCCTTTACAACGGGGGACTCCAACTATTAACATGGGAAAATCACAAACACTCATGCCCTCAATAGAGGTAATCTAATCTAGCGCGGTTCGAGCCCATGACCTTCGGTCTAGCAAGCGAGTATTATACCCCACCTCCACCGAGGCCGGCATGAATGTTAGTGGTATAAAAACCTTGAGAGAATTTGTTATTTTCTTACAATCCTGTCGCGTGAACGCCGGTGATATTCACAATAATCTCCACGAGAAAAATTTTCCCCCCGTCAGGGAATCGCTCCACAGACTTTAAACATTACGGGCCAGTGCGAACAAATGCATGCGGGCCACAGCGCTACCTACATTTTTTAAATTCCCATCCCAATTTTCACCGAAGTTCAACGGTGCTAAATGTTATGCTCATCAAATATAAATCAAGAATAGCAGCGCAAGTGAACATAGACTTCCGGGCAACTACTAACGAAAAGTGTTCCCGATTCCAGCGCTAACGACAACGAAAAGCCAAATTTTCGCGATTGTATTCCCGGTCCAAGGAACTTTTTCTCATGGCATTTGGGGGTATTTGTAAAAATATACGCCGTTTAGGGTGTTTTTTGCAGGTTTTTAAGGACAGCAGTTTTTAAGGAAGAATACGCCATCAGCATTGTACGTATTTGATTATCAAGACAAGAAAGGAATATTTTAAGTTAAGATATTATTTATGAATTTCTTCGCGCTGTATTGGTTGATAAAAGACCCTGAAAATCTACCAACTGATTAAAATACATAACAGCCCCACCACGCATCACGGCGCAAAGAATATGGACACGGAAGTGGTCGGAAAATACTAACATACACAGAAAAGAAGATTGGTTTGATTTGTTGCACTCTTCCGTGAACAAAAAATGTTCCAAGACCGTCTCAGCACCGCCTACATCACCGTCACGTTCCCACAGCTTTCCAGGTTGAAATCTCTCCCTCGGTCCTTACTTTCCCCTCCATCGAGTTTAACCTGTTGATTTAATTGCCCCGGGAAACCCACGGAAACCGTTTCTCTCCGACCTGCGCGCCAGGGACCCTGTTCCCACCACTTCCCTCGCATACATCTTTCCTCTTTTCCTTACTTCCCTCCCCTCTGGACCCCGTGTCCACTATGTCAACATCCACGGTCTCCAGCAGACCAGCCGCTCGAGATATTTATTCAAAAACTATTTATAGAAAGCGCTTCATGCTTCCGTGAGTGCGGTACCATGGGGTAATGCTGAGAATTGTCTTAATGATGGTATTTTCATTTATAAAGGGAGAAAAATACAAGAAATAAAAATAAGCTACTGTAAAGTCAAAGCAAACTACGAAATATTTAGTTAGAAAAAATAACGGGGTGCGGGTCATATTAATAACAGAGGAGTATAAACAGAGATATTTGAACTATAGGGGGATTGGAAGTAGAAATGCCTTTCACGCGTAGAAATGTAACAGCGAGTGTAATAAATGGAATTTACAAATAAACTAAGGTCAAAATTATATATAGATATAATATTTTATATCACATTTGTTTTCTAGATGAGATTTTCTAGAGAGAGGGTCTCGATGGAAAAAGAAACTAAGAAAAGGATGCTAAAAATTCGTGAAAGAATTCTAGGCAGGGGGATGGAGATATGATTAATAAATAAAATAAAAGTGTTAAAGCCTCACTACTAGTTAATACTATAAAGCCATTTTTAAGAGATTTCAGGCACCAAAACCCTGTACAGTTTCCGTCGAGTATGTCCGTTCCCAATGTCAGTACCTGAGGACAATTTCCGTAGAATGTCAGCAAAAATGCCCTCTCAAAAATTTGATATACGAATATTTTGAACATGAATTCTAAAATAACAACGCAGCTTGGGAAATTGGACGCACTTATGCAGAGCAGTAAAACTTCACATGCTATGCTGAAATTTCCCTGGTAATATGCAAATGTACTAGAGAAATTTCCGATTAAGATGGAATAAAAGCCAACAGGAAAAACAACGGGATAAAAATTTTGTCACTTATTTTTTTGCAAAAAACTATTGATCTTAAGCCAATTTCTTGCCTATCAAGAATCGATAATGATAGAAAATTTTACTATCATGAAGTATAACATAAATCCCCATAGCTTTACAATGATGGGACAACGTCGGTAAAACTAAGTCTTCCAATATTGCCACAAGATATCTTCTGAATACATCAATGATTACTTTGGGTTACCGAACTCTTCACTACAGTTTCACTACATTTTAATGAGTAAAATAAACGTAAATATGGATAAAATAGAATAGATATAGGTACAGCAAAGGAATAAACGTATCCATGATATCTGTTATATATTTGACACCCCGAGCTTCAGCCTCATCAAAAGACTACTAATTCATATTGATCGTAAATGTTAGTTCTATTAAATAAGCTTCGATTAGATAAAGTGTTTACAAAGAAATTGGCCACAATTTAACGGTAGTGAGTACTTGAAGTGAGATTCCAGAGTAATATGGTCAACGGCTGCGTTCATGCAAAAACATTAACGTAATACTTGGTAGCATCAACAAAAAAGTATCCTGATGTTTTGACAGTTTTGGACCAGCGTAAAATTTCATAACCATTTTTTGGAGAGCAATTCTTCTTGGTCATGTCAACTTAAACCGTGAATCGTGCAAGAAAACATGGCGTAGTATGGTATTTGGAGGAGGCGACCGACGGCTGAAGCCATTTGCGTCATGAGGGAAGGGTATGTAAGGAAGGGTGGAGAGAAACCTGGCGTTGGCTATAGCCTGCTCTTAACAAAAGGCCAAGGGGACCATGGCTTAACGTCCCATCCGATGAACGGAATGATATGCTTGAAATATCATCCACACACCATTCAAGCAGGGATCGGACAGCCTCGTAAATTCTCTGTAACCGCCGGCATTTGAATCCGAGCCCACGGGGTGGAAAGCTAAAACTCTAGCCACCACGCCAACCCGATCCCCTGCAATAAAATGCCTCGGGATGAAAAATAATATTCCTTTAGGTAGAATTTATTCAACTGTATCCATTGCTTAACGAATGAATAAAGGATTCTGAATTTCCAAGGTTATTTTGTTTCGACGCGGAGACGCTTCCTCCTTGGCTTACTGGCTGCCCTTGTGGGTAAAGTGACTTTCACTTAAATTCAATGCGTAGTAGGAGGTATTCCCGATAGGGCTTTCGATTTCTGTCACGTTTTACCAAGTTGAAGATATTCCAGAATTTCGTACATTAAGTCAGTGCATGGTAAGATTAATTGGGCCGGAAATTCAGCAGCATGAATTGAGGTAAGATAGTCATAACCAAAACCAGTGGCGTGAAATTGATGGGGCGGCATTTTAACAAGATTAAAGAATAAATTGAAACGGATACGAAGAAAATTCGGGAATGGGATAGAATTTTCAAGACAATTCTAAAACAAAGACATCATTAGATACAATGGTTTTCATAAATTCCAAAATAATTTATCGAAACATTTGCTCGGGCACGGGAACTAAGACTTGGAAGGATGAAAAGTGTCAGAAAAACATTACGGAGAAAAGATGAAAAAGACAGGAAAAAAGAGATTACGAAAAGACCTCGCATCCGCATAATTATCCTCGCATCCGCATCGTGTTAATTGACTGCAGAACCAGAAGAACCTTTGGTTGACTTACACGCTTTTTCTTATAACAGCAGCAGAGAAGCTTAGAATGGAAATGTGGTGCTTCCAAAGATTGTTGTAGATAAAATGTATCGAATGAGTAAATAATTATGTAGTGCCAAGGAATAGTGGAAGAGAAGGCTTCTAAAACCATTAGGAGATGTTGAGACATCATATTTGGCAATATGAGATATGATGATCAGATAAAAATAATCGTAAAAGGACAGGCGGACGGGAAAAAGACAAAGGGATGGCCCTGAGTGAGTTACATAGGACAGGTAATTTAAAATGTGAGGAAGAATAAATACGTCACTATAAAAATGCTATCTGATAGGAGAGCATAAATGCGATTTACGTAAAACCAATCTCATGATTGTTGACTGATGATCCTGTAAATCTTTAATTTTTGTATGCATAAACACCGCCCGCGGCTTCAGACGTCAAAGAGCTATTGTCATAGTTCACAAAACTCACTGTCCTGTGGATATGAACATTGGACCAGTCCAAAGAACACGCATCTTTAATTTTTGCATGCATAAACACCGCCAGCGGCTTCAGATGTCAAAGAGCTATTGTCATTGTTCGCAAAACTCACTGCCCGATGTATATGAACATTAGACCAATACAATGAATATGCAAAGTTCACATGGACACAAAATGTGCATGAAACCCAATTTTGGTGTAAGAAAATTTGTTGCTTCGACGTCGAAACCGCAATCAGTGGTAAAAAAAATAGTTTTAGCATACGAGTACAAAGATATATTGTTTTGGAATAATTCCGCATAATTTCAACAGAAAAATCTCCACTATCAAAATATAATGCTGAAAAATAGGCTCAATGTACTCTGAATGGCAAATATGTGTAAGGTTCTCAATCATTAAGTAAGTGACAAAATTTTAGAAATTGCAAGATATGAAAGAGATAAATGCAGTCTTAATCCAGAAAATACAAATTGTTGGGTCGGAAATATGAGGATTTTTAAAGTTACACTTCATTAAAATGTGATTATGAAAGCAGAACTCTGGTAAGCCTTCTCAATCACGTTGAGACAGCTCAAAAATCACCTCCTTAAAAAATAATTTCATCCTTGAGTCGGCCCGAATTTGATGAGGTCTTTTCTCGACATCATTAAAAGATAAAATCTGCACTCATATGCCAATCGGTGAGCTAAAAGAACACTTTCGGGAAAGGGACTGATTATTTTCCTTGAACGGGGTGGACGGCTTCGTTTCCAGCTCTGGAGTGGCGAAAATCGTCCATTCACCAGGCATGAATTAATGAGAAAGAAAAATATTGTAAGAGTGTCCGCCGTCATGGCATCAGCAGTAAAAATGGGCTAATGGCGAAAAAATTACCAACAGTAGTAAAATTATTCAGTTAATAGCACTTGCGTTTATGTTATGACAATATATGGCATGACTTCATTAAAGAGGAGGTGACGTAGCAGTTGGAAAATGAAAATCATTTGTCAATATTGTAACGCGTTAAGATACAGCGGTGAATTTACTGGATTATGTTTTGCTAGTGGAGAAGTAAAATTTACACAGTTTTTGTCACCACCAGATCCATTACACTCATTAGTGTCTGGAATGGGAAATGTTTCTAAACCCTTATAGGCCAGCATTAAAAGATAAAACGGTTGTTTCCAAATGACTTCGCCATCTTTGTATATTTTAACAACGAAAAAAATGAAAATAATATATTTTATCAGGAACCACAAAATTGATAACCTCTGTTCCGATTGTGTTGTATTAAACGTAGATAAAGATATTATATTCATTTGAATTGTTAGGAAGATTTATTCAATAACCACATTTGATAGTGATAATGCACAAACGATACTTACAGACTAAAAACAATTGTAGGTAGGTACATACTTATTTGTTGACATAATTATGTGTAACACAATGACTAGGAAAACGTGGTCGAAAGATGGGACGAGCATAAAATGTTTGGACTTACACAGATATTACATAACGAAAATTAGCCAAATCGGTTTAGTTGTTTTCGAGTTTTAGCGAGAGAGACAAACTGCAATTGATTAATCGTACACAGACACGAAGGTGATACGAAGTTCACCGGGTCATCTAGCAAATTAATAAATGTTAATTTATTTACTATGATTTAAAAACTCATAGCTTCAGGCTTGAAGTAGTGAAATGTCTACATTATAAAAAATAAAACTGAAAATTTTTAAATTGCCACAGACTTCCATGATCCGATGATATTTAAATAAGTTACGAAACTCGGACCGTGGCCATTAAAAGTTATAAATTGGACCTTGACGGGCTTTAATATTTGTCATCCATACTTCTCTTTTGATAATATAGAAATATTACAAACCTGCGAAATTATCAGGATTTAAATTGAAGTTTAAGTAATGGCCTTGTTGCGTGACACGAGAGATTAAGCCATACCTCACCTTAGGCTATGCGCTTTTTTATTACGTTTAAAGCCTAGTTGCTGGCATATCGGATTATGCCAATTTTATCTCTCATTACGCTTCATTTAGCTCCAAACGCCCTCTTCACTCAACCCTCTGGCTCCCATTCAATAGCCCTCCCACGCTACGGCCTCCGTAAATTGTTCCGCTTTGACATAGCCAGTCAATAATGACGCGCATCCGTGAGAGCTTAACACTTGACGCTTTAAGGCTCTCCATAAGGGACCTCTCCTCCTTCAGAGCCTCAGCTTACTCATGGGCCCATATTTTCCCCATCATGATGGGCTGTGGATATCCTATTCCACCCGCTTAGGTCCAATTCACAGGGCCTCATTTAGGAAACTAAATTATCGTTCACTCGCGTCTGAAGGGGTTTTCTCATCACGGGATAAACGCTCAAAATCGTTATCCAATTTGCAGATTGTAAAATCAAACTTTTCGGCGATTAACGTCAAGACATTCAGAGGAGATGCACATCACGGCAATGAGCAGGCACAGTGACGGCTTTAAAGTGTGATGAGGTTTCAGAATAATTTTCTCGGATTTCTTCTGATGAGGAATCATCATGGTGCTTGTGACGAAACATTTTTATTTAAGAAATATTCATGTCCGATTCACACCAGAATGAAAAACTTCCTGAATTTGGCTACTGAAATGTTATACCCATGACATATTATTTCATAATTCAATAAGATAGATACCCCTTGGTCGTTTAGAGTGTGAAAAAATGATAGTTTTGAAAAATTAAAAAAAAGAGCATTGGTAATTATATACGTTCCGTGAACATTTAACAGAAGTTGTATTACTATATAGAATTTATTAGAAATATTTTATTTTTTTCTTTATTTCATTTTAACAACTATATATTTTCGTAAGGATAAGCCTCAAAATCGATAGTAAATAACATAATTGTCGTAAACGGATACATTAAGCGATATGATACATTAAGGATATGGATAAAACCATGGACGTAATACTAAACTGTGATGATATTTTAGACAGAATCTGTTTAAAGGTCTGTTTATACGGAACATTAACTCGTACGAGGTACAGTGGAGCCGACTCCATGGGGATTGAGGGGGCCCGAGCCCCCCCAATAATTCGTTATGGGTGTGAGGAAAAAAGTGTCAGGCTTGTCGATTTTCCCCGGAGTGTCCAGATATCGAGATTAGAGTTATCAGGGTTCTAACTTTGATCATATGACTCTTATAAAATGCATAAAAGACTTACAATTAACTACTTATAAAATTTCCGGGAAAAGATCCCCGGTTTGGGCCCCCCCAATATTTTTTGTAAGTCGGCGTACCTGACGAGGTAATACATATAATCATTAACAATTTTGGTGGTCTTGAACGGAACATGTATGAATGCATGAATCAAATTTATATAAGATCTATTCCCTGTTCTTGTATTTGCAAAAGTTGGGTGGTTAGACGATGCATTATGGCATTCAATATTACGCCCTTGCATTTTGAAATTAAATCGTACGAGCTAATATATCGTGTAAACTGGCTTTTCTATACATACGGTAACTCAAAAGTCCGTGTTGTTTTGGCGTAATGCTAGATGCAATTTCGAAGGGACCAGTATGGGGAGCCGAACACACACCTCGATGACGATAAACTCGAAGATTTGAGGCTTAACTTTGTAAAAATCGATTGTAAACAATCGAAAAGGTATGGTACTTTTTTACACAATTTATTTAAGACGACCGGTTTCGTCGCAGTGACGACATCTTCAGGCACAGAAATCGTTATTTTTGTTGTTATTTTGTTGTTTATTTGGTTGCTTTAATTGCTGTTAATTTTTTTAAACTTACTAATGACAACATTTTTGTCCACTATATTGTAAATTCCCCAGAAATTGAGTAACGCTCCAACCCACGACCACCGAGAGAGATGGCCATGTCCAACCACGGTCCAACCCCAACGCAACCCCCCCCCCCTACGAACGCGTAATAGCAACCAAATAAACAACAAAATAACAACAAAAATAACGATTTCTGTACCTGAATATGTCTCCTCTCCGACGACACCGGTCGTCTTAAATAAACCGTGTGAAAAAGTAACATACGTTTTTCATTGTTTGCCTCAATGACGGTTGCGTAACCCCTCAACTCATAGTATATTACTGCATATTATAATAATTTTGATGAGATAGTGTGTACTACCTATCGCCCTTTGCCCACCTTAATATTTTCTCCGAACAAGGTGATTACCTGATTGATGCACTGCCCGAATTCCCGTCATATTGCGTTTCCTGCGACTATCTTATTGCTTTTTTCATTCCGGAGCTATCATCAATGATTAGATACAGAGGCGTCTCTGGTGAGAGCCCGGAACCGAATTACCGCCTCTAGAAATTGTGCGTGAGCCATCCCCATATATACGGCCCTCCACCCTTTGCTACGTCATTAGGGACTCGGCAAATGGGAAATGGCATGTTTATTGCATTTGCGGCCAATTTATATTCCCAGAAAGCTCCGTCAACGCGCGCTGGCGTGAAGGTCGTTACGTCGGCATAATTTGTCCCGTATCCCGGCAGATGAAATGTCGTTAACGGGAGTTAAGCGAAGTGCATGACTTTCCCTAATTAGATTTCGCGGACTATTTCCGGTCGTTCGGCGAATTAAATGTGGGTGAGATGGGAGTGGTTGAAAGAATGCCGTGCGACCATCATGAGATTTAAGTGGAGTTGGCGGGAATCGAATCGCTCGCATCACGTCAGTAATATCGATTCCTCCGGGATTACGTGAATTATGTCGGGAAAGCTTTTACAATCGGTGGGGAACGTTAATTGAATAACTCTCAAGTCTCTTAAATGGAGCTACGGAGGGATTTTTTCCTTAGATCTCAATCTTCCGAATTTCACTGCAGGCGATAATATCATTACGTAAAGAATTGGAAGGCCATAAAGCATTTTTTTACCGGCAGTTCTTATCCATGAATTCCGACCTTCTTAATGCGAAACTAATTCTCAAAGTATTACATCGTCCACAGCTTTTGTAGACATTGCAAAAATTTTCAATTATTAATAAAGAAATACAAGATTATAATAAAAGAATCTCGCGGTTTTGAACATGTTTATATGAAAACATAATTACTTACAGCTTGTGTGTTTTTACTTTTCGAATTTCTCGTCTCAAACAGTTTTTTTTTTCACAAAATGAATAAAAACTTTTTTTTCCTATTTCTCATTTATCGCCTGATGATGCCACCTGCAATGGCTGCGAAAGCTCGCGTTATTAAGCACAATACGTAGCTGCTCCCAAAAGTCGTCGACAACAATGCATCTCGCTGCGAAAGCCTACGTTCTAAAATTAATAAATTTCACCTTAGTCGCTTGACAAGAGAGAAACTCGGCATCGACATTAGCCTACTTTATATGAAAGACACCAAGGGGACCACGGCTTAACGTCCCATCCGACGGTCAGAGTGCTGCCTTTGAAGTGCCCTCCTCAGGACATTCAAGCTGGGATTGGGCAGCCTCTGATCAGCTCTGACACCCTATCTCAAATACTATCCTATGAATTACTGAAACAGTACATATTTTTATGATAACCCTGTATTTTAATTGCGATGGAGTTTGAAAAATATGTCGAGCTACGACACGTCAGCTGCTCCTCGGCCATGCGTATGGGCCTCATGTGGTTCATTTTAGTTTGCACTGCCGTGAACAATGCCCCCCTTCGACTAAATGCTCTCACTTGACGAGTAAATGACCCATAACTAAAATGACGTCACCAACTCTCAAAAAAGGGGGTGCATCTTAATGTTTCCTTTTTTAAAATTGCAAGAATTAAATGGGCTGTTTTTTTTCGTCTAACTTAATCCAATCCTTGCATTTACTGGTTATTATTTTTTCTTAACGAAAGCAATTTTGGTTGAAAAGGTTTGTGAAGAGTCCGATATGGAGTGCAGTGCTTTAACCCTTTATAACCCAATGTTGCTTCTAAGCAACATCAAAAATGTTTAAACTTTCAGCTCTATTTAGGATATATCTAAACCAAATAATATTTTGTAGTGTGAATTTTAACGACGAAATATTTAGCTGCCAGGATAATTATCATTGAGTTTTCAAAATGAAAAATCTTGAAATTTGACTTCTCGCAGAAACAGCCATGGGTTAGAAAGGGTTAAGAAGCGGAAATGTGGAAATTTACATAGGAGGGCGAGAGAGGACTGGAGGCATTCGAAATGTGAGCCTGGAGAATAATGGAGAAGACGAATTGGATGTAGAGGAGGAGAAACGTCGAAGTGCTGGACATGGTGGATGAGGAGAGGCAGCTTTTAGATGAGATACGGAAGAGACAGATGCATAAATGGAGGGAGTGGCTAGCGGGGATGCGATGCTGAAAAGAGTGCTAGAGGAGAGAATGTCAGGTAAACGTGGCAGCGGTAGAGTAAAATAGAATATTTACATGGAATGAGAAGGATTAGAATAGATAATTGAATAGAAAATTTCATGAAAGGAGGAGAGCCTGCCATTATGCATCTTAAGTAGGTAATCCATGGAAACCCACCTTAATCGGTAAAATACTTTGATAACAATAATTGTAATGTTTGGTTCGAGTTAACGACCCCATTCGGCTCGGAATTCTACATTTAAGCTGAGAAACGTTATGTTCGCCACTATTCCTGCCATATGTTTGCTCTGTACTACATTGCTACAATATACCCCTTCCAAATAGTTCAGTCCATTTTTCAAACTCATTTGAAGTCTTCAGCCTTTGCCAGGACTTGAACAAGGACCTTGAAGATTTTCGAAAACATTATAGTATTCTCTACTCCTTCCATGTATATGTATAGAAAGTTAGCGAACCCTCCTGATAAATATTGTAGTGTTAAGAAACAATTCTTCTTTCTGGTATGAATTACACATTGGAGCCCCGCCTTTGTTGAAGATAGCAGAGCCAACTGTACCAAGAGTATGCCTTTTACCAAAGGCAATACGAGTTAAATAAATCACAATTTGAAATTTTAGATTTGACAATTTAATGTTTATCTTGGATTATCTCAATAAAATGAATTGCTATAGTTCGACAGTTGTGATACTATTGGTTTTCTAAATTGGCACTTGACCGTTTAAAAGGTAAAAACAAAGTAACAAACATGCAAAAATTTTACTCATTCATATTTTATTTTAAAATTAGAAGCCAACGAACGAAATAGGTATTGCAATTCACCAAAAACATTTTAAAGGAGTAAACAATTATATTTCCTACATTAGATGGCTCTACTCAATTGAACGAAAACAATTTCTAATATTGTGTATATGAAGCAAGACAACGGGTAAAGGTGTACTCATAAATTGAGTTCCACAAATTAAATATAATTTTGCGCATACAAATTTCTCGCATTATAAAAAAGCAATTTAAATTTACCGCGAGCTCAATCTAAACTTCAAGTTTTTATCTACTAAAAACTTTCAACAAATGAATATATAATTTAACTCTATCAAAAAAGTTTAAGGTTTGTTAGATCGCATAAAGCCACTAAACATTTCTCTCATACGAATTTAATTCGCAGGGAATGAATACTATCTTGATAATTAATCATGGCTGAAGGACAACAACGACATATAGAATAGCAGAACGAGCTAATGACGAAATAACTAAAGATTAAAGTCCAATTCATGAACAAAAAACACTTGATCTCTCTAAAAAAGAAGTATCCATAGCGTTTGCGAGTGAAAGTAAATACATATATTTCTCATTTCACTTGTTATTTTCCAGCCCATTCTATTTCCGACAAAGATTTTGCCAAAATTCGAACTTCTTTGAACAATACACTTTATGGTCACGCAGTGTAACATGGCTAACGATTAAATTCAATTCAAAAAGTAATTAAAAATTTATTTTCAAAAAAACTTCTACATAACATAATAACTAAAATTTCTGAAATTGACTTACATTACTTCAAAAGGTGTATTAAAATTGTGCGTAATAACTAGCAAAGGTCTGATATTTTCTCCACGTCATTTTAAGCACATCTAATCCAGGGTGAATCTGATACTATCCTTATCGGTAAATCTCACATTAATCGAACATCGGGTTACTAATAATGGCATTGCGCCCCTGATATAATAATGCAAATAACTAATAATCCACTGAAGCCTGTGGCAGAAAGAGGACGTACCAATTATTCCTACCCGATATCTTCAGCTCGAAAACTGAAATTTAACACTAGGAGGACGGGAGTTTCGCGCTACCTAGAAGGACGGCGAGGGGTCATTTGACCCCTAAAATGTATTTTGGAATAAAACGCCTAATTTTCAACCAATATTCAGTTTAATCGTATTCATTTTTGAATCAGTTAATTAAAAACACTACTTAATATTATTAAATATTATTTCCGTCGACAAAAGTTAATAACAATTATTTTAAAGAATCACGAATTAAACCGTGTGTAGTAGTCAATTGCAAATCAAATAATGAAAATACATACACTCAATACAAAAGTTGTGTTACATGTTTAAACAATAGGGGTACTGGGTTTACAAAATTTGCATTAAAATTTTTAAAACTTATTACTTTGTTGTAAATCTCAGACAGACAGTATTTTTTCAGCGCTGTTTCCTCAAAATATTTTTTTGCGCTGAATGCGTTCATTGGACGATTTATTCATCTACATCTAAATCTACACACTAACCCGCAAGCCGCTTAAAGCGTGTGGCAGGGGGTGTTAGGACACCAGCCATTTGCACATGAAAAGGAATTTGGAAAATGGAAAGGAAATTGGTGCAATGATTCAATTTGATGGTATTTGGCACCTTTTTCTTTTTTGTGCCCGTGGAGATATGGCTGTTGGATTTGGAGACGTGTAAATAAATTGATACATGCTATCCATCATATAAACTCCCGCTTTGTTTTTATTATGAAATAGGATGGTCTCTGGTATTCTTTTATTCGTTTCGGAAATAGTGTCGTCTGAGATCATGCTGCTGAGTGAAAGTACATTATTGTTCTAGTTTGCCTGATTCTACGTAAGAGTATGGCCTAGGGTATTTTTGAACACTCGTGTTGAATGGATTACATGGCTATTTTAGGGGTCATGGATATTTGTGCGTCACGCCTGTTTTTTTCAGATCGTCCATGCAAGTGAAGTTTTCCATTTTGTTATGACTTCCTGCCAGCTGGATGGATGGAAAATAATTGTTATAAGTTATATTTATTCCTGAATTCTTGTATTTTACGGCCACTTTAGTAACTATTTATTTCCCCAACGCATGATTTGATGGCCAGTCATCATCTTTGCCACAATGTGGAAATTCATTTAGGCTGTATTTTCATTTCACATCTGTCAAAACCCAGTACTCCAAATTTGTCTGGTTTATTTGGAATTTACCTCATAAAAGGACAGCTGCATTTTGTTGGATAGAGCTGTGCATTTGCTATCACGCCAAATTCGCCATCGGATTCACTTTCTTGGGCTTCATCGCTTCCATCACACGCAGATGTTGATGGATTGGTTAGAATGTCCATAAACTGATGTTTACGATTCACATCCAGACTGATCTTCAATATTCCCTACAGCTATATGAATCGCGACGATTCATTTCTCTTGATATATTTCTCGACTTCTTTTTTTCTTTCTCAACTCGCTACTGATGTGCATGCAAAAAATCTTCAAACGAAAGCGCATTATGGTAGAATCTTCTCTAGTTGCATTGGAGGTATAGAGAGCTGAAGAGCAATAGAAATTCATACAAAAGGACAAAATTTTCAGAAGTAACGCTGATTGCCGTTCGAAAGGCAGGGACTCAACTGCCAACCGTATCCTGATTCGTATCTTACAGGAACTTGCAGTAATGCTTCTTCTCCGACCTACGTACGGATTCCAAGGGTAGGATTTACAGTAGAATTTTACAGTCCACTCAATTCCTCCGCTCTCTCAAAAGGAGACAGGATTTTTCCCCAGGACGCTGCGTGCAGTCAACCCACCCCAAACCCCGACGGGGTCAGGCGGCACTAATGCTGGACACACGGCAAAGGGGCTAGGTCAAGTGACAGTACCGTCAGGCCAGAAACATTAAAGTTATTCGTGAACCTGATGAGTCGATATTGAAAATAATGTCTCTAAGAGCTCTGAATCTTGGACGACAGAAAACAATTCTTAGGATACGTGACGATTTTCCGGTGTGGGTAATACAATAATCATGGAACAATAAATAAAACAAAGTAAAAATATCATAATTACATGAATTTACGCAAATCAAGGATTGAAAAGGTTTTATTTCCCTTTGCTGCCCAAAAAATATCGAAAGATTGAGCACAACAAGTCGCTATGCCTAGGTTTTCGAATACAGATCCCAGACGGAGCCCTTGGGACGAAACTGGCATTGAATCGGGTACTTCCAGATTCAAAATGAAGCAAATCATCTACCACACTAGCCTCTTGCTGATTATATGATATACATGACACTTAAGTGACCACGGGCAAGAAAATAGCACGAAAACCAGTTGTGGGTCAAATGACCCCTAGCCGTCCTTCTAGGTATAACACGTCATAAAAATTTAAAACAAAACATTATTGTTGAATTTTCACTAATTTATCAAAATAGAGAGCAAAAGAAACAAAGTCAAAAAGTTTCAAAATTAAAAAAAATATTTTAATAAGAGAAAAATAAATTTGAATTCTGAAAATGGGTCAAATGACCCCTGCCGTCCTTCTAGTGTTAAGAGGAATGTCATCGAAAATTTAGCGAGAGATTATTAAAGAAATGGAGCAAAGGAGAGGAAGCGCTTCAGTGAATTGACTCTAAGAGATATTGGATATAAGAGATGCGGCAATGAGCACTCTATGAGAGGCATATTAAAACAGAAAATTTTCGGTATATCAATGAAACTAGGTAACTCCTGCGACAATTTCGCAGTTTAACGTTATCAGGGTATAAGTAGATATGCTAAAAAAAAGCGGTGTAGTTCGATTTATAACAGAGAAGACGGGGTATCATAAAATATAACCATCATATTTTTTTCTTGCAAAATTATGCAAAACATATGGATATAATACAGGCAAGTGACTTTGTGATCAGGAGGAACAATCATGACGTCTGTCCCTGAATAATGACAGGCAATTTACAAAACTTCTGTAAAGACAATATTTAAAATAACAATGTTGTCTTCTCTTGATTCTTCTCAGATTTTATTTTTAATATTTTATTCCAGCTTAAATTACGTTTCTTTGGTTTGGATATTGATTTAATGTGTTTATTAACCTTTTATTTTTTGATGTTTAGAATTAAAAAAATGTGTGGAGTCAATAAACATAGAGCAAGTAAGTAAGTGATCGACATGAAAAATATCGAAAATGTTTAAGTCAAATTAATGGGTAAAAAGTGAAATTTGAGAATAATTTCGTATTTTGTTAGTCAGAAATCGGTGATTCAACGTTTAAAATGATACTTCATTTACTGTTGTAGGTGCAGACAGAGTAGGTATGACAGAAAAAGACCTTTCTAGAATAATATATAGGATGATGATTACATAATAAAGACATGGGACGAACTGGGGAAAAATTTCCCCCACTAGTTCAGTACGGAGCATACACTTCACATTTCCTCTCCTCTCTTAGAAATCCAACGCTGCTCATTTGACTTTTTCGCTCAACGTTCTTCCTTTGTCTCAGAGAGGAAAAAAATCCTCGGTTTTCCCCACTCCAGATCTCAATCGTTTGTCAGTCGTCGCCGTCGTAGCCCGGACGCCGAAGGCTCCTAGTCGCCTCCTTCCACATTCCGCCACCAGAGTGGAGGAGAGGCGTGCGTGCGAGCGACGATAGTCATTTGTTTCGAGTCAATCCCATGTGTTCTGCCGTCGCCGTGCTTTCGATTTAAGTGAAAATAAGCCGCGGGCGTTGAAGAGTCATCGCGTCGAAAATGCTCTCGTCAGATCGTTCAAAACGCCGCAAGAGTCTCTGTCTTCTCACCACTCAATGCATCACGTCTGTCCGGAAGGGTAAAAAATAAATAAAAAATTGCCATTTCCAGTTAGCTTCAATTCCATTTTCAGCCCAGACAGCGTACCTCAGCGGCGTCCTTTTTTTGGAAAATATTAACAAAACAAATTACATTGTAATTGACAATTCCTAGGGTAATTGAAATCTCGTAAAACTTACTAAGAAAAAGGTGCATAATACCATATTGTTCCTCACAGTGATACAAAAATTCCCATTCCCATGTGTTCTGCCGTCGCCGTGCTTTCGATTTAAGTGAAAATAAGCCGCGGGCGTTGAAGAGTCATCGCGTCGAAAATGCTCTCGTCAGATCGTTCAAAACGCCGCAAGAGTCTCTGTCTTCTCACCACTCAATGCATCACGTCTGTCCGGAAGGGTAAAAAATAAATAAAAAATTGCCATTTCCAGTTAGCTTCAATTCCATTTTCAGCCCAGACAGCGTACCTCAGCGGCGTCCTTTTTTTGGAAAATATTAACAAAACAAATTACATTGTAATTGACAATTCCTAGGGTAATTGAAATCTCGTAAAACTTACTAAGAAAAAGGTGCATAATACCATATTGTTCCTCACAGTGATACAAAAATTCATCCTGGTGCTATAATTACCAAAATTCTGCCATAGAAAAAATATGCCAAGAATCCGCCGAACGGGTCGAATGCAATTCCCCATCCGCAGTGAGAATAGAAAAATTTGAGGAAACAGCTTGACTCCATTATTTTTCTACATTAAGCGCGTGAAATTTAACCACGCAGTGAATCTTGACAGAGAGTTGCTTATCGTTCATTTCATACCAAATCCCAGAATGTTTGCTACTTGCGGTTTGAATATAATTCCTCATTACTCCAATAAATGCTCTTACCTAGGTCCAAAAATTAAGACTCAAAATTTATGATGGTTTTCGCCATGAAGAATATATTTCCAATTAGAGAAAACCTAAGGAATACCATATCCAGGACTGATCCAGAATATCTCAAAGGAATACAGTGAAACCACAGAACGTCTATGATGCTATGTAAACTTTGGTAGCTGTTCAATAGATTTTATTGAATCTTGATTCATCTACTGATTCATGAAAGTTAAATACAGGGAAGAAAGAGTTTAAATCGAACTTCACAAACGTGGAACAAAAAACGCTTTCGTCGGAATCAGTCAATTAGTAATATTTTCAGACACAGTAAGGCCTCAGACGAAGGGTTTCGTGATCTGGGATAGTTGCAATTCAATCTTGTGCACATAAACCACACATTGTACTAATTATTATCACTTATTTATTTTTCCGTATTTCACTTGCTTAAATCTACTCTGAGTTCCTTGCTAGTGGTGAAATCCTCCTCCCTTATGATGATTTTGCTAACCATAAAACTACGGTCGATCCAACTCCTCTTTCTCTTTAGTACAGTTTTCAATGATATTCTTTCCTCCCAAACTCTTTCCAGCACCTCCTCATTCCCCAATTTATCCACCCACTTCACTTTATTCAGCCTCCTCCAAAACCACATATAATGTTATGTCCAGTAACACTTGTCGCGTTATAATTTATCTGAAGGCATCCTCTCCGCTAGATCCATATACGTCTTTGTTGGTCCGCATGCTAGTCACGTACCTCGTATGCCAAAGGCTCGAAAACATTTGAAGTACGCGATACAAAATGTAAGGATACAAAATCTAATTAAAATTAAAAAATTTTCATAAAATTTAGGGGGATTATGACCCCTTTGACCCCCCCCCCTAAATCCGCCCCTGAGTGAAACCTGCCGCATGCAGCTCATAATATTCATTAAGCTTTCAGAGAAGCCAAAATGGAGAAGTGATTGAGAACAAGACCTGAAAGTGAGTTCAGCTTCAGGCAAACTAAGACCCCGGTGCAGGTTTTCGTTGATTTTTCGCCCGCACGTGAAATGCAAAGCATGCAGAATGCATCCCATTAAACATGCCTTTTAGAGCCGTTGCAAGGCGCGCTTTCCCAAGAGTTGTACGTGAGAGATTTGGCTTCGGAAGAATCACTCATGCCAGCGGAAAGTAAAGAGATATTTCTTTTTTTTCCTTGTGCCAAGCCCAAATTTGTATGCACAGAAGCGCTCCACTACGCTACAAGGTCGAATGGGGGAAAATTCTCTCAGATTCCGTACCCGAAATATTCCTAACCATACCTTTCATCTATTGATTTTTTTTTTCCGATTCGTCTTCAATTTAATGGCGCAAAACTCTCATAATCGATAAGCTCTTTGCCGGTTTCCCATAAAATAACTTCGAAATCGAATTACCTCAAGTTCAATGCAAAAATTCGCAGTTTTTTTTAAAGAAAATGGATCATCATTGATGCAGATTCTTCAAAATTTCAGAGGATAAAATTCAATTTCATATTTGGATTATATTTAAGAATTATGGATGCTAACCAGAGAGCCACGTAGAAAATCAATTGTAGGCAATGATTTTAAGACGGAATATCCCTTTGATGCCACAAAGATATTATCAATAATAAGCAGACTTCAAGTTGCTCAGAAAAAATAAAACATATTTTTAAGCACAAATTGTGTGAAGTACATGGAAATGAATACATTTACGACTGCTATGTGAGCCTTTTGAGTCCCTAAAATCCTTTTCATACAATCTTCAGGACCATGTACAAAACTGATTGATACTCTTGGATAAGTACTCTTGGATAACTACTCTTGGATAATTTTAGCTCCTCAGTTTTATTTAATTTCTCAGCTCAAATTTGCGTTTTTTTTTCAAACAAGAGTAACAATCATAGTCCTAGACACCTAATCCTTATTAGTAATGTTAGATTTGCAACTCTGATCGTCATAACTTGGTATATTACAGGGTGTTTCAAAATGAATATACGTATTACATAATATTATTTTGTACAAAATATCGTTCGTTGCCTTTATAGTAAAAATTCTGCAATATACAGTGTGATTTAAACAGAATATACGTATTTAGAATGCATATATTTATTAAACTTAAAGACATACGAATATGAAACTGTACACACATATTTACGAACCTCTCAAGCTAAGATTACAGATGCTCAATATGCCCTCCATCAGCGACACGAACAATATCGCATCGAATCTCAAATTCCTCCCTTACTCGGGTTAGCATGTCCTTGGTCGCTGATACTATGGCAGTGCGGATCCGGTTCTTCGCCTCTTCCAGGTTCTGTGCGAGTGTTGGTATACAAACGCTGTCTTAAACCAAGCCCCACAAGAAGAAGTCACAGGGTGTCAAAGTCGATGACCGTGGAGCCCAGTCGATGGTTCCGAGGCAGCACAAAGGCAACCTCATGCTTCAACAAGACGGGGCACCCCCTCACTGGAGTCTTCAAGTGCGTGAATATCTGAATGAAACTCTACCGAACTGTTGGATTGGTCGACAAGGAATTGGCCACTTAACACATCTCTGCCTGGTTCCACATTCATAGGATTTCAATCCCTGTGACTTCTTCCTGTGGAGTTTCATTAAAGACAATGTTTATGAACGACTACTCCCTCGTACCCGGAAGAGGTGAAGAACCGGATCCGTACCTCCATAACATCAGTGACGAAGGACAGCCCGAGTGTGGGAGAAATTTGAGACTCTATGCGATATTGTTCCTGTCGTTGATGGAGGACATACTGAACATTTGTAATCTAAGCTTAACAGGATCGTAAATATGTGTGTACAGTTTCATATTCGTATGCCTTTAAGTTTAATAAATATATGCATTCGAAATATGCATATTCTTTATGAAACACCCTATACATTGTAAAATGTTCACTCTAAAACGAAACACACAACTGCCTGAATATGTCAAGGACAACTTTCATTTGAATAACGAACCATCAGAATGATACTCGCAAGTGAGCGATGATTGGATGATAAGAGTGCGAGATTGGATTACGAAGGAAAATGGCAGAGGTAGAGCATAATATGACATCTGGAGGAAGCCAATAAGTGAACAAGAAGTTATGATGCTTGGAAAGCGAAACATCCGTCAACTGACATTTGTTAAATCACCGCACCATCTCGAATTCTCTTCGTTTCGACACACTTCATCTCTTCAAATGGAATTAGCCATTCAAATGAATTCCGCAAAGTGGCATGATGGAAAGGTTCTTGAAATCTGAATGCTATGTGACGTTGAAATCCCTAAACGAGGATAATCAGAAACATCTTCCTTGAAAATTTCATTGATTAATATTATTAATTCAAGGCTACAACTTCTCTGGTAAAGGCTGTAAAATCGGAACGAAAAATCTCGGTAGTAATTGAAATATTTTTCCTCAGATGCTAGGGCGAGAAAATACAAAAATTATTAGAAATAATGACAGCGTACAAAACAGATTTCTGAAAAAAGTCCACATCGCAGCTTAAGAGAAATAGCGCAACATGCGTGATACAGTTGATTTAGCAGTGGCTTAGGGAAGGTTAGTGATGAAAGACGAGAATTTTTTAATTTTTTCTTCTACAGAAAATTGTTTAATAATAGCAGGATCCCATATGTTCATCATTTCAAATTAATAAAGTGTCCACGGCCTCCTGAGGCCATAAAACCTTAAGAATACAATAAAATTGGAGGGTTTAATATAAAGGAAACGCATACAGCCAATAAGTAATTATTTTTATCAGCATTTTAGTGCGTATGAACAGCGAGCTTACATCATATTAAGCATATAAAATTTTAAAGCCTACTAAGAAAGCAAAATTGCAATTACTAGAGAATAAGGGGTCAAACAGTGATATTTTTTACTTGCATAACTTTGAATGAGTAAGCACAAGTACTTTCATAGAAAATGTAGAAAATTCATTGCTTACTCCAACAGTCAAATGAAATCAAATCAGACTGCGAAGAAAGTCTCATGAATGCCCTAGACTGCTGAGTTGCTGTCATCGCCAAATCAAGTTTTAACCTTTCACTTATCTTTACAGTTAACGTTCTACCACTTTGGCCGGCACAAAAAATCACCCTAGTGTATCACAATCAAGCCAGCCTACACCACTCTCTCAAGCACATAAGTTTGTTCCCCACAATTATCTTATCTGTGGAGTCTCACAGGGTAATAATAAACTGAAAACTTTCACTTAAAGTTTTGGAACACGATATTTTTTTTACTGTCATGAGTTAGTCACGGAACCAGCTACTGAATTTGATAATTGATATTAACCAATACTGAATATTACCGCTATGAATGTATAAACTACGTAGTTGAGATAAAATCATGGAATTACAATACTGCATCAGTAGTTTATGAAAATAATCAAATAGTTAATATAGCTGAGCTGCAGAGAGGTACTTACCCAAAGGATTCATTGCAAAGCAGAATACAAAGCACCACAATGGAATGGCAGACTCACCTGTGGTAAAAGATATTGGGATTTTAGAAATTATACTAATAAAGTCATATATATCTTTCATATTGCGTGTCTGTGATTAAGAAACATTTCAAAACTTAGAGGATTAAAGGCTTTTAAATTCTGGATACAATGAATATTATAATTAGCACACTAAAAACATTTTAACATATATATTAAATATCTTAAACTTTAAATAAGTAAGTATTTAATTATTGTGGTACAGAAAACCCTTACAATCATACCATTTAAGCTTCATATATTGTATAAAAATGATTTCATAAATACTGGATGTCATATTAATAAGGACAATTATTTAAACTAATGAAATAGTATAAATAATAGTTTAATCTCATGGATTAACAGAGTGCACAATTAACAGAAAGTGTTCCAATGAATGGAATTATAAGAACACAAAGAGTTTATCCACATATTGAAATATCTACTGTTGAACATGTCATTCAGCAGCAGTTGAATGGAGAGAGATATTCTCTTATTGAAAGGTGGAGGAGTAGTATTTTTTTACCACTTTCCTCCTATGAGGTTCTGTTATCCAGCTCAGTGAACAGGTTTTCCTTAATCCAGAGAAATATGCACTTAAATAGTTATTGCGGGTGATCCAACTTTCGGACAACCGACGTAACTAAGCTTCAACGCAGAAAAGGGCGCTCTTGAGCTATAGTTTAACATATGGCAAATATACTGAATAATAAAAATCCGTCAAATATTTGTTACTAGTAAACATTCCGTTAATTGTATAATTCGCACGAAAACTAAGGGACATAATTGTTATAAAACGTCACTTAATTTTATTATTTCATAAAAATAATGGAATTGATTTAAACATTTGCGCGATAATTAGAATACACGGAAGAAAAAGGTTAACTGTTAAGCAAAATATCATAGCAGACACCGAGATTTTTCAAGCATAGACGAGAAGAAAGAGCCTTATTCGTCGAGCGTGAGTACTCGTTTTGGATTCTAGCAATGCTCTCGCTATTGTCCTCTGAGTGAGAGAAAAACTGAGCACTCAAAATGGTGTGAGAGTTATTCTTGCGCCTCAGAAAGAGGTACAAAAAATAACTACTCTTCAACATTTATGCGGATGAGGACTCAAATTTACAGGCTTGGCGAGGAAAAAAAATATTATGCGAGAAAATCGTTAAAAAAAAGAGACCAAGAAATAATATATTTCAATAAAAATACGAATAGATAGTAAATTCCAGCTTCTCCTTTACGTTTGCAATGAACATATTTCAATTAAAACTTTTAATTCCGTCTTAGAATACTAAACTATTCTGAAACTATGCTTGAACAGACATTCCATAGTACGCGCCGGATAATGGCAGTATATATGATGGTTTATGTTGAACTTGATGTGATCGAAATGAGACGTGAGTAAATGCCTGTAAAAACATACGATAGTGTAATATCAGTGCATCACGAATGACTTGTATTGATAAGAAGCATTTTCCTATTTTTTTATATTTTTAATCAACGTATATTTTCCTTTCTCTGCTATGCAGGCATCAATCCGATGTTAGTACGATATGATTTTTGATGTAAAGATTGTTTAAGATTGCACATGATATGTGGAGGGCGCCGGAAGTACATAACTTCGTCCGTCGAAAGGGACGTTAAGGCGAGGATTCCAAGTAGGCCTAGACGGAATAAAACTTCAGTACCGGATTACAGAATTAACTGTAATATCTATAGTTGGCCATTACGATAACTATTATCGGAACTATACCTAATTTATTTTCTGGGCCGGTGAAAATATCAGGATAAAATTCACTGCATGCAATGATACATTGCGATATCTAGAATACATTGGAGGATTTATCGTGATTCTTTCCGTGATGCTTTGACTCTTGTACTCAGGCAATATATTACAATTATAATTCGACAAAATTACATCACTTATGTTCATATCAACATCGGATTTCCCAAAAATTTTAAATACCTTTATATTTTCTAATCTTTCGATACATTTCTCATCCCAAACCATAATTTACCAGCTGTTGCGTGTAAGCCGACGCAAATTCTAAGTTTCCATCCAGTATTCCTTACTTTTTATAGGCCAAAGTGTCACATATTACCGCAGCTGACGGTCATCTCCAAATACCGACACCCATCTGCCGCTCCTTTGTACGTAATGCCGCTTCCGCTGTTAAAGCGAGCCCTTGGACATTGTATCGGGGTCAGGCTTTTCTCCGAATTTTCCTCCACATTTCTTCGCAATTCCCCCCAATTTCCTCCATTCCAGTCGCTCCTGAGAACCACGCTCCCCGAGGCAGTTTGGAAAGGAATTTGCCGGCCCTGGCTCCCAACATACCACCACGATCCTGAGCACTGACCGCGGTATGCGATGCTGAGGTCCTCGCCCAACTGTGACTAAACCACTCAACCAGGCCTGGCTCTATTCCTGAACCTCTCACTTTTTCTTTTTCCCTCAACAACCGGCCGTGTCCAAGGCAACCAGCCACATACTTAACGCGTGTTGGACATGCAAAATACGTACCGAAAAAAAAATGCCACAATTTCCTCATGGAATTCCAACGATTTTCACCACATCAGCAGGTAGTTTCTCCGCGTCTAAAATTAATTACGATATCACGAAGGGAGTAAGTGGAAGGGTTAGACCAATACGCCTCAAGTGAAATAAATTACTTTTTTCAACATCTTAAACTATAATCTTTAATAATCATCTCTAATCAATATTCATAATGTATATTAATTCAGGTTTTACCAATGATTTGATTTTAATTTTTAAGAATAGCTGACGTTTTAGTAAATTTATTTGTAATATTCAGGGTTTGCTCAATCACTTAAATTCATTATTCAATTAAGGCGAACAAGTATATGGTTGAGAAAATGTTCTTGATGTTTTCCGCAATGAAGTCTTATTTCATCCGGAATTGAATGAATGAATTATACTAAAAATTAATGGTCATCATCGATCAGATAGGTACGAAAATTCTTTGTAATTTTTACAAATATACTTTCATTGGTAAACAGCAGCTGACGATTTATATAACAAATCCATGCTTCCGCATTACTCTGCCAAGACAGGATTCTGTATCTCATAGTTTGAGCGATTATATCTGATATTTTTTCCATCAATGTTGCAAAAATTTTTACCAGCTTTAAGTGCATACGATATTAAATGCAGTGTGGATGCGCTGTAATAATTTTGGACGGATAAATACCATCAAACTACCCATTGATTTGAAACACAGAGGGAGAGTGACACTCACTGAAGCTGTCGTTTTTCAAGCATAAGAATGGTGAATCCACAAAATATAACTTCTAGACAAGAGAACACTTTGTTCATTGGACCCCGAATAGCTAATACCACTCGAGAACTCTCCAAAGATATTAAACTTACACGGCTCTCTTCCGAAACATGGGCATTTTAAGGAAAAAAATCCTTTGCTCGATCGGGCTTCCTACGTGGCATGTTCGCATTAAAGAACGTATGCTGCGGTTTTAAAAATTTTCAGAGCATAAGGAGTAGACATTTTTCAGCATTTTCATGCATCTCAAATGAAAAATTCAGAGTGTTTTCTGATAAAATGATTTTTTTTGCCATCGGGCGGAATTACTTTGTTCATTCATGCTGTTATGAAGGAGCTGCAATTTACGGGTAAGGACTGCCAGGAGAAAAAAGGGGTTCTATTCCTAATGCTCATGTTATTTATTTTATTTTCCTCTGTTTTAAGCGAAACATACAATTCAAAAATATTTTTCGACGCTTTTCACCTCATTTTCGAAATGTTTCCTAACGCGACACCCAGCGTGTCTTGTGCCTATTTCTGCATTTTAAATAACATATCAACAGACGTTTTCGCTATTGATTCGCTTATGGACAAATTTACAACTTTCAATACCTACCCGAATTGTCGATTAAGGCTTAAAGAATTCAAGTACAGTGAAACCTGCATTTAGCGGAACCTGAGTTAAGCGGAAACCTGCCTTATCCGGAAAATACTGTTGGTCCTGGCTAGGATTTTAGGTCCACTAGGATTTTACGTGTATTCGTGTCCTCTGTTAAACGGAAACTGTCAAACGCGGAAACGGAATCGATTCCCAGGCAAGAGTATTTAAGTTAAGCGGAATTGCAAAAAACAATACGAAGGACAATTTTTACCGTAAAGAAATAAAATCCTACGATGAGCCTTCCAAGAAAACAATCCTTGAAACGGAACCAGCCAAAGATGTCTTTCGTTCACAAGTTTAACCACAATGCGATGCTCTTCTTTTATTATTTCATAATAATTTCGTGCAAGTGCATGTAGAATTGGAGTCCAATTAGCTGCATAGGAGGCGCATGTTATAGACGTGATATAACTTTCAGTCTTTTTTTGAATTCGCAGGCCTTGAGTTAAGCGGAATACTGACTTATCCGGAAAAAAATTATGGGCCCGAGAAATTCCGCTAAAGAGAGATTTCACTGTATTAATGGACTCTTTTCTATATAGCTCAACTAAAAAAAATTCACATAAGTGTTTTAAAATAAATAAAAACATTTATGGCTAAGAAACAGACATGCCAAGTTCTTATCTATAAAAAACTGTAACTTTCTCGATGACAGATTAGGTTTTAAACCAATAGTACGTCACGAAAAAATGTGCGGCCAGCCGCAGACAAAAAGCGCGACACTGACCAGCGATGTGACCTTTCACGAGGGTGCGATGCGTCCTCTTAATTTTCTATTTTCCAAGGCTAAAATTGTATGTTGGTAGATTTATCCAATCTTTTATTTTACAATTAATAGCGTATTCTCCAGGCATAAACTCCTCCCCTTATTCTGACCAACAAAGAAAGCTTAGATTTACAGGGAGAAGAATAAATCCACGACCCTTCTGGCAAGGAAGACTTATTACGGAAGAAACTCTAGGCGAAGATGCATCGCCGGCAAACTTTAACGAAACGGCCGACGTCGAGAGTGCGTAGCAACTCGATCGTGACTTCCAAACAAGTTTCGGCCCAAATAAGAAGGGCGCAACGTCTCTCCGCGCGTCCAAGTTGGGAGAAAATTTTCCTTTTGTGAGCGTACATTAGATGGGCACATCTACCGAGATTTTCTACGCAAGAAAAATTTGAAATTGAATTTTCAAGCAGAAGCAAATGCGTATATACCCCCAGAATTGGTAGACATAGTTCACACGACTGCAGCAGAAAATGAGCACAGATATTGTAAAACAATTTATGCCCATGAGTAAAAAAAATCAAAAAGTTGTGCCAGAAATAACAATAAATGAACAACCCTTTTTGGTATCATACGAAATCTGAATCACCATGTTACATCACGGGCCTTTTTTTCAACTCACCGGCCGACCACAGTGTCCGAGGGATAACAGACAATTTATAGAAATTTGATTCCTGCAAACACATAAGCGATCTTACTGAAAGTTTTAATATATCCATATGGCTTTGAATACAATAATACTGTACCATTTCTGAATTGTTTGTCGATAAAGCCCTCAATATTCAACTGGAGGGAAGTTTACCTTTCTATAGTGCGAAAAATCCCGGTTAAGGCGAATGATTTTTCCTCTTTGGACTTTTCGCACTATTTGTGCATTGCGGGTGACTCCGTAAAAAGTTATCGCCGTGGCTAGTCCCGGTATACTTTAATATTACCTTTCTATCTTCGTCATATCTGCCATTTTCCATAATTATTAGTGAATTTGACAAATACTCCATAAAGACACTCCTTAGTCCTTAAAGACACGTGCCAAAGAAGGCAAATCTCTCAATTAATAAGAGAAAAAGCTTAACAAACATGAAATATAAAGGAAAATTTCTTGCAAGATGCGATGCAGAGATAAGGAAAGAATTGCCACACAAGTTTGTTCGTATATGAAAGGGTTGAGATGCTCCGACGAAGGTAACAAAAGGTGAGTATCTCTTGAGTACATTATGAATATTTTATCTTAAAAGAGAGGGTTTGCGTACAGCAACACTTAAGAGCACCAAAAAACGAAAAGTAAATTCAACTTGAAAAAAATATATATCTACGTATGAGAAAAAGATTGCCATACATGTTTCGTGGCACGAGGCGTCATAAATTCTCAGCGTCACTGAAATAATGAAATGCACATTTATTTTACACTATGCCAATTAGCTAAGAAGTTTTTTTTGCATTATTTAGTCCCTAACAACATTATCTGGTGCCTAAACTTTATGGGCACTTAAATATGATATTCATTGCAACAAAACGCGTCGCACTTCAGTTAATTAAGCGGAAAAACAATGCAATGCCTAATTTATACAAAAATATGGGAGCGCATCAGGGAAGCAAAGTTGGAAACCTGTTGATACTGATAATTTTTCCTTTACATTCATAATTTTTTACAAAAGATTCCTTTTCATAATATAGATAATTGAATGTTAATGTTTAAAACGATTTCCAGTACCCTTGCATGCGATTTGGAAATATAAAGTTGGACCTGGCACCCATAATTCTGCCATAAATATGCAGGCGTGTTCGTCTATATTCCTGCATTCCTCTCATCTTCGATAGTTCAAAAATCTCCATAACCATCGCCGTACATGAGGCGCAGTTCCCGCATAAGTGAAGTGCCTCTTATGTGCTTACATACCACACGGAAGGAGCAAGCCCACAAACTGCCTTCGATGGAATAGATGCAGAGACCCTTTCCCCGGCCACCTCAAGATCCTATAAAAGCCGAGAAGTAGGTCGATCGTATCGCCAGTAGGCGGCTTGGGGAAACGGTGTTATACGCTCTTTCCTATTCAAAAACCTCTAGCGATCCTCGGTAGAGATGATTTTAGAGGAGCAGCTGAGACATAATAGAAAATCCACATGCATGAATTTTGTGTGCGGCTTTTCTTCAAGACCAACGAGGAGAGAACTTAGATCAGGGAACTCCCTTAAGCTAAAATTTTTAATTAATTTTTTGTTAAAAGCAAATAACTTTAATGATTAAATAGGATAGCTTAGATTATAAATATTTACATTAAACGTGACGTCAAAATGGAGTACCGTAGATCGCTAGAGGTAGATTAACGCAAGCATCTAGATTGTTAGAAAAAAAGGTGTTACACTCGCTCTTCGTGCAAAAAAAGCTCTCTCAATCTCCCGTGGAATTGACATAATAGAGTAGCAGAGACGTAATAGAAAATCCTTATTCATCTCTTTCATAAGCTACGAGATGAAAATTTCCCAAAATTAAGGTCTGAGTGCTTAAATTTTAAGCTAATTTTGAGGAATAAAATATAAAAATTTGATAATACAACGCATCGCGAGGGCTTAGATCATGAAAATTTACCATTAACTTGAATTTACTAGCTGTAAGCTTACTGAACGCGAGAATTCATCGAGCAATGGGCATTGGTCTTATATGCTCATTCCTATTCAAAAACTTACCACTGCATTTGGTATAGATGAATTAAAAGAGTAGCTGGGACATACCTAATAGAAAAACCAAATGGACTTTGTACAAGGAGTTTTATTGAAGACCCACCAGAATAGAACTTTGGCGAGTGTACACCTGCATGTTAAAATTCGATTTCAATTTGGATAGATAAAACAAATGACTTTCACGATAAATAAGATACGGAAAATTACTTAGGTTAACTTGGGTTTCACATGTAGTCAAAAAGGTAAATTCAGTCGTCTAAAAATCCAGAGAAAAAGGTTTTCACTGGCTTTCCTGCCAAACACAACCCACGATCTTTCTCTAAGATTATTTAAGGATGCAGCATGGTCATATTAGAATATTTACTTTCATTTAGAATGTGTAACATATTCGAGGCCCGATGAAAGCTCGCATCAGTAGATGGAAGAGGAAATAATGCCATTTTGATGCCAGCATGGCACGGTTCTCGCATTTAATAGAGTGAAAAAATTACCTAAATGCAGTGTTGAATTTTCTTAATAATGACTGTTATATGTATGCATACTTACTCGAAGTGAAAATTATATTTGTGGTAATTATCTTTCAAGTTTCAGTGAATTTTTATTCAGCAAAACAGCAATGGCCTTGGAAATGTGGAGCTACAGGAGATTGATGAGGATCAAATGGATCGACTGAGTTAGGAATGAGGAGGTCCTGATAAGAACAGGAGAGAAGAGAAGTCTTATGGGAACATTAAGAACAAGACGGAACAACCTTACAGGCCTCCTCTTGAGACATGATGGACTAATGAAGACAATTTACTTAAGTTTACTTGGTTTCCACACGTAGTAATCAAAAAGGTAAATTAAGGCGTCTAAAAATCCATAGAAAAATGTTTTTCACTAGCTTTCCTACCAAACACAACCCACGATATTTTCCTAAGATTATTTAGCCCATTAACAGCGGAGTTTTTTTTTGGAGTTTTATTTTTTTCCGTTTAGAACTGCTTAATTACTGCCCAAGCATCCACATAAACACTTTGTTTTAAAATTCTGTTGAGTCGTTCTTGCTAGAGGGGGTGTGCCCATATGGGCACGCTAGCCGTTCCGGCCACCGGTCTGCATTCTGCCGAAAAATCGCTCGAACCATCATAGTTCCTATTTTAATTGCGTAATACGCCATATATTGTCGCATTTACCTATAATACCTCTTTTATTTGGCAATTTGAAGTAATTTCAAATCATTTTACTATATTTTTTCGGTTTAAACATTTTTTTTTTGCTGTCCAAAGAACTTAACAGTATAAAACTCAGACTTGAAAACAGTTATTGAATGAAAAAAACACGTTAGTTATGAGTTTATTAACAAAATTAGTCCTATATTGCTGGTAGAGTCTTTGAATGCTATAAATTGGATTTTCAATTGCCGAGTATGATAGAATTTCATTGAAGGCGAAGACCTGTGCACTTAGCATATTCTGAGCGCGCGCAGGAAGAATATTCTTCATAAGAACATCGGCGTTTATGAAACGGGACAAATTGGTTATCACTGCCATCATACCTTATGTCATCAGACTTTCTATGATTGGTTGCACTTGATAGGGAATGTTAAATACGACCGCCAGGTCTGGGAAAGGTACATCTTCGTCACAAAAATGCTCTTGCAATTACTTGTGCAATCTCTCGCCTAAGGGCTTACTGCGGTATATTTGAACCATAACTTTCCGTACAGATTCAGGCATTTACAATGACAGCATAAAGGAGATAGCTTCATGAGGACCATCACCATTTTTTCATCTGATAACATTCCTGTACCTGTTGATATTTTGATCCGTGAGATCAGTTCCGCCCATCTATATATTGCAGTTAGAGAACACTGCTGGCTGCTTAACTTGTACCATTTTTGAGGTAACACGTGGGAATCTCGTGACCTTTGTGAGTGGGTGTACACATTTGCAAGGTGACTTGACAGTCACTACCGAAAAGTCATTCTATCTAACAACAACAATATTCCCTTTTTTCTCCCGTGCGAAAGCATGAGAGCAGCGGGACGGCTCAATGGTTGCTTGTTAACTTTCGCCTTGATTGTCTCCTTGCGACTTAGAACCAGGGATTGGACTTAGTTGGAAAAGTCGATAACGAGTTCAATGTGGTCGATGTGATCAAGGTTCAATCTACTGTTTTTTGTTTCAAAGTTTTATACGCGATACAAAGCGCTTCACCATGAGCTTCATCACTGTATTTATCAAACATGCTTTCCCCTTCCACCATGCCCTAGATTGTTGGGTATGTATACCAGTGGTAGAAAATAGCCCTATCATTCTTCATACTAGGTAGTTGAGCAAAGTATAACGCAAGCACCATGAATAAAAGTGTTGAATAGTATAAAATGCATTTTTTGTACCTACTAAAAATTAATGGAAATATTACACAAAAAATACAGCAAAAAATACTGAAGTTGTTAAAATCGAGTTACATAAGAAAAAAATGAAATATTGACAAAAAAAATAGCGTTTTACATCGAAATTATTTGATAACAGACCCAATAACGACGTGTGTAGCGAAGGACACCCGCCAAAAGACACCCCCGGCTACCGGCTAGCGTGCCCATATGGGGCACTCAAAAATAAATTCAAATTCCTTGTTTCATACGAAAGATATCACAATTCTGGCAAAAGAAACCGAAGTTGACAACATTCATTATGAGCATAATATTAAATACTTAGCCGAGTATAAAAAATAAAAAGGAAAAAAATCGCATTTACTGAAGACACTTCGCCATATTTTCTCTCTTGCCTCCTTCAACAGAGTGAGTAAGAATATCTATCATGCCACAGTCAACTGCAGGTACAAATGCTGGCCGTAAGCACACGAACCGATTAAAGTGATACATTGTAACCATTTTTGGCGAAAATAGCATGCTCTATAATTTTTGGGTCGGAATTTATACGAAATTCTTTAGACCACTGCAGCTGTGCCCATATGGGCACGCTAGCCGTTCAAGGTTTAAGGATGCAGCTTGGTCATATTAGAATATTTACGTTAATTTAAAATGCGACAATCATCGAAGGACAAGTAGATGGCAAGAACGGAAAAGGAGGACCTCCATCAAAGTATTTGGAACAGGTAAAATAGGACGTGAATAGGAGGAATATATACCTAGGAGTGAAAATATTAGCTGATAGAAGAATTGAGTGGATAGCTGCGTCAAACCAATCTTAGAATTGTTAACCAGTGATGATGATGATGAGAACAGCAATGGTATAAAGCACAACTTTTCACTATGTCGCACACCTAGTAGATGTCCTGCAGATGCATTGCACCAAACAGGAATATTACACGCACAACCCCCACACCCGCTCGGAACAACTAGCTACTGTTCATTTGAGTAATTCAGACGTTCGGATTAGTGGACATTTTTTCTATCTATTTTTACGTTCATAAAATGTGCGGAATACGGATGCATAGTCCAACGATTGCTAGAGAATTTTCCACGCACGACTGCGACTCAAAACTGACGAGAGGGGATAAAGTGAATCTTTGAGAACGCATGAAAAAAGTAGTAGCTCATATATGAGTGGGTTGGAAGCCAAGGGGTACAAGTGATTCATTTTTTCTACACAGAGTTAGGCACATAAATTAGGAATAGAAAACAAACGAGATCGATTAGATACTCAGTAGTGCATTTGATTTTCCACTTGATGTTAGCACAGAACTGAGACTCACTCGTATCCCTAGGCAATAAGAATGAGGACTCAGGGTAGCCCTTCGAGGATACAACGCAACCGGGACCCAGTAATACAACTGATACGCCAGATCACCTGGGGACGGGGAGGACAGGAAGGAAAAAGGAAAGAGGCGCCGCCGCGATAGGAGCCCGACGACGCCTCTGGGGTGGGGAAAGGGTTGGAAGGGATGGGACGGGGAAAAACACCTTAACGCTATAGAAGCGAGAAGGACCCACTAGCTAGCGAAACCAGGCGAAGCCATTAATTTGCCAGCGATTTTAGAGGATTATCCTATGAGGAAGAATAATCCAACGATCAAATCACTAGATCGTATCCCTAGGCAACCAATTTTTGTGTATTCCTTCAAACAATTAACTTCACCTAACTCTGTTGAGAAAAAAAATCAATTGTACCCCTTAGCTTCTCACCCCATCATATATATATTTCAAATTCTCACGACTACGCCCAGAAATGACGTATTATCACCTAAAATCCCATCATTTTATAGGATTTTTAGCCTTTTTCGACCTCCGCTCCAATTTCGAAAAGACCGATGCAAGGAAAATTGCGGCCGAGAGCTGTAAAAGTCATCGTTTTACAGCGTTCTCTGTGGTTTCCGCGCTTACGACTGCGCCTTCTGCTGATTGCGATCGGATGCTTTTAATGGCCGCGAGGCACACAAAGAGGGCAAGAGGAGCTGAAGACCAATAAAAGTTAACGACGTTTCACACACCAAAAATCTGCAAACTCTTCCAAAACCAAGAAGTACCGGGAAACGATCTTATAGTGAGTGGATTTCTGGCGCAAACTATTAGGCATTTTCATCGGATTCAACAAGCTTGACCTCCTTAAGAAGACGATTTACTTTTTCTCGAACGATTGAATTTTTCTTTTCTCACGAAATTGCTCAAAAATTATTTTATTTCCCGAAAATCACAAAATAGGCGTTTCTAATTAGTAACCGCGGCAAAAATTTCCCACGGATGATAAAATAACAAAACCTAAACAAGACTCATTAAATGATGTACCGCTAAGGCACTAAAATTATTTCTCTCACTATCTCTTCTTAATCAAAGCATTTCCATTCTCAGAACCAAAAAAAACCAACGACCCCTTTCTTCAAATATGGCAATTTAACAATATTCAATGCATCTAGTAACTAAGGGATGGAATCCATCAAATATATTCAACATTTATAATTTCAGATTCAAAATACACCATCAGTTATAAAAAACCATTATCAACCGTTCAAGAGGTATACCCGAATAAAATATTAACGTCTACTTGAGTGATGTGAAGCACTCGATGCCCACTGCACTTAAAGATATTGAAATAAAATTTTATGCCGATACTCTGCATCAAACTCCACAGTTTCATGAGCGAGTATTATAAAATAAAAGTACAAGTTCTTCGCGTTTAATGACTTTTAGATCTTCCTTTCATTTGTTTAACGGGCCTATAGTTTCGTTACACCTTTCATATTATTCCACGCTTAAATGTTTAGTTCTTGCTCAATTTTCTTTGTGATATCTAGACTGTCACATACTCTGAAAAGTTTCCTTTGATAGCTGCGAATTTTGCATTTTTTCACAAACAAATTATCGACATTTTGTCACTATTAGAATATTTTTGGGATAAAAAATGACGTCATCTATCATATGATGCTTTTTTAAGTCTAAATATAAACAGAGTTTTTGTTTAGAATGGCCATGTACGAGTAGGTACTTCCTCTAGATTCTTCGCACATTGAGAATTTTTGTTTGAGGTGTTTAAATGCTTCAGCGTGGATTTGAACCCGTGACTCCTCGATTAGCAGGCAAGCAGGCCATTCACTTGATTAACACGCACTCATGTGTTCGATTTTCATACATTAAAAGTTTGAAAAACGTTTGAAAACTGCACAACAAATTATAACCATCATGCTTATATATTAATACGCGCGATTTTTCAATTTCGTTTCGGCAAAAATTTATTTCCACGAAGATGATGAAATATTTCCTAACTTCCAAAAAAATAATTACCACGCCTTAGAAGTTAAAAATGCTATCGGAATAGACTAATAGTACTGCATATGCCGTTTATGATGTCCCACAGTAAGGATAGCACACAAGGGACAGAACGCGAAGAAATCCGCACTTAAACGAGACAAGTACAACTCCCATCTTCGTCTGGAACAAGGTTATCGCTGAGCAGATTGCATGTCATTTCAAGGTGGGAGTGGAAAAGAGCGTTGGACATGGACGAGCAGGAAAAAAGAGAAGGAGGAAGAAAATATTTTTTTCCATTTACTAACGGTTGTTTGATATGTTTGAGAAGATTAAGATAGGAATCTATGGCACGAATGCGAGAGAATTAGCAGTAAAGAGTATTGCAAGGGGTTCTGATTATAAGGAGAGTAAAGTGAAAGATTCACAGATGGAGTAAAGAGATATGGCATATACAACAGCGAGCTTAAATATTAAATTCCTATGGATTTTTTTGCGAAATCCATTTTTTCTGACACGCGGCAGCAGAAACTCGGCAAATAAATACAGAGAATTTCAGGCCATTACATCACAATTTACCAAAACGGTTTTGACAAAAAATAAGGTAAAAATAAGCAAACTAACTGAGTGAACGAACGAACGATGAACTGTTATTTAAAAAGGAATGACGGATTTTAAAACTAAAACTATTAAAATTCAGACATTGAAAATATACATTCAATATTTGGCAATTAAAAGTTTACTTATGCTGAAATACTAACGCGATATTTCATACTCAGCGAAAACCATTAATTTTAAATAATACTAAGATATCTCCTCTAAATATTTATTGTACCTTTATTCAGATTGCTATCGACGTAATTGTCAATCGCAGTTGTAAATTGCTTGAAGTAACGAGGAAATATTTGGTATTATTTTAAAGACAATTTTCAAGGATATTTTCAGTTCAACAATCAAATAATGAATGTTACATCGACTTTTAATTCTAGTTATCTCCTCAAAAACAATCATTAGAATAATTTTGGCTCGTTGGACTCAAGAGTAGCTATGATTCATGGTATTATTTATTTTAATAACAGTTATCCTTCTGACTGACCATTAATTTTACTGTACGATTCATACCACCCTCATCCTTTTCTCTGATCTTCTCCTTATGAAATATGAATGGCAGAATTAACTATTAATTTAGTAGGAATCTTTGTAAGTGAGTACATAAGAAACGACGTTCCTATTGATATGCATAATTTTGGATCTAATTTCTAAGTGCGTTTAGTTAGTGAAAAAGAAAACAATTTTTAATCTTCGTATAGCGGTAGGTAGCAGTGTGACATGAACCTTCGGAATAGTAGCTGCTGTAATGCTGTAGCTAGGGGTACCCTATTTCATATCTGGAAGTAAACTTCAACGCATGACAAGTTTGAAATATAAAATGAGAGCGTATAAAAATAATCCGCACAATCGCAAAGTTAAATAACATAAACTGAAAGCTGGTTTTATGATGTCTGGTTAACGCTTACCAAAATATTGTTCAGCTTTCAACTTCACCTGGCGGTGGCTGAAATTTCTGGTTAGCTTCAATAAGAGATCAGATTTCAAGCTAACTATACCTTTCACACACCGCCCGACTTAGCTGAAGGATGTATAATCATATAGTGCTGAATAGGCATTATGAAAGAGACTCTTATTAGTTTTCAATCAATCTAACAATTAACACAACGATCAACCGAGGAATAATTAACTATTGTAATGAACTGAATTTAAATGAATGATTAAGTAACTGAGCTCAGCAGCTTCCAATGCATTAACGCCCTTGAAGTTAATCCGGAGAAAGGGAGGAAACTGAAAATTGAGAGGAACGAGGGCGTACAAGCCCCACGAAAGGAGACTTGCGGAGGAGAAAAGGACGGTTTCAGACGGCAAAGTCTGCGAGAGAAATAAAACACGAATGATTTGCCATTTGCATGTGAATAGAAGTTCCCTCGCCCGCTTTAATTTAAGGATTTGGTTCCTAGGCCCCGCGGCAGAGGACTCCAGTCTATCTTGCAGAGACAGACTCTCGTTTCGCAGTTGTTTTTGCGAGCGGGCTTGGAGAAAGTTTAAAGAAAATGTCCACGCTCGGCACGAACGCTTTCCTACGACACGCTGAATTCTACCTTTTTTTTCATTTGTTCCCTCTCGAATCCTTGGCTGATGGGATGACAATATCCTAGCATGCATTACGGCATAAAGACGTGCCAAATCCGTAATTCGTTAGAGGGTTCGTTTTGTTTATTGAAGAAAAGTGAGGTAAGCATGAATTGAACGAGAGATCACTTTAATTTTTTCTAAATGAAACGAGAGATTCGTGGTTACTTTTTCCAAAGGTGTATTCTTCTGAGGCACGCCAAAAAATAATGGTTTAGAGTTTCAGGTAGTCAGAAGCATTGATGAATCCATTATTAAGAGCTAGAAAAATAGGTTACATCGAGGTCACACTGTCTTATGCTATATGCAAGCTACTATCACATTTTTAGCCTGAGATCCTCACTAGAAAATTAAACTCCCGTCCCAAATGTCCATGGTTAAGTAATTTTATTCATATAGGAATCTTACCACTAATAAGCGATATGGTTCCATTGACATTCAAAGAGCTTAATGGTGGCGTTATATAGATTATATAATTTTTTGGTAGGCATTTTCCTGCAATCCCTCAATATAGCTTCAAATGATTCCCAGGGTACTAATTATTTTTAAAATTCGATAAAAAATTAAAATTATTCAAAATTGAAAAAGTTTTGTGACATATTTTTTCTCCATGATTAATACACAAATGGTAATACCCACACTATTTTAGTTTTACGCTTAATCGACCATGATTTCGACACCTTGAAAGTGACACAAAGTGTCGAAACCATGGTCGGTTAAGTGTTACATTAAAATAGTGTGGATATTACCATTTGTGTTTTAATCATGGATATAGTATTATTCTACAACATTAACCCTTTAAAGACCGAACTAACTTACTAAATGATTTTGTTTATAATTTTGGCATATCCTATTTATTTTAAAACTAATTAATATATATAATGAAAGAAAACCCGAAAAAAATGTTATGCGTTTTCAAGCATGCTCCCAAAAAGGAACACGACCTAAAATTTTGCTATTGGTTGAAAAGAAAATATGCATTTGACCAAAAGAGAAAGTTAAACAATGTAATATATGTATATTAATCTTTTGAATGAATGAGCATTTATAAGTGGAGAGCGAGTGAAGGAGAAAATATTGAATAAACCGCATACTTACTACTGAGGTGAAGTAAATAACCAATTTATTTTTAATTTTCAATTAATGACCAATGTATACACAAGTCATGCGATTCACTTTAAAAATACTTCCATACTTTATTTACATAGTAAAAGTTAAGGAATTAATCACAGAGAGGAAATATAAGTTTCATGAATTTTTATATACATGTTCCCAAATGGGAGCATTGGACTGTTTACGGTGAACCCTGAAACGATTTTATATTTTTTATCAACCATGCACATGTCGATTTTTCAATTGAAAAAGGTGAGATTATCTCCTGGTGCATAGAAGCTATCCTTACCATCGAACACAGGCAGAAGCACCGCTCTCAAAGTCTCTTTTCCGAAAAGCATCATCCCTCAATCGCTCGCCTGCACCCGTCAAGTCATTTTCACTCTCACTGCTCCCACGCAACAGCGTCTGGCATTTCGTCCCTGACTTCAGCCCACCACATCCATCCCGCAGAAAACGAAAGCCTTCCATCAATCATTCCCCACTCCGATACCTACGAGCAAGTCTAAAACATACAGCGATACACCTATTGCAAATAAAAGGGAAAGGGGAAAGGTATTTGGAGACCAATATGAATCCAAAAAAATGAATTTTTCACTACAATACACTCTCGCTTTATGATATTAATGCTTTCCCGAAAACCAATCTCAAGGGGTATTCCATCAAATGCTGATCGGAATGATTATCACGACACGAGAAATCAGTTTAAATAACATTAACGCATGCAATATTTCTTTGTTTAAAAGCGATCTATGAAGAAGACATTTATGACACATAGCACTGAGCGAGTGGAAAGAAAAATGGTGATATTTGAAATAAAAAAACTCGCGCAAGATTGGCTTCGATCGTATGCAGATTCCATCGAAGGTCGAACACATTTTAAAGCGAGGGTCTACTTTAATCATTTACTAAAATCTTACGATTTTAACCTATCATAGTCTGTCCATTCGAATGCGATAAAAGTCCTCAATAGCAGCTGATTATATTTTTTATAATATAAATACATCCTGACTTGAGCATTTAACATATCGCCACATTATGTTAAAGAATGAACAAATGCCTCCGAGTTTATCCGGTAGAGAAGTTTCTTCCAAGAACAGAAAAACAGAATAACAATTACAGTAAAAAATATTGTGAGCTCAGTCAAAGAAGTAAAGTGTAAATAATGAATGGATTTTTCTTGCAAAAAGTTAACAAAATTGCAAGTCGGAGGTTTATATTGGGATAGGCATAACCCTCACCTGTTTAACCGAAATTCAGTGTGAAAATTCATAGGGAAAGTCAGGTAAATGCCTTTAATTTATTCATACTCCAATTTGCTAAGCAGCTGGCATTTCTCCAACACAACAATGATCTATTGAGCCAATAAGTAATCAAAAACCGTACTCAGAATTAATCAATCAGTATATAAAAAAGTATGTACTTTCAGTGTATGTACTACAGGCGTAAAAATTACCTACATTCAACGGACGAAGAAAAATTGTACAAACACGTATCTGTTTCACACAGGAAATCTACTTCATAAATAAACTTGAGATAAATATTTTACTTGATATCTCTAGTCTCCAATGATTATTGATGGGGTTTTTATTAATTAATACAAATATTTGTTTTTTATTAGAAATGAGGAAATAGTGGGGAAAAAATAAAACCAATGCTTCGTAAGAAAGCTTCCATATTTCCGTTCTGGATTCGAAAAGGCTGCATTGTGCTCACCGATAAAAACGTTTGGCAATCGCCCCATAAAGAAACTGTTTGCTCAAAACTGTGTGCTTCCAAAAGCCATCGTGAAAAGACATGTTATTGAGTGAACAGAGCGACTGATTTGCGTCGCATGCGTATAAAAATACTCGATCGTCAATTATTTTTCCTCAAAACTCTCCCAATATGGGAAGGGTTTGGTTTATTCGAAGCTTATTTTGCGAAACAGTGTGTCGGATATCAAATCATTCGGCTAAATTACTCTCGTCTACCTTTTTATTATATTGAATCAATAGTACCTCAGCGCAACGAAAGAACTTCGAATAGATGTCCGGCATCCATCTCTCTCTTTTTATGCGCAATTAAGTCGGTCGCTTGGACTGATTGCCAGTCGGGGGAATTCAGAATAGGTATCAGATGTGGTGAAATATGGTTTTTCAATACCTCGCACCAACTTCAGGAGAACATAATGATAATTTGCACTGTTTTTCCGAGTACTAGGATATATCTTCTCTTGCAGGCATAGAGACGCTGAATAAAGTCAACATGCACTGAACACGCATTGATGTCCTTAACGTATGCAATTATTGCATTGGATTTGAAAGGTATGTTTACTCCAGTACGGGCAAAAATATCATGCCTCTTACTGCCATCTCCACAACTGTAAGTAAAAAAGCTATAGTTAAAAATGGCATATTGCTAAATCAGATAACATCAAGCATGTGCAGGAGTAAAGTAAATGTTAGGGAAGGTGTGCTGCAAAATAATTATAAACGTTCGAATTCGCATTCACACCGCATTTTGGAAAAAAATTTCATAATTTTAGCAGAATTTCGTACGCCAGTACGCTAGCGCACTTTGAGAATTATTCAAATGATGGCTTCCTTCCGTTAATTGGCAATCTCATGATTTCTTCTGAACTTTGGATGATTGCGCATGGAAAATGATACTTTGCTTATTAGCTAGATTATCCTGAACAATAGAGTACTTTGCAAACGGTTTTGGTAAAATTTTATGAACAATGCCAATATTAAAAAATAATATAGGTAAACAACAATGGGAAATAGAGAGCCTTGTAAACAGAACGCCCAGAATACAGAATAAATTCTTATCAATTAAAAATCAACGGATAAAAATGTGTCAGGACAAATCCAAGCGTAATCTGAATGATTACAATGGAATTTTTCCATCTCTTATCTTTAATGCCGAGGGTAGAAAATTGAATGCTTCGAAAAGTATTCTTTGTAATTTATAAGAGATGGCTCCACGCTGATAGTAAAAGCTTTTCGTAACATTGCCCTGAATCGTGAATCTATCGCGAACTAACAGCAATTTGCTTATCAATCCCTCCAAGCAAGGTGTTAAGAGAGATATGGGAGAGACTGTGTTCATGCATATAAAGTGTGCTTCAAACCAAAATGTATACAGCTTGCATTCGTGAAATATGGAGAGAGAAACGGGGTAAACAAAACTGGAGAATAACAATAATTATAATAGTGAAGACAGTGAAAAATAAAACGATCTACATCATGAATATACAGCACTCCGATAAAGAAAAATCCATAATCTAATATTTCAATGAGAATCCATTATTGACGCGATGCGAATATGCTATCATCAATGCTGACAATGCGCTGTAAGGGTTCTCTCATTTTTAGATTCATCCTAATGGAATAGACTATGACCCGCGGCAACGCACTCTATCAAAACGACGATATTCGTCTTTTTGGTTTATAAGCAAGGAATTTATACAAATGCTTAAAGTGCAGCGTTTTACCTTTTTTTGCGCCGATTGTAAGCCACGTCGCGTCATCACCGGTTAACAATACTATGGTTTAGTTTGACGCAGCTCTCCATTCCTCTCTCCTATCCACTAGTATTTTCATAGTGACGTATTTCTTATCTATCACATCCTTTACAACCTGCCCTATGTAACTCATTCGGGGCTGTCCCTTGCACTTCTTCCCTTCCAACAGTCCTACGATTGTTTTCATCGGGTCATCATGTCTCATATAATGTGGCCGACTGATTAGCCCAAACTAAGTCACGGGCACGTTAATTTCACACATCCCTGATAGCGGGGCTAGTTCTACAAACCGCCACGCACTTCATGGATACTTTGGTTTGGGTGTGTGTTCTGCTAGGACTGAAGCATAGGACTACACGATCATAACACACAAGAAATATTTGCACAGAAGCCCCGAAGGAATTCATCAAGAAAGTTCTGGTAAAGTTCTCGGATGGAAAGAAGAGTTTTCCTTTAAATCGATACGGAAAATACTACTTTGTAACCTCAATCTGTTTCTTGGTCTCACTTAAAGTATAGAATAAGAAAGTTATTTTGTTGAACGGAGAGGTAAAGGAATTCTTTACCCCCGATGAATGATGGACTTAAACCACTGCTAAGAATGACTTAATCGTCAAATATCTCCAATAGGCACACCAATGAGAACCTGAGGGGGATTCTTTTAAGGTTAAAACGCACCGGGGCCGGGAAACAAGTCAGAGACTTATACGCCCGCGATCCCGGGGAGGGGTTTGGATGAGAAGGAACAAGGAAAGAGGCGCCGCCGCGATAGGAGTCCGGCAACGCCCCTGGGATAGGGATAGGAAAGGAAGGGAGGGAAGGGGAAAACCCTCGCCGCTATAGAAGCGACCAGGGTCCGCTGAATAGCGAAACGCGACATCAGCCATTAATGAACCAACGATTTTGGAGGATTTTAAAGAAATAAGAAATAGGGAAAACCCATCGATCAAATTGTCGGATTCTCTAATATGCACTGTTTTTTACTTACTTATACATAACTTTCTTTATAAACAGCTTGCGTCCTAACATACCCCGCCCCACGCCTACTGAGGTGGCATGCCGGGTAATATGCAGGCGTAAATCAGCAGCGCGTCACTTCTCCCACTCGTCTACTCCACTTTCCATAAAAAGGCGTAGGAGGAGAATACCTTGACAGCCAAGTCTCACGAGGAATTCGGCTAGGGTGTTTTATACACCGGAAATAAATTCACCGAGAGATTATACTTGAAAAAATTGTGATTTGAAAGCAACCTGAATAACCAGTTACGTAACTAATTACATCGCGTAATTGTCATCCTTCGAAGCAAATGCACGGGGTTTGACCCCTTAACTATCATCACTAATATTTAATCACATTAAAATTGAGGGCTCTTCCGCGAGCAAAGGTTATTTACTTCTTTAATGCTTTGGGTAGTGAAATGTAAAAAAATGTGTCTAGCTATCAATATTCACCACTCTGTCTACCAATTTTGAATCCAAAATTGAGATAAATGCCAAACTGTTACGCGCAGATACACGTATCTTCCTTTCTTCCTTCCTCGGAACGTAACTGGAGAAACTGAAAATGGATAATCCATAAATACTTTCTCAGACTTCATTTTACACCTACAGATTATTACACCTTGGAAGCCGTTCAATTTCTCATGATCGTGGGAAGACAAATTTAAACAGTGAAGAAGATAATTAGGCTAGGTCCGCAGCTGTAAGCAATATCCCAAAGAAAAGAGGAATTGCGCCATAAACTATGAGGACTATGTAGAAATAGGGGAATGTTGCTATGACTACCGCATCTGATGAGAAATGGTGGGTATTAAGATGATGGAAAGGCTAGCTTGGGTATTAGACATTAGGGTAGAGAGGAGCTCACAGAGAAGATTGCTGCTGGGTTCATTGTTTAGCGCCCCATCCCTTAGGCCAATGCCCTCAACCTCATCTTCCCTTCAGGTCACCGAGCAAGGCAGCAGACCGCAATTCCTCCAACGTAAGATTGCCTGACCTCAACCAGCGAAATCCGACAGTAACCTTCCCCTCTAATTGTTTCTCAAGCATATTTTTAGGCGACCAGTAATCATCAGTAATGAACTCTGGGGATGGGAAAGATTTGATAAACGGACAGAAAATGAGAGAAATAATTTAAGTTCATGAGCGACCTACAATTAATCGAGACAAGTTTTTTTAATTTCATCATCGGTTGGTAATTTTTGTCATTTGCCTGGTTCCGAGAATAAAAATAAAAAATTAAAGTTGGTGAATCAGCATGAGCTTTCTTCATGACTTGTACTTAAGCCTTTTAATGTCACATGTAATTATGTACAAATATAATGCATGCGTAACAAATGAATTAAATAATGTTTTTCAAAAAGAATAAAAGTTTCATCTTGACAAAAATTAAAATCTTGGCCATGCACGACATCTCGAGGTCCTGATAATTGTGGTGCATTTCATTAATTACTTCCTTTTATCATGTGAGGATGAAGATAGTGAATCATAGAAATATGGTGCATGCAATTGGGTGTTACGCTGTTTCCTGAATTATCTCCAGCTTATAATGCTTGACACGGCTAAACGGTAGTAATGTTTCTAAATAGATGCTGATGTATCATCGGAACCAGCAAAGAATTAAATTAAGGAAGGGAAAATAGGTAATCTCTATCTACATTTGAATTTACACCGATGAAAAAATAGGATGAATCATTCAATCTAGAAGAAATTGTATACTTGTTAAAAAGTTACGTATTCAAGACCTGTACACATTTTTTCAGATAGCATTACATACCTGCATTACATACGCTTTGTGTGGAATTAAAACTCCAGTAAGAATGAATTCATATCTTGAAGGCTTGATAACAACCTGCCTACCATATCATCATCATCTGGCAGAATGCATCTAAATTAACACTGAGTCTGCGACAGTAAAGGTCCATTAATATTATATCTTGTCATAAAGCAATGAATTATCATTAAAGAAAACAATATAAGACTTATGACACTTACATAGCCGATAGTGCAAAAAGAAAATGCATATAAGATAAAATTGATCCTTTTTATGCCAAATGGGAGTAAATGACAAAGTCCTAATCGATAGATGGGGCAAAAGAAAATTAAATCATAAATTCTACGCAAACATTTTATTTTAAATTAATATTATTTACTTTCTAAGAAAATATTCCCACATTCATCAAATATTTTATTTAGTAAAACCAATAGAAGTTATGTGAATCTCAGTAGTATTTATAACAAATTCACTCAGAAAGAAATAAGCGCTTTACCGTACGCAAGATGTCAGGATAAGATATATTTGTGTCTCTATAGTTGATTCCGCAAAAAATAAGACTCGATCATACGTGAGAAAGAATTTCTAATGCACTACAAGTAATCGACAGAGAAGGATTTGATTATTTCCCGGCGAATGGTGGCTATAAATGTTTCTTGGGCTTCCCATCGGGTTAGGCGCTCAATGTCTACAGACGTTTCGATGAAATACACTTTCATGGACATGTCGGCAGAAACTGAGAGCCTAACTCGGTGGAAAGCCCGAGAGGTATTCACATCCATAATTGAGAGACCTTTCTCAGAAAACAACAAGTGAGAAGGAAAAAATAATCAAGTCCCTACAGATAGCTACCACACTCACAAGACAAAATCAATCAGAATCCATGTATCCAATCCATGGAAAACTGCGTTTTATTTAATTTCTCGAAAGAAATCCTGATACTAATCGGATTTAAAGGGGATGCCAGATGCTTTCATGGAAGCATAAAGCATTGACCGACGCACGGCGCTATCAGAGCCGCCACTTTGTTTTGCAGTAATCTTAATTTTGTTTCCGCGTCGCGGCGTGCGGCTTTTGCGGGTTGAACCTATTTATCTGGCACCAAGGGACAAAAAGGGAGGAACTGTCTGGTTGGCTGCGTGTCCCGCCGATTTGGAACCCGGGGACAACAGTTTATCAGCTGCCAAGCCGAGGCGCCACCGAAATAGCTGCCATACATAATTATGCCGCTGGGGGAAATAGGAAACAGGATGACTGGGGGAAATGCTATAGGGTGAGGAGGGTAACTGCGATGCAGTAGCGGAGGGAGGGCCTTCTGATGGATTGGCAGAGCGCAGCATCCAGACATGAGAGTGCAGATTGTGTTCCCATCCAGAGTCGCTAATCGAAGAGCCGAGGGACGCGAAGAAAACAAAAATACTCGGTAGACTCAATGCGTTAAAACGGAAAAGTCTGACTTCCGGCCGGTAGCCAGAGAAAACTGCCAAGAATTATCTTCGACTGACTATAAAATTATCGCAAGCGGCGACTATTTAAGGAAAATATGGGAAATTAATAATACATGGCTACGTATAATAAATTCTATGTACGTAGTGAGAACGGCCTAGAATTAACTTCTTCCCTCTATAAAATAGTCGCAAGCGGTCAGAATTTAAGGTAAAGATGAGAAATTTAAGGTATTATTTGGCTTTGAATGGGATTATAAACTCGGAACCAGAACAGGCATTTCAAACTGGCCCAGTGAAACTATTTATCACTGATCTTCATCTCCGACTCTCTATAAAATTGTCGCAAGCGGCCGGAATTGAAGGCAAAGATGGGGAATGAATGGGCTATGTATGACCTATTATACTTTGAACCAGAACATGAAGTTAAATCTGACCCAGTGGAAAAATTTACCACTTATCTTCAACTTCGACTATCAATAAAATCGTCGCATGCGGCCAGAATTTTCGGTAAAGATGGGAAATGAATGGAATTTGCCTATGTATGGGCCGAAAATCTATTAACCAGAGCAAATAGCTAAATCTTGCCCAGGCGAGCTATTTATGACTGATCTTCAATCTAATATTTTCTCACTTACTTGTTTGCAATCTTTCTTTCCATTTACTCGAAATAATTCGCGTTCTTTCTACATTGGGCGGAAAAGATTTTGGTGGTTGATATCTGATGCGATGATAAGTGATGACGGGTGATCGATATTAGATGGACGATTGTTAGATCGATATACAATTTCATTTTTTTTAATCTCCTCTTTTTTTGATTCTCATTGTTTCTATATTGCATTATGTCTGCAAATCATTAGATCCGTTGAGGTTAAAGCAAGGAGTTAATTGTGCCTATTGAACAAGGTATTTTATGTGCCTTGTATGTTCAATATTTTTAAAATTATTTTATTTCCCGCAGGACTTACTGTCCCGGAGAAAAGTCTTTATTCGACTATACTCTCCACGTATTATTAATCATTTGTTTAACGATTCAGAATTCGTTAAAAAATGCGCTGACTAACTTGCTTATCATATTTGATGATGCTCCTTCGATGGATATGTTTGCATTGTGTAGTTTATGCAATAAGATGGGGATTAGGAGGCATATCATAGATTCAAGCCTCGGTCGCAACCAGGTCCACATTCAATCTGTCAACACCTGAGCAATTAATCACGCCTGTGGGAGAATTAAGCCCTTGGATGCGCGGTGAGTACTCACACTCCGACGGGCGTCAAATCGCTCTCATCCCAGAGAAAACGGGTGCATGATGCTGCATGGGGTGAAGCGCAGATGTAGTGTCCCGTCAAACGGTAGACGATAGCTAATCGATATGCTACTATTTTTCTTTTATTTGATATTAATGTTCATGTGCTCATGTGTGTTCATGTGTTCATTAACGTGATATTTTACATTAATTAATCATTGAACTTCGTCAAATAAGGCCGAATGAAATGGCCCAATATTTTACACCCTCGATTCACGTTGTGTTCGAGTTACGATGGCAACTGACTAATCAATCATTTGTTTAACAATTCAGCATGCATTAGCGAATGCGTTGGCTGAATCGCTTATCAGCTTTGATGATGTTACACCTCAAAATTGTTTGATCGGTTTCATTTTTTTATTTTGTGCACTTGCTTGTTTCTGGTGACAATACTCAAGTCAATATTAGGACATTTAAAATTTTTTCCATATCCCCTAATTAACTTAATTTCCATAGGGAAAAATAGTTATGAATTTTCTCAATAGCTGGCGTAAGCTGGCAGAGATTTCTTTACAAAATTCTGCTTATATCGATTAACACGATTCATCAGTAAAAAGTAGAAGTTAAAAATGAAACGAAAACAGATTTTTAAAACACGCTTTTTTCAAAACAGTTCAATGCACGAAAAGGTAAAAAAAAAAGCTTTCCATCGCCCTTAGAATAAAGCGTGGGTGCTAATTAGGCTTAGATATTAATACTGCGTGCCAATTATTACTCGCGTTCTCTCCAAAACTTATTTATGATTACCTAAAAATTAAAAAAGCTTCGCCAAGACTACTTTTTAAAATAAATTGTTCATTCTAACCAAGTCACCATCAATATAACTTCCGAGAAATAAATAGATATACCCTCCCCATAAGAAGTAGAAAATCGAGCAAAAGGTAAGCAAAAACTGACAGAGGAGGGCAACTTCACAATCGTGAGACCGCACCTCGAATATACAAAAGCATATGGGATTCGGCGGTGAATGATTTAATTCCCGAACTGAAAAAAACTTTGAAGAAAAGCGGCGCGATTTCTCGAAAACAGCTAAGAGCGACTAGACGGCGTTACACGTTTTTTTTTAATAAGGCTGGGAGCGGCAAGAGACTTATAGGGAATCAAAGAGATAGCCTTAAACTACCGGGTGTTTCAAATTGAATATCGGAGTTTTAACGCTCTATAATATTTATTACACTTAAAGTACCGCTATAAATGAAGCATCAAATCATGAGAAACTCAAATAGATTTGTTTGTTGACAAAATTTGGACATGCTACCAATTTTTCCGCCACCATCCGCTAGAAAGCGCTGGTAGCAAAGATGGTGGCTAGAAAGTAGAAAGTTTAGTGCTCTACATTTTGCAACGACGGAAATGGGTTGATACTGTGCAACGTGCGTTCTGTATTAATTTTATTTGTAACCCTCCAGGTAATTTTGTAATAACAAACTTGCCACCACTTCCAGCTGACCTATCCAAACCAAACAGGATTACGTCGGCTGTTGCTAAAGTTACTCGAGAGACCCTAATCAATGTTTGGGAGGAACCATACCGCATATCGTCTTGGCGTGTGCCGAGTAATGAATCGCGCTTGCATTCAACACGTGTGTAAAACTGTTTGAGTAGTTCTTTCATTTAATGTATGATGTATGGCTGCAAGTTTAGGATAATAAATAAAATAAAGCGTAAAAACCCCGCAAAAAATTTTAAAACACCAGGTACTTTAGCAATTAAGAACAGATATCTTTCTTAGTAACATGGAGAACATCAAATTAGAACCGCACTATATTTACAGTCCCTAGAGAAACGATTAAATGCGAGAGATATTTTTCCGGACGGTCATGTTAAGAAACTCGATTTTCCCCTAACAATTGAGGAAATTAGTCAATGCTAGGCCGTTTAATCTCTTGCAACGAGCTCCTCAATATTTTATTCAAGGGGAATGCATAGAGGTAGCCCAATTTCATCGCATTGAAGGCTAATTTCCGTTGCCACTTTGGTCGCATTTTAATCGGTTTTCAAAAATGTCCGCCTCGCGGTGATGAGTGCAATAAGATCCACTTTTTCTAATATTTTTTGCATTATAATGTTTGTAATTGCGAAGGGATTTTGTTGGCTGGGCTTTGATAGATCACATCATCATTTATATAAATTTCGGTTAAAACCGCAAATTATTTCTTATTTCCCGTGAAACTCGGATCAATGTGTCCATCAGCGACGCGAGTGGCGACTTTTGCAAACCTATTTAACTACGCGGTTGTTGACAACACATTTAGAGGTCGACATAAGGATCCACTATAATAATATTCGTGGTTTTCGTATTCTCTTACAGGTTGGCGTCATGACAACTACCGCAACATGCCTATCGAGGCGGCTGGCGAGGTAGTACGCAGATGTAAATGAAGTCGCCGGTCAATATTGGCATAGCAGTTCCGCATGCCCTTAAATCCGCCTGATAGAGCCACAACCCATAAAGAGAGCAACAATGGTGACCTAGGAAATAAAAAAAAGAGATGACGACCGGAGCAAAGTTTTTGGAACCGTTCCCAAACATCTCAAAGCGAGGCTATGGTTGTCTTATTTTTTTTAACCGAGAAAAAAGAGAAAGAATGGTGGCGCAGCCCTCTTTCCAGATTCCGCTGGAAATATTCCACTACCACCATGGCACAATTCATTCCTCAGCGTATTTTCTTCCGTGCCCGAAAAAAATCCTAACCTCGAGTGATGCGACAAGGAAATGAATCCATTTCAGGAAATATGCATGGCAGAGGTGGAGGAGGAAATTCACGGTTATCGAACGAAAAGCAGAGAAGGTTACCGAGTTATTCAAGATGCGGCAGAGAAATTTCACATTGATACATCATTGATTTTTGCGTAGAACTCTCGGGTCTTGCACCGGGTGAGGTTCTTTATATCTCCATCCAACGTTTCGAACAGCACCTCGCCCATCATCTTCCTGGATCCCTGAAAACTATGGGCGAGTTGCTTGTCGAAACGTTGGAAGGAGACAGGGAGGAGCATGACCGGTGCAAGACCCGAGAATTCTTCACTGCTATTGTTCGCCGGGAAAGACTCAGACATTACGTCATCATTGATTTTTTTCACATTAGGCTGAATGAAGTGGTCCAATACCGAACACCCTCGTTTTACGATGGGTTCGACTTACGATAGATTCGGAATACGAACTGAACTGATTTTAGGAGCCAATTAAAATTTCAATATTCGCCGATTTTTTATCCACCCGCAACACGTCATTAGCTTTGTAATTTACACCTTAATTTTTCTTACATCTCAAACTTTACATGCGCTGATGCTTTGAAAACTGATTTCTCTTCCAGAAATAATGCCGTTTCGAAATAGGTTGGACTTCACGGTAAACGGAACGAACTAACATCGTAATGCTATTTTCCACTGTGAATATAGAAAAACGAAGAAAAATTAAATGAGGACCTAACTTGACATTAACCTGAGCTCTATTACGAAATCCCCGATTTTGAACCAAGAAGTAAATGACAAAATGGTGCCAAGCCATCTTATTGTCTCGATAGGACTTCTCAAACCATTCTCATTCTAGTGGACTACATTATTGTTTTTTCTTGAACTCAGGTAAAACTTACAAATGTCACATAAAATAAAAACTGAATGATTCCACATATTCAGGACCTAAAAAAGAACTATTTTGCGATACATTTTTACATCAAACTATTATTTATTTGAAGAAAATGCTTCTTCCATATGTTACGCATGATTAAAATTGGTATTTCATTTCATGTGAAATTAAAAGGTTTCAGTTAAAATTATTATGAATAAAGTTCTCGCCGAATCATTAACTTCGATTTTTTTTCAATTTTATTCTAGAATCCCGGAAAATAAAAAATATATCACCGGAAGACAAAAACTTCAGGGCTTCAGGGACTAAAATTATTTCTACCACTATCTCTCCTTAAAGCATTCTCATCCTCAGAACGGAAACACATCAACCCTCTTCCTCAACTACCGATATCTGTCAATATGAACATAAACATCTGAAACCAAGGATGGAATCCATCCAATGCCTTTGAAATTAATAATTTCAAATTCAACATAAAACATCAACCGTTCCAGAGGTTTACTCCATCAAAATATCAACGTCTACTTAAGGGATGTGAATCTCTTGAAGTCGATTACATTCTAAATTCTTAAAACAACATGCTATGTCTATGCACTGCTTGAAACTGCACTGTCTCATGAGTGAGTTTTAAAAATAAAATGAAAAGTCTTTCATATTTCATTACTTTGAGATATATCCACATATCTTTTATTATACTTAATGCTGGCCTTCTTAGTCCTCGTTCTAATATTCGACCAATTTTCTTTGCAATTTTAGGCATTTAAGAGCTCTCCAACATTTTTATAGCTATCAGTTTTGCATTTTTCTCCGAAAAGTATTCTCAATACCATTGATTGAAAATGGAAATTAAGTCTAGCTGAAATACCATTCTTCTCTCATAGAAGATAGGATTTTCTAGAGCCTAATGGAAGAGATTCCAGCCAAAGAAAAAAAATGACTTGAAATTGAAAATTTTCAATCAGCCTTTCGGCTTAAGGACCATTTCAAAATCTTCATTTTTCCAATTCGAGCATGGAGGAGCTTTCATCCCTTGGTACTGAAAGCTCTTCCTCTTAGCTTAGGCATTCATAGTTAATAAATTTATTTCACATCACAATTAAAATACTAATACCCAGACTTTTTCAGACTTATCAAACTATTTTCATAATTTTCCGACTTTTTGATTATGGATGGCTTTTAATTATATGATTTCATAAGTAACAAATGCATACTTATAGAGTGCTCCTTTAGTTTGGATGTAGATTGCAGCGTGTAAAATTAGTGAAAATTTCTATGCATATGCACAGAGAGTGCGTATTTGTATGCATATGTACATACGTACTCTATAGCATAGAGTCACTAAAATTAGTCAGATGCATGCAGCCTCCGTTCATGGCGTGCATTGGAGCTCAGAACACCGATTCATGGCTTTGAGACCGCCCACCTCATCCGAATATTGCTTTCTATTTCGGCGAAGAGCCTGGTTAGGGACATCAAACGCTTAGGATTGCCACCCTGATGCATCTAAATGGTTCCATTGACGCCTGCTGGGAATAATCCTCTCTCCTGGCCGTGACAAGGGAACAAGGGTATGCTGAAGAGCACTAACGCGTAAGTGGAACGAAGCCAGGAACTTCTGAACGTTCCAGCCGACATTACTCGAACGAATTCCTCATATGATCGTAACTTTGATGGGACTGCTTTATATTTCAACGGGTGGCTCGACTAATACATGAGGATATTATCGATTAAAAGAAGCTAAAACACTGTGTTACATGGTATTATTGATTAATAACAAAAAATAATTTAGCCAAAGATTGTATTCACTTACAAGGGAAAGTTATCTTGTACAAAACTTCGGATAACTTTGATCAGTTTACAACTTAATTCTTCACTCGCTTGTGAGAGAATTTCCACTTGCCTCACATGCGCAACTAGCGTGCTCTTGTACACGCAAAAAAACCATGAGTCGTTGTTATCCCGGTATACATTATTCAAATCACGTACGTAGTTTATTTATATACGTATTCTTAACACACTCAGTGGTTCAACTAGAAGGTTGGTTTGAATATGTCTGGGTAAAGAACACCTAGGAGGTAAACCATTAGCTGATAGGGGAGATGAGTGGAGAACTGCGTTAAACCAATCTTCAGACTGCTAACTGGAGATGATGATTAAGGCTCACCCCGGACCAAGTCAAAGAATGTAAATATCACACAGTGAAGAAAAAAGGGTCAGTTCCTTTCCATAGGCCACCTCGCACTCCGAGGAGTTGAGTGGGACCATTCGTTCAATTACCATTCTTTCCACAAACTCGGTCACTTAGCTGCCTTAAAAATATAAGTCTTGAATAAGTCACAAAGAAATCTACTTTTTATTACTATTTTTAAATCACCGGAGAAGAAAAGTCGACTTTGGTACTTGGATAAAGCAATTACAGACAACTTATAGCATTTTCCTAACGAGGGAAAGATATGGAAGGAACGCTAGAGAAACATCTGGTGTCAGCATTGGCCTGATTTCAACCACAGTCGCCAGAGGCACTCATCTCTTTAACCCAGGCCTTACTCTACTCCGCTCATACTCATATCTCTCTCTCACTCTCTCTCTCTCTCTCGACCAGTAGTACTTTATCCCATTCGTGTCGAATTACTCGTTTAAAACTTTCGTCATAATAAATAAACATTTGTGAAAATTTGCCTATTTCTAAAAAAATTCTCATTGCCGAGAATAACCCTGTACACACAATATTTTTACAATTACTAAACAGATAAATGTTGACAAGGTTGTTTAAGGGCCATTTTGTTAGCAAAAAGACTGGTTGTGCGGAAGTGATACGTCCTCTTAACGCTCCATCATGCGAGCGGTCGCCTTGCAGTCTTATGCACCGTTTAACCAGACTCTCTTCCATTAAACGCACCACCTCGGGGATTAAATACCGGGTTATCGGAATGGCAACAACAAAACTATAACCTTCAAACAACCATGATCTAAAGATGGTATCTTATTGAATGAAGAATATATATCATTTCGACAAGGAATAACATGATTATTGATTAACCTTCCGTCAAGCGCAATATTAGAATTGCTGAGTTCAAGCGCATAGTGTCTGATAGGCACAGAACTAAAAAAGAACATTATTAACTCTTAGCATGGCTCAGTGGTATAACTTTAAAGTCTAAGGCACCATTATTAATGTAGTTGAACACTAACATGTCTTTCGTGCTATTCATAGACCCCTTTACACGCCGTCATACGGCCACGGACCAATCCAATAAGGTGCGATTTAACGTGCTCCTTAGGCTACTAAGTATTAATATGCTAAATATTTTACCATGTGAATACTATAAGATCAGAGTTTTTTATTTTGCTATCTTATTTATCGAAATATGCTTTTATATTGCTTCACTGTGCCATTATTTTGCTTAATTCAGCTGAACGATCTGCTACTGATCTGTCGACATAAATGAAAAAACTGAAACGATACATAGAACATGTCAAAACAAAAAGCTACTATATGCGTCAAGGGTCTATGCTGGCTAATGGCGAGGAGGAATGAAAAACCGATTCCCTCACTGCCTGTCCATTGCACCCGACGGAAGGTTAAAGCTAATTAATATTGCAATGCAACATAATTCGCCGACCCTAAATACTTGCTGCAACTAATCTCTATCTAGATGTATTCAATAAAAATAAATTTTTATTACATCAATGCATCAAAAAATTCATCAATTTTTTCCGTGTTAATACAATATCAAACATTAAAGTTCTTCTCATGAATGAAGAAAATATGGAATAAATAATATTATATTTATATCTCCTTCATGACTTTTGAGAATGTATTCATGCAAGCACGTACTGAAAGATTGGTGAAGTTTTTTAAATTTGCACATTTAAATTTGTGCATAAGAAATATACATTGCATAATAACCCAGTCATTATGTATAAAGTGTATTCACAACCAATAACTTTGCCTTGAGTTTCCTTTTCAAAGTCAATTCGAAAAGCAATGTAATTGTAAACTTTGGTGCTGAAGTTGTAGAAGCAGTCTTTCTATCTTATCGATATGCTGCCTATCTTCCTTAGGGTGTTCTGTACTTCCATACTCAACTACAAGCCTCAACTGAAAGTTCTGCAATAATCAATTAAAAATCGCCTGGCGAGTAAGAATTAGATTATGTTCCCGCCTTCTACCGCGCGAGAGTAGGTACTTTTTCATGTCCATGGGGGGAAGGATGAATGCTGCAGATGCCGTACCCATCAGAACTCCAAATTCTTGTCCCATTTTTGATGGGGATTTTTCAATATTCTATCTGGGAATCGTGATAACCCACCTGGCAAAGCGCTTAGCAGAAAATCGTTGAGTCCTGAGAGAAGCCACCACATACCGTCAAGAAAAAATTGTCCAAGTGAAAGGCGGAATGGGGAAAGGAACTTCGTCCCGTACCTAAAATGATTGAATTCCACACGTCTCTGGGTTCGTAAGGAGTGAATTCAACGCTCACCTACCAAAATCATACTTTATCTTCAATCACTGAATTGTATTCTGTCTACATGAAATTCGAAGTCTTACTTTCACACCATTTGCCAATTGCTATCAATTTTCTCTGCAAAAATAAAAGGGAAAATTTATTTACTTTTATTTTTATTCCATAATGGGCAATAAAGAGGAACTTTTTTCACGTAAGATATACGTGCATGAATCGTTAATTATGTCTCTGATAATGATACTTCCTGGGAAAAAATATCAAGAAATCACAAATATTCCGAGAAAAAACCCTTTCATTATCTCAGCCGTATTACAACATAGTAAACGTTAGATTGATCGCTATGGCTTTAAACATCCTCGCTCGTGATAGATTAGAATTCGATTTTACACGTATCGGCAAGAAACAAATCCTATATACTTTTTCCTGGGGATCGGGTTGGTATGGTTGCTTGAGTGCTTGCTCCCCACTCACATGGTCCGGGTTCAAACCCCGGCGGTGGCAGAGTGTTGGCTTCCCATTGGGGGGGGCTCGTGTTCAAATCCTGGCGGTGGCAGAGAATTTTCAGTGACTGCCCGATCCCTGTTTGAATGTTGTGTGGAGGACATTGCAAGCGCAAACCCTCCGTCCGTCGGATGGGACGGTTGGCCGTGGTCCCCTTGGCGACTTTCGTTAAGAGCAGGCTAATACCGACGCCGGGTTTCTCTCCACCCTTCCTTACCTATCCTTCCCTCATGGCGAAAATGACTTCATATGTCCGTCGTCTCCTCCAAATGCCATACCATACCATGAATGCCAAATGCCATGTCCATTAAAACTACTAGTTCTTGAACTTTTCTTGATAGGTAATTTTTTAAATTCTATCTGAGAATCGTCGCACAGTGGGCTAGAATAGAAAAAAGCTGGCCAAAAGTCGCTAGAGTCTAAGTTATTAGTAAATTAACGAAACATTTTACAAATTGTGTATTGTAAATGTGCAATTTAACTTATTTAGGATTATGTAGGCCAAAATGTTGTTTAGAAGGGCGATAACAATTAAAATAGGCGAATGTGATGCGGGAAGCAAACTCTACAGGGGCACGCCTATCTTCTGCTCAGGAAATATCAAGGGAAAAATAAAATTTTTTCTACTGCTAACAACGTTAAAGCTATCAAATAGTTTTGCATAAGGTAAATTTTGAGTCAAAAAGTCAACTTTTCTGGTATGTTTTACCCGATTTTATCTAATCTTCTAATGTTCTAATCCTTGTGTCGGGCTTCCAATGCCTCTTCGGAAAGCTGCCCAATAGGAAGAATGTCATACTTCACGATTCCCGCTCCATGTACAAAAACTTTGTGAATAGTTCCCTCTCTATTTGCCAAGACGACACTATGTAAATCTTAACTAGTCACTGTCGTTGTATCCATAACTGAGCAACTACTCTGTGGACGTCCTTCGGCAATTCGACAAGGAATACTGAAAGGAAACTGACTCGGCTAGAAATGAGAGAGCCAATCGCTTAGACGACTTATTTTGGGAAAATTAAATTTCTAGATTGGAAAAATTTGCACGTGTTCAAAGTAAAAGAACAAATCTGGGGACACAAGTGGGCAGCCGCCTAGTGAAAAGGGCTGGGAAAGCGCGCGAACCGTTAGGTTTATTACCGTCCGCACGCGTCCTCCGCGCGAAGACCCAAGGGTAAAACTGTCAGAAAAGGGTACATACCATAAAGTCACCGCAAATAATAAGTAGTTGAGTGCAATGCAACATAAATGTAAACCAGTGGCAGAGACCATAATAATTTATAATTTTAATATTGAAGAAATACTAGCTAATAATGTCACTGTCAAAAACTTGAATCAAAAAGACATTAAAAAATATCAGGTAATCAGTTCCATCGAAAACCGAACTATCGTCATTCTTACATGGGTAGCAAAAAAAAATTGCGGACTACAACTAGGAATCATTTTAAAAATTTTGCTTAACTTCGAACTGCTTCTCGCTTCAATGGAAAGTAAAATCTTTTTCGATGGATGCGACGAACACTTATTGAAGTCACAACGATACGGAGGCGGGTGCAAGGAGGCTTTGGTTACCAGGAACAAGTAGGTAACTATATCCTCTTTTAAAGCGCTTCTGACGTTGAACAGATCAATCCAGTGTTATAGTGGATGTTCACTCGACACTCTCTCTAGGACAAGTGATGGATGTGGTACGCAAAAACAACCGAAAAACCCTAACTAAGAATTCCATTTGTCGGAACAAGTGGCGGTAAGGGTCGGCAAAAAGAGACAAAAAAGTGTAAAAAGCATAACATGGGATAGCTACCGATGAATTAGGGGAAGTAGAAAAGAGTCATTACTGGTAAGGTTGTAAAACCAGCATTGTCGGGCCAGTAAGTACGGAGGGTCGCAAATCCTCAACCATTCGGCGTGGGCGCCTGTCGCTGCACGTGCATGACCTTCCTAAACCCCTCGACCGCAGCCTGCCCATGATGCTTTAGGGAAATCCGAAATTCTGAGAAAATCCTTTCTAATATATTTTAGCCATAACTCTGCCGAGGAACCTTCCAATGACCTAATCGTAGAATTGCCAGTCACCAATATAGCAAGAAATTGTTATTTGCGACAAGATGTTCGTTGAATTTAGCCATTTACAGTATAATGTGCAAAAACAATATGACTATTATTCATAAAATATGTACTTAAGTGACAAATGTCATTGGGCTTTTAGTATTCCGAAGTCTTTATGCACGGATATCATATCCTTTCTTCGCTTAGTCCCGCCGCCGTTTCGTGGCCGCCACAGTGGACCGTGCGGCCGAGGTGGATTCACAGAAATATGGTTGTTAAAATTAGGATCGCAAGTTATCGCAAAAACTGCATTCTGGACATTATTCTATATGCTTTTGTCTATCTCACAGTGCAAATAACTCCGTGTATTCTGATGTATAAACAAACGATAATTGCCGTTAAAAATGAAATTCAATGAAAAATCAACACAGTTTTTGAAAAATTATAAAAATATGAATTAACAAGTAAAATCAAACAAACACTGTCCATATTCATTTTATGAAGACCAATTTTATGGATAAAAATACATTGAAACCAATATTCGTAACAACGACACTGTAATGAAGCTACAAATTTAGCTATTTTCAACGGAAAAAATTTGGTCGCTAAAATCACTCCGACATGCTCTACTTTAAACAGCTGTAAAAATTATATTAACGTATTCCATTCTCTGTATGGTATCCTATATTATAGAGTACATGCTTAATAATGAATATCAACTGTTTTTGTTTGATTTGCGCTAACTTCATTTTTCGACTTTTGGCCAGCTTTTTTGGATTTTGGCCCACTGTGCGTCGTAACTTAGCGGGCAGAGCGCTTGGAAGCTAATCGGTGAGTCCTGGACAGGCCCGTCGCTAGCTGATCTGGCGCCCGGAGCAAACTGGGATCGTGCCCCCCCACCCCATAACATTGTTATATCTGTATCGGGAGATTTGAAAATATAATTGAAAACATTTTCATAATAAAGATATTTTATTGATTATGAAAGTAAAGGAGCTCTTTCGTTGTGTTAAAGAGAGCTGAGAGCGCCACAAAGCGGATAACGTTGTTAGTCAAAATTTAAAAAAAATTTAGTCGGCGAGCACGGTGCGCCCCCAACTTGCTGCGCCCAGGGCAAAATGCCCTGGTTGCCCCGCCCTCGCGACGGGCCTGGTCCTGGACGGTGGAAGAATGAGGTGCACATGTGCATTGTTGCCAACAAATAAAAGTATTTCAGTTGCTCCTTCATTTGCTGTACCTGTCATTTATAGCTGTCAGTTAAGTACGATGAATACTATGAAGCGTTAAAACCTCACTCTTCATTTTTGAAACCACCGGGACTTCATTCCTTGTTCCTTTACCCCCAGGGGTCTTCAACCTTTTTTTAATGCAACGGCCGAAAAACGTTCCAATACGCGAAAAATCCACCTCAAGTGAAGAATTGGTCTAGCGCGTGTTGTTTTAGTCATTTAAATCACTCCTACGGTGTTGATCATCCAACGATGTGCCCAGCACTACTCATGGTGAGATGTGAAGATATTTACTGTAGGCGAAAAATCTGTTACAACTCTGCTGCTTGCATTTCGACGTGGCTGAAATTCATTTAATGCTAAAAATTTGCGTTTGGACACAGTTCATATTTACATGTTTCATGTAGGGCCTTCAGCTTTTTTTTAATGCAAGGGCCAAAAATCGGTATAAAATATTCTGGAGGGCCTCAATGCTCAACGTCACTTTGCCACCGCATCAATATATTTTTTTAAAACCATAATTTCAAATTGTAATAACATTTATTGGTTAAAAAGTTCAATAAATCAATGCGATTGTTTAAATTGTTTACTTTTTACAAGCGTGTCGATATTTGGTTCGCGATATATGTAAATCTTTGGCAAAAATTACAAGGTTGCAATAGCGAATCTGAATTTGCAAAAAAACTGAGAGACTGGTTGTTTAGTCATAAAAATATTGAATTTTTATTTGAGACAATTAAATAATCTCTTCGTTTAATTGCTTAAACTTATTTTGTTACAAAATTTATTATAATTTCATTTCATGTTAATTTTCCTATTACTGTATTCTAATCGTATTTTGTATGTTTTCAAGGTTGTATACATGCACATGGACAAATGTTTCTATGAAGGACTCATAGAAGAGCCACTTTTGTTTAAAAGTTAATATAAAATGTACTGCCGAGCATTGCCTTATTTGTATGTAATGGCAACCCCTAATCAAGACTCATCTTAAGGGGTGTCTAATTTCACTGTTAATGCATGACATATGTTGTAATATTTTGGGGCAGTGAAATAAATATCTTTATCTTTATATAATATTTTGTTTAGCCTCTAGGAGCCGCAATAAATTAGCCGGCGGGCCGTATGCATCCCGGGGCCGCGGGTTGGCACTTGTTTTACGCAATGCCTTTTTCCATACTCCCACAGTAATCCTGCTGAAGGCAAGAACACGATATTTCAAATCAGTGCGATAAGATCTCCGGCCCATGTCCATCTCGAACTGAAATGACTCTGATCAGAGCAAGCCCTCATAAAAACTGTTGTTTGCTTCATGTACTCCCTTCATTACGTATCCCACACGACAATACCCTCTTGTACCTAAACGATCGGAGGAATGACCCCGCGAAAACACAATAGGACCGTTATGAGAGAGAGGGAGGAAATATTACAGCAGGACAGGAGGATATGGACAAGGAAAAATCGAGATATCGCGGATATTTAACAATGGACCAATGTGATCCCGAGGGAAAAGAAGCAGGAAAGAGAGAGATGCGGTCATTCAAAACGAGCGATGGTCCACGAATCCCCCAGGCTCTGGAGGGTTTTTTTTATTTCAGACGCGCAAGGGAAAAAAAGAGGTTGTGAATGGAATGAAGATTATACGGGAGGAGTAACTACGTAGTCAAAGGGGGAAGTGAGATTAGGAACTATGGGTCCCGACAGATGGAAGCACTGTACGGGACGAAAGGTGATTTCCATTAATCGCTCCAGGGCCACGGGCGTAGGGTCACGGGGTCGAAAGGTCATCCAAGGAGGAAGGTTTGCACGCGCTTTTCGTACTTCTGTTTTTTTTCATACACATCTCCAGCCTGATGACTTCGATTCCTCCTGGCTGGTCCGTAAGTGTTCGAATGCCTGTTCCAGAGCAAAGAGCCATGATGGAAACGCAGAACACGGTATGGAGATGCGTGATAGGATGCTCTCTGTACATACATCCGCGAATGGCTGGATCGTTCTGACGAGCAAAGAACATATCCTTGATGAGCTACCCTATACGGAATCTATTGGATGAGTCGTTGAAATACATTGAGACATGTTAGCAGCCATGCACTTCCTGATAAGATGAAGCATCTTGAAAAACATTAAATACTACCCTAAAATGATTAAATATGAATTATAGACTATATAAGATGGTGAGAAAAGACCTTTCAGAGCAGAGAGCGAACCTGGATGCCCACGGAAATGCCCTGGGAATCAGTACCCATCTGAATGTACTCCATTCAATATAGTGAAGTATACGATTAATTGTCAACATACCTATAAACGATTATAGGTGTATTGACAATTAATAATAGATTTTAGCAATTTTTAGATAGATGAAAACACTTCTTTCACCGAATCCTTATAGGAGGAATAGTGAGGTATTATTATTAGCAGTTGCATTAATCTTATCCATAAAGCAATTAATGTAAAATAATAGAACAAATATGGATTTTAAAGAGATATTAGAGAATCAAAGTGAAGAACAACACTGGGAGTTTGAAGTGGGATTTTAAGTATCGAGGAAAAGTACGCCGCCGATACAACCTCACAACAACATGATGACCTCAGTTTATCCTAAAACAAAAAAACAAATAGTACATCGCTCAATAGTTCCATACATAACCCATTTGAACCGTAGGAGTAAAAGCAAATTATTCAACAACTATTCAAGGCCAATCTCATCATGAAATGAAAATCTATTGCACATATTTAACTTTAGATACGGCGATAATTACGGAACACAGGGCTAAAAATTAACCCAGCAACATAATTTTTCCTTGAGCGTCTCATAACATGTTGCATTAAATACAGCATTTGATAAAAAAAATATCTAAAAGTAGTCTCTCTCTTATTGACTCATCTCACTCACTCATTGACTCAACCCGAAGGTTGGTTTTGATAGCTGAGGTTAGAGCTCTACTCCAATTAAACCATAGGCGTATTAGTTTCAAACATTTAGAGTAGGTTGCTATTCCATTTCCCTAGCCCACCTCGAACTTCAAGAATTTCGTTTAAGGGTGTTCGGTAAATTACTGAGGTTCGGAAAATTACTGAGGTATTCTCTACATTTTGATACGAAATATATTAATATAAAGTAAAATGTTTGAGGCTCCGTTATACACAATATATAACGAACGTAATGATAACCGTAATAAAAATCTTGTATCTTTTTTCAGCGTTTGGGAGGGGGGGGGGAAGTGCCCCGTGCCCCCCCCCCCTAAATCCGCCTATGCTCCCCTTCACGCCAAATACGACTTATAAGCACTATTATCTCTAAAAACAATTATGAAGAAAGTCTCAAGCATGCTGTCCTCCATACACGATTATAGGTAAGTACATCTTTTACTCTCCCAATGTGTCTTATGCTGTGAATAATGAAAGGGTTTTAGATCTAAGTAAGTTTTTCTTCATTAAAAAATTCAATCCATCCAACTCATCAACATGGATTGTTAAAAAAAAATGTGGACTGATGGTATAAATTGGTTTCAAAAGCCGCCACTCAGCGCTCACAAAGATAAAAAAGCGGAACGAGTTCAATCCAGCACACAAGTATTAATTGATTCTCTGGAACAAATAGCGCCTTCGTACGTTCGGCTGCTATTTTATAAGCGGAAATTGTCAGTCCTTTGTTTTCTCAAATCTATCGACCGATCTCTTTATCTAAAAAAAGTCAAAATCGTGTTCGTCTGAGGACTCAAAGGGCTCGAATAAAAGAACGCAAAATCCGATAATGGTTCCTGAGGGTATACAAAAGGAGTACAATTATTTCGGTATGGTATAGCTCTAGGCAGCTGCAATCAATTATGATGAGTACTTTTCACCGGGTTTATAACCCTTCAGAAAATGTCTTCAGGACTAAGATGAATTAATCATTGTTAAATATCGTTAGCAATGGTTCCCTGCGTTAAGAATTTATGCTGTCTTCAGCTCAAGTATAAACTTCCATGCAATCCTTAAATCCCATACAGTCATAAAAAAAAAAGGTAATCATTATTTTTTTTTAATTTTAATACCTGATGGAGCGATACCTAATGCTTGATTGTCCCACAATTTACTTGATTTCCACACAATGAATACACTTTCAATACATTTAAAAAGTAGCTATTATAAAATTTTCCCAGATTAATTCCTTTATAATTTCTTAAATGAAATGCGGTGACTGTGAATGTAAAACCTTTCAATTCACTACCAGTCATTATGTATTCGATATGCATCACATTGAGTACTGACCCGAGACATCATCATATTCGATGGACGGGATATGTGATTGAATAATAAGTTGAAGAACAAAAAAATATTCAAACGCAATCTGAAATTAATGCCGGGAAATATATAACTGTTTCCATTTATTCAATATTCATGAACACCGTACATCCTGCACATTTGAATAAAATTTACGAGGTCAAATAAATAAAATTGAACGTTGAATGCTGGATTCTGATTCAGTTGGTGAATTTATAAAATGTCAATTCTCACCGTTACATGACAATACCAGCAAAACCCGATTTAGTTTTTTGTATTCTTTTATTTTATGTCTGCAAGTTCTCTTTTATTGACTCTATTAAAAAAATAATCCTTATTTGTGTCCAATTTTTGTGCGATCAAATTCTTTTCGTTAAATTCTCAAATAAATAACATAATCAAATATTCAATTTTGAAATCTAAGGTAGGACTTTGCAGCCATTTGGAAGGACATTTCATCGTGCATAGGATGCCATGAAGTTCCAGCAAGAATTACAAAATGAAAATATTATAAAAATATGTCTCTATATATTTCAATCTCTCCATCATAAAGGACAACGAAGAAACACTAAGAACGCTTCCAAGCCCTTGCTAAGGATCACACACGTAAAAAAAATTATAGCTTTCTTATAGCTTACTACAGCGGATAAATAGAGTCAAGCGGTATGTAAAAGGAATAGTACCATGAAACGAATATAACCAGCCCCGTAATTATTTGTAACATATAACATTTAACTTGTAACATATATACATTTTGGGACACATATAATGTAATAAGCATCGGTAGGACGAAACGACCTTAATAGAGATTCAAGGAATCTTGATTTAAAGTCAAATTCCAAAAAAATTTCTGAGAATTAATTTCATCGCTATTCGAAAGAAATTGTTGATCGAGCCCATTCCGCAACTCCCGTACTGTCACAGCCACGACTCGAACCCTCCCCAGTTCCCTTTCTTATCCAATTCTACGGCTGTCCTCATTTTTCTCCCTATCGGCCAATCTAATCACTTATATATCCGCCTGCGCCAGGTCTCGAAGGGTTCTATTCTTTTTTTAAAATAATCGTAGATAGTAATCAAAAATGGGCCTCCAAAATTACATTCCATATAAAAAAATTGCAATGCATCGTATTATTTGCCACGTCTTCCATTGATCTAATTATGCCTGAATTGCTCGTACGTGTTGTCGTAGGATTTGAATAAAGATAACCTCTTTTAATTACTATTCAACGCTGAACCAGCGATCAACAAAAACTTCACCACTGAGCAGTGAAATGAATCTGAAACGCTCCATCACTAGACGAAGAGGAAGGTCACCCTTCTCAAAAATTTGGAAGGGTATTTCATCGTGTCTGGAAATTAACGAGGTTCCAGCAAGAATGACCCAATGATTCTTTCTATTTTCTCTATGAGAAATGAAAAATCTTATAAAAATATGTCTCTACATTTTTGAAATCCATCTATCGTGATGCACAGCGAAATAATATTTCTGATCGAGCGCTTTCTAAGCATAAAGCATGAAAAAAAATTATAGATATTTTAAAGGATGTGTACTTTACAACAATGAATAAGTACAAGCAAGTGATAGATAAAAGGAACAGTATCATGAAACGAATCTAACAAGCTCCGTAAATAGTGATAATATTTATATTTTGAAGTATAAATAAAATTCTGGAGTGTAGCTCTTTACGGTGAGGAAACGTGGGCAGATAGGAAGGAGAACGAAAGAAGATTGGAGGCGTTCGAGATGTGGGTGTTCAGAGGAATGGAGAAGGTGACGTGGACGGAGAGGAGGAGGAACGACGAAGTGCTGTAAATAGTAGGTTAGGAGAGGCAGCTTTTAAATGAGACACGGAGGAGACAGAAGGTTTGGATGGAACGAGTACTTAGCGAGGAGGGGATGCTGAAAACGGTGATAGAGGGTAGAATGTTAGGTAAACGAGGGAGAGGAAGGAAGAAAATAAGATTTTTAAATAGAATGAGAGGGAGCAGGCCTTATTGGGAATTGAAGAGGGAAGTACATGAAGGAAGGGGAGGTTATCAGAACGCTTCTTAAGAACTCTAAGGAAGTATTAAAAGAACAGAGAGATGGCACTTTTCCGCAGGTTTATTGAAGGTACGACGCGTTTCGACCGTTAGGTCATTATCAAGTACAAACAAAATCGTAGTTCATAATGACCTAACGGTCAAAACGCGTCGTGCCTTCAATAAACCTCTGGAAAAGTGCCATCTCTCTGTTCTTTCAACACTTATAGGATGTCATTCCACAATATTTCACCTGATTCAGTTACTCTTACTCTATGGAAACCTACACTAATCGGTAGAATACTTTGGTAATGATAATTTTGTTTCTGATTAAACGCATTTTAAGGATTAAGCAGGTAAAAAAGTTATAGCCCCTATAGAGGCTCTATAATTTACAACAGAGGAATAAGTAGTAGAAAGCGGTAGATAATAGGAATAGCACCTGAGAACAAAGATGCATATCTCAGTTGAAATAAACAACAGAGGAGAGATCTGCAGGCGGAGACGTTGAGAAATGAAGCGGGCACCTACCATACTCTTTCTTGACTTCTTTTTTTTTTCTTCCTCTCGTTGTTTGTGAGTGTGGGGATGACGGTTACCCTGGCGACAGGAGGAGATGAAGACGAGACGCCCGCAAGATTTGCGGAAAGATCTGCCATCCAGGGCACGGCGTATAAAGGAGGAAGTAGGGGAGGGGGACAAAAGGAAATTCCACTTTCCTTAATGGAATAAAGACGCCTCACCGTCTGTGTTGTGTGTGGAACCTCTATCCGCGACGGAGCTTGTGAAGGATAGGGGCAGGGGGTGACGGAGAATGGACCCGTGTGGGGGTGGTGTAGTGTATGGTGCGTTTGAACGGGCGAAGGAAGACAAGACAGGTGGGATTTACTGCGGGTGTTTCCAGTTGAAGGCGGAGGACACGATTGTGCTCCAGCTCTTAAAAGAGAGATGCTCATTTGCCCTGGGCGCTATACATACTAAAAAAAACAGGTTTTCCTCATTTCTCTTGCATATGCACTCGTGTTTTCCCTCAGACTGGAATAAATGCCCTTGCTTTCATGCATTAGTAAGTGTGTTTCATTAAGAACACCAACAATGCAGGGCTGAATGGGCAATTGAAAATATTAATAAAAAAAATTGTATCCTCTACGTTTTACTCAAATTGGCTCCAGGATTTTGATTCTTGGATAAATTTGAAGCAGCTATAATATTTATAGAAGTCGTTTCAAAGATTAATATCTCGCATTAAAAGAGTCCACATCTTTCATAATCTTATTGGGGTAAAAGTTAACTTCCACCACTAAAAATCACCTATGTTGAATTAGGCATAAGTTTTATAGTATATTTACAAATTGAACGATGTGTGCCGTATTTTTACTTATATGAAATGCCTATAGAAGCTAATTATTTTAAGGAACGTCTTTATCGATATATTTAATTTGCCAATTTGATGCTTAACCAAAATATGGGTACAAAGTATGCATGCTAACAATCAACTGTAAATAAATTTTGAGCTTACCTAATCGAATGTGAATTCCTAAGAATAGATAAAACCATGTTTAAGGCGAAGATAAAATTCGTGGAACGGACTTATTTGCTAAATTACAAAACAAGTTTTTATGTTGAACTTAGATTGAATCAATCATTATCTTTTTTGCCGGAAACATTAGACTTTTATGGATTTAATGATGTTATATATACCTACGAGGAAAAACCCTCAATAAAAAACGTTGTTAAAAAATTCTTAGCACAAGAAGTTCCATCATCCGATATGTAAGCATCCAATTTCATGTTACATTCTTAGTCTGAGTAATAGATTTATGTGCTATTATGAGCGTAATACCTCGAAGTACCTACTTACCCCAAAAGAGCCTTGTCATTAGTTCAAAATCCTCGGCATCCTCTATTCGCCACTGAAACCATAAAAATTACGACGCATAGAAGAAAAGATCCTTGCATAATCTACGGGAAACAGCTTGGAACTCACAATTTGGACGATTACTACGCCAAATGAAATTTAAAAGATGATTGCTGAAAACAGGGTTGATGCATTTATCATTGCATTTAATGAATCCCATATAAATGCAGTCAACCAAGCGTTTTTACTATCAAGCGACTATATCCTGATTAATGTTAAGCAAAAATTTAAAACGCATCTCCATCAATTCATTGCATATAAAATGATTTTCTTAGAACCTTTGAAAAAAATTATTTATTTTTCATAATTCTCAGTTTCTATTTCGGCACATAATTTTTGGCTAAACAGTGTGAATCAATATATTAAGTTTTTGCTACCCTCACAATCAGTTCCCTGAGAGGCTTCCTGTAAGTTACCTTTGCAGTAAATAAAATGATAATCTGATAAAACATAAATTAAGTTATCATTTTGTTCAAGGAATTTCAGTGCACCCTCTTATTGTTTTAAATTATTTGTGGACTGACAAATAAATAAAACAACATTAAGACCTGAGGATGAGCCCCAAGTCGGAGCTTGAAACGCCATTATGGAAAAATTAAAGCGGTGGGAATCCCGAGAACAGTTTAACCACATCATTCGCCGGAAAATCATCAAATCATAATTTACTAATAAATCGATAACAAAATCCAATTCTTTGAGTACGGTGAATGGGCGGCAATAAAATGAACAAGTTTCATGTCATCGGTTGTTTTTAATTGATTTACAATGCCCTCCTGCAAAACAAAATACTCAATGAAAGGAATAAAGCCCTGTCATCCAAAAAAAGCTTTTAATACGAGAGTTCCCAAAGAGCTCATCCGGATATATCGGATAAGAAGACAATGGACACGCTCCCTAAACGGCGTATAATATACAGAGAGAGGTTCGTTTGCTTGGACGAGGATTCGGTAATACCTGAGCAGAGGATGCATTCACGGATGAATTCCTGCCCAAGTGAAGACATCCTTTGCGCCGAGGACAGGATAGCAAGATGAGGGTCGGAGGCTGTTTTCAGGGGAGAACAAAGACAGGATTTTATGGCCACATTTCTCCTTCCACCTACACCGGGGACAAAGGGAAGACAAATAGGTCGCACGAGATATCTCATAGAAATGGGTCCAGAGAGAGAAGGAGAAACTGCCATGGAGACATGTGTGGTAAATAGCCATAGTCATCTACAACACACCTTTCACTCCTTGAGATCCTTTTAGCAATGCTTCTGTGTTTACAATTCTTGAGAATAAATTCAAGAGAAAGAAGAGGCTAAGAATAGTAAAGCTGGTGTTTTCGCTCAGTAAAAACTACCTAAGAAGTTTAAACCGCAAATAAAAATATCTACTATTGGTGGAAACGGTATCAAAGTCTGATGTGCTCTATTTTATACCAACATATAAAAGGATGTTCTACAGAGAAAATATTCTTTTGGATGGTGGAAAGTTAAAATCATATTTTCCATGCCCCTCTGTTTTAACTTCTATTATACTTTCATCTTCTTTACAGACAGTGGGCGTCCACATTGAAATTGCGATTTTCACCTGTCTCGTAAATCAGGTAGAATTATTTCCACAAGCTTCAAAAGTAAAATGGTAAATGGGTTAGGGTTCAAAAACATGAAACAGCATATTCGTGAAAATACAAAAACACAAATAGTGCGCAGTTTTTTTAAATCATGAGCCTCATTTCCTTAGCACGATAGGATGTAGCCACACGGCTACCGTGGGCGTAAATGGCTTAACATAATGAAAGCAGTGGCGTAACTAGGAATATGCTTTGGGGAGGGACGTGAGGACTTTGAGAGGGGGGGTGATGAGGTGGGTTAGTGGGGGCTACCTCCCCAGGAAAAAGGGAAGTTCGGGAAAATTTTTGAAAAATAACATTCCTGAAAATGCATTTTACATCACTTTGGCGCTTAAAATTTAAATTAAAGCAGATGCAGGGATTATAAATCAAATCCAGGCAAGATTTATTTTTTTTATTTCTCTGAGGCTTTGGGGGAAACACATCCCCTCACTCCCCCATAGTTACCCCGCTGATTATGAAAATAATTTTCTACTTTCACAATTGTTTATTTCAACCAACCCAGGCCAAATAAAAAAGTGTGGAAAAAGGCGAGTACTCAAATTATGTTACGATGTCTAGTTAGATGCAATGATTATTTGCAATGAATTTTGCTGCGGCTTCTGATCTTTTCAAGGTCTAAAAGATGATGTTTCCGTCGTATTTCAGAGGAAATCTTTGATATTAAGCATAATGAAAGTACTTGTCTTATTCCACATTAGGACAGAACAAACCATTTTTGAAATTCTATACCGAATCTTTTTTTATTGGAATTTATGCTAAAATCCAACCGTAGAAATTTCAATACTGATTATTTGAGGCTTAAACGTAATAATAACGAGTATAAATATATTTTGAACAAATTATTTTTTAAATTATGTCCTTCAAAATGATGTGAGGACTGGAAATAGGCCATATCAATCAATATTTATTCAAATTATAAACTCGATGGTCGCGTTGAAGGAGTGCAGCTGTTACCGTTCGGATTCCTTTGAAGTTGTCTAAAAAAATTCCTAGTTTTCAAAAAAACGTTTCCACGAGCCAAAATGATAAAATGAAATCTGGGTGGAAATATTTATGGATATTGGCTAGAGGCTGGATTTCCCTTTGGGCCATAATTTTAGAGTTGCACTGAATTGGTTACAGAGAACTCTGCCGCAACAAAGAGTCCTCACAAAAGTAATCAAGCGGGCCATTAAATCTTTTACATAACTCCCGCTTGAGTCGAGGTACGCTCCAAATTATACAATATTTTATCGATTTCTCTGAAAATATTGAGCAACTCAGTTAACAGAGAGATTATAAAAGCTGAACGTCACACAATCAAACTTACTCTAGCCGTGAAATACTATTTTCCCATTTCAAACTTTCAAGAAAAAATCATTTTTTTTACCAGATAAAGGATTACCGATATATCTTATGTATCTTTTAGAAATAAAAATAGCATGGAAGATTTTATGATATATATGCAATCTTAGTTATGTTCCATTAACAGATACCATAAATTTCCCGCTAAATTCAATATCTCAGTTGGGTTATTAATTCGGAAAAAAGTGCAAATTTTTCATTAAGCAATATCTTCGAGTCAAGGACTTTATTCATAGAATGCCAATCTAATTGCAATATTGTGATTGTAGAAATTCTATGCGTTTTGAAAAAAGATTTTAGTACGACTTTTAGAAAGGAAGAAGGCCACTAAACAAATTTTCCTCGCTGGCTATCCGTAAGTCTTTTAACCATGAAATGCAAAGATAAAATAATAACACAGGATACCATCTACTGTTCAATGCCAACGAAAGATGTGAATCAGCAAGAAGAATAGCCCCTAACAGCGAGGTATAAGATATACAGTGAATAAAGAGAAGTCCAGCACAATGAAGACAAACATTTCAGATGGAGTCAAAGAAAAGCTTAAGGATAAAAAATCGTCAAACGAAGGAATCATAAAAAAGTATGCAAGATAACGTCTCTTGCAGGCCGAAAAAATATGACGATATGGATTTAATTAAAGCGTATCTCATTTTTAGAAGGAAATCCAGGAATTCGGGATAGATAAAACTCCTGCTTTCGAGCACAAACAGATGAAGGTGACTACGCGTGTCACGGGTGCTTATATTTTTTCGTCCCCGAATGCTGTGTCGCTAGCAGACGTAGGGAAACCACTAGTAGGGCGATGTTGATGGAGAGGCAGAAGTTGGGACGATAGGCACACTCACTTCTATGCTCTTCTGCATGGACGACACTGCGGTCGACGGCAGAGCCAGCTTGGAGCGGGCGCGTGCTTCGCCATCTGGCCGAATCTAAGTTACCAAAGGCCATGCCAAACGCAGTGAGATATCATGAGACGTGAACGTGAGCTATATGCAGTGGTGGTTTCAGAAAAAATGGACATTAAATGATTTTATTTCTAAAGCGATGCGCAATTTTTTACGAGCTTTTTGTTAACTCGCTTCGTCTGCGTCCACGATACGATAGTAACAATAGTGGACTGTATTTTACATATGCACCAGGAGTCCGACACTCCCCAAATCACCGCTCACCTGAATGACGGGCTCCCGTCGATGGCTTCCTCAGGCAGCGTCGGCTCGAGACACTTCCAACACGACGGCAATTTCACAACCTCCGTTCACAGCCAACAACAGCGAAAACAAAATATTTTAAATAATCACATCCTCGCCAACACGGGCGCACAATAAACAACATTAAAGCAAGCGATTGGCTATTGTTGCATAGGACTCCCAATCGCGCGAACAGTCTGTTTATCTATTTCTGATGGAATCTTGTCATTAATTATGAACCCACTTCTCATTGTCAAATCGGCTTGAAAAAGTGGCACATTTTTTGCCTTTTGATATGCTATCCAGTTATCAGGCATTTGAATAAAATAAATTGCAATAGAAATATTTAATAGATTTAATAAATTTGGTTTTCAACACTCGGTGAATAATGCGAGAATAAACATTGCAACCCTTACTCACCTACGAGGCTCTTCTATAAGCTATTTCATAATAATACATTATGATATATTTTCTTTGTTTTGATATGAGAGTTATTAATATTATTATTAAATTAAATGAACCTAATTTACAATAAACCTACTCTTTATTCTACGAGTAATACCAAATTTTTTTATTTTATTGTGATTTTTATACTGCTTTTGGAAAAGGCTAGTTTTTTACATTTTTTAATTTTTTGTTTACTTGCTGAATGTTGAGTTGAAAAATAAAACGAAAAGGAAAGTGCTGATGAGAGGATTGATAAATAAAATTTTAAAGAAAATTCTGCGGAAGATCCTGTTCTGGAGACTATAAAGTAATAGTAGATCAAGCCTTGCACGAGTTATAAGAGCATATATTTGATCAATGTGCGGTAGATTTGGTAAACAAATTTCACAGAATTTCCACCTGTTTTCCCTCTTTGTTGTGAATATGTTTCCATTGGTTTTCAAATGATTAGAATTCTAATAACGCTGTCATGAATACCATGTAATGATTTATGAAGCGGAAACGTGGACAATTATGGAGGAGGACAAGACATAGACAAGACAATACAAAGATATTTTGAATGTAGGTAAGTGGGGGAAGAAGAATGATGTAGATGGAGTGGAAGGAGACGAAAAGAACCTCCGAAGTGCTGAATATGATTGGCGAAGAAATGGAGCCTCTCAAGTAGGATAACTACTATTTTACATACTGTGACGGAACACTCCCGTGAGCCATGCACCGTCGAACTGAGATTATTATCCGAGTTCTTAATTTTTCGTAGGTTCTGGGGCTCGCGGTCAAGATGGGAACTCGCGGGGTTAAACAAAATGGCACAGCAAGGGGATGAATGACCTCGTACACAGCGAATGACTGTCATACAAAAATTTATTAGAGAAAAATAAACGAACACTTCTGTCCTTAAACGCTAATGAGGGATGGAATAGTGATGCTGAATTGGGCGAGACATCAATGATACACTTGCAAGAATAAAAATGAAGCAAATATGCCATACACAAAAAGAAAGAGAAATCTTATATCTAATAAATGAGGGATGAGATGATTATTGGGGTAAATGAACAAAAATGGACAAAAAGAACACTGTATACTCTCAAAGATTGCTATGACACGGGCACTCGAAATCTTGCTGCACTTCAAAGGCAATTATGAGTAATGTTCGTCGTTCTACTTTCAAATGTTACATGCTCCACGTTCTGTTCAATCAAAAATGAGTCTGACGTCAACCAGATGGGATGACGAGAACGGGAGAATCGTGATACAATTAAAAATGGTCTTTAGACCGAGAAAGAGAGACGTGAGTTTGTGTCAGAAGCCACATGAGTATTAGGATGACACACGTGCACACTGGGGGACTTTCTTCGTACAGGGCGCGTGGGCTGGCTGGAGCGGGGGAGGGATCGGGATTATTTCCCCGTCCCGGGAGAGGGTTTAGAGTACTTAAGTGTCAAAGACGGCGGGTCCGAATCCTGGCCACCGGGTCACGATGCGTCGATCGCGGGGAACCACCTCCCGCAAATCCTTGGACGATGTCGTGATGTCCTGACGAAAAAGCAAGGACACTTTTCTCGTGTCTCGCTGTACTCCACGCTTCTCTCTCCGCACGCCCTTCCCCTGGTCGCGTTGCCCGACCTCCGAAAATGCCGTAGCCCTCGTCTGCCGCAACCCCGTCTTGTCGCCCCACCTTGGCACTGTCACAGCTGACCTCCGTCTTCCCTAGCGGATCAACTGCCGCTTTCTCAGGAATCCGACCCCACATCCCACAATACCGGGCCTTATATACCCTTTACAAAACAAGAGACATGCTAAATTCTAGCAGACAACATAGGAAAAAGAAAAGAAGGTCGCTCATCACTCGCTGTTGCCGCGCGCCAATATGAATCGGGGAGAAGAGATGGACGCAGAATGCGCCGTGACGAGGCTTTTCGTCACAATACATAGTATCAAAACCTATCCTTGAAAAAGGTATGTTTGCCATATTTCACTAAATTCGGTCACACGATGCCAAAGTTCATTTGTCACGGATATAATATCATTCACATTTGAATATACATAAAACGAATGGATATGAGAAGACTATAAAAGAATAATATATCATGCCTTGTATGAGATATAACAACATGTATTTTATGAAAGTGCGGGGGATATGGTCAATACTATTCACAGAATTTTCTCCTATTTTTCCTCTTTGTTTTAAATATCTTTCAATTGATTTTCAAATGATCAGAATTCCAAATACACTGAGTACAATCAATGTAAGCCTTACATACCTAATTCAAAGTATTGTTTATAGGTATGGTATTTGGAGGAGGCGACCGACAGCTAAGGTCATTTGCGCCATGAGGGAAAGGTATGGAAGGAAGGGTGGAGAGAAACCCGGCGTCGGCATCAGCCTGCTCTTAACGAAAGGCGCCAAGGGGACCACGGCTTAACGTCCCATCCGACGGACGGAGTCTTGCGCTTGAAATGTCCTCCACACAACATTCAAGCAGGGATCGGGCAGTCTCTGAAAATTCTCTGCCACTGCCGGGATTTGAACCCGAGCCCGCCAGCTGGGAAGCCAACACTCTAGCCACCACACCAGCCCGATCCCCAGTATTTTTTATAAAGTAGTTTGTATTACATTGAAGGTATGGGATCGAATGCTCAAAACTGGGCCGGTTTTTCCATGATAAAATCTAGAGTACTGCCAGTCATTTATTTCTTTAATAACCATGGTAAATATTTTTAAAATGCTTTCAAATACTTCACACTGCAATATAGTAAATCTCAAGTATGGTGAGTTTAGGTATACCTACTAAAAAATCCCGAATTTTTCAAATATTACGTTGACTATGTTGTGTTCTGTAGACGTTTATTCGCATGAAAGACAAAAATCGAAGTACTAATTTACCAATATTTCCGTTGAAAATTATGTCCATGACATGAAAATCAACCAAATAGGAATTCGACATGGAATATTTAGAAGGACCAATAAGACGAAATAGTATACATTCAGACTACACGAGTTAAAAACATGTCAAGGTAATCTTTATTAATTTTTTGTGAAAAATCAATCAAAGCGTAAATACATGTCCACACATGTTCTTAAACCATGCAAAAAAATTAGGAACTCTTGCCCATTTATCTTTTTGTGCCGCAACAAAAACTCAGCAACAATCACAATGGCACAAAAGAAAGCATAAAGAGAACGCGCGGATGAGAAAAATGCGGAAATGTTGGAGAAATCACAACGGGGAGAGTAAAAACGCCATTGCTGAGAGAGAAAAAATTGAACAACGGCATCCGCTGTGAATCGCCCACACAAAAAACCGACGAAGGCATTGTTTTCCGGGTGAAACATTTTCGAATTCAAATGAATCGTTCCGAATAATAACTTGAAACTCGAGCGATGTGGAGTTTTCTGTTTGCTTGTTGTTGAGCCTGCGGAATGGTTGTGGGACCAAGAGTTAATTTCGTTCCCCTGATTGAAAGTAAACACGCGGCACACAGCATCATCCTCCATTGCTCTTCCACGGAGTGCCGCAAGGGTGCGGGCTCAGACCGATGGCGTGACTGGTATAGGGTGGGAGAAGAAATATGGAACGACTCCTGCTAGCGCCGCCGAGTGAACGGGCAAACACAAAACAATCGCGCAGCGTAAATACGAAAGATTAAGCCGGCGAGCTACGGATCGCAGATTACTATTAAGTGGTTCCGGGTCGAGAATTTATCAGAAGGGCGTAGTTTGAAAAGAAAATAAAAAAAAATATATTTCCAACGAGAGGAAATAACAACATCAGGGATTAAAAACATGTTATTTTCTTGTTTTCTTTTGTTTTTTGCACCTTTAGCGAGCCCATCCTGTAGAAAGAATCACCTCCGCCTCAGCAATTTGTGAAAATATAATCCCTTTCCCGAAACGATGGAGGAACCTAATGGGTTGCCATGGAAATTGGCAGGAAGGGCATCTGTGAAAACAGGGGAAAAGATAAAAATCAACAAAAAATCCACGCGTTTCCGATAAAATAGGAAAGGATAGAAAAAAACTTTATATATTCGTGAGAATTTCTACTTTTTCTGAAGAGATTTCTATATTTTTTACCTTGGCCTTTACTCTCTCACATTGGAAAACCCAACAGACGTTGCTCCGACTGAGTATATTGCTCATCTCACCACAGTCGAATGACGAATATTTATAACGTGCACACTAAACGCTTAACGCTTTATAATGGATATGTAATTACATCATAAACACACTCATCAATTACGAATCATTCGCGCCATAGCTCTTCATTTTATAAGATGCGGTATGGTCCTCGATAACTAGTAATTTAATGCATTCTGGTTTTTTTGTGTGGTGAACGTAATTTATAATTGTAAACCATTTTGGAATTACTTCATTATAGAATAAAATAAAATTACTTTGTGCTATTTCACACTTTATTTTACTTCCCCCACCCCTTTCTTCAACAACAGCTTTAGCCGTCATCAATGTTCCTTCCCAACCCTCTTTTTTAATATCCTCCCCTCCACCTACGGTTACCTATTTGAGTGCAAGCCACCCATCGAATTGTACCTGATGATAGCATTAGATGCTGAAACCCGGGTCATGCTATATAAAATAAAGTGTGGAATAGAGCAAAGTAATTTTATTTTATTCTATCATATTTTTAATTAAAAATTTTCTATTTTTATTTTAATCATTTTTTATTTACCTGTTATTTATCAAATATTTTACTAAGAAGATAAAGCTGCTATGCAGCATAATTGACCTAAAATTGAAAGAAACTGGAGAAATTCAGAGCGTGGTGTGTTATGTATCGCGGGTGCGAAACGTGGTCCTAGGGACGGAGAGACGAGGAAATGGTCTAAGCTGTTGAGATTTGGAAGTGGAGCAGGCTGAAGAAGGGAGATGAAGTGAGAAATGAGGAGAAGCTGCAAAGAGTTGGGGAGAGAAGAACACAAATGAAAATCATACTCAAGAGAAATGGAAATTGGATCGGGAATATTTTGAAAGTGAAGGATAATTTGTCACCCAGCAGTCGAGGGAACAGTGGACGAAGAAAAGTGGAAGAAGAAGGCTGAAAATGGTAGACGTAGTGAGGATTAACAGAAGTTACAGAGAAACCAAGGATGAGGTCTGCGGCAGGATGGGCTGCTGACAGCATTGGTGCTTGGAGTTCTCGTGGCCCAGACAACCAGTTGATGTTTATGTTGATGATTTAGTTTAGTTGATCAAATCGCTTCTTTAACTTATCGCATCGCCATATATTTGAATTTTTTATAGTGTTCAAAGAAGTATATCAAGTAATTTGATGAATAATAGAAGATAAAAAGAATCTTCTGAAGACCTAATAACAGCTATAATGAACATCGAAACTTTGGATACAAATATTAATGCTTATAATTCATTTATTGTAAAAATTACGGCCGAGAACCAAGAAAACCGGATGACATCTATCGTTATTACTATTGGATTTAAAAATAGTTTTGGTTGATATCATAAAATTTTTTGATATTTCTGAACCAAAAATCGTCATTTCTGGATAAATAAGAATCGTAAAAGGTAGCGAAATGAAGTAATTACATATAATGCGTCAATGTATGCTCACCGCATACTAGATGATGCAAAATGTAAACAGATGTATTTATATTTCATATTGTGTCGTAGGCATGTATTTTATGAAAGCAAAATTTTTACATCTACCATCATAAGAGAACACGGATATAAACGTTTTATTCGCTGCCATTCTAAAAATATAAATTTCATCCTGGATTTGAATTTTTTAAGTGCATTACTGGCAGTATCGGTGCATTACAGTTGAAGAACAAATTGAGTAATGAACATTTGATTCATGTAAAATTGAGAATTTCAATCAGTATATACGTATTTTAATGCTTTTTACAGTACAAAGAACAAATAATTCGCACTGAAAAATGTCACGAACGCGATGGAACACGTTTTTACATGAATCTACAGCCATAGATTCCAACTGCTTCAACAAAAATTACCTGACTCTATTTCTATACCATTTCCACTTTCTCCGGCAAATCATGCACTAATGCGCCATTTAAAGTTTTTTATATTTTTTGGCCATACTAAAGACGTTTTGACCTTAAATATATAACCATGCTATTTAAATGGACATTTTATTCATCAAATGTAAACTTCTAATTGGCCAGTTTACAATCCGAGTGACCTGAAAGGCAAGAATTTTTCCGAGAAATTATCTTGACCATTGCCTACATAAATAACTCAAAAACAAAAAGGTTTTTTTTTCAAAGAAGGCGAAGAGAAAGAAAGTGTATCCAACCAAGCACACTGTGTACTTATCTCAAGAAAAAGAAGGCGTCTGAGGTTATTTAGGGATACGAGGAGAAAAAGCGATGACATGCGGCTGATCTCAGCATGCGCGACCTGATGATTTGATGCAATGAAGTCTTCCATGACTTAGAGAAACTCCGGGGACTTGAACTTTCAACGCTCACTGGATAGGAGGGAAAGATGTGCCATGTGATATCGGTAGGGGAGAAACGGGAGGGGGGTCGAATTGGGTCGGAATATTGCGCCCCGACGGGACGAAGGGAGAAACGGGTACGCGTGACCATGCTGCGGAATCAGGACACCACGGAGAGCATCCAAAGTGCCGATAAGATCGCGGGAGAGAAAATGAACCCGACCGGGAAAATGCGACGGAAAAAGATACGGAGGGGAACCATGTGTACTAACGCGGTCGAGGAAAGACGTTTACTGGCACTCGGTATTCCGCTGAAAAAATTAGACGACGTTCAAATTACTTCCTATCTCCCTCACCAGTGTTCAGCGACTACATTTACGAGTGCCAAAATAAAAAAGACTACCGAGTTACTTAGTACGGAGTTTTCGGGAGTTTCAAAACATGTGGATTCGAGAATATTAGATGAAACGGGAAGATAGAGAAATTTCGTCAAGTATTTATAACCGACTACCTCGCAGCACTGTTCAACGCACGAATAGAGCAAAAAAATATCCTCAAGTCTGTCTCTAAATGTGCTGTCACCCACTACGTTTTTAAAAGGGTTTGCAAAAGTCGTCACTCGCGTCGCCGACGGACAAAATGCCGAGTTTCACGAGGAAATATGGAAAAATTTGGGGCAGTGGCCGAAATTTATAAAAGTGATGATGTATTTTTATGAAATTCATGCCTCTTCAATGCAATTACTTGCAGTTGCAAAGGCCACACTGCAGTCGGGTAGCCATAAATGTTGTTCGGGGGGGTCCAAGACAAGGGATAAAATAAAAAAAACTGGGTACTATGCAGACAGTTTTTATCTAATTTTAACACTTTTCATAATCGAGTAAACTTAATTTTTAAAAGATAACTTTTATAAATTCAAGAAGTTTCAGTATTCTTTCTCATTTATGAAGTAAATTAATGTGTTTTCATAATTCGGGGGGTGGGGGGGAGTCCAGACCCCCCGGAACTTCCCCCTCGCTACGCCACCGACATACCGAAAAATTTTGAAAAAAATGGATCGCAATGCGCTCATCACCACGCCGCGGACATTTTTGAAAACCGATTAAAAGGCGACCGAAGTGCCAACAGGAATCAGCCTTCTATGGGATAGAATTTGGCCTCGTCTATGCAGTCCCGTTAGTTTAGCGACTACATTTTTAAGCGCCAAATTAAAAAAAATGGTGAAAAAGGCTGCCGAGTTACTTACTACGGAGCCTTTGAGCGTTTCAAACCATGGAGAACATTAGATGAAACGGGAAGATAGAGGAATTTCATCAAGCATTTATAACCGGCTGCCTCACATGAATGCACAAAGGCTGGCGGGTTGAGGGTGCGGTAATATAAGATGAAATGGGGTATGAGGGAGTTATAGTGTAATTTTATTTTCCACCACAATGGTAACCTCAAGGGTCGCCTACTCGTAGCATGACCACAGAGTAGATGGATATACAGAGAGGACAAAACGGCTGAAGACGGTAATCAGCTCATTGCGCATTTCACCATGTTCTAAATAAGGAAACGTGGCTTGAGTTGCTATTTGGTTGCTATCGTTGCTATCATTCGCGCTTGGCGTGGAGAGTTGTCGTACAAATGTTCTTTTATTCCTCCACTCTTCAATGCTTTCACGTAGTGTGCTAGTGTTTTAAAGAAACGTGGAAAATGAAGGAAGTGGAAAATAAGACGAGAAGAAAAGGTTTTGCTTGGTCTTGGCCGTCAACTGCAAAAACAATGCGGGTATGACGGGAAGCAAAGTTGAGTTTCTTCAGTTTCCCTAAAGACCCTGTGAGGTAATTAATTTCATATTTTTTCTGAGTTACATAGCTGAACGAAGAAACTAAACTTATATTCGAGTATTATTTTGCATGCGAAATGAAATTGTCGAAAAAGTTTAATAAGAACTTGTGGTGTTGGCGCAGGTCCAAGGAATGGGTGATTCGATGTCGTCGGTCGCATTTAGAAAACAAGACTGTCAGTTATTTACATAATAACTGCCTGACTTGTGCGTGCGATTTGGCGTTCCTTGCTCTACCTTTGTTAGCAAAGAAATAATTAGTCTACTTTGAATTTTAAACCCTCTTTTTTCGGCGGATGGTAAGTCGTTAGCACTATTTGGTTTGAATTTACAGCATAATTTTACTTATTTTCAATATGGTCGCCGTGGACATTTTTCATTACAGAGAAACCTATGGTACAGCCACCTAATGTCCCCTCTGTATCTATCTACTCTCCCTACTCTGTGGCATGACCTAAAATCCTATGAGCACGAAAATGCACAGCGATATTTACCGAGTTATGATTACGGACCAAGAAGTCAGCAATTTATCAATAAACGTGGGTGGTATTTATTAATGTTTCCCGGGTAGAAAAAAGAAGTTAGCCACTACGCATCAAACTAACCAGCCTTACAATGCACGCCAAGCACACAAGAAATCTACATAGACGTAATTCTCAATTATTCTTCGTGTTTCAATATACAGGGTGGTATCCAAAAGTAGTAGGACTGATTTTTTTTTAATTTATTTATTGAAAATTTTGATACATCGACTCAATACTCTTCAAAATAGGCCCCTTGGGAATCCACACACTTCTTGTAGCGAGTCTTCCAGGTCGTGAAGGCCTTCCGGAAGTCGTCCTCCGGGATGCTGTTCAGCGCCCTCGTCGTCGCCGCTTGGACCACTTCGACCTCATCAAAATGATGCCCCTTGAGGTGCCTCTTGATCCTGGGGTACAGGAAGAAGTCCTTTGGTGCCACATCAGGGATGAAGGAGGGTTGAGGCAACGTGGAAACGCCGAATTTGGCCAGGAGATCCCTCACAATCCACGCGACGTGGCACGGTGCATTGTCGTGGTGGAGCTTCCAATTCTCCAGCAGGTCTGGTCGCACGCGTGTGATCCGATTTCGCAGCCATGTGAGCATTTCCACGTAAACTCTTGCATTTACAGCATGTCCAGGAGGTACCAGAACTCCTTATGGACAACTCCACGACAGTCAAAAAATGCAATCAACATCGATTTCACTATCGATTTCGAGATTGACGGATGCCCGGCGCGTTGGTCGTCCTCGACGACCTCCCTGCCCTCCCGAAACAATTGTGCCACTCAAATGTCGAGGAACGGCTCATGGTATCCTCCGTGTAGGCCTGCGTAAGCATTTTCTTGGTTTCAGTTGCCGAGTTTGTTGCAAAACTTGATGACGTACCGCTGCTCTAAATTTTGCTCCATCGCAACCAACGACGAGGCGTCAAAACAGGAGGTCACGAAAACAGTAGTCCACACTCAACTAATGCACATAGGCGAATGCCACACATCAAAATCTGTTTCCAAGGCTCCCCCCCCACAACATCCGGTATTGCAGACCCCCCTCAATCTTTCTGCCCGTGCGGAAAAAAAACAGTCCGACTACTTCTGGATACCACCCTGTAGGTGTAGCATTAAAGGCACCAGAAAAAACTGCAGAGAAAAAGAGTTTTTAAATAGCGCACGGAAGCAGCAAAATACGCTTGGAAAATCAATCATGGTCAAATATGATGTGAAAAATTCTTCACTGAAACTTTTGGCACTAAATGACTAAAATTAGATTACTTGTGATAAAATGAATGTTATAACTTTTAAGATAACTGACTTCAAAGAAGAAAACCACTAAGATTTAACTATAATTCATTCATTGAGGAACGTTGAAATCATAATTTGTGAATATTTTCGCATTGTTTAGGATTAAAAGAGTGAGGTAGGTAGGTACCCTTGTAGCGGCTGGAGAGGATGTCAGGCCATAAAGAGAAGGAATGTGTAGATATTCATCGAGGACTATTGCGTTTTAAGGGTGGAATAGGCATATCGTAAAAAAAAGAGTTTGAAAAGAACCAAAATTTATAACTAACAATTTATTTTTATTTCTATTTAAAGTTATGTAAAATAACACAACTCCCTGTTTACGTATAAAATCCGATATTTTTCTTTTATTTGTAATTATTTAAAATCCCTAATTTAAAGTCATGGTACGGCAAAACCGACTTCTTCGATCGTTTTCGCCAAGGAAAGCGTAAGGAAGGAAAATAGGAGAGAAATCCGGCGTCCGCATAACGAAAGGCGCCAAGGGGACCACGGCTTAACGTCCCACCCGACGGACGGAGAATAGCACTAAATTTTCCGGCAGGAGTCGGGAAGGCTATATATATATAAATCTCTAACCTGGCTCCAAGTTGAACCAGGGCGCCGCGGGGAGGGAAGCTAACACTTTAGCCACTACGCCATCCGATCCCCTTATAAAATCAATATTTTATTTAATGCTGAATGCTGATGTATGACAAAGATGGAATATTAATAAAAATTCTTTTTTGTCCTGAGTACCTCATTTAAAAAAATAAAGTCCGTTTTTCTAAAGAGGATTAAAATTTTCTCAATCTTCAATGAAAACATGAAAAAATATTCAGTCTACAATAAAAATGAGACCCAAAAGAAACTTACGAAAACGTACGGAATATGTAGAAACCATTCGAGTATCCGATAAACAGATCGTATTTATACGTGGATTACAAGTTCAAGTACTCTTTAGGCCTACTGGACGTAGACACCAAGTGAAATAATCAGGGCGCTAATCTTTTAAACCTTTTTAGACATGTTTTCCCTTCCATCATTATTTGGCTCGCTAAAATAATTTAGAAAATCAAAAGCTAGATACTTAATTTAATCCCTCAATATTCCAAAAGAAATAATTTTTTCAGGTATATAAAATAACTCAGCATAAGAAGTTTAAGTAACGCTGGAATGTCGTAAAATTGTACCTCTAACGCAAATACCTAGACGAAGTTGAGATTCTATCTCTCATGAGTTATTCATCTCAGCATCATATCAGGTGAGAGTGTCAATGCAGAAGAGAATGTTGGATCACGTATCGTATTCGAAAAGCACCGAATCCCGACTAGGTATGAAACTCAAGGTAAGATTCCCAATTCACTCACCTGGGTTCACCCTTGAAATATCCTTTTGTTCTGTGCGGACTAGGAAAATTCAATCCACTCACCCGATGTGAGAAGGAATAGCCCTGATCCCCAAGTCCCAGCTTCGCACATGCTCCAAGGCTATCCTTGGAAATTTTCTAGCATTTCAAATCTTCCGCACGTTGCAGAATCAGACACGCAGGAAAGCTCACAACGTTTTGTCCGCTTTGTTTCCCCGCTATCGCGGTTAACGGAGTGTGTAAACTATTTTTTTGCTCACTCCAACAACCTATTCGAGGAAAATATCATTTTGTTACTTGTCCCTCCGGTGCTAGTGTTTGTCGCTCCATATCCCAGTTATGGTAGAATTAACTGAAATCCTCAAATTCCGCAGCTGAAGCACGTTTTCATGTGGTGGCTATAAGATACACCCAGGAGAATGAATTCGATCTGTCGGAGCCTTTCAAAAGTACAGTGGGATATGAGAGACGCACTTCTTTTTGAGCACACTTTTCCGCTCAGTGATTTATAAACAAAGCTCTCTTGGATTTTTCACCGCGGTGGCATGCGGTACCTATAGAATAATATATTTAAAATAAAGTCTTTGGTCATATATTCAAATACTTTGATGTAGACGCTCAATATAGCATGTATATTCTTACTCGTCCTTAAAATTGGATGATAATTATAATTATGTTGCAACAGCGAACTTTTACACCCGGAGAAACGATTGTTTTTAACATTTAAGAGTTTGAGAAGAAATTAATAACTAAAACAGATGAACAAATAAAATAGTTTTTCGTGGAATTTTTTTCCTCCATTGGTATTTTCGCCATGGCAAAGCTTCACCAATATTAATTTTTTTCACCGATTAAAAATTAACATAAATTTAAAACTATGATAGACTTTATTTTTATACAATTTGATTTATTTTACATGTCTGCCATATGGCCCACTATTCCCCTAACTTATGGACAATTCATTGTTTTTAATGAGATTTTTTGGAGACACGGAGGAAAAATGTTGTTGGCAGTATTTTGGAAAATAAACAGGGACGCGGATTATAGATAGCAGAACGTAGGTGAAACTGATATGGACTTACTCAAAGATAACTAAAATGTATAACTTAGTTCCGGTTTTCATGGGCGTATCCAGCGGGGTAGCTCCTCCCCCCCTAGAAGCAAAAGTCGCAGAAGGCTTTAGCGAAAATCAGAACTGGATTGAAACGAAAGTTTTCAAAAAATTTACTTTTAACCCATGGAAAATGATATTAGATTTAGACATGTAATTAAATATTTTTTTCAACCAAATAATTTAATAAATTTAAGCGCAGTCATAACTTTCTTAAAATGTTGGTTTAATTCACCTTTTCCATGCAAACATGTTAAGACTTGAACGACCATGTCTTGTCCTCCCCTCCAGTTTTGATCCTGGGTACACCCTAGCCGGCTTTATAATGCCTGGTTAACAATAACTATAAAGCAATAAAGCCTTTATTATTATCATGAGGTGGTTGAAATTTCTAGTTCGATCTGTCTAAGATCAGACTTTAAGCATACCAGAACATTCATTCACTGTTCGGAAAAGTTCGAGGTTTTAACATCTAGTGGTTAGTGCTAACCAGGCATTAAAAAAACGTCTCTTAGAGTACTTTTTGTGAAAGATAAGTACTATTTTAAGAGAAATATATCGAGCCTTCCTCTCCCACTCACAATAGGTCAAAGCCATTTCATTTTATGCGTTAATCCCATTCTTTTCCTCCCAATTCCCCGCTTACTTAGCATTCTACCCTCCAAAGAGGCTCCCTCCCCGCTTAGCACTCGCTTCATTCATATTCTGTGCCCTCTTCCTATCTCATTTCGAATTTTCTTCCTCTCACCCACCATGTCCACCACTTTGTCATTCCTCTTCCTTTCCGTCCACGTCACATTCTCCATTCTTGTAACCACATGTTAAAAAAGCAAAACGTGATAGGTTAATAAAGATAATAATTAACGAAATTCATGCCACTACTGTTAAACATAGGCGGATTTAGGAGAGGGCACGCGCCCACCTCCCCCAGACGCATAAAAATTAGACAAGACTTTTAATACGGTAATGATTACGGTCGTTTTATTTTGTGCATTACGGAGCCTCAAAGTTCATAACTATCATATCAATTAAGAGAATATTTTCTAAAGTAATTGTTGTATGTTGTTTTTAATCTCAAATATGAGAAGATCTGTCAGGCGCCCCTAGAAAAATATCCTTGATCCGCCCCTGCTGCTAAACATGAATTAGAACGATCGTAGGCTATCCCGGCGTATAGAATTGTGGAAGGTTACACGGGATTTCCACTGGGTCAGGTTCTTTAACTCGACGTTTCGATGGGCGAGTTGTCCATCGTCTTCAGGGCAAGTCGAGTGTTGAAAATCGTCCTCCTTATATATGGATGACGGCGGTATCAACCGGGGCAGGTGTCATGTGATTGGTCGAGAACTTCCCGCCTTTTTCCTCGTTCCTCACGAATGCTCCTCAGCACTGGTTTCCATGAGGCGCTCAGAGTGTAGCCAGTGTCACGGTTCATGGTGGTGTTGAGACGAATTTCAATGGCCTCCCTTGCCAGTCTTTCCCAAAATTTTTCTATGCGACAAAGGACCTTGGTATTCTCCTAACAGATGGCGTGATTGGAGGAAATGTTGTGTTCGGCCACGGCCGAATGTCTTTGGTGTTCTTTTAATCTTGTTTCGATGGTCCTCCCTGTCTCTCTCACGCAAACCAGGCCGCAGGTGCATCTACCAGATGCCATCGACACGTCGGCCGAGATGGAGTTGGAGAACCTGACCCGGTGGAAATCCCGTGTAACCTTCCACAATGAATTAGAACGTAACAAATTGGAGAGTTAGAACCTCAATAGGTACGAGAGATGTATTTTATACGTTTAAAGTGTTATGAATTAATCGCATTAAGCTTCCTGAAATTATGTGGACAAATAATAGTAAATAATCTGATTCGGAGCACAACAGAATATCCGTGGACAAAACTTGGATCCGCCAGTGCACACTAGAGTCATTACTGGGAGCAGAATCAGCTTATTGAGCACGAATACCAACAATGACGTAGCTTGGATAGGTGAGGTACCAAAGGCAACATTACTTGACACATACTAACATTCTTACCATATAGTAAAACTAAATTATCCATCACGAATACGTCTTTGTGGAGCACTTTGCGCTTTCTTTACTAACATGATTGTTCAAATATTATTAAAAAGAAGCATTCGCTGGAAGGTGTGTCACAGCTGTTTTGGACATTCACATTGACAGCAGTGCAAATATGATCGAAATCTCTTATCATGAGAGTAGGTATCGTAAAAATTGTAATTTAAATCTCAATTGCCATAGTTCCACAGTTATAAAAAGAATTACCATGTCACCCGAATAGCTTGTCCGTCACCTTTGATCCCGCCTTTGTAAAAAGTCCTTATTTACTGACTAACTAAACATGTTTTGTGGTTTATTTTGATTGTACCGCGTGGATGGCGGTGAAATATACATAAATTGCCATGAGAAAAAATTCCATTAGGCCGGGAACCGAACCACGGACCTTTAGGGCCACTGCGTAGACCACTACGCAAATCATGTTCTATAATTCTTTTCTCTCATTTTTTTGGAAAATGGGACTTTTTCTCAAGCAAATAATCTGATTTAACCGCCGTTCATGCTGTAGGCTTGAATTAAACCACATTTACCGCCAAGCTCGGCGTTAAGCGCTCGTATGGGGTTCACCGTTCATTATGCTTCTTGGAAGCATATATTCCCTTGCTTTGCCTTCCTTGATAGACCGCAAGGGCCCTACATCTAGCACTGCTGAACCTCTAAAATTGCCATAATCACGTTTCACTTTCTCCCCAGGATCGGTATCTCAGTCTCCTAATTAACAGATAAGGTAGAATAAAGAGCAACGGGTGATAAAAAAATACTTTTGAAAATGCTCAATGCTTATATAAATTCCTTGGTAGTGTTTTAAAATTCTAAATAGCCGGGTTTTCCTTTCTTGAGTTTCTGCCCTAATATTTTCCAGGTAAACTCATACTTTTTGGTACAAATCTTCTTCGAAAACACAAATGTGGAACCTTCTCATTGTTCATTTAACTGCAATATCAATGTCTTCAAATTCTAAAGGGTTAATTTATTCTTTATTAATTTTCCACCCTAAATTCTTCAGCATGAAAACTCACTATTTCACGAAAAATTCTTCTTCGGAAACAAAAATATTCTATAACTCAAAACTCGAATACAGCAATACAATTGATTTGTAACAACAATTTGACTAGGAGCTCTGGCCTTATGCATAATCCAAACTATTTGGATGGCACAAGATAAAGTAATCAATAAATACCATAACGAAATGAAAAAACTTTGTTTTAATCCACCAATTTATTTTAAGATATGACTATTTTCGACGCAGCGTCATAATGAGATACCTTGAACATGTTTCTAGGTATCTGATGATGACGCTAGAACATTGAAACTAGTCATATCTTCAAATAAATTTGTGGAAAATAACAAATGTTTTTCATTTCTCATTAAAATGAATGTCACAAAATCGAGCCTGACACGATAGATATTATGAATACCACTTGCCAATCAACCGTTAGAATAGTTTAAAAAGCTTTCCTCCCGGGCGAATAATTTTTTAACAGCGTTAAAACCAAAATTGCTATTTATGCCAGACAAACACTTTTGGGGGATTCATTTTCTGTATATTCACTCTTTGTTTCAATTAATTTTGACATACTACAAGCCATCGCACGAAACCAATCACAAGAGTGCTTAATTTCAATTACCGGATGCAAATGAGGATGTATAGTAACGCACGCTTGCTTTTTACATCTCTCCAACACGCAATCAAAAATAAAACTTTGCTATGTCATATACGCATGCTATCTTTCTCCCGGAAAACAATCACGGGCTAGTGGCATCCTTCCAACTGCCTCATAAATCATTGGGTCGGGCTCTGCCGTGTCGGGAGGGCCAAATTATGGCCCTGTGACCCCGCGCCGGGAGCCTTGTTGCTTGTGGGTGGCGCTACGGCACCCACACATATGGACCTCAAATGGAGCAAGAGTCCCAAAACGGAACTCTCAGTCCCATTTTGCGGGTTAGGCAGGGGAGAGGGACTATAAATGGGGGAGGCAGTTTCTCACACTCGCCGGCAGAGGTCGCGGGCGTGACCGGAAACCGATATTGTCCGCTAGAGTGAGGCGCAGGTGAGCAGATGGATACCGGCACAGGATGCTGAAGTTTAGCCTGGAGATATACGCTGCACCTTGGTAACGAATTTGATATTGCTGGTGATTTCAGGCTTAATTTTGAGAAACCTTTCCACTATGAAAAATGAAAGAATAAATATATACTCCACATAGGCAGATTTCGAGGGGAGAACAGGGGCAGGTGCCCCCGACCCCCAAGACACTAAAACATTGACAAGATTTTTAATACGGTTACCAATACGATCGTTTTAATTTTTGTATTACGGAACTCGATAATTTAATTTAATATTCAAATAAATAGAATATTTCATGCATTAATTGTTGTAGGTTTTTTAGTCTAAATTATTAGAAGACAATTTTCTTATTCGGCCCTTCCTCGAAATAAATCCTAGATTCGCCATTGTTCACTTATATATTTTAAAAAGCACGACTCGAATTTTATAACACAGATTACCCGGGTCCATAACATACCTGTCGATGTAACTACGTTTTGAAACCTAGGTCCCGCTTATTCAAATGTATTAGTGAACATTAAAAAGTTTATTCTTTCGTTATCCATAACAAATCACGAACCACTTGAATTTCGCGAATAAAAATTTTAAGTATCTCCCACAAAGCTTAATTTCAAAATGCTTTATTCGATTGATTCCTAGCACTTTAAACGTGTAAAATACATTTCTCGTAGCTATTGAGATTCAAATTCTTCAAAGATCTACAGTCTACTTGTTGTTTGTCTACTTGTCTACATGTTTTGCTGCATTTATGACAATTTCGTTAAGTTTAATCTTTATTGCCATATCATCTTTTTGTGTTTTTTTTAAACATGCTGTAATATGAATGGAGAATGGGATATGGACGTAAGGGATGAGGGATGACTACGTGGTGGTCATGGTGTGTAAGGAGAAAAAAGCATTCAGTTTTTCAATATAGTGGCAAGGTCAAAACACGATCCAAAATGGTGGACACAATTGTTAATAACGCCACGCCACGAAAGTGTTAAAGTGCAAAAAATGAAGCAACGAGAATTTTATTAGCCAAAATCAAGGAGTTCTATATCTCAGCCACAGTATTCGAGTGTTTCATGAAGAAGTAACACCGCTTCTACTCAACTGCTCGTTTTTAGCACTTCTTCACGACGAATAACTCGTTTAAACCTTTTTTTAATCATTTTGAAATTTTCAAGATGTATAGAGTACCCCTTTTTCGATATTTTCTTGCATCTCAAGTAAAAAATACACCTCAGTAATTATTAATGATAAAATTTCAAATTTCATAAAAAAATAATCGTTCGCATGGGTCTTCGTAATGCACTATGACGTTATATAGTCGTAATCTTAAGTTAAAAACGAATAAAAAGTCGCAGAAAGAGCATTAGTTAAGCGCCCTCATAATAAGTTTGCTTTGAAAGATTTGCTCCAGCAATAATTCCTTATTAGAACAAGGGCATGACTGGAAACTAATATTTTCCGCTAGAGAGTACGCAGGAGAGCTAAATGGAGGCGGAAGAGGGAGCTGAATTTTACCCTCGAGACATCCTATACACTTTGCATCACGCTAGTGGCAAAGAAGACGTCGCAAGTCAGTTTGATCATGATCGTTAAATGAATTTTACGAAGCAATAAACAAACCAGGAATCGCAAACCAATCTAGAACGCTTCCACGAATATGTCAAAATTATTTGATTTAGTTTCAATACGTATTTCAGGGAAAGGCTGCAGCAAATCGAAATTCGGAGTATAGTAATTTGGAGTGGTGTGATTTAGCTTGCCCTAAAAGCTCTGACATTAAACATGAAATGAAGATTTAATAAACATGAGACACATATTTGAAAAAATGTAACGAAATATAACATTTTGTATTCATATTTTCAGAATATTATTTATAGAGACCTAATTGAGGAAAAGTAGAGGATGTGATTTGTCTATTTTTTCAATCATGCTCAGGGGGTAATGTTTTATATTCAATAATAAATACTCGAAAGGTACTGGAATACAATAGCCATATTTTTTGGCAACCCAATCGTAAGTACCAAATAATCACACGGCTTAAATTCGAGGTATTCTGGTCTGAGCCCAAGTTAAATTTATTGATTAAAATTATGTAATTTCCATCAAATTCTGAATAGTGTTCTTCCTTCATAAGAATAACCATTGAAGTTGATGCGTAGTTTTCCGCGGCGTTGTCTAGATGATGTCTCCATGTTTCTGGGTTTCACCGCGTGGATATTCTTTGCGACGACAGTTTCTCCGGTATTCCATCCGGCGTCTTCAGGTCGATGTCGGGATTCAATTTTTGGTGACTTATATAGTGCATTCTTGGGGCCTGCAAAGCTACAACTCAGCTTGATTGATTGACGCTGAATGATATTCTTGTGAAGTTGCGGTAGAAGAGCGTTTATTACCGCTTCATAAAAAGGCTGGCGAGCTCTCTCGAACACCGCGCCGGAATCCTCTCGAACATTCTAGAATTTCTCTGGAATTGAAATACCGAAGAAATACCTCCCTACGCCGAGATTTGAACGCAGGCCGTCGGGTTGGGGGTCAAAAACCTTGATATGGGAAATAATGCGCCACAGGGTTAAAATACACAGAGCGCACAATGCTCGGCCTAAACAAAATTTTACATTCATTAAAGCTACCTGGGGATCGTGGTTCCTAGTGAGAAGAACATTGGAATGCTAATTTAAGGGTTGGTGTATGGTTTATTGCACACGCAGTCCGCAATATCTGGCCATAAAAGTTAACTGCACTCTAACGCATATATATCTTTAAATTTGGGTCAACTTGGGAAACAAACATAATAGGATAACATTTGGGCCCAACGTCGGCGATAACACAGACACGTATAATGATTCTCGTGGTTTAACGCCTCCTTATAATATTTCTATCGGATTGCTTAGCTAGTAGCTATCATGACGATGTGTGAGCTTTAAGTTTGTAAAAACATAACGGCATTAGGAGTGGTAGCTGGAACCTTTATCAGAAAATTATACCTCAGGATTTCAAACAATGTTAAAAAATTGCTTAAAGTATCCTGAGCACTGTTAAGAAAAAATTTTTGGAAATTATTTCAGATAGGCGAGATTTTGGCAACTAGAAAAACGAGACAAAAATTTTAATAATCTAACATAGATATTTCTCGTGGAAATTTACTTTCAAAATCTTAACAAATATTTGCGGCAAATTTGGGTTGAGTATACCAACATTCCAACAAAAAACATGCGCAACCTCATTATATTTCTGATTTTGACAGAAGCGATGAACTATAAAAATATTTTGCCCAACGGATAAGTATAGGAATTCTTTTCCCCCCACATCATAATAAATGGTTAAATTCTAGGTTGGTTTATGCAGTCAGATACATTCAGAACGCACCTTAGTTTCTTTTCTTTTTGTAACGACCGGTGTCCTTACACCCTACACCATGTGAATTTTCTAACTAATACCATGGATTGAACAAGGGTTAGGCGCGAAATTAAACACTGTTGTCGGCCTTCCATGGTTTCAATACGGTCGGTGCAAGTTAAGCACGATGGGTGTTATGCTAAAAGACGAACTTGGGAGATATAGTGTCACACATACAGTAGGTAAATATATAGGCTGCCGGTACTCATTCAAATTTCATTTTTTCCAACACGATTATTTTCCATTTTATGCAAAAAAAATCCTCCCTCTCGACTCACTCAACTTCGAAGCCATGGCGAACGGGCTTGTATGAGTGAAGTTTTGGTTGGGAAATACTCGCACGTGGATGTTCGGCCAACGAGAGCACTTGGCCGCATGAGCGAGCATGCGTACTTCACTTTCATGATATTTCCTCCAGCTGTGTCCATCGGGATAGTGGAGATACAGTAGTGAAACACGACGGTTTTAAATTCGCCCACCAGGGAGGAGTAATCCCATTACTGTACCCACTTGCATTCAGACATAGGTCAAGTGGTGGACTCTCACCGCACGGACACTTCACTTTCATAGGACGAGGCCGGATAAGCAAGAAAAATTCATCATAAAAGAAAGAAGAGGCTAGAGTCGTATTTTGAGGGCTTTTAGTCCGGTAAGTAGGCGATTTTACAGAAGAGGATCCTAGATCAATGTTACGTACACCATACTCGTCGCTGATATTTTTTAAGTCTCGCAAAAAATGGAGGATGGCGTTTCAGTAAAAAAGTGTTTATATTTTTATTATATATCAAAGAAGCCTAAATTGTGTATTGAAGGATAAACTTCAACTGTCTCAAGAACACTGTCTCACCCTAATTTCTCAGAATTTTTTTATTTCGTCGGAATTTAGCTTTCAAGAGAAACAAAATCAAATCTATTAAAGGTAAAAATAAACTAGGACTCCCGTCGAGTTCATAAAGTTACATTATTTCATATATGTTTTCCATTTTTCTATTTACTCCTATCGTCGTTCAATTTTCAAGCTGTGATATATCTAATGCAAATATTTTAACCTTGATGAGATCCCGGTAACAAAAGATATATGCTTACAATGAAACAATTCAGTGCCCAGAAACAGGTATGTAATTGCTGTAACTATGATCGATAAAGTACGTTTATTGAGCAACTAATTATTAATGAAGTTACGTAAGCCTTTACTTAAAATGATGTGCCTCTAAGAAGTAAGTCCTCAAGCAAATCATTTCAATCGAATAACGTAAATCTGGCTCATTTACTTTTTTGTTATTTACATTTACAATTACAAATTTCTAATAGCATAACACCTCTCATCTCTATTCAGTGGTCATCTCTTTGGGCGGCCACGTTTGTTCAACTCACTGGATGGCTGCTATGGACAAGTTTTACTGTATCTATAAATATATATCCATTCAAATATTTATTAGTTCAAATATATATTAATTTCAAATAATATCCATTTATCACTCTATTAAATGATAATAATGATTTTATAGATCGTATGATATTATTTCACCGTAATCCCTCCCTCTTCAAAAATCAATGGATGTCTGGCTCTATCGTAAGCACATCGTACTTGATAACGGATGCTGTCACCAAAAATCATACGCAATTAAGGCGTAGAGACCATAAGCATCACCCATATAATAATAATAAAATGCCTTTATTCGGGCGAGGTTGAGAATAAGAAGTCCCTTCTTCCACCTAACCCCTCCATAGCGTCAATGCAAACATATTAAAAATAGTAGACAAACGTTTACAATACAAAGGATATACAATATTTGTGAAATGTCAAAAATATGAACAACTGTATGTGAAAATTTTGTGGAAAAAAGATTTCTGTTTGTGGGAAAAAACATGAGGATGAGGGTTTAGTATCCTTCAGCGAAAAAAACCCACTGCAGGAAAACGCCCACACAAGAAGGGGGGCGTGAAAAACCTGCGAAAACCTACTGAGTGAAAGCTAAAGTCGTGTTATTTGTAAAATACAACATAGTCAATGAGGTACAAAGTATACACAAATATTACACATGCAATTAAGATATAAAATATAACATATATATACAAGCATTCAGTGATCCATATCACTTTGCCGTAGGTGCTGCTCAGTGTCATGTATATTTACCAGCTAGTTTTGAAGCGAAAAGTGCTTTGTGTAGCCTCCTCTTAAATGATGCCAATGATGATGAGTTCCTAGTTGAAAGGTTAAGATTATTCCATTCCCTGCAGTAACGGTGAATGATTTGTTGTAAATGACAGTTCGGTGATGAGGTATAACAAGATTGTGATTCCCTCTTGTGTTTGTCATATGGAAAATAAGAATCATTAAATACGAGACGCAAAGTCTGCGAGCTCACAACCGTGGTCCCATCATCTGCTTCTACCCTCTGATCTACTATTCAACTCTCAGTAACTTCTCCCTTACCTCAAGTCATCAATCATTTTCTTTCTCTTTCGCTTTCCGTAGCCATTTGCTTCCGTTCGTTTTTAAACCGCTGAACCCTCTAGCGCACCTTTCGGTAAACACTACACATTAATCTGGTATCGCAATGATGGAATTCACCCAGTAATCAAATCAAGGTATTAACCCATTATAACCCAATGTTGCTTGTAAGTAACAGCAAAAATGTACAAATCATCAGCTTCATTCAGGAAATATTTAAAACCGTGTGTTCTTTTGTGCTGTAAAGTTTAATGGCGGAGAGATGAAGATTTATATCTCTTTACTTCGACTGACTTTATATTTCTCAACCAAATGATGTACGCTAAATTTTTTCAGCGAACCCGAAAAAAGTAACTATTATCGTTCACCGGAAAAAAATGAAAAATCATAAATTCTGGCTTATGCTTTGATATTGGTGCGTTGGCTTCGGTTGGGTGACGGTTGGATAAATTGGTAAAGTTAACACAAAGTATACACACAAATAAGTTGAAAAAGAGAGAGCTATAATGAATACTCCCAATATATTAAGCTCCCTCGTGGCATTAGTCTGTAATTCTATGACCTTTCCCTTTTTGAATTAATCCTTTTCCACTATAAAACGTAATCAAAATTATTCTTCCGGCTGGAATTATCTCTTGAAGATCACCTTATTATCACGGCAAGACCATCCACCAACTTGAATGCGCTGGGCTCTATATCAACGATTGCAATCGTTGCATTGGTTTGTTTCGGCTGGAACGCAAGTGCTATGATTGTGAATCCGATACGATTTGTGTGAGTGAGACAATCTTTCATTTCATTTCTCTTCTGCGTGTGTTCAATTATTTCTTGGTGGCGGTAACTGAGCCCAGAGATCTTGGTCAGCACATGGTGCTTGATGCCTTAAAGAGGCCTTACTCGGCTACATGTGCTTTAAAGTTTGAGATTGCTGCGTTGGCTAATTTAATAAATTGATAAATAAAAAGAGACAGCTATAATGAATACTCCCTTGATATTACGCTAACTCTTTGCACTAATCTGTAATTCTATTATCCTTCCCCCTTGTGATTATTCCTTTGCCACCAAAAATGTAATCAGAACTTTTCTTTCCGGGTGAAAATATCTCTTGAAGATCACTTCATTCTCACCGTAAGACGTTCCATCAGCATGAATTCGCTGGGCTCTATATCCAGCAAATGCAGCCGTTGTGCTAGTTTATTTTTTTACTTCCACGCATATGCTGTGTTTACGTTATTATAAGTGTCCTATTTGTGTGAGTGCGACAATATGAAGGGAAAGATAGGTACGTGGGAAATAGCGCTAGAACAGAAGTGTCCTTCCCCATGCGTGGCCATAAGCGAAGAGGTGGAATGTTGTCAAAAGTGTTATATACTTTGAGATTGGTGCGTTGGCTTATTTGATAAATTGACAAATAAAAAAAATAACCATGATGAATATTTTCTCGATATTACGCTCCCTCTTGGCATTAATCTGTAATTCTATAATCCTTACGTTTTGTAATTAATCCTCTTCCACCAAAAATGTAATCAGAATTTTTCTTTCCGAGTGGAATTATCTCTTGAATATCACATCATTATCACGGTAAGACGCTCCATCAGCATGAATGCGCTGGGCTCTATATCGAGCAAATGCAGCCGTTGTGTTGGTTTGTTTTGACTTGGGAGGAAAGTTCTTAATTGCCTAAACCCGTGGGATTCTCCGCAGGCATCATTTGAGCAAACGAGACGAGGGCTCAATTAATCACATAGAACTGTTTTTCTTCCGAAATTAAAGTCATTACTTGAGATCCCATTAACTCTCCGTTTTCAGTTTAACAATCACATTTACTCATCGGAGAAACTTGAGGGAAGATTAAAAATAAAGAGGCCTTAATCTCTAGAGATATCTCTGGGACAGTCGCAACCAAGATTTTCCAGTACTTGAATTCTCCGTATTCTGTTTCATTATTCATTTTGAGTATTGGTCCATAGACTGTCTAGGGACTCGGTGTCTCAAAAGAGAGGATTAATTAATGCGCTCTCTATCCCCTAGTCTCTTCTATATTTCTCTATCGTTCACCTCACCTCAATTAGTATTTGGCTAGTGCGCTTCCTATCTATCTGCTAGAATATTAATGGAAGTTGGCACTGAGGAGAGATGAAAAGATTACCGCGAGACGTAGCAGTACATAATGATAATAATACGTCTTTATTGAATGGAATTGGGACTAGAAAGTTACATTTTCCATCTAACCCCTCGTCAAACATAAAATATATGCAGTTAAATACAAAATGAAGTTTCTCATGAAATTACATGCAGAGAAATTACATAAAGAGACATAGAAGTTCCATTTTAAATCAAAAAATAAAATTATAAGTCAACAAAGTTACCATTTACCAAGTGCAAAAAGATGTTAGCAATCATGGGAAAAATCTAAGGATATTGATTGTCGTCCTTATTGGAAAACGCCCATACAAGAAGGAGGGGATGAAAAACCTGCGAAAATCTACTGAGAGAGCTAATGTAAACCTGGGTATCTACAAATGCAATAAATTATATAGAAATGTAATTTATTCGTACCCGGAATTCGTACCCGGATTACCCGATCGCCGGTCAGGCATGTTAACCAGTTACACCGCTAAGCCATTTTCTCAGAGCGATCTTAGGGATGGATTTTTACCGCGCATAAATATTAAATTAGGTTAGGGTTTTTATAAATTTGCGACCGTGGGCGTGCCTGCATATAAAGTCACTTGTTACTTGCAGTCCTCAAAAATATATTCCCAAAAACTTTTCGCAAAAACATATTTTGCAGCAACAAGTTGTAAAGAAGCAGTTATTTTTTTAATAAGTCAAACATCGTTAAAAAATTTTGACTGATTTTCAAGAGGTTATATTAAGGTCTTCTTTGGTTTGCAGCAGTTATTACCTATAACCCGACGTTTCAAAGGCGTATTCTGAAAGCGCGTTCACCCTGCAGATGACGGCTGGCTTTACCCTTAAATTGTCGGTAGCTGACAGCATATTCATTTGGTTTAAATAATTAGAGTACCAATAAACTGAATTTGTGGGGAATCGCTTCATCAATGTGGGAAATGCTTCATCAAAGGTGGATAATTCAAAATTGGTGGTTAGAGTTGCAACATTCTAAGTAGCCATATCAGTCGCATTATTGTTTCAGATGATGATTTCGTATCTCGATGAAGAAAAGGAAAATATTTCTAACGCTTTTAGATTATTCTTAGGAAAATTATAAAGAAAACGTATTTTTTTCCAACTTGTCTTTTAATGAAGCTAAGCTGTGTTATTCTCAATCAATTTTTTATGGACAGAAAAAATTCCTTTTTCCTTAGCATGGTGGCAAATAAATTTCAGGTTTATCTTGGTGACAGTTATTTTCACACCTCATTGTAAAAAGCATGAAGCTAATATAAAAGGAATTTTATATTAAAATCGTCATGTTCACTAAATCCTTAAATGCTGAATAATTGGCATAATATAAGGAAACTATTTACAATTCCGTTGAAAAAATAGACAAATCGACACCGCCTATAGCTCAAATTAAGAAAAAATTAAGTCAATTATCTCTTACCATCGTTTTACTGATGTATTACTGATTCATAGAAGTCAAACAAGTAAATGCTCATCAATACAGGGTTAGCATATAATTTCATGCCTTTACGACCGCAGTTTTAACCATAGAGCATGCAGCTTGTATTCTGACGCGTAAATAATATTTATATTTAATCAATTCACAAGAGTACTGAATCACATATAATATAAAAAACGATGCATCTACACACAGCCAGCATTTTCCATCTACTTAATGCATACCAAACCTGAAGAAAATACATGGAGAAAACATTATTTAACTTCACATTCTCCACGACCATGATATAGTTAGAAAAAAGAATGATATATAAATTCTTTACCATTTAATGCAACTAGAAGAGCTTCAGCTTTTGGATAGAAGTAAGGAGAACAAGGATGTAATTAACTCTACTACTTCGCCAGAGCAAACTCCCTTTGCGTGAGCACTCTTGCTGTTAATTAACTGCTTTTTCTTTCATAAAAGGCATTGAACATGATTCACATGTAATCGTAATGAGAAATTCTCGAAGCGATAAAATAAACTACCTAATCATAGGTATGTTTCAGGTAAGTGGGAGCCTTCAATTTGATTGTTCTACTACAGCACTGAATTTTTTCCGTAAATGCGAAGACATAAAATATAAACTTTTAATGTTACCCTTGATCATCCCTCACAAATAATAAAAACTGAGTAAGTAGTTTACGCATACAAAAAATGAAATATAGAAGTTAAGGAAACTCAGGCTTACATAATTTTTAAAATAGTAATCAATTAAGACTCCCTGACCATAAATGTGGGATGTCTAACAGATTTTTCTTTTTCAAGGAGAAGTGAATTTGATGTTCACCTAATCTCACCAGGGGTCTGCGCAAGCCCCGAGCGAGCCCCCCACGAGCCCCCATTCATGAAAAAAGGAAATTCTCGCCGTTAAAACCTTTTACTGCTTCTAATTTAGGTAATAGACTGTTCATGAACGATCTGGATACTAACGTCTGGCCTCACAGTGTGAGAAAAAAATTTAAAAAGATGTGCGTAAAAGAAAATTTAATGTGATGGCTGAGAGTCCCTGAAGGCATCGCTATAAATTCTAATATTGTAACACTAAAAATTAATATTAGTACGTAATATTAAGGCCATCCACTTTCACTAATCTCCTTTTGTGAAGAAATTCATATTTATCTATGAATGATGCTTACACTTTAACAACTAAGATAATTCCAAGGTAGCTAAACCACATTCTTTGTTCAAAGCATAACTTTTATAATTTCCACGCAGTATTTTAATGCAAAAATTGCATAGATATATCACTCCTTGTCACCAAGTTTTGTAACCTATTTATAATAAGGAAAAATTTCCTGTCTAAAAGTGATTTTCATTTACGATCTGTTTGATTTCTTAATTACACTACGAAAGCGGACGATGTTTCGCAGAGCTGAAAAAGGTTCCATGAATTAAATATCACGGTGTAGGGCCATCCGATTTTCCTTATTTGATTCCTTATGAAGGCGTTCCGCTGAGTAACGTCTCAAGCCGTTTCTCTATACGCTATAAGTGCACACATATACAAACATTGCTCCAAATGTTCTATCTCTCCACTCAGAATACGAGACTTCATTTGAACAGCAACGCTTCCTCAAAGGAAGGGAGCAACGTCAGAGACAAAAAGACGAGCTGTTTCGAAGCAGTGTATCCAACCAACTCTGGCTAAGATTGAAGCTAAATGACCTACTTTTAAAAGGAACCAGATTAGAACTCATCACTGGCCCAATTGTTTTCTTGTAGCCTGAAGGCGATGTATTTTTTTACATATTTTGGAACTCATCTTAGACGGTTAGTTTTATTATCTTTGATAACAAGATGAATATGACTCTATGGATAAAATTCATTTAAATGCTTGATTTTTAGCTTTAAATATAAGTTTCATATGTGACGGAAAAGTTGGAATAATACCTTTTTTATTATAAGACACGGTCTCAGGCGTTATTTTGTGGAATGACTTCATAATAGAATAAAATGAAATAACTTTGTTTTATTCCACACTTTATTCTAAATAGCACGACCCGGGTTTCAGCATCTAATGCTATCATCAGGTGATTTAACGCCATCATCACCTGATGATGGCATTAGATGCTGAAACCCGGGTCGTGCAAATAAAGTGTGGAATAAAACAAAGTTATTTTATTTTATTCTTTAATACCTTTTTGCTCGATTTTTCCTTTCCTGAAAAAAATAAGCTTATACATGACACCAAGAGAGCAGGAAGTCGAGAAAAGCTTAAGAAGACCAAAATACAGGTCTCGAAAGGCGAAAATTTCTTTAAGGAAAGTGGCTTATTTGTTTTTACAGATAATAATTTCTTTTCTTGCTCAGTTACAAAGCGTATTTTTTAAACACTCTGTTCAAGGGATGTTTGATCACAAAGAACTGCCTAAAATATGTACCCTAATGAAATCCAACGGCTAATAGCCAACCAAACTCATCAGTCAATACGTTTGCGTAATATTATTCCCATAAGACGTGGGAATCAAGTTTGACACGATTATTTTACCACTCAGGGCATTTGTGTATAAAGAAATTCTGGTGAGGTCCCTGGAAACCTGTATACAAGCTACGTGTACTAGGATCCCAGAGGCGAAACGGGCCAACAATACCGTCTGTGAAGCGAAAAAATCCTGTTTAATTAACGATTTGAAACATTTTAAGTATACCGGGACTAGCCACGGTGATAACTTTTACGGGAGTCACCCGCAATGCACAATTGTGCGAAAAATCCACAGAGAAAAAATCGATTTGAAACATTTTTATAATATATATTATAATGAAAAAAATAGTTTTTTTGATTTGTTTAATAATTTTAAAAACATATTTAATGACTAGCCACGGTGATATCTTTACGGAGTTTCCCGCTTTGCACAAACGAAAAATTCACAGGGGAAAAAAATCATTCGCCTTGACCTCAAATTTCCACAGGGAAGAACGGAGCCTCGGTAGCTTAAATGGCTAAAGCACTCGACCGGAAATCGGAGGATCCGGGTTCCCATCCTGGTCAAGGCGAATGATTTTTATCTGTGTGGATTTTTCGCACTAAAAATAAAGATTTTTGTACACCATGAGGGTATTAAACTGTGACGTACTACGTAAGTTAGGGCCCCAGGGTGCCTAAGCAATCCTGTGACGAAGAAAAGTTTTAGCGCCTAAGCTATCTATCACCCGCCGCTAAAAATATCGCAGTAAGTCCAATCCATCAATTATTACCATGACTCTTTATTATTTTCTTGTTTTCAAATTTATTAGATACTAGTAAGTAACCAGGCGTTGCTCAAGAAGAATAGTACCCACAGAAGTGGTAAACTTGGAATGCATGGTCGCATGGCAGGATTTTTAGATAAAGGAACAAATCTATCATACATATGAGTCACTAACTGCAGAAAGGCATAATTTCCAAGTTGGAAAATTTACCTTTTTTTAATTTATGCTTTGCTAGGTGCAAGAGTGATCGGTTCGTACTGAAAGGAAAAATGTCATGATAATAACACCGAGCATACAGGTACATACAGGAACATACCTGTATGTTTCCATAACATGTATCCTTTTAGTAGGAAACGTTGAGTCTTGCACCTAGCAACAACCTATCAAAGGAAAAAAGAAAAATCGTCCAATTTGGACAGGATGCCTTTCTGCAGTTAGCGATTGATATATAACAGCCAACAATGGAAAAAATCATTTCCGCACACCGTGCACGGGATCAGCTTACAACCCACTCCACAACATTTATCGTTAGGTGCGTCCGCACGAGCGTAGAGCAAAAACGTCGTGTGAACTCAACCCCAGCAAAACGGTTTGAACCAAGAGGATTAATAGTCAAGTGTAGAATCCTTTGAGATATATTTTCCCTTTGGTAGTGAGAAGAGGAGTGCCTTCCCGGCAGGATGTCCTACCACAGAACTTGTGTGACGTGACGTAACAAACGGTAATAAGAATACGACGCAAAGGTCGCATTTGAAACAACCAAAAGTAGTCATACAGATGTTAGGAGCATGATATGCATCTAAGTACTAATTTTTATAATAATCTATGCATTCATATTGAAATACATATCGGACATACAAACGGGCATGCTCTTTTAAATATATGAATAAAAAATATAGATTTAAAATATTATGGAGTACCCTCTTTACAGATAACTTTTCCAAACCTTAAATTTTTCCTGTCCTCTACCCTTAAAAGACATGTAACGCTGCTGACGCTACACATACATCATCCCTAAGAGCTCCCCTAATTGATTGAAACTACCTGCAAAGGTCTGAAAACACTTGAACTCTGCTCCAACTCATCACTCCGTGAGGGGGCAGGCCATATCAGTTCAAAGGCGCCATCTACAGGGTACGCCGCTGCTGTTTTTTGCCACTACCCAACCTCAGGCTGGGCTCCTCACAAAAAGATATATATGCAGGGGAAGGAATTGGGTGAGGCAGAGCCATTATAAACCCTTGATATTGTCGAGTACCTTCCAAAAAGGCGTGCCAACCACATTTGACTATGGGTGTAAGGAGTGGGGGAAGGGCGATCATAAATCACGAATCAAATTCCAAAAGCTCCGCATTTGCCATTTGATAAACTTGCTGTATTTTTCTGTTGGACATGTACAATGGTAGCCACTCATCTACATCATACCCTGCGAGCCACCTCTAAGGTCTTTGGCAGGGGGTGCTCAATCACCAGCATACGCATGCAAGAAGATTCCCACAGCCACACCAAGTGATCATAAAAATGTTACAAATACTAACATATTATGCCTCCACATCCATGCAAATGCAAAACTTGCCAAGTACTCATGAAAGCAATCTGTTAATAAAGATAGAACACACTAGACATGATGTTAGCTACACTAAGAAAAGTCACAAACAAGCATTAAGGAATACATAAGGTAGTGAGCTACACTACAAGTCAAGTAACGTATTCATAAGTTCTACTGTTATAGTCTCTTATTGATCGTGGTAAAATCTATCCGTTCTATAGTTTACCTCTCTTATTTTATTTATATGATGTTATCTACTGCCCAGTATTGGAGGAGATAACGAGTCGCAGTAAAAATTCACCATAGTAAATCACAGTAAATACAGAAAAAAATCACAGTAAAAACTCCCTTTCTCTATAGAGCTATGGGAACATACTTCAAAGAGCATAAAATATTTTGATACGCAATAAAGGATGCCGATGAATGGAAAAATGACTCAAAGATCAGTTGACTCATGCGGGGATTAGCAATTCCGGGGGTTAAAGTGCTACGGCCGTCTGGAGATCCCATCCCTCTCACGTCGATATATTACATGACACTGAATCAGCTCACTCCCTTAAAAAAGATCAACCTGATATCTGTTATTTTGTGGAAACACATATATTCTATCATTGCTCAACACTTCCTATGCAGACGCCTTGCAAGATATTATACGTCAAATGCAATTTCCAGAATACATCATGGAAACACTAATTTTTGGCTGCTGGTCGGTGAAATTCAATTTGAAAAGTATATTTTGCTAATTTATGAAAATGGCATATATTTTCTTTATTGGACCAGTCTCCAATAAGAAGTACAGTGCAGGATCCTCGTAGAAGAATTAAAAAATCAATAGTATAAAGATTTTACATTGCGAATTAGTTTGCAAGGCTTTCGGGTGCCACTGGATTTTAAACCAGAATTGAAGGGAGTATTTCGATATTTCTTTTTCTCCCAAAGAAGAAAAGCAGACGCAATAGATTCTAAAATGTCTTACATAATTCAACGCTGCGAATGAATCGACCAATAATTAATTTTCTATCCTGTTTTATTCTCACCGAGATATTCATACCAATACTCTATCCTACCGTCAGCTACTTTTGATCTCAATACCTGAAAATAATTTCATTTAGTCAAACAGCTTATGCGCCGCAAAAGGAATATGCATGTAAACTCCATAAAACCGAAGCTATATTTAGCCACTTTCGTGTGAATGAAGATCAAAGCGGTTGGGCCCGTATTCTCGCGATTTGCTTGCACATTCTAGTCAGAGATGCTTAATTATTTAACACAGCCGCAGAATTTAGGAGAAAGCATTGCCTCTGTTAGGGTGATCGTTTTTTTATTCGTGGCGTAATTCACGATTACAACGTACGTTATAATTTTCATATTTTCCGGATATATAGTTAACGGATAGAGGGAAACGGATATAGCAATAGCATTGGGCGAGGATTGAGGCAAGGCTGTCCCCTATCACCGATAATTTTTAACGTGTACGCCGAGGTGATGGTAAGAGAAACTTGGGTTGAGTTGAATGCTGGAGTAAAAATTGGAGGAATGATATTTACATTAGTAAGGTTCGCGGAAGATCAGGTGTTGATTAGCCAGTCAGCAAGAGGACTGCAGGCTCTATTGGATGCGTTAGACAAGTGATGCGAGGAGTATTGAATGAGAATTAATCACAAGAAGACCAAGGTCATGCAGTTTTGTAAAGCTTTGCGAGCGAGGAATGTGTCACCTAATATAGGTGACACATTCCTCGCTCGCTCCTCCCTATAACTGTAGGTGGGGAAAAACATTAGCAGGTAGAGCAATTCAACCATTTAGGCAACACATTGGAGGGAAACGGATACAGTAGTAAGAAGTAAGGGCAGAAGCGGATTGCATTAGCTAAGGAGGCGCTCATGAACAGGTAGGAGCTTCCGAGAGAATCGTTATGTAAGAGTTTAAAGAAAAGGTTAGTAAAGAGTATGATCTGGAGTTGAACGCTTTGCGGTGCAGAAACGTGGACACTTAGGAAGGAAGTCGAGAAAAGACTGGAGGCCTTTGATTTGCGGGTCTGGTGGAAAATAGAGAATATGAAGTGGACGGAGAGGAAGTGATGGGCATGGTGGGCGAGGAGAGGCCACTTCTAGGTGAGATACAGAAGAGACAAAGGATGGAGCGAGTACTGACCGGGAAGGGGATAATTTAAGTATACCGGAACTAGCCACGGTGACAACTTTACGGAATCACCCGCAATGCACAAATTGTGATCATATATTAACTGTCTAAAGCACTCGGCCGGAAATAGGGGGATCCGGGTTCGAATCCGGTCAAGGCGCATGATTTTTTCCTCGGCGGAGTTTTTGGGCCCGCGGGGAAGGGATATTAAAAACGGAGGGTAGAATGTAGGGTAAACTTGGGAGAGGGGAGAGGAAGGAAGGGAATGGGAATTTTTAGACAGAATATAGGGGACCAAAGGGATTTTTGCTCTCAACGGAGAGGAAGAGGAACGATGAAGATCTGGAATTGGTAAGTGAGGAGAGGCAGATTCTAGTTGAGACACGAAGGAGACAGAAGGCATGAATTGATGGAGTACTGAGTGGGGATAGGATGTTGAAAACGGTGTTAGAGGGTAGAATATTGAGTAAAAGAGAGAGAGGAAAGAAAAGAATAGGATTTTTAGATATAATAGAAGGGAGTAGACATTATTGTGAATTGAGGAGGGGATCCATGAGGGGATGGGAGACTGCCAGAATACATATTTAACCCTCCGACTCCACCTGGAGTCTTTATTGACCCCAGGGTTGATAAAATGCCTGTATTTTTTTACTCAATTCAGATTATCTTGCCATGTTACAGATATGCCTTCCCGCATGTTTTGTCTTTAAATTCATGCCATTTTTTAATTAAAATTTTGAGTTATTCACGGATGGGATTATTTTTCCTGAGAGGGGTCAAATTTGACCCCAGGTGGAGACTGTGTAGGTATTAAATTTTGAAACGTATATCTGTGGAAACATAATTGATAAAACGTGTTGAAAGGTAGGTAATCCTTATGTAGGTTTTCATGGTGGGATGAAGATTTAGATGCAAAGTTTCCGGGTTATACACCGCGTGTGTCTTTCTTCATATACAACATTTTCGCCGACATTGCTGCTAGCAGCTTTAGGTCACTGGAGTGCAGAGTGGAGGTAGAGATCGTCTTTTATATCATTCATTCAAGGCTGGGCTCATCTCATTAGTCAATCCTTCCTCGTGTATTCCTTTTTTCCCTTTAAAACTTTTTCCGGATTTTGTTGGAGCACTCTGTTCAACATCTAAATCTACATGATAAACTCCTAGCCACCTCTAGGGTTTTGGGCAGGGGGTGAGTATTTTTTACTCAACGTACACTCTTTTCCATAAGTTGGGTAGCTAGTTCCCGTCTCTCCTGCTGAAAATGTTCGTAGAATCCAATATCTTTTCCTCCGTTTGGAGCTATATATTTTGAATATAATGTATCACAGATATTGTAACGTGGGCCCAGTGAAGATTGAGTGAAAATAGCCACCACCTGCCTGAGTTCTCTCGGAGGGTATCATGTTGATGTATTATCCTCATATTATTTCATGACAAACACTTGGCATTTTCACTCATGAAATAATAACAGCATGGAACGCCTATGTCAAAGGCACTATCTGGCCTCTTAGACCATCGTAACCCTATGTCATCAGCAGGTGCATCGAGCGAAGGAAAAGAAAATACTCTAGGGGACAATTTGCCTCAACTGTGATTATGATTCATCACCTTTACTTTGTCACAGGATTTCCCCTTCCGCCTAATTTTCGAACTAGCCACCGCTGTCTATGCGCAATTCTCATGTCAAGGAGGTCAGGCCTTATTTTCGTTTTAGCTCTGCAGGTGCATAGTCCACATCGAAAGAGATTTTTTGGGACCAGTAAAAAACTGTACCTTCAAAACGTTGTAATAAACATGGAGTTTCATCGGCTGAGCTGAGGATATAGTGCAGATCAGGTACTAAATGAAATTTTTGAGAACAATGACGAAGACATACAAATGGACAGTTGTGAATTGAGTAGTGATGAAGAGGAACGAATTGAAATACAAGAGGATGTCACAGACGTGATAGTGGAAGAAGAAAACTCGTCAGAGAGTTTGAGGACAGTGAAGATGAGGGACATTGCACCACCACTCCACTAAGTTCAAATCGCGTAGAAATTCCGAGGGTGATGTTACCCGCCAAAAGGCAGTTATTCTAGTTTCAACTCAACACCGCTCATTTGATGTTAGTCGTGGTGAAAATAAAAAAACTAATTTTATTTTATTATCATAAAAAATCCGGCGTCGACACTGTAGATCTAATGGCAAGGCATTACTCAGTAAAGCGTAGGACAAGAAGAGGACCTCTTGTTCCATTTATATATTATTTATATTGTAGCATTTATTACTTTTGTTTGAAATTCAAAGAGGTTCAACGGGGAAACAGAAAAGGGAGCAAGGAGAAATTTTTTTATTGATTTGGCAAAGGAGTTAGTAGAACCAAAGATAAGAAGGTAATTGAAAAATCCTCAGACACGAATGAAAGTAATTAGGGAAGCAGTTAACTCTACAGGATTTGAACATTTATTCCACTGCAGCGTAGAAGGGATTTGCCACTACGTAGAAAAAAACGTAGGTGCTGTTCATTTTGTCCGAGAGAATCCGGTAGGTAATGAATCGGAGGTGTGAAAAATGTGGTCTTTGTTTGTAATGATCATTCAAATATCATTATATTCTGCAGAAAATGTGAAGGATTGTAAGATAGATTAGTTGTAATTTCAATACTTAATTTTATAAAAGTAATTGTTCTTTTGTCTTGGGCTGAAAAGAAAAAATTATAAGAGAAATTTTCTGGGTGAACAATAATTTTTTGAGTTTTCTAGGATAAATGTTATTGTATTTCAAAATGTTAATATTACTTGATAAAACAATAAAATTGCCTATTTATGTCTTTATTATAATTTAAAACGGTATAATTCAAAATGTCTTGAAAATTAACTGTTTGTTTTTAAATTTACGGCTTGGGGTCAAAAAAGACCCCAGGTGGAGTTCACGTAAGTATTGAGCAGGTGGAGGCCGAGGGTTAATACTCCATTCCTTAGTAATAGTTGCCACCCTCTATAACATTTACCTGATTCGCAAAACATTCTAATTCTACGTCCTATAAATCACTGGAGCTAAATTTACAGCTTTAAGATATGGATTTGAATTGATTGGTCAATTCTATGTTCCCAGAAATTTCAGAATGACGCCTTTGTTTATATGAGCGCTTCACAAAAAATAGACCCTTGGAGTAGTTTTAAACCTCTCAATACAGCTTTTGAGGGATTTCAGGCTCCAAAATTAACTATAAATGCCACACCTTTCATAAATAATAGCACAGAGCACATAAATAAAAGCATATACCCAATTTTTTACGTTGCATATAAATCAAATAATTTAGAGACTTGGGGTCATAGGAATTTTTTTTGTATTCCTATTATCTCGCGCTAAAATTTTTTTCTTTCATATAAATTTATTTGCATTTTGTATTGTTAATTAATAATATCAGAAAATTAAAAAGTTCGACGGTCAATCCGGTCAATTATTTATTTTTTCCTAAAATATAATTTTGATCAGACTACTGGAATTTAATTAAAAATGGACCTGAAACGTTCGGTTAACATTTTCCATTCATTGCCGCATAATACACATAAACAATACTTTTTAATATCGCCACGAAAAGGACAGAAGACATGTTTCCCACAAAATCAATCGCCAGAATTTTTTCACTGGCCATAAAGAATCCAAGCAAACCTCCAAAAAGCGTTCGGCAGTCGAGAAGAAGTGCTAATACGCTTGAAAAGTCACGAATTGACACGGTCAAGCGTACGAAAGGATTTTTCGCGGAAACACCAAAAGGTCGATGTTGAAGCAAGGGAGGACGAAGGGAGAGTCACTGGGGCGAATACAAAGGTCCCCAGTCGGTCAGCATACACGGCTTACTCGCCCGCGACGGAAAAGATCGAAAAAAATAATATCCGTAGATCAATTTAACTCCAATGTCGAGCGGTTCATTCTAGGTGTGACGTCGAGCGCTGAGACCCAAGAGGACACAATTCCTCACCTTGTTTCGATTTGAGAGGAACGAAAAAAAATTTTACTTTTTCAGACTGGATGCACGGAATGCATTTTGATCATCGGGTGTATTCTCCTCATTGTGAAAGGATAACAAATCAAATTCGGAACCAGAATAATATGTTAAAATTTATTGTACTATCAACTGGTTTATTAATACTAGCAGGCCACCCCCCGTTGCTCGGGAATGATAGTAGGTATATAGAGAACTTCTTGGAACTTGGACTTCATGATCAGGTAGGACTTTTATGTTTTCCTCATCGAGCGTGTCAAGAGGAGCGCCTACCCTGCAGGATATCCAACAGCAGAATATGTATGATGTGACGTGACAAACGTTAATAGGAAAGCGACGCAAAGAACATGTTGGACCCAACCAAAAGTAACACTAGGTACGGGGTCTGGGAGCATGAGGTTCACATATGCACTGACTATGGTCGTAATCCGTGCAGCCGTATTTCATTTATTTATTTATTTATTTTCGACTTCTCCGTAACCAGCACATGGAGGCCTTTTACAACGGAGGAATTAACAAAGCACGACACAAACATCGATGCCCTGGATTGGGTCCACCTACCCAGGCGGGATTCTAACCCACGACCAACGCTTTGGCAGGCGAGGACTTTACCCCGCCGCCACCGACGCCGGCGCACAGCGGACAAACGAACAACATACTCTTTTATGCATATATTTTCATAGATAACAACGCGTTCTGACAATTAGCGTCATCATGAGGTCAAATAGAAATAGCAAGTGATATTTCTATTTGATGATGACGCTAAAAGTTGAAACGCGTGCGAGTGGACAGTACAATAAGTTTTATCATTTTATTCAGCATGCTGTATCCCACTATATCTCGCTAAACAGAGTTGAACTCAGCGGAACCAGAACAGAATGCGCGACGTATTCTAATCAGTGCTTTATGAAGACAAGGATAAACTGTGTACTTGCAGCTCCTACAGTGCCTTGAAAGTGTAATAGTTTTCCCATTTGGTAAATCTCATACCTACTTCCTACTAAAAAGGTATGTAAACTAATTTCACTACACTTCGTTGATGAGTGTAGAAATATCATTTAAACAACAAGGGAAAGGTAAGGACATATCAAAGCATTGATATAATTTAGGTGCGGAAGAAGCCCAAATCTGGGATCGATCTCACTACAGCGCCTTTAAGCTCCAATTTTAAACCTACTCTTACTCAGTTCGCAAATATTCCTGTTCTCCAAGTCGTTTGATTATAAAGAACAGTAATATAGGCGAAGATAAGAGTCGGAAATTTAGGAAAGTGAAAGCTATCGGGGAATGGACTCGTTCGGATTTAGAATACGAATTCTATATAATTTACAATCTCTTTAAATTTACTTATACGGAGGGGTTAACTTCAGAGCAATCCTTAGATTGACCTGGCTCCCAATGAAACCAACGGTAATTACTTTTCCCCAATAAACTTGTATGTCACTCATGAGGCCGTTCAGCTTCTACATCTGTAGAACATCGATGTAAATATACCGAAGGAATCGAAAATATATCGACCGGTCGGCGTCACCTGGCCATCCGTCACCAGGGTAGAGGAACATACAAACAGGAGTGATTTTGCGCCATATTTGAAAACTCACGCATTCCATTAGGGTCATCGATTACAGAGCTAATGAAAAAGAATCTCGTCATTCTTCCCGTTCACCAAAATCTCTCACCATATTACGCTTGAAATTTTGATGTCCCTGGACTGAGCCCTCTGACATTAATTACTCCATTTTGTGTCGTCAAATAATGAATTTCAGTATGTTTGTAAGATTTAAATAGTTTTTTTTTGCCTTTTAGAACCTTGTGAATTAGGTGAAATCTACCTAATGCAAACCATCACGATACAAAAAATTAGTAGGGCAAAAACATATTATAAAACCTAATTCAAAAAGCTATTGATATATAAAATTGATATACATTGGCGTAAATTTATATGTATTCATCTTATCACTGTAACCTACTATATTTTAAGTAGAGTGCGTTGCCTTGGAGTATAATGGGACAAATTTTATTTTAAAAAGCCATTTCTAATGCGAATATGTCGTTATCTCTATTGGAAATACAATGAAATCCACCAATAAAATATTTTTCTCGTAACGAGGTGAGGAAGACGACCGTTTCGCCGTTCTCACAGTTTTTCGCGTGTTCATCTTCACTCTTTCGTCCGTAGAAGCTAAATGTTTACATTTAAAATTATTTTAATGATTTATCGTAGTAGTCGAATAAATAATAAAAGAAACAATATATGAAATGACCACATTGAGCTTCGGCAGCTTTTTATACAAATGCTTAAAGTTCAGCGTCCTAACGGATGAAGAGATTAATTTCGAAACAGACGCCAGAATATTGGAAAAGGATGGGTCAAGATACAATACGATAATTACATTATCATTTACGCCTAATGATAATGATTACTTATCGAAACCCGGGTCGCTTTATGCAAAGTAAAAGTTAGCTAACAAAGAATCCTTATTATGGAATACAACACAGTTAATTACTTTTACTCTTTTATACTATACTTCATACTGTTTTAGTTTTGGGAATAGGGGTTGGTTTGGTGACTAGAGTGTTTGCTTCCAACCAAGCGGGCCCGGGATCAATTCCTCGCAGTAGCAGAGATTTTTCAGAAACTGCCTGATCTCTGCTTTAACGTTGTCTGGAGGACAATTCAAGCGCAATACTCCGTCCGTCGGATTGGACGTCTCCTTTGCGCCTTTCTTTATGTGCAGGCTAATGCCGACGCCGGGTTTCTTTCCACCATTATTTCAATTCCCTTCCCTCATAGCGCAAATGACCTCAGCTGTCGGTCGTCTCCTCCAAACACCATACAATTTTATTTTGTAAATTTAATTTGATTACAATTTTTATTTAATAATAATCTCATATTACTGTATTCATATTGTATTTTGTAACGCTTTTGGTTCTCACACTTTATACACATGTTATTATTTGTGCATATAAGGCACTTGTTTTGATTGTGAATAACAGATGAGCTGCTTTTGCTTTACATTTCTTACTTTTGTCTTATTTTATTTGAATGGCCCTTCATGGTTAAATTGACTCCCTCTAAATATTGAATCTTCTGGGGTGCCCAATTTTAATTTTTATCTATGTATCTAGGTGTAACTTTAGGCAGTGAAATAAATATATTTATCTTATTTTATCTCAAAAATGTGTTAGTGAATATAGAAACATATTTCATAGGTTAGATTGCCGGGCATTTAAGGAACCATATGCCCGGAATAATGAACGTTTATCTTCGCAATGAATTACCGATGGGAGATTATTTGGCGTAATGATTTACTCAATTGTACTGAGAGGGCTCTGTCACTATTTATCGCTGACTGTAGTCTCTTATGACAGCTGAAAACATTTTTCTCCGGCGACACGTGCGGTGGACCCAAAATTGATCCCATTACAGTCCAAATCACGACTCAAACTGCCAGACCCGACTCCTATGGCGAGAATACCAATGATGCCTCCCAACGAAAGTAGCTTTGGTGACCGCAATAACTCCTTAACGCAGATGATATCCCGGATCCTATGGCGATCGATGGCACGGCGCTAAAGGGCAGAAAAGTTTCAGACGGTCCGTAATATGTACTAAAAAGAAAAACTTTAACATTTCCTCGCTCGACATCAGAGTCTAAACTTTCTTGTTAAGGAAAGTAAGTGATCGTCAATATGAAGGGAGAAAAGTCTCAGCGGAGCTTCAGCACAGCGTATAGAGAATGAAATATGCTTCAGGATAAAATTATTTAATGATGAATAACGTCTATGTGTATCGGTCTCAGAATGACATGCAAAACTGTTTGTCATGGTTTCGATCTATTCCTTACATCTTCTTCGGAGCTATTAATCATGACGATTACAATGCATAAATAAATGAAGGCACGAAGGATTTTTACAGTATTTTTAAAATAATACGATAAAAAAATAAAAAGAATTCAATCGCAAATAAAAGAAAGAGGAAATTACAGTTTAATTCAATTTATATTTTTGTAGTGTGGTAAAAAAATTGTAGAAATACTTCATACCTTCATGTCTTAATTTATTGTAAACATCATGATTCATAGCTCTGAAGAAGATACGTACAAAAACGTTGGCAAACAATTTCGCATATCATTCTCTGACCTATACTCGAAGACGTTATAGATCATTAAATAATTGAGGTCGAGGAAAAGAAATCGATTTGATAAAATTATTAGGATGGCTTAGGTCTTATCACGCCACTACTATCTCTCGGATCGATACAACTTTCGCGTGGTTGGTACTTTAAATTTAAGCAATTTATACGTGTCTCTTGAGTTTAAGCTGGAATAAAATAAAGGAGTCATGTGTCGCTCACAAAACCGTATTATGACCTATCCATCGACCACCATCGGACAACGACGCGCCACGTCGAAACCTAGGTCCTACATTAAATATAGTTAATGATATAAGATATATATCTATGCGGAATTACAAAGTTTTCTTTACTGTTCATTATGCTCATTAGATTGCATAAAGTCACGCCTGAAACAAGTAATTATGACATGTAATGATTATATACTTACTCAATTACTCACATTGCCAAGAACACGCAATTTATTTACTTCTATCATTTCAGATAAGTACACAACACTTCCAGACAACAAGTAATATCTTGAATTTTCAAAATATCGAAATCAATTTTAAGTATCTTTTATAATGTATATTAAAAATTCTTGTTTGATCAATGATTTATTTGGCCAACAACAATGATATCATTATTCTCATTCTTCGAACAAATTGATAGATATAGTTTTGTCACAATATCAGCACATAATTCCATCTTTTCAAGCAAACCCAAAAATTCTTCTACTCGACGGATAATATTTCAAGGTATGTTTTGTATGCACAACATATTTTAATGACAGGAGAATATTTTATCCGAAACAGCTGAATGATTTCTTTAATTTAAAAATATTTTCCTCCAAGAGAGCCTATAAAACATCTCATTGACGTCAATTCGATTTTAAACGTTCTCTGTAAATCCACAAACTTGTCACAATAATAATAAGTAGTTCTCGGGTTTCTAGCTACGTAAGAAACTTTGTGACTAATCATCTTCCATCGTCGTAAGAGCAGAAATGAATTTCCAGCAACACCAATTGCGGGTCTAGTTATGTATTTTCTCACTCGGCTAGAGAGCCGAGAATTATTTACTAATATGATTCGCCGAGAATTGACGAAATCTTATATTATTAAAAGATCATTGGTTGCAAAATCTTTCCTGAAAGTCGCAGTGTTCCCTTTTTGTCGGTAAGGAATAAAGCATACCGTATACAAGGAAACCTTTTGCGGATGAAGGGATGTGAAAATTCAATATCGGTTTAATAGTTAGGGCTGAGATGGAAAAAAAAGAGCATAACAAAATTTCCAAAAATAGACTCCCTCAGAGGAAATGTCACACATATTGGGGAGCAAATAGCACCATGACCATTCTCATCCTTTCGACCGAGAATTCTTCCGAACTCGTCCCAATATGTCCGATTTCATATCTCACGGGCGACCCGGTTTGCACGGCTGGATGGTGGGACGTTTCTCGCTCGAAGGGGTCAGCCCGCTTCGAATGGCACTGGGCGCCTTTTGTGCCATTTCCTGCTACTAAGCGGGTGCTCTTCGGCACATCAAAGCCGTAAAAAGAAATGATGTTCTCTCCCAGAGATTGTAATGAAGAATACGAAATAGAAGTAAGAAACAAGAATAATAAACTTACTTAGAACGATTGAAAAAACAACCAATCTCACCAGTCGAGTAATGCGTCTTCTTAAATACGAAGCCAGCGTTGCTTTTGGATATACACAATGAATAAACTCTATTAAGTATTTAGCTTTTAAGGTATCCCGCCATAATAGCAGGCAAGAGAGAGACAACGATCTGGAAAATAAGATTGCACGGACATAATTCAAACTAAACCATTAAATTAAGTCTAAGCCTGACCCATACTTAGGAAAAATATAATTCCGAAAATTCAGAGGAAACATAAGGATGGGAGCATATAATAGAAAAAGGACGAGGACAACGGCTTTGCCTTTGTCCTCGTCCATTTCCCAGCGCTTTGATCACTAAAAAGCAATGATAAAAAATCATAGCAGCTAATGTGTTTTTGCAAATAAAATAAAATGCAGATGATCGAAAAAAGAGGATACCTTAATGTAAATTGAAGGTGGAATTACGGCTTGGAAGGAAAGACAGGTCGGGGGGGATTCATGGAATGATTCATGTAAACCTACCCCAACCCATTTCCGCCTACCGTAGTCATGTGGCTACATCCTACCATTCGGAGCAAATGAAGTACTATAAGAAAGCAGTTTAGTTCCTATGCCGATTGGTTCTCACATTTTTATTGTTGAAGCTCGCGATAAGTAAATCCACATACAAGTATATTTTTTTATACCGGTCGAAATAAGTCCATTGAAGAAAAGAGACGGTGGCGTAACCGAAATTCAATATGAACGCCTACTTTCTGTAAATTTCATGCAAGTATCATAAAATTAAACAGGGACCCGCGTTGCGTAGATTAATTTAACTTCCCTTCATAGAACAATATCCCGCCCTGTAGATTCATCCTTTCTATCAAGGCCACTCGTAGAATATAGTCTAGCAACATTAGATTCTGACGTAGCACCCAGTGTAGCTATAAGGCTACTGGACATTCTCAAGACACAAGTTGATGCATCACCAAAATATTTCATGGGATTTGAGACGACCGTGAGAGCCAAGTAGGTACCTTAATATCTTCATAATCTCAAGCAGAAAGTTTTCTGGGCGGTGAGGGGTTAAGCGGGATAAAAATTTTGTAATAAAATAATAGGTCTCACTGATAATATGATAACTTTGAATGCTTGATGAAAACTTTATCGGGTTTCCCACCGGGTTTGGTATTGGCTTAATTATCTGCCATTGTCTTCGGGGGTATATTATATTTATTTTATTTATCTATATTTATCTTTATTTATTTATTTATCCTTGGTTGTCCTTATTTTTATGTACGGATGTAGCTAATTATTATGACATTCCAGGCACTGCTTAGTTGAGAGGCTTTATCTATCCTCCAGCATTACGTGTACCTCGCCTGTTTCTCCACATGGAATGCTGCACAGTGAGCTGGGTTAAAACCTTTTGGTTGCCGAGATGTGCAGCCATAAAAAGGGACTTGGACACGAGAGGGTTAAGGGATGAGTGGGCCTTGAGTAGGGAGGCCTTCAGGGCGGATTCGACCTCGATTCTGCGATTGATCGATCGAGATCTCGAAAGGACTCTCACCCGCTCAACTTGTCTCAAAGGCCACTTGAGACGCAAATATCTCGTCGCCCACACGCTCAAAGCCTCCTTTTTGCTCGTTAATATGCAAGAGAGGCTCAAATTTAACCGTTGGCCAGGCAAAGGCGGTCCTCACTTCTTTTTCGCCCGGTTATTTTCTCGAAATTTTATTTAGAGAGTCTTTCCAACTGGGAACCGACCATCTTGACGTCGGTTATTCGTAAAAATTAAAAAAATAGAATGACAATAAATGATGTTGATAGTTAATTATAAAAGGATTTATAATTTAAGGAACAGGAAGTGAAAGTAAGGAACATAAGATGGATATTAGGAAAATATTTGCAGAATTCTTTAATATATGGAGCATCGCATTTTATGTATTATATGGCTATGGGGACGCATGGAGAAGATTGGATGAAAAGATAAAATTACGAATGAAGAAGTACTAAGGAGAATAGGAGAAGAAAGAAATATACAGCGAGAGAGTAAAAAGAGATAGGCAAAATGGAAAGGACATATTTTAAAGAGTGACTGGGTACAGAAATTAATAATGGAGAGGGAAATAGAAGAGAAATGAGGATGATGGAGGAAGAGGCGCGGAATGCTGACGGACATCAAAGAAGGAAGGAATTACACAGAGATGAAGAGAGAGGCTCACTACAGAGTGCTGTGGAGACAACACTTCTGTTGAATGCTGTCTACGGACAGAATCACCAATGATGGTGATGAATTTGTAATTACAGAGTATTATAATTTTTGTCCATGTTAGCTATTCAGCTGGCGATGGAATTGCAGAATAGCTCGAACCCAAGACTTTCAGTTAATGATTATAATAAAAATTACCATCCTTAAAAGTAAATTTAAACGAGCCTATTCGAGGACGAAGAGGAAATCGTGCAGTCCCCGGGTGTTAATATACCACCCCGCAAGCAGCCTCGATAGGCGTGTTGCGGGATGGTGGATGTTTTAAGATACTTACAGGCCATTAACATGCAAGAGAAACTAATTCAGTTTGTGGGGCGTTCTGAGAGATTTTACTGCCTCATGCGACCTTGAATTAATTAAGTCGTGTATTGTGCAGAGGAAAATGAATCCCTATATTTATTGCTTAAAAAAATATCTAGCATATTTCACAAATTTAGTCGGCCCTGTAAATACAGCGGGGTTCCGGGCTGATATTGTCCGCGGCGCTCTGATACGTTGATTCAAAATAGCTCAAGAAATAGAGGCCTACCAAAAGACCGAAATGCCCAAGTAAATCGGGACATGTACGTTTTTTGCGGCCGCGTCACAACTATATTGGACAATTTCTCGTGAAGGCCACACTCTTATGTGAGCTAGGGTACTAGAGAGTCATCCACCTCTCCGAATTTTTCCGAAGACATTCTTCTGCGCAGATCTCAACGGGCACAAACACCCAATTTTATGGATATTACTCCCTTGGTAGTGACCTTCACTAACATTCATAAAAGATTGAAGGAAAAAATAACAATGCAATAGTTAAACAAACACACAAATACACGCATGCTCACTCATTCACTCGCAGATTTGTTTATTTTTTTATAAAACCATGCTTATACAGATCCTTCTATGCTAAGTCAGCCCAACGACTTTGGGGAAATTATCCATGTTAATCAGCCTTCACCAGCCTACAGTTCTTGTCTTCTAGTGTTTAGGCTATACTAATTTTTTTCTACCACCGACGGCGACGGGACGGTTAGGTATTTTATTTGAGCATCCTAAGGGCTCAAGTTTTCCCTCCGAAAGCTCTTGAAGAAAACGTTGTTAAAGTTTGAAAAAGGTAAAGTTGGAAACAAAGTGAACCATTGGTAGTATATTTGACAATAACTATAGTCTATTGCTCAATTTTCAGTAACTCACCCCATCAATTGTAACCATATTAGCCTGTTTCATGATAATGGCGTGAGAATCACTATACTATAAAATCTAATTCCGACCACTGTCTGACCGACTGATTCATACAAATATTTGAGTGAACGAGACAAGATACGAGAAAAAGTCATATAATCTACCTCCCTCTACATTTCCCTGAAACCGTAGGAGAATTTGTCAAAGCACTTAATTTCCTATCTAGTAATTCAGCATTGCCAGCTGCCTTTAATTTTTGGGGTCATTAAGGGGGTCAAAAAATTTATTTTTCAAAAATGTAATTTTTCGAATCTAGTCCACGCGATATGACAATTTTAAGACCGATCGAAACACTTTGAAATTTGGCCAAATCATGTCATTTCACTGATGAATTTCGTTTCGAGAGACGACTCGTCTCCCATATTCAAGGCTGTGTTACTCTTTGGAAGTGAAATTGACTCTCAAAGAGTAAAACGGCCTTGAAGATGGGAGACAAGTCGTCTCTCGAAACGTTAGCTTATACGAAAGAATTAACCTGGCTGAGAATCCGAAAAGAATTCATCAATAGTATTCACGGGGAGAAATTAAAACTGTTTAAGCAATTTAACTATTTCTTGAATTATTACCCCAATAACGAAGGAAAATAAGGTTATAAATGAAAGTGAAAAAACTTTGTGAATGTCCACAGTATTTATTAAAGTACGACGCGTTTCAGCGATTCATCGCTATCATCAGGTACAAATATCATTTATCATCGTAATGTCATTTGTACCTGATGATAGCGATGAATCGCTGAAACGCGTCGTAATAAATACTGTGGACATTCACAAAGTTTTTTCACTTTCATTTATAACTGCAATATGTTGCACAACATCTCGCCAAAAACCGTTGAAAATAAGGTGCTTGCGTCATAGGGTTTACATAGTAAGGACTGGCAGAGTGACCAAATAAGGCCGCAGACCTTTTCCGGCCAGTCAGTGAGAGAAAGCGAGTTGACAATATAGAATCAAAAGAGAGAGAGGGCTACATTCTCACTGTGCGATTGCTTAGGACCATGGATGCTTGTAGGGGCGCTGGGATCGGGGTTGGGTGTAAACACCATTTCCCTTCGACCTTTTTGGCTCTATTTTCTCCATCTTTTTCGTATTTGCGTCGCACGGTGGCGCGGCTCCAAGCGGATTCCGAAGCTTCCCATGTCGACCATCCTTGCCAACCCTGGCGGAGAAAAAGGGCGTCGGATGTGTAAGGAATCTGGGCACGACCATTCTCCTAGCGGCGAGTGGGTGGTTTCCAGGCACGGTTTCTCCTGCCACGACAAAGCCCTGTATCCTAGCACCCTCGACGCTTCCACCTTGCCAACACCAGTTTCCCTTACGGTGAATATTGATGTTGTAGATCGTCATCACGGCTGAGTGAACGTTCGAGAGGTTAGTGGCGCCATTCCAAATGCCCTTGTCCTGTGTCATCCTCCTTTTCGCAGTGATGTACAGTTAACACCACCTTCATTGATTTAATCATACGAATTTTACGTCCTATATTTCGTCACTCAGGCATAAAGACAGAGTGAACATGGCTGAGAGCTGTCTTTGGCTACAGCGCATCAGACTAAGATTGAAATTCGTCTGATTGCCCTAACTAATGCTATATTTTGTTCCCAAATTGTTTATTTTGGTTGAAAATGTTATTTCCGATACATTTAAGACGATAAAGGAAAAATTCATTGAAAACAATTTCAAATTGTTCCTTTTGAAATTTTTTTTTCTATTTCCCAACAGAATAAAACAAAACAACAACCTCAAACCACCTCTGGGAGCAGCCACCACGATATCTATACAATTCATTCGCACTGAGGTTATTAATTATCTCGATTCATCAACGGAAAAATTGAGGGAAGATCTAAATAAAGTTCAACAATACAAGGATGGTATTTTTGGGCTGACTCAAGGGAAATATGGAGATGAATTTTATCGATGTACAGTTGAAATTTCTTCGGGCAATGGAAACGAAGATCATTTTAATCTACCCACTATATGCATTAATTTTGAAAAATCATGAGGTGCTCATAAAACAGTAGCAACGCCATATGCAATCACAATTATTACTGCTATTCACACCGACTAACTAATTTAAATTTTATTTCCAGTGACCCTATTCTACAATAATTTTTTAACAGATGACGCAGTTGTGTATTATGAAATAAGTCCTTTCAAAAACTTGCTGAAATTACGTAGGAAGTATTAAAACCTACAGTATTAACAATGCATAAATTTTGTAACAACCCACGCTCAACCAGCAAATTCATTGGAATTTTACTTGGCATAGAAGTCACATGGTCATTGCATGTATCGCACTCCATCAGCTTGTGCTATGACACAGCCAGACTTCATGTGCACGGATATTCTTTAAACTTCCGCCATGATGTATCCCCCTTAATCAAATGTGTATCACGAAATTGGAGCAACATGGAGGCGGGCACTTAACTAATTGAACCCGGATGCATTAAACCGGCGTGGGGTAATTACAATGCAAGAGCAACATTGTCTCCCATCGAGGCGTTAGGCTGTCAAATTGAACGGTTCTTCTACCGTAGCCTAGCGACGCGACGCTATTATAAAGGCAGCACATAACATTAGTGGCGTGTCACTGCAAGTTCCTGCTATGATGAGGTACACCAGCTATGATTGGCAATTATCAGTAGGTAAATATGTCGTCTAAAGTACGATGCACAATAATTTACATTACGAAAACAATGATTGTCGACCCAATATATGAGATTAGTTCGATGGACGTTTCAATCAGGGTCCGGAAATGCGAACGCAAATAAAATGACTACGTGCAGAAGCATCAACACTCACAACCCAATCGTAATTAGAACATCGTGGAATAGAAATACTCCGCATCATCATTGAGGTTTACAAGCATTTATAAAAGCAATGTCATTTCGCTATGACGAAAATTGAACCCTTTTTCCATTTTCCTCATCAACAGTAAAGAATAATTTCGGGCCTATTATTAATTTTCAGAATCAATCAGTGCCACAATTTCTTCTTCCTCGTCCAACTTTTCTACGTTTGTATGCCTTTAAAATAGCGACAATGTTTTAGCAATTACTATGTTAAAATTTAGAAGCTGCTTAATTTAATGCAAAAAGTTAATATTATAGGTAAAACTATATTGGCCTCACCGATGCATTTAAATAATAAGGATAATAGTACGGCCACAAAATGATCCATTTCTCGACAGTGTTTCGTCCGCGTGCCATGTGTTTAATAACCACGTATTTCTGTATAACGAAAAATGAAGCTATCGTTGATTCACTGAAACGGTATTTTATTTTTTATTAATTCAATATTTAACGTTATTGTGCTATTCATTATTTACCTGATTCCGCATGCTTTCTCGGAATTTCCTAAAATACGTATTGGAGAAACAAGTTACATTACAATGGATTTTTCAAATTACAGATTCGTCAAATAACGCGATCTTTACTGAGCTCTTCAACCTATGGACCTGATGTAGACAGCAAGAACGTGGAAAAAGCACCATAAATATATATGGTGACAAGATAAGGCAAATTGTTTCCATTATTGACGTGCAACCTAACAGCTTACTTGAGCAGTTATTAATGGGGACTTTCCTGGTGGTGTTGATTTTCTGTGTGTTACATCAGGAAAGGAAATATAACATCATGCCAAACCTTTTTAGGCTCTAAGGTGAAAAATAAAACTTCCGTTAACTCGCCGAAGAAGTCTCAGGTCACCGTGAAGTGTATTAGTGTAGTGCTTCCAAGGAATAAGAAGTCAATTTTAATGCCTTACCCATAGAATTTTACTGGCATTGAATGGATGTTTGAACGTTGATGCACAACTTCTCAATGTGACAGAGTCTACCACATTATAAATCCCTTTCACATGGTCAAAATGAGCGTATTTTCCCCATGGCTGCCTCCCGACAGAAATGGAACGGTAATTCCAGAAAATTTCTAGCTACTTAGTAACACTTCTATATTCAGTAAATAAGCAGTTAATACCTATCTATTGATTCCGAACGAGGAAATTTTGTGTTTCCGAATAAGTTCAACCGATTCAGGGGTGATAAAGTAGAAGTTCGACATATTGAAATGAAAAGTAGTTTCACTTTTCCACAATTATTTAATGTGTACAACGCGTTTGGGCTCACTGATCCAACAACTGGTCCAAAGGAGACCAGATTATGGCTCTAAGGGCTGAAACGCATCTTACGAATTTAATAAGTGTAGAAAATGCAAATACCATTTATTTCAACTGGTGTTACCCATGAGCAACAGAACAATTGACTGAAACAATGGCAATACAAAACTCGACGATGGGACACATAAGTTTTCTTATTGCTGAGATGAAAGGCATCTATAAGATTTTCCCATCTATTTCAACGGAATAAGTAAATATTCGATTTTTCTTGTTTATTTCTTGCAGTCTAGCTTTCTCGGTTTTTTTCCGCCATCATTCTTATTCCGAGAGCAACATCGAGCTCTCAGCTTTTTATTCCCTCTTCGAAAATACCTCCACAAATATTAAGCTCACTTCAACTGGAAAGCTTCCAACGTTTCTTTCCCTCGCGCAATTGATCCATCACGGCAGTCTCAGTAGCATAACCACACACACTCTTCCTGGTCCACGACGAAAATCCATGATGGCCGCAAAAAAATCTTACGGTACTATCTCAACGGAAAATATAGAGTGAACGGATTCACTGACGGGTTTAAAACTTAACTAATACCTCAGCAGAATTCTGAGGTATTTGCTGAGAGGACGTACTTCTGTAGATATTTGTCTTTCGCAGAGCGGCGCAAGCTTATTGTCCCGCCTACATCTTCCCGCTGTTTCACCATTTCTCTTCTCACCATTGTTCTTCCTATAACATACCCTATTCAGCCATACTCCGTTTCTATGACTTAATTTTTATAAGACGGGACTATTTATGCTGCCATCTATTAGTTACCTACATTAGGGGCAGATTAGCTAAGGCGGGAAGAGCCATATTTTCCTAATCTTTCAACAATTCTCTTTCTCTTCTCACCATTTTTCATCCAACAATATCCTCATTCAGCCGTATTTCTTTTCCATAATGTAAATGTTGTACTTCGGGACTATTATCGCTACCATCTATTCGCTATCTACACCAGGGACGGACTAGCTGAGGCGAGTAGGCGGTTAAATCCGCGAGACCACCCGGCTCTGCGAGATCCCAAATCAAGTACTTGGAAAATGCATTAGTATTGACCGCCCCGAGCCTCCTAGAACCTTTTCAGCCAGTGTCGTCTGAATTCAAGATACAGTAATACCACAATACAACGAATACGTTGAGACCAGAAAAATAATGATTTCACATGCGTAGCATGAGTATGTTGTGCGGGTTGCGTCTTTTAAGCTCTTGTTTGTTCATTTATTTGTGTTAAATGTTAGCCCAAAATGTACAAAAATATAGTGTGAACAATCCAAAAGTGTAAAAACGAAAATTCAAAACAAACTGGTCACAGCAACAAATAAATAACGATCAAAGTTACAAATACTGAAAATACTAACTAAATAGGTCGCGGTCTCGAAAAACACAAAAATCAATCTCTCAATCAAGGGGTGCGTAGGCGCAGCTTTGGATTCCCTTTATTTTATTTATTCAATTTATTATTCATCATTTACCATGCTCATTTTTCCCTAAAAAACTTAACTTTATTTCGCGCTTTTGGTCATAATCACTAAGGAATGCAGATTTAGGTATCAAGAGAGAGAAAAGATAGTCGAAGCCCAGCAAATGTGAATGACCCCGTAAAGCCCTGGTTTCCTAAAACCGTTGCTTGATGCGCGACAGCGTGACCGCGCGCCAGTTGCCTTTTCGGGAGCCCTGCGTCCCTGGTTTCCAAGCATCGCGGTGCGGTCGCACTCGGAGATCACGGATCAGTTGCCTCACGGTTAACATGTGCGCGACGTGACTGCGTAGCGTGATGCCTTTAAAAAAAGCGATGTAGTTTCCGACATCACGTTGTGTTTTTGATGCATCATTGCAAAACACTTTCCAGAATCCGATATCACGCCGCCGCGCATCTCGTATCACGAAGGCATGGAAGCGTGATTCCCGGAAACCATGGCTTAAAGGTGCAGCGACAGCTATTCAGCGGATTTTTATTGATATTAATATATTTTACTAATTTTTAATTAAATGAATTCACAAAAACGCACTCTTAATAAAAGAGTACGGTATTTGTGCATAGGCAATTAAAATAGCAGTTTTTGTGACGTTGCAGGCACATGCAGACTCGCTTAAATGGCTACGTGGAAACAAAATGCAAAGTATAGCATTGAAACCCTACTATTGTAATAATTGTGAAAAATGGAAAAATTAAATAAATTAAAATACTGTAAATTGTAAATGAATTCGTTACATAATAATAATATAATATAACTTTTTTCCAATGATATGCAATAGAAGGGATTACACTACCAAATATTTTATCTGATTTATATAGCAATGGGTGTAAGAAAGACTCTCACCAAATTTTACCATTGAGCGCAGAATAATTTCGCCCCTAGAGCAGTTTGAAGTTTCAACTTGAATTCCGCGCCAAAAACGTATTTCTCGGGCGACGCCATGTTGATGACGTGTGAACCTCATGATATCTGCATTGCTTGCATAAGGAGTGCATTGTCGTATACGTTATTTCGAGTATAAGTAAATACTAGATAAAACGGAGAATTTTAAATGAGTGGGAGGAAACCTTATGTATATTGTTGTGTGCCGAGATGTGAATTTGCCTCTCGTTAAACGCCAGAAAAGTATTTTTTGTGGTGCCAAACGACCCAGACCAGGGAAGGCGATGGTGCGACGCTGCATGGAGATTGCATATTCCTTCAGAAATAGGCTGTTATAGAATGTGTGAGGGCCATTTTAATGTAAATCTCCTCTGCTTCTCAAAGAGATTTAGTTTCCATTACTCCTTTTGTTGTCTTTGACCACACATCGCAAACATTTCGTATGTGCTTAAATATATACGCACTCAACGGGAAATTTTACTTTTTAATTGCAAATATATATCATTTTACTTCAATTTATGTTGGGTATAATGATTATTTCGTGTGCATTTACTGCATATTTGCCCTGGCGTTCACTCTGTGTTTCTATCTTGCGCATTAAAAGCCAACCACTGCAACGGAAAGGGTCTTCGACGCTAACCCCTGGTGATGTGTCAAATAGTACAAACTAATACATGGTAATCTCAAATTTTTACTCCAGGAAAACGCCGATATCGAATTACTCACAATAAACAGAAATAAGCACATTTGAATCCCGGTGACGCCAGGTCTACAAATAGAAGAACAAATAGTAAAAGATAAGCACGGATAACTTTGCGAATCTTACAACAAAACAGAGAAACCGGAGGCAAATACTTACTGAATAAATACTAGCAAATAGTTTGAACTATCATTAATCGAAAAAGAATAATTGTATATAATATAATAATAAGACAAATAATAAATTATAATGTGTGACTCCTTTCGCCAGACTTCAAACTGTACGTTAATGCTAACGCCAGGATTTTATCCACAATTTTTCTGTTAATTTTAAAAATTCGCATCGGCAACAATAAAAGCATAATATCAAATACAGCGAAATTACGATTTTAAAGAAAACCTGTTAATAAGTAGGAAAAGGAGCTGAAAAAATTATGCGAGACAGTCCCAACCCCTCAATCTTCACTACCCGAGCTCAAAGCGTTGCTCACTAGGCCACCGCCACGGCGACCCATCACATGACAAAAATCACAATAACAATGACTTTAACCACTAAGGGTAAAAACCGGTGCAAGTATGCAGTAAATGTTCACGAAATAATTATTACACCCTACATAAATAGAAGCGGAATGATAAATTTGCAGTATAAAATAATTTGTCCCTTTGTGTGCATGTATATAATCACAAGCGGAATGTCAGCGTAGCGCACCAGATAACTACGAAAGGAGTATAGGATACTAAATATCCTTGAGAAGCAGAAGTGATGCCACAAACTTTGTCCTAAAACTTTTGAAAGTGACTGTACGTGTAACTCTGATGTAAATATAAGTGAACTTACGGATATTTTCATGTAAAAATCCCCATCTCTGAGTTACTCTTTCATTTTCATGACAATTATTTACCATTTTTCATAGTACGAAACTGACTTAAACATTTATCACAAACATAAGTGGACAAAAGCGAGACCTCTGCTTTATAAAATGCTGTTCCAACGAAATTTTAATGCTAATCCTAAAAGAAACGGAGAGAACCCCGAATTTCCTCCCTTCAGAAGGCAAAAAACAGCTGTAGCTATAGCACATTTGTTCATTTATTTCACAATTTACATCCGGAAACTCTAAAACCAGTAATAAGTAAAGGATTTTATGATGGTAAGTCCACAAATTAAAACATCCACAATAATTGCCGTGATTACTGTCTCTTTCAAAAGTGTAAACATTTCATCTTAAGAAGTTTCATTTCAATGAAATGATTCTTTTTAAGACGAAAAATTGGCCAGAGTCCCTGTTAATAATGTCAGTACATTTCTGGTATCTGCCAGAAAAAAATTAACATTGTGTTTCGCCAGGATGATAAACTTTTGGCCACTATTTCCACGAACGCAATGTGTTTACGGCTTCTTCAAGCATTACCCTCGCGACATTCACGAGGTTCACACGTCACGCGGCGTCAGCCAATAGAAATACGTTTCGCGCCGTGGGCGTGGCCGAAGCTCCAAGCGGACTTTCAAAGCTACTTATCTCGGTTAAAAATCGAATTTGAGGTCTAAAATTTGGCGTGTGTGTTTTTCATTTATATCTTTTTGGTTTTAAATAACGAAAACCAATTTTTAATTTTGAGTGTTCCCTCCTATTACATACAACAGAAAACCCTTTAAGAACGATGGAATACATAGGCACCCCTTATGAAGCCGTAATCCATCATACACTGTTTATACAGGTCTGGTGCCATCAATAGATGAAAGAAAAATTTCTTTCGTTTAATTCAGTGATATTTTTATTATATTGTTATCGATATTATATTCCACCAATATCTTTTCAGGCACAACTAGTTTCGACGCAGCGGCGTCATCTTCAGGTACAAAGATGACGCCGAATAAATTTCCACAAGCTTGAGCTGAAACGATAGAAATTAGCGATATACTTATGACCTGGCCAGGTTAAAATAAATATACATCGTATAAATGTGTCTAATCCCGCGGGGAGGAAAAATGTTCAAGGCGGTCTGAGGACCGAGGGATGACCGCAATATTGTGTGAAGGAATACAGATCGGAAAGGCATTCCTGCCCATCGACCAAGAAGCGGAATCTTGGCGGGAAATACACGAATCTCGACGCCGGCATGCAAAGCTCAGTAAAGCTTATCGCACTCCTCGCTCGCTCGGTCACAAGTGGAATATGCAAGGAGGTCCTTTATACACGCTCTGTGGACGCGGCTCCCGCAGACGGGTCCAGAGCACCGCAACCCGCGACTACCGCGTGTGGCCTTTTAAAACTAGAGATAGAGAAAGGGAGAGAACTATTCCTGTCCGCATATTCAGATAAAGAGCAAAACGAAAGAGATGCTCACTTAAGGGAGGTATTTCGATATCCCCGGAGGCTAAGGTACCATCCGCGCCCAGTGCATGCGACCACTTCCTCTTCTTGTGTGCTTAAATGGGCAAATAACGCCCCCTCGACCGATCGTATTATGTTTCTTTCGTCGTATTAGTCGATATATTAACACGTTGCGGACCGGGGTATTTAAATTCCTAGGAATTCTGGGTGGAGATGTTGAGATTCGAAATATGTGCCCATTAGGGCGTAATGCCTTTGGTTTAAACATGGTTAAAAATCTAATGTATAGAATACAACTTTACCCTATCAAACGTTATGATGCATCAATTCATTATGAATAACGAACAACAACTAAAAACGTACTGACGAATACGTATTGTACGCTTTAAAATTGTTTAGGTTGACGCGCCTAAATGACGAGAATATTCGTCTTCCGTCCGCAACGTTCGGGAAAAAAATTACGAGAATTCTCGCCGTCCGTTCGCAACGTGTTAAAAAGCAAACTTTGTTGTATTCCACACAGTTTTTATTAAAAGACTCGACCGTTTTCAAATTTTACAGGTCATTATCAAGAGAATAATGAATAATGACCTCTTGCTAATGATCTGTAACGGTTGAAACCGATCGAGTTTCTCTCAACTGTGTGGAATACAACAAAGTTTACTTGTTAACCTACAATGTCACGATTACACAAATTAACCTCGCAAGCCATTGATTTCAGGCGTATAACATACTCGTTTAAAACTTGAGCTATTATCTTTAATATCATATTGAAATAAATAGTTGAAATTTTCTACGATTATAAAAATTTATTAAGACCTACGTAGGCTTCAATGTTAGTACATCATCTTCAAGTCTAAGTTTAAATTTTACAATATCACCAGGAAGATGATGTAGTGACATTTAATCTTAGGTCATAATAAATTTTATAAACGCGGTAAATTGCAAGTATATATCTTAGTCTTATTGTTAGACTACCCATTGGACTACGTTTTGGACTATTTGCAAGTGAATGCTGAAATTGTTGACAAATCGTATTAGAAACACGGAATAGGCGCAGCAGTTGGGTCAAATAGTCAAAAAAGTTAACTTAAATTTATAACGGCTAAATTATCCATCGTTCTAATTCCTCTACAGGACAATCATTGTACGGAACCAGCAATCTGGAGAGTTGATCAAATCTTCCCTCATATGGGCATTCAAAAAGAAACACGTTAAATGCATACATAATCTATCATTCATGAGCACCATTTCATTGATGCAACTTAATGGAAATATTTATATCTATGAGCATGTTCATGATTCGTTTTTTTCCATTTCCCACAGCTTCTTTTGCTTGGAAAAAGGAGAAACTCACACTTGGCATACATCTCCTTGTAAAGAAACATTATTGCTGAAAATTTTTGACCCGAAGATCGTCCACGTAAAGAGGAGAGACCGAAGACTAAGAGAGATAGATTGTAGAACAGACTGATTGCGAATGCCCTTTTTTCCACAATCAATAAGAGATTATAACGGCAGCAATAGAACTCGTAAATGGATTGCATGACTTGTAGTGTAGCCTACTAGCCTATGTAAAAATTAATGCATGTTTCTTAATTCAATTTTTATTTCTAACAGCATATAGTAGTATAGTTTCTTAGTATACGGGACGTTTTTTGGACGGTGTGGTGTGCATGTGGGAGTCCAAATGCATGCTTCATACTGGTGATTGATCACCCCCTGCCAAACACCCAAGAGGTGGCTCGCAGGGTATTATGTAGATGTAGATGAAGACTAGATACGCTAGAAAAATTGATAATTGTGCAATTGGAGGCATTTCTTTGATGATCGAGCAAACATTCATGGACCACTCCCCCTCCTTTCCATCCCATTCTCCAAGTACTCTACCCGATGAAACTTCTCCCTCCCTTCCTCAATCTTCTCCCTCCACTCCCTACTCATCCGCACTGCGCAAATGAATCTCCTTATTTCAACAATTTCATATTGTACTCGCTAATGAACCGAACGGTCGAAACTCGTCGAGCATTAATCAATGAAATTTTGGAATTTAAATAAATAAAAGATCGTAGCACTTTTCTACAAAATATTTTACTGCGTACAACGCGTTTCGGCTCACTGAGCCATCATCTGGTATTTATTTAAATATGTCTATACCATTTTCCGAACTGACGGCGGCTGGGTGGAAAATAGAAACTAGCCAATGAGAAGCGCTGCCCCTTCCACCTCTCCGTTCCCCTCCATCCCCTTCCCTTTTCCCCTCCGCTCCCCTCCATCCGGCCGATCGGTGTTGCCAGCCTTGGGAATAATGGTACTTTCGGGGGCTGCAGAACGAGCGCTGTGCGATCTCCAAAGATTCGGCTTGGCAACACTGCTAGCTGAAAAGCGGTGTGCACTGCACGGAGTTCGGGGAGAGACTGCGGGCTCTTCCACACTTTCTCCTGTCGCTCTTCTGTGATTGGCTAGAAGAGTGGGTGGGTTTCGAGCACGCTCAAGGTCAGCCGCCGTCAGTTCAGAAAAATGATATAACTTCCACGAAATTTTGGAAAATTGCCACCTCTCATTTTCGTTAAATCAGGATGTCATGCCACTACATCTCGCCTGCCTCAGTTACTTTTATCCCACAATTTCGTTTATAATAGGACTCACGAGGTATCTCTTAATGTAACCATAAGAAGCCATCTGAAAAATTCAATTCCTTCTGATTATTCGAATTACTCGAACCCATAATTCCCTTCAAACATGTATGGATGTCGTGTGTATCCTCAAACTTTTTTTTTAAGGCCGTTTTAGACAGGGCACCTTATAACGAAATCAGACGTTTGTGCGAAGGCGCAGTCAAAAAAAGGTGGTTTTCCTATTTTTTATTGCCTAAAACGAAAGATTATTACTCCTGGAGCACATCTTTCACGCTTTTAGATTTTTAAATGACAATATCTATTTTCACGATTTAATGAAAAGTGAAAATTTTCAAGCGCGCGAAAACGCGGAAGCTAAGTATGAATGCTGGAAAAAGATTGAGTGATTTCTGGCTGCTGCTGAGTGAGGCCACCAGGGTGTGAGGCTATGAACGCCGCTACAATGCAGGCTGCTTGCTGCCGAGCATGGCGGTAGCGTAGAGTACCCTGCTAGCAGGTAGCGCTTGGCTTAAATAAGGATTATTAATACCCTATCATACTAAGGAAAATTTCCGACCATAGGCAATTTTAATAGGTGATTATTAAGAAGAGTTTCCTTGAGCTCTGTGCCTCATGCATGCATTGGTAATCTCAGACGATTTAAAACTCCTGACTAATCGTATAGAATCTAGGTCCACGTGAAGTCACGTGGAGTGGCATCGCATGGGCGCCAATCTCGCCTTTTTCAAATGAGGTTAAAATTGACCATTCACATTCGTCTAAACTGGGATTTCTAAAACCAAATAATTTGTATGCTATGAATTCACTAATTGTGGGTAACGAATCGCAATCAATTCCTTTCGTTTTCTTTGATGGAGGAAACTACCCTATTGCGTCGTGTAAAGCGGTGAATTGCTAGAACGCGTGAGGGAATGCATGTATGCGATACGGAAATATATAGTACCTGCTCTAATTATTGTAATTTCAGCAAACTTTGTAGTCCTAACGTGCGCCATGACGGCTCCTTTGTAAAAGGTCCTTCAGAAATGTAAGCGAAAATAATTTTTGTGATCACGGAGTCGCCAGCTAACCTCCTGATTACTTTTCAAAGTCAGTAATTTGTTCTTTTGGTTCCATAATTATTTTGCGAAGCAACTGTGAAGCTGTGCTGTCGGTAAATACAAAACTGATTTTAGGCAATGTAAGCTATAATTATTGTTTTGAAATCGCATAGTCGCTAGTTCTACTCCTTAGTTCTACTTAACCCATTATAACCCAATGCTGCTTCTACGTAGCATCAAAAATGTATTAATCAAAAGCTCTATTCAGAAAAGTTTTAAACTAAATGTTCTCTTGTGCTGTAAAGTTTAATGTTGAAAATTGCAGCTGCCACAATAATTATGATTGAGAAGAAAATTTTCACATTTTTAAAATAAGAATTCTTTAAATTTAATTTTTCCCGGAAGCAGTGCTGGGTTATAATGGGCTAAGCAACGTCAGCGAAAAGTATTTTTCGTAATCTCTCTGTCGCTAGACCACCGCCTCCTTAACCCGCTCAAGAGATGAGGAAAGAGTGTGGATGAGAGTCCGATGCTCTCTTTAAATCGTCGGCACGTGTTCCGCCTCGGGGCGCGGCGTCTTTGGCGTGGTGGGGAAGGGACACGTAAGGGTTTCTTCGCGTCACCGCAAGATCGACTCCCGAGATAGGATGCGAGATGATGTCGGCACAGGCGGTGCCAGGGGCAGAATGAGAGAAAGAATGGAAGAAGGACAAGGACTGAGCCATTTGGCTGTGACGATATATATCGGGGCGGAAAAACTTTTTTTTTCTTCTCTCGCAACCAAGGTCATGGGGACATTCGCAAAAGAGAAGGACCATATACATAGCTGCTGATCTACTGATCGAGTTTTTGTCGTCACACCAGTATTGAATTACTCATCCATATCAGAAAGGATTTACGTCACTTGGTGGAATTTTGATAGCCTCTTTCTCTAGAAAAAATAAATATTTTAGTCTATTTCACACTTGTTAATTTTCCGCACCGAGGTTTCGACAATTTTTGTCTTCTTTCCTATCTATGTATTGAAAATTACAAGCTAAAACTGTCGAAAACTCTGCAGAATACGAGTATGAAATTATATTCGACTTATCAGGTTGGAATAGCGATACAACCATGATATTAACATCCATGACAAATGGAAAATTCCTCACTTTGATTCAAAACTCCACTGCCAAACATTTCGATATTTCGACGTGGCGTTTCCACATTCTGTCATTTTCAAGGTGATACAACAAGTACTCAATTGCACAATCAATTATACATTCCTTGATTTCTTTGAGGAAGTTCGATTAAAATGGGTGACAAAAAATGACTTTTTGTGCACCAGCAAAATGAGAGACGATTTTTTTAATCGCGCCACCAAAGTTAATACTTCCAAAAGAGAAGTCTACGTAATGATCGATTCATTGTCAGCAGATTATTATTTTACATCTCATATCAGAAATCAATGCTACATTCTGCATACCGTTTTAAACTATTATTTTTTCTTTTTGCTTTAATGCAAAGAATTTTTCCGCAATATTACGATGAAAGATCATTGTGAAAGAGGTTGCAATACTTACATAATACCCCTAACGGTCCTTTATCGTTAGCAACCCACGCTTATACATTCATAGGATATTTTCGGAGCTGAATTTAATGTGCTACGATGATATCAACAATAATTAATTCCCAATACAATATTTCACAATATGAGAACGGAGAATCACAATTTGAGTAATTTTACAACGACTGTCAAAGTACCATTTCCATTAATTAAAAACGAGAAAGGAGGAATACCAGAAGAGAACCGTGACTTTGAAAACATTTCTAGAGAAATAGGTTGGAAATAAATGAATGGGTTGCCAATTATAACGCATATATGCCAATTACATACGGCCGAAAAAAATGTTTAATCCCAAAGAGGGGCGATTTTCAGTTTTCTTACACGACCTTGCATATTGCGAAGCTGATGACGGTATTTGTATACTTTTAAGGGATAAAAAATGATTAACCGTTAATATGATGCATATCCTACATTTCAACTCATATTCATGTTTTTGAAACTCCAATTAGCGTTTAAGAATATTCTTACAGCAATACCGATCACAGATTTTATAATCATTGTACGAATTGTTACAATTTGGGAATTTTCCAGTAGATAAATGTTAATTAATGAAAATCATAATCAAAATCAAAAACTAAATCTTTTTAATATTTAAAATGCTCGAATATTTAAAATGAACATAGAAATTAGTTTTCAATATAATTTTTTTGCATCCATTCTCGAAAATCTACACATTACTAGGAAAGAGCTGCAACAGTCCTGCAGGGAGTCTATTCCAATCATTGAAGAGTTTTGAAGATATATCGAAGTCTCATGGTTGGTCCTGCGTGATTCTTGAGATGAAGTTATCAGAGCTTTTCGTCGCGAGAAATTCGAAATATTCAATGCATCATGGTGACGCACCGTAAGGAAATGGGCATGTGTGATGGGAATAGGATCCAGGTGTCCAGGACGTGGGTTTGGAGAAAGGTAGAGAACGCGAAAGTGACGGGAGGGAATACAAATGAGGACGCTTTCGATATGGTGAGTGAGGAACGTTTGGAGAAGACGTGAAAAGGGATATGGAGGAAGCGTGACATGAAAGGCGGACTCAGCAAAAGAAGGAGAAAAGTCCGCAGGAGAAGGTATGACACGTGGGCAATCAAAAGCACGAGAATGGAGAAGACGATGAGGATGAAATGAGGGAAAACTTAATTTAATCTATGGAAATGGTACACTGACGGTCGTTACATAATTACTCAAATTGTAACTCTCCGTTCTCACACTGCGATAATATTGTATTGGAAATTAATAATTGTTGATATCATAGCACAAATTATCACATAGCACATAGACATATTAGCACATAGCACACAGATATCATATCAACAATTATCAATTTCCAATTCAATATTATCACAGTATGAGAACGGAGAATCACAATTTGAGTTATTTTATAACACTGTCAGAGTACTATTTCCATTAATTAAATATGCAGCACATTAAATTCAGCTACAATAATATCCGATACATTCATAAGCGTGGGTTGCTAGCAATAAAGGACCGCTGGGGATATTATGCAAGTATTGCAACCTCTTTTGCAATCATCTTTCATCGTAATATTGCGGTAAATTCTTTGCATTACAACAAAAAGAAAAATTAATAGTTTTAAAGGGTATGCAAAATGTAGCACTGATTTCTGATATGGTATGTACAATAATGATCTTCCGACAATAAATCGATCACTATGTAGACTTTTCTTTTGGAAGTATTAACTTTGTTAGCACGATAAAAAAACCGTCTCACATTTTGCTGGTGCACAAAGTCATTTTTTCCATAAAAAATACCCATTTTAATCGAACTTCCTCAAAGAAATCAAGGAATGTATAACTGATTGTGCGAATGAGAACTTGATTCTTTCGAAAAAATACGATATTTTCGAAGTATGAGACGTGGGCAATCAAAAGCACGAGAATGGAGAAGACGATGAGGATAAAGTGAGCGAAAACGATATCAACATCTATATTTAGGTCGTCACAAAAAATAATTGTTCCAAGAGCTCTACGTCAAAATATCAATTTGTCGCAAAAGTTAAATTTAAAGTCTCGGCTCAAAATTACGATATTATGACCAAAGATATCGTAGTGATACTTTTTCAATTTCACAAACTCTACTACACGTGTTGCAACTGATTTGCAACACGTGTAGTTTGTGAATTACTTATATGTATTACGTGCATAATTTAACTACTAGACTAACTTGATACTAGTTTCTGATGATGACTTCAAGCTAATTGAAACATATCTTTGTGTACCTTTTCAATATGCTATGATACGATATCTCTCCGGAAAAAATTGACTTGAGCATTATGATGCCTACCCTAAATATTTCTTTCAGCTAAATGATTGCAGTTTTGTATTCGTTATCAAAAAATCCTTCGTCGAAGGAACTTATTTCCCGTGTCAATTTCAATGATATGTGGTTGTCTTCAAGTGTTTTCGAGGCATTGTACGGAAAAATAATGTATTTGGCTGGTACATCGCATAGAGTGGAGCACATCCTCCAGAATGAATACTTTTTGATTGCCAAATTTAGAGTTTTTCAGGCCAAACAGACTATATTCCCTAATTAAAACATATCGAGGCACTGAATTTACCTAAATTAGAATTTAATATCTCAGGAAATTTCAGCATAAAACGTGTTTTTTAAATAGCCAACCGCTTAATTTGGCCACAGATAAACATGCGCCATTATTTAACCGGTTTCAGTGTAAAAAATTAAGTAAGCTTAAATTATGTACGAAATAGCGTATTCACTACATAAAAAATCATCTCCAAGTAGAACTAAAAAAAATATTGAATCCTTTTAAGGAAAGTTTAACATGCAATGCCAGCGAGAATGCATTTAAATATATTTAGGAAAGTGTTTATGAGGGGATAAGAGTATAAAGTAAGGGCTAATGAAGAATTTAATCTGGAATATAACGATTTACGGTAAGGAAACGAGGACACTACGATAGGACGGAGAGAAAAAACTAGAGGCATTCGATATTCGATATGGAGATGAATCGAAGAAGAGGAGTGCACGAAGAGGAAGAGGATTGAAGAAGTGCTAGACTTGGTGGGGGAGGACATAAAACTTCTAAACGATATACTGAGGAGAAGGTATGGAGGGCACCTACTTTGCGGGGAGAGGATGCTCGTGTAGAAAAAAATGCTTGTCGAGATAAGAAAAGGATGTAGAGAATGGGATTTATTGATAAAATGAAATGAAGTAGGCCTAAGTGTGAACTGAAGATAGGACTCCGATTCGGGTAGACTGAACTGATTCGCAAAACACTCCATGGTAACCTACCTTAACCGATAAAATACTTTAATAATGATTCAGGATGAGCATGAAGTCTTGCCCTAATTATAAATATTTATTTCATAATACCATTTGACATAATAACTTTTTTCTGGGGCTATATCAAGGGCAGAGTCTTCACCATACCAGTTACTGGACAAACTGAAGGCTAGGATACAAGCTGCTGTGATTACTGTGACAGAACACATGTTACAAGACACCTGGAGGGAATTGGAATACCGCATTAACATTCTCCGGCTACCAAGGGGGAACACGTTGAAGTTTACCTACGTAAGTGGTCTTAAAAAAAACTCGTAACACCCTCCTATGTAACTGCATCAAATTTAAATTGTTATTTCAAACTGTTATTCCATAATATTGTTTTATAATCCGGGCAAGACTTTATGCTTATATAGTATTTCTTTCACTCAACGAAACTTATTACGATACGCAAAAATTTCAGTGGAACGACCTCAATACACGATCTTCGTCAACCTACGAGGTATTGCCTAGAAAGGATCAATGTGGTACTCTCTCCAATGTCCGACACTGTAGTATTCTCTGTCCATTTTTCTCCCCTTTGTCGACCACACTTTGGGATGTGGGGGAAGGGAAGGGAGGCTTGCCGAAGGGTGACAAAGTGAGGGCAAAACTCACACTGCAGGAGGGATCCTATGATAAATCGCCCATCACGCGAAAGGGATCCCTTGGGTCGCCCCTTTCGAGTACCCCTACTTCTCCCCTCTCTCCCCGAGAAAGCGATATCGTGGAGGCACAAAAAGAGAAAATGGTTCCGACAAATGAACATCGCAAAAAATAAACATGACGGCCTTCCGAAGTGAAAAAATGTGCGCAAAAATAATATACAGGTTGAAGAAAAATTATGTCACGGAATTTCAACCCTGCAACGCTGATGCCAGTAGGAACCAATATTACTGATGATGTTTTAGTCAAAAACGCACCATTATTAAACTACAGAAACTCATAGCTCAAAGCTCCGATGGGCCGCGAGTTTACTCTGCTCCCGGATAAATCGCGATCTCTGGTGGGAAAAGCATTCGAAGTCATGAGTTCTCCAGAGGATCCGGCAACATGGCATACCGCAGCATCGGAAAATATACTTTTCAATGCGGTTATATAATGAAGAAATCTTTAATGACGCACATGAAAAATTTTGATGGTATTATTTAAGTTGCATTTGAGCTTGGGCATTATTAATTATTCTTTTGTCAACATTTATACAGATGTATTTGTCGAAACTGATAAAAAAATACAGGGTTATTATTGAAAAATGTTGCAGTCACAGTAATTCATATAAAGGTGGTGGGGATATGGTGACATAGATTCTTCATAGGCTGCCCAATCAGTGCTTGAGAGCCTTAAGGAGCACTTTAAGTGCAGCACTCCGTCCTTCGGATGGAATATTGAGCCGTGGTCCACTAGACGCTTTTCAAAAAGCATTACAACATCACGCGTGGAAGCATTTTTACGAGAGATATTTCATTTCAAAAACGTGAGGCGACACCTACGAATATCCTGTAATTTTGGCGACTCGATTCGAGTTTGGAATCGACAGTACACCTTAGTTACCCTTTGCCATTTTGTGGTCGCAGAAGGGGGAATCCGGAATTCTGGTGGGGTTCGTAATGAAGCAAATAGAACCCTAAAGGTACACGAGGAGAGAAGAGCCGAAGTGATGGAGGGGATTTGCGGTTGCGCATAATGCGTTTCATTTGGTTCTCAGCGGGCGATCTCTGCGACAAAACGACAAAGGAAAAGTTAATCGTAAGAGTCGTAATTCATGAGGGAGTGATAACAGAACGTGTCCTAAATAACATTTAGAGATGCAGTTCACTCTAGCTTTAGCGACGCCATATTAACCTTCACTAGAGGGTATAATTAGAAATTCGGAATGAAATATGAACCTTATTTTTTACTTTTGCCATTTGAAAGATGCATAACCTCGTTGCATGACCTAATATTTAAAAAACATTATTTAATTGACCTAATACCTCAGGTTTAATAAAAGTGAAGAGATCTTCGAGTAGTGACGAAATGAAATACTTGTGAATCATGAATTAACAATAAGCTGGACCTACACTGGAGCTTAGTCAGCTGCATTCAAGCATTAATTATTAATTATAGTATTCTACCGATTAAGGTAGGTTTACATGAAGTACTAAAAAGTGGTTTGGGAGCCTCCCTTTCCTTCCAGCGCAGGCCACTTCAATTCACTGTAAGGCCTACTCTCTTTCAAAAAAGTTTCAATCTATCTAAAATCCTATTATCCTCCTTCCCCTCCCTCGTTTCCCTAACATTCTACCCTCTAACACCATTTTCAACATCCCCTCCCCGCTAAGTATTCGCTCCATCGCACTCAAGCATAAACAGTGGAAAAATTTACATCTGAAGAGCACACGCAACTAATGCGTGACCTGTTCTGGTATCCAAGAAAATGGTACCTAGTAGGGTTATTTAAACCTTTCTCGGGTTTCCGCGCGGGTAAGAAATTCGATGAGTGGCGACGTTTCAGGTTCCGACTCGTCACCTATTCTCAAGGCTACTGAATGAATGTTTGAAGTAACCGTTGAAGATTTATTCTTTACCCTATAGATAAATAACATTGTTTAAAATATTCTCTTATTCGTACAGGCGTGACAACTTTGTTATTTCTGTATATTAAAAGCATTCCGGCAGTTTTTTTCACCGTCACCATTTCAGAAATACCTTGTGGAGCACAGAGGGGTATAAATGCTCCAGATAATAATATTTCATTTATTTGATTGGCAGAAAGGAATCCGCTGATTTTAGGCTCCAATGCATAACCGTCACCTTTTACCACCTATGTGTGATTTTACACTTTCCCGGCGAACAGAATATTTAAACTTTTCTCGAGTTTCTGCGCCGGTAAGATATTCGATGAGCGCCGACGTTTCGGGTTCAGACTCGTCACCCATTCTCAATGCTACTGATTAATAATTTGAAGTGATGGGCGGGATTTGTCGAGTCCCGATTTTTGTCGCAGAGGAACGTGGACCATGCGCTGCGTGGACCAGGAGCGTAGACATGGCCCTGACAATCATTATTCTTTTTAGAGTTAGATTCTAAAAGCTACTGATCGAATATCCGTTATCTTTGTTGACATTTTACTTTTCAGTATATTTTCGCTACGCGGGTCCTATGACAACGAGATGTGATATCGAAAGTGATGCGAAAAGCGACGACGCGGCGGGAGGGACCGTGTTATTCAGAAAAATGATCACGGGAGCGATCAGTTATCTGGTCGCGAAAAGCGATCGCTCTAGTGATCACTTTTCGCGACGAAAGAAAATCATCGTGTGATTCAGGCTTTAATATATACGCTTCGCGATAGATGTTAGCGTTGAGGGGGCTCCCTAAGCTCGTGGCCCTCGGCAATTGCCGACCAGTCGACCTGGCCAGACGGCCGCAGGCGCCATGGTAACCATGGCTGAATGCCCCATACGGCCTACGGAGCGCCGAGATTGAAGTGCCCTCCACGATGCGCCCGAGTAAGGAACAGGAAATCTCTGCCACCCGCCCGCGCCGGTACTTGAACCCACAGGGTGGGAGCCCAACACACCCCATCACACCAGCCCGATCTTAATATTAAATAAATCTCCCATAAATAATTATCATAAAGACAGAAACGGGCAACTTTTTGCTAGTCATTGCCCACCTTCCTCTCCGTCGTAAGTGCGACCTCCGTCTCCCAGGCCATCCCAACATACCATCTCCAAAATCATGTCTGAAATTCAAATAGAGGAAAATGGCTCCGTGATATAACCCATGGCAGTAACTCTTAATATAAGTAACTTAAAAGGATATCGGTAGATTTGGATCAAAACTCGGTTAATGATAATGATTTTTTATTGAAAATTTCACCCAAATTGGTGAAAGTAACACGTTTTGAGTTTTATCCAAATTACGTAGATATCAAGGTTGTTAGTTTAGTGTTATTTTGAAAGTGAATCTTTTGGGAAAGAATTCAATTATGAAATTCCACAACTTCATCTTACCCCATTTTTAAACCTCTATTTAATTACGACCATTAGTTTATGTGTCCCAGTGTGACAGTCATATGCCATTCAATATCTATCTACATATCTACATATTGGTACAACCCCGCAAGCCACCTAAAAAGGCGTGTTGCAGGGGATATTACGACACCAGAAGTTAGCAAAATAAAAAAGATGCACGTTGGAGTTCCTTGACTACAGAGCTCCACCTCGCTCTATCCATAACTTCTGTCTCCTCCGTAACTCGTCCAGAAGCAACCTCTCCTGCTACCTCTCCTCACCCACCATGTCCAGCACTTCGTCGTTCCTCCTCCTCTCCATCCACTTCACCTACTCTATTCTTCTTCATACCCACATCTCAAACATATCCAGACTTTTTTCGTCCTCCTTCCTAAGTGTCTACGTTTCCGTAGCGTAAAGCACTACACTCCATAGCCTACTCTTCCCCAACCTTTTTTTTAAACTCTAATATAATTATCCCCTCATAACTTCCTTCCTGTTCATGAAGGCCTCTTTTACTTACGCAATTCTCTTCCTGATGTCCTTACTTCTGTATCCGTTTTCCTCTAATGTGCTGCTCAAATAACTGAATTGCTCTACTTGCTTAAGGTATTGTCTACCTACTTTAACTTGAGTGTAACACTCCTTGCTCGCGGTGCTTTACAAGAACAAAATATTGGTCTTCTTTATTTATTGTTCGTTGGAAAAAGAATAATTGTACTTATTGAAGTCTTCATGACTCTAGACCAGGGGTGTCAAACACGCGGCCCGCTCCCTTACAATCTGCGGCCCGGGGCACCATGACTTCTACAATCGCAATCGACAATTCCTTTGCTCCTTTAATATTTACAGCTCTTGCAGTTGGAAGATCAAAACTTACTGGCACTTCATCCATATTACCCACATGCATTTCTTCTACTCCGAAAATGCTCTCTTTCACAAATTGTCCACATTTTATCATCTTGACCTCCTAATCTACATAATTCCCTTGTTATTCTTCCTGAATATGAATGAATATGCGGCCCTCAAGCAGTATGAGTTGGCTCATGTGGCCCGCCAAGGTGAATGAGTTTGACACCCCTGCTCTAGACCATGCGCACATAGCTACATTTCAAAGGCCCGCTGTCTTTCATTCTTAGCGCCATCCTAGCGGGGACCCCGTTTTATTCCTCGGCAAGTGACGCTGCTGTGGCGGCACTCATCTCGTCCCCTGGTCGGTCAAGGTTCTGCAAGAAGGGGAAATCAATCCTTCGCAGAATTCCGTCATCCGGCAGAGACCCATCTCGCGTCCGCCGAGCGGAGAGCGAGAGTGGAGTAGTGCCGGAAGAACGACTGGAAAGGGTTTGCGAGACATTGTCCTTTTATAAGAATCAAAATCCTCCTTAAATCTCCTTAACAAACTTCCCCCACGGAACTGCTCGATCGCTGGAGACGTCTTTTCTCCTTTCCCGCTTCCTAAAGCTTTGCAACTCTTTGCAGCTTCCCGTTCCAAGTTTCCTCGAAGATTTTTCTTTCTCAAGAGCACCATTCTCTTGTCTTCGAACGGAATTTCTGGCACCGGATATTTCCCCTTCAGTGCTGTTCCAAGTGGAGAAAACGTTTCCATTTTGCAATTGACAACCATCAGCATTATTGCATTATAATGATAAATTCCACGACGTGCTTCATTTCTAAAACTGTCAGGATGAGCTCTCACTGAAATCAAGCAAAAATATAATGCGTAAATGTAATAAAACATGCATCATATATTTCTAAGTTTTCTAGTATTTTATCAGGAGTAGTTCAGTAATAGGTTATTCATTGATCTTACCTGACCGAGATGTCAATTTGTGACTTAATTTTTAATAAAAATAATTTCAACGGAATTTCTGGCGTCCTAAATGATTCCCCATGAGCTCTGTTCCAAATGAAGAAAACTTATATCCCCAGTCATCAAAATTATGCATGATAATTTCCACAACACTTACTCGTCTTTAAAACCCTCAGGCTGAGATCTCACCCTCACGATTCAAAAATATAAAATGCGTAAATAATATAGAACACGTATAAGAAACATTCGTAGTTGTCTAGTTTTTTATCAGGTGTCATTATGGACTAGCTTATTCACGTAATCATGACTCTACACTCGTAGGATTTGTATATTGTAGCTCTTCACTTCTCCATTTTCATCCCTTGTTCTCTCAGTTTCCTAATGCTCTTATTACGAAAGTCCTTTTTCATATATCCTTAATACTGGTCTCCCTGCCTTCTTCAGATTTTCCATCATCATTTCTTATCTTAGCTTCCATCATCCATATGTTGCTGCATATTCCGATGTCCCCTACCAATTTCAATACGGAATTAAACACAAATAAACTAATTGTTGAAAATAACGACTACAACGAACAACTAACTGATGTTTTATATCGGAAAAATTAAATAAGAAGTCGTTTAAATTTATGGAGCAGTCGAAGAAATTTATGGATCCCGAAAGCGACAAGTGACGTAGAATACTTTATTTAAAGGACATCGGGCCGAAGGTTTACAAAAAGATGCCTAAGGTTAAGATTAAAGTTGCGTGTTACAATAAATTCAACCTCAGGAACATTCTTTCCCTGACAAAAGATCCCATCCCAAGAGAAGAAAGGAATGGGGTGTATAGGTTAAAATACAACGCGGTGTATGTTGGGCAAACGGGGGACAATTTCAAGAACGGGTGAAAGAACACCAAGCCTGTATGAGAAATAAAAAGACTACATCAGAATTTGCGGAACATTTGTTAGAAAGCAGTCATCAATGTGATTCTGTATTTGAAGTGCTTCATATTGAACCTAAAGGACCTAGATTAGACGCTTTGGAACAAATGGATATCTTGCAGCATTTACGTTTCAATGACAACATTGTTAACTACTTTTTGTGTAACTCCCACTCTCCTCTTTTAAACTTACCACTCCTAAATTCCTGGGCTTACGACATGACGATCCCTTCGGCCTCACTCTCACCCGAACTCCGCTCCCCCTTTCCCCCGGCCAAACCTTCCGTAAAGGGACCCTCCTCCCCCTAACTTCTTTCTACCGTATTACCAATTTCTTTACCACTCCCTCGTCTCTGTTGACCAATCCGTTCCACCTAGTTACCTTCCTCCCTCCCACACCAAGCATGGTATAAATTGATGTGATGGACCTCTGTAGAGTTCACCTGATGATGACGTCTTACGTTAAAACCATTGGTCGGGTAAATAAATATTTCAAGTGAAAGTACAGTAAAAGTTTCTTCTTTTTCATTCTTCATCATGAATCACTTTCACAAAGTTACGCCTCAAACCATCAATTTTACCAAGCTTTTATGTATCTTTGCTGCTGTTGGCTAACATATTGCGGCCTAATGGGTGATGAGAAATCTAAAGGGAAGCAAGTTTCGCACGAAGGAAATGGCGTATAAAACACTGGTTAGGCCTATCCTAGAGTATGCCTCAATGGTGTGGGATCCCTATGAGGTGGGACGTATAAAGGCCTTGGAGAGAGTTCAAAGAAAAGCGGCTCGATACGTTTTGGGTAGGCATCGGATGATAGAGAGCGTATCAGGAATGTTAAAAATACAAGGGTGGGAATCTTTGGAAAGTAGGAGAAAAAGAAACCGACTCTGCGGTATGTATAAAATATGCAAAGGGGATAAAGCATGGAGGGAATTAAGGAATGAAGTGGGAAAACCTAATTTCATTGGTAGGAACGATCATCAGTTCAAAATCAAATGCCGGGCGCAGAGGACCAATGTTAAAAAATTTTCATACCTGAATAAAACAATTGAAGATTGGAACAGATTGCCTGCAGAGTTATTTGAGCCCTTTCCTAGTTATGTAAAAATATTTAAGAAAAAGCTGAAAAAGTATTAATTTTTTAGAAATTTTAATTAAATTTTAAAATTTGTACAACTGTCTAGTTGATATGTGACTTTGTGGGGATGTTGTGTTTTTCTTTTTTGTATATACATGTTACCATCTGGCCAGTTTCCAAATTGTAACTTATGCAATAATAATAGTAATATCTAAAACCTGTTTGTGCGATTTGGAAGTGAGGGTGAAGATACTGGTGCTGATTTTCTGGTTAAATAGCTGTAGATTAAACCTTTTAATGGCACAATATTTGACCATACCAGATTGCGTTTGAGATTTTCAATGAGTTTTATGGCTAATTCCATACTTATTAAAAGAAATTCACCACTTGGTTTTATGTTTATCGGAACGGTATTCATACTAAATACCAGTGAATTTATGTTTACCGGTTAGGTTAAGGCGAGGTAAATTATAACGCATATATCTAGCCCGTTAAACCGAAACCGATGAGCGCGTATTAATAAATGCAAAATTTGCGGCTAAATTGCTCGTGCATATTAAATTCCGAAAGCAGTTTACAAGTTCGATTGGGAATGCGTTGAAAAAAAAATTCGCAATGTCTAATTCGAAAACAACTCGGGTTGAAACGATTTTTCGCCGCACTCTTCCCTGGGTGCCATCGGCTTTCCGATCACGCGTCATTTAATTCGACCGCCTCGCCGATATCCACCCAACCACCCTTCGGCTATCCGTCTAGAATGAGAAAGAGCAGCAGGCGAGTGACTCCTAGGGGGCCAAGAACAAGGAGACTGCATAGAGGAGGTCCAATTTCATCCCATAGAAGGCTGATTTCTGTTGCATCTTTGGTCGCATTTTAATCCGTCTTCAAAATCGTCCGTGGCGCGCTAATGAGTGCAATGCGATCCATTTTTTTCCAATATTTTGCATTATAATTAGAGATGCGTGAAAATCGCAAATGCGACATCGATGCGATGTGCGCAAATAAATGCGACATAGATGCGATGACTGGACTTTTATTATTTACGAAAAACTGGACTGATATTTTTACGAAAATTTGCCTTTTCGACGGAAAATTCGAACATTTGGTGCCGAGCGCAGTTTAAATGCTCCGCCGACACTCACCACTTAAGGCATGTGAGCGACTAGCCAGCTGCTAGCTTGTTGGAACTCTACGAGGCCGCGAATTACAAGTGGCCGCGGGCAAGCTACACCTCCAACACTATATGTCTTATTCCTTAATTTATTATTGCTCTACAGCATAATTATTTAAAATATTCTGTATTTTGTCGCATAACTGTGTTTCACTACATTTTATCGTTATCTACCTCTTTATGAAAATAAAAAATAGACGCTAAAAATGCGATAAACTGTTACTGAAAGTTCGATAAATAAAAATGAAAGTGCGATTTTCAAGTATCTCTAATTATTATATTTGTAATTGCAAGGGATAGCATTGAAAAGTTATGAATTCAATAGATCACATCACCATGTGTATAAATTTCGGTTGTCTCCCCTAAATAAACCATATTTCCCCGTGAAACTCGGATCACTTTGTCTGTCAGCAACGCGAGTGGTGACTTCTGTAAACCCATTTAAATGCGCGGTGGATTATGACGCGCTTAGAGGCCGACTTGAGGATCCTCTTTTGTAATATTCGTGGCCAAGACTCTGGATCTCTTAATACGTCTCACAAGTGATAGTCTCCATTTCTAAGAAAAACCCCTAACAAAAGGCGATGCAATTTCTGTTTTTTGTCGACGAGAAATGGCAGTGAAGATTTCTTGGATCTCACACCGGGTAAGGTCCTCTATATCTCCTTCCGACGTTTCGACGTGCATTTCGCCCATCAGGAGTTCAGGAATCCAATGCCATTGTGCCTCGGAGTTTATTACAAACTGTCGCAGTTGAGAGTGGTTAACCCCTCAGCGTCCCCTGATTGGCCACAAGTCCTATCGAATTTTCTGAATGCGGTTCCAAATGCAGGTATAGCTGATGTTGTAGCATCAGTCTTTGTTGGTCGTGTTGCCGTGCAGCCGGATCTGAATATATTCTAACATTAGACGATCCCTGTATCCATGGGACCGACTTTCGTTTCTTCTCAGTGAATCATATGGTTTTCATTGATGCCGTGCTCGGCCAATGCTGATTTCTCTGGTTGTCCCAGCATGAGGTGTCTTCGCTGAAAGAACAACGTACACACCTTCGACTGGGAAAAATCTAAGGATCAGCATTGGCCGAGGATCAACGAAAATCATATGATTAGGACGATGGGCAATAAGCACATCGAAACGTAAGTATATGGAGGACCTTAACCGGTGTGAAACCCGAGAAAGCTTCACTGCGAAGCCCTTAGGTGGATCACCTAGTATCTCGTTCGTGAAGAGGAAGGATAGCGCGAAATAATTTCATTTTCAATTTTCCCAAATAAAAATTGACAACAACTTACATTTTGACAGATATAAAACGTTACTAATTACAATGTCTGATTGTGGGTGAGGAGAGTTTCGATATGAGGCCATAATGAATACTTGATTGAAATTTAAATGGTATATGTGATTTTTTATTTGGTTCAATAAACTTATATCAGCGGTAGATGGTATTTATCACTAATTAATACCCTGATACTAGGATTCGCATGAAGATTAGCAGATTAACCTTGATCCCGTAATTTGCGCAGTTTTATTTTATTGGATTGAAATTATAAAAACAAGAAAGGCAGGATTAATTATTCCGCACTCAAGATAATTTCTTACTGCGGTTTGTTTACTGATGAAACTGAGCCAATAACTTCCAACCTCAAGTAGCGTGCAGAAAGGAGGCGTTTATGAACAGGAAAAATGGAAATGAGAGGATCGTTATGTGGGAGGGTAAGCAAAGGATACTTACGAGTTTGAACTGGAGTGTTGAGCTTTATGGCGGAGAAAGGTGCTCGAACGCTGAGGAATGAGGACGAGAAAAGACTGAAGGAGTTCGGGTGCTGAGGAGAATGGAAATGTGAGAACGAGATGAGATACGGGGGAGACAAGGTTTGGATGGAGCAATTACTAAGCGTTGAGAGTATGTTAAAAGTCGTGATAGTGGGATGAATGTTAGGTAAGCGGAGGAGGAGAAAATTTAGAATGTGATTCTTGGATAGAGAAAAAGGGAATGAATTATACTGAACATTGATGAGATGATTTTAGTTTAGAAAGAGGGAGTAAGAAGCGGAGCAAAATAAAAAAATTAGAAATATTCTAAAGTTTATTAATTTCACTTTTTAATTTCTAAATTAATTTTTAATTCAACCTTCCAATTTAAACTTAAACGGTAGTACAAATATCGTTATGACTGAGAGACAAATAATAAGAGGAATATCGTCCCCTATTTAGTACGGAATTGACGTTAAAACTCCATGATAGACTCACAGTCAAAACGCCAAGCGTCAATAAGAGGCTTTATTTGCTGTAGGTTTTCTAGCTAGAACTCCACCCTCACTTCCAAAGCGTATGAAAAAGTGTCTAGGCCGCAATATGGTAGCCAGCAGCATCAAAAATGGATAAAGACCGCGATATTAAATAATTACCCTGGCAAAGGTACAAGTGGAAAAGTGCAACACGTGGACAAAATATTTATGACCACGTTAAGTCGGGCACACGCCAGGCGTTCGTGCATTATGAGAGCCTCCGGCCGAGACGGTATCCTACGCGAGCCATTAATTAAGCAGGAGCCCCAAAGCGACCGCTCTGGACAAACGATTTTATGACCTTAAACCCTTTGGTTCCACACGGCGCACCCCAGACACAAGGACCACGCCATTGAACGACTGCATCCTATGACCTCACGTTGAGCAGTGTGTGCGCTCACAGCAGAGGTACAAACGAGCTAGGCTCTTGCAGCGAGATAAGCCTTTCTCTGAGGTTGTAAGAGCAGAATTAAGGACTCGATTTTCCGCTCTTCTTCGCCGGCGGTTAAAATGCGTTCTCAAATGCATTCTCGCTTCTGCAACAGCTTGTGTTTGAGATGCTACAACTGAGATTGCTACAAAAATCCCCGCATCCAATGAAATGTAAAAATTGAAACGGAAAGCTAGATTTTTAAGGGACATTATATCCTATCTCATGCTTTCAGTTACCGAATAATTTTCAATATTTAGGCGCCAGCAACACTGAATTATATTCATTGAAAGCATAGGAAAGCATACCTATTAATTAATCCTTTTGGTGAAATAATAATTTAACTTATTTTTGTTATTGTAAGAGTGGAAATAAAATTACTGTTTAAACAACAATAAGAATATCCTAATGTATACCATGAATAATGAATGAATGAATTTAAATAAATTATCATCATTATGCCAAATTGCTTATCATTTCCGTATTCACAATCTTTAATTCAATGAAAAAACTACACGCTCCACCTATTATTACTAAAATTCAGTGAATGTAACATAAAATATTCAGATAGTTTAATGGTAAGAGTTCGTTCTGATTTTCGTTAGTGATGCCTCCATGAACTACTTCTTTGATTTATCTCAAAAGTTGTCCTTCTTTTTGATAAAATTAATTCTAAAGTTCTCAAATGTCTAATTGTGCTTATTTCCAAGTTTTCCAGTCACTTGACAGAATCTTTGAAGATGTATGATCTACCATTTATTTAAAAGATACCAAACATTTTGGCTGACTGAAAGAATTTCCTTTTTTAATAACCGTAAGGAATTGCGGATTAAAAAGCTGTTCTACTATGCAAAATTATAGTATTCCCAGGTATAGTTGACTACAAAACATATCATGAGTATTAACATATAACACAAGCTACGATGTCTAGAGCAAAACCACGACAATGATAAATAAGATTTTCTTCTCCTCAAAATTCCTTCAACTATTTAGGTGCCAAAGATATTTTTAGCCTCTCCACTTCGTCTTTAATCGTATTCAAATCCTTCATTATTGTGTTCCTGCATTCATGTACAATTTTTCAGCTTTTGAGTATTTTCTAATTGTATTTTTGACGATTGCTGTATAGGCTTCGTTTTATTTTATCATCCAACACTTTCGACGTATGTTATTGTTATGGATGGAGACTAAAAGATTCCCTTGAAATGTTCTGCTCCCACAAAAACGTTTATACCATTCCTTCCTTTGGTATGCTTTCGTAAAAAAATGTGAAAATTTACCGCAATATCTCTAGGATATCTCCGCAATAGTTCTCTAAGGTACTTAACAAGAAAGGAAATAGTTGTTCTCAAGGATGAATAAAATGTTAAGCAGCTCCGTGAAAACAGAGAGAGGAGAGGGTCTATAATTATTCTCTATGCTTTAATAGAAAACGTAATATCCTCTTCCAGGTCACGCTTAAAGGTCATGAGAAGGCATGACAGTTTCACTGCTCTATTTAACCACAACAAGTAAAATGTCAAGAATGTATGCATTGCATAATGCATTGATATCCGGCTACATAGTCTATCACCCGCGACAAGTAATTATGAACACGCTTTACTCCACTGAATGTATACATCTTAATCCGCGTATTAACACGAGAAGGTATTTCAACCAAGAAATATGAGGAGTAATAACTGATAGTGTCGTCTCTCACACTCTTTTCATTTCACACTTAATTCTCAGATATTATCCATTTATTTCTAACCCACGGGAAAAATAAAGGGAATTTTTATTTAAAGTACTCAAAAAGAATTTTATGATGAATATTTATCAAATCAAGACCACAAATAAAAATATTTATGGAGATAATTGTTAAAATCAATTATTCAGACTTGTGAATCATGACATCTATTATGTACGCAAAGAAGTGAATATAATTTTTTTTAATTTATCGACCTTTAAAAATGGCATAAGATATCGCGAGGAACACTGTAGAGGCGGAACAAAATAAACCTTAAAGAAAATTAAAGTAAAGGATATAGTCAACTAAATCGCTTATATCGCTGGATTTCTACATATTTCATAGTTATCATTCAATATTTTCGGCATTTCAAATTGATAACCTGTGAGAATTAGTATACATAAAAATTTCGTCTGTCTCTCACATTCACATTATGAATCGAAAATTATTTGAAAGAAGCACGGCAAGTGCCATTGACATATATTCCATGGGATAAAATATCATTTACTACTGCTCTTGTAATGCTTAATTTTGACAGGTAACCATTTTGCTTGGAATTAAGAAGCTGTTTCTTAATAGTTTTAGTTTTGTTTCAGTAGGTTATTACGGTGTATTTTCTAATTCATATTTAGGAATTCTAAAGCAGTAAAGGTTTTGGAAGACATATTGCTTCACATTTCCATGCCTTGAAAATGTGGAGCAGGTTGTTTTCCAAAAAACCGGCGGAAATGATGCCAATAACCTAGCCGAGAGCCTGACTATGTGAAGAATTCCTTAAAATTATTCAATAGGAGAAAATTAAATCGTGTATTTATCACTAGGAAGTATCTTAGACAATGATGTGTGGATATACGTCAGATATACGCAGTAGAATTACCCTTTTCTTCTTGCATAATTTTCTGAATATCACAAAGTTTCTGCGTGGATAAGAAAATATAAATTTTTAATAAGGTTTGGAATTAGGTAATTATGATCCATTGCATTGGATGCAGTTCACACGTCCGTCGGTAAATAATTTCTCAGCACAAATTCAAGTAATTCCATCACATTCTTTTATATTTTCATTCTCTGATAGTTACGTTTAGACTTGGTTATATTGACGTATATAAAAGTTTTTTGCTGAAAAATCAGGTAAGTGGATGTATCATTTACATCGACGCCTGTCTTCGCTCTGTGGTTCAGGCCCCTATAACCTCGATTCATACGGTATTCAAAACTAAATTAAAACTGTTCATAGTAAGATTCACACACAAGGTTTGTCAAAAAAAGTTACCAGAATCTTCCATAGCCGATCATCAAAATCCGTCCAATTTTTGAATTCTTAGATACTAAGTAATTTCTCCAGGCATTATAAAATACAATAAAAAACTGCAAATAAGAAAAATACATCGTAGCCAATAGTGGGTAGAATGCACATTATTAAGTTAATAATCCATGCTTGATATCAGAATAGATCGAGAACACTCACTCGGACCAGAGAGAGTCAGCAAAGCAGAGATGCGTAGGTACTTAGTGATGTAGATCACAGACAAACTCGAATGACTTACCTGAAAAAAGAGATATTTGCAGTTATACACCGCTTCAGGGCAGTAAATGTTCAAGCAAGCTCAAATTCTCATGCGCACTATGAAAATTATCCACATTTTGGAAATTATTTATATATATACACATAAATCCAGTGAAAGTTGAGAAAATGTAGCAATAAAGACAAACCATGAGGGGAAAAATTAAATGTTACGTTGCAGCCAAAACTATGCCACTGCTCAGAAAATAATAATTTAATGCTAGATGTGATGGTTTATTTTTACCAATTTTTATTAGTGTTCCGGTACAAACTATAAGCTAATTTGATGATCCAATACGAACTAGATTTTTATATTGACGTCGTTTTTACCACTACCGACAATCGTAATAGTCATTAAAATTAATCCAGAATCTGTATGTATACCCCGAGGCTTTGAAGATTTGGTATTGGATTCCTGAATCCCTGATGACGATGGGCGAGTTTTCCATCGAAACGTTGGAAGGAGAAATAGAGGACTTGACCCGGTGCGAAACCCGAGAAAGCTTCACTGCAATTGTTCGCCGGGGAAAAAAATCATACATTACTGCGAGCTTTGAAAACTCGCACTAGAAACAGTCAAAGTACATTATAAGAATACACAAGGGCATTCCAGACCAGAATGTACGTACAATGTTGACATCCTTGGTTTTCGAAGATTGGCGTACTTCATACACCAGCGCGCTCGCTCGAGGGTTAAATCGACTAATTTAATGATCCAAATGTAATGTCAGATCTGAACTGAAATTTCTACCTGGGTACGTATTTATAAAATACGATCAACAAATTGGGTCCATCCCGACATTAAATGCATGTTCCTTGTAAAAAAAACTAACTCTCTGCAAATAAATATTTTGTTAGTTACAGAAATACTACAGCAGACGTTTTAGAGGGAGTAATGGCTGGCAGCAAAGCAGGGTGAATCGTCGGAATTCGACCTCGAGAGAGAAAGGCGGAGAGCCCTTTCATTCATTCGTGTGGCGAGGTCGGCCACCCGCATACTCATCACACGTACTACCCTCATCCTCCCTGTCTCAGGCTAAACTCCCAAGGCCTTCACCATGCCCATTCCCTGATCCTATCTCCGAATGCCACGTCACTGCCTCCATCAAAATATAAAGCCTTGTGAAGCAGTCCGGATTCGTTTTTAATTAAAGATTTTCTACTCAGGCTTTACGCATGAATCAATTCAAACAGTACATTTTATGAAATTGGGGAGGATGTTTTCCTCTTTGGATTACCCCTTGGATTCAATACAGCTCGTAGACTCTAAGTTTGTAGAGGTATCTTGTATCCACAATAATTAAGAGTGGCTTACAAGTCACTTAAGATAAATATTTTGTTCTCTATCCAAAAGGTATAGTATAGACGTCATGAAATATTTCTTCTGCCATTAGTTTCATTACGATTGATGTAACCATGAAATATACTAGCTAAAATTACGGATAAATTATGTCCAAATCTCCATGGACACTAAATTTTTATTGCATCAAAATTTCAACACTGAGAGCTTCGATGGCACTGTTTAACATTTTACATTTCATAAAAGAATCAATCCGAGATCTGAATATAACTGCCCCTTTTTCGCTTGGGGCACATGCCTTTCTTTAAAAAAAGCTTACTGTACTTATTCGAAGCATACTATAGCCACGATATTCCAAACAACTCCGCAATGGCAGTCACGTCAAACATTGGATGGGCTACCTTTCACTTGATCCAAGTTTCTGATTATATGCTTCCGTTCTCCTACCACTCGCAACGAATTTCTAAACCATATGACCATAGCAACACCCGACTCCCAAATTACAATTTTTCAATCGACTAATGATGTGTATGTCATTACATCAGCCATAACCATAGGGCACAAAAGATTTAAAACTTTGCAAGACTGCCCTGGAATAATTATAAATTAGCCCACCATGACTTCGATAAATGGCTGCCATTTTCCAAATACTGTATACCTGTAGTTAGTCCACCGAGCTTCCTATATACCTTTAAGGATAGTTCAAATGAAAACCTTCAAAGTGTAATAATTTTCTACCACTAGGAACGACTTTTACAAATCATTTTTCTTCAAATAATTCCTGAAATTCAATATAAATTCTCGTACCATTTGGAAGTGCATAGAAACTGCGTTGGAATAAATATTTTGGTCGTTCCTATAGCCATTCGTGCTTCGCGATTTTCACCTATTCTTCACTTAGGAAATGGCTGCGTCCCATTTCTTTTTTGAATGCACGGAGCACCCTTAAGTAACAAAAAGCGTCAAATGAATAAAGGTGATTGATGAGACATTAACATTCGATATCATGGATAGTCTGTGTAGTAAAACGGGCATTGTCATGCTGTAGCAATACTCAGGAAATAAGGAGTCCTAGACATTACTCCTGATTGCGGGAAAAGTTGATTTTTTTAGCGTATCGGAATAAGAATAACTAGTTGCTGTCGCTCCCTTTCCCAGGTGGCGCTATAAAATTACCCCTTTACATCCCATAAGAGAGTGAGCATGCCTTTCCCGGCAGACTATTGAGTGCAAAATTCCTTTGGCATACGTGATGAGCCTTAGCGCCATTTCTTGCTCGACCATTTTGTTTCTGGTTGGTCGCTATAAAGGTTTTACACCACTATACAAATCATCTTACTGAACGGTCTTTCTTTAATGAATTTCCATTGGTTAACTCCTTTGTTTCCCACATAACACAGTACAGATCGCTGCTTCGGCACGGCGCGGCTGGAAAGCGGAAGTTTCAATTTTTTATGGATATTGGTGTAAAAAAATAAAAATAGTACAAAAGGAAACTATACCATAATTTTAAAAATATAGAGAATTACAGGCTGTTAATGCTTCAGTTTAAAAGTTAAGCCTTCCCCTGTTTTTTTAATTCATTGAGTAGTCATGAATTCAAGTCTTTTATTATCTTTCATTTTTAAAGGCACAAAAGAAACTTTTTGTTTGGGTACCATTTTTAGAACAACTACACATATCATTTTATTTTTAGTTTGAGCAGTTCTTTAATGTAATATAGAATGTTTCCCATAATAAATATCTGAAATTTGTAGTCACGAAAAAAATGAAAAAATTAATACTTTCACCGATCAATAATACTCTGAGCACCAATCGCTCGCTTCCTCGTCATTTTCATCAAGGCATCGCCAATCCCCACCCTGAATGTAATCTCACCTCGCCGCCATTCTCCCGGACTATATCCCCAGCCGGCTTCACCATTCTTATTCGGGGTTATGGACCGGAGGTTGAATTCCGACAATTCCGCCGTCTACCGCCGCGTTCGCCACAACAGAGCGAGGGAGCCCAGAGAGTTTCGTTTTTGCTCGAACTATCCCACCCCTTGGCAATATCCCCGTAGCCTTCTGACGGCGAGATTCGTGTCAGTCGCCACCCCGAAACAACAGACGAGCGGCGAGCGAATGAAACCGACCGAACTCGACCCATTCTCTGCCGCTCTGTGATTCGGCCCGGAAAAAGGGATACGTCGACTGCACAGACGGACATAAGGTGTGGAGCGCGGGAGAGAACTATAGTCGTTGGGTTGGGGGCGCAGCTGTAGGTGCAGCGCGCTAAGCAAGGGGATGCCAAAGGGCAGGCGGACGATTTGAATAAGGCAGGAGAAGGATTGGCGTGTTCTCTCTCACTCAACTCATAAAGCGACCGACATTACTCGGGAGCCTACGTCCTGACCGCTAAGACCCTTGAGCTATCCATCTTTCATCGCATCACCCTTCCCCGTAATACCAGATGCGCGAGTGCTGAATCATGAGGCGATAGAGGAACCGCAAATCAAATAGCCAACGAAGAAAATAGAGTAATGTGTCGTATTATACGAGACGAAATGGAGTTACACGTCACCAAAGTTACACCTTTTGCCGCTGAGTCTGTGAACTAGGTTCTTTTTACTGCCTTTATTTACTCATTTTCTTGTTCTATTCATTGAAAATACCTTTTCAAAGGTGGAAAAGAATATTTTGCTTGGATACCATTTTCATAAGGATATATAATAAAATTTAATTCATGCCGAACTTAATGTAGTATACAATGTTTCCAACAGTAAATATCAGAAATTTGTAGCCACGAATAAATTGACAAAATTAATGCATTGCCCTTCTGGACAAAATTTATACTCAAATACTGATTAAAAAAAACTCACGTTTCTGTACTATAAACTCAAACTATATCAGAACTCAAATTTTGACCGCTTCCGAATAATCTATTACGATGAACTTTTTTCGGGATAACTAAGGATCGGATGGCAATGCAATCTCCTTACAATATAACCCCGATCGGAACAGTATCCCGAGAAATATTCAGAAATAAAATTTAAATATGGAGATTAGTTCAAAAAATATCCAACTTAATACAATGGGGGCGCTGTAATCATTTCCGGTGCAATGAAGTATCTTCAGATAACTGACTCTCGGAAAAAAACATATTTTCTCGCGTAGCTGTTTTTCTACTACCGAAACAGGATTGGTTTGCGCTCTCACTCAACTCATAAAGGTCCTGACAGCTAAGACCCCTGAAGTATCCATCTTTCATCGCATCACCCTTCCCCGTAATACCAAATACGAGATGCGCAAATGCTGAATCATGAGGCGTGAGAGGACCTGCAAATCAAACAACGAATGAAGAAAAGTGAGTAATGTGTCATATTATACGAGACGAAGTTAAAAGCCTCCACATTTACGCCTTCCATTACGGAGTACAAGAACGAGGCTCTTTTTTTAAATCTTAACTCAAACAAATCAACTAAAACTGCGAAAAATATTCGCAAGATCATCTATCCAGCGTAAAATAAATACGCTGAAACTGTGTATTTATTATCTATTAATATTGAACTTTGCTATAGTTCCGAGATATCTATTTCAACTACCACGTTTGACTTTCATATACGTATTTTCCAGACATGTATGTAGTAAAATCCACTCTACCTACCCGACAGAGGGATTTATAGTATCAATCAATTAATTCAATTCGATCAATCGATCAATTGAGTCCAGAGTGCTAACATTCCATGTTTATTATTATAATAAAGATTAAGTAAAAAATATTATCTCCCCCTGACATTGCATAACAACGACAATAACAAGTTCTTGAACTTTTATAATTTCAAGTAATAAGCGAGACTTAATAATAAGATAAGATAAGACTTAACTAATGAGGGTGGTAATTTAATTTCAAGTGATTCTTCATATGTTTATATGTATACGTTCTATACGTTCATATATGCTTCATACAGTTAATTTTTTAAACTGATAACCTCAGGCTTAACTGAATGAAACCTTTTAATTATGGAAAATAAAAGCATAAACTTTATTAGATTCACCAATATATTTAAAAATGCACAACCCGGGCTTAATAACAAACCTGAAAATCATGCTAAGAAACCCGAGTCTTGTTTTTTGCAATGCATTAGTGAACATAGCAAATTTTTTTCTTTATTTTTCACAGTTAATTTTAACTAAGTTATTAGCTTTCAAACCAGAGTCGCTCTAATTTTGAAACGGACAGGAAAAAGTTTTACTTCCAAGGATTCCGTAGCCCATAAGGCATGGTTACTATTGCAACTTCGTCTTCATGCATCTTCAGAGACGGGAGAAATAATTTACTATGTCCTCATTCTGTATTTTTATCAAAATTCGAACTGTCTCAACGTTAGTATGTCATTAGCCAGGATACAACCTATCCAGAAAGATGGACGTGTAAGCACCACGCTCCATTGCTTAAATATATTTCGCGGAATGAGCGCAAAGAGCAATATTATCCCCACCATATTATCATTTAACGGCAAAAATAGCATCTACGTGCTTGAAAATCGACTGGCTTAGCCAGAACGCGTATTGTAAGGGTTATAATAATATTTATACATATATAGATGACACCATAGGCTTTACCCTTTTTGTGGGATCACCTTCATAAAACAATCGTAATATTTTGTATATTTCAATAGCCAAAAGTCTCCTCGGTACATAAATGGAACATATACTACATAAATAATACAGACTGAAGATGTGTTAGCATTGATACAGCAAATAAAAATTATAATTTTTTAAATATCACGGATACAAAACCAGGTTGGAGCTTAAGGTGATCCCGGAGGCTTTTGCCTTTTTTTTGGGATTACCTTCAGAATACAACCGTAAAACTTTGAGTATTTGAAGAAAAATAAATTTGGTCCTTTGATACAAAGATAACCTACGTTATATAAATATATAAGTTATACGAGTATCCCTAAGAAGAAATATTAGAGTATTGTCACAGCCTTCCAAAGAGAGTTTGATTATTAAAAAAATATAACATCCTACAACAAGATGAATGATGTGAGGTATGTTCAAGATTTGATGCTTCCCCAGCGAAACATCTTGCCTAAGTTAATACATAACTTGCCGTGCCCCCTGCCCCACGCCTATTGAGGTGGCTTGCGGGGTAACATGTAAATGTAGATGTCTTTTTTTCGGTTAGCAGGAGGACTGAGCGCACTCTCGATTCACAAAGTGACCGACATTACGCGCCTCCCGGGAAGCTATGGCCCTGACCGCTAAGACCCTTGAGCTGTCCATCTTTCATCGCTTACGCTTCCCTGTCTCTGTAATACGGGATACGCGAATGCTATATCACGAGGGAGGAGAGGGCCGCATACTTTTTAAAACAGTAGCTTAGAGTGAAGACGAGAGTCTGAGTGGAAAGCAACTTAGCCTACATTTCAAAATTCAGAATTAATGAATAAATAAATATATTACCTTCCAACGAATTTTACCATTATCATTATTGAGTGATGAGTGATTTTATATTTATGACAGTGCAACTGCAAGTGTGAGACATTAAACACCTATCACCATTTGTGTGGATTTTATATATTTATATTTCTAAAGATCTGGATATATTTTTGGTGCTATCAAATCTACTTTTATTGTATATGTATTTACTTTTATTGTACGTAAAATTTAGTTTTTTTGATGTGCGTATTTACCTTTCAGAGTTTCAGTTATAGTGTTTTAGAGCATAAAATTTCAATGTGAATGATGTAGGCCAATGCAATTTTGTATGCATTATAAAAACGTAAAACCTTTTTATTGGCAGTAGCTTAGAAGGACCATGTGTGAGGAAATTGTAAGATATGACTTTATTGCGGATTTTATTGTGACCAATGTACCTATGTAATCCTTAAAAAAATAATTAACTATACCATTATTATTAGCAGTAAAAATAAAAAAATATTATTTTATTTATTATTATCATCATAATTACTTTTCCAGTTTACTTTTCCACTTTTACACCAGTATTCTACTAATTAAAATAGGCTGCCATGGAGTAATTAAGAAGTATTTTGCCAGTCTACCCTCCCTTCGTGGGCTCAAAGAATATTACATCATTAAATATAACATGCGCAACACTACGATGAAAATCACTTATATGAAATATGCAAAGGTTGGACTGTTTTTTAAATGAAATATCTAGGTTAAGAGAACCCATCATTCGCTCGTTCTTTCCTAGTAGCTATTGCTCGCACAAAACTGAAAACATCCTCATAAAATTTTCACGAAGTTTAGAATAGATACTTTTTAACACTTTCTTTTATTTTGGAATTTTTCATGTAAATCATTAAACGTGCACTTATTTTGTGTTTAGCGGTTACACAGCAGTGCTTTATATCGGCCGGAATGCACCGAAACCACGAAGCAAGTTAATTTAAAATAGCCATCATTTCTATATTTTGTAAAACATTATTCCTCATTGAATCTTTTACAACAGGTTTTCGGGTGGCGTCGGCTTATACTTGAAAACCATAAATATTAGGTTATCCGTTCCATTAGCTGAAATTTTATATATTAAGCACTGATGCTAACCTTTTTTTTCGGGAGAGGGAAGTTAAAAAGATGTCTGGTGGTGATTTATTCTAAGTAGCATCCAACCTGGCTACGTGCCGGTATATGTTAATAAAGTAACTTCATTTTTAAGTATGGCAACATTGATATCACAGTACTTGCAACACATAGATATAGCTTTCAAATCGAGGATCACATTAAAACGTATGTTTATCCATTCTTTACTTCGTACTATTCATGGGACAATTTTATCCCATTTTCGTTAGTCATCAGATGGATACAACAAGAGCCAAAGGAGATTACTTGCATCCCACTAGATATCTTGTGGGTGCGGCGTAGATGCAGAGGGGTTGATACGTTCTTTTAATATTATAGGTAACTGCATCTTTTTGTGTCAAATATACGAAAGCGAAATATTGGCAAATTTACAATTTCATTGAGATATTTACGCAAAACTTTAGAAGTATGTATTTCCCTAAAAGAAAGTTTCCGTAGAAATCATTGCACATTCACTTATTGTGTGTGTTACCGGTTGCACACCAGTGCTTCATTTCGCCCGCTATGAGCCGGAACGGTGAATTATATTAAACTGATCCCTTTTTTATATTTGGTAAAACATGATTCCTCATTAGGCACAACATGATTCATGAACTACAAGTTTGAAAAATTGGAAGATATAGGTGGGCGTCGGTTTATATTTGGAGACCATGTGTGAATTAAATGCTTGGGTATCGGTTCCGGAATATGAAATTTTATAAACTAAGCACTGGTGATCACGATTTTTCTTTGAAAAATTTGAAAAAGTTTTAGGGGATGATTAAACTCGAATAACATCCTCCCTGGCTACGTGCCTGTTTTCTTAAATAAAGCAGTTTCATTTTTAACCATGGTTAGCATAAAGACCACAATCCTTGCTACGCAATGAAACAGCTTTCTGATGCGAGGACCATATTAAACCGTAATTGAAAGTCAAACATATACACATTAACCATTTTATTGAGAGATTAAAAAAAACTTTCGCAATATGCATTTAAAAAAAAGCAAGTTTACAAACAAATCAGCACTAATAACTTACGTAATAGTGTTTCATCGGGTGCACACCATTTTTGGGGAAATATGAAAAATTTTCTGCGGGTTCTTTAACTAGAAATTTCTATAAATATGCCTTTCCAAACCCTATTGTGTCACCAAAACCTATGCGCCCTACTTGACAATGTTCCTGTACCAATTAAAGAAGCAGTTTCATTTTTAAAAATGGGGAAAATAAAGACCACAATTCTTATTGTGCAGTAACCAAATGCCAGGACCATGTACAAAGGTAACGTTTTTATTCTCCACTAGGTGCTTACCATGGAACAATATGATACCATTGTCGTGAGCCAACTGAGGAAAGCAACGAGAACCAAGGGAGATTACCTGTATCCCGCTAGATATCTTGTGGATGAGGCGCAGATGCGAGCCTCCGAATACGAGACTCGCTAATAAACCCGGGGAGCTTTCGGAAGGGGAAGAGGGAATTCCCACCTGGGTCCTCAAACACCCGCAGCATGGATATCCCCATGGTCATGGGGAAGCGCGCGCCCGGATATGAGAAAGAGGTGCTGGGATCAATATTAGATATAATATACACACCGCGAAAGGGATATGCGTGAATTGAGGCTACGTTACGTGCGCGGAGGAAAGGATCCCATTTGATCTCATAGGAGCGTGAAAAAATACCATCGGTAAGGCGTTATTTTTGTATCGCGTCAATACGTAAGAGGATATTTCGTAACCGAAATCTCGTAAATGAACAGTTCGTAACCACGACAATTGGTAACCAGAAAATTCATAACTGTTTGGTAAGCAAGACAGCTGGTACAAAGACGTTCCGTAACCGAAAATGATGAAATAATCTCATTGAGTGTATGTGCAATATTAATTTTCAAACTACCAAATAGCTTAAACTTGCGAATTTCAGAATGTTTACCATACTCTGAACACTTTTTCGATAGTTTTTTTTTACTTTATTCTCGTCTGAGGAGAGGCAGCTTTTAGATGAGATACGCAGGAGACAGAAGGTATGGATGGAGCGAGTACTTAGCGGGGAGGGGATGTTGAAAATGGTGTTGGAGGGTAGAATGTTAGGGAAACGAGGGAGGGGAAGGAAAAGAATAGGATTTTTGGATAGATTGAAAGAGAGTAGGCCTTACAGTGAATTAAAGAAGGCAGTGCTGGAAGGAAAGGGAGGCTCCCAGATCGCTTCTCGAATACTCCATGGAAACCTACCTTAATCGGTAGAATACTGTAATAATAATTCTCGTCTGAAATGTTTGTTTACAATGTTTTTGACCCACTGAAGCCGGATGTGCAGTTATTCATGATAAATCTTTGACAATAACTTTCATGCTATGAAATTATTTAAACAATTTAATGTTTTCAAAAGTTAAAATATATTAAAACAGTTCTTCTGAATGACTTCAAGCTCGTGACTGTGCACTCTGGAACAAACGAGTTATTTCTCCCTTAACAGGCTTTTGGATACGATATGCCTGGAGGTGGGATTGCAAGAATCCCACCGCGGAATTAATGTAAAACTCCTTCCTCAGGGCATACTAAATTTACACGACTTTGCTAATCTAGAAGATTTCAGAATTGATGCGAATTTCCTAATACAATCTAAAATTGCTAATCTGGGAGGCAATTCCAAAATGGAAATGATTTTCCTAAATTTTCCAGACTGTCCGCAGCAATGTAAAGTTTATCAGGACACATTCATAACTTATATATTTTTTGTAAGTATTCATATATGAAGGTGATGAAAAATTTGATGAAAAATACAAAAATATATTTCATATAAAAAATAAGTTATCGTAATTTTATTTTTTAAATCGCTCCAAAACATTTTCTCCTCTTAATCCGAGTATCGGTTTCATTCACATAGGTTTTGACATTCAGTAAATTCTAAAAACGAGAGACAGTTTTTATGAAATCAAGCGTTTCTTATTTGTGAGTTTTTGAACCACTTGTAACCCTAATGTTTCCATGTATAACAATGACTCCATAAGCGTGTATAAAGGTGGAAAAAAATCAAATATGATCTGAGAGCAATTACCATGCATTCCTTATTAGATTGCATTTTAGCAAGACAAGCCACAAATTAAAAAAAAACATTTTATCTCATATTCAGACTCTAAACAATAGCTGTTTTTGCTCCATTCTTCAAGATTTCACTCCAAAATACAAAGGAAAGCGAGGAAAATACTGTAAAATAACGTTAGACAGTTAGCCAGTTGGACAGAAATTACAAGACGAAAGAAAGATCTGAGGTACTTGAGTTGAGATTGAAAGTGAACAGTCAGCAACTATAAATAATAATACCTTACATTCAATACATTCTTTTAAAACATTTTGTAAATTAAAATCAACATTTAATACAAAAACCACTGCATAGAATGTGAGACATATGGTATTGTGTTACTAGGTAAGTGCATTGAAAATAGATCACAAAAGATGATGAGTTAGAAGAGATGTCCTCCGCCCATGTATTCTTATTGTATTCATTCAAGTCAAAAAAAGAAAACAATTAAGACTCATAGCATGAAGTATATAATGAAGATTTTCAGTTTAAACTCAAATTCCAATAGCTTACGAGAAGGCATTTAAATGAATACGAACTTAATCGAGGGGGTGGGAAGCCAAGGGGTACAAGTGATTTTTTATTACCAGAGTTAGGTACAGAAATTGTTAGAAGAAAGGCACAAATTTGGTGGCCTAGGATACGAGTGAGTCTCTCTTCTGTGCTAACATTGGGTGGAAAATTAAATACACTAACAGATATTAATTAATTGATCTCGTTTGTTTCCTATACTTAATTTCTGTACCTATCTCTGTTTAGAAAAAAATCATTTGTACCCCTTGGCTTCTCAGCCCCGCAATACCATTTACTACTGGCAAAAAATATCTAAAGGGTGGAGAGGTGAAATTAAAATGAACAGATGTAAATAAAGATTACAGTCATTTTATCCATTTACGGTGAAAATGCTAAAAAAAAGTCATCCTATTTAATGTGAAAAGAGTGGAATCGTTTGGAATCAAATTATTCCCAAAATGAAGTTACGTCTTGTTGGATCAAGAAACTCATGGAAGAAGGAAACTTTTAAGGGGACTTATCATGTGCTCCTTACCCAAAGAAAGAAGTGTTACAACGAAATTCCTTCCTTGGAAATACTTCGCTCCTTGGCTGTATTTACCCAAGTTCTCATTACTAATGAATTTCCTCATCAAGGTATTCGATGCAGAAGTTCGAAACGATCATTATTTGAGGTATGAGATAAGAACACTTCGATTATTAAATTATAAAGGTTAGATTTGCTGCCACCAACGATAAACACAGAAATTATAAGCTAGCGGAATTGCACGAATGAGCCACAAACTTTGGGAAAGTTTTTGCAAAATTATGTAGTTAAAGATTTAATCTCACTATCCAAAGCAATTACTATCAGCGAACGTAGTTACAAAAATCTGTGGCCATCAGGTGCAAAAACTATTGAGGTTGAAAAGTAAATATTTTGTACACAGAAGTTGGATAATTCAATGGTTATATTTTAATATATCACTCTTTCCTACTTTTTCAACCGAACGTAACAACAATTTTGACATAAATTACAGAATTTATTAGCTAACAACCCAAAAAGTAGTCAATCATCGAGTGTTTCTCTGATGATTCTTTGAGTATTACAAGCATTACCATGTATCCCACATCGAGACATCATGTATCGCCCGTAGAATATCCGCGGACGGACAGCGGCGCGTCGTACCTTCACGTAGTTTCCCAAAAGTTCACATTAAAGGGACTAAAAAATTCCATTTGGGAGCAATTTATTTGCCTTGGCCGGGATGTGAACTTCGATCTACCAAATTCGCTTCTACGCGTTAGAAAAAAACTACGCAGAGGAAAAAGATGCGCTGGTTGTTCAAGCGGTACAAAACCTAGCGCAAATACCGCAGACCCGGGTTCGCATCACGGCCAAGGTCAATGATCATATCACACACTTTGCCAAAATAGTAGATATACTCTAACACAGGAAATATTTTCCCCATCCTTAGTCAGTTTTATCCATACGACGCTGCCTGAAAATACGTTTTTAAAAAAATTTTCTGACACATTTTCCAGAAATTATAGCCAGGAAAGTCTATTTTCTGTGCCCTGGAGAATCAAAGAAATCAATCAGAAAAGCACATTTTGAAATTATCATATAAAGGGAATACTCTTCCTTTCTCACAAAAGTCATTTAAAATAACCACTCACGTTACGTTTTGAAATAAACAAATAAATAAAATGGGAAAGGAATAGAATGAGTGTAAAATATTTTGCTTAATTTGTGAAAATCGGACTAATCTTTTTGGAAATGAATTTAATACAAAGAAATATGCAAAGTAACTTCGTGAAATTTCCTAACTACCTCATCTAATAAATATTAATCGGGTTATCCAGAAAAAGATGAAATTTTGGATTTTTATGATAGTTTTACCAAGAAATGAAGTAACGAATACTGTTTACAGGTGAAGATAAAGGTCGAAGCTTTACAGCTATAATAACCTTAAAGTTTGTAGAAGACACTTAATGAATTTATGTAGCAAAAAAAGGTAAAAATAATCGTTTCAAACATTTTAATCCTAAATCTCAACGATAAAATGGACTTCGTCTCGTGACTACTGCACAAATTCTTTCTTGTCTTGCTTCAAACTAAACAAATAGGTCCATAATGGCCAAGGATAAGTACAAAATAGGAAATCCGGATATTCATAATGAATTACAATAGCAAAACATACCTACACTTTATTTACTCGTTTTAACGACCAAGCCGGGTTTTGACAGCTCAGTGCCATTTCCTACGTGCCACACCAGTGTCATAATTTTAGCAATATTTAACAGTATAGATATTTTGAAAGTTTAACGATGTTACAACATCCATAATGAACATTAAAAACTCATATTTCATGAAATATGATGCATTAGAAGGAATAAAATACGACGGTTGTTTAAGTAAAGGCTGTTTTGCCGTACACTGTAGCAGTTCGCACGCAGTCCGTAACGAGTAAACCGGCATACCTTGCGGGCAACCACGCGTCAGTTGCAATTCTTTACATAACCTTTACGCTTTACTGTGGATCTTTTAAATGTTTAAGATTATTGAATCGCCCACCGCGTGTGTGATTCGGTCAGTGATACGATTTTTGACTGCAATAAACATGTCGACTGCAGACATTATACTCAGCTTTGTGAAGCGTATGCTGCTAATGCAATGAGCTAATGCAAAGTGCGGAAATGGGTCGGAGAATTTAAAGATGGCCACGAAAATGTTCACGATGATGATCGCTCAGGACGGCCATCTTTGATCACAAACGTTGTAGCGCTGCAAAATCAAGTCAACGGTGTTCTGGGATAGGCGCGGTATTTTGCTAGTGGACTTTATGACACGAGGAATGAGGATTAACTTAGAAGCTTACTATGCAACCCTGGCCAGGCTCCGACGCGCCATTCAGAGCAAAATACGCGGCATCCCGCGTTAACTCCTGGTTGTCAGGGCAGGCGGCAAACTTCTTTAAAGAGTGGTTTCAAAACTAAGTTTTAAGGTATGGTAAGTGCCCAAACAAACAACATAACTATTTGGAAATATAAAAAAAAGTATGGGAATTCTAAAAATAAAATAATTTTGGTTTATTTTATATAAATAAACGGCCCTTACTTAAAAAACAACCCCCATAATTTTATATGAATTGGCATAGCTGTGTTCTCGGTGTTCTTACGGGAATAGGAGTCTTTAGTGCACAATATGAAATAATAATCACTTTTTATTTCACTATTCTACGTTTATTACAAACTAAAAACACCATCTCATTAGTTGCCATTCCTTTTAAGAAGAAACTCAGAAAATATGAATAGAGGATAGGAGGACAATATTCAGAAAATAAACTGAAGTGGCAGGGGTTACCAAATTCCGCATAAAAACTAAAAGTAAAAGAAGATTTTGTTGACTTCAACCCCCCCTCTAACACCCACTCCTTCCATCCTCTCCCCCATCCCCTTCAAGGAGAATATATGTTTGCTTAATAGTTAAATTTGTTGCACTTGATAATGACCTCTATGGATCGAAACATGTCGTACCGACGAAATAAATCAGTGGAAGTCAACGAAGTCTTCTTTTCATTTTCGAATACCAACTTCCACATAGTTGAGCCTGATAACATTGAGCGAAGCATCTCTCAGGGATGGTGAATTCCCTATTCACTCTCACCGAGATGTTGGCACCTCCGTCATCCCCCAATCCCACCCCTAGTTCCAACGAACCCCCCAAAATTCTCGGCCGCATCTACTTGTCCCCTTAGTGCGTTCCTCTCCAAGTGTGACCCTGAGTATTTCATCTTTGCTACTATAACTTTCTGATTTACATCCAATTCCCATCGTTCTGTTCTTTCCTCCCCGACGCAAGGGGAGCTTCCCAAGCTAATTTTACGGTGGCGAGAAGACACAAAAAAGGAGAAAGAAATAAAAATGAGGACGAAGAAGGCAGGTAAGCACTCCCAAAATGATAATGACCTTATATCTTTCCCAGCGAACTCCTTTCCCTACTCTTATATTTATCGCCTACGTGCAAAATCTTTGGGACCGAAGATAATATTTCTTTCTGCAAAAAAATTGTGAGAGTCAGAAAAAATATATGTAAGGATCGTGATAAAAACGAGCCGAGGTGAGCGCAAAAGGTGAAGATCTGCACAGAAATTTTCGAGGAATAAATTTCTTCAGACGGCACTTTGTGACACATCTTCTGGCGACGTGGGTGAAGAGAATAAACTTCACTCTACGCGGAAGAGGAAAGTATGAGAGGACAGAGAGAAAGTTAAGCTGAAAACGAAGATAGTGCAAAATGTAATTAGGAGATAACCTGGGAACAGATGGCCAGCAAAAAGGACCACTTAAATAGACGTTTTTCCGTCCAAAATGATAATTAGACAAATTGTATTATTTTTCAAAGACTTACTATTTGGGAAAATGTGTCAGAATGAAAAGAACGGAGTCGATGCATATGTTCTTTTTAGATGAATTCGTAAAATATTAGTAAGAAAAACTGTTATTTCTAATATTTTTCAGCACTGTGGTCAAGATGCACACCACTCCAAGTAGGAAGAGTAAACCGAATGAAAATCAGTCGCAAAATTTTTCACTAATATGGCTGATGGCATTTATGTGAACATTGCTAGCACTAAATGAAACAGTGAAGAGACGGATTAGTTTTTGGATTTGTTGGTGGTATGAAAGCAGAGGGGGATCAGTGAAATGCATGTAAGAAGCAAAGATGCTTTAACTTAGACGTATCTATCCATAGCCATCGCTTTACATAATAGGTAGGTGAACATTTTCTATTGGCAGAATAAAAGATTTTTCGCCATTCACTAGTCGTATAAATATTAACTACTATAATTAAAACTATTATAATATAGAGAGTTCAATGTATCGCAATGCATTTATTTTCCTAATATTTACAAGTTTTCAGGATATACATTTATTTTTAATTGTTGCGGGAAATATTACACCTTGAGCAGTCGAAGAATATTTTTGCCACCAAAATGTTCACCTTCGTACTGTAGTTCATTGGCATTCTCCTTTTCTTCAAACTTCACAAGAATTTTTGGCTGAGTTATACTGGTTTTCACGAGCCATCAATTTCCCATTTTCTAGAATAGGTGTCCCGGAGTCTTGGTAAAATATTGAGCACTCCTAGAATGCCTCCGGAGAGAGTCAACAATTCGGCGAGATGTAACTTTGGAATACTTTTCGAAGACGACTTCGCCGCAGTTGACTCACAAGTGGAGACACACTCGTCGGCTTTTAAGAGTCTACCGCCGCGCTCCTTCCGAAAATATATCATCGTACGTCCCACAGCAGCGGAGACCTATGGGGAAGTTAACTTATATTTCCTTCCGCCTGAATGGAGAGTAAAATCCAGAAAATAAAGTTCCGGACGCATTCTAGCCATCGAATTTTTCAAATTCGAAAAATCCACCATGAACTTCGCACAAAGATCGTCGTCATATACTTTTCTCGCCTTAAGGTACATTTTATACCTTAGCTTCCGATAAAATTATTCCATTTGTATCATCATAAAGTCACCAAATCGCGCCCAAATCTCGCCAAATAAAGTTGATATATTATTATTTCTATTATTAATTATCATGGGGGGGCGCTGTCAGCGATTGTAACATCAAACTTGGCTTTTAACTGAATGGCAGTTGAAAATACGGAAACTGACGAGGAAATTGATGGTAAAAGGGATGGTAAGAATGACCGTAATATTCATAAAATGATGACTTGAGAGATCACTCTCTTGGTCCCTGAAAACGTATCGATTCAGCTATCATTCTAAGGGACGGAAAAAATGACCGAGTAATTCAGGCTTATGGCTCCAAAGCTCAAAATATAGTTTAAATTATTTTGCAGGAAATATAAAATGATATTAAATTAAGTACTCCAGGGATCAAGAGGACGAGAGCCGAACAATCTCTTCTTATCGTAAAGGATTTTTGCCTTATGCCAATATATGAAATAGTACTGCAATAGATGACAGCATGTTGAGCAAAGGGCAAAGGGTTTGGAAGGGAATGGCAGTTATGCTTCGATGAAGACGAAAGACAATCTGTTTTGAATCATATACACTCTTATGGGAAAAAATTCCCGGGGTTGTATCTCTCTGTTAAGTGCTTTCATAAAATAAAAGGCGGACGGATATAACTAGGCGCAAGAGAGAAATGAGGAATTTGAGTTAAGAATGAAAGTAAGCAATCAACTGCTTTTTGTAATAATTTAATTTTAATATATTCTTTTCACATATTTAACAAATTTGAATCAACATTCAACACAAAAATCACTGCATAGAATGTGAGGCATGTGATATTAGGGTACAAGGTGATTGCACTTAAATGGGATCACAAAAGATGGTGAGTTAGATATGATGAATGTCGCTTAGTTTTTTTATTCATTCAAGTCAAAAAAGATAACAATTCAGACTAATGAAATGAAGTATAAAGTGGAGATTTTCAGATTCAACTCATACACCAATAGTTAATGCGAACACATTTAAGTGAATACGAACTTAAATGGCGTTTACTCCTTGCTAAAGAGAAATCTGGTGGAGTTTATACATAATTCTGATCGAATTACAAAGGGATTGAAAGGGAACGGCGACTATATTGCGATGGTGACGAAGTAAAATTGGTCTTAAATCATATTAATTGCCATGGGAAAAAAATTACCCTTGACCGGAGATGAAACCATAGACCTTCGGTTATCCGTATCGCCGCGCCGTGAACACAGGTAGATTTGACATAGGAATTAATAAACCTACATAGCGTAGTAGTCTGCGCAATGGTCCGAAGATCTAGAGGTCCATGGTTTGATTCCCAATCCAGGGAAGGTAACTAGGAAATCACTTTGAATTTCACCACCATTCAAGCGATGAATTTGACCATATTAAAGCTTGATATAAAAACATGAATAAATTGGACAGCCTTAAACGTAACCACTAAGAAATGTCCTCATAATTCTATGTAACCCTGCTATTACATTTTTTTTGTAATCGTTTTAGCCTTGAGATGCTGTAAATGCGATACATCCATGATAAAAATAATCAAATGGTAAAACATAAATAAAATAGTGTCGAAAGCATGGTTGTTAGTTGAGTAATATATTAAAGCAGGAAATCACCATTTGCTTATTTTTTTATTTTATCATGGCATCGTATCAACGGTTTAATACCCCGACGATGATGACTGTTATCGTAATTTGAGGATCCTAGTTCGAGAGTGAAAAGACCTCCAAAATAATTGGCTAAAATTCTGCATTTCCACTACAAAGTGCTCACTTCACAAAAGGAAAGATCAAGTAGAAAGTGACATATATATTACCTCTTTCTATCCATTTCGCTGTAGACTCCATTGATGAAGCTCCAGCAGTAAGTATAACGACAAATCAACCTTTGGTATTTCGGGATGTAATTCACTACCCCATTGCCAGAGCTGAGGCGCACACGATTAAGCAGCCACAGCTGCTGAACTCAACGAAACTTCGAGAACCTACCGGGACGAACTCAAACCCACGACTGACTAGGGGCCCAATTCTACTTGCTCCCCCCGAGGTTACCTAGAGAGAAAGTAAAGAAGGGAGGGGTTTGAGGGAGTGCGGGGTGGTTGTGTGCAAGAAGAACATCGGAATAACGCATGAGACGCGTTGAAAATACACCGGTCAAGGCTACCCTATTCGACACCCAGGTTTCAGAGCGCTACGCAAGATTCTCGTCGTATCGCCCTCCCCAAACTAAGACAAAAAAATCCAGAGACCTGCCCCTTCTGTTCCTCACGACCGCTGACACCTGTACTGATAAACCCTCGACCTTCACAAAGCCTCGAAACGAGCGGAATATAGCTTGCGGTAAGTTATTGTGCAGATAAAGGGACAAGACGGTATGGCAATGATGTCAACGATACGAACAGCGAGTATTGTGAGGTGGATATTAAAAGCCGGCCAGAAACTTGAAAAACTTCTTTCCTCTCTACGCTCATCGTATATAGCTTATCTTTAAGGCAAATTGTAATGAATTCCTTTAAATAGCATTTTCTTCTCTAGTACAGTATTTCATATTAACAGGATTTCACATCACTGTCGGGAAATACGTATTAGATGGTGCCTATTGAAAACTTTTAATAATTATAAACACTTTTGTAGTTCCGTTACAATCTTTAGATATTAGATCCATTTATGAAGTGAGTTTTAAGAGTTTTTGAGAGAATACCTTCATTTGCCTTTACACAAACATGGTCCTTCTCTGCCATAAATCTTGTCACAAGGTACCACTATTACATTACATAACGGCGTATTCCAAGCATAAGATTTAACATTTTGAATAAAATTTATTTTAATTTTACATTATGACTTTAATTTCATAAATTAATTCGATAACAATGATATGACATTAAAAAATTTAAGGGATGTTAAAACCAAAATAGGATAATTTATTATTGCTTATGAATATATGAGATTATTGTTACATTAGGTAATTACATTAGAATATTGAGGTTACATGCTCAAAATTTCGCTAGTTAAACATTTTTTCACCTTTCTTATAATTTCTGAAAAGAATTTTAGATTACATAATGCTAGAATTTGCTTTCAATTCCTCATAATTCCGCATAAATTATGATACTACGTTTCATATAAGTAATAAATTTAAATTCATAATGAAAAGCAAACGAAATTCTCACCAAGGCGCGACGTTAATGGCAGAAATAATCACGTGAAGGAAAAGGATTTACGAGAGAGTTCAATAAGTAATGCAACACATTTTTTCTGAAACAGGGGTTGTTTCATTCAACATTCAAATACGCCATATTATTCCCCAATATTTCAGCAACGCAACGCTATTTTTCAACGTAATCTCCATTCAATGCTACTGCTTGACGCCTTCAAGGGAGGACCATTATGACTTCTAGGTACTACTTAACTAGTCGATGTCAGTGGCAACGTCGTACTGCATCAATAATTAATTTCTTCATCATCCCTGTAGTGGCAGTGATGAAAAACACGTATCCCAACAACTCACCGTGCTTTCGTCCACTGCCAGATCACTGTAGACATGCTAGCGCCAATGAATATCTGAGATTACCTGGTTTTCCACCAAAAGAAACACAATAACTGCCCGTTGTTGGGAACGCACCTCCGATGCAGACTTCATTTTAGCAGCTTCGCAAAGCACGGTCACCTGTCGGAAGTCATTGAAACTAAACAAGACGAAGCGAAAATATTTAAAAATGTTCCACAAGAAATATCAAGGTTTTTTCAATCAAAAGTGGCCGTAAAAAATAATGTGCTGCTTAACTTATTGAAATACCGCTCGTATATTACAGTAAATAGAGAGACTTAATATGTTATTCCTTCCTCGACTATCAGGGATAGTAACAGTAACTTATTTCATGAAATTAATCATGGAACTCGCGAGGATGAGGTACATGGTTAAATTTTTCTCTCATTCCATTTGTATTTGTATTTTAAACTCTTGAGCTCATACACAAAAAATATCAAAGTGACAAAATAAAAAATTATACAACATAAACATAATTTGGGGTAACTGAATTACCCAACACAGTCACGGAAGGTTTAATGGGTAGAGTACTTTTAGCTACAATTCGTCAGTAAATATTAGCTTTTTATATAAGTATGGTCGGCCGATGAGGCTGATGGAAGACATATCTAAGTATTTATAATTCAGAATACTCTGTGGTCATTGATTATGGGTTGATTTATTTTCATATCTACTTGGTGCAAAGAGGACTATTTTTATTTCCTCCGATTAAAGTTTACCAGCAAAGAGAAAATGTTAAAGGTTTTTGAGTCAACAGGGATCACAATTATTTTGAACGCAACTCAGTAACAATCAATAAACAATGCATAAACAAAAAATTGAATTTATTCAAAAATATCGTACGTTTACACTTGCTTCGAATAGATAAATTAACATATCTTCCTAAGAACCCATTTTTTACCTAAAGTTACCTAATACTGGGAGCTAGTTCATAATTCCAAATCATAAAATGTTAGTAAGATTTTATTGTGTTGGATGCAACAATACTAACTTCAAGCGTCGTTTAAAATTATACGTGCCATTTCATTTCACATTCCCTTATGGTAACCTAAGGTACGGTATTGGGCTCAAATATTGGCAAAGGCAAATAGTGAACCCAATTATGTGATGCTCTAGAAAAAAAATCATATTTCGATCAATTTTAGAAACTAAATTACAAATAAAAGTCATTTACCTTAAATTAATAAATTGTGAATTAATGGTATTGTTTGGCTGAGTCTTTTATCAGCATCCATTTTTGATGCTTTCATACGATGTGCATTTCGGGCGGTATACGGAGGGCTCTCATTAAAGGAAGAGGAAAACATCAAACGGTTACCGCCACCAATTAGGCTTCCTGAAATTCGTCAACTAACGATTCAGAGCCGAGCACTCCATTAAAAGAGTGGAAGACGTCACGGACTAGACGTCCAAAAGGATGTGACCTTTGCTGACCTACTTTAAAGAAGCTTGTAATGTATTTAAAAACAATACCGAACGTTATGAAAGTTATTTTGTAAAAAAATTACAATAAAGCAATACAAAGCACCATAAGGATTACATTTTAATATTAAAATTATATTGATTAGATGAAAAATGCTAAATGTTTACAATTCATATTACAACTCCGCTATTTACATTTGGGAGAAGAAGAGGCACTGTTAACTACAGTATCACCTGAGGGCAAATCAAGTTCAAAACAGATCTGATAAATTAATTCAATCGTAGTAATTTATCCTGAATAAATTATTTTCAAGATACACTTTTTCTTTCCAAACTGCCGATAGCTTAAAACGGATTAAAAGCAATCAATTACCTGGCACAGACTGACAGACAGTGGTATAGCTTAAATAAGGTATTAAAGCTAGCATGCAACTTCCGGATATATCTGCTGATAGCAGCAAATACAGTGAATACCTACTCATGATATCATTGAATAGCTGCGACAGTGCTGATAGTCCCAGTAAATTCCTATGTTTCCCACATTCAAATTAAAAAAGAGAACTATGTACCAAAGAAAGAATTAGAAATCTAAGCACACAGAATGTGAGCCCCAAACCGTATGTAGTGTACAATAGTATCAAATCAAACAGTAGTACCACAACCATCGTTGGAGGACAGTCAGTATTGAAAACCTATAACGATGCCTTTTTCCGAAACATTCAGCGGTCCAATTAGAACTCAAAAGTGTGATTTCAAAAGTGTGATATCAATGATTTCAATTGTAGTTGTGTTGAACTACGAGATAGGAATATCGTCTCATTCTGTAACGGAACACTTCAGGGAAAAAATTCTCCGAAGAAAAGGGTAGTATAATTTATATATTCCACATAAATATCTAAACACTGATAACCAAAGCTGAACATAACATACACCCTTCACTAATTTTTATCTCATAAAATTCCAAGATTAAAATCAGGAGAAATTAAAGATAGAAATGTATAGAGGTATAAATTCATCTTAATATCCATATGTACTTAATGTCATAACATTTCTTCATAAAAAAATACCATGAAAATACACATTTACAGCATATTATTAAAATAACCGTATTGTTTTCCAATGATAGCTCTTATTTTCAGTCAGATTTCATATTTGGTACAGGTACGATTTTTGTGATGTCTACAAAAGAAAAAAAATAGTTACTTCTAAAATATTTAATTTAAAAACTTATTTATTGACTTGTCAGGATATAGATATACTTTTGAGTTATTATTGGACCGATAAATATTTTGGAGACAGGCATCGATATGGATTTTCATTACTGATTGTCCTCCATTAATTGAATGTCTGGCTTGTCAGGACTGTCGTTTTTAAATAAAATCTTGAGGAAGAGACAAAGTTTATTATTAAACGGCATCATGAATAACTTACGCTTTGATTTTAAAACTTTGGCATATGAATAGAGTACACCAAACCAAGCGGCAACAACGAGACTCAGTGAATAATGATTTCAAGTAAATTATGCTACTTTAAGATTCTATTCACGCACGGTGGGATTCAATCGGTAAGCTGAAGCAGAAGTCGCAGAGAGCTTTCTCAGCCGAGTAAACTGTGCACAGATGGCGAGCATAGATGCACCCAGTTCATCGATTACCCCAGTTGACAGTGTGTTTTTTCCCCAAAGCGATTGAGTCAGCCTGCAGGGGGCGGGGGAGGCGTGAGAGGAAAAAAAAATAAAAACGTCTTCCGAGACACAAAAATGGTCTCGCGTCGAAAATCGCTGACTAAGTTCGATAGTTGTCGCAGGCATCACAAGGCGCTTTGGGACTAGCTCGTCATCGCCTCCTCAAGTCAGACGGAAGTGGATGATGGCAAAAAACGACGGGATAAGCTATGGGGGGGGGGGGGGGGGGGGGAAGATGAAAGGATCGATTATAAAAATCGATATTCTGTGGCCACCAAACTCGCAGCCAGTCTTTCGTACATTCTAAAGTATTATGAAATGGAAATGTATTTGATAAGACGCAAGGTGGACCCGAGACTTTACAAGTACGTACCGCAGAAATTTCATTTATTCTGCAGACAAATTGATACCCTAAAATTGGAAATAATGTATTACAATTATATTATAATTTCAAAATTTGTGAATTCAAGCTACCTATTGTTTGACGGAGAAGTCTTTCATCAGAATTAATTAAAGGAAGCACAATACATAGCAAGAATACACCTATAATCGATCAAAATTCAAGCAAACAGAAATGAATCACTCACTGCAGAAAGGCACCATGCTCAAGTTGGACGATTTTTCTTTTTTTTATCGTTGCTATGTGCAAGGCTGAACGTTTCCCACAAAAAGAAAACATATCAGCTCGGTGTTATTAGCTTTACATGTTTACTTTTAGCAGGAAACGTTGAGTCTTGCACCAAGCAACGACTTAAAGAAAAAGGGTAACAAATCATCCAACTTGGAAAGAATACCTTTCTTCGGTTAGCGATTCATTTCTGATTGCTTGAACTTTGATCGATTATATGTTTATTATCATAATTTAGCGGTTAGCGATTCAAATACCAGCAAGGTGCGACGTTATCTGTACATCATTAATAGTTCTTACAGAGCAGTTTGTAGGAACACCGGGATCGCATATTGATTTTTACGTTAGAGAAAAAGTAGGTATATTAAACGTCGGCAACCTTCGGAACGAAGAATTGGGGAAAATTTTGACGAATATACAATTCACCACGACTAATAAGCTTAAGATAGGTCAGAAGTCAGTATTCTTTATCACATTGGTTACCCATAATTGCCATATTTGGAGCATGATGTACTATGATTACCTTGTTACCCCTTTTTTACATTGAGCACGTGCACCTATTTTTCTTTTTCAGCCGCTTCAAAGTATGCACTGGTCACCTGAGTAAATATTGCAATTTTTAGTAGTATTATTACGATGAACACATACCGGCTATTCGATCAAAAAGTTCCAGCCGAGCAATTACTTTGTTTCTTTAATCTTTCCTTGTCGGTTCCGGCCTCCAGAAGTAGACCACCACAGTAGTCCCCATTCATCTTATATGCATGTTACACAGGCATTTTAATGAGGTGTGAATAGTAATGTAAATCCTGCTGTTTTTCCTATACACGTTATCTTGGGCCCAACGCAACGGTTCGATAATATCAGTTTCCTAAATCCATTGTGTAAAAAACAAGGTACCTACACGTCTTACACGAGGGCGCGAGGTAAATGCACGAGAATATACACTATTTATAATAATAATAAATAATCTATCAGCGCACAATACAAAACTTTACTATTAATCAACTCAGGCTTCGTAATGTATGTTGACAGTAAAAATGTGTGTATTAAATGCCTATAGGGTAGATAAAAATTCAACAAAGCTTTCACCACAATTTGTCTTGGATAATAAAAATTTAACATGCTATTGACAACATTCTCAGTTTTTATGGAGCTAAATGAGCCTTAACAATGATCCAAGGAAATAAAATCGTCGTTATTGAACTATAATATTTAAAAACTAGCTTAGATATCTTGATCGGAGATATGTTGTAAATTGAATGAACAATAGAAGAGCATCGAAACGCGAAGTTCGTTACAAAAGTAAGTGGCATCTTTCTCTGTAACATATTCTATTAAGAGGTTTGTCTGAGGAAATAGTTTTGAAGTAGATGACTAAAAATTAAATTTCTGATGACAAAATTAAAAAAATAAACAACTCTGAATAAATTTTATAGATGCTCCTCGAGTACATGCGTTCGGAGAACGTATTTTTTAATAAAAAATTGCATTTCCAGGATACATAAGGTGCATGTAGGTACTAATGAAATAATTGTTCCGAATTCAATGTTGTTGCGTTGAATCGTACGTAAAAAATACACTAAAATGTATGCTTCCTGATGAGGAATTGGAAACAATTTAATGTATGTTACGCAAATTGAATTTTTACGCCACAGGAAACAGGTACAGTTTTAAGTAGATACCGGCTATCTTTGGAACAAAAAAGTGGGGAGGATATTGATGAAAATACAATTCGCTAGGACTAGCGTTTAGCGAGCTTAAGATAGGTCAGAAGGCAGTGCTCTTCTTTCCGCCGGTTACCCATTCCATAAACGACCATCCAAAGGAAGCCACATACACTGAGACCATAACTCAGAAATGAGTTCTCCTAGATGTGCCGTTTCCAACGAGAAGATATGAGCAAAAAACTCTGCGCGAAAAACACGCCTCCGATAGAATGTGAACTGGCCAGCGTCCAAATGTATTCCTTGCTCCCAGAGTGATGCTTCGACCCCCTTACTGGAGGGCATCAATAAAGCCAACAGAACTGCATAGCTCTTAAAGGAAACTTGCATTAAGGGAAAAGAGCTCACATTTCCTTCGAATTCTTTGATTCTTATAGCTACGCTGAAAATATGGGTCCTGAGAAAATGTCCTTTGTCCATATGCTATCGCACTTGAATGTCCTGCACGTAAAAAGTTGGCTAGATAGAGGCACTATAAAGGAAGCATTATTGAATATTCAGGGAAGAAAAGCATTTTTATTGTTTAGTTTATATTTTATTATTGTCTTCATAGAGTACTAATCACTCCCTGACGACCGGCCGTGCTAAATCCGGCCGTCTTAAATTACTCGATACTGTCAACATTTCACTGCAATTTCAACATAAAAATTTACTCCTCACGAATTAGACAGGTGGATGTTTCAAATTTTAGAAACATTTTAATAATTAAAAAAGGTACACTTCATTTTAATTATTTTTAAAGTGATTATCGAGTAAGGTACGTTTCCATGGATAATTTTCGAAGCATTCTGTTAGCCTCCCTTTCCCTCAAGCACTTCCCTCTTCAATTCACAATAAGACCTACTCCCAATCATTATATCTGGAATCCTATACTCTTCCTTCCTCTCCCTCGTTTACCTAACTATCTACCCTCTAACCATGTGTTCAACATCTCCTCCCTCCATCCATACCTTCTGTCTCCTCTGCATCTAATCTAAAAGCTCCTCCTCCTCACCCACCATGTCCAGAACTTCGTCGGTCCTCTTCCTCTCCGTCCACTTCACCTTCTACATTTTTCTCCAGACCCACACCTTGAACGCCTCCACTCTTCTTTAGTCCTCCTTCCTAAAAGCCTGGTTACACGGTACATTAACACGTACAAGTTAATGTACGTTTGCGTGAATGATTTTGGTGGACCGGAACGGAACATGTACGAATGCATGAACCAAATTAGAACAGGTTCTATTTTCCGTTCATGCATTCGCACAAGTTGGGTGGTTACACGGTGCATTTTGGCGTTCATATATTTAGATAATAACCCGTACGTGTTAATGTATCGTGTAACCAGGCCTTAATAATTAATTATCCCTCCAATCCATGCCCATTTTCTTGAGAATATCCGTGAAATATATACGACCACATAAATTGATGCCATCGTGAATCTTTCTTTTTTTAAAGAGAACATATCAAAATTTCTTCCAATTGAATTCTATAGTAGTTTCCGTACGTCCAGCATCCAGATTGATGGAATGATTCTAAATCAATCTACATATATAGAAGGGGATGTCTGTTTGTCTGTCCGCTATGCATTTCCGTACGGCTGCACCGATTGCGACAAAAGTTAGTACATGGGTGCATCTCATGCTCTTAAACTCTATAGTTCTACTTTTAGCTGTTCCTGGCATGTCCTTTGCGTCGTTTCCTCAATACCATTTTTTATGTCACGTCTTACAACTTCTGTAAGGTAGGCTTACCTCTTGACACACTCAAAGGGAAAACATTATTCAAAATACTCTACACTTAACTCGTAATTCTCTTGCTACAAACATTTAAGCTGGGGTACGGGTTCACACGACCTTTTCAGTCTATGCATATATAAGCAGGAGCAGGGTATAAGCTGACCACGTGCGCAATGTACGGAAATAGTTTTTCAAATATTTGCTGTTACATATATGTACCATCATCAAACCTAATTTGCTCCTTTACCTAAAATCCCGAATTTCCTGAAAAATCCTGCCATGTGACAATAAATTCCAATATTCCTACTGTCTGCGTACTACCCTTCACGAGCAATCCCGGGTGGCCTCATAGTATCTATTAAGTATTGATCCTATTGGGCAGTGGCGTATCTAGGAATTTCGTTCGGGATGTGGGAGGGAAAAACCAGTGGGGGCCGGGGAAAAATTTTTGGAAAACATGGTACTAAGTAGAGGGTTTTAAACTAATTTTACCAATTTCCATAATCAATTAAAAAAACTTAATTTTTAATTGAAATCTTTTATGAGTACTTGATATTTCAATATTTTGTTTTCTTTAGCAATTGTGTTTTTATATTTCGGGGGGGGGGGGGGGCAGACACCCTGTACCCACCCCATGCTGCGCCACTTCTATTGGGAGTGATCTGAGACAAGTTTGGACGGCAACGGCTATATTCTACATCTACATCTATATAATACCCCGCAAGCCGCCTAAAAGGCGTGTGGCAGGGGGCTTTAGGGCACCAGCCGTTTACAAAAAAAATGAAGTGCTCTAACGAGGTTGGGACTAGCGCTTATTAAAGTCCTTTATGGTTCGGGGGAAAAACGAATTCCCATATCTATCCGTTCGGCAAAACATCTCTCTTAATTTATCGCTTCTATCGGGCCTGGAAATATAGTGTGGCTCTAATATTATGTTCTATGTGTCGCTCTTAAAGATATCCATTCTCAATTGTTCAAGCAATCTAAGCCTAGCGCGCAGCATATTACTCAGTACTAGGCACTTAAGCCAACAGCCACACTTTCACTCAATATCCTTATTTCTTTATATTTATCTTGCAACACTCTCGTGTAGATACAGCTTTTGCGACTCTCAACATTCCGGGAAACAGAAAATTAGATCGTCACGGGTAAATGAAACACTTACACTGTAAAATCAAGGACACATATGACCTAATATCTGTTTTTCTCACTCGGTCTCTTCTCGTCTTTATTTCCTTTCCTCGTTCGAGTATTCCTTCGCTTACTTGAATTGAAATGTACTCTTTTTCCTTTTTAGCCCATTTCTTTGTCCCATTCGTAAATATTTATGCTTACATAATTATTCCCATAACGTATCTGCTTTGATTCTGAAGGCATTTCCTTGTTTAAAACTGAGTGCTTTATTCCTGGATAAAAATTTTCCGGAATTACTAAGAACTTCGGGCTTGACTTTGCGATATCTTTCTATTTTGTAAAACAAAAATGTAGGTAAGGTTCAGTCTTTACTTTTAGTTGACACAAGCCGGGTTACGTAGCTACTTTACATCTTCAGGTGTTCATTTAAATATTTCCTCATTACTGCAGTTTTCTTCTTGTTTCAACCACGATTTTCATCAAGTGCTATTTACATCAAGTGCTCAACCGCGATTTCTATCACGTGTAAATAAAGGCATAAAAACATTCAGGGTGAAGTTTAGGACGTAGACTGGAGTACACCACAACCGATTGTTGGGCGGTCAAAAACTACAGAGTATAAACGCGCATTTAACATGTCAGCATTGATCTGAATGAACAACTTTGCTCTCATCGATCAACGGCGCAGGAAAAAATCCAAAGGCCGGACTCAGGTGGTCAAAACAAGAGCTCTGACCGGTCAAACAACGCGCGATACGAGAGGATTACATCTGCATGTTCTGATAATCACTCCATTGATTGCAGTTGACAGCTGATGGATTTATGCCCTTACCAAATGATGCATGAAATAACAGGTACATCCATTGAAAACCTGATTGAAATTCTGATCATTAAAGGATTGGTAGCTTTAGCTTTTGATACACCCAAAACACGGGATGGAGCCAATAACTCCTCTGGCTTACAATGTCATTGACAGGAGCAACATCCGTGGGTACAGACACCTCGAGGCCTTGTAAAGATACACGAGGGAAGTATTGTTTGCTCTCTGTATGACTAATTCATAAAAATTATGAATTCATTTAAAAAGGAATTGAAGAAAGCATTCAGGTTTATTGTGGTGTGCAGTAAGGAATGGAGTATTTTAATCAAGTCACGCCTTTAGGAAAATATTTTCCCAATTTTTTTAGAAAAAATAATGTGGAAAAGTGGAAAAAAGTTAAAACTGAATAAATTATGGAGGCTACGAGGGAACGTAAAAATGATTACCAAAATCATAAAAACCAAACGGTCTCCGACGTAATTTGAGTTTATGATACGGAGAAAACGACGACATGGCGACAATTACAAACAAATTGGGAAAACCTCTACAGCTTCATTATTTTAAACATTTTTAGGAATTTGTGTGATACAAATTGGATCAATATGACCGATGATCGCCTCATTCCCATTTCATGGGAGCATAACCAACAGAAGTGATCTTCATAAAAATTATTTTTTAATCACTCAGTATATAAACAACTGAACAGAAGGGAGATAGGCTATATCTTGACCACTGGTTTTTTTATTGACTTCATGCTATATCGGTGTTTTTTCGCATATTTGTTTCATTTTTATATCAAACCATAATTTTTCAGGCATTGAGTTACTTATTTTATCTAGTTTAGCGAGATATGGTGGAAAAAATTAGATAATTGTATTCGTGTAAATTTTCAAAATAAGCTTCAATAAATATGCTTACTTGTCTAACTAACCGCAAAACACATAATTTTTGAATCTTTCGAAAGTCACGCCATATTTTTTTTAAATTTTGTACATGATAACCCCATTATTAAAACAGGTTCTGATGGCACGAAATGGGCTGAAATTGAAAAAAGCTGGCCAAAATCCATGTTTTCAATGCTTGTGCGACCAGAGCAATGAAATTTTACATTAATCCCGCTTTGAAGTCTTAAATCCAAGTTCAAAATCGCAACCTTGTGAGCCCATTGCAAACAACTTAAAAATAAGTTGGTGAAAATGCGCGTCTTATGTAAATGCACAAATATTCATTAAAATCCTTTATCTATGGAAAAAAATGAAAAGAGAGCTGAAAAAATTAAACAATCACTTTTTATACATGCTTTTTATTTGTATCGATTTATTCGAGAACTTTCGGTAAAAGTATTTTTGTAAATTATAAACTTAAGTTAAAGCGAAGGAAACGATTTCAAAGGATTCCAAGGGTTAAGAGGAAATAATACATAATAATCCATTTAAAAATTTACTTTAATACTTTTTCCATACAGAAATAATAGTACACTACAGCATATCCCTCCCTGAATGTGTAGCAATGCTGCCTCATCAAAATTAGTACACTAGTCAATTACAAACAGATTCCTTACATCTCGCGATAATTTTTTTCTTCCATCCCTTACATCTCTCGCAGAAATTTTTAGGTCGGATTGAATTAGCTATCGAATGAAGTTTTCCTCTATTTCATCTGCCGTGTAAACTTTTCTATAGAAATTTCTCAGTACCTCCGAATGCGTACATGCATTGACTCAGACATCTTCAGATAGCCCAATTTGATGCATTACTGCCCTTTCAATGAAATGTCCATGAAAAAGAACCTAGTGAAATGTGCGTGATGAGAACTTTTCATCAATGTTAACGGAAGTGATTTATTCTTTCGCAAACGTGTTGAAATAAATAAAAAGGTTTTTTTTCCAAAGCATTTTCGAGAAATGGGGTGGATTATGATCGGAGAACTTTGAAAATTCGTGCATTAAGAACCGGATGAGGATAGTTGTTGCTCCTGAAATTCAAAATAAAGTGAAATTGGAGAAGAAGCAGTCAGGTGTTACAAGATGTTAATTTGAGCAATTAACTGGGACAAATTTTCTACATGGTCGTCAATTTTATTTTTAAACTAAATTTCGAGTGCGAAGGAATAGAATTTCCAGCACATGTACGCTGAAACAAAATACTTGCACCAAACGCTAGTTTTGGAGCTGGACGTCTCCGATTCGTTGAACAAATGTCCTCCGCAATGGAGCATAGGGAAATTGGATCAAGGTTGTATTTTACTAAAATATAGCTTTCTTTATGGTTGTATAAATGCTTTCCGTTCCTTTTATTTCTCTCAACATTTTTTTTCTGACATAAAGTGAAAATGAGGAAAATAACGGAGTTTATTTAAAATTTCAATAACCACCAGAGAAAGCTGGTAAGAGAAATAACGGTATATGAATGATGTCCTTCTGAAAGTTTAATTTTTTAATTATGTTTTTTTAAATTACCGTAACGGCTTTCATATTTCCCCAATGGTCACGTGAATACACTTTAATATTAATGATTAAATAAAATTTTATCATTCTTGGTCAACGTTATCGGTCTATTCTGGTCTTGAAAAAGGCCTCAAAAATATACTAATTTCGATTTCTTGTAGCACGGCCTCTGTGTAAAAAAGCTGTTACACAGAGAAACTCCTGTAGGAGTAAAAATCACATCAAAATTTTTAAATCGACCAGCTTTATCCGATTTAAGCCCACAGAGCGGTGGCACTTATTTAGCCTTAGAAAAAAACATGATTAATGTTAAGAGCGAAACTTCATCAGCTAAAACGTATGTCTGTTATAACGTTAGATTTCCCATAAAGCATAGTCTCTTCCCCGTGCTGCTATTTAAACTTTTGGTAAATGAATGACGTATTTGAAGTTAATTAATGTTATGTATATCCTCATGGTGCAATAGCCAGTTTAATGACTGAGATATTATTACCGTTAAAATATAAATACAGAAATTTCTATATTCAAAGCTCCATAATTTTATTTTAGAAGTTTGACGGATGACGTCTCCATGGTGGCATAAAGTTTCTGTGGTGGCATACATGTTAAGTTACATTTCGAATATAGCAGTAGTGGGCCTACTTCCATACAATCTGCGGTAAATCTTTCGATTAATACACTGAAAACAAAGTTACAGATTCTCCTTTGAACGAGTAATAAAAATTGTCTACATGAAAGCTGTGATAAGATAAAAATACACACATGTAGGTTCAGGGAGATACGTCGCGTCGATTAAAATTCGTCGCGATAATGCCGAATGTCGCTCCCTTCCCCTTCACTGCGAATTTCAGCTATGCTTTCATTGTCGCCATACATACGTACCCTTTTCCTCTTCAAATTCTACTCGCCATTCACAAACTCACCGCCCGGGTTGACATTTATATTTCCGCGCCGACAGTCACGTTGTCGTCCTCGAGAGAGATGAAAAAAATAAACTAAAAAAAGGAAAAAAAACTTTTTACAACGGTGTATTCATATACCTCGCGTCTCGTATTTTTTTGCATTCCCCTGGTGGCGAAATGCGAAAACCCTTGAGCAAAAAAAAAGTGAGTACCTTATTCTGTACGGGATGCATCATCGTGACTTCGCATGTATTTTTTTTTGCTTGAAAATAAATAGCTTCCAGTTATTTAAACCGCACACGAGTGAGATACCTTTCTCGTGTATGACTTCTGGTCCACAAATTCGTGGCAGAAAAATTACTACGTGCTTGCTATAATTTTTTTTAACCTTTTAAAAATATATTTTTACAGACTAGCAGAAGTAGCGTGTTATAATTTTTACATATTCAAAATTCCTCATTTGAATGACGCATATTAATTGTGGCCACTCCAGCTACAAAATATTTATGACTGTTGACGCGGCAGTATCCTTAACAATGCGGTCTTTTGACTGTGACTAAATAGTGAATCTGAACGATGGTAGGCACAACTGTATCGTTTAATAGTCGCGATTTGAAAAGTGTAACGTTTTAAAGGAACTACAAGCATCAGAACCCTCAATTTTGTCCAGAGCTTCACAGGAACACTTGGGAAATATGTAAGGCAACTGCACTAGTTTGCGTTATTAAGAATAATGTTGGGAAGAATTGATGGCCATAGGATTGATCTTGGAATTGAAGGAATGTCTAAAAGATATAAAAGCATGATGATGTCCCTTGACACATCCTACAACCTACGCAAGTGATTCCGTATTATAAAGACGTTAAAGGCTAAAGACAAAAAATGGCAGGCTGTAAAGTTATTGCGGATGTAAGTATTTTCAAAATGCATTACACTATCACGGGAGGAATATTATAATTGCATCACTCGGATTGCAAAAATGTATTTTGGATCAAAATAAATCGGAAAATTGGTAATGATGGAATATAATATGAATGCAAAAATTAAATGTTAAAATAAGCGTTAAAAAGTTTCCTAGTAATTTATGAATAAGTGCATGTTTTTCAGTCGTTGACAGAATATTCAAGGGAATAGTTAAAAGTTAAACGTTTATTTTGCAAAGCCCATCAAATCAATGCCATTTCGATTGTTTGTCTTATTACTAGACTTCAGAAATCGTAAAAGAAAGATGACAACCTCGGCAAAAAGAATAAGCCGAGAAATATTTTTCAGTGCCCTTCAATGATGGTGGGTAGTACAAAAAGGTTTCAAGACAAGCAGTGAAGTCAGTCAAGAAAAGAATATTTTGTCAAATACGTCTACGTTCCAGGTAAAATATCTAATTTTGGAATACACGGGCTCTGGTCGATACAAGATCCCATTGAAATATTTCAAATTTTCAAATGCCATGCAACTATAGCATGAGAGGCACAATTTTTTTAAAAATGGCAATCTGATGTGTACGGATAGGGGATATGTTTTGAGTCATTCACGAAAATTACATAGTTGTAGCGATCCATTAAGGTGATAGTAATGCGTTGGTTATTACTTATTATGTTAACAATGTCATGCAAACATTTAGGGATGACTTTAAAAAATGTCTTATGATATTCCACCTCAGGATTCTGCACTCCTCACCTGATATAGCCACTTATTCTATCCAAACATTTATTCCTTCAGGATTCAAATTTTTCTAACCTTTAAAACAACTACAGCATTATTCTGTTGAATGATAACTTCCCGTCATATTAAAGTCTTTCAAAACAGACGTCATCTCATGTTTCAAGATTTGTAAGTCTTTATTCAATGATAGAGATAATTGGGATTTTCACACTCACAAGCTCCATATTTTGGGATTTTTGAAGAAAAATACAGATCGCTATAAGATCAATTTTTCGCTCCCAAGAATAGCATATACGAATACGTCATTAAATGATAGAAAATTAGAATACAATGGCATTGAGATATTGTAAATAAGTGAGGGAGATGTGCGCAATGTAGTTAAAGCTATTCATCATTAGCAATGCACGAAAACATTAATGCGTTTTTATTGTTAGCTATCATAGAACCTATGGTCCATAGACACAAAAATTTGGGTATTTACGGCTTATGCAATGCATTATTATAGTTATCATTCAAATAAATGGAGTGCCATTCTCTCAAAATGTGACTGAACTATGCCAGAAATAATGGTAGCCACAAAGGTACATACACGGATACATTGTCGTGTTAAAGGTAAATTGATTTAATGTACCCCTCATAAATTTACATTTTTTAGATTGTATTATCCGCACAACTGAAACACTTACTCTCTCTCATAACACTAACTGTTAAAAAATTAGCTTTGGGTTTGTACAAAAGTTCAATTTATCTTATTGCATACTTTGAGCACATTTTTTTCTATGTAATGTCTTTTAGATAAAATATTTATTTATTATCCACTGCTTGAAAAAGCGCAAAATTCTAGCAATTAGTTCACCGATTGAAACCAATTCAAACCCAATTTGTAATTGAATATGTTTTGGTCAGTAGCTCATTTCCATTTCAGACCAATACAAGCGGCAGTTTTGACAACGGGAATATCCAGAGGAGGTGTAAATTCATGAAATTATAATTAACAGATTTCTTCGCACAAAAAGTGCAAGTGGCCGGGTAATGCTCATTTGCAATTATATTTTTGACGTCAACCACAGGAGACTTTAATTGTGTATTCCGATGCGATATTCTTCCTCCTCCATTCGTAAAGCTAACGCAAACATTTTTGCGTAATAGGCAGCTGCAAACGCTGATTTCCGTGGTATCTTGTTTTTTATATGATAATTGTTATTAATAATAATGAGAAAGGCAATGAAAACGTCGGAAAATGGGTGTCGGCAAACAGTAAACAACCCTCGCCCGCACGAGCTAAGTTAAAAAGTATTCTCCATCCCCTTCCAGGCACTGTATTGAATATTCATGAGCGATCGCCGGGGGAGGAGTGTAGCGGAGGAACTATGGTTCCTGGGTGTCGTGGTGAGAGGGAAGCGTTATCATTTCTCGTTATTGCGTTCCTGGTTATGTATTTCGCTCTCCGTAAGTCAAGTCGTGGGTGACTTGACTTTAGTGTATTTAACCTGGGTTGGGTGAGGCCAGGTGGCCCAATCTTCCCCCAACCCAGGGCTCTCTGTGTAGAGTTTCATTTCATGAAAAAGGGTTGAGTCCCAGGCCGGTAAAATGTTTTGCTTTCAACAATAATTTGGATTTCAGTTCATCTCTGGATCAACCGGCGATTAGCTGTCAAGCCTTTCGGGAAACGTGGTGTTGCCGTCACCGGAAAGCCCCAGTTTTGACCATATGTGAATAAATACATTAGTAGTAAATAAATAAATATACAAATATTTGAACATATAAATACTCAAATAAATAAATAATGCGTTTGAAAACATTAAAAAAGTTAGAAGAAAAGAATGAAGCGTTGTTTAAAACTTTGTAAAACTTTAGATAGTTAAAAACATAATGACAAAATTAGTATAGTATAAAATCAATAAAAAAGGAGAAACAAAGTGCCACAAACAAAAGGTGGGAAACCATTTGAGATACGCGCTGGAATCCATCTACATCTACAGGAATATACCATTTGCCGAGTTCATGCCAGACTTTGAGGGACCATTTTAATTCCACCAGCCAAAGCGTAAACTATTGCCGACTTTCGTTATCAGTGATATTTCTTTGGAATAACTCGAGTTTCCATAACGAAGGATTTCCGTGAAGAAGACCAGCTTGGGGGACTTCTATGATAGTATAACTTAATATATATTTATTTGTAAAATTATTCCATCGTTTCAAATAAAAACTCTTGGCCTATGTCGACACGTCAATTTTCGAGTGCCCCAACGTTTCCAGACTGATGCTGGTCGCTTTTTACTAAGGAAATCTGTATTTGAATCGAAATCTGAAAAAGCGACCAGCATCGGTGGTGAAACGTTGAGGCCACCCGAAAACTCACTTGGCAAAATAGCCTAAAAGTCTTTATTTAGCATGACGAGTACCCGCGAAATTTTTAACGAAGAATTGGTATTCTATCGGTAATAATAGGTTTAAAACTATGGTTATGCGTTTCACCCCCGACTGTCACCCCTCACAAATTGGACTTCCTTGTAACCTTTCGTCAGGCGCAATATTGGAGCTGCTGAGTTCAGGCGAAATGTGCCGGACAGGCAAACGTATGAAAAAACATTATAAACTCTTAGCATGGCTCACTGGTATACCTTTGAAGTTTAAATCACCATTATTAATGTATTTTAATACTTACATGGCGTCTTTCGTGCTATGCATAGACCCTTTACATGCCATCATCCTGCCCCGGAACGATCCAGCAAAGTGCGATTAAACGAGCTCTTAGGCTAGTAAGTATTGTCATATGTAACGTATCTTAGCATGTGAATTCTTTAAGATCACTTTTTTTTATTTTGCTATCTTATTTATCTAATAACGCTTTAATTTTCTTTATTGTGCCATTATTTTGCTCAATCATTCTGAATAATACGCCACCGATCTGTCGGCATAAATGCGAAAAATTAAAGGCTGCATAGAGTGTGTCAATACATAAAGCTACATAAGCCTCAAGGGTCTATGCCGCATAGTGGTGCCTATCCGATCCATTGCGCCCGACGGAAGGTTAATATCACCATGAAATCAACTGCCTTTGATAATCTCTCTATATAAATCCTCCCAAAAATATATGTACCCCACTTACCATATATACCTCCTTTAGGTAGGTTAGAAAATCAGGGAATAGGAAAATTTACTAGGCAAGACTTTCCAATTCCCTGTAAATTTTCCCTTTTAAATTATTGTTAACCTTTAGTAAGCGTGAAAGAATAATCAAATCTTTCGCATGGAGAATGAAGCGAGACTCACAGACTCTCAACAACAACGATGTACTCCAGGGCTATAATATTCACCCAATTTTCTTTGGAGATAAACTCTGGGAAAGATAAAAGATTAAAACTTATTAGAAATAAGTATCCACTCAAAACGTTCTCTAGTTTATTGCACACATCTATTAGTTGGAACATATTATATTTTTGCAATACTTCTGCAATCATTCACGCGTCAGCACTTTTGTTACCTTACCATTGGGAGATTGGGCACATGGAATATTTCATATAAGAATTCTTTCTTTATGAAATAAAATAATTAACGACTATTCCCATTATTTCTTTGTTACGATCAGTGTAAACGGGATTTTGGATCGGATAAGCTACACTTACCATTATGTCGGTCATTAAATGGGAGAAGAAAGAGAAGTCGTGGAATAGAAGCTTACGTAGCATTCGGAAAAGAAGAATTACAGGTTCTTCTCTGCTCAAAATAGCATTAGATTTCTCTTGAATCGGGGCTTTATCGATTGAGAGAATTCCCACGATTTCTCCAGCTTAAATAGGAATAAATACGTCGGGCACCATCCATTATCGCAGGCAAAGGGACCAGGGGGAAAAAAGAAATAGACAGACCCTAATATCCGCTTCCGTTTCTAATACGTATAATTGCATCTAACTTATCGTAAGCATAAATTTTCCACATTTCTTTCAGTACAAATGGTTGAAGGCGATACCCATAACATTGATCGTCATAATCAAACGTCATTTTGACATTTAAGACACTGATAGTGCTTTTTAGTCAAGTTTTCTAAAATTCATCAGTTTTTCAAGTCGCATACATTCAAGCTTAATCATGGCTCAAATTAACAGCTCTAAAATCATTTCGGAACTTCTACCAAGAACTCGCAGGATGATACTGATATGATGGAAATTTACGAGCAAAAGTGACAATGGTGAGCCCTTACCTATATGTCACCGCTTGCGAAGAACAATATTAGGAACAAATTATATTAAGTGTAGAGTGCGGTCGGAAGTCATTTCAATTGAAGTTCAAATGTGAAAATTATCTTGACGACGCTAGACTGATGCACTTGTACATCCATGAGTTATTTTAAGTTTGAAAAGTATTTAAAAAATGAATGTCCCATCTCAGAGGTAGCTTACATAATAGATACGGAAGAAACAGAGGGTTTGAATGGATCAAGAAGTAAGATGGGATGGCAGGGAGAAAATTATTTACCTCTACTTAAAATGAAAGGGATAGGCCGTGCTAGGAAATAGAAAAGATGAAGTTCAATTTGAGAATGGATGATAAATGGGGTGATCGGAAAAATTCTACACGTGATCCTACCTTAAATAATACCTAGTGGCCAATGTAAAACTATAAATAGTACAATTTTCATATTTGATAATGTTGCTAAGGAGGGCTTGTTTATGCTTATTTAAAGAAGGAGGGTATTGCGATTGTAGCAGGCATAAAAAAGGCTTAAATGACAATATGTAATAAACATGGAAATCTCTTCAATAAAACATCTCCACAGATTTACATAATAACAATGCATTCAGAAGTCGAATACTAAACTAACCATTGCAATCGCGAAAAGTGATAAAATAGCCACCATATTTCTTTTGTTGAGGTTGCGGAAAATCTTTTCACGAGCCGCTGTACAAAATTACTATCCACATATACGTAAATGTGGGAGAAAATGAATATAGTTAGAACCAGTCTCCCAGGGGTGATGAAAGGAAGTCACTCCTTAAAACTACGTTGTTTTAACAGCGATGAACGCCCACTATTCTCAGCGAAAGGGAGACTACAATATGCTCAGCAGCGGAGGCGCCTGGAAGGCAAGCGGGGGGAGGGCGGAGGGAGTTGGAATCGTATTTTGAGGGAGGGGGGTTTTCGCGAGGGGAGAGGAGAATAAAGGATCCTTGGGAGAGAGAGAGAGCCGTGCAATGTTCCGCTCACTTCACGAGATAGCCCGCAGCGTCCATAATGAGGTGAGGCCCAATCCCTTGGCTTCTAACCGCAAAAAACTCTTTTCCTTCCGAACGATATTCCGTTCACCAATAGGGAGCTGGTGAGGATACACCTTTACCATGAACACAGAAATGGAGCGTTTATTTACTTCACATAGCGTAATCGTTATCATCGGAATTTTTTTCGACCACAAACAGATTCGAAATGCGATCGCCCAGAACGCCGGGCCCTGGGGGCCCCTGGGTAGGACTTGTCGGGGGAGGCGGGCTGGAATCCCCACCTGAGCCCTGCAAGGCCCCAGGGCCGATTCCTTTATAATGTTTTTGTGGCTTAAGTTTATGTAACGAAGAAGGTGATTGAGATTGTAGCGGACAAAAAGCAGGAAGATATATATGTCATAAACGTGGATATCTATTCAGTAAGCCATCTGCATCAGCCTAACATAATAATATCGTATTGAGAAATTTGATACTTAATAAGCCATCTCCAAAGGGCCCGAGTATCGTTTAAGCAGTAAGATTGTCGTTTGAATTCAAATTGCCAACTTAAACTGAATTGAACTGTTAAGTTGGAGTTATTAAAAAAACTTACCTACATGTTTTCATTAACTTCTTATGTGAGGTAATTTGCCTATTAGGGCCCCTTAACCAGGTTCCCGTCGGAGTTATTACGTGACCATTTCGTTCCTCGGCCAGAATAGTGACGCAACGCTGTGAGCTGTCACACACAAGAGCACAGTAAGTGGGAGTATGGAAGGAATAGTAGTATATACTTATACAGGAAGTATGGTTTGCCTTGACCGGAATTCCATCCCGAATATCCCCTTCGCACCTCATATCAGACGTCATAAAAACAATCCAATTCATAACTATATTAAATCGCTGAAAGTACGTAAAATATATACGGTCGAGCAGCACCTCGTTTCACTTACTCGGCCTCCATAAAAACAGCCTGACCCATATATCTACCAATTTATGGAAAAAATAAATTTGAGGCGGAAAAATGTCCATGCTCCTGAAGCGTTAGGCATTCTAATTCCAGAAATAAGATGTTTCCGAATGATCATTTCTTCATTTCACAGATAACAGATGATACAAATGGCCGGGGTTGTAGGTACTATCAAAGAAATATCCGGTAAAAAGGCCTAGGATTTTCATTGCTCGCGGTAACCGAGAATACCGTACAATGAATCATGACAAAATTTAACCCCCGATTCTTGTTTCGTAAGATATGGGTTAAGGATGCATATATCTTGACAAACAAATTTGATTTGAAGAAAGATTTATCTTTCAAAGAGATTACTTCGAAATGATGAACAGCAATCTTCCTCGTGGAGACAAATCTTGATTTCGTGCATGAATTTCTGTTATTATCTATTTGAGGGTAAAACTGAGATTCTATTTCTCACTTCTATCACCACAATGCTATCAACGGCTGCATATGTAAGTATATGATACGATAGGAAATTGAAATTTAATTGGCAAACGGAAATCTTCCCTTTCTGTCTTTTTTCTACGAAATTGGGGATAGATAGATTTTCCTGCGGAGAGGAGATGGAGAGACAAAAGGAGTCCAGATGAAGATTCTCGTTATTTTTTCTATTATTTCCTACTCTTTGGGAAGTTCAGTTTCACACTTGGACCTCCCCGAGTCAGCAAATTATACATTCAAAAGTGCACATACATATTCGCGCGAGCAATAGGTTGGTGGTGGGAGGGATAGAAGCGGGAGGAAACTGTACATAGAGTAAGCGGAGCATAGAGTCGGACACACAAACCGCCCGGCGAGCGAATAATGGCGTCCGGAAGACGTGGAGAATATGGCCGACCCCGCAAGCCTTCAATCTCGCGACCGCGAACAAAAGCGCAGAGGCTCTTTTCATCAAACTAATCGCCGAAAAAGTCAACAGGAATGGGATAACCGCACGTTTTCGCCGTCGCTCCACCAAACACAAAAGGAAACGGAGAGTTCTCTCCTCCCCACCACTCCAGCACTCTTATCCCGCAGGAGAAGCGTACCCTAAGGGGACTCGGCCCGTTACATGTGGACCACATTTATGAAGATATGATTGCAAAAATACACTACGAAGAATATGTGAACGTATTATTGCGTCCCAAATATGAGATAATAGTTAAACTTCTTCAAACCTTAAAAAGGAAATCTCTGTATGCCTATGAGTAACAAGGAATAATATGCGAGTGTATTATTGCGTCCCAAAAATTAGTCAATAGTTAGTCCAAAACATATAGCATCCCATTAAAAAAACAATACCATTTTTGAGCGCTCATTATTACTATTTCAGCCGTGCGGGAAGAGATACGGGAAGCGCCATCATGCTCCTCCTATCTCTAGCGAAAAGTGTCTAAGGTTAATGACACCATTAGATGCTGATAGTTCACAAATCATTCAATAAGTCAATGTTCATTTTATTTTAACATTTACTATTTTTTTTATTATAAAAAATTAGACATCTCTGTCTCGCTCTCCGTCGATTACTCATTCGAGTAATCAACGTAAAGTAAATGTACCTACGTGATGAGTGCATTCTTTTTATTTGATCATATTGTGGCATTTTTTTTCTATTTTTTTGTACACCCAATGGAATCGTTATGTTCATTGATGTAAATATATAAATTATTTTCGAGATATGTCTCAAAATTATACTTCAGTAGCTGGTGACCTTGCCGTATATAAACAATTAAAATGAAACTGTAAGGATCCAATTTTTCCAGTATCACGATTTTTCCCAGACAATAATTGCAATAATAATCTAATGGGAACCTCGTTCTTAATTAAATAGTGGTCAATCTGACTTTAATAGAAATAGTGTTGCTATTCGTCGTTTCTTTTACATCAGGTCCCAAACTTAAAATTTTTATTCTTACTCTCATTATACAAATGTTGGTTCGGATGCAGAATACTTTTTTACGTTTCTCGTGGAGTTGTATTCTCTCTTTTGGAAAATTCACTGAAATTAGTTCTGCTCAGTCATGTGAATGCATAAAGGTTTCGCGCGGAACACAAATTATTCTTCGTTTCGCGTTAATCTCGCTGCGAAATGAAAATTTGAAACTGTGTCAATCCAATTTTCACCATATTATGAGTTTACTTTTACTATTAATGTTATTATTACTAAACGCATCTGGCATTTTATATAGGTTTACATGCAGCATTGTGTGAATCACCTCGCTTGCGTCAGATAGCATAATTGAACATCCCGGTTATTGGGGCAGTATTAGAGGGATATTCACATCCTTGTTGTGAGCAGTCCTTTTCATTTTTTAGTAAAACCTCTGACATAGACTTCAGTATCCCTTAATCCTTTAAAAAGTACATATAAATATAAAGATGTCAACGCCCCATTATCTATTATATTATATAGCTATATTTCCATTCACGAACGTTAGCTTTATAACCAGAAGAAATGAAGCAACACATTAATAGTATGATGAAATTTTATTTTTAAATATATCATTCGAAACCGTATTTTGAGAAATAAATATGCGTAATTTGGACCTCATCATGATTGCTACTTAATTACTTTAATATCTTATTTCTAGTATTTAAAGTTCTATTTGGAGTTTCAACAGTGGGATTTGATAGTTCTTTTATATTGAAATAGAGTTCCTTTTATTGGTTCCAAGTACAAAATAATTTTATGCATGCATTCAGCATCACAATGTTTTTTTTTTAATTTTCAGGACTTCATTATTATTCCTTAAATTTGAACTTAAGCTGTGAAATAAAATATTCAATGGATGTGAAAATAAAAGCTAAGAATAAGTACTAATTGAAGAATTTATGAATTACCAATGCACGAAAAACCACTGTTGAAATGAGAAAAGTAGACTTTCTAGCGGATGATGACGTACAACGTTCTGAAAGCAGTGCTGAAGGAAGCGGAGTTAAGATATAGGCTATTTTTTTGCGGTTGCTGAATTCTTTTTGGCAGTAGGTTTGTTTTTTTGGGACCTTCCCATAATTCTTTGCGGACGAAATGGGCAACCTTTGTTTTGGCTGGGAGCCATTTAATCAGCCCTCGCGTCTACGCGAACCTTGAAGGAAATAGACCGCGGTATTACATTAAAGAGAACAATCATTAGAATCCTCTGTTTTTCATTACCTTCAGAAACGTCACACAAATAAAGTCATCTTCTAAATTATTTAAGTAGTCTCAATATTTCTCATACAAGAGTTTCATGGAAAACATAATGTCGTTCATTAATATTAAAATTTGAGTCACAAGCAAATTTTGAAAAAAAAATATTATTTGTAAAAAAGTCCATAAAATTTGTTTTAAACAGGCAACTTTTTATGAAAGAATAGGTCAATGGGGAGAGGTTATCCCTGTTAAACTCACGAGGAGTAATAAAATTGGGGATATATAATATTTAATTGGATTCTGTTATTGATGTTGAATTTCCGTACCAAGAGAATTTTCTATGGGCTTGTCAAATGGTCTTTAATCTGTTTGCTTTTGCATATTTTTGGATCTTAAAGAAAGTGATTTGCATGCCGCTATTTCCAGAATGACTGTGAGGGACAAAATGGTGGATATTGAATGGGAAAGTATACAAACTTTTATTACATTATTTAGACAAACTTTTATTACAAATATTGAAATTTGCAAAAAAAATGTATTTTTCTTCAGAACCCGTGATGCAACGTTTATAATGATACTTCATTTATCATTATAGGTGCAGCATCATCAGAAAATACGTAATGGCAGAAAAATATCTTTCTGTAATAATAATTTCATAATATCTTTATTCCAATTTCCCATTCGACACAACTACAGTCAGCACAGCGGTCCAGCAATCTCGCGGTTAATTGCAACAAGAGGAGTAGAGAGGGTACGAGACCGACTGGACGCCATTTGAAACACCAAATAGCAGGAAGAGACTGGCCTCGCGGCATAAGTGGAGAGGAGTCTTTCCGATAAAAAGCGACCGTGACCCACACGGGTGAGGATCATCCTGAGGTACTTAAATACCCCCTTTCATAGGAACCCTTGGCGTCGCGCGATACGAACGGTGGGATAAATGGAGGGAGCGAGGCCTTTTTGAGGGGAAGGTCGTTCAATTGGGAAATGCCGTTCGGTAGACTAGACGGTGGCGTCGCCATTCGGCGGAACACATACCTACACACACCGAGCCGCGACAGATAAAGGCGATTAGTGCCCACGCTAGCGATAAAACGGAATAGGAGATGGTAGGCATTTTGGTGCACGTAAACAGGCATCAATTTTTTTCCAAATGACGATAAAATCGTATTGCAAGCGGAAAAAAAGCCCTATGCTCTGCCGCTAGACGCTATAATGGTGTCAACTTTCGTAAAGTACTAGGCACTTACCGGCAATTTTCTTCCTATTGCTATCATCTCCACGTTCATGTTCGATTAAAAGCACAAGCAGCAGTTTAATGCAATGACTTTTAATATTTTGCAGCCTCCTGCCCTATTTTGGACTAATGTATTGGAAAGTTAATCGAAAATCGGAATTTTTATCATTGGAAAGAGAATACTAATAGTAATGTGGAGAGAAAGACATGGGTAAAATAAAAACTGCTTTCTATTGGACAAATGTTCTGAATTAGTATACCACATTAGTAACTTATTAGCATTATGGTGATGAATGATTTCTTTATCTATATTTTCGTAGTCCTCAGGTTAGTCCATTAGATAAGATTATTAACTAAGGTATGATTAAGAATAATCTCCGATATTGCCAATTCTTTTCTTAAAACTCAAAAATCATGATATTTCGCAAGAATGAATCAATCAAGAATTATTTGCTATAATATACCACACGCAATGACGACTAAAATTATGCATACGTAAACATTCTTCCTCGTGTTGCATCAAGGGAAATATTTTCATTAAAATACCAATACGTCTTCCGTAATCAACCTTATTATACAACTTTTTGTTCGTCCATTTCGCGCTACGCTACGTTAGCCCATACTCTTTTCGTCAGCAACATAACAGATAAGGAATAAATGTCAAAAAAATAACCGACATTTTTCCTGTGAAATGAGGAAGCAAACCATTTTATTTTTTAGCAGATGCTTTGTTTTATTAAACCATATCTTCGGTTGAAATAACTAAATATTACGTAAGGGGAGTGAGTCTAGGTTGTCTTTTATCGCCGCTGCTTTTTCACGTATACACTAAGGAGATGGTAAGAGAAGTGCGGGACGAGTTAGAAGATGGATGGAAAGTGGGAGGAATGATGTTTAAATCGGTAAGGTCAGCGGAAGATCAGACGCTCATCAGCCAGTCAGCGAAGGTACTGCAGGCTCTAGTGGATGCGTTAGACGAGCGGTGTGAGGAGTATGGGATGAGGATTAATCACAAAAAGACGAAGATAATGCGGTTTTGTAAAGCATCGCTAGCGAGGAATGTGAGACTCAAGATAAAAGTAGGTAGGGAGATGCTTGAGCAGGTAGAGCAATTCAGCTATTTGGGCAGCACATTAGAAGAAAACGGATACAGTAGTAAGGACATCAGGATGCGAATTGCATTAGCAAAGGAGGCGTTCATGAACAGGAGGGAGCTTGTGAGAGGATCGTTATGTAAGAGTTGAAAGAAAAAGGTAGTGAACCGTCTAATCTGGAGTATAGCTCTTCATGTTGCGGAAACGTGGACACTAAGGAAGGAGGACGAGAGAAGATTGGAAGCCATCGAGATGTGGGTATGGAAAAGGATGGAGAAGGTGAAATGGACAGAGAGGAGAAAAAACGACGAGGTGCTGGACATGGTGGGTGAGGAGAGGCAACTTACAGATGAGATACTGAAGAGACAGAAGGTTTGGATGGAGGGAGTACTTAGCGGGGAGGGGATGTTGAAAACGGTGTTAAGAGGGTAGAATTTTAGATAAACGAGAGAGGCGTAGGAAGAGAATATGATTTGTTGATGGATTAAAAGGGAGTAGTCCTGACAGTGCATTGAAGAAGGCAGTGCGGAGAGGAATGGAAGGCTCCCAGATTTTTCTTTAGTACTCCATGGAAACCTTCCTTATAGGCAAAATACTATAATAATAATGTCGATGCAAATAAATTGCGATCGGACAAGAGTTTCTCGGCAACGTTATTATGTCCCTCCATTTTACGTTGCCTTACTGACGTTTAATTTAAGAACGTTTCATTCGAGCAACATATGTTTGTGAGTATTTAAAAGTAGTGCTCTCGCCTTTTATCTATTCCCAGTAAACATACTGCTCGCTGAAAAATAACAACCTTACAGAATGACATGCATTCTCAACACTCGTAAAAATCACATCTACATCTATATAATACCCCGCAAGCCGCCTAAAAAGCGCGTGGGAGGGGGTGTTAAGACACCAGCCGTTTACAAAAAAAAATGAAGTGCTCTAACGAGGCTGGGACTAGCGTTTATTAAAGTCCTTTATGGTTCGGGGGAAAAACGAATTCCCATATCAATCCGTTTGGCAAAACATCTCTCTTAATTTATCGCTTCTATCGGACCTGGAAATATAGTGTGGCTCTAATATTATGTTCTCTGTGTCTCTCTTAAAGATATCCATTCTCAATTGTTCAAGCAATCTAAGCCTATCACGCAGCCTCCGAGCCTCCTATGGCTCCCAGCCTAATTTGCCTATAAAAAAGAAAAGATTGCTGACAGGCATCATGTAGCCAATTCTTACCAACGTTAGGGGCTCCGTCATTCAACACAACACCTGCTTTCCACGTTTTAAGCTCTTTTTGCAACTGAACCCGGCATTTATCAGATGTTATGTCTTCAGTGATACTGATACAACCGGGAACAGGTTTGATGGCGAATAAATCCACACCAACGACGATGCTTGATACGGGCATATTCTGCTTGGCGACTTGCATCCAACCTCCTGGAGCGGCACACAAATCAATACATACACGAGACTTTTGAAGAAATTCGAATTTCCTATTCAGCTGTATCAACTTAAACGCAGCACGGGACCTAAACCCAGTTTCCTTAGCTAACTGATAGTATTTATCTTTCCGCTGTTTTCCAATTTTAGTTTTCTTCTCCATGATTGTGGTTCTTCATCAACAACCTTCATCCGAAGAGCTAAACGGTGAAGAGTTTGACATCAAACCCAACAACACATGCTTGGCGTCGATCACAAGGTGCAACTGGTCCTATGAGAATTTATGTCTATTCTTAAGCGTGAATGGGATTTACCACCATCAGCTAGACTGCTGCATTTTACTTCAAATGATTTTTCTTCAAGAAATGATTAAGTATGTGCGAGTACTCGAAAATTCGAGTAGAGTCGAGTAGTTGGTACTCGACTCGAGTGATTTGAATAGTATTACAAATGTCGAGTGGAGTCAAGTAGTTTTGATTACAGAGCTGTCGAGGCAAGTAAGTTCAGCATTCTGCCGACAGAAGGCGCTATCATGAAACTCGTGTAGTAATATCGTTTATAATGTTGTTCTAATGCCTTGGCCAAGGAGTTTTAGCTTTTTTGCACGCAGCAGTCGATCACTATAGTAGTCGCCATTGGTGCCGAATACCTTTTCGTCACCCTCGGCGTCCGACCGTCTTCCGCCCCGGCGGCGTTTTCGGAGTGGACCACAGCACCGCTAATACTTTCTTATTCGATACTTTTGTACAATAACATGCTTCTTTTATTCAAGCGCGGAGGGAATACGTAAAAATTCTTGGGATTTCTACGGTAAAAATACAAATTTTACGTTTAAGCGGGCAGGGCAGGTTTTTCCCTATGTTTGACGTCACACCTTTCAGCCTTTTTGATCACTAAGTATGTCCAATGCTAATTTTCGTTTATTCCTTTGTTGTGTTTAGTTTCCCTCTTTAACTAACAGAAAATAGAGCCTATGGTTGATTAAACGAAGTAAGAAATAAGGAAAAAATTCTTTTTCTGAAGCTATCTAAGCTTTTTATGAAGATATTTATTTACAAAGTTAAAGCTAAGTTCTGTAGTACGCTTGCTTCGTCCACTAAAACTCCATGAATATTCAAGATCCATATAAATCGTTCATATAACTTTTAATAATACCTCCCAAGGTTCCCAAACCATGCAACTTCGGAGAGAAAGTACTTATCCAGCTGCAAAAGTGTGTTTCGGAAGAACTTTTTCTGCAGGCAGTAATACTGTAACGTGAAGATGTCAAAACCTGCAGCCTACGAATATAGAACAATTGGTTTTTCTGCATGAGTATTTCAAAGGATCAAATATTGCATGATATATTTACGCATACAATCTTATTTACAATAGTACAAACAATTTTTTTGAGGGCTCTTCTGAGCGGTTTGAATACATACATTGAAGACATTACTAGAGGTTAATTAATTTCTATTGTGCTCATGGAACTGTTTAAGACACATTAATTTTAATTCATCTCCTGATTGTGACTCAATTACCATCAAAGTTCCTCGTTATCTTTCCCTCTTTTCATCAAGCTAAGCATTCAAAATAGATAATTCGCAAGGGGATTGAATATATTGGATCATGCAATGCTGTATTGCCTAGTTCATTAATTACCATACTCGACTCGATTCTCGCAAGTAGTTTTCAACTCGACTCGAGGTCAAAAAGTACTACTCGCACATCCCAAGAAAAAATCATAGTAGTATTTCCGCTATGTACATCAGATTTTATATTAACATAACATTTTTTGTAAGAATATGCTTCTAACAATAATCAAATTCTTTTTCATGTAAGATTACCTCGTCACACCATTCATCCACGGAATTTGGGCTCGATATCAACGGCCTTCACTTGAATAAAATTAAAAATAACAAATCATAGGAAAAACAACTTCTATACCATGTGCTCATCACACCTATATTACGCCACACGCTTTTGCACAATCTCGATGCGTTTTTACCCAAATAATAACTTGTGCGAGTAGGACACTTATTACTCTGAAAAATTAGAACCATAGACAACGAAGTTCAGGCTCAACCACGGTAAAAAATAAACTCACAAGAATCCGGAGCATTAGAGATTAAAAATATAGGTTTTTTTCATTTTAGGCTATTCTTCCGGCACCATACGGATTCCGAGAATCCGGGACCTCCGAGTTCACCTATGACCCACGCGTCTGGAAGGGTCACGATTGGCCAACCCACAAAGTCAATCTATATCCCTCTCCATCACAGTCCAAAAAATACCATTGGAATGGACCGTTTCTAAAGTAGAAATGTTCGAAGCCTCTTCCGCGAAATTTTCGTCACGACATTTATACATTAGACTCTTCGCCGGCTGATTTCATTTCCTTTTTCTTCATCAGTAACTCCTCCCTAAAGGGGAAACGGAGGTGAGAGATTTTTTACGAATCAAATTTATCGCCAATAAAGGTAGGAAAGAAGGAAGGGACCCTTCGTTCACGAGGAAAAAGGGTTGGAAAGGACGGCGAAGGGGGTAGGCCGGAGACATGCGTCCTAATTACTATATATTGTATGAAAACTAGTACCCTTATTTTTCAGCATGGAACGTTTTTTTAAACATGTTTTGAAGAACAAACCAACAGCCACCAGCCAAGAGGCGAGGAACATCAGTGGTATAAAATAGAACCATATGACAGTCACCCAAACCTTTTTGGACTCCCGAAAAAAGTGACAACTTTCACAATACTTCACGAAGAGACTAATTCTTAAGACTCTAATCTAGACGACAGTAATCAGGTAGAATACCTCAGTCCATATTCAAGTAAAAAATGCTTGAGTCACGCATTCTCTCAGTTTCGTTTCATTACCTGCTGCTAAGTCCTATAAAAAGGTAGAGTCGAGGATATTGAACACCAAAGAAATAAAAAAGAAAAAAATAGTTGTAAATTAATTTTTTTTAACAGTGGAATTTTGGTATACCTTTTTGCAATTTTATTGTTGGTGACTTAGCAAATTCAGTTCATATTAATCTATCAATTTTTACTTCTTAAACACTAATAAATTTTCATAACATTGTCGAAAAAAAACAGAAATGGATGCTGTCTTGTACCCGACCAAGAAATGAAGATAAAAATTGCGGAGTTGGTTGCCAAATTAGATAAACTTGTTGTACACCGTTTAATCATTACCTGCCAAAATTACTTTAGACATTAAAAAAAATAGAATTTATCGCCTACGAGGGTGAGGAAGAAGAAAGGAACCCTTAGTTCGCGAGGAATGGTGGAAAAAGGGTTGAAACGAGAAAGTGTACGGGGGTAGGCCAAAGACATCTGTGTCCTAATTAGTGCCTCTGTTTTTCGCCGGAAAAACCCTTTTTCGACCGAAGGACGAGAGCCAACCACCCAATTCCATAGTTTATGGGTTTAATCGTACCTCGACCCCGAACTCTGAAAGAGAATGTATGAGCTACAAAAATGTGGCGAACGCAAACATTCGCATTAACGTCCAGGGATGTGGTGGATGAGATAATCTGGAGACATTAACAAGGGCGAAAAAAGTGTTGCATAATCAAGGCACTACAGTGAGAATTCCCCCACAGCACGGATCTCAACTATTCACCCAGATCCAAAATCAAAATAAGAGAATAAAGCATTTCGTTTTCTAGGGAAACCGCTTAAAAAAACCTGTGCCAGCCGGAAAAGTTAAATTTCAAATCTTGCGTCCACAGAAAATATCGTTAATTATTTATTTTAAAAATTCACTAACTCTTGATTAACATTGTGGTATTCCATTATAAGTTTTGCTGGATGTCACACAATTACTTATACCACTTATTTTTGAAAGAGCGCGACCCGGGTTTCAATAAAATATCAATTTGAGAGTCGTTTGATGACGTTAGTGTCGTTTAACTATGGGTGCGTAACACATACACCCACATGAATGGAAACAATAATGCGATGCGTCACTATATTCAATAGTTTCCCAATCCCTTGGCATATGAAGAACACGTATTTACTCAATTCAGAGCTCTGGTGATATGACTCAGAGAAAGAATTTTCACCGAAGAAGAAATACAACACTTCCGTCTCAATATACTTCACTCATTTTTCAATTTCTTTTTCACTGAATTTACCTCATGCCAGATTCTGAGCTCTATGAGCACTTAATGCATGGTTATTTGCTTGAAAATTATTCAGACACACATACGATATGAATATGCTGCCAATTTTATAAGATAAAATACAAGAAGATTAAATCAATGCAATCAGTCATGCGCCAGGCTTAAAAAGATAAATAAGTTTATTTATTCGATGAAATGACCATTACGATATCATTTAGGCACTTAATCTAAAAGTCAAATTGCTGTAATGTGAGCAAATAGATAACGGATAATATGCTAAATTAAGTTTTGTATTGCATCGCAACTTCTTGAAAAACGTACACAGCAAAAATTATTAATAAACCGCTAATGTTTCCATTTAACCGAATAAAATCCAAGCTATCTGAAGGTGGACATCAAAGTTTTACTTATGAATTGTGAAAACCGTGGCCATTTATTTCTCCCACGACTTACAAAAATACAATACGATAGAAACCTATTATTTCTGTCTGGATACGCTCATAAGGCCCTACGAAGACGAAAGGAGGGAATTCTGGACACTCAAAGATGAAATTAAGAGAGGAGGTAGCTTAGTTATATGAGCCTACTTATACTCCGCTACATCCTAGCGAATCAATTACCTCTGTTTAATATGGCTCATTTTATCCCGAATCAATAAAGGAAATATTATCCTAATCACAGCTAAAATCACTCATCGGTCTCGAAATTTATATTAGAAGACTATCGATAATATTTAGCAGTATAAATTTTTTTCTCCCTTGAAAAATTATTTAATTAAGAGAAAGCTTTTTTTTGTATGAAGATTTTCACAGCTTCTTTTTTCAATGTAGGTGGTTGCTTTCGGGAAATGCTATTATAACGTTTCACTCCTCCTACTGGGAGCGTTTCCCCATTCTCTTGAAAGTGCTCCCAGTGGGAGGAGTGAAACGTCGAGCAGATAATGTTACCTACGCAGTATTTCCCGAAAGCAACCACCAACAAGAGTAAGCTTTGTTTAACAGGAAGTCATTTCAAAATTAAATCCTTTCTCACATGAATAAAATTTGGTGTGACATGGCCTGTTGTCACCTAAATCATCAAAGAAAGTACATCACCGATCACAGGTCGGAACACCGTTCATTGCAGGGAGTATTCAATAATTTTAATGGCCATTAAGTAGCCATTGCTGTACTATATCGCCATATCTACTCGTAAGGCTAAAAAGGAACTTCTATACAAGAAGTGTAAACACAAATTATTGTTTAAATGTACTTATGAATAGAATATGTAATTTATTCAAAGGAATTTCAAGTGAGTTAATTATAAATTTACCTGAAGAAATTTTCGCGGACAGATATCATCGATGTTACTGACTTTATAAACTTGTACAGAATTTTTCATGTGGCATTCAGCTGGCCTCGACTATTTTGATAAATATTGTAATATCAGTGTAATAGCTCCTTTTGTAATATGATTTTAATTGTGATTAACTGTGAAAATAGTTTACCATATTATTGTGTTTTCATTTTGGGTGAATTAAAAATACTATTAATTTAAAAATTTCACTAGCCAAAATTACTTCCGTGTAGCTTGGCTTATTGCGGAGTTTATCGATAGTTGAAATATTTCAGCAATAGCAGTAAAAGGAAACAAAAGATTGGGGAGATATTGTGGCATAACTTAGGACCAAACAACTGCTACACAAAGCTTGCACTTCTAGCGAAAATAGAGGAAAAATTCCACATTTATCACCCCACCAAAATAGTCCCAACTTACAAGTTCGGTATTCTGGCACAGATCCTCCACTCTTGTCACAAGTGAGCATCGAAATTGACGAGTAATCCGCATTAACCAATGAGTAACCGTAAAATCGCAACGTAAATTACGCAGTACTTTCTCATTCGGTCTCTAATCCGCTTACTGACGGTGATTTTGTTCTCTCATCGGATTAAATTTCCAACGCTAAGCCGTTTACGCTAGCGCGCGCATTGTGAGCCGACTCAAATAGAAGGCTGGCTGACTGGCCTAAGCTCAAAAAAGTGTGAAAGCAAAAGGCAAACGGTTAAAATTAAACTAAGCGCTTTAAAACGAAAGGAAACACTGCAATAAAACTAAAGGAGATAATGCAAGGACCACACGTTGGTTAAACCCCACGTATGGAATCATTCTCTGTACATAAATCCAAAAAAGTAACATTTTCAACCAGAATTTCTGCTATTCCTTTCACATTTAGCACATTTAGTGATCCTTTCAATGAAAAACTTTTCTCATTTTTAGAGTTTTACAGTGGCTAAAAAGAAGACTGTATGTCAACGCAGTGAGCACATTTTGCGGAATTTGAGTTGGTCCATTCACGGAGGTAATAGCTATTTAAATAAATGTTCAGTAGCAACATGCATTGATGAAAATTGGTAAATTGATGTAGAGCGAATTTTCTAACCAGAGATCTTTGACTTAAAACGTTGACATTGGATGTTTATGAAAACTCTGACTTTTTTGTTTTCGAAAAAATATGAAGCGAGATTGCTAAAAAAAATGCATTGAAACGCGCCACGCAGCTTTAAAGTTGATTCTATTTTCAACTTTTACGCAGATTCAATTCTATTTTAAACAATGGAAGTAACATTTTGGCTTATTTAAAAAAAATTTATTTACCAACTACACCAAAAAATGTACTTGCTCTTCAATTAAAAAAAAAAAAACATTTTTCCAGCACATTCGCTGTCGCTATCGGGGCGGGGCAAATACCGGGACCACCAATTCCGAAGCTTAAGGAAAAAAATAATATATTAGAAGCCAAATTATGCTAATCGTATGCATCGTTTTATTTTAATTGTTGTCATGATAAGGTAAATGATACTTAAAACACTTTTAAATCCTTTCAAAATCAAGATTTTCATCATTCCTATTGTTCAATTTGGTTATTAAAATAATCTAAAGGAAATGAAATGGCATATTTACGCACTTAAAAATAAATTAAACATGACTTTTTATAATGCAGAGCAAAATAAAACTTATTGTGTTCCATGAACCACAGCCTGTAAATTTTGAACAATGCACGAATTTAATCCTTGTTTCCATCTTATCCTATTTTGTTTGTTGTTTTTATAATAACAGCTAAATTTTAGCTTCTTCAAATTTTGCGAGGATTTAAGGGAATTCCTTTCCTAATAAGTCCAGCGTAGTGGGATCCATTTTTTAGGATAGGGGATGAGAATCACGCCACGTAGAAGGTAAGGATATCAAGGTAAATAAGACAAGCAAAAACAAATACCTTTATTTTTATTTAATGTATTTTCACCTCAATACATATTGATATGGATTCAACAAACGGTTATTGTCGTAACAAGGTAAGGATGACATGAAAAAAATAAAACATTGCTTGCAGTCACGGCGTGCTATACAGCATTTTATTTGATCACATAGTGCTATCGCTTTCTGCATTTTATAATTAATTACACATTTCCGCTGAAATACCTAATTTGGTCAAACTTATCCTCGCATAACTGTCCAAAAAAATTCCTCAGGACAATGGTATCTAATAATCGACTAAAGAAATGAAATAAATATCGTTTAATATTAATCGAGCAAAAGACATTGAAAATTTGAAAAAATAAATAAAGTGTATTAAAAGATGTAAATATGTTAGAACATCCATTCCGAGAAGGTAAAACAGCAAGGGTAAATTTTTTGAATGAACATTTATTAAACACAGTGAAAGAAATTAATTGGCTGGAAAGGAGAGGCTTCGAAAGATAAATAAATGAAAAGCCTGAAGCAGTTTTTTGTGCCTTTTCGCCAAAAAAGACAGCATGAAATAAAATTTAGAGGGAGACACAAAGTCATTTAAGGGCAAGAATTAATGTTTGAGGGGCAATAATCAAGAGGTGAGAATAAGTTTAGAAATTACTGTCGGAAAGGTATTCATGAAAATCAAAAAGTGATGATGAGAAAATCCTAATAAATAACGTGATATGGTAACTTTAATTACCACCGGAAGAGGTTGTAATTTTTATACTGTTTTTGAGTTAAAGGAAGAATACAGAGAATCCTAGATTTAGCCAGGAGAAGTAAGAGGAAAGCTAGGTCCAAAGATCGTCTAAGATGGGCATATTTCTGAAATCGCAGCAATATTGATATTGCAAAAGAAATGTGGGAGATGATCTTTCCGAAAAATTACCTCGGCATCCGGGATTTGAACCCAGGACGAAAAAAATTTGGAAGCTCTAACATATTAAAAGAGGAGATAAAAGAGATTGTATGGCAATATAAACTAAACTGAGGACATTAACTCTAGTGAGTAAAATACTGTTAAGTCATCCAATACGAGTGGTTATTTTTTAGGAGCGGTAAATTTGGAAGAGGAACAACGGGAGACGTTACAAGCGGCACATTTATTGAACATAGAATTCTAAATGGGATTTAATAGGACACAAGCGATGGTGAAGGAAGCTCATTGGGAATGATTTTATTGTTTCAATAGCTTTTTAAAAGTTTTAATGGTAAATTTAGTGCAAATTATTGATTTTTTTATACGCAAGCGGGATTTATATGTTATTTCCGGATTTAATGTAGGAGAATTTAACTGATAGACTGCAGGCAACACCAAACAACTCTTTTATTAGCTGTACTTACGTACTTAAAACACCAACTATTAATTTTCTGTGGAGACAGATTGCTCCCTCAGCTTTCAAATGGTATCTCAGTCACTTTCTACCCCAAGCTGAGTTCTTTCGGAGCTATTGGCGATCGCCTTGTGGTTGAGGACGTTATTCCCTACAAAACAAACCATGAATAAACTATGAGTGTTAAAAACAACTAGGAGGGCCACACCTAGAATCATAACATAAACGTACCCCTAATGAATATTTATTAAAAAAATTGATGAAAGAGTAAAAAAATTCCACGGATATCATTCCACATTGAGAAAATGAGTGAAAAAAGATTCGGTACATCAAAATCAGGAATAAATGGATCGGAAGAATATTTTTTTGCAGCCATAACCAACATTTTACTGTTAGAATTAGATGTCACCCTAAATTATCCCACGGAAAATTCAGCGGTATTGGGGAATAAATGAGGAGGTACATAAGACAAGGGATTTCCTTGTGGGAAAGATGTTTGTAGGGTGACAGAAACAAACACTTCTTTTTGTGCCGAAGTACCTATGCATCCAAAATTTGGAATAATTATCTGCAGATGGGCTTGGCGAAATTTAGAAAACATTCACCTAGGAAGGATTGATGCCTAGGAAGCATATCGCTAGACCTTCTAACTTTATGGATGGGTTCGAGCTCATATTGGGACAAAGTATTTTAAGTACCATGTAGTGAGAAAGGACATCTAGGGATAATAACTACAAGTGGATGAACCAAAAATATTAAACTGATATCGTGGACAAGACAAACATTCATCGGCAGAGAAATAGCATACTTACTACTATACACTCTCCAAGATTTATTAAATTTTGGATAGTTCTCTAAAGGTAATAGAGTTCGATATGGTAAACTATGAGTTGTTTTATTAAAATTCAGAGAGAAGATATGATGCATAATTAAAGCAGGCGTAGAAATAAATTATTTTTGGGAGATGTCTCATGTGTCTTAATGTGCCGAAGTACCTATACATCCAATAAGGATAAATACGTGCCCAACAAAAGATAGGAAGAAGTGAAAACAGGCCCAAATTTTGTTCAATTTTCTACATCACTGGCAGACCACCCGGCTTTGGTCGGGAAGGATAATGCCAAGGTACAGTATGAACATGTTTGAGCATGACCACTTGCAAAAAAGATATTAAATAACTGTTGCTATAATGCCTCCCTTTTACATTCTCGACGTTTAATTTCAACCCCAGCGAAATGCCTCTCCTCTATTTAAATTTGCTGTCTATTCCAAGCATGTGACCTTGAAATATAAAGTTGTTTTAGTTTAACTAATTGCTATTGCCTCAACTCCAAAGTTCTCGAACCGGAACGAATTTACGTAAGCCATACCCCTTGGACCAACCAAATGGACCAACTCAAATTCCCCAAAATGTGCTCACTGCGTTGCCATGTAGTCTTGTTTTTAGCCACTGTAAAACTTTGCAAATGCGCAATTTTTTTATTGAAAGGGTCACTTAATGTGCTAAATGTGAAAGGAGTAGCAGAAATTCTGGTTGAAAATGTTACTTTTTTGGATTGATGTGCAGAGAATGATTCCGTACGTGTGGTTTAACTGTGGTCCTTGCATTATCTTCTTTAGTTTATTGCAATGTTTCCTTTCATTTTAAAGCGCTTAGCCATAGAAGTGGGATACCTGGAGCTTGGATTTCCTGATCATGTAGGATATTTATGTTTTCCTCTTTGAGCGTGTCAGGATGTGTGCCACCCCTGCAGGATATCCAACCGCAGAAGTTGAACAACCTGACGTAACAAACGATAATGGGAAAGCGAAGCAAGAGGCCCAGTGGACGAAACTGAATGTAGCACAAAGGGTTTGGGAGCAGTAGATGCAGCTACGTACTAACTTTGGCCGGTGCAGCAGTATGGAAACGAATAGCGGATACACAAACAGAAGAAATCCTTTTTTCATATATATAGATTGTCATGCACCAACATGATTTCATTAATTGATATTTAGTATGCTATTCACAATCATTACATACGGCTGTATAATGAATCGATTATTTAAGTCAACGCCGTTTTCAAAATTGATATAAAATGACCATCTATATAAAATGGCATTACGTAATGAGTTTTGCACAATGATAGTCGCGAAAAATAATGTCTAGGTAATGAAATTCAAAACGAAATTTCAAGAACAAGGTTTTTTTTCTATTTCGCACATGAAGTGATGACACCAAAATTTACGAAAACATCGTTCAGGTCATTTTTAACCGCAACCGTAATATGGAAAAAATGGATTCACCCAAAAAGTATGTTAAAAAAAATTTAAAACCTCAACGTCCTTCGAGCGAAAATCTAACGGAATGGAAATTATTCTGTTTTGGCTACGCTAGCGCCAAAAACTGTCAAAAATCAACAATTAAAAAAAGTTAACGGAGAACGACTCGATTAAAAGTTAACTTTCATCTCGGAATATTGCGGTTATTTAAGGTAATCCCAGTTAGCTTTCCTACATTTCTAATATAAAAATTTTACATTTGAGAAAATACTGAAAAAACTTTCATATTTGGGATGCAAGGAAACGCAGAAGTCAGTCGGGTGGAAGTTAACAAGATACCAAATTATTTCGTGAATCTAAAATTTATATGCATCAGATCCTGTCTAACGCTGACATAATTCTACACTGAACTCCGAAATTTTCACCATGTTTATGTAAGCATCAGCAAGAAAATATGACTGGTAGGGATAGTATTAAGTCAAGGTCATTGAAGGTGAAGTATTGCCCCCCTTTGTAGAGGTGGATGAGAAGGGAAGAGCATTGTTGCACAGAAGAGTAAACATGAATAAATATATTTGATCGCCAACCAACGATCATCTGAAAATTAGACATAACAACAGCCCCCCATAATTGGAGATGTGCCAAAGGTAATTCACAATAAATTACATAAGTAATCTTTATATCAACGACACTGAGCAAAACTATCTTGTTATTACTAATTTTCAGATGTTTGTTGGTTAGCGACCAAATATATTTATTTATGTTTACTCTGTGCAACTATAATCTTCTGATTTGATGTTTGTCTGAAAGAGTCTTGAGTTGAAGTCATATTTTTCACTTACACCAAACCAGTGCTTTCTAAAACTTTTCGTTAAGAATCTAACTGGTTATGAGGGCTATACCCCCCCTTTTGGTGTCCAATTTACACTAGATAGAATGGTAATTTTGGACTTCTAATTCTAAGGTCGTGGGTTCGAACCCTACCAGGGATGTTTCATTGTAATTTTGAAGAAGATTGAATACCCCAGCTATATTGGTAGGCATGATCACCAATACAGGATGAAATGCCGGCCGCAAAGAACTAACGTAAAGAAATTCTCGTACCTTAACAGGACGATTACGGAATGAAATAGACTCCCTGCAGAACTGTTTAAGCCCTACCTACCCTAACAACGTAAGGATTTTCAAGAAGAGGTGTAGAGGATTTATATTGGAAAATTAATATCATTGAATTTTAAGTATTCACTATCTAGTTTCATTTTGGAAATGTATTTCTCATTTACAATGTTTTTGTTTTTCTTTTTATTTTGTATAAACTGTTACCACCTGGCAAATAGCCAACTTGTAACTTGTACAATATAATAATAATAATAATTTTGTTCAGACCCCACTACTGCTGGGAGGTTACCCTCCTATTAGCCCCCCTTCCTCACTATCGTGGATCCGTCACTGCCCCCTTGGTTAATCTCATGCTAACTTCTTACGAAAAGTTATGCCAGTAATCTAATCTGCGGCGTTAATATTGCTGCTGCGACGAAAGTGGGAGTCTGGAAGATAATATTCGGATCGGTACGAGCGAGGACATAAAGATCCTCAACTCTGTAGAGCTGAAGAACCGATCCTCCACTAGGGCCACTTGTCCTCCTGTTTGACTTGAAAGATTCTAGCCCAGTCGCCCTCATAGGCTCTCTAAAACGCATGGCTCTTTCAGCAAGAGCCTAAGTTCTATTACGTTTCGTGTCAACCCTTAAGAGTATTTTTTAAAGAAATTTTCCCCATCCATTCAATCGTTGAGAGGAGCTTAGCTGCACAAAGACTTCTGGAAACAATAGAACATGCGTTGCCAGGGAAATACATAGGTACCAACCAGAGACGGGTTAAGGGGGGGCACGTATATAGATTGCTGTAAACCTACATGACTTCATTAGTTGATATTAACTACTATTCAGAATCCCCCCAGAGGCTTAAATATCAGGCAAGACTTTTAATACGGTTATCATTGCCTTCGTTTTATTTTGTGTATTACGGAGCCTCAATCATTCAATTTAATATTGATAACCTTAATATCAAAATAATGAGAATAATTTCTGCCGTAATTGTTATATTTTGTTTTTAATCTCAAAAATGAGAAGACCTGTCAGATCCTTGACCCCACCCCTCTAGAAAAAATCTTGGATCCCCCCTGGTACCAACATTAGAACGATGCCAAGGGACATTAAAAAATCCTTCAACCTCAGTCGAACAGGCACAGCTATGAAATAATAACAAAAGGCACTTTGATCATTGTACACTGATTGGAAAGTGAAAATAAAACAGTAAAAATGTTGAGAAAAAAGTGTGGAAAGTAAAAATTACCTTTTATAATTACAATGCATAACTTTTACAAAGTGAGTTAACCTACTATTGACTTCATTGCAAGGATTGAGGCTCAGCTAAAGTGATTGGGTGAGGGATACGGTTTACCTTCGAAGCCGAGGATTCAAAAGGGTCACCAGAACTCCCCGAGGGTCCAATCTGAGAGAAAGCTTTGCCGATGACCGATTGGGACTAAATCAAGTCGGTCCCCGAAGGGAATAATACTGACCTACTTAGGAGTAGCTTACTGATCTTGTGAACTGGACAGTGAATAGCACTGTCGCCACATGATTGGGTATAAGAGTAAATGGTATTGAGAATCTTCTAGACAGGGATGGCGATGAAAACTAAACGAAAGTCAAAACCAGTAATATTTCAATAGTTTCGTTCCCCGAAGCGAAATTTAGAAACGAAACGAAAAATAATTAATCCCGGAATGCTAAACTCCAGCTTGAAACGAAATCGGAGTCTAAACTACTTCGGGTCGAAACTTAACTGTAACTCGGGAACGAAACAAAACACAGATAATGTTTCACACCGGAGGGACCACGTGCTTCATCTTGGAACAGTTTGGTTTCGACCCACAAAACGAGTACGAAGTATGGTTGAATGAAGTTGAGGTTCGGCCTACCGCCATTAGATGCATGGGGCACTCATATTTTTACCACCAAAGGAGAACGGTGAAGGCAAACTGGCCATTCGATTTTTTAGCTCAATGTTTTAACCTCTCTACACGTATGCCAAACGTAATTGGTCGAAATCATTCTCTCTTATCCCCCTCCACTCTACTTCTGGGATCGAAACTTAACTATGAGCAGCGGAGTTTCGATGAATTTAGTTTCGTTCCTGGGAGTTAAGTTTCGTCCTGGATCGAAACTGAACTCCTTGTTGATTTTAATTTCGTACGGGAACGAAACTAAACCCAGGCCTCGTATTTTCGTTTCCCTCCGGGTCGAAACGAAACATTTTCATTTAGTTTCACTTGCTCTCCCTGCGTCTAGCCAGGTCCAAAGGCAGAAACGCGTCAAATTGGAGGTACCAAGCAGTAGCAACAAAAGAGGATCCTCAAGTCGGCCTCCAAAAGTGTTGTCAACCACCGCGAATTTAGATGGGTTTGCAAAAGTCGCCATTCGTGTCGCTCACGGGCCGAAATTGATCTGAGTTTCACGGGGAAATAAGATATAATTAGGGGTGTTAAACAAAAATTTATAATAATACGATCTATCTTTATTACTTTTCAATGCTATTCCTCGCAATGACAAACAGTGTACAGCAAACTATTGGAAATTACCTCGCCACTAAAAAATGGCACCTGTTTGCTTTAAGTTCATCCACGTTTCACGGAGATATAAGGTTTGATTAGGGATATTAACCAAAATTTAAGCACACGATGATGTGATCTACCAAATTTATAAAACCTCAATGACATTCCTCGCATTTACACATATTGTACTGCAAAATATTGGGAAAAAAGGGATCGCATTGAACTCATCACCGCGCCGCGGACATTTTTGAAAACTGATTAAAATGCGACCGAAGTAGCAACAGAAATCAGCCTTCTTTGGGATTGAATTGGGCCTCCTCCATGCAGTACCCTTGCACTAGCACTTCAATCCAGCTTCTGTACACATGCGGTGCCATTTATGAAGTTACCAACCCGGGCAGATACATCTTAATCAATGGAAATATCATAGACAAGCAAATCTGTGGTTACTCAAGCCGCTTTTCATGTGAGGGTCGATTCCCATTGGTAAACTTTGAGCTCTGCCTCAACCTGTTCCCTTGAGGTATAACTTCCGTAAACATTCATTCGTGAAATTTGGAGCTGAGCCAACAGCAATTAGTTACACTAGAGCAACTTTATATTTCAAGGTCACGGGCTTGAAATAGACAGCAAATTTAAATAGAGGAGATACATTTCACTGGGGTTGAAATTAAACGTTGAGAATGGAAAAGGGAGGCATTATCGCAACAGTTATTTAAATTCTTTCTTTGCAAGTGGTCATGCTCAAACGTGTTCATTCTATACCTTGACAGATATGCTCCTTTATACACTTCACCATTTCGGCTCTTGATTCCAATGTCAGCCCAGACCATTGACGTCACACCATATTCTCAGCAACTCATCCTAATCATAATCCCACCAAAGCATTCGTAGCATGGTTTTTAGGCATTTGCTTCGTGTTGCGAATTAGTCAGGCGACTCAAGCGGCGTGTGACGTTGGTGGCCCAGCACAAGCTCCTCATGAAATGTTTTTGATGCTGAGCCTAATAGTTAGTTGTTATTGCCACAATTTACGATCATGATTTTTTTCATCTGCATCAATAGCATCGACCTACCAACGCATCTATTGCTAACGAGATCGAAGATACAGACCGTATATCTTATTACATACCTTCCTTTTGATACTCAGCTGAAATCTACATTGTTTGTCTCCAACAATTTTTCACCACCATTATCTATAATTTAAATTTTTTAAAAATAAAAAATGACGTTCAAAAGAAGACTCAGAATACGGGGCTTCGAGTAGTCAAAATCTTTTTCAACTATCAGTGGAGAACCCTGTAAAAATATAAATTAATAAAATAAATGAAGAGAGTGTTTTTCCACCCAGTTATATTACTCAACACATTCGACAGAGAAAGAACTATTCCGAAAAAAAAATTTTAGAAAACTTCTTTTCTAATGCTTCCTCACGAGGATATTGGCACGAGAAGGAAGTGACTTTTTTTATTCCATTATAAATTTCAATTTGCTCTAATCGCATTACCAGAATGAGGGACTTAATTTTTTCCAAGCGTGCAGGAAAGTAAGTATACGCAAGTGAAGCTCCCTAAGCCGGATTAAAGGGCCCGGGAATTCGATCTTATAGAACTCATTTGAGGAGTAAATGGAAGTGTTCGATTAGATTCAGAACTCAAGCAGGTTTGACGTGATAAGGACGCCTGAGCTACACATTTTCTATGGTGTGAGAACCAGAGTCGCCAGACCCTCCCCCCCCCCCCCCCCGAATTTACAAGCATTTTTTCGTAACTATACTTTCCTATGGCGTTCAAAATATTTTAATTCCAATAAAAATTTTACTATGAGCACGTAATCGGAATTTCAGCGTATTCTTCTGGTTTTCGCAGCGATAAAGATCTTTTTTTTACATTTTCATCAAATAGCATTAACGTTGAATTCCGTAACTACATGACGCGTCGCATAAATTCTGCGAATTCTTTAAGCTACAGCATGTGCGAAGGAAATTTGGATATTACAATCCGTTGTGAAGTTAGAAAGCCACAAACGAGATGCATCCATACGTGAACCAGGATCCAGGAGCTGATATTCCGTTTCTGAGTGCATAACGAAATTGTAATTAACATCAACAAAATTTAAATGCCATCAGTCAACGAAGACATTTAAGATATTTATTATTGTGTAAATGTAATGCTAGATGTATATGTATACACAGTATATTCGCTGTCATGACATGTCTGATATTTGTCCGTCATTCACCTAGAGCCATGAGAAAAATTAAGCTTTGTATCTTGCATAGTCTTTAAATCGTGGATGCAAATAAATGCAGTAATTGAAGTCAATCATGAATATTACCAGAAAAAGGCATTTCAGTCTGCTCAAATGGTTGCATAATTAACCTATTATTATAAGGAATGAATGAGCTACAACCTATGCACCCTAATTTTGCTTTGCAGCAGAGATAGATGTCGCCAATAATAAAAAAAAACTATTTGTCTACGGCATCTGCATGATATATTTGCCTTGAAGGGCCGGTCAACAGCATTCATAGGATACGATTAAAGCAGGCCTATTCTCTTCAGTGATTACGTATCTCGATTACTTAATTGAGACAAATAATGCGTGATTATCGAAGCATTTTAGGTATGCGGGAATCGAGGAGGAAGGGAAAATAATTTATGGATGGAAAAATAGGAAAAAGGCTTTACCGGAAGTCTAAGCTTCCTTTGCTGGCTGAGATATTAGAACATGAGGTAAGACCTTTAAGCTTGAGTCATTCATTCTAAAGAAAAATGGGTGCCTACATTCAACCAGTACGTGCTGAAGATAATAGCAACTTAAATTTCATGATACAAGTTTCGGAGTGTGGCCGTAGTACTTGGGGTAATCGAAAATGAAGTTCAATTTTTTAATAGGACACAGACGGGGTGTATCGCTAAATTAACGATGTAATCCTGCCTTTAAGGGTAGAATAACTTTAATAAATTACCCATGGTATCTCTCAGATACCATCAAGCAAACCAAACGAGAATTCGATAAATCCACTATCAAAACGACGTGAAAGCTAACACAGTCGATGAAGATGAACGATTCTGATTACTATGCAACCCTACTGCATTCAAAACCGTGCACAGGTGCGTGCTGAGCCAGGGATGCAAATGAAGATGATATGACAGATCCGCATTACAAATAACGATTAACGTCTATCACCTCAGTGACACATGAACAACCCCTTTCCTGATAGCTCATATCCGTCTTCGCTAAAGCTACCCTGATCCTAATACCATTAATAAATCACCATCTAACGTACACTGTCCAAGAAATCTTCATTTCCTTCCTGCTTATGGTCATCAAATATAACAATAAGAATAGGTGGTATATTAAAAATTGTTTGTTAAAAATAATGCTTCGCATTAAATTCATCCGATCCTGGCATGATTTAGTGGAAGTAAGACATATTGAAATAAAAGTTAGTTGAACTTTTCAACAACTATTCAATGCGTAGTAAGCATTAAATGATTGTGAAAAAGTACAACTATCTCTACTCTACGCGTTTTTGGGTCCTCATTTGTTGAACCAGGAAACTGAGCAATGTAAAAAAAATTAGAATAAAAGATGGTTGCAATTCTACATAATTATTTTGTGCGTAGTTCGCAATCAGTGATCTGCCCTGAGAAACTATCTTATATTTAAATACTTTTCACATTGCTCACTTTCCTGATTCAATAAATTAGGACTCACAGACGCGTAGGTAGAGATAAGCAAATATTAGAAGGAAATGGGATTAGTAGTTAGCGGGTAATATGCAGAAGGATAGATCACTAAGCTGCTGATCTAAAGATCCCGGGTGAAGTATTCGGACAAACCAAATGAAATCCTAAAGGTGCGAGGAGGCGCAAGGAAAAGAACTGACTCCCCAATCCTAAATGTGAGATATTCACTCATGTGGCTTGACGCGGGTAAGCTCTACCCTCGCCTATCCAGTCGGCGCAGCTATACCTCCGGGTGGTCCTCCGACTCGATTCATCACCGGGGTGTGCACTTGACTTAGATTACTTAAACTATTGAGAATAGACATCTTTAAGACAAACACGGAGAAAATCATATCAGAGCCCCACTATATTTTCAGGTCCGACAGAAGCGATCAAGCGTAATAGAGCTATTTTGCTAAACGGATAGAGATGGGAATTCGTTTTCCCCCGAACCAGAAAGGACTTTAATAATAAATGCTGGTCTTAATTTTGTTTTAGCATTTGCTTTTTATATGCATATGGCTGATGTCATAACATCCCCTGCCACACGCCTTTTTAGGCGGCTTGCACGGCAGTACGAAGATTCAGATGACAATTTCTCCTTCATTGCATCATAAGTCTTCAGGTTTGAATTTTACACCTTTTCTTCAGATTCTTATTTAAATTGCATATAATTTTAAACTTAAAAGTCTCTCATTTATTTTCTAATAGATAGAGAGTTTTCTCTTGCTCAAGCTTGAAACCGGATAACGCCGGATACAACGACGGCAAAACTGTCATCACGAAGATGAATGGACGCGAAAAATAACCCAGTAACCTGTCTGCGCCTACTACAACACTCCACGGAATCCTTCGCCCACCTCACCTATCCAAACTAACGTCCCATCCGAAGGGCGGGGCTCTGCACTTGAACTGCCCTCTACATAATTCAAGCAAGGATCCGGTAGTCTAAAAAATCTACAATATCGGGATTTGAACCCGGACCCATAGAGTGGGAAGCCCAAACTATAACTATCATGCAAAACACCTATCTTCGGGTACTCACATGAGCCTACAGCGGGGATCGATTGTGACAAATGAAAATGGAATCGGCCTTACGGATTTAGCACATGAAAAATGATTATTCGAGAAACACAAAATCTTTTGAAAGTCATTATTCCCGTTCAAAGTCAAACAAACGTAAAATAAGCTTATATAAAATATATATTTTCGACAAATCATTGAGCTTATCAAAATCAAACGCTTTCAAATGAGCTCAATGCTAATTCAAAATTAAATTATTAATCGCATATACCACAAATGCTTGAGGTTTTTTAAGCTTCCACTATATTTATAACGCATTTAATTATCATAAATACCTATAATGTCATCTTTTTTTGATTCACAAAAAACCTTTTTTATTAAAACTTTTTTGATAAATCACATAATATATGACAGCCTTTTTTGCAGAGAAAAAGAGTCTAAAAAAGAAGGAAGTGCCCATATCACTTGTGCCAACATCATTAGCCTCATATTCATCCAGCAGCATGAGCGTATTACATGAAAATGTAGACGCGGAACTAGCCGTTGAGAAGAAGATTACATAAACTATATATTTTGATATCATACATCTCTGATATCTTAATCACCATCATCATCACTGGTCAACAATCCTAGGATTGGTTTGACGCAGCTCTCCACTCAATTCTCCTATCTGCTAACCTTTTCACACCTAGGTATTTCTTCTCTTTCACATCTTTCTTTACTTGTTCCATATATTTTGTTCGAGGTCTTCCTTTTCCGTTCTTGCCTTCCACTTCGTCCCTCTCAATGGCCTGATGAAGACAATCGTCCCTCGACGATTGTCTTCATCAGGCCATCATGTCTCAAGATGTGGCCTATGAGGTTGCTCCGTCTTCTTGTTAACGTTTTCATGAGGGATATCTTAATATCTTTCTTTAAAATAAAAGCTTTTTTCATGTATCAGAGAGTAATATTATTTCAATTTTCAGGCTCCCCATGAAAATCGAAAATTTATGGTTTGAGCCATGACTCGGTGAAATTTCTTCATTTCAAGTAAAAAACTTTGTAAATTTCACAAGTGACTTTACTAATGACCAGTTTCGTCGCGCTCTGCGACATCCTCAGGTTCAAATACAGGAAGAGTGTGGCCTTAATATGGGTCATTCTCCCATAACCACACAAAATGGACAGCCACAAAAAAAAAAACTTTTAAATGAAAACTAAACTGGCTTATTATTTTATATACCCTTTTACTAATTTTAGCGTTAAATTAGTAAAGAAAAAAGTTAAGTTCCCCAAATTTAATGTCCACAGACTATAATTCGTCATGTCCGTGGACAGTCCCACAAATATTTTCACGAGGTGTTTTTTACATTAACAACCTTTACCACACAATTTATTATAAAATCTATCATTAAACAAGTTAAAACATCATAAATATTCCAAAATAGTCTTTTTGGGTTGCATTTATTTCATAATATTTATTATAAAATAAAAAATCATTTGTCCTACCCAAAAAAAGCAATGTCCGCGGACACACAGGGAAAAGGGGGAATTATTCACAGGAGATGGTGGCAGCCCTGAACAACCAGTGTGTAGAGAAGGAGATTATCAGCTATATTGGGTTGTTTGAGTTTAAACTTGATGTTATAACGCTGGAAGAAAAATTTTAGCTCAGTTTTTTTATAGAGCCAAGATCATCAGTCATGTCCGTGGACAAGTAAACAATAGTGAGTAAAAAATTGTAAAAAAGTGAGTAAACAGTACAAGTAAAAAATTAGTAAAAGTAAAATCTTTTACTAATTACAATTGAGATGTTTTTTACAGCTATAAGATGCAAGTTCAATGTAGTAAGGATAGTGTGCTAAGTTATTGTCAGTCCCAACTATAACTTAATTTAAACGAAATCGTCATGTCATCATGCTCGTAAACTCTGCAGTCCATAGACCTGACAGATGGTAATTGACAAGATGAAACACTATGGATAGTTACAGAATGTCCAATGACAAATAAAACAAACATTTTCTAGTGATTAAACACAATATTACTCTTCTGCCGCGTATATCATGTCCGTAGACAGCACAAAAGTAAAATTAAAAAAAAACTATAAATAATACTAGCGATCTCTGCCACTTACGACATTAGATTTTATGATTGAAAAACTGAAATTACACAATTTTGGTTCTCATATGAACAAAAATTTTTTTTTCAATTTTGCCTATAGAAAATGTATGTTTTTTTTTATATTGACCCACATAAATTGAGTCGGTAGGAGTAGCCAAGGTGGGGATGATAGGAAGGAGGGTAACAATGTATATAAGGCCATACTCTCTCTGATGACGTCACACAGCGACGAAACTGGTCGTTAGTTAAGTCTCACGTGAAATTTACAAAGTTTTTTAATTAAAATTTAGTTTTTTAGTTAAAATTTAAAAATCTACGTATTATTTCAGAGAACAACCACTTAACGCAAAATAAGGTACAACGTTTTGAATCTTCACCAAATCTAAAGATAATATGTATAATTCTCGTAAAAATTGCATATCATTTTAAAACTAAAATTTACGCATTAACAATTGTGAGATAGATAGTGAGTTTTCATTCGTTCGATAGATTTAATCATAAAATATTCTAATCCTCAGGCACAGCGTTACTTTTTCTCGGAATTCCAGAATTAAAATTCTTTCATTCAAGTCCCTCACTTACACGTCAACAATCCGAACGCTCAAAGTCAAAAGTCAAACGAAAAAAGCAATCATTTCGTTGGGAGCGATAACGGCGCGGCGTGAGGTCCGGCGAGCGAGCAAGAGGTCGGAATTTTACGAATTCGTTTAATATTCTGATGACGCAGGACGTTTCGAATTAGGGAGAGCGTATATTGGGAACCTAGGTAAAGGGAGAAAGGGATGAGGATGGCCCAATACGGGTTACAAGGGACCAATGGATGGACACGACCTTATCCACATTCCTTTCCACCGCTTTGCACCGAGGGAGAAAGAGAGGTAAAAAGGTTCCCGATTCAAACTGGAATTCTATAAAAAGAAAAAAAGGAACGAAATTTAGCCAACACCGCAGAAATGAGCCGTCCCGTACAAATATTCAAGGACAAATATGAATAGGGAAAAAGGCATGAGTGCCCAAAAAATATTTATATTAGAAAGAAAATGATAAAATATAAAAGGTAATGGTAAAGCTAAATCACCCAGACATAGTTTGCTTAACCCGCCTCGACACGATTTTAAATTATCAACCGCAAAATAGGGAAATATTGGAAAACTATATATATGTGAAAATTGGTGGAAAGGGGTTTTGCCCCTCATTTTTCCTTTTTCGTTGAAACAACAAACGTTGGGTTTTTGCATCGCATGCGTTGCACCATTTCGCTCTTATTTTACACTGAAAATATGTGTATGATTCCAATCGCAACGAAAGATTTCATAGCAGTAGAGTGAGGATAAAAGTGCTTTTATTGTTAGTAAACTATACTCAGAGTAACTACGTGTGTATTGCACAACGGCGAACTCACTGACACTTATGGTGTTTTTTTGTTTTTTTTTGAGTGTCTAGCTAACCTTCTTCTCGATGTAGTTGACATTCTTTCCAGTAAAATATGGGCACACTTGCGCAGTTATCTTTCCGCAATGACACCTTTTCACTATTTACAGGTTTAAAAGCTGATTAATTGAATTTATATGGTTCTCAGATATAAATTGGAATAAAATGGCCCATTAATTATCTTTAAACCTAAAACTGACATGATTATCGACATGACTCACCAAAAGATTCGACAAGAAGGTTGGTTTGAGTATTTAAGGGTAGAGCTCGCCCTTAAGTAAGCCACAGGGTGGTGAATTTCATACCGTCAGGGCAGGGAGGTGAATTCCTTCCCCTGGACATCCTCCCACACCTATCCGGATAGGTCATGTCATGCAACATAGAAATTACGTGTTAAAAATACGATGCATAAAAATTGTGCTAATATGCCAGTAGAAACAAAATTAATTATGAATTAAGGTTGAAAACGCAATATTTTTAAGCTATAGGAACATTGTGCCCAGCGCTCTGATTGGCCGCGAGTTCACCCTTTGCCAGATGCTCTGGAAAACTCATGACTTCGAATGCTTTGCCTACCGGAGATGGTGATATATCCAACGCATCCGGCAACAGGGAAAAATCGCGGCCAATCAGAGTGCTTGGGTCAAAGTTTCTGCAGTTTAAAAATGGTGCGTTTTCGACCTAAAAATTATTAGTACTTTTTTTATAATGGCATCAACTATCCAGTATTAATATTTCGTACACAAGTTTTCTACCTGTTAATCACGTAATTTCTACGTTCTATGACATGCCCTACTCAGGAAGTAGTGAGAGTAGGCCTAGGGAAAGGGAGTGACTCCCCCCCTGCCCTGACTGTTTATAATTCACACGCCTGTGGCTTAATTAAGGATGAGTTCTGCTCTCACCTACCCAAAACAACCTTCATGTCGAATCACTTCAATATTTTTTTTTAATCGTGAGATAATATTTCTCCACGCAGTATAATGGAAAGAAAATAGGGTGGTTTCCTATTATTTTTTTATTGTCAAAATCGAAAGATTATGACTATATATTTTTCGCGATTAAATGAAAAGTGAAAATTTTCAAGCGCGCGAAAACGCGACGGGTAAGTATGAATGCCGGGAAATCTCTCCGTGTGACGTATTTCTCGTTCCCGCTGCCGCCCTGCGAGGTGACCTTGAGGGAGGCTTGAGCGCTGATACGACGCAGGCTGCTAGCGGGTAGCTGAGTACCCTGCTAGCTGGTAGCGCTAGGCTTAAATAAGGATTATTAATACCTTATCAAACGAAGAAAACTTTCCGACCTTAGCCAGTTTTAATAGGTGATTATTAAGACATGTTTCCCTGAGCTCTGCGCCTCATGCATGCATTGGTAATCTCAGGTGATGTATAACTCCTATCTACTCGTATAGAAACTAGGTCCCTGTGACGTCATGCGGAGTGGCATCGCCTGGGCGCCAATCTGGCCTTTTTCAAATGAGGATAAAAATGGATCATTGCCTTTCGTCTAAACTGGGATTTCTAAAACCAAATAATTTGTATATCATGAATACACTAATGATGGGTAACGAATCGCAATCAATGCCTTTCGTTTTCTTTGATGAAGGAAACTACCCTATTGAAGAAATAGCCGCCTGAGGAAGACCCAGATTGAGATAAGTACTCGGTACAATTGAAGAAGGATGCAAGGAAGGAGAACATCAAGGAAATGAAGGAACTAGCCACTGATGAAAGAACACAAATGGTAATTTCCACACTTTTTTATTCCAAAACTCAACAACCGACCTTGGTTTCAATACATTGTGTCATTTTTAAGTTTTGGAATTAAAAACTGTGGAAATTACCATTTGCGTTCTTTCATCATGGATTTATTGAACTTCCACCAAATCAATTCTGAAACGATTTTGTACGAACTGAAAAGGAGAAATGGAGGGGTGCAGTAAACCAATCACAGAATTTTTGGCACTATGAGAATAGAGGTAGCTGCAGAATAGAAGGTGCCGTTCGCGAAGTTTTCACTGTGCACTTGGGCGGATCGGAAAAATCTTTTTTTTTTCAAGAAAATCTGGCCCAATGAAATAAAGATTCAGAATTGAAGCGTTGACATGGGAAATGTAGCAAGTCAGAAAAAATCGAAATTTCATTTATTCACGGAGAAGGTAGTTCATGCATATGCTAATGGCATGGACAAGGTAGGAAGCCAATTGGTACAAAATATCAGTTGCTACGATTGACGAACGTTGTACACTAATATAAGTTTTACAATGTCAGCAAACCTCTTCCTTTCGCTTCCTGTAAAATTCACATTTAGTGACTTACTTTCTCATGTCGACGCTTCAATTGATCAAAAATAGATCCAAAAATTTGAGACCTTTAGGTGAACTCCTGACCCTCGCTCATTGGCCATTTAGAGAGGAAGGTCATAAGTTGAAGAATTTAATATATTACTTATGGCAATTTCCTATAGATTTTTCACATTTACTACCCAATACTGCGAAAATTTCGAGAAGTTGACGATCCGTCCTGCTGCACACCCTTAGTGTTTACTTTGCACCACATGAATCCTTCAAGCAAAAATGTTGTAAACGTAACACACAGAATAAAAAGGATACGAGAGATAGGTTAAATAGAAATACCCGAGGTATTTAACATTAGCAACCTCACAAATATGGACATGATTTGCGGTAGTAGCCACTCGATATACTGAGCAGTACAATTTCATGACAGCCGCAAATATATTTCACATTTCATACGAAAAATTGGACAGCGGAGACCTACACTGGCTAGGCAAATACTTGAGCAAAATTTCGGTGAATGGCATTTTTCATTCATTCCCTATCATAGGTTCACAAATCCATGCAGAATTTACGACAACAGTTCATATTAAATTCATAAAATCTAATCATGAATTTTTTTGAAAAACCTTTAATGAACTTAGTGAGTAACAAATATGGTGTGTTGTTTGCACAGTTGTGATTTCAACTGGGTTACAGCTGAAAACGGTGGTGGAAATAAACAAAGATATGTAGGAGAATTTTGTGTGATACTTAATTTATGAAAACGCAGCGCGGTCACATAACTGAATATTAAAGCATAAAATGCATATATTCAAATAACTAACAATTTTACGTTCAATATTTTATTGAATTTAAACGAAACGTTGAGTCCCAAATAAACAAATCATGAATTCGATAATGCATATTAAAAATCTAAGACTTGACTCGCAAATTCTGATTGGTACGACTTGAATAACATAACCGTACAATTTTATAAATGATTCTTTAATTATTCATAATGTGATTAGGTTTTTCTAATAGCTACGTTCCTATTATGTAGGCAGATTAATCCATTAAATACTGTTTTAAATTTTTGTTATGTTCCAATGGTACGCTATTGAACGGAAAATTGATGAACACTACAAAACTTGGCATTAATACATTTCAGGCTATTAAAATTCCATTACAAGCGAGAAAAATTTAATGAACAGTTAATTTGCTTAAGCGAAGCGCATCGCTGTCAGTGCCATGTGAAAAAATAAACAAAAGGGAAGAGCTATAATCCCTGCAAAATACGTTAAGGTTCAATTAATCCGACATATACATTCAAATCTAAATCAAGTATCCGATTTCAACTCACAAGGACGTTGAATTTTATTAAAGAACTCGTGTGGCCTGCAATTAATAACAACAATAATATTAACAATAAATTCATCGCTCCAACTTTCTTAAGTGTACAATTTAAGCAACAAAAATGAAGGAGACTTAGGTTGCTTCAATAGTTAAGTCACCGGTGTGGAAGCCAGGGGCGCAAGTAGAAAATATGACTAGGGGGGGTTTTAGGCGCAACTAATAGTGGGGGGTTGGGAGGTATGGAGTACCCGGCAGGTTAAGCAGGAGGGGCAAGGGCTCTCCCCCAAAAACTTTTTGAGGTAAGTGTTCCACAATAGTGGGTTTTACGACTGTCTGGGGGATATTTTATTAATCATTACACAATTCTATAAGTGGTATAAATCCAATCAGGTGAAATGGATGAAACTTAAAAATTTCTCTGAGCTCTGGGGGGGTTTTATCCTCCAAGCCCCAACTCCCCGCTACGCCACTGGCGGAAGCTACTATAACATTTAAGACAATTAAGAAATAATAATGTTCTTTGCTCTAACATAAAGATTAATGAAAATGGCAAGGTGTCCAGGGAAATGACAAATTATGCTAGGTAGTTACATAAAATTTCAATGAAAGAATGAAAGCCATACACGGGAAAGATCCGCAGGGAAAAATTATCCATATTATTTTGTTTAATTGTTATAATAATAATAACACTCCTGATTTGACATTATTTTTTGCAGCTCCTGTTGAGATCGACCTATGTTTGACATATATATATGATAGTAAAGGAGGCTAACATGGAATAAATTGGTTTATATTAAAAACATGCAGCATGTCAAGCAGCAACAAGGCGTTTTAAAGGAGGCATAAACGCAGCGTAAAATTGAAAGCAATTAGCTAATAGGAGGGCTTAATTCGGCAAATTAAGTTCCTTTGTCTTCGGTGGTGATAAAATCTCGCTGTTCCAATTCAAATTTTGGCCTGGAGTGAACGATATTATGTCGTAAAATTTCAGCTTTGCCGTCAACAACTAAACTAATTCTCACACCGCTCACACCTTTGGGTGAAAAAAGGAGGTATTACCTTATTTTTAATTTCAATCTTGAGTTCCAATCTCTCACTCAAACCATTATAAATCGATTAGTTACTTGCATTGCCCCATTCCTCGTATTATATTTTCAAACAACCTTCATCTTACAGGCACCTTGAGTCAAAACTATTATTCATGGTTGTTATCCCTTTCCATACTTGATCATGATATTAAGAACAATCCATCCAGTCTGCACCAATACAATTGAAACCTAAATTTACATGCCTTTTTCAAACGACAAATTTAACCTAGCCGTTTAAGAAAAATTCGTCTGTTTTTCACAGCGTAAATTTAAATAAGAAATTCCTAATACATCCGTTATTTTTACTACACGAGTTACAATGAAGGGCTTTCTCTGGACGATTCATTGGTTTCCTAGCAAAATCAATTAGCGATTCATCTGTTTCGAGCTCTATATGCCAGATGATGCGCTACATTGCGTCAATCTGTGCCTTCCTCTCTCCGATTCATCTCTATCCCTGCACATCCTTTCCTCCCCAAAAACGCACATCTCTTCACAGCTTTCAGAGGAGAAAAGAAAACAAATGAGGGACACTTTCCGTCCCGAACAACCACGGCGTCAGATGCGGCAACATCTGGAACTTATCGAGGAATCTTATCCGTACCCCATCACAAGGATTCGACTCACGAGGGAAAAATGGATCGTTAACCTCGATCGTAAGATTTTCGGGAAAGGGAGAGGAAGGAAAGGAAGAATTAAGTTTTATGACAGATGAAACGCTTAAGATGGTACCCTTTCAATAAAAAAATCGACCTTTTTCCGCTACTTTTTTAGCCAGAAGGCGTTAGGCGTCAGATTGCTAAATTGGACCCAAGAGGTCAACTTGAAGCACTGTCTTCAAAACTTCTAACGACCAATAAACTTCTTATGATCGGGCATAAGAGATGCTAAAGCTCAATTTACAGTGAAATAAAATACCCTACTGAATACATAACAGACGAATAAAATACCTTCTTCACACCACCGAATGCTTCGAGTGGATCTTGTGATAAAAAGAGCAAAGTGACAGGAAAAATAAACGATGTTTATAGCAGCCCTACTGTACCCTTCTAATTTTCCCCGTAGCGATGGATATAATTAAGACAAAAACATTTGAGAAGCGGTACTGATCCGTGGTATATTACAGCAGCTTGAACTAAAAGCCTCATCCAAAGAAACATTCTAAAGAACATATAGACAGATGACAAATCTTATCAAAAGAGAACCATTCGCAACAACTAATCTACGCAATTTAATTATGATGCACTTCATCGGAAATGGGATGCAATTGACAGCAGCCACTGGTCGGTGGAGTAAACGAAGGAAAAGGGAGGGCCAGCATACCATCTATGAATATTTTCGTCTTATCAATATACACATAAGGCCAGAGGTGAGGAATAAATATGTCTCCCCTCCCATTGGGTCTAAGCACACACTTGATACAATAAAAAAAATGTTTTTTAAGTTATTACTTTGTACCAAAGTATTTAGTTATATTTTCATAAATCTTTACCTACTTTAAAGAATTGAAATACAAATTATCTCTAAACCTACGGTCTATGTAACAAGCTTTTGGTATGTTATAATCCACTGGCAGATCCGGAGAGGGGCTAGTGGGGACTAAAACGCCCCCTTTTTGGGAATCAAATTTACACTATATAGAACGGTAATTTAGTTCGGAACCGCACTACTGCTGGGAGATTACACTCCACTCAGCCCCCCCTTGTCCCCATTCTATCCATCACTGCATATGGTCACAATTGGTCGTTTCAACCAACATTTGCGATACGTGAGTTATTGGCTTAAATATTCGTTACACAACAATCTTCTCACATAATCCTTGTCCAAAAAGGCGCACGAGAATTATATGATGTTTTAAAGTCCTTTATCAGTCTAGCATTATCGTAGCAGTTAGTGAATCACCACCGGTAGAAAAAAAGTTCTAGGTGACACACGGAGAGGAAATTTCCCCTCCCCCGCCTTTCCCTGAATGTTGATTTTCACCTCATCGGAAATGTGTGTTGTGAGGTCTATCCTCACCTATGTCAGCATATAACCTATCCTTTGGGTTGAATTTCAGTGAACGACGCACAAATGAAAATCAAACTTTCCTCTGTGCAATGGGGGTTGCGGCAATGTAGGATAGATTACTTATCGCGTGTGTTATGAATACCTCCCGATAAAAGTGCAATAGGGTGGGAAAGCGTGACATGCGTAGACCGTACGAAAAAGTGCAACTATTTAAACATAACATATCGGTCATTTTTTTCCTTACAATCAATAACCTATATTCTCCACAACCTCGAGCTACCCCACCCAACGCGATTTATTGTCAAGGTCCCAGTCACTCCAAGCGACCCTCAACCTCACCACTGAACACTATCGAATCGACTTTCACCATGAGGTGTCCCTGATGCCTCGTGAGAAAGGGGAGAGAAATATATAATATGGCAGGACAGACAACCTTGGGAAGGCCCTTGGTTCATCCGCAAATGGCCGCATCTGTCAGAGCAGCAACGCCTCAGTTGCGTATGGGACGGGCAAGTGGCGATAGTTGCTTTCCTGCTGATTCACTGACCAGCTTAGCAATACTGAAAGTATATTTTTATATATCACCACATTTATTTACCACAGTTATATTTTACCACAATTTCAAGCAGTGCAATTAATCTATTAATTAACACTGAGAGTAAGTTAAAAGTTGTTATTTATTCATACATCTATCTACTATAGATATCTTATCAAGTTTTTCCATTTAAACCTCCTAACAATTTTAAGAGCTGAGCACTATCTAAAAGCTAATCTAAATTGTTGAAATTTCCATATTTTAAAATATCTTTGTTATCAGCGAACAAATTTGCCATGTTTTGCGAGTAAGATTTCTAAAAGCTGAAGGCCGCATATCAAGAGATGAATAAATATACCTTAAATGGAAATTGTCCAGTTAAAATGTAGTTTTCACTGGAAACGTTTCACAGTAGTTTTGATTCTTCTTTCTTAAATGTATTATAGGTTTTTAAATCCGAATCTGAGGTTATTTTAACAAAATTTAGCGTCGGAACATTGCAAAACAGGGCAAAAAACCGTTAATTTTTTTTAATGTTTGTGTTTTAACGCGTAATCTATCAGCACTCAAGCAATAAATTTTTGGTCAAAGTTAAAGTACATATAATTTCCTGAAAATTTTATCGCCAAGATTGTTTCTCCGACAAACCACTTACGCTCCAGATTCATTAGAAAATTGACGTATTTTGCTTATCTCATTTTTAGATTTAAAAAATTGATTCCTACTTGTTTTTTGGTTATGAACCCAAATACAACCTTCCTTTTCTTCAGCATACCAAATACTTTGCAAATCGCAAATTTAAAATTTTGCTAAAAGACAAAAAGTTAATAACCTATAAATGTCCAGAACTGTAGAACAGAAAAATCAAAACTACCCTGAAACTATCCTCCGGACGCTCATTTGAGGACATCTTCACTGGACTAAAAGAATTGATATATAGACTGATTAGAGAGAAAGGTACATGATATCCTTATCTCTAGTCAGGGTTCCCACTCTAACTAAATTATAAAATTCACGGTTTTTTTCCAGGTTTTCACGGTCTAAATGTCGTCAAATTCACGGTCAGTTAATAAGCCATTGTAGGCAGAAATATTGATGACGCAACAATCACCGGCCGCACGTTAACTAAAAATTTATCAAACGCAACGGACACCGTGAATGCAAACGCAGCAATGAAAGTGCTTGAATGCAGCAATGAAAGAGGACCCTCAATTGAGTTTTTTGGAGCAGAAAAAGTGCTACTTCTATGTAAAACGTAAAAGTAAAGTCCTTCAGGACCGATTTTCTGCTTGTTTTGACCTATCTCTAAGCGTTTACGAGATATCGTCCGTCGTAATGCAATCCACCCCCCAGGGCGCCACCCCGCACCGCGGCTCCGCTGAGGTACGGCCCGCGCCATTTACTGGACACTTCCCCTCAGCACTTAGGGCCCTTGGGGCACGGGTTGCCGTTATTTTAAAGTAACCAAATTTTAACACGTGAATATGAACCTCATTTGGATCATTTTGAGACCAGGAAAACATAACTTTTCGCAATTCTGAAAAATAATGGCCGGCCTAGTGGACAGTGTCTGCGCGTGACTGACTTTAAAACATTATCGACGTATCGATTTTTCTTTTGTTCTGTCAATCCTAGTTCTACAATCAAGTTTGAGAGATTTTTTAAGGTTTTATGAAGAAATTCACGGCTATTTCCAAGTTTTTTCACAGTAGGAGAAATTCACGGCTTATTCATGGTGTTAAGGTTTTCACGGTTGAGTGGGAACACTGCTAGTTTTACTCTAACCGTGATTCATTTTCGTGAGCCCTGCCAATCCAAACGTTCTTCGAACCCACCGCGGAACGCGATGAAGCCAACTTTCACCTCGCGACGCCCCCTTTGCGCCCCTTGAGAAAGAGGAGAAAAATATATGAAGCGGGATAGACGGCCTTTCGAAGACCCTTGGTCCATTCGCCAATGGCTGCCTAGGTGCCAGCGCCCCCGGTGGGCGGCGTTGTGTGGAAAGGGCAAGTGGGGACACCTTGCGGGTGGAGAATCGTGTGGGGTCCCGTGAATGTCGATTGGGGCTCTAAAGGCTGGGACACAATCAACGCTAACGTGAAACGGTTACGGGAACCGGGAGAACGTGAGACGGGGAACGCCACTGAGCGGTCACAATTGACGTTCCCGTGGCCGGAAAGAAAATTGACTAACGCCCGCGCAGTGGTTTTGTTTGTGGTCTTCAGTCTTTTCGTTTGTGTGTAGGAAGAGTTTTTGAAGAATGTTCGAAATTGACGAGGATACGGCCATGTACCTTGGTATCATGTTAATGACATCAGGGTACATGCTGTACAAAAGAAGAAAACGGTGGTACAACAGGAGGTGGTGGGTTAGGCCGATTAATCAAGATCGGGAGCAACGAGGGGCATATTCCAACATTTTCGCGGCTATGCGGACCATGGACGAGGAGGAGTTTTTTAAATACACAAGGATGAGTCGAAGGCAATTCGACACATTAGTGAAACTCTTGACTCCGTTGCTCAAGAAAAGAAGCCAGAGGAAAGCTCTTTCCGTTGGTCAGAGACTGGCGATGACTCTTAAGTAAGTATTTGCGTTATTACGTGGCAGTCTTCTCGTACCTATAATTGTGATGTTTATATTTATACCGTGTTAATTTTAACATTGACAGATACTTGGCACATGGAGGTAGCACAAGTGCACTGGGGTGGGAGTACTACGTGGCTAAGTCGACTGCACAAAAGGTGCTGAAGGAGACATGCCAAGCCATTTGGAGAGCTCTCTCTCCAAAGTATTTGAAGAGACCTCAGGAGGAAGACTGGCGACGCATTGCAGACGGCTTTCATTCAAAATGGAACCTCCCCAATTGCGTTGGTGCTATTGACGGCAAGCATATTGCCATACAGGCACCCAGCAATGCTGGAAGTTTATTTTTTAATTATAAAAAAACGCATAGCATAGTGTTGAAAATGCTGTATCGCTGTGTGATGCCGTAGATACCTTTCTCTGCCAACAGGTGGCTCCCATTTTCGGGTTCCTCCGGCTCTTCTGATTGGCTTTCCGTGTACGGGACACGGGAAGAGATGAAAGTTGCCCATCTCTCGCGTTTACGTACCCCCGTAAACGGTGGTTGTGTCCCTTCCATAAGCTTTCCCTTCCGCCATCTTTTTACCGACTCCCGTTAACGGCTCGCGTCTCACGTTAGCGTTGATTGTGTCCCAGCCTTAAGGGGGATGGATGATGACGGGGAATATGGCTAGGATGAATAGTCGATGAAAGGGGATGGCCTACCAGGCTGGCGGAGATTTGCGATACCACCCCAGGCAGGACTAAAAAAGGAGACTCCTGCCCATCCTTACGCCAGAGAGGAGCGCTTTTTAACAGTAAGGACAGGACCAGTAGGTGACATTTTAGTATTTTTTGCCATTTTTGCAATGTTTCGATACAATTATAAAACCTTAGATTCGGATTCAGTCCAAAGTCCAAAACACATCATATTAGGCGGAAAAAATAAAAACTAGACTTAATTTTTTAGTTTAAACAACATTAAACAACACCTTAACTGTACTATTGGCTCTTTACTCCTATCCATGCATCACTCAATGTGGGCTGCTCATCTTATAAAATGTTGTGAGCGCGCAGGAATGTAAAAAGGGTTATGACACTCCCCACCCAAATTTTATCAAATATTTTTCATTTTGATCAGTTTACTAGTTCTTATCCTTGTATAGGAGTAAAAGGAGTGCATATGCGAATGAATGGATACAATTTCCAAACGTAATAGAAACTTTAATTGCATTTATTGCAGAGTTTAGCATTCCCTTTTGATTAAATGCCCCTCTCTCCCGAGGATATTCCATACTTCACGGACCAAGGTCATGAACCTTCCCCCCAAATTTCATACTGAATCAGGCCCTGAAACCAGTGTGGCTACTTCAATACCCAGCTAAATTTCCCTGGTTTTTTAAATCTACTCCCAAAATTTTCCAAGATCGATTTCTGTTTATCAAGGTGTCCATGGATCGGCCTCAAACGCGAAGCATTTGCTTGGACAAGGGATAAAATTTGTTCTGAGACGTTATTTTTTCAAATCCCTGTTCCACTCTAGTATCATACACGCGCAGGAATCAGTTGTCGAAAACAATAAAAGATAACTCCTTCACTAACAAGAAAAAATTCGAAAGATAAATAACAGTGGACTGAGAAAACAGTTAAACTGTTAATTAAAAGAGTCCAACAACGCCGCCGTTCTCTAAGATCTAGCACAAACTAATCAAAATTATTCTTAACCTGCAAATAGTTTTAATGATTTCATTCTATACAGTCTTTACTTTTGACTAGCGACTAAGCCGTACTCCGTAAAGCACCAACAAATATTTAGTACGATAATTTTTTTGTGAAATATAGCTGCAAACTCTCCATGAACGAAAAAAATAGATATTTTATTTTGTGATTCCACTGGCATTTTTGAGTCTACAATGATTTTTTTACCTGGTAAGAATTTGATTAAAACTTTGCAGTTAACGTCTGCATCCATGGCCTGCAATTATAGCCTGTACTAGGAGAAGAAATAAATGTAAACCAATTTGCCGCCAGTAGGCAATCTTGGGCGCAATCATCCCACATGGCATGAAAATATTTGATTCACATCTAGTTCCCAACTTGAAAATTTTTATGTCCAAATTATTATTATAATGTGGACATAAAAGTAATTATTATAATAAAAAGTCCTTGATTATAATGCAAAATTATCAAATGTCCCCGAATATTGAGATGGTGCCAGAAGTTTTCTCATTTCTCAATGCGTGACTTGGTTAGGATCTGTTAACCCAATCTAGCAGAAACATATAAGATTACAGGTGATTTGGCGCGTAACGAGCGATAGGCGAAACAATATATTGTAACAAACGAAACGCAATGGTAGCACTTTGCACTGAAACGCCACAACCGTAAAAGCATACTTAAATACTGCATTTTACTACATTCTACGTCACCGGCAATATATTTAACATGGATCCAACAATCCTTTCTTTCACGGCACATACACTTGACTGCAATAGCAGTTACCTCAAGTACGAAAATTTATTCAGATAAATCACTTATGCAGATAAAATATAATTTCTGTATATAAATCAATTATAACTGATTTATCTCCAGAAATTACTGACCGGATATTATGGAAGACTTTGAACACAGCATGGCATAAAATATTTTGATGCAAAGCAAGCACGTTTGAACACATATAGTTAAATAATTTGGCACAGTGATTCATGAAAAAGGAATGTTAATAGGGATAGGGAATTTGAAATACCAAAAATACTATTCATTGATGACCCAAAATACGTATTTTTCATCACCTCATTACGCACAAAGAGCACGGAGCTATAATAAATAATCACGCAAAATCAATCTCAGGCAACGGAGGATTTGGCTTAGAGAAAAATATCTAATGTAGGTAATAATTTACACTAAAGATAAACTAATTCACATGAAATCTGTCAAGTAAAGTCAAGAGGTCATCAAGCTTAAAAATAGCCGTATTTTTGTCTCTCACCATGCTCGAGGTGGGCTGAAAATACTAATTTTATTTTCAAACATTCGAAAAATTTTTAGATCAATAACGGAGGCAAAGATTTTTGTAATTAAACAACGGACAGGGAATTTTCCACACAAAAGTTTTAACGAAGCAATAATGGTTTCAATTAACTCGTATCATCGTCAGGTTTGATAATACCTGAATCGACACCCATAATAATCGAAAACTATTTGCGGAAAAAAGACAGCCTGTTGCTTTAATATGCAAGACTTCACCCAGAGTAAACCTGAAAACACACTCTTTAGACATATCTTTTCCCTGAATGGTGTATTTGCTTTTTCTGTCTCAGGAAATTATAGCAATAATATTAACCAACCTTACACCTGTATCTTGTCAGCTATATATCCGAGGAAACAAAATCCTGGCACTTATTAAGCATTAAATATATGTTTAGTCATTAGTAATTTCAACATAAAACAGCAATCAATTCATTTAAACTCTTAATGAATCCGAAATAAGAATTTAAATCTGTACAAACAATAAAAATTGTGTTAAACAATCGCATTATCTTGGATTAGAAGTGGAAGTGTTAGGCCAAGTTTAATCTCTTTCACGGAAATCTTCCGCTTAAACTCAAAACGAAAATCTTTTGAGGGAATAAGAAGGCTCCTAAACCTACTTCCAAAAAGTCGGCTTACCCGAGTTCACGCCGAACTTTCAGACAAAAGGAAGCCCTTGTAGTTCAAAATCTCTCCCCTTGGAGCACCACGCCGACCGCATGTTAACACTAAGGAGCACATCAAGAATAATAGAATTTTTTTATCCGTTAGAGAGCAAAGATATCAATTTATGTTCGCCACGTAACCTTACTACACCAAGTGTCCCAAAAAGAAAACTCTCACTATAAATTCTATAAACACAATTCGGAAAAAAGCGAACTAAAATATTTGAAATCGAGAACAAGGAAGTTCCAGCGAGAGAAGTGATCGAAATACCGATGCTCTTTTAAAACAAAGATTCAAATTACTACTTTCAAGACAATTTCAATATCAGCATTAAATGAAACCTCAACAAATGGAACGTCACTTCGTAAGTGATGAATTGGCAGTTTCAATGATATGCCACTATAATAGTCAATCTATGTATAGGCTTGCTTGAAACTTAAAGATATATTTGTGGCGTAGAGAAATTGCTTGTTATAGGAAGACAGTAATGAGAAAAGCGTGTAAAATTCTAAACAACCTTATATCCATATATTTTAGCATCATAAAAATTATGACACACAGTCAAATTGTGGATTTTGAGTACCTACACCTTGAAAATTACATCAGAATGAAAAAGTTTAAGAGTAGCAAGATTTTGTAGATACCATTTTTAAATAATAATTCAAGGGCATCTTTACATATAGGATAAGATGTGGTGACGATTTCCTTGCATTGCAAATCATAGGGTTTATAAAAATATGGGAATTTAATTCATGTGAATGGGGTTTTCCAGGAGTTCATATAAGTGAACAAGTAGCAAGAATAGGACATTTAAAGCATTTTAAATTTAAAATCGAAATTGACAAATCACGATTGTGCCTCAACAGAAAAAAATCAGACTAATTTAATTTTTAAATATTACTTCTTTTTTCATTTCGATTGAAAAACTTTTTGGAAGCGATCAAAATGTTCTAAAGATTATGGTTTTTTTAATGTGCCTATCTACAAATAAAGTTCTTTCCCGAAAATTCGAAGGTCATGGGTTCGAGTCCCATCTGGATTGACGGACCCTCCCAGGGCATGGATGATTGTGATCGCACTTTGCTATTTGTGAACTTGATGTAATAGGCTCCAATTAGCTGTTTCTGGGGTAGTGAAAATAAACAATTAAATTTTAAAAATGTAAAGCGATCCCATAACGGATATGTTTGCATTCTCTCGAGTCACCTCATTCTATCTACTAAATATTAGAACATTCTCTTGCAGATAATTCTCCTCGATGACTGGCCGTGAACCTGGAAAGCGACACCTCATCCGATAGTTTATAGCTGCGAGGGCAAAGGATGCCAGTTGGTCAAAATTCTCTTTATCTTTTCCCGTCGTCGCCGAAGAATAATCTCCCTCCCCACACATCCAAGTGGGTGACATGCGAGCCAGAGCAAACAGCGGCCGTTCGTACGCCCGGCGACGACAACCTCTAGACTGCTGGTGCCATATCGCCATTACGACACCAAAACAATACCATCTCCTCCTCTACCCCGTGCATCGAGGCAAAACTTAAACCAAAACTTGTATCCATAACCGACACTAGATTGATAAAAAATATGCTCTTTCACCGTTTCCTTAAATTACTATTTATTATTGAGTTTTTTTTAGAACATATAATGCCATCAAGTTTCTAGATTTGTTGTTTAGTTCTCCAGATAATTGTGGATAAAAATCGACGAAAAATAACCTCTATCGCAGGTAAGTTTATGATCTCACGAAACCTTTCCGAGCGCGCCGTTATTCAAGGCAATACTTATGTGTACAGAGTAAATTTCAGTGTACAGAGTAATAATTACAGAGTGAATTTCACACAAACGATGACTGGTATCCATAACAGATACTAGATAGCAGAAGTAAACCAAATGACAGCGTATATAGCGATGTTTTGTGGAACTATGCAACAGGTAGCATAATCACAGACCAACGTTTGTGTTTCTCATAGATTCTCCTCAACTGACCAAGGTTTACGCAAATTTTGCCATTGTAAAGGTGAAACAACACATGATGCGAGATAATTTATACAATTATTGGACCCCTTCCGCATTGATGATTACACATATGAAACATAGATTAATTGGTAAAAATCTGTGGATCATACAAACATTTGCTTGTGTGCTACCTGCTGAATGAAAAAAATTCACACATTGCATCAAAATGTCATTTTCCTGGACAGATTTATCAAGCAGATTGACGCTGAGAAAACAATGAAACTTTTACCGGAAACGAAAACTGATAAAACATTGCTACTTTTAATATCCAATTTAATAACCAAATACATGAATTACAAAAAAAATAGAAGAAACATATACAAAAATGTATCACGCCGTTGGTGTGCTTCTGTCAGTGACCAATACATTGATTGTTACTGAGTAGAGAAAGCGTAACGTTTTGAACGAATTTTATTTAGATCTTAAGAAGCAAGAATTAAGAGTAAATTTCACACAAAATTGAATGTATACGCGCTAGGTATACGTCGACGCAACATTTTTCATTAAAAAGGAGATATGAAGTAGTGATCGAGACACAATATACCAGATATTATTTCCTTATATGATGAGATAGTGTTACCCTGCTACTCTCATCTGTTAAAATTTTGCTTTCTCAGATGACTCCTACAATATTCATTTTTCTCCCTAGCCTCCTTAAAAATATTATGAAACAATCCGAAAATAAGACAGAAAGATAGCTTATACGAGTATTTAGACAAAACAAAGAACATAAATCATAATCATACCAAATAATAAATAGCATACGAGTACCTATGAGAAATGATTCATGTAAAATTTTAATTTTGGGTCAAATGAGTGTTAAACTAGCAACCCATACGTGCTTCAATGATTCCATCCACAAAAATACAGGATCCCAACTTAGACGGTTGACTAGCCGCCTCTACACAATACAGCCCGCTTAAACCCTAGTTTTTAAATACTTTTGACAGGAATCGATAAATGGAAAAATAAATAAACGTCATCATATCATCAGAATACTACTTCAAATAGAACACTGCATAACTTCAATTATAGCTCGTTGTCTTAACTAAAATTGGGACACTTAACTTTTATTTCATATCTATCGTAAAGAGCATTCACACGCTTAACCTTTAAACTATAACTACCATTCATCAATTCACAATTACATAGTCTGAAAATTAAAGCTAAGACTGCTTAAATGATTAAACAGCATCAAATTGACTATTGATACGGCATATTTTAAATTTAAGAAATATGACTCAATGCCGCTATATATCTTAGTTTACTGAGTCAATGAAGAAATGTTAAGGTTTACTGAGTATTGAATTGAACGATAAGCAATCGCGCAGAGTATAAATAATGTAAAACTATTATATAAATGAATCGTGGCCAAAATACTGGAAACTGCATGATGTCGTAACATGACCATAATTGAGAAGAAATTTGGTAAATTTCACTAAAGGAGATACTTTGGTGTGATTAACACTCATTGAAATTTCATAGTACACTAAGATTATAGTTTCGACCGTTAATTATACACAATATAGTTTGATGTGACTTGATATAGGACATCACTCGCACTTGATAATTTAAGATAGGAAAGAAAGTATCTTTGTTTTTGAAGCGAACGATGAATACCCGTGCGAAAGTGAAGGAATAGCAAGATGGGAACGAGGATTAATGGCTTAGAAGCAAAAAGGGAAAAGATCTGAAGATCGAAAGAGAGAGAGTATTAATGGACTGAGGAAGTCAACGTATATATTCATGAGTTTTTCTAGCACATCTTCATCAATCTGCTCATTACAGACCCCCCCACGAAACCCTCAAATAAACTATCATAAATCATATTTCCAACTATAATTCGATTTATTCATTTGAGCACTGGAAATAGGGATTGTACCAGGCAGCTATAAGAATCAGTACATCAATAACCTTCGAAGAATAAAAATTATCTGTACAAAAACGAATTCCTCGAATAATAGGTCTCCGTAACCCTCGTAAACTTGTCCGTAAGGGTTATTGAAAGTATATTCCGCAGAGCAGAATGGGCTTTCAGATTTATCCTATAATGTAGCCATTTCTACAGAAGCTTTAGAGATTTTATAATAGGCAATTAATAGATACCATAAATAGCCATTAATTCGTCATTTTCACGCTTCGAAAAAATAATATTGAATCTTTTAGATGAAGTGTATTAGTGATGAGTTAAACACTCAATTTCATTATAAGCACATACATTTATTATTAAATAAAGTGATGCACATACTGACATACCATCAATTTAGAGTTTACTTCTAAAAATAAAAAATGAAATATGATAACTACAAAGATATCTAAGAGTAACAGAAGAAATAATTTTGATGGTTATATACTGATAATCGATTTTATTGCGTTAATATTTTTCAAAATATGAACTGTCGCCAATTCCGTACGATAATGTGGATAAAGAAAAGTGTTTAACTACAGCAGAAGCTTACACGAGAGCAAAAAAGACCACACAGTCAGAAATAGAATTTGTTTGGGCGAAAAAAAGAGGAAAATAGATCGTTTAGCTGATGATAATCTAAGTGTGAGCATGATAAGCATTGGATTTATCCGGGTAATACGAGAAGGTACTCTAATCAAAAAGCATCGGTACAAGTTGTAATACTGTAATTACTATTTATCCAGGTAGGTATAATTAATCTTAATATCTCTTCAATTGAACCTTTAGTGTACCTTCTACCTTGAAAGATATGAGACTTCCAAATAAATATATACGAATAGACATATGAATTCTCATCGGTTTAAACGCCTGAACCTCGGTCTAATTTCCCAAGGGAAGCTTAAGGATATTTATCTGATCACCTCAATTTTACCACAGGCAATCGAGTTACAGTCACGTATACGGGAAAGGTAATTTTCACATATCATGGAGACTTTTATGTGACCCAGAAAATAAAACAAGAGCACCCCAAATGGGAAATTCCATTCAAAGGCTAAAAGGAATCACCATTTGATTACTGAGATACAAAAAAAAATAAACCCATACTGTCTCTCTATGATTAGATATTACTTCTGCAAAAACTGCATCGCATGAAGATAAAATAATATGAGTTTCCCCTTCAGCTAAGAATTTTAAAGAGATGCATAATTGGTATATTTCCGTGCAATACTCAACAATACTGCTTCCATTGATGGTATACGCCGGTGTTAAACACATAAGATCCTGGAAACACCGATTATTTAACGAATTCAAGTTTAAAGCAACATTTCCTCTTTCGTTTTAACTACACTACATATGTTTGTAAAACACTCATTCAATAGAAGCTGCGAATTCAAAAATGCGAACACTTACCCAAGCATCAGAAAATATCAATCGAATATGTAAATAAGGTCGATATATCCAAAAACACGTTGTAATCACATGATGGGCATTCTGACAACGTTACATTAATATCCTTTATGTAACACCCACGACGAGTTGTAAAAATAATGCTACATAGATATGCAAGTTGTATTATCCGTGATATTATAAAATAGCTATTCCAAATAGTATCCATAGGTAGCATTTGCTCTGTAAAGAGTTAAAGAGTACAAATTTTTAGTATGTATGTCTGGGGATTATCAAAAACCATAATAAGCACACCCATTATCTATTCATTGTATGTTGTGAAGATATCTAAAAGATGTTGTAATATGGAACTACATGCCCACTGTTGGACATCGCTGCAACGTTTTTTGGCGGTTCTTTTGGATATTAGACAGATATCCATACAAAATTAATTGGATTAACATGTATATTGCAAGGATAACTTGCGTTAACACCGACAATGTTGTCTTAATGTTGTTGGGATATGATTGCTGCTTGGGTATCGAAATGCAGAGACGATTTTCTCTCCACATCTTAAAAGCTACTGTAGCCATTACCTCGGCTTTTCAATGTGTCATATTACTTTGTAAGAAGAGTGGGAGAGAAGGTGTGTCCTTTGAAATCCTTAGTTAGAATACAGCACAACCTCATCGTCCACTTCGTACGACACGATGGCCTAATGAAAACTCTCGTTCACACATGAGATCAGTGGCGATATGGAGATATTTCCCCACCCAAAGCCTCAAAGGAATAATAAAAACTATTGTCTAGTTTTGGCATATAATAACTGCACCTGCTTAACGTAAAATTGTAAGTGCCAAAATGATGCCAAATGGATTTCCAGGCATGTAATTTTCAAAAACTTTCCCAGACCCCTCGTTGCCTAGGGTCGCCACCCCAGGACATCCCATGCCTCCCAAAGCCTATTCATAGTTACGCCACTGCATGAGATACTTGGGGAAGATGATTATAGAAGTAAATCATAAGAATCATTTAGATTTTACAAGATTTGCTGATACGGGAACTGATGGGAGGTCTACTACATACTACCGATCACAGGATTTTTGACCGCTGTTGAAGATGTGATGAATATTAATTTATAAATCATCCAATCAAAGAAAAGAAAACGAATTATTTCCGCAAATATAAGCATGAAAACTTAAATATCTGCCGAGTGTGCTTGATATTTTGAAATTCGTAGAATTTCTGCGCTTCTGGTATTCTGAGGTAACTGCGTGGACAACGGTGAAATTCAGATTAATTTCCAATGGAAAAAAAAACCTAGACCGAAAATGAAACCTCATACTTTGGCTTCCTCGCTCTCAAAACAGACGGATAAGATAACTACTATCAATATTACTTGGCTGCGATGATAATTAAGGAGCCCGGATATACATATGGAAAAATAGTCTGCTAATGGATTGGGAAAGCCCCGACGCTGGTTGCTTCCGTTTTTAATTCTCTGACCTAGGGATCGTTTCCCATGTAAACAAAAAGCAAGAAGTTACATTGTTACTTGGCTTATAACGCAACGATTGAAATGACAACGTAATTTCGCAATGTCATGCTTTACTTTTGCTGTACACAAATCCAAATTTTCCTAAAAGGTTCGTCGTTCTCTCTCTACTCAAATAAATTTCGTTTGGAGCATGATTTCCAAGTGGTAAGGGTGTAATATATATTTACAGACAAGCATAAAGCTATTTCAAATTCAAAATAAGAACGTAAAAAAAGTGTTCCAAGAACATTACCAGATAATGTATTTGAATTTTGAGTTACGGATAGAAGATCTATTTCAGCTGTGCATTAGTGAAAATGGGTATTGTTTTGGACACGAAAATCTCGTAATAACTAATTATTCTGAAATAATAATAAAAACTTAGTTTTTTGAAAATGAAAAAGCAGGAGCAATTTCCACAATTTTACATTTATTAATACTACCGGTTACCTGATGATGCTGAAAAGCGAAACCGGTAGTATTAATAAATGTAAAATTGTGGAAATTGCTCCTGCTTTTTCATTTTCATTATGTCACGTTTCCACTCCATCTCGCCTGAAACCTCAGACTATACTTAGTTTTTTCTTAAGCGTGTATTGCAAAAATTCACTGAGACCTAGGTTACAAAGAGCACTAAAATGATCATCTTCAAAGTCTAAGTCGCCGAGAATGTTTGCAATAAAAAAATACGAGTAGTTCTTCTTTTCATTTCAAAACGATACCGTTGAGGTATATGAAATTAGCTTGCTTAAAATATATCGCGTCTTCTTTTTAATGAAAATTACTAAGAATTATTTGCTGCGATAATTTGCAAATAACCCATTCATTACACTGCGCAACTTGTGCTGTTGTTGAATCAAAATCAAATTATGCACCAAAGCTTCCTAATTCATATCTCCTCCTGTCATCCATATCCAATTCTATTGGGGCATGATAGCCTAGTGGTTAGGGCGTTTGCCTGATGACCAATGGGTCCTGAGTCCTCAGCAACAAAACTCGCCATGCGAGGAGGTCCAGCCAAATGACCTGGCCCCCCTTGCCGTGAATTTATGGGATTCGCATATTTGTGGCTTCGTGTGCGGTAAGCTCTACCCTCACCTGATCGTGACGTTGAAACTTTTAAGCTGTCTTTATTCCAAGATATCAATGTATTCTCTAACTAATGGAGCATATGTTTTTCGCGATACGGGCCATAAACTTATCAAGCTAGAGGCCAAGGTTATCTATTAGAAAACCTTAATGATTCACAACTCCTCAAGGGTTCCTTTTTTGTACAAGGATTGCAAAGATGTAAGAAAATATCCTCTTACTTTTTAGCTACCATATCAATTTTCCCTCAAAATCCCCATTTTGCCGAAGGAATAAATGAAATCCTTCAGGCCTTCAAAGCCTCGGTTACTTCTCCAAGGCATACTCCTAAGGTATGTTTCTGTAATAAGTCATCTGCATAAGCATGCTATTATGATCAAATTTAAATACCGATTTTAGGTTCATGACTAGTTTTTATAGATATTTTGGAGTTATCGTCTATAAACAGCAAGGCATTCTATTTATTCTAGTTTAAAGTATTGTAGCAGACACTTTGAAAGTAAAATCGAAGATTCCTCCATGAATCTTTAAAATAAACGTGCATATAGAACTGGTAAGCGTCAGATCTGTGGAAAATTGCAATATTTCCATCTGTTTGTGCAACTTTCTTATTGAATAAAAGCCTGATTCGAGTATATCTTAACCATCGGTAAGTAACACTGCATGCATATCATATAACCACAAACAGACTTTTGTAAATGATAGTTAAAATTAAGATACATTTGAAACGTAAGAATCAATATTTGGACAAGAATCCAAGAAAACATTACCGAACACATTAGGAGAAAGAATATAAACATATAAAACCTTTCGCGGGTATTTTCATGCAGACAAAAGGAAGTTTAGATCGCAACATTAGAAATTGAAGTAACTTAAACATTTTTGACATCCCAAATAACGACTTGAATACTGATAGGTACTTGGAAAAGCATTCCATGCATTATATAAAATAACAATTTCACTAACGTCATAAATTGCAAACAATGGATATTGTTGTGTAAAAGACTTCATATAATTTCCATGAAATAGATTTCAATAATTTCAGAATCCATCAACATTTTGACCATCCAATTGACTTTACCAAAGGAAACTTAATCCAATTTTTTTAGTATAAATAATTTGTAAAAGATATTGCAAAATCAATACAAGTGCATACGCAGAGTAAGGTTCCTAGATATGAGCATCTCCAGGTTATGAACTTGAATTTTGAATTAAGGATAGAGCATTGAACTCAGTTGTGAATTTGATAGATGTTTATCCGATATCGCGCGATTGAAATAATCTCAAATAAAGCTGATTATTCGAAAAAATACGTATAATTTCCAAATCCATGAAAAAAATAGATGATTTCACCCAGATGATTCCCACTTTGATCTATTCGTGCCTTACACTATGCTAGAATTTCTGCTGTTTCCAACGTTTTGGCTGGCGATTCGCCCAATGAACTTCGCCCAATGAACAATTCGCTTCGTGATTCTGAAAGACCTCAAGATAATGTAAAGTGAATTGAAACCAGTTTTTGGGACCAAATAAAAGCATATTCACTAATTTCTGTTTAAATGCTGAATCACAAAGTTTATAAAATTGGATTGCAAGCAATCAATTAAAATAGAATAACCATACTTTGTACGATTCTAGGGCACCGGGACTACTCACGGTGATAACTTTACGGAGTCGCGAGCAATCCGGGATTCGGTGATCCGGGTTCGAATCTCGGACAAGGCTAATCATTTCTTTTTTCAGTGAGATTTCACACATTTTACGAGTTTGTGGCGTTCAAAAGACATGATATTACAAATCATCATGTGAACCTTACTATTATATTCAACAGTCGAAATGGTTTCACATAATGAACCCTAAAGTTATCAGCAACGTTAAAAAAAAGATAAAGATAACCCACTTTATTTTCTCAAGATCGTGCTCCTATCCTCAATTAATTTTTTCTATGGTTCTTTTTAAATGGAATGGTAGGTTATGAAATTAAATTTTGTCGCTTGTAATCAGCGTAAAATGTGAACGGTGAAATAAAATGTGATAATTATTTCGTGCTGTAAAGCATCTCGTTCAATACGTCGAGAAAGCAGCTATCGCTACCCGTATAAAATCATTTTATTACTTCTGATGCATGGTATTTTATTTAATATTAGTTATTTATGCACATTATGGATGCTTTAGCGTTTCTTAACTTTCAAAGTATTTATATGTTTCCCCTAAAGTTCAGCAGTGTTTGCTCCAAGAGGTCTTTAGTCCATGCTTGCAAACTAATACAGTAACACTCGGTTCAGTGTTAAACGAACTGGTAGAACACGTTACGGCTGTTGGATCTCTTCATCTTACGATTCCTAAAATTCAGCCCCTAAATAGTGTTAAAAGTATGAAAATCTGACGAGATAGACCCGTTATTTCAGCACAAGCGGTTATTCGTCATAATGAAACAATGATATAATTCAAACTTGAAGTCCCGGAATAATTGGCTTGGTCGTTATAACGAGTAGATATAATGTGCATCATAATATTGCCTTTTATTATTAATATCCGGATAGCCCATTTTGTACATATCCTTAGCCATCATGCACTAATTTTTTTCAGTTTAAAGCAAGGTGAGAAAGAATTTGTAAATACTATAATATTGGATATAGGTATATTTCATGGAAAAGTAGCAAAAGTCTTCTACAACATGGAGGGCCGAACGTTAACTTGCAGCTTACCGGCGGCAACAACACTCGTCTTCCTATCCAGCGTTGCGGATTGTCTTGCCACCGACCGCGAACAATGCAACCCGTCTCGAAGGAGCGGGCCTCAGACGGGAGTTGATCCGGGAGATGCCGAGGTGAGGGTCCTCCGGCCGCAAGGGAGGGGCTCAACTAACGCGAACAAGCGATGGCTACGCGGAGAATCCTTCCCCAGGGCCTTTGCTTGAGGATCCTCTTAGCTTCGACTCCGACATATCCCTCATCATCTCACGGAGAGCTCAAAAATATGGGTCGCAGGAATTTTTGAGTCCTGACCACTGACACACAAGACGTAGGAGATGTTTCTTTATTTGATTTTATTTATTTCCATAAGGGTCACCACATGAAAACAACACAAGCACCAACACCGTTAAGCACCAGCACTGCCACCAAGGTCACCAAAGTACCAAATGTAACGTGTTTTAAGGTAGGTATTGAAGCGCTTGGAAAATATTTCAATGGACAATTTACGAATGGCAAACAAACGAAGACGAAGGGGGAGATGTCAGAGGTGGTGTTGAGACGCCAAGGTGGTAGAAGCACTCCAACACACACTCGCAAAAGATTGGGAGAGAAAAAGATTCGAGCAGTCAAATCTTCCTAGGCTGGGTAGAAGTCTAACAAGCCGAGAAAAATCCGGATCTCGGGCGGATTACACCTCCGACTACGTAAGTCAAAACTGAGAGCAGCTTACACCCTTAAACCCCAACCGTACAGGGATTTAGGAAGGGAAGGAAGTGTCATCCAGAAAGAAACAAGGAAAGTGATTCTTTTTTATTTCCTTCAATGAAATCCTAAGACATTTCTGGCGTTTCCTTTTTCTTACTCCAGCAACCACCCTGATGGAATCTCACGGAAACATTATTAACTCGCCCAGAAGCAAAATGATGAATTTTCCTAATCTGTCCAATATTTCTTTATATATTACTTGCTTCAAAATCTTTCAATTTTCATCCATTCACATAAAAATAAATTGAAATGCATAAAAAATTGACAATTATTATTTGTTCAAGAATACACACGTGTTCTTGCAGCGGCTCTTCAGCAATGCCTAATTTTCTATAACCCGAGGATGAAACCGGGAATAATAATAATCAAAGATCGAGGAAAATTGACTTCATTATATTTTTTATCTCCTATCTCCTTACGTTTCCCTCACAGTTCCAAACATCAAACAGTTCCAAAAATTTTAAAGGCTATATATTATTATGTACCGCTCTTTTGTGAATATCGACCCGAACAATTTCTTCAACCACAACTCAAACAGATGCCTAAACGGAGGTCAATAGTTATGAGGATGGCCTTGGCTAAGCGATTTCAAGTTTCTCTTTCGAGCGTAAACATTTTATGGCATTGAATGAAATTATAACACTGCATAAACACTTTGGAATGAAGCCCGGGAATATTGTACACACACCGTCTTAATCTCACACCGTGTCTATGAGATTTTTCTACGGGAGGCTGAAGGGAAGCGGAAAATTGTGGATTTAGCCTTTCGCCGGGGAAAAAGAGCGCGGAGTTTTCTTTCCTCTTACGTCAGAGAGAGGGGTTAGGGGGTGTGAAACAGAGCGAGGCACGTCTCACTTTGTTCCGGCAAACTGAACTTCCCAATCTTCAAGAAGAGGGGTGTCCCTAATTTCGCCACTTTCAGGGTAGGACCCTCCTTTACTTTCTAAGAGGACTTAATTTCGCTCAATTCGTAGAACGCATGCCTTTTTTCTAAGGGATTTACTAATGTCGAAATGCTTGCGTTGGTCGCACACACGAAAAAAAATAAATGCTCACCAGGAGAGGAATCATAAAACTGTTAAGTCCACGACGAGGTTGTTACAAATTTCGCCACTTTCAGAAGAAGAGACCCTTGCGTATTTTTTTAGGGATTTATTAATGCCAAAACGCTTATGTTGGTCGCACAACGAACAAAGGAAACGCTCACCAGGAGAGAGAGGTCATCAAACTGTTAAGACCGCGACGAGGTTGTTACAAATTTCGGCACATTCGGTAGAAGAGACCCTTTTCCAGGAATGAATTACGCCCAATTCGCAGAAAGTACGACTTTTTAAGGGTTATTTTGTTATTAACGTCCAAGCTCTTAAATGAAACACGAAAAAATAAATCTTCACACGTGGGAATTAAACTGTTGGAAATGCTCTTATAACCCTATTATTCCCTTGACAAGTCACCGGAAGACACGCCGCTTGGGGTCGCACGAAGAAATTAAAAAAAAAATTCTCACTGTGGGGAGTAGGAATAAAACTGTTGCCGACGACGTATCAAAAGGTTCCTTATATTCCTTCCAATCCCTTTGTTAAATCACCTGGAGGAGGAGGAGGCCGAATAAAATCCCTTTTTATATCAACGCCTTTTCTGTGGCTTCTTCCTCTCCTCTTCCCGTATATTAAGTCTTCCCGCTGGGACGATGCGATCTTGGCCGAGACCTGCCGCGGACTGGTAGCTACCCCGATTCGGTCCCTATCATCCCCCTCCCCCTCTCTCATCTCCCTCCATCCCCCTCCTCCCTAAGCCATGCCGCCCCTTCCCTTCCCGCCACGCCTCTCCGTCGACGGCGGCGCGCACGCTTTTCCCAGGACCAAGCACACGCGCTCGGGACAACACAGCCCGCCACCCCCTTTGACCCCGACCCAGCACGCTCCCGCGCCGGGTGACCCCACCTCTCTCCCTGGGCCAACACCAACAAAAAACAGGGAGATCTCCCGGCCAGGTGGGCGACTACTATTATCATCATTATTGTTGTTAAAGTATTCTTCCGATTAAGGAGGGTTTTCATGGAGTACTTTAGAAATATTCAGGAAGTTTCCCATTCCCTCATGGATTTTCAACTTTAATTCACATTAAAGCCTAATCTCCTTCATTTTATCTTTCTATATTTCAATCCTTTCATCATATCTCATCCTATTTACGCAGAAAATTATCTGCAAAGTTAGATTATAAAATAGCACATATAATGAAATCAAAATACCCAACACAAACTTTTAAACACGAGACAAATCAACAAAACCTTAATATTTAAGAAGCTATTATTATTATAACTACCAAAAATACGGGGAGGTTTCCGCCATGTGGGCGACAATTATTATTATTATTTAAGTATTCTGCCGATTGAGGCAGTTTTCCATGGAGTATTTAAGAAGCATTCTGGGGGTCTTCCTTTCCTTTATGGATTTCCCTATTCAAACCACAATACGGGCAATTCATTCAAAAGCCTTTTCATTCTACTATTTATTAGTAGACCGCTTCGATATATGAATGCAATTATAGTGAGCATTATTATTCTTAAGTAATCTAATGATTAAGGATTAGGTTTCCCTGCAGTATACAAGAAGCATTCTGGCAGTATTCCCTCCCTTCATGGACATCCCACTTCCATTCACAACAAGGGCCTTTCATCGTATTTTATCATGTTTACATAAAAATTTATCTCAACAAATAGCATATTTAAAAATAGAATATAACATAGCTCATGAAAATCAATATTCTCAACAAAACATTTTTTACCCGAAACTTAAATGAGCAACCCCTTCAAATTTGAGATCCAATTACTATTAAGTATTTTACCGAAAAATAGATAAGACTCTCTGCAATAGGGTAGTTTACTTCATCAAAGAAAACGAAAGGCATTAATGCGATTCGGTACCCACCATTAGTGTCTTCATAATATACAAATTATTTGGTTTTAGAAATACCGGTTTAGACGAATGGCAATGGTCAATTTTATCCTCATTTGAAAAATGCCAGATTGGTGCCCATGCGATGCCACTCCACGTGACTTCACAGGGACCTAATTTCTATACGAGTAAATAGGAATTTTACATCTTCTGAGATCACCAATGCATGTATGAGGCACAGAGCTCAGGGAAACATGTCTTAATAATCACCTATTAAAACTGGCTAAGGTCGGAAAGTTTTCTTCGTTTGATAAGGTATTAATAATCCTTATTTCAGCTAAGCGCTACCAGCTAGCATGGTACTCGGCTGCCTGCTAGCATCCTTCGTCGTATCAGCGCTCAAAGCCTCGCCCCAAGGTCACCTTACTAGCGGCAGCGGGAAACAGAACGACGCGACGTCACACGGAGATTTCCCGGCATTCATACTTAGCCGTTGCGTTTTCGCGCGCTTGAAAACTTTCACTTTTCAATTAATCGCGAGAAATAGATATCGTCATTTAAAAATCTAAAAGCGTGAAAGATGTGCTCCAGGAGTAATAATCTTTCAATTTAGGCAATAAAAAAATAATAGGAAACCACCCTATTACGCGGAATTTCAAAATCGATTACGAGATATTATAGCACAGAAAGCCTCTTTTGCAGCCATTTGTCTATAAAATACTTAGAAAAGTTTATATTTTGAAATACTCATCAATATGACATCAGCCTACTTTGTTTCTCGGACAAAACAAGAAAGTAAATTAAAGACAAAAGAATTTTTTCAGGGAATTCCTGCACGTGTCAACCGTTTCCTCTCTAAAACGTATTCAAGCAGACCACTTCATAGTCTCGCTTCTTACGAGACATAAAAACCACGATTCTACCGTTGCAACTGAGCGTATTTTAGTAAATCTCCCCATTTGTCCCCAAGGTACTAACGAAAATAACACATTAATCTTTTGTCTTGACTTTCTCCAGAAATTTATCTAAATTGCCCCTCGTTTCTTATAAAATTAGTCCCCAAAATAACTTTTTCGTCCAAAAGAGGTCCCAATGAGACGACTGTGAAAAGAAAAAAGCTTCAATATCGTGCCGTTTGAGAATATTAAATGTGGTATGTTTTACCCTGGAAGCAACAGAGACCTCTTGTTTCGAATAAGTGCAGAAATAATTATATATTATTTTTATTATAAGCTCATAAGAAGAATGACTCGACTCAAATGACCCCGATGAGTCAATGAGCCACCTTCTACTAGGAAAGTTTTCACACCTCGTGCAGGGGGAGAAAAAAACTGTAGCACTTCATCGTTCCTCCTCCTCTCCGTCCACTTCACCGTCTCCATTCTTCACCACACTCACATCTCGAACGCCTCCCGTCTTTTCTTACCCTCTTTTCTAAGTGCCTATATTTCCGCAACGTAAAGCCCAACACTCTGGATCAGATTCTTCGCTAGACTTTTATTTATCATGCATAACGATCCTCTGATTAGCTCTATCCTGATCACGAACGCCTCCATTTCTAACGCATTTCCTTTGTTGAAGCCCTTTTTGGTGTATCATCATGCGCCTTTAGAGCCGTGCTATATGTCAGCACAACACCCAACATGAGGGCGATACCGCTGCATATTCAACGAATATTAGTTCGTGGCAGAACTGGAGTGGATACGCGGCGCAGCTTATTGAGCTTCCGTAAAAAAAGAAACGGTGATTCTTTCCCCGTAAGCCAAGAGTTCCTCATCCTAATATTCGAAAATTAAGATCCTATCGCTCGTGAGGTAACCCATAGGTGCAGTGCATCCTTTATTCATGAAATTATGCAAATACATATGGTGTGAACTTCACTGAGGTGTCTGCATCTCATCAAGTGATGAAAAAATTCATCCAGCCCTAAGAATTTTCAGGGGGAAAGCAATGAAAAATTTTTAAATTCAGAATACTTCATGACAACCTAATTTAAAATCAATACGGTCCACCCCGACCGTAGGTATGTGTAAAATTGGACCTCAGCACTCCTGACCAGTGGGTAATAAAATCCACCACCAGCGTAATATATTATTGTGAGAGCAACAAGCATAATTAGGGGAATGGACTCAAAAAACCTTTACAGCTACTCTAGTACTCGAATCATAAAAATGAAAACATTCAATTTCACTTTAGTACCTACTATGCTAAACGTACAAAAAATATCAGATACGTGGCCTAGGGCTGTCGAAGAGGCTTGAGTTTCGGCTTGCCCGAAGACCGGGGCTAAAATCTCAGCATTGGCGAAGAGTTTTGGGAATAGCCAGGAGTGGAATAAGGGGCTTTATGTAGAGTTAACGTTAACTACAGCACCGCTTAAGGTATTACACATTCAGAGTTGGTTTTCAGTTCATTTCCCTAGGCTACTCGATCCCAGGGCCTCTCGGCCAATAGGTAAAATAACATAAATTAATCATCATCACTTGCCCACAATCCTAAGATTATGTATGATCTTAGGTTTTCCCGGCGTATCTGTTGCAGAAAAGTTTCTCGGGTTTTCCACCGGTTGATGTCGTCCATGTCTCCCGACGTTTCGATCCGCGACTTGCTGGTCATCCTCAGGGGATCTTCCTAATCATTTCGGAAGATCCCCTGAGGATGACCAGCAAGTCGCGGATCGAAACGTCGGGAGACATGGACGACATCAACCGGTGGAAAACCCGAGAAACTTTTCTGCAATCCTAAGATTGGTTTGACGCAGATCTCCACTCAATTCCCCTGTCAGCTAATCTTTTCACGCCTACGTATTTATTCCCTTTCACATGCTTCTTTACCTGTTCAATATATTTTGTTCGAGGTCTTCCTTTTCCATCCTTGCCATGATTGTCTGATTGCCGTCCTTCGCCGATTGACTTCATCAGACAATCATGTCTCAATATGTAGACTATAAGGTTTTTCCGTCATTTTATTAAGGTTTTCATCATACTAGGCTTCTCCTCTCTCCTAATCTTCTTAGGACTTCCTCATTACTAACTCAGTCAATCCATTTGATCCTCATCATTCTCCTGCAGCGCCACATTTTGAAAGCCTCTATTCTTGCTTTCTCCGCTGCTGTCATTTTCCATACCTCACTTCCGTATAGGAGCATACTCCAAATGTAAGTTCCCATAAATTGTTTCTTATACTTCCATATTTCAGTTTCCCGCAGTAAACAGGTCTCTCTTTTTGGTGAAATGCTGTCTTCCATTGGGCTATTCTGCTGATAATTTCTTTCTCGCTTCTCCCGTGACTAGTTATCCTACTTCCAAGTAATAAAATTCAACCACCTCTACCAGTTTTTCCTTCCCTTTTTTAATGTTAGTTTTGACTTCTTCTCTTCTTCCACACACTTATATCTTGGTTTTCTTTATGTTTTTATATATGATAAAAAATATTAAAAATATAATAATAATACATCAAGAAAAAAGGGAGACATAAGAAATGATCAACACATTCTCTAAAACTCCGCTTGGGACAAGTGCGCGTGACCAAACCCCTCTTCATTCCAAAATGCTAATTATATAAGTATACACCTTTAAATTTTCGAGTGTATAAAAGACAAACTGTTTGATTTTGAAACTTTTGACCAGAATTTTCATCCGATGTTATTTAATTTTTTTTCCGTCGTAAAGTACTTTGATTGCTTTATTGTTGAAATGACACATTGCAATATTTCCACTTATAGATTTATTTTACACTACGCGTTTCGTCGTTACAGCGACATTTTCAAGTGTGAAAAAAGTCTTAAAGATTTTCCTTATATATCATGGTGCTTGAGGGGAGGGTGGGAGTAGGATGGAGAATGGGGTTTGGGTGACGAGAAGTGAGCATCCTTCCCCCACAGCCTTCAATATGCTCACTTCTCGTCACCCAAACCCCATTCTCCATCCTACTCCCACCCTCCCCTCAAGCACCATGATATATAAGGAAAATCTTTAAGACTTTTTTCACACTTGAAAATGTCGCTGTAACGACGAAACGCGTAGTGTAAAATAAATCTATAAGTGGAAATATTGCAATGTGTCATTTCAACAATATTACGAACTTCCACCACATCGTGCCTAACATCATACAAGATATACTTTGATTGCCTTTATTACACTATCATTGAAAATCATAGGGCCAGATGTTAAGTTCCGCCATGTCAACGACTATGGTGCCAAGTGCCAAGCGTTTAAAGTATACATATATTCGTCACTCATGCTCAACCGGTATTTTTTCGTGAAGCATTATTTTATTACATTTTCCTTTATTTCAAATTTGAAAAAAAAATCCTTCGGCATCTTCCGTAGGTATAATTGACGTAATTGAGATACATGCAAATGGTGACAACGGTTCACTCTTAAATATCGAAAATGTTCGCACGATATCGTAAGTTTCATATGAGTAACAAGTAACGAAAAAAAGACAAGATACGATCAGTCGAAAGGTATTGATGCGTAGTATTAATAATTTCCCATTGGATTCGTTGGAAAGTATAATCGACGTGGTAACTCATAGAGACGTTATCGTAGAAGTACTACGAAAAACTCACTTTCTCTCCCTGAATATTCCATCAACTTCAAAAGAAGACTTCCGCATCGCAGTAAAAAAAATAACAGTATCAGCAGCAAAAGTCATTTCTTTTTTGCTTCCCTTAAAGTTCGGGTTGGTGTGATGAATTGTGTATTAGCTTTCCACCCTTAGGGCTCGGGTTCAAATCCCAGTAGTGGCAGAGAAGTTCGAGAAACTTACCGACCATACTTACTTTTTGACTTTTACATAACATTTTTGCACCTGAACCTTAACAGACTGTCACTCTCTATCTCTCTCAGTACAATAAAATGTATGTACGACGTCTTCATGGAAAATAAAACCTTATAATAGATGGTATAAGATGAACTTTACTGTGGCACTAGAGATAAAAATGTGAGCTGTAATTATAACGATTCCATTTATGATCGCCAGAAATATGTATACATCGCACAACTATTAATAAATTTTTCACTGCGAAGCACTCTTGTTGCTGCTCTGAGACACAAAAATATTCTCAAAACTTATTCCCCAATTACTTCATTACCCTCGTAAATAACGACGATTGGATTGGTGTAGTGGAGAGAATGTTAGCTTCCTACCCCATGAGTTGAGGTCCAAATCCCGGCGATGGAAGAGAACTCTCAGAGACTGCCCAATTCCTGCTTGAATGATGTGTGGAGGACATTTCAAGCGCAGCACTCCGTCCGTCGGATGGGACGTTAAGCCGTGGTCTCCTTGGCGTCTTTCGTTAAGAGCAGGCTAATGCCGACGCCGGTTTTCTCCCGACCCTTCCTTCCATACCCTTCCCTCATGGCGCAAATTACCAAGACTGCCGGTCGCCTCTTCCAAATACCACACCAGCCGAATATTCCATCTGCTTCAATCGAAAACTCTCCCGTGTCGCAGTAAAAAAAATCAAACAGTATCAGCAGCAGAGGTAATTTCTTGGAGAAGAAATATTTCGTGCTTTTCCGGCGATTGGACTTAGTGAAGAGTTCTCGGGATCGCCACCGGGTCAGGAACTCCATAGCTGCCGACGTTTCGATGTCCGACTCGGTCATCGTCCTCAGGGCTGTGAGTGTCGAGTGAGAATTTTGACTTGCTTGTATCCAGTCACTCCGGTGGTCAGGTGACTGCTGATTGGCTGGCGTGATGGTTATGCCTAGCCTTTTGGATAGCCTTCAGCACAGGCTTCCAAGTGCTGCTCAATGCATAACCGGAATCGGAAGAATACCGTCTAAGAGAAAGACTGGCCAAGAATACCGTCAACAGAGATTCCGGATATGCATTGAGCAGCACTTGGAAACCTGTGCTCAACTAAACTAATAAGCTTTAAGAAGCATATGTTTTGAAAGCATAAGATAAAGATTGTTCTTTATCAGTTCGTACTATTTTTATACACTAAATTAATAAGGACAAAATAAAAATTTTCAATCCTATAAAAAAAATTAAATAGTTTAAAGATACCGGCAAAAAACTTTTTCAAGCCAAGTAAATTAGTTACGACGTTCCGTTCCTCGTGCTGGGAACGTCGTCAGGAGACTCCCAGCAGTAGGAACGAAACGTCGAGTTAAATATCAAGCACGCAGACGTACACCCGAAAAATGGAATGTGATAGTGCAGCAAATCGCTGCGGAAACCTTAAAACCAAATGATCCCATCTGCTTCAAAAGAAAACTCTTCCGTATCGCAGTAAAAAAAATATAACAGTATCAGCAGCAGAAGACATTTCTTCGAGCATGGAGGCTCGCACAAACCCTTCGCGCAGTCACTCATCGAATTTTGGACGCCTCTCGTGGCAACGGGCCATATCCTCCGACAAACATGATGCACATTCAATTTTGCGGAAACTAATAGGAATAAAATAAATGGAGGATCGCTGCAATACATCAAATCCCTTATCTGCCATCTCGAGATTTGTGAGTGCTCTCGTTTGACTTGAAGGCTTATAATAATAACAATGATTTATTTACTCCCAACATTTTGATTGTACAACTGATAATAACTAAGGAGAGGAACCTTACGTGGCCTTTAAGGTCATAAAATCAGATTGGAGCAACCACCAAATAACAAAAACGTATGCCAGAAAGTAATGCAGTAAATATTACATAGATGTTGTCAAATAAATATCATCAAAATAAATGCTCAATCATTTCTTGAGAGAAAAGCCAGTCTTTGGCAAATCTTAAAATTTTATCTGAGAATTTAATTTAATTTCAGCGGGCATTAAATACAATATCTTTGGCCCCATGACGAGAAAGCAAAGTTTATATTAAGCTTTAAATTAGATTTACATTCATCCGATATATTCGGCATATTGCCACTCCTGCCATAAAACAATTTTAAGACTTTGATTAAATACAAATGCCTTAGTGGCAACAATTCGAGGGCCAAGGCCAACGGAGATGAGTGTTCAAAGACGTTCACTTCAATCATGGGTAAAATATTATTTTAAAACCTTGATAAAAAAACTACAAATGGTAATTTATTTCCACACTTTAATACAAGACTCAGCTACGGACCATAGTTTCGACATGTTTTCAAGATCCTTGAAAATGGCATAACATGTCGAAACCTTGGTCGGTAAATAGTTTCCTTAAAAATATTTCTGAACTTTTAAAATAGTGTATAAAAATCGTATCAGGCTTAACTTGGTGGAAAAGCGAAATATCCACGATAAAAACTACAAATGATAATTTCTACGCTTTAATACAAAACTCAACTACGGACCATAGTTTCGACATGTTTTCAAGGTCCTTGAAATTGGCAGAACATGTTGAAACCGTGGTTGGTAGTTGAGTTTTGTATTAAAGTGTGGAAATTACCGTATTTAATTAGCTTCTCTAAGACTCATTACATCATAAAAAACACAACTCCAGAAAAAAACATAATTTGGACAGAATTAGGTAAATACCGAGCAATTCTTTGATAAAAATCCTATAGAAAAATTATATTGTAAAAGCAAAATTAGGCTTTATTTAACACTAGATAGAAAGAAATATCTCACGACTAATTGTAATCGTATAGCCACTAAATGCGTCCACATGGTTGCGGATGGTAGGTTGATCTCTAGATGCACAGGTTAGCTTGATGATAAGCGAGTTTACTCGTCGAATAAACGGTTGTGGACAACTAGTGACGGCATTGGTCTAGTCTAGGGTAAAGTGGACCATTAAAATGACACTGAAAACTATGAAGATGCCGTTACTTAGCCACAGGAGGCCGCTGATAATTATGCCCCCATCACCCTGGGTAGCGGTCATCAGCTCTTTCCCATATGTGCGAAGGTGGACACCATAATAGTCGGTACAGCGACACATATTTCTCTACGGGCGAAGTAACATTTACTTTAACGGCTGTAGTACTGCGATGTGATAGACGAGAGAAATACCACCAACACATTATGACGCTTTTCTACACTCTTTGCTAATAAACGTAATCAGCACCCACGTTTTATTCTCCAAGTGACGAAAATCATATTTCTTACTTTTTAGTGCATTTTCTACTGTTTTGGAAAAGAATGCGCAAATGGTGATCACTGCTCACTCTACCATTGAAAATTTACGCATGCAATCGCAAGCTTTATATGAGTAAAAAGTCACGAAAAAAGGTAATTCGACATTGGACTACGCCTAGCACTCGCAACTACTCCATTCATTCTTATTTCCAGAGGATTGAGTGGGTAGGTGCATCAAAACAATGTTAGTACCTTTGGCAGGTAATGAGATAGAAACATAGGCGTTACTACGAATTCAGTGAATTTTAATTAGTCGAGGTTTTTAATTAAACGTAGTAACCATTCTTAAACCACATTTCCATTTATGTCCGTCACTAGCGGTAAAAAGAATTGTGGGGATGTTCCACACCGAGGAATGTGGGCACCCCAGAAAAAATTAACGTTCCTACGATCCTTTCAACCAAACTCTCACCTTTCCTAACGTGTTTTTAATTAGTTGCGCATTTAAAGGGGAGCGTAGCACGTGTCCTTCTTCACCATTTTCTTGTTTAAGTGTTCCGGCTATATTATTATTAAAGTATTCCACCGATTAAGGTACGTTTCCATGGAGTAATTACAAGCGTTCTGGGAGCCTCCCCTTCCTTCATGTACCTCCCTGTTCAATTCACAAGACAGCCTACTCCCTTAGATTCTACCTTAAAAAAAACAATTCTCTTCCTTTTTCTCCCTCGTTTGCCTAACATTCCACCCTCTAATACCGTTTTCAACATCCCCTCCCCGCTAAGTACGCGTTCCATCCGTACCTTCTGTCTCATTTAAAAGCTGCCTCTCCTTACCCACCATCTCCAGCACTTTATCGCTCCTCTTCCTCTCCGACCAATTCAACTTCTCCATTCTTCGCCACACCCACATCTAACGATCCCAGTCTTCTCTCGTCCTCTTTCCTTAGTGTCCTCGTTTCCGCTGCGTAAATCGCTGCACTCTAGATCAAACACTTCACCCACCTTTTCCTTAAACTCTTACATAGCGATCCTCCCCGGGTATATACATATATATCCACTCAAATTGTCCTGCGAAAATTCTCTTTCAGGTTCTATCTAAGTCAAAACTTTTCTCTCTGCCTTTTACAGAGTGCATCTAATTATTCATCTTCTAAGAAAGCTAGATCAAATGAGAGGAAACTATGATTCCATTAATCTTCCGGCGGAGAGCTTTTGAAGGCAATGTGATATTTTGCGCTCTCCCATGCAAAACTATAATAACACAACGACTACACCCCATATATTTCCAAATAATCGTCACAATCGAGGTAAAAATTAAATAACGATGAATGATTACAAATATTTACGATACAAATATCGAAAATTTTATCAAGTTTTCTACATTACCTCGTTGAAATTTGAAGAGCAGCTGTTATCACTCCTTTACCTCCATCAGCTTTGGTTTAAGGCATCCAAAGCAACACCTAGGAATAGAGAACAGAATAGTTCAATCATTGTGCTTCCAGACCTCAATTGTATACATAGTTGTATTAACAAATTTACATAAACAAATGAGGAATAAAAGATTAAAATATCATCACATACATAACAGCCAGAATATATCATTAATTACAGCTAATCATACATAGTAGCTTCGTTGTCCAGGAAATTCACTGATTAGTAATGCAAAATTAATGGAAAGATTTTCAATAGGCTTGTTTCACGAGGGAAAATGAGAAATTCTTGTTTATATCTGACCACAGCCTGATACACGTAAGCTAACCATTTAAGCAAAGTAAAAAAGTGAAAGCTCGAAAAAATCGAAATAAAAACAGAAACTTAAGGATACACGATACTCGTTAAAGAGAGGAGAAGGCAGACGGTTCAAAAATTATTTGAGAGTTGCCAAGAAAAAATTAAGGAGCCAGCTCAAAATAAATGTGAGAATGCACTCCGGGAGAAGACGACGATATAGTGATTGAAAACCTGAAAAAAATAATCAAAAACTAATTTAACATTGACGCTAATGTAAATTAAAATAATGATGAAAGGTCGGCTGAGGGGATTTGTACCTGAGAAGTAGCGTACATATAAGATTATGCATGCATAGGAATTACACCTTGTTCAGCGATAGTGATAAAAAGTAATTAATCTCGAGAAGGCTATAGGTCTTTCATTAAAAAATATCGAAGTTTTCAAAGCAAAGACGGATGCAGCATTAAGGAAATGAGGAAGATAATTGTGTAAGCAATGGAGGCGTTCGTCAACTGGAAGGAGGTTTTGTGAGAATTGCCAAATTTATTGCGTAATCGTAATCGCTAGATTCGTTAAATTCCAAAAAATATACTGAATTGTTCATCGATCAGGACATGAAAATGCAAAAAATATGACCTTACACGGAACACCCACGACGAGAATTTCATTCCTCTATTTAAAGGAGGCGTTTCTGAGCAGGACTGAGCTTATCAAAGGATCGCTATGTAAGAGTTTAAAGGAAAGGATAGTGAAAAGTCTGATCTGGAGTGTATCGCTTTACGGTGCGGAAATGTGGACACTAAGGAAGGAGGACGAGAGAAGAATGGACTCGTTAGAGATGTGGGTGTGGAGAAGAATGGAGAGGGTGAAGTGAACTGAGAGGAGGAACGACGAAGTGCTGGATATGGTGGGTAAGGAGATGCAACTTTTGGATGAGATACGGAGGATACAGGAGGCATGAATGGAGGGGGTACTTAGCGGCAGCGGCGTACCTAGGAATATGCTTTGAGGAGGGGATGGGATGGCCCTTGGTAACGACCCCCGACCCAAGGCAACGGGGAATTCGGGAAAAGTTTTGAAAAATGACATTCCTGGATATACATTTAACATCATTTTGAAGTTGCTGTTATTAAAGTGAAAACTAGACAATAGTTTTAAATAACTTTTTTGTTTCTCTGAGGCTTCGGGGGGGATCTATCCCCTCATCACCCCCATAGTTACGTCACTGCTTAGCGGGGAGGGGATGTTGAAAACAGATAGTAGAATGTTAGGTAAACGAGGGAGAGGAAGGAAAAGAATAGAATTTTTGGATAGAATGAAAGGGAGTAGGCCTTACGGAGAATTGAAGAAGGAAGTACATGAAGGAAAGGAAGGCAGCCAGAATGCTTCCTAAGCACTCCATGGAAACCTACCTTAATCGGTAAAATACTTTCGTAATAATCTAACCTTTAAATGGTAGGGCAAAAATAAATGAGCCGCGTAAACTGCGGACGTCCGGAGAAATGCGAAATAAATACATATAAAAAAGAGAATATGGAAAAAAAAGAGCAACGGGGATTCTGAGGAATGGGAATCGATCTTTTGCCTCCATGGTAGATAATACGTGACACAAAAGGTGGACTCTAGCGAGAAGAGAGAAGCCTTGAGGATCGTAGAGGAGTGCCATAACGGCCGCGCGCGCGTTCTGCCTCGCACCCGCAACACGACGCCATCTATGAATGGGAGCCGGAAATAAATGCGCCGCCTTCCCTTCATCCGGGGCGTGCTCGAGAGTTGAGGCGAGCGTGAGGTCTGGAGGCCTCTCGTGTGGGAGATGGTGTGTTTATCGTCCGGCAGATGGGATTAGTGGGCCAGTGGGAAAAGGGCGGGAGAAGGGAGGGAAGGGAGGAGATGGAGAAACATCGAGGATGTTGTATGCTACTGCAGGATTGGGGAGAATCTTCTTATGTCCGCAATGCGACCTGCCACCCTACCCTTCTCCCACCCGAAATAAATGATTTAAAAAAAACGTACGCGATGGGTTGGGGGAGTTCGGCGAAAAGAAGTCTAAGGGAGAGAGCAGAAAAAAATGGACGCTTGGGAGAGGAAAAAAAAAACGAGAAATGGAAGATGATCGCTTCGTGCTGTTCTCCGTCATAGATGTCTCTTATTTCCTTCCTTCATGCCATCGGGGCTGTAGCAAACAACCTGACCTCAATTCTCGAGCGAACTTAAAGGCAACCGCAGATACAAACCATCCTGTATTTCCCCAAACTGTAGGCATCGAGAATAATAATAATAATAACGGCATCTTTATTGCAAGCGAATTTAAGAGTAGATAGTCCTTTCTTACAATTAACTTGTTTGACAATCGCATACATCCATGCCCTGGGCGGTGATAGATCCTCCCAGGCAGAATTCGAACCCGTAACCTCAAGGTTGGCAGTCGGGGAGTTACCCCGGCGCCACCGAGTGCGGCAAGGCTTAATATAACCAGCATAAAGAAAGCGATACTGCTATATGGAACTTCTATCGTACATTACATCAAAATTATGACATACAGTGGGCCGAAATCAGAAATGCTGGCCGAAAATGATTTTTTTCGCTTTTAATTTTGGAACGAACAATGATATTTTGTTACAATAGGAAAATCATTGAACACATTACTGGAATTATTTTATTTTTATATCTTATTTTTAAAGCAGGAAACTTCTGTCAAGTTTCCTGCTTTATAATATAAGATATAAACATAACATGTAAATAAAAATAAGATATAAAAAATTAAAATGATCTCAAAAACTTTTTCCTATTTTTTTGAGAAAATTGACAGCAGTAAAGTTTACAGTGATCCTTTTATTACACTTGTCTCTTTCTAAAGCCATTAACTGCTCCGAAACTCATATTGACAGGATACGCCAGCAAATCGGGATGTCATGAAACTATTCAGGATTTCCACATAAAGAGAAATCTACCCTATCTAATGGACATGAATGTATTTCATGAATAAATAACGAAAGTATTCCTTTCTCCGCCAAATGATGCAAATTTCCACTCAACGTTTCGAGTGAAAGTAACTTGAATATGCGTAACATAAGACGTCCGCACGAAATTCGATGATTTTTATGGGAGAAAACTGTTTTTCCCAAAATCCTATCTTACCGAGTCTATAGACAAAGATATATATATATAAGGACTGTAAATTTCATGACTCAGGAGTCTTCAGGAATTCGGACTGTCCGTTGATGATTGCGAGAATCAATCATTCCGCGATAACCTCCTTAAGTGATCGCTATTCTTTAACCAATCCGGTGGTCGCTTAAGATATGTTTCACTGTCACTTATATTTAAATAATGTCAACAGCAGAATCTTATTCCCGAAAGAGGGTCTGAAATGGAATAGTATCAATACCAAGCGCAGCCATCAGGAATAGATGTAATAAAGGAAAAATGGCAATAGTACTTTTGAATAGTTTATGATGGAGCTAGGCAATATCTAGTGAAAACAATAATGCAGTAAGAGAACATTTAAAATTCTATCTAAGAGTAATGCGCTTCTATAAGAAAATTTATGAGCAAGCCGAATACTCTGCTCACTCAATGATTTGATCAATGTTCCTAATAAAATACACCCATGGACGCCCAAAAATTCAAGACTGGAAACTAAGGGTGTAGATGACTCGATCCTTTGCTTTCAGTTCTGCCGAGCTTTGAGAAATTTGCCCTTGAAATAATGAAGGAAGCAGAGGCTGTAATACATTGCACATGAGCCTAATGGCTAGGGGCACTCAAGCGGGACTGGGTGACTCGGAAAACGCGGTCAAAATTCACTCTAAGGTTAACTGTCCAAGTGTTTATGCAAGGCAGGAGTTGAATTTCAACAAATTAACCCTTTAAAACCCATATGTTTTTCCGTGAATTTTATTTTAATTTTTGTAGATAGGTTACGTAAATATAATCATTAGAATACGTTAATGCAACTTCTTTCAAATTTCCCTCACACATGTAGATTTTACAGCATATTGCTTCAGAGTAACATTGGGCCGCTAGGGAACTTTTTCAGATTTAACCGCTGTAAATTAGTATCTCAATCAAGCTTAATACTTTCAAGATGTAACTATTGTTAACCGTTCACATCATTAAATATTTTATTTTTTACTATTAAATTAATTTACCAAGAAGATTATAATTATTAAATATTTATTTCAAATGTAAACTTCTTACATGCCTGAAGTGCTTTATTTGCACTGATGCAGGAGTAAAATGCACTGAGCCACAAGATATTGATCAATAAAAGCTTTTCTATTACACCATCGAACTAAGGCAACATTAATATTATTTTAAATTCGCCAGTTCGAATTTCGTCTTTCAGATGACTTGAGGATAACCTCAGAGGACAGAGGACAACTTCACATTTTATTACAGCAAATTGTGCGTAGGCATAGGTAATATTCCTTTTTCCCTTAGAGCTATTGCTAGTTGAAGGGATGAAAACCAATCGAAGTATACTTTGAAAATTTGATATTCCGACAGCAGATTAGTGAGAGCCATTACAATGTCGCACGAAAACTTCAATCGTACGTCTTCACAGGTTCCATTCCCAGTACATATTTCAAAGTTGTGCATAGTCCCTACTGAGAATGTGTCCCTACTGGCCAGATCTCATAAAAACTTAGAAACCCTGGGTTTAAGGCTTGCCTAAGCTATATTGTTTACTTTGGCTACTCCCCTTGATAGGAATCGTTTGCTCATCAATGGAATGTCACTCTTCGAGGGGTGTTTGCTGCATGTTGGTACTATGGTATTCAAAAGAGGCCTCAATTTATACAATTTGTCATGCTTATGATGATTCTTGGGATTTTGATGCTTGTTATTCGAGAAATGCCAATACTCATCACCTCAATTGAAGTCGATGGAGTCGTTGCTGTACTCAGATATGTTGCCATGACCGAGTACTTTTAGGATGTCAGTAATGTATTTCTCCTTTTGCAGACGTCTGCACTTCACGTTTACTCAATAAGATTAAAAATCTGGAATTACTAAGTGTACCAGATTTACCCATCGTTCCTTGAAGACCCGTTGTCGCTTTGAAGCAACAGAAACTTCGGATCAAATTTAAAGGTAATAGACATCGTGTCACCAGCCTATATCTTTTGTGATAGTTAAATTCAAGCATTTACTTTAATAATACATTGCGTAAAATATGATTGAACGATATTCAATGACAAAAAAATCTTTTTAACTACAAGGGTGTCAGGGATAAATTTCAATCGTTCTGCAAATCTCATATCATTGATCCCTATTAAATCGAGATTTGCACAAACCATCATCATGTGACGTAAATATTAACTCCGAAGATACAGGTTTCAAGCAATATTAAAGCTGCCTAAATATCATTCATTCTCTATGAATTTCAGGTCCTTAAAATATATGTTGCTTCAAAGCAACATTGGGCGTTAAAGAGTTAATAAGCGCTTAGTGATCCAATAGTCATGCAATATCCTCCATAATTCATGCCAGGTTCTGAAAAGTTTTAAATTTTAGAAAATTTTCCTAATTGTCTGAGCAACACCCAGTCATCCGTCACAAAGATTTGATCCGTGGAACCAATGATTCATGGCACGACACCTTACTCATCACACTAGTGGGATTTTTGTGATCTCTAGAAGTTTCAACGTCCAAAATGTCGTCTGTGTTGACTTTTGGAAATTTCCTCTTACCTGAGAACATTATGAGTACAAAATCTTGTAGGGCGGATGTCATCAGATAAATCCTTAGGTGGCTTTAATCAGACGCCAATGAGCTTTGTGTACTTCTTTTCCGCAGTTGCACATCGAGCAAAATGTTTGAAAGATAAATATAGAAATGCTGTTAAATATGTAAGAAGTTTCAAGAACGTAATTAAGCTTTCCTAAATTCCATTAAATAAATTCATAATTCATTCTACTAAACACGTTTCACGGCACTAGCATCAACAGAACTGAATGTATTCTGATGCTGCAGAGCAGTGAAACATGTAGAATTGAATAGATTACTAACCTACTGATTGTGAGCGAAAATTTATAGAGTTGATTCACTTTTCTGTGACTATGGAGTTCAATATTTTATCGGCCGTTACAATCAATTTCCTTTTAGTTTCATTGCCATTGAATAGTAATTATGTGGTGCAATTGGAAAAATTCGCCATTTAACCAGAAGAATTGTTTAACTATTCTACCTATTAAGATAGGTTAACATAGAGTACTTTAAGGCATTCTAGAAGAATCCACTTCATTTATACAGCGCACAGTATAACCCTACTCGCCCACGGAGGCACGGTGAGTCCAAATAAGATTCTAAATATAGGAAAAACCTCGCCACGGAGCCCAAAAGAACACTTCGACGCCCCAACGTCTGCGGGGACGTGAATTACCTTCGTGCATTCCATCCGCTAATCTCAATTTCGATTGAGCATATGCTCCAGGAGTTTGACTCCAGGTTCGGTAGCTAAGTCGCGTCCGCGTCAGTCCTCGTCGTCTCTTGCTGCCCTTGAAGGCAAAGGATGCAGGTTGCTTAACGTGCCAACCTTCCAAATTTTCACCGACCCGGTCCCATCAGTTAAGTGGTCCCGTGAGTGTCTACATATTATTGAAAACGATAGAGCATTCGGTGATGCGAAAAAAGACTTGATGGAGCAGAATACCTGACTGAAATATTTTCCCTATAATTCGTGCATTGAGATTTCAGTAAAAACGAATAATTAAATCCACGGAAAAAATGAATTTTCGTCATTCAAAATTTTATAACGAGCAGTGTATAATTAAGTTAATATGCGCTTAAGTGGATAAGAAAAATATGTTACTGGCATACCTACTATGTATCTGAAAACAAATCTTCGGAGATGTTCGAACCACCGAAATCATATTGCATTCGTGATCCTCTCCTTTACCATTATGCCAACTCACGCACTGAATTCAACGGTATTTTATTATGAGCTTTGTCAAGTCGTGCAACGGAACGAACCAGTCTTTGAGTGCCACTAAATAAAACTGAATTTTATCACGCAGTGGCATAATTTGCTGTGATATTACGGCGGATATTTTACATATGTGCTATGCTCCCTATTCCTGATCGAAAAGCTTCAGCGTCAGTTATTTAATACCTCGCACTTATCACTATCAATATAATTTATGCGGTATTAATCGTTGCACAAATCCCGCATACATTTCTCTTTAATGATGTTCTTATAAAAATATTGCGGGAGGTTGGAATGTTGTTCAAATTTCCCTCCTACTGGTACAATATAAACTACCAAAACTCAATTTCTAAACTGCGGTGCGCAATTCGTGGCAATACTTTTGAATCCGCCTCCTCCGCTAAAGTGATTCTGTAGAAGCTGCCTCTCCTCACCCACCATGTCCAGCACTTCGTCGTTCAACCAGAAGAATATCTTCAGCAATCATTTTATACTACCCTACCTCCTTCATTCATTCCAATACACTTATACTTAAAGCCCTTCCGATACCTAACGGCCAGAGTAACTTTTTTTCTAATATTGCTTCGGAAGAAAAAAAAAACTACCTTTCACCTTCCTTCTTTCCCGTTAACTATTATTTTTTTGCTCCCAGAGAAAAGGAAAGAAAACACAAAGGGGGACGTTTTTACGTTATCGCACCACTGCAGATGGAAGCCATTCATTCCTTATCTCAGCGAAGCAGCGTCAAGAACGAGAGCTGAACTGCGGAACGGAACGCATCGGATTGAAAGCGGAGAAGGTGACATCGGAACGGGAGGGGGTGGACTGAGGGCGGAGCGACAATCTGCAGACGCACACTCCAACTCGATTCACGCTCCCCACAATCCTATTCGCATTCCCCACTTTGCTTTCACTTTTCACGGAATGTTTTTCCAAAGGAAATACGGAGATACTGAGTTTTCAAAGCGCAGGGGGTCAACAATGATCCAGTAGGTACCTTTAATAGGGTGGTTCCCTATTATTTTTTTATTGCCTAACTCGATAGATTATGACTCCTGGAGTACGTATTTCACGCTTTTAGATTTTTAAATGACGATATGTATTTTTAGCGATAAAATGAAAAGTGAAAATTTTCAAGCGCGCGAAAACGCGACGGCTAAGAATTTATGCTGGGAAAACGCCGTGTGACGTCATTCTGGTACCCGCTGTCGGCGTGTGAGGTGACCTTGGTGCGAGGCTTTGAGCGCCGCTACGATGCAGGCTGCTAGCAGGTAGCAGAGTACCCTGCTAGCAGGTAGCGCGTGGCTTAAATAAGAATTATTAATACTCTATCAAACGAAGGAAACTTTCCGACCTTAGGCAGTTTTAATAGGTCATTATTAGGACATGTTTCCCCGAGCTCTGTGCCTTATGCAGGCATTGGTAATCTCATACGATGTAAAACTTCTATCTACTCGTATAGTAACGAGGTCCCTGTGACGTCACGTGGAGTGGCATAGCATGGGCACCAATCCGGCCTTTTCCAAATGAGGTTGAAATTGACCATTGCCATTCGTCTGAACTGGGATTTCTAAAAACAAATAAGTTGTATATTACGAATACACTAATGGAGGGAAACGAATCGCAATCACTGCCTTTCGTTTTCTTAGATGAAGGAAACTACCCTATTATAACAATACAGTGTGTCATTAGATTTGCCTTTTCCAGGTCTTGACCTCTATTTTTTAATGATCATGGGCATCTTGAAGTTTAGGTCAATAGATTGCAAAACTTTTGTGCCGACGTTTCGGTTTATTTTTAAACAATCTTCAGGCCTTTAAATGAAAAACGAGGGAACAAAATTAATTAATAAACAAAATTAAAGGTTAAAAACAGCATTTTTCACATTAACATAATCGAAAATGATCACAAAATTATGAAAAAGTACAGTGCGTTGCGAAACGTTTTACAACCGCCGATTTTTAACGTTTGACAGTTTCTATTTTCTAAAAAATCCTATTCTCTTCCTTCCTGTCCTCGTTTACTAAAAATTCTTACATCTACAACTGTTTTCAACATGCCCTCCCCGCCAAGTACTCCCTCCATTTATACCATCAATCTCCTCCGTATGTCATCTAAAAGCTGCCTCTCCTCACCCACCATGTACAACACTTCGACGTTCAAGCATAATAATAGTGTATCCGACCGACATACCGACACTACACTTGTAGTGCCGGTAATTTCTGAGGGGCACAGGGATGCTCATCGTAGTTGAGTTCCAGGCGCAGAGAGAGGAGCATCTACTGAAAAAGTTGCCACTGTCGACCGAGTAGAAGTTTCATGTGTGGTATGGAGACACAATGAAGTAGTTGTACTTCTGTCTACTCTGAGGCTCCTTGCACACGCACCAATTTTGGAAGATCGGTAATAAACCGGCCGATATTTTACCGCTGAAGCGCTGCTTGCACACACGCCGAATTTTTTCCGGTAGCACAATCAGTTGCTTGGTTGTTATTCCGGCGCCGGTGTTCCACAGTGGCAATGGCCGGAAGCTCACCGGCATTTTCTCGGTGCCGGTGCGTGGTCGGACAGTGTGCAACCTCCCATGCCCTCCCATTGTTCACTATTGCAATGCGGACGGCCGATATTTCACCGGCCGTCCAAAATCGGTGGTGTGCAAGTGGCATGAGGGAAAAGATTCCCATCTCTTGAGAACGAATGCCCTACTATTATCAAGCAATACAACAAAAACATGGGTGGTGTTGACTTGCTTGATAGCTTTCTACGGAGGCACAGGAAAAGAATGCGTTCAAAGAAGTGGTTTCTCCGAATCTTATGCCATTTAGTAGATGTGTCTGATGTTAATGCATTGCTGCTCAATAGGAGAATCCATGGGGACAAAATGAGACTCGCAGATTTTAGTGATGAAGTCACTAAAAGCCTGTGCAAATTGGGACATAAAAGTGTTTCTAAAACATGAAGACTTAGAAATACTGAAAAACAATAACAGATGAAGAAGAAACGAGGATTTGCCTCAAAGGAGCCACTAAAAATGTTCGACTGATTTAAAAGTTGTCTATAACCATAAATAAATAGTATTTATAAATAAATTGTTTTATTACTCCAAAAAAATCAAAAGTACAGAATAGAATTAATTACATAAAAAGGAGTAACTTTAGGTAGCCATTAAGGACAACCTGTTTTATGGCTACCATCATTTACAAAGGGTCATGCTGACATAGAAACATTTTAAGCGCAGCATTTGAATTGAAGTAAGTGCGTAAATATATTACATGGTATTATATCAAAGAAAAATATCCTCCATACTTGGCATTCAAAACAACCAAGACTGTATATTTTTCATAATTGCGTTATTATTTTTTGATTTCAGACATGAATCAGGTAATAATTTATACACTTTTGGGCCTATAAACAAGAACAAACATTATCATATGTGATACGTATTCAAATTTTACTAAATAATTTAAAAAAATAGCGACAAAGTTATTGAATTGAAGAGTTTTTGGATATATTTTATGAGGAAATGTTTTTGCACGTATTTAGAAATTCATGCGGTTAGGGGTAAATTGATTACTAAATTAAATGTTTATAGCTAATTCGCTAATTATTTACGTAAGCCGGCCTCGGAACGTCACGAAAAATATAAACTACGCCCGATCGACCGGAGGTGGTGGGTTCTCCCGAAACGAGCGGCATACGTACACGGCCGAAGATAAGTGAAATCACCACGGAAGTGGAAGTACTGGAATCTCAATCCCTTCCAAATTAGACCACAGGACGGACTCTGCGGTGTGTTAGAGAGGCGGAAGAGTGATTGGTAGACGAGGTAAAGGTGACCCAGATGGTTCCTCGTCTTGATTAGACCCGGGACCATCGCGGTCGAGGTAGAGAATCCATTTGTGATCGTGCTTGGGAAGCCAAAATCTCGGATAGCCCGAGTCCAGGCAACGAAGACGTCTTCTATTGTTGAGAGTTGCTTCGGGCTTAACCTAGTGGAATGCTAACACTTAAGTAAATTAAAATTTATGGGAAATTATTTTAATTTTAACCCGTTAACGCTTAGCGGTACCTTATGGTACCAGCTGGTAGTGCATTCTAAACGAGCCTTTTTTGTTATTCATTGTGATTTGCTTGGGATTTTGAGCGTTTTAAACTAATAAGCATATTTATAATTACGTTTTCCAGAAAAGTTTGCTCTTTAAGCAAGATATGACATTTTTGAGTAATTTTGATAAATTCTTGTACAAAATTGAAAAACGAATTGAATTGAATTTTTTTTAACGTTTCTGGCATTGAAATGTGAAATTACTAGCGCTTATTTGATTTCTAATTTGACCCCTTAAGGGCCTAGTGGTACCACATTGTACCAGGCTGTATCTTCAAGACTATTAGTGCAAAAAGTATTAAATTTGCATCTAATAAATCAGATTTTAAAATTGAATATTACGAAAAAGTTCGGATGAAATATTTAATTCAGGCGTTACCGGGTTAATTCCCGAACGGTTTGAATGAATTTTTTTAAGATAATGTACAATGTGTTGACACAAGTCGTGAGGTAAAAGTTATCTATTCGTGGAAAATTTCTATTAACTTTTAGTTGATCGCATTTTTTGTTATCATATCTCTTCTCAGAAGAGTTCAACAGTAACATGCCAAAATTAGAGAGATGAACTTACACCTAAGTAAAAAAGCTTTCGTCAAGCTAAAACAGGTGTTATTATTACATTCAGAACAAAATTTCAAAATAAAGATCGTGAATACAACTGTATTTCTGAGAATGTGTTTCCAGAAGGTCCCATAAAAAAGCAGAAAGCCTTAAAATTATGTTTTTAAAACGAATTCAGCAATCATTATAAGTAATTTGGCAATTAAATGCTATTAAAAAATATTTAAACATGTATTATTACCAACCAATTTTCTGTTAATGATATTAGATGTAATTATCTGTCAAAAAAATCTTAAATACGCCACGAGAGGCCACATGTGTACTCCAAATATCAACATCAAATATAAATTCCGTATTTTGAGCAAGCATTTCCAAGTTCACAACTTTTTCTCCAAATCTCTGAGCTTATTCCCCGATGTTTGTAACAGTGGTATAATCTAATACTATAAAGAAGCTGTTTTCATAACACAATGGAAATCTAGACTATAATGTAAACTTTCACTTCAGGAAAACTCGCTCGAGGCTAAATTTGGTGAGGGAATATAGGAGTTCCATGTCCCTTTAATTTACGCAGAAACGACAGAAAACAAATATAAAGCGGGATTTTATTTGTCTCCAACGCTTGAGTGTATTTGGCAGACACAAAATTAAATTTATCTTTATTGATATTGCTATTTCCTTAAGTGTTTCCCCCAAAGCTGTTCTCTTCCTTATTTTCTAGCAAAATGAAGATTTTTCTCGCCAAAATTTGTTTCCAGAGTGGGACGGCTAGGGGGATGAAATACAATCTTATCTTTTTTTAAATCGAATTCATTACGCGAGCAGAGTTTGTTTTTCCAAACTTGTTAATTCAATAGAACGAGGTTCATAAGTAATTCGTGGAATTCCCGCCAAAATTAAAACACCAGGGACGTTTATTAAGAGCTAAATTCATGACCAAGAAACCTCCGCTATGTATTTACTGCATACGACTACATAGCGTTCATTCGAAAACATGCATGCAGTGAGTGGAACGCGGATTCAAAATAAAGGAGCCAATTGAATAATTAATCAAACACATAACGGTGTAATTAGCGAATCGATTTCAAAGTAAATGACGATTGGACCCATGAATTATGTCCCTACCGGGTTAAGTCGTGCAGTAATCTCTGACATTCTGCCTCTTCTACTCCAATAAAAAAGGAAAACGGACGAGTTATGATACTAAACATTAAGGTGCTAAAATAAAAAATAAAAACCTGCAGGCGTGAAAAATTCTATGCAGAAGAAAATTGTAGCATCCTAATAAAGCATAAATCATTATTAAAAATTCAAGAGAGAAAAATCAGTGAGATGTCTAACAGCTTGATGCATGGGTACTCTGGCATATGGTAGGTCTAATCGAGAAACGTAAAATTACGTGGAAACTTCAATGTTACCCATGCTTTCAAGATGGAACTACGTGTACTACAGAAGTAGCATAGCTTAGCTTCTTTGCCGTTTTTAATACTTGTATATTTATCTGTTACTGTCAAAGTTTTAAAAATGAGAAACAGATCAATTCTAAAAAAAAGTTCACTCTATATAATAAGGAAATTTTTAGGTACAACGTGTACTACACGTCGTGTAGCTCTTCTTGTTAGGGGTGCATCACTGTGGTCTTTTTCCTGTTTCGCAGCGGATTGCTCGTTTCAAGCCAAGGGTTTGGTTCCAGTGACTTCTGGCTTTCAAAAACCGTAGCTTAGCTTCTTTGCCGTTTTTAATACTTTTATATTTATCTGTTACTGTCAAAGTTTTAAAAATGAGAAACAGATCAATTCTACAAAAAAGTTCACTCTATATAATAAGGAAATTTTAAGGTGACGGCGTAAGTTATAAAAGAAAAATTCGTCGCAAAGCAAACTGACATAGCTGAAGGCTATCCCAGTGATCGCGTTTGGGAAGTGTTCGAGGATACGAAGAAGCGCCGACACAATTGCATAATATCTTGCGGGTATTATTTTGAGGGCGATACCATTAACCCATTTTCGCCCAAATATATTCTGCCGTCCATCATTTTTCCATCGCTAACAGTTTTCTGCAGGACTAGTTCGGGGTAGGTTGGCCGTACATGAAGTAAGTCGTCAAACTATTTTATTTCAATAACCGCCTATTGTCAATTAACCGACATTTTGGTTCAAATTTAGATTATCATTGAAAATTCGAACTTTCAATTTCGATCAATAGTCGATTTTTATCGAAATTCAAGGCTTGTTCGGTAAGGCAGCGGAAACAGAAAAAACTCAAGGGGGGGCGCAAAGGATTTCTTGAATTACCTTTACTTTTATTGTAATTAAAAAAATCAAGCCACGTTGCGAAGTTGAAGAAAGTTTCATTTAAACTCATTATACACGTATATAAGATAATATCCTACGTTTTAATAAAGTTGCAACTGTGGTTCTACAATGTTCGGCAAGGGCCCCGTAAGGGGGGAGACGCGCGTCCCCTCCGCCCCCCATCTGTACCCGCCACTGCACTGGTTCGGGAGTAGGTTGGCGGCCTGGTTGGCCATATATTAAGTAAGTCGTCAAAATATTTTATTTCAATAACAGTCGATAATCAGTGAATCGATATTTTGGTTCAAATTTAGATTATCGATAAAAATTCAATCCTTAAATTTCGATTTGTTAAAGTTTAATCGAAATAAAAAGCTCGACTTTAACCGACATTTTCTCATCGCTAAGACTGTGCTGCACGGCTTGTTCGGGGGTAGGTTGGTCGTAAATGAAGTTAGTCGTCGAGGAACCTTCACCTGGAGTACTGTGACCTTTAATGCTTTGACTCCTTGTCCTAGGTGCGCTTCCTCTAAACCTTTTGTGTGACACGTCGTACGACGAGCGACGCTGTCGTACTCGTCTTCCGGCCACTTCCTGCTGTACTCGGTGCATGCTGAGGGCCCTCTTGCGGCGACACAGCGCATCCGACACGAATTTGCTCCTCTGTTACGCTCAACAACATCCGCTTCTTCGTATCCAACCACCCCTACCTCTCTCTCTCTAGACTTTACCAAACCCTCTGCCAACTTGTATGTAACCTTGACCTTTCAGCAAATGTGCCCCCGTTACCAGGAAATCAAGCTTATATTATCCGGAGGTGAAGTAGATGCCTCGGTAGCTTCATTTTATTTTTAAAGCACGCGGAGCGATTTGGGTGACCTGGTTCAATTTTTTAAATCCAAATGAAAAAAGTAGGATAATATTTTCGATTCGTGTTTTTGTCCCACACAGCGGCGTAACTAAGAATATGCTTTGGGGGGATGGGATGGCCAGGGGTGGCGACGGGGGGGGGGGGGCTGAGGAAGGGGTAAACGGCAAATTTTTAAAAAACATATTTTTACATAATTTTGCCGCTAAAGATTTTACTCTGAGCAGATACAGTTGTTATATGTCATAGCTAGACGATATCTTTAAATATTTTTTTTCAATTTCCCTAAGACTTTGGGGGGGGGAGATATAACTCCCCACCTCCCCCCATAGTTACGCCACTGGTTCCACAAGCTGTGAACTAGCGGTTGAATCCATAAGATATTAAAAAGGAGACCTAATCTCGGTTATTTCTTTAGTCTTTCTTTTTCGATGGAGATTTCAATAAAGGATCTCTATACTATAAAACCCTCTTCCGATTGTAAATTCAAATACTTGTGGTGAACGAGACGAGATACGACAAAAAACATCGAATCGACCCCTTCTATAATCCTCTAAATTCCTAGTAAAAGTTTTCGAAACACTACTTCTTTAATCTATTTTTATATCAAGCTAAGATCACATATTACCGATAAAAACGATCCATTAGGAGCAAACGAAAACTAAATTGTATGAACGGTCAGATTAGACCTGAAAAGGCTGCAGGTTTTTCCGGAGGGATCTGGGGGGGGGGGAAGAGCCCCAAAACAAGCGTAAGCGAGTCCAATAATTACAGTAGAAAATTTAGTGAGCCAAAATTTTTGTTACTCTTGATGTACCCGTTTCGTCTACTTTTCGAAAAGGACAATATTTATTTCAATCAAAAGCTCATCGGCGGATATGTGGTTTAAGACAACTGGACTACATCATCAAACAAAAAAACAAGGCCTTATAATTTTATCTAAAATAATACATTATTTATATTTTACATTAAGAGTTTTAATGTATATTATACATTTTAGGCTATCAGTAATCCATGTGCAATATCTTGTTGTGGAAATTTCAGATAATTTTCTCATCATCAAGAGTCAACAATCATAACAGTACTTCTCTTGAACATGCTTAGGAACTTGTCCTTAGCCTTCGCCGGCTCTCTCTCCCATTTACCTATTCTTCGATGATTGCGATCAGGCCATCATACTTCATGATGTAGCCAACTAAGTTTTCTCGTCTTCTCCTTAACATTTTTAGAAGACTTCTGTTTTCTCGAGCTCTTCTTGGCACTTCCACATTATTTGCTCGATCGCTCCATTTCATTTTCATTATTCCCCGTTAACACCACATTTGGAATGCACCCAACCTTGACTTTTCTGTTGCTGCCAACTTTCAAGCCTTGCTCCCTTACAGAAATATACTCCATCTGTAGCATATGATTGTTCTCTTACTTCCCTACCTCTATTTTCAACTGCGAGTACATTATTCTTTTTGTAGGATGCCCTCCCCGCCGGTGCTATTCCACTGACCACTTTTTAATTGCTTCCACAATTGCTGGTTAACCGCCTTCCTATGTAGCAAATCTCGTTAAAGTTTTCAATTTTTTTCCCAGTTTAATGTTATTCCCAGTCTCCTCTGTTTTGCTGTAAACAAATACCTTAGATCAGGGGTTCCCAACCTGTGGTATGGTAGCTACCCCCTTGGGGTACGCGACGAACCAGTCGGGAGTACGCTGAATCGTTCATGACGGACGTTATGTTCCCTAATAGTACCCTGCAAGATGGCGGTTAAACTATTATGCATCTTCATGTTTAAAAATAAACAAAAGTGAGATCTCAATCAATATTTAGTATTTCACTTATAATATATTGAGTATGTATACTTACTAATAGAAGCAGTAGAAAATAAAATACAAAAATAAATTACAAAACAGAATAAATTATAACTGGGCAATTAAAAAGCTACAGTTTGAAATAGAGAAAAATAAAGTCTTAACCAGGAAATATATATGCATACAATATGAGGTATTTACAGCAAAGTTTCTATGCATACAATTATTTACTACTAAAAGTGTCTCCCACCCGTGAAATTATGTAGTAAAATGCGCACGTTACATTTTTATGGGTACAATATTAGTTTTTCACTCATACAGTAGAAGCAGAAGCACTCATAGAAGAGGCATGGGAGAAACGAAAGCTGGGAACCGCTGCCTTAGATAGACCCATACAACTACCAAGTTATGTAACAATAGGGAGCTATGGAAATTAGGAAGACTATTTATACCGCCGTCGTAGGGAAAGCGGCAAATGAATTTCGGATCTTAATCTTCGGTTCAAATTCCGATGAGAAAATACAGGATGGGAAGACAAAAGACGAAGGGAAATAAGATATTGATTGCGTGCCTTGAAGCGTGGGGAGTCCTTTGCTTATGCTCCAGGGAGGACAATCTTGGATGAAAGAGATGTCTTACTGAAGATTCTCCCCTCCTTTGTATCCAACCTTTTGATCTCCTGCGACAGCCATGGGAGCCTAAGTGGGTACAAGCAATATTCGAGGATGCTATTAAAATTTTTTATTAGGGTAGGGATGTAATTTCAAGACTCAACATGGCGTAAGGTTCTATCAATGAAGTTTCACTCATATCACATGAGCAATATGCAGCTAGGTTCTTTTCAGGGATAATTTTGGTGCCGTATTTCATGAAGTTCCTCATTTTGTTCTTTCCTCACCTTCCCTGCAGCAAAAATGCTGACTTAATCGATTTTTCTTTTCCTCTTCGGACAAATCGGCTCCAATTTTCTACCTGGAAGGATATCAGTGTCTAATAGCAGCCCTAGTGGCCTAGTGAGAATAATGAAGGACCACTAATCGACGAATACTGGGTTCAAATCCCAGATAATGCCTTCAGAGACCCGAAAACAAAAACCATCGAGTTCAAAGATGTCCCAGGGATAAGGAATAGGCTCCTTTTCCCTGAATTTACAATCTATTTATACCAAAAGCCTGTGGTTAGTTCGTGGTTAGCTCACATCCAAGCTATCTAAACCAAGTTTTAGGAGTGTAAGTGAGTGAGTGAGTGGAGTAAGTGAGTGATCTACATCTATATACTACCCCGCAAGCCGCCGAAAGAGGCGCGCGGCAGGGGGTATTAAGACATCAGCCGTTTACGTATAAAAAGCAAATACTCGCCGACCTCGGTGGCGGCGGGGTAAAGTCCTCGCCTGCCAAACATGAGGTCGCGGGTTCGTGTCCCGCCTGGGTAAGGTACCCTTATCCAGGGCATGGTTGTTCGTGTCATTTCATTGTTGACTTTGTTGCATACCCCGATTTAAAATGGCCTATGAGAGCTGTATTCGGAGGTTTGGGAATAAAATTTAAAAAAAAATAAAAAGAATTACGACTAGCATTTATTTAAGTCCTTTATTTTTCGCGGGAAAAACGAATTCCCATATATATCCGTTTAGCAAAATGTCTCTCTTACTTTCTCGCTTTTGTCGGACTTGGAAATATATTGGGGCTCTAAGATGATGTTCTCCATGTCACTCCTAAAGATATCTATTTTCAATTTTTCAAGCAATCTAAGCCTAGCACACAGCCTCCGAGTCTCCAGTGGCTCCCAGCCTAATTCGCCTATCATCAAGGTAACGCTATCTCTACGCCCGTGGATGTTTTTGACAAATCGCGCAGCTTTCATTTGTATTTTACTCAGTCCACGGGTTAAGTCTTTTAGTAACGGATCGCACATGCTCGCTGCATATTCAAGGTGTGGTCGAACGAGTGCGAAACAGCACATTTCTTTTACTTTGTCATCCGAAAATCTTCCCACAATGTGATTGACGAATCCTAACTTATTCAGGAAGTACGACTCATCTTATTCGTCCTACAAGCATACTTTGCGATTTTTTTTATTTGTAGACCGCTCCCTATGCGGAAAAAAATCATAATCATATTAGCTTTTACCGTGAGGTTATTGAGGTGTCGAGAGTAGAGACCGGGGAAATGGCGCTTCAATTCCGAATCAAAATTATACTAGCCCTCCATGAGAGAAGACCAATTTCTCTGCACAGCTCATTTTTCATAATGGCCACCTCATTGTCTCACTCTGTGCTTCAACCCAAAGGTTGGTTTATATTAGGGAAAGTGGAGCTCATCCCAGACTGAGCAGTAAACTAGTAAAATCCAAACTCAGGATCGGGGCGCCAGCCCCATTACCTCCCAGAGTAGCCTCACAAAGAAAGGATTTTGTTGGGAATTTCCAAAGGCTTTACCCAGGATTTGAACCCAGGATACGATGTTTCATATTTCCCTCGCTTTATCACGTTACATTGGGTCGTGGTTATCTTAAAGAAAAGAAACTGAATTAATTAATAAACTGCTCAATCATTGAAACAACTACACTTTGCCAACGTAGATCATCAGTAGCGTAGCCAGGGGGGAGGTCCAGGGGGTCCAGACCCCCCTACCCCCCGAAATATAAAAACTCAATAATTTGTCTTCATAAAAGGAAAAAATATTGAAAAATCATGAATTTACAAAATATTTCTTTAACTAATGAAGTTTTTTCGATAATGAAAAGTGTTAAAATTGGTTTGAAACCCAATTAGTATCCCGTTTTTCAAAACGTTTCCCCCCTGGTTTTGGGTCCCCCCCCCCCCCCCCCCCCCCCCCCCCCCCCCCCCCGAACGAAGTTCCTGGCTACTCCCCTGTAGATCTAAGAATCGCAATACCACATTTCCAAGTCAGCAAAAACGATAAAATATAAGAAAAATAAAGTGCCAAACGGATTGGTATAGGGATTCGTTTTCCCTTCGAATAACAAAGGACTTAAGTAGGTAATTACTGACCCGTAGAACTACGCTATCAACGCGCACCTTAATGTTACAATATAGAACATCTATCGGGGAACCCGGGGCGTAACGGGGTGGCGGTGCGGAGCGGGGTAAGCGATTTTTTAAGTGCGAGAAAAGGTGCTGGACAAGCGGCAATAACTACATATAATTCAGATCGGTGTTGCTTATAAGTTAAGTAACACCAATCTGGACCAGTTATAGTTATTGGCGCTTTTTTCGCACTTAAAAATCGCTTACCTCGTTCCGCCGCGGGTTCCCCCACAGGCAAGCACATACGAGCCGCCATTTACTTGAAGGCTACGAGCTAGGTTTAGACTGCCAGAGCAACTAAGCAATTAGTGCAATGGGCATATTTCATAGTGACAAGGAGTACTTAATATTAGAACTCCACCATGTTTCCAGATCGGACAGAAACGATAAATTAAGAGAGATATTTTGCCGAACGGATAGGTTTGGGAATTTGTTTTTCCCCCGTACAATAAAGTACTTTAATAAATGCAAAATGCAACTTTTTTACAGCATTTACTTTTCATGCGTAAACGGCAGGTATTCTAACACCTCCGCCCACACGCCTAATGAGGCTGTATGCGGTGTAGTTTGTAGATTTACATTAAGGCTGGTGTCCGCACATCTCTAGGTCATCATTTAGGTCCGCTATATATCCAGGTGCGACAAAAACGATGAACGATGAAGAGAGATAATTCGCCGAACGAATAGGTATAGGAATTCGTTTTTCCTTTGAACAACAATGCACTCGAATAACTGGTAATCCGTAACACTACCCTACCAACTCGCACTTCAATTTTTAGTACATATATAAGCACAAGGCTGGTGTATGTACTATCGTTTTCAAAAGTATGTAGACACCCCATTGTTCCACTTAACTGATAGGGCCGGGTCGTGAATACTTGTGAGGTTGGCACATAAAGCGACCCGCATCCCTCACTCGTATGCCACCAAGAGCTGACGAGGACGGAGGTGGACGCGACCTAGCCACCGAAGCCGGAGTCAAACTACAGGAGCATGAGCCAATCAGAATTAAGATTAGCGGATGGAATGTACTGGGGTAACTCACGTCCACACTCACTTTGAGCCGTCGGAGTGTTTTCTTACGGGCTCCGTGGCATGGTTTTCCTATCTTTATATTCATATTTGGACTCACCGTTTATCTCTTACCAATACATCGCTCCGTGGCCGAGTAGGTCTATACTGTGCGCGGTAGTAGCGGTAAAGTTCTGTGAGGGTTCGAATCCGAAATTATAATACTTTTTTCATTTTTTAAAGGAGGCATCCTGAACATCAACATAATCTATGCAGATGACTCTAGAAAATGTTTCTACTGAAATTTTTAAACGACTGAAGTTACTTAACTAAAAGTAGCCTCCGAGGTAACCGCATTACGAAAATTTTTATGGATATTTGATTTATTACCGGCAAAATATCAATGCGGATAATAAATCCGCATGAATATTTTTCCAGTTATATGGTGATATAATCATTAAATAGGCCATCTACATCGCTTTTGGGGGTCAAGCTTCTGGTTTTGATGTGAGTGAAGTTCTCCCGAGAGGAACAGGCTTAAAACGAGGTCTCGGCATACGGTCGTCAAAGTTATTTTGTGTGGCTGAGCGGCTTCCATGAACTAACATGGTGCATGTCAATCAATATAGGATGAAGATTTGGACTGTCAAGAAGAATAGGTGACGAAGTTGACCAACTTGTAGCAAGAACTCCGCAAAAAGGAAGCATTTCATCAAGTAAAGCAACGCCAGCCAAACTTACCCGCCGTCACGCAAATAGATTTATGACCGAGACTAATAGTTGCTCCTATTTCTGAGTAAATATGAGATACGAGCCTCAATTTGAATGTACTTAGCACGATGAAGATAAATCCCAAAGGAGAATATTTCAAGAAAAGAAAAGGAAGATCTAGAAAATATTGAGCAGGTTAAGATGGATGTAAAAGAGAAGCATTAAGAAGGTTTAAAAATATAAGCTGATATAATTAAGTGGTGAGCTGCGTCGAATCAATCTTAGGATAGTTAACCCGTCATGATGATATCTAGACCGTAAAATGGAAGTTTTTATCGGTTAACTATTCATTTCTGGACCAAAAATACCCTATTCTGAATACAAAAAACTAAAAAGAAATATTTAACAGATTTATCATTCAAATGCTGGAATTTATGTCACAGCATAGAGTATTGGAGGAATAATGCAATGTCTAAGAACACTCAATACGACTGAAAGACCGGATTTCATTTTCGCCGGAGTGATAAATAAGCTGTAATAACGGCATCAAAATAAAGTAACGGGGATTAAGCTGCAGAGAAATAAGAAGAAGAGCAACGATGTAAAAATCGTATTTCCTTAAATATTTTTGAGAATCACTAAAAATGGAGTGCGTTATTTTAATAGTGAATTGATAAGTATTAAAAGAAAATAGAGATGGCACTTTTCCATAGGTTTATTTAAAGTACGACACATTTCAACCGTCAGGTCATTATCAAGTACATTGTATCATTGTGTCATTGTACTTGATAATGACCTAAGGGCAGAAACGCGTCGTACTCTCAATAAACCTGTAGAAAAGTGTCATCTCTATTTTCTTTTGATACTTATAGGATGTCATTTCACTACATTTCGCCTGCTTCTGTTACTTTTATTCAGAGTGAATTAATACCCTAAAATCTCAATAATTATCCAGGAGGCTAGACCATTATTAATAATGGTGGATGTTTCGGGTTTCGAGGTCAACACTGGGTGGTAGTTGCAGTAGTATTCCCGTTATCAGCATTACGTGGTAAAAGAATTTGACCGAGTACAAGAATAAAAGTTTCCATTTCCGCCCATAAATCATTATTTGATTCATAAATTCGATCAATGGAGAGGAAAATAAATCTTCTGCTCCCCTAAGCAACTCATTCAAATATTGGAAAATAAAAAGTGCCGAAAGTTGTAGCTCACTCAAAAAGTTCGCGACGGAGACAGAGAAAAGTATTCACTTCTTGAAAATTAATGTCAGCGAATCTCATGGTTAAGAGGACGCATCACAGCTGCGAAAACTTTGGACGTCATCTTGAAATTAACGGGTTTACTAAAGAAGACCCTCGCCAACATTTACCAGCAAATCAAATTTGATTTTTTTGCCTTGGCATTTTCTCAAAAATGAAAAAAATTAAATTTGACATGCAAGACAATTTGCGTAAATGTCCAGCTAATGTATCCTAAAATTTCAAGATGATTAAGATAACTTAGAAAGCGAAAAAAACACGAGACGTCGTAAGGGAATGTAATAACATTCTATTACCACTGAACCACTCAATACACACTTTTCTAGCACTGTAAAAAAAACTGCTTATATATGTGTAGCCAAGGTGCTTGCAAATAGAAGATCCAATTCTACCTCATAGAAGGTCGCCACTTAAGTCGCATTTTAATGGGTTTTCAAAAATGACCGACCGCGGCGCGGGGATGAGAGCAAGGTGATCCAATTTTTCCCAATATTTTGCAGTGCAATGTTTTTAGTTTCGAGGAATAGCATTGACCTTTTATGTGTTTGATAAATGACATAATCATGTATATAAATTTCGGATAAAACCGATAATTACATCTTATTTCCCAGCGAAACTCGGATCAATATGTCCATCAGCGACGCCAGTGGTGACTTCTGTAAACCTATTTAAATGCACGGAGTTTGACAATAAATTTAGGGGCCGATTTGAGATTCCTTTCATTTAATACTCGCGTAAGTGGCATCAAATTATTTTTTTTAATAAAATTGGGTGTGCCGAATGTAGTCAATGCAATCTTTTTAGTAACTCCTTTTTCATGTTTTATGAGCGGACAACAGCGCTATCTTCATGCACTTACGAGATTGGATTTTGATGCCACCATTTATCCGTGAAAAAGTCAGGAAATAGTGTAATAATGGGCCTAATGGCGACGAATGGTACCCACATTGATCACTCGTAGGCTTATATGTAAAACGTTTTGAATTGATGTTTCATTTTATGTATCATTTATTGCTGTTGCGGTAAATTTAGTGTAATAAATATTAGGAAGCGTTAAAACACGGCTATTTATTTTGAAACAACCGGTACTATGAATAAACGAACTTCATATCAGAATTCCGCCGCATGGAAATTCAATTCTCAGCAATAAAATAACAGCAATTTTCTCATTCGTAAGAGGAGTAAAACCAAAAGAGCAAAATTCTCTACGAAATATTCGTTTGCTCAAGCCGGGATTTGAACCCGGATCTCCCCATGGCCGGTGAGTTACACCTATATGTAAGAATTTTTACTCGAAGTCAATTCGATATAACCACTAAAGGCCTGATATCTTTTCGGATATTAAAATTTGGCACCAATATTAACGACATCATATCAAAATAGTGCTATCAAACAATTCGTGAACATCAAATTTTTATATTACCACTAATGATGAAAAAAGACGTCACTGAAATATCACCGGGTGAAATAAGAGTAACTATGGACAAACTATGACAAGTTATAATTATGGCAATACTTACTTTTCAAAGCAGTGTACCAAAGTAGTTTCCAGTAAATTATGATGCAATGCTTCAAAATGATTTCTTCGTTTAGATATGATCATATTCGAATTAGGTATAAATACTAGGGAAAACACTTCTAAGTCATACCTCCTTTAGATCAAAATGAATACAATAGAAATACCACTTTTGAGAGATGAATTTTGTCATTTTCGGTGCATACATCAGCAGTAATATCTTCTTTTTTTAATAAGTGATAAAAATATATGACAAAATATGGCTATATTTCGCTAGGGTACAATAATTGCGTTCGCGCGCTAACTATGGTATGAGAGCTTCTTCTCAGAGTTACACCCACCTGATAACTAGACTATTAAAGCTAGGAAGAAAGTTTCCGGTACTAAGACGGATTTTAGCTCAGCGGGGATGATAATTGCTTCAAATGTTCCAACAATCACGATTTGGGAATGCATGCGTCACAACTAACTAAAGCGTACGAATTAACTCTCATTTTCAATGGACGGGGAAAACTTTTTTATCTATTCAGAAGAATTCAAAATATTTCTACTTTCATACCTCTAACTATTCTGTCATTGATGCCAGTGCCATCATTCAAAATTAAAATGGAAATACTAAAATTTTTGCTAAAGTTGGCACCTCAGTACAAGCCTATGGCTTAGAATAGGAATATATGAATACGGACAATAACAGCTATTTAAATTCATAAAATGGCCACATAAAATAAATTAGCTCTAAGCAAACATCACATTTCTGTAAGAGAAATAGTGAAACACAAAAATTTAACAAAAGCTAATGAGAAATGATAACAAAATCAAACTCAACATAAATATTTCATAAAAACCTTTACAACGGCAAGCCTAATCATTGTAAATAGAGATAACATATTTTTTATGATAAACTTTTGCTTGAGCTTGCATCTATCAATTCGAAATAGATATCTTAGAAAAAAATAGGTATTTCACTTCAATAAGAAGTTTACATATAAAGCTTCCTCTGCACGAGTATCATAATTGCAGCAGCATAAGTGACGATGCAAAAATCCATCCAGGATAAGTATAAGAAATGAATTCGTTACTACACTCAAGTTGAATTTCTTTTCAAATCTAATATAACGGCAATCGTAAGTACTTAACAATAGATGACAATGCATTTGGAGGAGACAACCGACAGGTAAGGTCATTCGCGCAATCAATTCTAAATAGCATGGTATTTGGAGGAGGCACCAACAGCTTAGGTCTTTGCGCCATGAGGAAAGGGTAGGTTAGGAAGGGTGGAGAGAAACCCGGCATCGGCATTAGCCTGCTATAAACAAAAGGCGCCGAGGGGACCACGGCTTAACGTCCCATCCGACGGACGGAGTTTTACGCTTGAATTGTCCTCCACACAACATACGAGCAGAGATCGGGCTTCAGAGTTACTGAAAATTCTCTGCCACCGCCGGGATTCGAACCCCAGCCAATGGGGTGAGAATACAACACACTGGCAGGGATAGCAAGTGATACGAAACGAAAGTCAAAAACAGTAAAATTTCAATAGTTTCGTTCCCGGGAGCAATATGTAAAAACGAAATGGATTTAAACCCGGGGAGCTAAACTCGGGGCCGAAACGAAATCTGAGTCAAAACTACTTCGGTTCGAAACTAAACTAAACCTCTGGGGCTAAACGAAACACAGATAGTGTTTCGTACCGGAGAGACCACGTACTTCACCTTCGAGCAGTTTAGTTTCGACCCACACATCGAGTACGAAGTATGGTTGAATGGAGGTTCACCCAATCGCATCCAGATGCATAGGGCACTTTTCCACACATATTGCGTACCGCAGTATTCAGTCGCAATACGACGTAGCTAAATACTTTAACCTCTCAACATTCTGTCATTTAATGGGTCGAAACTATTCGCTCTTTACCCCCTCCACTCAACACCTAGGATCGAAACTTAACAATGAGTAGCGGGGTTTCGATTAATTTCGTTTCGTTCCCGGGTCGAAACTATACTCCGTGGTGATTTTAATTTGGTGCGGGAACGAAACTACACCAAGACCTCGTATTTCCGTTTCTCCCCGGGTCGAAACAAAACATTTTTGTTACGTTTCACTTGCCATCCCTGTTTACTAGTTTACTTTTAATAGGACTGTGAAATGAAATCGAAAACAAAACTCACAAGATGTTCTCCAGACCTTTCTCAACGGCAAACGTCGGAAAAACTTCAGCCACCGTCGAATACCAATCGTAACTTCCACCACCAACTTAAATCACACGCACGCGTCCCAGCACCGCACACGAATCGAACACTAGCATCATCACATTCCGCACGGCTAATTTCGTCCCACTCCGCGGAGAGAAAAACAAAACACGCGCGAGACGCGCTGCGGTGACACTCGACAGCTCCGTCAGGTGCTTCCAGCAATACTGGCCCCGTGAAGACCAAAAACTTAAAAACGCGAGAACTCGTCCTCTTCGCTCGCCTCACCCTGGAGGGCACTACAACACCACGGTTCGTTCGTAAGAGAGAGAGGTGGAGGGGTGGGGTAGCGTGATGGGGTGGGGTTATAAGGGGACAATGGGGTTGGAGGCGCGGAAGGGGTAGTGCTCGTATACTCGAAGCGACCTTGGTCTTCCGGGCGCGGAAGTAGATATAATGGGGTCGTATGCGGACGGTGTGTAGATGGCGTAGGTGTCGTTAAAGAGGTGGGCTGGTACATAAAGTGGTGAGGTGGGCGTGGGTGGTGTTTTTTGGTGTTTAAGGTCAAACCCCTTCTCAAGTCCCCGACTCCACCTCACTCATACACTCCTGTTAGCCGCAAATACTCGACTTGGTAATTGGAGCAGTTTTCCTTTTTTTATTAATTTGCAAGGTGTGGGTGTGGATGGAAGTGTCAATGGTGCCAAAGCATTAATCGGGCCCAATCACCTAATGTATTCCATCGATTAAGGTAAGTTTCCATGGTATACTCAAGAAGCATCCTGGCAGCTTCCTGCTTCACCTTACTTCCCTCTTCAACTCTCAATACGACCTACTTCCTTATTATCTAAAATCCTATTCTCTTCCTTCTTCTCCCTCGTTTTCCTAAACTGTTTTCAACAACTCCTCCTCGTTAAGTACTCTCTCCATCCATACCTTCTGTCTCCTTGGTTGGCTAAATCTTTATAACCGAAGAAAATACGTACTCGGTGCTCTTCTTTTTAGGATTTTCAGAGAGAGAATCCCTAATTATGTCCGGGAAATCTTTATGAACAGATCAGTAACCACTAACCACTCACGTCATCTCGCAAAAAGGACTATTTATCTTATCCTACTCCACGTACAACTACCTACCAGGAATCATTTCTAGTAACGGCATTTAAATTTTGGAATTCTCTCCCTGAGGATCTGAAACAGAAGGGCTCCAATTAAATATAAATTATACATGGCTTTACTCCATAAAGAGCGAAAATAAACTCCTACATAAAATACAGCCAACATATTCCGTGTGTTATTAAATTTCAATCCTTTTTTACGTGTCATTTCTTTATTATTTGTGTATTAAACAACTTTATTGTTATTACTTGATATTTTCATGAACTTTGTGCTTTTGGTGAGCCAATTATTGTAAATTGTATTTTGCTCCAAGGGTATACCCAGAACATGAATAAATATCTATTCTATTCTATTATCCTTCGTATCTCATCTGAAAGCTGCCTCTCCTCACCCACCATGTCCAGCACTTCGTCGTTTCTCCTCCTCTCTCAGTTCACTTCACCTTTCCCATTCTTCTCCATGCCCACATCTCGAATGCCTCCAGTCTTCTCTCGTCCTCCTTCCTTAGTGCCAACGTTTCCGCACCGTAAAGACCTACACTCCAGATCATACGCTTCACTATCTTTTTCTTTAAACTCTTACGTAACGATCCTGTCATAAGCTCCCTCCTGTTCACGAAGGCCTCATTTGCGAACGCAATTCTCTTCCTCAGGCCCTTACAGCTGTATCCATTTTGCTCTAACATGCTGCCGAAATGGTTGAATTTGCTCTACCTGCTCCAGTTTATTCCCGCCCACTTTTATATCAATGAGTATCACATTCCTCGCTTGCGATGCTTTACAAAACCCCATGACCTTTGTCTTCTTGTGATTAACCCTCTTCCCATACTCCTTGCAATGCTTGTCTAACGCATCCACTAGAGCCTGCAGCCCCCTTGCTTACTGGCTAATCAACGCCTGTTCATTCGCGTACCTCGCTGTTTTAAAAGTCATCCCTCCCACTTTTACTCCAGCTTCCAACTCATCCCACGCTTCTCTTACCAATCCCTCAGCGACTCGTTAAAAAGCAGCCGCGATAAGGGACAGCCCTGCCTCACTCTTCAGTCTATGCTTGCAGACCCAGAATCTCGGTCCACTACCCTCACTTGTGAAGTCTGGGCCATGTACAGATTACGAGTTAGTCGTCTATCCCTCCATTCTGCACCTATTTCCTTGAAAATATCTATTAACTTTACCCATTCCCCTTTATCAAATGCTTTTTCAAAATCCACGAAGTATGCATACACGTCCTGATCATATTCTAGGTTACTTCCCATGAGTGTCTACATTACCGCTATTGCAACACCAGTCGAATTTCCGTTTTTCAAACCAAACTGATCTTCGCCCAAATACTCGTTTGCCCTCGCCTCCATACGCCAGTTTCATATCCTCAGCACCACATTCATCATATGCCATATTAGCCTAATAATCCTTTAATCTCCTAGTCTCGTTGAAATTTTGCTTTACCCACTTTCAAATTCCCGCGCAGTTCAAGCCTCATTGTAAGTGATAAGCAAATTCCGTGTACATAAAAATTTCTTCCTTAATTCCATGTCTATCCTGAATAAATACGCATGCCACACTATCTGAAACGATGCCCCCTGGATTACAAATTTTATTTAAATTGTTTAAATATATTCTTTACTGTCACTTTCTACAACCACATTCGAGTACGTAGGATCTCAGTCATTTCTCGTTAACGGCAGGTGTTCTAATACCACACGCCCATAGGGACGGCTTCCGGGGCAGTGCGTAGAGGTAGGACTGATCGGAAGAGAATAATGGGTGCGGCAATGAGGTGCTAGAGCGCCACACGGACGTCCCAGCCCTTAATGCAGTCACCCTACACTCGTGAAGTGTCCCCATATTCCTTCGCCCCAAAAAGGAGGGACGCTTCCATGTTTAATGCGATTCGATGGGAAGTTGAGGGCGGTGTTTATTCTTCGCCAACCTTCCACTCCTAAAAGGAAAGAAAGAGATGGTGGAGGTGGGGGTGTTTTAAAAGGGGGAGGGGGTCACTTATCGCCTCGCCGAAACATGCAGGAAGGAGGGTTGATGGTCAGAATGGGGCTCTTTCCTAAGTGGTCCCCCCTTCCCCCCGATATACAATCGATTCCCGCTCTGATGGCCGCCCAACGGTTGCTAAAACATGTTCTCAAGAGGACTGCATAGAGGAGACCATCAGGGTAGTTTCCTTCATGAAAGAAAACGAAAGGCATTGATTGCGATTCGTTACCCACCATTAGTGTATTCATAATATATAAATTATTTGGTTTTAGAAATACCGGTTTAGACGAATGGCAATGGTCAATTTTGTCCTCATTTGAAAAAGGCCAGATTGTCACTCATGCGATGCCACTCCACGTGACGTCACAGGGACCTAGTTTTTATACGAGTAGATAGGAGTTTTAGATCGCCTGAGATTACCAATGCATGCATGAGGCACAGAGCTCAGTGAAACATCTCTTAATAATCACACATTAAAAATACCTAAGTTCGGAAAGTTTCCTTCGTTTGATAGGGGAATAATAATCCTTATTTAAGCCAAGCGCTACCAGCTAGCAGGGTACTCTGCTGCCTGCTAGCATCCTACGTCGTATCACCTCACTTGCGGCAGCGGGAACCAGAACGACGTTACACGGAGTTTTCCCAGCATTCATACTTAGCCGTCGCGTTTTCGCGCGCTTGAAAATTTTCACTTTTCATTTAATCGCGAAAAATAGATATCGTCATTTAAAAATCTAAAAGCGTGAAATACGTACTCTAGGAGACATAATCTTTCGATTCAGCCAGTAAAAAAATAATAGGAAACCACCCTATTCCATTCCATAAAAGGCTGATTTGTTATGCGACTTCGGTCGCATTTTAATCGGTTTTCAAAAATATCCGCGGCGCGGCAATGAGTGCAATGCGATCCACTTTCTCTTCCAGTATTGTGTATAGCGTTTGTAATTACGAGTAATATTATTTAGCTTTTATGAATTTGATAGATCATTCCACCATGCATTAAATTGTGTTGAAACCCCGAATAATTGAAACTCGGATCACTTTGTCCGTCAGCGACAAGAGTGGCGACTTTTGTAAACCCATTTAAATGCGCGGTGAACGAAAACACATTTAGAAGCCGACTTGAGACTCCTCTTTCGTGATAATTCGTGCATGTTCCCATGAAGGATTAAGCTGGAGGGGAAACATCAGAGAAGGGATTATTACGAAGTAATGGACTTCCACGAGACTGTAATTCAGAGAGAGCTTAAGATTTATTTCAAGAGTAATTTTCATTGGAATGCAATGTGCATGTTTTATTAGGAGTAAATTCCCAAGAGAAATTGATTTCCATTTTCTATGCACACATATTTAATTCCGGGGTAAATTGATAACCTACCTCTAATTTATTAAATAAAATACAAATATTGAAAAACTGATTAAGAATACCTGATTGACAAGTAATAAAGCATTACCCCTTGTTTATTTTTTTATTTTATTGATTTAACCACCAATTAATTACAGATTAATACAATTATTCGGCAGAAACTACTTACAAGTCAACAATATGGAAATGACAAAATTAAAAATAATATAAACTGGAAGTATCCTGATCTTAAGCCGCAAATAATAAATATCATTCTGAACACAATCGTCTTGGCCGATACTTCGACAGAACCGGGAATAGGTATTTACATTCAAAAAAGGCTATTCGGGCTTCCAGCCGGGTGGTCTCCCTCCATTCTGCCGACGTATCATTAATTGAGGTATTTACATATTTGGACATGCCGCAAATTTCCTTCACAGTTGAAAGTGCAAAATCAGAAAAAGTTGTTCAAGATCATTCAATGGATTATCAGAAGATAGTACAGGCGGCTAAAGGTCACCCAAGGTTATTTAGGGCACCATATCTGTGTCTTGGTCAATTTGAGAATATTGAACGAGATCATTCAAACCGGCATTAAAACAATACGACAGTAAACCAAATAATCTTTTAGTGTCAAGATGACGATTTATAGCTTTCGTGGTAGTAAAATAATTTGAATGTTAACAATATCGAAATACTTTATCTCTTCACTTGTGTCGAATAAATTTCCTTTCAACGATTACTAAAAACGTTAACTACTTGATAATGGAGCAAAATTTGGGTTAAAACAGGCACTTTACTCTTCAGGGACAACACTTACTTACTTCAATTGATCAACCGTAATTATATAAGTACCGAGATAACAGAACTCTGAGTTCGTATAATATTTAAATATTTTTCACTCACCCAAATAAGAATGGAAAAATAATTTTAAAGCTATACAGTCTATTCGTAAGACCTAGAGCATGTTTATCAATCCTAAAATAAATACATCGATTCTATAATTTATTTAGGGATATCACGAATAGGTGCCTTGAAGGTTCGAATATTTGAATGATCCACGCCGTTAATTTTTTAAATTCTAACACCATGTATAGAGGAAAAAAATATTCTTAACCGAATTCCTTTACAGAGTCAATAAGTTTTCAAGGAACTCATTCTCACATGGTGTTCAACGAAAGACCGCGATTGTTTCAAGGAAAAACACATCAAACTCTAGGAGCGTCGTCGTTTTTCCGCGTATGCGCTGATCAAAGGGTATCGCCCCTTTCCAGCGGTACCCCGGAAGTCATCCATCTCGACAGTCATCAGCATTCCACCAGCCAATCCATTCTCTTGAATGAACTTAGCCTGCGTATAAATGAAATGAAGGAAAAACAAATAGACTCCCATCGCAATTTGAGACAAATGGTAGTGGTGACCGGGAAACGCTTACGCAAGTGCTAAGTTTACATACCGATTAAAATTATACTGCAGTCTTCCGCGAGTTCTAGTATCAGCGTCCATCTTCCGGGCATAAGTCGCGTCGTTATACCTCTCGTGACGACAGTTTTTCCCTCTATTTTAGAGACGTCCACAGGTCGAGCCGATCGTCGCTGCATTCTGGCCGTTATATTTACACGTATATATTGATGGCCGGTTGAATTTTTACCCACCCATGCTTCTGATAAGCTAGTGCAGGGGTCTCCAAAATACGGCCCGCGGGTCGGATCCGGCCCGCGCACTCGTTTCAAGTAGCGCGCGATTCTCGCTCGTTTAACTGTGTGAGACGCCGCTAGGAGCATTTTAGCGCTGTACTGTCACGTCAAAGTCGCCTTCAACTTTTCGTAAATAAGAAATACGCCACCGGATTCTTCAGTAGACATTGGTAAGGAATACTTCAGTCATCGGCAAATTTGCTATCCGGCCCGTGGGGCGATTCGGAACTTGCAATTTGGCCCTCATGGCCTAGTAAATTGGAGACCCCTGGGCTAGTGGCTTCAGCTCACGTTTCCACGCGAAAATTTCAACCGACGCGATGTATACCCGGAAGATGGACGCTGATAAAGATTATTTTTCAAAATCTGCGATCCGCGTAAGTGATTGTGAATTTCATTTATTATAATTTATAAAATATTAATGACACCACATGGATAAGAGGAATTATTCACGACCACCATAAAATAGTATAAAAATATTTTTCCGCCAAACTATGATTAAGTTCCAATATTTATTTATTTTATTTTTCCAAACGAACCGAAAACATCAAATATTGGCCTTTTATACCGGAGTTTTTCAAAAAGTTAACAATTACACATGCAGGAAAAACCGAGCTCTGGATAGGGAAAGCCTGCCCAGGGAATCGAACTCGCAATATATCTTGCTGGGCAGGCAATGACTTTACCTCGCCGTCACAGAGGCCAGCAATGTAACAATTTCTATGAGTAAGACGAATTGCGGATCATATCAAAGCATTTTTTGAGGCTCACACATGAAGGTTTAAACCTTAAAAAGGAAGAAGAGGTTTTAAATCTAACAAAGCTTTAACCTCAGGAATTACCATAACGATGGCTAAGTTGTAACAGCACGTATCTCAAAAATAGCATCTTTTCAGGTGAGCAAAAAACGATTAATTTTATTTTACTTGTACACTGAAATAAAAAACCAAAAGGTCCTAAAACTAAAAAAGAAGCATCCATTTGCAAACGAAGAGTTGTTTTTTGGTTGTATTTTATTTTTTTATGTTATTACGCTATGTTTAAGATACCTGTCTCAAACAGGCCGAATTTGAGATACGCGTTGTTAGAACTAGGCCATCGATAATATACAATAGTTATACCTTGGTCCTCATGGATGAAGGGTCTTCATATGAAACCCACAATCCATCGCGGTTGGCGGCGTATGGAAGGTTGGAAGCTACGTCTCTCTTGACAGCCCACCTTTCCTCGGTCTTCTTCAGTCTCCGCAACATCTGCAAAGCAGGGATTACATAAAAATTGCACGATAAAATGTGCTTTTTGGGAATGATTATACCTACTACTACCATATGCCTACTGTTACAAAAATAATAAATTAATTAACTGAGACTTTTTAAATTGAAATATTTTCTAACATAAGAGTAACTCGGTAAGAGGGAAAGAGAGAGAAAAAGGAGTGCAGTGCGTTTTATTAATTAAAAAACATTAAATTTAGCATATTTATAAAGTTAAAACATAATCATTCACCATTTCTAGGGTGCATACACCAACTCAGATGATCAACTACTTTGAAGGTACCGTAAACACCGGCTACTTGAGCCGAAAATTTGAATCCTTCAACATTATTTTCAAAAATGTGCTCATTTTCTTCCCATGAGCCCATGGGCTCAAGTAACCCGGGTTTTTAGATAATGTGTACCAGTTGCACTTAAAAACATACTTTGCAGTTAATGAGTTTTTTTGGAGATGAAAAGGGCTCGATTTGCTTGGACAACAAACCTAGTACGAAATATATGCACTTATATCCAGTTTTAGGCTATTCCTGATGTCTATACAGACGAAATTTTGCCGAGTGAAGTAAACAGCAAACAAGTTTGTAAGTTATATAACCAGTACAGATCACAGTGGTAACATCTCTAACCTCCTAGACTCGATGCATTGTCTACCTACTGCCTATGCCTACCAGCAAAGCACTGAGTTACGTCGATACACTGATGTTGAGAGCACGCAGAGAAACAAACTTCATTTTTCAGTTTTGAGCTCGATTTGCTTGAAGTTAGCCCACAGGGCTCAAGTTGCCTGCGTTTACGGTACTCAAAATATTACGGACCGTCATTCATTTCACTTGCCACGAATATATTATACAGTTCCCTTTTTTGCCTTAAATGTCATTTCTTCGGTAAAAACGCCTAATAAGGCTTGAATTGGTTGTGTGAGAAATGAACAAAATTTAAAAAATTTACAGTACAGGTGTAAACGACTTTTCCCATAAACATTTACGCATTTTTATTTTATTCTCGGATAAGCACCAATAGAAGCGCTCAAATCAAAAAATATATTGAGATAGATGAGTCAAATCAATCAACGACCCCAGATATGAAATACTACGTGTGGACATGACCACAAAGCACTGGGAAGAGAGAACGATTGAGGAGTTTTATTTTCTTAATATCTTTATTCATAAGTTTAATGCATATCCTTCAGAACAACGCAGCACGAAGTAATTTGCTATTTTTAGTGTAGTAATTAATATAATCTCGGAGTATAGGTCAGGAAAATGAAATTCAAAATGTTAGCCGACGTTTCGATATTTTCTAATATGTTCATAATATTTATGAATAATTGCTACAATAAATTATAATATAATTAATTACTGTTTATGCTATTAATATTTTTGCGATAATATTAATTAATACCATTAATTATATCCAATATTATATAAATTGAGGTTACAATGAGGAAATCGATTAACGGTTTATAGTTCGTTGACGGACCAATCGGTATTCCAGCATTTGGCCTCGTTCAGGAACATTCTGAATTGCTATGATCCCTGCCAAATGTCTTTGCGACTGGCCCAGTCGTGCAAGCTCGGAATATTTCGAGCGGCGTCGCGGCAGGAGGGATATTTGATAGCGAGAGAGAGAAAGGCGGGCGTTGCCGTGTTTTCACAAAAGACTTCGTCGATGAATAGAAACGAAATACAGGGTCAAAAACTCTCTTCCCACTTGGCAACACAGCTAAATTATTCACGAAGCGTGCACCACGGAAGTCTGAAAGTGACTGAATCTCCCGAATGCTGGACTCCGCCTATCTCATTTTGGTCGGTTTTCAGGAAGTATGTGGCCCTCCGTCCCCTGAAAAACTTGTGCCCGCCTCTCAGTCACATAGATATTTAAAATGAATTCTAGTGAACAGGGGCGGATCCAGGATTTCTTTCTGGGGGGGCACAAGGATACCTCGTAATACAAAACGAATGCAATGATAATAGGACCGTATAAAATAACTTGCATATTTTTTATGGGTCTGGGGGGGAACGTTCCCCCGTGCCCCACCCTCTAGATCCGCCTATGCTAGTAAACCCCAAAGTGGATGGGAATTAGGCCGCAGTAAGAATTATTATATCGGTTTATTCTATTAATTTTATTACTCTACCATCAATTAATACTATTAATAAATACTATTAATTATTACTCCTCTCCCAGGGCTACCACCTTATCGTGGTGGAGAGGTTTGAGTGCCCCAATGACCCGGAGAGCTATGCTGGCGGGAGCGTATGCTCCTGGTAGGGCCACCCAAGCCAGACAGGTCGAAGGGTAGGGGACTGACTAAGTGTAGCCCACTGGTCCTCCAGGTTGGGGGTTGTGCGACAGGCCGGTAACCTGCCCATGTAAAACCTTCTTTAACTCATAAGCTTTACAGAGAGCCTCGGAATAGGTTAGGATTCAACAGACGACGACTAGGCAAAAGTAAGGACATGAATACGGGTATAACGGATATATTAAACATAGCCACATGGAATGTACAAGGCTTAGGCAATCACGAGTTAGAACTTAACAACACTCTTAAAGAATACAAAGTGAATATGGCGGTCATCACTGAAACAAAGAAGAAACTCAAAGGGACAAAAGACTTGGAAGATTACGTAATGATATACAGTGGAGTTGATCAGAATAAAAGAGCACGTTGTGGAGTGAGTGTTTTAATAGACAAAAAATGGAAAAATAATATCAGGGAATACACTTTCATAAACGAAAGAATAATAACGGTGCGACTCAAATTTGATAGGGGTTATTTAACAATACTTGGAACATATGCACCTGAAGATGGGAAAAAGGAAGAAACGGAGATTTTCTATGAGCAACTGCAAAAAGAAATAGGGAAGTTAAATAACAGGGACTACGTAATAATAGCTGGTGATCTTAACGCTAGAATTGGGAAAGAGCCAATTCCACAATTGATTGGAGTACATGGAGAAGACCATCTGAACCAAAATGGAAGTAAATTAAGAGAATTTATAACTTTCAACGAATTAAAAGTAACGAACACATTTTTCAAGAAAAAAGATATCAATAAATTCACCTGGTCAGCCAGGGGTCACCGATCCCTAATTGATTACATAATTGTTAACCGAAAATTAGCCTCGAGGATAACTGATACACATGTATATAGAGGAGCAAATATATGCACCGATCATTTCCTTGTTAAGGCAAAAATACAACTATGGGCAAGGTGGAAGAAGCATAATACGGAAAAGAAACAATGTCAAGTAAAGAAAATCTTCATAACATACCTTTTGAAAGAGAGTAGTATTCGAAAACTGTACCAACACAGGATTACACAACTGCTCGAACAGATAAAACCAGAACATGACATCAATAAGGAATGGGAAAATCTTAAGAAAGCTATTTTACAAATAGCTAATGATGTTTTGGGCACCAGAAATAAAAAGAAACGGAAAAGAGGTTTAAAAATCTGGAGCGAAGAAATAGCACAGGCCATCGAAAATAAAAACAAAGCATACAGAGAATACCTACAGAGAAAAACAGAGGAAACGAAAGAAAAATATCACAGGGTCAGAAACCGCACGAAAGCAATAATAAGGAATGCACATATGATATCATGGGATAGATTTATAAGTGGAGTAGAGGATGATATTCATGGTAGGCAAGAAATAGCATATAAACTGATGAAACAACTCAACAAATCAGAGAAAGATACTGCCCAACTAAATGTTATACCGAAGGAAGAATGGATAGAACACTATAGGAGATTATGGTATGATCCAACATTAGATGATACGATCAACACTCCAGAGGAAACAATAGGAGTAGACCCTATTGATTTGAAAGAACTAGAATGTGCTCTGAATAAGACAAAAAATAGGAAAGCTGCTGGCATAGATGGAATTGAATCAGAGCTGATAAAATATGGAGGCACATCCCTACAAATAAGAATCCTCCATCTATACAACATGTGTTGGAAAAAGCTTGAAATCCCAAAGGATTGGAATGTGGCGAAGGTTGTTTCATTGTTTAAAAAAGGAAAAAGAAATAATCCAGAGAATTACAGAGGTATAAGCCTACTAAATACTGCATACAAAATTTACAGTAGAATAATAAATACTAGACTACAAGCTATCTCTGATGCCATTTTATTAGAAGAACAGGCTGGATTTAGGAAGGGAAGATCTTGCATCGACGATGTTTTTACTTTAAAACAAATAATTCAAAAACGAAGAGAGTTCAATCTGGAAACGCATCTGGCATTCATAGATTTTGAAAAAGCATTCGATCATGTAAATAGAGAAATGTTATGGTCAGTTATGCAGAAAAGAGGGTTTCCTAGACATCTGATAAAAGCTTCCCAGAGTCTATACAGAGACACCAGAATTGTAATTGACACAGGGAAACAGATCACCCAAGAAATTATCATTAACCGAGGAGTTAGACAGGGTTGCAGCCTATCCCCAACCTTGTTTAATCTATACATAGATGACGTTCTAAGAATGTGGAAAGAGAATAATGTATCACCAGGCATAGAAATAGGACCATCTCAATACTTAAATACGATGCTGTTTGCTGACGATCAGGTTATAATACAAGATAAAGAGGACAAACTCCAGATGGCAGTACACAGACTACACGAGTTGAGCAAGCTATACAACCTGAGGATTTCAAAAAACAAAACAAAGACTATGGCATTTTTAGGAAGCAACCCGATAAGAACAAAAATTGTTATTGAGGATCAAGTCCTGGAGCAAGTGTCGCACTTCCAGTACTTAGGATGCGACATAACATATGACGAGGAAAAAGATATTATAAATAAGGTTAACACTTTCCAGAGAATATGTGGCACTATCAGAAGAACTCTAAAGAACAAAACAAGAAAAGAAACACAAATAAAATTTTACAAAGTGATGGCAGTCCCTACTGTACTCTACGGATCAGAATGTTGGGTAACAAAAAAGAAGGAATTAAGGCAGATAGAATCGTCTGAAATGAAATTTTTAAGATCAGTTAAAGGTTGCACAATATTGGATAAAATAAGAAACACTCAAATAAGAGATGAACTGGGTGTCCAAGCAGTCACTGACAAATTAAAAGAATACAAACATAGATGGAAAGAACATTTACTTCGAATGCCAAATGAAAGAATTCCAAAGCAAGCAATGGAATATCAACCATTTGGCAAGAGAAGTATAGGAAGACCAAGGAAAAGATGGTGATGTGGAGCCGGAACAGGCTTAGTAGCCTAATCCTGGAAGGAAGAAGAAGAAGATTAATTATTACTACTAATTACGTTCATTGTTATATAAATTGAGGTTATGATGAGAAAATTGATGTGCGGTACGGGATTATACTCCGGCCTAATTCCCATCCACTTTGGGGTACACTAAAGTTCATTTCAAATATCTATGTGACTGAGAGGCAGGCACAAGTTTTTCAGGGGGTGAGGACGGAAGACCATATGACTGTTGTCTATAAACAAGCTGACGCGGAAGAAAACCCTGAAGAAATGCAGAGATCAGAACATCGCTGCGGAAACCTACGTTCTAACAGAATTGATGTAATGCAAAGGACAGCGTTGATTACGGAACTAATCAACATGAATGTGTAAAGTAAATCTGTAAAATAAATCTGCTGTCGGCTAACTAACGTAAAAATCTGCACCATTTATATCATTGAAATATTACATTCTTTTTCTTATAAGTATTTGAACGGTATTCTGTTACCCCTACACAGGTTTTGATCTTAGGGATAACCTAGAGCTTCCCTATTTATGTGTTGATCTATTAATTGTACATGTTTGGGAGTGTTAAAAAATTGCTATTACATTGCTGAATAAGCCAGGAATCTATCAAAAGCTTGCCCTTTCAATATTCTAATTAAGAGAGAAGAAACGTAAGCCAAAATTTAAGTATACTCTCTCAAAAAACGAGGAGAAATAAGAAATATTTCATCGGTACTTCCGTACTTTTTTAACTACAAACATATAGACATGTTTCCGGACTCTGGGGGAACTTTTACGCCGAAAATAGGCTCAAATTTTTGTTTTATAGTTACTATCACAGAAGCCAACGTCGAAGTGTTCAATATGATTAACAATAGCTTAAAAATACAATTCCAGGACGCAGAGAAGTCCAAAAATTCAATCACCTCAGAGGCAGGTATAACTCCGTCACCATTGAAGGAGTTGGGGGCCTCGAACCCAGGTCCGTAAATCGCCGCTCCCAACCCTGCTTGGTCCTTATTCTTCAGCTTAGCGGTGACACCGACCAGGTTCACCATTGGCACCATCATTTGGCGGGGGACACCACGGCTCTCATACCAGCGGACCGTAGAATTCTTCACAGAAAAGAACGTCTCTTTAAAGTATTGCTTCATTAAAAAAAACAGATAACGGTCCAGCAACAATGGTTACTATCATATCAGACCAGTAGCTATGTTTTGTTTAAGAGTTTGCATTTGAAAAGAACATATCCACTCGCATCAGATTAGTCGATTTGTGAAAAACCACACAAGATTCGAGCTTAGTTAAGAGTTACAATGCTGTATTTTACTTTTTAGTAAAGCCTACACCCACAAGTCTAATGAAATTTTAAATAAACAATAAACCAAAGTAGTTTGCACCGTAGTAGATTATTTTAATCATTAAAGATTAAAACCATGAGGCCACTTGGTGAAACAATTTTTATGCAATTATTTTTTTCCGAATGGTAGAAACCTAACTGAGGTTTTAGGGAACCGAAAACCACGCAGAGAATGCAGATGAAAACGTTTTAACAACAATTAAATACCAGATTTTTGTATAAGCATGTTTACGGGTTATATTATTTAAACCCTTCCGACATGGTATTTGGAGGATGCAACCGACAGTTTTGGTCATTTGCGCCATGAGGAAAGGATAGGTAAGGAAGAGTGGAGAGAAATACGGCGAGGGCACTAGCCTGATCCTAATGAAAGGCGCCAAGGGGTTCACGGCTTAACGTCCCATCCGACGGACGGAATGTTGCACCTAAAATGTCCTGCTCACAACAGTCAAGCAGGGATCTCTAAAAATTCTCTGCCTCTGCCGGGATTTGAACCCGAGCCCACGGGATGGGAAGCCACAATCTAGCCACCACACCATCCCGATCCCCATCCACTTCGATATATTTTCTGATTATTGTGCTCCTATCCTCTACAATTCATTTTTTCTGTGGTCCTTATTAATTGTAATGGTAGTTTACGAAATAATATTTTGTGGTTCGTAATCAACGTAGGACAGTGAAATAATAATTCATTATAATTTCGTATTGTTCACGAACGAACACACTTCCAGTGAGAACATCGATGAACCTATCGAAACTCGTATAAAACCATTTTATTCCTTACAATGCGTCATATTTCATGAAATTTGAGTTCTTTATGTACATTATGGACGTTACACATTGTTAAACGTTCAAAATTTTTATAATGTTCCCCTGAATAGCGCTAAAATTATTGAAAATTTGACGATTGCGCGATTTGCCATTGCTCGATTGGCCATTGGATCCCTTCCTTCCCCCCCCCCTTCCCCCCTGGGCCGATAGATCGGCCCGCTTGCGCTATAAGGGTTAAAAAAACTGAGGATATTTTATTAGGAGAATCACGGCCATAGAAAAATTAAATTTACACGGTCATAAAAAAACGTATTTCTAGCCACATGTACACGCAGATAAAAACGTATTTATGATCTTGCAATGCGGTGACCTTTTACCAGTCCCCATCTTCGTACCTATGTGAAAACTCGATTTTAATTTTGCAAAAGTATTCGAGCTGAGTTTTTCTTCAATCCGACTCAGATTCAGTGTTACTCGTACGCCTCTTTACAATAATGTACAACCCACAAACGCTAAAATAGATTAATTCACGTGACTATCCGATTAATTTATCGCAAAAGTTATCTAAAACCAACCTTATACGCTCACTAGTAAAAATAATAGGAAATTTGATTGACTAGTTACGAGAAAATAAATTTAAAACAAGAGCAGGAAAACTTCATCAATGAAAGGATAATGCAGAGCACCTATTTCTCTAGCAGTAAATTGTCGTAGAAAGATACTTCGTAACCACCCATCCATTACGCTCATTTCTCTGATAGGAACAGATCCCCTTTCGGGTTACAAAGCCTCCGTTGTAAACGGGAACCTACCATAGCGCTCACTGGAGCATGAAGGCCAGTCACATGTTTGCTGCTTGCATCCCACTCGTACCCGGAGTCGACGAGGATGTAATTAGCCAAGCTATGGAAAAAAATAAAAAATGATTGCACATTATTAAGTTGCCCATGCTGAAAAAATGTAGTTGGAAGAAAAAAAAACATTTCAGAGACAAATTCACAATAAATCTCACGAGAAAAAATTCCCTTGGTCCGAAAATCGAACCACGAACCCTTTACTTTCCAAGCCACTGCACCATCAATCTTCTTAAAATCTGATTGCAATATTAGCTAGGTTATACTAGGGGTTTGTGGTCCATCAAGGATGGCATCGCGGAATGCGAAATTATTTAGTAGAACCTTGAATACATGGTTAATTTAAGGCATCGAAACTTTTTTATTTCCATCATTTTATTCACCCTGAGAAAGACGCTTGAGTGCTAAAACCCGAAGGGAATAACCAAATAAAAAGTTGTTCGGAAATTAACAAGTTACAATATTTTACTTCGATTTGAGCCTAACTACCATTAGAGCATATAATATGCATTTAATACTGCTTTACCTCATGATGTCTGCAAGTTCTCCGTCAGTGTACACGCTGAGATGCTTCGGAGGGAGAGAAGGAGACAGTAGAAGTCCCTCTTTGCTGAATGGAAGGCGGAGAGCCTTGAGAAGCTTCAAGTAGCGACTCTGAAAAGGAAGGTGAACATTCTGTAAATTAAAAATTTCGTGGTATCGGTAGAGCGTTATTAATCAACAATCCTGATATTGGTATGACGTAGCTCTCCATTCCGCTCTCCCAGCCTTTTCATAGCGACGTATTTGTTTTCTTTTACATCCTTAATAACTGCCCCTATTAAATTAATTCGGGGCCATCCCTTGGACTTTTTCCCTTCCACCTGTCCCAGTAGCGGATACAGAAAACACTAAAGGTGCGCGAAAGATATCTTGAGCTGTCTTTACTATTATCGCAATAAAAAATAATCAAGTCACAGGCAGAGTAAAAGAAAATTTTAATTAAAGTGATTATACACATGAAAAGTACAATGCCATCTTATGATATAAAAAAGTCACAATTGTGGTTCTGCAATGTTTGGCAATACGGGCGGACCCGCAAGGGAGGGGAGCGCGTCCCCATTTGTACCCGCCATTGACCTGTCCTAAAACTTCGCTGGGATGAGAACATTTCCCTCACAGGGAAAAATTGAATTGGCTGAATATTTCCTCTCGGCTGAAATACCTTCTTTTTATTTCTTATTTTATCTATTCAAAAACAAAACACCAAAATATTTACTTGACCTTTTTCAATACGCGCCTTCAACCATAACCATGATATGGCACTGAATGAACTCTCTAAATTCTTTTCACCATCACATGGAACTACAATGTTCCATAAATCGTTCGTCGTCAGATCTACCCTTGTATGGAATGAGAATCCCAACGATGTATTAGCTTGTGCGACTGTGGAATCATTTCAGTGCAAATGTTACTAATATCTGCTACATCATTAATAACATTATTTATTTTTCTTCATGTCACGATCATTTTAAGAGTATGTTATTATGTATGATCTTTATTACATATCGAAAGAAATCTATTCATCGTGATAAGATGTTACAGCATCTTCAGAAATAGAAATTATCTAACGAGTTACATTTCCTGATAAGAAGTTATACATCGACACTCAAAGGAAAATTCCCTTTATTTTCCTACAAGCCTCAAAATTGCTCATTTTGATAGCTCCAGGCTTAAAGAGGACGAAGGCCAACTGCTCGATTGAATTTTTATTGATGACGGATGGCTCGTTTGTAAACATTTACTATCACCTTGAAATATTCAGGGTAAATACATTAGATCTAGCCTGCATCCCAAATTTGATAATTTTATGTTAAAAAACCAATCCTTTACTTGTCTTAAACTTTCTCGCTCCATGCACAGTGTCCTTAACTGCTAGCATCTCCGTCTATGCTGTGTTGTTGTGTGGTTTGTTCACTCTATATAAGTCACTTCTGTATTGCCCTGTATCCGTTTATTGCTTTCCCACTTCCGAGTACACGGTTTTTTTTATTGATATTGTGCTTTTGCGATCTGAGAATTGTGTGGCTGAATGCAAGGTGATTTTGTTTGACCCGAGTCTGACCATCATTGTCACCCACAGCCCACCTAAGACACCTCAGCATTATACCTTTTCATTGTTTTCTCAGATGCCATGCTTTTACGATAGAGGATCATGTTGAACAAGAACGGCTCTACCTGCCCTGAATAGTGCAAGATGTTAGAGTCACGTGAGCTATTTGTCACAAATAGAGCTAGGAAAAGCCTCTCCCAAACTCAAAATCAATATTAAATATCGAGTGTTCTCATTAGTACTGTGTAATTTCTAGGATATTAGCGATCACATTTGGAGAGGATTCAGCTTCCGCGCGAACTTTCGGTTTCGGTGAAACACAAGTCTGCCAGGTTTCCAGCAGATGTAAAAAAAATAAATATTGAATGGAGAACCCTAGCTCCTAACAAGAGAAATTTTATCAAAATTCTTCCATGATTCATAATCAATAAGTCAATTTACCATTAATTTCTTATGCAAAAGAACTTCCATCGGAAAAATATAGCTCTAAGAAAGGAATAAAAATATTTCTTACTGCTTTTCCATCGGCTAGATCATTGCTGCTTATACAGAGACCATTGAGAGAGTGACTCTTCAGAAATTGCACGATGTGTCCCACCAATCCTTCTATCTTTTTATCGGTGTCCGGCAGCTTCAGACAGGAAAGAGAAAATAGAACCATTAGCGAATGGTAATGGGTAGAAAATTGCACACACCTTTTATTTTTTCTTCCACATCTACATTTACATCTAAATTCACCTGCAAGCCACCTCTAGGGTGTTTGGCAGGGGGTTATCAATTACCAGCATGCAGAATGCAACAGCATTCTCACATGCACACCGCACCGGCACACAGTGGTCTGAAATCGGAAAAAAGCAGGACAAAAGTTAAAAATGGCTTTTTTTGAGATAGAAACCTAAAACTTGGCACAAATACTCACAAATGACGGCTGATTATGGATTTATATGACATTTTACATAATTTTGATCCCTTGTTGAGACACAGCAAAAACTCGCGCGAACTCGCTTCTCCGAAAATCATGGAACTTAAGCGGGTGGTGTTGAAGTTGTATGATTTTTATGGAATAAAAAACAATATTCCTTTGAACAGATGCTTTGGCCATATTTTTCATGATTTTTGAAGATTTTGGTTCACATTTACATGGTTTTACAACACAAAATGCCGTATCCATTTTTTCGCGTGAAATTTTAAATAAAGTAGAGATTTAACTTTCGCTTGCGAAATATGGTAATCGGGAAATTTACATCACAGTGTGCAGTAGAAGTTTCTTAAGAATACTAAGAAGAAATCTTGTAAAAAAGTTTGCGACCAAGGAAACGAGAGCGACTTTCACGCTCATGCAAAGGCAAAACTTGCAACAACTACTCATGAAGCCAATCTGCCAATAAAGCTAGGACACACCAGACATGCTGTTAGTAATACTGAGAAAATTCAGAAACATGCATTAAGGAATACATAAGTTAGTATGTTAAACTACAAGTGAATTAACCTTTTTGTAACTTCTAACGCTGTCGCTATAGTAAGTATTATTGATCGCGGGAAAAATTACATTCTGAATACATCTCTTCTATTATGTTTTTATTTATACTTTATCATTGCTATATTTCATTTATATGCTTTGATCTACCGCAGTATGCTTGCGTTCGTAGCGTTCGTGCGACAAACAATGCGTAGGTATTGGTAGAGATGCGTGGGGGGATGATGGTCAGCAGGAGGCGCGGTGATTATTAATTCTGAGGTTGAGGGGAGTTTTGCATTGGCCGACATAGAAAGCGGGGCAGAAATTGCGATGAAGGAGGTGAATGATATTGGTGGACGTACAAGTAATGAAGGGGAAAATCGGTAGAGAGGATGTCTGTTTGTCTGTCCGCTATGCGTTTCCATACGGCTACATGGATTGCGGCCAAAGTTAGTACGTAGGTACATCTGATGCTCTCAAACCACGTGGTGCCACTTTCGGTGGCTTCCAACGCATCCTTTATATAGTTTTGTCATTACCAAAACCTGCAAGTGTGCTCAGTGCCACCTTGCACCCATTCCCCACCCGCTGCTTCCTCTCCCACCTTCCGATAACATCCCCATTCACTCTGCCATGTTTGTATATCTTTGTGCACTCTGTGTGCGAGGTGAAGGCCAATTAGGATACTTCCAGTTCCAAGACTGCCTTTTTTCGCAACTTCACCGCTCACAGGTAAAGGGCCCACGAGTACCTTGCTGTCCTCTTAATCGTGCATTCCAAGTTTCCCACTTCTCTGGGTACCATCCTTCCCGAGCAATGCCAGATGGCCGGCTAGTTTTTTTAATAAATTTATATAAATTTTCAAAATGGTAAAGTAATTTGAAACACTATATTATATGATTTGATGCTTTCCCGGCGAATAATGTGGGCACTCTTCTCGGGATTCCCACCGTGTTAAATTATCCATATTAGACAACTTTTCAACCTCCGACTTAGGGCTCATCCTCAGCGCTACAGAGTGTTGTTTTATATGCTTGTGGTTGCTAATTCTCATTGCAACAATCAATTTAGTTGATTAAAATGTATTTAAAAAACTAAAAAGTATGATGCCACTGAAATCGGAAAAAGCCGGACAAAGTCCAAAATGGCTTTTTTTAGATAGAGACTTAAAACTTAGCATAAATACTCATAAATAATGGCTGATTATGGATGTCTATGCCATTTTACATACATTTGATCCGTTGCTGAGATACAGAAGCTCAAAATGTTTGTAAAACTTGACCAATTTTTCAAAAACGCGCGCGATCTCTTTTTTCTCCGAAAATCTTTGAACTTTAGCAGGTAGTGTTGCAGTTGTATGATTTTTATGGAATAAAAAACACAATATTCCTTTGACCTGATGCCTTGGCTACATTTTCCATGATTTTTGGAGATTTTGAAGATTCACATCTGCATGGTTTTACAACACAAAATGGCGTACCCATTTTTCACGTTAAATTTTAAATAAATTGGACATTATCTTTCGTTTACGAAATATGGTAATCGGGAAATTTACATAACATTGTGAAAAAGACATTTCTTAAGAACACTGCTAACAAATCTAGGAAAAAAGTTTGCGACCAAGGAAATGAGAGCGATTTTTCGATAGCGCGTCAAGCCTGAGCTACGCGACGCGGGACCCTGAGGCTCGGTAACTGCGGTCGATTTATCAAGTTTTTTTTCAGAATGAATTCCTTAAAACCGTCATGTGAAGAATGGCACATAGTCAGCATTGACCTAAAACACTGTTACCAGGATAATGCTTCGATCGACTTGACCGTTTAACGTATTACTCTAGGGAAGATAGTAAGGATTAGGTTTTTGTCCGAACCAATCTACGTTTAAGAAGTATGCTTTGGATATTGAAGTATTATTAAGAGATTAAGTCGGCATGCGAAAGAGAGAGTGAAATAAACAGTTTCTGGGAAAGGTAGCAACCTATACTCTTTATCCCTACCCTCCCTTTTCATCCGTGTCCATAATACATCCGTGCTGACTTTACGGCCGAGGCCGTAATAACCAAGTTGCAATGTATACTAAATCGAGACATGCATCTAATTTGAACACATTTACGTTTTTTCCTGTGACAAAATGCATTCATATTACACTTCCAATGACTTGAATACATTACCATGACATGGGGATGATCCAAGTTAATATACGCCATTACTTGCATACCAAGTGGACCCTCCCTGAGAGAAACACCTTTAGCAATGAAATCTGAAAAAGATAAAAAAATAACATTATTACAAAACTTCCCCGTGAATAGGGAGCAAAAATAATTCTCATATCGTGACTCAATGAAAACTTCTTTGCGGCCTCTTTGTGAAAATTTCTAAAATTCATAAGATGGGACTTTAAATATACGAGACACTTGAAAATATTAGTTTAAAAAATTTTTTGGGTTACGTCGCCGCGTCAATTTTCGGGTGGCCCCAAACGTTTCCCGACCGATGCTAGTCGCCTTTTTAAGGAAATCTTTTGAATTAGGAAATTTTATTCATATAATATAAATTTGAATCGCTCACTGCGGAATGGCATCATGTACAAGGTGGACGATTATTTATTTTTTTTCAAGTTGTTGGTAAGTGCAATATACTATGTGCTACATACTCCTCTCCCTTTCTAAAGACACGCGACCTCTCTTTTTACCCTAACCCCCCCCCCCCCTTTTTCACTTATCTCAAACCCCCCCTCCCGTTTTTCTGTGGTTCTTCCCCACGTGGCGTTATTTTACAGTTATGACTAGAGTCCTCCTTCCAGCGTGGGTTTTCCACATCCCGTAGTTGTATCTTTTCCCACTGTTTCTACTCTGTACACCCGTTCCCACCCCCCTTTTTCAAAGATGTCAAATACTCCCCTTTCTCAAGGGTTTAAAGGAGATTTACAAATGTTTTGAATTGTCTTGTACCAGATGATGCCTCAGTGAGCCGAAACACGTTGTACGCATTAAAAAATCTTGTGGAAAAGTGCAACGATCTTTTATTTATTTAAGAATGACATTAAGAGTTGGTTTCGGAATAAATCCTGATTTGTGGTCACTCGTGCTATTTTTCTAGTCAATCGTTCACAGAACTTTTTCGCGTCCTTATTGCGCGCCTCTATTGCTTCCCCTGCACTGCAAGATGTGCACTGGAAGGTTTCTTTCCTAAAAAATCTTGTGGAAAAGTGCTACGATCTTTTATTTATATAAGTATGTCTAACTTCCACCAATTGAAGCCTAAATCTTTTGAACTTATTCTAATGTCATAACTGATAATTACAAAAAATACGCCAATTAAATTGGAATAAACATATAGCTTGCCGAAAAATGTAATGGATCTGTTTTTGAAAAAGGAAAACAATGCTTGAGCTCCAATAGTGAAAGTGATAAGGACTCGTCAGATAGTGAATGAAAAACAGTAACGTTTTATTGCTGAAAAGGCTAATTGCAGTATGTTAGTTGGGAAAAGTGTAAATTGTGTTGCTTTTGATTATTTATTGTTTGTATGGTAATATATTTCTAAAAATAACGATTTTGTCAGCAGCGCAGTTTATTAAGAATAATGACGTTGATATATAAGTAAGATATTTAAATCAATATTTTAAATTGAGCATAAGGCATAAATTAAAATTAATTGTATTTCTTTGAAAGAATACATTATCCGATGTGAGTACTATGCCTTTCGAAACTTTTACAGCTAGCAGGAGTCAATACCAAAAACAAGGTCGAAGGGCTCCGCACTACAACATTACTACAAAACGACCGTTGTCAGCAGGCCTTTAAATATGTATGGGAGGTTAGGAAGTGGAGGCCATGGATCATCGAGGGCTCATGCCTAGAAATAGAGTTTGTTAGTGAATAAAAGAGTCCGTTTCCCCACTTTAAGCACACGATTTAACTCCATTCTCCGTAGTAGTATTTTATTTATTTATTTATGTCACACCAAAAACAGCACTAAGGCCTTTATATTGGGCTTATAAACAAAATAAATTATATAAATATAAAACAAATAGTATATGGAATGCTCAAAGAAAGAAACCTATCTGTGCACCTCTTGTCGTGCCCAGCGATTCCATAAAAAGAGCCATTCGTAGCAATATTTATTATCTTTACTTTTTGGTGATTATTTTCTATCACTGTTATTTCCACATATAAAAGTGAATGAGACCATATTGCATCCACACGCTTGCCGCGTCGCCGTACTCTCCGCCGCCGCCGGCCAGAACCGGAGTCGACCACACGCTCGAAAAAACGATTTAAAATTCGGGGTTGCAAGTTGGTGCAAGGTTTTACCTTAGAACCACAATGTAGAAGCTTCAGAGAACGACGTAGTATCAGTCACTTGGCGGAGGTCCGGGGTAATGTCTACTTTTTCTCTACGTTTATGTAAAAAAGGGCTGAAAACAGGCTCCGCCATTTTGTTATATATCTATGATTATTGATGAAACAAAATCTTTAAAAACCCTTCAAATAAAAGAAAAACAAGTTTAAATTAAGGTGGTATAACAGTTTTGTCGATAAAACTATTCATGAAACCACTGCACGAGGATAAAGTCGGCAATTTTAAGAAAAAATCGAGGGTGGTCGTTATTCGCTAAATTTGTTCAACTTTGACATCACATATATTGTTAACGTGAAAACACAGGAACAAAATAATCTGTAAAGTTATGCACATTTAATTTGAGAATGTGTATGCGAAGTTTCAACTTCCTTGCTCAAAAAAATCGATTTTGAGGTTTTGGCCAGCTGCTTTTGATTCTAACCCACTGTCCGACGTTTCGATCCATAGAGATCATTATCAAGTACAAAGTTTGAGGGTACTTGATAATGACCTATATGTATCGAAACATGTCGTACCGAGGAAATAAGTCAGTGGAAGTTAACGAAGTCTTCTTTTCATTTTCAAATATCAACTTCCACATAGTTGAGCCTGATATTATTGAACGAAATAAATATTGGCTGAAGTCAAGTGATGTTTTCGAACCACTTACTATTTACGCAAAATAGTCGCCAAATAAAATTTTAAAACAGTAATAGGTGCGCAACTAAGTTCCCGCTGTTTATAATATATGGCTCTAGCAGTGATTTCTGGTCGATATTTACTGACTGGAAACGTCAACCTGAGCTGAGACCAATGGCAAACAAACCGCTATACTACAATGGTGGGTTTGTCCTGGCGTCATATCCTAATTGTTGTGTTTATATGTCAGAGTTTGGACCAAGTAGCCGTCATTTACGGGAAGTGTTGATTTTCTTCTTTTACTCGAAGAATACCATGACTGAATCGCATTAAGAGCTCCAAAAAGTTTACGAAGATGCTGCTAAAAATGAAATAACGTGCCGTGACTGTTCCCGTCGCTTCAAAGATGGTCATTTCAATGTTGACGACCCTCCATGAGAAGGAAGACTAAAATCTTTCAAAGACGCTAAATTGGAGGCATTACTCGACGAAGATCCATGCCAAACCCAAGACGTGGTTGCTTGTGCATTGAGTTGTCCATCATGCCATTTTATGCAATTACAAGGAAGTTGAGTTCTTTATGATGTGTTTTTACAGCATGACAACGCTCGACCTAAAGCTGCCAAACTCGTTAACCTACCTACCTCGAAACGGGAAAGGGAAGTCCTTAACCACCCGCTAAATTTCCCAGATATTGCGTCGTCCGATTATTACTTGTTCCTTTCGATGGCTCATAGTCTTGCTGATCAGCAGTTGAGCTAATATGAAGAAATCAAAAAATGGCTTGATTCGAGGGTAGCCTCAAAAGATAAACACTTTTACTGTTAAGGTATTCAAGCTCTGCCACAATGATAGGAAAACGTTGTAGCTAGCGATGGACAAAACTTGATTCATTTATAGCCATGTTTTCACAATTAAGTCATGTTTTCATTTAAAAAAAGCGAGAACTTAGCTGTGCACCTAATAAACATAATTAGGAATGAAATTTAAGTTAACCTCAGCGCAATACAAACGTCGAAAGTGTTTCATGAAGGTATTTACGGTATTCAACTTCACTAGCTTCCATATATATACACACACTAATATACTCTTGTACATATATACCGCGTAATTTTTAATGCTCTTGAGGGGATGGAATGAAATTTGTTTTTTTCATGGCAACCCTTGTTATCTAAGCTCTACATTCCTTATCCTCTGACGATTAAATACAATCAAATTTAGTTTTAGGTTATCCCGCGCCGATTGCATAGATCCCCTTGTAATAGGGTGTTTTCTATTTTTTATTGTCTAAATCGAAAGATTGTTACTCCAGGAGTACGTATTTCACGATTGTAGATTTTAAATGACGGTATCTATTTTTCGCGATTAAATGGAAGTGAAATTTTTCAATTGCGCGAAAACACGACGGCTAAATATGAATTTTGGGAAAAGACCGTGTGACGTCATTCTGGTTGTGGAATCCGCTGTGTGAGGCCATCTTGGTGCGAGGCTATGAGCGCCGCTATGTTGCAGGCTACCTGCAGCGAGCAGAGTACCCTGCTATCAGGTAACACTTGGCTTAAATAAGGATTATTAATAGCACTTGGTTTAAATCAACGAAGTAAACTTTCCGACCATAGGCAATTTTAATAGGTGATTATTAAGAGATTTTTCCTGAACTCTGAGCCAATACATGCATTGGTAATCTCGGACGATGTAAAACTCCTGCCTAATCTTGTAGCATCAGGGTCCTTGTGACGTCACGTGGAGTGGCATCGCATGGTCGCCAATCTGGCCTTTTTTAAATGAGGTTAAAATTGGCCATTAACATTCGTCTAAACTGTTATTTCTAAAACCAAATAATTTGTATATTATGAATACACTAAAGTTGGGTAACGAATCGCAATCAATGATTTTTTTGATGAAGGAAACTATCCTATTATGAATGTAAATGAAAGGTAGTTTTCATGGCATTCTTTGTTATCTAAGCTCACCATTCCTAATCCTCTGGCGATGTGTCACCGTGCCACCTGTCTCGTGGATAAACTCAAAACCTTTGATGAGGAACAGGAAGTGGTCGCAGTACTGTGCGTTGAGGTCTTCCGGCTCGAAGTCCTGACCGCTCTCCCCGGCTCCGCTCTGGCCTCCGGCCCACAGTGTGCTTCCGACGGTGCAAATCACGAAAGGTGGTTTATCAGACCGACCCTCGCAAACTGAGAGAGGAGAAAATACAAGACGTTTAAGAAAATTAGAGCAATCAACACTCTGCGTGCCATGGGCATACGCCACATGTAATTCTTCGATTTTGGCTACGGGAGTAATATTGCGTCATCCGTTTTTATAAAAAATCGTAGCTTGCCTTTTTTTAACAAAATGGAATTAACCTCTAAATAAACAAATGAAAAAATAAAAGAAAAATTATTTCCTAAAAATAACATCACACACCTATTCCTCGCATCAAAGGTTGGTTGTCAAGAAAAAACACAAAAGTAAAGAAAATGGCCAGCCCTGGAGTACAGATCTACTGTACTGAGGTCAGCACGGTAAGTGTAAGTAGTAAGTAAGTGTAAGTACAAGTAGTTCCCAACCGATAATAATCGGATCACATACCCAGAGGGGTAGCACGCAACGCAAATAACTAGGTAATCAAAAATCGCCTCAACGTCCTAAATTTCTTTGATAACACTGGTGGAATCATGCTTATTATTTATCAATCAAATTTTAGTTTAAATCTTATTGTTCGTCTAAATAAGGAGCGGCATTTTCATTTATACCAGCAAACTTCTTTTTAGAGTACATTCCGTATACAATGGCCCACTTCTGGGCAATTAGAGATTCTTTTTAGGAAGTACTCAGTTAATAATCTTTGAACTAGGCTACGCGCGCTAAGGAAGGTGTGCAAATGAGATCCCTAGAAGCCAAGGGGTATAAATGCAATATCGGAGATAAGTGCAGGTAATGAACCACTTATAAGTATATTTATATAGATGCAGTTATTCACTATTATTCCTTTCCACAGCAATTTCATGTGCCCCACCAAGCATTATCTGCAATTACTTATCTCCGAAAGTATACACATTGCACTTTTACGCCTTGACTTCTAGGGCACTGAAATAGGACTAGTGGTGAAACTGGGGTTTGTCCGTACTTCATTGGAAGTCGGAGAGAATGCAGTTTTTTATTTGAAGCCTCTGCATAAACTAGATACAAAATCATGTTAAATAAAATGGTTTGAATTTATAATGCAATTTTATTTTTAAAACTTCGTTAATAAAAGCCATCATTTTTTCCCTTAAATAACCTTTGAATTTGGTGCTGTCCGCTGAGGAATGTGTTCCTATAGGGAAAAAGGTTTGTGGTAGCGGTTGAATGGGATTGGTACATACTGAGACACTTTCAGACTGAATGGTCCACAGACTTTTACGGGTTAGAGATCGCTGCTTTAGAAGAATACACTTTCTCCAGTAACTCAGTGGCATTTCACACATTTTTGGATGATTTAATATAAAAGAGTAAAGATAAAAGAATCTCCTTGCGGCAAAGTAATACGTCTTGATAAATTTCATGAAAAAACATCTCATAGAAAACCAAAAAATGTTCGTTTGCCGAGTATCATTATCATAGATATAATTATATTCAAAACTGTATTCAAGCACAAGGTAAAGCATCAAAAACCACTCCAATTTGAGAACACTCACCCCCACTGATGAACAGCAACAGCGCACTTAAGTATAAAGCCCGATCCATGATGGAAAGATAGGAACCCCTGTCAGAGAGATATAGTTCACAATTAGTATTTCAATTCCAACCTTAGAAAATGCAAGAAACAAAGTCCAGTGAGACAAAATTAGTGGAATTTATAAGCAAATTGTTATTATAAATTTTTTTACAAGTTCCACCAAATTTTTTCCCGCTAACCCAGCTTACACAATAGGCTTCTTACAATTAGGTTAGATACTGCAGGTAACGCATGATTGCCAATCGCTCGGTCGTATTTCGCCATGTTTCGGGTGTCAAATTGCTTGATTTAATTGTATGAATGAACGAATGATTTATCGATGTTCTGGGAAACCCATATGAGGAAAAAAAATCTAAGTACAGATATTCATTTTGAGGACATGAAGGACGGAGTGTTGCGCTTGAAATATCTTCCACACAACATTCAAACAGGGACCAACAAACAACATTTGCTGTTCCTGAAAATTCTTTGCCACCACCCGGATCTGAACCCAGGCCCACGGCGTGGAAAACCAACACTCTAAGTAGGCGGGTCGTTCAAGATGTCCTTAGAATTTCCGATAGATTGCTCTCTTAATATCAAAAATAATTTTTTTCCCATAAAGAAGCAGACTTGACTAATCAGCTGTTTCCATGAGTTTCATCTGTATCCTTGCGTTGTTTAATTTTTGTTGCCAATTGTAGTGAACAACTTTCATTTGTTCATAAAAATAGATAAAAGTGAGTTTCAAGCGGTGAACAAACATTTTTTTTAAGAGGATCAACGCCGAAAGAATCAATGCTGTGCTGTTTGAAGAATCAAAGCTGACAAAATTACGGAATTAAAGTTCCAACTGTTGCAAAATTCGCAGTATTTACATGATTTGATCCCCAATGACTTTATCTCACTTCCCAACTTAAAGAAATGTCTTGGCAGACAAAAGTTTACGTCTAAGAAGTAGGTCATCGCCGCATAAAAAATACGTATTCTGAGGAGATCCCGAATTTTCCCCTCGGACGGCTTTAAATGCTTATAAAAATGCTATTAAAATTGCATAGAACTGAAAGGAGACGAAGCTAAAAAATATAAAAATTTGACCCAAAAGAATATGTCTTTCCACCTATTCTGAAGACTTTATCAACGACCTTCTTGCCACACCAACCCGATACTCGAATATAAGTGGAGCCCTTGGAATATAAAGTACTTACTGAGAGTTATGGTGCTACCAGTACTTGACCAACAAGATCATGATTTTAAGCAGCAGCGTAACTATAAGGGGATGTATCCCCCCCAAAACCTCAGAGAAATCAAAAAAATATTTTAAAATCTTGTCTGGATTTGACATTTAATAACTGCATCTGCTTTCAATTGAATTTTATGTGCCAAAAAGATGTAAAATGCATATTCAGGCATGTTATTTTTCAATAATTTTCCTGAACTTCCCGATTTTCGGGGCGTAGCCCCCACTAACCCCTCTCGTCGCCCACCAAAGCCCTCTAACTCTCCCCCCCCCCCCCCCCCCCCCCAAAGCATATTTCTAGTTATGCCACTGATTTTAAGAGCACTATTCCTTGCAGTACAGAAAGAATTCTATAAAAACTGAGTTATCATTAATTCACTCACCTAAGTTTCCTTCCGGGCGGTAACAGTAAAGAATGCGCCAAGAACCACAACTAGGTATACTCCGTCTCGTAGGCCCGCCGAGAGTGTAATGACTTCTTCGGTTACCTTTTAAGCAAGAGGAAGAGGGGAAGGGCGCTGAGACAGGAGGGGAAAGATTCGGAAGACAGTAAGGAAAAGCCTTTGGATTGGCTGACCTTGAAGATTACACCATGAAATACAACGGTTCAGGGCATCAAACAAAAGGATTGCGTCGTCACACGAAGCACCGGCGATCATTCCCATCGCATAATCCGTAACATATAATCATTTCGAATTTTCTCAACTCACAAAAACAATGAAGCCTTATTGGCAGATTTCTTTCATGAGCAGATGGAATATTTTCAATAAAATATATAGTGTCCGGCGTGATAAGGTGGAAATCTTTGATATTCAGCTTATTAAAACCACTTGTCTGTTTCCACACACTTTTATTTACACCGACCCTGGTTTCGGCAACTTGTGCCTTGTACCTTGATAATGGCACAAGTTGCCGAAACCATGGTCGGTGTAAATAAATGCGTGAGGAAACAGACAAGTGGTTTTATTAAGCTGGAATATTTTCATTAGCTTGGATGTGGAAGTATAATTTGTTAGCATGCGTAACATTTTTATGACCGTGTATTGTGCATCTGGGAATCCTCTTACATGCTGGTAATTGATCAACCCCTGCCAAACACCCTAGAAGTGGCTCGCTGGGTATTATGTTGATATGGATCTTGATGCAGGGCCTGGTCATCCATCGAAGTTTTGGTTTACTCAGCAATTCATGATAGAAGGGACAACGCCCAAGACAATGCAGATAAAATAATTCGGCGTGTAGATGGAGGCATTTAAATTCACTGAAGGCAATGCAGGATTTACCCATAAGTTATGCAGGCTATAGAAAACTTTTCCCCTTTTTTCGTAGAGGCCCTCAACAAATTGTTCGTTTGAATGATGCTTGAGTATGCTACGGCAATATTTGTCCCAATGCCGCACGCCCGGAGCGTCCCATTCTGATCATCCAATATTTAGTCCGTCTTTTCGAAGAATTACTCTACTATATTTTTCCTTTTTCGGGGTAAACTGTAGGACTAGATAATGTTTAAATAAATGCGTTCAAAAATACGAAAATGCCATTTTCTTGATCTACATAAACGTTTGCAACTTATTGACGAAGATGGATGCTGTAGACGCAGTAGTTTTCCCTAGGTTGAGTTACAAAGTTCATGAAGTTGACAAAACGGCTAATTTTACGGTGCGCGAAGTCACTTATTGCACTATTGTGTGTCTACATTTTTAATTTTTTCATACAACAATAAGTACATCAGAATTAAGAATATAATTTTCTTTAAAATGACGTATTACTCATTATTTTAGCATGCGTACAAGCCCAGATATAAATTTACGAAGTACCGCAGCATATCATTCTGACGCCGACAGTAAGCCCTACTGTGCCAAGTGTTCGCATTACTGAAAATGACGAATTACTCATTATTTTAGCATGCGTACAAGCCGAGATATAAATTTGCTAAGTACCGCAGCATATCATTCTGACGCCGACAGTAAGCCCTACTGTGCCAAGTGATCGCATTACCGAGAAACAGAATTTGCAAGATATAAAATAATAAGCGTATGAGTTTGCTAATTTAACAACTTCTGTTCGTGTTGCTGCAGCTGTTAATTTTCGTGTGCGCCCCGCGTACCTTTGGGTTTGTCGGCCGACGTATCGCAGTCGTTCTCGGTCACTTTTCTCAGGGAATAAGGATATTTTTGTCATAGAGGGTATTTATGAGGGTTAACTCCCGTCCGTCGCGTCACATTGTGGAACGCTATTTGCCGCGTGGCGTTTCACAGTCACCATTTAGGAATGGTTAAACAAAATGCATGAAAGTAGAAACAAACCCAATAATTGCATGGGAAAAACCCGAAAAACAACATCAATAGCTGCAATGAGCCGCGAAAGTTTCAACGAAGAAATTCTGTTTTTATTTTCTGAACTTTAATATTAACTATTTTAAGTTAAAAATATTTACTACTCTATTTTTTATACTACACACACACTTTAAATACTTATTATTGCACTTCAGCTTAGCTCTCAAGGTATCTGAAAATGATATTTAAGGACCATAGAAGCCAAGGGTTAAAGTACAGTTTTTTTTAGACAATTGCAGATAATGGTTAGTGGGGTACACAATACTGTTGTAACAAAGAGATACATGTAAATCGCTGAATGTATATGCATATGCTCATCAGTGATTCACATGTAACCCTTTGCCACTACGATATTGTGTACCCCATCAACCATTATGAGTACTTACCTCCAAAAATAAAAAAAAAATCCACTCATATTCCTTCGTTTCTTAGGGATATTAAATTGGCAATTATATTAAATATCTGGACTGATAAAGAGCCCCATACCCCATAGACCCATTAAATAGGCTAGGGCCCTGTCAACTCTAAATTTTGCCCTGATTGAAGGCATGCAACGAGTTTCAAAGAATGCAATGGACATCATACACAGCCTTTCAGTGCCACCCTTCCACCCGTGACTACCGATATTTATTTAAAAAATATGACTCATCCAATCCCAAAATCGTCTACAGATTTTGCCATCGCTGGGACCACGAATACTAAATGTGTTGTCATGCTACGCGTATTTAAATGGTTTTACAAATGTTGCCACTCTTGTCGCTGACGGACAAATTGATCCGAGTTTAACAGGGAAATAAGGTACAATTATGGGTATGAACCGATATTTATACGCATCATAATGTGATCTATCGAAATTGATTACTCTTCTCAAGGCTATTCCTCGCAATGGCAAACATCAAACAGCAAAGTATTGGAAATCACCTGGCCACTAAAAAATGGCAACTGTATGCAGTGAATGGTTCTCTATCCTTTAAAAAAATAAAAAGTGGATCGCATTGCGAGTTTCACGGGGGAATGAGGTATAATAGAGGTATAATCAACCGAAAACCACGCACATGATGATTTCATCTATTAATTTTTTTCAATGCTATTCCTCGCAGTGATCAACATTGTTATGGAAAATATTGGAAAAAAAGTGGATTGCATGGCACTCATCACCGCGCCGTGGACGTTTTTGAAAACCGATTAAAAGGCGACCGAAGTGGCAAAAGAAATCAGTCTATTATGGGAATGAATTGAGCCGATTCTCTGCCGTATCCTTAGCTACGGTTGTTCATTTTTTCTCCTCTCACCGATAAAAAATTGACGCCAGAACATTTAAGCCGTTGCCACCCTAAGGACGATTGAGGTTAAAACCTGTGTGTGTCTCTAGCTGGAAAACACTTCCGGGATACGAAGTTGTGCAAACGAGAGATAAGCACGCCGCCGAGGAGAATGGGATTTCCCGAGCTCAGCAGGAAAGTTCGGCGGGCCGTCTAAAATTACATGGACCTAATCATCCCATATTGACCACTCACGAGTAAAATAAGGAAAACAAATATGAAGTTTGATATGACCTAAAATAAGAGAAAATTGGCCGCTATAGTCAGTTATCCATGTAAAATTCAACTTTATTGCATTTATCATTCGATTAAATTTTTCGATAATTATAGAAATCGATTTAACACTTGTTCTTAGATTGATTTCTGGGTCAGTGTGGTGACTAGAGTCTTGGCTTCCCATTCGGGGGGCACGGGTTCAAATCCCGACCGTGGCAGAGAATTTTCATAGACTGCCGGATCTCTGCTTGAAAGTTGTGTGGAGGACAATTCTAGCGCAACACTCCGTCCGTTGGATGAGACGTTAAGTCGTGGTCCACTTATCGCCTTTCGCTAAGAGCAGGCTAATGCCGACGCCGGGTTTCTTTCCACCCTTCCTTACCTATCCCTCCTCAAGGCGCAAATAACCTCAGCTGTCGGTTACTTCCTCCACATACCATACCATACCCAATAACCAGCACCCAAATAAATACAAAACGTGACCGTTACAGAGAAAATACGAATGTATAAGATAAACGCGTGAATTAAAAAAAAAGTAAGTAATTTCCTCTCGATACTCCTCCATGAGAGAAGAATGTTTCTCAATTATAGCTTTTCGTAACGCCCGTCACACATGTTCCCGTATACCAGTGAAGTTTCCAAGTACAGGTCACCTGTACGTCTACATCTGCATAAAACCCTGCGAGCCACATCTAGGGTGCTTGGCAGGGGGTGATCAGTCACCAGTATGATAGAGGATTCCCACATGCACACCCCACAGGCATAAAAGTATTACGCATACGACCAAATTATTCTTACACATTCATGCAAAGACAAAACTTACCAAATACTCATGAAGGCCACCTGCCAATAAAGCTTTGTAATTGACAGGTAAACCGGAGCGTGTGTGCCAGCAGCTTCAGGTCAAACTGCGCTTGCCCAATAACTTGCACAGGCGACTAGAGAAGAATCTAAATGCAATTATTTCTACCTGTTCAGGCCTGTGGGCCTTAGCGTTGTGTGTGAATCACTACGGAACGCCTTTACAGTTTTTAGGTTAGTTTTGTCAGTTTAAGAAAACGGCTTTGGTCGTCTTTCTAGTTGAGGGTAAAATACTTTTTACAAGTGACTACGCTAACATAGTACAATTGAATTTTTAATAATCTTGTCAGCCCAAAAACGGACGAATAAAAAATAGTTCTCACCACTGTTTTCTCTTCTTTTTTATTAGACAAGTAACAAGTTACAACCGTTTAGTAGTTTGAAGTAGACTTCTGCATTCGTCCGCATATTATTACGGAAACTTGCGAGATGTGAACTAAACTCTTTTGGAAAATTGTATTAGTGTATTTTTTTCTCTTTGTAATCTGACCTTTACTCAAGGTAATTCGTTTTCGCTTCTTTTTACACTTAATGCCATTAAAAAACCGAATGAAGCGATCGCATCGCATTCTTGTTTGCTCGCCATCTCTTCACTGATAATGAGTTAAAATCTCCCGGTTTAACGCAGCGTATTTTTACTCTAGCCTGCACAGGCATACCTTTCCTGTAAATATTTACCAGACAGGTATACCGTAAGGGGTGTCCATCAATTGCGTGAGGTGATTTCGGCGATTTTTGGACCCTTTTAGTGAGTTATCGTGAGATTTGGCTCGACACTCTTCCCTCTCATCTCACGTGAGATTGTTCAGTATACGTATTTTCAGTGTAAATACGTTAATCTATGCATCACTGAGTTGGATTTAATAGATAAAAACAATTTGTTTAATTATTTTTATTAAACATTAGTTAAGACTGGTTTTTAAGATTACTAAGATCGTAGTCTGGAATCACATTTTACACTGTGGAAATAAAATTACGTGATACTTGCCAGGGCCCCCTCCCACTAATCTCACGTGAGATTGTTCAGAATTCGTATTTTCAGTGTAAATACGTTAATCTATGCTTCATTGAGTTGAATTCAACAAATAAAAACAATGTTTTAAATTTTTTTATTAAAGATTAGTAAGGACTGGTATTTAAGATTACTAAGATCGTATTCTGGAATCACATTTTACACAGCTTCTTGCGGAAGAAAATTACGTGATACTTGCCAGGACCCCCCTTCGCCCTCAAATGAGATTGGGTGAGAATCGGCTTGACCCCCTACGCTCTAAACACCTCACGTTATTAATTGATACCCCCTAACGTGAGTGTCGGGCCTACGGAGGTATTGCTGTACACATGCGGATAAGCAGCTGAAAACACGTAGCCACCACTCCCGAAAGGACATTATAAGAGAAATGAATACCTATCTCTACTCGTAGGTAGATTTAAATTCATGAATCCGAGAAGATGTCCAGAGTCCATTGCCCCGTTCAAAACACATTGTCCCAAAATTCCGTCCGCATTGATAGGGGCGTCCATTTACTATGTGAGGGATTATGGCGATATTTGGACCCCACCTCTTCCCTCACTACTCACTCTCCACTAATCGAATTATTTTTCGTTTTCACTTCATAATGGCAAAAAAAACATTATAATAACCTTTATGTATCAAATTAATGTAATCATACCCGTTCATAGCCCTGATTTAGCATATAAATAAACTGAAACGTTTGCTAAAAATTTCGCATTTAATTATTAATGATCTTCACCTCAAGATACTAATCAACGTACCCTAATAAATGCAAGAAAGTACCAGTTGCTGATACAGATGGGGGCACGCCCCCCAGCCCCCCCCCCCCCCTTCGCTGGGCCACCCGTATTGCCAAACATAGAATAACCACAATTGTAACTTTTTAATATCATAAGAGGGCATTGTCTTGAATGTGTATCTACCGATTCGATCGATGGATTTTTCTTCCTCATAGAGAAATCCACTAGGATTGGTAGAAAATTAATTGCATATGCTAGGTTTCGCTATTTTGTGGGCCCTTTTCGCTTCTATAGCGTTAAGGTGTTTTTCCCCGTCCCCTCCCTTCCGCTCCTATCCCCTCCCAGAGGCGTCGGCGGGCTCCCATCGCGGTGGCGCCTCTATCCCTTTTCCAACCTCTCCAGCCCCTCCCCGGGTGATCGGGCGAATCAAGCCACGGGCTTGGGTCCCGGCCCCGATGTGTTGTATCCTTAAGAGGGTTCACCTAGAACCCTCATATTTCTTGTCTTGAATGTGTGTATAATCACTCATTAAAATTTTCTGAAGCTCTGCAAATGACTTGATTATTTTTTATTACGATAAAAGTTAAGGTAACTCAAGATATCTTTTGCGCCCTTCCCCTTGAGTTTTCTCTGTATCCGCTACTGGAGAGTACCCATGTACTGTCTCGGCCAAAGCCTTCACCTCGAACTAAGATGCTCGCGTTTGTGGCGCAGTAAAAGTTGGCAGTCAGACGAAAAACATGATTGAGAGAGCCTGTCTTGTGATGCGCTCTACCTCACGGGTTCTGAACTATCACGAGACAGTAAGGGTACACCGATTGTTAACGTGCCCCAGTCTCCCATGCACGCTGGACACTCGCAATAACTCGTACATTACTGACCACAGATTGGTAGGTTACGGATTTAAAGCCAACGACTCCAACAACTTCTTCACATCGTACCGTGAGTAGTACTGGACAAATCGTTGGATTATCAATACCTTAGGAGGCATTTAAATAGCTACACTACCACGAGCTATACCAGCTCTTCCCTTGCGGTGAATTTGGTGTAGAGTTCTGAGGTAAGTACGAATATTTGCAACTTCAATTCCTCGCATGTATTTATCTGTGACACACCTATTATAATCACTGTAGTATGTCGAGTGTCTTCAAATGCTTTTTAAACATGATCAGAAGTACTTCACCTGCGCATTATTTTTCTAAGTAAATATTGGTCTAAAACTTCTGCCAGGCAGTCATTTCTATAGTAGATATTTCCAGATTGTTCACAAAAGAGTCAGTTGATTTTTTAATAATTATTATTCAACGGGTATGAGCTATAGGGCAACACTTCCCCTTGATTTGTTTAGTTAACAGAAGATCTTTAAAATAAAAAGTACATTCACCAGTTTTGCAGAAAAAAATGTATCAAGAATTTTCAACATATCCTCCTTGAGTACTTCAATCGATGTCATTTCGATATTCAAATTTATTGCACACCCTGTGAAGACATATTAAAAGCCAATATGATAATGTAACCAGCGCGATACTTAAAGTATCATTTTTTCACCCTACCATCGTCAAATTAAAACTCTGCAACGATACGAATAAAGTGCAATATTTGTGGCAGGCACCACTGTCTGAACGACGTTTAACTCTTATAATTAATCGTTTAAATGATTTCCGCGGTAAACCTTTAGCAGGCAATGTCACGGATTGCATTACAATACATACATAAGCAGCATATAATACAGCAGATTGTACTACAATATATTGGCGGATGGCTAAAAGTTGGAGGAATTAGACTCGAAGAGAAGTTCGAAAATGAATAGTTTCCGAGAGCGATAAAAAAACTGAATAGCATTTACCGCGATTTAAAAGCTGGTCTTTCGTTGGTTATTTGAGGTACTAAGTTGAGTTCTTAATCGGCAATACCGAACAGTACATTTATTCATACCAATAAAATCATTGTTATTTCGGTATTCTCCCGATTAAGGTAGGTTTCTATGGAGTACTTGAGAAACATTCTGGCGGACTCCCCTCTCTTCATGTACTTCTCTCTTCAATTCACAATAAGGCCTAATTCCTTTCATTACAGGGACGCCGTCTTACAAAAAATATTGGGGGGGCCCAAACCGGGGATCTTGCCCCGGGAAATGTTATAAGTAGTGAGTTATAAGTTTTTGAAGCATTTTAGAAGAGTCATATGATGAACATTAGAACCCTGAAAACTTAAATCTCGATATCGGGACACTCCGGGGAAAATCAACAAGTCTGACATATTTTTTCCTCACACCCACAAAGAATTTTGGGGGGGCTCGGGCCCCCTCAGGCCCCATGGAGTCGGCGCCACTGTTTCATTATATCTAAAACTCCAATTCTCTTTGACTCCTCTCCCTCGCTTGCCTAGCATTCTACCCTCTAACACTGTTTTCAACATCCCCTCCCCACAAAGTACTCCCTCCATCCATACCTTCTTCTGTCTATTTCGTATCTTATCTCAAAAATGCCTCTACTCACCCACCCTGCCCAGCACTTCGTCGCTCAACATGACGATATGCACAAAGCTTTTCTTGCGCGCGAACATTTTTTTGATGCACGGAGATCTGGACATAAATACTGCGGTGGTGGAATGTATGAAATATGCTTGATGACTTGGTAAGAGCTAACCCCTTGATATGTTTGATTGTGATAACACCTACATGTCGCTCAGGGCATGTTTGGGAGAAAAATTCACTCCCTGCCATAGACACTAGATGGGGCACGCAGGGTATCATGTAGATCAAGGGTCTTCAACCCACGGCCCCAGGGCCGCATACAGCCCAGCGGCCTATTTCTTGCGGCCCCTATAGGCTGAAGAAAATATTAGTATCGCGAATCAAATAACGATACGCTGGTCAAAAAAATGATTACAAAAATCGCATTGATTGATTGAACTTGTAAACCATTAAGGCGTATTGCACTTCGAAATTATGTTTTTATTTCATTGATGTAGTGGTTGAGTGACGTGGGGCATTGTGGCCCTCTGCACGATGCGAAATCGATTTTTGGCCCTTGAATTAAAAAAGGTTGAACATGTAAACATTAACTGAGTTCAAATCAAATGTTTAGCATCAATTGAATTTCAGCCACGTCGCAATGCATGCATCATAGTTGTAACAGATTTTTCGCGTATTTTACATTTCTTCACATCTCACCATGAGTAGTACTGGGCACATCATTGGGTGATCAACACCTTAGGAGTGATTTAAATAACCTACAACACCACGCGCTAGACCAATTTTTCGCTTGAGGTGGATTTTTCGCGTATTGGAACGAAAAACTTTTTTGTGGAGTTTCCGCCATCGCGCCATGAAAAACTGCGAAAAGCACCCGCCAAATAGTATATAATTTTTTAGCATCGTATATTCGCAGTATTAGTTCAGGAATCGAAAGAGGACGAGAGAGGTCAGTACTGAAAGAGCGGTCAAACATGCAAGGAGATAAGACAAATGAATATGCCCTCTACGGGCTATAGTGCGAACTACGTGAATGATGAACATCAAAGTTATCCCCTTTAGCGAGATGACACTGCGACGTTGTACGCTTGATCGAAACACGGATATAAACATCGCACAATTCTATAAAGGAGACGTTTTGAGAGAGACATAGGGGGCTATAGCTCCCCTTGGGTATTCAATTTACACTAGATAGAATCGTAATCTTATGCCCCCCACCCCTTGTCCCAATCCTGGATACGCCACTGTCTCCTGCTATCCCCAGGGTCGTGGGTTCTATTCCTGCCTATGTCTCTCTCAAAATCACCCTTAGCCTCCCCTCGCCCCCATAGATCCACCACTGGTAGGGGAGGCCTATGAGGACCCGAATCTAACACAAAGAGGTCACCAGAAGAGATCAGTGTTCACCAATATGCATCGCTGTTATCATGCTACGAGAAGGAATAGCAATTAAAAACATTGAATAATCAAATGCATGTATAATCAAGGTGTGAGCTTTAACGAGCTTTAGTTCAGATATGGCAACTAAAATAACACTAACGAAATAAACAAAAAAAGTTTACTAGCAACTGCAAGAATAAGCTGGTAAATTAACTGGGATGGCTTTGTCTACAATTGTTTACCTTCAGGAAGCGATCGTGGGAGGAGATAAATTGCAATTTGAAAACGATACCTTTAACGATCGCCTTCCACTCTATGCTCGTTAGTGGAAGTGATAAACAATGTGTTGCCTCAATGTTTGGTTTTTCGCGTCCACAAATCCTCCGTTCCAATTTCGAATTTAATTGTTCTCACGTACGAATTCGTAGTAAGAAGTAACTCCCCCACAGAAATGTCCTCGTTCGTTCAACAAAGTAAGATAATACATCTAGCATATATGTATAACATAATTATACATAGCCGGGGAATGGCTTTTGTCTACCTGAGGGTGACTTTTTCCACCAGAAAAGATAAAATTCGCTCTTTCTCTAGGATGACTATTTTATCGCATTTGTACTGTAACATTTAGCGTGATCCTTATAAAAAAATCAAAATACGATATTTTTCTACCAGTAAGTGTTACATGACTGACATAAGTACGTCGCGTTTAGACTATTTTTTTCATTAAATCACCCGTAGAAATAAAACTGTAATAAAAAATTCTACAAAGTGACAATTTTTCAGAATGGAGTGCGATCAATGCCTCATATTAGCGCACGCAATCGATCGGACCCCGGCTACTGTTTGGCGGACAGCAGGTACGCGGCTCTGGTTGAGATCTAGAGCGGTGCCCTCTAACCCGCCTTTTCGGTTTGAACAGACTATAATCTTTTACCCATCCATGAAATCCTCCATTGCTAACGCAATCCTCTACCTAATGACAGAATAATGTCTAATATGAATTTCATCAGCATAAATTTTATTTACTATGAAAATATTTGTAATTTCTTTGATATATATTTGTTCAGGATTTCAATTTTATTATCATACTTAAGCATAAAAACCATTGCTGAGCTATAAACTGTTCTTTAAAAATATGTTCAAATCGGATGTAACAATCTGAGAACAATAAAATTATATTATTATTGTTATTATAATGTCTTTTCTACCGCATCCTTTTTCCTCTAAGCTGCCCAAGTAATCGAACTGCTCATCCTGCTTTAGTTATTTTGACCAAAGTAAGCGAAAATGTTTTATTAAAATATGGAAATAAAAATTTTGAAAAAAGTGTGCATGAGCAATAAGGATCACGTAGGAGATCCCAAATAACATCGCGTAAAAATGGTTCCGCCTCTCCGAACTCCAATGAACTTAAAGAGATAACGAAGTCGGACGATACGGATGGAGCCAAGGTCAAGGAATTATTCTCCTTTCAGAGATTAAAAGAAAATAAAAGAGGCAATTGGCCGCAGCGAATAAGGCCGACGATTGCTGTATGCATTCACATCTGCTGCAAGTTTTCCTCACTCAGTAGTGTCTTACCAACGCACTCACAGAGAGATTTCCAATCGTGTAATCGGGCATTAACGAAAAGGTTAGTTTCTAATGATAATGAAGCTACGTCGTAACAAAATTTGAAACTTAACAACGGTGGTGGATACAGAAAAAACTTAAGGGGACGCAAAAGGTATCTTGACCAACCTTTACTTTTTTCATAGAAAAATAATCAAAAATCAAAACAAGCAAATTTTAAGAAAGTTTTATTCAAACTGATTATGCACACATAAAATACAACGACATTTTATGATTTAAAAAAGTTTCAATTGTGGTTCTGCAATGTTCGGCAATGCGAACGGCCCCACCAGGGGGGGCTCGCGCCCCTTATATGTATCCGCCACTGCTTTACAATGGGTTCTTACTTTTTTGTCTTCCAATGAATTTTTCCCCAGTTTCTGAATAATATATTGGTATGAACGTTGAAGATCAACATTTCAGAAAAGATACATCACCCATTCGGCCCACATTAAATGGCAGATGACATTAGGTCATCTTTTGATCGAATAAGAGTCACTTTAATGAAGCCTTCGACTTTTCTAAAGCATTTTATTCGGTTCATCATGATATATTTCTCTCTCGACTAGAAAACATGCGGCTTTTGAAGTCCGTTTCGGTTATAATCATCGGATCATGTTGGAACTGTAATGTCAAAATCGTAGATGTGCAATGGGGGTTCAATTCCACGGGTGTATTATTGAAACCAGAAGATGACGTATTCTCAAAAGATCGTCAGGGAAAAAAAAGTATGATATATGATAACTGAAGGGGTTTCCCGAGACCAATACGACGGATTTCATTCCAAGTGGTTTGAGCATTCCACTTATTAGAAAACACTGCGTGTATCAGTAAATTTTTTACCGAAGATGCTTACCCTGGGCCCCCTCACGCTTCGGAGATTTTACTTGACGAAGCCTGCGGGCTTGACCCGAGATCGAGCCCAGGACCCTACAATTAGTAGTCAAGCGATCTACCTACTAGGATAAACTAACACTCTAGAATCAACCATATGTATAATTAAGTATTTCTAATCCAGAAAGTAAATAAAAAGTCACGCAAATGATTATATGGCCCACATTATTACACCGCATATCAATGGCGTAACTATGGTGGTGGGGATAGATTCCTCCCCTCCCCAAAAGCCTCAGAAAAATAAAAAAATATTTAAAAGTATTGTCTATTTTTGACATATAATAACTTCATCTGCTTTAAAGTAAGATGCATTTCTAGCTATTGCATATTTCAAAAATTTCCTGGGGGGTCGCAACACAACCCCTGCCCCCGTCTCCCACAAAGCATATTCTCAGTTATGCCATCACCACATATCAGATCATATCATATTAATTTACGCCAAAAGTGGAAGATTGTTATGGCAGCTATCGAGAACACACTTTAAATCTTGTTTTAAAATCCATGGTTAACGTATATCTTTTGTTCCCCAGAATATGAAGATCTTCTCTGGAGTGCTGAGCTTGCTGCTCCTGATATTCCCAGTCTACGGTATGTATTTGATTTAGTTAATTGAGTATTCGTAATACGGGAAATTTCATTCCCTCCAAAATTTCATTGCATAGCTAACGAGTTACTTCACATTTAACGTGCTCCTATTTGGAGTCGAATTACAAAAGTATTCGTATTTCATAAATTAACAGTGAACATTATTAATGCAGTCCACTGATTTTCATCTTTGTAACGGAATTGCTTATTTGTCGTTCACATAGTGCATTCTCTTACATACTCCACTTTAAGATATACTCAAAAATTATCCCAATAGGGCTCTTATCTTCTACCAAATATTTTGCAGTTAAATAGGGTTTTTATTAATCCCTCAGCATCATATTATTTTTTAGATCACGCGATTCCATTTTTATATACAAAACATAATTTAAAATATCTCTACTACCACAGCTACTAAGTGCCAAAATGATGTAAAATGTATTTACAGTTATGTCATGTTTTCAAAAATTTTCCCGGTCCCCCCATTCCAGAGACAATAATAGTAAAGGACAATCCTAGAGCACAAAAATATCTATTTTTAAATATACCACCTCCTGAAGGATTGCATATTCCTCCTGAAACACCCTGTATCATAGAATGATATAGGGAAGCACGTTCCCCCCTCCTAAAAAAAGATTAAAAAATAGACAAGATTTTAAATGCGGTTATCATTACGTCCGTTTGGTTTTGTGCATTACAGAGTCTCATAATCATTCAAGTCTTGCGCCCAAGTCAAGAAGACAGATTTGCGTGTCATAGCCCGGTCAAATTAGCACAAAAAAGGGGGTACCCTTGCATAAATTGCCAACAAGCTGAAAATTTCCAGGAACGTTAGGAATACCACTCTAATGAAATCCTGAAAAGTCCCCATCGATCCCGTGAGTGCAAAAATTTGTATTCAAGGTCAAAGGTCATAAAAATGGGTTTTTTGGATTTTTCGGACAAACGGTTGGTTTTACGATAAAAATTGCTCAGTTCAAAATTGTAGAGCAGTTAATTTTCTACAAAATTGTAGGCATACTCTTTTCTCTAAGATTTATCATTTCTGAGATAGAGCCATTCGAAATTACCCGTAACTGTATGCTCAGTAATATGCATAACCATATTATTGCGCTCTCTGAACATTATTGGACACGTAACACGCGTATTGCTCGAATGGCTCTATCTCAGAAATGATAAATCTTAATTTTTTTTTCAGGAAATTTTCAGCTTGTTGGCAATTTATGCAAGGGTCAATGACTATTTTAACCGGGCTATCATTTTCCACTCAGCGCTCGAAAAATAAAGCAGCCCAAGTGGGGAACAGGCTCGAAAACTGTCCTTATTATATATGTACCTTTTAATAGTTTCATATTAATAACTGTCATTTTAAAATAACAATAATAATATTAGTAAAGGGAGAAGTAGTAATCACAAGGTTGAGGATAGGGCATTGCCCTTTGACTCATGCGTTTCTCTTTATTAAGAGAAGCAAGCCCCTCAGTATAATGAGTGTAGATGTAGTTTAGTATCCCATATATCCTGGCAGTGTGTGACCTGTACCGTAACACGCGGATACGGTTCAATGTAGGGGGAGATTTAGAATCCCTTCTACGAGACCTTCTTCATTTAAATAGTAAAATTTTGTTTCTCAAAGACATAGGTCTGTTTATTAAAATTTAATACTTTCCGTCGATTTTATGTAAATAAATTATGCAGCAACGATCCTTTTTTTACACGATTTGAATCAAATGATAGAGTAGCGGTACAGAATGACTTAGCCGTCGACGCACCCTAACGCCAAATTCTACTAAGACTGCCAATGCTACAGAAGAGAATATTTCGCACAGTAATTGTTGCATGAAGTTTTTTTTATATCGAATCTGAGGAGACCATTTGTCTGTCAGACCCTTGACAACCCCAGAAAAAAATCTGGACCTGCCCTTACCCTGTGTATCTACATCTACAAAATACCCCGCAAGACGCCTAAAAAAGGCGTGTGGCAGTGGGTGTTAGGACAAGCAAATTCTGAAACAAAATTACGACTAGCATTTATTAAAGTCTTTATGGTTCGGGGAAAAAGGAATTCGCATATCTATCTGTTAGGCAAATACCTCTCTTAATTTATCGCGTCTTGCGAACGTGGAAATATAGTGTGGCTCTAATATTATGTTCTCCGTGTCGCTCTTAAAGATACCCATCCTCAATCGTTCAAGCAATCTAAGCCTAGCGCGCAGCCTCTGAGTCGCCAGCGGCTCCCAGCCTAATTCACTAAACGGGGCACCTACATATTCCACTGCTTTTGTAAAGGGTATGGTGTAATTGACTAAGAGTGGAATAAGTTATATAATATAATTTATTTAAAAAAAGAGTAACGATGATTTACCATGGTGAGATAAGAGAAAACTATCGGAGATACAGAGGAGACAGAAGATTTGGATGGAACGAGTTCTGAAAGGGGAGGGAATGCTAAAAACCGTGTCAGAGGGAAGAATATTAGGTAAGCAGAAATCTAAGATGATGTGGGCTCCATGTGGCTCCATGGGCTATAAAGGGGCTCCATATCACTCCTAAAGATATCTATTCTTAGAGTATCTAGCGGCTCCCAGCCTAATTCGCTTAGCACCTGGGTAACGCTGCCTGTACGCCCGTTGCAGTTTTTGGCAAATCGTGCAGTTTTCCTTTGTATTTTATTCAGTTCACGGATTAAGTCTCTCTGCAGCGGATCGCATACGCTCACTACATATTCAAGGTGTGAGCGGACAAGTGCGAAATAGCATCTTTCTTTTACTTTCTTATCCAAACATCTACCCACACGCGCTTGACGAATTTCGCTTCGCTTAATTCTCATAACATCTGCGTAACGCTGATGAGGGTGTCGAGGGAGGGATATCTAGTCTGATTAGTGACAAGAAATTGACTAATCACGTTTAATCTACGTCTTTCTATTCAATCCTTATTCCAGGAACCACGGGGGAAGGTGGCCAGAGTGGAAAGTATGTGATGTGCGCATTCGAGGCCGCTTCCGCCCTTCGTGAGGACGAAGAAGTACGATTCGTCCCGGAGGACTTAAACGTGACCATCTGCACGCATTTACTCTACAGCTACGCCATCATTGGCAGGGATTTAGACATCGACGAGAGGTACCATGCCGTGGATCTGCAAGAGGATGGTGGACTAGGTGAAAAAATACTCTATTTCCACACTTATTAAGTACCTACCATCGGTCAACAAATTCAATGTTTACGACATTTTGGGGATATGGTTTCTCGTGCGTCCTTTCACTAATAGGTACCATTAGTCAACAAATTCAATATTTCTACCCTAACAACGCTTTTACTGGAAAGGCATTCATGAATCGCAGCTGATTATCCTTTTATTGGCAATAGACTTATAATCCGCGAAAGGATTAAGTTCGCCATGAAAAACATTTTACTTACCCGGGATTCTACCCGGATCTCCCGATTGGCGTGTTAACCAGTTACATCGCCAAGCCATTTTCTCAGAGCGAACTTCGGAATGGGTTTTAGGGAACAAGTTGTTGACGTCACGAGTCCACCCTGTGGCACATGTGGCTGAGGTCGTGCTTACTAAACTACGGTCAGTTTTCGTGCAGAGCTTTGAAATTCGTCGCTGCCGAATAGAGCGACAAAGTAGGGTTTTTCACTCCAACTGTGGCTTAGTAAGCACCACCATCACCATATGAGCCACAGAGTAGACTTTCGACGTCAACACCTGGTTCGGTAAGAACTCTATGGGTAAAACCCGTCTCGAAGTTCACTCTGAGAAAAAGGCTTAGTGGTGTGTCTGCCTAAGACGCATGACCGGCATCTGGGAGATCCGGGTTCGAATACCGACTAATTCAAACATTTTTTTCATGGCAAACTTTATCCTTTAGTGTATTTAACTCTGCACCCGTGCGCGTGACTGCATACAAAGTCACTCGTTTCATGTAATGTAATACGCGGGTTTAAAATTCATTCTTGACCATTCCAAACATTACACAGAGCCAATAACAGCAGCACAGATGATACCTTGATTGATTGATGATGCGGTGGGGGATCAGCTCCCAGGGCACTTAGATCTGTATGTCCATTGTGCTGACCACCGATGACAGATCACCCATAGAGGCCTATGTCCTTAGTGAAGGACAAGAGGTCCCCAATGGGAAGATCTCTTACCTCATTGGGCTCTAATAAAGGTGAGCCCAGGTGTCTGTATCGAGTCCTCATGATTGCGGGGCACTCGCATATTAGATGGGTAGTTGTTTCCTCTCCCACCTCACACCATCTATAAGGGTCTCTCATAAGGGCTCTCCCATAAGGGTCTTAGCTTGACTAGGTGATACCTTAAAAGACCATGTAAATGGAGGCCTTTTACGGGCATATTATGCATAAAAATATTGACTGTGTAACTTATGCTTGGTCCCATGGTTTCCTTTCCATCAGGCATCATTAACAGGACTATTTCCCTGAAGGAACAAAAACCTGGACTAGAAGTGTTCATCGATGTTCGCGATCCATTTGGAGAACTCGCAGAGACTATGGTAAGGAAAAGTAATGTCTTCTGTACGGCGATTTTGTGCCTTTCCGCGTTATCACGCGACAATAACTATACGTTCACTCTTTCTGCTTCCGTATCTGACATAGTGCTCTTATGATGACTAAACGGTATTCATGGTAGAAAGCAGGGGAATTGAGTTCTACAGCCCAAAATATGTAACATGATTATGAAAGTATTCTACCGATTAAAGTAGGTTTCCATGGAGTACTTAGATGCAGTCTGAGAGCCTTAATTTCCTTCATGTACTTCACGCTTCAATTCACTATAAGGCCTACTCCCTTTCATTCTATCTGAAAAATCATATTCTCTTCCGTCCTCTCCCCCGTTTGCCCAACATTCTACCCTCTAACACCGTTTTCAACATCATTAATTGTTGTAGTTGATTAAAAATGAGTTAAGCGATATAAGGCTCTCCCTACACTACCTAACACTCACTCACTTCCATGGCCATGGATACCCTAAGTGGAATTTGGCCTCATCAACAAGCCAACTGCAACTCTCCCTGTCCTCGGCATCGTCATAGAATTTTTCAAATCACAAGTATTTACCATTTTGTTTGTGTTTTGTTGATTTTTAAATAGCTTTCAATATTAATTATCCTTTTAATTCATAATTCTTCTTGAAAAACTTAAAAGGAATATCTATTTATTATGTGATTCGCAGTCACCTTTCTGTCTAGAGTTGCCAATATTGTCCCATTTTTCATTTCTGCCACATTAAGTTTAATTACTTACAAACATTATATCCATTTTGGAATTATCTGCAGCGGTCACTATTATAGTTGTAAGTAATTTTCTCAGTCGAACTTAATTTGTGTTCTATTTATTTATGAACCTTAAACTTACTTTTTTTAAAGAATATTAGCTGCTATATCTATGGCCGAGGCAGCCTAAATGATACTACTTCACCAATAGGTGCTGTCAGGCATTTAAATTTGAAGGCCTTGGCGTAGGCATATTGACTCGAGAGTTCCCGTGAGATTGCTAAAGTAAATCAATGTCCTGGAAAGGGTTGTTACAAGTTGCCCTTCATACCTTTATTGTGATACTCTTGTACTGTTCACAATATGATTCCATCATCTTAAAGTGTAAAAATAATTTACTTATTCGCATCCATCTCCATTTGGACTTCAGAGGACGGAGAATCGTTCTGGAACCGATACTTTCGCCAAGAACGCTGTCAGCTTCGTCAAGAGGCATGGATTCGATGGTATGAACATCCGTCTGTCGCCGGGTGCCTTGGAGGACTCTCCCATGCAGGTGCGAGCAATACTTTCATTAAATAAGATGGCAAGTCAATTATTATCCGCAATTTAGTTTTATCTTACTTTATATTGGTAATACTGTCGTCTTTAAGTCGATGACGAATGCTTAGTTGATTTGTTGTAATGTCTTTGGAAGTTTCAAGCTTCTATATTAGTTTCGTTATCGCTGTGGTACTGCTAATCATGTCTGCTCCGCTTTCTATTTGCACCAAAGAAGAGCAACGTTCAGTGATCCGGTTTTTTTTTGTAGTCGGAAGGCATATCAGGGGCGGATATTCATCGAAGGCTTTCGGTACAATAGGGGAACATTGTTTTGCCACAACGGAGTTTCTACTAATGGATTTAAAAATTCCAAAATGGTCGCCCAAATGTTGCGTACGACTGAGGAGGCGGACGACCGTTTACCGCCACAAATGAAGAAAACATTGAGCGTTCACGTGAAATGATTCTCTTAGACAGACGAGTAACTATTGACGAAGTGAAAACATCGTCTGAAAATTAGTCACGGTTTTTCCTACGAGTATTTATAGTATTACATATATAAAATTTTATGAATGCATTGCGGATACTAATTGACTTACCCTCATACATACATAATGGTAACTTCACTTATTGTTAGCAATGGGTACTTGGTTGTACAATGATAATTGTCAAATTCCTTTGATGGAAATAACCCATTTCCGCCCATCGTAGCCATATGGCTAGTGGCTACATCCTACCATTCTGAGCATACAAGGCTCTTGAAGAAAGCCCCCACTCCTTTTTTTGAGACAAAAATTCAGCATGTACCCCTACTATCTGTAAATCAGAAGCAAGTATCATAAAAGTAAACAGGGAATGGTATTGTATAGATTACATTCACTTTCCTTCGTCCAAAAATATGCTTTCCATGAAGGTTCATCCTTTTTCTAAGGTAACTCGTCATTCCTCCGATCATTATGAGTATATAAGGCTTTTGAAGGAAATCCGCACCCCATTTTGCTGTCGAATTGTACCAAGTATGTCGTTGAAGCTTGCGATAACTTAAAACACTATTAGTTTATTCTAATCGAGTCAAAAAAATTCACTGACGGAAACAGACAGGTACGAAATGGAAATTTAATATGGACGCCTACTTCATGAAAATTACATGCAAGTATCGTAAAAGAAAACGGGAAACAGCACTCCGAGATTATTTTAACCTTCCTTCATCAAAAAATATGCTCGTCATGAAGGTTCATCCTTCCCATCAAGGTCATTTGTACAAATTTGTAGAAATCGATCAACATAGACTCTGACCTCGTTACCACCATAGTGTAGCTATACGACTACGCGTCATTCTAAAGAAACTAATTGATGTATCACCAAAATATTTCACTAAAATTACTAAAGACGTCCGCAGGATCTACTTACCTAACAAGCTTCACAATCGAAAGCAGAATCTTTTCTGGACGGCAATGGATTAAGTATTTACCTTGCGTAACCCACATTGCTCATCGCCATTTTTTTCTTTTTTGAATGTTAAATGTTTTAGACAAAATTCATTGCTCATGCATTAAATTTCACATTGAAATAAAATTTCCGATGCTTTGATTTGTCGAAGGCAGCCTTAGCGAGAAATAAAGCCTTAAATTCCTTCAAAATTTCTAAAATATTAAACAACATTAAACTCTTCAATCTATAGTACTGACTGTATTGCTCGAATTTAAATCTTCTATTTTATTTTATAGGGGTCCGAAGTTTTCTTCTCCATCATCCACGAAGAATTTCAACGACATGGGATCAAGCTCATGGTCATTGTGATGCCTGAAGGATATCCGAGAGAAACTCACTATAACATCACCGGGTCCATTTCACAGTGCGTATTTTTCTATTAAATTATTAAGTTTCAAAAGCATGGGACAATGTGAGTACGTAGGTTTCCGCGGTGTTCAGGTTCCAATTTGCACCGGAATTACGGAGAAATTGGAGCATGGGACAATGCCTATTATTATTATTACAGTATTCTACCGATTAAGGTAGGAGTACTTGAGAAGCATTCTAGAAGCCTCCCTAGCCTTCAAGCACTTCCCTCCTCAATTCACTGTAAGACCTACACCCTTTAAATATATCTAAAAATCCTATTCTTTTCCTTCCCCTCCCTCGTTTCCCGAACATTCTACCTTCTAACACCATTTTCAACATCCCCTCTCCGCTAAGTACTCCTCCCATCCATACCTTCTCTTCGGTATCTCACCTAGAAGCTGCCTCTCTTCCTCCACCATATGCAGCACTTCGCCGCTCCTCCTCCTCTCCGTCCACTTCACCTTAAACATTCTTCGCCACACCCACATCTCAAATGCCTCCAGTCCTCTCTCGTCCTCCTTCCTTAGTGTCCACGTTTCCGCTACAGCTACACTCTAGATCATACTTTTCACTAATCTTTTCTTCAAACGCTTGCATAATAACAATAAGGGATGGACGGATCGAGGATTTTTTCGGATTCGGAATCGGATCGGATCCTTGATTTTCGGAGCCGGATCTTTCGGATCGGATATTTTCGGATCCAAATGCATTTTCAAATTCCTAATGCTGAGATTCCCCCGATGGTTGTTCAATCTCTTGGGAAGAGTCACACTATGTGCCGGTCGTATTTTGCTATTTTTATTTTCCACGGCTGAAATTCTCCTACGTAACCTCTGCGAGAGCTTTCAAACAAAACGGTTCGTGAGTAGGACAAGAATCGCATGCGACGGCGCATTCGAAGATAGAATCGGAACTCTTTCCACCCTTATCGGGCGTTGCATCACTGAAGCTATTATTTAAACTTCGGATCCAGATCCGATGTCTTCCGCGACTTTGGATCCGATGTATCCGATGGAAAACAATATCCGCGGATATTTGGATCCAAGGTGTCCGATCCGACCATCCCTAATAACAATGTCTACTCAATACAGAGTAATGCACTTATAAGGTGATTTCGATTACAAGAGGATGAGGTTTGAAAATCATAATACAAGCAAACAGCAAATTAAGTACTCCCTTGCGACAGGTCACTCTGCTAGTTTTTACAGTTCTTTTGTCTGAAGGTTTCTCCTTGAAGATACTTTCTTTCGGTGATATCTAACCTACTTAAATTGTATCCTAGGAATACCAAATAGTTCTTGTCTTCCACGCTTTTTGACTGAACGGTAAAAGATGTGGACTAATGGCTGCCACCAAGAATATTACAAACGAGGATCCTCAAGTCGGTCTCTAAATGCGTATTCAACTACCGCGCATTTAAATAAGTTTCAAAAATGGCCACTCGCGTCGCTGAAGGGCAAATTGATCTGAGTTTTACGGGGAAATAAGGAATAATTAGGGGTGTTCACCGAAATTTTTATACATAATGTTTTGATATATCAAATTCATAACTTTTCCATGCTATTTCTAGCAATTACAAACTTTATACTGCAAAATATTGGGAAAAAGTGGATCGCAGTACACTCTTTATCGCGCCGCGGACCTTTTTGAAAAATGATTAAAATGGGACCGAAGTGGCAACAGAAATCATCCTTCTGTGGGATGGAATTGGGCCCCCTCTATACAGTCTCCTTGGCTATCACTTTGAGTGTTATGACTTTGGTGCCTTCAGCAAACATCTCTGCAACCTTCAAATTCCTCCCAGCCATCGATTTTTGACCCCAGTAAGTGGAGGCATAGAAGCAGTTGGCAACACTGTACTCAGTTGCGGATCTACGAAGGGGGGCTAAGGGGTCATTTGGTCGAAACACACACAAGGTATAATCGAAGTATTTGGTGTTACCACTTTGCACAAAAGTGTTTAGTTTTATACTTTCCTACATATTTACCTTCTTTAACGAAATGAAATAAAAATTAGCCCTAAACTTAGGTCCTATTTGACATACTTTTGGTATATAACAATCCAGAGTTAAATCCATATAGGGGATAGGGGGGGCTTTAGCCCACCCCCTTTGGGTATTCAATTTACACTAGATAGATTCGTAATCTTAGTTTCCCCCCTTATCCCTATCCTGGATCCGCAACTGCCTGTACGGGATAGAAAATTTATGTTTCGAAAATTTATCCGAATGTTTCAGTCGATTACAGAGGGGACCTATTCTCTTCCTGATGCCCTTTGCGCTGAGTCCTATTTTTATGATATGGCCAAAGTTTATTTTTCCATAGCTGAAAATGGTGATGAGGACTCTAGATCATGAATATTTATGCATTACTAAAGTAAACCATTGTTATTCATAGGAACCTGGACCTGATTGCAGTAGCCTCGTACTGGGTGCTGCCCGAGCAGAAAACTGAAATAACGTCATCCCCAAGAAAACTGGTATGTGTATATATTAATGTTTCCCTGTATTAGTTGTTTTCCTTACACAAAAATGTTCACGGGTGTGCATCTCATTTCCTCAAGTATCACAATACTGAATTAAAAGTTGAATGTATTCATGCAACCTAATCACAGTAAAGGTCTCTTTTCGGCGCAGTCTCGAATTCCTTAACACGCACATTTACAAAAACATGAAAGATAGAGAAGACAAAAGCTGAAATATAGGCTAAATGGGTAACTATAATTCTCACAAACAGGCTTTCACCATAAATGGGGAGCTTTATGTGAAGAGAGATTCCACCAAAAGAATGATCTACTTGCGGTAAATTTGAATATAGAAGTATGGAAGAAATTCATCATAACTTACATTTGTTGCATGCTTCGCTACGGATGTGAGTCATGGAAAATGATAGAAGCGGAGAAATAAAGGTTAGATGCCTTCAAAATGTAGTGCTACAGAAGAATCAAATCGATAGAGAATCAAATGGATAAACCGAGTTAGTAAAGGGGAAGTCCAAAGATGAGTAGGAGAGAAGAGAAGCCTCATGAAAATATTAGCAAAAAGACGGAACAACCTTATAAGCCATATGTGGAGATAAGTTGGCCGGATGAAGATAGGGATACGTATATGGCAAGAAGGGGAAAGGAAGACCTCGAACAAAATATATGGAACAGTTGAAGAAGTATGTGATAGTGAAGAAATACGTAGGTGTGAAAAGATTAGCTGATAGGAGAATAGAGTGGAGAATTCAAACCAATCTTAGGATTGTTGACCAATGCTGATGAAGGCAGTTTTACCTCACTCAAGAAGTGCTTCAACCCTTAAGTTGTTGGGTTTGGTGAGGGTGTATCTCATACAAGACCACTAAGGCGCGTGAATCTCACACCTTCATGGTAGGTGAGTCAGTTCTTTTTACCGGGCTATTTTATTATTCAAGAATCAATAAAGGGTAGCCCAAAGGCTTCAACCAGGATTCAAACAAGGGGCCTTGCGAACCGTTGCCAAGTGAACACTTCATGAGAGTGGCAAACACGCTACATAGCACCAAGGGCGTGCCCAGGATCAAAACTAGAGGTAGGCCAGCCGCGGTTGTTCAAATTGTTACACAAAAAAGGTAAAGTAACCTAAAAGCTCAAGAAAATTATAACAGCACTTTATTAGTTTTTAAAATTACTTGCGCGAAAACAAAATATTTTTATTTTAATTACATGTTTTATTCTAATATCACTTTTCTTGGATTAAGAGAAAATTTGTTTAAAACACTTCAACAGGTTCAGGCTTCAATTGGTGGATGTTAGACATGTTTAAATAAATAAAATATCGTAGCACTTTTCCACAAAAATATTTTACTGCGTACAACGCGCTTCGGCTCACTGAGCCATCATCTGATACAAGTCCACATGATGGCTCAGATTCTTGTACCAGATGATGGCTCAGTGAGCCGAAACGCGATGTACGCAGTAAAAAAAATTGGGGAAGAGTGCTACGACCTTTTATTTATTTAAATTTGTTTAAAACGTTCGTTTTGAATTAACTTTAATTCTAGGGGTGGTAGCTACCCCCTCCTGCCCCCCACTGGGTACGCCCATGCATGGCACATCATGATAGAATTCCCGCGAATGATGCTAAAATTTTCATCATAACTCTCTGCATTCAGCCATATAACGGAAAAGCTTCGCAGATTATCAGTCGCGATTGATAGCTTATGCATTTTGTAAATAACAGAAGACACGTGAGAGTCACAATACTCGTGCCTCCTCAAATTCACCAATCGCATTATGGAAACAAATGCAACTTGTACAATGAAATCCATGCAAACAGAAAAATCTCATTGAAATCTTAATATCGGATTCAGATATTGTCTGAATAATTACCATATAAAATTAACTGCATTCGGCCACTAATTTCAAAATTAAAATTTCTTTAATACGGCATCAAATCAATGATATTCGGCTATACCCAAAAATATCGCATATATGCCCTTACGAAGCCGAAACTTCTGCAAACAACTCAGGCATAACTTTTATGAATTCAAAGGCTGAATTAAGTTCCGTTATAAAGTTATAAGGTCAGTTCTGACTATTTGCCACAGCCATTTTACTTGTCAATAGTAAAAAGAACTATTTTTCAGCGTAAATCAACAAACACATTGCCTCTTATGAAGTGCTATGAAATGTTATGAATTCTAAATGAGATTGAAAATAATCCGTAACAATCTATCTGTACCTGGCAAAAACTATACCGGAAAGCAAGTTTTAAAATACAATTTTACTGCGTAAAAATTTACTTTCTTAGCGTCCAAAAATTTCCTAGATGCCTTGGCTGACCACCAAAAACTTACACGTCAACTCAGCATAGAAAAAATGTGGTTAATGAGACCCTAAATACACGCTAGATATTGCTTAATCTCTCTTGCTCTTTCATTTTTTAGGAAAGGGTTGTTGACGAAATGATAGCCGCCGGAGTCCAAGCAGAAAAACTGCTGGTGGCCATCCCAGCTTTTTCGTTCTCCTACAAGTTGTGCGACCGCGAACATACGGAAGTCGGCGTGCAAACTTGTGGAGTGGGAAGCGAAGGAATCCACATCCGCGGAGCGAGTTTCATCCTTCACAGCTCAGAGGTAACGACGGATTTTTTTTCCCCATAATTGACACCAAAGGGTCTACTCGCCAGAATCATTACCTTTAAAATATAAGGGGTGTTCCAACAAGTTTTAAACGAGTGACTCGTCACTAAATAGGAGTCACAATAACGACCCGTCGTAAGTGAATGATAATTCCTCTTCATGCAATAGACTAACATATCTCAATTGTTCTTCCAGGACTTTTTCGTGGGTTAAGCTATCCCGAAATGAATTGTGAATCTCTGATAACACTGTTCAGCAAAAAAAAAAGTTCAAAAAATGCTTGGGTACAATTTTAGGTGCTTCCTAATTTTGGGTCGCTGAATACGAAAATTACCTACCTCCATTTTTTTCTATCGCCCTCCGGTTTTACGAGGTCATTTTCGGATTCAGCGACCAAAAATTAGCTACACACACCTAAAATTGTAGCCGAGTATTGTTGATTTTTTTGCAGAACAATGTAATCCACGAGAATTCGATTACCACCGTTCTTACTTTCAAATTACGACGACACAGGAAACAACAAAGCTGTACAGGTACACAAACCATTTACCGGTAAATGAGAACTTTCCGTCACCATTAATTGAAGTAAACTTAAAGAAAACTTTTGATTTGCACGGCTAATTAATACATCCACCGTGTATATAAAGCTTCGTAGATCAAAAATATGTCAAGTAATTCCATAAGCAATCAGTATTTATTCCGGGAAAAATATGTAAATGACGAAAATCAGGCTTATCCCCGAGTTTTCAGACTGTAGTCTTTTTAATTGCCAATGGTAGAAAAAAGGCCAAAAAAGACGTGAAACTGTGAGAATGTACAAAAATGAGGCAGAATTTATAGTACAAAGTACTGACATGAACTTGAAAATATGATGGATAAATTATGTGCATAATAAATATTTAGAAAAGCCGAACTGAAGTACCTTTAATTATGTTGAAATAACTTGTATGATATTAGGCACGATGTGGTGGAAGTTCGTAATATTGTTGAAATGACACATTGCAACAATATGTTGAAATAAGGCAACTGAACATAGTCCGATGAAATATTTTCAATTACTACCAAACTATAAATACACTAATCTGATATATCAGTCTTTGCGGGATATGTTGAAGTTTTTTTGTATGTATATCTAAAATAATAAGTACAAATATTTAGAACGCTACGAATAGCGACTGATAAAACTTATTCTCTCCGGCCTTTTATTTACTCTTAGGAAAATTTCTCAAAGACGACTTTTCGAGCCTATACTTTGGAATTACCTCGTATAAATATTGACAATTACCTAAACAACATAGCCTAATCCAACTCACCACTTCAGACTACCATCTGCCTGAAATCGAAATGAAAAAGGAACGTAAGAATGGTGGCTGAAGAGCGAAGAACGAAAGGCTCCCCATTACCCCCAATCTCTCATCAATTTTAATACGTTTCAATTTTCTCGCAAAACCAAAAGGAAACGGCAAGCAGGGCCAACGAGCCTGTTCCACAGCCAGGCTGACTCCGTTGTGCTACCGGTAGTTTCCTTGTCGCCAACCGTTGTGACGCTGTTGCCTGTCTTAGTGTTGAACCTGTTGCTGGTTGCTATAGTTTGCAAAGGAGAACCACTGCAGTGGGGAGACAGGAATTTATTGTGTCTTGCCACCGTTTGTCTCCCGTTTTGTGGAGAGGTTAATTTTTGGTCCGTTGCTGCACTGCACAGAGATTCTGCGTCAAACGCTCTGAACCTTAGCCCTGTAGCACTTGGTACGACTTAGATAGGCCCTAAAGTGTGACTGCGATAAATGCAGACAAACTGACACGCTAAAAACTTAATGTATATAGACAGGACAGAAATTCTAATATTACCAATTTCATTTTATCTAGCTGATGAGGAAGATTGCAAATACATCGGAGAATTGGTCTTTGACAAAGGATCCCGAGTCAAATATGTTGTATGGTGACAGCAAGTCCCTCCAATGGGCGTCATTCGAGGACAACACTTCCATCAGGCAGAAGGTAAAGTATAAATGGGATTGTGAACAGTATTTTTGACAAATTTAAAGCCATTTGCACATCGAGTGAATGGAATTTTTTTAAGGAAGGTACATAAAAATATCAAAAAGAAATCTTCCAGACAATTCGACTTCCAATTTCACTTGAATCAAACATCTACGGCCAAAAGTACAATGAAAGCTGTTAAAGTGGCCTCCGAACGGGTTGAAGAAAAGTGGCCTATTAATAAGGTGATGCTGAATAGCGGAAAAATATACAAGGTTATCAATAATCCGTAATAATAATATTAATTCAACCGATGCCGACGAGATGAAATAGACGTTCCACGCAATCATCTAGTACAAGACATCACAGTACATGAGCACATCACAACCGGACACATATCTCGAACTTCTATTATATCACACCTGAATCGGTTGAATTTATTCGGAATAATCCTGCAGTTTAAGGTGCGAGATTTATAATTTATCTTGCTGTTATAGCTGAACTGGATTAGGAATTACTTGAGTCTTTCTCAAAAGCCAATCGCAGCTGCTCTATAAATATATCTGTCATCTATCCGAGACGCATTCTGAATTTTTCTTTCATTGCAGGTGGCCTTTGCATTGGAAAGGAACATGGCTGGTGTTGTCATCGTGAACTCTAACATGGAGGACTTCAGAGGCCGATACACCGGCAATGGACAAGGATTCCCGATAACCAGAACAGCTTACAACGCTTTAAACGGGCATTAATTAGCAATTCTCTTATGACGCTTAAGAAAATATAATTTGGTTAACCTATTCCCATTCAACAAAACAGGAATTCATGCCCGCATCAAAATTTTAAAAACACTTATGGCCAGGTTTTTCCTTTCAGTTAAACTTTGTTAGAGCACAATAACCAAAGTTCATCATATTCCATTCTAAACCAATTATTTATAATAAATCTGAACTACCTTGTATTAATTATAACTTTAACCGCTATCAATTTGAGATAACGGCAGTATCACGTCACGGTTACCGCTTACGAGCAGAGCCGGATTTAGATTAAAAGAGGACCTAGGCTACTGCACTAATTTATTTTCTTTTTTCTAACTTTCCATTTCAACTCCTATTTTCAAGTTTGTAAATTACATGAGAGATAATAAAATGCATCGTTACTGTGATATATACCAATTTGTTAAATTATGCATGTTGTGAATGGCACTTACCTTCGTAAAAAATGTGGCACGAATAATAAAAAAAAGTCAAGGATGTAGAGTAAACGAATGCCACTCTTGATCTTGAGACCGCTATGTTATAGGAAAATCCGGCCCTGCTTACGAGACTTAATAAAACTGGCTTTCACAAAACATTTTTTGTTCCTGAACCTTAACAGACTATCACTCTCTCTCAGCACAATAAAATGAATGTACGACGTCTTCATTGAAAACCAAAGCTTCTACTTGATGGTATTAGATGAACTTAACTGTGCCACCAGCGATAAAAATGAGAGCTGCAATTATAGCCATTCCATTTATTATCGTCAAAAATCTGTATACATCATGCAATTATTAATATTTTTCTCAATTAATCACTGTTTTTGCTGTCCTGAGGCACATGATTCAGCACTTATTCTCCAGTTACTCTATCACTCTCGTTGAAAATAACGGGGATCGGGTTGGTGTGATGGCTGGAATGTTGGCTTCATACCCCCTGGGCTCGGGTTCAAACCCCCGGTGGTGAAAGAGAGTTTTCAGAGACTGCCCGATTCCTGCTTGGGTGCCTTAGGAGGGGCACTTAAAGTACAGCACTCCGTCCGTCGGATGGGACATTATGCCTGGGTCCCCTTGGCGCCTTTCGTTATAAGCAGCGTAACGCCGACGCCGGGTTTCTCTCCGTGCTTCCTTCCTAATCCTAGCCTTATAGCAAAAATGACCTTAGCTGTCGGTCGCCTCCTCCAAATACCATACCATACCTTCGAAAATAACTATAAATCACAAAATAAATGCATGTGTTACGTCATCATTCACATGCAATACCTCTTTAGTGCTTGATTTCGAGACGTCATGTCACCTCTTTAGTGCTTGATTTCGAGACGTCATATGAACCGTGATCAACTTAACAATGGTAGTACGCTTGTAATACTCTTTGCAATAGATTCCCTTTTCATAATCTCCACACACAATACTTTTTTTTAGCACTTATCTGAATTTTAATCGGCAATCGCGTAGGTTTTAGCCAACAATTGGATACGAATAGCTATTCTCTCACAATCTAACGGAACCTAAAAACAGTAACCACATGCACACATAAATAGACAAGTGGCTAGGGTTGAATAAGTCTTGAGCATTTCTCCAGGCATTTGAATTGATAACATAATTCAGTAGTAACCAAACAATCGCTGGGATTGGAAGAATATTGGTTTTCCATTCAGGCTGCATTGACTTTAAAACAAGCAGTAGGTACCCCTCTCGCCCTCAGCTAATCTTTATGACACCTGCATTCTAATGTCCAAACTCGGAGCTTGAAAGAAGCCTTTATTTTCTGTCAAACAGCTCACTATATGCCTTGACTCTGATTGTAAGGGTAGATCTTTCTGCAACGAAAAAGACTGACAGCTCTTACTTGAATGGAAATGCTCCACAATCTCTCACACGCATATAAGCTTCCTAAAAATATATCCATGAAGAACCGAAGTTGAGGAGTCCTTTAACACCTGGGAATACAACGCGATGGTGGGTGGCTTAACATGGTGGAACTCCTTCGAAACCGGCCGTATCGAAACCGGTCGCAAATATATTTAATTTTGTGGAACAGCAAAGTCATTTTCTTACCCTTTGTGGGAATATAACAGTTGAAGGAGGAAATTCATTAGGGATTAATATCTGGAGCATGCCTCTTTATGGTAATGAGGCATGGTTGATGACAGAAGCTGATATCTCAGGGTTTGAAGCTTTCGAAATGAGGTGCTTTACTCTTCCTCCCCACCATTTATACCCAAGTTGGTATTTGGCCTCGCCATCTGTTTGGCCCCCATTCTACCTATCTACTATATCCTCCTCGCCTACTCCCGTTCTCCCCATATCAATCAACACTTCATCCTTCCATCTTTTCTTCGGTCTTCCTGGAAGTCGTCTTCCATCAGCGTTTTCTGCCCAGATTTGTTTTAATAGGACCTCCTGTTCTCTTCTCATGATGTGCCCTGCCCGTCGCAATCTCTAAAGTAATTCTCTCATTGGTCTCTCCAGTGGCGTAACAATGGGGTGGATAAGGGGATAGATCCACCCCCAAAGCCGCTGAGAAATAAAAAAATAGTACACTAATTTTATGGTATACTAATGTTTTCCTGTTGTGATAACTTCCCGCGGATTTTTTAAGGGCTAAAATGTTGTAAAATACCTGCAATTCCAAGCATGTAATTTTTTTAATTTTCGGATCCTCCGTTGCCGAAGGGGGGAAAGTCGTCCCCACACGCCCTTTTTCCCCGCCTAAAGCATATTCCTATTTCCGCCACAGGGTCTCTCCATAGAGAAAGAGTGGTTTTAGAGAAGAATCAGTAATATCAAATGGATAGATCGAGTACGTTAATGGGTATAATGCGGAAGTTCTTAGAAGAGTAGTGGTAATTGAGTCTTTTGAATAACTTCGTATGAGGACGGGACAATATTTGGCTCCTTCATGAGACAAGTTGGTCTGATCAACATTATGGTTGAAGGACAGTTGGAAGATATGAGTGGCGAAAGAATACTTCGGACGAGATGTAAAGAGCAGGTGGACGAGACGAGATATAAATAAGGATGTAAATCGGAGGGCTTGTGTACATTAAAATATTAGCTGACAGTGGAGAACTGTGTGAAAGCAATCTTCGGATTGCAAACTGATGATGATGATGATGGAACCAAATTTCAAGGAAATGCAATCTCCAGAAGATAGTATATCATGCTGTCCGTCTTTCAAAAATAATAAAATAAAAGACAATAGGTACGCTTGAGTAAAATATTATATCCTTGAAATAATTGAATTAATTCTTACCCTCCGTTGAAATATTAATTTCTAAAATTATTCTCGAGATTTTCAAAAATGGACGAGAAATACTGCGCTGTATAGTGCCTGGTCACCTTGCCCAGCTATACAAAGAGACAACACGTGTATATACTAAAGTGCTAAGTCATATCCTACCCCAGTTCGTGCCATTCCTTGATACGGCAGAACATAGGCAGATAAGAGAGTCACCTAAATATGTGTCATGCACGTTAGGATAAGTACTCGCTTATAAAACTCTAAACAACTATCACGGGCAGATAACTTGGAATTCGAAGTAAGAAGCAACAATATAAGTTTTCAAAGAAAAAAAGTTTTCGATTTAAACCCAATACACGTTCCAGTTGCACACGTTTGCCCTATAACCAAAACACGGATGTTTTAAACGCTAAACCCTAACACGTGCCGGAAACAGTTAGTTTTAGCGTCACCCGTAAAGTGACTGCAAGATGAAGAAGTCATATAAATACATGAATCTCTGTCGGCATATCCGTTCAGTCACGTACTTGAGCGGAGAGTAGTGAAACCGATTCCATCGTAACAAAGCAGCGACATTAATCAGCGAATGCTGGACATTACGGTAAGTGAAAATTTCTATTTATACAGTAGTTTATTTCGGCTCAGCTGAAAGTATAATTTGCAACATTCGCGTAGTACTCCTAACTACGAGGCGTGTTTTTAAAGTAAGTACCGTTTTGACATAAAAAAAACAAGTAAATTTTTTCAAAAAATAATTTATTCACTTGAAAGGCCATACTTTACTTTTCTACATAATTCCCATTACTATTGAGGCATTTATCGTATCATGGGACCAGCTTTTGTATGCCATCGTCAAAGAAGCTTGCCGCCCGATTAGACAACCACTGCTTCACATTCATCACCAAATCAGTGAAGTGTATGGTGAAAACATTATGAGTGATGGAATGGTACGGAAATGGGTTAGGGCCTTTAAAGATGGCCGCACAAACATTCATGACGAGGAACGAAGTGGGAGACCTTCAGTCATTACCGATGAGCTGATTCAAAAAGTGGACTGTGAAGTGAAAGAGAACAGACGATTCACCATTCCGTCCTTAGCTGAAAAGTGTCCCGCTGTCTCAAGAAGTGTTCTTTACGAAATTGTGTCTGAACGTTTAAATTATCGGAAATTGTGCTCACGCTGGGTGGCAAGAATGACGAAGTGAAAACGACCGTGAAGCAGTGATCGTCTAATCAGGCGGCAAGCTTCTTTGACGATGTCATACAAAAGCTGGTCCCAAGATACGATAAATGCCTCAATAGTAATGGGAATTATGTATAAAAGTAAAGTATGGCCTTTTAAGTGAATACATTTTTTTGGAAAAATTTATTTGTTGTTTTATTTTATGTCAAAACTGTACTTACTTTAAAAACACGCCTCGTATTTATGAACCATAGGTGTTACAGCCCTGAAATTGTTACTTCCAAAACGTTCGTTGTCTCTAAGTGGAGATTAGATACCATGAACATTTTTCCTAATGTTATACCGCTGAAAGTTTCCAAGACAATGCTAAAGAAAATTATGTCCTTGTTGCCGACAAAGGAGAACTAAATATGCCTCAAAATGAGAAAATAACGTATTTTAGTTATAATATAAGTTTATTTCCTAGCGCTTGATCATACAGTCATTGTATGGATAGAAATTTGATTGAGATGCATATTGGATAAAACAAATGTTCATGAAATTCACTCTTTTAAATTCGCGGCCAAGATGACAGCAGACTAGCGCCCAGGTATAACCACCCTAAGGTCGTGGGTTCGATATTCCCGCCTAGTTGAGATTTTCAAATTTTAGTGGATGGATGAGAGTTGGCTTATCTTGACTGTTTACAACACTATATAAAAGGCCCCGAAGTGGCTGTTTAGTTAGCATAAATTATAGGATATGTAGAGGTAAGTATAAAATCGTTTTGGGCTTAACTTGGTGGAAGTTCGATAAATCCATGATAAAGACGGAAAATGGTCAATTCCACATATTAATATAAAACGCGAGTACCGACCATGGTTTCAATATATTATGTCTTTTTATAAAGTCTTTGAAATGACATAAAATGTTGAGACCACGGTCGCGAATTGAGTTGTGAATTAAAGAGTGGAATTTAAAATTTGCAGTTTTTAATCATGGAAATAAAGACGTAAGTAATGCGTATGGTATACATTGATACGGAACTAATAGGTAACTTCAGACTTGGAAGCACTGCTTTCAGGATTTAACCGCATTATAAGTAACTTATTCTATCTTAAGTTTAACTTCAATTCATTTCCATTCACCTTCCAAGGATTACTACCCGGTGGGAACTGGAGAAATCTTGGAAAAGGCAAACTTGCAACAGCTGTGCAGCGATTTTTCTCATCCGATCAAGCAATGTGCAAGAGTTAACATGACGAATAGCCAGAAAAGACACCTATACATTTTGGATTTGAATTCCAATAACAGTTATGAAAGAATGGCTATGTAAGTACTACTAGTAGGTGTTCAACATAAATCTCGGCCAAGCCGAAAACGGCGACCTAAGCTTCCTTAGACGCGATGGTCATCATGAGAAAAGCCATTATTTATAGCTGTCCACTTCGCTTGAGATAAAAATAAGGCAAGACCCCAATCGGACCAGGTATGATGGCTAACCCATCATTGTAAATAATCAGGAAAGTTTAAACATATTTCCAGTAAAAATTTTAAACAATTTTCATTTCAACGTGTGAATAACAAAGATAAATATTAACATTAATACAGTGTGATTCGGGAGAAATCTATAATACTCAAGAAGGTAGACAATTTTAAGCATTTTTCGTCCGTAAACATGGGGTCGCAACCCCTTAGTTACTGAGCTATGGCAACGAAAACATTTCACTTAGTACCAAGAAAACAAATCAGTGGAATTCAACAAAGTCTTATTTTCATTCGTGATCAACTTCCATATAGTTGAGGCTGATACCATTGAACGAAAATATTTATTTTTGATGCACTTTGCAGTTACCATGAAAACGGTTATTTAGGGAATCCAGCCTTTAAGACATTTTATTTGAAACTCAGGATTTCTAGGAAAATTAAATAATTAATATTGGACGAAAATGTGCGATTTCAATTGTTTGGAACAATGCATCTCAATATGGGTGAGATTGCGCAATCGTATTGCTGATACTCGCTCAACGCTCTCGTTTAATTCAGCTCAAACGTTATTTGTTTTAGACAATTAAAGTCACGGATTTACTTCCAACCTTAATCATTCAATGTCCTTAAAAATCCAGAGTATTAAAATATCGAAAAGGCTGAATATACAAGAAAAACCGTTTTCACGATAACTACGAAATGCATCCAACAAAATGTTTGCATTGTCACAGCTCAGTAACTGCGGGGTTGCGACCCACATTTATGGACAAAAAAGCTTAAAATTGTCTCCCCTACCACCTCCTAGAGTATTGCAGATTCGCCGTGAAGTACTTTGTATATTAACTGGGCTTTGGCTTTCAGCTTGGGCCTTAAGAGTCATATTTTAAGGAATACATCACGTGCATAACACCCCAAATGGCAAAATGACTCTTACCCATCAATTCTGGTATCTGGTGAGAGTAAAATAAGCTAGAGTAAAAAAAAGAATCAATTATTTCCTCAATCATGTCCTCCTTTTTGCGTACAAGTTTTAGCGAACATGAACGAAACTAATGGGAATAAAATGACCGCTTCCCCAATTAATATACGAGGGTTGTATCAAACGTAAGGTTTCCATATTTTTTTACAATTAGGAAACTTTGTTAATTGATTTTAATTTTCCCATCGTTGAAAAGCTTACACTTTTGCCTATTTTTCAACGTATTCTCCATTTTTTTCGACACACTTTTGAAGACGGTTCTCCAGCTTTTGTATCCCTAAGTTGAAGTAGTCTCCCGCCAACCCGCTGATGAAGCGTGTGACCTCTGCTCGGACTTCATCGTCGCTCTTGAAGCGTTTGACACCTAAGTTTTTTACTTCGGGGGTGTAATGGAACACCCACGTTTCATCTCCCGTGACGATAAGAGTCCAGCAACTTCTCCTTGTTACCTCCCGCCTCACATTGTTGAAGACTTTTGCGAGCACAGTCAAGGCATTGCTCCTTGTGTCCGTCAGTCAGCATCCAGGGGATCCAGCGATCACAGGGTCTCAGCAAAATCCCTACAGCATTTGCGGACGTGCTGAACGGGCTTGCGCTCTTCACCATCAACCTCAGTCAGTTGCCGATGAATCTCCACTGACCGTAACTTCCTTGCGTGGAGAAAACGGATTACCGCTTGAACCTCACACTTGGCGGGAACGGGGATCAACCCTTCCATTGTTGACGGTAGCGAAGCCAATAATGAGCGACATAGTGATTCGCAGACGAGTGGACTCAAGAGCACGGGAAACCTAATTTCACTAACTCTTAGTTTACTTTGCGGTATTCCATGATAAGTTTTTCCTGAATATACAGTACACAGTTACTTATACCACTCATTTTTTTTATATCAGAGCGTGACCCTGGTTTCAATGAATTATCATCATCTTAAAAAAATAAGTGGTATAAGTAATTGTGTATATCCAGGAAAATTTCAGTAGGGGAACCACTGCGCACGGCACTTTTGTGGGATTTAGCCTAGCACCTTCCCTCAACATTGTAATTAATTGGGAACCTTACTTTTGGTACAACCCTCTTAGGACAGTTTCGATCTTCCTTAGTTATCATTTTGGTCCTATCGAAATCAAATTTATGCCTCGGAACACTCCTAATGTACTCCCGACCAGCAGTAAAATTGAATTGTTTATTCTTATCGAGGCTCTTCGGTGACATATTAAATTCTTGTGCCATTGTATTTCTGCGTCTTTCACCAATAAACGATCTCCCACAGCAGCATAGCGCTTTGTATATGCTTTCCCATAACTCCTGTGGGTACTCCACTCCCCCCCCCCCCCCAAATTTTATCGAATATTTTTTTTTAATTGGTGAAATAGTGTTTTGTACCCTTGTAAAGGAGCAAAGGGAGTGTATATGCAAGTGAATGGCTATGAGCCCCAAACGCGAGAGAAATTTGAGTTGTATGACAGAGTAAGAGCTGTATCTTATTCCTTATATAGTCTACAGTCTCTAGTCCTTACCTCTAGGTAAAATTGGTTTTGGTTTACAATACGATTTTTCTAAACTACCATAACTAATGCTAGTTCTTTATTAGATTTTTTTCTTTCCATCTGGTTTATTTTCTTTTTTTTTTGTAAACGGAAGCACGCCGACCAAAACGAAACCTACGTTTGAGTTTGATTCATAACTCATGTTTAATTTCCATCATTGCAGGTCAGAAATGCGTTCGTGGTTCTTCTTAGAATATGTGGATGAAGCAGTTACCATTCATCGAGCACGCTATGCAGTGGTTCCTCTAAATTGGACTGTGGAAGAGAATAATCAGACGCATTGTTACTATCCTCCTGAAAAGGCCAACTTTTGTCAGCTTATTCGGCATTACACAGAGAACTGCGTTGATCCTGACACTAAATGGCCGAAGCACCTGGTCACAAACATCCTTGGAGGTCCATTTGGTAAATAAATATCTTTCATCATAATGCATCCAAGGAATCTAGCACTTACCCTGCTGACCTTAGTACTATGCACCCCAGTGCTGACCACTATCAACACTTTTGTGCTATTTCTTAACAACCAACCTCCGCTGAGAGGAATAGGTTTTTGGTATCATTTTACAGGATGAATTTTGCTTTTGTATTTCTCATTTGTTTCTTCCGGGTACCACCTTTCTTCAAAAAAAAAGTGGCAAATTACGATTTATCAAAAGACGAATGGCGTAATATACTATTAAGCTCGTAGGAAAAATCGAAGGATTTTAAGTGGCGTAATACTACGCCCATAGCATGCAAAGTGTTAAACTTGATTTATCATCATCATGATGTCTTTTGTCTCAAATTAGCAGGTTTCAAACGCCATAGCCGAAATTCAGGGGGCCCCACCTTAAGCTTTATCAAATATTTTTAATTTTTTATTGGCTATATCGTTTTTTACCTTTTTAAAGTGTTACAGGGAGTTTATATTCAAATTCATGGTTAAAATCCCCCAAACGCGAGAGATTTTTGAGTTGATATGTATCGTAGAGCGTAGCACTCCCTAATTTTAAAAAAAGCACCTCTCTTCCATGGGGTATTCCATACCCCCAAGACCCAGATCATGACCCCCCCCCCCAAATTTTATGCTGAATTCGCCCCTGAGCCGTATCCAATGTGTCCCGTCCGGGGACTCTCTTTTTCTCCTTCTTTCTTCCCGAACACTGAATGGCTTATATGTAAAATTAAGTTTTTCCCACGTTTATTCGCAGCTTTTTATGCTTAGTAAATATAATTTCGTTCACTTTGCATTTTTCTGTTATTTTTAAATCATACCTATACGTCTCTATTGTTATAGTTTTTGTGCATTTGATTTCAAGAGTAATTTGACAATGCATTAAACTGTGAATATTTAATGTATGACGAGGGTTAGATGGAAGATGGGACTATCTAGTCCCAATCTCGCCCTATAAAGTCGAATTATTATGAGTAATCACTTGGGGTTGATGCTATTTACAACTCGACCGTAAATAATTCAACAGACGATGGAATTCACTTTGTGATCGGTTTTCCGAAACGGATTAATAACGTCAACAAGCGAGGCTCTAATGTTTTCTATCATTCTTTGTTCTTCCAAGCGTTCATATTTCACACCCATCCAATACATCACTCTATACACAATATTACGCAACTTTGCTTTCAAATGTAACAAACACATCGTAAAGCATAAATGAAAATAACATTGCCTTCAACAAATTACGTCAAACAAAATTTATGCCATAAAATGGGTTTTGAACTGGAAATTTTTCATGCATAATGAACTCGAAGTAAACGATTTTGAAATTCAAGGCTCTAACATAAATTCATGAATAATTGAAGCATGATATCAGGGACTAAAAATTCACGCATAATTCCTCTTTTCCCGGTCAACGGACACACCGTTTGATAAAATAATAAACACTTTAACTGTTTTGGACATAATTTGCAATCTTAAAAATGTAAAGTGCACAATGCCTCAGGTGTTCGGCGGCCATTATGCTACAAGCAAATATTCTACTCTCAAAATATTTATCTTCCTGCATTCGATGGAATAGAGAATCGATTTCAGGCTATCGATTATCGATTCCGATTCTGTGCCCGATGCCCCGTTCAGATTATCCATTGTCCCAGCGAATGTCCTAACGATCCTTGGCAGGACTAGTAGTGTGACTGCATGTCCAAACAATAGTTCACGTAGTTCCTGACGTTGCCACTTTAAGATGGCTTGGCGCTGCGAAACCGGAAGAGGAAGCGACAACAGAAGTACGAAAAGTTTGTGAAGCTCCAATTCATTCATGGATTTGTCCAAGCAAGGAAGAATACGTACGGAAGAAAAAATATACCTTGTATAAACGTTGAGCACGGTAGTATCTTAACCCTCCATACCTCAAAAGCTTTGCTAACTGCCAATTTTTCGATCACTTCATATTTCAGCACTGGAGGGCAGCAAAGATTTTAACCATCGTTGTGTGAATGCACGATATTGAAGTTGTTTCGGGTTTCCCACTGGATGAGGTTCTCCATCTTTGACAGAGATGGAGAACCTCATCCGGTGGGAAACCCAAAACAACTTCAACATCATCATACGCCGGGAAAATCTCAGATCTTTCTTGAATGAACGATAGTTCCAACGATCGCTGGAACAATCGTATTGTGAACAAGGCACGAGAATCGATGAATCGATAATCGATATTTGCAATCAATAATCGATATTTTGAATTGAGAATCGACATTTGGAACTGACTCATTTAATTTAGAAACCTTTTGCCTCGTTCACATTACGATTGTCTGAGCGATCGTCCTAACGATAGTTGGCCGAACTAGCCGTGTGAATCCATGTCCTGACAACACTTCACGTAGTTCCAAACGTTGCCACTTTACGATGGTTAGGCGCTGGGAGACCGGAAACGGAAGCGGCAAGAGAAAGACGAAAGCTCGTGAAGCTCAATTTTTTTCATGGATTTGTCCTAGGAAGAAAGAATGTGGGCGGAAGAAAAATTAATCGGTAAATACACGTTGAGCACAGTAATATCTTGTCCCTGCATACCTCAACAGCTTTGCTAACCGTCAATTTCCCGTTCACTTTCGATGTCAGCACTAGAGGGCAGCACAGGTTTTAACCATGGTCATGTGAATGCACGATAGTTCCGACAATCGCTGGAACAATCGTAATGTGAATGAGGCATTCCCGAAGTGGAACACTCATTGAGAGGGACTGAGAATGCCCACAACAGGCTAGGATATTTACTGAGATCTGAGTCCACTCTTCCCCTGGATGCGCCCATTGAAACAAGCTGCTTATTTCTTCATCAGAAAGACCAAGACGCTCGATATCACCACAAATCATTAATTCGATCTATTTCAGATAGTTATGAAGCAGCTGTGGAGTATGGAATGGAAGTGATCAGCGGTTCCCCGTACCTTGGAGGAGAATGCCAGCAGTCACAGCCCGTTAAAAAGAAAACCACGCATAAATCAAAGAGGACTTACCCACACCCTCCGCCATCATCAGCAAAAGGTAACTTTATAACAAGTCCAAAGACGCAAAATTACTGAGCCAATGAACTCATATGAGTGTTCAAACATTTTTCTTTGCGGTATCGACGCGCCTTGATTGCAAGGTCAAGTTTCCACGTATAACCACAAGCTACAAGGAAGGCAATCATGCTGATTAGTGTCCCCCTGACGGCTAATGAACATTTGCTTGACACATTTTTGGATTTGCAACTGGACAAAAAGTTATTTCGGGTGGTCAAGATAAATGGGACACCCTGCACATTATTACAGAATATTATTTTCCTGTCATTTCGTGTATGATCCGTTAATACAGCACCTACAGTGATAAATGAGGTGTCATTTTAAACGTTGTCTCTCCGAATTCTGACGAAAAATACAATCTCAAAATGCACTTTTTACCCATTAGTTGAACTTTAAAGTTTTGATTTTTCCATGTTGATAACTCACTGAGGTATATCGACTCCACACATCTTTTTATTTCGAAACTTCAAAAAAAAAAAAAGTTAAAAAACCCGTCAAATCACGTTACATTTTTATGACCGCGTGGTGTGCAAGTAGGAATCCTTTTTTACGCTGGATGTTCCCGATTTATCACCCCCTGTCAAACACCCTGGAGGTGGCTCGCAAGGTATTATGTACATAGGTAGATAGTGAAGGCCGTTTGGGTGCTCCACCGTGTAATCTCCTTCATGGCTGCCGACGTTTCGTAGTAAGAGTCGTACTCCATCCTTAGGGCTGAATGTCGTTCCTCGGAAAGTGTTCGTCTCATATATAGCCGAATCTCTATGGCCTCCTTCGTAATCCTTTCCCAATATTTCTTCTCTCGAGAGATGATCTTCACATCTTCCCAATGAATGGCATTACGTAGATACATAGAATGGCATTGGAAAAACATTTACATGAGTAGCTATCTTTAAAAAAATAAAGTTTATGCACCCTCAAAATATACTACGAACAAATTCCGAAATGGAAGTTGAAATGCAGCATAAACAACCGCTTTCAATGCGTTTGAGAATTTAAGAATGGCATTCAGGCTGTAAACTATGCTCTTGCTCTTTTCATCAGCTCCGCCGTCCAATGGACCGAATTCCCAGTATCCCTATGCCCCTCCGCCCAAAAGGCAGACACTTTTGCCAGCTGCTGGGAACGAGTTGCCAACGAAGTCAGAGCCAAGGGTGGAAAAGCCGATTCGAAAACGAGTAAACCAGCAACCAGCAATTCTAGGTAAGGTTACAATATATCCGAGTATTTTGCATTTATTTTGGAGAATTAATCACGTTTTTGAGTAATATTTCTCCATCTGATTCAATTTTAGGTCAATAAAACATTTATACTTTGTCTTTGTGTGATTTTTTTCGGGAAATGATATCAACTTTAGTCACATAAACCTGAATTCTGTTTAATCTTTCAGGCTTTTTCCTCACATTTTTACTAATACAACGTCGTTTACTTTTTAAAAATGTTGGTATAAATGAAAATTTGAATGAATATTGAATGTTGGTTCAAAGTTATCCATATTCCACGGCATAGTATTATTTGAAAAGCATAGACACCAATTGATAAGGGAGATACAACTAAGTTTTACGGCTTAAATAGAAAATAAAGCCAGGAATAAATAAAAACTTTTGCTCCTATAAGTGGTCATTAATACTGTGCACCATTATCAGCACTCACAAAACATAATATCTTTTACGAGTAATTAAAAGATAAATTTAACCTCCTGGGCTCGATGGTTCTGAGTATCACCCGATGTTGATAATAATAACCTCGCTCTACGATTTAAGTTTAAGCAGTAATCACATCAGTTTGCGATCAACATGATTGCCCGAGAGCAAGGTAAAACGTACATTTTCTAAAGCGGCCCCGAGACGGTCAATATTATTGTACAATATCTAAGTTTGTGCAATATAACTGGATCGTGTGTGGACAGTGTTGGAAGGTTGCGCAATATGTTGTGTGATTTTTAAAAATCGGCTGAGCCGTTCCACGACCTCAACTCCGAGTCTTCTGTATCTTCAGCTTTGCCGGATGTGGATTCAAATCCTATCGCATTTTTTTCGATTATTGTGTTAAGCAAAATGAACAATTTTTTACAAAGATAAAAAATGCAAATATAAAACGTAACTTATTGTATTGTGGTTCAATTTTTTTTTAAGTCTTCGCATTCAGAATTTCCGTAAAATTAGTAATTTATTTGTTAGTATTCATGCGAACGTTGTAGTAGGCATTTGGAAGGAGAATCTAAATTGTCTTCGAACTTCATGTGGATTGGGAGGCGTTTTCCGCGCTCTACCTGCATCTCAGATCGAAAAACCCGCGGACATCAGTCAAATAATGTCCTAAATCCTCTATCTTTGCCGTAGTTCCCTAACTTCGCTCAGTGAATATGCTTAGAATGTTCACCTTGATCATGTTCAGGGATGCCAACTCACAAAAAATATTGGGGGGCCCAAACCGGGGATCCATCCCCGAGAAATTTTATAAGTAGTGAATTTTAAGTTTTTTTAAGCATTTTAGAAGATTTATATGATAAAAATTAGAGCCCTGATAACTTGAATCTCGGTATCTAGCCACTCCGGGGAAAATCGACAAGCCTGACACATTTTTTCCTCACACCCATAACGAATTTCTGAGAACGCTAGGGCCCCCTCAGGCCCCATGGAGTCGGCGCCACTGATCATGTTCAAAGTTAGTGCACTTTCCTTGCACTTTCTGTGAACCTTCTAAGCACATTCAATCGGAATTAATGCAACTCTGCACGTACGATTAAGTACTTCAAACTTAAATCTGCACAAACTTTCCCCACTGGGTAGAAGGCACGTTTCTAAATATCTTAACAATCTCAAGCACAAAGTTTTCTTGGCGTGAATAGATTAAGCAATCGAATCCTATCGACACGACTACAACGTTGAAAAATAAATTCCAATTTGTGATGCCTAGGCTGGTATCTTGCTGTTTCTGAAGTCAACACTTTATTGTTTTCAATATTTTTTACGACAGTTATGAATGATTTATGTCATAGAAAGCCGTATTACTTAATAAGAAGCATATTTATGCGCGGTCCTTTCAACACAACACATTAAACGTGTCGAAATGGAAAAAAAACAGAGGGATTTCCACAATTTAATGCATTTGTTGAAAAAATAGTAATGGATTTATATTGGCTACAGGGTAATGATTGCAGTTATAAACGTATACCCTGTAAGATACATTTCCCAAACCGCAATCGATACCCAGCAACCTCCAGACCACACTGTCCGCATTAGCATAAGACATCCGTGCAATGTTTATGTTAATCCAATTAACATTGTATCTATCAAATATGCAAAGGACCCGCCAAACACGTTGTAGCGATTTACAACAGTGGACGTGCTGGTCCATATTACAATATCTCTTACGTATCTTCCAAGGATGTTGTATGTAGACATGTATTGTTTTTTTGCTGATTTGGTGCTATGTGGATATTCATTGTGTGAAATATTTGGTGAAAAATTTGGTGCTTTGAGGACATGTATTGTGAGTGTGAAAAATGGTATTTTGAGGGCTTTTAAAAAAAATTTTTCTACTTAGTATTTTGTTTTGTATTTTGGGTTATGTATATTATTGTGTCTTAATGCACTTCCTAAATCTATGTTACCACCCGACTTCATGGTCGACTTGTAACTAAATATTTTATTAATAATAATAAATAAAAAGTATCTGCCGAAGTGTGGGGTACTTGGGTAGGACAAGCCTATAAGGGCTTGTGCTACCCAGGAGGGCTAATACTAACTATTTGGTGAAATTTTTTGTCATAACTCGTTAACACATTTAATAAACTATGGAACGCAAAATATAAACCTTAATTTCTTACTTCATTGTTAGGCTTCGCTAAGTTATGACTCAAACAATTTTTCCCAGGGAAAACGTATTATCAACCACCACGGTTATATTCTACAATCAGTTCAGCTGAAAATAAAATTTTACGAGGGTAAACTAGCCATTTACCTGCACTTATACCGGTATTTTATTTTATTATAGGCCACGGAAATCTAGCAATTAAAGCATGTTTTCAAAGATATCCCCACAAGTAAAGTGGCTAACAGACACAGAGTTTATACATTAATTGAAGTACCCATCGCGAATGATGGGAAAAACCCGATGACAATTACCGGCTATATGCTAATGATTATGGTAGCATTTTTCACTTAATGTAATTCATTTTCAGAACAAAACTTAGCCACCTCAAAATACCAAGTCCAAAAATTGTCAAACCAAGATGGCGGAATAGGGTAGTTTCCTTCATCAAAGAAAACGAAAGGCATTGATTGCGATTCGTTACCCACCATTACTGTATTCATAATATACAAATTACTTCGGTTTAGAAATACCGGTTTAGACGAATGGCTATGGTCCATTTTTTTTCCTCATTTGAAAACGGCCAGATTGGCGCCCATGCGATTCCACTCCACGTGACATCACAGGGACCTAGTTTCTACACGAGAGGATAGGAGTCATACATCGTCTGAGGTTACCAATGCATGCATGAGGCACAGAGCTCAGGGAAACATGTCTTAATAATCACCTATTAAAACTGGCTAAGGTCGGAAAGTTTTCTTCGTTTGATAAGGTATTAATAAACCTTTTTTAAGCCAAGCGCTACCAGCCAGCAAGGTACTCAGCTACCCGCTAGCATCCTGCGTCCTATCAGCGCTCAGAGCCTCGATCAAGGCCACCTCACAAGGCGGGAGGGGGAACCAGAAATGCGTCGCACGGACTTTTTCCCATCATTCCTACTTACGCGTCGCGTTTTCGCGCGCTTGAAATTTTTCACTTTTCATTTAATCGCGAAAAATAGGTATCGTCATTTAAAAATCTAAAATCGTGAAATACGTACTCCAGGAGTAATAATCTCTCGATTTAGGCAATAAAAATAATAGGAAACCACCCTATTTGGCCACGCTAAAAACTCGGAAACAGCGCCTTCACATATTTACAACCTCCTTGATGACGACCGATTCGCCGTTCTCATAGTTTTTCGCGTGCAATTCTTCACTCTTTCGACCCTACAAACTCAAACTTTACGTTCAAACAATGTTTAATGGTTTATTGTTGAAGTCTAATTAACACTGAGTAAATTGATATACGACACGACCCTCTAGAGCTTCGGCAGAATTTCGTACAAGTGCTTAAAGTTTAGCGTTCTACCTTTTCTCCGCCGATAGTAGGTTATTTTTACTCTGAATTTCACCCTCGTCCAGTGGTGTAGCCAGGGGGGTCCGGACGCCCCCCGAAATATAAAAACGCAATTATTTTCCTTCATAAAAGAAAACAAAATATTGAAGAATCATGAATTTACATTCATGATTCTTCAATATATAATTCATAATCATGAAAAAAAATATATATATATTTTTTAACAAATAAAGTTTTTTCGATTTTGAAGAGTGAAAAAATTAGTTTAAACCCTCTACTTAGTACCCTATTTTTCAAAAATTTTCCCCCTGGTTTTGGACCCCCCCGCCCACTGTACAAAATTCCTGGCTATGCCACTACCCTTGTCCACACAGTTGCCTGGAAATGCACCACAGAAATTCTTAGAATTTCAAAACAGATCAAGCTAACTCGGCAGGTATTTAAGTTTTCATGCTTATATTTACGGCAATGATTCTTAACATTGATTACTTATTCATCAGCGGCCATGAATCCTATGATTGGTTTTTCGTGATTCTCCCCTCAGCTCTCGAATCAGCAAATCTTGTAACATGCTAACGATTCTTATGCTTTACTTCTTTATTCATCTTCTACAAGTATCTCATGCAGTGGCGCAACTATGAATAGGCTTTGGGGGGGCATGGGATAGCCCGGGGTGGCGACCCTCCCCGTGCAACGAGGGGTCTGGGAAATTTTTTGAAAAATGACATGCCTGGAAATATATTTACATCATTTTGGCACTTAAAATTTTACTTTAAGCAGATGCAGTTATTATGTGTCAAAACAAGACAATAGTTTTAAATAATTTTTATTATTCTTCTGAGGCTTTCGGGGGGGGGGGGGCTCTCCCCTAATTCCCCCATACTTGCGCCATTGATCTCATGTGTTTACGATAACTTTCATTTTGCCATCATGTCTTATGATGCGGACGGTTAGGTTGTCCCGTATTCTACCCAAGGTTTTCAAAAGACACCTCTTCTCTCCCACTCTTCTTACAAAGTAATATGATGTATTGAAAAGCCGAGGTAATGGTTTCAGTACCTTTGAATATGTGGATAGGAAATCGTACCTGCATTTCGAAACCCAAACAGCAATCATATCCTAACACCATCAAGACAACATTTTCGGCATTAACGCATGACATCCGCGCAATATACATGTTAATCCAATTAATTTGGATATATGTCAAGTATCCAAAAGAACCGCCAAATAACGTTGCAGCGATGTCCAACAGTGGTCATGTCGGTCCATATTACAACATCTTTTAGATATCTTCACAATATCTAATAAATGGAAAATGGGTGTGCATATTGTGGTTTTTGTTAATCCCCAGACATACATACAAAAACATTTCTGCTCTTCAATTCTATACAGAGCTTATGCTACCTATGGATACTATTTGGATTAACTGTTTTTTAAATATCACGAATAATACAACTTGGATATCTATGTAAAATTATTTTTACAACTTTTCGTGGGTGTTACAATTAGGATATCAACGTAATGTTGTCAAAATATGGATCACGTTATAAAAATATGTTTTGGATATATCAACCTTATTTAGATATCCTATGGATATCGTCTGCTCCTGAATATTGGTGATACATGAATCAGATTTATTTGATTTTCGATCCACAGATAAATTCTCCGAAACTAAGAATGTTATACTGAACGCCTTAAATAAGTTTGAGGAGCTGGAGTTTGAAGTTTGGGAGGAGAGATTTAATGCCACGTATGCTGTATACTTCGATGGAACTGATATCTTCCCAGTGAAGTCAATGGCCCATTTAGAAAAATTGGATAGCATAATGCAGAGCTATTCACCGTTTGCCGACAGCGCGGTAAGCATTTCCTCCAACATCATCATCATCATCACTGGTCAACAGTTCAAAGATTGGTTTGAAGCCGCTCTCCACTCAATTCTCCTATCAGCTAATCTTTTCAAACAGAAATATTTCTTCTCCATCACATCCTTCTTTACACCTTCCATTTATTTTGTTGGAGGCCTTTCTTTTCCGTTGCTATCTAATTGTCAAAGGGGACTGCATAGAGGAGGCCCTATTCCATTCCATAGAAGGAGAATTTCTGCCGCCACTTAGATCGCATATCATTCACCTTTCCAGAATGTCCACGGCGCGGTGATGAGTGCAATGCGATCCACATTTTTCCTATATATTGCATTAAAATATTTGTAACTACGAAGAATGATAATAATAACTTATTCACTCCTAAATTTTGATTTTACAGCTGATTAAGAAGATAACAAAGAGAAAGAGCTTTAGGTGCTATCCAAGGTCATAGGACCAGAATTGAGCCACCATCAAATAACAAAAAATGTATGCCAAAAAAAGAAAATAAAAATGCAGCAAATAATACATGAGTGTTTGTAAGAAATAACACCAAAGTAAATGCTCTATTATATCTTTTGAGAAAAGCCAGTCTTAGGCAAGTCTTAACATCTTATATGGTGATTTCATTTTTTTAATTTTTAGCGGGCAGTGAATGAAATAACTTTGGCCCCATGTAAAGAAAACGATGTTTTTACTATGTTAACCTTGGTCTTTTAGTTACTGCACATGATTCACCCCTTAAATCATATTTGTATTGATCACATCCACTCGGCCTATTGCCGGCATTTAAAAAATTTTAGGACTTCGAATGCATACAAATACCTTAAATGCAACAGTGGCAATAGCATTGAAAAGTAATGAATTGGATAGATCACATAATGTTGTGTTTAAATTTCGGTTAATACCGTTAATTATACCTTAATTCCCCGTGAAACTCGGATCACTTTGTCTTCAGCGAGAGTAGTGGCGACTTTTGTAAGCACGTTTAAATACGCAATGGGTGACAACACATTTAGAGGCCGATTTGAGGATCCTCTTTTGTGATATTCGTGCACATGTCCCTCGAAGATTGTCTTCATCAGACCATCATGTCTCAAGATGTGGCCTATAAGGTCGTCCCATCTTCTTATTAGGGTTTCCATGAGGCTTCTCTTCTCTCATACTCTTCTTAGGACTTTCTATTTACTAACAAGGTGGATCCATTTGATCCTCATCATGCTTCTGTAGCACCACATTTCGAATGCCTCTACTCTTGCTTTCTTCGCTGCTGTCATTGTCCATTCCTCACTCCCATATAGGAGCATAATCCAAATTTAGGTCATAACAAATTGTTTATATACTTCCATTTTTAAGTTTCCCGTTGTAAGTAAGCCTCGTTTCGTGGAATGTGCTCTTACCTTGTGCTATTCTGCTGATAATTTCTTTCTTACTTCTCTCATCGTCGCTAGTTATCCTGCTTCCCAAATAACAGAATTCGTCCACTTCTACGAGTTTTTGCGTCTCTATTTTAATGCTACCCTTGGCTTCTTCTCTTCTGTTCAAATTACGGCTCAAGATCATTCGGGTCATCCAAGAAATGATTGTCACTTAGGGTACCTGTTCTTCAGAAAAATTCCTCCGCAGATATTTTCACCTCAAAATTAATAATATGAGATGCATTTAAGTTCTAAGGCCTCCCATTTTTTTGGGGTACATACCCAAAAACTATTAAACAGGAGTATTATTTCTGGCTATAATCTCCCTGCGGACGTACACATTTTTCACAGTGCCGACGACATGATTCGATGGACGCGGCGATCGCTTCTTTAGGAGTCTGTTTTGACGACTGGAAAATCGCCTAGATATTTTGATTTGTTTTCACACAGTGTTCTGCCTTCATTAAGCTGTCACACACATGACCGCACTTTCCAAACATCCATAACTCTATCACCACATGTCTCCTTCAACTCTCGATGAATTACATATGGTGTGATGCAATGATAATTCAAAAAACGTATGGTTGCACGCTGTTCGTGTAAGGAATACGTCGTCATTTCAAACATCTTCGTAAACAGTTCTCATTATAGACGATGCCGAAAGAGTTCTATCTATCCTATCCCCAATGAAAAAATTGTATAAACCTGTTTCAAAATTTTATACAATTTATACGATTGCCATGGCAATTGTATAAATTGTATAAAATTTTGAAACAGGTTTATACAATTTTTTCATAGGGGATAGTTCAGCAATCTCTGTCACATGCTCACAAAGAAAAGCGCGCTCATTTTAAAATAACACTCTATATATTTTTCCAGTCTAGAGAAAAAATTGGAGGTATTAGAACATGAATACACCTTTTTTAAATAACTCACGAGACCGTTTCGCGTTAAACGTTTTTTGTGCGATTTATGCGCATTTCTCACAATTTTGTTAGATTAAAGCGCAGTGAATCACAAAATTCCTTATATCTCTAAACCCAACTGTCTTAGATCCATTATTTCTCCTTGATTTTATGGAAAATATTTTGCGTAAGGCTTTTCCATAAAATACATTGACATATTTCTCCCATATTGCTGATAATTTGTTTTATATCACGTACAAACGTTTCACGGAAGTCCACATCGAAATTAGCCTAAGTTTTAATCATATCTTAATCCTGTCACAGAGATTTTACCACTGCGATCATCATCTTTTTCATCATCATTACCATTGCATTACCATCTTTTTTAGATGTATGAATAGTTAGTCAACTTAGTATACTAAAAGTTACTGGCAATTTTCCACGAATACTTCAAACTCAATTCAATACCCGTTTCAACATATTTTTATAATCTTCAAAATGTGACAGTAAAAATACTTTTCTAGATTTTCCAAGCTTACTAATATGCTAGAATTCCACCACATTAAGCCTGAAACGAATCCCTATACTAGCCAGCTTACTTCATCTCATTTCTGGGTAAATTTAAATTCCTTAATATAATTATTGCTCTAATGGAGAGTGATTAAAAAAACATTCAGAGACCATATGGATACATTCATTTGTTGTTGAAGTTTTGAAGTTTTTCCCAAATGAAATGATAGTGAGATTTTCATTTTAATTTCAGGTAATGTTGCTGAGCAAAAAAGGCGGCCGAAATGCTAAAAGGTTCACCCGAAACATGCTTCAATACGCAATTTCTGAAAATTTTGCGTCGATGTTCAGTCTCACTGGACTACCGGGAAATAAGTCACCCTTCCAGAAAACCGTTTTACATGCATTACTTAGCAGTAAGTATGCCTACAGTTTATGAGCGAATCTACGATTCGAAGTATAAGAAGTATGAAAGTGAACATATTCCATGATCCCATAGCAAAAATGAATTTTAACAAAAGCATATTTTCTTCCGATTGATGTAGTACGTATATTATCGATAAAAAGCAAAATCCTAGGGATTTTTTCTAAGCGTAAAATTTTTTACCTTTTCCTGAATTTTTACTTTGAGTTCACTAACAATGGCTAGTTAATTTTTATCACATTAGGTAAATATAGATATTAGTGCATTCACTAATAAAGGTGTAGATTTTTTTAACCCCTCCAAATAAACCTCAAATTCAAACATTGACCAACGTTAAACGCGCGTTATTAACTCTAACAAATTTAAAAATTTTAACGATTAAGGCTCTTTTAGCGATAATCTTAAGTTTCATAGATCTCCCACAGTTAGAACAATTGATATTGTATTTTATGAAACAATACTTTCTAAGCAACGGTTGCCCACACCATGAGACCCTCGCCCAGAAAACTTTTAATCCTTCTCTGCATTGTGTATCATAAATGACACACTGCACTCATTGCTGGTTTTTTTCTGAAGGGAACAAATCTTCCTCTCTAACACATGGTGTATCACATGATTTACGTATAATACAACCCGTCCTTATACTAAGTGGTTCTCGAAGCAGTCAGTAGGTATGAAAGGTGATCAGCTTTTAATCATGTGGGTAAACTGAGTGAAGAATTCTCGGAATCGCCACCGGGTCAGGAACTGCATAACTGCTCACGTGTCCATGCCCGATTCGACCATCGAAACGTCGGCAGTTATGTAGTTCCTGACCCGGTGGCGATACCGAGAACTCTTCACTCAGTCTATTCGCCGGGAAAGCACGACAGCACTCATCATCAGGGCTAATGGGCATTAGCCCTGATGATGAGCGTCGAGAAGGAGCTTAAAACATTGGCCGTTGTGAAAGAATTAAACCGGAGGGATTCCCGAGAACAGTTTACCTACAAAATTCGTCGGGAAAGCATCAAATCATATTTTAGCTTCTAATTATGTTGAAGGAAGTCAGCTCCCCGCGTGAAAAACGAGTAAGAGGATTAACCCGAGTGTATGTAATTGGTAAAGGTATGGTCGCCATTGAGAAGTTTTCACTGAGTACGTGAAAAGGAAGCCTTTTGTGGAACATTGCCATAATTGTGATACATATCCTTTTAAAGCAAAAGTTGTCCATAACCATAACGTATGATATGTGATACATACTAAAATGTTTCCTTAATAATTGAAATATAACAAAAAAATATATTAAAATGTAGTAATTGAAGCGTTTCTGGGTATATTTCATAAAGAAAACATTTTTGCACGTTAAATTCAAGCAGTTAAAGGTTCAGAAAAACGGTTCAAAATGGTGAGGCTTTCTGTGTGATATTTTATTCATACTCGCACCATTCTAAAAGTAATATTTATCCAATTATGTAAAATCGAGAAGCAGCCACCACAATTGAGATGTGATATGCAACGACCGAATGCACGGAACAATTCAACTGAGAGCTACAAATGAATAATAAAAACAATATAAGACCACCTCGACAGCAGATTCGTTCGTTCTTAAGGCCGTATCACACTAGCGACTGCGGCCGGCGCTGCGGCCGCGACCGCGACTGCGACTGGCCCGTCGACCAATCAGAGCGAGGCAGTCGACGCTGCGACTGCGACTCCGAAGAATAGCCGATCGGCTATTCTTCTGAGTCGCAGTCGCAGTCGCAGCCAATCAGAGAGCTCCATTTCAATCTCTCGCGCTTGCGGCAGACGTGTTTGTTTGTTTGTTTGTTTTGGTTACCGTAGCGAGGGAAGTTCAAGAAGGTTATAAGATAACGCTGAGATAATTTCGGATTTTTAAAGTGAAGATGGAAGCCCAGTATATTGGATATTGCACCCGAGTACACAGGTGAATGAAAATGAAGTATGTTTTAACATATTTTAGGAACAATTTTAACAATTGCTGCTCTCTATCCATTCTTTGGGCTTTCGTAAACAAACATGCCACAAGCAGAAACGTTCATACGTGCGCATGCGCGATCGTGGCGTCGGCCGCAATGTGTGATGGGGTGCAGTCGCAGCCGCAGCCGAAATCGCGGTCGCAGCGGCGGCCGCAGTCGCTAGTGTGATACGGCCTTTAGTAGTTCGAATCATCACCATGGCGAATGCGTGACTATGCACTACGCTGTAGTGTTGCTAATCTGAAAGAAAACTTTACGACTGCGTGCTAAGCAACCGCACCCGCTACCCTCCCGATCTACAAACTGTCCGACTCAAGTTCTGTGAACAGTTTGATGTTTTGTTTTTGTGTCATCCGGCCGCCTAATATTAGTCACAAAATTTTCCACATTAAAATATTTTTATAAAAAAATATACCGACATGCCTGGTTTGGAATCACCCCATGCCACACACCTTGACGGTAGCTTGCTCAGTACCTCGCAGATGTAGGTGTAGAATTGTAACCTCTAATTCCAGTGCAAACTTCGCCTACCTTCGCGATGGATGACTCTATCGAGTGACGCAGGAAACTATATTTCATGTCGGATATCGAGCATAACTTGCACGATGGCACCTCATTGATATAAAAATATATTTTGCGCTGAAATCAATTGTTTCACCTACATGATTTTAACGCAACAGTCTCCTTGTCGCTGTTATATGTTTATGTTTTCATCTCATTCCCAGGTGCTTTGAAAACTCACTACCAGTATAAATTCACCCGCGAAATCAATTTCTCAACATGGATCTCAGAGTGGCTGGGGGAAGTTGACTCTCGTGTTCAAGGAGCCTCCTCGATGGGAAAGACAGAAGTTGTTACTGAGGATTGAATTAATAATAAATGGCCGAACCAAACAATATAAGCATTTAATTCATTTTCTAACTAAGTTTATCGTCGAATGTCAGCTAGTAAAATGTCCACAGATAAATTTTGTGTTGTATCTCATGATGACGGAGACTGAAGGCCTGTTTACACGATACATTAAAACGTACGAGATAAAGTCTAAAATTAAATTTCCAACCCCCCTGAGACAATTTGAAACGGCTGGCCAACAATGGGTATTAACCGTCCTTTTGGCTAGCTCAATGTAAAAATCCAGCGTGGACCAAACACGGCAGTGTGTCATAGGGCCTGTTTACATGGTACATTAACTCGTACTAAATGTTTGAACGCGTGAATGAACGCCAAAATGCACCGTGTAGCCACCCAACTCTCGTGAGCGCATGGACGGAAAATAGAACCTATTCTAATTTGGTTCATGCATTCGTGCATGTTCCGTTCCGGTTCACAGAAATTATTCACGGAAACAGATATTAACTCGTACGTGTTAATCTATAGTGTTAACAGGCATTTAGCTCTAATGACGATGAGGGAGTTTCTCATCGTAACGTTGCCCTTAAACAGCTTCACACGGTGCGAAACCCGAGACGATTTCATCGACGTGTTAATGCCTGTTTGCGGGAACGATTATTATGGACCGTAACGGAACAAGTACGAATTCGTGAACCAAATTATTCTAAAGGCCCGGCTACACGATACATTAACATGTACGGGTTAATGTCTAAATGTATGAACGCGAGTGTGAACGCCAAAATGCACTGTGTAACCACCCAACTTGTGCGAATGCATGCACAGAAAATAGAACAGGTTCTAATTTGGTTCATGCATTCGTATACGTTCCGTTCCGGTCCACAAAAATCATTCATGCAAACAGGCATTAACTCGTACGTGTTAATGTACCGTGTAAATAGGCTTCAAATTTCTATTTTCTGTACATGCATTCGCACAAATTGGGTGTTTACACGGTGTTCATTCACATTTTAGCGTTCATTAACTAAGACATGATCTCGTACGGGTTAAATGTACCATGAGGACAGGCCTTAACCCATTATAACCTTCTAAGCAACATCAAAAAGGTATATAATTTCTCGAAATTCAATTTCTCCCACCAGCAGCTCTGGGTTAGTAAGGTAAAGGGCCTGGATACACGCTACATTAACACGTACGATTTAATTTGTGAATACGTGAACGATTTTGGTGGACCCCAACGGAACATGTACGAATGCATGAACCGAATTAAAACAGCTTCTATTATCCGATCATTCGTTCGAACAAGTTGCGTGGTTACACGGCGTAATTTTTCTGTTCATTAACGCGTTCATACCTTTAGACAACAACTCGTACGGGTTAATGGACCGTGTAAACAGGTCTTAAGACAAGGAAAAACAAATAAAAGATAGACTTAAGGTGAAGGATTATAATAACTACATTAATACCTATAACACGAAGTCCTCTGTGGGTCAAATATAACAATGAGAGCACGGCGGTCTGGCCAGGTCGGCAAACGCCGAGGGCCCCGAGCTTAGGGGACCCCACGACGCGACGCTCGCGTCTATCCTGAAGCGCATATGAAAGGTGTGATAAAAAATATTCGGATTACTTGATCCAAACTTCTTTTTGTTATTATGAAATTCTGTAAGAGGCCTGATTCTAGCTTGTCTCGTTCTAAAGCGCCAACCTAAGCATCCCTCGCTCTCTCCGTTTTTTCCTCTACTTGCACCTGAACATTCTTTCGGTTTCCGGTCGCTCCTTTCCCACCCATAACTACTGCAACATCAGCGACCTACGAGCCTCACGCCACGGCAATGACAGCGAATGAAAGAGGTGAGTGCCGATCACAAGGGGACGCCTAAGGTGGACTTCGGAGAGCAAGCGGCTTCGCAGCGGGCAGTTGACCGCGAGATGTAGAGTGTGTAGCAATTTATCGGGATAATAAAAAGTATGGTCTTAAAAGCTCCTAATCTGTAAATTCTGTCCCTATATTTCCTCTGGCGGACCAGTCGCGGTCGTAATTCTTTCTATTCTACCTTTTCATCATTTTTTTTACTCTAAACATACTCAGTGTAAAAGGATCATATAAAAAATAAAGGTGCCAGAAGAATAAAGAGGTCCTGATGTTTTTTTTTAAGGATTATTCGAAACGATTATTTTAGACGTTCTTTTCGGATTACAGTTTAGTATCAAGTCACTAATTCACTAAATAGATAATAGAGCCATAATGTATTATTAAATTTTTATAAGCTACAAAAAATTCTGACTTTCGACAGCATTTTTTCCTACGAAATTGTTAATTTTATTAAATTTTATCCGGTTTTGAAGTGCCAAAATAGTGTCACTATCCATTTCCGGACATACCATTTCTGAAATTTTTTTGGGGAAGAAAGGAGGGCCGTAAAGGAAGGCCCCTCGATGTCAAATTATTTCTTCCTTGCAATAATTTATTTCGAGTGATTTTTTACCACAGTGGCCGATCAAACGTGGTGGAAGAATAGATTTAAAAATTACCATAAAAAATTTTCAAATAATAATTGGGCACTTCGTTAAAGACGTTAACACATCCGCGTTGTACTTAAACTATAATGATTATGTATGGTAAAATTAAAATTATTTATCTCGTACTATTCTATTCAGAAATAAGGGCATTCAAAAATATTTCATTTTTAGAAATATTTAAATAGTAAATAATGAAGTTGCTCAAATTGTAAAATTAAAAAAAAAAATGTTGACGCCAGAATTTAAATTTAATACATGATTTTTATTTATCATGAAGTTCTAATGCTCTGAGAATTTACTATATATATATACCCGAAGAATAATTTCCAAGTTACTTTATAAATTATTCATGTTTTCTAAGTTGACTATACAAGTTTATACATGTTTCGAAGTCGCTAACAACCTGCTGAGCACCAATTGATTATTGCAATCGTTTCCTGATTGTCTTAATGACTTCATCAGAAGATATAAATTGGATAACCATTCCAGTCACAGCATAGAGAAAATAGACTAAAAAATTACCATACAATGACAAATACTCATGAGAATCCTAAAGAACATTAGATAAGCTTGAGGTCGTACATCTTCTAAAGCATGAAGATTAAAAATTTTAGCCCTCTTTTAAGGGGAGCGTGGCCTAAAGCGTATGTGAGCCTAACTTAGCCGGTATTACACATTTGAGAGTGAATATTCTTTCGTAATTATACGAGGGAGATGGCCAAAGGGCCCAAAAAGTAAAACCCCTCATCAAAAGAAGTGATAACCCATTTACATGGGCATGTTTTTTTATGTTTTAAATAAAACAGGTCAATTTACAACTTAAAGCAACAGTCTTTTAAGTTCACCTGATACCTGGAAAACATCAATAATTTTATTATTATCTACCTTAAAAATTAACTGTCTTTCACTAATAATTATAAATAGAAGGACTAAACGTATTCCCGAGATAAAATGCTGTTATCTTCGTCTTTAGGAAACATTCGCTCACAGTACACTTGGGTACATAGGACGGTGTGAACAAATTTAAGACGCAGGTAGAGATAAGGACGAGCTGATTAGCCCTCAGCCCTAGGACATCGCAGGTCCCCGTATCCACGGCGGGAACTGCATCCGCCCGCCATTGCCAATTTCTCCACGACTTACCATGTCACTAGCGTCTAAACACACTTACACGGTGGTAAATTGCGATGAATTTCGACAGCACTACTACGGTAATGTATTTGGAAGAGGCGACCGACAGATGAGTCCACTGCCCAAGCGGAAAGGGTAAGAAGGAAAGGGTGGAGAGAAACCCGGCGTCGGCATTAGCCTTCTCTTAACGAAAGGCGTCCTGGGGACCACAGCTCAACGTCCCATCCGACAGACGGAGTGTAGCGCTTGAACAGCCCTCTACACAATATTCAAGCAGGGATCAGGCACTCTCTGAAAATTCTCTGCCATTGCCGGGATTTTAGCCCGATCCCGCCGGGTGGGAAGCCAACACTCTAGCCACCACACGAATAATAACTATCGAATTGCAACGGGTGCACGTTAATTCAACAATGATTCGAGTTAAGCCTGCGTAAAATGATAATTTTTTTCGCCCTTTTCGAGTGCTTTCCAGCGGCCATTCTAGTGCTCACTCCAGCGATCACTATAATAATAAAAATACGTCTAATTGGGCAAGATTGGGACTAGAAAGTCCCATCTTCCATCTGTGATCTATAGTGATCACTCGGAAATGATCGTCGTTGGCGATTGTTTTTCCCCATGGCTGCAGTGATGAGGATACCCATCACTTTTTACACCACTCGGCACGTCCCTGAAACCGCATATCAGCCAATCAGACGTCAGGGCCGTACAGGTCGATTGCAACGCAACGTTTGACTATCGTGGGAACGAAATAGGTAAACATGAACGACTAGCTGTGATAACGACGAAAAGTGACGGACGGAGTAATGCAAAGAGTAATGGATATAATGACCTTGCGATTCAAAAAAGTGATATCCCGAGCGATCACTTTCCCCCATCCCCAAAGAGCGATCGCGGAAATTGGCACGAAGAGGGACGAAATAAATGATCGCATGATTCAGGCTTTATACACATGGATAAAACCAAGGGGACTGCATAGAGAAGACCCAATTCCATCCCATAGAAGGACGATTCCTGTTTCCGCATTTTAATCGGTTTTCAAAAATATCCGCGGCGCGGTGATGAGTTCAATGCGATCCACTTTTTTCCAATGTTTTGCACTATAATGTTTGTAATTGTGAGGAATACCACTAAACTAGGGATGGACCGATCCAGGAATTTTTTCGGATCCGGATTCGGATCGGATCCTTAATTTTCGGAGCCGGATCTTTCGGATCGGATATTTTCGGATCCTAATGCATTTTCAAATTCCTGACGCTGAGGTTCCCCCAATGATTGTTCAATCTCTTGGGAAGAGTTACACTATGTGCCGGTCGTATTTTGCTATTTTTATTTTCCACGGCTGAAATTCTCTACGGAACCTCTGCGAGAGCTTTTAAACAAAACGGTTCATGAGTAGGACAAGAATCGCATGCCACGGCGCATTCGAAGATAGAATCGGAACTATTTCCGCCCTTATCGGGCGTTGCATCACTGAAGCTATTATTTAAAATTTCGGATCCAGATCCGATGTCTTCCGCAACTTTGTATCCGATGTATCCGATGAAGGGCAACATCCGCGGATATTTGGATCCGAGGTATCCGATCCGACCATCCCTACACTAAAACTAAAAACACACACTACATTAAACCTTTATGAAATCGATAGATCATATGATTACGTATATAAATGTCGGTTAAAACAGCTAATTATAGCTAATTTTGCAGTGAAACTCGGATCAATTTGTCCGTCAGCGATGCCAGTGGCGACTTTTGTAAAGGCCGTTTTTCACGGGGCACATACTTGCACATACTGACGTGTGTAAGAAGGCGCAGTCAAAAATGCGTTGTGCAAAGTGGTGAATTGCCAGAACACATGCGAGAATGCGTGGGCGTGAGATGGCAAAGTAGCCCGTTCTAATTTCGTCCATGCATTCGCGCAATTCCACGCCATATTACAAATGAATGCAGTTCCAACCTGCGCGATTCCGTGCCCCCTGTAAAACGCCCTTAAAACCATTTAAATGTGCGGTGGTTTCACGACACATTTAGAGCCCGACTTAATAATCCTCTTTTGTAATATTCGTGGATAAAACTATTCGCGCAATCAAGACCTACTTCAGCTTGAAATATTTCACCATCACATAATACATTGACTCGTGAAATCGATTAAACTGCATCTCAGCGATAACTACAGTAATCAACACCAGTGGAGGCGAAAAGGTCAAAGGAGAATCCTCTCCCCGGAAAGGGTAGAGAGCAATATCACAAGAAAATTGAGTCTAAGAAAAGTGGAGCAACGACACATGAATATCTCATGCTTTGCGCTTCAATGAGTCTGACTATTGCAGTCGCAGAGTAAACACCTATGGAGGAAGCGGGAAAGTGCCTTAAGGTAAGATTCCTAACACCAATTCCACTATTACCTAAACCAGCTGTTTCCAACCTGTTTTTTTTTTTCAAGTACATCTATGTATTTATAACTAATATTGTACTCCCAAAAATGTATTATGCACATTTTATTGCATAATTTAACTTAGGGTTGGTGACACTTTTAATTATATACAATTTTATAAGTAGAAACTTTATTTCAAATACCCCATATGATATGTATACATATATCCTAGTTAAGAGATACATAGTTCCAGGCGTCCGCCATTACCGATAACTTTCGGCGCACCCCCGACGGGTTCGTCGTGTACTCCCAAGTGGTACGCGTACCACCGGTTTTGAAACCCTGATCTAAACGAATACATTGTTTTCGTTCTCATTATCAGCATAAGTAGCCAATTCGAAAATTGGTTTCATTCGGCTCTCCACTCGACTATCCTATCTACAGAACTTATAACATTAACGCATTTCTCCTCAATTTTGTCCCAAATAACTTTTCCCTTAAAACTCATTCGGATCCGTCATTTGCCTTTCTTCCCATCCTTCGACGATTGTCTACATCAGACCATCATGCCTCATGTGGCCGATAAAGTTGTCCCGCCGTCGTTTTCGGAGTTATTACGAGGGTCGTTAAATAAGTCCTTAGAATATCCAAGAGATTGCACACTTAAAATTAATTTTTCCCAGTAAGCCGCACTCTTTACTAGTCAGCTGTTAAAGTATCAGTAGTATCCATGCCATAGTCACATTGTTGCTGCCGATTGTTATGAATAAATTTCCTTTTTTTTCAAAATATGGATAAAATTGAGTTTCGTGCGGTGATCAAGTACTTCTTTTCAAGGTTAACGCCTAAATAAATCAAATCTTAGCCGAATGAAGTTCATGTCACATCTGCTCTTGTGTTTACAATTACCTACAAATGTGTAAGTGAATTAAAAAGTGGCTGTGCATCCAAAACAACAAACATGGTTCCGGGAGCCCTTCGGAAGTGTCTACGCCCGAAATGATAGACAATATCCACGATATGGTTCTAAATTATGCACAAATCAAAGTGCGCGATATAGTTGAGGCCACAGGCATATCGCAATGCAGATTCGCTTCAAGTTAGCACGAAAAATTGGGTGTGAAAAAAATCTCGGCAATATGACTGCCGCGTTTGCTCGCAGTGGAGAATAAACGAAATCGCGTGGTCAACTCCGAGGCTGTTTTGGCGCTTCTCCGCCGCAATCCTGAAGACTTTTCCCGTCAATACATTACTTTTTATGAAATACGGATTCATCACTACACTACAAAGGCAAAAAAGTCGAAACAATGGAATTCTGAAGGTGAACAGGCTCCAAAGCAGGCGAATATGGTGAAATGGGCCGGTCTGGTCATGGCAACGAAATTTTGGCATGGGTGCTGGATAATATACATCGATTACCTCTAAAAGAGAAAAGCGAAAACATAAGAGTTTTATGCATCGCTATTGGACACGTTGTTGGTAGAAATAAAAAAATGCGTCCTCATTTGAAAGAGAAAAAGTTCCTCCTTCAACAAGACAATGCATGGTTGCACACCTATGCAGTTGCATTGGCCAAAATTACGGAACTAAAGTTCCAATTGTTACAAAATTTACCGTATTAACAATATTTGACCCTCAGTGACTTTTTATCGTTTCTCAACTCGAATAAATAGCTTTGTAGAAAACGATTTACGTCCATGGGGTAGGTAATCGCCAAAAATAATTTCTATTTTGAGGAGATCCCGAAATTCTAGTTTTTGGACGGCTTAAAATGTTTTTTTTTAATGATATTAAAAATTTGCCGATCTAAAAGGAGCCAAAGTTGAAAAATATAAAAAAGTGACCCAAAATAATTTGTTTTTCTACCTTTTTCTAAAGACTTATTGAACGACCCTCGTACAATACTTGTCCTTTCACCCACTTCTTTTAGCATTTCCTAATCACGTACTTTCTATCTTCATTATTCTTCGTAGAACTCTCGATTTTTCTGATGTTGTCAACGTCCTTAACTCGCTCCCATAAAGGAAAATGTTCCATATTTAGCATCCGATTAATTTCTTCATTAGTTATGTGCTTCTCGGCTCTAATTAAACTTTCCAATTAGAAAGAAAGTAAGACGCAAATTTTAAGCAAAATATAAAACTGGTAAACTGTGCTTCATTGAAGCTATATTCAGGGAGAGTATCAATTTTTTAAGCAAAAATTCAGTTTGTAGCCTGTTATGGCCACCACTGACTCTTTACACTCTCGCAACTAGGTTCATGCATGAGACTGTAACAACTAAAAATCAAGATAATACCTAATAGCACTTCAAAGAAATCAATTACTTTCGTTTGTCTCTCTCCACAGATGATGAAATCCTACTTCCAGTACCTTAGCCTACTCTTCCTGATTCTCCATGTGAGCGGTATGTACTATATAAAATTCACTACTACATGTACCATATGTACTTCAGGGTATTACCTTAGGGTAAAGGTGAAAGTATAGGGCGGGTAGGTCACTCTTTGGGAAAAACGAGTATATAGTGCAACTTGGTTAATGTGGCCTCGGCCGTAACGTCAACACAGTTATGACGTCAATCGTTCATAAGTCCCTCCAAACTTAAAGTGTAAGCATTGATAAAACCTCGGATTCATCGTCAATATATTCCAAAATCTCTAGTATAGCGTCAATCCGGTCACAGGCAACAAAGTAATCTTCGAAAAAATTTTAAAAACTGGGCGACGTTCGCGATATAATGCTGCCACGCTTGATGCAACTCAGCATCTCAACAAAATGACCAAAAAAATCTACTTTTCTCAAATGAATGTCCAAAAGAAAACTACAGATTTCTTTCGGCAGTAGGACTTCATTTAAAGATGCTTGAAATTTAGAATTTTTATTAACATACTGTGTCTTTACTTAAACATTATATCATACTAGTTGCACAAAAACACTTGATTTTGATGAAATTTTTACATAAAATTTGAATAGCACAACCCTATTGATCATAATTTGTTGTTTTATTTACACCAATAATCTCATTAAAGTATGTATTTCATGAAAAATCATAAATTTTTATTTCTTCGTTGTTACTGTGTAATTAGTAAAATAGCCAAGTTTGATCTAGCGGTTTCGGCGGCGTTTCTTCGTATGAGTTTCGGCTTCCGGGCGTTCCTCCGCGTTCAGTAGTTCGTAGGTGACGACAGTTACTCCAGCCATCATGCTGGCGTCTTCAGGTAAGAAGTGACATGAAGACCTGACCTGAAGACGCCAGCAGGATGGATGGAGAAACTGCCGTCACTCATGGACAACTCAACGCGGAGGAACGCCCAGAGGCCGAGACTTATATAGTTAAATAACACTTTATTATAGTGTCGCTCTGATATTGCGCTAATATTAGTGTGGACGCTTAATTGACGTAATAACCAAGTGGTACTGTAATCCCTTTTTCTTGAATAATTCCCCCCCATGGAAGCATGGGAGGGGAGGGAAGAAAATAGTATTCTATGGTAGGATGAAAATGGGTGGCGTGAAGAGGGAAATCCAATTTGGGAGGGGAGACAAGCCGAGGTCATCGCAGAATTATTCCGTGAAAAAATACCCTGATCGCAATTAAAGTTTAATAATAACTATGTTCAACCCTTTCAGTCTCATATGAGTGGGTTAGAAGCCAAGGGATACAAGTGATTTCTTTTTTTCAGACTGAGTTAGGTATAGAATTTAGGTATTGACAATATACGAGATCAATTAGATGTTTAATAGTGCATTTGATTTTTCACTCGGTGTCAGCACAGAACAGAGACTCACTTGTATCCCTTGGCAACTAAGTTTTTGAGTATTTCTTCTAACAATCAACTTTACCTAACTCTGTTGAGGAAAAAATCGTTTGTACCCCTCGGCTTCTCAACCCCACATATATTTTCTCCGTTTTGATGAATATAATTATTTTGCCATTTAAATTTGATTTCGGTATCATGAACACATATGCTAAAAGATTTGGCTATATTTCAAGTAAAATCTTTAGTCATAATCTATATCCATAATTATGGACGGGCACATATATTAGAGGGTTAAAATCCCTCTAATATATGTGCCCGTCCATAGTTAAAATATGTAAAAATATGTAAAAAAAATTAAAAAGTTCACGTCCAGTTGACGGAAGTTATGACTGAAAAGGTTAACATGCTATTTATATCTATAATTAAAATTTCACATCTTAGAACATGCTGCAGCAATGTATACGTAGAGAACATATTTTTATGGCCGTCAGTAACTGAAGTACCGTCAACTGGGATATATTAGGCCCAGCTTTTCATGATTTCTTGGAAACAAATAAACTTATATAATTTTAAAGTTAATCAACAATTAAGTGGTTAAAATTGTTGACAGATCATGTACCTTCATTCAAAGACTATTTCTCAATCTCTGAATCAGAACTATTCAAAAAACCAGGATATATTTTATTTGGGCCAAAGTCATCTTGAATTGGGGTAACTCTGGCCCAATTCGATAAAATGGTTCAAAGCTAGTTCTAAACCAAGAGTTGGATCTAAGAAACCAACACAAAATATATCTTAGCACACTTTTTTCAAGTGTTTCATGATTTTAACTGTAAATTTATTTTATTCTTGTTTAAATTAAAAATAATAAACAACATTTCTGCTAGGAAAAATCATATTAAAATGCGATGTATATATAACCGGTTAATGTACAAAATACCTACTAATCTATGCAACTAAAACCCAAACTAATTTAAGAGTGAAGATTGTTCTGCTGCCTGCCGACTGATGCAAAGACTAAGTGGATAACTCAATGCAAATGGTAAAATACAAAACTATGAATCTTTTTACGTCTCAGGGCTAAAGGTACTCCAGTTGACGGTTCATTTGTAAGAACTTATTGTAACTATTATAGAGGCTTCCACGGTGATAAAATTTATACTTGTTTTTTGGGATAATACCGCTTCGACTTATTTATAGTGGACGACAGTTTCGGGCGCATTTCAGATTGATTTAAAATGCAGTGCACGCCTTTCAATTCGCTGATGTCCTGGAAGTGTACGATATATCCTGAAATATTTGATTACCTATTTTGAAATGAATAAAAGACGGGAATGAATCCGAAGACGGGAGCTGGAACTTACTCTGACATTTACTAACAATGAAATGTACATCGTTCATCATACCATCCTCCCCAAATGGATAGCCCTCTTCTCATCTAGCAAAAAATTGGTTTCAGTCTCCGACGCAGATGGAAGTAATAGCGCCAAGCATATGATGTGCTTCTTGGACGCTAGCGCTGCCCTGCAGGAGCACGAAGAGTCACGCTTCGTCCCTGAGGACCTGGACCTCTCCATCTGCACGCACGTGGTTTACTCACGTGTTGAGATCACCATGGACCTGGAAATCGAGCCGAAAAATAAGAGCTTGGCCTTCGTAGAGGATGGCGGCCTAGGTACGAACACATGCATCCAATTCAATAATTTTTGATGCAACGATGCAAGATATTTAACGATTTACATCCGGTTTTATAACGTCTGGTTGGTCTTCACCATATGAATATGCAGCTTTCAGTTTTAACTGGCGTTGGCAGAAACTTCTGGTTAGGTTACGTATAAGATCAGACTTCAAGTTAAACATTACTTTCAGCCATCGGCAGGTAATGTGGGTAGCCGTATCAAATTATGGTGAGCGCTAACCATACAGTATAACATCAGCCCTTAATGTAACGATTTTAGATGTAGGAGTTGAGTTCATAGCGAAGAGGTCGAAACACTAAGGTAGTGTCCGTTTCAAAATTAAAGTTACTCCAGTAGACATCCCGTGTATCCTCTGGTTACCACGAGGGTCCAGACGGTAAGGTCTGTACGAAAACTTTCCTTATGAATCTCTATCTGAGGCAATTTCAATAACTGAAAGACTCTATCCTAAAACGTATTAGATTTGCTACAAGTACTTATATACCGCTTGTGGAATTTTAAAAAAATTATCGTACAAAATAAAATAAAAGTTCTTATAGCCAGGGAAAACTTCGCGGAATGTAATCCTCCTGATAACATCAAAACAAGTTAGAAACCCATGAACAAACAAAAAAAATCACATTCAGCAATGATATGAATGATTCAGCAGTTCATCACGATAAATATTTAATGTAAAAAAATATTTCAAATATAAATTTTTTCGTAGAGAACCTCATCCTTGGTTCAGACAGATTTTCACCCGTGCATGTGACTGCGCACATAGTCACTTGCTTCATGAAGTGCTTTGAAAAAACTTTTCATCGGTAGGACAGCCTTCAGCCGTTCGGGCATCTTCAAATAATTCAGTGTTCTATGCATTTATCAACATTTTCAATGTTTTGCTCTATTAAAACTTTCCTACCCACTCCATATTATTTTTAGGATTTTAATTTATTTTTTTATAATATCAATTTTAGAGATGAATGAAGATAACTTCGAAATTTTCGCAGATATTTGTCAATGGTACCACACGTTTCTACACTGTAGTGTCATTCTCGAATACAAATAATATGCCTTTGTATTCGGGAATGACGCATCAGCGTCGAAATACGTCGTACCATGAAAAATTGTCCGTAAAATATTACAAAGGTTGTTTTTATTCATTCAGCATTAATTTTCACAAGTGGAAAGCCTAAGCAATCGATTTCAATTTTAGAGATTATGATAAATAAAGATAATAAAAAAACTCATTTCAAATATAAACATAGAAAAGTAAAACGCGCAAAGAAAAATAAAACGAATCAGCACAAAGCTTCAATTGTTTCCGGCTCAACTTTGTGGAAGTTGAAGTCCATAAATGACAAAACGTGTTGTACCTACCAAAAAAATAAATCTCTGAGAGAACGAAGTCGTTTTGTAAATTGAGCACAAAGCTTGCTTAGCTAAGCCATTTTCGGCACTTAAAAGAGTCAGAAGTTGCTTTTAGCGTGGTGCTACTGAAGTAGTACCATGCTAAAAGTACTCCATGTTTAAATTACGTTGATTCCCAACATTTTATGAACTCCTCAGGCATTATCAATCGCACGGTGGCACTAAAGGAGCGGAAACCCGGACTGGAGGTGTTCATCGATGTTCACGACAGTGAGGGAGAGCTATACAGAAATGCGGTAAGGACAGATTTATCGATAAGTCAATTTTCCCCTGAGATTGCCTAACTTAAGCTGCAGTAATATTTTCATTCACGAAGAAATCTTGTCAGCAAAAACTTAAATCAGTGGCATAACTAGGAATATGCTTTGGGGGGATGTGGGGGCCTTGGGGAGGATAAGGGGGGGTTAGTGTGGGCTACCCCCCCCCCAGAAAACGGGGAGTGAAGAAAAACATTTGAAAAATAACATCCCTTAAATGCATGTTACATCATTTTGGCACTTAAAATTTAACTTTCAGCAGATACAGTTATTATACATCAAATCCAGACAAGATTTTTAAATATTTTTTTTGATTTCTCTGACGCTTTGGGGGGGGATACTTTCCCTAACCCCAACCCCCCCATAGTAACCCCATTGACATAAATAGTCTCTAGACGAATCATTATACTACTTATGGGTTCGTACGGCTATTATTTTTTTCAACCCTTTTTACAATCTCATTCCCTACTAGAAAGCCGGCAACCGCTCAGCCATGATAAAATTTTCTATGAACGCGGTCGAATTCGTCCAGCAACACGGATTCGATGGCATGAGCATCCGGATATCTTCTAATCACCACGAGGACCCTGACACTGAGGTATGTACTCAAAATTTCGTTGGTATCATCCATTCTTTTGTGGGCGTTTTCCTGCAGTGGGTTTTTTACAATAAGGACGACAGTCAATATCCTTAGGTTTTTCCCACGTTCACTACCATCTTTTTACACTTGGTCAATAGTAACTTTGTTAACTTATAATTTCATTTGCTAATTGATAATGGAACTTCTATTTATTTTTATGTAATTTCTCTGCATGTAATTTCATGAGCAACTTGACAATGTATTTAACTGCATACATTTCATGTTTGACGAGGGGTTAGATGGAAGATGGGACTCTCTAGTCCCAATCTCGCCCAATAAAGACGTTTATTATTATTACTATTATAAAATCTGATTTCAGAAACTAAACGATACTAACTATAAGTCGGGGCCACGACTTAATGCCGTTTCCGATCGACGGATTGTTGCGCTAGAAATATTCTCCACACAGCATTTAAAGAGGGATCGGTCAGTCTCTCAAAATTCTCTGCCACCGTCGGGATTTGAACCCGTGCCCTAGGGATGGGAAGCCAATACGCCAGCCACCACGCCAACCCAAAGAAATCAAGACATGACTTCTGCTGCTGATACTGTTTTTTACTTCGTACGGTCTTCTTTTGAGGCATATGGAATATTCGTGGAGAGAGCGAGTTTTTCGCACTATTACTTCTACGATAATTTCTCTATGGGTTACACATTATGTGGTCGATTTTACATTTAAAAGGAATCCAATGGGAAAATTTAATGTGACGTATCACTACCGGTCGACCGGTCGTATCTTGTCTTTTTTTTCGTGACTTGTTACTACCATGATGATATCATGCGAAAATTTCCAATTTTTAACCTTCAATTTATTATCGTGCTCTTCCCCTTCAATTTATTTCGAATAACGTGCTCCTATCGTCTACTTTTTTCCCCGTGGTTCTTTTTAAATGGACTGTTAGGCAATGAAATGATATTTTGTTTGTAGAATAAAAACTTTTGGGCTATGTCACCGCGTCAATTTTTGGGAGGCCGCAACGTTTCCCGGCCGATGCTGGTCGCTTTCTCAAGGAATTTTGAAGAGTCGGGAATTTAAATTCATATATATGTATAGGTATCTGTGTCAGGTGGTGGGGTGAGGGGAGCGAGAGGTTGGAGGAGTGGGTTGTTGATTGTTTTTGCTGATTACGGGTTGCCAAGTACAACTAATAATGATATTTTGTTGTTTATAATCCATGTAAAATCATTTTACCCCTTCCAATGCATCATATGTCACGAAATACGGGTTCTTTATGTGCATTATGGATATTTTAACATTGCTTAACTTTCAAAATATTTATATTGTTCCTATAAATAGTGCTAAAATTATGAAAAATCACGAGCTACAGTCGTCATTCCGCGATTTGGCATCAGAATCACATGACAAGCTAATCTCGTCATTGAAACGCCGGGGGTAAATATTATAATAAACGATAGTATACTAAAAACTGAGATCAGCGACATGCCACAGCGACAAATATCTCTGAAGGGAAATCAGGAAAGAACAATTCCTAAAGCATAAAAACAACATTCCATGGCATGTGTCCATGGAAGTTGGTCTACTAGATAATATGGTTATACGTTAATAATTATGTGAAATTCACAAACAAATTTCTAATTGGTACCACTGGTTTTTACCGTGAAGGTATCTTCAGGAAATTATTGTTCCGCTGATTTTAACGAGTTTTTTACTAATTTAAATATACCGGGTCAAGCCACGGTAGTAACTTCACCTAGTTACCCGCTGGCTAAATTACTGACGGGAAATCGCGGAACACGCGTTCGAATCTCATTCAAGGCAATTTTTTTTCATCTGTGAAACATTCGCACAAGTTTTTTCTCGCGTAGATCTATCATAACTTTACAACACTTACCACTTCTACAATTTTTCATACTGCAAAACACGTAATATTGATTTTAGAGAATTTTAATATTTATGTAAGATAAAAAATGTTATGTACACAACCATTTTAAGTGGTAGTGGGCCCTTAAAATAAAGTAAAATCATGATAAAAATAAACATCAATTGATATGGAAAATCATCCGATTGACGTTTTTAGGATGGGATCTGCAAGTTTTGAGGGCATGTAATTGCGAAACAGGATATGGAAAGGATCATATTCAATAAATTTACAAGCACATATTCCATGTCTTTCGAGTTTTGTCACAATTGTGACTCCCGTGTGACTTTTTAGAATACAATGCAATTTCATGTCAAACAGATACTTGAAAATTTGCCTCAAATGTTTCTCTTTTCTAATCAGGCGTCGGAAAACTTACTTCCAATCATTCACGAGGAATTTCAAAAAAATGGACTCAAGCTTATCACCTTACTCATACCAAGAGAACGACGACCACATCAAAAGGATCTGACAGAGACCATGTCCAGGTAAGTCCAACGAAAGTAAGGCACTCAATCTGAATTTTAACTTTGAAATTGATTTGATAAGTGAGGATAGTGCTTTTACGCGAACTAAGTCCTTGTCATCTGCACAGCATGAATTTACGGCATAGATAGCATAGTCCACCCATAAGTAAAATGCGATTCAGTTCAAAATTCTGACCAGCAGTAAAATAGCATTAGGAAAATTTGGTCGTTGCGTTTTTCATAGCCCTCCAATATTGCTATGCAAAAAATGGGTAGTAAGTAGCAAATATTAAACTCACCAGGGTAGCAGTTAACTGAATAAAAATATCAGGGTAAGTCAACTATTATCCGCAAAGAATTACAATACTAGGTAGAACCGTCACTAATTTGCAGACGATGTGTGCCCCTTCGTCAATAGTTAGTCGTCTGTCTAAAAGCCTGAAGCACACGATCATTTTTTTCGTAATTTTCGAGTGATCATTCGGAAATGATCGTCGCACGCGAATGTTTTTCGCGTTCACTCCTATGGTGATGTTTCACATTAGTTTTTTCATCAGTCGTCCGATCGCTTTTTCCGTCAGTGAAACCGTCTTTAAAACACCATATCAGCCAATCAGAAGGCATGTCAGTATAGAGCGAATGCAGCGCAACGTTTGACAATCGCGGGATAGGCATCTATAATATATACAATCCGACGTGTGACTGCAATGTTTACTCGCTTAGTGTGTCTACTTTTTGCAGTGTTTCCTCGCTTTATGTAATGACTTATCGATTAAAATGCAGTTAACTACAGTTAATTGTATTTCGTAAAGTCGTTACATTAATCATGAATTGAGTGCTACAGTGGAATATACTCTCAACGTTTTTTGCAATTGAATTGAATAATATAGGGACTATGTCTGGCTCGTAGGAATTTATTTTATTTTTTAAGTTCCTCGCAACATGTTTCTATTCTATAGGAATTTATTTTCGTATTGTAATCTACTTACCATGCGTTCGTTTTAATTAAAAGTGGAAATATTGCTTATGGGCAATTCCATTTGTGACAGAATTACCTTTAGAGAAAACTATGCCATATGATATTTGGATAAAAATGTAAAATACAAAAAAGGTCATATTCTAACTAAGCATGATCAAAAAACATTTATGAAGGTGATTAAGTGGGTAAACATAAACACGCCATATAATTTCGTGATGCGGGTCCTATGACAACGAGCTGTGATATCGGAAATGGCGCGAAAAGGGACGGCGGTAGGGACCGTGATTCAGAAAAATGATCACTCGAGCGATCATTTTTCCGGTCGCGAAAAGCGATCGCTCGAGTTATCATTAAGAGAGATGAAATAAATGGCCGTGTGATTCAGGCTTAAGAGAATCATTTCACGTGAACGCTCAATTTTTTCTTCGTTTGTTGCGAAAAACGGTAGTCCGGCTCCTTCATCGTGATGACATTTGTGCGACCATTTTGGAATTTTTCAATCCATACGTAGACACTCCGTAGTGGCAAAACATTGTTCCAACACTGTACCGAAAGTCTTCGATGAATTTCGGCCCCTGATACGCTTTTTGACCACAAAAAATGGATCACTGAACGTTGCTCATCTTTGGTGCAAATAGAAAGCGGAGCAGCCATGTACAGCCCAGCCTGCAGAAGCATTGGCCATTGGCCAGCTGAAACTAACCTAGCAGCTTGAAACTTGCGAATACATAACGACAGAGAAGCTAAGTATGCGCCTTCAACGTAAAGCGACAGCACTACCCAAATAAACAAACATATAACTTAATTGCGGATAGTAATTGACTTGCCCTCGTAATATTATTATGGAAAATATGGGTAAGTAGAAAATAATAAAATCAGCAGTATAGGAATTAACTGAATAGAAGATAATTTGCAGGCTTTGGTGACGAGCGAAGTAACCACATTAGATCTCCATCATCGGTCTAGATTTGAGGTGGGTTTCGGCCGAGCGTCGACCGAAGTGAAACAGGGCGTAAGGCAGTGCATTCTGTACAGAAATATCGCGCAATTTTGAGTGATATTTATTTTGGTAGCTGGAGGAAAATATTGCATGTCATTGACTTTTTCTGCAGGAAAACTTTTTCACAGGTGACGAAGATTAAAGAGTGTGGAATTGACATTACTTGAGGTCTTGAAAAACTCAAATACCTAAGGCATTACTCTATGATGGAAGCTTTTACTCCTGGAATCACTCTCTCATGCCTCAATAACATGCCATTATGACGCCTTCGTCTTTTTAGAGTAATTTTTGACAAGCTCATTAAAAGTATACCTGCAAACGATATTCAGCGAAACTAGCTACTTCAGCATCCGAACATGGTTTTGTTTTTTTTCGCCTACACTAGGCGACTTGATATTTTACTTTTTCTCCGATGGTGCTGTAATTGAGCCATACCCTTAAGCAAATACTTACATGGAGTATTTCCGGCTACGGAGTAGAACGTCATGTTCCAGAGAAAAATCATGTTTCTAAGAGAAATTACGAGCGACAGCATCACATAAGTTACATAAATAGCTCGAATCTTAAGTTTAGTTAGTCGTTAGCGCTAACTAACTCATTTTTAGCTGTTCATGACAAAGAATTTGACAATCAGAAAACAAATAGTATAAATAAAAAAATTGGATACGCATCAGCATATCCGATACCTTTTTCAAATTGAAGTGCACTATGGCATAATTTTCTCATTCAAAACAATCAATTTCAATACAATATTTATTTTATGATCACATCATGCATAAGGACTTTACTGATTACTCGAATAAAAATTTAAATATAATTGCAGGGTAAAATTATTTGTTTTTGTATTTAAGAAATCATTTTTCAGAACAACAGCCTGCGAACGACTTCCGAACAAAGCCGTAAATAATTACATTTTTTCGTTGTCAACATAACCGATAATATAATGGATACAATGTAAAATTAATGTATAGATCAAGTTAAAGAAATAACAGATTTGGCGGCGACATCATGTTTAAATTTGTGTCTAAAAATTCCGCGAAAAAACTATGGATAAGTGAGATGATAAGGGATAATAAAATGTGGCCACATTAATTGTATGGAATTACTTTCTCTTGCAGTTATTTCGACCTTATCGTAGTGGCCTCGTATTGGACACTTCCCACAGAGTACACGGCAATACTGTCTTCACCAAGGAATTTGGTACGTACCTCCTTTTAATCTCAATAGAACTCAATGCGGAAATTCGCATTCGTAAAGTTATTTTGGCTCGTTGTATGGTGCATATAACATTTTTGCTCCCATAAATAAACGTACACACCACTTCAACGCAATTTGGAAATGAATAGTATTATTTTTCCTTGCGGGCTCCACGTTACATATTACTTCGAGTAACTAATTTCGTGCAGGTAACATTAAAGTTACTTTATAATTCTATTTTAGATTTCACTGTACGAAATTTGTTCAGAATGGACGACAAAAAATTGTTCGTAGAAGGACTAAAGGGATCGTAGGTATTACCAGGAATATTCTCCAACAATCCTGACATTCTAAAGAAATAATCACATAAATCTTACCTAACTCACAGAATAAATTTAGATTTTAATTGAAATTACTTCATTCCCAAGACCATGCCTTTAGTTTACCCATTTAACTCCCCAAACATTGATTATCTTTGCAAAGATTTTGTTTTTACTTTTTTGAGACATTAATTTTTCAACAATAATTCTCACAAACCTATCCCTAGGGATACAACCTTGTTGCGGTGGAAAGGCTTGCTCGTTCCAATGACCCCTAGAACTGCAATGGCAGGATTATTTCTGAATTACTCCTGGGGAATGCATATCCCATTATCCCAGTATATAAATGTAAATCTTGTAAATGTAAATCTTTTTAAAAATTTTAAATTTGAGAGGAAATATTAGTCGACTAAATTAATGTCTCACGAGGGAACGAACAATATCTTTGCTATTGAAGCAATTGAAATAAAAGGTGGTTGCAATTTTCCACAATAATTTAATGCGTGTGACGCCTTTCGGCTCACAGAGCCTTCATCTTGTACCGGATGATGGCTAGAGTACCCTCTAGGCTCCAGCTCAAGACGGTGCCTAGTGCTAGATGATAGCTCTGTGAGCCGAAACGTGTCACTTGCATTCAATAATGGCGGAAAAGTGCACCTACCGTTCATATCAACAAGTAGAACTTCCACTATACCATGCCTGAATCGGTTGGACTTAAAAAAATCAATGCTGGGCGCTATAAGAATTATATTGTAATTTTAGAATAGGAAATAATATCTTGATTAAATTTTTAGGAAAGGGTCGTGAACGGATATAAAGAAGCCGGTGTACCGCTGGAAAAGCTTGTGGTGGCTATCCCAGCCTTTTCTATCACGGTGAAGCTGTGCGATCGTGACCAGCGAGACGTTAACGCCGAAATCTGCGGGATGGGAGACGAAGGAATCCACTCGCCGCGGACAAGGGCGCTTCTCTACAGCTCAGAGGTGATTATTATCCTTTTCAAATATCTTTGGGACTGGCCCAGTCGTTCAAGCTCGGAATGTTTCGAGCGACTTCGTAAAAGGTGGGACCTGCGACACTTGGGATCCAAATAAGAGACAGATGTGCCATTTCTCTTTCACTCAGCGCACTTAATGAAACCTAGCATCTTCAAATAACCTATGTAAATTTAAACATAGAAATTTTGAAAAATCAAATCCTATTTCACTGTTCATGTAATAAGGTTATTATTGGGTTTCGCCACAAAAAATTCATTCTATTTAAAAATAAATAAATAAAGTAGTATTTTATAAAGATATAGTTTTGAAGGAAAATAAGGATATTTGCACGAATTTCAATGTGTACTTAATATTTTAGTTTAGCTGCTAAAAATTACACTGTTCCTTAGTGTTACTCCTTGCTCTATCTGTTTCGGCCCGTCGGTCACCAATTTTATTTGGTAAGCTGTACCCAGAAAATGTCCTCCCGGCATTACCTTATGAAAGTTTCCCGTTAATGACCACTGCAAACTCTCTTACTTCAGCTTATACGGAAAATGGCCAATGCATCTGAAGGCTGGGCTATAATCAAGGATCCGGAATCCAACATGCTCCACGCTGACAGCAATTCTCTCTTATGGACATCCTACGAAGACAACACATCCATCAGACAGAAGGTGAGTCTCCGCTAAAATAAGTGACGCTAAACACTAATTTCATTAAAAAAAACACTCCTCTGGGCATGGATATAACAAAATTAAAACAAAATTAAGCCCGTTACGCTAACGACAGGTTGGTAAAAATTAACCACGCCAAGTTTCCATCTAATCTTTTTCTTAGGTCCATACTTCCTGATTGTTCTCTGGGTGGAGTTTAAAATTAATTGCATTGAAAAAATATTCCTCCACACATTGATATAATACAATTCAACAAAATTGAGCCAGTTACACCAACGATAAGTTGGTTACGATTAGCAACTTTTAGTTACTCTGTTTTTTTTCATCATCCATAATTGCTGATTTATCTTTTTTCAGGCGGCTTTCGTTCTAAGAAATAATATGGCTGGTATTGCGATACTAAACTCCAACATGGAGAACTTCAAAGGCCTCTACGACGAGGAAGGAATGACTTTCCCGATAACCAGGACAGCTTCCAAAGCCTTGCATGAGGAGTCATAGCCAAGTGTCAAAGGGCGACCATGTTTCAAATGAAAAAATAATACAAATCGTTCCATAGATCTTCTAACCCAACTTTCTAGGCAAATATCTCGATGATTATGGTGCGGTGTATTTCAATGGTAAACAAGGACGTAAACAATTATAACTCCCTGAGAAGATGGCCGGCAAATTCACTCAGAAAAAGTAAATGCACGTCCCAAAATATTTTTTTTTCGATAACACTAACAACCTTGAATAAAAGAAAACTATTGAATCATTAGTTTTTTTATTTGCAGTAGACTAGACCTTGTGAAAAGTTGCAGAAAGAAGAGTTTTGAAGAAATCCTCTATTGAGGAGAATTTTATCTGGTCCCTGTACATAAATCACACCAAAATTATTTAAGGGTTAGGCAGTTGCATTTTTTTTATTATAAAAAAAACAGAAAAATAATGTGGAACTCACTTGAAATAATTACAAATAAAATAAATTTTGTCAATTGCAAATCTTAAATTTTGAGGATGGAGGAACTTTCTCATCCGACAAAGGTCTTAGAGTCTGAAGTCTTGAGAGCCCTTAAAGTCCTACGCACTACGACAAATACAATTCAAACTTATCTCACGTCCGGGACTTGGAGCCATGCATTTGTATACACACTCCCTTTACGCCATGAAAAGGATACAAAAACTGTTTTACTAATAAAAATGAAAAATGTTTGATGAAATATGAGGGGTGAGGTCAAGAACCCTGTCATCATCCCCCTAAATCCGCCCCTGAATACAGCAGAGGCGCATCATTGAGGAGATACTTGGCTTAACAGGAAGTATAAAAAAAACACCGCGACACAGCTATGTAGTTGTGGACAACTAAGGGCAGTAATTAATATAAGTAGCTTGGGTAAAGTGCCAAATGCCATTCTCTATGTAACATGAGGTAAGAAAATAACAATTCCGCCAGTTTCAAATAAAATTCACACTCTTCTTATTCAGCGTTGAATCTAAGTTTTCGGCCGACGGAAATAAAACTTTAACTCAAAAGAAACTAATTCATTGAGCTGCAGCAATCAATATAATCAACCAACCAGTGTTCTTACGAGTCGAGGGAAGGTAAAGAGGGTGGTTGATAATGGATTTTCGAATAAAGGTCAGGATGCATACTCGCTCATTCTGTATGTAGCTGCTGTGAATAAATGCAAACATTGTCTCCTGATGTTACTCTTGGCACAAATAGTCTCCGTCACAATACTTACCATATCGATGGCTAAGTTCTAACAACACGTTTCTCCAAAATAGAAACATTTCAGGAGAGCAAAAAAACGATCTATTTTTTTAATTGTATATAATTTTAATTGAAATTAAAAACCAAATTATATTTTACTAAAAAAGAAGGATACATTTGCAAAAAAAGAGTTCTTTTTTGCTTGAAGTACATTGTTTATTAACAGTATTAGCCGCATTCACTCAGACCGGCTAAATTTTGATATACCTGTTGTTAGAACTCAGCCATCGATATGAAAATCGAAGTATACGACATTTCACGAAAATAAAACGAAATACAAATTTTCAATAACGAAACGCGTGAGAGATATATCATAGATCGAAAAATAGAAAGTTAAGGCAGCGATGGTTTTAAAAAACTCTCGAGTTAAAGGGTACCTCAACAGGATTTTACATCCGCTCATTAAGATAAAAGACGATCGAGATTCCCGGGTTACACTCCCGGGCCGGGTTTTAAGCTTTCTCTTTTTACTCCTGCACCACGGAAGGGGGAGGACATGTAGAGGAAAAAGGACGGAGGTGCAGCCGCGATGATGCTCAATAAAATACAGTCTATGTATATTTTTACCGAAAAAGTCAAAGAATGAGCCCGAATGGGAAACTTAAAGAGTGAGGTAAATAGTAGCTCTTCGATAGCTATTTAACAAGAGTAATATGGAATTCTACGAGAACTCTGCGTTTACTGCCACTTACACCATCGCTAATGAGTACAGTATCTTATAATTTCTTAAATCATTACATCTAACTGAAAACGTTCTATACGCTACTATAATATTTTGGGTCCAAAGAACCACGAATTTTTCGTGCCAAAATATTGGAAAGGATAAAACGATCCCTGCCATTAGAACCATATTTAATATTTGTATTGACAATTGAGCATAGGAATAGAGGTTCCAAAATATAGGGAACGTGAAGCAATTTTTATGGATGAATTTCTTCCTAAATAAATTGGTCTATAAGTCTTCAGTCACATTGTTAAACCGTGACCAAGTAATTCAGGTACCAATAATCCATCGAATTATCATCAATGTAGGATTTGTTTTCTCATTACCTAACAATCACGTAACAGCAATTCCAATGGCAAAAGTCGAAAACCAACTTCATACCTATATTGATCAATTGTTGTTAACGGCTGGAGTCGCCATATGGGGAAATCGCCTGGATAATCTACAAATATATTGTATAATTTTCCACTATATCGTAAGTTAACAATAAAAACAATCCCCACAATAAGCATTGCGAATAAACCACACATTTTAAGTTTGACAAATTCATCATAAGTTGGCTTTAATTTTTCTTGGATAAAATATATCTCACTTTATTAGAACTAATCAGAATGGAAGGCATATGAATGAATATCATATGGTCTAAATCCAGACCATCTTTATTATGGTTAGTATAGACATTGATGATATATAGGATTCTTTGCCAAAATGTATATCGCAATGATTTAGTGAAAATTCATACGCACGTAAAACTAGAAGAGCAGGAAGGTGCTATATTTATTGTATAGCTGTAAATAATAAGGATTTTTGTAACTAGTTTCATACACATTCAAATTAAACTTTACTACAAATGAGATGAAACCAATAATAATATCCGAAAGCAAAGCATGATGGTTAGATTGTTGAACAAGTCAACGGTGTGAATTACTATAAACTAACCCCTTGTCAACTACTCGAAGTTAACAAAGACAGCAAAGGAATGCGATTGCTGAGCTTTGTAAATTTTCAAAGCGACTTATGGCCTTGAATATGGGTCTATGAGTTGGCTACGAGGTCAGTTAAGATCCGAGATGAGTGCGTCAATTCGGCCTCAATTGCTAATAGAGTCCACTCCCACGAGTCGTATTCGGATAGTGCCAGTGTGAGCATCCGAGGAAGACACAGACTATTTCCATGGTGAGTTATTTATGCTCCTCTATCTTAATTTCTAACTGAATTGGTTGTAAAATTAATTCAATATACGCCAACGTACCAAGGGATTTTCATTACGTGCATTTCTTATGATTGTGGAGTCATTTAATTAATTTTAGCCCTTCTTATCTTGAACTCGTTTAATTCATGGTAAAAAAAAGTTTTCGGAGTATAGGTCAATGTATGTGATGCAAAAATAGTTTCTGCCATTGTTTCTGTTTATTTTGAACTATCACCAGGGCTATGAAAGAAAACATGAGAACAATATAAAATACAATGATATACAATAAATTTTACGATAGAGATTTTTTTTACAATAAACAATCTGACGAGTGTACGAAGGCGCAGTAAAAATTGCGTCGTGCAAAGCGGTGAATTGCCAGAACACATGCGAGAATGCGTGGATGTGAGATGGCAAAATAGCCCGTTCTAACTTCGTTCATTGATTCGCACAATTCCACGCAATTTTAATAATTAATGCACTTCCTACCTGTGCAATTCCGTGCTCCGTGTAAAACAGCATTAAACCCATTTAAATACGCGATGGTTGACAAAACATTTCGAGCCCGACTTCGTGATCCTCTTTTGTAATATTCGTGGTTAAAACTATTGGCGTAATGAAGACCTACTTCAGCTTGAAATATTTCACTATCACATAATGCAGTGACTCTTGAAATAGATTTAACTGCATCTCAGTGATAACTGCAGTAAACAACAGCAGTGGAGGCGAAAAGGTCAAAGGAGAATCCTCTCTCCAGATAGGGTGAAGAGCAATATCGCAGGAAATTAAGTCTAAGAAAAGTGGAGCAACTACACATGAATATTTCATGCTTTGCGCTTAAATGAGTCTCACTATTGCAGTCGCAGAGTAAAAACCTATGGAGAAAGCGGGAAAGTTCCTTAAGGTAAGATTCCTAACACCAATTCCACTATTATCTAAACCTGCGGTTCCCAACCTGGTTTTTTTCCTCAAGTACCCATCTATGCATTATAACTAATATTGTACTCCCAAAAATGTAGTATGCACATTTTATTGCATATTAATGCATGGGTTGGTGACACTTTTTCTGATTAATAATTTGATAAATATAAAATTCATTTCAAATACCCCATATGATATGCATACCTATTTCCTACTTAAGACATACATAGTTCCAGGCGTCCGCCTTTACCGATTATTTTCGGCCTACCCCCGACGGGTTCGTCATGTACCCATAAGGAGTACGCGTACCATCGATTTTGAATTACCGATCTAAACGAATAAATTGTTATCGTACTCGTTATTATCATAAGTAGGCAATTTGAAGATTGGTTTCATTTAGCTCTCCACTCGACTATCTTAAGCCTGAATCGCACGATCATTTTATCCATTATTTCCGAGTGATCACTATCGCGATCACTGCAGTATTCATTCGAAAATGATCGTCGCCGGCAATTGTTTTTCGCGATCACGATCGTGATGAGAATTCCCATCACTTTTTTCATCACTAGTTCGGTCGCTTTTTCCGTCGCTAAAACCCCATATCAGCCAATAGAACACATTCCCGTATAAAGCGATTGCAGCGCAACGTTTGACAATCGTGGGAACGGCATAGATAAACAAACACGCTATATAATTTCGTGCTGCGGGTCCTATGACAACGAGTTGTGATATTAGAAGTGATGCGAAAGACGATGGCGGGAGGGACCGTGTGATTCAGAAAAATGATCACTAGAGCGATCACTTTTCCAGAAAGAAAATGATCACGTGATCTACAAAACTTATAATACTAACGCATTTCTTCTCTATTATGCCCCAAAGAACTTTTCTCTTAAAACTCATTGGCATTTCCTCATTTGGTTTTCTTCCGATCCTTCGACGATTTTCTTCATCAGATCACCATGTGGTCGATAAAGTTGTCCCGCCTTCGTTTTCGGGGTTTTTACGATACCTCTCCTTTCACCCACTTCTTTTAGCATTTCCTCATCACGTATGTACTTTCTATCTTCATTATTCTTCGCAGAGCTCCCGATTTTTCTGCTGCTGTCAACGTTCATACCTCGCTCCAGGAAAGGAAAATGCTCCTTATGTAGCATCTGATGAATTGTTTCCTTAGTAAACTGTGATTCATTGAAGCTATTTTATGGTAGACAATCAATTTTTAAGCAAAAATTCTGTTTTTTCCTGTTATGGCCACCACTGACTCCTTACACTCTCGCAACTAGGTTCATGCATGAGACTGTAACACTAAAAATTAAGATGATACCTAATAGAACTTCAAAGAAATCAATCAATTGCTTTTGTCTCTTTCCACAGATGATGAAATCCTACTTCCAGTACCTTACCCTAATCTTCCTGATTCTCCATGTGAGCGGTATGTACTATATCTGTAGGGTGTCACCTTGGGGTAAGGATGAGAGTATGGAGCGGGTAGGTCAGTCTTCGGGAAATACGAGTATATAGTGCGACTTGGTTAATACGGCCTCGGCCGTAACGTCAACACGGTTATAACGTCAATCGTTCCAAAGTCCCACCAGACTTAAAGAGTAAGCATTGATAAAACCTGGGATTTATCGTCAATATTTTCCAAAACCTCTTGTAAAACGTCAATCCGGATACAAGCAAAAAAGTAACCTTAAGTAACCTAAGTAAAATGTGCGACGTTCGCGACATAGTGCAGCCACACTTGAAGCAACTCAGCATTTCCACAAAATTACCAAAAAAATCTACTTTTCTGAGAGAAATATCCAAAAGAAAATTACAGATTTCTTTCGGCAGTAGGACTTCATTTAAAGGTGCATGAAATCTTTGAATTTTTACTATCATACTGTGTCTTTACTTAAACATTATATCATACTAGTTGCACAAAAACACTTAATTTTGATGAAATTTTTACATAACATTTGAATATAACAACCCTATTGATCATAATTTGTTGTCGTATTTACACCAATAATCTCATTTGAGTATGTGTTTCATGAAAAATCATAAATTTTTATTTCTTCGTTGTTACTGTGTAATTAGTTAAATAACCAAGTTTGATCAGCGGTTTCGGCGGCGTTTCTTCGTATGAGTTTCGGCTTCCGGGCGTTCCTCCGCGTTCAGTAGTTCGTAGGTGACGACATTTTCTCCAGCCATCATGCTGGCGTCCTCAGGTAAGAAGTGACATGAAAACCTGACCTGAAGACGTCAGCAGGATGGCTGGAGAAACTGCCGTCACCTATGGACAACTCAACGCGGAGGAGCGCCCAGAGGCCGAGACTTATATAGTTAAATAACACTTTATTATAGTGTCGCTCTGATATTGCGCTAATAATAGTGTGGACCCTTAATTGACGTAATAACCAAGTTGTACTGTAATCCCTTTTTCGTGAATAATTCTCCCCATGGAAGCAATGGAGGGGAGGGAAGAGATAGTTATTCTCTGGTAGGATGAAAATGGGTGGCGTGAAGAGGAATATCCAATTTGGGAGGGGAGACAGGCCGAGGTCATCAGAGAATATTTCCGCGAAAAAACACCTTGATCGCAATTATACTTCAATAATAGCTATGTTCCAGCCTTTCAGTCACATATAAGTGGGTTAGATGGGGGACAAGTTATTTATTTTTTCCACAGTAAGTTAGGTATAGAAATTAGGTATTGAATACAAACGAGATCAATTAAATGTTTGATAGTGCATTTGATTTTACACTCGATGTCAGCACTGAACAGAGACTCACTCGTATCCCTTGGCAACAAAGTTTTTGTGTATTACTTCTAACAATCAACTTAACCTAACTCTGTTGAGAAAAAAATTACTTGTACCCCTTGGCTTCTCAACCCCACATATATTTTCTCCATTTTGATGAATGTTATTATTTTCCTATTTAAATTTGATTTCGGTCTCATAAACACTTATACTATAAGGTTTGGCTATATATCAGGTAAAATCTTTTGTTACCTTTGTCCATAATTATGGACGGTGCACACATATTGGAAGGTTAAAATCCCCTTAAGTTCGCGTCCATTTAGACGGAAGTTATGACTGAAAGGGTGAACATGTTATTTATATCAAGAATAAAAAGTTCACATCCTAGAAAATACTGCAACAAGGTATACGTAGAGAACCTATTTTTATGGCCGTCTGTAACTGAAGTACCGTCAACTGGGATATATTAGGCCCAGCTTTTCATGATTTCTTGGAAACAAATAAACTTATATAATTTTAAAGTTAATCAACAATTAAGTGGTTAAAATTGTTGACAGATCATGTACCTTAATTCAAAGACTATTTCTCAATCTCTGAATCAGAACTATTTCAAAAACCAGGATTTATTTTATTTGGACCGAAGTCATCTTGAATTGGGGCAACTCTGGCCCAATCCAATAAAAGCATACAAAGCTATTTCTAAACCAAGAGTTGAATCTAAGACACCAACACAAAATATCTCTTAGCACACTTTTTTTCAAGTGTTCCTTTATTCTAACTGTAAATATATTTTATTCTGGTTTCAATGAAAAATAAAAAAACATTTCTGTTAGGAAAAATCATATTACATTGCGAAGTACGCAACTTATAATACAAGCGGTTAATGTAAAAAATACCTACTACTCTATGCAACTTAAGCCCAAACTAATTTAAGAGCGAAGAGTATTCTGCTGCCTGTCGACTGATGCAAGGACTAAGTGGATAACTCAATGCAAATGTCAAAATACAAAACTATGAATCTTTTTACGTCTCAGGGCAAAAGGTACCCAAGTTTACGGTTCATTTGTAAGAACTTAGTGTGACTGTTACAGAGGCTTCCTTGATGATTAAATTTATGCTTGTTTTTTTAGTATAATACCGCTTCGACTCATTTATAGTGGACGACTGTTTAGGGCGAATTTCAGATTGATTTAAATGCATTGCACGCCTTTCCATTCGGTGACGTTCTCGAAGTGGACGATGAAAAGTTAAAAATGGATTATCATGCACCACATCTAACTAAATCGCAAAATTAGAGTTACCCGATATCAGTTTCTTCTCGAGATATCTGATTATCTATTTAGAAATGAATAAAGACAATTGAATCCGAAGACGGGAGCTGGAACTTACTCTACAATTTAGTCAAAATTAAATATACCTTGTTCATCGTACCATCCTCCCCAAATGGATAGCTCTCTTCTCATCAAGTAAAAAATTGGTTTCAGTCTCCGAAGGTGATGGAAGTAATAGCGCCAAGCATATGATGTGCTTCTTGGACGCTAGCGCTGCCCTGCAGGAGCACGAAGAGTCACGCTTCGTCCCTGAGGACCTGGACCTCTCCATCTGCACGCACGTGGTTTACTCACGTGTTGAGATCACCATGGACCTGGAAATCGAGCCGAAAAATAAGAGCTTAGACTTCCTAGAGAATGGCGGCCTAGGTACGAACACATGCATCCAATGCAATAATTTTATATGTAACGATGTGAGATATTTAACGATTTATATCCGGTTTTATAATGTCTGGTTGGTCTTCACAATATGAATATGCAGCTTTCAGCTTTGACTGGCGTTGGCAGAAACTTCTGGTTGGATTCCATATGAGATTAGACTTCAAGTTAAACATAAATCTCAGCCACCGGCAGGTAATGTGGGAAGTCGTATCATATTATTGTGAGCGCTAACCAGACATTATTATCCCGGCCCTTAATGTAACGATTTAAGACGTAGGAGTTTATAGCGAAGAGGTCGACCAACAAAGCTATTGTCCGTTTCAAAATTAAATCTACTTCAGTAGAGATTCCGGATATCTTCTGGTTACCACGAGGGTCTAGACGTTAAGGTCTGTACGAAAACTTTCCTTGGTATCTCCCATCTACTGTGATGCAATTTCAACAAATGAAATATTTTATCCTAAAACAAATTAGACTTGATAGAATGCTAATACTTATATACCCCTTGTGGAATTTAAAAAAATCTTACAATATAAAATCACAGTTTCTATTAAGTCAGGGAAAACTTCGAGGTTCGTTTTCTTCCCGATAATATCGGAACAAGTTAAAAACCCATGAACATGCCACAAAAACATTTTATAAACAACGATGATGCAGTTCACCGAAAAATATGTAATATAAAAAATATTTCTAATATTAATTTTTTCATGGCGAACTTCATCCTTGGTTCAGAGAAATTTTCATCCGTTCACCTGACTGCGCACAAAGCCACTTGTTTCATGCGGAGCTTTGAAACAACTTTTCATCGGTAAAGCCTGAATGACACGATCATTTATTTTCGTCATTTTCGAGTGATCACTCCAGCGATCAATCGAGTGACCAATTCGGAAATGATCGTCGCGCGCGATCACTCCATGATGAGAATTGCCATCACTTTTTTTTTATCACTCGCCTGGTTGTTTTACCGTCGCTGAAACCCCATATCAGCCAATCAGAACGCATTCACGTATGGAGCTATTGCAGGGTAACGATTGACTATCGTATGAACGACATAGTGCTGTGATATAGAAAGCGGCGGCGCACAGTGGTCCCAAATCGAAAAAAGCTGGCCAAAATTAATATCGTCGTAATTTTAGCTAAAACAGCAACAAAAGGTGGTGTCTCCAACTGATTTTGATCGTCTGAATCTGATTTTGGCATTATATTTACGATGTCTCTTCATTTTAGCATTTTTTGAGCTGTTATTATTTAAACAATTTTTAGAAAATCTCGATATAGATGTCATTGCGATTGGCGATAACTTGGTGTTCATGGAGAGCTTAAAATAGTATAATTTTCAGGTAAAAGATGTATAAATTGTTGTTAAAACCCATTATAGAATTTACGACATGAAATTGGTGAGATTCGAACCCGCGACCATCAGCATAGTCGGTGAGATACCAAAATCTGAAAAATACGCACACTCACTCATTTTTGGCTTCCTTGTATTTGATAAGTCACATTAGATGAAATAAAATGACTGATATTAAGAACATTGAGGAAATAAATATTCGAATTGCAATAAAATCGCTTTCATGTATCACAAAGAACAAATTTTAAAAGAATCGTCGTCCGATGTCACCCCATCGGACTCATTGTCGCTCTGCGAATCACTTAAAATTAGCAAATTTTCACCTCACCTGATGGGCTGACCTCGTTTTTTTGTAACTCCTGATGTAATTAAAATATATATTATTCAGATATTTAAAGGAGTCTTCGAAAGAGATCTTCATAATTTAACATTCTTGGGTATTTTCTTGTACAATGCTCGCGGAATTTCCTCAAGTCTATGTTCCTGATTTCCAATGCTTCCTCCGTTAAAACTTCAATTGTAAGAAAGGATTCTTTGGAAATTGCTGTTCCATGTATCAACACTTTATGTACCATGAGCAGAATATTATGCCAACCATAATTGATGCACAGCTCAGCTATTTCAATGCAATACTGGCTGAAGGCTCCATTATTTATCTCATAGCCGCAGGACAGAGATTTCAATACCACTGAAAGTCTATGAATAAATCTTTCATCGATACCTGTCGTGAAAATTACAAATCACATTAATAATTACATTTCATACACATAAATCATTTATTCGTAGATTTTTCAAAACTATGGAAACGGGTCCAATATTTCTTACTTATTATAATTTTATATTTACACGTAATTTCATCTTGCCTGAAACGAAATCCTGAATTTAAACTTCACTTTTAAAAATATGATGATTGAGATTAATGAGTGATTATTTTTATACACCGCATATATTCGCCGACTGTGCATACGCGGTAATCATTCGCACTCACTAGATACGAGAGGGAGATATTGATATGCTTCTGGAGGGAATTTCATTTCCTTCTGCAACCTGCTTTTGAACATCTCTTTGATATGCTCATCTGTCCTCGAGCTTTGATTCCACTTTCTCAGGTGTTTCGAGAAAACATTCTTATCACAAAAAGCGTCCGAATATTAATGCATGCTTGATTTCTTTCAGTCGAAATCTTGTTTTCAAATATTCCACGACATATTCCTAAATCTTCGCATATTAATATTCTTTTCTCTCTGTATTTTTATTGTACACCGCAAGGTACGAAAAAATTTGCGGCACCCATAATTCAAATTTAACACGAGTATTTACGGCTGTAACGATGAATATGATTTCTAAAAGTTGTCTCTTTTTAACCAATAATAAACCGGAAATTATGAGTTGACAATGAATAAAAGATATACAAGCTTATATAGACTTGCCTCTGAGTTTCCGGTGTATCCTGATATTTAAATGCCAAACATTGGCAAACCAAGTGTTTTAATTATCTGGACAGAAGAAGTTTCTCGGGTTTGCCGTGTTAACACAGTTCGGAGCACAGCACTTTTTCACTAAGAAAGTCATTAAGTAAAACTGAGTGGGAAATATCCACCACATCCATGCAATGGCTCTGGTGAGGGAGGCCGTCATCCTCATTCCATTATTATTAAAAAAATGCACTTGCAAGATTCACGCTCCATTGGTGGGTTTAGACGAATTTTTCCCTCCGAATTCAATCCTATCTACGTCTATGGGCTGTTGAAATGATTCTGTGAACAATTCTAGGCATTAGGGAGCATTTATTTCCCTTAGCGCCAATACCTTATTTCGGAATAACGTGCTGACAACGCTGTACAGCATGTAAGGGATCTCTTCTCTCTAAAAATATGATGAAAGTTTTGCAGAGAAAAGCATCTTGTGGTTACTGTAAGGTTCTCGCATAAGGACGTAAGTAGTCGCTTTTGATCACTCATAATGTTTCTCATTAAGAGCATGAAAACCGGCCCTCATTGGTTTCATGAATATTTGAAGGTGAGTGCATAAACGAGAAGTGTGCATACGATAGGCGTGAAGCACTCCATTTATGTAATCGCACAAGATGTAGAATTATGCTAAGTATATACCATGCAAGTTTGACCACCGATACAGGAATATTTGAGCGATAATGCCACTGTCTCCCGCCGTCCGCCGGCCAGCCGCCCTCAGCGGAGCGGTGCACCGCTCAACTTAAAACCCTCTAGATGTCGGATAGACAAGTATAGGCAAGATTTTTTTTCTCCATCTTGTTGTACATACTCTTCCTAAGGATTCAGCATAGGAATCTTCGAGGGGCACGGAGGGGCAAAAAACTATATCGACACATTTGACTAGAAATAGGCCCAAAAATAGCTTACATTATAAATAATTAAATATTGTTATAATAAACTCTGAAACGAACAAAAAATACTATAATATTGTTAACAAATATGCAAACTTACCTTATTAAAATTGACAAATGAATCCCATGAAATTAAAATAGTCATTTATTAAGTTGAATTACCCTAAAATCGACTATTACTACGCCTCGGGCGTTTTAGGCTGAACATGCCCATGTTTGACGGGTTACACAGGTCAAAATATAATCACACAGACCTATCAGGTACGTAATATTATAGGCGATATCCTTTAGAATCCGAATACATAATTCAAAACCTCCTCGTAAAAAGTCGAAAAAATGACTTTTGGCCAGTTTTTTTCGATTTGGGACCACTGTGCGGCGCGGCGGGAGGGGCCGTGTGGCTCAGAAAAATGATCACTCGAGCTATCATTTTCCGGTAGCGAAAAGCGATCGCTCGAGTTATCACTAACAATAAGAGGGACGAAACAAATGATCGTGTGGTTTAGGCTTAAGACTGGTTTCATCCGTTCGGGCATCTTCGGGTAATTCTGTGTTCTATGGATTTAATAACATTTTTAATGTTCTGTTTTATTTAACCTTTCCCACTCTCTGGATCATTTCTATGATTTTATGCATTTCTTTATCATATCAATTTTAGGGATGAATGAATAAAAATAATTTCGAAATTTTCGCAAAATTTTTTTTCATAATAGTACGACACGTTCCGACGCTGAGATGTCATTCTCGAGTACAAAGTAATATGCCGGAAAATATACATTACCTTTTACTCGATAATGACGCCTCGGCATCGAAATGCGTCGTACCATTAAAAATGTCTGTAAATAATTACAGAGCTTGTTTTTATTCACTCAGCATTAATTTTCACAAGATGAAAGCCTAATCAATCGATTTCAATTTTAGAGATTATGATAAATAAAGATGATATAAAGATAATAGATAAAAACTCATTTGAAATGTTTGCACAATAAAAAATAATGCGAATAAGCACAAAGTTTCAATGGTTTCCGGCTCAACTTTGTGGAATTTGAAGTTCACAAATGACAAAACGACTTAGTTTTCTTCCACGGATTTATTTTCTTGGTAGAGCATGTTGAAACATGTTGTACCAAAAAAAATTATCCGTGGAAGAAAACGAAATCGTTTTGTCATGTCAGCACAGTGCTAATATTACATGGGCTTTATATTGGAAATAGCATATTTTGCATGTAGCATTGGAAAAGGCATATTAAGGCTTTATATCGGAAAATGAATATCTATTTTAAATATTCACTATCTAGTTTCAATTTGGTGATGTATTTTTCTTTTACTATATTTTTATATTTTATATAAACTGTTACCACCTGGCAAATAGCGAATTTGTAACTCGTACAATGTAATAGTGCACATAGCTAAGCCATTTTCAGCACTTGAAGAGTATGAAGTTTGATTTTAGCATGGTACTACTTAAGTAGTACCAAGGGTTTTTAGAAGTTTAGTTTAAATTACGTTGATTCCCAACATTTTATGAACTCCTCAGGCATTATTAACCGCACGGTGGCACTAAAGGAGCGGAAACCCGGACTGGAGGTGTTCCTAGATTTGCACGACAGTGAGGGAGAGCTATACAGAAATGTGGTAAGGAAAGATTTATCGACAAGTCAATTTTCCCCTGAAATTGCCTAACTTAAGCTACTGTCGGATTTTTATTCACGAAGCAATCTTGTCAACAACAAATTTAATATTCCCTAGACGAATGATTATTACTTATGAGTTCGTACGGCTATTAGTTTTTTTTAACCCTTTCTACAATCTCATTCCCAACTAGAAAGCCGGCGACCGCTCAGCCATGACAAAATTTGCCAAGACCGCGGTCCACTTCATCCAGCAACACGGATTCGATGGCATGAGCATCAGGATATCTTCGTATCACGAAGAGGACCCTGACACTGAGGTGTGTACTAAAACTTGCGTTTGTATCATTCTTATAATACAAAATATAATTTCAGAAAAAAAACGATTCTATGTAATTAACCACTGGTCCATGATTTAACATACTATCCGAGGGGCTACCTAACTTCCTAGAACCTAGTCACCCACTGGGTAAATTGCGGACGGGGAGTCGGGGAATCCACGCTCGAATCCCAGTCAAAGCTAATGCTTTTTTCCTCCTTCTTCCGCACTTCCGCACCGCAAGTAAAAAACTTCCGCACAAGTTTTTTACTTGCGTTGATCTATCATAACTATATACATAACATAACCAGACACTTCTACAATTTTTCATACTCCAAAATAATATTTATTTTAAATAAGTTTAAATGTTTATGTAATATAAAAAATGTTATAAGTGTAACCATTTTTAATAGTAGTAGGCTCTTAATATTAAGTTGCCTGGCATGATAAAAATAAACATTAATTGCTATGGAAAATCATCTGATTGACGTTTTTAGGATGGGATCTGCAAGGTTTGAGGGTATGTATTTGCGAAAGAGGATATGGAAAGGATCATATTCAATAAATTTACAAGCACATATTCCATGTCTTTCGAGTTTTGTCACAATTGTGACTCCCGTGTGACTTTTTAGAATACAATGCAGATTCATGTCAAACAGATACTTAAAAATTTGCCTAAAATGTTTCTCTTTTCTAATCAGGCGTCGGAAAACTTACTTCCAATCATCAACGAGGAATTTCAAAAAAATGGGCTCAAGCTTATCACCATACTCATGCCAAGAGAACGACCACATCAAACGGATCTGACAGCGGCTATGTCCAGGTAAGTTGTTATGCTGAACCTGAAAGTAAAGCACTCAACCTGAATTTCAACTTGGAATTTGATTTAATTCGTAAGGTTAGTTCTCTACGCGAAATAAGTCCTTGCCATCTACACAGAATGAATTTACGGCATAGATAGCATAGCATATCTATAAGTGAAATGCGATTCAGCTCAAACTTCTGACGAGCAGTAAAATGGCATTAGGAAAATTTGGTCGTTGTGTTTTTCATAAGCCTCCAATATTGCTATGCAAAAAATGGGTAAGTAAGAAATACTAAACAAAGCAGCGTAGCAGTTAAAAAATACCAGGGTGACTCAATTATTATCTGCAATGAAATTCAATACTAGGCAGAACCGTGACTAACTTGCAGACGATGAGTGCCCCTTCGTCAATAATATAGTGATCAAGTTAAAGAAATAATAGATTTGACGGCGACATTAGGATTAAATTTGTGTCTAAAAATTACGCGGAAAAACCATACATATAAAATGAGATGACGATTATAAAATATGGCCGCATTAATTATATGGAATTATTTTCTCTTTCAGTTATTTCGACCTTATCGTGGTGGCCACGTATTGGACTCTTCCCACAAGGTACACGGTAATAATGTCTTCACCGAGGAATTTGGTACGTACCTCTTTTTAATCTCAACAGAAATCAATGCGGGAATGCGTGATCGCATTTTGAACCGTTGTTTTAGCTCGTTGTATGGTAGATATAACATTTTTGCTCCCATAAAATAACGTACTCGCAACTTCAACGCATTTTCGCTAGGAATATATTATTTTTCCTTGCGGGCTCCACGTTACATATTACTTCGAGTACCTTAACTCGTACAGGTACTATCAAAGTTACTTTATAATTCTATTTTAGATTTCACCGTACGAAATTTGTCCAGAATGGGCGAGAAAACATTGTTCCTAGAAGGACTAAAGGGTTCGTAGGTCATAGCAGAAACATTCTCTAACAATCATGACATTCTAAAGAAATAATCATATGAATCTTACCTAACTCACAGTATAAATTAAGATGTTAATGGAAAGTACTAAATGCCAAATACCATGCCTTTGGTTTACCCAGATAATTCGCCAAACGTTGATTCTCTTTGCAAAACATTTTTTTTTTTTTACTCTTTTGAGACATTAATTTTTCAACAATTATTCCCACACACCTTTCCCTTGGGATAAAACCTTGTTGCGATGCTAAGGCATGCTCGTGCCAATGACCCCTAGAGCTGCAATGGCCGGATTAATTCTAAATTACTCCCAGGGAATACCTATCCCAGTGTCTAAATGTAAACCTTGTTTAATATTTTAAATTCGTGCGGGAATATAGTTAACTAAATTAATGCTCCACGTACAAACAATATGTTTGCTAATGAAGCAATTGAAATGAAAGGTGGTTGCAATGTTCCACAATACTTTAATGCGTATTACGCCTTTCGGCTCACAGAGCCATCATCTTGTACCAGATGATAGCTCTAGTACCCTCTAGGCTCCGGTTAAAGACGGGGTCTAGCGCTAGATGCTTGCTCTGTGAGCCGAAACGCTTCGCACGCATTAAATCATGGCGGAAAAGTGCACCTACCTTTCATTTCAACAAGTAGAACTTCCTCTATGCCATTCCTGAATCGGTTGAATTAAAAAAAATCAATGCTGGGCGCTATAAGAATTATATTGTAATTCTAAAAAAGGAAATAATATCTTATTTAAATTTTTAGGAAAGGGTCGTGAACGGATATAGAGATGCCGGTATCCCGATGGAAAAGCTTGTGGTGGCCATCCCAGCCTTTTCTGTCACGGTGAAGCTGTGCGATCGTAACCAGCGAGACGTTAACGTCGAATACTGCGAAAGCGGAGACGAAGGAATCCACGCGCCGCAGACAAATTCGCTTCTCTACAGCTCAGAGGTGATTATTATCCTTTTCAAACATCTTTGGGACTGTCCCAGTCGTTCAAGCTCGGAATGTTTCGAGCGGCTTCGTAAAAGGTGGGACCTGCAACACTTGGGATCCAAATAAGAGACAGAGGTGCCATCTCTCCTTCACTACGCGCACTTAGCGAAACCTAGCATCTTCAAATAACATCTATAAATTTTAGTATTGAAAATTTGAAAAATCAAATCCTATTTCACTATTCATGTACAAAGATTATTGGAGTTCGCAACAAGAAATAATATTTATATCTAAAATAAGCCACTAGGGACTTATAAAGATATAGTTTTGAAGGGAAATGTGGATTTTTGCACGAATTTAAAAACTGTATAATTTAGATTAGCTGCTAAAAATTACACAATTCCATAGTTTGACTCCCCACTGTATGTGATACGACCCGTCAGTTACCAATATTATTTTTTTCCCGATATTGACCACTGCTAACTCTCTTACTTCAGCTTATACGGAAAATGGCCAATGCTACTGAAGGCTGGGCTATATTCAAGGATCCGGAATCCAACATGCTCCACGCTGACAGCAATTCTCTCTTGTGGACATCCTACGAAGACAACACATCCATCAGACAGAAGGTGAGTCTCCGCTAAATAAGTGACGCTAAACATAAATTTCATTAAAAAAACACTCCTCTGGGAATGGATATAAAAAAATCAAACAAAATTAAGCCCGTTACACCAACGACAGGTTGGTAAAAATTACCAATTCTAAGTTGCCCAATCAAATCTTTTTCTTACGTCCATAATTCCTTATTCCTCTCCAGGAGGAGTTGAACATCAATTGCATTGAAAAAAACATTCCTCCAGACGCGGTTATAACCAAATTCAACAAAATTAAGTCTGTTACACCAATGATAAGTTGGTTACGATTAGCAACGCTTAGTTGCTGTTTTTGTAGTCCATAATTCCTGATTTTTCTGTTTTCAGGTTGCTTTCGTTCTAAAAAATAATATGGCTGGTATCGCGATAGTGAACTCCAACATGGAGAACTTCAAAGGCCTCTACGACGAGGAAGGAATGACCTTCCCGATAACTAGGGCAGCTTTCAACGCCTTGCATGAAGAGCCATAGCCTAGTGTCAAACGCCGATAAAGTTTCCGATGACAAAAATAATGCAAATCGTTCAATAGATCCTCTAGCCCTACTTTCTGGGCACACGTATTGGTGACTGTGGTGCGGTGTATTTCAATGGTACACAAGGACGTAAGCAATTAAAACTCCCTAAGGGAGGGGCCGGCAAATTCACTCTGAAAAACTAATTGCACGTCACAAAATATTTTTGTTTCAATAAAATTAACAACCTTATATACATGAAAACTTTTTACTCGATGGGTGTTTTGTTTGCAGTAGCTATGAGGTAGTGAGAAGTTGCAGAAAGAAGAGTCGTAAATGAATCCTCGATTGAGGAGAATTTTATCTGGTCCCTGCACATAAACCACACCATAATCATGTATGGTCTACGCAGTTACATTTTTTTTATTATAACAAAACAGAAAAATAATGTGGAACTCACATTAAAAAATTACAAATAAAATAAGTTTTGTCGAAACCATTTTTAAATTATGATACCGGAGGAACTTACTCACCCGATCCTGGTGAGTCTGAAGTCCTTAAAGCACTTTATGTCCTACGCACTACGATAAATACAATTCAAGCTTATCTCACGTTTGGGACTTGCAGCCACGCATTTGCATATACACTCCATTTACGCCATGAAAAGGATACAAAAACTGTTTAACCAATAAAAATGAAAAATGTTTGATGAAATATGAGGGGTGAAGGTCAAGAACCCTGTCATCACCTCCCTAAATCCGCCCCTGAGTACAGCAGAGGCGCATCATTGAGGAGATACTTGGGTGAACAGGAAGTATAAATAAACACCGCGACGCAGCTGTGTAGTTGTGGTCAACTGAGGCCAGTAATTAATTTAAGTGGCTTGGGTAAAGTGCCAAATGCCGCTCTATAAGTAACACGAGGTGAGAAAATAACAATTCCGCCGGTTTCAAATCACATTCACACTCTTCTTATTCAGCGTGATATCTAAGTTTTCGACCGACGGAAATAAAAGTTTAACTCAAAATAAACTAATTCATTGAGCTGCAGCAATGAATTTAATCAACCAACCAGTGTTCTTACGAGCCGAGGAAAGGTACAGAGGGTGGTTGGTTATCGATTTTAGAATTAAGGTCAGGAACCAATATTCGCTCATTCTGTACGTAGCTGCTGTGAATAAATGCAAGCATTGTCTCCTGATGTTACTCTTGGAAAAAAAAGTTTCCGTCACAATACCTACCATATCGATGGCTAAGTTCTAACAACACGTTTCTCAAAAATAGAAACTTTTCAGGAGAGAAAAAAAACCATCTATTTTTTTAATTGTATATAATTTTAATTGAAATTAAAAACCAAATTACATAATACTAAAATAGAAGCATACATTTGCAAAAAAAAAGTTGTTTTTTGCTTGAAGTTCATTGCTTATTTACAGTATTAGCTGCATAAATCAGACCGGCCAAATTTTGATATACGTGTTGTTAGAAATTAGCCATCGACATGTAAATCGAAGTATATGACATTCCACGAAAATAAAACGAAATACAAATCAAAGTATATTAACATCCACGACAATTATACGAACTCCTAATTTTCACTAACAAAACTCGTGAGAGACATATCATAGACCGAAAAATAGAAAATTATAGAAGCGGTGGTTTAAAAAACTTATTCTACTAAAACGGTGGCTCAACAGGATTTTGTATCCACTAAATAAGATAGCCATATGCACAATTTTATCTAAAAAGTCAAAGAATGAGCCCAAATGGGAAACTTAAAGAGTGAGGTAAATAGTACCTCTGCGATAGCTATTTAACAAGAGTAATATGGAATTCTACGTGAACTCTGCGTCTACTGCCACTTACACCGTCGTTAATGAGTACAGTATCCTATTATTTCCTAAATCATTACGTCTAACTGAAAACGTTCTATACGCTACTATAATATTTTGGTAAATGAGTCCAAAGAACCGCGAATTTTAGGTGCCAAAATATTGGAAAGGCTTAAGCGATCCCTGACATTGGAACCATATTTTATATTTTTATTGACAATTGAGCATAGGAATAGAGATTCCAATATATAGATAACATGAAGCAATTTTCATGCATGAATTTCTTCCTAAATACATTGGCAGTCTACAAGTCTTCAATCATATTATTAAACCGTTGCCAAGTAATTCAGGTACCAATAATCCATCGAATTATCATCAATGTTGCAATTGTTTTCTCATTCCCTTACAATCACGTAACAGCAATTCCAATTGCAAAAGTCGAAAACCAACTTCATTCCTATATAGATCAATTGTTGCTAACGGCATGAGTCTCCAAATGGGGAAATCGCATGGAAAATGCGAATGATTTTAGTTATCCATTTTCTCTTAAGTTAACAATAAAAACAATTCCCACAATAAGGATAGCAGATAAACCACAAATTTTAATTTTGATAACTTCATCATAAATTGGCTTAAATATATATTCGGTTAAATATATCTTCCTTTATTAGAAGTAATTATAGTGGGAGGCAATAGATGATAATCATAAATTCTAAATCCGGACCATCTTTATAATGGATAGTATAGATATTGATGATATATAGGATTCTTTGCCGAAATGTATTGCGCAATGAATTAGTGAAAATGCATACTCACGTAAAACTAGAAGAGCTGGAAGTTGCAATATTTACTATATAGATTTAAATACATAAGGATGCTCTTAACTAGTTTCGTACCTTTATTTCAAATTAACCTTTGTTACAAATGAGATGAAACCAATAATAATACCCGAAAACAAAGCATGATGGATTGATGCTTGGAAAAGTCAACGATGAGGAATACCTATAAACCAACCCCTTGTCAACTACTTCAAGTAAACAAAGATAGCATAGGAATGCAATTCCTGAGCTCTGTAAATTTTTCAAAGCGACTTACGGCCTTGAATATGGGTCTATTAGTGGGATAAGAGGCCAGCGCAGATGCGAGATGAGTGCGTCAATTCGGCCTCAATTGCTAATAGAGTCCACTCGCACGGGCCGTATTGGGATAGTGCCATTGTAAGCATCCGAGGAAGACACAGACCGTTGCCATGGTGAATTATTTTTGCACCTCTATCTTATTTTCTGACTGAACTGGTTGTAATATTAATTCAGTATACGCCAACGTTTTAAGGGATTTTCATTATGTGTATTTTTTTTGATTGTGAAGTCTTATGCGAAAAATATTAGTTAAAAGGTACTTATTATATTCTGGTCATACGTCACACACATTTGAAGATTGGTCGAGGAAAAGGGTAAGTATCACAACCTGAAAATATTAACCACCAAACAAACCTTAGGTATCAAAAAACACATGAATGGCGAACCCTGCGATAGAATAAAATAACAAAACAATAAAAAAATGTTTTTGATGATAACATAATTTTCTTGGCGAACAATTATCAGCAATAATAAAATTTTGAAAGTAATTATTTGACAGATACAAATAGCATAGTATCCAAATAACCGCAAAATTAAGCTATCATTATTTATTCCAATTATGTCACCATTTACTTGTTAACCACGGACTGAAATAGAGGCTTTACACTCGCCATGATCACTTGTTGGCCACGGAAAATTTAATGTGCCAAGTTCAAGGTTCCCATATGGTACACGGAATCTTGAATATCATGCCTTAAGGGGACGCTTCACTCACACGAGACCGAGTATATTTAGTAATGTTTAATTACTACTTGCGTAATCTATCATCATGTAATTCTAGGGATACGAGTATATCCTTGTCAACATCTATCTTTATCTTAAATATAGATATTTTGGCAAAACAGGAATACCAGCACATATAACCTTGGGTAATACACAGCTGAACAAGGTAGAAGAATACACGTATTTAGGAAGCAAGATCACCACGGATGCCAGAAGCAAAAGGGAAATTAGCAGTAGAATACAACAGGCAAAAATAGCTTTCAACAAGAAGAGAAAGATATACGTTTCAAAAAACATGAGTATCAAGATTAGGATGAATCTACTCAAAACTTTTGTATGGAGCATAATGCTTTATGGTAGTGAAACTTGGATGATAGGAGCAGCAGAGAAAAAAAGAATTGATGCTTTTGAACTATGGTGCTACCGTAGAATGTTAAAAGTTTCATGGGTAGACCGGGTTACGAATGAAGAAATACTGGACAGACTGGGAGTGAAAGCAGACCTGTGGAATATTCTAACTGCAAGGAGAAATAAATGGGTTGTTCATTTACTGAGACATGATGGATTGGTAAAGACAGTTTTAGAGGGCACTGTGGAGGGGAAGAGCGGCAGAGGGAGGCCGAGGTTGAGTTACATTACCCAAGTAATGAAGGACAGTGGCTGCAACAGCTACCTGGAGCTGAAGAGGCTGGCGGAGGACAGACAGAGATGGATGACTGCTGCAAACCAACCCAAGGGTTGACTACTTAGAAGAAGAAGAAGAAGATATTTTTATCTGCGGAAATAATTGGGCACGGTGATTAGGTTGATGCGGTGGCTAGAGTGTTGTCTTCCCACCACGTGGGCTCGGGTTCGAATCCAAGTGGTGGCAGAGAATACTGAGAGACTAGCCGATCCCTGCTTGGATGCTGTGTGGAGGACAATTCAAGCTCAACATTTAGTCCGTCGCATGGGACGTTAAGCCGTGGTCCCCTTGGCGCCTTTAGTAAAGAGCAGGCTAATGCCGACGCCGGGTTTCTCTCCGCCATTCCTTCCGTTCCCTTCCCTCATGGAGCACATTATCTCAGCTATCGGTCACCTCAGCCAAATACCATACCATAATGGGGTAAAATTGAAAGCTTTAAGATACAAGAAATTATAGAAGAGGGTCTACACCAAATACCTATCCTGATAATTTCAGGCTGATTTTCCAAGTTTTAATCAAGTCATACGTCACAAAAAAGAAAGGGCGATCGAATGTGAATCTTCCTCCATATTATGTCTTTATAATCGACGATCACATCATTTGTGAGCGTTTTCAATTCGAGGAGGAAACGTCTTAGCTTCAGAGCTAAGGTCTACGACTGCCACTTATACCAGTTTAAAGGTCTGAGGTGAATCTCCTCAATGTACATGGGAGAGAAACATTTGAAACCGAGCAAGTAAAATATGGTTAAATGTTGGACAAACTTAACTTCATCTGGCAATTAAATTCCCACGAATATGAATAGTGGATTTTCGTCAAAAGGATCCCGTAAATAATTTTCATTCCAGTATTGCTGACACACATCTGGGACTGCAATATCATCAGAGTGCCAACCACTTAGATTGCCTCAACAGTTCACTTTTTATAAAATTTGTATTTCAGATTATAAAAATAAAATAAAAGCTATAAAATCTGTGGTACAAGATGAAACTAATGAACTTACAACGAAAAATAAAAGTACGATAAAATTTTACACTGAACTGGGTAAAAAAAATTTACTGTAAATTTAAAAAATACATCAAAAGATACAGCGTAAACAAGTCCAAAACATTAATATATGCCATTATGAACTATAACTGAGCAAAATTGTATTCTCCTATAACTGCTTTTTGTCTTGTGTTTTAAGTTTCTTTTTCACACAAAACCAAACACTGCACTGACAACGCCAGACTTTCGATGTATACGCCTATTTGAGTCCTACGAATATGATTCGTGTAATTTCGACAGGAGGATCCAATCAAAAATTCTAGACCTCCGATGATTAGGCATTACCGACAATCGAAAGGGATTACAACCACCGCGTCCCGGCCAAACATCCCTTTCCTTAGCAAATAACACTTATGAGCCTATTTCATATGCATATTTCACAAATAACACAATTATTTTCAGGTCATTTACCTATTACACCAATTTTACAAATCTAGGTTTTCAAAAAAATAATCAAAAACTCAAAATATGTAGTACAAACATGTATATTTCAAAACATAGGAATAATAAAAAATCCTGTTCAATGAACTCATTAACTACTTTTTCGCTGTAAATAAGAAAAATATAAGTCAAAAACGAAGCATAAAAACGAAAAAAAAACACTAATGATGAAATCGAAAGCTTTAATCCCGAAAAATATCATTTTCCTGTAATTTTTCACTCTAACTTAAGTGTCGATTTTTGAGTTTCTTCTCCACACAAACACAAAATTACACTCACAACGCAAAAACACCAGTAAAAAGATATATAATTTCTCATTTAAACTAGCTATTACTGGCCGCAACGGGATGGAAGCGATCGTGCCTGCGACCCGTACGAATGAACTATAATTGAAGGCGCTGCTTTTGTGACTGTGATTTCCAATCTTTAACCTTTAGTCGATGGCATTTACAACGATATCCCGATCTCTACGCTCTTTAACGCCAATGATGAAATGAACTATTTCCATTTCTGAAGAGAAAATAATAGCCAACAAATGCGAAGTTAATATAGATTATTCCGGTGGTCCTAGAGTTAAATTGTCGCTTTCCAAGCACATAAACACCAACGAAGCTAGTTTCTAAGGCCACATTGTGGACATAGCGATCACTATGACATGATTTTGCCACGGCAACGTGTTTGTTTGTTAGAAGACTCCGGGTTAAACTATGCAGTGAGATCGAAAACCCGGATATAGACACGTGTTTATTCCAATCATAGTCATTCCTTATTCTAATTCTAAGAAGCCACTGTGAATTAGTGTAACCATTGCTCCTTGACGTGAAACTTACCAAGAGATAAGTTTCCTCCGCATAGGTGTTTGTTAATCAAGGAATTCAAACTTCCATGAACTCCATGGTTTCATTACCAAATGCTCGAGAAGTGGGAGATGGATAGCAAAATAGAAAATAATAGCAGGGGCGGTTATAATAATTTATTCGAGTAAAATAGTAGCTCGATGAGATTCGATATCGATTCCATGTCTTTGTCTATTTACACTTAAAAAGTCATGTATTATGAACAAATATGAAACTTGAAGGGTGAAATCATCAACAATTTATATTTTTGCGATTTGGAGCAATAAAGTATCTAATGTGGATTCTGTGACAACATCGTCTTTGGAATCGCTCTTCAGTGCAGTAAATTGACATTTTCTAATTATTACGAGGGATTGAAACGGTCATCAACTAAAATATTTCGATTAACACGCCAAAAAGATTCGCGTGTTTTTAGGTGTCAAATTATAGAAAGGCTTAAAGGTTATCACTGGAATCATCGTCGATAATGTGTGAACAGTTGAACATAATATCTGAAAGTCCATAATATGGAGAACATGAAGCTGTTTTTACGGATGAATTCCTTCTTTAAATACAATGTTTGTCTGAAAATCTTTACTCAACTTATCAAGACATTTATTACTTATTTGTTTATAATTTTACTTAACTGTTTTGAGTAAGTAAATTGAGTTTTCATCAGTACCTACTTCATTACTTAGCTCATTTCCTTAAAACACATAAAGTGATTCTCCTGTCGGCGTCAAAATGATGTGCCGCTGTATTTTGCAAATTTATATCTGGACTTCAGTACACCCCATAATAATGAATAATACGTCATTTTAATGGAAATTTTATTCTTAATTCTCATTTCTTTTTGTATTATGTAAAATTCAAAAATGTAGACACGCGAGTGCAATAAATCCCGCGCTCCACGCACCGTAAAATTAGCCGTTTTGTCAACTTCATGAACTTTGAAACTCAATCTAGGGAAAACTACAATGTCTACAACATTTATCTTCTACAATAAGCTGAAAATATTAATAAAGAATAATAAAATGTCTTTAGCGTATTTTAGAACGCATATTTTGTTGCAAAAATAATTAACATGTTTAAACACTATCTAGTCCTACAGTTTACCCCGAAAGAAAAAAAATGGAATTGATAGAAACACTTCTTAATGTATTTGTAATTTTCTATGATGCGAAAATACATTATTTTTATGTAGTACAGATTATATATGGGCCTTAAAATAATACGCTAGAGCGAATGAATGCTGCGTTGCCACGTCTTGCCCGCGAAACTTTGCTTCCCGGTTACGGGCACTGGCCCGGCGCGGCCCGGTTCGGTAACGTGGCATTAATAGAAGTTATTTACATTCACAAATATCAATATTTTTATAGATTTTGAATCATAGAAACATTGCAAATAAAGTAAGAATTGTGTCTATCAACTTTATTTTCTTTCGGGGTAAACTGTAGGACTAGATAATGTTGAAACATTTTCATTTATTTTCAAAAAAATATGCTATATAATACAAATAATAAATCAGAATGGAGAATAAAATTTCCTTTTAAATGACGTATTATTCATTATTATGGCATGCAATGAAGTCCAGATATAAATTTGCAAAGTACAGCGGCACATCATTTTAACGCCGGCAGTAAGGACAAAATATTTGGCAAATCTTATTCGGTCCTGCGGTAATCAATTATTGTTGAAGACAAGAGCTTCCAAACAGCGGAATAACCTGAACAAATTATTAAACTATTTCTGATCAATCACTTTCTCATGAAATTACCAGAAATACATTTCCTACCCTAATGATTGCAGGCAAGCCACCAATTTTGCGGTTGATGAGTGGCTCCTAATTTCACTCCAGGTTTTCTTCAATTAATCTCCCTCTTAGATAGAGTAGTTGGTAAGAATAAAGTAGTTAGTGCATGGGGTTATGGAGCATCATATAAATCTCAATATTCCATATTTGGACCTTCTTGGTTATAAATAGTAATGCAATGCTTGCGTAGGAGCTATAGAGCCATGAATAAGCGAGTTTTTTTAATTTGCACTTTAAACAAGAATAACCGTTAACTGTAGTATTTTTTTATAACTTCAGAGGGTGCTCGATACTGATTTCATGCAAATTCCTATTAAACCTACTCATGAAGAGATAAAAACAATAATAATGTCCTATGATGATGGATATAGAAAATATAGCTAACAACTAGTATCAACGAATAGGCATGCCTATGAACCAACAGTCAGTAATCAGTGGCGACATAGGGATGCTATTCCTAAGCACTGTTATTCTTTCCCGGCGATTTATGGCCTTGAATATGGGTCTAAGAGTGGGCTAGGAGGTCAGCGAAGATCCGAGATAAGTGCGTCAATTCAACCTCGATTGCCAGTAGTCTTCACTCACATGAGCTGCCCTGTAGCGTGAACAACCAAGGAAGACACAGACCGTTGCAATGGTGAGTTAAAAATGCACTTCTTTCGATTATTAAATAGGAGTTGCGTATAATTAAATTTCTCTGGGGCGTTAGCGAAAGCACACGAAATATGAGCTCCTATGTTTCATGTTGAATGTGATAATTTATCAGCTAAATATACTCAGCTGTTTTCAAGCACCGATAACGTATTGAGAAGAATCAGCTCTTCTGTTACAAACGTGAAAACAAAAAATAACAATATACTGTAATATATAACCGATTAAATTCGGAGAGTGAAAAGTCTGGAGACGTTTCTTACTTAAAATCTACTCTATGCTCCTTATTATATTGTCAAATCACCAACATTATTAATTCCTTGCATTAAAAATATGCAAAAAGACTAATAATAATATAAAAAAACTGAAAATAGCTATTAAAGTATTTATGGTCCTCATCTGCACCGGAAAAACTATATAACTTTTAGTTATCTTGCAGGAAAATTATTTCTTGCCGAGATATTTCAAGTAATCATTTTAACAACGTAAGGCCTTTGAAAACTCGGCTATAGTTCAAACTTCACATTTGACTTTTAACTGATTCACATGTATATATCGAATAATGGAGGTCCTAATTGGAAGGCAAATATCCATAGCAGCAACTATACGAGAATGATACTGAAGGCATTTAAAGATGGTCGATTCACTTTAAACATTCATTTGTTTGATTTTCAGGGGACTAAAGTTTACCTCTGTCTGTTAAACCTGCTGTTCCTAGCTCTACTGGCAAATGGTAAGTATTGGAGCCCAAAATAATAATAAAATGTTGCTATTTGGTGAAATTTATCAATGTAAAATCTAGGAAGAAAAATAAATCATTTTGATAATTTCATGAGAATAACGTGATTACTAAGATTTTCACCCACATTTTACATGAATCTGGAGCTCAAGTTATACACAATAATTCATAAACTATTATGGCGCAAAACGTATTTGATTACTGAAATCTCAAAGGAAGTAATGCGGATGAGCAACGAAAGAACTTTGATATTTTTCTCTCGACCATACGTATTTTATCTTTCTACGCCAATAATTTCTTGTTTCAAACTTAATTTATCGTCTTCAAAGTCTCAGGTATATAGAATAGACTTAAGTCAACATTTTCTTAAACTCAAATATTAAAAGTTTACATCTGGGAAGTTCTAAACAGAGGTAAATTTTCCTGGATGACAGGCAGGTAAATTTTGATAAGAATATTCTCCTTGTACCAAGATAATATCAAGGTGATGAATGTTTGTTTTCAACAAGGCAAAAGCCACGAAAAATGACCGCTCCGGCAGGAATCAAGAGCCATCTTAACCATTAGGGTGAAAAAAGAAGGCAACACGTTATAATTCAACAACGTTTCTCTTTCCAACAATATCTACGTTTCTAAGTTCGAATAAGATGAAATGATAAACAGTCATGAGTGTTTTTTCAATCGTGTCATGTTGTTTCGGATGATCTTCACCCATATTCAGTGACAACTTTCTATACTCCTCTCCCTTAGACCCTTCTAAGCATTTAACGAAAACAGGGTTATCATAAAAAAATGGAGTGGTCTCAGTAATTCATAGGAAGATGGTAGTGATAGGGGGATAGAGATTTCTCATAGGCTGCTCGATCCCATGCTTGAGTGCCTTGAGGGGGGCACTTCAACTGCGGCACACCGTCCGTCAGATGGGACGTTAAACCGTGGTCCCTCCGTTAGGAGTAGGCTGATGTCAATGTCGGGTTTCTATATTGTCGAGCGACTAAGGGCAAACATATTGACATTTATTAATTATGTAAAATAACTGTTTTGGACGACAAATTCGAGAAAAAAATATCAATTGTAAGTGATTCTGTTTTCATTTAAATCAATGGTCTTCAACCCATGGCCCCGGGCCGCAATTTTATCCCGAACCAAATTTCGACACACCAGACAAATAAAAACGCATTGATTGATTGAACTTTTTAACCAATAAATATTGTTGCACTTTGAAATTTTTTTTTTTTTTTTTTTTTTTTTTTTTAATTGATGTGGTGGTAAAGTGAAGTGGAGAATTATGGAATGGAAACGATGTGAAATCGATTTTTGGTCCCAATATTTTTAATAAAAACTTTAAGACCCCTGATTTAAAGTAAAATTCAAAACCACTCTATTCTATTATGATAATCCTGTACATGAATACACATCAGATAAAATCGCAATTTAATATTTTTCAAATTTGTAATTCAGGCGTAGGGAAATACGATCTTATGCTTTCCCAGCATATGCTGGCAGTGAAGGCTGCTAGGGTGCTGCAACGGGTAATTTCCTTCCATTGCAGCCGTGGAGGAGATTACCCGGTGGATCAACAGCCTTCACTACAGCCGTAGGGGGTCTTCCATCCATACCATGAATACTACAAGATGAATGCGCAAGTTTTAAAACACAATACATGGGTTGCACGAAAATGGCATGCTGAGCGGAAATAGTTCTTCTTCTTAACCATTTAGCACAAACGGGAGACAACGACAAAAAAAATTTCACATTTTACTCTTTCTAGCGATACATTTCTCAGACAACACGCTGAACGACTGAGTTACTTAGTTAATTGTCTTTCGGGCAATTTCTACAGTGAAGAACACATTTGAAATTTCCATCTCTACAATCTCTTCAGGGAACCCAGTGGCCGGAGGAGATGGCGACAAGGTTGTGCTCTGCTACTTCGAGGCCGTTTCGGCTAAAAAGCCGCATCAAGAGGTGCGATTCTTCCCAGAGGACTTTGACCTCAATCTCTGCACTCACGTAGTGTACAACCGGCTGATGGTCGGCGAAGACCTGCGCGTTACACCGAGGGACAGACATGTGGACCTGCGCGAAGACGACGGTTTAGGTAAGAAAATAGCGATTTGCAATTATAGCGGTATAATATACCGGGTATTTCAAAATTAATAAAGAGGTATGACTAGGATGACGTCCGGATTTATCCGGACATGTCCCTGTTTTTATATGTTCGTCCGGTGTTCGGGAGAATTTTTTAAGTATCGGAAAAAGTCCTCCTTTCTGGTCACTATAATTATACGAGGGTGGTTTGATAAGTCCGTAACTTTTTTATGAAATAAATTTTTTCGGCAAAAAAGTGTTTTACTTCTGTCCATAGACTCCTTTTAGCCCGATTACATTTGGTAAAACGTTTTTCCAACTTTATAATTTCTTCTAAAGTATAGCATTTACCTTCAAAATAGGCGTTCGTTTCAGTGATAACCTTTTGGTTCGACCCAAATATCTTACTCAGCTTATTAAAACAACTTGTTTGTTTCCACACTATTTTATTTTTACCGACCATGGTTTCGGCAGCTTGTGCCATTGTCAAGGCACAATGAAAATAGCACAAGCTGCCGAAATCATGGTCGGTAAAAATAAAATAGTGTGGAAACAGACAAGTTGTTTTAATAAGCTGAATATTAAAGATTTCCACCGCATCACGCCGGACACTGTATCTTTTATTCAAATATCTTACCACCTAGCCATTTCTTTATGCTTGGAAATAGAAAGGAGTTGCAGGGGCTTAATTCTGGAGAATATTCTGGGTGGGTTTGGAGTTCGTAGTCTGCCTAATTTATGGATTTTGGCCATGGTGAATAAACCGAGAAATGCTTTGACGGCCCAGATCTATTTTCCCCTTCAAATTTGGTTGTTGTTTCCATCAAATCAATATCGAATCTGCCCAAAAGCTCTGAATAATATTTGCTGATGATCTTTTTACCATTTTCAAAATATGAATGACACCGCATGCATCCAAAAAAACTGTGGCCATGGCCTTGTTGGCCAACACACCCACCTAAGGATTCTTAGGTGTACGTTAACGCACAGAAATCAATGGTCTTGATTGTTCTTTAGTCCCTGCTATATTGCGATGGTTTATGTTTCGTCCATGGTTACGCAACGGCGAAAAAACTCATTCGCATTGCTCTTGAACATCGCCAAACACTTCTTTGAAGAGTTCAAACGGTTTTGCTTATGCTCTATGTGGACATAAGCGGCTCCCATCGCGTGGATTGCTTTTTCATGTCCAAATATTCATGTAAATAGTGACATAAGCTCTCATTTGAGATGCGTACAACATAATTCATCTCACAAACGTTCATTTTTTGAACGTCCAGTATCATTTCATGGGTTTTATAGATGATTTCAAGCGTGACGATCTCTCTCGGACGTCCTGATCGTTCGACGTTACTTGTGATGGTACGACCACAACGGAATATAGAAAACCATTTCTTCATATTTGAAATTGATGGAACACAGTTTCCAAAGTATTTATTAAGTCTTTTCTTGGTTTCGGCGACACTTTTTTCACGCAAAAAATGCTGTTTAATTAATGCACGAAATTCACTTGTTTCCATTATCGCTAAAATTCACAAGGTAAGTCTGCTTTTAATGGCCGTCAAACGCAAAAATAAACTACTTAAAACTAAGTCAAAATTTCAGTTGTTTAATAATAACACAGGCCAACAAAAAAAAACTTTTTTTTTGGTGCCGGGAGTTTTTGAGCTGATATTAACAATATTAGTGGTGCTGAATCCAAATATGATATCCTTTTTTATGTAACAGCTCTACTTTTTTAGATACGGTGCATTTTATGATTATATTCTTTCAAATTTTTGATATATTTCAGAAAATCTAAAATCTAAAAATTTAAATCAATCTATAAATAAACTAATTCATAATCACTCTGCTGTATTTACTTTGAAAATCACCTTTATACCTTTGAGAAAGGGGTTGGGGAGGATTTGGCGTGTTTGAAGAAGGGGGAGAGAGGCGCACAGAGCTGAGGCAGTGGGAAAAGATACAACTAAGGGATGTGGGAAACCCACGGTGGAAAAGGACCTTAGTCATAACTGTAGAATAACGACACGTGGGAAGAATCACAGAGAAGTGGAGAAGAGTAAAAAAGGGGGGATAGGGTAAAGAGAGAGTGTGTCTTTGAAAATGGAGAGGCGGGAGTAAGTAAGCCGTAAGGGGATTTCCGAAAACAAATGGTCAAATTCTCAAAGTTTTTGTAAAGTAGCCTCTAAAAGTGAGCTGAATTCGAAGAAGCTGTGTAAATCATTGTGATGTGTTTTGTTACATTTGTGGGGAATATACTTTAAAAGAAAATAGGAAAAACATTACCGACTTTGTGAAACGTGCATGCCTAGGATATTTTGGTGTTCAGCTTGGTGACCAAGGTAAAAAGTAGGCACCGCATGTTGTGTGTAAAACATGTACAGAACATCAGCGGTATTGAACTACAGGAAAAAGGAAAAGTTTAAAGCTTGGTGTGACAATGGTTTGGAGAGAACCTACAAACCATATTGACGACTGTTATTTTTGCATGGTAAATGTTTCGGGAATTAATCGAAACAATCGCCGCAAATGGAAATATCCAGATTTGCCTTCAGCTAGACACCCGGTACCCCATTCAGAAGAAATCCCGATCCTAATATTTCAGACATTACGAGATGTATGTGAGGATAAATATTAGCCTGATTCTATTGACGATAGTGACAGTGACTACGAGGCAGTACCAACAAATCCTCAACATCAATCAAGATGAACTAAACAAACTTGTTAGAGAATTGAACTTACCGAAGGAAGCATGTGAAATACTAGCTTCAAGGATGCATGAAAAGAATCTAATGGAACAAGGTACAAAAAATTAATTTTTATCCCACAATTGAAAAGGATATGCTACCCCTCTTTACTCAAGAAGACAGTCTTACATTTTGTTTAGACGTTAGAGGTCTTCTGAAAGGAATGGGACTACCGCAATATGAAGCTAGTGATTGGCGTTTGTTCATTGATAGCTCCAAGCGTAGTTTAAAATGTGTTCTTCACAATGTTAACAAGTTTGGCTCAATACCAATCGCTCATTCAACTGAAATGAAAGAAGAATATGATACAATAGTATTGGCCTTACAGAAGATAAAATACTAGGGACATCGCTAGGTGATTTGTGTAGATTTATAATTGGTGAACTTTCTTCTTGGGCAGCAATTTAGCAACACAAAATATCCTTGTTTCTGGTGCCTCTGTGCTAGCAGGGACAGACAAACCACTGGATTAAGGAGTGGTCAAAAGGAGAAAACTTAATTATTGGGTAAAAACATTATTGCTAAGTCTTTGGTGAACGGGAGAAAATCACCTTACCGCCCCTTCATGTTAAACTAGGCTTAATGAAGCAATTTGTAAAGGTTCTTGAAAGGATGGACCATGCTTCGGCTACATAAGAATAAAAATGCCGCAGATAAGTAAGTATAGAAAAACTTAAAGCTGGTAGTTTTTATGGGCCACAAATCAGACACAGATGGGCCACAAAACTGCTTTTGTCAAGCCATTGAATGAGATTTAAAAAAACAGTTGGCTTTCATTTGTTGAGGTAATAAATTTTTTTCTGGGAAATCACAAGCGAGAGGAATTATTTTGAGCTGGTAAACAATATGTTCACTAACTTTAAACCACTTGGATGTAATATTAGCATAAAAGTTCACTATACACAGTCACTTAGACTGTTTTCCTGAAAATTTAGGCGACACAAGTGAAAAACAAGGCGAATGATTTCACCAGGAAATCAAAACAATGTAAGATCGCTACCAAGGAAGATGGGATAAATATATGATGGCAGATTACCGCTGGTGCTTAAAACGAGACTGTTTTAACAAAGTGCAAGAAAATCGCGAAAAGGAGCTTCCGTAGTGTTGAGTGACGTTTTTACGTCTTTTTTTTCTTTAAATTGTTTTATTTCAGTGAAAAATGTTACTATTTGTATTCAATTGTATTGTAAAACTATTGTAATTGTAGGTGCTTTAACATTCCTATAAATAAATCAAGTCTTTATATTTTGTGGGTTTTATCATTTATGTAATATCATCATATTGAAAAAATTTTTACGTAAGTAACAACATATCTGTATCTTGAAAACTAGAGCTGATAGGAAAAAACTAATATCATATTTGGATTCAGCACCCCAATCATACTTGGAATCAGCTTTAAAAGCTCCGGCACCAAAACCACTGTTGACCTGTGTAATAGATGGAAATTAACGGAAGTATTTCTGTATTTATAGTTACTACGTGATTAATGCAAAAAGTCACGGACTTATCAAATAACCCTCGTATATGGCAACGCTGGGTAGGAAAAAAATTCTCTGCCACCGCCGGGATTTGGACCCGAGCCCACGGGGTGGGAACACAATACTCTAGCCGCCAAACCAACCCGATCCCCAAACTTTCATTTCAATTTGTTAAAACATGTAATATCTTCCTATTTTGACACGATATTTTTCTTTCTTTTTAGGTCTAGTTCAACGAACAGTGGCTCTGAAGGAGCAAAAGCCTGGCCTCAAAGTTATTCTAGATCTCTACGACTACGATGGAGTGATAAAGAACAAAACAGTAAGGCTATTTTCCTATGGACCTGAATGCCCATAAACTTCTCATTCTCCCATCATTCGAAACATTGGAGCTATTCAATAGGGTATTTTCCCTCATCAAAGAAAACGAAAGGCATTGATTGCGATTCGTTACGCAACATTAGTGTATTCACAATATACAAATTATTACGTTTTAGAAATGCAAGTTTAGACGAATGTTAATGGTCAATATAAAACTTATTTGAAAAAGGCCAGATAGGCGCCCATACGATACCAATTCACGAAACGTCACAGGGACCTAGATTCTATACGAGTGGATAGGAGTTTTACATCGTCTGATATTATCAATGCAGGCGTGAGGCACAGAGCTCAGGGAAACATTTCTTATAATCACCTATTAAAATTACCTAAGGCCGGAAAGTTGCCTTCGTTTGATAGAGTGTTAATAATCCTTATTTAAGCCAAGCGCTACCTGCTAGCAGTGTACTCTACGTTACCGCTATGCTCGGCAGCAAGCAGCCTGCATCGTAGCGGCGTTCATAGCCTCGCACCCATGTGGCCTCGCACAGCAGCAGCCAGACGTCACACGGGCTTTTCCCTGCATTCATACTTACAATTATCCGTCGCGTTTTCGCTTGCTTGAAAATTTTTACTTTTTATTTAATTGCGAAAAATAGATATCGTCATTTAAAAATCTAAAAGCGTGATGTGTGTACTCCAAGAGTGATAATCTTTCGATTTAGGCAATAAAAAAATAATATGAAACCACCCTATTATATTCAAATGCACAGAAGAGCATAATAAAGACAGGTCTTCAGCATAACGGAGAGCAGGTAGTATAATCTGGAAAATAAAATCACAAGTTTCCTTCGATTGATAGGGTATTAATAATCCTTAAGCTAGGCTAAGCCTTAATAATCCTTAAGCTAAGCGCTACCTGCTAGCAGGGTACTCTACGTTACCGCCATGCTCGGCAGCAAGCAGCCTGCATCGTAGCGGCGTTCATAGCCTATTATATATAGCGCACCCAGGTTGCCTCACACAGCAGCAGCCAGACGTCACACGGGCTTTACCCAGCATTCATACTTAGCCGTCACGTTTTCGCGCGGCTGAAAATTTTCACTTTGCATTTAATCGCGAAAAAGAGATATCGTCATTAAAAAATCTGAAACTCTATGTACTGTATGCTATAAAAAAATTTGTACTCCAGGTGAAATAATGTTTCGATTTAGGCTATAAAAAATAATAGGAAACCACCCTAATATATTCAAATGTGCAGAAGAGCATAATAAATACAGGTATCCAGCATTATGTAGAGCAGGTATTGTAATGTGGAAAATAGAATAAGTCTTTTTCTTGGTCCTTCCGAGTTTATTTTTATCTTTTTTCCCGGTGGTTTCACCGCTAGTTATTCTTTATTTTCTAAGCTGAATAAAAAAACTATTTTAAAATTCGCGAGTAATATGGGAATTCAATTTTCATCCCACAATCAATCCACTTAATATTGCTATATACACTCTGTGATTCAACCATGAGTATGGTTTGTTTAGGTGAGGTTATATTTGATCCTAAAAGTGTGAAAACTCTATGGTGAGACACCCAAATAAATGTTTAACAGCCATTACTAACGTAAATTTGCGTACCTTTATCAACATAATCATAGCGGCAACAGGTCTAAACATCAATTAGAGCCCCTAACGTCACACCGTTTATAATTTCACCTCTAGAAATAACTTGCGAAATGGTTTTGAGCTATTTGTTTCGTGTTGCACACGCTCAGCGCGATTCGTGAGTCGCTTAACGCAAGCTCATTGTGCAGGTCTAGTGCAAGCTCCTCATGACATCACATGAAAAGGTTTCAATGCAGGGGCCAGTATTATTCCCTATCAACACATCTGTTGCTACCATGATCGAAAACAGAAAAAGTTAAAATACCGAATGTCGGTTGCCAGGTGCTTATGAATACATGATAGTGTAAGATGACAGCATAATCACAACCTAAGCTTATTTACCTATTTTTTTCCTCCTTGCAGTCAACCAAAAACCAGGAGTCACTGGAGACCTTCGCCAAGAACGTCGTTGACTACATCCAGGAGCAGGGATTCGATGGCATTAATTTCCGAGCACGAGAAAATGAGGTATTTACGAGAGCAAGAAACCTCCAATCAAAAACTTACTCTCATTAGATACTTAAAAATCATTTTCATGCATCTTATTTCTCATGCATATAACTTATTTTTTTAATAACTAAACATCAATTTTTGGGTTAAGTTTCATTACATTTATTGAATAAGATAACGGCTTAATCTTATCGTTCACAATTCTTTCATCCCACGTTGAGGAACAAAGATTTTCTCGAGGAACCGCTTCATCATGAAAATCAGTTCCTCAAGCAATTTTTTGTTCGCCATTGAACATTATGACGGATGATAAGCTTTGAAGATTTTATTTTTAAAAATTATCCAAACGCCGGCTTCACGCAAAAACTAATATATAATCATCGCCAGACCTACAAAAATATGCATGACAAACAAATATAGTTTGATATAAAAATAATTTTGCTTGCGGAATGTCGTGAATTTAAACCCAAATACTTTATTTTGAGCCCCTACATCACCATTATTAATTCGGGCGAAAAATTCAAACTTTAACTTTTTACTCTTTCAATTCTAATGACGAGCTCTGACTATTTTATTCACATTATTGATGGTCAAACAATTGACAATGGGCCATTATTAGTCACTGCCAAATACCAAATTAGACCAATGTTCAAAATTTTGCCATTCCGAATGGTCATTCGCGACAGATTCTAAAAATTACCTTTAAATAAGAAGGTAAAAGATTACGGTAAAAGATAAGACGAATATTTTTGTTCAATTTCTGCATGAGAGCTAATATTAAGAATAATAAGCACACCTGCAACTCACCGCTTCTCTAATTTACATTTTTTCTCAAAAATGAAGTTGATTAATTCCATGAAAATATGCCAAATCTTTCTCGAGACCAGCATCAAAATAGCACTTTCCGTTTTCACATTCGTACTGTAGATCCCTAGTGCTGACATTAAAGTTCTTGGCGGAGAGTTAACGAAGAAGGGACTCATATTGACTATCCATTCAATACTTCTATGTTATTTCTTAACAACCAAACTTTGACGTGAGGGATAGGTATTTGGTATCATTTAAAGAATGATTTTACTCTTGTTTTTTTCATTTTTTTATTTAGAAGCTAGTACCACTATGTTAAAAATAATGGCAAACTAAGATTTTTCCATATATGAATGGCGTAATACTGCGCCCTCAGCAGGTGAAGTGATAAACAAGTAGTCGATGGAAATTGCTGTAAGTGCTCGAAATTTTACGATTGTAAGTGGAAGTGGTGTAAGAGACGCTCGCAAATTTGCGATTTCAACATTGTGGTGGATATGGAAAGTTTCTTTGAGTCTTACAGTCCGATCTTCCTTCTTTCGAGAGGGGTTTGAGGAAGTCATTCCAGTTCTCAGCGGAGAGTTAAAGAAGAAAGGACTCATATTGATGACCTTTATGCTGCCCAGAGATCCGGAATTCAACCCAGGAAACGATATGGTAGAGGAAATGTCTCGGTGAGTACCGAACATAATAATAATGTTCATTAATCATAATACAAATAAAACATGAAATATGCAGAAACAAAGATTTGGAATCAAAAACTCGAGAATTTCGCTTCACTTTAGGGTTCCCGACCCCCTATGGTTTAGAGTTAACAAATAATCCCATTTTTCAAAACTTTATTTGTCTTGTGTTGCATACATTTTTTTATTTTCGTTAATATTTCAACTCACTTCTGGAGATCAATAACCAAAAACAAAATAAATAAAACAGGGTATAAAACACAGAGAGGACATTTTTTTAAATAATTTTTTAATAGAATTTGTTCCTCTGAGCAAATCCGCGTGGTGCGCGGGAGCGAGCGTGATTTTCCTAGTTTTCCTTTTTCGTCTTTTTCTTTGGTCATCTTTCCTGATTCCCAACCCCCCACCTTTTTACCCAGCATAGAGTACGGCCTAGGGGAATTTATTTTCTTTCACCTATTAAACGGGCGTAGATCGTTCAATTACCTATAACAACTCAACATAGAGGAAATATAGAATCGAAACTATGTATACAAAGGAAGGAAATAAAAAATAATAGAAAACTTCAGCTCCTATTCCAAAGAAGTGAGCAAAATTTCAACCTTTATGGATTCAAACATCCAATTTCTTACTATTTTGCCGCGTCCAGTACGGTAATGCCGCATTAACGGCGGTGAAATTCACAATAATATCCATAAGAAAACACTCCCCTTCCTCGGGAACCAAACCACGGATTTTAGCTTTCCGGCCCTTTGTGCAGACCATTACGCTCACCAAAGTAATTTACCGGTATTCATGACGCTGCTTTTTACACCAAAGGCTCAAAGGATTGTCTTTTAGGGCCCCGAAAAGCCAATGGACTGTGGTACGTATTCGTGAAGAGTTCTCGGGATCGCCACCTGGTCAGGAACTGCATAACGTTTCGATGTCCGACTCGGCCATCGTCCTCAAAGCTGTGAGTGTCGAATGACGAGGCTATTCGCCGGGTAAGCAGTAAATCTTTCTACTGTGGTACGGTTCCCTATCCAGGGAAGTTTTTTTCTCACGAAAATTTTCTATAGATTTCACGTTCTTTGTGTCAACATAAGTCTATATCTGGATTGAAGTTTTCGCGGCTCATAATGATTAAAAATAAGTCTATATCATAAAAATGATAAAAAATATACCTCGACGAATTGGCCATTTACGAGAGAAAGTACAATGAAGTTCTGGATGTGGAGTTATTCATCTTCCATTAGCTGCACAATTCATGCAGTATTTAACATTTCACATATCCCTCATAAGTATCCCTTGAATGATGCGGTAATTCATGCGATGTTGTTCAAATTTCCTTCGTCCCTGTACTACAGAAAATACCAAAACCTATATAAACAGTTACCTAGTATAAACAACGTACAGACGTGATGATGCAGAAGATACACCCAATTTTTGTTTTCTAACGCTATGTTTTTGACACATGTTTCGCATCTTTCGCAGGAACTTTGATCTCATCGTGGTGGGCTCCTATTGGGCATTGCCAAGACAAGGAACCGCGATATTTTCACCAATAAATGCTCTGGTAAGTAGCAGGTTGTTGTTATTCGATGAATGACGATATTATTTTACGAAACGAGACCCAATGCATCAAAATAAAAGTCATTTCATTCCGACAGTAGTCTCCACAGAGGAGATCGCATCGGAAAGGCCCAATTTCATCCGATTGAAGGCTGATTTTTGTTGCAGCTTCGGTCTCATTTTGATCGGCTTTCAAAAATATCCGCGGCGCACACTGGGCTGAAATAGAAAGAAGCTGGACAAAACCTCGAAAAAGATTTTTTTTAGTACGGAATTTGAAACTTTGCACAGTTATTGCCTGTACATCAGATCATTTTTTGACGCATACTGTTTTTCATAGGTTAATTTATAAACAAATTACTTGGCCTTGAAGTTGCCCAAATTTCGCAAAAATTGCCAGCATTGAATTCTTTTCGAAATTCAGCATCTTTAAACTAATGCCACACCTTTGGTAGTCATTCAGCATCAAAAAAAATTTACAGTATTATTAAGAAATTTATTGTTGTTAATTCTTATTAACTTTCACGATTCAGTTGTAGTGTATGTGGCCGATACGATACAAAATGACGAACCCTGTTTTTCGTCGAAATTTTATGTTCATGCAGGATTGAAAATAATGGTCACCGAGTTACCTCAACATATTTACACCACATATGCAACAAAGCCTGTCAAGTGTGATACCTAAACAAAAATTGCAACCACCTGTGACGCCACATTTAAGATTCATTTTTCGAACATGCGGTACAGCCTTGAGTTCGCTTTTGGCCACGGGGAATATCGTGCTCAACAGATGTTGGAAATTGAATCATTTAAAGCAGATTAATTGTGTAAAAGCTATCATATACTAGCGCCACATTTATTTTCCATTTCATATAACCTAATTTCTTCACTGCCTTGCGATATTCATCGCCGATACGATAAAAAAATGGTGGACTCTGTTTTCTGTCAAAATTTTATGTTCATGTATTATTATAAAAAAAGGATCACCGAGTTAACATGGGATATTTACATAAAAATTACATCAATCATTTTACAGTTAGTCGAGGAAAGATACGCGAAAAAAGGCCATAATAAAGAAATTTTTGCGTCCTGGACGGATCAGCATGCGGTTTTTTGCATTCGCTTGCAAATATTATTTGTAAAAAAGTTACCATATTTTCATTTGGGAGAAACCTTTAGTTGCATTGCTGCAGGCCAAAATGCACTCGGAAAATGCAATTTCTGAGACGCCCTTTGGAAAACGTAATAACTTTGTAGAAAAGAGTCAGAACTGGCCCGGAACGGGTACTCGGGGGTTTTTGAGGTCGCTGATCACGATTATGATGTTCAAATTGACACCCGGACCACCTGGGGCTCAGGAACACCGTCGAACGTCATCTCCGTGGAACTGTCCCAGAGTTCATGCGGGAAAGGAAAAACAAGCAGCATCCGGGGGTTTTTTGGGTCGCTGAATTCAAATATGGCATCGGCGGTTTTTCTAGGAGATTCCACATTTACATATAGCACATGTCTCAAGGCCGAAATCCGAATTTGAAAATTCGTCCATCACGACAATGTAAAATCGAAATAGTTTATTCCTCGTAATTGTTTCTCCCAAATGAAAATATGGTAACTTTTTTACAAATAATTTTTGCAAGCGAATGCAAAAAACCGCATTCCGATCCGTCCAGGACGCAAAAATTTCTTTATTTTTGCGTATCTTTCCTCGACTAAGTGTCCGTTGGAAGAAATCAGCAACGACCGTTAGCATCAAGCAAAATAAAATCGAGGTTTTTACCGCGCGCGCAGTCCACGGGTGTTCCCTGACGGTATGGAATGCCGTGACGCGACGTACATTACAATTTGCTATGATTAGTCTTTTATGTGTATCCTATTTTGCCTATGTCATTAGTCTTATTATTTACTTAATGGGATACACATATTTTAGCTCTTTTTTCTCTGTCTCTCGATTTAAATCCAGGATTAACATTATATAGCTAAGTAGGTGTTGGGCATACCGCACACGGAATTGTTTGACTCCGATTTGGTAGAAGTACTGTCCCTTCCTCTTCAATACTGCAGAATGTCCTGAAAATCGTCTAATAATTTATATTATTCGGAAGTTATTTCATCAATCTAATCGGCAAGCCTAGCGATTTCTTTGTAATTAGCGGTGCGGTGTTTAACACTAATGGATAATAGATTAGGAGAAGCCGGCGAAATATGTCTTCATTGGTTCATATTCTCTAGTGCATTCTGATGACGCTTCCCATTTAATTCACAATCGAATCAAAAAATATCGCTTGAGCAGAAAAGTTTCTCGGGTTTTCCACCGGTTGATGTCGTCCATGTCTCCCGACGTTTCGAGCAGCGACTTGCTGATCATCATCAGGGCATCTTCCGAAATTCGACCTTCTTCGGAAGATCCCCTGAGGATGATCAGCAAGTCACTCTTCGAAACGTCGGGAGACATGGACGACATCAACCGTAGGAAAACCCGAGAAACTTTTCTGCACCTGATACGCCGTGAAATCCTAAGATTATACAATATCGCTTGAGGATATAACTGTGACCCTTGAAACCTCATATGTTACCTACTAGTAGTGCGTGAATTTTTACGTAAGATAATTCATTAAATAATCGCATCTTACGGCGGTCGATTGAAATCCGGATTCAAAAATTATTATAAACCATTGGACGAGTAACCTCGAGATAAGGAATTTTAATGATTTCCCCAACCCTTTTTGTTTTATTTCTCAAATAACTCTCGTTCCATTTCAGGCGAACGAGTAAACAGTAACACAAAATATACGATGAAATAAATGGCTGGGCAAATGCCCACCAAAAGTAGGCTGGACGGCAGGTTGTAAAAATGATTTCATTTTTGAGGTTAAAAGTAGCCTTAAAATGATGTTTCGCCGACACAAGAGGTAAAATGTCCATACAGAATCGTAAGACTTTGATTTCAGCTAGTTTGGAAGTTGATAAAAAAATGATGATTTGTCCGTAACAATGAGTTGAGAAGAAAATTCATAGCCCTATAGTGACATCAATCAATTAAGAAATAAAATAGTAACAGATAATTAAAGCTAAAGAGATACGCAACAAAGACTATACGATTATGCATAGCAAACTGTTATGCATGGTGTCATATGTTGTAATGGTCACGGCATTCCATACCATCAGAGATGACTGCATGCGCGGTAAAAACGTTGATTTTATTTTTTTATGCTAACGGCTGTGGTTGATTTCTTCCGACGGACACTCTTTAAAAGTTTGATATAATTTTATATAAATATCTCGAGGTAACACGGTGATACTTTTTTTATAATCTTACATGCACACAAAATGTCGACAAAAAAAGAGTCCTCCAATATGAATCGTATCGACGATTAATATCGCAAAACATCGAATAAATTTGGTCATTTGAAATGTAAAATAAATGTGGCACTAATACATTATATCTTATATATTCACTCGCCAAAACATTATAATCGAACACGAACACAATATTTCGACAGAAAATACAGTCCACCATTTTGTATCGTACCGGCGATGAATATCGCAAGACAGTGAAGAAATCCTATACGAAATAGAAAACATATGTGGCCACGAGTTTGCTCAAGAAGGGTAAAAATGGAAAGCAATATTATTGCAATAGGAGGATTGTATTATTATGACTGAATGGATGGATTGAGGCGGAAATTGCAGCAATTTAAGGGGGATAATTTCGCTTAACCATTGCGCAAAATTTCGTTCTCTACCCCTCATACAATCTTCCAATAGAAACCACTTCCCGTCATTATACTACAGACCAGCTCTGGATAAAGAGAAATTGAGGGTTGCACCATACCAATCTTTCGGATCGCATAGCCGTACTTATGAATGAACCAGCACTATTGGGCCCCACCCCTAATCCACCATTAATATCTGGACAAAATGAAAAGTCTGTTAACTTTATGGTAGCTCTCCAATGAAAGTTATATTTCACAATCTGAACAAACAATATTTACAAATAATTGATGAATGTTTAAAATTCACTTCTCCACGTATATCAGGCATAAGAAGCATTATTGCTGAGGAAAATTTCATTCCTCCAAAGCATCGGAGAACATATGAGCCCCTCTAAAAACAATGACCTTAAAATTCCCCTTCTATCCAATCAGTGCGATCGCTAGAGTTTTGACTTCATACCCCGAGGTTCCGGGTGCAAATACCGATGGTGGATGTTACTTTTCAGAGGTTGCCTGATCCTTACTTGAGTGCTAGGTGGAGGCCCTATCAAGTGTCAAAGTTTGCTCGTCGTGGCTCATTTGAAAAAGGCCAGATTGGCGACCATACAATGCCACTCAACGTGACGTCACAGGGATCTAGATGCTATACGAGTAGTCAGGAGTTTTAAATCGTCTAAGATTGCCAACGCATGCATGTGGTACAGAGATCAGGGAAACATTTCTTAATAATCACTTATTAAAATTGCCTCAGGTTGGAAAGTTTCCCCTGTTTGAAAGGGTTAATCCTTATGTAAGCCAAGGGCTACCTGCTAGCAGCCTCCATCGTAGCGGCGCCCATAACCTCGCACCAATGTGGCCTCAAACGGCGGCAGCCGGTACCAGAATGACGTCACACGGGATTTTCCCAGAATTCATACTTAGCCGTCGCATTTTCGCGCGCTTGAAAATTTTTCCCTTTTCATTTAATCGCGAAAAATGGATATCGTAATTTAAAAATCTAAAAGCGTGAAATACATACTCCAGGATTAATTATCTTTCGAGTTAGGCAATAAAAAAATAGGAAACCACCCAATTACTTTTCAGATATCGGCCGTAGATGAATACACGAGTAAAGGCATCCCATCGGAGAAATTGGTGGTGGCTATCCCAGCCTTTTGCGTTTCCCTTATTCTCTGCGAAGAGGGAGACGAAGACGATGACGAAGGCGGAGCCAAAGACGGAGGCGAATTCGGAGGCCTCAACAGCAGTGTCTGCGGACCTGGAAACGAGGGAATCCACGAGGAGCCAGAGTTGATTCTCTACCATTCAGAGGTATTTACCATCACTCCCTTACATCCCAATAATCAGGGGCATGCTCGTTGGGTGGGTCAGGACCTCCACACATAGCAGACTACCATGTATTTAAAATGGGAAAATTTGCAAAAGTGCAATTTGAGGTAGCAAAAATGTGTTCTTCTTTGATCCAGGTAGTTTGTTGCAACTTCATTCCATACGCATGGGCTGAAAAAAAATTTCAAAGTTTCGCGCATGGTCCTTGCATACGAACAATGGTTGCGCGATATCTCATTCATTTTAAAGGAGTGCAACTCTCTTGGTCAACGAAGATGGACAGATGCGCAATTTATTGGCTTCACTTGGGGAGATGGTATCAGCATCCCACTGATTACAGTTCAGTGTTCCAAGTGGATCGACAGAAAACAACGGCAAAAAATCTGGAAATATATCCAGTTCGTGCGAAGGCCATTATGTTTTTTTTTTCATTTACGCAAAAAATATATCTACAAGGGTACATAGATATACTTTACGCAGCGTCAAATAACTTTATTTTAGCAGTTTGAATAAAGCACAAAAGGCACAAAATGATTTTCTTCTGGAAGTAACGGGTCTTTAAAATTGGCTCAGACGCTGGCGATAACCTCATGGCTAATTAGAGTCAGCAGATAAGAAAAAATCATTTTCGGCTGATGTCGTACTTCTCAAAGCTTGAAGAAATTAAGATTTTACATATAAACATTAATTACGAATATTCATAGTGTGATAGGTATTATTTTTGTTAACATTAATTCTTAATCAATAATATTAGACACTGATCAACAACCGTTGCTCTCAACAATAAAATCAAATATCTAATATAAGGGAAAATGGCTTAAATCAGATATTCACGTTTTTGACAGTGTTCCAGTACTTTTGAAGATCTGAAAAAATTAGAATTGTTCTTTGATGTAGAGGTAACAATAATTATTTTTTTTCGGCGTGGCTATTGTTTCCTAAAATGTTTAATATATTTTTGAAATTTTAAAACTTACGTAACATTTTAGTTTTCGGTCTAAACTGTTTGAAAAAATCAGGATGATAAAACATATTTATATACACATATTTTAAATTAGGAAAACGTTTTGACGAAAATAATAACTGGAGATATGGTTAAAAATGAAAAATCATGTTTCTATTTCTTGGTTTTATTTCAATTGTTTAGGCCTCAAACTTTGTGAGAACGCAATTTTTTATGCAATTTGAGAGTATACGTTTTATTTTTCATAATATCTGGGGCACTTTTCCTGCTAGTCCCTTTTCGGCTTATGATTTTTAAAAACATGCGTACAGCTTGCTGATTAAAATATTTTTTTTAAACTTATTGCTGGCGTAAAAAGTTCACAGGACAGTCATCCGGTCAGGAACTGGAACACTACCCTGAGGTTCGTTCTACTTCTCAAATAGTCTTCTTCGATACATTTCAGAGCTCAATTGTGCAAATTGACGGAGTAATTTGGATAAATGGTTATCTAATGAGTTGGAGTAAGTTGTAGCGGTACCAATATGACCCACTTGATCGGAATATAATGTGCATTTCATTTCCTGCAGGTTAAAACTTAACTCAGAGCCACTCCCAATGCTTTCTCCTTCAGATATTGCGGAAGATATCAAACACCACAGAGGGATGGGTGATTCGCAGAGACGAAGAGACTGGAGGTCAGTTCGGATACAGCAAGACCCGCCAGTGGACTTCCTTCGAAGACCCAGTATCGGTGGCGGCTAAGGTATTATACTTCACTAAACTAATCGCGAAAATATAACTGCTTGTTTCCGGTGCAAAGTGCGGAACCGTTCCATCATTCTCTCTGACCCAGAACTACTTCTGGGAGAAAGTAAATTTAAAAACATCTCATTTTAAAATTGTGAAATTTTTCTACTCAATAATAATTATTGTGGCAGCGACATATTTCGCCATTAAACTTAACAGCATAAAAGGCCACATAGTTCAAACCAATCGTTTACAGAGTTTTAAATGTATACATTTTGATGTTACTTAGAGGCAGCATAAGGTTATAATGGGATAAAGATCATCATCAGACTATATGTTAGTAATGACATGAAGCGTGTCGACGTTGCCACATCACTTCAACAAAGTGGACAACAAAGATGATATCTACGGACAGACTTGACAATGATGTAACATTGTCGAAGCACGAACCATTAGATTCAGTTAAAAATTTGGTAAATTATAGGAAACGGATACCCATGATGTGTAGCTTTTGTTTCAGTTGACAACGCTCAATACTTTACAAGACATTAGCGACGGAAACTACAAGGAAATTGCCTAAATGCATGCAACCCATACCGTGACGCAACAGTACACCGTCAGTGCTCTTCTAGCCCGGTTAAAATAGGCATTGGCCCTTGCATAAATTCCCAACAAGCTGAAAATTTACAGGAACGCAAGGAATACTACTCAAAATCCCCATCGATCCCGTGGGTGTAAAAATTTTATGAAAGTCAAAGGTCACAAAAATAGTTTTTGTTGCATTTTTTGGCAAAGCGATTAGTTTTACGATAAAAATTGCTTGGACCAAAATTGTAGATCAGAATATTATCTACAAAATTGTCACGCTATTATTTCTCAGATTTACTATTTCTGAGAAAAAGCCATCCGAAAGTAAGTTGAAATTGTATTCTCCGTAATATGCATGACTATATTGCTGCGATATCCGAACATTATTGGACAGCTCCAGCTAACTTTCGAATGGCTTTTTCTCAGAAATTGTAAATGGTAGACAAAAAAGTATAGTGAAAATTTCCTGATCTACAATTATGGTCTGAGCAACTTTATAGTAAAACTAACCGTTTGGCCCAAAAATGCAAAAGAACCTATTTTGTGACCTTCCACTTTGAATAATAATTTTTTTTTTCGCTCACGGGATCGATTAGGATTTTTCAGGATTTCATTAGACTGGTTACCTAGCATTCCTGTAAATTTTCAGCTTGTTGGGAATATATATAGGTACCCCTATTTTTTGGTCTAATTTGACCGGGCTATTCGTCCAAGCAACTAAAGATATGGGTCTATTTTGCGCTGCACGTTGCCGAAACGCGATACCAAATTTAGGCGTTTTCCTGGTAATTTCCGTCGCTAATCTCTCTAAAAGTATTCAGCGTTGGCAAGCTAAAACAAAAACTATGCATCCATGGATATCCACTTCCTATCACCTAGCAAAATTTCAACGATATCTGGTGGTGACACTTGATTGACTTCCCTTGTTAGCTCTGTTGTTCCGCCCGCATGACAGCGACACAGCAATGTTTAACGCGTGTCCTAAGCTCTTCTGTCCTGTTCACGTAAATTGATGCGGCGGCTTCCATACGCGTCGTGCTATGAACTCACCATCATTCATAATCGCGATTAGTTTATAATTCATATTTACAATTTAAATATATATATATTTTTTTATATCACGAGATGTGGGTCAAATGTAAATATTATTTATTTTTTCAAACTTTGCCTACGTTTCGGACATTATATTTGTCCATCCTCAGGGCTATAAAAATGATAATGTATGATACAAAATTAGTTAAATACAGGCAATTTTACAGTTGTTATACATTAAAATACATGGAAATACATATTCAAAATTTACCTTTAAGTCTGATGTTGTTTTTATTTATTTACAATTTGGTTGCTTGGATTTCTTTCTTTGTTGGTTATGTCATTTATTAAATTAAATTAAAGTTTGAATTTAAATATATACCACATAAAACTTATCATTCGGGAAACTAAAACGGAATAATGCGTGCAAAATTGCAATACTAAATTGCATCTCCCATGCATTTTACGTATATCTGTGATGATAATCCCCTTAGACTTAGGGATATCTACGTCGTACTTGGTGTAATTATTGGCGTCATGCATGTCAACGCCGATCCAGAATGGTTTTTACGAAAAGGGTTTATAATATTTTGCAATGGCAATATTGACTTCACAAGATACCCGTCAATAAGCTTTCAAAAACCTAGTTATTTCTGATAACGCAAATTATAAACTATCGATCAGTAAATCTAAGACTGAATCATGACGCTATTCGATATATGAGGGGCGAGAAAAAAGGTAATGCATAACGCGGACGAGCAAATACAACAATTTTTTATCTCAAAATCAAACTTCAGGGCTGAACCGCTTAACCTGACGCAGTCAGCATTACAGATGTTTGACATCGTAGCTCTTATAAAAATAAACTAAAATATAATATAAAATGCAATAAGTCTACAAATATTTCAAAATTCCAAGCATTAACTCGCATTAACACGTTTCGTGCATATGACGTAACATCTACGTCATGGAAGCCACTAACGAGGGGATGAGAACGTAAGCGTACTATCCAAAATAGGGAACAAAACCTTCGTAAAAAATATCGGTAACACGGGTAATGTTCACTTTAATTTAATAAAACTTATAGAATCGCATAAATTAGAATCATTTTCACGCTATCAAATTAATTTTGGCTGTATTATGGTGTTGTTAAGAGTTTTTTCCACTCAAAATAATTAGGCTTAATTCGGTTTTCTTCACAATATTGATGAAGTGCGAAAAAATAGCAGAAATAAAGACTTGTATTGCGGGGAAATATCTCAAATTTGATGGGTAGGTATGCTTACAAAATTGTGATACCAGATTTTTGAAAAATGAGGGATTGTTGAAAAAAGAACTAAAATATGGTCCAAGCATCAAATCTCGTGAGACCACTTTGTTAATATAAAATTTTAAAAAATATTTATTTTTCCCCAAATTTCACTTACGCAGGATTGCCTTTAAAATATTGTGAGCGCGGAATGTGTTCATAGACTTCATCGTCCACATCATAAATTGGTTCTCTGCCGTCTCCTAAGCCGTCTCCACCTCCTCCTATCTAAGGACTTTTCTTTGGTTTCCTTATACCTTCTTCCTAACCTCACTGCATCTGTCATTTCAGTCTTCGTCTTCCTCTTCTCTTTTCTCCTTCCACTGTTCCCTCGACTGCTGTATTTAAAACCTCCTTACTCCTAAAAATATGTCCGATCTAATTCCCCTTACTCTTAACTACAGTTCTCAATAATTTTCTTTCCTCCCAACTCTTTCCAGCATCTCCTCAATCCTCACTTTATCCACCCACTTCACTCTCTAAAGCCTTCTCCCCACCCACAGGTCAAAAGCCTATCCCACTATATCTTCTTCCCAAGGTCCGCGTATCGCATCCAAATAACACAACACGTGAACTTATAAATAAGGGAAGGACTTCTTTTACATAATGAGCGTATGAGTTATTACTCATATTATTAAAATAGCTCCCGGGAGTTAATTTATGCAAATTTTTCAATAACAAAACCTGTTTGATTCAAATAACTTAGGAGTTAACAAGAAACGACAATTGCACAATTGTACATGGCATTTCACCATATTATTCCTCAGCTCTAGTTTCATGCTGCTACATAACACCTTTTTCATAACTAACTAGCATAACTGGCTTATCTTGGAACTATTTCAGGCGTCACTGGTCCTGCAGCGAAATATGGCTGGGATCGCTATGATGAACTCCGACATGGAGGACTTCAAGGGAGCATTCACTGAGAACGGCGAGACGTTCCCACTGACGAGGGCAGCTCACAGTGTCTTTCATGCAGGAGAGTAAACGGCGTTGACCACCAGGTCAAGATGTGAAGAATTGGATCATAAATAAAACCGGAATTTCCACCGATCGACAAAAATATGCATTCATTTTGTAAGATTTCACGTATAAATACTGTCCGGTTAACCGTACGTGACTTTTTATCTCAATTTTAAGACACAATCCATTTCCGCCCGCCGTTGTCATATGGCTACATTCTACTTTTCTTAGCATATGATGCTCTTATAGAAAACCCGCTCTAATTTTTTCTCTTTGCATTAAGATACTCTGTAAACATCCTTCCTTTGGGTTTCATCGATAAAACATTGATAAAACATAGAAAAAAGTTAATTTCTTGTTTTTTTTCACATTAAAACGATGGAGCTACTTTTTCCAAATAAATTCAGACTTGAGCGTCGTATGGTCACAACGGTGGCCACGGCCGAGGCCAAGGTGGTATCTAAGAAGGTTTACTTTATTAAATTGCTTAAAATTTCGGTTAAGCAACATAAAATATGGATTAATTACCTCGTGTTGTAACGTGAACTTATACATAAGGAAAGGACTTCATTAACATAAAATACGCATACTTATTTTATTTAAATTGCTCTCCGGTATGTAAATAAATCTCGGGTAAATATATGCAAACTGTACAATAACAAAACCCGTTTGATTCAAAGAACTTAGGAGTTAACAAGAATCTTTAAAGTTCTGCACTAAGTAGGATTTGCAGTACCTACATAGTTTTCTAATTAACTTTCAAACGACGCAAAAAACGGAGATAGTATTTTCATAACATTTGATTCTAGTTAAACTCCTTAATTACGGTAGAATCTGGTTAAAAAAAAGTCCATATTTGAGGTCAATAGCTATTCCACACGTACCTAACCCACATAAAGCATCACCAGATTAAAATCTGGCATCCATTTGAGGGTAAAAATGTCACACGCAAGGGATTGCACGGCGGCAAGAGGTCTTTTAAACGTTCCGAGTAGGATCATTAAGAGACCACAATGACCCCGGAATAAGCCCTTCGGAATACCACGGAGGGACCCCAGAACACTTTCTAAATTTCCGCTTACCGAATGATACACGAACTCGACTCACTTCATTTCCCCTGAGGGGGGGAGTACTTAATTGAATTCAGTAATTATGAAGATGATAAGAATCGTAGCCTCACTCTAGCTGGAAATGGTGACAGCTATAAAATTTACGCACACCTTTAACCCTAAGTATTAAAAGCCATCCCGAAAAAGCAGGTAAAAAACATTTTTATTCCTGGACTTACTTCTAAAATGGGTAAAAATATAAGAAAAATTGAAATACCAAAGGTTCACTGGCTTATTCTTCCATTCAGATCACCAGCAAATGACTTCTCTTCAACCTTCGCTAAAAAAATAATACCAAATATTTTTTGTTACATAAGTACAAGGAAGAGGAAAGCGGCACTTGCATTTATCTGAAATCTGTTTTAAGGCGCACAACGTGAACTTGCAAAAATGGTATAATTATTTGGTTTTTTCCCGGCGAACAATTGCAGTGAAGTTTTCTCGGGTTTCACACCGGGTCAGGTCCTCCATTTCTCCTTCCAACGTTTCGATGAACAACTCGCCCATCGTCTTCTGGGATTCAGGAATCCAAATTCAGGAATCTTGGATACATGAATCCCTGAATACGATGGGCGAGTTGTTCATCGAAACGTTGGAAGGAGAAATGGAGGACCTGACCCGGTGTGAAACCCGAGAAAACTTCACTGCAATTGCAAAAATGGTGTATGCAGGGTTTATTTTTACCTATGAATAGCAAATTTTCCCATAAAGCTCAGCTCGTTCTTCTTAATACACCAATTTATACACATAAATAAAATTCTAATACTAACAATTATTCCCCTTTCTCTGCACTTCAACCAACATCCTCTGAATTCGCACAAATTGTTTACCAACATTTTTTCCTAAGGGATTTCGCACTCGTGCATGACTTCGTCCCAAAGAGTATTTAGTTGCATAATTAGTTAATAACTCTATGCTCTGTCCTAGGATGTTGGAATCATATGCCTTCTAATAGTATGGAAGAGTCAGCTGCCACCTCTGATATGAATTCTAAGGAGAATCTCTACTTCATAACACTCGATTGATGTCATACCATGTTAGTCTCCTCAAAAACATAAAGGTTTTCCTTTTCTGACGTCATCCGTCAAAGCACATCTGAATCAACTAATTTCTAACCCTAATATAGCTACAAGCACCATATGGTAATTCTAAATATTCGGAAAGAGACGGCTAGATGAACTCGATTGTACATCAGCATCAGTCGTTAGAGGTATTCAGTATTTTTTCCAGTATTTACGATTTTCAGCTAAAATTCGGATGACTCCACAGATAACTTCGCAAGACTCCACAGCATAACTGCACACATACATGAAAACTCGAGGAAAATTCTTCTAGCGATGACACTTAAAATAAATACATTACTGGATTTTAATACATAGAGAGACAAAAAAAGGACACTCAAATTTGGCTTGTGTACCTTTTTTTGTTTTTTTTATGCATTAAAATCTCGCTATTTATTAATACACACATTACATAAATAGATAAATGCTTATATGGTAACCATGTTCTAATAAATAGAATTAATTATTCCATCTTTGAATGACTGATTGGAGATGGACAAGTCTATATATTTTGCAAGCAGATTTTCATATATTTGCTTTCAGTGTAAGGATGAGGAGTAAAGATAATAATTGGTTCTACTCAGTGGCGGATCTGTGGAGGGGGGGAGCTGAAGAGGGAATATAGGTACCCCCCTTGGGTATCCATTCACACTAGATAGAATGGTTAATTTTTTCCGACTACACCCCCACTACAGCTGGAATGTTAACCCCCACTTAACCCCCCCCCCCCTTGTCCCTATCCTGCATCCGCCACTGGTTCTACTATAATACAAACGAAAAATAGAGCAATTCCTATCATTGAAGGAACGCAGACAAAACCTTTCCACCCCGAAGTCCAGAGGTATTCCAAAGGGCACCGCCCGAATCATTCTTCATTACAGTTCGTCTCCGTGCGCGCCACGGGGAAGCGATGTACGCACCGGGATTAAACAGTCGTGCGGACGACCGACACGCTGCTGTCACTCACCGCGTTCCCAAATCACTCCTCGGGCGTTCCAAATGGACCTCCCGCCGCCTGTGCCACTGACAATGCGAGAGCAAAGCAGAAATGAAAATGTCTCGACGACAACCGCCACCGATTCTTCGCCAACATCGTAAAACACGAATCACGGCCAGGCCCGAAACTAGTAGTAGGGCGGGGCAAAGGGAGCACGTGCCCCTGGCAGCATATTTTGCGGGGCGGACAAATTTGAAAAGCTTGTTAAAAAGTTAATTAATATTTAAATTTGCATTATTTAACGATTATTATTAATTTATAAATTATTAAACGATAATGTCCATTACTTCTTAATAGCAAACATACGTTAAGTATAGATAAAAAGGTGAGCTTTACGGCCTCAAAGTCACTGGGAAATGAAAAACTCCCTGTTACGGCCATTGGAGTTTTTCATTATACGGTAAGTTATTTCAAATACCCAAGTAATTTCAATTCAAGCTAAAGCATGATTAGACAATAATTTTCAAGTGACAACCATGGAAACGTTGATCATGGAACCTTAAACCATAGCAAAGCAAGCAAAAGAAAAGTGTATTAAAACGCACGTTAACATATTCATTTCGACCGGTCTTCCTATAACTTGTATTCATATATTGGTATAAAAACAAATTAAAACTATTCATAAGCAATGACTAAGAATAGAATAATAATTACGATAATCAATACATAGAAGTCATAGACTTTCATCAGCAAAAAACTTAGCAAAAGAAACCAGAGTCTTCATCAGAGCAATCTAACGCTCTTACCACTCCTCCATGTCAGCAATTACCAGAATGTGAAAATTGATTGCCATAGTTTTAAAGTGGTAATCATGGGAAAGGACCTAAGGTGCCGAGAACAATGGAAAAGCGAACTAAATAAAAGCATATGATTTGCAAACAGACATCAACAAACATCGATAATTCTTAACCAGTCTTGAACGTTTGCGCGGAAGAACAAAGAAGCACGGAAGAGCGAAGGAGCACGCGGTTGAGTCCAGTTTTACGCGGACAGATAATAGGCATGGTGAAGGGCGGCATAACAGCTGCCTAAATAGCTGGGTTGGTGAATTCGTCACGGGATACGTGGGGTTTTGGCGATGCTCCAGGAGTTGCAGCGGTCGGGTATTAGAACAAGAATTGGTACCAACGGGGAAAACACGCCCTTGTTTCGCGATGGAGGAAGGGCAATGAACGGGACAAAGATTACGTGGAATAATAGGGTGCGTAGTTGAAACATAATTCTTTCGTGTATGTAATTCTCATTATGAGCAACAAATAAACGTCGAAGAAAAAAATATGGTGCATTACTTTCTGGGCAGCCCTCGCATTTTATTTGTGGTAGAGGGGGAAGGAGGGAGTGATCGGGGGAGAGGGGCGGCAAACTGATCTTTCCCCCCTCACAAAACTTCCAGTTCTGGCCCTGATCACGGCCGGCAGATAATCGACTCGGCTACAATGACAATGCCTGTCAACCTCTCCACCGCTGTTTCACGAGTGAAACTCCACAGAATAAAAAACATCAAAGGCTTCGTACGAAGTAAAAAATTAAGGCTCTATCACTTTCTTCTTATAAGTGCAGTCTCCGTAATCCAGATCTCAGAATTCAACCAAATTTTTCAGTATCGCCGACCACAGTGCCGGCTGGGTAAATTCTTCGCCTGCCAAACAAGAGATCGAGGGTTTGAGTCCCGCCTCGGAGGGTGGTCTCTACCCAGGGCATGGTTGTTCGTGCATGTAAATTTGTTAATTGAATATTAATTTCTTAATTAAATATTGAATAAACCCCAATGTAAAAGGCCACTATGCGCTGTACCCGATGGTATGGGAAAAATTAAAATAAATAAAATATAATAGTCTATAGATCCGTGATAGATAAAAATCGTGAAAATAATGGAGAATAGTTCCATACAGTTAGGCAAAGAAATTAGGCATAGAAAACAAACGAGAAGAATTATATATTTTATATAGTGCATTTGATTTTCCACTCGATGTCAGCATAGAACTGAGACTCACTCGTATCCTTTGGCAACCAATTTTTGTGTATTTCTTCTAACAATTAACTTTACCTAACTATGTTGGGAAAATAATTACTTGTACCCCCCAGATCCTCATATATTATTTAAAATGCAAAAAGATAATATTATAGAACCCACATAGGTATCCAAAAATAAATTCAGTTCAGGGAGGGTGAAAGACTACTAGGTTAAAAATCAATTAAGAGATTCTATCGATGAAACAGACAAACAGACGAATCAAGTTGAGAAAAAGCGCGTAAAAAAAGGTAGGTGCCTTGACGTCAGGACTTGGAACGAAGGGAGAGTGATGGGGAAGTGCGGTACGAGGAACGCACGTCAAGAGGCTGATTGGAGAGGCCCGTGCAATTCTTCTCTCCATCCGACCGAGGGCTCTCATGGATGAGAGGGGGGGGAGGGGGGGGAGTAAGGAGAGGGGGAGAAGCGAGGGAACGATGGAGAAGGCAACCCTGGAGCAACTTTCCCGTTTTAATACGACGAGGGAGACTGGGAATTGGGTGAGCGATGCGAAAAATTGCTCCCTCGCCAAAAAAAAATTGCTTCCAGATTACGCAGGAGTTTTTTTTATTTTAAATCTGCTCAAATTCAACTCTTCCTCGAAAGGGGGTGGCGGTTGAACCACCAGGGTCACAAAGTTATTCCTGGAGCTCTGTCACATCAAGGTATGTCCACTGTACAGTGTCGCTACTAATTCATCTAGCCGTGGCGGCAGGGTGAACTTACTCTGCCTTCTAACCCAGGGGTCGCGATCTCGAGTCCCCCTTGAGTGGTGGGCTTTCCAAGTCCAAGGGCTTGGATTTACGTCCATGCTAAAGAGGCTCAATACAAAAGAGGACTTTCCAAGTCCCAAATTCGCAAGACGACTAAAAACAGTATTATTATTATTACTATTGTGAAATTTGGAATTATTTTTTTACGAATACAAATTCATAATCGTAATCTGCAGACAAAACATAAGTTTCCTCCTCAAAAAGGCCCTTAGTGAGAGCGACTTCTCTGAGAATATAATTTTATTCGACATTTTAAAATCGAACACCACAAGTGCGGTAATATTCGCAAGATAACAGGACCTAGGAACAGAATGTGGTCAAGGGGTCAATGTATATCTAACGTAAGAAAATCAATTGATAATTATCGAGGTAAAATTTCCAAATTTTCGATTTATTCAAATGCCAGTAAAATGTCTACTTTACATTCCCTTCAAGGCGATTGCTAAAGTTTTAAATGAGTGGTGATTCTTCGCAAAAAAACAGTGAGCGGCAGCAATGTAGCCTCTTAAGTATATTACATGAAAGGCTTTAATTGCTGGCTCAAGAGATTATTTCTCTGTAGGAATATAGAAAGGCGTAATGTCTAAATTTGCAAAAAATAATTAATTCAATAGAAATTTATCAGCTTAAATGGTCGTGAAACAGATTTAATCATCCAAACATTAAGCACAAAGGAGGTCTTAAGGTTTTTCATCTGAATGAGCGTGGAAATGCAAGGGCTTCTAACATGATCATTTCCATCTTACTTACACAAGGATGGGCAAGTAAACCCAGCTACGACGGTCGCTGCAATCCAAATTATGAGGAACGTAAAAGTTAAACGGGGGGCAAAAAAGGAAGTCGTAACGCTAGTCCGACCGTATACCCAAGAGCCATCTGCCTTTCTCTCTAGGAACATGCAGTATATCAACTAAATAATACAAGGGCGCTCCAGTCGCGAGGTGAACGACGTAAAAAAAACACATGGTGGGGAATGACAAAGGCACCGGGACATTTTAACCACCGTCGTCGTAAACTTCGAGAAGCACGGGTCATTCGCTTGCAGAAGAAGAAAAAGTATGCACCTGAATGTTTATGTCGCACACATATGTTGGGCCAGAATGATACGTAAAAAAATTAAATGAGGCTTTATTTGTTTTCTCTTTTTTTGTAAACCCCGCCAACTCTTGAAAATAGCGGAGGGGACGAGGAAAAATGCAGAGCAGGAAAAGTTTTACGGAATGGCCGGGAAGGATGCGTTTTCTGGAGCAGCATTTTTACACATACGACGGGGAAACCTTATGTTGAAATGCCAGGGGACGAAAAAGATACGCATTGTCTAAGTAAATACCAGAAATGCCGTACCAAATCATTCGTTCCGTCGAAGCATCGCATACGAATTATCGTACATAAACTCCTCCGATGCCCATCTTACTGCTCTTCTTACCCTATTTTACCTCTTGAATATAAAAGGTCGACTTGAGATGGGGTAAAGTAAGCAATCCCATCTGATGCGTACGACGATGACATGGCTCCACGTAAACTTCTGAAGATTGCTTGCGTAATAAGGTATACTCGTGGAGCTAGAATATTGCTCACGGATATGCCCTAATTTACTTCATTTTTATCGCGGTAAAATTACCTTCAATGACTGCGCCAGCTATAGGACTAGAGCAAAAACCGCCCTCGCCTCATCTTGATACCTCGACTTTAATCACGCAACATGTTATGGTCGAGGAAGCAACGTAACGGAAAGTAATGTTTCCATCGTATTATGCCTCTATTCACCTAGTAATTAACCCTAGCGAACACCGGAAAATGTACCTTCCGATGCAGCAACACGGCGAGGAAAATTAACCTAGGATACTGGGAACAACGGCAGGAGATAACGCCATTACGCTGTAAAAGGATAAAATTACCGCAAGACGGAGCAATATCAGAAATTCGAAAGCTGATTTTAGTGAAACATACTGAAACTCTTTACCCTTGTGGCCTAATTGATCATTTATAGGGTTATCGATTTTAGACGTAAAATCACTGACCTAAGGAAAATTGAAGTATGAAGCTGTGTGTCAATGATGAATTGCGACAGGGAAGTCTAAAGTAAAAAAAAAACTCAAAACCAATTTAAACAAAGGGATACAGTTAATCAGCTACTGAGTACGAAATAAAAGCGTACATAATAGATCAGGAAAACAAGAAAAAAATATTCAACCCGTCGTTGAAAAAGTAAAATTGAAATTGAGACATCAAAGATAGTGAGAAAATAGCCATCATTCATTTATGTAGTCGAACATAGTTTCCAACCTAATCTTTAACTGAAATATTTTGACTTTTCCAGGCTTTCCAAACTATCACTGCAACTTTCCAGGATGTTTCGTAATATTTTAACAGAATTTTGCCAGTGCCAAGGCAGGTAAACTGTGGCGTAGCGAGGGGAAAGGTCAGGGGGGGTCCGGACCCATCCCCCCAAAATATGAAAACACAATTACTTTCCTTCATAAGAGAAAACAAAATATTGAAAAATCATGAATTTAAAAAAGATTATTTTGACAAATTAAGATTTTTAGATTATGAAAAGTGTTAAAATTAGTTTAAAACTCTCTACTTAGTACCCTGTTTTTCAAACATTTTCCCCCCTCGTTCCGGAACCCCTCCGAACTAAATTCCTGGCTACGCCACTGCAGATAATATTTTTTAAGATCTCTTACTATTCATGCAAATGCATTCTGTATTTCAAAAGGCATATGAAATACTATTTTGCGTTTTTTATTTCAAATACATTTTGATATTTTGCACTTCAAAAACTCCTCGGCCTGCATCTTGCCCTACCCTGGTCGTAATAAATTTCATAATCGAGGAAAATTGCAAGAATTTATTTCAATAAATTTCATTTCAGTGTACACCGGCGAGAGAATGCTAATTAATGATTCCCGGAAAGATTGATAATAGTACGGAACAGTCATCAAGGCACCTTGCAGTATATGGTCACCAATTCCCATTCTGTCCTCCTGAGGGCGAGCGGAGAATTGGGGCATTAGCGTGAAGGGGAGAATTTTCGCATCCCTGGCAGAGATAGAGGGAGTAAGCTAATTCAGTGCCAGCCACGCGACGGGCGGCAAATTTCCGGCCCGTCAAGAGGAGGTTGGTCAAGAAAGGACGCCCAGGCAGGAAAGTGAAGTCACGTACAGGCAGAATAAAAGGGAAAGGATGACTAAGAAAAGGAGCAAAATAATATGTCGAATTTCCGTGGCGCCACAGAGCCGAAAAACGTCGTCCGACGGTTACGTGGTAGGCGACAAAGAAAACCTGGTAAGGGGACATCCATTAATAACATGAGGGGTTAGCAGATCAAAACAGAAAATTTCACGCATATTTCCAAGTTTTCCTGGGAAATATTACAAAATCCATACATATATTTCTCTTCACTATATATATACGTAACCGATACGTTGTAAAGAATACATTTACATAAAAAAAGATAGAGAATGGGCGTTGAACTGGCTAAAACATTTTATGTGAAATGAGTTTGGAAAGAACAATTTTTAAATTCCAGGTTCCAGTGAAAGTTCATGAATAATTTACGAGTGATTCCAGGGACTGAAAATACGAGTATAATTCCAGATTCTCTCAGTTTTCCCGGTCGTTGACCTGGTTTAGGGAGGGGAGAGGGTCAAGCCGATTCTCACTCAATCTCACGTGAGGGACAGAAGGATCATGACAAGTGTTCCGTCTTTTTTTCCGTAAGAAACAGTGTAAAATTGCGAGGCAAATGGGTTGAATTGAACGTTTTTCTCTATTAAAATCACTCTAAAAATTGTTTTTTTTATTAATGAATCTAACACAATGAAGCATATATTAACGTATTTACCCTGAAAATACGTATTTTGATAAATCTAACGTGAGATTAGAGAGAGGGGGTTTAGCCAAACCTCACGATACATCACTAAGGGGGAAAGGTGGGTCCAAAAACCGCAAAAATCACCAAACGTAATTGATGCAACATACAATACGAGACTTACTCGATATATTACCAAGCACAAGATAATTAGTAAATGCATTTATGATTTTGGCGCACCTGAACGGAGCCTGTAAGAATGCGTGGAACAAATAAGAGCATGTTCTATTTTCTAAACATGCGTTCGCACAATCTGAGCGGTGAAACGAGTATTTTCATGTTCATTCCCGCGTCCATGCATTGGCGCATCTACTCATCGTGCGTGTTAGTTAATCGTGTGGCCAGGCCTTTCGCTTTGACTTCACATTTGGAGAAGGGCTAATTATTATTTAAAACGGCTAAAATTAAACGGCTATGTCTTATACTTATTTTTCCATTTAAATTCCACATTTTGAGGAAGGAAAAACCTATATAACAAGAAAATATCTCAGAATATTAACGCAAATTCCCCAAAAACTGATTACAGGGGTTATATTCAGAACGATATTGAGTATAGAATTTAAAAATAAATTAAATAAGTATTTCCACAAATGTACTCTCCATAACTATATGTCTATCCCTGATGAAGGTAAACTTTTGTGAAACGTGGGCGAGGGGAAATTTCGCCTGGTGCACTGAGCAGTCATTTCAAAAAAATAATCTTTTATGCGTCTAAAAATAAAAATAGTGGTTGGCTGACTGATGGATTCTTTCGCTTATCTACGCACAGCCTGGTTATATAACGACGGCATGTCGACATACATAGCATGTCTAACCGTACCGGCACGCTAAAAAAGGTTTCTGATAACATTTTGTAATACATCCAAAATAATTGCTCTTGCATTCACAGATTAAGTAGTGTTAACATAACAGGAAATAATTCCCATCCCATCATTTCAAATATACAAACTATCGCTATTGTATTAGAAATAATGGAGTGGGAATTATTTCCTGTTACGTTAACATTACTAAATCTGTGAGTGCAATTGCATTTATTTTGCATGCAATACAAAAGGTTATCAGAAATCCTTTCTTAGCGTGTAAACACTGCTATGCAGGTGCAATATGAGGTCGATATGCCATGGTTCTTCAACCAGTATTTAAGGCTATTGTGCATAGATGAGTTGATGAATCTATGAGTCGGTCAATAAGTATCTTTCCTTGTAGTCGAATTCAAAATCCATAATGATGTAAAAATATAACTGAAACTTTTCAAAGAATCATGAAAACATACACTGACTTCCGCAGCAACTTTCTTCACTGGGTTATGCTCTGCCCAATACGTCATGCCTGCTTGATAACCAAATACAATATCTATAAAGGATCACTCCACATAATTGCTGATTAATATATTGATCATCCAGTACCAAGTCGAATTTTCTATTCTTTATGAATGCGCTATTTTTTTATTTTCATCTCATTTCCACAAGAAGTCTATAATTTATATTTGTTTACTATTAATCATGAAAGGTTTCATTCCGCAAGTTGATATAGATGGGTTAGGGTACAAATTACCCCGACCTCAGCTACAGGCGTGCGAAATTCACAAATTCAGGGAATACAGGGCAGTTCCCTCGATCACTTTGCCATCCGTCTGTAGAGGGTTTCACCCGAGATTAGAACCAGGGACCCTTTGGTGAGCAGCCCGACGTTCTGCCATACTTATTGCGTAATAATAGGCAACCACGCTCCCCATATATTCAACGTTATCTTCCATTCAGACAATGAATTCACGAACGAATGATTGAATAACATAAATATACTCAATTCAGCGATCTGTGATTAGTGTGTTAGCGAAAATTTTGCATGATAATAATTATTATTATTATTTTTATAACTTCATTTTTCCAGCGATCACGTACATGATATAGGATAGGTTAAAGAATTATGGCATAGTTACAAACTGCTAGCACCAAACATGCTATAACAATATTAAATTCTGTGATTAATGAAATATTACGCTATTTAAAGCTGGAAAGTAATTCATTGATTGGGTGATTCATCAAAATTAGCAGCCCAAACTGTGATAGGTGTGGGTATATGGAATATTGGACGTAAAAGTAAAAAAAAATTCATCGGGAGGAAAAATCTGAAATCTTAAAAAAGTCGATTACTTTTCGAGATATATCGACTTGAATTAACATGGGAGCCTTATGGGACTAAAATTTTTTAGGTTTTTTTCGGTATTTATAAATGCGTCAGGAACATGAGATTCCCTAGACGAAAACTAGATTTTTTGGTTGATTTTTCAGTGTGGTTGTCATTTCGAAAAATTGATATTTAGTATTTTTTATGATTTTTTGAAAGTGCCCCATGCTTTTCTTATGGCACTACGTAAAGAATTTTTTTGACCAACTTGCAATCATCGCAGGACAAATTCCTTGAAACGCAAGATACTAGATTTTTTGGTTGATTTTTTGGCTATCTCGGAATTTTCATATGTCGACACAATTCCGAGAAATAAACGATTTCGACTTTCCATTGTAGAGGTGGTCGAATTTTCAATCTTGGATTTCGGCGTTGAGACATGTGCCATATGAAAATTTGGAATCTCCAAGAAAAACCGTTAGAGGGTTCTCCGAACCCTCACGTTTGAGCTCACTTTCGCCGTATCCCTCTTGGTTAATTAATAATTAAATTCCGAAAAATGTCCTGCAAGCGAAAAATCATTGTCGCCATTTTTTTGTGGAGCATGCAATCTTGAATATCTTAGCAACCGTTTAAGCTAGAGGAATGAAATTTTCAGATAAATAATATTATTAAAATGGTCAACTTTTGCAATGATGACCATTCCGCTCGATCGATTCATGTGCGAGTTATATCGATACGAATCTCCTTGGATACGCTTTAATCGCTAATAACTTTTTTGTTAATCAAGTTTTGAACATGAATGTCATACAAAATACGACTGAAAATGTCATTCATCCGACAAAAGTTAAATCAGGCGAATCGATTGATTAGACTCGAAGTTATGATCGATACAAGGTTGTATTCGATTGAGCCATTTTTTGGGCTTATTTACATAGTTACGGAAATAAAAATTTTAACAATATGCAAGGAAAAAAATGAATTATGCGCACACATAAATTATTTAGATGAATTATGTTTCCTACTGAAGATACATCGATTTGAATTTATATCTTTTTGTATTAGGCCCCCGTAAGAAATACACGCATCCCGTCCAATTACGTCACCAATATAAGAACATAGGCTTAATTTTGAAAGCGGGGATATTAGAGAAGGCAGGGATAAGGGAGTGACCATAGAAGGGATATCAATAGGATTGCGGATTTTACAGTACAGATGTCAGCAGTGTCTAAAGTACGATTCGATTAGTATAGCAAATACGCAAATTGGCATAACTTGATAAGTGTGTACGTTGGACCAATGAAACTTGGTAAACAGGTACATCTTGGTATTCCTCACGATACTCTATGGTAGTATGTTTTGTATTCAGTCTCACGTTCGATATATATCGAATCTACTTTTTCTTAAAATATATCGAATTGCTATAACATGTAGGATTTAACATTCAAGGACATAGTTTACTAGGGATTAAATAGTAGATACCCATAGACTGGATTTAAAACCAATAGCATTGCGGATTTTACAGTACAGATGTCAGTATGATCGAAAAATCGATTCGATTATTATAGCAAATACGTAAATGGGCATAACTTCAATAGATTTACCGTTGGATCAATGAAATTTGGTGATTGGGTACATATTGGTATTCCTCACGATGCCCAATGAAAATTTGTTTTGTACGTAGTCTCACATTCGATATATATCGAATCTACTTTTTCTTAAAATGTATCGAATTGCTATAACATGTAGGATTTTACATCCAAGGACATAGTTTACTAGGGATTAAATAGTAGATACCCATTGACTGGATTTTAAACCAATAGCCTTGCGGATTTTACAGTACAGATATCAGTATGATCGAAAAATCGATTCGATTATTATAGCAAATACGTAAATGGGCATAACTTCAATAGATTTACCGTTGGATCAATGAAATTTGGTGAATGGGTACATATTGGTATTCCTCACGATGCCCATCGAAAATTTGTTTTGTGCGTATTCTCACATTCGATATATATCGAATCTACTTTTTCTTAAAATGTATCGAATTGCTATAACATGTAGGATTTTACATCCAAGGACATAGTTTACTAGGGATTAAATAGTAGATACCCATTGACTGGATTTTAAACCAAAAGCCTTGCGGATTTTACAGTACAGATGTCAGTATGATCGAAAAATCGATTCGATTATTATAGCAAATACGTAAATGGGCATAACTTCAATAGATTTACCGTTGGATCAATGAAATTTGGTGAATGAGTACATATTGGTATTCCTCACGATGCCCAATGAAAATTTGTTTTGTGCGTATTCTCACATTCGATATATATCGAATCTACTTTTTCTTAAAATGTATCGAATTGCTATAACATGTAGGATTTTACATCCAAGGACATAGTTTACTAGGGATTAAATGGTAGATACCCATTGACTGGATTTTAAACCAATAGCCTTGCGGATTTTACAGTACAGATGTCAGTATGATCGAAAAATCGATTCGATTATTATAGCAAATACGTAAATGGGCATAACTTCAATAGATTTACCGTTGGATCAATGAAATTTGGTGAATGAGTACATATTGGTATTCCTCACGATGCCCAATGAAAATTTGTTTTGTACGTAGTCTCACATTCGATATATATCGAATCTACTTTTTCTTAAAATGTATCGAATTGCTATAACATGTAGGATTTTACATCCAAGGACATAGTTTACTAGGGATTTAATAGTAGATACCCATTGACTGGATTTTAAACCAATAGCCTTGCGGATTTTACAGTACAGATGTCAGTATGATCGAAAAATCGATTCGATTATTATAGCAAATACGTAAATGGGCATAACTTCAATAGATTTACCGTTGGATCAATGAAATTTGGTGAATGAGTACATATTGGTATTCCTCACGATGCCCAATGAAAATTTGTTTTGTACGTAGTCTCACATTCGATATATATCGAATCTACTTTTTCTTAAAATGTATCGAATTGCTATAACATGTAGGATTTTACATCCAAGGACATAGTTTACTAGGGATTTAATAGTAGATACCCATTGACTGAAAATTAAACCAATGGGATTGCGGACTTTACCGTACAGATGTCAGTATGATCGAAAAATCGATTCGATTATTATAGCATATACACAAATTGGTATAACTTGAAAAGTATACCCGTTGGACCAATGAAATTTGGCGAATGTGCACATCTTGGTAATCCTCACACTGCCCAACAGAAATATGCTTTGTATGTTGTCTAACGTGCGATATATATCGAATATGCTTCTTCTTCATATATATCAAACCGCTATAACATATAGGATTTTACATCCAAGGGCAAAGTTGGCCAGGTATTGTATAGTAGACACACAGACTGAAAATTAAACCAATAGCCATGCGGATTTTACAGTACAGATGGCAGTGTAATCGCAAGATAGATTCGATTATTCTATCAAATACGCAAATTTGCAAAACTTGATTAGTTTATACGTTGGTCCAATGAAATTTGGCAAATGGGTACATCTTGGTATTCCTCACAATGCCCAAATGAAACATATTTTGTGTATAGTCTCACGTTCGGTATTAATCGAATCTACTTTTTCTTAAAATATATCGTATTGCTATAACATATAGGATTTTACATCCAAGGACATAGTTGACCAATATAATTATGTGGAAGATAGCCATAGACTGTAAGTTAAATCAATAGCATTGCGGATTCAACGATACAAATGCCAGTATAATCGAAGAATGGATTCGATTATTATAACAAATACATAACATTGGCACAAGTTGAATAGTGTATCCGTTGGACCAATTAAATTTGGTGCTTGGTACATCTTGGTATTCCTCACAATTCCCAAAGGTAATATGTTTTGCATGTAGTCTCACGATTGATGCATATCGAATATGCTTTTTATTAAAATATATCGAATCGTTATAACATAGGATTTTGCATGCACGTACATAGTCGACCAGGAATTTTAGTGTTGATGATCAAAGATTGGAAGGTAAATCAATCGGATTGCGTATTTTCAATGCACGTGTCAGTATACTTGATAATTCGATACGATTATGATATCAAATATGCCAAATCTTTTTTGCAAAATGGAATATCTTGAGAATAACTATTTTTTAAGACCAAAGAAATTAGAGGAATCGTTACAATTCAGTATTTTACAAACTGCATTATGGATATTCGTTTTGCAAGTGGAATATCTTTATATATTTATTTAAAGAATCTGCGTTGTATTTTCAAGAGTGGCTTATCACAATGCTTATGAACTTTAACAGTTGAAAAATAACCACATAATCAACACTCTCTTGAAATTTTTAAAACCTTATTCCGATTATGTGTCAATGGTTAACTTAATGGATCAAAGAATCAATTATCCGTCAAATAAAATCACATTGAAAATAACAAATATTTCTAACAGTGAAAAATTTAGTTCCTTACCCTTTCAAAAAACGGCGGGGAAATTTTTGAATATTAAACCACTTATGGGCACATGACTCGAAAATATGTGACACAACTATGTTTCCACTCCCCCTAATTACCCGCTTGATGAATTCAAGCGCCCAATCGACTCGTTTTACTTAACTGCAAATTGAAATGACAATGTAATACATTTTATGAAGTAGAATTCCCTTCCTTTCGGACAAAACAGGAAAACTAAATTAACACACTTCAATTCGTTAGGTAAAGCAATATACAGTTTTAGGCCCATTGAATGCGGACCGCGGAATGCAGTTGCAGAGCGTACATATGGGTCATGTAGGTCATTGGAACTTTTTGTAAAATTATTGTGCTCAGAACCGTTTTTATTGAGTTGGATAATATTATTATGAGCATCCAACAACACGTGTAAAATATAGATGCATGAAAAAGGTGAAAGTCCCAGCTTTCTAAAAATGGTGACAGAAGCAAGGAGTAAACAACAACGAGTTCGGCTTTCAAAATCTGTTTCATGTCAGCCAAAAACGCGTTTAATGCATTTCGACTCGGAGAGCTATTTCGAATATAACTGCGATCAATTTTATCGAGTTTTTACATTGCTCTGGGCCGAAACGATTTTAATCGAACAGCCTTTATGTCTGGGTAAAGTGCTGTACTAGCGCAATTGATTTCCATCGGTCGTTATGGAAAATGAAAAGCTCGCATAGAGAACGCTTGTATCGCTTTTGGCTAATACAATTTTCCGGGTTTAATCATTTGATGCATGGCCTTAGTGCTTTTGAATGATGTAGCAATTCAGCTTCAAGAGGTTAGTAAAAGCTTAATTTCATGGAAATGCATGGATTGGAGAGAAATTGGATACCGCCCACTGGCATTCAAAAAAATACCCGTTCACTATTCCTGCACGAAAGTCATTTAAAACGATTCGAACACTTTTAAATATTTCTTGCATTTATAGCAAATGGGTCATCAGCAGCCATAATACACTTAAAGATGAAATTGTAGTTCACCATTCCATCGTCAGCTGACTGATTAAATGATATTACCCTTAAATTTATCGTCCGTCATGGATTTCTCTACCATGTTCTGCCTTCTACAATGCTTCTCTCTCTCTGTCCGCCAACTTTCCCATTTATAACTTAACTGAACCTCATTTGCTGTTTTATCACGATATACGTCGAATATGCACTACTGGGAATTGCTTTTTCGAGTGCATCCCTTGCAAATTAACTCTCAACAGCCATCCTCGAAATATTTTTCGAGAATTAAAACATTGAGAATTTCAATCGAGATTCCTGGTACGCAAAAGCATTGATAATCAACTCCCAGACTGCTATTAGTAAATGCTCACAATGGATGAAATGTCGATAATATGACACTATAATTAAAGTTTGGCAGCAATATATGCCATGGATAATAATGGTTATGTTCAACTTTGGTATGGCTGCCTGTAGCTTCAAAAATGTGGAATACCTAAATTTATTAGCTATATTTAATGTCAAATAATAATATAATAAGTTGTAACATTTTAAGTATTTTCGTACACCATTCTTCTACTTACGGCATTGTATGTGTATACTCTGATAAGCCATGCGGCTTAGACAGACTGTTTACTTACTGTAATAAATAGATAGGTATAATAGGAAAAAGTTAAAAGTTATTTGATAAAAAAATAACCCTCACTTATTCCTTATTATTGCTGTTCCAACATCCTTTAAGTCTCCCTCCAAGAAAGTTATGAAAATTATTGAATTAGCACACAACAGGCTTTCAACTCGATATGAAGACACAAATACGTTTTCAACAGCAACACCAATTTCCTGAATTTACCCTCGTATTAAAAGGCTAAGTTCTTTTTAAGGAGGGCAAAACATACACATTTGTCGGTATGTCGGTTATCAACACGACACCTTTGTCGGTATGCTATTCCTTTTGCAACCCCTATTACCTTGAATGTGACCTTACTGAGTCAAAGATTGAATTTTCGCAAATAAAAGAGATATTTTCGTTTTTCCTCCTGTCCGAAAACCTTAGAGTTGACATCTCTGTCAGTGAAATTCAGACTTTTTTCTATATCGAATTCTTTAACATTGAAACCTCTTGAGGCAAATTTAAAAATTTGGATTGCAACCTCATTGTGAGGTCAAAAAATCATGATTGTATAATATTTGCTTACAGTTAACAAAACATAGGACCTTTCCCCATAAGTACGCCAATTTTCATGAATATTTCTTAGGTGGAAGTTACTAAAATAAGAGGTTAAAAAATGACACACGACTAACGGCCCAGTCTGTACATCTGTGCTGGCTGAGTAGTTAAAATTATCTCATTTAATTTCAGGACTGTAATAGTTAAAATCCAATGAAAATTCAGAGATTTCTTTTATGCATGCATGTACCCTTACAAAGCGTGGTCATTGAGAGCTAAAGCCAAGAGAATTTGAGGCATGTTTCTTGAATTTTTACCGCACAGCGTGGTACACATTTTCGAGCCACCACCCTTACTTAAATTTCCCTATTGGCGCCATAAGGCCAATATCGCTCTAAATTTTTCTCTAATTTTCGCTCCTAAGAGAAAGTACCTGAGGCAAATGGAAATCAAATTTCGAGAATACCCATGATGTTTGCCTTCCAAATACTCATTTCTTGTCATATGAAAGAACACCTACTGCCACAAAGAATTCATCTATTCCATATTCGTTTCATAAAATTAAGTGACACTTATGAAATGATATAAGCCTTCGACTTAAGATTTTGATGCAATCTGACGGAAGAGCATAATCAATGGAGGTATATGTCCTATCAAGATACGGAAGGCACAGGAGGACTGGATGAAAAGAGTACTTTGCGGGGAGGGGATGTTGAAAACAGTGCTAGAGGGCTAGAGGTTGAAAACAGTGCTAGCCGTTTTTCTGAGAGGAAGGAAAAGAATAGGATTTTTAGATAGAATGAAAAGCAGTAGGCGTTATTGAGAATTGAAGAGGGACGTACATGAAGGATTTCAAGAGTGGGGACTCGAACTTAATTTGAGCAAATGCATGGCGGTACATTTCTTGCGGAATTCGTCCAACTCTAACCATGTTTATGCAGTGGATGGTATTAACATAAAGGCAACAGACGAAGTGAAGTACCTGGGAGTTACGATATCCTCGAACCTCACGTGGGGAACACATATAAAGAATATTTGCGGCATAGCCCTGAAGAAATTAGGATTCGTCAAGCGTATTCTGGGAAGATTTTCGGATGAGAAAGTAAAAGAAAGGTGCTATTTCGCTCTCGTCCGACCGCACCTTGAATATGCAGCGAGCGTATGGGATCCGGTGCAGAAAGACTTAATCCGCGAACTGAATAAAATACGAAGGAAGGCTGCGCGTTTCCTCAAAAACTGCTACGGGCGTACAGACAATATTACCCAGATGTTAAGCGAATTAGGCTGGGAGCCGTTGGAGACTCGGAGGCTGCGCGCTAGGCTTAGATTGCTTGAACAATTGAGAATGGAAATCTTTAAGAGAGACACAGAGAACATATTATTAGAGCCACACTATATCTCCAGGTCCGATAGAAGCGATAAATTAAGAGAGATGTTTTGCCGAACGGATAGATATGGGAATTCGTTTTTCCCCCGCACCATAAAGGACTTTAATAAACGCTAGTCCCAACCTCGTTAGAGCACTTCTTTTTTTTATAGTTGTAAACGGCTGGTGTCCTACCACCCCCTGCCACAGGCCTTTTAGGCGGCTCGCGGGGTATTATGTAGATGTAGATGAAGGAAGGGGAGGCTGTCAGAACGCTTCATAAGTACTCCATAGAAACCTACCTTAATAGGTAGATTACTTAAATAATAAAAAATAATAAGATCTCCAATCAATACTGTATTACCTATTAACGAAGACCCTGCAAGCTGTCAGTATTGGAGCAGCAAAGTTTGCTCGACCATTTCTTTCTTTTTTCATTCTTCGCTTCCTCTTAATGGCGATGGCCGCGATTAAATCAAGCGACATTATAGCTCTGACATAATTTGTGAAAAAAGAATAAGATACAAAAACCTTCAAGCTTTTTTACAAAGAGCCTTTACCATAATGGTTATCCAATTTCATGAGAGCAAAGTTTCGATGATCGATTCCCATCATCGGTAGGTTTATTCACTCGGGGAATTGATTCTTATACGAAGAATTTCCTAATAACCCGGCCTCGATTATCGAAATTCGATGTATGCTCTTAGGAAATATCGGAAAATTTTTGAGGAGAGCAAGATAAGCAATCCAACCACGCAAGAGCGCGAGTCTTTAACGACCCGAAGATCAGAGTTAGTTCCTCCCTAACCATTTCACCCGGTAAATTAGCCCCTACGTGGATGGAATCTAGATTTGATTTCTTCCGAAAAACGGACTACTCCATGAATGTTCAACGGACACGGGCAGTCACTCGCCAAAAAGACACAAGCAGCATCATATCTCGTTTTTTAGTCTCCATGATACATATTTCATACGATCAATATCACTTTTACGTCTCCATCACTTAGGTGATGTAAAATTGATATCGTTTGCATATTTTACTTATTTATTCATTTCAATTACCCCCGAAAACAGCACAACCAGGCCTTTACATCGGGAGTTTCAAAAATAAACAGCAGACGATCACACACACACCCATGTCCAGGGCGGTGATTCTCGTTCTCCTTTCGCCTGGGTCTTCGCTTCGCCACGGCAACTCGATGTCTTTCGCGAAAATTTTCTCCGCGATTATTCTCGTTCTTTTCGCTCCGCCTATAGCTTCAGTTCGGGTAACTTCGTTCTCTTGGCGATATGCTGTGGCGTAAGCAATTACGAATTACCCATAAGTCAATGGTCACAAGATAATTTCAGCGATCAACACACTGCCTCCGCAGTCCGAAACAATAGGGTGGTTTCCTATTATTTTTTTACTGCCTAAATCGAAAGATTATTAATTATTACTCCTGGAGTACGTATTTCACGCTTTTAGATTTTTAAATGACGATATCTATTTTTCGCGATTAAATGAAAAGTGAAAAATTTCAAGCGCGCGAAAACGCGACGCGTAAGTAGGAATGATGGGAAAAAGTCCGTGCGACGCATTTCTGGTTCCCCCTCCCGCCTTGTGAGGTGACCTTGATCGAGGCTCTGAGCGCTGATATGACGCAGGATGCTAGCGGGTAGCTGAGTACCTTGCTGGCTGGTAGCGCTTAAAAAAAGGTTTATTAATACCTTATCAAACGAAGAAAACTTTCCGACCTTAGCAAGTTTTAATAGGTGATTATTAAGACATGTTTCCCTGAGCTCTGTGCCTCATACATGCATTGGTAACCTCAGACGATGTATAACTCATATCCTCTCGTGTAGAAACTAGGTCCCTGTGACGTCACGTGGAGTGGAATCGCATGGGCGCCAATCTGGACTTTTTCAAATGAGGATAAAATTTGACCCTTGCCATTCGTCTAAACCGGTATTTCAAAAACCAAATAATTTGTGTATTATGAATACACTAATGGTGGGTAACGAATCGCAATCAATGCCTTTCGTTGTCTTTGATGAAGGAAACTACCCTATTGAAGAACGCGAAGCACGTTCGTAAGTTCAAATAATATTTCTAAAATATTTTATGCCATGTTTTGTTTATTGCGTGAGACTGTCAAATCGCTACATTAAGTGCTGTTGTACAACACTGCTTATTCATTAGTCGTTTTCCGTAGTTAAACATAAAACCGTTCTCTTTGTTTTTCATCTTTTTCGTAGAATTAAACGATGAGTCCAAAAGTCACTCCGGTGAAACTTATGGGTTAATATTTTCAATTTTAACCGAACCCACATGGCAAAAAATAAGAGAGTTATCTGTTTCTTATAGTCTTTTACGGAAGAAATTAACAAGCAGCTTATCGTACGCTAAGGAACTTATGTAAGTCAAGAATAAGATTTTTGGGAAGAATAGGCAAGGAATGCAGTTAAATATTCTCATAATAACATAATCTACTTATGTTGGATGAACATCGAAGGCGGCATAACAGCGTAGGTAATACAATTCCTATGCTGTTTAGAGCTCTGCCGGACATAAATGTAAAGCCTAATTGTGAAATGAAGTGAGTGTATATAAGACCTGAACAACAGATGAGAGGTTTACCTATACATAGAAAATATTTTGACAACTTCAAGTGACTTGCCTCTGAAGACGAAAAGCTATGTATGCGAACCTTTTCCTTGTGGTGGAGAGAAGAATAAGTGGCCATGGCAGGAATTGACCTTATTACATTGTGCATGGTACACAGCCATGCTCGCCACTACATTACTACTTCAGTTGCTACATGGCATGCTCTTATAAGACAAAACTTCGGTCAGTCTCTTTATTATTGTTTCCGATGAAATATTTACGAGCATAAGAACCGAAGCAACAAGTTTTCCCAAGCAATACGAACACATTTATATGCTCAGAAAAACAGCACTCCCACAATATCACAATACGCTTGCCAGACAAAAGCTTCGCGGTTCATTCAAATGCAAACCCACTTTTAATCCCATCTATTGAATTACGTAGAACGACGAGACGAGTATAACAACACACAGGTTGTTTGCCAAACATTAGAATAACAATTAAACTCATTGGGATCAAAAATATAACATAATAATGGTGTATAACTGTAATTAAATCACGAGTCGGTCTCTCATCAATTCTTTCGCCAAGCCGCTAGAGCGACTTCACTGTCGTCGCTAGGGAAATACGCTCCTGGCGAATGTTTACATTAACTATATGCTCGCCAGACAAAACGAAACTACCTTTTTCGTCGCCAGAGGGACAAATCGAAGCTTTTCTGGCGAAATAGTCAGCGAATGAAAACGAGAATACGAATTCAGTCACCGCTCGCCAATCTTTTCGACACATCGCGTTGGCTATATCCAGAAAGAACTAGAATTAGGCCCCAGAGTAAGAACATATATGAAAGACGCTAAGACGAAAGTAGAACAAAACACGCCCGCGGCGCGCAGATAAATCCATTGCCTCTCAATCTGACAGGCGCTGGGTGAAAACGAGAGGATCAGGGAACCCTTACGAGCCCTTGTAACATTCAGGGTCTCCCAAAGCTCCTCTAACGTTTCACCCTTTTTTTCTTTTGCGTGCGTCTGTTTGTCATCAAGGCCTTTCAAGAAAAAATCTTTTGCTGAGAAAAAAACAGGGTTAAGTATGTTTGCGACAGAAGAAAAGCCGCGTCGGAAAAGGTGACGATCGCGAACATAAGGGTCGCCAATTCGGGTATTTGCCGAAAGAGGTCGTGCGTGAGGGTTTGGACACGGTAACGTTACAAGGTAACGCGCAAATGCGACAGATGGACGCGTTCTTTCAAATCTCAAGGAGAAGAGGAATGCACAAAAAAAACTTAAGAAAGGTACCAGCCAGCATCGGAATAATACGGAGATACGGATTGAAAAATGAATTATGCCCAACTATACCCCCGTGGAGGGAAAAAAAACAAACCCCCTTCGTTGCTCTTTCCCCGATCAAATTTGTAAGGGTCGCCTCTGGAAAAAAATTACATCCCCCTTTCCTCGCAGCACTTCAGGCGATGACGTTTAGCCATATAAGTAGCAGATAGGCCCGTTTTTCTCAGCGGAGATTGAAAAGTAAGATTTAGCTTTGTTGTTTCAAAAACAATATCATTTCAAGCAGAATTCCCTTCGTAAGTAAGAATCTTAAATTATGCCAATTATAAAATCATATCATTGTTATTATACATACATATCAAAGTACCAAGGTGTTGTATACGAGTAAAATTGCATTACATTCACCATTAGATTATTTAAAAAAATATTCTTAGGATCACATTAGCAATTACGATTTCATTCCTATTAATTGTTAATTTGCTTAAACCCTTTAATCGTCTTTCACGATATTTCTCAAATATACCGGCTATACACTCAAGATCGAAAGTTCATTGTTGGATGTCGCTCTTAGGACAATAATACAGATACAAAGGTAATACCGGCCCCAGTTAATGACGAGAGAGTACAACGTACAAGTTTGTAAATTAAAATAGCCTCGATGCAAAAATTTGAATGGGAATTTAAGACGCAACGTTACTTTTTCCCGCTGAAAGTGAAAGGAGCCACCCTCCACCGAAAGAAATAATACCTTCAAATCCGTCCTCGCTCGAGCCTTTGAACATCCTCGCAGAAAATCAACAAATATCGATATACTACACGTCTGCTCACAGCCACGCACTTAAAGCCATGGACAACCAACACCAATGCTAAATAAATACTTTCTAGCGCAAAAAAAGCTTCAAGTTGAAATCTTCTCCGCCTCTACAGGTTGTTCGCTCAAAAAATTAACACTCCTCGATCATATTTGCAAAGAATATTTATGTCCACGACTCTCGTCGAGGTCCATTTTCTTTCTGAGAGGAGTAGCATGTCGGAATAAGGACGTGGGAAAGAATGTGATTTATGGTCGTACAGTAAGTATCTCAAATGCGATAAAGGCAGCGCTGTCAATCATATGTCAAAGACCAGATTAGAGGGCTACTCCACTACGCTGAACATGATAACCGGGAATAATATCCGACATGAAAAGGTGAGTAGACTAATCATTAATTCGGATTCCATCAATGCATTTATAAGAGCTCTCACAGTTTTTGTAGCCACGTATAACCAAAAATGGTACTGGCTGTAGAGAAATGTAATATAAATACTTATACAATTTCAATTTTCGACCAACAGTTTTATCCTCTAGTCGAAAATGTATTACTCCACAGATACTTTCATATGAGTATTCGTGCCATTGGTAAAGTCAGGAATTTTAATTCTTTATTTTGATTACTGTACATTACGACAAAAAATTGATATTTGAAATAAATTTGTGTATAAATACAGTCCTAAATATGGTCTGCGGAAGCATTTTAAAAATACAATTGTTAAAAGAAGTATTTTTTGCGTTTCATGGCGGGAACACGCAAATTTTCCGGTCAATCGATCATTTTCACCCATTCACAAACACATGTAAGTGCTTATTCTCTACCACATACCTCGCCACTTGCCTTTAGAGGCGGCTTTTTGGGTAGTGCGCATATGTAGCTTTAATTCTCATGGTAAGACCAAAGTTATACTGCTTTGTAAATCATCTCGTGCAGGGAAGTGTGAGGCTAAAAGTAAATGAAAGGTGATTACGAGCTTGAGCATGTGTGAGAGATCAACTATTTGCACAGCACATTAAAGGAGAGCGGTTGTAACGCCACGCTTGTGGTTTAATTGTATGGCAGTTGTAAATACGGAAAGTGACGGAGTAAGCGATGAAAAAAAGGACGGTGGGAATGACAGTGTGATTCATACAAGGAGGTTGTGAATATCTGGAGGCGCTGTACTCGAGTTTTAAGCGTGGTCAGAATTCCGCCATCTTGGTTTGACAATTTTCGGACTTAGTCTCAAACAGTGTGCGTATAATATAGTACGTATAATAACCAAGTAATCTATTCCTTTTATCGCCTCTGATTTATAAAATGAAAATTCAACAATTGCTTCTTGATTGTCGTCGGAGTTTTCCGATCGTTCGTCATACTACTGTGTATATTAAACTGTCCATATAGTCATATCGTGGTAATAATATATCGTCGTGAACATACTATCGTACTACTATTGCGACCGGTCCGCTATCGTAAGATTTCCATTGGCTGTAAACTTATTAATTTCCAGTAGAAGTACAGGGGGATGGATATTGTACACTTGTAAAATATTCATCCATAACATTTTCGGCTAAGCTAGTTGCGCAGCGGAACCGTGGTGAGTGACAATAATTTTTTCTTTGGGAAAAAATATTCGAGGCATATTTTCACGAAGCCTTCCCATAATGAAAGAAAAAAGGTTTGCTGTTTTCGTTTGCGACAGTTTATTTCAACGTTACAACAATCATGACCGAATATTTCACCAAATAGTCAGTATTGACTCTTATGGGATCATCAATTTTTTGGTCTAAGTAGGCGTGGCTATCCTACCCAAGCACCCCCATTCCTGCCACACTGTGCTCAACGCTCGGAACCAGTGGTACCCCCTCCAGCATATTTAAAACCTCCTTGGATTCATAAAATATTGACTTGAGCGATCACTCTTTCGGTCCCTTAAAACCTATCGCTGGAGCTATCATTCTGAGGGACGGAAAAAATGATCTTGTGGTAGTGAAGGCTATTCGAGTTCTCCACCGGGCAATCTCCTTCATGGCTGCCGACGTTTCGGGGTACGAGTCGTACTCCATCTTCAGGGCTGAGTTCTGGGCAGGGCAGGGCTTGGCAGGGCAGGGCTGAGAGTCACTCAGCCCTGAAGATGGAGTACGACTCGTACCCCGAAACGTCGGCAGCCATGAAGGAGATAACCCGGTGGAGAACTCGAATAGCCTTCACTACCAGCATACGCCGGGAAAGCATCCGATCTTTTTTCAATGATCTTGTGATTCGGGATTTAGCAAGCGGTGTGCCCAGCGATTCTTTTCCCTCACCTCTCAAGTCCCCAGCGTGTTTAGGTTCAATCTCCTTCCTAACCGCGGGAAACCTTGTCAGATGAGTGGGGGCATATGTTCGCGTGTGTGTATGAGAATTTTGGAGATGAAACACGCACGCTGCTTCTCTTTATTCCTATTCTTTCAACCTTTGATAAATGACTCTCCCACCGTTCTCACCCTCTCCGGTTCTTTCTCATAACGCACCCCCGTCTCTCTCCAGGGACTGCCAGTCCTCCTGAAACCGACCCCTATTGCCAACGCACCAACATAACAGGCTAAGCAGAAACCCCTTATATTCTCTCCCCTTTTTCTGTCCCTTGCGTGTGAACGATAGCAGCTCCTCTTGAAAGCCGCCAAGGGGTGGTTTTGTTCTCAATGACGCCAGCTTAGAAAAAAAAAATATGTTCATCCAAGGTGATTCCGTGAGAGAAGAATTCTGGCAGGTCTTGTCAAAAGTTCGGATAAAAAACTAATCGCCGACCTCGGTGGCGGCGGGGTAAAGTCCTCGACTGCCAAATAAGAGGTCGCGGGTTCGAGTACCGCCTCGATAGATTACCCATATCCTGAGCATGGTTGTTCGCGTATGAGTGATTGTTAAATTTATTGAACACCCCGATGAATAGCCGATATGTGTTGGATTCGGTGGTATGATAATAATTAAATTAAAATAAGTGATAATTTTTTCTTATCCAAAGACAAGTCTTTATCTCTCACTTAACTAGAGATGGATATAAAACTAATATCATTTGTCAATACACGAAATAATTTTCGATGATATTTAGAATTCCCGCACGAGAAATCTCATGGCGAAAAAATTGCGTATTCTTCCTAATATTGGCGATAAAAATAAAATAATCAAATACATTCATTCGTAACGACTATTTTTTTATAATTCATTTGGGTCCGTATTCAAACAAAAACGACATATTCAAAATCACATTTAAAATATTGCTGTTAATGTATAAAAACTATTTTGTGACTATTTTGGCAAACAATCCGTGTCCATTTTGTAGCAAAAAAATAGAAACCTAATCGATAAAAGCTCAAAAGCATGGAGTTCGACAATGAATGCGTCTAAATCAGATTGGACTACAACATGTTGACGTGCTCAAAATGAATGAAATACATTCGCACAGCAAATCACTGATTCATGTTATCGATTTTCCGTCAGGTAATTGATTCACTGACATACAAAGTCCTCTCATTCGAGATAGGTTCATGTTCAACCTTAATCTCCTGGGAGGGATGTAAACGTCATCTCATTGAAGTTAACGCTCGTTTCCTGCGAAAGGTACCCGTTCTCCAATCAAATTCACCAATCGGGATTCGGGAGTTCGCAATCGCGGTAAACGAATTTTTTCGCAAGCCCCGGCACATCAAAAGCATGAATCAAAGCCTTGATGAACGCTCTAGGCCAGATGCCGCCAGCAAACACGTCTCGCCTCTCTCTATGCTGCTTTTAAGCCTGCAAATCAAGAGTACGTCAATGATTACAAGAATTTTTTGTAAAGGGAAGAAAATAGAGCTGATTCTCTTCATTTCATAAAACACAGCGTATCATTTAAGCACCCTAAAACTTGATGTGTCCAGGCTATTTTGCAGTGAAACATAGCAGCATCTTCAACCCGTTCCCGCAGTTACCCTGGAATGGAAGTGAGAGACAGAGGCACGTATCCAAGGGAGGGAAGGCTTTAGGGATTATAGGGGCCCGCCCCCCCTCCCCAAATTTTTGTAACCCCTTGAGGGAACTGCCGGCAACACATCTATTTAGGAGGCCATTAGGCTTTTGACCACTCTACGAACTTGGCTCTATGTCACCTCTTTGATCATCCTATCTTATGTTATGATCATGTTAATTCCTTCGCGATATTCATCGCAAAGTTTTTAAATGCGTTTAATAATTTAAACAAGCATTATTAACAACTATTTGAGGCATTGAATTTGGATTAATGGTTGTAACATTGAACACTTGCAGTGGCGGATCTACAGAGGGTGGGGGGTGAGGGGGCTACTGCCCAATCTTGGGCATTGGTCAGAATACCTCAAACATTTATGATTGTAATCAATACATCACATGAATGAAACTATTATTGGTGTAAAAAAACGTGCATTGAGTATTTCGTTAATATGAATATCTACATCACTATTATGCATATATTTGATGCCCATGCATGACATTAAATATAATATGAATGATTTTTTTTGCAGTCAATACAGTTATTTCTACTGGAATGTATTTTCTTTAACCATTCCAAACAGGCGTCGCGGTCGGTGAGACGCCGCGCGACTAATAGGGTAGTTTCCTTCATCAAAGAAAACGAAATGCATTGATTGCGATTCGTTACCCACCATTAGTGTATTCATAATATACAAATTATTTGGTTTTAGCAATCCCAGTTTAGACGAATGGCAATGGCCAATTTTAACCGCATTTGAAAAAGGCCAGATTGGCGCCCATGCGATGCCACTCCACATGGCGTCACAGGGACCTAGTTTCTATACGAGTAGATAGGAGTTTTACATCGTCTGAGATTACCAATGCATGCATGAGGCACAGAGCTCAGGGAAACATCTCTTAATAATCACCTATTAAAACTGTCTATGGTCGGAAAGTATCCTGCGTTTGATAAGGTATTAATTATCCTTTTTTAAGCCAAGCGCTACCTGATAGTAGGGTACTCTGCTACCTGCTAGCAGCCTGCATCGTATCAGCGCTCAAAGCCTCGCCCCAAGGTCACCTCACTCGCCGGCAGCGGGAACCAGAACGACGTCACACGCACTTTTCCCATCATTCATACTTAGCCGTCGCGTTTTCGCGCGCTTGAAATTTTTCACTTTTAATTTAATCGCGAAAAATAGATATCCTCATTTAAAAATCTAAAAGCGTGACATGCGTACTCCAGGAGTAAAAATCTTTCTATGTAGGCAATAAAAAAATAATAGAAAACTACCCTATTGCGTTGCAAAATGTGACGCGTCTGACAGAGGGTTAACGAATGGCGGCGGAAACATTGGGAGTGCATTGTTGCCAACAAGCACTACTGTTTCAGCAATTCTTTCATTTGATGCGCCATTTATAGCCGTAAATTAAGTTCAATAAATATCATTAAGCGTTGAAATCCATTTGAAACGCCCGTTATTAAAATTTCAAACTGACTATTGCGTTCATAATCCGTAAAATTAGAGAAATGATCAAAGAGAAACAAATACGGAAAGCCGATTCCCACAGACCAAAATCTCCTTACACAGAACACTACAAAATCCTACGGCTTATGCGCTTTGAAAAAGTACTGAAAAAAGTTTTCCACCCTAGCCCTTGATGAGCACTTTACGGACAAACATCGTAAACAAACACCACGGTTCACGTTACGATGATCGCGATGTGGCCTTTCACCTGATTAAAAGCTTCCGCTCTCGGCCTTTTGCGGTGAAAACCCGTAAAACGAGGAACGTTCACATTAACCGCGGATTGCTGCACATAATGCCCCATCTAATTGAGAAAGAAACACGCGAAAAATCGATAAAAGTCGAGCTATACATGACTCTCGCCTCCAGGGAGTTTTGCTCACAGAAATGATTTTAAGAGGATTTCTTTCATTTCGAGAGCAAGTAAAAATTTGGTCTAAATTTGAGAGGTTTGTTCTGGCAATTATCTCACTAAACAAAAATTCGACGTGGGAGGAATCTTTACAATGTTAAAGCTCAATCCAGTATGTTGTGCCCGTAAATCCTATTGCATGTAAACAGTATAATTTCTATTGATTCAACGAATTGAGAAAATTAATCTTTATTTTAAACATTAAAAGGAAAAGAAAGGTTTCGCTTACGAGGCAGATAATTTTTATCGATACGCAGTATACCTAACAGGTAATCGAGAAATATTGGTTCGAATCACAGAGTAGGAAATGGATTTCAGTTAGTTTCTTCCATAAGGTTACATGTCTCTTTCCACCTTCGAGCGAAAATGTGGATTAAGTTCATTTTATTGTATAATTCATTGTGGTTTAAATTAATAAGATTAATAGGAAATAAAACAGTTGAAATAACACTTAGTAAAGTTTACTACGTATATATGTTTCATGGACAAGATTCAGGTTTCATAACGCAGCCTTATCTTCAGGTGTTTCATAACTACGCAACAACGGGTTTCGCCACGTTACGAAACCCGAATCGTGTCCGTTAAGCATTATAGTGAACCTTGGGTGGAAGCATTTGACATGTGGTGCTACCGAAGATGATGAAGATAATATGGATCGACCGAGTAAGTAATGATGAGGTAATAAGAAGAGTGTAGCCTTCTAAAAACTTTAAGGAGAAGACGGGACAACTTAGTTTGCCACATTACGAGGAATGATGGCCTGGTGAAAACAATCGTAGAAGGGCAAGAGGAAGGGAAGAAGGGCAAGGGAAGACCCCGAATGAGTTACATAGGACAGGTCATAGAGGATGTAAAAGAGAAGAAATTCGTCGCTATGAAAAGGCTGGCGGATAGGAGAGAGGAATGGAGAGCTGCGTCAAACCAATCTTAGGATGATGATGGGATTGCATGCATGCAACAATCTGTTCCCAAAATATATAATTAAGGTATACTGCTAATTCTAGGATTGTTGACTAATGATGATAATGAGTGACAATGGCGTAATTATGGGGGCGGATAAGGGGATAGATCCCCCCCCCCCCAAAACCTCAGAGAAATAAAAAAATATTTAAAACTATTGTCTAGTTTTGATATAAAATAACAGCATCAGTTAAAGCTAAATTTGAAGTGACAAAATGATGTAAAATGCATTTCCAGGCAGGTCATTTTTCATAAAATTTCCCGGACTCCTCTTTGCCGGGGGGGTCGCCCCCACAGGCTCATCATCCCCTCCCACAGCATATTCCTAGTTACGCCACTGATGAGTGAAAATGTTGAGTGAACATTACTAAGTATTCCATCTTAATTTTCCATAGTAGAAAGGAAATACAAAGTCAAGCCTGGAGTTATTAGTAATAACAATAACTTCAATGCTGAGTTTTGAGGTCCAGAGCCCATCCATATCGCTGAACTGAGCCCGCATCTGTATATCCATTATGTGATAAACAGGGCACAACGGCTCCACCTGAGAGAGAAAAAAGACGGATGGAATGATGGGATGGGGGATGTTCTCCGGGAGCTATAAACAACTTCTCCCATTTCTCCCACGTATCGAATAATCTCCCCAGTGAACTAATGGAAACGCGAGGCTGATATTGGCTAAGTTTGGGTCCGCTTGAAAGAAAAAAGAAGGCGTCCTATTCGGCGATATGGTTCCCCCTTCTCCCTCTCAGGAAAATAAAAATACTATTCTCTTACACCCTTGAGAAATCTCACGCGTGTGTGGAGATGGTGCCTACCATTTCCCAAATCGGTCAAGCTGTCCCCTTAAACGCTACCTTCTTCGCTGAATTACGTTAGGATGCTGAAAAAAATATATTCTACCGATCAAATTCACTGTTTTATGAAACGCATTGCGGGGCGCATATAAGGGCTAGCACATAGCTCTCTCATTGGTCAACCTGTATTTTTTTTATTGATTTGAGTATGAATGCCCCCCTTAACCCTGATCTAAGTCTGCCTGATTGTGTGAACTTCACACTTAGCTTTGGAATGAGCCGTACTGTAACCTATCAGAGAGACATGCTACCATTTAGCTACAACAAAAATAATTTTTAGCGATATGGTTAAATTTAAATTAATTAAAATTATTCCTTCTCACAGAGTCCATTTCATATTTCCTACACTCAAGCTAAAAAGTTCTTCCATCTAATTCACGTATAAATCTCCACTTCTTTATTAAAATCATGAATAAATCATTAGTTAAATGAATCATTGCAATATTTCTACAGGATCCATTCGAACACATCGCATTCCGTTGTTACAACAACATGGTATTGTATGGTTTTGGAGTTGGCGACCGTCGGCCGAGGGCATTTGCGACATGAGGGAAGGGTATGGAAGGAAGGGTGGAGAGAAACCCGGCGTCGGCATTAGCCTACTGTTAACGATAGGCGACAAGAGGACCACGGCTTAACATCCCATCCGACGGACGGAGTGTTGCGATTGAAATGTCCTCCACACAACACTCGAGCAGGGATAGGGTAGTCTCTGAAAAATTCTTTGCCGCTGCCGGGATTTGAACCCTACCCTGCCGAGTGGGAAGCCAACACTCTAGCCACCACACCAACCCGATCCCCTACAACAGCAGTATCAAGTGCCAAATTCTTGTAACAACGGAACGCGTCATGTTTGAATAAATCCAGTTGAAATATTGTCATTTTTCATCCAACTAATATTAAGACCTTCCACCACATCGTGGCGCATATCATACAAGTTATGAAACAATCACATATTTGAAAACGTTAAAAACGTTTATTAAGGTTATGACGTTAATTAGATGAAGTAAGCTTAAATTGATTGCACATACGCAGCTTATCTCCAAAGAAAAGATATTCCAAAAACTTAACAGGGGTTGGTCCGAGAATTTATGCATACGTCACTTTCATGAAAATCAAAAAATATTCTCTACTTATTCTATCGTATCGACTGACGGTCACGAAAATTAGCTATTCAGACAGCGTTTTATGGACATTTACAGCGTTTTACTGGAAGATTCAAATTTTTATATACCTCTTATGACTGTTCTTGTCTAGGCATACAAAAAATATAGATCAATGGTGGAATATATTCGTTATTTTGAAAAAATAAACTGAAATAATGCATGATACGTATCATGATAAAAATAATTCTGGCTCCTTATCGAATTACTTTATGAGTCATTAGCAAACGAATGCTTCAATTGAAGTAAAGTTACGCCAGTTACGTGAAAATGGCGCTATAGTCGACTCAAATGGCTGGAAAATGTTTCTAAAGAAATATAAGACTTTAATGAAACTGTTAGTTTTCGATGAGATGCGGCGGAAGCGATCCTTCATTAATGAAGGGGACGTTGCAAGTTCAACTAAAAACTCGAGTCACTAAAACACGCCTTTCGATGCTTTCACATCATTTTCAAAGGCGAATGTAAAGTGTGTATGGGCGAAGGCAAAAGTAAAATGAAAGCATGAATCGAGTAAACAAATTTTAGTGCAACTTGCAAAACCTCTATCATTTATAAGGATAGAACCATATAAACAGCACTAAAGCTCGTGAATTCGAATCCAGCCTGAGTGGACTTACCACCATCCAGAGCATGGATGTATGTGATTGTCAAACAAGTAATTTGTAGGTAGTCCTAACTTCGCATGTAATAAAAACGATATTATTACAATTAAGTTGTCTATAATGACAATAAATTACAGAGTAACATGGGCTATAATTCTTGGTTTCGTATCACGCAGTCGCAAACCTACCTCCTTTTAGATATTTTCAAGGGTTCTTACCATGACTACACGTCTTATTTAGGCAAACATCAAACAAACATAACATTCTGAATATTGTGAATATTTCATTACGACGTCAGCATGGTGGCGGCATACAGTGGCAGTCAATTCGATGAGAAGACTCAACAGCATACAGATTTTATCTCTCGTGATGATATCTCTCTTGGCAAAATACTCGCTTGAAAGCATACATCACAGGAAAAATTCCACTCCACTCTTAAGCCGACGAAATATCAGCATTTCTCTCAGCCATTTTCTTTTCTTCAACTTTGGAGCTAATCGCCACCGGCAACACCGTATTCCTCACACCCCATACCTTTTCCAAGCTTTGAAAACGCACCATCTCACCATCCACCGGAAATAATTTCGGCACTCACTCTTACGATTGCGAAAGTCACCGAGCATGGGGAAGCGGTTCTCGCAAAGACGAAAGCGGCAATTCGGTGGAAGACGGCACGGAGAAACTTTCACGCAGTATCCATCCAACGTAAGACTCTCAAGTCCGATGACTCAGGGGTTCTACAAAGAGAACCCCCGAAAATTTTTGTCCCCGAAAAAAAAGAGAATTTTCCCGAGGAACGTCTGCACACAGCAGTTTCAAGTGGTTCCATTCCATTTCGGCCTGAGACGAACATTTGAACGGGCTAATGCCCTGCTCCCCTTAGCCCACCGAAATCTGGATGAAGCTCACGGCTTGAGAGCTTTCTGAAGGGAAGGATTAAGCGAGCAAATGAGTAGCTTTCAAAAGCAAGTGCCGCTGGGAAAGATACACCTAACCGCGAAAGGAATAGCGAAACTCATAGCTTGAAGTGACGTGAAATACTTACACAAACGGAAAATCTATTTGATTTAGAATCGATTTTTTTCAACAGTTAAATACAGACGTGACATTCAGACGAATTTAACCACAACCTTGCTCTCAGCTAGAGGTCGATTACAGGCAGGACTCAAAGAAGGGTGGCTTTTTCTCCCACGTAATCTTTGAGGAAAATAAAAATATTAACCATACAAGTGGTTATTCAACCGTTGAATTTATCTCAACGGTTTTATGTAATATGCTCACACGTTTCACGTACGCGTTTACTCCCTCACAGAAAAATATCATGAAAAGTAGTAATTTTAGTATGAAGTATTCCTCCGGTTAAGATAATACATATCACACGAAGTATTTCGCAAATTACACCTCCATATCTCCCCTTAGAAATTGGACTCCCACTTTCTATTCACAACAAGGGCTACCCCACGGTAGTACTAAAAACATTAAGTAGGCTTTACCTATTGGTAAAGGTGCGCGATTATGTTTAGGAAGCAGGCCACAATGGAAGATAACAGACGAGAGAAAATAAGAATACATACATACCTGGGCGTAGAATTTGATAGGAAATTAAACATGAACCGCCAACTAAATAATACATTGGCAAAATACATAGGCGCGAGGGTGTCTCTAAACCCCATCTTAAAAATCAACGCCACGCCGGTAGCAACAAAAACAATACTATACAAATCATTCATTCAGTCATCATTACTGTATGCAGCACCGGCGTGGTGGGGTTTACTAACAAAAGAAAAAATCGATCGAATGGAGAGACGACACCTGCGCTCTATTTTTAAAATAAGACAATGTTTGGGAAATGGAGCGGTGTACACGATTAGTCAAGTAACTGCAGCCAAAAAGGTGGTGCGAAAAATGGCTAAGAAGTATTTTGGCGAACTGGTAGAAAAAGACAACGAGGCTATTCAAGAAATATTATCACATAGAGACACCTTGAGAGATAAATTTCGAAGACCTGAGCAAATCCTAAACATATAGACAATAATTAATAACAAATGACGAACGCAAGGGCGTTATACTAATACGTCAGGGATGAAAAGAAGTCAGAAGACTTCAGTATCCGTTGAAACGAAGACCACAGGCGTAAAGATAAGTAAGCGATTCGTCATAAATTGCTAAGGGCGTATAGAAAGAGTTACACAGATGTTAAACGAATTAGGCAGGGAGTCGCTAGAGACTCGGAGGCTGAGCGCTAGGCTTAGATTGCTTGAGCAATTGAGAAATTGATCAATTGGTACATTTTAGGGGGACACGGAGAACATATCATTGGGGCCCCACTATATATCCATGCATGATGGAAGCGATAAATTAAGAAGGATATTTTGCCGTACGGATGTGTAAGGGAATACGTTTTTACCCCGAAAAATAAAGGAGTTTAATAAATGCTAGGCGCAATTTCGTCAGAACATTCCTTTTCATTTGTAAACGGCTGATGTCCTGAACGGTTGAAACGGGATAGTATGTAGCTTTAGATATTAGTAGTATCATGGCCGACTCCATCTCATTCTAATTATATTATTATACCTGATCTTTTAAAATGGAACTAATCCCCATCTACATCTACCGCTACATCTACCGCGAATGTTATATATTTTTTTATAAAATTATATAACATCAGCGTAGTATAATTTTATAAAATAGTATATAATTAATATAAATATAAGTATATGATTAGTAAAAATAAAATTTTTAATAATTTTATACACAAGAAAACAATAAAGGCGACGTTTTGATAAATCGACACATCTAAGAGGAGAATCTCAAATACAAAACAGCCTATTCGGAAGGTCTAAATATTCCTTTTCTCCGTCAAATGGGAAAATGGCAAGGAAGGTGAATTTCTTGTTCGCCCGATGAGAAAAATCAATTCTATGCGAGGTGAAGAATGGAAAGGGTTAAGCCTATAACGACGGGTTTAGTAGGTCTCAAAGTTTAATCACAGAAATGCCAACAAAACCCTTCCAGCTCTCCACGAAATGGAATTCAAATCTCTTCCCAAGGCAACGCTATCCCGCCGGTATGCTCCTCCAAGGTATCATTCCTAAACCCATCTCAGAGACGAATTGAGCTCAATATGAAGACTGCAGAAGGCGGAATCATTCTGAAAGAGAGTGGCGACAGAAGTGAATTTTGAAGCTATATTCACTAAGGCCATTAAACAATAGGTCCAAAATAAAATTGTAAAAATTTCGAAAATATATTCAAACTCCGATGACTTGAGTATCCTTAGTACAAAATACGCCGCAGTGTATGATAACCCTGCATTTGGAATATTCTGCTAGCGTGTAGGACCCTTATTAAAAAGGGCTAATGACAGAAATCAAAGGCGTGAATCAGAAATCAAAATAATGTAGCGTAAATTTCGTCTTTTGCACATTCGGAAACGGCGTAAAGTTAATGGGGTTTTGAACTACAACTTTGAACTATTAATTGTTAAATTATTGAGCTATAGAATTAGTTTATGAGCTTCAAAGTATAAAAGAACATTACAAATAAAGTGAAGAGCTCCCTCGACCCGTCGCGGAAAACGACACCCTAAAACGATCATTTTTCCGCTATCATTGGAGCTGGAGTTGTCCCTCGAAAGGGATGGAAAAAATGATCGTGTGAATCAGGCTTATGAATAACATGCCTTTTGATAGAAAACAAATTTTCTCGTACACTGAAAGTGACTTTCTAGACTTTGTGGAAATACTTTTTCCCCAATAAAAACATATACAGCTTTCCACATTCAGTAGCGCAACCATTATCTTCCACACACGTCGGTTACTCCGGCTACACCTGGTCAAAGTATCAGGTGTCCTACCGGAAAGCAGCGCGAGAAATAAATAAGGACACCTTTCTCTTCGCCTTTATTTTTCCCGTCTTCTTTTCTTACGAAGCTCCACGTCGCTCACGCCTCTGTTTGCTCTACTCCACCTACGTCACCCACCCACCCAGCCCATTAAATAGTGAGTGAAACAGGATGGAGATTGATGAGCAATCCTCCTATCGGTCTCTATCCTTATCTTCTCCAAAAAAAACCTTTTTTTCCTCACCGGAACGGTAGCTGAAGCCCTTGGGGAGAAAAAGGTATCGACTTACTCCTTCAGTGCATTTGCTCGTCTCCTCATTCTTACTTCCTGGCGATTTTGCTCTCGAAATTTCATCTACATCTACAGGACGCTTTGCACGGCGAATGATTTCATACGCATGATTATTCAGTATGATCACGCGCATGATCGTTCATCGTGTATAACGGAACAATTCGCGAATGGACTTTCACGCGCATGATCATTCAGTGAAAATTAGAACATGTTGTATTTTGCTGGCATGATCCTGCGAATGATCACGCAGTCGTTCAGCATGATCATTCACCGTGTATAGCGGCCTTAAGAGGTTCCCTGTGCAAGCCACCACCGGGGTGTGTGTTACTGGGTGATTCCACACCAGGCATGCAGCACTCTTTCTAGCCTTAATCAGAAACGCTCTCGCTTGCCGGAAACAGGCTATGCACTCTGGACAAAGACACGCGTTCAGACCAGAAACGAGAAAATTACTAAAGAAACGAAAATGTTCCCAGGCAAATAAAAATACTATTTAGTAATATAAAAATGAAAAGTTAACGTATTAAGTTATTCATGTGTGAGTGATGATATGCCAAAAAAATTCATGCAGATACAGTGAAACCTCTCATTTATAGACACCAAGTGTCCTCGAAAATGTGTCCGTGAGTGAGAGGTGTCCGTAAATTGAGGTTAAGCTGAAGACAACCTCACCTCATGCTTAGTATTACCACGCAAGTATCCTAGTGTAGGAATCACAGCCAGGTGAATGAAATCCTTTTATTTAAAACAAAACTCTCAATTTTTATGAGATCGGTCAGAAAATCTATGGCGATCGTGTGCGTAAAAGAATAAAATTGTGAATTAATTTAAGAATACCGGGACTAGTCACGGTGATATCTTTACAGAGTCACCCGATGTGCACAAATTGTGCGAAAAATCCACAATGAAAAAATCAATCTCCTTTATCATTGATTTTTTCTCTGTGGATTTGTCGCACAGTGGATTCGGGAAACCCAGGGCGGGCCCCGCATAGGATACGCTCTCGAGGGCCGGGAACCAAGTCCGAGACTTATACGCCCGTGCCACCTCGAGAGGGGAAGGACAGAGGAAGGATAAGGATGGGAGGCATCGCCGCGATGAGAGCCCGACGACACCACCAAGGGAAAGATAGGAAAGGAAGGGAAGGGACGAGGAATCCCGCACCGTCACAAAGGCGGGCGGGTCCTACTACTAACGACACCAAGCTTACGCAATTAATGTGCCAGCGATTTTAGTGGGTTTTCCTATGAGGAAGAAAAATTAATCGATCAAATCGCTAGATGGATTTGTCGCACAATGGAAACGAAACCCTAGGGCGGGCTCACGGGGATACACTCCTGGGGCAGGGACTGTAAGCGCTAGCTTTTCTCCTCTGCACCCAGAAGGGGAAGGACGGAAAGGGACAAGGAAGAAGGCGCCGCCGCGATGAGAGCCCGACGACGCCTCCGGGGAGGGGATAGGGAAGGAAGGGAAGGGACGAGGAATCCCGCACCGTCACAAAGGCGGGCGGGCCCTACTAACAGCGAAACCAAGCGAAACGCAATTAATATTTTACCAATCCTAGTGGATTTTCCTATGAGGAAGAAAAATCCATCGATCAAATCGGTAGATGGATTTGTCGCACAGAAAAATTGTGCCTAAAAAGTATCTGTGAGAGGGAGAAAATGCATATATTAGAAGTTCTATCCTTATACATATGCATATCCTTCCGCCCTTCCCTTTCCCTTAAGCCAGAGGTGCCCGTAAATCAGAGGTGTCCTCAAACAGAGGTTTCACTGTAGTTGGTATTTGCAAATATAATAAGTGATTAACTATTAATGCAGAGACTATTTTGCCCAGTCTAAGTCAAGCTATTCAAGAGCTAAACTATAGCAGGTAATACGGTCAATTATTGTACGCGGAAAAAACATCAAGACATCCACAAGGGATTATTTGCCACAGAAATGCATTAATTCATAAAAAATGATTTATTTAATCCACGCAATTTAAAATTGCACAGGGTTTCCAGCCAATATTAGCAGACAATTGCATGCATGATTCCCGGGTTTCCATGAAAATTTTACAAAATTCCATGTTTATCTTGCGTGATTACTACGATGGATAAGAATTTAAAAACGCCCAAAATCACTTCAATAGTTTTATATAATATTATATTCATTTATTTACAAGAACAAGAAATGGGTTATTCAATACGCATTGTAAGTAAAATTTAAATTAATTCAATCCTGCCAAGAAGCTGCTTCGACCTCATAAGATGATGTTGACGTCACCTGGAGTACTATTCTTTCGTGTTTTTGAATCTCACTTGAGCCAAGACATTTCGGTTCTATTGCCTTGTGTGACATTCCACTTTTCGATGCGACAGTAAAAATTCTACTGTGCTACTGCACTTAAAATTACGATAAATACATCTTAGGCCAGAAAATGGGTGTTTAAATGGCAAAATTGGGTGTGAAATTAATTTGAAAGAAAAGATTTCGAAATTCCACGTTGGAGCTAAAATTCATGAGTAATTCATGCATAATTACACAGACAACAAATTGACGCACAATCCCGGACGCATATTTCCGGTCGCTGGACACCCTATTTACACCAACATCCGTGAGCAAGTAAGCTATGAACTTATATTCTCTCACGTAGATAATAGCCCCGAAGGCGCGTATAGTTCTACTGGTCTGGTGAGTCCTTACTCACCTCAACCACTCAGTTGCAGTATTA